>NC_142464.1:75728-5075728 GCF_049115385.1 Moschus berezovskii | reverse complement strand
TTAGTCCTGAAGCGTGGAATGGGAATTGGAAGTCATCTACAGATGACTCTGTAAATTGGGTCCTCCTCCCCAGTAGGGATGGCTAGGTCAGGGAGCTTTTAAGGTTGCAGAAAGGCTGTCAAGTACCCATTCGAGTTTCAAGCGGGAATATGGGATTTCCCTTGAGACATTGCAGCAGAAAATTCCTCATCTCGCATTGATGGGGGAATCTCGTGGTTTTTCTCGAGTTGCAGCGGGAAGCTTGTAGTCGCTCTCGTGTTGCGACAGTGACCTGAGAACCTAGCTCTTTTCACATCACGGAGGGCAGGTCACCTTTCTTGTTGCAAGGAGAGCTTCAGGATTTTATTCGAGGCATAGAATGGGAATAGGGCCTCATCTAAAGTTGTGCCCATAAATTGTGTTCTCCTCTCCAGTAGGGACAGCTATGTCAAGGAAGGTCTTTTGTCGCATATAGTGTATCAAGTCCCGGTTCTAGTTTCAAGAGGGAATGTGGGATTTCTCTTGAGACTCTGCAGTAGAAATGTTCCACACCTCGCATTGAGGGGAGAATCTTGTGGTATTTCTCGACTTCTGGGTGGAAGCTTGGAGTCCCTTTCTTGTTCCGATGGGGATCACAAGAATTCGCTAGTGTTGCCCAAGGGAATTCAGGTCTCCTTTCTTGTTGGAAGGGGTACTTCAGGATTTCTCTCGAGGCGTGGAATGTGAATTGGGTGTCATCTAGAGATGAGTCCGTAATTTTGAGCTCCTCTCCAGTGGTGACTGCTTGGTCAGGGAACTTTTATGGTTGCAGGAAGGCTGTCAACTATCCGTTCGAATTTCAAGTGGGAATGTGGGATTTCTCTTGAGGCTCTTCAGCAGAAAATTCCTCATCTCACATTGATGGGGGAATCTCGTGGTTTTTATCGATTTCTGCCGGGAAGCATGTAGTCGCTCTCGAGTTGCGACAGTGATCTTAGAACCTTGCTCTTTTTAATTCAGGGAGATCAGTTCACCTTTCTTGTAGCAAGGAAAGTTTCGGGATTACACTCGAGGCGTAGAATGGGAATAGGGCCTCATCTAAAATGAGTCCATAAATTGTGTTTTCCTCTCCAGAGGGGAAAGCTATGTCAAGTAATGTCTTGGGTTGCACATAGTGTGTCAAATCCCGGTTGGAGTCTCAAGCGGGAAAGTGGGATTTCTATTGAGATTCTGCATGGGAAATTTTCCACATCTCACCTTAAGTGCAGAACCTTGTGGTTTTTCTCGAGTTGCGGCAGGAAGCTTGGGCTCCTTCTTGAGTTGCCATGGGGAGCTCCGATCTCGCTCATGTTGTCCCAGGGACCTCAGTGCTCCAATCGTGTTGGAAGGGGAACCTTGGGCTTCCACTTGTGTGTGGAATGTGATTTGGGTCTCATCTTGTTTTGAATCCATTAATTGTGTGCTCCTCTCCAGGGGGAAGGCTTAGTCAGGGACCTTTTTGTGTCGCAGAAATGGTTTCAAGTACCCTTTCACATTTCAAGCGGAAATGTGTGATTTCTCTTGAGTCTCTGCAGCAGAAATGTTCCTCATCTCGCATTGAGGGGAGAGTCCTGTGGTTTTTCTCGAGTTGCGGCTGGAAGCTTGGGGTCCCTTTTGGGTTGTGGCGGGGATCTCAGTAATTCGCTCGTGTTGCAGCAGGGAAGTCAGGTCTCCTTTCCTTTTGGAAAACGTACTTCGGGATTTCTCTCCAGGCGTGGAATGTGAATTGTGCCTCATGTAGAGATGAGTCCATTAATTGTGTGCTCCTCTCCAGTGGACCAGTGGAGACGGCTTAGTAAGGGTCCTTCTTGTGTCTCAGAAATGGTGTCAAGTACCCGTTCGAATTTAAGCGGGAATGTGGGATTTCTTTTGAGACTCTGCTGGGAAAATTTTCCTCATTAGACCTTGTGTGCAGAATCTTTTGGTTTTTCTCGAGTTGCGGTGGAAAGCTTGTGGTCCTTCTCGAGTTGCAATGGGGACCTCAGGATCTCGCTCGTGTAGTCCCTGGGAAGTCAGGTCTCCTTTCGTTTTGGTAGGGGAACTTCGGGTTTACTCTCGAGGGGTGGAGTTGGAATAGGGCCTCATCTAATGTTGAGTCCATATATTGTGTTCTCCTCTCAAGTAGGGACAGCTACGTCAAGGAGTTTCTTCAGTCGCATAACAGGTGTCAAGTACCCATTCGAGTTTCAAGCGGAATGTGGGATTTCTCTTGAGACACTGCAGGGGAAATATTCCTCATCTCACCTTGAGTGCAGAATATTGTGGTTTTTCTCGGGTTGCGGGGTGAAGCTTGGAGTCCTTCTCGAGTTGCTATTGGGATTCAGTAACTCGCGGCATTGCCCCAGGGAAGTCAGGTCTACTTTCTTGTTGGTGGGAAACTTCGGGATTATTCTTGAGGCGTGGAATGGGCATTGGATGTCATCTAGAAATGAGTCCGTAAATTGTGTGCTCTTCTTCAGTAGGGACGGCTTAGTCAGGGAACTTTATGGTTGCATAAAGGGTGTCAACTACCCATTCGAGTTTCATGCGAGAATGTGGGATTTCTCTTGAGACTCTACAGGGGAAATTTTTCTCATTTCACCTTGAGTTCAGAATCTTGTGGTTTTTCTCGAGTTGCGGCAAGAAGCTTGGGGTCCTCCTCGAGTTGCGACATGAATTTCAGGAACTCGCTCTTGTACTCCCTGGGTAGTCAAGACTCCTTTTGTTTTGGTAGGGGAACTTCTGGATTATTCTCGAGGCGTGGAATGGAAATAGGGCCTCATCTACAGTTGAGTCCATATATTGTGTTCTCCACTCAAGTGGGGACAGCTATATCAGGGAATGTCTTGAGTAGCATAAAGGGTGTCAAGTACCTGTTCGAATTTCAAGCTGGAATGTGGGAATTCTCTTGAGACTCTGCAGGGGAAATTTTCCTCATCTCGCCTTCAGTGCAGAATCTTGTGATTTTTCTCGTGTTGCGGCGTGAAGCTTGGGGTCTTTCTCGAGTTGTGACGGGGACTTTAGTAACTCGCTCGTGTTGCCACAGGGAAGTCAGGTTTCCTATCGTGTTGGAAGGGAAACATCTGGATTATTCTCCAGGTGTGGAATGGGAATTGGAAGTCATCTAGAGATGTGTCCGTAAGTTGTGTGCTCTTCTCCAGTAGGGATGGCTTAGTCAGGGAACTTTTTTTGTTGCAGAAAGTGTGTCAAGTACCCGTTCAAGTTGCAAGCATGAATGTGGAATTTTTCTTGAGACTCAGCAGCAGAAATCTTCCTCATCTCGCATTGAGGGGATAAATTTGTGGTTTTTCTCGAGTTGTGCCTGGAAGCTTGGGGTCACTTTTGGGTTGTGACGGGGATCTCTGTAACTCCCTCGAGTTGCCCAAGGGAAGTCAGGTCTCCTCTCCTGTTGGAAAGGGTACTTCGGGATTTCTCTCGAGCAGTGGACTGTGAGTTGGGCCTCATCTGGAGAAGAGTCCGTTAATTGTTTGCTCCTCTCCAGTGGGGATGGCTTAGTAAGGGTCGTTTTTGTGTGGAAGAAATGGTGTGAGGTACCCGTTCGAGTTTAAGCGGGAATGTGGGATTTCTCTTGAGACTCTGAATGGAAAAATTTCCACATCTCACCTTGAGTGCAGAATCTTGTGGTTTTTCTCGAGTTGTGGCAGGACGCTTGGGGTCCTATCTAGATGCGATGGGGACCTCAGGAACTAGCTCGTGTAGTTCCTGGGAAGTAAGGTCTCCTTTCATTTTGATAGGGAAGTTCGGTTTACCCTCAATGCATGGAATGGGAATAGGGCCTCATCTAAAGTTGAGTCCATAAATTGTGTTCTCTTCTCAAGTGGGGACAATAATTTCAGGGAATGTCTTGAGTCGCATAAAGGTTGTCAAGTACCCGTTCGAGATTCAAGCGGGAATATGGGATTTCTCTTGAGTCACTGCAGGGGAAATTTTCCTCGTCTCGCCTTGAGTGCCGAATCTTGTGATTTTTCTCGAGTTTCGGCGGAAGCTTGGGCTCATTCTGGAGTTGCGACGGGGAACTCAGGAGCTCGCTCGTCTTGTACCAGAAACATCAGGTCTCCAATCGTGTTGGAAGATGAACCTCGGGATTCCGCTGGAGGCGTGGAATGCGATTTGGGTCTCTTCTTGATTTGAGTCCGTTAATTGTGTGCTCCTCTCCAGTGGAGAAGGCTTATTCATGGATCTTTTAGTGTCTCAGAAAGGGTTTCAAGTACCCTTTCGAGTTTCAAGCGGGAATGTGTGATTTCTCTTGAGACTCTGCAGCAGAAATGTTCCTCATCACACATTGAGGGGAGAATCTTGTGGTTTTCCTCGAGTTGTGGCTGGAAGCTTGGGGTCCCTTTTATGTTGTAACAGAGATCTCAGGAACTTGCTCGTGTTGCACCAGGGAAGTCAGGTCTCATTTCCTGTTGGAAAAGGTACTTCGGGATTTCTATCTAGGCATGGAATGTGAATTGGACCTCATCTAGAGATGAGTCCGTCAATTTTGTGCTCCTCTCCAGTGGGGACGGCTTAGTAAGGGTCCTTTTTGTGTTGCAGAAATGGTGTCAATTACCCGTTCGAGTCTGAGCGGCAATGTAAGATTTCTCTTGAGACTCTCCAGGGGAAAACTTCCTTATCTCACCTTGAGTGCAGAATATTCTGGTTTTTCTCGAGATTCGGTGGGAATCATGAAGTCCGTCTCAAGCTGTGTCGATGACCTCAGGAACTCGTTTGTGTTGCCCCAGGGAAGTCAGGTCTCCTTTCGTGTTGGATGGGAAACTTCGGGATTATTCTCGAGACATGGAATGGGAATTGGAAGTCATCTAGAGATGAGTCCGTAAATTGTGTGCTCCTCTCCAGTAGGGAAGGCTAAGTCAGGGAACTTTTATGGTTTCAGAAAGGGTGTCAAGTACCCGTTCGAATTTCAAGCGGGAATGTGGTATTTCCCTTGATACTCTGCAGTGGAAAATTCCTCCTCTCGCATTGATGGGGGAATCTCGTGTTTTTTTCTCGAGTTGGTGCGGGAAGCTTGTAGTCACTCTCGAATTGCGACACTGATCTCAGAACCTTGCTTTTTTTACTTCAGGGAGGTCAGGTCACCTTTCTTGTTGAAAGCAGAGCTTCGGGATTACACTGGAGGCGTAGAATGGGAATAAGGCCTCATCTAAAATTGAGTCCATAAATTGTTTTCTCCTCTCCAGTGGGGACAGCTATGTCTAGGTATTTCTTGGGTCGCATATAGTGTTTCAAGTCCCGGTTCGAGTTTCAAGCAGGAATTTGGGATTTCTTTTTAGACTCAGCAAGGGATATTTTCTTAATCTCACACTGAGTGCAGAATCTTGTGGTTTTTCTCGAGTTGTGTTGGGAGGTTGGGGTTCCTTTCGGGTTGCGACGGCGTTTGCAGGATCTCTCTTGTGTTGTCCCAGGGAAGTCAGGTCTCCTTACCTGTTGGAAAGGGTACTTCAGGATTTCTCTCGAGGCATGGAATGTGAATTGGGCCTCATCTAGTAATGAGTCCGTTAATTGTGTGCTCTTCTCCAATAGGGAAGGTTTAGTAAGTGTCGTTTTACTGTCGCAGAAAGAGTTTCAAGTACCCTTTTGAGTTTCAAGCGGGAATGTGTGATTTCTCTTCAAACTCTGCAGCAGAAATGTTCGTAATCTCGCATTGAGGGGAGAATCTTTTAGTTTTTCTCGAGTTGTGGCAGGAAGCTTGGGGTCCCTTTCGGGTTGCGACGGGGATCGCAGGATCTCACTCAGGTTACCTCAGGGAAGTCAGGTTTCCTATCCTGTTAGAAAGGGTAATTCGGGATTTCACTCGAGGTGTGGAATGTGAATTGGTCCTCATCTAGAGATGAGTCCGTTAATTGTGTTCTCCTCTCCTATGGGGACAGATTATCAAGGGATCATTTTGTGTCGCAGAAAGGGTTTCAAGTACCCTTTCGAGTTTTAAGCGGGAATGTGTGATTTCTCTAGAGACACTGCAGGGGAAATTTTCCTCGTCTCACCTTGAATGCAGAATCTTGTGGCTATTCTCGAGTTGCGGCGGGAAGTTTGGGGTCCTTCTCGAGTTGCGACGTGGACCTCAGAAACACGCTCGTGTAGTCTCTGGGAAATCAGTTCTCCTTACGTTTTGGTAGGGGATTTCGGGATTACTCTCAAGGCGTGGAATGTAATAGGGCCTGATCTAAATTTGAGTCCCTAAATTGTGTTCTCCTTTCAAGTGGGGACAGGTATGTCAGGGACTGTCTTGAGTCACAGAAAGGGTTTCAAGTACACTTTCTAGTTTCAAGCGGGAATGTGTGATTTCCCTTGAGACTCTGCAGCAGAAATGTTCCTCATCTTGCATTGAGGAGAGAATCTTGCGGTTTTTCTCGAATTGTGACTGGAAGCTTTAGGTCCCTTTCGGGTTGTGACGGGATCTCAGAAACTCCCTCGAGTTGCCCCAGGGAAGTCAGGTCTCATTTCCTTTTGGAAAGGGTACTTTGGGATTTCTCTCGAGGCGTGGAATGTGAATTTCGCCTCATCTAGAGATGAGTTCATTATTTTGTGCTCTTCTCCAGTGGGGACGGCTTAGTAAGGATCCCTTTTGTGTCGCAGAAATGGTGCCACGTACACATTTGAGTTTAAGCGGGAATGTGGGATTTCTCTTGAGACCCTGCAGGGGAAATTTTCATCATCTCACCTTGAGTGCAGAATCTTGTGGTTTTTATCGAGTTGCCTCGGGAATCATGTGGTCCTTCTGGAGTTGATACGGGGACCTCAGTCACTCTCTCCTATTGCCCCAGGGAAGTCAAGTCTACTTTCCTTTTGGAAGGGAAACTGTGGGATTTTTCTGGAGGCGTGGAATGGGAATTGGAAGTCATATATAGATGAGTCCGTAAATTGTGTGATCCTCTCCAGTAGGGACAGCTGAGTCAGGTAATTTTTATGGTTGCAGTAATGGTGTCAAGTACCCGTTCGAATTTCAAGTGGCAATGTGGGATTTCCCTTGAGTCTCTGCAGCAGAATATTCCTCATTGCGCATTGATGGGGGAATCTCGTGGTTTTTCTCGAGTTGCGACGGGAAGCTTGTAGTCGCCCTCGAGTTGAAACAGTGACCTCAGAACCGAGCTCTTTTTACTTCACGGAGTTCAGGTCACGTTTCTTGTTGCAAGGAGAGCTTTGGGATTACATTCGAGGCGTAGAATGGTAATAGGTCCTCATCTAAAATTGAGTCCATAAATTGTGTACTTCTCTCAAGTGGGGACAGATATGTCAGGGAATGTCCTGAGTCACATAAAAGTTGTCACGTTCCCGGTCGAGTTTAGCAGGAATGTGGGATTTCTCCTGAGACTCTTCAGGGGAAATTTTCCACATCTCAACTTGAGTGCAAATTCCTGTGGTTTTTCTCGAGTTGCGGCGAGAAGCTGGCTGTTCTTCTCGAGTTGCGACCTGGAACTCAGGCACTCTCGGGTTACTTCAGGGAAGTCAGGTCCCATTTTGGGTTGGAAGGGGAACTCCCGGATTACTCTTGAGCCATTAAATAGGAATAGGGCCTCTTCTCCAGTTGAGGCCATAAAGTGTGTTCTCCTCTCTAATGGGGACGGATCTTAGGGAACTTTCTTCGTCGCATAAAGCGTGTCAAGTACACTTTACCCTTTCAAGAGGGAATGTGGGATTTCTCTTGAGATTCTGAAGCACAAAATTTCCTCATTGAGGGGATAATTTTGTGGTGTTTCTCCTGTTGAGGCGGGAAGCTGGGGGGTAAATCTCGAGTTGTGACGTGAACCTCAGGAACTCGCACGGGTTGCTTCAGGGAAGTTAGTTCCCCTTTTGTGGTGAAAGGGGAATTTCGGGATTACTCCTGAGACGTTAAATGGAAATAGGGCCTCTTCTCGAGTTGAGTCCAGAAAGAGTGTTCTCTTCTTCAATGGGGATGACTGTGTGAGGGAAATTTCTGAGTCGCATAAAGGGTTTCCAGTACCCTTTTGCCTTTCAAGCGGGAAAGTAGGATTTCTCTTGAGATTCTGCAGCGCAAAATTTCCTCATCTCGCACTGAGGGAATAATTTTTTAGTGTTTCTCGAGTTGCGGCGGGAAGATGGGGGTACATCTAGAGTTGCGACAGGGACCTCAGGACCTCCACGGGTTGCTTCAGGGAAGTCAGGTCCCCTTTGGTGTTGGAAGGGGAACTACCGGTTTACTTTCGAACAGTTAAATGGGAATAGGGACTCATCTCGAATTGAGTCCATAAAGTGTGTTCTCCTCTCCAATGGGGACGGCTGTTGAGCGAACTTTCGGAGTCGCATAAAGGGTGTCAAGTACACTTTGCCTTTCAAGAGGGAATGTGGTATTTCTCTTGAGATTCTGCAGCGCAAATTTTCCTGATCTCGCATTGAGGTGATAATTTTGTGGTGTTTCTCGAGTTGAGGCTGGCAGCTGTGGGTACTTCTCAAATTGCGATGGGGACCTCAGGAATTCGCTCGGGTTGCTTCAGGGAAGTCACGTCCCCTTTTGTGTTAGAAGGGAACTTCCGGTTTCCTCTCTAGCCATTAAATTTGAATAGGGCCTCATCTCGAATTGATTCCATAAAGTGTGTTCTCCTCTGCAAAGGGGATTAATGTTAGTGAAATTTCTGAGTCGCATAAACGGTGGCAAGTACACTTTTGCCTTTCAGAAGTGAAAGTGGTATTTCTCTTGTGATTCTGCAGTGGCAAATTTTCTCACTTCGCATTGAGGGGATAATTTTGTTGTGTTTCTCGAGTTTCAGAGGGGACTTCAGGAACTCTCTCAGGTTGCTTCAGGGAAGTCAGGTCCCCTTTTGTGTTGGAAGGGGAACTTCCGGTTTACTCTCGAGTCCTTAATTGGGAATAGGGCATCTTCTTGAATCGAGTTCAAAACTGTGCTCTCCTGTCGAATGGGGACGGCTGTGTGAGGGAACTTTCTATGTCGCATATTGGGTGTCAAGTAAAGTTTTGCCTTTCAAGAGGGAATGTGGTATTTCTCTTGAGATTCTGCAGCGCAAAATTTCCTCATCTCGCATTGAAGGGATAATTTCTTGGTGTTTCTCGAGTTGTGGCAAGAAACTGGGGGTACTTCTATAGTTGCGACAGTGACCTCAGGGACTCTCTCAGGTTGGATCAGGGAAGTAAGGTCCCCTTTTGTGTTGGAAGGGGAACTTCCGGTTTAATCTCGAGCCGTTCAATGAGAATAGGTCCTCATGTCAAGTTGAGCCCATAAAGTGTGTTCTCCTCTCCAATGGGGACTGATGTTAGTGAAATTTCTGAGTCGCATAAAGGGTGTCAAGTACCCTTTTGCCTTTCAAGAGGTAATGTGATATTTCTCTTGAGATTCTCCAGCGCAAAATTTCTTGATCTCACAATGAGGCGATAATTTTGTTGTGTTTCTCGAGTGGTGGCAGGAAGCTGGGGTACTTCTCAAGTTTCAACAGGGACCTCAGGAACTTGCTCGGGTTGCTTCAAGGAAGTCAGGTCCCCTTTTGTGTTGGAAGGGGAACTTCCAGTTTACTCTCGAGCTGTTAAATGGGAATAGGGCCTCATCTCGAATTGATTCCATAAAGTGTGTTCTCCGCTCCAATGGGGATTGATGTTAGTGAAATTTCTGCGTCGCATAAAGGGTGTCAAGTACCCTTTTGCTTTTCAAGAGGGAATGTGGTATTTCTCTTGAGATTCTGCAGCCCAACATTTCCTGATCTCGCATTGAGGGGATAATTTTGTGGTGTTTATCGAGTTGAGGCAAGCAGCTGTGGGTACTTCTCGAATTGCGATGGGGACCTCAGGAATTCGCTCGGGTTGCTTCAGGGAAGTCAGGTCCCCTTTTCTGTTGGAGGGGAACTTCCGGTTTACCCTGGAGCCGTTAAATGGGAATAGGGCCTCATCCCGAATTGAGGAAAAAGTGTGTTCTCCTCTCCGATGGGGACGGCTGTATGAGGAACATTTCTATGTCGCATAAAGGGTGTCAAGTAACGTTTTGCCTTTCAAGAGGGAATGTGGTATTTCTCTTGAGTTTCTGCAGCGCAAAATTCCCTCATCTCACATTGAGGGGATAATTTTGTGGTGTTTCTCGAGTTGTGACTGGAAGCTGGGGGTACTTCTCGAGTTGCGATGGTGAGCTCATGAACTCGTTCAGGTTGGTTCAGGGAAGTCAGGTCCCCTTTTTTGTTGGAAGGGGAACTGCTGGTTTACTCTCGAGCTGTTAAATGGAAATAGGGGCTCATCCCGAAATGAGTCCATAAAGTGTGTTCTCCTCTCCAATGGGGACTGATGTTAGTGAAATTTCTGAGTCGCATAAAGGGTGTCAAGTACCGTTTTGCTTTTCAAGAGGGAATGTGATATTTCTCTTGAGATTCTGCAATGCAAAATTTCCTCATCTCTCATTGAGGGGATAATTTTGTGGTGTTTCTCGAGTTGCAGCGGGAAGCTCGGGGTACTTCTCCAGTTGCGACAGGGACCTCAGAAACTCGCTCGGGTTGCTTCAGGGAAGTCAGGTCCCCTTTGGTGTTTGAAGGGGAACTGCTGGTTTACTCTCGAGCCGTTAAATGATAATATGGCCTAATCTCGAATTGAGTCCATAAAGTTTGTTCTCCTTTCCAAAGGGGAGTGATGTTATTGAAATTTCTGAGTGGCATAAAGGGTGTCAAGTACACTTTTGCCTTTCAAAAGTGAATGTGGTATTTCTCTTGCGACTTTGATTGCAAAATTTCCTCATCTCTCATTGAGGGGATAATTTTGTGGTGTTTCTCGAGTTGCAGCGGGAAGCTCGGGGTACTTCTCCAGTTGCGACAGGGACCTCAGAAACTCGCTCGGGTTGCTTCAGGGAAGTCAGGTCCCCTTTGGTGTTTGAAGGGGAACTGCTGGTTTACTCTCGAGCCGTTAAATGATAATATGGCCTAATCTCGAATTGAGTCCATAAAGTTTGTTCTCCTTTCCAAAGGGGAGTGATGTTATTGAAATTTCTGAGTGGCATAAAGGGTGTCAAGTACACTTTTGCCTTTCAAAAGTGAATGTGGTATTTCTCTTGCGACTTTGATTGCAAAATTTCCTCATCTCTCATTGAGGGGATAATTTTGTGGTGTTTCTCGAGTTGCAGCGGGAAGCTCGGGGTACTTCTCGAGTTGCGACGGGAACCTCAGGAACTCGCTCGGGTTGCTTCAAGGAAGTCAGCTCCCCTTTGGTGTTGGAAGGGGAACTTCAAGTTTACTCTTTAGCCGTTAAATGTGAATAGGGTCTCATCTCGAATTGAGTCCATAAAGTGTGTTCTCCGTCCAATGGGAACGGCATTGTGAGGGAACTTTCTGAGTCGCATAAAGGGTGTCAAGTACCCTTTTGCCTTTCAAGAGGGAATGTGGTATTTCTCTTGAAATTCTGCAGCGCACAACTTCCTCATCTCACATTGATGGGATAATTTTGTGGTGCTTCTCGAATTGCTGCGGGAAGCTGGGGGTACTTGTTAAGTTGCATCGGGGACCTCAGGAACTCACTCGAGTTACTTCAGGGAAGTCAGGTCCCCTTTTGTGCTGGAAGGGGAACTTCCGGATTACTCTCGAGCCCTTTAATGGGAATAGGTCCTCTTCTCGCGTTGAGTAGATAAAATGTGTTCTCCTCTCCAATGGTGACGGATGTTAGGGAACTTTCTGAGTGGCATAAAGTGTGTCAAGAACCCTTTGGCCTTTCACGTGGGAATGTGGGATTTCTCTTGAGATTTTGCAGCACAAAATTTCCTCATCTCGCATTGAGGGGATAATTTTGTGTTTTTCGAATTGCGGCGGGAAGCATGGGATACTTCTTGAGTTGCGACGGCTACTTCAGGACCTCGCTCGGGTTGCTTCAGCGAAGTCAAGTCCCCTTTTGTGATGGAAGGGGAACTTCCGGATTGCTCTCGAGCCCTTTAATGGGAATAGGGCCTTTTCTCGATTTGAGTCCATAAAGTGTGTTCTCCTCTCCACTGAGGACGGATGATAATAACCATTCTGTGTCGCCTAAGGGGAGTCAAGTACCCTTTTGCCTTTCAAGCAGGAATGTGGGATTTCTCTTGAGATTCTGCAGCGCAAAATTACCTTTTATCACGTTCGCATTGAGGGGATAATTTTGTGGTGTTTCTTGAGTTGCGGCGGGAAGCGGGGGGTACTTCTCGAGTTGCGAAGGAGACCTCAGGAACTCACTCGGTTTGCTTCAGGGAAGTCATGTCACATTTTGTGTTGGAAGGGGAACTTCCGGATTACTCTCGAGCCCTTTAATGGGAATAGTGCCTCTTCTTGAGTTGAGTCCCTAAAGTGTGTTCTCCTCTCCAATGGGGACGGATGTTAGGGAACTTTCTCAGTGGCAGAAAGTGTGTCAAGTACCCTTTTGCCTTTCAAGCGGGAATGTGGGATTTCTCTTGAGATTCTGCAGCGCAAATTTTCCTCATCTCCCATTGACGGGATGATTTTGTGGTATTTCTCGAATTGCGACGGGGACCTCAGGAAATCAATCGAGTAATTTCAGGGAAGTCAGCCCCCTCTTGTGTAGGAAGGGGAACTTCCGGATTACTCTCGATGCCTTTAATGGTAATAGGGCCTCTTCTGAGTTGAGTCCATAAAGTGTGTTTTCCTCACCATTGGGGACGGATGTTAGGGCACTTTCTGAGTGTCATAAATTGTGTCAAGTACACTTATGCATTTCAAGCAGTAATGTGGGATTTCTCTTGAGATTCTGCAGCGCAAAATTTCCTCATCTCGCATTGAGGGGATTATTTTGTGGTGTTTATCGACTTGCGACAGGGACCTCAGGAACTCACTCGAGTTACTTAAGTGTCCTCTTTTGTGCTGGAAGGGGAACTTCCGGATTACTCTGGAGCCCCTTAATGGAAATATGGCCTTTTCTTGAGTTGAGTCCATAAAGAGTCTTCTCTCCACTGAGGACGGATATTGGAGAACATTCTGAATCGCATAAAGGGAATCAAGTACACTTTTGCCTTTCAAGCGCGAAAGTGGGATTTCTCTTGAGATTTTGCATTGCAAAATTACTTCATCTCGCATTGAGGGGATAATTTTGTGGTGTTTATCGAATTTCGGCGGGAAGCAGCGGGTACTTCCTGTGTTGGGATGGGGACCTCAGGAACTTGCTCAGGTTGCCACAAGGAAGTCAGGTCCCCTTTTGTGTTTGAAGGGGAACTTCCGGATTACTCTCGAGCCGTTAAATTGGAATATGGCCTCTTCTCGATTTGAGACCATAAAGTGTGTTCTCCTCTCCCATGAGGAAGGATGTTAGGGACCATTCTGAGTTGCGTAAAGGGAGTCAAGTACCTTTTTGCCTTTCAAGCGGGAATGTGGGATTTCTCTTGAGATTCTGCAGGGCAAAATTACCTCATCTCTCATTGAGGGGATAATTTGGTGGTGTTTCTCGTGTTGCGGCGGAAAGCAGGGGGTATTTCTCGAGTTGCGACGGGGACCTCACGAACTCTCTCGGTTTGCTTCAAGGAAGTAATGTCACCTATTGTGGTTGAAAGGGAACTTCTGGATTATTCTCAAGCCATTAAATGGGAATATTGCCACTTCTCAATTTGAGTACATAAAGTGTGTTCTCCTCTCCAACGGGGACGGATGTTAGGGAACTTTCTGAGTGGCATAAAGTGTGTCAAGTACCCTTTTACCTTTCAAGCGGGAATGTGGGATTTCTCTTGAGATTCTGCAGCGCAAAATTTCCTCATCTCGCATTGAGTGGATTATTTTGTGGTATTTCTCGAGTTGCGACACTGACCTCAGGAACTCAGTCGAGTTACTTAAGTGTAGTAAGGTCCTCTTTTGTGCTGGAAGGGGAACTTCCGTATTACTCTCGAGCCCTTTAATGGAAATATGGCCTCTTCTCAGGTGAGTCCATAAAGAATGTTCTCTCCACTGAGGACAGATGTTAGAGAACATTCTGAATCGCATAAAGGGAGTCAAGTAAACTTTTGCCTTTCAAGAGGGAATGTGGTATTTCTCTTGGGATTCTGCAGCGCAAAATTTCCTCATCTCGCATTGAGTGGATTATTTTGTGGTATTTCTCGAGTTGTGGCGGGAAGATGGGGGTACTGCTCGAGTTGCGACGGGGACCTCAGGAACTCGCTCGGGTTGCTTCAGGGAAGTTAGGTCCCCTTTGGTGTTGGAAGGGGAACTTCCTGTTTACTCTCGTACTGTTAAATGGGAATAGGGCCTCATGTCGAATTGAGTCCATAAAATGTGTTCTCCTGTCCAAAGGGGACGGCTGTGTGAGGGAAATTTCTGAGTCGCATAAAGGGTGTAAAGTACCCTTTTGCCTTTGAAGAGGGAATGTGGTATTTCTCTTGAGATTCTGCAGCACAAAATTTCCTTATCTAGCATTGAGGGGATAATTTTGTGGTGTTTCTCGAGTGGCGGCCGGAAGCTGGGGGTACTTCTCGAGTTGCGACGGGGACCTCAGGAACTTGCTCGGGTAGCTTCGGGGAAGTTACCTCCCCTTTTTAGTTGGAGGGGGAACTTCTGGTTTACTCTCGAGCCGTTAAATGGAAATAGGGCCTCTTCTCAAATTGAGTCCATAAAGTGTGTTCTCCTCTCCAATGGGGACCACTGTTAGTGAAATTTCTGAGTTGCATAAAGGGTGTCAAGTACCCTTTTGCCTTTCAAGAGGGAATGTGATATTTCTCTTGAGATTCTGCAGCGCAAAATTTCCTCATCTCGCATTCAGTTCAGTTCAGTCGCTCAGTCGTGTCCGACTCTCCGCGACCCCATGAATCACAGCACGCCAGGCCTCCCTGTCCATCACCAACTCCCGGAGTACACACAAACTCATGTCCACAGAGTCGGTGATGCCATCCAGACATTTCATTCTCCGTCGTCCCCTTCTCCTCCCGCCCCCAACCTTTCCCAGCATCAGAGTCTTTTCCAGTGAGTCAACTCGTCGCATGAGGTGGCCAAAGTATTGCAGTTTCAGCTTTAGCATCAGTCCCTCCAATGAACACCCAGGATTGATCTCCTTTAGAATGGACTGGTTGGATCTCCTTGCAGTATAAGGGACTCTCAAGAGTCTTCTCCAACACCACAGTTCAAAAGCATCGATTCTTCGGCGATCAGCTTTCTTCACAGTCCAACTCTCACATCCATACATGACAACGGGAAAAACCATTGCCTTGACTAGACGGACCTTGGTTGGCAAAGTAATGTCTCTGCTTTTTAATATACTATCAAGGTTGGTCAAAACTTTCCTTCCAAGGAGCAAGAGTCTTTTAATTTCATGGCTGCAATCAGCATCTGCAGTGATTTTGGAGCCCAAAAAAACAAAGTCTGACACTGTTTCCAGTGTTTTTCCATCTATTTCCCATGAAGTGATGGGACCAGATGCCATGATCTTTGTTTTCTGAATGTTGAGCTTCAAGCCAACCTTTTCACTCTCCTCTTTCACTTTCATCAAGAGGCTTTTGAGTTCCTCTTCACTTTCTGCCATAAGGGTAGTGTCATCTGCATATCTGAGGTTATTGATATTTCTCCCAGCAATCTTGATTCCAGCTTGTGCTTCTTCCAGCCCAGCGTTCCTCATGATGTACTCTGCATATAAGTTAAATAAGCAAGGTGACAATATACAACCTTGACATACACCTTTTCCTACTTGGAACCAGTCTGTTGTTCCATGTCCAGTTCTAACTGTTGTTTCCTGACCTTCGTACAGGTTTCTCAAGAGGCAGGTCAGGTGGTCTGGGATTCCCATCTCTTTCAGAATCTTCCACAGTTTATTGTGATCCACACAGTCAAAGGCTTTGGCATAGTCAATGAAGCAGAAATAGATGTTTTTCTGGAACTCTCTTGCTTTCTCCATGATCCAGCGGATGTTGGCAATTTGATCTCTGGTGCCTCTGCCTTTTCTAAAACCTGCTTGAACATCTGGGAGTTCACAGTTTACATACTGCTGAAGCCTGGCTTGGAGAATTTTGAGCATGATAAGACGGTAGATATTGCTAGGGGGCGTCAGAGGGCCGACACACTGAAATCATAATCACAGGAAACTAGTCGATCTGATCACATGGACCACAGCCGAATGTGGTCCACTGGAGAAGGGAATGGCAAACCACTTCAGTATACTTGCCTTGAGAACTCCATGAACAGTAACAAAGGGCAAAATGATAGGATACTGAATGAGGAATTCCCCAGGTCGGTAGGTGCCCAGTATGCTACTGGAGCTCAGTGGAGAAATAACTATAGAAGGAATAGAGGGATGGAGCAGGAGCAAAAGCAAAACCAATACCCAGCTGTGGATGTGACCAGTGATAGAAGCAAGGTCCGGTGCTGTAAAGAGCAATATTGCATAGGAACCTGAAATGTTAGGTCCATGTATCAAGGCAAATTGGAAGTGGTCAAACGGGAGATGGCAAGAGTGAACGTCGACATTTTAGGAATCAGTGAATTAAAATGGACTGGAATGGGTGAATTTAACTCGGATGACCATTACATCTACTACTATGGGCAGGAAACCCTTAGAAGAAATGGAGTATCCATCATGGTCAACAAAAGAGTCCGAAATGCAGTACTTGGATGCAATCTTAAAAATGACAGAATGATTTCTGTTCATTTCCAAGGCAAACCATTCAATATTACAGTAATCCAAGCCTATGCCCCAACCAGTAATGCTGAAGAAGCTGAAGTTAATCGGTTCTATGAAGACCTACAAGACCTTTTAGAACTAACACCCAAAAAAGATGTCCTTTTCATTATAGGGGACTGGAATGCAAAAGTAGGAAGTCAAGAAACACCTGGAGTAACTGGCAAATTTGGCCTTGGAGCACGGAATGAAGCAGGGCAAAGGCTAATAGAGTTTTGTCAAGAGAATGCACTGGTCATAGCAAACACCCTCTTTCAACAACACAAGAGAAGACTCTACACATGGACATTACCAGATGGTCAACACCGAAATCAGATTGATTATATTCTTTGCAACCAAAGATGGAGAAGCTGTATACAGTTAGCGAAAACAAGACCAGGAGCTGACTGTGGCTCAGATCATGAACTCCTTATTGCCAAATTCAGACTTAAATTGAAGAAAGTAGGGAAAACCCCTAGACCATTCAGATATGACCTCAATCAAATCCCTTATGATTATACAGTGGAAGTGAGAAATAGATTTAAGGGACTAGATCTTATTGATAGAGTGCCTGATGAACTCTGGACGGAGGTTCGTGACATTGTACAGGAGACAGGGACCAAGACCATCCCCATGGAAAAGAAATGCAGAAGAGCGAAATGGCTGTCTGAGGAGGCCTTACAAATAGCTGTGAAAAGAAGAGAGGCGAAAAGCAAAGGAGAAAAGGAAAGATATAAGCATGTGAATGCAGAGTTCCAAAGAATAGCAAGGAGAGATAAGAAAGTCTTCCTTAGTGATCAATGCAAAGAAATAGAGGAAAACAGCAGAATAGGAAAAACAAGAGATCTTTTCAAGAACATGAGAGATTCCAAGGGAATATTTCATGCAAAGATGGGCTCGATAAAGGACAGAAATGGTATGGACCTAACAGAAGCAGAAGATATTAAGAAGAGGTGGCAGGAATACACAGAAGAACTGTACAAAAAAGATCTTCACGACCAAGATAGTCACGATAACGTGATCACTGACCTAAAGCCAGACATCTTGGAATGTGAAATCAAGTGGGCCTTAGAAAGCATCACTACTAGCAAAGCTAGTGGAGGTGATGGAATTCCAGTTGAGCTATTTCAAGTCTTGAAAGATGATGATGTGAAAGTGCTGCACTCAATATTCGAGCAGATTTGGAAAACTCAGCGCTGGCCACAGGACTGGAAGAGGTCAGTCTTCATTCCAATCCCAAAGAAAGGCAATGCCAATGAATGCTCAAACTACCGCACAATTGCACTCATCTCACACGCTAGTAAAGTCATGCTCAAAATTCTCCATCTCGCATTGAGGTAATAATTTTGTGGTGTTTCTCGAGTTGGGGAGGGAAGCTGGGGGTACTTCTCGAGTTGCAAGGGGGACCTCAGGACCTCGGTCGGGTTGCTTCAGGGAAGTCAAGTCCCCTTTTTTGTTGCAAGGGGAATTTCCAGATCACTCTCGAGCCATTAAATGGGAATATTGCCTCTTCTCGTTTTAAGTCCATAACGTTTGTTCCCCACTCCACTAAGGATGGATGTTAGGGACCATTCTGAGGAGCATACAGGGAGTCAAGTACCCTTTTGTCTTTCAGTCCGGAATGTGGGATTTCTCTTGAGATTCTGCAGTGCAAAATTTCCTCATCTCGCATTGAGGGGATAATTTTGTGGTGTTTCTCGAATTTCGGCGGGAAGCTGGGGGTACCTTTCGAGTTGCGACGGGGACCTCAGGAACTCGCTGGGGTTGCTTCAGGGAAGTCAAGTCCCCTTTTGTGTTGAAAAGTAATCTTCTGGATTACTCTCCAGCCGATAAATTTAAATATTGCGACTGGGACCTCAGGAACTCGTTCGGGTTGTTTCATGGAAGTCAGGTCAGCGTTTGTGCTGAAAGGGAAACATCCGGAATAATATCGAGCCATTAAATGGAAATAGGGCCGCTTCTTGAATTGAGTCCATAAAGTGTGTTCTCTCCAATGGGGACGGCTGTGTGAGGGAACATTCTGTGTCGCATAAAGGGTGTCAAGTACCCTTTTGCCTTTGAAGCATGAATGTGGGTTTTCTCTTTAGATTTTGCAGCTCAAAATTTCCTCATCTCGCATTGAGGGGATAACTTTGTGGTGTTTCTCAAGTTGAGGCGGGAAGCTGGGGGTACTACTCTAGTTGTGACGGGGACCTCGGGTACTTCCTTGGGTTGCTTTAAGGAAGTCAGTTCCACTTTTGTTTTGGAAAATTAACTTCTGGATTACTCTCGAACGTTAAATGGGAATAGGGCCTTATCTCGAGTTGAGTCAAAGTGTGTATTCCTCTCCAATGGGGACGGCTGTGTGAGGGAACTTTCTGAGTTCAATAAAGATTGCCAAGTACCCTTTTTCCTTTCACGCGGGAATGTGGGATTTCTCTTGAGATTCTGCTTCTGAAACTTATTTCATCTCGCATTGAGGGGATAATTTTGTGGTGTTTCTCGAGTTGCGGCAGGAAGCAGGGGCTACTGCTCGAGTTGCAACGGGGACCTCAGGAACTCGCTTGGGTTGCTTCAGAGAAGTCAAGTCCCCTTTTGTGCTGGAAGGAGAATTTCCGGATTACTCTCGATCCGTTAAATAGGAATATTGCCTCTTCTCGATTTGAGTCCGTATAGTGTGTTCTCCTCTCCACAGAGGACGGATGTTAGGGAACACTCTGAGGACCTAAATGGAGTCAAGTACCCTTTTTCGTTTAAAGCGGGAATATGGGATTTCTCTTGAGATTATGCAGCGCAAAATTATCTCCTCTCGCATTGAGGGGATAATTTTGCTGTGTTTCTCGAATTGCAATGGGAAGCTAGGGGTACTTCTCGAGTTGCGATGGGGTCTTCAGGAACTCCCTCGGATTGCTTGAGGGAAGTCAGGTCCCCTTTTGTGTTGGATTGGGAACTTCCGGTTTACTCTGGAGCCGTTAAATGGGAATAGGGGCTCATCTCGAATTGAGTCCATAAAATGTGGTCTCCTGTCCAATGGGGACAGCTGTGTGAGGTAACATTCTGAGTCACATAAAGATTGTCAAGTACCTTTTGCCTTTCAAGAGGGAATGTGGTATTTCTCTAGATATTCTGCAGCACAAAATTTCCTCATCTCCCATTGAGGGGATAATTTTGTGGTGTTTCTCGAATTGTGGCGGGAAGCTGGGGGTACTTCTCGAGTTGCGAAAGGGACCTCAGTAACTCGCTCGGGTTGCTTCAGGGAAGTCAGGTCCCCTTTTGTGTTGGAAGGGGAACTTCCGGTTTATTCTCGAGCCCTTATATGCGAATAGGGTCTCATCTCGAATTGAGTCCATAAATTGTGTTCTCCTCTCCAATGGGGACGGTTGTGTGAGGGAACTTTCTGAGTCGCATAAAGGGTGTCAAGTATCCTTTTTCCTTTCAAGAGGGAAAGTGGTATTTCTGTTGAGATTCTGCAGCGCAATATTTCCTCATCTCGCATTGAGGGGATAATTTTGTGTTGTTTCTCGAGTTGCGGCGGGAAGCTGGGGGTACTTCTCGAGTTGCGACAGCGACCTCAGGAACTCGCTCGGGTTGCTTCAGGGAAGTCAGGTCCCCTTTGGTGTTGGAAGGGGAACTTTCGGTTTACTCTCGAGCCGTTAAATGGGAATAGGGGCTCATCTCAAATTGAGTCCATAAAGTGTGTTCTCCTCTCCAATGGGGACGGATGTTAGGAAACTTTCTGAATGGCATAAAGTGTGTCAAGTACCCTTTTGCCTTTCAAGTGGGAATGTGGGATTTCTCTTGAGATGCTGCAGCACAAATTTACCTCATCTCGCATTGAGGGGATAATTTTGTGGTGTTTCTCGTGTTGCGGCGGGAAGCAGGGGGTAATACTCAAGTTGGGACGGGGACTTCAGGAACTCTCTCGGGTTGCTTCAGGGAAGTCAAGTCCCCTTTTGTGTTGGAAGGGGAACTTCCGGATTACTCTCCAGCCTTTAATGGGAATATTTCCTATTCTCGATTTGAGTCCATAAAGTTGTTCTCCTCTCCACTGAGTACGGATATTAGGGAACATTCGGTGTCGCATAAAGGAAGTCAAGTACCCTTTTGCCTTTCAAGCGGGAATGTGGGATTTCTCTTGAGATTCTGCAGCGCAAAATTTCCTCATCTCGCATTGAGGGGATAATTTTGTGCTGTTTCTCGAATTGCGGTTGGAAGCTGGGGGGATTTCTCGAGTTACGACGAGGACCTCAGGAACTTACTCGAGTTACTTCAGGGAAGTCAGATCCCCTTTTGTGCTGGAAGGGGGACTTCCGGATTACAATCGAGGACTTTAATGGGAATAGGGCCGCTTCTCGACTTGAGTTCATAAAGTGTGTTCTCCTCTCCAATGGGGATGGATGTCAGGGAACTTTCTGAGTGGCATAAAGTGTGTCAAGTACCCTTTTGCTTTTCAAGCGGGAATGTGGGATTTCTCTTGAAATTCTGTAGCGAAAAATTTCCTCATCTCACATTGAGGGAATAATTTTGTGGTGTTTCACGAATTGCGGCGGGATACTGGGGTTCTTCTCGAGTTGCGACGTGGACTTCAGGAACTCACTCGAGTTACTTCAGGGAAGTCAGGTCCCATTTTGTGTTGGAAGGGTAACTGCCGGATTACTCTCGAGCCCTTAAACAGGAATATTGCCTCTTCTCGATTTGAGTCTGTAAAGTGTGTTCTCCTCTCCACTGAGGACGGATGTTAGAGACCATTCTGAGTCGCCTAAAGGGAGTCAAGTACCCTTTTGCCTTTCAAGCGGGAATGTGGGATTTCCCTTGAGATTATGCAGGGCAAAATTTCCTCATCTCGCATTGAGGGGTAATTTTGCGGAGTTTCTCGAGTTGCGGAAGGAAGCAGGGGGTACTTCTTGAGTTGCAACGGGGACCTCAGGAATTCGCTCCGTTTTTTTCAGGTAAGTCAATCCCCTTTTGTGTTGGAAGGAGAACTTCCGGATTACTCTCCAGCCATTAAATGGGAATATTGCCTCTTCTCGATTTGAGTGCACAAGTGTGTTCACCTCTCCTCTGAAGAGGGATGATAGGGACCATTCTGAGTCCCCTCAAGGAAGTCAAGTACCCTTTTGCCTTTCAAGCGGGAATGTGGATTTCTCTTGAGCTTCTGCAGCGCAAAATTTCCTCATCTCGCATTGAGGGGATAGTTTTTTGGTGTTCCTCGAATTGCGGCAGGAACCTGGGGGTACTTTTCGAGTTGCGAAGGGGACCTCAGGAACTCACTCGAGTTACTTCAGGGAGTTCAGGTCCCCTTTTTTGGTGGAAGGGGAACTTCCGGATTACTTTCGAGTCCTTTAATGGGAATAGGGCCTCTTCTCGAGTTAAGTCCGTAAAGTGTGTTCTCCTCTCCAATGGGGACGGACGTTAGGGAAGTTTCTGAGTGGCATAAAGGGTGTCAAGTACCCTTTTGCCTTTCAAGCGGTATTGTGGGATTTCTCTGGAGATTCTGCAGTGCAAAATTACCTCATCTCGCATTGAGGGGATAATTTGGTGGTGTTTCTCGAATTTCAGCGGGAAGCAGGGGGTACTTCACGAGTTGCGATGGGGACTTCAGGAAGTCGCTTGGGTTGCCTCAAGGAAGTCAAGTCCCCTTTTTTGTTGCAAGGGGAACTTCCGGATTAATCTCGAGTCCTTTAATGGGAATAGGGCCTCTTCTCGAGTTGAGTCCATAAAGTGTTTTCGTTCACCTCTCCAATGGGAACGGATGTTAGGAAACTTTCTGAGTGGTATAAAGTGTGTCAAGTACCCTTTTGCCTTTCAAGTGGGAATGTGGGATTTGTCTTGAGATGCTGCAGCACAAAATTTCCTCATTTCGTATTGAGGGGATAATTTTGTGGTGTTACTCGAGTTGCGGCGAGAAGTTGGGGTTCTTCTCCAGTTGAGACGGGGAACTCAAGACCTGGCTCCGGTTTCTTCAGGGAAGTCAAGTCCCCTTTTGTGTTGGAAGGGGAACTTCCGATTTACTCTCGAGCCGATAATTGGGAAAAGGGGCTCATCTTGAATTAAGTCCGTACAGTGTGTTCTCCTCTCCAATGGGAAAGGCTGTGTGAGGGAACTTTCTGAGTTGCATAAAGGGTGTCAAGGACCCTTTTGCCTTTGAATAGGGAATGTGGTATTTCTCTTGAGATTCTGCAGCGCAAAATTTCCTCATCTCGCATTGAGGGGATAATTTTGTGGTGTATTTCGAGTTGCGGCGGGAAGCTGGGGGTACTAATCGAGTTGTGACGGGGACCTCAGGAACTCGCTCGGCTTCCTAAAGGGAAGTCAGGTTACCATTTTTGCTGGATTGGGAACTTCCGGTTTACTCTCGAGCCGTTAAATGGGAATAGGGGCTCATCTCGAATTGAGTCCATACAGTGTGTTCTCCTCTCCAATGTGAAGGGCAGTGTAAGGGAACTTTTTAAGTCGCATAAAGGCTGTCAAGTAACCTTTTGCCTTTCAAGAGGGAATGTGGTATTTCTCTAGAGATTCTGCAGCGCAAAATTTCCTCATCTCGCTTTGAGGGGATAATTTTTTGGTTTTTCTGGAGTTGCAGCGGGAAGCTGGGGTACTACTCGAGTTTCGACGGGGACCTCAGGAACTCGCTTGGGTTGCTTCAGGGAAGTCAGGTCTCCTTTGTTGTTGGAAGGGGAACTTCCGGTTTACTCTCGAGCCGTTAAATGGGAATAAGGGCTCATCTCGATTTGAATCCATAAAGTGCATTCTACTGTCCATTGAGAATGGCTCTTTGAGGGAGCTTTTGAGTCGCATAAAGGGTGTCAAGTACCCTTTTACCTTTCAAAAGCGAATGTGGTATTTCTCTTGAGATTCTGCAAGGCAAAATTTCCTCATCTCGCATTGACGGGATAATTTTGTTGTTTTTCTCGAGTTGATGCGGGAAGCTGGGTTTACACTCAAGTGGCGACGGGGACCTCAGGAAGTCGCTTTGGTTGCTTCAGGGAAGTCAGGTCCCCTTTGCTGTTGGAAGGGGAACTTCCGATTTACTCTCGAGGCTTTAAATGGGAATAGGGGCTCATTTCAAATTGAGTCCATAAAGTGTGTTCTCCTCTCCAATGGGGACGGCTGTGTGAGGGAACTTTCTGAGTCGCATAAACGGTGTCAAGTACACTTTTGGTTTTCAAGAGGGAATGAGGTATTTCTCTTGAGATTCTGCAGCACAAAATTTCCTCATCTTGCATTGAGGGGATAATTTTTTGGTGTTTCGCGAGTTGAGGCGGGAAGCTGGGGGTACTTCTCGAGTTGCGACGGGGACCTCAGGAACTCGGTCGGGTTGCTTCAGGGAAGTCAGGTCTCCTTTTGTGTTGGAAGGGGAACTTCCGGTTAACTCTTAAGCCGTTAAATGGGAATAGGGGCTCATCTCGAATTGATTCCATTAAGTGTGTTCTCCTCTCCAATGGGGACTGATATTAGTGAAATATCTGAGCTACATAAAGAGTGTCAAGTACACTTTTGCTTTTCAAGAGGGAATGTGGTATTTCTCTTGAGATTCTGCGGCGCAAAATTTCCTCATCTCTCATTGAGGGGATAATTTTGTGGTGTATCTCGAGTTGCGGCAGGAAGCTGGGGGTACTTCTCGAGTTGCGACGCGGACCTCAGGAACTCGCTCGGGTTGCTTCAGGGAAGTCAGGTCCCCTTTTGTTTTGAAAGGGGAACTTCCAGTTTACTCTCGAGCCGTTAAATGGGAATAGTGGCTCATCTCGAATTGAGTCCATAAAGTGTGTTCTCCTCTGCAATGGGGACGGCGGTGTGAGGGGAGTTTGTGAGTCGCATATAGGGTTTCAAGTACCCTTTTGCCTTTCAAGAAGGAATGTCGTATTTCTCTTGAGATTCTGCAGCGCTAAATTTCCTCATCTCGCATTGAGGGGATAATTTTGTGTTGATTCTCGGGTAGCGGCGGGAAGCTGGGGTTACTTCACGGGTTGCAACACGGACCTCAGGAACTCACTCGAGTTACTTCAGGGATGTCAGGTCCCCTTATGCGCTGGAAGGGGAACTTCCGTATACTTTCGTGCCTTTTAATGGTAATAGGGCCTCTTCTCGAGTTGCTTCCATATAGTGTGTTCTCGTCTCCAATGGGGATGGATGTTAGTGGATTTTCTGAGTGGTATAAAGTGTGTCAAGTACAATTTTGCCTTTCAAGCGTGAATGTGGGATTTCTCTTGAGATTGTGCAGCGCAAAATTCCCTCATCTCGCATTGATAATTTTGTGATATCTCTCGTGTTGCGGTGGGAAGCTTGGGGTATTTCTCGAGTTGCAACAAGGAACTCAGGACCTCGCTCTGGTTGCTTCAGGAAATGCAGGTCCCCTTTTTTGTTGGATTGGGAACTTCCCGTTTACTCTCGAGCCGTTAAATGGGAATAGGGACTCATCTCGATTTGAGTTCATAAAGTGTGTTCTCCTCTCCAGTGGGGACTGATGTTAGTGAAATTTCTGAGTCGCATAAAGGGTGTCAAGTACCCTTTTGCCTTTCAAGAGGGAATGTGGTATTTCCCTTGAGATTCTGCAGCGCAAAATTTCCTCATCTCGCATTGCGGGGATAATTTTGTGGTGTTTCTCGAGTTGCGTCCCAAAACTGGGGGAACTTCTCCGAGTTGTGATGGGGACCTCGGGAGCTCGCTCGGGTTGCTTCCGGGAAGTCAGGTCCACTTTTTGTTAGAAGGGGAACTTCCGGCTTACTCTGGAAACGTTAAATGGGAATAGGGCCTCATCTCGAATTGATTCCATAAAGTGTGTTCTCCTCTCCATTGGGGACCGATGTTAGTGAAATTTCTGAGTCGCATAAATGGTGTCAAGTAACCTTTTGCCTTTCAAAAGGGAATGTGGTATTTCTCTTGAGATTCTGCAGCGCAAAATTTCCTCATCTCCAAATGAGGGGATAATTTTGTGGTGTTTCTCGAGTTGCGGCGGGAAGCTGGGGGTACTTCCTGAATTTCTACCAGGACCTCAGGAACTCGCTCGGGTTGCTTCAGGGAAGTCAGGTCCCGTTTGTTGTCAGAAGGCGAACTTCAGGTTTACTCTCAAGCCGTTAAATGGGAATAGGGGCTCAACTCGAATTGAGTCCATAAACTGTGTTCTCCTCTCCAATGGGGACTGATGTTAGTGAAATTTCTGAGTCGCATAAACGGTGTCAAGTACCCTTTTGCCTTTCAAGATAGAATGTTGTATTTCCCTTGAGATTCTTCAGTGCAAAATTTCCTCAACTCACATTGAGGGGTTAATTTTGTGGTGTTTCTCGAGTTGCGGAGGGAAGCTGGGGTGCTTCTCAAGTTGCGATGGGGACCTCAGGAACTCGCTCTGGTTGCTGCTGGGAACTCGGGTCCAATACTGTGTTGGTAGGGGAACTTCCGGTTTACTCTTGAGCCGTTAAGTGGGAATAGGGACACATATGGAATTGAGTCCATAAAGTGTGTTCTCCTCTCCAATGTGGACTGATGTTAGTGAAATTTCTGAGTCGCAAAAAGGGTGTCAAGTACCCTTTTGCCTTTCAAGAGGGAATGTGATATTTCTCTTGAGATTCTGCAGCGCAAAATTTCCTCATCTCGCATTGAGGGGATAATTTTTTGGTGTTTCTCTAGTTGCGGAGGAAAGCTGGGGGTACTTCTCGAGTTGCCACGGGGCCCTCAGGAACTCGTTCGGGTTGCTTCAGGGAAGTCAGGTCTCCTTTGGTATTGGAAGGAGAACTTCCGGTTTACTCTCGAGCCGTTAAATGGGAATAGGGGCTCATCTCGAATTGAGTCCATGAAGTGTTTTCTCCTCTCCAATGGGCACCGCTGTGTGAGGGAACGTTCTGAGTCGCATTAAGGGTGTCAAGTACCCTTTTGCCTTTCAAGATAGAATGTTGTATTTCCCTTGAGATTCTGCAGCGCAAAATTTCCTCATCTCGCATTGAGGGGATAATTTTGTGGTGTTTCTCGAGTTGTGGTGGGAACCTGGGGGTACTTTTCAAGTGGCGAAGGGACCCAGGACTCGCTCGGGTTTCCTCAGGTAAGGCAGGTCCCCTTTTGTGTTGGAGGGGGAACTTCCGGTTTAGTCTCGAGCTGTTAAATGGGAATAGGGGTTCATCTCGAATTGAGTCCATAAAGGGTGTTCTCCTCTCTAACGGGGACGGCTGTGTGATTGACCTTTCTGAGTCACATAAAGGGTGTCTAGTACCTTTTTCCTTTCAAGAGGGATTAGGGTATTTCTCTTGAGATTCTTCATTGCAAAGTTTCCTCATCTCGCCTTGAGGGGATAATTTTGTGGTGTTTCTCGAGTTGCGGCGGGAAGCTGGGGGTACTTCTCGAGTTGCGACGGGGACCTCAGGAACTCGCTCGGGTTGCTTCAGGGAAGTCAGGTCCCCTTTTGTGTTGGAAGGGGAACTTCCGGTTTACTCTCGAGCCCTTAAATGGTAATAAAGGATCATCTCGAATTGAGTCCATAAAGAGTGTTCTCCTCTCCAATGGGGACTGATGTTAGTGAAATTTCTGATTTGCATAAAAGGTGTCAAGTAACCTTTTGCCTTTCAAGAAAGAATGTTGTATTTCTCTTGAGATTCTGTAGCGCAAAATTTCCTCATCTCGCATTGAGGGGATAATTTTTGGTGTTTCTCGAGTTTCGGAGGAAAGCTAGGGGTACTTCTCGAGTTGCCACGGGGACCTCAGTATCTCGCTCAGGTTTCTTCAGGGATGTCAGGTCCCGATTGGTGTTGGAAGGGCAAAATCCTGTTTACTCTCGAGCCGACAAATGGGAATAGGGGATCATGTCGCATTGAGTCCAAAAAGTGTGGTCCCCTCTCCAATGCGGACTGATATTAGCGAAATTTCTGAGTCGCATAAAGGGTGTCAGGTACCCGTTTCACTTTCAAGAGTGAATGTGGTATTTCTCATGAGATTCTGCAGCGCATAATTTCCTATCTCGCATTTAGGGGATAATTTTGTGATTTTTCTCGAGTTGCGACGGGAAGCTGGGGATACTTCTCAAGTTGCAACGGGGACCTCAGGAATTCGCTCTGGTTGCTGCTGGGAAGTCGGGTCCAATATTGTGTTGGTAGAGGAACTTCCGGTTTACTCTCGAGCCGTTAAATGGGAATAGGGACACATATCGAATTGAGTCCATAAAGTGTTTTCTCCTCTCCAATGTGGACTGAAGTTAGTAAAATTTCTGAGTCGCAGAAAGGGTGTCAAGTACCCTCTTACCTTTCAAGAGGGAATGTGGTATTTCTCTTGAGATTCTGCAGCGCAAAATTTCCTCATCTCACTTTGAGGGGATAATTTTTTAGTGTTTCTCGAGTTACGGAGGAAAGCTGGGGGTACTTCTCGAGTTGCCACAGGGCCCTCAGGAACTCGTTCTGGTTGCTTCAGGGAAGTCAGGTCTCCTTTGGTATTGGAAGGAGAACTTCCGGTTTACTCTCGAGCCGTTAAATGGGAATAGGGGCTCACCTCGAATTGAGTCCATAAAGTGTGTTCTCCTCTTCAATGGGGACCGCTGTGTGAGGGAACGTTCTGAGTCACATAAAGGATGTCAAGTGCCCTGTTGCCTTTCAAGATAGAATGCTGTATTTCCCGTAAGATTCTGCAGTGCAAAATTTCCTCATCTCGCATAGAGGGGATAATTTTGTGGTGTTTCTCGAGTTGCGGCGAGAAGCTGGGGGTGCTTCTCGAGTTGCGACGGGGATCTCAGGAACTCCCTCGGGTTGCTTCAGTGAAGACAGGTCCCCTTTTGTGTTGGATTGGGAACTTCCGGTTTGCTCTCGAGCCATTAATGGGAATAGGGGCTCATCTCGAATTGAGTCCATAAAGTGTGTTCTCCTGTCAGTTGGAACGGCTGTGTGAGGGAACTTTCTGAGTCACATAAAGGCTGTAAAGTACAGTTTTGCCTTTCAAGAGGGAATGTGGTATTTCTCTAGAGATTCTGCAGCGCAAAATTTCCTCATCTCGCATTGAGGGGATAATTTTTTGGTGTTTCTGGAGTTGCACTGGGAAGCTGGGGGTACTTTTCGAGTTTCGACGGGGACCTCAGGAACTCACTCGGGTTGCTTCAGGGAAGTCAGGTCCCCTTTTGTGTTGGAAGGAAACTTTTCGGTTAACTCTCGAGCCGTTAAATGGGAATAGGGGCTCATCTCGAATTGATTCCATTAAGTGTGTTCTCCTCTCCAATAGGGACTGATGTTAGTGAAATATCTGAGCCACATAAGGAGTGTCAAGTACACTTTTGCCTTTCAAGAGGGAATGTGGTATTTCTCTTGATATTCTGCGGCGCAAAATTTCCTCATCTCGCATTGAGGGGATAATTTTGTTGTGTATTTCGAGTTGCGGGGGGAAGCTGGGGTACTGCTCGAGTTGCGACGTGGACCTCAGGAACTCGCTCGGCTTGCTAAAGGGAAGTCAGGTCCCCATTTTTGTTCGATTGGGAACTTCCAGTTTACTCTCGAGCCGTTAAATGGGAATAGGGCCTCATCTCGAATTGAGTCCATAAAGTGTGTTCACCTCTCCAATGGGAATGGCTGTGTGAGGGAACTTTCTGAGTCGCATAAAGGCTGTCAAGTAACCTTTTGCCTTTCAAGAGGGAACGTGGTATTTCTCTAGAGATTCTGCAGCGCAAAATTTCCTCATCTCGCATTGAGGGGATAATTTTTTGGTGTTTCTGGAGTTACATTGGGAAGCTGGGGATACTTCTCGAGTTTCGATGGGGACCTCAGAAAATCCCTCGGGTTGCTTCAGGGAAGTCAGGTCTCCTTTGGTGTTGGAAGGGGAACTTCCGGTTTACTCTCGAGCCGTTAAATGGGAGTAGGGGCTCATCTCGATTTGAATCCATAAAGTGTATTCTACTGTCCAATGGGAATGGCTCTTTGAGGGAGCTTTTGAGTCACATAAAGGTTGTCAAGTATCCTTTTACCTTTCAAAAGGGAATGTGCTATTTCTTTTAAGATTCTGCAAGGCAAAATTTCCTCATCTCGCATTGACGGGATAATTTTGTGGTTTTTCTCAAGTTGATGCGGGAAGCTGGGGTTACACTCGAGTGGTGATGGGGACCTCAGAATCTCGCTCCGGTTGCTTCAGGGAAGTCAAGTCCCCTTCTGTGTTGGAAGGGGAACTTCCAGTTTACTCTCGAGCCGTTTAATGGGAATAGGGCCTCATCTGCAATTGAGTCCATAACGTGTGTTTTCCTGTCCAATGGGGATGACTGTGTGAGGGAATTTTATGAGTCACATAAAGGGTGTCAAGTACCCTTTTGCCTTTCCAGAGGGAATGTGGTATTTCTCTTGAGATTCTGCAGGGCAATATTTCCTCATCTCGCATTGAGGTGATAATTTTGTGGTGTTTTTCGAGTTGTGGCGGGAAGCTGGGTGTACTTCTCGAGTTTAGACGGGGACATCAGGAACTTGCTCTGGTTGCTTCAGGGAAGTCAGGTCCCCTTTTTTGTTGGAATGGGAACTTCCGGATTACTCTCGAGACGTTAAATGGAAATCGGACATCACCTCCAGTTGAGACTATAAAGTGTGTTCTCCTCTCCAATGGGGACAACTGGGTGAGGGAATTTTCTGAGTCTCACCTGGTGACGAAGATGCGAGAGATGCCATCCCCTCCTGCGCAGACGCAAGAGAAGTCTTCCCTGCCTGCCCAGATGCGAGATACCCCGGCCCCTCTCGCAGACGCGAGAGACACCGCCCCCAACTGCGCAGACGCCAGAGTCTCCGGCCCCACCCACGCAGACGGGAGAGTCGTCTGCCGCACCCGGTCAGAACCTAGAGTCCCGGATTCCTCCCGCGCAGAAGCGAGAGAACCCGGCCCTGCCCGCACAGACACGAGAATCGCTGGCCCCTCCCGCTCAGCCGCGAGAGTACCCGGCCCCGCCCACGCAGACGCCAGAGACATAGGCCGTGGCACAACCGACCATGCAAAGATGCACGGTCATGAGGAGTTACCCCACGCCTGAGGCCAGGGCAGGCGGCCAAGAGGAGGTACCCCACGTCCAATAGGCAGTGGCTGTTCGGAGGAGGGCCGAGAGGAGCTACTCACGTTCAAATTCAGGAGGGGCAGCCATGAGGACATACCCCTCATCCAAGGTAAGGTGTAGCAGCTGCGCTTTCTTGGAGCAGATGTGAAGAGATAACCCACACCCAAGGTAAGAGAAACTCAAATAAGATGGTAAGTATTGCGAGGGGGCATCAGAGGGAAGACACACTGAAATCATAATCACAGGAATCTAGTCGATCTGATCACAAGGACCACAGCCGAATGTGGTCCACTGCAGAAGGGAATGGCAAACCACTTCAGTATACTTGCCTTGAGAACCCCATGAACAGTATCAAAAGGCAAAATGACAGGATACTGAATGAGGAATTCCCCAGGTTGGTATGTGCCCAGTATGCTATTGGAGATCAGTGGAGAAATAAGTCTAGAAGGAATGAAGGGATGGAGCAAAAACAAAACCAGTACCCAGTTGTGGATGTGACCGGTGATAGAAGCAAGGTCCGGTGCTGTAAAGAGCAATATTACATAGGAACCTGGAATGTTAGGTCCATGAATCAAGGTACATTGGAAGTGGTCAAACAGGAGATGGCAAGAGTGAACATATACATTCTAGGAATCAGTGAATTGAGATGGACTGGAATGGGTGAATTTAACTAAGATGACCATTATATCTACTACTGTGGGCAGGAATCCCTTAGAAGAAATGTAGTAGCCATCATGGTCAACAAAAGAGTCCGAAATGCAGTATTTGGATGCAATCTTAAAAACGACAGAATGATTTATATTCGTTTCCAAGGCAAACGATTCAACATTACAGTAATCTAGGCCTATGACCCAACTAGTAACACTGAAGAAGCCGAATTTAAACGGTTCTATGAAGACCTACAAGACCTTTTAGAACTAACACCCAAAAAAAGATGTCCTTTTCATTATAGGGGACTGGAATGCAAAAGTAGGAAGTCAAGAAACACCTGGAGTAACAGGCAAATGTGGCCTTGGACCACGGAATGAAGCAGGGCCAAGGCTAATAGAGTTTTGTCAAGAGAATGCACTGGTCATAGCAAACACCCTCTTCCAGCAACACAAGAGAAGACTCTACACGTGGACAAAACCAGGTGGTCAACACCAAAATCACATTGATTATATTCTTTGCAGCCAAAGACAGTGAAGCTGTATACAGTTAGCAAAAACAAGACCAGGAGCTGACTGTGGCTCAGATCATGAACTCCTTATTGCCAAATTCAGACTTAAATTGAAGAAAGTAGGGAAAACCCCTAGACCATTCAGATATGACCAAAATCAAATCCCTTATGATTATACAGAGGAAGTGAGAAATAGATTTAAGGGACTAGAACTGATAGATAGATTACCTGAGGAACTCTGGACGGAGGTTCATGACATTGTACAGGAGACAGGGACCAAGAGCATCCCCATGGAAAAGAAATGCAAAAAAAGCAAAATGGTTGTCTGAGGTGGCCTTACAAATAGCTGTGAAAAGAAGAGAAGCGAAAAGCAAAGGAGAAAGGGAAAGATATAAGCATTAGAATGCAGAGTTCCAAAGAATAGCAAGGAGAGCTAAGAAAGCCTTCCTCAGTGATCTATGCAAAGAAGCTCAGGAAATCGCTAGGGTTGCTTCAGGGAAGTCAGGTCCCCTTTTGTGTTGGAAGGGGAACTTCCGGTTTACTCTCGATCCCTTAAATGGGAATAGGGCCTCATCTCGAACTGAGTCCATAAACTATGTTCTCCAGTCCAATGGGGACGGCTGTATGAGGAAACTTTCTGAGTTGCATAAAGGTTGTCAAGTAAAATTTTACCTTTCAAGAGGGAATGTGGTATTTCTCTTAAGATTCTGCAGCGCAAAGTTTCCTCATCTCCCATTGAGGATATGATTTTGTGGTGTTTCTCGAGTTGCGGCGGGAAGCTGGGTGTTCTTCTCGAGTTGCGATGGAGACCTCAGGAACTCACTCGGGTTACTTCAGGGAAGTCAGGTCCGCCTTTGTGTTGGAAGGGGAACTTCCGGTTTACTCTCAAGCCGTTAAACGGGAATAGGGGCTCATCTCGAATTGAGTCCATAAAGTGTGCTCCCCTCTCCAATGGGGACTGATGTTAGTGAAATTTCTGAGTCGCATAAAGGGTGTCAAGTACCCTTTTGCCTTTCAAGAGGGAATGTGGTAATTCTCTTGAGATTCTGCAGCACAAAATTTCCTCATCTCACATGGAGGGGATAATTTTGTGGTGTTTCGCCAGTTGAGGCGGAAAGATGGGGGTAATGCTCAAGTTGCGACGGGGACCTCAGGAACTCGCTCGGGTTGCTTCAGGAAAGTCAGGTCCCCTTTGTTGTTGGAAGGGGAAATTCCGGTTTACTCTCGACCCATTAAATGGGAATAGGGGCTCATCTCGAATTGAGTCCATAAAGTGTGTTCTCCTCTCCAATTGGGACGGCTGTGTGAGGGAACTTTCTGAGTCTCATAAAAGGTGTCAAGTACCCTATTGCAATTCAAGAGGGAACGTGGTATTTCTCTTGAGATTCTACATCGCAAAATTTCCTCATCACGCATTGAGGGAATAATTTTGTGGTATTCCTCGAGTTGCGGTGGGAAAGTGGGGGTACTTCTCGAGTTGTGATGGGGACCTCAGGAACTCGCTCGGGTTGCTTCCGGAAAGTCAGGTCCCCTTTTGTGTCAGAAGTATAACTTCCGGTTTACTCTCGAGCCGTTAAATGGGAATACGGGCTCATCTCGAATTGAGACCATAATTTGTGTTCTCCTGTCCAATGGAAATGGCTATGTGAGGGAATTTCTGAGGCTCATAAAGTGTGTCAAGTAACCTCTTGCCTTTCAAGAGGGAATGTGTATTTCTCTTGAGACTCTGAAGCACAAAATTTCCTCATCTCGCATTGAGGGGATAATTTTGTGGTGTTTCGCGAGTTGAGGCGGAAAGATGGGTGTACTGCTCGAGTTGCGACGGGGACCTCAGGAACTCGCTCGGGTTGCTTCATGGATGTCAGGTCCCCTTTGGTGTTTGAAGGGGAACTTCCGGTTTACTCTCGAGCAGTTAAATGGGAATAGGGGCTCATCTCGAATTGAGTCCATAAAGTGTGTTCTCCTCTCCAATGGGGACTGATGTTAGTGAAATTTCTGAGTCGCATAAAGTGTGTCAAGTACCCTTTTGCCTTTCAAGAGGGAATGTGGTATTTCTCTTGAGATTCTGATGCGGCAAAATTTCCTCAGCTCACATTGAGGTGATAATTTTGTGTTGTTTCTCGAGTTGCGGCGGGAAGCTGGGGTTACTTCTCGAGTTAGACAGGGAACTCAGAAACTCGCTCGGGTTGCTTCAGGGAAGTCAGTCCCCTTTGCTGTTGGAAGGGGAACTTCCTGTTTACTCTCCAGCAGTTAAATGGGAAAGGGGCGCATCTCGAATTGAGTCCATAAAATGTGTTCTCCTGTCCATTGAGGAAGGCTGTGTGAAGGAACTTTCTTAGTCGCATAAAGGGTGTCAAGTACCCTTTTGCCTTTCAAGAGGGAATATGGTATTTCTCTTGAGATTCTGCAGCACAAAATTTTCTCATCTCGTATTGAGGGGATAATTTTGTTGTGTTTCTCGATTTGTGATGGGAAACTGGGGTTACTTCTCCAGTTGCGACGGGGACCTCAGGAACTCGCTCGGGATGCGTCAGGGAAGTCATGTCCCCTTTTGTGTTGGAAGGCGAACTTCCGGTTTACTCTCTAGCCATTAAATGGTAATAGGGGCTCATCTCGAAATGAGTCCATAAAGTGTGTTCTCCTCTCCAATTTGGATGCCTGTGTGAGGGAACTTTCTGAGGAGCATAAATGTTGTCAAGTACTCTTTTGCCATTCAGGAGGGAATGAGGTATTTCTCTTGAGAATTTACATCGCAAAATTTCCTCATCTTACATTTAGGGGATAATTTTGTGGTGTTTCTCAAGTTGCAACGGGAAGCTGGGGGTACTTCTCGAGTTGTGACAGGGAACTCAGGAACTCGCTCGGGTTGCTCCAGGGATGTCAGTTCCCCTTTGGTGTTGGAAGGGGAACTTCCTGTTTACTCCCGAGCCATTAATCAGAAATAGGGGCTCATCTTGAATTGATTCCATAAGTGTGTTCTCCTCTCAAATGTGGACTGATGTTAGTGAAATTTTCATGTCGCATAAAGGGTGTCAACTACCCTTTTGCCTTTCAAGAGGGAATGTGATATTTCTCTTGAGATTCTGCAGCGCAAAATTTCCTTACCTCACATTGAGGCGAAAATTTTGTGGTGTTTCTCGAGTTGCGGCGGGAAGCTGGGGGTACTTCTCGAGTTGCGATGGGGACATCAGGAACTCACTCGGGTTGCTTCAGGGAAGTCAGGTCCCCTATTGTTTGGGAAGGGGAACTTCCGGTTGACTCTCGAGCCGTTAAAAGGGAATAGGGGCTCATCTCGAATTGAGTCCATAATGTGTGTTCTCCTCTCCAATGGGGATTAATGTTAGTGAAATATTTGAGTCGCATAAAGGGTGTCAAGTACCCTTTTGCCTTTCAAGAGGGAATGTGGTATTTCTCTTGAAATTCTGCATTGCAAATTTCCTCACGTCGCAATGAGGGGATAATTTTGTGGTGTTGCTCGATTTGCGGCAGGAAGCTAGGGGTACTTCTCGAGTTGCGATGCGGACCTCAGCAACTCGCTAGGGTTGCTTCAGGGAAGTCAGGTCCCCTTTGGTGTTGGAAGGGGAACTTCCTGTTTACACTCGAGCCGTTTAATGGGAATAGGGGCTCATCTTGAATTGTGTCCATAAAGTGTGTTCTCCTCTCCAATGGGGATGGCTGTGTGAGGGAACTTTATAAATCGCATAAAGGGTGTCAAGTACCCTTTTGCCTTTCCAGAGGGAATGTGGTATTTCTCTGGAGATTCTCCAGTGCAAAATTTCCTCATCTCGCATTGAGGGGATAATTTTGCGGTGTTTCTCGAGTTGCGGCGGGAAGCTGGGGGTATTTGTTGAGTTGCGACGGGGACTTCAGGAACTTTCTCGGGTTGCTTCAGGGAATTCAGCTTCCCTTTGGTGTTGGAAGGGGAACTTCTGGTTTACTCTCGAGCCGTTAAATGGGAAAAGGGCCTCATCTCGATTTGAGTCCAAAAATTGTGTCCTCCTCTTCAATGGTGACGGCTGTGTGAGGGAACTTTCTGAGTCGCATAATGGGTGTCAAGTACCCTTTTGCCTTTCAAGAGGGAATTTGGTATTTCTCTTCAGATTCTGTACTGCAAAATTTCCTCATCTCGCATTGAGGGATTAATTTTGTGTTGTTTCTCGAGTTGCGGCGGGAACCTGGGGTACTTCTTGATTTGCAACGGGAACCTCAGGAACTCGCTCGGGTTGCTTCAGTGAAGTCAGGTCCCGTTTTGTGTTGGAAGGGGAATTCCGGTTTACTCCCTAACCGTTAAATGGGAATAGGGGCTCATCTCGAATTGAGTCCATAAAGTGTGTTCTCCTCTCCAATGGGGACTGATGTTTAAGAAATTTCTGAGTCGCATAAAGTATGTCAAGTACCCTTTTGCCCTTCAAGAGGGAATGTGTTATTTCTCTTGAGATTCTGCAGCGCAAAATTTCCTCATCTCGCATTGAGGGGATAATTTGGCTGTGTTTCTCGAGTTTCGGCGGGAAGCTGGGGGTATTTCTCGAGTTGTGACCGGTACCTCAGGAACTCGCTCATGTTGCCTCAGGGAAGTCAGCTCCCCTTTGGTGTTGGAAGGGGAACTTCCGGTTTCTTCTCAAGCCGTTAAATGGGAGAAGGGCCTCATCTCGAATTGAGTCCAAAAATTGTGTTCTCCTCTCCAATGGGGACGGCTGTGTGAGGGAACTTTTTGAGTCTCATAAAGGGTGACAAGTATCGTTTTGCCTTTTAAGAGGGAATGTGCTATTTCTCTTGAGATTCTGCAGCGCAAAATTTCCTCATCTCGCATTGAGGGGATAATTTTGTTGTGTTTCTCCACCTGTAGCAGGAATCTCGGGGTTCCTCTCGAGTTGCGACGGGGATCCTTGGAACTCGCTCATGTTGCCCCAGGGAAGTCAGGTCTCCTATCGTTTTAGAAGGGGAACCTAGAGATTCCTCTACAAGGAGCAGCATAGGAATAGAGCCGCATCTAGCGTTGAGTCGGTCAACTGTTTTTTCTTCTCCACTGGAGTCAGGGAACTCGCGGTTGCTCTGAATATTCTCCAGGGGATTCAGGCCTCATCTCTTGTTCAGAACTGGAACTTCCCTTTCTTCTCGTGGTGTAATACGGTGATAGGCCACTTTAGAGTTGCATTTTTACCTGGAGATTGTATAGAGTACGCTCGTGGAGTCAAGACTCCATTCGTCCTGTGGTTGATACTCGAGGATACATTTGAAACTGTGCAGTAGAATCAGACAATATCTCGAGTGGGTGGTGACATCCGTATCTTTTCCATTTGTGTTTTGCAAACCGGTTATCCTCCCGAGTTTCAATGTGGTACCTGCCTGCTCGTCCTGTGAGAATGGAACATCTGGATTCCATTCCAGAGAATGCAGAGGAATCAACTCTCATCTGGAAAAGAGGAGTGGAAAACGGTGCATTTTGTCAGTGTGGCAAGAAACTCGGCGTTCCTCGGGATTGGAGCTGTGTATGTTGGTTTAATTTTTAGTCTCATAAAGGATGTTAAGTAACCTGTCGATTTTCAAGAGGTAATGTGGAATTTCTCTTTGTGAATCTGAAATGGCAATGTTCTTCATCTCGCCATGAGGGCAGAATATTGTGGTTTTTCTAAAGTTGCGGTGGGAAGATTGGGTTCCCTCGTGATTTGTGACGGGGACCTCAGGGAATCCCCCGTGTTGCTTCAGGGAAGTCAGGCCCCTTTTGTGTTGAGTGGGGAACTTCGGGATTACTCTCAAGCCGTTAAATGGGAATAGGGCCTCTGCTCGAGTTGAGTCCGTAAATTGTGTTCTTTTCTCCAATGGGCAGGCTGTGTTAGGGAACTTTCTGAGTTGCATAAAGGGTGTCAACTTGCCGATCGCGTTTCAGGCGGGATTGTGGTATTTCTCTTGAAATTCTGCAGCGGAAAATTTCCTCATCTCGCATTAAGGGGATAATTTTGTGTTGTTTCTCGACTTGCGGTGGTACGATTGGGGTTCCATTCTATTTGCGACGGGGACGTCAGGACCTTGATCGCGATGTCCCAGGGAAGTTAGGTCTCCTTGCAAGTTGGAAGGGGAACATTGGGATTCCTCTCAAGGCCCGCTGGAGTAATAAGGTGGCAACTAGTGCTTTGTAGATAAATTGTGTTCTCCGCTTCAATGTGGACGGCTATCTCAGGGAAATTTTTTTGTCGCATTAAGGGTATCAATTACGCTTTCGAGTTTCAAGTGATAATGTGCCATTTCTCTTGAGACTTTGCAGTGGAAAATATCCTCAAATCGCATTGAGGGGAACATTTTGTGGTGTTTCTCGAGTAGTGGCGGTAAGCTTCTGATTTTTCTCGACTTGCGACGGGGACCTTATTAATTCGCCTTTGTTGCTTCAGGGTAGTCAGGACTAATTTTGTGTTGGAAGGGGAACTTCGGAATTACTCTCGAGCCATTTAATGGGAACAGGGCCTCTATTCGAGTTGAGTCCGTAAATTGTGTTCTCCTCTCCAATGGGACGGCTGTGTTAGGGAACTTTCTGAGGCGCATAAGGGTGTCTTGTTCCCGACCAAGTTTCAAGCAGGAATGTGGGATTTCTCTTGAGATTCTGTAGCAGAAAACTCTCTCATCTTGCATTAAGGGGATAATTTTGTGGTGTTTCACGACTTGCAGTGGGAAGCTCGGGTTTCCTCTCGAGTTGCGACTGGGACCCCAGGAACTCGTTCGTGTTGCCCCAGGGAAGTCTGGTCTCCTATCTTTTTGGAAGGGAAACCTTGAGATTCCTCTATAAGGAGCAGCAGAGGAATAGGGCTGTATCTAGCGTTGAGTCGGTCAACTGTTTGTTCTTCTCCAGTGGAGACAGGGATCTCACGGTTGCTCTGAAAATTCTCGAGGGGATTCAAGCCTCGTCTCTTATTCAGACCTGAAACTGCGCTTTCTTCTCGAGTTGTAATACGGGTGATAGGTGACTTTAGAGTTGCATTTATACCTGGAGATTATAAAGAGTATGCTCTTGGTGTCAGGTCTCCATTCGTCCTTTGAGTTGATACTCGAGGATACATTTGAAACTGTTCAGTAGAATCAGACAGTATCTCGAGTGGGTGGTGATATGCCTAACTTTTCCATTTGTGTTTTGAAAACCGGTTATCCTCCCGAGTTTCAAGTTGGTACGAGCCTGTTCGTCCTGTGCGACCGGAACGTCTGGATTCCATTCCAGAGAAATCAGAAGAATCAACTCTCATCTGGAAAAAGGAAGTGGAGAATGGGGCATTTTGTCAGTGTGGCAAGAAACTCAGTGTTCCTCGGGATTGGGGCTGTGTTGTCGGTTTAGTTTGTAGTCACATAAAGGATGTTAAGTAACCTTTCAAGTTTCAAGCAGGAATGTGGAATTTCTCTTGCGAATCTGAAATGGAAATTTTCTTCATCTCGTTTTGCGGGCAGAATCTTGTGGTTTTACTCGAGTTACCGCAGGAAGCTTGGGCTCCCTCTCAATTTGTGAAGGGGATCTCAGGAACTCGCTCGTGTTTCTTCAGGGAAGTCAGATCCCCTTTTGTGTTGGAAGGGGAACTTCAGCATGACTCTCGAGCCGTTAATGGGAATAGGGCCTCTTCTCAATTTGAGGCCATAAATTGTGTTCTCCTCTCCAATGGGGACAGCTGTGTTAGCGAACTTTCTGAGTCACATATAGGATGTCAAGTTGCCGACCGAGGTTCAAGTGGGAATGTGGAATTTCTCTATAGATTCTGCAGCTGAAAACTTCCTCATCTCCCACTGAGTGATAATTTTGTGGTGTTTCCCGAGTTTCGGCGGTAAGAGTGGGTTCCTCTAGGGTTGCGACGGAGACCTCAGGACCTCGTTCGTGATGTCCCAGGAATGTAAGTTCTTCTTGCGTGTTGGAAGGGGAACATTGGGATTTCTCTCGAGGCACGCTGGAGTAATAGGGTCACATCTAGTGCTGTGTACATAAATTGTGTTCTCCGCTTCAATGTGGACGTTATCTCAGGGAAAGACTTGTGTCGCATAAAGGGTGTTAAGTACCAGTTCGAGTTTCAAGCGGTAATGTGCGATTTCTCTTGAGACTCTGCAGCAGAGAATATCCTCATCTCGCATTGTGGGGAAAATTTTGTGGTGTTTCTCAAGGTGTGGCGGGAAGCTTGGGGTTCTTCTCGACTTGCGACGGGGACCACAGGATCTCGCTCAAGTTGCTTCAGGGAAGTCAGGTGCTCTGTTGTGTTGTAAGGGGAACTTCGGGATTACTCTTGAGCCGTTAAATGTGAATAGGGCCTCTTCTCGACCTGAGTCCATAAATTGTGTTCTCCTCTCGAATAGGGACGGCTGTGTTAGGGAACTTTCTGAGTCGAATACAGGTTGTCAAGTAACCATTCACCTTTCAAGCGGGAATGTGGGATTTCTCTTGAGATTCTGCAGCAGAAAATGTCCTCATCTCGCACTGAGGGGATAATTTTGTGGTGTTTCTCGACTTGCGTCAGGAAGCTTGATGTTCCTCTCGAGTTGCAAAGGGGACCTCAGGACATCAAACGTGATGTCCCAGGGAATTTAGGTCTCCTTGCCTGTTGGAAGGGTAACATTGGGATTACTCTCGAGGCAAGCTGGAGTAATAGAGTTGCATCTAGTGCTGTGAAGGTAAATTGTGTTCCCCGCTACAACGTGGACTGCTATCTTGGGGAAATTTTTGGGTCGCATAAAGGGTGTTAACTACCCGTTTTATTTTCAAGCGGTAATGTGCGATTTCTCTTGAGACTCTGCAGCAGAAAATATCCTCATCTCGCATTGAGGGGGAAATTTTATGGTGTTTCTCGACTTGCAGCAGGAAGCTTGGGCACGCTCTCGATTTGCGTTTGTGTCCTCAAGAAATCCCCCATGCTGCTTCAGAGTAGTCAGGTCCCCTTTTGTGTAGGAAGTGGAACTTCTGGATTCCTCTCGAGCCATTAAATGGGAATAGGGCCTCTTCTCCAGTTCAGTCCGTAAATTGTGTTCTCCTTTCCAATGTGGAAGGCTGTGTTAGGGAAATTTCTGAGTCTCATAAAGGGTGTCAAGTTCCCTTTCGCGTTTCAAGAGGGAATGTGGGATTTCTCTTGAGATTCTGCAGCGGAAAATTTCCTCAACTCGCAAATAGGGGAGAATTTTGTGGTGTTTCTCAAGTTGCGGCGGGAAGCTCGGGGTTCCTCTCGAGTTGCGATGGGGACCACAGGAACTCGCTCGTGTTGACCCAAAGAAGTCAGGTCTCCTATCATTTTGGAAGGGCAACCTCGAGATTTCTCGATAAGGAGCAGCACAGGAATAGGGCCGCATCTATCGTTGAGTCGGTCAACTGTTTGTTCTTCTCCAGTGGAGACAGGGATCTCGGGGTTGCTCTCAAAATTCTCCAGACGATTCAGGCCTCGTCTCTTGTTCAGAATTGGAACTGCACTTTCTTTTAGAGTTGTAATAAGGGTGATAGGCCACTTTAGAGTTGCATTTGTACCTGGAGATTGTATAGAGAATGCTCATGGAATCAGGACTCCATTCGTCCTGTGATTTGATATTCGAAGAAACATTTGAACCTGTGCAGTAGAATCAGACAATATCTCGAGTGGGTGTTGACATCCGTACCTTTTCCATTTGTGTGTTGAAAACCGGTTATCCTCCCGAGTTTCAAGATGGTACCTGCCTGTTCGTCCAGTGCGACCGCAACGTCTGGATTCCATTCCAGCAAATGCAGAGGAATCAACTCTCATCTGGAAAAGAGGAGTGGAAAACGGAGCATTTTGTCAGTATGGCAAGAAACTCGGTGTTCCTCTGGATTGGGGCTGTGTGTGTCGCTTTAGTTTTTAGTCGCATAAAGGATGTTAAGTAACCTGTCTAGTTTCAAGTGGGAAAGTGGAATTTCTGTTGCGAATCTGAAACCAAAATATTCTTCATCTCGCCTTGAGGGCAAAATCTTGTGGTTTATCTCGAGTTGCGGCGGGAAGCGTGTGCTCCCTCTCGATTTGTGAAGGGGACCTCAGGATATCCCCCGTGTTGCTTCAGAGAAGTCCGGTCCCTTTTGTGTTGGAAGGGGAACTTCGGGATTACTTTCGAGCCCTTAAATGGGAATAGGGCCTCTTCTCGCATTGAGTCTATAAATTGTGTTCTCCTCTCCCATGGGGACTGCTGTGTTAGGGAACTTTCTGATTGGCATAAAGGGTGTCTATTTCCGGATCGCTTTTCAAGTGGGAATGTGGGATTTCTCTTGAGATTCTGCAGCGGAAAATTTCCTCATCTCGCATTGAGGGTATAATTTTGTGGTGTTTCTAGACTTGCGGTGGTAAGATTGAGGTTCCTCTCGAGTTGCAACGGAGACCTCAGGACCTCGATCGTGATGACCCACCGAAGTTAGGTCTCCTTGCGTGTTGGAAGGGGAAAATCGGGATTCCTCTCGAGGCATGCTGGAGTAATAGGGTCGGATCTAGTGCTGTGTACATAAATTGTGTTCTCCGCTTCAATGTTGATGGCTATCTCCGGGAAATTTTTGGGTCGCATAAAGGGTATCAAGTACTCGTTCGAGTTTCAAGCGGTAGTGTGCGATTTCTCCTGAGACTCTGCAGTGGAAAATATCCTCATTTCTCATTGAGGGGAAATTTTCGTGGTGTTTCTCGAGTTGCGACGGGAAGCTTGGGCTCCCTCTCTATTTGTAAAGAGGACCTCAGGAAATCCCCCGTGTTGCTTCAGAGAAGTCAGGTCCCCTTTGTGTTGGAAGGGGAACTTCGGGATTACTCTTGAGGCGTTAAATGGGAATAGGGGCTCTTCTCAAGTTGAGTCCGTAAATTGTGTTCTCCTCTCCAATGGGGAAGGCTGTGTTAGGGAACTTTCTCATTCCCATAAAGGGTGTCAAGTACCTGGTTGCATTTCAAGCGGGAATGTGGGATTTCTCTTGAGATTCTAGAGCTGAAAACTTCCTCATCTCGCATTGAGGGGATAATTTTGTGGTGTTTATAGACTTGCGGTGGGAAGCTCGGGGTTCCTCTCGAGTTGCAACGGGCACCCACGAACTCGCTCGTGTTGACCCAAGGAGGTCAGGTCTCCTATCATTTTGGAAGGGCAACCTTGAGATTTCTCGATAAGGAGCAGCACAGGAATAGGGCCGCATCTATCGTTGAGTCGTTCAATGTTTGTTCTTCTCCAGTGGAGACAGGGAACTCGGGGCTGCTCTCAAAATTCTCCAGACGATTCAGGCCTCGTCTCTTGTTCAGACTTGGAACTGCACTTTCTTTTAGAGTTGTAATACGGGTGATAGGACACTTTAGAGTTGCATTTGTACGTGGAGATTGTATAGAGTATGCTCGTGAAGTCAGGACTCCATTCGTCCTGTGATTTGATATTCGAGGAAACATTTGAACCAGTGCAGTAGAATCAGACAATATCTCGAGTGGGTGTTCACATCCGTACCTTTTCCATTTGTGTTTTGAAAACCGGTTATCCTCCCGAGTTTCATGTGGTACCTACCTGTTCGTCCAGTGCGACTGCAAAGTCTGGATTCCATTCAAGAGAAAGCAGAGGAATCAACGCTCATCTGGAAAAGAGGGCTGGAAAACGGGGCATTTTGTCAGTGTGGCAAGAAACTCGGTGTTCCTCTGGATTGGGGCTGTGTATGTCGTTTTAATTTTTAGTCACATAAAGGATGTTAAGTAACCTGTCTAGTTTCAAGTGGGAAAGTGGAATTTCTCTTGCGAATCTGAAACCGAATTATTCTTCATTCATCTTGTGGTTTTTCTCGAGATGCGGCGGGAACCTTGCACTCCCTCTCGATTTGCGAAGGGGACCTCAGGAAATCCCCCGTGTTGCTTCAGAGAAGTCAGGTCCCCTTTTGTGTTGGAAGGGAAATATCGGGATAACTCTCGAGCCGTTAAATGGGAATAGGACCTCTTCAAGATTTGAATCTGTAAATTTTGTTCTCCTCTCAAATGGGGACAGCTGTTTTCGGGAACTTTCTGTTTCGCATAAAGGGTATCAAGTTCCTCTTCGCTTTTCAAGCGGGAATGTGGGATTTCTCTTGAGATTCTGCAGCGGAAAATTTCCTCATCTTGCATTGAGGGGATAATTTTGTGGTGTTTCTCGAGTTGCGGTGGGAAGCTTGGGATTTATCTCGACTTGCGACGGGGACCTCAGGTACTCGATCTTTTTGCTTCAGGGAAGTCAGGTCCCCTTTTGTGTTGGAAGGGGAACTTTGAGATTACTATTGAGCCATTATGTGGGAATAGGGCCTCTTCAAGAGTTGAGTCGGTCAATTGTGTTCTCCTCTCCAATGGGAACGGCTGTGTTAGGGAAATTTCTGATTCGCATAAAGGGTGTCAAGTATCCGTTCGCCTTTCAAGCGGGAATGTGGGATTTCTCTTGAGATTATGCAGCTGAAAACTTCCTCATCTCGCATTGAGGGGATAATTTGTTGTGTTTAACAACTTGCGGCAGGAAGCTCTAGGTTACTCTCGAGTTGCGACGGGGACCCCAGGAACTCGTTCGTGTTGACCCTAGGAGGTCGGTTCTCCTATCATTTTGGAAGGGCAACCTCGAGATTTTTCTATAAGGAGCAGAAGATGAATAGGGTCACATCTATTGTTGAGTCGTTCAACTGTTTGTTCTTCTCCAGTGGAGACAGGGATCTTGGGGTTGCTCTCAAAATTCTCCAGACGATTCAGGCCTCGTCTCTTGTTCAGACCTGGAACTGTGCTTTCTTTTCGAGTTGTAATACGGGTGATAGGACACTTTAGGTTTGCATTTGTACATGGAGATTGTATAGAGTATGCTCGTGAAGTCAGGACTCCATTTGTCCTGTGATTTGATATTCGAGGAAACATTTGAACCTGTGGAGTAGAATCAGACAATATCGCGAGTGGGTGTTGACATCTGTACCTTTTCCATTTGTGTTTTGAAATCCGGTTATCCTCCAGAGTTTCAAGGTGGTACCTGCCTGTTCATCCAGTGCGACCACAACGTCTGGATTCCATTCCAGCAAAAGCAGAGGAATCAACTATCATCTGGAAAAGAGGAGTGGAAAACGGGGCAATTTGTCAGTGTGGCAAGAAACTCGGTGTTCCTCTGGATTGGAGCTGTGTATTTCAGTGATTTTTTGGTCGCAAAAGGATGTTGTCTAACCCATCTAGTTTCAAGCGGGAAAGTGGAATTTCTCTTGCGATTCTGAAACCGAAGTATTCTGCATCTCCCCTTGAGGGCAGAATCTTGTGGTTTTTCTCGATTTGCGGCGGGAAGTGTGTGCTCACTCTCAATTTGCGAAGGGGACCTCAGGAACTTGCTCGTGTTTCTTCAGGGAAGTCAGGTCCCCTTTTGTGTTGGAAGGGAAACTTCAGCATGACTCTCGAGCCGTTTAATGGGAATAGGGCCTCTTCTAAAGTTGAGTCCATAATTTGTGTTCTCCTCTCAAGTGGGGACCGCTATGTCAGGGAATGCTTTGAGTCGCATAAAGTGTGTCAAGTCCACGTTCCTGTTTCCAATGGGAATGTGGGATTACTCTTGAGACTCTGCAGGGGAAATTTTCCTCATCTCAACTTGAGTGCAGAATCTTGTGGTTTTTCTTGAGTTGAGGCGGGAAGCTTGGGGTCTTTCTCGAGTTGCCACAGGGACCTCAGGAATTCGCTCGTGTAGTCCCTGGGAAGTCAGGTCTACTTTCGCTTTTGTGGGGGGAAATCGGGATTACTCTCGAGGCATGGAATAGGAATAGGTCTTCATCTCAAATCGAGTCCATAAATTGTGTTCTCCTCTCAAGTGGGGACAGCTATGTCAGGGAATATCTTGAGTTGCATAATAGTGTCAAGTTCCAGTACGCGTTTCAAGTGGGGATTTGGGATTTCTCCTGAAACTAATCAGGGGAAATTTTCATCATCTCATTTTGAGTGCAGAATCTTACCGTTTTTCTAGAGTTGCTGCGGGAAGCTTGGGGTCCTTCTCGAGTTGCGACAGGGACATCAGGAACCCCCTGGTGTAATCCTGAGAAGTCAGTTCTCCTTTCTTTTTGGTACCGGAACATGGGGATTACTCTCAAGGCGTGGAAAGGGATTAGGGCCTCATCTAAAGATGAGTCCATAATTAGTGTTCTCCTCTCAAGTGGGGACAGCTATGTCAAGGAATGTCTTGAGTCGCATAAAGTGTGTCAAATATGCATTCGTGTGTCAAGCGGGAATGTGGGTTTTCTCTTGAGACTCTCCAGGCGAAATTTTCTCATCTCACCTTGAGTGCAGAATCTTGTGGTTTTTCTTGAGGTGCGGCGGGAAGCTTGGTGTCCATCTCGAGTTGCGATAGGGACCTGAGGAACTCACTCCTGTAGTCCCTGAGAAGTCAGTTCTCCTTTCGCATTGTTAAGGGACCATGGGGATTACTCTCGAGGTGTGGAAAGTGAATAGGGCCTCATCTAAAGTTGAGTCCATAATTTGTGTTCTCTTCTCAAGTGGGGACAGCTATGTCATGGAATGCTTTGAGGCGCATGAAGTTTGTCAAGTACAGTTTCTCGTTTCAAGCAGGAATGTGGGATTTCTCGTGTGACTCTGCAGGGGAAATTTTCCTAATCTATTCTTGAGTCCAGAATCTTGCGTTTTATTCCGAGTTGCAGTGGGAAGCTTGCGGTCCTTCTCGAGTTATGACAGGGGCCTCAGGAACTCGCTCGTTTAGTCCCTGGGAAGTAGGGTCTTCCTTCGTTTTGGTAGGGGAACATCAGGATTACTCCCAAGGCGTGGAATGGGAATAGTGCCTCATCTAAAGTTGAGTCCATAAATTGTGTTCTCCTCTCAAGTGGGGTCAGCTATGTCAGGGAACGTCTTGAGTTACATCAAGGGTGTCAATTTCCCATTCGCGTTTCAAGTGGGAATGTGGGATTTCTCTTTAGATTCTGCAGGGGACATTTTCCTCATCTCACCTTGAGAGCAGAATCTTGTGGTTTCTCTCGAGTTGCGACAGGGACCTCAGGAACATGCTCGTGTAGTCCCTGGGAAGTCAGGTATCCTTTCGTTTTGGTAGGGGAACATCGGGATTACTCTTGAGGCGTGGACTTGGAATATGGCCTCATTTAACGTTGAGTCCATAAATTGTGTTCTCCTCTCAAGTTGCGACAGTTATGTCAGGGAATGTCTTGAGTCGCATCAAGGGTTTCAAGTACCCGTTTGCGATTCAAGCGGGAATGTGGGATTTCTCTTGAGACGCTGCAGGGAAGTATTTCTCATCTCACCTTGAGTGCAGAATATTGTGGTTTTTCTCGAGATGCGACGGGAAGCTTGGGGTCCTTCTCGAGTGGCGAGAGGGACTTCAGTACCTCGCTCGTGTAGTCCCTGGTAAGTCAGGTCTCCTTTCGTTTTGGTAGTGGAACAACGGGATTACTATCGAGTCGTGGAATGGGAATAGGTCCTCATCTTAAGTTGAGTACATAAATAATGTTCTCCTCTCAAGTGACGAAAGATATGTCAGTGAATGTTTTGAGTCGCAGTAAGGGTGTCAAGTACCCCTTCACGTTTCAAGCGGGAATGTGGGATTTCTCTTGAGACTCTGCAGGGGATACATTCCTCATCTCACTTTGAGTGCAGAATCTTGTGGTTTTTCTCGAATTGCGGCGGGAAGCATGGGGTCCTTCTCGAATTGCGAAACGCACCTCAGGATCTCGCTCGTGTAGTCCCTAGGAACTCAGTTCTCCTTTTGTTTTGGTAGAGGAATATCTGGATTACTCTCCATATGTGGAATGGGAATAGAGACTCATCTAAAGTTGAGTGAATAAATTGTCTTCTCCTCTCAAGTGGGGACACTATGTCAGGAAATGCCTCAAGTCGCATCAAGGGTCTCAAGTACCCGATGGCATTTAAAGCGGGAATGTGGGATTTCTCTTGAGACTCTGCAGGGGAAATTTTCCTCATCTCACCGTGAGTGCAGAATCTTGTGGTTTTTCTCGAATTGCAACGGGAAGCATGGGGTCCTTCTCGAGTTGCGAAATGCACCTCAGGATCTCGCTCGTGTAGTCCCTGGGAACTCAGTTCTCCTTTTGTTTTGGTAGAGGAACATCTGGATTACTCTCCATATGTGGAACGGGAATAGAGACTCATCTAAAGTTGAGTGAGTAAATTGTCTTCTCCTCTCAAGTGGGGACACTATGTCAGGAAATGCCTCAAGTCGCATCAAGGGTGTCAAGTACCCGATGGCACTTAAAGCGGGAATGTGGGATTTCTCTTGAGACTCTGCAGGGGAAATTTTCCTCATCTCACCTTGAGTGCAGAATATTGTGGTTTTTCTCGAGTTGCAGCGGGAAGCTTGATGTCCTTCTCGAGTTGCAACAGGGACCTCAGGAACTCGCTCATATAGTCCCTGGGAAGTCAGGTCTCCTTTCGTTTTGGTAGGGAGCATCAGGGTTACTCTCGAGGCGTGGAATGGGAACAGGGCCTCATCTTAAGTTGAGTCCATAAATTGTGTTCTCCTCTCAATTGGGGACAGCTATGTCAGGGAATGTCTTGATTCGCATCAAGGGTGGCAAGTAACTGGTCCCGTTTCAAGTGGGAATGTGGGATTTCTCTTGAGACTATGCAGGGGAAATTTTCCTCATATCACCTTGAGTTCAGAATCTTGTGGTTTTTCTCGAGTTGCGGCTTGAAGCTTGGGGTCCTTCTCGAGTTGCAACAGGGACCTCAGGAACTCGCTGGTGTAATCACTGGCAAGTCAGGACTCCTTTTTTTTGGTAGGGGGACATCGCGATTACTCTCAATGCGTGGAATGGGAATAGGGCCTTCATCTAAATTTGAGTCCATAAATTGTGTTCTCTTCTCAAGTGGGGACAGCTATGTCAAGGAATGTCTTGAGTCGCATAAAGGGTGTCAAGTACGTTTTCGAGTTTGTAGATGGATTGTGGGATTTCTCTGGAGACTCTGCAGGGGAAATTTTCCTCATCTTATCTTGAGTTCAGAATCTTGTGGTTTTTCACGAGTTGCGGCGGGAAACTTCGAATCCTTCTCGAGTTGCGTTGGGGACCTCAGGAACTCGCTCATGTATTCATTGGGTAGTCAGGTCTCCTTTGGTTTTGGTAGGGGAACACTGTGATTATTCTCGAGGCATGTAATGGGAATAGCGCCTCATCTAACAGTGAGACCATAAATTGTGTTCTCCTCTCAAGTGGCAACAGCTATGTCAGGGTATGTGTTGAGTCCCATTAAAGGTGTCAAATACCCGTTCGCGTTTCAAGCGGGAATGTGGGATATCTCTTGAGACGCTGCAGGGAAGTATTTCTCATCTCACCTTGAGTGCAGAATATTGTGGTTTTTCTCGAGATGCGACGGGAACCTTGGGGTCCTTCTCGAGTGGCGAGAGGGACTTCAGTACCTCGCTCGTGTAGTCCCTGGTAAGTCAGGTCTCCTTTCGTTTTGGTAGTGGAACAACGGGATTACTATCGAGTCGTGGAATGGGAATAGGTCCTCATCTAAAGTTGAGTCCATAAATAATGTTCTCCTCTCAAGTGACGAAAGATATGTCAGTGAATGTTTTGAGTCGCAGTAAGGGTGTCAAGTACCCCTTCACGTTTCAAGCGGGAATGTGGGATTTCTCTTGAGACTCTGCAGGGGATACATTCCTCATCTCACTTTGAGTGCAGAATCTTGTGGTTTTTCTCGAATTGCGGCGGGAAGCATGGGGTCCTTCTCGAATTGCGAAACGCACCTCAGGATCTCGCTCGTGTAGTCCCTGGGAACTCAGTTCTCCTTTTGTTTTGGTAGAGGAACATCTGGATTACTCTCCATATGTGGAATGGGAATAGAGACTCATCTAAAGTTGAGTGAGTAAATTGTCTTCTCCTCTCAAGTGGGGACACTATGTCAGGAAATGCCTCAAGTCGCATCAAGGGTGTCAAGTACCCGATGGCACTTAAAGCGGGAATGTGGGATTTCTCTTGAGACTCTGCAGGGGAAATTTTCCTCATCTCACCTTGAGTGCAGAATATTGTGGTTTTTCTCGAGTTGCAGCGGGAAGCTTGATGTCCTTCTCGAGTTGCAACAGGGACCTCAGGAACTCGCTCATATAGTCCCTGGGAAGTCAGGTCTCCTTTCGTTTTGGTAGGCAGCATCAGGGTTACTCTCGAGGCGTGGAATGGGAACAGGGCCTCATCTGAAGTTGAGTCCATAAATTGTGTTCTCCTCTCAATTGGGGACAGCTATGTCAGGGAATGTCTTGATTCGCATCAAGGGTGGCAAGTAACTGGTCCCGTTTCAAGTGGGAATGTGGGATTTCTCTTGAGACTCTGCAGGGGAAATTTTCCTCATCTCACCTTGAGTTCAGAATCTTGTGGTTTTTCTCGAGTTGCGGCTTGAAGCTTGGGGTCCTTCTCGAGTTGCAACAGGGACCTCAGGAACTCGCTGGTGTAATCACTGGCAAGTCAGGACTCCTTTTTTTTGGTAGGGGGACATCGCGATTACTCTCAATGCGTGGAATGGGAATAGGGCCTTCATCTAAATTTGAGTCCATAAATTGTGTTCTCTTCTCAAGTGGGGACAGCTATGTCAAGGAATGTCTTGAGTCGCATAAAGGGTGTCAAGTACGTTTTCGAGTTTGTAGATGGGTTGTGGGATTTCTCTGGAGACTCTGCAGGGGAAATTTTCCTCATCTTATCTTGAGTTCAGAATCTTGTGGTTTTTCACGAGTTGCGGCGGGAAACTTCGAATCCTTCTCGAGTTGCGTTGGGGACCTCAGGAACTCGCTCATGTATTCATTGGGTAGTCAGGTCTCCTTTGGTTTTGGTAGTGGAACACTGTGATTATTCTCGAGGCATGTAATGGGAATAGCGCCTCATCTAACAGTGAGACCATAAATTGTGTTCTCCTCTCAAGTGGCAACAGCTATGTCAGGGTATGTGTTGAGTCCCATTAAGGGTGTCAAATACCCGTTCGCGTTTCAAGCGGGAATGTGGGATATCTCTTGAGACGCTGCAGGGAAGTATTTCTCATCTCACCTTGAGTGCAGAATATTGTGGTTTTTCTCGAGATGCGACGGGAAGCTTGGGGTCCTTCTCGAGTGGCGAGAGGGACTTCAGTACCTCGCTCGTGTAGTCCCTGGTAAGTCAGGTCTCCTTTCGTTTTGGTAGTGGAACAACGGGATTACTATCGAGTCGTGGAATGGGAATAGGTCCTCATCTAAAGTTGAGTCCATAAATAATGTTCTCCTCTCAAGTGACGAAAGATATGTCAGTGAATGTTTTGAGTCGCAGTAAGGGTGTCAAGTACCCCTTCACGTTTCAAGCGGGAATGTGGGATTTCTCTTGAGACTCTGCAGGGGATACATTCCTCATCTCACTTTGAGTGCAGAATCTTGTGGTTTTTCTCGAATTGCGGCGGGAAGCATGGGGTCCTTCTCGAATTGCGAAACGCACCTCAGGATCTCGCTCGTGTAGTCCCTGGGAACTCAGTTCTCCTTTTGTTTTGGTAGAGGAACATCTGCATTACTCTCCATATGTGGAATGGGAATAGAGACTCATCTAAAGTTGAGTGAATAAATTGTCTTCTCCTCTCAAGTGGGGACACTATGTCAGGAAATGCCTCAAGTCGCATCAAGGGTGTCAAGTGCCCGATGGCATTTAAAGCGGGAATGTGGGATTTCTCTTGAGACTCTGCAGGGGAAATTTTCCTCATCTCACCTTGAGTGCAGAATCTTGTGGTTTTTCTCGAATTGCAACGGGAAGCATGGGGTCCTTCTCGAGTTGCGAAATGCACCTCAGGATCTCGCTCGTGTAGTCCCTGGGAACTCAGTTCTCCTTTTGTTTTGGTAGAGGAATATCTGGATTACTCTCCATATGTGGAACGGGAATAGAGACTCATCTAAAGTTGAGTGAATAAATTGTCTTCTCCTCTCAAGTGGGGACACTATGTCAGGAAATGCCTCAAGTCGCATCAAGGGTGTCAAGTACCCGATGGCACTTAAAGCGGGAATGTGGGATTTCTCTTGAGACTCTGCAGGGGAAATTTTCCTCATCTCACCTTGAGTGCAGAATATTGTGGTTTTTCTCGAGTTGCAGCGGGAAGCTTGATGTCCTTCTCGAGTTGCAACAGGGACCTCAGGAACTCGCTCATATAGTCCCTGGGAAGTCAGGTCTCCTTTCGTTTTGGTAGGGAGCATCAGGGTTACTCTCGAGGCGTGGAATGGGAACAGGGCCTCATCTTAAGTTGAGTCCATAAATTGTGTTTTCCTCTCAATTGGGGACAGCTATGTCAGGGAAAAGGACATCTTTTTTGGGTGTTAGTTCTAAAAGGTCTTGTAGGTCTTCATAGAACCGATTAACTTCGGCTTCTTCAGCAGTACTGGTTGGGGCATAGGCCTGGATTACTGTAATATTGAATGGTTTGCCTTGGAAACGAACAGAAATCATCCTGTCATTTTTAAGATTCCATCCAAGTACTGCATTTCGGACTCTTTTGTTGACCATGATGGCTACTCCATTTCTTCTAAGGGATTCCTGCCCACAGTAGTAGATATAATGGTCATCCGAGTTAAATTCACCCATTCCAGTCCATTTTAATTCACTGATTCCTAGAATGTCGACGTTCACTCTTGCCATCTCCTGTTTGACCACTTCCAATTTGCCTTGATTCATGGACCTAACATTCCAGGTTCCTATGCAATATTGCTCTTTACAGCACCGGACCTTGTTTCGAAAGTAGGAAGTCAAGACACACCTGGAGTAACTGGCAAATTTGGCCTTGGAGCACGGAATGAAGCAGGGCAAAGGCTAATAGAGTTTTGTCAAGAGAATGCACTGGTCATAGCAAACACCCTCTTCCAACAACACAAGAGAAGACTCTACACATGGACATCACCAGATGGTCAACACCGAAATCAGATTGATTATATTCTTTGCAACCAAAGATGGAGAAGCTGTATACAGTTATCGAAAACAAGACCAGGAGCTGACTGTGGCTCAGATCATGAACTCCTTATTGCGAAGTTCAGACTTAAATTGAAGAAAGTAGGGAAAACCACTAGACCATTCAGATATGACCTCAATCAAATCCCTTATGATTATGCAGTGGAAGTGAGAAATAGATTTAAGGGACTAGATCTGATTGATAGAGTGCCTGATGAACTATGGACGGAGGTTCGTGACATTGTACAGGAGACAGGGACCAAGACCATCCCCATGGAAAAGAAATGCAGAAGAGCGAAATGGCTGTCTGAGGAGGCCTTACAAATAGCTGTAAAAAGAAGAGAGGCGAAAAGCAAAGGAGAAAAGGAAAGATATAAGCATTTGAATGCAGAGTTCCAAAGAATAGCAAGGAGAGATAAGAAAGCCTTCCTCAGTGATCAATGCAAAGAAATAGAGGAAAACAACAGAATAGGAAAAACAAGAGACCTCTTCAAGAAAATTAGAGATTCCAAGGGAACTTTTCATGCAAAGATGGGCTCGATAAAGGACAGAAATGGTATGGACCTAACAGAAGCAGAAGATATTAAGAAGAGGTGGCAGGAATACACAGAAGAACTGTACAAAAAAGATCTTCACGACCAAGATAGTCACGATAATGTGATCACTGACCTAAAGCCAGACATCTTGGAATGTGAAGTCAAGTGGGCCTTAGAAAGCATCACTACGAACAAAGCTAGTGGAGGTGATGGAATTCCAGTTGAGCTATTTCAAGACTTGAAAGATGATGCTGTGAAAGTGCTGCACTCAATATGCCAGCAGATTTGGAAAACTCAGCAGTGGCCACAGGACTGGAAGAGGTCAGTCTTCATTCCAATCCCAAAGAAAGGCAATGCCAAAGAATGCTCAAACTACCGCACAATTGCACTCATCTCACACGCTAGTAAAGTCATGCTCAAAATTCTCCAAGCCAGGCTTCAGCAGTATGTAAACCGTGAACTCCCAGATGTTCAAGCAGGTTTTAGAAAAGGCAGAGGCACCAGAGATCAAATTGCCAACATCCGCTGGATCATGGAGAAAGCAACAGAGTTTCAGAAAAACATCTATTTCTGCTTCATTGACTATGCCAAAGCCTTTGACTGTGTGGATCACAATAAACTGTGGAACATTCTGAAAGAGATGGGAATCCCAGACCACCTGACCTGCCTCTTGAGAAACCTGTATGCAGGTCAGGAAGCAACAGTTAGAACCGGTCATGGAACAACAGACTGGTTCCAAATAGGAAAAGGTGTACGTCAAGGTTGTATATTGTCACCTTGCTTATTTAACTTATATGCAGAGTACATCATGAGGAACGCTGGGCTGGAAGAAGCACAAGCTGGAATCAAGATTGCTGGGAGAAATATCAATAACCTCAGATATGCAGATGACACTACCCTTATGGCAGAAAGTGAAGAGGAACTCAAAAGCCTCTTGATGAAAGTGAAAGAGGAGAGTGAAAAGGTTGGCTTGAAGCTCAACATTCAGAAAACAAAGATCATGGCATCTGGTCCCATCACTTCATGGGAAATAGATGGAAAAACACTGGAAACAGTGTCAGACTTTGTTTTTTTGGGCTCCAAAATCACTGCAGATGCTGATTGCAGCCATGAAATTAAAAGACGCTTGCTCCTTGGAAGGAAAGTTATGACCAACCTTGATAGTATTTTAAAAAGCAGAGACTTTACTTTTCCGACCAAGGTCCGTCTAGTCAAGGCTATGGTTTTTCCCGTGGTCATGTATGGATGTGAGAGTTGGACTGTGAAGAAAGCTGATCGCCGAAGAATCGATGCTTTTGAACTGTGGTGTTGGAGAAGACTCTTGAGAGTCCCTTGTACTGCAAGGAGATCCAACCGGTCCATTCTAAAGGAGATCAATCCTGGATGTTCATTGGAGGGACTGATGCTAAAGCTGAAACTCCAATACTTTGGCCACCTCATGAGACGAGTTGACTCACTGGAAAAGACTCTGATGCTGGGAAAGGTTGGGGGCGGGAGGAGAAGGGGACGACGGAGAATGAGATGGCTGGATGGCATCACCGACTCTGTGGACATGAGTTTGAGTGAACTCCGGGAGTTGGTGATGGACAGGGAGGCCTGGCGTGCTGTGATTCATGGGGTCGCGGAGAGTCGGACACGACTGAGCGACTGAACTGAACTGAACTGATGTCAGGGAATGTCTTGATTCGCATCAAGGGTGGCAAGTAACTGGTCCCGTTTCAAGTGGGAATGTGGGATTTCTCTTGAGACTCTGCAGGGGAAATTTTCCTCATCTCACCTTGAGTTCAGAATCTTGTGGTTTTTCTCGAGTTGCGGCTTGAAGCTTGGGGTCCTTCTCGAGTTGCAACAGGGACCTCAGGAACTCGCTGGTGTAATCACTGGCAAGTCAGGACTCCTTTTTTTTTGGTAGGGGGACATCGCGATTACTCTCAATGCGTGGAATGGGAATAGGGCCTTCATCTAAATTTGAGTCCATAAATTGTGTTCTCTTCTCAAGTGGGGACAGCTATGTCAAGGAATGTCTTGAGTCGCATAAAGGGTGTCAAGTACGTTTTCGAGTTTGTAGATGGATTGTGGGATTTCTCTGGAGACTCTGCAGGGGAAATTTTCCTCATCTTATCTTGAGTTCAGAATCTTGTGGTTTTTCACGAGTTGCGGCGGGAAACTTCGAATCCTTCTCGAGTTGCGTTGGGGACCTCAGGAACTCGCTCATGTATTCATTGGGTAGTCAGGTCTCCTTTGGTTTTGGTAGGGGAACACTGTGATTATTCTCGAGGCATGTAATGGGAATAGCGCCTCATCTAACAGTGAGACCATAAATTGTGTTCTCCTCTCAAGTGGCAACAGCTATGTCAGGGTATGTGTTGAGTCCCATTAAGGGTGTCAAATACCCGTTCGCGTTTCAAGCGGGAATGTGGGATATCTCTTGAGACTCTGCAGGGGAAAGTTTCCTCATCTCACCTTGAGTGCAGAATATTGTGATTTTTCTCGATTAGCGCTGAGCAGTTTGGAGTCCTTTCGAGTTGTGACAGGGACCTCAAGAACTCGCTCGTGTAGTCGCTTGGATGTCATGTCTCCTTTCGTTTTGGTAGGAGAACATCCGGATTACTATCGAGGCGTGGAATTGGAATAGGGCCTCATCTAAACCTGAGTCCATAAATTGTGTTCTCCTCTCAAGTTGGGACACCTATGTCAGGGAATGTCTTGAGTCGTTAAATGGTGTCAAGTTCCCGTTCGAGTTTCACGCGGGAATGTGGGACTTCTCTTGAGACTCTGCAGGGGAAATATTCCTCATCTCACCTTGAGTGCAGTATCTTGTTGTTTTTCTGGGATTGCGACGGGTAGCTTGGGGTCCTCCTCCAGTTGCTATAGGGACCTCAGGAACTCGCTCGTGTAGTCACAGGGAAGTTAGGTCTCCTTCGTTTTGGTAGGGGAACATCAGGATTACTCTCGAGGCGTGGAATGGGAATAGGGGTTCATCTAAAGATGAGTGAATAAATTGTGTTCTCCTCTCAAGTGGGGACAGCTATGTCAGGGTATGTCTTGAGTCACATACTTTGTCAATTACCCGTCCAAGTTTGAAGAGGATATGTGGGATTTCTCTTGAAACTCTGCAGGGGAAAATTTCCTCATGTCACCTTGAGTGCAAAATATTGTGATTTTTCTCGATTAGAGGTAGGCATTTTTTGCTCCTTCTCAAATTGCGACAGGGACCTCAGGAACTCGCTCATGTAGTCCCTGAAAAGTCAGGTATCCTTTGGTTTTTGTAGGGGAATATCGGGATTACTCTCGATGTGTGGAATGGGAATAGGGCCTCATCTAAAGTTGAGTCCATAAATTGTGTTCTCCTCTCAAATGTGGACAGCTATGTCAGGGAATGCCTTGAGTCTCAAAAATGGTGTAAAGTTCCCGTTTGAGTTTCAAGCTGGAATGTGGGATTTCTCTTGAGACTCTGCAGAGTAAAATTTCCTCATCTCACCTTAATTTCAGAATGTTTAGGTTTTTCTCGAGTTGCGGTGGGACGCTTGGGGTCCTTCTTGAGTTGCGACAGGGACCTCAGGATCTCGCTTGTGTAGTCCCTGGGAAGTCAGGTCACCTTTCATTTTGGTAGGGGAACATCGGGATTACTCTTGAGGCGTGGAATGGGAATAGGGCATCATCTTAAGTTGAGGTTATAAATTGTGTTCTATCAAGTGGGGACTTCTATATCAGGGAATTTCTTGAGTCGCATCAAGGGTGTCAACTCCCGTTCGCATTTCAAGCAGTAATGTGGGAATTTTCTTGAGACTCTGCAGGGGAAATTTTCCTCATCTCACCTTGAGTGCAGAATCTTGTGGTTTTTTTCGAGTTTCAGCGGGAATCTTGGGGTCCTTCTCTAGTTGGGACAGGGACCTCAGGGAGTCGCTCGGGTAGTCTCTCTGATTTCAGGTCTCCTTTCCTTTTGGTAGGGGAACATCGGGATTACTCTCGAGTTGTGTATGGGAATAGGGCCTCATCTAAAGTTGAGTCCATAAATTGTATATTCCTCTGAAGTGGGGACAGCTATGTTAGGGAATGTCTTGAGACGCATGAAGGGTGTCAAGTAGCCGTTCGCGTTTCAAGCGGGTATGTGGTATTTCCCTGAGACTCTGCAGGGGAAGTTTTCCTCATCTCACCTTGAGTGCAGAATCTTGTGGTTTATCTCAAGTTCCGGCGGGAAGCTTGGGGTTCTTCTTGCGTTGAGACAGGGACGTCACGAACTCACTCGTGTAGTTTCTGGGAAGTCAGGTGTCCTTTCGTTTTGATAGGGGAACATCGGGATTACTCTCGAGTCGTGGAATGGAAATAGGGCCTCATCTAAAGTTGAGTCCATAAATTGTGTTCTCCTCTCAAGTGGGGACAGCTGTGTCAGGGAATGTCTTGAGTCGCATAAAGGGTGTCAAGTACCCGTTCGTGTTTCAAGTGTGAATTTGAGATTTCTCCTGAGACTCTGAAGGGTAAAATTTCCTCATCTCACCTTGAGTGCAGAATCTTGTGATTTTTCTCGAATTGCGGCAGGAAGCTTGGGGTCCTTCTCGAGTTGCAACGGGGACCTCTGGAACTCACTCTTGTAGTGCCTAGGAAGTAAATTCTTCTTTCGTTTGGTAGGGGAACATCAGGATTACTCTCGATGTGTGGAATGGAAATAGGGCCTCATCTAAAGCTGAGTCAATAAACTGTGTTCTCCTCTCAAGTGGGGAGAGTTATGTCAGGTTAGGCCTTGAGTCGCATCAAAGGTGTCAAGTACCCATTCGTGTTTCAAGCGGGAAGTTGGGATTTCTCTTGAGACTCTGCAGGGGAAATTTTGCTCATCTCACCTTGAGTGCAAAATCTTCTGGTTTTTCTCTAGTTGAGGTGGGAAGCTTGGGGTCTTTCTCGATTTGCGACAGGGACCTCAGGAACTCGCTCGTGTAGTTTCTGGGATATCAGTTGTCCTTTTGTTTTGCTAGAAGAACATTGGGGTTACTCTCGAGGCATGGAATGGAAATAGGGCCTCATCTAAAGTTGAGTCCATAAATTGTGTTCTCCTCTCAAGTGGGGCCAGCTGTGTCAGGGAATGTCTTGAGTCGCATTAAGGGTGTCAAGTACCCGTTCGTGATTCAAGTGTGAATTTGAGATTTCTCCTGAGACTCTGAAGGGTAAAATTTCCTCATCTCACCTTGAGTGCAGAATCTTGTGGTTTTTCTCGAATTGGGGTGGGAAGCTTGGGGTCCATTTGAAGGTGCGAGAGAGACCCCAGGAACTCTCTCGGCTAGTCCCTGGGAAGTCAGATTTCCTTTCGTTTTTGTAGGGGAACATCGGGATTACTCTCGAGTTGTGGAATGGAAATAGGGCCTCATCTAAAGTTGAGTCCATTAATTGTGTTCTCCTCTCAAGTGGGGACAGGTATGTTAGGAAATATCTAGAGTCGTCTCATGGGTGTCAAGTACCCATTCACGTTTCAAGCGGGAATGCGGGATTTCTCTTGAGTCTGTGTAGGGGAAATATTCCTCATCTCACCTTTAGGGCAGAATATTGTGGTTTTTCTCGAGTTGCAGAGAGAAGCTAGGGGTCCTTCTCGAGTTGTGGCAGGGACCTCAGTAACTCGCTCGTGTAGTCCATGGGAAGTCAGTTCTCCTTTCGTCTTGGTAGGGATACATCAGGATTACTCTCGAGGAGTGGAATGGGAATAAGGCCTATTCTCGAGTTGAGTCCATAAAGTTTGTTCTCCTTTCCAATATGGATGGCTGTGTGAGGGAACATTCTGAGTCGCATAAAGGGTGTTAAGTATCCCTTTGCCATTCAAGCGGGTATGTGGGGTTTCTCTTGAGATTCTGCAGTGCAAAATTTCCTCATCTCGCATTGAGGGGATAATTTTGTGTTGTTTATCGTGTTGCGGCGCGATGCTGGGGGTACTTCTCGAGTTCCGACGGGGACCTCAGGAACTCGCTCGGGTTGCTTCAGGGAAGTCAGGTCCCTTTTGTTTGCAAGGGGAACGTCGGGATTACTCTCGAACCATTAAAAGGGAAGAGGTCCTCTTCTCGATTTGAGTCCATAAAATGTGTTCTCTTCTCCAATGGAGATGGCTGTGTTAGGGAACATTCTGATTCGCAAAAAGTGTGTCAAGTACCCTTTTGCAATTCAAGCGGGAATGTGGGTTTACTCTTGAGATTCTGCAGCACAAAATTTCCTCATTTCAAATTGAGGAGATAATATTGTGGTGTTTATCGAGTTGTGGCGGGAAGCTGGGGGTACTTTTGAATTACGACAGCGACCTGAGGAAGTCGATCGGGTTGCTTCATGGAAGTCAGGTTCTCTTTGGTGTTAGAAGGGGAAATTTGGGATAACTGTCGAGCCGTTAAATTAGAATAGGGCCTCTTCTCAAGTTGAGTCCATAAAGTGTGTTCTCCTCTCCAATGGGGACGGCGGTGTGAGGGAACATTCTGAGTTGCATAAAGTGTGTCAAGTACCCTTTTCCTTTCTAGCGGGAATGTGGGATTTCTCATGAGATTCTGCAGCGCAAAATTTCCTCATTCTCATTGAGGGGATAATTCTGTGCTGTTTCCCGATTTGAGACAATAAGCGGGGGTACTCCTCGAGTTGCGACGGGGACCTCAGGAATTCGCTCGGGTTGCTTCAGGGAAGTCAGGTCGCATTTGGTGTTGGAAGGGGAACTTCGGGATTACTCTCGAGACGTTAAATGGGAATAGGGCCTCTTCTCGGTTTGCGTCTATAAAGTGTATTCTCCTCTTCAATAAGGACGGCTGTGTGAGGGAAATTTCTGAGTCGCATAAAGGGTGTCAAGTACACTTTTGCCTTTCAAGCGTGAATATGGGTTTACTATTGAGATTCTGCAGTGCAATATTTCCTCATCTCTCATTGAGGGGATAATTTTGTGGTGTTTCTTGATTTGTGGCGGGAAGTTGGGGGTACTTGTCGAGTTGCGACGGGGACTTCAGGAATTCGCTCGGGGGGCTTCAGGGAACTCAGGTTCCATTTTCTGATTGAAACGGAACTTCGGGATTACTCTCGAGCTGCTAAAAGGGAATAGGGCCTCTTCTTGAGTTGAGTCCATAAAGTGTGTTCTCCCCTTCAATGGGGATGGCTGTGTGAGGAAACTTTCTGAGTCACATAAAGGGTGTCAAGTACTCTTTTGCATTTCAAGCGGGAATGTGGGATTTCTCTTGAGATTCTACAGCGTAAAATTTCCTCATCTCTCATTCAGGGGATAATTTTGTATATCGTTTCTCCTGTTCCATTGGGAACCTGGGGGTCCTTCTAGAGTTGCGACGGGTACATGAGGAAGTCGCTCATGTTGCTTCACCAAAGTCAGGTCCCCTTTTGTGTTGGAGAAGGAACTTCGGGATTGCTCTCGAGCCGTTAAAAGGGAATAGGGCCTCTTCAGGGGTTGTGTCCATAAAGTGTGTTCTCCTCTCCAATGGGTAGGGCTGTGTGAGGGAACATTTTGAAACGCATAAAGCGTGTTAAGTACCCTTTTGCCTTTCAAGAGGGAATGTGAGGTTTCTCTTTAGATACTGCAGTGCCAAATTTCCTCATCTTGCATTGAGGGAATAATTTTGTGGTGATTCTCGTGTTGCGGCGGGAAGCTGGGGGTACTTCTCGAGTTGCAGCGGGGGCATCAGGAACTCGCTCGGGTTGCTTCATGGAAGAGAGGTCCCTTTTTGTTTTCAAGGGGAATTTATAATTACTCTCGAGCCATTAAATGAGAGGAGGCCCTCTTCTCGAGTTGAGTCCATAAAGTGTGTTCTCCGCTCCAATGGGGATGGCTGTTTGAGGGTACATTCTGAGTCGCAAAAGGGATGTCAAGTACCCTTTTGCCTTTCTAGCTGAAATCTGGGATCTCTCTTGACATTCTGCAGCGCAAAATTTTCTAATCTCGCATTGACGGGATAATTTTGTGGGGTATCTCGAGTTGTGGCGGGAAGCTGGGGGTACTTCTCGAGTTACGACAGGGAGCTCAGGAACACACTGGGTTGTTCCAGGGAGGTCAGTTCACCTTTTTTGTAGGAAGGGGAACTTCGGTGTTACTCTCGAGCTGTTAAATGGGAATTGGCCTCTTCTCGAGATGAGTCCATAAACTGTGTTCTGGTCTCTAATGGGGACGGCAGTGTCAAGGAACTTTCTGAGTCGCATAAAGGGTGTCGAGTACCATTTTGCTTTTCAAGCGGGAATGTGGGATTTCTCTTGAGATCCTGCAGCAGAAAATTTCCTCATCTCGCATTGAGGGGATAATTTTGTGGTGTTTCTCGAATTCCGGCGGGATGTTGGGGGTATTTTTTGAGTTACAACGGGGTCCTCAGGAACTCACTCGAGTTACTTCAAGGGAGTCAGGTCCCCTTTTGTGCTGGAAGGGGAACTTCCTGATTACTTTCCAGCCCTTTAATGGGAATAGGGCCTCTTCTCGAGTTGAGTCCATAAAGTGTATTCTCCTCTCCAATAGGATGGATGTTAGGGAACTTTCTGACTGGCATAAAGTCTGTCAAGTACCATTTTGCTTTTCAAGCGGCAATTTGGGATTTCTCTTGAGAGCTGCAGTGCAAAATTTCCTCATCTCGCATTGAGGGGATAATTTTGTGGTTTTTCTCGAGTTGCCGCGGGAAGCTGGGGGTACTTCTCGAGTTGCGACGGGGACTTCAGGAACGCGATCGTGTTGCTTCAGGTAAGTCAGGTCCCCTTTGGTGTTGGAAGGGGAACTTCCGGATTACTCTCCAGTCGTTAAATGGGAATAGGGCCTCTTCTCGAGCTGAGTCCATAAATTGGGTTCTCTCCAATGGGGACGGCTGTTAGGTAACTTTCTGAGTCGTATAAAGCGTGTCAAATACCCTTTTGCCTTTCAAGCAAGAATGTGGGATTTCTCTTGAGATTCTGCAGCGCAAAATTTCCTCATCTCACATTGAGGGGATAATTTTGGGGTGTTTCTCAAGTTTCGGTGGGAAACTGGGTGTACATCTCGAGTTGCGACGGGAACCTCAGGAAATCTCTCGTGTTCCTTCAGATAAGTGAGGTCCTCTTTTGTGTTAGAAGGGGAATTTCGTGATTACTCTCGCATCGTTAAATGGAAATAGGGCCTCTTTTCGAGTTGAGTATATAATGTGTGTTTTCCTCTCCAATGGGGATGGCTGTGTGAGGGAAATTTTGAGTCGCATAATGGGTGTCAAGTACCCTTTTGATTTTCAGCAGGGAATCTGGGAATTCTGTTGAATAGTGCTGTGCAAAATTTCCTCATCTCGCATTGAGGGGATAATTTTGTGATGTTTCTCCTGTTGAGGCGGGAAGCTGGGGGTATATCTCGAGTTGCGACGTGAACCTCGGAAATCGCTCATGTTGCTTCAGGCAAGTTAGTTCCCCTTTTGTGTTGGAAGGGGAAATTCGGGATTACTCTGGAGCCATTAAATGGGAATAGTGCCTCTTCTTGACTCCATAAAGTGTGTTCTCCTCTGCAATGGGGACAGTGGTGTGAGGGAACTTTCTGAGTCACATAAAGAGTGTCAAGTACCCTTTACATTTCAAGCGGGAAATGGCATTTCTCTTGAGATTCGGCAAGGCAAAATTTCCTCATCTATCATGGCAGGGATAATTTTTTTCGTGTTTCTCGAGTTTCTGCTGTTAGCTGGAGGAACTTCTGGGGTCGTGACGGGGACCTCAGGAACTCGCTCGGGTTTCTTCAGGGAAGTCAGGTCCCCTTTAGTGTTGGAAGGGGAAGTTCGGGATTACTCTCGAGCCGTTAAATGGGAATAGTGCCTCTTTTCTAGTTGAGTCCTTAAAGTGTGTTCTCCTCTCCAATGGGGACAACTGTGTGAGGGAAATTTATGAGTCGCTTAAAAGTTTTCAAGTACCCTTTTGATTTTCTGGCAGGAATGTGGAATTTTTTTTGAATTGTGCAGTGCAAAATTTCCTCATCTCACATTGAGAGGATAATTTTGTGGTGTTTCGCCTTTTGAGGCGGGCAGCTGGGGGTACCTCTCGAGTTGTGACGGGGTCCTCAGGAACTCGCTCGTGTTGCTTCAGGGAAGTTAGATACCATTTAGTGCTGGAAGGGGAATTTTGGGATAACTCTCGAGCCGTTAAATGGGAATAGGGCCTCTTCCCAAGTTAAGTCCATAAATTGTGTTCTCCTCTCCAATGGGGACACATGTGTGAGGGAACTTTCTGAGACGCATAAAGGGTGTCAAGTACAGTTTTGCCTTTCCAGCCGTAACGTGGGATTTCACTTGAATTGTGCAGCTCAAAATTTCCTAATCTCGCATTGAGAGTATAATTTTGTGGTGTTTTTCGAGTTGGGGCGGGAAGCTGGGGGACTTCTCGAGTAGCGAAGCGGACCTCAGGAATTCACTCTGGTTGCTTCAGGGAAGTCAGGTCCCCGTTTTTTTTCGAATGGGAATTTCGGGATTACTCTCGAGCCGTTAAATGGGAATAGGGCCTCTTCTCGAGTAAAGTCCATCAAGTGTGTTCTCCTCTCCAATGGGGACGCCTGTGTGAGGGAATTTTCTGAGTCTCACCAGGCGGCGCAGACGCGAGAGATGCCGGCCCCTCCAGCACAGAGGCAAGAGAAGCCTTCCCTGCTTGCACAGACGTGAGAGACCCTGACCCCTCCCACGCAGACACCAGAGTCGCCGGCCCCACCCACGCAGACATGAGAGACACCAGCCTTGCCCGCGCAGACCCGCGAGACCCCGGCACCTTCTGCTCAGATGCGAGTGACACTGGCCCCGCCCGGGCAGACGGGAGAGTCGCCGGCCCCCCCTGCTCAGACTTTAGAGTCCCGGGCCCCTCCCGCGCAGATGTGAGAGACCCAGGCCCTGGCCTCGCAGTCGAGAGAGACACTGGCCCCTCCCGCGCAGACTCAAGAGACACTGGCTCCACCAGCACAGACACGAGAATCACCCGCCCAGCCCGCGAAGACACAAGAGACGCTGGCCCTGGCGCAACCGACCATGCAAAGATGCGCGGCCATGAGGAGTTACCCCACGCCTAAGGCCAGGTCAGGCGGCCAAGAGGAGGTTCCCCACCTCCAATAGGCGGTGGCTGTCCAGGGGATAGCCAAGAGGAGCCACTCACGTAAAAGGTCAGGAGGGGCAGCCTTGAGGACATACCCCTCATTCAAGGTAAGGTGCAGCAGCTGTGCTTTCTTGGAGCAGCTGTGAAGAGATATCCCACACCCAATGTAAGAGAAACTCAAATAAGATGGTAGGTATTGCTAGGGGGCATCAGAGGGCAGACACACTGAAATCATAATCACAGGAAGCTAGTCGATCTGATCATATGGACCACAGCCGAATATGGTCCACTGCAGAAGGGAATGGCAAACCACTTCAATATACTTGCTTTGAGAACCCCATGACCAGTATCAAAAGGCAAAATGACAGGATACTGAATGAGGAATTCCCCAGGTCGTTAGGTGCCCAGTATGCTACTGGAGATCAGTGGAGAAATAACTCTAGAAGGAATGAAGGGATGGAGCAAAAGCAAAACCAGTACACAGTTGTGGATGTGACCGGTGTTAGAAGCAAGGTCCGGTGCTGTAAAGAGCAATATTGCATAGGAACCTGGAATGTTAGGTCCATGAATCAAGGAAAATTGGAAGTGGTCAAACAGGAGATGGCAAGAGTGAACATAGACATTCTAGGAATCAGGGAATTAAAATGGACTGGAATGTGTGAATTTAACTCAGAGAACCATTATATCTACTACTGTGGGCAAGAATCCCTTAGAAGAAATGGAGGAGCCATCATGGTCAACAAAAGAGTCCGAAATGCAGTATTTGGATGCAATCTTAAAAACGAAAGAATGATTTCTGTTCGTTTCCAAGGTAAACCATTCAACATTACAGTAATCCAGGCCTATGCCCCAACCAGTAACACTGAAGAAGCCGAAGTTGAACGGTTCTATGAAGACCTACAAGAGCTTTTAGAACTAACACCCAAAAAAAGATGTCCTTTTCATTATAGTGGACTGGAATGCAAAAGTAGGAAGTCAAGAAACACCTGGAGTAACAGGCAAATTTGGCCTTGGAGCACGGAATGAAGCAGGGCCAAGGCTAATAGAGTTTTGTCAAGAGAACACACTGGTCATAGCAAACACCCTCTTCCAACAACACAAGAGAAGACTCTACACGTGGACATCAACAGATGGTCAACACCAAAATCAGATTGATTATATTCTTTGCAGCCAAAGACAGAGAAGCTGTATACAGTTAACAAAAACAAGACTAGGAGCTGACTGTGGCTCAGATCATGAACTCCCTATTGCCAAATTCAGACTTAAATTGAAGAAAGTAGGGAAAACCCCGAGACCATTCAGATATGACCTAAATCAAATCCTTTATGATTATACAGTGGAAGTGAGAAATAGATTAAAGGGACTAGATCTGATAGATGGAGTGCCTGATGACCTCTGGACGGAGGTTCGTGACATTGTACAGGAGACAGGGACCAAGACCATCCCCATGGAAAAGAAATGCAAAAAAAGCAAAATGGCTGTCTGAGGTGACCTTACAAATAGCTGTGAAAAGAAGAGAAGCGAAAAGCAAAGGAGAAAGGGAAAGATATAAGCATTAGAATGCAGAATTCCAAAGAATAGCAAGGAGAGATAAGAAAGCCTTCCTCAGTGATCTATGCAAAGAAATAGAGGAAAACAACAGAATAGGAAAAACAAGAGATCTCTTCAAGAACATTAGAGATTCCAAGGGAACATTTCATGCAAAGATGGGCTCGATAAAGGATAGAAATAGTATGGACCTAACAGAAGCAGCAGATATTAAGAAGAGGTGGCAAGAATACACAGAAGAACTGTACAAAAAAGATCTTCACGACCAGGATAGTCACGAAAATGTGATCACTGACCTAGAGCCAGACATCTTGGAATGTGAAGTCAAGTGGGCCTTAGAAAGCATCACTACGAACAAAGCTAGTGGAAGAGATGGAATTCCAGGTGAGCTCTTTCAAATCTTGAAAGATGATGCTGTGAAAGTGCTGCACTCAATATGCCAACAAATTTGGAAAACTCAGCAGTGGCCACAGGACTGGAAAAGGTCAGTCTTCATTCCAATCCCAAAGAAAGGCAATGCCAAAGAATCCTCAAACTACCGCACAATTGCACTCATCTGACATGCTAGTACAGTCATGCTCAAAATTCTCCAAGCCAGGCTTCAGCAATATGTGATCCGTGAACTCCCAGATGTTCAAGCAGGTTTTAGAAAAGGCTGAGGCAGCAGAGATCAAATTGCCAACATCCACTGGATCATGGAGCAAGCAAGAGAGTTCCAGAAAACCATCTATTTCTGCTTCATTGACTATGCCAAAGCCTTTGACTGTGTGGATCACAATAAACTGTGGAAGATTCTGAAAGAGATGGGAATCCCAGACCACCTGAGCTGCCTCTTGAGAAACCTGTATACAAGTCAGGGAACAACACTCAGAACTGTACATGGAAGAACAGCCTGGTTCCAAATAGGAAAAGGATTACGTCAAGGCTGTATATTGTCACCTTGCTTATTTAACTTGTATGCAGAGTACATCGTGAGAAATGCTGGGCTGGAATAAGAAGAAGCTGGAATCGAGATTACTGAAAGAAATATCAATAACCTCAGATATGCAGATGACACCACCCTTAGGGCAGAAAATGAAGAGGAACTCAAAAGCCTCTTGGTGAAAGTGAAAGAGGAGAGTGAAAAGGTTGGCTTGAAACTCAACATTCAGAAAACAAAGATCATGGAATCTGGTCCCATCACTTCACTGGAAATAGATGGAAAAACAGTGGAAACAGTGTCAGGCTTTATTTTTTTGGGCTTCAAAATCACTGCAGATGCTGATTGCAGCCATGAAATTAAAAGGCGCTTATTCTTAGGAAGGAAAGTTATGACCAACCTTGATAGTATATTAAAAAGCAGAGACATTACTTTGTCAACAAAGGTCCGTCTAGTCAAGGCTATGGTTTTTCCCGTGGTCATGTATGGATGTGAGAATTGGACTATGAAGAAAGCTGATCACCGAAGAATTGATGCTTTTGAACTGTGGTGTTGGAGAAGACTCTTGAGAGTCCCTTGGACTGCAAGAAGATCCAACCAGTCCATTCTGAGGGAGATCAATCCTGGGTTTTCGTTGGAAGGACTGATGCTAAAGCTGAAACTGCAATACTTTGGCAAACTCAGGCGACCAGCTGACTCACTGGCAGAGATTCTGATGTTAGGAAACGTTGGGGGCGGGAGGAGAAGGGGACGACAGAGAATGAGATGGCTGGAAAGAATCACCGATTCTTTGGACATGAGTTTGAGTGGACTCCGGGAGTTGGTGATGGACAGGGAGGCTTGGCGAACAGTGATTCATTGGGTCGGGGAGAGTCGGACATGACTGAGCAACTGAACTGAACTGAACTGAATAAAGTGTGTCAAGTACCCTTTTGCCTTTCTGGCGGGAATGTGGAATTTCTCTTGATTGTGCAGTGCGAAAGTTCCTCATCTTGCATTGAGGGGATAATTTTGTGGTGTAACTTGTGTTGGGACGGGAAGCTGCGGATTCTTCTCTTTGCATTGGGGACCTCAGGAACTCGCTCAGGTTGCTTCAGGAAATTCAACTCCACTTTGGTGTTGGAGGTGGAATTTCCGGAACTCTCGAGCTCTTAAAAGGGAATAGGGCCTCTTCTTCAATAAAGTCAATAATGTGTGTTCACCTCTCCAATGGGGACAGCTGTGTGAGGGAACTTTCTGAGTCGAATAAAGGGTGTCAAGTACCCTTTCGCCTTGCAAGAGGGAATGTGGTATTTCTCTTGAGATTCTGCAGCGCAAAATTTCCTCATCTTACATTCAGGGGATAATTTAGTGGTGTTTCTCGTGTAGCAGAGGGAAGCTGGTGGTAATTCTCGAGTTGCGACGGGGACCTCAGGAACTCGCTCGGGTTGCTTCAGCGAAGTCAGGTCTACTTTTGTGTTAGAAGGGAAACTTCCGGTTTACTCTCGAGCCATTAAATGGGAATAGGGCCTCATCTCTAATTGAGTCCATAAAGTGTGTTCGCTTCTCCACTGGGGACGGCTGTGTGAAGGAAATTTCTGAGTCGCATAAAGTGTGTGAAGTACCCTTTTGACCTTCAAGAGGGAATGTGGTATTTCTCTTGAGATTCTGCAGCACAAAATTTCCTCATCTTGCATTGAGGGGATAATTTTGTGGTGTTTCTCGCGTTGCGGCGGGAAGCTGGGGGTACTTCTCGAGTTGCGACGTGGACCTAAGGAAGTCGCTCGGGTTGCTTCAGGGAAGTCAGGTCCCCTTTTGTGTTTGAAGGGGAACTTCCGGTTTACTCTCGAGGCATTAAATGGGAATAGGGCCTCATCTCGAATTGAGTCCATAAAGTGTGTTCTCCTCTCCAATGTGGACTGATGTTAGTGAAATTTCTGAGTCACATAAAGTGTATCAAATAAACTTTTGCCTTTCAAAAGGTAATCTGATATTTCTCTTGAGATTTAGCAGCTCAGAATTTGCTCATCTCGCATTGAGGGGATAATTTTGTGGTGTTTCTCGAGTTGCGACGGGAAGCTGGGGGTACTTCTGGAGTTGCGACGGAGACCTCAGGAATTCGCTCTGGTTGCTACAGGGAAGTCAGGTCCCCTTTGTTGTTGAAAGGGGAACTTTCGGTTTACTCGCGATTTGATAAATGGGAATAGGGGCTCATCTCGAATTGACTCCATAAAATATGTTCTCCATTCCGATGGAGACGGCTGTTGAGGGAACTTTCTGATTCGCATAAAGGGTGTCATGTATACTTTTGCCTTTCAAGATGGAATGTGGTATTTCTCTTGAGATTCTGCAGCGCAAAATTTCCTCATCTCGCACTGATTGGATAATTTTGTGCTGTTTCTCGAGTTGCGGCGGGAAGCTGGAGGTACTTCTCAAGTTGCGACATGGACCTCAGGAACTCGCTCGGGTTGCTTCAGGGAAGTCAGGTCTCCTTTGGTGTTGGAAGAGAAATTTCCCGTTTATTCTTGAGCCGTTAAATGTGAATACAGGCTCATCTCGAACTGAGTCCATGAAGTGTGTTCTCCGCTCCAACAGACACGGCTTTGTGAGCGAACTTTCTGAGTCGCATAAATGTTGTCAAGAAACCTTTTGCCTTTCAAGAGGGAATGTGGTATTTCTCTTGAGATTCTGCAGCGCAATATTTTCCCATCTCGCATTTAGGGGAAAATTTTGTGGTGTTTCTCGAGTTGCGGCAGAAAGCTGGGGGTACTTCTTGAGTTGCGACGGGGACCTCAGGAACTCGCTCGGGTTGCTTCAGGGAAGTCAGGTCTCCTTTGGTGTTGGAAGAGAAATTTCCCGTTTATTCTTGAGCCGTTAAATGTGAATACAGGCTCATCTCGAACTGAGGCCATGAAGTGTGTTCTCTGCTCCAACAGAGACGGCTGTGTGAGCGAACTTTTTGAGTCACATAAATGTTGTCAAGAACCCTTTTGCCTTTCAAGAGGGAATGTGGTATTTCTCTTGAGATTCTGCAGCGCAATATTTTCCCATCTCGCATTTAGGGGAAAATTTTGTGGTGTTTCTCGAGTTGCGGCAGAAAGCTGGGGGTACTTCTTGAGTTGCGACGGGGACCTCAGGAACTCGCTCGGGTTGCTTCAGGGAAGTCAGGTCTCCTTTGGTGTTGGAAGAGAAATTTCCCGTTTATTCTTGAGCCGTTAAATGTGAATACAGGCTCATCTCGAACTGAGGCCATGAAGTGTGTTCTCTGCTCCAACAGAGACGGCTGTGTGAGCGAACTTTTTGAGTCACATAAATGTTGTCAAGAACCCTTTTGCCTTTCAAGAGGGAATGTGGTATTTCTCTTGAGATTCTGCAGCGCAATATTTTCCCATCTCGCATTTAGGTGAAAATTTTGTGGTGTTTCTCGAGTTGCGGCAGAAAGCTGGGGGTACTTCTCGAGTTGCGACGGGGACCTCAGGAACTCGATCGGGTTGCTTCAGGGAAGTCAGGTCCCCTTTTTTGTTGGAAGGGGAACTTCCGTTTTCCTTTCGAGCCTTTTAATGGGAATAGAGGCTCATCTCGAATTGAGTCCATAAAGTGTGTTCTCCTCTCCAATGTGGACAGCTGTGTGAGGGAATTTTCTGAGTCGCATAAAGGGTGTCAAGTACAGTTTTGCCTTTCAAGAGGGAATGTGATATTTCTCTTGTGATACTGCACCGCAAATTTTCCTCATCTGGCACTGAGGGGATAATTTTGTGGTGTTTCACGAGTTGTGGCAGGAAGCTGGGGATAGTCCTCAAGTTGCGATGGGGACCTCAGGAACTCGCTTGGGTTGCTTCAGGGAAGTCAGATCCCCTTTTGTGTTGGAAGGGGAACTTCCGGTTTACTCTGGAGCCGTTAAATGGGAATAGGGACTCATCTCGAATTGAGTCCATAAAGTGTTTCTCCTCTCCAATGGGGACGGCTGTGTGAGGGAACTTTCTGAGTCGCATAAAGGGTGTCAAGTACCCTTTAGCCTTTCAAGCTTGAATGTGGGTTTCCTCTTGAGATTCTGCAGCGCAAAATTTCCTCATCTCGCATTGAGGGGTTAATTTTGTTGTGTTTCTCTAGTTCTGGCAGGATGCTGGGGGTATTTCTCCAGTTGCGATGGGGACCTCAGAAACTTTCTGGGTTTGCTTCAGGGAAGTCAGGTCGCCTTTTGTGAACGAAGAGTAACTTCGGGATTACTCTCGAGCCGTTAAATGGAAATAGGGCCTCTTCTCGAGTTGAGTCCATAAAATGTGTTGTCCTCTCCAATGGGTACAGCTGTGTGAGGGAAATTTCTGTGTCGCATAAAGGGTGTCAAGTACACTTTTGCGTTTGAAGCGGGAATGAGGGATTTCTCGTGAGATTCTGCAGAGCAAAATTTCCTCATCTCCCATTGAGGGGATACTTTTGTGGTGTTCCTTGAGTTGCGGTGGGAAGCTGGGGGTACTTCTTGACTTCCGACGGGGACCTCAGGAACTCGCTCATGTTAGTTAAGGGAAGTCACTTCCCCTTTTGTGATGGAAGGGGAACTTCTAGATTACTCTCGAGCCATTAAATGGGAATAGGGCCTATTATCGAGTTGAGTCCATAAAGTGTGCACTCCTCTCCAATGGGGACGGCATTATGAGGGAATTTTCTGATTCGCATAAAGTGTTTCAAGAAACCTTTTGCCTTTCAAGGGGGAATGTGGGATTTCTCTTGAGACACTGCAGTGCAAAATTTCCTCATCTCGCATTGAGGGGATAATTTTGTGGTGTTTCTCTAGTTGTGGCGGGACGTTGGGGTACTTAGTGATTTGCGAAGGGACCTCAGGAACTCGCTCGAGTTGCTTCAGAGAAGTCAGGTCCCCTTTTGTGCTGGAGGCGGAACTTCCGTATTACTCTCGAGCCGTTATACGGGAATAGGGCCAATTCTCGATTTGATTCCATAAATTGTGTTCTCCTCTCCAATGTTGACGGCTGTGTGGGGGAACTTTCTGAGTCACATAAAAGGTGTCAAGTCCCCTTTTGCCTTTCAAGCGGGAATGTATGATTTCTCTTCAGATTCCGTAGCACAAAATTTCCTCATCTCGCATTTAGTGGATAATTTTGTATTGTTTCTCGAATTTGAACAGTAAGCTAAGGTTACTTCTCGAGTTGCAACGGGGACCACAGGAACTCGCTCGGGTTGCTTCAGGGAAGTCAGGTCCCCTTTTTGTTGGAAGGGGAACTTTGGGATTACTCCCGAGCCCTTAAATGGGAATTGGCCTCTTCTCGAGTTGAATCCATAAAGTGTGTTCTCCTCTCCAATCTGGACTGTTGTGTGAGGGAAATTTCTGAGTAGCATAAACGGTGTCACCTACCATTTTATCTTTCAAGCAGGAATGTGGGATTTGTCTTGAAATTCTGCAGCGCAAAATTTCCTGATCTCGCATTGAGGGAATTATTTTGTGGTGTTTCTTGAGTTGCGGCTGGAAACTGGGGTTACTTCTCGAGTTGCGATGGGGACCTCAGGAATTCGCGCCGGTTACTTCAGGGAAGTCAGGTCCCCTTTTGTGTTGGAAGGGGAACTTCCGGATTACTCTTGAGCCTTTAAATGGAAATAGGGCCTCTTCTCCAGTTGAGTCCAAAACATGTGTTTTCCTCTCCGATTGGGACGGCTGTGTGCGGGAACATTGTTAATCTCATAAAGGATGTCAGCAACCTTTTGCCTTTCAAGCGGGAATGTGGGTATTCTCATGAGATTCTGCTGTGCAAAATTTCCTCATCTCACTTTGAGGGGATAATTTTTGGTGTTTCTCGAGTTATGGCGGAAAACTGGGGAGTACTTCCCCAGTTGTCATGAGGACTTAAGGAACTCGCTCAGGTTGAGTCCGTAAAGTGTGATCTCCTATCTAATGGGGACGGCTATATGAGAGAACATTCTGAGGTGCATAAATGGTGTCATGTAACCTCTTGCCGTTCAAGTGGAAAGGTGGGATTTCTCTTGAATTATGCAGCGCAAAGTGTACTCATCTCGCATTGAGGGGATAATTTTGTGGGGTTTCTCTAGTTGAGGCAGGAAGCTCTGCGTTCTTCTCAAGTTGCAATGGGGTCCTCAGTAACTCGCTTAGGTTGCTTCAGGGAAGTGAGGTCCCCTTTTGTGTTGGAAAGGGAACTTCGGGATTACTCTAGAGCCATAAAAAGGGAATATTGCCTGTTATCGATTTGAGTCCTTAAAGTGTGTTTTCCTCTCCTCTGAGGACGTATTTTAGGGACCATTCTGAGTCGCCTAAAGGGAGTCAAGTACCCTTTTGCCTTTCACGCAGGAATGTGGGATTTCTCTTGAGATTCTGCAGCGCAAAATATCCTCATCTCTCATTGAGGGGATAATTTTGTGGTGTTTCTCAAATTGCAGTGGTAAGCGTGAGGTACTTCTCGATTTGAGTCGGGGATCAGGAACTCACTTGAGTTAATTCAGGGAGGTCAGGTCCCCTTTTTGGTGGAAGGGGAACTTCCGGAATACTCTCGAGCAATTTAATGAGAATAGGCCTCTTCTCGAGTTGAGTCCATAATGTGTGTTCTCCTCTCCAAAGGGGACGGATGTTAGGGAATTTTCTGAGTGGTATAAAGTGTGTCAAGTATCCTTTTGCCTTTCAAGCGGGAATGTGGTATTTCTCTTGAGATTCTGCAGCGAAAAATTACCTCATCTCGCATTGACGGGTTAATTTTGTGGTGTTTCTCGAGTTGTTTTGGGAAGCTGGGGTACTTCTCGAGTTGCGAAGGGGAACTCAGGAACTCGCTCGGGTTGCTTCATGGAAGTCAGGTCCCCATTTGTGTTGGAAGGGGAACTTCCGGTTTCCTTTCGAGCCGTTTAATGGGAATAGGAGCTCATCTCCAATTGAGTCCATAAAGTGTGTTCTCCTCTCCAATATGGACGGTTGTGTGAGGGAACTTTCTGAGTCACATAATGGGTGTCAAGTACCCTTTTGCCTTTCAAGAGGGAATGTTGTATTTCTCTTGAGATTCTGCAGCACAAAATTTCCTCATCTTGTATTGAGGGGATAATTTTTTGGTGTTTTGAGTTGCGGCGGAAAGCCGGGGGTACTACTGGAGTTGCCACGTGGACCTCAGTAACTCGCTCTGGTAGCTTCAGGGAAGTCAGGTCCCCTTTTGTGTTGGAAGGGGACTTCCGGTTTATTCTCGAGCCGTTAAATGGGAATAGGGGCTCATCTCGAATTGAGTCTATTAAGTGTGTTCTCCTGTCCGATGGGGACAGCTGTTGAGGGAAATTTCTGAGTCGCGTACAGGGTTTCAAGTACCCTTTTGCCTTTCAAGGTGAAATGTGATATTTCTCCTGATATTCTGCTCCGCAAAATTTCCTCATCTCGCATTGAGGGGATAATTTTGTTGTCTTTCTCGAGTTGCGGCGGGAAGCTGGGGGTATTCTTGATTTGCGACGGGGTCCTCAGGAACTCACTCGAGTTACTTTAGGGAATCCAGGTCCCCTTTTGTGCTGAAAGGGAACTTCCGGATTACTCTCGAGCCTTTTAATGTGAATTGGGCCTCTTCTCGAATTGAATCCTTAAAGAGTGTTCTCCTCTCCAACTGGGACTGTCAGTGAAATTTATGAGTAGCATATGGTGTCAAGTACCCTCAGGAATTCGCTTGGGTTGCTTCAGGGGAGTCAGGTCCCCTTTGGTGTTGGAATTGGAACTTCCTGTTTACTCTCTAGCCGTTAAATGGGAATAGGGCCTCATCTCGAATTGAGTCCATAAAGTGTGTCCTCCTGTCCAATGTGGGCGGCTGTTTGAGGGAACTTTCTGAGTCGCATAAAGGGTGTCAAGTACCCTTTTGCCTTTCAAGAGGGAATGTGGTATTTCTCCTGAGATTCTGCATTGCAAAATTTCCTCATCTTGCATTGAGGGGATAATTTTGTGGTGTTTCTCGAGTTGCGGCGGGAAGCTGGGGGTACTTCTAGAGTTGTGACGGGGATCTCAGGAACTCGCTCGGTTTGCTTCTGGGAAGTCAGGTCCACTTATGTGTTGGAAGGGGAACTTCCGGTTTACTGTCCAGCCGTTAAATGGAATTAGGGCCTCATCTCGAATTGAGTCCATGAAGTGTGTTCTCCTCTGCAATGGGGAAAGATGTTAGTGAAATTTCTGAGTCTCATAAAGGGTGTCAGTGGCCCTTTTGATTTTCAAGAGGGAATGTGGAATTTCTCTTGAAATTCTGCAGCGCAAAATTTCCTCATCTCTCATTAAGGGGATAATTTTGTGGTGTTTCCGTAGTTGTGTCGGTAAGCTAGGGGTACTTCTCGAGTTGAGACGGGGACCACAGGATCTCGCTCGGGTTCCTTCAGGGAAGTCATATCCCCGTTTGTGTTGGAAGGGGAACTTCCGGTTTACTCTCTTGCCATTAAATGGGAATAGGGACTCATCTCGAATTGAGTCCATTAAATGTGTTCTCCTGTCCGATGTGGACAGCTTTTGAGGGAACTTTCTGAGTCGCGTACAGGGTGTCAAGTACCCTTTTGCCTTTCAAGAGAGAATGTGGTATTTCTCTTGAGATTCTGCAGCGCAAAATTTCCTCACATCGCATTGAGGGGATAATTTTGTGGTGTTTCACGAGTTGTGCCGGGAAGCTGTAGCTACTTCTCGAGTTGCGACGGGCACCTCAGGAACTCGCTCGGGTTGCTTCAGGGAAGTCAGGTCTCCTTTTCTGTTGGAAGGGGAACTTACAGTTTACTCTCAAGCCGTTCAATGGGAATAGTGGCTCATCTCGAAATATGTCCAAAAATGTTTTCTCCTCTCCAAAGGGGACGGCTGTGTGAGGGAACTTTCTGAGTCGCATAAAGGTTGTCAAGTAACTTTTGCCTTTAGAGTGAATGTGGTAGTTCTCTTGAGATTCTGGAGCACAAATTTCCTCATCTCGTATTGAGGGGATAATTTTGTGGTGATTCGCGAGTTGCGGCAGGATAGCTGGGGGTAATTCTTGAATTGGACAGTGACCTCAGGAACTCGCTCCGGTTTCTTCAGGAAAGTCAGGTCCCCTTTTGTGTTGGAAGGGGAACTTCCGGTTTCCTTTCGAGCCTTTTAATGTGAATAGGTGCTCATCTCGATTTGAGTCCATAAAGTGTGTTCTCCTCTCCAATGTGGACGGCTGTGTGAGGGAACTTTCTGAGTCGCATAATGGGTGTCAAGTACCCTTTTGCCTTTCAAGACGGAATGTTGTATTTCTCTTGAGATTCTGCAGCACAAAATTTCCTCATCTTTTATTGAGGGGATAATTTTGTGGTGTTTCTCAAGTTGCGGAGGGAAGCTGGGGTACTTCTCGAGTTGCCACGGGGACCTCAGGAACTCGCTCTGGTAGCTTCAGGGAAGTCAGGTCCCCTTTTGTGTTGGAAGGGGACTTCTGGTTTTCTCTCAAGCCATTAAATGGGAATAGGGGTTCATCTCGAATTGAGTCTATTAAGTGTGTTCTCCTGTCCGATGGGGACAGCTGTTGAGTCGCGTACAGGGTTTCAAGTACCATTTTGCCTTTCAAGGGGGAATGTGGTATTTCTCTTGAGATTCTGCTGCGTAAAATTTCCTCATCTCGCATTGAGGGGATAATTTTGTTCTGTTTCTCGAGTTGCGGCGGGAAGCTGGGGGTACTTCTCGAGTTGCGACGGGGACCTCAGGAACTCACTGGAGTTACTTTAGGGAAGTCAGGTCCCCTTTTGTGCTGAAAGGGGAAATTCCAGATTACTCTTGAGACTTTTAATGTGAATTGGGCCTCTTCTGGAATTGAATCCATAAAGTGTGTTCTCCTCTCCAATGGGGACTGATGTTAGTGAATTTTCTCCGTCGCATAAACGGTATCAATACGCTTTTGCCTTTCAACAAGGAATGTGGTATTTCTCTTGAGATTCTGCAGCGCAAAATTTCATCTCGCATTGAGTGGATAATTTTGTGGTGTTTCTCGTGTTGCTTCGGGAAGCTAGGGGTACTTCTCAAGTTGCGACGCGGACCTAAGGAACTCGCTCGGGTTGCTTCAGGGAAGTCAGGTCCGCTTTTGTGTTGGAAGGGGAACTTCCGGTTTACTCTCCAGGCTTTAAAAGGGAATAGGGCCTCATCTCGAATTGAGTCCATAAAGTGTGTTCTCCTCTCCAATGTGGACTGATGTTAGTGAAATTTCTGAGACACATAAGTTCAGTTCAGTTCAGTTCAGTTCAGTCACTCAGTCGTGTCCGACTCTCCGCAACCCCATGAATCACAGAACGCCAGGCCTCCCTGTCCATCACCAACTCCCGGAGTACACTCAAACTCATGTCCACAGAGTCGGTGATGCCATCCAGACATCTCATTCTCCGTCGTCCCCTTCTCCTCCCGCCCCCAACCTTTCCCAGCATCAGAGTCTTTTCCAGTGAGTCAACTTGTCGCATGAGGTGGCCAAAGTATTGCAGTTTCAGCTTTAGCATCAGTCCCTCCAATGAACATCCAGGATTGATCTCCTCTAGAATGGACTGGTTGGATCTCCTTGCAGTATAAGGGACTCTCAAGAGTCTTCTCCAACACCACAGTTCAAAAGCATCGATTCTTCTGCGATTAGCCTTCTTCACAGTCCAACTCTCACATCCATACATGACCACGGGAAAAACCATTGCCTTGACTAGACGGACCTTGGTTGGCAAAGTAATGTCTCTGCTTTTTAATATACTATCAAGGTTGGTCATAACTTTCCTTCCAAGGAGCAAGCGTCTTTTAATTTCATGGCTGCAATCAGCATCTGCAGTGATTTTGGAGCCCAAAAAAACAAAGTCTGACACTGTTTCCAGTGTTTTTCCATCTATTTCCCATGAAGTGATGGGACCAGATGCCATGATCTTTGTTTTCTGAATGTTGAGCTTCAAGCCAACCTTTTCACTCTCCTCTTTCACTTTCATCAAGAGGCTTTTGAGTTCCTCTTCACTTTCTGCCATAAGGGTAGTGTCATCTGCATATCTGAGGTTATTGATATTTCTCCCGGCAATCTTGATTCCAGCTTGTGCTTCTTCCAGCCCAGCGTTCCTCATGATGTACTCTGCATATAAGTTAAATAAGCAAGGTGACAGTATACAGCCTTGATGTACACATTTTCCTATTTGGAACCAGTCTGTTGTTCCATGTCCAGTTCTAACAGTTGCTTCCTGACCTGCATACAGGTTTCTCAAGAGGCAGGTCAGGTGGTCTGGGATTCCCATCTCTTTCAGAATGTTCCACAGTTTATTGTGATCGACACAGTCAAAGGCTTTGGCATAGTCAATAAAGCAGAAATAGATGTTTTTCTGAAACTCTGTTGCTTTCTCCATGATCCAGCGGATGTTGGCAATTTGATCTCGGGTGACTCTGCCTTTTCTAAAACCTGCTTGAACATCTGGGAGTTCACGGTTTACATACTGCTGAAGCCTGGCTTGGAGAATTTTGAGCATGACTTTACTAGCGTGTGAGATGAGTGCAATTGTGCGGTAGTTTGAGCATTCTTTGGTATTGCCTTTCTTTGGGATTGGAATGAAGACTGACCTTTTCCAGTCCTGTGGCCACTGCTGAGTTTTCCAAATCTGCTGGCATATTGAGTGTAGCACTTTCACAGCATCATCTTTCAAGACTTGAAATAGCTTAACTGGAATTCCATCACCTCCACTAGCTTTGTTCGTAGTGATGCTCTCTAAGGCCCACTTGACTTCACATTCCAAGATGTCTGGCTCTAGGTCAGTGATCACGTTATCGTGACTATCTTGGTCGTGAAGATCTTTTTTGTACAGTTCTTCTGTGTATTCCTGCCACCTCTTCTTAATATCTTCTGCTTCTGTTAGGTCCATACCATTTCTGTCCTTTATCGAGCCCAACTTTGCATGAAATGTTCCTTTGGAATCTCTAATTTTCTTGAAGAGCTCTCTTGTTTTTCCTATTCTGTTGTTTTCCTCTATTTCTTTGCATTGATCACTGAGGAAGTCTTTCTTATCTCTCCTTGCTATTCTTTGGAACTCTGCATTCAGATGCTTATATCTTTCCTTTTCTCCTTTGCTTTTCGCCTCTCTTCTTTTCACAGCTATTTGTAAGGCCTCCTCAGACAGCCATTTCGCTCTTTTGCATTTCTTTTCCATGGGGATGGTCTTGGTCCCTGTCTCCTTTACAATGTCACAAACCTCCGTCCATAGTTCATCAGGAACTCTATCAATCAGATCTAGTCCCTTACATCTATTTCTCACTTCCACTGTATAATCATAAGGGATTTGATTGAGGTCATATCTGAATAGTCTAGTGGTTTTCCCTACTTTCTTCAATTTAAGACACATAAAGGATGTCAAATACTCTTTTGCCTTTCAAAAAGGAATCTGATATTTCTCTTGCTATTTAGCAGCTCAGAATTTCCTCATCTCGCATTGAGGGGATAATTTTTGTGGTGTTTCTCGAGTTGAGACGGGAAGTTGGCGGTACTTCTCGAGTTGAGATGGAGACCTCAGGAATTCGCTCGGGTTGCTACAGGGAAGTCAGATCCCCTTTGTTGTTAAAAGGGAAACTTTCTGTTTACTCTCGAGCTGATAAATGGGAAGAGGGGCTCATCTCGAAATGACTCCATAAAGTGTGCTCTTCAGTCCGATGGGGACGGCTGTTGAGGGAAATTTCTGAGTCGCATAAAGGGTGTCATGTACACTTTTGCCTTTCAAGAGGGAATGTGGTACTTCTCTTGAAATTCTGCAGCGCAAAATTTCCTCATCTCACACTGATTGGATAATTTCGTGCTGTTTCTCGAGTTGCGGCGGGAAGCTGAAAGTACTTCTCTAGTTGTGACGGGGAGCTCAGGAATTCGCTCGGGTTGCTTCAGGGAAGCCAGGTCTCCTTTGTTGTTGGAAGAGAAATTTCCCGTTTATTCTCAAACCCTTAAATGTGAATAGAGGCTCATCTCAAACTGAGTCCATAAAGTGTGTTCTCCACGCCAACGGAGACGGCTGTGTGAGCGAACTTTCTGAGTCGCATAAAGGTTGTCAAGAACCCTTTTGCCTTTCAAGAGGTAATGTGGTATTTCTCTTGAGATTTTGCAGCGCAATATTTTCTCATCTCACATTTAGGGGAGAATTTTGTGGTGTTTCTCGAGTTGCAGCGGGATGCTGGGGGTACTTCTCGAGTTGTGACGGGGAACTCAGGAACTCGCTCGGGTTGCTTCAGGGAAGTCAGGTCCCCTTTTTTTCTTAAAGGGGAACTTCCGGATTACTCTCGAGCCTTTTAATGTGAATTGGGCCTCTTCTCTAATTGAATCCATAAAGTGTGTTCTCCTCTCCAACTCTGACTGTTAGTGAAATTTGTGAGTAGCATAGGGTGTCAAGTACCCTCAGGAATTCGCTTGGGTTGCTTCAGGGGAGTCAGGTCCCCTTTGGTGTTGGAATTGGAACTTCCTGTTTACTCTCTAGCTGTTCAATTGGAATAGGGGCTTATTTGGAATTGAGTCGGTAAAATGAGTTCTCCTGTCCAATGTGAACGTCTGTGTGAGGGAACTTTCTGAGTCGCAAAAATGGTGTCAAGAACCCTTTTGCCTTTCAAGAGGGAATGTGGTATTTCTCTTGAGATTCTGCAGCGCAAAATTTCCTCATCTCGCATTGAGGGGATAATTTTGTGCTGTTTCTGGAGTTGTGTCAGGAAGCTGGGGGTACTTCTCGAGTTGCGACGGGGACCTCAGGAACTCGCTCGGGTTGATTCATGGAAGTCAGGTCCCCTTTTGTTTTGGAAGGGGAACTTCCGGTTTATTCTGAGCCGTTATTTCGGAATAGGGGCTCATCTCGAATTGAGTCCATAAAGTGTGTTCTCCTCTCCAATAGGAACCGATGTTTGTGAAATTTCTGAGTCGCATAAAGGGTGTCAAGTACTCTTTTGCCTTTCAAGAGGGAATGTGGTATTTCTCTTGAGATTCTGCAGTGCAAAATTTCCTCATCTCACATTGAGGGGATAATTTTGTGGTATATCACGAGTTGCGTCGGGTATCTGGGTGTACTTCTCCAGTTGCAAAGAGGACCTCAGGAACTTGCTCGGGTTTGTTTTGGGAAGTCTGTTCCCCTTTGGTGTTGGAAGGGGAACTTCCGCTTTACTCTCGAGGCTTTAAATGGGAATAGGGCCTCATCTCTAATTGAGTCCATAAAGTGTGTTCTCCACTCAAATGGGGACTGATGTTGGTTAAATTTCTCAGTCGCATAAAGGGTTTCTAGTACCCTTTTGCCTTTCAAGAAGGGAATGTGGTATTTCTCTTAAGATTATACAGCAAAATATTTCCTCATCTCGCATTTAGGGGATAATTTTGTGGTGTTTCTCGAGTTGCGGCGGGAAGCTGGGGGTACTTCTCGAGTTGCGACAGGGACCTCAGGAACTCGCTCGGGTTGCGTCAGGGAAGTCAGGTCCCCTTTTGTGTTAGAAGGGGAAATTCCGGTTTCCTTTCGAGCCATTTAATGGGAATAGGGGCTCATCTCCAATTGAGTCCATAAAGTGTGTTCTCCTCTCCAATGTGGACGGCTGTGTGAGGGAACTTTCTGAGTCGCATAATGGGTGTCAAGTACCCTTTTGCCTTTCAAGAGGGAATGTTGTATTTCTCTTGAGATTCTGCAGCACAAAATTTCCTCATCTTGTATTGAGGGGATAATTTTGTGGTGTTTCGATTTGCGGCGGGAAGCCGCGGGTACTTCTCGAATTGCCACGGGGATCTCAGTAACTCGCTCGGGTAGCTTCAGGGAAGTCAGGTCCCCTTTTGTGTTGGAAGGGGACTTCTGGTTTATTCTCGAGCAGTTAAATGGGAATAGGGACTCATCTCGAATTGAGTCCATTAAGTGTGTTCTCCTGTCCGATGTGGACAGCTTTTGAGGGAACTTTCTGAGTCGCGTACAGGGTGTCAAGTACCCTTTGGCCTTTCAAGGGTGAATGTGGTATTTCTCTTGAGATTCTGCAGCGCAAAATTTCCTCATCTCGCATTGAGGGGATAATTTTGTGGTGTTTCTCGAGTTGCGGCGGGAAGCTGGGTGTACTTCTCGAGTTGTGACGTGGACATCAGGAACTCGCTTGGGTTGCTTCAGGGAAGTCAGGTCCCCTTTTGTGTTGGAAGGGGAACATCCGAACTACTCTCGAGCCCTTAAATGGGAATAGGCCCTCTTCTCCAGTTGAGTCCATAAAGTGTGATCTCCTCCCCAATTGGGACGGCTGTGTTAGGGAACTTTTTAATCTCATAAATTGTGGCAAGTGCCCTTTCACTTTCAAGCGGGAATGTCGGATTTTTCTTGAGATTCTACAGCGCAACATTTCCTAATCTCACATTGAGGGGATAATTTTATGGAGTTTCTGGAGTTTCCATGGGAAGCTGGGGGTACTTCTCAGGTTGCGATGGGGACCTCAGGAACTCGCTTGGTTTGCTTCAGGGAAATCAGGTCCCATTTTGTGTTGGAAGGCGATCTTCCGGAATAATTTTGTGTCGTTAAATGGGAATAGGGCCTCTTCTCGAGTTGAGTCCAAAAATTGTGTTTTCCTCTCCAATGGGTCAGCTATTTGAAGGAACTTTCTGCGTCGAATAAATGGTGTCAAGTACCCTTTTGCCTTTCACGCGGGAATGTGGAATTTCTCTTGAGATTCTGCAGTGCAAAATTTCCTCATCTCGCATTGATGGGATAATTTTGTGGTGTTTCTCGAGTTGTTTTGGGAAGCTGGGGGTACTTCTCGAGTTGTGACGGAGACATCAGGAACTCACTCGGGTTGCTTCAGGGAAGTCAGGTCCCCTTTTGTGTTGGAAGAGGAACTTCCGGTTTACTCTCGAGCCGTGAAATGGGAATAGGGCATCACCTCGAAATAAGTCCATAAATTGTGTTCTCCTCTCCAATGGGGACTGATATTAATGAAATTTCTGAGTCGCATAAAGTGTGTCAAGTACCCTTTTGCCTTTCAAGAGGGAATGTGATATTTCTCTTGAGATTCTGCAGTGCCAAAATTCCTCGTATCGCATTGAGGTGTTAATTTTGTGTTGTTTCTCGAATTGTGGCGGCAAATTGGGGGTACTTCTTGAGTTGCGACGGGGACCTCAGGAACTCGCTTGGGTAGCTTCAGGGAAGTCAGGTGCCTTTTTATGTTGGAAGTGGAACTTCCGGTTTCCTCTCGAGCTACTAAATGGGAATAGGGCCTCATCTCGAATTGAGTCCATAAAGTTTGTTCTCCTCTCCTATGGGGAGGGGTGTCTGAGGGAACATTCTGAGTCGCATAAAGGGTTTCATGTACCCTTTTGCCTTTTCAGAGGGAATGTGGTATTTCTCCTGAGATTCTGTAGCACAAAATTTCATCATCTCGCATTGAGGGGATAGTTTTGTGGTGTTTGTCGAGTTGTGGCGGGATGCTGGGGGTAGTTCCCGAGATGCGACGGGGACCGCAGGAACTCGCTCGGGTTCCTTCAGGGAAGTTGTGTCCCCTTTTGTGTTTGAAGGGGAACTTCCTGTTTACTCTCGAGACATTAAATGGTAATAGGGCCTCATCTCGAATTGAATTCATAAAGTGTGTTCTCCTGTCCAATGGGGATGGCTGTGTGCGGGAACTTTCGGAGTCGCATAAAGGGTGTCAAGTACCCTTTTGCCTTTCAAGCCGGAATGTGGGTTTTCTCTTTAGATTTTGTAGCTCAAAATTTCCTCATCTCGTATTGAGGGGATAATTTTGTGGTCTTTCTCGAGTTGTTGCGGGAAGCTGGCGGTACTTCTCGAGTTGTGACACGGACCTCAGGAAGTCGCTCAGGTTGCTTCAGGGAAGTCACGTCCCCTTTTTTGTTGGAAGGGGAACTTCCTGTTTACTGTCGTGCTGTTAAATGCTAATGGGGCCTCATCTCGAATTGAGTCCATAAAGTGTGTTCTCCTCTCCAATGGGGACTGATATTAATAAAATTTCTGAGTCGCTCAAGGGTGTCAAGTACCCTTTTGCCTTTCAAGAGGGAATGTGGTATTTCTCTTCAGATTCCTAGCGTAAAATTTCCTCATTTCGCATTGAGGGGATAATTTTGTGGTGTTTCTGGTGTTTTGGCGGGAAGCTGGGGTTACTTATCGAGTGTCGAGGGGGACCTCAGGACTTGCTCGGGTTGCTTCAAGGACGTCAGGTCCCCTTTTGTGTTGGAAGTGGAACTTCCGGTTTACTCTCGGGCTTTAAATGGGAATCGGGTTTCATCTCGAATTGAGTCCATAAAGTGTTTTCTCTTCTCCAATGGGGACTGATGTTAGTGAAATTTCTGTGTCGCTAAAGGGTGTCAAGTACCCTTTTGCCTTTCAAGAGGGAATGTGGTATTTCTCCAGAGATTTTGCAGTGTAAAATTTTCTCATCTCGCATTGAGGGGATAATTTTGTGGTGTATCTCAAGTTTCGGCGGAAAGCAGGGGGTACTTCTCGAGTTGTGATGGGGAACTCGGGAACTCGCTCGGGTTGCTTCAGGGAAGTAAGGTCCCCTTTTGTGTTGGAAGGTGAACTTCCGTTTTACTATTGAGCCATTAAATGGGAATAAGACCTGTTCTCCAATTGAGTCGATTAAGTGTGTTCTGCTCTCCAATGGAGACTGATGTTAGTGAAATTTCTGAGTCACATAAAGTGTGTCAAGTACCCTTTTGCCTTTCAAGAGGGAATGTGGTGTTTCTCTTGAGTTTCTGCATTGCAAAATTACCTCATCTCGTACTGAGGGTATAATTTTGTGGTGTTTCTCGAGTTGCGGCGGGAAGCCGTGGGTACTTCTTGAGTTTCGACGGGGACCTCAGGAACTCGCTCGGGTTGCTTCAGGGAAGTCAGGTCTGCTTTTGTGTTGGAAGGGAAACTTCCGGTTTCCTCTCGAGCCGTTAATGGGAATAGGGCGTTATCTCGAATTGAGTCCATAATGTGTGTTCTCCTGTCCAATATGGACGACTGTGTGAGGGAACTTTATGAGTCACATTAAGATTGTCTCTACCCTTTTGTCTTTCAAGAGGGAATGTGATATTTCTCTTGAGGTTCTGCAGCACAAAATTTCCTCATCTCGCATTGAGGAGATAATTTTGTCGTGTTTCAAGAGTTGCGGCGGGAACATTGGGGTACTTCTCGAGTTGCAACGGAGACCTCAGGAATTCACTGGGGTTGCTCCAGGGAAGTCAGGTCCCCTTTCGTGATGGATGGGGAACTTACCGTTTACTTTTGAGCCATAAAATGGGAATAGGGCCTCATCTCGAATTGAGTCCATAAAGTCTGTTCTCCTCTCCAGTGCGGACTCATTTTAGTGAAATTTCTGTGTTGCATATAGGGTGTCAAGTACCCTTTTGCCTTTCAAGAGGGAATGTGGTATTTCTCTTGAGGTTGTTCAGCGCAAAATTTCCTCATCTCGCATTGAGGGGATAATTTTGTGTTGTTTCTTTAGTTGCGGCGGGAAGCTGGTGGAACTTCTGGAGTAGAGAAGAGGACCTCAGGAATTCACTCTGGTTGCTTCAGGGAAGTCAGTTCCCCTTTTGTGTTGGAAGGGGAATTTCGGGATTACTCTCGAGCCGTTAAATGGGAATAGGGCCTCTTCTCGAGTTAAGTCCATCAAGTGTGTTCTCCTCTCCAATGGGGATGACTGTGTGAGGGAATGTTCTGATTCTCATCCGGCGGCACAGACGTGAGAGATGCCATCACCTCCTGCGCAGATGTAAACAGAAGCCTTCACTGCCTGTGCAGACGCGAGAGACCCAGGCCCCGCCCGGGCAGTAGCGACAGAAGCCGGCCTCGCCCGCGCAAACCGGAGAGACTCCGGCCCATCCCGCACAGACACGAGAGCCACTGGCCCCACCAGCCCAGACGTGAGAGTCGCCGGCCCCGCCCACACATTCGCGAGAGTCGCTGGCTCTGGCGCAACCGACCATGCAAAGATGCGCGGCCATGAGGACTTACCCCATGCCTGACACCAGGGCAGGCGGCCAAGAGGAGGTACCCCACGTCCAATAGGTGGTGGCTGTGCAGGGGAGGGGCTGGAGGAGCTACTCACGTTCAAGCTCAGGAGGGGCAGCCTTGAGGACATACAACTCATTCTAGGTAAGGTGCAGCAGCTGCGCTTTCTTGGAGCTGCTGTGAAGAGATATCCCACACCCAAGGTAAGAGAAACTCAAATAAGATGGTAGGTATTGCGAGGGGGCATCAGAGGGTAGACACACTGAAATCATAATCACAGGAAGCTAGTCGATCTGATCACATGGACCACAGCCTAACATGGTCCACTGGAGAAGGGAATGGAAAACCACTTCAGTATATTTGCCTTGAGAACCCCATGAACAGTATCAAAGGGCAAAATGATAGAATACTGAATGAGGAATTCCCCAGGTCAGTATGTGCCCAGTATGCTACTGGAGATCAGTGGAGAAATAACTTTAGAAGGAATGAAAGGATGGAACAAAAGTAAAACCAGTACCCAGTTGTGGATGTGACCGGTGATAGAAGCAAGGTCCGTGCTGTCATGAGCAATATTGCAATGGAACCTGGAATGTTAGGTCCATGAATCAAGGAAAATTGGAAGTGGTCAAACAGGAGATGGCAAGAGTGAACATAGACATTCTAGGAATCAGTGAATTAAAATGGACTGGAATGTGTGAATTTAATTCAGAGAATCATTATATCTAGTACTGTGGGCAGGAATCTCTTAGAAGAAATGGAGTAGTCATCATGGTCAACAAAAGAGTCCGAAATGCAGTACTTGGATGCAATCTTAAAAACGAAAGAATGATTTCTGTTCATTTCCAAGGTAAACCATTCAACATTACAGTAATCCAGGGCTATGCCCCAACCAGTAACACTGAAGAAGCCGAAGTTGAACGGTTCTATGAAGACCTACAAGAGCTTTTAGAACTAACACACAAAAAAGATGTCCTTTTCATTATAGTGGACAGGAATGCAAAAGCAGGAAGTCAAGAAATACCCAGAGTAACAGGCAAATTTGGCCTTGGAGCACGGAATGAAGCAGGGCCAAGGCTAATAGAGTTTTGTCAAGAGAACACACTGGTCATGGCAAACACCCTCTTCCAACAACACAAGAGAAGACTCTACACGTGGACATACCAGATGGTCAACACCAAAATCAGATTGATTATATTCTTTGCAGCCAAAGACAGAGAAGCTGTATACAGTTAACAAAAACAAGACTAGGAGCTGACTGTGGCTCAGATCATGAACTCCCTATTGCCAAATTCAGACTTAAATTGAAGAAAGTAGGGAAAACCCCGAGACCATTCAGATATGACCTAAATCAAATCCCTTATGATTATACAGTGGAAGTGAGAAATAGATTAAAGGGACTAGATCTGATAGATGGAGTGCCTGATGACCTCTGGACGGAGGTTCGTGACATTGTACAGGAGACAGGGACCAAGAGCATCCCCATGGAAAAGAAATGCAAAAAAAGCAAAATGGCTGTCTGAGGTGACCTTACAAATAGCTGTGAAAAGAAGAGAAGCGAAAAGCAAAGGAGAAAGGGAAAGATATAAGCATCTGAATGCAGAGTTCCAAAGAATAGCAAGGAGAGATAAGAAAGCCTTCCTCAGTGATCTATGCAAAGAAATAGAGGAAAACAACAGAATAGGAAAAACAAGAGATCTCTTCAAGAATATGAGAGATTCCAAGGGAACATTTCATGCAAAGATGGGTTCCATAAAGGACAGAAATGGTATGGACCTAACAGAAGCAGCAGATATTAAGAAGAGGTGGCAAGAATACACAGAAGAACTGTACAAAAAAGATCTTCACGACCAGGATAGTCATGAAAATGTGATCACTGACCTAGAGCCAGACATCTTGGAATGTGAAGTCAAGTGGGCCTTAGAAAGCATCACTACGAACAAAGCTAGTGGAAGTGATGGAATTCCAGCTGAGCTCTTTCAAATCTTGAAAGATGATGCTGTGAAAGTGCTGCACTCAATATGCCAACAAATTTGGAAAACTCAGCAGTGGCCACAGGACTGGAAAAGGTCAGTCTTCATTCCAATCCCAAAGAAAGGAAATGCCAAAGAACGCTCAAACTACCGCACAATTGCACTCATCTCACATGCTAGTAAAGTCATGCTCAAAATTCTCCAAGCCAAGCTTCAGCAATATGTGATCCATGAACTCCCAGATGTTCAAGCAGGTTTTAGAAAAGGCAGAGGCACCAGAGATCAAATTGCCAACATCCATTGGATCATGGACAAGGCAAGAGAGTTCCAGAAAAACATCTATTTCTTCTTCATTGACTATGTCAAAGCCTTTGACTGTGTGGATCACGATAAACTGTGGAAGATTCTGAAAGGCATGGGAATCCCAGACCACCTGAGCTGCCTCTTGAGAAACCTGTATGCAGGTCAGGAAACAACAGTCAGAACTGTGCATGGAACAACAGACTGGTTACAAATAGGAAAAGGTTTACGTTAAGGCTGTATATTGTCACCTTGCTTATTTAACTTATATGCAGAGTACATCGTGAGAAATGCTGGGCTGGAAAAAGAACAAGCTGGAATCAAGATTGCTGGGAGAAATATCAATAACCTCAGATATGCAGATGACACCACCCTTAGGGCAGAAAGTGAAGAGGAACTCAAAAGCCTCTTGGTGAAAGTGAAAGAGGAGAGTGAAAAGGTTGGCTTGAAACTCAACATTCAGAAAACAAAGATCATGGAATCTGGTCCCATCACTTCACTGGAAATAGATGGAAAAACAGTGGAAACAGTGTCAGGCTTTATTTTTTGGGCTCCAAAATCACTGCAGATGCTGATTGCAGCCATGAACTTAACAGGCGCTTATTCCTAGGAAGGAAAGTTATGACCAACCTTGATAGTATATTGAAAAGCAGGGACATTACTTTGCCAACAAGGTCCGTCTAGTCAAGGCTATGGTTTTTCCCGTGGTCATGTATGGATGTGAGAGTTGGACTGTGAAGAAATCTGATCGCCGAAGAATTGATGCTTTTGAACTGTGGTGTTGGAGAAGACGCTTGAGAGTCCCTTGTACTGCAAGGAGATCCAACCAGTCCATTCTAAGGGAGATCAATCCTGGGTGTTCATTGGAAGGACTGATGCTAAAGCTGAAACTGCAATACTTTGGCAACCTCAGGCGACGAATTGACTCACTGGAAAAGATTCTGATGCTAGGAAAGTTTGGGGGCGGGAACAGAAAGGGACGACAGAGAATGAGATGGCTGGATAGAATCACCGACTCTGTGGACATGAGTTTGAATGAACTCCGGGATTTGGTGATGGACAGGGAGGCTTGGCGAACAGTGATTCATGGGGTCGCGGAGAGTCGGACACGACTGAGCGACTGAACTGAACTGAACTGAACTGAATAAAGTGTGCCAAGTACCCTTTTGCCTTTCAGGCGGGAATGTGGAATTTCTCTTGATTGTGCAGTGCAAAATTTCCTCATCTCGCCTTGAGGGGACAATTTTGTGGTGTTTCTCGAGATGCAATGGGAAACTGGGGATTACTTCTCGAGTTGTCATGGGGACCTAAGGAACTCGCTCGGGTTACTTCAGGGAAGTCAGGAACCCTTTCTTGCTGGAAGAGGAACTTTGGGACTATGTCCGAGCCGTTATAGGAAATAGGGCCTCTTCTCGAGTTGAGTCCGTAAAGTGTGTTCTCCTCTCCATTGGGGACGGCTGTTTAAGGGAACTTTCTAAGACGCATAAATGGTGTCAAGTAACCTCTTGCATTTCAAGTGGAAATGTGGGATTTCTCTTGAATTGTGCAGCGCAAAATTTCCTCATCTCGCATTGAGGGGATAATTTTGTGGTGTTTCACGACTTGCAGTGGGAACCTGGGGGTTCTTCTCCTGTTGCGACGGGGACCTCAGGAACTCGACCGGGTTGCCTCAGGGAAGTCAGTTCCCTCTTTTTGTTGAAGGGGGATATTGTCGATTATGCTCGAGCCATTATGGAAATGTGGGATTTCTCTTGAGATTCTGCAGCGCTAAATTACCTCATCCACCATTGAGGGGATAATTTTGTGGTCTTTCTCGAGTTGCAGAGGGAAGCAGGGGGTACTTCTCGAGTTGTGATGGGGACCTTTGGAACTCGGTAAGTTTGCTTCATAGAAGTCAAGCCCCCTTTTGTGTTGGAAGGGGAACTGTAGGATTACTCTCGAGTCGTTAAATGGGAATATTGCCTCTTCTCAATTTGAGTCAACATAGTGTGTTCCACTCTCCACAGAGGATGGATGTTAGGGAACATTCTGAGTCGCATAAAGGGAGTCAAGTACACTTTTGCCTTTCACGCGGGAATGTGGGATTTCTCTTGAGATTCTGCAGCGCAAAATGACCTCATCTCGCATTGAGGGGATAATTTTGTGGTGTTTCTCGAATTGCGGGGGGAAGCTGGGGGTATTTCTCGAGTTGCTACACGGACCTCAAAACTCAATAGAGTTACTTCAGGGAAGTCTGGTCCACTTTTGTGCTAGAATGAAACATCCCGATTACTCTCGAGCCCTTAATAGGGAATATTGCCTCTTCTCGATTTGAGTCCATAAAGTGTGTTCACTTCTCCACTGAGGATGGATGTTAGGGAACATTCTAAGTCGCCTAAAGGGCATCAATTACCCTTTTGCCTTTCAGGCGAGAATGTGGGATTTCTCTTGAGATGCTGCAGCGCAAAATGTCCTCATCTGTCATTGAGGGCGTAATTGTGTGGTATTACTAGAGTTGCGACGGGGACCTCAGGAACTCACTTGAGTTATTTCTGAGAAGTCAGGTTGCCTTTTGTGCTGGAAGGGGAACTTCCGGATTACTCTCTAGCCCTTTAATTGGAATAGGGCTTCTTCTACTTTGGAATCCATAAAGTGTGTTCTCCTCTCCAATGGGGATGGATGTTAGGGAACTTTCTGAGTGACATAAAGTGTGTTAAGTACCCTTTTGCCTTTCAAGCGGGAATGTGGGATTTCTCTTGAGATTCTGCACCCCAAAATTACCTCATCTCGAATAGACGGGATAATTTTGTGGTGTTTCTCGAATTGCGGCGGGAAGCTGGGGGTAATTCTCGAGTTGCGACGTGGACCTCAGCAACTCACTCGAGTTACTTCAGGGAAGTCAGGTCCCCTTTTGTGCTGAAAGGGAACTTCCGGATTACTCTCGAGCTGTTAAATGGGAATATTGCGTCTTCTCGATTTGAGTCCATAAAGTGTGTTCTCCTCTCCATTGAGGACGGATGTTAGGGAACAATCTGAGTCGCATAAAGGGAGTCAAGTACCCTTTTGCCTTTCAAGCGGGAATGTGGGATTTCTCTTGAGATTCTGCACCCCAAAATTACCTCATCTCGAATAGACGGGATAATTTTGTGGTGTTTCTCGAATTGCGGCGGGAAGCTGGGGGTAATTCTCGAGTTGCGACGTGGACCTCAGCAACTCACTCGAGTTACTTCAGGGAAGTCAGGTCCCCTTTTGTGCTGAAAGGGAACTTCCGGATTACTCTCGAGCTGTTAAATGGGAATATTGCGTCTTCTCGATTTGAGTCCATAAAGTGTGTTCTCCTCTCCATTGAGGACGGATGTTAGGGAACAATCTGAGTCGCATAAAGGGAGTCAAGTACCCTTTTGCCTTTCAAGCGGGAATGTGGGATTTCTCTTGAGATTCTGCACCCCAAAATTACCTCATCTCGAATTGACAGGATAATTTTGTGGTGTTTCTCGAACGGCGGCGGGAAGCTGGGGGTAATTCTCGAGTTGCGACGTGGACCTCAGCAACTCACTCGAGTTAATTCAGGGAAGTCTGGTCCCCTATTGTGCTAGAAGGGGAACTTCCCGATTATTCCTGAGCCCTTAATAGGGAATATTGCCTCTTCTCCATTTGAGTCCATCAAGTGGGTTCTTTTCTCCACTGAGGCGGATATTAGGGAACGTTCTGAGTCGCCTAAAGGGAGCCAAGTACCCTTTTCCCTTTCAAGCGGGAATGTGGCATTTCTCTTGAGATTCTGCAGCGCAAAACTTCCTCATCTCGCATTGAGGGGATAATTTTGTGGTTTTTCCCCAGTTGCGCCGAGAAGCAGGGTGTACTTCTCGAGTTGCGCCGGGACCTCAGGAACTCGCTCGGGTTGCTTCAGGTAAGTCAAGTCCCCTTTTGTGTTGGACTGGAACTTCCGAATTACTCACCAGCCGTTAAATGGGAATATTGCCTCCACTGGATTTCAGTGCATAAAGTGTGTTCTCCTCTCCACTGAGGACGTATGTTAGGGAACCTTCTGAGTCGCATAAAGGGAGTCAAGTTCCTTTTTGCTTTTCAAGCGGGAATGTGTGATTTCTCTTGAGATTCTGCAGCGAAATTTACCTCATCCACCATTGAGGGGATAATTCTGTGGTGTTTCTCGTGTTGTGGCGGGAAGCTGGGGGTACATCTCGCGTTGAGACGGGGACCTCAGGAACTCGCTCGGATTGCTTCAGGGAAGTCAAGTCAATGTCTGTCTTGGAAGGGGAACTTTCGGATTACTCTCGAGCCGTTAAATGGGAATATTGCCTCTTCTCCATTTGAGTCCATAAAGTGTGCTCTCTTCTCCACTGAGGACGGATATTAGGGAACATTCTGAGTCGCCTAAAGGGAGTCAAGTACCCTTTTCCCTTTCAAGCGGGAATGTGGCATTTCTCTTGAGATCCTGCGGCGCAAAATTTGATCATTTCGCATTGAAGGCATAATTTTGTGGTATTTCTGAAATCGTGGCCGGAAGCTCGGGGTACTACTAGAGTTGAGACGGGGACCTCGGGAACTCACTTGAGTTATTTCAGAGAAGTCAGGTCGCCTTTTGTGCTGAAAGGGGAACTTCCGTATTACTCTCTAGCCCTTTAATTGGAATAGGGCCTCTTCTCCTTTTGAATCCATAAAGTGTGTTCTCCTCTCCAATGGGGTTGGAGGTTAGGGAACTTTCAGAGTGGCATAAAGTGTGTCAAGTACCCTTTTGCCTTTCAAGCGGGAATGTGGGATTTCTCTTGAGATTCTTCAGCGCAAAATTACCTCATCTCGCATTGAGGGGATAATTTTGTGGTATTTCTTAGTTGTGGCTGGAAGCCGGTGGTAATTCTGGATTTGCGAAGGGAACGCAGGAACTCTCTAGGGTTGTTTCAGGGAAGTCAAGTCCCCTTTTGTGTTGGAAGGGGAATTTCCTGGTTACTCTCCAGCCGTGAAATGGGAATATTGCCTCTTCTCGATTTGAGTCCATAAAGTGTATTCTCCTCTCTACTGAGGACTGATGTTAGGGTAAATTCTGAGTCGCATAAAGGGAGTCAAGTACCCTTTTGCCTTTCAAGCTTGAATGTGGGATTTCTCTTGAGATTCTGCTGCGCAAAACTTCCTCATCTCGCATTGAGGGGATAAATTTGTAGTGTTCCTCGAATTGTGGCGGGAAGCTGGCGGTACTTTTTGAGGTGCGACGGGGACCTGAGGAACTCACTCGAATTACTTCAGGGAAGTCAGGTCCCCTTTTTTGGTGGAAGGGGAACTTCCGGATTACTCTCGAGCCCTTTAAAGGGAATAAGCCTCCTCCATAAAATGTGTTCTCCTCTTCAATGGGACAGATGATAGGGAACTTTCTGAATGGGATAAAGTGTGTAAAGTACCCTTTTGCCTTTCAAGCGCGAATGTGAGATTTCTCTTCAGATTCTGCAGCGCAAAATTACCTCATCTCCCATTGAGGGTATAATTTTGTGGTGTTTCTCGAGTTGTGGCGGGAAGCAGCGGGTACTTTTCGATTTGCGACAGGAACCTTAGGAACTCGCTCGGGGTGCTTCAGGGAAGAAAAGCCCCCCTTTTGGGTTGGCAGGGGTACTTCCGCTTTACTCTGGAGATGTTAAATCGGAATATTGCTTCGTCTGGATTTGAGTCTATAAAGTGTGTTGTCCACTCCACTGAGGACGGATGTTAAGGAACATTCTGAGTCGCATAAAGGGAGTCAAGTACCCTTTTGCCTTTCAAACGGGAATGTGGGATTTCTCTTGAGCTTTTGCAGCGCAAATTTTCCTCATCTCGCATTGAGGGGATAATATTTTTGTTTTTCTCGAATTGCGGGGGGAAGCTGAGCGTACTTGTCAAGGTGCTATGTGGACCTCAGGAACTCACTCGAGTTACTTCAGGGAAGTCAGGTCTTCTTTTTTGCTGGAAAGGGAACGTCCGGATTACTTGTGAGCCCTTTAAAGGGAATAGGACCTCTTCTCGGGTTGAGTCCATAAAAAGTGTCCTTCTCTTCAATGGGGAAAATGATAGGGAACTTTCTGAATGGGATAAAGTGTGTCAAGTACCCTTTTGCCTTTCAAGTGGGAACGTGGGATTTCTCTTGAGATTCTGCAGCACAAAAGTTCCTCATCTGGCATTGAGGGGATAATTTTGTGGTGTTTCTCGAATTGCGGGGGGAAGCTTGGCGTAATTCTCGAGTTGCGACGGGGACCTCAGGAACTCACTAGAGTTACTTCAGGGAAGTCAGGTCGCCTTTGGGCTGTAAGGGGAATTTCTGGATTACTCTCTTGCCCTTTAATTGGAATAGGGCCTCTTCTCGTGTTGAATCCATAAAGTGTGTTCTCCTCTCCAATGGGGACGGATGTTAGGGAACTTTCTGAGTGGCATAAATTGTGTCAAGTACCCTTTTGCCTTTCAAGCGGGAATGAGGGTTTTCTCTGGAGATTCTGCAGCGAAAATTATCTCATCCACCACTGAGGGGATAATTTTGTGGTGTTTCTCGAGTTGAGGCTGGAAGCACGGGGTACTTCTCTAGTTGCAACTGGGACCTCAGGCACTCGCTTGCGTTGCTTCCGGGAGGTCAAGTCCCCTTTTGTGGTGGAAGGGGAACTTCCGGATTACTCTCGAGCCTTTAAATGGGAATATTGCCTCCTCTCGATTTCAGTGCATAAATTGTGTTCTCCTCTCTTTGAGGACGGATGTTAGGGATCATTCTGAGTCGCCTAAAGGAAGTCAAGTACCCTTTTACATTTCAAGGGGGAATGTGGGATTTCTCTTGAGATTGTGCTGCACAAAACTTCCTCATCTCGCATTGAAGGGATAATATTTTGGTGTTTCTCGAATTGCGGCGGGAAGCTGGGGGTACTTGACGAGGTGCTACGTGAATCTCAGGAACTCACTCGAGGTACTTCAGGGAAGTCAGTTCTCCTTCTGCGCTGGAAAGGGAAAGTCCGGATTACTTTTGAGCCCTTTAAAGGGAATATTGCCTCTTATCGAGTTGAGTCCATAAAGTGTGTTCTCCTCTCCAATGGGGACGGATGTTAGGGAAATTTCTGAGTGGCATAACGTGTTTCAAGTACCCTTTTGCCTTTCATACGGGAATGTGGGATTTCCCTTGAGATTTTGCAGTGCAAAATTACCTCATCTCGCATTGAGGGGATAATTTTGTGGTGATTCTCGAGTTGCGGGGGGAAGCAGGGGGTACTTCTCGAGTTACGACTGGGACTTCAGGAACTCACTCGAGTTACTTCAGGGAAGTCAGGTCCCCTTTTGTGCTGGAAGGGAACTTCCGGATTACTCTCAAGCTGTTAAATGGGAATATTACGTCTTCTCGATTTGAGTCCATAAAGTGTGTTCTCCTCTCCACTGAGGACGGATGTTAGGGAACAATCTGAGTCGCATAAAGGGAGTCAAGTACCCTTTTGCCTTTCAAGCGGGAATGTGGGATTTCTCTTGAGATTCGGCACCCCAAAATTACCTCATCTCGAATTTACGGGATAATTTTGTGGTGTTTCTCGAATTGCGGCGGGAAGCTGGGGGTAATTCTCGAGTTGCGACATGGACCTCAGCAACTCACTCGAGTTAATTCAGGGAAGTCTGGTCCCCTTTTGTGCTAGAAGGGGAACTTCCCGATTATTCTAGAGCCCTTAATAGGGAATATTGCCTCTTCTCCATTTGAGTCCATAAAGTGTGCTCTCTTCTCCACTGAGGACGGATATTAGGGAACATTCTGAGTCGCCTAAAGGGAGTCAAGTACCCTTTTCCCTTTCAAGCGGGAATGTGGCATTTCTCTTGAGATTCTGCGGCGCAAAACTTCCGCATCTCGCATTGAGGTAATAATTCTCTGGTGTTTCTCGAGTTACGGCGAGAAGCAGGGGTTACTCCTTGTGTTGCGCCTCGACCTCAGGAACTCGCTCGGGTTGCTTCAGGGATGTCAAGTCCCCTTTTGTGTTGGAAGGGGAACTTCCTGGTTACTCCGGAGATGTTAAATCGGAATATTGCCTCTTCTCGATTTGAGTCCATAAAGTGTGTTCTCTTCTCCACTGAGGACGGATGATAGGGAACATTCTGAGTCGCATAAAGGGAGTCAAGTACCCTTTTGCCTTTCAAGAGAGAATGTGGGATTTCTCTTCAGATTGTGCAGGGCAAAATTACCTCATCTCGCATTGAGGGGATAATTTTGTTGTGTTTATTTCGTTGTGGCCAGAAGCCGGGGTTACTACTGGATTTGCAAAGGGAATATCAGGAACTGTCTAGGGTTGCTTCAGGGAAGTCAAGTCCCCTTTTGTGTTGAAAGGATAAATTCCGGGTTATTCTGGAGCCGTTAAATGTGAATATTTCCTCTTCTCGATTTGAGTCTATAAATTGTGTTCTCCTCTCCACTGAGGACGGATGTTAGGGAACATTCTGATTCGCATAAAGGGATTCAAGTACCCTTTTGCCTTTCAAGCTTGAATGTGGGATTTCTCTTGAGATTCTGCAGCGCAAAATTACCTCATCTCGCATTGAGGGGATAATTTTGTGGTGTTTCTCGAATTGCGGCGGAAAGCTAGGTGTAATTCTGGAGTTGCAATGCGGAACTCAGCAACTCACTCGAGTTACTACGGGGAAGTCAGGTTTCCTTTTGTCTTGAAAAGGGAAAGTCCAGATTACTTGTGAGCTCTTTAAAGGGAATAGGGCCTCCTCTCAAGTGAGTCCACAAAGTGTGTTCTCCTCTCCAATGGGGACGGATGTTAGGGAAATTTCTGAGTGGCATAAAGTGTGTCAAGTACCCTTTTGCCTTTTTTACGGGACTGTGGGATTTCTCTTGAGATTATGCAGCGCAATATTATCTCATCTGGCATTGAGGGGATAATTTTGTGGTGTTTCTCGTGTTGCAGGGGAAAGTAGGGCATACTTCTCGAGTTACGACTGGGACCTCAGGTACTCACCTGAGTTACTCAGGGAAGTCAGGTCCCCTTTTGTGCTGGAAGGGAACTTTCGGATTACTCTCCAGCCGTTAAATGGGAATATTGCCTCTTCTGGATTTGAGTCCATAAACTGTGCTCTCCTCTCCACTGAGGACGGATGTTAGGGAACATTCTGAGTCGCATAAAGGGAGTCAAGAACCCTTTTGCCTTTCAAGCGGGAATGTGGTTTTTCTGTTGAGATTCTGTGGCGAAAATTTTCCTCATCTCGCATTGAGGGGATAATACTGTGGTTGTTCTCGAATTGCGGCGGGAAGCAGGGATTACTTTTTGAGTTGCACTGGAACCTCAGGAACTCGCTTGCGTTGCTTAAGGACAGTCAAGTCTCCTTTTGTGTTGGAAAAGGAACTTCCGGGTTACTCTCCAGCCGTTAAATGGGAATATTGCCTCTTCTTGATTTGAGTCCTTAAAGTGTGTTCTCATCTCTACTGAGGACAGATGTTAGGGAACATTCTCAGTCTCATAAAGGGAGTCAAGTACCCTTTTGCCTTTCAAGCGGGAATGTGGGATTTCTCTTGAGATTCTGTAGCCCAAACTTCCTCCTCTCGGAATCAGGGGATAATTTTGTGGTGTTTCTCAAATTGCGGCTGGAAGTTGGGGGTACATCTCGAGTTGCCAATGTGACCTCAGGAACTCACTCGAGTTACTTCAGGGATATCATTTCCCCTTTTGAGCTGGAAAGGGAACTTCCGGATTACTCTCGAGCCCTTTAATGGCAATAGGCGTCTTCTCAAGTTGAGTCCATAAAATGTGTTCTCCTCTCCAAAGGGGACGGACGTTAAGGAACATTCTGAGTCGCATAAAGGGAGTTTAGTACACTTTTGCCTTTAAAGAGGAAATGTGGGATTTCTCTTCAGATTGTGCAGCGCAAAATTACCACATCTCGCATTGAGGGGATAATTTTGTGGTTTCTCCAGTTACGGCGGTAAGCCGGGGTACTTCTCAAGTTGCGACGGGGACCTCAGGAACTTACTCAGGTTACTTCAGGAAACAAAAGTCCCCTTTTGTGCTGGAAGGGGAATTTCCGGATTACTCTCTTGCCCTTTAGTTGGAATAGATCCTCTTCTCGCGTTGAATCCATAAAGTGTATTCTCCTCTGCAATGGGGACGGATGTTAGGGAACTTTCTGTGTGTCATAAAGTGTGTCAAGTACCCTTTTGCCTTTCAAGTGGTAATGTGAGATTTCTCTTGAGATTCTGCTGCGAAAATTTCCTCATCTACCACTGAGGGGATAATTTTGTGGTGTTTCTCATGTTGCGGCTGGAAGCAGGGGCTACTTCTCCAGTTTCGACGGGGACCTCAGGCACTCGCTCGGGTTGCTTCAAGGAAGTCAAGTCCCCTTTTGTGTTGGAAGGGGAACTTCCGGATTACTCTCCAGCCTTTAAATGGGAATATTGCCTCCTCTCGATCAGTGCATAAAGTGTTTTCTCCTCTACCTGAGGACAGATGTTAGGGAACATTCTGAGTCGACTAAAGGGAGTCAAGTACCCTTTTGCTTTTTAAGCGGGAATGCGCGATTTCTCTTGAGATTCTGATCCACAAAGTTTCCTCATCTCGCACTGAGGGGATAATTTTGTGGTGTTTCTCGAATTGCGGCATGAAGCTGGGTGTACTTCGCGAGTTTCGACGCGGACCTCAGCAACTGACTCGAGTTACTTCAGGGAAGTCAGGTCCCCTTTTTTGCTGGAAGGGGAACTTGCAGATTACTCTCTAGCCCTTTAATTGGAATAGGGCGTCTTCACGTGTTGAATCCATAAATTGTGTTCTCCTCTCCAATGGGGACGGATATTAGGGAACTTTCTGAGTGGCATAAAGTGTGTCAAGTACCCTTTTGCCTTTCAAACGGGAATGTGGGATTTCTCTTGAGATTCTGCAGCGCAAAATTTCCTAATCTCGCATTGAGGGGATAATTTTTTGGTGCTTCTGGAGTGAGGTGGGAAGCAGGGGGTACTTCTCGAGTTATGACGGGGACCTCAGGAACTCACTCGAGTTACTTCAGGGAAGTCAGGTACCCTTTTGTGCTGGAAGGGAACTTCCAGATTACTCTCGGGCTGGTAATTTGTAATATTGCCTCTTCTTGATTTGAGTCCATAAAGTATGTTCTCCTCTCCTAGGAGGATGGATGTTAGGGAACATTCTGAGTCATATAAAGGGAGTCAAGTACCCGTTTGACTTTCAAGCGGAATGTGGGATTTCTCTTGAGATTCTGCAGCGCAAAATTACGTCATCTCGCATTGAGGGGATAGTTTTGTGGTGTTACTTTAGTTGTGGCCAGAATCCGGGGGTACTACTGGATTTGCGAAGGGAACGTCAGGAACTCTCTAGGGTTGCTTCAGGGAAGTCAAGTCCCCTTTTGTGTTGGAAGGGGAACTTCTGGGTTACTCTTGAGCCATTAAATGGGAATATTGCCTCTTCTCGATTTGGGTCCATAAAGTGTGTTCTCCTCTGCACTGAGGACGGATGTTAGGGAACAATCTGAGTCGCATAAAGGGAGTCAAATACACTTTTGCCTTTTAAGAGAGAATGTTGAATTTCTCTTCAGATTGAGCAGCGCAAAATTACCTCATCTCGCATTGAGGGGATAATTTTGTGGTGTTTCTTTAGTTGTGGCCGGAAGCCGGGGTTAATACTGGATTTGCTAAGGGAACGTCAGGAACTGTCTAGGGTTGCTTCAGGGAAGTCAAGTCCCCTTTTGTGTTGGAATGCAACTTTCGGGTTATTCTCGAGCCGTTAAATGGGAATATTCCCTCTTCTCGATTTGAGTCCATAAATTGTGTTCTTCTCTCCACTGAGGACGGATGTTAGGGAACATTCTGAGTGGCATAAAGGGAGTCAAGTACCCTTTTGCCTTTCAAGAGAGAATGTGGGATTTCTCTTCAGATTCTACAGCGCAAAATTTCCTCATCTCGCATTAAGGGGATTATTTTGTGATGTTTCTCGAGGTGCCGTGGGAAGCTGGGCGTACTTCTCGAGTTGCGACCTGGTCGACACAAACACGCTCGGGTTACTTCAGGGAAGTCAGGTCACGTTTTGTTTTGGAAGGGGCACTTCCGGATTACTCTGGAGCCATTAAATGGGAATAGGCAATCTTCTCGATTTGAGTCCATAAAGTGTGTTCTTCTCTCCAAAGGGGCGGCTGTGTGGGGAACTTTCTGAATCGCATAAAGGGTGTCAGCTAAACTTTTGCCTTTCAAGCGGCAATGAGGGATTTCTCTTGATATACTGCAGCGCAAAATTTCCTCCTCTGACACTGAGGTGTTAATTTAGTGATGTTTCACGACTTGCAGCAGGAATCTGAGGGTTCTTCTCCTGTTGAGACGGGGACCTGAGGAACTCGCTCGGTTTACTTCAGGGAAGTCAGGTCCCTCTTTGTGTTGGAAGGGGATATTCTGGATTACTCTCTAGCCGTTAAAAGGGAATAGGGCCTCTTCTCGATTTGAGTCCATAAAGTGTGTTCTCGTCTCCTCTGAGGACGGATGTTAGGGAACATTCGGCGTCGCATAAAGGGAGTCAAGTACCCTTTTGCCTTTCAAGCGGGAATGTGAGATTTCTCTTGAGAATCTGCAGCACAAAATTAACTCATCTTGCATTGAGGGGATAATTTTGTGGTGTTTCTCGAGTTGCGGTGGGAAGCAGGGGTACTTCTCGAATTGCGAAGCTAACGTCAGGAACTCATCGAGTTACTTCAGGGAAGTCAGGTCCCCTTTTGTGTTGGAAGGCGAACTTCCGGATTACTCTCGAGCCCTTTAATGGGAACAGGGCCTCTCTCGATTTGAGCCCAGAAAGTGTTTTCTCCTCTCCAATGGGGACGGATGTTAGGGAACTTTCTGAGTGGCCTAAAGTGTGTCAAGTACCCTTTTGCCTTTCAAGCGGGAATGTAGGATTTCTCTTGAGATTGTGCAGCACAAAATTTCCGCATGTCGCACTGAGGGGATAATTTTTTGGTGTTTCCCGAATTGCGGCGGGAAGCTGGGGGTACTTCTCGAGAAGGGAGGAGGACCTCAGGAACTCACTCGAGTTGCTTCAGCAAAGTCAGGTCCCCTTTTGTGCTGCAAGAGGAACTTCCGGATTACTCTTTAGCCGTTTAATGGGAATATTGCCTCTTCTCGATTTGAGTCCATAAAGTGTGTTCTCCTCTCCACTGAGGACGTATGTGAGGGACCATTCTGAGTCGCCTAAAGGAATTCAAGTAGCCTTTTGCCTTTTAATCGGGAATGTGGGATTTCTCTTGAGATTCTGCAGTGCAAAATGTCCTCATCTCGCATTGAGGGAATAATTGTGTGGTGTTTCTCGAATTGCTGCGGGAAGCTGGGTGTACTTCTCGATTTGCTACGGGGAACTCAGGAACTTACTTGAGTTGCTACAGGGAGGTCAGGTCCCCATTTTTGATGGAAGGGGAACTTCCGGTTTACTCTCGAGCCCTTTAATGGGAATTGGGCCTCTTCTCGAGTTGAGTCCATATAGTGTGTTCTCTTCTCCAATGGGGACAGATGTTAGGGAACTTTCTGAGTGGCATCAATTGTGTCAAGTACCCTTTTGCCTTTTAAGCGGGAATGTGGGATTTCTCTTGAGATTCTGCAGCGCAAAATTTCCTCATGTCGTATTGAGGCGATAATTTGTGTGGTGATTCTCGAATTGCGGCGGGAAAATGGGGGTAGTACTCCGAGTTCCGACGGGGACCTCAGGAACTCATTCGAATTACTTCAGGGAAGTCAGGTCACCTTTTGTGCTGAAAGGGGTACTTCTGGATTACTCTCGAGCCGTTAAATTACAATATTGCCTCTTCTCGATTTGAGTCCATAAAGTGTGTTCTCCTCTCCTCTGAGAACGGATGTTAGGGATCATTATGAGTGTCCTAAAGGGAGTCAAGTACCCTTTTGCCTTTCAAGCGGAAATGTGGGATTTCTCTTGAGATTATGCAGCACACAATTTCCTCATCTCTCATTGAGGGGATAATTTTGTGGTGTTTCTCGAATTGCGGTGGGAAGCTGGGGGTCATTATCGAGTTACGACGGGGACCTCAGGAACTCACTCGAGTTACTTCAGGAAAGTCAGGTCCCCTTTTGTGTTTGAAGGGGCACTTCCAGTTTACTCTCGAGCACTATAATGGGAATAGAGCCTCTCTCGATTTGAGTCCATAATGTGTGTTCTCCTCTCCAATGGGGACGGATGTTAGGTAAATTTCTGAGTGGCATAAAGTGTGTCAAGTACCCTTTTGCCTTTCAAGCGGAAATGTGGGATTTCTCTTGAGATTCTGCAGCACAAAATTTCCTCATGTCGCGTTGAGGGGATAATTTTGTGGTGTTTCCCGAATTGCGGCCGGAAGCTGGGGGTACTTCTCGAGAAGTGACGAGGACCTCAGGAACTCACTCGAGTTACTTCAGGGAAGTCAGGACCCCTTTTGTGCTGAAAGGGGAACTTCCGGATTACTCTCAAGCCGTTAAATGGGATTATTGCCTCTTCTCTATTTAACTCCATAAAGTGTGTTCTGGTCTGCACTGAGGACGTATGTTAGGGACCATTTTGAGTCCCATAAATGGAGTCAAGTACCTTTTGCCTTTCAAGCGGGAATGTGGGAGTTCTCTTGAGATTCTGCGAAGAAAAATTCCCTCACCTCACATTGAAGGGATAATTTTGTGGTGTTTCTCGAATTGGGACTTGGAACTCAGGAACTAACTTGAGTTTCATCTGGGTAGTCAGGTCTCCTTTTGTGCTGGAAGGGAACATCCGAATTACTCTCGAGTCCTTTAATGGGAATAGGGCCTCTTCTCGAATTGTGTCCATAAAGTGTTTTCTCCTCTCCACTGACGACGGATGTTAGGGAACTTTCTTAGTGGCATAATGTGTGTCAAGTACACTTTTGCCTGTCAAGAGGGAAAGTGGGATTTCTCTTGAGATTCTGCAGCGCTAAATTTCCTCATGTCGGATTGAGGGGATTATTTTGCGGTGTTTCTCGAGTTGCGGCCGAAGCTGGGGGTAATTCTCGAGTTACAAAGGGGTCCTCAGAAACTCCCTCGTGTTGCTTCAGGGAATTCAAGTCCCCTTTTGTGTTGGAAGGGGAACTTACAGATTACTCTCGATCCTTTCAATGGGAATATTGCCTCTTATCGATTTGAGTCCATAAATTTGATTTCCTCTCCACTGAGGACAGTTGTTAGGGAACATTCTGAGTCGCATAAAGGGAGTCCAGTACCCTTTTAACTTTCAAGCGGGAATATGGGGTTTCTATTGAGATTCTGCAGCCCAAAATTACCTCATCTCGCATTGAGGGGATAATTTGGTGGTGTTTCTCGAGTTGCGGTGGGAAGAAGGAGGTACTTCTCGAATTGCGACTGGGACCTCAGGATCTCGCTCTGGTTGATTCAGGGAAGTTAAGTCCCCTTTTGTGTTGGAAGGGGAACATCCGGTTGACTCTCGAACCTTTAAATGGGAATAGTGCCTCTTCTCGATTTGAGTCCATAAAGTGTGTTCTCCTCTCCTCTGAGGTTGGATGTTAGGGACCATTATGAGTATCCTAAATGAGGTCAAGTACATTTTTGCCTTTCAAGCAGGAATGTGGGATTTCTCTTGAGATTCTTCAGCGCAAATGTTCCTCAAGTCACATTGAGGGGATAATTTTGTGGTGTTTATCAAAATGCGGCAGGAAGTTAGGGGTAATACTCGTGTTGTGATGGGGACCTCAGGAACTCACTCGAGTTACTACAGGGAAGTCACATCCATTTTGTGCTGGAAGGGGAACTTCCGGATTACTCTCGAGCCCTGTAATCAGAATATTGCCTCTTCTCGATTTGAGTCCATAAATTGTGTTCCCCTCTCCACTGAGGACCGATGTTAGGGACCATTCTGAGTCGCCTAATGGGAGTCAAGTACCCTTTGGCCTTTCAAGCGGGAATGTGGAATTTCACTTGAGATTCTGCAGCGCAAAATTTCCTTATGTCGCATTGAGGGGATAATTTTGTGGTGTTTCTTGAATTGCCGCGGGAAGCTGGGGGTCCTTCTCAAGTTGCGACGGGGAACTCAGGAACTCACTCGAGTTACTTCAGGGAAGTCACATCCACTTTTCTGTTGGAAGGGAAAATTCCGGATTACTCTCGAGCCCTTTAATAGGAATAGGGCCTATTCTCGATTTGAGTCTTTAATGTGTGTTCTCCTCTCCAATGGGGATGGATGTTAGGGAACTTTCTGAGTGACATAAAGTATGTCTAGTACCCTTTTGCTTTTCAAGCGGGAATGTGTGTTTTGCCTTGAGATTCTGCAGCGCAAATTTACCTCATCTGGCATTGAGGGGATAATTTGGTGGTGTTTCTCGAGTTGCGGTGGGAAGAAGGAGGTACTTCTGGAGTTATGACGCGGTCCTCAGGAATTCGCTCGGGTTGCGTCAGGGAAGTAAAGTCCCCTTTTTTATTGGAAAGGGAACTTCTGGTTTACTCTCCAGCCCTTAAATGGGAAAATTACCTCTTCTCGATTTGAATCCATAAAGTTTCTTCTCCTCTCCACTGACGACGGATATTAGGGACCATTCTGAATCGCCTAAAGGGAATCAAGTAGCCTTTTGCGTTTCAAGCAGGTTTGTGGGATTGCTCTTGGGATTTTGCAGCGCATAATTTCCTCATGTCGCATTGAGGGGTAATTTTGTGGTGTTTCCCGAATTGCGGCGGGAAGCTGGAGGTAGTTCACGAAAAGCGACGGGGACCTCAGGAACTCACTCGAGTTTTTTCAAGGAATTCAGGTCCACTTTTGTGTTGGAAGGGGAACTTCCAGATTACTCTCGAGCCCTTTAATGGGAATAGGGCCTCTTCTCGAGTTGAGTCCATAAACTGTGTTTTCCTCTCCAATGGGGACGGATGTTAGGGACCATTCTGAGTCACCTAAAGGGAGTCAAGTACCCTTCTGCCATTCAAGCGGGAATGTGGAATTTTTCTTGAGATTCTGGAGCGCAAAGTTTGTTCATGTCACATTGAGGGGATACATTTATGGTGTTTCTGGTATTGCGGCGGAAGCTAGGGGAACATCTCCATTTGCAACGGGGACCTCAGGAACTCACTCGAGTTACTTCAGGGAAGTCAGGTCCCCTTTTGTGCTGGAAGGGGAACTTCCGGTTTACTCTTGAGCCCTTTAATGGGAACAGGGCCTCTTCTCGAGTTGAGTCCATAAAGGGTGTTCTCCTCTCCAATGGGGACAGATGTTAGGGAACTTTCTGAGTGACATAAAGTATGTCTAGTACCCTTTTGCTTTTCAAGCGGGAATGTGTGTTTTGCCTTGAGATTCTGCAGCGCAAATTTACCTCATCTGGCATTGAGGGGATAATTTGGTGGTGTTTCTCGAGTTGCGGTGGGAAGAAGGAGGTACTTCTGGAGTTATGACGCGGTCCTCAGGAATTCGCTCGGGTTGCGTCAGGGAAGTAAAGTCCCCTTTTTTATTGGAAAGGGAACTTCTGGTTTACTCTCGAGCCCTTAAATGGGAAAATTACCTCTTCTCGATTTGAATCCATAAAGTTTCTTCTCCTCTCCATGGCGACGGATATTAGGGACCATTCTGAATCGCCTAAAGGGAATCAAGTAGCCTTTTGCGTTTCAAGCAGGTTTGTGGGATTGCTCTTGGGATTTTGCAGCGCATAATTTCCTCATGTCGCATTGAGGGGTAATTTTGTGGTGTTTCCCGAATTGCGGCGGGAAGCTGGAGGTAGTTCACGAAAAGCGACGGGGACCTCAGGAACTCACTCGAGTTTTTTCAAGGAATTCAGGTCCACTTTTGTGTTGGAAGGGGAACTTCCAGATTACTCTCGAGCCCTTTAATGGGAATAGGGCCTCTTCGCGAGTTGAGTCCATAAACTGTGTTTTCCTCTCCAATGGGGACGGATGTTAGGGACCATTCTGAGTCACCTAAAGGGAGTCAAGTACCCTTCTGCCATTCAAGCGGGAATGTGGAATTTTTCTTGAGATTCTGGAGCGCAAAGTTTGTTCATGTCACATTGAGGGGATACATTTATGGTGTTTCTGGTATTGCGGCGGAAGCTGGGGGAACATCTCCATTTGCAACGGGGACCTCAGGAACTCACTCGAGTTACTTCAGGGAAGTCAGGTCCCCTTTTGTGCTGGAAGGGGAACTTCCGGTTTACTCTTGAGCCCTTTAATGGGAACAGGGCCTCTTCTCGACTTGAGTCCATAAAGGGTGTTCTCCTCTCCAATGGGGACAGATGTTAGGGAACTTTCTGAGTGACATAAAGTATGTCTAGTACCCTTTTGCTTTTCAAGCGGGAATGTGTGTTTTGCCTTGAGATTCTGCAGCGCAAATTTACCTCATCTGGCATTGAGGGGATAATTTGGTGGTGTTTCTCGAGTTGCGGTGGGAAGAAGGAGGTACATCTGGAGTTATGACGCGGTCCTCAGGAATTCGCTCGGGTTGCGTCAGGGAAGTAAAGTCCCCTTTTTTATTGGAAAGGGAACTTCTGGTTTACTCTCCAGCCCTTAAATGGGAAAATTACCTCTTCTCGATTTGAAACCATAAAGTTTGTTCTCCTCTCCACTGACGACGGATATTAGGGACCATTCTGAATCGCCTAAAGGGAATCAAGTAGCCTTTTGCGTTTCAAGCAGGTTTGTGGGATTGCTCTTGGGATTTTGCAGCGCATAATTTCCTCATGTCGCATTGAGGGGTAATTTTGTGGTGTTTCCCGAATTGCGGCGGGAAGCTGGAGGTAGTTCACGAAAAGCGACGGGGACCTCAGGAACTCACTCGAGTTTTTTCAAGGAATTCAGGTCCACTTTTGTGTTGGAAGGGGAACTTCCAGATTACTCTCGAGCCCTTTAATGGGAATAGGGCCTCTTCTCGAGTTGAGTCCATAAACTGTGTTTTCCTCTCCAATGGGGACGGATGTTAGGGACCATTCTGAGTCACCTAAAGGGAGTCAAGTACCCTTCTGCCATTCAAGCGGGAATGTGGAATTTTTCTTGAGATTCTGGAGCGCAAAGTTTGTTCATGTCACATTGAGGGGATACATTTATGGTGTTTCTGGTATTGCGGCGGAAGCTAGGGGAACATCTCCATTTGCAACGGGGACCTCAGGAACTCACTCGAGTTACTTCAGGGAAGTCAGGTCCCCTTTTGTGCTGGAAGGGGAACTTCCGGTTTACTCTTGAGCCCTTTAATGGGAACAGGGCCTCTTCTCGAGTTGAGTCCATAAAGGGTGTTCTCCTCTCCAATGGGGACAGATGTTAGGGAACTTTCTGAGTGACATAAAGTATGTCTAGTACCCTTTTGCTTTTCAAGCGGGAATGTGTGTTTTGCCTTGAGATTCTGCAGCGCAAATTTACCTCATCTGGCATTGAGGGGATAATTTGGTGGTGTTTCTCGAGTTGCGGTGGGAAGAAGGAGGTACTTCTGGAGTTATGACGCGGTCCTCAGGAATTCGCTCGGGTTGCGTCAGGGAAGTAAAGTCCCCTTTTTTATTGGAAAGGGAACTTCTGGTTTACTCTCGAGCCCTTAAATGGGAAAATTACCTCTTCTCGATTTGAATCCATAAAGTTTCTTCTCCTCTCCATGGCGACGGATATTAGGGACCATTCTGAATCGCCTAAAGGGAATCAAGTAGCCTTTTGCGTTTCAAGCAGGTTTGTGGGATTGCTCTTGGGATTTTGCAGCGCATAATTTCCTCATGTCGCATTGAGGGGTAATTTTGTGGTGTTTCCCGAATTGCGGCGGGAAGCTGGAGGTAGTTCACGAAAAGCGACGGGGACCTCAGGAACTCACTCGAGTTTTTTCAAGGAATTCAGGTCCACTTTTGTGTTGGAAGGGGAACTTCCAGATTACTCTCGAGCCCTTTAATGGGAATAGGGCCTCTTCGCGAGTTGAGTCCATAAACTGTGTTTTCCTCTCCAATGGGGACGGATGTTAGGGACCATTCTGAGTCACCTAAAGGGAGTCAAGTACCCTTCTGCCATTCAAGCGGGAATGTGGAATTTTTCTTGAGATTCTGGAGCGCAAAGTTTGTTCATGTCACATTGAGGGGATACATTTATGGTGTTTCTGGTATTGCGGCGGAAGCTGGGGGAACATCTCCATTTGCAACGGGGACCTCAGGAACTCACTCGAGTTACTTCAGGGAAGTCAGGTCCCCTTTTGTGCTGGAAGGGGAACTTCCGGTTTACTCTTGAGCCCTTTAATGGGAACAGGGCCTCTTCTCGAGTTGAGTCCATAAAGGGTGTTCTCCTCTCCAATGGGGACAGATGTTAGGGAACTTTCTGAGTGACATAAAGTATGTCTAGTACCCTTTTGCTTTTCAAGCGGGAATGTGTGTTTTGCCTTGAGATTCTGCAGCGCAAATTTACCTCATCTGGCATTGAGGGGATAATTTGGTGGTGTTTCTCGAGTTGCGGTGGGAAGAAGGAGGTACATCTGGAGTTATGACGCGGTCCTCAGGAATTCGCTCGGGTTGCGTCAGGGAAGTAAAGTCCCCTTTTTTATTGGAAAGGGAACTTCTGGTTTACTCTCCAGCCCTTAAATGGGAAAATTACCTCTTCTCAATTTGAAACCATAAAGTTTGTTCTCCTCTCCAATGACGACGGATATTAGGGACCATTCTGAATCGCCTAAAGGGAATCAAGTAGCCTTTTGCGTTTCAAGCAGGTTTGTGGGATTGCTCTTGGGATTTTGCAGCGCATAATTTCCTCATGTCGCATTGAGGGGTAATTTTGTGGTGTTTCCCGAATTGCGGCGGGAAGCTGGAGGTAGTTCACGAAAAGCGACGGGGACCTCAGGAACTCACTCGAGTTTTTTCAAGGAATTCAGGTCCACTTTTGTGTTGGAAGGGGAACTTCCAGATTACTCTCGAGCCCTTTAATGGGAATAGGGCCTCTTCTCGAGTTGAGTCCATAAACTGTGTTTTCCTCTCCAATGGGGACGGATGTTAGGGACCATTCTGAGCCACCTAAAGGGAGTCAAGTACCCTTCTGCCATTCAAGCGGGAATGTGGAATTTTTCTTGAGATTCTGGAGCGCAAAGTTTGTTCATGTCACATTGAGGGGATACATTTATGGTGTTTCTGGGATTGCGGCGGAAGCTGGGGGAACATCTCCATTTGCAACGGGGACCTCAGGAACTCACTCGAGTTACTTCAGGGAAGTCAGGTCCCCTTTTGTGCTGGAAGGGGAACTTCCGGTTTACTCTTGAGCCCTTTAATGGGAACAGGGCCTCTTCTCGAGTTGAGTCCATAAAGGGTGTTCTCCTCTCCAATGGGTCCAGATGTTAGGGAACTTTCTGAGTGACATAAAGTATGTCTAGTACCCTTTTGCTTTTCAAGCGGGAATGTGTGTTTTGCCTTGAGAGTCTGCAGCGCAAATTTACCTCATCTGGCATTGAGGGGATAATTTGGTGGTGTTTCTCGAGTTGCGGTGGGAAGAAGGAGGTACTTCTGGAGTTATGACGCGGTCCTCAGGAATTCGCTCGGGTTGCGTCAGGGAAGTAAAGTCCCCTTTTTTATTGGAAAGGGAACTTCTGGTTTACTCGCGAGCCCTTAAATGGGAAAATTACCTCTTCTCGATTTGAATCCATAAAGTTTCTTCTCCTCTCCACTGACGACGGATATTAGGGACCATTCTGAATCGCCTAAAGGGAATCAAGTAGCCTTTTGCGTTTCAAGCAGGTTTGTGGGATTGCTCTTGGGATTTTGCAGCGCATAATTTCCTCATGTCGCATTGAGGGGTAACTTTGTGGTGTTTCCCGAATTGCGGCGGGAAGCTGGAGGTAGTTCACGAAAAGCGACGGGGACCTCAGGAACTCACTCGAGTTTTTTTCAAGGAATTCAGGTCCACTTTTGTGTTGGAAGGGGAACTTCCAGATTACTCTCGAGCCCTTTAATGGGAATAGGGCCTCTTCTCGAGTTGAGTCCATAAACTGTGTTTTCCTCTCCAATGGGGACGGATGTTAGGGACCATTCTGAGTCACCTAAAGGGAGTCAAGTACCCTTCTGCCATTCAAGCGGGAATGTGGAATTTTTCTTGAGATTCTGGAGCGCAAAGTTTGTTCATGTCACATTGAGGGGATACATTTATGGTGTTTCTGGGATTGCGGCGGAAGCTAGGGGAACATCTCCATTTGCAACGGGGACCTCAGGAACTCACTCGAGTTACTTCAGGGAAATCAGGTCCCCTTTTGTGCTGGAAGGGGAACTTCCGGTTTACTCTTGAGCCCTTTAATGGGAACAGGGCCTCTTCTCGAGTTGAGTCCATAAAGGGTGTTCTCCTCTCCAATGGGGACAGATGTTAGGGAACTTTCTGAGTGACATAAAGTATGTCTAGTACCCTTTTGCTTTTCAAGCGGGAATGTGTGTTTTGCCTTGAGATTCTGCAGCGCAAATTTACCTCATCTGGCATTGAGGGGATAATTTGGTGGTGTTTCTCGAGTTGCGGTGGGAAGAAGGAGGTACTTCTGGAGTTATGACGCGGTCCTCAGGAATTCGCTCGGGTTGCGTCAGGGAAGTAAAGTCCCCTTTTTTATTGGAAAGGGAACTTCTGGTTTACTCTCGAGCCCTTAAATGGGAAAATTGCCTCTTCTCGATTTGAATCCATAAAGTTTCTTCTCCTCTCCACTGACGACGGATATTAGGGACCATTCTGAATCGCCTAAAGGGAATCAAGTAGCCTTTTGCGTTTCAAGCAGGTTTGTGGGATTGCTCTTGGGATTTTGCAGCGCATAATTTCCTCATGTCGCATTGAGGGGTAATTTCGTGGTGTTTCCCGAATTGCGGCGGGAAGCTGGAGGTAGTTCACGAAAAGCGACGGGGACCTCAGGAACTCACTCGAGTTTTTTCAAGGAATTCAGGTCCACTTTTGTGTTGGAAGGGGAACTTCCAGATTACTCTCGAGCCCTTTAATGGGAATAGGGCCTCTTCTCGAGTTGAGTCCATAAACTGTGTTTTCCTCTCCAATGGGGACGGATGTTAGGGACCATTCTGAGTCACCTAAAGGGAGTCAAGTACCCTTCTGCCATTCAAGCGGGAATGTGGAATTTTTCTTGAGATTCTGGAGCGCAAAGTTTGTTCATGTCACATTGAGGGGATACATTTATGGTGTTTCTGGGATTGCGGCGGAAGCTGGGGGAACATCTCCATTTGCAACGGGGACCTCAGGAACTCACTCGAGTTACTTCAGGGAAGTCAGGTCCCCTTTTGTGCTGGAAGGGGAACTTCCGGTTTACTCTTGAGCCCTTTAATGGGAACAGGGCCTCTTCTCGAGTTGAGTCCATAAAGGGTGTTCTCCTCTCCAATGGGGACAGATGTTAGGGAACTTTCTGAGTGACATAAAGTATGTCTAGTACCCTTTTGCTTTTCAAGCGGGAATGTGTGTTTTGCCTTGAGAGTCTGCAGCGCAAATTTACCTCATCTGGCATTGAGGGGATAATTTGGTGGTGTTTCTCGAGTTGCGGTGGGAAGAAGGAGGTACTTCTGGAGTTATGACGCGGTCCTCAGGAATTCGCTCGGGTTGCGTCAGGGAAGTAAAGTCCCCTTTTTTATTGGAAAGGGAACTTCTGGTTTACTCTCGAGCCCTTAAATGGGAAAATTGCCTCTTCTCGATTTGAATCCATAAAGTTTCTTCTCCTCTCCACTGACGACGGATATTAGGGACCATTCTGAATCGCCTAAAGGGAATCAAGTAGCCTTTTGCGTTTCAAGCAGGTTTGTGGGATTGCTCTTGGGATTTTGCAGCGCATAATTTCCTCATGTCGCATTGAGGGGTAATTTCGTGGTGTTTCCCGAATTGCGGCGGGAAGCTGGAGGTAGTTCACGAAAAGCGACGGGGACCTCAGGAACTCACTCGAGTTTTTTCAAGGAATTCAGGTCCACTTTTGTGTTGGAAGGGGAACTTCCAGATTACTCTCGAGCCCTTTAATGGGAATAGGGCCTCTTCTCGAGTTGAGTCCATAAACTGTGTTTTCCTCTCCAATGGGGACGGATGTTAGGGACCATTCTGAGTCACCTAAAGGGAGTCAAGTACCCTTCTGCCATTCAAGCGGGAATGTGGAATTTTTCTTGAGATTCTGGAGCGCAAAGTTTGTTCATGTCACATTGAGGGGATACATTTATGGTGTTTCTGGGATTGCGGCGGAAGCTGGGGGAACATCTCCATTTGCAACGGGGACCTCAGGAACTCACTCGAGTTACTTCAGGGAAGTCAGGTCCCCTTTTGTGCTGGAAGTGGAACTTCCGGTTTACTCTTGAGCCCTTTAATGGGAACAGGGCCTCTTCTCGAGTTGAGTCCATAAAGGGTGTTCTCCTCTCCAATGGGGACAGATGTTAGGGAACTTTCTGAGTGACATAAAGTATGTCTAGTACCCTTTTGCTTTTCAAGCGGGAATGTGTGTTTTGCCTTGAGAGTCTGCAGCGCAAATTTACCTCATCTGGCATTGAGGGGATAATTTGGTGGTGTTTCTCGAGTTGCGGTGGGAAGAAGGAGGTACTTCTGGAGTTATGACGCGGTCCTCAGGAATTCGCTCGGGTTGCGTCAGGGAAGTAAAGTCCCCTTTTTTTATTGGAAAGGGAACTTCTGGTTTACTCTCGAGCCCTTAAATGGGAAAATTACCTCTTCTCGATTTGAATCCATAAAGTTTCTTCTCCTCTCCACTGACGACGGATATTAGGGACCATTCTGAATCGCCTAAAGGGAATCAAGTAGCCTTTTGCGTTTCAAGCAGGTTTGTGGGATTGCTCTTGGGATTTTGCAGCGCATAATTTCCTCATGTCGCATTGAGGGGTAATTTTGTGGTGTTTCCCGAATTGCGGCGGGAAGCTGGAGGTAGTTCACGAAAAGCGACGGGGACCTCAGGAACTCACTCGAGTTTTTTCAAGGAATTCAGGTCCACTTTTGTGTTGGAAGGGGAACTTCCAGATTACTCTCGAGCCCTTTAATGGGAATAGGGCCTCTTCTCGAGTTGAGTCCATAAACTGTGTTTTCCTCTCCAATGGGGACGGATGTTAGGGACCATTCTGAGCCACCTAAAGGGAGTCAAGTACCCTTCTGCCATTCAAGCGGGAATGTGGAATTTTTCTTGAGATTCTGGAGCGCAAAGTTTGTTCATGTCACATTGAGGGGATACATTTATGGTGTTTCTGGGATTGCGGCGGAAGCTGGGGGAACATCTCCATTTGCAACGGGGACCTCAGGAACTCACTCGAGTTACTTCAGGGAAGTCAGGTCCCCTTTTGTGCTGGAAGGGGAACTTCCGGTTTACTCTTGAGCCCTTTAATGGGAACAGGGCCTCTTCTCGAGTTGAGTCCATAAAGGGTGTTCTCCTCTCCAATGGGGACAGATGTTAGGGAACTTTCTGAGTGACATAAAGTATGTCTAGTACCCTTTTGCTTTTCAAGCGGGAATGTGTGTTTTGCCTTGAGAGTCTGCAGCGCAAATTTACCTCATCTGGCATTGAGGGGATAATTTGGTGGTGTTTCTCGAGTTGCGGTGGGAAGAAGGAGGTACATCTGGAGTTATGACGCGGTCCTCAGGAATTCGCTCGGGTTGCGTCAGGGAAGTAAAGTCCCCTTTTTTATTGGAAAGGGAACTTCTGGTTTACTCTCGAGCCCTTAAATGGGAAAATTACCTCTTCTCGATTTGAATCCATAAAGTTTCTTCTCCTCTCCACTGACGAGGGATATTAGGGACCATTCTGAATCGCCTAAAGGGAATCAAGTAGCCTTTTGCGTTTCAAGCAGGTTTGTGGGATTGCTCTTGGGATTTTGCAGCGCATAATTTCCTCATGTCGCATTGAGGGGTAATTTTGTGGTGTTTCCCGAATTGCGGCGGGAAGCTGGAGGTAGTTCACGAAAAGCGACGGGGACCTCAGGAACTCACTCGAGTTTTTTCAAGGAATTCAGGTCCACTTTTGTGTTGGAAGGGGAACTTCCAGATTACTCTCGAGCCCTTTAATGGGAATAGGGCCTCTTCTCGAGTTGAGTCCATAAACTGTGTTTTCCTCTCCAATGTGGACGGATGTTAGGGACCATTTTGAGTCACCTAAAGGGAGTCAAGTACCTTTCTGCCATTCAAGCAGGAATGTGGAATTTTTCTTGAGATTCTGGAGCGCAAAGTTTGTTCATGTCACATTGAGGGGATAAATTTATGGTGTTTCTGGTATTGCGGCGGAAGCTGGGGGAACATCTCCATTTGCAACGGGCCCTCAGGAACTCACTCGAGTTACTTCAGGGAAGTCAGGTCCCCTTTTGTGCTGGAAGGGGAACTTCCGGTTTACTCTTGAGCCCTTTAATGGGAACAGGGCCTCTTCTCGAGTTGAGTCCATAAAGTGTGTTCTCCTCTCCAATGGGGACAGATGTTAGGGAACTTTCTGAGTGGCATAAAGTGTTTCCAGTATCCTTTTGCCTTTCAATCGGGAATGTGTGATTTCTCTTGAGATTCTGCAGCCCAAAATTACCTCATCTCGCATTGAGCGGATAATTAGGTTTTGTTTTGCGTGTTGCGGCGGGAAGATCGGGGTAATTCTCGAGTTGCGACTGGGATTTCAGGATCTCGCTCCGGTTTCTTCAGGGAAGTCAAGTCCCCTATTGTTTAGAAAGGGGAACTTCCGGATTCCTCTCGAGCCGTTTAATGGGAATATTGCCTCTTCTCGATTTGAGTCCATAAAGTGTGTTCCCCTCTCCACTGAGGACGGATGTTAGGGACCATTCTTTGTCGCCTAATGTGAGTCAAATACCCTTTTGCCTTTCAAGCGGGAATGTGGGATTTCTCTTGAGATTCTGCAGCGCAAAATTTCCTTATGTCGCATTGAGGGAATAATTTTATGGTGTTTCTTGAATTTTGGCGGGAAGCTGGTGGTACTTCTCGATTGCCACGGGGACCTCAGGAACTCACTCTAGTTACTTCAGGGAAGTCACGTTCACTTTTGTGTTGAAAGGGGAACTTCCGCATTACTCTCGAGCCATTTAATCGGAATAGGGCATATTCTCGAGTTGAGTGTATAATGTGTGTTCTCCTCTCCAATGGGGACAGATGTTAGGGAACTTTCTGAGTGGCATAAAGTGTGTCAAGTACCTTTTTGTCTTTCAAGTGGGAATGTGGGATTTCTCTTGAGATTTGCAGCCCAAAATTACCTCATCTCGCATTGAGGGGTAATTTGGTGGTGATTCTCGAGTTGTGGCACGAATCAGGGGGTACTTCTGTAGTTGCGACGGCGTCTTCAGGCAGTCACTGGTTGCTTCAGGGAAGTAAAGTCCCCTTTTTTTTGGAAGGGGAACTTTCGGTTTACTCTCGAGCCTTGTAATGGGAATATTGCCTCTTCTCGGTTTGATTCCATAAAGTGTGTTCTCCTCTCCACTTAGGACGGATGTTAGGAACAATTCTGAATCGCCTAAATGGAATCAAGTAACCTATTGCCTTTCAAGAGGGTTTGTGGGGTTTATCTTAAGAGTTTGCAGCGCAAAATTTCCTCATGTCACATTGAGGGGTAATTTTGTTTTGTTTCCCGAATTGTGGCGGGAAGCTGGGGGTACTATAGGAGAAGGGACGTGGACCTCAGGAACTCACTCGAGTTACTTCAGGGAGGTCAGGTCCCCTTTTTTGGTGGAAGGGGAACTTCCACGTTTCTCTCGAGTCCTTTAATGGGAATAGGGCCTCTTCTGGAGTTGAGTCCATTAAGTGTGTTCTCCTCTCCAATGGGGATGGATGTTAGGGACCATTCTGTGTCACCTAAATGGAGTCAAGTACCCTTTTGCCCTTCAAGTGGGAATGTGGGACTTCTCTTGTGATTCTGCAGCGCAAAATTTGCTCATGTCGCATTGAGGGGATAATTTTGTGGTGTTTCTGTTATTGCGGCGGAAAGCTGGGGGAACTTCTCGAGTTGAAACGGGTCGTCAGGAACTCACTCAAGTTAATTCAGGGAAGTCAGGTCCCTTTTTGTGCTGGAAGGGGAACTTCTGCATTACTTTTGAGCCCTTTAATAGGAAGAGGGCCTTTTCTCGAATTGAGTTCATAAAGTGTGTTCTACTCTCCAACAGGGACGGATGTTAGGGAACTTTCTGAGTGGCATAAATTGTGTCAAGTACCCTTTTGCCTTTCAAGTGGGAATGTGGGATTTCTCTTGAGATTCTGCAGCCCAAAAATACCTCATCTCGCATTGAGGGGATAATTTGGTGGTGTTTCTTGAGTTGCGGCACGAAGAAGGGGGTACTTCTCGAGTTGGGACGGGGACCTCAGGATCTCCCTCCGGTTGCTTCAGGGAAGTCAAGTCCGCTTTTGTGTTGGAAGGGCAACTTCCGGTTAACTCTCGAGCCGTTAAATGGGAATAGTTCCTCTTCTCGATTTGAGTCTATAAAGTGTGTTCTCCTCTCCTCTGAGGACGGATGTTAGGGACCATTATGAGCATCCTAAATGAGGTCAAGTACACTTTTGCCTTTCAAGGGGGAATGTGGGATTTCTCTTGAGATTCTTTAGCGCAAAATTTCCTCATATGGCCTTGAGGGGTAATTTTTGTGGTGTTTCTCGAAATGCGGCGAGAAGCTGGGGGTACTTTTTGAGTTGTGACGGGGACCTCAGGAACTCACTCGAGTTACTTTAGGGAAGTCACTTCCATTTTGTGCTGGAAGGGGAACTACAGGATTAGTCTCGAGCCCTTTAATGAGAATAGGGACTCTTCTCGAATTGAGTCCATAAACTGTGTTCACCTCTCCAACGGGGATGGATGTTAGGGAACTTTCTGAGTCGCGATAGGGATTCAACTACCCTTTTGCCTTTCAAACGGGAATATTGGATTTGTCTTGAGATTCTGCAGCACAAAATTACCTCATCTCGCATTGAGCATATAATTTTGTGGTGTTTCTCAAATTGCTGTGGGAAGCAGGGCGTACTTCTCTAGTTGCGATGGGGACCTCAGGAACTCGCTCGGGTTGATTCAGGGAAGACAAGTCCCCTTTTGTTCTGGAAGGCCACTTCCGGAAACCTCTCGAGCCCTTTAATGGGATTAGGGCCTCTTCTCGAGTTGAGTCCATAAAGTGTGTTCTCCTCTCCTTTGAGGACGGAGGTTAGGGAAAATTCTGAGCCTCATAAAGGGAGTCAAGTAATCTTTTGTGTTTCAGTCGGGAATGTGGGATTTCTCTTGAGATTCTGCAGCGCATATTTTCCTCATCTCGCATTGAGGGTATAATTTTTGGTGTTTCTATAGTTGCGGCAGGAAGCTGTGGGTACTTCTCGAGTTGCGACGGGGAACTCAGGAATTCGCTCGGGTTGCTTCAGGGAAGTCAGGTCCCCTTTGGAGTTGGAAGAGGAACTTCTGATATCCTCTCAAGCCCTTAAATTTGAACAGGGGCTCATCTCGATTTGAGTCCATAAACTGTGTTCTCATCTCCAATGGGGTCAGATGTGTGAGGGAAGTTTCTGAGTCGAATAGAGGGTGTCAAGAAACTTTTTGCCTTTCAAGAGGGAATGTGGTAATACTCCTGAGATCCTGCATGGCAAAATTTCCTCATCTCGAATTGAGGGGATAATTTTGTGGTGTTTCTCGAGTTACGGCGGGAAGCTAGGGGTACTTCTAGAGTTGCGACGGGGACCTAATGAAGTCGCTCGGGTTGCTTCAAGGAAGTCAGGTCCACTATGTTTTTGGAAGGGGAACTTCCATTTTACTTTGGAGCCCTTAAATGTGAACAGGGGTCATCTCCAATTGAGGCCATAAAGTGTGTTCTCCTCTCCAATGGGGACGGCTGTGTGAGGGAACTTACTGAGTCGAATAAAGGGTGTCAAGTACCTTTTTGCCCTTAAAGAGGGAATGTGGTATTTCTCTTGAGATTCTGCATCGCAAAATTTCCTCATCTCGCATTGAGGGGATAATTTTGTGGTGTTTCTCGAGTTGTGGCGGGAAGCGGGGGTTACTACTCGAGTTGCGAAGGGGATCTCAGGAACTTGCTCGGGTTTTACAGAGAAGGCAGGTTCCCTTTTGTGTTGGAAGGGAAACTTCCGGTTTACTCTCGAGCCGTTAAATGGGAATAGGTCCTCATTCCGAATTGAGGCCATAAAGTGTGTCCTCCTGTCCAATGGACACGGCTGTGTGAGGGAACATTCTGAGTCGCATAAATGGTGTCAAATACCATTTTGCCTTTCAAGAATCTTGAGATTCTGCATCACAAAATTTCCTCCTCTCGCATTGAGGGGATAATTTTGTGGTGTTTCTCGAGTTGCGGCGGGAAGCTGGGGGTACTTTGCGAGTTGCAATGGGGACCTCAGGAACTCGCTCGGGTTCCTTCAGGGAAGTCAGGTCCCCTTTTGTCTTGGAAGGGGAACTTCCTGTTTACTCTCGAGCCGTTAAATGGGAATAGGGACTCATCTCGAATTGAGTCCATAAAGTGTTTTCACCTCTCCAATGGGGACGGCTGTGTGAGGGAACTTTGAGTCGCATAAAGTGTGTCAAATACCCTTTTGCCTTTCAAGAGGGAATGTGGTATTTCTCTTGATATTCTTTAGCGGAAAATTTTCTCATCTCGCATTGAGGGGATAATTTTGTGGTGTTTCTCGAGTTGTGGCGGGAAGCTGGGGGTACTTCTTGAGTTGCAACGGGGACCTCAGGAAATCTCTTGGGTTGCTTCAGGGAAGTCAGGGCCCCTTTTGTGTTGGAAGGGGAACTTCCTGTTTACTCTCGAGCCGTTAAGTGGGAATAGGGCCTCATGTCGAATTGAGTCATTAACGTTTGTTCTCCTCTCCAATGGGGACGGCTGTGTGAGGCAAATTTCTGAGTCCCATAAATGGTGTGAAGTACAATTTAGCCTTTGAAACGGGAATGTGGGAATTCTCTTGAGATTCTGCAGCGCAAATTTTCCCCATCTCGCATTGAGCGAATAATTTTGTGGTGTTTCTCAATTTCAGCGGGAAGCTTGGTGTACTTCTCAAGTTGCCACGGGGACCTCAGCTACTCCCTCAGGTTACTTCAGGGAAGTCAGGTCCCCTTTTGTCTTGGAAGGGGAAATTCGGGATTACTCTGGAGCCATTAAATGGGACTAGGACCTCTTCTTGAGTTGAGTCCATAAAGTGTGTTCTCTTCTGCCTTGGGTACGGTGGTGTGAGGGAACTTTCTAAGTCACGGAAATGGTGTCAAGTACCCTTTTGCCTTTCAATCGGGAAATGACATTTTTCTTGAGATTCGGCAGGGCAAAATTTCCTCATCTCGCATTGCAGGGATAATTTTTTCGTTTTTCTCCAGTTTCGGCGGGAAGCTGGGGGAATATCTGGGGTCGCGATGAGGACCTCAGGAACTCGTTCGGGTTTCTTCAGGGAAGTCAGGTCCCCTTTTTTGTTGGAAGGGGAACTTCGGGATTACTCTCGAGCCATTAAATGGGAAATGGGCCTCTTCTCGAGTTGAGTCCTTAAAGTGTGTTCTCCTCTCCAATGGGGACGGCTGTGTGAGGGAAATTTATGAGTCGCATAAAGGTTGACAAGTACCCTCTTGATTTTCAGGCAGGAATGTGGAATTTCTCTTGAACTGTTCAGTGCAAAATTTCCTCATCTCGCATTGAGCGGATAATTTTGTGGTGTTTCGCCTGTTGAGGCGGGAAGCTGGGGGTACCTCTCAAGTTGTGACGGGGACCTCAGGAACTCGCTCATTTTCCTTCAGGGAAGTAGGTACCCTTTAGTCCTGGAGGGGAATTTTGGGAATATTCTCGAGCCGTTAAATGGGAATAGGGCCTCTTCCCAAGTTGAGTCCATAAATTGTGTTCTCCTCTCTAATGGGCACACTTGTGTGAGGGAACTTTCTGAGTCGCATAAAGGGTGTCAAGTACAGTTTTTCCTTTCCAGCCGGAATGTGGGATTTCTCTTGAATTGTGTAGCACAAAATTTCCTGATCTGGCATTGAGAGGATAATTTTGTGGTGTTTCTTGAGTTGAGCCGGGAAGCTGGGGGAACATCTCGAGTAGCAAAGAGGACCTCAGGAATTCACTCTGGTTGCTTCAGGGAAGTCAGGTCCCCTTTTGTGTTGGAAGGGGAATTTCGGGATTACTCTTGAGCCGTTAAATGGTAATAGGGCCTCTTCTCGAGTTAAGTCCATAAAGTTTGTTCTCCTCTCCAATGGGGACGACTGTGTGAGGGAATTTTCTGAGTCTCACCCGGCAGTGCAGACAGGAGAGATGCCCTCTTCTCCCTCGCAGACACAAGAGAAGCCTTCGCTGCCTGCGCAGACCCGAGAGACCCAGGCCCCTCCCGCACAGACGTGAGAGACCCCGGCCCCTCCCGTGCTACGTGAGAGACACTGGCCCCAACCGCGCAGATGCCAGAGTCACCAGCCACGCCCACGCAGACGCGACAGACACCGGGCCCGCCCGCACAGATGCAAGTGACACTGGCCCCGCCTGCGCAGGCGCTAGAGTTGCCGGCCCAGCCCGCTCAGACCCTAGTGTCCCGGGTCCCTCCCGCGCAGAGGCGAGAGACCCAGGCCCCGCCAGAGCAGTCGCGAGAGAAGACGGCCCCACCCGCGCAGACATGAGAGATGCCGTCCCCGCCTGCCCCAACCCCGCAGACGCGAGAGACACCGGTCCCGCCCGCACAGACCTGAGAGATGCTGGCCCTGGCGCAACCGACCATACAAAGATGCCCGGCCATGAGGAGTTAGCCCACCCCTGAAGCCAGGGCAGGCAGCCAAGAGGAGGTACCTCATGTCCAATAGGCCGTGGCTATGCGGGGGAGGGCCGAGAGGAGCTACTCCTGTTCAAGGTCAGGAGGGGCAGCCTTGAGGACATACCCCTCATTCAAGGTAAGGTGCAGCAGCTGCGCTTTCTTGGAGCAGCTGTGAAGAGATATCCCACACCCAAGGTAAGAGAAACTCAAATAAGTTAGTAGGTATTGCGAGGGGGCATTAGAGGGCAGACACACTGAAATCATAATCACAGGAATCTACTCGATCTGATCACATGGACCACAGCCGAATGTGGTCCACTGGAGAAGGAAATGGCAAACCACTTCAGTATACTTGCCTTGAGAACCCCATGAACTGTATCAAAAGGCAAAATGACAGGATACTGAATGAGGAATTCCCCAGGTCGGTAGGTGCCCAGTATGCTACTGGAGATCAGTGGAGAAATAACTCTAGAAGGAATGAAGGGATGGAGCAAAAGCAAAACCAATACCCAGTTGTGGATGTGACCGGTGATAGAAGCAAGGTCCGGTGCTGTAAAGAGCAGTATTGCATAGGAACCTGGAATGTTAGGTCCATGAATCAAGGCAAATTGGAAGTGGTCAAACAGGAGATGGCAAGGGTGAACATAGACATTCTAGGAATCAGTGAATTAAAATGGACTGGAATGGGTGAATTTAATTCAGATGACCATTATATCTACTACTGTGGGCAGGAATCCCTTAGAAGAAATGGAGTAGCCATCATGGTCAACAAAAGAGTCCGAAATGCAGTGCTTGGATGCAATCTTAAAAATGACAGAATGATTTCTGTTCGTTTTCAAGGCAACCCATTCAACATTTCAGTAATCCAGGCCTATGCCCCAACCAGTAACACTGAAGAAGCTGTAGTTGAACGGTTCTATGAAGACCTACAAAACCTTTTAGAACTAACACCCAAAAAAGATGTCCTTTTCATTATAGGGGACTGGAATGCAAAAGTAGGAAGTCAAGAAACACCTGGATTAACAGGCAAATTTGGCCTTGGAACACGGAATGAAGCAGGGCCAAGGCTCATAGAGTTTTGTCAAAAGAACACACTGGTCATAGCAAACAGCCTCTTCCAACAACACAAGAGAAGACATTACACGTGGACATTACCAGATGGTCAACAGCAAAATCAGATTGATTATATTCTTTGCAGCCAAAGCCAGAGAAGCTGTATACAGTTAGCAAAAACAAGACCAGGAGCTGACTGTGGCTCAGATCATGAACTCCTTATTGCCAAATTCAGACTTAAATTGAAGAAAGTAGGGAAAACCCCTAGACCATTCAGATATGACCTCAATCAAATCCCTTATGATTATACAATGGAAGTGAGAAATAGATTTAAGTGACTAGGTCTGATAGATAGAGTGCCTGATGAACTCTGGATGGAGGTTCGTGACATTGTACAGGAGACAAGGACCAAGAGCATCCCTATGGAAAAGAAATGCAATAAAGCAAAATGGCTGTCTGAGGTGGCCTTACAAATAGCTGTGAAAAGAAGAGAAGCGAAAAGCAAAGGAGAAAGGGAAAGATATAAGCATTAGAATGCAGAGTTCCAAAGAATAGCAAAGAGAGATAAGAAAGCCTTCCTCAGTGATCTATGTAAAGAAATAGAGGAAAACAACAGAATAGGAAATACAAGGGATCTCTTCAAGAACATTAGAATCTCCAAGGGAACATTTCATGCAAAGATGGGCTCGATAAAGAACAGAAATTGTATGGACCTAACAGAAGCAGAAGATATTAAGAAGAGGTGGCAAGAATACACAGAAGAACTGTACAAAAAAGATCTTCACGACCAGGATAGTCATGAAAATGTGATCACTGACCTAGAGCCAGACATCTTGGAATGGGAAGTCAAGTGGTCCTTAGAAAGCATCACTAGGAACAAAGCTAGTGGAAGTGATGGAATTCCAATTGAGCTCTTTCAAATCTTGAAAGATGATGCTGTGAAAGTGCTGCAATCAATATGCCAACAAATTTGGGAAACTCAGCATTGGCCACAGGACTGTAAAAGGTCAGTCTTCATTCCAATTCCAAAGAAAGGCAATGCCAAAAATTCCTCAAACTACCGCACAATTGCACTCATCTCACACGCTGGTAAAGACATTCTTAAAATTCTCCAAGGCAGGCTTCAGCAATATGTGATCCGTGATCTCCCAGATGTTCAAGAAGGTTTTAGATAAGGCAGAGGCACCAGAAATCAAATTGCCAACATCCGCTGGATCATGGAGAAAGCAAGAGAGTTCCAGGAAAACATCTATTTCTGCTTCATTGACTATGCAAAAAGCCTTTGACTGTGTGGATCACAATAAACTGTGGAACATTCTGAAAGAGATGGGAATCCCAGACCACCTGACCTGCCTCTTGAGAAACCTGTATGCAGGTCAGGAAGCAACACTCAGAACTGTACATGGAACAACAGACTGGTTCCAAATAGGAAAAGGAGAAGGTCAAGGCTGTATATTGTCACCTTGCTTAGTTAACTTATATGCAGAGTACATCATGAGAAATGCTGGGCTGGAAGAAGCACAAGCTGGAATCAAGATTGTTGGGAGAAATATCAATAACCTCAGATATGCAGATGACACCACCCTTAGGGCAGAAAGTGAAGAGGAACTCAAAAGCCTCTTGATGAAAGTGAAAGAGGAGAGTGAAAAAGGTGGCTTGAAGCTCAACATTCAGAAAACAAAGATAATGGAATCGGGTCCCATCACTACACTGGAAATAGATGGAAAAACAGTGGAAACAGTGTCAGACTTTATTTTTGGGGGGCTCCAAAATCACTGCAGATGCTGATTGCAGCCATGAAATTAAAAGGCGCTTATTCCTAGGAATGAAAGTTATGACCAACCTTGATAGTATATTAAGAGACATTACTTTGCCAACAAAGGTCCGTCTAGTGAAGGCTATGGTTTTTCCCGTGGTCATGTATGGATGTGAGAGTTGGACTGTGAAGAAAGCTGATCGCAGAAGAATCGATGCTTTTGAACTGTGGTGTTGGAGAAGACTCTTGAGAGACCCTTGTACTGCAAGAAGATCCAACCAGTGCATTCTAAGGGAGATCAATCCTGGGTGTTAATTGGAAGGACTGATGCTAAAGCTGAAACTGCAATACTTTGGCCAACTCATGCGATGAGTTAACTCAGTGGAAAAGATTCTGATGTTAGGAAAGGTTTGGGGCGGGAGGAGAAGGGGATGACAGAGAATGAGATGGCTGGATGGCATCACCAAATCTGTGGACATGAGTTTGAGTGAACTCCAGGAGGTGGTGAAGGACAGGGAGGTAAGGCGTACAATTATTCATGGTGTCACGGAGATTCGGACTTGACTGAGCGACTGAACTGAAGTGAATAAAGTGTGTCAAGAACCCTTTTGCCTTTCAGGCAGGAATGTGGAATTTCTCTTTATTGTGCAGTGCAAAATTTCCTCATCTCGCCTGAGGGGATATTTTTGTGGTGTTTCTCAAGATGCGGCGGGAACCTTGGGGTTCTTCACGAGTTGCGACGGGGACCTCAGGAACTCGCTCGGGTTGCTACAGGAATGTCAGGTCCCCTTTTTTGTTGGAAGTGGAACTTCACGATTACTCTCAAGCCGTTAAAAGGGTTTTGACCTCTTCTGGATTTGAGTTCATAAAGTGTGTTCTCCTCTCCAATGGGGACGGCTGTGTGAGTGAACTTTCTGAGTCGCATAAAGGGTTTCCAGTACACTTTTGCCTTTCAAGCGGGAATGTGGGATTTCTCTTGGGATTCTGCAGCACAAAATTTCCTCATCTCGCATTGAGGGGATAATTTTGTGGTGTTTCTCGAGTTGCGGCGGATATCTGGTGGTATTTCTGCAGTTGCAACGGGAAACTCGGGAATTCGCTCCGTTTGCTGCAGGGAAGTCAGGTCCCCTTTTGTGTTGGAAGGGGAACTTCCGGATTACTCTCGAGCCGTTAAACGGGGACTCTTTTCGAATTGAGTCCATAAAGTGTGTTCTCCTCTCCAATGGGGACGGCTGTGTGAGAGAACATTCTGAGTCGCATAAAAGTTGTCTAGCAACATTTTCCCTTTCAAGAGGGAATGTGGGATTTCTCTTGAGATTCTGCAGCGCAAAATTTCCTAATCTCGCCTTGAGGGGATAATTTTGTGGTGATTCTGGAGTTTTGGAGGGAAAATGGGGGTACATCTTGAGTTGCGACGGGGACCTCAGGAACTCGTTTGGGTTGGTTCATGAATGTCAGGTCTGCTTTTTTGCTGGAAGGGTAACATCCGGAATACTCTCCAGCCGTTAAATGGGAACAGGGCTGCTTCTTGAATTGAGTCCATAAAGTGTGTTCTCCTATCCAATGGGGACAGCTTTGTGTGGGAACATTCTGAGTCGCATAAAGGGTGTCAAGTACTCTTTTGCCTTTCAAACGTGAATGTGGGTTTTCTCTTGAGATTCTGCAGCGCAAAATTTCCTCATGTTAAATTGAGTGGATAATTTTGTGGTGTTTCTCGAGTTGCGGTGTGAAGCAGGGGGTACTTCTAGAGTAGCGAAGGGTACCTGAGGACCACGATCGGGTGGCTTCCGGTAAGTCAAGTCCGCTTTTCTGTAGGAAGGGGAACTTCCGGATTACTCTCTAGCCGTTAAATGGGAATACTGCCTCTTCTCGATTTGAGTCCATAAAGTGTGTTCTCCTCTTCATTCATGACGGATATTAGGGACCATTCTGAATAGACTAAAGGGAGTCAAGTACCCTTTTGCCTTTCAAATGGGAATGTGGGATTTCTCTAGAGATTCTACAGCCCAAAATTTCCTCATCTCGCATTGAGGGGTTAATTTTATGGTGTTTCTCGAATTGCGGCGGGAAGCTGGGGGTACTTCTCGAGTTGCGACAGGGACCTCAGGGACTCGCTCCGGTTGCTTCATGGAAGTCAGTTCCCCTTTTGTGTAGGAAGGGGAACTTCCGGTTTACTTTCCAGCTTTTAAATGGGAATAGGGGCCCATCTCGAATTGAGTCCATATAATGTGTTCTCTCCAATGGGAATGGATGTGTGAGGGAACATTCTGAGTCGCATAAAGGGTGTCAAGTACCCTTTTGCCTTTCAAGAGGGAATGTGGTATTTCTCTTGAGATTCTGCAGCGCAAAATTTCCTCATCTCACATTGAGGGGATGATTTTGTGGTGTTTCCCGAGTTGCGGATGGAAACTGGGGGTACTTCTCGAGTTGCGACGGGGAGCTAACGAACTCACTTGGTTGCTTCATTGATTTCAGATCCCCTTTTGTGTTGGAAGGGTAACTTCCGGTGTACTCTCGAGCCGTTAAATGGAAATAGGTGCTCATCTCGAATTGAGTCCATAAAGTGTGTTCTCCTCTCCAATGGGGACTGATGTTAGTGAAATTTCTGAGTCGCATAAAGGGTGTCAAGTACCCTTTTGCCTTTCAAGAGGGAATGTGGTATTTCTCTTGAGATTCTGCAGCGCAAAATTTCCTCACCTCGCATTGAGGGGAAAATTTTGTGGTGCGAGTTGCGGTGGGAAGCTGGGGGTACTGCTCGAGTTGAGACGGACACCTCCGGAACTCGCTCGGGTTGCTTCAGGAAAGTCAGGTCCCCTTTTGTGTTGGAAGGGGAACTTCTGGTTTACTCTCGAGCCGTTAAATTGGAATAGGGGCTCATCACGAAATGAGTCCATATAGTGTATTCTCCTGTCCAATGGGAACGGCTGTGTGAGGGAACTTTCTGAATCGCATAAAGGGTGTCAAGTACCCTTTTGCATTTCAAGAGGGAATGTGGTATTTCTCTGACGATACTGAAGCGCAAAATTTCCTCATCTCGCATTGAGGGGATAATTTTGTGGTGTTTCTCGAGTTGCGCCGGGAAGCTGGGCATACTTCTCGTGTTGTGACGGGGACCTCAGGAACTCACTCGAATTGCTTGAGGGAAGGCAGGTCCCCTTTTGTGTGTGAAGGGAAACATCCAGTTTACTCTCGAGCCGTTAAATGGGAATAGGGGCTCATCTCGAATTGAGTCCATAAAGTATGTTCTCCTCTCCAATGGGGACTGATGTTTGTGAATTTCTGAGTCGCATAAAGGGTGTCAAGTACCCTGTGGCCTTTCAAGAGGGAATGTGGTATTTCTCTTGAGATTCTGCAGCACAAAATTTCCTCATCTCTCATTGAGGGGATAATATTGTGTTGATTCTCCTGTTGCGGCCGGAAGTTGGTGTACTTCTCGAATTGCGATTGGGACCGCAGGATCTCCCTCAGGTGGCTTCAGGAAAGTCATGTCCCTTTTTGTGTTGAATGGGAACTTCCGGTTTACTCTCGAGCCATTAATTTGGAAAAGTGGCTCATCTGCAATTGAGTCCATAAAGTGTGTTCTCCTCTCCAATAGGAAAGGCTGTATGAGGGAACTGAGTCGCATAAAGGGTTTCAAGTACCCTTTTGCCTTTCAAGAGGGAATGTGGTATTTCTCTTGAGATTCTGCAGTGCAAAATTTCCTCCTCTCCAATTGAGAGGATAATTTTTTGGTGTTTCTCGATTTGCGGAGGGAAGCTGAGGGTACTTCACGAGTTGCGACAGGGACATTGGTAACTCGCTCGGGTTGCTTCAGGGAGGTCCGGTCCCCTTTGGTTTGCGAAGGGTAACTTCTGGTTTACTTTCGAGGCGTTAAATGGAAATAGGGAATCATCTCGAATTGAGTCCATAAAGTGTGTTCTCCTGTCCAATGTGGACTGCTGTGTGAGGGAACTCTCTGAGTCGCATAAAGGGAGTCAAGTCCCCTTTTGCCTTTCAAGACGGAATCTGGTATTTCTCTTGAGATTCTGCTGCGCAAAATTTCCTCATCTCGCATTGAGGGGATAATTTTGTGGTGTTTCTCGAGTTGCGGCGGGAAGCTGGGATATTTCTCGAGTTGTGACGGGTACCTCAGGAACTCGCTCGGGTGGCTTCAGGGAAGTCAGGTCCCCTTTGGTGTTGGAAGGGGAACTTCCGGTTTATTCTCGAGCCCGTAAGTGGGAATAGGGCCTCATCTCGTATTGAGTCCATAAAGTGTGATCTCCTCTCCAATGGGGACTGATGTTAGTGAAATTTCTGAGTCTCATAAAGGGTGTCAAGTACCCTTTGCCTTTCAAGAGGGAATGTGGTATTTCTCTTGAGATGGTGAAGCGCAAAATTTCCTCACCTCGCACTGAGGGGAAAATTTTGTGGTGTATGTCGAGCTACGACGGGAACCTGGGGGTAATTCTCGAGTTGCAACCGGGACCTCAGGAACTCTCTCGGGTTGCTAGAGGTGAGTAGGTCCCCTTTTGCGTTGGAAGGGGAAATTCAGGTTTACTCTCTAGCCGTTAAATGGGAATAGGGGCTCATCTCCTATTGAGTCCATAAAGTGTGCTCTCCTCTCCAATGGGGAATGATGTTAGTGAAATTTCTGAGTCGCATAATAGGTGTCAAATACACTTTTGCCTTTCAAGAGGGAATGTGGTAATTCTCTTGAGATTCTGCATCGCAAAATTTCCTCATCTCGAATTGAGGGGATAATTTTGTTGTGTTTCTCGTGTGCGGCTGGAAGCTGGGGGTAATTCTCGAGTTACGACAGGGACCTCAGGAACTCGCTCAGGTTGCTTCACGGAAGGCATGTCCCCTTTTGTGTTGGAAGGGGAACTTCCGGTTTACTCTCGAGCTGTTAAATGGGAATAGGGGCTCATCTCGAATTGAGTCCATAAAGTGTGTTCTCCTCTCCAATGGGGTCGGCTGTGTGAGGGAACTTTCTGAGTCGCATAAAGGGTGTCAAGTACCCTTTGCCATTCAAGAGGGAATGTGGGATTAATTTTGAGATTATGCAGCGAATATTTCCTCATCTCCCATTGAGGGGATAATTTTCTGGTGTTTCTGAGTTGCGGCAGGAAGCTGGGTGTACTTTTCGAGTTGCGACGGGCACCTGAGGAACTCGCTCGTGTTTCTTCAGAGAAGTCAGTTCCCGTTTTGTGTTGGAAGGGGAACTTCCGGTTTACTCTGCAGCGTTAAATGGGAATAGGGCCTCATCTCGAATTGAGTCCATAACGTGTGTTCTCCTCTCCAATGGGGACTGATTTTAGTGAAAACTGTGAGACGCATAAAGGGTGTCAAGTACCCTTTTGCCTTCCAAGAGGGAATGTGGGATTTCTCTTGAGATTCTGCAGCGCAAGTTTTCCTAATCTCGCATTGAGGGGATAATTTTGTGATTTTTCTCGAGTTGCGGTGGGAAGCTGGGGTACTTCTCGTGTTGTGACGGGGACCTCAGGAACTCGCTCGGATTGCTTCAGGGAAGTCAGGTCCCCTTTTGTATTGGAAGGGGAACTTCCGTTTTACTCTCGAGCCGTTAAATGGGAATAGGGGCTCAACTCGAATTGAGTCCATAAAGTGTGTTCTCCTCTCCAATGGGGACAGCTGTGTGAGGAAACTTTCTGAATTGCATAAAGGGTGTCAAGTACCCTTTTGCCTTTCAAGAGGGATCGTGGTATTTCTCTGGAGATTCTGAAGCGCAAAATTTCCTCATCTCGCATGGTGGGGATATTTTTTAATGTTTCTCCAGTTGCGGCGGAAACCTGGGGGTACTTCTCGAGTTGGGACGGGTACCTCCGGAACTCGCTTGGGTTGCTTCAGGGAAGTCAGGCCCCCTTTTGTGTTTGAAGGGGAATTTCCTGTTTACTCTAGAGCCATTAAATGGGAATAGGGCCTCATCTCGAATTGTGTCCATAAAGTGTGTTCTTCTTTCCAATGGAGACGGCTGTATGAGGGAACTTTATGAGTCACATAAAGGGTGTGAAGTACTCCTTTGCCTTTCAAGGGAGAATGTGGTATTTCTCTTGAGATTCTGCAGTTCAAAAATTCCTCATCTCGCATTGAGGGGATAATTTCATGGTGTTTCTCGAGTTGCGGCGGGATGCTGGGGTACTTCTCGAGTTGTGATGGGGACCTCAGGAACTCGCACGGATTGCTTCAGGGAAGTCAGTTCCCCTTTTGTGTTGGAAGGGGAACTTCCGTTTTACTCTCGAGCCGTTAAATGGGAATATAGCATCATCTCGAATTGAGTCCATAAAGTGTGTTCTGCTCTCCAAGGGGGACGGGTTTGAGGGAAATTTCTGAGTCACATAAAGAGATTCAAGTACCCTTTTGCCTTTCAAGAGGGAATGTGGTAATTCTCTTGAGATACTGCAGCGCAAAATTTCCTCATCTCTCATTGAGTGAATAATTTTGTGGTGTTTCTCGAGTTGCGGCGGGAAGCTGGGGGTACTGCTCGAGTTGCGACCGGGACCTCAGGAACTCGCTCGTGTTGCTGCAGGAAACTCAGGTCCGCTTTTGTGTCAGAAAGCGAACTTCCGGATTACTCGCGAGCCGTTAAATCGGAATAGGGGCTCATCTAGAATTGAGTTAATACACTGTGTTCTTCTATCCAATGTGGACTGATTTTAGTGAAATTTCTGAGTCGCATAAAGGATTTCAAGTACCCTTTTGCCTTTCAAGAGGGAGTGCGTTATTTCTCTATATATTCTGCAGCGCAAAATTTCCTCATCTCACATTGAGGGCATAATTTTGTGGTGTTTCTCGAGTTGCATCGGAAAGAAGGGTGCACATCTCGTGTTTCGACAGGGACCTCGGGAACTCGCTCGGGTTGCTTCAGGGAAGCCAGGTCCCCTTTTGTACTGGCAGGGGTACTTCCTGGTTACTCTCTAGAATTTAAATGGGAATAGGGCCTCATCTCGAATTGAGTCCATAAAGTGTGTTCTCCTTTCCAAATGGTATGGCTGTGTGGGAAAACTTTATGAGTCACTTAAATGGTGTGTAGTACACTTTGGCCTTTCAAGAGAGAATATGGTATTTCTCTTGAGATTCTGCAGGTTAATGATTTCTCATCTCACATTGAGGGAATAATTTTGTGTTGTTTCTCGAGTTGCTGCGGGATGCTGGGGGTACTTCTCGAGTTGCGACGGGGACCTCAGGAATTCGCTCGGGTTGCTTCAGGGAAGGCTGCTCCCCTTTTTTTGTAGAAAGGGGAACTTCCGGTTTACTCTCGAGCCCGTAAGTGGTAATAGGGCCTCATCTCGTATTGAGTCCATAAAGTGTGCTCCCCTCTCCAATGGGGACGGATGTTAGTGAAATTTCTGAGTCGCATAAAGGGTGTCAATTACCCTTTGCCTTTCAAGAGGGAATGTGGTATTTCCCTTGAGATAGTGCAGGGCAAAATTTCCTCATCTCGCATTGAGGGGATAATTTGAGGTGTTTCTCGAGTTGTGGCGGGAAGCTGGGGTACTTCTCGAGTTGCGACGGGGACCTCAGGAACTCGCTCGGATTGCTTCAGGGAAGTCAGGTCCCCTTTTGGTTGGAAGGGGATCTTCCGGTTTACTCTCGAGCCATTAAATGGAAATAGGGGCTCAACTCGAATTGAGTCCATAAATTGTGTTCTCCTCTCCAATGGGGACGGCTGTGTGAGGAAACTTTCTGAGTCGCATAAAGGTTGTCAAGTACACTTTTACCTTTCAAAAGGGATCGTGGTATTTCTCTGGAGATTCGGAAGCGCAAAATTTCCTCATCTCGCATTGTGGGGATAGTTTTTTAGTGTTTCTCGTGTTGAGGCAGAAACCTGGGTGTACTTCTCGTGTTGCGACGGGGACCTCAGGAACTCGCTTGGGTTGCTTCAGGGAAGTCAGGTCCACTTTTGTGTTTGAGGAGGAATTTCCGGTTTACTCTAGAGCCATTAAATGGAAATAGGGCCTCATCTCGAATTGAGTCCATAAAGTGTGTTCTCCTTTCAAATGGGGATGGCTGTGTGAGGGAACTTTATGAGTCACATAAAGGGTGTGAAGTATTCTTTTGCCTTTCAAGAAAGAATGTGTTATTTCTCTTGAGATTCTGCAGTTCAAAAATTCCTCATCTCGCATTGAGGGGATAATTTCATGGTGTTTCTCGAGTTCCGGCGGAATCCTGGGGGTAATTCTCGAGTTGGGATGGGGACCTCAGTAACTCGCTCGGGTTGCTTAAGGGAAGTCAAGTCCCCTTTTGTGTTGGAAGGGGATCTTCCGGTTTACTCTCGAGCCGATAAATGAGAATAGGTCTCATCTCGAACTGAGTCCATAAAGTGTGATCTCCTCTCCAATGGGGACTGATGTTAGTGAAATTTCTGAGTCATATAAAGGGTGTCAAGTAACCTTTGCCTTTCAAGAGGGAATGTGGTATTTCTCTTGAGATTGTGCAGCGCAAAATTTCCTCCTGTCACATTTAGGGGAAAATTTTGTGCTGTATCTGGAGCTACGATGGGAACCTGGGGGCAATTCTCGAGTTGCAACCAGGACCTCAGGATCTCTCTCGGGTTTCTTGAGGTTAATAGGTCCCCTATTGCGTTAGAAGGGGAACTTCAGGTTTACTCTCGAGCCGTTAAATGGGAATAGGGGCTAATCTTGAATTGAGTCCATAAAGTGTGTTCTCCTCTCAAATGGGGACTGATGTGAGTGAAATTGCTAAGTCACATAATGGGTGTCAAATACACATTTGCTTTTCAAGAGGGAATGTGGTATTTCGATGAGATTATGCAGCACTAAATGTCCTCATCTCGCATTGAGGGCATAATTTTGTGGTGTTTTTCGAGTTAACGCGGGAAGCTGGGGGTACTTCTCGAGTTGCGACGGGGACCTCAGGAACTCCCTTGGGTTGCTTCAGGGAATTCAGGTCCCCTTTGGTGTTTGAAGGGGAACTTCCGGTTTACTCTCCAGCCATTAAATGGGAATAGGAGCTCATCTCGAATTGAGTCCATAAAGTGTGTTCTCCTCCTCAATGGGGACTGATGTTAGTGAAATTTCTGAGTCGCATAAAGGGTGTCAAGTATCCTTTTGCCTTTCAAGACGGAATGTGGTATTTCTTTGAGATTCCGCAGCGCAAAATTTCCTCATCTCGCATTGAGGGGATAATTTTGTGGTGTTTCACAAGTTGCGGCAGGAAGCTGGGGGTACTTCTCGAGTTGTGATGGGGACCTCAGGAACTCACTCGGGTTTCTTCAGGGATGGAAGGTCCCCTTTTGTGTTGGAAGGAGAACTTCCGGTTTACTCTCGAGCTCTTAAATGGGAATAGGGCCTCATCTCGAATTGAGTCCATAAAGTGTGTTCTCCTGTCCATTGGGGACTGATGTTATTGAAATTACTGAAACGCGTAAAGGGTGTCAAGTACTCTTTTGCCTTTCAAGAGGGAATAGGGTATTTCTCTTGAGATTCGGCAGCTCAAAAATTCCTCATCTCCCATTGAGGGGATAATTTTGTGGTGTTTCTCGAGTTGAGGCGGGAAGCTGGGGGTACTTCTCGAGTTGCGACGAAGACCTCAGGAACTGGCTCGTGTTGCCTCAGGGAAGTCTGGTCCCCTTTGGTGTTTGAAGGGGAACTTCCAGTTTACGCTCGGGTCTTTAAATGGGAATATAGCGTCATCTCGAATTGAGTCCATAAAGTGTGTTCTGCTCTCCAAAGGGGACGGGTTTGAGGGAAATTTCTGAGTCACATAAAGGGATTCAAGTACCCTTTTGCCTTTCAAGAGGGAATGTGGTATTTCTCTTAGGATTCTGCAACGCAAAATTTCCTCATCTCGCATTGAGGGCATATTTTTGTGGTGTTTCTCGAGTGCAGCGGGAAGCTGGGGGTAATTGTCGAGTTGCGACAGGGACCTCAGTAACTCGCTCGGGTTGCTTCAAGGAAAGCATGTCCCCTTTTGTGTTGGAAGTGGAACTTCCTCTTTACTCTCGAGCTGTTAAATGGGAATAGGGGCTCATCTCGAATTGAATCCATAAAGTGTGTTCTCCTCTCCAATGGGGACTGATGTTAGTGAAATTTCTCAATCTCATAAATGGTGTCAAGTACACTTTTGCCTTTCAAGAGGGAATGTGGTATTTCTCTTGAGATTCTGCAGTGCATAATTTCCTCATTTCTCATTAAGGGGATAATTTTGTGGTGTTTTTCCAGTTACGGCGGGAAGCTGGAGTACTTCTCGAGTTGCGACTGGGACCTCAGGAACTCGCTTGGGATTCTTCACGGAAGTAAGATCCCCTTTGGTGTTGCAAGGGGAACTTCCGGTTTACTCTCCAGCCATTAAATGGGAATAGGGTCTCATATTGAATTGAGTCCATTCAGTGTGTTCTCCTCTCCAATGGGGACGGCTGTGTGAGGAAATTTTCTGAGTTGCATAAAGAATATCAAGTACACTGTTGCCTTTCTAGAGGGATCGTGGTATTTCTCTGGAGATTCTGAAGCGCAAAATTTCCTCATCTCGCATTATGGGGATAATTTTTTAGTGTTTCTCGAGTTGAGGCGGGAACTTGGGGGTACTGCTCGCGTTGCGACGGGGTCCTCAGGAACTCGCTCGGGTTGCTTCAGGGAAGTCAGGTCCCCTTTGGTGTTCGAAGAGGAACTTCCGGTTTACAATAGAGCCATTAAATGTTAATAGGGCCTCATCTCGAATTGAGTCCATAAAGTGTGTTCTCCTCTCCAATGGGGATGGCTGTGTGAGGGAACTTTATGAGTCACAGAAAGGGTGTGAAGTACACCTGTGCCTTTCAAGTCAAAATGTGGTATTCACTTCAGATTCTGCAGCGCAAAAATTCCTCATCTCGCATTGAGGGTATAATTTTGTGGTGTATCTCGAGTTGCGGCGGGAAGCTGTGTGTACTTTTCTAGTTCCGAAGGTGACCTCAGGAAATAGCTCGGGTTGCTTCAGGGAAGGCAATTCCCCTTTTGTGTTGAAAGTGGAACTTCCGGTTTACTCTCTAGCCGTTAAATGGGTATAGGGGCTCTCTCGAATTGAGTCCATACGTGTGTTCTCCTGTCCAATGGAGACAGCTGTGTGAGGGAACTTTCTGAGTAGCATAAAGGGTGTGAAGTACCCTTTTGCCTTTCAAGAGGGAATGTGGTATTTCTCTTGAAATTTTGCAGCAAAAAGTTTCCTCATTTCGCATTGAGGAGATAATTTTCTGGTGTTTCTCGAGTTGCGGTGGGAAGCTGGGTGTACTTCTCGAGTTGCGATTGGGACCTCAGGTGCTCGCTCGATTTGCTTCAGGGGAGTAAGTTCTCCTTTGGTTTTGGAAGGGGAACTTCCTGTTTACTCTCAAACCGTTAAATGGGAATAGGGTCTCATCGCGAACTGAATCCATAAAGTGTGTTTTCCTGTCCAATGGGAACGGCTGTATCAGGGAAATTTCTGAGTCGCATAAAGGGTGTCAAGTACCTATTTGCCTTTCAAGAGGGAGTGTGGTATTTCTCTAGAGATTCTGCTGCGCAAAATTTCCTCATCTCACTTTGAAGGGATAATTTTGTGGTGTTTCTCGAGTTGCGGCGGGAAGCTGGGTGTACTTCTTGAGTTGCGACGGGGACCTCAGACACTCGCTCGTGTTGCTTCAGGGATGTCAGGTCCCCTTTTTTGTTGGAAGAGGAACTTCCGGTTTATTCTCGAGCCGTCAAATGGGAATAGGGGTTCATCTCGAATTGATTCCATAAAGTGTGTTCTACTCTCCAATGGGAACGGCTGGTTGAGGGAACATTCTGAGTCGCATAGTGTGTCAAGTACACTTTTGCCTTTCAAGAGGGAATGTGGTATTTTTCTTGATATTCTGCAGCGCAAAATTTCTTCTTCTTGCATTGAGGGAACAATTTTGTTGAGTTTCTCGAGTTGTGGCGGGAAGCTGCGTGTATTTATTAAATTATGACGGGGACCTCAGGCACTCGTTCGAGTTGCTTCAGGGATTTCAGGTCCCCTTTTTTGTTGGAAGAGGAACTTCCGGTTTACTCTCGAGCCGTCAAATGGGAATAGGGGCTCATCTCGAATTGATTCCATAAAGTGTGTTCTACTCTCCAATGGGAACGGCTGGTTGAGGGAACATTCTGAGTCGCATAAAAGGTGTCAAGTACCCTTTTGCCTTTCAAGAGGGAATGTGGTATTTCTCTTCAGATTCTGCATCGCAAAATTTCCTCATCTTGCATTGAGGGGATAATCTTGTGATGTTTCTCGTGCTGCGACGGGAAGCTGGGGGTACTTCTCGAGTTGCGACCGGAACCTCAGGAACTCGCTCGGGGTGCTTCAGGGAAGTCAGGTCCCCTTTTTTGTTGTAAGGGGAACTTCAGGTTTACTCTCGAGCCGTTAAATGGGAATAGGGGCTCATCTCGAATTGAGTCCATAAAAAGAGTTCTCCTTTCCAATGGGGATGGCTGTGTGAGGGAACATTCTGAGTCGTATAAAGGTGGTCAAGTACCCTTTTGCCTTTCAAGAAGGAGTGTGGTATTCCTTCTGAGATTCTGCATCGAAGATTTCCTCATCTCGCATTTGGCTGTGTTTCTCGAGTTGCAGCGGGAAGATGGGGGCACTTCTCTAGTTGCGACGGGGAGCTCAGAAACTCACTCGGGTTGCATCAGGGAAATCAGGTCCCCTTTGTTGTTGGAAGTTGAACTTCCGCTTTACTCTCGAAATGTTAATTGGGAATAGGGTTCTTCTCGAATTGGGTCCATAATGTGTGTTCTCCTGTCCAATGGGGACTACCGTGTGTGGGAACTTTCTGAGTCGCATAAAGGGTGTCAAGTACCCTTTTGCCTTTCAAGAGGGAATGTGGTATTTCTCTTGAAATTTTTCAGCACAAAGTTTCCTCATTTCGCATTGAGGAGATAATTTTCTGGTGTTTCTCGAGTTGCGGCGGGAAGCTGGGTGTACTTCTCGAGTTGCGACTGGGACCTCAGGTACTCGCTCGAGTTGCTTCAGGGGAGTAAGTTCTCCTTTGGTTTTGGAAGGGGTACTTCCTGTTTACTCTCGAAGCGTTAAATGGGAATAGTGTCTCATCGCGAACTGAATCCATATAGTGTGTTTTCCTGTCCAATGGGAACGGCTGTATCAGGGAAATTTCTGAGTCACATAAAGGGTGTCAAGAACCCTTTTGCCTTTCAAGAGGGAGTGTGGTATTTCTCTAAAGATTTTGCTGCGCAAAATTTCCTCATCTCACTTTGAAGGGATAATTTTGTGGTGTTTCTCGAGTTGCGGCGGGAAGCTGGGTGTACTTCTTGAGTTGCGACGGGGACCTCAGACACTCGCTCGGGTTGCTTCAGGGATGTCAGGTCCCCTTTTTGTTGGAAGCGGAACTTCCGGTTTACTCTTGAGCCGTCAAATGGGAATAGGGGCTCATCTCGAATTGATTCCATAAAGTGTGTTCTACTCTCCAATGTGAACGGCTGGTTGAGGGAACATCTGAGTCGCATAAACGGTGTCAAGTACCCTTTTGCCTTTCAGGAGGGAATGTGCTATTTTTCTTGAGATTCTGCAGCTCAAATTTCTTCATCTCGCATTGAGGGAATAATTTTGTGGTGTTTTTCACGTTGCAACGGGAAGCTGTAGGTACTTCTCAATTTGCGACGAGGACCTCAGGCACTCGCTTGGGTTGCATCAGGGAAGTCAGGTCCCATTTTTGTTGGATTGGGAACTTCCGGTATACTCTCGAGCCGTTAAATGGGAATAGGGGCTCATCTCGAATTGAGTCCATAAAGTGTGTTCTCCTGTCCGATGGGGACGGCTGTGTGAGGAAAATTTCTGAGTCGCATAAAGGGTGTCAAGTACCCTTTTCATTTCAAGAGGGAATGTGGTAATTCTCTTGAGATTCCGCAGCGCAAAATTTCCTCATCTCGCATTGAGGGGATAATTTTGTTGTGTTTCTCGAGTTGTGGCGGGAAGCTGCGAGTACTTCTCGAGTTGTGATGGGAACCTCATTAACTCGCTCGGGTTGCTTCAGGGAATTCAGGTCACCTTTTGTGTTGGATTGAGAACTTCAGGTTTACTCTCGAGCCATTAAATGGGAATAGGGGCTAATCTTGAATTGAGTCCATAAAGTGTGTTCTCCTCTCCATGGGGACTGAATGTAGTGAAATTTCTCAGTCGCATAAAGGGTGTCAAGTACCCATTTGCCTTTCAAGACGAAATATGGTATTTCTCTTGAGATTCTGCAGTGCAAAATTTTCTCATCTCGCATAGAGAGGATAATTTTCTGGTGTTTCTCGAGTTGCGTCGGGAAGCTGGGGTACTTCTGGAGTTGAGACCCGGACCTCAGGAACTCGCTCGGGTTGCTTCAGGGATGTCAGGTCCCCTTTGTTTTTGGAAGGGGAACTTCCGGTTTACTCTCGAGCCTTTAAATGGGAATAGGGGCTCATCTCCAATTGCGTCCATAAAGTGTGTTCTCCTGTCCAATGGGAACAGCTGTGTGAGGGAACCTTCTGAGTCGCCTAAACGGTGTCAAGTACCCTTTTGCCTTTCAAGAGGGAATGTGGTATTTCTCTTGAAATTCGGCAGCGCAAAATTTCCTCATTAGGCATTGAGGGGTTAATTTTGTGGTGTTTCTCGAGTTGCGGCGGGAAGCTGGGTGTACTACTTAAATTGTGACGGGGAACTCAGGCACTCGTTCAGGTTGCTTCAGGGATGTCAGGTCCCCTTTTTTGTTGGAAGAGGAACTTCAGTTTTACTCTCGAGCCGTCAAATGGGAATAGGGGCTCATCTCGAATTGATTCCATAAAGTGTGTTCTATTCTCCAATGTGAACGGCTGGTTGAGGGAACATTCTGAGTCGCATAAAGGGTGTCAAGTACCCTTTTGCCTTTCAAGAGGGAATGTGGTATTTCTCTTGAGATTCTGGAGCGCAAAATTTCCTCATCTCGCATTGTGGGGATAATTTTGTGGTGCTTTTCGTGTTGCGACGGGAAGCTGTGTGTAATTCTTGAGTTGCGACGGGGACCTCAAGAACTCGCACGGGTTGCTTCAGGGAAGTCAGGACCCCTTTGGTGTTGGAAGCGGAACTTCCGGGTTACTCTAGAGCCATTAAATGGGAATAGGGTTTCATCTCGAATTGAGTCCATAAAGTGTGTTCTCCTGTCCAATGGGGATGGCTGTGTGAGGGAACTTTTTGAGTCGCATAAAGGGTGTCAAGTACCCTTTTGCCTTTCAAGCGGGCATGTGGTATTTCTCTTGAGATTCTGCATCGCAAAATTTCCTCATCTCGCATTGAGGGGATAATTTTGTGGTGTTTCTCGAGTTGCGGCGGGAAGCTGAGGGTACTGCTCGAGTTGTGACTGGTACCTCAGGAACTCGCTCAGGTTGCTTCAGGCAAGTCAGGTCTCCTTTGGTGTTGAAAGGGGAATTTCCAGTTTACTCTCGAGCCGTTAAATGTGAATAGGGGCTCAACTCCAATTGAGTCCATAAAGTCTGTTCTCCACTCCAATGGGGACTGATGTTAGTGAAATTTTTCAGTTGCATAAACGGTGTCAAGTACCCTCTTGCCTTTCAAGAGGGAATATGGTATTTCTCTTGAGATTCTGCAGCGCAAAATTTCCTCATTTCGCATTAAGTGGATAATTTTGTGGTCTTTCTCAAGTTGAGGCGGGAAGCTGGGGGTACTTCTCTAGTTGCGACGGGGACCTCAGAAACTCGCTCGGGTTGCGTCAGGGAAGTCAGGTCCCCTTTGGTGTTGGAAGAGGAACTTTCGATTGACTCTCGAGCCGTTAAATGGGAATAGAGTCTCATCTCGAATTGTGTCCATAAAGTGTGTTCTCCTGTTCAATGGGGACGGATGTGTGAGGGAAGTTTTTGAGTCGCATAAAGGGTGTCAAGTATCCTTTTGCCTTTCAAGAGGGAATGTGGTATTTTCTTGAGATTCTGTAGTGCAAAATTTCCTCATGTCGCATTGAGGGATAATTTTTTGGTGTTTCTCGTGCTGCGGCGGGAAGCTGGGGGTACTTCTCGAGTTGCGACCGGAACCTCAGGAACTCGCTCGGGTTGCTTCAGGGAAGTCAGGTCTCCTTTGGTGTTGGAAGGGGAACTTTCAGTTTACTCTCGAAACGTTAAAGCGGAATAGGGTCTCATCTCGAATTGAATCCATAAAGTGTGTTTTCCTGTCCATTTGGGACGGCTGTGTGAGGGAACTTTCTGGGTCACATAAAAGGTGTCAAATACCCTTTTTCCTTTTTAGCGGGAATGTGGTATTTCTCTTGAAATTCTGCAGCGCAAAATTTCCTCATCTCGCATTGAGGGATAATTTTTTGGTGTTTCTCGAGTAGCAGCGGGAAGCTGGGGGTACTTCTCGAGTTACGACGGAGACCTCAGGATCTTGCTCGGGTTGCTTCAGGGAAGTCAGGTCCCCTTTTTTGTTGGATTGGGAACTTCCGGTATACTCTCGAGCCGTTAAATGTCAATAGGGGCTCATCTCCAATTGTGTCCATAAAGTGTGCTCTCTCCAATGGGAACAGCTGTGTGAGGGAACTTTCTGAGTCGCATAAAGTGTGTCAAGTAACCTTTTGCCTTTTAAGAGGAAATGTGGTATTTCTCTTGAAATTCTGCATCGCAAAATTTCCTCATCTCGCATTGAGTGGATACTTTTGTGGTGTTTCTCGAGCTGCGGCGTGAAGCTGGGTGTACTTCTCGAGTTGCGATGTGGAGCTCAGGAACTCGCTCGAGTTGCGTCAGGGAAGTCAGGTCCCCTTTCGTGTTGGAAGGGGAACTTCCGGTTTACTCTCGAGCCGTTAAATGGGAATAGGGGCTCATCTCGAATTGAGTCCATAAAGTGTGTTCTCCTGTCCGATGGTCACGGGTGTGTGATGGATCTTTCTGTGTTGCATAAAGGGTGTCAAGTACCCTTTTGCCTTTCAAGAGGGCATGGTGTATTTCTCTTGAGAATCTGCAGCGAAAAATTTCCTCATCTTGCATTGAGGGATAATTTTTTGGTGTTTATAGAGTAGCGGCGGGAAGCTGGGGGTAGTACTAGAGTTGCTACGGGGACCTCAGGATCTCGATCGGGTTGCTTCAGGGAAGTAAGATCCCCTTTTTTTTTGGAAGGGGCACTTCCGGTTTACTCTTGAGCCGTTAAATGGTAATAGGTGCTCATCTCGAATTGAGTCCATAAAGTGTGTTCTCCTGTCCAATGGTGACGGCTGTGTGAGGGAACTTTCTGAGTTGCATAAAGGGTGTCAAGTACACTTTTGCCTTTCAAGAGGGAATGTGGTATTTCTCTTGAGATTCTGCAGCGCAAAATTTCTTCATCTCGCATTGAGGGGATAATTTTGTGATGTTTCTCGAGTTGCGGCGGGAAGGTGAGGGTACTTCTTTAGTTTTGACGGGGACCTCAGGAACTCGCTGGGGTTGCTTCAGGGAAGTCAGGTCCCATTTTTCTTTGATTGGGAAGTTCCGGTTTACTCTCTAGCCGTTAAATGGGAATAGGGGCTCATCTCGAATTGAGTCCATATAGTGTGTTCTCCTGTCAAATGGGGACGGTGGTGTGAGGGAAATTTCTGAGTCGCATAAAGGGTGTCTAGTACCCTTTTGCCTTTCAAGAGGGAATGTGGTATTTCTCTTGAGATTCTGCAGTGCAAAATTTCTTCATCTCACATTGAGGCGATAATTTTGTGCTGTTTCTCGAGTTCTGGCGGAAAGCGGTTGGTACATCTCGAGTTGCTATGGGGACCTCAGGAACTCCCTCGGGTTGCTTCAGGGAAGTCAGGTCCCCTTTGTTGTTGGAAGGGGAACTACCGGTTTACTCTCGAGCCGTTAAATGGGAATAGGGGCTCATCTAGAATTGAGTCCATAAAGTGTGTTATACTCTCCACTGGGGACTGAAGTTAGTGAAATTTCTGAGTCGCCTAAAGGGTGTCAAGTACCCTTTTGCCTTTCTAGAGAGAATTTGGAATTTCTCTTGACATTCTGCAGCGCAGAATTTCCACATCTCGCTTTGAGGGGATAATTTTGTGGTGTTTCTCGAGTTACGGAGGGAAACAGGGGTTACTTCTTGAGTTGCGAAGGGGATCTCAGGAACTCGCTCGGGTTGCTTAAGGGAAGTCAGGTCCCCTTTTGTGTTGAAAAGGGTAATTGCGCTTTACTCTCGAGCCGTTAAATGGTAAGAGGGGTTCATCTCGAATTGAGTCCATAAAGTGTGTTCTCCTGTCCAATGGGAACGGCTGTGTGAGAGAACTTTCTGAGGCGCATAAAGGGTTTCAAGCACCCTTTGGCCTTTCAAGAGAGAATGTGGTATTTCTCCTGAGAATCTGCAGCGCAAAATTTCCTCATCTCGCATTGAGGGGAAAATTTTGTGGTGTTTCTCGAGTTGCAGCGTTACGCTGCGGGTACTTCTCGATTTATGATGGGGACCTAAGGAAGTGGCTCGAGTTGCTTCAGGGTAGTCAGTTCCCCTTTGGTGTTGGAAGGGGAACTTCCAGTTTACTCTCGAGACGTAAAATGGGAATACGGGCTCATCTCGAATTGAGTCCTTAAATTGTGCTCTCCTATCCAATGCAGAGTGATTTTAGTGAAATTTCTGAGTCGCATAAAGGGTGTCAAAACACTTTTGCCGTTCAAGAGGGAAAGTGGAATTTTTCTTTAGATTCTGCAGCGCAAAATTTCCTCATCTCGCATTGAAGGGATAATTTTGTGGTGTTTCTCGAGTTGCGGCGGGAACCTGGGGTTACTTCTCGAGTTGAAACGGGGCCCTCAGGAACTTGCTCGGGTTGCTTCACGGAAGTCAGTTCCCCTTTGGTGCTGGAAGGGGAAATTGCGGTTTACTCTCGAGCCGTTAAATGGGAATAGGGGCTCATCACGAATTGAGTCCATATAGTGTGCTCTCCCCTCCAATGCGGAGTGATGTTAGTGAAATTTCTGAGTCGCATAATGGGTGTCAAGTACCCTTTTGCCTTTCAAGAGGGAATTTGAAATATCTCTTGAGATTCTGCAGCGCAAATTTTCCTCATCTCGCATTGAGGGGATAATTTTTTGATGTTTCTCAAGTTGCTGCGGGAAACTAGTGGTACTTCTCGAGTTGCGACAGTGACCTCAGGAAATCACTCGGGTTGCTTCAGTTAAGTCAGGTCCCCTTTGTGTTGCAAGGGGAAATTCCGCTTTACTCTCGAGCAGTTGAATGGGAATAGGGGATCATCTCGAATTGAGTCCATTAAATATGCTCTCCTGTCAAATGCGGACTGATGTTAGTGAAATTTCTGAGTCGCATAAAGGGTATCAAGTACCATTTTACCTTTCAGTCGGGAATGTGGAATTTCTCTTGAGATCCTACATCGCAAAATTTCCTCATCTCGCATTGAAGGGATAATTTTGTGGTGTTTCTTTCGCTTGCGGTGGGAAGCTGGCGGTACTTCTCGAGGTGTGACGGGGACTTCAGGAACTCGCTCGGGTTGCTTCAGGGAAGTCAAGTCCCCTATGGTGTGGGAAGGGAAACTTCCGGTTTACTCTCAAGCCATTAAATAATAATACCGGCTCATTTCGAATTGAGTCCATAAAGCTTGTTCTCCTGTCCAATGGGGACAGCTGTGTGATGGAACTTTCTGAGTCGCATAAAGTGTCAAGTACCATTTTGCCTTTCAAGAGCGAAAGTCAAATTTCTCTCGCATTGAGGTGATAATTTTGTTGTGTTTCTCGAATTGTGGTGAGAACCTGGGGATACTTCTGGAGTTGCCACGGGGACCTCAGGAACTCACTCAAGTTACTTCAGGGTAGTCAGGTCCCCTTTTGTGCTGGTAGGGGAACTTCTGGATTACTCTCCAGCCCTTTAATGTAAATAGTGCCTCTTCTGGATTTGAGTCCTTAAAATTTGTTCTCCTCTCCACTGGGTATGGATTTTAGGGAACTTTCAGAGTGGCATAAAGTTTGTCAAGTACCATTTTGCCTTTCAAGCGGGAATGTGGGTTTTCCCTTGAGATTCTGCAGCGCAAAATTTCCTCATCTCATATTGAGGGGATAATTTTGTGGTGTTTCTCGAGTTGCGGCGGGAAGCAGGGGGTAATTCTCGAGTTGGGACGGGGACTTCAGGAACTCTCTCGGGTTGCTTCAGGGAAGTCAAGTCCCCTTTTGTGTTGGAAGGGGACCTTCCGGATTACTCTCCAGCCTTTAATGGGAATATTTCCTATTCTCGATATGAGTCCATACAGTTGTTTTCCTTCCCACTGAGGACGGATGTAAGGGAACATTCGGAGTCGTATAGGCAAAGTCCAGTACACTTTTGCCTTTCAAGCAGGAATGTGGGATTTCTCTTGAGATTCTGCAGCGCAAAATTTCCTCATCTCGCATTGAGGGGTAATTTTGTGGAGTTTCTCGAGTTGCGATTGGAAGCTGGGAGGATTTCTCAAGTTGCGACGAGGACCTCAGGAACTTCCTCGAGTTACTTCAGGGAAGTCAGTTCCCCTTTTGTGCTGGAAGGGGAACATCCGTATTGCAATCGAGTCCTTTAATGGGAATAAGGCCTCTTCTCGAGTTGAGTCCATAAAGTGTGTTCCCCTCTCCAATGGGGACGGATGATAGGGAACTTTCTGAGTGGCATAAGTGTGTCAAGTACCCTTTTGTTTTCAAGCGGGAATGTGGGATTTCTCTTGAAATTCTGCAGTGCAAAATTTCCTCATCTCACATTGAGGGGATAATTTTGTGGTGTTTCACGAATTGCGGAGGGATACTGGGCGTACTCCTCAAGTTGCCACGTAGACTTCAGGAACTCATTCGAGTTACTTCAGGGAAGTCAGTTCCCCTTTTGTGCTGCAAGGGGAACTTCCGGATTACTCTCCAGCCGTTAAACAGGAACATTGCCTCTTCTCGATTTGAGTCCATAAAGTGTGTTCTCCTCTCCACTGAGGACTGATGTTAGGGACCATTCTGAGTCGCCTAAAGGGAGTCAAGTACCCTTTTGCCTTTCAAGCGGGAATGTGGGATTTCTCTTTAGATTTTGCAGCGCAAAATTTCCTCATCTCGCATTGAGGGATAATTTTGTGGAGTTTCTCGAGTTGCGGAAGGAAGCAGGAGGTACTTCTTGAGTTGCAACGGGGACTTCAGGAACTCGCTCCGGTTTTTTCAGGTAAGTCAGTCCCCTTTTGTGTTGGAAGGGGGACTTCCAGATAACTCTCCAGCCATTAAAAGGGAATATTGCCTCTTCTCGATTTTAGTCCACAAGTGTGATCTCCTCTCCTCTGAAGAGAGATGTTAGGGACCATTCTGAGTGCCCGAAAGGGACTCAAGTACACTTTTGCCTTTCAAGAGGGCATGTGGGGTTTCTCTTGAGATTCTGCATAGCAAAATTTCCTCATCTCGCATTGAGGGGATAATTTTGTGATGTTTCTCGAATGGAGGCGGGAAGCTGGGCATAAATCTCCAGTTGTGACGGGAACCTCAAGAACTCACTCGAGTTACTTCAGAGAAGTCAGGTCCCCTTTTTTGCTGGAAGGGGAACTTCCGGTTTACTCTCGAGCCCTTTAATGAGAATAGGGCCTCTTCTTGAGTGGAGTCCATAAAGTGTGTTCTCCTCTCCAATGGAGACAGATGTTAGGTAACTTCCTGAGTGGTATAAAGTGTGTAAAGTACACTTTTCCCTTTCAAGCGGGAATGTGGTATTTCTCTTGAGATTCTGCAGCACAAAATTACCTCATCTCGCTTTGAGGGGAAATTTTGTGGTGTTTCTCGAGTTGCGGCGGGAAATAGGGTGTACTTCTCGAGTTGCGACAGGGACCTCAGGAACTCGCCCGACTTGCTTCAGGGAAGTCTAGTCCCCTTTTGTGTTGGAAGGGGAACTTCCGGATTACTCTCGAGCCGTTAAATAGGAATATGGACTCTTCTCGATTTGAGTCCATAAAGTGTGTTCTCCTCTACTCTGAGGATGGATGTTAGGGACCATTATGAGCATCCTAAAGGGAGTCAAGTACCCTTTTGCCTTTGAAGCGGGAATGTGGGATTTCTCTTGAGATTCTGCAGCGCAAAATTTCCTCATCTCGCATTGGTGGGATAATTTTGTGGTGTTTCTCGAGTTGTGGCGGGAAGCTGGGGGTACTGCTCGAGTTGCAATGGGAACCTCAGGAACTTTCTCAGGTTGCTTCAGGAAGTCAGGTCCCCTTTGTTGTTGGAAGGAGAATTTCCGGTTTACTCTCGAGCCGTTAATTGGGAATAGGGTCTCATCTCGAATTGAGTCCTTAACCTGTGTTGTCCTCCATTGGGGACAGTAGTGTGAGTGATCACTCTGAGGCACCTAAAGGGAGTCAAGTACCCTTTTGCCTTTCAAGCAGGCATGTGGGGTTTCTCTTGAGATTCTGCATAGCAAAATTTCCTCATCTCACATTGAGGGGATAATTTTGTGGTGTTTCACGAATTGCTTCGGGATACTGCGGGTAATCTTCGAGTTGCGACGTGGACTTCAGGAACTCACTCGAGTTACTTCAGGGAAGTCAGGTCCCCTTTTGTGCTGAAAGGGGAACTTCCGGATTACTCTCCAGCCGTTAAACGGGAACATTGCCTCTTCTCGATTTGAGTCCATAAAGTGTGTTCACCTCTCCACTGAGGAAGGATGTTAGGGACCATTCTGAGTCGCAGAATGCTCAAACTACCGGACAATTGCCCTCATCTCACACGCTAGCAAAGTCATGCTCAAAATTCTCCAAGCCAGGCTTCAGCAATATGTAAACCGTGAACTCCCAGATGTTCAAGCAGGTTTTAGAAAAGGCAGAGGCACCAGAGATCAAATTGCCAACATCCGCTGGATCATGGAGAAAGCAAGAGAGTTTCAGAAAAACATCTATTTCTGCTTCATTGACTATGCCAAAGCCTTTGACTGTGTGGATCACAATAAACTGTGGAACATTCTGAAAGAGATGGGAATCCCAGACCACCTGACCTGCCTCTTGAGAAACCTGTATGCAGGTCAGGAAGCAACAGTTAGAACTGGATATGGAACAACAGACTGGTTCCAAATAGGAAAAGGTGTACGTCAAGGTTGTATATTGTCACCTTGCTTATTTAACTTATATGCAGAGTACATCATGAGGAACCCTGGGCTGGAAGAAGCACAAGCTGGAATCAAGATTGCTGGGAGAAATATCAATAACCTCAGATATGCAGATGACACCACCCTTATGGCAGAAAATGAAGAGGAACTCAAAGGCCTCTTGATGAAAGTGAAAGAGGAGAGTGAAAAGGTTGGTTTGAAGCTCAACATTCACAAAACAAAGATCATGGCATCTGGTCCCATCACTTCATGGGAAATAGATGGAAAAACACTGGAAACAGTGTCAGACTTTGTTTTTTTGGGCTCCAAAATCACTGCAGATGCTGATTGCAGCCATGAAATTAAAAGACGCTTGCTCCTTGGAAGGAAAGTTATGACCAACCTTGATAGTATATTAAAAAGCAGAGACATTACTTTGCCAACCAAGGTCCGTCTAGTCAAGGCAATGGTTTTTCCCGTGGTCATGTATGGATGTGAGAGTTGGACTGTGAAGAAGGCTGATCGCCGAAGAATCGATGCTTTTGAACTGTGGTGTTGGAGAAGACTCTTGAGAGTCCCTTATACTGCAAGGAGATCCAACGAGTCTATTCTAAAGGAGATCAATCCTGGATGTTCATTGGACGGACTGATGCTAAAGCTGAAACTGCAATACTTTGGCTACCTCATGCGACGAGTTGACTCACTGGAAAAGACTCTGATGCTGGGAAAGGTTGGGGGCGGGAGGAGAAGGGGACGACGGAGAATGAGATGGCTGGATGGCATCACCGACTCTGTGGACATGAGTTTGAGTGTACTCCGGGAGTTGGTGATGGACAGGGAGGCCTGGCGTGCTGTGATTCATGGGGTCGCGGAGAGTCGGACACGACTGAGCGACTGAACTGAACTGAACTGAACTGAAAGGGAGTCAAGTAACCTTTTGCCTTTCAAGCAGGAATGTGGGATTTCTCTTGAGATTTTGCAGCGCAAAATTACCTCATCTCGCATTGAGGGATAATTTTGTGGAGTTTCTCGAGTTGCGGAAGGAAGCAGGAGGTACTTCTTGAGTTGCAACGGGGACTTCAGGAACTCGCTCCAGTTTCTTCAGGTAAGTCAAGTCCCCTATTGTGTTGGAAGGGGAACTTCCGGAAAACTCTCCAGCCATTAAAAGGGAATATTGCCTCTTCTCGATTTTAGTCCACAAGTGTGATCTCCTCTCCTCTGAAGAGAGATGTTAGGGATCATTCTGAGTGGCCGAAAGGGACTCAAGTACACTTTTGCCTTTCAAGAGGGCATGTGGGATTTCTCTTGAGATTCTGCATCGCAAAATTTCCTCATCTCGCACTGAGGGGATAATTTTGTAATGTTTTTCGAATGGAGGCGGGAAGCTGGGTATACATCTCCAGTTGTGACGGGGATCTCAGGAACTCACTCGAGTTACTTCAGGGAAGTCAGGTCCCCTTTTGTGCTGGAAGGGGAACTTCCAGTTTACTCTCGAGCCCTTTAATGGGAATAGGGCCTCTTCTTGAGTTGAGTCGATAAAATGTGTTCTGCTCTCCAATAGGGACGGATGTTAGGGAACTTTTTGAGTGGCATAAAGGGTGCCAAGTACTCTTTTGCCTTTCAAGCGGAAATGTGGGATTTCTCTTGTGTTTCTACAGCGCAAAATTACCTCAACCATCATTGAGGGGAGAATTTTGTGGTGTTTCTCGAGTTGCGGTGGGAAGCATGTGGTACTACTCCAGTTGAAACGGGGACCTCAGGAACTCGATCAGGTTGCTTCAGGGAAGTCAAGTCCCCTTTTTGTGCTGGAAGGGGAACTTCCGGTTTACTCTCGAACCCTTTAATGGGAATAGGGCCTCTTCTAGGGTTGAGTTCTTAAATTGTGTTCCCCTTCAATGGGGACGGATGTTAGGGAACATTCTGAGTGGCATAATGTATGTCAAGTACCCTTTTGCCTTTCAAGCGGGAATGTGGGATATCTCTTGAGAATCTGCAGCGCAAAATTTCCTCACCCAGCATTGAGGGGATAATTTTGTTGTGTTTCTCGAATTATGGTGGGAAGCTGGTGGTACTTCTCCAGTTGAGACGGGAACCTCAGGAACTCCCTCGGGTTGCTTGAGGGAAGTCAAGTCCCCTTTTGGGTTGGAAGGGGAGCTTCCGGATTACTCTCGAGCCGTTAAATGGGAATGTTGCCTCTTCTCCTTTTGAGTCCATAAAGTGTGTTTTCCTCTCCCTGAGGACGGATGTTAGGCACCATTCTGAGTCACCTAAAGGGAGTCAAATAACCTTTTGCTTTTCAAGCGGAAATGTGGGTTTTCTCTTGAGATTCTGCAGTGCAAAATTTCTTCATCTCGCATTGAGGGGATAATATTGTGGTGTTTCTCGAGTTGCGACGGGAACCTCAGGAACTCACTCGAGTTACTTCAGGGAAGTCAGGTCCCCTTTTGTGCTGGAAGGGGAACTTCCGGATTACTCTCGAGCCTTTTAATGGGAATAGGGCCTCTTCTTGAATTGAGTTCGTAAAATTTGTTCTGCATCCCAATGGGGTCGGATGTTAGGGAAATTTCTGAGTGGCATAAATTGTGTCAAGTACCCTTTTTCCTTCAAGCGGGAATGTGGGATTTCTCTGAGTTTCTACTGCGCAAAATTACCTCATCTCGCATTGAGGGGATAATTTTGAGGTGTTTCTCGAGTTGCGGCGGGAAACATGGGGTACTATTTGAATTGCGACGGGGACCTCAGGAATTCCCTCGTGTTGCTACAGGAAAGGCAGGTCCCCTTTGATGTTGTAAGGGGAACTTGCGGTTTACTCTCGATCCCTTAAATGGGAACAGGGGCTCATCTCGAATTGAGTCCATAAAGTGTGTTCTCCTCTCGAAGTGAACGGCTGTGTGAGGGAACTTTCTGAGTCGAATAAAGGGTGTCAAGTACCTTTTTGCCTTTCAAGAGGGAATGTGGTATTTCTCTAGAGATTCTGCATCGCAAAATTTCCTCATCTCACATTGAGTGGATAATTTTGTTGTGTTCCTCGAGTTGCGGCGGGAAGCTAGGGGTACTTCTCGAGTTGCGACGGGGACCTAGGGAACTCCGTCGGGTTGCTTCAGGAAAGGCAGGTCCCCTTTGGTGTTGGAAGGATAACTTCCGGTTTACTCTCGAGCCCTTAAATGGAAACAGCTGCTCATCTCGAACTGAGTCCACAGGGTGTGTTCTCCTCTCCAAAAGGGACGGCTGTGTGAGGGAACTTTCTGAGTCAAATAAAGGTTTTCAACTACCTTTTTGCCTTTCAAGAGGGAATGTGGTATTTCTGTTGAGATTCTGCATCGCAAAATTTCCTCATCTCGCATTGAGGAGATAATTTTGTGGTGTATCTCGAGTTGCCGCAGGAAGCTGGGGTTACTTCTCGAATTTCGAAGGGGACCTCAGGAACTCGCTCAGGTTGCTTCAGGGAAGACAGGTCCCCTTTGGTGTTGGAAGGGGAACTTCCGGTTTACTCTCGAGCCCTTACATGGGAACAGGGTCTCATATCGAATTGAGTGCATAAAGTGTGTTCTCCTCTCCAATGGGACGGATGTTAGGGAACTTTCTGAGTGGCATAAAGTGTGTCAAGTACCCTTTAGCTTTTCAAGCGGGAATGTGGGATTTCTCTTGAAATTCTGCAGCGCAAAATTTCCTCATCTCACATTGAGGGGATAATTTTGTGGTGTTTCACGAATTGCAGCGGGATACTGGGGGTACTTCTCGAGTTGCGCCATCGACTTCAGGAACTCACTCGACTTACTTCAGGGAAAACAGGTCCCATTTTGTGCTGCAAGGGAACTTCTGGATTACTCTCGAGCCGTTAAATGGGAATATTGCCTCTTCTCGATTTGAGTCCATAAAGTGTGTTCTCCTCTCCACTGAGGACGGGTGTTACAGAACATTCTGAGTCGCCTATTAGGAGTCAGGTACCCTTTTGCCTATCAAGCGGGATGTGGGATTTCTCTTGAGATTCTGCAGCGCCAAATTTCCTCATCTCGCATTGAGGGGATAATTTTGTGGTGTTTCTCGAATGGAGGCGTGAGGCTGGGCGTACATCTCCAGTTAGACGGGGACCTCAGGTACTCACTCGAGTTACCTCAGGGAAGTCAGGTCCCCTTTTGTGCTGGAAGGGGAACTTCTGGTTTACTCTCGAGCCCTTTAATGGGAATAGGGCCATTTCTTGATTTGAGTCGATAAAATGTGTTCTGCTCTCCAATGGGGACGGATGTTAGGGAACTTTCTGAGTGGCATGAAGGATGTCAATACTTTTTTGCCTTTCAAGCGGGAATGTGGGATTTCTCTTGAGTTTCAACAGCACAAAATTACCTCATCTCTCATTGAAGGGAGAATTTTGCGGTGTTTCTCGAATTGTGGCGGGAAGCATGGGGTACTACTCGAATTGCGAAGGGGACATCATCAACCCTCTCGGATTGCTTCAGGGAAGTCAAGTCCCGTTTTATGTTGGAAGGGGAACTTCCGGATTATTCTCGAGCTGTTAAATGGGAATATTTCCTCTTCTCATTTTATGTCCATAAAGTGTGTTTTCCTCTCCCCTGAGGACGGATGTTAGGGACCACTCTGAGTCACCTAAAGGGAGTCAAGTAACCTTTTGCTTTTCAAGCGGAATTGTGGGTTTTCTCTTGAGATTCTGCAGCACAAAATTTCTTCATCTTGCATTGAGGGGATAATTTTGTGGTGTTTCTCGAATTGCGACGGGAAGCTGGGGGTTCTTCTCGAGTTGCGACGGGAACCTCAGGAACTCACTCGAGTTACTTCAGGGAAGCCAGGTCCCCGTTTGTGCTGGAAGGGGAACTTCCGGATTACTCTGGAGCCCTTTAATGGGAATAAGGCCTCTTCTCGAGTTGAGTCCAGAAAGTGTGTTCTCCTCTCCAATGGGGACAGATGTTAGGGAACTTTCTGAGTGGCATAAAGTGTGTCAAGTACCCTTTTGCCTTCCAAGCGGGAATGTGGGATTTCTCTTGAGATTCTGCAGCGCAAAATGACCTCATCTCGCATTGACGGGATAATTTTGTGCTGTTTCTCGAGTTGCGGCGGGAACCTGGGTGTACATCTCTAGTTGCGAAAGGGACCTCAGGAACTCGCTCAGGTTGCTTAAGCGACTTCAAGTCCTTTTTTTGCTGGAAGGAGAACTTCCGGATTACTCTCGAGCCCTTTATTGGGAATAGGGCCTCTTCTCGATTTGAGTCCATAAAATGTGTTCTCCTCTCCACTGAGGACAGATGTTAATGACCATTCTGAATCGCCTAAACGTTGTCAAGTAGCCTTTTGCCTTTCAAGCGGGAATGTGGGATTTCTTTGAGATTCTGCCCCTCAAAATTTCCTCATCTCGCATTGAGGGGATAATATGTCCTGTTTCTCGAATTGGGGCGGGAAGCTTGCTGTACTTCTCCAGTTTCGACGGGGACCTCAGGAACTCACTCAAGTTACTTCAGGGAAGTCAGGTCCCCTTTTGTGTTGGAAGGGGAACTTCTAGAGAACTCTCGAGCCGTGAAATGCGATTATTACCTCTTCTCGATTTGAGTCCATCAAGTGTGTTTCCTATCTACTGAGGACGGATGTTAGAGAACATTCTGAGTCGCCTATTTGGAGTAAGGTACCCTTTTGCCTATCAAGCGGGATGTGTGATTTCTCTTGAGATACTGCAGCGCAAAATTTCCTCATCTCGCATTGAGGGGATAATTTTTTTGTGTTTCTCGAATTGCGGTGAGAAGCTGGGGATACTTCTCGAGTTGCGACGGGGAACTCAGAAACTCACTCAAGTTACTTCAGGGTAGTCAGGTCCCCTTTTGTGCTGGTAGGGGAACTTCCAGATTACTCTCCAGCCCTTTAATGTAAATAGCGCCTCTTCTGGATTTGAGTCCTTAAAGTTTGATCTCCTCTCCACTAGGGACGGAGTTTAGGGAAATTTCAGAGTGGCATAATGCTTGTCATGTACCATTTTGCCTTTCAAGCGGGAATGTAGGATTTCCCTTGACATTCTGCAGCGCAAAATTTCTTCATCTCATGTTGAGGGGATAATTTTGTGGTGTTTCTCGAGTTGAGGCGGGAAGCAGGGGCTAAATATCGAGTTGGGACGGGGACTTCAGGAACTCTTTCAGGTTGCTTCAGGGAAGTCAAGTCCCCTTTTGTGTTGGAAGGGGAACTTCCGGATTACTCACGAGCCGTCAAATGGGAATATTGCCTCTTCTCCTTTTGAGTTCAAAAAGTGTGTTTTCCTCTCCCATGAGGACGGATGTTAGGGACCATACTGAGTCACCTAAAGGGAGTCATGTAACCTTTTGTTTTTCAAGCGGAAATGTGGGTTTTCTCTTGAGATTTTGCAGCGCAAAATTTCTTCATCTCGTATTGAGGGGATAATTTTGTGGTCTTTCTCGTGTTGCGCCGGGAACCTCAGGAACTGACTCGAGTTACTTCAGGGAAGTCAGGTCCCCTTTTTGCTGGAAGGGGAACTTCCGGATTACTCTGGAGCCCTTTAATGGGAATAAGGCCTCTTCTTGAATTGAGTCCGTAAAGTTTGTTCTGCATCCCAATGGGGCGGATGTTAGGGAAATTTCTGAGTGCCATAAATTGTGTCAAGTACCCTTTTTCCTTTCAAGCGGAAATGTGGGATATCTCTGAGTTTCTACTGCGCAAAATTACCTCATCTCCAATTGAGGGGATAATTTTGAGGTGTTTCTCGAGTTGCGGCGGGAAACATGGGGTACTATTTGAATTTTGATGGGGACCTCAGGAACTCACTCGGGTTGCTTCAGGGAAGTCAAGTCCCGTTTGTGTTGGAAAGCTAACTTCCGGATTACTCTGGAGCCGTTAAGTGGAAATATTGCCTCTTCTACTTTTGAGTGCATAAAGTGTGTTTTCCTCTCCACTGAGGACTGATTTTAGGGACCATTCTGAGTCACCTAAAGGGAGTCAAGTAACCTTTTGCTTTTCAAACAGAAATGTGGATTTTCTCTTGAGATTCTGCAGCACAAAATTTCTTCATTTCGCATTGAGGGGGTAATTTTGTGGTGTTTCTCGAATTGGGACGGGAAGCTGGGGGTTCTTCTCGAGTTGCGACGGGAACCTCAGGGATTCACTCGAGTTACTTCAGGGAAGTCAGGTCCCCTTTTGTGCTGGAAGGGGAACTTCCGGATTACTCTGGAGCCCTTTAATGGGAATAAGGCCTCTTCTCGAGTTGAGTCCATAAAGTGTGCTCTTCTCTCCAATGGGGACTGATTTTAGGGAATTTTCTGAGTGGCAGAAAGTGCATCAGGTACCCTTTTGCCTTTTAAGCGGGAATGTGGTGTTTCTCTTGAGATTCTGCAGCGCAAAATGACCTCATCTCGCATTGACTGGATAATTTTGTGCTGTTTCTCGAGTTGCGGCGGGAAGTTGGGGGTACTTCTCTAGTTGCGAAGGGGACCTCAGGAACTCGCTCGGTTTGCCTCAGCGACGTCAAGTCCTTTTTATCCTGGAAGGGGAACTTCCAGATTATTCTCGAGCCCTTTCTTGGAAATACGGCCTCTTCTCGATTTGAGTCCATAAAATGTGTTCTCCTCTCCACTGAGGACAGATGTTAATGACCATTCTGAATCGCCTAAACGTTGTCAAGTAGCCTTTTGCCTTTCAAGCGGGAATGTGGGATTTCTTTTGATATTCTGCGCCGCAAAATTTCCTCATCTCGCATTGAGGGGATAATTTGTCCTGTTTCTCGAATTGCGGCGGGAAGCTTGGTGTACTTCTCCAGTTTCGACGGGGACCTCAGCAACTCAGTCAAGTTACTTCAGGGAAGTCAGGTCCCCTTTTGTTTTGGAAGGGGAAATTCTAGAGTACTCTCGAGCTGTGAAATGGGAATATTACCTCTTCTCGATTTGAGTCCATAAAGTGTGTTTTCCTATCCACTGAGGACGGATGTTAGAGCACATTCTGGTTCGCCTATTTGGAGTAAGTTACCCTTTGGCCTATCATGCGGGATGTGTGATTTCTCTTGAGATTCTGCAGCGCATATTTTCCTCATCTCGCATTGAGGGGTAATTTTGTGGAGTTTCTTGTGTTGTGGTTGGAAGCTGGGGGGATTTCTCGAGTTGCTCGAGGACCTCAGGAAGTTACTCGAGTTACTTAAGGGAAGTCAGGTCCCCTTTTGTGCTGGAAGGGGAACATCCATATTACAATCGAGTCCTTTAATGAGAATAGGGCCTCTTCTCCAGTTGAATCCATAAAGTTTGTTCTCCTCTCCAATGGGACGGATGTTAGGGAACATTCTGAGTGGCATAAAGTGTGTCAAGTACCCTTTTGCTTTTCAAGCTGGAATGTGGGATTTCTCTTGAAATTTTGCAGCGCAAAATTTCTCATCTCACATTGAGGGGATAATTTTGTGGTGTTTCACCAATTGGGCCGGGATACTGGGGGTACTTCTCGAGTTGTGTCGTGGACTTCATGAACTCACAAGACTTACTTCAGGGAAGTCAAGTCCCATTTTGTTCTGCAAGGGGAACTTCCGGATTACTCTCGAGCCATTAAACAGGAATATTGCTTCTTCTCGATTTGAGTCCATAAAGTGTGTTCTCCTCTCCACTGAGGATGGATGTTAGGGTCCATTCTGAGTGGCCGAAAGGGACTCAAGTACCCTTTTGCCTTTAAAGCGGGAATGTGGGCTTTCTCTTGAGATTTTGCAGCACGAAATTTACTCATAGCATTGAGGGGTAAGTTTGTGGAGTTTCTCGAGTTGCGGAAGGAATAGGGGGTACTTCTTGAGTGGCAACGGCGACTTCAGGAACTCGCTCTGGTTTCTTCAGGTAAGTCAAGTCCGCTTTTGTGCTGGAAGGGGAACTTCCGGTTTACTCTCGAGCTCTTTAATGGGAATAGGGCCTCTTCTTGAGTTGCGTCCATAAAATGTGTTCTGCTCTCCAATAGGAACGGATGTCAGGGAACTTTCTGAGTGGCATAAATGGTGTCAAATACTCTTTTGCCTTTCAAACGGGAATGTGGGATTTCTCTTGAGTTCCTACAGCGCAAAATTACCTCATGTCGCACTGAGGGGAGAATTTTGTGGTGTTTCTCGAGTTGCGGCGGGAAGCATGAGGTACTACTCGAATTGCGATGGGGACCTCAGGAACTCGCTCGGGTTGTTTCAGGGAAGTCAAGTCCCATTTTGTGTTGGAAGCGGAACTTCCGGATTACTCTCGAGCCTTTAAATGGGAATATTGCCTCTTCTCCTTCTGAGTCCATAAAGTGTGTTTTCCTCTCCACTGAGGATGGACGTTAGGGACTATTGTGAGTCAACTAAAGGGAGTCAAGTAATCCTTTGCTTTTCAAGCAGAAATGTGGGTTTTCTATTGAGATTCTGCAGCGCAATATTTCTTCATCTCGCATTGAGAGGATAATTCTGTGGTGTTTCTCGAATTGCGACGGGAAGCTGGGGGTTCTTCTTGAGTTGCGACGGGAACCTCAGGAACTCCCTCGAGTTACTTCAGGGAAGTCAGGTCCCCTTTTGTGCTGGAAGGGGAACTTCTGATTTACTCTCGAGCCCTTTAATGGGAATAGGGGCTCTTCTCGAGTTGAGTCCCTAAAGTGTGTTCTCCTCTCCAATGGGGACTGATGTTAGGGAACTTTCTGAGTGGCATAATGTGTGTCAAGTACCCTTTGGCCTTTCAAGCAGGAATGTGGGATTTCTCTTGAGTTTCTGCAGCACCATATTTCCTCATCCCGAATTGAGGGGATAATTTTGTTGTGTTTCTCAAATTATGGCGGGAAGCTGGGCGTACTTCTCCAGTTGAGAAGGGGACCTCAGGAACTACCTCGGTTTGCTTGAGGGAAGTCAAGTCACCTTTTGTGTTGGAAGGGGTACTTCTGAAGTACTCTCGAACCGTTAAATGGGAATATTGCCTCTTCTCGATTTGAGTCCGTAAAGTGTGTTCTCCTCTCCAGTGAGGACGGGTGTTAGAGAACATTCTGAGTCGCCTATTTGGAATAAGGAACCCTTTTGCCTATCAAGTGGGATGTGGGATTTCTCTTGAGATTCGGCAACGCAAAATTTCCTCATCTCGCATTGAGGTGATAATTTTGTGGTGTTTCTACAGTTGTGACGGGAAGCATGAGGTACTATTCGAATTGTTACGGGGGCCTCAGGAACTCTCTCGGGTTGCTTCAGGGCAGTCAAGTCCCCTTTTTTGTTGGAAGGGGAACTTCCGGATTACTCTTGAGCCGTCAAATGGGAATATGGCCTCTTCTCCTTTTGAGTCCAAAAAGTGTGTTTTCTTCTCCACTGAGGACAGATGTTAGGGACCATTCTGAGTCACCTAAAGGGAGTCAAGTAACCTTTTGATTTTCAAGCAGAAATGTGGGTTTTTTCTTGAGATTTTGAAGCACAAAATTTCTTCATCTCGCATTGAGGGGATAATTTTGTGGTGTTTCTCGAGTTTCGGTGGGAAGCAGGGGGTAATTCTCAAGTTGGGACGAGGACTTCCGGAACGCTCTCGGGTTGCTTCAGGGAAGTCAAGTCCCCTTCTGTGTTGGAAGGGGAACTTCCGGATTACTCTCCAGCCTTTAATGGGAATATTTTCTATTCTCAATTTGAGTACATAAAGTTGTTCTCTTCTCCACTGAAGACGGATGTTAGGGAACATTCGGAGTCGGATAAACGAAGTCAATTAACCTTTTGCCTTTCAAGCGGGAATGTGGGATTTCTCTTGAGATTTTGCAGCGCAAAATTTCCTCATCTCGCATTGAGGGTAATTTGTGTAGTTTCTCGAGTTACGGTTGGAAGCTGGGGGGATTTGTCGAGTTGCTCGAGGATCTCAGGAACTCACTTGAGTTACTTCAGGGAAGTCAGGTCCCCTTTTGTGCTGGAAGGGGGACTTCCGTATTACAATCGAGTCCTTTAATGGGAATAGAGCCTCTTCTCGAGTTGAGTCCATAAAGTGTGTTCTCCTCACCAATGGGACGGATGTTAGGGAATTTTCTGAGTGCCATAAAGTGTGTCAAGTACCCTTTTGCTTTTCAAGCGGGAATGTGGGATTTCTCTTGAAATTCTGCAGCGCAAAATTCCTCATCTCACATTGAGGGGATAATTTTGTGGTGTTTCACGAATTGCGGCGGGATACTGGGGGTACTTCTCGAGTTTCGATGTGGACTTCAGGAACTCACTCGACTACTTCAGGGAAGTCAGATCCCCTTTTGTGCTGGAAGGGGAACTTCCGGTTTACTCTCGGGCCCTTTAATGGGAATGGGGCTTCTTCTTGAGTTGAGTCGATAAAATGTGTTCTGCTCTCCAATAGGAACGGATATCAGGGAACTTTCTGAGTGGCATAAAGGGTGTAAAGTACTCTTTTGCCTTTCCTGCGGGAATGTGGGATTTCTCTTGAGTTTCTACAGCGCAAAATTTCCTTATCTCGCATTGAGGGGAGAATTTTGTGGAGTGTCTCGAGTTGCGGCGGGAAGCATGGTGTAATTCTCGAGTTGGGACGGGGACTTCAGGAACTCTCTCGGGTTGCTTCAGGGAAGTCAGGTTCCCGTTTGTGTTGGAAGGGGAACTTCCAGATTACACTCAAGCCGTTAAACAGGAATATTGCCTCTTCTCGATTTGAGTCCATAAAGTGTGTTCTCCTCTCCCCTGAGGACGGGTGTTAGGGACCATTCTGAGTCGCCTAAAGGGAGTCAAGTACCCTTTTGCCTTTCAAGCGGGAATGTGGGATTTCTCTTGAGATTTTGCAGCGTAAAATTTCCTCATCTCACATTGAGGGGTAATTTTGTGGAGTTTCTCGTGTTGCGGAAGGAAGCAGGGGGTACTTCTCGAGTTGCTACCGGGACCTCAGGAACTCACTCAAGTTACTTCAGGGTAGTCAGGTCCCCTTTTGTGCTGTTAGGGGAACTTCCGGATTACTCTCCAGCTCTTTAATGTAAATAGCGCCTCTTCTGTATTTGAGTCCTTAAAGTTTGTTCTCCTCTCCACTGGGGACGGATTTTAGGGAACTTTAAGAGTGGCATAAATTTTGTCAAGTACCATTTTGCCTTTCAAGCGGGAATGTGGGATTTCCCTTGAGATTCTCCTGCGCAAAATTTCCTCATCTCATATTGAATGGATAATTTTTTGGTGTTTCTCGAGTTGCCGCGGGAAGCAGGGGGTAATTCTCGAGTTGGCACGGGGACTTCAGGAACTCTCTCCGGTTGCTTCAGGGAAGTCAAGTCCCCTTTTGTGTTGGAAGGGGAACTTCCGGATTACTCCCCAGCCTTTAATGGGAATATTTCCTATTCTCGATTTGAGTCCATTAATTTGTTTTCCTCTCCACAGAGGACGGATGTTAGGGAATATTCAGAGTAACATAAACGAAGTCAAGTACCCTTTTGCCTTTCAAGTGAGAATGTAGGATTTCTCTTGAGATTGTGCAGCGAAAAATTCCTCATCTCGCATTGAGGGGATAATTTTGTGGTGTTTCCCTTGGTGCGGCAGGATGCTGGGGGTACCTCTCGACTTGCGACGGGCACCTCAAGAACTCACTCGGGTTGCTTTAGGGAAGTCAGATCCCCTTTTGTGTCGGAAGCGGGACTTCTGGTTTACTCTCGAGCCGTTAAATGGGAATAGGGGCTCATATCGAATTGAGTCCATAAAGTGTGTTCTCCTCTCCAATGGGGACTAATGTTAGTGAAATTTCTGAGTTGCATAACGGGTGTGAAGTAACCTTTCTCCTTTCAAGAGGGAATGTGGTATTTCTCTTGAGATTCTGCAGCGCAAAATTTCCTCATGTCACATTGAGGGGATAATTTTGTGGTGTTCTCGACTTGCGGCGGGAAACTAGGGGTACTGCTCGAGTTGCGACGTGGACCTCAGAAACTAGCTCGGGTTGCCTCAGGGAAGTCAGGTCCCCTTTGGTGTTGGAAGGGGAACTTACCGTTTACTCTAGAGCCGTTAAATGGAAATACGGGCTCATCTCCAATTTAGTCCAAAAATTGTGTTTTCCTGTCCAGTGGCGACGGCTGGGTGAGGGAAGTTTCTGAGTCGCATAAAGGGTGTCAAGTACACTTTTGCCTTTGAAGAGGGAATGTGGTATATCTCTTGAGATTCTGCAAGGCAAAATTTCCTAATCTCGCATTGAGGGGATAATTTTGTGGTATTTCTCGAGTTCTGGCGTGGAGCTGACGGTACTTCTCGAAGTGGGATGGGGACCTCAGGAACTCGCTCGGGTTGCTTCAGGGAAGTCAGTTCCCCTTTTGTGTTGGAAGGGTACGTCCTGTTTACTCTCGAGCCGTTAAATGGGAATTAGTGCTCATCTCAAATTGAGTCCATAAAGTGTGTTCTCCTCTCCAATGGGGACTGATATTAGTGAAATTTCTGAGTCACATAAAGGGTGTCACATACCCTTTTGCCTTTCAAGAGGGAATGTGGTATTTCTCTTGAGATTCTGAAGTGCAAAATTTCCTCATCTCGCATTGAGGGGATAATGTTGTAGTGTTTCTCGAGTTGTGGCGGTTAGCTGGGTGTACTTCTCGAGTTGCGACGGGGAACTCAGGAACTCGATGGGATTGCCTCAGGGAAGTCAGTTCCACTTTGGTGTTGGAAAGCGAACTTCCGGTTTACTCTCGAGCCGTTAAATGGGAATAGGGCCTCATCTCGTATTGAGACCATAAAGAGTGTTCTCCTCTCCAATGGGGAATGATGTTAGTGAAATTTCTGAGTCGCATAAAGGGTGTCAAGTACCCTTTTGCCTTTCAAACGGGAATGTGGTATTTCTCTTGCGATACTGCAGCGCAAATTTTCCTCATCTAGGATTGAGGGGATAATTTTGTGGTGTTTCTCGAGTTGCGGCGGGAAGCTGTGTGTAAATCTCAAGTCACTACGGGAACCTCAGGAACACGCTCAGGTTGCTTCATTGAAGTCACGTCCCCTTTGGTTTTGGAAGGGGAACTTCCGGTTTACTCTCGAGCCGTTAAATGGGAATAGGGGCTCATCTCGATTTGAGTCCATAAAGTGTGTTCTCCTGTCCAATGGGGACGGCTGTCTGAGGGAACTTTCTGAGTAGCATTAAGGGTGTCAAGTACCCTTTTGCCTTTCAAGTGGGAATGTGCTATTTCTCTTGCGATTCTGCAGCGCAAAATTTCCTCATCTCCCATTTAGGGGATGATTTTGTGGTGTTTTCCGAGTTGCGCTGGGAAGCAGGGGGTCCTTCTCGAGTTGCGAACGTGACCTCAGGAACTCTCTCGGGTTGCTTCAGGGAAGTCAGGTCCCCTTTGGTGTTGGAAGGGGAACTTCCGGTTTACTGTCGAGCCGTTAAATGAGAATATAGGCTCATCTCGAATTGAGTCCATAAAGTGTGTTCTCCTCTCCAATTGGGATGGCTGTGTGAGGGAAGTTACTGAGTCGCTTTAAGGGTGTCAAGTACCCTTTTGCCTTTCAAGAGGGAATGTGGTATTTGTCTTGAGATTCTGCAGTGCAAAATTTCCTCAAATCGCATTGAGGGGATAATTTTCTGGTGTTTCTCGAGCTGCAGCGGGAAGCTGGGGGTACTTCTCGAGTTGCGATGGGGACCTCAGGAACCCGCTCGGTTTGCTTCTGGGAAGTCAGCTCCCCTAAGGTGTTGGAAGGGGATCTTCCGCTTTACTCTCGAGCCGTTAAATGGGAATATGGGCTCATCTCGAATTGAATCCATGAAGTGTGTTCTCCTCTCCAATGGGGACGGCTGTGTGAGGGAAATTTCTCAGTCGCATAAAGGTTTTCAAGTACCCTTTGCCTTTCAAGCGGGAATGTGGGATTTCCCTTGAGATTCTGCAGCACAAAATTTCCTCATCTCATATTGAGGGGATAATTTTATGGTGTTTCGCGAGTTGCGGCGGGAAGCAGGGGGTAATTCTCGAGTTGGGACGGGGACCTCAGTAACTCGCTCAGGTTGCTTAAGGGAAGTCAAGACCCCTTTTGTGTTGGAAGGGGAACTTCCGGTTTACTCTCGAGCCGATAAATGAGAATAGGTCTCATCTCGAACTGAGTCCATAAAGTTTGTTCTTCTCTCCAATGGGGACTGATTTTAGTGAAATTTCTGAATCCCATAAAGGGTGTCAAGTATGCTTTTGCCTTTCAAGAGGGAATGTGGTATTTCTCTTGAGATTCTGCAGCGCAATATTTCCTCATCTCGCATTGAGGGAATAATTTTGTGTTGTTTCTCAAGTTGCGGCGGGAAGCTGGGTGTAGTTCTCGACTTGTGACGGGGTCCTCAGGAACTCGCTCGGGTTGCTTCAGTGAAGTCACGTCCCCTTTTCTATTGGAAGGGGAACTTCCGGGTTACACTCGAGCCGTTAAATGGGAATAGGGATTCATCTCGAATTGAGTCTATAAAGTGTGTTCTCCTCTCCAATGGGGACGGCTGTGTGAGGGAAATTTCTGAGTCACATAAAGGGTGTCAAGTACACTTTTTCCTTTCAAGAAGGAATGTGGAATTACTCTTGAGATTTTGCAGGGAAAATTTCCTTATCTCGCATTGAGGGGATAATTTTGTGGTGTTTCTCCTGTGAGGCGGGAAGCTGGGGGTACATCTCGAATTGCGACGTGAACCTCAGCCGCTCTCTCGTGTTTCTTCAGGGAATTTACTTGCCCTTTTTTAGTGCAAGGGGTAATTCGGAATTACTCTCGAGACGTTAAATGGAAATAGGGCCTCTTCTCGAGTTGAGTCCATAAAGAGTGTTCTCGTCTCCAATAGGGACGACTCTGTGAGGGAAATTTCTGAGTAGCATAAAGCGTTTCAAGTACCCTTTTGCCTTTCAAGCGCCAAAGTAGGATTTCTCTTGAGATTCTGTAGCGCAAAATTTCCTCATCTTACATTGATGGGATAATTTTGTGGTGTTTCTTGAGTTTCGGCAGGAAGTTGGGGGAACTTATCGAGTTGCGACGGGGACCTCTGGAACTCGCTCGGTTTTCTTCAGGGAAGTCAGGTCCGCTTCTGTGTTGGAAAGGGAACTTCAGGATTTCTCTCGATCAGTTAAATGGGAATAGGGCCTATTCTCAAGTTTAGTTCATAACGTTTGTTCTCCTCTCCAATGGGGACAGCTGTGTGAGGGAACTTTCTGAGTCCCATAAATTGTGTCAAGTACAGTTTTACCTTTGAAGCGGGAATGTGGAATTCTCTTGAGATTCTGCAGCGCTCACTTTCCCCATCTCGCATTGACTGGATAATTTTGTGGTGTTTCTCGATTTCGGCAGGAAGCTTTGGGTACTTCTCGCGTTGCCACCGGGACCTCAGGAACTCCCTCGGGTTAATTCAGGGAAGTCAGGTCCCCTTTTGTGTTGGAAGGGGAAATTCGGGATTACTCCGGAGCCATTAAATGGGTATAGGTCCTCATCTTGAGTTGAGTCCATAAAGTGTGTTCTCCTCTGCAATGGGGACGGCGGTGTGAGGGAACTTTTTGAGTCGCATTAAGGGTGTCAAGTACCCTTTTGCCTTTCAAGAGGGAATGTGGTATTTCTCTTGAGATTCTACAGCGCAAAATTTCCTCATCTCCCATTGAGGGGATAATTTTGTGGTGTTTCTCGAGTTGCGATGGGAAACTGGGGGTACTTCTCGAGTTTCGACGGGGACCTCAGAACCTCGCTCCGGTTGCTTCAGGGAAGTCAATTCCCCTTCTGTGTTGGAAGGGGAACTTCCGGTTTACTCTCGAGGCTTTTAGTGGGAATAGGGCCTCATCTCCAATTGAGTCCATAACGTGTGTTTTACTGTTCAATGGGGACGACTGGGTGACGAAACTTTCTGAGTCGCATAAAGGGTGTCAAGTACCCTTTTGCCTTTCAAGAGGGAAAGTGGTATTTCTCTTGAGATTCTGCAGGGCAATATTTCCTCATCTCGCATTGAGGTGATAATTTTGTGTTGTTTTTCGTGTTACGGCGGGAAGCTGGGTATACTTCTCGAGTTGCGACGGGGACCTGAGGAACTTGCTCCAGTTGCTTCAGGGAAGTCAGGTCCCCTTTAGTGTTGAAAGGGGAACTTCCGGATTACTCTAGAGACGTTAAATGGTAATCGGACCTCATCTCCAGTTGAGACTATAAAATGTGTTCTCCTCTCCAATGGGGACGACAGTGTGAGGGAATTTTCTGAGTCTCACCCGGCGGCGCAGATGCGAGAGATGCCATCCCCTCCCGCGCAAAAGCAAGAGAAGACTTCCCTGCCTGCCCAGACCCGGGAGACCCCTGCCTCGCCCGCGCAGACGCGAGAGTCGCCTGCCCCGCCCACTCAGAACCTAGAGTCCCAGATCCCTCCCGTGCAGACGTGACAGACCCAGGCCCCGACCGCACAGACGCGAGAATCGCCGGCCCCGCCCGCGCAGACACGAGAGATGCAGGCCCTGGCGCAAGCGACCATGCAAAGATGCGAGGCCATGAGGAGTGACCCCACGCCTGAGGCCAGGGCAGGCTGCCAAGAGGAGGTACCCCACGTCCAATAGGCGGTGGCTGTGCGGGGGAGGGCCGAGAGGAGCTACTCACGTTCACGCTCAGGAGGGGCAGCCTTAAGGACATAACCCTCATCCAAGGTAAGGGGCAGCAGCTGCGCTTTCTTGGAGCAGCTGTGAAGAGATATCCCACACCCAAGGTAAGAGAAAGTCGCATAAGATGGTAGCTATTGCGAGGGGGCATCAGAGGGCAGACACACTGAAATCATAATCACAGGAATCTAGTCGATATGATCACATGGACCACAGCCGAATGTGGTCCACTGGAGAAGGGAATGGCAAACCACTTCAGTATACTTGCCTTGAGAACCCCATGAACAGTATCAAAGGGCAAAATGACAGGATACTGAATGAGGAATTCCCCAGGTCGGTAGGTGCCCAGTATGCTACTGGAGATCAGTGGAGAAATAACTCTAGAAGGAATGAAGGAATGGAGCAAAAGCAAAACCAGTACCCAGTTGTTGATGTGACCAGTGATAAGAGCAAGGTCCGGTGCTGTAAGAGCAATATTGCATAGGAACCTGGAATATTATGTCTATGAATCAAGGCAAATTGGAAGTGGTCAAACAGGAGATGGCAAGAGTGAACATAAACTTTCTAGGAATTAGTGAATTAAAATGGACTGGAATGGGTGAATTTAACTCAGATGACCATTATATCTACTACTGTGGGCAGGAATCCCTTAGAAGAAATGGAGTAGCCATCATGGTCAACAAAAGAGTCCGAAATGCAGTACTTGGATGCAATCTTAAAAATGACAGAATGATTTCTGTTCGTTTCCAAGGCAAACCATTCAACATTACAGTAATCCAGGCCTATGCCCCAACCAGTAACACTGAAGAAGCAGAAGTTGAACGGTTCTATGAAGACCTACAAGACCTTTTAGAACTAACACCCCAAAAAGTTGTCCTTTTCATTATAGGGGACTGGAATGCAAAAGTAGGAAGTCAAGAAACACCTGGAGTAACAGGCAAATTTGGCCTTGGAGCACGGAATGAAGCAGGGCCAAGTCTAATAGAGTTTTGTCAAGAGAACACACTGGTCATAGCAAACACCCTCTTCCAACAACACAAGAGAAGACTCTACACGTGGGCATCACCAGATGGTCAACACCAAAATCAGATTGATTATATTCTTTGCAGCCAAAGCTAGAGAAGCTGTATACAGTTAGCAAAAACAAGACCAGGAGCTGACTGTGGCTCAGATCATGAACTCCTAATTGCCAAATTCAGACTTAAATTGAAGAAAGTAGGGAAAACACCTAGAACATTTAGATATGACCTAAATCAAATCCCTTATGATTATACAGTGGAAGTGAGAAATATATTTAAGGGAATAGATCTGATAGATAGAGTGCCTGATGAACTCTGGACGGAGGTTCGTGACACTGTACAGGAGACAGGGACCAAGAGCATCCCCATGGAAAAGAAATGCAAAAAAAAAGCAAAATGGCCGTCTGAGGTGGCCTTACAAATAGCTGTGAAAAGAAGAGAAGCGAAAAGCAAAGGAGTAAGGAAAAGATATAAGCATTAGAATGCAGAGTTCCAAAGAATACAGGGAGAGATAAAAATGCCTTCCTCAGTGATCTATACAAAGAAATAGAGGAAAACAACAGAATAGGAAAAACAAGAGATCTCTTCAAGAACATTAGAGTTTCCAAGGGAACATTTCATTCAAAGATGGGCTCGATAAAGGACAGAAATGTTATGGACCTAACAGAAGCAGAAGATATTAAGAAGAGGTGGCAAGAATACACAGAAGAACTGTACAAAAAAGATCTTCACGACCAGGATAGTCACGAAAATGTGATCAGTTACCTAGAGCCAGACATCTTTGAATGTGAAGTCAAATGGACCTTAGAAAGCATCACTACGAAAAAAGCTAGTGGTGGTGATGGTATTCCAGTTAAGCTCTTTCAAATCTTGAAAGATGATGCCGTGAAAGTGCTGCACTCAATATGCCAACAAATTTGGAAAACTCAGCAGTGGCCACAGGACTGGAAAAGGTCAGTCTTCATTCCAATCCCAAAGAAAGACAATGCCAAAGAATGCTCAAACTACCGCACAATTGCACTCATCTCACACGCTGGTAAAGTCATGCTCAAAATTCTCCAAGCCAGGCTTCAGCAATATGTGATCTGTGAACTCCCAGATGTTCAAGCAGGTTTTAGAAAAGGCAGAGGCACCAGAGATCAAATTGCCAACATCTGCTGGATCATGGAGAAAGCAAGAGAATTCCAGATAAACATCTATTTCTGCTTCATTGACGATGACAAAGCCTTTGACTGTGTGGATCACAATAAACTGTGGAAGATTCTGAAAGAGATGGCAATCCCAGACCACCTGAGCTGCCTCTTGAGAAACCTGTATGCAGGTCAGGAAGCAACACTCAGAGCTGGACATGGAACAACAGACTGGTTCCAAATAGGAAAAGGAGTGCGTCAAGGCTGTATATTGTCACCTTGCTTATTTAACTTATATGAAGATTACATCATGAGAAATGTTGGGCTGGAAGAAGAACAAGCTGGAATCAAGATTGCTGGGAGAAATATCAATAACCCCAGATATGCAGTTGACACCACCCTTAGGGCAGAAAGTGAAGAGGAACTCAAAAGCCTCTTGATGAAAGTGAAAGAGGAGAGTGAAAAGGTTGGCTTGAAGCTCAACATTCAGAAAACAAAGGTCATGGAATTTGGTCCCATCACTTCACTGGAAATAGATGGAAAAACAGTGGAAACAGTGTCAGACTTTAATTTTTTGGGCTCCAAAATCACTGCAGATGCTGATTGCAGCCATCAAATTAAAAGGCGCTTACTCCTAGGAAGGAAAGTTATGACCAACCTTGATAGGATATTAAAAAGCAGAGACATTACTTTGCCAACCAAGGTCCGTCTAGTCAAGGCTATGGTTTTTCCCGTGGTCATATGTGGATGTGAGAGTTGGACTGTGAAGAAAGCTGATCACCGAAGAATTGATGCTTTTGAACTGTGGTGCTGGAGAAGACTCTTGAGAGTCCCTTGTACTGCAAGAAGATCCAACCAGTCCATTCTAAGGGAGATCAATCCTGGGTGTTCATTGGAAGGACTGATGCTAAAGCTGAAACTGCAATACTTTGGCCACCTCAGGCGACGAGTTGACTCACTGGAAAAGATTCTGATGCTAGGAAAGTTTGGGGGCGGGAGGAGAAGGGGACGACAGAGAATGAGATGGCTGGATAGAATCACCGACTCTGTGGACATGAGTTTGAGTGAACTCTGGGAGTTGGTGATGGACAGGGAGGCTTGACGAACTGTGATTCATGGGGTCGCGGAGAGTCGGACAAGACTGAGCAACTGAACTCAACTGAACTGAATAAAGTGTTTCAAGTACCCTTTTGCCTTCCAGGCAGAAATGTGGAATTTTTCTTGATTGTGCAGCGCAAAATTTCCTCAACGCGCCTTGAGAGGAAAATTTTGTGGTGTTTCTGGAGTTGTGGCGGGAAGATGGGGGTACTTCTCGATTTGCGACGGGGAGCTCAGGAACTCTCTCGTGTTGCTTCAGGGAAGTCAGTTCCCCTTTTGTGTTGGATTGGGAACTTCCGGTTTTCTCTCGAGCTGCTAAAGGGGAATATGGGCTCATCTCAAATTGAGTCCATAAAGTGTGTTCTCCTGTCCAATGGGGACGGCTGTGTGAGGGAACTTTCTGAGTCACATAAAGGGTGTCAAGAAACCTTTTGCATTTCATGAGGGATCGTGGTATTTCTCTGGAGATTCTGCAGGGCAAAATTTCCTCCTCTCGAATTGAGGGGATTATTTTGTGGTGTATCTCGAGTTGCGGCGGGAGGCTGGGGGTACTTCTCGAGTTGCCATGGGGACGTCAGGAACTCGCTAGGGTTGCTTCTGGGAAGTCAGGTCCCCTTTGGTGTTGGAAGGGGATTTTTCGGTTTACTCTCAAGCCGTTAATTGGGAATAGGGTCTCATCTCGAACTGAGTCCATAAAGTGTGTTCTCCTCTCCAATGGCGACTGATGTTAGTGCAATTTCTCATTCGCATAAAGGGTGTCAAGTACAATTTTGCCTTTCAAGAGGGAATGTGGTATTTCTCTTGAGATCCTGCAGCCCAAAATTTCCTCATCTCGCGTTGAGGGGATAATTTTGTGGTGTTTCTCGAGTTGCGTAGGGAAGCTGGGGGTACTTCTCGAGTTGCGACGGGGACCTCAGGAATTCACTCTGGTTACTTCAGGGAAGTCGGATCCCCTTTTGTGTTGGAAGGGAAATTTTGGAATTACTCTCGAGCCATTAAATGGGAATAGGGCCTCTTTTCGAGTTAAGTGCATAAAGTGTGTTTTTCTCTCTAATGGGGACCACTGTGTGAGGTTATTTTCTGAGTCTCACCTGGCGGTGCAGACGCGAGAGATGCCATCCCCTCCCGTGCAGACGCAAGAGAAGCCTTCGCTGCCTGTGCAGACACGAGAGACTCCGCCCCCTTCCGCGCAGATGTGAGTGACACTGGCCCCGCCTGTGCAGACGAGAGAGTTGCCGGCCCCAACCACTCAGACCCTAGAGTCCCGGGCCCCTCCCGCGCAGACGGGAGACACCCAGGCCCCGCCGGGGCAATCGCGAGAGAAGCCAGCCTCGCCCGCGCAGACGCAAGAGAACCCGGCCCCTTCCAGGCAGATGCGAGTGACACTGACCCCGCCCGCACAGTCACGAGAGAAGCCGGCCCCGCCCGGGCAGACGTGAGAGATGCCTTTCCTGCGCGTGTAGTCGCGAGAGACACTGGCACCGCCCGTGCAGACGCCAGAGACACCAGCCCTGGCGCAACCGACCATGCAAAGATGCCTGGCCATGAAGAGTTACCCCACGCCTGAGGCCAGGGCAGGCTGCCAAAGGAGGTACCACACGTCCAATAGGCGGTGGCTGTGTGGGGGAGGGCCGAGAGGAGCTACTCACATTCATGCTCAGGAGGGGTAGCCTTGAGGACATACCCCTCATCCAAGGTAAGGTACAGCAGCTGTGCTTTCTTGGAGCAGCTGTGAAGAGATATCCCACACCCAAGGTAAGAGAAAGTCGCATAAGATGGTAGCTATTGCGAGGGGGCATCAGAGGGCAGACACACTGAAATCATAATCACAGGAATCTAGTCGATATGATCACATGGACCACAGCCGAATGTGGTCCACTAGAGAAGGGAATGGCAAACCACTTCAGTATACTTGCCTTGAGAACCCCATGAACAGTATCAAGGGGCAAAATGACAGGATACTGAATGAGGAATTCCCCAGGTCGGTAGGTGCCCAGTATGCTACTGGAGATCAGTGGAGAAATAACTCTAGAAGGAATGAAGGGATGGAGCAAAAGCAAAACCAGTACCCAGTTGTGGATGTGACAGGTGATAGAAGCAAGGTCTGGTGCTGTAAAGAGCAATATTGCATAGGAACCTGGAATGTTAGGTCCATGAATCAAGGCAAATTGGAAGTGGTCAAACAGGAGATGGCAAGAGTGAACATAGACATTCTAGGAATTAGTGAATTAAAATGGACTGGAATGGGTGAATTTAACTCAGATGACCATTATATCTACTACTGTGGGTAGGAATCCCTTAGAAGAAATGGAGTAGCCATCATGGTCAACAAAAGAGTCCGAAATGCAGTACTTGGATGCAATTTAAAAACGACAGAATGATTTCTGTTCGTTTCCAAGGCAAACCATTCAACATTACGGTAATCCAGGCCTATACCCCAAAGAGTAACACTGAAGAAGCCGAAGTTGAACAGTTCTATGAAGACCTACAAGACCTTTCAGAACTAATACCCTAAAAAGATGTCCTTTTCATTGTAGGGGACTGGAATGCAAAAGTAGGAAGTCAAGAAACACCTGGAGTAATAGGCAAATTTGGCCTTGGAGCACAGAAAGAAGCAGCGCCAATGCTAACAGAGTTTTGTCAAGAGAAAGCACTGGTCATAGCAAACACCCTCTTCCAACAACACAAGAGAAGACTCTACACGTGGACATCACCAGATGGTCAACACCGAAATCAGATTGATTATATTCTTTGTAGCCAAAGATGGAGAAGCTGTATAGAGTTAGTAAAAATAAAACCAGGAGCTGACTGTGGCTCAGATCATGAACTCCTTATTGCCAAATTCAGACTTAAATTGAAGAAAGTAGGGAAAACCCCTAGACCATTCAGATATGACCTAAATCAAATCCCTTATGATTATACAGTGGAAGTGAGAAATAGATTTAAGGGAATAGATCTGATAGATAGAGTGCCTGATGAATTCTGGACGGAGGTTCGTGACATTGTACAGGAGACAGGGATCAAGAGCATCCCCATGGAAAAGAAATGCAAAAAAAAAAAAAAGCAAAATGGCTGTCTGAGGTGGCCTTACAAATTGCTGTGAAAAGAGGAGAAGCAAAAATCAAAGGAGAAAGGGAAAGATGCAGATTTAGAATGCAGAGTTCCAAAGAATAGCAAGGAGAGATAAGAAAGCCTTCCTCAGTGATCTATGCAAAGAAATAGAGGAAAACAACAGAATAGAAAAAATAAGTGATCTCTTCAAGAACATGAGAGATTCCAAGGGAACATTTCATGCAAAGATTGGCTCGATATAGGACAGAAATGGCATGGACCTAACAGAAGCAGAAGATATTAAGAAGAGGTGGCAAGAATACACAGAAGAACTGTACAAAAAAGATCTTCGCGACCAGGATAGTCACGAAAATGTGATCACTTACCTAGAGCCAGACATCTTGGAATGTGAAGTCAAGTGGGCCTTAGAAAGCATCACTACGAACAAAGCTAGTGGAAGTGGTGGAATTCCAGTTGAGCATCTTTCAAATCTTGAAAGATGATGCTGTGAAAGTGCTGCATTCAGTATGCCAACAAATTTGGAAAGCTCAGCAGTGGCCACAGGACTGGAAAAGGTCAGTCTTCATTCCAATCCCAAAGAAAGGCAATGGCAAAGAATGCTCAAACTACCCACAATTGCTCTCATCTCACACGCTAGTAAAGTCATGCTCAAAATTCTCCAAGGCAGGCTTCAGCAATATGTGATCCGTGAACTCCGAGATGTTCAAGCAGGTTTTAAAAAAAGGCAGAGGCACCAGAGATCAAATTGCCAACATCTGCTGGATCATGGAGAAAGCAAGAGAGTTCCAGAAAAACATCTATTTCTGCTTCATTGACTATGTCAAAGCCTTTGACTGTGTGAATCACAATAAACAGTGGAAGATTCTGAAAGATATGGGAATACCAGACCACCTGAGCTGCCGCTTGAGAAACCTGTATGCAGGTCAGAAGCAACACTCTGAACTGTACATGGAACAACAGACTGGTTCCAAATAGGAAAAAGATTACGTCAAGGCTGTATATTGTCATCTTGCTTATTTAACTTATAAGCAGAGTACATCATGAGAAACGCTGGGCTGGAAGAAAAACAAGCTGGAATCAAGATTACTGGGAGAAATATCATTAAACTCATATATGCAGATGACACCACCCTTAGGGCAGAAAGTGAAGAGGAACTCAAAAGCCTCTTGATGAAAGTGAAAGTGGAGAGTGAAAAGGTTTGCTTGAAGCTCAACATTCAGAAAACAAAGACCATGGAATCTGGTCCCATCACTTCACTGGAAATAGATGGAAAAACAGTGGAAACAGTGTCAGACTTTATTTTTTGGGCTGCAAAATCACTTCAGATGCTGATTGCAGCCATGAAATTAAAAAACGCTTACTCCTAGGAAGGAAAGTTATGACCAACCTTGATAGTATATTAAAAAGCAGAGACATTACTTTGCCAACCAAGGTCCGTCTAGTCAAGGCTATGTTTTTTCCCGTGGTCATGTATGGATGTGAGAATTGGACTGTGAAGAAAGCTGATCGCCGAAGAATTGATGCTTTTGAACTGTGGTGTTGGAGAAGACTCTTGAGAGTCCCTTGTGCTGCAAGAAGATCCAACCAGTCCATTCTAAGGGAGATCAATCCTGGGTGTTCATTGGAAGGATTGATGCTAAAGCTGAAACTGCAATACTTTGGCCACCTCAGGCGACGAGTTGACTCACTGGAAAAGATTCTGATGCTAGAAAAGTTTGGGGGCGGGAGGAGAAGGGGACGACAGAGAATGAGATGGCTGAATAGAATCACCGACTCTGTGGACATGGGTTTGAGTGAACTCCAGGAGTTGGTTATGGACAGGGAGGCTTGGCGAACAGTGATTTATGGGGTCGCGGAGAGTCGGACATGACTGAGCGACTGAACTGAACTGAACTGAAAAAAGTGTGTCAAGTACACTTTTGCCGTTCAAGAGGATAGAGGGATTTCTCTTGAGATCCTGCAGCGCAAAATTACCTCAACTCGCATTGAGGGGATAATTTCGTGGTGTTTCTCCAGTAGCGGCGAGAAGCTAGGGGTCCATCTCGAGTTTGAACGTGGACCTCAGGAACTCGTTCGGGTTGCTTCAGGTAAGTCAGGTCCGCTTTTTTGTTGGAAGGGGAACTTCCGGTTTACTCTTAAGCCATTAAAGGTGAATAGGGCCTCATCTCGAATTGAGTCCATAAAGTGTGTTCTCCTCTCCAATGGGGACGGCTGTGTGAGGGCAATTTCTGTGTCGCATAAAGGAAGTCAAGTACCCTTTTGCCTTTCAAGAGGGAATGTGGGATTACTCTTGATATTCTGCAGCGAAAATTTCCTCATCTCGCATTGAGGGGATAATTTTTGGTGTCTCTCGAGTTGCTGCGGGAAGCTGGGGGTACTTCTAGAGTTTCGACGGGGACCTCAAGTACTTGCCCGGGTTGCTTCAGGGAAGTAAGTTCTCCATTGTACTGGAAGGGGAACTTCCGGTTTACTCTCGAGCCGTTAAATGGGAATAGATCCTCATTTCGAATTGAGTCCATAAAGTGTGTTCTCCTCTCCAATGGGGACGGCTGTGTGAGGGTATTTTCTGATTTACATAAAGGGTGTCAAATACCCTTTTGGCTTTCAAGAGGGAATGTGGGATTCCTCTTGAGATTATGCAGCGAAAATTTCCTCATCTCGCATTGATGGGATAATTTTGTGCTGTTTCTCGTGTTGCGGCGGGATGCTGGGGGTAATACTCGAGTTGCGATGGGGACCTCAGCAATTCGATCAGGTTGCTTCAGGTAAGTCAGATCCCCTTTTGTGTTGAAAGGGGAAATTCCGGTTTACTGTGGAGCCGTTAAATGGGAATATGGCCTCACTCGAATTGAGTCCTTAAAGACTGATCTCTACAATGGAGACGGTTATGTGAAGGAATTTTCGGTGTCGCTTAAAGGGTGTCAAGTACCCATTTACCTATCAAGTGGGAATGTGGAATTTCTTGACATTGTCCAGCGCAAAATTTCCTCATCTCGCATTGAGGGGATAATTCTGTGGTGTTTCTCGAGTTATGGCGGGAAGTTGGGGGTACTTTTCAAGTTGTGACGTGTACCTCAGGAACTCGCTCTGGTTGCTTCAGGAGACTCAGTTCCCCTTTTCTGTTGGAAGGGGAACTTCCGGTTTACTCTCCAGCCGATAAATGGGAAAAGGGCCTCATCTCGAACTTATTCCATATAGTGTGTTCTCCTCTCCAATGGGATCGGCTCTGTGAGAGAACATTCTGAGGCGCATAAATGGTGTCAAGTATCCTTTTGCCTTTCAAGAGGGAATGTGACAATACTATTGAGAATCTGCAGCGCAATATTTCCTCATCTCAAATTGAGAGGATACTTTTGTGGTGCTTATCGAGTAGCGCCAGGAAGCTTTGGGTATTTCTAGAGTTGCGACGGGGACCTAAGGAAATCTCTCAGGTTACTTCAGGGAAGTCAGGTCCCCTTTGGTGTTGGAAGGGGAACTTCCGTTTTACTCTTGAGCCGTTAAATGGGAATAGGGCCTCATCTTGAATTGAGTCCATAAAGTGTGTTCTCCTCTCCAATGGGGATGGCTGTGTGAGGGAACATTCTGAATCGTATAAAGGGTGTCAAGTACCCTTTTGCCTTTCAAGCAGGAATGTGGGATTACTCTTGAGATTCTGCAGCGCAAAATTTCCTCATCTCGCATTGAGGGGATAATTTTGTGGTGTTTCTCGAGTTGCGGCAGGAAGCTGCGGTTACTCCTCGAGTTGCGACGGGGACCTCAAGAACTAGCTCAGGTTCCTTCAGGGAAGTCAGGTCCCCTTTTATGTTGGAAGGGGAATTTCCACATTACTCTCAATCCGTTAACTGGGATTACGGGCTCATCTGGAATTGAGTCCATAAAGTGTGCTCTCCTCTAGAATGCGGACTGATGTTAGTGAAATTTTTGAGTTGCATAAAGGGTGTCAAATACCCTTTTGCTTTTCAAGAGGGAATGTGGTATTTCTCTTGAGATTCTGCAGCGAAAAATTTCCTCATCTCGCATTGAGGGGATAATTTTGTGGTGTTTCTCGAGTTGCAGCGGGAAGCTGGGGGTAATATTCGAGTTGCTTCGGGCACCTCAGGAACTCGCTCGGGTTGCTTCAGGGAAGTCAGGTCCCCTTTTGTGTTGGAAGGGGAACTTCCGGATTACTCTCGAGCCGTTAAATGGGTATATTGCGTCTACTTGATTTGAGTCCATAAAGTGTGTTCTCTCCACTGAGGATGGATGTTAGGGACCATTCTGAGTCGCCTCAAAGAAGTCAAGTACCATTTTGCCTTTCAATCGGGAATATGGGATTTCTCTTGAGCTTCTGCAGTGCAAAATTTCCTCATCTCGCATTGAGGGGATAATTTTTTGGTGTTTCTCGAATTACGGCAGGAACCTGAGTGTACTTCTCGAGTTGCGAAAGGGACTTCAGGTAATCGCTCGGGTTGCTTCAAGGAAGTCAAGTCCCCTTTTGTGTTGCAAGGGGAACTTCCGGATTCCTCTCGAGCCCTTAAATGGGAATAGGGCCTCTTCTCGAATTGCTTCCATAAAGTGTGTTCTCCTCTCCAATGGGGATGGAAGTTAGGGAACTTTATGAGTGGTATAAAGTGTGTTAAGTACACTTTTGCCTTTAAGCGGGAATGTGGGATTTCTCTTGAGATTCTGCAGCGCAAAATTACCTCATCTCGCATTGAGGGGATTATTTGTTGGTTATTCTCAATTTGCGGCGGGAAGCAGGGTGTAATTCTTGAGTTGCGTCAGGGACCTCAGGAACTCGTTCAGGTTGCTTCAGTGAAGTCAAGTCCACTTTTATGTTGAAAGGGCACTTCCGGATTACTCTCGAGCCGTTAAAAAGGAATATTGCCTCTTCTCGATTTGACTCCATTAAGTGTGTTCTCCTCTCCAATGAGGACGGATGTTAGGGAATATTCTGAGTCGCCTCAAGGGAGTCAAGTAAACTTTTGCCTTTCAAGAGGGAAACTGGTATTTCTCTTGAGATTCTGCAGCGCAAAATTTCCTCATCTCGCATTGAGGGGATAATTTTGTGGTATTTCTCGAGGTGCCATGGGAAGCTGGGGGTACATCTCGAGTTGCGACGGGGACCTCAGGAACTCGTTCGGGTTGCTTCAGGGAAGTCAGGTCCCCTTTGGTGTTGATAGGGTAACTTCAGGTATAGTCTCGAGTCGTTAAACGGGAACAGGGGTTCATCTGTTATTGAGTCCATACGGTGTGTTCTCCTGTCCAATGGGGACAGCTGTGTGAGGGAACTTTCTGAGTCGCATAAAGTGGTCAAATACCCTTTCGCCTTTCAAGAGGGAATGTGGTATTTCTCTTGAGATTCTGCAGCGCAAAATTTCCTCATCTCGCATTGAGGGGATAATTTTGAGGTGTTTCGCGAGTTGCACCAGGAGGCTGGATATACTTCTCAACTTGCGACGGGGACCACAGGAAGTCGCTCGGGTTGCTTCAGGGAAGTCAGGTCCCCTTTGTTGTTGGAAGGGGAACTTCCGGTTTACTCTCGAGCCATTGCATGGGAATAGGGGCTCAACTCGAATTGAGTCCATAAAGTGTGTTCTCCTGTCCAATGAAGACGGCTGTGTGAGGGAACTTTCTGAGTCGCATAAAGGGTGTCAAGTAACCTTTTGCCTTTCAAGAGGGAATGTGGTATTTCTCTTGAGATTCTGCAGTGCAAAATTTTCTCATCTTGCATTGAGGGGATAATTATGTGGTGTTTCTCAAGTTGCGGTGGGAAGCTGCGGGTACTGCTTGAGATACGACGGGGACCTCAGGAACTCGATCGGGTTGCTTCAGGGAAATCAGGTCCCCTTTTGTGTTGGAAGGGGAACTTCCGGTTTACTCTCGAGCCATTAAATGGGAATAGGGACTCATCTCGAATTGAGTCCATAAAGTGTGTTCTCATCTCCAATGGGAACGACTGTGTGAGGAAACTTTCTGAGTCGCATAAGGGGTGTCAAATAACCTTTTGCCTTTCAAGAGGGAATGTTGTATTTCTCTTGAGATTCTGCAGCTCAAAATTTCCTCATCTCGAATTGAGGGGATAATTTTGTGGTGTTTCTGGAGTTGCAGCGGGAAACTGGCGTTATTTCTCGAGTTGCGACGGGACCTCAGGAACTCGCTCATGTTGCTTCAGCAAAATTAGGTCCCTATTTTGTTGGAAGGGGAACTTCCGGTTTACTCTCGAGCCATTAAATGGGAATAGGGACTATCTCGAATTGAGTCCATAATGTGTGTTCTCCTCTCCAATGGGTCCTGATGTTAGTGAAATTTCTGAGTTGCATAAAGTTTTTAAGTACCCTTTTGCCTTTCAAGAGGGAATGTGGTATTTCTCTTGAGATTCTGCAGCGGAAAATTTCCTCATCTTGCGTTGAGGGGATAATTTTGTGGTGTTTCTCGAGTTGTGGTGGGAGCTGGGGGTACTTCTCGAGTTGCGACGGGGACCTGAGGAACTCGCTCGTGTTGCTTCAAGGAAGTCAGGTCCCCTTTGGTGTTGGAAGGGGAACTTCCGGTTCACCTCGCGCCGTTAAATTGGAATACAGGCTCATCTCGAATTGAGTCCATAAAGTGTGATCTTCTCTCCAATGGGACTAATGTTAGTGAAATTTCTGAGTCGCATAAAGGGTGTCAAGTTCCCTTTTGCCTTTCAAGAGGGAATGTGGTGTTTCTCTTGAGCATCTGCAGCAAAAAATTACCTCATCTCGCATTGAGGGGATAATTTTGTGATGTTTCTCGAGTTGCGGCGGGAGGCCGGGGGTACTTCTCGAGTTGTGACGGGGACCTCAGGAACTCGTTCGGGTTGCTTCAGGGAAGTCAGGTCCCCTTTGGTGTTGGAAGGGGAACTTCCGGTTTACTCTCGAGCCGTAAAATGGGAATAGGGGCTCATCTCGAATAGAATCCATAAAGTGTGTTCTCCTGTCCAATGAGAATGGCTGTGTGAGGGAACTTTCTGAGTCTTATAAAGGGTTTCAAGAAACCTTTTTCCTTTCAAGAGGGAATGAGGTATTTCTCTTGAGATTCTGCAGCGCAAAATTTCCTCATATCGCATTGAGTGGATAATTTTGTGGTGTTTCTCGAGCTGTAGCGGGAAGCTGGGGGTACTTCTCGAGTTGTGAAGGGGACCTCAAGAACTCGTTTTGGTTGCTTCACGAAATTCAGGTGTCCTTTGTTGTTGGAAGGGGAACTTCCAGTTTACTCTCGAGACGTTAAATGGTAATAGGGGCTCATCTGGTATTGAGTCCATAAAGTGTGTTCTTCTGTCCAATGGGATTGGCTGTGTGAGGGAACTTTCTGAGTCTTATAAAGGGTTTCAAGAAACCTTTTTCCTTTCAAGAGAGAATGAGGTATTTCTCTTTTGATTCTGCCGAGCAAAATTTCCTCATATCGCATTGAGGGGATAATTTTGGGGTGTTTCTTGAGTTGCGGCGGGAAGCTGGGGGTACTTCTCGAGTTGCGACGGGTACCTCAGGAACTTGCTCGGGTTGCTTCAGGGACGTCAGGTCCCCTTTGGTGTTGGAAGGGGAACTTCCGGTTTACTCTCGAGCCGTTAAATGGCAGTAGGGGCTCTTCTCGAATTGAGTCCATAAATTGTGCTCTCCTTTCCAATGTGGAGTGATGTTAGTGAAATTTCAGAGTCTCAAAAAGGGTTTCAAATATCCTTTTGCCTTTCAAGAGGGAATGTGCTATTTTTCTTGAAATTCTGCAGTGCAAAATTTCCTCATCTCGCATTGAGGGGATAATTTTGTGGTGTTTCTCGAGTTGATGTGGGAACCTGCTGATACTTCTCAAGTTGCAACGGGAACCTCAGGAACTCGCTCGTGTTCCTTCAGGGAAGTCAGGTCCCCTTTGGTGTTGGAAGGGGAACTTCCGCTTCACTCTTGAGGCGTTAAATGGGAATAGGGGCTCATCTCGAATTGAGTCCATAAAGTGTGTTCTCCTCTCCAATGGTGACGGCTGTGTGATGCAAATTTCTGAGTCGCATAAAGGGTGTCAAGTACCCTTTAGCCTTTCAAGAGGGAATGTGGTATTTCTCTTGAGATTCTGCATCGCAAAACTTCCTCATCTCGCATTGAGGGGATAATTTTGTGGTGTTTCTCGAGTTGCGGCGAGAAGCTGGGGTTATTTCTCGAGTTGCGACGGGGAACTCAGGAACTCGCTCAGGTTGCTTCAGGAACGTCAGTTCTCCTTTGGTGTTGGAAGTGGAACTTCCGGTTTACTCTGGAGCTGTTAAATGGGAATAGGGGCTCATCTCGAATTGAGTCCATAAAATGTGCTCTCCTCTCCAATGCGGAGTGATATTAGTGAAATTTCTGAGTCGCAAAAAAGGTTTCAAGTACCATTTTGCCTTTCAAGAGGGAATGTGGTATTTCTCTTGAGATTCTGCATCGCAAAATTTCCTCATCTCACATGGAGGGGATAATTTTGTGGTGTTTCTCGAGTTGCGGCGAGAAGCTGGGGGTACTTCTCGAATTCCGACGGGAATCTCAGGAAGTCGCTCGGATTGCTTCAGGGAAGTCAGGTCCCCTTTTGTGTTGGAAAGGGAAATTCTGGTTTACTCTCGAGCCGTTAAATGGGAATAGGGGCTCATCTCGAATTGAGTCCATAAAATGTGCTCTCCTCTCCAATGCGGAGTGATATTAGTGAAATTTCTGAGTCGCAAAAAAGGTGTCAAGTACCATTTTGCCTTTCAAGAGGGAATGTGGTATTTCTCTTCAGATTCTGCATCGCAAAATTTCCTCATCTAACATGGAGGGGATAATTTTGTGGTGTTTCTCGAGTTGCGGCGGGAAGCTGGGGGTACTTCTCGAATTCCGACGGGAATCTCAGGAACTCGCTCGGGTTGCTTCAGGGAAGTCAGGTCCCCTTTTGTGTTGGAAAGGGAAATTCTGGTTTACTCTCGAGCCGTTAAATGGGAATAGGGGCTCATCTCGAATTGAGTCCATAAAGTGTGTTCTCCTGTCCAATGGGAACGGCTGTGAGAGGGAACTTTCTGAGTCGCATAAAGGGATTCAAGAACCGTTTTCCCTCTTAAGAGGGAATGTGGTATTCCTCTTGAGATTCTGCAACCCAAAATTTCCTCATGTAGCATTGAGTGTGTAATTTTGTGGTGTTTCTCGAGTGGCGGCGGGAAGCTGATGTTACTTCTCTAGTTGCGAAGGGGACCTCACATCTCGCTCGGGTTGCTCCATGGAAATCAGGTCGCCTTTGTGTTGGAAGGGGAACATCTGGGTTAGTCTCGAGATGTTAAATGGGAATAGGGGCTCATCTCGAATTGAGTCCTTAAAGTGTGTTCTCCTCTCCAACGGGGACTGATATTAGTAAAATTTCTGAGTTTCATAAAGGCTCTCAAGTACCCTTTTGCCTTCCAAGAGGGAATGTGGTATTTCTCTTGAGATTCTGCAGCACAAAATTGCCTCAACTCGCATTGAGGGGATAATTTTGTGGTGTTTCTCCAGTTGCGGCGGTAATCTGGGGTTACTTCTCGAGTTGGGACGGGGACCTCTGGAACTCGCTCGGGTTGCTTCACGGAAGTCACGTCCTGTTTTGTGTTGGAAGATGAACTGCCGGTTTACTCTTGAGCCCTTAAATGGGAATAGGGGCTCATCTCGACTTGCGTCCATAAAGTGTGTTCTCCTCTCCAATGGGGACGGCTGTGTGAGGGAACTTTCTGAGTCGAATAAAGAGTGTCACGTACCGTCTTGACTTTCAAGAGGGAATGTGGTATTTCTCTTAAGATTGTGCAGCGGAAAATTTCCTCATCTCGCATTGAGGGGATAATTTTGTGGTTTTTCTTTGGCTCCGGCGGAAAGCTGGGCCTACTTCACGAGTTGCCACAGGGACCTCAAGAACTCGCTCGGATTGCTTCAGGGAAGTCACGTCCCCTTTTGTGTTGGAAAGGGAACTTCCTGTTTATTGTCGAGCGGTTATCTCAAATTGAGTCCATAAAGTGTGCTCTCCTCTCCAATGTCGACTGATGTTAGTGAAATTTCTGAGTCGCATAAAGGCTTTCAAGTACCCTTTTGCCTTTCAAGAGGGAATGTGGTATTTCCCTTGAGATATTGCAGCGCAAAATTTCCTCATCTCGCTTTGAGGGGATAATTTTGTGGTTTTTCTCGAGTTGCGACGGGGAACTGAGGAACTCACTCAGGTTGCTTCAGGAAAGACAGGTCTCCTTTGGTGTTGGAATGGAAACTTCCAGTTTACTCTCAAGCCGTTAAATGGAAATAGGGGCTCATCTCGAATTGAGTCCATAAAGTGTCTTTTCCTGTCCAAAAGGGACGGCTGTGTGAGGGAACTTTCTGAGTCGCATAAGGGTGTCAAGTACCCTTTTTCGTATCAAGAGGGAATGTGGAACTTTTCTTGAAATTCTGCAGCGCAAAATTTCCTCATCTCGCATTGAGGGGATAATATGGTGTGTTACTCGAATTGTGGCGGGAAGCTGGGGGTACTTCTCGAGTTAAGACGCGGACCTAAGGAACTCACTCGAGTTACTTCAGGGAAGTCAAGTTCCCTTTTGTGTTGGAAGGGGAACTTCGGATTACTCTCCAGGCCGTAAATGTGAATAGGTGCTCATCTCAAATTGAGTCCATGAAATATGTTTTCCTCTGCAATGGGGATGGATGTTAGGGAACTTTCTGAGTGGTATAAACTGTGTCAAGTACCCTTTTGCCTTTCAAGCGGGAATGTGGGATTTCTCTTGAGATTCTGCAGCGCAAAATTTCCTCATGTCTCATTGAGGGGATAATTTTCTTGTGTTTCTCGTATTGCGGCGGGAAAGTGGGTGTATTTCTCGAGTTGCTACACGGACCTCAGGAACTCGCTCAGGTTGCTTCAGGGAAGTCAGGTCCCCTTTGCTGCTGGAAGGGGAACTTCCTGTTTACTCATGAGCCCTTAAATGGGAATAGGGGCTCATCTTGAATTGAGTCCATACAGTGTGTTCTCCTGTCCAATGGGAACAGTTATGTGAGGGAACTTTCTGAGTCGCATATAGGGTGTCAGGTACCTTTTTGCCTTTCAAGAGGGAATGTGGGATTTCTCTGAGATTCTGCAGCACAAAATTTCCTCATCTCGCATTGAGGGGATAATTTGTTGGTGTTTCTCGAGTTGTGGCGGGAAGCAGGGTGTAATTCTCGAGTTGGGACGGGGACCTCAGGAACTCGCTCGAGTTGCTTCAGCTAAGTCAAGTCCCCTTTTGTGTTGAAAGGGGAACTTCCGGATTACTCTCGAGCTCTTAAATGGGAATATTGCCTCTTCTCGATTTGACTCCATTAAGTGTGTTCTCCTCTCCAATGAGGACGGATATTAGGGACTGTTCTGAGTCACCTCAAGGGAGTCAATTTCCCTTTTTCCTTTCAAGCGGGAAGGTGGGATTTCTCTTGAGATTCTGCTGGGCAAAATTTCCTCAACTCGCATTGAGGGGATAATTCTGTGGTGTTTCTAGAATTGCGGGGTGAAGCTGGGTGTTCTTCTCGAGTTATGACGGGGACCTCAGGAACTCACTCGAGTTACTTCAGGGAAGTCAGGTCCCATTTTGTGCAGGAAGGAGAACTTCCGGATTACTCTCGAGCCCTTTAATGGGAATAGGGCCTCTTCTCCAGTTGAGTCCCTAAAGTGTGTTCTCCTCTCCAATGTGGACGGATATTAGGGAACTTTCTGAGTGACATAAAGTGTGTCCAATAGCTTTTGCCTTTCAGGCGGGAATGTGGGATTAATCTTGAGATTCTGCAGCGCATAATTTCCTCATCTCGCATTGAGGGGATAATTTTGTGGTGTTTCTCGAATTCGGCGGGAGGCAGGGGGTACTTCTCGAGTTGCAACGGGGACCTCAAGAAGTCGCTCGGGTTGCTTCAGGGAAGTAAGGTCCCCTTTATTGTTGGAAGGGGAACTCCGGATTACTCTTCAGCCCGTAAATGTGAATAGGTGCTCATCTCAAATTGAGTCCATAAAGTGTGTTTTCCTCTCCAATGGGGATGGATGTTAGGGAACTTTCTGAGGGGTATAAAGTGTGTCAAGTACCCTTTTTCCTTTCAAGCGGGAATGTGGGATTTCTCTTGAGATTCTGCTGCGCAAAATATCCTCATCTCGCATTGAGGGGATAATTTTGTGGTGTTTCTCGAATTGCGGCGTGAAGCTCGGAGTACTTTTCGAGTTATGACGGGGACCTCAGGAACTCACTCGAGTTACTTCGGGGAACGCAGGTCGCATTTTGTGCTGTAAGTGGAACTTCCGGATTACTCTAGAGTCCTTTAATGGGAATAGGGCCTCTTCTGGAATTGAGTCCATAAAATGTGTTCTCCTATCCAATGGGGATGGATGTTAGTGAACTTTCTGAGTGGCATAAAGTTTTTCAAGTACTCTTTTGCCATTCAAGCGGGAATGTGGGAATTCTCTTGTGATTCTGCAGCACAAAATTTACTCATGTCGTTTTGAGGGTATAATTTGGTGTTATTTTTCGAATTTCGGAGGGAAGCTGGGGGTACTTCTTTAGTTATGACAGGGACCTCAGGAACTCACTCGAGTTACTTCAGGGAAGTCAGGTCCCCTTTATAGTTGGAAGGGGAACTTCCGGTTTACTCTCGAGCCTTTCAATGGGAATAGGGGCTTATCTCGAATTGAGTCCATAAAGTGTGATTTTCTATCCAATGGGGAAGTCTGTGTGAGGGAACTTTCTGAGTCGCATAAAGGGTGTCAAGTATGCTTTTGCCTTTCAAGAGGGAATGTGGTATTTCCCTTGATATTCTGGAGCGATAAATTTCCTCAACTCGCATTGAGTGGATAATTTTGTGGTGTTTCTGGAGTTGCGACGGAAAGCTGGGGGTACTTCTCGAGTTGAGACGAGGGCCTCAGGAACTTGCTCGGCTTGCTTCACGGAAGTCAGGTCCCTTTTGGTGTTGGAAGAGGAACTTCCGATTTACTCTCAAGCCCTTTAATGGGAATAGGGCCTCTTCTGGAATTGAGTCCATAATATGTGTTCTCCTCTCCGAAGGTGATGGATGTTATGGAAATTTCTGAGTGGCATAAAGTGTGTCAAGTACTGTTTTGCCTTTCAAGCGGGAATGTGGGATTTCTCTTGAGATTCTGCAGCACAAATTTCCTCATGTCGCATTGAGGGGATAATTTTGTGGTGTTTCTCGAATGGCGGCGGGAAGTTGGGTTTACTTCTCGAGTTGCGACGGGGGCTTCAGGAACTCGCTCAGGTTGCTTCAGGGAAGTCAGGTCCCCTATGGTGTTGGAAGAGGAACTTCCGGATTACTCTCCAACCGTTAAATGGGAATAAGGGCTCATCTCGAATTGAGTCCATAAAGTGTGTTCTCCTGTCTAATGAGGACTGATATTAGTGAAATTTCTGAGTCGCATAAAGGGTGTCAAGTATCCTTTTGCCTTTCAAGGGGGAATGTGGTATTTGTCTTGAGATTCTGCAGCGCAAAATTTCCTCATCTCGCATTGAGGGGATAATTTTGTGGTTTCTCGAGTTGCGGCGGGAAGCTGGGGGTACTTTTAGAGTTGTGAAAGGGACTTCAGGAATTCGCCTGTGTTGCTTCAGGCAAGTCAGATCCCCTTTGGTGTTGGAAGGGGAACTTCCGGTTTCCTCTCGAGCCGTTAAATGGGAATGGGAACTCATCTTGAATTGAGTATATAAAGTGTGTTCTCCTCTCCAATGGGGTCTGAAGTTAGTGAAATTTCTGAGTCGCATAACGGATGTCAAGTACCCTTTTGCCTTTCAAGAAGGAATGTGGTATTTCTTTTGAGATTCTGCAGCGCAAAATTTCCTCATCTCCCATTGAGTGGATAATTTTGTGGTGTTTCTCGAGTTGTGGCGGGAACCTGGGGGTAATTCTCAAGTTGGGACGGGCACCTCAGGAACTCGTTTGGGTTGCTTCAAGAAAGTCAGGTCCCCTTTTTTGTTGAAGGGGAACTTCCAGTTTACTCTCGAGCCGTTATTTCGGAATAGGGCCTCATCTTGAAATGAGTCCATATCATGAGTTCTCCTCTCCAATGGGGACTGATGTTAGTGAAATTTCTGGGTCGCATAAAGTGTGTGAAGTACCCTTTTGCCTTTCAAGCTGGAATGTGGTATTTCTCTTGAGATTCTGCAGCGCCAAATTTCATCTCGCATTGAGGGGATAATTTTGTGGTGTTCCTCGAGTTTCGGCGGGAAGCTGTGGTTATTTCTTGAGTTGCGACGGGGATCTCAGGAACTTGCTCGGCTTGTTTCAGGGAGGTCAGGTCCCCTTTTGTTTTGTGAGGGGGAATTTCTGGTTTACTCTCGAACTGTTAAATGGGAATAGGGCCTCATCTCGAATTGAGTCCATAAAGTGTGTTCTCCTCTCCACTGAGGACGGATGTGAGGGAACATTCTGAGTCGCCTAAGTGGAGTCAAGTACCCTTTTGCCTTTCAATCGGGAATTTTTGGATTTCTGTTGAGATTCTACAGCGCAAAATTTCCTCATCTCGGATTGAGTGGATAATTTTGTTGTGTTTCTCTAATTGCAGTGGGAAGCTGGGTGTGCTTCTCCACTTGCAACGGGGACCTCAGGAACTCCCTCGAGTTACTTCATGGAAGTCAGGTCCCCTTTTGTGCTGGAAGGGGAACTTCCTTATTACTCTCGAGCTCTTTAAAGGGAATAGGGCCTCGTCTCGAGTTTAGTCCATAAAGTGTGTTCTCCTCTCCAATGGGAAAGGATGTTAGGGAACCTTCTGAGTGGTATAAAGTGTGTCAAGTAGCCTTTTCCTTTCAAGTGGGAAAGTGGGATTTCTCTTGAGTTTCTGCAGCGCAAAATTACCTCATCTTGCATTGAGGGTTTAATTTTGTAGTGTTTCTCGAGTTGCCGCGGGAAGCATGGGTTACTTCTAGAGTTGCGACGGTGACCTCAGGAATGCGCTCAGGTTGCTTCAGGGAAGTCAAGTCCCCTTTTGTGTTGGAAGGGGAACCTCTAGATTACTCTCGATCCGTTAAACGGGAATATTGCCTCTTCTCGATTTAGTCCATAAAGTGTGTTCTTCTCTCTACTGAGGACGGATGTTAGGGACCATTCTGAGTCGCCTCAAGGGAGTCAAGTACCGTTTTGCCTTTCAAGATGGAATGTTTTATGATTCTTGAGATTCTGCAGCGCTAAATTTCCTCATCTCGCATTGAGGGGATAATTTTGTGGTGCTTTTCGAATTCTGGTGGGAAGCTGGGTGTATTTCTCGAGTTGCGACGGGGACCTTAGGAACTTGCTCGAGTTACTTCAGGGAAATCAGGTCCCCGTTTGCGCTGGAAGTCGAAATTCCGGATTACTCTCCAGCACTTTAATCAGAATAGAGCCTCTTCTCGAGTTGAGTCCATAAAGTGTGTTCTCCTCTCCAATGGGGACGGATGTTAGGGTACTTTCTGAGTGGTATAAGGTGTTTCAAGTACCCTTTTGCCTTCAAGCGGGAATGAGGGATTTCTCTTCAGATTCTGCAGCACTAAATTTCCACATCTCTAATTGAGGGGATACTTTTTTTGTTTCTGGAATTGCAGCGGGAAACTGGGGGTACTTCTTCAGTTGTGACGGGGACCTGAGGAACTCGCTCAGGGTGCTTCGGGGAAGGCAGGTACCGTTTAGAGTTGAAAGGGGAACTTCTGGTTTACTCTCAAGCCGTTAAATGTGAACAGGGGCCCATCTCGAATGGAGTTCATAAAGTGTGTTCTCCTTTCAAATGGGGACGGCTGTGTGAGGGAACTTTCTGAGTCGCATATAGGGTGTCAAGTAACCTTTTGCATTTCAAGAGGGAATGTGGTATTTCTCTTGAGATTCTATAGCGCAAAATTTCCTCATCTCGCATTGAGGGGATAGTTCTGTGGTGTTTCTCGAGGTGCGGGGGAAGCTTGGAGTACTTTTCGAGTTGCCACGGGGACCTCAGGAACTCACTCGGGTTGCTTCAGGTAAGTCAGGTCCCCTTTTGTGTTGGAAGGGGAATTTCCGGTTTACTCTCGAGCCGTTAAATGGGAATAAGTCTTCATCTCGAACTGAGTCCATAAAGTGTGTTCTCCTCTCTAATGGGACTGATGTTAGTGAAATTTCTCAGTCTCATAAAGGGTATCAAGTACCCTTTTGCCTTTCAAGAGGGAATGTGGTATTTCTCTTGCGATTCTGCAGCGCAAAATTTCCTCATCTCCCATTGAGGGGATAATTTTGTGGTGTTTCTCGAGTTGCGCGGGATGCTGGGGGTACTTCTCGAGTTGCGACGGGGACTTCAGGATCTCGCTTGGGTTGCTTCAGGGAAGTCAGGTCTCCTTTTTTGTTGGATTGGGAACTTCCGGTATAGTCTCGAGCCGTTAAATGGGAATAGGGGCTCTTCTCTAATTCATTCCATAAAGTGTGTTCTCCTCTCCAATGGGACTGATGTTAGTGAAATTTCTGTGTTTCATAAAGGGTTTCAAGTACCCTTTTGCATTTCAAGAGGTAATGTGGTAATTCTTTTGAGATTCTGCAGCGCAAAATTTCCTCATCTCGCATTGAGGGCATAATTTTTTGGTGTTTCTCGATTTGAGGCTGGAAGCTGGGGGTACTACTATAGTTGCGACGGGGATTTCAGATATTCGCTAGGGTTGCGTCAGGGAGGTCAGGTCCCCTTTGGTGTTGGAAGGGGAATTCCGGTTTATTCTCGAGCCGTTAAATGGGAATAGGGGCTCATCTCGAATTGAGTCCATACAGTGTGTTTTCCTGTCCAATGGTGACGGCTGTGTGAGGGAACTTTCTGAGTTGCATAAAGGGTGTCAAGTACCCTTTTTCATTTCAAGAGGGAATGTGGTATTTCTCCTGAGATTCTGCAGCGCAAAATTTCTTCATCTCGCATTGAGGGGATAATTTTGTGGTGTTTCTCGAGTTGCGGCGGGAAGGTGGGGTTACTTCTCAAGATGCGACGGGGACCTCATGAACTCGCTTGGGTTGCTTCAGGGAAGTCAGGTCCCATTTTTGTTGCATTGGGAACTTCCTGTTTACTCTCGAGACGTTAAATGGGAATAGGGGCTCATCTCGAATTCATTCCATAAAATGTGTTCTCCTCTCCAATGGGACTGATGTTAGTGAAATTTCTGTGTCGCATAAAGTGTTTCAAGGACCCTTTTGCCTTTCACGATGTAATGTGGTAATTCTTTTGAGATTCTGCAGTGTAAAATTTCCTCATCTCGCATTGAGGGCATAATTTTTGGTGTTTCTCAAGTTGAGGCGTGAAGCTGGGGGTACTTCTCGAGTTGCGACATGGACCTCAGGAACTCGCTCCGGTTGCTTCAGGGAAGTCAAGTCCCCTTTTGTGCGGGGAGGGGAACTTCCGATTTACTCTCGAGCCATTAAACGGGAATAGGGGCTCATCTCGAATTGAGTCCATAAAGTGTGTTCTCCTGTTGAATGGGGACGGCTGTGTGACTGAACTTTCTGAGTCGCATAAAGTATGTCAAGTGTCCTTTTACCTTTGAAGAATGAATGTGGTATTTGTCTTGAAATTCTGCTGCGCAAAATATCCTCATCTCACATTGCGGGGATAATTTTGTGGTGTTTGTCGAGTTGCGGCCGGAAGCTGGGTGTACTTCTTGAGTTGCGATTGGGACCTCAGGCACTCTCTCGGGTTGCTTCAGGGAAGTCAGGTTCCCCTTTTTTGTTGGAAGAGGAACTTCCGGTTTACTCTCGAGCCATTAAATGGGAATAGGGGCTCATCTTGAATTGAGTCCATAGAATCTATTCTCTTCTCCAATGGGAACAGCTGTGTGAGGGAACTTTCTGAGTCGCATAAAGGGTGTTAAGTACCCTTTTGCCTTTTAAGAGGGAATGTGATATTTCTCTTGAAATTCTGCAGGACAAAATTTCCTCACCTCGCATTGAGGGATAATTTTTTGGTGTTTTTCGAATAGCGGCGGGAAACTGGGGGTACTTCTCGAGTTGCGACTGGGACCTCAGGAATTCGCGCTGGTTGCTTCATGGAAGCCAGGTCCAGTTGTTTTTTTTTTTTTTTTTTTGAAGGGGAACATCGGGATTACTCTCGAGCTGTTAAATGTGAATTGGCATCTTCTCGAGCTGAGTCCAAAAATTGTGATTTCCTCTCCAATTGGGCCGGCTGTGCGAGGGAACTTACTGAGTCGCTTAAAGGGTGTCAAGCACCCTTTTGCCTTTCAAACGGGAATGGGGAATTTTTTTGAGATTCTGCCTCGCAAAATTTCCTCTACTCGCGTTAAGGGGATATTTCTGTGGTCTTTCTTGAGTTTCGTCAGGAAGCTGGGGGTAATTCTCAAGTTGCGATGGGGACTTCAGGAACTTGCTCTGGTTGTGTCAGGGTAGTCAGGTCCCCTTTTGTGTTGGAAAGGGAACTTCGAGATTACTCTCGATCTGTTAAATGGGAATTGGCCTTTCTCGAGTTGAGTTCATAAAGTGTGTTCTCCTCTTCACTAGGGAAGGCAGTTTGAGGGAACATTCTGAGTCTCATAAAGGGTGTCAAGTAACCTCTTTTCTTTCAAGAGGGAATGTGGGGTTTCTCTTGAGATTCTGAAACCCCGAATTTCCTCTTCTAGCATTGTTCGATGATTTTTGTTGTTTCACGTGTTGCGGCGGGAAGTTGGGGGGTACTTCTGGAGTTGCGACGGGGACCTAAGGAACTCTCTCAGGTTGCTTCAGGGAAATCAGGTCCCCTTTTCTATTGGAAGGGGAAATTCCGGATTACTCACCAGCCATTAATTGTGAATAGGGCCTCCTCTCGAGTTGAGTCCATAAATTGTGTTCTCCTCTCCAATGGGGACGGCTCTGTGAGGGAACTTTCTGAGTCGCATAAACAGTGTCAAGAACCCTTTTGCCTTTCAGGCGGAATTCTGGGTTTTCCCTTGAGATCTGCCACACAATATTTCCTCATCTCGCATTGGGGGATAATTTTTTGGTGTTTCTCGACTTGCGCCGGGAAGCGTGGGGTACTTCTCAAGTTGCGACGGGAACTCAGGAACTCGCTCGGGTTGCTTCTGGGAAATCAGGTCCCCAATTGTGCTGGAAGGGGAACTTCCGGTTTACTCTCGAGCCGTTAAATAGGAATAGGACCTCTTCTCGAATTGAGTCCATAAAATGTGTTCTACTCTACAAAGGGAAGGCTATGTTAGGGACCTTTCTGAGTCGCATAAAGGGTGTCATGTACCCGTTCGCCTTTCAAGTGTGAATGTAGGATTTCTCTTTAGATTCTTCAGGGCAAAATTTCCTCATCTCGCATTGGGGGATAATTTTGTGGTGTTTCTCGTGTTGCGGCGGGAAACTGGGGGTACTACTCAACTTGCGACGGGGACCTCAGAAACTCGGCCGGGTTCCTTCAGGGAAGTCATTTCCCCTTTTGTGTTGGAAGGGCTACTTCGGGATTACTCTCAAGCCGTTAAATGAGAATATTGCTTCTTCTCGAGTTGAGTCCATAATTGTGTTTTCCTCTCCAATGGGGACGGCTGTGTTATGGAACTTTCTGAGTCCCATAAAGGGTGTCAAGTTCCCTTTTGCCTTTCAAGCGGGAATGTCGGTTTTCTCTTGAGATTCTACTGTGCAAAATTTCCTCATCTCGCATCGAGGGGATAATTTTGTAGTGTTTCTCGAGAAGCGGTGGGAAGATGTGGGTATTTCTCGAGTTGCGACGGGGACCTCAGGAACTCTCTCGGGTTGCTTCAGGGAAGTCAGGTCCCATTTTTTGTTGGAAGGGGAACATCGGGATTACTCTCGAGCTGTTAAATGTGATTTGGCCTCTTCTCGAATTCAATCCATAAAGTGTGATTTCCACTCCGATGGGGACGGCTGTGTGAGGGTCCTTTCTATGTCACTTAAAGGGTGTCAAGTACCCTTTTGCCTTTCAAGCGAGAATGTGGAATTTCTCTTGAGATACTGCAGCACAAAATTTCCTTATCTCTCATTGAGGGGATAATTTGTTGTGTTTCTCGAGTTGCGCCGGGAAGCTGTGGGTACTTTTCGAGTTGTGATGGAGACCTCAGAAACACACTCAGTTTGCTCTAGGGAAGCCAGTTCCCCCTTTTGTGTTGGACGGGGAACTTCGGGATTACTCTCGAGCACTTAAATGCGATTAGGGCCTCTTCTCGAGTTGAGTGCAAAAAGTGTGTTTTCCTCTCCAAAGAGGACTGCTGTTTGAGGGAAATTTCTGAGTCTCATACTGTCTCAAGAACCCTTTTTTTTTTAAAGCGGGAATGTCGGATTTCTCTTGCGATTCTGCAACGAAATATTTCCTCATCTTGCAAGGAGGGAATAATTTTGTAGTGTTGCTCGAGTTGTGGCGGGAAGCTGGGGGTACTTCTCGAATTGTAATGGGGACCTATGGAACTCGTTAATGTTGCTTCAGAGAAGTCAGGTCCCCTTTTGTGTTGGAAGGGGAATTTCGGCATTAGTCTCGAGCCTTTATATGGGAATAGGGCCTCTACCCGAGTTGAGTCCATAAAGTGTGTTCTCCTCTCCAATGGGAACGGCTGTGTGAGGGATCTTTCTGAGTCGCATAAAGGGTGTCAAGTACCCTTTTGGCTTTCAAGAAGGAATGTGGGATTTCTCTTGAGATTCTGCAGCACAAAATTCCTCATCTCGCATTGAGGAGATAATTTTGTGGTGTTTCGAATTGCAGCGGGAAACTGAGGGTAGTCCTCGAGTTGCGATGTGGACAACAGGAAATCTCTCAGGTTTTTTCAGGGAAGTCAGGTCCCGTTTTGTGTTGGAAAGGGAACGGCGGGATTACTCTCAAGCCGTTAAATGGGAATAGGGCCTATTCTCGAGCTTACTCCATAAATTGTATTCTCCTCTCCAATGTGGACGGCTGTGTGAGGGAACTTTCTGGGTTGCATGAATGTCTTGTACCCTTTTGCGTTTTATGTAGGAATGTGGGATTTGCCTTGAGATCTGCATGAAAATTTCCTGATCTCACATTGGGGGATAATTTTGTGGTGTTTCTCAATTTGCAGTGGAAAGCTGGGGGTACTTCTCGAGTTGCGACAGGGAACTCAGGAACTCGCTTGGTTTGCTTCTTGGAAATCAGGTCCCCTTTTTTGCTGGAAGGGGAACTTCCGGATTACTCTCGAGCTGTTAAATGGGAATAGGGCCTCTTCATGAATTGATTCCATAAAGTGTGTTCTCCTTTCCAATGGGGACGGAAGTGAGAGCGAAGTTTCTGAGTCGCATAAAGGGTGTCAAGTACCCTTTTGCCTTTCAAGCGGGAATGGGGGATTTCACTTGAGAATCTGCGGGGCAAATTTTCTTCATATCACATTGAGGGGATTATTTTGTAGTGTTTCTCGAGTTGTGTTGGAAACCTGGGGGTACTTCTCCAGTTGCGAAGGGGACCTCAGGAACTCGCTCGGGTTGGTTCAGGGAAGTCCGATCAACTTTTTTGTTGGAAGGGGAACTTCCGGATTACTTTCGAGCCTTTAAATGGGCATAGGGCCTCATCTCGAGGTGAGTCCAAAAAGTGTGTTCTCCTCTCCAATGGTGACGGCTGTGTGAGGGAAATTTCTGAGTCACATGAAGGTTGCCAAGTTCCCTTTTGCCTTTCACAGGGAATGTGGGATTTCTCTTGAGTCTCTGCAGCACAAAATTTCCTCATATCGCATTGAGGAGATAATTTTGTGGTGTTTCTCGAGTTGCGGCCGGAAGCTGGGGGTATTTCTTGACTTGCGACTGGGACCTCAGGAATTTGATTGGGTAGCTTCAGCGAGTTCAGGTCCCCTTTTGTGTTGGAAGAGGAACTTCCGTATTACTCTCAAGCCGTTAAATGGTAATTCGGCCTCTTCTCGAGTTGAGTCCATAAAGTGTTTTCTTCTCTCCGATGTGGACGGATGTTAGGGAACTTTCTGAGTCGCATAAAGGGTGTGAAGAACCATTTTGCCTTTCAAGCAGGTTGTGGGATTTTTCTTGAGAATCTGTAGCACAAAATTTCCTTATCTCGCATTGAGGGGATAATTTTGTGGTGTTTCTCGAGTTTTGTGGAAGCTGGCGGTACTTTTCAAGTTACAAGGGGGAACACAGGAACTTCCTTGGGGTTCTTCAGGGAATTCAGAACCCCTTTTTGTTTTGGAAGGCGAAATTCGGGATTACTCTCGCGCCGTTAAATGGCAATAGGGCCTCTTCTAGATTTGAGTCCATAAAGTTTATTCTCCTCTCCAATGGGGACGGCTGTTTGTGGGAACTTTCTGAGACCCATAAATGGTATCAAGTACACTTTTGCCTTTAAAGAGGGAATGTGGGATTTCTCTTGAGATTCTTCAGCGTAACATTTCCTCATCTCACATTGATGGGATAATTTCTTTGTGTTTCTCGAGTTTCAGCTGGAAGCTAGGGGTACTTCTCGAGTTGAGAAGGGGATCTCAGGAACTCACTCGGGTTGCTTAAGGGAAGTAAGTTCCTCTTTTGTGAAGGAAGGGGAACTTCGGGATTACTCTCGAGCCCTTAAATGGGAATAGGGCCTCTTGTTGAGTTGAGTACATAAAGTGTGTTCTCCTCTCCAATGGGGACGGCTGTGTGAGGGAAATTTCTGCATAACATTAAGGGTGTCAAGTACCCTTTTGCCTTTCAAGGGGGAATGTGGGATTTCTCTTGAGATTCTTTAGTGCAGAATTTCCTTATCTCGCATTGAGGGGATAATTTTGTGGTGTTTCTCGAGTTGCGTCGGGAAACTAGGGGTACATCTCAAGTTGCGACGTAGACCTCTGGAACTCGCTGGGGTTGCTTCAGGGAAATCAGGTCCCATTTTGTGTTGGAATGGGAACTTACTGATTACTCTCCAGCCATTAAATGGGAATAGGGCCATTGCTCGTGTTAAGTCCATAAAGTGTCTTCTCCTCTCCAATGGTAACGGCTATGTGAGGGAACTTTCTGAGTAGTATAAAGGGGGTCAAGTATCCTTTTGCTTTTCAAGCGGGAATGTGGGATTTCTTTGAGATTCTGCAGTGAAAATTTCCTCATCTCTCATTGAGGGGATATTTTTGTGGTGTCTCTCGAGTTTCCGTGGGAAGCTGTGGGTAATTCTCGAGTTATGACGGTGACCTCAGGAACTCGCTCGAGTTGCTTCAGGAAAGTCAGGTCCCTTTTGTGTTGGAAGGGGTACTTCGAGATTAGTCTCGGGCCGTTAAATGGGAATAGGTCTTCTTCTGGAGTGAGTCCATAAAGTGTGTTCTTCTCTCCAATGGGTCGGATGTTAGGGAACTTTCTGAGTCGCAAAAAGGGAGTCAAGTACAATTTTGCCTTTCAAGTGGGTTGTCCGATTTCTCTTGAGAATCTCCAGGGCAAAATTTCCGCATCTCGCATTGAGGGGATAATTTTGTGGTTTTTCTCGAGTTGCGTCAGGAAACTGGGGCTACATCTCAAGTTGCGACGTAGACCTCAGGCACTCGCTCGGGTTGCTTCGGGGAAGTCAGGTCCCCTTTCGTGTTGGAATGGGAACTTACGATTACTCTCCAGCCATTAAATGGGAATAGGGCCTCTGCGCGTGTTGAGTCCATAAAGTGTCTTCTCCTCTCCAATTGGGACGGCTATTAGGGAACTTTCTGGGTCGCATAATCTGTGTCAAGTACCCTTTTTCATTCAAGCGGGAATGTGGGATTTCTCTTGAGATTCTGCAGCGCAAAATTTCCTCAACTGGCAATAAGGGGATAATTTTGTGATGTTTCTCGAGTTTTGGCAGAAGCTGGGGGTCCTTTTCGAGTTGCAACGGTGAATACAGGAACTTCCTCGGGTTGCTTCGGGGAACTCAGGTCCCCTTTTGTTTTGGAAGGGGAACTTCATGACTACTCATGATCCGTTAAATTGGAATAGGGCCTCTTCTCGAGTTGAGTCCATAAAGAGTGTTCTCCTCTACAATGGGGACGGATATTAGGGAACTTCCTGAGTCGCATAAATGGTTTAATGTACCCTTTTGTGTTTCAACCGAGAATGTGGGATTTCTCTTGTATTTCTACAGCGAAAAATTTCATCATCTCCTATTGAGGGAATAATTTTGTGGTGTTTCTCGAGTTGCGGCGGAAAGTTGGGGGCACTTCTCGAGTTGTGACGGGGCCCTCAGGAACTCGCTCGGCTTGCTTCAGTGAAGTCAGGTCCCCTTTTGTGTTGGAAGGGGAACTTCCGGATTACTCGCGAGCCGTTAAATCGGAATAGAGCCTCTTCTCCAGTTGAGTCCATAAAGTGTGTTCTCCTCTAAAATAGGGACGGATGTTAGGGAATTTTCTGAGTCGCATAATGAGTGTCAAGTACACTTTTGCCTTTGAAGGGAGAATGTGGGCTTTCTGTTGAGATACTGCAGCGCAAAAAGGATATTAATCATGGGTGTTCATTGGAAGGACTGATGCTAAAGCTGAAACTGCAATACGTTGGCCACCTCATGCGATGAGTTGACTCACTAGAAAAGACTCTGATGCTGGGAAAGGTTGGGGGCGGGAGGAGAAGGGGACGACAGAGAATGAGATGCCTGGATGAGTTTGAGTGTACTCCGGGAGCTGGTGATGGACAGGGAGGCCTGGCGTGCTGTGATTCATGGGGTCCCGGGGAGTCGGACACGACTGAGTGACTGAACTGAACTGAACTGAACTTTGTGGTGTGTCTCGAGTTGCTATGGGAAGCTTGTTGTACTTTCTGAGTTGCAACGGGGACGTCAGGAACTCGCTCGGGTTGCTTCAGGGAAGTCAGTTCCCCTTTTGTGCTGTAAAGGGAACTTCGGGATTACTCTTGAGCCTTTAAACGGGAATAGGGCCTCTTCTCGAATTGAGGCCATAAAGTGCGTTCTCCTATCCAATGTGGATGTCTGTTAGGGAACTTTCTGTGTCGCATAAAGGGTGTCAAGCACCCTTTTGCCTTTCAAGCGGGAATGTGGGATTTTTCTTGAGATTCTGGAGTGCAAAATATCCTCATCTCGCATTGAGGGGATAATTTTGGGGTGTTTCTCGAGTTTCGGCAGGACGCTGTCGGTACTTCTCGAGTCGACTAGGACCAGAGGAATTTGCTTGGGTTGTTTCAGAGAAGTCGGGTCCCCTTTTGTGTTGGAAGGGGCACTTCGGGGTTACTGTCCTGACGTTAAATGGGAATAATGCCTCTTTTCTATTGAGTCCATAAAGTGTGTTCTCCTCTCCAATGAGGACGGCTGTGTGAGGGAACCTTCTGAGTGGCATGAAAGTTGTCAAGTACACTTTTGCCTTTCAAGCGGGAATGCGGGCTGTCTCTTGAGATTCTGCAGTGCAAAATATCTTCATCTCGCATTTAGGGGATATTTTTCTGGTGTTTCTCGAATTTCGGCGGGAAGCTCTGGGTACTTCTCGAGTTGTGACGGGACCTCAGGAACCAGCTCGGGTTGTTTCAGGGAAGTCAGTTCCCCTTTGTTTTGGAAGGGGAACTTCGGGATTACTCTCGAGCCGTTAAGTGGGAATAGGGCCTCTTCTCGAGGTGAGTGAATAAAGTGTGTTCTCCTCTTCAATGGGGATGCTCTGTGAGGGAACTTTCTGAGTCACAAAAAAGGTGTCAAGTAAGTTTTGCCTTTCAAGCGGGAATGTGGGATTTCTCTTGAGATCCTGCAGCGCAAATTTTCCTCATCTCGCATTGAGGGGATAATTTTGTGTTGTTTCTCTAGTTGCGGCAGGAAGCTGGGGATACTTCTTGAGTTGTGACGGGGACCTCAGGAACTCGCTCAGGTTGCTTCAGGGAAGTCAGGTTCCTTTTATTGTTGGAAAGGGAACTTCCGGATTACTCTCAAGCCGTTAAATTGGAATACGGCCTCTTCTCGAGTTGAGTCCATAAAGTGTGTTCTTCTCTCCAAAGGGTACGGATGTTAGGGAATTTTTGGAGTCGCATAAAGGGTGTCAAGTACCATTTTGCCTTTCAAGCGGTTGTGGGATTTCTCTTGAGATTCTGCAGCGAAATATTTCCTCATCTCACATGACGGGATAATTTTGTGGTGTTTCTCGAGTTGTGGTGGGAAGCTAGGGGTTCATCTCAATTTGCGATATAGACCTCAGGAACTCGCTCGGTTTGCTTCAGCGAAGTCAGATCCCCTTTTGTGTTAGAATGGGAACTTACTGATTACTTTCCAGCAATTAAATGGGAATAGGGCCTCTTCGCGTGTTGAGTCCATAAAAGGTCTTCTCCTCTCCAATTGGGACGGCTATGAGGGAAATTCCTGAGTCGCATAAAGTGTGTCAAGTACCCTTTTTCTTTCAAGCGGGAATGTGGGATTTCTCTTGAGATTCTTTCGAGCATAATTTCTTCATCTCACTTTGAGGGGATATTTTTGTGGTGTTTATCGAGTTTCCACGGGAACCTGGGGGTACTTCTCGAGTTTCGACTGTGACTTTAGGATCTCGCTCGGGTTGCTTCATGGAAGTCAGGTCCCATTTTGTGTTGGAAGGAGTACTTCAGGATTACTCTCAAGCCATTAATTGGGAATAGGTCCTCTTCTCGAGTTGAGTCCATAAAGGGTGTTCTCCCTCCAATGGGGACGGCTGTGTGAGGGAACTTTCTGAGTCTCATGAAGCATGTCAAGTAAACTTTTGCCTTTCAAGTGGGAATGTGGGATTTCTCTTGAGATTCTGCAGCGCCCATTTTCCTCATCTCGCATTGAGGGAATAATTTTGTCGTGTTTCTCGAGTTGGGGCCCTAGGCTGGGGGTACTTCTCGAGTTGCAATGGGGACCTAAGGAACTCGCTCGGCTTTCTTCAGGGAAGTCAGGTCCCCTTTAGTGTTGGAAGGGGAAATTCCGGATTACTCTCGAGCCATTAAATGGCAATAGGACCTCTTCTCGAGTTGAGTCCAAAAAATGTCTTCTCCGCTCCAATGGCGACGGCTGTGTAAGGGAACTTTCTGAGTCTCATAAACTGTCAAGTACCCTTTTTCATTCAAGCGGGAATGTGGAATTTCTCTTGAGATTCTGCAGCGCAAAATTTCCTCATCTGGCATTGAGGGGATAATTTTGTGGTGTTTCTCGAGTTTTGGCAGAAGCTGGGGGTCCTTTTTGAGTTGCAACGGACAATACAGGAACTTCCTCGGGGTTCTTCAGGGAATTCAGATCCCCTTTTTGTGTTGGAAGGCGAACTTCGGGATTACTCTCGCGCCGTTACATGGAAATAGGGCGTCTTCTCGAGTTGAGTCCATAAAGTTTGTTCTCCTCTCCAATGGGGACGGCTGTTTGTGGGAACTTTCTGAGTCGCACAAATGGTGTCAAGTACACTTTTGCCTTTCAAGAGGGAATATGGGATTTCTCTTGAGATTCTACAGCGCAAAATTTCCTCATCTCGCATTGAAGGGATAATTTTGTGGTGTTTCCTGAGTTGCGTCGGGTACCTGGGGGTACATCTCAAGTTGCGACGTAGATATCAGGAACTCGCTCGGGTTGCTTTAGGGATGTCAGGTCCCCTTTTGTGTTGGAAAGGGAACTTACTGATTACTCTCCAGCCATTAAATGGGAATAAGACCTCTGTTCTTGGTGGTCCATAAAGTGTCTTTTCCTCTCCAATGGTAACGGCTGTATGAGGGAAATTTCTGAGTAGCATTAAGGGTGTCAAGTACCCTTTTGCCTTTAAAGGGGGAATGTGAGATTTCTCTTGAGATTCTGCAGCGCAGAATTTCCTCATCTCGCATTGAGGGAATAATTTTGTGGTTTTTTCGAGCTGCGGCCGGAAGCTGGGGGTACTTCTCCATTTGGGACGGGAACCTCAGTATCTCAATCAGGTTGCTTCAGGGAATTCAGGTCTCCTTTTGTGTTGGAAGGGGAACTTCCGGATTACTATCAAGGTCTTAAATGGGAATACGGCCTCTTCTCGATTTGAGTCCATAAAGAACGTTCTTCTCTTCAATGGGTTGGATGTTTGGGAACTTTCTGAGACGCATAAAGGTTATCAAGTACCATTTTGCCTTTCAAGCGCGTGGTGGGATTTCTCTTCAGATTCTGCGGCACAAGATTTCCTCATCTCGCATTGAGGGAATATTTTTGTGGGTTTCTCGAGTTGGGGCCGGAGGCTGCGAGTACTTCTCGATTTGTGACGGGGACCTAAGGAACTCGCCCTGGTTGCTTCAGGGAAATCAGGTTCCCTTTTGTGTTGGCCGGGGAATTTCCGAATTACTCTCGAGCCATTAAATGGGAATAGGACCTCTTCTCGAGTTGAGTCCAAAAATTGTGTTCTCCTCTCAATGGCGATGGCTGTGTGAGGGAATTTTCTGAGTCGCATTTAGGTTGTCAAGTACCCTTTTTCCTTTCACAGGGAATGTGGGATTTCTTTCGAGATTCTGCAGCGCAAAATTTCCTCATCTCGCATTGAGGGGATAATTTTGTGGTGTTTCTCGAATTGTGGCGGGAAGCTGGAGGTACATCTCAAGTTGCGACGTAGACCTCAGGAACTCGCTCGGGTTGCTTCAGGGAAGTCAGGTCCCCTTTCGTGTTGGAATGGGAACTTATGATTTCTCTCCAGTCATTAAATGGGAATAGGGCCTCTGCACGAGTTGAGTCCATAAAGTGTCTTCTCCTCTCCAATGGGGAGGGCTGTGTGAGGGAACTTTCTGAGTCGCATAAACTGTGTCAAGTACTCTTCTGCCTTTCAAGCGGGAACGTGGGATTTCTCTTGAGATTCTGCAGCGCAAAATTTCCTCATCTGGCATTCAGGGGAAAATTTTGTGGTGTTTCTCGAGTTCTGACAGAAACTGGGGGTCCTTTTCGAGTTGCAACGGGGAATACAGGAAATTCCTCGGGTTCCTTCAGGGTATTCAGGACCCCTTTTTGTGTTGGAAGTGGAACTTCGGGATTACTCTCCCGGCATTAAATGGCAATAGGGCCTCTTCTCGAGTTGAGTCCATAAAGAGTGTTCTTCTCTACAATGGGGACGGATATTAGGGAACTTCCTGAGTCGCATAAATGGTGTCAATTACCCTTTTGTGTTTCAACAGAGAATGTGGGATTTCTCTTGAGTTTCTGCTGCGAAAAATTTCATCATCTCCTATTGAGGGGATAATTTTGTGGTGTTTCTTGAGTTGCGGCGGAAAGTTGGGGGCCCTTCTCGAGTTGTGACGGGGCCCTCAGGAACTCCCTCGGGTTGCTTCAGGGAAGTCAGGTCCGCTTTTGTGCTGAAAGGGGAACTTCTGGATTACTCTCGAGCCTTTAAATGGGAAAGGGCCTCTTCTCGAGTTGAGTCCATAAAGTGTATTCCCCTCTAAAATCGGGAAGAATGTTAACGAACTTTCTGAGTCGCATAAAGGGTGTCAAGTACACTTTTGCCTTTGAAGGGGGAATGTGGGCTTTCTGTTGAGATACTGCAGCACAAAAAGGAGATCAATCCTGGGTGTTCATTGGAAGGACTGATGCTAAAGCTGAAACTGCAATACGTTGGCCACCTCATGCGACGAGTTGACTCACTAGAAAAGACTCTGATGCTGGGAAAGGTTGGGGGCGGGAGGAGAAGGGGACGACAGAGAATTTGATGCCTGGATGGCATCACGGACTCTGTGGTCATGTGTTTGAGTGTATTCCGGGAGCTGGTGATGGACAGGGAGGCCTAACGTTCTGTGATTCATGGGGTCCCGGGGAGTCGGACACGACTGAGCGACTGAACCGAACTGAACTGAACTTTGTGGTGTGTCTTGAGTTGCGATGGGAAGCTTGTTGTACTTTCCAAGTTGCAACGGGGACGTCAGGAACTCGCTCGGGTTGCTTCAGGGAAGTCAGATCCCCTTTTGTGCTGTAAAGGGAATTTCGGGATTACTCTTGAGCCTTTAAACGGGAATAGGGCCTCTTCTCGAATTGAGGCCATAAAGTGCGTTCTCCTATCCAATGTGAATGTCTGTTAGGAAACTTTCTGTGTCACATAAAGGGTGTCAAGCACCCTTTTGCCTTTCAAGCGGGAATGTGGGATTTCTCTTGTGATTTCTGAAGTGCAAAATATCCTCATCTTGCATTGATGGGATAATTTTGGGGTGTTTCTCGAGTTGCGGCGGGACACTGTCGGTACTTCTCGAGTTGCCACTGGGACCAGAGGAATTTGCTCGGGTTGTTTCAGAGAAGTCGGGTCCCCTTTTGTGTTGGAAGGGGCACTTCGGGATTACTGTCGTGACGTAAATGGAAATAGTGCCTCTTTTCTATTGAGTCCATAACGTGTGTTCTCCTCTCCAATGGGGTCGGCTGTGTGAGGGAACCTTCTGAGTGGCATGATAGGTGTCAAGTACACTTTTGCCTTTCAAGCGGGAATGTGGGCTGTCTCTTGAGATTATGCAGTGCAAAATATCTTCATCTCGCATTTAGGGGATATTTTTCTGGTGTTTCTCGAAATTCGGCTGGAAGCTATGGGTACTTCTCGAGTTGTGACGGGACCTCAAAACCAGCTCGGGTTGTTTCAGGGAAATCAGTTCCCCCTTTTTGTTGGAAGGGGAACTTCGGGATTACTCTCGAGGCGTTAAAAGGGAATAGGGCCTCTTCTCGAGTTAAGTGAATAAAATGTATTCTCCTCTTCAATGGGGACTTCTGTGTGAGGGAAATTCTGAGTCGCATAAAGGGTGTCAAGTAACTTTTGCCTTTCAAGCGGGAATGTGAGATTTCTCTTGAGGTTCTGCAGCGCACATTTTCCTCATCTCGCATTGAGGGGATAATTTTGTTTTTTTCTCTAGTTGTGGCGGGAAGCTGGGGATACTTCTTGAGTTGTGACGGGGACCTCAGGATCTCGCTCGGGTTGTTTCAGGGAAGTCAGATCCCCTTTTTTGTTGCAAAGTGAACTTCCGGATTACTCTCAAGACGTTGAATTGGAATATGGCCTCTTCTCTAGTTGAGTCCATAAACTGTGTTCTTCTCTCCAAAGGATACGGATGTTAGGAATTTTCTGAGTCGCATAAAGTGTATCATGTACCATTTTGCCTCTCAAGCGGTTGTGGGATTTCTCTTGAGATTCTGCAGCGAAAAATTTCCTCATCTCGCATTGACGGGATAATTTTTTGCTGTTTCTCGAGTTGCGACGGGAAGCTGGGAGTTCATGTCAATTTGTGACGTAGACCTCACAAACTCACTCTGTTTGCTTCAGGGAAGTAGGTCCCCTTTTGTGTTAGAATGAGAACTTACTGATTACTCTCCAGCAATTAAATGGGAATAGGGCCTCTGCGCGTGTTGAGTCCATAAAGTGTCTTCTCCTCTCCAATTGGGATGACTATGAGGGAACTTTCTGAGTCGCATAAAGTGTGTCAAGTACCCTTTTACTTTCAAGCGGGAATGTGGGATTTCTCTTGAGATTCTGCATCACAAAATTTCCTCATCTCGCAGTAAGGGGATATTTTTGTGTTTTTACTTGAGTTTCGGCGGGAAGCTAGGCGTACTTCTCGAGTTGCAACGCAGAATACAAGAACTTCGTCGGGTTGCTTCAGGGAATTCAGGAACCCTTTTTTTGTTGGAAGGGGAACTTCGGGATTTCTCCCGAGCCGTTTAATGGGAATAAGGCCTCTTCTCGATTTGAGTCCATAAAGTGTGTTCTCCTCTCCAATGGGGACAGTTGTGTGAGGGAGCTTTCTGAGTCACATAAAGGTTTGCAAGTAACTTTTGCCTTTCCAGCGGGAATGTGGGATTTCTCTTGAGATTCTGTAGCAAAATATTTCCTCATCTCGCATTGAGGGGATAATTATGTGGTGTTTCTCGAGTATCTCCGGGAAGCAGGGGTATTTCTCAGGTTGTGATGGGGACCTCAGGACTCGCTTGGGTTTCTTCAGGGAAGTCAGGTCCCCTTTTGTATTGGAAGGGGAACTTCCGGATTTCTCTCGAGCCATTAAATGGTAATAGGGCCTCCACTCGAGTTGAGTCCATAAAGTGTTTTCTCATCTCCACTGGGAAAGGCTGTTAGGGAACTTTCTGAGTCGCATAAAGGGTGTCAAGAACACTTTTGTCTTTCAAGCGGGAATGTGGGATTTCTTTCTGCAGCAAAAATTTCCTCATCTCGCATTGAGAGGATAATTTTGTGGGGTTTCTGGAGTTTCGTCGGAAGCTGGTGATACTTTTAGAGTTGCAACATGGAATACAGGAACTTCCTCGGGTTCCTTCAGAGAATTCAGGACGCCTTTTTGTGTTGGAAGGGGAAATTCGGGATTACTCTCGTGCTGTTAAATGGCAATAGGGCCTCTTCTCCAATTGAATCCATAAAATTTGTTCTCCTCTCCAATGGGGACAGTTGTTTGTGGGAACTTTCTGAGTCGCATAAATGGTGTCAAGTATCCTTTTGCCTTTCAGGCGGGAATGTGGGATTTCTCTTGAGATTCTGCAGCGCAAAATTTCCTTATTTCGCAATGAGGGGATAATTTTTGGTTTTTCTCGAGTTAGGGCGGGAAGTTGTGGGTACATCTCAATTTGCGATGTAGACCTCAGGAACTCGCTTTGGTTGCTTCAGGGAAGTCAGGTCTCCTTTTTGTTGGAAGGGGAAGTTACTGATTACTCTCAGACATTAAATGGGAATAGGGCCTCTGCTCGTGTTGAGTCCATAAAGTGACTTCTCCTCTCCAATTGGGATGGCTATTAGGGAACTTTCCGAGTCACACAAAGAGGGTCACGTACCCTTTTGCCTTTCAAGGGGGAAGGTGGGATTTCTCTTGAGATTCTGCAGTGCAAAATTTCCTCATCTCGCATTGAGGGGATAATTTGGTGGTGTTTCTCGTGTTTCGGAGGGAAGCTGGGGGTACTTCTCGGATTGCGATGGGGACCTCAGGAACTCGCCCAGGTTGCTTCAGGGATGTAAGTTCCCCTTTTGAAAAGGAAGGGGAACTTCGGGATTACTCTCCACCCCTTAAATGGGAATAAGACCTCTTCTCCTGTTGAGTCTTTAAAGTGTGTTCTCCTCTCCAATGGGGACTGATGGTAGGGAAATTTCTGAGTCGCATAAAGGTTGTCAAGTACCCTTTTGCCTTTCAAGCGGGAATGTGGGATTTCTCTTGAGATTCTGCACCGCAAAATTTCCTCATCTCGCATTGAGGAGATAAATTTGTGGTGTTTCTCGAATTGCGCCGGGAAGCAGGGGTACTTCTCGAGTTGTGACGGGGACCTCAGCAACTCGCTCAGCTTGCTTCAGGGAAGTAGTTCCCCTTTTGTGAAGGAAGAGGAACTTCATGATTACTCTCCAGCCGTTAAATTGGAAAAGGGCCTATTCTCGAGTGGAGTCTATAAAGTGTGTTCTCCTCTCCAACGGGGACGGCTGTGTGAGGGAACGTTCTGAGTCGCATAAAGGGTGTCAAATACCATTTTGCCTTTCAATCGGGAATTTAGGATGTCCCTTGAGATTCTGCAGGGAAAAATTTCCTCATCTCGCATTGAGGGGATAATTTTCTTGTTTCTCAAGAAGCGGCGGGAAGCTTGGGGTACTTCTCAAGTTGCAACGGGGACCTCAGGAACTCGCTCGGGTTGCTTCAGGGAAGTCAGGACCCTGTAGTTTTGGAAGGGGAACTTCCGGATTACTCTCAAGCCTTTAAATGTGAATAGGCCCTCTTCTCGTGTTGAGTCCATGAAGTGTTTTCTCCTCTCCAATGGGAACGGCTGTTAGGGAACTTTCTGAGTCGCATAAAGGGTGTCAAGAACACTTTTGTCTTTCAAGCGGGAATGTGGGATTTCTCTTGAGATTCTGCAGCACAAAATTTCCTCATCTCGCATTGAGGGGATAATTTTGTGGGGTTTCTGGAGTTTCGTCGGAAGCTGGTGATACCTTTCGAGTTGCAATGTGGAATACAGGAATTTCCTCGGGTTCCTTCAGGGAATTCAGGACGCCTTTTTGTGTTGGAAGGGAAACTCGGATTACTCTCGTGCTGTTAAATGGCAATAGGGCCTCTTCTCCAGTTGAATCCATAAAATTTGTTCTCCTCTCCAATGGGGACGGTTGTTTGTGGGAACTTTCTGAGTCGCATAAATGGTGTCAAGTATCCTTTTGCCTTTCAACCGGGAATGTGGGATTTCTCTTGAGATTCTACACCGCAAAATTTCCTCATCTCGCATTGAGGGGATAATTTTGTGCTGTTTCTCGAGTTGCACCAGGAAACTGGGGGTACTTTTCGGGTTGCAAAAGGTACCTCAGGAACTGGCTCACGTTGCTTCAGGGAAGTCAGGTCTCCTTTTGTGTTGAAAGGGGAACTTCCTGATTACTCTCGAGCCGTTAAATGGGAATAGGGCCTCTTCTCGGGTTGAGTCCATAAAGTGTGTTCTCCTCGCCAATGAGGACGGCTCTGTGAGGGAACTTTCTGAGTCGCATAAAGTACCCTTTTGCCTTTCAAGCGGGAATGTGGGATTTCTCTTGTGATTCTGCACAGCAAAATTTCCTCATCTCGCATTGAGGGGATAATTTTGTCGTGTTTCTCGAGAAGAGGTGGGAAGCTGGGGGTACTACTCAAGTTGCGACATGGACCTCAGGAACTTGCTTGGGTTGCTTCAGGGAAGTCAGGTCCACTTTTGTGTTGGAAGAGGAACTTCCGGATTACTCTCCATCCCTTAAATTTGAATAGGGCATCTTCTCGGTTTGAGACCATAAAGTGTTTTCTCCACTCCAATCTCACGGATATTAGGGAACTTACTCTGTTGCATAAATGTTGTCAAGGACACTTTTGCATTTGAAGAGTGAATGTTGGTTTTCTCTTGAGATTCTGCAGCGCAAAATTTCCTTATCTCGCATTGAGGGGATAATTTTTTGGTGTTTCTCGAGTTGCGGTGGGAAGCTGGGGGTAGTTCTCGAGTTGCGTCTGGGACCTCGGGAACTCGCTCGGGTTTCTTCAGGGAAGTCAGGTCCCCTTTGTGTTTGAAGGGGAACTTCCGGATTACTTTCGAGCCCTTAAATGGGAATAGGCCCTCTTCTCGTGTTGAGTCCATAAAGTGTGTACTCCTCTCCAATGGTGACGACAGTGTGAGGGAACTTTCTGAGCCACATAAAGGGTGTCAAGTACCCTTTTGCCTTTCAAGCGGGAATGTGGGATATCTCTTGAGATTCTGCAGCGGAAATATTCCACATCTCGCATTGAAAGGTTAATTTTTTGGTGTTTCTCGAGTTGCGGGTGGAAGCTGCAGGTACTTCTCGAGTTGCGATTGGTACCTCTGGAACTCGCTCAGGTTGCTTTCAGGAAGTCAGGTCCCCTTTTGTGTTGGAAGGGGAACATTGGGATTGCTCCCGAGCTGATAAATGGAAATTGGCCTCTTCTCGAGTTGAGTCCATGAAGTGTCTTCTCCTCTCCAATGGTGACAGCTGTTAGGAAACTTTCTGAGTCGTATTAAGGGTGCCAAGTACACTTTTGCCTGTCAAGTGGGAATGTGGGATTTCTGTTGAGATTCTGCAGTGCAAAATTTTCTCATCTCGCATTGACGGAATAATTTTGTGGTGTTTCTCGAGTTACGGCGGGAAGCTGGGAGTACTTCTCGTGTTGCAACGAGAACCTCAGCATCTCTCTCGGGTTTTTTCAGGGAAGTCAGGTCCCCTTTTGTGTTGAAAGGGGGACATCTGGGATACTCTCGAGCCGTTAAATGGGAATAGGTCCTCTTCTCGAGTTGAGTCCATAAAGTGTTTTCTCCTCTCCAATGGGAACGGCTGTGTGAGGGAAATCTCTGAATCACATAAAGGGTGTCAAGTACATTTTTGCATTTCAAGAGGGAATGTCGGATTTCTCTTGATTTTCTGCAGCACAAAATTTTCTCATATCGCATTGAGGGGATAATTTTGTGGTGTTTCACGAGTTGCGGAGGGAAGATGGGGGTACTTCTCGAGTTGAGACAGGAACCTCAGTGTCTCGCTTGGGTTTCTTCAGGGAAGTCATGTCTCCTTTTGTGTTGAAAATGGAACTTCCGGATTACTGTAAAGCCGTTAAATGGGAATAGGGCCTCATCTCGATTTGAGTCCATAAAGTGTGTTCTCCTCTCCAATGGGGACTGCAGTTTGAGGGAACTTCCTGAGTCGCATAAAGGGTGTTAAGCATCATTTTGCCTTTCAAGAGGGAATGTGGGATATCTCTTGAGATTCTGCAGAACAAAATTTCATAATCTCGCATTGACGGGATTATTTTGTGGTGTTTCTCGAGTTGCGGCCGGAAGCTTGGTGTACATCTTGAGTTAGTGACGGGAACCTCAGGAATTTGCTCGGGCTTCTTCAGGGAAATCATATCCCCCTTTTTTTTGGAAGGGTAAATTCGGGATTACTCTCAAGCCCTTAAATGGGAATAGGGCCTCTTCTCGAATTGAGTCCATAAATTGTGTTCTCCTCTCTAATGGAGACGGCTGTTTGAGGGAACTTTCTGAGTCGCATAAAGGGTGTCAAGTACCCTTTTGCCTTTGAAGAGTGAATGAGGCATTTCTCTTGAGATTCTGCAGCGGAAATTTTCCTCATCTCGTATTGAAGGTATAATTTTCTGTTGTTTCTCGAGTTGCAACGGGAAGCTGGGGGTATATCTCGAATCGCGATGGAAACCTCAGGAACTCGCTTGGGTGGCTTCAGGGAAGTCAGGATTCATTTTGTGTTGGAAGGGGATCTTCGAGATTACTCTCGAGCCGTTTAATGGGAATCGGCCTCTTCTCGAGTTGAGTGCATAAAGTGTATTCTCCTCGCCAATGGGGACGGCAGTTTGAGGGGACTTATTGAGTCGCATAGAAAGTGTCAAGTACACTTTTGCCTTTCCAGGGGGAATGTGGGATTACTCTTGAGATTCTGCATTAGAAAATTCTTCATCTCGAATTGACGAGAAAATTTTGTGCTGAGTCTCGAGTTACAGCGGTAAGTTGAGAGTACTTGAATTGCGATGGGAACCTCAGGAACTCGCTCAGGATTCTTCAAGGAAGTCAGGTCCCCTTTTGTGTTGGAAGGGGAACTTCCGAATTACTCTTGAGCTGTTAAATGGGAATAGGTCCTCTTCTCGAATTGAGTCCATAAAGTGTGCTCTTGTCTCCAATGGGGATGGCTGTTTGAGGGAACTTTCTGAGTCGCATAAAGGGTGTCAAGTACCCTTTTGCCTTTGAAGAGTGAATGTGGGTTCTCTCTTGATATTCTGCAGTGGAAATTTTCCTCATCTCGCATTAAAGGGATAATTTTGCGCTGTTTCTAGAGTTGCAGCGGGAAGCTGGGGGTACTTCTCGAGTTGCGACGGGGACCTCAGTAACTCGCTTGGGTTGCTTCAGGGAAGTCAGGTCCTCTTTGTGTTGGAAGACGAGCTTAGGGATTAAACTCGAGACATTAAATGGTAATTGGCCTCTTCTTGATTTGAGTCCATAAAGTGTGTTCTCCACTCCAATGGGGACGGCAGGTGGAGGGAACATTCTGAGTCGCATAAAGGGTTTCAAGTACCCTTTTGCATTTCAAGAGGGAATGTGGGATTTCTATTGAGATTCTGCAGCGCAAAATTTCCTCTTCTTGCATTGAGGGGATAATTTTGTGGTGTTTCTCGAGTTGCGGTGGGAAGCTGGGGGTACTTCTCGAGTTGCCATGGGGACCTCAGGAACTCGCTCGGGTTGCTTCAGGGGCGTCAGTTCCCCTTTGTGTTTGAAGGGGAACTTCCGGATTACTTTCAAGCCCTTAAATGGGAAAAGGTTCTCCTCTCGAGTTGAGTCCATAAAATGTGTTCTGCTCTCCAATGGGGACGGCTGTTAGGGAACCTTCTGAGTCGCATAAATGTGTTAAGTACCCTTTTGCCTTTCAAGAGGGAATGTTGATTTTATCTTGAGATTCTGCAGCCCAAATATTTCCTCGTCTCGCATTGAGCGGATAATTTTGTGGTGTTTCTCGAGTTGCGACGGGAAGCTCGGTGTACTTCTCAAGTTGCGACGGGGACCTCAGGAACTCGCTTGGGTTGCTTCAGAGAAGTCAGGTCCCCTTTTGTGTTGGAATGGGAACTCCGGGATTACTCTCGAGTCATTAAATAAGAATAGGGCCTCTTCTCGATTTGAGTCAATAAAGTGTGTTCTCCTCTCCAATGGAGACGGATGTGTGAGGGAACTTTCTGAGTCGCATAAAGGGTGTCTACTACCCTTTTGCCTTGGAGAGTGAATGTGGGATTTCTCTTGAGATTCTGGAGTGGAAATTTTCCTCATCTTGTACTGAAGGTATAATTTTTGTTGTTTCTCGAGTTGCGACGGGAAGCTGGGGATACATCTCAAGTCGAGATGGAGACCTCAGGAACTCGCTCGGGTAGCTTCAGGAAAGTCAGGATCCCTTTTGTGTGGAAGGGGATCTTCGGGATTACTCTCGAGCCGTTTAATGGGAATCGGCCTCTTCTCGAGTTGAGTGCATAAAGTGTGTTCTCCTCTCCAATGGAGACGGCAGTTTGAGGGGACTTTCTGAGTCGCATAGAGAGTGTCAAGTACACTTTTGCCTTTCCGGGGGGAATGTGGGATTACTCTTGAGATTGTGCATTGCAAAATTCCTCATCTCGAATTAACCAGAAAATTTTGTGCTGAGTCTCGAGTTACAGCGGTAATCTTAGAGTACTTCTTGAGTTGCGACGGGAACCTCAGCAACTCGCTCAGGTTTCATAAAGGAAGTCAGGTCCCCTTTTGTGTTGGAAGGGGAACTTCTGAATTACTGTTGAGCTGTTAAATGGGAATAGGGGCTCTTCTTGAATTGAGTTCATAAAGTGTGTTCTCGTCTCCAATGGGGATGGCTGTTTGAGGAAACTTTCTGAGTCGCATAAAGGGTGTCAAGTACCCTTTTGCCTTTGAAGAGTGAATGTGGGTTATCTCTTGAGATTCTGCAGCGGAAATTTTCCTCATCTCGCATTCAGTTCAGTTCAGTTCAGTCGCTCAGTCGTGTCCGACTCTCCGCGACCCCATGAATCACAGCACGCCAGGCCTCCCTGTCCATCACCAACTCCCGGAGTACACTCAAACTCATGTCCACAGAGTCGGTGATGCCATCCAGCCATCTCATTCTCTGTCGTCCCCTTCTCCTCCCGCCCCCAACCTTTCCCAGCATCAGAGTCTTTTCCAGTGAGTCAACTCGTCTCATGAGGTGGCCAAAATATTGGAGTTTCAGCTTTAGCATCAGTCCCTCCAATGAACATCCAGGATTGATCTCCTTTAGAATGGACTGGTTGGATCTCCTTGCAGTATAAGGGACTCTCAAGAGTCTTCTCCAACACCACAGTTCAAAAGCATCGATTCTTCGGCGATCAGCTTTCTTCACAGTCCAACTCTCACATCCATACATGACCACGGGAAAAACCATTGCCTTGACTAGACGGACCTTGGTTGGCAAAGTAATGTCTCTGCTTTTTAATATACTATCAAGGTTGGTTATAACTTTCCTTCCAAGGAGCAAGCGTCTTTTAATTTCATGGCTGCAATCAGCATCTGCAGTGATTTTGGAGCCCAAAAAAACAAAGTCTGACACTGTTTCCACTGTTTTTCCATCTATTTCCCATGAAGTGATGGGACCAGATGCCATGATCTTTGTTTTCTGAATGTTGAGCTTCAAGCCAACCTTTTCACTCTCCTCTTTCACTTTCATCAAGAGGCTTTTGAGTTCCTCTTCACTTTCTGCCATAAGGGTAGTGTCATCTGCATATCTGAGGTTATTGATATTTCTCCCAGCAATCTTGATTCTAGCTTGTGGTTCTTCCAGCCCAGCGTTCCTCATGATGTACTCTGCATATAAGTTAAATAAGCAAGGTGACAATATACAACCTTGACGTACAACTTTTCCTATTTGGAACCAGTCTGTTGTTCCATGACTGGTTCTAACTGTTGCTTCCTGACCTGCATACAGGTTTCTCAAGAGGCAGGTCAGGTGGTCTGGGATTCCCATCTCTTTCAGAATGTTCCACAGTTTATTGTGATCGACACAGTCAAAGGCTTTGGCATAGTCAATGAAGCAGAAATAGATGTTTTTCTGAAACTCTCTTGCTTTCTCCATGATCCAGCGGATGTTGGCAATTTGATCTCTGGTGCCTCTGCCTTTTCTAAAACCTGCTTGAACATCTGGGAGTTCACGGTTTACATACTGCTGAAGCCTGGCTTGGAGAATTTTGAGCATGACTTTACTAGCGTGTGAGATGAGTGCAATTGTGCGGTAGTTTGAGCATTCTTTGGCATTGCCTTTCTTTGGGATTGGAATGAAGACTGACCTCTTCCAGTCCTGTGGCCACTGCTGAGTTTTCCAAATCTGCTGGCATATTGAGTGCAGCACTTTCACAGCATCATCTTTCAAGATTTGAAATAGCTCAACTGGAATTCCATCACCTCCACTAGCTTTGTTCGTAGTGATGCTTTCTAAGGCCCACTTGACTTCACATTCCAAGATGTCTGGCTCTAGGTCAGTGATCACATTATCGTAACTATCTTGGTCGTGAAGATCTTTTTTGTACAGTTCTTCTGTGTATTCCTGCCACCTCTTCTTAATATCTTCTGCTTCTGTTAGGTCCATACCATTTCTGTCCTTTATCGAGCCCATCTCGCATTAAAGGGATAATTTTGTGGTGTTTCTCGAGTTGCGGCAGGAAGCTGGGGTTATTTCTCGAGTTGCGACGGGGACCTCAGTAACTCGCTCGGGTTTCTTCAGGGCAGTCATGTCCTCTTTGTGTCGTAAGGGGAGCTTTGGGATTACTCTCGAGACGTTAAATGGGAAGTGGCCTCTTCTCGATTTGAATCCATAAAGTGTGTTCTCCACTCCAATGGGAACGGCGGGTTGAGGGAACATTCTGAGTTGCATAAAGGGTTTCAAGTACCCTTTTGCATTTCAAGTGGGAATATGGGATTTCTGCTGAGATTCTGCAGCGCAAAATTTCCTCTTCTTACATTGAGGGGATAATTTTGTGGTGTTCCTCGAGTTGCGGTGGGAATGTTGGGGTACAACTTGAGTTGCCACGGGAACCTCAGGAACACGTTCGGGTTGCTTCAGGAAAGTCAGGTCCCCTTTTGTGCTGGAAGGGGAACTTACGGAATACTCTAGAGCCATTAAATGGGAATAGGGCCTCTTGTCGAGTTAAGTGCATAAAGTGTGTTCTCGTCTCCAATGGGTACGGCTGTGTGAGGGAACTTTCTGAGTCTCATAAAGGGTGTCAAGTACGGGAGAGACGGGAGAGACACGGCCCCGGCGTGCAGACGTGAGAGACGCCGGCCCTGCCTGTGCAGATGGGAGAGACGCCGGCCCTTTCCACGGAGTCCCGGGAGACACTGACCCTACCTGCGTAGACGTGAGAGTCGCTGGCCCCAGCCCACCGACCATTCAAAGATGCACGGCCGTGAGGAGCTACCCCACGCCTGAGGCCAGGGCAGGCAGCCGAGAGGAGGTACCCAACGTCCAATAGGCTGTGGCTGTGCAGGGGAGGGCCTAGAGCAGCTATTCACGTTCAAGGTCAGGAGGGGCGGCCTTGAGGAGATACCCCTCATCCAAGGTAAGGTGCAGCAGCTGCACTTTCTTGGAGCAGCTATGAAGAGATATCCCACACCCAAGGTTAGAGTAACCCAAATAAGACGGTAGGTATTGTGACGGGGCATCAGAGGGCAGACACACTGAAATCATAATCACAGGAAACTTGTGGATCTGATCACATGGACCACAGCCGAATGTGGTCCACTGGAGAAGGGAATGGTAATCCACTTCAGTATACTTGCCTTGAGAACCCCATGAACAGTATCAAGGGGCAAAATGACAGGATACTGAATGAGGAATTCCCCAGGTCGGTAGGTGCCCAGTATGCTACTGGAGATCAGTGGAGAAATAACTCTAGAAGGAAAGAAGGGATGGAGCAAAAGCAAAATCAGTACCCAGTTGTGGATGTGACCAGTGATAGAAGCAAGGTCCGGTGCTGTAAAGAACAATGTTGCATAGGAACCTGGAATGTTAGATCCATGAATCAAGGCAAATGGGAAGTGGTCAAACAGGAGATGGCAAGAGTGAACATAGACATTCTAGGAATCAGTGAATTAAAATGGACTGGAATGTGTGAATTTAACTCATATGACCACTATATCTACTATTGTGGGCAGGAATCCCTTAGAATAAATGGAGTAACCATCATGGTCAACAAAAGAGTCCGAAATGCAGTACTTGGAGGCAATCTTAAAAACGACAGAATGATTTCTGTTCGTTTCCAAGGCAAACCATTCAACATTACAGTAATCCAGGCCTATGCCTCAAACAGTGACGCTGAAGAATGCGAAGTTGAACGGTTCTATGAAGACCTGCAAGACCTATTAGAAGTAACACCAAAAAAAGATGTCCTTTTCATTATAGGGGAATGGAATACAAAAGTAGGAAGTCAAGAAACACCTGGAGTAACAGGCAAATTTGGCCTTGGAGCATGGAATGAAGCAGGGCCAAGGTTCATAGAGTTTTGTCAAGAGAACACACTGGTCATAGTAAACACAAGAGAAGACTCTACACGTGGACATCACCAGATGGTCAACACTGAAATCAGATTGATTATATTCTCTGCAGCCAAAGAAGGAGAAGCTGTATACAGTTAGCAAAAACAAGACCAGGAGCTGACTATGGCTCAGCTCATGAACTCCTAATTGCAAAATTCAGACTTAAATTGAAGAAAGTAAGGAAAACCCCTAGATCTTTCATATATGACCTAAATCAAATCCCTTATGATTATACAGTGGAAGTGAGAAATAGATTTAAAGGACTAGATCTGATAGATAGAGTGCCTGATGAACTCTGGACGGAGGATCGTGATGCTGTAGAGGAGACAGGGACCAAGAGCATCCCCATGGAAAAGAAATGCAAAAAAAGCAAAATGGTTGTCTGAGGTGGCCTTACAAACAGCTGTGAAAAGAAGAGAAGCGAAAAGCAAAGGAGAAAGGGAAAGATATAAGCATTAGAATGCAGAGTTCCAAAGAATAGCAAGGAGAGATAAGAAAGCCTTCCTCAGTGATCGATGTAAAGAAATAGAAGAAAACAACAGAATAGTAAAAACAAGAGATCTCTTCAAGAACATTAGAGATGCCAAGAGAACATTTCATGCAATGATGGGCTCGATAAAGTTCAGAAATGGGATGGACCTAACAGAAGCAGAAGATACTAAGAAGAGGTGGCAAGAATACACAGAAGAACTGTACAAAAAAGATTTTCACCACCAGGATAGTCATGAAAATGTGATCACTGACCTAGAGCCAGACATCTTGGAATGTGAAGTCAAGTCGGCCTTAGAAAGCATCACTACGAACAAAGCTAGTGGAAGTGATGGAATTCCAGTTGAGCCATTTCAAATCTTGAAAGATGATGCTGTGAAAGTGCTGCACTCAATATGCCAACAAATTTGGTATATCCGGCAGTGGCCACAGGACTGGAAAAGGTCAGTTTTCATTACAATCCCAAAGAAAGGCAATGCCAAAGAATGCTCAAACTACAACCCAATTACACTCATTTCACACGCTAGTAAAGTCATGCTCAAAATTCTCCAAGCCAGGCTTCAGCCATATGTGATCCGTGAACTCCCAGATGTTCAAGAAGGTTTTAGAAAAGGCAGAGGCACCAGAGATCAAATTGGCAACATCTGCTGGATCATGGAGAAAGCAAGAGAGTTCCAGAAAAACATCTATTTCTGCTTCATTGACTATGCCACAGCCTTTGACTGTGTGGATCACAATAAACTGTGGAAGATTCTAAAAGAGATGGGAATATCAGACCACCTGACCTGCCTCTTGAGAAACCTGTATGCGGTCAGGAAGCAACAGTCAGAACTGTGCATGGAAAAACAGACTGGTTCCAAATAGGCAAAGGAGTACGTCAAGGCTGTATATTGTCACCTTGCTTATTTAACTTATATGCAGAGTACATCATGAGAAACGCTGGGCTGGAAGAAGAACAAGCTGGAATCAAGATTGCTGGGAGAAATATCAATAACTTCATATATGCAGATGACACCACCCTTAGGGCAGAAAGTGAAGAGGAACTCAAAAGCCTCTTGATGAAAGTGAAAGAGGAGAGTGAAAAGGTTGGCTTGAAGCTCAACATTCAGAAAATAAAGATCATGGCATCTGGTCTCATCGGTTCACTGGAAATAGATGGGAAAAAAGTGGAAACAGTGTCAGACTTTATTTTTTTGGGCTCCATAATCACTACAGATGCTGATTGCAGCCATGAAATTAAAAAGCGCTTATTCCTAGGAAGGAAAGTTATGACCAACCTTGATAGGATATTAAAAAGCAGAGACATTACATTGCCAACCAAGGTCCGTCTAGTCAAGGCTATGTTTTTTCCCGTGGTCATGTATGGATGTGAAAGTTGGACTGTGAAGACAGCTGATCGCCGAAGAATTGATGCTTTTGAACTGTGGTGTTGGAGAAGACTCTTGAGAATCCCTTGTACTGCAAGAAGATCCAACCAGTCCATTCTAAGGGAGATCGATCCTGGGTGTTCATTGGAAGGACTGATGCTAAAGCTGAAACTGCAATACTTTGGCCAACTCATGCGATGAGTTAACTCACTGGAAAAAACTCTGATGCTGGGAAAGGTTGGGGGTGGGAGGAGAAGGGGACGACAGAGAATGAGATGGCTGGATGGCATCACCAAATCTGTGGATATGAGTTTGAGTGAACTCCAGGAGATGGTGTAGGACAGGGAGGTAAGGCGTACAATTATTCATGGGGTCGCGGAGATTCGGACACGACTGAGCGACTGAACTGAACTGAATAAAGTGTGTCAAGAACCCTTTTGCCTTTCAGGTGGGAATGTGGGATATCTCTTGTATGTGCAGCGCAAAATTTCCTCATCTCGCATTGATGGGATAATTTTGTGGTGTTTCTCGAGTTGTGGCTGGAAGCTGGGTGTACTTCTCGAGTTGTGACTGGACCTCAGGAACTCGCTCGGGTTGCTTCAGGGAAGTCAGGTCCCCTTTTGTGTTGAAAGGGGAACTTCGGGATTACTCTCGAGCTGTTAAATGGAAATACGGCCTCTTCCCAGGTTGAGTCCATAAAGTGTGTTCTCCTCTCCAATGGGGACAGCTGTGTGAGAGAACTTTCTGAGTCACATAAACGGTGTCAAGTACACTTTTGCCTTTCAAGCGGGAATGTGGAAATTCTCTTGAGATTCTGCAGTGCAAAATTTCCACATCTCGCATTGAGGGGATAATTTTGTGGTGTTTCTCGAGTTGCGAGGCGGACCTCCGGAACTTTCTCGGGTTGCTTCAAGGAAGTCAGGTCCCCTTTTGTGATGGAAGGGGAACTTCGGGATTTCTCTTAGGCCGTTAAATGGGAATAGGTCCTCTTCTCGTGTTGAGTCCAAAAAGTGTGTTCTCATCTCAAAAAGGGGACGGCTGTGTGAAGGAAATTTCTGAGCCGCATAAAGGGTGTAAAGTACCATTTTTTCTTTATAGAGGGAATTTGGGATTTCACTTGTGCTTCTGCAGCGCAAAATTTCCACATCTCGCATTGAGGGGATAATTTTGTGGTGTTTCTCGAGTTGCGTCGGGAAGCTGGGGGTAATTCTCGAGATGCGACGGGTAACTCAGGAATTCGCTCGTTTTGCTTCAGGGAAGTCAGGTCCCCTATTATGGTGGAAGGGGAATTTCCGGATTACTCTTGAGCCGTTAAATGGGAATAGAGCCTCTTCTCGACTTGAGTCCTTAAAATGTGTTCTCCTCTCCAATGGGAACGGTTATGTGAGGGAACTTTCTGTGTCGCTTAAAGGGTGTCAAGTAAACTTTTGCCTTTCAAGCGGGAATTTGGGATTTCTCTTGAGATTCTGCAGCACAAAATTTCTTCATCTCGCATTGAGGGGATAATTTTGTGGTGTTTCTCGAGTTTCGGCGGGAAGATGGGGGTACTAATCAAAGTGCGACGGGGACCTCAGTAACTCGCTTGGGTTGCTTCAAGGAAATCAGGTCCCCTTTAGTGCTGGAATGGAAAATTTGGGATTCCTCTCAAGCCGATAAATGGGAATAGGGCCTTTTATTGAGGAGATTCCCTAAAGTGTGTTCTCCTGTCTAATGGAGTCGGCTGTTTGAGGAAAATTTCTGAGTCGAATAATGGATGTCAAGTACACTTATGCCTTTCAAGCGGGAATATGGGATTTCTCTTGAGACTCTGCAGCACAAAGTTTCCTCATCTCACATTGAGGGGATAATTTTGTGGTGATTCTCGAGTTAAGGCTGGAAGATGGGGGTACTTCTCTAGTTGCGAAGGGGACCACAGTAGTTCTTTCATTTTGTTTCAGGGAAGTCAGGTCCCTTTTTGTTTTGGAAATTGAACCTCGGGGGTACTCTCAGGCCGTTAAATGGGAATACGGCCTCTTCTCGTGTTGAGTCCATGAAATGTGTTCTACTCTCCAATGGGGATGGCAGTGTCAGGGAACTTTCTGAAACGCATAAAGTTTGTCAAATACCATAGTGCCTTTGAAGTGAGAATGCGGGATTTCTCTTGTGATTCTACAGCGTAAAATTTCCTCATCTCGCAATGAGCAGATAATTTAGTGGTGTGTCTCGATTTGCGGCAGAAATTTGGGTTACTTATCGAATTGCCACGGGGACCTCAGGAACTGCTCGAGTTGCTTCAGGGAAGTCAGGTCCCCTTTTGTGTTGGAAGAGGAACTTCGGGATTATACTCGATCCATTAAATGGGAATAGGGCCTCTTCTCGAGTTGAGTCCATAATCTATGTTCTCATCTCCAATGGGGACTGCTGGGTGAGGGAAATTTTGGGGTCGCATAAAGGTTGTCATGTACCGTTTTTCCTTGCAAGCGGGAATTTGGGATTTCTCTTGAGATTCTGCCTCGCAAAATTTCCTCATCTCCAATTGAGGGGATAATTTTGTGGTGTTTCTCGATTTGCGGCGGGAAGCTTGGGGTACAACTCGAGTTGCGATGGGGACCTCTGGAACTCCCTCGGGTTGCTTCAGGGAAGTCATTTCCCCTTTTGTGTTGGAAGGGGAACTTCCGGATTACTCTCGAGCCATTAAATATGAATAGGGCCTCTTCTAGATTTGAGTACAAAAAGTGTGTTTTCCTCTCCAATCAGGACAGCTGTATGAGGGAAATTTCTGAGTAGCATAAAGGGTGTCAAGTACCCTTCTGCCTTTCAAGCAGGAATGAGGGATTTCTCTTGAGATTCTGCAGCACAAAATTTCCTCATCTCGCATTGAGGGGATAAATCTGTGTTGTTTCTCGAGTTGAGGCCGGAAGCTGGGCGTACTTCTCGAGTGGCGTTGGGGTCCTCAGGAACTCGCTCGGTTTGCCTCAGGGAAGTCAAGTCCTCTTTTGTGTTGGAAGAGGAACTTCGGGATTACTCTCGAACCGTTAAAAGGGAATAGCGCTTATTCTCGAGTTGATTCCATAAAGTGTGTTCTCCTCTCCAATGGGGACCACGGTTTGAGGGAACTTTCTCAGTCGCATAAAGGGTATTAAGTACCCTTTTGCCTTTCAAGCGGGATGTGGGATTTCTCTTGACATTCTGCAGCGCAAAATTTCCTCATCTCGCAAAGAGGGAAGAATTTTGTAGTGTTTCTCTAGTTGTGGCAGGAAGCTGGGGGTATTTCTCGGTTGGGCCGGGGACCTGAGGAACTCACTTGGATTTCTTCAAGGGAGTCAGTTCACCTTTTGTGAAGAAAGGGGAACTTCGGGATTACTCTTGAACCGTTAAGTGGGAATAGGGCCTCTTCTCGGGTTGAGTCCTTATAGTGTGTTCTCCTCTACATTGGGGACTGCTGTATTAGGGAACTTTCGGAGTGGCATGAAGGGTGGCAAGTACTCTTTTGCCTTTCAAGCGGGAAGGTGGGATTTCTCTTGAGAATCTGCAGTGCAAAATATCCTCATGTCGCATTGAGGGGCAATTTTGTGGTTTATATTGTGTTGTGGCGGGAAGCTGTGGGTACTTCTCGAGTTGCGATGAGGACCTCAGGAACTTGCTCGGGTTGTTTCAGGGAAGTCAGTTCCCCTTTTGTGTTGGAAGGGAAACTTCCAGATTACTCTCGAGGCGTTAAATGGTAATAGGGCCTCTACTCGAGTTGAGTCCATAAAGTGTTTTCTCCTATCCAATGGGAACGGCTGTTAGGGAACTTTCTGAGTCGCATAAAGCGTGTCAAGAACACTTTAGCCTTTCAAGTGGGAATGTGGGATTTCTCTTGAGATTCTTCAGCACAAAATTTCGTCATCTCGCATTGAGGGGATAATTTTGTGGTGTTTTTGAGTTGCGAGGCGGACCTCAGAAACTTTCTCAGGTTGCTTCAAGGAAGTCACGTCTCCTTTTGTGATGTAAGGGGAACTTTGGGAATTCTCTAGAGCCATTAAATGGGAATAGGGCCTCTTCTCGTGTTGAGTCCAAAAGGTGTGTTCTCCTATCCAATGGGGACGGCTGTGTGAGCGAAATTTCGGAGTCACATAAAGGGTGTAAAGTACCCTTTTGATTTTATACCGGGAATTTGGGATTTCTCTTGAGATTCTGCAGCGCAAAATTTCCTCATCTCGCATTGAGTGGATAATTTTGTGGTGTTTCTCGAGTTGCGTCGGGAAGCTGGGGGTACTTCTCGAGTTGCGACGGGGACCTCAGGAACTCGCCTGGGTTGCCTCAGGGAAGTCAGTTCGCCTTTTATGTTGGAACGGGAACTTCGGGATTACTGTCAAGATCTTAAATGGGAATAGGGACTCTTCTCGATTTGAGTCCATAAGGTGTGTTCCTCTCTCCAATGGGGATGGCTGTTTGAACGAACTTTTGATTCGCATTAAGGGTGTCAAATGCCATAGTGCCTTTGAAGTGAGAATGCGGGGTTTCTCTTGAAATTCTACAGCGCAAAATTTCCTCATTTCGCATTGAGCAGATAATTTTGTGGTGTTTCTCGAGTTGCAGCGGGAATTGGGGGTACTTCTCGAGGTGCGACGGGGACCTCAGGAACTAGCTCGGCTTGATTCAGGGAATTCAGGTCCCCTTTTGTGTTGGAAGGGGAACTTCCGGATTACTCTCAAACCTTTAAATTGGAATAGGGCTTCTTCTCGAGTTGAGTCCATAAGGTGTATTCTCCTCTCCAATGGCGACGTCTGTGTGAGGGAACTTTCTGAGTTGCATCCGTTCCGTTCCGTTCTGTCGCTCAGTCATGTCCGACTCTTTGCGACCCCGTGGACTGTAGCCTACCAGGCTTCTCCGTCCATGGGATTCTCCAGGCAAGAATACTGGAATGGGTTACCGTTTCCTTCTCCAGGGGATCTTCCCGACCCAGGGATCGAACCCAGGTCTCCCGCATTGGAGGCAGACGCTTTAACCTCTGAGCCACCAGGGAAGCCCTCTGAGTTGCATAAAGGATGTCAATTACCCTTTTGCCTTTAAAGCGGGAATGTGTGTTTTCTCTTGAGATTCTGCAGCACAAACTTTCCTCATCACGCATTGAAAGGAAAATTTTGTGGTGTTTCTCTAGTTTTCGCTGGATACTGGGGGAACTTCTCGAGTTTTGCAGGGGACATCAGGAACTCGCTCGGGTTGCTTGGGGAAGTCAGGTCCCCTTTTGTGTTGGAAAAGGAATTTCGGGATTACTCTCTAGCCATTAAATGGGAATTGGCCTCTTCTCGAGTTGAGTCCTTAAAGTGTGTTCTCCTCCTAAATGTGGATGGCTGTTTGAGGGAATTTTTGGAGTTGAATAATGGGTTTAAAGTAACTGTTTGCCTTTCAAGCGGTAATGTGGGATTATCATTGAGATTCTTTCTCGCAAAATTTCCTCATCTCGCATTGAGGTGATATTTTTGTGGTGTTTCTCCAGTTTCGACGGGAATTTGTGGGTTCTTCTCAAGTTGCGACGTAGAACTCAAGAGCTCGCTCAGGTTGTTTCAGGCTAGTCAGGTCCCCCTTCGTGTTGGAAGGGGAAATTCGGGGTTACTCTCGAGCGGTTAAATGGGAATAGGGCCTCTTCTCAAGTTGAGTCCATAAAGTGTGTGCTCCTCTCCAATGGGGACGACTGTGTGAGGGAAGTTTCTGAGTCGCATAAAAGGTATCAAGTACCCTTTGGCCTTTCAAGCAGGAATGTGGGATTTCTGTTGAGATTCAGCAGCGCAAAATTTCCTCATCTCGCATTGAGGGGATATTTTATGGTGTTTCTCGAGTTGCGGCGGGAAGCTGGGGGTACTTCTCCAGTTGTGACGGGAACATCAGGAACTCGCTCGGGTTGCTTGAGGGAAGTCAGTTACCCTTTTGTGTTGGAAGGATAACTTCGGCATTACTCTCGAGCCTTTAAATGGGAATTGGTCTCTTCTCGGGTTGAGTCCATAAAGAGTGTTCTCCTCTCCAAAGGGGACGGCTGTGTGAGGGAACTTTCTAAGTCACATAAAGGATGTCAAGTTGCCTTTTGCCTTTCAAGCGGAATGTGGGATTTCTCTTGAGGTTCTGCAGCGCAAAATTTCCTCATGTCGCATTGACGGGATAATTTTGTGTGGTTTCTCGCATTGTGGCGGGAAGCTGGGGGTACTTCTTGAGTTGCGACGGGGACCTCAGGAACTCGCTCGGGTTGCTTCAGGGAAGTCAGGTCCCCTTTTGTGTTGGAAGAGGAATTTCGGCATTACTCTCCAGCCATTAAATGGGAATTGGCCTCTTCTCTAGTTGAGTCCTTAAAGTGTGTTCTCCTCCTAAATGTGGATGGCTGTTTGAGGGAATTTTCTGAGTTGAATAATGGGTTTAAACTAACCTTTTGCCTTTCAAGCGGGCATGTGGAATTATCATTGAGATTTTGTCGCACAAAATTTCCTCCTCTCGCATTGAGGTGATATTTTTGTGGTGTTTCTCCAGTTTCGACGGGAGGTTGTGTGTACTTCTCCAGTTGCTACGTGGAACTCAGGAGCTCACACCGGTTGTTTCAGGCTAGTCAGGTCCCCCTTCGTGTTGGAAGTGGAACTTCGTGTTTACTCTCGAGCGGTTAAATGGGAATAGGGCTTCTTCTCAAGTTGAGTCCATAAAGTGTCTTCTCCTCTCCAATGGGGACGGCTGTGTGAGGGAACGCTCTGAGTAGCATATAGGGTGTCAAGTACCCTTTTGCCTTTCAAGTGGGAATGTGAGATTAACCTTGAGACTCTGCCACTCAAATTTTCCTCATCTCGCATTGAGGGGATATTCTGTGGTGTTTCTCGTGTTGCGGCGGGAAACTGGGGGTACTTCTACAGTTGCGATGGGAACATCAGGAACTCGCTCGGGTTGCTTCAGGGAAGTCAGGTCCCCTTTTGTGTTGGAAGGATAACTTCGGGATTACTCTCGAGCCTTTAAATGGGAATTGGTCTCTTCTCGGGTTGAGTCCATAAATTGTGTTCTCGTCTCCAATGGGGCCGGCTGTGTGAGGGAACTTTCTGAGTCGCAAAAACAGTGTCAAGAACCCTTTTGCCTTTTGGCGGGATTGTGGGATTTCCCTTGAGATCTGCCACACAAAATTTCCTCATCTCGCATTGGGGGATAATTTTGTGGTGTTTCTCGAGTTGTGGTGGGAAACTGGGGGTACTACTTGAGTTGCAACAGTGACCTCAGGAACTCACCCGGGTTGCTTCAGGGAAATCAGGTCCCCTTTTGTGTCAAGTAGAATTTTGCCTTCAAGTGGGAATTTGGGATTTCTCTTGAGATTCTGCAGCGTAAAATTTCCTCATCTCCCATTGAAGGGATAATTTTGCTTTGTTTCTCCAGTTCCGGAGGGAACCTGGGGGGTACTTCTCGAGTTGTGACGGGGACCTCAGGAAATCACTCGGCTTGCTTCAGGGAAGTCAGTTCCCCTTTTGTAGAAGGAAGGGGAAATTGGGGATTACTCTTGTGCCATTCAATGGGGATAGGGCCTCTTCTCGAGTTGAGTCAATCAAGTTCGTTCTCTTCTCCAATGGGGACGGCTGTTAATGAACTTTCTTTTTCACATAAAGCGTATTAAGTAGACTTTTGCCTTTCAAGTATGAATGTCTGATTTCTCTTGAGATTCTGCTGTGCAAAATTTCCTCATCTGGAATTGAGTGGATAATTTTGTGGTGTTTCTCAAATAGTGGTGGGAAGCTGGGGGTACTTCTTGAGTTGAGACCATAAAGTGTGTTCTCCTCTGTAAAGGGAAGGCTAGGTGAGGGACCTTTCTGAGTCGCATAAAGGGTGTCAAGTACCCTTTCACCTTTCAAGCGGGAATGTGGGATTTCTCTTGAGAATCTGCAGCGCAAAATGTCCTCATCTCACATTAGGGGATAATTTCGTGGTGTTTCTCAAGTTGCAGCGGGAAGCTCTGGGTCCTTCCTGAGTTGCGACGGGGACTTCAGGAACTCGCTCAGGTTGCTTCAGGGAAGTCAGGTCCCATATTTTGTTGGAAAGGGAACTTCCGGATTACTCTCAAGCCCGTAAATGGGAATCGGGCCTCTTCTCGTGTTGAGTCCAAAAAGTGTGTTTCTCTCCAATGTGGACTGCTGTGTGAGGGAACTTTCTGAGTCGCATAAAGTATGACAAGTACTCTTGTGCCTTTCAAGCGGGATTGTGGGATGTCTCTTGAGATTCTGAGGCACAAAATTTCCTCATCTCGCATTGAGGGAATAATTTTGTGGTGTTTCTCGAGTTGCGGCGGGAAGCTCTGGGTACTTCTCGAGTTGTGACGGACACCACAGGAACTCACTCATGTTGCATCAGGGAAGTCAGGTCCCCTTTGGTGCTGTAAGGGAAACTTCCGGATTTCTCTTGAGATTTTAAATGGGAATACGGCCTGTTCTCCATTTAGGCCATAAAGTGTGTTCTCCTATCCAATGAGGATGGCTGTTAGTGAACTTTCTGTGTCGCATAAAGGGTGTCAAGTACCCTTTTGACTTTCAAGCGGGAATGTGGGATTTCTCTTGAGATTCTGCAGCGGAAAATTTCCTCATCTCGCAGTGAGGGGATAATTTTGGTGTGTTTCTCGTGTTTCGGTGGGAAGCTGGGGGTACTACTACTGTTTCGATGGGGTCCTCGGGAACTCTCTCGGGCTGGTTCAAGGAAGTCAGGTCCCCTTTTGTGTTTGAAGGGGAATGTCGGGATTACTCTCAAGCCGTTAAATGGGAATAGGGACTCTTCTCGAGTTGAGTCCATAAAGTGTGTTCTCCTCTCCAGTAGGGACGGCTCTGTGAGGGAACTTTCTGAGTCGCACAAAGGGTGTCAAGTACCCTTTTGCCTTTCAAGAGGGAATGTGGGATTTCTCTTGAGATTCTGCAGGACAAAATTTCCTCATCTCGCATTGAGGGGATAATTTTGTGTTGTTTTTCGAGTTGCAGCGGAAAGCTGGGGGTACTACTCCAGTTGCGACTGGGACCTCAGGAACTCGCTCTGGTTGCTTCAGGGAAGTCAGTTCCCCTATTTTGAAGGAAGGGGAACTTCCGGATTACTCTCGCGCCTTTAAAGGGGAATAGGACCTCTTCTTGAGTTCATTCCAAAATGTGTGTTCTTCCCTCCAATGGCGACGGCTGTGTGAGGGAATTTTCTGAGTCGTATGAAGGGTGTCAAGTACCCTTTTGCCTTTCACAGGGAATGTGGGATTTCTCTTGAGATTCTGCAGTGCAAAATTTCTTCATCTAGCATTGAGGGGATAATTTTGTGGTTTTTCTCGTGTTTGGGCCGGAGGCTGGGGTTACTTCTCGTGTTGCTTCGTGGAGTGAAGGAACTAGCTCAGGTTGCTTCAGGGATGTCAGGTCCCCTTTGTGTTGGAAGAGGAACTTCTGGATTACTCTCAAGCCGTTAAATAGGAATAGGTCCTCTTCTTGAGTTGAATCCATAAAATGTGTTCTCCTCTCCAATGGGGATATCTGTGTGAGGGAATTTTCTGAGTCGCATGAAGCGTGTCAAGTACCCTTTTGCCTTTCACAGGGAATGTGGGATTTCTCTTGAGATTCTGCAGCGCAAAATTTCCTCATCTCGCACTGAGGGGATAATTTTGTGGTGTTTCTCGAGTTGCGGTAGCAAGGTGGGGGCACTTCTCGAGTTGCAACGGGGACTTCAGGAATTCACTCAGGTTGCTTCAAGGAAGTCAGGTCCCCTTTTGTTTTGGAAGGGGAACTTCCGGATTTCTCTCAAGCCATTAAATTGAAATAGGGCCTTTTCTCGAGTTGAGTCCATAAAGTGTGTTCTCCTATCCAGTGGGGACGGCTGTTTGTGGGAACTTTCTGAGTCGCCTAAAGGGTGTCAAGTACCCTTTTTCCTTTCAAGCGTGTATATGGGATTTTTCCTGAGATTCTGCAGCGCAAAATTACCTCATCTCGCATTGAGGGGATAATTTCGTGGTGTTTCTGGAGTTTCGGCTTGAAGCTGGGGGTACTTCTCGAGTTATGATGGGGACCTCAGGAACTCGCTTGGGTTGCTTCAAGGAAGTAAGTTCCTCTTTTGTGAAGGAAGGGGAACTTCGGGATTATTCTCGAACCGTTAAATCGGAATAGGGCCTGTTCTTGAGTTGAGTCAAAAAGTGTATTCTCCTCCCCGAAGCCGACGGCTGTTTGAGGGAACTTTCTGAAGCGCATAAAGCGTGTCAAGTACCGATTTGCCTTTCAAGCGGGAATGTGGGATTTCTCTTGAGATTCTTCAGGGTAAAATTTCCTCATTTTGCATTGAGGGGATAATTTTGTGGTGTTTCTCGAGTGTAAGCGGGAAGCTGGGTCTACTTTCCGAATTGGGACGGGGCCCTCAGGAACTCGCTCGGGTTGCTTCAGGGAAGTCAGTTCCCCTTTTGTGAAGGATGGGGAAATTCGGGATTACTGTCGAGCCGTAAAATGTGAATATGGCCTCTTCTCCATTTGAGTCCATAAACTATATTCCCCTCTCCAATGGGGACGGCTGTTTGAGGGAAATTTCTGAGTCACATAAATGGTGTCAAGTACCCTTTTGCCTTTCAAGGGGAATTTGGGATTTCTCTTGTAATTCTGCAGCGCATATTTTCCTCATCTCGCATTGAGGGGATAATTTTGTGGTGTTTCTCGAGTTGCGGGGGGAACCTGGGGTACTTCTCGAGTTGCGACGGGGACCTCAGGAACTTGCTCGGGTTGCTTCAGGGAAGTCAGGTCCCCTTTTGTGTTGGAAAGCGAAACTCGGGATTACTTTTGAGCCGTTAAATGGGGACAGGGCCTCTTTTCTGAATTGAGTCCATAAAGTGTGTTCTCCTCTCCAATGGAGACATTTGTTTGAGGGAACATTCTAAATCTGAAAAAGGGTGACAAGTACACTTTGCCTTTCAAGCGGGAATGTGGGATTTCTCTTGAGATTCTGCAGCACGCAATTTCCTCTTCTCGCATTGAGGAGATAATTTTTTGGTGTTTCTCGAGTTGAGGCAGGAAGCTTGGGGTTCTTCTCGAGTTGTGACTGGGGCCTCAGGAACTCGCTCTGTTTGCTTCAAGGAAGTCAGGTCCCCTTTTGTGTTGAAAGGGGAAGTTCGGGATTACTCTCGAGCCGTTAAATGGGAATAGGGCCTCTTCTCGTGTTGAATTCATAAAGTGTGTTCTCCTCTCCAATGTGGACTGCTGTGTGACGGAAACTTCTGAGTCGGGTAAAGGGTGTCAAGTACACTTTTGCCTTTCAAGCGGGAATGTGGAAATTCTCTTGAGGTACTGCAGTGCAGTATATCCTCATCTCGCATTAAGTGGATAATTTTGTGGCGTTTTTGGATTTGCACTGGGAAGCTTGGGGTATTTCTTGAGTTGGGAGTGCGACATCAGGAACTCCTTCAAGTTGCTTCAGGGAAGTCAGGTCCCCTTTTGTGTTGAAAGAGGAAGTACAGGATTAATCTCAAGCTGTTATATGGGAATAGGGCCTCTTCTCGAGTTGAGTCCATAAAGTGTGTTCTCCTCTCCAATGGGGACGGCTGTGTGAGTGAACTTTGTGAGTCGCATAAAGGGTGTCAGTACCCTTTTGCCTTTCAAGCGGGAATGTGGGATTTCCCTTGAGTTACTGGAGTGCAGTATATCCTTATCTCGCATTGAGGGGATAATTTTGTGGTGTTTCTCGAGTTGCGGCGGGAAGCTCGGATACTTCTCGATTTTCGACGGGGACCTCAGGAACTCGCTCGGGTGCTTCAGGGTAGTCAGGTCCACTTTGGTGTTGGAAGGGGAAATTCGGGATTACTCTCGAGCTGTAAAATATGAATACGGCCTCTTTTAGACTTGAGTCCATAAACTGTGTTCCCTTCTCCAATGGGGACGGCTGTTTGAGGGAACTTCCTGAGTCACATAAATGGTGTCAAGTACCCTTTTGCATTTCGAGGGGAATTTGGGATTTCTCTTGTAATTCTGCAGCGCCCATTTTCCTCATCTCTCATTGAGGGGATAATTTTCTGGTTTTTCTCGAGTTGCGATGGGAAGCTGGTGGTTTTTGTTGAGTTACGACAGGGACCAGTGGAACTCGCTCGGGTTGCTTCAGGGAAGTCAGGTCCCCTTTAGTGTTGGATGTGGACCTTCGGAATTACTCTCGAAACTTGAAATAGAAATAAGGCCTCTTCTCGGTTTGAGTCCATAAACTCTGTTCTCCTCTCCAATGGTGACGGCTGTGTGAGGGAACTTTCTAAGTCTGAAAAAGGGTGTCAAGTACCCTTTGCCATTTAAGCGGGAATGTGGGATTTCTCTTGAGATTCTGCAGCGCACAATTTCATCTCCCATTAAGGGGATAGTTTTGTGGTGTTTCTCGAGTTGCGGCAGGAAGCTGGGGTTAATTCTCGAGTTGCAACTGGGGCCTCAGAAACTCTCTGGTGTTGCTTCAGGTAGGTCAGGTCCCCTTTGTATTGGATAGGAAACTTTGGGATTACTCTCGAGCCAGTAAGTGGGAATTGAGCCTCTTCTAGGTTTGAGTCCGTACCATGTGTTCTCCTCTCCAATGGGGACAGCTGTGTGAGGGAAATTTCTCAGTCGCATAAAGGGTGTCAAGTATCCTTTTGCCTTTCATGCAGGAATGTGGGATTTCTCTTGAGATTCTGCAGCGCACAATTTCCTCATCTCGCATTGAGTAGATTTTTTTGTGGTGTTCCTCGAGTTGCGGCGGGAAGATTGGGGTCCTTCTCAAGTGGCGACAGGGACTTCAGTTACTCGCTCGTGTAGTCCCTGGGAATTCAGGTCTCCTTTCGTTTTTGTAGGGGAATATCGAGATTACTCTCGAGGAGTGGAATGCGAATAGGGCCTCATCTTAAGTTTAGTCCATAAATTGTTTTCTCCTCTCAAATGGGAATAGCTAAGTCAGGGGATGTCTTGAGTCGTATAAAGTGTGTCAACTACCCGTTTGCTTTTCAAGCGGAAATGTGGGTTTTCTCTTGAGACTCTGCAGGGGAAACTTTCCTCATCTCATCTGGCGTGCACAATCTTGTGTTTCTTCAGAAGTAGCTTCAGGAAGCTTGGGGTCCAACTAAGGGGCGACCGGGACCTCAGGAACTCGGTCGTGTTGTCCCTGGGAAATCAGGTCTCCTTTCGTTTGTTAGGGGAACATCATTATTACTCTCAAGGTGAGGAGTGGTAAGAGGGCCTCTGCTAAAGTTGAGTCCATAAATTGTGTTCTCCCCTCAAGTGTGGACAGGTATGTCAGGGAATGTTTTGTGTCGCATAAAGTGTGTCGAGTACCCGTTCGACTTTCAAACAGAAATGTTGGGTTTCTCTTGAGACTATTCAGGGGAAATTTTCCTCATCTCACCTTGAGTGAAGAATCTTGTGGCTTTTGTCGAGTTGTGGCCGGAAGCTTGTTGTCCTCCTCGAGTTGCGACAGAGACCTCAGGAACTCACTCATGTAGTCCCTGGGAAGTCAGGTCTCCTTTCGTTTTGGTAGGGGAACTTCGGGATTACTCTTGAGAGGTGGAATGGGAATAGGGCCTCATCTAAAGGTGAGTGCATAAATTGTGTTCTCCTCTCAACTGGAGACAGCTATGTCAGGGAATGTCTTGAGTTGCATAAAGGGTGTCAAGCACCCGTTTGGGTTTCAAAGCGGGAATGTGGGATTTCTCTTGGGACTCTGCAGTGGAAATTTTCCTCATCTCACCTTAAGTGAAGAATCTTGTGGTTTTTCTCGAGTTGCGGCAGGAAGTTTGGGGTCCTTCTCGAGTTGCACCAGGGACCTCAGGATATCGCTCGTGTAGTCCCTGGGAAATCAGATCTCCTCTTGTTTAGGTGGGGAAACATAGGGAATACTCTTGAGGCGTGGAATGAGCATATTGCCTCATCTAAATTTGAGTCCATAAATTGTGTTCTCCTCTCATGAGGGGACAGATATGTCAGTTTATGTCTTGAGTAGCATAAAGGATCTCAAGTACAGTTCACGTTTCAAGGGGAAATGAGGGATTTCTCTTGAGACTCTGCAGGGGAAATTTTCCTCATCACACCTTGAGTACAGAATCTTGTGGTTTTTCTCGAGTTTCGGCGGGAAGCTTGGGGTCCTATTCGAGGGGCGACAGGGACCTCAGGAACTCGCTTGTGTAGTCCCTGGGATGTCAGGTCTCTTTTCGTTTTGGTAGGGGACATCGGGATTGCTCTCGAAGCGTGGAGTGGGAATAGGATCTCATTTAAAGTTGAGTCCATAAATTGTGTTCTCTTCTCAAGTGGGGACAGCTAGGTAAGGGAATGTCTTGAGTCGCATAAAGGGTGTCAAGTACCCGTTCGCGTTTCAAGCAGAAATGTGGAATTTCACTTGAGTCTCTGCAGGGGAAATTTTCCTCATGTCACCCTGAGTGCAGAATCTTGTGGGTTTTGTCGAGTTGCGGTGGGAAGTTTGGGGTCCTTCTCGAGTTGCGACAGGGACCTCAGGAACTCGTGCGTGTAGTCCCTGGGAAGTCAGATCTCCTTTCATTTTGGTTGGGGAATATCGGGATTACTCTCGAGACGTGGAATGGGTATAGGGCCTCATCTAAAGTTGATTCCATAAATTGTTTTCTCCTCTCAAGTGGGGACTGCTATGTCAGGGAATGTCTTGAGTCGCATAAAGGGTGTCAAGTACTCGTTCGCGTTTCAAGCGGGATTGTGGAATTTCTCTGGGACTATGCAGGGGAAATATTCCTAATCTCATCTTGAGTGAAGAATCCTGTGGTTTGAAGAATCCTGTGTTTCTTGAGTGAAGAATCTTGTGGACCCCAGTAACTCGCTCCTGTAGTACCTGGAATTAGGTCTCATTTCGATTTGGTAAGGGAACATCTTGATTGCTCTCGAGGCGTGGAATGGGAATAGGGCCTATTCCAAATTTGATTCCATTAATACTGTTCTCCTCTCAAGTGGGGACAGCTATGTCAGGGTATGTCTTGAGTTGCATAAAGGTTATGAAGTACCCGTTCGAGTTTCAAGTGGAAACGTGTGATTTCTCTTGAGAATCTGCAGTGTAAAATTTCCTCATTTCACCTTGAGTGCAGAAAATTGTGGGTTTTCTCCAGTTGCGGCAGGAAGCTTCGTGTCCTTCTCGAGTTGCAACATGGACCTCAGATACTCGCTCATGTAGTCCCTGGGAATTTAGGTCTCCTTTCGTTTTTGTAGGGGAACATCGGGATTACTCTTGAGGCGTTTAATGCGAATAGGGCCTCATCTAATGTTGAGTCCATAAATTGTGATCTCTTCTGAAGTGGGGACAACATTGTCAGGGAATATCTTCAGTCGCATAAAGGGTGTCAAGTACCCGTTCGCGTTTCAAGCTAGAATGTGAGATTTCTATTGGGACTCTGCAGGGAAAATTTTCCTCATCTGACCTTGAGTGCAGAATCTTGTGGTTTTTCTTGAGATGCGGCGGGAAGATTCGGATCCTTCTAGAGTTGCGACCGGGACCTCACGACCTCGCTTGTGTAGTCCCTGCGAAGTCAGGTCTCCTTTCGTTTTGGTAGGGGAACATCGGAATTACTCTCGAGGCAAGGAAGTGGAATTGGGCCTCATCTAATTTTGAGTCCATTAATTTTGTTCTCCTCTCAAGTGGGGACAGCTATGTAAGGGAATGTCTTGAGTCGCATAATGGGTGTCAAGTACCCGTTCAAGTTTCAAGCGGGAATGTGGGTTTTCGCTTGAAACACTGCAGGGGAAATATGCCGGTTCACGTTGAGTGCAGAATCTTGTGGTTTTTTTCGAGTTGCAGCGGGAAGCTTGGGGTCCTTCTCAAGTTGAGACAGGGACCGCAGGAACTCCCTTGTTAAGTCCCTGGAAGGGAGGTCTCCTTTCGTTTTAGTAGGGGAACATCGGGATTACTCTCGAGGTGCGGAATGGGAATAGGCCTTCAACTAAAGTTGAGTCCATAAATTGTGTTATCCTCTCGAGTGGGGAGAGTTATGTCAGGGAATGTCTTGAATCGCATAAACAGTGTGAAGTACCCGTCCGAGTTTCAAGGGTGAAAGTGGGATTTCTCTTGAGACTCAGCAGGGGAAATTTTCCTCATCTCACCTTGAGTGCACAATTTTGTGGTTTTTCTGGAGTTGCAGCGGGAAGCTTGGGGTCCTCCTCGAGTTGCGACAGGAATCTCGGGAACTCAATCATGTAGTCCCTGGGACGTCAGGTCTCCTTTCGTTTTGGTAGGGTACATTGGGATTACTCTCGAGGCGTGGGTGGGAATAGGGCTTCATCTTAAGTTGAGTCCATAAATTGTGTTCTCCTCTCAAGTGTTCAGAGCTATCTCAGAGAATGTTTTGAGTCGCATAAAGGGTGTGAGGTACACGTTGGAGTTTCAAGCAGGAATGTGGAATTTCTTTTGAGACTCTGCAGGGGAAATTTTCTTCATCTCACCTTGAGTGCAGAATCTTGTGGTTTTCCTCGAGTTGCGGCAGGAAGCTTGAGTACCTTCTTGAGTTTCGACAGGGACGTTAGGAACTCCCGTGTGTAGACCCAGCGATATAAGGTCTCCTTTCGTTTTGGTTGGGCAACATCAGGATTACTCTCGAGGTGATGAGTGGGAATAGGGCAGCATCTAAAGTTAAGTCCATAAATTGTGTTCTCCTCTCTAGTGTGGACAGCTATATCAGGGAATGTCTTGAGTTGCAGAAAGGATGTCAAGTACCCGTTCGCGTTTCAAGCGGGAATGTGGGATTTCTCTTGAGACTCTGCAGGGGAAAATTTCCTCATGTCACCTTGAGTGCAGAATCTTGTGGTTTTTCTCCAGATGCAGTGGGAAGCGTGGTGTCATTCTCGAGTTGCGATAGGGACCTCAAGAACTTGTTCATGTAGTGCCTGGGAATTAAAGTCTCCTTTCCTTTTGGCAGGGAACATCGGGATTACTCTCAAGGCGTGGAATGGGAATAGGGTCTCATCTAAATTTGACTCAATAAATTGTGTTCTCCTCTCAAGAGGGGACAGCTATGTAAGGGAACGTCTTGTGTCGCTTAAAGGGTGTCAAGTACCCGTTCGCCTATCAAGCGGGAATTTGAGATTTCTCTTGGGACTCTGCAGGGCTAAGTTCCCTCATCTCACCTTGAGTGAAGAATCTTGTGGTTTTTCTCGTGTTGCGGCGGGAAGCTTGGGGTCCTTCTCGAGTTGTGACAGGGACCTCAGGAACTCGCTCGAGTAGTCCCTGGGAAGTCAGATCTCCTGTCATTTTGGTAAGGGAACATAGGGAATACTCTTGAAGCGTGGAATGTGAATAGGGCCTCATCTATAGTTTAGTCCACAAATTGTGTTCTCCTCCAAATGGGTACAGCTATGGCAGGTTGTATCTTGAGTAGCATGAAGGGTCTCAAGTACCCGTTCACGTTTCATGGGGGAATGTGGGGTTTCTCTTGAGACTCTGCAGGGGAAATTTTCCTCATTTTACCTTGAGCGCAGAATCTTCTGGTTTTTCTCGAGTTGCACCGGGAAGATTGGGGTCCCTCTCGAGTTGCAACAGGGACGTCAGGACCCCTCTCTTGTAATCCCTGGGAAGTCAGGTCTCCTTTCGTTTTGGTAGGTGGACATCGGGATTACTCTCAAGGCGTGGAATGGGAATAGAGCCTCAACGAATGTTGAGTCCTTAAAGTATGTTCCCCACTCGAGTAGGGAGAGTTATGTCAGGGAATGTCTGGAATCGCATAAAGGGTGTGAAGTACCCGTCCGAGTTTCAAGGGTGAATGTGGGATTTCTCTTGAGACTTGGCAGGGGAAATTTTCCTCATCTCACCTTGAGTGCAGAATCTTGCGGTATTTCTAGAGTTGCGGTGGGAAACTTGGTGTCATTCTCGAGTTGCGACAGGGACTCGGGAACTCGTTCATGTATTCCCTGGGAAGTCATGTCTCCTTTTGTTTTGGTAGGGGCACATCGGGATAACTTTCAATGCGTGGAATGGGAATAGGGTATCATCTAAAGTTGAGTCCATAAATTGTGTTCTCCTCTCAAGTGGGGAGAGTTATGTCAGGGAATGTCTTGAATCGCATAAAGAGTGTGAAGTACCCGTCCGAGTTTCAAGGGTGAATGTAGGATTTCTCTTGAGACTCGGCAGGGGAAATTTTCCTCATCTCACTTTGAGTGCAGAATCTTGTGCTTTTTCTAGAGTTGCGGAGGGAAGCTTGGTGTCCTTCTCGAGTTGCGACAGGGATCTCGGGAAATCACTCATGTAGTCCCTGGGAAGTCAGGTCTCCTTTCGTTTTGGTACGGGAACATTGGAATTATTATCGAGGCATGGATGGGAATAGGGCTTCATCTTAAGTTGAGTCCATAAATTGTGTTCTCCTCTCAAGTGTTCAGAGCTATCTCAGGGAATGTTTTGAGTCACATAAAGGGTGTGAGATACACAGTCGAGTTTCAAGAGGGAATGTGGAATTTCTCTTGAGCCTCTGCAGGGGAAATTTTTGTCATCTCACCTTGAGTGCAGAATCTTGTGGTTTTCCTGGACTTGCGGCAGGAAGCTTGGGTTCCTTCTTGAGTTTCAACAGGGACGTCAGGAACTCCCGCGTGTATTCCCAGGAATATCGGGTCTCCTTTCGTTTTGGTCGGACAACATCGGGATTACTCTCGAGGCGATGAGTGGGAATAGGGCATCATCTAATGTTGACTCCCTAAATTGTGTTCTCCTCTCAAGTGTGGACAGCTATATCAGGGAATGTCTTGAGTTGCATAAAGGATGTCGAGTACCCGTTCGCGTTTCAAGCGGGAATGTGGGATTTCTCTTCAGACGCTTCAGGGGAAATTTTCCTCATCTCCTCTTGAGTGCAGAATCATGTGGTTTTTTCGATTTGGGCCCGGAAACTTGGGGACCTTCTTGACTTTCGACAGGGACGTCGGGAACTCCCGCGTGTAGTCCCAGGGATATCAGGTCTCCTTTCGTTTTGGTTGGGCAACATCGGGATTATTCTCGAGGCGATGAGTGGGAATAGGGCATCATCTAAAGTTGAGTCCATAAATTGTGTTCTCCTCTCAAGTGTGGACAGTTATATCAGGGAATGTCTTGAGTTGCATAAACGATGTCAAGTACCCGTTCACGTTTCAAGCGGGAATGTGGGATTTCTCTTGAGACTCTGCAGGGGAAATTTTCCTCATGTCACCTTGAGTGCAGAATCTTGTGGTTTTTGTCGAGATGCAGCGGGAACCGTGGGGTCCTTCTCGAGTTGCTATAGGGACCTCAGGATCTCGTTCCTGTAGTGCCTGGGAATTAATGTCTCCTTTCCTTTTGGCAGGGGAACATCGGGATTCCTCTCAAGGCGTGGAATGGGAATAGGGTCTCATCTAAAATTTGACTCAATAAATTGTGTTCTCCTCTCAAGAGGGGACAGCTATGGTAGGGAACGTCCTGTGTCGCTAAAGGGTGTCAAGTACCCATTCGCCTATCAAGCGGGAATGTGAGATTTCTCTTGGGACTCTGCAGGGCTAAGTTCCCTCATCTCAACTTGAGTGAAGAATCTTGTAGTTTTTCTCGTGTTGCGGTGGGAAGCTTGGTGTCCTTCTCGAGTTGCGACAGGGACCTCGGGAACTCGTTCTTGTATTCCCTGGGAAGTCAGGTCTCCTTTCGTTTTGTAGGGGCACATCGGTATTACTCTCGATGCGTGGAATGGGAATAGGGTATCATCTAAAGTTGAGTCCATAAATTGTGTTCTCCTCTCAAGTGGGGAGAGTTATGTCAGGGAATGTCTTGAATCGCATAAAGAGTGTGAATTACCCGTCCGAGTTTCAAGGGTGAATGTGGGATTTCTCTTGAGACTCGGCAGGGGAAATTTTCTTCATCTCACCTTGAGTACACAATTTTGTTGTTTTTCTAGAGTTGCGGCGGGAAGTTTGGGGTCCTTCTCAAGTTGCGACAGGGATCTCGGGAACTCACTCATGTAGTCCCTGGGAATTCAGTTCTCCTTTCGTTTTGGTACGGGAACATTGGGATTACTCTCGAGGCGTGGATGGGAATAGGGCTTCATCTTAAGTTGAGTCCATAAATTGTGTTCTCCTCTCAAGTGTTCAAAGCTATCTCAGGGAATGTTTTGAGTGGCATAAAGGGTGTGAGGTACACGTTCGAGTTTCAAGAGGGAATGTGGAATTACTCTTGAGCCTCTGCATGGGAAATTTTCCTCTCTCACCTTGAGTGCAGAATCTTGTGGTTTTCCTGGACTTGCGGCAGGAAGCTTGGGTTCCTTCTTGAGTTTCGACAGGGACGTAAGGAAGTCCCGCATGTATTCCCAGGGATATCGGGTCTCCTTTCATTTTGGTCGGACAACATCAGGATTACTCTCGAGGCGAAGAGTGGGAATAGGGCATCATCTAAAGTTGACTCCCTAAATTGTGTTCTCCTCTCAAGTGTGGACAGCTATATCAGGGAATGTCTTGAGTTGCATAAAGGATGTCGAGTACCCGTTCGCGTTTCAAGCGGGAATGTGGGATTTCTATTCAGACTCTGCAGGGGAAATTTTCCTCATCTCATCTTGAGTGCAGAATCATGTGGTTTTTTCGATTTGGGCCCGGAAATTTGGGGACATTCTTGAGGTTCGACAGGGATAACGGGAACTCCCGCGTGTAGTCCCAGGGATATCAGGTCTCCTTTCGTTTTGGTTGGGCAACATCGGGATTATTCTCGAGGCGATGAGTGGGAATAGGGCATCATCTAAAGTTGAGTCCATAAATTGTGTTCTCCTCTCAAGTGTGGACAGGTATATCAGGGAATGTCTTGAGTTGCAGAAAGGATGTCAAGTACCCGTTGACGTTTCAAGCGGGAATGTGGGATTTCTCTTGAGACTCTGCAGGGGAAATGTTCCTCATTTCACCTTGAGCCCAGAATCTTCTGGTTTTTGTCGAGTTGCAGTGGGAAAATTGGGGTCCTTCTCGAGTTGCCACAGGGACGTCAGGACCTCTCGCTTGTAAGCCCTGGGAAGTCAGGTCTCCTTTCGTTTTGGTAGGTGAACATCGGGATTACTCTCGAGGCGTCGAATGGGAATAGGCCTCATCCAATGTTGAGTCCATAAAGTATGTTCTCCTCTAAAGTAGGGACAGCTGTGACAGGGAATGTTGGGAATCGCATAAAGGGTGTGAAGTACCCGTCCGAGTTTTAAGGGTGAATCCGGATTTCACTTGACACTCGGCAGGGGAAATTTTCCTCATCTCACCTTGAGTGCAGAATCTTGTGGTTTTTGTCGAGTTGCGGCGGGAAGCTTGGTGTCCTTCTCGAGTTGTGACAGGGACCTCGGGAACTCGTTCATATATTCCCTGGGAAGTCAGGTCTCCTTTCGTTTTGGTAGGGGCACATCGGGATTACTCTCGTTGCGTGGAATGGGAATAGGGTATCATCAAAAGTTGAGTCCATAAATTGTGTTCTCCACTCAAGTGGGGAGAGTTATGTCAGGGAATGTCTTGAATCGCATAAACAGTGTGAAGTACCCGTCCGAGTTTCAAGGGTGAATGTGGGATTTCTCTTGAGACTCGGCAGGGGAAATTTTCGTCATCTCACCTTGAGTGCACAATTTTGTGGTTTTTCTAGAGTTGCGACGGGAAGCTTGGGGTCTTTCTCGAGTTGCGACAGGGATCTCGGGAACTCACTCATGTAGTCACTGGGAACTCATGTCTCCTTTCATTTTGGTAGGGGAACATTGGGATTACTCTCGAGGCGTGGATGGGAATAGGGCTTCATCTTAAGTTGAGTCCATAAATTGTGTTCTCCTCTCAAGTGTTCAGAGCTATCTCAGGGAATGTTTTGAGTCGCATAAAGGGTGTGAGGTACACGTTCGAGTTTCAAGTGGGAATGTGGAATTTTTCTTGAGCCTCTGCAGGGGAAATTTTCCTCATCTCACCTTGAATGCAGAATCTTGTGGTTTTCCTCGAGTTGCGGCAGGAAGCTGGGATTCCTTCTTAAGTTTCGACAGGGACGTCAGGAACTCCCGTGAGTACTCCCAGGGATATCAGGTCTCCTTTCGTTTTGGTCGGCAACATCAGGATTAGTCTCGAGGCGATGATTGGGAATAGGGCATCATCTAAAATTGAGTCCATAAATTGTGTTCTCCCCTCAAGTGTGGATAGCTATATCAGGGAATGTCTTGATTTGCATAAATGATGTCAAGTATCCGTTCGCATTTCAAGCGGGAATGTGGGATTTCTCTTGAGACTCTGCAGGGGAAATTTTCCTCATCTCACCTTGAGTGCAGAATCTTGTCGTTTTTGTCGAGATGCAGCGGGAAGCGTGGGGTCCTTCTCGAGTTGCGATAGGGACCTCAGGTACTCGTTCGTGTAGTGCCTGGGAATTAAGTTCTCCTTTCCTTTTGGCAGGGGAACATCGGGATTACTCTCAAGGCATGGAATGGTAATAGGGTCTCATCTAAGTTTGACTCAATAAATTATGTTCTCCTCTCAAGAGTGGACAGCTATGTTAGGGAACGCCCTGTGTCACTTTCAGTGTTTCAACTACCCATTCGCCTATGAAGCTGGAATGTGAGATTTCTCTTGGGACTCTGCAGGGCTAAGATCCCTCATCTCACCTTGAGTCAAGAATCTTGAGGTTTTTCTCGTGTTGCAGCGGGAATCTTGGGGTCCTTCTCGAGTTGCGAGAGGGACCTCAGGAACTCGCTCGTATAGTCCCTGGGAAGTCAGATCTCCTGTCGTTTTGGTAGGGGAACATAGGGAATACTCCTGAAGCATGGAATGGGTAGGGCCTCATCTATAGTTTAGTCCAGAAATTGTGTTCTCCTCCAAATGGGCACAGCTATGGCAGGTTGTATCTTGGGTAGCATGAAGGGTCTCAAGTACCCGTTCACGTTTCATGGGGGAATGTGGGGTTTCTCTTGAGACTCTGCAGGGGAAATTATCCTCATTTACCTTGAGCGCAGAATTTTCTGGTTTTTCTCGAGTTGCAGCGGGAAGATTGGGGTCCTTCTTGAGTTGCGACAGGGAAGTCAGGACCTCTCTCTTGTAATCCCTGGGAAGTCAGGTCTCCTTTTGTTTTGGTAGGTGAACATCGGGATTACTCTTGAGCTGTGGAATGGGAATAGGCCTCATCCAATGTTGAGTACATAAAATATGCTCTCCTCTCAAGTAGGGACAGCTGTGGCAAGGAATGTCGGGAATCGCATAAAGGGTGTGACGTACTCGTTCGAGTTTCCAGGGTGAATGTGGGATTTCTCTTGAGACACGGCAGGGAAAATTTTCCTCATCTCACCTTGAGTGCAGAATCTTGTGAATTTCCTCGAGGTGTGGCAGGAAGCTTGGGTTCCTTCTTGAGTTTCGACAGGGACGTCAGGAACTCCCGCGTGTATTCCCAGGGATATCAGGTCTCCGTTCGTTTTGGTCGGCAACATCAGGATTAGTCTCGAGGCGATGAGTGGGAATAGGGCCTCATCTAAAATTGAGTCCATAAATTTTGTTCTCCTCTCAAGTGTGGATAGCTCTATCTGGGAATGTCTTGAGTTGCATAAAGGATGTCGAGTACCCGTTCGCGTTGCAAGCGGGAATGTGGGATTTCTCTTCAGACTCTGCAGGGGAAAATTTCCTCATCTCACCTTGAGTGCAGAATCTTGTGGTTTTTTTCGATTTGGGGCTGAAGGCTTGGGGACCTTCTTGAGTTTCGACAGGGACGTCAGGAAGTCCCGCGTGTAGTCCCAGGAAATCAGGTCTCCTTTCGTTTTGGTTGGGCAACATCAGGATTAGTCTCGAGGCGATGAGTGGGAATAGGGCATCATCTAAAGTTGAGTCCATAAATTGTGTTCTCCTCTCAAGTGTGGACAGCTATGTCAGGGAATGTCTTGAGTTGCATAAAGGATGTCAAGTACCCGTTCACATTTCAAGCGGGAATGTGGGATTTCTCTTGAGACTCTGCAGGGGAAATTTTCCTCATCTCACCTTGAGTGCAGAATCTTGTGGTTTTTGTCGAGATACAGCGGGAAGTTTGGGGTACTTCTCAAGTTGCAATAGGGACCTCAGGAACTCGTTCATATAGTGCCTGGGAATTAAGGTCTCCTTTCCTTTTGGCAGGGGAATATCGGGATTACTCTCAAGGCGTGGAATGCGAATAGGGTTTCATCTAAATTTGACTCAATAAATTGTGTTCTCCTCTCAAGAGGGGTTAGCTATGTTAGGGAACGTCCTGTGTCACTTGAAGGGTGTCAAGTACCCGTTCGCCTATCAAGCGGGAATGTGAGATTTCGCTTGGGACTCTGCAGGAGTAAGTTCCCTCATCTCACCTTGAGTGAAGAATCTTGTGGTTTTTCTCGTGTTGTGGCGGGAAGTTTGCGGTCCTACTCGAGTTATGACAGGGACCTCAGGAACTCGCTCGTGTAGTCCCTGGGAAGACAGTTCTCCTGTCATTTTGGTAGGGGAACATAGGGAATACTCTTGAAGCATGGAATGGAAATAGGGCCTCATCAATAGTTTAGTCCAGAAATTGTGTTCTCCTCCAAATGAGGACAGCTATGGCAGGTTGTATCTTGAGTAGCATGAAGGGTCTCAAGTACCCGTTCACGTTTCTTGGGGGAATATGGGGTTTCTCTTGAGACTCTGCAGGGGAAATTTTCCTCATTTCACCTTGAACGCAGAATTTTCTGGTTTTTCTCGAGTTGCAGCGGGAAGACTGGGGTCCTTCTCGAGTTGCGACAGGGACGTCAGGACCTCTCTCTTGTAATCCCTGGGAAGTCAGGTCTCCTTTCGTTTTGGTAGGTGAACATCGGGATTACTCTCGAGGCGTGGAATGGGAATAGGCCTCATCGAATATTGAGTCCATAAAGTATGTTCACCTCTCAAGTGGGGACAGCTGTGACAGGGAATGTTGGGAATTGCATTAAGGGTGTGAAGTACCGGTCCGAGTTTCAAGGGTGAATGTGGGATTTCACTTGACACTCGGCAGGGGAAATTTTCCTCATCTCACCTTGAGTGCAGAATCTTGTGGGTTTTGTCGAGTTGTGGCGGGAAGCTTGGTGTCCTTCTCGAGTTGCGACAGGGACCTCGGGTACTCATTCATGCATTCCCTGGGTAGTCAGGTCTCCTGTCGTTTTGATAGGGGCACATCCGTATTACTCTCGATGCGTGGAATGGGAATAGGTTATCATCTAAAGTTGAGTCCATAAATTGTGTTCTCCTCTCAAGTGGGGAGAGTTATGTCAGGGAATGTCTTGAATCGCATAAAGAGTGGGAAGTACCCGTCCGAGTTTCAAGGGTGAATGTGGGATTTCTCTTGAGACTCGGCAGGGGAAATTTTCCTCATCTCACCTTGAGTGCACAATTTTTTGGTTTTTCTAGTGTTGCGGCGGGAAGCTTGGGGTTTTTCTCGAGTTGCGACAGGGATCTCGGAACCTCATGTAATCCCTGGGATGTCAGGTCTCCTTTCATTTTGGTAGGGGAACATTGGGATTACTCTCGAGGGGTGGATGGGAATAGGGCTTCTTCTTAAGTTGAGTCCATAACTTGTGTTCTCTTCTCAAGTGTTCAGAGCTATCTCAGGGAATGTTTTGAGTCTCATAATGGGTTCGAGGTACACGTTCAACTTTCAAGCGGGAATGTGGAATTTCTCTTGAGCCTCTGCTGGGGAAATTTTCCTCATCTCACCTTGAGTGCAGAATCTTGTGGTTTTCCTGGACTTGTGGCAGGAAGCTTGGGTTCCATCTTGAGTTTCGACAGGGACGTCAGGAACTCCCGCGTGTATTCCCAGGGATATCAGGTCTCATTTCGTTTTGGTCGGGCAACATCGGGATTACTCTCGAGGCGATGAGTGGGAATAGGGCATCATCTAAAGTTTAGTATATAAGTTGTGTTCTCCCCTCAAGTGTGGATAGCTATATCAGGGAATGTCTTGAGTTGCATAAAGGATGTCAAATACCCGTTCGCGTTTCAAGCGGGAATGTGGGATTTCTATTCAGACTCTGCAGGGGAAATTTTCCTCATCTCACCTTGAGTGCAGAATCTTGTGGTTTTTGTTGAGATGCAGCGGGAAGCGTGGGGTCCTTCTCAAATTGCGATAGGGACCTCAGGAACTCGTTCATGTAATGCCTGGGAATTAAGGTCTTCTTTCCTTTTGGAAGGGGAACTTCGGGTTTACTCTCAAGGCGTGGAATGGGAATAGGGTCTCATCTAAATTTGACTCAATAAATTGTGTTCTCCTCTCAAGAGGGGACAGCTATGTTAAGGAACGTCCTGTGTCGCTTTAAGTTTGTCAAGTACCCTTTCGCCTATCAAGCGGGAATGTGAGACTACGCTTGGGACTCTGCAGGGCTAAGTCCCCTCATCTCACCTTGAGTGAGGAATCTTGAGGTTTTTCTCGTGTTGCGGCGGGAAGCTTGGGGTCCTTCTCGAGTTACGACAGGGACCTCAGGAACTCGCTCGTTTAGTCCCTTGGAAGTCAGATCTCCTGTCGTTTTGGTAGAGGAACATAGGGAATACTCTTGAAGCGTGGAATGGGAATAGGGCCTCATCTATAGTTTAGTCCTGAAATTGTGTTCTCCTCCAAATGGGGACAGGTATGGCAGGTTGTATCTTGAGTAGCATGAAGGGTCTCAAGTACCCGTTCACGTTTCATGAGGGAATGTGGGGTTTCTCTTGAGACTCTGCAGAGGTAATTTTCCTCATTTCAGCTTGAGCACAGAATCTTCTTGTTTTTCTCGAGTTGCAGCGGGAAGATTGGTGTCCTTCTCGAGTTGCAACAGGGATGTCAGGACTTCTCTCTTGTAAGCCCTGGGAAGTCAGGTCTCCTTTCGTTTTGGTAGGGGCACATAGGGATTACTCTCGATGCGTGGAATGGGAATAGGGTATCATCTAAATTTGAGTCTCTAAATTGTGTTCTCCTCTCAAGTAGGGAGAGTTATGACAGGGAATGTCTTGAATCGAATAAAGGGTGTGAAGTACCCGTCCGAGTTTCCAGGGTGAATATGGGATTTCTCTTGAGACTCGGCAGGGGAAATTTTCCTCATCTCACCTTGAGTGCACAATTTTGTGGTTTTTCTAGAGTTGCGGCGGGAAGCTTGGGGTCCTTCTCGAGTTGCTACAGGGATCTCGGGAACTCACTCATGTAGTCCCTGGGAAGTCAGGTCTCCTTTCGTTTTGGTAGGGGAACATCGGGATTATTATCGAGGCGTGAAATGGGAATAGGCCTCATCGAATGTTGAGTCCATAAAGTATGTTCTCCTCTCACGTGGGGACAGCTGTGACAGGGAATGTTGGGAATCACATAAAGGGTGTGAAGTCCCCGTCAGTGTTTCAAGGGTGAATGTGGGATTTCACTTGACACTTGGCAGGGGAAATTTTCCTCATCTCACCTTGAGTGCAGAATCTTGTGGTTTTTGTCGAGTTGCGGCGGGAACCTTGGTGTCCTTCTCGAGTTGAGGCAGGGGACTCGGGAACTCGTTCATGTATTCCCTGGGAAGTCAGGTTTCCTTTCGTTTTGGTAGGGACACATCGGGATTACTCTCGATGCGTGGAATGGGAATAGGGTATCATCTAAATTTGAGTCCATAAATTGTGTTCTCCTCTCAAGTGGGCAGAGTTATGTCAGGGAATGTCTTGAATCGCATAAAGAGTGTGAAGTAACGGTCCGAGTTTCAAGGGTGAATGTGGGATTTCTCTTGAGACTCGGCAGGGGAAATTTTCTTCATCTCACCTTGAGTGCACAATTTTTTAGTTTTTCTAGAGTTGCGGCGGGAAGCTTGGGGTCCTTCTCGAGTAGCGACAGGGATCTGTGGAACTCACTCATGTAGTCCCTGGGAAGTCAGGTCTCCTTTCGTTTTGGTAGGTGGACATCGGGATTACTCTCAAGGCTTGGATGGGAATAGGGCTTCATCTTAAGTTGAGTCCATAAATTGTGTTCTCCTCTCAAGTGTTCAGAGCTATCTCAGTGAATGTTTGAGTCACATAAATGGTGTGAGGTACACGTTCGAGTTTCAAGCAGGAATGTGGAATTTCTCTTGAGCCTCTGCAGGGGAAATTTTCCTCATCTCACCTTGAGTGCAGAATCTTGAGTTTTTTTCTGATTTGGGGCGGAAGCTTGGGGACCTGCTTGAGTTTCGACAGGGATGTCAGGAACTCCCTCGTGTATTCCTAGGGATATCAGGTCTCCTTTCATTTTGGTTGGGCAACATCAGGATTAGTCTCGAGGCGATGAGTGGGAATAGGGCATCATCTAAAGTTGAGTTTCTAAATTGTGTTCTCCTCTCAAGTGTGGACAGCTATATTATGGAATGTCTTGAGTTGCACAAAGGATGTCAAGTACCCGTTCACATTTCATGCGGGAATGTGGGGTTTCTCTTGAGACTCTGCAGGAGAAATTTTCCTCATATCCCCTTGAGTGCAGAATGTTGTGGTTTTTGTCGAGATGTAGCGGAAAGCGTGGGGTCTTTCTCGAGTTGCAATAGGGACCTCAGGAACTCGTTCGTGTAGTGCCTGGGAATTAAGTTCTCCTTTCCTTTTGGCAGGGGAACAGCGGGATTACTCTCAAGGCCTGGAATGGGAATAGGGTCTCATCTAAATTTGACTCAATAAATTGTGTTCTCTTCTCAAGAAGGGATAGCTATGTTAGGGAACCTCCTGTGTCACTTGAAGGGTGTCAAGTACCCGTTCTCCTATCAAGCGTGAATGTGAGATTTCACTTGGTACTCTGCAGGGCTAAGTTCCCTCATCTCACCTTAAGTGAAGAATCTTGTGGTTTTTCTCGTGTTGCAGCTGGAAGCTTGGGGTCATTCTCGAGTTGCGATAGGGTCCTCAGGAACTCGCTCGTGTAGTCCTTGGGAAGACAGATCTCCTGTCATTTTGGTAAGGGAACATAGGGAATACTCTTGAAGCATGGAATGGAAATAGGGCCCCATCTATAGTTAAGTCCGGAAATTGTGTTCTCCTACAAATGGTGACAGGTATGGCAGGTTGTATCTTGAGTAGCCTGAAGGGTCTCAAGTACCCGTTCACGTTTCATGGGGGAATGTGGGGTTTCTATTGAGACTCTGCAGGGGAAATTTTCCTCATTTCACCTTGAGCGCAGAATCTTCTGGCTTTTATCGAGTTGCAGTGGGAAAATTAGGGTCCTTCTCGAGTTGTGACAGGGACGTCAGGACCTCTCTCTTGTAATCCCTGGGAAGTCAGTTCTCCTTTCATTTTGGTAGGTGGACATCGGGATTACTCTCGAGGCGTGGAATGGGAATAGGGCCTCATCGAATGTTGAGTCCATAAAATATGTTCTCCTCTCAAGTGGGAACAGCTATGACAGGGAATGTCTTGAATCGCATAAAGGGTGTGAAGTACCCGTCTGAGTTTCACGGGTGAATGTGTGATTTCACTTGACACTTGGCCGGGGAAATTTTCCTCATCTCACCTTGAGTGCAGAATCTTGTGGTTTTTGTCGAGTTGCGGCGGGAAAATTGGTGTCCTTCTCGAGTTGCGACAGGGACCTCGGGAACTCGTTCATGCATTCCCTTGGGAAGTCAGGTCTCCTTTCGTTTTGGTAGGGGCACATCGGTATTTCTCTCGGTGCATGGAATGGGAATAGGGTATCATCTAAAGTTGAGTCCATAAAATGTGTTCTCCTCTTAAGTGGGGAGAGTTATGTCAGGGAATGTCTTGAATCGCATAAAGAATGTGAAGTACCCGTCCGAGTTTCCAGGGTGAATGTGGGATTTCTCTTGAAACTCGGCAGGGGAAATTTTCCTCATATCACCTTGAGTGCAGAATCTTGTGGTTTTTGTCGACAAGCAGCGGGAATCGTGGGGTCCTTTTCGATTTACGATAGGGACCTCAGGAACTCGTTCGTGTAGTGCCTGGGAATTAAGGTCTCCTTTCCTTTTGGCAGGGGAACATCGGGATTACTCTCAAGGCGTGGAATGGGAATAGGGTCTCATCTAAATTTGACTCAATAAATTGTGTTCTCCTCTCAAGATGGGACAGCTATGTCAGGGAATGTCCTGTGTCGCTTTAAGTGTGTCAAGTACCCGTTCTCCTATCAAGCGGGAATGTGAGATTTCTCTTGGGACTCTACAGGGCTAAGTTCCCTCATCTCACCTTGAGTGAAGAATCTTGTGGTTTTTCTCGTGTTGCGGTGGGAAACTTGGCGTCTTTCTCGAGTTGCAACATGGACTTAAGAAACTCGCTCGTGTAGTCCCTGGGAAGTCAGATCTCCTGTCGTTTTGGTAGGGAAACATAGGGAATACTCTTGAAGCGTGGAATGGGAATAGGGCCTCATCTATAGTTTAGTCCGGAAATTGTGTTCTCCTCCAAATGGGGACAGCTATGGCAGGTTGTATCTTGGGTAGCATGAAGGGTCTCAAGTATCCGTTCACGTTTCATGGGGGAATGTGGGGTTTCTCTTGAGACTCTGCAGGGGAAATTTTCCTCATTTCACCTTGAGCGCAGTATCTTCTGGTTTTTCTCGAGTTGCAGCGGGAAGCTTGGTGTCCTTCTCGAGTTGCGACAGCGACTTTGGGAACTCGTTCATGTACTCCCTGGGAAGTCAGGTCTCCTTTCGTTTTGGTAGGGGCACATCGGGATTACTCTCGATTCGTTTAATGGGAATAGGGTGTCATCTAAGTTGAGTCCATAAATTGTGTTCTCCTCTCAAGTGGGGAGTGTTATGTCAGGGAATGTCTTGAATCGCATAAAGAGTGTGAAGTACCCGTCCGAGTTTCAAGGGTGAATGTGGGATTTCTCTTGAGACTCGGCAGGGGAAATTTTCCTCATCTCACCTTGAATGCACAATTTTGTGCTTTTTCTAGAATTGCGGCGGGAAGCTTGAGGTCCTTTTCGAGTTTGGGCAGGGACCTAAGGAAATCGCTCCTGAATTTCCTGGGTAGTCAGGTCTCCTTTCGTTTTTGTATGGAACATCAGGATTTTTCTCTAGGGGTGTAATGGCATTAATGTCTCATCTAAAGTTGAGTCCATAAACTGTGTTCTCTTCTGATGTTGGGAAAGGTATATCAGTTAATGTCTTGGGTCGTATAAATGGTGTGAATTACCCATTCGTGTTTCAAGAGGGAATGTGGGATTTCCCTTTAGACTCTGCAGGGGAAATTTTCCTCATCTTTCTTTGAGTGCAGAATTTTTTGCTTTTCTCGAGTTGCAGCAAGAAGCTTGGGGTCCTTCTCGAGTTGCTGCAGAGACCTCAGGAATTCGCTCGTGTAGTCCCTGGGAAGTCAGCATTACTTTCGTTTTGTTAGGGGAGCAGCGGGAGTTCCCTTGAGGCATGGAATGGTAATAGTCCTTCATCTAACTTTGAGTCCATAAATTGTGTTCTCCTCTCAAGTGGGGAGAGATATGTCAGGGAAAGTCTTGAGTCGCATAAAGGGTGTCAAGTACCCGTTCGCATTTCAAGCGTTAATGTGGGATTTCTCTTGAGACTCTGTGGGCGAAATATTCGTCATCCCACCTTGAGTGCAGAATCTTGTGGTTTTTCTCGAATTGCGGCGGGAAGCTTGGGGTCCTTCTCGAATTGCGACAGGGACCTCAGGAACTCGGTCGGGTAGTCCCTGGGAAGTCAAGTTTCCTTTCGTTTTGGTAGGGGTCACCAGGATTATTCTCGAGGCGTGGAATGGGAATAGGGCCTCATCTAAAGTTGAGTCCATAAATTGTGTTCTCCTCTCAAGTGGGGAGAGCTGTGTCACGGAATATCTTGAGTCGCCTAAAGGATGTGAAATTCCCGTTTGAGTTTCAATCTGGAATGTGGGATTTCTCTTGAGACTCTGCAGTGGAAAATTCCTCATCTCCCATTGATGGGATAATTTTGTCGTGTTTCTCGATTTCTGGCGGGAAGCTTGGGGTTCTTCTCACGTTGTGACTGGGATCTCAGGAACTCGCTCGTGTTACCCCAGGGAAGTCAAGTCTCCTATCTTGTTGGAAAGGTAACTTCGGGATTACTCTCGAGCCATTAAATGGGAATAGGGCCTCATCTCGAGGTTGAGTCCGTAAATTTTGTGCTCCTCTCCAGTGTGGACGGCTATGTTGGGGAACTTTTTGAGTCACATAAATGGTGTCATGTACCCGTTAAAGTTTCAAGCGGTAATGTGGGATTTGTCTTGAGATTCCGCAGAAGAAATGTTCCTTATGTCGTATTGATGGGAGAACATTTTCATTTTTCTCGAGTTGCAGCAGAAAGTTAGGGGATCCCCTCGAGTTGCGACGGGGACCTCAGGAACTCGCTCTTGTTGCCCCAGGTAAGTCAGGTCTTCTGTCTTGTTGGAAGGGGAACCTCGGGATTCCTCTCGAGGCGCAGCAGGGGAATAGGGCCGATTCTAGTGTTGAGTCGGTCAACTGTGTGTTCCTTGTTTGTGACGACAGGGTTCTCGGGGTTGGTCTCAAAATTCACCTGGGATGTCAGGCCTCATCTCATGTTAAGATATCGAACTGCGCTTTCTTCTCGAGTAGTAAAACGGGTGTTAGGTCACATTAGATTTGAATTTTTACCTGGAGATTTTATCGTGTATGCTCTGCGAGTCAGGTGTCCACTCATCCTGTGAATTGATACTCGAGGATACATTTGAATCTGTGCAGTAGAATCAGACAATATCTCGAGTGGGTGTTGACATACGTAACTTTTCCATTTCTGTTTTGAAAACTTGGGGATCCTCCTGAGTTTCAACGTGGTACACGCCTCCTCGTACTTTGTGACTGGAACATCTGAATTCCATTCTAGAGAAAGCAGAGGAATCGACTCTCATCTGGAAATGAGGACTGAAAAACAGGAGAAGTTGTCAGTGTGGCAGGTAACTCGGTGTTCCTCTCGATTGGGCTGTGCATGTCAGTTTAATTTTTGAGTCGCATAAAGGATGTTAAGTAGTAACCTTTTGAGTTTCAAGCGGGAATGTGGAATTTCTCTTGGGAATCTGTAACGGAAATGTTCTTCATCTCGCCTTGAGGGCAGAATCTTGTGGTTTTTCTCGAGTTGCCGCGGGAAGCTTGGGTTCCAACTCGCGTTGGGCCATGGACGCCTGGAACTCATTCCTGTTGCTTCAGGGATGAGAGGTCTCCTTTGTGTTGGAAGGGGAACTTCAGGATTACTCTGGGGCCCTTAAATGGGAATAGGACCTCATCTCGAGTTGAATCCATAAACTGTGTGCTCCTCTCCAGTGGGGACATCTATGTTAGGGAACTTTTTGAGTCGCATAAAGGGTGTCAAGTACCCGTTCGAGTTTCAAGCGGGAATGTGTAATTTCTCTTCAGATTCTGCAGCAGAAATGTTCCTCATCTCCAATTGATGGGGTATTTCTCCCTTTCCTGGAGTGGCGACAGAAAGCTTGGGGTTCCTCTCGAGTTGCGACAGGGACCTTAGTAAGTCTCTCGCGTTGTCCTAGGGAAGTTAGCTGTCCTTTACTGTTGGAAGGGGAACCTCAGGATTCCTCACGAGGCGCCGGAGAGGAATAGGGTGGCATGTAGTGTTGTGTATGTAAATTGTGTGCTCCACTTCAATGTGGACAGCTATGTCGGGGAAGTATCTGGGTCTCATAAAGTGTGTCTAGTACCCGTTCGAGTTTCAAGAGGAATGTGGGATTTCTCTTGAGACTCTGCAGCGGAAAAGATCTTCATCTCGCATTGAGGGGAAATTTTGTGGTGTTTCTCGATTTGTGGCGGGAAGCTTGGGGTTCTTCTCGACTTGCGACCTCAGGAACTCGCTCGTGTTCCCCCACAGAAGTCAGGTCTCCTATCCTGTCGGAAAGGGAACCCCGGGATTCCTCTCGAGGCGCAGCAGAGGAATAGGGCCTCATCTAGCTTTAGGTCGGACAACTGTGTGTTCCTTGACAGAGCTGACAGGTATCTCGTGGTTGCTTTCAAAATTCACCTGGGGAGTCAGGCCTCGTCTTTTGTTCAGACATGTGACTGCGCTTTTTCGCGAGTTGTAAAAAGGGTGTTAGGCTACGTTAGAGTTGAATGTGTACCTGGAAATTGTATGCTCGGCGTGTCAGGTCTCCACTCGTCTTGTGAGTTGATAATCGAGGACACATGTGAATCTGTTCAAGAGAATCAGACAATATCTCGAGTGGCTGGTGACATCCGTACCTTTTCCATTTGTGTTTTGAAAACCTGGGGATCCTCCCGAGTTTCAGCGTGGTACACGCTTCCTCGTACTTTGTGACTGGATCGTTCGGATTCCATTCCACAGAAAGCAGAGGAATCGGCTCTCATCTGGAAAAGAGTCCTGGAAAACGGGGCAATTTGTCAGTGTGGCAGGAAACTCGGGGTTCCTCTAAATTGGTACTGTGTATATCAGTTTAATTTTTGAGTCGCATAAAGGATGTTAAGTAACCTGTTGAGATTCAAGAGTTAATGTGGAATTTCACTTGCGAATCTCAAAGGAAATGTTCCTCATCTCGCCTTGAGGGCAGAATGCTGTGGTTTTTCTTGAGATGCGGCGAGAAGCTTGGGCTCCCTCTCGAGTCGAGCCGGGGATGTCAGGAACTCGCTCGTGTTGCTTCAGGGAAGTCAGGTCCCCTTTGTGTTGGAAGGGGAACTTCTGGATTACTCTCTCGAGCCATTAAATGGGAATAGGACCTCATCTCGAGTTGAATCCATAAATTGTGTGCTCCTCTCCAGTGGGGACGGCTATGTTAGTGAACTTTTAGAGGCGCATAAAGGGTGACAAGTACCTGTTCGAGTTTCAAGAGGGAATGTGGGATTTCTCTTGAGATTCTGCAGCATTATTGTTCCTCATCTCTCATTGATGGGGGAACATTCTCATTTTTCTCGAATTGCGGCAGAAAGCTTGGGGTTCCTCTCGAGTTGCGTCTGGGATCTCAGGAACTTGTTTGCGTTGTGCCAGGGAAGTTAGGTCTCCTTTCGTGTTGGAAGGGAAACATCGGGATTCTTCTCAAGTCACGTTAGAGGAATAGGGCCACATCTAGTGTTGTGTACGTAAATTGTGTTCTCCTCTTCAATGTGGACGGTTATGTTGGGGAAGTTTATGGGTCGCATAATGGGTGTCAAGTACCCGTTCGAGTTTCAAATGGGAATGTGGGATTTCTCTTGAGACTCTGTAGCGGAAATATTCCTCATCTCGCATTGAGGGGATAATTTTGTGGTGTTTCTCGAGTTGCGGCGGGAATCTTGGGGTTCTTCTAGAGTTGCGACGAGGACCTCAGGAACTCACTCGTGTTGCACTAGGGAAATCAGGTCCCCTATCGTGTTGGAAGGGGAACCTCGGGATTCCTCTATAAGGAGCAGCAGAGGAATAGGGCCACATCTAGCGTTGAGTCGGTCAACGGTTTGTTATTCTCCAGTTGTGACAGGGATCTTGCTGTTGTTGCGAGTGAAATGACACAAAGACAAGACACAAAAGACAGACAAAGACACAACTCTGACCGGAGGAAAAATTCTGCTCAAGCCCCCTTGCGGTTTATTTTTATACCCCGGTAGCTGGACACATACCAAAATCTAAGCAATGCATTTTTCTACCAAATAAGGACAAAAAGCCAAGCACATTTCAAGGACGGGAGGAAGAAAGGGAGGAAGTGACAACATCATGTTTATTACGAAGCCTGCCGAGAACTCCAGCCTCTTCCTTATTTTTAAGGAGCTCATGTTCCCTCGTATGCAAGCGGACCATTAACCTTGGATATTGTGTGCAGGCTTCCTGGCAGAACATCCTGTTTCAAGCATGCTCTGCCCAAGCAGAGAGTCTTGTTTGCAGGCTTCCTTAACCATTCTTTCTCGTGGTCACTGTCCGGCTCCTACATTTCCCCCTTCTTTCTGAGAGACAGTAGCAAGCTGTAAGGTGGCAATAATGCATTGTCTGTCCTTTTTTAGTTGTTGCCTTCTCCACCAGCACCGGAAAACTAGAATAATAACACAGCATAATAGCATTATGAACAAAGTATTCCCAAAGTAGTTCCAATTAGAGTAGATACATGCCCAAAAAGATTCGAATTTTTCATCCCTTCCTGCAAATCCTTTAACAGATTGGACCCAGTAATATCAGGTAGCGTTTTGCTAAATGTATACAAAATTTGTTGCTCTAATTCCATAATTTCCCTGGTTAGGTTTTGATGCCCTGTTAAAGACCGTTTCACCTTTCCCAACCCTCACTCATGTTGAAAGGCACAGGTGTTATACATAATTGAGAGGAGTTCCAATCACATTTCAACACACTTCTTGTGGATAAGACAGTTAATTGATCCCCAAGCCAAGAAACAGTATGTTGAAGATTGTGCACATAATTTGCAAGTTGGATATCCAAATCTCATTGTTGTTGCCATAATAAATGAGAGTCTTTATGCCATTCCCACACAAAGTCTGCTGTTTGGATTCCTTGATGCAAAGCAAGTCCAGCCATGGCAGCGGTTGTAGTAACTGAAGCCACTGCAAGAACTGAAGCTATGATTACTCCAAGCATGCGTCGGGATCAATGAAGCAAAGTCTGTACAGCAGTCACCAAATGAGATACAGCAAAAGAGTCTGACCAAGGTCTTGTCAAACTTACAGGTAGCCATACTTCGGTTTGAGTTTTAACAACCACCATGGAAAACTTAGAATTGTGATTTTGTATGTCAAAATTTTTCCACCATGATTGATTAACCCATTGTGTTAAATTACAATGATTACACGATATAGATCCCTGAGTTGCATTTCAAGTCCAATTCCCATACAACAATGCAAAGGTGTATTTTAAACAAGCCGTAGCAGAATAAGATTTATTAATATGCAAGTTAACATGTAAGGGACCTGAACTGTCACTTGTATCCAAAGTATAGTTTTCTGACCATATAGTGAGATTCCCAGAAACTGCATATAATTTCCAAATATTCCCTTGGAAGTGGGGATACCCTAACAATTGCAACTGAGGGGGAATGACTGTAAACTGCTGCCATTTTACGGTTTCATTACCGTTACCCATTAAAGTACCAATAATTCGATGCCATTTGAGAGTTTTGTTAGACCATTTTTCCAAAATTTGGCTATGATCAGGGCTCTTATCTACAATAACAAATCCAGAATAGTTCATGACTTTGAAACGCCAAATACCTTGGCAACTTTCCCATTCCAAAGATTCTAGAGAAGAAATAAAAAAATTAGAAGGGCATAATGGTATAAAGGTATCAGAATGATGACTCATTGGTGTCTTAGAGGTTTTGAATCCCCTGGTGGAAACAAGCACAGTAAAGACAGCAGGATGATAATTATTATATTATACCCCCCAGGTATTATAAGAGTGATGATTGTGTTTTTTGGAGAAAGGCAAAAGGGATGTCCTCTAATGCACAAAGGGAGGCCCTCCACTGCAACAGTAACATTATTTATGTTATATTGATTATTATGGTGATATAAATGCTCAATGTCTCCACACGCGGGTGGTGGGAAGAATGCAGTTTCATTGGTGCATACGTATACTTCAGGTTCACCCCAAGAGACAGCTCTCACAAGAGGAGAATTAGGAACATAAGCCCAATAAGTATATTCTATCCCTTGCGCATACATTACCTGACAGGTAACCACAGCCATCATAGCCAACAGCCAATTAGTAGGATTGAGAGGTTGACCAGCATTAACGAGGGTTTTTTCAGCCTCCTGTGTAAGCTTCTTCAGTTGCCCCCAGGTTGGAAGGGACGCAGATAGGGTAGGGAAAGTAAAGCTCCGCTGTGCAGAAAGCTCTTCAAATTTTCGTACAAAGTGGCCATCCATGATGAATCTTGATCAACCGAGTTGGTGTCCAAAACCTAAAATTATCAACAGATATGAAAGCATAACCTCGTCCTAAATATATCAGTGATGCTGGAACCCAACCTTTTTATCTTTATACCACAGGAGTGTATTCAAGATCTTCTTATCCTCATCTTTTCTTCGAAAATGCAATTCTGCTGCTGATAGAATTTCTTTGCGTCAAATATTCAAAAAATTTAAAGTAAGTAAGGTTTTATTCAAAATATCTTTTGGTTTCATAAATCTCTCCTGTTCCCCTTTTTTTATTTTTTCAATATATTTACGTAATGTACGATTAGTTCTTTCAATGGTAGCTTGTCCTTGACTATTATAAGGGATGTCAAAAGTATGAGTTATATGATATTGGGATAAAAAGGGAGCTAATTTAGCCGATTGGTAAGCAGGTGCATTATCAGTTTTTAATTCAATTGGTATTCCCATAATTGCAAAACAAGATAATAAATGAGTAATAGCAGCGTCATCTTTTTCAGAATGTAATGCACTAGCCCATTGGAAATGTGTGCATGTATCTATAGTATGATGGACACATTTTTGTTGCCCAAAAGATGAAATAAAAATTAGATCCATTTGCCATATCTGATTTGCTTGTAGTCTTCTTATGTTGACACCTGTTTGGGTAAATGGTAAAGAAAAAGGCGCACATTTGGGACATGAGCGAACAATATTTTCAGCTTGTTTTTGAACAATATCATAAGATATTTTTAATCCTTTAGAGTTAGTGTGTGGCAGATGATGCTCTTGTTTTGCTACTTTTATATGATAAAGTAATGCATGAATTGCAGCATTTCCGAAGGACAAGGGTCCAGGAAGGGAGGAATGAGCATGGATATGAGTAAAGAAAATTGATTTTGAATGTTGTAGAAGCAATTGCTGCACCTGATAAAACAATTTAACAATATCTGTCTTAAGAGTTACAGGCAGGGAAACATGAGGAATTTGAAGACAAGAGAGAACAGCATATCGAGAATTTGAAACAATGTTAACAGGAAGTTGAGGAAAGTCTTGCAAAACTAAATAAATAGCCCACAACTCAGCAGGCTGTGCAGAGGAGAATGAATGGGGAAGAACTTTAGAACGTTCAAAAGTAAAATGTCCAGCGGTGTTTTTATTTGCATCAGTAAAAACAGTGGGTCTTTTAACTGGAACATCTGAAATCGGAGATTTCATGGCGTTGGCTCGAAGAAAATTAATCAATTTAGATGACGGATAATGATTCGAAAATGAACCAGGATATGAAGCAAGGGAGATTTGCCAATTTGTATTAAATTGTAAACATAAAGATATTTGAGCATTTGTTACTTGAATGAAAATTTGGTGTGTTTTTTTTTTCTGATAATTGTAAAATACGATTGTGACTCTTTTGTATAAGAAAGGCTAATTTATCCATATATATATAGTTAATTTTTTAGGGAAACTATTAGGTAAAAAAACATTTTATTAATCCTTTTCCTTGAGCAATTGCACCAGATGGAGAATGAGGGGTATGAAATATTATGAATGCAATAGGTTGAGACGCAGAAATATGTTAAAAAACCATCATTTAATCTTTGTTCAACAAACTGAAGCTCTTGCAAAGCCAAGGGGGTTAAGATTCAGGGACTATCTAAAGCTGTATCTCCTTTTAAAGTAGAAAATAAGTGTTGTAATTGATAAGTAGGAATCCCAAGTACCGAGTGAAGCCAGTTAATATCTCCTCATAATTTCTGGAAGTCATTTAAAGTTTGTAAATGGTATCTTTTAATTTGCAAATTTTGAGGCCAAATTTGGTGTTGTTCTAATATGGTCCTTAAATAAGAAATGGGAAAATCCTTTTGAATTTTCTCTGCTATCAGCAAGTTATATTATTTCAAAGCCTCCTGTACTTTTCAGAAGAATTTATCACGTTCAGCGATACAGGGAACTGCCAATAAGTGATCATCCATATGATGATAGAGAATATAAGTAGGATATTCTTGACGGATAGATTGTAAGGAACGAGCTACAAACTCTTGATATAAGGTAGGACTATATATCATTCCCTGTGGCAAGACTGTCCAATGGTAGTGCTTAACGGGCTGAGCGTGATTAAGAACAGAAACCGTGAAAGCAAATTTATCTCTATCTTGTAATTGTAAGGGAATAGTAAAAGAAAAAAAAAATCTTTAAGATCTAATACCATTAAAGACCAATTTTGTGGAAAAAGAGCAGGAGAAGGAAGGGCCAACTGTAAGGCTCCCATGGGTTCAATACATTTATTAACTTCTCTTTAATCAGTCAACATTTTCCATTTTTCAGATTTCTTTTTTTATAACAAATACAGAAGAATTCCAAGGGGAAGTAGAAGGCTCTGTATGGCCAAGTTGAAGTTATTTGTTATTAATTACTCTAAGGCCTCGAGCATCAATTTTGGTAATGGCCACTGCTCAACACATTTAGGAGTATTAATTATCCATTTTAATGAGAGTGCTCGAGGAGTTTGAGCAGTGGCTATTAGTTTCCCGATGGAATGCTTACAGAGGCTCCCATGGGAGAGAGAATATCTCTTCCCCATATATTAATAGGTATACTAACAATATAAAAAGTGAAAAAAACTGTTTTTCCATTATGGAACTGGCATTGTAAAGGACGAGTACTTTTTCAAACATCTGCAGTGGAGCCTATTCCTGTCAACATTAGAGGACTCTTTTCTTTGCTCCAGTCTTGGGGGCGTTGTTGAGAGGATATGACTGAAACATCTGCCCCGGTGTCTATTAGCCATTCAAAGTTCTTTCCTTCTATGGTCAAGGAAAGGACAGGACGAGAATCCTTGATGAGCATCTCCCAAAATATATGTTGCCCAGTACTTCTAAAACCTCCTGACCTTTCATAAGGAAGAGCAGAAAATGGTAGATAAGATAAAAGAAGTACTTGTGCTATACGTTCTCCAGCCAATAGTGAAATTGTAACAGAAGTAGAGACCAAAATTAAAATTTCTCCAACAAAATCAGAGTCTATTACTCAAGGAATTATGGTTAGGCCTCTTAGAGCGGCACTATTGCTGCCCAATATTAAGCCAAAAGTGCCTTTAGACAATGTGCCAAATACGTTTGTTCTTAATTTATAAATGCCACAGCTCGGAGACAAAAGAATATTTTCAGCGAGAGGCAAATCAGCAGCAGCTCTTCTTGAAGTTGCAGAGCGTAAATCTAACACCATTAGAGGTTTGGTTTTTCCTGTTGTAGTGGTCATCTCTAAGGGTTGTTGGGAAACAAAGGAGATACTTGAGGAGCAGGAGGCATGGTTAATTGCATCCCGGGCATTGATCCTGGGACCCAGGGACTGAGGCACGCTAAGTAGTTTCCGAATGTGGGTTACCAATAGGATTACCATATTTATTAGTTTTAGAGAGACATTCATTGGTCCAATGAAGCCCTTTACCACATTGGCGGCAAAGCCCATGGGGCTTATTTTGTTTTGTATATCCTTGTTTTGCCTTTATTTTTTTGCTATCCTTTTTCATATGTCCAGGTTTCCCACAATGGTAACAATTTTTGCCCTTAGAGGGCTTCATAGCTTGAGCCAAGGCAGTAGCAAAAACAGTAACACTATGTTCAGTTCCTCCCACTCCCGAACAAGCTCTAATATATTTAGCTATAGAAGCCCCTGTCCCCTTAAAGGACCTAAAACACGTTTACATTCCGGGTTTGCATTTTCAAAAGCAAGTGTTTGTAAAAGTATCTCTGAAATTTCATCACGTCCAACAGCCCCTCCACAGCCACCCACAATCTAGCAAGAAAATCAGTATAAGATTCATTGGGTCCTTGTAAAGTTTTTGTGAAAGAAGGCTGAGCGTGGCCAGTAGGTACAATATGGCGCCAAGCCCTAAGAAATACTTGGCACATCTGTTGTAAATCCTGGTCAGAATATTGAGCCTGATCTCTTAAGGCTCGAAATTGTCGTTCTCCCATCAATTTATCTTCTAAAGGACCAGGAGGGTTCTGTCCCTCATTAATTTGAGCCTGTGTTTGGGCTTTATCTTCTCACCAACTCTTTAATTGCAACCACTGGGATCCTTTAAGCAGAGCCTGGGCTATGGACTCCAAATCGAAGGGAAGAATCAATTTTGTCTTCTCTACAGAATCTAACATAGCTAATACAAAAGGGGATCGGGGACCATATTGACCAACAGCAGCTTTAAGATCCTTGAAAAATTTATATTTAAAAGGCGAATATTGAACATTAATCATATTTTTGGGAGCTGCTTGCCATTGAATTGGAAATAACTGTGGAGGATCTGTAAAACCACCAGAGGGCACAGGGATATCATCATCATAAAACAGGGACTCGGGAAATGAGAAAGAGGGCCCCTCTTGGCCTACATCTGGAGAACTATGCGATACCAGAAAAAGAGAAGCATAGGGAGGGGCTGTAGGAGTAGGAACCCTCTTTGTTCCTTCATTCTGTGTTTTCCACCATTGTTGAAAATTTCGGGTCACTTTATCAACATCGTCGTTCCCTTCGGACGATGAGGAGAAATCACTAGCACTATCAGATTTGGTGTCTGAGTCCCCATCCCTGGAATGCAAAGCAGTGGCCACGGAAGCGTCATTTAAAGCAGCACCATTTGATTTTTTGTTTGTTTGTTTCTCAATAGGACTTCCTCATAAATTACCTCAGATTTTGTAGATTTAGTTTCACTATCGGTGGAAAACAATGCAAGTGCTTGAGTGAAAGCACTACATAGAGTCCACAATTTCAAAAGAATTATGTTACCCTTCTGATGCTGTTGCCATAATTCTTTCTGTATTAATTTCCATTCCTTTAAGTTTAATTGTACTTTAGGTTGGCACTTAAACCAATAACAATGCTGCTCCACAAGGGGAAATAACTCTGATAAACGATGACTAGATGCCTTAACCCCGATGGAGTGGAGAAGTCCTTTGACTAGCTCCATGTATTGTGCTTTTGCTGATGGGAAATTCCCCATATTTTTCCCGAAAGTTCCCCTGCCTTGGACCTACAATGCCCGAGGGGGTACTCACCCTTTCGGTTTCACTTGGGCCCCACGTTGGGCGCCAGATGTTGTGGGCTAAATGACACAAAGACAAGACACACAAAAGACAGACAAAGACACAGCTCCGGCCAGAGGTAAAATTCTGCGCAAGCCCCCTTGCGGTTTAATTTTATACCCCGGTAGCTGGGCACATACCAAAATCTAAGCAATGCATTCTTCTACCAAATAAGGACAAAAAACTAAGCACATTTCAAGGACAGGAGGAACAAAGGGAGGAAGTGACCACATCATGTTTACTGCAAGGCCTGCCCAGAACTCCAGCCTCTTCCTTTTTTTAAGGAGGGCATGTTCCATCGGATGCGAGCGGAACATTAACCTTGGATATCGTGTGCAGGCTTCCTGGAAGAACATCCTGTTTGCAAGCATGCTCTACCCAAGCAGAGAGTCTTGTTTGCAGGCACATCTCTGCTTCCTTAACCATTCTCTCTCGTGGTCACTGTCGGGCTCCTAAACGCGGTTGCTCTCAAAATTTTCCAGGGGATTCATCCCTCGTCTCTTGTTCAGACAGGGAACTGCGCTTTCTTCTCGAGTTGTAAAACGGGTGTTAGGCCCCATGAGAGTTGATTTAGTAACTGAAGATTGTATCAAGTATGCTCAGGGAGTCAGTTCTCCACTCGCCTTCTGAGTTGATACTCAAGGCTACAATTGAATCTGTGCAGTAGAATCAGACAATATTTCCAGTGGGTGGTGACATCCGTACCTTTTTCATTTGTGTGTTGAAAACCTGGGGATCCTCCCGAGTTTCAAATTGGTACCCGCCTCCTCGTACTGTGCGACCAGAACATCCGGATTCCATTCCAGAGAAAGCAGAGGAATCGACTCTCTCATCTGGAAAAGAGGACTGGAAAACGGGGTAATTTGTCACTGTGGCAGGAAACTCGGTATTCCGCTGGATTGGGGCTGTGTATGTCGGTTTAATTTTTGAGTCGCATAAAGGATGTTCAGTAACCTGTCGAGTTTCAAGTGGGAATGTGGAATTTCTCTTGCGAAGCTGCAACGGAAATGTTCCTCATCTCGCCTTGAGGGCAGAATCTTGTGGTTTTTCTTGAGATGCGGCAGGAAGCTTGGGGTCCCTCTCGAGTTGGGCTGGGTACCTCAGGAACTCTCTTGTGTTTCTTCAGGGAAGTCTGGTCCCCTTTTGTATTGGAAGGGAAACTTTGGGATTACTCTCGAGCCGTTATATGGGCTTAAGGCCTCATCTTGAGTTGAGTCCGTAAATTGTGTGCTCCTCTCCAGTGGGGACGGCTATGTAAGGGAGATTTTTGAGTCGCATAAAGGGTGTCAAATACCTCTTCGAGTTTCAACTGGAAATGTGGCATTTCTCTTGAGATTCTGCAGCAGAAAATTTCCTCATCTCGCATAGATGGGGGAACTTTGTCGTTTTTCACAAGTTGAGGCGGAAAGCTTTGGGTTCCTCTCGAGTTGCTATGGGAACATCAGGAACTCACTCGCGTTGTCCCAGGGAAGTTGGGTCTCTTTGCTGTTGGAAGGGGAACCTCAGGATTCATCTAGAGGCACGGGAGAAGAATAGAGTCGTTATCTAGTGTTGTGTAGGAAAATTGTGTGCTCCACATCAATGTGGATGGCTAGGTTGGGGAATTTTTTGAGTCGCATAAAGGCTTTCAAGTACCCGTTTGAATTTCAAGCGGGAAAGTGGGATTTCTCTTGAGATTCTGCAGCGGAAAATTTCCTCATCTCGCATTGAGGGCATAATTTTTTGGTGTTTCACGAGTGCGGCGGGAAGCATTGGGTTCTTCTCGAGTTGTGGCGGGGACCTCAGGAAATCCCTCGTGTTGCCCCAGGGAAGTCAGGTTTCCTATCATGTTGGAAGGTGAACCTCCGGATTCCTCTCTAGGCGCAGCAGAGGAATAGGGCGGCATTTAGTGTTGATTCGTTCAACTGTGTGTTCTTTGCCAGTGGCAACAAGTATCTCGGGGTTGCTCTCAAAATTCACCTGGGGAATCAGGCCTCATCTATTGTTCAGACATCGAACTGCACTTTCTTCTCGAGTTGTAAAATGGGTGTTAGGCCACATTAGAGTTGAATTTGTACCTGGAGGTTGTATCGAGTATGCTCGGGGAGTCAGGTCTCCACTCGTCTTATGAGTTGATACTCGAGGATACATTTGAATCTGTGCAGTAGAATCAGACAATATCTCAAGTGGGTTTTGACATCCGTACCTTTTCCATTTGTGTTTTGAAAACCTGGGGATCCTCCTGAGTTTCAAGGCGGTACCCACCTCCTCGTACAGTGCGACCTGAAAGTCCGGATTCCATTCCAGAGAAAGCAGAGGAATCTACTCTCACCTGGAAAAGATGACTGGAAAACGGGACAATTTGTCAATGTGGCACAAAACTCGGTGTTCCTCTCTACTGGGGCTGTGTATGTCGGTTTAATTTTTGAGTCGCATAAAGGATGTTCAGTAACCTGTCGAGTTTCAAGTGGGAATGTGGATTTCTCTGGTGAATCTGCTACGGAAATAGTCCTCATCTTGCCTTGAGGGCAGAGTCTTGGATTTTCTCCAGTTGAGGCGGGAAGCTTGGGTTCCCTCTCGAGTTGCGCCGTGGACCTCAGGAACTCGCTCGTGTTGCTTCAGGGAAGTCTTGTCCCCTTTTGGGTTGGAAGGGGAATTTCGGGGTTACTCTTGAGCCGTTAAATGGGAATAGGCCTTCATCTCGTGTTGAGTCCGTTAATTGTGTACTCCTCTCCAGTGGGGACGGCTAAGTTAGGGAACTTTTTGAGTTCCATAAATTGTGTCAAGTACCCTTTCGAATTTCAAGCGGGAATTTGGGATTTCTCTTGATATTCTGCAGCAGAAAATTTCCTCATCTCACATTGATGGGGGAACGTTGTCGTTTTTCTTGAGTTGCGGCGGAAAGCTAGGGGTTCCCTGCGAGTTGCGACGGGGAACTCAGGAACTCGTTCGCGTTGTCCCAGGGAAGTTAGTGCTCATTTGCTGTTGGAAGGGGAACCTCAGTATTCATCTCGAGGCGTGTGGGAGGAAAAGGGCCGCATCTAGTGTTGTGTACGTAAATTGTGTGCTCCGGTTCAATGTGGACGGCTATGTCCGGGAAGTTTTTGGGTCGCATAAAGGGTATCAACTACCCGTTGGAATTTCAAGCGGGAATGTGGGATTTCTCTTGAGACTCTGCAGTGGAAATATTCCTCATCTCTCCTTGAGGGCAGATTTTTATGGTTATTCTCTAGTTGTGGCAAGAAGCTTGGGTTCCCTCTCGATTTGCGACGGGGACCTCTGGAACTCGATGGTGTTGCTTCAGGGAAGTCAGGTCTCCTTTCGTGTTGAAGGGGAACCTCAGGATTCTCCTCAAGGTGCGGCAGAGAAATAGGGCCACATCTAGGGTTGTGTACCTAAACTGTGTGCTCCTCTTCAGTGGGGACAGCTCTGTCGGGGAAGTTTTGATTCGCACAAAGGGTGTCAAATACTTGTTAGAATTTCAAGCGGGAATGTAGGATTTCTCTTGAGAAACTGCAGCGGAAAAATTTCTCATCTCGCATTGAGGGGAAAATCTGATGATTTTTCTCTAGTTGCAGCGGTAAGCATGGGGTTCTTCTCCAGTTGTGATGGGGACCATATGAAATCGCTCGTGTTGCCCCAGGGAAGTCAGGTCTCCTTTCGTGTTGAAAAGGGAACCTCGGGATTTCTCTTGAGGTGCAGCAGAGGAATAGGGCTGCATCTAGCGTTGAGTCTGTCAACGCTGTGTTCTTTTCCAGTGGCGACAGGGATCTCGGGGCTGCTATGAAGGTTCTACTGGGGAGTCAGGCTTCATCTCGATTTGAAGCATGGAATTCTGCTTTCCTTTCTAGTTGTAAAAGGGGAATCATTCTTCGTGTCTTGATCAGGAGGTTCATTAGGGCTTTTTCTCTCGGCTGAACATGGGTGTCAGGTTTCTCATCATGTTGTGAGGGGATAGTCGGTGTTCCACTGGAGCTTTGCTAGATCATCAGGACTTATCTCGATTGGAGGTGGAACTCAGTGTCCTCAGCAGCTTCTGCGGGAGGGCACTTGAGTTTCAATAGGAGACAGAGGCCTCCTCTTGCGGTGGGAGAAGAAGAAAGGATACATCTAGAGTTGAAGCAGGGTTTGAATGCTCATATCGTGAGGACGTGGGGAATACAGAGCTCTTCTAGAGTTGTGCACGAAAACTGGGCTTTTCTCTCAATTGAAGATGAATATTCTGGGAGCCCCTTCAATTGTAAATAGGAATTCAAGTCTCCTGTGGTATCTTGAGAGAGAACTCGGGATTGCTCTCCAGGCACTGTAGGAAAAAATGGCCTCAAGTGACGTTGCCTGGGGCTTCTCGTGGTATATGGCGATTGCAAAGGGAAGTATGGCTTTCATTTCGAGTTATGCCAGGGAACTCAGGGAGACACTCATATTGCCTCAGGGAAGAAAAGTTGTGAGGGGAAGTTCGTGATTGATCTCGAGTCAATGCAGAGGAATTGGGCTTCAATTCACATTGAAAGTGGGTAATCCCAAAGTGTTTCTCGAATTTGGGCAGGAATCTTTCGGATCCCTCGAGTTGCAAAAGGGGCCTCACGGATCCTCTAAAGTTGTCTCTGGGAAGTCCAGAAACCTTTTGTAGTGTGGAGAGCCTTTGGGATGCCTTTCGAGACAGTGCAGGGGAATAGGGTCTCATCTGGAGTTGAGGCGCTAACCTCAGTGTGCCTCTCCAGTTCTTACATGGATCACAGTGTTCCTACGAAGTTTCAAAAGGGGAGTCATGCCAAGTCTCTTGTTGAGGCATGGAACTCCACTAACTTTTCGAGTTGTAAAAGGGGTGGTCGGCCTCCTGTTGAGTTGATTTTCTGTCCTGGGGCTTTTTCTCTATGATGCACCTGGGAAATCAGGCCTCCCTGAGTGGTGTTACTTGATCCTGGGAGTTCCCTTTGAATTGGGACGTTGGAATCAGTCCTTATATTGAGCGGATGGTTAAATTGGTGTCTTTTTGAATTGTGGCACGACTCCCCGGGGTCCTCCCGAGTTTTAAGAGGACATAGGCTTCCTCTTCAGATTTGACAGAAACATCGGGATTAATTTCCATACGAAACAGGGCAATCGATCCTCACCTTGAGATGATGAGTGGAAAACGGGTCTCTTCTTGAGCTGCGGCAGGAACCTCGCTGCTTCTCTTGAGTTTAGCCGGGTATCTCGGGGAAACTATTCAGTTGCCTATAGTGTGCCGAGTATCCTTTCGAGTTTGAAGAGGGAATGTGGGACTTCTCTTAAGACGCTGCAGCAGAAAAGGGCCTCCTGTCGCGTGGAGTGGAGAATTTCATGGTTTATCTGGAGTTGCAGCTTGAAGCTTGGAGGTATTCTCGCATTATGACGGGAACCACTTGGACTTGCTAGTTTTGCCTCAGGGAAGTCAGGCCTCCTTTCCTGTTGAAAGTGGAACTTTGTGATTCCGTTGGAGTCGCTGCAGGGCATGAGGGCCACATTTAGACTTGAGTGGGTAAACTCAGTATTCCTTTCAAGTGACCACATGGATCTTGGTGTTGCTCTGATGGTTGCATTGGGGAATCAAGCCTAGTCTTTGTTGAGGAGGGAGCTCTACTTTACCCCCGAGTCGTAAAAGGACTATCAGGTCTGCTTTCTGTTTTAGCGGGAAATTTGCTCTTTTTCGAGAGTCTCAGCAGGGAATTCATGCCTCCAATCATGTTGCGAGCTGATACTCCGTGTTCCACTGGAGCTGCTGCAAACACAACACGACTCATCTCTAGTTGAGTGTGAACTCGGAGTCCTTTGAACATGCTGCAGTATCTACAGTGTTGCCCTCAAGTGTAAATAGATGTGACAAGACTCATCCTGTGGTACGAGGTGAAACTGGGATTCCTCTTCAGCTGAACGTGGAATGCTCATCATCTTCAGCTGAGGTGTGATCACTGGCCTTTTCTTAAATTGTGGTGGGGAAAATCGGTTTTCTTCTCTCATTGTGACTGGTAGCTCTGGGAGACCCTTAAGTGGCATCAAGGAACTCAAGCCTCATCGAATTTGGAGAAGGAACTTGGGACTGTTGTCTACGTGCTGTAGGAAAAAAAAAAGGGGGCATCATCTTGCTTTGAAAGAGGAATTTCGAGGTTATTCTCGAGTTGTGGTGGGAAATGTGGTGATCCTCTCGAGTGACGATGGATATACCAGGGAGCCTCCTGTGTTGTTTCTGGGAAGTCAGAACGCCTCTCCATTTGCAAGGGGAACCTCGGGATTCCTTTGGAGTCACTGCAGAGAAGTAGGTCTGCATCTAGATTTGAGTCCGTTTAACTCAGAATTCCTCTCCAGTAGCGAAAGGATTGCTCTCAAAATTGTCTTGGGGAGTCAGGCCTCGTCTCGTGTTCAGACATGGTACTCCACTTTCTTCTCGAGTTGTAAAAGGAGTGTTAGGCCACAACTGAATTAAATTTTACCTGGAGATTTTGTTGAAAATCCTCAGGAGACAGGTCTCCACTCGTCTTGTGAGTTGATATTCGAGGATATATTTGAATCTGTGCAGTGGAATCAGACAATATCTCGAGTGGGTGGGGATATTGGTACCTTTTCCAACTGTGTTTTGAAACCCGGAATTCTCCCGAGTTTCAAGGTATTACCAGTCTCCTCGTACTGTGCAACGGGAACGTCCGGATACCATTCCAGACAAAGCAGGGGAATCGACTTTCATCTGGAAAAGAGGACTGGAAAACGGGACACTTTTGTCAGTTGTGGCAGGAAATTCGGTGTTCCTTTCGGTTCATTTCAGTTCAGTCGCTCAGTCCTCTCCCACTCTTTGCGACCCCATGATTCACAGCACGCCAGTCCTCTCTGTCCATCACCCTTTCCCACAGTTCATTCAATCTCATGTCCATCCAGTCAGTGATGCCATCCAGCCATCTCATTCTCCGTCGTCTACGTCTCCTCCCACCCCCAATCCCTCCCAGCATCAGACTCTTTTCCAGTGAGTCAACTCATCACATGAGGTGGCCAAAGTATTGGAGTTTCGGCTTTAGCATCAGTCCTTCCAATGAACACCCAGGATTGATTTCCTTTAGAATGGACTGGATGGATGGATCTCCCTGCAGTCCAAGGGACTCTCAAGAGTCTTCTCCAGCACAACAGTTCAAAAGCATCAATTCTTCGGCGATCAGCTTTCTTCACAGTCCAACTCTCACATCCATACATGACCACGGGAAAAATCATAACCTTGACTAGACGGAACTTGGTTGCCAAAGTAATGTCTCTGTTTTTTAATATGCTATCTAGGTTGGTTATAAATTTCCTTCCAAGGAGTAAGCGTCTTTTAATTTCCTGGCTGCAATCAGCATCTGCAGTTTTTTTGGAGCCCCCCAAAAATGAAAGTCTGACAGTTTCCAAGGATTCCTCATCTATTTCCCATGAAGTGATGGGACCAGATGCCATGATATTCGTTCTCTGAATGTTGAGTTTCAAGCCAAATTTTCACTCTCCTCTTTCACTTTCATCAAGAGGTTTTGTGTTCCTCTTTACTTTCTGCCATAAGGGTGGCGTCATCTGCATATCTGAGGTTATTGATATTTCTCCCAGCAATCTTGATTCCAGCTTGTGCTTCTTCCAGGCCAGCGTTCCTCATGAGGTCCTCTGCATATAAATTAAATAAGCAGGGTGACAATATACAACCTTGACGTATTCCTTTTCCTATTTGGAACCAGTCTTTTGTTCCATGTCCAGTTCTAACTGTTGCTTCCTGACCTGCATAAAGGTTCCTCAAGAGGCAGGTCAGGTGGTCTGGTATTCCCATCTCTTTCAGAATGTTCCACAGTTTATTGTGATCCACACAGTCAAAGGCTTTGGCATAGTCAATGAAGCAGAAATAGATGTTTTTCTGGAACTCTCTTGCTTTCTCCATGATCCAACGGATGTCGGAAATTTGATCTCTGGTGCCTCTGCCTTATCTAAAACCTGCTTGAACATCTGTGAGTTCACGGTTCACATATTCCTGAAGCATGGCTTGGAGAATTTTGAGCATGACATTAGTAGCGTGTGAGATGAGTGCGATTGTGCATTCTTTGGCATTGCCTTTCTTTGGGATTGGAATGAAGACTGACCTTTTCCAGTCCTGTGGCCACTGTTGAGTTTTCCAAATTTGCTGGCATATTGTGTGAAGCACTTTCACAGCATCATCTTTCAGGATTTGAAATAGCTTAATTGGAATTCCATCACCTCCACTAGCTTTGTTCATAGTGATGCTCTCTAAGGCCCACTTGACTTCACATTTCAAGATGTCTGGTTCCAGGTGAGTGATCACACCATCGTGATTATCTTTGTCCTGAAGATGATTTTTGTACAGTTCCCTGTGTATTCTTTCCACCTCTTCTTAATATCTTCTGCTTCTGTTAGGTCCATACCATTTATGTCCTTTATCGAGCCCATCTTTGCATGAAATGTTCCCTTGATATCTCTAATTTTCGGGAGTGGTTATATCAGTGTCACTTTTGAGTCGCCGAAAGGATGTTAGGTAACCTGTCGAGTTTTAAGCGGGAATGTGGGATTTCTCCTGAGAGTCGGCAACAGAAAAGTTGAACATCTCGCCTTGAGAGCAGAATCTTGTGATTTTTCTCGAGTTGTGGCGGGAAGCTTTGGGTTCCTCTTGAGTTGCGACGGGGAATTCAGGAACTCGCTCGTGTCGTTTCAGGGAAGTCAGGTCTCATTTTGTGTTGGAAGGGGAACCTTGGGATATCTCTCGAAGTGTGGCAGAGGAATAGGGCCGCATCTAGCGTTGTGTACATAAACTATGTGCTCCTCTTCAGTGGGGACGACTATGTCGGGGAAGTTTTGATTTGTATAAAGGGTGTCAAGTACCCATTCAAATTTCAAGTGGGAATTTGGGATTTCCCTTGAGACTCTGCAGTGGAAAAGTTCCTCATCACGCATTGAGTGGAAAATCATGTTGTTTTTATCGAGTTGCGGCGGGAAGCTTGGTATTCTTCTCAAATTGTGACGGGGACCTCATGAACTCGCTCGTGTTGCCCCAGGGAAGTCAGGATTCCTCTCGTGTTGAAAGAGGAACCTCGGGATTTCCCTCGAGGCACAGTAGAGCAATAGGGCCCCATCTTGCATTGAGTCGGTCAACTGTGTTTTCCTCTCCAGTGGCGACAGGGATCTCGGGGTTGCTATGAAGGTTCTGCTGGGGAGTCAGGTTTTGTCTCGATTTGAGGCATGGAATTCTGCTTTCCTTTCGAGTTGTAAAATGGGAACCAGTACTCTTGTCGTGATCAGGCTGTTCATTAGGGCTTTTTTTATAGGCTCAGCATGGGTGTCAGGATTCCCATCACATTGTGAGGGGATCGTCGGTTTTCCATTGGAGCTTTGCTAGATCATCAGGACCTACTTTGATTGGAGGTGGAACACAGAGTCCTTTATCCTTGCATCAGGACCCTCGGGAGTGCCCTTGAGTTTCAATAGCAGACAGAGGACTTATCTTGTGGTGGGAGAGGAAGAAAGGATTCCTCTAAATTTGAAACAGGGTTTTAACGATCATATCGTGAGGAGGTGGGGAATACAGAGCTCTTCTTGAACAGTGGATGGAAACTCAGGGATTCACTCGACTGAAGATGGGTATTCTGTGATCCACTTGAATTGTAAATAGGGATTCAAGCCTCCTATGTTATCTTGATAGTCAACTCGGGATTGCTCTCGAGGCGCTGCAGGAAAAAAAGGGCCTCATGTGAAGTTGCCTGGGGCTTCTCGTGGTTTTTGGCAAGTTGCGAAGGGAAGTTTCGATTTCCTTTCGAGTTACGCCAGGAACTCAGGGAGACACTCGTGTTGCCTCAAGGAAGTCAATTTGCAAGGGGAAGGTCGTGATTGTTCTCGAGTCAATGCAGAGGAACCGGGCTTCAATTCACATTGAAAGGGGTAATGCCAGAGTGTTTCTAGGTTGGGGGCAGGAAACTTTCGGATCCCTTGAGTTGCAAAAGAGGCCTCACGGAGCATCTCAAGTTGTCTCTGAGAAGTCCGGATTCCTTTTGAGCTGTGAGAAGCCTTTGGGATGTCTTTCTAGTCAGTGCAGGGGAATAGGGTCTGATCTGGATTTGAGGCGCTAACCTCAGGGTGTCTCTCCAGTTCTGACATGGGTCTCAGTCTTCCTATGAAGTTTCAACAGGGGAGTCATGCCACGTCTCTTGTTGAGGCTTGAAACTCCGCTATCTTTTCGAGTTGTCCAAGGGGTGGGAGGCCTCCTGTTGAGTTTAATTTCTGTCCTGGGGCTTTTCCTCCATGATGCACCTGCGAAGTCAGGCCTCCCTTATTGGTGTTACTTGATCCCGGGAGTTCTCTTTGAATCAGCACAGTGGGATCAGTCCTTATTCGAGCGGATGGGTTAATCCGTTTCTTTTTGAATTGCGACACGACTCCCCAGGGTCCTCTCGAGTTTCAAGGGGACATAGGCCTCCTCTTCACATTCAACAGGAACATCGGGATTAATTTCCAGACAAAGAAGGGGAATCGATCCTCACCTCGACATGGCGAGTGGAAAACCGGTCTCTTCTTGAGTTGTGGCAGGAACCTCGCTGCTCCTCTCGAGGTTGGTCGGGTATCTCGGGGAACTCTTTGAGTTGCATATAGGGTGCTGAGTATTCTTTCGAGTTTGAAGAGGGAATGTGGGATTTCTCTTAAGATGTTAAGCAATTAGACTATCCCTGCTGCTAGAGCTGCTGCATCCATTCAACTGTGGAAATGCAGGATAAAAAAAACCCGCATCTTTCCGAGAAGTTCTCCAAATGGGTTTAGGAACAACACGTTTGCAAACCAGAGTTGATGACATGCATGTCCCTGAAAACTTGACACCTCTTAACAAATGCACTACAAATGATTCCTAGACATACATTCCATGCAAAACGGATCACAAATCCACAAGGAAATGGAGCAGACATTAGACATGAGCTCTGAGTCTTCACACACAATACAGAATGGCCCTACACAAAGAGCAACCAGGGAACAGTGAACTTTGTCAAATCCAAGATTTGGACTCTGGGAAAGACCTTCTGAAAAATGCAAACGAGACATCCCACGTTGGGAGACAACTGTTTGCATACACAGAACTTAGGTAGGATTTGGCTCTTAATACACAAAACACATGATCACAAACGAGAATGAAGGAGGGGTCTGAAGGGACACCAGGCGAAGGAAGGGACATGGAGAGTACACCGAATGATGCCCAGCACTGAGGGCCTGAGAAATACGATCTAGCTGCACTTCCCGAGATGCGTGTTACCCTGGACTAGGCCTGTTCTACCTGGAGGCTCAGAGAGATGGACAGTGAGAAAGGGGAAGAGAAATCCTTGGCATTTCTATCACTCACAGCAAACACTTAGAAGGAGAAGGCAAGTATCAACCCCACCGACGGTGACATTCCCTGAAAGGCAATAGCTAGGAGTCCATCTAACCCAGGAGGGAAGCCCCTGTTCTCAGAGAACTGCAAGAGATGGATGAAAGAAGGTGAAGCCCACCAATCCAGTGGAAAATAAGCTGTGCTCACGGATCAAAAGAATTCCTCCTGGTAAGATGATGTCGGTTCTCCCTCCCCCCGACCCCCACCGTGGGGCAATCCAGAGTTTCCACGCTATTCCTCTCAAAATACCAACAGCTGTTCTCAGGGTAATATAACCAAAGAATTCCAAAATGTCTATGGAAATATTAGGAGTCAATGGAGTCAATGCAATCTGCCGCAAAGTCGTGAAATGGACATCACAGGCTGCCTGATAGCCAGTTAGACTATCACACTAGGATCATCAGGACAGCATGGTACTGGGAAGAAATGAACCAGATCCATGGAATGGAATTGAGGGTCCAGAAATAAACCCAAGCTTCTATGGTCAATTCCTCGATGCCAAAGGAGAGTACACAATACGAATGGGAACAAGAACCTCTGCAACGAAAGACAATGGGAATTGGAGATGGTTCCATCTGAAAAATCACATATGCTTTTGGTCTCATAAAACCTCAGATTCAGTGAAACACATCAACGCAAAACTGAAGAGATGAAAGTCCTGGAAATAAACAAGGGACATTGGCTCCTTAATGTCAGGGACTTCTCAACATGTGTGGGGGGTGAAGCAAAATTGGGTGTCTTCAAGTCAAGGAAACAGGAAACCAAAGGACACCAATGGGCTTGCATCCATTTGAACAGCTATGCAACAGAAAAGCTAAGCATTCACAAATCAAAATGGTAACAAACTGAACACAAAAGAATATTTGCAAGCAGAATATCGGCGAAGGGGTTCCTTCGTAAAAGAGAGTGAGAAATCCCACCACTAAGTCTCCCAGAATTAACCACAGACGAATCCCTTCCCCTCACACAAACTCCAGTCCCAAATCATTACCTCACTCGAAAGGAAAAACTATAGCCTCACCCTGCTAAGTCACTTCAGTCGTGTCCGACTCTGTGCGACCCCATAGATGGAAGCCCACCAGGCTCCGCCGTCCCTGGGATTCTCCAGGCAAGAACACTGGAGTGGGCTGCCATTTCCTTCTCCAATGTGTGAAAGTGAAAAGTGAAAGGAAAGTCGCTCAGTCGTGTCCGACCCTTAGCGACCCCATGGACTGCAGCCGACCAGGCTCCTCCATCCATGGGATTTTCTAGGCAAGAGTACTGGAGTGGCTTGCCATTGCCACATGCATTCACAGTTTGTGAGCATCCACAGGAGAGACACAGAAAAGAAGAGACAGACTGAATTTGGACAGGTCATTAAAGAGACGGAACGAGGGACAGAGACTGAACAATGAAGAGAGGAAATGAGTCAATTTCACAGAATTTGCATGAATCTCTCTTGAGGATGGAATCAATGACAGTGCCTATTTCCCCTCGATGATTAGACTCAAAGACAAGGATGTGGGGAGCCACTGTTGGAACACCCTCCTCCACCCCTCGAGGCTGAGTGGGACACTTGAGTAGGACGAGGAAGGTTGATATCAGAAGGGGCGATGTCTGAATATGACCTTCCGATCCTCCCAATGCGGGGGTCAAGAAATAGGCAGGAAGGGGACTGCCTTCGTCCAGGTCCCAGAGCCCATCCAGGCATAATTCTGCCCCATTCTGTGCTAGGTCAGCCCTGTGTGGAATCCTTCCTTTGGGAAGTCTGTGTCCAAGCTCCTTTTGATGGAGGCCCAAAGTTTGAACAGGCACTGGAGCTCTTCGTAAGCTGACAGACCTAGGCAGGAGATGGGAGAGGGACCCCCACTCTGCACACGGAGAGATTGGGGAAACCCTGCGGGGCACATGTCTTGCCCAGGGCCACATCACTCCTGAGAAGAAGGAGCCTGGGTTGAAAGCAGCTCTGTCCTCAGAGCTCAGGCTCTGGCTGCACCAAGTTCTCCCCAAGGCTGTTGGATGGGCTGTGTAGGTGTCACTTTGCCTGTATGTGGACTAAGGGCGTTGGGGAACAGCCAGAAACCAGAGGTTCCCTTTGGGAGCTTGTGGAAGGGACCTCAGCCACGAACCGAGGAAATGATGTCACTTCCTGGCAACAGAACCCAAGAGAACCCGCAACCCATGTATCCAGGCCTCCCCAGCGGAAAGGAGCCCTAAGCCAGATCACTTGCTCTCAAGATGTTCTGCTGCTTGCCCCTGCTAAGAGGCCGGGGCCTCAGGAGAGCTCACAGGCAGAGTGTGTGGGAATGCGGTCAACGCTGGCGCAGGCAACCCCCTCCTCGAGAGGCCTCTGACCCTTTGCCCGAAGGAACAGAAAGGTACCAGGGTAGCCCCAGACCGGGTCAAGCCACATCTCCCGTCCCACGTGGGGAAGTTTGAGGCCTTTTGCTGTGTGTGGATGGGGGTTTCTCAGGGTGTGTCGAACTCACGCAAGCCCAGCCACATGAGGGTCAGGAGTCCATGGGCTGCTTGTGGCCACACCCCAGGGGAGAGCAGGCTGGGTGGCATGAGGAGAGTCCGGGCAGTGCCAGCTGCCCATGCTGGCCGCACACCCTCATGAGGTTCTCCGTCCTTCCGGGTGGGTATCTGAGCAGACACTTTTGTCTCTGGTCTTTCTTGGAGCAGAAGGGTAGGCAGGCAGAAGCAGTAGCCATCCTGGCCAGGCACAGCTCAGAAATATCGAAGCAGGGCTGGCTGATGGTCACTATCATTGCAGATCGTCCCAACTGAGGAGCCCCTGAGGGGCACACCCTATCCACCTCCCAGAGGGAGGGCTCAGCGCACCAGCCCCCTGCCCTGGAGGCTAAGTACAGGCTCCAGGTGAGAGTGGCCTCGGAGGGCTCAGCCCAAATGGCGTTGAAGAGGAAGAGGGCAAGCCCTGCTGCTCAGACACCACCCAGCACACAACCCGGGGCCCAGTCTCAGGCTGCCACGAACTCAGCACAGCTAACTCTGACCCAGAGCTCTGAGAAGCCCTGCCTCGGAGGCAGCTAGAGGACCTGGAGCCCAGCAGGGCAGAGCACAGAGGTGAGGCGGCAGAGGCTGCTCCATGTGAGTGTGTGGAGGCGGTGCTGAGCCACAGAGAGAGGAGTCTCCCAGAGCTGGGGCTGGGCCTGGACCAAAGGCTGGCCTCACACCACCCCTTGTGGAGACTACAGAGAAGACTCCGATGGTGGGCCTTCTTAGCGAATCTCTAGGAAACTTTCTGGCCCACTTAGGCACATGGCAAGGCTGGCCTGTGGCAAAATCTTCTTCTCCCCCAGCTCTAGCTCTGGCCGTCAAACTCAGCCAGCATCCAAGTCCAAGACCTGTCACTAAGGAGGAGGAGAGAGGCCCAAGTGCAGGACCCAGGGATCCAGTGAAGGGAGACAGAGACCTGAGACGTCCCTTCCCAATGACACGGGGCCAGCCGGGTACTGGCCAACACCCTCAGCACAGCGGATTTCTGTGCCAGGATGACCCCCAGCCCCTGGCCCTGATGTCACACCCGGCCTTCCAGGAACTCCACCTCCACGTGCACTTGCTCCTACTCAGGCTTTGGCAGCAGAACCCCAGTCAAGGCATGAGTGACCACATGTGCAGAGGCAGCCTGCCCTGGCTCCTGCAAAGGACTCAGACGCCCACCATGACTCTCCCACCCCCCAGGGAGAACAGGCCCCTGCTCTGTACAGAGACCCAGAGCCCTTTGGCAACCAAATCATCCAGGGACACGGTTGGCGCTGCATCCTCCATCCCTGTATGTTCTCCATGGATGCTGTCCACTCCCTCCCCACCCAGGGGAGACTGAAATTCCTTAACCTGAGCTGATTTTCATCAGGGTCCTAGGCATTTTTCTCCTCCTCTTTATTTTCTTTTATAGCTTTCTGTATATTTTGCTCCTAAGTGTGTGTCAATAAAGCTTCCTTCGTTGATGCCAGTTGGGAATATGGATGCCTTCACAATGCTGTGTAAGCATCACCACTGTCTACATTGGGACGCCCTCATTCTATCCACCCTCACTTCAAAAAAAAAAAAAAAAGCCTCGATTCATGGCAAGCAGTCCCAATCCAACTCTCCTCTGCCTGACAACATTGAGTCGTCTTCTCTCTGCATTTCTTCCCATCCTTTCGGGGTCCCCAGTCAATGCCAATCACTAAAATGAGAGGAAACTGGATTTTGCTCTGACTAAAGGTGAATGTTATAGTCTCTCAGTATTGTTAGCATCTTGGCATTCCCGTGAATTCTACAGTCCAGGGAATTCTCTAGGTCAGAATCCTGGAGTCGGTAGCTTTTCCTTTCTCCAGGGGATTGTGCTGATTCCCCACATATTGGAAGACCAAACTGGAGAATTCTGATTTCTATGTCATTTGAAGGATCCTTTGGGTATCTGATAGGACCAGGTAGATCTTTTCAAGATGTCATCTGCCAAACGAAGCCCTCTCGGCAAATGTGTTCAGAATCTCCAGGTAGCATTGCTGTTGCAAGTGGGACCCCTCAGGCACAAGAGAAAGGCTGAGTTCTTCCGCTGGCACAAACAAACTCACAGCAATAAACCAGGCAGGAGAAATGGAAAGATAAACCCACACCAACAAAGGGACAAATATTCCTCAGAACACAAGGCCAGAGAAAGACCCACCATTCTTGTGGCCCCCACACGCTGGAGAAAATCAGTGATTGGGAAGGAAACAGAAGAAACATGTGCAGGTCCAATGAGAGGCAATGCACATGGCTAGTGTAGCTCAGAGACAGCCTGACGCTTCACATGGACATGCGGGCAAAGGGAAACACAGTGCAAGTGGTGCTGGTCATCATCTCAGAGCTAGGTGCTCAGGAAGGTGACAACCAAGCTTCAGGACCACGAGAGGGAGTGGAGGGCCTAGCAAAGCCCATAGACATTTCTCTCGCTCTCTGGCAGAAGAGTGTGACAGACCCATCAAAGTCCCACAGAAGCATCTCTTGCCGATAAGTGCCCACCCTCAAGGTGGATCCCACTCCACTTCTGGCACGGTTGTTCCTCTCCTCTGAAATGCTCACCTCTGGCGGTCCGAAACCACAGGCCTGATGGGTACCTGTGGAGTCGAAACTCACTTCAACTACTCACACAGCCAAGGACACTCAAGGATGCTTGTGGCCTCTGGCTCAAAGATGGAAGATCAGCACCCTGTCAACCCGACCTGGGGATCGGTGCTGAAAGGGAGGCCGCACCCGACTCCCCTTTCACTGGACACAGCGTCCCTGCTGCTAGAGCTGCTGAATCCATTCATCTGAGGAAATGCAAGGTGAAAAAACCCCCATCTTTCCAAGAAGGTCTACAAAAGAGTTTATGAGCAACGCATTTGGAAACCAGAGGGGATGACATGCATGTCCATGGAAACTTGACACCTCTCAACAAATGCACTTCAAATGATTCCTAGACATACGTTCCATGCAAAACAGTTCACAAATCCAGAAGGAAATGGAGCAGACATTAGACATGAGCTCTTAGTCTCCACACACAATACAGTAAGGCACTACACAAAGAGTAACCAGGGAACACAGTGGTTGTCTAACCAAGATTTGGACTCTGGGAAATACGGTCTGTAAAACACAAACGACAACTCCCAAACTGGGAGACAACTGTTTACAGACACAGAACTTAGGCAGGATTTGGCTCCTAATACACAAATGACATGAACACAAACGAGCCTGAAGGAGAGGACTGTGAAGGGACACCAGGCGAAGGAAAGGACACAGAGAGTACACCGAGTAATGCCCAGCATTGAGGGCCTGAGAAACACGGTCTAGCTGCACTCCCCGAGACTCGTGGGACCCTGGACTTGGCCTGTTCTATAAAGAAGCTGAGAGAGATGGACAGTGAGAATGGGGAAGAGAAATCCTTGGCATTTCTAACATTCACTGCAAACGCTTAGAAGGACAAGGCAAGGATCAACCCCACCGACAGTGACATTCCCAGAAAGGCAATAGCTAGGAGTCCATCTAATCCAGGAAGGAAGCCCCTCTTCTCAGAGAACTGCAAGAGATGGATGAAAGAAGGTGAAGCCCACAAATCCAATGGAAAATAAGCTGTGCTCACGGAGCAGAAGAATTCCTCCTGGTAAGATGATGTCAGTTCCCCATCCCCTCGATCCCCACAGTGGGGCATTACAGAGGTTCCACGCTATTCCTCTCAAAATACCAACTGCTGCTCTCAGGGCATTATAACCAAAGAATTCCAAAATGTCTATGGAAACACAAAGGAGACAAAAGGGTCAATGCGATCTGCCGCAAAGCCCTGAAATGGACATTGCAGGCTGCCTGATAGCCAATTTGATTATCACACCAGGATAACAGGACAGCATGGTACTGGGAAGAAACGAAACACGCAGAACCAGATCCATGGAATGGAATTGAGGGTCCAGAACTAAACCCAATCTTCTATGGTCAATTCATTGACGCCAAAGGAGGGGAGGCGATAAGAATGGGAACAAGAGCCTCTGCAAAAAAAGGACGTGGGAAATGGAGATGGTTCCATCTAAACAATCACATTGGCTTTTGGTCTCAGAACACGTCAGATTCAGTGAAGCACATCAACGCAAAGCCTGAAGTGATGAAACTCCTGGAAATAAGCAAGGGCCATAGGGTCCTCCTTGTCAGGGAATTCTCAACATGTGTGTGTGGGGGGGAAGCAAAATTGGGTCTCTTCAATTCAAGGAAACAGGAAACCAAGGGACACCCACCAGCTTTCATCCACTTGAACAGCTTTGCAACAGAAAAGCTAAGCATTCACAAATCAAAATGGTAACAAAGTGAACACACAAGCATATTTGCAAGCAGAATATCGGAGAAGGGGTTATTATGTAAGAGAATGAGAACTCACACCACTAAGTCTCCCAGAACAAACCCCAGACCTAACCCTTCCCCTAACACCAACTCCAACCCCAAACCATTACCTCACTCAAAATGAAACCCTAAAGCCTCAGCCTAGGCCAAAAATATACATGCGTACATGCCTTCACAGGCATGCGAGCATCCACAGGAGAGACACAGAGTGGAAGAGACAGACTGAATTTGGAAAGGTCAAGAAAGAGAGGAAACGAGGGAGAGAGACTGAACAATGCAGAGAGGAACTGAGTCGATTTCACAGAATTTGCATGAATCTCTCTTGAGCTTGGAAACAGTGACAGTGAATATTCCCCTGCCAGGGGGAAAATGACCCACGATGATGAGACTCAAAGACAAGTTTGAGGGGAGCCACTGTTGGGGCAGACTCCCCCAACCCTCGAGGCTGAGTGGGACATTTGAGTAGGACAGGGAAGGTTGATATCAGAGGGGGGGATGTGTGAATATGACTTTCCGGTCCTCCCAAATCGGGGGCCATAAATAGGCAGAAAGGGGACTGCCTTTTCCCAGGTCTCAGAGCAAATCCAGGCCTGATTCTGCCCATTGTGTGCTAGGTCAGCCCTGTGTGGAATCCATCCTTTGGGAAGTCTGTGTCCAAGCTCCAAGTGAAAGCGGCCCAAATTTTGAACAGGCACTGGAGCTCCTCGTAGGCTGAAAGACCTAGTCAGGAGACGGGAGATTGTGACCCACTCTGCAGATGGAGAGACGGGAAACCCTGTGGGGCACATGGCTTGCCCAGGGCCACAACACTTCTGAGAAGAAGGAGCCTGTTCTGAAAGGAGCTGTGTCCTCAGAACTCAGGCCCTGGCTGCACCCAGGCCTCTCCAAGGCTGTGGGGAGGGCTGTGTGTGTGTCACTGTGCCTGCACGTGGCCTAAGGGCATGGGGAAACAGCCAGAAAACCAGAAGTTCCATTTGGGAACTTTGTGGAAGGGACCTCAGCCACGAACCAGAAAATGATGTCACTTCCTGGCAACAGAACCCAACAGAACCCGCAACCTGTGTATCCAGGCCTAGCCAGCAGAGAGGAGACCCTCGCCAGATCGCTAGCTGTGAAGATATTCTGCAGTTTGCCCCTGCCCAGAGGGCGGGGTCTCAGGCTAGCTAACAGGCAGAATGCGTGGGAACGCGGTCGACACTGGCTCAGGGCCCCCACCAAGAGGCCTCTGGCCCTTTGCTGAAGGAAAAGAAAGGTAACAGGGGAGCCCCAGACTGGGTCCGGCCACCTCTCCTGTCCCACACAGGGAAACCTGAGGCCTTTCCCTGTGTGTGGATGGGGGTTTCTTGGGGGTGTGTCTGCCTCAAGCAAGCCCAGCCGCATTTCAGTCAGGAGCCCATGTGCTTCTTGTGTCCACACCCCAGGGGAGGGCACGCTGGGTGGCATGGGGAGTGTCCACGCAGAGCCAGATGCCCAGGCTGACCTCATGCCCTCAGGGGATTCTCCATCCTCCCGGGTGGGTATCTGAGCAGACACTCGTGTCTCTGGTCTTTCTTGGAGCAGAAGGGCAGGCAGGCAGAAGCAGCAGCCATCCTTGCCAAGCTAACCTCAGAAATATCGAAGCAGGGCTGGCTGATGGTCACTGACATTGCAGACCGTCCCACCCGAAGTGGCTTCTGAGGGGCACACCCCATCCACCTCCCAAAGGGAGGGTTCAGAGCACCAGCCCCCTGCTCGGGAGGCCCAGTGCAGGCTCCAGGTGAGGGTGGCCACGGAGGGCTCAGCCCAACTGGCGATGAAGAGGAAGTGGGCAAAGTCTGCTGTCCAGACTCCACCCAGCACACACCCTGGGACCCAGTCTCAGGCTGCCACGGAGCTCAGCACAGCCAGCTCTGATGCAGAACTCCGAGAAGCCCTGCCTCGGAGGCAGCAGGAAGAACTGGAGCCCAGCACGGAAGAGCACAGAGGAGAGTTGACTGGGGCTACTGCCTGTGAGTGTGGGGAGGCGGTGCTGAGGCACACAGGGAGGTGTCCCCCAGAGCTGGGGCTGGGCCTGGAACGAAGTCTAGCCTCACACCACCCATGTTGGAGACTGCAGAGAAGACTCTGATGCTGGGCCTTCTTAGCAAATCTCTAGGAAGCTTTCGTGCCCACTTAGGCACATGGCAAGACTGGCCTGTGGCAAACTTTTCTTCCCCCACAGCTCTAGCTCTGGCCGTCAAACTCAGCCAGCCTCCATGTCTAAGACCTGTCCCTACGGAGGTGGGAGCTCCTGGTGCAGGACTCACGGATCCACTGAGGGGAGATCGAGACATGAGACGTCCCCTCCCAATGACACGGGGCCAGCCGGGTATTGGCCACCACCCTCAGCACATCAGATCTCTGTGCCTGCACAACACCCAGCGCCAGGCCAAGATGTCCCACCCTGCCTTCAAGAAACTCCACCTCCATGTGCACTTGCACCTACTCAGGCTTTGGCGGCAGAACCCAAGTCAGGGCCTGAGTGACCAACTTTGGAGCAGCAGCCTGCCCTGCCTCCTACCAAGGACTCAGACGCCAACCATGACTATCCAACACTTGAAGGGAGAACAGGACCCTGCTCTGGATAGAAGCCCAGAACCCTTTGGCAACCACATGATCCAGGGGTGCAGTTGGCCCTGCAGCCTCCATCCCTGCGTGTTCCCCGTGGACATCGTCTACTCCCTCCACACCCAGGGGAGATTGATTTTCCTCCCCCAGAGCTCATTTTCATCAGGCTCCTAGGCATCTTTCTTCTCATCTTTTATGTCTTTTATGGCTTTCTGTATATTTTGCTTGCAAGTGTGTGTCAATAAATTTTCCTTCCTTGGGAATATGGAAACCTTTACAATGCTGTGTAAGCGTCACCGCTGTCTACATTCAGACACCCTCATTCTATCCCCCCCACTTCGCAGCAAAGCCTGGATTCATGGCAAGCATTCCCCGTTCCTCTCTCCCCCGCCTCTCAACACTGAGTCCACTTCTCTCTGCATTTCTTCCCATCCTTTCGGTGTTCCCAATCAACGCTATTCACTGAAATTATAGGAAACTGGATTTTGCTCTTATTGAAGGCGAAAGTTGTAGTCTCTAAGTATTGTTAGAGTCTTGGCATCCCTATGAATTCTACAGTCCATGGAATTCTCTAGGCCAGAATCTTGGGTGGGTAGCTTTTCCCTTCTCCAGAGGATTGTTCTGACTTCCCACATATTGGAAGACCAAAGTGTGAAGTAGCCTTTGGGGATCTGAAAGGACTTGTAGGTCCTTTTATAATGTTATCTTCCAAATGAAGCCCTCTCGGCTAATATGCTCAGAATCTCCAGGTAGGCAGTGCTGTTGTAAGTGGGACAGCTCAGGCACAAGGGAAAGTCTGAGTTCTTCCGCCGGCACAAACAATCTCACAAGAATAAACCAGGCAGGAGAAATGGAAAGATATACCCACACCAACAAAGGAACAAGTGTTCCTCAGAACACAAGGCCAGAGAAAGACCCACCATCCTTGTGGCCCCCACATGCTTGAGAAAATCAGTGATGAGGAATTAAAAAGAAGAAACATGTGCAGGTCCAATGAGAGGCAATGCACATGGCTAGTGTAGCTCAGAGATGTCCTGACTCTTCGCATGGTCACATGGGCAAAGGGAAACACAGTGCAGGTGGCGGTGGTCATCATCTCACAGCTAGGTGTACAGGATGATGACAACCAGCCTTCGGGATCCAAAGAGGGAGCGGAGGGCCTAGCAGAGCCATAGACATCTCTCTCGCTCTCTGGCAGAAGAGATTTCCGGACCAATCAAAGTCCCACAGTAGCATCACTTAATGATCAATGCCAACCCTCAAGGTGAATTCCACTTACTTCTGGCACGGTTGCTCCTGTCCTCTTAGATGTTCACCTGTAGCGATCCAAAGCTGCAGACCTGCTGGGCGCCTGTGGAGTAGAACCTCACTTCAGCTGCTCACACAGACAAGGACACACAAGGATGCCTGTGGCCTCTGGCTCACAGATGGAAGATCAAAGCCCTGTCAACCTGAACTGGGGACCAGTGTTGAAAGGGAGGACGCACCCGACTCCCCTTTCACTGGACACAGCGTCCCTGATGCTAGAGCTGCTGAATCCATTCAACTGTGGAAATTCATGCTGAAAAACACCCATCTTTCCGACAAGGTCTCTAAAAGGGTTTACGAGCAACGCATTTGGAAACCAGAGGGGATGACATGCATGTCCATGAAAATTGACACCTCTCAACAAATGCACTTCAAATGATTCCTAGACATATGTACCATGCAAAATGGTTCATAAATCCAGAAGTAAATGGAGCATACATTAGACATGAACTCTGAGTCTTTACACACAATACAGAAAGGCACTGCACAAAGAGTAACCAGAGAAAACAGTGAACTTTGTCAAATCCAAGATTAGGACTCTGGGAAAGACCGTCTGAAAAACGCATAAGACACCTCCCATGCTGGGAGATAACTCTTTGCATACACAGAGTTTAGGCAAGATTTGGCTCCTAATATGCAAACGACATGAACACAAACTAGCCTGAAGGAGAAGTCTGAAGGGACACCAGGCGAAGGAAGGGACACAGAGAGTATACCGAATGATGCCCAGCACTGAGGTCCTGAGAAACACGGTCTAGCTGCACTCCCAGAGTCCCATGGGACCCTGGACTAGGCCTCTTCCACCTGGAGGCTCAGAGAGATGGACAGTGAGGAAGGGGAAGAGAAATCCTCGGCATTTCTAACACTCACAGCAAACGCTTAGAAGGAGAAGGCAAGTATCAACCCCACTGACAGTAAATTCCCTGAAAGGCAATAGCTAAGAATCCATCTAACCCAGGAGGGGTGCCCCTCTTCTCAGAGAATGGCAAGAGATGGATGAAAGAAGGTGAAGCCCACCAATCCAATGGAAAATAAGCTGTGCTCATGGATCAGAAGAATTACTCATGATAAGATGATGTTACTTCCCCCTTCCCCGGACCCACACCGTGGGGAAATCCAGAGGTTCCACGCTATTCCTCTCAAAATAAAAACGGCTGCTCTCAGGGCATAAAAACCAAAGAATTCCTAAATGTCTATGGAAACACTACGGTGTCAAAAGAGTCAATGCAATCTGCCGCAAAAACCTGAAATTTATATAGCAGTCTGCTGATAGCCAATTAGATTTTCACACTAGGATCATCAGGACAGCATGGTACTGGGAAGAAATCAAACATGCAGAACCAGATCCATGGAATGGAATTGAGGGTCCAGACATAAACCCAAGCTTCTATGGTCAATTCCTCGACGCCAAAGGAGGGGAGGTGATTAGAATGGGAACAAGAGTCTGTGCAACGCAAGACGGTGGGAATTGCTGATGGTTCCACCTGAACAATCACGTTGGCTTTTGGTCTCAGAACATGTCAGGTTCAGTGAAACACATCAAAGCAAAGCCTGAAGTAAAGAAACTCCTGGAAATAAGCACAGGACATAGGCTTTTAATGTTAGGGACTTCTCAACATATGTGGGTGGAAAAGCAAAGTAGGGTCTCTTCAAGTCAAGGAAACAGGAAACAAAAGGACACCCACGAGTTTCCGTCCACTTGAACAGCTTTGCAACAGAAAACCTAAGCATTCTCAAATCAAAATGGTAACAAACTGAACACAAAAGGATATTTGCAAACAGAATATCGGAGAAGCGGTTCCTACGTAAAAGAGACTGAGAAATCACACAACTAAGTCTCCCAGAAAAAAACCCAGATCTATCCCTTCCCCTAACACCAACTCCAACCCGATAACATTATCTCACTCAACACGAAACCATAAAGCCTCACCCTAGGTCAACACTATACATGTTTACATGCATTCACACACATGCGAGCATCCACAGGAGAGACACAGAAAGGAAGATATAGAATGAATTTGCAAAGTTCAAGAAAGAGACGGAACGAGGGAGAGAGACTGAACAATAGAGAGAGGAAATGAGTCAATTTCACAGAACTTGCATGAATCTCTCTTGAGGATGGAAACAATGACAGTGCCTATTCCCCCTGCAAAAGGGAAAATGACCCAAGTTGATGAGTCTCAAAGACAAGGATTCGGGGAGCCACTGTTGGGGCAGCCTCCCCCAGGCCTCGAGGCTGAGTGGGACACTTGAGTAGGACGAGGAAGGTTGATATCAGAGGTCGCAATTTTTGAATATGATTTTCCGGTCCTCCCAATGCAGGGGTCAAGAAATAGGCAGAAAGGGGACTGACTTTTCCCAGGTCCCAGAGCCCATCCAGGACTGATTCTGCCCCATTCTGTGCTAGGTCAGCCCTGTGTTGAATCCGTCCTTTGGGAAGTCTCAGTGTCTAAGTTCCATGTGATAGCAGCCGGAAGTCTGAACAGGCACTGGAGCTGTTTGTAGGATGACAGACCTAGGGAGGAGATGGAAGAGTGACCCCCACTCTGCAGATGGAGAGACTGGGGAAACCAAGGGGGGCACATGTCTTGCCCAGGACCACATCACTTCTGAGAAGAGGGAACCTAGGCTGAAAGCAGCTGTGTCCTCAGAGCCCAGGCCCTGGCTGCACCCAGGTCTCCCAAAGGCTGTGGGGTGGGCTGAATGTCTGTCACTGTGCCTGCACGTGGCATAAGGGCATGGGAGAACAGCCAGAAACCCAGAGGTTCCCTTGGGGAACTTTGTGGAAGGGACCTAGGCCACGAACCAGGAAATGATGTCATTTCCTGGCAACGGAACCCAACAAAACCCACAACCCGTGTATCTAGGCCTCCCCAGTGGAGAGGAGCCCCCAGCCAGATCGCTTGCTGTCAAGATGTTCTGCTGTTTGCCCCTGCCCAGAGGCCGGGTCCTCAGGCGAGCTCACAGGCAGAGAGTGCGGGAAGGCCATCGACACTGGCCCAGGGCCCCTCCGAGAGTCCTCTGGCCCTTTGCCCGAAGGAAGAGAAAGGTAACAGGGGAGCCCAAAGCCGGGTCCGCCCACCTCTCCCGTCCCACCCGTGGAAGCCTGAGGCCTTTCGCTGTGTGTGGATGGGGGTTTCTCAGGCTGTGTCTGCCTCAAGCAAGCCCAGCCACAGGTGGGTCAGAAGCCCGTGGACCGCTTGTTTCCACACCCCAGGGGAGAGCACGCTTGGTGGCATTGTGAGCGTCCAGGCAGAGCCGTGTGCCCAGGCTGACCTCAAGCCCTTGGCGGGGGGTCTCCATCCTCCCTGGTGGGTATCTGAGCAGGCATTCATCTCTGTTCTTTCTGGGAGCAGAAGGGCAGACGGGCAGAAACATTAGACATCCCGGCCAGGCTGGGCTCAGAAATCTCGAAGCCCACAGCCTCTACCTCCACGGGCACTTGCACCTGCTCGGGCTTTGGCGGCAGGCCTAAAGTAAGGGCCTGATTGACCACCTGCACAGAGGGAGCCTGTCCTGGCTCCTGCCAAGGACTCAGATGCTCACCATGACTATCCAACCCCTGCAGGGAGAATAGGCCCCTGCTCTGGACAGAGGCCCAGAGCCCGTTCGGCAAATACCTTATCCAGGGGTGCAGTTGGCTCTGCAGCCACCATCCCTGTGTGTTCCCCATGGACGCATTCCAATCCCTCCCCACCCAGGGGAGATTGACTTCCCTTCCCCTGAGCTCATTTTCATCAGGCTTCTAGGAATATTTCTTCTCATCTTTTATGTCTTTTATGGCTTTGTGTATATTTTGCTCACAAGTGTGTGTCAATAAATTTTCCTTCCTTGATGCCATTTGGGAATATATAGGCCTTCACAATGCTGTGTAAACATCACCACTGTCTACATTCGGACACCCTCACTCTATCCCCCCACCCACTTCCCAGCAAAGCCTGGATTCATAGCAAGCACTGCCCGTTCCTCTCTCCCCCGGCTGACAACATTGAGTCTATTTCTTTCTGCATTTCTTCCCATTCTTTCGGGGTCGCCAATCAATGCCAATCACTGAAAAGATAGGAAACTTTATTTTGGTCTGACTGAAGGTGAAAGTTATAGTCTCTCAGTATCGTTCGAGTGTTGGCATTCCCATGAATTCTACAGTCCATGGAATTCTCTAGGCCAGAATCCTGGAGTGGGTAGCTTTTCCCTTCTCCAGGCAATTGTTCTGACTCCCCATATGTTGGAAGACCAAACTGGATTATTCTGGTTTCTATTTCATTTGAAGTAACCTTTGGGTATCTGAAAGGACCGTGTAGGTCCTTTCAAGAAGTCATCTGCCTAACGAAGCCCTCTCGGCAAATGTGCTCAGAATCTGCATGGTAGGCAGTGCTGTTTCAGTGGGAAACTGCAGGCATAAGGGAAAGTCTGAGTTCTTCCACCGGCACAAACAAGGGCTGACCTAGCAGAGAATGGGGCAGAATCAGGCCTAGATGGGCTCTGGGACCTGGGAAAAGGCAGTCCCCTTCCTGGCTATTTCTTGACCCCCTCATTGGGAAGACCGGAAGCTCACATTCAGCCATCGCTCCCTCTGATATCAACTTTCATCCTCCTGCTCAAGTGTCCCACTCATCTTCGAGGGGTGGGGGAGGCTGCCCCAAAAGTGGCTCCCCACATCCTTGTCTTTGAGCCTCATCAACTTGGGTCATTTTCCCCTTTGCAGGGGGAATAGGCATTGTCATTGTTTCAAAACTCAAGAGAGATTCATGCACATTTTGTGGAATCGACTCATTTCCTCTCTCCATTGTTCAGTCTCTCTCCCTCCTTCTGTCTTTCTTGAACTTTCCAAATTCAGTCTGTCTCTTCCTTTCTGTGTCTCTGCTGTGGATGCTCACGTGCCTGTGAATGAATGTAAGCATGTATATTGTTGACCTAGAGTGAGGCTTCAAGGTTTCCTTTCCAGTGAGGTAAAGGTTTGGGGATGGAGTTGAGGTTAGGGGAAGGGATAGGTCTGGGGTTTGTTCTTTGAGACTTAATCGTGTGAGTTCTTGTCTTTTTTACTTAGGAAACCCTTCTTCTATATTCTGCTTGCAAATATTCCTTTGTGTTCAGTTTGTTACCATTTTGATTTGTGAATGCTAAGCTTTTCTGTTTCAAAGCTGTTTAAGTGGATGGAAGCTAGTTGATGCTGTGTGGTTTCCTGTTTCCTTGACTTGAAGAGACGCAATTTTGCTTCCGCCACCACACACATATCGTGAAGTCCCTGACATTAAGGAACCTATGGCCCCTGCTTATTTCCAGGAGTTTCATCACTTCAGGCTTTGCGTTGATGTGTTTCACTGAATCTGAGGTGTTATGAGACCAAAAGCCAATATGATTATTCAGATACAACCATCTCCAATACCCACAGCTTTTCGTTGCAGAGGCTCTTGTTCCCATTCATATCTCCTCCCCTCCTTTGGCGTCAATGAAGTGACTATAGAAGCTTGGTGCTATTTCTGGACCCTCAATTCCATTCCATGGATCTGGTTCTGTATGTTTGTACCATGCTGTCCTGATGATCCTAGTGTGATAGTCTAATTGGCTATCAGGCAGCCTGCTATGTACATTTCAGGGCTTTGTGGCAGATTGCATTGACTATTTTGACTCCTTTCTGTTTCCATAGACATTTTGGAATTCTTGGGTTATAATCCCCTGAGAACAGCCTTTGGTATTTTGAGAGAAATAGCATGCAACCTCTGGATTGCCCCACGGTGGGGGTTGGGGGGATGGGGAAGTGACATCATCTTACCAGGAGGAATTCTTCTGATCCGGGAGCACAGCTTATTTTCCATTGGATTGGTGGGCTTCACCTTCTTTCATCCATCTCTTGCAGTTCTCTGAGAAGAGGGGCTTCCCTCCTGGGTTAGATGGACTCCAAGCTATTGCCTTTCAGGAAATGTCACTGTCGGTGGGGTTGATACTTGCCTTCTCCTTCTAAGCGTTTGCTGTGAATGTTAGAAATGCCAAGGATTTCTCTTCCCCTTCCTCTCTGTCCATCTCTCTGAGCCTCCAGGTAGAACAGGCCTAGTCCAGGGTCCCCAGGGGCTCGGGGAGTGCAGCTAGATCATGTTTCTCAGGTGCTCAGTGCTGGGCATCATTTTGTGTACTCTCCAGGTCCCTTCCTTCGCCTGGTGTCCCTTCAGACCTCTCCCTCAGGCTCATTTGTGCTCATGTCACTTGTGTATTAGAAGCTAAATCTGCCTAAGCTCTGTGTATGCAAACAGTTGTCTCCCAGCTTGGGATGTGTCGTTTGCGTTTTACAGACCATTTTTCCCAGAGTCCAACTCTTGGTGAGACAAGTTCACTGTGTTCCCTGGTTACTCTGTGTAGTGTCTTTCTATATTGTGTGTGAAGACACAGAGCTCATGTCTAATGTCTGCTTCATTTCCTTCTGGTTTTGTGAACCATTTTCCATGGAACGTATGTCTAGGAATCATTTGAAGTGCATTTGTTGAGAGGTGTCAAGTTTCCATGGACATGCATGTCATCCCCTCTGGGTTCCAAATGCGTTGCTCCTAAACTTTTTAGGAGAACTTCTCAGAAAGATGGGTGTTTTTCAGCTTGCGTTTTCACAGTTGAATGGATTCAGCAGCTCTAGCAGAAGGGGTGCTGACTCCAATGAAGGGAGTCGGGTGCGGCCTCCCTTTCAGCACAAATACCCAGGTCGGATTGTCAGGGGGCAGATCTTCCATCTGTGAGCCACAGGCCACTGGCATCCTTGTGTGCCCTTGGCTGTGTGAGCAGCTGAAGGGAGCTTCGTCTCAGCAGGCGCCCAGCAGGCCTGTGGCTTCGGACCGCCAGAGGTAAGCATTTCAGAAGACAGGAGCCCCTGTGCCAGAAGTGGAGTGGGATCCACCCTGAGGGTGGGCACTGATCGTCAATAGATGCTCCTATGGGACTTTGATAGGTCCGGCACACTCTTCTCCTAGATAGCGAGAGAGATGTCTGTGGGCTCTGCTAGGCCCTCCACTCCCTCTTGTGGTCCCGAAGGCTGGTTGTCACCATGATGAGCACCTAGCTCTAGATGATGACCACTGCCACCTGCCCTGTGTTTCCTTTTGACCGCATGTCCACGCAAAGCGTCAGGCTGTCTCTGAGCTACACTAGCCATGTCCATTGCCTCTCATTGGACCTGCATATGTTTCTTCTGTTTCCTTCCCGATCATACATTTTCTCGAGCATGTGGGGACCACAAGGATGGTGGGTCTTTTTCTGGTCTTGTTTCTGAGGAAGAGTTTTCCCTTTGTTGGTGTGGATTTATCTTTCCATTTCTCCTGCCTGGTTTATTGTTGTGAGTTTGTTTGAGCCGGGAGAAGAACTCAGCATTTCCTTGTGTCTGAGGTGTCCCACTTACAACAGCACTGCCTACCTGGAGATTCTGAGCAGTTATCGAGAGGGCTTCGATGGGCAGATGACATCTTGAAAGGACCTACACTGTCCTTTCATATACCCAAAGGCTCCTTCAAATGACATAGAAACCAGAGTTCTCCAGTTTGGTCTTCCAATATGTGGGGACTCAGTACAATCCCCCGGAGAAGGGAAAAGCTACCCACTCCAGGATTCTGGCCTAGAGAATTCCATGAACTGTAGAATTCATGGGCATGTCAAGAATCTAACAATACTGAGAGACTATAACGTTCACCTTCAGTCACAGGAAAATCCAGTTTCCTTTCATTTCAGTGATTGTATTGATTGGGGACCCCGAAAGAATGGGAAGAAATGCAGAAAGAAGTAGACTCAATGTTGTCAGGCGGGGGAGAGAGGAACGGCCAGTGCTTGCCATGAATCCAGGCTTTGCTGGGAAGTGGGTGGGGGGATAGAGTGAGGGTGTCCGAATGTAGACAGTGGTGATGTTTACACAGCATTGTGAAGGCCTATATATTCCCAAATGGCATCAAGGAAGGAAAATTTATTGACACACACTTGTGAGCAAAATATACACAAAGCCATAAAAGACATAAAAGATGAGAAGGAAGATGCCTAGGAGCCTGATGAAAATCAGCTCAGGGGAAAGGAAGTCAGTCTCCCCTGGGTGGGGAGGGAGTGGACGGCATCCACAGGGAACACACAGGGATGGAGCCTGCAGAGACAAACACGCCCCTGGACGAGGTGTTTGCTGAACGGGCTCTGGGCCTCTGTCCAGAGCATGGGCCTTTTCTCCCTGCAGGGGTGGGACCGTCATGGTGGGTGTCTGAGTCCTTGGTAGGAGCCAGGGCAGGCTGCCCTTGTGCAGGTGGTCACTCAGACCCTGACTCAGGTTCTGCCACCAACGCCCGAGCAGGTGTAAGTGCACGTTGAGGTGGAGGATCTGGAAACGGGGTGGAACATCGGGTCCTGGGGCTGTGGGTTGTGCAGGCACAGAGATCTGATGTGCTGAGTGTGCCTGCCAATACCCGGTTGGCCACATGTCTTTGGGAGGGTACGTCTCAGGTCTCGAAACCCCCTCAGTGGATCCCTGGGTCCTGCACCTGGAGCTCCCACCTCCTTAGGGACAAGTGATGGAGGTGGAGGCTTGCTGAGTTTGACGGCCGGAGCTAGAGCTGGTGGAGAAGAAAAGTTTGCCACAGGCCAGCCTTGCCATGTGCCTAAGTGGGCATGAAAGATTCCTAGAGATTCGCTAAGAAGGCCCAGCATCGGAGGCTTCTCTGCAGTCTCCAAGATGGGTGGTGTGAGGCTAGCCTTCGTTCCAGGCACAGCCCCAGCTCTGGGGAACTCCTACCTGTGTGGCTCAGCACTGAATCCCTACACTCATGTTCAGAAGTCCCAGCCGCCTCACGTCTGTGCTATGCCGTTCTCGGTTTCAGGTCCTCCTGCTACCTCAGGTGCATGGCTTCTCAGAGCTCTGGGTCAGGGCCGGCTCTGCAGAGCTCTGTGGCAGCCTGAGACTGGGCCCCGGGGTGCATGCTGGGTGGTGTCTGGGTAGCAGGCCTTGCCCGCTCCGTCTTCATCTTCAGTTGGGCTGAGCCCTCCTTGGCCAAGCTCACTTGGAGCCTGCACTGGGCCTCCCGGGCAGGGGGCTAGTGCTCTGAGCCCTCCTTCTGGGAGGTGGATGGGGTGTGCCCCTCAGGGGCCAACTCGGGTGGGACGCTCTGCAATGATAGTGACCATCAGCCAGCCCTGTTTCGAAATTTCTGGGCTGAGGCTGGCCAGGATGGCTGCTGCCTCTGCCTGTCTGCCCTTCTGGTCACAGAAAGAGCAAAGACAAAGATCTGTTCAGCTACCCACCCGGGAGGACAGAGACACCCCTGAGGGTGTGAGGTCAGCCTGGGCACGCGGCTCTGCTGGACACTCCCCATGCCCCCCAGCCTTCTCTCCCCTGGGGTGTGGACACAAACAACCCATGGTCTCCTGACCCACATGCGGTTGGGCTTGCTTGAGGCAGACACACTCCAAAAAACCCCCACCCACACACAGCGAAAGGCCTCAGGCTTCCCCGGTTGGGACAGGAGAGGTGGCCAGACCTGGCCTGGGGCTCCCGTGTTACCTTTCTGTTCCTTCGGGCAAAGGGCCAGAGGACTCTCGGTGGGGGGGTGCTGAGCCAGTGTCAACCGCGTGCCCACACAATCTTCCTGTGAGCTCGCCTGAGGTCCCGGCATCATCTGGGCAAGGGCAAGCAGCAGAACATCTTGACAGCAAATGATCTGGCTGGGGGCTCCTTTCCGCTGGGGAGGACTGGATACCCGGTTTGTGGGTTCTGTTGGGTTCTGTTGCCAGGAAGTGACATCATTTCCTGGTTCGTGGCCGAGGTCCCTTCCACAAAGCTCCCCATGGGAACCTCTGGGTTTCTGGCTGTTCCCCCACGTCCTTAGACCACATGCAGACACAGTGAAACCACACAGCCCACCCCACAGCATTGGGGAGACCTGGGTGCAGCCAGGGCCTGAGCTCTGAGGACACAGATGTTTTCAGCCGAGGATCCTTCTTCTCAGAAATGATGTGGCCCTGGGCAAGGCATGTGCTCCGCAGGGTAACCCAGTCTCTTGATCTTCAGAGTGGGGAACACTCTCCCATCTGCTGCCTAGGTTTGTCAGCCTACGAACAACTCCAGTTCCTCTTCATACTTTGGGCCTCTATCACATGGAGCTTGGACACTGAGACTTCCCAAAGGACAGATTTCACACAGGGCTGACCTAGCACAGAATGGGGCAGAATCAGGCCTGGATGGGCTCTGGGACCTGGGAAAAGGCAGTCCGCTTCCTGCCTATTTCTTGACCCCCGCATTGGGAGGAACGGAAGGTCATATTCAGATATCGCCCCCTCTGATATCAACCTTCCTTGTCCTACTCAAGTGTCCCACTCAGCCTCGAGGAGTGGGGGAGTCTGCCCAAACAGTGGCTCCCCGCATCCTTGTCTTTGAATCTCATCATCTTGTGTCATTTTACCACTTGCAGGGGGAATACGCACTGTCAATATTTCCAACCTCAAGAGAGATTCAGGCAAATTCTGTGAAATCGACTCATTTCCTCTCTCCCTGGTTCAGTCTCTCTTCTGCATTCCGTTTCTTTCTTGACCTTTCCAAATTCAGTCTGTCTTCCTCTCTGTGTCTCTCCTGTGGATGCTTGAATGCATGTGAATGTATGTAAGCATGTAAACTGTTGACCTAGGGTGAGGCTTTAGTGTTTCGTGTAGAGTGAGTTAAAGGTTTGGGGTTGGAATTGGTGTTAGGGGAAGGGCTAGATCTGGGGTTTGTTCTGGGAGACTTAGTGGTGTGAGTTCTCAGTCTCTTTTACGTAGGAACCCCTTCTCCGATATTCTGATTGCTAATATTCTTTTTTGTTCAGTTTGTTACCATTTTGATTAGCAAATTCTTAGCTTTTCTATTGCAAAGCTGTTCAAGTGGATGGAAGCTGGTGGGTGTCCTTTGGTTTACTGTTTCCTTGACTTGAAGAGACCCAATTTTCTTCCATCCCCACAGACATGTTGAGAAGTCCCTGACATTAAGGCGCCTATGGCCCGTGCTTATTTCCAAGAGTTTCATCACTTCAGGCTTTGCGTTGATGTGTTTCACTGAATCTGACGTGTTATGAGACCAAAAGCCAATATGATTGTTCAGATAGAACCATCTCCAATTCCCACGGCCTTTCCTTACAGAGGTTCTTTTTCCCATTCGTATCACCTCCCCTCCTTTGGCGTCGAGGAATTGACCGTAGAAGCTTGGGTTTACGTCTGGAACCTCAAATTCATTCCATGGATCTGGTTCTGCGTGTTTGATTTCTTCCCAGTACTATGCTGTCCTGATGATCCTAGTCTGAGAGTCTAATTGGCTATCAGTCAGCCTGCTATGTCCATTTCAGAGCTTTACGGCAGATTGCATTGACACTTTTGAGTCCTTTGTGTTCCCATAGACATTTTGGATTCTTTGGTTATAATGCCCTGAGAAAAGCCGTTGGTATTTTGAGAGAAATAGAGTGGATCCTCTGGATTGCCCCACGGTAGGGGTCCAGGGGAGGGGGAATTGATATCATCTTACCAGGAGGAATTCTTCTGATCCTTGAGCATAGCTATTTTCCATTGGATTTGTGCGATTCACCTTCTTTTATCCATCTCTTGCAGTTCTCAGAGAAGAGGGGCTCCCCTCCTGGTTTAGATGGACTCCTAGCTATTGCCTTTCAGGGAATGTAACTGTCCGTGGGGTTGATAATTTCCGTCTTCTAAGCGTTTGCTGTGAGTGTTAGAAATGCCAAGTATTTCTCTTCCCCTTCCTCACTGTCCATTTCTCTGAGCCTTTAGGTAGAACAGGCCTAGTCTAGGGTCCCACGGGCCTCGGGGAGTGCACCTAGACCCTGTGGATCAGACCCTAAGTTCTGGGCATCATTTGGTGTACTCTCTTCGCCTTTGGCGTCCCTTTCTTCGCCTGGTGTCCCTTCAGACCTCCCCTTCAGGCTCCTTTGTGTTCATGTCATTTGTGTATTAACAGCCAAATCCTGCCTAAGCTCAGTGTATGCATACAGGGTCCTGCAACCTATCCCATCCCACCCGGGGAAGCCTTAGGCCTTTCCCTGTGTGTGGAAGGGGTTTTCTCGGAATGTGTCTGACTCAAGCAAGCCCAGCTGCATGTGGGTTTGGAGCCCTTTGACTGCTTGTGTCCACACCCCAGAGGAGAGCAGGCTGCCTGTCATGGGGAGCGTCCAGTCAGAGCTGGTGGACCAGGCTGACCTCACGCCCTCAGGTGTGTCTCCGTCCTCCTGGGTGGGTATCTCAGCATATCTTTGTCGCTGCTCCTTCTGGGAGCAGAAGGGCAGACGGGCAGAAGCAGCAGCCATACTGGCCAGTCTCAGCTCACAAATATCAAAGCAGGGCTGGCTGATGGTCTCTATCATTGCAGAGCAACCCACCCGAGGTGGCCCCTGAGGGGCATACCCCATCCACCTCCCAGAGGGAGGGCTTAGAGCACCAGCCCCCTGCCCGGGAGGCCCAGTCCAGGCTCCAGGTGAGCGTGGCCACGGAGGGCTCAGCCCAACTGGCAATGAAGACGGAGCAGGCCAGGCCTGCTACACAGACACCACCCAGCACGCACCCCGGGGCCCAGGCTCAGGCTGCCACGGAACTCAGCAGAGCCTGCCCTGACCCAGAGCTCTGAGAAGTCCTGCCTAGGAGGTAGCAGTAGGACCTGGAACCCAGGAGGGCAGAGCAAGTAGATGAGGCGTTTGTGGCTGCTGCATGTGAGTGTGGGGAGGTAGTGCTGAGCCACACAGGGAGGTGTCCCCCAGAGCTGGGGCTGGTCCGGGACCAATGCCTGGCCTCACACCACACATTTTGGAGACTGCAGAGAAGACTCCGATGCTTGGCCTTCTTATAAAATCACTAGGAAGCTTTCGTACCCACTTAGGCACATGGAAAGGCTGTCCTGTGGCAAACTCTTCTTCTCCACCAGCTCTAGCTCTTACCATCAAACTCAGCCAGCCTCCACGTCCAAAACGAGTCCCTACAGAGGTTGGAGCTCCAGGTGCAGCACCCAGGGATCCACTGAGGGGAGATTGAGACCTGAGATGTCCCCTCCCATAGAAATGGGGCGAGCCGGGTACTGGCTAGCACCGTCAGCACATCCGAACTCTGTGCCTGCATGAACCAGAGCCCCAGGCTCCGATGTCCTACCCCGTTTTCCAGAACCTCCACCTCCACGTGAACTTACACCTGCTCAGGCTTTGGCGGCAGAACCCGAGTCAGGGCCTGAGTGACCACCTCCATAGGGGCAGCCTGCCGTGTCTCCTGCCAAGGACTCAGACGCCCAACATGCCTGTCCCACCCCTGCAGGGAGAACAGGCCCATGCTCTGGACAGAGACCCAGAGCCCTTTCATCAAAAACCTCGTCCAGGGACGCGGTTGACTCTGCAGCCTCCATCCCTGCGTATTGTCCTTGGCAGCCGTCCACTTGCTCCCCACCCAGGGGAGATTGACTTCCATTCCCCTGAGCTGATTTTCATCAGGCTCCTAGGCATCTTTCTTTTCATCTTTTATGTCTTTTATGGCTTTCTGTATATTTTGCTCGCAACTGTGTGTCAATAAATTTTCCTTCCTTGATGCCATTTGGGAATATGGAGGCCTTGACAATGCTGTGTAAACATCACCACTGTCTACATTTGGACACCCTCATTCTATCCCCCCCAGTTCCCAGCAAAGCCTGGATTCATGGCAAGCACTCCCCGTTCTTCTCTCCCCGCCTGACAACATTGAGCCTACTTCTCTCTGCCTTTCCTCCCGTCCTTTCGAGGTCCCCAATCAACGCCAATCACTGAAATAAAAGGAAACTGGATTTTGCTCTGACTGAAGGCGAAAGTTATAGTCTCTCGGCATTGTTAGAGTCTTGGCATTCCCATGAATTCTACAATCCATGCAATTCTCTAGGTCAGAATCCTGGAGTCGGTAGCTTTTCCCTTCTCAGTGGATTGTTCTGACACCCGACATATTGGAAGACCAAACTGGAGTGGAGAATTCTTGTCCCTATGTCATTTGCCGTAGCCTTTGGGTATCTGAAAGGACCATGTAGGTATTTTCAAGATGTTATCTGCCAAACGAAGCCCTCTCAGCAAATGTGCTCAGAATATGCAGGTAGGCAATGCTGTTGTAAGTGGGACATCTCAGGCACAAGGGAAATGCTGAGTTCTTCCGCTGGCACAAACAAACTCACAACAATAAACCAGGCAGGAGAAATGGAATGATAAACCCAAACCAACAAAGGGAGAAGTGTTCCACAGAACACAAGGTCAGATCCACCATCCTCGTAGTCCTCACATGCTCGAAAAAATCAGTGATCGGGAAAGAAACAGAAGAAACATGTGCAAGTCCAATGTTAGGAAATGCACATGGCTAGTGTAGCTCAGAGATGGCCTGATGCTTCGCATGGACACGTGGGCAAAGGGAAACACAGTGCAGGTGGCGGTTCTCATAATCTCAGAGCTAGGTGCTCAAGTTGGTGTCAACCAGCCTTTGGGACCACAAGAGGGAATGGAGGGCCAGCAGAGCCCATAGACATCTGTCTCGCTCTCTGCCAGAAGAATGTGCTGGACCCATCAAAGTCCCACTGGAACATCTCTTGGCGATCAGTGCCCACCCTCAAGGTGGATCCCATTCCACTTCTTGCACGGTTGATCCTGTCTTCTGAGATGCTCACCTCTGGTGGTCCAAAGCCGCAGGTTTGCTTGGTGCCTGTGCAGACGAAACTCCCTTAAGCCGCTCACACGTCCAAGGGCACACAAGGATGCCTGTGGCTTCTGGTTCAATGATGGAAGATCAGAGCCCTCTCAACCAGACTTGGGGATCGCTGCTGAAAGGGAGGCCGCACCTGACTCCCCCTTTCACTGGACAAAGTGTCCTTGCTTCTAGAGCTGCTGAATCCATTAAACTGTGGAAATGCAAGCTGAAAAACATCCATTTTTCCGAGAAGGTCTCCAAAAGAGTTTAGGAGTGACACTTTGGAAACCAGAGGGGATGACATGCATGTCCATGGAAAATTAACACCTCTCAACAAATGCGCTTCAAATGAGTCCGAGACATACGTTCCATGCAAAATGGTTCACAAATCCAGAAGGAAATGGAGCAGACATTAGACATGAGCTCTGAGTTTTCACACACAATACCAAAAGGCACTACACAATGAGTAACCAGGGAACACAGTGAACTTTGTCAAATCCAAGATTTGGCCTCTGGGAAAGACCGTCTGAAAAACACAAACAACATATCCCAAGCGGGAAGACAACTGTTTGCATACACGGAACGTAGGCAGAATTTGGCTCCTAATACACAAACGACATGAACACAAGCTTGAAGGAGAGGTCTGCAGGGAAACCAGGCGAAGGAAGGGACATGGAGAGTATATCGAATGATGCCCAACTATGAAGGCCTGAGAAACACGGTCTAGCTGCACTCCCCAATAGCCGTGAGACCCTGGACTAGGCCTGTTCAACCTGGAGGCTCAGAGAGATGGACAGTGAGGAAGGGGAAGAGAAATCGTTGGCATTTCTAATACTAACAGCAAATGCTTAGAAGGAGACGGCAAGTATCAACCCCATCGACAGTGATATTTCCTGAAAGCCAATAGCTAGGGGTCCATCTAACCCAGGAGGGAAGCCGCTCTTCTAAGAGAACTGCAAGAGATGGATGAAAGAAGGTGAAGCCCACCAATCCAATGGAAAATAAACTGTGCTCCAGTATCAGAAGAATTTCTCCTGGTAAGAAAATGTCACTTCCCCCTGCCCCCGACCCCCAACTTGGGGCAGTCCAGAGGTCGCATGCTATTCCTCTCAAAATACCAATGGCTACACAAATACAAAGGATTATTAGAGAATACTATCAGCAATTATATGGCAATAAAATGAATAACCTGGAAGAAATTGAAAAATTCCAAGAAAAGTACAACTTTACAAAATTGAACCAGGAAGAAATAGAAAATCTGAATAGAGCCATCACAAGCTCCGAACTCGAGGCTATAATAAAAAATCTTCCAGTAAACAAAGCCCTGGTCCAGACGGCTTCACGGCTGAGTTCTAACAAAAATTTAGAGAAGAGCTAACACCTAATCTACTCAAACTCTTCCAGAAAATTGCTGAGGAAGGGAAACTTCCAAACTCATTCTATGAGGCCACCATCACCCTAATCCCAAAACCTCGTAAAGATCCCACAAAAAAGAAAACTACAGGCCAATATCACTGATGAACATAGATGCAAAAATCCTTAACAAAATTCTAGCAATCAGAATCCAACAACACATTCAGAAGATCATACATGATGACCAAGTGGGCTTATCCCAGGAATGCAAGGATTCTTCAATATCTACAAATCAATCAACGTAATACACTACATTCAGTTCAGTTCAGTTCAGTCGCTCAGTAGTGTCCGACTCTCCGCGACCCCATGAATCACAGCACGCCAGGCCTCCCTGTCCATCACCAACTCCCGGAGTTCACTCAAACTCATGTCCACAGAGTCGGTGATGTCATCCAGCCATCTCATTCTCCGTTGTCCCCTTCTCCTCCCGCCCCCAACTTTTCCCAGCATCAGAGTCTTTTCCAGTGAGTCAACTCGTCGCATGAGGTGGCCAAAGTATTGCAGTTTCAGCTTTAGCAGCAGTCCCTCCAATGAACATTCTGGATTGATCTCCTTTAGAATGGACTGGTTGGATCTCCTTGCAGTATAAGGGACTCTCAAGAGTCTTCTCCAACACCACAGTTCAAAAGCATCGATTCTTCGGCGATCAGCTTTCTTCACAGTCCAACTCTCACATCCATACATGACCACGGGAAAAACCATTGCCTTGACTAGACGGACCTTGGTTGGCAAAGTAATGTCTCTGCTTTTTAATATACTATCAAGTTTGGTCATAACTTTCCTTCCAAGGAGCAAGCGTCTTTTAATTTCATGGCTGCAATCACCACATTAACAAACTGAAAACTAAAAATCATATGATTATCTCAATAGATGCAGAGAAAGCCTTTGACAAAATACAGCATCCATTTATGATAAAAACCCTCCAGAAAGTGGGAATAGAAGGGACATATCTCAATATAATAAAAGCTATATATGACAAACCCACAGCAAACGTTATCCTCAACGGTGAAAAACTGAAAGCATTTCCCCTAATGTCAGGAATAAGACAAGGGTGCCCATTCGCACCACTACTATTCAACATAGTTCTGGAAGTTTTGGCTACAGCAATCAGAGCAGAAAAAGACATAAAAAGAATACAAATTGGAAAAGAAGAAGTAAAACTTTCACTGTTCACTGATGATGTGATCCTCTACACAGAAATCCCTAAAGAATCTACCAGAAAACTACTAGAGCTAATCAATGAATACAGTACAGTTGCAGGATATAAAGTCAACACACAGAAATCACTTGCATTCCTTTACACTAATAATGAGAAATTAAGGAAACTCTTCCATTCTCTGTTGCAACGAAAAGATTTAAATACTTAAGAATGTATTTACCTAAGGAAACAAAAGACTTGTACACGGAAAACTATAAAACACTAGTGAACATAATCAAAGAGTACACTAATAGATGGAGAAATATACCATGTTCGTGTATTGGAAGAATAAATATTGTTAAAATGAGTATAATATCTAAAGTAACTTATACATTCAATGCAATCCCTGTCCAGCTACCAACGATATTTTTCATGAACTAGAACAAATAATCTCACAATTTGTATGGAAATACAAAAAACCTCGAATAGCCAAAGCAATCTTGAGGAAGAAAAATGTAACTGGGGGAATTAGCCTGCCGGACTTCAGGCTCTACTACAAAGCCACAGTCATCAAGACAGTATGGTATGGGCATAAATACAGAAACATAGATCAATGGAACAAAATAGAAAGCCCAACGATAAATCCACGCACCTATGGATACCTTATCTTTGACGAAGGAGGCAAGAATATAAAATGGAGAAAAGACAGTCTCTTTAACAAGTGGTTCTGGGAAAACTGGTCAGCCACTTGTAAAAGAATAAAACTAGAATACTTCCTAACACCACATACCAAAATTAACTCAAAATAGTCTAGAGAGATAAACGTAAAACCAAAAACTATAAAACTCCTAGAGGAGAATGTAGGCGAAACACTCTCTGACATAAATCACAGCAGGATCCTCCAAGATCCACCTCCCAGAATATTGGAAATAAAAGCAAAAATAAACAAATGGGACCTAATTAAAATCAAAAGCTCCTGCACAGCAAAGGAAACTATAAGCAAGGGGAAAAGACAGCCTTCAGAATGGGGGAAAATAATAGCAAATGAAACAACTGATAAAGGATTAATCTCCAAAATATACAAGCAGCTCCTGCAGCTCAATTCCAGAAAAATAAATGAGCCAATCAAAAAAATGGGCCAAAGAACTAAACAGATATTTCTCTAAAGAATTCATAAAGATGGCTAACAAACACATGAAAAAATGCTCAACATCTCTCATAATCAGAGAAATGCAAATCAAAACCACAATGAGATACCATTTTACACCAGTCAGAATGGCTGCTATCCAAAAGTCTACATGCAATAAATGCTAGAGAGGTTGTAGAAAAAAGGGAACCTTCTTACACATTGTTGGGAATGCAAACTAGTACAGCCACTATGGAGAACAGTGTGGAGATTCCTCAAAAAACTGGAAATAGAAATGCCATATGATCCAGCAATCACACTCCTGGGCATACACACCGAGGAAACCAGAATTGAAAGAGACACATGTACTCCAATGTTCATCGCAGCACTGTTTACAATAGCCAGGACATGGAAGCAACCTACATGTCCATCTGCAGACGAATGGATAATAAAGCTTTGGTACATATACACAATGGAGTATTACTCAGCCGTTAAAAAGAATGCAGTTGAATCAGTTCTAATGAGGTGGATGAAATTGGAGCCTATTATACAGAGTGAAGTAAGCCAGAAAGAAAAACACCAATACAGTATACTAACGCATATATATGGAATTTAGAAAGATGCAAATGATAACCCCGTATACGAGACAGCAAAAGAGAAACAGATGTATAAAACAGTCGTAGGGATTCTGTGGGAGAGGGTGAGGATGGGATGGTTTGGGAGAATGGCATTGAAACATGTATATTATCATATGTGAAACGAATCACCAGTTCAGGGTCGAGGCATGTTACAGGATGTTCAGAGCTGGTATGACCCAGAGGGAAAATAAAGGAAGGAGGGAGGTGGGAGGGGGGTTCGGGAGAGGGACCTCATGTACACCTGAGGCGGATTCATGTCAATGTACGACAAAACCAACCAATATAATATTGTAAAATAATTAGCCTCCAATAAAAAAAAAAAAACATCGGCTGTTCTCAGGGCATTATAACCAATGAATTCCAAAATGTCTATGGAAACACAAAGGAGTCAAAAGAGTCAATGCAATCTGCCACAAAGCCCTGAAATGGACATAGCAGGCTGCTTGGTAGCCAATTAGACTATCACACTAGGATCATCAGGACAGCATGGTACTGGGAAGAAATCAAACACGCAGAACCAGATCCATGGAATGGAATTGAGGGTCCAGATATAAACCCAAGCTTCTACGGTCAATTCCTCGACGCCAAAGGAGGGGAGGTGATACGAATGAGAGCAAGAGTCTCTGCAATGAAAGGCCGTGGGAATTGGAGATGGTTCCATCTGAACAATCACATTGGCTTTTGGTCTCAGAACACGTCTGATTTAGTGAAACACATCAACGCAAAGCCTGAAGTGATGAAACTCCTGGAAATAAGCACGGGCCATAGACTCCTTCATGTCATGGACTTCTCAAAATGTGTGTGTGTTGGGGGGGGGGAAATTGGGTCCCTTCAAATCAAGGAAACAGTAAACCAAAGGATACCCACGGGCTTCCATCCACTTGAACAGATTTGCATCAAAAAAGCTGAGCATTCACAAATCAAAATGGTAACAAACTGAACAAAAAAGAATATTAGCAAGCAGAATATCGGTGAAGGGGTTCCTACGCGTCTCCCAGAACAAACCCCAGACCTATCCCTTCCCCTAACACCAAATCCAACGACAAACCTTTAACTCACTCGACACGAAACCCTAAAGCCTCAAACAATTTCAACAACATACATGCGTCCATGCATTCACATGCATGCGAGCATCCAGAGGAGAGACACAGAGAGGAAGAGACAGACTGAATTTGGAAAGGTCAAGAAAGAGAGGGAACAAGGGAGAGAGACTGAACAATGGAGAGAGGAAATGATTCGATTTCATAGAATTTGCATGAATCTCTCTTGTGGTTGGAAACAATGACTGTGCTTTTCCCCCAAGGGGGAAAATGACTCAAAATGATGAGACTCAAGGACAAGGATGCGGGGAGCCACTGTTGGGGCAGACTCCCTCAGCCTTCGAGGCCGAGTGGGGCAATTAAGGAGGATGGGGAAGGTTGATATCAGATGGGGTGATGTCTGAATATGACTTTCCGGTCCTCCAAATGCAGGGGTCAAGAAATAGGCAGAAAGGGGACTGCCTTTTCCCAGGTCTCAAAGCCCATCCAGGCCTGATTCTGCCCCATTCTGTGCTAGGTCAGCCCTGTGTGGAATCCATCCTTTGGGAAGTCTCAGTGTCCAAGCTCCATGTGATAGCGGCCCAATGTTTGAACAGGCACTGGAGCTGTTCGTAGGCTGACAGACCTAGGCAGAAATGGGAGAGTGACCCCCACTCTGCAGATGGAGAGAGTGGGGAAAACCTGCAGGGCACATGCCTTGCCCAGGGCCACTTCACTTCTGAGAAGGAGCCTGGGCTGTAAGCAGCTGTGTCCTCAGAGCTCAGGCCCTGGCTGCACACAGGTCTCCCCAATGCTGTGGGGTGGGCTGTGTGTGTCAGTGTCACTGTGCCTGCACGTGGCCTAAGGGCGTGGGGAAACAGCCAGAAACCCAGAGGTTCCCTTGGGGAGCTTTGTGGAAGTGACCTCGGCCATGAACCAGGAAATGATGTCACTTCCTGGCAACAGAACCCAACAGAACCGGCAACCCTGGTATCCGGGCCTCCTCAGTGGAGAGGAGTCCCCAGCCAGATCACTTGTTTTCAAGATGTTCTGTTGTTTGCCCCTGCCCAGAGGCCGGGGCCTCAGGCGAACTCACAGGCAGAGAATGTGGGAACACGGATGACGCTGGCTCAGGGACCCCGGAGAGCCCTCTGGCCCTTTGCCCTAAGGAACACAAAGGTAACAGGGAGGCCCAGGCCGGGTCCGGCCACCTCTCCCGTCCCACATGGGGAAGCCTGAGGCCTTTGCCTGTGTGTTGATGGGGGTTTCTCGGGGTGTGTCTGCCTTAAGCAAGCCCAGCCACATATTGGTCAGGAGCTCGTGGGTCGCTTTTGTCCACACCACAGGGGAGAGCAGGCTGGTGGCATGGGAAGCATCCGGGCAGAGCTGGCTGCCCAGGCTGACCTCACTCCCTCAGGGGTATCTCTGTCCTCCCAATTGCGTATCTGAGCAGACACTCGTCTCTGCGCTTTCTGGGAGCAGAAGAGCAGATGGGCAGAGGCAGCAGCCATCCTGGCCAGGCACAGCTCAGAAATATCGAAGGAGTGCTGCTGATGGTCACTGTCATTGTAGAGCGTCCCACCCGAAGTGGCCCCTTAGGGGAACACCCTACCACCACCCTGAGGGAGGGTTCAGACCACCAGCCCCCTGCCCGGGAAGCCCAGTACAGGCTCCAGGTGAGCGTGGCCACGGGGAGCTCAGCCAAACTGGCGAAGAAGAGGAAGCAGGCAAGGCCTGCTGCACAGACACCACCAAGCACACACTCCGGGGCCCAGTCTCAGGCTGCCACGGAGCTCAGCACACCCGGCTCTGACCCAGAGCTCCGAGAAGCCCTTCCTTGGAGGCAGCAGGAGAGCCTGGAGCCCAGCAGTGCAGAGCACAGAGTTGAGGCTCCTGGGGCTGCTGCATGTGAGTGTGGGGAGGCGGTGCTTAGCCACACAGGGAGGAGTCCCCCAGAGTGGGGCTGGGCCTGGACCAAAGGCTGGCCTCACATCACCCATCGTGGAGACTGCAGAGAAGACTCCGAAGCAGGGCCTTCTTAGTGAATCTCTAGGAAGCCTTCATGTCCCCTTAGGCTCATGGCAAGGCTGGCATTTGGCAAACTCTTCTTCTCTCCCAGCTCTAGCTCTGGCCATGAAACTCAGCCAGCCTCCACGTACAAGACCTGTCCCTACAGAGGTGGGAGCTCCAGGTGCAGGACGCAGGGATCCAATGAGGGGAGATCGAGACCTAAGACAACCCTCCCAAAGCTACGGGGCGAACCGGGTACTTGACAGTCCCTTGAGCACATCGGAACTCTGTACCTGCACGACTCCCAGCCCCAGGCCCCAGTGTCTCACCATGCCTTCCAGAACCTCCACCTTCACGTGTACATGCACCTGCTTGGGCTTTGGCGGCAGAACCCGAGTCAGGGGCTGAGTGACCACCTGCACAAGGGCAGCCTGCCCTGGCTGCTGCCAAAGACTCAGACGCCCACCATGACTGTCCCACCCCTGCAGGGAGAACAGGTCCCTGCTCTGGACAGACTTCCAGAGCCCTTTCAGCAAACACATCGTCCAGGGGCGCGGGTGGCTCTGCAGCCTCCATCCATGTGTGTTCCCCGTGGACGCCGTCCACTCCCTCCCCACACAGGGGAGATTGACTTCCCTTCCCCTGAGCTGATTTTCATCAGGCTTCTAGCCATCTTTCTTCTCATCTTTTATGTCTTTTATGTCTTTCTGTATATTTTGCTCGCAACTGTGTGCCAATAAATTTTCCTTCTTTGATGCCATTTGGGAAGATGGAGGCCTTCACAATGCTGTGTAAGCATCACCACTGTCTACATTCTGAAACACACATTCTATCCCCTTCCCACTTCCCAGCAAAGCCTGGATTCATGGCAAGCACTCCCAGTTCCTCTCTCCCCCACCTGAAAACATTGAGTCTACTTCTCTCTGCATTTCTTCCCATCGTTTCGGGGTCCCCAAGCAATACCAATCACTAAAATGAGAGGAAACTGGATTTTGGTCTGACTGAAGGTGAAAGTTATAGTCTCTCAGTATTGTTAGAGTCTTGGCATCCCCATGAATTCTACAGTCCATGGAATTCTCTAGGCCAGAATCCTGGAGTTGGTAGCTTTTCCCTTCTCCAGGGGATTGTTCTGACTCCCACATATTGGAAGACCAAACTGGAGAATTCTGGTTTCTGTGTCATTTGAAGGAGCCTTTGGATATCTGAATGGACTGTGTAGGTCCTTTCAAGACATTATCTGCCAAATGAAGTCGTCACGGCAAATGTGCTCAGAATCTCCAGGTAGGTCGTCCTGTTGTAAGTGGGACGCATCAGGCACAAGTGAAAGGCTGAGTTCTTCTGCTGATACAAACAAACTCACAACAATAAACCATGCAGGATAAATGGAAAGATAAGCCCACACCAACAAAGGGAGAAGTGTTCCTCAGAACAGAAAGCCAGAGAAAGACCCACCATCCTTGTGGCACCCACATGCTCGAGAAAATCAGTTATCAGGAAGGAAACAGAAGAAACATGTGCAGGTCCAATGGCAGGCAAAGCACATGGCTAGTGTAGCTCAGAGATAGCCTGACACTTTGCATGGACACGTGGGAAAAGGGACATACATTGTAGGTGGAGGTGGCCATCATCTCAGAGCTAGGTGCTCAGGATGGTGACAACCAGCCTTCGGGACCACAAGAGGGAGTGGAGGGCCTAGCAGATCCCATAGACATCTCTCTCGCTATGTGGGAGAAGAGTGTGGCGGACCCATCATAGTCCCACAGGAACATCACTTGACGATCAGTGCCCAACCTCAGGGTGGATCCCACTCCACTTCTGGCACGGTGGCTCCTGTCCTCTGAGATGCTCACCTCTGGCGGCCTGAACCTGCAGGCCTGCTGGGCGCCTTCGGAGATGAAACTCCCTTCAGCTGCTCACACAGCCAAGGGCACACAAGGATGCCTGTCGAATCTGGATCACAGATGGAAGTTCATAACCCTGTCAACCTGAACTTGGGATTGGTGCTGAAAGGGAGGCCGCACCCAACTCCCTTTTCACTGGACACAACGTCCCTGAGCGAGAACTGCTGAATCCATTCTTCTGTGGAAATGCAAGCTGAAAAACACCCATCTTTCCGAGAAGATATCAAAAAGAGTTTAGGAGCAACACATTTCGAAACCAGAGGTGATGACATGCATGTCCATGGAAACTTGACACCTCTCAACAAATGCACTTGAAATGATTCCTAGACATATGTTCCATGCAAAACGGTTCACAAATCCAGAAGGAAATGGAGCAGAGATTAGCATGAGTTCTGTGTCTTCACACACAATAAAGAAAGGCACTACACAAAGAGTAACAAGGGAACACAGTGAACTTTGTCAAATCCAAGATTTGGACTCTGGGAAAAACCGTCTGCAAAGCGCAAATGACACATCCCAAGCTGGGAGACAACTGTTTGCATACACAGAGCTTAGGCAGGATTTGGCTCTTAATACACAAACGACATGAACACATATGGGCCTGAAGGAGACACCAGGAGAAGGAAGGGACAGGGAGAGTACACCGGATCATGCCCAGCACTGAGGCCTGGGAAATACTGTCTAGCTGCATTCCCCGAGCCTCGTGGGACCCTGGAATAGGCCTGTTCTACCTGGAGGCTCAGAGAAATGGACAGTGAGGAAGGGGCAGAAAAATCCTTGGCATTTCTAACACTTCCAGCAAACGCCTAGAAGAAGGCAATTATCAACCCCACCGACAGTGACATTCCCTGAAAGGGAATAGCTAGGAGTCCATCTAACCCAGGAGGGAAGCCCTTCTTCTCAGAGAACTGCAACAGATGGATGAAAGAAGGTGAAGCCCTACAATCCAATGGAAAATAAGCTGTGCTCACAGATCGGAAGAATTCCTCCTGGTAAGATGATATCACTTCCCCCTCCCCCTAACCCCCACCGTGGGGCAATCCAGAGTTTCCACGATATTCCTCTCAAAATACCAACGAGTGTTCTCAGGTCATTATAACCAAAGAATTCCAGAATATCTATGGAAAAACAAAGGAGTCAAAAGAGTCAATGCAATCTGCCACAAAGCCCTGAAATATACATAGCAGGCTGCCTGATAGCCAATTAGACTATCACACTAGGATCATCAGGACAGCATGGTACTGGGAAGAAATCAAACACGCAGAACCAGATACATGGAATGGAATTGAGGTTCCAGAAATAAACCCAAGCATCAACGGTCAATTCCTCAATGCCAAAGGAGGGGAGGCGATACGAATGGGAACTAGAGTCTCAAGGAAAGGCCGTGGGAATTGGACATGGTTCCATCTGAACAATCACATTAGCTATTGTTCTCATAATATTTCATATTTAAGGAAACACGTCAATACAAACCTGAAGTGATGAATCTCCTGGAAGGAAACAAGGGCCATTGGCTCCTTAATGTCAGGGACTTCTCCCCCTGTGGGAGGGGGAAGAAAATTGGGTCTCTTCAAGTCAAGGAAACAGGAAACCAAAAGACACCAACTTGCTTCCATCCACTGAACAGCTTTGCATCAGAAAAGCTAAGCATTCACTTATCAAAATGGTAACAATCTGAACACAAAAGAATATTTGCAAGCAGAATATCGGAGAAGGGGTTCCGTCATAAAAGAGACTGAGAACTCACACCACTAAGTCTCCCAGAACAAACCCCAGACATATCCTTTCCCCTAACACGAACTCCCACCCGAAACCTTTACCTCACTTGAAATGAAACCCTAAAGCCTCACCCTAGGTCAACAATTCACCAGCGATCAATGCAAAGAAGTAGAGGAAAACAACAGAATAGGAAAAACAAGTGATCTTTTCAAGAAAATTAGAGATATCAAGGGAACATTTCATGCAAAGACGGGCTCGATAAAGGACAGAAATGTTATGGACCTAACAGAAGCAGAAGATATTAAGAAGAGATGGCAAGAATACACAGAAGAACTGTACAAAAAGATTTTAATGACGAAGATAATCACAATGGCGTGATCACTCACCTGGAGCCAGACATCTTGGAATGTGAAGTCAAGTGGGCCTTAGAGAGCATCACTACAAACAAAGCTAGTGGACGTGATGGAATTCGAGTTGACCTATTTCAAATCCTAAAAGATGATGCTGTGAAGGTGCTGCACTCAATATGCCAGCAAATTTGGAAAACTCAGCAATGGCCACAGGACTGGAAAAGATCCGTCTTCATTCCAGTCACAAAGAAAGGAAATGCCAAAGAATGCTCAAACTACAGCACAATTGCACTCATCTCACACACTAGTAAAGTCATGCTCAAAATTCTCCAAGCTAGGCTTCAGCAATATGTGAATCAAGAACTTCCAGATGTTCAAGCAGGTTTTAGAAAAGGCAGAGGCACCAGAGATCAAATTGCCAACATCCGCTGGATTATGGAGAAAGCAAGAGAGTTCCAGAAAAGCATCTATTTCTGCTTCATTGACTATGCCAAAGCTTTTGACTGTGTCGATCACAATAAACTGTGGAACATTCTGAAAAAGATGGGAATCCCAGACCACCTGACCTGCCTCTGGAGAAACCTGTATGCAGGTCAGGAAGCAACAGTTAGAACTGGACATGGAACAACAGACTGGTTCCAAATAGGAAGAGGAGTACGTCAAGGCTGTATATTGTCACCCTGCTTATTTAACTTCTATGCAGAGTACATCATGAGGAACGCTGAGCTGGAAGAAGCACAAGCTGGAATCAAGATTGCTGGGAGAAATATCAATAACCTCAGATATGCAGATGACACCACCCTTAGGGCAGAAAGTGAAGAGGAACTCAAAGACCTATTGAAGAAAGTGAAAGAGGAGAGTGAAAAGGTTGTCTTGAAGCTTAACATTCAGAAAACGAAGATCATGGCATCTGGTCCCATCACTTCACAGGAAATAGATGGAGAAACAGTCGAAACAGTGTCAGACTTTATTTTTGGGGCTCCAAAATCACTGCGGATGCTGATAGCAGCCATGAAATTAAAAGACGCTTACTCCTTGGAAGGAAAGTTATGACCAGCCTATATAGCATATTAAAAAGCAGAGACATTACCTTGCCAACCAAGGTCCGTCTAGTCAAGAATATGGTTTTTCCCGTGGTCATGTATGGATGTGAGAGTTGGACTGTGAAAAAAGCTGATCGCCGAAGAATTGATGCTTCTGAACTGTGGTGCTGGAGAAGACTCTTGAGAGTCCCTTGGACTGCAGGGAGATCCAACCAGTCCATTCTAGAGGAGATCAATCCTGGGTGTTCATTGGAAGGACTTATGCTAAAGCTGAAACTCCAACACTTTTGCCACCTCATGCGACGAGTTGACTCACTGGAAAAGTCTCTGATGCTGGGAGCGATTGGGGGTAGGAGAAGACGGGGACGACAGAGAATGAGGTGGCTGGATGGCATTACCGACTCAATGGACATGAGTTTGAGTGAACTCCGTGAGTTGGTGATGGACAGGGAGGCCTGGCGTGCTGTGGTTCATGGGGTTGCTAAGAGTCGGACACGACTAAACGACTGAACTGAACTGAACTGAACTGAAGGTCAACAATATACATGTGTACATGTATTTCTCAGGCATGCAAGCATCCAGAGGAGAAACACAGAGAGGAAGAGACAGACTGAATTTGGAAAGTTCAAGAAAGAGAGGGAAGGAGGGAGAGAGACTGAACAATGGAGAGAGTAAATGAATCGATTTCACAGTATTTGCATGAATCTCACTTCAGTTTTGGAAAAGTAACAGTGCCAATTCCCCCTGAAATGGGGAAAATGACCCAAGATGATGAGACTCAAAAACAAGTATGCGGGGAGCCACTGTTGGTGCAGGCTCCACCACGCCTCGAGGCAGAGTTCGACATTTGAGTAGGACGAGGAATGTTGATATCAGAGGCGGCGATGTCTGAATATTACCTTCCGGTCCTCCCAATGCTGGCGTCAAGAAATAGGCAGGAAGTGGACTTCATCTTCGAAGGTCCCAGAGGCCATCTAGGCCTGATTCTGCCCCATTCTGTGCTAGGTCAGCCCTGTGTGGAATCCGTCCATTGGGAAGTCTCAGTGTCCTAGCTCCATGTGAGAGCGGCCCAAAGTTTGAACAGGCACTGGAGCTGTTCGTAGGTTGACAGACCTAGGCAGGAAATGGGAGAGTGATCCCCACTCTGCAGATGGAGAGACTGTGGAAACCCTGCGGGGCACATGGCTTGCCCAGGGCCACATCACTTCTGAGAAGAAGGAGCCTGGGCTGAAAGCAGCTGTGTCCTCAGAGCTCAGGCCCTGGCTGCACCCTGGTCTCCTAAAGGCTGTGTGTTCTGCTGTGTGGGTGTCAATTTGCCTGCACGTGTCCTGAGGGCATGGGGGAACAACCAGAAACACAGAGGTTCCCTTGGGGAACTTTGTGGAATGGACCTTGGCCACGAAAGCAGGAAATGATATCACTTCCTGGAAACAGAACCCAACAGAACCCGAAACCCGGGTTTCCAGGCCTCCCCAGCAGAGAGGAGCCCCCAGCCAGATCGCTTGCTTTCAGATGTTCTGCTGTTTGCCCCTGCCCAGAGGCCAGGGCCTCAGGCAAGCTCACAGGCAGAGTGTCTGGGAACGCGGTCAACACTGGCTCAGGGCCCCCAGAGAGGCCTCTGATCCTTTGCCCGAAAGAACCTAAAGGTAACAGGGGAGACCCAGGCCAGGTCAGGCCATCTCTCCCGTCCCATATGGGGAAGCCTGAGGCCTTTCCTTGTGTGTGGATGGGGGTTTCTTGGGGTGTGTCTTCCTCAGGCAAGCCCAGCCGCATGTGGGTCAGGAGCCCGTGGGTCGCTTGTGTCCACACCCCAGGGAAGAGCATGCTGGGTGGCATGGGGAGCGTCCGGGCTGAGCCGTGTGCCCAGGCTGACCTCACACCCTCATGGGGGATCTCAGTCCTACCCGGTGGGTACTGAGCAGACACCCGTATCTGTTCTTTTTGGGAGCAGAAAGGCAGACGGGCAGAAACTTTAGACATCTTGTCCAGGCTCAGCTCAGAAATATTGAAGCAGGGCTGGCTGGTGGTCACTATCATTGCATAGCGTCCCACCCGAGGTGGCCCCTGAGGTGCACATCCCATCAACCTCCAAGGGGGAGGTTTCAGAGCAACACCCCCTGCCCTGGAGGCCCAGTGCAGGCTCCAGGTGAGCATGACCACGGAGGGATCAGGCGAACTGGCGATGAAGAGGAAGAGGGCAAGACCTGCTGCTCAGACACCACCCAGCACACACCCGGTACCCAGTCTCAGGCTGCCACTGAGCTCAGCACAGCCAGCTCTAAACCAGAGCGCTGAGAAGCCCTGCCTCGGAGGCAGCAGGAGGACCTGGAACCCAACACAGCAGAGCACAGAGGTGAGGCGGCTGGGGATGCTGCATATGAGTGTGGGGAGGCGGTTCTAGGCCACACAGGGATGAGTCCTCAAGAGCTGAGGCTGGGCCTGGACCAAAGGCTGGACTCAAACCACCCATCTTGGAGACTGCAGAGAAGACACCAATGCTGGGCCTTCTTAGCGCATCTCTAGGAAGCTTTCATGCCCACTTAGGAACAAGGCAAGGCTGGCCTGTGGCAAACTCTTCTTTTCCCCAAGCTCGAGCTCTGGCCGTCAAACTCATCCAGCCTCCACGAACAAGACCTGTCCCTACAGAGGTGGGAGCTCCAGGTGCAGGACCCAGGGATCCAATGAGGGGAGATTGAGACCTGAGACGTCCCCACCCAAAGACACGTGGCAAGCCGGGTCCTGGCCAGCACCCTCAGCACATTGGATCTCTGTGCCTGCAGGACCGCCAGCCCCAGGCCCTGATGTCCTACCCCACCTTCCAGAACCTCCACCTCCATGTGCACTTGTACCTGCTTGGGCTTTGGCGGCAGAACCCTAGTCAGGGCCTGAGTGACCACCTGGGCAGGGGCAGCCTGCTCTGGCTCCTGCCAAGGACTCAGACGCACACCGTTTCTGTCCCTCCCCTACAGGGAGAACAGGCCCCAGTTCTGGACATAGACTCAGAGCCCTTTTGGCAAATACCTGGTCCAAGGGTGCGGTTGGCTCTGCAGCCTCCATCCCTGTGTGTTCCCCGTGGACGCCGTCCACTCTCTCCCCACCCAGGGGAGATTGAATTCCCTTGCCCTGAGCTGATTTTCATCAGGCTCCTAGGCATCTTTCTTCTCATCTTTTATGTTTTTTGTGGCTTTATGTATATTTTGCTCATAAGTCTGTATCAATAAATTTTCCTCCCTTGAAGCCATCTGGGAATATGGAGGCCTTCACAATGCTCTGTAAGCATCACCACTGTCTACATACAGACACCCTCATTCTATTCCCCCCACTTCCTAGGAAAGCCTAGATTCATGGCAAGCACTCCCCGTTCCTCTCTTCCCCTCCTGACAACATTGAGTCTACTTTTCTCTGCATTTCTTCCCATCCTTTTGAGGCCACAATCAATGCCAATCACTGAAATGAAAGGAAACTGGATTTTCCTCTGACTGAAGTTGAAAGTTGCAGTCTCTCAGTATTGTTAGAATCTTGGCATCCCCATGAATTCTACAGTCCGTGGAATTCTCCAGAGCAGAATCCTGGAGTGGGTAGCTTTTCCCTTCTCCAGGGGAGTTTCTGACTCCCCACATATTGGAAAACCAAACTTTAGAATTCTCGTTTCTATGTCATTTGAAGTAGCCTTTGGGTATCTGAAAGGACAGTGTAGGTCCTTTCAAGATGTCATCTGCCAAACGAAGCCTCTTGGCAAATGTGCTCAAAATCTCCAGGTAGGCAGTGCTGTGGTAATTGGGACTCCTCAGGCACAAGGGAAATGCTGAGTTCTTCTGCTGGAACAAACAAACTCACAACAATAAACCAGGCAGGAGAAATGGAAAGATAAATCCACACCACCAAAGGGAAAAGTGTTCCTCAGAGCACAAAGCCAGAGAAAGGCCCACCATCCTTTTGGCCCCCATATCCTCGAGAAAATCAGTGATCGGGAAGGAAAGAGAAGAAACATATGCAGGTCCAATGAGAGGAAATGCACATGTCTCGTGTAGGTCAGAGATGGCCTGACACTTCGCATGGACATGCGGGCAAAGGGAAACACAGTGCAGGTGGCAGTTGTCATCATCTCAGAGCTAGGTGCTCCAGATGGTGACAACCAGCCTTCGGGACCACAAGAGGGAGCCGAGGGCCTAGCAGAGCCCATAGACATCTCTCTCGCTCTCTGGGAGAAGAGTGTGCAGGACCCATCAAAGTCCCACAGGAGCATCTCTTGGCGATCAGTGCCCACCCTCAGGGTGGATCCCACTCCACTTCTGGCACGGTTGTTTCTGTCTGCTGAGATGCTCACCTCTGGCGGTCCGAAGCCACAGGCCTGCTGGGCGCCTACCGAGACTAAACTCCCTTCAGCTGCTCACACAGCCAAGGCCAAACGAGGATACCTGTGGCCTGCGGCTCACAGATGGAAGATCAGAACCCTGTCAACCCGACCTGGGGATCGGTGCTGAAAGGGAGGCTGCACCCGAGTCCCTTTTCACTGGAAATAGTGAAAGTCTGATTGGCTATTGTTCGTCGGGAACATCCAGAAAGTTTAATTAGCGGATAGGGGCGACCTGTACTTGGAGTGCAGAATTTCATGCTTTTTCTCGAATTGCGGCTTGAAGCTTGGAGGTCTTCTCGAGTTACGACGGGGACCACTGTGACTCGCTAGTTTTGCCTCATGGAAGTCAGGTCTCCTGTCATGTTGTAAGTGGAACTTCGTGATTCCTTTCGAGTCGTTGCAGGGCATGAGGGCCACATTTATACTTGAGAGGGTAAACTCAGTTTTCCTCTCCAGTGGCCACAGGGATCTTGGGGTTGCTATGAAAGTTCCCCTGGGGAGTCAGGCCTAGTCTTCGTTGAGGAGGGAACTAAGATTTCCCCCCAAGTTGTAAAAGGATTATCAGGCCTGCTATCTGTTTGAGCGGGAAATTTGGGCTTTTTCCGAGAGGCTCAGCGGGGGATTAATGCCTCCGATCATGTTAGGAGTTGATACTCCGTGTTCCACTGGAGCTGCTGCAAACACAACATGACTCATCTCTAGTTGAGTGTGAACTCGGAGTCCTTTGACCTTGCTGCAGTAACTATTGGGTTGCCCTCGAGTGTCAGTAGATGTGACAGGACTCATCAAGTGGTGTGAGAGGAAGTTGGGATTCCTCTTCATTTGAAAGTGGGATGTCCCATTATCTTCAGCTGAGGTGTGATCACAGGCCTTCTCTTAAATTGTGGTGGGGAAATTCAGTTTTCTTCTCTCATCAGGATGGGTATCTCTGGGCGACCCTAAAGTTGCATCAAGGAAGTCAAGCCTCATATTGAATTTGGAAAAGCAACTCGGGACTTCTGTCTATGTGTTTCAGGAAAAAAAGATTACCTCATCTTGATTTGAGAGGAATCTCGAGGTTTTGCTCGAGTTGCTATGGGAAGTTTGGTTATCCACTCGAATAACGACGGGAATATCAGGGAGCCTCCCGTGTTGTGTCTGGGAAGTCAGAACTCCTTTCCATTTGCAAGAGGAAACTTAGGATTCCTTGGCGTTGCTGCAAAGAAAGAGGTCTGCATCTAGATTCGCGTCGGTTTAACTCAGCATTCCTCTCCAGTAGCAACAGAGTTCTTAGGATTGCTCTCAAATTTCACCTGGGGAGTCAGTCCTCCTCTCGTTTTCAGACTTGGAACTCCGCTTCCTTCTCGATTTGTAAAAGGGGTGTTAGGCCACAGTGGAGTTGAATTTGTACCTGGAGATTGTATTGAGAATGCTCGGGGAGTCAGGTCTCCACTCGTCTTGTGAGTTGATCCTCGAGGATACATTTGAATCTGTTCAGTGGAATCAGACAATATCTCGAGTGGGTGGGGACACCGGTACCTTTTCCAATTGTGTTTTGAAACCCTATGGATATTCCCGAGTTTCAAGGTGTTACTGGCCTCCTTGCACTGTGCCACGGGAATGTCCGGATTCCATTCCAGACATAGCAGTGGGATCGACTGTCATCTGGGAAAGAGAACTGGAAACAGGGCACTTTGTCAGTTGTGGCAGGAAACTCGGTGTTCTTCTTGATTGGGATGGGGTAGGTCGGTGTAATTTTTCAGTCACATAAAGGACGTTAAGAACCTTCTGGAGTTTCCAACGGGAACGTGGGACTGCCCTTGAAAATCTGCAACGGAAATGCTCCTCATTTCGCCTTTAGGGCAAAATCTTGTTGTTTCTCTCGAGTTGCGGAGGGAAGCTTGGTATCTCTCTCCAGTTGCGAAGGGAACCTAGGAAATCGCTCGTGTTGCTTCAGGCAATTCAGGTCTCCTGTCGTCTTGGAAGGGGTACTTTGGGATTACTCTTGAGAGGTGGAATGGGAATAGGGCCTCCTCTGCTGTTGAGTCGGAAAAACGTGTGCTCCTCTCCAGTGGGGACAGCTATGTCGGGTAGTTTTTGAGTCGCATAAAGGGTGTCAAGTACCCATTCGAATTTCAAGCGGGAATGTGGGATTTCTCTTGAGACTCTACAATGAAAAATTTCCTCATCTGGCATTGAAGGGATAATCTTGTGGTTTTTCTCGAGTTGCGGCTGGAAGCTTGGGGTTCTTCTTGAGTTGTGACGGAGACCTCAGGAACTCTCTCGTGTTGTCCCATGGAAGTCAGGTCTCCTATCATGTTGGAAGGGAAACCTCGGGATTCTGCTCTAGGCACAGCAGAGGAATAGGGCCGCATCTAGCGTTGAGTCGGTCAACTGTGTGTTCCTCTCCAGTGGCGACAGGGATCTCGGAGTTGCTACGAAGGTTTTACTGGGGGGTCAGGTTTCGTTTCGATTTGAGGCATGGAATTCTGCTTTCCTTTCGAGTTATAAAAGAGGAATCTGTCCTCGTGTCATGATCAGGCCGTTCATTAGGGCTTTTTCTATAGCCTCATCATGGGTGTCAGGTATCCTGTCCTGTTGTGATATCATAGTCGGTTTTACCTTGGAGCTTTGCTAGATCCTCAGGACCTACCTCGCTTGGAGGGGGAACTCATAGCAGCGGGTAGCTTGTAGTCTCTCTCGAGTTATGACAGGGACCTCAGGAACTCTCTCGTTTTGCTTCTTAGAAGTCAGGTCTCCTTTCGTGTTGAAAGGAAAGCTTCGGGATTTCCCTCGAGGTGTGGAATGGGAATAGGGCCTCATCTAAGAATGAGTGTATATTGTGTTCTCTTCTCCTGTGGGGACTGCTATGTCAGGGAATTTTTGTGTCGCATAAAGGGTGTCAAGTACCCCAACGAGTTTCAAGCGGGAATGTGGGATTTCTCTTGAGACTCTGCAGCAGAAAATATCCTCATCTCGCATTGATGGGCGAATTTTTCGGTTTTTTTGTCCAGCTGAGGCTGGTAGCTTGTAGTTTCTCTTGAGTTGCGACGGGGATCTCAGGATATTGCCGGTGTTGTCCCAGGGAAATCTGGCCTGCTTTCATGTTGGAACGGAAACCGCAGTATTCTTCCCGTGACGCACCAGAGGAATAGGGCCGAATCTAGCGTTGTGTAGGTAAATTGTGTGCTCTTCCTCAGTGGGGCCGGTTATGTTGGGGAAGTTTTGAGTCGCATAAAGAGTGTCAAGTACCCTTTCGAGTTTCAAGCGGGAATGTGGAATTTTAATGAGACTCTGCATTGGAAAAGTTCCTCATCTCGCCTTGAGGGCTGAATCATTTGGTTTCTCTCGAGTTGTGGCGGGAAGACTGTGGTCCCACTCGAGTTTCGACAGGGACCTCAGGAACTCACTCGTGGTCTTCAGGGACATCAGTTCTCCTTTCGTGTTGCAAGGAGAGCTTCGGGATTACTGTCGAGGAGTGGAATGGGAACAGGGCATGACCTAAGTTTGAGTCCGGAAATTGTGTGCTCCTCAGTACTGGGGACAGCTATGTCAGGGAACGTTTTGGGTCACATAAAGAGTGTCAAGTACCCGTACGAGTTTCAAGCGGAAATGTGGGATTTCTCTTGAGACGCTGCAGCAGAAAAGTCCCTCATCATGCCTTGAGGGCAGAATGTTGTGCTTTTTCTTGAGTTGCGGCGGGAACCTTGGAGTCCTTCTCTAATTGGGACGGGGACCTCAGGAACTCGCTCCCATGGACCCTGGAAAGTCAGGTCTCCTTTCGTGTTGGAAGGGCAACTTAGAGATTCCTGTCGAGGCTTGGAATGGGAATTGGGCCTTATCTAGAGATGAGTCCATTAATTGTGTGCTCCTCTCCTGTGGGGACGGCTTAATCAGGGAGCTTTTTGTGTTGCAGAAAGGCTGTCAACTATCCGTTCGAATTTAAACCGGGAATGTGGGGTTTCTCTTGAGACTCTGCAGCAGAAATATTCCTCATCTCGCATTGATGGGGAATCTTTTGATTTTTCTCGCTTTGCAGCGGGAAGCATGTGGTCTCTCTCGAGTTACGTTGGGGACCTCAGGAACTCGCTCATGTTGCTTCAGGGAGGTCAGGTCTTCTTTTGTGTTGCACGAGAGCTTCTGGATTACTCTGGAGGCGTGGAATGAGAATAGGGCCTCATCTAAGAATGAATCTGTAAATTATGTTCTCCTCTCCATGCGGGCAGCTTTATCATGGAACGTTTTGAGTCGCATAAAGGGTGTCAATTACCTGTAAGAGTTTCAAGCGGAAATGTGGGATTCCTCTTGAGACTCTGCAGCAGAAAATTTTCTCATCTCACATTGAGGGTAGAATCTTGTGGTTTTTCTCGAGTTGTGCCGGGAAGCTTGGGGTCCCTCTCTAGTTGTGCCGGGGACCTCAGGAATTTGCTTTTGTTGCTTCAGTGAAGTCAGGTCTCCTTTCTTTTTGCAAGAAGAGCTTCGGGATTACTCTCGAAGCGTGGAATGGGAATAGGGCCTTATATAACATTGAGTCCGTAAATTGTGTGCTCCACAGCCCTGGAGACTGCTATGTAAGGGAACTTTTTGAGTCACCTAAACGGTGTCAAGTACCCATTCGAGTTTCAAGCGGGAATGTGGGATTTCTCCTGAGACTCTGCAGCAGAAAATTTCCTCATCTCACATTGATGGGGAAGTCTTGTGGCTTTTCTCGAGTTGCGGCAGGAAGCTTGGGGTTCTTCTCGAGTTGTCACGGGGACCTCAGGAAATCACTCTTGTTGCCCCAGTGAACGAAGGTCTCCTATAATGTTGGAAGGGGAACCTTGGGATTCCTCTCCAAACGCAGCAGATGAATAGGGCCATATCTAGTGTTGACTTTGTCAATTGTGTGTTCCTCTCCAGTGGGGATATGCATCTTGGAGTTGCTCTCAACATTCACCTGGGGCTCTTCCCGTGTTCAGGCATGGAACTCTACTTTCTTCTCGATTTGTAAAAGGGGTGTTAGACCACAGTCGAGTTGAATTTGTAACTGGAGATTGTATTGAGAATTCTCGGGGAGTCAGGTCTCCACTCGTCTTGTGAGTTGATCCTCGAGGATACATTTGAATCTGTTCAGTGGAATCAGACAATATCTCGAGTGGGTGGGGACACCGGTACCTTTTCCAATTGTGTTTTGAAACCCTGTGGATAATCCCGAGTTTCAAGGTGGTACTGGCCTCCTTGCACTGTGCCACGGGAATGTCCGGATTCCATTCCAGACAAAGCAGGTGAATCGACTGTCATCTGGAAAACAAGACTGTATAACGGGGCACTTTGTCAGTTGTGCGTTGTCTTGACAAAACTCTATTAGCCTTTGCCATACTTCATTCCGTGCTCCAAGGCCAAATTTGCCTGTTACTCCAGGTGTTTCTTGCCCTCCTACTTTTGCATTCCAGTCCCCTAGAATGAAAAAGACATCTTTTTTGGGTGTTAGTTCTAAAAGGTCTTGTAGGTCTTCATAGAACCGATTAACTTCGGCTTTTTCAGCATTACTGGTTGGGGTATAGGCCTGGATTACTGTAATATTGAATGGTTTGCCTTGGAAACGAACATAAATAATTCTATCATTTTTAAGATTGCATCCAACTACTGCATTTTGGACTCTTTTGTTGACCATGATGGCTACTCCATTTCTTCTAAGGGATTCCCGCCCACAGTAGTAGATATAATGATCATCCGAGTTAAATTCACCCATTTCAGTCCATTTTAATTCACTGATTCCTAGAATGTCGACGTTCACTCTTGCCATCTCCTGTTTGACCACTTCCAACTTGCCTTGATTCATGGACCTAACATTCCAGGTTCCAATGCAATATTGCTCTTTACAGCACCGGACCTTGCTTCTATCACTGGTCACATCCACAACTGGGTATTGGTCTTGCTTTTGCTCCATCCCTTTATTCCTTCTATAGTTATTTCTCCACTGAGCTCCAGTAGCATACTGCACACCTACCGACCTGGGGAATTCCTCATTCAATATCCTATCATTTTGCCCTTTGTTACTGTTCATGGGGTTCTCAAGGCAAGTATACTGAAGTGGTTTGCCATTCCCTTCTCCAGTGGACCACATTCGGCTGCGTTCCATGTGATCAGATCGGCTATTTCCCTGTGATTATGATTTCAGTGTGTCTGTGCTCTGATGCCCCCTAGCAATACTTACCGTCTTATTTGTGTTTCTCTTACCTTGGTTGTGGAAAATCTCTTCACAGCCGCTCCAGCAAAGTGCAGCCGCTGTACCTTACCTTGGACGAGGGGTATCTCCTCAAGGCCGCCCCTCCTGACCTTGAATGCGGAGTAGCTCCTCTTGGCCCTCCTGCACCCCCGCAGCCACCGCCTGTTGGAAGTGGGGTAGCTCCTCTCAGCCCCCAGCCCGGGCAAAGGCTAATAGAGTTTTGTCAAGAGAATGCACTGGTCATAGCAAACACAATCTTCCAACAACAAAGAGAAGACTCTACACATGGACATCACAAGACGGTCAACACTGAAATCAGATTGATTATATTCTTTGCAACCAAAGATGGAGAAGTTGTATACAGTTAGAGAAAACAAGACCAGGAACTGACTGTGGCTCAGATCATGAACTCCTTATTGCGAAATTCAGACTTAAATTGAAGAAAGTAGGGAAAACCACTAGACCATTCAGATATGATCTCAATCAAATCCCTTATGATTATACAGTGGAAGTGAGAAATAGATTTAAGGGACTAAATCTGATGGATAGAGTGCCTGATGAACTCTGGACGGAGGTTCGTGACATTGTACAGGAGACAGGGACCAAGATCATCCCCATGGAAAAGAAATGCAAAAGAGCGAAATGGCTGTCTGAGGAGGCCTTACAAATAGCTGTGAAAAGAAGAGAGGCGAAAAGCAAAGGAGAAAAGGAAAGACATAAGCATCTGAATGCAGAGTTCCAAAGAATAGCAAGGAGAGATAAGAAAGCCTTCCTCAGTGATCTATGCAGAGAAATAGAGAAAAACAACAGAATAGGAAAAACAAGAGACCTCTTCAAGAAATTTAGAGATTCCAAGGGAACATTTCATGCAAAGATGGGCTTGATAAAGGACAGAAATGGTATGGACTTAACAGAAGCAGAAGATATTAAGAAGAGGTGGCAGGAATACACAGAAGAACTGTACAAAAAAGATCTTCACGACCAAGATAGTCACAATAACGTGATCACTGACCTAGAGCCAAACATCTTGGAATGTGAAGTCAAGTGGGTCTTAGAAAATATCACTACGAATAAAGCTAGTGGAGGTGATGGAATTCCAGTTGAGCTATTTCAAATCTTGAAAGATGATGCTGTGAAAGTGCTACACTCAATATGCCAGCAGATTTGGAAAACTCAGCAGTGGCCACAGGACTGGAAGAGGTCAGTCTTCATTCCAATCACAAAGAAAGGCAATGCCAAAGAATGCTCAAACTACGGCACAATTGCACTCATCTCACATGCTAGTAAAGTCATGCTCAAAATTCTCCAAGCCAGGCCTCAGCAGTATGTAAACTGTGAACTCCCAGATGTTCAAGCAGGTTTTAGAAAAGGCAGAGGCACCAGAGATCAAATTGCCAACATCCGCTGGATCATGGAGAAAGCAAGAGAGTTTCAGGAAAACATCTATTTCTGCTTGATTGACTATGCCAAAGCCTTTGACTGTGTCGATCACAACAAACTGTGGAACATTCTGAAAGAAATGGGAATCCCAGACCACCTGACCTGCATCTTGAGAAACCTGTATGCAGGTCAGGGAGCAACAGTTAGAACTGGACATGGAACAACAGACTAGTTCCAAAGAGGAAAAGGAGTACGTCAAGGTTGTATATTGTCACCTTGCTTATTTAACTTTTATGCAGAGTACATCATGAGGAACGCTGGGCTGGAAGAAGCATAAGCTGGAATCAAGATTGCTGGGAGAAATATCAATAACCTCAGATATGCAGATGACACCACCCTTATGGCAAAAAGTGAAGAGGAACTCAAAAGCCTCCTGATGAAAGTGAAAGAGGAGAGTGAAAAGGTTGGCTTGAAGCTCAACATTCAGAAAACAAAGATCATGGCATCTGTTCCCATCACTTCATGGGAAATAGATGGAAAAACAGTGGAAACAGTGTCAGACTTTATGTTTTGGGGCTCCAAAATCACTGCAGATGCTGATTGCAGCCATGAAATTAAAAGATGCTTGCTCCTTGAAAGGAAAGTTATGACCAACCTTGATAGTATATTACAAAGCAGAGACATTACTTTGCCAACGAAGGTCCGTCTAGTCAAGGCAATGGTTTTTCCTGTGGTCATGTATGGATGTGAGAGTTGGACTTTGAAGAAGGCTGATCGCCAAAGAATCGATGCTTTTGAACTGTGGTGTGGGAGAAGACTCTTGAGAGTCTCTTGTACCGCACGGAGATCCAACCAGTCCATTCTAAGGGAGATCGATCCTGGGTGTTCATTGGAAGGACTGATGTTAAAGCTGAAACTGCAATACTTGGCCACCTCATGCGACAAGTTGACTCACTGGAAAAGACTCTGATGCTGGGAAAGTTTGGGGGCGGGAGGAGAAGGGGACGACCGAGAATGAGATGGCTGGATGTCATCACTGACTCTGTGGACATGAGTTTGAGTGTACTCCGGGAGTTGGTGATGGACAGGCAGGCCTGGCGTGCTGTGATTCATGGGGTCGCGGAGAGTCGGATACGACTGAGCGACTGAACTGAACTGAACTTATCAGTTGTGGCAAGAAACTCAGTGTTCCTCTCAACTGCGGCAGGGTATGTCGGTGCAATTTTTGAGTCGCATAAAGCATGTAAAGTTACCTGTCATGTTGGAAGCTGGAATGTGGGATTTCTTTTGAGAATCTGCAACAGAAATGTTCCTCATCACGCTTTGAGGGCAGAATTTTCTGGTTTTCCTCGAGTTGTGGCGGGAAGCTTCGGGTCCCTCTCGAATTGTGATGGGGAACTGAGGAACACCCTTGTGTTTCCCCAGGAAAGCCAGGTCTCCTTTCGTGTTGGAAGAGGAATTTCAGGATTCCTCTGGAGGCGTGGAATGGGAATTGGGCTTCATATAGAGATGAGTTTGTTATTGTGTGCTATTCCCCTGTGTGTTCGGCTTAATTAGGAAGCTTTTTGTGTCACAGAAAGGGTGTCAAGTAGCAGTTCGAGTTTCAAGCGAGAATGTGGGATTTCTCTTGAGACCCTGCAGCAGAAAAGTTCCTCATGTCACATTGATGGGGGAATCTTGTGATTTCTCTCAAGTTGTGGTGGGAAGCTTGTAGTCTATCACGAGTTATGACCGGGACCACAGGAACTCGCTCATATTGCTTCAGGGAAGTCAGGGCTCCTTTCGTGTTGCTAGGAGAGCTTCGGGATTACTCTCCAGGCGTGGAATGGGAATAGGGCCTCATCTAAGAATGAGTCTGTATATTGTGTTCTCCTCTCCAGTGGGGACAGCTAAGTCTTGGAACTTTTTGAGTCGCATAAAGGGTGTCAGGTACCCCTACGAGTTTCAAGCGGCATTGTGGGATTTCTCTTGAGACTCTGCAGCAGAACACTTCTTTATCTCTCATTGATGGGGAATCCTGTGGTTTATTTCGAGTTACGGCGGGAAGCTCCGGGTTCCTCTGGAGTTGCTACGGGGACCTCAGGAACTCTCTCGTGTTGTCCCAGGGAAGTATGGTCTCCATTCGTGTTGGAAGGGGAACCACAGTATTCTTCCCGTGGCGCACAGAGGAATAGCGCCGAATCTAGCATTGTGTAGGTAAATTGTGTGCTCTTCCTGAGTGGGGCCGGTTATATCATGGAAGTTTTGAGTCGCATAAATGGTGTCAAGTCCTCCTACAAGTTTCAAGTGGGAATGTGGCATTTCTCTTGAGACATTGTAGCAGAAAATTTCCTCATCTCGCATTGATGGCCGAATCTTTTGGTTTTTTTATCCAGTTGCGGTGTGGAGTTTGTAGTCTCTCTAGAGTTATGACGGGGATCTCAGGATATTGCTGGTGTTGTCCCTGGGAAGTAGGGTCTCCTTTCGCATTGGAACGGAACCACGGTATTCTTCCCATTGTGCAGCAGAAGAATAGGGCCGAATCTAGCGTTGTGTAGGTAAATTGTGTGTTCTTCCTCAGTGGGGCCGGTTATGTTGGGGAAGTTTTGAGTTGCATAAAGGGTGTCAAGTACCCTTTCGAGTTTCAAGCGGGAATGTGGAATTTTAATGAGACTCTGCATTGGAAAAGATCCTCATCTTGCCTTGAGGGTTGAATCTTTTGGTTTTTCTCAAGTTGTGGCGGGAAGCTTGTGGTCCCTCTCGAGTTGCGACGGGGACCTCAGGAACTCACTCGTGGTCTTCAGGGACATCAGTTCTCCTTTCGTTGCAAGGACAGCTTTGGGATTATTGTCGAGGAGTGGAATGGGAACAGGGCATGACCTAAGTTTGAGTCCGGAAATTGTGTGCTCCTCAGTACTGGGGACAGCTATGTCAGGGAACGTTTTGGGTCGCATAAAGAGTGTCAAGTACCCGTACGAGTTTCAAGCGGAAATGTGGGATTTCTCTTGAGACGCTGCAGCAGAAAAGTCCCTCATCATGCCTTGAGGGCAGAATGTTGTGGTTTTTCTTGAGTTGCGGCGGGAACCTTGGAGTCCCTCTCTAATTGGGACGGGGACCTCAGGAACTCGCTCCCATGGACCCTGGAAAGTCAGGTCTCCTTTCGTGTTGGAAGGGCAACTTAGAGATTCCTGTCGAGGCTTGGAATGGGAATTGGGCCTCATCTAGAGATGAGTCCGTTAATTGTGTGCTCCTCTCCTGTGGGGACGGCTTAATCAGGGAGCTTTTTGTGTCGCAGAAAGGGTGTCAACTATCCGTTCGAATTTAAACCGGGAATGTGGGGTTTCTCTTGAGACTCTGCAGCAGAAATATTCCTCATCTCACATTGATGGGGAATCTTTTGATTTTTCTCGAGTTGCGGCACTAAGCATATGGTCTCTCTCGAGCTAAGTCGGGGACCACAGGAACTCGCTCGTGTTGCTTCAGGGAAGTCAGGTCTCCTTTCGTGTTGCAAGAGAGTTTCTGGATTAACTGGAGTCATCGAGAGAATAGGGCCTCATCGAGGAATCAGTCTGTAAATTGTGTTCTCCTCTCCGTGCAGGCAGCCATTTCATGGAACTCTTTGAGTCACATAAAGGGTGTCAAGTACCCGTAAGAGTTTCAAGCGGAAATATGGGATGTCTCTTGAGACTCTGCAGCGGAAAATTTCTCATCTCACACTTAAGGTAGAATCTTGTAGTTTTTCTCAAGTTGTGGCAGGAAGTTTGGTGACCCTCTCAAGTTGCGCCGGGGACCTCAGGAATTCACTCGTGGTGCTTCAGCGAGGTCATGTCTCCTTTCGTTTTGCAAGAAGAGCTTCGGGATTACTCTCGAAGCGTGGAATGGGAATAGAGCCTCATCAAATGTTGAGTCCATAAATTGTGTGCTCCTCTCCAGTGGGGACGGCATAGTCAGGGAACCTTTTGTGTCACAGAAAATGTTTCAAGTACCCTTTCGAGTTTCAAGTGGGAATGTGTGATTTCTCTTGAGACTGCAGGAGAAATGTTCCTCATCTCGCATTGAGGAGAGAATCTTGTGGTTTTTCTCGAGTGGCAGTTGAAAGCTTGGGGTCCCTTTTGGTTTGAGACGGGGATCTCATGAACTGGCTAGTGTAGCCCAAGGGAAGTCAGGTCTCCTTTCTTCTGATAGGGGAACTTCGAGATTACTCTTTAGGCATGGAATGGGAATAGGGTATCATCTAAAGTTGAGTCCATAAATTGTGTTCTCCTCTTACGTGGGGAGAGCTATGTCAGGGAATGTCTTGAGTCGCATAAAGGGTGTCATGTATCCATTTGAGTTTCAAGCGGGAATGTGGGATTTCTCTTGAGACTCTGCAGGGGAAATTTTCCTCATCTCTCCTTGAGTGCAGAATCTTGTGGTTTTTCTGTGGTGTGTCATGAAGCTTGGGGTCCTTCTCGAGTTGCAACGGGGCCCTCAGATATTCGCTGGTCATGCCCCAGGGAAGTCAGGTCTCCTTGCGTGTTGGAAGGGAAACTTCGGGTTTATTCTGGAGGCGTGGAATGGCAAATGGAAGTCATCTAGAAATGAGTCCTTAAATTGTGTGCTCCTCTCCAGTAGGGACGGCTTAGTCAGGGAACTTTTATGGTTGCCGAAAAGGTGTCAACTACCTGTTCGAATTTCAAGCGGGAATGTGGGTTTTCCCTTGAGACTCTGCAGCAGAAAATTCCTCATCTCGCATTGCTGGGGGAATCTCGTGATTTTTATCGAGTTGCGGCGGGAAGCTTGTAGACCTCTCGAGTTGTGACAGTGACCTCAGAACCTAGCTCTTTTTACTTCAAGGAGGTCAGGTCACTGTTCTTTTTGCAAGGGGAGCTTCGGGATTATACTCGAGGCGTAGAATGGGAATACGGCCTCATCTAAAATTGAGTCCATAAATTCTATTCTCCTCTCTAGTGGGGACAGCTATGTCAGCGAAAGTCTTGAGTCGCATAAAGTGTGTCAAGTACCCGTTCGAGTTTCAAGCGGGAATGTGTGATTTCTGTTTAGACTCTGCAGCAGAAATATTCTGCATCTCACATTGAGGGGAGAATCTTGTGGTTCTTCTCGAGATGCACCTGAAAGCTTGGTTTCCCTTTTGGGTTAAGACGGGGATCTCAGGAAATCGGTTCTGTAGCCCCAGGGAAGTCAGGTCTCATTTCCTGTTGTAAAGGGTACTTCGGCATTTATCTCGGGGCATGGAATGTGAATTTGGACTCATCTAGAGATGAGTCTGTTAATTGTGTGCTCCTCTGCAGTGGGGACGTCTTAGTAAGGGAGCTTTTAAGGTTGCAGAAACGGTGTCAAGTACCCGTTCGAATTTAAGCGGGAATGTGGGAATTCCCTTGAGACTCTGCAGCAGAAAATTCCTCATCTCGCATTGATGGGGTAATCTCGTGGTTTTTATCGAGTTGCGGCGGGAAGCTTCTAGTCCTTCTCGAGTTGGGACAGTGACTTCAGATCCTAGCTCTTTCACTTCAGGGATGTCAGGTCACCCATCTTGTTGCAAGGAGAGCTTCAGGATTACACTCGAGGCATAGAATGGGAATACCACCTCATCTAAAGATGAGTCTATAAACTGTGTTCTCCTCTCAAGTGGGGACAGCTATATCAGGGAGTGTCTTGAGTCGCATAAAGGGTGTCAAGTACACGTTGGAGTTTAAAGCGGGAATGTGGGATTTCTCTTGAAACTCTGCAAGGGAAATTTTCCTCACCTCATGTTGAGTGCACGATCCTGTGGTTTTTCACGAGATGCGGCGGGAAGCTAGGGGTCCTTCTCGAGTTTCGACGGGGACCTCAGTAACTAGCTCGTGTTGCCCCAGGGAAGCCAGGTCTCATTTGGTGTTGGAAAGGAAACTTCGGGATTATTCTCGAGGCGTGGAATGGGAATTGGAAGTCATCTAGAGATGAGTCCGTAAATTGTGTACTCCTCTCCAGTAGGGACAGCTTAGTCAGGGAACTTTTATGGTTGCAGAAATGGTGAAAAGTACCCGTTCCAATTTCAACTGGGAATGTGGGATTTCCTTTGAGACTCTGCAGAAGAAAATTCCTCATCTCGCTTTGATGGTGAAATCTCGTGGTTTTATTGAGTTGTGGCGACAAGCTTGTAGTCCCTCTCGAGTTGCGACAGTGGCCTCAGAACCTAGCTTTTTTTACTTCAGAGAGGTCAGGTCACTTTTCTTGTTACAAGGAAAGCCTCTGGATTTACCTCGAGGAGTAGAATGGGAATAGGTCCCCTTCTAAATTTGAGTCCATAAATTGTTTTCTCCTCTCCAGTGGGGACATCTATGTCAGGGAATGTCTTTAGTCGCATAAAGGGTGTCAAGTACCCGTTCGCATTTCAAGGGGGGATGTGGGATTTCTCTTGAGACTCTTTAGGGGAAATTTTCCTATTCTCACCTTGAGTGCAGAATTTGTAGTTTTTCTCGAGTTGTGGCAGGAAGCTTGGGGTCCTTCTCAAGTTGCAATGGGGCCCTCACGAACTGGCTCGTGTTTTCCCAGGGACGTCAGGTCACCAATCGTGTGGAAGGGTAACCTCGGGATTCCGTTCGTGGCATGGAATATGATTTCGGTCTCATCTTGTGTTGAGTCCATTAATTGTGTGCTCCTCTCCAGTGGGGACGGCTTAGTCAGGGATCTTTTTGCGTCGCAGAAAGGGTTTCAAGTACCCTTTCGAGTTTCAAGCAGGAATGTGTGATTTCTCTTGAGACTCTGCAACAAAAATATTCCTCATCTCGCATTGAGGGGAGAATCTTTTGGTTTTACTCGAGTTGTGGCTGGAAGCTTGAGGTCCCTTTTGGGTTGCAATGGGGATCTCAGGAACTCGCTCGTGTAGTCCCTGAGAAGTCAGGTCTCCTTTTGTTTTAGTAGGGGAACTTCGGGATAACTCTCGAGGAGAGGAATGGGAATAGGGCCTCAACTAAAGTTGAGTCCATATATTGTGTTCTCCTCTCAAGTGGGGACAGCTGTGTCAGGAATATCTTGAGTCGCATAAAGCTTGTCATGTACCCATTCGAGTTTCATGTGGGAATGTGAGATTTCTCTTGAGTCTCTGCAGGGGAAATTTTCCAAATCTCACCTGAGTGCACAATCTTGTGATTTTTGTCAAGATGAGGCCGGAAGCTTCAGCTCCTTCTCAATTGCGACGGGGACCTCAGGAATTCGCTCGTGCTGTCCGAGGGACGTCAGGTCTCCAATTGTACTGGAAGGGGAACGTCGTTATTCCGCTCAAGCCGTGGAATGTGATTTGGGTCTCGTCTTGCGTTGAGTCCGTTAATTGTGTGCTCTTCTCCAGTGGGGACGGCATAGTCAGGTAACTTTTTGTGTTGCAGAAAGGGTTTCAAGTACTCTTTCGAGTTTCAAGTGGGAATGTGTGATTTCGCTTGAGACTCTGCAGCAGAAATGTTCCTCATCTCGAATTGAGGAGAGAATCTTGTGGTTTTTCTCGAGTTGCGGCGGGAAGCTTGGGGTCCCTTTCGGGTTGCGACGGGGATCTCAGAAACTTGCTCGTGTAGCCCCAGGGAAGTCAGGTCTCCTTTCCTGTTGGAAAGGGTACTTCAGGATTTCTCTTGAGGCATGGAATATGAATTGGGACACATCTAGAGATGAGTCCGTTAATTGCGTGCTCCTCTCCAGTGCGGAGTGCTTAGTAAGAGTCCTATTTATGTCACAGAAATGGTGTCAAGTAACCGTTCGAGTTTAAGCGGGAATGTGGGATTTCTTTTGAGACTTTGCAGGGGAAATTTTCCTCATCACACCGTGAGTGCAGAATCTCGTGTTTTTTCTCGAGTTGCGGCGGGAAGCATGCGTTCCTTCTCGAGTTGCGACAGGGAACTCAGGGACTTGCTCGTGTACTCGCTGGGAAGTCAGGTCTCCTTTCGTATTGGTAGGGGAACATCGGGATTTCTCTTAAGGCGTGGAAATGGAATAGGGCCTCATCTAAAGTTGAGTCCATAAATTGTGTTCTCCTCTCAAGTGGGGAAAGCAATACCAGGGAATGTCATGAATCTCATAAAGGGTGTCAAGTACACGTTGGAGTTTAATGGGAGAATGTGGGATTTCTCTTGAAACTCTGCATGGGAAATTTTCCTCATCTCACGTTGAGTTCACAATCTTGTGGTTTTTCACGAGATGCGGGGGGAAACTAGGGGTCCTTCTCGAGTTTTGACGGGGACCTCAGTATCTCACTCGTGTTGCCCCAGGGAAGTCACGTCTCATTTCGTGTTGGAAGGGAAACTTCGCGATTATTCTCGAGGCGTGGAATGGGAATTGGAAGTCATCTAGATATGAGTCCGTAAATTGTGTTCTCCTCTCCAGTAAGGACAGCTTAGTCAGGGAACTTTTATGGTTGCAGAAAAGGTGTCAAGTACCCGTTCCAATTTCAAGCGGGAAGGTGATTTCCCTTGAGACTCTGCAGCAGAAATGTTCCTCTTCTCGCATTGAGGAGAGAATCTTGTGGTTTTTCTCGAGTTGCAGCTGAAAGCTTGGGGTCCCTTTAGGGTTGAGACGGGGATCTCAGGAACTTGCTCGTGTAGCCCCAGGGAAGTCAGGTCTCCTTTCCTGTTGCAAAGGGTACTTCGGGATTTCTCTCGAGGCATTGAATGTGAATTGGGACACATCTAGAGATGAGTCCGTTAATTGTGTGCTCCTCTCCAGTGGGGACTGCTTAGTAAGGGTCCTATTTATGTCGCAGAAATGGTGTCAAGTACCCGTTATCGTTTCATGCGTGAATGTGGGATTTCTCTTGAAACTCTGCATGGGAAATTTTCCTCCTCTAACCTTGATCCAGAATCTTGTGTTTTTTCTCGTTTTGTGGCAGGAAGATTTTGGCCCTACTCGATTTCCGACAGGGACTTCAGAAACTCGCGAGTGTAGTTCCTGGGAAGTCAGGTCTACTTTTGTTTTCGTAGGGGAACATCGAGATTACTCTCGAGGCGTGAATGAAAATAGGGATCAGCTAAATTTGAGTCCATAAATTGTGTTGTCCTCTGAAGTAGGGACAGCGGTATCATGATTGTCTTGAGTCGCATAAAGGGTATCAGTTCCTCTTTCGCCTGTCAAGCGGGAATGTGGGATTTCTCTTGAGCCTCTGCAGGGGAAATTTTCCTCATCTAACCTTGAGTGCAGAATCTAGTGGTTTTTCTCACGTTGGGGCGGGAAACTTGGGGCCCTTCTCGACTTGCGACAGGGACCTCAGTACCTCGCTCTGTAGTCCCTGGGAAGTCAGGTCTCCTTTCGTTTTGCTAGGGGAATTCGGGATTACTAGTGAGGTCTGGAAGGGAAATAGGCCTTCATTACTGTTGAGTTCATAAATTATGTTCTCCTCTCAAGTGGGGACTGCTATGTCAGGGAATGTCTTGAGTTGCATAAAGGGTGTCAAGTACCCGTTCGCATTTCAAGTGGGAATATGAGATTTCTCTTGAGATTCTCCTCATGTTACTTTGAGTTCAGAATCTTGTGGTTTTTCTCTTGTTGCGGCGGGAAGCTTGGGGTCTACGAAAGGGACCTCAAAAAAAAGCTCTTGTAGTCCATGGGAATTCAAGTCTCCTTTCGTTTTGGTAGGGGAACATCGGGATTACTATCGAGCCATGGAATGGGAATAGGGCCTCCTCTAAAGTTGAGTCCATAAACTGTGTTCTCCTCGCAAGTATGGACAGCCTTGTCAGGGAATTTCTTGAGTCGCCTATAGTGTGTCAAGTACCCGTTCGCGTTTGTAACACGAATGTGGGATTTCTCTTGAGACTCTACAGGGGAAATTTTCCTCGTCTCACCTTAAGTGAAGAATCTTGTGGTTTCTCTCGAGTTGAGGCGGGAAGCTTGGGTTCCTTCCGGAGTTGAGACAGGGAACTCAGGATCTCGCTCGTGTAGCCCCTGGGAAATCCGGTCTCCTTTCATTTCGGTAGGGGAACATTGGGGTTACTCTTGAGGCGTGGAATGGGAATAGGGCCTCATCTAAAGTTGAGTCCATAAATTGTGTTCTCCTCTCAAGTGGGGACAGCTATGTCAGGGAATGTCTTGAGTCGCATAAAGGGTGTCAAGTGCCCAATCGCATTTCAATCGGGAATGTGGGATTTCTCTTGTGACTGTAGGGGAAATTTTCCTCATCTCACCTTGAGTAGAGAATATTGAGGTTTTTCTCGAGTTGCGGCGGGAAGCTTGGGGTCCTTCTCGAGTTGCGACAGGGACCTCAGGAACTCGCTCGTACAGTCCCTGGGAAGTCAGGTCTCCTTTCGTTTTAGTAGGGGAACATCAGGATTATTCTCGAGGCATGCAATGGGAAAAGGGCTTCATCTAAATTTGAGTCCATAAAACGTGTTCTCCTCTCAAGTGGCGACAGCTAAGTAAGGGAAATTCTTGAGTGGCATAAACGGTGTCAATTACCGATTCGCGTTTCAAGCGGGTATGTTGGATTACTCTTGATACTATGCATTGGAAATTTTCCTCATCTCTCCGTTACTGCCGAATCTTGTGTTTTTTCTCGAGTTGCGGCGGGAAGCTTGGGGTCTTTCTGGAGTTGCGACAGGGACCTCAGGAAGTCGATGGTGTAGGCCCTGGGAAGTCAGATCTCCTTTTCTTTAGGTAGGGGAACATCGGAAATACTCTCAAGGCGTGGAAAGGAAATAGGGCCTCATCTAAAGTTGCGTCCAAAAAGTGTGTTCTCCTCTCAAGTGGGGACAGCTGTGTCAGGGAATGTCTTCAGTCGCATAAAGGGTGTCAAGTGACTGCATTTCAATCAGGAATGTGGGATTTCTCTTGAGACGCTGCAGGGGAAATTTTCCTCACCTCATCTTGAATAGAGAATATTGTGGTTTTTCTCGAGTTTCAGCGGGAAACTTGGTGTCCCTCTCGAGTTGCGACACGGACCTCAGGAACTCGCTCGTGTGTTCCTCGGAACTCTGCTCTTCCTTCGTTTTGTTAAAGGAACATCAGGATTGCTCTCGAGGCATGGAATGAGAATAGGGCCTCATCTAAAGTTGAGTCCATTAACTGTGTTCTCCTCTCAAGTGGGGACAGGTATGTCAGGGAATATTTTGAGTCTCATAAAGGGTGTCAAAAACCCGTTCGCGTTTCAAGCGGGAATGTGGGATTTCTCTTGAGACTCTGCAGGGGAACTTTTCCTCATCTCACCTTGAGTGCAGAATTTTGTGGTTTTTCTCGAATTGCGGCGGGAAAGTTGGGGTCTTTCTCGAGTTGCGACAGGACCTCAGGAACTCGCTCGTGTTGTCACTGGGAAGTCAGTTCTCCTTTTTTTTTATTAGGGGAACATCAGGATTACTCTCGAGGCTTGGAATGGGAATAGGGCCTCATCTAGAGTGGAGTCCATAAACTCTATTCTCCTCTCAAGTGGCAAGAGCTATGTCAGGGAAAGTCTTGAGTCGCATAAAAGGTGTCAAGTGATGATTCGCGTTTCAAGCGGGAATGTTGGATTACTCTTGAGATTCTGCATGGGAAATTTTCCTCATCACACCTTTACTGCCGAATCTTGTGATTTTTATCGAGTTGGGGCGGGAATATTGGGGTCTTTCTGGAGTTCCGACAGGGAACTCAGGAACTCGCTGGTGTAGTCCCTGGGAAGTCAGGTCTCCTTTCATTTTGTTAGGGGAACATCAGGATTACACTCGAGGCGTGGAATGGGAATAGGGCCTCATCTATGGTTGAGTCCATAAATTATGTTCTCCTCTTAAGTGGGGATAGCTATGACAGGGAATGTCTTTAGTCGCATAAAGGATGTCACATACCCGTTCGCGTTTCAAGCAAATATGTGGGATTTCTCTTGATACTTTGCAGGGGAGATTTTCCTCATCTCACCTTGAGTGCAGAATCTTGTGGTTTTTCTCTTGTTGCAGCGGGAAGCTTGGGTCCCTTCTCGAGTTGCGACAGGGACCTCAGTACCTCTCTCTGTAGTCCCTGGGAAGTCAGGTCTCCTTTCGTTTCGGTAGGGGAATTCGGGATTACTAGCGAGGCCTGGAAGGGGAATAGGGCTTCATTACTATTGAGTCCATAATTTGTGTTCTATCTCAAGTGGGGACAGCTATGTCAGGGAATGTCTTGAATCACATAAAGCGTGTCAAGTACCCGTTCGCATTTCAAGCGGGAATGTGAGATTTCTCTTGAGACTCTGTAGGGGAGATTTTCCTCATGTCACCTTGAATGCAGAATCTTTGGTTTTTCTCTTGTTGCGGCGGGAAGCTTGGGGACCTTCTCGAGTTACGAAAGGGACCTCAAAAACATGCTCTTGTAGTCCATGGGAATTCAAGTTTCCTTTTGTTTTGGTAGGCGAACATCTGGATTATTATCCAGCCATGTAATGGGAATAGGGCCTCATCTAAATTTGAGGCCATAAAGTGTGTTCTCCAATCAAGAGCGGACAGCTATAACAGGGAATGTCTTCAGTTGCATAAAGGGTGTCAAGTACCCGTTCGGGTTTCAACCGGGAATGTGGGATTTCTCTTGAGACTCTGCAGAGGAAATTTTCCTCATCTCACCATGAGTGCAGAATCTTGTGGTTTCTCTCGTATTGTGGCAGGAAGCTTTGGGCCCTTCTCGACTTGTGGCGGGGACGTCAGAAACTCGCTTTTGTAGTCCCTGTGAAGTCAGGTCTCCTTTCGTTTTGGTAGGGGAATATCGACATTACTCTCAAGGCATGGAAGGGGAATAGGGCCTCATCTAAAGTTGAGTCCATAAATTGTGTTCTCCTCTCAAGTATGGACAGCTTTGTCAGGGAATGTCTTGAGTCGCCAAAGTGTGTCAAGTACCCGATCACGTTTCTAGTGGGAATGTGGGATTTCTCTTGTGACTCTACAGAGGAACTTTTCCTCATCTCACTTTAAGTGCAGAATCTTGTGGTTTTTCTCGAGTTGAGGCGGGAATATTGGGGCCCTTCTCAAGTTGCGACAGGGACCTCAGGATCTCGCTCGTGTAGCCCCTGATAATCACGTCTCCTTTCCTTTTGGTAGGGGAACATCGGGATTACTAGCGGTGCGTGGTAGGGTAATAAGGCATCATTAAAGTTGACTCCATAAATTGTTTTCTACTCTCAAGTACGGACAGCTATGTCAGAAAATGTCTTGAGTCGCATAAAGGTTGTCAAGTACCCGTTCGCATTTCAAGCGGGAATGTGGGATTTCTCTTGAGACTCTGCAGTGGAGATTTTCCTCATCTCACCTTGAGTGCAGAATCTTGTGGTTTTTCACAAGTTGCGGCGGGAAACTTGGGTCCCTTCTTGAGTTGCAACAGGGACCTCAGTACCTCGCTCTGAAGTCCCTGGGAAGTCAGGTCTCCTTTCGTTTTGCTAGGGGAATTCGGGATTACTAGCGAGGCCTGGAAGGGAAATAGGGCCTCATTAAAGTTGAGTTCATAAATTGTGTTCTACTCTCAAGTACGCACAGCTATGTCAGGGAATGTCTTGAGTCGCATAAAGGGTGTCAAGTACCCGTTCGCATTTCAAGTGGGAATGTGAGATTTCTCTTGAGACTCTGCAGGGGAGATTTTCCTCAAGTCACGTTGAGGGCAGAATCATGTGGTTTTTCTCTTGTCACGGCGGGAAGCTTGGTGTCCTTCTCGAGTTACAAAAGGGACCTCAAAAACACGCTCTTGTAGTCCTTTGGAATTCAAGTATCCTTTCGTTTTGGTAGGGGAACATCGGGCTTACTATCGAGCCATGGAATGGGAATAGGCCTCATCTAAACTTGAGGCCATAAATTGTTTTCTCCTCTCAAGAGGGGACAGCTATATCAGGGAATGACTTGGGTCGTATAAAGGGTGTCCAGTACCCGTTCGCGTTTCATCGGGGAATGTGGGATTTCTCTTGAGACTCTACAGGGGATATTTTCCTCATCTCACCTTGAGTGCAGAATCTTGTGGTTTTTCTTGAGTTGTAGCGGGAAGCTTGGGGTCCTTCTCGAGTTGCGACAGGGACCTCAGGAAGTCGATGGTGTAGTCCCTGGGAAGTCAGATCTCCTTTTGTTTAGAAGGGGAACATCAGGATTACACTCAAGGCATGGAAAGGGAATAGGGCCTCATCTAAAGTTGCGTCCAAAGAGTGTGTTCTCCTCTCAAGTGGGGACAGCTATGTCAGGGAATACTTTAAGTCTCATAAAAGGTGTCAAGTACCCGTTCGCATTTCAAGCGGGAATGTGGGATTTCTCTTGAAACTCTGGAGGGGTAATTTTCCTCATCTCACCTTGAGTGCAGAATTTTGTGGTTTTTCACGAGTTGCGGCGGGAAGGTTAGGGTCTTTCACAAGTTGCTACAGGACCACAGGAACTCGCTCGTGTTGTCACTGGGAAGTCAGTTCTCCTTTTTTTTATTAGGGGAACATCGGGATTACTCTCGAGGCGTGGAATTGGAATAGGGCCTCATCTAAACTTGAGTTTAAACTGTGTTCTCCTCTCAAGTGGCAAAAGCTATGTCAGGGAAAGTCTTGAGTCGCATAAAAGGTGTCAAGTGATGATTTGCGTTTCAAGCGGGAATGTTGGATTACTCTTGAGATTCTGCATGGGAAATTTTCTTCATCACACCTTTACTGCAGAATCTTGGGATTTTTATCGAGCTGCGGCGGGAATCTTGGGGTCTTTCTGGAGTTGTGACAGGGACCTCAGGAACTCGCTTGTGTAGTCCCTGGGAAGTCAGGTCTCCTTTCATTTTGGTAGGGGAACATCGGGATTACACTCAAGGTGTTCAATGGGAATAGGGCCTCATCTATGGTTGAGTCCATTAATTGTGTTCTCCTCTCAAGTACGGACAGCTATGTCAGGGAATGTCTAGTCGCATAAAGGGTGTCACGTACCCGTTCGCATTTCAAGCGGATATGTGGGATTTCTTTTGAGACTCTGCAGGGGAAATTTTCATCTCACCTTGAGTGCAGAATCTTATGATTTTTCTCATGTTGCGGCAGAATGCTTGGGGCCATTCTCGAGTTGCTATAGGAACCTCAATACCTCGCTCTGTAGTCCCTGGGAAGTCAGGTCTCCTTTCATTTTGGTAGGGGAATATCGGGATTATTCTCAAGGCGTGGAGGGGAATAAGGCCTCATCTAAAGTTGAGACCATAAATTGTGTTCTCCTCTCAAGTATGGCTATCTTTGTCAGGGAATGTCTTGAGTCGCCTAAAGTGTGTCAAGTATCCGATCGCATTTCTCATGGGAATGTGGGATTTCTCTTGAGACTCTGCAGGGGAAATTGTCCTCTTTTCACCTTGAGTGCAGAATCTTGTGGTTTTTCACATGTTGTGGCAGGAAGTTTGGGCCCTCCTCGATTTGCGACTGGGACGTCAGGAACTCGCTAGTGTAGTCCATGGGAAGTCAGATCTCCTTTCGTTTTTCTGGGGAATATCGGCATTTCTCTCAAGGCGTGGAAGGGCAATAGCGCTTCATTAATGTTGAGTCCATAAATTGTGTTCTCCTCTCATGTGGGGACAGCTATGTCAGGGAATGTCTTGAGTCGCATAAAGGGTGTCTAGTACCTGAGCGCGTTTCAAGCAGGAATGTGGGATTTCTCTTGAGACTCTGCAGGGGAGATTTTCCTGATCTCAACTTGAGTGCAGAATCTTGTGTTTTTTCTCCAGTTGCGGCGCAAAGCTTGAGTTCCTTTTCGAGTTGGGAAAGGGAGCTCAATAACACGCTCGTGTAGTCCCTGGTAAGTCAGGTCTCCTTTTGTTTTGGTAGGGGAACATCGGGATTACTCTCGAAACGTGGAATGGGAATAGGGCCTCATCTAAAGTTGAGTCCATAAATTGTGCTCTCCTCTCGTGTGGACAGCTATGTCAGGGAATGTCTTAAGTCACATAGAGGGTGTCAAGTATCCGTTCTCATTTCAAGCTGGAATGTGGGGTTTCTCCTTAGACACTGCGGGGGAAATTTTCCTCATCTCACCTTTAGTGAAGAATCTTGTGGTTTTTCTCCAGTTGCAGCGTGAAGCTTGGTGTCCTTCTCGAGCTGCAACAGGGACCTCAGGAACTGGCTCTCGTAGTCCCCGGGAAGTCAGGTCTCCTTTCGAATTGGTAGGGGAACATGGGGATACAAGAGAGGTGTGGAAGGGGAATAGGGCCTCATTAAAACTGAATCCATCAATTGTGTTCTCCTCTCAAGTACGGACATCTATGTCAGGGAATGTCTTGCGTCGCATAAAAGGTGTCAATTACCCGTTCGTGTTTCAAGCGGGAATGTGGGATTTCTCTTGAGACTCTGCAGGGGAGATTTTCCTCATGTCACCTTGAGTGCAGAATCTTGTGGTTTCTCTCTTGTTGCGGCGGGAAGCTTGGGGCCCTTCTCGAATGTGACAGCGACCTCCGGAACTGGCTCAAGTAGTCCCTGGGAAGTCAGGTCTCCTTTCTTTTTGGTAGGGGAACATCGGGAATGCTCTCGAGGCGTGGAATGGGAATAGGGCCTCATCTAAATTTGAGTCCAAAAATTGTTTTCTCTTCTCCAGTATGGACAGCTATGTCAGGGAATGTCTTGAGTGGCATAAAGGGTGTCAAGTACCCATTCGCGGGAATGTTGGATTTCTCTTGAGACTCTGGAGGGGAAATTTTCCCCATCTCATCTTGAGTGCAGAAACTTGTGGTTTTTCTCTTGTTTCGGCGGGAAGCTCGGTCCTTTCTCGAGTTGCGACAGGGACCTCAGGAACTCGCTCGCGTAGTCCCTGGGCAGTCAGGTCTCCTTTCGTTTTGGTAGGGGAACATCGGGATTACTCTAGGGGCATGGAAATGGAATACTGCCTCATCTCAAGTTGAATCCCTAAATTGTGTTCTCCTCTCAAATTGGGACAGCTATGTTAGGGAATGTCTTGAGTCGCATAAAGGTTGTCAAGTACCAGTTGGCATTTCATGCGGGAATGTGGGATTTCTCTGGAGACTCTGCAGGGGAAATTTTCCTCAACTCACCTTGAGTGCAGATATTGTGGTTTTTTCGTGTTGCGGCGGGAAGATTGGGTCCTTCTCGAGTTGTGACCTGGACCTCAGGAACTCGATCGTGTAGTCCCGGGGAAGTCAAGTCTCCTTTCGTTTTGGTAGGGGAACATCGGGATTACGCTCGAGGCGTTTAACGGGAATAGTGCCTCATCTAAAATTGACTCCATAAAATATTTTCTCCTCTCAAGTGGGGACAGCTATGTCAGGGAATGTCTTGAGTTGCATAAAGGGTGTCAAGTACCCATTTCACTTCAAGTGGGAATGTGAGATTTCTCTTGAGATTCTGCAGGTGAAATTTTCCTCATCTCACGTTGAGTGTAAAATCTTGTGGTTTTTCTCGAGAGGCGGCGGGAAAATTGCGGTCCTTCTCGAGTTACGACATGGACCTCAGGAACTCGCTCGTGTATTCCCTGGGAAGTCAGGTGTCCTTTCCTTTTGGTAGGGGAACATCAGGATTACTCTTGAGCCGTGGAAAGGCAATAGGGCCTCATCTAAAGTTGAGTCCATAAATTGTGTTCTCTTTTCAAGTGGGGACAGCTATGTCAGGGAATGTCTTGAGTCACATAAAGGGAGTTAACCCATTTGAGTTAAAGCGGGAATGTGGGAGGTCTCTTGAGATTCTGCAGGGTAAATTTTCCTCATTTCACCTTGAGTGCAGAATCTTGTGGTTTTTCTCGTTTTGCGGTGGGAAGCTTGGTGTCCTTCTCGAGTTGCTACAAGGACCTCAGGAACTCGCTCGTGTGTCCCTGGGAAGTCAGGTCTCCTTTCGTTTTGGTAGGGGAACATCGGGATTACTCTCGAGGCATGGAATGGGAATACGGGCCCATTTAATGTGGAGTCCATAAATTGTGTTCTCCTCTCAAGTGAGTACAGCTTTGTCAGGGAATGTCTTGAGCAGCATAACAGGTGTCAATTACCCTTTCGCGTTTCAAGCGGGAATATGGGATTTCTCTTCAGACTCTGCAGGGAACATTTTCCTCATCTCACCTTTAAGGCAGAATCTTGTGTTTCTTTCTCGAGTTGCGGCGGGTAGCTTGGGGTCCTTCTCGATTTGCGACAGGGACCTCTGGAACTCGCTCATGTAGTCCCTGTGAAGTCAGGTCTCCTTTCGTTTTGTTAGGGGAACATACGGATTACTCTCGAGGCGTGGAATGGGAATAGGGCCTCATCTAAATTTGAGTCCATAAATTGTGTTCTCCTCTCATGTGGGGACAGCTATTTCAGGGAATGTCTTGAGTGGCATAAAGGGTGTCCAGCACCCATTCGCGTTTCAACAGGGAATGTGGGATTTCTCCTGAGACTCTGCATTGGAAATTTTCCCCATCTCACCACGAGTGCAGAATCTTGTGGTTTTTCTCTAGTGGCGGCGGGAAGCTTGGTGTCCTTCTAGAGTTGTGACAGGGACCTCAAGAACTCGATCGTGTAGTTTCTGGGAAGTCAGGTCTCCTTTCGTTTTGGTAGCAGAAAATTGGTATTCTCTCGAGGTGTGGAATGGGAATAGGGCCTCATCTATGTTGAGCCCATAAATTGTGTTCTCCTTTCAAGTGGGGACAGCTATGTCAGGGAATATCTTGAGTGGCATAAAGGGTGTCAAATTACCCGTTCGCATTTCAAAAGGGAATGTGGGATTTCTCCTGAGACTCTGCATTGGAAATTTTCCTCATCTCACCTGAGTGCAGAATCTTGTGGTTTTTCTCGAGTTGCTTTGGGAAGCTTGGGCTCCTCCTCGAGTTGCGACAGGGACCTCAGGAAATCGCTCGTGGAGTCCCAGGGAAGTCAGGTCTTCTTTCGTTTCCATAGGGGAACATTGGGATTACTAGCGATGCGTGGTAGGGAAATAGGGCCTCATTAATGTTGAGTGCATAAATTGTATTCTACTCTCAAGTACGGACAGCTATGTCAGGGAATGTCTTGAGTCGCATAAAGGGTGTCAAGGACCCGTTCGCCTTTCAAGCGGGAATGTGGGATTTCTCTTGAGACTCTGCAGGCGAGATTTTCCTCATCTCACCTTGAGTGCAGAATCTTGTGGGTTTTTTTCGTGTTGTGGCGAGAAGCTTTTGGCCCTTCTCAATTTGTAACAGGGACTTCAGAAACTCGCTAGTGTCGTCCCTGGGAAGTCAGGTGTGCTTTCGTTTTGGTAGGGGAACATCGGGATTACTCTTGAGGCGTGGAATGGAAATAGGTCTCTTCTCAATTTGAGTCCATAAACTGTGTCCTCCTCTCAAGTAGGGACAGCGATGTCAGGGATTGTCTTGAGTCGCATAAAGGGTGTCAATTCCCCTTTCCCGTGTCAAGCGGGAATGTGGGATTTCACTTAGATTCTACATGGGAAATTTTCCTCATGTCACCTTGAGTGCAGAATATTGTGGTTTTTCTTCTGTTGCTGCGGCAAATGTGGTGCTCTTCTCGATTTGCAACAGGGACCCCAGGAACTCGCTCGTGTAGTCCCTGGAATCAGGTCTCCTTTCGTTTTTGTAGGGGAACATCGGGATTAATCTAATGGTGTGTAATGGGAATAGGGCCTCATCTAAAGTTGAGTCCATAAATTGTGTTCTCCTCTCATTTGGGGACACCTATATCAGGGAATGACTTGAGTCGCATAAAGGGTGTCAAGTACCCATTAGCCTTTCAAGCGGGAATTTGGAATTTCTCTTGACTCTGCTGGGGGAAATTTCATCATCTCAACTTGAGTGCAGAATCTTGTGGGTTATCTCGAGTTTCGGCTGGAAGCTTGGGGTCCTTCTCCAGTTGCGAAACAGACCTCAGGAAATCGCTCGTGTAGTCCCTGGGAAGTCATGTCTCCTTTCATTTTGGTAGGGGAACCTCGGGATTTCTCTCAATGCATGGAATGGGAATAGGGCCTCATCTAATGTTGAGTCCATAAATTGTGTTTTCCTCTCAAGTTGGGACAGCTATGTCATGGAATGTCTTTAGTCGCGAAAAAGGGTTTCAAGTATCCGTTCACGTTTCAAGCGGCGATATGGGATTTCTCTTGAGAGTCTACAGGGGGAATTTTCCTCATCTCACCTTGCGTGCAGAATCTTGTGGTTTTTCTCGATTTGCGGCGGGAAGCTTGGGGTCCTACTCGAGTTGCGCCAGGGACCTCAGGAACTCGCTGGTGTAGTACCTGGGAAGTCAGGTCGTCTCTCCTTTTGGTAGGGGAACAACGGGATTACTCTCGAAGCGTGGATTGGGAATAGGGCCTCATCTCAAGTTGAGTGCATAAATTGTGTTTTCCTCTCAAGTGTGGACAGCTATGTCAGGGAATGTCTTGAGTCGCATAAAGGGTGTCAAGTACCCGTTCGCGTTTCAAGCGGGGATGTGCGATTTCTCTTTAGACTTTGCAGGGGAAATTTTCCTCTTCTCACCTTTAAGGCAGAATCTTGTGTTTTTTTTTCTCAAGTTGCGGCGGGTAGCTTGGGGTCCTTCTCGATTTGCGTCAGAGACCTCTGGAACTCACTGGTGGAGTCCCAGGGAATTCAGGTCTCCTTTCGTTTTGGCAGGGGAACATTGGGATTACTCTCGAGGCGTGGAATGGGGATAGGGCCTCATCTAAAGATGAGTCAGTAAATTGTGGTGTCCTCTGAAATTGGGACAGCTATGTCAAGGAATGTCTTGTGACGCATAAAAAGTGTCAATTACTTGTTGGCATTTCAAGCGGGAATGTTGGATATCTCTTGACTCTGCCAGGGGAATTTTCCTCATCTCACCTTGAGTTCAGAATCTTTGGTTTTTCTCCGAGCTGTGGCGGGAAGCTTGGGGTCTTTCTTGAGTCCTGACACAGACCTCAGGAACTCACTCGTGTAGACCCTGGGAATTCAGGTCCCCTTTCCTTACGGTAGTGGAACATCGGGATTACTCTCGAGGTGTGGAATGGGAATAATGCCTCATGTAAAGTTGAGTCCATGAATTGTGTTTTCCTCTCAAGTGGGGACAGCTATGTCCAGGAATGTCTTGAGTCGCTTAAAGGGTGTCAAGAAACTTTTCGCGTTTCAAGCGGGAATGTGGGATTTCTCTGGATATTCTTTAGAGGAGATTTTCCACATCTCACCTTGAGTGCAGAATATTGTGGTTTTTCTCGAGTTTAGGCGGGAAGCTAGGGGTCCTTCTCAAGTTGCTACAGGGACCTCAGGAACTCGCTGGTGTATTCCCTGGGAAGTCATGACTCATTTCGTTTTGGGAGGGGAACATCGGTATTACTAACGAGGTGAGGAATGCAAATTGGGCCTCATCTAACGTTTGTCCATAAATTTTGTTCTCCTCTCAAGTGGGGACAGCTATCAGGGAATGTCTTGAGTCGCATAAAGGGTGTCAAGTACCCGTTCAAGTTTCAAGCAGAAATGTGCGATTTCTCTTGAGATTCAAAGGGGAAATTTTCCTCATCTCACTTTGAGTGAAGGATCTTATGGTTCTTCTCGAGTTGTGGCGGGAAGATTGGGGTCCTTCTCGAGTTGCAACAGGGACCTCAGGAACTCGCTCGTGTAATCCCTGGGACGTAATGTCTCCTTTCGTTTGGTAGGGGAACATCGGGATTACTCTTGAGGCATGAAATGGGAATAGGTCCTCATCTAAAGTTCAGTCCATAAATTGTGTTCTCCTCTCAAGTGGGGGCAGCTATGTCAGGGAATGTCTTGAGTCGCATAAAGGGTTTCAAATACCGGTTCAAGTTTCAAGCGGGAATGTGGGATTTCTCTTGAGACTCTGCAGAGGGAATTTTCCTCATCCACCTTTGAGTGCAGAATCTTGTGTTTTTTCTCGAGTTGCGGGGGAAGCATGGTGTCCTTCTCGAGTGGCGACAGAGACCTCAGAAACTCGCTCGTGTAGTCCCTGGGAACTCAGATCTCCGTTAGTTTTGCTAGGGGAACATTGGGTTACTCTCTAGGCGTGGAATGTTAATAGGGCCTCATCTAAATTTGAGTCCATAAATTGTGTTCTCCTCTCAAGTGGGGACAGCTATGTCAGGGAATGTCTTCAGTCACATAAACGGTGTCAATACACGTTCGCGTTTCTTGTGGGATGGTGGGATTTCTCTTGAGATTCAGCAGTGGAAATTTTCCTCATCTCGCCTTGAGTGCAGATCTTGTTTTTTTCTCGAGTTGTGGCGGGAAGCTTGGGGTCCTTCTTGAGTTGCGTCACGGACCTCAGTAACTCGGTCGTGTAGTCTTTGGGAAGTCAGGTCTCCTTTCGTTTGGTAGGGGAACATCGAGATTACTCTCAAGGCGTGGAATGGGAATAGGGCCTAATCTCATGTTGAGTCCATAAATTGTGGTCTCCTATAAAGTGGGGACTGCTATGTCAGGGAATGTCTTGCGTCGCATAAGCGGTGTCAATTACCCATTCTCATTTCAAATGGGAATGTAGGATTTCTCTTGAGACTCCGCAGGGGGAATTTTCCTCATCTCACCTTGAGTGCAGAATCTTGTGATTTTTCTCGAGTTGCATCGGGAAACTTGGGGTCCTTCTCGATTTGAGACAGTGAACTCACAGTTTGTTTATGCAGTCCCTGGTAATTCAGGTTTCCTTTCGTTTTGGTAGGGGAATATCGGGATTACTCTTGAGGCGTGGAATGGGAATAGGGCTTCATCTAAAGTTGAGTCCATAAATTGTGTTTTCCTGTGAAGTGGGGACAGCTATTTCAGGGAATGTCTTGAGTCATATAAAGGGTGTCAATTACCAGTTCAAGTTTCAACGGGAATGTGCAATTTTTCTTGAGATTCAAAGGGGAAATTTTCCTCATCTCACATTGAGTGCAAAATCTTGTGGTTTTTCTCGAGTTGCCACGGGAAGCTTGGGGTCCTTCTCGAGTTGTGACAGGGGCCTCAGGAGCTCGCTCTTGTAGTCCCTGGGAAGTCAGGTCTCCTTTCGTTGTGGTAGGGAACATTGGGATTACTCTCGAGGCGTGGAATGGGAATAGGGGATCATCTAAAGAGAGTCCATAAATTGTGTTCTCCTCTCAAGTGGGGACAGCTATGTGAGGGAATGTGTTGAATCCCATAAAGGGCATCAAGTACCCATTCGCGTTTCAAGCGGGAATATGGGATTTCTCTTGAGAATCTGCAGGGGAAAATTTCCTCATCTTACCTTGAGTGCAGAATCTTGTGGTTTTTCTCGAGTTGAGGTGGGAAGCTTGGAGTCCATCGTTAGTTGCGACAGGGACCTCAGCAACTCGCTCGTGTATTCCCTGGGAAGTCAGGTCTCCTTTCATTTTGGTAGGGGAACATCAGCATTACACTCGTGGCGTGAAATGGGTATAGAGCCTCATCTAAAGTTGAGTCCATAAATTGTGTTCTCCTCTCAAGTGGGGACAGCTATGTCAGGAAAAGTCTTAAGTCGCATAAAGGGTGTCAATTATCCATCCGTTTAAGTTCCAAGCGGGAATGGGTGATTTCTCTTGAGACTCTGCAGGGGAAATTTTCCTCATCTTTCCTTGAGTGCAGAATCTTGTGGTTTTTCTCGAGCTGCAGCGGGAAACTTTGGGTTGTTCTCGAGTTGCGACGGGGAACGCAGTTCCTCGCTGGTCATGACCCAGGGAAGTCAGGTCTCCTTACGTGTTGGAAGGGAAACTTCGGGATTATTCTCCAGGCGAGGAATGGCAATTGGAAGTCATCTAAAGATGAGTCGTTAAATTGTGTGTTCCTCTCCAGTAGGGACGGCTTAGTCAGGGAACTTTTATGGGTGCAGAAAGGGTGTCAAGTACCCTTTCGAATTTCAAGCGGTAATGTGGGTTTTCCCTTGAGACTCTGCAGCAGAATATTCCTTATCCTGCATTGATGTGGGAATCTCATGGTTTTTATCAAGTTGATGCGGGAAACTTGTAGTCCCTCTCGAGTTGAGACGGTGCTCTCAGAAACTAGCTCTGTTTACCTCAGGGAGGTCAGGTCACTTTTCTTTTTGCAAGGAGAGCTTCGGGATTACCCTCGAGGTGTAGAATGGGAATACGGCCTCATCTAAAATTGAGTCCATAAATTGTGTTCTTCTCTCCAGTGGGGACAGCTGTGTCAAGGAATGTCTTGGGTCGCTTATAGTGTCTCAAGTCCTGGTTCGAGTTTCAAGCGGGAATGTGGGATTTCTCTTGAGACTCAGCATGGGAAAATTTTCCTCATCACACCTTGAGTGCACAATCTTGTGGTTTGTCTCGAGTTGCGTCGGAAGCTTGGGGTCCTCTTCGACTTACAACGGGCACCTAAGGGACACGCTCGTGTTGTCCCTGGGAAGTCAGGTCTCCTTTCCTCTGGTAGGGGACTTCGGGATTACTCTTGAAGCGTGGAGTGGGAAAAAGGCCTCAGCTAAATTTGAGTCCAGAAATTGTGTTCTCCTCTCAAGTGGGGACAGCTATGTCAGGGAATGTCTTGATTCGCATAAAGGGTGTCAAGTGTCCGTTCGAATTTCAAGCGCGAATATAGGATTTCCCTTGAGACTCTGCAGGGGAAATTTTCCTCATCTCGCTTTGAGTACAGAATCTTGTGTTTTTTCTCCAGTTGCAGCGGGAAGCTTGGGGTCCTTCTCGAGTTGCGACGGGGAACTCACTTACTTGCTGGTCATGCCCCAGGGAAGTCAGGTCTCCTTGTGTTTTGGAAGGGAAATCTCGGGATCATTCTCGAGGCGTGGAATGGTAATTGGACGTCATCTAGCGATGAGTCCATAAATTGTGTGCTCCTCTCCAGCAGGGACGGCTTAGTCAAGGAACTTTTATGGTTTCAGAAAGGGTGTCAAGGTCCTGTTCGAATTTCAAGCGGTAATGTGGGTTTTCCCTTGAGACACTGCAGCAGAAAATTCCTCAACTCGCATTGATTTGGGAATCTCGTGGTTTTTATCGAGTTGCTGCGGGAAGCTTGTAGTCCCTCTCAAGTTGACACAGTGACCTCAGAACCTAGCTCCTTTTACTTCAGGGAGGTCAGGTCACTTTTCTTTTTGCAAGGAGATCTTCGGGATTACACTCAAGGATTAGAAAGGGAATACAGCCTCATCTAAAATTGAGTCCATTAATTGTGTTCTTCTCTCAAGTGGGGACAGATATGTCAAGGAATGTCTTGGGTCGCATATAGTGTGTCAAGTCCTGGTTCGAGTATCAAGCGGGAATGTAGGATTTCTCTTCATTCTAAGCATGGGAAAATTTTCCTCATCACACCTTGAGTGCACAATCTTGTGGTTTATTTCGAGTTGCGGCTCGAAGCTTATGGTCCTTCTCAAGTTGCGACGGGGACCTCAGAAACTCGCTGGTGTTATCCCAGGGACGGCAGGTCTCCCATCGTGTTGGAAGGGGAACCTCGCGATTCCAATCATGACATGGAATGTGATTTGCTTCTCATTTTGTGTTGAGTCCGATAATTGTTTGCTCCTCTCCAGTGGGGACGGCTTAGTCTGGGTTCTTTTTGTGTTTCAGAAAGGGTTTCAAAACCCTATCAAGTTTCAAGCAGGAATGTGTGATTTCCCTTGAGACTCTGCAGCAGAAATGTTCATCATCTCGCATTGAGGGGAGAATCTTGTGGTTTTTCTCATGTTGCGGCTTGAAGCTTGGGGTCCCTTTCAGGTTGCAACGGTGATATCAGGAACTCGAACATGTAGTCCCTAGGAAGTCAGGTCTCCTTTGGTTTTGGTAGGGGATTTCAGTCTTACTCTCGAGGCATGGAATGGGAATACGGCCTCATCTAAAGTTGAGTCCATAAATTTTTCTCCTCTCATGTGGCGACAGCTATGTCAGGGAATGTCTTGAGTCACATAAAGTGTGTCATGGACCCTTTCGAGTTACAGCGGGAATGTGGGATTTCTCTCGGGACTCTCCATGGGAAATTTTCCTCAGCTCAACTTGAGTGCAGAATCTTACGTTTTTTCTCGAGTTGCTTTGGGATGCTTTGGATCCTTCTTGAATGCGACGGTACCTCAGGAATTCACTCATGTTGCCCCATGGACGTCCGGTCTCCAATTATGTTGGAAGAGGAACCTCGGGATTCCACTCGTGGCGTGGAATGTAATTTAGGCATCATCTTTTGTTGAGTCCGTTAATTGTGTGTTCCTCTCCAGTGGGGACGGATTAGTCAGGGATATATTTTGTGTCAAAGTGTTTAAAGTACCCTTTGAGTTTCAAGCGGGAATATATGATTTCTCTTGAGACTCTCAGCAGAAATATTCCTCATCTCACATTGAGGGGAGAATCTTCTGGTTTTTCTCGAGTTACGGCTGGATGCTTGGGGTCCCTTTTGGGTTGCGATGGAGATCTCAGGAAAGCGCTCTTGTTGCCCCAGTGAAGTCGGGTCTCATTTGCTATTGGAAAGGGTATTTTCAGATTTCACTCGAGGCGTCAAATGTGAATTGGGCCTCATCTAATGATGAGTCTGTTAATTGTGTGCTCCTCTCCAAGTCCTTTTGGTGTCACAGGAATAATGTCAAGTGCCCGTTAGAGTTTAAAAGGGTATGTGGGATTTCTCTTGAGATTCTGCAGGGAAAATTTTCCTCATCTCACCTTGAGTGCAGAATCTTGTGTTTTTTCTCGAGTTGAGACGGAAGCTTGGGGTCCTTTTCGACTTACAACGGGCACGCAAGGAACACGCTCGTGTTATCCCTGGGAAGTAAGATCTCCTTGCCTCTGGTAGGGGAACTTTGGGATTACTCTGGAGACGTGGAATGGGAATAGGGCCTCATCTAAAGTTGAGTCCAGAAATTGTGTTCTCCTCTCAAGTGGGGACAGCTATGTCAGGGAATGTCTTGAGTCGCATAAAGGGTGTCAAGTATCCGTTCGAGTTTCAAGAGGGAATGTGGGATTTCTCTTCAGACTCTATATGGGAAATTATCCTCATCTTGCCTTGAGTGCAGAATCTTGTGGTTTTTCTCTAGTTGCGGCAGGAAGCTTTGGGTCCTTCTCGAGTTGTGACGGGGACCGCAGTTACTCACTGGTCCTGCCCCAGGGAAGTCAGGTCTCCTTACGTGTTGGAAGGGAAACTTCGGGATTATTCTCCAGGTGTGGAATGGCAAATGGAAGTCATCTAGAAATGAGTCCTTAAATTGTGTGTTCCTCTCCAGTAGGGACGGCTTAGTCAGGGAAATTTTATGGGTGCAGAAAGGGTGTCAAGTACCCGTTCGAATTTCAAGCGGTAATGTGGGTTTTCCCTTGAGACTCTGCAGCAGAATATTCCTCATCTCGCATTGATGTGGGAATCTCGTGGTTTTTATCAAGTTGATGCGGGAAGCTTGTAGTCCCTCTCAAGTTGAGACAGTGCTCTCAGAACCTAACTCTGTTTACTTCAGGGAGGTCAGGTCACTTTTCTTTTTGCAAGGAGAGCCTCGGGATTACACTCGAGGTCTAGAATGGGAATACGGCCTCATCTAAAATTGAGTCCATAAATTGTGTTCTTCTCTCCAGTGGGGACAGCTGTGTCAAGGAATGTCTTGGGCCGCTTATAGTGTCTCAAGTCCTGGTTCGAGTTTCAAGTGGGAATGTGGGATTTCTCTTGAGACACAGAATTGGGAAAATTTTCCTCATCACACCTTGAGTGCACAATCTTGTGGTTTGTCTCGAGTTGCGTCGGAAGCTTGGGGTCCTCTTCGACTTACAACGGGCACCTAAGGGACACGCTCGTGTTGTCCCTGGGAAGTCAGGTCTCCTTTCCTCTGGTAGGGGACTTCGGGATTACTCTTGAAGCGTGGAATGGGAAAAAGGTCTCAGCTAAAGTTGAGTCCAGAAATTGTGTTCTCCTCTCAAGTGGGGACAGCTATGTCAGGGAATGTCTTGAGTCACATAAAGGGTGTCAAGTATCCGTTCGAATTTCAAGTGCGAATGTAGGATTTCTCTTGAGACTCTGCTAGGGAAATTTTCCTCATCTCACCTTGAGTGAAGAACCTTGTGGTTATTCTCGAGTTGCAGCAGGAAACTTGGGGTCCTTCTCGAGTTGCGACGGGTACCTCAATTACTCGCTGGTCATGCCCCAGGGAAGTCATGTCTCCTTGCGTTTTGGAAGGGAAACCTCGGGATTATTCTCGAGGCGTTGAATGGGAATACAGCCTCATCTAAAATTGAGTCCATTAATTGTGTTCTTCTCTCCAATGGGGACAGCTATGTCAAGGTATGTTTTGGGTCTCATATAGTGAGTCAAGTCCTGGTTCGAGTTTCAAGCGGGAATGTGGGATTTCTCTTCAGACTCAGCATGGGAAAATTTTCCTCATCACACCTTGAGTCCACAATCTTGTGGTTTGTCTCGAGTTGCGGCAGGAAGCTTGGGGGCCTTCTCGAGTTGCGATGGGGACCTCAGAAACTCGCTCTTGTTATCCCAGGGATGGTAGGTCTCCGATCATATTGGAAGGGGAACATCGGGATTCCAATCGTGGCGTGGAATGTGATTTGTTTCTCATGTTGAGTCCGATAATTGTGTGCTCCTCTCCAGTGGGGACGGCTTAGTCCGGAATCTTTTTCTGTTTCAGAAAGGGTTTCAAGTAGCCTCTCGAGTTTTAAGCAGGAATGTGTGATTTCTCTTGAGACTCTGCAGCAGAAATGTTCCTCCTCTCGCATTGAGGGAAGAATCTTGTGGTTTTTCTCGTGTTGTGGCTTGAACACTGGGGTCCCTTTCGCGTTGTGACAGTGATATCAGGAACTCGCTCGTGTAGTCCCTGGGAAGTCAGGTCTCCTTTCATTTTGGTAGGGGATTTCGGGATTACTCTCGAGGCATGGAATGGGAATACGGCCTCATCTAAAGTTCAGTCCATAAATTTTGTTCTCCTCTCATGTGGCGACAGCTATGTCAGGGAATGTCTTGAGTCACATAAAGGGTGTCATGGACCCTTTCGACTTACAAGCGGGAATGTGGGATTTCTCTTGGGACTCTCCATGGGAAATTTTCCTCAGCTCACCTTGAGTGCAGAATCTTGTGGTTGTTCTCGAGTTGCGGTGGGATGCTTTGGCTCCTTCTGGATTGTGACGGTATCTCAGGAATTCGCTCATGTTGCCCCAGAGACATCCGGTCTCCAATCGTGTTGGAAGAGGAACCTCGGGATACCGCTCGTGGCATGGAATGTGACTTGGGCATCATCTTGTGTTGCGTCCGTTAATTGTGTGCTCCTCTCCAGTGGGGACGGCTTAGTCCGGGATCTTTTTGTGTTTCAGAAAGGGTTTCAAGTAGCCTCTCGAGTTTCAAGGGTAAATGTGTGATTTCTCTTGAGACTCTGCCCTAGAAATCTTTCTCATCTCGCATTGAGGGGAGAATCTTGTGGTTTTTCTCGAGTTGCGGCTAAATCCTTGGGGTCCCTTTTGGGTTGCAACGGGGATCTCAGGAAATCGCTCATGTTGCCCCAGGGAAGTCAGGTCTTCTTTCCAGTTGGAAAGGGTACTTCGGGATTTCACTCTAGGCATCGAATGTGAATTGAGCCTCATCCAGGGATGAGTCTGTTAAATGTTTGCTCCTCTCCAGTGGGGACGGCTTAGTAAGGGCCCTATTTGTGTCACAGAAATAGTGTCAAGTGCCTGTTCGAGTTTAAAAGGGTATGTGGGATTTCTCTTGAGACTCTGCAAGGGAAATTTTCCTCATCTCACCTTGAGTGAAGAATCTTGTGGTTTTTCTCGAGCTGCGGTGGAAACTTGGGGTCCTTTTCGACTTAAAACGTGCACCCCAGGGACACGCTCGTGTTGTCCCTGGGAATCAGGTCTCCTTTCCTCTGGTAGGGGAACTTCGGGATTACTCTTGAGGCGTGGAATGAGAAAAGGGCCTTATCTAAATTTGAGTCCAGAAAGTGTGTTCTCCTCTCAAGTGGGGACAGGTATGTCAGGAAATGTCTTGAGTCGCATAAAGGGTGTCAAGTATCCGTTCGGGTTTCAAGTAAGGAATGTGTGATTTCACTTGAGACTCTGCAGCAGAAATGTTCCTCAACTCACATTGAAGCGAGAATCTTGTGGTTTTTCTCAAGTTACAGCTTGAAGCTTGGCGTCCCTTTCCTTTTTTGACGGTGATATCAGGAACTCGCTCATGTAGTCCCTGAGAAGTCAGGTCTCCTTTCCTTTTGGTAGGGGATGTTCGGTACTACTCTCGAGGCATGGAATGGGAATACGGCCTCATCTAAAGTTGAGTCCATAAATTGTGTTCTCCTCTCATGTGGCGACAGCTATGTCATGGAATGTCATGAGTCTCATAAAGGGTGTCATGTACCCTTTCGAGTTTCAAGCGGGAATGTGGGATTTCTCATGGGACTCTAAATGGGATATTTTCCTCATCTCACCTTGAGTGCAGAATCCTATGGTTTTTCTCGAGTTGAGGCAGGAAACTTTGGTTCCTTCTCGATTGCTACGGGGAACTCAGGAATTCGCTCGTTTTGCCTCTGGGACCTCAGGTCTCCAATCGTGTTGGAAGGGGAACCTCGGGATTCCAATCTTGGTGTGGACAGTGATTTGGGTATCATCTTGTGTTGAGTTGGTTAATCGTGTGTTCCTCTCCAGTGGGATGGGTTAGTCAGGGATTTTTGTGTGTCAAAGAAAGGGTTTAAAGTACCCTTTCGAGTTTCAAGGGGGAATGTGTGATTTCTCTTGAGACTCTGCCGCAGAAATATTCCTCATCTCGCATTGAGGGGAGAATCTTGTGGTTTTTCTCGAGTTGCGGCTGGAAGCTTGGGGTCTCTTTCAGGTTGTTATGGCTATCTCAGGAAATCGCAGGTGTTGCCCCAGAGAAGTCTCGTTTACTTTCCTGTTGGAAAGTGTACTTCAGGATTTCTCTCGAGGTGTCGAATGTGAAATGGGCCTCATCTAGAGATGAGTCCATTAATTGTGTGCTCCTCTCCTTTGGGGACGGCTTAGTAAGGGTCCTTTTTGTGTCGCAGAAATAGTGTCAAGTGCCCGTTCGAGTTTCAAAGGGAATGTGGTATTTCTCTTGAGATTCTGTAGGGGAAATTTTCCTCATCTCACCTTGAGTGAAGAATCTTGTGGTTTTTCTCGAGTTGCGGAGGAAGCTTGGGTTCTATTTCTACTTTCAAAGGGCACCTCAGGGACACGTTCGTGTTGTCCCTGGGAAGTCAGGTCTCCTTGCCTCTGGTAGGGGAACTTCGGGATTACTCTTGAGGCGTGGAAAGGGAATAGGGCCTCATCTAAAGTTGAGTCCAGAAATTGTGTTCTCCTCTCAAGTGGGGACAGCTATGTAAGGTAATGTCTTGAGTCGCATAAAGGGTGTCAAGTATCCATTTGCGTTTCAAGCGGGAATGTGTGATTTCTCTTGAGACTCTTCAGGGGAAATTTTCCTCATCTTGCCTTGAGTGCAGAATCTTGTGGTTTTTCTCGAGCTGCAGCGGGAAGCTTTGGGTCCTTCTCGAGTTGCGACAGGGACCTAAACTACTCGCTGGTCATGCCCCAGGGAAGTCAGGTCTCCTTGCCTGTTGGAGGGAAACTTCAGGATTATTCTCCAAGCGTGGAGTGACAATTGGAAGTCATCTAGAGATGAGTCCTTAAATTATGTGCTCCTCTCCAGTAGGGACGGCTTATTCAGGGAACTTTTATTGTTGCAGATAGGGTGTCAAGTACCCATTCGAATTTCAAGCGGTAATGTGGTTTTTCTATTGAGACTCTGCAGCAGAAAATTCCTCATCTTACAATGATGGGGGAATCTTGTGGTTTTTATCGAGTTGCGGCGAGAAGCTTGTAATCACTCTCGAGTTGAGACAGTGACGTCAGAACCTACCTCTTTTTACTTCAGGGAGTTCAGGTCACTTTTCTTTTTGCAAGGCGAGCTTCGCGATTACACTCGAGGTGTAGAATGGGAATACGGCCTCATCTAAACTTGAGTCCATAAATTGTGTTCTTCTCTCCAGTGGGGACAGCTGTGTCAAGGAATGTCTTGGGTTGCAAATAGTGTGTTAAGTACTGGTTCGAGTTTCAAGCGGGAAAGTCGGATTTCTCTTCAGACTTAGCATGGGAAAATTTTCCTCATCACACCTTGAGTGCACAATCTTGTGGTTTGTCTCGAGTTACGGCAGGAAGCTTGGGGGCCTTCTCGAGTTGCGATGGGGACCTCAGAAACTCTCTCATGTTATCCAGTGACGGCAGGTCTCCAATCGTGTTGGAAGGGGAACCTTAGGATTCCAATCATGGCGTGGAATGTGATTTGCTTCTCATTTTGTGTTGAGTCCGATAATTGTGTGCTCCTCTCCAGAGGGGACTGCTTAGTCCGGGATCTTTTTGTGTTGCAGAACAGAAAGGGTTTCAGGTACCCTATCTAGTTTCAAGCAGGAATGTGTGATTTCTCTTGAGACTTTGAAGCAGAAATGTTCCTCCTCTCGCATTGAGGGGAGAATCTTGTGGTTTTTCTCGTTTTGCGGCTTGAAGCTTGGGGTGCCTTTCGGGTTGCGAGGTGATATCAGGAACTCGCTCTTGTAGTCCCTGGGAAGTCAGGTCTCCTTTCGTTTTGGTAGGGGTTTTCGGGATTACTCTCGAGGCATGGAATGGGAATACGGCCTCATCTAAATTTCAGTCCATAAATTTTGTTCTCCCCTCATGTGGCGACAGCTATGTCACGGAATGTCTTGAGTCTCTTAAAGGGTGTCTTGTACCCTTTCGAGTTTCAATCGGGAATGTGGGATTTCTCTTGAGACTCTGCATGGGATATTTTCCTCATCTCACCTTGAGTGCAGAATCTTATGGCTCCTTCTCGAATGCTTCAGGGACCTCAGCAATTCCCTCCTTTTGACCCAGGAACGTCAGGTCTCCAATCGTGTTGAAAGGGGAACCTCGGGATTCCAATCGTGGCGTGGACTGTGATTTGGTCATCATCTTCTGTTGAGTCGTTTAATTGTGTGTTCCTCTCCAGAGGGAAGGATTAGTCAGGGATCTTTGTGTGTCAAAGAATGGGTTTAAAGTACCCTTTTGAGTTTCAAGGGGGAATGTGCGATTTCTCTTGAGACTCTGCAGCGGAAATTATCCTCATCTCGCATTGAGGGGAAAATTTTGTGGTGTTTCTCGAGTTGTGGCGTAAAGCTTGGTGTCTTTTTCGACTTGCGACGGGGACCTCAGGAACTCGCTCGTGTTGCTTCAGGGAAGTCAGGTCCCCTTTTGTGTTGGAAGGGGAACTTCAGGATTACTGTCGACCTGTTAAATGTGAACAGAGCCTCTTCATGATCTAAGTCTGTAAATTGTGTTCTCCCCTCCAATGGGGACGGCTGTGTTAGGGAACTTACTGAGTCGCATAACGGATGTCAAGTTCCCGTTCTCCTTTCAAGTGGAAATGTGGGATTTCTCTTGAGATTCTGCAGTGGAAAATGTCCTCATCTCGCATTGAGGGGATAATTTGTGTTGTTTCCCGATTTGAGGCGTGAAGCTTGAGGTTCCTCTCGAGTTGTGACGGGGACCCCAGGAACTCGTTTGTGTTGCCCCAGGGAAGTCAGGTCTCCTATCTTTTTGGAAGGGGAACCTCGAGATTCCTCTATAAAGAGCAGCAGAGGAATAGGGCCGCATTTAGCGTTGAGTCAGTCAACTGTTTGTTCTTCTCCAGTGGAGACAGGGATCTCGCGGTTGCTCTCAAAATTCTCCAGGGGATTCAGGCCTCGTCTCTTGTTCAGACCTGGAAGTGCGCTTTCTTCTCGAGTTGTAATACGCATGATAGGCCACTTTCAGTTCATTTCAATTCAGTCGCTCAGTCGTGTCCGACTCTTAGTGACTCCTGAACCACAACACGAAAGTCCTCCCTGTCCATCACCAAATCAAGACGTTCACTCAAACTCATGTCCATCGAGTCAGTGATGCCATCCAGCCACCTCATTCTCTGTCGTCCCCTTCTCCTCCTACCCCCAACCGCTCCCAGCATCAGAGTCTTTTCCAGTGAGTCATCTCATCGCAAGATGTGGCCAAAGTATTAGAGTTTCAGATTTAGCATCAGTCCTTCCAATGAACACCCAGGATTTATCTCCTCTAGAATGGATTGGTTGGATCTCCTTGCAGTCCAAGGGACTCTCAAGAGTCTTCCCCTACCCCACAGTTCAAAAGCATCAATTCTTCGGCGATCAGCTTTCTTCACAGTCCAACTCTCACATCCATACATGACCACGGGAAAAACCATAGTCTTGACTAGACGGACCTTGGTGGGCAAAGTAATGTCTCTGCTTTCTAATATGCTATCTAGGCTGGTCATAACTTTCCTTCCAAGGAGTAAGCGTCTTTTAATTTCATGGCTGCATTCAGCATCTGCAGTGATTTTCAAGCCCCCAAAAATAAAGTCTGACACGGTTTCGACTGTTTCCCCATCTATTTCCCAAGAAGTGATGGGACCAGATGCGATGATCTTCGTTTTCTGAATGTTGAGCTTCAAGCCAACCTTTTCACTCTCCTCTTTTGCTTTCATCAAGAGACCTTTGAATTTCTCTCAATTTCTGCCATAAGGGTGGTCTCATCTGCATATCTGAGGTTACTGATATTTCTTCTGGCAATCTTGATTCCAGCTTGTGCTTCATCCAGCCCACAGTTCCTCATGATATACTCTGCATAGAAATTAAATAAGCAGGGTGACAATATACAAACTTGATGTACTCCTTTTCCTATTTGGAACCAGTCTGTTGTTCCATGTCCAGTTCTACCTGTTGCTTCCTGACCTGCATACAGGTTTCTCCAGATGCAGGTCAGGTGGTCTGGGATTCCCATCTCTTTCAGAATGTTCCACAGTTTATTGTGATCCACACAGTCAAAGGCCTTGGCATAGTCAATGAAGCAGAAATAGATGTTTTTCTGGAACTCTCTTGCTTTCTCCATGATCCAGCGGATGTTGGCAATTTGATCTCTGGTGCCTCTGCCTTTTCTTAAACCTGCTTGAACATCTGGAAGTTCACGATTCACATATTGCTGAAGCCCAGCTTGGAGAATTTTGAGCATGACTTTACTAGCATGTGAGATGAATGCAATTGTGTGGTAGTTTGAGCATTCTTTGGCATTCCCTTTCTTTGGGATTGGAATGAAGACTGACCTTTTCCAGTCCTGTGACCACTGCTGAGTTTTCCAAATCTGCTCGCATATTGAGTGCAGCACTTTCACAGCATCATCTTTTAGGATTTGAAATAGCTCAATTGGAATTCCATCACCTCCACTAGCTTTGTTCGTCGTGATGCTCTCTAAGGCCCACTTGCCTTCACATTCCAAGATGTCTGGTTCCAGGTGAGTGATCACGCCATCCTGATTATCTTCATCGTGAAGACCTTTTTTGTACAATTCTTCTGTGTATTCTTGCCACCTTCTCTTAATATCTTCTGCTTCTATTAGGTCCATACCAGTTCTGTCCTTGATCAAGCCCATTTTTGCATGAAATGTTCCCTTGATATCTCTAATTTTCTTGAAAAGATCTCTTGTTTTTCCAATTCTGTTGGTTTCCTCTATTTCTTTGCATTGATCGCTGAGGAAGGCTTTCTTATCTCTCCTTGCTCTTCTTTGGAACTCTGCATTCAGATGCTTATATCTATCCTTTCCTCCTTTACTTTTCGCTTCTCTTCTTTTCACAGCTATTTGTAAGGCCTCCTCAGACAGCCATTTTGCTTTTTTGCATTTGTACCTTGAGATTGTATAGAGTATGCTCATGGAGTCAGGTCACCATTTGTCCTGTGATTTGATACTCGAGGCTACATTTGAAACTGTGCAGTAGAATCAGACGATAGGGTCGAATCTAGTGCTGTGTAGATAATTTGTGTTCTCCGCTTCAATATGGACCACTATCTCGGGGATGTTTTGGAGTCACATAAATGATGTCAAGTACCCGTTCAAGTTTCACGCAGTAATGTGTGATTTCTCTTGAGACTCTGCAGCGGAAAATATCCTCATCTCGTATTGAGGGGAAAATTTTGTGGTGTTTCTTGAGTTGTGGCGGAAAGCTTGGGGTTTTTCTCGACGTGCGACAGGGACCTCAGGAACTCGCTCATGTTCCCCCAGGGAAGTCAGGTCCCCTTTTGTGTTGGAAGTGGAACTTCGGGATTTCTCTCAAGCCGTTAAATCAGAATAGGGCCTCTTCTCGAGTTGAGTCCATGAATTGTGTTCTCTCCAATGGGGACGGCTCTGTTAGGGAACTTTCTGAGTCACATAAAGTGTGTCAAGTTCCCATTCGCATTTCAAGCGGGAATGTGGGATTTCTCTTGAGATTCTGCAGCCGCAAATTTCCTCATCTCGCATTGAAGGAATAATTTTGTGTTATTTCTCGACTAGCAGCAGGAAGCTTCATGTTACTCTCGAGTTGCGAAGGGGACCTCAGGACCTAGATCGCGATGTCCCAGGGAAGTTAGGTCTCCTTGCGCGTTGGAAGGGGAACATCGGAATTCCTCCTGAGGCCTGGCAGAGTAATATGGTCACATCTAGTGCTGTGTAGATATATTGTGTTCTCCGCTTCAATGTGGATGGCTATCTTGGTGAAGTTTTTGGTCGCATAATGGGTGTCAAGTTCCCGTTCGATTTTCAAGTGGAAATGTGGGATTTCTCTTGAGATTTTGCTGCAGAAAATTTCCTCAGCTCGCATTGATGGGGGAACGTTTTCGTTTATCTTGATTTGCAGCGGAAATCTTGGGGTTCCTCTCGAGTTGTGACGGTGACCTCACACACGTTGTCCCAAGAAGGTTGAAATCGTCTGCTGTTTGAAGGGGACCTCAGGATTCATGCTTAGTCGCAGGAGACGAATAGGGCCTCATCTAGTGTTGTGTACGTAAATTGTGTGCTCCGCTTCAATGTGGACAGCTGTGTTGGGGAAGCATTTGGTTCGCTTAAAGGGTGTCAAGTTCCCATTCGAGTTTCAAGTGGGATAGTGGGATTTCTCTTGAGACTCTGCCGCAGAAAAAATTCCTCATCTCGCACTGAGGGGATAATTTTGTGGTGTTTCTCGAGTTGTGGCAGGAAGCCTGGGCTCCCTCTTGAGTTGCAATGGGGACCTCAGGATATCCCCGTGTCTCTTCAGAGAAGTCAGGTCCGTTTTTTGTTGGACGGGAATTTCTGGATTACTCTCGAGTCGTTAAATTATAATAGGGCCTCATCTCAAGTTAAGAATATAAATTGTGTGCTCCTCTCGAGTGGGGATGGCTATGGTAGGGAACTTTCTGAGTCACATAAAGTGTGTCAAGTACCCGTTCGCCTTTCAAGCTAGAATGTGGGATTTCTCTTGAGACAGTGACACGGAAAAAATTCCTCATCTCGCATTGAGGGGATAATTTTGTGGTCTTTCTTGAGTTGCGGCGGGAAGTTGGGGTTCATCTTGAGTTGCGACGGGGATGTCAGGAACTCGCTCGTGTTGACCCAGGGAAGTCAGGTCTCCTATAGTGTTGAAAGGGGAAACTCAGGATTCCTCTATAAGGAGAAGCAGAGGAATAGGGCCGCATCGAGTGTTGAGTCAGGTAACTGTTTGTTCTTCTCCAGTGGAGACAGGGATCTCCGGTTGCTCTCAATATTCTCCAGGGGATTCAGTTCTCCTCTCTTGTTCTGACCTGGAACTGCGCTTTCTTCTCGAGTTGTAATACGAGTGTTAGGGCACATTAGAGTTGAATTTGTACCTGGAGATTGTATAGAGTATGCTCGTGCAGTCAGGTCTCCACTCGTCCTGTGAGTTGATATTCGAGGTTACATTTGAATTTCTCTTGCGAAACTGAAATGGAAATGTTCTTCTTCTCACCTTGAGGGAAGAATCTTGTGGTTTTTCTTATGGCGGGAAACTTGGGCTACCCCTCGAGTTGTAATGGGGAACTCAGGAAATCCCCGTGTTGCTTCAGAGAAGTTAGTTCCATTTTTTGTTGGAAGAGGAACTTCGGGATTACTCTCGAGCTGTTAAATGGGAATAGGGCCTCATCTCAATTTAAGTCTGTAAACTGTGTGCACGTCTCCAGTGGGGATGTTTGTTAGGGAACTTTTTGAGTCGAATAAATGGTGTCAAGTGGCCTTTTGAGCTTCAAGCGGGAATGTGAGATTCCTCTTGAAACTCTGCAGTGGAAATGTTCCTCATCTCACATTGAGGGGAAAATTTTGTGGTATTTCTCACATTGCACTGGAAAGTTTGGGGTTCTTCTCGAGTTGCGAGGGGGACCTCATGTCGTAGCTAGTGTTGCTTCAGGGAAGTCAGGTCCTCTTTTGAGTGGTACCGGGAACTTCGGGTTTACTCTCGAGACCTTAAATGGGAATGGGGCCTCATCTCAAGTTCAGTCCGTAAATTGTGTGCTCCTCTTCAGGGGGACAGGTAGGGTAGGGAACTTTTGAGTCACATAATGGCTGTCAAGTACCGTTCGAGTTTCAAGTGGGAATATGGGATTTCTATTGAGATTCTGCAGCAGAATATTTCCTCATCTCGCATTGATGGGGTACCATTGTCGTTTTTCTCGTATTGCGGGGGAAAGCTTGGTGTGGTTCTCGAGTTGCAACGGGGACCTTTGGAACCCGCTCTCATTGTCCCAAGATGTTCAAAATCATTTCCTGTTGGAAGGGAAACCTCAGGATTCATGTCTAGGCTCAGGATACGAATAGGGCCACATGTAGCGTTGTGTACATAAATTGTGTGCTTCCCTTCAATGTGGACGGCTATGTCAGGGAAGTATTTGGGTCGCATAAAGGGTGACAAGTACCCAATCGCCTTTCAAGAGGGAATGTGGCATTTCTCTTGAGACTCTGCCGCCGAAAGAAGTCCTCATCTCGCATTGAAGGGATAATTTTGTGTTGTTTCTTGGCTTGTGTTAGGAAGCAGGGGATTCCTCTCGAGTTGTGATGGGGCCGTAAGGAACTCGCTTGTGTTGCCCCAGGGAAGTCAGGTCTCCTATCCTGTCGAAAGGGGAACCTCGGGATTCCTCTATAAGGAGAAGCAGATAAATAGGGCCGCATCGAGCACTGAGTCGGGCAACTGTTTGTTCTTCTCCAGTGGAGAGAGGGATTGCGTGGTTGCTCTCAAAATTCTCCAGGGTATTAAGGCCTCGTCTCTTGTTCAGGCCTGGAACTGCGCTTTCTTCTCGAGTTGTAATACGGTTGATGGGCCACTTTAGAGTTGCATTTGTACCTGGAGATTGTATAGAGTATGCTCGTGGAGTCAGGACTCCATTCGTCCTGTGAGTTGGTACTCGAGGAAACATTTGAACCTGTGCAGTAGAATCAGACAATATCTCGAATGGGTGGTGACATCCGTACCTTTTCCACTTGTGTTTTGAAAACAGGTTATCCTCCCGAGTTTCAAGGTTGTACCTGCCTAGACGTCCTGTGCGATGGGAATGTCTGGATTCCATTCCAGAGAAAGCAGAGGAATGAACACTCATCTGTAAAAGAGAAGTGGAAAACGGGGCATTTTGTCAGTGTGGCAAGAAACTCGGTGTTCCTCGGGATTGGGGCTGTGTATGTCGGTTTAGTTTTTAGTCATATAAAGGATGTTAAGTAACCTGTCGAGTTTCAAGTGGGAATGTGGAATTTCTCTTACCGAATCTGAAACGGAAATGTTGTTCATCTCGCCTTGAGGGCACAATCTTGTGGTTTTTCTTGAGTGTCGGTGGGAAGCTTCGGCTCCCTCTCGATTTGCGACGGGGACCTCAGGTAATCCCCCGTGTTGCTTCTGAGAAGTCAGGTTCCCTTTGTGTTGAAAGGGGAACTTCGGGATTACTCTCGAGCCGTTCAATGTGAATAGGGCCTCTTCTCGAGTGAGTTCGTAAATTTTTTTCTCTGCAATGGGGACGGCTGTGTTAGGGAACTTTCTCAGTCGCATAAAGGGTGTCAAGTTCCCATTCTCCTTTCAAGCGGTAATGTGGGATTTCTCTTGAGATTCTGCAGCCGAAAATTTCCTCATCTCGCATTGAGGGGAAAATTTTGTGTTTCTCGAGTTGCGGCGGGAAGCTTGGGGTTTATCTCGACTTGTGATGGGACCTCAGGAACTCGCTCGTGATGCTTCAGGGAAGTCAGGTCCCCTTTTGTGTTGGAAGGAGAACTTCGGGATTACTCTGAAGCTGTTAAATGGGAATAGGGCCTCTTCAAGAGTTCAGTCCATAAATTGTGTTCTCCTCTCCAATGGGGACGGCTGTGTTAGGGAACTTTCTGAGTAGCATAAAGGGTGTCAAGTACCTGTTCGCCTTTCAAGCGGGAATGTGGGATTTCTCTTGAGATTCTGCAGCTGAAAACTTCCTCATCTCGCATTGAGGGGATAATTTTGTGGTGTTTTTCTACTTGTGGCGGCAAGCTCGGGGTTCCTCTCGAGTTGCGATGGGGACCTCAGGAACTCGCTCTTGTTGCCCCAGGGAAGTCAGGTCTTCTATCGTTTTTGAAGGGGAACCTTGAGATTCCTGTATAAGGAGCAGCAGAGGTATAGAGCTGCATCTAGCATTGAGTCAGTCAACTGTTTGTTCTTCTCCAGTGGAGACAGGTATCGCGCGGTTGTTCTCAATATTCTCCAGGGTATTCAGGCCTCGTCTCTTGTTCAGGCCTGGAACTTCGTTTTCTTCTCGAGTTGTAATACGGTTGATGGGCCACTTTAGAGTTGCATTTGTACCTGGAGATTGTATAGAGTATGCTCGTGGAGTCAGGACTCCATTCGTCCTGTGAGTTGATACTCGAGGAAACATTTGAACCTGTGCAGTAGAATCAGACAATATCTCGATTGGGTGGTGACATCCGTACCTTTTCCACTTGTGTTTTGAAAACCGGTTATCCTCCCGAGTTTCAAGGTTGTACCTGCCTAGACGTCCTGTACGACCGGAACGTCTGGATTCCATTCCAGAGAAAGCAGAGGAATCAACTCTCATCTGTAAAAGAGAAGTGGAAAACGGGGCATTTTGTCAGTGTGGCAAGAAACTCGGTGTTCCTCGGGATTGGGGCTGTGTATGTCAGTTTAGTTTTTAGTCATATAAAGGATGTTAAGTAACCTGTCGAGTTTCAAGTGGGAATGTGGAATTTCTCTTACCGAATCTGAAACGGAAATGTTGTTCATCTCGCCTTGAGGGCACAATCTTGTGGTTTTTCTTGAGTGTCGGTGGGAAGCTTTGGCTTCCTCTCAGTTTGCGACGGGGACCTCAGGTAATCCCCCGTGTTGCTTCTGAGAAGTCAGGTTCCCTTTGTGTTGGAAGGGGAACTGCGGGATTACTCTCGAGCAGTTCAATGTGAATAGGGCCTCTTCTCGAGTTGATTCCGTAAATTTTGTTCTCCTCTCCAATGGGGACGGCTGTGTTAGGGAACTTTCTCAGTCGCATAAAGGGTGTCAAGTTCCCATTCTCCTTTCAAGCGGTAATGTGGGATTTCTCTTGAGATTCTGCTGCCCAAAATTTCCTCATTTCGTATTGAGGCCATATTTTTGTGGTGTTTCTAGAGTTACGGCGAGAAGCTAGGGTACTTCTAGAGTTGCAACGGGGACTACAGGAACTAGATCCGGTTGCTTCAGGTAAGTCAGGTCTCCGTTTTGTGTTGAAAGGGGAACTTCTGGATTACTTTCGGGCCATTTAATGGGAATAGGGCCTCTTCTCGAATTGAGTCCATGAAGTGTGTTCTCCTCTACAATGGGGATGGCTGTGTGAGGGATATTTCTGAGTCACATAAAGGGTGTCAAGTACCCTTTTGCCTTTCAAGTGGGAATGTGGGATTTCTCTTGAGATACTGCCACGCAAAATTTCCTCATGTAGCATTGAGGCCATATTTTAGTGGTGTTTCTCGAGATTTGGCGGGAAGCTGGGGGTACTTCTCGAGTTGAGACGGGGACCTCAGTAACTCGCTTGGGTTGCTTCAGGGAAGTCAGGTCCCCTTTTGTGTTGGAATGGGAACTTCTGGATTACTCTCGAGCCATTAAATCGGAGTAGGGCCTCTTCTCGTGTTGAGTCCATAAAGTGATTTTTCCTCTCCAATCGGGACATATGAGTGAGGGAACTTTCTGAGTCGCATAAAGTGTGTCAAATAAACTTTTGCCTTTCAAGCAGAAATGTGGGATTTCTCTTGAGATTCTGCAGCGCACAAATACCTCATCTCGCATTAAGGGAATAATTTTGAGGTGTTTCTCCAGTTGGGCCTGGTAGGTGGAGTATTTTACGAAATGCGACTGGGACCTCAGGAAATTGCTCAGGTTGCTTCAGGGAAGTCAGTTCCCTTTTTGTTGGAAGGAGAACTTTCGGAATACTCTCAAGCCGTAAAATGGGAATAGGGCCTCTTCTCGCGTTGAGTCCATAAACTGTGTTCTCCACCCCATGCTGACGGATGTTAGGGAGCTTTCTGAGTAGCATAATGTTTGTCAAGTACCCTTTTGCATTTCAAGCGGGAATGTGGGATTTTTCTTGAGAATCTGAAACGCAAAATTTCATCATCTCGCATTGAGGGGATAATTTTGTTGTGTTTCTCGAATTGCAGTGAGATGCTGGGGGTAATACTCGAGTTACGACGGGGACCTCAGGCACTCATTGGAGCTACTTCAGGGAAATCAGGTCCCCTTCTGTGATGGAAGGGGAACTTCCGGATTACTCTCGAGCCCGTTAATGGGAATAGGGTCTCTTCTCGCGTTGAGTCCATAAAGTGTGTTCTCCACCCCATGTGGACGGATGTTAGGGAACTTTCTGAGTAGCATAATGTTTGTCAAGTACCCTTTTGCACTTCAAGCTGGAACGTGGGATTTCTTTTGAGATTCTGCAGTGCAAAATGACTTCATTTCTCATTGACGGATTTATTTCGTACTGTTTCTCGAGTTGAGGCGCGAAGCAGGTGGTACTTCTCGAGGTGCGAAAGGGACCTCAGGAACTCGCTCGGGTTGCTTCAGGGAAGTCAGGTCGCCTTTTGTGTTGGAAGGGGAACTTCGCGTTTACTCTCGAGCCGTTAAATGGGAATAGGGCCTCGTCTTGAACTGAGTCCATAAAGTGTGTTTTCCTCTCCAATGGGGACTGATGTTAGTGAAATTTCTGAGTCGCATAAAGGGTATCAATTACACTATTGCCTTTCAAGTGGGAATGTGGTATTTCTCTTGAGATTCTGCTGTGCAAAATTTCTTCATCTCGCATTGAGGGGATAATTTTGTGGTGTTTCTCGAGTTGCAGAACGAATCTGGTGGAACTTCTCGATTTGCGATGGGGACCTCAAGAACATGCTCGGGTTGCTTCAGGGGATTCAGGTCCCCTTTTGTTTTGGAAGGGGAACTTCCGGTTTACTCTTTAGCCGTTAAATGGGAAAATGGCCTCATCTCGAATTGAGTCCATAAAGTGTGTTCTCCTCTCCAACGGGGACGGCTGTGTGAAGGAACTTTCTGAGTCACATAAACGGTGTCAAGTACCCTTTCGCTTTCAAGAGGGAATGTGATATTTCACTTGAGATTTTACAACGAAAAATTCTTCATCTCGCATTGAGGGGATAATTTTGTGGTGTTTCTCGATTTGCGCCTGGATGCTGGGGGTACTTCTCGAGTTGCGAAGGGGACCTCAGGATCTCGCTCGGGTTTCTTCAGGGAAGGCAGGTCCCCTTTTGTGTTTGAAGGTGAACTTCCGGTTTACTCTCGAGCCCTAAATGCAAATAGGGTCTCATCTCTAATTGAGTCCATAAAGTGTGTTCTTCTCTCCAGAGGGGACTGATGTTAGTGAAATTTCTATGTCGCATAAAGGGGTTAAAGTACCCTTTTGCCCTTCAAGAAGGAATGTGGTATTTCTCTTTAGATTCTGCAGCATAAAATTTCCTCATCTCACATTGAGGGGATATATTTGTGGTGTTTCTCGAGTTGCGGCGGGAAGCTGGGGGTACTTCTCGAGTTGTGACGGGGACCTCAAAACTCGCTCGGGTTGCTTCAGGGAAGTCAGGTCCGATATGTGTTGACAGGGGAACTTCCGGTTTACTCTGGAGCCGTTAAATGGGAATATGTACTCATCTCGAATTGAGTCCATAAAGTGTGTTCTACTCTCCAATGGGGACGGCTGTGTGAGGGAACTTTCTGAGTACTATAAATGGTGTCAAGTACCCTTTTGCCTTCAAGAGGGAATGTGGTATTTCTCTTGAGATTCTGCAGCACAAAATTACCTCCTCTCGCATTGAGGGAGTGATTTTGTGGTGTTTCTCGAGTTGTTGCGGGAAGCAGTGGGTACTTCTCGAGTTGCGACAGGGACCTCAGGAACTCACTCAGGTTGCTTCAGGGAAGTCAAGTCACCTTTTGTGTTGGAAGGGGAACTTCCGGTTTATTCTCGAGCCATTAAATGGGAATATTGCCTCCTCTCAATTTGAGTCCTTAAAGTGTGTTCTACTCTCCACTGAGGACGGATGTTAGGGAATATTCTGAGTCGCATAAAGGGAGTCAAGAACCCTTTTGCCTTTCAAGCGGGAATGTGGGATTTCTCTTCAGCTTTTGCAGTGCAAAATTTCCTCATCTCGCATTGAGGGGATAATTTCGTAGTGTTTCTCGAGTTGAAGCTAGAAGAAGTGGTTACTTCTGACTTGTGACGGGGACCTCAGGAACTCACTCGTGTTACTTCAGGGAAGTCAGGTCCCCTTTTGTGCTGGAAGGGGAACTTCCGCATTACTTTCGAGCTCTTTAATGGGAATATTGCCTCTTTTCGATTTGAGTCCATAACGTGTGTTCTCCTATCCACTGAGGACGATGTTAGGGAACATTATAAGTTACCTAAAGGGAGTCAAGTACCCTTTTGCCTTTCAAATGGGAATGTAGGATTTTTCCTGAGATTCTGCAGCGCAAAATTTCCTCATCTCATATTGAGGGGATAATTTTGTGCTGTTTCTCGAGTTTCGGCAGGAAGTTTGGGGAACTTCTCGAGGTGCGACGGCAACCTCAGGAACTCGCTCTTGTTTCTAAAGAGATGTCAGGTCCGCTTTTGTGTTGGAAAGGGAATTTTAGGATTACTCTCCATCCGTTAAATTGGAATAGGGCCTCTTCTCGAGTTGAGTCAAAAAAGTGTGTATGACTCTACATGGGGACGGCTGATTGAGGGAACTTTCTGAGTCCCATAAAGGGTGTCAATTACCCTTTTGCCTTTCAAGTGGGAAATGGCATTTCTCTTGAGATTCTGCAGAGCAAAATTTCCTCATCTCGCATTGAGTGGATAATTTTATGGTGTTTCTTGAGTTGCGGCGGGAAGCTGGGGGTAGTCTCGAGTGGCGAAGAGGACCTCAGAAACTCACTCAGGTTGCTTCAGGGATGTCAGGTCCCCTTTTGTTTTGGAAGGGGAACTTCGGGATTACTCTCTAGCCGTTAAATGGTAATAGGGCCTCTTCCCAAGTTGAGTTCATAAATTTTGTTCTCCTCTCCAATGGGAACACCTGTGTGAGGGAACCTTCTGAGTCGCATAAAGGGGGTCAAGTACAGTTTTGCCTTTCCAGCCGGACGTGGGATTTCTCTTGAATTGTGCAGTGCAAAATTTCGTGATCTCGCATTGAGAGGATAATTTTGTGGTGTTTCTCGTGTTGCGGCGGGAAGCTGGGGAAACTTCTCGAGTCACGAAGAGGACTTCAGGAATTCACTCTGGTTGCTTCAGGGAAGTCAGGTCCCCTTTTGTGTTGGAAGGGGAATTTCGGGATTACTCTTGAGCCTTTAAATGAGAATTGGGCCTCTTTTCGAGTTAAGTGCATAAAGTGTTTTCTTCTCTCCAATGGGGACAACTGTGTGAGGGAATTTTCTGAGTCTCACCTGATGGCGCAGACGCAAGAAATGCCATCCCCTCCCGCGCAGACGGAAGAGAAGCCTTCCCTGCCTGAGCAGACGCGATAGACCCTGGCCCCTTCCGCGCAGATGCCAGTGATACTGGCCCAGCCCGTGCAGACGCGAGAGACACCGGCCCCGCCCGCTCATACCCTAGAGTCCTGGGCCCCTCCCGCGCAGATGCAAGAGAACCAGGCCCCACCTGCCCAGACGCAAGAGATGACTTCCCCGCCTGCGCAGTCACGAGAGACCCTGGCCCCGCCCACGCAGATGCCAGAGATGCAGGCCCTGGCGCAACCGACCATACAAAGATGCCCGGCCATGAGGAGTTACCCCACGCCTGAGGCCAGGGCATGCTGCCAAGAGGAGGTACTCCACGTCCAATAGGCGGTGGCTGTGCGTAGGAGGGCCGAGAGGAGCTACTCACGTTCAAGGTCAGGAGGGGCAGCCTTGAGGACATACCCCTCAACCAAGGTAAGGTGCAGCAGCTGCGATTTCTTGGAGCAGCTGTAAAGAGATATGCCACACCCAAGGTAAGAGAAACTCAAATAAGATGGTAGGTATTGCGAGGGGGCATCAGAGGGCAGACACCCTGAAATCATAATCACAGGAATCTAGTCGATCTGATCACATGGACCACAGCCGAATGTGGTCCACTGGAGAAGGGAATGGCAAACCACTTCAGTATACTTGCCTTGAGAACCCCATGAACAGTATCAAAGGGCAAAATGACAGGATACTGAATGAGGAATTCCCCAGGTCGGTAGGTGCTCAGTATTCTACTGGAGATCAGTGGACAAATAACTCTAGAAGAAATGAAGTGATGGAGCAAAAGCAAAACCAGTACCCAGTTGTGGATGTGACCGGTGATAGAAGCAAGGTCCGGTGTTGTAAAGAGCAATATTGCATAGGAATCTGGAATGTAAGGTCCATGAATCAAGGCAAATTGGAAGTGGTCAAACAGGAGATGGAAAGAGTGAACATAGACATTCTAAGAATCAGTGGATTAAAATATACTGGAATGTGTGAATTTAACTCAGATGACCATTATATATACTACTGTGGGTAGGAATCCCTTAGAAGAAATGGAGTAGCCATTATGGTAAACAAAAGAGTCCGAAATGCAGTACTTGGATGGAATCTTAAAAAGGACAGAATGATTTCTGTTCGTTTCCAAGGCAAACCATTCAACATTACAGTAATCCAGGCCTGTGCCCCAACCAGTAACACTGAAGAAGCCGAAGGTGAACGGTTCTATGAAGACCTACAAGACATTTTAGAACTAACACCCAAAAAAGATGTCCTTTTCATTATAGGGGACTGGAATGCAAAAGCAGGAAGTCAAGAAACACCTGGAGTAACAGGCAAATTTGGCCTTGGAGCACGGAATGAAGCAGGGCAAAGGCTAATAGAGTTTTGTCAAGAGAACGCACTGGTCATAGCAAACACCCTCTTCCAACAACACAAGAGAAGACTCTATACGTGGCCATCACCAGATGGTCAACACCAAAATCAGATTGACTATATTCTTTGCAGCCAAAGACAGAGAAGCTGTATACAGTTAGCAAAAACAAGACCAGGAGCTGACTGTGGCTCAGATCATGAACTCCTTATTGCCAAATTCAGACTTAAATTGAAGAAAGTAGGGAAAACCCCTAGACCATTCAGATATGACCTAAATCAAATCCCTTATGATTATACAGTGGAAGTGAGAAATAGATTTAAGGGACTAGATCTGATAGATAGAGTGCCTGATGAACTCTGGACGGAGGTTCGTGACATTGTACAGGAGACAGGGACCAAGAGCATCCCCATGGAAAAGAATTGCAAAAAAAGCAAAATGGCTGTCTGAGGTGGCCTTACAAAGAGCTGTGAAAAGAAGAGAATCGAAAAGCAAAGGAGAAAGGGAAAGATATAAGCATTAGAATGCAGAGTTCCAAAGAATAGCAAGGAGAGATAAGAAAGCCTTCCTCAGTGATCTATGCAAAGAAATAGAGGAAAACAACAGAACAGGAAAAACAAGAGATCTCTTCAAGAACATTAGAGAATCTAAGGGAACATTTCATGCAAATACGGGCTCGATAAAGGACAGAAATGGCATTGACCTAACAGAAGCAGAAGATATTAAGAAGAGGTGGCAAGAATACGCAGAAGAACTGTACAAAAGAGATCTTCACGACCAGGATATTCACGAAAATGGGATCACTGACCTAGAGCCAGACATCTTGCAATGTGAAACCAAGTTGTCCTTAGAAAGCATCACTACGAACAAAGCTAGTGGTGGTGATGGAATTCCAGTTGAGCTATTTCAAATCTTGAAACATGATGCTGTGAAAGTGCTACACTCAGTAAGCCAAAAAATTTGGAAAACTCAGCAGTGGCCACAGGAATGGAAAAGGTCAGTCTTCATTCCAATCCCAAAGAAAGGCAATGCCAAAGAATGCTCAAACTACCGCACAATTGCACTCATTTCACACGCTGGTAAAGTCATGCTCAAAATTCTCCAAGCCAGGCTTCAGCAATATGTGATCCGTGAACTCCCAGATGTTCAAGAAGGTTTTAGAATAGGCAGAGGCACCAGAGATCAAATTTCCGACATCCGCTGGATCATTGAGAAAGCAAGAGAGTTCCAGATAAACATCTATTTCTGCTTCCTTGACTATGCCAAAGCCTTTGACTGTGTGAATCACAATAAACTGTGGAAGATTCTGAAAGAGATGTGAATCCCAGACCACCTGAGCTGCCTCTTGAGAAACCTGTATGCAGCTCAGGAAGCAACACTCAGAACTGTACATAGAACAACAGACTGGTTCCAAATAGGAAAATGATTACGTCAAGGCTGTATATTGTCACCTTGCTTATTTAACTTATATGCAGAGTACATCATGAGAAATGCTGGGCTGGAAGAAGAAGAAGCTGGAATCAAGATTACTGGGAGAAATATCAATAACCTCAAATATGCAGATGACACCACCCTTAGGGTAGAAAGTGAAGAGGAACTCAATAGCCTCTTGATGAATGTGAAAGAGGAGAGTGAAAAGGTTGGCTTGAAGCTCAACATTCAGAAAACAAAGATCATGGAATCTGGTCCCATCACTTCAAAGGAAATAGATGGAAAAACAGTGGAAACAGTGTCAGACTTTATTTTTTGGGGTTCCAAAATCTCTGCAGATTCTGATTGCAGCCATGAAATTAAAAGGTGCTTATTCCTAGGAAGGAAAGTTATGACCAACCTTGATAATATATTAAAAACAAGACATTACTTTGCCAGCAAAGGTCCGTCTAGTCAAGGCTATGGTTTTTCCCGTGGTCATGCATGGATGTGAGAGTTGGACTGTGAAGAAAGCTGATCGCCAAAGGATTGATGCTTTTGAACTGTGGTGTTGGAGAAGACTCTTGAGAGTCCCCTGTACTGCAAGAAGATCCAACCAGTCCATTCTAAGGGAGATCAATCCAGGGTGTTCATTGGAAGGACTGATGCTAAAGGTGAAACTACAATACTTTGGCAAACTCAGGAGACGAGTTGACTCACTGGAAAAGATTCTGATGCTATGAAAGGTTGGGGGCCGGCGGAGAAGGGGACGACAGAGAATGAGATGGCTGGATAGAATCACCGACTCTGTGGACATGAGTTCGAGTGAACTCTGGGAGTTGGTGATGGACAGGGAGGCTTGGCGGACAGTGCTTCATGGGGTCGCGAGGAGTCGGACACGACTGAGCGAGTGAACTGAACTGAACTGAAAAAAGTGTGTCAAGTACCCTTTTGCCTTTCAAGAGGATAGTGAGATTTCTCTTGAGATTCTGCAGAGCAAATTTTCCTCATCTCGCATTGAATGGAAAATTTTGTGGTGTTTCGCGAATTGTCGGGGGAAGCTGGGGGTTCTTCTCTAGTTGCGATTGGGACATCAGGAACTCACTCATGTTACTTCAGGGAAGTCAGGTCCGCCTTTGTGCTGGAAGGGGAACTTCCACATTACTCTGAAGCCCTTTAATGGGAATATTGCCTCTTCTCTATTTGACTCAATAAAGTGTGTTCTCCTCTCCACTCTGGACGGATGTAGGGACCATTCTGAGTCTCGTAAAGGGAGTCAAGTACACTTTTGCCTTTCAAGCGGGAATGTGGGATTTCTCTTGAGATTCTGCAGCTAAAAATTACCTCAACTCCCAATGAGGGGATAATTTTGTGGTGTTTCTCGTATTAAGGCGGGAATCAGGGGTACTTCCCGAGTTGAGACGGGGACCTCAGGAAATCGCTGCGGTTGCTTCAGCGAAGTCAAGTCCCCTTTTGTGTTGGAAGGGGAACTTCCGGATTATTCTCAAGCCGTTAAATGGGAATATTGCTTCCTATCTATTTGAGTCCATAAAGTGTGTTTTCCTCTCCACTTTGGACAGATGTTAGGGGCCATTCTGAGTCGCCTAAATGGATTGAAGTACGCTTTTGCCTTTCAAGTGGGAATGTGGGATTTCTCTTGAGATTCGGCAGCGCAAAATTTCCTCATCTCGCATTTGCATTGAGGGGATAATTTGGTGGTGTTTCTTGAGTTGCGTTGGGAAACAGGGGGTACTTCTCGAGTTGCAATGGGGACTTCAGTAACTCGCTCAGGTTGCTTCAGGGAAGTCATGTCACCTTTTTTGTTGGAAGGGTACTTCCGGATTACCCTTGAGCCGTTAAATGGGAATATTGCCTCCTCTCGATTTGAGTCCATAAAGTGTGTTCTCCTCTCCAGTGAGGACGGATGTTAGGGACCATTCTGATTCTCCTAAAGGGAGTCAAGTACCCTTTTCCCGTTCAAACGGGAATGTGGGATTTCTTTTGTGATTCTGCAGAGCAAATTTTCCTCATCTCGCATTGAATGGATAATTTTCTGGTGTTTCGTGAAATGTGGCGGGAAGCTGGGGATACTTCTCGAGTTGCGACAGGGACCTCAGGAACTCACTCGAGTTACTTCAGGGAAGTCAGGTCCCCTTTTGTGCTGGAAGGGGAACATCCGGATTACTCTCGTGCCATTAAATGGGAATATTGCCTCTTCTCTATTTGAGTCAATAAAGTGTGTTCTCTCCACTGAGGATGGATGTTAGGGAACATTCTGAGTCTCCTATTTCGACTAAAGTAACCTTTTGCCTTTCCAGTGGGATGTGGGATTTCTCTTGAGATTCTGCAGCGCCAAATTTCCTCATTTCCCACTGAGGGGATAATTTTGTGGTGTTTCTCGAGTTGCGACGGGGACCTCAGGAACTCACTCGAGTTACTTCAGGGAACTCAGGTCCGCTTTTGTGTTGGAATGGGAACTGCCGGATTACTCTCGAGCCGTTTAATGGGAATATTGCCTCTTCTCTATTTGAGACCATAAAGTGTGTTCTCCTCTCCACTGAGGACGGATGTTAATGACCTTTCTGAGTCGCCTAAAGGGAATCAAGTACCCTTTTGCTTTTCATGCGGGAGTGCGGGATTTCTCTTGAGAGTCTGCAGAGCAAAATCTCATCTCGCATTGAGGGGATAATTTTGTTGTGTTTCTCGAATTGCTTCGGGAACTGGGGGTACTTCTCTAGTTGCGACGGGGACCTCAGGAACTCACTCGAGTTACTTCAATGAAGTCAGGTCCCCTTTTGTGCTGGAAGGGGAACTACCGTGTTACTTTCGAGCCCTTTAATGGGAATAGGGCCTCTTCTCGAGTTGAGTCCAAAAAGTGTGTTCTCCTCTCCAATGGGGACGGATCTTAGGGAACTTTCTGAGTGAAATAAAGTGTGTCAAGTACACTTTTGGTTGTGAAGAGGGAATGTGGTATTTCTCTTGAGATTCTGCAGCGCAAAATTACTTCATCTCCCATTGAGGGGATAATTTTGTGGTACTTTTCGAGTTGTGACGAGGACCTCAGGAACTCTCTTGGGTTGCTTCAGGGAAGACAGGTCCCCTTTGGTGTTGGAAGGGAAACTTCCGGTTTACTCTTGAGCCGTAAAATTGCATATGGGCTCATCTCCAATTGAGTTCGTAAAGTGTGTTTTCCTCTCCAATGGGGACTGATGTTAGTGAAATTTCTGAGTAGCATAAAGGTTGTCAAGTACCCTTTTGCCTTTCAAGAGGGAATGTGGTATTTCTCTTGATATTCTGTATCGAAAAATTTCCTCATCTCGCATTGAGGAGATAATTTTGTTTTGTTTCTCGAGTTGCGGCGAGAAGGTATGGGTACTTCTCAAGTTGCGACGGGGACATCAGGAAATCACTTGAGTTACTTCAGGGATGTCAGGTACCCATTTGTGCTGGAGTGGTACTTCCGGATTACTCTCGATTACTTTAATGGGAATAGGGCCTCTTCTCGAGTTGAGTCCATAAAATGTGTTCTCTTCTCCACTGAGGACGGATGTTAGGGACCATTCTTAGTCGCCTAAAGGGAGTCAAGTACACTTTTGCTTCTCAAGCGGGAATGTGGGTTTTCTCTTGAGATTCTTCAGCCCAAATTTTCCTCATCTCGTATTGAGGGGATAATTTTGTGGTTTTTCTCAAGTTGTGGCGAAATCTGAGGGTACTTCTCGAATTGTGACGGGGACCTCAGGAAGTCGTTTGGGTTGCTTCATGGAAGTCAGTTCCCCTTTGGTGTTGGAAGCGGAACTTCCGATTTACTCTCAAGAAGTTAAATGGGAATAGGGCCTCATCTCGAATTGTGTCCATAAAGTGTGTTCTCCTCTCCAATTGGGACTGATGTTAGTGAAAATTCTCAGTCGAATAAAGGATGTCAAGTACCCTTTTGCTTTCAAGAGGGAATGTGGTATTTCTCTTGAAATTCTGCAGCGCAAAATATCTTCATCTCGCATTGAGGGGATAATTTTGTGGTGTTTCTCGAGTTGCGGCGGGAAGCTGGGGGTACGTATCGAGTTGTGACTGGGACCTCAGGAACTCGCTCGGGTTACTTCAGGGACGTCAGTTCCCCTTTTGTGTTGGAAGGGGAACTTCCGGTTTACCCTCGAGCCCTTAAATGGGAATAGGGGCTCATCTCGAATTGAGTCCATAAAGTGTGTTCTCTTCTCCAATGGGGACGGCTGTGTGATGGAACATTCTGAGTCGCATAAAGGGTGTCAAGTACCCTTTTGCCATTCAAGAGGGATTGTGGTATTCCTCTTGAGATTCTGCAGTGCAAAATTTCCTCATCTCGCATTGAGGGGATAATTTTGTGGTGTTTCTTGAGATGCGGCAGGAAGCTGGGGGTACTGCTCTAGTTGCAACGGGGCCTCAGCAACTCTGTCGGGTTGATTCATGGAAGTCATGTCACCTTTTGTGTTGGGTGGAGAACTTCCAGTTTACTCTCTAGCCGTTAATTGGGAATAGGGGCTCATCTCGAATTGAGTCCATAAAGTGTGTTCTCCTGTCCAATGGGGAGGGCTGTGTGAGGGAAATTTCTGAGTTGCATAAAGGGTGTCAAGTACACTTTTGCCTTTCAAGAACGAATGTGGTATTTTTCTTAAGATTCTAAAGTGCAAAATTTCCAGGTTTCACACTGAGTGGATAAATTTGTGGTGTTTCTGCAGTTGCGTCGGGAAGCTAGGGGTATTTCCCGAGACCTCAGGAATTCGCTCAGGTTGCTTCTGGGAAGTCAGGTCCCCTTTGGTGTTGGATGGGGTACTTCTGGTTTACTCTCGAGCCTTTAAATGGGAATAAGGGCTCATCTCGAATTGAGTCCATAAAGTGTGTTCCCCTCTCCAATGGGGACGGCTGTGTGAAGGAACTTTCTGAATCACATAAAGGGTGTCAAGTACCCTTTTGTCTTTCAAGAGGGAATGTGGTATTTCTCTTGAGATTCTGCAGTGCAAAATTTCCTCATCTCACATTGAGGGGATAATTTTGTGGTGTTTCTCAAGATGAGGCGGGAAGCTGGGGGTACTTTTCGAGTTGCGACGTGAACCTAAGGAACTCGATCGGGTTGCTTCAGTGAAGTCAGGTCCCCTTTTGTGTTGGAATGGGAACATCCGGTTTACTCTCAAGCCGTTAAATTGGAATAGGACTTAATGTCGAATTGAGTCCATGATGTGCGTTCTCATCTCAAATGGGAACTGCTGTGTGAGGCTTCTTTATGAGTCGAATAAAGGGTGTGAAGTACCCTTTTTCGTTTTAAGCATGAATGTGGTATTTCTCTTGAGATTATGCTGCGAATATTTCCTCTTCTCGCATTGAGGAGATAATTTTGTGGTTTTTCTCCAGTTAGAGCAAGAAGCTGGGGGTTCTTCTCGAGTTGCGTCGGTGACCTCAGGAACTTGCTCGGGTTGCTTTAAGTTCAGTTCAGTTCAGTCGCTCAGTCGTGTCCGACTCTCTGCGACCCCATGAACTACAGCACGCCAGATTCCCTGTCCATCACCAACTCCCTGAGTACACTCAAACTCATGTCCACAGAGTCGGTGATGTCATCCAGCCATCTCATTCTCCATCGTCCCCTTCTCCTCCTACCTCCAACCTTTCCCAGCATCAGAGTCTTTTCCAGTGAGTCAAATCGTCGCATGAGGTGGCCAAAGTATTGCAGTTTCAGCGTTAGCATCAGTCCTTCCAATGAACACCCAGGATCGATCTCCTCTAGAATGGACTGGTTGGATCTCCTTGCAGTATAAGGAATTCTCAAAAGTCTTCTCCAACACCACAGTTAAAAGCATCGATTCTTCGGCGATCAGCTTTCTTCACAAGTCCAACTCTCCCATCCATACATGACCACGGGAAAAACCATTGCCTTGACTACACGGACCTTGGTTGGCAAAGTAATGTCTCTGTTTTTTATATACTATCAAGGTTGGTCATAACTTTCCTTCCAAGGAGCAAGCGCCTTTTAATTTCATGGCTGCAATCAGCATCTGCAGTGATTTTGGAGCCCAAAAAAATAATGTCTGACACTGTTTCCACTGTTTTTCCATCTATTTCACATGAAGTGATGGGACCAGATGCCATGATCTTTGTTTTCTGAATGTTGAGCTTCAAGCCAACCTTTTCACTCTCCTCCTTCACTTTCATCAAGAGGCTTCTGAGTTCCTCTTCACTTTCTGCCCTAAGGGTGGTGTCATCTGCATATCTGAGGTCATTAATATTTCTCCCAGCAATCTTAATTCCAGCTTGTGCTTCTTCCAGCCCAGCATTCCTCATGATGTACTCTGCATATAAGTTAAATAAGCAAGGTGACAATATACAACCTTGACGTACACCTTTTCCTATTTGGAACCAGTCTGTTGTTCCATGTCCAGTTCTAATTGTTGCTTTCTGACCTGTATACAGGTTTCTCAAGAGGCAGGTCAGGTGGTCTGGGATTCCCATTTCTTTCAGAATGTTCCACAGTTTATTGTGATCCACACAGTCAAAGGCTTTGGCATAGTCAATGAAGCAGAAATAGATGTTTTTCTGAAACTCTCTTGCTTTCTCCATGATCCAGCGGAGGTTGGCAATTTGATCTCTGGTGCCTCTGCCTTTTCTAAACCTGCTTGAACATCTGGGAGTTCACGGTTTACATACTGCTGAAGCCTGGCTTGGAGAATTTTGAGCATGACTTTACTAGTGTGTGAGATGAGTGCAATTGTGCGGTAGTTTCAGCATTCTTTGGCATTGCCTTTCTTTGGGATTAGAATGAAGACTGACCTTTTCCAGTCCTGTGGTCACTGCTGAGTTTTCCAAATCTGCTGGCATATTGAGTGCAGCAATTTCACAGCATCAACTCTCAAGACTTGAAATAGCTCAACTGGAATTCCATCACCTCCACTAGCTTTGTTAGTAGTGATGCTTTCTAAGGCCCACTTGACTTCACATTCCAAGATGTCTGGCTCTAGGTCAGTGATCACGTTATCGTGACTATCTTGCTCGTGAATATCTTTTTTGTACAGTTCTGTGTATTCTTGCCACCTCTTCTTAATATCTTCTGCTTCTGTTAGGTCCATGCCATTTCTGTCCTTTATCGAGCCCATCTTTGCATGAAATGTTCCCTTGGAATCTCTAATTTTCTTGTAGAGGTCTCTTGTTTTTCCTATTCTGTTACTTTCCTCTATTTCTTTGCATTGATCACTGAGGAAGTCTTTCTTATCTCTCCTTGCTATTCTTTGGTACTCTGCATTCAGATGCTTATATCTTTCCTTTTCTCCTTTGCTTTTCGCCTCTCTTCTTTTCACAGCTATTTGTAAGGCCTCCTCAGACAGCCATTTCGCTCTTCTGCAATTCTTTTCCATGGGGATGTTCTTGGTCCCTGTCTCCTGGACAATGTCACGAAACTCCGTCCAGAGTTCATCAGGCACCTTATCTATCAGATCTAGTCCCTTAAATCTATTTCTCACTTCCACTGTATAATCATAAGGGATTTGATTGAGGTCATATCTGAATGAGCGAGTGGTTTTCCCTATTTTCTTTAATTTAAGTCTGAATTTGGCAATAAGGAGTTCATGATCTGAGCCATAGTCAGCTCCTGGTCTTGTTTTCACTAACTGTATACAGCTTCTCCATCTTTGGTTGCAAAGAATATAATCAATCTGATTTCGGTGTTGACCATTTGGTGATGTCCATGTGTAGAGTCTTCTCTTGTGTTGTTGGAAGAGGGTGTTTTCTATGACCAGTGCATTCTGTTGACAAAACTCTATTAGCCTTTGTGCTGCTTCATTCCTTGCTCCAAGGCCAAATTTGCCAGTTACTCCAGGTGTTTCTTGACTTCCTACTTTTGCATTCCAGTCCCCTACAATGAAAAGGACATCTTTTTTGGGTGTTAGTTCTAAAAGGTCTTGCAGGTCTTCATAGAACCTTTCAACTTCGGCTTTTTCTGCATTACTGGTTGGGGCATAGGCCTGGATTACTGTAATATTGAATGGTCTGCCTTGGAAACAGTCAGAAATCATTCTGTCGTATTTAAGATTGCATCCAAGTACTGCATGTCAGACTCTTTTGTTGACCATGATGGCTACTCCATTTCTTCTAAGGGTTTCCTGCCCACAGTAGTAGATATAATGGTCATCTGAGTTAAATTCACCCATTCCAGTCCATTTTAATTCACTGATTCCTAGAATGTCGACGTTCACTCTTGCCATCTCCCGTTTGACCACTTCCAATTTGCCTTGATTCATGGACCTAACATTCCAGGTTCCTATGCAATATTGCTCTTTACAGCACCGGAATTTGCTTCTATCACTGGTCACATCCACAGCTGGGTATTGCTGTGCCTTTATTCCTTCTATAGTTATTTTTCCACTGATCTCCAGTAGCATACTGGGCACCTACCGACCTGGGGAATTCCTCATTCAGTATCCTATCATTTTGCCCTTAAGTCCTAAAAAAGAATTGAATCCTTAAAGTGTGTTGTCCACCAAAATGGGGGCGGTAGTGTGAGGGAACTTTCTGAGTCGCATAAAGGGTGTCAAGTACACTTTTTCTTTTCAAGAGGGAATGTGGTATTTCTCTTGAGATTCTGCTGTGCAAAATTTCCTCATCAAGCATTGAGGGGATGATTTTTTTGTTGTTGTTTCTTGAGTTGCGGCGGGAAGCTGGAGGTACTGCTCGAGTTGCGACCGGGAACTCAGGAACTCACTCGGCTTGCTTGAGGAAAGTCAGGTACCCTTTGGTATTGGAAGAGGAACTTCCGATTTACTCTCGAGAAGTTAAATGGGAATAGAACCTCATCTCGAATTGAGTCCATAAAGTGTGTTCTCCTCTCCAATGGGGACTGGTGTTAGTGAAATTTCTGAGTCGCATAAAGGGTGTCAAGTACCCTTTTGCCTTTCAAGAGGGAATGTGGTATTTCTCTTGAGATTCTGCAGCTCAAAATTTCCTCATCTTGCATTGAGGGGATAATTTTGTGGTGTTTATCGAGTTGCCGCGGGAAGCTGAGGGTACTTCTCGAGTTTCGACGGGGAGCTCAGAAACTCACTCGGGTTGCTTCAGGTAAGTCAGGTCCCCTTTTGTGTTGGAAGGGGAACTTCCGGTTTACTCTCAAGCCATTAAATGGGAATAGGGGCTCATCTCGATTGAGTCCATAAAATGTGTTCTCCTGTCTAATGAGGACGGCTGTGTGAGGGAACTTCCTGAGTCGTATAAATATTGTCAAGTACCCTTTTGCCTTTCAAGAGGGAATGAGGTATTTCTCTTGAGATTCTGCAGCGCAAAATTTCCTCATCTCTCATTGAAGGGATAATTTGGTGGTGTTTCATGAGTTGCGCCGGGAAGCAGGGGATACTTCTCGAGTTGGAATGGAGACTTCCGAAACTTGCTCGGTTTACTTCATTGAAGTCAAGTCCCCTTTTGTGTTGGAAACGAAACTTCTGGATTACTCTCGAGCAGTTAAATGGGAATATTGCCTCTTCTCGATTTCATTCCTTAAAGTGTGTTCTCCTCTCCACCTAGGACGGATGTTAGGGACCATTCTGAGTCGCCTCAAGGGAGTCAAGTACCCTTTTGCCTTTCAAGCGGGAATGTGGGATTTCTCTTCAGATTCTGCAGCGCAAAATTTCCTCATCTCGCATTTAGGGGATAATTTTGTGGTGTTTCTCGAGTTGCGGCGGGAAGATGGGGGTACTGCTCGAGATGCGCCCGTTACCCTAGGAACTCGCTCGCGTTGCTTCAGTGAAGTCAGTTCCCCTTTTGTGTTGGAAGGGGAACTTCAGGTTTACTCTCGAGCCTTGAAATTGGAATAGGGCCTCATCTCGAATTAAGTCCATAACATGTTTTCTCCTCTCCAATGGGGACAGATGTTAGTGAAATTTCTGAGTCACATAAAGGGTGTGAAGTACCCTTTTGCCTTTTAAGAGGGAATGTGGTATTTCTCTTGAGATTCTGCAGTGCAAAATTTCCTCATCTCGCATTGAGGGGATATTTTTTTGTGTTTCTCGCGTTGCAATGGGAAGCTGGGGGTACTGCTCGAGATGCGGCCGTTACCCTAGGACCTCGCTCACGTTGCCTCAGGGAAGTCAGGTCCCCTTTTTTGTTGGAAGGGGAACTTCCGGTTTACTCTCGAGCCATTAAATTGGAATATGGGCTCATCTCGATTGAGTCCATAAAGTGTGTTCTCCTGTCTAATGAGTACGCTGTGTGAGGGATCTGCCTGAGTCGCATAAATGTTGTCAAGTACCCTTTTGCCTTTCAAAAGGGAATGAGGTATTTCTCTTGAGAGTCTACAACGCAAAATTTCCTCATCTCGCATTGAGGGGATAATTTGGTGGTGTTTCTCGAGTTGCGGCGGGAAGCTGGGGGTACTTCTCAAGTTGCGAAGACCACCTCAGCAACTCGCTCGGGTTGCTTCAGGGAAGTCAGGTCCCCTTTTCTGTTGGAAGGGGAACTTCCGGTTTACACTCGTGCCTTTAATTGGGAATAGGGCCTCATCTCAAATAGAATCCATAAAATGTGTTTTCCTGTCCAATGGAAAAGGCTGTGTGAGGGAACATTCTGAGTCGCATAAAGAGTGTCAAGTACCCTTTTGCCTTTCAAGAGGGAATGTGGTATTTCTCTTGAGATTCTGCAGTGCAAAATTTCCTCATCTCGCATTAAGGGGATAATTTTGTGGTGTTACTCGTGTTGCGGCGGGAAGTTGGGGGTACTTCTCGAGTTGAGACGGGGACCTCAGAAACTCGCTCGGGTTGTTTCAGGGAAGTCAGGTACCCTTTTGTTTTGGAAGGGCGACTTCCGGTTGAATCTCGAGCCGTTAAATTGGAAAACGGCCTCATCTCGAATTGAGTCCATAAAGTGTATTCTCCTCTGCAATGGGGACTAATGTTAGTGAAATTTATGAGTCGCATAAAGGGTGTCAAGTACCCTTTTGCCATTCAAGAGGGAATTTTGTATTTCTATTGAGATTCTGCAGCACAAAATTTCCTCATCTCGCATTGAGGGAATAATTTTGTGGTGTTTCTCGAGTTGCGGCGGGAAGCCTGAAGTACTGCTCGAGGTGCGGCTGGGACCCTAGGAACTCGCTCGGGTTGCTTCAGGGAAGTCAGGTCCCCTTTTGTGTTGGAAGGGGAACTTCCTGTTTACTCTCGAGCCGTTAATTGGGAATAGGGTCTCATCTCGAATTGAGTCCTTAACGTGTGTTGTCCTCCATTGGGGACAGTAGTGTGAGTGATCACTCTGAGGCACCTAAAGGGAGTCAAGTACCCTTTTGCCTTTCAAGCAGGAATGTGGGATTTCTCTTGAGATTCTGCAGTGCAAAATTTCCTCATCTCGCATTGAGGGGATAATTTTGTAGTGTTTTTTGAGTTGCGGCGGAAAGCACGGTTTACTACTCGAGTTGTGAAGCGGTCCTCAGTACTTTGCTCGGGTAGCTTCAGGGAAGTCAATCCCCTTTTGTGTCTGAAGGGGAACTTCCGGAGTATTCTAGCTGTTAAATGGGAATATTGCCTCTTCTCAATTTGAGTCCATAAAGTGTGTTCTCCTCTCCACTTACGACGTATATTTTGACCATTCTGAGTCGCCTAAAGGGAGTCAAGTTCCCTTTTGCCTTTCAAGCGGGAATGTGGGATTTCTCTTGAGATTCTGCAGCGCAAAGTTTCCTCATCTTGCATTGAGGGGATAATTTTGTAGTGTTTCTCTAATTGGGGCTGGAAGCAGCGGGTACTTCTCCGGTTGGGATGTGAATGTCAGGAACTCACTCGAGTTACTTAAGGGAAGTCAAGTCCCCTTTTTGCTGGAAGGGGAACTTCCGGATTAATCTCGAGCACTTTAATAGGAATAGGGCCTCTTCTCCAGTTGAGTCCATAAAGTGTGTTCTCCTCTCCAATTGGGACGGATGTTAGGGAACTGTCTGAGTGGCATAAAGTGTGTCAAGTACCCTTTTGCCTTTCAAGCGGGAATGTGGGATTTCTCTTGAAATTCTGCAACAAAAAATTCCCTCATCTCACCTTGAGGGGATAGTTTTGTGGTGTTTTTTGAGTTGAGGCCGAAGCAGGGTTTACTACTCGAGTTGCTATAGGGACCTCAGGAACTCGCTCGGGTTGCTTCAGGAAAGTCAAGTCACCTTTTGTGTTGGAAGAGGAACTTCCGATACTCTCTAGCCGCTTAATGGGAATATTGCCTCTTCTCGATTTGAGTCCATAACGTGTGTTCTCCTCTCCACTGGGGACAATGTTAGGGACCATTCTGAGTCGCCTAAAGGGAGTCAAGTACCCTATTGCCTTGAAGCGGGAATATGGGATTTCTCTTGAGATTCTGCACCCAAAATTTCCTCATCTCGCATTGAGGGGATAATTTTGTGGTGTTTCTCGATTTGCGGCGGGAAGCAGAGGGTCCTTCTCGAGTTGCGACGGGGATCTCTGGACCTCGCTCATGTTGCTTCAGTGAAGTCAAGTCCCCCTTTGTGTTGAAGGCGACTTCTGGATTAGTCTCGAGCCGTTAAATGGGAATATTGGATCTTTTCTTTTTGAGTCCGTGAACTGTGTTTTCCTCTCCACTGAGGACGGATGTTAACGACCATTCTGAGTCACCTAAAGGGAGTCAAGTACCCTTTTGCCTTTCAAGCGGGAATGTGGATTTTCTCTTGAGATTCTGCAGCGAAAAATTACCTCATCTCGCATTGAGGGGATAGTTTGGTGGTGTTTGTAGAGTGGCGGCGGGAAGCAAGGGGTAATTCTTGACTAGCGATGGGGATCTCAGGAACTAGCTCGGGTTGCTTCAGGGAAGTCAAACCCTTTTATGTTGGAAGGCGAACTTCCGGATTACTCTCGAGCCTTTTAATGGGAATGGGGCCTCTTCTCATGTTGAGTCCATTAAGTGTGTTCTCCTCTCCAATGGGGATGGATGTTAGGGAAATTTCTGAGTGGCATAAAGTGTGTCAATACCCTTTTGCCTTTCAAGCGGGAATGTGGGATTTCCCTTGAGTTTCTGCAGCGCCAAATTACCTAATCTCGCATTGAGGGGATAATTTGTGGTGTTTCTCGAATTGCGGCGGGCACCTTGTGGTTCTTCTCCAGTTGCAACGGGGACTTCAGGAACTCGCTCGGGTTGCTTCATTGAAGTCAGGTCCAGTTTTGTGTTGGAAGGGGAACTTCCGGATTACTCTCCAGCCGTTAAATGGGAATATTGCTTTTTCTCTATCTAAGTCCATAAAGTGTGTTCTCCTCTCCACTGAGGACGGATTAGGTAACATTCTGAGTAGCCTAAAGGGAGTCAAGTACCCTTTTGCCTTTCAGCGGGAATGTAGGATTTCTCTTGAGATTCTGCAGCGGAAAATTTCCTCATCTCGCATTGAGGGGATAATTCTGTGGTGTTTCTCTAATTGCGGAGGGAAGCTGGGGGTATTTCTCGAGTTGTGACGGGGACTTCAGGAACTCACTCTAGTTAATTCAGAGAAGTCAGATTCCCTTTTGTGCTGGAAGGGAACTTCCGGATTACTCTCGAGCCCTTTCGTGGGAATAGTGCCACTTCTCGGGTTGAGTCCATAAAGTGTGTTCTCTTCTCCAATGGGAACGGATGTTAGGGAGCTTTCTGAGTGGCATAAAGTGTGTCAAGTACCCTTTAACCTTTCAAGCGGAAATGTGGGATTTCTCTCCAGATTCTGCAGGGCAAAATTACCTCATTTCGCATTGAGGGGATAATTCTGTGGTGTTTCTTGAGTTGCGGCAGGAAGTAGGGGGTACTTCTCGAGTTGTGACGGGGACCTCAGGACCTCGCTCTTGTTACTTCAAGAAAGTCAAGTCCCCTTTTGTGTTGGAAGGGGAACTTCCTGATTACTCTCGAGCAGTTAAATGGGAATATTGCCTCTTCTCGATTTGAGTCCATAAAGTGTGTTTTCCTCTCCACTGAGGACGGATGTTAGGGACCATTCTGAGTCGCCTAAAGGGAGTCAAGTACACTTTTGCCTTTCAAGCGGGAATGTGGAATTTCTAAGATTCTGCAGCACAAAATTACCTCATCTCGCATTGAGCGGATAATTTTGTCGTGTTTCTCGAGTTACGGCGGGAAGCAGGTGGTACTTCTCGAGTTGCGACAAGGACCTAGGAACTCGCTCGGGTTGCTTCAGGTTAGTCATGTCCCATTTTGTGTTGGAATTGGAACTTCCGGATTACTCTCGAGCCGTTAAATGGGAATATTGCCTCTTCTCGTTTTGAGACCATAAAGTGAGTTCTCCTCTCCACTGAGGATGGATGTTAGGGAACATTCTGAATCGCCAAATGGGAGTAAATTACCCTTTCGCCTTTCAAGCGGGACTGTGGGATTTCTCTTGAGATTCTGCAGCATAAAATTTCTTCATCTCTCATTGAGGGGATACTTTTGTGGTGTTTCTCTAATTGCAGTGGAAAACTGAGGGTACTCGTCAAGGTGAGACGAGGACCTCAGGAACTCACTCGAGTTACTTCAGAGAAGTCAGGTCCCCTTTTGTGCTAGAAGAGGAACTTCCAGACTACTCTTGAGCTCTTTAATGAGAAAAGGGCCTCTTCTCGAGTTGAGTCCATAAAGTGTGTTCTCCTCTCCACTGAGGACTGATGTTAGGGACCATTCTGAGTCTCCTAAAGGGAGTCAAGTATCCTTTTGCCTTTCAAGCGGGACTGTAGGATTTCTCTTGAGATTCTGCAGCGCAAATTTTCCTCTTCTTGCATGGAGGGGATAATTTTGTGGTGTTTCTCGAATTGCGGCGGGATGAGGGATGAAATCCTGAGGTTGCAACGGGGACCTGAGGAACTCACAGGAGTTACTTCAGGGATGTCAGGTCCCCTTTTGTGTTGGAAAGGGAACTTCCGGATTACTCTCAAGCCGTTAAATGGGAATATTGCCTCTTCTCAATTTGAGTCCGTAAAGTGTGTTCTCCTCTCCTCTGAGGATGGACATTAGGGACCATTCTGAGTAGCCTCAAGTGATTCAAGTTCCCTTTGGTCTTTAAAGCGGGAATATAGGATTTCTCTTGTGATTGTGCCACGCAAAATTCCCTCATCCTGCATTGAGGCGATACATTTGTGGTGTTTGTAGAGTTGCGGTGGGAAGCAGGGAGTAATTCTTGAGTTGCGATGGGGACCTCAGGACCTCGCTCGGGTTGCTTCAGGAAAGTCAAGTCCCCTTTTGTGTTGGAAGGGGAACTTCCGGATTACTCTCGAGCCGTTAAATGGGAATATTGCCTCTTCTCGATTTGAGTCCATAAAGTGTGTTCTCCTCTCCACTGAGGACAGATGTTAGCGAACATTCTGAGTCGCATAAAGGGAGTGAAGTACCATTTTGCATTTTTTGCGTGAATGTGGGATTTCTCTTAAGATTATGTAGCGCAAAATTTCCTCATCTCGCATTGAGGGGATAATTTTGTGGTTTTTCTCGAGTTTAGGCTGGAAGCCTCCAGTTATGCCTGGGACCTCAGGAACTCGATCGGGTTGCTTCAGGGAAGTCAAGTTCCCTATTGTTTTGTAAAAGGAACATCCGGATTACTCTGGAGCCGTTAAATGGTAATATTGCCTCTTCTTGATTTGAGTCCATAATGTGTGTTCTCCTCTCCACTGAGGACAAATATTACGGAACATTCTGAGTCACATAAACAGAGTCAAGTACCCTTTTGCCTTTCAATCGGCAATGTGGGATTTCTCTTCAGATTCTGCAGTGCAAAATTACCTTATTGCGCATTGAGGGGATAATTTTGTGGTGTTTCTTGAGTTGCGGCGGGAAGCAAGGAGTACTTCTTGAGTTGCGGCGTGGACCTCAGGAACTCGCTCGGGTTGCTTCAGGGAAGTCAAGTCCACTTTTGTGTTGGAAGGAGAACTTCCTGTTTACTCTCGAGCCGTTAAATGGGAATAGGTCCTCATCTCGGATTGAATCCATAAAGTGTGTTCTCCTCTCCAATGGGGACGGCTGTGTGAGGGAACTTTCTGGGTCACATAAAGGGCGTGAAGTACCCTTTTGCCTTTCAAAAGGGAATGTGGTATTTCTCTTGGGATTCTGCAGCGCAAAATTTCCTCATCTCGCATTGAGGGGATAATTTTGTTGTGTCTCGAGTTTCAGCTTGGCACTGGGGGTGCTTCTCGAGTTGCGACAGGGACCTCAGGAACTCCTTCGGGTTGCTTCAGGCAAGTCTGGTCCCCTTTTTTGATGGAAGGGGAACGTCCAGATTACTCTCGAGCCCTTAAATGTGAATAGGGCATCTTCCAGAGTTGAGTCCATAAAGTGTGTTCTCCTCTCCAGTGGGGACGACTGTTTGAGGGGATTTTCTGAGTCTCACCTGGCTGTGCAGACGGGAGTTGTCCCAGTCCCACCCGCGCAGACACAAGAGACGCTGGCCCCGGCGGCTGAGACGTGAGAGACACTGCCCCGCCCACGCTGACACGAGAGGCGCCTTCCCCGCCCGTGCAGTTGCGAGAGACACAGGCCCAGCCCGCGCAGACGCAAGAGACCCTGGCCCCGCTCGCGAAGACGGGAGACACCCGGCCCTGCCCGCACAGATGCGAGAGACCCTTTCCCCACCCGTGCAGACATGAGAGACCCGGGACCCACCCACCCAGATGCGGGATATGCAGACCCCGCTTGCGCAGACGCGAGAGACACAGGCCTTGGCGCAACCGACCATGAAAAGATGTGCGGCTGTGAGGAGCTACCCCATGCCTGAGGCCAGGGCAGGCGAGAGGAGGTATCCCACCTCCAATAGGTGGTGGCTGTGCTGGGGAGGGCCGAGAGGAGCTACTCACGTTCAAGGTCAGGAGGGGCGGCCTTGAGGACATACCCCTTATCCAAGGTAAGTTGCAGCAGCTGTGTTTTCTTGGAAGAGCTGTGAAGAGATATCCCACACCCAAGGTAAGAGAAACTCAAATAAGATGGTAGGTATTGTGAGGGGGCATCAGAGGGCAGACACACTGAAATGATACTCACGGGAATCTACATAGTCGAATGTGGTCCACTGGAGAAGGGAATGGCAAACCACTTCAGTATACTTGCCTTGAGAACCCCATGAAGAGTATCAAAGGGCAAAATGACAGGATACTGAATGAGGAATTCCCCAGGTCTGTAGGTGCCCAGTATGCTACTGGAGATCAGTGGAGAAATAACTCTAGAAGGAATGAAGGGATGGAGCAAAAGCAAAACCAGTACCCAGTTGTGGATGTGACCGGTGATAGAAGCAAGGTCCGGTGCTGTAAAGAGCAATATTGCATAGGAACCTGGAATGTTAGGTCCATGAATCAAGGCAAATTGGAAGTGGTCAAACAGGAGATGGCAAGAGTGAACATAGACATTCTAGGAATCAGTGGATTAAAATGGACTGGAATGGGTGAATTAAACTCAGATGATCATTATATATATATCCCTGTGGGCAGGAAACCCTTAGAAGAAATGGAGTAGCCATCATGGTCAACAAGAGACTCCAAAATGCAGTACTTGGATGCAATCTTAAAAAGGACAGAATGATTTCTGTTCGTTTCCAAGGCAAACCATTCAACATTACAGTAATCCAGGCCTATGCCCCAACCAGTAACACTGAAGAAGCCGAAGTTGAACGGTTCTATGAAGACCTACAAGACCTTTTAGAATTTACACCCAAAAAAGATGTCCTTTTCATTATAGGGGACTGGAATGCAAAAGTAGGAAGTCAAGAAACACATGGAGTTACAGGCAAATTTGTTCTTGGAGCACGGAATGAAGCAGGGCAAAGGCTAATAGAGTTTTGTCAAGAGAACGCACTGGTCATAGCAAACACCCTCTTCCAACAACACAAGAGAAGACTCTACACGTGGACATCACCAGATGGTCAACACCGAAATCAGATTGATAACATTCTTTGCAGACAAAGACAGAGAAGCTGTATACAGTTAGTAAAAACAAGACCAGGAGCTGACTGTGGCTCAGATCATGAACTCCTTATTGCCAAATTCAGACTTAAATTGAAGAAAGTAGGGAAAACCCCTAGACCATTCAGATATGACCTAAATCAAATCCCTTATGATTATACAGTGGAAGTGAGAAATAGATTTAAGGGACTAGATCTGATTGATAGAGTGCCTGATGAACTCTGGACGGAGGTTCTTGACATTGTCCAGGAGACAGGCACCAAGAGCATCCCCATGGAAAAGAAATGAAAAAAAGCAAAATTGCTGTCTGAGGTGGCCTCAGAAATAGCTGTGAAAAGAAGGGAAGCGAAAAGCAAATGAGAAAAGGAAAGATATAAACATTAGAATGCAGAGTTCCAAAGAATAGCAAGGAGAGATAAGAAAGCCTTCCTCAGTGATCAATGCAAAGAAATAGAGGAAAACAAGAGAACAGGAAAAACAAGAGATCACTGCAAGAACATTAGAGATTTCAAGGGAACATTTCATGCAAAGATGGGCTCGATAAAGAACAGAAATGGTATGGACATAACAGAATCAGAAGATATTAAGAAGAGGTGGCAAGAATACACAGAAGAACTGTACAACAAAGATCTTCTCGACCAGGATAGTCACGAAAATGTGATCACTGACCTAGAGCCAGACATCTTGGAATGTGAAGTCAAGTGGGCCTTACAAAGCATCACAAAGAACAAAGCTAGTGGAAGTGAAGGAATTCCAGTTGAGCTATTTCAAAACTTGAAACATGATGCTGTGAAATTGCTGCACTCAATATGCCAACAAATTTGGAAAACTCAGCAGTGGCCACAGGACTGGAAAAGGTCAGTCTTCATTCCAATCCCAAAGAAAGGCAATGCCAAAGAATGCTCAAACTACCGCACATTTGCACTCATCTCACACGCTAGTAAAATCATGCTCAAAATTCTCCAAGCCAGGCTTCAGCAGTATGTGATCTGTGAACTCCCAGATTTTCAAGCAGGTTTTAGAAAAGGCAGAGGCACCAGAGATCAAATTACCAACATCCGGTGGATCATGGAGAAAGCAAGCGAGTTCCAGAATAACATCTATTTCTGCTTCATTGACTATGCCAAAGCTTTTGACTGTGTGGATCACAATAAACTGTGGAACATTCTGAAAGCGATGGAAATACCAGACCACCTGACCTGCTTCTTGAGAAACCTGTATGCAGGTCAGGAAGCAACAGTCAGAACTGTACATGGAACAACAGACTGGTTCCAAATAGGAAAAGGAGTATGTCAAGGTTGTATATTGTCACCCTGCTTATTTAAATTATATGCAGAGTGCAACATTAGAAATGCTGGGCTGGAAGAAGAACAAGCTGAAATCAAGATTGCTGGGAGAAATATCAATAACCTCAGATATACAGATGACACCACCCTTAGGGCAGAAAGTGAAGAGGAACTCAAAAGCCTCTAAATGAAAGTGAAAGAGGAGAGTGAAAAGGTTGGCTTGAAGCTCAACATTCAGAAAACAAAGGTCATGGAATCTGGTCCCAACAATTCATGTGAAATAGATGGAAAAACAGTGGAAACAGTGTCAGACTATATTTTTTGGGGCTCCAAAATCACTGCAGATGCTGATTGCAGCCATGAAATTAAAAGGCGCTTACTCCTTGGAAGGAAAGTTATGGCCAACCTTGATAGTATATTAAAAAGCAGAGACATCACTTTGCCAACAAAGGTCCGTCTAGTCAAAGCTATGGTTTTTCCCATGGTCATGTATGGATGTGAGAGTTGGACTGTGAAGAAAGCTGATCGCCGAAGAATTGATGCTTTTGAACTGTGGTATTAGAGAAGACTCTTGAGAGTCCCTTGTACTGCAAGAAGATCCAACCAGTCCATTCTAAGGGAGATCAATCCTGGGTGTTCATTGGAAGGACTGATGCTAAAGCTGAAACTGCAATACTTTGGACACCTCATGTGATGATTTGACACATTGGAAAAGATTCTGATGCTAGGAAAGGTTGGGGGCGGGAGGAGAAGGGCAAGACAGAAAATGAGATGGCTGGATAGCATCACCGATTCTGTGGACATGAGTTTGAGTGAACTCCGGGAGTTGGTGATGGACAGGGAGGCCTGGCGTACAGTGATTCATGCGGTCGCGGAGAGTCGGACACGACTGAGCGACTGAACTGAACTGAACTGATTAAGTGTGTCAAATAACCTTTTCCCTTTCAGGCGGGGATGTGGTTTTTCCCTTGATTGTGCAGTTCAAAATTTCCTCATATCTCATTGAGGGGATAATTCTGTGGTGTTTCTCGAGATGCGGCGGGAAGCTGAGGGTACTTCTCGAGTTTAGACAGGGACCTCAGTAATGAGCTCGGGGTGCTTCAGGGATGTCAGGTTCCCTTTTGTGTTGGAAGGGGAACTTCGGGATTTCTCTCGAGCCATTAAATGGGAATAGGGACTATTCTCGAGTTGAGCCAATCAAGTGTGCTCTCCTCTCCAATGGGGACAGATATTAGGGAAAGTTCTGAGTCCCATAAAGTGTTTTAGTACCCTTTGGCCTTTCAAGCGGGAATGTGGGACTTCTCTTGAGATTCTGCAGCGCAAAATTACCTCATCTCGCATTGAGGGGATAATTTGGTGGTGTTTCTTGAATTGCGTTGGGAAGCAGGGGGTACTTCTCGAGTAGCGATGGAGACCTCAGGAACTCTCGCGAGTAACTTCAGGGAAGACAGGTCCACTTTTGTGTGGAAGGGGAACTTCCGGATTACTCTCGAGCCGTTCAATGGGAATATTGGATCTTCTCGATTTGAGTCCATAAAGTGTGTTCTCTTCTCCACTCAGGACGGATGTTAGGGAACATTCTGAGTCGCCTAAAGGGAGTCAAGTACCCTTTTGCCTTTCAAGCTGCAATGTGAGATTTCTCCTGAGATACTGCAGCGCAAATTTCTTCATCTCGCATTGAGGGATTAATATTGTGGTGTTTCTTGAATTGTGGCAGGAAGCTGGGGGTACTTCTCGAGTTGCTTTGGGGACCTCAGGAACTCATTCGAGTTACTTCAGGGAAGTCAGGTCCACTTTTGTGTTGGACGGGGATCTTCCGGATTACTCTTGAGACCTTGAATGTGAATAGGGCTTCTTCTCGATTTGAGTCCATAAAGTGTGTTCTCCTCTCCAATGCGGATGGATGTTAGGGAACTTTCTGAGTGGCATAAAATGTGTGAAGTATCCTTTTGCCTTTCAATCAGGAATGTGGGATTTCTCTTGAGATTCTGCAGCGAAAAATTTCCTCATCTCGCATTGAGGGGATAATTTTGTGGTGTTTCTCGAATTGCAGCGGGGAGCTGGGGGTACTACTCAAGTTGTGAAGGGGACCTCAGGAACTCACTCGAGTTATTTCAAGGAAGTCAGGTCACCTTTTGTGCTGGAAGGGGAACTTCCGGATTTCTCTCGAGGCATTGAATGGAAATAGGGCCTCTTCTCGAGTTGAGTCCATAAAGTGTGTTCTCCTCTCAAATGGGGACGGATGTTAGGGATCTTTCTGAGTGGAATAAAGTGTGTCAAGTACCCTATTGCCATTCTAGCGGCAACGTGGGATTTCTCTTGAGATTCTACAGCTCAAAATTTTCTCATCTTGCATTGAGGGGATAATTTTGTTTAGTATCTTGAATTGCGGCGTGAAGGAGGGGGTACTTTCCGAGTTGCAACTGGGACCTCAGGAACTCTCTTGGGTTGCTTCAGGGAAGTCAAGTCCCCTTTTGTGTTGGAAGGGGAACCTCCGGTTTACTCTCGAGCCGTTAAATGGTAATAGGGACTCATCTCGAATTGAGTCCATAAAGTGTGTTCTCCTCTCCAATGGGGACTGATGTTAGTGAAATTTCCCAGTCACATAAAGGGTATCAAGTACCCTTTTGCCTTTCAAGAGGTAATGTGGTATTTCTCTTGAAATACTGCAGCACAAAATTTCCTCTTCTTGCATTGAGGGCATAATTTTGTGGTGTTTCTCGAGTTGCAGTGGGAAGATGCGGGTACCTCTAGAGTTGCGACGGGGACCTCAGGAACTCGCTCGGGTTGCTTCAGGGAAGTCAAGTCCCCTTCTGTGTTAGAAGGGGAACTTCCGGATTACTCTCGAGCCGTTAAATGGGAACATTGCCTCTTTTCGATTTGAGTCCGTGAAGTGTGTTCTCCTCTCCACTGAGGACGGATGTTAGGGTACATTCTGAGTCACCTAAAGGGAGTCCAGAACCCTTTTGCCTTTCAAGCGTGAATGTGGGATTTCTCTTGAGATTCTGCAGCGCAAAATTACCTCATCTCGCATTGATGGGATAATTTTGTGGTGTTTATCTTGTTGCGGCGGGAATCAGGGAGTATTCTCGATTTGCGACGGGAACCTCAGGAACTCGCTCGGGTTGCTTCAGTGAAGTCAAGTCCCCTTTTGTGTTGGAAGGGGAACTTGCAGATTAATCTCGAGCGGTTAAATGGGAATATTGCCTCTTCTCGATTTGAGTCCATAAAGTGTGTTCTCTTCTCCACTGAGGATGGATGTTAGGGACCAGTCTGAGTCGCCTAAAGAGAGTCAAGTACCCTTTTGCCTTTCAAGTGTGAATGTGGGATTTCTCTTGAGATTCTGCAGGTCAAAAATTCTTCATGTCGCATTGAGCGATTAATATTGTGGTTTTTCTCGAATTGCGGTAGGAAGCTGGGGGTACTTCTCGAGTTGCTACGGGGACCTCAGGAACTCATTCGAGTTACTTCAGGGAAATCAGGTCCACTTTTGTGCTGGACGGGGATCTTCCAGATTACTCTTGAGCCCTTGAATGGGAATAAAGCTTATTCTCGATTTGAGTCCATAAAGTGTGTTCTCCTCTCCACTGAGGATGGATGTTAGGGAACATTCTGAGTCGCCTAAAGGGAGTCAAATACCCTTTTGCCTTTCAAGCGGGAATGTGGGTTTTCTCTTGAGATTTTGCTTCGCAAAATTTCCTCATCTCGCATTGAGGGGATAATTTTGTGGTGTTTCTCGAATTGCGGCGGGAAGCTGGGAGTACTTCTCGCGTTGCGACGGGGACCTCAGGAACTCACTCGAGTTACTTCAGCGAAGTCAGTTCCCCTTTTGTGCTGGAAGGGGAACTTCCGGATTACTCTCGAGCCCTTTAGTGGGAATAGGGCCTCTTCTCGTGTTGAGTCCATAAAGTGTTTTCTCCTCTCCAATGTGGACTGCTGTGTGAGGGAACTTTCTGTGTCGCATAAAGGGTGTCAAGTAGTACCCTTTAGCCTTTCAAGTGCGAATGTGGGTTTCCTCTTGAGATTCTGCTGCGCAAAATTTCCTCATGTCGCATTGAGGGGATAATTTTGTGGTGTTTCTAGAGTTGCGGCGGGATACTTGGGATATTTCTCGAGTAGGGATGGGGACCTCAGGAACTTGCTGGGTTTGCTTCAGGGAAGTCAGGTCCCCTTTTGTGAACGAAGGGTAAATTCGGGATTACTCTCGAGGGCCTCTTCTCGAACTGAGTCCATAAAGTGTGTTCTCCTCTCCAATGGGTATGGCTGTGTGAGGGAACTTTCTGAGTCGCATAAAGGGTGTCATGTAAACTTTTCCGTTTGAAGCGGGAATGAGGAATTTCTCGTGAGATTCTGCAGAGCAAAATTTCCTCATCACACATTGAGGGGATAATTTTGTGGTGTTCCTCCAGTATGGTGGGAAGCTGGGGGTACTTCTTGACTTCTGACGGGGACCTCTGGAACTCGCTCATGTTGGTTAAGGGAAATCAATTCCCCTTTTGTGAATGAAGGGGAACTTCGGGATTACTATAGAGCCATGAAGTGGGAAAAGGGCCTCTTCTCGAGTTGAATCCATAAAGTGTGTCCTCCTCTCCAATGGGGATGGCAGTTTGAGGGAACTTTCTGATTCGCATAAAGAGTTTCAAGAATCATTTTGCCTTTCAAGCGGGAATGTGGGATTTCTCTTGAGACACTGAAGCGCAAAATTTCCTCATCTCGCATTGAGGGGATAATTTTGTGTTGTTTCTCTAGTTGTGGTGGGAAGCTGGGGTACTTAGTGATTTGCGACGGGACCTGAGGAACTCGCTCAGGTTGCTTCAGGGATGTCAGGTCCCCTTTTGTGCTGGAGGTGGACTTCCGGTTTACTCTCGAACCGTTATACTGGAATAGGGCCAATTCTCGAGTTGAGTCCAAAAGTGTGTTCTCCTCTCCAATTTTGACGGCTGTGTGGGGGAACTTTCTGAGTCGCATAAAAGGTGTCAAGTACCCTTTTACCTTTCAAGCGGGAATTTGTGATTTCTCTTGAGATTCTGCAGCACAAAATTTCATCATCTCGCATTGAGGGGTTAATTTTGTGGTGTTTCAAGAGTTGCGGCGGGAAGCTGGGGTATTTTCGAGTTGCGCCGGAGACCTCTGGAACTCGCTCAGGTTGGTTCAGGGAATTAGGGCCCCTTTTGTGTTAGAAGGGGAACCTACGGTTTATTCTCGAGCCATTAAATGGGAATAGTAACTCATCTCGAATTGAGTCCATAAAGTGTGTTCTCCTGTCCAATGGGGACAGCTGTGTGAGGGAACTTTCTGAGTCGCATAAAGGGCGTCAAGTACACTTTGGCCTTTCAAGAGGGAATGTGGTATTTCTCTTGAGATTCTGCAGTGCAAAATTTCCTCATCTCGCATTGAGGGGATAATTTTGGGGTGTTTCACGAGTTGCGGCGGGAAGCTGGGGGTACTTCTCGAGTTGCGATGGGGACCTCAGGAACTCGCTCGGGTTGCTTCAGGGAATTCAGGTTCCCTTTGTTGTTGGAAGGAGAACTTGCAATTTACTCTCGAGCTGTTAAATGGTAATAGGGCTCATCTCCAATTGAGTACATAAAGTGTGTTCTCCTCTCCAATGGGATGTCTGTATGTGGGAAATTTCTGAGTCACATAAACGGTGTCAAGTACCCTTTTGCCTTTCAACCTGGAATGTGGTATTTCTCTTAAGATTCTTCAGCGCAAAATTTCCTCATCTTGTATTGAGGGGATAATTTTTATTGTTCCTCGAGTTGCAGCGGGAAGCCAGAGGTACTTCTTGAATTGCGAGGGGGAACCCAGGAACTCAGTCGAGTTACTTCAGGGAAGTCAGGTCCACTTTTGTGCTGGAAGGGGAACTTCCAAATTACTCTCGAGCCCTTTAATGGGAATACGGTCTGTTCTTGAGTGGAGACCATAAAGTGTCTTCTTCTCTCAAATGGGGAAGGATGGTAGGGAACTTTGTGAGTGGCATAACGTGTGCCAAGTACCCTATTGCCTTTCAAGCGGGAATGTGGGATTTACTTGAGATTCTGAAGCACAAAATTACCTCATCTCGCATTGAGGGGATAATTTTGTGGTGTTTCTCACGTTGTGGCGGGAGGCAGGGGTTACTTCTCGAGTTTCGACGGGGACATCAGGAACTCGCTCCGGTCGCTTCAGGTAAGTCAAGACCTCTTTGTGATGGAAGGGGAACTTCCGGATTACTCTCGAGCCGTTAAAAGGGAATATTGCCTCTTCTCGATTTGAGCCCATAAAGTGTGTTCTCCACTCCAATGATGACAGATGTTAGGGAAGTTTCAGAGTCGCCTAAAGGGAGTCAAGAATCCTTTTTCCTTTCAGGCAGGAATGTGGGATTTCTCTTGAGATTCTGCAGCATAAAATTTCCTCATCTCGCATTGAGGGGATAATTTTGTGGTGTTTCTCCAATTGCGGCGGGAAGATTAGTGTACCACTCAAGATGCGACGGGGAACGCAGGAACTCGCTTCGGTTGCTTCAGGGAAGTCAGGTCCCCTTTTGTGTTCGAAGAGAATCTTCCGGTTTACTCTCGAGCCATTAAATGGGAATAGGGCCTCATCTCGAATTGAGTCCAAAAAGTGTTTTCTCCTTTCCAATGGGGACGGCTTTGAGGGAACTTTCTGAGTCGCAAAAAGAGTGTCAAGTACCCTTTTGGCTTTCAAGAGGTAATGTGGTTTATCTCTTCAGATACTGCAGCGCAAAATTTCCTCATCTCCCATTGAGGGGATAATTTTGTGGTGTTTCTCGAGTTGCGGCAGGAAGCTGGTGGTACTTCTCGAGTTGCCTCGGTGACCTCAGGAACTCGCTCGGGTTGCTTCAGGGAAATCAGCTCCCCTTTTGTGCTGGAAGGGGAACTTCCTGATTACCCTCGAGCCGTTAAATGGGAATAGGGCCTCATCTCTAATTGAGTCCATAAAGTGAGTTCCCGTCTCTAATGGGGACTGAAGTTAGTGAAATTTCTGTGTCCCATAGGGGTGTACTTTTTGAGTTGCGACGGGGAACTCACGAACTCGCTCGGGTTGGTTCAGGGAAGTAAGGCCCCTTTTGTGTTAGAAGGGGATCTTAAGGTTTACTCTCGAGCCGTTAAATGGGAGTAGTAACTCATATCGAATTGAGTCCATAAAGTGTGTTCCCCTCTCCAATTGGACGGCTGTGTGAGGGAACTTTCTGAGTCGCATAAAGGGTGTGAAGTACCCTTTTGCCTTTCAAGAGGGAATGTAGTATTTCTCTTGAGATTCTGCAGCGCAAAATTTCCTTATCTCGCATTGAGGGGATAATTTTGTGTTGTTTCTCGAGTTGCGGCGGGACGCTGGGGGTACTTCTCGAGTTGTGACGGGGACCTCAGGAACTCACTCGGGTTTCTTCAGGGAAGTCAGGTCCCCTTTGGTTTTTGAAGGGGAACTTCCGGTGTACTCTCGAGACGTAAAATCTGAATAGGGGCTCATCTCGAATTGAGACCATAAAGTGTGCTCTCCTCTCCAATTCGAACTCATTTTAGTGAAATTTCTCAGTAACATAAAGGGTGTCAAGTACCCTTTTGCCTTTCAAGAGGGAATGTGGTATTTCTCTTGAGATTCTGCACCGCAAATTTCCTCATCTCGCATTGAGGGGATAATTTTGTGTTGTTTCTGTAGTTGCGGCGGGAAGCTGGGGGTACTTCTCGAGTTGCGACGGGGACCACAGGGACTCGCTCGGGTTGCTTCAGGGAAGTCAGGTCCCCTCTTTTGTTGGAAGGGGAACTTCTGGTTTACTCTCGAGCCTTTAAAAGGAAATAGGGCCTCATCTCGAATTGAGTCCATAAAGTGTGTTCTCCTCTCCAAAGGGGACTGATGTTTGTGAAATTTCTGAGTCGCAAAAAGAGTGTCAAGTACCCTTTTGACTTTCAAGATGGAATGTGGTATTTCTCTTGAGATTCTGCAACGCAAAATTTCCTCAACTCGCATTGAGGGGATAATTTTGTGGTGTTTCTCGAGGTGAGACGGGAAGCTGGGGGTACTTTTAGAATTACGACTGAGACCTCAGGAACTCGCTCGGGTTTCTTCAGGGAAGTCAGTTCCCCTTTTGTGTTGGAAGGGGAACTTCCGGTTTACTCTCGAGCCGTTAAATGGGAATAGGGCCTCATCTCGAATTGAGTCCATGAAGTGTGTTCTCCTGTCCAACGGGGACGGCTGTGTGAGGGAACTTTCTGAGTCGCAAAAAGAGTTGCAATTACCCTTTTGGCTTTCTAGAGGGAATGTGGGATTACTCTTGAGATTTTGCAGCGCAAAATTTCCTCATCTCGCATTGAGGGGATAATGTTGTGTTTCTCGAGTTGCAGCAGGAAGCTGGTGGTACTTCTCGAGTTGCCTCCGGGACCTCAGAAACTTGCTCGGGTTGCTTCAGGGAAGTCAGGTCCCCTTTTGTGGTGGAAGTGGAACTTCCAGTTTACTCTCGAGCTGTTAAATGGGAATAAGGCCTCATCTCGAAGTGAGTCCATAACATATGTTTTCCTGTCCAATGGGGACGATTGGGTGAGGAAACTTTCTGAGTCGCATAAAGGGTGTCAAGTACCCTTTTGTCTTTCATGAGGTAATGTGGTATTTCTCTTGAGTTTCTGCAGGACAAAATTTCCTCATTTCGCTTTGAGGGGATATTTTTGTGGTGTTTTTCGAGTTGCGGCTGGAAGCTGGGGGTACTTCTTGAGTTGCGACGGGACCTCAGGAACTCTCTCGTGTTGCGTCAGGGAAGTCAGGTCCCCTTTTGTATTGGAAGGGGAATTACCGGATTACTCTCGAGAAGTTAAATGGGAATCAGACCTCATCTCGAGTTGAGACTATAAAGTGTGTTCTCGTCTGCAATAGGGACAGGGTTGTGAGGGAACTTTCTGAGTCACATAAATGGTGTCAAGTACCCGTTTGCCTTTCAAGCGGGAAATGGGATTTCTCTTGAAATTCGGCAGTGCAAAATTTCCTCATCTCGCATTGAGGAATAATTTTTTGGTGTTTCTCGAATTGCTGCGGGAAGCTGGGGGAACTTCTGGAGTTGCGATGGGGACCTCAGGACCTTGCTTGGTTTGCTTCAGGGAAGTCTGGTCCCCTTTTTTGTTGGAAGGGTACTTCGAAATTACTCTCGAGCCGTTAAATGTAAACAGGGCCTCTTCTCGATTTGAGTTCATAAACTGTGTTCTCCTCTCCAATGGGGATGGCAGTTTAAAGGAAATTTCTGAGTCGCATAAAGATATCAAGTACACTTTTGCCTTTCATGAGGGAAAGTGGTAATTCTCTTGAGATTCTGAAGTGCACAATTTCCTCATCTCGCATTGAGGGGATAATTTTCTGGTTTTTCTTGAGTTGCGGCACAAAGCTGGGGGTACATCTCGAGATGTGAGGGGGTCCTCAGGAACTCGCTCCTGTTGCTTCAGGGAAGACAGGTCCCCTTGGTGTTGGAAGGGGACCTTCCGGATTACTCTCCAGTCGTTTAATGGGAATAGGGCCTCTTCTCGATTTGAGTCCATAAAATGGGTTCTCTCCAATGGGGACGGCTGTTAGGGAACTTTCTGTGTCGCATAAAGGGTGTCAAGTACCCTTTTGCCTTTCAAGCAAGAATATGGGATTTGTCTTGAAATTCTGCAGTGCCAAATTTCCTCATCTTGCATTTAGGGGATAATATTGGGGTGTTTCTAAAGTTGTGGGGGTCAGCTGGGGGTACATCTCGAGTTGCAACGGGAACCTCAGGAAATCCCTTGTGTTCCTTCAGGGAAGTCAGGTCCTCTTTTGTGTTAGTAGGGGAATTTCGGGATTACTCTCCCACCGTTAAATGGAAATAGGGCCTCTTCGAGTTGAGTCCATAATGTATGTTCTCCTCTCCAGTGGGGACGTCTGTGTGAGGAAAATTTATTTGTCGCATAATGGGTGTCAAGTACCCTTTTGATTTTCAGGCGGGAATGTGGGATTTCCGTTTAATAGTGCTGCGCAAAATTTCCTGATCTCTCATTGAGCAGATAATTTTGTGGTGTTTCTCCTGTTGAGGCAGGAAGCTGGGGGTAAATCTCGAGTTACGACGTGAACCTCAGGAACTAGCTCGTGTTGCTTCAGGAAAGTTAAGTCCCCTTTTCTGGTGAAAGGGGAATTTCGGGATTACTCTCGAAACGTTAAATGGAAATAGGACGTCTTCTTGAGTTGAGTTCAAAATGTGTGTTCTCCTCTCCAATGGGGACGACTGTGTGAGGGAAATTTCTGAGTTACATAAAGGGTTTCAAGTATCCCTTTGACTTTCAAGCGTGAATGTAGGATATCTCTTGAGATTCTGCAGCGCAAAATTTCCTCATCTCACATTGAAGGGATAATTTTGTGGTGTTTCTCGAGTTGCGGTGGGAAGTTGGGGGAACTTCTCGAGTTGCGATGGCGACCTCAGGAACTCGCTCGGGTTTCTTCAGGGAAGTCAGGTCCCCTTTTGTGTTGGAAGGGGAACTTCCGGTTTACTCTCGAGCCGTTAAATGGGAATAGGGCCTCATCTCGAATTGAGTCCATAAATTGTGTTCTCCTCTCCAATGGGGACGGCTGTGTGAGGGAACTTTCTGAGTTGCAAAGCGGGTGTCAAGTACCATTTTGCCTTTCAAGCGGCAATGTGGTATTTCTCTTGAGATTCTGCAATGCAAAATTTCCTCATCTCCCATTGAGGGGATAATTTTGTGGTGTTTCTCGAGTTGTGGCGAGAAGCTGAAGGTACTTCTAGACTTGTGCCGGGGACCTCAGGCATTCACTCGGGTTGCTTCTGTGAAGTCAGGTCCCCTTTTATGTTGGAACGGGAACTTACGGTTTACTCTCGAGCCTTTAAAAGGCAATAGGGCCTCATCTCGTATTGAGTCCTTAAAGTGTGTTCTCCTCTCCAATGGGGACTGATATTAGTGAAATTCCTGAGTCGCATAAAGGGTTTCAAGGACCCTTTTGCCTTTCAAGAGGTAATGTGGTATTTCTCTTAAGATTCTGCAGTGCAAAATTTCCTCATCTCGCATTGAGGGGATAATTTTGTGGTGTTTCTCGAGTTGCGGCGGGAAGCTGGTGGTACTTCTCGAGTTGGCACGGTGACCTCAGGAACTAGCTCGGGTTGCTCCAGGGAAATCAGGTCCCCTTTTGTGTTGGAAGGGGAACTTCCGGATTATTCTCGAGCCGTTAAATGGTAATAGTGCCTCATCTCGAATCGAGTCCATAAAGAGTGTTCTCCTGTCCAATCGGGACTGATGTTAGTGAAATTTCTGAGTCTCATAAAGGGTGTCAAGTACCCTTTTACCTTTCAAGAGGGAATGTTGTATTTCTCTTGAGATTCTGCAGCACAAAATTTCTTCATCTCGCATTGAGTGGATAATTTTGTGGTGTTTCTCTAGTTGCGGCGGCAAGCTGTGGGTTCTTCTCCAGTTGGAACAGGGATCTCAGGAACTCGCTGGGATTGCTTCAGGGAAGTCAGGTCCCCTTTTGCAGTGGAAGGGGAACTTCCAGTTTACTCTCCAGTCGTTAAATGGGAATAGGGGCTCATCTCGAATTTATTCCATAAAATGTGTTCTCCGGTCCAATGGGGCCGGCTGTGTGAAAGAACTTTCTGAGTTACATAAAGGGTGTCAAGTCCCCTTTTGCCTTTCAAGAGGGAAAGTGGTATTTCTCTTGAGATTCTGCAGCAAAAAATTTCCTCATCTGGCATTGAGGGAATAATTTTGTGGTGTTTCTCGAGTTGCGGCGGGAAGCTGGGGGTATCTATCAAGATGCGACGGGGACCTCAGGTACTTGCTCGGGTTGTTTCAGGGAAATCAGGTCCCCTTTTGTGTTGGAAGGGGAACTTTCGGTTTACTCTCGAGCCGTTAAATGGGAATAGGGGCTCATCTCGCTTTGAGTCCATAAAGTGTGTTCTCCTCTCCAATGAGCACAAATGTGTGAGGGAATTTTCTGAGTCTCACCCAGCGGTGCAGACGCGAGAGATGCCGTCCCCTCCTGCACAGATGCAAGGGAAGCCTTCCCTGCCTGCGCAGACACGAGAGACACTGGCCCCACTGGTGCAGAGGCCAGAGTCGCCGGCCCCGCCCTTGCAGACAGGAGAGACACAGGCCCCGCCCGTGCAGACCCGCGAGACCCTGGCCACTTCCGAGCAGATGCCAGTGACACTGGCCCCTCCCGCGCAGACTGGAGAATCGCCAGCCCCGCCCGCTCAGACCCTAGAATCCCGGGCCCCTCTCCCCCAGGCGCGAGAGACCCAGGCCCTGACCAAGTAGTTGCAAGAGAAGCCGGCCTAGCCTGTGCAGACCGAAGAGACCCCAACCCCTCCAATGCAGACGCGAGAGACACCGGCCCCACACGCGCAGATGCGAGAATCGCCGGCCCCGCCTGTTCAGTTGCGAGAGAAGCTGGCCCTGGCGCAACAGACCATGCAATAATGTGTGAGAGTGAGGAGTTACCCCACGCCTGAGGCCAGGGCAAGCGGCCAAGAGGAGGTACGCCACGTCCAATAGGCGGTGGCTGTGCCATTGAGGGCCGAGTGGAGGTACTCACGTCCAAGGTCAGAAGGGGCAGCCTTGAGGACATACCCCTCATCCAAGGTAAGGTGCAGCAGCTGCGCTTTCTTGGAACAGCTGTGAAGAGATATCCCACACCCAAGGTAAGAGAAACTCAAATAAGATGGTAGGTATTGCGAGGAGGCATCAGAGGGAAGACTCACTGAAATCACAATCACAGAAATCTAGTTGATCTGATCACATGGACCACAGCCGAATGTGGTCCACTGGAGAAGGGAATGGTAAACCACTTCAGTATACTTGCCTTGAGAAACCCATGAACAGTATCAAAGGGCAAAATGACAGGATACTGAATGAGGAATTCCCCAGGTCGGTAGGTGCCCAGTATGCTACTGGAGATCAGTGGAGAAATAATTCTAGAAGGAATGAAGGGATGAACCAAAAGCAAAATCAGTACCCAGTTGTGGATGTGACCGGTGATAGAAGCAAAGTACGGTGCTGTAAGAGGAATATTGCATAGGATCCTGGAATGTTAGGTCCATGAATCAAGGCAAATTGGAAGTGGTCAAACAGGAGATGGCAAGAGTGAACATAGACATTCTAGGAATCAGTGAATTAAACTGGACTGGAATGGGTGAATTTAACTCAGATGACCATTATATCTACTACTGTGGGCTGGAATCCCTTAGAAGAAATGGAGTAGCCATCATGGTCAACAAAAGAGTCCGAAATGCAGTACTTGGAGGCAATCTTAAAGACGACAGAATGATTTCTGTTAGTTTCCAAGGCAAAACATTCAACATTACAGTAATCCAGGCCTATGCCCCAACCAGTAACACTGAAGAAGCCGAATTTGAATGGTTCTATGAAGACCTACAAGACCTTTAAGAACTAACACTCAAAAAAGATGTCCTTTTCATTATAGGGGACTGGAATGCAAAAGTAGGAAGTCAAGAAACACCTGGAGTAACAGGCAAATTTGGCCTTGGAGCACGGAATGAAGCAGGGCAAAGGCTAATAGAGTTTTGTCAAGAGAACGCACTGGTCATAGCAAACACCCTCTTCCAACAACACAAGAGAAGACTCTACACGTGGACATCACCAGATGGTCAACACCAAAATCAGATTGATAACATTCTTTGCAGACAAAGACAGAGAAGCTGTATACAGTTAGTAAAAACAAGACCAGGAGCTGACTGTGGCTCAGATCATGAACTCCTTATTGCCAAATTCAGACTTAAATTGAAGAAAGTAGGGAAAACCCCTAGACCATTCAGATATGACCTAAATCAAATCCCTTATGATTATACAGTGGAAGTGAGAAATAGATTTAAGGGACTAGATCTGATTGATAGAGTGCCTGATGAACTCTGGACGGAGGTTCGTGACATTGTACAGAAGACAGGGACCAAGAGCATCCCCATGGAAAAGAAATGCAAAAAAAGCAAAATGGCTGTCTGAGGTGGCCTTACAAATAGCTGTGAAAAGAAGAGAAGCGAAAAGCAAAGGAGAAAGGGAAAGATATAAGCATTAGAATGCAGAGTTCCAAAGAATAGCAAGGAGAGATAAGAAAGCCTTCCTCAGTGATCTATGCAAAGAAATAGAGGAAAACAACAGAACAGGAAAAACAAGAGACCTCTTCAAGAACATTGGAGATTCCAAGGGAACATTTCATGCAAAGATGAGCTCGATAAAGGATAGAAATTTTATAACCTAACAGAGGCAGAACATATTAAGAAGAGGTGGCAGGAATACGCAGAAGAACTGTACAACAAAGTTCTTCATGACCAGGATAGTCACGAAAATGTGATCACTGACCTAGAGCCAGACATCTTGGAATGTAAATTCAAGTGTGCCTTAGAAAGCATCACTACGAACAAAGCTAGTGGAAGTGATGGAATTCCAGTTGAGCTATTTCAAATCTTGAAAGATGTTGCTGTGAAAGTGCTGCACTCAATATGCCAACAAATTTGGAAAACTCAGCAGTGGCCACAGGACTGGAAAAGGTCAGTCTTCATTCCAATCCCAAAGAAAGGCAATGCCAAAGAATGCTCAAACTACCGCACAATTGCACTCATCTCACACGCTGGTAAAGTCATGCTCAAAATTCTCCAAGCCAGGCTTCAGCAATATGTGATCCGTGAACTCCCAGATGTTCAAGCAGGTTTTAGAAAAGGCAGAGGCACCAGAGATCAAATTTCCGACATCCGCTGGATCATTGAGAAAGCAAGAGAATTCCAGAAAAACATCTATTTATGCTTCCTTGACTATGCCAAAGCCTTTGACTATGTGGATCACAATAAACTGTGGAAGATTCTGAAAGAGATGTGAGTCCCATACCACCTGAGCTGCTTCTTGAGAAACCTGTATGCAGGTCAGGAAGCAACACTCAGAACTGTACATGGAACAACAGACTGGTTCCAAATAGGAAAAGAATTACGTCAAGGCTGTATACTGTCACCTTGCTTATTTAACTTATATGCAGAGTACATCATGAGGAACGCTGGGCTGGAAGAAACACAAGCTGGAATCAAGATTGTTGGGAGAAATATCAATAACCTCAGATATGCAGATGACACCACTCTTAGGGCAGAAATTGAAGAGGAACTCAAAAGCCTCTTGATAAAAGTGAAAGAGGAGAGTGAAAAGGTTGGCTTGAAGCTTTCAGAAAACAAAGATCATGGAATCTGGTCCCATCACTTCACTGGAAGTAGATGGAAAAACAGTGGAAACAGTGTCAGACTTTATTTTTTTGGGCTCCAAAATCACTGCAGATGCTGATTGCAGCCATGAAATTAAAAGGCGCTTATTCCTATGAAGGAAAGTTATGACCAAACTTGATAGTATATTAAAAAGCAGAGACATTATTTTGTCAACAAAGGTCCGTCTAGTCAAGGCTGTGTTTTTTCCCGTGGTCATGGATGGATGTGAGAGTTTGACTGTGAACAAAGCTGATCGCCGAAGAATTGATGCTTTTGAACTGTGCTGTTGGAGAAGACTCTTGAGCGTCCCTTGTACTGCAAGAATATCCAACCAGTCCATTCTAAGGGAGATCAATCCTGGGTGTTCATTAGAAGGACTGATGCTAAAGCTGAAACTGCAATACTTTGGCAAACTCAGGCGACGAGTTGACTGACTGGAAAAGATTCTGATGCTAGGAAAGGTTGGGGGCAGGAAGAGAAGGGGACGACAGAGTTTGAGATGGCTGGATAGAATCACCGACTTGGTGGACATGAGATTGAGTGAAATCCGGGAGTTGGTGATGGTCTGGGAGGCTTGAGGAACAGTGATTCTTGGGGTCGCGGAGAGTTGAACACGATTGAGCGACTGAACTGAACTGAACTGAATAAAGTGTGTCAAGTACCCTTTTGCCTTTCAGGCTGGAATGTGGAATTTCTCTTGATTGTGCAGTGCAAAATTTCCTCATCTCGCATTGAGGGGATAATTTTGTGGTGTTTCTCGAGTTGCGGCGGGAAGCTGGGGGTACTTCTCAAGTTGGGACGGGGACCTCAGGAACTCGCTCGGGTTGCTTCAGGGAAGTCAGGTCCCCTTTTGTTTTGGAAGGGGAACTTCCGGTTTACTCTAAAGCCGTTAAATGGGAATAGGGGGTCATTCTGAACAGAGTCCATATAGTGTGGTCTCCTCTCCAATGGGGACTGATGTTAGTGAAATTTCTGAGTCGCATTAACAGTGTCAAGTACCCTTTTGCCTTTCAAGAGGGAATGTGGTATTTCTCTTGAGTTTCTGCAGCTCAAATTTTCCTCATCTAGCATTGAGAGGATAATTTTGTGGTGTTTCTCGAGTTGGGGCGGGAAGCTTGGGGAACTTCTCGAGTTGCAACGGGGACCTCAGGAAATCGCTCGTGTTGCTTCACGTAAGTCAGGTTCCCTTTTGTGTTGGAAGGGGAACTTCCGGTTTACTCTAGAGCCGTTAAATGAGAAAAGGGCCTCATTTCGAATTGAGTCCATATAGTGTGTTCTCCTCTCCAATGGGGACTGATATTAGTGAAATTTCTGAGTCGCATAAAGGGTGTCAGATACCCTTTTGCATTTCAAGAGGGAATGTGGTATTTCTCTTGAGATTCTGCAGCGCCAAATGTCCTCATCTCGCATTGAGGGGATAATTTTGTGGTGTTTTACGAGTTGCGGCGAGAAGCTGGGGGTATATCTAGAGTTGCGATGGGGACCTCAGGAACTCGCTCGGGTTGGTTCAGGGAAGTCAGGTCCCCTTTTGTGTTGGAAATGGAACTTCCGTTTTCCTCTTGAGCCGTTAAATGGGAATAGGGCCTCATCTCGAATTGAGTCCATAAAGTGTGTTTTCCTCTCCAATGGTGACTGATTTTATTAAAATTTCGGAGTCGCATAAAGGGTGTCATGTACCATTTTGCCTTTCAAGAGGGAATGTGGTATTTATCTTGAGATTCTGCAGCACAAATTTTCCCCATCTCTCATTGAGGGGATTATTTTGTGGTGTATCTCGATTTGCGGTGGGAAGCTGGGAGTACTTCTTGAGTTGCGACGGGGACCTCAGGAACTCGCTCGGGTTGCTTCAGGAATGTCAGGTCCCCTTTTGTGTTGGAAGGGGATCTTCCGGTTTACTCTTGAGCCGTTATATGGGAATAGGGCCTCATCTCGAATTGAGTCCATAAAGTGTGTTCTCCTGTCCAATGGGGACGGCTCTGTGAGGGAATGTTCACAGTCGCATAAAGGGTGTCAAATATACTTTTGCCTTTCAAGAGGGAATGTGACAATTCTCTTGAGATTCTGCAACGCAAAATTTCCTCATCTCGAATTGATGGGACAATTTGGTGGTGTTTCTCGAATGCGACGGGAGGCTGGGGGTACTTCTCGAGTTGCAAAGGGGAACTCAGGAACTCGCTCGGGTTGCTTCAGGAATGTCAGGTCCCCTTTTGTGTTGGAAGGGGATCTTCGGGTTTACTCTCGAGCCGTTATATATGAATAGGGGCTCATCTCGAATTGAGTCCATAGAGTGTGTTCTCCTGTCCAATGGGGACGGCTCTGTGAGGGAACTTTCACAGTCGCATAAAGGGTGGAAAATACCCTTTTTCCTTTCAAGAGGGAATGTGGCAATTTTCTTGAGATTCTGCAGCGCAAAATCTCCTCATCTCGCATTGAGGGGAAAATTTGGTGGTGTTTCTCGAGTTGCGAAGGGAAGCTGGGGGTACTTCTCGAGTTATTTCGGGGTCCTCAGGAACATACTCGGGTTGCTTCATTAAAGTCAGGTCCACTTTAGTGTTGGAAGGGGAACTTCCGGTTTACTCTCGAGCCGTTAAATGGGAATAGGGCCTCATCTCAAATTGAGTCCATAAAGTGTGTTCTCCTCTCCAATAGGGACTGATGTTAGTGAAATTTCTGAGTCGCCAAAGGGTGTCAAGTTCCCTTGTGCCTTTCAAGAGGGAATGTGATATTTCTCCTGAGATTCTGCAGCGCAAATTTTCGTCATATTGCATTGAGGTGAAAATTTTGTGGTGTTTCTCGTGTTTCAGGGCGAGATGGGGGTACATCGCGAGGTGCGACGGGGACCTCAGGAACTCGCTCGGGTTGCTTCAGGGAAGTCAGGTCCCCTTTTCTATTGGAAAGGGAATTTCTGGTTTACTCTAGAGCCGTTAAATGGGAATACAGGCTCATCTCGTTTTGAGTCCGTAAAGTGTTTTCTCCTCTCCACTGAGGATGGATGTTAGGGAACATTCTGAGTCGCATAAAGGGAGTCAAGTTCCCTTTTGCCTTTCAAGAGGGAATATGATATTTCTCTTGAGATTCTGTAGCAGAAAATTTCCTCATCTCTCACTGAGGGGATAAATTTCTGGTGATTCTCGAGTAGCGGCGGAAGTTTGGGGAAGTTCTCGAGTTGCGACGGGGACCTCAGGAACTCGTTCGGGTTACTTCAGGGATGTCAGGTCCCCTTTTCTGTTGGAAGGGGAACTTCCGGTTTACTCTCGAGCCGTTAAATGTGAATAGGGCCTCATCTCGAATTGACTCCATGAAGTGTATTCTCCTCTCCAATGGGGACTGATGTTAGTGAAATTTCTGAATCGCATAAAAGGTGTCAAGTACACTTTTGCTTTTCACGAGGGAATGTGGGATTACTCTTGAGATCATGAAGCGAAAATTTCCTCATCTCGCATGGAGGGGATAATTTTGTGATGTTTCTCGAGTTGCGATGAAAACTGATTGTAATTCTCTAGCTGCGACGGGGACCTCAGGAACTCGTTCTGGTTGCTTCAGTGAAGTCAGGTCCCCTTTTGTGTTGGAATGGGAAATTCCAGTTTAATCTCAAGCCGTTAAATGGGAATAGGGCTTCATCTGGAATTGAGTCTAAAAGTGTGTTCTCCTCTCCAGTGGGGGCGGCTGTGTGAGGGAAATTTCTGAATCGCATAAAGGGTGTCAAGTTCTCTTTTGCCTTTCAAGAGGGAATGTGATATTTCTCTTGAGATTCTGTAGTGCAAAATTTCCTCATCTCCCATTGAGGGGATAATTTTGTGGTGTTACTCGAATTACGGCGGGAAACTGGGGGGTACTTCTCGAGTTGCAACGGGGACCTCAGGATCTCTTTCGGGTTGCATCAGGGAAGTCAGTTCCCCTTTTGAGTTGGAAGGGGAACTTCCAGTTTACTCTCCAGCCGTTAACTGGGAATAGGGCCTCATCTCTAATTGAGTCCATAAAGTGTGTTTTCCTCTCCAATGGGGACTGATTATAGTGAAATTTCTGAGTCGCATAAAGGGTGTCAAGTACCCTTTTGTCTTTAAATAGGGAATGTGGTATTTCTCTTGAGATTCTGCAGAGCAAGATTTCCTCATTTCGCTTTGAGGGTAAATTTTGTGGTGTTTCTGAAGTTGCGGCGGGAAGCTGGGGTTACTTCTGGAGTTGCAACTGGGACCTCAGTTTCTCGCTAGTGTGGCTTCATGGAAGTCAGGTCCCCTTTTGTGCCGGAAGTGGAACTTCCGGAAAACTCTCAAGCCATTAAATGGGAATAGATTCTCTTCTCGTGTTGAATCCTAAAACTGTGGTCTCCTCTCCAATGGGGACGGCTGTTCTGGAACTTTATGTGTAGCATAAAGGGTGTCAAGTGCCCTTTTACCTTTCAATCGGTAATGTGGGATTTCTCTTGAGATTCTGCAACGCAATATTTCCTCATCTCGCATTGAGGGGATTATTTTGTGGTGTTTAACAAGTTGCGGCGGGACGTAGGGGGTACTTCTCGAGTCACGACGGGGACCTCAGTTTCTCGCTAGTGTTGCTTCATGGAAGTCAGTTCCCCTTTTGTGCTGGAAGGGGAACTTCCGGAAAACTCTCAAGCCATTAAATGGGAATAGGTTCTCTTCTCGTGTTGAATCCTAAAACTGTGGTCTCTTCTCCAATGGGGACGGCTGTTCTGGAACTTTATGAGTAGCATAAAGCGTGTCAAGTGCCCTTTTACCTTGCAATCGGTAATGTGGGATTTCTCTTGAGATTCTGCAGTGCAATATTTCCTCATCTCGCATTGAGGGGATTATTTTGTGGTGTTTCTCGAGTTGCGGCGGGACATAGGGGGTACTTCTCGAGTCGGGACGGGGACCTCAGGAACTCGTTCGGGTTGCTTCAGAGAAGTTAAGTCCCCTTTTGTGTTGGAAGGGGAACTTCCGGTTTACTCTCGAGACGTTAAATAAAAATATTTCCTCTGCTTGATTTGAGTCCGTAAAGTGTGTTCTCCTCTCCACTGAGGATGGATGTTAGGGAACATTCTGAGTCGCATAAAGGCAGTCAAGTACCCTTTTGCCTTTCAATGTGGGATTTCTCTTGAGATTTTGCAGTGCAAAATTTCCTCACCTCGCATTGAGAGGATGATTCTATGGTGTTTCATGAGGTTCGGCGGGAAGCTGGGGTACTTCTTGAGTTGCAGCGTTACCTCAGGAACTCGCTCGTGTTGATTCAGGGAAGTCAGGTCCGCTCTTGTGCTGGAAGGTGAACTTGTGTATTACTCTGCAGCTGTCAAATGGGAATAGGGCCTCTTCTCGAGTTGAGTCCATAAAGTGTGTTCTCCTCTCCAATGGGGACGGCTGTCTGAGGGAAATTTCTGAGTCGCATAAAGAGTGTCAAGTTCCCTTTTGCCTTTCAAGCGGGAATGTGGGATTTCACTTGAGACTCTGCAGCGCAAAATTTCCTCATCACGCATTGAGGGGATAATTCTGTGGTGTTTCACGTTTTGGGGCGGGAAGCTGGGGTACTTCTCGAGTTGCGACGGGGAACTCAGGAACTTGCTCGGGTTTCTTCGGGATAGTCAGGTCCCCTTTTTTGTTGGAATTAGAACTTTCGGATTACTCTCCAGCCGTTAAATCAGATAGGGCCTCTTATCGAATTGAGTCCATAATGTGTGTTATCCTCTCCAAGGTGGTCGGCTGTCTGAGGGAACTTTCTGAGTCGCAAAAAGGGTGTCAATAAACTTTTACCTTTCAAACGTTAATGTGGGGTATATCTTGAGATTCTGCAGCTGAAATTTTCCTCATCTCGCATTGAAGGGATAATTTTGTGTTGTTTTTCGAGTTGCAGCAGGAAGCTGGGTGTACTTCTTGAGTTGCGAAGGGGACCTCAGGAACTCACCCGGGTTGTTTCAGGGATGTCAGATCCCATTTTCTTTTGGAAATGGAACTTCCGGATTCCTCTAGAAACGTTCAATGGGAATAGGGCCTCTTTTCGAATTGAGTCTTTAAAGTGTGATCTCTTCTCCAATGGGGACGGCTGTGTGAGGGAACTTTCTGAGTCGCATAAAGCATGTCAAGTACCCTTTTGCCTTTCAAGCGGGAATGTGGGATTTCCCTTGAGAATCTGCAGCGGAAATTTTCCTCGTCTCGCATTGAAGGTATAATTTTGTGTTATTTCTAGAGTTGCAGCAGGAAGCTGGGTGTATTTCTCGAGTTGCGACGGGGACCTAAGGAGCTCGATCTGGTTTCTTCAGGGAAGTCTGATCACTTTTTGTGTTGGAAGGGGAATTTCCGGATTACTCTCGAGCCTTTAAATGGGAATAGGGCCTCATCTCGAGTTGAGTCAAAAATTGTGATTTCCTCTCCAATGGGGACGGCTGTGTGGGGGAACTTTCTGAGTCATATAAAGAGTGTCAAGTACCCTTTTGCCTTTCAAGCAGGAATTTGGGTATTCTCTTGAGATTCTGCAGTGCAAAATTTCATCATCTCTCATTGAGGGGATAATTTTGTGGTGTTTCTCGACTTGTGGAGGAAGCAGGGGATACTTCTCGAGGTGCGACGGCGACCCCAGGAACTCGCCCGAGTTACTTCAGGGAAGTCAGGTCCCCTTTTGTTCTGGAAGGGGAACTTCCGGTTTATTCTCCAGACGTTCAATGGGAATATTGCCTCTTCTCGATTTGAGTCCATAAAGTGTGTTCTCCCCTCCACTGAGGACGGATGTTAGGGAACATTCTGAGTCGCATAAAGGAAGTCAAGTACCCTTTTGCCTTTCAAAGTAGGATTTCTCTTGAGATTCTGCAGCGCAAAATTTCCTCACCTCGCATTGAGGGGATGATTCTATGGTGTTTCACGAGTTTCAGCGGGAAGCTGGGGTACTTCTTGAGTTGCGACGGGACCTCAGGAACTCGCTCGTGTTGCTTCAGGGAAATCAGGGCCCCACTTGTGCTGGAAGGTGAACTTATGGATTACTCTGCAGCTGTTAAATGGGAATAAGGCCTCTTTTCGAGTTGAGTCCATAAAGTGTGTTCTCCTCTTCAATTGGGACGGCTGTCTGAGGGAAATTTCTGAGTCGCATAAAGCGTGTCAAGTTCCCTTTTGCCTTTCAAGCGAGAATGTGGGATTTCTCTTGAGATTCTGCAGCGCAAAATTTCCTCATCACGCATTGAGGGGATAATCTGTGGTGTTTCACGTTTTGAGACGGTAAGCTGGGGGTACTTCTCGAGGTGCGACGGGACCTCAGGAACTCGCTCGAGTTGCTTCAGGGAAGTCAAGTCCCCTCTTGTGATGGAAGGTGAACTTCTGGATTACTCTGCAGCCGTTAAATGAGAATAGGGCCTCTTCTCGAGTTGAGTCCATAAAGTGTGGTCTCCTCTCCAATGGGGACATCTGTGTGAGGGAACTTTCTGAATCGTATAAAGGGTGTCAAGTACAGTTTTGCCTTTCCAGCCGGAACATGAGATTTTTCTTGAATTGTGCATCGCAAAATTTCCTGATCTCGCATTGAGAGGATAATTTTGTGGTGTTTCTCGTGTTGCGGCCGTAAGCTGGGGGAACTTCTCGAGTAGCCAAGAGGACCTCAGGAATTCACTCTGGTTGCTTCAGGGAAGTCAGGTCCCCTTTTGTGTTGGAAGGGGAATTTCGGGATTACTCTCGAGCCGTTAAATGGGAATAAGGCCTCTTCTCGAATTAAGTCCATAAAGTGGGTTCTCCTCTCCAATGGGGAAGACTGTGTGAGGGAATTTTCTGAGTCTCACCCCACGGCGCAGACGCGAGAGACACCGGCCCCTTCCACGCAGATGCGAGTGACACTGGCCCCGCCCGGGCAGACCTGAGAGTCGCCGGCCCCGCCCGCTCAGACCGTAGAGACCCGGGCCCCTCCTGCGCAGACCCGAGAGACCCTGGCCCCTCCCGCACACACGCGAGAGACACCTGCCCCACCCGCGGAGACGGGAGAATCGCCGGCCTTGCCCTCGCAGACGCGAGAGACGCCTTCCCCACCCTTGTAGTCGCGAGAGACGCTGGCCCCACCTGCGCAGACGAGAGAGACGCCGGCCCTGGCACAAGCTACCATGCAAAGATGCGTGGCCATGAGGAGTTACCCCATGCTTGAGGCCAGGGTAGGTGGCCAAGAGGAGGTACACCAGGCCCAATAGGCGGTGGCTGTGCCGGGGAGGGCCGAGAGGAGCTACTCACGATCAAGGTCAGGAGGGGCAGCCTTGAGGACATACCCCTCATCCAAGGTAAGCTGCAGCAGCTGAGCTTTCTTGGAGCAGCTGTGAAGAGATATCCCACACCCAAGGTAAGAGAAACTCAAATAAGATGGTAAGTATTGCGAGGGGGCATCAGAGGGCAGACACACTGAAATAATATTCATAGGAATCTAGTCGATCTGATCACATGGACCACAGCCGAATGTGGTCCACTGGAGAAGGGAATGGCAAATCACTTCAGTATACTTGCCTTGAGAACCCCATGAACAGTATCAAAGGGCAAAATGACAGGATACTGAATGAGGAATTCCCCAGGTCTGTAGGTGCCCAGTATGCTACTGGAGATCAGTGGAGAAATAACTCAAGAAGGAAAGAAGGGATGAGCAAAAGCAAAACCACTACCCAGTTGTGGATGTGACTGGTGATAGAAGCAAAGTCCGGTGCTGTAAAGAGCAATATTGCATAGGAACCTGGAATGTTAGGTCCATGAATCAAGGCAAATTGGAAGTGGTCAAACAGGAGATGGCAAGAGTGAACATAGACATTCTAGGAATCAGTGAATTAAACTGGACTGGAATGTGTGAATTTAACTCAGATGACCATTATATCTACTACTGTGGGTAGGAATCCCTTAGAAGAAATGGAGTAGCCATCATGGTCAACAAAAGAGTCCGAAATGCAGTACTTGGATACAATCTTAAAAACAACAGAATGACTTCTGTTCGTTTCCAAGGCAAAACATTCAATATTACAGTAATGCAGGCCTATGCCCCAACCAGTAACACTGAAGAAGCCGAAGTTGAACGGTTCTATGAAGACCTACAAGACCTTTTAGAACTAACACCCAAAAAAGATGTCCTTTTCATTATAGTGGATTGGAATGCAAAAGTAGGAAGTCAAGAAACACCTGGAGTAACAGGCAAATTTGGCCTGGGAGCACGGAATGAAGCAGGGCCAATGCTAATAGAGTTTTGTCAAGAGAACACACTGGCCATAGCAAACACCCTCTTCCAACAACACAAGAGAATACTCTACACGTGCACATCACCAGATGGTCAACACCAAAATCAGATTGATTATATTGTTTGCAGCCAAAGACAGAGAAGCTGTATACAGTTAGCAAAAACAAGACCAGGAGCTGACTGTGGCTCAGATCATGAACTCTTTATTGCCAAATTCAGACTTAAATTGAAGAAAGTAGGGAAAACCCCTAGACCATTCAGATATGACCTAAATCAAATCCTTTATGATTATAGAGTGGAAGTGAGAAATAGATTTAAGGAACTAGATCTGATAGATAGAGTGCCTGATGAACTCTGGAAGGAGGTTTGTGACATTGTACAGGAGACAGGGACCAAGAGCATCCCCATGGAAAAGAAATGCAAAAAAAGCAAAATGGCTGTCTGAGGTGGCCTTACAAATAGCTGTGAAAAGAAGAGAAGCGAAAAGCAAAGGAGAAAGGGAAAGATATAAGCATTAGAATGCAGAGTTCCAAAGAATAGCAAGGAGAGATAAGAAAGCCTTCCTCAGTGATCTATGCAAAGAAATAGAGGAAATCAACAGAACAGGAAAAACAAGAGACCTCTTCAAGAACGTTAGAGATTCCAAGGGAACATTTCATGCAAAGATGGGCTCGATAAAGGACAGAAATGGTATGGACCTAACAGAGGCAGAAGATATTAAGAAGAGGTGGCAGGAATACACAGAAGAACTGTACAAAAAAGATCTTCACGACCAGGATAGTCACGAAAATGTGATCACTGACCTAGAGCCAGACATCTTGGAATGTGAAGTAAAGTGGGCCTTAGAAAGCATCACAACGAACAAAGCTAGTGGAAGTGATGGATTTCCAGTTGAGCTATTTCAAATCTTGAAGCATGATGTTGTGAAATTGCTGCACTCAATATGCCAACAAATTTAGAAAACTCAGCAGTGGCCACAGGACTGGAAAAGGTCAGTCTTCATTCCAATCCCAAAGAAAGGCAATGCCAAAGAATGCTCAAACTACCACACAATTGCACTCATCTCACACGCTGGTAAAGTCATGCTCAAAATTCTCCAAGCCAGGCTTCAGCAATATGTGATCCGTGAACTCCCAGACGTTCAAGAAGGTTTTAGAAAAGGCAGAGGCACCAGAGATCCAATTTCCAACATCTGCTGGATCGTTGAGAAAGCAAGAGATTTCCAGAAAAACATCTATTTATGCTTCCTTGACTATGCCAAAGCCTTTGACTGTGTGGATCACAATAAACTGTGGAAGATTCTGAAAGAGATGTGAATCCCAGAACACCTGAGCTGCCTCTTGAGAAACCTGTATGCAGGTTAGAAAGCAACACTCAGAACTGTACTTGGAACAACAGACTGGTTCCAAATAGGAAAATGATTACGTCAAGGCTGTATATTGTCACCTTGCTTATTTAACTTATATGCAGAATACATCATGAGAAATGCTGGCTAGAAGAAGAACAAGCTGGAATCAAGATTGCTGGGAGAAATATCAATAACCTCAGATATGCAGATGACACCACCCTTAGGGCAGGAAGTGAAGAGGAACTCAAAAGCCTCTTGATGAAAGTGAAAGAGGAGAGTGAAAAGGTTGGCTTGAAGCTCAACATTCAGAAAGCGAAGATCATGGCATCTGGTACCAGAACTTCACTAGAAATAGATGGAAAACCAATGGAAACAGCGTGAGACTTTATTTTTGGGGGGCTCAAAATCACTGCAGATTTATTGCAGCCACGAAATTAAAAGGGGCTTATTCCTAGGAAGGAAAGTTATGACCAACCTTGATAGTATATTAAAAAGCAGCGACATCACTTTGCCAGCAAAGGTCCGTCTAATCAAGGCTATGGTTTTTCCCGTGGTAATGTTTGGATGTGAGAGTTGAACTATGAAGAAAGCTGATCGCCGAAGAATTGATGCTTTTGAACTGTGGGGTTGGAGAAGACTCTTGAGAGTCCCTTGTACTGCAAGAAGATCCAACCAGTCCATTCTAAAGGAGATCAATCCTGGGTGTTCATTGGAAGGACTGATGCTAAAGCTGAAACTGCAATACTTTGGCAACCTCAGGCGACGAGTTGACTCACTGGAAAAGATTCTGATGCTAGGAAAGGTTGGGGGCGGGAGGAGAACGGGACGACAGAGAATGAGATGGCTGGATAGAATCTCCGACTCTGTGGACATGAGTTTGAGTGAACTCCGTGTGTGGGTGATGGACAGGGAAGCTTGGGGAACAGTGATTCATGGGGTCGCGGAGAGTCGGACACGACTGAGCGACTGAACTGAACTGAACTGAACTGAATAAAGTGTGTCAAGTACCCTTTTGCATTTCAGACGGGAATTTGGAACTTCTCTTGATTGTGCAGTGCAAAATTTCCTCATCTCGCCTTGAGGGGATAATCTTGTGGTGTTTTTCGAGATGCGGCAGGAAGCTGGGGATTCTTCTCGAGTTGCGACGGGGACCTCAGGAACTCACTCGGGTTGCTTCAGGGAAGTCAGGTCCCCTTTTCTGTTGGAAGGGGAATTTCCGGTTTACTCTAGAGCCGTTAAATGGGAATACAGGCTCATCTCATTTTGAGTCCGTAAAGTGTTTTCTCCTCTCCACTGAGGATGGATGTTAGGGAACATTCTGAGTCGCATAAAGGGAGTCAAGTTCCCTTTTGCCTTTCAAGAGGGAATATGATATTTCTCTTGAGATTCTGTAGCAGAAAATTTCCTCATCTCTCACTGAGGGGATAAATTTCTGGTGATTCTCGAGTAGCGGCGGAAGTTTGGGGAAGTTCTCGAGTTGCGACGGGGACCTCAGGAACCCGTTCGGGTTACTTCAGGGATGTCAGGTCCCCTTTTCTGTTGGAAGGGGAACTTCCGGTTTACTCTCGAGCCGTTAAATGTGAATAGGGCCTCATCTCGAATTGACTCCATGAAGTGTATTCTCCTCTCCAATGGGGACTGATGTTAGTGAAATTTCTGAATCGCATAAAAGGTGTCAAGTACACTTTTGCTTTTCACGAGGGAATGTGGGATTACTCTTGAGATCATGAAGCGAAAATTTCCTCATCTCGCATGGAGGGGATAATTTTGTGATGTTTCTCGAGTTGCGATGAAAACTGATTGTAATTCTCTAGCTGCGACGGGGACCTCAGGAACTCGTTCTGGTTGCTTCAGTGAAGTCAGGTCCCCTTTTGTGTTGGAATGGGAAATTCCAGTTTAATCTCAAGCCGTTAAATGGGAATAGGGCTTCATCTGGAATTGAGTCTAAAAGTGTGTTCTCCTCTCCAGTGGGGGCGGCTGTGTGAGGGAAATTTCTGAATCGCATAAAGGGTGTCAAGTTCCCTTTTGCCTTTCAAGAGGGAATGTGGTATTTCTCTGGAGATTCTGCAGCGCAAAATTTCGTCATCTCCCATTGAGGGGATAATTTTGTGGTGTTTCTCGGGTTGCGGCGGGAAGCTGGTGTACTTCTTGAGTTGCGACGGGGACCTCAGGAATACGCTTGGGTTACTTCAGGGAAGTCAGGTCACCTTTGTTGTTGGAAGGGGAACTTCTGGTTTAATCTCGAGCCGTTAAAGGGGAATCGGGGCTCATCTCAAATTGAGTCCATAAACTGTGTGATCCTGTCCATTGGGGACGGCTCTGTGAGAGAATTTTTTGAGTCGCATAAAGGGTGTCAAGTAACTTTTTGCCTTTCAAGAGGTAATGTGGTATTTCTCTTGAGATTCAGCAGCGCAAAATTTCTTCATCTCGCATTGAGGGGATAATTTTGTGGTGTTTCTCGGGTTGCGGCGGGAAGCTGGGTTACTTCTTGAGTTTCGACTTCGACCTCAGGAACTCGCTCGTGTTGCTTCAGGGAAGTCAGGTCCCCTTTGGTGTTGGAAGGGGAACTTCCGATTTTCTCTCGAGCCGTTAAATGGGCATAGGGCCTCATCTCGAATTGAGTCCTTAAAGTGTGTTCCAGTGTCCATTGAGAATGGCTGTGTGAGGGAACTTTCTGATTGGCATAAAGGGGGTCAAGTACCCTTTTGCCTTTCAAGAGGGAATGTGGTATTTCTTTTGAGATTCTGCAGCGCAAAATTTCCTCATCTCGCATTTAGGGTATAATTTTGTGGTGTTTCTTCAAATGCAACGGGAAGCTTGGCGTAGTTCTCGAGGTTCCATGGGGACCTCAGGAACTCACTAGAGTTACTTCAGGGAAGTCAGGTCCCCTTTTGTGCTGGAAGAAGAACTTCTGGATTACTCTCGTGCTTTTTAATGGGAATAGGTCAACTTCTCGAGTTGAGTCCCTAAAGTGTGTTGTCCTCTCCAATGGGGACGGATGTGAAGGAACTTTCTGAGGGGCATAAAGTGTGTCAAGTACCCTTTTGCCTTTCAAGCGGGAATGTGGGATTTCTCTTGAGATCCTGCCACCCAGAAATACCTCATCTCACATTGAGCGGATAATTTTGTGGTGTCTCTCCAAATGCGGCGGGAAGCTTGGCGTAATTCTCTAGGTGTGACGGGGACCTAAGGAACTCACTCGAGTTACTTCAGGGAAGTCATGCCTCTTTTTGTGCTGGAAGGGGAACTTCCGGATTGCTCTCTAGCCATTAAATGGGAATATTGCCTCTTCTCGATTTGAGTCCCTAAAGTGTGTTCTCTCTCCACTGAGGACGGATGTTAGGGAACTTTCTGAGTGGCATAAAATGTGTGAAGTACACTTTTGGCTTTCAAGCAGGAATGTGGGATTTCTCTTGAGATTCTCCAGTGCAATATTTCCTCATCTTGCATTGAGGTTATAATCTTATGCTGTTTCTCGAATTGCGGCGATGAGCTGGGGGTACTTCTCGAGTTGCAACGGGGACCTCAGGAACTCACTCGAGTTACTTCAGGGAAGACAGGTCCCCTTTTGTGCTGGATGGGGAACTTCCGCATTACTCTCGAGCCCTTTAATAGGAATAGGGCCTCTTCTCGAGTTGAGTCCATAAAGTGTTTTCTCCTCTCCAATGGGGATGGATGTTAGGGAAAATTCTGAGTGGCATGAAGTGTTCCAAGTACACTTTTGCATTTCAAAAGGGAATGTGGGATTTCATTGAGATTCCGCAGCGCAAAATTACCTCATCTCACTTTGAGGAGAAAATTTTGTGGTGTTTCTCGAGTTGCGGCGGGAAGCAGGGGGTACTTCTTGAGTTGCAACGGGGACCTCAGGAACTCACTCTGGTTTCTTCAGGGAATTCAAGTCCCCTTTTGTGTTGAAAGGGGTACTTCCGGATTACTCTCGAGCCGTTAAATAGGAATATTGCCTCTTCTCGATTTGAGTCCGTAAAGTGTGTTCTCTCTCCAATGTGGACGGATTTTAGGGACCATTCTGAGTCACCAAAAGGGAGTCAAGTGCACTTTTGCCTTTCAAGCAGGAATGTGCGATTTCTCTTTAGATTCTGCACAGCAATATTTCCTCATGTCGCATTGAGGGGATAATTTTGTGGCATTTCTCATGTTGCGCCGGGAAGCAGGGGGTACTTCTTGAGTTGTGATGGGGACCTCAGGAACTCGCTAGGGTTTCTTCAGGGAAGTGAAGTCCACTTTTGTGTTGAAAGGGGAACTTCTGGATTACTCTTGAGCCGTTAAATCGGAATATTGCCTCTTCTCGATTTAACTCCATAAATTGTGTTCTTCTCTCCAATGAGGACTGTTTTAGGGATCATTCTGAGTCGCCTAAAGGGAGTCAAGTACCCTTTTGCCTTTCAAGCGTGAATGTGGGATTTCTCTTGACATTGTGCAGTGTAAAATTTCCTCATCTCCCTTTGAGGGGATAATTTTGTGGTGTTTCACGAATTGCGGTGGGAATTTGGGGGTACTTCTCGATTATCGACGGGTACCTCAGGAACTCACTCCAATTACTTCAGGGAGGTCAGGTCCCCTTTTTTGGTGGAAGGGTAACTTCCGGATTTCTTTCGAGCCCTTTAATGGGAATATGGCCTCTTCTCGCGTTAGGTCCATAAAGCGTGTTCTCCTCTCCAATAGGGACGGAAGTTAGGGAACTTTCTAAGTGGCATAAAGTGTGTCAAGTACACTTTTGCCTTTCAAGTGGGAATGTGGGATTTCTCTTGTGATTCTACAGCACAAAATTTCCTCATCTCGCATTGAGGGATAATTTTGTGGTGTTTCTCGAATTGCGGCGGGAAGCTGGGGGTACTTCTCTAGTTGTGACCGGGACCTCAGGAACTCACTCGAGTTACTTCAGGGAAGTCAGGTCCCCTTTTGTGCTGGAAGGGGAACTTCTGGATTACTCTCGAGCCATTAAATGGGAATATTGCCTCTTCTCGATTTTAGTCCATAATATTTGTTCTCTCTCCAATGAGGACGGATGTTAGGGACCACGCTGAATCGCATAAAGGTAGTCAGGTACTCTTTTGCCTTTCAAGCAGGAATGTGGGATTTCTCTTGAGGTTCTCCAGTGCAAAATTTCCTCATCTCGCATTGAGGGGATAATTTTGTGGTGTTTCGCGGATTGCGGCGAGAAGCTGGGGGTACTTCTCGAGTTGTGACGGGGACCTCAGGAACTCACTCTAGTTACTTCAGGGAAGTCAGGGCTCCTTTTGTGCTGGAAGGAGAACTTCTGGATTACTCTCGAGCCCTTTAATGGGAATAGGGCCTCTTCTCGAGTTGAGTCCCTAAAGTGTGTTGTCCTCTCCAATGTGGACGGATGTGAGGGAACTTTCTGAGGGGCATAAAGTGTGCCAAGTACCCTTTTGCCTTTCAAGTGGGAATGTGGGATTTCTCTTGAGATTCTGCCACCGAAAATTACCTCATTTCAAATTGAGGGGATAATTTTGTGGTGTTTCTCCAAATGCGGCGGGAAGCTTGGGGTAGTTCTGGAGGAGCGAAGGGGACCTCAGGAACTCACTTGAGTTACTTCAGGGTAGTCATGTCCCCTTTTGTGCTGGAAGTGGAATTTCTGGATTGCTCTCCAGCCGTTAAATGTGAATATTGCCTCTTCTAGATTTGAGTCAATAAAGTGTGTTCTCTCTCCACTGAGGACGGATGTTAGGGACCATTCTGAGTCACCTAAAGGGAGTCAAGTACCCTTTTGCCTTTCAAGCAGGAATGTGGGATTTCTCTTTAGATTCTGCACTGCAAAATTTCCTCATGTCGCATTGAGGGGATAATTTTGTGGTGTTTCTCGTGTTGCGCCGGGTAGCAGGGGGTACTTCTTGAGTTGCGATGGGGACCTTAGGAACTCGCTCCAGTTTCTTCAGGGAAGTGAAGTCCACTTTTGTGTTGAAAGGGGAACTTCCGGATTACTCTCAAGCCGTTAAATGGGAATATTGCCTCTTCTCGATTTAACTACATAAATTGTGTTCTCCTCTCCAATGAGGACGGTTTTAGGGACCATTCTGATTCGCCTAAAGGGAGTCAAGTACCCATTTGCCTTTCAAGAGTGAATGTGGGATATCTCTTGACATTGTGCAGCATAAAATTTCCTCATCTCGCATTGAGGGGATAATTTTTTGGTGTTTCTCGAATTGCGGCGGGAATTTGGGGGTACATCTCGATTTGCGACGGGGACCTCAGGAACTCACTCCAGTTACTTCAGGGAGGTCAGGTCCACTTTGTGGTGGAAGGGGAACTTCTGGATTACTCTCAAGCCGTTAAATGGGAATATTGCCTCTTCTCGATTTGAGTCGGTAAAATGTGTTCTCTCTCCACTGAGGACGGATGTTAGGGACCATTCTGAGTCGCCAAAAGTGTGTCAAGTACACTTTTGCCTTTCAAGCGGGAATGTGGGATTTCTCTTGGGATTCTGTAGCGTAAAATTTACTCATCTCGCAATGAGGGGATAATTTTGTGGTGTTATTTTAATTGCAGCGGGAAATTGGGTATAATTTTCGATTTGTGACGGGGACCTCAGGAACTCACTCGAGTTACTTCAGGGAGGTCAGGTCCACTTTTGTGGTGGAAGGGGAACTTTCGGATTACTCTCGAGGCCTTTAATGGGAATAGGGCCTCTTCTCGAGCTGTGTCCATAAAGTGTGTTTTCCTCTCCAATGGGGACGGATGTTAGGAAACATTCTGATTGGCATAAAATGTGTCAAGTACCATTTTGCCTTTCAAGCGGGAATGTGGGATTTCTCTTGAGATTCTGCAGCGCAAAATTACCTCATGTCGCATTGTGCGGATAATTTTGTGGTGTTTCTCAAATTGCGGCAGGAAGCTGTGGTACTTGTCCAGTTGCGACGGGGACCTCAGGAACTCACTCGAGTTACATCAGGGAAGTCATGTCCCCTTTTGTGCTGGAAGGGGAACTTCCGCATTACTCCCGAGACCTTTAATGGAAATAGGGCCTCTTCTGGAGTTGAGTCCATAAACTGTTTATTCATCTCCAATGGGGACGGATGTTAAGGAAATTTCTGAGTGGCATAAAGTGTGTCAAGTACCCTTATGCCTTTCAAGTGGGAATGCGGGATTTCTGTTGAGATTCTGCAGCGCAAAATTACCTCATCTCGCATTGAGGGGATAATTTTGTGGTGTTTCTCGAGTTGCGGCGGGAAGCAGGGGGTACTTCTCGAGTTGCGACAGGGACCTCAGGAATTCGCTGTGGTTGCTTCAGGGAAGTCAAGTCCCCTTTTGTGTTGGAAGGGGAACTTCCGGATTCCTCTCGAGCCGTTAAATGGTTATATTGCCTCTTCTCGATTTGAGTCCATAAAGTGTGTTCTCCTCACGACTGAGGACGGATGTTAGGCACCATTCTGAGTCTCCAAAAGTGTGTCAAGTACCCTTTTGCCTTTCAAGCGGGAATGTGGGATTTCTCTTCAGATTCTGCAGTGTAAAATTTCCTCATCTCTCAATGAGGGGATATTTTTGTGATGTTACTTTTTTTGCAGCGGGAAACTGGGTATACTTCTCGATTTGTGACGGGGACCTCAGGAACTCACTCGAATTACTTCAGGGAGGTCAGGTCCACTTTAGTGGTAGAAGGGGAACTTTCGGATTACTCTCGAGCACTTTAATGGGAATAGGGTCTCTTTTCGTTGAGTCCATAAATTGTGTTCTCGTCTCCAATGGGAACGGATGTTAGGGAACTTTCTGAGTGGCATAAAGAGTGTCAAGTATCCTTTTGCCTTTCAAGCTGGAACGTGGGATTTCTCTTGAGATTCTGAAGCGCAAAATTACCTCATCTCGCATTGAGGGGATAATTTTGTGTTGTTTCTTGAGTGCGGCGGAAAGCCGCGGTTACTTCCCGAGTTGCGACGGGGCCCTCAGGAACTCGCTCGGGTTTCTTCATGGAAGTCACGTCCCCTTTTGTGTTGGAAGGGGAACTTCCAGATTAAACTCGAGCCGTTAAATGGGAATATTGCCTCTTCTCGAGTTGAGTCCATAAAGTGTTTTCTCCTCTCCAATGGGGACGGATGTAGGGAACTTTCTGTGTGGCATAAAGTGTGTCATGTACCCTTTTGACTTTCAAGCGGGAATGTGGGATTTCTCTTGAGATTCTGCAGAGCAAAATTTCCTCATTTCGCATTGAGTGGTTAATTATGTGGTGTTTCTCAAATTGCGGCGGGAAGCTGGAGGTACTTCTTGAGTTGCGACGGGGACCTCAGGAAGTCACTCGAGTTACTTCAGGGAAGGAAAGTCCCCTTTTGTCCTGGAAGGGGAGCTTCCGGATTACTCTCGAGCCCTATAATGGGAATAGGGTCTCTTTTCGAGTTGAGTCCATAAAGTGTGTTCTCCTCTCCAATGAGGACGGATGTTAGGGAACATTCTGAGTGGCATAAAGTGTGTCAAGTACCGTTTTGCCTTTAAAGCCGGAATGTGGGATTTCTCTTGAGATTCTGCACCGCAAAATTACCTCATCTCGCATTGAAGGGATAATTTTGTGGTGTTTATCGAGTTGCGGCAGGAAACAAGGGGTACTTCTCGAGTTGCGACGGGGACCTCAGGATCTCGCTGTGGTTGCTTCAGGGAAGTCAAGTCCCGTTTTGTGTTGGAATTGGAACTTCCGGATTACTGTTGATCCGTTAAATGGAATATTGCCTCTTCTCTATTTGAGTCCATAAAGTGTGTTCTCTTCTGCACTGAGGACGGAAGTTAAGGTCCATTCTGAGTCGCCTTAACGGAGTCACGTAACCTTTTGCCTTTCAAGCGGGAATGTGGGATTTGTCTTGAGATTCTGCAATGCAAAATTACCTCATCTCGCATTGAGGGGATAATTTGGTGGTGTTTCTGGAGTTGCGGCGGGAAGCAGGTGGTACTTCTAGAGTTGCAACGGGGACCTTAGGAACTCGCTCAGGTTGCTTCAGCGAAGTCAAGTCCCCTTTTGTGTTAGAACGGGAACTTCCGGGTTACTCGCGAGCCGTTAAATGGGAAAATTGCCTCTTCTCGATTTGAGTCCATAAATTGTGTTCCATTCTCCACTGAGGACGGATGTTAGGACCATTCTGAGTCGCCTAAAGGGAGTCAAGTACACTTGGCCTTTCAAGCGGGAAGGTCGGATTTCTCTTGAGATTCTGCAGCACAAAATTTCCTCATCTCGCATTGAGGGGATAATTTTCTGGTGTGTCTCGAGTTGCGGCGGGAAGCTGGGGGTACTTCTCGAGTTGCGACGGGGACCTCAGGAACTCGCTTGGGTTGCTTCAGGGAAGTCAGGTCCCCTTTGGTGTTAGAAGGGCAACTTCTGGTTTACTCTCGAGCCGTTAAAAGGGAATAAGGACTCATCTCGAATTGAGTCCATAAAGTGTGTTCTCCTGTCCAATGGGGACGGCTGTGTGAAGGAACTTTCTGAGTCACATAAAAGGTGTCAAGTACCCTTTTGCCTTTCAAGCAGGAAATGGCATTTCTCTTGAGATTCTTCAGGGCAAAATTTCCTCATCTCGCATTGCAGGGATAATTTTTTCGTTTTTCTCGAATTTCGGCGGAAAGCTGGGGAATCTTCTCCAGTAATTAAGACGACCTCAGCAATTCACTCTGGTTGCTTCAGGGAAGTCAGGTCCCCTTTTGTGTTGGAAGAGGAATTTCGGGATTACTCTCAAGCCGTTAAATGGCAATAGGGCCTCTTCTCGAGTTATGTCCATAAAGTTTGTTCTCCTCTCCAATGGGGATGACGGTGTGAGGGAATTTTCTGAGTCTCACCAGGCGGTGCAGACGCTAGAGATGCCGTCCCCTCCTCACAGACACCAGACTTGCCGGCCCCGCCCACGCAGACCCAAGAGACCCTGGCCCCTTCTGCACAGATGCGAGTAACACTGGCCCTGCCCGCGCAGACGCGAGAGTCACTGGCCCCGCCCACTCAGACCCTAGAGATCGGAGAGATGCCGTCCCCACCCGTGCAGTTGCGAGAGACCCATGCCCTGCTAGCGCCGATAGGAGAGATGCTGTCCCTGGCACAACCGACCATGGAAAGATGCCCGGCCATCAGGAGTTACCCCACGCCTGAGGTAAAGGCAGGTGGCCAAGAGGAGGTACCCCACGTCCAATAGGCGGTGGCTCTGCGGGGGAGGGCCGAGAGGAGCTACTCACGTTCAAGGTCAGGAGGAGCAGCCTTGAGGACATACCCCTCATCCAAGGTAAGGTGCAGCAGCTGCGCTTTCTTGGAGCAGCTGTGAAGAGATATCCCACACCAAAAGTAAGAGAAACTCAAATAAGATGGTAGGTATTGCGAGGGGGCATCAGAGGGCAGACAAATTGAAATCATAATCACAGGAATCTAGTCGATCTGATCACATGGACCACAGCCGAATGTGGTCCACTGGAGAAGGGAATGACAAACAACTTCAGTATACTTCAGTACCACTTCATTATACCTCAGGAACTCGCTCGGGTTGCTTCAGGGAAGTCAGGTCCCCTTTGGTGTTGGAAGGGGAACTTCCGGTTTACTCTCGAGCCGTTAAATGGGAATAGGGGCTCATCTCGAATTGAGTCCATAAAGTGTGTTCTCCTCTCCAATGGGGACTGATGTTAGTGAAAGGTCTCAGTCTCATAAAAGGTGTCAAGTACCCTTTTGCCTTCCAAGAGGGAATGTGGTATTTCTCTTGAGATTCTGCAGCGCAAAATTTCCTCATCTCGCATTGATTGGATAATATTTGGTGTTTCTCGAGTTGTGGCGGGAAGCTGGGGTTACTTCTCGAGTTGCGACACGGACCTAAGAAACTCGCTCGGGGTTCTTCAGGGAAGTCAGGTCCCCTTTGGTGTTGGAAGGGGAACTTCCGGTTTACTCTGGAACCATTAAATGGGATTAGGGGCTCATCTCGAATTGAGTCCATAAAGTCTATTCTCCTCTCCAATGGGAACGGCTGTGTGAGGGAACTGTCTGAGTCGCATAAAGGGTGTCAAATACCCTTTTACCTTTCAAGAGGGAATGTGGTATTTCTCTTGAGATTCTGGAGCGCAAAATTTCCTCATCTCGCATTGAGGGGATAATTTTGTGGTGTTTCTCGAGTTGCGGCGGGAAGCTGGGGGTACTTCTCGAGTTGCGACGGTGACCTCAGGAACTCGCTCGGGTTGCTTCAGGGAATTCAGGTCCCCTTTGGTGTTGGAAGGGGAACTTCCGGTTTACTCTCGAGCTGTTAAATGGCAATAGGGGCTCATCTCGAATTGAGTCCATAAAGTGTGTTCTCCTCTCCAATGGGGACGGCTGTGTGAGGGAACTTTCTGAGTCGCATAAAGGGTGTCAAGTACCCTTTTGCCTTTTAAGAGGGAATGTGATATTTCTCTTGAAATTCTGCAGGGCAAAATTTCCTCGCCTCGCATTGAGGGATAATTTTTTGGTGTTTCTCAAGTAGCAGCGGGAAGCTGGGGGTACTTCTCGAGTTGCGACTGGGACCTCAGGAACTCGCTCAGCTTGCTTCAGGGAAGCCAGGTCCGTTTTTTTTTTTTTTTTTTTGGAAGGGGCACATCAGGATTAGTCTCGAGCTGTTAAATGTGAATTGGCACCTTCTCGAGTTGAGTCCAAAAATTGTGATTTCCTCTCCAATGGTGACGGCTGTGTGAGGGAACTTACTGAGTCACTTAAAGGGTGTCAAGCACCCTTTTGCCTTTCAAGCGGGAAAGGGGAATTTCTTTTGAGATTCTGCCTCTCAATATTTCCTCTACTCGCGTTGAGGGAATATTTCTGTGGGGTTTCTTGAGTTTCGTCGGGAAGCTGGGGGTAATTCTCAAGTTGCGATGGGGACTTCAGGAACTCGGTCTGGTTGCATCAGGGAAGTCAGGTCCCCTTTTGTGTTGGAAGAGGAACTTTGAGATTACTCTCGAGCTGTTAAATGGGAATTGGCCTCTTCTCGAGTTGAGTTCATAAAGTGCATTCTCCTCTCCACTAGGGACGGCAGTTTGAGGGAACATTCTGAGTCTCATAAAGCTTGTCAAGTAACCTTTTGCCTTTCAAGAGGGAATGTGGAGTTTCTCTTGAGATTTGAAAACCCCGAATTTCCTCTTCTAGCATTGTTGGATAATTTTTGGTTTTTCCCGTTTTGCGGCGGGAAGCTGGGGGTACTTCTGGAGTTGCGACGGGGACCTAAGGAACTCTCTCAGGTTGCTTCAGGGAAATCAGGTCCCCTTTTCTATTGGAAGGGGAACTTCTGGATTACTCACCAGCCATTAATTATGAATAGGGCCTCTTCTCGAGTTGAGTCCATAAATTGTGTTCTCCTCTCCAATGGGGACGGCTCTGTGAGGGAACTTTCTGAGTCGCATAAACAGTGTCGAGAACCCTTTTGCCTTTCAGGCGAGATTGTGGGATTACCCTCGAGATCTGCCACAGAATATTTCCTCATCTCGCATTGGGGGATAATTTTGTGGTGTTTCTCGACTTGCGGCGGGAAGCTGGGGGTAATACTCAACTTGCGACGGGAACCTCAGGAACTCGGCCGGGTTCCTTCAGGGAAGTCATTTCCCCTTTTGTGTTGGAAGGGCTACTTCGGGATTACCCTCAAGCCATTTAATGGGAATATTGCCTCTTCTCGAGTTGAGTCCATAATTGTGATTTCCTCTCCAATGGGGACGGCTGTGTTATGGAACTTTCTGAGTCCCATAAAGGGAGTCAAATTCCCTTTTGCCTTTCAAGAGGGAATGTGGGATTTCTCTTGAGATTCTGCTGTGCAAAATTTCCTCATCTCGCATTGAGGGGATAATTTTGTGGTGTTTCTCGAGAAGCGGTGGGAAGATGGGGGTATTTCTCGAGTTGCGACGGGGACCTCAGGAACTCGCTCGGGTTGCTTCAGGGAAGTCAGGTCCCCTTTTTTGTTGGAAGGGGAACATTGGGATTACTCTCGAGCTGTTAAATGTGAATTGGCCTCTTCTCAGGTTGAATCCATAAAGTGTGATTTCCTCTCCAATGGGGATGGCTGTGTGAGGGTCCTTTCTGTGTCACTTAAATGGTGTCAAGTACCCTTTTGCCTTTCAATCGAGAATGTGGAATTTCTCTTGAGATACTGCAGCACAAAATTTCCTTATCTCTCATTGAGGGGATAATTTGTTGTGTTTCTCGAGTTGCGCCGGGAAGCTGCGGGTACTTTTCGAGTTGCGACGGAGACCTCAGAAACACACTCAGTTTGCTCTAGGGAAGTCAGTTCCCCTTTTGTGTTGTACGGGGAACTTCGGGATTACTCTCGAGCACTTAAATGGGATTAGGGCCTCTTCTCGAGTTGAGTGCAAAAAGTGTGTTTTCCTCTCCAAAGGGGACGGCTGTTTGAGGGAAATTTCTGAGTCTCATATACTGTCTCATGAACCCTTTTTTTTTTAAGCGGGAATGTCGGATTTCTCTTCGATTCTGCAACGCAAAATTTCCTCATCTCGCAAGGAGGGAAAAATTTTGTAATGTTGCTCGAGTTGTGGCTGGAAGCTGGGGGTACTTCTCGAATTGTGACGGGCACCTATGGAACTCGCTAGTGTTGCTTCAGAGAAGTCAGGTCCCCTTTTGTGTTGGAAGGGGAATTTCGGCATTAGTCTCGAGCCTTTAAATGGGAATAGGGCCTCTACCCGAGTTGAGTCCGTAAAGTGTGTTCTCCTCTCCAATGGGAACGGCTGCGTGAGGGATCTTTCTGAGTCACATAAAGGGTGTCAAGTACCCTTTTGGCTTTCAAGCAGGAATGTGGGATTTCTCTTGAGATTCTGCAGTGCAAAATTCCTCATCTCGCATTGAGGAGATAATTTTGTGGTGTTTCGAATTGCAGCGGGAAACTGAGGGTAGTCCTCGAGTTGTGATGTGGACAACAGGAAATCTCTCAGGTTTTTTCAGGGAAGTCAGGTCCCCTTTTGTGTTGGAAAGGGAACGGCGGGATTACTCTCGAGCCGTTAAATGGGAACAGGGCTTATTCTCGAGTTTAGTCCATAAATTGTATTCTCCTCTCCAATGTGGACGGCTGTGTGAGGGAACTTTCTGGGTCGCATGAATGTCTTGTACCCTTTTGCCTTTTATGTAGGAATGTGTGATTTGCCTTGAGATCTGCAGGAAAATTTCCTGATATCGCATTGGGGGATAATTTTTTGGTGTTTCTCAATTTGCAGCGGGAAGCTGGGGGTGCTTCTCGAGTTGTGATGGGGAACTCAGGAACTCGCTTGGTTTGCTTCTTGGAAATCAGGTCCCCTTTTCTGCTGGAAGGGGAACTTCCGGATTACTCTCGAGCTGTTAAATGGGAACAGGGCCTCTTCACGAATTGAGTCCATAAAATGTGTTCTCCTCTGTAAAGGGAAGGCTAGGTGAGGGACCTTTCTGAGTCGCATAAAGGGTGTCAAGTACCTTTCACCTTTCAAGCGGGAATGTGGGATTTCTCTTGAGAGTCTGCGGTGCAAAATTTCCTCTTCTCGCATTGAGGGGATATTTTCTAGTGGTTTTTCTCTAGTTTCAATGAAAAGCTGGGGTTATTTCTCGAGTTGCGATGGGGATCTAAGGAACTCGCTCAGGTTTCTTCAGGGAAGTCAGGTCCCCTTTGGTGTTGGAAGGGGAACTTCCGGTTTACTCTCGAGCCGTTAAATGGGAATAGGGCCTCTTCTCGAGTTGAGTCCATAATGTGTGTTCTACTCTCCAAGGGGAAAGCTGTTTGAGGGAACTTTCTGAGTCACATAAAGGGTGTCAAGTACCCTTTTGCCTTTCAAACCTTAATGTGGGTTTTATCTTGAGATTCTGCAGTGAAAAATTTCCTCATCTGCAATGAGGGGATAATGTGTGGTGTTTCTTGAGTTGCAGCAGGAATCTGGGGGTACTTCTCAAGTCGCGTTGGGAAACTCAGGAACTCGCTAGGGTTGCTTCAGGGAAGTCAGGTCCCCTTTGTGTTGGAAGGGGAACTTCCGGATTACTCTGGAGCCGTTAAATGGGAATATGGCCTCTTCTCGAGTTGAGTCCAAAAAGTGTGTTTTCCTCTCCAATGGGGACGGCGCTTTGGGGGAAATTTCTTAGTCGCATAAAGGGTGTCAAGTACCCTTTTGCCTTTTTTACAGGGAATGTGGGATTTCTCTTGAGATTCTGCAAGGTAAAATTTCCTCATCTCGCATTGAGGGGATAATTTTGTTGTGTCTCTCCAGATTCGGCGAGAAACTGGGTGTACTTGTCGAGTTGCGACGGGGACCCCAGGAACGAGCTCAGGTGGCCTCAGGGAAGTCAATTCCCCTTTTGTGAAGGAAGGGGAACTTCGGGATTACTCTCGAGCCGTTAAATGGGAATAGGTCCTCTTCTCGAGTTGAGTCCATAAAGTGTGTTCTCTTCTCCAATGGGGACGGATGTTAGGGATCTTTCTGAGTCACATAAAGGATGTCAAGTAACCTTTTGCCATTCAAGCGGGAATGTGGGCTTTCTCTTGAGATTCTGCAGAGCAAAATTTCCTCATCTCACATTGAGGGGATAATTTTTTTGTGTTTCTCGAGTTGCCCGGGATGCTGCGGGTACTTCTCAAGTTGAGAAGGGGATCTCAGGAACTCGCTCAGGTTGCTTAAGGGAAGTAAGTTCCTCTTTTGTGAAGGAAGGGGAACTTCGGGATTACTCTCGAGCCCTTAAATGGGAATAGGGCCTCTTCTTGAGTTGAATCCCTAAAGTGTGTTCTCCTCTCCAATGGGGATGGCTGTGTGAGGGAACTTTCTGAGTCGCATAAAGGGTGTCAAGTAACCATTTGCCTTTCAAACGAGAATGTGGGATTTCTCTTGAGAATCTGCAGCGCAAAATTTCCTCATCTCGCATTGAGGGGTTAATTTTCTGGTGTTTCTCTAGTTGGGGCCGGAGGCTTGTGGTACTTCTCAAGTTGCGACGGGGACCAAAGTTACTCCCTCGGGTTGCTTCAGGAAAGTCAGTTCCCCTTTTGTTTTGGAAGGGGAACTTCCGGATTAATCTCGAGCCATTAAATGGGAATAGGTCCTTTTCTCGAGTTGATTCCATTAAATGTGTTCTCCTCTCCAATAAGGACGGCTGTGTAAGATAAATTTCTGCTTCGCATGAAGGGTGTCAAGTTCCCTTTTGCCTTTCATGGGCGAATGTGGGATTTCTCTTGAGTTTCTGCAGCGCAGAATTTCCTCAACTCGCATTGAGGGAATAATTTTGTGGTCTTTCTATAGTGGCAGCCAAAAGGTGGGGGTACATCTCCAGTTGCGACGGGGACCTCAGGAACTCGATCGAGTAGCTACTCGAGTAGCTTCAGGGAATTCAGGTCCCCTTTTCTGTTGGAAGGGGAACTTCCGTATTAGTCTCGAGCCATTAAATGGGAATAGGGCCTCTTCTGAGTTGAGTACATAAAGTGTGTTCTTCTCTCCAATGGGGACGGATGTTAGGAAAATTTCTGAGTCGCATAAAGGGTGTCAAGTACCATTTTACCTTTCAAGAGTGTTGTGCGAATTCTCTTGAGAATCTGCAGCGCAAAATTTCCTCATCTCTCATTGAGGGGATAATTTTGCGGTGTATCTCGAGTTGCGTCGGTAAGATGGGGGTACATCTCAAGTTGAGATGTAGACCTCAGGAACTTGCTTGGTTTGCTTCAGGGAAGTCAGGTCCCCTTTTTTGTTGGACTGGGAACTTACTGATTACTCTCCAGCCATTAAATGGGAATAGGGCTTCTGCGCGTGTTGAGTCGAGAAAGTGTCTTAACCTCTCCAATTGGGAGGGCTATTAGGGAACTTTCTGAGTCGCATAAAGTGTGTCAAGTACCCTTTTTCATTCAAGCCGGAATGTGGGATTTCTCTTGAGATTCTGCAGCGCAAAATTTCCTCATCTCTCATTGAGGGGATAATTTTGTGATGTTACTTGAGTTGCGCTGGGAGGCAGGGGTACTTTTCGAGTTGTGATGGGGACCTCAGGAACTCGCTCTGGTTGCTTCAGGGAAGTCAGGTCCCATTTTGTGTTGGAAGGGGATCTTCCGGATTTCTCTCGAGCCGTTAAATAGTAATAGGGCCTCTACTCGAGTTGAGTCCATAAAGTGTTTTCTCGTGTCCAATGGAAACGGCTGTTAGGGAAATTTCTGAGTCGCATAAAGGGTGTCAAGAACACTTTTGCCTTTCAAGAGGGAATGTGGGATTTCTCTTGAATACTGCAGCGCAAAATTTCCTCCTCTCGCATTGAGGGGATATTTATTTGGTGTTTATCGAGTTTCCACGGGAAGCTTGGGGTACATCACAAGTTGCGACGTAGACCTAAGGAACTCGCTTGGGTTGCTTCAGGAAGTCAGGTCCCCTTTTGTGTTGGAAGGGGAACTTCCGGGTTACTCTCGAGCCTTTAAATGGGAATAGGACCTCTTCTCGAGTTGAGTCCAAAAATTGTGTTCTCCTCTCCAATGGCGACGGCTGTGTGAGGGAATTTTCTGAGTCGCATGAAGGTTGTCAAGTATTCTCTTGCCTTTCACAGGGAATGTGGGATTTCTCTTGAGATTCTGCAGCGCAAAATTTCCTCATCTCGCATTGAGGGGATAATTTTGTGGTGTTTCTCGAGTTGCAGTGGGAAGCTGGGGGTACATCTCAAGTTGCGACGTAGACCTCAAGAAATCGTTCGGGTTGCTTCATGGAAGTCAGGTCCCCTTTTGTGTTGGAATGGGAACTTCCTAATTCTTTCCAGCAATTAAATGGGAATAGGGCCTCTGCTCATGTTGAGTCCATAAAGTGTCTTCTCCTCTCCAATGATAACAGCTATGTGAGGGAACTTTCTGAGTCGCATTAAGGGTGTCAAGTATCCTTTTGCTTTTCAAGCGGGTATGTGGGATTTTTCTTGAGATTCTGCTGTGCAAAATTTCCTCAACTCGCATTGAGGGAATAATTTTGTGGTGTTTCTCTAGTTGGGGCCGTAGGCTGGGGGTACTTCTCGAGTAGCGACAGGGACCTAAGGAACTCGCTCAGATTTCTTCAGGGAAGTCAGGTCCCCTTTTGTGTTGGAAGGTGAACTTCCGGATTATTCTCGAGCCATTATATGGGAATAGGACCTCTTCTCGAGTTGAGTCCAAAAAGTGTGTTCTCCTCTCCAATGGTGACGGCTGTGTGAGGGAAATTTCTGAGTCACATGAAGGATGCCAAGTTCCCTTTTGCCTTTCACAGGGAATGTGGGATTTCTCTTGAGTCTCTGCAGCACAAAATTTCCTCATCTCGCATTGAGGAGATAATTTTGTGGTGTTTCTCGAGTTGCGGCCGGAAGCTGGGGGTATTTCTTGACTTGCGACGGGGACCTCAGGAATTTGATTGGGTAGCTTCAGGGAATTCATGTCCCCTTTTGTGTTGGAAGGGGAACATCCATATTACTCTCAAGCCGTTAAATGGGAATTCGGCCTCTTCTCGAGTTGAGTCCATAAAGTGTGTTCTCCTCTCCAATGGGGACGGCTGTTTGTGGGAACTTTCTGAGACCCATAAATGGTATTAAGTACACTTTTGCCTTTAAAGAGGGAATGTGGGATTTCTCTTGAAATTCTGCATCGTAACATTTCCTCATCTCACATTGATGGGATAATTACTTTGTGTTTCTCGAGTTTCGGCTGGAAGCTAGGGGTACGTCTCGAGTTGAGAAGGGGATCTCAGGAACTCACTCGGGTTGCTTAAGGGAAGTAAGTTCCTCTTTTGTGAAGTAAGGGGTACTTCGGGATTACTCTCGAGCCCTTAAATGGGAATAGGGCCTCTTGTTGAGTTGAGTCCATAAAGTGTGTTCTCCTCTCCAATGGGGACGGCTGTGTGAGGGAAATTTCTGCGTAGCATTAAGGGTGTCAAGTACCCTTTTGCCTTTCAAGGGGGAATGTGGGATTTCTCTTGAGATTCTGTAGCGCAGAATTTCCTTATCTCGCATTGAGGGGATAATTTTGTGGTGTTTCTTGAGTTGCGTCGGGAAACTAGGGGTACATCTCAAGTTGCGACGTAGACCTCTGGAACTCGCTCGGGTTGCTTCAGGGAAATCAGGTCCCATTTTGTGTTGGAATGGGAACTTACTGATTACCCTCCAGCCATTAAACGGGAATAGGGCCATTGCTCGTGTTGAGTCCATAAAGTGTCTTCTCCTCTCCAATGGTAACGGCTATGTGAGGGAACTTTCTGAGTCGCATAAAGGGTGTCAAGTATCCTTTTGCTTTTCAAGCGGGAATGTGGGATTTCTTTGAGATTCTGCAGCGCAAATTTCCTCATCTCGCATTGAGGGGATATTTTTGTGGTGTCTCTCGAGTTTCCGCGGGAAGCTGTGGGTAATTCTCGAGACCTCAGGAACTCGCTCGAGTTGCTTCAGGAAAGTCAGTTCCCTTTTGTGTTGGAAGGGGTACTTCGAGATTAGTCTTGGGCCGTTAAATGGGAATAGGTCTTCTTCTCGAGTGAGTCCATATAGTGTGTTCTTCTCTCCAATGGTTCAGATGTTAGGGAACTTTCTGAGTCGCAAAAAGGGAGTCAAGTACAATTTTGCCTTTCAAGTGGGTTGTGCGATTTCTCTTGAGAATCTCCAGGGCAAAATTTCCTCATCTCCCATTGAGGGGATAATTTTGTGGTTTTTCTCGAGTTGCGTCAGGAAACTGGGGCTACATCTCAAGTTGCGACATAGACCTCAGGCACTCACTCGGGTTGCTTCAGGGAAGTCAGGTCCCCTTTCGTGTTGGAATGGGAACTTACGATTACTCTCCAGCCGTTAAATGGGAATAGGGCCTCTGCGCGTGTTGAGTCCATGAAGTTTCTTCTCCTCTCCAATTGGGACGGCTACTAGGGAACTTTCTGGGTCGCATAAACTGTCTCAAGTACTCTTTTTCATTCAAGTGGGAATGTTGGATTTCTCTTGAGATTCTGCAGTGCGAAATTTCCTCAACTGGCAATAAGGGGATAATTTTGTGGTGTTTCTTGAGTTTTGGCAGAAGCTGGGGGTCCTTTTCGAGTTGCAACGGGGAATACAGGAACTTCCTCGGGTTGCCTCGGGAAACTCAGGTCCCCTTTTGTTTTGGAAGGGGAACTTCATGACTACTCACGATCCGTTAAATTGGAATACGGCCTCTTCTCGAGTTGAGTCCATAAAGAGTGTTCTCCTCTACAATGGGGATGGATATTAGGGAACTTCCTAAGTCGCATAAATGGTGTCATGTACTCTTTTGTGTTTCAACCGAGAATGTGGGATTTCTCTTGTATTTCTACAGCGAAAAATTTCATCATCTCCTATTGAGGGGATAATTTTGTGGTGTTTCTCGAGTTGCGGCGGGAAGCTGAGGGTATTTCTCGAGTTGTGACGGGGCCCTCAGGAACTCGCTCGGGTTGCTTCAGTGAAGTCAGGTCCCCTTTTGTGTTGGAAGGGGAACTTCCGGATTACTCTCGAGCCGTTAAATCGGAATAGGGCCTCTTGCCCAGTTGAGTCCATAAAGTGTGATCTCCTCTAAAATAGGGACGGATGTTAGGAAATTTTCTGAGTCGCATAAAGGGTGTCAAGTACACTTTTGCCTTTGAAAGGTTAATGTGGGCTTTCTGTTGAGATACTGTAGCACAAAAAGATATCAATCCTGGGTGTTCATTGGAAGGACTGATGCTAAAGCTGAAATTGCAATATGTTGGCCACCTCATGCGACGAGTTGACTCACTGGAAAAGACTCTGATCCTGGCAAAGGTTGGGGGCGGGAGGAGAAGGGGACGACAGAGAATGAGATGGCCGGATGTCATCACAGACTCTGTGGTCATGAGTTTGAGTGTACTCCGGGAGCTGGTGATGGACAGGGAGGCCTGGCGTGCTGTGATTCATGTGGTCCCGGGGAGTCGGACACGACTGAGCGAATGAACTGAACTGAACTGAACTTTGTGGTGTGTCTCGAGTTGCGATGGGAAGCTTGTTGTACTTTCCAAGTTTCGACGGGGACATCAGGAACTCGCTCGGGTTGCTTCAGGGAAGTCAGTTCCCCTTTGTGTTGGAAGGGGAACTTCGGGATTACTATCGAGCCGTTAAATGGAAATAGGGCCTCTTCTCGAGTTGAGTGAATAAAGCGTGTTCTCCTCTTCAATGGGGACGCTGTGTGAGGGAACTTTTTGAGTCGCAAAAAGGGTGTCAAGTAACTTTTGCCTTTCAAGCGGGAATGTGGGATTTCTCTTGAGATTCTACAGCGCACATTTTCCTCATCTCGCATTGAGGGAATAATTTTGTGGTTTTCCTCGAGCTGCGGCCGGAAGCTGGTGGTACTTCTCCATTTGGGACGGGGACCTCAGTATCTCGATCAGGTTGCTTCAGGGAATTCAGGTCTCCTTTTGTGTTGGAAGGGGAACTTCCGGATTACTATCAAGGTCTTAAATGGGAAGACGGCCTCTTCTTGAATTGAGTCCATAAAGAGCGTTCTTCTCTTGAATGGGTTGGATGTTTGGAAACTTTCTGAGTCGCATAAAGGTTGTAAAGTACCATTTTGCCTTTCAAGCGCGTGGTGGGATTTCTCTTCAGATTCTGCGGCGCAAAATTTCCTCATCTCGCATTGAGGGAATATTTTTGTGGGTTTCTCGAGTTGGGGCCGGAGGCTGAGAGTACTTCTCGATTTGTGACGGGTACCTAAGGAACTCGCCCTGGTTGCTTCAGGGAAATCAGGTTCCCTTTTGTGTTGGCCAGGGAATTTCCGAATCACTCTCGAGCCATTAAATGGGAATAGGACCTCTTCTCGAGTTGAGTCCAAAAAGTGTGTTCTCCTCTCAATGGCGACGGCTGTGTGAGGGAACTTTCTGAGTCGCATAAAGGGTGTCTACTACCCTTTTGCCTTGGAGAGTGAATGTGGGATTTCTGTTGAGATTCTGTAAAGGAAATTTTCCTCATCTCCTATCGAAGGTATAATTTTTGTTGTTTCTCGAGTTGCGACGGGAAGCTGGGGATACATCTCGAGTCGAGATGGAGACCTCAGGAACTCGCTCAGGTGGCTTCAGGAAAGTCAGGATCCCTTTTGTGTTGAAAGGGGATCTTCGGGATTACTCTCGAGCCGTTTAATGGGAATCGGCCTCTTCTCGAGTTGAGTGCATAAACTGTGTTCTCCTCTCCAATGGGGACGGCAGTTTGAGGGGACTTTCTGAGTCACATAGAGAGTGTCAAGTACACTTTTGCCTTTCCAGAGGGAATGTGGGATTTTTCTTGAGATTCTGCATTGCAAAATTCCTCATCATGAATTGACCAGAAAATTTTGTGTTGAGTCTCATGTTACAACGGTAAGCTGAGAGTATTTCTTGAGTTGCGACGGGAACCTCAGGAACTCGCTCAGGTTTCTTCAAGGAACTCAGGTCCCCTTTTGTGTTGGAAGGGGAACTTCCGAATTACTTTTGAGCTGTTAAATGGGAATAGGGCCTCTTCTCGATTTGAGTCCATAAAGTGTGTTCTCGTCTCCAATGGGGATGGCTGTTTGAGGGAACTCTCTGAGTCGCATAAAGGGTGTCAAGTATCCTTTTGCCTTTGAAGAGGGAATGTGGGTTATCTCTTGAGATTCTGCAGCGGAAATTTTCCTCATCTCGCATTGAAGGGATAATTTTGTGTTGTTTCTCGAGTTGCGGCGGGAAGCTGGGGATACATCTCGAGTCGAGATGGAGACCTCAGGAACTCGCTCAGGTGGCTTCAGGAAAGTCAGGATCCCTTTTGTGTTGAAAGGGGATCTTCGGGATTACTCTCGAGCCGTTTAATGGGAATCGGCCTCTTCTCGAGTTGAGTGCATAAACTGTGTTCTCCTCTCCAATGGGGACGGCAGTTTGAGGGGACTTTCTGAGTCACATAGAGAGTGTCAAGTACACTTTTGCCTTTCCAGAGGGAATGTGGGATTTTTCTTGAGATTCTGCATTGCAAAATTCCTCATCATGAATTGACCAGAAAATTTTGTGTTGAGTCTCATGTTACAACGGTAAGCTGAGAGTATTTCTTGAGTTGCGACGGGAACCTCAGGAACTCGCTCAGGTTTCTTCAAGGAACTCAGGTCCCCTTTTGTGTTGGAAGGGGAACTTCCGAATTACTTTTGAGCTGTTAAATGGGAATAGGGCCTCTTCTCGATTTGAGTCCATAAAGTGTGTTCTCGTCTCCAATGGGGATGGCTGTTTGAGGGAACTCTCTGAGTCGCATAAAGGGTGTCAAGTATCCTTTTGCCTTTGAAGAGGGAATGTGGGTTATCTCTTGAGATTCTGCAGCGGAAATTTTCCTCATCTCGCATTGAAGGGATAATTTTGTGTTGTTTCTCGAGTTGCGGCGGGAAGCTGGGGGTATTTCTCGAGTTGCGACGGGGACCTCAGGAACTCGCTCAGGTTTCTTCAGGGAAGTCAGGTCCTCTTTGTGTTGGAAGGGGAGCTTTGGGATTACTCTCGAGACGTTAAATGGGAAGTGGCCTCTTCTCGATTTGAATCCATAAAGTGTGTTCTCCACTCCAATTGGGATAGCAGGTTGAGGGAACATTCTGAGTTGCATAAAGGGTTTCAAGTACCCTTTTGCATTTCAAGTGGGAAAGTGGGATTTCTGCTGAGATTCTGCAGCGCAAAATTTCCTCTTCTTGCATTGAGGTGATAATTTTGTGGTGTTTCTCGAGTTGCGGTGGGAATCTTGGGGTACAACTGGAGTTGCGACGGGAACCTCAGGAACTCGCTCGGGTTGCTTCAGGAAAGTCAGGTCCCCTTTTGTGCTGGAAGGGGAATTGCGCAATACTATAGAGCCATTAAATGGGAAAAGGGCCTTTTCTCGAGTTGAGTGCATAAAATGTGTTCTCGTCTCCAATGGGTACGGCTGTGTGAGGGAACTTTCCGAGTCGCATAAAGGGTGTCAATTTTGTCAGAGACGGGAGAGACCCCGGCCCTGCCTGCGCAGATGCGAGAGACGCCGACCTTTTCCACGGAATCCCGAGAGACACTGACCCAACCCGCGCAGACGTGAGAGTCGCCGGCCCCAGCCCACCGACCATTCAAAGATGCACGGCCGTGAGGAGCTACCCCACGCCTGAGGCCAGGGCAGGCAGCCGAGAGGAGCTACCCAACGTCCAATAGGCTGTGGCTATGCGGGGGAGGGCCGAGAGGAGCTACTCATGATCAAGTTCAGGAGGGGCGGCCTTGAGGATATACCCCTGGTCCAAGGTAAGGTGCAGCGGCTGCGCATACTTGGAGCAGCTGTGAAGAAATATCCCACACCCAAGGTCACAGAAACCCAAATAAGACGGTAGGTATTGTGAGGAGGCATCAGAGGGCAGACACACTGAAATCATAATCACAAGAAACTAGTCGATCTGATCACATGGACCACAGCCGAATGTGGTCCACTGGAGAAGGGAATGGCAATCCACTTCAGTATACTTGCCTTGAGAACCCCATGAAGAGTATCAAAGGGCAAAATGACAGGATACTGAATGAGGAATTCCCCAGGTCGGTAGGTGCCAAGTATGCTACTGGAGATCAGTGGAGAAATAACTCTAGAAGGAATGAAGGGATGGAGCAAAAGCAAAACCTGTACGCAGTTGTGGATGTGACCGGTGATAGAAGCAAGGTCCGGTGCTGTAAAGAGCAATATTGCATAGGAACCTGGAATGTTAGGTCCATGAATCAAGGCAAATTGGAAGTGGTCAAACAGGAGACGGCAAGAGTGAACGTCGACATTGTAGGAATCAGTGAATTAAAATGGACTGGAATGTGTGAATTTAACTCAGATGACCAGTATATCTACTATTGTGGGCAGGAATCCCTTAGAAGAAATGGAGTAGCCATCAGGGTCAACAAAAGAGTCCGAAATGCAGTACTTGGATGCAATCTTAAAAATGACAGAATGATTTCTGTTGGTTTCCAAGGCAAACCATTCACATTACAGTAATCCAGGCCTATGCCCCAACCAGTGACGCTGAAGAAGCCGAAGTTGAATGGTTCTATGAAAACCTCCAAGACCTATTAGAAGTAACACCCAAAAAAGATGTCCTTTTCATTATAGGGGAATGGAATACAAAAGTAGGAAGTCAAGAAACACCTGGAGTAACAGGCAAATTTGGCCTTGGTGCATGGAATGAAGCAGGGCCAAGGCTAATAGAGTTTTGTCAAGAGAACACACTGGTCATAGCAAACACCCTCTTCCAACAACACAAGAGAAGACTCTACACGTGGACATCACCAGATGGTCAACACAAAAATCAGATTGATTATATTCTCTGCAGCCAAAGAAGGAGAAGCTGTATACAGTTAGCAAAAACAAGACCATTAGCTGACTGTGGCTCAGATCATGAACTCCTTATTGCCAAATTCAGACTTAAATTGAAGAAAGTAGGGAAAACACCTAGACCATTCAGATATGACCTAAATCAAACTCCCTATGATTATACAGTGGAACTGAGAAATAGATTTAAGGGACTAGGTCTGACAGTTAGAGTGCCTGATGAACTCTGGACGGAGGTTCGTGACACCGTACAGGAGACAGGGACCAAGAGCATCCCCATGGAAAAGAAATGCAAAAAAAGCAAAATGGCTGTCTGAGGTGGCCTTACAAATAGCTGTGAAAAGAAGAGAAGCGAAAAGCAAAGGATAAAGGGAAAGATATAAGCATTAGAATGCAGAGTTCCAAAAAATAGCAAGGAGAGATAAGAAAGCCTTCCTCAGTGATCAATGCAAAGAAAAAGAGGAAAACAACAGAATAGGAAAAACAAGAGATTTCTTCAAGAACATTAGAGATTCCAAGGGAACATTTCATGCAAAGATGGGCTCGATAAAGGACAGAAATGGTATGGACCTAACAGAAGCAGAAGATATTAAGAAGAGGTGGCAAGAATACACAGAAGAACTGTACAAAAAAGATCTTCACTACCAGGATAGTCAGGAAAATGTGATCACAGACCTAGAGCCAGACATCCTGGAATGTGAAGTCAGGTGGCCTTAGAAAGCATCACTACGAACAAAGCTAGTGGAAGTGATGGAATTCCAGTTGAGCTATTTCAAATCTTGAAAGATGATGCTGTGAAATTGCTGCCCTCAATATGCCAACAAATTTGGAAAACTCAGCAGTGGCCACAGGACTGGAAAAGGTCAGTCTTCATTCCAATCCCAAAGAAAGGCAATGCCAAAGAATGCTCAAACTACAGCACAATTACACTCATCTCACACGCTAGTAAAGTCATGCTCAAAAATCTCCAAGCCAGGCTTCAGCAATATGTTATCCGTGAACTCCCAGATGTTCAAGTAGGTTTTAGAAAAGGCAGAGGCACCAGAGATCCAATTTCCAACATCCGCTGGATCATGGAGAAAGCAAGAGAGTTCCAGAAAAACATCTATTTTTGCTTCATTGACTATACCAAAGCCTTTGACTGTGTGGATCACAATAAACTGTGGAAGATTTTAAAAGAGATGGGAATATCAGACCACCTGAGCTGCCTCTTGAGAAACCTGTATGCAGGTCAGGAAGCAACAGGCAGAACTGTACATGGAACAACAAACTGTTCCAAATAGGAAAAGGAGTGCGTCAAGGCTGTATATTGTCACCTTGCTTATTTAACTTATATGCAGAGTACATCATGAGAAACGCTGGGCTGGAAGAAGAACAAGCTGGAATCAAGATTGCTGGGAGAAATATCAATAACCTCAGATATGCAGATGACACCACCCTTAGGGCAGAAAGTGAAGAGGAACTCAAAAGCCTCTTGATGAAAGTGAAAGAGGGGAGTGAAAAGGTTGGCTTGAAGCTCAACATTCAGAAAATAAAGATCATCGCATCTGGTCCCATCACTTCACTGGAAATAGATGGAAAAACTGTGGAAACAGTGTCAGACTTTATTTTTTTGTGCTCCAAAATCACTTCAGATGGTGATTGCAGCCATGTAATTAAAAGGCGCTTACTCCTTGGAAGGAAAGTTATAACCAACCTTGATAGTATATTAAAAAGCAGAGACATTACTTTGCCAACAAAGGTCCGTCTAGTCAAGGCTATGGTTTTTCCCGTGGACATGTATGGATGTGAGAGTTGGACTGTGAAGAAAGCTGATCGCCGAAGAATTGATGCTTTTGAACTGTGGTGTTGGAGAAGACTCTTGAGAGTCCCTTGTACTGCAAAAAGATCCAACCAGTCCTTTCTAAGGGAGATCAATCCTGGGTGTTAATTGGAAGGACTGATGCTAAAGCTGAAACTGCAATACTTTGGCCAACTCATGCGACGAGTTAACTCACTGGAAAAGATTATGATGTTAGGAAAGATTGGGGGCGGGAGGAGAAGGGGACGACAGAGAATGAGATGGCTGGATGGCATCACCAACTCTGTGGACGTGAGTTTGAGTGAACTCCAGGAGATGGTGAAGGACAGGGAGGTAAGGCGTACAATTATTCATGGGGTCGTGGAGATTCGAACACGACTGAGCGACTGAACTGAACTGAATAAAGTGTGTCAAGAATCCTTTTGTCTTCCAGGCGGGAATGTGGGATTTCTCTTGTATGTGCAGCGCAAAATTTCCTCATCTCGCAATGACGGGATAATTTTGTGGTGTTTTTCGAGTTGTGGCTGAAAGCTGGGGGTACTTCTCGAGTTGTGACTGGACATCAGGAACTCGCTCGGGTTGCTTCAGGGAAGTCAGGTCCCCTCTTGTGTTGAAAGGGGAACTTCGGGATTACTCTCAAGCCGTTAAATGGGAATAGGGCCTCTTTTCGAGTTGAGTCCATAAAGTGAATTCTTCTCTCCAAAGGGGCGCATATTAGGGAACTTTCTGAGTCGCATAACAGGTGTCAAGTACCATTTTGCCTTTCAAGCCGGTTGTGGGATTTCTCTTGAAATTCTGCAGCACAAAATTTCCTCATCTCGCATTGAGGGGATAATTTTGTGGTGTTTTCGAGTTGCGAGTCGGACCTCAGGAACTTTCTCAGGTTGCTTCAAGGAAGTCACTTCCCCTTTTGTGATGTAAGGGGAACTTCGGGAATTCTCTAGAGTCATTAAATGGGAATAGGGCCTCTTCTCGTGTTGAGTCCAAAAGGTGTGTTCTCTTATCCAATGGGGACGGCTGTGTGAGGGAAATTTCTGAGTCACATAAAGGGTCTAAAGTACCCTTTTGACTATATACCGGGAATTTGGGATTTCTCTTGAGATTCTGCAGCGGAAAGTTTCCTCATCTCGCATTGAGTGGATAATTCTGTAGTGTTTCTCGAGTTGCGTCGGGAAGCTGGGTACTTCTCGAGTTGCGACGGGGACCTCAGGAACTCGCCTGGGTTGCCTCAGGGAAGTCAGTTCCCCTTTTATGTTGGAACGGGAACTTCGGGATTACTGTCAAGATCTTAAATGGAATAGGGACTCTTCTCGATTTGAGTCCATAAGGTGTGTTCCTCTCTCCGATGTGGACGGCTGTTTGAGCGAACTTTTGAGTCACATTAAGGGTGTCAAATACCATAGTGCCTTTGAAGCGAGAATGCGGGATTTCTCTTGAGATTCTACAGCGCAAAACTTCCTCATTTCGCATTGAGCAGATAATTTTGTGGTGTTTCTCGAGTTGCAGTGGGAATTGGGGGTACTTCTCGAGGTGCGACGGGGACCTCAGGAACTAACTCGGGTTACTTCAGGGAATTCATGTCCCCTTTTGTGTTGGAAGGGGAACTTCGGGATTACTCTCAAACCTTTAAATTGGAATAGGTCTTCTTCTCGAGTTGAGTCCATAAAGTGTGTTCTCCTCTCCAATGGGGATTGCTGGGTGAGGGAAATTTTGGAGTCACTTAAATGTTTTCATGTACCCTTTTTCCTTTCAAGCGGGAATGTGGGATTTCACTTGAGATTTTGAAGCGAAAATTTCCTCATCTCGTATTGAGTGGATAATTTTGTGGTGTTTCTCGTCTTGCGGCGGGAAGCTGGGAGTACATCTCGAGTTAAGACTGGGACCTCAGGAATTTGTTCGGGTTGCTTAGGTAAGTCAGTTTCCCTTTTGTGCCAGAAGGGGAATTTCCGGATTACTGTAGAGCCATTCAATGAGAATAGGGACTCTTGAGTTGAGTCCAAAAAGAGCGTTTTCCTCTCCAATGGGGACGTCTGTGTGAGGGAAATTTCTGTGTTGCATAATTGTGTCAAGTACCCTTTTGCCATTCAAGCGGGAATGTTGGTTTTCTACTGAGATTCTGCAGCGCAAATTTACCTAATCTCGCATTGAGGGGATAATTTTGTGGTGTTTCTCAAGTTGCGCCGGGAAGCTGGGGGTACTCCTCGAGTTGCAAAGGGGACCTCAGGAACTGGCTCGGGTTGCTTCAGGGAAGTCAGGGCCCCTTTTTTGTTGGAAGTGGAACTTCCGGATTACTCTCGAACCCTTAAATGGGAATAGGGCGTCTTCTCGAGTTGAGTCCATAAAATGTGTTCTCCTCTCCAATGGGGACGGCTGTGTGAGGGAATTTTCTCAGTCGCATAAAGGGTGTCAAGTACCCTTTTGCCTTTCAAGCGGGAATGCGGGATTTCTCTTGAGATTCTGCAGCGCAAAATTTCCTCATCTCGCATTGAGGGGATAATTTTGTGGTGTTTCTCTAGATTCGGCAGGATGCTGGGGGAACTTCTCAAGTTGCGACGGGACCTCACGAACTCTCTTGGTTGATTCAGGGAAGTGAGGACACTTTTGTGTTGGAAAGGGAACTTCGGGATTACTCTCGAGCCATTAAAAGGGAATAGGGCCTCTTCTCGAGTTGAGTCCATAAGGTGTATTCTCTCCAATGGTGACGTCTGTGTGAGGGAACTTTCTGAGTCGCATAAAGGGTGTCAATTACCCTTTTGTATTTCAAGCAGGAATGTGTGTTTTCTCTTGAGATTCTGCAGCGCAAACTTTCCTCATCTCGCATTGAAAGGATAATTTTGTGGTGTTTCTCTAGTTTTCCTGGATACTGGGGGAACTTCTCGAGTTTCGCAGGGGACCTCAGGAACTCGCTTGGGTTGCTTCAGGGAAGTCAGGTCCCCTTTTGTGTTGGAAGAGGAATTTCGGGATTACTCTCTAGCCATTAAATGGGAATCGGCCTCTTCTCGAGTTGAGTCCTTAAAGTGTGTTCTCCTCCTAAATGTGGATGGCTGTTTGAGGGAATTTTCTGAGTTGAACAATGGATTTAAAGTAACTGTTTGCCTTTCAAGCGGTAATGTGGGATTATCATTGAGATTCTGTCTCGCAAAATTTCCTCATCTCGCATTGAGGTGATATTTTTCTGGTGTTTCTCCAGTTTCGACGGGAAGTTGTGGGTACTTCTCGAGTTGTGACGTGGAACTCAAGAGCTCGCTCAGGTTGTTTCAGGCTAGTCAGGTCCCCCTTCGTGTTGGAAGGGGAACTTCGGGTTTACTCTCAAGCGGTTAAATGGGAATAGGGCCTCTTCTCAAGTTGAGTCCATAAAGTGTGTGCTCCTCTCCAATGTGGACGGCTGTGTGAGCGAACTTTCTGAGTCGCATAAAAGGTGTCAAGTACCCTTTGGCCTTTCAAGCAGGAATGTGGGATTTCTGTTGAGATTCTGCAGCGCAAAATTTCCTCATCTCTCATTGAGGGGATAATTTTGTGGGGTTTCTCGAGTTGCGGCGGAAAGCTGGGGTACTTCTCGAGTTGTGACGGGGAACTCAGGAGCTCGCTCTAGTTGCTTCAGGGAAGTCATGTCCCTTTTTTTGTTGGAAGGGGAACTTATGGATTACTCTCCAGCCATTAAATGGGAATAGGGACTCTTCTCGATTTGAGTCCATAAAGTGTGTTCTGCTCTCCAATGGGGACTGCTGTGTTAGGGAACTCTCGGAGTGGCATAAAGGGTTTCAAGTACCCTTTTGCCTTTCAAGCGGGAATGTGGGATTAACCTTGAGACTCTGCCACTCAAAATTTACTCATCTCGCATTGAGGGGATATTTTGTGGTGTTTCTCGAGTTGTGGCGGGAAGCTGGGGGTACTTCTCCAGTTGGGACGGGAACATCAGGAACTCGCTCGGGTTGCTTGAGGGAAGTCAGTTACCCTTTTGTGTTGGAAGGATAACTTCGGCATTACTCTCGAGCCTTTAAATGGGAATTGGTCTCTTCTCGGGTTGAGTCCATAAAGAGTATTCTCCTCTCCAAAGTGGACGGCTGTGTGAGGGAACTTTCTAAGTCACATAAAGGATGTCAAGTTGCCTTTTGCCTTTCAAGCGGAATATGGGATTTCTCTTGAGATTCTGCAGCGAAAAATTTCCTCATGTCGCATTGACGGGGCAATTTTGTGCGGTTTCTCGTGTTGTGGCGGGAAGCTCGGGGTACTTCTTGAGTTTCGCAGGGGACCTCAGGAACTCGCTCGGGTTGCTTCAGGGAAGTCAGGTCCCCTTTTGTGTTGGAAGAGGAATTTCGGCATTACTCTCCAGCCATTAAATGGGAATTGGCCTCTTCTCGAGTTGAGTCCTTAAAGTGTGTTCTCCTCCTAAATGTGGATGGCTATTTGAGGGAATTTTCTGAGTTGAATAATGGATTTAAACTAACCTTTTGCCTTTCAAGCGGGCCTGTGGAATTATCATTGAGATTCTGTCGCGCAAAATTTCCTCATCTCGCATTGAGGTGATATTTTTGTGGTGTTTCTCCAGTTTCGGCGGGAGGTTGTGTGTACTTCTCGAGTTGCGACGTGGAATTCAGGAGCTCGCTCCAGTTGTTTCACGCTAGTCAGGTCCCCCTTCGTGTTGGAAGTGAAACTTCGTGTTTACTCTCGAGCGGTTAAATGGGAATAGGTCTTCTTCTCAAGTTGAGTCCATAAAGTGTCTTCTCCTCTGCACTGGGGACGGCTGTGTGAGGGAACTCTCTGAATAGCATATAGGGTGTCAAGTACCCTTTTGCCTTTCAAGCGGGGATGTGGGATTAAACTTGAGACTCTGCCACTCAAATTTTCCTCATCTCTCATTGAGGGGATATTCTGTGGTGTTTCTCGTGTTGTTGCGGGAAGCTGGGGGTACTTCTCCAGTTGCAATGGGAACATCAGGAACTCGCTCAGGTTGCTTCAGGGAAGTCAGGTCCCCTTTTCTGTTGGAAGGATAACTTCGGGATTACTCTTCAGCCTTTAAATGGGAATTGGTCTCTTCTCGGGTTGAGTCCATAAATTGTGTTCTCCTCTCCAATGGGGACGGCTGTGTGAGGGAATTTTCTGAGTCGCATGAAGCGTGTCAAGTACCCTTTTGCCTTTCACAGGGAATGTGGGATTTCTCTTGAGATTCTGCAGCGCAAAATTTCCTGACCTCGCACTGATCGGATAATTTTGTGGTGTTTCTCGAGTTGCGGCCGGAAGCTGGGGTTATTTCTTGAGCTGCGACAGGGACCTCATTAACTCGATCGGGTTGCTTCAGGGAATTCAGGTACCCTTTTATGTTGGAAGGGGAACTTCCGGATTACCTCAAGCCGTTAAATGGGAATACGGCCTCTTCTCGAGTTGAGTCCATAAAGAGTGTTCTCTCCAAAGGGTTGGATGTTAGGGAACTTTCTGAGTCACATAAAGCGTGTCAAGTACAATTTTGCCTTTTAAGCGGGTGGTGGGATTTCTCTTGAGATTCTGCAGTGCAAAATTTCCTCATCTCGCATTGAGGGGATAATTTTGTGGTGTTTCTCGAGTTGCAGTGGGAAGGTGGGGGTACTTCTCGAGTTGCAACGGGGACTTCAGGAACTCACTCGGATTGCTTCAAGGAAGTCAGTTCCCCTTTTGTTTTGGAAGGGGAACTTCCAGATTTCTCTCGAGCCGTTAAATTGAAATAGGGCCTTTTCTCGAGTTGAGTCCATAAAGTGTGTTCTCCTCTCCAATGGGGACGGCTGTTTGTGGGAACTTTCTGAGTCACCTAAAGGATATCGAGTACACTTTTGCCTTTCAAGCGGGAATGTGGGATTTCTCTTGAGATTCTGCAGCGCAAAATTTCCTCATCTCGCATTGAGAGGATAATTTTGTGCTGTTTCTCGAGTTGCGGCAGGAAGATGAGGGTACTTCTCGAGTTGTGACGGGGACCTCAGGAACTAGCTTGGGTTGCTTCAGTGAAGTCAGGCCCCCTTTTGTGTTGGAAGGGGAACTTCCTGAATACTCTCGATCCCTTAAATGGGAATAGGGCCTCTTCTCGAGTTGAGTCCATAAAGTGTGTTCTCCTGTCCAAAGGCGACAGCTGTGTGAGGGAAGTTTCTGAGACGCATAAAGCGTGTCACGAACACTTTGCCTTTCAAGCGGGAATGTGGGATTTCTCTTGAGATTCTGGATCGCAAAATTTCCTCCTCTCACATTTAGGGGATAATTTTCCTGTGTTTCTCGAGTTTCAGAGGGAAGCTGGGGGTACTTCTCGAGTTGCAACGGGGACTACAGGAACAGGCTCGTGTTTCTTCAGGGAATTCAGGTCCCCTTTTTGTGTTGGAAGGGTAACTTCAGGATTACTCTCAAGCCCTTAAATGGCAATAGGGCCTCTTATGGAGGAGAGTCCATAAAGTGTGTTCTCCTCTTCAATGGGGACGGTTCTAAGTGGGAAATTTTTGATTCGCATAAAGGGTGTCAAGTACTCTTTTGCCTTTCAAGCAGGAATGTTGGATTTCTCTTGAGATTCTGCAGCGCATATTTTCCTCATCTCGCATTGAGGGGATAATTTTTGGTGTTTCTATAGTTGCGGCGGGAAGCTGGGAGTACTTCTCGAGTTGCAACGGGGATCTCAGTCATTCGCTCGGGTTTCTAGAGGTAAGTCAGGTCCCCTCTTTTGTTGGAAGGGGAACTTCCGGATTTCTCTCTAGCCGTTAAATGGGAATAGGGCCTCTTCTCGGGTTGAGTCCATAAAGTGTGTTCTCCTCTCCAATGCAGACGGCTGTTACTGAACTTTCTGATTCAGGTAAAGGGTGTCAAGTACTATTTTGCCTTTCAAGCGGGAATGAGGGATTTCTCTTCAGATTCTGAAGCGCAAAATTTCCTCATCTCACATTTAGGGGATAATTTTGTTGTGTTTCTCAAGTTTCACCGGGAAGCTGGGGGTACATCTCGAGTTGCCACGGGGACTACAGGAACTTGTTTGGGTTGCTTCAAGGAATTCAGGTCCCCTTTTTGTGTTGGAAGGGTAACATCGGGATTACTCTAGAGCCCTTAAATAGGAATAGGGCCTCTTCTCGAGTTGAGTCCATAAAATGTGTTCTCCTCTCCAATGGGGACGGCTCTGAGATGGAAATTTCTGAGTCGCATAAATGGTGTCAAGTCCACTTTTGCCTTTCAAGCGGGAATGTGGGATTTCTCTTGAGATTCTGCAGCGCAAAATTTCCTCATCTAGCATTGAGGGAATATATTTGTGCTGTTTCTCGAGTTGTGGCAGGAAGCTGGGGTACTTCTCGAGTTGCGACAGGGACCTCAGGAACTCGCTCGGGTTGCTTCAGGGAAGTCAGGTCCCCTTTTTTGCTGGAAGAAGAACTTCCGGACTACTCTCCATCAGTTAAATGGGAATAGGCCCTCTTCTCGTATTGAGTCCATAAATTGTGTTCTCCTCTCCAAAGGGGTCGGCTGCTTGAGGGAACTTTCTGAGGTGCATAAAGGGTGTGAAGTACCCTTTTTCCTTTCAAGCATGTATATGGGATTTTTCCTGAGATTCTGCAGCACAAAATTACCTCATCTCGCATTGATGGGATAATTTCGTGGTGTTTCTGGAGTTTCGGCTTGAAGCTGGGGGTACTTCTCGAGTTATGATGGGGACCTCAGGAACTCGCTTGGGTTGCTTCAAGGAAGTAAGTTCCTCTTTTGTGAAGGAAGGGGAACTTCGGGATTATTCTCAAACCGTTAAATCGGAATAGGGCCTGTTCTCGAGTTGAGTCAAAAAGTGTATTCTCCTCCCCAAAGCCGACGGCTGTTTGAGGGAACTTTCTGAAGCGCATAAAGCGTGTCAAGTACCGTTTTGCCTTTCAAGCGGGAATGTGGGATTTCTCTTGAGATTCTGCAAGGCAAAATTTCCTCATCTTGCATTGAGGGGATAATTTTGTGGTGTTTCTCGAGTGTAAGCGGGAAGCTGGGTCTACTTTCCGAATTGCGATGGGGACCTCAGGAACTCGCTCGGGTTGCTTCAGGGAAGTCAGTTCCCCTTTTGTGAAGTATGGGGAAATTCGGGATTACTGTCGAGCCGTAAAATGTGAATACGGCCTCTTCTCCATTTGAGTCCATATACTGTATTCCCCTCTCCAATGGAGACGGCTGTTTGAGGGAAATTTCTGAGTCACAAAAATGGTGTCAAGTACCCTTTCGCCTTTCAAGAGGAATTTGGCATTTCTCTCGTAATTCTGCAGCGCATATTTTCCTCATCTCGCATTGAGGGGATAATTTTGTGGTGTTTCTCGAGTTGCGGGGGGAAGCTGGGGTACTTCTGGAGTTGCGACAGGGACCTCAGGAACTTGCTCGGGTTGCTTCAGGGAAGTCAGGTCCCCTTTTGTGTTGGAAAGGGAAACTCGGGATTACTTTTGAGCCACTAAATGGGGACAGGGCCTCTTTTCTGAATTGAGTCCATAAAGCGTGTTCTCCTTTCCAATGTGGACTGCTGTGTGAGGGAAACTTCTGAGTCAGGTAAAGGGTGTCAAGTACACTTTTGCCTTTCAAGCGGGAATGTGGAAATTCTCTTGAGGTACTGCAGTGCAGTATATCCTCATTTCGCATTGAGTGGATAATTTTGTGGCATTTTTGGATTTGCGCCGGGAAGCTTGGGGTATTTCTCGAGTTGGGACTGCGACATCAGGAACTCCTTCAAGTTGCTTCAGGGAAGTCAGGTCCCCTTTTGTGTTGAAAGTGGAAGTACAGGATTAATATCTAGCTGTTATATGGGAATAGGGCCTCTTCTCCAGTTGAGTCCATAAAGTGTGTTCTCCTCTCCAATGGGGACGGCTGTGTGAGTGAACTTTGTGAGTCGCATAAAGGGTGTCAGTACCCTTTTGCCTTTCAAGCGGGAATGTGGGATTTCCCTTGAGTTACTGGAGTGCAGTATATCCTTATCTCGCATTGAGGGGATAATTTTGTGGTGTTTCTCAAGTTGCGGCGGGAAGCTCGGATACTTCTCGATTTTCGACGGGGACCTCAGGAACTCGCTCGGGTGCTTCAGGGTAGTCAGGTCCACTTTGGTGTTGGAATGGGAAATTCGGGATTACTCTCGAGCTGTAAAATATGAATACGGCCTCTTTTAGACTTGAGTCCATAAACTGTGTTCCCTTCTCCAATGGGGACGGCTGTTTGAGGGAACTTTCTGAGTCACATAAATGGTGTCAAGTACCCTTTTGCATTTCAAGGGGAATTTGGGATTTCTCTTGCAATTCTGCAGCGCCCATTTTCCTCATCTCTCATTGAGGGGATAATTTTCTGGTTTTTCTCGAATTGCGGTGGGAAGCTGGTGGTTTTTGTTGAGTTACGATGGGGACCAGTGGAACTCGCTCGGGTTGCTTCAGGGAAGTCAGGTCCCCTTTAGTGTTGGATGCGGACCTTCGGAATTACTCTCGAAACTTTAAATAGGAATAAGGCTTCTTCTCGGGTTGTGTCCATAATGTCTGTTCTCCTCTCCAATGGGGATGGCTGTGTGAGGGAACTTTCTAAGTCTGGAAAAGGATGTCACGTACCCTTTGCCTTTCAGGCGGGAATGTGGGATTTCTCTTGAGATTTTGCAGCGCACAATTTCTTCATCTCACATTGAGGGGATAGTTTTGTGGTGTTTCTCGAGTTGCGGCGGGAAGCTGGGGTTAATTCTCGAGTTGCAACTGGGACCTCAGAAACTCTCTGGTGTTGCTTCAGGTAGGTCAGGTCCCCTTTGTATTGGATGGGAAACTTCGGGATTACTCTCGAGCCAGTAAGTGGGAATTGAGCCTCTTCTAGGTTTGAGTCCGTACCATGTGTTCTCCTCTCCAATGGGGACAGCTGTGTGAGGGAAATTTCTCAGTCGCATAAAGGGTGTCAAGTATCCTTTTGCCTTTCATGCGGGAATGTGGGATATCTCTTGAGATTCTGCAGCGCACAATTTCCTCATCTCGCATTGAAGGGATAGTTTTGTCGTGTTTCTCGAGTTGTATCGGGAAGCTTTGGGTTCCTCTTGAGCTGCGACAGGGAATTCAGGAACTCGCTCGGTCGTTCCAGGGAAGTCAGGTCTCATTTTGTGTTGGAAGGGGAACCTCGGGATCTCTCTCGAGGTGTGGCAGAGGAATAGGGCCGCATCTAGTGTTGTGTACATAAACTATGTGCTCCTCTTCAGTGGAGACGACTATGTCGGGGAAGTTTTGAGTTGTATAAAGGGTGTCAAGTACCCATTCAAATTTCAAGCGGGAATTTGGGATTTCTCTTGAGACTCTGCAGTGGAAATGTTCCTCATCACACATTGCGTGGAGAATCAGGTTGTTTTTCTCGAGTTGCGGCGGGAAGCTTTGTATTCTTCTCAAATTGTGACGGGCACCTTATGAACTCGCTCGTGTTGCCCCAGGGAAGTCAGGATTCCTCTCGTGTTGAAAGAGGAACCTCGGGATTTCCCTCGAGGCACAGTAGAGCAATAGGGCCCCATCTTGCGTTGAGTCGGTCAACTGTGTTTTCCTCTCCAGTGGCGACAGGGATCTCGGGGTTGCTATGAAGGTTCTGCTGGGGAGTCAGGTTTCGTCTCGATTTGAGGCATGGAATTCTGCTTTCCTTTCGAGTTGTAAAATGGGAACCAGTACTCTTGTCGTGATCAGGCTGTTCATTAGGGCTTTTTTTATAGGCTCAGCATGGGTGTCAGGATTCCCATCACATTGTGAGGGGATCGTCGGTTTTCCATTGGACCTTTGCTAGATCACCAGGACCTACTTTGATTGGAGGTGGAACACAGAGTCCTTTATCCTTGCATCAGGACCCTCGGGAGTGCCCTCGAGTTTCAATAGGAGACAGAGGCCTTATCTTGTGGTGGGAGAGGAAGAAAGGATTCCTCTAAATTTGAAACAGGGTTTTAACGATCATATCGAGAGGAGGTGGGGAATACAGAGCTCTTCTTGAACAGTGGATGGAAACTCAGGGATTCACTCGACTGAAGATGGGTATTCTGTGATCCACTTGAATTCTAAATAGGGATTCAAGCCTCCTATGTTATCTTGATAGTCAACTCGGGATTGCTCTCCAGGCACTGCAGGAAAAAAAGGGCCTCATGTGAAGTTGCCTGGGGCTTCTCGTGGTTTTTGGCGAGTTGCGAAGGGAAGTTTGGATTTCCTTTCGAGTTACGCCAGGAACTCAGGGAGACACTCTTGTTGCCTCAAGGAAGTCAATTTGCAAGGGGAAGGTCGTGATTGTTCTCGAGTCAATGCAGAGGAATCGGGCTTCAATTCACATTGAAAGGGGTAATGCCAGAGTGTTTCTAGGTTGGGGGCAGGAAACTGTCGGATCTCTCGAGTTGCAAAAGAGGTCTCACGGAGCATCTCAAGTTGTCTCTGAGAAGTCCGGAATCCTTTTGAGCTGTGAGAAGCGTTTGGGATTTCTTTCGAGTCAGTGCAGGGGAATAGGGTCTGATCTGGAGTTGAGGCGCTAACCTCAGGGTGTCTCTCCAGTTCTGACATGGGTCTCAGTTTTCCTATGAAGTTTCAACAGGGGAGTCATGCCACGTCTCTTGTTGAGGCTTGAAACTCCGCTATCTTTTCGAGTTGTCCAAGGGGTGGGAGGCCTCCTGTTGAGTTCAATTTCTGTCCTGGGGCTTTTCCTCCATGATGCACCTGCGAAGTCAGGCCTCCCTTATTGGTGTTACTTGATCCCGGGAGTTCTCTTTGAATCAGCACAGTGGGATCAGTCCTTATTCGAGCGGATGGGATAATCTGTGTCTTTTTGAATTGCGACACGACTCCCCAGGGTCCTCTCGAGTTTCAAGGGGACATAGGCCTCCTCTTCACATTCAACAGGAACATCGGGATTAATTTCCAGACAAAGAAGGGGAATCGATCCTCACCTCGACATGGCGAGTGGAAAACCGGTCTCTTCTTGAGTTGTGGCAGGAACCTCGCTGCTCCTCTCGAGGTTGGTCGGGTATCTCGGGGAACTCTTTGAGTTGCATATAGGGTGCTGAGTATTCTTTCGAGTTTGAAGAGGGAATGTGGGATTTCTCTTAAGATGTTAAGCAATTAGACTATCCCTGCTGCTAGAGCTGCTGCATCCATTCAACTGTGGAAATGCAGGCTAAAAAAAACCCACATCTTTCCGAGAAGTTCTCCATATGGGTTTAGGAACAACACGTTTGCAAAAAAGAGTTGATGACATGCATGTCCATGGAAACTTGACATCTCTCAACAAATGCACTACACATGATTCCTAGACATACATTCCATGCAAAACGGATCACAAATCCAGAAGGAAATGGATCAGACATTAGACATGAGCTCTGAGTCTTCACACACAATACAGAATGTCACTACACAAAGAGCAACCAGGGAACAGTGAACTTTGTCAAATCCAAGATTTGGACTCTGGGAAAGACCTTCTGAAAAATGCAAATGAGACATCCCACGTTGGGAGACAACTGTTTGCATACACAGAACTTAGGTAGGATTTGGCTCTTAATACACAAAACACATGATCACAAACGAGCCTGAAGGAGGGGTCTGAAGGGACACCAGGCGAAGGAAGGGACACGGAGAGTACACCGAATGATGCCCAGCAATGAGGGCCTGAGAAATACGATCTAGCTGCATTTCCCGAGATGCGTGTTACCCTGGACTAGGCCTGTTCTACCTGGAGGCTCAGAGAGATGGACAGTGAGAAAGGGGAAGAGAAATTCTTGGCATTTCTATCACTCACAGCAAACACTTAGAAGGAGAAGGCAAGTATCAACCCCACCGACGGTGACATTCCCTGAAAGGCAATAGCTAGGAGTCCATCTAACCCAGGAGGGAAGCCCCTGTTCTCAGAGAACTGCAAGAGATGGATGAAAGAAGGTGAAGCCCACCAATCCAGTGGAAAATAAGCTGTGCTCACGGATCAAAAGAATTCCTCCTGGTAAGATGATGTCGGTTCCCCCTCCCCCCGACCCCCACCGTGGGGCAATCCAGAGTTTCCACGCTATTCCTCTCAAAATACCAACAGCTGTTCGCAGGGTAATATAACCAAAGAATTCCAAAATGTCTATGGAAATATTAGGAGTCAAAGGAGTCAATGCAATCTGCCGCAAAGTCGTGAAATGGACATCACAGGCTGCCTGATAGCCAATTAGACTATCACACTAGGATCATCAGGACAGCATGGTACTGGGAAGAAATGAAACATGCAGAACCAGATACATGGAATGGAATTGAGGACCCAGAAATAAACCCAAGCTTCTATGGTCAATTCCTCGATGCCAAAGGAGAGTACACAATACGAATGGGAACATGAGCCTCTGCAACAAAAGACAATGGGAATTGGAGATGGTTCCATCTGAAAAATCACATTGGCTTTTGGTCTCATAACACCTCAGATTCAGTGAAACACATCAACACAAAACTGAAGAGATGAAAGTCCTGGAAATAAACAAGGGACATTGGCTCCTTAATGTCAGGGACTTCTCAACATGTGTGGGGGGTGAAGCAAAATTGGGTGTTTTCAAGTCAAGGGAACAGGAAACCAAAGAACACCAATTGGCTTGCATCCATTTGAACAGCTATGCAACAGAAAAGCTAAGCATTCACAAATCAAAATGGTAACAAACTGAACACAAAAGAATATTTGCAAGCAGAATATCGGAGAAGGGGTTATTATGTAAGAGAATGAGAACTCACACCACTAAGTCTCCTAGAACAAACCCCAGACTTAACCCTTCCCCTAACATCAACTCCAACCCCAAACCTTTACCTCACTCAAAATGAAACCCTAAAGCCTCAGCCTAGGCCAAAAATATACATGTGTACATGCCTTCACAGGCATGCGAGCATCCACAGGAGAGACACAGAGTGGAAGAGACAGACTGAATTTGGAAAGGTCAAGAAAGAGAGGAAACGAGGGAGAGAGACTGAACAATGCAGAGAGGAAATGAGTCGATTTCACAGAATTTGAATGAATCTCTCTTGAATTTGGAAAAAATGACTGTGCCTATTCTCTTGAAAGTGGTAAAATGACCCACGATGATGGGACTCAAAGACAAGGATGCGGGGAGCCACTGTTGGGGAGGCCTCCCCTCCCCTCGAGGCTGAATGGGACACTTGAGTAGGACGAGGAAGGTTGATATCAGAGGGGGCGATGTCTGAATATGACTTTCTGGTCCTCCCAATCCGGGGGTCAAGAAATAGGCAGGAAGGGAACTGCCTTTTCCCAGGTAACATAGCCCATCCAGGCCTGATTCTGCCCTTTTCTGTGTTAAGTCAGCCCTGTGTTGAATCCATCCTTTGGGAAGTCTCAGTGTCCAAGTTCCATGTGAGAGCGGCCCAAAGTTTGAACAGGCACTGGAGCTGTTCATAGGTTGACAGACCTAGGCAGGAAATGGGAGAGTGAGCCCCACTCTGCAGATGGAGAGACAGGAAACCCTGCAGGGCACATTGCTTGCCCAGGGCCACATCCCTTCTGAGAAGAAGAAGCCTGGGTTGAAAGCAGCTGTGTCCTCAGAGCTCAGGCCCTGGCTGCCCCCAGGTCTCCCCAAGGCTGTGGGGTAGGCTCTGTGGGTGTCACTGTGCCTGCACGTGGCCTAAGGAAGTGGGGGAATAGCCAGAAACACAGAGGTTCCCTTCGGGAGCTTTGTGGAAGGGACCTCAGCCACGAACCAGGAAATGACGTCATTTCCTGGCAACAGAACCCAACAGAACCCGCAACCCGTGTATCCAGGCCTGGCCAGTGGAGAGGAGCCCCTGGCCAGATCGCTTGCTGTCAAGATGTTTTGCTGTTTGCCCCTGCCCAGAGGCCGGGTCCTCAGGCGAGCTCATCGGCCAAGTGTGTGGGAATGCAGTCGACACTGGCTCAGGGGTCCCCCGAGAGGCCTCTGGCCTTTGCCCGAAGGGACAGAAAGGTAACAGGGGAGCCCCAGGCCTGGTCCGGCCACCTCTCCCATCTCACTCGGGGAAGCCTGAGGCCTTTCCCTGTGTGTGGATGGGGGTTTCTTGGGGTGTGTCTGCCTCAAGCACACCCAGCAGCATGTGGGTCAGGAGCCCGTGGGATGCTTGTGTCCACACCCCAGGGGAGAGCAGGCTGGGTGGCATGGGCAGAGTCCGGGCAGAGCTGGCTGCCCAGGCTGACTTCACGCCCTCATGGGGGTCTCCGACGTCCCGGGTGGGTATCTGAGACACACGTCTCTCTGGTCTTTCTGGGAGTAGAAGGGCAGGCGGGCAAAAGCAGCAGCCATCCTGGCCAGGCTCAGCTCAAAAATATTGAAGCGGGGCTGCCTGATGGTTACTGTAATTGCAGATCGTCTGAGGGGCACACCACATCCACCTCCCAGAGGGAGGGATCAGAGCACCAGCCCCCTGCCTGGGAGGCCCAGTGCAGGCTCCAGGTGAGCGTGGTCATGGAGGGCTCAGAACACCTGGTGATTAGGAGGAGGCAGGCAAGACTTGCTGCCCAGACGCCACCCAGCACACACCCCGGGGCCCAGTCTCAGGCTGCCATGGAGCTCTGCACAGCCGGCTGTGACCCAGAGCTCCGAGATGCCCTGCCTCGGATGCAGCAGGAAGACCTGGAACTCAATACAGCAGAGCACAGAGGTGAGTTGGCTGGGGCTAATGCCTGTGAGCGTGGGGACGCAGTGCTGAGCCACACAGGGAGGAGTCCCACAGAGCTGGGGCTGGGCCTGGATCAAAGGCTGGTCTCATACCACCCATCTTGGAGACTTCACAGAAGACTCCGATGCTGTGACTTCTTAGCGAATCTCTAGGAAGCTTTTGAGCCCACTTAGGCACATGGCAAGGTTGGCCTGTGGCAAATTTTTCTTCTCCCATGGCTCTAGCTCTGGACATCACACTCAGCCAGCCTCCACGTCCAAGACCTGTCGCTAAGGAGGTGGGAGCTCAAGGAGCAGGACCCAGGGATCCACTGAGGGGAGATCGAGACCTGAGACGTCCCTCCCAATGTCATTGGGCCAGTCAGGTACTGGCCAGCACCCTCAGCACATCCGAAATCTGTGCCTGCACGACCGCCAACCCCAGGCACCGATGTCCCACACCACCTTCCAGAAACTCCACCTCCATGTGCACTTGCACCTACTCGGGCTTTGGTGGCAGAACCCAAGTCAGGGCCTGAGTGACTACTTTCGCAGCGGCAGCCTGACCTGCCTCCTACCAAGGACTGAGACGCCCACCATGACTGTCCCAACCTTGCAGGGAGAACAGGACCCTGCTCTGGAGAGAAGCCCAGAGCCCTTTGGCAACCACAACATCCAGGGGCACGGTTGGCTCTGCAAGCTCCATCCCTGTGTGTTCCCCATGGACACCGTCCACTCCCTCCCCATCCAGGGGAGATTTACATTCCTTACCCTGAGCTGATTTTCATCAGGGTCCTAGGCATTTTTCTCCTCATCCGAAATGCAGTACTTGGATGCAATCTTAAAAACGACAGAATGATTTCTGTTCGTTTCCAAGGCAAACCATTCAATATTACAGTAATCCAGGCCTATGCCCCAACCAGTAACACTGAAGAAGCCGAAGTTGAACGGTTCTATGAAGACCTACAAGACCTTTTAGAACTAACACCCAAAGAAGATGTCCTTTTCATTATAGGGGACTGGAATGCAAAAGTAGGAAGTCAAGAAACACCTGGAGTAACAGGCAAATTTGGCCTTGGAGCATGGAATGAAGCAGGGCAAAGGCTAATAGAGTTTTGTCAAGAGAACGCACTGGCCATAGCAAACACCCTCTTCCAACAACACAAGAGAAGACTCTACACGTGGACATCACCAGATGGTCAACACCGAAATCAGATTGATAACATTCTTTGCAGCCATAGATGGAGAAGCTCTATACAGTTTGCAAAAACAAGACCAGGAGCTGACTGTGGCTCACATCATGAACTCCTTATTGCCAAATTCAGACTTAAATTGAAGAAAGTAGGGAAAACCACTAGACCATTCAGGTATGACTTAAATCAAATCCCTTATGATTGTACAGTGGAAGTGAGAAATAGATTTAAGGGACTAGATCTGATAGATAGAGTGCCTGATGAACTCTGGACGGAGGTTCGTGACATTGTACAGGAGACAGGGACCAAGAGCATCCCCATGGAAAAGAAATGCAAAAAAGCCAAATGGCTGTCTGAGGAGGCCTTACAAATAGCTGTGAAAAGAAGAGCAACAAAAAGCAAAGGAGAAAAGGAAAGATATAAGCTTTAGAATGCAGAATTCCAAAGAATAGCAAGGAGACATAAGAAACCCTTCCTCAGAGATCAATGCAAAGAAATAGAGGAAAACAACAGAATAGGGAAAACAAAGAGATCTCTTCAAGAACATTAGAGATTCCAAGGGAAGATTTCATGCAAAGATGGGCTCGATAAAGGACAGAAATGGTACGGACCCAACAGAAGCAGAAGATATGAAGAAGAGGTGGCAAGTATACACAGAAGAAGTGTACAAAAAAGATCTTCACGAGCAAGATAGTCACGATAATGTGATCACTGACCTAGAGTCAGACATCTTGGAATGTGAAGTCAAGTGGGCCTTAGAAAGCATCACTACGAACAAAGCTAGTGGTGGTGATGGAATTCCAGTTGAGCTATTTCAAATCTTGAAAGATGATGCTGTGAAAGTGCTGCACTCAATATGCCAGAACATTTGGAAAACTCAGCAGTGACCACAGGACTGGAAAAGGTCAGTCTTCATTCCAATCCCAAAGAAAGGCAATGCCAAAGAATTGTCAAACTACTGCACAATTGCACTCATCTCACTCGCTAGTAAAGTCATGCTCAAAATTCTCCAAGCCAGGCCTCAGCAATATGTTATCCGTGAACTCCCAGATGTTCAAGCGGGTTTTAGAAAAGGCAGAGGCACCAGAGATCAAATTGCCAACATCCGCTGGATTATGGAGAAAGCAAGAGAGTTCCAGAAAAACATCTATTTCTGCTTCATTTACTATGCCAAAGCCTTTGACTGTGTGGATCATAATAAACTGTGGAAAATTCTGAAAGAGATGGGAATACCAGACCAACTGACCTGCCTCTTGAGAAACCTGTATGCAGGTCAGGAAGCAACATTCAGAACTGTACATGGAACAACAGACTGGTTCCAAATAGGAAAAGGAGTACGTCAAGGCTGTATATTGTCACCTTGTTTATTTAACTTATATGCAGACCACATCATGAGGAACTTTGGGCTGGAAGAAGTACAAGCTGGAATCAAAATTGCTGGGAGAAATATCAGTAATCTCAGATATGCAGATGACACTACCTTTATGGCAGAAAGTGAAGAGGAACTCAAAAGCCTCTTGATGAAAGTGAAAGAGGAGAGTGAAAAGGTTGGCTTGAAGCTCAACATTCAGAAAACAAAGATCATGGCATCTGGTCCCATCACTTCATGGGAAATAGATGGAAAAACAGTGGAAACAGTGTCAGACTTTATTTTTGGGGCCTCCAAAATCACTGCAGATGCTGAATGCAGCCATGAAATTAAAAGACACTTACTACTTTGAAGGAAAGTTATGACCAACCTTGATAGTATATTGAAAAGCAGAGACATTACTTTGCCAACCAAGGTCCGTCTAGTCAAGGCTATGGTTTTTCCCGTGGTCATGTATGGATGTGAGAGTTGGACTGTGAAGAAAGCTGATCGCCCAAGAATTGATGCTTTTGAACTGTGGTGTTGGAGAAGACTCTTGAGAGTCCCTTGTATCGCACGGAGATCCAACCAGTCCATTCTAAGGGAGATCGATCCTGGGTGTTCATTGGAAGGACTGATGCTAAAGCTGAAACTGCAATAATTTGGCCACCTCATGTGACGAGTTGACTCACTGGAAAAGACTCTGGTGCTGGGAAAGGTTGGGGGCGGAAGGAGAAGGGGACGACTGAGAATGAGATGGCTGGATGGCATCACCGACTCTGTGGACATGAGTTTGAGTGTACTCCGGGAGTTGCTGATGGATAGGGAGGCCTGGCGTGCTGTGATTCATGAGGTCGTGGGGAGTCGGACACGACTGAGCGACTGAACTGAACTGAACTGACTGATAGCTTTCTGTATATTTTGCTCATAAGTGTGTGTCAATAAAATTTTCTTCCTTGATGCCAGTTGGGAATATGAAGGCCTTCACAATGCTGTGTAAGCATCAACATTGTCTACATTTGGACACCCTCATTCTATCCTCCCCCCTCACTTCTAGCAAAGCCTGTATTCATTGCAAGCAGTCCCCGTTCCACTCTCCCCCGCCTGACAACATTGAGTCTTCCTCTCTCTGCATTTCTTCCCATTTTTGGGGGTTCAACAATCAATGCCAATCACTAAAATGAGAGGAAACTGGATTTTGCTCTGACTGAAGGTGAACGTTATAGTCTTTCAGTATTGTTAGTCTTGGCATCCCCATGAATTTTACCATCCATGGAATTCTCTAGGCCAGAATCCGTGAGTTGGTAGCTTTTCCCTCCTCCAGGGGATTGTGCTGACTCCCCACATATTGGAAGACCAAACTGGAGAATTCTGGTTTCTATGTCATTTGAAGGATACTTTGGGTATCTGAAAGGACCGTGTAGGTCCTTTCAAAATGTCATCGGCCAAACGAAGCTCTCTCAGCAAATGTGTTCAGAATCTCCAGGTAGGCATTGCTGTTGTAAGTGGGACACCTCAGGCACAAGAGAAAGGCTGAATTCTTCCGCCGGCACAAACAAACTCACAGCAATAAACCAGGAAGGAGAAATGAAAGATAAACCCACACCAACAAAGGGACAAGTGTTCCTCAGAACACAAGGCCAGAGAAAGACCTACCATCCTTGTGGCCCCCACATGCTCAAGAAAATCAGTGCTTGGGAAGGAAACAGAAGAAACATGCACAAGTCCAATGAGAGGCAATGCACATGGCTAGTATAGCTCAGAGACAGCCTGACGCTTCGCATGTATACACGGGCAAAGGGAAACAGTGCAGGTGGCGGTGGTCATCATCTCAGAGCTAGGTGCTCAGGATGGTGATAACCAGCCTTTGGGACTCAAAGAGGGAGCAGAGGGCCGAGCAGAGCCCACAGACATCTCTCTCACTCTCTAGCAGAAGAGTGTGCCAGACCCATCAAAGTCCCACAGAAGCATCTCTTGATGATCAGTGTCCAACCTCAGGGTGGATCCCACTCCACTTCTGGCACGGTTGTTCCTCTCCTTTGAGATGCTCACCTCTGTCGATCCGAAGCTTCAGGCAAGCTGGGCGCCTGTGGAGACGAAACTCCCTTCAGCTGCTCACACAGACAAGGGCACACAAGGATGCCTGTGGCCTCTGGCTCACGGATGGAAGATCAGTGCCCTGTCAACCGGAAATGGGGATCGGTGCTGAAAGGGAGGCCGCACCAGACTCCCCTTTCACTGGACACAGCGTCCCTGATGCTAGAGCTGCTGAATCCAATCATCTGTGGAAATGCAAGCTGAAAAACACCCATCTTTCCGAGAAGGTCTCCAGAAGAGTTTAGGAACAATGCATTTGGAAACCAGAGGGGATGACATGCATGTCCATGAAAACTTGACACCTCTCAATAATTGCACTTCAAATGATTCCTAGACATATGTTCCATTCCAAACGGTTCACAAATCCAGAAGGAAATGGAGCAGACATTAGACATGAGCTCTTAGTTTTCACACACAATACAGAAAGGCACTACACAAAGAGTAACCGGGGAACACAGTGAAATTTTTAAAATCCAAGATTTGGCCCATTTTTTGATTGGGTCACTTATTTTTCTGGAATTGAGCTGCAGGAGATGATTGTATATTTTGGAGATTAATCCTTTATCAGTTGCATCATTTGCTATTATTTTCTCCCATTTTGAAGGCTGTCTTTTCACCTTGCTTATAGTTTCCTTTGCTGTACAGAAACTTTTGATTTTATTTAAGTCCCATTTGTTTATTTTTGCTTTTATTTCAAATATTCTGGGAGGTGGGTCATGGAGGATCCTGCTGTGATTTATGTTGGAGAGTGTTTTGCCTACGTTCTCCTCTAAGAGTTTTATAGAATCTGGTCTTACATTTAGCTCTCTAATTTATTTGGAGTTTATTTTGTTGTGTGGTGTTAGGAAGTGTTTTAGTTTAATTCTTTTACAAGTGACTGACCTGTTTTCCCAGCACCATTTGTTAAAGAGACTGTCTTTTCTCCATTTTATATTCTTGCCGCCTTTATCAAAGATAAGGTGTCCATAGGTGCGTGGATTTATCTCTGGGCTTTCTATTTTATTCCATTGATTAATGTTTCTGTCTTTATGCCAGTAACATACTGTCTTGATGAATGTGGCTTTATAGTAGAGCCTGAAGTCCAGCAGGTTAATTCCTCCAGTTCCATTCTTCTTCTTCAAGATTGCTTTGGCTATTCGAGGTTTTTTGTAATTCCATACAAATTGTGAGATTATTTGTCTAGTTCTGTGAAAAATATCATTGGTAGCTTGATAGGGATTGCACTGAAAGTATAAATTACTTTGGATATTATACTTATTTTCACAATATTTATTCTTCCAATCCACGAACATGGTATATTTCTCCATTTATTAGTGTCCTCTTTGGTTATGTTCACTAGTGTTTTATAGTTTTCTATGTACAAGTCTTTTGTATCCTTAGGTAGATATATACCTAAGTATTTAATTCTTTTCGTTGCAACAGTGAATGGAATAGTTTCCTTAATTTCTCATTCTATTTTCTTATTATTAGTGTATAGGAATGCAATGGATTTCTCTGTGTTGATTTTATATCCTGCAACGTTACTGTATTCATTGATTAGCTCTAGTAGTTTTCTGGTAGAGTCTTTAGGGTTTTCTGTGTACAGGATCATGTCATCAGCGAACAGTGAAAGTTTTATTTCTTCTTTTCCAATTTGTATTCCTTTTGTGTCTTTTTCTGCTCTGATTGCTGTAGCCAAACCTTCCAGAACTATGTTGAATAGTGGTGGTGAGAGTGGGCACCCTTGTCTTGTTCCTGACTTTAGGGGAAATGTTTTCAGTTTTTCACCGTTGAAGATAATGTTTGCTGTACGTTTGTCATGCATAGCTTTTATTATGCTGAGATATGTCCATTCTATTCCCACTTTCTGGAGTGTTTTTATCATAAATGGATGTTGTATTTTGTCAAAGGCTTTCTCTGCATCTATTGAGATAATCATATGATTTTTATTTTTCAGTTTGCTAATGTGGTGTATTACGTTGATTGATTTGCGGATATTGAAGAACCCTTGCATTCCTGGGATAAAGCCCACTTGGTCATGATGTATGATCTTCTTAATGTGTTGTTGGATTCTGATTTTTAGAATTTTGTTAAGGATTTTTGCATCTATGTTCATCAGTGATATTGGCCTATAGTTTTCTTTTTTTTGTGGGATATTTAGCAGGTTTTGGGATTAGGGTGATGGTGGCCTCATAGAATGAGTTTGGAAGTTTCCCTTCCTCAGCAATTTTCTGGAAGAGTTTGAGTAGAATAGGTGTTAGCTCTTCTCTAAATTTTTGGTAGAACTCAGCCGTGAAGGCGTCTGGACCTGGGCTTTTGTTTGCTGGAAGATTTCTGATTACTTCCTTTAGATCCGTGCTTGTGATGGGTCTGTTCAGATTTGCTATTTCTTCCTGGTTCAGTTTTGGCAAGGTGTACTTTTCTAGGAATTTGTCCGTTACTTACAGGTTATTCATTTTATTGCCATATAATTGCTAATAGTATTCTCTAATAATCCTTTGTATTTCTGTGTTGTCGGTTGTGATCTCTTCATTTTCATTTCTAATTTTATTGATTTTGTTCTTCCTCCTTTGTTTCTTGATGAGTCTGGCTAGTGGTTTGTCAATTTAATTTACCTTCTCAAAGAACCAGCTTTTGGCTTTGTTGATTTTTGCTATGGTCTCTTTTGTTTCTTTTGCATTTATCTCTGCCCTAATTTTTACGATTTCTTTTCTTGTACTAACCCTGGGGTTCTTCATTTCTTCCTTTTCTAGTTGCTTTAGATGTAGAGTTAGGTTATTCAGTTGACTTTTTTCTTGTTTCTTGACGTGTGCCTCTATTACTGTGAACTTCCCCCTTAGCACTGCTTTTGCAGTGTCCCAGAGGTTTGAAGTTGTTGTGTTTTCATTTTCATTCATTTATATGCATATTTTGATTTCTCTTTTGATTTTTTCTATTATTTGTTCATTATTCAGCAGCGTGTTGTTCAGCCTCCATATGTTGGCATTTTTAATAGTTTTTCTCCCGTAATTGAGATCTACTCTTACTGCATTGTGGTCAGAAAAGATGCTTGGAATGATTTCAATTTTTTTGAATTTATCAAGGCTAGATTTATGGTCCAGGATGTGATCTATCCTGGAAAAGGTTCCGTGTGTGCTTGAGAAAAAGATGAAATTCATTGTTTTGGGGTGAAATGTCCTATAGAGACCTATTAGGTCTAACTGGTCTATTGTATCATTTAAAGTTTGTGTTTCCTTGTTAATTTTCTGTTTAGTTGATCTATCCATAGATGTAAGTGGGGTATTAAAGTCTCCCACTATTATTGTGTTATTGTTAATTTCCCCTTTCATACTTGATAGTAATTGTCTTACATTTTGTGGTGTTCCTATGTTGGGTGCATAAATATTTATAATTGTTACATCTTCTTCTTGGATTGATCCTTTGATCATTATGTAGTTTCCTTCTTTGTCTCTTTTCACAGTCTTTGTTTTTAAATCTATTTTATCTGATGTGAGTATTGTAACTCCTGCTTTCTTTTGGTCTAAATTTGTGTGGAATATCTTCCTCCAGCCCTTCACTTTCAGTCTGTATGTGTCCCTCGTTTTGAGGTAGGTCTCTTGTAGACAACATATATGGGGGTCTTGTTTTTGTATCCATTCAGGCAACCTTTGTCTTTGGTTGGGGCATTGAACCCATTTATGTTTAAGGTGATTATTGATAAGTATGATCCCGTTGCCATTTTCTTTATTGTTTTGGATTCTAGTTCATATACCCTTTCTTTGTTTCCTGTCTAGAGAAGATCCTTTAGTATTTGTTGGAGAGCTGGTTTGGTGATGCTGAATTCTCTCAGCTTTTGCTTGTCTGTAAAGCTTTTGATTTCTCCTTCATATTTGAATGAGATCCTTGCTGGGTATAGTAATCTGGGCTGTAAGTTACTTTCTTTCATCACTTTAAGTATGTCTTGCCATTCCCTCCTGGCCTGAAGGGTTTCTGCTGAGAGATCAGCGGTTATCCTTATGGGGATCAACTTGTGTGGTATTTGTTGTTTTTCCCTTGCTGCTTTTAATATTTGTTCAAAGACATAAAGATGGCTAACAAACACATGAAAAAATGCTCAACATCCCTCATAATCAGAGAAATGCAAATCAAAACCACAATGAGATACCATTTCACACCAGTCAGAATGGCTGCTTTCCAAAAGTCTACATGCAATAAATGCTGGTGAGGGTGTGGAGAAAAGGGAACCCTCTTACACTGTTGGTGGGAATGCAAACTACTACAGCCACTATGGAGAACACTGTGGAGATTCCTCAAAAAACTGGAAATAGAACTACCATATGATCCAGCAATTGCACTCCTGGGCATACACATGGAGGAAACCAGAATTGAAAGAAACACATGTACTCCAATTTTCATCGCTGCACTGTTTATAATAGCCAGGACATGGAAGCAACCTAGATGTCCATCTGCAGATGAATGGATAAGAAAGCTTTGGTACATATACACAATGGAATATTTTTCAGCCATCAAAAAGAATGCATTTGAATCAGTTTTAATGAGGTGGATGAAATTGGAGCCTATTATACAGAGTGAAGTAAGCCAGAAAGAAAAACACCAATACAGTATACTAACACATATATATGGAATTTAGAAAGATGGTAACATTAACCCTGTATACGACACTGGAAAAGCGACATAGGTATATAAAACAGTCTTTGGGACTCTATGGGAGAGGGTGAGGTGGGATGATTGGAGAGAACGACATTGCAGCACATATATTATCATATGTGAAATGAATCACCAGTCCAGATTCGACACATGATACAGGATGCTTGGGGATGGTGCATGGGGATGACCTGGAGGGAGGATATGGGGAAGAGGGAAGTGGGAGGGGCTTTCAAGAAAGGGATCACATGTACACCCGGAGCAGATTCGTCTCAATATATGGTGAAACCAACCAATATATTAATGTAAGGCAATTTGCCTCCAATAAAATAAATTAAAAAAAAATAAAATCCAAGATTTGGACTCTGGGAAAGACCTTCTGAAAAACGCAAATGACACATCCCAAGCTGGGAGACAACATTTTACAGACACAGAACTTTGGCAGGATTTGGCTCCTAATACACAAACGACATGAACACAAACGAGCCTGAAGGAGAGGTCTGAACGGACACAAAGCGAAGGTAGGGACACGGAGAGTACACTGAATGATGCCCAGCACTGAGGGCCTTAGAAACACGGTCTAGCTGGACTCCCCGAGCCCCATGGGTCCCTGAACTAGGCCTCTTCTACCTGGAGGCTCAGAGAGATGGACAGTGAGGAAGGGGAAGAGAAATCTTTGGCATTTCTAACACTCAGAGCAAATGCTTTGAAGGAGAAGTCAAGGAACAACCCCACCGACAGTGACATACCGAGAAAAACAATAGCTAGGAGTCCATCTAACCCAGGAAGGAAGTCCCTCGTCTCATAACTGCAAGAGATGGATGAAAGAAAGTGAAGCCCACAAATCCAATGGAAAATAAGCTGTGCTCACGGAGCAGAAGAATTCCTCCTGGTAAGATGATGTCAGTTCCCCACCCCCCTTATCCCCACCGTGGGTCAATCCAGAGGTTCCACACTATTCCTCTCAAAATACCAACTCCTGCTCTCAGGACATTATAACCAAAGAATTCCAAAATGTCTATGGAAACACAAAGGAGACAAAAGGGTCAATGCGATCTGCAGCAAAGCCATGAAATGGACATAGCAGGCTGCCTGATAGCCAATTTGATTATCACACCAGGATAACAGGACAGCATGGTACTGGGAAGAAACGAAACACGCAGAACCAGATCCATGGAATGGAATTGAGGGTCCAGAACTAAACCCAAGCTTCGATGGTCAATTCATTGACGCCAAAGGAGGGGAGGCGATGAGAATGGGAACAAGAGCCTCTTCAACGAAAGGACGTGGGAAATGGAGATGGTTCCATGTAAACAATCACATTGGCTTTTGGTCTCAGAACATGTCAGATTCAGTGAAACACATCAACACAAAGCCTGAAGTGATGAAACTCCTGGAAATAAGCAGGGGCCTTAGGGTCCTCCTTGTCAGGGATTTCTCAACATGTGTGTGTGGGCGGGAAGCAAAATTGGGTCTCTTCAATTCAAGGAAACAGGAAACCAAGGGACACCCACCAGCTTCCATCCACTTGAACAGCTTGGCAACAGAAAAGCTAAGCATTCACAAATCAAAATGGTAACAAACTGAACACACAAGCATATTTGCAAGCAGAATATTGGAGAAGGGGTTATTATGTAAGAGAATGAGAACTCACATCACTAAGTCTCCCAGAACAAACCCCAGACCTAACCCTTCCCCTAACACCAACTCCAACCCCAAACCTTTACCTCACTCAAAATGAAACCCTAAAGCCTCAGCCTAGGCCAAAAATATACATGCGTACATGCCTTCACAGGCATGCGAGCATCCACAGGAGAGACACAGAGTGGAAGAGACAGACTGAATTAGGAAAGGTCAAGAAAGAGAGGAAACGAGGGAGAGAGACTGAACAATGCAGAGAGGAAATGAGTCGATTTCACAGAATTTGCATGAATCTCTCTTGAGGTTGGAAACAGCGACAGTGAATATTCCCCTGCCAGGGGGTAAATGACCCACGATGATGAGACTCAAAGACAAGATTGCGGGCAGCCACTGTTGGGGCAGACTCCCCCAACCCTCGAGGCTGAGTGGGACATTTGAGTAGGACAGGGAAGGTTGATATCAGAGGGGGGGATGTGTGAATATGACCTTCCGGTCCTCCCAAATCGGGGGCCATAAATAGGCAGGAACGGGACTGCCTTTTCCCAGGTCCCAGAGCAAATTCAGGCCTGATTCTGCCCATTGTATGCTATGTCAGCCCTGTGTGGAATCCATCCTTTGGGAAGTCTGTGTCCAAGCTCCAAGTGAAAGCAGCCCAAATTTTGAACAGGCACTGGAGCTCCTCGTAGGCTGAAAGACCTAGTCAGGAGACAGGAGATTGTGACCCACTCTGCAGATGGAGAGACGGGAAACCCTGTGGGGCACATGGCTTGCCCAGGGCCACAACACTTCTGAGAAGAAGGAGCCTGTTCTGAAAGGAGCTGTGTCCTCAGAACTCAGGCCCTGGCTGCACCCAGATCTCCCCAAGGCTGTGGCATGGGCTCTGTGGGTGTCACTGTGCCTGCACGTGGCCTAAGGGCATGGGGAAACAGCCAGAAAACCAGAAGTTCTGTTTGGGAGCTTTGTGGAAGGGACCTCAGCCACGAACCAGGAAATGATGTCACTTCCTGGCAACAGAACCCAACAGAACCCGCAACCTGTGTATCCAGGCCTGGCCAGCAGAGAGGAGACCCTGGCCAGATCACTAGCTGTGAAGATATTCTGCTGTTTGCCCCTGCCCAGAGGACGGGGTCTCAGGCTAGCTAACAGGCAGAATGCGTGGGAACGCGGTTGACACTGGCTCAGGGCCCCCGCCGAGAGACCTCTGGCCCTTTGCTGAAGGAAAAGAAAGGTAACAGGGGAGCCCCAGACTGGGTCCGGCCACCTCTCCTGTCCCACACGGGGAAGCCTGAGGCCTTTCCCTCTGTGTGGATGGGAGTTTCTTGGGGTGTGTCTGCCTCAAGCAAGCCCAGCCGCATTTCAGTCAGGAGCCCATGTGCTTCTTGTGTCCACACCCCAGAGGAGAGCAGGCTGTGTGGCATGGGGAGTGTCCGGGCAGAGCCAGATGCCCAGGCTGACCTCATGCCCTCAGGGGATTCTCCATCCTCCCGGGTGGGTATCTGAGCAGACACTCGTGTCTCTGGTCTTTCTTGGAGCAGAAGGGCAGGCAGGCAGAAGCAGTAGCCATCCTTGCCAAGCTAACCTCAGAAATATCGAAGCAGGGCTGGCTGATGGTCACTGACATTGCAGACCGTCCCACCCGAGGTGGCCTCTGAGGGGCACACCCCATACACCTCCCAAAGGGAGGTTTCAGAGCACCAGCCCCCTGTTCGGGAGGCCCAGTGCAGGCTCCAGGTGAGGGTGGCCATGGAGGGCTCAGCCCAACTGGCGATGAAGAGGAAGTGGGCAAGGTCTGCTGTCCAGACTCCACCCAGCACACACCCTGGGACCCAGTCTCAGGCTGCCACGGAGCTCAGCACAGTCGGCTCTGATGCAGAACTCCGAGAAGCCCTGCCTCGGAGGCAGCAGGAAGACCTGGAGCCCAGCACGGAAGAGCACAGAGGTGAGTTGGCTGGGGCTACTAACTGTGAGTGTGGGGAGGCGGTGCTGAGCAACACAGGGAGGTGTCCCCCAGAGCTGGGGCTGGGCCTGGAACGAAGGCTAGCCTCACACCACCCATCCTGGAGACTGCAGAGAAGACTCTGATGCTGGGCCTTCTTAGAAAATCTCTAGGAAGCTTTCGTGCCCACTTAGGCACATGGCAAGCCTGGCCTGTGGCAAACTTTTCTTCCCCCACAGCTCTAGCTCTGGCCGTCAAACTCAGCCAGCCTCCATGTCTAAGACCTGTCCCTACGGAGGTGGGAGCTCCTGGTGCAGGACTCACGGATCCACTGAGGGGAGATCGAGACCTGAGACGTCCCCTCCCAATGACACGGGACCAGCCGGGTATTGGCCACCACCCTCAGCACATCAGATCTCTGTGCCTGCACAACACCCAGCGCCAGGCCAAGATGTCCCACCCCGCCTTCGAGAAACTCCACCTCCATGTGCACTTGCACCTGCTCAGGCTTTGGCGGCAGAAACCGAGTCAGGGCCTGAGTGACCAACTTAGGAGCAGAAGCCTTCCCTGCCTCTTACCAAGGACTCAGACTCCCACCATGACTATCCAACACTTGAAGGGAGAACAGGACCCTGCTCTGGATAGAAGCCCAGAACCCTTTGGCAACCACATCATCCAGGGGCGCAGTTGGGTCTGCAGCCTCCATCCCTGTGTGTCCCCCGTGGACGCCGTCTACTCCCTCCACACCCAGGGGAGATTGATTTTCCTCCCCCAGAGCTCATTTTCATCAGGCTCCTAGGCATCTTTCTTCTCATCTTTTATGTCTTTTATGTCTTTCTGTATATTTTGCTCGCAAGTGTGTGTCAATAAGTTTTCCTTCCTTCGGAATATGGAGGCCTTTACAATGCTGTGTAAGCGTCACCGCTGTCTACATTCAGACACCCTCATTCTATCCCCCCCACTTCGCAGCAAAGCCTGGATTCATGGCAAGCATTCCCCGTTCCTCTCTCCCCCGCCTCTCAACATTGAGTCCACTTCTCTCTGCATTTCTTCCCATCCTTTCGGGGTTCCCAATCAACGCTATTCACTGAAATGATAGGAAACTGGATTTTGCTCTTATTGAAGGCGAAAGTTATAGTCTCTAAGTATCGTTAGAGTCTTGGCATCCCTGTGAATTCTACAGTCCATGGAATTCTCTAGGCCAGAATCTTGGGTGGGTAGCTTTTCCCTTCTCCAGAGGATTGTTCTGACTTCCCACATATTGGAAGACCAAAGTGTGAAGTAGCCTTTGGGGATCTGAAAGGACTTGTAGGTCCTTTTATAATGTTATCTTCCAAATGAAGCCCTCTCGGCTAATATGCTCAGAATCTCCAGGTAGGCAGTGCTGTTGTAAGTGGGACAGCTCAGGCACAAGGGAAAGTCTGAGTTCTTCTGCCGGCACAAACAAACTCACAAGAATAAACCAGGCAGGAGAAATGGAAAGATATACCCACACCAACAAAGGAACAAGTGTTCCTGAGAACACAAGGCCAGAGAAAGACCCACCATCCTTGTGGTCCCCACATGCTTGAGAAAATCAGTGATCAGGAATTAAAAAGAAGAAACATGTGCAGGTCCAATGAGAGGCAATGCACATGGCTAGTGTAGCTCAGAGATGTCCTGACTCTTCGCATGGTCACATGGGCAAAGGGAAACACAGTGCAGGTGGCGGTGGTCATCATCTCACAGCTAGGTGTACAGGATGATGACAACCAGCCTTCGGGATCCAAAGAGGGAGCGGAGGGCCTAGCAGAGCCCATAGACATCTCTCTCACTCTCTGGCAGAAGAGATTGCCGGACCAATCAAAGTCCCACAGTAGCATCACTTAATGATCAATGCCAACCCTCAAGGTGAATTCCACTTACTTCTGGCACGGTTTCTCCTGTCCTCTTAGATGTTCACCTGTAGCGATCCAAAGCTGCAGACCTGCTGGACGCCTGTGGAGTAGAACCTCACTTCAGCTGCTCACACAGACAAGGGCACACAAGGATGCCTGTGGCCTCTGGCTCACAGATGGAAGATCAAAGCCCTGTCAACCTGAACTGGGGACCAGTGTTGAAAGGGAGGACGCACCCGACTCCCCTTTCACTGGACACAGCGTCCCTGATGCTAGAGCTGCTGAATCCATTCAACTGTGGAAATTCATGCTGAAAAACACCCATCTTTCCGACAAGGTCTCTAAAAGGGTTTACGAACAACGCATTTGGAAACCAGAGGGGATGACATGCATGTCCATGAAAATTGACACCTCTCAACAAATGCATTTCAAATGATTCCTAGACATATGTACCATGCAAAACGGTTCATAAATCCAGAAGTAAATGGAGCATACATTAGACATGAACTCTGAGTCTTTACACACAATACAGAAAGGCACTACACAAAGAGTAACCAGAGAACACAGTGAACTTTGTCAAATCCAAGATTAGGACTCTGGGAAAGACCGTCTGAAAAACGCATAAGGCACCTCCCATGCTGGGAGACAACTCTTTGCATACACAGAGTTTAGGCAAGATTTGGCTCCTAATATGCAAACGACATGAACACAAACTAGCCTGAAGGAGAAGTCTGAAGGGACACCAGGCGAAGGAAGGGACACAGAGAGTATACCGAATGATGCCCAGCACTGAGGTCCTGAGAAACACTGTCTAGCTGCACTCCCCAAGCCCCGTGGGATCCTGGACTAGGCCTCTTCCACCTGGAGGCTCAGAGAGATGGACAGTGAGCAAGGGGAAGAGAAATCCTCAGCATTTCTAACACTCACAGCAAACGCTTAGAAGGAGAAGGCAAGTATCAACCCCACCGACAGTAAATTCCCTGAAAGGCAATAATTAAGAATCCATCTAACCCAGGAGGGGTGCCCCTCTTCTCAGAGAACGGCAAGAGATGGATGAAAGAAGGTGAAGGCCACCAATCCAATGGAAAATAAGCTGTGCTCATGGATCAGAAGAATTACTCATGATAAGATGATGTTACTTCCCCCTTCCCCGGACCCACACCGTGGGGAAATCCAGAGGTTCCACGCTATTCCTCTCAAAATAAAAACGGCTGCTCTCAGGGCATAAAAACCAAAGAATTCCTAAATGTCTATGGAAACACTATGGTGTCAAAAGAGTCAATGCAATCTGCCGCAAAAACCTGAAATGTATATAGCAGGCTGCTGATAGCCAATTAGATTATCACACTAGGATCATCAGGACAGCATGGTACTGGGAAGAAATCAAACATGCAGAACCAGATCCATGGAATGGAATTGAGGGTCCAGACATAAACCCAAACTTCTATGGTCAATTCCTCGATGCCAAAGGAGGGGAGGCGATTATAATGGGAATAAGAGTCTGTGCAACGAAAGACCGTGGAAATTGCAGATGGTTCCACCTGAACAATTACGTTGGCTTTTGGTCTCAGAACACGTCAGATTCAGTGAAACACATCAAAGCAAAGCCTGAAGTGAAGAAACTCCTGGAAAAAAGCACAGGACATAGGCTTTTAATGTCAGGGACTTCTCAACATATGTGGGTGGAAAAGCAAAGTAGGGTCTCTTCAAGTCAAGGAAACAGGAAACGAAAGGACACCCACGAGTTTCCGTCCACTTGAACAGCTTTGCAACAGAAAACCTAAGCATTCACAAATCAAAATGGTAACAAACTGAACACAAAAGTATATTTGCAAACAGAATATCGGAGAAGGGGTTCCTACGTAAAAGAGACTGAGAACTCACACAACTAAGTCTCCCAGAAAAAAACCCAGACCTATCCCTTCCCCTAACACCAACTCCAACCCGATACCATTATCTCACTCGACACGAAACCATAAAGACTCACCGTAGGTCAACACTATACATGTTTACATGCATTCACAGACATGCGAGCATCCAAAGGAGAGACACAGAAAGGAAGATACAGAATGAATTTGGAAAGATCAAGAAAGAGACGGAACGAGGGAGAAAGACTGAACAATATAGAGAGGAAATGAGTCAATTTCACAGAACTTGCATGAATCTCTCTTGAGGATGGAAACAATGACAGTGCCTATTCCCCCTGTAAGGGGGAAAATGACCCAAGTTGATGAGTCTCAAAGACAAGGATTCGGGAAACCACTGTTTGGGCAGCCTCCCCCAGGCCTCGAGGCTGAGTGGGACACTTGAATAGGACGAGGAAGGTTGATATCAGAGGTCGCAATTTGTGAATATGATTTTCCGGTCCTCCCAATGCAGGGGTCAAGAAATAGGCAGAAAGGGGACTGACTTTTCCCAGGTCCCAGAGCCCATCCAGGACTGATTCTGCCCCATTCTGTGCTAGGTCAGCCCTGTGTTGAATCCGTCCTTTGGGAAGTCTCAGTGTCTAAGTTCCATGTGATAGCAGCCGAAAGTCTGAACAGGCACTGGAGCTGTTTGTAGGATGACAGACCTAGGGAGGAGATGGAAGAGTGACCCCCACTCTGCAGATGGAGAGACTGGGGAAACCAAGGGGGGCACATGTCTTGCCCAGGACCACATCACTTCTGAGAACAGGGAACCTGGGCTGAAAGCAGCTGTGTCCTCAGAGCTCAGGCCCTGGCTGCACCCAGGTCTCCCAAAGGCTGTGGGGTGGGCTGAATGTGTTTCACTGTGCCTGCACGTGGCATAAGGGCATGGGAGAACAGCCAGAAACCCAGAGGTTCCCTTGGGGAACTTTGTGGAAGGGACCTAGGCCACGAACAAGGAAATGATGTCATTTCCTGGCAACAGAACCCACAACCCGTGTATCTAGGCCTCCTCAGCGGAGAGGAGCCCCCAGCCAGATCGCTTGCTGTCAAGATATTCTGCTGTTTGCCCCTGCCCAGAGGCCGGGTCCTCAGGCGAGCTCACAGGCAGAGAGCGTGGGAAGGCCGTCGACCCTGGCCCAGGGCCCCTCCGAGAGTCCTCTGGCCCTTTGCCCGAAGGAACAGAAAGGTAACAGGGGAGCCCCAGGCCGGGTCCTCCCACCTCTCCCGTCCCAACTGTGGAAGCCTGAGGCCTTTCGCTGTGTGTGGATGGGGGTTTCTCAGGCTGTGTCTGCCTCAAACAAGCCCAGCCACAGGTGGGTTAGGAGCCCGTGGACCGCTTGTGTCCACCGCCCAGGGGAGAGCACGCTTGGTGGCATGGTGAGCGTCCAGGCAGAGCCGTGTGCCCAGGCTGACCTCAAGCCCTTGGCGGGGGGTCTCCATCCTCCCTGGTGGGTATCTGAGCAGGCATTCATCTCTGTTCTTTCTGGGAGCAGAAGGGCAGACGGGCAGAAACATTAGACATCCTGGCCAGGCTCAGCTCAGAAATATCGAAGCAGGGCTGGCTGATGGTCACTATCATTGCATAGCGACCCACCCGAGGTGGCCTCTGAGGGGCACACCCCATGCACATCCCAGAGGTAGGGTTCAGAGCACCACCCCGTTACCAGGAGGCCCAATGCAGGTTCCAGGTGAGCATGGCCAAGGAGGGCTCAGCCCAACTGGCAATGAAGAGGAGGCAGGCAAGTCCTGCTGTGAGAAACCACCCAGCTCACAAACCGGGGCCCCGTCTAAGGCTGTCACGGAGCTCAGCATAGCTGGCTCTGACACAGAGCTCCAAGAAGCCCTGCCTCAGAGGCAACAGTAGGACCTGGAGCCCAGAACGGCAGAGCTCAGAAGTGAGGCGGCTGGGCTTCTGCATGTGAGTGTGGGGAGGTGGTGCTTAGCCACACATGGAGGAGTCCTACAGAGCTGGGGCTGGACCTGGACCAAAGGCTGGCCTCAAACTACCCATCTTGGAGACTGCAGAGAATATTCCGATGCTAGGCCTTCTTAGCGAATCTCTAGGAAGCTTTCGTGCCCACTTAGGCACATGGCAAGGCTGGCCTGTGGCAAACTTTTCTTCTCCCCCAGCTCTACCTCTGGCCGTCAAACTCAGCCAGCCTCCACGTCTAAGACTTGTCCCTACAGAGGTGGGAACTCCAAGTGCAGGACCCAGGGATACACTGAGGGGAGATGGAGACCTGAGACGTCCCCACCCAAAGATACGGGGCCAGCTATGTACTGGCCAGCACCCTCAGCACATCGGATCTCTGCATGCATGACGCCCAGCCCCAGGCCCTGATGTCGCACCGCGCCTTCCAGAGCCTCTACCTCCACCGGCACTTGCACCTGCTCGGGCTTTGGCGGCAGGACTAAAGTCAGGGCCTGATTGACCACCTGCACAGAGGGAGCCTGTCCTGGCTCCTGCCCAGGACTCAGATGCCCACCATGACTGTTCAACCCCTGCAGGGAGAACAGGCCCCTGTTCTGGACAGAGGCCCAGAGCCCGTTCGGCAAATACCTTATCCAGGGGTGCAGTTGGCTCTGCAGCCACCATCCCTGTGTGTTCCCCATGGACGCATTCCAATTCCTCCCCACCCAGGGGAGATTGACTTCCCTTCACCTGAGCTCATTTTCATCAGGCTTCTAGGCATCTTTCTTCTCATCTTTTATGTCTTTTATGGCTTTGTGTATATTTTTCTCACAAGTGTGTGTCAATAAATTTTCCTTCCTTGATGCCATTGGGAATATGGAGGCCTTCAATGCTGTGTAAGGATCACCACTGTCTACATTCGGACACCCTCATTCTCCCCCCTCCCCAACTTCACAGCAAAGCCTGGATTCATAGCAAGCACTGCCCGTTCCTCTCTCCCCCGGCTGACAACATTGAGTCTATTTCTTTCTTCACTTCTTCCCATTCTTTCGGGGTCCCCAATCAATGCCAATCACTGAAAAGATAGGAAACTTTATTTTGGTCTGACTGAAGGTGAAAGTTATAGTCTCTCAGTATCGTTCGAGTCTTGGCATTCCCATGAATTCTACAGTCCATGGAATTCTCTAGGCCAGAATCCTGGAGTTGGTAGCTTTTCCCTTCTCCAGGCAATTGTTCTGACTCCCTATATGTTGGAAGACCAAACTGGATTATTCTGGTTTCTATTTCATTTGAAGTAGCCTTTGGGTATCTGAAAGGACCATGTAGGTCCTTTCAAGAAGTCATCTGCCTAACGAAGCCCTCTCGGCAAATGTGCTCAGAATCTGCATGGTAGGCAGTGCTGTTTCAGTGGGAAACTGCAGGCATAAGGGAGAGTCTGAGTACTTCCACCGGCACAAACAAGGGCTGACCTAGCACAGAATGGGGCAGAATCAGGCCTAGATGGGCTCTGGGACCTGGGAAAAGGCAGTCCCCTTCCTGCCTATTTCTTGACCCCCTCATTGGGAGGACCGGAAATGTCACATTCAGCCATCACTTCCTCTGATATCAACTTTCATCCTCCTGCTCAAGTGTCCCACTCATCTTCGAGGGGTGGGGGAGGCTGCCGCAAAAGTGTCTCCCCGCATCCTTGTCTTTGAGCCTCATCAACTTGGGTCATTTTCCCCTTTGCAGGGGGAATAGGCATTGTCATTGTTTCATAACTCAAGAGAGATTCATGTACATTTTGTGGAATCGACTCATTTCCTCTCTCCATTGTTCAGTCTCTCGCCCTCCTTCTGTCTTCCTTGAGCTTTCCAAATTCAGTCTGTCTCTTCCTTTCTGTGTCTCTGCTGTGGATGCTCGCGTGCCTGTGAATGAATGTAAGCATGTATATTGTTGACCTAGAGTGAGGCTTCAAGGTTTCCTTTCCAGTGAGGTAAAGGTTTGGGGATGGAGTTGAGGTTAGGGGAAGGGATAGGTCTGGGGTTTGTTCTGTGAGACTTAGTCGTGTGAGTTCTTGTCTTTTTTACTTAGGAATCCCTTCTTCTATATTCTGCTTGCAAATATTCCATTGTGTTCAGTTTGTTACCGTTTTGATTTGTGAATGCTAAGCTTTTCTGTTTCAAAGCTGTTCAAGTGGATGGAAGCTAGTTGATGTTGTTTGGTTTCCTGTTTCCTTGACTTGAAGAGACGCAATTTTGCTTCCGCCACCACACACATGTCGTGAAGTCCCTGACATTAAGGAACCTATGGCCCGAGCTTATTTCCAGGAGTTTCATCACTTCAGGCTTTGCGTTGATGTGTTTCACTGAATCTGAGGTGTTATGAGACCAAAAGCCAATGTGATTATTCAGATGCAACCATCTCCAATACCCACAGCTTTTCGTTGCAGAGGCTCTTGTTCCCATTCATATCGCCTCCCCTCCTTTGGCATCATTGAAGTGACTATAGAAGCTTGGGGTTATTTCTGGACCCTCAATTCCATTCCATGGATCTGGTTCTTCATGTTTGTACCATGCTTTCCTGATGATCCTAGTGTGATAGTCTAATTGGCTATCAGGCAGCCTGCTATGTACATTTCAGGGCTTTGTGGCAGATTGCATTGACTATTTTGACTCCTTTCTGTTTCCATAGACATTTTGGAATTCTTTGGTTATAATGCCCTGAGAACAGCCTTTGGTATTTTGAGAGAAATAGCATGCAACCTCTGGATTGCCCCACGGTGGGGGTTGGGGGGATGGGGAAGTGACATCATCTTACCAGGAGGGATTCTTCTGATCCGGGAGCACAGCTTATTTTCCATTGGATTGGTGGGCTTCACCTTCTTTCATCCATCTCTTGCAGTTCTCTGAGAAGAGGGGCTTCCCTCCTGGGTTAGATGGACTCCAAGCTATTGCCTTTCAGGAAATGTCACTGTCGGTGGGGTGGATCCTTGCCTTCTCCTTCTAAGCGTTTGCTGTAAATGTTAGAAATGCCAAGGATTTCTCTTCCCTTTCTTCACTGTCCATCTCTCTGAGCCTCCAGGTAGAACAGGCCTAGTCCAGGGTCCACAGGGGCTCGGGGAGTGCAGCTAGATCATGTTTCTCAGGTGCTCAGTGCTGGGCATCATTCGGTGTACTCTCCAGGTCCCTTCCTTCGCCTGCTGTCCCTTCAGACCTCTCCCTCAGGCTCCTTTGTGTTCATCTCACTTGTGTATTAGAAGCTAAATCTGCCTAAGCTCTGTGTATGCAAACAGTTGTCTCTCAGCTTGGGATGTGTCGTTTGCTTTTTACAGACCATTTTTCCCAGAGTCCAATTCTTGGTTAGACAAGTTCACTGTGTTCCCTGGTTACTCTTTGTGTAGTGTCTTTCTGTATTGTGTGTGAAGACACAGAGCTCATGTCTAATGTCTGCTTCATTTCCTTCTAGTTTTGTAAACCATTTTCCATGGAACGTATGTCTAGGAATCATTTGAAGTGCATTTGTTGAGAGGTGTCAAGTTTCCGTGGACATGCATGTAATCCCCTCTGGGTTCCAAATTCGTTGCTCCTAAACTTTTTAGGAGAATTTCTTGGAAAGATGGGTGTTTTTCAGCTTGCGTTTTCACAGTTGAATGGATTCAGCAGCTCTAGCAGATGGGGTGCTGACTCCAATGAAGGGAGTCGGGTGCGGCCTCCCTTTTAGCACAAATACCCAGGTCGGATTGTCAGGGGGCAGATCTTCCATCTGTGAGCCACAGGCCACTGGCATCCTTGTGTGCCCTTGGCTGTGTGAGCATCTGAAGGGAGTTTCGTCTCAGCAGGCGCCCAGCAGGCCTGTGGCTTCAGACTGCCAGAGGTAAGCATCTCAGAAGACAGGAGCCACTGTGCCAGAAGTGGAGTGGGATCCACCCTGAGGGTGGGCACTGATAGTCAATAGATGCCCCTATGGGACTTTGATGGGTCCAGCACACTCTTCTCCCAGATAGCGAGAGAGATGTCTATGGGCTCTGTTAGGCCCTCCACTCCCTCTTGTGGTCCCGAAGGCTGGTTGTCACCATGATGAGCACCTAGTTCTAGATGATGACCACTGCCACCTGCATTGTGTTTCCTTTTGACCGCATGTCCACGCAAAGCGTCAGGCTGTCTCTGAGCTACACTAGCCATGTCCATTGCCTCTCATTGGACCTGCATATGTTTGTTCTGTTTCCTTCCCAATCATACATTTTCTCGAGCATGTGGGGACCACAAGGATGGTGGGTCTTTTTCTGGCCTTGTGTTCTGAGGAAGAGTTTTCCCTTTGTTGGTGTGGATTTATCTTTCCATTTCTCCTGCCTGGTTTATTGTTGTGAGTTTGTTTGAGCCGGGAGAAGATCTCAGCATTTCCTTGTGTCTGAGGTGTCCCACTTACAACAGCACTGCCTACCTGGAGATTCTGAGCAGTTATCGAGAGGGCTTCGATGGGCTGATGACATCTTGAAAGGACCTACACTGTCCTTTCATATACCCAAAGGCTCCTTCAAATGACATAGAAACCAGAATTCTCCAGTTTGGTCTTCCAATATGTGGGGACTCAGAACAATCCCCCGGAGAAGGGAAAAGCTACCCACTCCAGGATTCTGGCCTAGAGAATTCCATGCACTGTAGAATTCATGGGTATGTCAAGACTCTAACAATATTGAGAGACTATAACGTTCACCTTCACTCACAGGAAAATCCAGTTTCCTTTCATTTCAGTGATTGCATTGATTGGGGACCCCGAAAGGATGGGAAGAAATGCAGAAAGAAGTAGACTCAATGATGTCAGGCGGGGGAGAGAGGAATGGGCAGTGCTTGCCATGAATCCAGGCTTTGTTGGGAAGTGGGTGGGGGGATAGAGTGAGGGTGTCCGAGTGTAGACAGTGGTGATGCTTACACAGCATTGTGAAGGCCTATATATTCCTAAATGGCATCAAGGAAGGAAAATTTATTGACACACACTTGTGAGCAAAATATACAGAAAGCCATAAAAGACATAAAAGATGAGAAGAAAGATGCCTAGGAGCCTGATGAAAATCAGCTCAGGGGAAAGGAAGTCAGTCTCCCCTGGGTGGGGAGGGAGTGGACGGCATCCACAGGGAACACACAGGGATGGAGCCTGAAGAGCCAAACGCGCCACTGGACGAGGTGTTTGCTGAACGGGCTCTGGGTCTCTGTCCAGAGCAGGGGCCTTTTCTCCCTGCAGGGGTGGGACCGTCATGGTGGGTGTCTGAGTCCTTGGCAGGAGCCAGGGCAGGCTGCCCTTTTGCAGGTGGTCACTCAGACCTTGACTCAGGTTCTGCCACCAACGCCCGAGCAGGTGTAAGTGCACATTGAGGTGGAGGATCTGGAAACGGGGTGGGACATCGGGTCCTGGGGCTATGGGTCGGGCAGGCACAGAGATCCGATGTGCTGAGTGTGCCTGCCAATACCCGGTTGGCCACATGTCTTTGGGAGGGTACGTCTCAGGTCTCTAACCCCCCTCAGTGGATCCCTGGGTCCTGCACCTGGAGCTCCCACCTCCGTAGGGACAGGTGTTGGAGGTGGAGGCTCGCTGAGTTTGACGGCCGGAGCTAGAGCTGGGGGAGAAGAAAAGTTTGCCACAGGCCAGCATTGCCATGTGCCTAAGTGGGCAAGAAAGTTTCCTAGAGATTCGCTAAGAAGGCCCAGGATCGGAGTCTTCTCTGCAGTCTCCAAGATGGGTGGTGTGAGGCTAGCCTTTGGTCCAGGCCCAGCCCCAGCTCTGGGGGACTCCTACCTGTGTGGCTCAGCACCGAATCCCTACACTCATGTTCAGCAGTCCCAGCCGCCTCACGTCTGTGTTATGCCGTTCTGGGTTTCAGGTCCTCCTGCTACCTCAGGTGCAGGGCTTCTCAGAGTTCTGGGTCAGGGCCGGCTTTGCAGAGCTCTGTGGCAGCCTGAGACTGGGCCCCTGGGTGCATGCTGAGTGGTGTCTGGGTAGCAGGCCTTGCCCGCTCTGTCTTCATCTTCAGTTGGGCTGAGCCCTCATTGGCCACGCTCACTTGGAGCCAGCACTGGGCCTCCCGGGCAGGGGCTAGTGCTCTGAGCCCTCCTTCTGGGAGGTGGATGGGGTGTGCCCCTCAGAGGCCAACTCGGGTGGGACGCTCTGCAATGATAGTGACCATCAGCCAGCCCTGCTTCGATATTTCTGGGCTGAGGCTGGCCAGGATGGCTGCTGCCTCTGCCTGTCTTGCCTTCTGCTCACAGATAGAGCAAAGACAAAGATCTGCTCAGCTACCCACCCGGGAGGACAGAGACACCCCTGAGGGTGTGAGGTCAGCCTGGGCACGTGGCTCTGCCTGGACACTCCCCATGCCACCCAGCCTTCTCTCCCCTGGGGTGTGGACACAAGCGACCCATGGTCTCCTGACCCACATGCGGTTGGGCTTGCTTGAGGCAGACACACCCCGAAAAACCCCCACCCACACACAGCGAAAGGCCTCAGGGTTCCCCGGGTGGGACAGGAGAGGTGGCCGGATCTGGCCTGGGGATCCCGTGTTACCTTTCTGTTCCTTCGGGCAAAGGGCCAGAGGACTCTCGGTGGGGGGGTGCTGAGCCAGTGTCAACCGCGTGCCCACACAGTCTGCCTGTGAGCTCGCCTGAGGTCCCGGCATCATCTGGGCAAGGGCAAGCAGCAGAACATCTTGACAGCAAATGATCTGGCTGGGGGCTCCTCTCCGCTGGGGGGGACTGGATACCCGGTTTGTGGGTTCTGTTGGGTTCTGTTGCCAGGAAGAGACATCATTTCCTGGTTCGTGGTCGAGGTCCCTTCCACAAAGCTCCCCAAGGAAACCTCTGGGTTTCTGGCTGTTCCCCCACGTCCTTAGACCACATGCAGGCACAGTGAAACCACACAGCTCACCCCACAGCATTGGGGAGACCTGGGTGCAGCCAGGGCCTGAGCTCTGAGGACACAGATGTTTTCAGCCCAGGACCTTCTTCTCAGAAATAATGTGGCCCTGGGCAAGGCATGTGCTCCGCTGGGTGACACAGTCTCTTGATCTTCAGAGTGAGGAACACTCTCCCATCTGCTGCCTAGGTTTGTCAGCCTACGAACAACTCCAGTTCCTGTTCATACTTTGGGCCTCTTTCACATGGAGTTTGGACACTGAGACTTCCCAAAGGACAGATTTCACACAGGGCTGACCTAGCACAGAATGGGGCAGAATCAGGCCTGGATGGGCTCTGGGACCTGGGAAAAGGCAGTCTGCTTCCTGCCTATTTCTTGACGCCCGCATTGGGAGGACCGGAAGGTCATATTCAGACATCGCCCCCTCTGTTATCAACCTTCCTTGTCCTACTCAAGTGTCCCACTCAGCCTCGAGGAGTGGGGGAGTCTGCCCAAACAGTGGCTCCCCGCATCCTTGTCTTTGAATCTCATCATCTTGTGTCATTTTATCACTTGCAGGGGAAATACGCACTGTCAATGTTTCCAACCTCAAGAGAGATTCATGCAAATTCTGTGAAATCGACTCATTTCCTCTCTTTCTGGTTCAGTCTCTCTTCCCCGTTCCGTTTCTTTCTTGACCTTTCCAAATTCAGTCTGTCTTCCTCTCTGTTTCTCTCCTGTGGATGCTTGAATGCATGTGAATGTATGTAAGCATGTAAACTGTTGACCTAGGGTGAGGCTTTAGTGTTTCGTGTAGAGTGAGTTTAAGGTTTGGGGTTGGAATTGGTGTTAGGGGAAGGGCTAGATCTGGGGTTTGTTCTGGGAGACTTAGTGGTGTGAGTTCTCAGTCTCTTTTACGTAGGAACCCTTCTCCGATATTCTGATTGCTAATATTCTTTTTTGTTCAGTTTGTTACCATTTTGATTAGCAAATTCTTAGCTTTTCTGTTGCAAAGCTGTTCAAGTGGATGGAAGCTGGTGGGTGTCCTTTGGTTTACTGTTTCCTTGACTTGAAGAGACCCAATTTTCTTCCACCCCCACACACATGTTGAGAAGTCCCTGACATTAAGGCGCCTATGGCCCATGCTTATTTCCAAGAGTTTCATCACTTCAGGTTTTGCATTGATGTGTTTCACTGAATCTGACGTGTTCTGAGACCAAAAGCCAATGTGATTGTTTAGATGGAACCATCTCCAATTCCCATGGCCTTTCCTTGCAGAGGTTCTTTTTCCCATTCGTATCACCTCCCCTCCTTTGGCGTCGAGGAATTGACCGTAGAAGCTTGGGTTTACGTCTGGAACCTCAAATCCATTCCATGGATCTGGTTCTGCGTGTTTGATTTCTTCCCAGTACTATGCTGTCCTGATGATCCTTGTCTGAGGGTCTAATTGGCTATCAGTCAGCCTGCTATGTCCATTCCAGAGCTTTACGGCAGATTGCATTGACTCTTTTGAGTTCTTTGTGTTCCCATAGACATTTTGGATTCTTTGGTTATAATGCCCTGAGAAAAGCCGTTGGTATTTTGAGAGAAATAGAGTGGATCCTCTGGATTCCCCCACGGTGGGGGTGCGGGGGAGGGGGAATTGATATCATCTTACCAGGAGGAATTCTTCTGATCCTTGAGCACAGCTATTTTCCATTGGATTTGTGGGATTCACCTTCTTTTATCCATCTCTTGCAGTTCTCAGAGAAGAGGGGCTCCCCTCCTGGTTTAGATGGACTCCTAGCTATTGCCTTTCAGGGAATGAAACTGTCGGTGGGGTTGATAATTGCCGTCTTCTAAGCGTTTGCTGTGAGTGTTATAAATGCCAAGTATTTCTCTTCCCCTTCCTCACTGTCCATCTCTCTGAGCCTCCAGGTAGAACAGGCCTAGTCCAGGGTCCCACCGGCCTCGGGGAGTGCACCTAGACCCTGTGGATCAGACCCTCAGTTCTGGGCATCATTTGGTCTACTCTCTTCGCCTTTGGCGTCCCTTTCTTCGCCTGGTGTCCCTTCAGACCTCCCCTTCAGGCTCCTTTGTGTTCATGTCATTTGTGTATTAACAGCCAAATCCTGCCTAAGCTCAGTGTATGCATACAGGGTCCTGCCACCTATCCCATCCCACTCGGGGAAGCCTGAGGTATTTCCCTGTGTGTGGAAGGGGTTTTCTCGGCGTGTGTCTGACTCAAGCAAGCCCAGCTGCATGTGGGTTTTGAGCCCTTTGACTGCTTGTGTCCAAACCCCAGCGGAGGGCAGGCTGCCTGTCATGGGGAGCGTCCAGTCAGAGCTGGTGGACCAGGCTGACCTCATGCCCTCAGGTGTGTCTCCGTGCTCCTGGGTGGGTATCTCAGCATATCTTTGTCGCTGCTCCTTCTGGGAGCAGAAGGGCAGACGGGCAGAAGCAGCAGCCATACTGGCCAGTCTCAGCTCACAAATATCAAAGCAGGGCTGGCTGATGGTCTCTATCATTGCAGAGCAACCCACCCGAGGTGGCCCCTGAGGGGCACACCCCATTCACCTCCAAGAGGGAGGGCTTAGAACACCAGCCCCCTGCCCGGGAGGCCCAGTCCAGGCTCCAGGTGAGCGTGGCCACGGAGGGCTCAGCCCAACTGGCAATGAAGACGGAGCAGGCCAGGCCTGCTACACAGACACCACCCAGCACGCACCCCGGGGCCCAGTCTCAGGCTGCCACGGAACTCAGCAGAGCCTGCCCTGACCCAGAGCTCTGAGAAGTCCTGCCTTGGAGGTAGCAGTAGGACCTGGAACCCAGGAGGGCAGAGCAAATAGATGAGGCGTTTGTGGCTGCTGCATGTGAGTGTGGGGAGGTAGTGCTGAACCACACAGGGAGGTGTCCCCCAGAGCTGGGGCTGGTCCGGGACCAATGCCTGGCCTCACACCACACATGTTGGAGACTGCAGAGAAGACTCCGATGCTAGGCCTTCTTATAGAATCTCTAGGAAGCTTTCGTACCCACTTAGGCACATGGCAAGGCTGTCCTGTGGCAAACTCTTCTTCTCCACCAGCTCTAGCTCTGACCGTCAAACTCAGCCAGCCTCCAAGTCCAAAACGAGTCCCTACAGAGGTTGGAGCTCCAGGTGCAGCACCCAGGGATCCACTGAGGGGAGATTGAGACCTGAGACGTCCCCTCCCAAAGAAATGGGGCGAGCCGGGTACTGGCTAGCACCGTTAGCACATCCGAACTCTGTGCCTGCACGAACCAGAGCCCCAGGCTCCGATGTCCTACCCCGTTTTCCAGAACCTCCACCTCCACGTGAACTTACACCTGCTCAGGCTTTGGTGGCAGAACCCGAGTCAGGGCCTGAGTGACCACCTGCAGAGGGGCAGCCTGCCGTGTCTCCTGCCAAGGACTCAGACGCCCAACATGCCTGTCCCACCCCTGCAGGGAGAACAGGCCCATGCTCTGGACAGAGATCCAGAGCCCTTTCATCAAAAACCTCGTCCAGGGACGCGGTTGACTCTGCAGCCTCCATCCCTGCGTGTTGTCCTTGGCAGCCGTCCACTCGCTCCCCACCCAGGGGACTTCCCTTCCCCTGAGCTGATTTTCATCAGGCTCCCAGGCATCTTTCTTTTCATCTTTTACGTCTTTTATGGCTTTCTGTATATTTTGCTCGCAACTGTGTGTCAATAAATTTTCCTTCCTTGATGCCATTTGGGAATATGGAGGCCTTGACAATGCTGTGTAAACATCACCACTGTCTACATTTGGACACCCTCATTCTATCCCCCCCAGTTCCCAGCAAAGCCTGGATTCATGGCAAGCACTCCCCGTTTTTCTTTCCCCGCCTGACAACATTGAGCCTACTTCTCTCTGCATTTCTTCCCATCCTTTCGAGGTCCCCAATCAATGCCAATCACTGAAATAAAAGGAAACTGTATTTTGCTCTGACTGAAGCCGAAAGTTATAGTCTCTCGGCATTGTTAGAGTCTTGGCATCCCCATGAATTCTAAAATCCATGCAATTCTCTAGGTCAGAATCCTGGAGTCGGTAGCTTTTCCCTTCTCAGTGGATTGTTCTGACTCCCCACATATTGGAAGACCAAACTGGAGAATTCTGGTCCCTTTGTCATTTGACGTAGCCTTTGGGTATCTGAAAGTACCATGTAGGTCTTTTCAAGATGTTATCTGCCAAACGAAGCTCTCTCGGCAAATGTGCTCAGAATATGCAGGTAGGCAATGCTATTGTAAGTGGGACACCTCAGGCACAAGGGAAATGTTAAGTTCTTCCGCTGGCACAAACAAACTCACAACAATAAACCAGGCAGGAGAAATGGAATGATAAACCCAAACCAACAAAGGGAGAAGTGTTTCACAGAACACAAGGTGAGATCCACCATCCTCGTAGTCCTCACATGCTCGAAAAAATCAGTGATCGGGAATGAAACAGAAGTAACATGTGCAACTCCAATGTGAGGAAATGCACATGGCTAGTGTAGCTCAGAGATGGCCTGATGCTTCGCATGGACACGCGGGCAAAGGGAAACACAGTGCAGGTGGCGGTTCTCATAATCTCAGAGCTAGGTGCTCAAGTTGGTGTCAACCAGCCTTTGGGACCACAAGAGGGAATGGAGGGCCAGCAGAGCCCATAGACATCTGTCTCGCTCTCTGCCAGAAGAATGTGCTGGACCCATCAAAGCCCCACTGGAACATCTCTTGGCGATCAGTGCCCACCCTCAAGGTGGATCCCATTCCACTTCTTGCACGGTTGATCCTGTCTTCTGAGATGCTCACCTCTGGTGGTCCAAAGCCACAGGCTTGCTTGGTGCCTGGGCAGACGAAACTCCCTTAAGCCGCTCACACGTCCAAGGGCACACAAGGATGCCTGTGTCTTCAGGCTCAATGATGGAAGATCAGAGCCCTCTCAACCAGACTTGGGGATCAGTGCTGAAAGGGAGGCCGCACTTTACTCCCCCTTTCACTGGACAAAGTGTTCTTGTTTCTAGAGCTGCTGAATCCATTAAACTGTGGAAATGCAAGCTGAAAAACACCCATTTTTCCGAGAAGGTCTCCAAAAGAGTTTAGGAGTGACACATTGGAAACCAGAGGGTATGACATGAATGTCCATGGAAAATTAACACCTCTCAACAAATGCACTTCAAATAAGTCCTAGACATACGTTCCATGCAAAATGGTTCACAAATCCAGAAGGAAATGGAGCAGACATTAGACATGAGCTCTGAGTTTTCACACACAATACCAAAAGGCACTACACAAAGAGTAACCAGGGAACACAGTGAACTTTGTCAAATCCAAGATTTGGGCTCTGGGAAAGACCGTCTGAAAAACACAAACAACATATCCCAAGCGGGAAGACAACTGTTTGCATACACGGAACGTAGGCAGAATTTGGCTCCTAATACACAAACGACATGAACACAAGCTTGAAGGAGAGGTCTGCAGGGAAACCAGGCGAAGGAAGGGACATGGAGAGTATATCGAATGATGCCCAACTATGAAGGCCTGAGAAACACGGTCTAGCTGCCCTCCCCAATAGCCGTGGGACCCTAGACTAGGCCTGTTCAAACTGGAGGCTCAGAGAGATGGACAGTAAGGAAGGGGAAGAGAAGTCGTTGGCATTTCTAATACTAACAGCAAATGCTTAGAAGGAGACGGCAGGTATCAACCCCATCGACAGTGACATTTCCTGAAAGCCAATAGCTAGGGGTCCATCTAACCCAGGAGGGAAGCCCCTCTTCTAAAAGAACTGAAAGAGATGGATGAAAGAAGGAGAAGCCCACCAATCCAATGGAAAATAAACTGTGCTCCAGTATCAGAAGAATTTCTCCTGGTAAGAAAATGTCACTTCCCCCTGCCCCCGACCCCCAACTTGGGGCAGTCCAGAGGTCGCATGCTATTCCTCTCAAAATACCAATGGCTACACAAATACAAAGGATTATTAGAGAATACTATCAGCAATTATATGGCAATAAAATGAATAACCTGGAAGAAATTGAAAAATTCCAAGAAAAATACAACTTTACAAAACTGAAGCAGGAAGAAATAGAAAATCTGAATAGAGCCATAACAAGCTCCGAACTCGAGGCTATAATAAAAAAACTTCCAGTAAACAAAAGCCCTGGTCCAGACGGCTTCATGGCTGAGTTCTACCAAAAATTTAGAGAAGAGCTAACACCTAATCTACTCAAACTCTTCCATAAAATTGCTGAGGAAGGGAAACTTCCAAACTCATTCTATGAGGCCACCATCACCCTAATCCCAAAACCTCGTAAAGATCCCACAAAAAAGAAAACTACAGGCCAATATCACTGATGAACATAGATGCAAAAATCCTTAACAAAATTCTAGCAATCAGAATCCAACAACACATTCAGAAGATCATACATCATGACCAAGTGGGCTTATCCCAGGAATGCAAGGATTCTTCAATATCCACAAATCAATCAACGTAATACACCACATTCAGTTCAGTTCAGTTCAGTCGCTCAGTCGTGTCCGACTCTCCGCGACCCCATGAATCACAGCACGCCAGGCCTCCCTGTCCATCACCAACTCCCGGAGTTCACTCAAACTCATGTCCACAGAGTCGGTGATGCCATCCAGCCATCTCATTCTCCGTCGTCCCCTCCTCCTCCCGCCCCCAACCTTTCCCAGCATCAGAGTCTTTTCCAGTGAGTCAACTCGTCGCATGAGGTGGCCAAAGTATTGGAGTTTCAGCTTTAGCATCAGTCCCTCCAATGAACACCCAGGATTGATCTCCTTTAGAATGGACTGGTTGGATCTCCTTGCAGTATAAGAGACTCTCAAGAGTCTTCTCCAACACCACAGTTCAAAAGCATCGATTCTTCGGCGATCAGCTTTCTTCACAGTCCAACTCTCACATCCATACATGACCACGGGAAAAACCATTGCCTTGACTAGACGGACCTTGGTTGGCAAATTAATGTCTCTGCTTTTTAATATACTATCAAGTTTGGTCATAACTTTCTTTCCAAGGAGCAAGCGTCTTTTAATTCCATGGCTGAAATCACCACATTAACAAACTGAAAAATAAAAATCATATGATTATCTCAATAGATGCAGAGAAAGCCTTTGACAAAATACAGCATCCATTTATGATAAAAACCCTCCAGAAAGTGGGAATAGAAGGGACATATCTCAGCATAATAAAAGCTATATATGACAAACCCACAGCAAACGTTATCCTCAACGATGAAAAACTGAAAGCATTTCCCCTAATGTCAGGAATAAGACAAGGGTGCCCATTCGCACCACTACTATTCAACATAGTTCTGGAAGTTTTGGCTACAGCAATCAGAGCAGAAAAAGACATAAAAGAAATACAAATTGGAAAAGAATTAAAACTTTCACTGTTCACTGATGATGTGATCCTCTACACAGAAATCCCTAAAGAATCTACCAGAAAACTGCTAGAGCTAATCAATGAATACAGTACAGTTTCAGGATATAAAGTCAACACACAGAAATCACTTGCATTCCTTTACACTAATAATGAGAAAATAGAATGAGAAATTAAGGAAACTATTCCATTCTCTGTTGCAACGAAAAGATTTAAATACTTAAGAATGTATTTACCTAAGGAAACAAAAGACTTGTACACAGAAAACTATAAAACACTAGTGAACATAATCAAAGAGTACACTAATAGATGGAGAAATATACCATGTTCGTGTATTGGAAGAATAAATATTGTTAAAATGAGTATAATATCTAAAGTAACTTATACGTTCAATGCAATCCCTGTCCAGCTACCAACGATGTTTTTCAAGGAACTAGAACAAATAATCTCACAATTTGTATGGAATTACAAAAATTCTCGAATAGCCAAAGCAATCTTGAGGAAGAAAAATGTAACTGGGGGACTTAGCCTGCCGGACTTCAGGCTCTACTACAAAGCCACAGTCATCAAGACAGTATGGTACGGGCATAAATACAGAAACATAGATCAATGGAACAAAATAGAAAGCCCAGCGATAAATCCACGCACCTATGGATACCTTATCTTTGACAAAGGAGGCAAGAATATAAAATGGAGAAAAGACAGTCTCTTTAACAAGTGGTTCTGAGAAAACTGGTCAGCCACTTGTAAAAGAATAAAACTAGAATACTTCCTAACACCATATACCAAAATTAACTCAAAATAGTCTAGAGAGATAAACGTAAAACCAAAAACTATAAAACTCCTAGAGGAGAATGTAGGCGAAACACTCTCTGACATAAATCACAGCAGGATCCTCCAAGACCCACCTCCCAGAATATTGGAAATAAAAGCAAAAATAAACAAATGGGACCTAATTAAAATCAAAAGCTCCTGGACAGCAAAGGAAACTATAAGCAAGGGGAAAAGACAGTCTTCAGAATGGGGGAAAATAATAGCAAATGAAACAACTGATAAAGGATTAATCTCTAAAATATACAAGCAGCTCCTGAAGCTCAATTCCAGAAAAATAAATGAGCCAATCAAAAAATGGGCCAAAGAATTAAACAGATATTTCTCTAAAGAATTCATAAAGATGGCTAACAAACACATGAAAAAATGCTCAACATCTCTCATAATCAGAGAAATGCAAATCAAAACCATAATGAGATACCATGTCACACCAGTCAGAATGGCTGCTATCCAAAAGTCTACATGCAATAAATGCTAGAGAGGTTGTGGAAAAATGGGAACCTTCTTACACTGTTGGTGGGAATGCAAACTAGTACAGCCACTCTGGAGAACAGTGTGGAGATTCCTCAAAAAACTGGAAATAGAAATGCCATATGATCCAGCAATCACACTCCTGGGCATACACACCGAGGAAACCAGAATTGAAAGAGACACATGTACTCCAATGTTCATCGCAGCACTGTTTACAATAGCCAGGACATGGAAGCAACCTACATGTCCATCTGCAGACGAATGGATAATAAAGCTTTGGTACATATACACAATGGAGTATTACTCAGCCGTTAAACAGAATGCATTTGAATCAGTTCTAATGAGGTGGATGAAATTGGAGCCTATTATACAGAGTGAAGTAAGCCAGAAAGAAAAACACCAATACAATATACTAACGCATATATATGGAATTTAGAAAGATGCAAATAATAACCCCATATACGAGACAGCAAAAGAGAAACAGATGTATAAAACAGTCGTAGGGATTCTGTGGGAGAGGGTGAGGATGGGATGGTTTGGGAGAATGGCACTGAAACATGTATATTATCATATGTGAAACGAATCCCCAGTTCAGGGTCGAGGCATGTTACAGGATGTTCAGGGCTGGTATGACCCAGAGGGAAAATAAAGGAAGGAGTGAGGTGGGAGGGGGGTTCGGGATAGGGACCTCATGTACACCCGAGGCGGATTAATGTCAATGTATGGCAAAACCAACCAATATAATATTGTAAAATAATTAGCCTCCAATTAAAAAAAAAAAAAACGGCTGTTCTCATGGCATTATAACCAATGAATTCCAAAATGTCTATGGAAACACAAAGGAGTCAAAAGAGTCAATGCAATCTGCCACAAAGCCCTGAAATGGACATAGCAGGCTGCTTGACAGCCAATTAGACTATCGCACAAGGATCATCAGGACAGCATGGTACTGGGAAGAAATCAAACACGCAGAACCAGATCCATGGAATGGAATTGAGGGTCCAGACATAAACCCAAGCTTCTACCGTCAATTCCTCGACACCAAAGGAGGGGAGGTGATACGAATGAGAACAAGAGCCTCTGCAATGAAAGGCCGTGGGAATTGGAGATGGTTCCATCTAAACAATCACATTGGCTTTTGGTCTCAGAACACGTCAGATTCAGTGAAACACATCAACGCAAAACCTGAAGTGATGAAACTCCTGGAAATAAGCACAGGCCATGGGCTCCTTCATGTCATGGACTTCTCAACATGTGTGTGTGGGGGGGGAAGAAAATTAGGTCCCTTCAAGTCAAGGAAACAGTAAACCAAAGGATACCCACGGGCTTCCATCCACTTGAACAGATTTGCATCAGAAAAGCTGAGCATTCACAAATCAAAATGGTAACAAACTGAACAAAAAAGAATATTAGCAAGCAGAATATCGGGGTTCCTACTCATCTCCCAGAACAAACTCCAGACCTATCCCTTCCCCTAACACCAAATCCAACGACAAACCTTTAACTCACTCGACACGAAACCCTAAAGCCTCAAACAAGTTCAACAACATACATGCGTCCATGCATTCACATGCATGCGAGCATTCAGAGGAGAGACACAGAGAGGAAGAGACAGACTGAATTTGGAAAGGTCAAGAAAGAGAGGGAACGAGGGAGAGAGACTGAACACTGGAGAGAGGAAATGATTCGATTTCATAGAATTTGCATGAATCTCTCTTGTGGTTGGAAACAATGACTGTGCTTTTCCCCCAAGGGGGAAAATGACTCAAGATGATGAGACTCAAGGACAAGGATGCGGGGAGCCACTGTTGGGGCAGACTCCCCCAGCCTTCGAGGCCAAGTGGGGCAATTGAGGAGGATGGGGAAGGTTGATATCAGAGGGGGTAATGTCTGAATATGACTTTCCGGACCTCCAAATGCAGGGGTCAAGAAATAGGCAGAAAGGGGACTGCCTTTTCCCAGGTCCCAAAGCCCATCCAGGCCTGATTCTGCCCCATTCTGTGTTAGGTCAGCCCTGTGTGGAATCCATCCTTTGGGAAGTCTCAGTGTCCAAGCTCCATGTGATAGCGGCCCAATGTTTGAACAGGCACTGGAGCTGTTCGTAGGCTGACAGACCTAGGCAGGAAATGGGAGAGTGACCCCCACTCTGCAGATGGAGAGACTGGGGAAAACCTGCAGGGCACATGCCTTGCCCAGGGCCACTTCACTTCTGAGAAGGAGCCTGGGCTGAAAGCAGCTGTGTCCTCAGAGCTCAGGCCCTGGCTGCACCCAGGTCTCCCCAATGCTGTGGGGTGGGCTGTGTGTGTCACTGTGCCTGCACGTGGCCTAAGGGCATGGGGAAACAGCCAGAAACCCAGAGGTTCCCTTGGGGAGCTTTGTGGAAGGGACCTCGGCCATGAACCAGGAAATGATGTCACTTCCTGGCAACAGAACCCAACAGAACCGGCAACCCTGGTATCCAGGCCTCCTCAGTGGAGAGGAGTCCCCAGCCAGATCACTTGCTTTCAAGATGTTCTGTTGTTTGCCCCTGCCCAGAGGCCGGGGCCTCAGGCGAACTCACAGGCAGAGAATGTGGGAACGTGGATGACGCTGGCTCAGGGACCCCAGAGAGGCCTCTGGCCCTTTGCCCTAAGGAACAGAAAGGTAACAGGGAGGCCCAGGTCGGGTCCGGCCACCTCTCCCGTCCCACATGGGGAAGCCTGAGGCCTTTGCCTGTGTGTTGATGGCGGTTTCTCGGGGTGTGTCTGCCTTAAGCAAGCCCAGCCGCATATTGGTCAGGATCTCGTGGGTGGCTTTTGTCCACACCACAGGGGAGAGCAGGCTGGTGGCATGGGAAGCATCCGGGCAGAGCTGGCTGCCCAGGCTGACCTCACTCCCTCAGGGGTATCTCTGTCCTCCCGATTGCGTATCTGAGCAGACACTCATCTCTGCGCTTTCTGGGAGCAGAAGGGCAGATGGGCAGAGGCAGCAGCCAACCTGGCCAGGCACAGCTCAGGAATATCGAAATAGTTCTGCTGATGGTCACTGTCATTGTAGAGCGTCCCACCCGAATTGGCCCCTGAGGGGAACACCCCTACCACCACCCTGAGGGAGGGTTCAGAGCACCAGCCCCCTGCCCAGGAAGCCCAGTACAGGCTCCAGGTGAGCATGGCCACGGAGGGCTCAGGAAAACTGGCGAAGAAGAGGAAGCAGGCAAGGCCTGCTGCACAGACACCACCAAGCACACACTCCGGGGCCCAGTCTCAGGCTGCCACGGAGCTCAGCACACCCGGCTCTGACCCAGAGCTCCGAGAAGCCCTTCCTTGGAGGCAGCAGGAGAGCCTGGAGCCCAGCAGTGCAGAGCACAGAGTTGAGGCTCCTGGGGCTGCTGCATGTGAGTGTGGGGAGGCGGTGCTTAGCCACACAGGCAGGAGTCCCCCAGAGTGGGGCTGGGCCTGGACCAAAGGCTGGCCTCACACCACCCATCTTGGAGACTGCAGAGAAGACTCCGAAGCAGGGCCTTCTTAGCGAATCTCTAGGAAGCCTTCATGTCCCCTTAGGCTCATGGCAAGGCTGGCATTTGGCAAACTCTTCTTCTCTCCCAGCTCTAGCTCTGCCCATGAAACTCAGCCAGCCTCCACGTACATGACCGGTCCCTACAGAGGTGGGAGCTCCAGGTGCAGGACGCAGGGATCCAATGAGAGGAGATCGAGACCTAAGACAACCCTCCCAAAGCTACGGGGCGAACCGGGTACTTGACAGTCCCTTGAGCACATCGGAACTCTGTACCTGCACGACTCCCAGCCCCAGGCCCCGATGTCTCACCATGCCTTCCAGAACCTCCACCTTCACATGTACATGCACCTGCTTGGGCTTTGGCGGCAGAACCCGAGTCAGGGGCTGAGTGACCACCTGCACAAGGGCAGCCTGCCCTGGCTGCTGCCAAAGACTCAGACGATCACCATGACTGTCCCACCCCTGCAGGGAGAACAGGTCCCTGCTCTGGACAGACTTCCAGAGCCCTTTCAGCAAACACATCGTCCAGGGGCGCGGTTGGCTCTGCAGCCTCCATCCCTGTGTGTTCCCGGTGGACGCCGTCCACTCCCTCCCCACCCAGGGGAGATTGACTTCCCTTCCCCTGAGCTGATTTTCATCAGGCTTCTAGGCATCTTTCTTCTCATCTTTTATGTCTTTTATGGCTTTCTGTATATTTTGCTCACAAGTGTGTGTCAATAAATTTTCCTTCTTTGATGCCATTTGCGAAGATGGAGGCCTTCACAATGCTGTGTAAGCATCACCACTCTCTACATTCTGAAACACACATTCTATCCCCCTCCCACTTCCCAGCAAAGCCTGGATTCATGGCAAGCACTCCCCGTTCCTCTCTCCCCCACCTGAAAACATTGAGTCTACTTCTCTCTGCATTTCTTCCCATCGTTTCGGGGTCCCCAATCAATGCCAATCACTAAAATGAGAGGAAACTGGATTTTGGTCTGACTGAAGGTGAAAGTAATAGTCTCTCAGTATTGTTAGAGTCTTGGCATCCCCATGAATTCTACAGTCCATGGAATTCTCTAGGCAAGAATCCTGGAGTTGGTAGCTTTTCCCTTCTCCAGGGGATTGTTCTGACTCCCCACATATTAGAAGACCAAACTGGAGAATTCTTGCTTCTGTGTCATTTGAAGGAGACTTTGGATATCTGAATGGACTGTGTAGGTCCTTTCAAGATATCATCTGCCAAATGAAGTCATCACAGCAAATGTGCTCAGAATCTCCAGGTAGGTCGTCCTGTTGTAAGTGGGACGCATCAGGCACAAGTGAAAGGCTGAGTTCTTCCGCCGATACAAACAAACTCGCAACAATAAACCATGCAGGATAAAAGGAAAGACAAACCCACACCAACAATGGGAGAAGTGTTCCTCAGAACACAAGGCCAGAGAAAGACAAACCATGCTTGAGGTACCCACATGCTCGAGAAAATCATTTAACAGGAAGGAAACAGAAGAAACATGTGCAGGTCCAATGACAGGCAAAGCACATGGCTAGTGTAGCTCAGAGATGGCCTGACACTTTGCATGGACACGTGGGAAAAGGGACATACATTGTAGGGGGAGGTGGCCATCATCTCAGAGCTAGGTGCTCAGGATGCTGACAACCAGCCTTCGGGACCACAAGAGGGAGGGGAGGGCCTAGCAGATCCCATAGACATCTCTCTCGCTATATGGGAGAAGAGTGTGGTGGACCCATCATAGTCAAACAGGAACATCACTTGACGATCAGTGCCCAACCTCAGGGTGGAATCCACTCCACTTCTGGCACGGTGGCTCCTGTCCTCTGAGATGCTCACCTCTGGCGGTCTGAAGCTGCAGGCCTGCTGGGCGCCTTCGGAGACGAAACTCCCTTCAGCTGCTCACACAGCCAAGGGCACACAAGGATGCCTGTGGAATCTGGATCACAGATGGAAGTTCAGAGCCCTGTCAACCTGAACTTGGGATTGGTGCTGAAAGGGAGGCCGCACCCAACTCCCTTTTCACTGGACACAGCGTCCCTGAGCTAGAACTGCTGAATCCATTCTTCTGTGGAAATGCAAGCTGAAAAACACCCATCTTTCCGAGAAGATATCCAAAAGAGTTTAGGAGCAACACATTTGGAAACCAGAGGGGATGACATGCATGTCCATGGAAACTTGACACCTCTCAACAAATGCACTTGAAATGATTCCTAGACATATGTTCCATGCAAAACGGTTCACAAATCCAGAAGGAAATGGAGCAGAGATTAGCATGAGTTCTGTGTCTTCACACACAATACAGAAAGGCACTACACAAAGAGTAACAAGGGAACACAGTGAACTTTCTCAAATCCAAGGTTTGGACTCTGGGAAAAACAGTCTGAAAAGTGCAAATGGCACATCCCAAGCTGGGAGAAATCTGTTTGCATACACAGAGCTTAGGCAGGATTTGGCTGTTAATACACAAATGACATGAACACAAATGGGCCTGAAGGAGACACCAGGAGAAGGAAGGGACAGGGAGAGTACACCGGATGATGCCCAGCACTGAGGCCTGAGAAATACGGTCTAGCTGCATTCCCTGAGCCCCGTGGGACCCTGGAATAGGCCTGTTCTACCTGGAGGCTCAGAGAAATGGACAGTGAGGAAGGGGAAGAAAAATCCTTGGCATTTCTAACACTTCCAGCAAACGCTTAGAAGAAGGCAATTATCAAGCCCACCGACAGTGACATTCCCTGAAAGACAATAGCTAGGAGTCCATTTAACCCAGGAGGAAAGCCCTTCTTCTCAGAGAACTGCAAGAGATAGATGAAAGAAGGTGAAGCCCAACAATCCAATGGAAAATAAGCTGTGCACACGGATCAGAGGAATTCCTCCTGGTAAGATGATATCACTTCCCCCTCCCCCCAACCCCCACCTTGGGGCAATCCAGAGTTTCCACGCTATTCCTCTCAAAATACCAACGGGTGTTCTCAGGTCATTATAACCAAAGAATTCCAGAATACCTATGGAAAAACAAAGGAGTAAAAATAGTCAATGCAATCTGCCCCAAAGCCCTGAAATGTACATAACAGGCTGCCTGATAGCCAATTAGACTATCACACTAGGATCATCAGGGCAGCATGGTACTGGGAAGAAATCAAACACGCAGAACCAGATACATGGCATGGAATTGAGGTTCCAGAAATAAACCCAAGCATCAACGGTCAATTCCTCAATGCCAAAGGAGGGGAGGCGATACGAATGGGAACTAGAGCCTCTGCAAGGAAAGGCCGTGGGAATTGGAGATGGTTCCATCTGAACAATCACATTAGCTATTGTTCTCATAACATTTCAGATTTAGGGAAAAACGTCATTACAAACCTGAAGTGATGAAACTCCTGGAAAGAAACAAGGGCCATTGGCTCCTGAATGTCAGGGACTTCTCAACACGTGTGTGGGAGGGGGAAGAAAATTGGGTCTCTTCAAGTCAAGGAAACAGGAAACCAAAAGACACCAACTTGCTTCCATTCACTGAACAGCTTTGCATCAGAAAAGCTAAACATTCACTTATCAAAATGGTAACAATCTGAACACAAAAGAATATTTGCAAGCAGAATATCGGAGAAGGGGTTCCTTCATAAAAGAGACTGAGAACTCACACCACTAAGTCTCCCAGAACAAACCCCAGACATATCCTTTCCCCTAACACGAACTCCCACCCGAAACCTTTACTTCACTTGAAATGAAACCATAAAGCCTCAACCTAGGTCAACAATTCCCCAGCAATCAATGCAAAGAAATAGAGGAAAACAACAGAATAGTAAAAACAAGAGATCTTTTCAAGAAAATTAGAGATATCAAGGGAACATTTCATGCAAAGATGGGCTCGATAAAGGACAGAAATGTTATGGACCTAACAGAAGCAGAAGATATTAAAAAGAGGTGGCAAGAATACACAGAAGAACTGTACAAAAAAGATCTTCAAGACCAAGATAATCACAATGGCGTGATCACTCACCTGGAGCCAGACATCTTGGAATGTGAAGTCAAGTGGGCCTTAGAGAGCATCACTACAAACAAAGCAAGTGGATGTGATGGAATTCCAATTGAGCTTTTCCAAATCCTAAAAGATGATGCTGTGAAAGTGCTGCACTCAATATGCCAGCAAATTTGGAAAACTCAGCAATGGCCACAGGATTGGAAAAGATCAGTCTTCATTCCAATCACAAAGAAAGGCAATGCCAAAGAATGCTCAAACTACAGCACAATTGCACTCATCTCACACACTAGTAAAGTCATGCTCAAAATTCTCCAAGCTAGGCTTCAGCAATATGTGAATCAAGAACTTCCAGATGTTCAAGCAGGTTTTAGAAAAGGCAGAGGCACCAGAGATCAAATTGCCAACATCCGCTGGATTATGGAGAAAGCAAGAGAGTTCCAGGAAAACATCTATTTCTGCTTCATTGACTATACCAAGGACTTTGACTGTGTGGATCACAATAAAATGTGGAAAATTCTGAAAGAGATGGGAATCCCAGACCACCTCACCTGCCTCTGGAGAAACCTGTATGCAGGTCAGGAAGCAACAGTTAGAACTGGACATGGAACAACAGACTGGTTCCAAATAGGAAAAGGACTACGTCATTGTTGTATATTGTCACCCTGCTTATTTAATTTCTATGCAGAGTACATCATGAGGAACTCTGGGCTGGAAGAAGCACAAGTTGGAATCAAGATTGCTGGGAGAAATATCAATAACCTCAGATATGCAGATGACACCACCCTTATGGCAGAAAGTGAAGAGGAACTCAAAGGCCTATTGATGAAAGTGAAAGCGGAGAGTGAAAAGGTTGTCTTGAAGCTTACCATTCAGAAAACAAAGATCATGGCATCTGGTCCCATCACTTCTTGGGAAATAGATGGAGAAACAGTCGAAACAGTGTCAGACTTTATTTTTGGGGGCTCCAAAATCACTGCGGATGCTGATAGCAGCCATGAAATTAAAGGACGCTTACTCCTTGGAAGGAAAGTTATGACCAGCCTAGATAGCATATTAAAAAGCAGAGACATTACTTTGCCAACCAAGGTCCGTCTAGTCAAGGCTATGGTTTTTCCCGTGGTCATGTATGGATGTGAGAGTTGGACTGTGAAGAAAGCTGATCACCGAAGAATCGATGCTTTTGAACTGTGGTGCTGGAGAAGACTTTTGAGAGTCCCTTGGACTGCAGGGAGATCCAACCAGTCCATTCTAGAGGGGATCAATCCTGGGTGTTCATTGGAAGGACTTATGCTAAAGCTGAAACTCCAACACTTTGGCCACCTCATGTGACGAGTTGCCTCACTGGAAAAGACTCTGATTCTGGGAGCGATTGGGGGTAGGAGGAGACAGGGACGACAGAGAATGAGGTGGCTGGATGGCATTACCGACTCGATGGACATGAGTTTGAGTGAACTCCGTGAGTTGGTGATGGACAGGGAGGCCTGGCGTGCTGTGGTTCATGGGGTTGCTAAGAGTCGGATACGACTAAGCGACTGAACTGAACTGAACTGAAGGTCAACAATATACATGTGTACATGCATTTCTCAGGCATGCAAGCATCCAGAGGAGAAACACAGAGCGGAAGAGACAGACTGAATTTGGAAAGTTCAAGAAAGAGACGGAACGAGGGAGAGAGACTGAACAATGCAGAGAGAAAATGAGTCGATTTCACAGTATTTGCATGAATCTCACTTGAGTTTGGGAAAAGTAACAGTGCCAATTCCCCCTGAAAGGGGGAAAATGACCCAAAATGATGAGACTCAAAAACAAGTATGCGGGGAGCCACTGTTGGTGCAGGCTCCACCACGCCTCGAGGCAGAGTTCGACATTTGAGTAGGACGAGGAATGTTGATATCAGAGGCGGCGATGTCTGAATATTATCTTGCGGTCCTCCCAATGCTGGGGTCAAGAAATAGGCAGGAAGTGGACTTCATCTTTGAAGGTCCCAGAGCCCATCTAGGCCTGATTCTGCCCCATTCTGTGCTAGGTCAGCCCTGTGTGGAATCCATCCATTGGGACGTCTCAGTGTCGTAGCTCCATGTGAGAGCGGCCCAAAGTTTGAACAGGCACTGGAGCTGTTCGTAGGTTGACAGACCTAGGCAGGAAATGGGAAAGTGATCCCCACTCTGCAGATGGAGAGACTGTGGAAACCCTGCGGGGCACATGGCTTGCCCAGGGCCACATCACTTCTGAGAAGAAGGAGCCTGGCCTGAAAGCACCTATGTCCTCAGAGCTCAGGCCCTGGCTGCACCCTGGTCTATTAAGGCTGTGGGTTGTGCTGTGTGAGTGTCAATTTGCCTGCACATGTCCTGAGGGCATGGGGGAACAACCAGAAACACAGAGGTTCCCTTGGGGAACTTTGTGGAATGGACCTTGGCCACAAAAGCAGGAAATGATATCACTTCCGGGAAACAGAACCCAACAGAACCCGAAACCCGGATTTCCAGGCCTCCCCAGCAGAGAGGAGCCCCCAGCCAGATCGCTTGCTTTCAAGATGTTCTGCTGTTTGCCCCTGCCCAGAGGCCAGGGCCTCAGGCAAGCTCACAGGCAGCGTGTGTGGGAACGCGGTTGATGCTGGCTCAGGGCCCCCAGAGAGGCCTCTGATCCTTTGCCCGAAGGAACAGAAAGGTAACAGGGGAGACCCAGGCGAGGTCAGGCCACCTCTCTCGTCCCATATGGGGAAGCCTGAGGCCTTTCCTTGTGTGTGGATGGGGGTTTCTTGGGGTGTGTCTGCCTCAGGCAAGACAGGCCGCATATGGGTCAGGAGCCCGTGGGTCGCTTGTGTCCACACCCCAGGGGAGAGCATGCTGAGTGGCATGGGGAGTGTCCGGGCTGAGCCGTGTGCCCAGGCTGACCTCACACCCTCATGGGGGTTCTCCGTCCTACCCGGTGGGTACTGAGCCGACACCCGAATCTGTTCTTTTTGGGAGCAGAAAGGCAGACGGGTAGAAACTTTAGACATCTTGTCCAGGCTCAGCTCAGAAATATTGAAGCAGGGCTGGCTGGTGGTCACTATCATTGCATAGCGTCCCACCCGAGGTGGCCCCTGAGGTGCACACCCCATCAACCTCCAAGAGGGAGGTTTCAGAGCACCACCCCCTGCCCTGGAGGCCCAGTGCAGGCTCCAGGTGAGCGTGACCACGGAGGGCTCAGGCGAACTGGCGATGAAGAGGAAGCGGGCAAGGCCTGCTGCTCAGACACCACCCAGCACACACCCAGGTACCCAGTCTCAGGCTGCCACTGAGCTCAGCACAGCCAGCTCTAAACCAGAGCGCTGAGAAGCCCTGCCTCGGAGGCAGCAGGAGGACCTGGAACCCAACACAGCAGAGCACAGAGGTGAGGCGGCTGGGGATGCTGCATGTGAGTATGGGGAGGCGGTGCTGAGCCACACAGGGATGAGTCCTCAAGAGCTGAGGCTGGGCCTGGACCAAAGGCTGGACTCAAACCACCCATCTTGGAGACTGCAGAGAAGACACCAATGCTGGGCCTTCTTAATGCATCTCTAGGAAGCTTTCATGCCCACTTAGGCACATGGCAAGGCTGGCCTGTGGCAAACTCTTCTTTTCCCCAAGCTCTAGCTCTGACCGTCAAACTGATCCAGCCTCCACTAACAAGACCTTTACCTACAGAGGTGGGAGCTCCAGGTGCAGGACCCAGGGATCCAATGAGGGGAGATCGAGACCTGAGACGTCCCCACCCAAAGACACGGGGCAAGCCGGGTACTGGCCAGCACCCTCACCACATTGGATCTCTGTGCCTGCAGGACCCCAAGCCCCAGGCCCTGATATCCTACCGCACCTTCCAGAACCTCCACTTCCCCGTGCACTTGCACCTGCTTGGGCTTTGGCGGCAGAACCCTAGTCAGGGCCTGAGTGACCACCTGGGCAGGGGCAGCCTGCTCTGGCTCCTGCCAAAGACTCAGACGCACACCGTTTCTGTCCCTCCCCTGCAGGGAGAACAGGCCCTAGTTCTGGACATAGACTCAGAGCCCTTTTGGCAAATACCTGGTCCAAGGGTGCGGTTGGCTCTGCAGCCTCCATCCCTGTGTGTTCCCCGTGGATGCCGTCCACTCTCTCCCCACCCAGGGGAGATTGAATTCCCTTGCCCTGAGCTGATTTTCATCAGGCTCCTAGGCATCTTTCTTCTCATCTTTTATGTTTTTTGTGGCTTTATGTATATTTTGCTCATAAGTCTGTATCAATAAATTTTCCTCCCTTGAAGCCATCTGGGAATATGGAGGCCTTCACAATGCTCTGTAAGCATCACCACTGTCTACATTCAGACACCCTCATTCCATTTCCCCCACTTCCCAGCAAAGCCTAGATTCATGGCAAACACTCCCCATTCCTCTCTCCCCCTCCTGACAACATTGAGTCTACTTTTCTCTGCATTTCTTCCCATCCTTTTGAGGCCACAATCAATGCCAATCACTGAAATGAAAGGAAACTGGATTTTCCTCTGACTGAAGTTGAAAGTTGCAGTCTCTCAGTATTGTTAGAATCTTGGCATCCCCATGAATTCTACAGTCCGTGGAATTCTCTAGAGCAGAATCCTGGAGTGGGTAGCTTTTCCCTTCTCCAGGGGAGTTTCTGACTCCCCACATATTGGAAGACCAAACTTTAGAATTCTCGTTTCTATGTCATTTGAAGTAGCCTTTGGGTATCTGAAAGGACAGTGTAGGTCCTTTCAAGATGTCATCTGCCAAACGAAGCCTCTTGGCAAATGTGCTCAAAATCTCCAGGTAGGCAGTGCTGTGGTAATTGGGACTCCTCAGGCACAAGGGAAATGCTGAGTTCTTCTGCCGGAACAAACAAACTAACAACAATAAACCAGGCAGGAGAAATGGAAAGATAAACCCACAGCAACTAAGGGAGAAATGTTCCTCAGAGCACAAAGCCAGAGAAAGACCCACCATCCTTTTGGCCCCCATATCCTCGAGAAAATCAGTGATCGGGAAGGAAAGAGAAGAAACATATGCAGGTCCAATGAGAGGAAATGCACATGTCTCGTGTAGGGCAGAGATGGCCTGACACTTCGCATGGACACGCGGGCAAAGGGAAACACAGTGCAGGTGGCAGTGGTCATCATCTCAGTGCTAGGTGCTCCAGATGGTGACAACCAGCCTTCGGGACCACAAGAGGGAGCCGAGGGCCTAGCAGAGCCCATAGACATCTCTCTCGCTCTCTGGGAGAAGAGTGTGCAGGACCCATCAAAGTCCCACAGGAGCATCTCTTGGCGATCAGTGCCCACCCTCAGGGTGGATCCCACTCCACTTCTGGCACGGTTGTGTCTGTCTGCTGAGATGCTCACCTCTGGCGGTCCAAAGCCACAGGCTTGCTGGGCGCCTGCCGAGACTAAACTCCCTTCAGCTGCTCACACAGCCAAGGCCAAACGAGGATACCTGTGGCCTGCGGCTCACAGATGGAAGATCAGAACCCTATCAACCCAACCTGGGGATCAGTGCTGAAAGGGAGGCTGCACCCGAGTCCCTTTCCACTGGAAACAGAGAAAGTCTGATTGGTTATTGTTCATCGGGAACATCCAGAAAGTTTAATTAGTGGATAGGGGCGACCTGTACGTGGAGTGCAGAATTTCATGGTTTTTCTCGAATTGCGGCTTGAAGCTTCGAGGTCTTCTCGAGTTACGACGGGAACCACTGTGACTCGCTAGTTTTGCCTCATGGAAGTCAGGTCTTCTGTCATGTTGTAAGTGGAACTTCGTGATTCCTTTCGAGTCATTGCAGGGCATGAGGGTCACATTTAGTCTTGAGAGGGTAAACTCAGTTTTCCTCTCCAGTGGCCACAGGGATCTTGGGGTTGCTATGAAATTTCCCCTGGGGAGTCAGACCTAGTCTTCGTTGAGGAGGGAACTAAGATTTCCCCCCAAGTTGTAAAAGGATTATCAGGCCCGCTATCTGTTTGAGCGGGAAATTTGGGCTTTTTCCAGAGGCTAAGCGGGGGATTAATGCCTCCGATCACGTTAGGAGTTGATACTCCGTGTTCCACTGGAGCTGCTGCAAACACAACATGACTCATCTCTAGTTGAGTGTGAACTCGGAGTTCCTTGACCTTGCTGCAGTATCTATTGGGTTGCCCTCGAGTGTCAATAGATGTGACAGGACTCATCAAGTGGTGTGAGTGGAAGTTGGGATTCCTCTTCATTTGTAAGTGGAAGGTCCCATTATCTTCAGCTGAGGTGTGATCACAGGCCTTCTCTTAAATTGTGGTGGGGAAATTCAGTTTTCTTCTCTCATCAGGATGGGTATCTCTGGGCGACCCTTAAGTTGCATCAAGGAAGTCAAGCCTCATATCGAATTTGGAAAAGGAACTCGGGACTTCTGTCTATGTGTTTCAGGAAAAAAAGATTACCTCATCTTGCTTTGAAAGAGGAATCTCGAGGTTTTGCTCGAGTTGCTATGGGAAGTTTGGTGATCCACTCGAGTAACGACGGGAATATCAGGGAGCCTCCCGTGTTGTCTCTGGGAAGTCAGAACTCCTTTCCATTTGCAAGAGGAAAATTAGGATTCCTTGGCATTGCTGCAAAGAAAGAGGTCTGCATCTAGATTCGCGTTGGTTTAACTCAGCATTCCTCTCCAGTAGCAACAGAGTTCTTAGGATTGCTCTCAAATTTCACCTGGGGTGTCAGGCCTCCTCTCGTTTTCAGACTTGGAACTCCGCTTCCTTCTCGATTTGTAAAAGGGGTGTTAGGCCACAGTGGAGTTGAATTTGTACCTGGAGATTGTATTGAGAATGCTCGGGGAGTCAGGTCTCCACTCGTCTTGTGAGTTGAACCTCGAGGATACATTTGAATCTGTTCAGTGGAATCAGACAATATCTCGAGTGGGTGGGGACACCGGTACCTTTTCCAATTGTGTTTTGAAACCCTGTGGATATTCCCGAGTTTCAAGGTGGTACTGGCCTCCTTGTAATGTGCCACGGGAATGTCCGGATTCCATTCCAGACATAGCAGTGGGATCGACTGTCATCTGGGAAAGAGAACTGGAAACAGGGCACTTTGTCAGTTGTGGCAGGAAACTCGGTGTTCTTCTTGATTGGGATGGGGTAGGTCGGTGTAATTTTTCAGTCACATAAAGGATGTTAAGAACCTTCTGGAGTTTCCAACGGGAATGTGGGACTGCCCTTGAGAATCTGAAACGGAAATGCTCCTTATCTCGCCTTTAGGGCAAAATCTTGTTGTTTCTCTCGAGTTGCGGAGGGAAGCTTGGTATCTCTCTCCAGTTGCGAAGGGAACCTAGGAAATCGCTCATGTTGCTTCAGGGAATTCAGGTCTCCTGTCATCTTGGAAGCGGTACTTCGGGATTACTCTTGAGACGTGGAATGGGAATAGGGCCTCCTCTGCTGTTGAGTCGGAAAAACGTGTGCTCCTCTCCAGTGGGGACAGCTATGTCGGGTAGTTTTTGAGTCGCATAAAGGGTGTTACGTACCCATTCGAATTTCAAGCGGGAATGTGGGATTTCTCTTGAGACTCTGCAATGAAAAATTTCCTCATCTGGCATTGAAGGGATAATCTTGTGGTTTTTCTCGAGTTGCGGTTGGAAGCTTGGGGTTCTTCTCGAGTTGTGACGGAGACCTCAGGAACTCTCTCGTGTTGTCCCATAGAAGTCAGGTCTCCTATCATGTTGGAAGGGAAACCTCGGGATTCCTCTCTAGGCACAGCAGAGGAATAGGGCCGCATCGAGCGTTGAGTCGGTCAACTCTGTGTTCCTCTCCAGTGGCGACAGGGATCTCGGAGTTGCTACGAAGGTTTTACTGGGGGGTCAGGTTTCGTTTCGATTTGAGGCATGGAATTCTGCTTTCCTTTCGAGTTATAAAAGAGGAATCTGTCCTCGTGTCGTGATCAGGCCGTCCATTAGGGCTTTTTCTATAGCCTCATCATGGGTGTCAGGTATCCTGTCCTCTTGTGATGTCATGGTCGGTTTTACCTTGGAGCTTTGCTAGATCCTCAGGACCTACCTCGCTTGGAGGGGGAACTCATAGCAGTGGGTAGCTTGTAGTCTCTCTCGAGTTATGACAGAGACCTCAGGAACTCGCTCGTTTTGCTTCTTAGAAGTCAGGTCTCCTTTCGTGTTGCAAGGAAAGCTTCGGGATTACCCTCGATGTGTGGAATGGGAATAGGGCCTCATCTAAGAATGAGTCTGTATATTGTGTTCTCTTCTCCTGTGGGGACTGCTATGTCAGGGAATTTTGTGTCGCATAAAGGGTGTCAAGTACCCCAACGAGTTTCAAGCGGGAATGTGGGATTTCTCTAGAGACTCTGCAGCAGAAAATTTCCTCATCTCGCATTGATGGGCGAATTTTTTGGTTTTTGTCCAGCTGAGGCTGGTAGCTTGTAGTTTCTCTTGAGTTGCGACGGGGATCTCAGGATATTGCCGGTGTTGTCCCAGGGAAGTCTGGCCTGCTTTCGTGTTGGAACAGAAACCGCAGTATTCTTCCCATGGCGCACCAGAGAAATAGGGCCAAATCTAGCATTGTGTAAGTAAATTGTGTGCTCTTCCTCAGTGGGGCCGGTTATGTTGGGGAAGTTTTGAGTCCCATAAAGGGTGTCAAGTACCCTTTCGAGTTTCAAGCGGGAATGTGGAATTTTAATGAGACTCTGCATTGGAAAAGTTCCTCATCTCGCCTTGAGGGCTGAATCTTTTGGTTTCTCTCGAGTTGTGGCGGGAAGACTGTGGTCCCACTCGAGTTTCAACAGGGACCTCAGGAACTCACTCGTGGTCTTCAGGGACATCAGTTCTCCTTTCGTGTTGCAAGGACAGCTTCGGGATTACTGTCGAGGAGTGGAAATGGAACAGGGCATGACCTAAGTTTGAGTCCGGAAATTGTGTGCGCCTCAGTACTGGGGACAGCTATGTCAGGGAACGTTTTGGGTCGCATAAAGAGTGTCAAGTACCCGTACGAGTTTCAAGCAGAAATGTGGGATATCTCTTGAGACTCTGCAGCAGAAAAGTCCCTCATCATGCCTTGAGGGCAGAATGTTGTGGTTTTTCTTGAGTTGCGGCGGGAACCTTGGAGTCCCTCTCGAATTGGGACGGGGACCTCAGGAACTCGCTCCCATGGACCCTGGAAAGTCAAGTCTCCTTTCGTGTTGGAAGGGCAACTTAGAGATTCCTGTCGAGGCGTGGAATGGGAATTGGGCTTCATCTAGAGATGAGTCCGTTAATTGTGTGCTCCTCTCCTGCGGGGACGGCTTAATTTTTGTGTCGCAGAAAGGGTGTCAAGTATCCGTTCGAATTTAAACCGGGAATATGGGGTTTCTCTTGAGACTCTGCAGCAGAAATATTCCTCATCTCGCATTGGTGGGGAATCTTTTGATTTTTCTCGCTTTGCAGCGGGAAGCATGTGGTCTCTCTCGAGTTACGTTGGGGACCTCAGGAACTCGCTCGTGTTGCTTCAGGGAGGTCAGGTCTTCTTTTGTGTTGCAAGAGAGGTTCTGGATTACTCTGGAGGCGTGGAATGAGAATAGGGCCTCATCTAAGAATGAGTCTGTAAATTATGTTCTCCTCTCCATGCGGGCAGCTTTATCACGGAACGTTTTGAGTTGCATAAAGGGTGTCAAGTAGCTGTAAGAGTTTCAAGCGGAAATGTGGGGTTTCTCTTGAGACTCTGCAGCGGAAAATTTTCTCATCTCACATTGAGGGTAGAATCTTGTGGTTTTTCTCGAGTTGTGCCGGGAAGCTTGGGGTCCCTCTCTAGTTGCGCCGGGGACCTCAGGAATTCGCTTTTGTTGCTTCAGCGAAGTCAGGTCTCCTTTCTTTTTGCAAGAAGAGCTTCGGGATTACTCTCGAAGCGTGGAATGGGAATAGGGCCTCATATAACATTGAGTCCGTAAATTGTGTGCTCCACAGCACTGGAGACTGCTATGTCAGGGAACTTTTTGAGTCACCTAAACGGTGTCAAGTACCCATTCGAGTTTCAATCGGGAATGTGGGATTTCTCCTGAGACTCTGCAGCAGAAAATTTCCTCATCTCACATTAATGGGGAAGTTTTGTGGCTTTTCTCGAGTTGCGGCAGGAAGCTTGGGGTTCTTCTCGAGTTATCACGGGGACCTCAGGAAATCACTCTTGTTGCCCCAGTGAAGGAAGGTCTCCTATAATGTTGGAAGGGGAACCTCGGGATTCCTCTCCAAATGCAGCAGATGAATAGGGCCATATCTAGTGTTGATTTTGTCAACTGTGTATTCCTCTCCAGTGGGGATATGCATCGTGGAGTTGCTCTCAACATTCAACTGGGGCTCTTCTCGTGTTCAGGCATGGAACTCTACTTTCTTCTCGAATTGTAAAAGGGGTGTTAGACCACAGTCGAGTTGATTTTGTAACTGGAGACTGTATGGAGAATCCTCGGGGAGTCAGGTCTCCATTCTTCTTGTGAGTTGATACTCGAGGATACATTTGTATCTGTGCCGTGGAATCATACAATATCTCTAGTGGGTGGGGACATCGGTTCCTTTACCAATTGTGTTTTGAAACCGTGTGGATCCTCCCTAGGTTCAAGGTGGTCCTGGCTTCCTTCTAGGGTGCGATGGAACCGCCGGATTCCATTCCAGACAAAGCAGGTGAATCGACTGTCATCTGGAAAACAAGACTGTATAACAGGGCATTTTGTCAGTTGTGGCAAGAAACTCAGTGTTCCTCTCAACTGGGGCAGGGTATGTCGGTGTAATTTTTGAGTCGCATAAAGGATGTAAAGTTACCTGTCATGTCGGAAGCTGGAATGTGGGATTTCTTTTGAGAATCTGCAACGGAAATGTTCCTCATCACGCTTTGAGGGCAGAATTTTCTGGTTTTCCTTGAGTTGTGGTGGGAAGCTTCGGGTCCCTCTCAAATTGTGATGGAGAACAGAGGAACTCGCTTGTGTTTCCCCAGGAAAGCCAGGTCTCCTTTCGTGATGGAAGAGGACTTTCAGGATTCCTCTGGAGGCGTGGAATGGGAATTGGGCTTCATATAGAGATGAGTTCGTTATTGTGTGCTATTCCCCTGTGGGTTCAGCTTAATTAGGAAGCTTTTTGTGTCACAGAAAGGGTGTCAAGTAGCAGTTCGAGTTTCAAGCGAGAATGTGGGATTTCTCTTGAGACTCTGCAGCAGAAAAGTTCCTCATGTCACATTGATGGGGGAATCTTGTGATTTCTCTCAAGTTGTGGTGGGAAGCTTGTAGTCTATCACAAGTTATGACCGGGACCTCAGGAACTCGTTCATATTGCTTCAGGGAAGTCAGGTCTCCTTTCGTGTTGCTAGGAGAGCTTCGGGATTACTCTCCAGGCGTGGAATGGGAATAGGGCCTCATCTAAGAATGAGTCTGTATATTGTGTTCTCCTCTCCAGTGGGGACAGCTATGTCTGGGAACTTTTTGAGTCGCATAAAGGGTGTCAGGTACTCCTACGAGTTTCAAGCGGCATTGTGGGATTTCTCTTGAGACTCTGCAGTAGAACACCTCCTTATCGCTCATTGATGGGGAATCCTGTGGTTTATTTCGAGTTACGTTGGGAAGCTCCGGGTTCCTCTGGAGTTGCTACGGGGACCTCAGGAACTCTCTCGTGTTGTCCCAGGGAAGTCTGGTCTCCATTCGTGTTGGAAGGGGAACCACAGTATTCTTCCCGTGGTGCAGCAGAGTAATAGCGCCGAATCTAGCATTATGTAGGTAAATTGTGTGCTCTTCCTGAGTGGGGCCAGTTATATCATGGAAGTTTTGAGTCGCATAAATGGTGTCAAGTCCTCCTACGAGTTTCAAGGGGGAATGTGGCAGTTCTCTTGAGACATTGTAGCAGAAAATTTCCTCATCTCGCATTGATGGCCGAATCTTTTGTTTTTTTTTTCCAGTTGCGGTGGGGAGTCTGTAGTCTCTCTCGAGTTACGACGGGGATCTCAGGATATTGCTGGTGTTGTCCGTGGGAAGTAGGGTCTCCTTTTGCATTGGAACGGAACCACGGTATTCTTCCCATGGCGCAGCAGAGGAGTAGGGCCGAATCTAGCGTTGTGTAGGTAAATTTTGTGCTCTTCCTCAGTGGGGCCGGTTATGTTGGGGAAGTTTTGAGTCGCATAAAGGGTGTCAAGTACCCTTTCGAGGTTCAAGCGGGAATGTGGAATTTTAATAAGACTCTGCATTGGAAAAGATCCTCATCTCTCCTTGAGGGTTGAATCTATTGGTTTTTCTCAAGTTGTGGCAGGAAGCTTGTGGTCCCTCTCGAGTTGCGATGGGGACCTCAGGAACTCACTCGTGGTCTTCAGGGACATCAGTTCTCCTTTCGTGTTGCAAGGACAGCTTCGGGATTACTGTCGAAGAGTGGAATGGGAACAGGGCATGACCTAAGTTTGAGTCCGGAAATTGTGTGCTCCTCAGTACTGGGGACAGCTATGTCAGGGAACGTTTTGGGTCGCATAAAGAGTGTCAAGTACCCGTATGAGTTTCAAGCGGAAATGTGGGATTTCTCTTGAGATGCTGCAGGGAAAATTTTCCTCACCTCATCTTGAGTAGAGAATATTGTGTTTTTTCTCGAGTTTCGGCGGGAATCTTGGTGTCCTTCTCGAGTTGCGACACAGACCTCAGGAACTCGCTCTTGTGTTCCTCGGAACTCTGCTCTTCCTTCGTTTTGTTAGGGGAACATCAGGATTACTCTCGAGGCGTGGAATGAGAATAGGGCCTCATCTAAAGTTGATTCCATAAACTGTGTTCTCCTCTCAAGTGGGGACAGGTATGTCAGGGAATATTTTGAGTCTCATATACGGTGTCAAAAATCCGTTCTCGTTTCAAGCGGGAATGTGGGATTTCTCTTGAGACTCTGCAGGGGATCTTTTCCTCATCTCACCTTGAGTACAGAATTTTGTGGTTTTTCTCGAGGTGCGGCTGGAAGCTTGGGGTCTTTCTCGAGTTGCGACAGGACCTCAGGAACACGCTCGTGTTGTCACTGGGAAGTCAGTTCTCCTTTTTTTTAATTAGAAGAACATCAGGATTACTGTAGAGGCTGGGAATGGGAATAGGGCCTCATCTAGAGTGGAGTCCATAAACTCTGTTCTCCTCTCAAGTGGCAAGAGCTATGTCAGGGAAAGTCTTCAGTAGCATAAAGGGTGTCAAGTGATGATTCGCGTTTCAAGCGGGAATGTTGGATTACTCTTGAGATTCTGCATGGGAAATTTTCCTCATCACACCTTTACTGCCGAATCTTGTGATTTTTATCGAGTTGGGGCGGGAATATTAGGGTCTTTCTGGAGTTCCGACAGGGAACTCAGGAACTCGCTGGTGTAGTCCCTGGGAAGTCAGGTCTCCTTTCATTTTGGTAGGGGACCATCGGGATTACACTCGAGGCGTGGAATGGGAATAGGGCCTCATCTATGCTTGAGTCCATAAATTATGTTTTCCTCTTAAGTGGGGATAGCTATGACAGGGAATGTCTTTAGTCGCATAAAGGGTGTTACGTACCCGTTCGCGTTTCAAGCAAATATGTGGGATGTCTCTTGAGACTCTGCAGGGGAAATTTTCCTCATCTCACCTTGAGTGCAGAATCTTGTGGTTTTTCTCAAGTTGCTGTGGGAAGCTTGGGTCCCTTCTCGAGTTGCGACAGGGACCTCAGTACCTCGCTCTGTAGTCCCTGGGAAGTCAGGTCTCCTTTCGTTTTAGTAGGGGAATTCGGGATTACTAGCGAGGCCTAGAAGGGGAATAGGGCTTCATTACTGTTGAGTCCATAATTTGTGTTCTACTCTCAAGTACGGACAGCTATGTCAGGGAATGTCTTGAGTGGCATAAAGGGTGTCTAGTACCCGTTCGCGTTTCATCAGGGAATGTGGGATTTCTCCTGAGACTCTGCATTGGAAATTATCCGCATCGCACCTTGAGTGCAGAATCTTGTGTTTTTTCTCGAATTGCGGCGAGTAGATTGGGGTCCTTCTCGATTTGCGACAGGGACCTCTTGAACTCGCTCATGTAGTCCCTGTGAAGTCACGTCTCCTCTTGTTTTGGTAGGTGAACATACGGATTACTTTTGAGGCATGGAATGGGAATAGGGCCTCATCTAAAGTTGAGCCCATAAATTGTGTTCTCCTCTCAAGTGGGAACAGCTATGTCAGGGAATGTCTTGAGTCGCATAAAATGTGTCCAGTACCCGTTCGCATTTCAAGAGGGAATGTGGGATTTCTCCTGAGACTCTGCATTGGAAATTTTCCCCATCTCGAGTACAGAATCTTGTGGGTTTTCTCGAGTTGCGGCGGGAAGCTTGAGGTCCTTCTAGAGTTGCCACAGGTACCTCAAGAACTCGATCGTGTAGTTTCTGGGAAGTCAGGTCTCCTTTCGTGTTGGTAGGGGAATATTGGTATTACTATTGAGGCGTGGAATGGGAATAGTGCCTCATCTTTGTTGGCCCATAAATTGTGTTCTCCTTTCAATTAAGGACAGCTATGTCAGGGAATGTCTTGATTCGCATAAAGTGTGTCAAGTACCCGCTAGCGTTTCAAGAGGAAATGTGGATTTTCTCTTGAGATTGCAGGGGGAATTTTCCTCATTTCACCTTGAGTGCAGAATCTTGTGGTTTTTCTCGAGTTACGGTGGGAAGCTTGGGTACCTTTTTGAGTTCTGATAGGGACCTCAGGAACTCGCTCCTGTAGTCCCTTGGAAGTCAGGTCTTTCGTTTGGTAAGGGAACATCGGGATTACTCTAGAGGCATAGAATGGGGATAGGGCCTCATCTCAAATTGAGTCCATAAATTGCATTCTCCTCTCATTTGGGGACAGCAATATCAGGGAATGACTTGAGTTGCATTAAGGGTGTCAAGTACCCATTAGCGTTTCAAGCGGGAATTAGGGATTTCTCTTGACTCTGCTGCGGGAAATTTCATCATCTCACCTTCAGTGCAGAATCTTGTGGGTTATCTCGAGTTGTGGCGGGAAGTTTGGGGACCTTCTCGAGTTGCGAAACAACCCCAGGAACTCGCTCGTGTAGTACCTGGGAAGTCAGGTCTCCTTTCGTTTTGGTAGGGGAACATGGGGATACAAGAGAGGCGTGGAAGGGGAATAGGGTCTCATTAAAATTGAGTCCATCAATTGTGTTCTCCTCTCAAGTACGGACAGCTATGTCAGGGAATGTCTTGCGTCGCATAAAACGTGTCAATTACCCGTTCGTGTTTCAAGTGGGAATGTGGGATTTCTCTTGAGACTCTGCAGGGGAGATTTTCCTCATGTCACCTTGAGTGCAGAATCTTGTGGTTTCTCTCTTGTTGCGGCGGGAAGCTTGGGGTCCTTCTCGAATGTGACAGCGACGTCCGGAACTCGCTCAAGTAGTCCCTGGGAAGTCAGGTCTCCTTTCTTTTTGGTAGGGGAACATCGGGAATGCTCTCGAGGCGTGGAATGGGAATAGGGCCTCATCTAAATTTGAGTCCAAAAATTGTTTTCTCCTCTCCAGTATGGACAGCTATGTCAGGGAATGTCTTGAGTGGCATAAAGGGTGTCAAGTACCCATTCGCGGGAATGTTGGATTTCTCTTGAGTCTCTCCAGGGGAAATTTTCCCCATCTCATCTTGAGTGCAGAAACTTGTGGTTTTTTTCTTGTTTTGGCGGGAAGCTTCGGTCCTTTCTCGAGTTGTGACAGGGACCTCAGGAACTCGCTCGAGTAGTCCCTGGGCTGTCAGGTCTCCTTTCGTTTTGGTAGGGGAACATCGGGATTACTCTTGCGGCATGGAATGGAAATAGGTCTCTTCTCAATTTGAGTCCATAAACTGTGTCCTCCTCTCAAGTAGGGACAGCAATGTCAGGGATTGTCTTGAGTCGCATAAAGGGTGTCAATTCCCCTTTCCTGTGTCAAGCGGGAATGAGGGATTTCACTTAGACTTTAAATGGGAAATTTTCCTCATGTCACCTTGAGTGCAGAATCTTGTGGTTTTTCTTCTGTTGCTGCTGCAAACTTGGTGCCCTTCTCGATTTGCAACAGGGACCCCAGGAACTCGCTCGTGTAGTCCCTGGAATCAAGTCTCCTTTCGTTTTTGTAGGGGAACATCGGGATTAATCTCATAGTGTGTAATGGGAATAGGGCCTCATCTAAAGTTGACTACATAAATTGTGTTCTCTCAAGTGGGGAAGCTATATCGGGGAATCTCTTGAGTCGCATAAATGGAGTCAAGCACCCGTTCGAGTTTCAAGCGGATATATGCGGTTTCTTTTGAGACTCTGCAGGGTTAAATTTCCTCATTTCACCTTGAGTGCAGACTCTTGTGAAGTCTCTAGAGTTGTGGCTGGAAGCTTGGTGTCCTTCTCGAGTTACGAAAGGGACCTCAAGTACATCCTCTTGTAGTCCCTGGGAAGTCAAGTCTCCTTTCGTTTTGGTAGGGGAACATCGGGATTTCTATCAAGCCGTGGAATGGGAATAGGGCCTCATCTAAAGTTGAGGCCATAAATTGTGTTTTCCTCTCACGTGTGGACAGCTATGTCATGGAATGTCTTTAGTCGCAAAAAAGGGTGTCAAGTACCCGTTCACGTTTCAAGCGGGGATATGGGATTTCTCTTGAGAGTCTACCGGGGGAATTTTCCTCATCTCACCTTGAGTGCAGAATCTTCTGATTTTTCTCGATTTGAGGCGGGAAGCTTGGGGTCCTACTCGAGTTGCGCCAGGGACCTCAGGAACTCGCTGGTGTAGTACCTGGGAAGTCAGTTCGCCTCTCCTTTTGGTAGGGGAACATCGGGATTACTCTCGAGGCGTGGATTGGGAATACGGCCTCATCTCAAATTGAGTGCATAAATTGTGTTTTCCTCTCAAGTGTGGACAGCTATGTGAGGGAATGTCTTGAGTCGCATAAAGGGTGTCAAGTACCCGTTCGCGTTTCAAACGGGGATGTGCGATTTCTCTTTAGACTTTGCAGGGGAAATTTTCCTCTTCTCACCTTTAAGGCAGAATCTTGTGTTTTTTTCTCGAGTTGCGGCGGGTTGCTTGGGGTCCTTCTCGATTTGCAACAGGGACCTCTGGAACTCACTCGTGGAGTCTCAGGGAAGTCAGGTCTCCTTTCGTTTTGGTAGGGGAACATTGGTATTACTCTGGAGGTGTGGCATGGGAATAGGGCCTCATCTATTTTGAGTCCATAAATTTCGTTATCTTTTCAAGTGGGGACAGCTATGTCAGGGAATGTCTTGAGTCACATAAATGGTGTCAAATACCCGTTCGCGTTTCAACAGGGAATGTGGGATTTCTCCTGAGACTCTGCATTTGAAATTTTCCTCATCTCACCTTGAGTGCAGAATCTTGTGGTTTTTCTCGTGTTTGCTTGGTAAGCTAGGCGTCCTTCTCAAGTTGCGACAGGGATCTCAGTAAATCGTTCCTGTAGTCCCTGGGAAGTCAGGTCTCGTTTCGTTTTGGTAGGGGAACTTCGGGATTACTCTCGAGGCGTGGAATGGGAATAGGGCCTCATCTAAAGATGAGTCAGTAAATTGTGGTGTCCTCTGAAATTGGGACAGCTATGTCAAGGAATGTCTTGAGACGCATAAAGGGTGTCAATTACTTGTTGGCGTTTCAAGCGGGAATGTTGGATATCTCTTGACTCTGCCAGGGGAATTTTCCTCATCTAACGTTGAGTTCAGAATCTTTGGTTTTTCTCCGAGCTGTGGCGGGAAGCTTGGGGTCTTTCTCGAGTCGTGACACAGACCTCAGGAACTCACTCGTGTAGACCCTGGGAATTCAGGTCCCCTTTCCTTATGGTAGTGGAACATCGGGATTACTCTCGAGGTGTGGAATGGGAATAATGCCTCATGTAAAGTTGAGTCCATGAATTGTGTTTTCCTCTCAAGTTGGGACAGCTATGTCAGAGAATGTCTTGAGTCGCTTAAAGGGTGTCAAGAAACTTTTCGCATTTCAAGCGGGAATGTGGGATTTCTCTGGATATTCTGCAGGGGAAATTTTCCACATCTCACCTTGAGTTCAGAATATTGTGGTTTTTCTCGAGTTTAGGCGGGAAGCTAGGGGTCCTTCTCAAGTTGCTACAGGGACCTCAGGAACTCGCTGGTGTATTCTCTGGGAAGTCATGACTCATTTCGTTTTGGGAGGGGAACATCGGTATTACTAACGAGGTGAGGAATGCGAATCGGGCCTCATCTAACGTTTGTCCATAAATTTTGTTCTCCTCTCAAGTGGGGACAGCTATCGGGGAATGTCTTGAGTCGCATAAAGGGTGTCAAGTACCCGTTCAAGTTTCAAGCAGAAATGTGCGATTTCTCTTGAGATTCAAAGGGGAAATTTTCCTCATCTCACTTTGAGTGCAGGATCTTGTGGTTCTTCTCGAGTTGCGGCGGGAAGATTGGGGTCCTTCTCGAGTTACGACAGGGACCTCAGGAACTCGCTCGTACAGTCCCTGGGACGTAATGTCTCCTTTCGTTTGGTAGGGGAACATCGGGATTACTCTTGAGGCGTGAAATGGAAATAGGTCCTCATCTAAAGTTCAGTCCATAAATTGTGTTCTCCTCTCAAGTGGGGGCAGCTATGTCAGGGAATGTCTTGAGTCGCATAAAGGGTGTCAAGTGTCTGTTCGAATTTCAAGCGCGAATATAGGATTTCCCTGGAGACTCTGCAGGGGAAATTTTCCTCATCTCGCTTTGAGTACAAAATCTTGTGTTTTTTCTCGAGTTGCAGCGGGAAGCTTGGGGTCCTTCTCGAGTTGCGACGGGGAACTCAGTTACTTGCTGATCATGCCCCAGGGAAGTCAGGTCTCCTTGTGTTTTGGAAGGGAAATCTCGGGATCATTCTCGAGGCGTGGAATGGCAATTGGACGTCATCTAGAGATGAGTCCATAAATTGTGTGCTCCTCTCCAGCAGGGACGGCTTAGTCAAGGAACTTTTATGGTTTCAGAAAGGGTGTCAAGGTCCTGTTCGAATTTCAAGCGGTAATGTGGGTTTTCCCTTGAGACACTGCAGCAGAAAATTCCATCATCTCGCATTGATTTGGGAATCTCGTGGTTTTTATCGAGTTGCTGCGGGAAGCTTGTAGTCCCTCTCAAGTTGACACAGTGACCTCAGAACCTAGCTCCTTTTACTTCAGGGAGATCAGGTCACTTTTCTTTTTGCAAGGAGATCTTCGGGATTACACTCAAGGAGTAGAATGGGAATACAGCCTCATCTAAAATTGAGTCCAAAAAATAAAAAATAAATAAAATAAAATTGAGTCCATTAATTGTGTTCTTCTCTCAAGTGGGGACAGCTATGTCAACGAATGTCTTGGGTCGCATATAGTGTGTCAAGTCCTGGTTCGAGTTTCAAGCAGGAATATGGGATTTCTCTTCATTCTAAGCATGGGAAAATTTTCCTCATCTCACCTTGAGTGCAGAATCTTGTGTTATTTCTCAAGTTGAGGCGGAAGCTTGGGGTCCTTTTCGACTTAAAACGGGCACCCAAGGAACACGCTAGTGTTATCCCTGGGAAGTCAGGTCTCCTTGCCTCTGGTAGGGGAAATTTGGGATTACTCTGGAGACGTGGAATGGGAATAGGGCCTCATCTAAAGTTGAGTCCAGAAATTCTGTTCTCCTCTCAAGTGGGGACAGCTATGTCAGGGAATGTCTTGAGTCGCATAAAGGGTGTCAAGGACCCGTTCGCCTTTCAAGCGGGAATGTGGGATTTCTCTTGAGACTCTGCAGGCGAGATTTTCCTCATCTCACCTTGAGTGCAGAATCTTGTGGGTTTTTTTCGTGTTGTGGCGAGAAGCTTTTGGCCCTTCTCAATTTGTAACAGGGACTTCAGAAACTCGCTAGTGTCGTCCCTGGGAAGTCAGGTGTGCTTTCGTTTTGGTAGGGGAACATCGGGATTACTCTTGAGGCGTGGAATGGAAATAGGTCTCTTCTCAATTTGAGTCCATAAACTGTGTCCTCCTCTCAAGTAGGGACAGCGATGTCAGGGATTGTCTTGAGTCGCATAAAGGGTGTCAATTCCCCTTTCCCGTGTCAAGCGGGAATGTGGGATTTCACTTAGATTCTACATGGGAAATTTTCCTCATGTCACCTTGAGTGCAGAATATTGTGGTTTTTCTTCTGTTGCTGCGGCAAATGTGGTGCCCTTCTCGATTTGCAACAGGGACCCCAGGAACTCGCTCGTGTAGTCCCTGGAATCAGGTCTCCTTTCGTTTTTGTAGGGGAACATCGGGATTAATCTAATGGTGTGTAATGGGAATAGGGCCTCATCTAAAGTTGAGTCCATAAATTGTGTTCTCCTCTCATTTGGGGACACCTATGTCAGGGAATGACTTGAGTCGCATAAAGGGTGTCAAGTACCCATTAGCCTTTCAAGCGGGAATTTGGAATTTCTCTTGACTCTGCTGGGGGAAATTTCATCATCTCAACTTGAGTGCAGAATCTTGTGGGTTATCTCGAGTTTCGGCTGGAAGCTTGGGGTCCCTCTCCAGTTGCGAAACAGACCTCAGGAAATCGCTCGTGTAGTCCCTGGGAAGTCATGTCTCCTTTCATTTTGGTAGGGGAACCTCGGGATTTCTCTCAATGCATGGAATGGGAATAGGGCCTCATCTAATGTTGAGTCCATAAATTGTGTTTTCCTCTCAAGTTGGGACAGCTATGTCATGGAATGTCTTTAGTCGCGAAAAAGGGTTTCAAGTATCCGTTCACGTTTCAAGCGGCGATATGGGATTTCTCTTGAGAGTCTACAGGGGGAATTTTCCTCATCTCACCTTGCGTGCAGAATCTTGTGGTTTTTCTCGATTTGCGGCGGGAAGCTTGGGGTCCTACTCGAGTTGCGCCAGGGACCTCAGGAACTCGCTGGTGTAGTACCTGGGAAGTCAGGTCGTCTCTCCTTTTGGTAGGGGAACAACGGGATTACTCTCGAAGCGTGGATTGGGAATAGGGCCTCATCTCAAGTTGAGTGCATAAATTGTGTTTTCCTCTCAAGTGTGGACAGCTATGTCAGGGAATGTCTTGAGTCGCATAAAGGGTGTCAAGTACCCGTTCGCGTTTCAAGCGGGGATGTGCGATTTCTCTTTAGACTTTGCAGGGGAAATTTTCCTCTTCTCACCTTTAAGGCAGAATCTTGTGTTTTTTTTTCTCAAGTTGCGGCGGGTAGCTTGGGGTCCTTCTCGATTTGCGTCAGAGACCTCTGGAACTCACTGGTGGAGTCCCAGGGAATTCAGGTCTCCTTTCGTTTTGGCAGGGGAACATTGGGATTACTCTCGAGGCGTGGAATGGGGATAGGGCCTCATCTAAAGATGAGTCAGTAAATTGTGGTGTCCTCTGAAATTGGGACAGCTATGTCAAGGAATGTCTTGTGACGCATAAAAAGTGTCAATTACTTGTTGGCATTTCAAGCGGGAATGTTGGATATCTCTTGACTCTGCCAGGGGAATTTTCCTCATCTCACCTTGAGTTCAGAATCTTTGGTTTTTCTCCGAGCTGTGGCGGGAAGCTTGGGGTCTTTCTTGAGTCCTGACACAGACCTCAGGAACTCACTCGTGTAGACCCTGGGAATTCAGGTCCCCTTTCCTTACGGTAGTGGAACATCGGGATTACTCTCGAGGTGTGGAATGGGAATAATGCCTCATGTAAAGTTGAGTCCATGAATTGTGTTTTCCTCTCAAGTGGGGACAGCTATGTCCAGGAATGTCTTGAGTCGCTTAAAGGGTGTCAAGAAACTTTTCGCGTTTCAAGCGGGAATGTGGGATTTCTCTGGATATTCTTTAGAGGAGATTTTCCACATCTCACCTTGAGTGCAGAATATTGTGGTTTTTCTCGAGTTTAGGCGGGAAGCTAGGGGTCCTTCTCAAGTTGCTACAGGGACCTCAGGAACTCGCTGGTGTATTCCCTGGGAAGTCATGACTCATTTCGTTTTGGGAGGGGAACATCGGTATTACTAACGAGGTGAGGAATGCAAATTGGGCCTCATCTAACGTTTGTCCATAAATTTTGTTCTCCTCTCAAGTGGGGACAGCTATCAGGGAATGTCTTGAGTCGCATAAAGGGTGTCAAGTACCCGTTCAAGTTTCAAGCAGAAATGTGCGATTTCTCTTGAGATTCAAAGGGGAAATTTTCCTCATCTCACTTTGAGTGAAGGATCTTATGGTTCTTCTCGAGTTGTGGCGGGAAGATTGGGGTCCTTCTCGAGTTGCAACAGGGACCTCAGGAACTCGCTCGTGTAATCCCTGGGACGTAATGTCTCCTTTCGTTTGGTAGGGGAACATCGGGATTACTCTTGAGGCATGAAATGGGAATAGGTCCTCATCTAAAGTTCAGTCCATAAATTGTGTTCTCCTCTCAAGTGGGGGCAGCTATGTCAGGGAATGTCTTGAGTCGCATAAAGGGTTTCAAATACCGGTTCAAGTTTCAAGCGGGAATGTGGGATTTCTCTTGAGACTCTGCAGAGGGAATTTTCCTCATCCACCTTTGAGTGCAGAATCTTGTGTTTTTTCTCGAGTTGCGGGGGAAGCATGGTGTCCTTCTCGAGTGGCGACAGAGACCTCAGAAACTCGCTCGTGTAGTCCCTGGGAACTCAGATCTCCGTTAGTTTTGCTAGGGGAACATTGGGTTACTCTCTAGGCGTGGAATGTTAATAGGGCCTCATCTAAATTTGAGTCCATAAATTGTGTTCTCCTCTCAAGTGGGGACAGCTATGTCAGGGAATGTCTTCAGTCACATAAACGGTGTCAATACACGTTCGCGTTTCTTGTGGGATGGTGGGATTTCTCTTGAGATTCAGCAGTGGAAATTTTCCTCATCTCGCCTTGAGTGCAGATCTTGTTTTTTTCTCGAGTTGTGGCGGGAAGCTTGGGGTCCTTCTTGAGTTGCGTCACGGACCTCAGTAACTCGGTCGTGTAGTCTTTGGGAAGTCAGGTCTCCTTTCGTTTGGTAGGGGAACATCGAGATTACTCTCAAGGCGTGGAATGGGAATAGGGCCTAATCTCATGTTGAGTCCATAAATTGTGGTCTCCTATAAAGTGGGGACTGCTATGTCAGGGAATGTCTTGCGTCGCATAAGCGGTGTCAATTACCCATTCTCATTTCAAATGGGAATGTAGGATTTCTCTTGAGACTCCGCAGGGGGAATTTTCCTCATCTCACCTTGAGTGCAGAATCTTGTGATTTTTCTCGAGTTGCATCGGGAAACTTGGGGTCCTTCTCGATTTGAGACAGTGAACTCACAGTTTGTTTATGCAGTCCCTGGTAATTCAGGTTTCCTTTCGTTTTGGTAGGGGAATATCGGGATTACTCTTGAGGCGTGGAATGGGAATAGGGCTTCATCTAAAGTTGAGTCCATAAATTGTGTTTTCCTGTGAAGTGGGGACAGCTATTTCAGGGAATGTCTTGAGTCATATAAAGGGTGTCAATTACCAGTTCAAGTTTCAACGGGAATGTGCAATTTTTCTTGAGATTCAAAGGGGAAATTTTCCTCATCTCACATTGAGTGCAAAATCTTGTGGTTTTTCTCGAGTTGCCACGGGAAGCTTGGGGTCCTTCTCGAGTTGTGACAGGGGCCTCAGGAGCTCGCTCTTGTAGTCCCTGGGAAGTCAGGTCTCCTTTCGTTGTGGTAGGGAACATTGGGATTACTCTCGAGGCGTGGAATGGGAATAGGGGATCATCTAAAGAGAGTCCATAAATTGTGTTCTCCTCTCAAGTGGGAACAGCTATGTGAGGGAATGTGTTGAATCCCATAAAGGGCATCAAGTACCCATTCGCGTTTCAAGCGGGAATATGGGATTTCTCTTGAGAATCTGCAGGGGAAAATTTCCTCATCTTACCTTGAGTGCAGAATCTTGTGGTTTTTCTCGAGTTGAGGTGGGAAGCTTGGGGTCCATCGTTAGTTGCGACAGGGACCTCAGCAACTCGCTCGTGTATTCCCTGGGAAGTCAGGTCTCCTTTCATTTTGGTAGGGGAACATCAGCATTACACTCGTGGCGTGAAATGGGTATAGAGCCTCATCTAAAGTTGAGTCCATAAATTGTGTTCTCCTCTCAAGTGGGGACAGCTATGTCAGGAAAAGTCTTAAGTCGCATAAAGGGTGTCAATTATCCATCCGTTTAAGTTCCAAGCGGGAATGGGTGATTTCTCTTGAGACTCTGCAGGGGAAATTTTCCTCATCTTTCCTTGAGTGCAGAATCTTGTGGTTTTTCTCGAGCTGCAGCGGGAAACTTTGGGTTGTTCTCGAGTTGCGACGGGGAACGCAGTTCCTCGCTGGTCATGACCCAGGGAAGTCAGGTCTCCTTACGTGTTGGAAGGGAAACTTCGGGATTATTCTCCAGGCGAGGAATGGCAATTGGAAGTCATCTAAAGATGAGTCGTTAAATTGTGTGTTCCTCTCCAGTAGGGACGGCTTAGTCAGGGAACTTTTATGGGTGCAGAAAGGGTGTCAAGTACCCTTTCGAATTTCAAGCGGTAATGTGGGTTTTCCCTTGAGACTCTGCAGCAGAATATTCCTTATCCTGCATTGATGTGGGAATCTCATGGTTTTTATCAAGTTGATGCGGGAAACTTGTAGTCCCTCTCGAGTTGAGACGGTGCCCTCAGAAACTAGCTCTGTTTACCTCAGGGAGGTCAGGTCACTTTTCTTTTTGCAAGGAGAGCTTCGGGATTACCCTCGAGGTGTAGAATGGGAATACGGCCTCATCTAAAATTGAGTCCATAAATTGTGTTCTTCTCTCCAGTGGGGACAGCTGTGTCAAGGAATGTCTTGGGTCGCTTATAGTGTCTCAAGTCCTGGTTCGAGTTTCAAGCGGGAATGTGGGATTTCTCTTGAGACTCAGCATGGGAAAATTTTCCTCATCACACCTTGAGTGCACAATCTTGTGGTTTGTCTCGAGTTGCGTCGGAAGCTTGGGGTCCTCTTCGACTTACAACGGGCACCTAAGGGACACGCTCGTGTTGTCCCTGGGAAGTCAGGTCTCCTTTCCTCTGGTAGGGGACTTCGGGATTACTCTTGAAGCGTGGAGTGGGAAAAAGGCCTCAGCTAAAGTTGAGTCCAGAAATTGTGTTCTCCTCTCAAGTGGGGACAGCTATGTCAGGGAATGTCTTGATTCGCATAAAGGGTGTCAAGTGTCCGTTCGAATTTCAAGCGCGAATATAGGATTTCCCTTGAGACTCTGCAGGGGAAATTTTCCTCATCTCGCTTTGAGTACAGAATCTTGTGTTTTTTCTCGAGTTGCAGCGGGAAGCTTTGGGTCCTTCTCGAGTTGCGACGGGGAACTCACTTACTTGCTGGTCATGCCCCAGGGAAGTCAGGTCTCCTTGTGTTTTGGAAGGGAAATCTCGGGATCATTCTCGAGGCGTGGAATGGTAATTGGACGTCATCTAGCGATGAGTCCATAAATTGTGCGCTCCTCTCCAGCAGGGACGGCTTAGTCAAGGAACTCTTATGGTTTCAGGAAGGGTGTCAAGGTCCTGTTCGAATTTCAAGCGGTAATGTGGGTTTTCCCTTGAGACACTGCAGCAGAAAATTCCTCAACTCGCATTGATTTGGGAATCTCGTGGTTTTTATCGAGTTGCTGCGGGAAGCTTGTAGTCCCTCTCAAGTTGACACAGTGACGTCAGAACCTAGCTCCTTTTACTTCAGGGAGGTCAGGTCACTTTTCTTTTTGCAAGGAGATCTTCGGGATTACACTCCAGGATTAGAAAGGGAATACAGTCTCATCTAAAATTGAGTCCATTAATTGTGTTCTTCTCTCAAGTGGGGACAGATATGTCAAGGAATGTCTTGGGTCGCATATAGTGTGTCAAGTCCTGGTTCGAGTTTCAAACGGGAATGTAGGATTTCTCTTCATTCTAAGCATGGGAAAATTTTCCTCATCACACCTTGAGTGCACAATCTTGTGGTTTATTTCGAGTTGCGGCTCGAAGCTTATGGTCCTTCTCAAGTTGCGACGGGGACGTCAGAAACTCGCTGGTGTTATCCCAGGGACGGCAGGTCTCCCATCGTGTTGGAAGGGGAACCTCGTGATTCCAATCATGGCATGGAATGTGATTTGCTTCTCATTTTGTGTTGAGTCCGATAATTGTATGCTCCTCTCCAGTGGGGACGGCTTAGTCTGGGTTCTTTTTGTGTTTCAGAAAGGGTTTCAAAACCCTATCAAGTTTCAAGCAGGAATGTGTGATTTCCCTTGAGACTCTGCAGCAGAAATGTTCATCATCTCGCATTGAGGGGAGAATCTTGTGGTTTTTCTCATGTTGCGGCTTGAAGCTTGGGGTCCCTTTCAGGTTGCAACGGTGATATCAGGAACTCGAACATGTAGTCCCTAGGAAGTCAGGTCTCCTTTGGTTTTGGTAGGGGATTTCAGTCTTACTCTCGAGGCATGGAATGGGAATACGGCCTCATCTAAAGTTGAGTCCATAAATTTTTCTCCTCTCATGTGGCGACAGCTATGTCAGGGAATGTCTTGAGTCACATAAAGTGTGTCATGGACCCTTTCAAGTTACAGCGGGAATGTGGGATTTCTCTTGGGACTCTCCATTGGAAATTTTCCTCAGCTCAACTTGAGTGCAGAATCTTACGTTTTTTCTCGAGTTGCTTTGGGATGCTTTGGATCCTTCTTGAATGCGACGGTACCTCAGGAATTCACTCATGTTGCCCCATGGACGTCCGGTCTCCAATTATGTTGGAAGAGGAACCTCGGGATTCCACTCGTGGCGTGGAATGTAATTTAGGCATCATCTTTTGTTGAGTCCGTTAATTGTGTGTTCCTCTCCAGTGGGGACGGATTAGTCAGGGATATATTTTGTGTCAAAGTGTTTAAAGTACCCTTTGAGTTTCAAGCGGGAATATATGATTTCTCTTGAGACTCTGCAGCAGAAATATTCCTCATCTCGCATTGAGGGGAGAATCTTCTGGTTTTTCTCGAGTTACGGCTGGATGCTTGGGGTCCCTTTTGGGTTGCGATGGAGATCTCAGGAAAGCGCTCTTGTTGCCCCAGTGAAGTCGGGTCTCATTTGCTATTGGAAAGGGTATTTTCAGATTTCACTCGAGGCGTCAAATGTGAATTGGGCCTCATCTAATGATGAGTCTGTTAATTGTGTGCTCCTCTCCAAGTCCTTTTGGTGTCACAGGAATAATGTCAAGTGCCCGTTAGAGTTTAAAAGGGTATGTGGGATTTCTCTTGAGATTCTGCAGGGAAAATTTTCCTCATCTCACCTTGAGTGCAGAATCTTGTGTTTTTTCTCGAGTTGAGACGGAAGCTTGGGGTCCTTTTCGACTTACAACGGGCACGCAAGGAACACGCTCGTGTTATCCCTGGGAAGTAAGATCTCCTTGCCTCTGGTAGGGGAACTTTGGGATTACTCTGGAGACGTGGAATGGAAATAGGGCCTCATCTAAAGTTGAGTCCAGAAATTGTGTTCTCCTCTCAAGTGGGGACAGCTATGTCAGGGAATGTCTTGAGTCGCATAAAGGGTGTCAAGTATCCGTTCGAGTTTCAAGAGGGAATGTGGGATTTCTCTTCAGACTCTATATGGGAAATTATCCTCATCTTGCCTTGAGTGCAGAATCTTGTGGTTTTTCTCTAGTTGCGGCGGGAAGCTTTGGGTCCTTCTCGAGTTGTGACGGGGACCGCAGTTACTCACTGGTCCTGCCCCAGGGAAGTCAGGTCTCCTTACGTGTTGGAAGGGAAACTTCGGGATTATTCTCCAGGTGTGGAATGGCAAATGGAAGTCATCTAGAAATGAGTCCTTAAATTGTGTGTTCCTCTCCAGTAGGGACGGCTTAGTCAGGGAACTTTTATGGGTGCAGAAAGGGTGTCAAGTACCCGTTCGAATTTCAAGCGGTAATGTGGGTTTTCCCTTGAGACTCTGCAGCAGAATATTCCTCATCTCGCATTGATGTGGGAATCTCGTGGTTTTTATCAAGTTGATGCGGGAAGCTTGTAGTCCCTCTCAAGTTGAGACAGTGCTCTCAGAACCTATCTCTGTTTACTTCAGGGAGGTCAGGTCACTTTTCTTTTTGCAAGGAGAGCTTCGGGATTACCCTCGAAGTCTAGAATGGGAATACGGCCTCATCTAAAATTGAGTCCATAAATTGTGTTCTTCTCTCCAGTGGGGACAGCTGTGTCAAGGAATGTCTTGGGTCGCTTATAGTGTCTCAAGTCCTGGTTCGAGTTTCAAGTGGGAATGTGGGATTTCTCTTGAGACACAGAATTGGGAAAATTTTCCTCATCACACCTTGAGTGCACAATCTTGTGGTTTGTCTCGAGTTGCGTCGGAAGCTTGGGGTCCTCTTCGACTTACAACGGGCACCTAAGGGACACGCTCGTGTTGTCCCTGGGAAGTCAGGTCTCCTTTCCTCTGGTAGGGGACTTCGGGATTACTCTTGAAGCGTGGAATGGGAAAAAGGTCTCAGCTAAAGTTGAGTCCAGAAATTGTGTTCTCCTCTCAAGTGGGGACAGCTATGTCAGGGAATGTCTTGAGTCGCATAAAGGGTGTCAAGTATCCGTTCGAATTTCAAGTGCGAATGTAGGATTTCTCTTGAGACTCTGCTAGGGAAATTTTCCTCATCTCACCTTGAGTGAAGAACCTTGTGGTTATTCTCGAGTTGCAGCAGGAAACTTGGGGTCCTTCTCGAGTTGCGACGGGTACCTCAATTACTCGCTGGTCATGCCCCAGGGAAGTCATGTCTCCTTGCGTTTTGGAAGGGAAACCTCGGGATTATTCTCGAGGCGTTGAATGGGAATACAGCCTCATCTAAAATTGAGTCCATTAATTGTGTTCTTCTCTCCAATGGGGACAGCTATGTCAAGGTATGTTTTGGGTCTCATATAGTGAGTCAAGTCCTGGTTCGAGTTTCAAGCGGGAATGTGGGATTTCTCTTCAGACTCAGCATGGGAAAATTTTCCTCATCACACCTTGAGTCCACAATCTTGTGGTTTGTCTCGAGTTGCGGCAGGAAGCTTGGGGGCCTTCTCGAGTTGCGATGGGGACCTCAGAAACTCGCTCTTGTTATCCCAGGGATGGCAGGTCTCCGATCATATTGGAAGGGGAACATCGGGATTCCAATCGTTGCGTGGAATGTGATTTGTTTCTCGTGTTGAGTCCGATAATTGTGTGCTCCTCTCCAGTGGGGACGGCTTAGTCCGGAATCTTTTTCTGTTTCAGAAAGGGTTTCAAGTAGCCTCTCGAGTTTTAAGCAGGAATGTGTGATTTCTCTTGAGACTCTGCAGCAGAAATGTTCCTCCTCTCGCATTGAGGGGAGAATCTTGTGGTTTTTCTCGTGTTGTGGCTTGAACATTGGGGTCCCTTTCGCGTTGTGACAGTGATATCAGGAACTCGCTCGTGTAGTCCCTGGGAAGTCAGGTCTCCTTTCATTTTGGTAGGGGATTTCAGGATTACTCTCGAGGCATGGAATGGGAATACGGCCTCATCTAAAGTTCAGTCCATAAATTTTGTTCTCCTCTCATGTGGCGACAGCTATGTCAGGGAATGTCTTGAGTCACATAAAGGGTGTCATGGACCCTTTCGACTTACAAGCGGGAATGTGGGATTTCTCTTGGGACTCTCCATGGGAAATTTTCCTCAGCTCACCTTGAGTGCAGAATCTTGTGGTTGTTCTCGAGTTGCGGTGGGATGCTTTGGCTCCTTCTGGATTGTGACGGTATCTCAGGAATTCGCTCATGTTGCCCCAGAGACATCCGGTCTCCAATCGTGTTGGAAGAGGAACCTCGGGATACCGCTCGTGGCATGGAATGTGACTTGGGCATCATCTTGTGTTGCGTCCGTTAATTGTGTGCTCCTCTCCAGTGGGGACGGCTTAGTCCGGGATCTTTTTGTGTTTCAGAAAGGGTTTCAAGTAGCCTCTCGAGTTTCAAGGGTAAATGTGTGATTTCTCTTGAGACTCTGCCCTAGAAATCTTTCTCATCTCGCATTGAGGGGAGAATCTTGTGGTTTTTCTCGAGTTGCGGCTAAATCCTTGGGGTCCCTTTTGGGTTGCAACGGGGATCTCAGGAAATCGCTCATGTTGCCCCAGGGAAGTCAGGTCTTCTTTCCAGTTGGAAAGGGTACTTCGGGATTTCACTCTAGGCATCGAATGTGAATTGAGCCTCATCCAGGGATGAGTCTGTTAAATGTTTGCTCCTCTCCAGTGGGGACGGCTTAGTAAGGGCCCTATTTGTGTCACAGAAATAGTGTCAAGTGCCTGTTCGAGTTTAAAAGGGTATGTGGGATTTCTCTTGAGACTCTGCAAGGGAAATTTTCCTCATCTCACCTTGAGTGAAGAATCTTGTGGTTTTTCTCGAGCTGCGGTGGAAACTTGGGGTCCTTTTCGACTTAAAACGTGCACCCCAGGGACACGCTCGTGTTGTCCCTGGGAATCAGGTCTCCTTTCCTCTGGTAGGGGAACTTCGGGATTACTCTTGAGGCGTGGAATGAGAATAGGGCCTTATCTAAATTTGAGTCCAGAAAGTGTGTTCTCCTCTCAAGTGGGGACAGGTATGTCAGGAAATGTCTTGAGTCGCATAAAGGGTGTCAAGTATCCGTTCGGGTTTCAAGTAAGGAATGTGTGATTTCACTTGAGACTCTGCAGCAGAAATGTTCCTCAACTCACATTGAAGCGAGAATCTTGTGGTTTTTCTCAAGTTACAGCTTGAAGCTTGGCGTCCTTTTCCGTTTTTGATGGTGATATCAGGAACTCGCTCTTGTAGTCCCTGGGAAGTCAGGTCTCCTCTCCTTTTGGTAGGGGATGTTCGGTACTACTCTCGAGGCATGGAATGGGAATACGGCCTCATGTAAAGTTGAGTCCATAAATTGTGTTGTCCTCTCATGTAGCGACAGCTATGTCATGGAATGTCATGAGTCTCATAAAGGGCGTCATATACCCTTTCGAGTTTCAAGCAGGAATGTGAGATTTCTCATGGGACTCTAAATGGGATATTTTCCTCATCTCACCTTGAGTGCAGTATCTTATGGTTTTTCTCGAGTTGCGGGGGAAACTTTGGTTCCTTCTCGATTGCTACGGGAGACTCAGGAATTTGCTCGTGTTGCCTCTGGGACCTCAGGTCTCCAATCGTGTTGGAAGGGGAACCTCGGGATTCCAATCGTGGCGTGGACAGTGATTTGGGCATCATCTTGTGTTGAGTTGGTTAATCGTGTGTTCCTCTCCAGTGGGACGGATTAGTCAGGGATCTTTGTGTGTCAAAGAATCGGTTTAAAGTACCCTTTTGAGTTTCATGGGGGAATGTGTGATTTCTCTTGAGACTCTGCAGCAGAAATATTCCTCATCTCGCATTGAAGGGAGAATCTTGTGGTTTTTCTCGAGTTGCGGCTGGAAGCTTGGGGTCTCTTTCAGGTTGTTATGGGTATCTCAGGAAATCGCAGGTGTTGCCCCAGGAAAGTCACGTCTCCTTTCCTGTTGGAAAGTGTACTTCAGGATTACTCTCGAGGCGTCGAATGTGAAATGGGCCTCATCTAGAGATGAGTCCATTAATTGTGTGCTCCTCTCCAGTGGGGACGACTTAGTAAGGGTCCTTTTTGTGTCGCATAAATAGTGTCAAGTGCCCGTTCGAGTTTCAAAGGGAATGTGGGATTTCTCTTGAGATTCTGTAGGGGAAATTTTCCTCATCTCACCTTGAGTGAAGAATCTTGTGGTTTTTCTCGAGTTACGGAGGAAGCTTGGGTTCCATTTCTACTTTCAACGGGCACCACAGGGACACGTTCATGTTGTCCCTGGGAAGTCAGGTCTCCTTTCCTCTGGTAGGGAAACTTCGGGATTACTCTTGAGGAGTGGAAAGGGAATAGGGCCTCATCTAAAGTTGAGTCCAGAAATTGTGTTCTCCTCTCAAGTGGGGACAGCTATGTAAGGTAATGTCTTGAGTCGCATAAAGGGTGTCAAGTTTCAAGCGGGAATGTGTGATTTCTCTTCAGACTCTGCAGGGGAAATTTTCCTCATCTTGCCTTGAGTGCAGAATCTTGTGGTTTTACTCGAGCTGCAGCGGGAAGCTTTGGGTCCTTCTCGAGTTGCGACGGGGACCTCAGTTACTCGCTGGTCATGCCCCGGGGAAGTCAGGTCTCCTTGCCTGTTGGAGGGAGACTTCAGGATTATTCTCTAGGCGTGGAGTGACAATTGGAAGTCATCTAGAGATGAGTCCTTAAATTATGTGCTCCTCTCCAGTAGGGATGGCTTATTCAGGGAACTTTTATTGTTGCAGAAAGGGTGTCAAATACCCATTCGAATTTCAAGCGGTAGTGTGGTTTTTCTATTGAGACTCTGCAGCAGAAAATTCCTCATCTTGCAATGATGGGGGAATCTCGTGGTTTTTATCGAGTTGCGGCGAGAAGCTTGTAATCACTCTCGAGTTGAGACAGTGACGTCAGAACTTAGCTCTTTTTACTTCAGGGAGGTCAGGTCACTTTTCTTTTTGCAAGGCGAGCTTCGCGATTACACTCGAGATGTAGAATGGGAATACGGCCTCATCTATAATTGAGGCCATAAATTGTGTTCTTCTCTCCAGTGGGGACAGCTGTGTCAAGGAATGTCTTGGGTTGCAAATAGTGTGTTAAGTACTGGTTCGAGTTTCAAGCGGGAATGTCGGATTTCTCTTCAGACTTAGCATGGGAAAATTTTCCTTATCACACATTGAGTGCACAATCATGTGGTTTGTCTCGAGTTATGGCAGGAAGCTTGGGGGCCTTCTCGAGTTGCGATGGGGACCTCAGAAACTCTCTCATGTTATCCAGTGACGGCAGGTCTCCAATCGTGTTGGGAGGGGAACCTCAGGATTCCAATCGTGGCGTGGAATGTGATTTGCTTCTCATTTTGTGTTGAGTCCGATAATTGTGTGCTCCTCTCCAGAGGGGACTGCTTAGTCCGGGATCTTTTTGTGTTGCAGAACAGAAAGGGTTTCAGGTACCCTATCGAGTTTCAAGCAGGAATGTGTGATTTCTCTTGAGACTCTGCAGCAGAAATATTCCTCCTCTCGCATTGAGGGGAGAATCTTGTGGTTTTTCTCGTTTGTGGCTTGAAGCTTGGGGTCCCTTTCGGGTTGTGACGGTGATATCAGGAACTCGCTCGTGTAGTCCCTGGGAAGTCAGGTCTCCTTTCGTTTTGGTAGGGGATTTCGCAATTACTCTCGAGGCATCGAATGGGAATACGGCCTCATCTAAAGTTCAGTCCATAAATTTTGTTCTCCTCTCATGTGGCGACAGCTATGTCACGGAATGTCTCGAGTCTCATAAAGGGGGTCATGTACCCTTTCGAGTTTCAAGCGGGAATGTGGGATTTCTCTTGGGACTCTGCATGGGATATTTTCCTCATCTCACCTTGAGTGCAGAATCTTATGGTTTTTCTCGAGTTGCGGGGGGAAACTTTGACTCCTTCTCGATTGCTTCAGGGACCTCAGCAATTCCCTCCTTTTGCCCCAGGAACGTCAGGTCTCCAATCGTGTTGGAAGGGGAACCTCGGGATTCCAGTCGTGGCGTGGACTGTGATTTGGACATCATCTTCTGTTGAGTCGTTTAATTGTGTGTTTCTCTCCAGTGGGACGGATTAGTCAGGGATCTTTGTGTGTCAAAATATGGGTTTAAAGTACCCTTTTGAGTTTCATGGGGGAATGTGTGATTTCTCTTGAGACTCTGCAGCAGAAATATTCCTCATCTCTCATTGAGGGGAGAATCTTGTGGTTTTTCTCGAGTTGCGGCTGGAAGCTTGGGGTCCCTTTCAGGTTGCGATGAGGATCTCAAGAAATCGCTCGTGTTGCCCCAGGGAAGTCAGGTCTCCTTTCCTGTTGGAAAGGCTACTTCGGGATTTCTCTGGAGGCATCGAATGTGAATTGGGCCTCATCTAGAGAAGAGTCCGTTAATTGTGTGCTCCTCTCCAGTGGGGACAGCGTATAAGGGTCCTTTTTGTGTCGCAGAAATAGTGTCAAGAGCCCGTTTGAGTTTAAAAGGGAATGTGGGATTTCTCTTGAGACTCTGTAGGGGAAATTTTCCTCATCTCACCATGAGTGAACAATCTTGTGGTTTTTCTCGAGTTGCGGCGGGAAGATTGGGGTCCTTCTCGAGTTGGGACAGGGACCTCAGGAACTCGCTCGTGTAGTCCCTGGAAAGCCAATTCTGCTTTGGTTTTGGTAGGAGAACATCGGGATTACTCTCGAGGGGTGGAATGGGAATAGGGCATCATGTCAAGTTGAGTCCATAAACTGTGTTCTCCTCTCAAGTGGAGACAGCTATGCCAGGGAATGTTCTGATTCGCAAAAGGGTGTCAAGTACCCGTTCGAGTTTCAAGTGGTAATGTGGGATAACTTTTGTGACCCTCTAGGGGAAATTTTCCTCATCTCACCTTGACTGCAGAATCTTGTGGTTTTGCTCGAGTTGTGGCGGAAACGTGCGGTCCTTCTCGAGTTGCGACAGGGGCCTCAGGAACTCCCTCGTGTAGTACCTGGGAAGTCAGGTCTCATTTCGTTTTGGAAGGGGAACATAAGGATTACTCTGGAGGCGTGGAATGGGAATAGGGCCTCATAAAATTGAGTCCATTAATTGGGTTCTGCTCTCTAGTGGGGACAGCTATTTCAGGGAATGTCTTGAGTCGCATAAAGGGTGTCAAGAACTCGTTTGCGTTTCAAGCGGGAATGTGGGATTTCCTTTGAGACTCTGCAGGGTAAATTTTCCTCATCTCACATTGAATGCAAGATCTTGTGGTTTTTCTCGAGTTGCGGGGGAAAGCTTGGGGTCCTTCTCGAGTTGCGACAGGGACCTCAGGAATTCGCTCGTGTACTCCCTGGGAAGTCAGGTCTCCTTTCGCTTTGGTAGGGGAACATCGGGATTACTCTCAAGGCGTGGAATGGGAATAGGGCCTCTTTTAAAGATGAGTCCATAAAATGTGTTCTCTTCTCAAGTGGGGACAGCTATGTCAGGGAATGTCTTGTGTCGCATAAAGGGTGTCAAGTACCCGTTCACGTTTCAAGCGGGAATGTGGGAATTCTCTTGAGACAGTGCAGGGGAAATTTTCCTCATCTCACCTTGAGTGCAGAATCTTGTTCTTTTTCTCGAGTTGCGGTGGTAAGCTTGGGGTCCTTCTCGATTTGCGAAAAGTTCCTCAGCAACTCCCTCGTGTATTCCCAGGGAAGTCAGGTCTCCTTTCGTTTCGGTATGGGAACATTGGGATTACACACAAGACGTGGAATGGGAGTAGGGCCTAATCTCAAGTTCATTCCATAAATTGTGTTCTCCTCTCACGTGGGGACAGCTATGTCAGGGAATGTCTTGATTTGCCTAAAGGGTGTCAAGTACCCATTCACGTTTCAAGGGGGAATGTAGGATTTCTCTTGAGACTCTGCAGGGGAAATTTTCCTCATCTCACCTTGAGTGCAGAATCTTGTGGTTTTTCTCGAGTTGCGGCGGAAAGCTTGGGATCCTTCTCGAGTTGTGACATGGACCTCAGGAACTCGCTCTTGTAGTCCCTGGGAAGTCAGGTCTGCTTTCGTTTTGTTAGGGGAACCTCGGGATTACTCTCAAGACGTGGAATGGGAACAGGGCCTCATCTATGGTTGAGTCCGTAAATTGTGTTCTCCTCTCAAGTGAGTCCAGCTATGTCAGGCAATGTCTTGAGTCACATAAAGGTTGTCAATACTTGTTCGCATTTCAAGCCGGAATGTGAGATTTCTCTTGAGACTCAGCAGGGGAATTTTTCTCATCTCACCTTGAGTGCAGAATCCCGTGGTTTTTCTCGAGTTGCGGCGGGAAGCTTGGGGTCCCTCTCGAGTTGTGACATGGACTTCAGGAACTCGCTCGTGTAGTCCCTGGGAAGTCGCGTCTCCTTTCATTTTGGTAGGGAAACCTCAGGATTACTGTCGAGGCATGGAATGGGAATAGGGCCTCATTTTAAGTTGATTCAATAAATTTTGTTCTAATCTCAAGTGGGGACAGCTATGTCAGGGAATGTCTTGAGTCTCATAAAGCGTGTCAAGTACCCGTTCGCGTTTCAACCGGGAATGTGGGATTTTTCTTGAGACTCTGCAGGGTAAAATTTCCTCATCTCACCTTGAGTGCAGAATCTTGTGGTTTTTCCCGATTTGCGTCGGGAAGCTTGGGGTCCTTCTCCAGTTGTGATGGGGACCTCAGGAATTCGCTTGTTTAGTCCCTGGGAAGACAGGTCTCCTTTCGTTTTGGTAGGGGAACATTGGGATTACTCTCGAGGCGTGGAATGGGAATAAGGCCTCATCTATTGTTGAGTCTATAAATAGTGTTCTCCTCTCAAGTGGGGACAGTTATGTCAGGGAATATCTTGAGTCTCATAAAGGGTGTCAAGTACCCGTTCGCGTTTCAAGCGGGAATGTATGATTTCTCTTGAGACTATGCAGGGGAAATTTTCCTCATCTCACCTTGAGTGAAGAATCTTGTGGTTTTTCACGAGTAGCCACGGGAATCTTAATGCCCTTCTCGAGATGCGACAGACACCTCAGGAACTCGCTCGTGTAGTCCCTGGAAAGTCAGGTTTCCTTTCGTTTTGGTAGGGGAACATCGGGATTACTCTAGAGGCGTGGAATGGGAATACGGCCTCATCTAAAGTTGAGTCCATAAATTGTGTTCTCTCAAGTGGGGACAGCTATGTCGCGGAATATTTTGAGTCTCATAAAGGGTGTCAAGTATCCGTTCTGGTTTCAAGCGGGAATATGGGAAATCCCTTGAGATTCTGCAGGGGAAATTTTCCTCATCTCACTTTGAGTGCAGAATCTTGTGGTTTTTCTCTAGTTGCCGTGGGAAGCTTGGGATTCTTCTCGAAAGGGGAAAGGGATCTCAGGACCTCCCTCCTGTAGTCCCTGGGAAGTCAGATCTTCTTTCGTTTTGGTAGTCACTTCGGGATTACTCTCGAGGCTTAGAATGGAAATAGGGCCTCTTACCGAGTTGCGTCCTAAATTGTGGTCTCCTCTCCAAAGCGGACGGCTCTGTGAGGGAACTTTCTGAGTCGCATAAAGGGTGTCAAGTACCCGTTCACCTTTCAAGCGGGAATATGGGATTTCTCTTGATATGCTGCAGCGGAAAATGTCCTCATCTCGCATTGAGGGGATAATTTTTTGGTGTTTCTCGACTTGCGGCGGTAAGAATTGAGTTCCTATCGAGTTACGACGGGAACCTCAGTACCTCGATCTCGATATCTCAGGGCACTTAGGTCTCCTTGCGTGTTGGAAGAGGAACATCGCCATTCCTCTCGAGGCACGGGAGAGTAATAGGGTCACATCTAGTGCTGTGTAGATAAATTGTGTTCTCTGCTTCAATGTGGACGGCTACCTGGGGAAAATTTTTGGGTCGCATAAAGTGTGTCAAGTTCCGTTCGGGTTTCAAGCGGTAATGTGCAATTTCTCTTGAGACTCTGCAGCGGAAATTATCCTCATCTCGCATTGAGGGGAAAATATTGTGGTGTTTCTCGAGTTGCGGCGTAAAACTTGGTATTTTTTTCGACTTGGGACGGGGACCTCAGGAACTTGCTCGGGTTGCTTCATGGAAGTCAGGTCTCCTTTGTTTTTGGAAGGGGAACTTCCGGTTTACTCTCGAGCCATTAAATGGGAATAGGGGCTCATCTCGAATTGGGTCCATAAATTGTGTTCTCCTGTCCAATGGGGACGGCTGTGTGAGGGAACTTTCTGAGTCGCATAAAGGATGTCAAGTACCCTTTTGCCTTTCAAGCGGGAATGTGGGATTTCTGTTGAGATTCTGCAGCGCAAAATTATCTCATCTCGCATTGAGGGTTAATTTTGCGGTGTTTCTCGAATTGAGGCGGGAAGCTGGTGTTACATCTCGAGTGGGACGGGGACCTCAGGAACTAACTCAAATTACTTCAGAGAAATCAGGTCACCTTTCACTGGAAGGGGAACTTCCTGATTAATCTCAAGCCCTTTAATGGTAATAGGGCCTCTTCTCGAGTTGAGACCTTAAAGTGTGTTCTCCTCTCTAATGGGTACGGATGATAGGGAAATTTCTGAATGGCATAAAGTGTGTCAAGTATCTTTTGCCTTTCAAGCGGGAATGTGGGATTTCTCTTGAGATTCTGCAGCGCAAATTTTCCTCATCTATCATTGAGGGGATAATTTTGTGGTGTTTTTAGAAGTACGGCGGAAAGCAGGGGATACTTCTCGAGTTGCGACGGGGACCTCAGAAAATCACTCGAATTACTTCAAGGAAGTAAGTTCCCACTTTGTGATAGAAGGGGAACTTCCGGATTACTCTTGAGCTCTTTAATTTGAATAGGGCCTCTTCTCAAGTTGAGTCCATAAAGTGTGTTCTCCTCTCCATTGGGGACGGCTATGTTAGGGATCTTTCTGAGTCGCATAAAGGGTGTCAAGTACCCTTTTGCCTTTCAAGCAGGAATGTGGGATTACTCTTGAGATTACGCAGCGAAAATTTCCTCATCCCGCATTGAGGGGATAATTTTGTGTTTTTTCTCGAGTTGCGGCCGGAAGCTCGAGGTACTATTCGAGTCGTGACGGGGACCTCAGAAACTCGCCTGTTTTGATTCAAGGTAGTCAGGTCCCATTTTTGTTGGAAGTGGAACTTCGGGATTACTCTTGAGCTGTTAAAAGGAAATTGGTCTCTTCTCGAGTTGAGTCCTTAAAGTGTGTTCTCCTCTCCAATGGGGACTGATGTTAGTGGAAATTCTGAATTGCATAAAGGGTGTCAAGTACCCTTTTGCCTTTCAAGTGGGAATGTGGGATTTCTCTTAAGATACTGCAGCGCAAAATTACCTCATGTCGCATTGAGGGGATAATTTGGTGGTGTTTCTCGAGTTGCGGCGGGAAGCAGGGAATACTTCTCGAGTTGTGACGGGGAACTAATTTACTCGCTCGGGTTACCTCAGGGAAGTCAAATCCCCTATTGTGTTGGAAGGGGAACTTCCAGTTTACTCTCAAGCCGATAAATGGGAATATTGCCTCTTCTCGATTTGAGTCCATAAAATGTGTTCTCCTCTCCAATGAGAACGGATGTTAGGGACCATTCTCAGTCGCCTAAAGGAAGTCAAGTACCCTTTTGCCTTTCAAGAGGGAATGTGGTATTTCTCTTGAGATTCTGCAACGCTAATTTACCTCATCTCGCAATTAGGGGATAATTTAGTGGTGTTTCTCGAGTTGCGGCGGGAAGCAGGGGGTAATTTCGAGTTGCGGCAGGGACCTCAGGAACTCACTCAGGGTGCTTCATGGATGTGAAATCCCCTTTTGTGTTGGAAAGGGAACTTCCGGTTTACTCTCGAGCCGTTAAATGGGTATAGGGCCTCATCTCGAATTGAGTCCATAAAGTGTGTTATCTTGCTCAAAGGGGACGGCTGTGAGGGAACGTTCTGAGTCGCATAAAGTGTGTCACGTACACTTTTGCCTTTCAAGAGGGAATGTGGTATTTCTCTTGAGATTCTGCAGCGCAAAATTTCATCTCACATTGAGGGGATAATTTTGTGGTGTTTCTCGAGTTGCGGCGGGAAGCTGGGGCAACTGCTCGAGTAGCGACAGTGACTTCAGGATCTCGTTCGGGTTGCTTCAGGGAAGTCTGGTCCCCTATTGTGTTTGACAGGGAAGATCGGGATCACTCTCGAGCCATTAAATGTGAATAGGGCCTCATCTGGAATTGAGTCCATAAAGTGTATTCTCCTCTCCAATGGGGACTGATGTAGTGACATTTCTGTGTTGCATGAAGGGTGTCAAGTACCCTTTTGCCTTTCAAGACAGAATGTGGTATTTCTCTTGAGATTCTGAAGCACAAAATTTCCTCATCTCGCATTGAGTGAATAATTTTGTGGTGTTTCTCGAGTTGCGAAGGTAAACTGGGGGTACTTCTCGAGTTGCGACGGGGACCTCAGGAACTCTCTTGGGTTTCTTCAGGGAAGGCAGTTCCCCTTTTGTGTTGGAAGGGGAACTTCCGGTTTACTCTCGAGCTGTTAAATGGGAATAAGGCCTCATCTCGAATTGAGAACATAAAGTGTGTTTTCCTCTCCACAGAGGACAGATGTTAGGGACCATTCTTTGTCGGCTAAGTGGAGTCAAGTACCCTTTTGCCTTTCAATCGGGAATTTTGGGATTTCTGTTGAGATTCTGCAGCGCAAAATTTCCTCATCTCGCATTGAGGGGATAATTTTGTGGTGTTTCTCGAATTGTAGTGGGAAGCTCGGGGTGCTTCTCCACTTGCAACAGGGACTTCAGGAACTCCCTCGAGTTACTTCAGGGAATTCAGGTCCTCTTTTGTGCTGGAAGGGGAACTTCCTTATTACTCTCGAGCCCTTTAAAGGGAATAGGGCCTCGTCTCGAGTTTAGTCCATAAAGTGTGTTCTCCTCTCCAATGGGAACGGATGTTAGGGAACTTTCTGAGTGGTATAAAATGTGTCAAGTAGCCTTTTGCCTTTCAAGTGGGAAAGTGGGATGTCTTGAGATTCTGCAGCGCAAAATTACCTCATCTTGCATTTAATTTTGTGGTGTTTCTCGAGTTGCCACGGGAAGCAGGGGTTACTTCTAGAGTTGCGATGGAGACCTCAGGTTTTCGCTCAGGTTGCTTCATGGAAGTCAAGTCCCCTTTTGTGTTGGAAGGGGAACCTCTAGATTACTCTCTAGCCGTTAAACGGGAATATTGCCTCTTCTCGATTTGAGTCCATAAAGTGTGTTCTTCTCTCTACTGAGGACGGATGTTAGGGACCATTCTGAGTCGCCTCAAGGGAGTCAAGTTCCGTTTTGCCTTTCAAGCTGGAATGTGGGATGACTCTTGAGATTCTGCAGCGCAAAATTTCCTCAACTCGCATTGAGGGGATAATTTTGTGGTATTTTTCGAATTCTCGTGGGAAACTGGATGTATTTCTCGAGTTGCGACAGGGACCTTAGGAACTCACTCGAGTTAATTCAGGGAAATCAGGTCCCCTTTTGCGCTGGAAGTAGAAATTCCGGATTACTCTCCAGCACTTTAATGAGAATAGGGCCTCTACTCGAGTTGCGTCCATAAAGTGTCTTCTCCTCTTCAATGGGGACGGATGTTAGGGTACTTTCTGAGTGGTATAAGGGGTTTCAAGTACCCTTTTGCCTTCAAGCGGGAATGTGGGGTTTCTCTTCAGATTCTGCAGCACTAAATTTCCACATCTCTAATTGCGGGGATACTTTTTTTTGTTTCTGGTATTGCAGCAGGAAACTGGGTGTACTTCTCCAGTTGCGACGGGGACCTCTGGAACTCGATCAGTTTCTTCAGGGAAGTCAAGTCCCCTTTCCTGTTGGAAGGGGAACTTATGGTTTACTCTCGAGCTATTAAATAAGAATAGGACACCAACTCCAACTGAGTCCATAAAATGTGTTCTCCTGTTCAATGGGGACGGCTGTGTGAGGGAACATTTTGGGTAGCCTAAAGAGGGTCAAGTAACTTTTTGCCTTTCAACAGGGAATGTGGTATTTCTCTTGAGATTCTGTGGCGCAAAATTTGCTCATCAGGCATTGAGGGGATAATTTTGTGGTGTTTCTCGAGTTGCTGCGGAAAGCTGGGGGTACTTCTCGAATTGCGACGGAGACCTCAGGAACATGCTCGGGTTACTTCTGGGAAGTCAGTTCCGCATTGGTGATGGAAGGGGAAATTCCGGTTAACTCTCGAGCCGTTAAGGGGGAATAGGGCCTCTTCTCGAATTGAGTCCATAGAGTGTGTCCTCCTGTCCAATGGGGACGGCTGTGTGAGGGAATTTTTGGGTAGCCTAAAGGGTGTAAAGTACCCTTTTGCCTTTCAAGAGGGAATGCGGTATTTCTCTTGAGATTCTGCAGCGCAAAATTTCCTCATCTCGCATTGAGGGGATAATTTTGTGGTGTTTCTCGAGTTGCGCCGGGAAGCTGGGGGTACTTCTCGAGTTGCGAAGGGGACCTCAGGAAATCACTTGGATTTCTTCAGGGAAGTCAGTTCCCCTTTGGTATTGGAAGGGTAACTTCCGGTTTACTCTCGAGCTGTTAAATGAAAATAGGGCCATAACTCGAAATGAGTCCATAAAATGTGTTCTCCTGTCCAATGGGGACTGCTGTGTGAGGGAATTTTTGGGTAGCCTAAAGGGTGTCAAGTACCCTTTTGCCTTTCAAGAGGGAATGTGTTATTTCTCTTGAGATTCTGCAGCGCAAAATTTGCCCATCTCTAATGAGAGGATAATTTTATGGTGTTTCTTGACTTGCGGCAGGAAGCTGGGGGTACTTCTCGAGTTGCGATGGGGACCTCAGGAACACACTCGGGTTGCTTCAGTGAAGTCAGGTCCCCTTTGGTGTTGGAAGGGGAACTTCCGGTTTACTCTGGAGCCGTTAAATGGGAATAGGGGCTCATCTCGAACTGAGTCCATAAAATGCGTTCTCCTCTCCAATGGGGACTGCTGGGTGAGGGAACTTTCTGAGTCGCCTAAAGGATGTCAAGTGATCTTTTGCCTCTCAAGTGGGAATGTGGTATTTCTCGTGAGATACTGGAGCGCAAACTTTGCTCATCTCGCATTAAGGGGATAATTTTGTGGTGTTTCTCTAGTTGTGGTGGGAAGCTGGCGGTACTCCTCGTATTGCGACGGGGACCTCAGGAACTCGCTCAAGTTGCTTCAGGGATGTCAGGTCCCCTTTGGTGTTGGAAGGGGATCTTCCGGTTTACTCTAGAGCCATTAAGGGGGAATAGGGCCTCATCTCCAATTGAGTCCATAGAGTGTGTTCTCCTGTCCAATGGGGACGGCTGTTTGAGGGAACTTTCTGAGTAGCATAAAGGGTGTCAAGTACCCTTTTGCCTTTCAAAAGGGAATGTGGTATTTCTCTTGAGATTCTACAACGCAAAATTTCCTCATCGCGCATTGAGGGGATAATTTTGTGGTGTTTCTCGAGTTGCGGCGGGAAGCTTGGGGTACTTCTCGAGTTGCGACGGGGACCTCAAGAACTCGCCGGGAATGCTTCAGGGAAGTCAGGTCCCCTTTGGTGTTGGAAGGGAACTTCCGGTTTACTCTCGAGCCGTTAAATGGGAATAGGGCCTCATCTCCAGTTTATTCCATAAAGTGTGTTCTCCTCTCCAATCGGGACTAAATTTAGTGAAATTTCTCAGTCGCATAAAGGCTGTCAAGTACCCTTTTGCCTTTCAAGAGGGAATGTGGTATTTCTCTTGAGATTCTGCAGTGCAAAACTTCCTCATCTCGTACTGAGGGCATAATTTTGTGGTGTTTCTCGTGTTGCTGCGGGAAGCTGTGGGTTCTTCTCGAGTTGCGATGGCGACCTCAGGAACTCGCTCAGGTTGCTTCAGGGATGTCAGGTCCCCTTTGATGTTGGAAGGGGAACTTCCGGTTTTCTGGTGAGTTATTAAATGGAATAGGGGCTCATCTCGAATTGAGTCCATAAATTGTGTTCTCTTGTCCAATGGGGACGGCTGTGTGAGGCAAATTTCTGAGTCGCATAAAGGGTGTCAAGTGCCATTTGCATTTCAAGGGGGAATGTGGTATTTCTCTTGAGATTATGCAGCGCAAAATTTCCTCATCTCGTATTGAGTGGATGATTTTGTGGTGTTACCTGAGTTGCGGCAGGAAGCTGGGAGTACTTATCGAGTTGCCACGCGGTCCTCAGGAACTCGCTCGGGTTGCTTCAGGGAAGTCAGATCCCCTTTGGTCTTGGAAGGGGAACTTCCAGTTTAATCTCGAGCCGTTAAATCGGAATAGAGGCTCAACAAGAATTGAGTCCATTAAGTGTGTTCTCCTCTCCTATGGGGATGGCTGTGTAAGGGAACTTTCTGATTCGCATAAAGAGTGTCAAGTACCCTTTTCCCTTGCAAGAGGTAATGTTGTATTTCTCTTGAGATTCTGCAGCGCAAAATTTCCTCATCTCGCTTTGAGGGGATAATTTTGTGGTGTTTCTCGAGTTGCGGCGGGAAGCTGGGGGTACTTCTCTAGTTACGACGCAGACCTCAGGAACTCGTTTGGGATGCTTCAGGGAAGTCAGGTGCCCTTTTGTGTTGGAAGGGGAACTTCCGGTTTACTCTCGAGCCGTTAAATGGGAATAGAGGCTCATCTCGAATTGAGTCCATAAACTGCGTTCTCCTTTCCAATGGGAATGGCTGTGTATGGAACTTTCTGAGTCGCATATTGGGTGTCAATTACCTTTTTGCCTTTCAAGAGGGAATGTTGTATTTCTCTTCAAATTCTGCAGAGAAAAATTTCCTAATCTTGCATTGAGGGGATAATTTTGTGGTGTTTCGCGAGTTGCGGCGGGAAGCTGGGGGTCTTCTCGAGTTGTGACTGGGACCTCAGGATATCGATCAGGTTGCTTCAGGGAAGTCAGGTCCCCTTTTTTGTTGGAAGGGGAACTTCCGGTTTACTCTGGAGCCGTTAAATGGGAATAGGGACTCATCTCGAATTGAGTCCATAAAGTGGGTTCTCCTGTCCAATGGTGACGGCTGTGTGAGGGAAGTTTCTGAGTTGCATAAAGGGTGTCAAGTAGACTTTTGCCTTTCAAGAGGGAATGTGGTATTTCCCTTGAGATTCTGCAGAGCAAAATTTCTTCATCTCGCATTGAGTGGATAATTTTGTGGTTTTTCTTGAGTTGCGGCGGGAAGGAGAAGGTACTTCTCGAGTTGCGATGGGGAACTCAGGAACTCGCTGGGGTTGCTTCATGGAAGTCAGGTCCCCTTTGGTGTTCCAAGGGGAACTTCCGGTTTACTCTTTAGCCGTTAAAGAGGAATAGGGGCTCATCTCAAATTCATTCCATAAAGTGTGTTCTCCTCTCCAGTGGGACTGATGTTAATGAAATTTCTGTGTCGCATAAAGGGTTTCAAGTACCCTTTTGCTTTCAAGAGGTAATGTCGTAATTCTTTTGAGATTCTGCAGCGCAAAATTTCCTCATCTAGCATTGAGGGCATAATTTTTTGTTGTTTCTCGAGTTGAGGCGGGAAGCAGTGGATACTTCTCGAGTTGCGACTGCGACCTCAGGAACTCGCTCAGTTTGCTTCACGGAAGTAAGTTCCCCTTTGTTGTTGCAAGGGGAACTTACGGTTTACACTTGAGCCATTAAATGGGAATAGGGGCTCATCTCGAATTGAGTCCATAAAGTGAGATCTCCTCGCCAATGTGGACGGCTGCGTGAGGAAAATTTCTGAGTCGCAAAAAGGGTGTCAAGTACCATTTTGCCTTTCAAGAGGGAATTTCGAATTTCTCTTGAGATTCTGCAGCGCAAAATTTCCGCATCTTGCATTGAGAGGATAATTTTGTGGTGTTTCTCGAGTTGCCAATGGAAGCTAGGGGTACTTCTCGAGTTGTTATGGGGATCTCAGGAACTCGCTTTGGTTGCTTCAGGGAAGTCAGGACCCCTTTTGTGCTGGTAGGGGAACTTCCTATTTACTCTCGAAACGTTAAATGGGATTATTAACTCATCTCAAATTGAGTCCATAAAGTATGTTCTCCTCTCCAATGGTGACTGAAGTTAGTGAAATTTCTGAGTCGCATAAAGGGTGTCAAGTACCCTTTTGCCTTTCAAGAGGGAATGTGGTATTTCTCTTGAGATTCTGCAGCGCAAAATTTCCTCATCTTGCATGGAGGGGATAATTTTGTGGTGTTTCTCGAGTTGGGGCGGGAAGCTGGGGGTACTTCTTGAGGTGCGACGGGGACCTCAGGAAATCGCTCGGGTTGCTTCAGGGAAGTCAGGTCCCTTTGGTGTTGGAAGGGGAACTTCCGGTTTATTCTCGAACTGTTAAATGGGAATAGGGGCTCATGTCGAAATGAGTCCATATAGAGTGCTCTCCTCTCCAATGCGAAGTGATGTTAGTGAAATTTCTGAGTCACATAATATGTGTCAAGTACCCTTTTGCCTTTCAAGAGGGAATGTGGTATTTCTCTTGAGATTCTACAGCACAAAATTTCCTCATCTCGCATTAAGGGGATAATTTTTTGATGTATCTCAAGTTGCTGCGGGAAACTAGTGGTACTTCTCGAGTTGCGACAGGGACCTCAGGAACTCACTCGGGTTGCTTCAGTTAAGTCACGTCCCCTTTTGTTGCAAGGGGAAATTCCGCTTTACTCTCGAGCAGTTAAATGGGAATAGGGGATCATCTCGATTTGAGTCCATTAAATATGCTCTCCTCTCAAATGCGGACTGATGTTAGTGAAATTTCTGAGTCGCATAAAGGGTGTCAAGTACCCTTTCACCTTTCAGTCGGGAATGTGGAATTTCTCTTGAGATTCTGCAGCGCAAAATTTCCTCATCTCGCATTGAGGGGATAATTTTGTGGTGTTTCTCGAGTTGTGGTGGGAAGCTGGGGGTACTTCTCGAGGTGCGACGGGGACCTCAGGATCTCGCTCGGGTTGCTTCAAGGAAGTCAGGTCCCCTATGGTGTGGGAAGGGGAACTTCCGGTTTACTCTCGAGCCGTTATTTCTGAATAGGGCCTCATCTCGAATTGAGTCCATAAAGAGTTTCCTCCTCTCCAATGGGGACGGCTGTGTGATGGAACTTTCTGAGATGCATAAAGGGTGTCAAGTACACTTTTGCTGTTCAAGAGGGAATGTGGAATTTCTCTCTTGAGATTCTTCATCGCAAAATTTCCTCATCTCGCATTGAGCGGATTATTTTGTGGTGTTTCTCGCGTTGCGGCGGGAAGCTGGGGGGTCTTCTCGATTTGCGAGAGGGACCTCAGGAACTTGGTTGGTTTGCTTCAGGGAAGTCAGGTCCCCTTTGGTGTTGGAAGGGGAACTTCCGGTTTACTCTCGAGCCGTTAAATTTTTAATAGGGGCTCATCTCGAATTTAGTCCAAAAATTGTGTTCTCCTCTCCACTGGGGACTGAAATTAGTGAAATTTCTGAGACGCATAAAGGGTGTCAAGTAACCTTTTGCCTTTCAAGAGGGAATGTGGTATTTCTCTTGAGAATCTGCAGCGCAAAATTTCCTTATCTCACATTGAGGGGCTAATTTTGTGGTGTTTCTTGAGTTGCGGCGGGAACCTGGGGGTACTTCTCGAGTTGGGACGCAGACCTAAGAAACTCACTCGGGTTGCTTCAGCTAAGTCAGGTCCCCATTGGTGTTGGAAGGGGAACTTCTGATTTACTCTCGAGCCGTTAAGTGGGAATAGGGGCTCATCTCGAATTGAGTCCATGAAATGTGCTCTCTTCTCCAATGCGCAGTGATATTAGTGAAATTTCTAAGTCGCATAAAGGGTGTCAAGTACCCTTTTGCTTTTCAAGAGGGAATGTGGTATTTCTCTTGAGATTCTGCATCGCAAAATTTCCTCATCTCGCATTGAGGGGATAATTTTGTGGTGTTTCTCGAGTTGGGGCGGGAAGCTGGGTGTACTTCTCGAGTTGCGAATGGGACCTCAGGAAATCTCTCAGGTTGCTTCAGGAAATTCAGGTCCCCTTTTGTGTTGGAAAGGGAACTTCCGGATTCCTCTAGAGCTATTCAATGGAAATAGGTACTCATCTCGATTTGAGTCAACAAATTGCGTTCTCCTCTCCAATGGGGTCTGAAGTTAGTGAAATTTCTGAGTCGCATAATGGGTGTCAAGTACCCGTTTGCCTTTCAAGAAGGAATGTGGGATTCCTCTTGAGATTCTGCAGCGCAAAATTTCCTTATCTCGCATTGAGCGGATAAGTTTGTGGTGTTTTGCGAGTTGCGGCGGGAAGCTGGGAGTTCTTCTCGAGTTGCGATGGGGACCTCAGGAACTCGCTCGGGTTGCTTCAGGGAAGTCAGGTCCCCTTTTGTGTTTGAAGGGGAACTTCCAGTTTACTCTCGAGCCGTTAAATGGGAATAGGCGCTCATCTCGAATTGAGTCATAAAGTGTATTCCCCTCTCCACAGGGGAATGAAGTTAGTGAAATTTCTGAGTTCATAAAGGGTGTCAAGTACCATTTTGCTTTTCAAGCGGGAATGTGGGATTTCTCTTGAGATTCTGCAGCGCAAAATTTCCTCATCTCACATTGAGGGGATAATTTTGTGGTGTTTCACGAATTGCGGCGGGATACTGGGTGTACTTCTCGAGTTGCGACGTGGACTTCAGGAACTCACTCGAGTTACTTCAGGGAAGTCAGTTTCCATTTTGTGCTGCAAGGGGAACTTCCGGATTACTCTCGAGCCGTTAAACAGGAATATTGCCTCTTCTCGATTTGAGTCCATAAAGTGTGTTCTCCTCTCCACTGAGGACGGATGTTAGGGACCTTTCTGAGTCGCCTAAAGGGAGTCAAGTAACCTTTTGCCTTTCAAGCAGGAATGTGGGATTTCTCTTGAGATTTTGCAGCGCAAAATTTCCTCATCTCGCATTGAGGGGCAATTTTGTGGAGTTTCTTGATTTGAGGAAGGAAGCAGGGGGTACTTCTTGAGTTGCAATGGGGACTTCAGGAACTCGCTCCGGTTTCTTCAGGGAAGTCAAGTCCCCTTTTGTGTTGGAATGTGAAAACCGGATTACTCAATTCAGTTCAGTTAAGTTCAGTCCCTCAGTCGTGTCCGACTCTCCGCGACCCCATGAATCACAGCATGCCAGGCCTCTCGATCCCTTAAATGTGAAAAGGGGCTCATATCCAATTGAGTACATAAAGTGTGTTCTCCTCTCCAATCGGGATGTATGTTAGGGAACTTTCTGAGTGGTATAAAGTGTGTCAAGTACACTTTTGCCTTTCAAGCGGGAATGTGGGATTTCTCTTGAGATTCTGCAGTGCAAAATTTCCTCATTTCGCATTGAGGTGATAATTTTGTGGTGTTTCTCGAATTGCGGCGGGAAGCTGGGGGTACTTCTCGAGTTATGACGGGGACCTCAGGAAATCACTCGTTTTACTTCGGGGAACTCAGGTCGCATTTTGTGCTGGAAGGGGAACTTCCGGATTACTCTCGGGCTGTTAAATGGGAATATTGCCTCTTCTCGATTTGACTCCATTAAGTGTGTTCTCCTCTCCAATGAGGACGGATATTAGGGACCGTTCTGAGTCTCCTCAAGGGAGTCAAGTTCCCTTTTGCCTTTCAAGCGGGAATGTGGGATTTCTCTTGAGATTTTGCAACGCAAATTTCCCTCATCTCACATTGAGGTGATAATTTTCGTGTGTTTCTCGAATTGGGGCGGGAAGCTGGGGGTACATCGTGAGTTGCTACGGGGACCTCAGGCATTCGCTCGCGATGCTTCAGGGAAGTCAGTTCCCCTTTTGTGTTGGAAGGGAAAATTCCGCTTTACTCTCGAGCCATTAAATGAGAAGAGGGGCACATCTCGAATTGAGTCAATAAAGTGTGTTCTTCTCTCCAATGGGGACGGCTGTTGAGGGAACTTTCTGAGTCGCATAAAGGGTGTCAAGTAGCCTTTTGCCTTTCAAGAGGGAATGTGGGATTTGTCTTGAGATTCTGCGGCGCAAAATTTCCTCATGTCCCATTGAGGGGATAATTTTGTTGTGTTTCTCTAACTGCGGCGGGAACCTGGGGGTACTTCTCGGGCTGTGAGGGGACCTCATGAACTCACTCGAGTTTCTTCAGAGAAGTCAGGTCCCCTTTGGTGCTGGAAGGGGAACTTCCGGATTACTCTCGAGCCCTTTAATGGGAATAGGGCCTCTTCTCGTGTTGAGTCCATAAAGTGTGTTCTTCTCTTCAATGGGGATGGATGTTAGGGAAATTTCTGAGTGGTATAAAGTGTGTCAAGTACACTTTTGCCTTTCAAGCGGGAATGTGGGATTTCTCTTGAGATTCTGCAACGCAAAATTACTTCATCTCGCATTGAGGGGATAACTTGTTGGTGTTTCTCGAGTTGCGGCGGGAAGCAGGGTGTAATTCTTGAGTTGCGACGGGGAACTCAGGAATTCGCTCTAGTTGCTTCAGCGAAGTTAAGTCCCCTTTTGTGTTGAAAGGGGAACTTCCAGATTACTCTCGAGCTGTTAAATGGGAATATTGCCTCTTCTCGGTTTGACTCCATTAAGTGTGCTCTCCTCTTCAATGAGGACGGATATTAGGGACCGTTCTGAGTCTCTTCAAGGGAGTCAAGTTCCCTTTTGCCTTTCAAGTGGGAATGTGGGATTTCTCTTGAGATTTTGCAACGCAAAATTCCCACATCTCGCATTGAGGTGATAATTTTCGGGTGTTTCTCGAATTGGGGCGCGAAACTGGGGGTACATCGTGAGTTGCTACAGGGACCTCAGGCATTCGCTCGCGATGCTTCAGGGAAGTCAGTTCCCCTTTTGTGTTGGAAGGGGAACTTCCGCTTTACTCTCGAGCCATTAAATGAGAAGAGGGGCACATCTCGAATTGAGTCAATAAAGTGTATTCTCCTCTCCAATGGGGACGGCTGTTTAGGGAACTTTCTGAGTCGCTTAAAGGGTGTCAAGTAGACTTTTGCCTTTCAAGAGGGAAAGTGGTATTTCTTTTGAGATTCTGCAGCGCAAAATTACCTCATCTCGCATTGAGGGGATAATTTTGTGGTGTTTCTAGAGTTGCGGTGGGAAGCTGGGGGTACTTCTCGAGTTGCGACGGGGACTTCAGGAACTCGCTTGGGTTGCTTCAGGGAAGTAAGGTTCCCTTTTGTTTTGTAAGGGGAACTTCCGGTTTACTCTCGAGCCGTTAAATGGTAATAGGGGCTTATCTTGAATTGAATCCATAAAGTGTATTCTCCTGTCCAATGGGGATGGCTGTGTGAGGGAACTATCTGAGTAGCATAAATTGTGTCAAGTACCCTTTTGCCTTTCAAGAGGGAATGTGGTATTTCTTGAGATTCTGCAGTGCAAAATTTCCTCATCTCGCATTGAAGGGATAATTTTGTGGTGTTTCTCGAGTTGCGGTGGGAAGCTGGGGGTACTTCTGGAGTTGCGATGTGGACCTCTGGAACTCGCTCGGGTTTCTTCAGGGAAGTCAGGTACGCTTTTTTGTTGGAAAGGGAATTTCAGGATTTCTCTCCATCAGTTAAATGGGAATAGGGCCTATTCTCAAGTTTAGTCCATAACTTTTGTTCTCCTCTCCAATTGGGACGACTCTGTGAGGGGATTTACTGAGTCTCTTCCAGTGGCGCAGATGCGAGAGACCCCGGCCCCTCCCATGCAGAAGAGAGAGACACCGTCCCCACCAGCGCAGACTCCAAGGTCGCCGGCCCCGCCCGTGCAGACGCGAGAGACACAGGCCCTGGAGCAACCTACCATGCAAAGATGCGAGGCCATGAGGAGTTACCCCACTCCTGAGGCCAGGGCAGGCGGCCAAGAAGAGGTACCCCACGTCCAATAGGCGGTGGCTGTGCGGGGGAGGGCCGAGAGGAGCTACTCACGTTCAAAGTCAGGAGGGGCAACCTTGAGGACATATCCCTCATCCAAGGTAAGGTGCAGCAGCTGCGCTTTCTTGGAGCAGCTGTGAAGAAATATCCGACACCAAAGGTAAGAGAAACTCAAAGAAGATGGTAGGTATTGCGAGTGGGCATCAGAGGGCAGACACACTGAAATCATAATCACAGGAATCTAGTCGATCTGATCACATGGAACACAGCCGAATGTGGTCCGCTGGAGAAGGGAATGGCAAACCACTTCAGTATACTTGCCTTGAGAACCCCATGAAGAATATCAAAGGGCAAAATGACAGGATACTGAATGAGGAATTCCCCAGGTCGGTAGGTGCCCAGTATGCTACTGGAGATCAGTGGAGAAATAACTCAAGAAAGAATGAAGGGATGGAGCAAAAGCAAAACCAGTACCCAGTTGTGGATGTGACCGGTGATAGAAGCAAGGTCCGGTGCTGTAAAGAGCAAGATTGCATAGGAACCTGGAATGTTATGTCCATGAATCAAGGCAAATTGGAAGTGGTCAAACAGGAGATGGCAAGAGTGAACGTAGACATTCTAGGAATCAGTGAATTAAAATGGACTGGAATGGGTGAATTTAACTCAGATGACGATTATATCTACTACTGTGGGCAGGAATCCCTGAGAAGAAATGGAGTAGCCATCATGGTCAACAAAAGAGTCCGAAATGCAGTACTTGGATGCAATCTTAAAAACGACAGAATGATTTCTGTTCGTTTCCAAGGCAAAACATTCAACATTACAGTAATCCAGGCCTATGCCCCAACCAATAACACTGAAGAAGCTGAAGTTAAACGGTTCTATGAAGACCTACAAGACCTTTTAGAACTAACACCCAAAAAAGGTGTCCTTTTCATTCTAGGGGACTGGAATGCAAAAGCAGGAAGTCAAGAAACACCTGGAGTAACAGGCAAATTTGGCCTTGGAGCACGGAATGAAGCAGAGCCAAGGCTAATAGAGTTTTGTCAAGAGAACGCACTGGTCATAGCAAACACCCTCTTCCAACAACACAAGAGAAGACTCTACACGTGGACATCACCAGATGGTCAACACCAAAATCAGATTGATTATATTCTTTGCAGCCAAAGACGGAGAAGCTGTATACAGTTAGCAAAAACAAGACCAGGAGCTGACTGTGGCTCAGATCATGAACTCCTTATTGCCAAATTCAGACTTAAATTGAAGAAAGTAGGGAAAACCCCTAGACCATTCAGATATGACCCAAATCAAATCCCTTATGATTATACAGTGGAAGTGAGAAATAGATTTAAGGGACTAGATCTGATAGATAGAGTGCCTGATGAACTCTGGACGGAGGTTCGTGACATTGTACAGGAGACAGGGACCAAGAGCATTCCCATGGAAAAGAAATGCAAAAAAAGCAAAATGACTCTTTGAGGTGGCTTTACAAATTGCTGTGGAAAGAAGAGAAGCGAAAATCAAAGGAGAAAGGGAAAGATATAAGTATTAGAATGAAGAGTTCCAAAGAATAGCAAGGAGAGATAAGAAAGCCTTCCTCAGTGATCTATGCAAAGAAATAGAGGAAAACAACAGAATAGGAAAAACAAGAAATCTCTTCAAGAACATTAGAGATTCCAAGGGAACATTTCATGCAAAGATGGGCTCGATAAAGGATAGAAATGGTATGGACCTAACAGAAGCAGAAGATATTAAGAAGAGGTGGCAAGAATACACAGAAGAACTCTACAAAAAAGATCTTCATGACCACGATAGTCACGAAAATGTGATCACTGAACTAGAGCCAGACATCTTGGAATGTGAAGTCAAGTGGGCCTTAGAAAGCATCACTAGGACCAAAGCTAGTGGAAGTGATGGAATTCCAGTTGAGCTCTTTCAAATCTTGAAACATGATGCTGTGAAAGTGCTGCACTCGATATGCCAACAAACTTGGAAAACTCAGCAGTGGCCACAGGACTGGAAAATGTCAGTCTTCATTCCAATCCCAAAGAAAGGCAATGCCAAAGAATGCTCAAACTACCGCACAATTGCACTCATCTCACATGCTGGTAAAGTCATGCTCAAAATTCTCCAAGCCAGGCCTCAGCAATATGTGATCCGTGAACTCCCAGATGTTCAAGCAGGTTTTAGAAAAGGCAGAGGCACCAGAGATCAAATTGCCAACATCCGCTGGATCATGGAGAAAGCAAGAGGGTTCCAGAAAACCATCTATATCTGCTTCATTGACTATGCCAAAGCCTTTGACTGTGTGGATCACAATAAACTGTGGAAGATTCTGAAAGAAATGGGAATCCCAGACCACCTGAGCTGCCTCTTCAGAACCCTGTATGCAGGTCAGGAAGCAACACTCAGAACTGGACATGGAACAACAGACTGGTTCCAAATAGGAAAAGGATTAAGTCAAGGCTGTATATTGTCACCTTGCTTATTTAACTTATATGCAGAGTACATCATGAGAAATGCTGGGCTGGAAGAAAAACAAGCTGGAATCAAGATTGCTGGGAGAAATATCAATAACCTCAGATATGCAGATGACACCACCCTTAGGGCAGAAAATGAAGAGGAACTCAAAAGCCTCTTGATGAATGTGAAAGAGGAGAGTGAAAAGGTTGGCTTGAAGCTCAACATTCAGAAAACAGAGGTCATGGAATCTGGTCCTATCACTTCACTGGAAATAGATGGAAAAACAGTGGAAACAGTGTCAGACTTTAATTTTTTGGGCTCCAAAATCACTGCAGATGCTGATTGCAGCCATGAAATTAAAAGGCGCTTACTCCTAGGAAGGAAAGTTATGACCAAACTTGATAGTATATTAAAAAGCAGTGACATTACTTTGCCAAAAAAGATCCGTCTAGTCAAGGCTATGGTTTTTCCCGTTGTCATGTATGGATGTGAGAGTTGGACTGTGAAGAAAGCTGATCGCCGAAGAATTGATGCTTTTGAACTTTGGTGTTGGAGAAGATTCTTGATAGTCCCTTGTACTGCAAGAGGATCCAACCAGTCCATTCTAGAGGAGATCAATCCTGGGTGTTCATTGGAAGGACTGATGCTAAAGCTGAACCTGCAATACTTTGGCCACCTCAGGCGACGAGTTGACTCACTGGAAAAGAGTCTGATGCTGGGAAAGGTTGGGGGCAGGAGGAGAAGGGGACGACAGAGAATGAGATGGCTGGATAGAATCACCGACTCTGTGGACATGAGTTTGAGTGAACTCCGGGAGTTGGTGATGGACAGGGAGGCTTGACGACCATGGGGTCGTGGAGAGTCGGACACGACTGAGCGACTGACCTGAACTGAACTGAATAAAGTGTGTCAAGTACCCTTTTGCCTTTCAGGCGGAAATGTGGAATTTCTCTTGATTGTGCAGCGCAAAATTTCTTCATTTCGCCTTGAGGGGATAATTTTGTCGTGTTTCTGGAGTTGTGGCGGGAAGATGGGGGTACTTCTCGAGTTGCGAGAGGGACCTCAGGAACTCGCTCCGGTTGCTTCATGGAAGTCAGTCTGTTTTGTGCTGGAAGGGGAACATCCGGAATACTCTTGAGCCGTTAAATGGGAATAGGGCCGCTTCTTGAATTGAGTAAATAAATTGTGTTCTCCTCTCCAATGGGGAAGGCTGTGTGAGGGAATATTCTGAGTCGCATAAAGGGTGTCAAGTACCCTTTTGCCTTTAAAGAGGGAATGTGGTTTTCTCTTTAGATTCTGCAGCGAAAAATGTCCTCATCTCGCATTGAGGGGATAATTTTGTGGTGTTTCTCGAGTTGCGGCGGGAAGTTGGGGATACTACTCTAGTTGCGACAGGGACCTCAGGTACATGCTCGGGTCACTTCAGGGAAGTCAGGTCCCTTTTTTGTTGGAAGGGGATATTCTGGATTACTCTCGAGCCGTTAAAAGGGAATAGGTCCGCGTCTCGAGCTAAGCCCATAAATGTGTTCTCCTCTCCAATGGGGACGTCTGTTTGAGGGAAGTTTCTGAATCGCATAAACGGAGTCAAGTACTCTTTTGCCTTTCAAGTGGGAATGTGGATTTTCCCTTCAGAATCTACACTGCAAAATTTCCTCATCTCACATTCCGGGAATAATTTTGTGGTGTTTCTCGAGTTGCGGCCGAATGCTGGGGGTACTTCTCGAGTTGCAATGGGGACATCAGGAACTCTCTCAGGTTGCTTCAGGTAAGTCAAGTCCCCTTTTGTGTTGGAAGGGGAACTTCCGGATAGCTCTGAAGCCTTTAAATGGGATTAATGCCTCTTCTCGATTTGAGTCCATAAGTTGTTCTCCTCTCCAAAGAGGACGGATGTTAGGGAACATTATGAGTCGCATAAAGGGAGTCAAGTACCCTTTTTCTTTCAAGCTGGAATGTGGGACTTCTCTGGAGATTCTGCAGCGCAAAATTTCCTCATGTCGCATTAAGGGGACAATTTTGTGGTGTTTCTCAAATTGCGGCGGGAAGCTGGGGGTACTTGTCGAGTTGGGACGGGGACCCAAGGAAATCACTAGAGTTACGTCAGGGAAGTCAGGTCCCCATTTGTGCTGGAAGGGGAACTTCCGGATTACTCTCGAGCACTTTAATGGGAATAGGGCCTCTTCTCGAGTTGAGTCCATAAAGTGTGTTCTCCTCTCCAATGGGGATGGATGATAGGGAACTTTCTGAGTGGCATAAAGTGTGTCAAGTACACTTTTGCTTTTCCTGTGGGAATGTGGGATTTCTCTTGAGATTCTGCAGCGCAAAATTTCCTCATGTCGCATTGAGGGGATAATTTTGTGGTGTTTCTCGAACTGCGGCTGGAAGCAGGGTGTAATTCTTGAGTTGCGACGGGGACTTCAGGAACTCGCTCGGGTTGCTTCAGCGAAGTCAAGTCCCCTTTTGTGTTGAAAGGGGAACTTCCGGATTACTCTCGAGCCATTAAATGGGCATATTGCCTCTTCTGGATTTGACTCCATTAAATGTGTTCTCCTCACCAATGAGGACGGATGTTAGGGACCCTTCTGAGTCGACTCAAGAGAGTCAAGTACCCTTTTGCCTTTCAAGCTGGAATGTGGGATTTCTCTTGAGATTCTGCAGTGCAAAATTTCCTCATCTTGCATTGAGGGGATAATTTTGTGGTGTTTCTCGAATTACGGCGGGAAACTGGGGCTACTTGTCGAATTATGACGGGGACCTCAGGAACTCACTCGAGTTACTTCGGGGAACTCAGGTCGCATTTTGTCCTGGAAGGGGAACTTCCGGATTACTCTCGAGCCCTTGAATGGGAATAGGGCTTCTTCTGGATTTGAGTCCATAAAGTGTGTTCTCCTCTCCAATGGCGATGGATGTTATGGAACTTTCTGAGTGGCATAAAGTGTGTCAAGTACTGTTTTGCCTTTCAAGCTGGAATGTGAGGTTTCTCTTGAGATTCTGCCGCGCAAAATTTCCTCATGTCGCATTGAGGGGATAATTTGGTGGTGTTTCTCGAATTGCGGCTGGAAGCTGGGGGTACTTCGTGGGTTGCGACAGGGACCTCAGGAACTCACTCGAGTTACTTCAGGGAACTCAGTTCCACTTTTGTGCTGGAAGGGGAACTTCCGGATTACTCTCGAGCCCTTTAATGAGGATAAGGCCTCTTCTGGAGTTGCGTCCATAAAGTGTGTTCTCCTCTCCATTGGGGATGGATGTTAGGGAACTTTCTGAGTGGTATAAAGTGTGTCAAATACCCTTTTGCCTATCAAGCGGGAATGTGGGATTTCTCTTGAGAATCTGCAGCGCAAAATTTCCTCATATCTCATTGAGGGGATCATTTGGTGGTTTTTCTCGAGTTGCGGTGGGAAACAGGCTGTAATTCTTGAGTTGCGACGGGGACCTCAGGAACTCACTCTAGTTACTTCGGGGAACTCAGGTCTCATTTTGTGCTGGAGGGGGAACATACGGATTACTCTCGAGCCCTTTAATGTGAATAGGAGCTCATCTCGAATTGAGTCCATTGTGTTCTCCTCACCAATGAGGATGGATGTTAGGGACCGTTCTGAGTTGACTCAAGGGAATCAAGTACCCTTTTGCCTTTCAAGCTGGAATGTGGGATTTCTCTTGAGATTCTGAAGCACAAAATTTTCTCATGTCGCATTGAGAGGATAATTTTGTGGTATTTCTCCAATGGCGGCGGGAAGATGGGGGTACTTCTCGGGTTGCGACGGGGACCTCAGGAACTCACTCGAGTTACTTCAGGGAAGTCAGGTCCCCTTTTGTGATGGAAGGGGAACTTCCGGATTACTCTTGAGCCCTTTCATGGGAATAGAGCCTCTTCTCGAGTTGAGTCCATAAAGTGTGTTCTCCTCTGCAATGGGGATGGATTTTAGGGAAATTTCTGAGTGGTATAAAGTGTGTCAAGGACACTTTTGCCTTTCCGGCGGTAATGTGGTATTTCTCTTGAGATTCTGCAGTGCAAAATTATTTCATCTCGCATTGAGGGGATAATTTGCTGGTGTTTCTCGAGTTGCGGCGGGAAGCAGTGTGTAATTCTTGAGTTGCGACGGGGACCTCAGGAACTCCATCGGGTTGCTTCAGTGAAGTCAAGTGCCCTTTTGTGTTGAAAGGGAAACTTCCGTATTACTCTCGAGCCATTAAATGGGAATACTGCATCTTCTCGATTTGACTCCATTAAGTGTGTTCTCCTCTCCAATGAGGACGGATATTAGAGACCGTTCTGAGTCGCCTCAAGGGAGTCAAGTTCCCTTTTGCCTTTCAAGAGGGAATGTGGGATTTCTCTTGAGATTCTGCAGCGCAAAATTACCTCATCTCGCATTGACTGGATAATTTTGTGGTGTCTCTCGTGTTGCGGCGGGAAGCTTGGGGTATTTCTCGAGTTGAGGCGGGGACCTCAGGAACTCGCTCCGGTTTCTTCAGGGAAGTCAAGTCCCCTTTGGTGTTGGAAGGGGAACTCTGGATTACTCTCGAGCCGTTAAATGTGAATAGAGGCTCATCTCGAATTGAGGCCATAAAGTGTGTTCTCCTCTCCAATGGGGACTGATGTTAGTGAAATTTCTGAGGCGCATAAAGGGTGTCAAGTACCCTTTTGCCTTTCAAGAGGGAATGTGGGATTTCTCTTGAGATTCTGCAGCCCAAAATTTCCTCATCTCGCATTGAGGGGATAATTTGATGGTGTTTCTCGAGTTGCGGCGGGAAGCTGGGGGTACTTCTCCTATTGTGACGGAGACCTCAGGAACTCGCTCGGGTTGCTTCAGGGATGGGAAGTCCACTTTTGTGTTGGAATGGGAACATCCGGATTACTCTCGAGCCGTTAAATGGGAATATTGCCTCTTCTCGATTTGAGTGCATAAAGTATGTTCTCCTCTCCACTGAAGACGGATTTTAGGGACCATTTTGAGTCGCCTAAAGGAGTCAAGTACCCTTTTGCATTTCAATCGGGAATGTGGAATTTCTCTTGAGATTTTGCGGCGCAATATTTCTTCATCTCGCATTAAGCGGATAATTTTGTGGTGTATCTCCAATTGCGACGGGACGCTGGGTGTAAGTCTAGAGTTGCGATGGGGACCTCAGGAACTCACTGGAGTTACTTCAGGGAAGTCAGGTCCCCATTTGTGCTGGAAGGGGAACTTCCGGATTACTCTCGAGCCCTTTAATGGGAATAGGGCCTCTTTTCAAATTGAGTCCATAAATTGTGTTCTCCTCTCCAATGGGGACGGTTGTTAGGGAACTTTCTAAGTGGCATAAAGTGTGGCAAATACCCTTATGCCTTTCAAACGGGAATATGGGATTTCTCTTGAGATTCTGCAGCACAAAATTACCTCATCTCGCATTGAGGGGATAATTCTGCGGTGTTTCTCGATTTGCGGCCGGAAGCAGGGGTTACTTCTCGAATTGCGACAGGGAACTCAGGTACTCGATTGGGTTTCTTCAGGGAAGTCAAGTCCCCTTTTGTGCTGGAAGGGGAATTCCGGATGACTCTCGAGCCGTTAATTGAGAATATTGCCTCTTCTTGATTTGATGGCATAAATTGTGTTCTCCTCTAAACTGAGGACGGATGTTAGGGAACATTCTGATTCGCTTAATGTGGGTCAAGTACCGTTTTGCCTTTCAAGCGGGATGTTGGATTTCTCTTGAGATTCTGTAGCGCAAAATTTCCTCATCTCACAATGAGGGGATAATTTTGTGGTATTTCTCTAACTGCGGCGGGAAGATGGGGGTATTTCTCGAGTTGCAACGGGGACCTCAGGAACTCACTCGAGTTATCTCAGGGAAGTCAGGTCCCCTTTTGTGCTGGAAGGGGAATTTCCGGATTACTCTCGAGCCCTTTAATGGGAATAGGGCCTCTTCTGGATTTGAGTCCATAAAGTGTGTTCACCTCTCAGATGGGGACGGATTTTAGGGAACTTTCTGAGTGGCATAAAATGTGTGAAGTACACTTTTGCTTTTGAAGCGGGAATGTGGGTTGCTCTTGAGTTTCTGCAGCACAAAATTACCTCATCTCGCATTGAGGGGATAATTTTGCGGTATTTCTCGAGTTGCGGGCGGAAGCAGGGGGTACTTCTTGAGTTGCGACGGAGAACTCAGGTACTCGATTGGGTTTCTTCAGGAAAGTCAAATGCCCTTTTGTGCTGGAAGGGGAACTTCCGGATGACTCTTGAGCCGTTAATTGAGAATATTGCCTCTTCTCGATTTGGTGGCTTAAATTGTGTTCTCCTCTAAACTGAGGACGGATGTTAGGGAACATTCTGATTCGCTTAATGTGGGTCTAGTACCGTTTTGCCTTTCAAACGGGAATGTGGGTTTCCTCTTGAGATTCTTCAGTGCAAAATTTCCTCATCTCCCATTGACGGGATAATTTTGTGGAGTCTCTCGAATTACAGCGGGAAGCAGGGGGATCACCTCGAGTTGCGACGGGGACCTCAGGAACTCACTCGAGTTACTTCAGGGAAGTCAGGTCCCCTTTGTGCTGGAAGGGGAACTTCCGGATTACTCTCGGGTCCTTTAATGGGAATAGGGCCTCTTCTGGAGTTGAGACCATAAAGTGTGTTCTCCTCTCCAATGGGGACGGATGTTTGGGATCTTTCTGAGTGGCATAAAGTGTGTCAAATACCCTTTTGCCTTTCAAGCGGAAAGTGGGATTTCTCTTGAGATTCTGCACAGCAAAACTACCTTATCTCGCATTGAGGGGATCATTTGGTGGTGTTTCTTGAGGTGCGTCGGGAAGCAGGGGGTACTTCTCGAGTTGCGATGGGGACCTCAGGAACTTGCTTGGGTTGCTTGAGGGAAGTCAAGTCCCATTTTGTGTTGGAAGGGGAACTTCTGGATTACTCTCGAGCCGTTAAATGGGAATATTGTCTCTTCTCGATTTGAGTCCATAAACTGTGTTGTCCTCTCCACTGAGGAAGGATGTTAGGAACCATTCTGAGTCGCCTAAAGGGAGTCAAGTACCGTTTTGCTTTCAATCGGGAATGTGGGATTTCTCTTGAGATTCTGCAGCCCAAAATTTCCTCATCTCGCTTTGAGGGGATAATTTTGTGGTGTTTCTCAAATTGCTGTGGGAAGCTGGAAGTACTTCTCGAGTTGCTACAGGGACCTCAGGAACTCACTCGAATTACTTCAGGGAAGTCAGGTCCCCTTTTGTGCTGGAAGGGGAACTTCTGGATTACTCTCGAGCCCTTGAATGGGAATATTGCCTCTTCTCCTTTTGAGTCCATAAAGTGTGTTCTCCTCTCCCCTAGGACGGATGTTAGGGACCATTCTGAGTCGCCTAAAGAAAGTCAAGTACCCTCTTGCCTTTCGAGCGGAAATGTGGGATTTCTCTTGAGATTCTGCAGCACAAAATTTCTTCATCTCACATTGAGTATATTTTTTTTTTGTGGTGTTTCTCAAATTGCGGCGGGAAGCTGGGGGTTCTACGCTAGTTGCGACGTGGACCTCAGGAACTCACTGGAGTTACTTCAGGGAAGTCAGTTCCCCTTTTGTGCTGGAAGGGGAACTTCCGAATTACTCTCGAACTCTTTAATGGTAATAGGGCCTCTTCTCAAGTTGAGTCCATAAAGTGTGCTCTACTCTACAATGGGGACGGATGTTAGGGAATTTTCTGAGTGGCAAAAAGTGTGTCAAGTACGCTTTTTACCTTTCAAGCGGGTATGTGGGATTTCTCTTGAGATTCTACAGCGCAAATTTACCTCATCTCGCATTCGCATTGACGGGATAATTTTGTGTTGTTTCTGGAGTTGCGTTGGGAAGCAGGGGTTACTTCCTGAGTTGCGACAGGGACCTCAGGAACTCGCTCCGGTTGCTTCAGGGAAGTCAAGTCTCCTTTTGTGTGGAAGGGGAACTTCCAGAAGACTCTCCAGCCATTAATTGGAAATGTTGCCTCTTCTCGATTTTAGTCCATAAAGTGTGTTCTCCTCTCCACTGAGGATGGAAGTGAGGGAACATTCTGAGTCGCCTAAAGGGAGTCAAGTACCCTTTTGCCTTTCAAGCGGAAATGTGGGATTTCTCTTGAGATTCTGCAGCGCAAAATTTCTTCATCTCGCATTGAGGGGATAATTTTGTGGTGTTTCTAGAATTGCGGCGGGAAGCTGGGGGTAATTCTCGAGTTGTGATGGGGATCTCAGGAACTCACTCGAGTTACTTCAGGGAAATCAGGTCCGCTTTTATGCTGGAAGGGGAACTTCGGGATTACTCCCGAGCCGTTAAATGGGAATAGGTCCTCTTCTCGAGTTGAGTCCATAAAGTGTGTTCTCCTCTCCAAAGGGGACGGAATTTAGGGAACATTCTGAGTGTCATAAAGTGTCTGAAATACCCTATTTCCTTTCAAACGGGAATGTGGGATTTCCCTTGAGATTCTGCTGCGCAAAATTACCTTATCTCGCATTGAGGGGATAATTTTGTGGTGTTTCTCCAGTTGCGGCGGGAAGCCGGGTGTACTTCTCGAGTTGCGACGGGGACCTCAGGAACTCACTCGAGTTGCTTCAGGGAAGTCAAGTCCCCTTTTGTGTTGGAAAGGGAACTTCCAGATTATTCTCGAGCCGTTAAATGGGAATATAGCCTCTTCTCCTTTTGAGTCCATAAAGTGTGTTCTCCTCTCCCCTAGGACGGATGTTAGGGACCATTCTGAGTCGCCTAAAAAGAGTCAAGTACCCTTTTGCCTTCCAAGCGGAAATGTGGGATTTCTCTTGAGATTCTGCAGCACAAAATTTCTTCATCTCACATTGAGTATATAATTTTGTGGTGTTTCTCAAATTGCGGCGGGACGCTGGGGGTTCTATGCTAGTTGCGACGGGGACCTCAGGAACTCACTGGAGTTACTTCAGGGAAGTCAGTTCCCCTTTTGTGCTGGAAGGGGAACTTCCGGATTACTCTCTGGCTCTTTAATGGGAATAGGGCCTCTTCTGGAGTTGAGACCATAAAGTGTGTTCTCCTCTCCAATGGGGACGGATGTTTGACATCTTTCTGAGTGGCATAAAGTGTGTCAAATACCCTTTTGCCTTTCGAGGGGAATGTGGGATTTCTCTTGAAATTCTGCACAGCAAAATTACCTTATCTCGCATTGAGGGGATCATTTGGTGTTTCTCGAGGTGCATTGGGAAGCAGGGGATACTTCTCGAGTTGTGATGGGGACCTCAGGAACTCGCTTGGGTTGCTTGAGGGAAGTCAAGTACCCTTTTGTGTTGGAAGGAGATTTTCTGGAATATTCTCGAGCCATTAAAGGGGAATATTGCCTCTTCTCGATTTGAGTCCATAAAGTGTGTTCTCCTCTCCACTGAGGAAGGATGTTAGGAACCATTCTGAGTCGCCTAAAGGGAGTCAAGTACCGTTTTGCTTTCAATCGGGAATGTGGGATTTCTCTTGAGATTCTACAGCCCAAAATTTCCTCATCTCGCTTTGAGGGGATAATTTTGTGGTGTTTCTCGAATTGCGCTGGGAAGCTGGAGGTACTTCTCGAGTTGCTACAGGGACCTCAGGAACTCACTCGAGTTACTTCAGGGAAGTCAGGTCCCCTTTTGTGCTGGAAGGGGAACTTCCGGATTACTCTCGAGCGCTTTAATGGGAATATTGCCTCTTCTCCTTTTGAGTCCATAAAGTGTGTTCTCCTCTCCCCTAGGACGGATGTTAGGGACCATTCTGAGTCGCCTAAAGAGAGTCAAGTACCCTCTTGCCTTTCGAGCGGAAATGTGGGATTTCTCTTGAGATTCTGCAGCAGAAAATTTCTTCATCACACATTGAGTATATTTTTTTGTGGTGTTTCTCAAATTGCGGCGGGAAGCTGGGGGCTCTACGCTAGTTGCGACGGGACCTCAGGAACTCACTGGAGTTACTTCAGGAAAGTCAGTTCCCCTTTTGTGCTGGAAGGGGACTTCCGAATTACTCTCGAACTCTTTAATGGGAATAGGGCCTCTTCTCAAGTTGAGTACATAAAGTGTGCTCTACTCTCCAATGGGGACGGATGTTAGGGAACTTTCTGAGTGGCAAAAGTGTGTCAAGTACCCTTTTTACCTTTCAAGCGGGTATGTGGTATTTCTCTTGAGATTCTGCAGCGCAAATTTACCTCATCTCCCTTTTAAGGGATAATTTTGTGGTGTTTCTCGAGTTGTGGCGGGAAGCAGGGGGTACTTTTCGAGTTGCGACGGGGATCTCAGTTATTCGGTCGGGTTGCTTCAGGGAAGTCAAGTCCCCTTTTGTGTTGGAATGGGAACTTCCGGATTACTCTCGAGCCGTTAAATGGGAATATTGCCTCTTTTCGATTTGAGTCCATAAATTGTATTCTCCTCTTCAATGAGAACGGATGTTATGGAATATTCTGAGTCGCCTAAAGGGAGTCAAGTACCCTTTTGCCCTTCAAGAGGGAATGTGGTATTTCTCATGAGATTCTGCAGCGCAAAATTTCCACATCTCAATTGAGGGGATATTTTGTGTTGTTTCTCGAGTTGCGGCGGAAAGCTGGGGGTACTTCTCGACTAGCGACGTGGACCTCAGGAACTCGCTCGGGTTGCTTCAGTGAAGTCAGTTCCCCTTTTGTGTTGGAAGGGAAACCTCCAGTTACTCTCTGGTCGTTAAATGGGAATAGGGCCTCATCTCGAATTGAGTCCGTAAAGTGTGTTCTCCTGCCCAATGGGGACGGCTGTGTGAGGAAACTTTCTGAGTCCTAAAAAGGTTGTCAAGGACCCATTTGCCTTTCAAGAGGGAATGTGGTATTCCTCTTGAGATTCTGCAGCGCAAAATTTCCTCATCTTGCATTGAGAGGATAATTTTGTGGTATTTCTCGAGTTTCGGCGGGAAGCTGGGGAAACTTCTCGAGTAGTTAAGAGGACCTCTGGAATTCACTCTGGTTGCTTCAGGGAAGTTAGGTCCCCTTTTGTGTTGGAAGAGGAATTTCGGGATTACTCTCGAGCCATTCAATGGCAATAGGGCCTCTTCTCGAGTTAAGTCCATAAAATGTGTTCTCCTCTCCAGTGGGGACGACTGTGTGAGGGAATTTTCTGAGACTCACCAGGCGGAGCAGATGCGAGAGATGCCGTCCTCTCCCGCGCAGTCGCGAGAGACGCTGGCCCGGCCCACCCAAACGTGAGAGACCGAAGCCCCGCCCACGCAGACGTGAGAGACGCCGGCCCTGGCGCAAACGACCAGGCAAAGATGCCCGGCAATGAGGAGTTACCCCACCCCTGAGGTCAGGGCAGGCGGCCAAGAGGAGGTACCCCACGTCCAATAGGCGGTGGCTGTGCGGGGGAGGTGCGAGAGAAGCTACACACGTTCAAGGTCAGGAGGGGCAGCCTTGAGGACATACCCCTCATCCAAGGTAAGGTGCAGCCTCTGAGCTTTCTTGGAGCAGCTGTGAAGAGATATCCCACACCCAAGGTAACAGAAACTCAAATAAGATGGTAGGTATTGCGAGGGGGTATCAGAGGGCAGACACACTGAAATCATAATCAGAGGAATCTAGTCGATGTGATCACATGGAACACAGCCGAATGTGGTCCGCTGGAGAAGGGAATGGCAAACCACTTCAGTATACTTGCCTTGAGAACCCCATGAAGAGTATCAAAGGGCAAAATGACAGGATACTGAATGAGGAATTCCCCAGGTCGGTAGGTGCCCAGTATGCTACTGGAGATCAGTGGAGAAATAACTCTAGAAGGAATGAAGGGATGGAGCAAAAAGCAAAACCAGTACCCAGTTGTGGATGTGACCGGTGATAGAAGCAAGGTCCGGTGCTGTAAAGAGCAAGATTGCATAGGAACCTGGAATGTTATGTCCATGAATCAAGGCAAATTGGAAGTGGTCAAACAGGGGATGGCAAGAGTGAACATAGACATTCTAGGAATCAGTGAATTAAAATGGACTGGAATGGGGGAATTTAACTCAGATGATGATTATATCTACTACTGTGGGCAGGAATCCCTTAGAAGAAATGGAGTAGCCATCATGGTCAACAAAGGAGTTCGAAATACAGTATTGGATGCAGTCTTAAAAACGACACAATGATTTCTGTTCGTTTTCAAGGCAACCCATTCTACATTTCAGTAATCCAGGCCTATGCCCCAACCAGTAACGCTGAAGAAGTTGTAGTTGAACGGCTCTATGAAGACCTAAAAGACCTTTTAGCACTAACATCCAAAAAAGATGTCCTTTTCATTATAGGGGACTGGAATGCAAAAATAGGAAGTCAAGAAACACCTAGAGTAAGAGACAAATTTGGCCTTGGAGCCTGGAATGAAGCAGGGCCAAGGCTAATAGAGTTTTGTCAAAAGAACGCACTGGTCCTAGCAAACACCCTCTTCCAACAACACAAGAGAAGTCTTTACCCGTGGACTCGCTCGGGTTGCTTCAGGAAGTCAGGATCCCTTTGGTGTTGGGAGGGGAACTTCCGGTTTACTTTTGAGACGTTAAATGGGAATAGGGCTTCATCTCAAATTGAGTCCGTAAAGTATGTTCTCCTCTCCAAAGGGGACTGATATTAGTGAAATTTCTGAGTCTCATAAAGGGTGTCAAGTACCCTTTTGCCTTTCAAGAGGGAATGTGGTATTTCTCTTGAGATTCTGCATTGCCAAATTTCCTCATCTCGCATGAAAGGATAGTTTTGTTATTTTTCTTGAGTTGTGGAGGGAAGGTGGGGGTTCTTCTCGAGTTTGGACGGGGACCTGAGGAACTCGCTCTTATTGCTTCAGGTAAGTCAGGTCCCCTTTTGTGTTGTAAGGGGAACTCCCAGTTTACTGTCGAGCCGTAAATTGGGAATAGGGCCTCATCTCGAAAAGAGTCCATAAAAAGTGTTTTCCTGTCTAATGTGGACAGCTGTGAGGAATTTTCTGAGTCGTATAAAGGGTGTCAAGTACGCTTTTGCCTTTCCAGAGGGAATGTGGTATTTTTCTTGAGATTCTGTAGGGCAAAATTTCCTCATCTTGCATTGAGGGGATAATTTTTTGGTGTTTCTCGAGTTGCGGCGGGAAGCTGGGGGTACTTCTTTAGTTGCAACGGGGACCTCAGGAACTCGCTCGGGTTGCCTCAAGGAAGTCAGGTCACCTTTTGTGTTGGAAGGGGAATTTCCGGTTTACTCTCCAGCCATTAAATGGGAATAGGGCTTCATTTCCATTTTAGTCCATAAAGTTTGTTCTCCTCTCCAATGGGGACTGATGTTAGTGAAAATTCTGAGTCGTATAAAGTGTGTCAAGTACCCTTTTGCCTTTACAAAAGGAATGTGGTATTTCTCTTGAGATTCTGCAGTGCAAAATGTCCTCATCTGCATTGAGGGGATAATTTTGTGGTGTTTCTTGAGTTGCGGCAGGAATCTGGGGGTACTTCTCGAGTAGTGTTGGTAAACTCAGGAACTCGCTAGGGTTGCTTCAGGGAAGTCAGGTCCCCTTTGTGTTGGAAGGGGAACTTCCGGATTACTCTCGAGCCGTTAAATGGGAATAGGGCCTCTTCTCGAGTTGAATCCAAAAATGTGTTTTCCTCTCCAATGGGGACGGCTCTTTGGGGGAAATTTCTTAGTCTCATAAAGGATGTCAAGTACCCTTTTGCCTTTTTTACAGGGAATGTGGGATTTCTCTTGAGATTCTGCAAGGCAAAATTTCCTCATCTAGCATTGAGGGGATAATTTTGTTGTGTCTCTCCAGATTCGGCGAGAAACTGGGTGTACTTGTCGAGTTGCGAAGGGGACCTCGGGAACGTGCTCGGATTGGCCTCAGGGAAGTCAGTTCCCCTTTTGTGAAGGAATGGGAACTTTGGGATTACTCTCAAGCCGTTAAATGGGAATAGGTCCTCATCTCGAGTTGAGTCCATAAAGTATGTTCTCCTCTCCAATGGGGACGGATGTTAGGGAACTTTCTGAGTCGCATAAAGTGTGTCAAGTAACCTTTTGCCAGGCAAGTGGAAATGTGGGATTTCTCTTGAGATTCTGCAGCCCAAAATATCATCATCTTGCATTGAGGGGATAATTTTGTGTTGTTTCTCGAGTTGCGGCGGGAAGCTGGGAGTACTTCTTGAATTGTGAAGGGGACCTCATTAACTCCCTCGTGTTAATTTAGGGATGTCAGGTCCCCTTTAGTGTTGGAAAGGGAACTCAACGGGTTAGTCTCGAGCCGTTAAATGTGATAACGGCCTCATCTCCAGTTGAGACCATAAAGTGTGTATTCATCTCCAAAGGTGACGGCTCTCTGAGGGAACATTCTGAGTCGCATAAAGGGTGTGAAGTACCTTTTTCCCTTCAAGCGGGAATGTGCGATTTCCCTTGAAATTCTGCAGCATAAAATTTCCTCATCTATCTTTGAGGGGATAATGTTGTGGTTTTTTCCGAGTTTCGGCGGGAAGTTGGTGGTACCTCTCGAGTTGTCATGGGACTCTCAGGAACTCGCTCGGGTGGCTTCAGGGAAGTCAGGTCCCCTTTTGTGTTGGAAGGGGAACTTCCGGATTACTCTGGAGCCATTAAATGGGAATAGGGCCTCTTCTCGAATTGAGTCCATAAAGTGTGTTCTCCTGTCCAATGGGGACGGAAGTGAGAGGGAAGTTTTTGAGTCGCATAAAGGGTGTCAACTATCCTTTTGCCTTTCAAGCGGGAATGGGGGATTTCACTTGAGAATCTGCGGGGCAAAATTTCTTCATATCGCATTGAGGGGATGATTTTGTGGTGTTTCTTGAGTTGTGTTGGGAACGTGGGGGTACTTCTCCAGTTGCGACGAGGACCTCAGGAACTCGCTCGGGTTGGTTCAGGAAAGTCAGGTCCCCTTTGGTGCTGGAAGGGGAACTTCCGGATTACTTTCGAGCCTTTAAATGGGAATAGGGCCTTATCTCGAGGTGAGTCCAAAAAGTGTGTTTTCCTCTCCAATGGGGATGTCTGTGTCTGGGAAATTTCTGAGTCGCATAAATGTTGTCAAGTACTCTTTTGCTTTTCAAGTGGAAATGTGGAATTTCTGTTGAGATTATGTAGCGTAAAATTTCTTTATCTCGCATTGAGGGGATAATTTTGTGGTGTTTCTCAAGTGTCGGCGGGAAGCTGGGGGTACTTCTTGAGTTGCAACGGGGACCTCAGGAACTCGCTCGGGTTGCTTCAGGGAAGTCAGGTCCCTTTTGTGTTTGAAGGGGAATTTCCGGATTACTCTAGAGCCGTTAAATGGGAATAGGGCCTCTTCTCGAGTTCAGTCCATAATATGTGTTCTACTCTCCAAGGGGACAGTTTTTTGAGGGAACTTTCTGAGTCGCATAAAGGTGTCAAGTTTCCTTTTGCCTTTAAAGCCTGAATGTTGCTTTTCTCTTGAGATTCTGCAGCGCAAAATTTCCTCATCTCGAAATGAGGGGATAATTTTATGGTGTTTCTCGAGTTACAGCGGGAACCTTGGGGTACTTCTCGAGTCGGGTTGGGAAACTCAGGAACTCGCTAGGGTTGTTTCAGGGAAGTCAGGTCCCATTTTTGTTGGAAGGGAACTTCCGGATTACTCTCGAGCCTTTAAATGGTATTAGGGCCTCTTCTCGAGTTGAGTCTGAAAAGTGTGTTTTCCTCTCCAATGGGGACGGCTGTTTGGGGGAAAGTTCTGAGTCTCATAAACGGTGTCAAATAACCTTTTGCCTTTAAAGCGGGAATGTGGGATTTCTATTGAGATACTGCAAGGCAAAATTTCCTCATCTCGCATTGAGGGGATAATTTTGTTGTGTCTCTCCAGATTCGGCGAGAAGCTGGGTGTACTTCTCGAGTTGCGACGGGGACCTCAGGAACTTGCTCGGGTTGCCTCAGGGAAGTCAGTTCCCCTTTTGTGAAGGAATGGGAACTTCGGGATTACTCTCGAGCCGTTAAATGGGAATAGGTCCTCTTCTCGAGTTGAGTCCATAAAGTGTGTTCTCTCCAATGTGAACGGATGTTAGGGAACTTTCTGCGTCGCATAAAGGGTGTCAAGTACCCTGTTGCCATTCAAGCGGGAATGTGGGATTTCTCTTGAGATTCTGCAGAGCAAAATTTCCTCATCTCACATTGAGGGGATAATATTTTTGTGTTTCTCGAGTTGCGGCGGGACGCTGCAAGTACTTCTCGAGTTGAGAAGAGGATCTCAGGAACTCGCTTAGGTTGCTTAAGGGAAGTAAGTTCCTCTTTTGTGAAGGAAGGGGAACTTCGGGATTACTCTCGAGCCCTTAAATGTGAATAGGGCCTCTTCTTGAGTTGAGTGCATAAAGTGTGTTCTCCTCTCCAATGGGGATGGCTGTGTGAGGGAACTTTCTGAGTCGCATAAAGGGTGTCAAGTAACCATTTGCCTTTCAAACGGGAATGTGGGATTTCTCTTGAGAATCTGCAGCACAAAATTTCCTCATCTCGCATTGAGGGGATAATTTTGTGGTGTTTCTCTAGTTGGGGCCGGAGGCTTGGGGTACTTCTCAAGTTGCGACGGGGACCAAAGGTACTCGCTCGGGTTGCTTCAGGAAAGTGATTTCCCCTTTTGTGTTGGAAGGGGAACTTCCGGATTAATCTCGAGCCGTTAAATGGGAACAGGTCCTTTTCTAGAGTTGATTTCATTAAATGTGTTCTCCTCTCCAATAAGGACGGCTGTGTGAGATAAATTTCTGCTTCGCATGAAGGGTGTCAAGTTCCCTTTTGCCTTTCATGGGGGAATGTGGGATTTCTCCTTTGTTTCTGCAGCGCAGAATTTCCTCAACTCGCATTGAGGGAATAATTTTGTGGTCTTCCTACAGTTGCGGCCGAAAGGTGGGGGTACTTCTCCAGTTGCGATGGGGACCTCAGGAACTCGATCGAGAACTTCAGGGAATTCAGGTCCCCTTTTGTGTTGGAAGGGGAACTTCCATATTAGTCTCGAGCCATTAAATGGGAATAGGGCCTCTTCTGAGTTGAGTACATAAAGTGTGTTCTTCTCTCCAATGGGGACGGATGTTAGGAAAATTTCTGAGTCGCATAAAGGGTGTCAAGTACCATTTTGCCATTCAAGAGTGTTGTACGAATTCTCTTGAGAATCTGCAGCGCAAAATTTCCTCATCTCGCATTGAGGGGAGTATTTCGCGGTGTTTCTCGAGTTGCGTCGGGAAGCTGGGGGTACATCTCAAGTTGAGACGTAGACCTCAGGAACTCGCTTGGTTTGCTTCAGGTAAGTCAGGTCCCCTTTTTTGTTGGAATGGGAACTTACTGATTACTCTCCAGCCATTAAATGGGAATAAGGCTTCTGCGCATGTTGAGTCAAGAAAGTGTCTTAACCTCTCCAATTGGGAGGGCTATTAGGGAACTTTCTGAGTGGCATAAAGTGTGTCAAGTACTCTTTTTCATTCAAGCCGGAATGTGGGATTTCTCTTGAGATTCTGCAGCGCAAAATTTCCTCATCTCTCATTGAGGGGATAATTTTGTGATATTATCGACTTGCGCCGGGATTCAGGGGTATTTCTCGAGTTGTGATGGGGACCTCAGGAACTCGCTCTGGTTGCTTCAGGGAAGTCAGGTCCCATGTTGTGTTGGAAGGGGATCTTCTGGATTTCTCTCGAGCCGTTAAATGATTATAGGGCCTCTAGTCGAGTTGAGTCCATAAAGTGTTTTCTCCTCTCCAATGGGAACGGCTATTAGGGAACTTTCTGAGTCGCATAAAGGGTGTCAAGAACACTTTTGCATTTCAAGAGGGAATGTGGGATTTCTCTTGAATACTGCAGTGCAAAATTTCATCCTCTCGCATTGAGGGGATATTTATTTGGTGTTTATCGAGTTTCCGCGCGAAGCATGGGGTACATCACAAGTTGCGACGTAGACCTAAGGAATTTGTTTGGGTTGCTTCAGGAAGTCCGGTCCCCTTTTGTGTTGGAAGGGGAACTTCCGGGTTACTCTCGAGCCTTTAAATGGGAATAGGACCTCTTCTCGAGTTGAGTCCAAAAATTGTGTTCTCCTCTCCAATGGCGACGGCTGTGTGAGGAAATTTTCTGAGTCGCATGAAGGTTGTCAAGTATTCTTTTGCCTTTCACAGGGAATGTGGGATTTCTCTTGAGATTCTGCAGCGCAAAATTTCCTCAACTGGCAATAAGGGGATAATTTTGTGGTGTTTCTCGAGTTTTGGCAGAAGCTGGGGGTCCTTTTCGAGTTGTAATGGGGAATACAGGAACTTCCTCGGGATGCTTCGGGGAACTCAGGTCCCCTTTTGTTTTGGAAGGGGAACTTCATGACTACTCACGATCCGTTAAATTGGAATAGGGCCTCTTCTCGAGTTGAGTCCATAAAGAGTATTCTCCTCTACAATGGGGACGGATATTAGGGAACTTCCTGAGTCGCAAAAATGGTGACATGTACCCTTTTGTGTTTCAACCGAGAATGTGGGATTTCTCTTGTATTTCTACAGCAAAAAATTTCATCATCTCCTATTGAGGCGATAATTTTGTGGTGTTTCTTGAGTTGCGGCGGGAAGCTGAGGGTATTTCTCGAGTTGTGACGGGGCCCTCAGAAACTCGCTCGGGTTGCTTCAGTGAAGTCAGGTCCCCTTTTGTGTTGGAAGGGGAACTTCCGGATTACTCTCGAGCCTTTAAATGGGAATATGGCCTCTTCCCAGGTTGAGTCCATAAAGTGTGTTCTCCTCTCAAATGGGGACAGCTGTGTGAGGGAACTTTCTGAGTCGCATAAACAGTGTCAAGTACACTTTTGCCTTTCAAGCGGGAATGTGGAAATTCTCTTGAGATTCTGCAGTGCAAAATTTCCACATCTCGCATTGAGGGGATAATTTCGTGGTGTTTCTGGAGTTTCGGCTTGAAGCTTGGGGTACTTCTAGAGTTATGATGAGGACCTCAGGAACTCCCTTGGGTTGCTTCAAGGAAGTAAGTTCCTCTTTTGTGAAGGAAGGGGAACTTCGGGATTATTCTCGAACCGTTAAATCGGAATAGGGCCTGTTCTCGAGTTGAGTCAAAAAGTGTATTCTCCTCCCCGAAGCCGACGGCTGTTTGAGGGAACTTTCTGAAGTGCATAAAGCGTGTCATGTAGCGTTTTGCCTTTCAACCGGGAATGTGGCATTTCTCTTGAGATTCTGCAGGGCAAAATTTCCTCATCTTGCATTGAGGGGATAATTTTGTGGTGTTTCTCGAGTGTAAGCGGGAAGCTGGGTCTACTTCCTGAATTGCGACGGGGACCTCAGGAACTCGCTCAGGTTGCTTCAGGGAAGTCAGTTCCCCTTTTGTGAAGTATGGGGAAATTCGGGATTACTGTCGAGCCGTAAAATGTGAATACGGCCTCTTTTCCATTTGAGTCCATAAACTGTATTCCCCTATCCAATGGGGACGGCTGTTTGAGGGAAATTTCTGAGTCACATAAATGGTGTCAAGTTCCCTTTTGCCTTTCAAGGGGAATTAGGGATTTCTCTTGTAATTCTGCAGCGCATATTTTCCTCATCTCGCATTGAGGGGACAATTTTGTGGTGTTTCTCGAGTTGTAGGGGGAAGCTGGGGTACTTCTCGAGTTGCGACGGGGACCTCAGGAACTCGCTCGGATTGCTTCAGGGAAGTCAGGTCCCCTTTTGTGTTGGAAAGGGAAACTCGGGATTACTTTTGAGCCGTTAAATGGGAACAGGGCCTCTTTTCTGAATTGAGTCCATAAAGTGTGTTCTCCTCTCCAATGGGGACGGTTGTGTGAGGGAACTTTCTAAATCTGAAGAAGGGTGTCAAGTACACTTTGCCTTTCAAGTGGGAATGTGGGATTTCTCTTGAGATTCTGCAGCACACAATTTCCTCATCTCGCATTGAGGAGATAATTTTGTGGTGTTTCTTCAGTTGAGGCGGGAAGCTTGGGGTTTTTCTCGAGTTGTGACTGGGGCCTCAGGAACTCGCTCGGGTTGCTTCAAGGAAGTCAGGTCCCCTTTTGTGTTTAAAGGGGAACTTCGGGATTAGTCTCGAGCCGTTAAATGGGAATAGGACCTTTTCTCGTGTTGAGTTCATAAAGTGTGTTCTCCTCTCCAATGTGGACTGCTGTGTGAGGGAAATTTCTGAGTAGGGTAAAGGGTGTCAAGTACACTTTTGCCTTTCAAGCGGGAATGTGGAAATTCTCTTGAGGTACTGCAGTGCAGTATATCCTCATCACGCATTGAGTGGATAATTTTGTGGCGTTTTTGGATTTGCGCCGGGAAGCTTGGTGTATTTCTTGAGTTGGGACTGCGACATCAGGAACTCCTTCAAGTTGCTTCAGGGAAGTCAGGTCCCCTTTTGTGTTGAAAGGGGAAGTACCGGATTAATCTCAAGCTGTTATATGGGAATAGGGCCTCTTCTCGAGTTGAGTCCATAAAGTGTGTTCTCCTCTCCAATGGGGACGGCTGTGTAAGGGAAATTTGTGAGTCGCATAAAGGGTGTCAGTACCCTTTTGCCTTTCAAGCGGGAATGTGGGATTTCCCTTGAGTTACTGGAGTGCAGTATATCCTTATCTCGCATTGAGGGGATAATTTTGTGGTGTTTCTCGAGTTGCGGCGGGAAGCTCGGATACTTCTCGATTTTCGACGGGGACCTCAGGAACTCGCTCGGGTGCTTCAGGGTAGTCAGGTCCACTTTGGTGTTGGAAGGGGAAATTCGGGATTACTCTCGAGCTGTAAAATATGAATACGGCCTCTTTTAGACTTGAGTCCATAAACTGTGTTCCCTTCTCCAATGGGGATGGCTGTTTGAGGGAACTTTCTGAGTCACATAAATGGTGTCAAGTACCCTTTTGCATTTCAAGGGGAATTTGGGATTTCTCTTATAATTCTGCAGCGCCCATTTTCCTCATCTCTCATTGAGGGGATAATTTTCTGGTTTTTCTCGAATTGCGGTGGGAAGCTGGTGGTTTTTGTTGAGTTACGATGGGGACCAGTTGAACTCGCTCGGGTTGTTTCAGGGAAGTCAGGTCCCCTTTAGTGTTGGATGCGGACCTTCGGAATTACTCTTGAAACTTTAAATAGGAATAAGGCCTCTTCTCGGGTTGAGTCCATAAATTCTGTTCTCCTCTCCAATGGGGACGGCTGTGTGAGGGAACTTTCTAAGTCGGAAAAAGGGTGGCAAGTAACCTTTGCCGTTCAAGTGGGAATGTGGGATTTCTCTTGAGATTCTGCAGCGCACAATTTCCTCATCTCGCATTGAGGGGATAGTTTTGTGGTGTTTCTCGAGTTGCGTCGGGAAGCTGGGGTGAATTCTCGAGTTGCAACTGGGACCTCAGAAACTCTCTGGTGTTGCTTCAGGTAGGTCAGGTCCCCTTTGTATTGGATGGGAAACTTCGGGATTACTCTCGAGCCAGTAAGTGGGAATTGAGCGTCCTCTAGGTTTGAGTCCATTCCATGTGTTCCCCTCTCCAATGGGGACAGCTGTGTGAGGGAAATTTCTCAGTCGCATAAAGGGTGTCAAGTATCCTTTTTCCTTTCATGCGGAAATGTGGGATTTCTCTTGAGATTCTGCAGCGCACAATTTCCTCATCTCGCATTGAGTGGATTTTTTTGTGGTGTTCCTCGAGTTGTGGTGGGAAGATTGGGGTCCTTCTCAAGTGGCAACAGGGACTTCAGGTAATCGCTCGTGTAGTCCCTGGGAATTCAGGTCTCCTTTCGCTTTTGTTGGGGAACATCGAGATTACTCTCGAGGCGTGGAATGGAAATAGGGCCTCATCTTAAGTTTAGTCCATAAATTATTTTCTCCTCTCAAATGGGGATAGCTATGTCAGGGGATGTCTTGAGTCGCATAAAGTGTGTCAAGTACCTCATCGTGTTTCAAGCGGGAATTTGGGATTTCTCTTGAGACTCTGCAGGGGAAATTTTCCTCATTTCACCTTGAGTGCAGAATCTTGTGGTTTTTCTCGAGTTGCGGCTGGAAGATTGGGGTCCTTCTCAAGTGGCAACAGGTACTTCAGGTACTCGCTCGTGTAGTCCCTGGGAATTCAGGTCTCCTTTCGTTTTTGTAGGGGAACATCGGGATTACTCTCGAGGCGTGGAATGCGAATAGGGCCTCATCTTAAGTTTAGTCCATAAATTGTTTTCTCTTCTCAAATGGGGATAGCTATGTCAGGGGATGTCTTGAGTCGCATAAAGTGTGTCAACTACCCGTTCGCTTTTCAAGCGGGAATGTGGGTTTTCCCTTGAGACTCTGCAGGGGAAACTTTCCTCATCTCATCTTGCGTGCACAATCTTGTGTTTCTTCAGAAGTTGCTTCAGGATGCTTGGGGTCCAACTAAGGGGCGACAGGGACCTCAGGAACTCGGTCGTGTTGTCCCTGGGAAATCAGGTCTCCTTTCGTTTGGTAGGGGAACATCATTATTACTCTCAAGGCGAGGAGTGGTAAGAGGGCCTCTGCTAAAGTTGAGTCCATAAATTGTGTTCTCCCCTCAAGTGTGGACAGGTATGTCAGGGAATGTTTTGTGTCGCATAAAGTGTGTCGAGTACCCGTTCGACTTTCAACCAGAAATGTTGGGATTCTCTTGAGACTATTCAGAGGAAATTTTCCTCATCTCACCTTGAGTGAAAAATCTTGTGGCTTTTGTCGAGTTGCGGCCGGAAGCTTGGTGTCCTCCTCGAGTTGCCACAGAGACCTCAGGAACTCACTCATATAGTCCCTGGGAAGTCAGGTTTCCTTTCGTTTTGGTAGGGGAACTTCGGAATTACTCTTGAGAGGTGGAATGGGAATAGGGCCTCATCTAAAGGTGAGTGCATAAATTGTGTTCTCCTCTCAACTGGAGACAGCTATGTCAGGGAATGTCTTGAGTCGCATAAAGGGTGTCAAGCACCCGTTCGGGTTTCAAAGCGGGAATGTGGTATTTCTCTTGGGACTCTGCAGTGGAAATTTTCCTCATCTCACCTTAAGTGAAGAGTCTTGAGGTTTTTCTCGAGTTGTGGCAGGAAGTTTGCGGTCCTTCTCGAGTTGCACCAGGGACCTCAGGACATCGCTCATGTAGTCGCTGGGAAGTCAGATCTCCTCTTGTTTAGGTGGGGAAACATAGGGAATACTCTTGAGGCGTGGAATGAGCATATTGCCTCATCTAAATTTGAGTCCATAAATTGTGTTCTCCTCTCATGTGGGGACAGACATGTCAGTTTATGTCTTGAGTAGCATAAAGGGTCTCAAGTACACTTCACAATTCAAGCGGAAATGTGGGATTTCTCTTGAGACTGTGCAGCGGAAATTTTCCTCATCTCACCTTGAGTGACGAATCTTGTGGTTTTTGTCGAGTTGCTGCGGGAAGCTTGGGGTCTTTCTCGAGTTGCGACAGGACCTCAGGAACTCACTCGTGTAGTCCCTTGGAAGTGAGGTCACCTTTCGTTTTGGTAGGGGAACATTGGGTTTACTCTCGAGGCGTGGCATGGGAATAGGGAATCATCTAAAGTTAAGTCCATAAAGTGTGTTCTCCTCTCAAGTGGAGACAGCTATGTCAGGGAATGTCTTGAGTCGCATAAACGGTGTCAATTATCTGTTCGAGTTTGAAGCTGGAATGTGGGATTTCTCTTGAGACTATGCAGGGGGAATTTTCCTCATCTCACCTTGAGTGCAGAATCTTGTGGTTTTCCTCGAGTTGCGGCAGGAAGCTTGGGGTCCTTCTCAAGTTGCTGCAGAGACCTCAGGAACTCGCTCAAGTTGTTCCTGGGAAGTCAGGTCTCCTTTCGTTTTGGTAGGGGAACATCGGGATTACTCTCGAGATGTGGAATGGGAATAGGTCCTCATCTAAAGTTGAGTCCATAAATTGTGTTCTCCTCTCAGCTGGGGAGAGCTCTGTCAGTGAAAGTCTTGAGTCACATAAAGGGTGTGATGTACCCGTTCAAGTTTCAAGCGGGAATGTGGGATTTCTCTTGAGACTCTGCAGGGGAAATATTTGTCATCTCACCTTGAGTGCAGAATCTTGTGATTTTTCTCGAGTTGAGGCGGGAAGCATGGGGTCCTTCCAGAGTTGTGTCAGGGACCTCAGGAAATCGCTCCTGTATTCCCTGGGTAGTCAGGTCTCCTTTCGATTTGCTATGGGAACATCAGAATTATTCTCGAGGCGTGGAATGGGAATAGGCCTCATCTAAATTTGAGTCCATAAATTGTGTTCTCCACTGAAGTGGGGACAGGTATGTCAGGGAATGTCTTGATTTGCATAAAGGCTGTCAAGTACGCTTTCGAGTTTCAAGCGTGAATGTGGGAATTCTCTTGAGTCTCTGCAGGGGAAATTTTCCTCATCTCACCTTGAGTGCAGAATCTTGTGGTTTTAAATGAGTTGTGGCGGTAAGCTTGGGGTCCTTCTCGAGTTGCCATAGAGTCCTCAGGAACTCACTGGTGTAGTCCCTGGTAAGTCAGGTCTCCTTTCGTTTTGTTAGAGGAACATCGTGATTACTCTCGATGCGTGGAATGGGAATAGGGTTTCATCTTAAGTTGAGTCCATAAAGTGTGTTCTCCTCTCCAGTGGGGTGAGCTATGTCAGGGAATGTCTTGAGTCGCATAAAGTGTGTTCAGTAGGCATTCGAGTTTCATGCGTCAATTTGGGATTTCTCTTGAGACTCTGCAGGGGAAATATTCGTCATCACACCTTGAGTGCAGAATCTTGTGGTTTTTCTCGAGTTGCGGCAGGAAGCTTGTGGTCCTTCTTGAGTTGGACAAGTACATCAGGAATTCGCTGGTGTAGTCCCTGGGAAGTCAGGATTACTTTCGTTTTGTTAGGGGAGCAGCGGGAGTTCCCTTGAGGCATGGAATGGGAATAGGCCCTCATCTAACGTTGAGTCCATAAATTGTGTTCTCCTCTCAAGTGGGGAGAGCTATGTCAGGGAAAGTCTTGAGTCGCATAAAGGGTGTTCAGTACGCATTCGAGTTTCAAGCGTTAATGTGGGATTTCTCTTGAGACTCTGTGGGCGAAATATTCGTCATCCCACCTTGAGTGCAGAATCTTGTGGTTTTTCTCGAATTGCAGCGGGAAGTTTGGGGTCCTTCTCGAATTGCGACAGGGACCTCAGGAACTTGCTCAGTAGTCCCTGGGAAGTCAAGTTTCCTTTCGTTTTGGTAGGGGTCACCGGGATTACTCTCGAGGCGTGGAATGGAAATAGGGCGTCATCTAAATTTGAGTCTATAAATTGTGTTCTCCTCTCAAGTGGGGAGAGCTGTGTCAGGGAATGTCTTGAGTCGCCTAAAGGGTGTGAAATTCCCGTTTGAGTTTCAAGCGGGAATGTGGGATTTCTCTTTAGACTCTGCATTGGAAAATTCCTCATCTCCCATTGATGGGATAATTTTGTCGTGTTTCTTGATTTCTGGCGAAAAGCTTGGGGTTCTTCTCACGTTGCGACTGGGATGTCAGGAACTCGCTCGTGTTGCCCCAGGGAAGTCAGGTCTCCTATCTTGTTCGAAGGGGGACTTCGGGATTACTCTGGAGCCATTAAATGGGAATAGGGCCTCATCTCGAGGTGAGTCCCTAAATTTTGTGCTCCTCTCCAGTGTGGACGGCTATATTAGGGAACTTTTTGAGCCACATAAATGGTGTCATGTACCCGTTCAAGTTTCAAGCGGTAATGTGGGATTTCTCTTGAGATTCAGCAGAAGAAATGTTCCTCATCTCGTATTGTTGGGGGAACTTATTCATTTTTCTCGAGTTGCAGCAGAAAGTTAAGGGATCCCCTCGAGTTGCGACCGGGACCTCAAGAACTCGCTTGTGTTGCCCCAGGTAAGTCAGGTCTCCTGTCATGTTGGAAGGGGAACCTCGGGATTCCTCTCGAGGCGCAGCAGGGGAATAGGGCCGCATGTAGTGTTGATTCGGTCAACTGTGTGTTCCTTGTTTGTGACAACAGGGTTCTCGGGGTTGGTCTCAAAATTCACCTGGGATGTCAGGCCTCATCTCATGTTAAGAAATCGAACTGCGCTTTCTTCTCGAGTAGTAAAACGGGTGTTAGGTCACATTAGATTTGAATTTTTACCTGGAGATTTTATCGTGTATGATCTGCGAGTCAGGTGTCCACTCATCCTGTGAACTGATACTCGAGGATACATTTGAATCTGTGCAGTAGAATCAGACAATATCTCGAGTGGGTGTTGACATACGTAACTTTTCCATTTCTGTTTTGAAAACCTGGGGATCCTCTTGAGTTTCAACGTGGTACACGCCTCGTCGTACTCTGTGACTGGAACATCTGAATTCCATTCCAGAGAAAGTAGAGGAATCGACTCTCATTTGGAAATGAGGACTGAAAAACAGGAGAAATTGTCAGTGTGGCAGGTAACTCGGTGTTCCTCTCGATTGGGCTGTGCATGTCGGTTTAATTTTTGAGTTGCATAAAGGATGTTAAGTAGTAACCTGTCGAGTTTCAAGCGGGAATGTGGAATTTCTCTTGCGAATCTGTAACGGAAATGTTCTTCATCTCGCCTTGAGGGCAGAATCTTGTGGTTTTTCTCGCGTTGTCACGGGAAGCTTGGGTTCCAACTCGTGTTGGGCCATGGACGTCTGGAACTCACTCCTGTTGCTTCACGGATGAGAGTTCTCCTTTGTGTTGTAAGGGGAACTTCAGGATTACTCTGGGGCCCTTAAATGGGAATAGGACCTCATCTCGAGTTGAATCTATAAACTGTGTGCTCCTCTCCAGTGGGGACATCTATGTTAGGGAACTTTTTGAGTCGCATAAAGGGTGTCAAGTACCCGTTCGAGTTTCAAGCGGGAATGTGTAATTTCTCTTCAGATTCTGCAGCAGAAATGTTTCTCATCTCCAATTGATGGGGTATTTCCCGCTTTCCTCAAGTGGCGGCAGAAAGCTTGGGGTTCCTCTCGAGTTGCGACGGGGACCTTAGTAACTCGCTCGCGTTGTCCCAGGGAAGTTAGCTGTCCTTTACTGTTGGAAGGGGAACCTCAGGATTCCTCACGAGGCGCCGGAGAGAAATAGGGCGGCATGTAGTGTTGTGTATGTAAATTGTGTGCTCCACTTCAATGTGGACAGCTATGTCGGGGAAGTTTCTGGGTCTCATAAAGTGTGTCTAGTACCCGTTCGAGTTTCAAGAGAAATGTGGGATTTCTCTTGAGACTCTGCAGCGGAAAAGATCTTCATCTCGCATTGAGGGGAAATTTTGTGGTGTTTCTCGATTTGTGGCGGGAAGCTTGGGGTTCTTCTCGACTTGCGACCTCAGGAACTCGCTCGTGTTCCCCCACAGAAGTCAGGTCTCCTATCCTGTCGGAAAGGGAACCCCTGGATTCCTCTCGAGGCACAGCAGAGGAATAGGGCCTCATCTAGCATTAGGTCGGACAACTGTGTGTTCCTTGACAGAGGTGACAGGGATTTCACGGTTGCTTTCAAATTTCACCTGGGGAGTCAGGCCTCGTCTTTTGTTCAGACATGTGACTGCGCTTTTTCGCGAGTTGTAAAACGGGTGTTAGGCCAAGTTAGAATTTAATGTGTACCTGGAAATTGTATGCTCGGTGTGTCAGGTCTCCACTCGTCTTGTGAGTTGATAATCGAGGACACATGTGAATCTGTTCAGGAGAATCAGACAAGATCTCGAGTGGCTGGTGACATCCGTACCTTTTCCGTTTTTGTTTTGAAAACCTGGGGATCCTCCAGAGTTGCAGCGTGGTACACGCTTCCTTGTACTTTGTGACTGGATCTTCCGTATTCCATTCCACATAAAGCAGAGGAATCGACTCTCATCTGGAAAAGAGTCCTGGAAAACGGGGTAATTTGTCAGTGTGGCAGGAAACTCGGGGTTCCTCTAAATTGGTACTGTGTATATCAGTTTAATTTTTGAGTCGCATAAAGGATGTTAAGTAACCTGTTGAGCTTCAAGAGTTAATGTGGAATTTTACTTGCGAATCTCAAAGGAAATGTTCTTCATCTCGCCTTGAGGGCAGAATGCTGTGGTTTTTCTTGAGATGCGGCGAGAAGCTTGGGCTCCATCTCGAGTCGAGCCGGGGACGTCAGGAACTCGCTCGTTTTGCTTCAGGGAAGTCAGGTCCCCTTTGTGTTGGAAGGGGAACTTCTGGATTACTCTCTCGAGCCATTAAATGGGAATAGGACTTCATCTCGAGTTGAATACATAAATTGTGTGCTCCTCTCCAGTGGGGACGGCTATGTTAGTGAACTTTTAGAGGGGCATAAAGGGTGTCAAGTACCCGTTCGAGTTTCAAGAGGGAATGTGGGATTTCTCTTGAGATTCTGCAGCATTATTGTTCCTCATCTCTCATTGATGGGGGAACGTTGTCATTTTTCTTGAATTGCGGCTGAAAGCTTGGGGTTCCTTCGAGTTGCGTCGGGGATTTCAGGAAATTATTTGCGTTGTGCCAGGGAAGTTAGGTCTCCTTTCGTGTTGGAAGGGAAACATCGGGATTCTTCTCGAGTCACGTTAGAGGAATAGGGCCACATCTAGTGTTGTGTACCTAAATTGTGTTCTCCTCTTCAATGTGGATGGCTATGTTGGGGAAGTTTATGGGTCGCATAATGGGTATCAAGTACCCGTTCGAGTTTCAAATGGGAATGTGGGATTTCTCTTAAGACTCTGTAGCGGAAATATTCCTCATCTCGCATTGAGTGGATAATTTTGTGGTGTTTCTCGAGTTGTGGCGGGAATCTTGGGGTTCTTCTTGAGTTGCGACGGGGACCTCAGGAACTTGCTCGTGTTGCACTAGGGAAATCAGGTCCCCTATCGTGTTGGAAGGGGAACCTCGGGATTCCTCTATAAGGAGCAGCAGAGGATTAGGGCCACATCTAGCGTTGAGTCGGTCAACAGTTTGTTATTCTCCAGTTGTGACAGGGATCTTGCTGTTGTTGCGGGTGAAATGACACAAAGACAAGACACACAAAAGACAGACAAAGACACAACGCCGACTGGAGGAAAAATTCTGCTCAAGCCCCCTTGCGGTTTATTTTTATACCCCGGTAGCTTGACACATACCAAAATCTAAGCAATGCATTTTTCTACCAAATAAGGAAAAAAAGCCACGCACATTTCAAGGACGGGAGGAAGAAAGGGAGGAAGTGACAACATCATGTTTATTACGAAGCCTGCCGAGAACTCCAGCCTCTTCCTTATTTTTAAGGAGCTCATGTTCCCTCGTATGCAAGCGGACCATTAACCTTGTATATTGTGTGCAGGCTTCCTGGCAGAACATCCTGTTTCAAGCATGCTCTGCCCAAGCAGAGAGTCTTGTTTGCAGGCTTCCTTAACCATTCTTTCTCGTGGTCACTGTCGGGCTCCTACATTTCCCCCTTCTTTCTGAGAGGCAGTAGTAAGCTGTAAGGTGGCAATAATGCATTGTCTGTCCTTTTTTAGTTGTTGCCTTCTCCACCAGCACCAGAAGACTAGAATAATAACACAGCATAATAGTATTTTGAGCAAAGTATTCCCAAAGTAGTTCCAATTAGAGTAGATACATGCCCAAAAAGATTCAAATTTTTCATCCCTTCCTGCAAATCCTTTAAGGGATTGGACCCAGTAATATCAGGTAGCGTTTTGCTAAATGTATACAAAATTTGTTGCTCTAATTCCATAATTTCCCTGGTTAGGTTTTGATGCCCTGTTAAAGACCGTTTCACCTTTTCCCAACCCTCACTCATATTGAAAGGCACAGGTGTTATACATAACTGAGAGGATTTCCAATCACATTTCAACACACTTCTTGTGGATAAGACAGTTAATTGATCCCCAAGCCAAGAAAGAGTATGTTGAAGATTGTGCACATAATTTGCAAGTTGGGTATCCAAATCTCGTTGTTGGTGCCATAATAAATGAGAGTCTTTATGCCATTCCCGCACAAAGTCTGCTGTTTGGATTCCTTGATGCAAAGCAAGTCCAGCCATGGCAGCGGTTGTAGTAACTGAAGCCACTGCAAGAACTGAAGCTATGATTACTCCAAGCATGCGTCGTGATCAATGAAGCAAAGTCTGTACAGCAGTCACCAAATGAGATAGAGCAAAAGAGTCTGACCAAGGTCTTGTCAAACTTACAGGTAGCTATACTTCGGTTTGAGTTTTAATAACCACCATAGAAAACTTAGAATTGCGATTTTGTATGTCAAAATTTTCCCACCATGATTGATTTACACATGGTGTTAAATTACAATGATTACAAGATATGGATCCCTCAGTTGCATTTCAAGTCCAATTCCCATACAACAATGCAAAGGTGTATTTTAAACAAGCCGTAGCAGAATAAGGTTTATTAATATGCAAGTTAACATGTAAGGGACCTGAACTGTCACTTGTATCCAAAGTATAGTTTTCCGACCATATAATGAGATTCCCGGAAACTGCCCACAATTTCCAAATATTCCCTTGGAAGTGGGGATACCCTAACAATTGCAACTGAGGGGGAATGAGTGCAAACTGCTGCCATTTTACGGTTTCATTACCGTTACCCATTAAAGTACCAATAATTCGATGCCATTTGAGAGTTTTGTTAGACCATTTTTCCAAAATTTGGCTACGATCAGGGATCTTATCTACAATAACAAATCCAGAATAGTTCATGACTTTGAAATGCCAATGACCTTGGCAACTTTCCCATTCCAAAGATTCTAGAGAAGAAATAAAAAATTTAGAAGGGCATAATGGTATAAAGGTATCAGAATGATGACTCATTGGTGTCTTAGAGGTTTTGAATCCCCTTGTGGAAAAAAGCACAGTAAAGACAGCAGGATGATAATTATTATATTATACCCCCCAGGTATTATAAGAGTGATGATTGTGCTTTTTTGTAGAAAGGCAAAAAAGATGTCCTCTAATGCACAAGGGGAGGCCCTCCACTGCAACAGTAACATTATTTATGTTATATTGATTATTATGGTGATACAAATGCTCAATTTCTCCACACGCGGGTGGTGGAAAGAATGCAGTTTCATTGGTGCATACCTATACTTCAGGTTCACCCCAAGAGACAGCTCTCACAAGAGGAGGATTAGGAACATAAGCCCAATAAGTATATTCTATCCCTTGCGCATACATTACCTAACAGGTAACCACAGCCATCATAGCCAACAGCCAATTAGTAGGATTGAGAGGTTGACCAGCATTAACGAGGGTTTTTTCAGCCTCCTGTGTAAGCTTCTTCAGTTGCGCCCATGTTGGAAGGGACGCAGATAGGGTAGGGAAAGTAAAGCTCCGCTGTGCAGAAAGCTCTTCAAATTTTCGCACAAAGTGGTCATCCATGATGAATCTTGATCAACCGAGTTGGTGTCCAAAACCTAAAATTATCAACAGATATGAAAGCATAACCTCGTCCTAAATATATCAGTGATGCTGGAACCCAACCTTTTTATCTTTATACCAAAGGAGTGTATTCAAGATCTTCTTATCCTCATCTTTTCTTCGAAAATGCAATTCTGCTGCTGATAGAATTTCTTTGCGTCAAATATTCAAAAAATTTAAAGTAAGTAAGGTTTTATTCAAGATATCTTTTGGTTTCATAAATCTCTCCTGTTCCCCTTTTTTTAAATTTTTTCAATGAATTTACGTAAAGTACGATTAGCTCTTTCAATGGTAGCTTGTCCTTGACTATTATAAGGGATGTCAAAAGTATGAGTTATATGATATTGGGATAAAAAGTGAGCTAATTTAGCCGATTGGTAAGCAGGTGCATTATCAGTTTTTAATTCAATTGGTATTCCCATAATTGCAAAACAAGATAATAAATGAGTAATAGCAGCGTCATCTTTTTCTGAATGTAATGCAGTAGCCCATTGGAAATGTGTGCATGTATCTATAGTATGATGGACACATTTTTGTTGCCCAAAAGATGAAATAAAAATTAGATCCATTTGCCATATCTGATTTGCTTGTAGTATTCTTATGTTGACACCTGTATGGGCAAATGGCAAAGTAAAAGGCGCACATTTGGGACATGAGCGAACAATATTTTCAGCTTGTTTTTGAGCAATATCATAAGATATTTTTAATCCTTTAGAGTTAGTGTGTGGCAGATGATACTCTTGTTTTGCTACTTTTATATGATAAAGTAATGCATGAATTGCAGCATTTCCGAAGGACAAGTGTCCAGGAAGGGCAGAATGAGCATGGATATGAGTAAAGAAAATTGATTTTGAATGTTGTAGAAGCAATTGCTGCACCTGATAAAACAATTTATCAATATCTGTCTTAAGAGTTATAGGCAGGGAGACTTGAGGAAGTTGAAGACAAGAGAGAACAGCATATCGAGAATTTGAAACAATGTTAACAGGTAGTTGAGGAAAATCTTGCAAAACTAAATAAATAGCCCACAGCTCAGCAGGCTGTGCAGAGGAGAATGAATGGGGAAGAACTTTAGGACGTTCAAAAGTAAAATGTCCAGTGGTGTTTTTATTTGCATCAGTAAAAACAGTGGGTCTTTTAACTGGAACATCTGAAATCGGAGATTTCATGGCGTTGGCTCAAAGAAAATCAATCAATTTAGATGACGGATAATGATTCGAAAATGAACCAGGAAATGAAGCAAGGGAGATTTGTCAATTTTTATTAAATTGTAAACATAAAGATATCTGAGCATTTGTTAATTGAATGAAAATTTGGTGTGTTTTTTTTCTGATAATTGTAAAATACGATTGTGACCCTTTTGTATAAGAAAGGCTAATTGATCCTTATATATATAGTTAATTTTTTAGAGAAACTATTAGGTAAAAAAAAAACACTTTATTAATCCTTTTCCTTGAGCAATTGCACCAGATGGAGAATGAGGGGTATAAAATATTATGAATGCAATAGGATGAGATGCAGAAATATATGTTAAAAAACCATCATTTAATCTTTGTTCAACAAACTGAAGCTCTTGCAAAGCCAAGGGGGTTAAAATTCGGGGACTATCTAAAGCTGTGTCTCCTTTTAAAGTAGAAAATAAGTGTTGTAATTGATAAGTAGGAATCCGAAGTACCGAGTGAAGCCAATTAATATCTCCTCATAATTTCTGGAAGTCATTTAAAGTTTTTAAATGGTATCTTTTAATTTGCAAATTTTGAGGCCAAATTTGGTGTTGTTCTAATATGGTCCTCAAATAAGAAATGGGAAAATCCTTTTGAATTTTCTCTGGCGCTATCAGCAAGTTATATTATTTCAAAGCCTCCTGTACTTTTCAGAAGAATTTATCACGTTCAGCGATACAGGAAACTGCCAATAAGTGATCATCCATATGATGATAGAGAATATAATTAGAATATTCTTGACGGATAGATTGTAAGGAACGAGCTACAAACTCTTGATATAAGGTAGTACTATATATCATTCCCTGTGGCAAGACTGTCCAATGGTAGTGCTTAACGGGCTGAGCGTGATTAAGAACAGGAACCGTGAAAGCAAATTTATCTCTATCTTGTAAATGTAAGGGAATAGTAAAAGAAAAAAAAAATCTTTAAGATCTAATACCATTAAAGACCAATTTTGTGGAAAAAGAGCAGGAGAAGGAAGGCCCAACTGTGAGGCTCCCATGGGTTCAATACATTTATTAACTTCTCTTTAATCAGTCAACATTTTCCATTTTTCAGATTTCTTTTTTTATAACAAATACAGGAGAATTCCAAGAGGAAGTAGAAGGCTCTGTATGGCCAAGTTGAAGTTGTTTGTTATTAATTACTCTATGGCCTCGAGCATCATTTTTGGTAATGGCCACTGCTCAACACATTTAGGAGTATTAATTATTCATTTTAATGAGAGTGCTCGAGGAGTTTGAGCAGTGGCTATTAGTTTCCCGACGGAATGCTTACAGAGGCTCCCATGGGAGAGAGAATATCTCTTCCCCATATATTAATAGGTATACTAACAATATAAAAAGTGACAAAACTGTTTTTCCATTATGGAACTGGCATTGTAAAGGACGAGTACTTTTTCAAACATCTGCAATGGAGCCTATTCCGGTCAACATTAGAGGACTCTTTTCTTTGCTCCAGTCTTGGGGCCGTTGTTGGGAGGATATGACTGAAAGATCTGCCCCGGTGTCTATTAGCCCTTCCAAGTTCTTTCCTTGTATGGTCAAGGAAAGGACAGGACGAGAATCCTTGATGAGCATCTCCCAAAATATATGTTGCCCAGTACTTCTAAAACCTCCTGACCTTTCATAAGGAAGAGCAGAAAATGGTAGATAAGATAAAAGAAGTACTTGTGCTATACGTTCTCCAGCCAATAGTGAAATTGTAACAGAAGTGGAGACCAAAATTAAAATTTCTCCAACAAAACCAGAGTCTATTACTCAAGGAATTATGGTTAGGCCTCTTAGAGCGGCACTATTGCGGCCCAATATTAAGCCAAAAGTGCCTTTAGACAATGGGCCAAATACGTTTGTTCTTAATTTATAAATGCCACAGCCCGGAGACAAAAGAATATTTTCAGCGAGAGGCAAATCAGCAGCAGCTCTTCTTGAAGTTGCAGAGCGTAAATCTGACACCATTAGAGGTTTGGTTTTTCCTGTTGTAGTGGTCATCTCTAAGCGTTGTTGGGAAACAAAGGAGTTACTTGAGGAGCAGGAGGCATGATTAATTGCATCCCCGGCATTGATCCTGGGACCCAGGGACTGAGGCACGTAAGTAGTTTCCGAATGTGGGTTACCAATAGGATTGCCATATTTATTAGTTTTAGAGAGGCATTCATTGGTCCAATGAAGCCCTTTACCACATTGGCGGCAAAGCCCATGGGACTTATTTTGTTTTGTATATCCTTGTTTTGCCTTTATTTTTTTCCTATCCTTTTTCATATGTCCAGGTTTCCCACAATGGTAACAATTTTTGCCCTTAGAGGGCTTCATAGCTTGAGCCAAGGCAGTAGCAAAAACAGTAGCACTATGTTCAGTTCCTCCCACTCCCGAACAAGCTCTAATATATTTAGCTATAGAAGCCCCCTGTCCCCTTAAAGGACCTAAACCACGTTTACATTCCAGGTTTGCATTTTCAAAAGCAAGTGTTTGTAAAAGTATCTCTGAAATTTCATCACGTCCAACAGCCCCTCAACAGCCACCCACAATCTAGCAAGAAAATCAGTATAAGGTTCATTGTGTCCTTGTAAAGTTTTTGTGAAAGAAGGCTGAGCGTGGTCAGTAGGTACAATATGGCTTCAAGCCCTAAGAAATACTTGGCGCACCTGTTGTAAATCCTGGTCAGAATATTGAGCCTGATCTCTTAAGGCTCGAAATTGTCGTTCTCCCATCAATTTATCTTCTAAAGGACCAGGAGCATTCTGTCCCTCATTAATTTGAGCCTGTGTTTGGGCTTTTTCTTCTCACCAACTCTTTAATTGCAACCACTGGGATCCTTTAAGCAGAGCCTGGGCTATGGACTCCAAATCGAAGGGAAGAATCAATTTTGTCTTCTCTACAGAATCTAACATAGCTAATACAAAAGGGGATTGGGGACCATATTGAGCAACAGCAGTTTTAAGATTCTTGAAAAATTTACATTTAAAAGACGAATATTGAACATTAATCATATTGTTGGGAGCTGCTTGCCATTGAATTGGAAATAACTGTGGAGGATCTGTAAAACCACCAGAGGGCACGGGGATATCATCATCATAAAACAGGGACTCGGGAAATGAGAAAGAGGGCCCCTCTTGGCCTACATCTGGAGAACTATGTGATCCCGGAAAAAGAGAAGCATAGGGACGGGCTATAGGAGTAGGAACCCTCTTTGTTCTTCATTCTGTGTTTTCCACCATTGTTGAAAATTTCGGGTCACTTTATCAACATCGTCGTTCCCTTCGGACAATGAGGAGAAATCACTAGCACTATCAGATTTGGTTTCTGATTCCCCATCCCTGGAATGCAAAGCAGTGGCCACGGAAGCGTCATTTAAAGCGGCAACATTTGATTCTTTGTTTGTTTGTTTCTCAATAGGACTTCCTCATAAATTACCTCAGATTTTGTAGATTTAGTTTCACTATCGGTGGAAAACAATGCAAGGGCTTGAGTGATAGCACTACATAGAGTCCACAATTTCAAAAGAATTATGTTACCCTTCTGATGCTGTTGCCGTAATTCTTTCTGTATTAATTTCCATTCCTTTAAGTTTAATTGTACTTTAGGTTGGCACTTAAACCAATAACAGTGCTGCTCCACAAGGGGAAATAACTCCGATAAACAACGACTAGATGCCTTAACCCCGATGGAGTGGAGAAGTCCTTTGACTAGCTCCATGTAGTGTGCTTTTGCTGATGGGGAATTCCCCATATTTTTCCCGAAAGTTCCCCTGCCTTGGACCTACAATGCCCGAGGGGGTACTCACCCTTTCGGTTTCACTTGGGCCCCACGTTGGGCGCCAGATGTTGTGGGCTAAATGACACAAAGACAAGACACACAAAAGACAGACAAAGACACAACTCCGGCCAGAGGTAAAATTCTGCGCAAGCCCCCTTGCGGTTTAATTTTATACCCCGGTAGCTGGGCACATATCAAAATCTAAGCAATACATTCTTCTACCAAATAAGGACAAAAAACTAAGCACATTTCAAGGACAGGAGGAACAAAGGGAGGAAGTGACCACATCATGTTTACTGCAAAGCCTTCCCAGAACTCCAGCCTCTTCCTTTTATTTAAGGAGGGCATGTTCCCTCGTATGCGAGAGGAACATTAACCTTGGATATTGTGTGCAGGCTTCCTGGAAGAACATCCTGTTTGCAAGCATGCTCTGCCCAAGCAGAGAGTCTTGTTTGCAGGCACATCTCTGTTTCCTTAACCATTCTCTCTCGTGGTCACTGTCGGGCTCCTAAACGCGGTTGCTCTCAAAATTTTCCAGGGGATTCATCCTTCGTCTCTTGTTCAGACATGGAACTGCACTTTCTTCTCGAGTTGTAAAACGGGTGTTAGGCCCCATGAGAGTTAATTTAGTAACTGAAGATTGTATCGAGTATTCTCAGGGAGTCAGGTCTCCACTCGTCTTCTGAGTTGATACTCAAGGCTACATTAGAATCTGTGCAGTAGAATCAGACAATATTTCCAGTGGGTGGTGACATCCGTACCTTTTCCATTTGTGTGTTGAAAACCTGGGGATCCTCCCGAGTTTCAAATTGGTACCCGCCTCCTCATACTGTGCGACCAGAACATCCGGATTTCATTCCAGAGAAAGCAGAGGAATCGACTCTCTCATCCGGAAAAGAGGACTGGAAAACGGAGTAATTTGTCACTGTGGCAGGAAACTCGGTATTCCGCTGGATTGGGGCTGGGTATGTCGGTTTAATTTTTGAGTCGCATAAAGGATGTTCAGTAACCTGTCGAGTTTCAAGAGGGAATGTGGAATTTCTCTTGCGAAGCTGCAACGGAAATATTCCTCATCTCGTCTTGAGGGCAGAATCTTGTGGTTCTACTTGAGATGCGGCAGGAAGCTTGGGGTCCCTCTCGAGTTGGGCTGGGGACCTCAGGAACTCTCTTGTGTTTATTCAGGGAAGTCTGGTCCCCTTTTGTGTTGGAAGGGGAACTTTGGGATTACTCTTGAACTGTTAAATGGGCTTAAGGCCTCATCTTGAGTTGAGTCCGTAAATTTTGTGCTCCTCTCCAGTGGGGACTGCAATGTAAGGGAGATTTTTGAGTCGCATAAAGGTTGTCAAATACCTCTTCGAGTTTCAACTGGAAATGTGGGATTTCTCTTGAGATTCTGCAGCAGAAAATTTCCTCATCTCGCATAGATGGGGGAACTTTGTCGTTTTTCACGAGTTGAGGCGGAAAGCTTTGGGTTCCTCTCGAGTTGCTATGGGAACGTCAGGAACTCACTCGCGTTGTCCCAGGGAAGTTGGGTCTCTTTGTTGTTGGAAGGGGAACCTCAGGATTCATCTAGAGGTGCGGGGGAAGAATAGGGTCGTTATCTAGTGTTGTGTAGGAAAATTGTGTGCTCCATATCAATGTGGATGGCTATGTTGGGGAATTTTTTGAGTCGCATAAAGGGTTTCAAGTACCCGTTCGAATTTCAAGCGGGAATGTGGGATTTCTCTTGAGATTCTGCAGCGGAAAACTTCCTCATCTCGCACTGAGGGCATAATTTTTTGGTGTTTCACGAGTGCGGCGGGAAGCATTGGGTTCTTCTTGAGTTGTGACGGGGACCTCAGGAAATCCCTCGTGTTGCCCCAGGGAAGTCAGGTTTCCTATCGTGTTGGAAGGTGAACCTCCGGATTCCTCTCGAGGCGCAGCAGAGGAATAGGGCGGCATTTAGTGTTAATTCGTTCAACTGTGTGTTCTTTGCCAGTGGCAACAAGTATCTCTGGGTTGCTCTCAAAATTCACCTGGGGAATCAGGCCTCGTCTATTGTTCAGACATAGAACTGCACTTTCTTCTCGAGTTGTAAAATGGGTGTTAGGCCACATTAGAGTTGAATTTGTACCTGGACGTTGTATCGAGTATGCTCGGGGAGTCACGTCTCCACTCGTCTTATGAGTTGATACTCGAGGATACATTTGAACATATGCAGTAGAATCAGACAATATCTCAAGTGGATTTTGACATCCGTACCTTTTCCATTCGTGTTTTGAAAACCTGGGGATCCTCCTGAGTTTCAAGGTGGTACCCACCTCCTCATGCAGTGCGACCTGAAGGTCCCGATTCCATTCCAGAGAAAGCAGAGGAATCTACTCTCATCTGGAAAAGATGACTGCAAAACAGGACAATTTGTCAATGTGGCACAAAACTCGGTGTTCCTCTCGACTGGGGCTGTGTATGTCGGTTTAATTTTTGAGTCGCATAAAGGATGTTCAGTAACCTGTCGAGTTACAAGTGGGAATGTGGATTTCTCTGGTGACTCTGCTACGGAAATATTCCTCATCTTGCCTTGAGGGCAGAATTTTAGTTTTTCTCCAGTTGAGGCGGGAAGCTTGGGTTCCCTCTCGAGTTGCGCCGTGGACCTCAGGAAATCGCTCGTGTTGCTTCAGGGAAGTCTTGTCCCCTTTTGGGTTGGAAGGGGAATTTCGGGGTTACTCTTGAGCCGTTAAATGGGCATAGGCCCTCATCTCGTGTTGAGTCCGTTAATTGTGTACTCCTCTCCAGTGGGGACGGCTATGTTAGGGAACTTTTTGAGTTCCATAAATTGTGTCAAGTACCCTTTCGAATTTCAATTGGGAATTTGGGATTTCTCTTGATATTCTGCAGCAGAAAATTTCCTCATCTCACATTGATGGGGGAACGCTGTCATTTTTCTTGAGTTGCAGCGGAAAGCTAGGGGTTCCCTGGGAGTTGTGACGGGGAACGCAGGAACTCGTTCGCGTTGTCCCAGGGAAGTTAGTGCTCATTTGCTGTTGGAAGGGGAACCTCAGTATTCCTCTCGAGGCGCGTGGGAGGAAAAGGGCCGCATCTAGTGTTGTGTACGTAAATTGTGTGCTCCAGTTCAATGTGGACGGCTATGTCCGGGAAGTTTTCGGGTCGCATAAAGGGTATCCACTACCCGTTCGAATTTCAAGCGGGAATGTGGGATTTCTCTTGAGACTCTGCAGTGGAAATATTCCTCATCTCTCCTTGAGGGCAGATTTTTATGGTTATTCTCTAGTTGTGGCAAGATGCTTGGGCTCCCTCTCGATTTGCGACGGGGACCTCTGGAACTCAATGGTGTTGCTTCAGGGAAGTCAGGTCTCCTTTCTTGTTGAAGGGAAACCTCGGGATTCCCCTCGAGGTGCAGCAGAGAAATAGGGCCGCATCTAGCGTTGTGTACCTAAACTGTGTGCTCCTCTTCAGTGGGGACAGCTCTGTCGGGGAAGTTTTGATTCGCATAAAGGGTGTCAAGTACTTGTTCGAATTTCAAGCGGGAATGTAGGATTTCTCTTGAGACCCTGCAGCGGAAAAATTTCTCATCTCGCATTGAGGGGAAAATCTGATGGTTTTTCTCTAGTTGCAGCGGTAAGCTTGGGGTTCTTCTCCAGTTGTGACGGGGACCATATGAAATGTCTCGTGTTGCCCCAGGGAAGTCAGGTCTCCTTTCGTGTTGAAAGGGGAACCTCGGGATTTCTCTCGAGGTGCAGCAGAGGAATAGGGCCGCATCTAGCGTTGAGTCTGTCAACTCTGTGTTCTTTTCCAGTGGCGACAGGGATCTCGGGGCTGCTATGAAGGTTCTACTAGTTAGTCAGGCTTCATCTCGATTTGAAGCATGGAATTCTGCTTTCCTTTCTAGTTGTAAAAGGGGAATCATTCTTCATGTCTTGATCAGGAGGTTCATTAGGGCTTTTTATCTCAGCTGAGCATGGGTGTCAGGTTTCTCATCATGTTGTGAGGGGATAGTCGGTGTTCCATTAGAGCTTTGCTAGATCATCAGGACTTACCTCGATTGGAGGTGGAACTCAGAGTCCTCAACAGCTTCCGCGGGAGGGCACTTGAGTTTCAATAGGAGACAGAGGCCTCCTCTTCTGGTGGGAGAAGAAGAAAGGATACATCTAGAGTTGAAGCAGGGTTTGAATGCTCATATCGTGAGGACGTGGGGAATACAGAGCTCTTCTAGAGCTGTGCACGGAAACTGGGCTTTTCTCTCAATTGAAAATGGATATTCTGGGATCCCCTTCAATTGTAAATAGGAATTCAAGTCTCCTGTGGTCTCTCGAGAGAGAACTCAGGATTGCTCTTCAGGCACTGTAGGGAAAAAGGGCCTCAAGTGACTTTGCCTGAGGCTTCTCGTGGTATATGGTGATTACAAAGGGAAGTATGGCTTTCATTTCGAGTTATGCTAGGGAACTCAGGGAGACATTCATATTGCCTCAGGGAAGAAAAGTTGTGAGGGGAAGTTCATGATTGATCTCGAGTCAATGCAGAGGAATCGGGCTTCAATTCACATTGAAAGTGGGTAATCCCAAAGAGTTTCTCGAATTTGGGCAGGAATCTTTCGGATCCCTCGAGTTGCAAAAGGGGCCTCACGGATCCTCTCAAGTTGTCTCTGGGAAGTCCAGAAACCTTTTGTAGTGTGGAGAGCCTTTGGGATGCCTTTCGAGACAGTGCAGGGGAATAGTGTCTGATCTGGAGTTGAGGCGCTAACCTCAGTGTGCCTCTCCAGTTCTTACATGGATCACAGTGTTCCTACGAAGTTTCAAAAGGGGAGTCATGCCAAGTCTCTTGTTGAGGCATGGAACTCCACTAACTTTTCGAGTTGTAAAAGGGGTGGTCGGCCTCCTGTTGAGTTGATTTTCTGTCCTGGGGCTTTTTCTCTATGATGCACCTGGGAAATCAGGCCTCCCTGAGTGGTGTTACTTGATCCTGGGAGTTCCCTTTGAATTGGGACGGTGGAATCAGTCCTTATATTGCGCGGATGGTTAAATTGGTGTCTTTTTGAATTGTGGCACGACTCCCCGGGGTCCTCTCGAGTTTTAAGAGGACATAGGCCTCCTCTTCAGATTTGACAGAAACATCGGGATTAATTTCCATACGAAGCAGGGCAATCGATCCTCACCTTGAGATGATGAGTGGAAAACGGGTCTCTTCTTGAACTGTGGCAGGAACCTCGCTGCTCCTCTTGAGTTTAACCGGGTATCTCGGGGAAACTCTTCAGTTGCCTATAGTGTGCCGAGTATCCTTTCGAGTTTGAAGTGGGAATGTGGGACTTCTCTTAAGACGCTGCAGCAGAAAAGGGCGTCCTGTCGCGCGGAGTGGAGAATTTCATGGTTTATCTGGAGTTGCGACTTGAAGCTTGGAGGTATTCTCGAATTATGACAGGAACCACTTGGACTTGCTAGTTTTGCCTCAGGGAAGTCAGGTCTCCTTTCCTGTTGAAAGTGGAACTTTGCGATTCCGTTGGAGTCGCTGCAGGGCATGAGGGCCACATTTAGACTTGAGTGGGTAAACTCAGTATTCCTTTCAAGTGACCACATGGATCTTGGTCTTGCTCTGATGGTTACACTGGGGAATCAAGCCTAGTCTTTGTTGAGGAGGGAGCTCTACTTTACCCCCGAGTTGTAAAAGGACTATCAGGTCTGCTTTCTGTTTTAGCGGGAAATTTGCGCTTTTTCAAGAGTATCAGCAGGGAATTCATGCCTCCGATCATGTTGCAAGTTGATACTCCGTGTTCCACTGGAGCTGCTGCAAACACAACATGACTCATCTCCAGTTGAGTGTGAACTCGGAGTCCTTTGAACATGCTGCAGTATCTACGGTGTTGCCATCAAGTGTAAATAGATGTGACAGGACTCGTCCTGTGGTACGAGGTGAAATTGGGATTCCTCTTCAGTTGAACGTGGAACGCTCATTATCTTCAGCTGAGGTGTGATCACTGGCCTTTTCTTAAATTGTGGTGGGGAAAATCGGTTTTCTTCTCTCATTGGGACTGGTAGCTCTGAGAGACACTTAAGTGCCATCAAGGAACTCAAGCCTAATCGAATTTGGAGAAGGAACTTTGGACTTTTGTCTACGTGCTGTAGGAAAAGAAAAGGGGCATCATCTTGCTTTGAAAGAGAAATTTCGAGGTTATTCTCGAGTTGCGGCGGGAAATGTGGTGATCCTCTCGAGTGACGATGGATATATCAGGGAGCCTCCTGTGTTGTTTCTGGGAAGTCAGAACGCCTTTCCATTTGCAAGGGGAACCTCGGGATTCCTTTGGATTCACTGCAGAGAAGTAGGTCTGCATCTAGATTTGAGTCCGTTTAACTCAGAATTCCTCTCCAGTAGCGAAAGGGTTGCTCTCAAAATTGTCTTGGGGAGTCAGGCCTCGTCTCGTGTTCAGACATGGTACTCCGCTTTCTTCTCGAGTTGTAAAAGGAGTGTTAGGCCACAATTGAGTTAAATTTTACCTGGAGATTTTGTTGAAAATCCTCAGGAGACAGGTCTCCACTCGTCTTGTGAGTTGATATTCGAGGATATATTTGAATCTGTCCAGTGGAATCAGACAATATCTCGAGTGGGTGGGGACATTGTTACCTTTTCCAATTGTGTTTTGAAACCCGGAATTCTCCCGAGTTTCAAGGTGTTACCGGTCTCCTCGTACTGTGCAACGGGAACATCCGGATTCCATTCAAGACAAAGCGGGGAAATCGACTTTCATCTGGAAAAGAGGACTGGAAAACGGGACACTTTGTCAGTTGTGGCAGGAAATTCGGTGTTCCTCTCGGTTCAGTTTAGTTCAGTCGCTCAGTCCTCTCCCACTCTTTGCGACCCCATGATTCACAGCACGCCAGTCCTCTCTGTCCATCACCCTTTCCCACAGTTCATTCAATCTCATGTCCATCCAGTCGGTGATGCCATCCAGCCATCTCATTCTCCGTCATCTACGTCTCCTCCAACCCCCAATCCCTCCCAGCATCAGACTCTTTTCCAGTAAGTCAACTCGTCACATGAGGTGGCCAAAGTATTGCAGTTTCGGCTTTAGCATCAGTCCTTCCAATGAACACCCAGGATTGATTTCCTTTAGAATGGACTGGATGGATCTCCCTGCAGTCCAAGGGACTCTCAAGAGTCTTCTCCAGCACCACAGTTCAAAAGCATCAATTCTTCTGCCATCAGCTTTCTTCACAGTCCAACTCTCACATCCATACATGACCACGGGAAAAATCATAACCTTGACTAGACGGAACTTGGTTGCCAAAGTAATGTCTCTGCTTTTTAATATGCTATCTAGGTTGGTTATAAATTTCCTTCCAAGGAGTAAGCGTCTTTTAATTTCCTGGCTGCAATCAGCATCTGCAATTTTTTTGGAGCCCTCCGAAAATGAAAGTCTGACGGTTTCCAAGGATTCCTCATCTATTTCCCATGAAGTGATGAGACAAGATGCCATGATCTTCGTTTTCTGAATGTTGAGCTTCAAGCCAACATTTTGACTCTCCTCTTTCACTTTCATCAAGAGGCCTTTGAATTCCTCTTTACTTCCTGCCATAAGGGTGGCGTCATCTGCATATCTGAGTTTATTGATATTTCTCCCAGCAATCTTGATTCCAGCTTGTGCTTCTTCCAGGCCAGCGTTCCTCATGAGGTCCTCTGCATATAAATTAAATAAGCAGGGTGACAACATACAACCTTGACGTACTCCTTTTCCTATTTGGAACCAGTCTGTTGTTCCATGTCCAGTTCTAACTGTTGCTTCCTGACCTGCATAAAGGTTCCTCAAGAGGCAGGTCAGGTGGTCTGGTATTCCCATCTCTTTCAGAATTTTCCACAGTTGATTGTGATCCACACAGTCAAAGGCTTTGGCATACTCAATGAAGCAGAAATAGATGTTTTTCTGGAACTCTCTTGCTTTCTCCATGATCCAGCGGATGTTGGCAATTTGATCTATGGTGCCTCTGCCTTTTCTAAAACCTGCTTGAACGTCTGGGAGTTCACGGTTCACATATTGCTGAAGCCTGGCTTGGAGAATTTTGAGCATGCCTTAAGAAGCGTGTGAGATGAGTGCGATTGTGCGGTAGTTTGAGCATTCTTTGGCATTGCCTTTCTTTGGGATTGGAATGAAGACTGACCTTTTCCATTCCTGTGGCCACTGCTGAGTTTTCCAAATTTGCTGGCATATTGTGTGAAGCACTTTCACAGCATCATCTTTCAGGATTTGAAATAGCTCAATTGGAATTCCATCACTTCCACTAGCTTTGTTCATAGTGATGCTCTCTAAGGCCCACTTGACTTCACGTTTCAAGATGTCTGGTTCCAGGTGAGTGATCACGCCATCGTGATTATCTTTGTCCTGAAGATCATTTTTGTACACTTCCTCTGTGTATTCTTTCCACCTCTTCTTAATTTCTTATGCTTCTGTTAGGTCCATACCATTTATGTCCTTTATTGAGCCCATCTTTGCATGAAATGTTCCCTTGATATCTCTAACTTTCTGGAATGGTTATGTCACTGTCACTTTTGAGTCACCTAAAGGATGTCAAGTAACCTGTCGAGTTTTAAGCGGGAATGTTGGATTTCTCCTGAGAGCCGGCAACGGAAAAGTTGAACATCTCGCCTTGAGGGCAGAATCTTGTGATTTTTCTCGAGTTGTGGCGGGAAGCTTTGGGTTCCTCTTGAGCTGCGACGGGGAATTCAGGAACTCCCTCGTGTCGTTCCAGGGAAGTCAGGTCTCATTTTGTGTTGGAAGGGGAACCGCAGGATTTCTCTCGAGGTGTGGCAGAGGAATAGGGCCGCATCTAGCTTTGTGTACATAAACTGTGTGCTCCTCTTCAGTGGGGACGACTATGTCGGGGAAGTTTTGAGTTGTATAAAGGGTGTCAAGTACCCATTCAAATTTCAAGCGGGAATTTGGGATTTCTCTTGAGACTCTGCAGTGGAAATGTTCCTCATCACACATTGCGTGGAAAATCAGGTTGTTTTTCTCGAGTTGCGGCGGGAAGCTTTGTATTCTTCTCAAATTGTGACGGGCACCTTATGAACTCGCTCGTGTTGCCCCAGGGAAGTCAGGATTCCTCTTGTGTTGAAAGAGGATCCTTGGGATTTCCCTCGAGGCACAGTAGAGCAATAGGGCCCCATCTTGCATTGAGTCGGTCAACTGTGTTTTCCTCTCCAGTAGCGACAGGGATCTCGTGGTTGCTATGAAGGTTCTGCTGGGGAGTCAGGTTTCGTCTCAATTTGAGGCATGGAATTCTGTTTTCCTTTCGAGTTGTAAAATGGGAACCAGTACTCTTGTCGTGATCAGGCTGTTCATTAGGGCTTATTTTTATAGGCTCAGCATGGGTGTCAGGATTCCCATCACATTGTTAGGGGATCGTCTGTTTTCCATTGGAACTTTGCTAGATCATCAGGACCTACTTTGATTGGAGGTGGAACACAGAGTCCTTTATCCTTGCATCAGGACCCCCGGGAGTGCCCTCGAGTTTCAATAGGAGACAGAGGCCTTATCTTGTGGTGGGAGAGGAAGAAAGGATTCCTCTAAATTTGAAACAGGGTTTTAACGATCATATCGTGAGGAGGTGGGGAATACAGAGCTCTTCTTGAACAGTGGATGGAAACTCAGGGTTTCACTCGACTGAAGATGGGTATTCTGTGAGCCACTTGAATTGTAAATAGGGATTCAAGCCTCCTATGTTATCTTGATAGTCAACTCGGGATTGCTCTCCAGGCACTGCAGGAAAAAAAGGGCCTCATGTGAAGTTGCCTGGGGCTTCTCGTGGTTTTTGGCGAGTTGCGAAGGGAAGTTTCGATTTCCTTTCGAGTTACGCCAGGAACTCAGGGAGACACTCGTGTTGCCTCAAAGAAGTCAATTTGCAAGGGGAAGGCCGTGATTGTTCTCGAGTCAATGGAGAGGAATCGGGCTTCAATTCACATTGAAAGGGGTAATGCCAGAGTGTTTCTAGGTTGGGGGCAGGAAACTTTCGGATCCCTCGAGTTGCAAAAGAGGCCTCACGGAGCATCTCAAGTTGTCTCTGAGAAGTCCGGAATCCTTTTGAGCTCTGAGAAGCCTTTGGGATGTCTTTCGAGTCAGTGCAGGGGAATAGGGTCTGATCTGGAGTTGAGGCGCTAACCTAAGGGTGTCTCTCCAGTTCTGACATGGGTCTCAGTCTTTTTATGAAGTTTCAACAGGGGAGTCATGCCACGTCTCTTGTTGAGGCTTGAAACTCCGCTGTCTTTTCGAGTTGTCCAAGGAGTGGGAGGCCTCCTGTTGAGTTCAATTTCTGTCCTGGGGCTTTTCCTCCATGATGCACCTGCGAAGTCAGGCCTCCTTATTGGTGTTACTTGATCCCGGGAGTTCTCTTTGAATCAGCACAGTGGAATCAGTCCTTATTCGAGCGGATGGGATAATCCGTATCTTTTTTAATTGCGACACGACTCCTCAGGGTCCTCTCGAGTTTCAAGGGGACATAGGCCTCCTCTTCACATTCAACAGGAACATCAGGATTAATTTCCAGACAAAGAAGGGGAATCGATCCTCACCTCGACATGGCGAGTGGAAAACTGGTCTCTTTTTGAGTTGTGGCAGGAACCTCGCTGCTCCTCTCGAGGTTGGTCGGTTTTCTCGGGTACTCTTTGAGTTGCATATAGGGTGCTGAGTATTCTTTCGCGTGTGAAGAGGGAATGTGGGATTTCTCTTAAGATGTTAAGCAATTAGACTATCCCTGTTGCTAGAGCTGCTGCATCCATTCAACTGTGGAAACGCAGGCAAAAAAAAAAAAAACCCTCATCTTTCGAGAAGTTCTCCAAATGGGTTTAGGAACAACACGTTTGCAAACCAGGGTTGATGACATGCATGTCCATGGAAACTTGACACCTCTCAACAAATGCACTACAAATGATTCCTAGACATATGTTCCATGCAAAACGGATCACAAATCCAGAAGGAAATGGAGCAGACATTAGACGTGAGCTCTGAGTCTTCACACACAATACAGAATTGCACTACACAAAGAGTAACCAGGGAACAGTGAACTTTGTCAAATCCAAGATTTCGACTCTGGGAAAGACCTTCTGAAAAATGCAAACGAGACATCCCACGTTGGGAGACAACTGTTTGCATACACAGAACTTAGGTAGGATTTGGCTCTTAATACACAAAACACATGATCACAAACGAGACTGAAGGAGGGGTCTGAAGGGACTTCAGGTGAAGGAAGGGACACGGAGAGTACACCGAATGATGCCCAGCACTGAGGCCCTGAGAAATACGATCTTGATGCACTTCCTGAGACGCATGTTACCCTGGACTAGGCCTGTTTTACCTGGAAGCTTAGAGAGATGCACAGTGAGGAAGGGGAAGAGAAATCCTTGGCATTTCTATCACTCACAGCAAACAGAAGGAGAAGGCAAATATCAACCCCACCGACGGTGACATTCCCTGAAAGGCAATAGCTAGGAGTCCATCTAACCCGGGAGGGAAGCACCTGTTCTCAGAGAACTGCAAGAGATGGATGAAAGAAGGTGAAGCCCACCAATCCAATGGAAAATAAGCTGTGCTCAGCTCATGGATCAAAAGAATTCCTCCTGGTAAGATGATGTCGGTTCCCCCTCCCCCGACCCCCACCGTGGGGCAATCCAGAGTTTCCACGCTATTCCTCTCAAAATACCAACAGCTGTTCTCAGGGTAATATAACCAAAGAATTCCAAAATGTCTATGGAAATATTAGGAGTCAAAGGAGTCAATGCAATCTGCCGCAAAGTCGTGAAATGGACATCACAGGCTGCCTGATAGCTAGTTAGACTATCACACTAGGTTCATCAGGACAGCATGGTACTGGAAAGAATTGAAACACGCAGAACCAGATCCATGGAATGGATTTGAGGGTCCAGAAATAAACCCAAGCTTCTATGGTCAATTCCTCGATGCTAAAGGAGGATACACAATACGAATGGGAATAAGAGCCTCTGCAACGAAAGACAATGGGAATTGGAGATGGTTCCATCTGAAAAATCACATTGGCTTTCGGTCTCATAACACCTCAGATTCAGTGAAACACATCAACGCAAAACTGAAGAGATGAAAGTCCTGGAAATAAACAAGGGACATTGGCTCCTTAATGTCAGGGACTTCTCAACATGTGTGGGGGGTGAAGCAAAATTGGGTGTCTTCAAGTCAAGGAAACAGGAAACCAAAGGACACCAATGGGCCATTTGAACAGCTATGCAACAGAAAAGCTAAGCATTCACAAATCAAAATGGTAAGAAACTGAACACAAAAGAATATTTGCAAGCAGAATATCGGCAAAGGGGTTCCTTCGTAAAAGAGAGTGAGAAATCCCACCATTAAGTCTCCCAGAATTGACCACAGACGAATCCCTTCCCCTCACACAAACTCCAGTCCCAAATCATTACCTCACTCGAAAGGAAAAACTATAGCCTCACCCTAGGTCAATATTATACATGTGTACATGCATTCACAGTTTGTGAGCATCCACAGGAGAGACACAGAGAAGAAGAGACAGACTGAATTTGGACAGGTCATAAAAGAGACTGAACGAGGGACAGAGACTGAACAATGGAGAGAGGAAACGAGTCAATTTCACAGAATTTGCATGAATCTCTCTTGAGGATGGAAACAATGACAGTGCCTATTCCCCCTCGATAACTAGACTCACAGACAAGGATGTGGGGAGCCACTGTTGGAACAGCCTCCCCCACCCCTCGAGGCTGAGTGGGACACTTGAGTAGGACGAGGAAGGTTGATATCAGAAGGGGCGATGTCTGAATATGACCTTCGGATCCTCCCAATGCGGGGTCAAGAAATAGGCAGGAAGGGACTGCCTTCGCCCAGGTCCCAGAGCCCATCCAGGCCTGATTCTGCCCCATTCTGTGCTAGGTCAGCCCTGTGTGGAATCCTTCCTTCGGGAAGTCTGTGTCCAAGCTCCTTTTGATGGAGGACCAAAGTTTGAACAGGCACTGGAACTCTTCGTAAGCTAACAGACCTAGGCAAGAGATGGGAGAGGGACCCCCACTCTGCACACGGAGAGACTGGGGAAACCCTGCGGGGCACATCACTCCTGAGAAGAAGGAGCCTGGGTTGAAAGCAGCTCTGTCCTCAGAGCTCAGGCTCTGGCTGCACCAAGTTCTCCCCAAGGCTGTTGGATGGGGTGTGTAGGTGTCACTTTGCCTGCACGTGGACTAAGGGCGATGGGGAACAGCCAGAAACCAGAGGTTACCTTTGGGAGCTTGTGGAAGTGACCTCAGCCACGAACCCAGGAAATGATGTCACTTCCTGGCAACAGAACACAACAGAACCCACAACCCATGTATCCAGGCCTCCCCAGCGGAAAGTAGCCCCAAGCCAGATCACTTGCTGTCAAGATGTTCTGCTGCTTGCCCCTGCTAAGAGGCCGGGGCCTCAGGAGAGCTCACAGGCAGAGTGTGTGGGAATGCAGTCGACGCTGGCTCAGGCACTCCCTCCTCGAGAGGCCTCTGGCCCTATGCCCGAAGGAACAGAAAGGTACCAGGGGAGCCCCAGACCGGGTCCAGCCACATGTCCCGTCCCACGCGGGGAAGACTGAGGGCTTTCGCTGTGTGGGGATGGTGGTTTCTCCGGGTGTGTCGAACTCAAGCAAGCCCAGCCACATGAGGGTCAGGAGTCCATGGGCTCCTTGTGGCCACACCGCAGGGGAGAGTAGGCTGGGTGGCATGAGGAGAGTCCGGGCAGTGCCAGCTGCCCATGCTGGCCTCACACCCTCATGAGGTTCTCCGTCCTTCCGGGTGGGTATCTGAGCAGACACTTGTGTCTCTGGTCTTTCTTGGAGCAGAATGGCAGGCAGGCAGAAGCAGCCGCCATCCTGGCCAGGCACAGCTCAGAAATATCGAAGCAGGGCTGGCTGATGGTCACTATCATTGCAGATGGTCCCAACTGAGGTGCCCCTGAGGGGCACACCCTATCCACCTCCCAGAGGGAAGGCTCAGCGCACCAGCCCCCTGCCCTGGAGGCTAAGTACAGGCTCCAGGTGAGAGTGGCCTCGGAGGGCTCAGCCCAAATGGCGTTGAAGAGGAAGAGGGCAAGGCCTGCTGCTCAGACACCACCCAGCACACAACCCGGGGCCCAGTCTCAGGCTGCTACGGAACTCAGCACAGCTGGCTCTGACCCAGAGCTCTGAGAAGCCCTGCCTCAGAGGCAGCTGGAGGACCTGGAACCCAGCAGGGCAGAGCACAGAGGTGAGGCGGCTGGGGCTGCTCCATGTGAGTGTGGGGAAGCGGTGCTGAGCCACAGAGAGAGGAGTCTCCCAGAGCTGGGGCTGGGCCTGGACCAAAGGCTGGCCTCACACCACCCATCTTGGAGACTGCAGAGAAGACTCTGATGGTGGGCCTTCTTAGCGAATCTCTAGGAAGCTTTCTGGCCCACTTAGGCACATGGCAAGACTGGCCTGTGGCAAACTCTTCTTCTCACCCAGCTCTAGCTCTGGCCGTCAAACTCAGCCAGCATCCAAGTCCAAGACCTGTCACTAAGGAGGAGGAGAGAGGTCTAAGTGCAGGACCCAGGGATCCAGTGAAGGGAGACCGAGACCTGAGACGTCCCCTCCCAATGACACGGGGCCAGCCGGGTACTGGCCAGCACCCTCAGCACATCGGATTTCTGTGCCAGGATGACCCCCAGCCCCAGGCCCCGATGTCCCACCCGGCCTTCCAGAAACTCCACCTCCACGTGCACTTGCTCCTACTCAGGCTTTGGCAGCAGAACCCCAGTCAAGGCCTGAGTGACCACATGTGCAGAGGCAGCCTGCCCTGGCTCCTGCAAAGGACTCAGACGCCCACCATGACTGTCCCACCCCTACAGGGAGAACAGGCCCCTGCTCTGGACAGAGACCCAGAGCCCTTCGGCAACCAAATCATCCAGGGGCGCGGTTGGCGCTGCAGCCTCCATCCCTGTATGTTCTCCATGGATACTGTCCACTCCCTCCCCACTCAGGGGAGACTGACTTTCCTTAACCTGAGCTGATTTTCATCAGGGTCCTAGGCATTTTTCTCCTCCTCTTTATTTTCTTTTATAGCTTTCTGTATATTTTGCTCCTAAGTGTGTGTCAATAAAGCTTCCTTCATTGATGCCAGTTGGGAATATGGAGGCCTTCACAATGCTGTGTAAGCATCACCACTGTCTACATTGGGACGCCCTCATTCTATCCACCCTCACTTCAAAAAAAAAAAAATGCCTCGATTCATGGCAAGCAGTCCCCATCCAACTCTCCTCCGCCTGACAACATTGAGTCGTCTTCTCTCTGCAATTCTTCCCATCCTTTCGGGGTCCCCAGTCAATGTCAATCACTAAAATGAGAGGAAACTGGATTTTGCTCTGACTAAAGGTGAATGTTATAGTCTCTCAGTATTGTTAGTCTTGGCATTCCCGTGAATTCTACAGTCCATGGAATTCTCTAGGTCAGAATCCTGGAGTCGGTAGCTTTTCCTTTCTCCAGGGGATTGTGCTGATTCCCCACATATTGGAAGACCAAACTGGAGAATTCTGGTTTCTATGTCATTTGAAGGATCCTTTGGGTATCTGATAGGACCAGGTAGAGCCTTTCAAGATGTCATCTGCCAAACGAAGCCCTCTAGGCAAATGTGTTCAGAATCTCCAGGTAGCATTGCTGTTGCAAGTGGGACACCTCAGGTTCAAGAGAAAGGCTGAGTTCTTCTGCCAGCAGAAACAAACTCACAGCAATAAACCAGGCAGGAGAAATGGAAAGATAAACCCACACCAACAAAGGGACAAATATTCCTCAGAACACAAGGCCAGAGAAAGACCCACCATTCTTGTGGCCCCCACACGCTGGAGAAAATCAGTGATCGGGAAGGAAACAGAAGAAACATGTGCAGGTCCAATGAGAGGCAATGCACATGGCTAGTGTAGCTCAGAGACAGCCTGACGCTTCGCATGGACATGCGGGCAAAGGGAAACACAGTGCAAGTGGTGCTGGTCATCATCTCAGAGCTAGGTGCTCAGGATGGTGACAACCAAGCTTCAGGACCACGAGAGGGAGTGGAGGGCCTAGCAGAGCCCATAGACATTTCTCTCGCTCTCTGGCAGAAGAGTGTGACAGACCCTCAAAGTCCCACAGGAGCATCTCTTGACGATAGGTGCTCACCCACAGAGTGGATCCCACTCCACTTCTGGCACGGTTGTTCCTCTCCTCTGAAATGCTCACCTCTGGCAGTACGAAACCGCAGGCCTGCTGGGCGCCTGTGGAGTCGAAACTCACTTCAACTACTCACACAGCCAAGGATACTCAAGGATGCTTGTGGCCTCTGGCTCAAAGATGGAAGATCAGCACCCTGTCAACCCGACCTGGGGATCGGGGCTGAAAGGGAGGCCGCACCCGACTCCCTTTTCACTGGACACAGCGTCCCTGCTGCTAGAGCTCCTGAATCCATTCATCTGCGGAAATGCAAGCTGAAAAACCCCCATCTTTCCAAGAAGGTCTACAAAAGAGTTTATGAGCAACGCATTTGGAAACCAGAGGGGATAACATGCATGTCCATGGAAACTTGACACCTCTCAACAAATGCACTTCAAATGATTCCTAGACATACGTTCCATGCAAAACGTTTCACAAATCCAGAAGGAAATGGAGCAGACATTAGACATGAGCTCTTAGTCTCCACACACAATACAGTAAGGCACTACACAAAGAGTAACCAGGGAACACAGTGAACGTTGTCTAACCAAGATTTGGACTCTGGGAAATACGGTCTGTAAAACACAAACGACACCTCCCAAGCTGGGATACAACTGTTTACAGACACAGAACTTAGGCAGGATTTGGCTCCTAATACACAAATGACATGAACACAAACGAGCCTGAAGGAGAGGACTGTGAAGGGACACCAGGCGAAGGAAAGGACACAGAGAGTACACCGAGTGATGCCCAGCATTGAGGGCCTGAGAAACACGGTCTAGCTGCACTCCCCGAGACTCTTGGGACCCTGGACTTGGCCTGTTCTACAAAGAATCTCAGAGAGATGGACAGTGAGGATGGAGAAGAGAAATCCTTGGCATTTCTAACACTCACTGCAAACGCTTAGAAGGACAAGGCAAGGATCAACCCCACCGACAGTGACATTCCCTGAAAGGCAATAGCTAGGAGTCCATCTAACCCAGGAAGGAAGTCCCTCTTCTCAGAGAAGTGCAAGAGATGGATGAAAGAAGGTGAAGCCCACAAATCCAATGGAAAATAAGCTGTGCTCACGGAGCAGAAGAATTCCTCCTGGTAAGATGATGTCAGTTCCCCATCCCCCCGATCCCCACAGTGGGGCATTACAGAGGTTCCACGCTATTCCTTTCAAAATACCAACTGCTGCTCTCAGGGCATTATAACCAAAGAATTCCAAAATATCTATGGAAACACAAAGGAGACAAAAGAGCCAAAACAATCTGCCACAAAGCCCTGAAATGGACATAGCACGCTGCCTGATAGCCAATTTGATTATCACACCAGGATAACAGGACAGCATGATACTGGGAAGAAATGAAACACGCAGAACCAGATCCATGGAATGGAATTGAGGGTCCAGAACTAAACCCAAGCTTCTATGGTCAATTCATTGACGCCAAAGGAGGGGAGGCGATGAGAATGGGAACAAGAGCCTCTGCAACGAAAGGACTTGGGAAACGGAGATGGTTCCATCTAAACAATCACATTGGCTTTTGGTCTCAGAACACGTCAGATTCAGTGAAACACATCAACGCAAAGCCTGACGTGATGAAACGCCTGGAAATAAGCAGGGGCCTTAGGGTCCTCCTTGTCAGGGATTTCTCAACATGTGTGTGTGGGGGGGAAGCAAAATTGGGTCTCTTCAATTCAAGGAAACAGGAAACCAAGGGACACCCACCAGCTTCCATCCACTTGAAGAGCTTTGCAACAGAAAAGCTAAGCATTCACAAATCAAATTGTAACAAGGTGAACACACAAGCATATTTGCAAGCAGAATATCGGAGAAGGGGTTATTATGTAAGAGAATGAGAACTCACACCACTAAGTCTCCCAGAACAAACCCCAGACCTAACCCTTCCCCTAACACCAACTCCAACCCCAAACCTATTCCTCACTCAAAATGAAACCCTAAAGCCTCAGCCTAGGCCAAAAATATACATGCGTACATGCCTTCACAGGCATGCGAGCATCCACAGGAGAGACACAGAGTGGAAGAGACAGACTGAATTAGGAAAGGTCAAGAAAGAGAGGAAACGAGGGAGAGAGACTGAACAATAGAGAGAGGAAATGAGTCAATTTCACAGAACTTGCATGAATCTCTCTTGAAGATGGAAACAATGACAGTGCCTATTCCCCCTGCAAGTGGTAAAATGACCCAAGTTGATGAGTCTCAAAGACAAGGATTCGGGGAGCCACTGTTGGGGCAGCCTCCCCCAGGCCTCGAGGCTGAGTGGGACACTTGAATAGGACGAGGAAGGTTGATATCAGAGGTCACGATGTGTGAATATGATTTTCCGGTCCTCCCAATGAAGGGGTCAAGAAATAGGCAGAAAGTGGACTGTCTTTTCCCAGGTCCCAGAGCCCATCCAGGCCTGATTCTGCCCATTCGGTGCTAGGTCAGCCCTGTGTTGAAGTCCTTTCCTTTGGGAAGTATCAGTGTCTAAGTTCCATGTGATAGCAGCCGAAAGTCTGAACAGGCACTGGAGCTGTTCGTAGGATGACAGACCTAGGGAGGAGATGGAAGAGTGACCCCCACTCTGCAGATGGAGAGGCTGGGGAAACAAGGGGGGCACATGTCTTGCCCAGGACCACATCACTTCTGAGAAGAGGGAACCTGGGCTGAAAGCAGCTGTGTCCTCAGAGCTCAGGCCCTGGCTGCACCCAGGTCTCCCAAAGGCTGTGGGGTGGGCTGAATGTGTGTCACTGTGCCTGCACGTGGCATAAGGGCATGGGAGAACAGCCCGAAACCCAGAGGTTCCCTTGGGGAACTTTGTGGAAGGGACCTAGGCCACAAACCAGGAAATGATGTCATTTCCTGGCAACAGAACCCAACAGAACCCACAACCCGTGTTTCTAGGCTTCCCCAGCGGAGAGGAGCCCCCAGCCAGATCGCTTGCTATCAAGATGTTCTGTTGTTTGCCCCTGACCAGAGGCCGGGTCCTCAGGTGAGCTCACAGGCAGAGAGTGTGGGAAGGCCGTCGACGCTCTCCCAGGGCCCCTCCGAGAGTCCTCTGGCCCTTTGCCCAAAGAAACAGAAAGGTAACAGGGGAGCCCCAGGCCGGGTCTGCCCACCTCTCCCGTCCCACCCGTGGAAGCCTGAGGCCTTTCGCTGTGTGTGGATGGGGGTTTCTCAGGCTGTGTCTGTCTCAAGCAAGCCCAGCCACAGGTGGGTCAGGAGCCCGTGGACCACTTGTGTCCACACCCCAGGGGAGAGCACGCTTGGTGGCATGGTGAGCGTCCAGGCAGAGCCGTGTGCCCAGGCTGACCTCAAGCCCTTGGCGGGGGGTCTCCATCCTCCCTGGTGGGTATCTGAGCAGGCATTCATCTCTGTTCTTTCTGGGAGCAGAAGGGCAGACGGGCAGAAACATTAGACATCCTGGCCAGGCTCAGCTCAGAAATATCGAAGCAGGGCTGGCTGATGGTCACTATCATTGCATAGCGTCCCACCCGAGGTGGCCTCTGAGGGGCACACCCCATGCACCTCCCAGAGGTAGGGTTCAGAGCACCACCCCGTGACCAGGAGGCCCAGTGCAGGTTCCAGGTGAGCATGGCCACGGAGGGCTCAGCCCAACTGGCAATGAAGAGGAGGCGCGCAAGTCCTGCTGTGAGACACCACCCAGCACAAAAACTGGGGCCCAGTCTAAGGCTGTCACGGAGCTCAGCATAGCTGGCTCTGACACAGAGCTCCAAGAAGCCCTGCCTCAGAGGCAACAGTAGGACCTGGAGCCCAGCACGGCAGAGCTTAGAGGTGAGGCGGCTGGGCTTCTGCATGTGAGTGTGGGGAGGCGGTGCTGAGCCACACAGGGAGGAGTCCTACAGAGCTGGGGCTGGACCTGAACCAAAGGCTGGCCTCAAACTACCCATCTTGGAGACTGCAGAGAAGACTCCAATGCTGGGCCTTCTTAGCGAATCTCTAGGAAGCTTTCGTGCCCACTTAGGCACATGGCAAGGCTGGCCTGTGGTAAACTTTTCTTCTCCCCCAGCTCTAGCTCTGGCCGTCAAACTCAGCCAGCCTCCACGTCTAAGACTTGTCCCTACAGAGGTGGGAACTCCAAGTGCAGGACCCAGGGATCCACTGAGGGGAGATCGAGACCTGAGACGTCCCCACCCAAAGACACGGGGCCAGCTATGTACTGGCCAGCACCCTCAGCACATCAGATCTCTGCATGCATGACGCCCAGCCCCAGGCACTGATGTCGCACCGCGCCTTCCAGAGCCTCTACCTCCACCGGCACTTGCACCTGCTCAGGCTTTGGCAGCAGGACTAAAGTCAGGGCCTGATTGACCACCTGCACAGAGGGAGCCTGTCCTGGCTCCTGCCCAGGACTCAGATGCCCACCATGACTGTCCAACCCCTGCAGGGAGAACAGGCCCCTGCTCTGGACAGAGGCCCAGAGCCCGTTGGGCAAATACCTTATCCAGGGGTGCAGTTGGCTCTGCAGCCACCATCCCTGTGTGTTCCCCATGGATGCCGTCCACTCCCTCCCCACCCAGGGGAGATTGACTTCCCTTCCCCTGAGCTCATTTTCATCAGGCTTCTAGGCATCTTTCTTCTCATCTTTTATGTCTTTTATGGCTTTGTGTATATTTTGCTCACAAGTGTGTGTCAATAAATTTTCCTTCCTTGATACCATTGGGAATATGGAGGTCTTCAATGCTGTGTAAGGATCACCACTGTCTACATTCGGACACCCTCATTCTCCCCCCTCCCCAACTTCACAGCAAACCCTGGATTCATAGCAAGCACTGCCCATTCCTCTCTCCCCCGCCTGACAACATTGAGTCTATTTCTTTCTGCCTTTCTTCCCTTTCTTTCGGGGTCCCCAATCAATGTCAATCACTGAAAAGATAGGAAACTTTATTTTGGTCTGACTGAAGGTGAAAGTTAAAGTCTCTCAGTATCGTTCGAGTCTTGGCATTCCCATGAATTCTACAGTCCATGGAATTCTCTAGGCCAGAATCCTGGAGTTGGTAGCTTTTCCCTTCTCCAGGCAATTGTTCTGACTCCCCATATGTTGGAAGACCAAACTGGATTATTCTGGTTTCTATTTCATTTGAAGTAACCTTTGGGTATCTGAAAGGACCGTGTAGGTCCTTTCAAGAAGTCATCTGCCAAACGAAGCCCTCTCGGCAAATGTGCTCAGAATCTCCAGGTGGGCAGTGCTGTTTCAGTGGGAAACTGCAGGCATAAGGGAAAGTCTGAGTTCTTCCGCCGGCACAAACAAGGGCTGACCTAGCACAGAATGGGGCAGAATCAGGCCTAGATGGGCTCTGGGACCTGGGAAAAGGCAGTCCCCTTCCTGCCTATTTCTTGACCCCCTCATTGGGAGGACCGGAAGGTCACATTCAGCCAACGCTCCCTCTGATATCAACTTTCATCCTCCTGCTCAAGTGTCCCACTCATCTTCGAGGGGTTGGGGAGGCTGCCGCAAAAGTGTCTCCCCGCATTCTTGTCTTTGAGCCTCATCAACTTGGGTCATTTTCCCCTTTGCAGGGGGAATAGGCATTGTCATTGTTTCAAAAGTCAAGAGAGATTCATGCACATTTTGTGGAATTGACTCATTTCCTCTCTCCATTGTTCAGTCTCTCTCCCTCCTTCTGTCTTTCTTGAACTTTCCAAATTCAGTCTGTCTCTTCCTTTCTGTGTCTCTGCTGTGGATGCTCGTGTGCCTGTGAATGAATGTAAGCATGTATATTGTTTACCTAGAGTGAGGCTTCAAGGTTTCCTTTCCAGTGAGGTAAAGGTTTGGGGATGGAGTTGAGGTTAGGGGAATGGATAAGTCTGGGGTTTGTTCTGTGAGACTTAGTCGTGTGAGTTCTTGTCTTTTTTACTTAGGAATCCCTTCTTCTATATTCTGCTTGCAAATATTCCTTTGTGTTCAGTTTGTTACCATTTTGATTTGTGAATGCTAAGCTTTTCTGTTTCAAAGCTGTTCAAGTGGATGGAAGCTAGTTGATGTTGTTTGGTTTCCTGTTTCCTTGACTTGAAGAGACGCAATTTTGCTTCCGCCACCACACACATGTCGTGAAGTCCCTGACATTAAGGAACCTATGGCCCGAGCTTATTTCCAGGAGTTTCATCACTTCAGGCTTTGCGTTGATGTGTTTCACTGAATCTGAGGTGTTATGAGACCAAAAGCCAATGTGATTATTCAGATGCAACCATCTCCAATACCCACAGCTTTTCGTTGCAGAGGCTCTTGTTCCCATTCATATCGCCTCCCCTCCTTTGGCGTCAATGAAGTGACTATAGAAGCTTGGGGTTATTTCTGGACCCTCAATTCCATTCCATGGATCTGGTTCTGCGTGTTTGTACCATGCTCTCCTGATGATCCTAGTGTGATAGTCTAATTGGCTATCAGGCAGTCTGCTATGTACATTTCAGGGCTTTGTGGCAGATTGCATTGACTATTTTGACTCCTTTCTATTTCCATAGACATTTTGGAATTCTTTGGTTATAATGCCCTGAGAACAGCCTTTGGTATTTTGAGAGAAATAGCATGCAACCTCTGGATTGCCCCACGGTGGGGGTTGGGGGGAGGGGGAAGTGACATCATCTTACCAGGAGGAATTCTTCTGATCCGGGAGCACAGCTTATTTTCCATTGGATTGGTGGGCTTCACCTTCTTTCATCCATCTCTTGCAGTTCTCTGAGAAGAGGGGCTTCCCTCCTGGGTTAGATGGACTCCAAGCTATTGCCTTTCAGGAAATGTCACTGTCGGTGGGGTGGATCCTTGCCTTCTCCTTCTAAGCGTTTGATGTAAATGTTAGAAATGCCAAGGATTTCTCTTCCCATTCCTCACTGTCCATCTCTCTGAGCCTCCAGGTAGAACAGGCCTAGTCCAGGGTCCCCAGGGGCTTGGGGAGTGCAGCTAGATCATGTTTCTCAGGTGCTCAGTGCTGGGCATCATTCGGTGTACTCTCCAGGTCCCTTCCTTCGCCTGGTGTCCCTTCAGGCCTCTCCCTCAGGCTCCTTTGTGTTCATCTCACTTGTGTATTAGAAGCTAAATCTGCCTAAGCTCTGTGTATGCAAACAGTTGTCTCTCAGCTTGGGATGTGTCGTTTGCGTTTTACAGACCATTTTTCCCAGAGTCCAATTCTTGGTTAGACAAGTTCACTGTGTTCCCTGGTTACTCTTTGTGTAGTGTCTTTCTGTATTGTGTGTGAAGACACAGAGCTCATGTCTAATGTCTGCTTCATTTCCTTCTGGTTTTGTGAACCATTTTCCATGGAACGTATGTCTAGGAATCATTTGAAGTGCATTTGTTGAGAGGTGTCAAGTTTCCATGGACAGGCATCTCATCCCCTCTGGGTTCCAAATGCGTTGCTCCTAAACTTTTTAGGAGAACTTCTTGGAAAGATGGGTGTTTTTCAGCCTGCATTTTCAGTTGAATGGATTCAGCAGCTCTAGAAGAAGGGGTGCTGACTCTAATGAAGGGAGTCGGGTGCGGCCTCCCTTTCAGCACAAATACCCAGGTCGGATTGTCAGGGGGCAGATCTTCCATCTGTGAGCCACAGGCCACTGGCATCCTTGTGTGCCCTTGGCTGTGTGAGCAGCTGAAGTGAGTTTCGTCTCAGCAGGCGCCCAGCAGGCCTGTGGCTTCGGACCGCCAGAGGTAAGCATCTCAGAAGACAGGAGCCACTGTGCCAGAAGTGGAGTGGGATCCACCCTGATGGTGGACACTGATCGTCAATAGATGCTACTATGGTACTTTGATGGGTCCGGCACACTCTTCTCCCAGATAGCGAGAGAGATGTCTATGGGCTCTTTTAGGCCCTCCACTCCCTCTTGTTGTCCCGAAGGCTGGTTGTCACCATGATGAGCACCTAGCTCTAGATGATGACCACTGCCACCTGCCCTGTGTTTCCTTTTGACCGCATGTCCACGCAAAGCGTCAGGCTGTCTCTGAGCTACACTAGCCATGTCCATTGTCTCTCATTGGACCTGCATATATTTCTTCTGTTTCTTTCCCGATCATACATTTTCTCGAGCATGTGGGGACCACAAGGATGGTGGGTCTTTTTCTGGCCTTGTGTTCTGAGGAAGAGTTTTCCCTTTGTTGGTGTGGATTTATCTTTCCATTTCTCCTGCCTGGTTTATTGTTGTGAGTTTGTTTGAGCCGGGAGAAGAACTCAGCATTTCCTTGTGTCTGAGGTGTCCCACTTACAACTGCACTGCCTACCTGGAGATTCTGAGCAGTTATCGAGAGGGCTTCGATGGGCAGATGACATCTTGAAAGGACCTACACTGTCCTTTCATATACCCAAAGGCTCCTTCAAATGACATAGAAACCAGAATTCTCCAGTTTGGTCTTCCAATATGTGGGGACTCAGAACAATCCCTCGGAGAAGGGAAAAGCTACCCACTCCAGGATTCTGGCCTAGAGAATTCCATGCACTGTAGAATTCATGGGCATGTCAAGACTCTAACAATACTGAGAGACTATAACGTTCACCTTCAGTCACAGGAAAATCCAGTTTCCTTTCATTTCAGTGATTGCATTGACTGGGGACCCCGAAAGGATGGGAAGAAATGCAGAAAGAAATAGACTCAATGTTGTCAGGCGGGGGAGATAGGAATGGGCAGTGCTTGCCATGAATCCAGGCTTTGCTGGGAAGTGGGTGGGGGGATAGAGTGAGGGTGTCTGAATGTAGACAGTGGTGATGCTTACACAGCATTGTGAAGGCCTATATATTCCCAAATGACATCAAGGAAGGAAAATTTATTGACACACACTTGTGAGCAAAATATACAGAAAGCCATAAAAGACATAAAAGATGAGAAGAAAGATGCCTAGGAGCCTGATGAAAATCAGCTCAGGGGAAAGGAAGTCAGTCTCCCCTAGGTGGGGAGGGAGTGGACGGCATCCACAGGGAACACACAGGGATGGAGCCTGCAGAACCAAACGCGCCACTGGACGAGGTGTTTTCTGAACGGGCCCTGGGTCTCTGTCCAGAGCAGGGGTCTTTTCTCCCTGCAGGGGTGGGACCATCATGGTGGGTGTCTGAGTCCTTGGCAGGAGCCAGGGTAGGCTGCTCTTGTGCAGGTGGTCACTCAGACCCTGACTCAGGTTCTGCCACCAACGCCCGAGCAGGTGTAAGTGCACGTTGAGGTGGAGGATCTGGAAACGGGGTGGGACATCGTGTCCTGGGGCTGTGGGTCGTGCAGGCACAGAGATCCGATGTGCTGAGTGTGCCTGCCAATACCCGGTTGGCCACATGTCTTTGGGAGGGTACGTCTCAGGTCTCGAACCCCCCTCAGTGGATCCCTGGGTCCTGCACCTGGAGCTCCCACCTCCGTAGGGACAGGTGTTGGAGGTGGAGGCTCGCTGAGTTTGACGGCTGGAGCTAGAGCTGGGGGAGAAGAAAAGTTTGCCACAGGCCAGCCTTGCCATGTGCCTAAGTGGGCAAGAAAGTTTCCTAGAGATTCGCTAAGAAGGCCCAGGATCGGAGTCTTCTCTGCAGTCTCCAAGATGGGTGGTGTGAGGCTAGCCTTTGGTCCAGGCCCAGCCCCAGCTCTGGGGGACTCCTACCTGTGTGGCTCAGCACTGAATCCCTACACTCATGTGCAGCAGTCCCAGCCGCCTCACGTCTGTGCTATGCCGTTCTGGGTTTCAGGTCCTCCAGCTGCCTCCGAGGCAGGGCTTCTCAGAGCTCTGGGTCAGGGCCGGCTCTGCAGAGCTCTGTGGCAGCCTGAGACTGGGCCCTGGGGTGCATGCTGGGTGGTGTCTAGGTAGCAGGCCTTGCCCGCTCCGTCTTCATCTTCAGTTGGGCTGAGCCCTCCTTGGCCACGCTCACTTGGAGCCTGCACTGGGCCTCCCGGGCAGGAGGCTACTGCTCTGAGCCCTCCTTCTGGGAGGTGGATGGGGTGTGCCCCTCAGGGGCCAACTTGGGTGGGACGCTCTGCAATGATAGTAAACATCAGCCAGCCCTGCTTCGATAATTCTGGGCTGAGGCTTGCCAGGATGGCTGCTGCCTCTGCCTGTCTGCCCTTCTGGTCACAGAAAGAGCATAGACAAAGATCTGCTCAGCTACCCAGCCGGGAGGACAGAGACACCCCTGAGGGTGTGAGGTCAGCCTGGGCACGCGGCTCTGCCTGGACACTCCCCATGCCACCCAGCCTTCTCTCCCCTGGGGTGTGGACACAAGCGACCCATGGTCTCCTGACCCACATGCGGTTGGGCTTGCTTGAGGCAGACACACCCCGAAAAACCCCCATCCACACACAGCGAAAGTCCTCAGGCTTCCCCGGGTGGGACAGGAGAGGTGGCCGGGCCTGGCCTGGGGCTCCCCTGTTACCTTTCTGTTCCTTCGGGCAAAGGGCCAGAGGAATCTTGGGCGGGGGAGGGGGCTTAGCCAGTGTCAACCGCGTGCCCACACAGTCTGCCTGTGAGCTCGCCTGAGGTCCCGGCATCATCTGAGCAAGGGCAAGCAGCAGAACATCTTGACAGCAAACGATCTGGCTGGGGGCTCCTCTCCGCTGGGGAGGACTGGACACCCGGTTTGTGGGTTCTGATGGGTTCTGTTGCCAGGAAGTGACATCATTTCCTGGTTCGTGGCCGAGGTCCCTTCCACAAAGCTCCCCAAGGGAACCTCTGGGTTTCTGGCTGTTCCCCCATGTCCTTAGACCACATGCAGGCACAGTGAAACCACACAGCCCACCCCACAGCATTGGGGAGACCTGGGTGCAGGCAGGGCCTGAGCTCTGAGGACACAGATGTTTTCAGCCCAGGACCTTCTTCTCAGAAATGATGTGGCCCTGGGCAAGGGATGTGCTCCACAGGGTAACCCAGTCTCTTGATCTTCAGAGTGGGGTACACTCTCCCATCTGCTGCCTAGGTTTTTCAGCCTACGAACAACTCCAGTTCCTGTTCATACTTTGGGCCTCTATCACCTGGAGCTTGGACACTGAGACTTCCCAGATTTCACACAGGGCTGACCTAGCACAGAATGGGGCAGAATCAGGCCTGGATGGGCTCTGGGACCTGGGAAAAGGCAGTCCGCTTCCTGCCTATTTCTTGACGCCCGCATTGGGAGGACCGGAAGGTCATATTCAGACATCGCCCCCTCTGATATCAACCTTCCTTGTCCTACTCAAGTGTCCCACTCAGCCTCGAGGAGTGGGGGAGTCTGCCCAAACAGTGGCTCCCCGCATCCTTGTCTTTGAATCTCATCATCTTGTGTCATTTTACCACTTGCAGGGGGAATACGCACTGTCAATGTTTCCAACCTCAAGAGAGATTCATGCAAATTCTGTGAAATCGACTCATTTCCTCTCTCCCTGGTTCAGTCTCTCTTCCCCGTTCCGTTTCTTTCTTGACCTTTCCAAATTCAGTCTCTCTTCCTCTCTGTGTCTCTCCTGTGGATGCTTGAATGCATGTGAATGTATGTAAGCATGTAAACTGTTGACCTAGGGTGAGGCTTTAGTGTTTCGTGTAGAGTGAGTTAAAGGTTTGGGGTTGGAATTGGTGTTAGGGGAAGGGCTAGATCTGGGGTTTGTTCTGGGAGACTTAGTGGTGTGAGTTCTCAGTCTCTTTTACGTAGGACCCCCTTCTCCGATATTCTGCTTGCTAATATTCTTTTTGGTTCAGTTTGTTACCATTTTGATTAGCAAATTCTTAGCTTTTCTGTTGCAAAGCTGTTCAAGTGGATGGAAGCTGGTGGGTGTCCTTTGGTTTACTGTTTCCTTGACTTGAAGGGACCCAATTTTCTTCCACCCCCACACACATTTTGAGAAGTCCCTGACGTTAAGGCGCCTATGGCCCGTGCTTATTTCCAAGAGTTTCATCACTTCAGACTTTGCGTTGATGTGTTTCACTGAATCTGACGTGTGCTGAGACCAAAAATTCAAATGGAACCATTTCTAATTCCCACGGCCTTTCCTTGCAGAGGTTCTTTTTCCCATTCGTATCACCTCCCCTCCTTTGGCGTCGAGGAATTGACTGTAGAAGCTTGGGTTTACGTCTGGAACCTCAAATCCATTCCATGGATCTGGTTCTGCGTGTTTGATTTCTTCCCAGTACTATGCTGTCCTGATGATCCTAGTCTGAGAGTCTAATTGACTATCAGTCAGCCTGCTATGTCCATTTCAGAGCTTTACGGCAGATTGCATTGACTCTTTTGAGTCCTTTGTGTTCCCATAGACATTTTGGATTCTTTGGTTATAATGCCCTGAGAAAAGGCGTTGGTATTTTGAGAGAAATAGAGTGGATCCTCTGGATTCCCCCACAGTGGGGGTCAGGGGGAGGGGGAATTGATATCATCTTACCAGGACGAAATCTTCTGATCCTTGAGCACAGCTATTTTCCATTGGATTTGTGGGATTCACCTTCTTTTATCCATCTCTTGCAGTTCTCAGAGAAGAGGGGCTCCCCTCCTGGTTTAGATGGACTCCTAGCGATTGCCTTTCAGGGAATGTAACTGTCGGTGGGGTTGATAATTGCCGTCTTCTAAGCGTTTGCTGTGAGTGTTAGAAATGCCAAGTATTTCTCTTCCCCTTCCTCACTTCCATCTCTCTGAGCCTCCAGGTAGAACAGGCCTAGTCCAGGGTCCCACAGGTCTCGAGGAGTGCACCTAGACCCTGTGGATCAAACCCTCAGTACTGGGCATCATTTGGTGTACTCTCTTCGCCTTTGGCGTCCCTTTCTTCGCCTGGTGTCCATTCAGACCTCCCCTTCAGGCTCCTGTGTGTTCATGTCATTTGTGTGTTAACAGCCAAATCCTGCCTAAACTCAGTGTATGCATACAGGGTCCTGCCACCTCTCCCATCCCACCCGGGGAAGCCTGAGGCCTTTCCCTGTGTGTGGAAGGGGTTTTCTCGGCGTGTGTCTGACTCAAGCAAGCCCAACTGCATGTGGGTTTGGAGCCCTTTGACTGCTTGTGTCCACACCCCAGCGGAGGGCAGGCTGCCTGTCATGGGGAGCGTCCAGTCAGAGCTGGTGGACCAGGCTGACCTCATGCCCTCGGGTGTGTCTCCGTGCTCCTGGGTGGGTATCTTAGCATATCTTTGTCGCTGCTCCTTCTGGGAGCAGAAGGGCAGACGGGCAGAAGCAGCAGCCATACCGGCCAGTCTCAGCTCACAAATATCAAAGCAGGGCTGGCTGATGGTCTCTATCATTGCAGAGCATCCCACCCGAGGTGGCCCCTGAGGGGCACACCCCATCCACCTCCCAGAGGGAAGGCTCAGAGCACCAGCCCCCTGCCCGGGAGGCCCAGTCCAGGCTCCAGGTGAGCGTGGCCACAGAGGGCTCAGCCCAACTGGCAATGAAGACGGAGCAGGCCAGGCCTGCTACACAGACACCACCCAGCACGCACCCCGGGGCCCAGGCTCAGGCTGCCACGGAACTCAGCAGAGCCTGCCCTGACCCAGAGCTCTGAGAAGTCCTGCCTTGGAGGTAGCAGTAGGACCTGGAACCCAGGAGGGCAGAGCAAATAGATGAGGCGTTTGTGGCTGCTGCATGTGAGTGTGGGGAGGTAGTGCTGATCCACACAGGGAGGTGTCCCCCAGAGCTGGGGCTGGTCCGGGACCAATGCCTGGCCTCACACCACACATGTTGGAGACTGCAGAGAAGACTCTGATGCTAGGCCTTCTTATAGAATCTCTAGGAAGCTTTCGTACCCACTTAGGCACATGGCAAGGCTGTCCTGTGGCAAACTCTTCTTCTCCACCAGCTCTAGCTCTGACCGATAAACTCAGCTATCCTCCACGTCCAAAACGAGTCCCTACAGAGGTTGGAGCTCCAGGTGCAGCACCCAGGGATCCACTGAGGGGAGATTGAGACCTGAGACGTCCCCTCCCAAAGAAATGGGGCGAGCCGGGTACTAGCTTGCACCATCAGCACATCCGAACTCTGTGTCTGCACGAACCAGAGCCCCAGGCTCCGATGTCCCACCGCATTTTCCAGAACCTCCACCTCCACGTGAACTTACACCTGAGTGGGCTTTGGCGGCAGAACCCGAGTCAGGACCTGAGTGACCACCTGCAGAGGGGCAGCCTGCCGTGTCTCCTGCCAAGGACTCAGACGCCCAACATGCCTGTCCCACCCCTGCAGGGAGATCAGGCCCATGCTCTGGACAGAGACCCAGAGCCCTTTCATCAAAAACCTCGTCCAGGGACGCGGTTGACTCTGCAGGCTCCATCCCAGCGTGTTGTCCGTGACAGCCGTCCACTCTCTCCCCACCCAGGGGAGACTGACTTCCATTCCCCTGAGCTGATTTTCATCAGGCTCCTAGGCATCTTTCTTTTCAACTTTTATGTCTTTTATGGCTTTCCGTATATTTTGCTCGCAACTGTGTGTCAATAAATTTTCCTTCCTTTATCCCATTTGGGAATATGGAGGCCTTCACAATGCTGTGTAAACATCACCACTGTCTACATTTGGACACCCTCATTCTATCCCCCCCACTTCCCAGCAAAGCCTGGATTCATGGCAAGCACTCCCCTTTCTTCTCTCCCCGCCTGACAACATTGAGCCTACTTCTCTCTGCATTTCTTCCCATCCTTTCGAGGTCCCCAATCAATGCCAATCACTGAAATAAAAGGAAACTGCATTTTGCTCTGACTGAAGGCGAAAGTTATAGTCTCTCGGCATTGTTAGAGTCTTGGCATCCCCATGAATTCTACAGTTCGTGGAATTCTCTAGGTCAGAATCCTGGAGTCGGTAGCTTTTCCCTTCTCAGTGGGTTGTTCTGACTCCCCACATATTGGAAGACCAAACTGGAGAATTCTGGTCCCTATGTCATTGGACGTAGCCGTTGGGTATCTGAAAGTACCGTGTAGGTCTTTTCAAGATGTTATCTGCCAAACGTAGCCCTCTCGGCAAATGTGCTCAGAATATGCAGGTAGGCAATGCTGTTGTAAGTGGGACACCTCAGGCACAAGGGAAATGCTGAGTTCTTCCGCTGGCACAAACAAACTCACAACAATTAACCAAGCAGGAGAAATGGAATGATAAACCCAAACCAACAAAGGGAGAAGTGTTCCACAGAACACAAGGCCAGATCCACCATCCTCGTAGCCCCCACATGCTCGAGAAAATCAGTGATCGGGAAAGAAACAGAAGAAACATGTGCAAGTCCAATGTGAGGCAATGCACCTGGCTAGTGTAGCTCAGAGATGGCCTGATGCTTCGCATGGACACGCGGGCGAAGGGAAACACAGTGCAGGTGGCGGTTCTCATAATCTCAGAGCTAGGTGCTCAGGTTGGTGTCAACCAGCCTTCGGGACCACAAGAGGGAATGGAGGGCCAGTAGAGCCCATAGACATCTGTCTCGCTCTCTGCCAGAAGAATGTGCTGGACCCATCAAAGTCCCAGTGGAACATCTCTTGGCGATCAGTGCCCACCCTCAAGGTGGATCCCATTCTACTTCTTGCACGGTTGATTCTGTCTTCTGAGATGCTCACCTCTGGTGGTCCAAAGCCACAGGCTTGCTTGGTGCCTGCACAGACGAAACTCCCTTAAGCCGCTCACACGTCCAAGGGCACACAAGGATGCCTGTGTCTTCAGGCTCAATGATGGAAGATCAGAGCCCTCGCAACCAGACTTGGGGATCGGTGCTGAAAAAGAGGCCACACCTGACTCCCCGTTTCACTGGACAAAGTGTCCTTGTTTCTAGAGCTGCTGAATCCACTCAACTGTGGAAATGCAAGCTGAAAAACACCCATTTTTCCGAGAAGGTCTCCAAAAGAGTTTAGGAGTGACACATTGGAAACCAGAGGGGATGACATGAATGTCCACGGAAAATTAACACCTCTCAACAAATGCACTTCAAATGATTCCTAGACATACGTTCCATGCAAAATGGTTCAGAAATCCAGAAGGAAATGGAGCAGACATTAGACATGAGCTCTGAGTTTTCACACACAATACCAAAAGGCACTACACAAAGAGTAACCAGGGAACACAGTGAACTTTGTCAAATCCAAGATTTGGGCTCTGGGAAAGACCGTCTGAAAAACACAAACAACATATCCCAAGCGGGAAGACAACTGTTTGCATACACAGAACGTAGGCAGAATTTGGCTCCTAATACACAAACGACATGAACACAGGCTTGAAGGAGAGGTCTTCAGGGAAACCAGGCGAAGGAAGGGACATGGAGACTATACCGAATGATACCCAACAATGAAGGCCTGAGAAACACGGTCTAGCTGCACTCCCCAATAGCCGTGGGACCCTGGACTAGGCCTGTTTAACCTGGAGGCTCAGAGAGATGGACAGTGAGGAAGGGGAAGAGAAATCGTTGGCATTTCTAATACTAACAGCAAATGCTTAGAAGGAGACGGCAAGTATCAACCCCATCGACAGTGACATTTCCTGAAAGGCAATAGCTAGGAGTCCATCTAACCCAGGAGGGAAGCCCCTCTTCTAAGAGAACTGAAAGAGATGGATGAAAGAAGGTGAAGCCCACCAATCCAATGGAAAATAAACTGTGCTCCAGTATCAGAAGAATTTCTCCTGGTAAGAAAATGTCACTCCCCCCCCCCGACCCCCAACTTGGGGCAGTCCAGAGGTCACACGCTATTCCTCTCAAAATACCAATGGCTACACAAATACAAAGGATTATTAGTGAATACTATCAGCAATTATATGGCAATAAAAGAAATATCCTGGAAGAAATTGAAAAATTCCAAGAAAAGTACAACTTTACAAAATTGAACCAGGAAGAAATAGAAAATCTGAATAGAGCCATCACAAGCTCCGAACTAGAGGCTTTAATAAAAAATCTTCCAGCAAACAAAAGCCCTGGTCCAGACGGCTTCACGGCTGAGTTCTACCAAAAGTTTAGAGAAGAGCTAACACCTATTCTACTCAAACTCTTCCAGAAAATTGCTGAGGAAGGGAAACTTCCAAACTCTTTCTATGAGGCCACCATCACCCTAATCCCAAAACCTCGTAAAGATCCCACAAAAAAAAAAAAAAAAAAAACTACAGGCCAATATCACTGATGAACATAGATGCAAAAATCCTTAACAAAATTCTAGCAATCAGAATCCAACAACACATTCAGAAGATCATACATCATGACCAAGTGGGCTTATCCCAGGAATGCAAGGATTCTTCAATATCCACAAATCAATCAACATAATACACCACATTAACAAACTGAAAACTAAAAATCATATGATTATCTCAATAGATGCAGAGAAAGCCTTTGACAAAATACAGCATCCATTTATGATAAAAACCCTCGAGAAAGTGGGAATAGAAGGGACATATCTCAATATAATAAAAGCTATATATGACCAGCCCACAGCAAACGTTATCCTCAACGGTGAAAAACTGAAAGCATTTCCCCTAATGTCAGGAATAAGACAAGGGTGCCCATTCGCACCACTACTGTTCAACATAGTTCTGGAAGTTTTGGCTACAGCAATCAGAGCAGAAAAAGACATAAAAGGGATACAAATTGGAAAAGAAGAAATAAAACTTTCACTGTTCACTGATGATGTGATCCTCTACACAGAAAACCCTAAAGAATCTACCAGAAAACTACTAGAACTAATCAATGAATACAGTAAAGTTGCAGGATATAAAGTCAACACACAGAAATCACTTGCATTCCTTTACACTAATAATGAGAAAATAGAATGAGAAATTAAGGAAACTATTCCATTCTCTGTTGCAAAGAAAAGATTTAAATACTTAAGAATGTATTTTCCTAAGGAAACAAGACTTGTACACAGAAAACTATAAAACACTAGTGAACATAATCAAAGAGTACACTAATAGATGGAGAAATATACCATGTTTGTGTATTGGAAGAATAAATATTGTTAAAATGAGTATAATATCTAAAGTAACTTATACATTCAATGCAATCCCTGTCCAGCTACCAACGATATTTTTCATGCAACTAGAACAAATAATCTCACAATTTGTATGGAAATACAAAAAAACCTCGAATAGCCAAAGCAATCTTGAGGAAGAAAAATGTAACTGGGGGAATTAGTCTGCCGGACTTCAGGCTCTGTTACAAAGCCACAGTCATCAAGACAGTATGGTACGGGCATAAATACAGAAACATAGATCAATGGAACAAAATAGAAAGCCCAGCGATAAATCCACGCACCTATGGATACCTTATCTTTGACAAAGGAGGCAAGAATATAAAATGGAGAAAAGACAGTCTCTTTAACAAGTGGTTCTGGGAAAACTGGTCAGCCACTTGTAAAAGAATAAAACTAGAATACTTCCTAACACCATATACCAAAATAAACTCAAAATAGACTAGAGAGATAAACGTAAAACCAAAAACTATAAAACTTCTAGAGGAGAATGTAGGCGAAACACTCTCTGACATAAATCACAGCAGGATCCTCCAAGACCCATCTCCCAGAATATTGGAAATAAAAGCAAAAATAAACAAATGGGACCTAATTAAAATCAAAAGCTCCTGCACAGCAAAGGAAACTATAAGCAAGGTGAAAAGACAGCCTTCAGAATGGGCGAAAATAATAGCAAAAGAAACAACTGATAAAGGATTAATCTCCAAAATATACAAGCAGCTCCTGCAGCTCAATTCCAGAAAAATAAATGAGCCAATCAAAAAATGGGCCAAAGAAGTAAACAGACATTTCTCTAAAGAATTCATAAAAATGGCTAACAAACACATGAAAAAATGCTCAACATCTCTCATAATCAGAGAAATGCAAATCAAAACCTCAATGAGATACCATTTCACACCAGTCAGAATGGCTGCTATCCAAAAGTCTACATGCAATAAATGCTAGAGAGGTTGTGGAAAAAAGGGAACCTTCTTACACTGTTGGTGGGAATGCAAATTAGTGCAGCCACTATGGAGAACAGTGTGGAGATTCCTCAAAAAACTGGAAATAGAAATGCCATATGATCCAGCAATCACTCTCCTGGGCATACACACCGAGGAAACCAGAATTAAAAGAGACACATGTACTCCAATGTTCATCGCAGCACTGTTTACAATAGCCAGGACATGGAAGCAACATACATGTCCATCTGCAGACGAATGGATATTAAATCTTTGGTATATATACACAATGGAGTATTACTCAGCCGTTAAAAAGAATGCATTTGAATCAGTTCTAATGAGGTTGGATGAAATTGGAGCCTATTATACAGAGTGAAGTAAGCCAGAAAGAAAAACACCAATACAATATACTAACGCATATATATGGAATTTAGAAAGATGCAAATGATAACCCCGTATACGAGACAGCAAAAAAGAAACAGATGTATAAAACAGTCTTAGGGATTATGTGGGAGAGGGTGAGGATGGGATGGTTTGGGAGAATGGCATTGAAACATGTATATTATCATATGTGAAACGAATCCCCAGTTCAGGGTCGAGGCATGTTACAGGATGTTCAGGGCTGGTATGACCCAGAGGGGAAATGAAGGAAGGAGGGAGGTGGGAGGGGGGTTTGGGAGAGGGACCTCATGTACACCCGAGGCAGATTCATATCAATGTATGACAAAGCCAACCAATATAATATTGTAAAATAATTAGCCTCCAATAAAAATAAAAAAATAAAAAAACAACAGCTGTTCTCAGGGCATTATAACCAATGAATTCCAAAATGTCTATGGAAACACAAAGGAGTCAAAAGAGTCAATGCAATCTGCCACAAAGCCCTGAAATGGACATAGGAGACTGCTTGATAGCCAATTAGACTATCACACTAGGATCATCAGGACAGCATGGTACTGGGAAGAAATCAAACACGCAGAACCAGATCCATGGAATGGAATTGAGGGTCCAGACATAAACCCAAGCTTCTACCGTCAATTCCTCGACGCCAAAGGAGGGGAGGTGATACGAATGAGAACAAGATCCTCTTCAATGAAAGGCCGTGGGAATTGGAGATGGTTCCATCTGAACAATCACATTGGCTTTTGGTCTCAGCACACGTCAGATTCAGTGAAACACATCAACGCAAAGCCTGAAGTGATGAAACTCTTGGAAATAAGCACGGGCCATAGGCTCCTTCATGTCATGGACTTCTCAACATGTGTGTGTGTGGGGGGAAGAAAACTGGGTCCCTTCAAGTCAAGGAAACAGTAAACCAAAGGACACCCACGGGCTTCCATCCACTTGAACAGATTTGCATCAGAAAAGCTGAGCATTCACAAATCAAAATGGTAACAAACTGAACAAAAAAAGAATATTAGCAAGCAGAATATCGGAGAAGGGGTTCCTACGCGACTCCCAGAAAAAACCCCAGACTTATCCCTTCCCCTAACACCAAATCCAACGACAAACCTTTAACTCACTCGACACGAAACCCGAAAGCCTCAAACAAGTTCAACAACATACATGCGTCCATGCATTCACATGCACGCGAGCATCCAGAGGAGAGACACAGAGAGGAAGAGACAGACTGAACTTGGAAAGGTCAAGAAAGAGAGGGAATGAGGGAGAGAGACTGAACAATGGAGAGAGGAAATGATTCGATTTCATAGAATTTGCATGAATCTCTCTAGTGGTTGGAAACAATGAGTGTGCTTTTCCCCCAAGGGGGAAAATTACTCAAGATGATGAGACTCAAGGACAAGGATGCGGGGAGCCACTGTTGGGGCAGACTCCCCCAGCCTTCGAGGCCAAGTGGGGCAATTGAGGAGGATGGGGAAGGTTGATATCAGAGGGGGTGATGTCTGAATATGACTTTCCGGTCCTCCAAATGCAGGGGTCAAGAAATAGGCAGAAAGGGGACTGCGTTTTCCCAGGTCCCAAAGCCCATCCAGGCCTGATTCTGCCCCATTCTGTGCTAGGTCAGCCCGGTGTGGAATCCATCCTTTGGGAAGTCTCAGTGTCCAAGCTCCATGTGATAGCGGCCCAATGTTTGAACAGACACTGGAGCTGTTCGTAGGCTGACAGACCTAGGCAGGAAATTGGAGAGTGACCCCCATTCTGCAGATGAAGAGAGTGGGGAAAACCTGCAGGGCACATGCCTTGCCCAGGGCCACTTCACTTCTGAGAAGGAGCCTGGGCTGAAAGCAGCTGTGTCCTCAGAGCTCAGGCCCTGGCTGCACCCAGGTCTCCCCAATGCTGTGGGGTGGGCTGTGTGTGTCACTGTGCCTGCACGTGGCCTAAGGGCATGGGGAAACAGCCAGAAACCCAGAGGTTCCCTTGGGGAGCTTTGTGGAAGGGACCTCGGCCATGAACCAGGAAATGATGTCACTTCCTGGCAACAGAACCCAACAGAACCGGCAACCCTGGTATCCAGGCCTCCTCAGTGGAGAGGAGTCCCCAGCCAGATCACTTGCTTTCAAGATGTTCTGTTGTTTGCCCCTGCCCAGAGGCCGGGGCCTCAGGCGAACTCACAGGCAGAGAATGTGGGAACGTGGATGAAGCTGGCTCAGGGACCCCAGAGAGGCCTGTGGCCCTTTGCCCTAAGGAACAGAAAGGTAACAGGGAGGCCCAGGTCGGGTCCGGCCACCTCTCCCATCCCACATGGGGAAGCCTGAGGCCTTTGCCTGTGTGTTGATGGGGGTTTCTCGGGGTGTGTCTGCCTTAAGCAAGCCCAGCCGCATATTGGTAAGGAGCTCGTGGGTGGCTTTTGTCCACAACACAGGGGAGAGCAGGCCTGGTGGCATGGGAAGCATCCGGGCAGAGCTGGCTGCCCAGGCTGACCTCACTCCCTCAGGGGTATCTCTGTCCTCCCGATTGCGTATGTGAGCAGACACTCGTCTCTGCCCTTTCTGGGAGCAGAAGGGCAGATGGGCAGAGGCAGCAGCCATCCTGGCCAGGCACAGCTCAGAAATATCGAAGTAGTGCTGCTGATGGTCACTGTCATTGTAGAGCGTCCCACCCGAAGTGGCCCCTGAGGGGAACACCCCTACCACCACCCTGAGGGAGGGTCCAGAGCACCACCCCCCTGCCCAGGAAGCCCAGTACAGGCTCCAGGTGAGCATGGCCACGGAGGGCTCAGGAAAACTGGCGAAGAAGAGGAAGCAGGCAAGGCCTGCTGCACAGACACCACCAAGCACACACTCCGGGGCCCAGTCTCAGGCTGCCACGGAGCTCAGCACACCCGGCTCTGACCCAGAGCTCCGAGAAGCCCTTCCTTGGAGGCAGCAGGAGAGCCTGGAGCCAGGCAGTGCAGAGCACAGAGTTGAGGCTCCTGGGGCTGCTGCATGTGAGTGTGGGGAGGCGGTGCTTAGCCACACAGGGAGGAGTCCCCCAGAGTGGGGCTGGGCCTGGACCAAAGGCTGGCCTCACACCACCCATCGTGGAGACTGCAGAGAAGACTCCGAAGCAGGGCCTTCTTAGCGAATCTCTAGGAAGCCTTCATGTCCCCTTAGGCTCATGGCAAGCCTGGCATTTGGCAAATTCTTCTCTCCCAGCTCTAGCTCTGGCCATGAAATTCAGCCAGCCTCCACGTACAAGACCCGTCCCTACAGAGGTGGGAGCTCCAGGTGCAGGACGCAGGGATCCAATGAGGGGAGATCGAGACCTAAGACAACCCTCCCAAAGCTACGGGGCGAACCGGGTACTTGACAGTCCCTTGAGCACATCGGAACTCTGTACCTGCACGACTCCCAGCCCCAGGCCCCGGTGTCTCACCATGCCTTCCAGAACCTCCACCTTCACGTGTACATGCACCTGCTTGGGCTTTGGCGGCAGAACCCGAGTCAGGGGCTGAGTGACCACCTGCACAATGGCAGCCTGCCCTGGCTGCTGCCAAAGACTCAGACGCCCACCATGACTGTCCCACCCCTGCAGGGAGAACAGGTCCCTGCTCTTGACAGACTTCCAGAGCCCTTTCAGCAAACACATCGTCCAGGGGCGCGGTTGGCTCTGCAGCCTCCATCCCTGTGTGTTCCCCGCAGACGCCGTCCACTACCTCCCCACACAGGGGAGATTGACTTCCCTTCCCCTGAGCTGATTTTCATCAGGCTTCTAGGCATCTTTCTTCTCATCTTTTATGTCTTTTATGGCTTTCTGTATATTTTTCTCACAAGTGTGTGCCAATAAATTTTCCTTCTTTGATGCCATTTGCGAAGATGGAGGCCTTCAAAATGCTGTGTAAGCATCACCACTGTCTACATTCTAAAACACTCATTCCTTCCCCCTCCCACTTCCCAGCAAAGCCTGGATTCATGGCAAGCACTCCCCGTTCCTCTCTCCCCCACCTGAAAACATTGAGTCTACTTCTCTCTGCATTTCTTCACCCATCGTTTCGGGGTCCGCAATCAATGCCAATCACTAAAATGAGAGGAAACTGGATTTTGGTCTGACTGAAGGTGAAAGTTATAGTCTCTCAGTATTGTTAGAGTCTTGGCATCCCCATGAATTCTACTGTCCATGGAATTCTCTAGGCCAGAATCCTGGAGTTGGTAGCTTTTCCCTTCTCCAGGGGATTGTTCTGACTTCCCACATATTGAAAGACCAAACTGGAGAATTCTGGTTTCTGTGTCATTTGAAGGAGCCTTTGAATATCTGAATGGACTGTGTAGATCCTTTCAAGATATCATCTGCCAAATGAAGTCATCATGGCAAAAGTGCTCAGAATCTCCAGGTAGGTCGTCCTGTTGTAAGTGGGACGCATCAGGCACAAGTGAAAGGCTGAGTTCTTCCGCCTATACAAACAAACTCACGACAATAAACCATGCAGGATAAATGGAAAGATAAACACACACCAACAAAGGGAGAAGTGTTCCTCAGAACACAAGGCCAGAGAAAGACAAACCATTCTTGTGGCACCCACATGCTCGAGAAAATCAGTTATCAGGAAGGAAACAGAAGAAACATGTGCAGGTCCAATGACAGTCAAAGCACATGGCTAGTGTAGCTCAGCGATGGCCTGACACTTTGCATGGACACGTGGGAAAAGGGACATACATTGTAGGTGGAGGTGGCCATCATCTCAGAGCTAGGTGCTCAGGATGGTGACAACCAGCCTTCGGGACCACAAGAGGGAGTGGAGGGCCTAGCAGATCCCATAGACATCTCTCTCGCTATGTGGGAGAAGAGTGTGGCGGACCCATCATAATCCCACAGGAACATCACTTGACGATCAGTGCCCAACCTCAGAGTGGATCCCACTCCACTTCTGGCACGGTGGCTCCTGTCCTCTGAGATGCTCACCTCTGGCGGCCTGAACCTGCAGGCCTGCTGGGCGACTTCGGAGATGAAACTCCCTTCAGTTGCACACAGCCAAGGGCACACAAGGATGCCTGTGGAATCTGGATCACAGATGGAAGTTCAGAGCCTTGTCAACCTGAACTTGGGATTGGTGCTGAAAGGGAGGCCGCACCCAACTCCCTTTTCACTGGACACAGCGTCCCTGAGCTAGAACTGCTGAATCCATTCTTCTGTGGAAATGCAAGCTGAAAAACACCCATCTTTCCGAGAAGATATCCAAAAAAGTTTAGGAGCAACACACTTGGAAACCAGAGGGGATGACATGCATGTCCATGGAAACTTGACACCTCTCAACAAATGCACTTGAAATGATTCCTAGACATATGTTCCATGCAAAAAGGTTCACAAATCCAGAAGGAAATGGAGCAGAGATTAGCATGAGCTCTGTGTCTTCACACACAATACAGAAAGACACTACACAAAGAGTAACAAGGGAACACAGTGAACTTTGTCAAATCCAAGATTTGGACTCTGGGAAAAACCGTCTGAAAAGCACAAATGACACATCCCATGCTGGGAGACAACTGTTTGCATACATAGAGCTTAGGCAGGATTTGGCTCTTAATACACAAATGACATGAACACAAATGGGCCTGAAGGAGACACCAGGAGAAGGAAGGGACAGGGAGAGTACACCGGATGATGCCCAGCACTGAGGCCTGAGAAATACGGTCTAGCTGCATTCCCTGAGCCCCGTGGGACCCTGGAATAGGCCTGTTCTACCTGGAGGCTCAGAGAAATGGACAGTGAGGAAGGGGAAGAAAAATCCTTGGCATTTCTAACACTTCCAGCAAATGCTTAGAAGAAGGCAATTATCAAGCCCACCGACAGTGACATTCCCTGAAAGGCAATAGCTAGGAGTCCATCTAACCCAGGAGGGAAGTCCTTCTTCTCAGAGAACTGCAAGAGATGGATGAAAGAAGGTGAAGCCCAACAATCCAATGGAAAATAAGCTGTGCTCAAGGATCAGAGGAATTCCTCCTGGTAAGATGATATCACTTCCCCCTCCCCCCAACCACCACCGTGGGGCAATCCAGAGTTTCCACGCTATTCCTCTCAAAATACCAACGGGTGTTCTCAGGTCATTATAACCAAAGAATTCCAGAATATCTATGGAAAAACAAAGGAGTCAAAATAGTCAATGCTATCTGCCACAAAGCCCTGAAATGTACATAGCAGCCTGCCTGATAGCCAATTAGAGTATCACATTAGGATCATCAGGACAGCATGGTACTGGGAAGAAATCAAACACGCAGAACCAGATCCATGGATTGGAATTGAGGGTCCAGAAATAAACCCAAGCATCAACGGTCAATTCCTCAATGCCAAAGGAGGGGAGGCGATACGAATGGGAACTAGAGCCTCTGCAAGGAAAGGCCGTGGGAATTGGAGATGGTTCCATCTGAACAATCACATTAGCTATTGTTCTCATAACATTTCAGATTTAGGGAAACACGTCAATACAAACCTGAAGTGATGAAACTCCTGGAAAGAAACAAGGGCCATTGGCTCCTTAATGTCAGGGACTTCTCAACACATGTGTGGGAGAGGGAAGAAAATTGGGTCTCTTCAAGTCAAGGAAACAGGAAACCAAAAGACACCAACTTGCTTCCATTCACTGAACAGCTTTGCATCAGAAAAGATAAGCATTCACTTATCAAAATGGTAACAATCTGAACACAAAAGAATATTTGCAAGCAGAATATTGGAGAAGGGGTTCCTTCATAAAAGAGACTGAGAACTCACACCACTAAGTCTCCCAGAAAAAACCCCAGACATATCCTTTCCCCTAACATGAACTCCCACCCGAAACCTTTACCTCACTTGAAATGAAACCCTAAAGCCTCACCCTAGGTCAACAATTCCCCAGCGATCAATGCAAAGAAGTAGACGAAAACAACAGAATAGGAAAAACAAGAGATCTTTTCAAGAAAATTAGAGATTCCAAGGGAAAATTTCATGCAAAGATGGGCTCGATAAAGGACAGAAATGTTATGGTCTTAACAGAAGCAGAAGATATAAAGAAGAGGTGGCAAGAATACACAGAAGAACTGTACAAAAAAGATGTTCAAGACCAAGATAATCACAATGGCGTGATCACTCACCTGGAGCCAGACATCTTGGAATGTGAAGTCAAGTGGGCCTTAGAGAGCATTACTACAAACAAAGCTAGTGGAGGTGATGGAATTCCAATTGAGCTATTTCAAATCCTTAAATCGCCGGCGCCGGCGGCGCAGACGCGACACGAGAGACGCCGGCCCGGGCGCAACGAACCACGCAAAGAGGCGCGGCCGTGAGGAGCTACCCCACGCCTGAGGCCAGGGCCGGCGGCTGAGAGGAGCTACCCCACGTCCAACAGGCGGTGGCTGCGCGGGCACAGGAGGGCCGAGAGGAGCTACTCCGCGTTCAAGGTCAGGAGGGGCGGCCTCGAGGACATACCCCTCACCCAAGGTAAGGTACAGCGGCTGCACTTTGCTGGAGCGGCTGTGAAGAGATTTTCCACGACCAAGGTAAGAGAAACCCAAATAAGACGGTAGGTATTGCTAGGGGGCACCAGAGGGCGGACAGACTGATATCATAATCACAGGAAACTAGCCAATCTGATCACATGGAGCACAGCCGAATGTGGTCCACTGGAGAAGGGAATGGCAAACCACTTCAGTATACTTGCCTTGAGAACCCCATGAACAGTAACAAAGGGCAAAATGATAGGATACTGAATGAGGAATTCCCCAGGTCAGTAGGTGCCCAGTATGCTACTGGAGCTCAGTGGAGAAATAACTATAGAAGGAATAAAGGGATGGAGCAAAAGCAAAACCAATACCCAGTTGTGGATGTGACCAGTGATAGAAGCAAGGTCCGGTGCTGTAAAGAACAGTATTGCATAGGAACCTGGAATGTTAGGTCCATGAATCAAGGCAAATTGGAAGTGGTCAAACAGGAGATGGCAAGAGTGAACGTTGACATTCTAGGAATCAGTGAATTAAAATGGACTGGAATGGGTGAATTTAACTCAGATGACCATTATATCTGCTACTGTGGGCAGGAATCCCTTAGAAAAAATGGAGTAGCCATCATGGTCAACAAAAGAGCCAGAAATGCAGTACTTGGATGCAATCTTAAAAATGACAGGATGATTTCTGTTCGTTTCCAAGGCAAACCATTCAATATTACAGTAATCCAGGCCTATGCCCCAACCAGTAATGCTGAAGAAGCCGAAGTTAATCGGTTCTATGAAGACCTACAAGACCTTTTAGAACTAACACCCAAAAAAGATGTCCTTTTCATTATAGGGGACTGGAATGCAAAAGTAGGAAGTCAAGAAAAACCTGGAGTAACTGGCAAATTCGGCCTTGGAGCACAGAATGAAGCAGGGCAAAGGCTAATAGAGTTTTGCTAAGAGAATGCACTGGTCTTAGCAAACACCCTCTTCCAACAACACAAGAGAAGACTCTACACATGGACATCACCAGATGGTCAACACCGAAATCAGATTGATTATATTCTTTGCAACCAAAGATGGAGAAGCTGTATACAGTTAGCAAAAACAAGACCAGGAGCTGACTGTGGCTCAGATCATGAACTCCTTATTGCGAATTTCAGACTTAAATTGAAGAAAGTAGGGAAAACCACTAGACCATTCAGATATGACCTCAATCAAATCCCTTATGATTATACAGTGGAAGTGAGAAATAGATATAAGGGACTAGATCTGATTGATAGAGTGCCTGATGAACTCTGGACGGAGGTTCGTGACATTGTACAGGAGACAGGGACCAAGACGATCCCCATGGAAAAGAAATGCAAAAAAGCAAAATGGCTGTCTGAGGAGGCCTTGCAAATAGCTGTGAAAAGAAGACAGGCGAAAAGCAAAGGAGAAAAGGAAAGATATAAGCATCTGAATGCAGAGTTCCAAAGAATAGCAAGGAGAGATAAGAAAGCCTTCCTCAGTGATCAATGCAAAGAAATAGAGGAAAACAACAGAATAGGAAAAACAAGAGAGCTCTTCAAGAAAATTAGAGATTCCAAGGGAACATTTCATGCAAAGATGGGCTCGATAAAGGACAGAAATGGTATGGACCTAACAGAAGCAGAAGATATTAAAAAGAGGTGGCAGGAATACACAGAAGAACTGTACAAAAAAGATCTTCACGACCAAGATAGTCACGATAACGTGATCACTGACCTAGAGCCAGACATCTTGGAATGTGAAGTGAAGTGGGCCTTAGAAAGCATCACTACGAACAAAGCTAGTGGAGGTGATGGAATTCCAGTTGAGCTATTTCAAGTCTTGAAAGATGATGCTGTGAAAGTGCTGCACTCAATATGCCAACAGATTTGGAAAACTCAGCAGTGGCCACAGGACTGGAAGAGGTCAGTCTTCATTCCAATCCCAAAGAAAGGCAATGCCAAAGAATGCTCAAACTACCGCACAATTGCCATCATCTCACACGCTAGTAAAGTCATGGTCAAAATTCTCCAAGCCAGGCTTCAGCAGTATATAAACCGTGAACTCCCAGATGTTCAGCAGGTTTTAGAAAAGGCAGAGGCACAAGAGATCAAATTGCCAACATCCGCTGGATCATGGAGAAAGCAAGAAAGTTCCAGAAAAACATCTATTTCTGCTTTATTGACTATGCCAAAGCCTTTGACTGTGTCGATCACAATAAACTGTGGAACATTCTGAAAGAGATGGGAATCCCAGACCACCTGACCTGCCTCTTGAGAAACCTGTATGCAGGTCAGGAAGCAACTGTTAGAACTGGACATGGAACAACAGACTGGTTCCAAATAGGAAAAGGTGTACGTCAGGGTTGTATATTGTCACCTTGCTTATTTAACTTATATGCAGAGTACATCATGAGGAACGCTGGGCTGGAAGAAGCAAAAGCTGGAATCAAGATTGCCGGTAGATATATCAATAACCTCAGATATGTAGATGACACTACCCTTATGGCAGAAAGTGAAGAGGAACTCAAAAGCCTCTTGATGAAAGTGAAAGAGGAGAGTGAAAAGGTTGGCTTGAAGCTCAACATTCAGAAAACAAAGATCATGGCATCTGGTCCCATCACTTCATGGGAAATAGATGGAAAAACAGTGGAAACAGTGTCAGACTTTGTTTTTTGGGGCTCCAAAATCACTGCAGATGCTGATTGCAGCCATGAAATTAAAAGACGCTTGCTCCTTGGAAGGAAAGTTATGACCAAACTTGATAGTATATTAAAAAGCAGAGACATTACTTTGCCAACCAAGGTCCGTCTAGTCAAGGCAATGGTTTTTCCCGTGGTCATGTATGGATGTGAGAGTTGGACTGTGAAGAAGGCTGACCGCCGAAGAATCGATGCTTTTGAACTGTGGTGTTGGAGAAGACTCTTGAGAGTCCCTTATACTGCAAGGAGATCCAACCAGTCCATTCTAGAGGAGATCAATCCTGGATGTTCATTGGAGGGACTGATGCTAAAGCTGAAACTCCAATACTTTGGCCACCTCATGCGACGAGTTGACTCACTGGAAAAGACTCTGATGCTGGGAAAGGTTGGGGGCGGGAGAAGAAGGGGACGACCGAGAATGAGATGGCTGGATGGCATCACCGACTCTGTGGACATGAGTTTGAGTGAACTCCGGGAGTTGGTGATGGACAGGGAGCCCTGGCGTGCTGTGATTCATGGGGTCGCGGAGAGTCGGACACGACTGAGCAATTGAACTGAACTGAACTGAACAGAAATCCTAAAAGATGATGCTGTGAAAGTGCTGCACTCAATATGCCAGCAAATTTGGAAAACTCAGCAATGGCCACAGGACTGGAAAAGATCAGTATTCATTCCAATCACAAAGAAAGGCAATGACAAAGAATGCTCAAACTACAGCACAATTGCACTCATCTCACACACTAGTAAAGTCATGCTCAAAATTCTCCAAGCTAGGCTTCAGCAATATGTGAATCAAGGACTTCCAGATGTTCAAGCAGGTTTTAGAAAAGGCAGAGGCACGAGAGATCAAATTGCCAACATCCGCTGGATTATGGAAAAAGCAAGAGAGTTCCAGGAAAACATCTATTTCTGCTTCATTGACTATGCCAAAGCCTTTGACTGTGTGGATCACAATTAACTGTGGAACATTCTGAAAGAGATGGGAATCCCAGACCACATGACCTGCCTCTGGAGAAACCTGTATGCAGGTCAGGAAGCAAGAGTTAGAACTGGACATGGAACAACAGACTGGTTCCAAATAGGAAATGGAGTACGTCAAGGTTGTATATTCTCACCCTGCTTATTTAACTTCTATGCAGAGTACATCATGAGGAACGCTGGGCTTGAAGAAGCACAAGCTGGAATCAAGATTGCTGGGAGAAATATCAATAACCTCAGATATGCAGATGACACCACCCTTATGGCAGAAAGTGAAGAGGAACTCAAAGGCCTATTGATGAAAGTGAAAGAGGAGAGTGAAAAGGTTGTCTTGAAGCTTAACATTCAGAAAACGAAAATCATGGCATCTGGTCCCATCACTTCATGGGAAATAGATGGAGAAACAGTGGAAACAGTGTCAGACTTTATTTTTTTGGGCTCCAAAATCACTGCGGATGCTGATTGCAGCCATGAAATTAAAAGACGCTTACTCCTTGGAAGGAAAGTTATGACCAGCCTAGATAGCATATTAAAAAGCAGAGACATTACTTTGCTAACCAAGGTCCGTCTAGTCAAGGCTATGGTTTTTCCCGTGGTCATGTATGGATGTGAGAGTTGGACTGTGAAGAAAGCTGATCGCCGAAGAATTGATGCTTTTGAACTGTGGTGATGGAGAAGACTCTTGAGAGTCCCTTGGACTGCAGGGAGATCCAACCCGTCCATTCTAGAGGAGATCAATCCTGGGTGTTCATTGGAAGGACTTATGCTAAAGCTGAAACTCCAACACTTTGGCCACCTCATGTGACGAGCTGACTCACTGGAAAAGTCTCTGATACTGGGAGCGATTGGGGGTAGGAGGAGACGGGGACGACAGAGAATGAGGTGGCTGGATGGCATTACCGACTCGATGGACATGAGTTTGAGTGAACTCCGTGAGTTGGTGATGGACAGGGAGGCCTGGCGTGCTGTGGTTCATGGGGTTGCTAAGAGTCGGACATGACTAAGCGACTGAACTGAACTGAACTGAACTGAAGGTCAACAATATACATGTGTACATGCATTTCTCAGGCATGCAAGCATCCAGAGGAGAAACACAGAGAGGAAGAGACAGACTGAATTTGGAAAGGTCAAGGAAGAGAGGGAACGAGAGAGAGAGACTGAACAATGGAGAGAGTAAATGAATCGATTTCACAGTATTTGCATGAATCTCACTTGAGTTTGGGAAAAGTTACAGTGCCAATTCCCCCTGAAAGGGGGAAAAGGACCAAGATGATGAGACTCAAAAACAAGTATGTGGGGAGCCACTGCTGGGGCAGGCTCCACCACCCCTTGAGGCAGAGTTCGACATTTGAGTAGGACAAGGAATGTTAATATCAGAGGCGGCAATGTCTGAATATTACCTTCCGGTCCTCCCAATGCTGGGGTCAAGAAATAGGCAGAAATGGACTTCATCTTCGAAGGTCCCAGAGCCCATCTAGGCCTGATTCTGCCCCATTCTGTGCTAGGTCAGCCCTGTGTGGAATCCGTCCATTGGGAAGTCTCAGTGTCCTAGCTCCATGTGAGAGCGGCCCAAAGTTTGAACAGGCACTGGAGCTGTTCGTAGGTTGACAGACCTAGGCAGGAAATGGGAAAGTGATCCCCACTCTGCAGATGGAGAGACTGTGGAAACCCTGCGGGGCACATGGCTTGCCCAGGGCCACATCACTTCTGAGAAGAAGGAGCCTGGGCTGATAGCAGCTGTGTCCTCAGAGCTCAGGCCCTGGCTGCACCCTGGTCTCCTCAAGGCTATGGGTTGTGCTGTGTGGGTGTCAGTTTGCCTGCACGTGTCCTGAGGGCATGGGGTAACAACCAGAAACACAGAGGTTCCCTTTGGGAACTTTGTGGAATGGACCTTGGCCACGAAAGCAGGAAATGATATCACTTCCGGGAAACAGAACCCAACAGAACCCGAAACCAGGGTTTCCAGGCCTCCCCAGCAGAGAGGAGCCCCCAGCCAGATCGCTTGCTTTCAAGATGTTCTGCTGTTTGCCCCTGCCCAGAGGCCAGGGCCTCAGGCAAGCTCACAGGCAGCGTGTGTGTGAACGCGGTTGACGCTGGCTCAGGGCCCCCAGAGAGGCCTCTGATCCTTTTCCCGAAGGAACAGAAAGGTAACAGGGGAGACCCAGGCGAGGTCAGGCCACCTCTCTCGTCCCATATGGGGAAGCCTGAGGCCTTTCTTTGTGTGTGGATGGGGGTTTCTTGGGGTGTGTCTGCCTCAGGCAAGCCCAGCCACATGTGGGTCAGGAGCCCGTGGGTCGCTTGTGTCCACACCCCAGGGGAGAGCATGCTGGGTGGCATGGGGAGCATCCGGGGTGAGCCTTGTGCCTAGGCTGACCTCACACCCTCATGGGGGGGTCTCCGTCCTACCCGGTGGGTACTGAGCAGACACCCGAATCTGTTCTTTTTGGTACCAGAAGGGCAGACGGGTAGAAACTTTAGACATCTTGTCCAGGCTCAGCTCAGAAATATTGAAGCAGGGCTGGCTGGTGGTCACTATCATTGCATAGCGTCCCACCTGAGGTGGCCCCTGAGGTGCACACCCCATCAACCTCCAAGAGGGAGGTTTCAGAGCACCACCCCCTGCCCTGGAGGCCCAGTGCAGGCTCCAGGTGAACGTGACCACGGAGGGCTCAGGCGAACTGGCGATGAAGAGGAAGCGGGCAAGGCCTGCTCCTCAGACACCACCCAGCACACACCCGGGTACCCAAACTCAGGCTGCCACTGAGCTCAGCACAGCCAGCTCTAAACCAGAGCGCTGAGAAGCCCTGCCTCGGAGGCAGCAGGAGGACCTGGAACCCAACACAGCAGAGCACAGAGGTGAGGCGGCTGGGGATGCTGCATGTGAGTGTGGGGAGGCGGTGCTGAGCCACACAGGGATGAGTCCTCAAGAGCTGAGGCTGGGCCTGGACCAAAGGCTGGACTCAAACCACCCATCTTGGAGACTGCAGAGAAGACACCAATGCTGGGCCTTCTTAATGCATCTCTAGGAAGCTTTCATGCCCACTTAGGCACATGGCAAGGCTGGCCTGTGACAAACTCTTCTTTACCCCAAGCTCTAGCTCTGGCCGTCAAACTCATCCAGCCTCCACGAACAAGACCTCTCCCTACAGAGGTGGGAGCTCCAGGTGCAGGACCCAGGGATCCAATGAGGGGAGATCGAGACCTGAGACGTCCCCACCCAAAGACATGGGGCAAGCCGGGTACTGGCCAGCACCCTCACCACATTGGATCTCTGTGCCTGCAGGACCCCAAGCCCCAGGCCCTGATGTCCTACTCCACCTTCCAGAACCTCCACCTCCCCGTGCACTTGCACCTGCTTGGGCTTTGGCGGCAGAACCCTAGTCAGGGCCTGAGTGACCACCTGGGCATGGGCAGCCTTCCCTGGCTCCTGCCAAGGACTCAGACGCACACCGTTTCTGTCCCTCCCCTGCAGGGAGAACAGGCCCCAGTTCTGGACATAGACTCAGAGCCCTTTTGGCAAATACCTGGTCCAAGGGTGCGGTTGGCTCTGCAGCCTCCATCCCTGTGTGTTCCCCGTGGACGCCGTCCACTCTGTCCCGACCCAGGGGAGATTGAATTCCCTTGCCCTGAGCTGATTTTCATCAGGCTCTTAGGCATCTTTCTTCTCATCTTTTATGTTTTTTGTGGCTTTATGTATATTTTGCTCATAAGTGTGTATCAATAAATTTTCCTCCCTTGAAGCCATCTGGGAATATGGAGGCCTTCACAATGCTCTGTAAGCATCACCACTGTCTACATTCAGACACCCTCATTCTATTCCCCCCACTTTCCAGCAAAGCCTAGATTCATGGCAAGCACTCACCGTTCCTCTCTCCCCCTCCTGACAACACTGAGTCTACTTTTCTCTGCATTTCTTCCCATCCTTTTGAGGCCACAATCAATGCCAATCACTGAAATGAAAGGAAACTGGATTTTCCTCTGACTGAAGTTGAAAGTTGCAGTCTCTCAGTATTGTTAGAATCTTGGCATCCCCATGAATTCTACAGTCCGTGGAAATCTCTAGAGCAGAATCCTGGAGTGGGTAGCTTTTCCCTTCTCCAGGGGAGTTTCTGACTCCCCACATATTGGAAGACCAAACTTTAGAATTCTCGTTTCAATGTCATTTGAAGTAGCCTTTGGGTATCTGAAAGGACAGTGTAGGTCCTTTCAAGATGTCATCTGCCAAACGAAGCCTCTTGGCAAATGTGCTCAAAATCTCCAGGTAGGCAGTGCTGTGGTAATTGGGACTCCTCAGGCACAAGGGAAATGCTGAGTTCTTCTGCCGGAACAAACAAACTAACAACAATAAACCAGGCAGGAGAAATGGAAAGATAAACCCACAGCAACAAAGGGAGAAGTGTTCCTCAGAGCACAAAGCCAGAGAAAGACCCACCATCCTTTTGGCCCCCATATCCTCAAGAAAATCAGTGATCGGGAAGGAAAGAGAAGAAACATATGCAGGTCCAATGAGAGGAAATGCACATGTCTCGTGTAGGTCAGAGATGGCCTGACACTTCGCATGGACACGCGGGCAAAGGGAAACACAATGCAGGTGGCAGTGGTCATCATGTCAGAGCTATGTGCTCCAGATGGTGACAACCAGCCTTCGCGACCACAAGAGGGAGCCGAGGGCCTAGCAGAGCCCATAGACATCTCTCTCGCTCTCTGAGAGAAGAGTGTGCAGGACCCATCAAATTCCCACAGAAGCATCTCTTGGCGATCAGTGCCCACCCTCAGGGTGGATCCCACTCCACTTCTGGCACGGTTGTTTCTGTCTGCTGAGATGCTCACCTCTGGCGGTCCGAAGCCACAGGCCTGCTGGGCGCCTGCCGAGACTAAACTCCCTTCAGCTGCTCACACAGCCAAGGCCAAACGAGGATACCTGTGGCCTGTGGCTCACAGATGGAAGATCAGAACCCTGTCAACCCGACCTGGGGATCGGTGCTGAAAGGGAGGCTGCACCCGAGTCCCTTTCCACTGGAAACAGAGAAAGTCTGATTGGCTATTGTTCGTCGGGAACATCCAGAAAGTTTAATTAGCGGATAGGGGAGACCTGTACGTGGAGTGCAGAATTTCATGGTTTTTCTCGAATTGCGGCTTGAAGCTTGGAGGTCTTCTTGAGTTACGACGGGAACCACTGTGACTCGCTAGTTTTGCCTCATGGAAGTCAGGTCTCCTGTCGTGTTGTAAGTGGAACTTCGTGATTCCTTTCGAGTCGTTGCAGGGCATGAGGGCCACATTTAGACTTGAGAGGGTAAACTCAGTTTTCCTCTCCAGTGGCCACAGGGATCTTGGGGTTGCTATGAAAGTTCCCCTGGGGAGTCAGGCCTAGTCTTCGTTGAGGAGGGAACTAAGATTTCCCCCCAAGTTGTAAAAGGATTATCAGGCCCGCTATCTGTTTGAGCGGGAAATTTGGGCTTTTTCGAGAGGCTCAGCGGGGGATTAATGCCTCCGATCACATTAGGAGTTGATACTCCGTGTTCCACTGGAGCTGCTGCAAACACAACATGACTCATCTCTAGTTGAGTGTGAACTCGGAGTCCTTTGACCTTGCTGCAGTATCTATTGGGTTGCCCTCGAGTGTCAATAGATGTGACAGGACTCATCAAGTAGTGTGAGTGGAAGTTGGGATTCCTCTTCTTTTGAAAGTGGAATATCCCATTATCTTCTGCTGAGGTGTGATCACAGGCCTTCTCTTAAATTGTGGTGGGGAAATTCAGTTTTCTTCTCTCATCGGGATTGGTATCTCTGGGCGACCCTGAAGTTGCATCAAGGAAGTCAAGCCTCATATCGAATTTGGAAAAGGAACTTGGGACTTCTCTCTATGTGTTTCAGGAAAAAAAGATTACCTCATCTTGCTTTGAAAGAGGAATCTCGAGGTTTTGCTCGAGTTGCTATGGGAAGTTTGGTGATCCACTCGAGTAACGACGGGAATATCAGGGAGCCTCCCGTGTTGTCTCTGGGAAGTCAGAACTCCTTTCCATTTGCAAGAGGAAAATTAGGATTCCTTGGCGTTGCTGCAAAGAAAGAGGTCTGCATCTAGATTCGCGTCAGTTTCACTCAGCATTCCTCTCCAGTAGCAACAGAGTTCTTAGGATTGCTCTCAAATTTCGCCTGGGGAGTCAGGCCTCCTCTCGTTTTCAGACTTGGAACTCCGCTTCCTTCTCGATTTGTAAAAGGGGTGTTAGGCCACAGTGGAGTTGAATTTGTACCTGGAGATTGTATTGAGAATGCTCCGGGAGTCAGGTCTCCACTCGTCTTGTGAGTTGATCCTCGAGGATACATTTGAATCTGTTCAGTGGAATCAGACAATATCTCGAGTAGGTGGAGACACCGGTACCTTTTCCAATTGTGTTTTGAAACCCTGTGGATATTCCCGAGTTTCAAGGTGGTACTGGCCTCCTTGTACTGTGCCACGGGCATGTCCGGATTCCATTCCAGACATAGTAGTGGGATCGACTGTCATCTGGAAAAGAGAACTGGAAACAGGGCACTTTGTCAGTTGTGGCAGGAAACTCGGTGTTCTTCTTGATTGGGATGGGGTAGGTCGGTGTAATTTTTCAGTCACATAAATATGTTAAGAACCTTCTGGAGTTTCCAACGGGAACGTGGGACTGCCCTTGAGACTCTGCAATGGAAATGCTCCTTATCTCGCCTTTAGGGCAAAATCCTGTTGTTTCTCTCGAGTTGCGGAGGGAAGCTTGGTATCTCTCTCCAGTTGCGAAGGGAACCTAGGAAATCGCTCGTGTTCCTTCAGGGAATTCAGGTCTCCTGTCATCTTGGAAGGGGTACTTCGGGATTACTCTTGAGACGTGGAATGGGAATAGGGCCTCCTCTGCTGTTGAGTCGGAAAAACGTGTGCTCCTCTCCAGTGGGGACAGCTATGTCGGGTAGTTTTTGAGTTGCTTAAAGGGTGTCAAGTACCCATTCGAATTTCAAGCGGGAATGTGGGATTTCTCTTGAGACTCTGCAATGAAAAATTTCCTCATCTGGCATTGAAGGGATAATCTTGTGGTTTTTCTCGAGTTGCGGCTGGAAGCTTGGGGTTCTTCTCGAGTTGTGACAGAGACCTCAGGAACTCTCTCGTGTTGTCCCATGGAAGTCAGGTCTCCTATCATGTTGGAAGGGAAACCTCGGGATTCCTCTCTAGGCACAGCAGAGGTATAGGGCCGCATCTAGCGTTGAGTTGGTCAACTGTGTGTTCCTCTCCAGTGGCGACAGGGATCTTGGAGTTGCTACGAAGGTTTTACTGGGGGGTCAGGTTTCGTTTCGATTTGAGGCATGGAATTCTGCTTTCCTTTCGAGTTATAAAAGAGGAATCTGTCCTCGTGTCGTGATCAGGCCGTTCATTAGGGCTTTTTCTATAGCCTCATCATGGGTGTCAGGTATCCTGTCCTATTGTGATGTCATAGTCGGTTTTACCTTGGACCTTTGCTAGATCCTCAGGACCTACCTCGCTTGGAGGGGGAACTCATAGCAGCGGGTAGCTTGTAGTCTCTCTCCAGTTATGACAGGGACCTCAGGAACTCGCTCGTTTTGCTTCTTAGAAGTCAGGTCTCCTTTCGTGTTGCAAGGAAAGCTTCGGGATTACCCTCGAGGTGTGGAATGGGAATAGGGCCTCATCTAAAAATGAGACTTTATATTGTATTCTCCTCTCCTTTGGGGACTGCTATGTAAGGGAATTTTTGTGTCGCATAAAGGGTGTCAAGTACCCCAACGAGTTTCAAGCGGGAATGTGGGATTTCTCTAGAGACTCTGCAGCAGAAAATTTCCTCATCTCGCATTGATGGGCGAATTTTTTGGTTTTTGTCCAGCTGAGGCTGGTAGCTTGTAGTTTCTCTTGAGTTGCGACGGGGATCTCAGGATATTGCCAGTGTTGTCCCAGGGAAGTCTGGCCTGCTTTCGTGTTGGAACGGAAACAGCAGTATTCTTCCCGTGGCGCACCAGAGGAATAGGGCCGAATCTAGCGTTGTGGAGGTAAATTGTGTGCTCTTCCTCAGTGGGGCCGGTTATGTTGGGGAAGTTTTGAGTCGCATAAAGGGTGTCAAGTACCCTTTCGAGTTTCAAGCGGGAATGTGGAATTTTAATGAGACTCTGCATTGGAAAAGTTCCTCATCTCGCCTTGAGGCTGAATCTTCGGTTTCTCTCGAGTTGTGGCGGGAAGACTGTGGTCCCACTCGAGTTTCGACACGGACCTCAGGAACTCACTCGTGGTCTTCAGGGACATCAGTTCTCCTTTCGTGTTGCAAGGACAGCTTCGGAATTACTGTCGAGGAGTGGAATGGGAACAGGGCATGACCTAAGTTTGAGTCCGGAAATTGTGTGCTCCTCAGTACTGGGGACAGCTATGTCAGGGAACGTTTTGGGTCGCATATAGAGTGTCAAGTACTCGTACGAGTTTCAAGCGGAAATGTGGGATTTCTCTTGAGACTCTGCAGCAGAAAATCCCTCATCATGCCTTGAGGGCAGAATGTTGTGGTTTTTCTTGAGTTGCGGCGGGAACCTTCGAGTCCCTCTCGAATTGGGATTGGGAACTCAGGAACTCGCTCCCATGGACCCTGGAGAGTCAGGTCTCCTTTCGTGTTGGAAGGACAACTTAGAGATTTCTGTCGAGGCATGGAATGGGAATTGGGCCTCATCTAGAGATGAGTCCGTTAATTGTGTGCTCCTCTCCTGTGGGGACGGCTTAATCAGGGAGCTTTTTGTGTCGCAGAAAGGGTGTCAACTATCCGTTCAAATTTAAACTGGGAATGTGGGGTTTCTCTTGAGACTCTGCAGCAGAAATATTCCTCATCTCGCATTGATGGGGAATCTTTTGATTTTTCTCGCTTTGCAGCGGGAAGCATGTGGTCTCTCTCGAGTTACGTCGGGGACCTCAGGAACTCACTCGTGTTGCTTCAGGGATGTCAGGTCTTCTTTTGTGTTGCAAGAGAGCTTCTGGATTAGTCTGGAGGCGTGGAATGAGAATAGGGCCTCATCTAAGAATGAGTCTGTAAATTATGTTCTCCTCTCCATGCGGGCAGCTTTATCATGGAATGTTTTGAGTCGCATAAAGGGTGTCAAGTACCTGTAAGAGTTTCAAGCGGAAATATGGGATTTCTCTTGAGACTCTGCAGCGGAAAATTTTCTCATCTCACATTGAGGGTAGAATCTTGTGGTTTTTCTCGAGTTGTGCCGGGAAGCTTGGGGTCCCTCTCTAGTTGCGCCGGGGACCTCAGGAATTCGCTTTTGTTGCTTCAGCGAAGTCAGATCTCCTTTCTTTTTGCAAGAAGAGCTTCGGGATTACTCTCGAAGCGTGGAATGGGAATAGGGCCTCATATAACATTGAGTCCGTAAATTGTGTGCTCCACAGCACTGGAGACTGCTATGTAAGGGAACTTTTTGAGTCACCTAAACGGTGTCAAGTACCCATTCGAGTTTCAAGCGGGAATGTGGGATTTCTCCTGAGACTCTGCAGCAGAAAATTTCCTCATGTCACAATGATGAGGGAGTCTTGTGGCTTTTCTCGAGTTGCGGCAGGAAGCTTGGGGTTCTTCTTGAGTTGTCACGGGGACCTCAGGAAATCACTCTTGTTGCCCCAGTGAAGGAAGGTCTCCTATAATGTTGGAAGGGGAACCTCGGGATTCCTCTCCAAACGCAGCAGATGAATAGGGCCATATCTAGTGTTGATTTTGTCAACTGTGTGTTCCTCTCCGGTGGGGATATGCATCTTGGATTTTCTCTCAACATTCACCTGGGGCTCTTCTCGTGTTCAGGCATGGAACTCCACTTTCTTCTCGAATTGTAAAAGGGGTGTTAGACCACAGTCGATTTGAATTTGTAACTGGAGACTGTATCAAGAATTCTCGGGGAGTCAGGTCTCCATTCTTCTTGTGAGTTGATACTCGAGGATACACTTGTATCTGTGCCGTGGATTCATACAATATCTCTAGTGGGTGGGGACATCGGTTCCTTTTCCAATTGTGTTTTGAAACCCTGTGGATCCTCCCTAGGTTCAAGGTGGTCCAGGCCTCCTCCTAGGGTGCGATGGAAGGGTCCGGATTCCATTCCAGACAAAGCAGGTGAATCGACTGTCATCTGGAAAACAAAACTGTATAACGGAGCACTTTGTCAGTTGTGGCAAGAAACTCAGTGTTCCTCTCAACTGGGGCAGGGTATGTCGGTGTAATTTTTGAGTCGCATAAAGGATGTAAAGTTACCTGTCATGTTGGAAGCTGGAATGGGGGATTTCTTTTGAGAATCTGCAACGGAAATGTTCCTCATCACGCTGTGAGGGCAGAATTTTCTGGTTTTCCTCAAGTTGTGGCAGGAAGCTTCGGGTCCCTCTCGAATTGTGATGGGGAACTGAGGAACTCGCTTGTGTTTCCCCAGGAAAGCCAGGTCTCCTTTCGTGTTGGAAGAGTACTTTCAGGATTCCTCTGGAGGCATGGAATGGGAATTGGGCTTCATATAGAGATGAGTTCGTTATTGTGTGCTATTCCCCTGTGGGTTCGGCTTAATTAGGAAGCTTTTTGTGTCACAGAAAGGGTGTCAAGTAGCAGTTCGATTTTCAAGCAAGAATGTGGGATTTCTTTTGAGACTCTGCAGCAGAAAAGTTCCTCATGTCACATTGATGGGGGAATCTTGTGATTTCTCTCAAGTTGTGGTGGGAAGCTTGTAGTCTATCACGAGTTATGACCGGGACCACAGGAACTCGCTCATATTGCTTCAGGGAAGTCACGTCTCCTTTCGTGTTGCTAGGAGAGCTTGGGATTACTCTCCAGGCGTGGAATGGGAATAGGGCCTCATCTAAGAATGAGTCTGTATATTGTGTTCTCCTCTCCAGTGGGGACAGCTAAGTCTTGGAACTTTTTGAGTCGCATAAAGGGTGTCAGGTACCCCTACGAGTTTCAAGCGGCATTGTGGGATTTCTCCTGAGACTCTGCAGCAGAACACCTCCTTATCTCTCATTGATGGGGAATCCTGTGGTTTATTTCAAGTTACGGCGGGAAGCTCCGGGTTCCTCTGGAGTTGCTACAGGGACCTCAGGAACTCTCTCGTGTTGTCCCAGGGAAGTCTGGTCTCCATTCGTGTTAGAAGGGGAACCACAGTATTCTTCCCGTGGCGCAGCAGAGGAATAGCACCGAATCTAGCATTGTGTAGGTAAATTGTGTGCTCTTCCTCAGTGGGGCCGGTTATGTTGGGGAAATTTTGAGTCGCATAAAGGGTGTCAAGTACCCTTTCGAGTTTCAAGCGGGAATGTGCAATTTTAATGAGACTCTGCATTGGAAAAGATCCTCATCTCTCCTTGAGGGTTGAATCTTTTGGTTTTTCTTGAGTTGTGGCGGGAAGCTTGTGGTCCCTCTCGAGTTGCGACGGGGACCTCAGGAACTCACTCGTGGTCTTCAGGGACATCAGTTCTCCTTTCGTGTTGCAAGGACAGCTTCGGAATTACTGTCGAGGCGTAGACTGGGAACAGGGCATAACCTAAGTTTGAGTCCGGAAATTGTGTGTGCCTCAGTACTGGGGACAGCTATGTCAGGGAACGTTTTGGGTCGCATAAAGGGTGTCAAGAACCCGTACGAGTTTCAAGCGGAAATGTGGGATATCTCTTGAGACTCTGCAGCAGAAAATCCCTCTTCATGCCTTGAGGGCGGAATGTTGTGGTTTTTCTTGAGTTGCGGCGGGAACCTTGGATTCCCTCTCGAATTGGGACGGGAACCTCAGGAACTCGCTCCCATGGACCCTGGAATGTCAGATCTCCTTTCGTGTTGGAAGGGCAACTTAGAGATTCCTGTAGAGGCGTGGAATGGGAATTGGGCCTTATCTAGAGATGAGTCCGTTAATTGTGTGCTCCTCTCCTGTGGGGACGGCTTAATCAGGGAGCTTTTTGTGTCACAGAAAGGGTGTCAACTATCCGTTCGAATTTAAACTGGGAATGTTGGGTTTCTCTTGAGACTCTGCAGCAGAAATATTCCTCATCTCACATTGATGGGGAATCTTTTAATTTTTCTCGAGTTGCGGCACTAAGCATATGGTCTCTCTCGAGTTACGTCGGGGACCACAGGAACTCGCTCGTGTTGCTTCAGGGAAGTCAGGTCTCCTTTCGTGTTGCAAGAGACTTTCTGGATTAACTGTAGTCATCGAGAGAATAGGGCCTCATCGCGGAATCAGTCTGTAAATTGTGTTCTCCTCTCCGTGCAGGCAGCCATTTCATGGAACTTTTTGAGTCACATAAAGGGTGTCAAGTACCCGTAAGAGTTTCAAGCGGAAATATGGGATGTCTCTTGAGACTCTGCAGCGGAAAATTTCTCATCTCACAGTTAAGGTGGAATCTTGTAGTTTTTTCAAGTTGTGGCAGGAAGTTTGGGAACCCTCTCAAGTTGCGCCGGGGATCTCAGGAATTCACTCGTGGTGATTCAGCGAAGTCATGTCTCCTTTCGTTTTGCAAGAAGAGCTTCGGGATTACTCTCGAAGCGTGGAATGGGAATAGGGCCTCATCAAATGTTGAGTTCGTAAATTGTGTGCTCCTCTCCAGTGGGGACAGCATAGTCAGGGAACTTTTTGTGTCACAGAAAGTGTTTCAAGTACCCTTTCGAGTTTCAAGTGGGAATGTGTGATTTCTCTTGAGACTCTGCAGGAGAAATGTTCCTCATCTCGCACTGAGGAGAGAATCTTGTGGTTTTTCTCGAGTTGCAGCTGAAAGCTTGGGGTACCTTTCGGGTTGAGACGGGGATCTCAGGAACTGGCTAGTGTAGCCCAAGGGAAGTCAGGTCTCCTTTCTTCTGATAGGGGAACTTCAAGATTACTCTTTAGGCGTGGAATGGGAATAGGGCATCATCTAAAGTTGAGTCCATAAATTGTGTTCTCCTCTTACGTGGGGAGAGCTATGTCAAGGAATGTCTTGAGTCGCATAAAGGGTGTCATGTATCCATTTGAGTTTCAAGCGGGAATGTGGGATTTCTCTTGAGACTCTGCAGGGGAAATTTTCCTCATCTCACATTGAGTGCAGAATCTTGTGGTTTTTCTGTGGTGTGGCATGAAGCTTGGGGTCCGTCTCGAGTTGTGACGGGGCCCTCAGATCTTCGCTGGTCATGCCCCAGGGAAGTCAGGTCTCCTTGCGTGTTGGAAGGGAAACTTCAGGTTTATTCTGGAGGCGTGGAATGGAAAATGGAAGTCATCTAGAAATGAGTCCTTAAATTGTGTGCTCCTCTCCAGTGGGGACAGCTATGTCAGCGAATGTCTTGAGTCGCATAAAGCGTGTCAAGTACCGGTTCGAGTTTCAAGTGGGAATGTGTGATTTCTGTTTAGACTCTGCAGCAGAAATATTCCGCATCTCGCATTGAGGGGATAATCTTGTGGTTCTTCTCGAAATGCAGCTGAAAGCTTGGGTTCCCTTTTGGGTTAAGACGGGGATCTCAGGAAATCAGTTCTGTAGCCCCAGGGAAGTCAGGTCTCATTTCCTGTTGTAAAGGGTACTTCAGGATTTATCTCGGGGCATGGAATGTGAATCTGGACTCATCTAGAGATGAGTCTGTTAATTGTGTGCTCCTCTGCAGTGGGGACGGTTTAGTAAGGGAGCTTTTAAGGTTGCAGAAACGGTGTCAATTACCCATTCGATTTTAAGCTGGGAATGTGGGTATTCCCTTGAGACTCTGAAGCAGAAAATTCCTCATCTCGCATTGATGGGGTAATCTCGTGGTTTTTCTCGAGTTGCGGCGGGAAGCTTGTAGTCCTTCTCGAGTTGGGACAGTGACTTCAGATCCTAGCTCTTTCACTTCAGGGATGTCAGGTCACCCATCTTGTTGCAAGGAGAGCTTCAGGATTACACTCGAGGCATAGAATGGGAATACTACCTCATCTAAAGATGAGTCCATAAACTGTTTTCTCCTCTCAAGTGGGGACAGCTATATCAGGGGATGTCTTGAGTCGCATAAAGGGTGTCAAGTACACGTTGGAGTTTAAAGCGGCAATGTGGGATTTCTCTTGAAACTCTGCAAGGGAAATTTTCCTCACCTCATGTTGAGTGCACAATCTTGTGGTTTTTCAGGAGATGCGGCGGAAAGCTAGGCGTCCTTCTCGAGTTTCGATGGGGACCTCAGTAACTCGCTCGTGTTGCCCAAGGGAAGTCAGGTCTCATTTCATGTTGGAAGGGAAACTTCGGGATTATTCTCGAGGTGTGAAATGGGAATTTGAAGTCATCTAGAGATGAGTCCGTAAATTTTGTGCTCCTCTCCAGTAGGGACAGCTTAGTCAGGGAACTTTTATGGTTGCAGAAATGGCAAAAAGTACCCGTTCCAATTTAAATTGGGAATGTGGGATTTCCTTTGAGACTCTGCAGAAGAAAATTCCTCATCTCGCTTTGATGGGGAAATCTTGTGGTTTTATCGAGTTGTGGCAACAAGCTTGTAGTCCCTCTCGAGTTGCCACAGTGGCCTCAGAACCTAACATTTTTACTTCAGAGACGTCAGGTCACTTTTCTTGTTACAAGGAGAGCCTCGGGATTTCACTCGAGGAATAGAATGGGAATAGGGCCCCATCTAAAATTGAGTCCATAAATTGTTTTCTCCTCTCCAGTGGGGACATCTATGTCAGGGAATGTCTTGAGTCACATAAAGGGTGTCAAGTACCCGTTCGCGTTTCAAGCGGGGATGTGGGATTTCTCTTGAGACTCTGCAGGGGAAATTTTCCTATTCTCACCTTGAGTGCAGAATTTGTGGTTTTTCTCGAGCTGTGGCGGGAAGCTTGGGGTCCTTCTCAAGTTGCGACGGGGCCCTCACGAACTGGCTCGTGTTTTCCCAGGGACGTCAGGTCACCAATCGTGTGGAAGGGTAACCTCGGGATTCCGTTCGTGGCATGGAATGTGATTTCGGTCTCATCTTGTGTTGAGTCCATTAATTGTGTGCTCCTCTCCAGTGAGGACGGCTTAGTCAGGGATCTTTTTGCGTCGCAGAAAGGGTTTCAAGTACCCTTTCCAGTTTCAAGCAGGAATGTGTGATTTCTCTTGAGACTCTGCAACAAAAATGTTCCTCATCATGCATTGAGGGGAAAATCTTTTGGTTTTACTCGAGTTGTGGCTGGAAGCTTGGGGTGCCTTTTGGGTTGCGACGGGGATCTCAGGAACTCGCTCGTGTAGTCCCTGAGAAGTCAGGTCTCCTTTTGTTTTGGTAGGGGAACTTCGGGATAACTCTCGAGGAAAGGAATGGGAATAGGGCCTCAGCTAATGTTGAGTCCATATATTGTGTTCTCGTCTCAAATGGGGACAGCTGTGTCAGGAATATCGTGAGTCGCATAAAGCTTGTCATGTACCCATTCGAGTTTCATGTGGGAATGTGAGATTTCTCTTGAGTCTCTGCAGGGGAAATTTTCCTAATCTCACCTTGAGTGCACAATCTTGTGGTTTTTCTCAAGATGAGGCCAGAAGCTTCTGCTCCTTCTCAATTGCTACGGGGACCTCAGGAATTCGCTCGTGAGGTCCGAGGGACGTCAGGTCTCCAATTGTACTGGAAGGGGAACCTCGTTATTCCGCTCAAGCCTTGGAATGTGATTTGGGTCTCGTCTTGCGTTGAGTCCGTTAATTGTGTGTTCTTCTCCAGTGGGGACGGCATAGTCAGCTAACTTTTTGTGTTGCAGAAAGGGTTTCAAGTACTCTTTCGAGTTTCAAGCGGGAATGTGTGATTTCGCTTGAGACTCTGCAGCAGAAATGTTCCTCATCTCGCATTGAGGAGAGAATCTTGTGGTTTTTCTCGAGTTGCAGCTGAAAGCTTGGGGTCCCTTTCGGGTTGCGACTGGGATCTCAGGAACTCGCTCGTGTAGCCCCAGGGAAGTCAGGTCTCCTTTCCTGTTGGAAAGGGTACTTCAGGATTTCTCTTGAGGCATGGAATATGAATTGAGACACATCTAGAGATGAGTCCGTTAATTCCGTGCTCCTCTCCATTGTGGAGTGCTTAGTAAGGGTCCTATTTATGTCACAGAAATGGTGTCAAGTACCCGTTCGAGTTTAAGCGGAAATGTGGGATTTCTTTTGAGACTTTGCAGGGGAAATTTTCCTCATCACACCGTGAGTGCAGAATCTCGTGTTTTTTCTCGAGTTGTGGCGGGAAGCATGTGTTCCTTCTCGAGTTGCGACAGGGAACTCAGGGACTTGCTCTTGTACTCGCTGGGAAGTCAGGTCTCCTTTCGTATTGGTAGGGGAACATCGGGATTTCTCTTAAGGCGTGGAAACGGAATAGGGCATCATCTAAAGTTGAGTCCATAAATTGTGTTCTCCTCTCAAGTGGGGAAAGCAATACCAGGGAATGTCTTGAATCTCATAAAGGGTGTCAAGTACACGTTGGAGTTTAAAGGGGGAATGTGGGATTTCTCTTGAAACTCTGCAAGGGAAATTTTCCTCATCTCACGTTGAGTTCACAATCTTGTGGTTTTTCACGAGATGCGGGGGAAAACTAGGGACCTCAGTAACTCGCTCGTGTTGCCCCAGGGAAGTCACGTCTCATTTCGTGTTGGAAGGGAAACTTCGGGATTATTCTCGAGGCGTGGAATGGGAATTGGAAGTCATCTAGATATGAGTCCGTAAATTGTGTGCTCCTATACAGTAACGACAGCTTAGTCAGGGAACTTTTATGGTTGCAGAAAAGGTGTCAAGTACCCGTTCCAATTTCAAGTGGGAAGGTGATTTCCTTTGAGACTCGGCAGCAGAAATGTTCCTCTTCTCGCATTGAGGAGAGAATCTTGTGGTTTTTCTCGAGTTGCAGCTGAAAGCTAGGGGTCCTTTTCGGGTTGAGACGGGGATCTCAGGAACTCGCTCGTGTAGCCCCAGGGAAGTCAGGTCTCCTTTCCTGTTGCAAAGGGTACTTCGGGATTTCTCTCGAGGCATTGAATGTGAATTGGGACACATCTAGAGATGAGTCCGTTAATTGTGTGCTCCTCTCCAGTGGGGACTGCTTAGTAAGGGTCCTATTTATGTCGCAGAAATGGTGTTAAATACCCGTTATCGTTTCATGCGTGAATGTGGGATTTCTCTTGAGACTCTGCATGGGAAATTTTCCTCCTCTCACCTTGATGCAGAATCTTGTGTTTTTTCTCGTTTTGTGGCAGGAAGATTTTGGCCCTACTAGATTTCCGACAGGGACTTCAGAAACTCGCGAGTGTAGTTCCTGGGAAGTCAGGTCTCCTTTTGTTTTCATAGGGGAACATCGAGATTACTCTCGAGGGGTGAATGAAAATAGGGATCAGCTAAATTTGAGTCCATAAATTGTGTTGTCCTCTGAAGTAGGGACAGCGGTATCATGATTTTCTTGAGTCGTATAAAGGGTATCAGTTCCTCTTTCGCGTGTCAAGCGGGAATGTGGGATTTCTCTTGAGACTCTTCAGGGGAAATTTTCCTCATCTAACCTTGAGTGCAGAATATTGTGGTTTTTCTCACGTTGGGGCGGGAAGCTTGGGGCCCTGCTCGAGTTGCGACCGGGACTTCAGTACCTCGCTCTGTAGTCCCTGGGAAGTCAGGTCTCCTTTCGTTTTGCTAGGGGAATTCGGGATTACTAGTGAGGCCTGGAAGGGAAATAGGCCTTCATTACTGTTGAGTTCATAAATTATGTTCTCCTCTCAAGTGGGGACTGCTACGTCAGGGAATGTCTTGAGTTGCATAAAGGGTGTCAAGTACCCGTTCGCATTTCAAGCGGGAAATGTGAGATTTCTCTTGAGACTCTGTAGGGGAGATTTTCCTCATGTCACTTTGAGTTCAGAATCTTGTGGTTTTTCTCTTTTTGCGGCGGGAAGCTTGGGGTCTTTCTCGAGTTACGAAAGGGACCTCAGAAAAAGCTCTTGTAGTCCATGGGAATGCAAGTCTCCTTTAGTTTTGGTAGGGGAACATCGGGATTACTATCGAGTCATGGAATGGGAATAGGGCCTCATCTAAAGTTGAGTTCATAAACTGTGTTCTCCTCGCAAGTATGGACAGCTTTGTCAGGGAATTTCTTGAGTCGCCTAAAGTGTGTCAAGTACCCGTTCGCGTTTGTAGCGCGAATGTTGGATTTCTCTTGAGACTCTACAGGGGAAATTTTCCTCATCTCACCTTGAGTGAAGAATCTTGTGGTTTCTCTCGAGTGGAGGCGGGAAGATTGGATTCCTTCTGGAGTTGCGACAGGGAACTCAGGATCTCGTTCGTGTAGCCCCTGGGAAATCAGGTCTCCTTTCATTTCGGTAGGGGAACATGGGGATTACTCTTGAGGCGTGGAATGGGAATAGGGCCTCATCTAAAGTTGAGTCCATAAATTGTGTTCTCATCTCAAGTAGGGACAGCTATGTCAGGGAATGTCTTGAGCCGCATAAAGGGTGTCAAGTGCCCAATCGCATTTCAATCGGGAATGTGGGATTTCTCTTGTGACTGCAGGGGAAATTTTCCTCATCTCACCTTGAGTAGAGAATATTGAGGTTTTTCTCGAGTTGCGGCGGGAAGCTTGGGGTCCTTCCCGAGTTGCGACAGGGACCTCAGGAACTCGCTCGTATAGTCCCTGGGAAGTCAGGTCTCCTTTCGTTTTGGCAGGGGAACATCGGGATTATTCTCGAGGCATGCAATGGGAATAGGGCTTCATCTAAATTTGAGTCCATAAAATGTGTTCTTCTCTCAAGTGGCGACAGCTAAGTCAGGGAAATTCTTGAGTGGCATAAACGGTGTCAAGTACCGATTCGCGTTTCAAGCGTGTATGTTGGATTACTCTTGATACTATGCATTGGAAATTTTCCTCATCTCTCCGTTACTGCCGAAACTTGTGTTTTTTCTCGAGTTGCGGCGGGAAGCTTGGGATCTTTCTGGAGTTGCGACAGGGACATCAGGAAGTCGATGGTGTAGGCCCTGGGAAGTCAGATCTCCTTTTCTTTAGGTAGGGGAACATCAGAAATACTCTCAAGGTGTGGAAAGGGAATAGGGTCTCATCTAAAGTTGCGTCCAAAAATTGTGTTCTCCTCTCAAGTGGGGACAGCTATGTCAGGGAATGTCTTGAGTCGCCTAAAGGGTGTCAAGTGACTGCATTTCAATCAGGAATGTGGGATTTCTCTTGAGACGCTGCAGGGGAAATTTTCCTCACCTCATCTTAAGTAGAGAATATTGTCTTTTTTCTCGAGTTTCGGCGGGAAACTTGGTGTCCTTCTCGAGTTGCGACATGGACCTCAGGAACTCGCTCGTGTGTTCCTCGGAACTCTGCTCTTCCTTCGTTTTGTTAAGGGAACGTCAGGATTGCTCTCGAGGCGTGGAATGAGAATAGGGCCTTATCTAAAGTTGAGTCCATAAACTGTGTTCTCCTCTCAAGTGGGGACAGGTATGTCAGGGAATATTTTGAGTCTCATAAAGGGTGTCAAAAACCCGTTCGCGTTTCAAGTGGGAATGTGGGATTTCTCTTGAGACTCTGCAGGGGAACTTTTCCTCTTCTCACCTTGAGTGCAGAATTTTGTAGTTTTTCTCGAGTTGCGGCAGGAAGGTTGGGGTCTTTCTCGAGTTGCGACAGGACCTCAGGAATCGCTCGTGTTGTCACTGGGAAGTCAGTTCTCCTTTTTTTAATTAGAGGAACATCAGGATTACTCTCGAGGCTTGGAATGGGAATAGGGCCTCATCTAGAATGGAGTCCATAAACTGTGTTCTCTCAAGTGGCAAGAGCTATGTCAGGGAAAGTTTTGAGTCGCATAAAGGGTGTCAAGTGATGATTCGCGTTTCAAACAGGAATGTTGGATTACTCTTGAGATTCTGCATGGGAAATTTTCCTCATCACATCTTTACTGCCGAATCTTGTGATTTTTATCGAGTTGGGACGGGAATATTAGGGTCTTTCTGGAGTTCCGAGAGGGACCTCAGGAACTCGCTGGTGTAGTCCCTGGGAAGTCAAGTCTCCTTTCATTTTGGTAGGGGAACATCAGGATTACACTCGAGGCGTGGAATGGGAATAGGGCCTCATCTATGCTTGAGTCCATAAATTATGTTCTCCTCTTAAGTGGGGATAGCTATGACAGGGAATGTCTTTAGTCACATAAAGTGTGTCACATACCCGTTCGCGTTTCAAGCAAATATGTGGGATTTCTCTTGATACTCTGCAGGGGAGATTTTCCTCATCTCACCTTGAGTGCAGAATCTTGTGGTTTTTCTCTTGTTGCAGCGGGAAGCTTGGGTCCCTTCTCGAGTTGCGACAGGCACCTCAGTACCTCGCTCTGTAGTCCCTGGGAAGTCAGGTCTCCTTTCGTTCCGGTAGGGGAATTCGGGATTACTAGCGAGGCCTGGAAGGGGAATAGGGATTCATTACTGTTGAGTCCATAATTTGTGTTCTACTCTCAAGTACGGACAGCTATGTCAGGGAATGTCTTGAGTCGCATAAAGGGTGTCAAGTACCCGTTCGCATTTCAAGCGGGAATGTGAGATTTCTCTTGAGACTCTGTAAGGGAGATTTTCCTCATGTCACCTCGAGTGCAGAATCTTGTGGTTTTTCTCTTGTTGCGGCGGGAAGCTTGGGGACCTTCTCGAGTTATGAAAGGGACCTCAAAAACACGCTCTTGTAGTCCCTGGGAATTCAAGTCTCCTTTCGTTTTGGTAGGGGAACATCGGGATTATTATCCAGCCATGGAATGGGAATAGGGCCTCATCTAAATTTGAGGCCATAAATTGTGTTCTCCAATCAAGAGCGGACAGCTATGACAGGGAATGTCTTCAGTCGCATAAACGGTGTCAAGTACCCGTTCGGGTTTCAACCGGGAAATTGGGATTTCTCTTGAGACTCTGCAGGGGAAATATTTCTCATCTCACCATGAATGCAGAATCTTTTGGTTTCTCTCGTATTGTGGCAGGAAGGTTTGGGCCCTTCTCGATTTGTGGCGGGGACGTCAGAAACTCGCTTTTGTAGTCCCTGGGAAGTCAGGTCTCCTTTCGTTTTGGTAGGGGAATATCGGCATTACTCTCAAGGTGTGGAAGGGGAATAGGGCCTCATCTAAAGTTGAGTCCATAAATTATGTTCTCCTCTCACGTATGGACAGCTTTGTCAGGGAATGTCTTGAGTCGCCAAAATGTGTCAATTTCCCGATCACGTTTCTAGTGGGAGTGTGGGATTTCTCTTGTGACTCTACAGGGGAACTTTTCCTCATCTCACTTTAAGTGCAGAATCTTGTGGTTTTTCTCGAGTTGAGGCGGGAATATTGGGGTCCTTCTCAAGTTGCGACAGGGACCTCAGGATCTCGCTCGTGTAGCCCCTGATAATCAGGTCTCCTTTCCTTTTGGTAGGGGAACATCGGGATTACTAGCGGTGCGTGGTAGGGTAATAGGGCATCATTAAAGTTGACTCCATAAATTGTTTTCTACTCTCAAGTACGGACAGCTATGTCAGAAAATGTCTTGAGTCGCATAAAGGGTGTCAAGTACCCGTTCGCCTCTCAAGCGGGAATGTGGGATTTCTCTTGAGACTCTGCAGGGTAGATTTTCCTCATCTCACCTTGAGTGCAGAATCTTGTGGTTCTTCTCAAGTTGCGGCGGGAAACTTGGGTCCCTTCTTGAGTTGCAACAGGGACCTCAGTACTTCACTCTGTAGTCCCTGGGAAGTCAGGTCTCCTTTCGTTTTGGTAGGGGAATTCGGGATTACTAGCGAGGTCTGGAAGGGAAATAGGGCCTCATTAAAGTTGAGTTCATAAATTGTGTTCTACGCTCAAGTACGGACAGCTGTCAGGGAATGTCTTGAGTCGCATAAAGGGTGTCAAGTACCCGTTCGCATTTCAATCGGGAATGTGGGATTTCTCTTGTGACTGCAGGGGAAATTTTCCTCATCTCACCTTGAGTAGAGAATATTGAGGTTTTTCTCGAGTTGCGGCGGGAAGCTTGGGGTCCTTCCCGAGTTGCGACAGGGACCTCAGGAACTCGCTCGTGTAGTCCCTGGGAAGTCAGGTCTCCTTTCGTTTTGGCAGGGGAACATCGGGATTATTCTCGAGGCATGCAATGGGAATAGGGCTTCATCTAAATTTGAGTCCATAAAATGTGTTCTTCTCTCAAGTGGCGACAGCTAAGTCAGGGAAATTCTTGAGTGGCATAAACGGTGTCAGGTACCGATTCGCGTTTCAAGCGTGTATGTTGGATTACTCTTGATACTATGCATTGGAAATTTTCCTCATCTCTCCGTTACTGCCGAAACTTGTGTTTTTTCTCGAGTTGCGGCGGGAAGCTTGGGATCTTTCTGGAGTTGCGACAGGGACATCAGGAAGTCGATGGTGTAGGCCCTGGGAAGTCAGATCTCCTTTTCTTTAGGTAGGGGAACATCAGAAATACTCTCAAGGTGTGGAAAGGGAATAGGGTCTCATCTAAAGTTGCGTCCAAAAATTGTGTTCTCCTCTCAAGTGGGGACAGCTATGTCAGGGAATGTCTTGAGTCGCCTAAAGGGTGTCAAGTGACTGCATTTCAATCAGGAATGTGGGATTTCTCTTGAGACGCTGCAGGGGAAATTTTCCTCACCTCATCTTAAGTAGAGAATATTGTCTTTTTTCTCGAGTTTCGGCGGGAAACTTGGTGTCCTTCTCGAGTTGCGACATGGACCTCAGGAACTCGCTCGTGTGTTCCTCGGAACTCTGCTCTTCCTTCGTTTTGTTAAGGGAACGTCAGGATTGCTCTCGAGGCGTGGAATGAGAATAGGGCCTTATCTAAAGTTGAGTCCATAAACTGTGTTCTCCTCTCAAGTGGGGACAGGTATGTCAGGGAATATTTTGAGTCTCATAAAGGGTGTCAAAAACCCGTTCGCGTTTCAAGTGGGAATGTGGGATTTCTCTTGAGACTCTGCAGGGGAACTTTTCCTCTTCTCACCTTGAGTGCAGAATTTTGTAGTTTTTCTCGAGTTGCGGCAGGAAGGTTGGGGTCTTTCTCGAGTTGCGACAGGACCTCAGGAATCGCTCGTGTTGTCACTGGGAAGTCAGTTCTCCTTTTTTTAATTAGAGGAACATCAGGATTACTCTCGAGGCTTGGAATGGGAATAGGGCCTCATCTAGAATGGAGTCCATAAACTGTGTTCTCTCAAGTGGCAAGAGCTATGTCAGGGAAAGTTTTGAGTCGCATAAAGGGTGTCAAGTGATGATTCGCGTTTCAAACAGGAATGTTGGATTACTCTTGAGATTCTGCATGGGAAATTTTCCTCATCACATCTTTACTGCCGAATCTTGTGATTTTTATCGAGTTGGGACGGGAATATTAGGGTCTTTCTGGAGTTCCGAGAGGGACCTCAGGAACTCGCTGGTGTAGTCCCTGGGAAGTCAAGTCTCCTTTCATTTTGGTAGGGGAACATCAGGATTACACTCGAGGCGTGGAATGGGAATAGGGCCTCATCTATGCTTGAGTCCATAAATTATGTTCTCCTCTTAAGTGGGGATAGCTATGACAGGGAATGTCTTTAGTCACATAAAGTGTGTCACATACCCGTTCGCGTTTCAAGCAAATATGTGGGATTTCTCTTGATACTCTGCAGGGGAGATTTTCCTCATCTCACCTTGAGTGCAGAATCTTGTGGTTTTTCTCTTGTTGCAGCGGGAAGCTTGGGTCCCTTCTCGAGTTGCGACAGGCACCTCAGTACCTCGCTCTGTAGTCCCTGGGAAGTCAGGTCTCCTTTCGTTCCGGTAGGGGAATTCGGGATTACTAGCGAGGCCTGGAAGGGGAATAGGGATTCATTACTGTTGAGTCCATAATTTGTGTTCTACTCTCAAGTACGGACAGCTATGTCAGGGAATGTCTTGAGTCGCATAAAGGGTGTCAAGTACCCGTTCGCATTTCAAGCGGGAATGTGAGATTTCTCTTGAGACTCTGTAAGGGAGATTTTCCTCATGTCACCTCGAGTGCAGAATCTTGTGGTTTTTCTCTTGTTGCGGCGGGAAGCTTGGGGACCTTCTCGAGTTATGAAAGGGACCTCAAAAACACGCTCTTGTAGTCCCTGGGAATTCAAGTCTCCTTTCGTTTTGGTAGGGGAACATCGGGATTATTATCCAGCCATGGAATGGGAATAGGGCCTCATCTAAATTTGAGGCCATAAATTGTGTTCTCCAATCAAGAGCGGACAGCTATGACAGGGAATGTCTTCAGTCGCATAAACGGTGTCAAGTACCCGTTCGGGTTTCAACCGGGAAATTGGGATTTCTCTTGAGACTCTGCAGGGGAAATATTTCTCATCTCACCATGAATGCAGAATCTTTTGGTTTCTCTCGTATTGTGGCAGGAAGGTTTGGGCCCTTCTCGATTTGTGGCGGGGACGTCAGAAACTCGCTTTTGTAGTCCCTGGGAAGTCAGGTCTCCTTTCGTTTTGGTAGGGGAATATCGGCATTACTCTCAAGGTGTGGAAGGGGAATAGGGCCTCATCTAAAGTTGAGTCCATAAATTATGTTCTCCTCTCACGTATGGACAGCTTTGTCAGGGAATGTCTTGAGTCGCCAAAATGTGTCAATTTCCCGATCACGTTTCTAGTGGGAGTGTGGGATTTCTCTTGTGACTCTACAGGGGAACTTTTCCTCATCTCACTTTAAGTGCAGAATCTTGTGGTTTTTCTCGAGTTGAGGCGGGAATATTGGGGTCCTTCTCAAGTTGCGACAGGGACCTCAGGATCTCGCTCGTGTAGCCCCTGATAATCAGGTCTCCTTTCCTTTTGGTAGGGGAACATCGGGATTACTAGCGGTGCGTGGTAGGGTAATAGGGCATCATTAAAGTTGACTCCATAAATTGTTTTCTACTCTCAAGTACGGACAGCTATGTCAGAAAATGTCTTGAGTCGCATAAAGGGTGTCAAGTACCCATTCGCCTCTCAAGCGGGAATGTGGGATTTCTCTTGAGACTCTGCAGGGTAGATTTTCCTCATCTCACCTTGAGTGCAGAATCTTGTGGTTCTTCTCAAGTTGCGGCGGGAAACTTGGGTCCCTTCTTGAGTTGCAACAGGGACCTCAGTACTTCACTCTGTAGTCCCTGGGAAGTCAGGTCTCCTTTCGTTTTGGTAGGGGAATTCGGGATTACTAGCGAGGTCTGGAAGGGAAATAGGGCCTCATTAAAGTTGAGTTCATAAATTGTGTTCTACGCTCAAGTACGGACAGCTGTCAGGGAATGTCTTGAGTCGCATAAAGGGTGTCAAGTACCCGTTCGCATTTCAAGCGGGAATGTGAGATTTCTCTTGAGACTCTGCAGGGGAGATTTTCCTCATGTCACGTTGAGTGCAGAATCATGTGGTTTTTCTCTTGTTGCGGCGGGAAGCTTGGGGTCCTTCTCGAGTTACTAAAGGAACCTCAAAAACACGATCTTGTAGTCCTTTGGAATTCAAGTCTCCTTTCGTTTTGGTGGGGGAACATCGGGATTACTATCGAGCCATGGAATGGGAATAGGCCTCATCTAAACTTGAGGCCATAAATTGTTTTCTCCTCTCAAGAGGGGACAGCTATGTCAGGGAATGTCTTGGGTCGCAGAAAGGGTGTCACGTACCCGTTTGGGTTTCAACCGGGAAATTGGGATTTCTCTTGAGACTCTGCAGGGGAACTTTTCCTCATCTCACCATGAATGCAGAATCTTCTGTTTTCTCTCGCATTGTGGCAGGAAGTTTTGGGCCCTTCTCGACTTACAACAGAGACTTTAGAAACACGCTAGTGTAGTCCATGGGAAACACAAGTCTCCTTTCGTTTTGTAGGGAAATATTGGGATTACTCTCAAGGCGTGGAAGGGGAATAGGGCCTCATCTAAATTTGAGTCCATACATTGTGTTCTCCTCTCAAGTATGGACAGCTTGTCAGGGAATGTCTTGAGTCGCCTAAAGTGTGTCAAGTTCCCGTTCGCGTTTGTAGCGCGAATGTGGGAATTCTCTTGAGCTTCTACAGGGGAAATTTTCCTCATCTCACCTTGAGTGCAGAATCTTGTGGTTTTTCTCGAGTTGAGGCGGGAAGATTGGGGTCCTTCTCGAGTTGCGACAGGGACATCAGGATCTCGCTCATGTAGCCCCTGGGAAGTCAGATCTCCTTTCGTTTTTGTAGGGGAATATCAGGATTACTCTCAAGGAGTGGAAGGGCAATAGGGCTTCATTAAAGTTGAACACATAAATTGTGTTCTCTTGTCAAGTGGGGACAGCTGTGTCAGGGAATGTCTTGAGTGGCATAAAGGGTGTCCAGTACCCGTTCGTGTTTCATCGGGGAATGTGGGATTTCTCCTGAGACTCTGCATAGGAAATTATCCCCATCTCACCTTGAGTGCAGAATCTTGTGTTTTTTCTCGAGTTGTGGCGGGTAGTTTGGTGTCCTTCTCGATTTGCGAGAGGGACGTCTTGAACTCGCTCATGCAGTCCCTGTGAAGTCACGTCTCCTTTTGTTTTGGTAGGTGAACATACGGATTACTCTTGAGGCATGGAATGGGAATAGGGCCTCATCTAAAGTTGAGTCCATAAATTGTGTTCGCCTCTCAAGTGGGGACAACTATGTCAGGGAATGTCTTGAATCACATAAAATGTGTCCAGTACCCGTTCGCGTTTCAAGAGGGAATGTGGGATTTCTCCTGAGACTCTGCATTGGAAATTTTCCCCATCTCACCTTGAGTGCAGAATCTTGTGGGTATTCTCGAGTTGCGGCGGGAAGCTTGGGGTCCTTCTAGAGTTGCAACAGGTACCTCAAGAACTTGATCGTGTAGTTTCTGGGAAGTCAGGTCTCCTTTGTATTGGTAGGGGAATATTGGTATTACTATCGACGTGTGGAATGGGAATAGTGCCTCATCTTTGTTGGCCCATAAATTGTGTTCTCCTTTCAATTGAGGACAGCTAAGTCAGGGAATGTCTTGAGTCGCATAAAGGGTGTCAAGTATCCGCTAGCGTTTCAAGCGGAAATGTGGATTTTCTCTTGAGATTGCAGGGGGAATTTTCCTCATCTCACCTTGAGTGCAGAATCTTGTGTTTTCTCTCGAGTTGCGGTGGGAAGCTTGGGTTCCTTTCTGAGTTCTGATAGGGACGTCAGGAACTCGCTCCTGTAGTCCCTTGGAAGTCAGGTCTTTCTTTTGGTAAGGGAATATCGGGATTACTCTAGAGGCATAGAATGGGGATAGGGCCTCATCTCAAGTTGAGTCCATTAATTGTGTTCTCCTCTCATTTGGGGACAGCAATATCAGGGAATGACTTGAGACGCATAAAGGGTGTCAAGAACGCATTAGCATTTCAAGGGGGAATTTGGGATTACTCTTGACTCTGCCGGGGGATATTTCATCATCTCACTTTGAGTGCAGAATCTTGTGGGTTATCTCGAGTTGTGGCGGGAAGTTTGGGGACCTTCTCGAGTTGTGAAACAGACCCCAGGAACTCGCTCGTGTAGTACCTGGGGAGTCAGGTCTCCTTTCGTTTTGGTAGGGGAATATCGGGATTACTCTCAAGGCATGGAAGGGCAGTAGCGCTTCATTAATGTTGAGTCCATAAATTGTGGTCTCCTCTCATGTGGGGACAGGTATGTCAGGGAATGTCTTGAGTCGCATAATGGGTGTCCAGTACCTGAGCGCATTTCAAGCAGGAATGTGGGATTTCTCTTGAGATTCTGCAGGGGAGATTTTCCTGATCTCAACTTGAGTGCAGAATCTTGTGGTTTTTCTCCAGTTGCGGCACAAAGCTTGAGTTCCTATTCGAGTTGGGAAAGGGAGCTCAAGAATACACTCGTGTAGTCCCTGGTAAGTCAGGTCTCCTTTTGTTTTGGTAGGGGAACATAGGGATTACTCTCGAAACGTGGAATGGGAATAGGGCCTCACCTAAGTTGAGTCCATAAATTGTGCTCTCCTCTCGTGTGGACAGCTATGTCAGGGAATGTCTTAAGTTGCATAGATGGTGTCAAGTATCGTTCGCATTTCAAGCTGGAATGTGGGATTTCTCTTTAGACACTGTGAGGGAAATTTTCCTCATCTCACCTTTAGTGAAGAATCTTGTGGTTTTTCTCCAGTTGCGGCGTGAAGCTTGGTGTCCTTCTCGAGCTGCGACAGGGACCTCAGGAACTCGCTCATTTAGTCCCTCTGAAGTCAGGTCTCCTTTCGAATTGGTAGGGGGACATGGGGATACAAGACAGTCGTGGAAGGGGAATAGGGCCTCATCTAAATTTGAGTCCTAAAATTGTTTTCTCCTCTCCAGTATGGACAGCTATGTCAGGGAATGTCTTGAGTGGCATAAAGGTTGTCAAGTACCCATTCGCGGGAATGTTGGATTTCTCTTGAGACTCTGCAGGGGAAATTTTCCCCATCTCATCTTGAGTGCAGAAACTTGTGGTTTTTTTCTTCTTTAGGCGGGGAGCTCGGTCCTTTCTCGAGTTGTGACAGGGACCTCAGGAACTCGCTCGAGTAGTCCCTGGGCAGTCAGGTCTCCTTTCGTTTTGGTAGGGGAACATCGGGATTACTCTCGGGGCATGGAAATGGAATACTGCCTCATCTCAAGTTGAATCCCTAAACTGTGTTCTCCTCTCAAATTGGGACAGCTATGTTAGGGAATGTCTTGAGTCGCATACAGGTTGTCAATTACCAGTTGACGTTTCATGCAGGAATGTGGGATTTCTCTGGAGACTCTGCAGGGGAAATTTTCCTCAACTCACCTTGAGTGCAGATATTGTGGTTTTTTCGTGTTGCAGCGGGAAGGTTGTGTCCTTCTCGAGTTGCGACCTGGACCTCAGGAACTCGATCGTGTAGTTCCTGGAATCAAGTCTCCTTTCGTTTCGGTAGGGGAACATACGAATTACTCTCAAGGCGTAGATTGGGAATAGGGCCTCATCTAATGTTGAGTCCATAAATTGTGTTCTCCTCTCAAGTGGAGACAGCTATGTCAGGGAATGTCTTGATTCCCATAAAGGGTGTCCGGTACCCTTTCGTGTTTTAACAGGGAATGTGGGATTTCTCCTGAGACTCTGCATTGGATATTTTCCTCATCTCACCTTGAGTACAGAATCTTGTGGTTTTTCTCGAGTTTAAGCGGGAAGCTAGGGATCCTTCTCAAGTTGCTACAGGGACCTCAGGAACTCGCTGGTGTATTCCCTGGGAAGTCATGACTCATTTCGTTTTGGGAGGGGAACATCGGTATTACTAACGAGGTGAAGAATGCTAATCGGGACTCATCCAACGTTTGTCCATAAATTTTGTTCTCCTCTCAAGTGGGGACAGCTATCAGGGAATATCTTGAGTCGCATAAAGGGTGTCAAGTACCCGTTCAACTTTCAAGCAGAAATGTGCGATTTCTCTTGAGATTCAAAGGGGAAATTTTCCTCATCTCACTTTGAGTGCAGGATCTTATGGTTCTTCTCGAGTTGCGGCGGGAAGATTGGGGTCCTTCTCGAGTTGCGACAGGGACCTCAGGAACTCGCTCGTGTAGTCCCTGGGACGTAATGTCTCCTTTCATTTGGTATGGGAACATCGGGATTACTCTTGAGGCGTGAAATGGGAATAGGTCCTCATCTAAAGTTCAGTCCATAAATTGTGTTCTCCTCTCAAGTGGGGGCAGCTATATCAGGGAATGTCTTGAATCGCATAAAGGGTTTCAAATACCGGTTCAAGTTTCAAGCGGGAATATGGGATTTCTCTTGAGACTCTGCAGGGGGAATTTTCCTCATCTCACCTTGAGTGCAGAATCTTGTGATTTTTCTCGATTTGCATCGGGAAACTTGGGGTCCTTCTCGATTTGGGACAGTGAACTCACAGTTTGTTTATGCAGTCCCTGGTAATTCAGGTTTCCTTTCGTTTTGGTAGGGGAATATCGGGATTACTCTTGAGGCGTGGAATGGGAATAGGGCTATATCTAAAGTTGAGTCCATAAATTGTGTTTTCCTGTGAAGTGGGGACAGCTATTTCAGGGAATGTCTTGAGTCGTAAAAAGGGTGTCAAATACCAGTTCAAGTTTCAACGGGAATGTGCAATTTTTCTTGAGATTCAAAGGGGAAATTTTCCTCATCTCACATTGAGTGCAAAATCTTGTGGTTTTTCTCGAGTTGCCACGGGAAGCTTGGGGTCCTTCTCGAGTTGTGACAGGGGCCTCAGGAGCTCGCTCTTGCAGTCCCTGGGAAGTCAGGTCTCCTTTCGTTGTGGTAGGGAACATTGGGATTACTCTCGAGGCGTGGAATGGGAATAGGGCCTCATCTAAAGAGAGTCCATAAATTGTGTTCTCCTCTCAAGTGGGGACAGATATGTGAGGGAATGTGTTGAATCCCATAAAGGGCATCAAGTACCCATTCGCGTTTCAAGCGGGAATATGGGATTTCTCTTGAGAATCTGCAGGGGAAAATTTCCTCATCTCACCTTGAGTGCAGAATCTTGTGTTTTTTCTCGAGTTGCGGCGGGAAGCTTGGGGTCCATCGTTAGTTGCGAAAGGGACCTCAGCAACTCGCTCGTGTAGTCCATGGGAAGTCAGGTGTCCTTTCATTTTGGTAGGGGAACATCAGCATTACACTAGAGGCGTGAAATGGGTATAGAGCCTCATCTAAAGTTGAGTCCATAAATTGTGTTCTCCACTAAAGTGGGGACAGCTATGTCAGGAAAAGTCTTAAGTAGCATAAAGGGTGTCAATTATCCATCCGTTCAAGTTTCAAGCGGGAATGGGTGGTTTCTCTTGAGACTCTGCAGTGGAAATATTCCTCATCTTGCCTTGAGTGCAGAATCTTGTGGTTTTTCTCGAGCTGCAGCGGGAAACTTTGGGTCGTTCTCGAGTTGCGACGGGGACCACAGTTACTCGCTGTTCATGCTTCAGGGAAGACAGGTCTCCTTACGTGTTGGTAGGGAAACTTCGGGATTATTCTCCAGGCGTGGAATGGCAATTGGAAGTCATCTAGAGAAGAGTCGTTAAATTGTGTGCTTCTCTCCAGTAGGGACGGCATAGTCAGGGAACTTTTATGGGTTCAGAAGGGTGTCAAGTACCCTTTCGAATTTCAAGCGGTAATGTGGGTTTTCCCTTGAGACTCTGCAGCAGAATATTCCTCATCTCGCATTGATGTGGGAATCTCGTGGTTTTTATCAAGTTGATGCGGGAAGCTTGTAGTCCCTCTCAAGTTGAGACAGTGCCCTCAGAACCTAGCTCTGTTTACTTCAGGGAGGTCAGGTCACATTTCTTTTTGCAAGGAGAGCTTCGGGATTACACTCGAGGTGTAGAATGGGAATACGGCCTCATCTAAAATTGAGTCCATAAATTGTGTTCTTCTCTCCAGTGGGGACAGCTGTGTCAAGGAATGTCTTGGGTCGCATATAGTGTGTCAAGTCCTGGTTCGAGTTTCAAGCGGGAATGTGGGATTTCAATTGAGACTCAGAATGGGAAAATTTTCCTCATCACACCTTGAGTGCACAATCTTGTGGTTTGTCTCGAGTTGCATCGGAAGCTTGGGGTCCTCTTCGACTTACAACAGGCACCTAAGGGACACGCTCGTGTTGTCCCTGGGAAGTCAGGTCTCCTTTCCTCTGGCAGGGGACTTCGGGATTACTCTTGAAGCGTGGAATGGGAAAAAGGCCTCAGCTAAAGTTGAGTCCAGAAATTGTGTTCTCCTCTCAAGTGGGGACAGCTATGTCAGGGAATGTCTTGAGTCGCATAAAGGGTGTCAAGTGTCCGTTCGAATTTCAAGCGCGAATATAGGATTTCCCTTGAGACTCTGCTGAGGAAATTTTCCTCATCTCGCTTTGAGTACAGAATCTTGTGTTTTTTCTCGATTTGCGGCTGGAAGTTTGGGGTCCTTCTCGAGTTGCGACGGGGAACTCAGTTACTTGCTGGTCATGCCCCAGGGAAGCCAGGTCTCCTTGCGTTTTGGAAGGGAAATCTCGGGATCATTCTCGAGGCGTGGAATGGTAATTGGACGGCATCTAGAGATGAGTCCATAAATTGTGTGCTCCTCTCCAGCAGGGACGGCTTAGTCAAGGAACTTTTATGGTTTCAGAAAGGGTGTCAAGGTCCTCTTCGAATTTCAAGCGGTAATGTGGGTTTTCCCTTGAGACACTTCAGCAGAAAATTCCTCAACTCGCATTGATTTGGGAATCTCGTGGTTTTTATCGAGTTGCTGCGGGAAGCTTGTAGTCCCTCTCAAGTTGACTCAGTGACCTCAGAACCTAGCTCCTTTTACTTCAGGAAGGTCAGATCTCTTTTCTTTTTGCGAGGAGATCTTCGGGATTACACTCAAGGAGTAGAATGGGAATACAGCCTCATCTAAAATTGAGTCCATTAATTGTGTTCTTCTCTCAAGTGGGGACAGATATGTCAAGGAATTTCTTGGGTCACTTATAGTGTGTCAAGTCCTGGTTCGAGTTTCAAACGGGAATGTAGGATTTCTCTTCAGTCTAAGCATGGGAAAATTTTCCTCTTCACACCTTGAGTGCACAATCTTGTGGTTTGTTTCGAGTTGCGGCGTGAAGCTTATGGTCCTTCTCTAGTTGCGACGGGGACCTCAGAAACTCGCTGGTGTTTTCCCAGGGACGGCAGGTCTCCCATCGTGTTGGAAGGGGAACCTCGGGATTCCAATCATGGCATGGAATGTGATTTGCTTCTCATTTTGTGTTGAGTCGGATAATTGTGTGCTCCTCTCCAGTGGGGACGGCTTAGTCTGGGTTCATTTTGTGTTTCAGAAAGGGTGTCAATACCCTATTGAGTTTCAAGCAGGAATGTGTGATTTCCCTTGAGACTCTGCAGTAGAAATGTTCATCATCTCGCATTGAGGGGAGAATCTTGTGGTTTTTCTCATGTTGCGGCTTGAAGCTTGGGGTCCCTTTCAGGTTGTGACGGTGATATCAGGAACTCGATCATGTAGTCCCTGGGAAGTCAGGTCTCCTTTGGTTTTCGTAGGGGATTTCAGGATTACTCTCGTGGCATGGAATGGGAATACGGCCTCATCTAAAGTTGAGTCCATACATTTTTCTCCTCTCATGTGGCGACAGCTATGTCAGGGAATGTCTTGAGTCACCTAAAGGGTGTCATGGACCCTTTCGAGTTTACAGCGGGAATGTGGGATTTCTCTTGGGACTCTCCATGGGAAATTTTCCTCAGCTCACCTTGAGTGCAGAATCTTACGTTTTTTCTCGAGTTGCTTCGGGATGCTTTGGCTCCTTCTTGAATGCGACGGTACCTCAGGAATTCGTTCATGTTGCCCCATGGACGTCCGGTCTCCAATTATGTTGGAAGAGGAACCTCGGGATTCCACTCGTGACGTGGAATGTAATTTGGGCATCATCTTTTGTTGAGTCCGTTAATAGTGTGTTCCTCTCCAGTGGGGACGGATTAGTCAGGGATCTATTTTGTGTCAAAGAAAGGGTTTAAAGTACCCTTTGAGTTTCAAGCGGGAATATATGATTTCTCTTGAGACTCTGCAGCAGAAATATTCCTCATCTCGCATTGAGGGGAGAATCTTCTGGTTTTTCTCGAGTTACGGCTGGATGCTTGGGGTCCCTTTTGGGTTGCGATGGAGATCTCAGGAAAGTGCTCGTGTTGCCCCAGGGAGGTCAGGTCTCATTTGCTGTTGGAAAGGGTACTTTCGGATTTCACTCGAGGCGTCAAATGTGAATTGGGCCTCATCTAATGATGAGTCTGTTAATTGTGTGCTCCTCTCCAGTGGGTACGGCTTAGTAAGGGTGCTTTTGGTGTCGCGGGCATAATGTCAAGTGCCCGTTAGAGTTTAAAAGGGTATGTGGGATTTCTCTTGAGATTCTGCAGGGAAAATTTTCCTCATCTCACCTTGAGTGCAGAATCTTGTGTTTTTTCTCGAGTTGAGGTGGAAGCTTGGGGTCCTTTTCGACTTACAACGGGCACCCAAGGAACATGCTCGTGTTATCCCTGGGAAGTCAGGTCTCCTTGCCTCTGGTAGGGGAACTTTGGGATTACTCTGGAGACGTGGAATGGGAATAGGGCATCATCTAAAGTTGAGTCCAGAAATTGTGTTCTCCTCTCAAGTGGGGACAGCTATGTCAGGGAATGTCTTGAGTCGCATAAAGGCTGTCAAGTATCCGTTCGAGTTTCAAGAGGGAATGTGGGATTTCTCTTCAGACTCTGCAGGGGAAATTTTCCTCATCTTGCCTTGAGTGCAGAATCTTGTGGTTTTTCTCAAGTTGCGGCGGGAAGCTTTGGGTCCTTCTCGAGTTGCGAAGGGGACTGCAGTTACTCACTGGTCCTGCCCCAGGGAAGTCAGGTCTCCTTACGTGTTGGAAGGGAAAATTCGGGATTATTCTCCAGGCGTGGAATGGCAAATGGAAGTCATCTAGAAATGAGTCCTTAAATTGTGTGCTTCTCTCCAGTAGGGACGGCTTAGTCAGGGAACTTTTATGGGTGCAGAAAGGGTGTCAAGTACCCGTTCGAATTTCAAGCAGTAATGTGGGTTTTCCCTTGAGACTCTGCAGCAGAATATTCCTCATCTCGCATTGATGTGGGAATCTCGTGGTTTTTATCAAGTTGATGCGGGAAGCTTGTAGTCCCTCTCAAGTTGAGACAGTGCCCTCTGAACCTAGCTCTGTTTACTTCAGGGAGGTCAGGTCACATTTCTTTTTGCAAGGAGAGCTTCGGGATTACACTCGAGGTGTAGAATGGGAATACGGCCTCATCTAAAATTGAGTCCATAAATTGTGTTCTTCTCTCCAGTGGGGACAGCTGTGTCAAGGAATGTCTTGGGTTGCATATAGTGTGTCAAGTCCTGGTTCGAGTTTCAAGCGGGAATGTGGGATTTCAATTGAGACTCAGAATGGGAAAATTTTCCTCATCACACCTTGAGTGCACGATCTTGTGGTTTGTCTCGAGTTGCGTCGGAAGCTTGGGGTCCTCTTCAACTTACAAAGGGCACCTAAGGGACACGCTCGTGTTGTCCCTGGGAAGTCAGGTCTCCTTTCCTCTGGCAGGGGACTTCGGGATTACTCTTGAAGCGTGGAATGGGAAAAAAGCCTCAGCTAAAGTTGAGTCCAGAAATTGTGTTCTCCTCTCAAGTGGGGAAAGCTATGTCAGGGAATGTCTGGAGTCGCATAAAGGGTGTCAAGTATCCGTTCGAATTTCAAGCGAGAATGTGGATTTCTCTTGAGACTCTGCAGGGGAAATTTTCCTCATCTCACCTTGAGTGAAGAATCTTGTGGTTATTCTCGAGTTGCAGCGGGAAGCTTGGGGTCCTTCTCGAGTTGCGACGGGGACCTCAATTACTCGCTGGTCATGCCCCAGGGAAGCCATGTCTCCTTGCGTTTTGGAAGGGAAACCTCGGGATTATTCTCGAGGCGTTGAATGGGAATACAGCCTCATCTAAAATTGAGTCGATTAATTGTGTTCTTCTCTCCAGTGGGGACAGCTATGTCAAGGTATGTTTTGGGTCTCATATAGTGTGTCAAGTCCTGGTTTGAGTTTCAGGTAGGAATGTGGGATTTCTCTTCAGACTCAGCATGGGAAAATTTTCCTCATCACACCTTGAGTCCACAATCTTGTGGTTTGTCTCGAGTTGCGGCGGGAAGCTTGGGGTCCTTCTCCAGTTGCAACGGGAACTGCAGAAACTCGCTCGTGTTATCCCAGGGACGGCAGGTCTCCAATCGTGTTGTAAGGGGAACCTCGGGATTCCAATCGTGACGTGGAATGTGATTTGCTTCTCATTTTGTGTTGAGTCCGATAATTGTGTGCTCCTCTCCAGTAGGGACGGCTTAATCCGGGATCTTTTTGTGTTTCAGAAAGGGTTTCAAGTACCCTATCTAGTTTCAAGCAGGAATGTGTGATTTCTCTTGAAACTTGCAGCAGAAATGTGTTGCGGCCTGAAGCTTGGGGTCCCTTTTGGGTTGCGACAGTGATATCAGGAACTCGCTCGTGTAGTCCCTGGGAAGTCAGGTCTCCTTTGGTTTTGGTAGGGGATTTCGGGTTTACTCTCGAGGCATGGAATGGGAAAACAGCCTCACCTAAATTTGAGTCCATAAATTTTTCTCGTCTCATGTGGCGACAGCTATGTCAGGGAATGTCTTGAGTCGCATAAAGGGTGTCATGTACCCTTTCGAGTTTCAAGCAGGAATGTGGGATTTCTCTTAAGACTTAGCTTGGGAAAATTTTCCTCATCATACCTTGAGTGCACAATCTTGTGGTTTGTCTCGAGTTGCGGCAGGTAGCTTGGGGGCCATCTCGAGTTGCGACGGGGACCTCAGAAACTCGCTCTTGTTATCCCAGGGATGGCAGTCTCCGATCATATTGAAAGGGGAACATCGGGATTCCAATCATGACATGGAATGTCATTTGCTTCTCGTGTTGAGCCGGATAATTTTGTGCTCCTCTCCAGTGGGGACGGCTTAGTCCGGGATCTTTTTGTGTTTCAGAAAGGGTTTCAAGTAGCCTCTCGAGTTTCAAGCAGGAATGTGTGATTTCTCTTGAGACTCTGCAGCAGAAATGTTCCTCCTCTCGCATTGAGGGGAGAATCTTGTGGTTTTTTTCGTGTTGTGGCTTGAAGCTTGGGGTCCCTTTCGGGTTGTGACGGTAATATCAGGAACTCGCTTTTGTAGTCCCTGGGAAGTCAGGTCTCCTTTCATTTTGGTAGGGGATTTCGGGATTACTCTCGAGGCATTGAATGGGAATACGGCCTCATCTAAAGTTCAGTCCATAAATTTTGTTCTCCTCTCATGTGGCGACAGCTATGTCAGGGAATGTCTTGAGTCACTTAAAGGGTGTCATGGACACTTTCGACTTACAAGCGGGAATGTGGGATTTCTCTTGGGACTCTCCATGGGAAATTTTCCTCAGCTCACCTTGAGTGCAGAATCTTACGTTTTTTCTCGAGTTGCGGTGGGATGCTTTGGCTCCTTCTGGATTGTGACGCTATCTCAGGAATTCGCTCATGTTGCCCCATGGACATCCGGTCTCCAATCGTGTTGGAAGGGGAACCTCGGGATTCCAATCGTGGCGTGGAGAGTGATTTGGGCATCATCTTGTGTTGAGTTGGTTAATCGTGTGTTCCTCTCCAGTGGGACGGAAATGTCAGGGATTTTTGTGTGTCAAAGAAAGGGTTTAAAGTACCCTTTTGAGTTTCAAGGGGGAATGTGTGATTTCTCTTGAGACTCTTTAGCAGAAATATTCCTCATCTCGCATTGAGGGGAGAATCTTGTGGTTTTTCTCGAGTTGCGGCTGGAAGCTTGGGGTCTCTTTCAGGTTGTTATGGGTATCTCAGGAAATCGCAGGTGTTGCCCCAGGGAAGTCACGTCTCCTTTCCTGTTGGAAAGTGTACTTCAGGATTAATCTCGAGGCGTCGAATGTGAAATGGGCCTCATCTAGAGATGAGTCCATTAATTGTGTGCTCCTCTCGCTTAGTAAGGGTCCTTTTTGTGTCGCAGAAATAGTGTCAAGTGCCCGTTCGAGTTTCAAAGGGAATGTGGGATTTCTCTTGAGATTCTGTAGGGGAAATTTTTCTCATCTCACCTTGAGTGAAGAATCTTGTGGTTTTTCTCGAGTTGCGGAGGAAGCTTGGGTTCCATTTCTACTTTCAACGGGCACCTCAGGGACACGTTCGTGTTGTCCCTGGGAAGTCAGGTCTCCTTTCCTCTGGTAGGGGAACTTCGGGATTACTCTTGAGGCGTGGAAAGGGAATAGGGCCTCATCTAAAGTTGAGTCCAGAAATTGTGTTCTCCTCTCAAGTGGGGACAGCTATGTAAGGTAATGTCTTGAGTCGCATAAAGGGTGTCAAGTATCCGTTCAAGTTTCAAGCGGGAATGTGTGATTTCTCTTGAGACTCTACAGGGGAAATTTTCCTCATATTGCCTTGAGTGCAGAATCTTGTGGTTTTTCTCGAGCTGCAGCGGGAAACTTTGGGTCCTTCTTGAGTTGCGACAAGGACCTCAGTTACTCGCTGGTCATGCCCCAGGGAAGTCAGTTCTCCTTGCCCGTTGGAGGGAAACTTTAGGATTATTCTCTAGGCGTGGAGTGACAATTGGAAGTCATCTAGAGATGAGTCCTTAAATTATGTGCTCCTCTCCAGTAGGGACGGCTTATTCAGGGAACTTTTATTGTTGCAGAAAGGGTGTCAAGTACCCATTCGAATTTCAAGCGGTAATGTGGTTTTTCTATTGAGACTCTACAGCAGAAAATTCCTCATCTTGCAATGACGGGGGAATCTCGTGGTTTTTATCGAGTTGCGGCGGGAAGCTTGTAATCGCTCTCGAGTTGAGACAGTGACGTCAGAACGTAACTCTTTTTATTTCAGGGAGTTCAGGTCACTTTTCTTTTTGCAAGGCGAGCTTCGCGATTACACTCGAGGTGTAGAATGGGAATACGGCCTCATCTAAAATTGAGTCCATAAATTGTGTTCTTCTCTCCAGTGGGGACAGCTGTGTCAAGGAATGTCTTGGGTTGCAAATAGTATGTTAAGTACTGGTTTGAGTTTCAAGCGGGAATGTCGGATTTCTCTTCAGACTTAGCATGGGAAAATTTTCCTTATCACACATTGAGTGCACAATCTTGTGGTTTGTCTTGAGTTACGGCAGGAAGCTTGGGGGCCTTCTCGTGTTGCGATGGGGACCTCAGAAACTCTCTCATATTATCCAGTGACGGCAGGTCTCCAATCGTGTTGGGAGGGGAACCTCAGGATTCCAATTGTGGCGTGGAATGTGATTTGCTTCTCATTTTGTGTTGAGTCCGATAATTTTGTGCTCCTCTCCAGAGGGGACTGCTTAGTCCGGGATTTTTTGTGTTGCAGAACAGAAAGGGTTTCAGGTCCCTATCGAGTTTCAAGCAGGAATGTGTGATTTCTCTTGAGACTCTGCAGCAGAAATGTTCCTCCTCTCGCATTGAGGGGAGAATCTTGTGGTTTTTCTCGTTTTGCGGCTTGAAGCTTCGGGTGCCTTTCGGGTTGCGAGGTGATATCAGGAACTCGCTCTTGTAGTCCCTGGGAAGACAGGTCTCCTTTCATTTTGGTGGGGGGTTTCGGGATTACTCTCAAGCATGGAATGGGAATACGGCCTCATCTAAAGTTCAGTCCATAAATTTTGTTCTCCTCTCATGTGGCGACAGCTATGTCAGGGAATGTCTTGAGTCACTTAAAGGGTGTCATGTACCCTTTCAAGTTTCAAGCGGGAATGTGGGATTTCTCTTGGGACTCTGCATGGGATATTTTCCTCATCTCACCTTGAGTGCAGAATCTTATGGTTTTTCTCGAGTTGCGGGGGGAAACTTTGGCTCCTTCTCGATTGGTTCAGGGGCCTCAGCAATTCCCTCCTTTTGCCCCAGGAACGTCAGGTCTCCAATCGTGTTGGAAGGGAACCTCGGGATTCCAATCGTGCCGTGGACTGTGATTTGGTCATCATTTCGTGTTGAGTCGTTTAATTGTGTGTTCCTCTCCAGTGGGACGGACTAGTCAGGGATCTTTGTGTGTCAAAGAATGGGTTTAAAGTACCCTTTTGAGTTTCAAGGGGGAATGTGTGATTTCTCTTGAGACTCTGCAGCAGAAATATTCCTCATCTCGCATTGAGGGGAGAATCTTGTGGTTTTTCTCGAGTTGCGGCTGGAAGCTTGGGGTCCCTTTCAGGTTGCGACGGGGATCTCAAGAAATCGCTCTTGTTGCCCCAGGGAAGTCAAGTCTCCTTTCCTGGTGGAAAGGCTACTTCGGGATTTCTCTGGAGGCATCGAATGTGAATTGGGCCTCATCTAGAGAAGAGTCCGTTAGTTGTGTGCTCCTCTCCAGTGGGGACAGCTTATAAGGGTCCTTTTTGTGTCGCAGAAATAGTGTCAAGAGCCCGTTTGAGTTTAAAAGGGAATGTGGGATTTCTCTTGAGACTCTGTAGGGGAAATTTTCCTCATCTCACCATGAGTGAACAATCTTGTGGTTTTTCTCGAGTTGCGGCGGGAAGATTGGGGTCCTTCTCGAGTTGGGACAGGGACCTCAGGAACTCGCTCGTGTAGTCCCTGGAAAGCCAATTCTGCTTTGGTTTTGGTAGGAGAACATCGGGATTACTCTCGAGGGGTGGAATGGGAATAGGGCATCATCTCAAGTTGAGTCCATAAACTGTGTTCTCTTCTCAAGTGGAGACAGCTATGCCAGGGAATGTTTTGATTCACAAAAGGGTGTCAAGTACCCGTTCGAGTTTCAAGCGGTAATGTGGGATAACTTTTGTGACCCTCTAGGGGAAATTTTCCTCATCTCACCTTGACTGCAGAATCTTGTGGTTTTGCTCGAGTTGTGGCGGAAACGTGCGGTCCTTCTCAAGTTGCGACAGGGGCCTCAGGAACTCGCTCGTGTAGTACCTGGGAAGTCAGGTCTCATTTCGTTTTGGAAGGGGAACATAAGGATTACTCTGGAGGCGTGGAATGGGAATAGGGCCTCATAAAATTGAGTCCATTAATTAGGTTCTGCTCTCTAGTGGGGACAGCTATTTCAGGGAATGTCTTGAGTCGCATAAAGGGTGTCAAGAATTCGTTTGCGTTTCAAGTGGGAATGTGGGATTTCCTTTGAGACTCTGCAGGGTAAATTTTCCTCATCTCACATTGAGTGCAAGATCTTGTGGTTTTTCTCGAGTTGCGGGGGAAAGCTTGGGGTCCTTCTCGAGTTGCAACAGGGACCTCAGGAATTCGCTCGTGTACTCCCTGGGAAGTCAGGTCTCCTTTCACTTTGGTATGGGAACATCAGGATTACTCTCGAGGCGTGAAATGGGAATAGGGTCTCTTTTAAAGATGAGTCCATAAAATGTGTTCTCTTCCCAAGTGGGGACAGCTATGTCAGGGAATGTCTTGGTCGCATAAAGGGTGTCAAGTACCCGTTCTTGTTTCAAGCGGGAATGTGGGAATTCTCTTGAGACTGTGCAGGGGAAATTTTCCTCATGTCACCTTGAGTGCAGAATCTTGTGGTTTTTCTCGAGTTGCGGTGGGAAGCTTGGGGTCCTACTCGAATTGCGACAGGTACCTCAGGAACTCGTTCCTGTATTCCCTGGGAAGTCAGGTCTCTTTCGTGATGTAGGGGAACCTCGGGATTACTCTCAAGGCGTGGAATCTGAACAGGACCTCATCTCAAGTTGAGTCCATAAATTGTTTTCTCCTCTCAACTGCGGAGAGCTATGTCAGGGAAAGTCTTGAGTCACATAAATTGTGTCAAGTACCGGTTCGCCTTTCCAGCGGGAATGAGGGATTTCTGTTGAGATTCTGTAGGGGAAATTTTCCTCATCTCACCTTGAGTGCAGAATCTTGTTGTTATTCTCGAGTTGCGGTGGGAAGCTTGGGGTCCTTCTCGATTTGCGAAAAGTACCTCAGCAACTCCTTCGTGTATTCCCAGGGAAATCAGGTTTCCTTTCATTTTGGTATGGGAACATTGGGGTTATGCTCAAGGCGTGGAATGGGAATAGGGCCTAATCTCAAGTTTATTCCATAAATTGTGTTCTCCTCTCACGTAGGGACAGCTATGTCAGGGAATGTCTTGATTTGCCTAAAGGGTGTCTAGTACCCATTCACGTTTCTAGGGGGAATATAGGATTTCTCTTGAGACTCTGCAGGGGAAATTTTCTTCATCTCACCTTGAGTGCAGAATCTTGTGGTTTTTCTCGAGTTGTGGCGGAAACCTTGGTATCCTTCTCGACTTGTGACATGGACCTCAGGAACTCGCTCTTGTAGTCCCTGGGAAGTCAGGTGTGCTTTCGTTTTGGAAGGGGAACCTCGGGATTACTCTCAAGACGTGGAATGGAAACAGGGCCTCATCTATGGTTGAGTCCATAAATTGTGTTCTCCTCTCAGGTGAGTTCAGCTATGTCAGGGAATGTCTTGAGTCCCATAAAGGTTGTCAATACTTGTTCGCATTTCAAGCCGGAATGTGGGATTTCTCTTGAGACTCAGCAGGGGAATTTTTCTCATCTCACCTTCAGTGCAGAATCCCGTGGTTTTTCTCGAGTTGTGGCAGGAAGCTTGGGGTCCCTCTCGAGTTGTGACATGGACTTCAGGAACTCGCTCGTGTAGTCCCTGGGAAGTCACGTCTCCTTTCATTTTGGTAGGGGAACCTCGGGATTACTGTCGAGGCATGGAATGGGAATAGGGCCTCATCTTAAGTTGATTCAATAAATTTTGTTCTAATCTCAAGTGGGGACAGCTATGTCAGGGAATATCCTGAGTCTCATAAAGGGTGTCAAGTACCCGTTCTCGTTTCAAGCGGGAATGTATGATTTCTCCTGAGACTCTGCAGGGGAAATTTTCCTCATCTCACCTTGAGTGAAGAATCTTGTGGTTTTTCACGAGTAGCCACGGGAATCTTAATGTCCTTCTCAAGATGCGACAGACACCTCAGGAACTCGCTCGTGTAATCCCTGGAAAGTCAGGTTTCCTTTCGTTTTGGTAGGGGAACATCGGGATTACTCTAGAGGCGTGGAATGGGAATAGGGCCTCATCTAAAGTTGAGTCCATAAATTGTGTTCTCTCAAGTGGGGACAGCTATGTCACGGAATATTTTGAGTCTCATAAAGGGTGTTAAGTACCCGTTCTGGTTTCAAGGGGGAATACGGGATATCTCTTGAGATTCTGCAGGGGAAATTTTCCTCATCTCACTTTGAGTACAGAATCTTGTGGTTTTTCTCGAGTTGCGGTGGGAAGCTTGGTGTTCTTCTCGAAAGGGGAAAGGGATCTCAGGACCTCCCTCCTGTATTCCCTGGGAAGTCAGATCTTCTTTCGTTTTGGTAGTCACATCGGGATTACTCTCCAGGCTTAGAATGGAAATAGGGCCTCTTACCGAGTTGCGTCCTAAACTGTGGTCTCTCTAAAGCGGACGGCTCTGTGAGGGAACTTTCTGAGTCGCATAAAGGGTGTCAAGTACCCGTTCACCTTTCGAGCGGGAATGTGAGATTTCTCTTGATATGCTGCAGCGGAAAATGTCCTCATCTCGCGTTGAGGGGATAATTTTGTGGTGTTTCTCGACTTGCGGCGGTAAGAATTGAGTTCCTATCGAGTTATGACGGGGACCTCAGTACCTCGATCTCGATATCCCAGGGCAGTTAGATCTCCTTGCGTGTTGGAAAAGGAACATCGCCATTCCTCTTGAGGCACGGGAGAGTAATAGGGTCGCATCTAGTGCTGTGTAGATAAATTGTGTTCTCTACTTCAATGTGGACGGCTACCTGGGGGAAATTTTTGGGTCGCATAAAGTGTGTCATGTTCCGTTCGGGTTTCAAGCGGTAATGTGCAATTTCTCTTGAGACTCTGCAGCGGAAATTATCCTCATCTCGCATTGAGGGGAAAATTTTGTGGTGTTTCTCGAGTTGCGGAGTAAAGCTTGGTATTTTTTTCGACTTGCGACGGGGACCTCAGGAACTCGCTCGTGTTGCTTCAGGGAAGTCAGGCCCCCTTTTGTGTTGGAAGGGGAACTTCAGGATTACTGTCGACCCGTTAAATGTGAACAGGGCCTCTTCTCGACCTGAATCCATAAATTGAGTTCTCCTCTCCAATGGGGACGGCAGTATGAGGGAACTTTCTGATTCGCATAAAGGTTGTCAAGTACCCGTTCGCCTTTCAAGCGGGAGTGTGGGATTTCTCTTGAGATTCTGCAGTGAAAAATTTCCTCATTTTGCACTGAGGTGATAATTTTGTTGTGTTTCTCAACTTGCAGCGGGAAGCTTGGCGTTCCTCTCGAGTTGCGACGGGGACCCCAGGAACTCGCTCGTGTTGCCCCAGTGAAAGTCAGGTCTCCTATCATTTTCGAAGGGGAACCTTGAGATTCCTCTATAAGGAGCAGCAGAGGAATAGGACCTTATCTAGCATTCAGTTGATCCACTGTTTGTTCTTTTCCAGTGGAGACAGAGAAATTTTGGTTGCTCTCAAAATTCTCCAGGGGATTCAGGCCTCGTCTCTTGTTCATACCTGGAACTGCGCTTTTTCCTCGAGTTGTAATACGGGTGATAGGCCACTTTAGTTTTCCATTTTTACCTGGAGATTGTATACAGTATGCTCGTGGAGTCAGGTCTCCTATCGTCTTCTGAGTTGATACTCGAGGATACATCTGAATCTGTGCAGTAGAATCAGACAATATCTCGAGTGGGTGGTGACATCTGTACCTTTTCCATTTGTGTTTTGAAAACCGGTTATCCTCCCGAATTTCAAGGTGGTACCTGCCTGCTCGTCCTGTGGGATCAGAACGTCTGATTTCCATTCCAGAGGAAGCAGAGGAATCAACTCTCATCTGGAAAAAGGAGTGGAAAACGGGGCATATTGTCAGGGTCGCAAGAAACTCGGTGTTCCTCTGGATTGGGGCTGTGTATGTAGGTTTAGTTTTTAGTCTCATTAAGGATGTTAAGTAAACTGTCGAGTTTCAAGCGGGAATGTGGAATTTCTCTTGCGAATCTGAAATGCAAATATTCTTCATCTCGCCTTGAGGGCAGAATCTTGTGGTTTTTCTCGAGTTGGGGCAGGAAGTGTGGGCTCTCTCTCGATTTGTCAAGTGGACATCAGGAAATCCTCCATGTTGCTTCAGAGAAGTCAGTTCCCCTTTTGTGTTGGAAGGAAAACTTTGGGATTACTCTCGAGCCGTTAAATGGGAATAGGGCCTCTTCTCGAGTTGAGTCCGTGAAATGTGTACTCCTCTTCAATGGGGACTGCTGTGTTAGGGAACTTTCTGAGTCGCATAAATGTTGTCAAGTTAACGTTCACGTTTCAAGCGGCAATGTGGGATTTCTCTAGAGACCTGCAGTGGAAATTTTCCTCATCTCTCATTGAGGGGTAATATTGTGGTGTTTCTCGACTTGCGGCAGGAAGCTAGATGTTCCTGTCGTGTTGTGACGGGGACCTCAGGACCTTGATCGCGATGTCCCAGGGAAGTTGGGTCTCATTGCGTGTTAGAAGGGGAACATCGTGATTCCTCTCGAGACACAATAGAATAACAGGATCACATCTAGTGTTGTATAGAAAATTGTGTTCTCCGCTTCAATGTGGACGGCTTTCTTGGGGAAGTTTTTGGGTCGCATAAATGGTGTCAAGTACCGTTCGAGGTTCAAACGGTAATGTGAGATTTCTTTTGAGTCTCTGCAGCGGAAAATATCCTCATCTCGCATTGAGGGGAAAATATTGAGGTGTTTTTCGAGTTGCGGCGGGAAGCTTGGTCCCCCTCTCGATTTGGGACGGGGACCTCAGGAAATCCCGTGTTGCTTCAGAGAAGGCAGGTCCCCTTTTGTGTTCAAAGGGGAACTTCGGGATTACTCTCGTGCCGTTCAAAGGGAATAGGGCCTCTTCTCGAGTTGAGTTCGTAAATTGTGTTCTCCTCTCCAATGGGGACGGCTGTGTTAGGGAACTTACTGAGTCGCATAAAGTATGTCAAGTTCCGTTCGGATTTCAAGTGGTAATGTGCAATTTCTCATGAGACTCTGCAGTGGAAATTATCCTCATCTCGCATTGAGGGGAAAATTTTGTGGTGTTTCTCGAGTTGCGGCGTAAAACTTGGTGATTTTTTTGACTTGCGACGGGGACCTCAGGAACTCGCTCGTGCTGCTTCAGGGAAGTCAGGTCCCCTTTTGTGTTGGAAGGGGAACTTCAGGATTACTGTCGACCTGTTAAATGTGAACAGGGCCTCTTCTCGACCTGAGTCTGTAAATTGTGTTCTCCTCTCCAATGGGGACGGCTGTGTTAGGTAACTTACTGAGTCGCATAAAGGATGTCAAGTTCCCGTTCGCCTTTCAAGTGGAAATGTGGGATTTCTCTTGAGATTCTGCAGTGGAAAATGTCCTCATCTCGCATTGAGGGGATAATTTGTGGTGTTTCCCGATTTGCGGCAGGAAGCTTGAGGTTCCTCTCGAGTTGCGATGGGGATCCCAAGAACTCGTTCGTGTTGCCCCAGGGAAGTCAGGTCTCCTATCTTTTTGGAAGGGGAACCTCGAGATTCCTCTATAAAGAGCAGCAGTGGAATAGGGCCGCATTTAGCGTTGAGTCAGTCAACTGTTTGTTCTTCTCCAGTGGAGACAGGGATCTCGCGGTTGCTCTCAAAATTCTCCAGGGGATTCAGGCCTCGTCTCTTGTTCAGATCTGGAAATGCGTTTTCTTCTCGAGTTGTAATACGGGTGATAGGCCACTTTCAGTTCAGTTCGATTCAGTCGCTCAGTCATGTCTGACTCTTAGTGACTCCTGAACCACAACATGAAAGGCCTCCCTGTCCATCACCAACTCCCGACATTCAATCTAACTCATGTCCATCGAGTCAGTGATGCCATCCAGCCACCTCATTCTCTGTCGTCCCCATCTCCTCCTACCCCCAACCGCTCCCAGCATCAGAGTCTTTTCCGGTGAGTCATCTCATCGCATGTGGTGGCCAAAGTATTGGAGTTTCAGCTTTAGCATCAGTCCTTCCAATGAACACCCAGGATTGATCTCCTCTAGAATGGACGGGTTGGATCTCCCTGCAGTCCAAGGGACTCTCAAGAGTCTTCTCCAGCACCACAGTTCAAAAGCATCAATTCTTGGGTGATCAGATTTCTTCACAGTCCAACTCTCACATCCATACATCCGTTCCGTTCCGTTCCGTTCAGTCGCTCAGTCGTGTCCAACTCTTTGCGACCCCGTGGACTGTACCCTACCAAGCTTCTCCGTCCATGGGGTTCTCCAGGCAAGAATACTGGAGTGGGTTACCATTTCCTTCTCCAGGGGATCTTCCCGACCCGGGGATCGAACCCGGGTCTCCCGCATTGGAGGCAGACGCTTTAACCTCTGAGCCACCAGGGAAGCCCACATCCATACATGACCACGGGAAAAACCATAGTCTTGACTAGACGGACCTTGGTTGGCAAAGTAATGTCTCTGCTTTTGAAAATGCTATCTAGGCTGGTCATAACTTTCCTTCCAAGGAGTAAGCGTCTTTTAATTTCATGGCTGCATTCAGCATCTGCAGTGATTTTTGAGCCCCAAAAAATAAAGTCTGAGACGGTTTCGACTGTTTCCCCATCTATTTCCCAAGAAGTGATGGGACCAGATGCGATGATCTTCGTTTTCTGAATGTTGAGCTTCAAGCCAACCTTTTCACTCTCCTCTTTTGCTTTCATCAAGAGACCTTTGAATTCCTCTTCACTTTCTGCCATAAGGGTGGTGTCATCTGCATATCTGAGGTTATTGATATTTCTTCTGGCAATCTTGATCCCAGCTTGTGCTTCATCCAGCCCACAGTTCCTCATGATATACTCTGCATAGAAGTTAAATAAGCAGGGTGACAATATACAACCTTGACGTACTCCTTTTCCTATTTGGAACCAGTCTGTTGTTCCATGTCCAGTTCTACCTGTTGCTTCCTGACCTGCATACAGGTTTCTCCAGATGCAGGTCAGGTGGTCTGGGATTCCCATCTCTTTCAGAATGTTCCACAGTTTATTGTGATCCACACAGTCAAAGGCCTTGGCATAGTCAATGAAGCAGAAATAGATGTTTTTCTGGAACTCTCTTGCTTTCTCCATATTCCAGCGGATGTTGGCAATTTGATCTCTGGTGGCTCTGCCTTTTCTTAAACCTGCTTGAACATCTGGAAGTTCACAATTCACATATTGCTAAGCCCAGCTTGGAGAATTTTGAGCATGACTTTACTAGCGTGTGAGATGAATGCAATTGTGTGGTAGTTTGAGCATTCTTTGGCATTCCCTTTCTTTGGGATTGGAATGAAGACTGACCTTTTACAGTCCTGTGACCACTGCTGAGTTTTCCAAATTTGCTGGCATATTGAGTGCAGCACTTTCACAGCATCATCTTTTAGGATGTGAAATAGCTCAATTGGAATTCCATCACCTCCACTAGCTTTATTCGTCGTGATGCTCTCTAAGGCCCACTTGCCTTCACATTCCAAGGTGTCTGGTTCCAGGTGAGTGATCACGCCATCCTGATTATCTTCATCGTGAAGACCTTTTTTGTACAGTTCTTTTGAGTATTCTTGCCACCTTCTCTTAATATCTTCTGCTTCTATTAGGTCCATACCAGTTCTGTCCTTTATCGAGCCCATTTTTGCATGAAATGTTCCATTGATATCTCTAATTTTCTTGAAAAGATCTCTTGTTTTTCCTATTCTGTTGTTTTCTTCTATTTCTTTGCATTGATCGCTGAGGAAGGCTTTCTTATCTCTCCTTGCTCTTCTTTGGAACTCTGCATTCAGATGCTTATATCTATCTTTTCCTCCTTTACTTTTCGCTTCTCTTCTTTTCACAGCTATTTGTAAGGCCTACTCAGACAGCCATTTTGCTTTTTTGCATTTATACCTTGAGATTGTATAGAGTATGCTCATGGAGTCAGGTCACCATTTGTCCTGTGATTTGATACTCGAGGCTACATTTGAAACTGTGCAATAGAATCAGACAATAGGGTCGAGTCTAGTGCTGAGTAGATAATTTGTGTTCTCCGCTTCAATGTGGACCACTATCTCGGGGATGATTTGGAGTCACATAAAGGATGTCAAGTACCCGTTCGCGTTTCAAGCAGTAATGTGTGATTTCTTTGAGACTCTGCAGTGGAAAATATCCTCATCTCGTATTGAGGGGAAAATTTTGTGGTGTTTCTCGAGTTGCGGCGTAAAACTTGGTGATTTTTTTGACTTGCGACGGGGACCTCAGGAACTCGCTCGTGCTGCTTCAGGGAAGTCAGGTCCCCTTTTGTGTTGGAAGGGGAACTTCAGGATTACTGTCGACCTGTTAAATGTGAACAGGGCCTCTTCTCGACCTGAGTCTGTAAATTGTGTTCTCCTCTCCAATGGGGACGGCTGTGTTAGGTAACTTACTGAGTCGCATAAAGGATGTCAAGTTCCCGTTCGCCTTTCAAGTGGAAATGTGGGATTTCTCTTGAGATTCTGCAGTGGAAAATGTCCTCATCTCGCATTGAGGGGATAATTTGTGGTGTTTCCCGATTTGCGGCAGGAAGCTTGAGGTTCCTCTCGAGTTGCGATGGGGATCCCAAGAACTCGTTCGTGTTGCCCCAGGGAAGTCAGGTCTCCTATCTTTTTGGAAGGGGAACCTCGAGATTCCTCTATAAAGAGCAGCAGTGGAATAGGGCCGCATTTAGCGTTGAGTCAGTCAACTGTTTGTTCTTCTCCAGTGGAGACAGGGATCTCGCGGTTGCTCTCAAAATTCTCCAGGGGATTCAGGCCTCGTCTCTTGTTCAGATCTGGAAATGCGTTTTCTTCTCGAGTTGTAATACGGGTGATAGGCCACTTTCAGTTCAGTTCGATTCAGTCGCTCAGTCATGTCTGACTCTTAGTGACTCCTGAACCACAACATGAAAGGCCTCCCTGTCCATCACCAACTCCCGACATTCAATCTAACTCATGTCCATCGAGTCAGTGATGCCATCCAGCCACCTCATTCTCTGTCGTCCCCATCTCCTCCTACCCCCAACCGCTCCCAGCATCAGAGTCTTTTCCGGTGAGTCATCTCATCGCATGTGGTGGCCAAAGTATTGGAGTTTCAGCTTTAGCATCAGTCCTTCCAATGAACACCCAGGATTGATCTCCTCTAGAATGGACGGGTTGGATCTCCCTGCAGTCCAAGGGACTCTCAAGAGTCTTCTCCAGCACCACAGTTCAAAAGCATCAATTCTTGGGTGATCAGATTTCTTCACAGTCCAACTCTCACATCCATACATCCGTTCCGTTCCGTTCCGTTCAGTCGCTCAGTCGTGTCCAACTCTTTGCGACCCCGTGGACTGTACCCTACCAAGCTTCTCCGTCCATGGGGTTCTCCAGGCAAGAATACTGGAGTGGGTTACCATTTCCTTCTCCAGGGGATCTTCCCGACCCGGGGATCGAACCCGGGTCTCCCGCATTGGAGGCAGACGCTTTAACCTCTGAGCCACCAGGGAAGCCCACATCCATACATGACCACGGGAAAAACCATAGTCTTGACTAGACGGACCTTGGTTGGCAAAGTAATGTCTCTGCTTTTGAAAATGCTATCTAGGCTGGTCATAACTTTCCTTCCAAGGAGTAAGCGTCTTTTAATTTCATGGCTGCATTCAGCATCTGCAGTGATTTTTGAGCCCCAAAAAATAAAGTCTGAGACGGTTTCGACTGTTTCCCCATCTATTTCCCAAGAAGTGATGGGACCAGATGCGATGATCTTCGTTTTCTGAATGTTGAGCTTCAAGCCAACCTTTTCACTCTCCTCTTTTGCTTTCATCAAGAGACCTTTGAATTCCTCTTCACTTTCTGCCATAAGGGTGGTGTCATCTGCATATCTGAGGTTATTGATATTTCTTCTGGCAATCTTGATCCCAGCTTGTGCTTCATCCAGCCCACAGTTCCTCATGATATACTCTGCATAGAAGTTAAATAAGCAGGGTGACAATATACAACCTTGACGTACTCCTTTTCCTATTTGGAACCAGTCTGTTGTTCCATGTCCAGTTCTACCTGTTGCTTCCTGACCTGCATACAGGTTTCTCCAGATGCAGGTCAGGTGGTCTGGGATTCCCATCTCTTTCAGAATGTTCCACAGTTTATTGTGATCCACACAGTCAAAGGCCTTGGCATAGTCAATGAAGCAGAAATAGATGTTTTTCTGGAACTCTCTTGCTTTCTCCATATTCCAGCGGATGTTGGCAATTTGATCTCTGGTGGCTCTGCCTTTTCTTAAACCTGCTTGAACATCTGGAAGTTCACAATTCACATATTGCTAAGCCCAGCTTGGAGAATTTTGAGCATGACTTTACTAGCGTGTGAGATGAATGCAATTGTGTGGTAGTTTGAGCATTCTTTGGCATTCCCTTTCTTTGGGATTGGAATGAAGACTGACCTTTTACAGTCCTGTGACCACTGCTGAGTTTTCCAAATTTGCTGGCATATTGAGTGCAGCACTTTCACAGCATCATCTTTTAGGATGTGAAATAGCTCAATTGGAATTCCATCACCTCCACTAGCTTTATTCGTCGTGATGCTCTCTAAGGCCCACTTGCCTTCACATTCCAAGGTGTCTGGTTCCAGGTGAGTGATCACGCCATCCTGATTATCTTCATCGTGAAGACCTTTTTTGTACAGTTCTTTTGAGTATTCTTGCCACCTTCTCTTAATATCTTCTGCTTCTATTAGGTCCATACCAGTTCTGTCCTTTATCGAGCCCATTTTTGCATGAAATGTTCCATTGATATCTCTAATTTTCTTGAAAAGATCTCTTGTTTTTCCTATTCTGTTGTTTTCTTCTATTTCTTTGCATTGATCGCTGAGGAAGGCTTTCTTATCTCTCCTTGCTCTTCTTTGGAACTCTGCATTCAGATGCTTATATCTATCTTTTCCTCCTTTACTTTTCGCTTCTCTTCTTTTCACAGCTATTTGTAAGGCCTACTCAGACAGCCATTTTGCTTTTTTGCATTTATACCTTGAGATTGTATAGAGTATGCTCATGGAGTCAGGTCACCATTTGTCCTGTGATTTGATACTCGAGGCTACATTTGAAACTGTGCAATAGAATCAGACAATAGGGTCGAGTCTAGTGCTGAGTAGATAATTTGTGTTCTCCGCTTCAATGTGGACCACTATCTCGGGGATGATTTGGAGTCACATAAAGGATGTCAAGTACCCGTTCGCGTTTCAAGCAGTAATGTGTGATTTCTTTGAGACTCTGCAGTGGAAAATATCCTCATCTCGTATTGAGGGGAAAATTTTGTGGTGTTTCTCGAGTTGTGGCGGAAAGCTTGGGGTTTTTCTCGACGTGCGACGGGGACCTCAGGAACTCGCTCGTGTTCCCCCAGGGAAGTCAGGTCCCCTTTTCTGTAGGAAGTGGAACTTCGGGATTTCTCTCAAACCGTTAAATCAGAATAGGGCCTCTTCTCGTGTTGAGTCCATGAATTGTGTTCTCTCCAATGGGGACGGCTCTGTTAGGGAACTTTCTGAGTCACATAAAGTGTGTCAAGTTCCTGTTCGCATTTCAAGCGGTAATGTGGGATTTCTCTTGAGATTCTGCAGCGGAAAATTTCCTCATCTCGCATTGAGGGGATAATTCTGTGTTGTTTCTCGACTTGCAGCAGGAAGCTTCATGTTACTCTCGAGTTGCGAAGGGGACCTCAGGACCTAGATCGCGATGTCCCAGGGAAGTTAGGTCTCCTTGCGCATTGGAAGGGGAACATCGGAATTCCTCTTGAGGCCTGGCAGAGTAATATGGTCGCATCTAGTGCTGTGTAGATATATTGTGTTCTCCGCTTCAATGTGGATGGCTATCTCGGTGAAGTTTTTGGTCTCATAAAGGGTGTCAAGTTCCCGTTCAATTTTCAAGCGGAAATGTGGGATTTCTCTTGAGATTCTGCTGCAGAAAATTTCCTCAGCTCGGATTGATGGGGGAACATTTTTGTTTATCTTGAGTTGCGGCGGAAATCTTGGGGTTCCTCTCGAGTTGTGACGGTGACCCCCGGAACTTGATCACATTGTCCCAAGAAGGTTGAAATCGTTTGCTGTTTGAAGGGGACCTCAGGATTCATGTCTAGTAGCAGGAGACGAATAGGGCCTCATCTAGTGTTGTGTACGTAAATTGTGTGCTCCGCTTCAATGTGGACGGCTATGTTGGGGAAGCATTTGGTTCGCTTAAAGGGTGTCAAGTTCCCATTCGAGTTTCAAGTGGGATAGTGGGATTTCTCTTGAGACTCTGCCTCAGAAAAAATTCCTCATCTCGCATTGAGGGGATAATTTTGTGGTGTTTCTCGAGTTGTGGCAGGAGGCCTGGGCTCCCTCTTGAGTTGCAATGGGGACCTCAGGAAATCCCCGTGTCTCTTCAGAGAAGTCAGGTCGATTTTTTGTTGGACGGGGAATTTCTGGATTACTCTCAAGTCGTTAAATGATAATAGGGCCTCATCTCAAGTTAAGAATATAAATTGTGTGCTCCTCTCGAGTGGGGATGGCTATGGTAGGGAACTTTCTGAGTCACATAAAGTGTGTCAAGTACCCGTTCGCCTTTCAAGCTAGAATGTGAGATTTCTCTTGAGACACTGACACGGAAAAAATTCCTCATCTCGCATTGAGGGAATAATTTTGTGGTGTTTCTTGAGTTGCGGAGGGAAGTTGGGGTTGACGGGGATGTCAGTAACTCGCTCGTATTGACCCAGGGAAGTCAGGTCTCCTATAGTGTTGAAAGGGGAAACTCAGGATTCCTTTATAAGGAGAAGCAGAGGAATAGGGCCGCATCGAGCGTTGAGTCAGGCAACTGTTTGTTCTTCTCCAGTGGAGACAGGGATCTCCGGTTGCTCTCAATATTCTCCAGGGGATTCCGTTCTCCTCTCTTGTTCTGACCTGGAACTGCATTTTCTTCTCGAATTGTAATACGAGTGTTAGGGCACATTAGAGTTGAATTTGTACCTGGAGATTGTATAGAGTATGCTCGTGCAGTCAGGTCTCCACTCGTCCTGTGAGTTGATATTCGAGGTTACATTTGAATTTCTCTTGCGAAACTGAAATGGAAATGTTCTTCTTCTCGCCTTGAGGGAAGAATCTTGTGGTTTTTCTTGTGGCGGGAAGCTTGGGATACCCCTCGAGTTGTGATGGGGAACTCAGGAAATCCCCGTGTTGCTTCAGAGAAGTTAGTTCCATTTTTTGTTGGAAGAGGAACTTCGGGATTACTCTCGAGCTGTTAAATGGGAATAGGGCCTCATCTCAATTTAAGTCTGTAAACTGTGTGCACGTCTCCAGTGGGGATGTTTGTTAGGGAACTTTTTGAGTCAAATAAATGGTGTCAAGTGGCCTTTTGAGTATCAAGCGGGAATGTGAGATTCCTCTTGAAACTCTGCAGTGGAAATGTTCCTCATCTCACATTGAGGGGAAAATTTTGTGGTATTTCTCACATTGCACTGGAAAGTTTGGGGTTCTTCTCGAGTTGAGAGGGAGACCTAATGTCGTAGCTAGTGTTGCTTCAGGGAAGTCAGGTCCTCTTTTGAGTGGTACGGGGAACTTCGGGTTTACTCTCGAGACCTTAAATGGGAATGGGGCCTCATCTCAAGTTCAGTCCGTAAATTGTGTGCTCCTCTTCAGGGGGACAGGTATGGTAGGGAACTTTTTGAGTCACATAATGGCTGTCAAGTACCGTTCGAGTTTCAGGTGGGAATATGGGATTTCTATTGAGATTCTGCAGCAGAATATTTCCTCATCTCGCATTGATGGGGTACCATTGTCGTTTTTCTCGTGTTGCGGGGGAAAGCTTGGTGTGGTTCTCGAGTTGCAACGGGGACCTCTGGAACCCGCTCTCGTTGTCCCAAGATGTTCAAAATCATTTGCTGTTGGAAGGGAAACCTCAGGATTCATGTCTAGGCTCAGGATACGAATAGGGCCACATGTAGTGTTGTGTACATAAATTGTGTGCTTCGCTTCAATGTGGACGGCTATGTCAGGGAAGTATTTGGGTCGCATAAAGGGTGACAAGTACCCAATCGCCTTTCAAGAAGGAATGTGGCATTTCTCTTGAGACTCTGCCACCGAAAGAAGTCCTCATCTCGCATTGAAGGGATAATTTTGTGTTGTTTCTTCGCTTGTGTTGGGAAGCAGGGGATTCCTCTCGAGTAGTGATGGGGACGTAAGGAACTCGCTCGTGTTGCCCCAGGGAAGTCAGGTCTCCTATCCTGTCGAAAGGGGAACCTCGGGATTACTCTATAAGGAGAAGCAGAGAAATAGGGCCCCATCAAGCATTGAGTCGGGGAACTGTTTGTTCTTCTCCAGTGGAGAGAGGGATTGCACCGTTGCTCTCAAAATTCTCCAGGGTATTCAGGCCTCGTCTCTTATTCAGGCCTGGAACTGCACTTTCTTCTCGAGTTGTAATACCGTTGATGGGCCACTTTAGAGTTGCATCTGTACCTGGAGATTGTATATAGTATGCTCGTGGAGTCACGACTCCATTCGTCCTGTGAGTTGATACTCGAGGAAACATTTGAACCTGTGCAGTAGAATCAGACAATATCTCGATTGGGTGGTGACATCCGTACCTTTTCCACTTGAGTTTTGAAAACAGGTTATCCTCCCGAGTTCCAAGGTTGTACCTGCCTACACGTCCTGTGCGACCGGAATGTCTGGATTCCATTCCAGAGAAAGCAGAGGAATCAACTCTCATCTGTAAAAGAGAAGTGGAAAACGGGGCATTTTGTCAGTGTGGCAAGAAACTCGGTGTTCCTCGGGATTGGGGCTGTGTATGTCGGTTTAGTTTATAGTGGTATAAAGGATAGTAAGTAACCTGTCGAGTTTCAAGTGGGAATGTGGAATTTCTCTTACCGAATCTGAAACGGAAATGTTGTTCATCTCGCCTTGAGGGCACAATCTTGTGGTTTTTCTTGAGTGTCGGTGGGAAGCTTCGGCTCCCTCTCGATTTGCGATGGGGACCTCAGGTAATCCCCCATGTTGCTTCTGAGAAGTCAGTTTCCCTTTGTGTTGAAAGGGGAACTTCGGGATTACTCTCGAGCCATTCAATGGGAATAGGGCCTCTTCTCAAGTGAGTCCGTAAATTTTGTTCTCTGCAATGGGGACGGCTGTGTTAGGGAACTTTCTCAGTCGCATAAAGGGTGTCAAGTTCCCATTCTCCTTTCAAGCGGTAATGTGGGATTTCTCTTGAGATTCTGCAGCGGAAAATTTCCTCATCTCGCATTGAGGGGAAAATTTTGTGGTGTTTCTCGAGTTGCGGCTGGAAGCTTGGGGTTTATCTCGACTTGTGATGGGGACCTCAGGAACTCGCTCGTGATGCTTCAGGGAAGTCAGGTCCCCTTTTGTGTTGGAAGGAGAACTTCGGGATTACTCTCAAGCTGTTAAATGGGAATAGGGCCTCTTCAAGAGTTCAGTCCATAAATTGTGTTCTCCTCTCCAATGGGGACAGCTGTGTTAGGGAACTTTCTGAGTCTCATAAAGGGTGTCAAGTACCTGTTCGCCTTTCAAGCGGGAATGTGGGATTTCTCTTGAGATTCTGCAGCTGAAAACTTCCTCATCTCGCATTGTGGGGATAATTTTGTGGTGTTTTTCTACTTGTGGCGGGAAGCTCGGGGTTCTTCTCGAGTTGCGACGGGGACCTAAGGAACTTGCTCGTGTTGCCCCAGGGAAGTCAGTTCTTCTATCGTTTTTGAAGGGGAATCTTGAGATTCCTGTATAAGGAGCAGCAGAGGTATAGAGCTGCATCTAGCGTTGTGTCAGTCAACTGTTTGTTCTTCTCCAGTGGAGACAGGTATCGCGCGGTTGTTCTCAATATTCTCCAGGGTATTCAGACCTCGTCTCTTGTTCAGGCCTGGAACTTCGCTTTCTTCTCGAGTTGTAATACCGTTGATGGGCCACTTTAGAGTTGCATTTGTACCTGGAGATTGTATAGAGTATGCTCGTGGAGTCAGGACTCCATTCGTCCTGTGAGTTGATACTCGAGGAAACATTTGAACCTGTGCAGTAGAATCAGACAATATCTCGATTGGGTGGTGACATCCGTACCTTTTCCACTTGTGTTTTGAAAACAGGTTATCCTCCGGAGTTTCAAGGTTGTACCTGCCTACACGTCCTGTGCGACTGGAATGTCTGGATTCCATTCCAGAGAAAGCAGAGGAATCAACTCTCATCTGTAAAAGAGAAGTGGAAAACGGGGCATTTTGTCAGTGTGGCAAGAAACTCAGTGTTCGCGGGATTGGGGCTGTGTATGTCGGTTTAGTTTATAGTGGTATAAAGGATGTTAAGTAACCTGTCGAGTTTCAAGTGGGAATGTGGAATTTCTCTTACCGTATCTGAAACGGAAATGTTGTTCATCTCGCCTTGAGGGCACAATCTTGTGGTTTTTCTTGAGTGTCGGTGGGAAGCTTTGGCTTCCTCTCAGTTTGTGACGGGGACCTCAGGTAATCCCCCGTGATGCTTCTGAGAAGTCAGTTTCCCTTTGTGTTGGAAGGGGGACTGCGGGATTACTCTCAAGCAGTTCAATGGAAATAGGGCATCTTCTCGAGTTGAGTCCGTAAATTTTGTTCTCCTCTCCAATGGTGACCGCTGTGTTAGGGAACTTTCTCAGTTGCATAAAGGGTGTCAAGTTCCCATTCTCCTTTCAAGCGGTAATGTGGGATTTCTCTTGAGATTCTGCTGCCCAAAATTTCCTCATCTCGTATTGAGGCCATATTTTTGTTCTGTTTCTAGAGTTTCGATGGGAAGCTGTGGGTATTTCTCTAGTTGCGACCGGGACCTCAGGAACTCGCTCGGGTTGCTTCAGGAAAGTCAGCTCTTCTTTTGTGTTGGAAGGGGAACTTCCGGATCACTCTCCAGGCATTAAATGGGAATAGGTCCTTCACTCAGGTTGAGTCCAAAAAGTGTGTTTTCCTCTCCAATGGGGACGGCTGTGTGAGGGAAATTTCTGAGTCGCATAAAGGGTGTCAAGTACCATTTTGCCTTTCAAGTGGGAATGTGGGATTTCTCTTGAGATTCTGCTGCCCAAAATTTCCTCACCTCGCATTGAGGCCATATTTTTGTGGTGTTTCTCGAGTTAGGGCGAGAAGCTGGGGGTACTTCTAGAGTTGCAGCGGGGACAACAGGAACTAGATCGGGTTGCTTCAGGGAAGTCAGGTCTCCGTTTTGTGTTGAAAGGGGAACTTCTGGATTACTTTCGGGCCATTTAATGAGAATAGGGCCTCTTCTCGCATTAAGTCCATAAAGTGTGTTCTCCTCTACAATGGGGATGGCTGTGTGAGGGAAATTTCTGAGTCACATAAAGGGTGTCAAGTACCCTTTTGCCTTTCAAGTGGGAATGTGGGATTTCTCTTGAGATACTGCCACGCAAAATTTCCTCATGTCGCATTGAGGCCATATTTTAGTGGTGTTTCTCGAGATTTGGCGGGAAGCTGGGGGTACTTTTCGAGTTGAGACGGGGACCTCAGGAACTCGCTCGGGTTGCTTCAGGGAAGTCAGGTCCCCTTTTGTGTTGGAAGGGGAACTTCCGGATTACTCTCGAGCCATTAAATCGGAGTAGGGCCTCTTCTCGTGTTGAGTCCATAAAGTGTTTTTCCTCTCCAATCGGGACATATGTGTGAGGGAACTTTCTGAGTCACATAAAGGTTGTCACTACCATTTTGCCTTTCAATCGTGAATGTGGCTTTTCTCTTGAGATCCTGCAGCACAAAATTACCTCATCTCGCACTTAGGGGATAATTTTGTGGTGTTTCCCGAGAAGCGGCGGGAAGCTGGCAATAATGTTCGAGGTACAAGGACGACCTCAGGAACTCATTTCGGTTGCTTCAGGGAAGTCAAGTCCCCTTTTGTGAAGCAAGTGGAAATTCGGGATTACTTTCACGACGTTAAATGGGAAAAGGGCCTCTTCTCGAGGTGAGGCCATAAAGTGTGTTCTCCTCTCAAATGGGGACGGCTGTGTGAGGGAACTTTCTGAGTCCCATTAAGGATGTCAAGTATCCTTTTGCCTTTCAACAGGGAATGTGGGATTTCTCTTGAGATTCTGCAGCACACAATTTCCTCATCTCGAATTGAGGGGATAATTTGGTTGTTTTTCTCTAGTGTCTACGGGAATCTTGGGGTACTTCTCGAGTTGCGACGTGGACCTCATGAACTCGCTCGGGTTGCTTCAGGAAAGTCAGTTCCCCTTTTGTGTTGGAAGAGGAACTTCCAGGTTACTCCAGAGGCATTAAATGGGAATAGAGGCTCTTCTCGAGTTTAGTCCATAAGGTGAGTTCTACTCTCCAATCGGGAATGCTGTTTGAGGGAACTTTCTGAGTCGGATAAGGGGTGTCAAGTACACTTATCCCTGTCAAGGGGGAATGTGGGAATTCTCTTGAAATTCTGCAGTCCAAAATTTCCTCATTTCGCTTTGAGGGGATAATTTTATGGTGTTTCTCAAGTTGCGGTGGGAAGCTGGAGGTACTTCTCGAGTTGCAACAGGGACCTCAGGAACTGGCTCGAGTTGCTTCAGGGAATAAGGTCACCTTTTTTTGTTGGAAGGGGAATTTCCGGATTACTTTCTAGCCGTTAAATGGGAATAGGACCACTTCTTGAGTTTAGTCCAAAAAGTGTGATTTCCTCTCCAATGGGGCGGCTGTTTGAGGGAACTTTCTGAGTCGCAGAAAGTTTGTCAAGTAGCCTTTTGCCTTTCAAGCGGGAATGTGGGTCTTTTCTTGAGATCTGCAGCCCAAAATTTCCTCATTTCGCTTTGAGGAGATAATTTTGTGGTGTTTCTCGAGTTGGGGGTAGCTGGGTGTACTTCTACAGTTGCCACAGGGACCTCAGCTACTCGCTCGTGTTGCTTTAGGGAAATCAATTCCCCTTTTGTGAAGGAAGGGGAATTTCGGGAATACTCTCGAGCTATTAAATGGGAATAGGGCCTCTTCTCGAGTTGAGTCCTTAAAGTGTGTTCTCCTGTCCAACTGGGACGTCTGTGTGAGGGAAATTTATGTGTCACATAAAGAGTGTCAAGTACCCTTTTTATTTTCAGGCGAGAATGTGGGATTTCTCTTGAATAGTGCTGCGCAAAATTTCCTCATCTTGCATTCAGGGGATAATATTGTGGTGTTTCTCCTGTTGAGGCGGGAAGCTGGGGGTACATATCGAGTTGTGACGTGAAATTCAGGAACTCGCTCGTGTTGCTTCAGGGAAGTTAGGTCCCCTATTTAATGGAAAGGGAATTTCGGGATTACTCTCGAGCCGTTAAATGGAAATAGGGCCTCTTCTCGAGTTGAGTCCGTAAAGTAGGTTCTACTCTCCAGTGGGGATGACTGTGTGAGGGAAATTTCTGAGTCGTATAAAGCGTTTCAAGTACCCGTTTGCCTTTCAAGCGGGAAAGTAGGATTTCTCTTGAGATTCTGCAGCGCAAAATTTCCTCATCTCACATTGAGGGGATCATTTTGTGGTGTTTCTCGAGTTTCGGCAGGAAGTTGGGGGAACATCTCGAGTTGTGACGGGGACCTCATTAACTCGCTTGGGTTTCGTCAGGGAAATCAGGTCCGCTTTTGTGTTGGGAGGGGAATTTCGGGATTACTCTCGATCCGTTAAATGGGAATAGGGCTTCTTCTCGATTTGAGTCCATAAAGTGTGTTCTACTCTCCAATGGGGATGGCTGATTGAGGGAACTTTCTGAGTCCCATACAGGGTGTCAAGTACACTTTTGCCTTTGAAGTGGGAATATTTGATTTCTCTTGAGATTCTGCAGTGGAAAATTTCCTCATCTCGCATTGAGGGGATAATTTTGTGGTGTTTCTCGAGTTGCGATGGGAAGATTGGGGTATTTCTCGAGTTGTGACGGGGAACGCAGGAACTCGCTCGGGTTGCTTCAGGGAGGTCAGGTCCCCTTTTTTGTTGGAAGGGGAACTTCCGGATTACTCTCGAACTGTTAAATGGGAACAGGGCCTCTTCTCGAGTTGAGTCCATAAAGTGTGTTCTCCTCTCCAATTGGGAAGTCTGTGTGAGGGAAATTTATATGTCGCATAAAGGGTGTCAAGTACCCTTTTGATTTTCATTCGAGAATGTGGGATTTCTCTTGAATAGTGCTGTGCAAAATTTCCTCATCACGCATTGAAGGGATAATTTTCTGATGTTTCTCCTGTTGAGGCGAGAAGCTGGGGGAACTTCTCGAGTAGCGACGAGGACCTCAGGAACTCACTCTGGTTACTTTAGGCATGTCAGGTCCCCTTTTGTGTTGGTAGGGGAACTTCGCCATTACTCTCGAGCCCTTAAATGAGAATAGGGCCTCTTCTAGAGTTGAGTCCATAAAGTGTGTTCTCCTCTTTAATGGGGACAGCTGTGTGAGGGAAATTTATGAGTCGCATAAAGGCTGTCAAGTACCCTTTTGATTTTCAGGTGGGAGTGTGGAATTTCTCTTGAATTTTACAGTGCAAAATTTCCACATCTCGCATTGAGCGGATATTTTGTGGTGTTACGCATGTTGAGGCCGGAAGCTGGGGGTACATCTCGAGTTGCGACCGGGACGTCAGGAACTCGCTCGGGTTCCTTCAGGGAAGTAAATTCCCCTTTTGTGAAGTAGGGGAAACCTCAGGATTACTCTCGAACCGTTAAAGGGGAATAGCACCTCTTCTCGTGTTGAGTCCAAAAAGTGTAATTTACTCACCAATGGGGACGGCTGTGTGAGGGAACTTTCTAAGTCTCATAAAGTTTGTCAAGTACACTTTTGCCTTTCTAGAGAGAATGTGGGATGTCTCTTGAGATTCTGCAGCAAAAAATTTTAGTCATCTCACATTGAGGGGATAATTTTGTGGTGTTTCTCGATTAACGGCGGGAAGTTGGGTACTTCTCGAGTTGTGATGGGGACCTCAGGAACTCGCTCGGGTTGTTCCAGAGAAGTCAGGTTCCCTTTTGTGTTGGAAGGGAAACTTCCGGATTACTCCCAAGACGTTAAATGGGAAGAGGGCCTCTTCTAGACTTGAGTCCTTAAATTGTGTTCTCCTCTCCAATGGGGACGTCTGTTAGGGAACTTTCTGAGTCGCATAAAGTGTGTCAAATAAACTTTTGCCTTTCAAGCAGAAATGTGGGATTTCTCTTGAGATTCTGCAGCGCACAAATACCTCATCTCGCATTGAGAGAATGATTTTGAGGTGTTTCTCCAGTTGGGCCTGGTAGGTGGAGTATTTTACGAAATGCGACTGGGACCTCAGGAACTTGCTCGGGTTGCTTCAGGGAAGTCAGTTCCCTTTTTGTTGGAAGGAGAACTTTCGGAATACTCTCGAGCTGTAAAATGGGAATAGGGTCTCTTCTCGCGTTGAGTCCATAAAGTGTGTTCTCCACCCCATGCTGACGGATGTTAGGGAACTTTCTGAGTGGCATAAAGTGTGTCAAGTACCCTTTTGCCTTTCAAACGGGAATGTGGAATTTCTCTTGAGATTCTGAAGAGCAAAATTTCCTCATCTCGCATTGAGGGGATAATTTTGTTGTGTTTCTCGAATTGCAGTGAGAAGCTGGGGGTAATTCTCGAGTTACGACGGGGACCTCAGGAACTCATTGGAGCTACTTCAGGGAAATCAGGTCCCCTTCTGTGATGGAAGGGGAACTTCCGGATTATTCTCGAGCCCGTTAATGGGAATAGGGTCTCTTCTCGCATTGAGTCCATAAAGTGTGTTCTCCACCCCATGTCGACGGATGTTAGGGAACTTTCTGAGTAACATAATGCTTGTCAAGTACCCTTTTGCACTTCAAGCGGGAATGGGGGATTTCTTTTGAGATTCTGCAGTGCAAAATGACTTCATTTCGCATTGACGGGCTTATTTCGTGCTGTTTCTCGAGTTGAGGCGCGAAGCAGGTGGTATTTCTCGAGTTGCGAAACGGACCTCAGGAACTCGCTCGGGTTGCTTCAGGGAAGTCAGGTCGCCTTTTGTGTTGGAAGGGGAACTTCGCGTTTACTCTCGAGCTGTTAAATGGGAATAGGGCTTCTTCTCGAACTGAGTCCATAAAGTGTATTCTCCTATCCCATGGGGACTGCTGTGTGAGGGAACTTTCTGAGTCGCATGAAGTGTGTCAAGTAGTCTTTTGCCTTTCAAGAGGGAATGTGGTATTTCTCTTGAGATTCTGCAGCGCAAAATTTCCTCATCTCACACTGAGGAGATAATTTTGTGGTGTTTCTCGAGTTGTGTCAGGAAGCTAGGGGTACTTCTCGAGTTGCGACGGGGACCTCAGGAACTCGCTGGGGTTGCTTCAGGAAAGTCAGTTCCCCTTATGTGTTGGAAGGGCAACTTCCGGTTTATTCTCGAGCCGTTAAATGGGCTTAGGGCCTCATCTCGAATTGAGTCCATAAAGTGTATTCTCCTGTCCAATGGGGACGGCTGTGTGAGGGAACTTTCTGAGTCGCATAAAGGGTGTCAACCACCTTTTGCCTTTCAAGCGGGAATGTGGGATTTTCTTGAGATTCTGCAGCGCAAAATTTCCTCATCTCGCACTGAGGAGATAATTTTGTGGTGTTTCTCGTGTTGCGTCGGGTAGCTGGTGGTACTTCTCGAGTTGCAACTGGGACTTCAGGTACTCGCTCGGGTTGCTTCATGTAAGTCAGGTCCCCTTTTGTGATGGAAGGGAAATTCCGGTTAACTCTCGAGCCCTTAAATGGGAATAGAGCCTCTTCTCGATTTGAGTCCATAAAGAGGGTTCTCCACTCCAATGGAGACAGATGTTAGGGATCTGTGTAAGTCGCATAAAGTGTGTCAAGTAGCCTTTCGCATTTCAAGTGGGAATGTGGAATTTGCCTTGAGATTTTGCAGCGCAAAATTTCCTCATCTCGGATTGAGGGGATAATTTTGTGGTGTTTCCCGAGTTGCAGCGTGTAGCTGGGGGTATTTCTCGAGTTGAGACGGGGACGTCAGGAACTCGCTCTTGTTGCTTCAGGGAAGTCAGGTCACCTTTTGTGTTGGAAGGGGAATTTCTGGATTAGTCTCGAGCCATTAAATGGAAATGGACCTCATCTAGGTTTGAGTCCAAAAAATGTGTTTTCTTCTCCAATTGGGACGGCTGTGTGAGGGAACTTTCTGAGTCATATAAAGGGTGTCAAGTATCCTTTTGCCTTTCAAGCGGGAATGAGGGATTTCTCTTGAGATTCTGCAGCTCAAAATTTCCTCATCTCGCATTGAGGGGATAATTTTGTGGTGTTTCTCGAGTTGCGGTGGGAAGCTGGGTGTACTTCTCGAGTTGGGAAGGGGATCTCAGTAAATCCCTCAGATTGCTTCAGAGAGGTCAGGTCCCCTTTAGTGTTGGACTGGGAACGTCGGGATGACTCTCGTGCCCTTAAGTGGGAATAGGGCCTCTTCTCGAGTTGAGTCCATAAAGTGTGTCCTCCTCTCTAATGAAGACGGTTGTTTGAGGGAAATAGCTGAGTCACATAAAGGGTGTCAAGTACCCTTTTGCCTTTCAAGTGGGAATTTGGGTTTTCTCTTGAGATTCTGCAGCGCAAAATTACCTCATCTGCATTGAGGTGATAATTTTGTGGTGTTTATCGAGTTTCTGCGGGGAGCTGGGGGTACATCTCGAGTTGGGACGTGAACCTCAGGAACTCGCTAACCTTCAGGGAAGTCAGGTCCCCTATTGTGTTGGAAGGGAAATATCCGGATTACTCTCGAGACGTTAAATGCATATAGGGCCTCTTTTAGAATTGAGTCCATATAATGTGTTCACTTCTGCAATGTGTACGGTTGTGTGAGTGAATTTTCTGAGTCGCATAAAGTGTGTAAAGGACCCTTTTGCCTTTGAAGTGTGAATGTGGGATTTCTCTTGAGATTCTTCAGCGGAAAATTTCCTCATCTCACATTGAAGGTATAATCTTGTGCTTTTTCTCGAGATGCGGCGGGAAAATGGGGGTACTTCTCTAGTTGCGACTGGAACCACAGGAACTCGCTCGGGTCACTTCAGGGAAGTCCGGTCCCCTTTAGTGTCGGAAAGGGGACGCCCTATTTAATCTCGAGCCCTTAAATGGGAATAGGGCCTTTTCTCGAGTTGAGTCCTTAAAGTGTGTTCTCCTCTCCAATGGGGACGGCATTTTGAGGGAACTTTCTGAGCCGCATAAAGGGTGTCAAGTACACTTTTGCCTTTCAAGCGGGAATGTGGATTTTCTCATGAGATTCTGCAGAGCAAAATTTCCTCATCTCGCAATGAGGGGATAATTTTGTGGTGTTTCTCGAGTTGCCGCTGGAAGTAGAGGGTATTTATCGAGTTGCGATGGGGACCTCAGAAACTCGCTCGGGTTGCTTCAGGGAAGTCAAGTCCCCATTTGTGTTGGAAGCGGAACATCCGGATTCCTCTCGAGCCATTAAATGGGAATATTGCCTCTTCTCGATTTGAGTCCATAAAGTGTGTTCTCCTCTCCACTGAGTATGGATGATAGGGACCATTTTGAGTCACCTGAAGGGAGGCAAGTACCCTTTTGCCTTTCAAGCGGGAATGTGGTATTTCTCTTGAGATTCTGCAGCGCAAAATTACCTCATCTCGCATTGAGGGAATGATTTTGTGGTGTTTCTCGAGTTGCGGCTTGAAGCAGGGGGTACATCTCGAGTTGTGACCGGGACCTCAGGAAATCGCTCGGGTTCCTTCAGGGAAGTCAAGTCACCTTTTGTGTTGGAAGGGGAACTTCCTGATTACTCTCGAGCCGTTAAATGGGAATATTGCCTCTTCTCGATTTGAGTCCATAAAGTGTGTTCTCATCTCCACTGAGGACGGATGTTAGGGACCATTCTGAGTCGCCTAAAGGGAGTCAAGTACCCTTTTGCCTTTCAAGCGGGAATGTGGGATGTCTCTTGAGGTTCTGCAGCACAAAATTTCCTCATCGCACATTGAGGGGATAATTTCGTGGTGTTTCTCGAGTTGCGGCTGGAAGAAGTGGTTACTTCTGACTTGTGACGGGGACCTCAGGAACAAACTCGAGTTACTTCAGGGAAGTCAGGTCCCCTTTTGTTCTGGAAGGGGAACTTCCGCATTACTTTCGAGCTCTTTAATGGGAATATTGCCTCTTCTCGATTTGAGTCCACAACGTGTGTTCTCCTATCCACTGAGGACGATGTTAGGGAACATTATGAGTCGCCTAAAGGGAGTCAACTACCCTTTTGCCTTTCAAGCGGGAATGTAGGATTTTTCCTGAGATTCTGCAGCGCAAAATTCCTCATCTCATATTGAGGGGATAATTTTGTGCTGTTTCTCGAGTTTCGGCAGGATGTTTGGGGAACTTCTCGAGTTGCGACGGCAACCTCAGGAACTCGATCGGGTTTCTTCAGAGAAGTCAGGTCCGCTTTTGTGTTGGAAAGGGAATTTTAGGATTACTATCCATCCTTTAAATGGGAATAGGGCCTCTTCTCGAGTTGAATCCAAAAAGTGTGTACGACTGTACATGGAGACGGCTGATTGAGGGAACTTTCTGAGTCCCATAAAGGGTGTCAAGTATCCTTTTGCCTTTCAAGCGGGAAATGGCATTTCTCTTGAGATTCTGCAGAGCAAAATTTCCTCATCTCGCATTGAGTGGATAATTTTATGGTGTTTCTTGAGTTGCGGCGGGAAGCTGGGGGTAGTCTCGAGTTGCGAAGAGGACCTCAGAAACTCACTCAGGTTGCTTCGGGGAAGTCAGGTCCCCTTTTGTTTTGGAAGGGGAAATTCGGGATTACTCTCTAGCCGTTAAATGGTAATAGGGCCTCTTCCCAAGTTGAGTTCCTAAATTGTGTTCTCCTCTCCAATGGGGACACCTGTGTGAGGGAACTTTCTGAGTCGCATTACGGGTGTCAAGTACAGTTTTGCCTTTCCAGCCGGACGTGGGATTTCTCTTGAATTGTGCAGCACAAAATTTCGTGATCTCGCATTGAGAGGATAATTTTGTGGTGTTTCTCGTGTTGCGGCGGGAAGCTGGGGAATCTTCTCGAGTCACGAAGAGGACCTCAGGAATTCACTCTGGTTGTTTCAGGGAAGTCAGGTCCCCTTTTGTGTTGGAAGGGGAATTTCAGGATTACTCTCGAACCTTTAAATGGGAATTGGGCCTCTTTTCGAGTTAAGTGCATAAAGTGTGTTCTTCTCTCCAATGGGGAAGACTGTGTGAGGGAATTTTCTGAGTCTCACCTGATGGCGCAGACGCAAGAGATGCCATCCCCTCCCGCGCAGATGCAAGAGAAGCCTTCCCTGCCTGGGCAGACGCGAGAGACCGCGGCCCCTTCCGCACAGATGCCAGTGACACTGGCCCCATCTGCGCGGTCCGCAGTCGCGAGAGAAGCTGGCTCCACCCACGCAGACCCGCGAGATTCCGGCCCCTTGCGCACAGATGCGAGTGACACTGGCCCCTTCCGCGCAGTCGAGAGAGAAGCCGGCTCCACCTGCGCAGACCCGCGAGACCCCGGCCCCTTCCGCGCAAATTCGAGTGACACTGGCCCCGCCCGCAAAGACGCGAGATACACCGGCCCCGCCCGCTCAGGCCCTAGAGTCCTGGGTCCGCGCAGACGCAAGAGAACCAGGCCACACCCGCCCAGACGCAAGAGATGCCTTCCCCGCCCGCGCAGTCGCTAGAGACGCTGGCCCCGCCCGCGAAGACGCCAGAGATGCAGGCCCTGGCGCAACCGACCATGCAAAGATGCCCGGCCATGAGGAGTTCCCCACGCCTGAGGCCAGGGCAGGCTGCCAAGAGGAGGTACCCCACGTCCAATAGGCTGTGGCTGTGCGGGGGAGGGCCGAGAGGAGCTACTCACGTTCAAGGTCAGGAGGGGCAGCCTTGAGGACATACCCCTCATCCAAGGTAAGGTGCAGCAACTTCCGGTTTATTAAATGGAAATAGGGCCTCATCTCGAACTGAGTCCATAAAGTGTGTTCTCCTGTCCAATGGGGACGGCTGTGTGAGAGAACGTTCTGAGTCGCATAAAGGGTGTCAAGTACCCTTTTGCAATTCAAGAGGGAATGTCGTATTTCTCTTGAGATTCTGCATCACAAAATTTCCTCATCTCGCATTGAGGGGATAATTTTGTGGTGTTTCACGAGTTGCGGCGGGAAGCTGGGGGTACTTCTCGAGTTGCGATGCGGACGTCAAGAACTCGCTCGGGTTGCTTCACGGAAGTCAGGTCCCCTTTGGTGTTGGAAGTGCAACTTTCGGTTTGCTCTCGAGCTGTTAAATAGGAATAGGGGCTCATCTCGAATTGAGTCCATAAAATGTGTTCTCCTCTCCAATGGGGACTGATGTTAGTGAAATTTCTGAGTCGCATAATGGGTGTCAAGTACCCTTTTGCCTTTCAAGCAGGAATGTGGTATTTCTCTTGAGATTCTGCAGGGCAAAATTTCCTCATCTCGCATTGAGGGGATAATTTTGAGGTGTTTCTCGAGTTGCGGCGGGAAGCTGGAGTACTTCTCGATTTGCGACGGGGACCTCAGGAACTCGCTCGGATTGCTTCAGGGAAATCAGGTTCACTTTTGTGTTGGAGGGGGATCTTCTGGTTTACTCTCAAGCCGTTAAATGGGAATAGGGGCTCATCTCGATTTGTGTCCATAAATTGTGTTCTCCTCTCCAATGAGGACGGCTGTGTGAGAAAACTTTCTGATTCGCATAAAGGTTGTCAAGTACCCTTTTGCCTTTCAAGAGGGATCGTGGTATTTCTCTGGAGATTCGTAAGCGCAAAATTGCCTCATTTCGCATTTTGGGGTTAATTTTTTAGTGTTTCTCGAGTTGCGGCAGAAACCTGGGGGTACTTCTTGAGTTGCGACGGGGACCTCAGGAACTCGCTTGGGTTGCTTCAGGGAAGTCAGGTCCCCTTTTGTGTTTGAAGGGGAATTTCCGGTTTACTCTAGAGCCATTAAATGAGAATAGGGCCTCATCTCAAATTGAGTCCATAAAGTGTGTTCTCCTTTCCAATGGGGACGGCTGTGTGAGGGAACTTTTTGAGTCACATAAAGGGTGTCAAGTACCTTTTGCCTTTCAAGAGGGAATGTGGTATTTCTCTTGAGATTCTGCAGCCCAATATTTCCTCATCTCGAATTGAAGGGATAATTTTGTGGTGCTTCTCGAGTTGCGGCGGGAAGATAGGGGTACGTCTCGAGTTGAGATGGGGACGTCAGGTTCTCGCTCGGGTTTCTTCAGGGAAGGCAAGTCCCCTTTTTTTTGAAAGGGGAACTTCCGGTTTTCTCTCTAGCCCATAATTGGGAATAGGGCCTCATTTCGTATTGAGTCCATAAAGTGTGATCTCCTCTCCAATGGGGACTGATATTAGTGAAATTTCTGAGTCGCATAAAGGGTTTCAAGTACCCTTTCCCTTTCAAGAGGGAATGTGGTATTTCTTTTGAGATTGTGCAGAGCAAAATTTCCTCATCTCGCATTGAGGGGAAATTTTTGTGGTGTATCTCGAGCTACGACGGGAACCTGGGGGTAATTCTCGAGTTGCAACCGGGACCTCAGGAGCTCTCTCGGGTTCCTAGAGGTGAATAGGTCCCCTTTGCGTTGGAAGGGGAAATTCAGGTTTACTCCCGAGCCGTTAATTGGGAATAGGGCTAATCTCGAATTGAGTCCATTAAGTGTGTTCTCCTCTCCAATGAGGACTGATGTTAGTGAAATTCCTGAGTCGCATAATGGGTGTCAAATACACTTTTGCCTTCAAGAGGGAATGTGGTATTTCTCTGGAGATTCTGCAGCGCAAAATTTCCTCATCTCACATTGAGGGCATAATTCTGTGCTGTTTCTCGAGTGCGGCGGGAAGCTGGGGGTAATTCTCGAGTTGCAACAGGGACCTCAGGAACTCGCTCGGGTTGCTTCAAGGAAAGCATGTCCCCTTCTGTGTTGCAAGTGGGTGTTCCTGTTTACTCTCGAGCTGTTAAATGAGACTAGGGGCTTATTGCCAATTGAGTCCATAAATTGTTTTCTCCTCTCCAATGGGGACTGATGTTATTGAAATTTCTGAGTCTCATAAAGGGTGTTCAAGTACCTTTAGCCTTTCAAAAGGGAATATGGTATTTCTCTTCTGATTCTGCATCGCAATATTTCCACATCTCGCATTGAGGGGATAATTTTGTGGTGTTTCTCGAGTTGCGGTGGGAAGCTGGGGGTACTTCTCGAGTTGCGACGGGGACCTCAGGAACACGCTCGGGTTGCTTCAGGGAATTCAGGTCCCCTTTGGTGTTGGAAGGGGAACTTCCGGTTTACTCTCGAGCTGTTAAATGGGAATAGCGCCTCATCTCGAATTGAGATCATAAAGTGTATTCTCCTCTCCATTGGAGATTGATGTTAGTGAAATTTCTGAAACGCGTAAAGGGTGTCAAGTATCCTTTTGTCTTTGAAGAGGGAATGTGGTATTTCTCTTGAGATTCTGCTGCACAAAAATTCCTCATCTCGATTTGAGGGGATAATTTTGCGGTGTTTCTCGAGTTGCAGAGGGAAGCTGGGGGTACTTCTCGAGTTGCGACGGAGACCTCAGGAACTCGCTCGGGTTGCTTCAGGGAAGTCTGTTCCCCTTTGGTGTTGGAAGGGGAACTTCCGGTTTACTCTCGAGCCGTTAAATGGGAATATACCATCATCTCGAATTGAGTCCATAAAGTGTGTTCTGCTCTCCAAAGTGGACGGGTTTGAGGGAAATTTCTGAGTCACATAAAAGTATTCAAGTACCCTTTTGCCTTTCAAGAGGGAATGTGGTATTTCTCTTGATATTCTGCAACGCAAAATTTACTCTTCTCTCATTGAGGGAATAATTTTGTGGTGTCTCTTGCGTTGAGGCTGGAAGCTGGGGGTACCCTCGAGTTGCAACCGGGACCTCCGGAACTCGCTCGTGTTGCTACAGGAAAGTCAGGTCCCCTTTTGTGTTGGAAGGAGAACTTCCGGTTTACTCCCGAGCCGTTAAATGGGAATAGGGGCTCATCTCGAATTGAGTTCATACACTGTGTTCTCCTGTCCAATGTGCACTGATTTTAGTGAAATTTCTGAGTCGCATAAAGGGTTTCAAGAACCCTTTTGCCTTTCAAGAGGGAATGTGGTATTTCTCTAGATATTCTGCAGCGCAAAATTTCCTCATCTCGCATTGAGGGCATAATTTTGTGGTGGTCCTCGAGTTACAGCGGAAAGAAGGGTGCATATCTCGTGTTGCGACGGGGACCTCAGAAACTCACTCGCTTTGCTTCAGGGAAGTCAGTTTCCCTTTTGTGATGGCAGGGGAACTTCCGGTTTACTCTCCAGCCGTTAATGGGAATAGGGCCTCATCTCGAATTGAGTCCATAAAGTCTGTTCTCGTCTCCAATGGGGACTGATGTTAGTGAAATTTCTGAGTCGCAGAAAGGGTGTCAAGTACCCTATGCTTTTCAAGAAGGAATGTGGTATTTCTCTTGAGATACTCAGAGCAAAATTTCCTCATTTCGCATTGAGGGGATAATTTTGTGGTGTTTCTCGTGTTGTGGCGGGAAACTGGGGGTACTTCTCAAGTTGCGACGGGGACCTCAGGAACTCGCTCGGATTTCTACAGGGAAGTCAGGTCCCCTTTGGTGTTGGAAGGGAAACTTCTGCTTTACTCTAGAGCCGTTAAATGGGAATAGGGCCTCATCTAGAATTGAGTCCATAAAGTTTGTTCTCCTCTCCAATGGGCACGTCTGTGTGAGGGAACCTTTTGAGTCGCATAAATGGTGTCAAATACCCTTTGCCATTCAAGAAAAAATGTGGGATTAATTTTGAGATTACAAAGAGAAAATTTAGTCATCTCCCATTGAGGGTATAATTTTCTGATGTTTCTGATTTGCTGCAGGAAGCTGGGGGTACTTCTTGAGTTTAGACGGGCACCTGAGGAACTCTCTCGTGTTTCCTCAGGAAAGTCAGGTCCCGTTTTGTGTTGGAAGGGGAACTTCCGGTTTACTCTCGAGACGTTAAACGGGAATAGGGGCTCATCTCGTATTGAGTCCATAAAGTGTGTTCTCCTCTCCAAGGGGGACTGATGTTAGTGAAATTTCTGAGTCGCAAAATGGGTGTCAAATACACTTTTGCCTTTCAAGAGGCAATGTGGGATTTCTCTTGAGATTCTGCAGCGCAAAATTTCCTCATCTCGAATTGAGGGCATAATTTTGTGGTGTTTCTCAAGTGCGGCAGGAAGCAGGGGTAATTCTCGAGTTGCGAGAGGGACCTCAGGAACTCGCTCGGGTTGCTTCAAGGAAGGCATGTCCCCTTTTGTGTTAGAAGTGGAACTTCCTGGTTACTTTCGAGCTGTTAAATGAGAATAGGGGTTTATCGCGAATTGAGTCCATAAAGTGTGTTCTTCTCTCCAATGGGGACTGATGTTATTGAAATTTCTGAGTCTCATGAAGGGTGTCAAGTACCTTTTGCCTTTCAAGAGGAAATGTGGTATTTCTCGAGTTACTGCAGCGCAGTGTTTACTCATCTCGCATTAAGGGGATAATTTTGTGGTGTTTCACGAGTTGCGGCGGGAAGCTGGGGGTACTTCTCGAGTTGCGATGCGGACGTCAAGAACTCGCTCGGGTTGCTTCACGGAAGTCAGGTCCCCTTTGGTGTTGGAAGTGCAACTTTCGGTTTGCTCTCGAGCTGTTAAATAGGAATAGGGGCTCATCTCGAATTGAGTCCATAAAATGTGTTCTCCTCTCCAATGGGGACTGATGTTAGTGAAATTTCTGAGTCGCATAATGGGTGTCAAGTACCCTTTTGCCTTTCAAGCAGGAATGTGGTATTTCTCTTGAGATTCTGCAGGGCAAAATTTCCTCATCTCGCATTGAGGGGATAATTTTGAGGTGTTTCTCGAGTTGCGGCGGGAAGCTGGAGTACTTCTCGATTTGCGACGGGGACCTCAGGAACTCGCTCGGATTGCTTCAGGGAAATCAGGTTCACTTTTGTGTTGGAGGGGGATCTTCTGGTTTACTCTCAAGCCGTTAAATGGGAATAGGGGCTCATCTCGATTTGTGTCCATAAATTGTGTTCTCCTCTCCAATGAGGACGGCTGTGTGAGAAAACTTTCTGATTCGCATAAAGGTTGTCAAGTACCCTTTTGCCTTTCAAGAGGGATCGTGGTATTTCTCTGGAGATTCGTAAGCGCAAAATTGCCTCATTTCGCATTTTGGGGTTAATTTTTTAGTGTTTCTCGAGTTGCGGCAGAAACCTGGGGGTACTTCTTGAGTTGCGACGGGGACCTCAGGAACTCGCTTGGGTTGCTTCAGGGAAGTCAGGTCCCCTTTTGTGTTTGAAGGGGAATTTCCGGTTTACTCTAGAGCCATTAAATGAGAATAGGGCCTCATCTCAAATTGAGTCCATAAAGTGTGTTCTCCTTTCCAATGGGGACGGCTGTGTGAGGGAACTTTTTGAGTCACATAAAGGGTGTCAAGTACCTTTTGCCTTTCAAGAGGGAATGTGGTATTTCTCTTGAGATTCTGCAGCCCAATATTTCCTCATCTCGAATTGAAGGGATAATTTTGTGGTGCTTCTCGAGTTGCGGCGGGAAGATAGGGGTACGTCTCGAGTTGAGATGGGGACGTCAGGTTCTCGCTCGGGTTTCTTCAGGGAAGGCAAGTCCCCTTTTTTTTGAAAGGGGAACTTCCGGTTTTCTCTCTAGCCCATAATTGGGAATAGGGCCTCATTTCGTATTGAGTCCATAAAGTGTGATCTCCTCTCCAATGGGGACTGATATTAGTGAAATTTCTGAGTCGCATAAAGGGTTTCAAGTACCCTTTCCCTTTCAAGAGGGAATGTGGTATTTCTTTTGAGATTGTGCAGAGCAAAATTTCCTCATCTCGCATTGAGGGGAAATTTTTGTGGTGTATCTCGAGCTACGACGGGAACCTGGGGGTAATTCTCGAGTTGCAACCGGGACCTCAGGAGCTCTCTCGGGTTCCTAGAGGTGAATAGGTCCCCTTTGCGTTGGAAGGGGAAATTCAGGTTTACTCCCGAGCCGTTAATTGGGAATAGGGCTAATCTCGAATTGAGTCCATTAAGTGTGTTCTCCTCTCCAATGAGGACTGATGTTAGTGAAATTCCTGAGTCGCATAATGGGTGTCAAATACACTTTTGCCTTCAAGAGGGAATGTGGTATTTCTCTGGAGATTCTGCAGCGCAAAATTTCCTCATCTCACATTGAGGGCATAATTCTGTGCTGTTTCTCGAGTGCGGCGGGAAGCTGGGGGTAATTCTCGAGTTGCAACAGGGACCTCAGGAACTCGCTCGGGTTGCTTCAAGGAAAGCATGTCCCCTTCTGTGTTGCAAGTGGGTGTTCCTGTTTACTCTCGAGCTGTTAAATGAGACTAGGGGCTTATTGCCAATTGAGTCCATAAATTGTTTTCTCCTCTCCAATGGGGACTGATGTTATTGAAATTTCTGAGTCTCATAAAGGGTGTTCAAGTACCTTTAGCCTTTCAAAAGGGAATATGGTATTTCTCTTCTGATTCTGCATCGCAATATTTCCACATCTCGCATTGAGGGGATAATTTTGTGGTGTTTCTCGAGTTGCGGTGGGAAGCTGGGGGTACTTCTCGAGTTGCGACGGGGACCTCAGGAACACGCTCGGGTTGCTTCAGGGAATTCAGGTCCCCTTTGGTGTTGGAAGGGGAACTTCCGGTTTACTCTCGAGCTGTTAAATGGGAATAGCGCCTCATCTCGAATTGAGATCATAAAGTGTATTCTCCTCTCCATTGGAGATTGATGTTAGTGAAATTTCTGAAACGCGTAAAGGGTGTCAAGTATCCTTTTGTCTTTGAAGAGGGAATGTGGTATTTCTCTTGAGATTCTGCTGCACAAAAATTCCTCATCTCGATTTGAGGGGATAATTTTGCGGTGTTTCTCGAGTTGCAGAGGGAAGCTGGGGGTACTTCTCGAGTTGCGACGGAGACCTCAGGAACTCGCTCGGGTTGCTTCAGGGAAGTCTGTTCCCCTTTGGTGTTGGAAGGGGAACTTCCGGTTTACTCTCGAGCCGTTAAATGGGAATATACCATCATCTCGAATTGAGTCCATAAAGTGTGTTCTGCTCTCCAAAGTGGACGGGTTTGAGGGAAATTTCTGAGTCACATAAAAGTATTCAAGTACCCTTTTGCCTTTCAAGAGGGAATGTGGTATTTCTCTTGATATTCTGCAACGCAAAATTTACTCTTCTCTCATTGAGGGAATAATTTTGTGGTGTCTCTTGCGTTGAGGCTGGAAGCTGGGGGTACCCTCGAGTTGCAACCGGGACCTCCGGAACTCGCTCGTGTTGCTACAGGAAAGTCAGGTCCCCTTTTGTGTTGGAAGGAGAACTTCCGGTTTACTCCCGAGCCGTTAAATGGGAATAGGGGCTCATCTCGAATTGAGTTCATACACTGTGTTCTCCTGTCCAATGTGCACTGATTTTAGTGAAATTTCTGAGTCGCATAAAGGGTTTCAAGAACCCTTTTGCCTTTCAAGAGGGAATGTGGTATTTCTCTAGATATTCTGCAGCGCAAAATTTCCTCATCTCGCATTGAGGGCATAATTTTGTGGTGGTCCTCGAGTTACAGCGGAAAGAAGGGTGCATATCTCGTGTTGCGACGGGGACCTCAGAAACTCACTCGCTTTGCTTCAGGGAAGTCAGTTTCCCTTTTGTGATGGCAGGGGAACTTCCGGTTTACTCTCCAGCCGTTAATGGGAATAGGGCCTCATCTCGAATTGAGTCCATAAAGTCTGTTCTCGTCTCCAATGGGGACTGATGTTAGTGAAATTTCTGAGTCGCAGAAAGGGTGTCAAGTACCCTATGCTTTTCAAGAAGGAATGTGGTATTTCTCTTGAGATACTCAGAGCAAAATTTCCTCATTTCGCATTGAGGGGATAATTTTGTGGTGTTTCTCGTGTTGTGGCGGGAAACTGGGGGTACTTCTCAAGTTGCGACGGGGACCTCAGGAACTCGCTCGGATTTCTACAGGGAAGTCAGGTCCCCTTTGGTGTTGGAAGGGAAACTTCTGCTTTACTCTAGAGCCGTTAAATGGGAATAGGGCCTCATCTAGAATTGAGTCCATAAAGTTTGTTCTCCTCTCCAATGGGCACGTCTGTGTGAGGGAACCTTTTGAGTCGCATAAATGGTGTCAAATACCCTTTGCCATTCAAGAAAAAATGTGGGATTAATTTTGAGATTACAAAGAGAAAATTTAGTCATCTCCCATTGAGGGTATAATTTTCTGATGTTTCTGATTTGCTGCAGGAAGCTGGGGGTACTTCTTGAGTTTAGACGGGCACCTGAGGAACTCTCTCGTGTTTCCTCAGGAAAGTCAGGTCCCGTTTTGTGTTGGAAGGGGAACTTCCGGTTTACTCTCGAGACGTTAAACGGGAATAGGGGCTCATCTCGTATTGAGTCCATAAAGTGTGTTCTCCTCTCCAAGGGGGACTGATGTTAGTGAAATTTCTGAGTCGCAAAATGGGTGTCAAATACACTTTTGCCTTTCAAGAGGCAATGTGGGATTTCTCTTGAGATTCTGCAGCGCAAAATTTCCTCATCTCGAATTGAGGGCATAATTTTGTGGTGTTTCTCAAGTGCGGCAGGAAGCAGGGGTAATTCTCGAGTTGCGAGAGGGACCTCAGGAACTCGCTCGGGTTGCTTCAAGGAAGGCATGTCCCCTTTTGTGTTAGAAGTGGAACTTCCTGGTTACTTTCGAGCTGTTAAATGAGAATAGGGGTTTATCGCGAATTGAGTCCATAAAGTGTGTTCTTCTCTCCAATGGGGACTGATGTTATTGAAATTTCTGAGTCTCATGAAGGGTGTCAAGTACCTTTTGCCTTTCAAGAGGAAATGTGGTATTTCTCGAGTTACTGCAGCGCAGTGTTTACTCATCTCGCATTAAGGGGATAATTTTGTGGTGTTTCACGAGTTGCGGCGGGAAGCTGGGGGTACTTCTCGAGTTGCGATGCGGACGTCAAGAACTCGCTCGGGTTGCTTCACGGAAGTCAGGTCCCCTTTGGTGTTGGAAGTGCAACTTTCGGTTTGCTCTCGAGCTGTTAAATAGGAATAGGGGCTCATCTCGAATTGAGTCCATAAAGTGTGTTCTCCTCCTCAATGGGGACTGATATTAGTGAAATTTCTGAGTCGTATAAAGGGTTTCAAGTACCCTCTTGCCTTTCAAGACGGAATGTGGTATTTCTCTTGAGATTGTGCAGCGCAAAATTAGCTCATCTCGCATGGGGCAATAATTTTGTGGTGTTTCTCAAGTTGCGACGGGAAGCTGTGGGTACTTCTCGAGTTGTGACTGGGACCTCAGGAACTCACTCGGGTTTCTTCAGGGAAGGAAGTTCCCCTTTTGTGTTGGAAGGGGAACTTTCAGTTTACTCTCGAGCTGTTAAATGGGAATAGGGCCTCATCTCGAATTAAGACCATAAAGTGTTTTCTCCTCTCCATTGGGGACTGATGTTAGTGAAATTTCTGAAACACGTATAGGGTGTCAATTACACTTTTGCCTTTGAAGAGGGAATGTGATATTTCACTTGATTTTCTGCAGTGCAAAACTTCCTCATCTCGATTTGAGGGGATAATTTTGTGGTGTTTCTCGAGTTGTAGCGGGAAGCTGAGGGTACTTCTCGAGTTGCAACGGGGACCTTAGGAACTCGCTCGGGTTGCTTCTGGGAAGTCAGGTCCCCTTTGGTGTTGGAAGGGGAACTTCCGGTTTACTCTCGAGCCGTAAAATGGGAATCGGGGCTCATCTTGAACTGAGTCCATAAAGTGTGTTCTCCTCTCCAATGGGGTCGTCTGTGTGAGGGAACTTTCTGAGTCGCATAAAGGGTGTCAAATACACTTTGCCATTCAAGAGGGAATGTAGGATTAGTTTTGAGATTATGCAGCGAAAATTTCCTCATCTCCCATTGAGGGGATAATTTTCTGGTGTTTCTGAGTTGCGGCAGGAAGCTGGGGGAACTGCTTAGTTGCGACGGCAACCTACGAAACTCGCTCATGTTTCTTCAGGGTAGTCAGGTCCCGTTTTGTGTTGGAAGGGGAACTTCCGGTTTACTCTGGAGTCGTTAAATGGGAATAGGGCCTCATCTCGAATTGAGTCCACAACGTGTGTTCTCCTCTCCAATGGGGACAGATTTTAGTGAAAACTATGAGACGCATAAAGGGTGACAAGTACCCTTTTGCTTTTCAAGAGGGAACGTTTTGATTTCTCTTGAGATTCAGCAGCTCAAAATTTCCTCATCTCGCATTGAGGGGATAATTTTGCGGTGTTTCTCCAGTTGAGGCGGGAAGCTGGGGGTACTTCTCGAGTTGCGACGGAGACCTCAGGAACTCGCTCGTGTTGCTTCAGTGAAGTCAGGTCCCCTTTTGTGATGGCAGGGAAACTTCCGGTTTACTCTCGGGCCCGTAAGTGGAAATAGGGCCTCATCTCGTATTGAGTCCATAAAGTGTGATCTCCTCTCCAATGGGGACTGATGTTAGTGAAATTTCTGAGTCGCATAAAGGGTGTCAAGTACCCTTTGCCTTTCAAGAGGGAATGTGGTATTTCCCTTAAGATGGTGCAGCACAAAATTTCCTCATCTCGCATTTACGGGATAATTTTGAGGTGTTTCTCGAGTTGCGGCGGGAAGCTAGGGGTACTTCTCGAGTTGCCACGGGGACCTCAGGAACTCGCTCGGGTTGCTTCAGGGAATTCAGGTCCCCTTTGGTGTTGGGAGGGGAACTTCCGGTTTATTCTCCAGCCATTAAATGGAAATAGGGGCTCATCTCGAATTGAGTCCATAAATTGTGATATTCTCCTCAATGGGGACTGATGTTAGTGAAATTTCTGAGTCGTATAAAGGGTGTCAAGTACCCTTTTGCCTTTCAAGACGGAATGTGGTATTTCTCTTGAGATTCTGCAGCGCAAAATTTCCTCATCTCACATTCAGGGGATAATTTTGTTGTGTTTCACAAGTTGCGGCGGGAAGCTGGGGGCACTTCTCGAGTTGCGACGGGGACCTCAGAAACTCACTTGGATTTCTTCAGGGAAGGAAGTTCCCCTTTTGTGTTGGAATGGGAAATTCCGGTTTACTCTCGAGCTGTTAAATGGGAAAAGGGCCTCATCTCGAATTGAGACCATAAAGTGTGTTCTCCTCTCCATTGGGGACTGATGTTAGTAAAATTTCTGAAACTCGTAAAGGGTGTCAAGTACTCTTTTACATTGCAGGAGGAAATGTGGTATTTCTCTTGAGATTCAGTAGCTCAAAATTTCCTCATTTCGCATTGAGGGGATAATTTTGCGGTGTTTCTCGAGTTAAATCAGGAAGCTGGGGGTACTTCTCGAGTTGCGACGGAGACCTCAGGAACTCGCTCGGATTGCTTCAGGGAAGTCAGGTCCCCTTTGGTGTTGGAAGGGGAACTTCCGGTTTCCTCTCGAGCCGTTAAATGGGAATATAACGGCATCTCGATTTGAGTCCATAAAGTGTGTTCTGCTCTCCAAAGGGAACGGGTTTGAGGGAAATTTCTGAGTCACATAAAGGGATTCAAGTACCCTTTTGCCTTTCAAGAGGGAATGTGGTATTTCTCTTGAGATTCTGCAGCGCAAAATTTCCTCATCTCTCATTGAGGGAATAATTTTGTGGTGTTTCTCGAGTTGCCGCGGGAAGCTGGGGGTACTGCTCGAGTTGCGACCGGGACCGCAGAATTCACTCGTGTTCCTACAGGAAAGTCAGGTCTGCTTTTGTGTCGGAAGGTGAACTTCCGGTTTACTCTCAAGCCGTTAAATGGGAATAGGGGCTCATCTCGAATTGAGTTCATATACTGTGTTCTCCTGTCCAATGTGGACTGATTTTAGTGAAATTTCTGAGTCGCATAAAGGATTTGAAGTACCCTTTTGCCTTTCAAGAGGGAATGTGGTATTTCTCTAGATATTCTGCAGCGCAAAATTTCCTCATCTCGCATTGAGAGCATAATGTTGTGGGTTTTCTCGAGTTGCAGTGGAAAGAAGGGTGCACATCTCGTGTTGCGACGGGGACCTCAGGAACTCGCTTGCGTTGCTTCAGGGAAGTCAGGTCCCCTTTTGTGATGGCAGGGGAACTTCCGGTTTACTCTCTAGCCGTTAATGGAAATAGGGCCTCATCTCGAATTGAGTCCATAAACTGTGTTCTCCTTTCCAATGCGGACGTCTGTGTGAGGGAACTTTATGAGCCACATAAAGGGTGTGAATTACTCTTTTGCCTTTCAAGAGAGAAAGTGGTATTTCTCTTGAGATTCTGCAGTTCAAAAATTCCTCATCTCGCATTGAGGGGATATTTTCTAGTGGTTTTTCTCTAGTTTCAGTGAAAAGCTGGGGTTACTTCTAGAGTTGCGATGGAGATCTAAGGAACTCACTCAGGTTTCTTCAGGGAAGTCAGGTTCCCTTTTGTGTTGGAACGGGAACTTCCGGATTATTCACCAGCCATTAATTGTAAATAGGGCCTCTTCTCCAGTTGAGTCCATAAATTGTGTTCTCCACTCCAATGGGGACGGCTCTGTTAGGGAACTTTCTGAGTCGCATAAAGGGTGTCAAGAACACTTTTGCATTTCAAGCGGGAATGTGGGATTTCTCTTGAATACTGCAGCGCAAAATTTCATCCTCTCGAATTGAGGGGATATTTATTTGGTGTTTATCGAGTTTCTGTGGGAAGCTGGGGGTACATCACAAGTTGCGACGTAGAGCTCAGGAACTCGCTCGGGTTGCTTCAGGGAAGTCAGGTCCCTTTTTTTGTTGGAAAGGGAACTTCCGGATTACTCTCAAGCCGTTAAATTGGAATACGGCCTCTTCTCGAGTTGAGTCCATAAAGTGTTCTTCTCTGTAAAGGGTACGGATGTTAGGGAATTTTCTGAGTCGCATAAAGGGTGTCAAGTACCCTTTTTCTTTCAAGCGGGAATGTGGGATTTCTCTTGAGATTTTGCATCGTAAAATTTCCTCATCTCGCAGTGAGGGGATATTTGTCTGTTTTTTCTCTAGTTTTGACGGGAAGCTAGGGGTACTTCTCGAGTTGCAACGCGGAATACAGGAACTTCGTCGGGTTGCTTCAGGGAATTCAGGACCCCTTTCTTTGTTGGAAGGGGAACTTCGGGATTTTTCCCGAGCCATTAAATGGGAATAGGGCCTCTTCTCGAGTTCAGTCCATAAATTGTGTTCTTCTCTCCAATGGGGACAGTTTTGTGAGGGAACTTTCTGAGTCGCATAAAGGTTGTCAAGTAATATTTTGCCTTTCAAGCGGGAATGTGGGATTTCTCTTGAGATTCTGCAGCTCAAAATTTCCTCATCTCCAATTGAGGGGATAATTTTTTGGTGTTTCTCTAGTTGCGGCGGGAAGCTGGGGGTACATCTCAAGTTGCGACGTAGACCTCTGGAACTCGCTCGGTTTGCTTCAGGGAATCAGGTCCCCTTTTGTGTTGGAATGGGAACTTCCTGATTTCTCTCCAGCCATTAAATGGGAATAGGGCCTCTGCTCGTGTTGAGTCCATAAAGTGTCTACTCCTCTCCAATGGTAACGGCTATGTGAGGGAACTTTTTGAGTCACATAAAGGGTGTCAAGTATCCTTTTCCTTTTCAAGCGGGAATGTGGGATTTCTCTTGAGATTCTGTCGAGCAAAATTTCTTCATCTCGCTTTGAGGGGATATTTTTGTGGTGTTTATCGACTTTCCACGGGAACCTGGGGGTACTTCTCGAGTTTCGACTGTGACTTTAGGAACTCGCTTGGTTTGCTTCATGGAAGTCAGGTCCCATTTTGTGTTGGAAGGAGTACATCGGGATTACTCTCGAGCCATTAATTGGGAATAGGTCCTCTTCTCGAGTTGAGTCCATAAAGGGTATTCTCCCTCCAATGGGGACGGCTATGTGAGGGAACTTTTTGAGTCGCATAAAGGGTGTCAAGTAAACTTTTGCCTTTCAAGCGGGAATGTGGGATTTCTCTTGAGATTCTGCAGAGCCCATTTTCCTCATCTCGCATTGAGGGAATAATTTTGTCGTGTTTCTCGAATTGGGGCCCTAGGCTGGGGGTACTTCTCGAGTTGCGACGGGGACCTAAGGAACTCGCTCGGCTTTCTTCAGGGAAGTCAGGTCCCCTTTTGTGTTGGAAGGGGAACTTGTGGATTACTCTCGAGCCATTAAATGGGAATAGGAGCTTTTCTCGAGTTGAGTCCATAAAGGGTGTTCTCCCTCCAATGGGGACGGCTGTGTGAGGGAAATTTCTGAGTAGTATTAAGGGTGTCAAGTACCCTTTTGCCTTTAAAGGGGGAATGTGGGATTTCCCTTGAGATTCTGCAGTGCAGAATTTCCTCATCTCGCATTGAGGGAATAATTTTGTGGTTTTTCTCGAGCTGTGGCCGGATGCTGGGGGTACTTCTCCATTTGGGACGGGGACCTCAGTATCTCGATCAGGTTGCTTCAGGGAATTCAGGTCTCCTTTTGTGTTGGAAGGGGAACTTCCGGATTACTATCAAGGTCTTAAATGGGAATACGGCCTCTTCTCGATTTGAGTGCATAAAGAGCGTTCTTCTCTTCAGTGAGTTGGATGTTTGGGAACTTTCTGAGTCGCATAAAGGTTGTCAAGTACCATTTTGCCTTTCAAGCGCGTGGTGGGATTTCTCTTCAGATTCTGCCGCGCAAAACTTCCTCCCTCGCATTGAGGGAATATTTTTGTGGGTTTCTCGAGTTTGGGCCGGAGGCTGCGAGTACTTCTCGAGTTGTGATGGGGACCTAAGGAACTCGCACTTGTTGCTTCAGAGAAATCAGGGTCCCTTTTATGTTGGCCGGGGAATTTCCGAATTACTCTCGAGCCATTAAATGGGAATAGGACCTCTTCTCGAGTTGAGTCCAAAAAGTGTGTTCTCCTCTCAATGGTGACAGCTGTGTGAGGGAATTTTCTGAGTCGCATAAAGGGTGTCAAGTACCCTTTTTCCTTTCACAGGGAATGTGGGATTTCTTTCGAGATTCTGCAGTGCAAAATTTCCTCATCTCGCATTGTGGGGATAATTTTGTGGTGTTTCTCGAATTGTGGCGGGAAGCTGGGGGTACATCTCAAGTTGCGACGTAGAGCTCAGGAACTCGCTCGGGTTGATTCAGGGAAGTCAGGTCCCCTTTTGTGTTGGAATGGGAACTTACTGATTACTCTCCAGCCATTAAATGGGAATAGGGCCTCTGCTCGTGTTCAGTCCATAAATTGTCTTCTCCTCTCCAATGGTAACGGCTATGTGAGGGAACTTTCTGAGTCACATAAAGGGTGTCAAGTATCCTTTTGCTTTTCAAGCGGGAATGTGGGATTTCTCTTGAGATTCTGCAGCGCAAATTTCCTCATCTCGCATTGAGGGGATATTTTTGTGGTGTCTCTCGAGTTTCCGAGGGAAGCTGGGGGTAATTCTCGAGTTACGACGGTGACCTCAGGAACTCGCTCGAGTTGCTTCAGGAAAGTCAGGTCCCTTTTGTGTTGGAAGGGGTACTCGGGATTAGTCTCGAGCCGTTAAATGGAAATAGGTCTTCTTCTCGAGGGAGTCCATAAACTGTGTTCTTCTCTCCAATGAGTCAGATGTTAGGGAACTTTCTGAGACGCATAAAGGGTGTCAAGTACCATTTTGCCTTTCAAGCTGGTTGTGCGATTTCTCATGAGAATTTCCAGGGCAAAATTTCCTCATCTCGCATTGAGGGGATAATTTTGTGGTGTTTTTCGAGTTGCGTCGGGAAACTACGGCTACATCTCAAGTTGCGACGGGGACCTCAGGAACTCGCTCGGGTTGCTTCAGGGAAGTCAGGTCCCCTTTCGTGTTGGAAAGGGAACTTACGATTACTCTCCAGCCATTAAATGGGAATAGGGCCTCTGCGCGTGTTGAGTCCATAAAGTGTCTTCTCCTCTACAATGGGGAGGGCTGTGTGAGGGAACTTTCTGAGTCGCATAAACTGTGTCAAGTACCCTTCTGCCTTTCAAGCGGGAATGTGGGATTTCTCTTGAGATTCTGCAGCGCAAAATTTCCTCATCTGGCATTCAGGGGAAAATTTTATGGTGTTTCTCGAGTTTCAGCAGAAGCTGGGAGTCCTTTTCGAGTTGCAACGGGGAATACAGGAACTTCCTCGGGTTGCTTCAGGGTATTCAGGACCCCTTTTTGTGATGTAAGGGGAACTTTGGGATTACTCTCCCGCCGTTAAATGGCAATAGGGCCTCTCCTCGAGTTGAGTCCATAAAGAGTGTTCTCCTCTACAATGGGGACGGATATTAGGGAACTTCCTGAGTCGCATAAATGGTGTCAAGTACCCTTTTGTGTTTCAACCGAAAATGTGGGATTTCTCTTGAGTTTCTGCTGCGAAAAATTTCATCATCTCCTATTGAGGGGATAATTTTGTGGTGTTTCTCGAGTTGCGGCGGGAAGTTGGGGGTACTTCTCGAGTTGTGACGGGGCCCTCAGGAACTCGCTCGGATTGCTTCAGGGAAGTCAGGTCCGCTTTTGTGCTGAAAGGGGAACTTCCGGTTCTCTCTCGAGCCGTTAAATGGGAATAGGGCCTCTTCTCGAGTTGAGTCCATAAAGTGTATTCTCCTCTAAAATAGGGACGGAAGTTAGCGAAATTTCTGACTCGCATAAAGGGTGTCAAGTACACTTTTGCCTTTGAAGGGGGAATGTGGGCTTTCTGTTGAGATACTGCAGCACAAAAAGGAGATCAATCCTGGTTGTTCATTGGAAGGACTGATGCTAAAGCTGAAACTGCAATACGTTGGCCACCTCATGCAACGAGTTGACTCACTGGAAAAGACTATGATGTTGGGAAAGGTTGGGGGCGGGAGGGGAAGGGGACGATGGAGAATGAGATGGCTGGATGGCATCACGGACTCTGTGGTCATGAGTTTGAGTGTACTCCGGGAGCTGGTGATGGACAGGGAGGCCTGGCATGCTGTGATTCATGGGGTTCCGGGGAGTCGGACACGACTGAGTGACTGAACTGAACTGAACTGAACTTTGTGGTGTGTCTCGAGTTGCGATGGGAAGCTTGTTGTACTTTCCGAGTTGCGACGGGGACGTCAGGAACTCGCTAGGGTTGCTTCAGGGAAGTCAGGTCCCCTTTTGTGCTGTAAGGGGAATTTCTGGATTACTCTTGAGCCTTTAAATGGGAATAGGGCCTCTTCTCGAATTGAAGCCATAAAGTGCGTTCTCCTATCCAATGTGGATGTCTGTTAGGGAACTTTCTGTGTCGCATAAGGGGTGTCAAGTACCCTTTTGCCTTTCAAGCGGGAATGTGGGATTTCTCTTGAGATTCTGGAGTGCAAAATATCCTCATCTTGCATTGATGAGATAATTTTGGGGTGTTTCTCGAGTTGCGGCGGGACGCTGTCGGTACTTCTCGAGTTGCGACTGGGACCAGAGGAATTTGCTCGGGTTGTTTCAGAGAAGTCAGGTCCCCTTTTGTGTTGGAAGGGGCACTTCGGGATTACTGTCGTGACGTTAAATGGAAATAGTGCCTCTTTTCTGTTGAGTCCATAAAGTGTGTTCTCCTCTCCAATGGGGACGGCTGTGTGAGGGAATCTTCTGAGTGGTATGAAAGTTGTCAAGTACACTTTTGCCTTTCAAGCGGGAATGTAGGCTGTCTCTTGAGATTCTGCAGTGCAAAATATCCTCATCTCGCATTTAGGGGATATTTTTCTGGTGTTTCTCGAAATTCGGCGGGAAGCTAGGGGTACTTCTCGAGTTGCGACGGGACCTCAGGAACCAGATCGGGTTATTTCAGGGATGTCAGTTCCCCTTTGTGTTGGAAGGGGAACTTCGGAATTACTCTCGAGCCGTTAAAAGGGAATAGGGCCTCTTCTCAAGTTGAGTGAATAAAATGTGTTCTCCTCTTCAATGGGGACGGCTGTGTGAGGGAACTTTCTGAGTCGCATAAAGGGTGTCAAGTAACTTTTGCCTTTCAAGTGGGAATGTGAGATTTCTCTTGAGGTTCTGCAGCGCATATTTTCCGCATATCGCATTGAGGGGATAATTTTATTTTGTTTCTCTAGTTGCGGCGAGAAGCTGAGGGTATTTCTCGAGTTTTGATGGGGCCCTCAGGAACTCGCTCGGGTTGCTTCAGTGAAGTCAGGTCCCCTTTTGTGTTGGAAGGGGAACTTACGAATTACTGTTGAGCTGTTAAATGGGAATAGGGCCTCTTCTCGAATTGAGTCCATAAAATGTGCTCTCGTCTCCAATGGGGATGGCTGTGTGAGGGAACTTTCTGAGTCGCATAAAGGGTGTCAAGTACCCTTTTGCCTTTGAAGAGGGAATGTGGGTTATCTCTTGAGATTCTGCAGCGGAAATTTTCCTCATCTCGCATTGAAGGGATAATTTTGTGGTGTTTCTCGAATTGCGGCAGGAAGCTGGGGGTACTTCTCGAGTTGCGACGGGGACCTCAGTAACTCGCTCGGGTTTCTTCAGGGAAGTCAGGTCCTCTTTGTGTTGGAAGGGGAGCTTTGGGATTACTCTCGAGATGTTAAATGGGAAGTGGCCTCTTCTCCATTTGAATCCATAAAGTGTATTCTCCACTCCAATGGGGACGCAGGTTGAGGGAACATTCTGAGTTGCACAAAGGGTTTCAAATATCCTTTTGCATTTCAATTGGGAATGTGGAATTTCTGCTGAGATTCTGCAGCGCAAAATTTCCTCTTCTTGCATGGAGGGGATAATTTTGTGGTGTTTCTCGAGCTGCGGTGGGAATCTTGGGGTACAACTTGAGTTGTGACGGGAACCTCAGGAACTCACTCAGGTTGCTTCAGGAAATTCAGATCCCCTTGTGTGCTGGAAGGGGAACTTACGGAATACTCTAGAGCCATTAAATGGGAATAGGGCCTCTTCTCGAGTTAAGTGCATAAAGTGTGTTCTCGTCTCCAATGGATAAGGCTGTGTGAGGGAACTTTCTGAGTCGCATAAAGGGTGTCAAGTACGGGAGAGACGGGAGAGACCCCGGCCCCGGCCGTGCAGACGTGAGAGACGCTGGCCCTGCCTGTGCAGATGCGAGGGACGCCGGCCCTTTCCACAGAGTCCCGAGAGACACTGACCCTACCCGGGCAGACGTGAGAGTCGCCGGCCCCAGCGCACTGGCCATTCAAAGATGCACGGCGTGAGGAGCTACCTCACGCCTGAGGCCAGGGCAGGCAGCCGAGAGGAGCTACCCCACGTCCAATAGGCTGTGGGCTGTGCGGGGGAGGGCCGAGAGGAGCTACTCACATTCAAAGTCAGGAGGGGCGGCCTTGAGGAGATACCCCTCACCCAAGGTAAGGTGCAGCGGCTGCGCTTTCTTGGAGCAGCTGTGAAGAGATATCCAACACCCAAGGTAAGAGAAACCCAAATAAGACGGTAGGTATTGCGAGGGGGCATCAGAGGGCAGACACACTGAAATCATAATCACAGGAAACTAGTCGATCTGATCACATGCACCATAGCCGAATGTGTTCCACTGGAGAAGGGAATGGCAATCCACTTCAGGATACTTGCCTTGAGAACCCCATGAAGTGTATCAAAGGGCAAAATGAAAGGATACTGAATGAGGAATTCCCCAGGTCTGTAGGTGCCCAGTATGCTACTGGAGATCAGTGGAGAAATAACTCTAGAAGGAATGAAGGGATGTAGCAATAGCAAAATCAGTACCCAGTTGTGGATGTGACCAGTGATAGAAGCAAGGTCCGGTGCTGTAAAGAGCAATATTGCATAGGAACCTGGAATGTTAGGTCCATGAATCAAGGCAAATGGGAAGTGGTCAAACAGGAGATGGCAAGAGTGAACATAGACATTCTAGGAATCAGTGAATTAAAATGGACTGGAATGGGTGAATTTAACTCAGATGACCACTATATATACTATTGTGGGCAGGAATCCCTTAGAAGAAATCGAGTAGCCATCATGGTCAACAAAAGAGTCCGAAATGCAGTACTTGGATGCAATCTTAAAAACGACAGAATGATTTCTGTTCGTTTCCAAGGCAAACCATTCAACATTACTGTAATCCAGGCCTATGCCCCAACCAGTAACGCTGAAGAAGCCGAAGTTGAACGGTTCTATGAAGACCTGCAAGACGTATTAGAAGTAGCACACAAAAAAGATGTCCTTTTCATTATAGGGGAATGGAATACAAAAGTAGGAAGGCAAGAAACACCTGGAGTAACAGGCAAATTTGGCCTTGGAGCATGGAATGAAGCAGGGCCAAGGCTCATAGAGTTTGTCAAGAGAACACACTGGTCATAGCGAACACCCTCTTCCAACAACACAAGAGAAGATTCTACACGTGGACATCACCAGATGGTCAAAACCGAAATCAGATTGATTATATTCTCTGCAGCCAAAGAAGGAGAAGCTGTATACAGTTAGCAAAAACAAGACCAGGAGGTAACTGTGGCTCAGATCATTAAATCCTTATTACCAAATTCAGACTTAAATTGAAGAAAGTAGGGAAAACCCCTAGACCATTCAAATATGACCTAAATAAAATCCCTTATGATTATACAGTGGAAGTGAGAAATAGATTTAAGGGACTAGATCTGATAGATAGAGTGTCTGATGAACTCTGGACGGAGGTTCGTGACACTGTACAGGAGACAGGGACCAAGAGCATCTCCATGGAAAAGAAATGCAAAAAAAGCAAAATGGCTGTCTGAGGTGGCCTTACAAATAGCTGTGAAAAGAAGAGAAGAGAAAATCAAAGGAGAAAGGGAAAGATATAAGCATTAGAATGCAGAGTTCAAAAGAATAGCAAGGAGAGATAAGAAAGCCTTCCTCAGTGATCAATACAAAGAATTAGAAGAAAACAACAGAATAGGAAAAACAAGAGATCTCTTCAAGAACATTAGAGATTCCAAGGGAAAATTTCATGCAAAGATGGGCTCCATAAAGGACAGAAATGGTATGGACCTAACAGAAGCAGAAGATATTAAGAAGAGGTGGCAAGAATACACAGAAGAACTGTACAAAAAAGATCTTCACGACCAGGATAGTCAGGAAAATATGATCACTGACCTCGAGCCAGACATCTTGGAATGTGAAGTCAAGTGGGCCTTAGAAAGCATCACTATGAACAAAGCTAGTGGAAGTGATAGAATTCCAGTTGAGCTATTTCAAATCTTGAAAGATGATGCTGTGAAAGTGCTGCACTCAATATGCCAACACATTTGGAATACTCAGCAGTGGCCACAGGACTGGAAAAGGTCAGTCTTCATTCCAATCCCAAAGAAAGGGAATGCCAAAGAATGCTCAAACTACCGCACAATTACACTTATATCACACGCTAGTAAAGTCATGCTCAAAATTCTCCAATCCAGGCTTCAGCAATATGTGATCCGTGAACTCCCAGATGTTCAAGAAGGTTTTTGAAAAGGCAGAGGAACCAGAGATCAAATTGCCAACATCCGCTGGATCATGGAGAAAGCAAGAGAGTTCCAGAAAAACATCTATTTCTGCTTCATTGACTATGCCAAAGCCTTTGACTGTGTGGATCACAATAAACTGTGGAAGATTCTGAAAGACATGGGAATACCAGACCACCTGACCTGCCTCTTGAGAAACCTGTATGCAGGTCAGGAAGCAACAGTCAGAACTGTACATGCAACAACAGACTGGTTCCAAATAGGAAAGGGAGTACGTCAAGGCTGTATATTGTCACCTTTCTTATTTAACTTATATGCAGAGTACATCATGAGGAACGCTGGGCTGGAAGAAGCACAAGCTGGAATCAAGATTGCTGGGAGAAATATCAATAACCTCATATATGCAGATGACACCACCCTTAGGGCAGAAAGTGAAGAGGAACTCAAAAGCCTCTTGATGAAAGTGAAATAGGAGAGTGAAAAGGTTGGCTTGAAGCTCAACATTCAGAAAATAAAGATCATGGCATCTGGTCCCATCACTTCACTGGAAATAGATGGATAAACAGTGGAAACATTGTCAGACTTTATTTTTTGGGGCTCCAAAATCACTGCAGATGCTGATTGCAGCCATGAAAATAAAAGGCGCTTATTCCTAGGAAGGAAAGTTATGACCAACCTTGATAGTATATTAAAAAGCAGAGACATTACTTTACCAACAAAGGTCCGTCTAGTCAAGGCTATGGTTTTTTCACTTGGTCATGTATGGATGTGAGAGTTGGGCTGTGAAGAAAGCTGATCACCGAAGAATTGATGCTTTTGAAATGTGGTGTTGGAGAAGACTCTTGAGAGTCCCTTGTACTGAATGAAGATCCAACCAGTCCATTCTAAGGGAGATCGATCCTGGGTGTTCATTGGAAGGACTGATGCTAAAGCTGAAACTGCAATACTTTGGCCAACTCATGCGATGAGTTACCTCACTGGAAAAGATTCTGATGTTAGGAAAGTTTGGGGGCGGGAGGAGAAGGGGACGACAGAGAATGAGATGGCTGGATGGCATCACCAACTCTGTGGACATGAGTTTGAGTGAACTCCAGGAGATGGTGAAGGCCAGGGAGGTAAGGCGTACAATTATTCATGGTGTCACGGAGATTCGGACATGACTGAGCTACTGAACTGAACTGAATAAAGTGTGTCAAGAACCCTTTTACCTTTCAGGTGGGAATGTGGCATTTCTCTTGCATGTGCAGCACAAAATTTCCTCATCTCGCATTGACGGGATAATTTTGTGGTGTTTCTCGAGTTGTGGCTGGAAGCTGGGGGTACTTCTCGAGTTGCGACTGGACCTCAGGAACTCTCTCGTGTTGCTTCAGGGAAGTCAGGTCCCCTTTTGTGTTGAAAGGGGAACTTCGGGATTACTCTCGAGCCGTTAAATGGGAATACGGCCTCTTCCCAGGTTGAGTCCATAAAGTGTGTTCTCCTCTCCAATGGGGACGGCTGTGTGAGGGAACTTTCTGATTCGCATAAACGGTGTCAAGTACAATTTTGCCTTTCAAGCGGGAATGTGGGAATTCTCTTGAGATTCTGCAGTGCAAAATTTCCACATCTCACATTGAGGGGATAATATTGTGGTGTTTCTCGAGCTGGCGAGGCGGACCTCCGGAACTTTCTCGGGTTGCTTCAAGGAAGTCAGGTCCCCTTTTGTGATGGAAGGGGAACTTCGGGATTTCTCTCAGGCCGTTAAATGGGAATAGGGCCTCTTCTCGTGTTGAGTCCAAAAAGTGTGTTCTCATCTGAAAAAGGGGACGGCTGTGTGAAGGAAATTTCTGAGCCGCATAAAGGGTGTAAAGTACCCTTTTGACTATAGAGGGAATTTGGGATTTCACTTGTGGTTCTGCAGCGCAAAATTTCCACATCTCGCATTGAGGGGATAATTTTGTGGTGTTTCTCGAGTTGTGTCGGGAAGCTGGGGGTACTTCTCGAGATGAGACAGGGAACTCAGGAATTCGCTCGTTTTGCTTTAGGGAAGTCAGGTCCCCTATTATGTTGGAAGGGGAATTTCCGGATTACTCTTGAGTCATTAAATGGGAATAGAGCCTCTTCTCGACTTGAGTCCTTAAAATGTGTTCTCCTCTCCAATGGGAACGGTTATGTGAGGGAACTTTCTGTGTTGCTTAAAGGGTGTCAAGTAAACTTTTGCCTTTCAAGCGGGAATTTGGGATTTCTCTTGAGATTCTACAGCGTAAAATGTCCTCATCTCGCATTGAGCATAATTTAGTGGTGTTTCTCGAGTTGCGTCTGGAAAAGGGGGTACTTCTTGAGTTTCGACGGGGACCTCAGGAATTCAATCCGGTTGCTTCAGGGAAGTCAGGTCCACTTTTGTGTTGAAAGGGGAACTTCGGGGTAACTCTCGAGCCGTTAAATGGGAATAGGGCCTCTTCTCGTTTTGAGTCCACAAAGTGTGTTCTCCTATCCAATGGGGACGGCTGGGTGAGGGAAATTTTTGAGTCACATAAAGGTTGTCAAGTACCATTTTTCCTTTCAAGCAGAAATGTGGGATTTCTCTTGAGATTCTGCAGCGCAAAATTTCCTCATTTCGCATTGAGCAGATAATTTTGTGGTGTTTCTCGAGTTGCAGCGGGAATTGGGGATACTTCTCGAGGTGCGACGGGGACCTCAGGAACTAGCTTGGGTTGCTTCAGGGAATTCAGGTCCCCTTTTGTGTTGGAAGGGGAACTTTGGGATTACTCTCAAACCTTTAAATTGGAATAGGGCTTCTTATCGATTTGAGTCCATAAAGTGTGTCCTCCTCTCCAATGGGGATTGCTGGGTGAGGGAAATTTTGGAGTCACTTAAAGGTGTTCATGTACCCTTTTTCCTTTCAAGCGGGAATGTGGGATTTCACTTGAGATTTTGCAGCGAAAATTTCCTCAACTCGCATTGAGTGGATAATTTTGTGATGTTTCACGTGTTGCTCCGGGAAGCTGGGAGTACTTCTCGAGTTAAGACTGGGACCTCAGGAATTCTTTCGGGTTGCTTGGGTAAGTCAGTTCCCCTTTTGTGCCAGAAGGGGAACTTCCGGATTACTGTAGAGCCGTTCAATGAGAATAGGGACTCTTGAGTTGAGTCCAAAAAGTGTGTTTTCCTCTCCAATGGGGACGGCTGTGTGAGGGAAATTTCTGTGTCGCATAATTGTGTTAAGTACCCTTTTGCCTTTCAAGCGAGAATGTGGGTTTTCTACTGAGATTCTGCAGCGCAAATTTACCTAATCTCACATTGAGGGGATAATTTTGTGGTGTTTCTTAAGTTGCGCCGGGAATCTGGGGGTACTTCTCGAGTTGCAAAGGGGACCTCAGGAACTGGCTCGGGTTGCTTCAGGGAAGTCAGGTCCCCTTTTTTGTTGTAAGTGGAACTTCCGGATTACTCTCGAGCCCTTAAATGGGAATAGGGCGTCTTCTCGAGTTGAGTCCATAAAGTGTGTTCTCCTCGCCAATGGGGACGGCTGTGTGAGGGAATTTTCTCAGTCGCATAAAGGGTGTCAAGAACACTTTTGCCTTTCAAGCGGGAATGCGGGATTTCTCTTCAGATTCTGCAGCGCAAAATTTCCTCATCTCACATTTAGGGGATAATTTTGTTGTGTTTCTCGAGTTTCACCGGGAAGCTGGGGGTACTTCTCGAGTTGCCACAGGGACTACAGGAACTTGCTTGGGTTGCTTCAAGGAATTCAGGTCCCCTTTTTGTGTTGGAAGGGTAACATCGGGATTACTCTAGAGCCCTTAAATGGGAATACGGCCTCTTCTCGAGTTGAGTCCATAAAGTGTGTTCTCCTCTCCAATGGGGACGGCTCTGTGAGGGAACTTTCTGAGTCGCATAAATGTTGTCAAGTCCACTTTTGCCTCTCAAGTGGGAATGTGGGATTTCTCTTGAGATTCTGCAGCGCAAAATTTCCTCATCTAGCATTGAGGGGATAATTTTGTGCTGTTTCTCGAGTTGTGGCAGGAAGCTGGGGTACTTCTCGAGTTGGGACAGGGACCTCAGGAACTCGCTTGGGTTGCTTCAGGGAAGTCAGGTCCCCTTTTTTGCTGGAAGAAGAACTTCCGGACTACTCTCCATCAATTAAATGGGAATAGGCCCTCTTCTCGAATTGAGACCATAAATTGTGTTCTCCTCTCCAAAGGTTTCGGCTGCATGAGGGAACTTTCTGAGGTGCATAAAGGGTGTCAAGTACCCTTTTTCCTTTCAAGCGTGTATATGGGATTTTTCCTGAGATTCTGCAGTACAAAATTACCTCATCTCGCATTGAGGGGATAATTTCGTGGTGTTTCTGGAGTTTCGGCTTGAAGCTGGGGGTACTTCTCGAGTTATGATGGGGACCTCAGGAACTCGCTTGGGTTGCTTCAAGGAAGTAAGTTCGTCTTTTTTGAAGGAAGGGGAACTTCGGGTTTACTCTCGAACCATTAAATTGGAATAGGGCCTGTTCTCGAGTTGAGTCAAAAAGTGTATTCTCCTCTCCAAACCCGACGGCTGTTTGAGGGAACTTTCTGAGTGGCAGAAAGTGTGTCAAGTACCGTTTTGACTTTCAAGCGGGAATGTGGGATTTCTCTTGAGATTCTGCAGGGCAAAATTTCCTCATCTTGCATTGAGGGGATAATTTTGTGGTGTTTCTCCAGTGTAAGCGGGAAGCTGGTTCTACTTTCCGAATTGCGACGGGGACCTCAGGAACTCTCTCGGGTTGCTTCAGGGAAGTCAGTTCCCCTTTTGTGAAGTATGGGGAAATTCGGGATTACTGTCGAGCCGTAAAATGTGAATACGGCCTCTTCTCCATTTGAGTCCATAAACTGTATTCCCCTCTCCAATGGGGACGGCTGTTTGAGGGAAATTTCTGAGTCACATAAATGGTGTCAAGTACCCTTTTGCCTTTCAAGGGGAATTTGGGATTTCTCTTGTAATTCTGCAGCGCATATTTTCCTCATCTCGCATTGAGGGGATAATTTTGTGGTGTTTCATGAGTTGCGGGGGGGAAGCTGGGGTACTTCTCGATTTGCGACATGGACCTCAGGAACTCGCTCAGGTTGCTTCAGGGAAGTCAGGTCCCCTTTTGTGTTGGAAAGGGAAACTCGGGATTACTTTTGAGCCGTTAAATGGGAACAGGGCCTTTTTTCTGAATTGAGTCCATAAAGTGTGTTCTCCTCTCCAATGGGGACGGTTGTGTGAGGGAACTTTCTAAATCTGAAGAAGGGTGTCAAGTACACTTTGCCTTTCAAGCGGGAATGTGGGATTTCTCTTGAGATTCTGCAGCACACAGTTTCCTCATCTCTCATTGAGGAGATAATTTGGTGGTGATTCTCGAGTTGAAGCGGGAAGCTTGGGGTTCTTCTCGAGTTGTGACTGGGGCCTCAGGAACTCGCTCGGGTTGCTTCAAGGAAGTCAGGTCCCCTTTTGTGTTGAAAGGGGAACATCAGGATTACTCTCGAGCCGTTAAATGGGAATAGGGCCTCTTCTCGTGTTGAGTTCATAAAGTGTGTTCTCCTCTCCAATGTGGACTGCTGTGTGAGGGAAACTTCTGAGTAGGGTAAAGGGTGTCAAGTACACTTTTGCCTTTCAAGCGGAAATGTGGAAATTCTCTTGAGGTACTGCAGTGCAGTATATCCTCATCTCGCATTGAGTGGATAATTTTGTGGCGTTTTTGTATTTGCGCAGGGAAGCTTGGGGTATTTCTTGAGTTGGGACTGCGACATCAGGAACTCCTTCAAGTTGCTTCAGGGATGTCAGGTCCTTTTTTGTGTTGAAAGGGGAAGTACCGGATTAATCTCAAGCTGTTATATGGGAATAGGGCCTCTTCTCGAGTTGAGTCCATAAAGTGTGTTCTCCTCTCCAATGGGGACGGCTCTGTGAGGGAACTTTGTGAGTCGCATAAAGGGTGTCAGTACCCTTTTGCCTTTCAAGCGGGAATGTGGGATTTCCCTTAAGTTACTGGAGTACAGTATATCCTTATCTCGCATTGAGGGGCTAATTTTGTAGTATTTCTCGAGTTGCGGCGGGAAGCTTGGATATTTCTCGATTTTCGACGGGGACCTCAGGAATTCGCTCGGGTGCTTCAGGGTAGTCAGGTCCACTTTGGTGTTGGAAGGGGAAATTCGGGATTACTCTCGAGCTGTAAAATATGAATACGGCCTCTTTTAGACTTGAGTCCATAAACTGTGTTCCCTTCTCCAATGGGGACGGCTGTTTGAGGGAACTTTCTGAGTCACATAAATGGTGTCAAGTACCCTTTTGCATTTCAAGGGGAATTTGGGATTTCTCTTGTAATTTTGCAGTGCCCATTTTCCTCATCTCTCATTGAGGGGATAATTTTCTGGTTTTTCTCGAGTTGCGGTGGGAAGCTGGTGGTTTTTGTTGAGTTACGACGGGGACCAGTGGAACTCGCTTGGGTTGCTTCAGGGAAGTGAGGTCCCCTTTAGTGTTGGATGCGGACCTTTGGAATTACTCTCGAAACTTTAAATAAGAATAAGGCCTCTTCTCGGGTTGAGTCCATAAAGTCTGTTCTCCTCTCCAATGTGGACAGCTGTGTGAGGGAACTTTCTAAGTCTGAAAAAGGGTGGCAAGTAGCCTTTGCCGTTCAGGCGGGAATGTGGGATTTCTCTTGAGATTCTGCAGCGCACAATTTCCTCATCTCGCATTGAGGGGATAGTTTTGTGGTGTTTCTCCAGTTGCGGCGGGAAGCTGGGGTTAATTCTCAAGTTGCAACTGGGACCTCAGAAACTTTCTGGTGTTGCTTCAGGTAGGTCAGGTCCCCTTTGTATTGGATGGGAAACTTCGGGATTACTCTCGAGCCAGTAAGTGGGAATTGAGCCTCTTCTAAGTTTGAGTCTGTACCATGTGTTCTCCGCTCCAATGGGGACAGCTGTGTGAGGGAAATTTCTCAGTTGCATAAAGGGTGTCAAGTATCCTTTTGCCTTTCATGCGGGAATGTGGGATATCTCTTGAGATTCTGCAGCGCACAATTTCCTCATCTCACATTGAGTGGATATTTTTGTGGTGTTCCTCGAGTTGCGGCGGGAAGATTGGGGTCCTTCTCAAGTGGAAACAGGGACTTCAGGTACTCGCTCGTATAGTCCCTGGGAATGAATTCAGGTCTCCTTTCGTTTTGTTGGGGAACATCGAGATTACTCTCGAGTCGTGGAATGCAAATAGGGCCTCATCTTAAGTTTAGTCCATAAATTGTTTTCTCCTCTCAAATGGGGATAGCTATGTCAGGGTATGTCTTGAGTCGCATAAAGTGTGCCAAGTACCTGTTCGCGTTTCAAGCGGGAATTGGGGATTTCTCTTGAGCCTCGACAGGGGAAATTTTCCTCATCTCACCTTGAGTGCAGAATCTTGTGGTTTTTCTCGAGTTGCGGCTGGAAGATTGGGGTCCTTCTCAAGTGGCGACAGGGACTTCAGTTACTCGCTCATGTAGTCCCTGGGAATTCAGGTCTCCTTTCGTTTTTGTAGGGGAACATCGGGATTACTCTCGAGGCGTGGAATGCGAATAGGGCCTCATCTTAAGTTTAGTCCATAAATTGTTTTCTCCACTCAAATGGGGATAGCTATGTCAGGGGATGTCTTGAGTTGCATAAAGTGTGTCAACTACCCGTTCGCTTTTCAAGCGGGAATGTGGAATTTCTCTTGAGACTCTGCAGGGGAAACTTTCCTCATCTCATCTTGCGTGTACAATCTTGTGTTTCTTCAGAAGTTACTTCAGGATGCTTGGGGTCCAACTAAGGGGCGACAGGGACCTCAGGAACTCAGTCGTGTTGTCCCTGGGAAATCAGGTCTCCTTTCGTTTGGTAGGGGAACATCATTATTACTCTCAAGGCGAGGAGTGGTAAGAGGGCCTCTGCTAAAGTTGAGTCCATAAATTGTGTTCTCCCCTCAAGTGTGGACAGGTATGTCAGGGAATGTTTTGTGTCGCATAAAGTGTGTCGAGTACCCGTTCGACTTTCAACCAGAAATGTTGGGATTCTCTTGAGACTATTCAGGGGAAATTTTCCTCATCTCACCTTGAGTGAAGAATCTTGTGGCTTTTGTCGAATTGCGGCCGGAAGCTTGGCGTCCTCCTCGAGTTGCGACAGAGACCTCAGGAACTCACTCATGTAGTCCCTGGGAAGTCAGGTTTCCTTTCGTTTTGGTAGGGGAACTTCGGGATTACTCTTGAGAGGTGGAATGGGAATAGGGCCTCATCTAAAGGCGAGTGCATAAATTGTGTTCTCCTCTCAAGTGGAGACAACTATGTCAGGGAATGTCTTGAGTGGCATAAAGGGTGTCAAGCACCCATTCGGGTTTCAAAGCGGCAATATGGGATTTCTCTTGGGACTCTGCAGTGGAAATTTTCCTCATCTCACCTTAAGTGAAGAATCTTGTGGTTTTTCTCGAGTTGCGGCAGGAAGTTTGGGGTCCTTCTCGAGTTGCACCAGGGACCTCAGAACATCGCTCGTGTAGTCGCTGGGAAGTCAGATCTCCTCTTGTTTAGGTGGGGAAACATAGGGAATACTCTTGAGGCGTGGAATGAGCATATTGCCTCATCTAAATTTGAGTCCATAAATTGTGTTCTCCTCTCATGTGGGGACAGATATGTCAGTTTATGTCTTGAGTAGCATAAAGGGTCTAAATTACACTTCACGTTTCAAGGGGAAATGAGGGATTTCTCTTGAGACTCTGCACAGGAAATTTTCCTCATCACACCTTGAGTACAGAATCTTGTGGTTTTTCACGAGTTGCGGCGGGAAGCTTGGGGTCCTATTCGAGGGGCGACAGGGACCTCAGGAACTCGCTTGTGTAGTCCCTGGGATGTCAGGTCTCTTTTCGTTTTGGTAGGGGAACATCGGGATTACTCTCGAAGCGTGGAGTGGGAATAAGATCTCATTTAAAGTTGAGTCCATACATTGTGTTCTCTTCTCAAGTGGGGACAGCTAGGTAAGGGAATGTCTTGAGTTGCATAAAGGGTGTCAATACCCGGTCGCGTTTCAAGCAGAAATGTGGAATTTCACTTGAGTCTCTGCAGGGGAAATTTTCCTCATGTCACCTTGAATGCAGAACCTTGTGGTTTTTCTCAAGTTGCGGCGGGAAATTTGGGGTGCTTCTCGAGTTGCGACAGGGACTTCAGGAACTCGTGCGTGTAGTCCCTGGGAAGTCAGATCTCCTTTCCTTTTGGTTGGGGAATATCGGGATTACTCTCAAGACGTGGAATGGGTATAGGCCCTCATCTAAAGTTTATTCCATAAATTGTGTTCTCCTCTCAAGTGGGGACTGCTATGTCAGGGAATGTCTTGAGTCGCATAAAGGGTGTCAAGTACTCGTTCGCGTTTCAAGCGGGAGTGTGGAATTTCTCTGGGACTATGCAGGGGAAATATTCCTAATCTCATCTTGAGTGAAGAATCCTGTGGTTTGTGTCGAGTTTCGGCGGGACGTTTGGTTCCTTCTAGAGTTGCAACAGGGACCTCAGGAACTAGCTCGTGTAGTCCCTGGTAAGTCACGTTTCCTTTCTTTTTGGGAGGGTACATCGGCAATACTCTCGAGGCTTGGAATGGGAATAGGGCTTCATCTTAAGTTGAGTCCATAAATTGTGTTCTCTTCTCAAGTGAGGAGAATTATGTCAGGGAATGTCTTTAATCGCATAAATAGTGTGAAGTACCCGTCCGAGTTTCAAGGGTGAATGTGGGATTACTCTTGAGGCTCGGCAGGGGAAATTTTCCTCATCTCACCTTGAGTGCACAATCTTGTGGTTTTTCTAGAGTTGCGGCGGGAAGCTTGGGGTTCTTCTCGAGTTGCGACAGGGACCTCAGGGACTCTCTCGTGTAATCCCTATGAATTCAGGTCTCCTTTCGTTTTGGTAGGGGAATATCGGATTACTCTCGAGGCGTGGAATGGGAATAGGGCCTCATCAAAACTTGAGTCCATAAATTGTGTTCTCCCCTTAAGTGGCGACAGCAATGTCAGGGAATGTCTTGAGTCACATTAAGGGTGTCAAGTACCCGTTCGAGTTTCAAGAGGGAATGTGGGAATTTTCCTGAGACTCTGCAGGCGAAATTTTCCTCAACTCACCTTGAGTGCAGAATCTTGTGTTTTTTCTCCAGTTGAGGCGGGAAGCTTGGGTCCTTCTCGAGTTGCGACAGGGACCTCAGTAACTCGCTCCTCTAGTCCCTGGAATCAGGTCTCCTTTCGATTTGGTAAGGGAATATCTTGATTACTCTCGAGGCGTGGATGGGAATAGGGCTTCATCTTAAGTTGAGTCCATAAATTGTGTTCTCCTCTCAAGTGTTCAAAGCTATCTCAGGGAATGTTTTGAGTCGCATAAAGGGTGTGAGGTACACGTTCGAGTTTCAAGCGGGAATGTGGAATTTCTCTTGAGACTCTGCAGGGGAAATTTTCCTCATCTCACCTTGAGTGCAGAATCTTGTGTTTTTTTTTTGATTTGCGGCCGGAAGCTTGGGTTCCTTCTTGAGTTTCGACAGGGACGTCAGGAACTCCTGCGTGTAGTCCCAGGGATATCAGGTCCCCTTTTGTTTTGGTCGGGCAATATCGGGATTACTCTCGAGGCGATGAGTGGGAATAGGGCATCATCTAAAGTTGAGTCCATAAATTGTGTTCTCCTCTCAAGTGTGTACAGCTATATCAGGGAATGTCTTGAGTTGCATAAAGGATGTCGAGTACCCGTTCGCATTTCAAGCGGGAATGTGGGATTTCTCTTGAGACTCTGCAGGGGAAATTTTCCTCATCTCACCTTGAGTGCAGAATCTTGTGTTTTTTTTTTTGATTTGCGGCCGGAAGCTTGGGGACCTTCTTGAGTTTCGACAGGGACGTCAGGAACTCCCGCGTGTAGTCCCAGGGATATCAGGTCTCCTTTCGTTTTGGTCAGGCAACATCAGGATTAGTCTCGAGGCGATGAGTGGGAATAGGGCATCATCAAAAGTTGAGTCCATAAATTGTGTTCTCCTCTCAAGTGTGGACAGCTATATGAGGGAATGTCTTGAGTTGCATAAAGGATGTCAAGTACCCATTCACGTATCAAGCGGGAATGTGGAATTTCTCTTGAGACTCTGCAGGGGAAATTTTCCTCATCTCACCTTGAGTGCAGAATCTTGTGGTTTTTGTCGAGATCCAGCGGGAAGCGTGGGGCCCTTCTCGAGTTGCGATAGGGACCTCAGGAACTCGTTCGTGTAGTGTCTGGGAATTAAGGTCTCCTTTCCTTTTGGCAGGGGAACATCGGGATTACTCTCAAGGCGTGGAATGAGAATAGGGCTTCATCTTAAGTTGAGTCCATAAAGTATTTTCTCCTCTCAAGTGGGGAGATGTCAGGGAATGTCTTGAGTCGCATAAAGAGTGTGAAGTATGTGTTCGAGTTTCAAGCGGGAATGTGGGATTTCTCTTGAGACTGTGCAGCGGAAATTTTTCTCATCTCACCTTGAGTGACGAATCTTGTGGTTTTTGTCGAGTTGTGGTGGGAAGCTTGGGGTCTTTCTCGAATTGCCACAGGACCTCAGGAACTCGCTCGTGTAGTCCCTTGGAAATCAGGTCACCTTTCGTTTTGGTAGGGGAACATCGGGTTTACTCTCGAGGCATGGAATGGGAATAGGGAATCATCTAAAGGTAAGTCCATAAAGTGTGTTCTCCTCTCAAGTTGGGACAGCTATGTCAGGGAATGTCTTGAGTCGCATAAACGGTGTCAATTATCCATTCGAGTTTGAAGCTGGAATGTGGGATTTCTCTTGAGACTATGCAGGGGAAATTTTCCTCATCTCACCTTAAGTGCAGAATCTTGTGGTTTTCCTCGAGTTGCGGCAGGAAGCTTGGGGTCCTTCTCAAGTTGCTGCAGAGACCTCAGGAACTCGCTCAAGTAGTTCCTGGGAAGTCAGGTCTCCTTTCGTTTAGGTAGGGGAACATCGGGATTACTCTCGAGGCGTGGAATGGGAATGGGGACTCTAAGAAGGTTGATTCCATAAATTGTGATCTCCTCTCAAATGGAGACAGCTATGTCAGGGAAAGTTTTGAGACGTATAAATGGTGTGAAGTACGCGTTCGAGTTTCAAGCGGGAATGTAGGATTTCTCTTGCGACTCTGCATGGGAAATTTTCCTCATCTCACCTTTAGTGCAGAATCTTGTGATTTTTCTCGAGTTGCGGTGGGAAGCTTGGGGTCTTTCTCGAGTTGCAACTGGGACCATAGAAATTCGCTCGTGTACTCCCTGGGAAGTCAGGTCTCCTTTCGTTTTGGTAGGGAAACATCGGAATTACTCTCGAGGCGTGGAATAGGAATAAGGCCTAATCTAAAGTTGAGTCAAATATTGTGTTCTCCTCTCAAGTGGGAACACCTATGTCAGGGAATGTCTTTAGTCGCATAAAGGATGTGAAGTACCCGTTCGAATTTTATTCTGGTATGTGGGATTTTTCTTGAGAATTTGCCGGGGAAATTTTCCTCATCTCACCTTGAGTGCAGAATTATGTTGTTTTTCTCGAGTTCCGGCAGGAAGTTGTGGTCCTTCTTGAGTGTGTCTGAGACCTCAGGAACTCGCTCAAGTAGTTCCTGGGAAGCCAGGTCTCCTTTCGTTTTGGTAGGGGAACATCGAGATTACTCTCGAGGCATGGAATGGGAATAGGGCCTCATCTAATTCTGAGTCCATAAATTGTGTTCTCCTTTCAACTGGGGAAAGCTATGTCAGTGAATATCTTGGGTCGCATAAAGTGTGTGATGTACCCATTTGACTTTCAAGAGGGAATGTGGGATTTTTCTTGAGACTATGCAGGGGAAATTTTCCTCATCTCACCCTGAGTGCAGAATTTAGTGGTTTTTCTCGAGTTGCGGCGGGAAGCATGGGGTCCTTCTCGAGTTGAGACATGGACCTCAGGAAATCGCTCCTGTATTCCCTGGGTAGTCAGGTCTCCTTTCGTTTTGGTAGGGGAAAAAGGGGATTACTCTCTAGGCGTCAAATGGGAAAAGGGACTCATTGGAAGTTGATTCCATAAATTGGAATCTCCTCTCAAATGGGGAAAGCTATGTCAGGGATTGTCTTGGGTCGTCTAAAGGTTGTGAATTACCCATTCGAGTTTCAATCGAGAATGTAGGATTTCTCTTGAGAATCTGCAGGGGCAATTTTCCTCATCTCACCTTGAGTGCAGAATTAGGTTGTTTTTCTCGAGTTGCTGCAGGAATCTTGGGGGTGCTTCTCGAGTTGCGACAGGGACCTCAGGAACTCACTCAAGTAATACCTGGGAAGTCAGGTCTCCATTCGTTTAGGTAGCAGAACGTTGGCATTACTCTCAAGGGATGGACTGGGAATAGGGCCTCCTCTAAATTTGAGTCCACAAATTATGTTCTCCTTTCAATTGGGGAGAGCTATTTCAGTGAATGTCTTGAGTCACATAAAGGGGGTGATGTACCCGTTCAAGTTACAAGCGGGAATGTGGGATTTTTCTTGAGACTCTGAAGGGGAAATTTTCCTCATCTCACCCTGAGTGCAGAATTTAGTGGTTTTTCTCGCGTTGCGGCAGGAAGCAAGGGTCCTACTCAAGTTGTGACAGGGACCTCAGGAGCTCGCTCGTGTAGTCCCCAGGAAGTCAGGTCTCCTTTCGTTTTGGTAGGGGAACATCTGAATTACTCTCTAGGCGTGGAATGTGAATAGGGCCTCATCTAAAGTTGAGTCCATAAATTGCGTTCTCCTCTGAAGTCGGGACAGCTATGTCAGGGAATTTCTTGAGTCGTCTAAAGGGTGTGATTTACCTGTTCGAGTTTCAAGAGGGAATGTGGGAATTCCCTTCAGACTCTGCAGGGGAAATTTTCGTCATCTCACCTTGAGTGCAGTATCTTGTGGTTTTTATCGAGTTGTGGCAGGAAGTTTTGGGTCCTTCTCAAGTTGCGACAAGGATTTCAGGAACTCGCTCGTGTAGTCCCTGGGAAGTCAGGTCTCCTTTCGTTTTGGTAGGGGAAAATCAGAATTACTCTCTAGGCGTGGAATGTGAATAGGGCCTCATCTAAAGTTGAGTCCATAAATTGTGTTTGCCTCTCAAGTGGGACAGCTATGTCAGGGAATGTCTTGAATCGCATAAAGGGTGTGAAGTTCGCGTTCGGGTTACAAGCGGGAATGTGGGGTTTCTCTTGAGACTCTGCAGGGGAAATATTCGTCATCTCACCTTGAGTGCAGAATCTTGTGATTTTTCTCGAGTTGCTGCGAGAAGATTGGGGTCCTTGTTGAATTGTGACAGTGAACACAGTAACCCGCTAGTGTAGTCCCTGGGAAGTCAGGTTTCCTTTCATTTTGGTAGGGGAACACCGCAATTTCTCTCGAAGCATGGAATGGGAATAGGGCCACATCTAAAGTTGAGGCCATATATAGTTTTCTCCTTTCAAGTGGCGACAGCTATGTCAGGGAAAGTCTTGAGTCGCATAAAGGTGTCAAGTACCCGTTCGAGTTTCATGCGGGAATGTGGGATTTCTCTTGAGACTTTCCCGGGGAAATTTTCCTCATGTCACCTTGAGTGAAGAATCTTGTGGTTTTTCTCGAGTTGCAGCGGGAAGCTTAGGGTCCTTCTCGAGTTGTGACAGGGACATCAGGAATTCATTCATGTAGTCCCTGGGAACTCAGGATTACTTTCGTTTTGGTAGGGGAGCAGCGGGAGTACACTCGAGGCATTGAATGGGAATAGGCCCTCATCTAACGTTGAGTCCATAAATTGTGTTCTCCTCTTAAGTGGGGAGAGCTATGTCACGAAAAGTCTTGAGTCGCATAAAGGGTGTTCGATTTTCAAGCGTGAATGTGGGATTTCTCTTGAGAATCTGTGGGTGAAATATTCGTCATCTCACCTTGAGTGCAGAATCTTGTGGTTTTTCTCGAGATGTGGCGGGAAGCTTGGGGTCCTTCTCGAATTGCAACAGGGACCTCAGGAACTCGCTCAAGTAATACCTTGAAAGTCAGGTCTCCTTTCGTTTTGCTAGGGGTCACCGAGATTACTCTCGAGGCATGGAATGGGAATAGGCCCTCATCTAAAGTTGAGTCCATAAATTGTGTTCTCCTCCCAAGTGGGGAGAGCTGTGTCAGGGAATGTCTTGAGTCGCCTAAAGGGTGTGAAGTACCCGTTCGAGTTTCATGCGGGAATGTGGGATTTCTCTTGAGATTCTGCAGGTGAAATTTTCCTATCTCACCTTGAGTGCAGAATCTTGTGGTTTTTCTTGAGTTGTGAAAGAGGGGTCTTTGGGGTCTTTCTCGAGTTGTGACAAGGACCACAGCAAGTCACTCGTGTAGTGCTGGGAAGTCAAGTCTCCTTTCGTTTTGGTAGGGGAATATGGGGATTACTCTCGAGGCGTGGAATCTGTATAGTGCCCCATCTAAAGTTGAATCCATAAATTGTGTTCTCCTCTCAAGTTTGGACACCTATGTCAGTGAATGTCTTTAGTCGCATGAAGGATGTGAAGTACCCATTCGAGTTTCAAGTGGGAATGTGGGATTTCTCTTGAGAATCTGCAGGGGAGATTTTCCTCATCTCACCTTGAGTGCAGAATTAGGTTGCTTTTCTCGAGTTGCGGCAGGAACCTTGGGGTGTTTCTCGATTTGCGACAGGGACCTCAGGAACTCGTTCAAGTAATTCCTAGGAAGTCAGGTCTCCTTTCGTTTAGCTATTGGAACATAGGAATTACCATTGAGGGATGGAATGGGAATAGCGCCTCCTGTAAATTTGAGTCCATTAATTGTGTTCTCCTTTCAATTGGGGAGAGCTATTTCAGTGAATGTCTTGAGTCGCATAAAGGGTGTGATGTACCCGTTCGAGTTACAAGTGGGAATGTGGGATTTTTCTTGAGACTCTGAAGGGGATATTTTCCTCATCTCACCCTGAGTGCAGAATTTAGTGGTTTTTCTCAAGTTGCAGCGAGAAGCATGGGCTCCTTCTCGAGTTGGGACAGGGACCTCAGGAAATCGCTCCTGTATTTCCTAGGTAGTCAGGTCTCCTTTCGTTTTGGTATGGGAACATCAGGATTTTTCTTGAGGCGTGGAATGGCAATAGGGCCTCATCTAAAGTTTTGTCCATAAATTGTGTTCTCCTCTGAAGTCGGGACAGCTATGTAAGGGAATGTATTGAGTCGTATAAAGGGTGTGAATTACCCGTTCGAGTTTCAAGAGGGAATGTGGGATTTCCCTTGAGACTCTGAAGGTGAAAGTTTCTTCATCTCACCTTGAGTGCAGAATCTTGTGCTTTTTCTCGAGTTGCGGCGGGAAGTTTGATGTCCTTCTCGAGATGCTACTGGGACCTCAGGAACTCGCTCATGTAGTCCCTTGGAATTCAATCTCATTCCTTTTTGGTAGGGGGACACCGGGATAACTCTCGAGTCCTGCAATGGGAATAGGGTCTCATCTAAAGGTGACTCCATTAATTGTGTTCTCCTCTCAAGTGGGGACAAATATGTCAGGGAATGTCTTGAGTCGCAAAAAGGGTGTGAAGTACCCGTTCGAGTTTCAAGTGGGAATGTGCGATTTTTCTTGAGTCTCTGCAGGGGATATTTTCCTCATCACACCTTGAGTGCAGAATCTTCTGGTTTCTCTTGAGTTGCGGCGGGAAGCTTGGGGTCCTTCTCCAGTGGCAACAGTGACGTAAGTTAATCGCTAGTGTAGTCCCTGGGAAGTCAGGTCTCCTTTCGTTTTGGTACGGGAACATCAGGATTACTCTTGAGGCATGGAGTGGAAATAGGGCCTCATCTAAATTTGAGAGCTAAAGTCTGTTCTCCTGTCAAGTGGTGACAGCTTGTCAGGGAATGTCTTGAGTCCCATAAAGGGTTTCTGTACCCGTTCAAGTTTCAAGCGGGAATGTGGGGTTTCTCTTGAGACTCTGCAGGGGAAATTTTCTTCATCTCACCTTGAGTGCAGAATCCTGTGGTTTTTCTCGAGTTGCAGTGGGAAGATTGGGGTCCTCCTCGAGTTCTGACTGGGACCTAAGGAAATCGCTCATTTAGTGCTGTGAAGTCAGGCCTCCTTTCGTTTTTTTCAGGGGAACATCGGGATTACTCTCGAGGCGTGGAATGGGTATAGGGCCATATCTAAAGTTGAGTCCATAAATTGTGTTCTCCTCTCAAGTGGGGACAGCTATGTCAGGGAATGTCTTGATTGGTATAAAGGGAGTCAAGTACCCTTTCTAGTTTCAAGCGGGAATGTGGGATTTCTCTTGAGACTCTGCAGGGGAAATTTTCCTCATCTCACCTTGAGTGCAGAATCTTGTGCTATTTCACGAGTTGTGGCGGTAAACTTGGAGTCCTTCTCGAGTTGCCATAGGGACCTCAGGAACTCTCTTGTGTAGTCCCTGGGAAGTCAGATCTACGTTCATTTTGGTAGGGGAACATCGGGATTACTCTCGAGGCATGGTGTAGGAATACGGCCTCATTTAATTTGAGTCCATAAATTGTGTTCTCCTCTCAAGTGGGGACAGCTATGTCAGGGAATGTCTTAATTGCAAAAAGGGTGTCAAGTCCCCGTTCGTGTTTCAAGGGGGAATGTGGGATTTCCCTCGAAACTCTGCAGGGGAAATTTTCCTCACCTACCTTCACTGCAAAACTTGTGGTTTTTCTCGAGTTGCAGCTCGAAACTTCTGGTCCTTCTCGAGTTGCGATAGGGAACCTCAGGAACTCACTCTTGTAGTATCAGGGAAGTCAGGTCTCCTTTCCTTTTGGTACGGGAACATCGGCTTTACTCTCTAGGCGTGGAATGTGACTAGGGCCTCATCTAAAGTTGAGTCCATTAATTGTGTTCTCCTCTCAAGTGGGGACAGCTATGTCAGGGAATTTCTTGATTCGCATAAAGGGTGTCAAGTAGCAGTTCGCGTTTCAAGTGGAAATGTGGGATTTCTCTTGATACTATGCAGGGGAACGTTTCCTTATCTCACATTGAGTGATGAATTTTGTGATTTTTCTCGAGTTGAGGCAGAAAGCTTGGGGTCCATCTCGAGTTGTGACAGGGAACTCAGGAACTCGCGCGTGTAGTCTCTGGGATGTCAGATCTCCTTTCGTTTTGGTAGGGGAACCTCGGGATTACTGTTGAGGCGATGAGTAGTAATAGGGCCTCATCTAAAGTTGAGTCCATAAATTGTGTTCTCCTCTGATGTCGGGACAGTTATGTCAGGGAATGTCTTGAGTCGTATAAAGGGTGTGAATTACCCGTTTGAGTTTCAAGAGGGAATGTGGGATTTCCCTTGAGACTCCGCAGGGGAAATTTTCCTCATCTCACCTTCAGTGCAGAATTTTGTGGTTTTTCTCGAGTTGCGGCAGGAAGCTTGGGGTCCTTCTCGAGTTGCGACAGGGACCTCAGGAACTCACTCGTGTATTCCCTGGGAAGTCAGGTCTCCTTTCGTTTTGGTAGGGGAACTTCGGGATTACTCTCTAGGCGTGGAAAGTGAATAGGGCCTCATCTAATGTTGAGTCCATAAATTGTGTTCTCCTCTCAAGTGGGGACAGCTATGTGAGGGAATGTCTTGAATCGCATCAAGGGTGTGAAGTTCACGTTCGGGTTTCAAGTGGGAATGTGGGGTTTCTCTTGAGACTCTGCAGGGGAAATATTCGTCGTCTCACATTGGGTGCAGAATCTTGTGATTTTTCTCGAGTTGCTTCGAGAAGATTGGGGTCCTTCTTGAGTTGCGCAGGGAACTCAGTAACTCGCTCTTGTAGTCCCTGGGAAGTCAGGTTTCCTTTCATTTTGATAAGGGAACATCGCGATTACTCTCGACGTGTGGAATGGGAATAAGGCCTCATCTAAAGTTGAGTCCATAAATTGTGTTCTCCTCTCAAGTGGGGACAGCTATGTCAGGGAAAGTATTGAGTCGCATAAAGGTGTCATGTACCCGTTCGAATTTCAAGGGGAAATGTGGGATTTCTCTTGATACTCTGCAGGGGAAATTTTCCTCACCTCACCTTGAGTGCACAAACTTGTGGTTTTTAACGAGTTGCGGCGGGAAGCTTGGGGTACTTCTCAAGTTGCGACAGGGACCTCAGGAACTCGCTCGAGTAATCCCTGGGAAGTCAGGTCTCCTTTCGTTTTGGTAGGGGAACAAGGGGATTACTCTCGAGACGTCGAGTGGGAATAGGGACTCATTGAAAGTTGAGTCCATAAATTGTAATCTCCTCTCAAATGGGGAAAGCTATGTCAGGGATTGTCTTGGGTCGTATAAATGCTGTGAAGTACTCGTTCGAGTTTCAATCTAGAATGTAGGATTTCTCTTGTGACTCTGCATGGGAAATTTTCCTCATCTCACCCTGAGTGTATAATTTAGTGGTTTTTCTCGAGTTGCAGCGAGAAGCATGGTGTCCTTCTCGAGTTGGGACAGGGACCTCAGGAAATCTCTCCTGTATTCCCTGGGTAGTCAGGTCTCCTTTCGTTTTGGTATGGGAACATCAGGATTTTTCTCGAGGCATGGAATGGGAATAGTGCCTCATCTAAAATTTTGTCCATAAATTGTGTTCTCCTCTGAAGTCGGCACAGCTATGTCAGGGAATGTCTTGAGTCGTATAAAGGGTGTGAATTACCCATTCGAGTTTCAAGAGGGAATGTGGGATTTCCCTTGAGACTCTGCAGGTGAAAGTTTCTTCATCTCACCTTGAGTGCAGAATCTTGTGCTTTTTCTCGAGTTGCGGCGGGAAGTTGGGGTCCTTCTCGAGTTGTGACTGGGACCTCATGAACTCGCTCGTGTAGTCCCTGGGAAGTCAGGTCTCCCTTCGTTTTGGTAGGGGAACATCGGAATTACTCTCTAGGCGTGGAATGTGAATAGGGCCTCATCTAAAGTTGAGTCCATAAATTGTGTTCTCCTCTCAAGTGGGGACAGTTATGTCAGGGAATGTCTTGAATTGCATCAAGAGTGTGAATTTCGTGTTCGGGTTTCAAGTGGGAATGTGGGGTTTCTCTTGAGACTCTGCAGGGGAAATATTCGTCATCTCACCTTGAGTGCAGAATCTTGTGGTTTTTCACGAGTTTTGGCGGTAAGCTTGGGATCCTTCTCTAGTTGGAACAGGGTCCTCAGGAACTCGCTCATGTAGTCCCTGGTAAGTCAGGTCTCCTTTCATTTTGGTAATGGAACATCGGGATTACTCTCGAGTCGTCGAATGAGAATAGGGCTTCATCTTAAGTTGAGTCCATAAAGTATTTTCTCCTCTCAAGTGGGGAGAGCTATGTCAGGGAATGTCTTGAGTCGCATAAAGGGTGTGATATACCCGTTCAAGTTTCAAGCGGGAATGTGGGATTTCTCTTGAGACTCTGCAGGGGAAATATTCGTCATCTCACTTTGAGTGCAGAATCTTGTGATTTTTCTCGAGTTGCGGCGGGAAGCATGGTGTCCTTCCCGAGTTGCATCAGGGACCTCAGGAAATCGCTCCTGTGTTCGCTGGGTAGTCAGATCTCCTTTCGATTGGTATGGGAATATCAGGATTATTCTCGAGGCGTGCAATGGGAATAGGCCTCATCTAATTTTGAGTCCATAAATTGTGTTCTCCACTGAAGTGGGGACAGGTATGTCAGGGAATGTCTTGAGTTGCATAAAGGCTGTCAAATACCCTTTCGAGTTTCAAGCGTGAATGTGGGATTTCTCTTGAGTCTCTGCAGGGGAAATTTTCCTCATCTCACCTTGAGTGCAAAATCTTGTGGTTTTTAACGAGTTGTGGCGGTAAGCTTGGGGTCCTTCTCGAATTGCGACAGGGACCTCAGGAACTCGCTCGGGTAGTACCTGGGGAGTCAAGTTTCCTTTCGTTTTGGTAGGGGTCACTGATATTACTCTCGCGGCATGGAATGGGAATAGGGCCTCATCTAAAGTTGAGTCCATAAATTGTGTTCTCCTCTCAAGTGGGGAGAGCTGTGTCAGGGAATGTCTTGAGTCGCCTAAAGGGTGTGAAATTCCTGTTTGAGTTTCAAGCGGGAATGTGGGATTTCTCTTTAGACTCTGCAGTGGAAAATTCCTCATCTCCCATTGATGGGATAATTTTGTCGTGTTTCTCGATTTCTGGTGGGAAGCTTGGGGTTCTTCTCACGTTGCGACTGGGATCTCAGGAACTCGCTCGTGTTGCCCCAGGGAAGTCAGGTCTCCTATCTTGTTGGAAGGGGAACTTCGGGATTACTCTCGAGCCATTAAATGGGAATAGGGCCTCATCTCGAGGTGAGTCCCTAAATTTTGTGCTCCTCTCCAGTGTGGACGGCTATGTTAGGGAACTTTTTGAGTCACATAAATGGTGTCATGTACCCGTTCAAGTTTCAAGCGGTAATGTGGGATTTCTCTTGAGATTCCGCAGAAGAAATGTTCCTCATCTCGTACTGATGGGGGACCATTTTCATTTTTCTCGTGTTGCAGCAGAAAGTTAGGGGATCCCCTCGAGTTGCGACGGGGACCTCAGGAACTCGTTCGTGTTGCCCCAGGTAAGTCAGGTCTCCTGTCATGTTGGAAGGGGAACCTCGGGATTCCTCTCGAGGCGCAGCAGGGGAATAGGGCCGCATCTAGTGTTGAGTCAGTCAACGTGTGTTCCTTGTTTGTGACGACAGGGATCTCGTGGTTGGTCTCAAAATTCACCTGGGATGTCAGGCCTCGTCTCATGTTAAGATATCGAACTGCGCTTTCTTCTCGAGTAGTAAAACGGGTGTTAGGTCACATTAGATTTGAATTTTTACCTGGAGATTTTATCGTGTATGCTCTGCGAGTCAGGTGTCCACTCATCCTGTGAATTGATACTCGAGGATACATTTGAATCTGTGCAGTAGAATCAGACAATATCTCGAGTGGGTGTTGACATACGTAACTTTTCCGTTTCTGTTTTGAAAACCTGGGGATCCTCCTGAGTTTCAACGTGGTACACGCCTCCTCGTACTCTGTGACTGGAACATCTGAATTCCATTCCAGAGAAAGCAGAGGAATCGACTCTCATCTGGAAACGAGGACTGAAAAACAGGACAAGTTGTCAGTGTGGCAGGTAACTCGGTGTTCCTGTCGATTGGGCTGTGCATGTCGGTTTAATTTTTGAGTCGCATAAAGGATTTTAAGTAGTAACCTGTCGAGTTTCAAGCGGGAATGTGGAATTTCTCTTGGGAATCTGTAACGGAATTGTTCTTCATCTCGCCTTGAGGGCAGAATCTTGTGGTTTTTCTCGCGTTGTCACGGGAAGCTTGGGTTCCAACTCGCGTTGGGCCATGGACGTCTGGAACTCACTCCTGTTGCTTCAGGGAGGGGAGGTCTACTTTGTGTTGGAAGGGGAACTTCAGGATAACTCTGGGGCCCTTAAATGGGAATGGGACCTCATCTCGAGTTGAATCCATAAACCGTGTGCTCCTCTCCAGTGGGGACATCTATGTTAGGGAACTTTTTGAGTCGCATAAAGGGTGTCAAGTACCCATTCGAGTTTCAAGCGGGAATGTGTAATTTCTCTTCAGATTCTGCAGCAGAAATGTTCCTCATCTCCAATTGATGGGGTATTTCTCGCTTTCCACGAGTGGCAGCAGAAAGCTTGGGGTTCCTCTCGAGTTGCGACGGGGACCTTAGTAACTCGCTCACGTTGTCCCAGGGAAGTTAGCTGTCCTTTACCGTTGGAAGGGGAACCTCAGGATTCCTCATGAGGCACCGGAGAGGAATAGGGCGGCATGTAGTGTTGTGTATGTAAATTGTGTGCTCCACTTCAATGTGGACAGCTATGTCGGGGAAGTTTCTGGGTCTCATAAAGTGTGTCTAGTACCCGTTCGAGTTTCAAGAGGAATGTGGGATTTCTCTTGAGACTCTGCAGCGGAAAAGATCTTCATCTCGCATTGAGGGGAAATTTTGTGGTGTTTCTCGATTTGTGGTGGGAAGCTTGGGGTTCTTCTCGACTTGCGACCTCAGGAACTCGCTCGTGTTCCCCCACAGAAGTCAGGTCTCCTATCCTGTCGGAAAGGGAACCCCTGGATTCCTCTCGAGGCACAGCAGAGGAATAGGGCCTCATCTAGCATTAGGTCGGACAACTGTGTGTTCCTTGACAGAGGTGACAGGGATTTCACGGTTGCTTTCAAATTTCACCTGGGGAGTCAGGCCTCGTCTTTTGTTCAGACATGTGACTGCGCTTTTTCGCGAGTTGTAAAACGGGTGTTAGGCCACGTTAGAGTTGAATGTGTACCTGGAAATTGTATGCTCGGTGTGTCAGGTCTCCACTCGTCTTGTGAGTTGATAATCGAGGACACATGTGAATCTGTTCAGGAGAATCAGACAAGATCTCGAGTGGCTGGTGACATCCGTACCTTTTCCATTTGTGTTTTGAAAACCTGGGGATCCTCCCGAGTTTCAGCGTGGTACACGCTTCCTCATACTTTGTGACTGGATCGTCCGGATTCCATTCCACAGAAAGCAGAGGAATCGACTCTCATCTGGAAAAGAGGACTGGAAAACAGGGCAATTTGTCAGTGTGGCAGGAAACTCGGGGTTCCTCTAAATTGGTACTGTGTATATCATAAAGTTTAAAGTTTAATTTTTGAGTCGCATAAAGGATGTTAAGTAACCTGTTGAGATTCAAGAGTTAATGTGGAATTTCACTTGCGAATCTCAAAGGAAATGTTCCTCATCTCGCCTTGAGGGCAGAATGATGTGGTTTTTCTTGAGATGCAGCGAGAAGCTTGGGCTCCCTCTCGAGTCGAGCCGGGGATGTCAGGAACTCGCTCATGTTGCTTCAGGGAAGTCAGATCCCCTTTGTGTTGGAAGGGGAACTTCTGGATTACTCTCTCGAGCCATTAAATGGGAATAGGACCTCATCTCGAGTTGAATCCATAAATTGTGTGCTCCTCTCCAGTGGGGATGGCTACGTTAGTGAACTTTTAGAGGCGCATAAAGGGTGTCAAGTACCCGTTCGAGTTTCAAGAGGGAATGTGGGATTTCTCTTGAGATTCTGCAGCATTATTGTTCCTCATCTCTCATTGATGGGGGAACGTTGTCATTTTTCTCGAATTGTGGCAGAGAGCTTGGGGTTCCTCTCGAGTTGCGTCAGGGATCTCAGGAACTCGTTTGCGTTGTGACAGGGAAGTTAGGTCTCCTTTCGTGTTGGAAGGGAAACATCGGGATTCTTCTCGAGTCACGTTAGAGGAATAGGGCCACATCTAGTGTTGTGTACGTAAATTGTGTTCTCCTCTTCAATGTGGACGGCTATGTTGGGGAAGTTTTTGGGTCGCATAATGGGTGTCAAGTACCCGTTCGAGTTTCAAATGGGAATGTGGAATTTCTCTTAAGACTCTGTAGCGGAAATATTCCTCATCTCGCATTGAGTGGATAATTTTGTGGTGTTTCTCGAGTTGCGGCGGGAATCTTGGGGTTCTTCTCGAGTTGCGACAGGGACCTCAGGAACTCGCTCGTGTTGCACTAGGGAAATCAGGTCCCCTATCGTGTTGGAAGGGGAACCTCGGGATTCCTCTATAAGGAGCAGCAGAGGAATAGGGCCACATCTAGCGTTGAGTTGGTCAACGGTTTGTTATTCTCCAGTTGTGACAGGGATCTTGCTGTTGTTGCGGGTGAAATGATACAAAAACAAGACACACAAAAGACAGACAAAGACACAACTCCAGCGGGAGGAAATATTCTGCTAAAGCACCCTTGCGGTTTATTTTTATACCCCGGTAGCTGGACACATACCAAAATCTAAGCAATGCATTTTTCTACCAAATAAGGACAAAACGCCAAGCACATTTCAAGGACGGGAGGAAGAAAGGGAGGAAGTGACAACATCATGTTTATTACGAAGCCTGCCGAGAACTCCAGCCTCTTCCTTATTTTTAAGGAGCTCATGTTCCCTTGTATGCAAGCGGACCATTAACCTTGGATACTGTGTGCAGGCTTCCTGGCAGAACATCCTGTTTCAAGCACGCTCTGCCCAAGCAGAGAGTCTTGTTTCCAGGCTTCCTTAACCATTCTTTCCCGTGGTCACTGTCGTTCTCCTATATTTCCCCCTTTTTTCTGAGAGGCAGTAGCAAGCTGTAAGGCAGCAATAATGCATTGTCTGTCCTTTTTTAGTTGTTGCCTTCCCCACCAGCACCGGAAGACTAGAGTAATAACACAGCATAATAGTATTATGAACAAAGTATTCCCAAAGTAGTTCCAATTAGAGTAGATACATGCCCAAAAAGATTCAAATTTTTCATCCCTTCCTGCAAATCCTTTAAGGGATTGGACCCAGTAATATCAGGTAGCGTTTTGCTAAATGTATACAAAATTTGTTGCTCTAATTCCATAATTTCCCTGGTTTGGTTTTGATGCCCTGTTAAAGACCGTTTCACCTTTTCCCAACCTTCACTCATGTTGAAAGGCACAGGTGTTATACACAATTGAGAGGAGTTCCAATCACATTTCAACACACTTCTTGTGGATAAGACAGTTAATTGATCCCCAAGCCAAGAAACAGTATGTTGAAGATTGTGCACATAATTTGCAAGTTAGGTATCCAAATCTCGTTGTTGTTGCCATAATAAATGAGAGTCTTTATGCCATTCCCGCACAAAGTCTGCTGTTTGGATTCCTTGATGCAAAGCAAGTCCAGCCATGGCAGTGGTTGTAGTAACTGAAGCCACTGCAAGAACTGAAGCTATGATTACTCCAAGCATGCGTCGTGATCAATGAAGCAAAGTCTGTACAGCAGTCACCAAATGAGATAGAGCAAAAGAGTCTGACCAAGGTCTTGTCAAACTTACAGGTAGCCATACTTCGGTTTGAGTTTTACCAACCACCATAGAAAACTTAGAATTGCGATTTTGTATGTCAAAATTTTTCCACCATGATTGATTAACCCATTGTGTTAAATTACAATGATTTCACGATATAGATCCCTCAGTTGCATTTCAAGTCCAATTCCCATACAACAATGCAAAGGTGTATTTTAAACAAGCCGTAGCAGAATAAGATTTATTAATATGCAAGTTAACATGTAAGGGACCTGAACTGTCACTTGTATCCAAAGTATAGTTTTCCGACCATATAGTGAGATTCCCGGAAACTGCATATAATTTCCAAATATTCCCTTGGAAGTGGGGATACCCTAACAATTGCAACTGAGGGGGAATGAGTGCAAACTCCTGCCATTTTACGGTTTCATTACCATTACCCATTAAAGTACCAATAATTCGATGCCATTTGAGAGTTTTGTTAGACCATTTTTCCAAAATTTGGCTATGATCAGGGCTCTTATTTACAATAACAAATCCAGAATAGATCATGACTTTGAAACACCAATGACCTTGGCAACTTTCCCATTCCAAAGATTCTAGAGAAGAAATAAAAAATTTCGAAGGGCATAATGGTATAAAGGTATCAGAATGATGACTCATTGGTGTCTTAGAGGTTTTGAATCCCCTGGTGGAAACAAGCACAGTAAAGACAGCAGGATGATAATTATTATATTATACCCCCCAGGTATTATAAGAGTGATGATTGTGTTTTTTGGAGAAAGGCAAAAGGGATGTCCTCTAATGCACAAGGGGAGGCCCTCATTATTTATGTTATATTGATTATTATGGTGATACAAATGCTCAATTTCTCCACACGCGGGTGGTGGGAAGAATGCAGTTTCATTGGTGCATACGTATACTTCAGGTTCACCCCAAGAGACAGCTCTCACAAGAGAATTAGGAACATAAGCCCAATAAGTATATTCTATCGCTTGTGCATACATTACCTGATAGGTAACCACAGCCATCATAGCCAACAGCCAATTAGTAGGATTGAGAGGTTGACCAGCATTAACGAGGGTTTTTTCAGCCTCCTGTGTAAGCTTCTTCAGTTGCCCCCATGTTGGAAGGGACGCAGATAGGGTAGGGAAAGTAAAGCTCCGCTGTGCAGAAAGCTCTTCAAATTTTCGCACAAAGTGGTCATCCATGATTAATCTTGATCAACCGAGTTGGTGTCCAAAACCTAAAATTATCAACAGATGTGAGAGCATAACCTCGTCCTAAATATATCAGTGATGCTGGAACCCAACCTTTTTATCTTTATACCACAGGAGTGTATTCAAGATCTTCTTATCCTCATCTTTCCTTCGAAAATGCAATTCTGCTGCTGATAGAATTTCTTTGAGTCAAATATTCAAAAAATTTAAAGTAAGTAAGGTTTTATTCAAGATATCTTTTGGTTTCATAAATCTCTCCTGTTCCCCTTTTTTTATTTTTTCAATATATTTATGTAAAGTATGATTAGCTCTTTCAATGGTAGCTTGTCCTTGACTATTATAAGGGATGTCAAAAGTATGAGTTATATGATATTGGGATAAAAAGTGAGCTAATTTAGCCGATTGGTAAGCAGGTGCATTATCAGTTTTTAATTCAATTGGTATTCCCATAATTGCAAAACAAGATAATAAATGAGTAATAGCAGCGTCATCTTTTTCCGAATGTAATGCAGTAGCCCATTGGAAATGTGTGCATGTATCTATAGTATGATGGACACATTTTTGTTGCCCAAAAGATGAAATAAAAATTAGATCCATTTGCCATATCTGATTTGCTTGTAGTATTCTTATGTTGACACCTGGTGGGGTAAATGGTAAAGTAAAAGGTGCACATTTGGGACATGAGCGAACAATATTTTCAGCTTGTTTTTGAGCAATATCATAAGATATTTTTAATCCTTTAGAGTTAGTGTGTGGCAGATGATGCTCTTGTTTTGCTACTTTTATATGATAAAGTAATGCATGAATTGCAGCATTTCCGAAGGACAAGGGTCCAGGAAGGGTGGAATGAGCATGGATATGAGTAAAGAAATTTGATTTTGAATGTTGTAGAAGCAAATGCTGCACCTGATAAAACAATTTATCAATATCTGTCTTAAGAGTTATAGGAAGGGAAACGTGAGGAAGTTGAAGACAAGAGAGAACAGCATATCGAAAATTTGAAACAATGTTAACAGGAAGTTGAGGAAAATCTTGCAAAACTAAATAAATAGCCCACAACTCAGCAGGCTGTGCAGAGGAGAATGAATGGGGAAGAACTTTAGAACGTTCAAAAGTAAAATGTCCAGCGGTGTTTTTATTTGCATCAGTAAAAACAGTGGGTCTTTTAACTGGAACATCTGAAATCGGAGATTTCATGGCGTTGGCTCGAAGAAAATCAATCAATTTACATGACGGATAATGATTGGAAAATGAACCAGGAAATGAAGCAAGGGAGATTTGCCAATTTTTATTAAACTGTAAACATAAAGATATCTGAGCATTTGTTAATTGAATGAAAATTTGGTGTTTTTTTTTTTTTCTGATAATTGTAAAATACGATTGTGACCCTTTTGTATAAGAAAGGCTAATTTATCCAGATATATATAGTTAATTTTTTAGAGAAACTATTAGGTAAAAAAAAACATTTTATTAATCCTTTTCCTTGAGCAATTGCACCAGATGGAGAATGAGGGGTATGAAATATTATGAATGCGATAGGTTGAGACGCAGAAATATATGTTAAAAAACCATCATTTAATCCTTGTTCAACAAACTGAAGTTCTTGCAAAGCCAAGGGGGTTAAGATTCGGGGACTATCTAAAGCTGTGTCTCCTTTTAAAGTAGAAAATAAGTGTTGTAATTGATAAGTAGGAATCCCAACTACCGAGTGAAGAAAATTAATATCTCCTCATAATTTCTGGAAGTCATTTAAAGTTTTTAAATGGTATCTTTTAATTTGCAAATTTTGAGGCCAAATTTGGTGTTGTTCTAATATGGTCCTTAAATAAGAAATGGGAAAATCCTTTTGAATTTTCTCTGGCGCTATCAGCAAGTTATATTATTTCAAAGCCTCCTGTACTTTTCAGAAAATTTATCACGTTCAGCGATACAGGGACCTGCCAATAAGTGATCATCCATATGATGATAGAGAATATAATTAGGATATTCTTGACGGATAGATTGTAAGGAACGAGCTACAAACTCTTGATATAAGGTAGTACTATATATCATTCCCTGTGGCAAGACTGTCCAATGGTAGTGCTTAACGGGCTGAGCGTGATTAAGAACAGGAATCGTGAAAGCAAATTTATCTCTATCTTGTAATTGTAAGGGAATAGTAAAAGAAAAAAAAAACAATCTTTAAGATCTAATACCATTAAAGACCAATTTTGTGGAAAAAGAGCAGGAGAAGGAAGGCCCAACTGTAAGGCTCCCATGGTTTCAATACATTTATTAACTTCTCTTTAATCAGTCAACATTTTCCATTTTTCAGATTTCTTTTTTTATAACAAATACAGGAGAATTCCAAGGGAAGTAGAAGGCTCTGTATGGCCAAGTTGAAGTTGTTTTCTATTAATTACTCTATGGCCTCGAGCATCATTTTTGGTAATGGCCACTGCTCAACGCATTTAGGAGTATTAATTGTCCATTTTAATGAGAGTGCTCGAGGAGTTTGAGCAGTGGCTATTAGTTTCCCGACGGAATGCTTACAGAGGCTCCCATGGGAGAGAGAATATCTCTTCCCCATATATTAATAGGTATACTAACAATATAAAAAGTGACAAAAACTGTTTTTCCATTATGGAACTGGCATTGTAAAGGACGAGTACTTTTTCAAACATCTGCAATGGAGCCTATTCCGGTCAACATTAGAGGACTCTTTACTTTGCTCCAGTCTTGGGGCCGTTGTTGGGAGGATATGACTGAAAGATCTGCCCCGGTGTCTATTAGCCCTTCCAAGTTCTTTCCTTGTATGGTCAAGGAAAGGACAGGACGAGAATCCTTGATGAGCATCTCCCAAAATATATGTTGCCCAGTACTTCTAAAACCTCCTGATCTTTCATAAGGAAGAGCAGAAAATGGTAGATAAGATAAAAGAAGTACTTGTGCTATACGTTCTCCAGCCAATAGTGAAATTGTAACAGAAGTGGAGACCAAAATTAAAATTTCTCCAACAAAACCAGAGTCTATTACTCAAGGAATTATGGTTAGGCCTCTTAGAGCGGCACTATTGCGGCCCAATATTAAGCCAAAAGTGCCTTTAGACAATGGGCCAAATACGTTTGTTCTTAATTTATAAATGCCACAGCCAGGAGACAAAAGAATATTTTCAGCGAGAGGCAAATCAGCAGCAGCTCTTCTTGAAGTTGCAGAGCGTAAATCTGACACCATTAGAGGTTTGGTTTTTCCTGTTGTAGTGGTCATCTCTAAGCGCTGTTGGGAAACAAAGGAGTTACTTGAGGAGCAGGAGGCATGATTAATTGCATCCCCGGCATTGATCCTGGGACCCAGGGACTGAGGCACGCTAAGTAGTTTCCGAATGTGGGTTACCAATAGGATTGCCATATTTATTAGTTTTAGAGAGGCATTCATTGGTCCAGTGAAGCCCTTTACCACATTGGCGGCAAAGCCCATGGGGCTTATTGTGTTTTGTATATCCTTGTTTTGCCTTTATTTTTTTGCTATCCTTTTTCATATGTCCAGGTTTCCCACAATGGTAACAATTTTTGCCCTTAGAGGGCTTCATAGCTTGAGCCAAGGCAGTAGCAAAAACAGTAGCACTATGTCCAGTTCCTCCCACTCCCGATCAAGCTCTAATATATTTAGCTATAGAAGCCCCCTGTCCCCTTAAAGGACCTAAAACACGTTTACATTCCGTGTTTGCATTTTCGAAAGCAAGAGTTTGTAAAAGTATCTCTGAAATTTCATCACGTCCAACAGCCCCTCAACAGCCACCCACAATCTAGCAAGAAAATCAGTATAAGGTTCATTGGGTCCTTGTAAAGTTTTTGTGAAAGAAAGCTGAGTTTGGCCAGTAGGTACAATATGGCACCAAGCCCTAAGAAATACTTGGCACACCTGTTGTAAATCCTGGTCAGAATATTGAGCCTGATCTCTTAAGGCTCGAAATTGTCGTTCTCCCATCAATTTATCTTCTAAGGACGAGGAGGGTTCTGTCCCTCATTAATTTGAGCCTGTGTTTGGGCTTTTTCTTCTCACCAACTCTTTAATTGCAACCACTGGGATCCTTTAAGCAGAGCCTGGGCTATGGACTCCAAATCGAAGGGAAGAATCAATTTTGTCTTCTCTACAGAATCTAACATAGCTAATACAAAAGGGGATTGGGGACCATATTGAGCAAAAGCAGCTTTGAGATCCTCGAAAAATTTATATTTAAAAGGCGAATATTGAATATTAATCATATTGTTGGGAGCTGCTTGCCATTGAATTGGAAATAACTGTGGAGGATCTGTAAAACCACCAGAGGGCACAGGGATATCATCATCAAAAAACATGGACTCGGGAAATGAGAAAGAGTGCCCCTCTTGGCCTACATCTGGAGAACTATGCGATACCGGAAAAAGAGAAGCATAGGGAGGGGCTGTAGGAGTAGGAACCCTCTTTGTTCCTTCATTCTGTGTTTTCCACCATTGTTGAAAATTTCGGGTCACTTTATCAACATCGTCGTTCCCTTCGGACGACGAGGAGAAATCACTAGCACTGTCAGATTTGGTGTCTGATTCCCCATCTCTGGATTGCAAAGTAGTGGCCACGGAAGCGTCATTTAAAGCGGCACCATTTGATTTTCTGTTTTTTTGTTTCTCAATAAGACTTCCTCATAAATTACCTCAGATTTTGTAGATTTAATTTCACTATTGGAGGAAAACAATGCAAGTGCTTGAGTGATAGCACTACATAGAGTCCACAATTTCAAAAGAATTATGTTACCCTTCTGATGCTGTTGCCGTAATTCTTTCTGTGTTAATTTCCATTCCTTTAAGTTTAATTGTACTTTAGGTTGGCACTTAAACCAATAACAATGCTGCTCCACAAGGGGAAATAACTCCGATAAACGACGACTAGATGCCTTTACCCCGATGAAGTGTAGAATTCCTTTGACTAGCTCCATGTATTGTGCCTTTGCTGATGGGGAATTCCCCATAATTTTCCCGAAAGTTCCCCTGCCTTGGACCTACAATGCCCGAGGGGGTACTCACCCTTTCGGTTTCGCTTGGTCCCCACGTTGGGTGCCAGATGTTGTGGGCTAAATGACACAAAGACAAGACACACAAAAGACAGACAAAGACACAACTCCGGCCAGAGGTAAAATTCTGCACAAGCCCCCTTGCGGTTTAATTTTATACCCCAGGAGCTGGGCACATACCAAAAGCTAAGCAATGCATTCTTCTACCAAATAAGGACAAAAAGCCAAGCACATTTCAAGGATGGGAGGAACAAAGGGAGGAAGTGAACACATCATGTTTACTGCAAAGCCTGCCCAGAACTCCAGCCTCTTCCTTTTTTTTAAGGAGGGCATGTTCCCGCGTATGCGAGTGGAACATTAACCTTGGATATTGTGTGCAGGCTTCCTGGAAGAACACCCTGTTTGCAAGCATGCTCTGCCCAATCAGAGAGTCTTGTTTGCAGGCACATCTCTGCTTCCTTAATCATTCTCTCTCGTGGTCATTGTCGGGCTCCTAAACGCGGTTGCTCTCAAAATTTTCCAGGGGATTCATCCCTCGTCTCTTGTTCAGACATGGAACTGCGCTTTCTTCTCAAGTTTTAAAACGGGTGTTAGGCCCCATGAGAGTTGATTTAGTAACTGAAGATTGTGTCGAGTATGCTCAGGGAGTCAGGTCTCCACTCGTCTTCTGAGTTGATACTCAAGGCTACATTAGAATCTGTGCAGTAGAATCAGACAATATTTCCAGTGGGTGGTGACATCCGTACCTTTTCCATTTGTGTGTTGAAAACCTGGGGATCCTCCCGAGTTTCAAATTGGTACCCGCCTCCTCGTACTGTGTGACCAGAACATCCGGATTCCATTCCAGAGAAAGCAGAGGAATCGACTCTCTCATCTGGAAAAGAGGACTGGAAAACGGGGTAATTTGTCACTGTGGCAGGAAACTCGGTATTCCGCTGGATTGGGGCTGTGTATGTCGGTTTAATTTTTGAGTCGCATAAAGGATGTTCAGTAACCTGTCGAGTTTCAAGTGGGAATGTGGAATTTCTCTTGCAAAGCTGCAACGGAAATGTTCCTCATCTCGCCTTGAGGGCAGAATCTTGTGGTTTTTCTTGAGATGCGGCAGGAAGCTTGGGGTCCCTCTCGAGTTGGGCTGGGGACCTCAGGAACTCTCTTGTGTTTTTTCAAGGAAGTCTGGTCCCCTTTTGTGTTGAAAGGGGAACTTTGGGATTACTCTCGAGCCGTTAAATGGGCTTAAGGCCTCATCTTGAGTTGAGTCCGTAAACTGTGTGCTCCTCTCCAGTGGGGACGGCTATGTAAGGGAGATTTTTGAGTCGCATAAAGGGTGTCAAATACCTCTTCGAGTTTCAACTGGAAATATGGGATTTCTCTTGAGATCTGCAGCAGAAAATTTCCTCATCTCGCATAGATGGGGGAACTTTGTCGTTTTTCACGAGTTGAGGTGGAAAGCTTTGGGTTCCTCTCGAGTTGCTATGGGAACGTCAGGAACTCACTCGCGTTGTCCCAGGGAAGTTGGGTCTCTTTGATGTTGGAAGGGGAACCTCAGGATTCATCTAGAGGCACAGGAGAAGAATAGGGTCGTTATCTAGTGTTGTGTAGGAAAATTGTGTGCTCCACATCAATGTGGATGGCTATGTTGGGGAATTTTTAGAGTCGCATAAAGGGTTTCAAGTACTCGTTCGAATTTCAAGCGGGAATGTGGGATTTCTCTTGAGATTCTGCAGCGGAAAACTTCCTCATCTCGCATTGAGGACATAATTTTTTGGTGTTTCACGAGTGCGGCGGGAAGCATTGGGTTCTTCTTGAGTTGTGGCGGGGACCTCAGGAAATCCCTCGTGTTGCCCCAGGGAAGTCAGGTTTCCTATCGTGTTGGAAGGTGAACCTCCGGATTCCTCTCAAGGCGCAGCAGAGGAATAGGGCGGCATTTAGTGTTTATTCGTTCAACTGTGTGTTCTTTGCCAGTGGCAACAAGTATCTCGGGGTTGCTCTCAAAATTCACCTGGGGAATCAGGCCTCGTCTATTGTTCAGACATCGAACTGCACTTTCTTCTCGAGTTGTAAAATGGGTGTTAGGCCACATTAGAGTTGAATTTGTACCTGGAGATTGTATCGAGTATGCTCGGGGAGTTAGGTCTCCACTCATCTTATGAGTTGATACTCGAGGATACATTTGAATCTGTGCAGTAGAATCAGACAATATCTCAAGTGGGTTTTGACATCCGTACCTTTTCCATTTGTGTTTTGAAAACCTGGGGATCCTCCTGAGTTTCAAGGCGGTACCCACCTCCTCGTACAGTGCGACCTGAAGGTCCGGATTCCATTCCAGAGAAAGCAGAGGAATCTACTCTCACCTGGAAAAGATGACTGGAAAACGGGACAATTTGTCAATGTGGCACAAAACTCGGTGTTCCTCTCGACTGGGGCTGTGTATGTCGGTTTAATTTTTGAGTCGCATAAAGGATGTTCAGTAACCTGTCGAGTTTCAAGTGGGAATGTGGATTTCTCTGGTGACTCTGCTACGGAAATATTCCTCATCTTGCCTTGAGGGCAGAATCTTGGTTTTTCTCCAGTTGAGGCGGGAAGCTTGGGTTCCCTCTCGAGTTGCACCGTGGACCTCAGGAATTCGGTCGTGTTGTTTCAGGGAAGTCTTGTCCCCTTTTGGGTTGGAAGGGGAATTTCGGGGTTACTCTTGAGCCGTTAAATGGGCATAGGCCCTCATCTCGTGTTGAGTCCGTTAATTGTGTACTCCTCTCCAGTGGGGACGGCTATGTTAGGGAACTTTTTGAGTTCCATAAATTGTGTCAAGTACCCTTTCGAATTTCAATTGGGAATTTGGGATTTTTCTTGATATTCTGCAGCAGAAAATTTCCTCATCTCACATTGATGGGGGAACGTTGTCTTTTTTCTTGAGTTGCGGCGGAAAGCTAGGGGTTCCCTGCGAGTTGCGATGGGGAACTCAGGAACTCGTTCGCGTTGTCCCAGGGAAGTTAGTGCTCATTTGCTGTTAGAAGGGGAACCTCAGTATTCCTCTCGAGCCGCGTGGGAGGAAAAGGGCCGCATCCAGTGTTGTGTACGTAAATTGTGTGCTCCAGTTCAATGTGGACGGCTATGTCCGGGAAGTTTTTGTGTCGCATAAAGGGTATCGACTACCCGTTCGAATTTCAAGCGGGAATGTGGGATTTCTCTTGAGACTCTGCAGTGGAAATATTCCTCATCTCTCCTTGAGGGCAGATTTTTATGGTTATTCTCTAGTTGTGGCAAGAAGCTTGCGTTCCCTCTTGATTTGCGACGGGGACCTCTGGAATTCGATGGCGTTGCTTCAGGGAAGTCAGGTCTCCTTTTTTGTTGAAGGGGAACCTCGGGATTCCCCTCGAGGTGCGGCAGAGAAATAGGGCCGCATCTAGCGTTGTGTACCTAAACTGTGTGCTCCTCTTCAGTGGGGACAGCTCTGTCGGGGAAGTTTTGATTCGCATAAAGGGTGTCAAGTACTTGTTCGAATTTAAAGCGGGAATGTAGGATTTCTCTTGAGACCCTGCAGCAGAAAAATTTCTCATCTCGCATTGAGGGGAAAATCTGATGGGTTTTCTCTAGTTGCAGCGGTAAGCTTGGGGTTCTTCTCCAGTTGTGACGGGGACCATATGAAATCGCTCATGTTGCCCCAGGGAAGTCAGGTTTCCTTTCGTGTTGAAAGGGGAACCTCGAGATTTCTCTCGAGGTGCAGCAGAGGAATAGGGCCGCATCTAACGTTGAGTCTGTCAACTCTGTGTTCTTTTCCAGTGGCGACAGGGATCTCGGGGCTGCTATGAAGTTTCTACTGGTTAGCCAGGCTTCATCTCGATTTGAAGCATGGAATTCTGCTTTCCTTTCTAGTTGTAAAATGGGAATCATTCTTCGTGTCTTGATCAGGAGGTTCATTAGGGCTTTTTCTCTCGGCTGAGCATGGGTGTCAGGTTTCTCATCATGTTGTGAGGGTATAGTCGGTGTTCCATTGGAGCTTTGCTAGATCATCAGGACTTACCTTGATTGGAGGTGGAACTCAGAGTCCTCAGCAGCTTCTGCGGGAGGGCACTTGAGTTTCAATAGGAGACAAAGGCCTCCTCTTGTGGTGGGAGAAGAAGAAAGGATACATCTTGAGTTGAAGCAGGCCTTGAATACTCATATCATGAGGATGTGGGGAATACAGAGCTCTTCTAGAGCTGTGCACGGAAACTGGGCTTTTCTCTCAATTGAAGCTGGATATTCTGGGAGCTCCTTCAATTGTAAAAAGGGATTCAAGTCTCCTGTGGTATCTTGAGAGAGAACTCGGGATTGCTCTCCAGGCACTGTAGGAAAAAAGGGCCTCAAGTGACGTTGCCTGGGGCTTCTTGTGGTATATGGTGATTGCAAAGGGAATTATGGCTTTCATTTCGAGTTATGCCAGGGAACTCAGGGAGACACTTATATTGCCTCAGGGAAGAAAAGTTGTGAGGGGAAGTTCGTGATTGATCTCAAGTAAATGCAGAGGAATCGGGCTTCAATTCACATTGAAAGCGGGTAATCCCAAAGTGTTTCTCGAATTTGGGCAGGAATCTTTCGGATCCCTCGAGTTGCAAAAGGGGCCTCACGGATCCTCTCAAGTTGTCTCTGGGAAGTCCAGAAACCTTTTGTAGTTTGGAGAGCCTTTGGGATGCCTTTCGAGACAGTGCAGGGGAATAGGGTCTGATCTGGAGTTGAGGCGCTAACATCAGTGTGCCTCTCCAGTTCTTACATGGATCACAGTGTTCCTACGAAGTTTCAAAAGGAGAGTCATGCCAAGTCTCTTGTTGAGGCATGGAACTCCACTAACTTTTCGAGTTGTAAAAGGGGTGGTCGGCCTCCTGTTGAGTTGATTTTCTGTCCTGGGGCTTTTTCTCTATGATGCACCTGGGAAATCAGGCCTCCCTGAGTGGTGTTACTTGATCATGGGAGTTCCCTTTGAATTCGGATGGTGGAATCAGTCCTTATATTGAACGGATGGTTAAATTGGTGTCTTTTTGAACTGTGGCACGACTCCCCGGGGTCCTGTCGAGTTTTAAGAGGACAAAGGCCTCCTCTTCAGATTTGACAGAAACATCGGGATTAATTTCCATACGAAGCAGGGCAATCGATCCTCACCTTGAGATGACGAGTGGAAAACGGGTCTCTTCTTGAGCTGTGGCAGGAACCTCGCTGCTCCTCTTGAGTTTAGCCGGGTATCTCGGGGAAACTCTTCAGTTGCCTATAGTGTGCCGAGTATCCTTTCGAGTTTGAAGAGGGAATGTAGGACTTCTCTTAAAACGCTGCAGCAGAAAAGGGCGTCCTGTCGCGTGGAGTGGAGAATTTCATGGTTTATCAGGAGTTGCGGCTTGAAGCTTGGAGGTATTCTCGCATTATGATGGGAACCACTTGGACTTGCTAGTTTTGCCTCAGGGAAGTCAGGTCTCCTTTCCTGTTGAAAGTGGAACGTTGCGATTCCGTTGGAGTCTCTGCAGGACATGAGGGCCACATTTAGACTTGAGTGGGTAAACTCAGTATTCCTTTCAAGTGACCACATGGATCTTGGTCTTGCTCTGATGGCTGCACTGGGGAATCAAGCCTAGTCTTTGTTGAGGAGGGAGCTCTACTTTACCCCCGAGTTGTAAAAGGACTATCAGGTCTGCTTTCTGTTTTAGCTGGAAATTTGCACTTTTTCGAGAGTCTCAGCAGGGAATTCATGCCTCCGATCATGTTGCGAGTTGATACTCCGTGTTCCACTGGAGCTGCTGCAAACACAACACGACTCATCTCTAGTTGAGTGTGAACTCGGAGTCCTTTGAACATGCTGCAGTATCTACAGTGTTGCCCTCAAGTGTAAATAAATGTGACAGGACTCGTCCTGTGGTACGAGGTGAAATTGGGATTCCTCTTCAGTTGAACGTGGAACGCTCATTATCTTCAGCTGAGGTGTGATCACTGGCCTTTTCTTAAATTGTGGTGGGGAAAATCAGTTTTCTTCTCTCATTGGGACCGGTAGCTCTGGAAGACCCTTAAGTGCCATCAAGGAACTCAAGCCTAATCGAATTCGGAGAAGGAACTTGGGACTTTTGTCTACGTGCTCTAGGAAGAAAAAAAAAGGTGAGCATCATCTTGGTTTGAAAGAGGAATTTCGAGGTTATTCTCGAGTTGCGGCGGGAAATTTGGTGATCCTCTTGTGTGATGATGGATATATCAGGGAGCCTCCTGTGTTGTTTCTGGGAAGTCAGAACGCCTTTCCATTTGCAAGGGGAACCTCGGGATTCCTTTGTAGTCACTGCAGATAAGTAGGTCTGCATCTAGATTTGAGTCCGTTTAACTCAGAATTCCTCTCCAGTAGCGAAAGGGTTGCTCTCAAAATTGTCTTGGGGAGTCAGGCCTCGTCTCGTGTTCAGACATGGTACTCCACTTTCTTCTCGAGTTGTAAAAGGAGTGTTAGGCCACAACTGAGTTAAATTTTACCTGGAGATTTTTTTGAAAATCCTCAGGAGACAGGTCTCCACTCGTCTTGTGAGTTGATATTTGAGGATATATTTGAATCTGTGCAGTGGAATCAGACAATATCTCGAGTGGGTGGGGATATTGGCAGCTTTTCCAATTGTGTTTTGAAACCCGGAATTCTCCCGAGTTTCAAGGTGTTACCGGTCTCCTCGTACTGTGCGATGGGAACGTCCGGATTCCATTCCAGACAAAGCGGGGGAATCGACTTTCATCTGGAAAAGAGGACTGGAAAACGGGACACTTTGTCAGTTGTGGCAGGAAATTCGGTGTTCCTCTCGGTTCAGTTTAGTTCAGTCGCTCAGTCCTCTCCTATTCTTTGCGACCCCATGATTCACAGCACGCCAGTCCTCTCTGTCCATCACCCTTTCCCACAGTTCATTCAATCTCATGTCCATCCAGTCGGTGATGCCATCCAGCCATCTCATTCTCCGTCGTCGACGTCTCCTCCCACCCCCAATCCCTCCCAGCATCAGACTCTTTTCCAGTGAGTCAACTCGTCACATGAGGTGGCCAAATATTGGAGTTTCGGCTTTAGCATCAGTCCTTCCAATGAACACCCTGGATTGATTTACTTTAGAATGGACTGGATGGATCTCCCTGCAGTCCAAGGGACTCTCAAGAGTCTTCTCCAGCACCACAGTTCAAAAGCATCAATTCTTCGGCGATCAGCTTTCTTCACAGTCCAACTCTCACATCCATACATGACCACGGGAAAAATCATAACCTTGACTAGACGGAACTTGGTTGCCAAAGTAATTTCTCTGCTTTTTAAAATGCTATCTAGGTTGGTTATAAATTTCCTTCCAAGGAGTAAGCGTCTTTTAATTTCCTGGCTGCAATCAGCATCTGCAGTTTTTTTGGAGACCCTCAAAAATGAAAGTCTGATGGTTTCCAAGGATTCCTCATCTATTTCCCATGAAGTGATGGGACCAGATGCCATGAATGTTGAGCTTAAAGCCAAATTTTCACTCTCCTCTTTCACTTTCATCAAGAGGCCTTTGAATTCCTCTTTACTTCCTGCCATAAGGGTGGCGTCATCTGCATATCTGAGTTTATTGATATTTCTCCCAGCAATCTTGATTCCAGCTTGTGCTTCTTTCAGTCCAGTGTTCCTCATGAGGTCCTCTGCATATAAATTAAATAAGCAGGGTGACAATATACAACCTTGACGTACTCCTTTTCCTATTTGGAACCAGTCTGTTGTTCCATGTCCAGTTCTAACTGTTGCTTCCTGACCTTCATAAAGGTTCCTCAAGAGGCAGGTCAGGTGGTCTGGTATTCCCATCTCTTTCAGAATTTTCCACAGTTTCTTGTGATCCACACAGTCAAAGGCTTTGGCATAGTCAATGAAGAAGAAATAGATGTTTTTCTGCAACTCTCTTGCTTTCTCCATGATCCAGCGGATGTTGGCAATGTGATCTCTGGTGCCTGTGCCTTTTCTAAAACCTGCTTGAACATCTGGGAGTTCACGTTTCACATATTGCTGAAGCCTGGCTTGGAGAATTTTGAGCATGACTTTACTAGCGTGTGAGATGAGTGCGATTGTGAGGTAGTTTGGGCATTCTTTGGCATTGCCTTTCTTTGGGATTGGAATGAAGACTGACCTCTTCCAGTCCTGTGGCCACTGCTGAGTTTTCCAAATTTGCTGGCATATTGTGTGAAGCACTTTCATAGCATCATCTTTCAGGATTTGAAATAGCTCAACTGGAATTCCATCACCTCCACTAGCTTTGTTCATAGTGATGCTCTCTAAGGCCCACTTGACTTCACATTCCAAGATGTCTGGCTCTAGGTCAGTGATCACGTTATTGTGACTATCTTGGTCGTGAAGATCTTTTTTGTACAGTTCCTCTGTGTATTCTTTCCACCTCTTCTTAATATCTTCTGCTTCTGTTAGGTCCATACCATTTATGTCCTTTATCGAGCCCATCTTTGCATGAAATGTTCCCTTGATATCTCTAATTTTCTGAAATGGTTATGTCAGTGTCATTTTTGAGTCGCCTAAAGGATGTTAAGTAACCTGTCGAGTTTTAAGTGGGAATGTGGGATTTCTCCTGAGAGTCGGCAACGGAAAAGTTGAACATCTCGCCTTGAGGGCAGAATCTTGTGATTTTCCTCGAGTTGTGGCGGGAAGCTTTGGATTCCTCTTGAGCTGCGACGGGGAATTCAGGAACTCGCTCGTGTCGTTCCAGGAAAGTCAGGTCTCATTTTGTGTTGGAAGGGGAACCTCGGGATTTCTCTCGAGGTGTGGCAGAGGAATAGGGCCGCATCTAGCGTTGTGTACATAAACTGTGTCTCCTCTTCAGTGGGGAAGACTATGTCGGGGAAGTTTTATGTTGTATAAAAGGTGTCAAGTACCCATTCAAATTTCAAGCGGGAATTTGGGATTTCTCTTGAGACTCTGCAGTGGAAATGTTCCTCATCAGGCATTGCGTGGAGAATCAGGTTGTTTTTCTCGAGTTGCGGCGGGAAGCTTGGTATTCTTCTCAAATTGTGACGAGGACCTTATGAACTCGCTCGTGTTGCCCCAGGGAAGTCAGGATTCCTCTCGTGTTGAAAGAGGAACCTCGGGATTTCCCTCGATGCACAGTAGAGCAATAGGGCCCCATCTTGCGTTGAGTCGGTCAACTGTGTTTTCCTCTCCAGTGGCGACAGGGATCTCGGGGTTGCTATGAAGCTTCTGCTGGGGAGTCAGGTTTCGTCTCGATTTGAGGTATGGAATTCTGCTTTCCTTTCGAGTTGTAAAATGGGAACCAGTACTCTTGTCGTGATCAGGCTGTTCATTAGGGCTTTTTTTATAGGCTCAGCATGGGTGTCAGGATTCCCATCACATTGTTAGGGGATCGTCGGTTTTCCATTGGAACTTTGCTAGATCATCAGGACCTACTTTGATTGAAGGTAGAACACAGAGTCCTTTATCCTTGCATCAGGAGCCTCGGGAGTGCCCTCGAGTTTCAATACGAGACACAGGCCTTTTCTTGTGGTGGGAGAGGAAGAAAGGATTCCTCTAAATTTGAAACAGGGTTTTAACGATCATATCGTGAGGACTTGGGGAATACAGAGCTCTCCTTGAACAGTGGATGGAAACTCAGGGTTTCATTCGACTGAAAATGGGTATTCTGTGAGCCACTTGAATTGTAAATAGGGATTCAAGCCTCCTATGTTATCTTGATAGTCAACTCGGGATTGCTCTCCAGGCGCTGCAGGAAAAAAAGGGCCTCATGTGAAGTTGCCTGGGGCTTCTCGTGGTTTTTGGAGAGTTGCGAAGGGAAGTTTGGATTTCCTTTTGAGTTACGCCAGGAACTGAGGGAGACACTCGTGTTTCCTCAAGGAAGTCAATTTGCAAGGGGATGGTAGTGATTGTTCTCGAGTCAATGCAGAGGAAACGGGCTTCAATTCACATTGAAAGGGGTAATGCCAGAGTGTTTCTAGGTTGGGGGCAGGAAACTGTCGGAACCCTCGAGTTGCAAAAGAGGTCTCACGGGGCATCTCAAGTTGTCTCTGAGAAGTCCGGAATTCTTTTGAGCTGTGAGAAGCCTTTGGGATGTCTTTCGAGTCAGTGCAGGGGAATAGGGTCTGATCTGGATTTGAGGCGCTAACCTCAGGGTGTCTCTCCAGTTCTGACATGGGTCTCAGTCTTCCTATGAAGTTTCAACAGGGGAGTCATGCCACGTCTCTTGTTGAGGCTTGAAACTCCGCTATCTTTTCGAGTTGTCCAAGGGGTGGGAGGCTTCCTGTTGAGTTCAATTTCTGTCCTGGGGCTTTTCCTCCATGATGCACCTGCGAAGTCATGTTTCCCTTATTGGTGTTACTTGATCCCGGGAGTTCTCTTTGAATCAGCACAGTGGAATCAGTCCTTATTCGAGCAGATGGGATAATCCGTGTCTTTTTGAATTGCGACACGACTCCCCAGGGTCCTCTCGAGTTTCAAGGGGACATAGGCCTCCTCTTCACATTCAACAGGAACATCGGGATTAATTTCCAGACAAAGAAGGGGAATCAATCCTCACCTCGACATGACGAGTGGAAAACTGGTTTCTTCTTGAGTTGTGGCAGAAACCTCGCTGCTCCTCTCGAGGTTGGTCGGGTATCTCGGGGAACTCTTTGAGTTGCATATAGGGTGCTGAGTATTCTTTCGAGTTTGAAGAGGGAATGTGGGATTTCTCTTAAGATGTTAAGCAATTAGACTATCCCTGCTGCTAGAGCTGCTGCATCCATTCAAATGTGGAAATGCAGGCTAAATAAAACCCGCATCTTTCCGAGAAATTCTCCAAATGGGTTTAGGAACAACACGTTTGCAAACCAGAGTTGATGACATTCATGTCCATGGAAACTTGACACCTCTCAACAAATGCACTACAAATGATTCCTAGACCTACATCCCATGCAAAACGGATCACAAATCCAGAAGGAAATGGATCAAACATTAGACATGAGCTCTGAGTCTTCACACACAATACAGAATGGCACTACACAAAGAGTAACCAGGGAACAGTGAACTTTGTCAAATCCAAGATTTGGACTCTGGGAAAGACCTTCTGAAAAATGCAAACGAGACATCCCACGTTGGGAGACAACTGTTTGCATACACAGAACTTAGGTAGGATTTGGCTCTTAATACACAAAACGCATGATCACAAACGAGCCTGAAGGAGGGGTCTGAAGGGACACCAGGCGAAGGAAGGGACACGGAGAGTACACCGAATGATGCCCAGCACTGAGGCCCTGAAAAATACGATCTAGCTGCACTTCCCGAGACGCTTGTTACCCTGGACTAAGCCTGTTCTACCTGGAGGCTCAGAGAGATGGACAGTGAGGAAGGGGAAGAGAAATCCTTGGCATTTCTATCACTCACAGCAAACACTTAGAAGGAGAAGGCAAGTATCAACCACACCGATGGTGACATTTCCTGAAAGGCAATAGCTAGGAATCCATCTAACCCAGGATGGAGGCCCCTGTTCTCAGAGAACTGCAAGAGATGGATGAAAGAAGGTGAAGCCCACCAATCCAGTGGAAAATAAACTGTGCTCACGGATCAAAAGAATTCCTCCTGGTAAGATGATGTCGGTTCCCCCTCCCCCGACCCCCACCGTGGGGCAATCCAGAGTTTCCACGCTATTCCTCTCAAAATACCAACAGCTGTTTTCAGGGTAATATAACCAAAGAATTCCAAAATGTCTATGGAAATATTAGGAGTCAAAGGAGTCAATGCAATCTGCCGGAAAGTCGTGAAATGGACATCACAGGCTGCCTGATAGCCAGTTAGACTATCACACTAGGATCATCTGGACAGCATGGTACTGGGAAGAAATGAAACACGCAGAACCAGATCCATGGAATGGAATTGAGGGTCCAGAAATAAACCCAAGCTTCTATGGTCAATTCCTCGATGCCAAAGGAGAGTACACAATACGAATGGGAACAAGAGTCTCTGCAACGGAAGACAATGGGAATTGGAGATGGTTCCATCTGAAAAATCACATTGGCTTTTGCTCTTGTAACACCTCAGATTCAGTGAAACACATCAACGCAAAACTGAAGAGATGAAAGTCCTGGAAATAAACAAGGGACATTGGCTCCTTAATGTCCGGGACTTCTCAACATGTGTGGGGGGTGAAGCAAAATTGGGTGTCTTCAAGTCAAGGAAACAGGAAACCAAAGGACACCAATCGGCTTGCATCCATTTGAACAACTATGCAACAGAAAAACTAAGCATTCACAAATCAAAATGGTAAGAAACTGAACACAAAAGAATATTTGCAAGCAGAATATTGGCGAAGGGGTTCCTTCGTAAAAGAGAGTGAGAAATCCCACCACTAAGTCTCCCAGAATTGACCACAGACGAATCCCTTCCCCTCACACAAACTCCAGTCCCAAATCATTACCTCACTCGAAAGGAAAAACTATAGCCTCACCCTAGGTCAATATTATACATGTGTACATGCATTCACAGTTTGTGAGCATCCACAGGAGAGACACAGAGAAGAAGAGACAGACTGAATTTGGAGAGGTCATAAAAGAGACTGAACGAGGGACAGAGACTGAACAATGGAGAGAGGAAACGAGTCAATTTCACAGAATTTGCATGAATCTCTCTTGAGGATGGAAACAATGACAGTGCCTATTTCCCCTCGATGATTATACTCAAAGACAAGGATGTGGGGAGCCACTGTTGGAACAGCCTCCCCCACCCCTCGAGGCTTAGTGGGACACTTGAGTAGGACGAGGAAGGTTGATATCAGCAGGGGCGATGTCTGAATATGACCTTTCGATCCTCCCAATGCGGGGGTCAAGAAATAGGCAGGAAAGGGACTGCCTTCGCCCAGGTCCCAGAGCCCATCCAGGCCAGATTCTGCCCCATTCTGTGCTAGGTCAGCCCTGTGTGGAATCCTTCCTTTGGGAAGTCTGTGTCCAAGCTCCTTTTGATGGAGGCCCAAAGTTTGAACAGGCACTGGAACTCTTCGTAAGCTAACAGACCTAGGCAGGAGATGGGAGAGGGACCCCCACTCTGCACACGAAGAGCCTGGGGAAACCCTGCGGGGCACATGTAATGCCCAGGGCCACATCACTCCTGAGAAGAAGGAGCCAGGTTTGAAAGCAGCTCTGTCCTCAGAGCTCAGGCTCTGGCTGCACCAAGTTCTCCCCAAGGCTGTTGGATGGGGTGTGTAGGTGTCACTTTGCCTGCACTTGGACTAAAGGCGTTGGGGAACAGCCAGAAACCAGAGGTTACCTTTGGGAGCTTGTGGAAGGGACCTCAGCCACGAACCCAGGAAATGATGTCACTTCCTGGCAACAGAACCCAACAGAACCCGCAACCCATGTATCCAGGCCTCCCCAGCGGAAAGGAGCCCCAAGCCAGATCACTTGCTGTCAAGATGTTCTGCTGCTTGCCCCTGCTAAGAGGCCGGGGCCTCAGGAGAGCTCACAGGCAGAGTGTGTGGGAATGCAGTCGACCCTGGCTCAGGCACTCCCTCCTCGAGAGGCCTCTGGCCCTATGCCCGAAGGAACAGAAAGGTACCAGGGGAACCCCAGACCGGGTCCAGCCACATCTCCCGACCCACGCGGGGAAGACTGAAGCCTTTCGCTGTGTGGGGATGGTGGTTTCTCCGGGTGTGTCGAACTCAAGAAAGCCCAGCCACATGAGGGTCAGGAGTCCATGGGCTCCTTGTGGCCACACCGCAGGGGAGAGCAGGCTGGGTGGCATGAGGAGAGTCCGGGCAGTGCCAGCTGCCCATGCTGGCCTCACACCCTCATGAGGTTCTCCGTCCTTCTGGGTGGGTATCTGAGCAGACACTTGTGTCTCTGGTCTTTCTTGGAGCAGAATGGCAGGCAGGCAGAAGCAGCCGCCATCCTGGCCAGGCACAGCTCAGAAATATCGAAGCAGGGCTGGCTGATGGTCACTATCATTGCAGATCGTCCCAACTGAGGTGCCCCTGATGGGCACACCCTATCCACCTCCCAGAGGGAGGGCTCAGCGCACCAGCCCCCTGCCCTGGAGGCTAAGTACAGGCTCCAGGTGAGAGTGGCCTCGGAGGGCTCAGCCCAAATGGCGTTGAAGAGGAAGAGGGCAAGGCCTGCTGCTCAGACACCACCCAGCACACAACCCGGGGCCCAGTCTCAGGCTGCCACGGAACTCAGCACAGCTGGCTCTGACCCAGAGGTTTGAGAAGCCCTGCCTCGGAGGCAGGTGGAGGACCTGGAACCCAGCAGGGCAGAGCACAGAGGTGAGGTGGCTGGGGCTGCTCCATGTGAGTGTGGGGAGGCGGTGCTGAGCCACAGAGAGAGGAGTCTCCCAGAGCTGGGGCTGGGCCTGGACCAAAGGCTGGCCTCACACCACCCATCGTGGAGACTGCAGAGAAGACTCTGATGGTGGGCCTTCTTAGCGAATCTCTAGGAAGCTTTCTGGCCCACTTAGGCACATGGCAAGGCTGGCCTGTGGCAAACTCTTCTTCTCCCCCAGCTCTAGCTCTGGCCGTCAAACTCAGCCAGCCTCCAGGTCCAAGACCTGTCACTAAGGAGGAGGAGAGAGGTCCAAGTGCAGGACCCAGGGATCCAGTGAAGGGAGACCGAGACCTGAGACGTCCCCTCCCAATGACACGGGGCCAGCCGGGTACTGGCCAGCACCCTCAGCACATCGGATTTCTGTGCCAGGATGACCCCCAGCCCCAGGCCCCGATATCCCACCCGGCCTTCCAGAAACTCCACCTCCACGTGCACTTGCTCCTACTCAGGCTTTGGCAGCAGAACCCCAGTCAAGGCCTGAGTGACCACATGTGCAGAGGCAGCCTGCCCTGGCTCCTGCAAAGGACTCAGACGCCCACCATGACTGTCCCACCCCTACAGGGAGTACAGGCCCCTGCTCTGGACAGAGACCCAGAGCCCTTTGGCAACCAAATCATCCAGGGGCGCGGTTGGCGCTGCAGCCTCCATCCCTGTATGTTCTCCATGGATACTGTCCACTCCCTCCCCACCCAGGGGAGACTGACTTTCCTTAACCTGAGCTGATTTTCATCAGTGTCCTAGGCATTTTTCTCCTCCTCTTTATTTTCTTTTAGAGCTTTCTGTATATTTTGCTCCTAAGTGTGTGTCAATAAAGCTTCCTTCGTTGATGCCAGTTGGGAATATGGAGGCCTTCACAATGCTGTGTAAGCATCACCACTGTCTACATTGGGATGCCCTCATTCTATCCACCCTCACTTCAAAAAAAAAAAAAAAAAGCCTCGATTCATGGCAAGCAGTCCCCATCCAACTCTCCTCCGCCTGACAACATTGAGTCGTCTTCTCTCTGCAATTCTTCCCATCATTTCGGGGTCCCCAGTCAATGTCAATCACTAAAATGAGAGGAAACTGGATTTTGCTCTGACTAAAGGTGAATGTTTAGTCTCTCAGTATTGTTAGTCTTGGCATTCCCGTGAATTCTACAGTCCATGGAATTCTCTAGGTCAGAATCCTGGAGTCGGTAGCTTTTCCTTTCTCCAGGGGATTGTGCTGATTCCCCACATATTGGAAGACCAAACTGGAGAATTCTGGTTTCTACGTCATTTGAAGGATCCTTTGGGTATCTGATAGGACCAGGTAGATCCTTTCAAGATGCCATCTGCCAAACGAAGCCCTCTAGGCAAATGTGTTCAGAATCTCCAGGTAGCATTGCTGTTGCAAGTGGGACACCTCAGGCACAAGAGAAAGGCTGAGTTCTTCCGCCGGCACAAACAAACTCACATGAATAAACCAGGCAGGAGAAATGGAAAGATAAACCCACACCAACAAAGGGACAAATATTCCTCAGAACACAAGGCCAGAGAAAGACCCACCATTCTTGTGGCCCCCACACGCTGGAGAAAATCAGTGATCGGGAAGGAAACAAAAGAAACATGTGCAGGTCCAATGAGAGGCAATGCACATGGCTAGTGTAGCTCAGAGACAGCCTGACGCTTCGCATGGACATGCGGGCAAAGGGAAACACAGTGCAAGTGGTGCTGGTCATCATCTCAGAGCTAGGTGCTCAGGATGGTGACAACCAAGCTTCAGGACCACGAGAGGGAGTGGAGGGCCTAGCAGAGGCCATAGACATTTCTCTCGCTCTCTGGCAGAAGAGTGTGACAGACCCATCAAAGTCCCACAGGAGCATCTCTTGACGATAAGTGCCCACCCTCAGGGTGGATCCCACTCCACTTCTGGCACGGTTGTTCCTCTCCTCTTAAATGCTCACCTCTGGCAGTACGAAACCGCAGGCCTGCTGGGCGCCTGTGGAGTCGAAACTCACTTCAACTACTCACACAGCCAAGGACACTCAAGGATGCTTGTGGCCTCTGGCTCAAAGATGGAAGATCAGCACCCTGTCAACCAGACCTGGCGATCGGTGCTGAAAGGGAGGCCGCACCCGACTCCCTTTTCACTGGACACAGCGTCCCTGCTTCTAGAACTGCTGAATCCATTCATCTGCAGAAATGAAAGCTGAAAAAACCCCCATCTTTCCAAGAAGGTCTACAAAAGAGTTTATGAGCAACGCATTTGGAAAGCAGAGGGGATGACATGCATGTCCATGGAAACTTGACACCTCTCAACAAATGCACTTCAAATGATTCCTAGACATACGTTCCATGCAAAACGGTTCACAAATCCAGAAGGAAATGTAGCAGACATTAGACATGAGCTCTTAGTCTCCACACACAATACAGTAAGGCACTACACAAAGAGTAACCAGGGAACACAGTGAACGTTGTCTAACCAAGATTTGGACTCTGGGAAATATGGTCTGTAAAACACAAAGGACACCTCCCAAGCTAGGAGACAACTATTTACAGACACAGAACTTAGGCAGGATTTGGCTCCTAATACACAAATGACATGAACACAAACGAGCCTGAAGGAGAGGACTGTGAAGGGACACCAGGCGAAGGAAAGGACACAGAGAGTACACCGAGTGATGCCCAGCATTGAGGGCCTGAGAAACACGGTCTAGCTGCACTCCCCGAGACTCGTGGGACCCTGGACTTGGCCTGTTCTACAAAGAAGCTCAGAGAGATAGACAGTGAGGATAGGGAAGAGAAATCCTTGGCATTTCTAACACTCACTGCAAACGCTTAGAAGGACAAGGCAAGGATCCACCCCACCGAAAGTGACATTCCCTGAAAGGCAATAGCTAGGAGTCCATCTCACCCAGGAGGGAAGTCCCTCTTCTCAGAGAACTGCAAGAGATGGATGAAAGAAGGTGAAGCCCACAAATCCAATGGAAAATAAGCTGTGCTCACGGAGCAGAAGAATTCCTCCTGGTAAGATGATGTCAGTTCCCCATCCCCCCGATCCCCACAGTGGGGCATTACAGAGGTTCCACGCTATTCCTCTCAAAAGACTAACTTCTGCTCTCGGGACATTATAACCAAGGAATTCCAAAATGTCTATGGAAACACAAAGGAGACAAAAGGGTCAATGCAATCTGCCGCAAAGCCCTGAAATGGACATAGCAGCCTGCCTGATAGCCAATTTGATTATCACACCAGGATAACAGGACAGCATGGTACTGGGAAAAAATCAAACATGCAGAACCAGATCCATGGAATGGAACTGAGGGTCCAGAACTAAACCCAAGCTTCTATGGTCAATTCATTGACGCCAAAGGAGGGGAGGCGATAAGAATGGGAACAAGAGCCTCTGCAACGAAAGGACGTGGGAAATGGAGATGGTTCCATCTCAACAATCACATTGGCTGTTGGTCTCAGAACACGTCAAATTCAGTGAAACACATCAATGCAAAGCCTGAAGTGATGAAATTCCTGGAAATAAGCAGGGGCCATAGGGTCCTCCTTGTCAGGGATTTCTCAACATGTGTGTGTTGGGGGGAAGCAAAATTGGGTCTCTTCAATTCAAGGAAACAGGAAACCAAGGGACACCCACCAGCTTCCATCCACTTGAACAGCTTTGCAACAGAAAAGCTAAGCATTCACAAATCAAAATGGTAACAAAGTGAACACACAAGCATATTTGCAAGCAGAATATCGGAGAAGGGGTTATTATGTAAGAGAATGAGAACTCACACCACTAAGTCTCCCAGAACAAACCCCAGACCTAACCCTTCCCCTAACACCTACTCCAACCCCAAACCTTTACCTCACTCAAAATGAAACCCTAAAGCCTCAGCCTAGGCCAAAAATATACATGCGTACATGCCTTCACAGGCATGCGAGCATCCACAGGAGAGACACAGAGTGGAAGAGACAGACTGAATTTGGAAAGGTCAAGAAAGAGAGGAAACGAGGGAGAGAGACTGAACAATGCAGAGAGGAAATGAGTCGATTTCACAGAATTTGAATGAATCTCTCTTGAATTTGGAAAAAATGACTGTGCCTATTCTCTTGCAAGTGGTAAAATGACACACGATGATGAGACTCAAAGACAAGGATGCGGAGAGCCACTGTTGGGGAGGCCTCCCCTCCCCTCGAGGCTGAGTGGGACACTTGAGTAGGACGAAGAAGGTTGATATCAGAGGGGGCGATGTCTGAATATGACTTTCTGGTCCTCCCAATCCGGGGGTCAAGAAATAGGCAGGAAGGGAACTGCCTCTTCCCAGGTAACATAGCCCATCTGCCCTTTTTCTGTGTTAGGTCAGCCCTGTGTTGAATCCATCCTTTGGGAAGTCTCAGTGTCCAAGCTCCATGTGAGAGCGGCCCAAAGTTTGAACAGGCACTGGAGCTGTTCGTAGGTTGACAGACCTAGGCAGGAAATGGGAGAGTGAGCCCCACTCTGCAGATGGAGAGACAGGAAACCCTGCAGGGCACATGGCTTGCCCAGGGCCACATAACTTCTGAGAAAAAGAAGCCTGGGCTGAAAGCAGCTGTGTCCTCAGAGCTCAGGCCCTGGCTGCACCCAGGTCTCCCCAAGGCTGTATGGGTGTCACTCTGCCTGCACGTGGCCTAAGGAAGTGGGGGAACAGCAAGAAACACAGAGGTTCCCTTGGGGAGCTTTGTGGAAGGGACCTCAGCCACGAACCAGGAAATGATGTCATTTCCTGGCAACAGAACCCAACAGAACCCACAACCCGTGTATCCAGGCTTGGCCAGCGGAGAGGAGCCCCTGGCCAGATCGCTTGCTGTCAAGATGTTTTGCTGTTTGCCCCTGCCCAGAGGCCGGGGCCTCAGGTGAGCTCACAGGCCGAGTATGTGGGAATGCAGTCGACGCTGGCTCAGGGGTCCCCCGAGAGGTCTCTGGCCCTTTGCCCGAAGGGACAGAAATGTAACAGGGGAGGCCCAGGCCGGGTCCCCCCATCTCTCCCATCCCACCCGGGGAAGCCTGAAGCCTTTCCCTGTGTGTGGATGGGGGTTTCTTGGGGTGTGTCTGCCTCAAGCACGCCCAGCCGCATGTGGGTCAGGAGCCCGTGGGATGCTTGTGTCCACACCCCAGGGGAGAGCAGGCTGGGTGGCATGGGCAGAGTCCGGGCAGAGCTGGCTGCCCAGGCTGACCTCACGCCCTCATGGGGGTCTCCGACGTCCCGGGTGGGTATCTGAGACACACGTCTCTCTGGTCTTTCTGGGAGTAGAAGGGCAGGCGGGCAAAAGCAGCAGCCATCCTGGCCAGGCTCAGCTCAGAAATATTGAAGCATGGCTGGCTGATAGTTACTGTAATTGCAGATCGTCTGAGGGGCACACCACATCCACCTCCCAGAGGGAGGGCTCAGAGCAACAGCCCCCTGCCTGGGAGGCCCAGTGCAGGCTCCAAGTGAACATGGTCATGGAGGGCTCAGCCCACCTGGCGATTAGGAGGAGGCGGGCAAGACTTGCTGCCCAGACGCCACCCAGCACACACTCCGGGGCCCAGTCTCAGGCTGCCATGAAGCTCAGCACAGCCGTCTGTGACCCAGAGCTCCGAGATGCCCTGCCTCGGATGCAGCAGGAAGACCTGGAACTCAGTACGGCAGAGCACGGAGGTGAGTTGGCTGGGGCTAACGCCTGTGAGTGTGGGGACGCGGTGCTGAGCCACACAGGGAGGAGTCCCACAGAGCTGGGGCTGGGCCTGGATCAAATGCTGGTCTCACACCACCCATCTTGGAGACTTCAGAGAAGACTCCGATGCTGTGACTTCTTAGCGAATCTCTAGGAAGCTTTCGTGCCCACTTAGGCACATGGCAAGGCTGGCCTGTGGCAAATTTTTCTTCTCCCACAGCTCTAGCTCTGGACATCAAACTCAGCCAGCCTCCACGTCCAAGACCTGTCCCTAAGGAGGTGGGAGCTCACGGAGCAGGACCCAGGGATCCACTGAGGGGAGATCGAGACTTGAGATGTCCCCTCCCAATGCCATGGGGCCAGTCGGGTACTGGCCAGCACCCTCAGCACATCCGAAAACTGTGCCTGCACGACCACCAACCCCAGGCACCGATGTCCCACCCCACCTTCCAGAAACTCCACCTCCATGTGCACTTGCACCTGCTCAGGCTTTGGTGGCAGAACCCGAGTCAGGGACTGAGTGACTACTTTCGCAGCGGCAGCCTGACCTGCCTCCTACCAAGGACTGAGACGCCCACCATGACTGTCCCAACCTTGTAGGGAGAACAGGACCCTGCTCTGGACAGAAGCCCAGAGCCCTTTGGCCACCACATCATCCAGGGGCGCGGTTGGCTCTGCAGGCTCCATCCCTGTGTGTTCCCCATGGACGCCGTCCACTCCCTCCCCACCCAGGGGAGATTTACATTCCTTATCCTGAGCTGATTTTCATCAGGGTCCTAGGCATTTTCCTCCTCGTCTGAAATGCAGTACTTGGATGCAATCTTAAAAAAGACAGAATGATTTCTGTTCGTTTCCAAGGTAAACCATTCAGTGTTACAGTAATCCAGGCCTATATCCAACCAGTAACGCTGAACAAGCCGAAGTTGAATGGTTCTATGAAGACCTACAAGACCTTTTAGAACTAACACCCAAAAAAGATGTCCTTTTCATTCTAGGGGACTGGAATGCAAAAGTAGGAAGTCGAGAAACACCTGGAGTAACAGGCAAATTTGACCTTGGAGCACGGAATGAAGCAGGGCAAAGGCTAATGGAGTTTTGTCAAGAGAACGCACTGGTCATAGCAAACACCCTCTTCCAACAACACAAGAGAAGACTCTACACGTGGACATCACCAGATGGTCAACACCGAAATCAGATTGATAACATTCTTTGCAGCCAAAGATGGACAAGCTCTATACAGTTAGCAAAAACAAGACCAGGAGCTGACTGTGGCTCAGATCATGAACTCCTTATTGCCAAATTCAGACTTAAATTGAAGAAAGTAGGGAAAACCACTAGAACATTCAGGTATGACTTAAATCAAATCCCTTATGATTATACAGTGGAAGTGAGAAATAGATTTAAGGGACTAGATCTGATAGATAGAGTATCTGATGAACTCTGGATGGAGGTTCCTGACATTGTACAGGAGACAGGGACCAAGAGCATCCCCATGGAAAAGAAATGCAAAAATCCAAATGGCTGTCTGAGGAGGTGTTACAAATAGCTGTGAAAAGAAGAGAAGCAAAAAGCAAAGGAGAAAAGGAAAGATATAAGCATCTAAATGCAGAGTTCCAAAGAATAGCAAGGAGAGATAAGAAAGCCTTCCTCAGTGATCAATGCAAAGAAATAGAGGAAAACAACAGAATAGGAAAAACAAGAGATCTCTTTAAGAAAATTAGAGATTCCAAAGGAACATTTCATGCAAAGATGGGCTCGATAAAGGAAAGAAATGGTAGGGACCTAGCCGAAGCAGAAGATATTAAGAAGAGGTGGCAAGAATACACAGAAGAACTGTACAAAAAAGATCTTCACGAGCAAGATAGTCACGATAACGTGATCACTGACCTAGAGCCAGACATCTTGGAATGTGAAGTCAAGTGGGCCTTAGAAAGCATCACTACGAACAAAGCTAGTGGTGGTGATGGAACTCCAGTTGAGCTACTTCAAATCTTGAAAGATGATGCTGTGAAAGTGCTGCACTCAATATGCCAGAACATTTGGAAAACTCAGCAGTGGCCACAGGACTGGAAAAGGTCAGCCTTCATTCCAATCCCAAAGAAAGGCAATGCCAAAGGATGCTCAAACTACTGCGCAATTGCACTCATCTCACTCGCTACTAAAGTCATGCTCAAAATTCTCCAAGCCAGGCTTCAGCAATATGTGAACTGTGAACTCCCAGATGTTCAAGCGGGTTTTAGAAAAGGCAGAGGCACCAGAGATCAAGTTGCCGAAATCCGCTGGATTATGGAGAAAGCAAGAGAGTTCCAGAAAAACATCTATTTCTGCTTCCTTGACTATGCCAAAGCCTTTGACTGTGTGGATCATAATAAACTGTGGAAAATTCTGAAAGAGATGGGAATACCAGACCAACTGACCTGCCTCTTGAGAAACCTGTATGCAGGTCAGGAAGCAACAGTCAGAACTGTACATGGAACAACAGACTGGTTCCAAATAGAAAAAGGAGTACGTCCAGGCTCTATATCGTCAACTTGTTTATTTAACTTATATGCAGAGTACATCATGAGGAACGTTGGGCTGGAAGAAGCAAAAGCTGGAATCAAGATTGCTGGGAGAAATATCAGTAATCTCAGATATGCAGATGACACTACCCTTATGGCAGAAAGTGAAGAGGAACTCAAAAGCCTCTTGATGAAAGTGAAAGAGGAGAGTGAAAAGGTTGGCTTGAAGCTCAACATTCAGAAAACAGAGATCATGGCATCTGGTCCCATCACTTCATGGGAAATAGATGGAAAAACAGTGGAAACAGTGTCAGACTTTATTTTTTTGTGCTTCAAAATCACTGCAGATGTTGATTGCAGCCAGGAAATTAAAAGATGCTTACTACTTTGAAGGAAAGTTATGACCAACCTTGATAGTATATTGAAAAGCAGGGACATTACTTTGCCAACAAAGGTCCGTCTACTCAAGGCTATGGTTTTTCCCGTGGTCATGTATGGATGTGAGAGTTGGGCTGTGAAGAAAGCTGATCCACAAGAATTGATGCTTTTGAACTGTGGTGTTGGAGAAGACTCTTGAGAGTCCCTTGTACCACATGGAGATCCAACCAGTCCATTCTAAGGGAGATCAATCCTGGGTGTTCATTGGAAGGACTGATGCTAAAGCTGAAACTGCAATACTTTGGCCACCTCATGCGACGAGTTGACTCACTGGAAAAGACTCTGATGCTGGGAAAGGTTGGGGGAGGGAGGAGAAGGGGACGACCGAGAATGAGATGGCTGGATGGCATCACCGACTCTGTGGACATGAGTTTGAGTGTACTCTGGGAGTTGCTGATGGATAGGGAGGCCTGGCGTGCTGTGATTCATGAGGTCGCGGGGAGTCGGACACGACTGAGCGACTGAACTGAACTGAACTGACTAATAGCTTTCTGTATATTTTGCTCCTAAGCATGTGTCAATAAAATTTTCTTCCTTGATGCCAGTTGGGAATATGAAGGCCTTCACAATGCTGTGTAAGCATCAACACTGTCTACATTTGGACACCCTCATTCTATCCCCCCCCCACTTCCAGCAAAGCCTGTATTCATTGCAAGCAGTCCCCGTTCCACTCTCCCCCGCCTGACAACATTGAGTCTTCTTCTCTCTGCATTTCTTCCCATTTTTGGGGGTTCAACAATCAATGCCAATCACTAAAATGAGAGGAAACTGGATTTTGCTCTGACTGAAGGTGAACGTTATAGTCTCTCAGTATTGTTAGTCTTGGCATCCCCATGGATTTTACCATCCATGGAATTTTCTAGGCCAGAATCCGTCAGTTGGTAGCTTTTCCCTCCTCCAGGGGATTGTGCTGACTCCCCACATATTGGAAGACCAAACTGGAGAATTCTGGTTTCTATGTTATTTAAAGGATACTTTGGGTATCTGAAAGAACCGTGTAGGTCCTTTCAAAATGTCATCGGCCAAACGAAGCCCTCTCAGCAAATGTGTTCAGAATCTCCAGGTAGGCATTGCTGTTGTAAGTGGGACACCTCAGGCACAAGAGAAAGCCTGAGTTCTTCCGCCGGCACAAACAAACTCACAGCAATAAACCAGGAAGGAGAAATGAAAGATAAACCCACACCAACAAAGGGACAAATATTCCTCAGAACACAAGGCCAGAGAAAGACCCACCATCCTTGTGGCCCCCACATGCTCAAGAAAATCAGTGCTTGGGAAGGAAACAGAAGAAACATGCACAAGTCCAATGAGAGGCAATGCACATGGCTAGTGTAGCTCAGAGACAGCCTGACGCTTCGCATTTATACGCGGGCAAAGGGAAACACAGTGCAGATGGCGGTGGTCATCATCTCAGAGCTAGGTGCTCAGGATGGTGATAACCAGCCTTTGGGACCCAAAGAGGGAGCGGAGGGCCTAGCAGAGCCCACAGACATCTCTCTCACTCTCTAGCAGAAGAGTGTGCCAGACCCATCAAAGTCCCACAGAAGCATCTCTTAATGATCAGTGCCCAACCTCAGGGTGGATCCCACTCCACTTCTGGCACGGTTGCTCCTCTCCTTTGAGATGCTCACCTCTGTCGTTCCGAAGCTGCAGGCAAACTGGGCACCTGTGGAGACGAAACTCCCTTCAGCTGCTCACACAGACAAGGGCACACAAGGATGCCTGTGGCCTCTGGCTCACGGATGGAAGATCAGTGCCCTGTCAACCGGAAATGGGGATCAGTGCTGAAAGGGAGGCGGCACCAGACTCCCCTTTCACTGGACACAGCTTCCCTGCTGCTAGAGTTGCTGAATCCAATCATCTGTGGAAATGCAAGCTGAAAAACACCCATCTTTCCGAGAAGGTCTCCAAAAGAGTTTAGGAACAATGCATTTGTAAACCAGAGGGGATGACATGCATGTCCATGAAAACTGGAAACCTCTCAATAATTGCACTTCAAATGATTCCTAGACATATGTTCCATTCCAAACGGTTCACAAATCCAGAAGGAAATGGAGCAGACATTAGACATGAGCTCTTAGTTTTCACACACAATACAGAAAGGCACTACACAAAGAGTAACCGGGGAACACAGTGAAATTTTTAAAATCCAAGATTTGGCCCATTTTTTGATTGGGTCACTTATTTTTCTGGAATTGAGCTGCAGGAGATGGTTGTATATTTTGGAGATTAATCCTTTATCAGTTGCATCATTTGCTATTATTTTCTCCCATTTTGAAGACTGTCTTTTCACCTTGCTTATAGTTTCCTTTGCAGTACAGAAACTTTTCATTTTATTTAAGTCCCATTTGTTTATTTTTGCTTTTATTTCCAATATTCTGGGAGGTGGGTCATGGAGGATCTTGCTGTGATTTATGTCGGAGAGTGTTTTGCCTACGTTCTCCTTTAAGAGTTTTATAGAATCTGGTCTTACATTTAGCTCTCTAATCTATTTTGAGTTTATTTTGTTGTGTGGTGTTAGGAAGGGTTTTAGTTTAATTCTTTTACAAGTGGCTGACCTGTTTTCCCAGCACCACTTGTTAAAGAGACTGTCTTTTCTCCATTTTATATTCTTGCCTCCTTTGTCAAAGATAAGGTGTCCATAGGTGCGTGGATTTATCTCTGGGCTTTCTATTTTATTCCATTGATCAATGTTTCTGTCTTTATGCCAGTACCATACTGTCTTGATGACTGTGGCTTTGTAGTAGAGCCTGAAGTCCAGCAGGCTAATTCCTCCAGTTCCATTCTTCTTCTTCAAGATTGCTTTGGCTATTCGAGGTTTTTTGTATTTCCATACAAATTGTGAGATTATTTGTTCTAGTTCTGTGAAAAATATCATTGGTAGCTTGATAGGGATTGCATTGAAAGTACAAATTACTTTGGATATTATACTTATTTTCACAATATTTATTCTTCCAATCCACGAACACGTTATATTTCTCCATCTATTAGTGTCCTTTTTGGTTACTTTCACTAGTGTTTTATAGTTTTCTATGTACAAGTCTTTTGTATCCTTAGGTAGATATATACCTAAGTATTTAATTCTTTTCGTTGCAACAGTGAATGGAATAGCTTCCTTAATTTCTCTTTCTATTTTCTCATTATTAGTGTATAGGAATGCAATGGATTTCTGTGTGTTGATTTTATATCCTGCAATGTTACTGTATTCATTGATTAGCTCTAGTAGTTTTCTGGTAGAGTCTCTAGGGTTTTCTGTGTAGAGGATCATGTCATCAGCGAACAGTGAAAGTTTTACTTCTTCTTTTCCAATTTGTATTCCTTTTATGTCTTTTTCTGCTCTGATTGCTGTAGCCAAAACTTCCAGAACTATGTTGAATAGTAGTGGTGAGAGTGGGCACCCTTGTCCTGTTCCTCACTTTAGGGGAAATGTTTTCAGTTTTTCACCGTTGAAGATAATGTTTGCTGTGCGTTTGTCATACATAGCTTTTATTATGCTGAGATATGTCCCTTCTATTCCCACTTTCTGGAGGGTTTTTATCATAAATGGATGTTGTATTTTGTCAAAGGCTTTCTCTGCATCTATTGAGATAATCATATGATTTTTAGTTTTCAGTTTGCTAATGTGGTGTATTACGTTGATTGATTTGCGGATATTGAAGTATCCTTGCATTCATGGGATAAGCCCACTTGGTCATGATGTATGATCTTCTGAATGTGTTGTTGGATTCTGATTGCTAGAATTTTGTTAAGGATTTTTGCATCTATGTTCATCAGTGATATTGGCCTGCAGTTTTCTTTTTTTGTGGGATCTTTAGCAGGTTTTGGGATTAGGGTGATGGTGGCCTCATAGAATGAGTTTGGAAGTTTCCCTTCCTCAGCAATTTTCTGGAAGAGTTTGAGTAGAATAGGTGTTAGCTCTTCTCTAAATTTTTGGTAGAATTCAGCTGTGAAGCCGTCTGGACCTGGGCTTTTGTTTGCTGGAAGATTTCCGATTACTTCTAGATCCGTGCTTGTGATGGGTCTGTTCAGATTTGCTATTTCTTCCTGGTTCAGTTTTGGCAAGGTGTACTTTTCTAGGAATTTGTCCGTTACTTACAGGTTATTCATTTTATTGCCATATAATTGCTAATAGTATTCTCTAATAATCCTTTGTATTTCTGTGTTGTCTGTTGTGATCTCTTCATTTTCATTTCTAATTTTATTGATTTGGTTCTTCCTCCTTTGTTTCTTTATGAGTCTGGCTAGTGGTTTGTCAATTTTATTTACCTTCTCAAAGAACCAGCTTTTGGCTTTGTTGATTTTTGCTATGGTCTCTTTTGTTTCTTTTGCATTTATCTCTGCCCAAATTTTTTAGGGCAGAAAAGATTTCTTTTCTTGTACTAACCCTGGGGTTCTTCATTTCTTCCTTTTCTAGTTGCTTTAGATGTAGAGTTAGGTTATTTAGTTGACTTTTTTCTTGTTTCTTGACGTGTGCCTCTATTACTGTGAACTTCGCCTTTAGCACTGCTTTTGCAGTGTCCCAGAGGTTTGGAGTTGTTGTGTTTTCATTTTCATTCATTTCTATGCATATTTTGATTTCTATTTTGATTTCTTCTATGATTTGTTCATTATTCAGCAGCGTGTTTTTCAGTCTCCATATGTTGGCATTTTTAATAGTTTTTCTCGCCTAATTGAGATCTAATCTTACTGCATTGTGGTCAGAAAAGATGCTTGGAATGATTTCAATTTTTTTGAATTTACCGAGGCTAGATTTATGGTCCAGGATGTGATCTATCCTGGAAAAGGTTCCGTGTGTGCTTGAGAAAAAGATGAAATTCATTGTTTTGGGGTGAAATGTCCTATAGAGACCTATTAGGTCTAACTGGTCTATTGTATCATTTAAAGTTTGTGTTTCCTTGTTAATTTTCTGTTTAGTTGATCTATCCATAGATGTAAGTGGGGTATTAAAGTCTCCCACTATTATTGTGTTATTGTTAATTTCCCCTTTCATACTTGTTAGTAATTGTCTTACATATTGTGGTGCTCCTATGTTGGGTGCATAAATATTTATAATTGTTATATCTTCTTGGATTGATCCTTTGATCATTATGTAGTTTCCTTCTTTGTCTCTTTTCACAGTCTTTGTTTTAAAATCTATTTTACCTGATGTGAGTATTGCAACTCCTGCTTTCTTTTGGTCTCTATTTGTGTGGAATATCTTCCTCCAGCCCTTCACTTTCAGTCTGTATGTGTCCCTCGTTTTGAGGTGGGTCTCTTGTAGACAACATATATGGGGGTCTTGTTTTTGTATCCATTCAGGCAACGTTTGTCTTTTGGTTGGGGCATTCAACCCATTTATGTTTAAGGTGATTATTGATAAGTATGATCCCGTTGCCATTTTCTTTATTGTTTTGGATTCTAGTTCGTATTCCCTTTGTTTCCTGTCTAGAGACGATCCTTTAGTACTTGTTGGCGAGCTGGTTTGGTGATGCTGAATTCTCTCAGCTTTTGCTTGTCTGTAAAGCTTTTGATTTCTCCTTCATATTTGAATGAGATCCTTGCTGGGTATAGTAATCTGGGCTGTAAGTTACTTTCTTTCATCACTTTAAGTATGTCTTGCCATTCCCTCCTGGCCTGAAGGGTTTCTGCTGAGAGATCAGCGGTTATCCTTATGGGGATCAACTTGTGTGGTATTTGTTGTTTTTCCCTTGCTGCTTTTAATATTTGCTCAAAGACATAAAGATGGCTAACAAACACATGAAAAAATGCTCAACATCCCTCATAATCAGAGAAATGCAAATCAAAACCACAATGAGATACCATTTCACAACAGAATGGCTGCTTTCCAAAAGTCTACATGCAATAAATGCTGGTGAGGGTGCGGAGAAAAGGGAACCCTCTTACACTGTTGGTGGGAATGCAAACTAGTACAGCCACTATGGAGAACAGTGTGGAGATTCCTCAAAAAACTGGAAATAGAACTACCATATGATCCAGCAATTGCACTCCTGGGCATACACATGGAGGAAACCAGAATTGAAAGAAACACATGTACTCCAGTTTTCATCGCTGCACTGTTTATAATAGCCAGGACATGGAAGCAACCTAGATGTCCATCTGCAGATGAATGGATAAGAAAGCTTTGGTACATATACACAATGGAATATTTTTCAGCCATCAAAAAGAATGCATTTGAATCAGTTTTAATGAGGTGGATGAAATTGGAGCCTATTATACAGAGTGAAGTAAGCCAGAAAGAAAAAGACCAATACAGTATACTAACACATATATATGTAATTTAGAAAGATGGTAACATTAACCCTGTATACGACACTGGAAAAGCGACATAGGTATATAAAACAGTCTTTGGGACTCTATGGGAGAGGATGAGGTGGGATGATTGGAGAGAACGACATTGCAGCACATATATTATCATATGTGAAATGAATCACGAGTCCAGATTCGACACATGATACAGGATGCTTGGGGCTGGTGCATGGGGATGACCTGGAGGGAGGATATGGGGAAGAGGGAAGTGGGAGGGGCTTTCAAGAAAGGGAACACATGTACACCCGGAGCAGATTCATCTCAATATATGGTGAAACCAACCGATATAATAATGTAGGGTAATTTGCCTCCATTAAAATAAATTTAAAAAAAAATAAAATCCAAGATTTGGACTCTGGTAAAGACCTTCTGAAAAACGCAAATGACACATCCCTAGCTGGGAGACAACAGTTTACAGACACAGAGCTTTGGCAGGATTTGGCTCCTAATACACAAACGACAGGAACAGAAACAAGCCTGAAGGAGAGGTCTGAACGGACACGGAGAGTACACTGAATGATGCCCAGCACTGAGGGCCTTAGAAACACGGTCTAGCAGGACTCCCCGAGCCCCATGGGTCCCTGAACTAGGCCTCTTCTACCTGGAGGCTCAGAGAGATGGACAGTGAGGAAGGGGAAGAGAAATCGTTGGCATTTCTAATACTAACAGCAAATGCTTAGAAGGAGACGGCAAGTATCAACCCCATAGACAGTGACATTTCCTGAAAGCCAATAGCTAGGGGTCCATCTAACCAAGGAGGGAAGCCCTTCTTCTAAGAGAACTGCAAGAGATGGATGAAAGAAGGTGAAGCCCACCAATCCAATGGAAAATAAACTGTGCTCCAGTATCAGAAGAATTTCTCCTGGTAAGAAAATGTCACTTCCCCCTTCCCCCAACCCCCAACTTGGGGCAATCCAGAGGTCGCACGCTATTCCTCTCAAAATACCAACGGCTACACAAATACAAAGGATTATTAGAGAATACTATTAGCAATTATATGGCAATAAAATGAATAACCTGGAAGAAATTGACAAATTCCAAGAAAAGTTCAACTTTACAAAACTGAACCAGGAAGAAATAGAAAATCTGAACAGAGCCATCAGAAGCTCGGAACTAGAGGCTATAATAAAAAATCTTCCAGCAAACAAAAGCCCTGGTCCAGACGGCTTCACGGCTGAGTTCTACCAAAAATTTAGAGAAGAGCTAACACCTTTTCTACTCAAACTCTTCCAGAAAATTGCTGAGGAAGAGAAACTTCCAAACTCATTCTATGAGGCCACCATCAACCTAATCCCAAAACCTCGTAAAGATCCCACAAAAAAAGAAAACTACAGGCCAATATCACTGATGAACATAGATGCAAAAATCCTTAACAAAATTCTAGCAATCAGAATCCAACAACATATTCAGAAGATCATACATCATGACCAAGTGGGCTTATCCCAGGAATGCAAGGATTCTTCAATATCCACAAATCAATCAACGTAATACACCACATTAACAAACTGAAAACTAAAAATCATATGATTATCTCAATTGATGCAGAGAAAGCCTTTGACAAAATACAGCATCCATTTATGATAAAAAATCTCCAGAAAGTGGGAATAGAAGGGACATATCTCAATATAATAAAAGCTATATATGACAAACACATAGCAAACGTTATCCTCAACGGCGAAAAACTGAAAGCATTTCCCCTAATGTCAGGAATAAGACAAGGGTGCCCATTCGCACCACTACTATTCAACATAGTTCTGGAAGTTTTGGCTACAGCAATCAGAGCAGAAAAAGACATAAAAGGAATACAAATTGGAAAAGAAGAAGTAAATCTTTCACTGTTCACTGATGACGTGATCCTCTACACAGAAAACCCTAAAGAATCTACCAGAAAACTACTAGAGCTAATCAATGAATACAGTAAAGTTGCAGGATATAAAGTCAACACACAGAAATCACTTGCATTCCTTTACACTAATAATGAGAAAATAGAATGAGAAATTAAGGAAACTCTTCCATTCTCTGTTGCAACGAAAAGATTTAAATACTTAAGAATGTATTTACCTAAGGAAACAAAAGACTTGTACGCAGAAAACTATAAAACACTAGTGAACATAATCAAAGAGTACACTAATAGATGGAGAAATATACCATGTTCGTGTATTGGAAGAATAAATATTGTTAAAATGAGTATAATATCTAAAGTAACTTATACATTCAATGCAATCCCTGTCCAGCTACCAACGATATTTTTCATAGAACTAGAACAAATAATCTCACAATTTGTATGGAAATACAAAAAAATCTTGAATAGCCAAAGCAATCTTGAGGAAGAAAAATGTAACCGGGGGAATTAGCATGCTGGACTTCAGGCTCTACTACAAAGCCACAGTCATCAAGACAGTATGGTACTGGCATAAATACAGAAACATAGATCAATGGAAAAAATAGAAAGCCCAGTGATAAATCCACGCACATATGGATACCTTATCTTTGACAAAGGAGGCAAGAATATAAAATGGAGAGCAGACAGTCTCTTTAACAAGTGGTTTTGGGAAAACTGGTCAGCCACTTGTGAAAGAATAAAACTAGAATACTTCCTAACACCATATACCAAAATAAACTCAAAATAGACTAGAGAGATAAACGTTAAACCAAAAACTATAAAACTCCTAGAGGAGAATGTAGGCGAAACACTCTCTGACATAAATCACAGCAGGATCCTCCAAGACCCACCTCCCAGAATATTGGAAATAAAAGCAAAAATAAACAAATGGGACCTAATTAAAATCAAAAGCTTCTGCACAGCAAAAGAAACTATAAGCAAGGTGAAAAGGCAGCCTTCAGAATGGGGGAAAATAATAAGAAATGAAACAACTGATAAAGGATTAATCTCCAAAATATACACGCAGCTCCTGCAGCTCAATTCCAGAAAAATAAATGAGCCAATCAAAAAATGGGCCAAAGAACTAAACAGACATTTCTCTAAAGAATTCATAAAGATGGCTAACAAACACATGAAAAAATGCTCAACATCTCTCATGATCAGAGAAATGCAAATCAAAACCACAATGAGATACCATTTCACACCAGTCAGAATGGCTGCTATCCAAAAGTCTACATGCAATAAATGCTAGAGAGGTTGTGGAAAAAAGGGAACCTTCTTACACTATTGTTTGGAATGCAAACTAGTACAGCCACTATGGAGAACAGTGTGGAGATTCCTCAAAAAACTGGAAATAGAAATGCCATATGATCCAGCAATCACACTCCTGGGCATACACAATGAGGAAACCAGAATTGAAAGAGACACATGTACTCCAATGTTCATCGCAGCACTGTTTACAATAGCCAGGACATGGAAGCAACCTACATGTCCATCTGCAGACGAATGGATAATAAAGCTTTGGTACATATACACAATGGAGTATTACTCAGCCGTTAAAAAGAATGCATTTGAATCAGTTCTAATGAGGTGGATGAAATTGGAGTCTATTATACAGAATGAAGTAAGCCAGAAAGAAAAACACCAATACAGTACACTAACGCATATATATGGAATTTAGAAAGACGCAAATGATAACCCCGTATACGAGTTAGCAAAAGAGAAACAGTTGTATAAAACAGTCGTAGGGATTCTGTGGGAGAGGGTGAGGATGGGATGGTTTGGGAGAATGGCATTGAAACATGTATATATTCATATGTGAAACGAATCACCAGTTCAGGGTCGAGGCATGTTACAGGATGTTCAGGGCTGGTATGACCCAGAGGGAAAATAAAGGAAGGAGGGAGGTGGGAGGGGGGTTCGGGAGAGGGACCTCATGTACACCCGAGGCGGATTCATGTCAATGTATGGCAAAACCAACCAATATAATATTGTAAAATAATTAGCCTCCAATAAAAATTAAAAAAAAAAACCAACGGCTGTTCTCAGGGCATTATAACCAATGAATTCCAAAATGTCTATGGAAACACAAAGGAGTCAAAAGAGTCAATGAAATCTGCCACAAAGCCCAGAAATGGACATAGCAGGCTGCTTGATAGCCAATTAGACTATCACACTAAGATCATCAGGACAGCATGGTACTGGGAAGAAATCAAAAACGCAGAACTAGATCCATGGAATGGAATTGAGGGTCCAGACATAAACCCAAGGTTCTACGGTCAATTCCTCGACGACAAAGGAGGGGAAGTGATACGAATGAGAACAAGAGCCTCTGCAATGAAAGGCCATGGGAATTGGAGATGGTTCCATCTGAACAATCACATTGGCTTTTGGTCTCAGAACACGTCAGATTCAGTGAAACACATCAACGCAAAGCCTGAAGTGATGAAACTCCTGGAAATAAGCACAAGCCATAGACTCCTTCATGTCATGGACTTCTCAACATGTGTGTGGGGGAGGGGAAGAAAATTGGGTCCCTTCAAGTCACGGAAACAGTAAACCAAAGGACACCCACGGGCTTCCATCCACTTGAACAGATTTGCATCTGAAAAGCTGAGCATTCACAAATCAAAATGGTAATAAATGAACAAAAAAGAATATTAGCAAGCAGAATATCAGAGAAGGGGTTCCTATGCGTCTCCCAGAACAAACCCCAGACCTATCCCTTCCTCTAACACCAAATCCAACGACAAACCTTTAACTCACTCGACACGAAACCCTAAAGCCTCAAACAAGTTCAACAACATACATGCGTCCATGCATTCACATGCATGCGAGCATACAGAGGAGACACACAGAGAGGAAGAGACAGACTGAATTTGGAAAGGTCAAGAAAGAGAGGGAACAAGGGAGAGAGACTGAACAATGGAGAGACGAAATGATTCGATTTCATAGAATTTGCATGAATCTCTCTTGTGGTTGGAAACAATGACTGTGCTTTTCCCCCAAGGGGGAAAATGACTCAAGATGATGAGACTCAAGGACAAGGATGCGGGGAGCCACTGTTGGGGCAGACTCCCCCAGCCTTTGAGGCCAAGTGGGGCAATTGAGGAGGATGGGGAAGGTTGATATCAGAGGGGGTGATGTCTGAATATGATTTTCCAGTCCTCCAAATGCAGGGGTCAAGAAATAGGCAGAAAGGGGACTGCCTTTTCCCAGGTCCCAAAGCCCATCCAGGCCTGATTCTGCCCCATTCTGTGCTAGGTCAGCCCTGTGTGGAATCCATCTTTTGGGAAGTCTCAGTGTCCAAGCTCCATGTGATAGCGGCCCAATGTTTGAACAGGCACTGGAGCTGTTCGTAGGCTGACAGACCTAGGCAGGAAATGGGAGAGTGACCACCACTCTGCAGATGGAGAGAGTGGGGAAAACTTGCAGGGCACATGCCTTGCCCAGGGCCTCTTCACTTCTGAGAAGGAGCCTGGGCTGAAAGCAGCTGTGTCCTCAGAGCTCAGGCCCTGGCTGCACCCAGGTCTCCCCAATGCTGTGGGGTGGGCTGTGTGTGTCACTGTGCCTGCACGTGGCCTAAGGGCATGGGGAAACAGCCAGAAACCCAGAGGTTCCCTTGGGGAACTTTGTGGAAGTGACTTCGGCCATGAACCAGGAAATGATGTCACTTCCTGGCAACAGAACCCAACAGAACCGGCAACCCTGGTATCCAGGCCTCCTCAGTGGAGAGGAGTCCCCAGCCAGATCACTTGCTTTCAAGATGTTCTGTTGTTTGCCCCTGCCCAGAGGCCGGGGCCTCAGGCGAACTCACAGGCAGAGAATGTGGGAACGTGGATGACGCTGGCTCAGGGACCCCGGAGAGGCCTCTGGCCCTTTGCCCTAAGTAATAGAAAGGTAACAGGGAGGCCCAGGCCGGGTCCGGCCACCTCTCCCGTCCCACATTGTGAAGCCTGAGGCCTTTGCCTGTGTGTTGATGGGGGTTTCTCGGGGTGTGTCTGCCTTAAGCAAGCCCAGCCGCATATTGGTCAGGAGCTCGTGGGTGGCTTTTGTCCACACCACAGGGGAGAGCAGGCTGGTGGCATGGGAAGCATCCGGGCAGAGCTGGCTGCCCAGGCTGACCTCACTCCCTCAGGGGTATCTCTGTCCTCCCGATTTCGTATCTGAGCAGACACTCGTCTCTGCGCTTTCTGGGAGCAGAAGGGCAGATGGGCAGAGGCAGCAGTCATCCTGGCCAGGCACAGCTCAGAAATATCGAAGGAGTGCTGCTGATGGTCACTGTCATTGTAGAGCGTCCCACCTGAAGTGGCTTTAAGGGGAACACCGCTACCACCACCCTGAGGGAGGGTCCAGAGCACCAGCCACCTGCCCAGGAAGCCCAGTACAGGCTCCTGGTGAGCATGGCCAAGGAGGGCTCAGCCAAACTGGCGAAGAAGAGGAGGCAGGCAAGGCCTGCTGCACAGACACCACCAAGCACACACTCCGGGGCCCAGTCTCAGGCTGCCACGGAGCTCAGCACACCCGGCTCTGACCCAGAGCTCCGACAAGCCCTTCCTTGGAGGCAACAGGAGAGCCTGGAGCCCAGCAGTGCAGAGCACAGAGTTGAGTCTCCTGGGGCTGCTGCATGTGAGTGTGGGGAGGCGGTGCTTAGCCACACAGCGAGGAGTCCCCCAGAGTGGGGCTGGGCCTGGACCAAGGCTGGCCTCACACCACCCATCTTGGAGACTGTAGAGAAGACTCCGAAGCAGGGCCTTCTTAGCGAATCTCTAGGAAGCCTTCATTCCCCTTAGGCTCATGGCAAGGCTGGCATTTGGCAAACTCTTCTTCTCTCCCAGCTCTAGCTCTGGCCATGAAACTCAGCCAGCCTCCACGTACAAGACCCGTCCCTACAGAGGTGGGAACTCTAGGTGCAGGACGCAGGGATCCAATGAGGGGAGATCGAGACTTAAGACAACCCTCCCAAAGCTACGGGGCGAACCGGGTACTTGACAGTCCCTTGAGCACATCGGAACTCTGTACCTGCACGACTCCCAGCCCCAGGCCCCGATGTCTCACCATGCCTTCCAGAACCTCCACCTTCACGTGTACATGCACTTGCTTGGGCTTTGGTGGCAGAACCCGAGTCAGGGGCTGAGTGACCACCTGCACAAGGGCAGCCTGCCCTGGCTGCTGCCAAAGACTCAGACGCCCACCATGACTGTCCCACCCCTGCAGGGAGAACAGGTCCCTGCTCTGGACAGACTTCCAGAGCCCTTTCAGCAAACACAGCGTCCAGGGGCGCGGTTGGCTCTGCAGCCTCCATCCCTGTGTGTTCCCCGTGGACGCCGTCCACTCCCTCCCCACCCAGGGGAGATTGACTTCCCTTCCCCTGAGCTGATTTTCATCAGGCTTCTAGGCATCTTTTTCTCATTTTTTATGTCTTTTATGGCTTTCTGTATATTTTGCTCACAAGTGTGTGCCAATAAGTTTTCCTTCTTTGATGCCATTTGGAAAGATGGAGGCCTTCACAATGCTGTGTAAGCATCACCACTCTCTACATTCTGAAACACTCATTCTATCCCCCTCCCACTTCCCAGCAAAGCCTGGATTCATGGCAAGCACTCCCCGTTCCTCTCTCCCCCACCTGATAACATTGAGTCTACTTCTCTCTGCATTTCTTCCCATCGTTTTGGGGTACCCAAACAATTCCAATCACTAAAATGAGAGGAAACTGGATTTTGGTCTGACTGAAGGTGAAAGTTATAGTCTCTCAGTATTGTTAGAGTCTTGGCATCCCCATGAATTCTACAGTCCATGGAATTCTCTAGGCCAGAATCCTGGAGTTGGTAGCTTTTCCCTTCCCCAGGGGATTGTTCTGACTCCCCACTTATTGGAAGACCAAACTGGAGAATTCTGGTTTCTGTGTCATTTGAAGGAGCCTTTGGATATCTGAATGGACTGTGTAGATCCTTTCAAGATATCATCTGCCAAATGAAGTCATCACAGCAAATGTGCTCAGAATCTCCAGGTAGGTCGTCCTGTTGTAAGTGGGACGCATCAGGCACAAGTGAAAGGCTGAGTTCTTCCTCCGATACAAGCAAACTCACAACAATAAACCATGCAGGATAAATGGAAAGATAAACCCACACCAACAAAGGGAGAAGTGTTCCTCAGAAAAGAAGGCCAGAGAAAGACAAACCATCCTTGTGGCACCCACATGCTTGAGAAAATCAGTTATCAGGAAGGAAACAGAAGAAACATGTGCAGGTCCAATGACAGGCAAAGCACATGGCTAGTGTAGCTCAGAGATGGCCTGACACTTTCCATGGACACGTGGGAAAAGGTACATACATTGTAGGGGGAGGTGGCCATCATCTCAGAGCTAGGTGCTCAGGATGGTGACAACCAGCCTTCGGGACCACAAGAGGGAGTGGAGGGCCTAGCAGATCCCATAGACATCTCTCTCGCTATGTGGGAGAAGAGTGTGACGGACCCATCATAGTCCCACAGGAACATCACTTGACGATCAGTGCCCAACCCCAGGGTGGATCCCACTCCACTTCTGGCACGGTGGCTCCTGTCCTCTGAGATGCTAACCTCTGGCGGACTGAAGCTGCAAGCCTGCTGGGCGCCTTCGGAGACGAACTCCCTTCAGCTGCTCACACAGCCAAGTGCACACAAGGATGCCTGTGGAATCTGGATCACAGATGGAAGTTCAGAGCCCTGTCAACCTGAACTTGGGATTGGTGCTGAAAGGGAGGTCGCACCCAACTACTTTTTCACTGGACACAGCGTCCCTGAGCTAGAACTGCTGAATCCATTCTTCTGTGGAAATGCAAGCTGAAAAACACCCATCTTTCTGAGAAGATATCCGAAAGAGTTTAGGAGCAACACATTTGGAAACCAGAGGGGATGACATGCATGTCCACGGAAACTTGACACCTCTCAACAAATGCACTTGAAATGATTCCTAGACATATGTTCCATGAAAAATGGTTTACAAATCCAGAAGGAAATGGAGCAGAGATTAGCATGTGTAAGGTGTCTTCACACACAATACAGAAAGGCACTACACAAAGAGTAACAAGGGAACACAGTGAACTTTGTCAAATCCAAGATTTGGACTCTGGGAAAAACCGTCTGGAAAGCGCAAATGACACATCCCAAGCTGGGAGACAACTGTTTGCATACACAGAGCTTAGGCAGGATTTGGCTCTTAATACACAAATGACATGAACACAAATGGGCCTGAAGGAGACACCACGAGAAGGAAGGGACAGGGAGAGTACACCGGATGATGCCCAGCACTGAGGCCTGTGAAATATGGTCTAGCAGCATTCCCTGAGCCCCGTGGGACCCTGGAATAGGCCTGTTCTACCTGGAGGCTCAAAGAAATGGACAGTGAGGAAGGGGAAGAAAAATCCTTGGCATTTCTAACACTTCCAGCAAACGCTTAGAAGAAGGCAATTATCAATCCCACCGACAGTGACATTCCCTGATAGGCAATAGCTAGGAGTCCATCTAACCCAGGAGGGAAGCCCTTCTTCTCAGAGAACTGCAAGAGATAGATGAAAAAAGGTGAAGCCCAACAATCCAATGGAAAATAAGCTGTGCTCACGGACCAGAGGAATTCCTCATGGTAAGATGATATCACTTCCCCCTCCCCCCAACCCCCACCGTGGGGCAATCCAGAGTTTCCACGCTATTCCTCTCAAAATACCAACGGGTGTTCTCAGGTCATTATAACCAAAGAATTCCAGAATTTCTATGGAAAAACAAAGGAGTCAAAATAGTCAATGCAATCTGCCACAAAGCCCTGAAATGTTCATAGCAGGCTGCCTGATAGCCAATTAGAGTATCACACTAGGATCATCAGGACAGCATGGTACTGGGAAGAAATCAAACACGCATAACCAGATACATGGAATGGAATTGAGGGTCCAGAAATAAACCCAAGCATCAACGGTCAATTCCTCAATGCCAAAGGAGGGGAGGCGATACGAATGGGAACTAGAGCCTCTGCAACGAAAGGCCGTGGGAATTGGAGATGGTTCCATCTGAACAATCACAGTAGCTATTGTTTTCATAATATTTCAGATTTAGGGAAACACGTCAATACAAACCAGAAGTGATGAAACTCCTGGAAAGAAACAAGGGCCATTGGCTCCTTAATGTCACGGACTTCTCAACACGTGTGTGGGAGGGGGAAGAAAATTGGGTCTCTTCAAGTCAAGGAAACAGGAAACCAAAAGACATCAACTTGCTTCCATCCACTGAACAGCTTTGCATCAGAAAAGCTAAGCATTCACTTATCAAAATGGTAACAATCTGAACACAAAAGAATATTTGCAAGCAGAATATCGGAGAAGGGGTTCCTTCATAAAAGAGACTGAGAACTCACACCACTAAGTCTCCCAGAACAAACCCCAGACATGTCCTTTCCCCTAACATGAATTCCCACCCGAAACCTTTACCTCACTTGAAATGAAACCCTAAAGCCTCACCCAAGGTCAACAATACCACAGCGATCAATGCAAAGAAATAGAGGAAAACAACAGAATAGGAAAAACAAGAGATCTTTTCAAGAAAATTAGAGATATCAAGGGAACATTTCATGCAAAGATGGGCTCGATAAAGAACAGAAATGTTATGAACCTAACAGAAGCAGAAAATATTAAGAAGAGGTGGCAAGAATACACAGAAGAACTGTACGAAAAAGATCTTCAAGACAAAGATAATCACAATGGCGTGATCACTCACCTGGAGCCAGACATCTTGGAATGTGAAGTCAAGTGGGCCTTAGAGAGCATTACTACAAACAAAGCTAGTGGAGGTCATGGAATTCCAATTGAGCTATTTCAAATCCTAAAAGATGATGCTGTGAAAGTGCTGCACTCAATATGCCAGCAAATTTGGAAAACTCAGCAATGGCCACAGGACTGGAAAAGATCAGTCTTCATTCCAATCACAAAGAAAGGCAATGCCAAAGAATGTTCAAACTACAGCACAATTGCACTCATCTCACACACTAGTAAAGTCATGCTCAAAATTCTCCAAGCTAGGCTTCAGCAATATGTGAATCAAGAACTTCCAGATGTTCAAGCAGGTTTAAGAAAAGGCAGAGGCACCAGAGATCAAATTGCCAACATCCGCTGGATTATGGAGAAAGCAAGAGAGTTCCAGTAAAACATCTATTTCTGCTTCATTGACTATGCCAAGGCCTTTGACTGTGTGGATCACAATAAACTGTGGAACATTCTGAAAGAGATGGGAATCCCAGACCACCTGACCTGCCTCTGGAGAAACCTGTATGCAGGTCAGGAAGCAACAGTTAGAACTGGACATGGAACAACAGACTGGTTCCAAATAGGAAAAGGAGTACGTCAAGGTTGTATATTGTCACCCTGCTTATTTAACTTCTATGCAGAGTACATCATGAGGAACGCTGGGCTGGAAGAAGCACAAGCTGGAATCAAGATTGCTGGGAGAAATATCAATAACCTCAGATATGCAGATGACACCACCCTTATGGCAGAAAGTGAAGAGGAACTCAAAGGCCTATTGATGAAATTGAAAGAGGAGATTGAAATGGTTGTCTTGAAGCTTAACATTCAGAAAATGAAGATCATGGCATCTGGTCCCATCACTTCTTGGGAAATAGATGGAGAAACAGTCGAAACAGTGTCAGACTTTATTTTTGGGGGCTCCAAAATCACTGCGGATGCTGATTGCAGCCATGAAATTAAAAGACGCTTACTCCTTGGAAGGAAAGTTATGACCAGCCTAGATAGCATATTAAAAAGCAGAGACATTACTTTGCCAACCAAGGTCCGTCTAGTCAAGGCTATGGTTTTTCCCGTGGTCATGTTTGGATGTGAGAGTTGGACTGTGAAGAAAGCTGATCGCCGAAGAATTGATGTTTTTGAACTGTGGTGCTGGAGAAGACTCTTGAGAGTCCCTTGGACTGCAGGTAGATCCAACCAGTCCATTCTAGAGGAGATCAATCCTGGGTGTTCATTGGAAGGACTTATGCTAAAGCTGAAACTCTAACACTTTGGCCACCTCATGTGACGAGTTGACTCACTGGAAAAGACTCTGATGCTGGGAGCGATTGGGGGTAGGAGGAGACAGGGACGACAGAGAATGAGGTGGCTGGATGGCATTACCGACTCGATGGACATGAGTTTGAGTGAACTCCGTGAGTTGGTGATGGACAGGGAGGCCTGACGTGCTGTGGTTCATGGGGTTGCTAAGAGTCGGACACGACTAAGCGACTGAACTGAACTGAACTGAACTGAAGGTCAACAATATACATGTGTACATGCATTTCTCAGGCATGCAAGCATCCAGAGGAGAAACACAGAGAGGAAGCGACAGACTGAATTTGGAAAGGTCAAGAAAGAGAGGGAACGAGGGAGAGAGACTGAACAATGGAGAGTGTAAATGAATCGATTTCACAGTATTTGCATGAATCTCACTTGAGTTTGGGAAAAGTAACAGTGCCAATTCCCCCTGAAAGGGGGGAAATGACCCAAGATGATGAGACTCAAAAACAAGTATGCCTGGAGCCACTGTTGGGGCATGCTCCACCACCCCTCGAGGCAGAGATCGACATTTGAGTAGGACAAGGAATGTTGATATCAGAGGCGGCGATGTCTGAATATTACCTTCTGGTCCTCCCAATGCTGGCGTCAAGAAATAGGCAGGAAGTGGACTTCATCTTCGAAGGTCCCAGAGCCCATTTAGGCTTGATTCTGCCCCATTCTGTGCTAGGTCAGCCCTGTGTGGAATCCGTCCATTGGGAAGTCTCAGTGTCCTAGCTCCATGTGAGAGCGGCCCAAAGTTTGAACAGGCACTGGAGCTATTCGTAGGTTGACAGACCTAGGCAGGAAATGGGAAAGTGATCTCCACTCTGCAGATGGAGTGACTGTGGAAACCCTGCGGGGCACATGGCTTGCCCAGGGCCACATCACTTCTGAGAAGAAGGAGCCTGGGCTGAAAGCAGCTGTGTCCTCAGAGCTCAGGCCCTGGCTGCACCCTGGTCTCCTCAAGGCTGTGGGTTGTGCTGTGTGGGTGTCAATTTGTCTGCACATGTCCTGAGGGCATGGGGGAACAACCAGAAACACAGAGGTTCCCTTGGGGAACTTTGTGGAATGGACCTTGGCCACGAAAGCAGGAAATGATATCACTTCCTGGAAACACAACCCAACAGAACCCGAAACCCGGGTTTCCAGGCCTCCCCAGCAGAGAGGAGCCCCCAGCCAGATCGCTTGCTTTCAAGATGTTCTGCTGTTTGCCCCTGCCCAGAGGCCAGGGCCTCAGGCAAGCTCACAGGCAGAGTGTGTGGGAACGCGGTCGACGCTGGCTCAGGGCCGCCAGAAAGGCCTCTGATCCTTTGCCCGAAGGAACCGAAAGGTAACAGGGGAGACCCAGGCCAGGTCAGGCCACCTCTCCCGTCCCATATGGGGAAGCCGGAAGCCTTTCCTTGTGTGTGGATGGGGGTTTCTTGGGGTGTGTCTGCTCAGGCAAGCCCAGCCGCATGTGGGTCTGGAGCCCATGGGTCGCTTGTGTCCACACCCCAGGGGAGAGCATGCTGGGTGGCATGGGGAGCGTCCAAGCTGAGCCGTGTGCCCAGGCTGACCTCACATCCTCATGGGGGTCTCCGTCCTACACGGTGGGTACTGAGCAGACATCCGTATCTGTTCTTTTTGGGAGCAGAAAGGCAGACGGGCAGAAACTTTAGACATGTTTTCCAGGCTCAGCTCAGAAATATTGAAGCAGGGCTGGCTGGTGGTCACTATCATTGCATAGTGTCCCACCCGAGGTGGCCCCTGAGGTGCACACCCCATCAACCTCCAAGAGGGAGGTTTCAAAGCACCAACACCTGCCCTGGAGGCCCAGTGCAGGCTCCAGGTGAGCGTGACCACGGAGGGCTCAGGCGAACTGACGATGAAGAGGAAACGGGCAAGGCCTGCTGCTCAGACACCACCCAGCACACACCCGGGTACCCAGTCTCAGGCTGCCACTGAGCTCAGCACAGCCAGCTCTAAACCAGAGAGCTGAGAAGCCCTGCCTCGGAGGCAGCAGGAGGACCTGGAACCCAACAGAGCAGAGCACAGAGGTGAGGCGGCTAGGGATGCTGCATGTGAGTGTGGGGAGGCGGTGCTGAGCCACACAGGGATGAGTCCTCAAGAGCTGAGGCTGGGCCTGGACCAAAGACTGGACTCAAACCACCCATCTTGGAGACTGCAGAGAAGACACCAATGCTGGGCCTTCTTAGTGCATCTCTAGGAAGCTTTCATGCCCACTTAGGCACATGGCAAGGCTGGCCTGTGGCAAACTCTTCTTTTCCCCAAGCTCTAGCTCTGGCCGTCAAACTCATCCAGCCTCCACGAACAAGACCTGTCCCTACAGATGTGGGAGCTCCAGGTGCAGGACCCAGGGATCCAATGAGGGGAGATCGAGACCTGAGACGTCCCCACCCAAAGACACGGGGCAAGCCGGGTACTGGCCAGCACCCTCAGCACATTAGATCTCTGTGCCTGCAGGACCCCCAGCCCCAGGCCCTGATGCCCTACCCCACCTTCCAGAACCTCCACCTCCACATGCACTTGCACCTGCTTGGGCTTTGGCGGCAGAACCCTAGTCAGGACCTTAGTGACCACCTGGGCAGGGGCAGCCTGCCCTGGTTCCTGCCAAGGACTCAGACGCACACCATTTCTGTCCCTCCCCTGCAGGGAGAACAGGCCCCAGTTCTGGACATAGACTCAGAGCCCTTTTGGCAAATACCTGGTCCAAGGGTGTGGTTGGCTCTGCAGCCTCCATCCCTGTGTGTTCACCGTGGACGCCGTCACTCTCCCCACCCAGGGGAGATTGAATTCCCTTCCTCTGAGCTGATTTTCATCAGGCTCCTAGGCATCTTTCTTCTCATCTTTTATGTTTTTTGTGTCTTTATGTATATTTTGCTCATAAGTGTGTATCAATAAATTTTCCTCCCTTGAAGCCATCTGGGAATATGGAGGCCTTCACAATGCTCTGTAAGCATCACCACTGTCTACATTCAGACACCCTCATTCTATTCCCCCCACTTCCCAGCAAAGCCTAGATTCATGGCAAGCACTCTCCGTTCCTCTCCCCCTCCTGACAACATTGAGTCTACTTTTCTCTGCATTTCTTCCCATCCTTTTGAGGCCACAATCAATGCCAATGACTGAAATGAAAGGAAACTGGATTTTCCTCTGGCTGAAGTTGAAAGTTGTAGTCTCTCAGTATTGTTAGAATCTTGGCATCCCCATTAAATCTACAGTCCGTGGAATTCTCTAGAGCAGAATCCTGGAGTGGGTAGCTTTTCCCTTCTCCAGGGGAGTTTCTGACTCCCCGCATATTGGAAGACCAAACTTTAGAATTCTCGTTTCTATGTCATTTGAAGTAGCCTTTGGGTATCTGAAAGGACAGTGTAGGTCCTTTCAAGATGTCATCTGCCCAATGAAGCCTCTTGGCAAATGTGCTCAAAATCTCCAGGTAGGCAGTGCTGTAGTAACTGGGACTCCTCAGGCACATGGGAAATGCTGAGTTCTTCTGCCGGAACAAACAAACTCACAACAATAAACCAGGCAGGAGAAATGGAAAGATAAACCCACAGCAACAAAGGGAGAAGTGTTCCTCAGAGCACAAAGCCAGAGAAAGACCCACCATCCTTTTGGCCCCCATATCCTCGAGAAAATCAGTGATCGGGAAGGAAAGAGAAGAAACATATGCAGGTCCAATGAGAGGAAATGCACATGTCTCGTGTAGGTCAGAGATGGCCTGACACTTTGCATGGACACGCGGGCAAAGGGAAACACAGTGCAGGTGGTAGTGGTCATCATCTCAGAGCTAGGTACTCCAGATGGTGACAACCAGCCTTCGGGACCACAAGAGGGAGCCCAGGGCCTAGCAGAGCCCATAGACATCTCTCTCTCTCGCTCTCTGGGAGAAGAGTGTGCAGGACCCATCAAAGTCCCACAGGAACATCTCTTGGTGATCAGTGCACACCCTCAGGGTGGATCCCACTCCAATTCTGGCACGGTTGTTTCTGTCTGCTGAGATGCTCACGCCTGGCGGTCTGAAGCCACAGGCCTGCTGGGCGCCTGCCGTGACTAAACTCCCTTCAGCTGCTCACACAGCCAAGGCCAAATGAGGATACCTGTGGCCTGCGGCTCACAGATGGAAGATCAGAACCCTGTCAACCAGACCTGGGGATCGGTGCTGAAAGGGAGGCTGCACCCGAGTCCCTTTTCACTGGAAACCGAGAAAGTCTGATTGGCTATTGTTCGTCGGGAACATCCAGAAAGTTTAATTAGCGGATAGGGGCGACCTGCACGTGGAGTGCAGAATTTCATGGTTTTTCTCGAATTGCGGCTTGAAGCTTGGAGGTCTTCTCGAGTTACGACGGGAACCACTGTGAATCGCTAGTTTTGCCTCATGGAAGTCAGGTCTCCTGTCGTGTTGTAAGTGGAACTTTGTGATTCCTTTCGAGTCGTTGCAGGGCATGAGGGCCACATTTAGACTTGAGAGGGTAAACTCAGTTTTCCTCTCCAGTGGCCACAGGGATCTTGGGGTTGCTATGAAAGTTCCCCTGGGGAGTCAGGCCTAGTCTTCATTGAGGAGGGAACTAAGATTTCCCCCCAAGTTGTAAAAGGATTATCAGGCCCGCTATCTGTTTGAGCAGGAAATTTGGGCTTTTTCGAGAGGCTCAGCGGGGGATTAATGCCTCCGATCACGTTAGGAGTTGATACTCCGTGTTCCACTGGAGCTGCTGCAAACACAACATGACTCATCTCTAGTTGAGTGTGAACTCGGAGTCCTTTGACCTTGCTGCAGTATCTATTGGGTTGCCCTTGAGTGTCAATAGATGTGACAGGACTCATCAAGTAGTGTCAGTGGAAGTTGGGATTCCTCTTCATTTGTAAGTGGAAGGTCCCATTATCTTCAGCTGAGGTGTGATCACAGGCCTTCTCTTAAATTGTGTTGGGGAAATTCAGTTTTCTTCTCTCATCGGGATTGGTATCTCTGGGTGACCCTTAAGTTGCATCAAGGAAGTCAAGCCTCATATCGAATTTGGAAAAGGAACTCGGGACTTCTGTCTATGTGTTTCAGGAAAAAAAAGATTACCTCATCTTGCTTTGAAAGAGGAATCTCGAGGTTTTGTTCTAGTTGCTATGGGAAGTTTGGTGATCCACTCGACTAACGACGGGAATATCAGGGAGCCTCCCGTGTTGTCTCTGGGAAGTCAGAACTCCTTTCCATTTGCAAGAGGAAACTTAGGATTCCTTGGCGTTGCTGCAAAGAAAGAGGTCTGCATCTAGATTCGCGTCGGTTTAACTCAGCATTCCTCTCCAGTAGCAACAGAGTTCTTAGGATTGCTCTCAAATTTCACCTGGGGAGTCAGGCCTCCTCTCGTTTTCAGACTTGGAACTCCGCTTCCTTCTCGATTTGTAAAAGGTGTGTTAGGCCACAGTGGAGTTGAATTTGTACCTGGAGATTGTATCGAGAATGCTCGGGGAGTCAGGTCTCCACTCGTCTTGTGAGTTGATCCTCGAGGATACATTTGAATCTGTTCAGTGGAATCAGACAATATCTCTAGTGGGTGGGAACACCGGTACCTTTTCCAATTGTGTTTTGAAACCCTGTGGATATTCCCGAGTTTCAAGGTGGTACTGACCCCTTGTACTGTGCCACGGGTATGTCCGGATTTCATTCCAGACATAGCAGTGGGATCGACTGTCATCTGGAAAAGAGAACTGAAAACAGGGCACTTTGTCAGTTGTGGCAGGAAACTCGGTGTTCTTCTTGATTGGGATGGGGTAGATCGGTGTAATTTTTCAGTCACATAAAGGATGTTAAGAACCTTCTGGAGTTTCCAACGGGAACGTGGGACTGCCCTTGAGAATCTGCAACGGAAATGCTCCTTATCTCGCCCTTAGGGCAAAATCTTGTTGTTTCTCTCAAGTTGCGGAGGGAAGCTTCATATCTCTCTCCAGTTGCGAAGGGAAGCTAGGAAATCGCTCATGTTGCTTCAGGGAATTCAGGTCTCTTGTCCGTCTAGTCAAGGCAATGGTTTTTCCCGTGGTCATGTATGGATGTGAGAGTTGGACTGTGAAGAAAGCTGATCGCCGAAGAATCGATGCTTTTGAACTGTGGTGTTGGAGAAGAGTCTTGAGAGTCCCTTATACTGCAAGGAGATCCAACCAGTCCATTCTAAAGGAGATCAATCCTGGATGTTCATTGGAGGGACTGATGCTAAAGCTGAAACTGCAATACTTTGGCCACCTCATGCGACGAGTTGACTCACTGGAAAAGACTCTGATGCTGGGAAAGTTGGGGGCGGGAGGAGAAGGGGATGACGGAGAATGAGATGGCTGGATGGCATCACTGACTCTGTGGACTTGAGTTTGAGTGAACTCCGGGAGTTGGTGATGGACAGGGAGGTCTGGCGTGCTGTGATTCATGGGGTCGCGGAGAGTCGGACACGACTGAGCGACTGAACTGAACTGAAATGTCATCTTGGAAGGGGTACTTCGGGATTACTCTTGAGACGTGGAATGGGAATAGGGCCTCCTCTGCTGTTGAGTCGGAAAAACGTGTGCTCCTCTCCAGTGGGGACAGCTATGTCGGGTAGTTTTTGAGTCGCATAAAGGGTGTCAAGTACCCATTCTAATTTCAAGCGGGAATGTGGGATTTCTCTTGAGACTCTGCAATGAAAAATTTCCACATCTGGCATTGAAGGAATAATCTTGTGGTTTTTCTCGAGTTGCGGCTGGAAGCTTGGGGTTCTTCTCGAGTTGTGACGGAGACCTCAGGAACTCTCTCGTGTTGTCCCATGGAAGTCAGGTCTCCTATCATGTTGGAAGGGAAACCTCGGGATTCCTCTCTAGGCACAGCAGAGGAATAGGGCCGCATCTAGCGTTGAGTCAGTCAACTGTGTGTTCCTCTCCAGTGGCGACAGGGATCTCGGAGTTGCTACGAAGGTTTTCCTGGGGTTCAGGTTTCGTTTCGATTTGAGGCATGGAATTCTGCTTTCCTTACGAGTTATAAAAGAGGAATCTGTCCTCGTGTCGTGATCAGGCCGTTCATTAGGGCTTTTTCTATAGCCTCATCATGGGTGTCAGGTATCCTGTCCTGTTGTGATGTCATAGTCGGTTTTACCTTGGAGCTTTGCTAGATCCTCAGGACATACCTCGCTTGGAGGGGGAACTCATAGCAGCGGGTAGCTTGTAGTCTCTCTCGAGTTATGACAGGGACCTCAGGAACTCGCTCGTTTTGCTTCTTAGAAGTCAGGTCTCCTTTCGTGTTGCAAGGAAAGCTTCGGGATTACCCTCGAGGTGTGGAATGGGAATAGGGCCTCATCTAAGAATGAGTCTGTATATTGTGTTCTCCTCTCCTGTGGGGACTGCTATGTCAGGGAATTTTTGTGTCGCATAAAGGGTGTCAAGTACCCCAACGAGTTTCAAGCGGGAATGTGGGATTTCTCTTAAGACTCTGAAACAGAAAATTTCCTCATCTCGCATTGATGGGCGATTTTTTTGGTTTTTGTCCAGCTCAGGCTGGTAGCTTGTAGTTTCTCTTGAGTTGCGACGGGGATCTCAGGATATTGCCGGTGTTGTCCCAGGGAAGTCTGGCCTGCTTTCGTGTTGGAACGGAATCCCCAGTATTCTTCCCGTGGCGCACCAGAGGAATAGGGCCGAATCTAGCGTTGTGTAGGTAAATTGTGTGCTCTTCCTCAGTGGGGCCGGTTATGTTGGGGAAGTTTTGAGTCACATAAATTGTGTCAAGTACCCTTTCGAGTTTCAAGCGGAAATGTGAAATTTCAATGAGACTCTGCATTGGAAAAGTTCCTCATCTCGCCTTGAGGGCTGAATCTTTTGGTTTCTCTCGAGTTGTGGCGGGAAGACTGTGGTCCCACTCGAGTTTCGACAGGGACCTCAGGAACTCACTCGTGGTCTTCAGGGACATCAGTTCTCCTTTCGTGTTGCAAGGACAGCTTCGGGATTACTGTTGAGGAGTGGAATGGGAACAGGGCATGACCTAAGTTTGAGTCCGGAAATTGTGTGCTCCTCAGTAATGGGGACAGCTATGTCAGGGAACGTTTTGGGTCGCATAAAGAGTGTCAAGTACCCGTACGAGTTTCAAGCGGAAATGTGGGATTTCTCTTGAGACTCTGCAGCAGAAAAGTCCCTCATCATGCCTTGAGGGCAGAATGTTGTGGTTTTTCTTGAGTTGCGGCGGGAAACTTGGAGTCCCTCTCGAATTGGGACGGAGACCTCAGGAATTCGCTCCCATGGACCCTGGAAAGTCAGGTCTCCTTTCGTGTTGGAAGGGCAACTTAGAGATTTCTGTCGAGGCATGGAATGGGAATTGGGCCTCATCCAGAGATGAGTCCGTTAATTGTGTGCTCCTCTCCTGTGGGGACGGCTTAATCAGGGAGCTTTTTGTGTCGCAGAAAGGGTGTCAACTATCCGTTCGAATTTAAACCGGGAATGTGGGGTTTCTCTTGAGACTCTGCAGCAGAAATATTCCTCATCTCGCATTGATGGGGAATCTTTTGATTTTTCTCGCTTTGCAGCTGGAAGCATGTGGTCTCTCTCGAGTTACGTCGGGGACCTCAGGAACTCGCTCATGTTGCTTCAGGGAGGTCAGGTCTTCTTTTGTGTTGCAAGATAGCTTCTGGATTACTCTGGAGGCGTGGAATGAGAATAGGGCCTCATCTAAGAATGAGTCTGTAAATTATGTTCTCCTCTCCATGCGGGCAGCTTTATCATGGATCGTTTTGAGTCCCATAAAGGGTGTCAAGTACCCGTAAGAGTTTCAAGCGGAAATGTGGGGTTTCTCTTGAGACTCTGCAGCGGAAAATTTTCTCATCTCACATTGAGGGTAGAATCTTGTGGTTTTTCTCGAGTTGTGCCGGGAAACTTGGGGTCCCTCTCTAGTTGCGCCGGGGACTTCAGGAATTCGTTTTTGTTGCTTCAGCGAAGTCAGGTCTCCTTTCTTTTTGCAAGAGCTTCGGAATTACTCTCGAAGCGTGGAATGGGAATAGGGCCTCATAAAACATTGAGTCCGTAAATTGTGTGCTCCACAGCACTGGAGACTGCTCTGTCAGGGAACTTTTTGAGTCACCTAAACGGTGTCAAGTACCCATTCGAGTTTCAAGCGGGAATGTGGGATTTCTCCTGAGACTCTGCAGCAGAAAATTTCCTCATCTCACATTGATGGGGGAGTCTTGTGGCTTTTCTCAAGTTGCGGCAGGAAGCTTGGGGTTCTTCTCGAGTTGTCACGGGGACCTCAGGAAATCACTCTTGTTGCCCCAGTGAAGGAAGGTCTCCTATAATGTTGGAAGGGGAACCTCGGGATTCCTCTCCAAACGCAGCAGATGAATAGGGCCATAACTAGTGTTGATTTTGTCAACTGTGTGTTCCTCTCCAGTGGGGATATGCATCTTGGAGTTGCTCTCAACATTCACCTGGGGCTCTTCTCGTGTTCAGGCATGGAGCTCCAATTTCTTCTCGATTTGTAAAAGGGGTGTTAGACCACAGTCGAGTTGAGTTTGTAACTGGAGATTGTATCGAGAATTCTCGGGGAGTCAGGTCTCCATTCTTCTTGTGAGTTGATACTCGAGGATACATTTGTATCTGTGCCGTGGAATCATACAATATCTCTAGTGGGTGGGGACATCGGTTCCTTTTCCAATTGTGTTTTGAAACCCTGTGGATCCTCCCTAGGTTCAAGGTTGTCCTGGCCTCCTCCTAGGGTGCGAGGGAAACGATCGGATTCCATTCCAGACAAAGCAGGTGAATCGACTGTCTTCTGGAAAACAAGACTGTATAACGGGGCACTTTGTCAGTTGTGGCAAGAAACTCAGTGTTCCTCTCAACTGGGGCGGGGAATGTCAGTGTAATTTTTGAGTCGCATAAAGGATGTAAAGTTACCTGTCATGTTGGAAGCTGGAATGTGGGGTTTCTTTTGAGAATCTGCAACGGAAATGTTCCTCATCACTCTTTGAGGAAAGAATTTTCTGGTTTTCCTCGAGTTGTGGCGGGAAGCTTCGGGTCCCTCTCGAATTGTGATGGGGAACTGAGGAACTCGCTTGTGTTTCCCCAGGAAAGCCAGGTCTCCTTTCGTGCTGGAAGAGGAATTTCTGGATTCCTCTGGAGGCGTGGAATGGGAATTGGGCTTCATATAGAGATGAGTTCGTTATTGTATGCTATTCCCCTGTGGGTTCGGCTTAATTAGGAAGCTTTTTGTGTCACAGAAAGGGTGTCAAGTAGCAGTTCGAGTTTCAAGCGAGAATGTAGGATTTCTCTTGAGACTCTGCAGCAGAAAAGTTCCTCATGTCACATTGATGGGGGAATCTTGTGATTTCTCTCAAGTTGTGGTGGGAAGCTTGTAGTCTATCACGAGTTATGACCGGGACCTCAGGAACTCGCTCATATTGCTTCAGGGAAGTCACGTCTCCTTTTGTGTTGCTAGGAGAGCTTCGGGATTACTCTCCAGGCGTGGAATCGGAATAGGGCCTCACCTAAGAATGAGTCTGTATATTGTGTTCTCCTTTCCAGTGGGGACAGCTATGTCTGGGGACTTTTTGAGTCACATAAAAGGTGTCAGGTACCCCTACGGCCTTCAAGCGGCATTGTGGGATTTCTCTTGAGACTCTGCAACAGAACACTTCCTTATCTCTCATTGATGGGGAATCCTGTGGTTTATTTCGAGTTATGGTGGGAAGCTCCGGGTTCCTCTGGAGTTGCTTCGGGGACCTCAGGAACTCTCTTGTGTTGTCCCAGGGAAGTCTGGTCTCCATTCGTGTTGGAAGGGGAACCACAGTATTCTTCCCGTGGCGCAGCAGAGGAATAGCGCCGAATCTAGCATTATGTAGGTAAATTGTGTGCTTTTCCTGAGTGGGGCTGGTTATATCATGGAAGTTTTGAGTCACATAAATGGTGTCAAGTCCTTCTACGAGTTTCAGGCGGGAATGTGGCATTTCTCTTGAGACATTGTAGCAGAAAATTTCCTCATCTCGCATTGATGGCCGAATCTTTTGTTTTTTTTTTTTCCAGTTGCGGTGGGGAGTTTGTAGTCTCTCTCGAGTTACGACGGGGATCTCATGATATTGCTGGTGTTGTCCCTGGGAAGTAGGGTCTCCTTTCGCATTGGAACGGAACCATGGTATTCTTCCCATGGCGCAGCAGAGGAGTAGGGCCGAATCTAGCGTTGCGTAGGTAAATTGTGTGCTCTTCCTCAGTGGGGCCAGTTATGTTGGGGAAGTTTTGAGTCGCATAAAGGGTGTCAAGTACCCTTTCGAGTTTCAAGTGGGAATGTGAAATTTTAATGAGACTCTGCATTGGAAAAGATCCTCATCTCTCCTTGAGGGTTGAATCTTTGGGTTTTTCTCGAGTTGTGGCGGGAAGCTTGTGGTCCCTCTCGAGTTGCGATGGGGACCTCAGGAACTCACTCGTGGTCTTCAGGGACATCAGTTCTCCTTTCGTGTTGCAAGGACAGCTTCGGGATTACTGTCGAGGAGTGGAATGGGAACAGGGCATGACCTAAGTTTGAGGCCGGAAATTGTGTGCTCCTCAGTACTGGGGACAGCTATGTCAGGGAACGTTTTGGGTCGCATAAAGAGTGTCAAGTACCCGTACGAGTTTCAAGCGGAAATGTGGGATATCTCTTGAGACTCTGTAGCAGAAAAGTCCCTCATCATGCCTTGAGGGCAGAATGTTGTGGTTTTTCTTGAGTTGCGGCGGGAAACTTGGAGTCCCTCTCGAATTGGGACGGAGACCTCAGGAACTCGCTCCCATGTACCCTGGAAAGTCAGGTCTCCTTTCGTGTTGGAATGACAACTTAGAGATTCCTGTCGAGGCGTGGAATGGGAATTGGGCCTCATCTAGAGATGAGTCCGTTAATTGTGTGCTCCTCTCCTGTGGGGACGGCTTAATCAGGGAGCTTTTTGTGTCGCAGAAAGGGTGTCAACTATCCGTTCGAATTTAAACCAGGAATGTGGGGTTTCTCTTGAGACTCTGCAGCAGAAATATTCCTCATCTCACATTGATGGGGAATCTTTTGATTTATCTCGAGTTGCGGCACTAAGCATATGGTCTCTCTCGAGCTACGTCGGGGACCACAGGAACTCGCTCGTGTTGCTTCAGGGAAGTCAGGTCTCCTTTCGTGTTGCAAGATATTTTCTGGATTAACTGGAGTCATCGAGAGAATAGGGCCTCATCGAGGAATCAGTCTGTAAATTGTGTTCTCCTCTCCGTGCAGGCAGCCATTTCATGGAACTTTTTGAGTCACATAAAGTGTGTCAAGTACCCGTAAGAGTTTCAAGCGGAAATATGGGATATCTCTTGAGACTCTGCAGCGGAAAATTTCTCATCTCACACTTAAGGTAGAATCTTGTAGTTTTTCTCAAGTTGTGGCAGGAAGCTTGGGGACCCTCTCAAGTTGTGCCGGGGACCTCAGGAATTCACTCGTGGTGCTTCAGTGAAGTCATGTCTCCTTTCGTTTTTCAAGAAGAGCTTCGGGATTACTCTCGAAGCGTGGAATGGGAATAGGGCCTCATCAAATATTGAGTCCGTAAATTGTGTGTTCCTCTCCAGTGGGGACGGCATAGTCAGGGTACTTTTTGTGTCACAGAAAGTGTTTCAAGTACCCTTTCGAGTTTCAAGTGGGAATGTGTGATTTCTTTTGAGACTCTGCAGGAGAAATGTTCCTCATCTCGCATTGAGGAGAGAATTTTGTGGTTTTTCTCGAGTTGCAGCTGAAAGCTTGGGGTCCCTTTTGGGTTGAGACGGGGATCTCAGGAACTGGCTAGTGTAGCCCAAGGGAAATCAGGCCTCCTTTCTTCTGATAGGGGAACTTCGAGATTACTCTTTAGGCGTGGAATGGGAATAGGGCATCATCTAAAGTTGAGTCCATAAATTGTTTTCTCCTCTTACGTGGGGAGAGCTATGCCAGGGAATGTCTTGAGTCACATAAAGGGTGTCATGTATCCATTTGAGTTTCAAGCGGGAATGTGGGATTTCTCTTGAGACTGTGTAGGGGAAATTTTCCTCATCTCACCTTGAGTGCAGAATCTTGTGGTTTTTCTGTGGTGTGGCATGAAGCTTGGGGTCCTTCTCGAGTTGCGACGGGGCCCTCAGATATTCACTGGTCATGCCCCAGGGAAGTCAGGTCTCCTTGCGTGTTGGAAGGGAAACTTCGGGTTTATTCTGGAGGCGTGGAATGGCAAATGGAAGTCATCTAGAAATGAGTCCTTAAATTGTGTGCTCCTCTCCAGTAGGGACGGTTTAGTCAGGGAACTTTTATGGTTGCCGAAAGGGTGTCAACTACCCGTTCGAATTTCAAGCGGGAATGTGGGTTTTCCCTTGAGACTCTGCAGCAGAAAATTCCTCATCTCGCATTGCTGGGGGAATCTCGTGATTTTTATCGAGTTGCGGCGGGAAGCTTGTAGACCCTCTCGAGTTGTGACAGTGGCCTCAGAACCTAGCTCTTTTTACTTCAAGGAGGTCAGGTCACTGTTCTTTTTGCAAGGGGAGCTTCGGGATTATACTCGAGGCGTAGAATGGGAATACGGCCTCATCTAAATTTGAGTCCATAAATTGTGTTCTCCTCTCCAGTGGGGACAGCTATGTCAGCGAATGTCTTGAGTCGCATAAAGCGGGTCAAGTACCCGTTCGAGTTGCAATCGGAAATGTGTGATTTCTGTTTAGACTCTGCAGCAGAAATATTCCGCATCTCGCATTGAGGGGAGAATCTTGTGGTTCTTCTCGAGATGCAGCTGAAAGCTTGGGTTCCCTTTCGGGTTAAGACGGGGATCTCAGGAAATCGCTCCTGTAGCCCCAGGGAAGTCAGGTCTCATTTCCTGTTGTAAAGGGTACTTCGGGATTTATCTCGGGGCATGGAATGTGAATTTGGACTCATCTAGAGATGACTCTCGCGTCGCGTCTGCGCCGCCGGGGCCGGCGTCTCTCGCATCGCGTCTGCGCCGCCGGGGCCGGCGTCTCTCGCGTCGCGTCTGCGCCGCCGGGGCCGGCGTCTCTCGCGTCGCGTCTGCGCCGCCGGGGCCGGCGTCTCTCGCGTCGCGTCTGCAGGAGGGCCGAGAGGAGCTACTCCGCGTTCAAGGTCAGGAGGGGCGGCCTTGAGGAGATACCCCTCTTCCAAGGTAAGGTACAGCGGCTGCACTTTGCTGGAGCGGCTGTGAAGAGATTTTCCACGACCAAGGTAAGAGAAACCCAAATAAGACGGTAGTTATTGCTAGGGGGCACCAGAGGGCAGACAAACTGAAATCATAATCACAGGAAACTAGCTGATCTAATCACATGGACCACAGCCGAATGTGGTCCCCTGGAGAAGGGAATGGCAAACCACTTCAGTATACTTGCCTTGAGAACCCCATGAACAGTAACAAAGGGCAAAATGATAGGATAATGAATGAGGAATTCCCCAGGTCAGTAGGTGCCCAGTATGCTACTGGAGCTCAGTGGAGAAATAACTATAGAAGGAATAAAGGGATGGAGCAAAAGCAAAACCAATACCCAGTTGTGGATGTGACCAATGATAGAAACAAGGTCCGGTGCTGTAAAGAGCAATATTGCATAGGAACCTGGAATGTTAGGTCCATGAATCAAGGCAAATTGGAAGTGGTCAAACAGGAGATGGCAAGAGTGAACGTCGACATTCTAGGAATCAGTGAATTAAAATGGACTGGAATGGGTGAATTTAACTCGGATGACCATTATATCTACTACTGTGGGCAGGAATCCCTTAGAAGAAATGGAGTAGCCATCATGGTCAACAAAAGAGTCCGAAATGCAGTACTTGGATGCAATCTTAAAAATGACAGGATGATTTCTGTTCGTTTCCAAGGCAAACCATTCAATATTACAGTAATCCAGGCCTATGCCCCAACCAGTAATGCTGAAGAAGCCGAAGTTAATCGGTTCTATGAAGACCTACAAGACCTTTTAGAACTAACACCCAAAAAAGATGTCCTTTTCATTCTAGGGGACTGGAATGCAAAAGTAGGAAGTCAAGAAACACCTGGAGTAACTGGCAAATTTGGCCTTGGAGCACGGAATGAAGCAGGGCAAAGGCTAATAGAGTTTTGTCAAGAGAATGCACTGGTCATAGCAAACACCCTCTTCCAACAACACAAGAGAAGACTCTACACGTGGACATCACCAGATGGTCAACACCGAAATCAGATTGATTATATTCTTTGCAACCAAAGATGGAGAAGCTGTATACAGTTAGCGAAAACAAGACCAGGAGCTGACTGTGGCTCAGATCATGAACTCCTTATTGCGAAGTTCAGACTTAAATTGAAGAAAGTAGGGAAAACCACTAGACCATTCAGATATGACCTCAATCAAATCCCTTATGATTATGCAGTGGAAGTGAGAAATAGATTTAAGGGGCTAGATCTGATTGACAGAGTGCCTGATGAACTCTGGACGGAGGTTCGTGACATTGTACAGGAGACAGGGACCAAGACCATCCCCATGGAAAAGAAATGCAAAAGAGCGAAATGGCTGTCTGAGGAGGCCTTACAAATAGCTGTAAAAAGAAGAGAGGCGAAAAGCAAAGGAGAAAAGGAAAGATATAAGCATCTGAATGCAGAGTTCCAAAGAATAGCAAGGAGAGATAAGAAAGCCTTCCTCAGTGATCAACGCAAAGAAATAGAGGAAAACAACAGAATAGGAAAAACAAGAGACCTCTTCAAGAAAATTAGAGATTCCAAGGGAACTTTTCATGCAAAGATGGGCTCGATAAAGGACAGAAATGGTATGGACCTAACAGAAGCAGAAGATATTAAGAAGAGGTGGCAGGAATACACAGAAGAACTGTACAGAAAAGATCTTCACGACCAAGATAGTCACAATAACGTGATCACTGACCTAGAGCCAGACATCTTGGAATGTGAAGTCAAGTGGGCCTTAGAAAGCATCACTAGGAACAAAGCTAGTGGAGGTGATGGAATTCCAGTTGAGCTATTTCAAGTCTTGAAAGATGATGCTGTGAAAGTGCTGCACTCAATATGCCAGCAGATTTGGAAAACTCAGCAGTGGCCACAGGACTGGAAGAGGTCAGTCTTCATTCCAATCCCAAAGAAAGGCAATGCCAAAGAATGCTCAAACTACCGCACAATTGCACTCATCTCACACGCTAGTAAAGTCATGCTCAAAATTCTCCAAGCCAGGCTTCAGCAGTATGTAAACCGTGAACTCCCAGATGTTCAAGCAGGTTTTAGAAAAGGCACAGGCACCAGAGATCAAATTGCCAGCATCCGCTGGATCATGGAGAAAGCAAGAGAGTTTCAGAAAAATATCTATTTCTGCTTCATTGACTATGCCAAAGCCTTTGACTGTGTGGATCACAATAAACTGTGGAACATTCTGAAAGAGATGGGAATACCAGACCACCTGACCTGCCTCTTGAGAAACCTGTATGCAGGTCAGGAAGCAACAGTTAGAACCAGTCATGGAACAACAGACTGGTTCCAAATAGGAAAAGGAGTACGTCAAGGTTGTATATTGTCACCTTGCTTATTTAACTTATATGCAGAGTACATCATGAGGAACGCTGGGCTGGAAGAAGCACAAGCTGGAATCAAGATTGCTGGGAGAAATATCAATAACCTCAGATATGCAGATGACACTACCCTTATGGCAGAAAGTGAAGAGGAACTCAAAAGCCTCTTGAGGAAAGTGAAAGAGGAGAGTGAAAAGGTTGGCTTGAAGCTCAACATTCAGAAAACAAAGATCATGGCATCTGGTCCCATCACTTCATGGGAAATAGATGGAAAAACAGTGGAAACAGTGTCAGACTTTGTTTTTTTGGGCTCCAAAATCACTGCAGATGCTGATTGCAGCCATGAAATTAAAAGACGCTTGCTCCTTGGAAGGAAAGTTATGACCAACCTTGATAGTATATTAAAAAGCAGAGACATTACTTTGCCGACCAAGGTCCGTCTAGTCAAGGCAATGGTTTTTCCCGTGGTCATGTATGGATGTGAGAGTTGGACTGTGAAGAAAGCTGATCGCCGAAGAATCAATGCTTTTGAACTGTGGTGTTGGAGAAGACTCTTGAGAGTCCCTTATACTGCAAGGAGATCCAACCAGTCCATTCTAAAGGAGATCAATCCTGGATGTTCATTGGAGGGACTGATGCTAAAGCTGAAACTCCAGTACTTTGGCCACCTCATGAGACGAGTTGACTCACTGGAAAAGACTCTGATGCTGGGAAAGGTTGGGGGCGGGAGGAGAAGGGGACGACGGAGAATGAGATGGCTGGATGGCATCACCGATTCTGTGGACATGAGTTTGAGTGAACTCCGGGAGTTGGTGATGGACAGGGAGGCCTGGCGTGCTGTGATTCATGGGGTCGCGGAGAGTCGGACACGACTGAGCGACTGAACTGAACTGAGAGATGACTCTGTTAATTGTGTGTTCCTCTGCAGTGGGGACGGCTTAGTAAGGGAGCTTTTAAGGTTGCAGAAACGGTGTCAAGTACCCGTTTGAATTTAAGCGGGAATGTGGGAATTCCCTTAAGACTCTGCAGCAGAAAATTCCTCATCTCGCATTGATGGGGTAATCTCTTGGTTTTTCTCGAGTTGCGGCGGGAAGCTTGTAGTCCTTCTCGAGTTGGGACAGTGACTTCAGATCCTAGCTCTTTTCACTTCAGGGATGTCAGGTCATCCATCTTGTTGCAAGGAGAGCTTCAGGATTACACTCGAGGCATAGAATGGGAATACCACCTCATCTAAAGATGAGACCATATACTGTTTTCTCCTCTCAAGTGGGGACAGCTATATCAGGGAGTGTCTTGAGTCGCATAAAGGGTGTCAAGTACACGTTGGAGGTTAAAGCGGGAATGTGGGATTTCTCTTGAAACTCTGCAAGGGAAATTTTCCTCACCTCATGTTGAGTGCACAATCTTGGGGTTTTTCACGAGATGCGGCAGGAAGCTAGGGGTCCTTCTCTAGTTTCGACGGGGACCTTAGTAACTCGCTCGTGTTTCCCCAGGGAAGTCAGGTCTCATTTCGTGTTGGAAGGGAAACTTCGGGATTATTCTCGAGGCGTGGAATGGGAATTGGAAGTCATCTAGAGATGAGTCCGTAAATTGTGTTCTCCTCTCCAGTAGGGACAGCTTAGTCAGGGAACTTTTATGGTTACAGAAATGGCGAAAAGAACCCTTTCCAATTTCAATTGAGAATGTGGGATTTCCCTTGAGACTCTGCAGAAGAAAATTCCTCATCTCGCTTTGATGGGGAAATCTTGTGGTTTTATCCAGTTGTGGCGACAAGCTTGTAGTCCCTCTGGAGTTGGGATAGTGGCCTCAGAACCTAGGTTTTTTTTACTTCAGAGAGGTCAGGTCACTTTTCTTGTTACAAGGAGAGCCTCGGGATTTCACTCGAGGAGTAGAATGGGAATAGGGCCCCATCTAAAATTGAGTCCATAAATTGTTTTCTCCTCTCCAGTGGGGACATCTATGTCAGGGAATGTCTTGAGTCGCATAAAGGTTATCAAGTACCCGTTCGCGTTTCAAGCGGGGATGTGGGATTTCTCTTGAGACTCTGCAACAGAAATATTCCTCATCTCGCATTGAGGAGAGAATCTTGTGGTTTTTCTCAAGTTGCAGCTGAAAGCTTGGGGTCACTTTCGGGTTGAGACGGGGATCTCAGGAACTCGCTCGTGTAGCCCCAGGGAAGTCAGGTCTCCTTTCCTGTTGCAAAGGGCACTTCGGGATTTCTCTCGAGGCATTGAATGTGAATTGGGACACATCTAGAGATGAGTCCGTTAATTGTGCGCTCCTCTCCAGTGGGCACTGCTTAGTAAGGGTCCTAGTTATGTCGCAAAAATGGTGTCAAGTACCCATTATCGTTTCATGCGTGAATGTGGGATTTCTCTTGAGACTCTGCATGGGAAATTTTCCTCCTCTCACCTTGATGCAGAATCTTGTGTTTTTTCTCGTTTTGTGGCGGGAAGCTTTTGGCCCTACTAGATTTCCGACAGGGACTTCAGAAACTCGCGACTGTAGTCTCTGGGAAGTTAGGTCTACTTTTGTTTTCGTACGGGAACATCGAGATTACTCTCGAGGCGTGAATGAAAATAGGGATCAGCTAAATTTGAGTCCATAAATTGTGTTGTCCTCTGAAGTAGGGACAGCGGTATCATAATTGTCTTGAGTCGCATAAAGGGTATCAGTTCCCCTTTCGCGTGTCAAGCGGGAATGTGGGATTTCTCTTGAGACTCTGCAGGGGAGATTTTCCTCATCTCACCTTGAGTGCAGAATTTTGTGGTTTTTCAAGAGTTGCGGAGGAAAGCTTAGAGTATTTCACGAGTTGCAACAGGACCTCAGGAACTCGCTCGTGTTGTCACTGGGAAGTCAGTTCTCCTTTTTTTTATTAGGGGAACATCGGGATTACTCTCGAGGCGTGGAATGGGAATAGGGCCTCATCTAAAGTTGAGTCCATAAACTGTGTTCTCCTCTCAAGTGGCAAGAGCTATGTCAGGGAAAGACTTGAGTCGCATAAAAGGTGTCAAGTGATGATTCACGTTTCAAGCGGGAATGTTGGATTACTCTTGAGATTCTGCATGGGAAATTTTCTTCATCACACCTTTACTGCTGAATCTTGGGATTTTTATCGCGTTGTGGCGGGAATCTTGGGGTCTTTCTGGAGTTGCGACAGGGACCTCAGGAACTCGCTTGTGTAGTCCCTGGGAAGTCAGGTCTCCTTTCATTTTGGTAGGGGAACTTTGGGATTACACTCAAGGCGTGGAATGGGAATAGGGCCTCATCTATGGTTGAGTCCATAAATTGTGTTCTCCTCTCAAGTACGATCAGCTAATTCAGGGAATGTCTTTAGTCGCATAAAGGGTGTCACGTACCCGTTCGCATTTCAAGCGGATATGTGGGATTTCTTTTGAGACTCTGCAGGGGAAATTTTCCTCATCTCACCTTGAGTGCAGAATCTTGTGGTTTTTCTCAAGTTGCGGCAAGATGCTTGGGGCCATTCTCGAGTTGCTACAGGAACCTCAATACCTCGCTCTGTAGTCCCTGGGAAGTCAGGTCTCCTTTCGTTTTTGTAGGTGAATATCGGGATTACTCTCAAGGCGTGGAGGGGAATAAGGCCTCATCTAAAGTTGAGACCATAAATTGTGTTCTCTCTCAAGTATGGCTATCTTTGTCAGGGAATGTCTTGAGTCGCCTAAAGTGTGTCAAGTATCCGATCGCATTTCTCATGGGAATGTGGGATTTCTCTTGAGACTCTGCAGGGGAAATTTTCCTCATCAGACCTTGAGGGCAGAATCTTGTGGTTTTTCACGTGTAGTGGGAGGAAGCTTTACCCTTCTCGATTTGCGACAGGGACGTCAGGAACTCGCTAGTGTAGTCCTGGGAAGTCAGATCTCCTTTCCTTTTTTTAGGGGAATTTCGGGATTACTCTCAAGGAGTGGAAGGGCAATAGGGCTTCATTAAAGTTGAGTCCATAAATTGTGTTCTCCTCTCAAGTGGGGTCAGCTGTGTCAGGGAATGTCTTGAGTGGCATATAGGGTGTCCAGTACCCGTTCGCATTTCATCAGGGAATGTGGGATTTCTCCTGAGAGTCTGTATTGGAAATTATCCCCATCTCACCTTGAGTGCAGAATCTTGTGTTTTTTCTCGAGTTGCGGCGGGTAGCTTGGGGTCCTTCTCGTTTTGAGACAGGGACCTATTGAACTCGCTCATGTAGTCCCTGTGAAGTCACGTCTCCTTTTGTTTTGGTAGGTGAACATACGGATTGCTCTTGAGGCATGGAATGGGAATAGGGCCTCATCTAAAGTTGAGTACATAAATTGTGTTCTCCTCTCAAGTGGGGACAGCTATGTCAGGGAATGTCTTGAGTCGCATAAAATGTGTCCAGTACCCATTCGCGTTTCAAGAGGGAATGTGGGATTTCTCCTGAAACTCTGCATTGGAAATTTTCCCCATCTCACCTTGAGTGCAGAAACTTGTGGGTTTTCTTGAGTTGCGGAGGGAAGCTTGGGGTCCTTCTAGAGTTGCAACAGGTACCTCAAGAACTCGATCGTGTAGTTTCTGGGAAGTCAGGTCTCCTTTCGTGTTGGTAGGGGAATATTGGTTTTACTATCGAGGCGTGGAATGGGAATAGTGCCTCATCTTTGTTGGCCCATAAATTGTGTTCTCCATTCAATTGAGGAAAGCTATGTCAGGGAATGTCTTGAGTCGCATAAAGGGTGTCAAGTACCCGCTAGCGTTTCAAGGGGAAATGGGGATTTCTCTTGAGAATGCAGGGGGAATTTTCCTCATTTCACCTTGAGTGCAGAATCTTGTGGTTTTTCTCGAGTTGCAGTGGGAAACTTGGGTTCCTTTTTGAGTTCTGATAGGGAACTCAGGAACTCGCTCCTGTAGTACCTTGGAAGTCAGGTCTTTCGTTTGGAAAGGGAACATCGGGATTACTCTAGAGGCATAGAATGGGGATAGGGCCTCATCTCAGTTCAGTTCAGTTCAGTTCAGTCACTCAGTCGTGTCCGACTCTCCGCGACCCCATGAATCACAGCACGCCAGGCCTCCCTGTCCATCACCAACTCCCAGAGTACACTCAAACTCATGTCCACAGAGTCGGTGATGTCATCCAGCCATCTCATTCTCCCTCGTCCCCTTCTCCTCCCGCCCCCAACCTTTCCCAGCATCAGAGTCTTTTCCAGTGAGTCAACTCGTCGCATGAGGTGGCCAAAGTATTGCAGTTTCAGCTTTAGCATCAGTCCCTCCAATGAACATCCAGGATTGATCTCCTTTAGAATGGACTGGTTGGATCTCCTTGCAGTATAAGGGACTCTCAAGAGTCTTCTCCAACACCACAGTTCAAAAGCATCGATTCTTCGGCGATCAGCCTTCTTCACAGTCCAACTCTCACATCCATACATGACCACGGGAAAAACCATTGCCTTGACTAGACGGACCTTGGTTGGCAAAGTAATGTCTCTGCTTTTTAATATACTACCAAGGTTGGTCACAACTTTCCTTCCAAGGAGCAAGCGTCTTTTAATTTCATGGCTGCAATCAGCATCTGCAGTGATTTTGGAGCCCAAAAAAATAAAGTCTGACACTGTTTCCACTGTTTTTCCATCTATTTCCCATGAAGTGATGGGACCAGATGCCATGATCTTTGTTTTCTGAATGTTGAGCTTCAAGCCAACCTTTTCACTCTCCTCTTTCACTTTCATCAAGAGGCTTTTGAGTTCCTCTTCACTTTCTGCCATAAGAGTAGTGTCATCTGCATATCTGAGGTTATTGATATTTCTCCCAGCAATCTTGATTCCAGCTTGTGCTTCTTCCAGCCCAGCGTTCCTCATCTCAAGTTTAGTCATTAAATTGTGTTCTCCTCTCATTTGGGGACAGCAATATCAGGGAATGACTTGAGTCGCATGAAGGGTGTCAAGTACCCATTAGCGTTTCAAGCGGGAATTTGGGATTTCTCTTGACTCTGCCGGGGGAAATTTCATCATCTCACCTTGAGTGCAGAATCTTGTGGGTTATCTCGAGTTGCGGCGGGAAGTTTGGGGACCTTCTCGAGTTGCGAAACAACCCCAGGAACTCGCTCGTGTAGTACCTGGGAAGTCAGGTCTCCTTTCGTTTTGGTAGGGGAATATCGGCATTACTCTCAAGGCATAGAAGGGCAATAGCGCTTCATTAATGTGGAGTCCATAAATTGTGTTCTCCTCTCATGTGGGGACACCTATGTCAGGGAATGTCTTGAGTCGCATAAAGGGTGTCCAGTACCTGAGCGCGTTTCAAGCAGGAATGTGGGATTTCTCTTGAGACTCTGCAGGGGAGATTTTCCTGATCTCAACTTGAGTGCAGAATCTTGTGGTTTTTCTCCAGTTGCGGCACAAAGCTTGAGTTCCTTTTCGAGTTGGGAAAGGGAGCTCAAGAAAACGCTCTTGTAGTCCCTGGTAAGTCAGGTCTCCTTTTGTTTTGGTAGGGGAACATCGGGATTACTCTCGAAACATGGAATCGGAATAGGGCCTCATCTAAAGTTGAGTCCATAAATTTTGCTCTCCTCTCAAGTGTGGACAGCTATGTTAGGGAATGTCTTGAGTCGAATAAAGGGTGTCAAGTATCCGTTTGCATTTCAAGCTGGAATGTGGGATTTCTCTTTAGACACTGCGGGGGAAATTTTCCTCATCTCACCTTTAGTGAAGAATCTTGTGGTTTTTCTCCAGTTGCGGCGTGAAGCTTGGTGTCCTTCTCGAGCTGCGACAGGGACCTCAGGAAATCGCTCGAGTAGTCCCTGGGAAGTCAGGTCTTCTTTCGAATTGGTAGGGGAACATGGGGATACAAGAGAGGCATGGAAGGGGAATAGGGCCTCATTAAAATTGAGTCCATCAATTGTGTTCTCCTCTCAAGTACGGACAGCTATGTCAGGGAATGTCTTGCGTCGCATAAAAGGTGTCAATTATCCGTTCGTGTTTCAAGCGGGAATGTGGGATTTCTCTTGAGACTCTGCAGGGGAGATTTTCCTCATGTCACCTTGAGTGCAGAATCTTGTGGTTTCTCTCTTGTTGCGGCGGGAAGCTTAGGGCCCTTCTCGAATGTGACAGCGACCTCCGGAACTCACTCAAGTAGTCCCTGGGAAGTCAGGTCTCCTTTCTTATTGGTAGGGGAACACCGGGAATGCTCTCGAGGCGTGGAATGGGAATAGGGCCTCATCTAAATTTGAGTCCAAAAATTGTTTTCTCCTCTCCAGTATGGACAGCTATGTCAGGGAATGTCTTGAGTGGCATAAAGGGTGTCAAGTACCATTCGCGGGAATGTTGGATTTCTCTTGAGTCTCTGCAGGGGAAATTTTCCCCATCTCATCTTGAGTGCAGAAACTTGTGGTTTTCTCTTGTTTCGGCGGGAAGCTTTGGTCCTTTCTTGAGTTGCAACAGGGACCTCAGGAACTCGCTCGAGTAGTCCCTGGGCAGTCAGGTCTCCTTTCGTTTTGGTAGGGGAACATCGGGATTACTCTCGGGGCATGGAAATGGAATACTGCCTCATCTAAAGTTGAATCCCTAAATTGTGTTCTCCTCTCAAATTGGGACAGCTATGTTAGGGAATGTCTTGAGTCGCATAAAGGTTGTCAAGTACCAGTTGGCGTTTCATGCGGGAATGTGGGATTTCTCTGGAGACTCTGCAGGGGAAATTTTCCTCAACTCACCTTGAGTGCAGATATTGTGGTTTTTTCGTGTTGCAGCGCGAAGGTTGGGTCCTTCTCGACTTGCGACCTGGACCTCAGGAACTCGATCGTGTAGTCCCGGGGAAGTTAGGACTCCTTTCGTTTTGGTAGGGGAACATCGGGATTACGCTCGAGGCGTTTAATGGGAATAGTGCCTCATCTAAAATTGACTCCATAAAATATTTTCTCCTCTCAAGTGGGGACAGCTATGTCAGGGAATGTCTTGAGTTGCATAAAGGGTGTCAAGTACCTATTTCACTTCAAGTGGGAATGTGAGATTTCTCTTGAGATTCTGCAGGTGAAATTTTCCTCATCTCACGTTGAGTGCAAAATCTTGTGTTTTTTCTCGAGAGGCGGCGGGAAAATTGGGGTCTTTCTCGAGTTACGACATGGACCTCAGGAACTCGCTCGTGTAGTCCCTGGGAAGTCAGGTGTCCTTTCCTTTTGGTAGGGGAATATCGGGATTACTCTTGAGCCATGGAAAGGCAATAGGGCCTCATCTAAAGTTGAGTCCATAAATTGTGTTCTCTTCTCAAGTGGGGACAGCTATGTCAGGGAATGTCTTGAGTCACATAAAGGGTGTAAAGTAACCGTTCGTGTTTCAAACCTGAATGTGGCATTTCTCTTGAGATTCTGCAGGGGAAATTTTCCTCAGCTCACATTGAATGCAGAGTGTTGTGGTTTTTCTCGAGTTGCGGCGGGAAGTTTGGGGTCCTTCTCGAGTTGTTGCAGGGACCTGAGGAACTCGCTTGGGTATTCCCTGGTATATCAGGTCTCCTTTCCTTTTGGTAGGGAAACATCGGGATTACTCTCGTGGTGTGGAATGGGAATACGGCCTCATCTAAATTTGAGTCCATAAATTGTGTTATAATCTCAAGTGGGAAGAGCTCTGTCGGGAATGTCTTGAGTCACATAAAGGGAGTCAACCCATTTGAGTTCAAGCGGGAATGTGGGAGGTCTCTTGAGATTCTGCAGGGTAAATTTTCCTCATTTCACCTTGAGTGCAGAATATTGTATTTTTTCTTGTTTTGCGGCGGGAAGCATGGTATCCTTCTCTAGTTGCTACAGGGACCTCAGGAACTCGCTCGTGTGTCCCTGGGAAGTCAGGTCTCCTTTCATTTTGGTAGGGGAACATCGGGATTACTCTCGAGGCATGCAATGGGAATACGGGCCCATTTAATGTTGAGTCCATAAATTGTGTTCTCCTCTCAAGTGCGTACAGCTATGTCAGGGAATGTCTTGAGCAGCATAAAGGGTGTCAATTACCTTTTCGCGTTTCAAGGAGGAATATGGGATTTCTCTTGAGACTCTGCAGGGAACATTTTCCTCATCTCACCTTCAAGGCAGAATCTTGTGTTTCTTTCTCGAATTGCAGCGGGTAACTTGGGGTCCTTCTCGATTTGCGACAGGGACTTCTGGAACTCGCTCATGTAGTCCCTGTGAAGTCAGGTCTCCTTTCGTTTTGGGAGGGGAATTCGGGATTACCAGTGAGGCCTGGAAGGGGAATAGGGCCTCATTAAATTTGAGTCCATAAATTGAGTTCTACTCTCAAGTACGGACAGTTATGTAAGGGAATGTCTTGAGTCGCATAAAGGGTGTCAAGGACCCGTTCGAATTTCAAGTGGGAATGTGAGATTTCTCTTGAGACTCTGCAAGGGAGATTTTCCTCATGTCACCTTGAGTGCAGAAACTTGTGGTTTTCTTCTGTTGTTGCAGCAAACTTGGTGCCCTTCTCGATTTGCAACAGGGACCCCAGGAACTCGCTCGTGTAGTCCCTGGAATCAGGTCTCCTTTCGTTATTGTAGGGGAACATCGGGATTAATCTCATGGTGTGTAATGGGAATAGGGCCTCATCTAAAGTTGAGTACATAAATTGTGTTCTCCTCTCAAGTTGGGAAGCTATGTTGGGGAACATCTTGAGTCGCATAAATGGAGTCAAGTACCCGTTCGAGTTTCAAGCGGATATGTGCGGTTTCTTTTGAGACTCTGCAGGGTTAAATTTCCTCATTTCACCTCGAGTGCAGAATCGTGTGAAGTCTCTAGAGTTGTGGCTGGAAGCTTGGGGTCCTTCTGGAGTTACGAAAGGGACCTCAAGTACACCCTCTTGTAGTCCCTGGGAAGTCAAGTCTCCTTTCGTTTTGGTAGGGGAACATCTGGATTACTATCGAGCCGTGGAATGGGAATAGGGCCTCTTCTAAAGTTGAGGCCATAAACTGTGTTTTCCTCTCAAGTGGGGACAGGTCTGTCAGGGAATGTCTTGAGTCGCATAAAAGGTATCAATTTCCTGTTCCCATGTCAAGCGGGAATGAGGGATTTCCTTGAGACTCTGCAGGTGAAATATTCCTCATCTCACCTTGAGTGTAGAATCATGTGGTTTTTCTCGTGATGCGGCGGGAAGCTTGGGGCCCTTCTCGATTTGCCACAAGAACTTCAGGAACTCGCTCTTGTAGTCCCTGGGAAGGCAGGTCTCCTTTCGTTTTGGTAGGGGAACATCGGGGTTTCTCTTGAGGCGTGGAATGGGAATAGGGCCTCATCTAAAGTTGAGTCCATAAACTGTCTTCTCCACTCAAGAGGGGACAGCTATATCAGCGAAAGTCTTGATTCGCACAAAGGGTGTCAAGTACCGTTCGCATTTCAACTGGTAATGTGCGATTTCTCTTAAGACTCTGCAGGGGAAATTGTCCTCTTTTCACCTTGAGTGCAGAATCTTGTGGTTTTTCACGTGTTGTGGCAGGAAGTTTGGGCCCTCCTCGATTTGCGACTGGGACGTCAGGAACTCGCTAGTGTAGTCCCCGGGAAGTCAGATCTCCTTTCGTTTTTGTTGGGGAATATCGGCATTACTCTCAAGGCGTGGAAGGGCAATAGCACTTCATTAATGTTGAGTCCATAAATTGTGTTCTCCTCTCATGTGGGGACAGCTTTGTCAGGGAATGTCTTGAGTCGCATAAATGGTGTCCAGTACCTGAGCGCGTTTCAAGCAGGAATGTGGAATTTCTCTTGAGACTCTGCAGGGGAGATTTTCCTGATCTCAACTTGAGGGCAGAATCTTGTGGTTTTTCTCCAGTTGCGGCGCAAAGCTTGAGTTCCTTTTCGAGTTGGGAAAGGGAGCTCAAGAACACGCTCGTGTAGTCCCTGGTAAGTCAGGTCTCCTTTTGTTTTGGTAGGGGAATATCAGGATTACTCTCGAAACGTGGAATGGGAATAGGGCGTCATCTAAGTTTGAGTTCATAAATTGTGTTCTCCTCTCAAGTACGGACAGCTATGTCAGGGAATGTCTTGCGTCGCATAAAAGGTGTCAATTACTCGTTCGTGTTTCAAGTGCGAATGTGGGATTTCTCTTGAGACTCTTCAGGAGAAATTTTCCTCATCTCACCTTGAACTCAGAATCTTGTGGTTTTACTCGAGTGGCGACAGAGACCTCAGTACCTCGCTCTGAAGTCCCTGGGAAGTCAGGTCTCCTTTTGTTTTGGGAGGGGAATTCGGGATTACCAGTAAGGCCTGGAAGGGGATTAGGGCCTCATTAAATTTGAGTCCATAAATTGTGTTCTACTCTCAACTACGGACAGTTATGTGAGGGAATGTCTTGAGTCGCATAAAGGGTGTCAAGGACCCGTTCGCATTTCATGTGGGAATGTGAGATTTCTCTTGAGACTCTGCAAGGGAGATTTTCCTCATGTCACCTTGAGTGCAGAATCGTGTGGTTTTTCTTCTGTTGCTGCGGCAAACTTGGTGTCCTTCCCGCTTTGCAACAGGGACCACAGGAACTCGCTCGTGTAGTCCATGGAATCAGGTCTCCTTTCGTTTTGGTAGGGGAACATCGGGATTTCTCTCAAGACTTGGAATGGGAATAGGGCCTCATCTAAAGTTGAGTCCATAAACTGTCTTCTCCACTCAAGAGGGGACAGCTATATCAGGGAAAGTCTTGAGTCGCATAAAGGGTGTCAAGTACCGTTCGCATTTCAACTGGTAATGTGCGATTTCTCTTGAGACTCTGCAGGGGAAATTGTCCTCTTTTCACCTTGAGTGCAGAATCTTGTGGTTTTTCACGTGTTGTGGCAGGAAGTTTGGGCCCTCCTCGATTTGCGACTGGGACGTCAGGAACTCGCTAGTGTAGTCCCTGGGAAGTCAGATCTCCTTTCGTTTTTGTTGGGGAATATCGGCATTACTCTCAAGGCGTGGAAGGGCAATAGCACTTCATTAATGTTGAGTCCATAAATTGTGTTCTCCTCTCATGTGGGGACAGCTATGTCAGGGAATGTCTTGAGTCGCATAAATGGTGTCCAGTACCTGAGCGCGTTTCAAGCAGGAATGTGGGATTTCTCTTGAGACTCTGCAGGGGAGATTTTCATCATCTCACCTTGAGTGCAGAATCTTGTGGGTTTTTTTTTTTCGTGTTGTGGCGAGAAGCTTTTGGCCCTTCTCAATTTACGACAGGGACTTCAGAAACTCGCTAGTGTTGTCCCTGGGAAGTCAGATGTGCTTTCATTTTGGTTGGGGAACATTGGGATTACTCTTGAGGCGTGGAATGGAAATAGGTCTCTTCTCAATTTGAGTCCATAAACTGTGTCCTTCTCTCAAGTAGGGACAGCAATGTCAGGGATTGTCTTGAGTCGCATAAAGGGTGTCAATTCCCATTTGTCACGTCAAGCGGGAATGTGGGATTTCACTTAGACTCTACATGGGAAATTTTCCTCATTTCACCTTGAGTGCAGAATCTAGTGGTTTTTCACGTGTTGTGCCAGGAAGCTTTGGGCCCTTCTCAATTTGTGACAGGTACGTCAGGACCTCACTAGTGTAGTCCCTGGGAAGTCAGATCTCCTTTCGTTTTTGTAGGGCAATATCGGGATTACTCTCAAGGCGTGAAGGGGAATAGGGCTTCATTAAAGTTGAGGCCATAAGTTGTGTTCTTCTCTCAAGTGGGGACAGCTATGTCATGGAATGTCTTGAGCAGCATAAAGGGTGTCAAATACCCTTTTGCGTTTCAAGCGGGAATATGGGATTTCTCTTGAGACAACATTTTCCTCATCTCACCTTTAAGGCAGAATCTTGTGTTTTTTCTCTAGTTGGGGTGGGTACCTTGAGGTCCTTCTCGATTTGCGACAGGGTCCTCTGGAACTCGCTCGTGTAGTCCCTGGGAAGGCACGTCTCCTTTCGTTTTGGTAGGGTAACATCGGGATTTCTCCTGAGGCGAGGAATGGGAATAGGGCCTCATCTAAAGTTGAGTCCATAAATTATGTTCTCCTCTCAAGTGGGGACAGCTATGTCAGGGAATGTCTTGAGTCACATAAAGGGTGTCAAATACCCGTTCTCGTTTCAAGCGGTAATGTGGGATTTCTCTTGAGACTCTTCAGGGGAAATTTTCCTCATCTCACCTTGAGTGAAGAACCTTGAAATTTTTCTCGAGTTTTGACGGGAAGCTAGAAGTCCTTCTCGAGTTGCGACAGGGACTTCAGGAACTTGCTTGTGGAGTCCCTGGGAAGTCAGGTCTCCTTTCATTTTGGTAGGGGAACATCGGGAATACTCTCGAGGCGTGGAATGGAAATAGGGCCTCATCTCAAGTTGAGTCCATAAATTGTGTTCTCCTCTCAATTGGGGACACCTATATCAGGGAATGACTTGAGTAGCATAAAGGGTGTCAAGTACCCATTAGCCTTTCAAGCGGGAATTTGGGATTTCTCTTGACTCTGCTGGGGGAAATTTCATCATCTCAACTTCAGTGCAGGATCTTGTGGGTTATCTCGAGTTTCGGCGGGAAGCTTGGGGTCCTTCTCGCGTTGCGAAACAGACCTCAGGAAATCGCTCGTGTAGTCCCTGGGAAGTCAGTTCGCCTCTCCTTTTGGTAGGGGAACATCAGGATTATGCTCGAGGCGTGGATTGGGAATAGGGCCTCATCTCAAGTTGAGTGCATAAATTGTGTTTTCCTCTCAAGTGTGGACAGCTATGTCAGGGAATGTCTTGAGTCGCATAAAGGGTGTCAAGTACCTGTTCGCGTTTCAAGCGGGAATGTGCGATTTCTCTTTAGACTTTGCAGGGGAAATTTTCCTCTTCTCACCTTTAAGGCAGAATCTTGTGTTTTTTTTCTCGAGTTGCGGCGGGTAGCTTGGGGTCCTTCTCGATTTGAGGCAGGGACCTCTGGAACTCACTCGTGGAGTCCCAGGGAAATCAGGTCTCCTTTCGTTTTGGTAGGGCAACATTGGTATTACTCTCGAGGTGTGGAATGGGAATAGGGCCTCATCTATTTTGAGTCCATAAATTTCGTTATTTTTTCAAGTGGGGACAGCTATGTCAGGGAATGTCTTGAGTTGCATAAAGGGTGTCAAATACCCGTTAGCGTTTCAACTGGGAATGTGGGATTTCTCCTGAGACTCTGCATTTGAAATTTTCCTCATCTCACCTGAGTGCAGAATCTTGTGGTTTTTCTCGTGTTTGCTTGGTAAGCTAGGCGTCCTTCTCGAGTTGCCACAGGAATCTCAGTTAATGGTTCCTGTAGTCCCTGGGAATTCAGGTCTCGTTTCGTTTTGGTAGGGGAACATCGGGATTACTCTCAAGGCGTGGAATGGGAATAGGGCCTCATATAAAGATGAGTCAGTAAATTGTGGTGTCCTCTGAAATTGGGACAGCTATGTCAAGGAATGTCTTGAGACGCATAAAAAGTGTCAATTACTTGTTGGCGTTTCAAGCGGGAATGTTGGATATCTCTTGACTCTGTCAGGGGAATTTTCCTCATCTCACCTTGAGTTCAGAATCTTTGATTTTTCTCCGAGCTGTGGCGGGAAGCTTGGGATCTTTCTCGAGTCGTGACACAGACCTCAGGAACTCACTCGTGTAGACCCTGGGAATTCAGGTCCCCTTTCCTTACGGTAGTGGAACATCGGGATTACTCTCGAGGTGTGGAATGGGAATAATGCCTCATGTAAAGTTGAGTCCATGAATTGTGTTTTCCTCTCAAGTGGGGACAGCTATGTCAGGGAATGTCTTGAGACGCTTAAAGGGTGTCAAGAAACTTTTCACATTTCAAGCGGGAATGTGGGATTTCTCTGGATATTCTGCAGGGGAAATTTTCCACATCTCACCTTGAGTTCAGAATATTGTGGTTTTTCTCGAGTTTAGGCGGGAAGCTAGGGGTCCTTCTCAAGTTGCTACAGGGACCTCAGGAACTCGCTGGTGTATTCCCTGGGAAGTCATGACTCATTTCGTTTTGGGAGGGGAACATCGGTATTACTAACGAGGTGAGGAATGCGAATCGGGCCTCATCTAACGTTTGTCCATAAATTTTGTTCTCCTCTCAAGTGAGGACAGCTATCAGGGAAATTCTTGAGTCGCATAAAGGGTGTCAAGTACCCGTTCAATTTTCAAGCAGAAATGTGCGATTTCTCTTGAGATTCAAAGGGGAAATTTTCCTCATCTCACTTTGAGTGCAGGATCTTGTGGTTCTTCTCGAGTTGCGGCGGGAAGATTGGGGTCCTTCTCGAGTTGCGACAGGGACCTCAGGAACTCGCTCGTGTAGTCCCTGGGACGTAATGTCTCCTTTCGTTTGGTAGGGGAACATCGGGATTACTCTTGAGGCGTGAAATGGGAATAGGGCCTCATCTAAAGTTCAGTCCATAAATTGTGTTCTCCTCTCAAGTGGGGGCAGCTATGTCAGGGAATGTCTTGAATCGCATAAAGTGTCTGTTCGAATTTCAAGCGCGAATATAGGATTTCCCTTGAGACTCTGCAGGAGAAATTTTCCTCATCTCGCTTTGAGTACAGAATCTTGTGTTTTTTCTCGAGTTGCGGCTGGAAGCTTGGGGTCCTTCTCGAGTTGCGACGGGGAACTCAGTTACTTACTGGTCATGCCCCAGGGAAGCCAGGTCTCCTTGTGTTTTGGAAGGGAAATCTCGGGATCATTCTCGAGGCATGGAATGGCAATTGGACGTCATCTAGAGATGAGTCCATAAATTGTGTGCTCCTCTCCAGCAGGGAGGGCTTAGTCAAGGAAATTTTATGGTTTCAGAAAGGGTGTCAAGGTCCTCTTCGAATTTCAAGCGGTAATGTGGGTTTTCCCTTGAGACACTGCAGCAGAAAATTCCTCATCTCGCATTGATTTGGGAATCTTGTGGTTTTTATCGAGTTGCTGTGAGAAGCTTGTAGTCCCTCTCAAGTTGACACAGTGACCTCAAAACCTAGCTCCTTTTACTTCAGGGAGGTCAGGTCACTTTTCTTTTTGAAAGGAGATCTTCGGGATTACACTCAAGGAGTAGAATGGGAATACAGCCTCATCTAAAATTGAGTCCAAAAAAAAAATTAATAAAATTGAGTCCATTAATTGTGTTCTTCTCTCAAGTGTGGACAGCTATGTCAAGGAATGTCTTGGGGCGCAAATAGTGTGTCAAGTCCTGGTTCGAGTTGCAAGCGGGAATGTGGGATTTCTCTTGAGACTCAGAATGGGAAAATTTTCCTCATCACACCTTGAGTGCACAATCTTGTGGTTTGTTTCGAGTTGTGGCTCGAAGCTTATGGTCCTTCTCAAGTTGCGACGGGGGCCTCAGAAACTCGCTGGTGTTATCCCAGGGACGGCAGGTCTCCCATCATGTTGGAAGGGGAACCACGGTATTCCAATCATGGCATGGAATGTGATTTGCTTCTCATTTTGTGTTGAGTCCAATAATTGTGTGCTCCTCTCCAGTGGGGACGGCTTAGGCTGGGTTCTTTTTGTGTTTCAGAAAGGGTTTCAATACCCTATCGAGTTTCAAGCAGGAATGTGTGATTTCCCTTGAGACTCTGCAGCAGAAATGTTCATCATCTCGCATTGAGGGGAGAATCTTGTGGTTTTTCTCATGTTGCGGCTTGAAGCTTGGGGTCCCTTTCAGGTTGCAACGGTGATATCAGGAACTCGATCATGTAGTCCCTGGGAAGTCAGGTCTCCTTTGGTTTTGGTAGGGGATTTCAGGATTACTCTCGAGGCATGGAATGGGAATACGGCCTCATCTAAAGTTGAGTCCATAAATTTTTCTCCTCTCATGTGGCGACAGCTATGTCAGGGAATGTCTTGAGTCACTTAAAGGGTGTCATGGACCCTTTTGAGTTTCAAGCGGGAATGTGGGATTTCTCTTGGGACTCTCCATGGGAAATTTTCCTCAGCTCACCTTGAGTGCAGAATCTTACGTTTTTTCTCGAGTTGCTTAGGGATGCTTTGGCACCTTCTTGAATGCGACGGTACCTCAGGAATTCGTTCATGTTGCCCCATGGACGTCCGGTCTCCAATTATGTTGGAAGAGGAACCTCGGGATTCCACTCGTTACGTGGAATGTAATTTGGGCATCATCTTTTGTTGAGTCCGTTAATAGTGTGTTCCTCTCCAGTGGGGACGGATTAGTCAGGGATCTATTTTGTGTCAAAGAAAGGGTTTAAAGTACCCTTTGAGTTTCAAGCGGGAATATATGATTTCTCTTGAGACTCTGCAGCAGAAATATTCCTCATCTCGCATTAAGGGGAGAATCTTCTGGTTTTTCTCGAGTTACGGCTGGATGCTTGGGGTCCCTTTTGGGTTGCGATGGAGATCTCAGGAAAGCGCTCGTGTTGCCCCAGGGAAGTCAGGTCTCATTTGCTGTTGAAAAGGGTACTTTCGGATTTCACTCGAGGCGTCGAATGTGAATTGGGCCTCATCTAATGATGAGTCTGTTAATTGTGTGCTCCTCTCCAGTGGGTACGGTTTATTAAGGGTCGTTTTGGTGTCGCAGGAATAATGTCAAGTGCCCATTAGAGTTTAAAAGGGTATGTGGGATTTCTCTTGAGATTCTACAGGGAAAATTTTCCTCATCTCACCTTGAGTGCAGAATCTTGTTTTTTCTCGAGTTGAGGCGGAAGCTTGGGGTCCTTTTCGACTTACAACGGGCACCCAAGGAACACGCTCGTGTAATCCCTGGGAAGTCAGGTCTCCTGGCCTCTGGTAGGAGAACTTTGGGATTACTCTGGAGATGTGGAATGGGAATAGGGCCTCATCTAAAGTTGAGTCCAGAAATTGTGTTCTCCTCTCAAGTGGGGACAGCTATGTCAGGGAATGTCTTGAGTCGCATAAAGGGTGTCAAGTATCCGTTCGAGTTTCAAGAGGGAATGTGGGATTTCTCTTGAGACTCTATATGGGAAATTTTCCTCATCTTGCCTTGAGTGCAGAATCTTGTGGTTTTTCTCGAGTTGCGGCTGGAAGCTTTGGGTCCTACTCGAGTTGCGACGGGGACCGCAGTTACTCACTGGTCCTGCCCCAGGGATGTCAGGTCTCCTTACATGTTGGAAGGGAAACTTCGGGATTATTCTCCAGGCGTGGAATGGCAAATGGAAGTCATCTAGAAATAAATCCTTAAATTGTGTGCTCCTCTCCAGTAGGGACGGCTTAGTCAGGGAACTTTTACGGGTGCAGAAAGGGTGTCAAGTACCCATTCGAATTTCTAGCGGTAATGTGGGTTTTCCCTTAAGACTCTGCAGCAGAATATTCCTCATCTCGCATTGATGTGGGAATCTCGTGGTTTTTATCAAGTTGATGAAGGAAGCTTGTAGTCCCTCTCAAGTTGAGACAGTGCCCTCAGAACCTAGCTCTGTTTACTTCAGGGAGGTCAGGTTACATTTCTTTTTGCAAGGAGAGCTTCGGGATTACACTCGAGGTCTAGAATGGGAATACGGCCTCATCTAAAATTGAGTCCATAAATTGTGTTCTTCTCTCCAGTGGGGACAGCTGTGTCAAGGAATGTCTTGGGTCGCATATAGTGTGTCAAGTCCTGGTTCGAGTTTCAAGCGGGAATGTGGGATTTCTCTTGAGACTCAGAATTGGAAAATTTTCCTCATCACACTTTGCGTGCACAATCTTGTGGTTTGTCTCGAGTTGCGTCGGAAGCTTGGGGTCCTCTTCGAATTACAACGGGCACCTAAGGGACACGCTCGTGTTGTCCCTGGGAAGTCAGGTCTCCTTTCCTCTGGTAGGGGACTTCGGGTTTACTCTTGAAGCGTGGAATGGGAAAAAGGCCTCAGCTAAAGTTGAGTCCAGAAATTGTGTTCTCCTCTCAAGTGGGGAAAGCTATGTCAGGGAATGTCTTGAGTCGCATAAAGGGTGTCAAGTATCCGTTCGAATTTCAAGCGAGAATGTAGGATTTCTCTTGAGACTCTGCAGGGGAAATTTTCCTCATCTCACATTGAGTGAAGAATCTTGTGGTTATTCTCGAGTTGCAGCGGGAAGCTTGGGGTCCTTCTCGAGTTGCGACGGGGACCTCAATTACTCGCTGGTCATGCCCCAGGGAAGTCATGTCTCCTTGCGTTTTGGAAGGGAAACCTTGGGATTATTCTCGAGGCTTTGAATGGGAATACAGCCTCATCTAAAATTGAGTCCATTAATTGTGTTCTTCTCTTCAGTGGGGACAGCTATGTCAAGGTATGTTTTGGGTCTCATATAGTGTGTCAAGTCCTGGTTCGAGTTTCAAGCGGGAATGTGGGATTTCTCTTCAGACTCAGCATGGGAAAATTTTCCTCATCACACCTTGAGTCCACCATCTTGTGGTTTGTCTCTAGTTGCGGCGGGAAGCTTGGGGGCTTTCTCGAGTTGCGATGGGAACCTCAGGAACTCGTTCTTGTTATCCCAGGGATGGCAGGTCTCCGATCATATTGGAAGGGGAACATCGGGATTCCAAAGGTGGCGTGGAATGTGATTTGCTTCTCATTTTGTGTTGAGTCCTATAATTGTGTACTCCTCTCCAGTGGGGACGGCTTAGTCCGGGATCTTTTTGTGTTTCAGAAAGGGTTTCAAGTATCCTCTCGAGTTTCAAGCAGGAATGTGTGATTTCTCTTGAGACTCTGCAGCAGAAATGTTCCTCCTCTCGCATTGAAGGAAGAATCTTGTGGTTTTTCTCGTGTTGTGGCTTGAAGCTTGGGGTCCCTTTCGGGTTGTGACGGTGATATCAGGAACTAGCTCGTGTAGTCCCAGGGAAGTCAGGTCTCCTTTCGTTTTGGTAGGGGATTTCGGGATTACTCTCGAGGCATGGAATGGGAATACGGCCTCATCTAAAGTTGAGTCCATAAATTTTGTTCTCCTCTCATGTGGTGACAGCTATGTCAGGGAATGTCTTGAGTCACATAAAGGGTGTCATGGACCCCTTCGAGTTTCAAACGGGAATGTGGGATTTCTCTTGGGACTCTCCATGGGAAATTTTCCTCAGCTCACCTTGAGTGCAGAATCTTGTGGTTGTTCTTGAGTTGTGGTGGGATGCTTTGGCTCCTTTGAATTGTGACGGTATCTCAGGAATTCGCTCATGTTGCCCCAGGGACATTCGGTCTCCAATCGTGTTGGAAGAGGAACCTGGGGATACCGCTCATGGCATGGAATGTGACTTGGGCATCATCTTGTGTTGCGTCCGTTAATTGTGTGTTCCTCTCCAGGGGGTCGGATTAGTCAGGGATCGTTTTGTGTCAAAGAAATGGTTTAAAATACCCTTTCGAGTTTCAAGGGTAAATGTGTGATTCCTCTTGAGACTCTGCCTTACAAATATTTCTCATCTCGCATTGAGGGGAGAATCTTGTGGTTTTTCTCGAGTTGCAGCTGGATCTTTGGGGTCCCTTTCGGGTTGCGACGGGGATCTCAGGAAATCGCTAGTGTTGCCCCAGGGAAGTCAGGTCTTCTTTCCAGTTGGAAAGGGTACTTCGGGATTTCACTTTAGGCATCGAATGTGAATTGAGCCTCATCCAGAGATGAGTCTGTTAAATGTTTGCTCCTCTCCAGTGGGGACGGCTTAGTAAGGGTCCTTTTTGTGTCACAGAAATAGTGTCAAGTGCCCGTTCGAGTTTAAAAGGGTATGTGGGATTTCTCTTGAGACTCTGCAGGGGAAATTTTCCTCATCTCACCTTGAGTGAAGAATCTTGTGGTTTTTCTCGAGTTGCGGTGGAAACTTCGGGTCCTTTTCGACTTACAACGTGCACCCCAGGGACACGCTCGTGTTGTCCCTTGGAATCAGGTCTCCTTTCCTCTGGTAGGGGAACTTCGGGATTACTCTTGAGGCGTGGAATGAGAATAGGGCCTTATCTAAATTTGAGTCCATAAGTTGTGTTCTCCTCTCAAGTGGGGACAGGTATGTCAGGAAATGTCTTGTGTCGCATAAAGTGTGTCAAGTATCCATTCGGGTTTCAAGTAAGGAATGTGTGATTTCACTTGAGACTCTGCAGCAGAAATGTTCCTCAACTAGCATTGAAGCGAGAATCTTGTGGTTTTTCTCAAGTTACAGCTTGAAGCTTGGCGTCCCTTTCCGTTTTTGACGGTGATATCAGGAACTCGCTCGTGTAGTCCCTGGGAAGTCAGGTCTCCTTTCCTTTTGGCAGGGGATCTTCGGTACTACTCTCGAGGCATGGAATGGGAATACGGCCTCATCTAAAGTTGAGTCCATAAATTGTGTTCTCCTCTCATGTGGCGACAGCTATGTCATGGAATGTCATGAGTCTCATAAAGGGTGTCATGTACCCTTTCGAGTTTCAAGTGGGAATGTGGGATTTCTCTTGGGACTCTAAATGGGATATTTTCCTCATCTCACCTTGAGTGCAGAATCTTATGGTTTTTCTCGAGTTGAGGCGGGAAACTTTGGTTCCTTTTCAATTGCTACGGGGAACTCAGGAATTCGCTCATGTTGCCTCTGGGACCTCAGGTCTCCAATCGTGTTGGAAGGGGAACCTCGGGATTCCGATCGTGGCGTGGACAGTGATTTGGGCATCATCTTTTGTTGAGTTGGTTAATCGTGTGTTCCTCTCCAGTGGGACGGATTAGTCAGGGATTTTAGTGTGTCAAAAGAAGGGTTTAAAGTACCCTTTCGAGTTTCAAGGGGGAATGTGTGATTTCTCTTGAGACTCTGCAGCAGAAATATTCCTCATCTCGCATTGAGGGGAGAATCTTGTGGTTTTTCTCGAGTTGCGGCTGGAAGCTTGGGGTCTCTTTCAGGTTGTTATGGGTATCTCAGGAATTCGCAGGTGTTGCCCCAGGGAAGTCACGTCTCCTTCCCTGTTGGAAAGTGTACTTCAGGATTACCCTCGAGGCGTCGAATGTGAAATGGGCCTCATCTAGAGATGAATCCATTATTTGTGTGCTCCTCTCCAGTGGGGACGGCTTAGTAAGTGTCCTTTTTGTGTCGCAGAAATAGTGTCAAGTGCCCGTTCGAGTTTCAAAGGGAATGTGGGATTTCTCTTGAGATTCTGTAGGGGAAATTTTCCTCATCTCACCTTGAGTGAAGAATCTTGTGGTTTTTCTCGAGTTGCGGAGGAAGCTTGGGTTCCATTTCTACTTTCAACGGGCACCTCAGGGACACGTTCGTGTTGTCCCTGGGAAGTCAGGTCTCCTTTCCTCTGGTAGGGGAATTTCGGGATTACTCTTGAGGCGTGGAAAGGGAATAGGGCCTCATCTAAAGTTGAGTCCATAAGTTGTGTTCTCCTCTCAAGTGTGGACAGCTATGTAAGGTAATGTCTTGAGTCACATAAAGGGTGCCAAGGATCCGTTCAAGTTTCAAGCGGGAATGTGTGATTTCTCTTGAGACTCTGCAGGGGAAATTTTCCTCATCTTGCCTTGAGTGCAGAATCTTGTGGTTTTTCTCGAGTTGCGGCGGGAAGCTTTGGGTCCTTCTCGAGTTGCGATGGGGACCTCAGTTACTCGCTGGTCATGCCCCGGGGAAGTCAGGTCTCCTTTCCCGTTGGAGGGAAACTTCAGGATTATTCTCTAGGCGTGGAGTGACAATTGGAAGTCATCTAGAGATGAGTCCTTAAATTATGTTGCAGAAAGGGTGTCAAGTACCCATTCGAATTTCAAGCGGTAATGTGGTTTTTCTATTGAGACTCTGCAGCAGAAAATTCCTCATCTTGCAATGATGGGGGAATCTTGTGGTTTTTATCGAGTTGCGGTGAGAAGCTTGTAATCGCTCTCGAGTTGAGACAGTGACGTCAGAACCTAGCTCTTTTTACTTCAGGGAGGTCGGTCACTTTTCTTTTTCAAGGCGAGCTTCGTGATTACACTCGAGGTGTAGAATGGGAATATGGCCTCATCTAAACTTGAGTCCATAAACTGTGTTCTTCTCTCCAGTGGGGACAGCTGTGTCAAGGAATGTCTTGGGTTGCAAATAGTGTGTTAAGTACTGGTTCGAGTTTCAAGCGGGAATGTCGGATTTCTCTTCAGACTTAGCATGTGAAAATTTTCCTTATCAAACATTGAGTGCACAATCTTGTGGTTTGTCTCGAGTTACGGCAGGAAGCTTGGGGGCCTTCTCGTGTTGCGATGGGGACGTCAGAAATACTCTCATGTTATCCAGTGATGGCAGGTCTCCAATCGTGTTGGGAGGGGAACCTCAGGATTCCAATTGTGGCGTGGAATGTGATTTGCTTCTCATTTTGTGTTGAGTCCAATAATTGTGTGCTCCTCTCCAGAGGGGACTGCTTAGTCCGGGATCTTTTTGTGTTGCAGAACAGAAAGGGTTTCAGGTCCCTATCGAGTTTCAAGCAGGAATGTGTGATTTCTCTTGAGACTTTGCAGCAGAAATGTTCTTCTTCTCGCATTGAGGGGAGAATCTTGTGGTTTTTCTCGAGTTGCAGCTGGAAGCTTGGGGTCCCTTTCAGGTTGCGACGGGGATCTCAAGAAATCGCTCGAGTTGCCCCAGGGAAGTCAGGTCTCATTTCCTGTTGGAAAGGCTACTTCGGGATTTCTCTCGAGGCATCGAATGTGAATTGAGCCTCATCTAGGGAAGAGTCCGTTAATTGTGTGCTCCTCTCCAGTGGGGACAGCTTATAAGGGTCCTTTTTATGTTGCAGAAATAGTGTCAAGAGCCCGTTTGAGTTTAAAAGGGAATGTGGGATTTCTCTTGAGACTCTGTAGGGGAAATTTTCCTCATCTCACCATGAGTGAACAATCTTGTGGTTTTTCTCGAGTTGCGGGGGGAAGATTGGGGTGCTTCTCGAGTTGGGACAGGGACCTCAGGAACTCGCTCATGTAGTCCCTGGAAAGCCAATTCTGCTTTGGTTTTGGTAGGAGAACATCGGGATTACTCTCAAGCGGTGGAATGGGAATAGGGCATCATCTCAAGTTGAGTCCATAAACTGTGTTCTCCTCTCAAGTGGAGACAGCTATGCCAGGGAATGTTCTGATTCGCAAAAGGGTGTCAAGTACCCGTTCGAGTTTCAAGCGGTAATGTGGGATAACTTTTGTGACCCTCTAGGGGAAATTTTCCTCATCTCACCTTGACTGCAGAATCTTGTGGTTTTGCTCGGGTTGTGGAGGAAACTTGCGGTCCTTCTCGAGTTGCGACAGGGGCCTCAGGAATTCGCTCGTGTAGTACCTGGGAAGTCAGGTATCATTTCATTTTGGAAGGGGAACATAAGGATTACTCTGGAGGCGTGGAATGGGAATAGGGCCTCATAAAATTGAGTCCATTAATTGGGTTCTCTTCTCAAGTGGGGACAGCTATGTCAGGGAATGTCTTGATTTGCCTAAAGGGTGTCTAGTACCCATTCACGTTTCAAGGGGGAATGTAGGATTTCTCTTGAGACTCTGCAGGGGAAATTTTCCTCATCTCACCTTGAGTGCAGAATCTTGTGTTTTATCTCGAGTTGCCGCGGAAAGCTTGGGATCCTTCTTGAGTTGTGACATGGACCTCAGGAACTCGCTCTTGTAGTCCCTGGGAAGTCAGGTCTGCTTTCATTTTGGTAGGGGAACCTCGGGATTACTCTCAAGACGTGGAATGGGAACTAGGCCTCATCTATGGTTGAGTCCATAAATTGTGTTCTAATCTCAAGTGAGTTCAGCTATGTCAGGGAATGTCTTGAGTCACATAAAGGTTGTCAATACTTGTTCGCATTTCAAGCCGGAATGTGGGATTTCTCTTGAGACTCAGCAGGGGAATTTTTCTCATCTCACCTTGAGTGCAGAATCCCGTGGTTTTTCTCGAGTTGCGGCGGGAAGCTTGGGGTCCCTCTCGAGTTGTGACATGGACTTCAGGAACTCGCCCGTGTAGTCCCTGGGAAGTCACGTCTCCTTTCATTTTGATAGGGGAACCTCGGGATTACTGTCAAGGCATGGAATGGGAATAGGGCCTCATCTTCAGTTCAGTTCAGTTCAGTCGCTCAGTCGTGTCCGACTCTCCGCGACCCCATGAATCACAGCACGCCAGGCCTCCCTGTCCATCACCAACTCCCGGAGTACACTCAAACTCGTGTCCACAGAGTCGGTGATGCCATCCAGCCATCTCATTCTCCGTCGTCCCCTTCTCCTCCCGCCCCCAACCTTTCCCAACATCAGAGTCTTAAGTTGATTCAATAAATTTTGTTCTAATCTCAAGTGGGGACAGCTATGTCAGGGAACGTCTTGAGTCTCATAAAGGGTGTCAAGTATCCGTTCACGTTTCAAGCGGGAATGTGGGATTTTTCCTGAGACTCTGCAGAGTAAAATTTCCTCATCTCACCTTGAGTGCAGAATCTTGTGGTTTTTCTCGGTTTGCTTCGGGAAGCTTGGGGTCCTTCTCCAGTTGCGATGGGGACCTCAGGAACTCGCTTGTATAGTCCCTGGGAAGACAGGTCTCCTTTCGTTTTGGTAGGGGAACATTGGGATTACTCTCGAGGCGTGGAATGGGAATAAGGCCTCATCTATTGTTGAGTCTATAAATAGTGTTCTCCTCTCAAGTGGGGACAGCTATGTCAGGGAATATCCTGAGTCTCATAAAGGGTGTCAATTACCCGTTCGCGTTTCAAGCGGGAATGTATGATTTCTCTTGTGACTCTGCTGGGGAAATTTTCCTCATCTCACCTTGAGTGAAGAATCTTGTGGTTTTTCACGAGTAACCACGGGAATCTTAATGACCTTCTCGAGATGCGACAGACACCTCAGGTACTCGCTCGTGTAGTCCCTGGAAAGTCAGGTTTCCTTTCGTTTTGGTAGGGGAACATCAGGATAACTCTAGAGGCGTGGAATGGGAATAGCACCTCATCTAAAGTTGAGTCCATAAATTGTGTTCTCTCAAATGGGGACAGCTATGTCTCGGAATATTTTGAGTCTCATAAAGGGTGTCAAGTACCCGTTGTGGTTTCAAGCGGAAATATGGGATATCCCTTGAGATTCTGCAGGGGAAATTTTCCTCATCTCACTTTGAGTGCAGAATCTTGTGGTTTTTCTCGAGTTGCCGTGGGAAGCTTGGGGTTCTTCTCGAAAGGGGAAAGGGATCTCAGGACCTCCCTCCTGTAGTCCTTGGGAAGTCAGATCTTCTTTCGTTTTGGTAGTCACATCGGGATTACTCTCGAGGCTTAGAATGGAAATAGGGCCTCTTACCGAGTTGAGTCCTAAATTGTGGTCTCTCTAAAGCGGACGGCTCTTGAGGGAACTTTCTGAGTCGCATAAAGGGTGTCAAGTACCGGTTCACCTTTCAAGCGGGAATGTCGGATTTCTCTTGATATGCTGCAGCGGAAAATGTCCTCATCTCGCGTTGAGGGGATAATTTTGTGGTGTTTCTCGACTTGCGGCGGTAAGAATTGAGTTCCTATCGAGTTACGACGGGGACCTCAGTACCTCGATCTCGATATCCCAGGGCAGTTAGGTCTCCTTGCGTGTTGGAAGAGGAACATCGCCATTCCTCTCGTGGCACGGAGAGTAATAGGGTCGCATCTAGTGCTGTGTAGATAAAGTGTGTTCTCTGCTTCAATGTCGACGGCTACCTGGGGGAAATTTTTGTGTCGCATAAAGTGTGTCAAGTTCCGTTCGGATTTCAAGCAGTAATGTGCAATTTCTCTTGAGACTCTGCTGCGGAAAATATCCTCATCTCGCATTGAGGGGAAAATATTGATGTGTTTTTCGAGTTGCGGCGGGAAGCTTGTTCCCCCTCTCGATTTGGGACGGGGACCTCAGGAAATCCCCGTGTTGCTTCAGAGAAGGCAGGTCCCCTTTTGTGTTCAAAGGGCAACTTCGGGATTACTGTCGTTCCGTTCAATGGGAATAGGGCCTCTTCTCGAGTTGAGTTCGTAAATTGTGTTCTCCTCTCCAATGGGGACGGCTGTGTTAGGGAACTTACTGAGTCGCATAAAGTGTGTCAAGTTCCGTTCTGGTTTCAAGCGGTAATGTGTGATTTCTCTTGAGACTCTGCAGCGGAAATTATCCTCATCTCGCATTGAGGGGAAGATTTTGTGGTGTTTCTCGAGTTGCGGCGTAAAACTTGGTGTTTTTTCGACTTGCGACGGGGACCTCAGGAACTCGCTCGTGTTGCTTCAGGGAAGTCAGGTCCCCTTTTGTGTTGGAAGGGGAACTTCAGGATTACTGTCGACCTGTTAAATGTGAACAGGGCCTCTTCTCGACCTGAGTCCATAAATTGTGTTCTCTCCAATGGGGACGGCTGTGTTAGGGAACTTACTGAGTCGCATAAAGGATGTCAAGTTCCCGTTCGCCTTTCAAGTGGAAATGTGGGATTTCTCTTGAGATTCTGCAGTGGAAAATGTCCTCATCTCGCATTGAGGGGATAATTTGTGGTGTTTCCCGATTTGCGGCGGGAAGCTTGGGGTTCCTCTCGAGTTGCGACAGGGACCCCAGGAACTCGTTCGTGTTGCCCCAGGGAAGTCAGGTCTCCTATCTTTTTGGAAGGGGAACCTCGAGATTCCTCTATAAAGAGCAGCAGAGTAATAGGGCCGCATCTAGCATTGAGTCAGTCAACTGTTTGTTCTTCTCCAGTGGAGACAGGGATCTCGCGGTTGCTCTCAAAATTCTCCAGGGGATTCAGGCCTCGTCTCTTGTTCAGACCTGGAAGTGCGCTTTCTTCTCGAGTTGTAATACGGGTGATAGGCCACTTTCAGTTCAATTCGATTCAGTCGCTCAGCCGTGTCCGACTCTTAGTGACTCCTGAACCACAACACGAAAGGCCTCCCTGTCCATCACCAACTCCCGACGTTCACTCAAACTCATGTCTATCGAGTCAGTGATGCCATCCAGCCACCTCATTCTCTGTCGTCCCTGTCTCCTCCTACCCCCAACCGCTCCCAGCATCAGTCTTTTCCAGTGAGTCATCTCATCGCATTAGGTGGCCAAAGTATTGGAGTTTCAGCTTTAGCATAAGTCCTTCCAATGAACACCCAGGATTGATCTCCTCTAGAATGGACTGGTTGGATCTCCGTGCAGTCCAAGGGACTCTCAAGAGTCTTCTCCAGCACCACAGTTCAAAAGCATCAATTCTTCGGCGATCAGCTTTCTTCACAGTCCAACTCTCACATCCATACATGACCACGGGAAAAACCATAGTCTTGACTAGACGGACCTTGGTTGGCAATAATGTCTCTGCTTTTTAATATGCTATCTAGGCTGGTCGTAACTTTCCTTCCAAGGAGCAAGCGTCTTTTAATTTCATGGCTGCATTCAGCATCTGCAGTGATTTTCGAGCCCCAAAAAATAAAGTCTGACACGGTTTCGACTGTTTCCCCATCTATTTCCCAAGAAGTGATGGGACCAGATGCGATGATCTTCGTTTTCTGAATGTTGAGCTTCAAGCCAACATTTTCACTCTCCTCTTTTGCTTTCATCAAGAGACCTTTGAGTTCCTCTTCACTTTCTGCCATAAGGGTGGTGTCATCTGCATATCTGAGGTTATTGATATTTCTCCCAGCAATCTTGATTCCAGCTTGTGCTTCTTCCAGCCCAGCGTTCCTCATGATATACTCTGCATAGAAGTTAAATAAGTAGGGTGACAATATACAACCTTGAGGTACTCCTTTTCCTATTTGGAACCAGTGTGTTGTTCCATGTCCAGTTCTAACTGTTGCTTCCTGACCTGCATACAGGTTTCTCCAGAGGCAGGTCAGGTGGTCTGGGATTCCCATCTCTTTCAGAATCTTCCACTCTTTATTGTGATCCACACCGTCAAAGGCCTTGGCATAGTCAATGAAGCAGAAATAGATGTTTTCCTGGAACTCTCTTGCTTTCTCCATAATCCAGTGGATGTTGGCAATTTGATCTCTGGTGCCTCTGCCTTTTCTTAAACCTGCTTGAACATCTGGAAGTTCACGATTCACATATTACTGAAGCCCAGCTTGGAGAATTTTGAGCATGACTTTACCAGCGTCTGAGATGAATGCAGTTGTGTGGTAGTTTGAGCATTCTTTGGCATTGCCTTTCTTTGGGATTGGAATGAAGACTGACCTTTTCCAGTCCTGTGACCACTGCTGAGTTTTCCAAATTTGCTGGCATATTGAGTGTAGCACTTTCACAGCATCATCTTTTAGGATGTGAAATAGCTCAATTGGAATTCCATCACCTCCACTAGCTTTGTTCGTCGTGATGCTCTCTAAGGCCCACTTGCCTTCACATTCCAAGATGTCTGGTTCCAGGTGAGTGATCACGCCATCCTGATTATCTTCATCGTGAAGACCTTTTTTTTACAGTTCTTCTGTGTATTCTTGCCACCTTCTCTTAATATCTTCTGCTTCTATTAGGTCCATACCAGTTCTGTCCTTTATCGAGCCCATTTTTGCATGAAAGTTCCCTTGATATCTCTAATTTTCTTGAAAAGATCTCTTGTTTTTCCTATTCTGTTGTTTTCCTCTATTTCTTTGCATTGATCGCTGAGGAAGGCTTTCTTATCTCTCCTTGCTCTTCTTTGGAACTCTGCATTCAGATGCCTATATCTATCCTTTCCTTCTTTACTTTTCGCTTCTCTTCTTTTCACAGCTATTTGTAAGGCCTTCTCAGACAGCCATTTTGCTTTTTTGCATTTGTACCTTGAGATTGTATAGAGTATGCTCATGGAGTCAGGTCACCATTTGTCCTGTGATTTGATACTCGAGGCTACATTTGAAACTGTGCAGTAGAATCAGACAATAGGGTCGAATCTAGTGCTGTGTAGATAATTTGTGTTCTCCGCTTCAATGTGGACCACTATCTCGGGGAGTTTTGGAGTCACATAAAGGATGTCAAGTACCCGTTCGAGTTTCAAGCAGTAATGTGTGATTTCTCTTGAGACTCTGCAGCGGAAAATATCCTCATCTCGCATTGAGGGGAAAATTTTGTGGTGTTTCTCGAGTTGTGGCGGAAAGCTTGGGGTTTTTCTCGACGTGCGACGGAGACTTCAGGAACTCGCTCGTGTTCCCCCAGGGAAGTCAGGTCCCTATTGTGTTGGAAGTGGAACTTCGGGATTTCTCTCAAGCCGTTAAATCAGAATAGGGCCTCTTCTCGAGTTGAGTCCGTGAATTGTGTTCTCTCCAATGAGGACGGCTCTGTTAGGGAACTTTCTGAGTCACATAAATTGTGTCAAGTTCCCGTTCACATTTCAAGCGGGAATGTGGGATTTCTCTTGAGATTCTGCAGCGGAAAACTTCCTCATCTCGCATTGAGGGGATAATTCTGTGTTGTTTCTCGACTTGCAGCAGGAAGCTTCATGTTACTCTCGAGTTGCGAAGGGGACCTCAGGACCTAGATCGTGATGTCCAGGGAAGTTAGGTTTCCTTGCGCGTTGGAGTGGGAACATCGGAATTCCTCTTGAGGCATGGCAGAGTAATATGGTCGCATCTAGTGCTGTGTAGATATATTGTGTTCTCCGCTTCAATGTGAATGGCTATCTCGGTGAAGTTTTTGGTCTCATAAAGGGTGTCAAGTTCCCGTTCGATTTTCAAGCGGAAATGTGGGATTTCTCTTGAGATTCTGCTGCAGAAAATTTCCTCAGCTCGCACTGGATGGGGGAACGTTTTCGTTTATCTTGAGTTGCGGTGGAAATCTTGGGGTTCCTCTCGAGTTGTGACGGTGAACCAAGGAACTCGATCACGTTGTCCCAAGAAGGTTGAAATCGTTTGCTGTTTGAAGTGGACCTCAGGATTCAATTCTAGTCGCAGGAGACGAATAGGGCCGCATCTAGTATTGTGTACATAAATTGTGTGCTCCGCTTCAATGTGGACGGCTATTTTGGGGAAGCATTTGGTTCGCTTAAAGGGTGTCAAGTTCACATTCGAGTTTCAAGTGGGATAGTGGGATTTCTCTTGAGACTCTGCCGCAGAAAAAATTCCTCATCTCTCATTGAGGGGATAATTTTGTGGTGTTTCTCGAGTTGTGGCAGGAGGCCTGGGCTCCCTCTTGATTTGCAATGGGGACCTCAGGAAATCCCCATGTCTCTTCAGAGAAGTCAGGTCGATTTTTTGTTGGAAGGGGAATTTCTGGATTACTCTTGAGTCGTTTAATGATAATAGAGCCTCATCTCAAGTTAAGAATATAAATTGTGTGCTCCTCTCGAGTGGGGATGGCTATGGTAGGGAACTTTATGAGTCACATAAAGTGTGTCAAGTACCCGTTCGCCTTTCAAGCTAGAAAGTGGGATTTCTCTTGAGACACTGACACGGAAAAAATTCCTCATCTCGCATTGAGGGGATAATTTTGTGGTGTTTCTTGAGTTGCGGTGGGAAGTTGGGGTTCATCTTGAGTTGCGACGGGGATGTCAGGAACTCGCTCGTGTTGACCCAGGGAAGTCAGGTCTCCTATAGTGTTGAAAAAGGAAACTCAGGATTCCTCTATATGGAGAAGCAGAGGATTAGGGCCGCATCGAGTGTTGAGTCAGGCAACTGTTTGTTCTTCTCCAGTGGAGACAGGGATCTCCTGTTGCTCTCAATATTCTCCAGGCGATTCAGTTCTCCTCTCTTGTTCTGACCTGGAACTGTGCTTTCTTCTCGAGTTGTAATACGAGTGTTAGGCCACATTAGAATTGAATTTGTACCTGGAGATTGTATAGAGTATGCTCGTGCAGTCAGGTCTCCACTCGTCCTGTGAGTTGATGCTCGAGGTTATGTTTGAATTTCTCTTACTGAATCTGAAACGGAGATGTTGTTCATCTCGCCTTGAGGGCACAATCTTGTGGTTTTCCTTGAGTGTCTGCGAGAAGCTTCGGCTTCCTCTCTATTTGTGACGGGGACCTCAGGTAATCCCCCGTGTTGCTTCTGAGAAGTCAGTTTCCCTTTGTGTTGGAAGGGGAACTGCGGGATTACTCTCGAGCAGTTCAATGGGAATAGGGCCTCTTCTCGAGTTGAGTCCGTAAATTTTGTTCTCCTCTCCAATGGGGACCGCTGTGTTAGGGAACTTTCTCAGTCGCATAAAGGGTGTCAAGTTCCCATTCTCCTTTCAAGCGGTAATGTGGGATTTCTCTTGAGATTCTGCTGCCCAAAATTTCCTCATCTCTTATTGAGGCCATATTTTTGTGGTGTTTCTAGAGTTTCGATGGGAAGCTGCGGGTCTTTCTCTAGTTGCGAGGGGACCTCAGGAACTCGCTCGGGTTGCTTCAGGAAAGTCAGCTCTCCTTTTGTGTTGGAAGGGGAATTTCCGGATCACTCTCCAGGCGTTAAATGGGAATAGGTCCTTCACTCAGGTTGAGTCCAAAAAGTGTGTTTTCCTCTCCAATGGGGACGGCTGTGTGAGGGAAATTTCTGAGTCGCATAAAGGGTGTCAAGTACCATTTTGCCTTTCAAGTGGGAATGTGGGATTTCTCTTGAGATACTTTCGCGCAAAATTTCCTCATCTCCCATTGAGGCCATATTTTTGTGGTGTTTCTCGAGTTACGGCGGGAAGCTGGGGGTACTTCTAGAGTTACAGTGGGGACTACAGGAACTAGATCGGGTTGCTTCAGGGAAATCAGGTCTTCGTTTTGTGTTGAAAGGGGAACTTCTGGATTACTTTCGGGCCATTTAATGGGAATAGGGCCTCTTCTCGAATTGAGTCCATAAAGTGTGTTCTCCTCTAAAATGGGGACGGCTGTGTGAGGGAAATTTCTGAGTCATATAAAGGGTGTCAAGTACACTTTTGCCTTTCAAGTGGGAATGTGGAATTTCTCTTGAGAGACTGCCACGCAAAATTTCCTCATGTCGCATTGAGGCCATATTTTAGTGGTGTTTCTGGAGATTTGGCGGGAAGGTGGGGTTACTTCTCAAGTTGAGACGGGGACCTCAGGAACTCGCTCGGGTTGCTTCAGGGAAGTCAGGTCCCCTTTTGTGTTGGAAGGGGAACTTCCGGATTACTCTCGAGCCATTAAATCGGAGTAGGGCCTCTTCTCGTGTTGAGTCCATAAAGTGTTTTTTCCTCTCCAATCAGGACATATGTGTGAGGGATCTTTCTGAGTCACATAAAGGGTGTCACTACCGTTTTGCCTTTCAATCGGGAATGTGGCTTTTCTCTTGAGATCCTGCAGCACAAAATTACCTCATCTCGCACTGAGGGGATAATTTTCTGGTGTTTCCCGAGAAGCGGCGGGAAGCTGGCAGTAATGTTCGAGGTACAACGACGACCTCGGTACTCATTTCGGTTGCTTCAGGGAAGTCAAGTCCCCTTTTGTGAAGCAAGTGGAAATTCGGGATTACTTTCACGACGTTAAATGGGAAAAGGGCCTCTTCTCAAGGTGAGGCCATAAAGTGTGTTCTCCTCTCAAATGGGGACGGCTGTGTGAGGGAACTTTCTGAGTCCCATTAAGGATGTCAAATATCCTTTTGCCATTCAACAGGGAATGTGGGATTTCTCTTGAGATTCTGCAGCGCACAATTTCCTCATCTTGAATTGAGGGGATAATTTGGTTGTTTTTCTCTAGTGTCTACGGGAATCTTGGGGTACTTCTCGAGTTGCGACGAGGACCTCATGAACTCGCTCGGGTTGCTTCAGGAATGTCAATTCCCCTTTTGTGTTGGAACAGGAAATTCCAGGTTACTCCAGAGGCATTAAATGGGAATAGAGCCTCTTCTCGAGTTTAGTCCATAAGGTGAGTTCTACTCTCCAATCGGGAATGCTGTTTGAGGGAACTTTCTGAGTCGCATAAGGGGTGTCAAGTACACTTATGCCTTTCAAACGGGAATGTGGAAATTCTCTTGAAATTCTGCAGCCCAAAATTTCCTCATTTCGCTTTGAGGGGATAATTTTGTGGTGTTTCTCGAGTTGCGGTGGGAAGCTGGAGGTACTTCTCGAGTTGCAACAGGGACCTCAGGAACTCACTCTGGTTGCTTCAGGGAATAAGGTCACCTTTTTTGTTGGAAGGGGAACTTCCGGATTACTCTCGAGCCGTTAAATGGGAATAGGACCTCTTCTCGAGTTTAGTCCAAAAAATGTGATTTCCTTTCCAATGGGGCGGCTGTTTGAGGGAACTTTCTGAGTCGTACAAAGTTTGTCAAGTTGCCTTTTGCCTTTCAAGTGGGAATGTGGGTCTTTTCTTGAGATCTGCAGCCCAAAATTTCCTCATTTAGCTTTGAGGAGATAATTTTGTGGTGTTTCTCGAGTTGGGGGTACCTGGGTGTACTTCTCCAGTTGCCACGGGGACCTCAGCTACTCGCTCGTGTTGCTTTAGGGAAGTCAATTCCCCTTTTGTGAAGGAAGGGGAATTTCAGGAATACTCTCGAGCCATTACATGGGAATAGGGCCTCTTTTCGAGTTGAGTCCATAAAGTGTGTTCTCCTCTCCAATGGGGACAGCTGTGTGAGGGAAATTTCTGAGTCACATAAAGGGTGTAAAGTACAGTTTTGCCTTTCGAGACGGAACGTGAGGTTTCTTTTCAATTGTGCAGGGCAAATTTTCCTGATCTAGCATTGAGGGGATAATTTTGTGGTGTTTCTCGTGTTGCGGCGGGAAGCTGGGGTTAATTCTCGAGTAGCGAAGAGGACCTCAGGAACTCACTCAGGTTGCTTCAGGGAAGTCAGGTCCCCTTTTGTGTTGAAAGGGGAACTTCGTGATTACTCTCGAGCCGTTAAATGGGAATAGGTTCTCTTCTCGAGTTGAGTCCATAAATTGTGTTCTCCTCTCCAATGGGGACGACTGTGTGAGGGAATTTTCTGAGACTCCCCGTCGGTGCAGACCCAAGAGACTCCAGCCCCACCCGCGCAGAGGCCAGAGATACCGGCCCCGGAGCAAGCGACCATGCAAAGATGAGCGGCCATGAAGAGCTACCCCACGCCTGAGGCCAGGGCAGGAGGCCGAGAGGAGGTACCCCACATCCAATAGGCGGTGGCTGTGCGAGGGAGGGCCGACAGGATCTACTCACGTTCAAGGTCAGGAGGGGCGGCCTTGAGGACATACCCCTCATCCAAGGTAAGGTGCAGCAGCTGCACTTTCTTGGAGCAGCTGTGAAGAGATATCCCAAACCCAAGGTAAGAGAAACTAAATAAGATGGTAGGTATTGCGATGGGGCATCAGAGGCCAGACACACTGAAATCATAATCACAGGAATCTAGTCGATCTGACCACATGGAATGTGGTCCACTGGAGAAGGGAATGGCAAACCACTTCAGTATACTTGCCTTGAGAACCCCATGAACAATATCAAAGGGCAAAATGACAGGATACTGAATGAGGAATTCCCCAGGTCGGTAGGTGCCCAGTATGCTACTGGAGATCAGTGGAGAAATAACTCTAGAAGGAATGAAGGGATGGAGCAAAAGCAAAACCAGTACCCAGTTGTGATGGGACCGGTGATAGAAGCAAGGTCCGGTGCTGTAAAGAACAATATTGCAGAGGAACCTGGAATGTTAGGTCCATGAATCAAGGCAAATTCAGTTCAGTTCAGTTCAGTTCAGTCGCTCAGTCGTGTCCGACTCTCCGCGACCCCATGAATCACAGCACTCCAGGCCTCCCTGTCCATCACCAACTCCCGGAGTACACTCAAACTCATGTCCACAGAGTCGGTGATGCCATCCAGCCATCTCATTCTCCGTCGTCCCCTTCTCCTCCCGCCCCCAACCTTTCCCAGCATCAGAGTCTTTTCCAGTGAGTCAACTCGTCGCATGAGGTGGCCAAAGTATTGGAGTTTCAGCTTTAGCATCAGCCCTTCCAATGAACACCCAGGATTGATCTCCTTTAGAATGGACTGGTTGGATCTCCTTGCAGTATAAGGGACTCTCAAGAGTCTTCTCCAACACCACAGTTCAAAAGCATCGATTCTTCGGCGATCAGCTTTCTTCACAGTCCAACTTTCACATCCATACATGACCACGGGAAAAACCATTGCCTTTGGAAGTGGTCAAACAGGAGATGGCATGAGTGAACATAGACATTCTAGGAATCAGGGAATTAAAATGGACTGGAATGTGTGAATTTAACTCAGATGACCATTATATATACTACTGTGGTCAGGAATCCCTGAGAAGAAATGGAGTAGCCAACATGGTCAACAAAAGAGTCCGAAATGCAGTACTTGGATGCAATCTTAAAAATGACAGAATGATTTCTGTTCGTTTCCAAGGCAAACCATTCAATATTACAGTAATCCAGGCCTATGCCCCAATCAGTAACGCTGAAGACACCGAAGTTGAATGGTTCTATGAAGACCTACGAGACCTTTTAGAACTAACACCCAAAAAAGATGTCCTTTTCATTATAGGGGACTGGAATGCAAAAGTAGGAAGTCAAGAAACACCTGGAGTAACAGGCAAATTTGGCCTTGGAGCACGGAATGAAGCAGGGCCAAGGCTAATAGAGTTTTGTCAAGAGAACGCACTGGTCATAGCAAACACCCTCTTCCAACAACACAAAAGAAGACTCTACATGTGGACATCACCAGATGGTCAACACCGAAATCAGACTGATTATATACTTTGCAGCCAAAGATGGAGAAGCTGTATACAATTAGCAAAAACAAGACCAGGAGCTGACTGTGGCTCAGATCATGAACTCCTTATTGTCAAATTCAGACTTAAATTGAAGAAAGTAGGGAAAACCCCTAGACCATTCAGATATGACCTCAATCAAATCCCTTATGATTATACAGTGGAACTGAGAAATAGATTTAAGGGACTAGATCTGATAGATAGAGTGCCTGATGAACTCTGGACGGAGGTTCATGACATTGTACAGGAGACAGGGACCAAGAGCCTCCCCAAGGAAAAGAAATGCAAAAAAAGCAAAATGGCTGTCTGAGGTGGCCTTACAAATAGCTGTGAAAAGAAGAAAAGCGAAAAGCAAAGGAGAAAGGGAAAGATATAAGCATTAGAATGCAGAGTTCCAAAGAATAGCAAGGAGAGATAAGAAAGCCTTCCTCAGTGATTAATGCAAAGAAATAGAGGAAAACAACAGAATAGGAAAAACAAGAGATTTCTTCAAGAACATTAGAGATTCCAAGGGAACATTTCATGCAAAGATGGGCTCGATAAAGGACAGAAATGGTATGGACCTAACAGAAGCAGAAGATATTAAGAAGAGGTGGCAAGAATACATAGAAGAACTGTACAAAAAAGATTTTCACGATCAGGATAGTCACGGTAATGTGATCACTGACCTAGAGCCAGACATCTTGGAATGTGACGTCAAGTGGGCCTTAGAAAGCATCACTACGAACAAAGCTAGTGGAAGTGATGGAATTCCAGTTGAGTTCTTTCAAATCTTGAAAGATGATGCTGTGAAAGTGCTGCACTCAATATGCCAACAAATTTGCAAAACTCAGCAGTGGCCACAGGACTGGAAAATGTCAGTCTTCATTCCAATCCCAAAGAAAGGCAATGACAAAGAATGCTCAAACTACCGCACAATTGCACTCATCTTACACGCTAGTAAAGTCATGCTCAAAATTCTCCAAGCCAGGCTTCAGCAATATGTGATCCATGAATTCCCAGATGTTCAAGCGGGTTTTAGAAAAGGCAGGGGCACCAGAGATCAAATTGCCAACATCTGCTATATCATGGAGAAAGCAAGAGAGTTCCAGAAAAAACATCTATTTCTGCTTCATTGACTATGCCAAAGCCTTTGACTGCGTCGATCTCAATAAACGGTGGAAGATTCTGAAAGAGATGGGAATATCAGACCACCTGAGCTGCCTCTTGAGAAACCTGTATGCAGGTCAGGAAGCAACACTCAGAACTGTACATGGAAAAACAGACTGGTTCCAAATAGGAAAAGGAGTACGCCAAGGCTGTATATTGTCACCTTGATTATTTGATTTATATGCAGAGTACTTCATGAGAAACGCTGGGCTGGAAGAAGAACAAGCTGGAATCAAGATTGCTGGGAGAAATATCAATACCTCAGATATGCAGAATACCCCACCCTTATGGCAGAAAGTGAAGAGGAACTCAATAGCCTCTTGATGAAAGTGAAAGAGGAGAGTGAAAAGTTTGGCTTAAAGCTCAACATTCAGAAAACAAATATCATGGAATCTGGTCCCATCACTTCACTGGAAATAGATGGAAAAACAGTGGAAACAGTGTCAGACTTTATATTTTTGGGCTCCAAAATCACTTCAGATGCTGATTGCAGTCATGAAATTAAAAGGCGCTTACTCCTTGGAAGGAAAGTTATGACCAGCCTAGATAGCATATTAAAAAGCAGAGACATTACTTTGCCAACCAAGGTCCGTCTAGTCAAGGCTATGGTTTTTCCCGTGGTCATGTATGGATGTGAGAGTTGGACTGTGAAGAAAGCTGATCGCCGAAGAATTGATGCTTTTGAACTGTGGTGCTGGAGAAGACTCTTGAGAGTCCCTTATACTGCAAGAAGATCCAACCAGTCCATTCTAAGGGAGATCAATCCTGGGTGTTCATTGGAAGGACTGATTCTAAAGCTGAAACTCCAATACTTTGGCCAACTCATGAGAGGAGTTGACTCACTGGAATAGATTCTGATGCTAGGAAAGGTTGGGGGCGGGAGGAGAAGGGGACGACAGAGAATGAGATGGCTGGATAGCATCACCGACTCTGTGTACATGAGTTTGAGTGAATTCTGGGAGTGGGTGATGGACAGGGAGGCCTGGTGCACAGTGATCTATTGGGTCGCAGAGAGTCGGACACGACTGATCGACTGAACTAAAGTGAATAAAGTGTGTCAAGTACCCTTTTGCCTTTCAGGCGGGAATGTGGAATTTCTCTTGATTGTGCAGTGCAAAATTTCCTCATCTCGCCTTGAGGGGATAATTTTGTGGTGTTTCTCGAGATGCGGTGGGAAGCTGGGTGTAATTCTCGAGTTGCGACGGGGACCTCAGGAATTCGCTCGGGTTGCTTCAGGGAAGTCAAATTCACTTTTGTGTTGGAAGGGGAACTTCCGGATTACTTTCCAGCCATTAAATGGGAATAGGGCCTCTTCTCAAGTTGAGTCCAAAATGTGTTCTCCTCTCCAATGGGGATGGCTATGTCAGGGAACATTGTGAGTCGCATAAAGGGTGTCAATTAACATTTTTCCTTTCAAGCGGGAATGTGGGATTTCTCTTGAGATTCTGCAGCGAAAAATTTCCCCATCTCCCATTGCAGGATAATTTTGCAGTGTTTCTAGAGTTGCAGCCGGAAACTGCGGGTTCTTCATGAATTGCAATGGGGACCTCAGGTATTCGCTCGGGTTGCTACAGGGAAGTCAGGTCCCTTTTTGTGTTCGAAGGGGAACTTCGGGATTACTCTCGAGTCATTAAATGGGAATTGGCCTCTTCTCGAGTTAAATTCATAAAGTGTGTTCTCCTCTCCAATGGGGACGGCTGAGTGAGGGAACTTTCTGAGTCGCATAAAGGGTGTCCAGTACCTTTTTGCCTTTCAAGCGCGAATGTGGGATTTCTCTTGGGATTCTGCAGCATAAAATTTCCTCATCTCGCATTGAGGATATAATTTTGTGGTGTTTCTTGAGTTGCGGCAGGAAGCTGCGGTTACTTCTAGAGTTGCGACGGGGACCTCAGCAACTCACTCGGGTTGCTTCAGGGAAGTCAGGTCCCATTTTGTTTTGAAAGGGGAACTTCGGGATTACTCTGGAGCCGTAAAATGGGAATAGGGACTCTTCTCGAGTTGAGTCCATAAAATGTGTTCTCCTCTCCAATGGGGACTAACAGTGTTAGGGAAATTTCTGAATCGAATTATTGTTGTCAAGTACCCTTTAGCCTTTCAAGCTGGAATGTGGGATTCCTGCGCAAAATTTCCTCATCTCGCATTAAGGGTATAATTTTGTGGTGTTTCTCGAGTTGCGGTGGGAAGATTGGGGTATTTCTTGAGTTGCAACGGGGACCTCAGGAACTCGCTCGGGTTGTTTCAGGGAATTCAGGTCCCCTTTTTTGTTGGAAGGGGAACTTCCGGATTACTCTCGAGCTATTAAATGGGAATAGGGCCTCTTTTCGAGTTGAGTCCATAAAGTGTGTTCTCCTGTCCAACTGGGACGTCTGTGTGAGGGAAATTAATGTGTCGCATAAAGAGTGTCAAGTACCCTTTTGATTTTCAGGCGAGAATGTGGGATTTCTCTTGAAAAGTGCTGCGCAAAATTTCCTCATCTCGCATTGAGGGGATAATTTTATTGTGTTTCTCCTGTTGAGGCGGGAAGCTGGGGGTACAATTGGAGTTGCGACATGAAATTCAGGAACTCGCTCGTTTTGCTTCAGGGAAGTTATATCCCCTATTTATTGGAAAGGTAATTTCGGGATTACTCTCGAGCCGTTAAATGGAAATAGGGCCTCTTCTCGAGTGGAGTCCATAAAGTAGGTTCTACTCTCCAATGGGGACGACTGTGTGAGGGAAATTTCTGAGTCGCATAAAGCAATTCAAGTACCTGTTTGCCTTTCAAGCGGGAAAGTAGGATTTCTCTTGAGATTCTGCAGTGCAAAATTTCCTCATCTCACATTGAGGGGATAATTTTGTGGTGTTTTTCGAGTTTCGGCGGGAAGTTGGGGGAACTTCTCGAGTTGTGACGGGGACCTCATTAACTCGCTTGGGTTTCGTCAGGGAAATCAGGTCCGTCTTTGTGTTGGGAGGGGAATTTCGGGATTACTCTTGATCCGTTAAATGGGAATAGGGCCTCTTCTTGATTTGAGTCCATAAAGTGTGTTCTACTCTCCAATGGCGATGGCTGATTGAGGGAACTTTCTGAGACCCATAAAGGGTGTCAAGTACACTTTTGCCTTTGAAGTGGGAATATTTGATTTCTCTTGAGATTCTGCAGTGGAAAATTTCCTCATCTCGCATTGAGGGGATAATTTTGTGGTGTTTCTCGAGTTGTGGCGGGAAGATTAGGGTATTTCTCGAGTTGCGACGGGGAACTAAGGAACTCGCTCGGGTTGCTTCAGGGATGTCAGGTCCCCTTTTTTGTTGGAAGGGAAACTTCCGGATTACTCTCGAGCTGTTAAATGGGAATAGGGCCTCTTCTCAAGTTGAGTCCATAAAGTGTGTTCTCCTCTCCAATTGGGACGTCTGTGTGAGGGACATTTATATTCGCATAAAGGGTGTCAAGTACCCTTTCATTTTCAGTCGAGAATGTGGGATTTCTCTTGAATAGTGCTGCAAAATTTCCTCATCACGCATTGAAGGGATAATTTTCTGATGTTTCTCCTGTTGAGGCGAGAAGCTGGGGGAACTTCTCGAGTAGCGACGAGGACCTCAGGAACTCACTCTGGTTACTTTAGGCATGTCAGGTCCCCTTTTGTGTTGGTAGGGGAACTTCACCGTTACTCTCGAACTCTTAAATGGGAATAGGGCCTCTTCTAGAGTTGAGTCCATAAAGTGTGTTCTCCTCTTTAATGGGGACAGCTGTGTGAGGGAGATTTATGAGTCGCCTAAAGGCTGTCAAGTACCCTTTTGATTTTCAGGCGGGAATGTGGAATTTCTCTTGAATTGTACAGTGCAAAATTCCCACATCTCGCATTGAGCGGATAATTTTGTGGTGTTACGCCTGTTGAGGCCGGAAGCTGGGGGTACATCTCGAGTTGCGACCGGGACTTCAGGAACTCACTTGGGTTCCTTCAGGGAAGTAAATTCCCCTTTTGTGAAGTAGGGGAAACCTCAGGATTACTCTCGAACCGTTAAAGGGGAATAGCGCCTCTTCTTGTGTTGAGTCCAAAAAGTGTATTTTCCTCACCAATGGGGACGACTGTGTGAGGGAACTTTCTGAGTCTCATAAAGTTTGTCAAGTACAGTTTTGCCTTTCTAGAGGGAATGTGGGATGTCTCTTGAGATTCTGCAGCAAAAAATTTTAGTCATTTCACATTGAGGGGATAATTTTGTGGTGTTTCTCGATTAACGGCGGGAAGTTGGGTACTTCCCGAATTGCGACGGGGACCTCAGGAACTCGTTTGGGTTGTTCCAGAGAAGTCAGATTCCCTTTTGTGTTGGAACGGAAACTTCCGGATTACTCCCAAGACGTTAAATGGGAATAGGGCCTCTTCTAGACTTGAGTCCTTAAATTGTGTTCTCCTCTCCAATGGGGACGTCTGTTAGGGAACTTTCTGAGTCGCATAAAGTGTGTCAAATAACTTTTTGCCTTTCAAGCAGAAATGTGAGATTTCTCTTGAGATTCTGCAGCGCAAAAATACCTCATATCGCATTGAGGGAATAATTTTGAGGTGCTTCTCCAGTTGGGCCTGGTAGGTGGAGTATTTTACGAAATGCGACTGGGACCTCAGGAACTTGCTCGGGTTGCTTCAGGGAAGTAAGTTCCCTTTTTGTTGAAAGGAGAACTTTCGGAATACTCTCAAGCCATAAAATGGAAATAGAGCCTCTTCTCGAGTTGAGTTCATAAATTGTGTTCTGCTCTCCAATGGGGACGGCTGTGTGAGCGAACTTTCTGAGTCTCATAAATGGTGTCAAGTACGCTTTTGCCTTTCAAGAGGGAATGTGGTATTTCTCTTGAGATTCTGCAGCTCAAAAATTTCCACATCTCGCATTGAGAGGATAATTTTGTGGTGTTTCTGGACATGGGGAGGGAAGCTGGGGATACTTCTCGAGTTGTGATGGGGACCTCAGGAACTCGCTCGGGTTTCTTCAGGGAAGGAAGGTCTCACATTTTGTGTTGGAAGGGTAACTTCCGGTTTACTCTCCAGCCGTTAAATGGGAATAGGGCCTCATCTCGAATTGAGTCCATAAAGTGTGTTCTCCTGTCCATTGGGCACGGCTGTTTGAGAAAACTTTCTGAGTCGCATAAAGGGTGTCAAGTACCCTCTTTCTTTTCAAGAGGGAATGTGGTATTTTTCTTGAGATTCTGCAGCACAAGGTTTCCTCATCTCACATTGAGGGGATAATTTTCTGGTGTTTCTCGAGTTGCGGCGGGAAGCTGGGGGTACTTCTCCAGTTGCGACTGGGAGCTCAGGAACTAGCTCGGTTTGCATCAGGGAAGTTAGTTTCCCTTTTGTGTTGGAAGGGGAACTTCCGGTTTACTCTTGATCCGGTAAATGCGAATAGGGCCTCCTCTCGAATTGAGTCCTTAAAGTGTGTTCTCCTCTCCAATGGGGACTGATGTTAGTAAATTTTCTGAGTTGCATAAAGAGTGTGAATTACCCTTCTGCCTTTCAAGAGGGAATGTGGTATTTCTCTTGAGATTCTGCAGGGTAATATTTCCTCATCTCACACTGAGGGGATAATTTTGTGTAGTTTCCTGATTTACGGCGGGTAGCTGGGGGTACTTCTCGAGTTGCAACCGCGACCTCAGGTCTTTGCTCTGGTTTCTTCAGGGAAGGAAGGTCATCTTTTGTGTTGGAAGGGGAACTTTCGGTTTACTCTTGAGCGGTTGATTGGGAATAGGGCCTCTTCTCGAATTGAGTCCATAACGTGTGTTCTCCTCTCCAAAGGGTACAGCTGTGTGAGGGAACTTTCTGAGTCGCATAAAGGGTGTCAAGTTTCCTTTTGCCTTTCGAGAGGGAATGTGGGATTACTCTTGAGATTATACAGCGAAAAATTCCTCATCTCGCATTGAGGGGATAATTTTGTAGTGTTTCTCGAGTTGCGTCAGGAAGCTTGGGGTACTTTTCGAGTTGTGACAGGGACCTCAGGAACTCGCTGGGATTGCTTCAGGAAAGTCTGTTCCCCTTATGTGTTGGAAGGGCAACTTCCAGTTTATTCTCAAGCCGTTAAATGGGCTTAGGGCCTCATTTCGAATTGAGTCCATAAAGTGTATTCTCCTGTCCAATAGGGACGGCTGTGTGAGGGAACTTTCTGAGTCGCCTAAAGGGTGTCAACTACCTTTTGCCTTTCAAGCGGGAATGTGGGATTTCCTTGAGATTCTGCAGCGCAAAATTTCCTCATCTTGCACAGAGGAGATAATTTTGTGGTTTTTCTCGAGTTGTGGCGGGAAGCTGGGTGTACTTCTCGAGTTGCGAAGGGGATCTCAGTAAATCCCTCGGGTTGCTTCAGGGAGGTCATGTCTCCTTTTGTGTTGGACTGGGAACTTCCGGATGACTCTCGTGCCCTTAAATGGGAATAGGGCCTCTTCCCAATTTGAGTCCATAAAGTGTGTCCTCCTCTCCAATGGGGACGGTTGTTTGAGGGAAATATCTGAGTCACATAAAGGGTGTCCAGTACACTTTTGCCTTTCAAGCGGGAATTTGGGTTTTCTCTTGAGATTCTGCAGCGCAAAATTACCTCATCTGCATTGAGGTGATAATTTTGTGGTGTTTCTCGAGTTTCTGCGGGGAGCTGGGGGTACATCTCGAGTTGGGACATGGACCTCAGGAACTCGCTACGGTTGCTTCAGGGAAGTCAGGTCCCCTATTGTGTTGGAAGGGAAATATCCAAATTACTCTCGAGACGTTAAATGCATATAGGGCCTCTTTTCCAATTGAGTCCATAAAATGTGGTCTCTTCTGCAATGTGTACGGTTGTGTGAATGAATTATCTGAGTCGCATAAAGTGTGTAAAGGACCCTTTTGCCTTTGAAGTGTGAATGTGCGATTTCTCTTGAGATTCTGCAGCGGAAATTTTCCTCATCTCACATTGAAGGTATAATCTTGTGCTGTTTCTTGAAATGCGGTGGGAAAATGGGGGTACTCCTCGAGTTGCGACTGGAACCACAGGAACTCTCTCGGATCGCTTCAGGGAAGTCCGGTCCCCTTTAGTGTCGGAAGGGGAACGTCCTATTTAATCTCGAGCCCTTAAATGGGAATAAGGCCTCTTCTCGAGTTGAGTCCTTAAAGTGTGTTCCCCTCTCCAATGGGAACGGCAGTTTGAGGGAACTTTCTGAGTCGCATAAAGGGTGTCAAGTACACTTTTGTCTTTCAAGCGGGAATGTGGATTTTCTCTTGAGATTCAGCAGCGCAAAATTTCCTCATCTCCCATTGAGGGGATAATTTTGTGGTGTTTCTCGAGTTGCCGCTGGAAGTAGAGGGTATTTCTCGAGTTGCGATGGGGACCTCAGGAACTCGCTCGAGTTGCTTCAGGGAAGTCAAGTCCCGTTTTGTGTTGGAAGGGAAACTTCCGGATTACTCTCAAGCGGTTAAATGGGAATATTGCCTCTTCTCAATATGAGTCCATAATGTGTGTTCTCCTCTCCACTGAGGACGGATGTTAATGACCATTCTGAGTCGCCTAAAGGGAGTCAAGTACCCTTTTGCCTTTCAAACGGGAATGTGGGATGTCTCTTGAGGTTCAGCAGCACAAAATTTCCTCATCTCGCATGAGGGTACAATTTTGTTGGTGTTTCTCGAGTTGCGGCGGGAAGCTGGGGGTACGTCTTGAGTTGCGACGGGGACCTCAGGAACTCGCTCGGATTGCTTCAGGGAAGTGAGTTCCCCTTTTGTGTTGGATGGGGAACTTCTGGTTTACTCTGGAGCCGTTAAATGGGAAAAGGGCCTCATCTTAAATTGAGTCCATATAGTGTGTTCTCCTCTCCAATGTGGACTCATGTTAGTGAAATTTCTGAGTGGCATAAAGGCTGTCAAGTACCCTATTGTCTTACAAGAGTTATTCTGGTAATTCTCTTGAGATTCTGCAGCACAGAATTTCCTCATGTCGCATTAGGGGTTAATTTTGTGGTGTTTCTCGAGTTGCGGCGGGAAGCTGGGCGTACTTCTCGAGTTGCGACGAGGACCTCAGGAACTCGCTCTGGTTGCTTCAGGGAAGTCAGGTCCCCTTTTTTGTTGGAAGAGGAACTTCCGGTTTAATCTCTAGCCGTTTAATGGGAATAAGGCTTCATCTCGAATTGAGTCCATAAAATGTGTTCTCCTGTCCAATTGGGAAGGCTGTGTGAGGGAACTAACTGAGTCGCAAAAAGGGTGTCAAGAACCCTTTTGCCTTTCAAGAGGGAATGTGATATTACTCTTGAGATTATGCAGCGAAAATTTCCTCATGTCACATTGAGGGATAATTTAGCGGTATTTCTCGTGTTGCGGCGGGAAGCTGGGGGTACTTCTCGAGTTACGTCGGGCACCTCAGGAACTCGCTCAGGTCGCTTCAGGGTAGTCAGGTCCACTTTTGTGTTGGGAGCGGAACATCCTGTTACTCTCAAGCGGTTAAATGGCAATAGGGCCTCATCTCGAATTGAGTCCATAACTTGTGTTCTCCTCTCCAATGGGTACAGCTGTGTGAGGGAACTTTCTGAGTCGCATAAAGGGTGTCAAGTACCTTTTTGCCTTTCAAGAGGGAATGTGGGATTACTCTTGAGATTATGCATCGAAAATTTCCTCATTTCGCTTTAAGTGATAATTTTGTGGTGTTTCTCGAGTTGCGGTGGAAAGCTGGGGGTAGTTTTTGAGTTGCGACAGGGACCTCAGGAACTCGCTTGGGTTGCTTTAGTGAATTCAGGTCCCCTTATGTGTTGGAAGGGGAACTTCTGCTTTACTCCAGAACAGTTAAATGGTAATAGGGCTTCATCTCGTATTGAGTGCATTAATTGTTTTCTCCTGTCCAATGGGGAGGACTGTGTAAGGGAACATTCAGAGTCGCATCAAGGGTGTCAAGTAACCTTTTGCCTATCAAGAGGGAATGTTGGATTACTCTTGAGATTATGCAGCATAAAATTTCCTCATCTCGCATTGAGGGGATAATTTTGTGGTGTTTCCCGTGTTGCCGCTGGAAGTAGAGGGTACTTCTCAAGTTGCGACGGGGACCTCAGGAACTCGCTCGGTTTGCTTCAGGGAAGTCAAGTCCCCTTTTTTGCTGGAAGGGGAACTTCCGGATTCCTCTCGAGCCATTAAATGGGAATATTGCCTCTTCTTGATTTGAGTCCATAAAGTGTGCTCTCCTCTCCACTGAGGATGGATGATAGGGACCATTCTGAGTCGCCTGAAGGGAGGCAAGTACCTTTTGGACTTTCTATGGGAATGTGGGATTTCTCTTGAGATTCTGCAGCGCAAAATTTCCTCATCTCACATTGAGGGGATAATTTTGTGTTGTTTCTCGAATTGAGGTGTGAAGCGGGGGGAACTCCTCGAGTTGCGACGGGGACCTCGGGAATTCACTCGAGTTACTTCAGGGAAGTCAGGTCCTCTTTTGTGCTGGAAGGGGAACTTCCGGATTACTCTCGAGCCTTTTAATGGGAATAGGGCCTATTCTAGATTCAGTCGATAAAGTGTGTTTTCCTCTCCAATAAGGACAGATATTAGGGAACTTTCTGAGTGGCATAAAGTGTGTCAAGTGCACTTTTGCCTTTCAGTCGGGAATGTGGGATTTCTTCTGAGATTCTGTGGCGCAAAATTACCTCATCTGGCATTCAGGGGAAAATTTTGTGGTGTTTTATCAGTTACGGCAGGAAGCTAGCGGTAATTCGAGAGTTGCGACAGGGACCTCAGGAACTCGCTCGGGTTGCTTCAGGGAATGCAGGTCCCCTTTTTTTTGGAAGGGGAACTTCCGGTTTACTCTCGAGCCGTTAAATGGGAATAGGTCCTCAACTCGAATTGAGTTCATAAATTGTGTTCTCCTGTCCAGTGGGGTCGGCTGTGTGATCGAACTTTCTGAGTCGCATAAAGGGTGTCAAGTACCCTTTTGCCATTCAAGAGGGAATGTAGTATTTCTGTTGAGATTCTGCAGCATAAAATTTCCTCATCTCGCATTGATGGCATAATTCTCTGGTGTTTCTTGAGTTGCGGGGGGAAGTTGGGGGTACTTCCTGAGTTGCGATGGGGACCTCAGGAATTCGCTCGGATTGCTTCAGGGAAGGCAGGTCCCCTTATGTGTTGGAAGGGTAACTTCCGGTTTACTCTCGAGCCGTTAAATGGGAATAGGGGCTCATCTCAAATTGAGTGCATATTCTGTGTTCTCCTGTCCAATGGGAACGGCTGTGTGAGGGAACTTTCTGAGTCGCATAAAGGGTGTCAAGTACCCTTTTGCCTTTAGAGGGAATGTGGTATTTCTCTTGAGATTCTGCATCGCAAAATTTCCTCATCTCGCATTGAGGGGATAATTTTGTGGTGTTTCTCGAGTTTCGGCGGGAAGCTGGGGAAACTTCTCGAGTAGTTAAGAGGACCTCTGGAATTCACTCTGGTTGCTTCAGGGAAGTTAGGTCCCCTTTTGTGTTGGAAGAGGAATTTCGAAATTACTCTCGAACCGTTAAATGGCAATAGGGCCTCTTCTCGAATTAAGTCCATAAAATGTGTTCTCCTCTCCAATGGGGACGACTGTGTGAGGGAATTTTCTGAGACTCACCAGGCGGAGCAGACGCGACAGATGACGTCCCCTCCCACGCAGTCGTGAGAGACGCTGGCCCCGCCCTCGCAGAGGTGAGAGACCCAGGCCCCGCCCAGCCAGACGCGAGAGACGCCAGCCCTGGCGCAACTGACCATGCAAGATGCCCGGCCATGAGGATTTACCCCACGCCTGAGGTCAGGGCAGGCGGCCAAGAGGAGGTACACCACGTCCAATAGGCGGTGGCTGTGCGGGGGAGGGCCGAGAGGAGCTACACACGTTCAAGGTCAGGAGGGGCAGCCTTGAGGACATACCCCTCATCCAAGTTAAGGTGAAGCATCTGAGCTTTCTTGGAGCAGGTGTGAAGAGATATCCCACACCCAAGGTAAGAGAAACTCAAATAAGATGGTAGGTATTGCGAGGGGGTATCAGAGGGCAGACACACTGAAATCATAATCACAGGAATCTAGTCGATCTGATCACATGGACCACAGCCGAATGTGGTCCACTGGAGGAGGGAATGGCAAACCACTCCAATATACTTGCCTTGAGAACCCCATGAAGAGTATCAAAGGGCAAAATGACAGGATACTGAATGAGGAATTCCCCAGGTCGGTAGGTGCCCAGTATGCTACTGGAGATCAGTGGAGAAATAACTCTAGAAAGAATGAAGGGATGGAACAAAAGCAAAACCAGTACCCAGTTGTGGATGTGACCGGTGATAGAAGCAAGGTCAGGTGCTGTAAAGAGCAATATTGCATAGGAACCTGGAATGTTAGGTCCATGAATCAAGGCAAATTAGAAGTGGTCAAACGAGATAGAAAGAGTGAACATAGTCATTCTAGGAATCAGTGAATTAAAATGGACTGGAATGTGTGGATTTAACTAAGATGACCATTATATCTACTACTGTGGGCAGGAATCCCTTAGAAGAAATTGAGTAGCCATCATGGCCAACAAAAGAGTCCGAAATGCAATACTTGGATGCAATCTTAAAAACGACAGAATGATTTCTGTTCGTTTCCAAGGCAACCCATTCAACATTTCAGTAATCCAGGCCTATGCCCCAACCACTAACGCTGAAGAAGCCGAAGTTGAACGGTTCTATGAAGACCTACAAGACCTTTTAGAACTAACACCCAAAAAAGATGTCCTTTTCATAATAGGGGACTGGAAAGCAAAAGTAGGAAATCAAGAAACACCTGGAGAAACAGGCAAATTTGGCCTTGGAGCACGGAATGAAGCAGGGCCAAGGCTAATAGAGTTTTGTCAAGAGAACGCACTGGCCATAGCAAACACCCTCTTCCAACAACACAAGAGAAGACTCTATACGTGGACATCACCAGATGGTCAACACCAAAATCAGACTGATTATATTCTCTGCAGCCAAAGACGGATAAGCTGTATACAGTTAGCAAAAACAAGACCAGGAGCTGACTGTGGCTCAGATCATGAACTCCTAATTGCCAAATTCAGACTTAAATTGAAGAAAGTAGGGAAAACCCCTAGAGCATTCAGATATGACCTAAATCAAATCCCTTATGATTATTCAGTGGAAGTGAGAAATAGATTTAAGGGACTAGATCTCATAGATAGAGTGCCTGATGAACTCTGGACGGAGGTTCGTGACATGGTACAGGAGACAGGGACCAAGACCATCCCCATGGAAAAGAAATGCAAAAAAAGCAAAATGGCTGTCTGAGGTGGCCTTACAAATAGCTGTGAAAAGAAGAGAAGTGAAAGGCAAAGGAGAAAGGGAAAGATATAAGCATTAGAATGCAGAGTTCCAAAGAATAGCAAAGAGAGATAAGAAATCCTTCCTCAGTGATCTATGCAAAGAAATAGAGGAAAACAACAGAATAGGAAAAACAAGAGATCTCTTCAAGAACATTAGAGTTTCCAAGGGAACATTTCATGCAAAGAAGGGCTCAATAAAGAACAGAAATGGTATGGACCTAACAGAAGCAGAAGATATTAAGAAGAGGTGGCAAGAATACACAGAAGAACTGTTACAAAAAAGATCTTCACGACCAGGATAGTCACGAAAATGTGATCACTGACCTAGAGCCAGACATCTTGGAATGTGAAGTCAAGTGGGCCTTAGAAAGCATCACTACGAACAAAGCTAGTGGAAGTGATGGAATTCCAGTTGAGCTCTTTCAAATCTTGAAAGATGATGCTGTGAAAGTGCTGCACTCAATATGCCAACAAATTTGCAAAACTCAGCAGTGGCCACAGGACTGGAAAATGTCAGTCTTCATTCCAATCCCAAAGAAAGGCAATGACAAAGAATGCTCAAACTACCGCACAATTGCACTCATCTCACACGCTAGTAAAGTCATGCTCAAAATTCTCCAAGCCAGGCTTCAGCAATATGTGATCTGTGAACTCCCAGATGTTCAAGCAGGTTTTAGAAAAGACAGAGGCACCAGAGATCAAATTGCCAACATCCGCTGGATCATGGAGAAAGCAAGAGAGTTCCAGAAAAACATCTATTTCTGCTTCATTGACTATGCCAAAGCCTTTCACTGTGTGGACCACAATAAAGAGTGGAAGATTCTGAAAGAGATGGGAATCCCAGACCACCTGAGCTGCCTCTTGAGAAACCTGTATGCAGGTCAGGAAGCAGCACTCAGAACTGTACATGGAAGAACAGACTGGTTCCAAATATGAAAAGGAGTACGTCAAGGCTGTATATTGTCACCTTGCCTATTTAACTTATATGCAGAGTACATCATGAGAAATGCTGTGCTGGAAGAAGCACAAGCTGGAATCAAGATTTCTGGGAGAAATATCAATAACCTCAGATATGCAGATGACACCACCCTTAGGGCAGAAAGTGAAGAGGAACTCAAAACCCTCTTGATGAAAGTGAAAGAGGAGAGTGAAAAGGTTGGCTTGAAGCTCAACATTCAGAAAACAAAGATCATGGAATCTGATCCCATCACTTCACAGGAAATAGATGAAAAAAAAGTGGAAACAGTGTCAGACTTTATTTTTGGTGGCTCCAAAATCACTGCAGATGCTAATTGCAGCCATGAAATTAAAAGGCGCTTATTCCTTGGAAGGAAAGTTGTGACCAACCTTGATAGTATATTAAAAGAAGAGACATTACTTTGCCAACCAAGGTCCGTTTACTCAAGGCTATGGTTTTTCCCGTGGTCATGTATGGATGTGAGAGTTGGACTGTGAAGAAAGCTGATTGCCGAAGAATTGACGCTTTTGAACTTGGTGTTGGAGAAGATTCTTGAGAGTCCCTTAGACTGCAAGGAGATCCAACCAGTCCATTCTAAAGGAGATCAATCCTGGGTGTTCATTGGAAGGACTGATGCTAAAGCTGAAACTGCAATAGTTTGGCAACCTCAGGCGACGAGTTGACTCACTGGAAAAGTTTCTGATGCTAGCAAAGGTTTGGGCGGGAGGAGAAGGGGACGACAGAGAATGAGATGGCTGGATCGAATCACCGACTCTGTGGACATGAGTTTGCGTGAACTCCGGGAGTTGGATATGGACAGGGAGGCTTGGCGAACAGTGATTCATGGGGTCGCGGAGAGTCGGACACTACTGAGCGACTGAACTGAACTGAACTGAAAAAAGTGTGTCAAGTAACCTTTTGCCTTTCAGACGGGAATGTGGAATTTCTCTTGATTGTGCAGTGCAAAATTTCCTCATCTCGCATGAGGGGATAATTTTGTGGTGTTTCTCGAGTTGTGGTGGGAAGCTGCGGTTACTTCTAGAGTTGCGACGGGCACCTCAGCATCTCGCTCGGGTTGCTTCAGGGAAGTCAGGTCCCCTTTTGTTCTGGTAGGGGAACTTCTGGATTACTCTCGAGCCCTTAAATGGGAATAGGGACTCTTCTCGAGTTGAGTCCATAAAGTGTGATCTCCTCTCCAATGGGAACGGCTGTGTGAGGGAACTTTCTGAGTTGCATAAACGTTGTCAAGTACCCTTTTGCCTTTCAAGCCGGAATGTGGGATTTCCCTTGAGATTCTGACCGCAAATTTTCCTCATCTAGCATTGAGGGGATAATTTTGTGGTGTAACTTGTGATGGGGCGGGAAGCTGCGGATTTTTCTCTTTGCAATGGGGACCTCAGGAAATCGCTCGGGTTGCTTCAGGGAAGTCAGCTCCTCTTTTGTGTTGCAGGTGGAACTTCCGGATTACACTCGAGCCCTTAAAAGGGAATAGGGCCTCTTCGCCAATAGAGTCCATAAAGTGTGTCCTCCTCTCCAATGGGGACCGCTGTGTGAGGGAACATTCTGAGTCGCATAAAGGGAATCAAGTACCCTTTTGCCTTTTAAGAGGGAATGTGGGATTTCTCTTGAGATTCTGCAGTGCAAAATTTCCTCATCTCGCATTGAGGGGATAATTTTTTGGTGTTTCTCAAGTTGCGGCGGATATCTGGTGGTATTTCTCGAGTTGCGACGGGAAACTCAGGAATTCCCTCGGGTTGCTGCAGGGAATTCAGGTCCCCTTTTGTGTTGGAAGGGGAACTTCCGGATTACTCTCGAGCTGTTTAACGGGGACTCTTTTCGAATTGATTCCATAAAGTGTGTTCTCCTCTCTAATAGGGACGGCTCTGTGAGAGAACATTCTGAGTCGCATAAAAGGTGTCTAGTAACATTTTCTCTTTCAAGAGGGAATGTGGAATTTCTCTTGAGATTCTGCAGCGCAAAATTTCCTATTCTCGCCTTAAGGGGATAATTTTGTGATGTTTCTAGAATTGTGGAGGGAAGATGGGTGTACATCTCGAGTTGCGATGGGGACCTCAGGAACTCGTTCGGGTTGCTTCATGAATGACAGGTCTGCTTTTGTGCTGGAAGGGGAACATCTGGAATACTCTGCAGCCGTTAAAAGGGAATAGGGCCGCTTCTTGAATTGAGTCCATAAAGTGTGTTCTCCTCTCCAATTGGGATGGCTTTGTGAGGGAATATTCTGAGTCGCATAAAGGGTGTCAAGTACTCTATTGCCTTTCAAGTGGGAATGTGGGTTTTCTCTTGAGATTCTGCAGCGCAAAATTTCCTCATCTCAAATTGAGAGAATAATTTTGTGGTGTTTCTCGAGTTGCAGCGGGAAGCAGGGGGTACTTCTAGAGTAGCGAAGGGGACCTCAGGACCTCGATCGGGTTGCTTCAGGGAAGTCAAGTCCACTTTTGTGTTGGAAGGGGAACTTCCGGATTACTCTCGAACCTTTAAATGGGAATACTGCCTCTTCTTGATTTGATTCCATAAAGTGTGTTCCCCTTTCCAACGGTGACAGATGTTAGGGAACATTCTGAGTCGCCTAAGTGGAGTCAAGTACACTTTTGCCATTCAAGCGGGAATGTGGGATTTATCTTGAAATTCTGCAGCGGAAAATTTCCTCATCTCACATTGGGGGTATAATTTTGTGTTGTTTCTCGAATTGTGGCGGGTTGCTGGGGGTATTTCTCCAGTTGCAACGGGGACTTCAGGAACTCACTCGAGTTAATTCGGGGAAATCAGTTCCCCTTTTGTGCTAGAAGGGGAACTTCCAGATTACTCTCGAGTCCTTTTTGGGAATAGGGACTCTTCTCGAGTTGAGTCCATAAAGTGTGTTCTCCTCTCCAATCCGGACAGATGTTAGGGAACTTTCTGAGTGGCATAAAGTGTGTCAAGTAACCCTTTGCCTTTCAAGTGGGAATGTGGGATTTCTCTTGAGATTCTGCAGTGCAAACATACCTCATCTCACATTGAGGGGTTAATTTTGTGGTGTTTCTCGAGTTTCGGTCGGAAGTAGTGGGTACGTCTCAAGTTGCGCCCCGGACCTCAGGAATTCGCTCGGGTTGCTTCAGGCAAGTCAGGTCCCCTTTGGTGTTGGAAAAGGAACTACCAGTTTACTCTCGAGCCGTTAAATCGCAATAGGGGCTCATCTCGAATTGAGTCCATAAAGTGTGTTCTCCTCTCCAAACGGGACTAAATTTAGTGAAATTTCTCAGTCGCATAAAGGGCATCAAGTACACTTTTGCCTTTCAAGAGGGAATGTGGTATTTCTCTTGAGAATCTGCAGCGCAAATTTCCTCATCTCCCATTGAGGTGAAAATTTTCTGGTGTTTTTCGAGTTACGGCGGGAAGCTAGGGTATTTCTCTAGTTACGACGAGGACCTCAGGAACACGCTCGGGTTGCTTCAGCGAAGTCAGGTCCCCATTGCTGTTGTAACGGGAACTTCCGGTTTACCCTCGAGCGGTTATATGGGAATAGGGGCTCATCTCGAATTGAGTCCATAAAGTGTGTTCTCCTCCCCAATGGGGACTGATGTTAGTGAAATGTCTGAGTCGCATAAAGGGTGTCAAGTACCCTTTTGCCTTTCAAGCGGGAATGTTTTATTTCTCTTGAGATTCTGCAGCCCGAAATTTCCTCATCTCGCATTGACGCGATAATTTTCTGGTGTTTCTCGAGTTGGGGCGTGAAGCTGGGAGTACTGCTGGAGTTGCGACAGGGACCTCAGGAACTTGCTCGGGTTGCTTCAGGGAAGTCAGGTCCCATTTTGTGAAAGAAGGGGAACTTCGGGTTTATTCTCGAGCCGTTAAATGGGAATAGAGGGTCATCTCGAATTGAGTCAATAAAGTGTGTTCTCCTCTCCAATGGGGACGGCTGCGTGAGGGAACTTTCTGAGTTGCATAAAGAGTGTCAAGTACCCTTTTGCCATTCAAAAGGGAATATGTTATTTCTGTTGAGATACTGCAGCATAAAATTTCCTAATCTCGCATTGAGGGGATAATTTTGGGGTGTTTCTCCAGTTGTGGCGGGAAGCTGGGGCAAATGCTAGAGTTGCGACTGGGACCTCAGGAACTCGCTCGGATTGCTTCAGGGAAGTCAGCTCCCCTTTTGTGTTGTAAGGGGAACTTCCAGTTTACTCTCGAGCCCTTAAATGGGAATAGGGCCTCATCACGAATTGAGTTCATAAAGTGTGTTCTCCTGTCCAATAGGGACGGCTGTGTGAGGGAACTTTCTGAGTCGCATAAAGGGAGTCAAGTACCCTTTCGCCTTTCAAGCGGGAATGTTTTATTTCTCTTGAGATTCTGCAGCCCAAAATTTCCTCATCTGGCACTGACGAGATAATTTTGTGGTGTTTCTCGAGTTTGTGCGTGCAGCTGGGAGTATTGCTAGAGTTGCCACAGGGACCTCAGGAACTCGCTCGGGTTGCTTCAGGGAAGTCACGTCCCATTTTGTGAAAGAAGGGGAACTTCCGGTTTACTCTCGAGCCGTTAAATGGGAATAGGGTCTCATCTCGAATTGAGTCCATAAATTGTGTTCTCCTCTCCAATGGGGACGGCTGTGTGAGGGAACTTTCTGAGTCGCATAAAGGTTGTCAAGTACACTTTTGCCTTTCAAGAGGGATCGTGGTATTTCTCTGGAGATTCGGAAGTGCAAAATTTCCTCATCTCGCATTGTGGGGATAATTTTTCAGTGTTTCTCGAGTTGCGGTAGAAACCTGGGTGTACTTCTCGAGTTGCGACGGGGACCTCAGGAAATCGCTTGGGTTGCTTCAGGGAAGTCAGGTCCCCTTGTGTGTTTGAAGGGGAATTTCCGGTTTACTCTAGAGACATTAAATGGCAATAGGGCCTCATCTCGAATTGAGTCCATAAAGTGTGTTCTCCTTTCAAATGGGGACCGCTGGGTGATGGAACTTTTTGAGTCACATAAAAGGTGTGAAGTACTCTTTTGCCTTTCAAGAGAGAATGTGGTATTTCTCTTGAGATTCTGCAGTTCAAAAATTCCTCATCTTGCATTGAGGGGATAATTTTGTGTTTTTTCTCGAGTTGCGGCGGGATGCTGGGGGTACTTCTCGAGTTGCAATGGGGACCTCAGGAACTCGCTCAGGTTTCTTCAGGGAAGGCAGGTCCCCTTTTGAGTTGAAAGGGGATCTTCCGGTTTACTCTCGAGCCTGTAAGTGGGAATAGGGCCTCATTTCGTATTGAGTCCATAAAGTGTGATCTCCTCTCCAATGGTGACTGATGTTAGCGAAATTTCTGAGTCGCATAAATGGTGTCAAGTACTCTTTCCCTTTCAAGAGGGAATGTGGTATTTGTCTTGAGATTGTGCAGCGAAAATTTCCTCATCTTGCATTGAGGGGAAAATTTTGTTGTGTATCTCGAGCTACGACGGGAACCTGGGGGTAATTCTCAAGTTGCAACCGGGACCTCAGGAACTCGCTCGGGTTGCTTCAAGGAAGGTATGTCCCCTATTGTGTTGGAAGTGGAACTTCCTGTTTACTTTCGAGCTGTTAAATGAGAATAGGGTCTTATCGCGATTTGAGTCCATAAAGAGTGTTCTCCTCTCCAAAGGGGACTGATGTTATTGAAATTTCTGAGTTTCATAAAGGGTGTCAAGTAACTTTTGCCTTTCAAGAGGGAATGTGGTATTTCTCTTGAGATTCTGCAGCGCAATATTTCCTCATCTCGCATTGAGGGGATAATTTTTTAGTTTTTCACGAGTTGAGGCAGGAATCTGGCGGTAATTCTCGAGTTGCGACGGGGACCTCAGGAACTCGCTCGGGTTACTTCAGGGAATTCAAGTCCCCTTTGGTGTTGGAAGGGGAACTTCCGGTTTACTCTCCAGCCATTAAATGGGAATAGGGGCTCATCTCGAATTGAGTCCATAAAGTGTGTTCTCCTCCTCAATGGGGACTGATGTTAGTGAAATTTCTGAGTTGTATAAAGGGTGTCAAGTACCCTTCTTCCTTTCAAGAGGGAATGTGGTATTTCTCTTGAGATTCTGCAGCGCAAAATTTCCTCAGCTCTCATTGAGGGGATAATTTTGTGGTGTTTCCTGTGTTGCAGCGGGAAGCTGGGGGTACTTCTCGAGTTGCGACAGGGACCTCAGGATCTCGCTCGGGTTTCTTCAGGAAAGGAAGATCCCCTTTTGTGTTGGAAGGGGAACTTCCGGTTGACTATCGAGCTGTTAAATGGGAATAGGGCCTCATCTCGAATTGAGACCATAAAGTGTGTTCTCCTCTCCAATGGGGACTAATGTAAGTGAAATTTCTGAAACGCGTAAATGGTGTCAAGTGCACTTTTGCCTTTGAAGAGGGAATGTGGTATTTCTCTTGAGATTCAGCAACTCAAAATTTCCTCATCTCCCATTGAGTGGTTAATTTTGCGGTGTTTCTCGAGTTGAGGCTGGAAGGTGAGAGTACTTCTCGAGTTGGGACGGAGACCTCAGGAACTCGCTCGGGTTGCTTCAGGGAAGTGTGGTCCCCTTTGGTGTTGGAAGGGGAAATTCCGGTTTACTTTTGAGCCGTTAAATGGGAATATAGCGTCATCTCAAATTGAGTCCATAAAGTGTGTTCTGCTCTCCTAAGGGGACGGGTTTGAGGGAAATTTCTGAGTTACACAAAGGGATTCAAGTACCCTTTTGCCTTTCAAGAGGGAATGTGGTATTTCTCTTGAGATTCTGCAGCGCAAAATTTCCTCATCTCGCAATGAGGGCATAATTTTGTGGTGTTTCTCGAGTTGCAGCCAAAAGAAGGGTGCACATTTCGTGTTGCGACGGGGACCTCAGGAACTCGCTCACGTTGCTTCAGGGAAGTCATGTCCCTTTTTGTGATGGCAGGGGAACTTCCGGTTTACTCTCTAGCCGTTAAATGGGAATAGGGCGTCATCTCGAATTGAGTCCATAAAGTCTGTTCTCCTCTCCAATGGGGACTGATGTTAGTGAAATATCTGAGTCGCATAAAAGGTGTCATGTACCCTATGCTTTTCAAGAGGGATTGTGGTATTTCTCCTGAGATTCTGCAGCGCAAACTTTCCTCATTTCGCATTGAGGGGATAATATTGTGTTTCTCGAGTTGCAGCGGTAAGCTGGGGGTACTTCACGAGTTGCGACAGGGACCTCAGGAACTCCCTCGGATTTCTTCAGGCAAGTCAGGTCCCCTTTGGTGTTGGAAAAGGAACTACCAGTTTACTCTCGAGCCGTTAAATCGCAATAGGGGCTCATCTCGAATTGAGTCCATAAAGTGTGTTCTCCTCTCCAAACGGGACTAAATTTAGTGAAATTTCTCAGTCGCATAAAGGGCATCAAGTACACTTTTGCCTTTCAAGAGGGAATGTGGTATTTCTCTTGAGAATCTGCAGCGCAAATTTCCTCATCTCCCATTGAGGTGAAAATTTTCTGGTGTTTTTCGAGTTACGGCGGGAAGCTAGGGTATTTCTCTAGTTACGACGAGGACCTCAGGAACACGCTCGGGTTGCTTCAGCGAAGTCAGGTCCCCATTGCTGTTGTAACGGGAACTTCCGGTTTACCCTCGAGCGGTTATATGGGAATAGGGGCTCATCTCGAATTGAGTCCATAAAGTGTGTTCTCCTCCCCAATGGGGACTGATGTTAGTGAAATGTCTGAGTCGCATAAAGGGTGTCAAGTACCCTTTTGCCTTTCAAGCGGGAATGTTTTATTTCTCTTGAGATTCTGCAGCCCGAAATTTCCTCATCTCGCATTGACGCGATAATTTTCTGGTGTTTCTCGAGTTGGGGCGTGAAGCTGGGAGTACTGCTGGAGTTGCGACAGGGACCTCAGGAACTTGCTCGGGTTGCTTCAGGGAAGTCAGGTCCCATTTTGTGAAAGAAGGGGAACTTCGGGTTTATTCTCGAGCCGTTAAATGGGAATAGAGGGTCATCTCGAATTGAGTCAATAAAGTGTGTTCTCCTCTCCAATGGGGACGGCTGCGTGAGGGAACTTTCTGAGTTGCATAAAGAGTGTCAAGTACCCTTTTGCCATTCAAAAGGGAATATGTTATTTCTGTTGAGATACTGCAGCATAAAATTTCCTAATCTCGCATTGAGGGGATAATTTTGGGGTGTTTCTCCAGTTGTGGCGGGAAGCTGGGGCAAATGCTAGAGTTGCGACTGGGACCTCAGGAACTCGCTCGGATTGCTTCAGGGAAGTCAGCTCCCCTTTTGTGTTGTAAGGGGAACTTCCAGTTTACTCTCGAGCCCTTAAATGGGAATAGGGCCTCATCACGAATTGAGTTCATAAAGTGTGTTCTCCTGTCCAATAGGGACGGCTGTGTGAGGGAACTTTCTGAGTCGCATAAAGGGAGTCAAGTACCCTTTCGCCTTTCAAGCGGGAATGTTTTATTTCTCTTGAGATTCTGCAGCCCAAAATTTCCTCATCTGGCACTGACGAGATAATTTTGTGGTGTTTCTCGAGTTTGTGCGTGCAGCTGGGAGTATTGCTAGAGTTGCCACAGGGACCTCAGGAACTCGCTCGGGTTGCTTCAGGGAAGTCACGTCCCATTTTGTGAAAGAAGGGGAACTTCCGGTTTACTCTCGAGCCGTTAAATGGGAATAGGGTCTCATCTCGAATTGAGTCCATAAATTGTGTTCTCCTCTCCAATGGGGACGGCTGTGTGAGGGAACTTTCTGAGTCGCATAAAGGTTGTCAAGTACACTTTTGCCTTTCAAGAGGGATCGTGGTATTTCTCTGGAGATTCGGAAGTGCAAAATTTCCTCATCTCGCATTGTGGGGATAATTTTTCAGTGTTTCTCGAGTTGCGGTAGAAACCTGGGTGTACTTCTCGAGTTGCGACGGGGACCTCAGGAAATCGCTTGGGTTGCTTCAGGGAAGTCAGGTCCCCTTGTGTGTTTGAAGGGGAATTTCCGGTTTACTCTAGAGACATTAAATGGCAATAGGGCCTCATCTCGAATTGAGTCCATAAAGTGTGTTCTCCTTTCAAATGGGGACCGCTGGGTGATGGAACTTTTTGAGTCACATAAAAGGTGTGAAGTACTCTTTTGCCTTTCAAGAGAGAATGTGGTATTTCTCTTGAGATTCTGCAGTTCAAAAATTCCTCATCTTGCATTGAGGGGATAATTTTGTGTTTTTTCTCGAGTTGCGGCGGGATGCTGGGGGTACTTCTCGAGTTGCAATGGGGACCTCAGGAACTCGCTCAGGTTTCTTCAGGGAAGGCAGGTCCCCTTTTGAGTTGAAAGGGGATCTTCCGGTTTACTCTCGAGCCTGTAAGTGGGAATAGGGCCTCATTTCGTATTGAGTCCATAAAGTGTGATCTCCTCTCCAATGGTGACTGATGTTAGCGAAATTTCTGAGTCGCATAAATGGTGTCAAGTACTCTTTCCCTTTCAAGAGGGAATGTGGTATTTGTCTTGAGATTGTGCAGCGAAAATTTCCTCATCTTGCATTGAGGGGAAAATTTTGTTGTGTATCTCGAGCTACGACGGGAACCTGGGGGTAATTCTCAAGTTGCAACCGGGACCTCAGGAACTCGCTCGGGTTGCTTCAAGGAAGGTATGTCCCCTATTGTGTTGGAAGTGGAACTTCCTGTTTACTTTCGAGCTGTTAAATGAGAATAGGGTCTTATCGCGATTTGAGTCCATAAAGAGTGTTCTCCTCTCCAAAGGGGACTGATGTTATTGAAATTTCTGAGTTTCATAAAGGGTGTCAAGTAACTTTTGCCTTTCAAGAGGGAATGTGGTATTTCTCTTGAGATTCTGCAGCGCAATATTTCCTCATCTCGCATTGAGGGGATAATTTTTTAGTTTTTCACGAGTTGAGGCAGGAATCTGGCGGTAATTCTCGAGTTGCGACGGGGACCTCAGGAACTCGCTCGGGTTACTTCAGGGAATTCAAGTCCCCTTTGGTGTTGGAAGGGGAACTTCCGGTTTACTCTCCAGCCATTAAATGGGAATAGGGGCTCATCTCGAATTGAGTCCATAAAGTGTGTTCTCCTCCTCAATGGGGACTGATGTTAGTGAAATTTCTGAGTTGTATAAAGGGTGTCAAGTACCCTTCTTCCTTTCAAGAGGGAATGTGGTATTTCTCTTGAGATTCTGCAGCGCAAAATTTCCTCAGCTCTCATTGAGGGGATAATTTTGTGGTGTTTCCTGTGTTGCAGCGGGAAGCTGGGGGTACTTCTCGAGTTGCGACAGGGACCTCAGGATCTCGCTCGGGTTTCTTCAGGAAAGGAAGATCCCCTTTTGTGTTGGAAGGGGAACTTCCGGTTGACTATCGAGCTGTTAAATGGGAATAGGGCCTCATCTCGAATTGAGACCATAAAGTGTGTTCTCCTCTCCAATGGGGACTAATGTAAGTGAAATTTCTGAAACGCGTAAATGGTGTCAAGTGCACTTTTGCCTTTGAAGAGGGAATGTGGTATTTCTCTTGAGATTCAGCAACTCAAAATTTCCTCATCTCCCATTGAGTGGTTAATTTTGCGGTGTTTCTCGAGTTGAGGCTGGAAGGTGAGAGTACTTCTCGAGTTGGGACGGAGACCTCAGGAACTCGCTCGGGTTGCTTCAGGGAAGTGTGGTCCCCTTTGGTGTTGGAAGGGGAAATTCCGGTTTACTTTTGAGCCGTTAAATGGGAATATAGCGTCATCTCAAATTGAGTCCATAAAGTGTGTTCTGCTCTCCTAAGGGGACGGGTTTGAGGGAAATTTCTGAGTTACACAAAGGGATTCAAGTACCCTTTTGCCTTTCAAGAGGGAATGTGGTATTTCTCTTGAGATTCTGCAGCGCAAAATTTCCTCATCTCGCAATGAGGGCATAATTTTGTGGTGTTTCTCGAGTTGCAGCCAAAAGAAGGGTGCACATTTCGTGTTGCGACGGGGACCTCAGGAACTCGCTCACGTTGCTTCAGGGAAGTCATGTCCCTTTTTGTGATGGCAGGGGAACTTCCGGTTTACTCTCTAGCCGTTAAATGGGAATAGGGCGTCATCTCGAATTGAGTCCATAAAGTCTGTTCTCCTCTCCAATGGGGACTGATGTTAGTGAAATATCTGAGTCGCATAAAAGGTGTCATGTACCCTATGCTTTTCAAGAGGGATTGTGGTATTTCTCCTGAGATTCTGCAGCGCAAACTTTCCTCATTTCGCATTGAGGGGATAATATTGTGTTTCTCGAGTTGCAGCGGTAAGCTGGGGGTACTTCACGAGTTGCGACAGGGACCTCAGGAACTCCCTCGGATTTCTTCAGGGAAGTCAGGTCCCCTTTGGTGTTGGAAGGGGATCTTCCTGTTTACTCTCGAGCCGTTAAATGGGAATAGGGGCTCATCCCGAATTGACTCCATAAATTGTGTTCTCTCCAATGGGGACGGCTGTGTGAGAAAACTTTCTGAGTCGCTTAAAGGTTGTCAAGTACACTTTTGCCTTTCAAGAGAGATCGTGGTATTTCTTTGGAGATTTGGAAGCGCAAAATTTCCTCATCTCCCATTGTGGGGATAATTTTTTAGTGTTTCTCGAGTTGCGGTAGAAACCTGGGTGTACTTCTCGAGTTGCGACGGGGACCTCAGGACCTCGCTTGGGTTGCTTCAGGGAAGTCAGGTCCCCTTGTGTGTTTGAAGGGGAATTTCCGGTTTACTCTAGAGCCATTAAATGGCAATAGGGCCTCATCTCGAATTGAGTCCATAAAGTGTGTTCTCCTGTCCAATGGGGACGGCTGTGTGAGAGAACTTTATGAGTCACATAAAGTGTGTGAAGTACTCTTTTGCCTTTCAAGAGAGAATGGTGTATTTCTCTTGAGATTCTGCAGCGCAAAATTTCCTCATCTTGCATTGAGGGCATAATTTTGTGTTTTTTCTCGAGTTGCGGCGGGAAGCTGGGGTACTTCTCGAGTTGTGACGGGGACCTCAGGAACTCGCTCGGATTGCTTCAGGGAAGTCAGGCCCCCTTTGGTGTTGAAAGGGGATCTTCCAGTTTACTCTCGAGCCATTAAATGGGAATAGGGGATCAACTCGAATTGACTCCATAAATTGTGTTCTCCTCTCCAATGGGGACGGCTGTGTGAGGAAACTTTCTGAGTCGCATAAAGGTTGTCAAGTACACTTTTGCCTTTCAAGTGGGATCGTGGTATTTCTCTGGAGATTCGGAAGTGCAAAATTTCCTCATCTCGCATTGCGGGGATAATTTTTTAGTGTTTCTCGAGTTGCAGTAGAAACCTGGGTGTACTTCTCGAGTTGCAACGGGGACCTCAGGAACTCGCTTGTGTTGCTTCAGGGAAGGCAGGTCCCCTTGTGTGTTTGAAGGGGAATTTCCGGGTTACTCTAGAGCCATTAAATGGGAATAGGGCCTCATCTCGAATTGAGTCCATAAAGTGTGTTCTCCTTTCAAATGGGGACGGCTGTGTGAGAGAACTTTATGAGTCACATAAAGGGTGTGAAGTACTATTTTGCCTTTCAAGTGGGAATGTGATATTTGTCTTGAGATTGTGCAGCGCAAAATTTCCTCATCTTGCATTGAGGGGAAAATTTTGTGGTGTATCTCGAGCTACGACCGGAAACTGGGGTAATTCTCGAGTTGCAACTGGGAACTCAGGAAGTCTCTCTGGTTTCTAGAGGTGAGTAGGTCCCCTTTTGCGTTAGAATGGGAACTTCAGGTTTACTCTGGAGCCGTTGAATGGGAATAGGGTTTAATCTCGAATTGAGTCCATAATTGTGCTCTATTCTCCAATGGGGATGGCTGTGTGAGGGAACATTCTGAGTCGCATAAAGGGTGTGAAGTAACCTTTTGCCTTTGAAGAGGGAATGTGGTATTTCTCTTGAAATTCTGCAGCGCAAAATTTCCTAATCTCGCATTGAGGGGATAATTTGGTGGTGTTTCTCGAGTTGTCTCGGGAAGCTGGGGATACTTCTCGACATGCGACAGGGATCTCAGGATCTCGCTCGGGTTGCTTCAAGGAAGGCATGTCCCCTTTTGTGTTGGAAGTGGAACTTCCTCTTTACTCTCGAGCTGTTAAATGGGAATAGGGGCTCTTCTCGAATTGAGTCCATAAACTGTGTCTCCTCTCCAAAGTCGACTGATGTTAGTGAAATTTCTGAGTCACATAAATGGGGTCAAGTACACTTTTGCCTTTCAAGAGGGAATGTGGTATTTCTCTTGAGATTCTGCAGCGCAAAATTTCCTCATTTCGCATTAAGGGGTTAATTTTGTGGTGTTTTTCGATTTGCGGTGGGAAGATGGAGTACTTCTCGAGTTGCGACTGGGACCTCAGGAACTCGCTCGGGATTCTTCAGGGAAGTCAGGTCCCCTTTTCTGTTGGAAGGGGAACTTCCGGTTTACTCTCCAGCCATTAAAAGGGAATAGGGTCTCATCTCGAACTGAGTCCATAAAGTGTGTTCTCCTCTTCAATGGAGACGGCTGTGTGAGGAAATTTTCTAGTCGCAAAAAGAGTGTCAAGTACACTTTTGCCTTTCAAGAGGGATCGTGGTATTTCTCTGGAGATTCTGAAGTGCAAAATTTCCTCATCTCGCATTGTGGAGATAATTTTTTAGTGTTTCTCGAGTTGAGGCGGGAATCTGGGGGTACTGCTCGCGTTGCGACAGGGACCTCAGGAACTCGCTCGGGTTGCTTCACGGAATTCAGGTCCCCTTTTGTGATGGCAGGGGAACTTCCGGTTTACTCTCGAGCCATTAAATGGGAATAGGGGTTCATCTCGAATTGAGTCCATCAAGTGTGTTCTCCTCTCCAATGGGGACTGATGTTAGTGAAATTTCTGATTCGCATAAAGGGTGTCATGTACCCTATGCTTTTCAAGAGAGAATGTGGTATTTCTCTTGAGATTCTTCAGCACAAAATTTCCTCATTTCACATTGAGGGGATAATATTGTCGTGTTTCTCCAGTTGCAGCGGGAAGCTGGGGGTACTTCACGAGTTGTGACGGGGACCTCAGGAACTCGCTCGGATTTCTTCAGGGAAGTCAGGTCCCCTTTGGTGTTGGAAGGGGAACTTCTGCTTTACTCTCCAGCCGTTAAATGGGAATAGGGCCTCATCTCGAAGTGAGTCCATAAAGTGTGTTCTAGTCTCCAATGTGCATGTCTGTGTGAGGGAACCTTCTGAGACTCATAAAGGGCGTCAAGTAACCTTTGTCATTCAAGAGGGAATGTGGAATTAGTTTTCAGATTATGCAGCGAAAATTTCCTTATCTCCCATTGAGGGGATAATTTTCTGGTATTTCTGAGTTGCGGCAGGAAGCTGGGGGTACATCTCGAGTTGGGACGGGCACCTAAGGAACTCGCTCGTGTTTCTTCAGGGAAGTCAGGTACCGTTTTGTGTTGGAAGGGGAACTTCCGGTTTACTCTGGAGCCGTTAAATGGGAATAGGGCCTCATCTCAAATTGAGTCCATAACGTGTGTTCTCCTCTCCAATGGGGACTGATTTTCGTGAAAACTCTGAGACGCATAAAGGGTGTCAAGTACCCTTTTGCCTTTCAAGAGGGAATGAGGGATTTCTCTTGAGATTCTGCAGCACAAAATTTCCTCATCTTGCATTGAGGGCATAATTTTGTGGTGTTTCTCGAGTTGCGGCGGGAAGCTGGGGTACTTCTCGAGCTGTGACGGGGACCTCAGGAACTCGCTCGGATTGCTTCAGGGAAGTCAGGTCCCCTTTTCTGTTGGAAGGGGATCTTCCGATTTACTCTCGATCCGTTAAATGGGAATAGGGGCTCAACTCGAATTGACTCCATAAATTGTGCTCTCCTCTCCAATGGGGACGGCTGTGTGAGGAAATTCTCTGAGTCGCATAAAGGTTGTCAAGTACACTTTTGCCTTTCAAGAGGGATCGTGGTATTTCTCTGGAGATTCGGAAGCGAAAAATTTCCTCATCTCGCATTGTGGAGATAATTTTTTAGTGTTTCTCGAGTTGCGGCAGAAACCTGGGTGTACTTCTCGAGTTGCGACGGGGACCACAGGAACTCGCTTGGGTTGCTTCAGGGAAGTCAGGTCCCCTTGTGTGTTTGAAGGGGAATTTCCGGGTTACTCTAGAGCCATTAAATGGGAATAGAACCTCATCTCGAATTGAGTCCATAAAGTGTGTTCTCCTTTTAAATGGGGTCGGCTGTGTGAGGGAATTTATGAGTCACATAAAGGGTGTGAAGTACTCTTTTCCCTTTCAAGAGAGAATGTGGTATTTCTCTTGAGATTCTGCAGTTCAAAAATTCCTCATCTTGCATTGAGGGGATAATTTTGTGTTATTTCTCCAGTTGCGGCGGGATGCTGGGTGTACTTCTCAAGTTGCGACGGGGACCTCAGGAACTCGCTCGGGTTTCTTCAGGGAAGGCAGTTCCCCTTTTGTGTTGAAAGGGGAGCTTCCAGTTTACTCTCGAGCCCGTAAGTTGGAATAGGGCCTCATCTCGTATTGAGTCCATAAAGTGTAATCTCCTCTCCAATGGGGACTGATGTTAGTGAAATTTCTGATTCGCATAAAGGGATTCAAGTACCCTTTTGCCTTTCAAGAGGGAATGTGGTATTTCTCTTGAGATTCTGCAGCGCAAAATTTCCTCATCTCTCACTGAGTAAATAATTTTGTGGTGTTTCTCGAGTTGCGGTGGGAACCTGGGTGTACTGCTCGAGTTGCGACCAGGACCTCAGGAACTCGCTCGTGCTGCTACAGGAAATTCAGGTCCCCTTTTGTGTCGAAAGGCGAACTTCCGGTTTACTCACGACCCGTTAAATGGGAATAGGGGCTCATCTCGAATTGAGTTCATACACTGTGTTCTCCTGTCCAATGTGGACTGATTTTAGTGAAATTTCTGAGTCGCATAAGGGTGTCAAGCACCCTTTTGCTTTTCAAGAGGGAATGTGGTATTTCTCTAGTTATTATGCAGCGCAAAATTTCCTCATCTCGCATTGAGGGCATAATTTTGTGGTGTTTTTCGAATTGCAGCGGAAAGAAGGGTGCACATCTCGTGTTGCGCCGGGGTCCTCAGGAACTCACTCTTGTTGCTTTAGGGAAGTCAGGTCTCCTTTTGTGATGGCAGGGGAAATTCCGATTTACTCTCTAGCCATTAAATGGGAATAGGGCCTCATCTCGAATTGAGTCCATAAAATCTGTTCCCCTCTCCAATGGGGACTGATGTTAGTGAAATTTCTGAGTCACATAAAGGTTGTCAAGTACCCTATGCTTTTCAAGAGGGACTGTGGTATTTCTCTTGAGATTCTTCAGCGAAAAATTTCCTCATTTCGCATTGAGGGGATATTATTGTTGTGTTTCTCGAGTTGCAGCGGGAAGCTGTGGGTACTTCACGAGTTGCGACGTGGACCTCAGGAACTCGCTCGGATTTCTTCAGGGAAGTCAGGTCCCCTTTGGTGTTGGAAGGGGAACTTCTGCTTTACTCTCCAGCCGTTAGATGGGAATAAGGCCTCATCTCGAATTGAGTCCATAAAGTGTGTTCTACTCTCCAATCGGCACGTCTGTGTGAGGGAACATTCTGAGTCGCTTCAAGGGTGTCAAGTAACCTTTGCCATTCAAGAGGGAATGTTGGATTAGTTTTGAGATTATCAGCGAAAATTTCCTCATCTGCCATTGAGTGGAAAATTTTCTGGTATTACTGAGTTGCAGCAGGAAGCTGGGGGTAAATCTCGAGTTGCGACGGCCACCTAAGGAACTCGCTCGTGTTTCTTCAGGGAAGTCAAGTCCCGTTTTGTGTTGAAAGGGGAACTTCCGGTTTACTCTGGAGCCGTTAAATGGGAATAGGGCCTCATCTCAAATTGAGTCCATAACGTGTGTGCTCCTCTCCAATGGGGACTGATTTTAGTAAAAACTCTGAGAGGCATAAAGGGTGTGAAGTACCCTTTTGCCTTTCAAGAGGGAATGTGGGATTTCTCTTGAGATTCTGCAGCACAAAATTTCCTCATCTCGCATTGAGGGGATAATTTTGTGGTGTTTCTCGAGTTGCGGCGGGAAGCTGGGTTAGTTCTTGAGTTGTGACGGGGACCTCCGGAACTCGCTCGGATTGCTTCAGGGAAGTCAGGTCCCCTTTTGTGTTGAAAGGGGATCTTCCGGTTTACTCTCGAGCCGTTAAATGGGAATAGGGGCTCAACTCGAATTGACTCCATAAATTGTGTTCTCCTCTCCAATGGGGACGGCTGTGTAAGGAAATTGTCTGAGTCGCATAAAGGTTGTCAAGTGCACTTTTGCCTTTCAAGAGGGATCGTGGTATTTCTCTGGAGATTCGGAAGCGCAAAATTTCCTCATCTCGCATTGCGGGGATAATTTTTTAGTGTTTCTCGAGTTGCGGGAGAAACCTGGGTGTACTTCTCGAGTTGCGACGGGGACCTCAGGAACTCGCTTGGGTTGCTTCAGGGATGTCAGGTCCCCTTGTGTGTTTGAAGGGGAATTTCCGGGTTACTCTAGAGATATTAAACGGCAATAGGGCCTCATCTCGAATTGAGTCCATAAAGTGTGTTCTCCTTTTAAATGGGAACCGCTGTGTGAGGGAACTCTTTGATTCACACAAAGGGTGTGAAGTACTCTTTTCCCTTTCAAGAGAGAATGTGGTATTTCACTTGAGATTCTGCAGTTCAAAAATTACTCCTCTTGCATTGAGGGTATAATTTTGTGTTGTTTCTCGAGTTGCGGCGGGATTCTGGGGGTATTCTCGAGTTGCGACGGGGACCTCAGGAACTCGTGCGGGTTTCTTCAGGGAAGACAGGTCCCCTTTTGTGTTGAAAGGGGAGCTTCCAGTTTACTCTCGAGCTCGTAAGTGGGAATAGGGCCTCATCTCGTATTGAGTCCATGAAGTGTGATCTCCTCTCCAATGGGGACTGATGTTAGTGAAATTTCTGAGTCGCATAAAGGGATTCAAGTACCTTTTTGCATTTTAAGAGGGAATGTGGTATTTCTCTTGAGATTCTGCAGCGCAAAATTTCCTCATCTCTCATTGAGGGAATAATTTTGTGGTGTTTCTCGATTTGCGGCGGAAAGCTGGGGGTACTGCTCGAGTTGTGATTGGGACCTCGGGAACTCACTCGTGTTGCTACAGGAAAGTCAGGTCCCCTTTTGTGTCGGAAGGCGAACTTACGCTTTACTCTTGACCCGTTAAATGGGAATAGGGGCTCATCTCGAATTGAGTTCATACACTGTGTTCTCCTGTCCAATGGAGACTGATTTTAGTGAAATTTCTGAGTCCCATAAAGGGTGTCATGTACTCTTTTTCCTTTCTAGAGGGGATGTGGTATTTCTCTAGATATTCTGCAGCGCAAAATTTCCTCATCTCGCATTGAGGGCATAATTTTGTGGTGTTTCTCGAGTTACAGCGGAAAGAAGGGTGCACATCTCGTGTTGCGACAGGGACCTCAGGAACTCGCTCGCGTTGCTTCAGGGAAGTCAGGTCCCCTTTTTTGATGGCAGGGGATCTTCCGGTTTACTCTCTAGCCGTTAAATGGGTGTTCTCCTCTCCAATGGGGACTGATGTTCATGAAATATCTGATTCGTATAAAGGGTGTCAAGTACCCTATGCTTTTCAAGAGGGACTGTTGTATTTCTCTTGAGATTCTTCAGCGCAAAATTTCCTCATTTCCCATTGAGGGGATAATTTTGTGGTGTTTCTTGAGTTGCGACGGGAAACTGGGGGTACTTCTCGAGTTGCGACGGGGACCTCAGGAACTCGCTCGGATTTCTTCAGGGAATTCAGGTCCCCTTTGGTGTTGGAAGGGAAACTTCTGCTTTGCTGTCGAACTGTTGAATGGGAATAGGGCCTCATCTAGAATTGAGTCCGTAAATTGTGTTCTCCTCTCCAATGGGCACGTCTGTGTGAGGGAACCTTCTGAGTCCCATAAAGGGTGTCAATACCCTTTGCCATTCAAGAGGGAATGTGGGATTAATTTTGAGATTATGCAGCGAAAATTTCCTCATCTCCCATTGAGGGGATAATTTTCTGATGTTTCTGAGTTGCGGCAGGAAGCTGGGGGTGATTCTCGAGTTGCGACGGGTACCTGAGTAACTCGCTCTTGTTTCTTCAGGGAAGTCAGGTCCCGTTTTGAGTTGGAAGGTGAATTTCAGGTTTACTCTCGAGCCGTTAAATGGGAATATGGCGTCTTCTCGAATTGAGTCCATAAAGTGTGTTCTCCTGTTCAATGGGGACGGCTGTGTGACGGAACTTTCTGAGTCGCATAAAGGGTGTCAAGTGCCCTTTTACCTTTGAAGAGGGAATGTCATATTTGTCTTCAAATTCTGCAGTGCAAAATTTCCTCATCTCCATTGAGGGGATAATTTTGTGGTGTTTCTGAGTTGCGGCGGGAAGCTGTGTGTACTTCTTGATTTGTGACGGGGACCTCAGTCACTCGCTTGGGTTGCCTCAGGGATTTCAGGTCCCCTTTTTTGTTGGAATAGGATCTTCCGGGTTACTCTCGAGCCGTCAAATGGGAATAGGGGCTCATCTCGAATTAATTCCATAAAGTGTCTTCTACTCTCCAATGGAAACGGCTGGTTGAGGGAACATTCTGTGTCACATAAAGGGTTTCAAGTACCCTTTTGCCTTTCAAGAGGGAATGTGGTGTTTCTCTTGAGATTCTGCAGTGAAAAATTTCCTCATCTCGCATTGAGGGAATAATTTTGTGGTGTTTTTCGAGTTGCGACAGGAAGCTGTGGGTATTTCTCGAGTTGTGAAGGGGAACTCAGGAACTCGCTTGGGTTGCTTCAGAGCAGTCAGGTCTCCTTTGGTGTTGGAAGGGGAACATTCGGTTTACTCTCGAGCTGTTAAATGGGAATAGGGCTCATCTCGAATTGAGTCCATAAAGTGTGTTCACCTTTCCAATGGGGATGGCTGTGTGAGGGAACTTTTGAGTCGCATAAAGGGTGTCAAGTACGCTTTTGCCTTTCAAGCGGGAAAATGGTATTTCTCTTGAGATTCTGCTGTGCAAAATTTCCTCATCTCGCAATGAGGGGATAATTTTGTGGTGTTTATTGAGTTGCGGCGGGAAGCTGGGGGTACTTCTCGAGTTGTGACGGGTACCTCAGGAACTCGCTCGGGTTGCTTCAGGGAAGTCAGTTCTCCTTTGGTGTTGGAGGGGAACTTTCAGTTTCCTCTGGAGCCGTTAAATGGGAATAGGGGCTCATCTCCAATTGAGTCCATAAAGTGTGTTCTCCTCTCCAATGGGGACTGATGTTAGTGAAATGTCTCAGTCTCATAAAGGGTGTCAAGTACCCTTTTGCCTTCCAAGAGGGAATGTCGTATTTCTCTTGAGATTCTGCAGCGCAAAATTTCCTCATCTCGCATTGATTGGATAATATTTGATGTTTCTCGAGTTGTGGCGGGAAGCTGGGGGTACTTCTCGAGTTGCGACGTGGACCTAAGGAATTCGCTCCGGTTTCTTCAGGGAAGTCAGGTCACCTTTTGTGTTGGAAGGGGAATTTCCGGTTTACTCTGGAACCATTAAATTAGAATAGGGGCTCATCTCGAATTGAGTCCATAAAGTCTATTCTCCTCTCCAATGGGAACGGCTGTGTGAGGGAACTTTCTGAGTCGCATAAAGGGTGTCAAATACCCTTTTGCCTTTCAAGAGGGAATGTGGTATTTCTCTTGAGATTCTGCAGCGCAAAATTTCCTCATCTCGCATTGAGGGGATAATTTAGTGGTGTTTCTCGTGTTGCGGCGAGAAGCTGGGGTACTTCTCGAGTTTCGACGGGGACATCAGGAACTCGCTTGATTTGCTTGAGTTTAGTCAGGTCCCCTTTGGTGTTGGAAGGGGAACTTAAGGTTTACTCTCGAGCTGTTAAATGACAATAGGGGCTCATCTCGAATTGAGTCAATACAGTGTGTTCTCCTCTCCAATGGGGTCGGCTGTGTGAGGGAACTTTCTGAGTCGCTTAAAGTGTGTCAAGTACCCTTTTGCCTTTTAAGAGGGAATGTGATATTTCTCTTGAAATTCTGCAGGGCAAAATTTCCTCACATAGAATTGAGGGATAATTTTTTGTTGTTTCTCATGCAGCGGCGGGAAGCTGGGGGTACTTTCTGAGTTGGGACTGGGACCTCAGGAACTCGCTCAGGTTGCTTTAGGGAAGCCAGGTCCCGTTATTATTATTTTTTTTTTGAAAGGGGAACATCAGGATTACTCTCGAGCTGTTAAATGTGAATTGGCATCTTCTCGAGTTGAATCCAAAATTGTGTTTTTCTCTCCAATGGCGATGGCTGTGTGATGGAACTTACTGAGTCACTTAAAGGGTGTCAAGCACCCTTTTGCCTTTCAAGCGGGAATGGGGAATTTCTTTTGAGATTCTGCCTCGCAAAATTTCCTCCTATCGCTTTGAGGGAATATTTCTGTGGTGTTTCTTGAATTTCGTCGGGAAGCTGGGGGTAATTCTCAAGTTGCGATGGGGACTTCAGGAACTCGCTCTGGTTGCATCAGGGAAGTCAGGTCCCCTTTTTTGTTGGAAGGGGAACTTCGAGATTACTCTCGAGCTGTTAAATGGGAATTGGCCTCTTCTCGAGTTGAGTTCATAAAGTGTGTTGTCCTCTCCACTAGGGACGGCAGTTTAAGGGAACATTCTGAGTCTCATAAAGGATGTCAAGTAACCTTTTGCCTTTCAAGAGGGAATGTGGGGTTTCTCTTGAGATTCGGAAACCCCGAATTTCCTCTTCTAGCATTGTTGGATAATTTTTGGTGTTTCACGTTTTGCGGCGGGAAGCTGGGGGTACTTCTGGAGTTGCGATGGGGACCTAAGGAACTCTCTCAGGTTGCTTCAGGGAAATCAGGTCCCCTTTTCTATTGGAAGGGGAACTTCCAGATTACTCACCAGCCATTAATTGTGAATAGGGCCTCTTCTCGAGTTGATTCCATAAATTGTGTTCTCCTCTCCAATGGGGACGGCTCTGTGAGGGAACTTTCTGAATTGCATAAAGAGTGTCAAGAACCCTTTTGCCTTTCAGGCGGGATTGTGGGATTTCCCTCGAGATCTGCCACACAATATTTCCTCATCTCGCATTGGGGGATAATTTTGTGGTGTTTCTCGACTTGCGGCGGGAAGTTGGGGGTTCTACTAAACTTGCGACGGGAACCTCAGGAACTCGGCCGGGTTCCTTCAGGGAAGTCATTTCCCCTTTTGTGTTGGAAGGGCTAATTCGGGATTACTCTCAAGCCGTTTAATGGGAATATTGCCTCTTCTCGAGTTGAGTCCATAATTGTGATTTCCTCTCCAATGGGGACGGCTGTGTTATGGAACTTTCTGAGTCCCATAAAGGGTGTCAAATTTCCTTTTGCCTTTCAAGAGGGAATGTGGGATTTCTCTTGAGATTCTGCTGTGCAAAATTTCCTCATCTCGCATTGAGGGGATAATTTTGTGGTGTTTCTCGAGAAGCGGTGGGAAGATGGGGGTATTTCTCGAGTTGCGACGGGGACCTCAGGAACTCGCTCGGGTTGCTTCAGGGAAGTCAGGTCCCCTTTTTTTTTGGAAGGGGAACATTGGGATTACTCTCAAGCTGTTAAATGTGAATTGGCCTCTTCTCGAGTTGAATCCATAAAGTGTGATTTCCTCTCCAATGGGGACGGCTGTGTCAGGGTCCTTTCGGTGTCACTTAAAGGGTGTCAAGTACCCTTTTGCCTTTCAATCGAGAATGTGGAATTTCTCTTGAGATACTGGAGCACAAAATTTCCTTATCTCTCATTGAGGGGATAATTTGTTGTGTTTCTCGAGTTGCGCCGGGAAGCTGCGGGTACTTTTCGAGTTGCGACGGAGACCTCAGAAACACACTCAGTTTGCTCTAGGGAAGTCAGTTCCCCTTTTGTGTTGGAAGGGGAACTTCGGGATTACTCTCGAGCACTTAAATGGGATTAAGGCCTCTTCTCGAGTTGAGTGCAAAAAGTGTGTTTTCCTCCCCAAAGGGGACGGCTGTTTGAGGGAAATTTCTGAGTCTCATATACTGTCTCATGAACCCTTTTTTTTTTAAGCAGGAATGTCGTATTCCTCTTGCGATTCTGCAATGCAAAATTTCCTCATCTCGCAAGGAGGGAATAATTTTGTAATGTTTCTCGAGTTGTGGCGGGAAGCTGGGGATACTTCTCGAATTGTGACGGGGACCTATGGAACTCGCTAGTGTTGCTTCAGAGAAGTCAGGTCCCCTTTTGTGTTGGAAGGGGAATTTCGGCATTAGTCTCGAGCCTTTAAATGGGAATAGGGCCTCTACCCGAGTTGAGTCCATAAAGGGTGTTCTCCTCTCCAATGGGAACGGCTGTGTGAGGGATCTTTCTGAGTCGCATAAATGGTGTCAAGTACCCTTTTGGCTTTCAAGCAGGAATGTGGGATTTCTCTTGAGATTCTGCAGCACAAAATTCCTCATCTCGCATTGAGGAGATAATTTTGTGGTGTTTCGAATTGCAGCGGGAAACTGAGGGTAGTCCTCGAGTTGCGATGTGGACAACAGGAAATCTCTCAGGTTTTTTCAGGGAAGTCAGGTCCCCTTTTGTGTTGGAAAGGGAACGGCGGGATTACTCTCGAGCCGTTAAATGGGAATAGGGCCTATTCTCGAGTTTAGTCCATAAATTGTATTCTCCACTCTAATGTGGACGGCTGTGTGAGGGAACTTTCTGGGTCGCATGAATGTCTTGTACCCTTTTGCCATTTATGTAGGAATGTGGGATTTGCCTTGAGATCTGCAGGAAAATTTCCTGATCTCGCATTGGGGGATAATTTTGTGGTGTTTCTCAATTTGCAACGGGAAGCTGGGGGTACTTCTCTAGTTGTGACGGGGAACTCAGGAACTCGCTTGGTTTGCTTCTTGGAAATCAGGTCCCCTTTTTTGCTGGAAGGGGAACTTCCTGATTACTCTCGAGCTGTTAAATGGGAATAGGGCCTCTTCACGAATTGAGTCCATAAAATGTGTTCTCCTCTGTAAAGGGAAGGCTAGGTGAGGGACCTTTCTGAGTCGCATAAAGGGTGTCAAGTACCTTTCGCCTTTCAAGTGGGAAAGTGGGATTTCTCTTGAGAGTCTGCGGTGCAAAATTTCCTCTTCTCACATTGAGGGGATATTTTCTAGTGGTTTTTCTCTAGTTTCAATGAAAAGCTGGGGTTACTTCTCGAGTTGCGATGGGGATCTAAGGAACTCGCTCAGGTTTCTTCAGGGAAGTCAGGTCCCCTTTGGTGTTGGAAGGGGAACTTCCGGTTTACTCTCGAGCAGTTAAATGGGAATAGGGCCTCTTCTCGAGTTAAGTCCATAATGTGTGTTCTACTCTCCAAGGGGAAAGCTGTTTGAGGGAACATTCTGAGTCTCATAAAGGGTGGCAAGTACCCTTTTGCCTTTCAAACCTGAATGTGGGTTTTATCTTGAGATTCTGTAGCGAAAAATTTCCTCATCTGCAATGAGGGTATAATTTGTGGTGTTTCTTGAGTTGCGGCAGGAATCTGGAGGTACTTCTCGAGTCGCGTTGGGAAACTCAGGAACTCGCTAGGGTTGCTTCAGGGAAGTCAGGTCCCCTTTGTGTTGGAAGGGGAACTTCCAGATTACTCTCGAGCCGTTAAATGGGAATATGGCCTCTTCTCGAGTTGAGTCCAAAAAGTGTGTTTTCCTCTCCAATGGGGACGGCTCTTTGGGGGAAATTTCTTAGTCGCATAAAGGGTGTCAAGTACACTTTTGCCTTTTTTACAGGGCATGTGGGATTTCTCTTGAGATTCTGCAAGGCAAAATTTCCTCATCTCGCATTGAGGCGATAATTTTGTTGTGTCTCTCCAGATTCGGCGAGAAATTGGGTGTACTTGTCGAGTTGCGACGGGGACCTCAGAAACGTGCTCAGGTGGCCTCAGGGAAGTCAGTTCCCCTTTTGTGAAGGAAGGGGAACTTCGGGATTACTCTCGAGCCGTTAAATGGGAATAGGTCCTCTTCTCGAGTTGAGTCCATTAAGTGTGTTCTCCTCTTCAATGGGGACGGATGTTAGGGAACTTTCTGAATCGCATAAAGGGTGTCAAGTAACCTTTTGCCATTCAAGAGGGAATGTGGGATTTCTCTTGAGATTCTGCAGCGCAAAATTTCCTCATCTCACATTGAGGGGATAATTTTTTGTTTCTCGAGTTGCGGCGGGATGCTGCGGGTACTTCTCAAGTTGAGAAGGGGATCTCAGGACCTCGCTCAGGTTGCTTAAGGGAAGTAAGTTCCTCTTTTGTGAAGGAAGGGGAACTTCGGGATTACTCTCGAGCCCTTAAATGGGAATAGGGCCTCTTGAGTTGAGTCCATAAAGTGTGTTCTACTCTCCAATGGGGATGGCTGTGTGAGGGAACTTTCTGAGTCGCATAAAGGGTGTCAGTAACCATTTGCCTTTCAAACGGGAATGTGGGATTTCTCTTGAAAATCTGCAGCACAAAATTTCCTCATCTCGCATAGACGGGATAATTTTGTGGTGTTTCTCTAGTTGGGGCCGGAGGCTTGTGGTACTTCTCAAGTTGCGACGGGGACCAAAGGTACTCATTCAGGTTACTTCAGGAAAGTCAGTTCCCCTTTTGTGTTGGAAGGGGAACTTCCGGATTAATCTCGAGCCATTAAATGGGAATAGGTCCTTTTCTCGAGTTGAGTCCATTAAATGTGTTCTCCTCTCCAATAAGGACGGCTGTGTGAGATAAATTTCTGCTTCGCATGAAGGGTGTCAAGTTCCCTTTTGCCTTTCATGGGGGAATGTGGGATTTCTCTTGAATTTCTGCAGCGCAGAATTTCCTCCACTCGCATTGAGGGAATAATTTTGTGGTCTTTCTACAGTTGCGGCCGAAAGGTGGGGGTACTTCTCCAGTTGTGACGGGGACCTCAGGAACTCGATCGAGTAGCTTCAGGGAATTCAGGTCCCCTTTTGTGTTGGAAGGGGAACTTCCGTATTAGTCTCGAGCCGTTAAATGGGAATAGGGCCTCTTCTGAGTTGAGTACAAAAAGTGTGTTCTTCTCTCCAATGGGGACGGATGTTAGGAAAATTTCTGAGTTGCATAAAGGGTGTCAAGTACCATTTTACCTTTCAAGAGTGTTGTGCGAATTCTCTTGAGAATCTGCAGCGCAAAATTTCCTCATCTCGCATTGAGGGGATAATTTTGCGGTGTTTCTCGAGTTGCGTCGGGAAACTGGGGCTACATCTCAAGTTGCGACATGAACCTCAGGCACTCACTCGGGTTGCTTCAGGGAAGTCAGGTCCCCTTTCGTGTTGGAATGGGAACTTACGATTACTCTCCAGCCATTAAATGGGAATAGGGCCTCTGCGTGTGTTGAGTCCATGAAGTGTCTTCTCCTCTCCAATTGGGACGGCTATTAGGGAACTTTCTGGGTCGCATAAACTGTGTCAAGTACCCTTTTTCATTCAAGCGGGAATGTGGAATTTTTCTTGAGATTCTGCAGTGCAAAATTTCCTCAACTGGCAATAAGGGGATAATTTTGTGGTGTTTCTCGAGTTTTGGCAGAAGCTGGGGGTCCTTTTCGAGTTGCAACGGGGAATACAGGAACTTCCTCGGGTTGATTCGGGGAACTCAGGTCCCCTTTTGTTTTGGAAGGGGAACTTCATGACTACTCACGATCCGTTAAATTGGAATAGGGCCTCTTCTCGAGTTGAGTCCATAAAGAGTGTTCTCGTCTACAATGGGGACGGATATTAGGGAACTTCCTGAGTCGCATAAATGGTGTCATGTACCCTTTTGTGTTTCAACCGAGAATGTGGGATTTCTCTTGTATTTCTACAGTGAAAAATTTCATTATCTCCTATTGAGGGGATAATTTTGTGGTGTTTCTCGAGTTGCGGCGGGAAGCTGAGGGTATTTCTCGAGTTGTGATGGGGCCCTCAGGAACTCGCTCGGGTTGCTTCAGTGAAGTCAGGTCCCCTTTTGTGTTGGAAGGGGAACTTCCGGATTACTCTTGAGCCGTTAAATCGGAATAGGGCTTCTTCTCCAGTTGAGTCCATAATGTGTGTTCTCCTCTAAAATAGGGACGGATGTTAGGAAATTTTCTGAGTCGCATAAAGGGTGTCAAGTACACTTTTACCTTTGAAAGGTTAATGTGGGCTTTCTGTTGAGATACTGCAGCACAAAAAGGATATCAATCATGGGTGTTCATTGGAAGGACTGATGCTAAAGCTGAAACTGCAATATTTTGGCAACCTCATGCGACGAGTTGACTCACTGGAAAAGACTCTGATGCTGGCAAAGGTTGGGGGCGGGAGGAGAAGGGGACGACAGAGAATGAGATGGCTGGATGGCATCACAGACTCTGTGGTCATGAATTTGAGTTTACTCCGGGAGCTGGTGATGGACAGGGAGGCCTGGCGTGCTGTGATTCATGGGGTCCCGGGGAGTCGGACACGACTGAGCGACTGAACTGAACTGAACTGAACTTTGTGGTGTGTCTCGAGTTGCGATGGGAAGCTTGTTGTACTTTCTGAGTTTCGACGGGGACGTCAGGAACTCGCTCGGGTTGCTTGAGCGAAGTCTGGTCCCCTTTTGTGCTGTAAGGGGAACTTCGGGATTACTCTTGAGTCTTTAAATGGGAACAGGGCCTCTTCTCGAATTGAGGCCATAAAGTGCGTTCTCCTATCCAATGTGGATGTCTGTTAGGGAACTTTCTGTGTCGCATAAAGGTTGTCAAGTACCCTTTTGTCTTTCAAGCGGGAATGTGGGATTTTTCTTGAGATTCTGGAGTGCAAAATATCCTCATCTCGCATTGAGGGGATAATTTTGGGGTGTTTCTCGAGTTGCGGCGGGACGCTGTCGGTACTTCTCGAGTCGACTAGGACCAGAGGAATTTGCTCGGGTTGTTTCAGAGAAGTCGGATCCCCTTTTGTGTTGGAAGGGGCACTTCGGATTACTGTCCTGACGTTAAATGGGAATAGGGCCTCTTTTCTATTGAGTCCATAAAGTGTGTTCTCCTCTCCAATGGGGACGGCTGTGTGAGGGAACCTTCTGAGTGGCATGAAAGGGGTCAAGTACACTTTTGCCTTTCAAGCGGGAATGTGGGCTGTCTCTTGAGATTCTGCAGTGCAAAATATCCTCATCTCGCATTTAGGGGATATTTTTCTGGTGTTTCTCGAATTTCGGAGGGAAGCTAGGGGTACTTCTCGAGTTGTGACGGGACCTCAGGAACCAGCTTGCGTTGTTTCAGGGAAGTCAGTTCCCCTTTGTGTTGGAAGGGGAACTTCGGGATTACTCTCGAGCCGTTAAATGGGAATAGGGCCTCTTCTCGAGTTGAGTGAATAAAGTGTGTTCTCCTCTTCAATGGGGATGCTGTGTGAGGGAACTTTCTGAGTCGCAAAAAGGGTGTCAAGTAACTTTTGCCTTTCAAGCAGGAATGTGGAATTTCTCTTGAGATTCTGCAGTGCAAAATTTCCACATCTCACATTGAGGGGATAATTTTGTGGTGTTTCTCGAGTTGCGAGGCTGACCTCCGGAACTTTCTCGGGTTGCTTCAAGGAAGTCAGGTCCCCTTTTGTGATGGAAGGGGAACTTCAGGATTTCTCTCAGGCCGTTAAATGCGAATAGGGCCTCTTCTCGTGTTGAGTCCAAAAAGTGTGTTCTCATCTCAAAAAGGGGACGGCTGTGTGAAGGAAATTTCTGAGCCGCATAAAGGGTGTAAAGTACCCTTTTGACTTTATAGAGGGAATTTGGGATTTCACTTGTGGTTCTGCAGCGCAAAATTTCCACATCTCGCATTGAGGGGATAATTTTGTGGTGTTTCTCGAGTTGTGTTGGGAAGCTGGGGGTACTTCTCGAGATACGACGGGGATCTCAGGAACTCGCTGTGGTTTCTTCAGGGAAGTCAGTCCCCTTTGGTGTTGGAAGGGGAATTTCCGGATTACTCTTGAGCCGTTAAATGGGAAAAGAGCCTGTTCTCGACTTGAGTCCTTAAAATGTGTTCTCCTCTCCAATGGGAACGGTTATGTGAGGGAACTTTCTGTGTTGCTTAAAGGGTGTCAAGTAAACTTTTGCCTTTCAAGCGGGAATTTGGGATTTCTCTTGAGATTCTACAGCGTAAAATGTCCTCATCTCGCATTGAGCAGATAATTTAGTGGTGTTTCTCGAGTTGCATCGGTAAAAGGGGGTACTTTTTGAGTTTCGATGGGGACCTCAGGAATTCAATCCGGTTGTTTCAGGGAAGGCAGGTCCACTTTAGTGCTGGAATGGAAAATTTGGGATTCCTCTCAAGTCGATAAATGGGAATAGGGCCTCTTATTGAGGAGAGTCCCTAAAGTGTGTTCTCCTGTCTAATGGGGTCGGCTGTGTGAGGAGAATTTCTGAGTCGAATAATGGATGTCAAGTACACTTATGCCTTTCAAGCGGGAATATGGGATTTCTCTTGAGACTCTGCAGCACAAAGTTTCCTCATCTCGCATTGAGGGGATAATTTTGTGGTGATTCTCAAGTTGAGGCTGGAAGATGGGGGAACTTCTCTAGTTGCGACGGGGACCACAGTAGTTCTTTCATTTTGTTTCAGGGAAATCAGGTCCCCTTTTGTTTTGGAAATTGAACCTCGGGGGTACTCTCAGGCCGTTAAATGGGAATAGGACCTCTTCTCGTGTTGAGTCCATAAAGTGTGTTCTCCTCTCCAATGGGGATGGCAGTGTCAGGGAACTTTCTGAAACGCATAAAGTTTGTCAAATACCATAGTGTCTTTGAAGTGAGAATGCGGGATTTCTCTTGTGATTCTACAGCGTAAAATTTCCTCATCTCGCATTGAGCAGATAATTTAGTGGTGTTTCTCGAATTGTGGCAGGAATTTGGGTTACTTATCGAGTTGCCACGGGGACCTCAGGAACTGCTCGAGTTGCTTCAGGGAAGTCAGGTCCCCTTTTGTGTTGGAAGAGGAACTTCGGGATTACACTAGAGCCGTTAAATGGGAATAGAGCCTCTTCTCGAGTTGAGTCCATAAACTGTGTTCTCCTCTCCAATGGGGACTGCTGGGTGAGGGAAATTTTGGGGTCGCATAAAGGTTGTCATGTACCCTTTCTCCTTGCAAGTGGGAATTTGGGATTTCTCTTGAGATTCTGCAGCGCAAAATTTCCTCATCTCCAATTGATGGGAAAATTTTGTGGTGTTTCTCAATTTGCGTCGGGAAGCTTGGGGTACAACTCAAGTTGCGACGGGGACCTCAGGAACTCCCTCGGGTTGCTTCAGGGAAGTCAGTTCCCCTTTTGTGTTGGAAGGGGAACTTCCGGATTACTCTCGAGCCACTAAATATTAATAAGGCCTCTTCTAGATTTGAGTACAAAAAGTGTGTTCTCCTCTCCAATGGGGACAGCTGTATGAGGCAAATTTCTGAGTCGCATAAAGGGTGTCAAGTACCCTTTTGCCTTTCAAGCGGGATGTGGGATTTCTCTTGACATTCTGCAGCGCAAAATTTCCTCATCTCGCAAATGAGGGAAGAATTTTGTTGTGTTTCTCTAGTTGCGGCAGGAAGCTGGGGGTATTTCTCGGTTTGGCCGGGGACCTGAGGAACTCACTCGGATTTCTTCAAGGAAGTCAGTTCACCTTTTGTGAAGGAAGGGGAACTTCGGGATTACTCTTGAACCGTTAAATGGGAATAGGGCCTCTACTCGAGTTGAGTCCATAAAGTGTTTTCTCCTCTCCAATGGGAACGGCTGTTAGGGAACTTTCTGAGTCGCATAAAGGGTGTCAAGAACACTTTTGCCTTTCAAGCGGGAATGTGGGATTTCTCTTGAGATTCTGCAGCGCAAATTTCCTCATCTCGCATTGAGGGGATAATTTTGTGGTGTTTCTCGAGTCTCGGCGGAAGCTGGCGGTACTTTACGAGTTGCAAATGGGAATACAGGGACTTCCTCGGGATCCTTCAGGGAATTCAGGACCCTTTTTTGTGTTGGAAGGGGAACTTCGGGATTACTCTCGAGCCCTTAAATGGGAATAGGGTTTCTTCTTGATTTGAGTCCATAAAGTTTGTTCTCCTCTCCAATGGGGACGACTGTTTGAAGGAACATTCTGAGTCGCATAAATGGTGTCAAATACACTTTTGCCTTTCAAGCATGAATGTGGCATTTCCATTGAGATTCCGCAGCACAAAATTTCCTCATCTCGCATTGAGGGGATAATTTTGTGGTGTTTCTCGAATTGGGGCGGAAAGCTGCGGATATTTCTCCAGTTGCGACGGGGACTTTAGAAACTCACCCAGGTTGCTTCAGGGAAGTAAGTGCCCTTATTATGAAGGAAGGGGAACTTCCCGATTACTCTTGAGCCATTAAATGGGAATAGGACCTCTTCTCGAGTTGAGTCCAAAAAGTGTGTTCTCCTCTCCAATGGCGACGGCTGTGTGAGGGAATTTTCTGAGTCGCATGAAGGGTGTCAAGTACCCATTTGCCTTTCACAGGGAATGTGGGATTTCTCTTGAGCTTCTGCAGCGCAAAATTTCCTCATCTCGCATTGAGGGGATAATTTTGTGCTGTTTCTCGAGTTGCGGCCGGAAGCTGGGGGTACTTCTCGAGTTGCGACGGGGACCTCAGGAACTCCCTCGGGTTTCTTCAGGGAATTCAGGTCCCATTTTGTGTTGGAAGGGGAACATCTGGATTACTCTCAAGCCGTTAAATGGGAATAGGGCCTCTTCTCGAGTTGAGTCCATAAAGTGAATTCTTCTCTCCAAAGGTGCGGATGTTAGGGAACTTTCTGAGTCGCATAACGGGTGTCATGTACCATTTTGCCTTTCAAGCCAGTTGTGGGATTTCTCTTGAAATTCTGCAGCACAAAATTTCCTCATCTCGCATTGAGGGGATAATTTTGTGGTGTTTTCGAGTTGCTAGTCGGACCTCAGGAACTTTCTCAGGTTGCTTCAAGGAAGTCACGTCCCCTTTTGTGATGTAAGGGGAACTTCGGGAATTCTCTAGAGCCATTAAATGGGAATAGGGCCTCTTCTCGTGTTGAGTCCAAAAGGTGTGTTCTCCTATCCAATGGGGACAGCTGTGTGAGGGAAATTTCTGAGTCGCATAAAGGGTGTAAAGTACCCTTTTGACTATATACTGGGAATTTGGGATTTCTCTTGAGATTCTGCAGCGGAAAATTTCCTCATCTCGTATTGAGTGCTTAGTTTTGTGGTGTTTCTCGAGTTGCGTCGGGAAGCTGGGGGTACTTCTCGAGTTGTGACGGGAACCTCAGGAACTCGCCTGGGTTGCCTCAGGGAAGTCAGTTCCCCTTTTATGTTGGAACGGGAACTTCGAGATTACTGTCAAGATCTTAAATGGAATAGGGCCTCTTCTCGATTTGAGTCCATAAGGTGTGTTCCTCTCTCCGATGGGGACGGCTGTTTGAGCGAACTTTTGAGTCGCATTAAGGGTGTCAAAGACCATAGTATCTTTGAAGCGAGAATGCGGGATTTCTCTTGAGCTTCTGCACCGCAAAATTTCCTCATTTCGCATTGAGCAGATAATTTTGTGGTGTTTCTCGAGTTGCAGCGGGAATTGGGGGTACTTCTCGAGGTGCGACGGGGACCTCAGAAACTAGCTCGGGTTGTTTCAGGGAATTCAGGTCCCCTTTTGTGTTGGAAGGGGAACTTTGGGATTACTCTCAAACCTTTAAATTGGAATAGGGCTTCTTATCGATTTGAGTCCATAAAGTGTGTCCTCCTCTCCAATGGGGATTGCTGGGTGAGGGAAATTTTGGAGTCACTTAAAGGTGTTCATGTACCCTTTTTCCTTTCAAGCGGGAATGTGGGATTTCACTTGAGATTTTGCAGCGAAAATTTCCTCAACTCGCATTGAGTGGATAATTTTGTGGTGTTTCTCATGTTGCGGCGGGAAGCTGGGAGTACATCTCGAGTTAAGACTGGGACCTCAGGAATTCGTTCGGGTTGCTTAGGTAAGTCAGTTCCCCTTTTGTGCCAGAAGGGGAACTTCTGGATTGCTGTAGAGCCGTTCAATGAGAATAGGGACTCTTGAGTTGAGTCCAAAAAGAGCGTTTTCCTCTCCAATGGGGACGGCTGTGTGAGGGAAATTTCTGTGTCGCATAATTGGGTCAAGTACCCTTTTGCCTTTTAAGCGGGAATGTTGGTTTTCTATTGAGATTCTGCAGCGCAAATATACCTAATCTCGCATTGAGGGGATAATTTAGTGGTGTTTCTCAAGTTGCGCCGGAAAGCTGGGGGTACTCCTCGAGTTGCAAAGGGGACCTCAGGAACCGGCTCGGGTTGCTTCAGGGAAGTCAGGTCTCCTTTTTTTGTTGGAAGTGGAACTTCTGGATTACTCTCGAGCCCTTAAATGGGAATATGGCGTCTTCTCGAGTTGAGTCCATAAAATGTGTTCTCCTCTCCAATGGGGACGGCTGTATGAGGGAATTTTCTCAGTCGCATAAAGGGTGTCAAGTACCCTTTTGCCTTTCAAGCGGGAATGTGGGATTTCTCTTGAGATTCTGCAGCACAAAATTTCCTCATCTCGCATTGAGGGGACAATTTTGTGGTGTTTCTCTAGATTCGGCAGGAAGCTGGGGGTACTTTTCAAGTTGCGACGGGACCTCAGGAACTTTCTTGATTGATTCAGGGAAGTGAGGACACTTTTGTGTTGGAAGGGGAACTTCGGGATTACTCTCGAGCCATTAAAAGGGAATAGGACCTCTTCTCGAGTTGAGTCCATAAGGTGTATTCTCCTCTCCAATGGCGACGTCTGTGTGAGGGAACTTTCTGAGTCGCATAAAGGGTGTCAATTACCCTTTTGTATTTCAAGCAGGAATGTGTGTTTTCTCTTGAGATTCTGCAGGGAAAACTTTCCTCATCTCGCATTGAAAGGATAATTTTGTGGTGTTTCTCTAGTTTTCCTGGATACTGGGGGAACTTCTCGAGTTTCGCAGGGGACCTCAGGAACTCGCTCGGGTTGCTTCAGGGAAGTCAGGTCCTCTTTTGTGTTGGAAGAGGAATTTCGGGATTACTCTCTAGCCATTAAATGGGAATTGGCCTCTTCTCAAGTTGAGTCCTTAAAGTGTGTTCTCCTCCTAAATGTGGATGGCTGTTTGAGGGAATTTACTGAGTTGAATAATGGGTTTAAAGTAACTGTTTGCCTTTCAAGCGGTAATGTGGGATTATCATTGAGATTCTGTCGTGCAAAACTTCCTCATCTCGCATTGAGGTGCTATTTTTGTGGTGTTACTCCAGTTTCGGCGGGAGGTTGTGTGTACTTCTCGAGTTGCGACATGGAACTCAGGAGCTCGCTCCGGTTGTTTCAGGCTAGTCAGGTCCCCCTTCGTGTTGGAAGTGGAACTTCGTGTTTACTCTCGAGCGGTTAAATGGGAATAGGGCTTCTTCTCAAGTTGAGTCCATAAAGTGTCTTCTCCTCTCCAATGGGGACGGCTGTGTGAGGGAACTCTCTGAGTAGCATATAGGGTGCCAAGTACCTTTTTGCCTTTCAAGCGGGGATGTGGGATTAACCTTGAGACTCTGCCACTCCAATTTTCCTCATCTCGCATTGAGGGGATATTCTGTGGTGTTTCTCGTGTTGCGGCGGGAAGATGGGGGTACTTCTCCAGTTGCGATGGGAACATCAGGAACTCGCTCGGGTTGCTTCAGGGAAGTCAGGTCCCCTTTTGTGTTGGAAGGATAAGTTCGGGATTACTCTCCAGCCTTTAAATGGGAATTGGTCTCTTCTCGGGTTGAGTCCATAAATTGTGTTCTCGTTTCCAATGGGGACGGCTGTGTGAGGGAACTTTCTGAGTCGCATAAACAGTTTCAAGAACCCTTTTGTCTTTTGGCGGGATTGTGGGATTTCCCTTGAGATCTGCCACACAAAATTTCCTCATCTCGCATTGGGGGATAATTTTGTGGTGTTTCTCGAGTTGCAGCAGGAAACTGGGAGTACTACTCGAGTTGTGACGGTGACCTCAGGAACTCGCCCGTGTTGCTTCAGGGAAATCAGGTCCCCTTTTGTGTTGGAAGGGCAACATCGGGATTACTCTTGACCTGTTAAATGAGAATAGGGCCTTTTCTCGAGTTGAGTCCATAAAGTGTGTTCTACTCTCCAATATGGACGGATGTTAGGGAACTTTCTGAATCGCATAAAGGGTGTCAAGTACAATTTTGCCTTCAAGTGGGAATTTGGGATTTCTCTTGAGATTCTGCAGCGTAAAATTTCCTCATCTCCCATTGAGGGGATAATTTTGCTTTGTTTCTCCAGTTTCGGCGGGAACCTGGGGGTACTTCTCGAGTTGCGACGGGGACCTCAGGAAACAACTCGGGTTGCTTCAGGGAAGTCAGTTCCCTGAAAGGGGAACTTGGGGATTACTCTTGTGCCATTCAATGGGGAGAGGGCCTCTTCTCGAGTTGAGTCCATCAAGTTCGTTCTCTTCTCCAATGAGGAAGGCTGTTAATGAACTTTCTTTTTCACATAAAGCATGTTAAGTAGACTTTTGCCTTTCAAGTATGAATGTCTGATTTCTCTTGAGATTCTGCTGCGCAAAATTTCCTCATCTCGAACTGAGTGGATAATTTTGTGGTGTTTCTCAAATAGCGGTGGGAAGCTGGGGTACTTCTTGAGTTGAGACCATAAAGTGTGTTCTCCTCTGAAAAAGGAAGGTTATGTGAGGGACCTTTCTGAGTCGCATAAAGGGTGTCAAGTACACTTTCGCCTTTCAAGAAGGAATGTGGGATTTCTCTTGAGAATCTGCAGCGCAAAATGTCCTCATCTCGCATTAGGGGATAATTTCGTGGTGTTTCTCAAGTTGCAGCGGGAAGCTCTGGGTCCTTCCTGAGTTGCGAAAGGGACTTCAGGAACTCGCTTGGGTTGCTTCAGGGAAGTCAGGTCCCATATTGTGTTGGATGGGGAACTTCCAGATTACTCTCGAGCCCGTAAATGGGAATAGGCCCTCTTCTCGTGTTGAGTCCAAAAAGTGTGTTTCTCTCCAATGTGGACTGCTGTGTGAGGGAACTTTCTGAGTCACATAAAGTCTGACAAATACACTTGTGCCTTTCAAGCGGGATTGTGGGATGTCTCTTGAGATTCTGCAGCGCAAAATTTCCTCATCTCGCATTGAGGGGATAATTTTGTGGTGTTTCTCGAGTTGCGGCGGGAAGATGGGGGTACTTCTCGAGTTGCGACGGACACCACAGGAACTCACTCGTGTTGCTTCAGGGAAGTCATGTTCACTTTTGTGCTGTAAGGGAAACTTCCGGATTTCTCTTGAGATTTTAAATGGGAATACAGCCTATTCTCCATTTAGGCCATAAAGTGTGTTCTCCTATCCAATGAGGATGGCTGTTAGGGAACTTTCTGTGTTGCATAAAGGGTGTCAAGTATCCTTTTGACGTTCAAGCGGGAATGTGGGATTTCTCTTGTGATTCTGCAGTGGAAAATTTCCTCATCTCGCAGTTAGGGGATAATTTTGGGGTGTTTCTCGAGTTTCGGTGGGAAGCTGGGGGTACTACTATTGTTTCGACGGGGTCCTCGGGAACTCTCTCGGGCTGCTTCAAGGAAGTCAGGTCCCCTTTTGTGTTTGAAGGGGAATGTCGGAATTACTCTCAAGCTGTTAAATGGGAATAGGGACTCTTCTCGAGTTGAGTCCATAAAGTGTGCTCCCCTCTCCAGTAGGGACGGCTCTGTGAGGGAACTTTCTGAGTTGCACAAAGGGTGTCAAGTACCCTTTTGCCTTTCAAGAGGGAATGTGGGATTTCTCTTGAGATTCTGCAGCACAAAATTTCCTCATCTCTCATTGAGGGGATAATTTTGTGTTGTTTTTCGAGTTGCAGCGGAAAGCTGGGGGTACTTCTCCAGTTGCGACTGGGACCTCAGGAACTCGCTCTGGTTGCTTCAGGGAAGTCAGTTCCCCTATTTTGAAGGAAGGGGAACTTCCGGATTACTCTCGCGCCATTAAAGGGGAATAGGACCTCTTCTTGAGTTCAGTCCAAAATGTGTGTTCTCCCCTCCAATGGCGACGGCTGTGTGAGGGAATTTTCTGAGTCATATGAAGGGTGTCAAGTAGCCTTTTGCCTTCACAGGGAATGTGGGATTTCTCTTGAGATTCTGCAGCGCAAATTTCCCTCATCTAGCATTGAGGGGATAATTTTGTGGTGTTTCTCGAGTTTGGGCCGGAGGCTGGGGGTACTTCTCGAGTTGCGACATGGAGTGAAGGAACTAGCTCGGGTTGCTTCAGGGATGTCAGGTCCCCTTTGTGTTGGAAGAGGAACTTCTGGATTGCTCTCAAGCAGTTAACTGGGAATAGGTCCTCTTCTCGAGTTGAATCCATAAAATGTGTTCTCCTCTCCAATGGGGACATCTGTGTGAGGGAAAATTCTGAGTCGCATGAAGGATGTCAAATACCCTTTTGCCTTTCAAGGGGGAATGTTGGATTTCTCTTGAGATTCTACAGCGCATAATTTCCTCATCTCGCACTGAGGGAATAATTTTGTGGTTTTTCTCGAGTTGCGGCCGGAAGCTGGGGGTACTTCTCGAGTTGCGATGGGAACTCAAGAACTCGCTCGGATTGCTATAGGGAAGTCAGGTCTCCTTTTGTGTTGCAAGGGGAACTTCCGGATTACTCTCGAGCCATTAAATGGGAATAGGACCTCTTCTCCAGTTGAGTTAAAAAAGTGTGTTCTCCTCTCCAATGGCGACGGCTGTGTGAGGGAATTTTCTGAGTCGCATGAAGGGTGTCAAGTACCCTTTTGCCTTTCACAGGGAATGTGGGATTTCTCTTGAGATTCTGCAGCGCAATATTTCCTCACCTCACACTGAGGGGTTAATTTTGTGGTGTTTCTCAAGTTGCGGCCGGAAGCTGGGGTTATTTCTTGAGTTGCAACAGGGACCTCATTAACTCGATCGGGTTGCTTCAGGGAATTCAGGTCCCCTTTTATGTTGGAAGGGGAACTTCCAGATTACCTCAAGCCGTTAAATGGGAATACGGCCTCTTCCCGAGTTGAGTCCATAAAGAGTGTTCTTCTCTCCAATGGGTTGGATGTTAGGGAACTTTCTGAGTCACATAAAGCGTGTCAAGTACCATTTTGCCTTTCAAGCAGATGGTGAGATTTCTCTTGAGATTCTGCAGTGCAAAATTTCCTCATCTCGCATTGAGGGCATAATTTTGTGGTGTTTCTCGAGTTGCAGTGGGAAGGTGGGGGTACTTCTCGAGTTGCAACGGGGACTTCATGAACTCACTCGGATTGCTTCAAGGAAATCAGGTCCCCTTTTGTTTCGGAAGGGGAACTTCCGGATTTCTCTCGAGCCGTTAAATTGTAATAGGGCCTTTTCTAGAGTTGAGTCCATAAAGTGTGTTCTCCTCTCCAATGGGGACGGTTGTTTGTGGGAACTTTCTGAATCGCCTAAAGGGGATCGAGTACACTTTTGCCTTTCAAGCTGGAATGTGGGATTTCTCTTGAGATTCTACAGCGCAAAATTTCCTCATCTCGCATTGAGAGGATAATTTTGTGCTGTTTCTCGAGTTGCAGCATGAAGATGAGGGTACTTCTCGAGTTGCGACAGGGACCTCAGGAACTCGCCCTGGTTGCTTCAGGGAAGTCAGGTCCCCTTTTGTATTGGAAGGGGAACTTCCTGATTACTCTCGATCCCTTAAATGGGAATAGGGCCTCTTCTCGAGTTGAGTCCATAAAGTGTGTTCTCCTGTCCAAAGGGGACAGCTGTGTGAGGGAAGTTTCTGAGACGCATAAAGCGTGTCACGAACACTTTGCCTTTCAAGCGGGAATGTGGGATTTCTCTTGAGATTCTGGATCGCAAAATTTCCTCATCTCACATTTAGGGGATAATTTTGCTGTGTTTCTCGAGTTTCAGCGGGAAGATGGGGGTACTTCTCGAGTTGCAATGGGGACTACAGGAACATGCTCGGGTTTCTTCAGGGAATTCAGGTCCCCATTTTGTGTTGGAAGGGTAACTTCAGGGTTACTCTTAAGCCCTTAAATGGCAATAGGGCCTCTTATCTAGGAGAGTCCATAAAGTGTGTTCTCCTCTTCAATGGGGATGGGTCTAAGAGGGAAATTTTTGATTCGCATAAAGGGTGTCAAGTACTCTTTTGCCTTTCATGCGGGAATGTTGGATTTCTCTTGAGATTCTGCAGCGCATATTTTCCTCATCTCGCATTGAGGGGATAATTTTTGGTGTTTCTATAGTTGCGGCGGGAAGCTGGGAGTACTTCTCGAGTTGCAACGGTGACCTCAGTCATTCGCTCGGGTTTCTAGAGGTAAGTCAGTTCCCCTTTTTTGTTGGAAGGGGAACTTCCGGATTTCTCTCGAGCCGTTTAATGGGAATAGGGCCTCTTCTCGGGTTGAGTCCATAAAATGTGTTCTCCTCTCCAATGGAGACGGCTCTTAGTGAACTTTCTGATTCAGGTAAAGGGTGTCAAGTACTATTTTGCCTTTCAAGCGGGAAAGAGGGATTTCAATTGAGATTCTGCAGTGCAAAATTTCCTCATCTCGCATTGAGGGGCTAATTTTGTGCTGTTTCTCGAGTTGCGGTGGGAAAGTGGGGGTACTTCTCGAGGTGCGCCGGGGACCTCAAGAACGTTCTCGGGTTGCTTCAGGGAAGTCAGGTCCCCTTTTGTGCTGGAAAAGGAACTGCCTTATTACTCTCGAGCCCTTAAATGGGAATAGAGTCTCTTCTACTTTTGAGTCCATAAAGTGTGTTCTCCTCTCCAATGGGGACTGCTGTTAGGGAACATTCTGATATTCATAAAGGGTGTCAAGTATCCTTTGGCCTTTCAAGCGGGAATGTGGGATTTCTGTTGAGATTCTGCAGCGCAAAATTTCCTCATCTCGCATTGAGGTTATAATTTTGTGCTGTTTTTCGATTTGCGTCAGGAAGCTGATGGTACATCTCGAGTTACTACGGGGACCTCAGGAACTCGCTTGGGTTGCTTCAGGTAAGTAGCTCCCCTTTGGTGAAGGAAAGGGAACTTCATGATTACTCTCCAGCCGTTAAATGGGAAAAGGGCCTATTCTCAACTTGAGTCCATAAAGTGTGTTCTCCTCTCCAGTGGGGACGGCTGTGTGAGGAAACGTTCTGAGTCGCATAAATGGTGTCAAGTACCTTTTGCCTTTCAAGCAGGAATTTGGGATGTCCCTTGAGATTCTGCAGGGCAAAATTTCCTCATCTCACAATTAGGGGATAATTTTGTGCTGTTTCTCGAGGTGCGGCCGGAAGCTGGGGGTACTTCTCGAGTTGCGACAGGGACCTAAGGAACCCTCTCGGGTTGCTTCAGGAATGTCAGTTCCCCTTTTGTGAAGGAAGGGGAATTTCGGAATTACTGTCGTGCGGTTAAATGGGAAAAGGGCCTCTTCTCGAGTTGAGTCCATAAAGTGTGTTCTCCTCTCCAATGGGGATGGCTCTGTGAGGGAACTTTCTGAGTCGCATAAAGGGTGCCAAGTACCCTTTTGCCTTTCAAGCGGGAATGTGAGATTTCTCTTCAGATTCTGCAGTGCAAAATTTCCTCATCTCACATTTAGGGGATAATTTTGTTGTGTTTCTCGAGTTTCACCGGGGAGCTGGGGCTACTTCTCGAGTTGCCACGGGGACTACAGGAACTTGCTTGGGTTGCTTCAAGGAATTCAGGTCCCCTTTTTGTGTTGGAAAGGTAACATCGGGATTACTCTAGAGCCCTTAAATGGGAATAGGGCCTCTTCTCGAGTTGAGTCCATAAAGTGTGTTCTCCTCTCCAATGGGGACGGCTCTGTGAGGGAACTTTCTGAGTCGCATAAATGGTGTCAAGGCCACTTTTTCCTTTCAAGCGGGAATGTGGGATTTCTCTTGAGATTCTGCAGCGCAAAATTTCCTCATCTAGCATTGAGGGGATAATTTTCTGCTGTTTCTCGAGTTGTGGCAGGAAGCTGGGGTACTTCTCGAGTTGCGACAGGGCCCTCAGGAACTCGCTCGGGTTGCTTCAGGGAAGTCAGGTCCCCTTTTTTGCTGGAAGAAGAACTTCTGGAATACTCTCCATCAGTTAAATGGGAATAGGCCCTCTTCTCGTATTGAGTCCATAAAATGTGTTCTCCTCTCCAAAGGGGTCGGCTGCATGAGGGAACTTTCTGAGGTTCATAAAGGGTGTCAAGTACCCTTTTTCCTTTCAAGCGTGTATATGGGATTTTTCCTGAGATTCTGCAGCGCAAAATTACCTCATCTCGCATTGAGGGGATAATTTCGTGGTGTTTCTGGAGTTTCGGCTTGAAACTGGGGGTACTTCTCGAGTTATGATGGGGACCTCAGGAACTGGCTTGGGTTGCTTCAAGGAAGTAAGTTCCTCTTTTGTGAAGGAAGAGGAACTTCGGGATTATTCTCGAACTGTTAAATCGGAATAGGGCCTGTTCTCGAGTTGAGTCAAAAAGTGTATTCTCCTCCCTGAAGCCGACGGCTGTTTGAGGGAACTTTCTGAAGCGCATAAAGCGTGTCAAGTACCGTTTTGCCTTTCAAGCGGGAATGTGGGATTTTGCAGGGCAAAATTTCCTTATCTTGCATTGAGGGGATAATTTTGTGGTGTTTCTCCAGTGTAAGCGGGAAGCTGGGTCTACTTTCCGAATTGCGACGGGGACCTCAGGAACTCGCTTGGGTTGCTTCAGGTAAGTCAGTTCCCCTTTTGTGAAGTATGGGGAAATTCGGGATTACTGTCGAGCCGTAAAATGTGAATACGGCCTCTTCTCCATTTGAGTCCATATACTGTATTCCCCTCTCCAATGGGGACGGCTGTTTGAGGGAAATTTCTGAGTCACAAAAATGGTGTCAAGTACCCTTTTGCCTTTCAAGGGGAATTTGGGATTTCTCGCATAATTCTGCAGCGCATATTTTCCCCATCTCGCATTGAGGGGATAATTTTGTGGTGTTTCTCGAGTTGCGGGGGGAAGCTGGGGTACTTCTTGAGTTGCGACAGGGACCTCAGGAACTTGTTCGGGTTGCTTCAGGGAAGTCAGGTCCCCTTTTGTGTTGGAAAGGGAAACTCGGGATTACTTTTGAGCCATTAAATGGGAACAGGGCCTCTTTTCTGAATTGAGTCCATAAAGTGTGTTCTCCTCTCCAATGTGGACTGCTGTGTGAGGGAAACTTCTGAGTCGGGTAAAGGGTGTCAAGTACACTTTTGCCTTTCAAGCGGGAATGTGGAAATTCTCGAGGTACTGTAGTGCAGTATATCCTCATCTCGCATTGAGTGGATAATTTTGTGGCGTTTTTGGATTTGCGCCTGGAAGCTTGGGGTATTTCTCGAGTTGGGACTGCGACATCAGGAACTCCTTCAAGTTGCTTCAGGGAAGTCAGGTCCCCTTTTGTGTTGAAAGTGGAAGTACAGGATTAATCTCTAGCTGTTATATGGGAATAGGGCCTCTTCTCGAGTTGAGTCCATAAAGTGTGTTCTCCTCTCCAATGCGGACGGCTGTGTGAGGGAACTTTGTGAGTCGCATAAAGGGTGTCAGTACCCTTTTGCCTTTCAAGCGGAAATGTGGGATTTCCCTTGAGTTACTGGAGTGCAGTATATCCTTATCTCACATTGAGGGGATAATTTTGTGGTGTTTCTAAAGTTGTGGCGGGAAGCTCGGATACTTCTCGATTTTCGACGGAGACCTCAGGAACTCGCTCGGGTGCTTCAGGGTAGTCAGGTCCACTTTGGTGTTGGAAGGGGAAATTCGGGATTACTCTCGAGCTGTAAAATATGAATATGGCCTCTTTTAGACTTGAGTCCATAAACTGTGTTCCCTTCTCCAATGGGGACGGCTGTTTGAGGGAACTTCCTGAGTCACATAAATGGTGTCAAGTACCCTTTTGCATTTCAAGGGGAATTTGGGATTTCTCTTGTAATTCTGCAGCGCCCATTTTCCTCATCTCTCATTGAGGGGATAATTTTCTGGTTTTTCTCGAGTTGCGGTGGGAAGCTGGTGGTTTTTGTTGAGTTACGACGCGGACCAGTGGAACTCGCTCGGGTTGCTTCAGGGAAGTCAGGTCCCCTTTAGTGTTGGATGCGGACCTTCGGAATTACTCTCGAAACTTTAAATAGGAATAAGGCCACTTCTCGGGTTGTGTCCATAAAGTCTGTTCTCCTCTCCAATGGGGACGGCTGTGTGAGGGAACTTTCTAAGTATGAAAAAGGGTGTCAAGTACCCTTTGCCGTTCAGGAGGGAATGTGAGATTTTTCTTGAGATTCTGCAGTGCACAATTTCCTCATCTCGCATTGAGGGGATAGTTTTGTGGTGTTTCTCGAGTTGCGGTGGGAAGCTGGGGTTAATTCTCGAGTTGCAATTGGGACCTCAGAAACTCTCTGGTGTTGCTTCAGGTAGGTCAGGTCCCCTTTGTATTGGATGGGAAACTTCGGGATTACTCTCGAACGGGTAAGTGGGAATTGAGCCTCTTCTAGGTTTGAGTCCGTACCATGTGTTCTCCTCTCCAATGGGGACAGCTGTGTGAGGGAAATTTCTCAGTCGCATAAAGGGTGTCAAGTATCCTTTTACCTTTCATGCGGGAATGTGGGATTTCTCTTGAGATTCTGCAGCACACAATTTCCTCATCTCGCATTGAGTGGATTTTTTTGTGGTGTTCCTCGAGTTGCGGCGGGAAGATTGGGGTCCTTCTCAAGTGGAAACAGGGACTTCAGGTACTCGCTCGTGTAGTCCCTGGGAATTCAGGTCTCCTTTCGTTTTTGTTGGGGAACATCGAGATTACTCTCGAGGCGTGGAATTCAAATAGGACCTCATCTTAAGTTTAGTCCATAAATTGTTTTCTCCTCTCAAATGGGGATAGCTATTTCAGGGGATGTCTTGAGTCGCATAAAGTGTGTCAAGTACCTCTTTGCGTTTCAAGCGGGAATTTGGGATTTCTCTTGAGACTCTGCAGGGGAAATTTTCCTCATCTCACATTGCGTGCAGAATCTTGTGGTTTTTCTCGAGTTGCGGCTGGAAGATTGGGGTCCTTCTCAAGTGGCGACAGGGACTTCAGTTACTCGCTCGTGTAGTCCCTGGGAATTCAGGTCTCCTTTTGTTTTTGTAAGGGAACATCAGGATTACTCTCGAGGCGTGGAATGCGAATAGGGCCTCATCTTAAGTTTAGTCCATAAATTGTTTTCTCCTCTCAAATGGGAATAGCTATGTCAGGGGATGTCTTGAGTCGCATAAAGTGTGTCAACTACCCGTTCGCTTTTCAAGCGGGAATGTGGGTTTTCCCTTGAGACTCTGCAGGGGAAACTTTCCTCATCTCATCTTGCGTGCACAATCTTGTGTTTCTTCAGAAGTAGCTTCAGGAAGCTTGGGGTCCAACTAAGGGGCGACAGGGACCTCAGGGACTCGGTCGTGTAATCCCTGGGAAATCAGGTCTCCTTTCCTTTTGGTTGGGGAATATCGGGATTACTCTCGAGACGTGGAATGGGTATAGGGCCTCATCTAAAGTTGATTCCATAAATTGTGTTCTCCTCTCAAGTGGGGACTGCTATGTCAGGGAATGTCTTGAGTCACATAAAGGGTGTCAAGTACTCGTTCGCGTTTCAAGCGAGGTTGTGGAATTTCTCTGGGACTATGCAGGGGAAATATTCCTAATCTCCTCTTGAGTGAAGAATCCTGTGGTTTGTGTCGAGTTTCGGCGGGACGTTGGGTTCCTTCTCAAGTTACTACAAGGACCTCAGGAACTCGCTCGTGTAGTCCCTGGGAAGTCACGTTTTCTTTCTTTTTGGGAGGGTACATCGGTAATACTCTCGAGGCGTGGAATGGGAATAGGGCTTCATCTTAAGTTGAGTCCATAAATTGTGTTCTCCTCTCAAGTGAGGAGAATTATGTCAGGGAATCCCTTGAATTGCATAAATAGTGTGAAGAACCCGTCCGAGTTTCAAGGGTGAATGTGGGATTTCTCTTGAGCCTCGGCAGGGGAAATTTTCCTCATCTCACCTTGAGTGCACAATCTTGTGGTTTTTCTAGAGTTGCGGCGGGAAGTTTGGGGTCTTTCTCGATTTGCGACAGGGACCTCAGGGACTCTCTCGTGTAATCCCTATGGATTCAGGTCTCCTTTCATTTTGGTAGGGGAACATCCAATTACTCTCGAGGCGTGGAATGGGAATAGGGCCTCATCAAAACTTGAGTCCATAAATTGTGTTCTCCCCTCAAGTGGCAACAGCAATGTCAGGGAATGTCTTGAGTCACATAAAGGGTGTCAAGTACCCATTCGAGTTTCAAGAGGGAATGTGGGAATTTTCTTGAGACTCTGCAGGCGAAATTTTCCTCAACTCACCTTGAGTGCAGAATCTTGTGTTTTTTCTTGAGTTGAGGCAGGAAGCTTGGGTCCTTCTGGAGATGCGACAGGGACCTCAGTAACTCGCTCGTGTAGTCCCTGGAATCAGGTCTCCTTTCGATTTGGTAAGGGAACATCTTGATTACTCTCGAGGAGTGGAATGGGAATAGGGCCTATTCTAAATTTGATTCCATTAATAGTGCTCTCCTCTCAAGTGGGGAGAGCTATGTCAGGGTGTGTCTTTTTTTTGCATAAAGGTTGTGAAGTACCCGTTCGAGTTTCAAGTGGGAACGTGTGATTTCTCTTGAGAATCTGCAGTGGAAAATTTCCTCATTTCACCTTGAGTGCAGAAAATTGTGGTTTTTCTCGAGTTGCGGCAGGAAGCTTCGTGTCCTTCTCGACTTGCAACATGGACCTCAGATGCTCGCTCATGTAGTCCGTGGGAATTTAGGTCTCCTTTGTTTTGGTAGGGGAATATCCGGATTACTCTCGAGGCGTTTAATGCAAATAGGGCCTCATCTAATGTTGAGTCCATAAATTGTGATCTCCTCTGAAGTGGGGACAACATTGTCAGGGAATATCTTCAGTCGCATAAAGGGTGTAAAGTACCCGTTCGCGTTTCAAGCTGGAATGTGAGATTTCTATTGGGACTCTGCAGGGGAAATTTTCCTCATCTGACCTTGAGTGCAGAATCTTGTGGTTTTTCTGGAGATGCGGCGGGAAGATTCGGGTCCTTCTAGAGTTGCGACCGGGACCACCTGACCTCGCTTGTGTAGTCCCTGGGAAGTCAGGTCACCTTTCGTTTTGGTAGGGGAACATCGGGATTACTCTCCAGGCGAGGAAGGGGAATTGGGCCTCATCTAATTTTGAGTCCATTAATTTTGTTCTCCTCTCAAGTGGGGACAGCTATTTCAGGGAATGTCTTGAGTCGCATAATGGGTGTCCAGTACCCGTTCGAGTTTCAAGCGGGAATGTGGGATTTCGCTTGATACACTGCAGGGGAAATATGCCTGTTCTCACCTTGAGTGCAGAATCTTGTGGTTTTTCTCGAGTTGCAGCGGGAAGCTTGGGGTCCTTCTCAAGTTGCGACAGGGACCTCAGGAACTCCCTTGTTTATTCCCTGGAAGTGAGGACTCCTTTCGTTTTAGTAGGGGAACATCGGGATTACTCTCGAGGCGTGGAATGGGAATAGGCCTTCATCTTAATTTGAGTCCATAAATTGTGTTCTCCTCTCAAGTGGGGAGAGTTATGTCAGGGAATATCTTGAATCGCATAAAGAGTGTGAAGTACCCGTCTGAGTTTCAAGTGTGAATGTGGGATTTCCCTTGAGACTCGGCAGGGGAAATTTTCCTCATCTCACCTTGAGTGCATAATCTTGTGGTTTTTATAGAGTTGCGGCGGGAAGCTAGGGGTCCTTCTCGAGTTGCGACAGGGACCTCGGAAACTCACTCATGTAGTCCCTGGGAAGTCAGGTCTCCTTTCGTTTAGGTAGGGGAACATTGGGATTACTCTCGAGGCGTGGATGGGAATAGGGCTTCATCTTAAGTTGAGTCCATAAATTGTGTTCTCCTCTCAAGTGTTCAGAGCTATCTCAGGGAATGTTTTGAGTCGCATAAAGGGTGTGAGGTACACGTTCGAGTTTCAAGCCGGAATGTGGAATTTCTCTTGAGACTCTGCAGGGGAAATTTTCCTCATCTCACCTTGAGTGCAGAATCTTGTGGTTTTCCTCGAGTTGTGGCAGGAAGCTTGGGTTCCTTCTTGAGTTTCGACAGGGACGTCAGGAACTCCCGCATGTAGTCCCAGGGATATCAGGTCTCCTTTCGTTTTGGTCGGGCAACATCGGAATTACTCTCGCGGCGATGAGTGGGAATAGGGCATCATCTAAAGTTGAGTCCATAAACTGTGTTCTCCTCTCAAGTGTGGACAGCTATATCAGGGAATGTCTTGAGTTGCGTAAAGGATGTCGAGTACCCGTTCGCGTTTCAAGCGGGAATGTGGGATTTCTCTTGAGACTCTGCAGGGGAAATTTTCCTCATTTCACCTTGAGTGCAGAATCTTGTGGTTTTTGTCGAGATGCAGCGGGAAGCGTGGGGTCCTTCTCGAGTTGCGATAGGGACCTCAGGAACTCGTTCGTGTAGTGCCTGGGAATTAAGGTCTCCTTTCCTTTTGGCAGGGAACATCGGCATTACTCTCAAGGCGTGAAATGGAAATAGGGTCTCATCTAAATTTGACTCAATAAATTGTGTTCTCCTCTCAAGAGGTGACAGCTATGTTAGGGAACGTCCTGTGTCGTTTAAGGGTGTCAAGTACCCGTTCGCCTATCAAGCGGGAATGTGAGATTTCTCTTGGGACTCTGCAGGGCTAAGTTCCCTCATCTCACCTTGAGTGAAGAATCTTGTGATTTTTCTCGTGTTGTGGGGGGAAGCTTGGGGTCCTTCTCGAGTTCTGACAGGGACCTCAGGAACTCGCTCGTGTAGTCCCTGGGAAGTCAGATCTCCTGTCGTTTTGGTAGGGGAACATAGGGAATACTCTTGAAGCGTGGAATGGGTATAGGGCCTCATCTATAGTTTAGTCCAGAAATTGTGTTCTCCTCCAAATGGGGACAGCTATGGCAGGTTGTATCTTGAGTAGCCTGAAGGGTCTCAAGTACCCGTTCACGTTTCATGGGGGAATGTGGGGTTTCTCTTGAGACTCTGCAGGGGAAATTTTCCTCATTTCACCTTGAGCGCAGAATCTTCTGGTTTTTCTCGAGTTGCAGCGGAAAGATTGGGGTCCTTCTCGAGTTGCAACAGGGACCTCAGGACCTCTCTCTTGTAATGCCTGGGAAGTCAGGTCTCCTTTCGTTTTGGTAGGTGAACATCGGGATTACTCTCGAGGCGTGGAATGGGAGTAGGGCCTCATCGAATGTTGAGTCCATAAAGTATGTTCTCCTCTCAAGTGGGGACAGCTATGACAGGGAATGTCTGGAATCGCATAAAGGGTGTGAAGTACCCGTCTGAGTTTCAAGGGTGAATGTGGGATTTCACTTGACACTCGGCAGGGGAAATATTCCTCATCTCACCTTGAGTGCAGAATCTTGTGGTTTTTCTAGAGTTGCGGTGGGAAGCTTGGGGTCCTTCTCGAGTTGCGACAGGGACCTCGGGAACTCGTTCATGTATTCCCTGGGAAGTCAGGTCTCCTTTCGTTTTGGTAGGGGCATATCGGGATTACTCTCGATGCGTGGAATGGGAATAGGGTATCATTTAAATTTGAGTCCATAAATTGTGTTCTCCTCTCAAGTGGGGAGAGTTATGTCAGGGAATGTCTTGAATCGCTTAAAGAGTGTGAAGTACCCGTCCGAGTTTCAAGGGTGAATGTGGGATATCTCTTGAGACTCGTCAGGGGAAATTTTCCTCATCTCACCTTAAGTGCACAATTTTGTGATTTTTCTAGAGTTGCGGCGGGAAGCTTGGGGTCCTACTCGAGTTGGGGCAGGGACCTCAGGAAATCGCTGCTGTATTCCCTGGGTAGTCAGGTCTCCTTTAGCTTTGGTATGGGAACATCAGGATTTTTCTCGAGGGGTGGAATGGCAATAGGGTCTCATCTAAATTTGCGTCCATAAACTGTGTTCTCCTCTGTTGTTGGGAAAGGTATATCAGGGAATGTCTTGAGTCGTATAAAGGCTGTGAATTACCCATTCGAGTTTCAAGAGGGAATGTGGGATTTCCCTTGAGACTCTGCAGGGGAAATTTTCCTCATCTCAACTTGAGGGCAGAATTTTTTGCTTTTCTTGAGTTGCGGCAAGAAGCTTGGTGTCCATCTCGAGTTGCGACAGGGACCTCCGTAACTCGCTCGTGTAGTCCCTGGGAAGTCAGGTTTCCTTTCGTTTTGGTAAGGGAACTTCGGAATTACTCTCTAGGCGTGGACTGTGTATAGGGCCTCATCTAAATTTGAGTCCATAAATTGTGTTCTCCTCTCAAGTGGGGACAGCTATGTCAGGGAATGTCTTGAATCGCATCAAGGGTGTGAAGTTCGTGTTCGGGTTTCAAGCGGGAATGTGGGGTTTCTCTTGAGACTCTGCAGGGGAAATATTTGTCATCTCACCTTGAGTGCAGAATCTTGTGGTTTTTCACGAGTTTTTTCGGTAAGCTTGGGTTCCTTCTCTAGTTGGAACAGGGTCCTCAGGAACTCGCTCGTGTAGTCCCTGGTAAGTCAGGTCTCCTTTCATTTTGGTAGTGGAACATCGGGATTACTCTCGAGTCGTGGAATGAGAATAGGGCTTCATCTTAAGTTGAGTCCATAAAGTATTTTCTCCTCTCAAGTGGGGAGAGCTATGTCAGGGAATGTCTTGAGTCGCATAAAGGGTGTGAAGTATGTGTTCGAGTTTCAAATGGGAATGTGGGATTTCTCTTGAGACTGTGCAGCGGAAATTTTCCTCATCTCACCTTGAGTGAAGAATCTTGTGGTTTTTGTCGAGTTGCTGTGGGAAGCTTGGGGTCTTTCTCGAGTTGCAACAGGGACCTCAGGAACTCGCTCGTGTAGTCCCTTGGAAGTCAGGTCACCTTTCGTTTTGGTAGGGGAACATCAGGTTTACTCTCGAGGCGTGGAATGGGAATAGGGAATCATCTAAAGTTAAGTCCATAAAGTGTGTTCTCCTCTCAAGTTGGGACAGTTATGCCAGGGAATGTCTTGAGTAGCATAAAGGGTGTCAATTATCCGTTCGAGTTTGAAACTGGAATGTGGGATTTCTCTTGAGACTATGCAGGTGAAATTTTCCTCATCTCACCTTGAGTGCAGAATCTTGTGGTTTTCCTCTAGTTGCGGTAGGAAGCTTGGGGTCCTTCTCAAGTTGCTGCAGAGACCTCAGGAACTCGCTCAAGTAGTTCCTGGGAAGTCAGGTCTCCTTTCGTTTTGGTAAGGGAACATTGGGATTACTCTCGAGGTGTGGAATGGGAATAGGTCCTCATCTAAAGTTGAGTCCATAAATTGTGTTCTCCTCTCAATTGGGGAGAGCTCTGTCAGTGAAAGTCTTGAGTCGCATAAAGGGTGTGATGTACCCGTTCAAGTTTCAAGCGGGAATGTGGGATTTCTCTTGAGACTCTGCAGGGGAAATATTCGTCATCTCACCTTGAGTGCAGAATCTTGTGATTTTTCTCAAGTTGCGGCTGGAAGCATGGGGTCCTTCCCGAGTTGCGTCAGGGACCTCAGGAAATCGCTCCTGTATTCCCTGGGTAGTCAGGTCTCCTTTCGATTTGGTATGGGAACATCAGGATTATTCTCGAGGCGTGGAATGGGAATAGGCCTCATCTAAATTTGAGTCCATAAATTGTGTTTTCCACTGAAGTGGGGACAGGTATGTCAGGGAATGTCTTGAGTTGCATAAAGGCTGCCAAGTACCCTTTCGAGTTTCAAGCGTGAATGTGGGATTTCTCTTGAGTCTCTGCAGGGGAAATTTTCCTCATCTCACCTTGAGTGCAGAATCCTGTGGTTTTTAACGAGTTGTGGCGGTAAGCTTGGGGTCCTTCTCGAGTTTCCATAGAGTCCTCAGGAACTCGCTCGTGTAGTCCCTGGTAAGTCAGGTCTCCTTTCGTTTTGTTGGAGGAACATCGGGATTACTCTCGATGCGTGGAATGGGAATAGGGTTTCATCTTATGTTGAGTCCATAAAGTGTTTTCTCCTCTCCAGTGGGGTCCAGGAAGGGCGGAATGAGCATGGATATGAGTAAAGAAAATTGATTTTGAATTTGTAGAAGCAATTGCTGCACCTGATTAAACAATTTATCAATATCTGTCTTAAGAGTTATAGGCAAGGAAACTTGAGGAAGTTAAAGACAAGAGAGAACAGCATATCAAGAATTTGAAACAATGTTAATGGGAAGTTGAGGAAAATCTTGCAAAACTAAATAAATAGCCCACAACTCAGCAGGCTGTGCAGAGGACACTGAATGGGGAAGAACATTAGAACGTTCAAAAGGAAAATGTCCAGCGGTGTTTTTATTTGCATCAGTAAAAACAGTGGGTCTTTTAACTGGAACATCTGAAATCGGAGATTTCCTGGCGTTGGCTCGAAGAAAATCAATCAATTTAGATGACGGATAATGATTTGAAAATGAACCAGGAAATGAAGCAAGGGAGATTTGCCAATTTTTATTAAATTGTAAACAAAGATATCTGAGCATTTGTTAATTGAATGAAAATTTGGTGTGTTTTTTTTTTCTGATAATTGTAAAATACGATTGTGACCCTTTTGTATAAGAAAGGCTAATTTATCCATATATATATAGTTAATTTTTTAGAGAAATTATTAGGTAAAAAAACCATTTTATTAATCCTTTTCCTTGAGCAATTGCACCAGATGGAGAATGAGGGGTATGAAATATTATGAATGCAATAGGTTGAGATGCAGAAATATATGTTAAAAAACCATCATTCAATCTTTGTTCAACAAACTGAAGCTCTTGCAAAGCCAAGGGGGTTAAGATTCGGGGACTATCTAAAGTTGTGTCTCATTTTAAAGTAGAAAATAAGTGTTGTAATTTATAAGTAGGAATCCCAAGTACGAGTGAAGCCAATTAATATCTCCTCATAATTTCTGGAAGTCATTTAAAGTTTTTAAATGGTATCTTTTAATTTGCAAATTTTGAGGCCAAATTTGGTGTTGTTATAATATGGTCCTCAAATAAGAAATGGGAAAATCCTTTTGAATTTTCTCTGGCGCTATCAGCAAGTTATATTATTTCAAAGCCTCCTGTACTTTTCAGAAGAATTTATCACGTTCAGCGATACCGGGAACTGCCAATAAGTGATCATCCATATGATGATAGAGAATATAATCAGGATATTCTTGACGGATAGATTGTAAGGAACGAGCTACAAACTCTTGATATAAGGTAGGACTATATATCATTCCCTATGGCAAGACTGTCCAATGGTAGTGCTTAACGGGCTGAGCGTGATTAAGGACAAGAACCGTGAAAGCAAATTTATCTCTATCTTGTAATTGTAAGGGAAAAGTAAAAGAAAAAAAAACAATCTTTAAGATCTAATACCATTAAAGACCAATTTTGTGGAAAAAGAGCAGGAGAAGGAAGGCCCAAATGTAAGGCTCCCATGGGTTCAATACATTTATTAACTTCTCTTTAATCAGTCAACATTTTCCATTTTTCAGATTTCTTTTTTTATAACAAATACAGGAGAATTCCAAGGGGAAGTAGAAGGCTCTGTATGGCCAAGTTGAAGTTGTTTGTTATTAATTACTCTAAGGCCTCGAGCATCATTTTTCGTAATGGCCACTGCTCAATGCATTTAGGAGTATTAATTATTCATTTTAATGAGAGTGCTCGAGGAGTTTGAGCAGTGGCTATTAGTTTCCCGACGGAATGCTTACAGAGGCTCCCATCGGAGAGAGAATGTCTCTTCCCCATATATTAATAGGTATACTAACAATATAAAAAGTGACAAAAACTGTTTTTCCATTATGGAACTGGCATTGTAAAGGACAAGTACTTTTTCAAACATCTGCAATGGAGCCTATTCCGGTCAACATTAGAGGACTCTTTACTTTGCTCCAGTCTTGGGGCCGTTGTTGGGAGACTGAAAGATCTGCCCCGGTGTCTATTAGCCCTTCAAAGTTCTTTCCTTGTATGGTCAAGGAAAGGACAGGACTAGAATCCTTGATGAGCATCTCCCAAAATATATGTTGCCCAGTACTTCTAAAACCTCCTGACCTTTCATAAGGAAGAGCACAAAATGGTAGATAAGATAAAAGAAGTACTTGTGCTATACGTTCTCCAGCCAATAGTGAAATTGTAACAGAAGTAGAGACCAAAATTAAAATTTCTCCAACAAAATCAGAGTCTATTACTCAAGGAATTATGGTTAGGCCTCTTAGAGCGGCACTATTGCGGCCCAATATTAAGCCAAAAGTGCCTTTAGACAATGGGCCAAATACGTTTGTTCTTAATTTATAAATGCCACAGCCCGGAGTCAAAAGAATATTTTCAGTGAGAGGCAAATCAGCAGCAGCTCTTCTTGAAGTTGCAGAGCGTAAATCTGACACCATTAGAGGTTTGGTTTTTCCTGTTGTAGTGGTCATCTCTAAGGGTTGTTGGGAAAGAAAGGAGTTACTTGAGGAGCAGGAGGCATGGTTAATTGCATCCCCGGCATTGATCCTGGGACCCAGGGACGGAGGCACGCTAAGTAGTTTCCGAATGTGGGTTACCAATAGGATTGCCATATTTATTAGTTTTAGAGAGGCATTCATTGGTCCAGTGAAGCCCTTTACCACATTGGCGGCAAAGCCCATGGGGCTTATTGTGTTTTGTACATCCTTGTTTTGCCTTTATTTTTTTGCTATCCTTTTTCATATGTCCAGGTTTCCCACAATGGTAACAATTTTTGCCCTTAGAGGGCTTCATAGCTTGAGCCAAGGCAGTAGCAAAAACAGTAGCACTATGTTCAGTTCCTCCCACTCCCGAACAAGCACTAATATATTTAGCTATAGAAGCCCCCTGTCCCCTTAAAGGACCTAAAACATGTTTACATTCCGGGTTTGCATTTTCGAAAGCAAGTGTTTGTAAAAGTATCTCTGAAATTTCATCACGTCCAACAGCCCCTCAACAGCCACCCACAATCTAGCAAGAAAATCAGTATAAGGTTCATTGGGTCCCTGTAAAGTTTTTGTGAAAGAAGGCTGAGCGTGGTCAGTAGGTACAATATGGCGCCAAGCCCTAAGAAATACTTGGCACACCTGTTGTAAATCCTGGTCAGAATATTGAGCCTGATCTATTAAGTCTCAAAGTTTATCTTCTAAAGGACGAGGAGGGTTCTGTCCCTCATTAATTTGAGCCTGTGTTTGGGCTTTTTCTTCTCACCAACTCTTTAATTGCAACCACTGGGATCCTTTAAGCAGAGCCTGGGCTATGGACTCCAAATCGAAGGGAAGAATCAATTTTGTCTTCTCTACAGAATCTAACATAGCTAATACAAAAGGGGATTGGGGACCATATTGAGCAACAGCAGCTTTAAGATCCTTGAAAAATTTATATTTAAAAGGCGAATATTGAACATTAATCATATTGTTGGGAGCTGCTTGCCATTGAATTGGAAATAACTGTGGAGGATCTGTAAAACCACCAGAGGGCACAGGGATATCATCATCATAAAACATGGACTCGGGAAATGAGAAAGAGGGCCCCTCTTGGCCTACATCTGGAGAACTATGCGATACCGGAAAAAGAGAAGCATAGGGAGGGGCTGTAGGAGTAGGAACCCTCTTTGTTCCTTCATTCTGTGTTTTCCACCATTGTTGAAAATTTCGGGTCACTTTATCAACATCGTCGTTCCCTTCGGATGACGAGGAGAAATCAGTAGCACTATCAGATTTGGTGTCTGAGTCCCCATCCCTGGAATGCAAAGCAGTGGCCACGGAAGCGTCATTTAAAGCGGCAACATTTGATTCTTTGTTTGTTTGTTTCTCAATAGGACTTCCTCATAAATTACCTCAGATTTTGTAGATTTAGTTTCACTATCGGTGGAAAACAATGCAAGTGCTTGAGTGATAGCACTACATAGAGTCCACAATTTCAAAAGAATTATGTTACCCTTCTGATGCTGTTGCCGTAATTCTTTATGTATTAATTTCCATTCCTTTAAGTTTAATTGTACTTTAGGTTAGCACTTAAACCAATAACAATGCTGCTCCACAAGGGGAAATAACTCCGATAAACGACGACTAGATGCCTTTACCCCGATGGAGTGGAGAAGTCCTTTGACTAGCTCCATGTATTGTGCCTTTGTTGATGGGGAATTCCCGATAATTTTCCCGAAAGTTCCCCTGCCTTGGACCTACAATGACCGAGGGGGTACTCACCCTTTCGGTTTCGCTTGGGCCCCACGTTGGGCGCCAGATGTTGTGGGCTAAATGACACAAAGACAAGACACACAAAAGACAGACAAAGACACAACTCCGGCCAGAGGTAAAATTCTGTGCAAGCCCCCTTGCGGTTTAATTTTATATCCCGGTAGCTGGGCACATACCAAAATCTAAGCAATGCATTCTTCTACCAAATAAGGACAAAAAACTAAGCACATTTCAAGGACAGGAGGAACAAAGGGAGGAAGTGACCACACCATGTTTACTGCAAAGCCTGCCCAGAACTCCAGCCTCTTCCTTTTTTTTAAGGAGGGCATGTTCCCTCGTATGCGAGCAGAACATTAACCTTGGATATTGTGTGCAGGCTTCCTGGAAGAACATCCTGTTTGCAAGCATGCTCTGCCCAAGCAGAGCGTCTTGTTTGCAGGCACATCTCTGCTTCCTTAAGCATTCTCTCTCGTGGTCACTGTCGGGCTCCTAAACGCGGTTGCTCTCAAAATTTTCCAGGGGATTCATCCCTCGTCTCTTGTTCAGACATGGAACTGCGCTTTCTTCTCGAGTGGTAAAACGGGTGTTAGGCCCCATGAGAGTTGATTTAGTAACTGAAGATTGTATCGAGTATGCTCAGGGAGTCAGGTCTCCACTCGTCTTCTGAGTTGATGCTCAAGGCTACATTTGAATCTGTGCAGTAGAATCAGACAATATTTCCAGTGGGTGGTGACATCCGTACCTTTTCCATTTGTGTGTTGAAAACCTGGGGATCCTCCCGAGTTTCAAATTGGTACCCGCCTCCTCATACTGTGCGACCAGAACATCCGGATTCCATTCCAGAGAAAGCAGAGGAATCGACTGGAAAACGGGGTAATTTGTCACTGTGGCAGGAAACTCGGTATTCCGCTGGATTGGGGCTGTGTATGTCGGTTTAATTTTTGAGTCGCATAAAGGATGTTCAGTAACCTGTCGAGTTTCAAGTGGGAATGTGGAATTTCTTTTGCGAAGCTGCAACGAAAATGTTCCTCATCTCGCCTTGAGGGCAGAATCTTGTGGTTTTTCTTGAGATGAGGCAGGAAGGTTGGGGTCCCTCTCGAGTTGGGCTGGGGACCTCAGGAACTCTCTTGTGTTTCTTCAGGGAAGTCTGGTCCCCTTTTGTGTTGGAAGGGGAACTTTGGGATTACTCTCGAGCCGTTAAATGGGCTTAAGGCCTCATCTTGAGTTGAGTCCGTAAATTGTGTGCTCCTCTCCAGTGGGGACGGCTATGTAAGGGAGATTTTTGAGTCACATAAAGGGTGTCAAATACCTCTTCGAGTTTCAACTGGAAATGTGGGATTTCTCTTGAGATTCTGCAGCCGAAAATTTCCTCATCTCGCATAGATGGGGGAACTTTGTCGTTTTTCACGAGTTGAGGCGGAAAGCTTTGGGTTCCTCTCGAGTTGCTATGGGAACGTCAGGAACTCACTCGCGTTGTCCCAGGGAAGTTGGGTCTCTTTGCTGTTGGAAGGGGAACCTCAGGATTCATCTAGAGGCACAGGAGAAGAATAGGGTCGTTATCTAGTGTTGTGTAGGAAAATTGTGTGCTCCACATCAATGTGGATGGCTATGTTGGGGAATTTTTTGAGTCGCATAAAGGGTTTCAAGTACCCGTTCGAATTTCAAGCAGGAATGTGGGATTTCTCTTGAGATTCTGCAGCAGAAAATTTCCTCATTTCGCATTGAGGGCATAATTTTTTGGTGTTTCACGAGTGCAGCGGGAAGCATTGGGTTCTTCTCGAGTTGTGACAGGGACCTCAGGAAATCCCTCATGTTGCCCCAGGGAAGTCAGGTTTCCTATCGTGTTGGAAGGTGAACCTCCGGATTCCTCTCGAGGCGCAGCAGAGGAATAGGGTGGCATTTAGTGTTGATTCGTTCAACTGTGTGTTCTTTGCCAGTGACAACAAGTATCTCGGGGTTGCTCTCAAAATTCACCTGGGGAATCAGGCCTCGTCTATTGTTCAGACATCGAACTGCACTTACTTCTCGAGTTGTAAAATGGGTGTTAGGCCACATTAGAGTTGAATTTGTACCTGGAGATTGTATCGAGTATGCTCGGGGAGTCAGGTCTCCACTCATCTTATGAGTTGACACTCGAGGATACATTTGAATCTGTGCAGTAGAATCAGACAATATCTCAAGTGGGTTTTGACATCCGTACCTTTTCCATTTGTGTTTTGAAAACCTGGGGATCCTCCTGAGTTTCAAGGCGGTACCCACCTCCTCGTACAGTGCGACCTGAAGTTCCGGATTCCATTCCAGAGAAAGCAGAGGAATCTACTCTCATCTGGAAAAGATGACTGGAAAACGGGACAATTTGTCAATGTGGCACAAAACTCGGTGTTCCTCTCGACTGGGGCGTGTATGTCGGTTTAATTTTTGAGTCGCATAAAGGATGTTCAGTAACCTGTCGAGTTTCAAGTGGGAATGTGGATTTCTCTGGTGAATCTGCTACGGAAATATTCCTCATCTTGCCTTGAGGGCAGAATCTTGGTTTTTCTCCAGTTGAGGCGGGAAGCTTGGGTTCCCTCTCGAGTTGCGCCGTGGACCTCAGGAACTCGCTCGTGTTGCTTCAGGGAAGTCTTGTCCCCTTTTGGGTTGGAAGGGGAATTTCGGGGTTACTCTTGAGCCGTTAAATGGGAATAGGCCCTCATCTCGTGTTGAGTCCATTAATTGTGTACTCCTCTCCAGTGGGGACGGTTATGTTAGGGAACTTTTTGATTTCCATAAATTGTATCAAGTTCCCTTTTGAATTTCAAGCGGGAATTTGGGTTTTCTCTTGATATTCTGCAGCAGAAAATTTACTCATCTCACATTGATGGGGGAACGTTGTCGTTTTCCTTGAGTTGCGGCGGAAAGCTAGGGGTTCCCTGCGAGTTGCGATGGGGAACTCAGGAACTCATTCGCGGTGTCCCAGGGAAGTTAGTGCTCATTTATTGTTGGAAGGGGAAACTCAGTATTCCTCTCGAGGCACGTGGGAGGAAAAGGGCCGCATCTAGTGTTGTGTATGTAAATTGTGTTCTCCGGTTCAATGTGGACGGCTATGTCTGTGAAGTCTTTGGGTCGCATAAAGGGTATCAACTACCCGTTCGAATTTCAAGCGGGAATGTGGGATTTCTCTTGAGACTCTGCAGTGGAAATATTCCTCATCTCTCCTTGAAGGCAGATTTTTATGGTTATTCTCTAGTTGTGGCAAGAAGCTTGGGCTCCCTCTCGATTTGCGACGGGGACCTCTGGAACTCAATGGTGTTGCTTCAGGGAAGTCAGGTCTCCTTTCGTGTTGAAGGGGAACCTCGGGATTCCCGTCAAGGTGCGGCAGAGAAATAGGGCCGCATCTAGGGTTGTGTACCTAAACTGTGTGCTCCTCTTCAGTGGGGACAGCTCTGTCGGGGAAGTTTTGATTTGCATAAAGGGTGTCAAGTACTTGTTCGAATTTCAAGCGGGAATGTAGGATTTCTCTTGAGACCCTGCAGCGGAAAAATTTCTCATCTCGCATTGAGGGGAAAATCTGATGGTTTTTCTCTAGTTGCAGCGGTAAGTTTGGGGTTCTTCTCCAGTTGTGACGGGGACCATATGAAATCGCTCGTGTTGCCCCAGGGAAGTCAGGTCTCCTTTCGTGTTGAAAGGGGAACCTCGGGATTTCTCTCGAGGTGCAGCAGAGGAATAGGGCCGCATCTAGCGTTGAGTCTGTCAACTCTGTGTTCTTTTCAGTGGCGACAGGAATCTCGGGGCTGCTATGAAGGTTCTACTGGGGAGTCAGGCTTCATCTCGATTTGAAGCATGGAATTCTGCTTTCCTTTCTAGTTGTAAAAGGGGAATCATTCTTCGTGTCTTGATCACGAGGTTCATTAGGGCTTTTTCTCTTGGCTGAGCATGGGTGTCAGCTTTCTCATCATGTTGTGAGGGGATAGTCGGTGTTCCATTGGAGCTTTGCTAGATCATCAGGACTTACCTCGATTGGAGGTGGAACTCAGAGTCCTCAGCAGCTTCCGCGGGAAGGCACTTGAGTTTCAATAGGAGACAGAGGCCTCCTCTTGTGGTGGGAGAAGAAGAAAGGGTATATCTAGAGTTGAAGCAGGGTTTGAATGCTCATATCGTGAGGACGTGGGGAATACAGAACTCTTCTAGAGCTGTGCACGAAAACTGGGTTTTTCTCTCAATTGAAGATGGATATTCTGGGAGCCCCTTCAATTGTAAATAGGGATTCAAGTCTCCTGTGGTATCTTGAGAGAGAACTCGGGATTGCTCTCCAGGCACTGTAGGAAAAAAGGGCTTCAAGTGACGTTGCCTGGGGCTTCTCGTGGTATATGGAGATTGAAAAGGGAAGTATGGCTTTCATTTCGAGTTATGCCAGGGAACTCAGGGAGACACTCATATTGCCTCAGGGAAGAAAAGTTGTGAGGGGAAGTTCGTGATTGATCTCGAGTCAATGCAGAGGAATCGGGCTTCAATTCACATTGAAAGTGGCTAATCCCAAAGTGTTTCTCGAATTTGGGCAGGAATCTTTCGGATCCCTCGAGTTGCAAAAGGGGCCTCACGGATCCTCTAAAGTTGCCTCTGTGAAGTCCAGAAACCTTTTGTAGTGTGGAGAGCCTTTGGGATGCCTTTCGAGACAGTGCAGGGGAATAGGGTCTCATCTGGAGTTGAGGCGCTAACCTCAGTGTGCCTCTCCAGTTCTTACATGGATCACAGTGTTCCTACGAAGTTTCAAAAGGGGAGTCATGCCAAGTCTCTTGTTGAGGCATGGAACTCCACTAACTTTTCGAGTTGTAAAAGGGGTGGTCGGCCTCCTGTTGAGTTGATTTTCTGTCCTGGGACTTTTTCTCTATGATGCACCTGGGAAATCAGGCCTCCCTGACTGGTGTTACTTGATCCTGGGAGTTCACTTTGAATTGGGACGGTGGAATCAGTCCTTATATTGAGCGGATGGTTAAATTGGTGTCTTTTTGAATTGTGGCATGACTCCCCGGGGTCCTCTCGAGTTTTAAGAGGACATAGGCCTCCTCTTCAGATTTGACAGAAACATCGGGATTAATTTCCATACAAAGCAGGGCAATCGATCCTCACCTTGAGATGACGAGTGGAAAACGGGTCTCTTCTTGAGCTGTGGCAGGAACCTAGCTGCTCCTCTTGAGTTTAGCCGGGTATCTCGGGGAAACTCTTCAGTTGCCTGTAGTGTGCAGAGTATCCTTTCGAGTTTGAAGAGGGATTGTGGGACTTCTCTTAAGACGCTGCAGCAGAAAAGGGCCTCCTGTCGCGTGGAGTGGAGAATTTCATGGTTTATCTGGAGTTGCGGCTTGAAGCTTGCAGGTATTCTCGCATTGTGACGGGAACCACTTGGACTTGCTAGTTTTGCCTCAGGGAAGTCAGGTCTCCTTTCCTGTTGAAAGTGGAACTTTGCGATTCCGTTGGAGTCACTGCAGGGCATGAGGGCCACATTTAGACTTGAGTGGGTAAACTCAGTATTCCTTTCAAGTGACCACATGGATCTTGGTGTTGCTCTGATGATTGCACTGGGGAATCAAGCCTAGTCTTTGTTGAGGAGGGAGCTCTACTTTACCCCCGAGTTGTAAAAGGACTATCAGGTCTGCTTTCTGTTTTAGCGGGAAATTTGCGCTTTTTCGAGAGTCTCAGCAGGGAATTCATGCCTCCGATCATGTTGCGAGTTGATACTCCGTGTTCCACTGGAGCTGCTGCAAACACAACACGACTCATCTCTAGTTGAGTGTGAACTCGGAGTCCTTTGAACATGCTGCAGTATCTACAGTGTTGCCCTCAAGTGTAAATAGATGTGACAGGACTCGTCCTGTGGTACGAGGTGAAATTTGGATTCCTCTTCAGTTGAACGTGGAATGCTCATTATCTTCAGCTGAGGTGTGATCACTGGCCTTTTCTTAAATTGTGGTGGGGAAAATCGGTTTTCTTCTCTCATTGGAACTGGTAGCTCTGGGAGACCCTTAAGTGTCATCAAGGAACTCAAGCCTGATCGAATTTGGAGAAGGAACTTGGGACTTTTGTCTACGTGCTGTAGGAAAAAAAAAGGGGGGGCATCATCTTGCTTTGAAAGAGGAATTTCGAGGTTATTCTCGAGTTACGGCGGGTAATGTGGATTTCCTCTCGAGTGACGATGGATATATCAGGGAGCCTCCTGTGTTGTTTCTGGGAAGTCAGAACGCCTTCCCATTTGCAAGGGGAACCTCGGGATTCCTTTGGAGTCACTGCAGAGAAGTAGGTCTGCATCTAGATTTGAGTCCGTTTAACTCAGAATTCCTCTCCAGTAGCGAAAGGGTTGCTCTCAAAACTGTCTTGGGGAGTCAGGCCTCGTCTCGTGTTCAGACATGGTACTCCACTTTCTTCTCGAGTTGTAAAAGGAGTGTTAGGCCACAATTGAGTTAAATTTTACCTGGAGATTTTTTTGAAAATCCTCAGGAGACAGGTCTCCACTCGTCTTGTGAGTTGATATTTGAGGATATATTTGAATCTGTGCAGTGGAATCAGACAATATCTCGAGTGGGTGGGGACATTGGTACCTTTTCCAATTGTGTTTTGAAACCCGGAATTCTCCCGCGTTTAAAGGTGTTACCGGTCTCCTCGTACTGTGCGACGGGAACGTCCGGATTCCATTCCAGACAAAGCGGGCAATCGACTTTCATCTGGAAAAGAGGACTGGAAAACGGGACACTTTGTCAGTTGTGGCAGGAAATTCGGTGTTCCTCTCGGTTCAGTTCAGTTCAGTCGCTCAGTCCTCTCCCACTCTTTGCGACCCCATGATTCACAGCACGCCATTCCTCTCTGTCCATCACCCTTTCCCACAGTTCATTCAATCTCATGTCCATCCAGTCGGTGATGCTATCCAGCCATCTCATTCTCCGTCGTCTAGGTCTCCTCCCACCCCCAATCTCTCCCAGCATCAGACTCTTTTCCAATGAGTCAACTCGTCGCATGAGGTGGCCAAAGTATTGGAGTTTCGGCTTTAGCATCAGTCCTTCCAATGAACACCCTGGATTGATTTCCTTTAGAATGGACTGGATGGATCTCCCTGCAGTCCAAGGGACTCTCAAGAGTCTTCTCCAGCACCACAGTTCAAAAGCATCAATTCTTCGGCGATCAGCTTTCTTCACAGTCCAACTCTCACATCCATACATGACCACGGGAAAAATCATAACCTTGACTAGACGGAACTTGGTTGCCAAAGTAATGTCTCTGCTTTTTAATATGCTATCTAGGTTGGTTATAAATTTCCTTCCGAGGAGTAAGCGTCTTTTAATTTCCTGGATGCAATCAGCATCTGCAGTTTTTTTGGAGCCCCCCAAAAATGAAAGTCTGACGGTTTCCAAGGATTCCTCATCTATTTCCCATGAAGTGATGGGACCAGATGCCATGATATTCGTTCTCTGAATGTTGAGCTTCAAGCCAAATTTTCACTCTCCTCTTTCACTTTCATCAAGAGGCCTTTGAATTCCTCTTTACTTTCTGCCATAAGGGTGGCGTCATCTGCATATCTGAGGTTATTGATATTTCTCCCAGCATTCTTGATTCCAGCTTGTGATTCTTCCAGTCCAGCGTTCCTCATGAGGTCCTCTGCATATAAACTAAATAAGCAGGGTGACAATATACAACCTTGACGTACTCCTTTTCCTATTTGGAACCAGTCTGTTGTTCCATGTCCAGTTCTAACTGTTGCTTCCTGACCTGCATAAAGGTTCCTCAAGAGGCAGGTCAGGTGGTCTGGTATTCCCATCTCTTTCAGAATGTTCCACAGTTTATTGTGATCCACACAGTCAAAGGCTTTGGCATAGTCAATGAAGCAGAAATAGATGTTTTTCTGGAACTCTCTCGCTTTTTCCATGATCCAGCGGATGTTGGCAATTTGATCTCTGGTGCCTCTGCCTTTTCTAAAACCTGCTTGAACATCTGGGAGTTCACGTTTCACATATTGCTGAAGGCTGGCTTGGAGAATTTTGAGCATGACTTTACTAGCGTGTGAGATGAGTGCGATTGTGAGGTAGTTTGAGCATTCTTTGGCATTGCCTTTGGGATTGGAATGAAGACTGACCTTTCGCAGTCCTGTGGCCACTGCTGAGTTTTCCAAATTTGCTGGCATATTGTGTGAAGCACTTTCACAGCATCATCTTTCAGGATTTGAAATAGCTCAATTGGAATTCCATCACCTCCACTAGCTTTGTTCATAGTGATGCTCTCTAAGGCCCACTTGACTTCACATTTCAACATGTCTGGTTCCAGGTGAGTGATCAAGCCATCGTGTTTATTTTTGTCCTGAAGATCATTTTTGTACAGTTCCTCTGTATATTCTTTTCACTTCTTCTTAATATCTTCTGCTTCTGTTAGGTCCATACCATTTATGTCCTTTATCGAGCCCATCTTTGCATTAAATGTTCCCTTGATATGTCTAATTTTCTGGAATGGTTATGTCAGTGTCACTTTTGAGTCGCCTAAAGGATGTTAGGTAACCTGTCGAGTTTTAAGCGGGAATGTGGGATTTCTCCTGAGAGTCGGCAACGGAAAAGTTGAACATCTCGCCTTGAGGGAAGAATCTTGTGATTTTTCTCGAGTTGTGGCGGGAAGCTTTGGGTTCCTCTTGAGCTGCGATGGGGAATTCAGGAACTCGCTCGTGTCGTTCCAGGGAAGTCAGGTCTCATTTTGTGTTGGAAGGGGAACCTCGGGATTTCTCTCGAGGTGTGGCAGAGGAATAGGGCCGCATCTAGCGTTGTGTACATAAACTGTGTGCTCCTCTTCAGTGGGGACGACTATGTCGGGGAAGTTTTGAGTTGTATAAAGGGTGTCAAGTACCCATTCAAATTTCAAGCGGGAATTTGGGATTTCTCTTGGGACTCTGCAGTGGAAATGTTCCTCATCACGTATTGCATGGAGAATCAGGTTGTTTTTCTCGAGTTGCGGCGGGAAGCTTGGTATTCTTCTCAAATTTTACGGGGACCTTATGAACTCGCTCTTGTTGCCCCACGGAAGTCAGAATTCCTCTCGTGTTGAAAGAGGAACCTCGGGATTTCCCTCGAGGCACAGTAGAGCAATAGGGCCCCATCTTGCGTTGAGTCGGTCAACTGTGTTTTCCTCTCCAGTGGCGACAGGGATCTCGGGGTTGCTATGAAGGTTCTACTGGGGAGTCAGGTTTCGTCTCGATTTGAGGCATGGAATTCTGCTTTCCTTTCGAGTTGTAAAATGGGAACCAGTACTCTTGTCGTGATCAGGCTGTTCATTAGGGCTTTTTTTCATAGGCTCAGCATGGGTGTCAGGATTCCCATCACATTGTGAGGGGATCGTCGGTTTTCCACTGGATCTTTGCTAGATCATCAGGACCTACTTTGATTGGAGGTGGAACACAGAGTCCTTTATCCTTGCATCAGGACCCTCGGGAGTGCCCTCGAGTTTCAATAGCAGACAGAGGCCTTATCTTATGGTGGGAGAGGAAGAAAGGATTCCTCTAAATTTGAAACAGAGTTTTAACGATCATATCATGAGGAGGTGGGGAATACAGAGCTCTTCTTGAACAGTGGATGGAATCTCAGGGTTTCACTCGACTGAAGATGGGTATTCTGTGAGCCACTTGAATTGTAAATAGGGATTCAAGCCTCCTATGTTATCTTGATAGTCAACTCGGGATTGCTCTCCAGACGCTGCAGGAAAAAAAGGGCCTCATGTGAAGTTGCCTGGGGCTTCTCGTGGTTTCTGGCGAGTTGTGAAGGGAAGTTTGGATTTCCTTTCGAGTTACGCCAGGAACTCAGGGAGACACTCGTGTTTCCTCAAGGAAGTCAATTTGCAAGGGGAAGGTCGTGATTGTTCTCGAGTCAATGCAGAGGAATCGGGCTTCAATTCACATTGAAAGGGGTAATGCCAGAGTGTTTCTAGGTTGGGGGCAGGAAACAGTCGGATCCCTAAAGTTGCAAAAGAGGCCTCACGGAGCATCTTAAGTTGTCTCTGAGAAGTCCGGAATTCTTTTGAGCTGTGAGAAGCCTTTGGGATGTCTTTCGATTCAGTGCAGGGGAATAGGGTCTGATCTGGAGTTGAGGCGCTAACCTCAGGGTGTCTCTCCAGTTCTGACATGGGTCTCAGTCTTCCTATGAAGTTTCAACAGGGGAGTCATGCCACGTCTCTTGTTGAGGCTTGAAACTCCGCTATCTTTTCGAGTTGTCCAAGGGGTGGGAGGCCTCCTATTGAGTTCAATTTCTGTCCTGGGGCTTTTGCTCCATGATGCACCTGCGAAGTCAGGCCTCCCTTATTGGTGTTACTTGATCCCAGGAGTTCTCTTAGAATCAGCACAGTGGAATCAGTCCTTATTCTAGCGAATGGGATAATCCCTGTCTTTTTGAATTGCGACACGACTCCCCAGGGTCCTCTCGAGTTTCAAGGGGACATAGGCCTCCTCTTCACATTCAACAGGAACATCGGGATTAATTTCCAGACAAAGAAGGGGAATCGAACCTCACCTCGACATGACAAGTGGAAAACTGGTCTCTTCTTGAGTTTTGGCAGGAACCTCGCTGCTCCTCTCGAGGTTGGTCGGGTATCTCGGGGAACTCTTTGAGTTGCATATAGGGTGCTGAGTATTCTTTCGAGTTTGAAGAGGGAACGTGGGATTTCTCTTAAGATGTTAAGCAATTAGACTATCCCTGCTGCTAGTGCTGCTGTATCCATTCAATTCTGGAAATGCAGGCTAAAAAAAACCCGCATCTTTCCGAGAAGTTCTCCAAATGGGTTTAGGAACAACACGTTTGCAAACCAGAGTTGATGACATGCATGTCCATGGAAACTTGACACCTCTCAACAAATGCACGACAAATGATTCCTAGACATACATTCCATGCAAAACGGATCACAAATCCAGAAGGAAATGGAGCAGACATTAGACATGAGCTCTGAGTCTTCACACAAAATACAGAATGGCACTACACAAAGAGTAAACAGGGAACAGTGAACTTTGTCAAATCCAAGATTTGGACTCTGGGAAAGACCTTCTGAAAAATGCAAATGAGACATCCCACGTTGGGAGACAACTGTTTGCATACACAGAACTTAGGTAGGATTTGGCTCTTAATACACAAAATACATGATCACAAACGAGCCTGAAGGAGGGGTCTGAAGGGACACCAGGCGAAGGAAGGGACACGGAGAGTACACCGAATGATGCCCAGCACTGAGGGCTTGAGAAATACGATCTAGCTGCACTTCCCGAGATGCGTGTTACCCTGGACTAGGCCTGTCCTACCTGGAGGCTCAGAGAGATGGACAGTGAGGAAGGGGAAGAGAAATCCTTGGCATTTCTATCACTCACAGCAAACACTTAGAAGGAGAAGGCAAGTATCAACCCCACCGACGGTGACATTCCCTGAAAGGCAATAGCTAGGAGTCCATCTAACCCGAGGGGGAAGCCCGTGTTCTCAGAGAACTGCAAGAGATGGATGAAAGAAGGTGAAGCCCACCAATCCAGTGGAAAATAAGCTGTGCTCACGGATCAAAAGAATTCCTCCTGGTAAGATGATGTCGGTTCCCCCTCCCCCCGACCCCCACCGAGGGGCAATCCAGAATTTCCACGCTATTCCTCTCAAAATACCAACAGCTGTTCTCAGGGTAATATAACCAAAGAATTCCAAAATGTCTATGGAAATATTAAGAGTCAAAGGAGTCAATGCAATCTGCTGCAAAGTCGTGAAATGGACATCACAGGCTGCCTGATAGCCAGTTAGACGATCACACTAGGATCATCAGCACAACATGGTACTGGGAAGAAATGAAACACGCAGAACCAGATCCATGGAATGGAATTGAGGGTCCAGAAATAAACCCAAGCTTCTATGGTCAATTCCTCGATGCCAAAGGAGAGTACACAATACGAATGGGAACAAGAGCCTCTGCAAAGAAAGACAATGGGAATTGGAGATGGTTCCATCTGAAAAATCACATTGGCTTTTGGTCTCATAACACCTCAGATTCAGTGAAACACATCAACGCAAAACTGAAGAGATGAAAGTCCTGGAAATAAACAAGGGATATTGGCTCCTTAATGTCACGGACTTCTCAACATGTGTGGGGGGTGAGGCAAAATTGGGTGTCTTCAAGTCAAGGAAACCGGAAACCAAAGGACACCAATGGGCTTGCATCCATTTGAACAGCTATGCAACAGTAAAGCTAAGCATTCACAAATCAAAATGGTAACAAACCGAACACAAAAGAATATTTGCAAGCAAAATATCGGCGAAGGGGTTCCTTCATAAAAGAGAGTGAGAAATCCCACCACTAAGTCTCCCAGAATTGACCACAGATGAATCCCTTCCCCTCACACAAACTCCAGTCCCAAATCATTACCTCACTCGAAAGGAAAAACTATAGCCTCACCCTAGGTCAATATTATACATGTGTACATGCATTCACAGTTTGTGAGCATCCACAGGAGAGACACAGAGAAGAAGAGACAGACTGAATTTGGACAGGTCATAGAAGAGATGGAACGAGGGACAGAGACTGAACAATGGAGAGAGGAAATGATTCAGTTTCACAGAATTTGCATGAATCTCTCTTGAGGATGGAAACAATGACAGTGCCTATTCCCCCTCGATGATTAGACTCAAAGACAAGGATGTGGGGAGCCACTGTTGGAACAGCCTCCCCCACCCCTCGAGGCTGAGTGGGACACTTGAGTAGGACGAGGAAGGTTGATATCAGAAGGGGCGATGTCTGAATATGACCTCCCGATCCTCCCAATGCGGGGGTCAAGAAATAGGCAGTAAGGGGACTGCCTTCGTCCAGGTCCCAGAGCCCATCCAGGCCTGATTCTGCCCCATTCTGTGCTAGGTCAGCCCTGTGTGGAATCCTTCCTTTGGGAAGTCTGTGTCCAAGCTCCTTTTGATGGAGGCCCAAAGTTTGAACAGGCACTGGAGCTCTTCGTAAGCTGACAGACCTAGGCAGGAGATGGGAGAGGGACCCCCACTCTGCACACGGAGAGACTTTGGAAACCCTGCGGGGCACATGTCTTGCCCAGGGCCACATCACTCCTGAGCAGAAGGAGTCTGGGTTGAAAGCAGCTCTGTCCTCAGAGCTCAGGCTCTGGCTGCACCAAGTTCTCCCCAAGGCTGTTGGATGGGGTGTGTAGGTGTCACTTTGCCTGCATGTGGACTAAGGGCGTTGGGGAATAGCCAGAAACCAGAGGTTCCCTTTGGGAGCTTGTGGAAGGGACCTCAGCCACGAACCCAGGAAATGATGTCACTTCCTGGCAACAGAACCCAACAGAACCCGCAACCCATGTATCCAGGCCTCCCCAGCGGAAAGGAGCCCCAAGCCAGATCACTTGCTGTCAAGATGTTCTGCTGCTTGCCCCTGCTAAGAGGCCGGTGCCTCAGGAGAGCTCACAGGCAGAGTGTGTGGGAATGGGGTCAATGCTGGCTCAGGCACCCCCTCCTCGAGAGGCCTCTGGCCCTTTGCCCGAAGGAACAGAAAGGTACCAGGGGAGCCCCAGACCGGGTCCAGTCACATCTCCCGTCCCACGCGGGGAAGACTGAGGCCTTTCGCTGTGTGTGGATTGGGGTTTCTCCGGGTGTGTCGAACTCAAGCAAGCCCAGTCACATGAGGTTCAGGAGTCCATGGGCTGCTTGTGGCCACACCCCAGGGGAGAGCAGGCTGGGTGGCATGAGGAGAGTCCGGGCAGTGCCAGCTGCCATGCTGGCCGTACACCCTCATGAGGTTCTCCGTCCTTCCGGGTGGGTATCTGAGCAGACACTTTTGTCTCTGGTCTTTCTTGGAGCAGAAGGGCAGGCAGGCAGAAGCAGCAGCCATCCTGGCCAGGCACAGCTCAGAAATATCGAAGCAGGGCTGGCTGATGGTCACTATTATTGCAGATCGTCCCAAATGAGGTGCCCCTGAGGGGCACACCTTATCCACCTCCCAGAGGGAGGGCTCAGCACACCAGCCCCCTGCCCTGGAGGCTAAGTACAGGCTCCAGGTGAGAGTGGCCTCGGAGGGCTCAGCCCAAATGGCGTTGAAGAGGAATAGGGCAAGTCCTGCTGCTCAGACACCACCCAGCACACAACCCGGGGCCCAGTCTCAGGCTGCCACGAACTCAGCACAGCTGGCTCTGACCCAGAGCTCCGAGAAGCCCTGACTCGGAGGCAGCTGGAGGACCTGGAGCCCAGCAGGGCAGAGCAGAGAGGTGAGGCGGCTGGGGCTGCTCCATGTGAGTGTGGGGAGGCGGTGCTGAGCCACAGAGAGAGGAGTCTCCCAGAGCTGGGGCTGGGCCTGGACCAAAAGCTGGCCTCACACCACCCATCTTGGAGACTGCAGAGAAGACTCCGATGGTGGGCCTTCTTAGCGAATCTCTAGGAAGCTTTCTGGCCCACTTAGGCACATGGCAAGGCTGGCCTGTGGCAAACTCTTCTTCTCCCCCAGCTCTAGCTCTGGCCGTCAAACTCAGCCAGCCTCCAAGTCCAAGACCTGTCACTAAGGAGGAGGTGAGAGGTCCAAGTGCAGGACCCAGGGATCCAGTGAAGGGAGACCGAGACCTGAGACGTCCCCTCCCAATGACACGGGGCCAGCCGGGTACTGGCCAGCACCTTCAGCACATCGGATTTCTGTGCCAGGATGACCCCCAGCCCCAGGCCCCGATGTCCCACCCGGCCTTCCAGAAACACCACCTCCACGTGCACTTGCTCCTACTCAGGCTTTGGCAGCAGAACCCCAGTCAAGGCCTGAGTGACCACATGTGCAGAGGCAGCCTGCCCTGGCTCCTGCAAAGGACGCAGACGCCCAGCACCATGACTGTCCCACCCCACAGGGAGAACAGGCCCCTGCTCTGGACAGAGACCCAGAGCCCTTCGGCAACCAAACCAACCAGGGGCACGGTTGGCGCTGGAGCCTCCACCCCTGTATGTTCTCCATGGATGCTGTCCACTCCCTCCCCACCCAGGGGAGACTGAATTTCCTTAACCTGAGCTGGTTTTCATCAGAGTCCTAGGCATTTTTCTCCTCCTCTTTATTTTCTTTTATAGCTTTCTGTATATTTTGCTCCTAAGTGTGTGTCAATAAAGCTTCCTTCGTTGATGCCAGTTGGGAATATGGAGGCCTTCACAATGCTGTGTAAGCATCACCACTGTCTACATTGGGACGCCCTCATTCTATCCACCCTCACTTCAAAAAAAAAAAAAAGCCTCAATTCATGGCAAGCAGCCCCCATCCAACTCTCCTCTGCCTGACAACATTGAGTCGTCTTCTCTCTGCATTTCTTCCCATCCTTTCAGCGTCCCCAGTCAATGCCAATCACTAAAATAAGAGGAAACTGGATTTTGCTCTGACTAAAGGTGAATGTTATAGTCTCTCAGTATTGTTAGTCTTGACATTCCCGTGAATTCTACAGTCCATGGAATTCTCTAGGTCAGAATCCTGGAGGCGGTAGCTTTTCCTTTCTCCAGGGGATTGTGCTGATTCCCCACAAATTGGAAGACCAAACTGGAGAATTCTGGTTTCTATGTCATTTGAAGGATCCTTTGGGTATCTGATAGGACCAGGTAGATCTTTTCAAGATGTCATCTGCCAAACGAAGCCCACTCGGCAAATGTGTTCAGAATCTCCAGGTAACATTGCTGTTGCAAGTGGGACACCTCAGGCACTAGAGAAAGGCTGAGTTCTTCCGCTGGCACAAACAAACTCACAGCAATAAACCAGGCAGGAGAAATGGAAAGATAAACCCACACCAACAAAGGGACAAGTGTTCCTCAGAACACAAGGCCAGAGAAAGACCCACCAACCTTGTGGCCCCCACACGCTGGAGAAAATCAGTGATCGGGAAGGAAACAGAAGAAACATGTGCAGGTCCAATGACAGGCAATGCACATGGCTAGTGTAGCTCAGAGACAGCCTGACGCTTCGCATGGACATGCGGGCAAAGGGAAACACAGTGCAAGTGTGCTGGTCATCATCTCAGAGCTAGGTGCTCAGGATGGTGACAACCAAGCTTCAGGACCACGAGAGGGAGTGGAGGGCCTAGCAGAGCCCATAGACATTTCTCTCGCTCTCTGGCAGAAGAGTGTGACAGACCCATCAAAGTCCCACAGGAGCATCTCTTGACGATAAGTGCCCACCCTCAGTGTGGATCCCACTCCACTTCTGGCACAGTTGTTCCTCTCCTCTGAAATGCTCACCTCTGGCAGTCCGAAACCGCAGGCCTGCTGGGCGCCTGTGGATTCGAAACTCACTTCAACTACTCACACAGCCAAGGACACTCAAGGATGCTTGTGGCCTCTGGCTCAAAGATGGAAGATCAGCACCCTGTCAACCCGACCTGGGGATCGGGGCTGAAAGGGAGGCCGCACCCAACTCCCTTTTCACTGGACAAAGCGTCCCTGCTGCTAGAGCTGCTGAATCCATTCATCTGCGGAAATGCAAGCTGAAAAACCCCCATCTTTCCAAGAAGGTTTAAAAAAGAGTTTATGAGCAATGCATTTGGAAACCAGAGGGGATGACATGCATGTCCATGGAAACTTGACACCTCTCAACAAATGCACTTCAAATGATTCCTAAACATACGTTCCATGCAAAATGGTTGACAAATCCAAAAGGAAATGGAGCAGACATTAGACAGGAGCTCTTAGTCTCCACACACAATACAGTAAGGCACTACTCAAAGAGTAACTAGGGAACACAGTGAACGTTGTCTAACCAAGATTGGACTCTGGGAAATACGGTCTGTAAAACACAAACGACACCTCCCATGCTGGGAGGCAACTGTTTACACAGAACTTAGGCAGGATTTGGCTCCTAATACACAAATGACATGAACACAAAGGAGCCTGAAGGAGAGGACTGTGAAGGGACACCAGGCGAAGGAAAGGACACAGAGAGTACACCGAGTGATGCCCAGCATTGAGGGCCTGAGAAACACGGTCTAGCTGCACTCCCCGAGACTCGTGGGACCCTGGACTTGGCCTGTTCTACAAAGAAGCTCAGAGAGATAGACAGTGAGGATAGGGAAGAGAAATCCTTGGCATTTCTAACACTCACTGCAAACGCTTAGAAGGACAAGGCAAGGATCCACCCCACCGAAAGTGACATTCCCTGAAAGGCAATAGCTAGGAGTCCATCTCACCCAGGAGGGAAGTCCCTCTTCTCAGAGAACTGCAAGAGATGGATGAAAGAAGGTGAAGCCCACAAATCCAATGGAAAATAAGCTGTGCTCACGGAGCAGAAGAATTCCTCCTGGTAAGATGATGTCAGTTCCCCATCCCCCCAATCCCCACAGTGGGGCATTACAGAGGTTCCACGCTATTCCTCTCAAAATACCAACTGCTGCTCTCAGGGCATTATAACCAAAGAATTCCAAAATGTCTATGGAAACACAAAGGAGACAAAAGGGTCAATGTGATCTGCCGCAAAGCCCTGAAATGGACAGAGCAGGCTGCCTGATAGCCAATTTGATTATCACACCAGGATAACAGGACAGCATGGTACTGGGAAGAAACGAAACATGCAGAACCAGATCCATGGAATGGAATTAAGGGTCCAGAACTAAACCCAATCTTCTATGGTCAATTCATTGACGCCAAAGGAGGCGAGGCGATAAGAATGGGAACAAGAGCCTCTGCAACGAAAGGACGTGGGAAATGGAGATGGTTCCATCTAAACAATCACATTGGCTTTTGGTCTCAGAACACGTCAGATTCAGTGAAACACATCAATGCAAAGCCTGAAGTATGAAACTCCTGGAAATAAGCAGGGGCCATAGGGTCCTCCTTGTCAGGGATTTCTCAACATGTGTGTGTGGGGGGGGAAGCAAAATTGGGTCTCTTCAATTCAAGGAAACAGGAAACCAAGGGACACTCACCAGCTTCCATCCACTTGAACAGCTTTGCAACAGAAAAGCTAAGCATTCACAAATCAAAATAGTAACAAAGTGAACACACAAGCATATTTGCAAGCAGAATATCGGAGAAGGGGTTATTATGTAAGAGAATGAGAACTCACACCACTAAGTCTCCCAGAACAAACCCCAGACCTAACCCTTCCCCTAACACCAACTCCAACCCCAAACCTTTACCTCACTCAAAATGAAACCCTAAAGCCTCAGCCTAGGCCAAAAATATACATGCGTACATGCCTTCACAGGCATGCGAGCATCCACAGGAGAGACACAGAGTGGAAGAGACAGACTGAATTTGGAAAGGTCAAGAAAGAGAGGAAACGAGGGAGAGAGACTGAACAATGCAGAGAGGAAATGAATCGATTTCACAGAATTTGAATGAATTTCTCTTGAATTTGGAAAAAATGACTGTGCCTATTCTCTTGCAAGTGGTGAAATGACCCACGATGATGGGACTCAAAGACAAGGATTCGGGGAGCCACTGTTGGGGAGGCCTCCCCTCCCCTCGAGGCTGAATGGGACACTTGAGTAGGACGAGGAAGATTGATATCAGAGGGGAAATGTCTGAATATGACTTTCTGATCCTCCCAATCCGGGGGTCAAGAAATAGGCAGGAAGGGAACTGCCTTTTCCCAGGTAACATAGCCCATCCAGGCCTAATTCTGCCCTTTTCTGTGTTAGGTCAGACCTGTGTTGAATCCATCCTTTGGGAAGTCTCAGTGTCCAAGCTCCATGTGAGAGCGGCCCAAAGTTTAACCAGGCGCTGGAGCTGTTCGTAGGTTGACAGACCTAAGCAGGAATTGGGAGAGTGAGCCCCACTGTGCAGATGGAGAGATATGAAATCCTGTAGGGCACATGGCTTGCCCAGGGCCACATCATTTCTGAGAAGAAGAAGCCTGGGCTGAAAGCAGCTGTGTCCTCAGAGCTCAGGCCCTGGCTGCACCCAGGTCTCCCCAAGGCTGTGGGGTGGGCTGTGTGTGTGTCACTGTGCCTTCACGTGGCCTAAGGAAGTAGGGGAACAGCCAGAAACACAGAGGTTCCCTTGGGGAGCTTTGTGGAAGGGACCTCAGCCACGAACCAGGAAATGATGTCATTTCCTGGCAACAGAACCCAACAGAACCCGCAACCCGTGTATCCAGGCCTGGCCAGCGGAGAGGAGCCCCTGGCCAGATCGCTTGCTGTCAAGATGTTTTACTGTTTGCCCCTGCCCAGAGGCCGGGTCCTCAGGCGAGCTCACAGGCCGAGTGTGTGGGAATGCAGTCGACGCTGGCTCAGGGGTCCCCCAAGAGGTCTCTGGCCCTTTGCCCGAAGGGACAGAAAGGTAACAGGGGAGGCACAGGCTGGGTCCGGCCACCTCTCCCATCCCACCCGGGGAAGCCTGAGGCCTTTCCCTGTGTGTGGATGGGGGCTTCTTGGGGTGTGTCTGCCTCAAGCATGCCCAGCCGCATGTGGGTCAGGAGCCCGTGGGATGCTTGTGTCCACACCCCAGGGGAGAGCAGGCTGGGTGGCATGGGCAGAGTCCGGGCAGAGCTGGCTGCCCAGGCTGACCTCACGCTCTCATGGGGGTCTCCGACTTCCCGGGTGGGTATCTGAGACACATGTCTCTCTGGTCTTTCTGGGAGTAGAAAGGCAGGCGGGCAAAAGCAGCAGCCATTCTGGCCTGTCTCAGCTCAGAAATATTGAAGCGGGGCTGGCTGATGGTTACTGTAATTGCAGATCGTCCGAGGGGCACACCACATCCACCTCCCAAAGGGAGGGCTCAGAGCACCAGCCCCCTGCCTGGGAGGCCCAGTGCAGGCTCCAGGTGAGCGTGGTCACGGAGGGCTCAGCCCACCTGGCGATTAGGAGAAGGCGGGCAAGACTTGCTGCCCAGACGCCACCGAGCACACACCCCGGCGCCCAGTCTCAGGCTGCCATGGAGCTCAGCACAGCCGGGTGTGACCCAGAGCTCCGAGATGCCCTGCCTCAGATGCAGCAGGAAGACCTGGAACTCAGTACGGCAGAGCACGGAGGTGAGTTGGCTGGGGCTAATGCCTGTGAGCGAGGGGACGCGGTGCTGAGCCACACAGGGAGGAGTCCCACAGAGCTGGGGCTGGGCCTGGATCAAATGCTGGTCTCACACCACCCATCTTGGAGACTTCAGAGAAGACTCCGATGCTGTGACTTCTTAGCGAATCTCTAGGAAGCTTTCGTGCCCACTTAGGCACATGGCAAGTTTGGCCTGTGGCAAATTTTTCTTTTCCCACAGCTCTAGCTCTGGACATCAAACTCAGCCAGTCTCCACGTCCAAGACCTGTCCCTAAGGAGGTGGGAGCTCAAGGAGCAGGACCCAGAAATCCACTGAGGGGAGATCGAGACCTGAGATGTCCCCTCCCAATGCCATGGGGCCAGTAGGGTACTGGCCAGCACCCTCAGCACATCCGAAATCTGTGCCTGCATGACCGCCAACCCCAGGCACTGATGTTCCACCACACCTTCCAGAAACTCCACTTCCATGTGCACTTGCACCTGCTCGGGCTTTGGTGGCAGAACCCGAGTCAGGGCCTGAGTGACTACTTTCGCTGTGGCAGCCTGACCTGCCTCCTACCAAGGACTGAGATGCCCACCATGACTGTCCCAACCTTGTAGGGAGAACAGGAACCTGCTCTGGACAGAAGCCCAGAGCACTTTGGCAACCACATCATCCAGGGGCGCGGTTTGCTCTGCAGGCTCCATCCCTGTGTGTTCCCCATGGACGCCGTCCACTCCCTCCCCACCCAGGGGAGATTTACATTCCTTACCCTGAGCTGATTTTCATCAGGGTCCTAGGCATTTTTCTCCTCATCCGAAATGCAGTACTTGGTTGCAATCTTAAAAAAGACAGAATGATTTCTGTTCGTTTCCAAGGCAAACCATTCAACATTACAGTAATCCAGGCCTATGCCCCAACCAGTAACGCTGAACAAGCCGAAGTTGAACGGTTCTATGAAGACCTACAAGACCTTTTAGAACTAACACCCAAAAAAGATGTCCTTTTCATTATAGGGGATTGGAATGCAAAAGTAGGAAGTCAAGAAACACCTGGAGTAACAGGCAAATTTGGCCTTGGAACATGGAATGAAGCAGGGCCAAGTCTAATAGAGTTTTGTCAAGAGAACGCACTGGTCATAGCAAACACCCACTTCCAACAACACAAGAGAAGACTCTACATGTGGACATCACCAGATGGTCAACACCGAAATCAGATTGATAACATTCTTTGCAGCCAAAGATGGAGAAGCTGTATACAGTTAGCAAAAACAAGACCAGGAGCTGACTGTGGCTCAGATCATGAACTCCTTATTACCAAATTCAGACTTAAATTGAAGAAAGTAGGGAAAACCACTAGACCATTCAGGTATGACTTAAATCAAATCCCTTATGATTATACAGTGGAAGTGAGAAATAGATTTAAGGGACTAGATCTGATAGATAGAGTGTCTGATGAACTCTGGACGGAGGTTCGTGACATGGTACAGGAGACAGGGACCAAGAGCATCCCCATGGAAAAGAAATGCAAAAAAGCCAAATGGCTGTCTGAGGAGGCCTTACAAATAGCTGTGAAAAGAAGAGAAACAAAAAGCAAAGGAGAAAAGGAAAGATATAAGCATCTGAATGCAGATTTCCAAAGAATAGCAAGGAGATCTAAGAAAGCCTTCCTCAGTGATCTATGCAAAGAAATAGAGGAAAAAAACAGAATAGGAAAAACAAGAGATCTCTTCAAGAAAATTAGAGATTACAAGGGAACATTTCATGCAAAGATGGGCTCGATAAAGGACAAAAATTGTAGGGACCTAGCAGAAGCAGAAGATATTAAGAAGAGGTGGCAAGAATACACAGAAGAACTGTACAAAAAAGATCTTCACGAGCAGGATAGTCGCAATAACGTGATCACTGACCTAGAGTCAGACATCTTGGAATGTGAAGTCAAGTGGGCCTTAGAAAGCATCACTACGAACAAAGTTAGTGGTGGTGATGGAATTCCAGTTGAGCTATTTCAAATCTTGAAAGATGATGTTGTGAAAGTGCTGCACTCAATATGCTAGAACATTTGGAAAACTCAGCAGTGGCCACAGGACTGGAAAATGTCAGTCTTCATTCCAATCCCAAAGAAAGGTAATGCCAAAGAATGCTCAAACTACCGCACAATTGCACTCATCTCACTCGCTACTAAAGTCATGCTCAAAAATCTCCAAGCCAGGCTTCAACAATATGTGAACTGTGAACTCCCAGATGTTCAAGCGGGTTTTAGAAAAGGCAGAGGCACCAGAGATCAAATTGCCAACATCCGCTGGATTATGGAGAAAGCAAGAGAGTTCCAGAAAAACATCTATTTCTGCTTCATTGACTATGCCAAAGCCTTTGACTGTGTGGATCATAGTAACCTGTGGAAAATTCTGAAAGAGATGGGAATACCAGACTAACTGACCTGCCTCTTGAGAAACCTGTATGCAGGTCAGGAAGCAACAGTCAGAACTGTACGTGGAACAACAGACTGGTTCCAAATAGGAAAAGGAGTACGTCCAGGCTGTATATTGTCACCTTGTTTATTTAACTTATATGCAGAGTACATCATGAGGAACGCTGGGCTGGAAGAAGCACAAGCTGGAATCAAGATTGCTGGGAGAAATATCAATAACCTCAGATATGCAGATGACACCACCCTTATGGCAGAAAGTGAAGAAGAACTCAAAAGCCTCTTGATGAAAGTGAAAGAGGAGAGTGAAAAGGTTGGCTTGAAGCTCAACATTCAGAAAACAAAGATCATGGCATCTGGTCCCATCACTTCATGGGAAATAGATGGAAAAACAGTCGAAACAGTGTCAGACTTTATTTTGGGGTCTCCAAAATCACTGCAGATGCTGATTGCAGCCATGAAATTAAAAGACGCTTATTATTTTGAAGGAAAGTTATGACCAATCTTGATAGTATACTGAAAAGCAGAGACATTACTTTGCCAACAAAGGTCCGTCTAGTCAAGGCTCTGGTTTTTCCCGTGGTCATGTATGGATGTGGGAGTTGGACTGTGAAGAAAGCTGATCGCCCAAGAATTGATGCTTTTGAACTGTGGTGTTGGGGAAGACTCTTGAGAGTCCCTTGCACCGCACGGAGATCCAACAAATCCATTCTAAGGAGATCGATCCTGGGTGTTCATTGGAAGGACTTATGCTAAAGCAGAAACTGCAATACTTTGGCCACCTCATGCGACGAGTTGACTCACTGGAAAAGACTCTGATGCTGGGAAAGGTTGGGGGCGGGAGGAGAAAGGGACGACCGAGAATGAGATGGCTGGATGGCATCACCGACTCTGTGGACATGAGTTTGAGTGTACTCCGGGAGTTGCTGATGGATAGGGAGGCCTGGCGTGCTGTGATTCATGAGGTCGCGGGGAGTTGGACAGGACTGAGCAACTGAACTGAACTGAACTGACTGATAGCTTTCTGTATGTTTTGCTCATAAGTGTGTGTCAATAAAATTTTCTTCCTTGATGCCAGTTGGGAGTATGAAGGCCTTCACAATGTGGTGTAAGCATCAACACTGGTTACATTTGGACACCCTAATTCTATCCCCCACCCCCACTTCCAGCAAAGCCTGTATTCATTGCAAGCAGTCCCCATTCCACTCTCCCCCGCCTGACAACATTGAGTCTTCTTCTCTCTGCATTTCTTCCCATTTTTGGGGGTTCAACAATCAATGCCAATCACTAAAATGAGAGGAAACTGGATTTTGCTCTGACTGAAGGTGAACGTTAGAGTCTCTCAGTATTGTTAGTCTTGGCATCCCCATGAATTTTACCATCCATGGAATTCTCTAGGCCAGAATCCGTGAGTTGGTAGCTTTTCCCTCCTCCAGGGGATTGTGCTGACTCCCCACATATTGGAAGACCAAACTGGAGAATTCTGGTTTCTATGTCATTTGAAGGATACTTTGGGTATCTGAAAGGACCGTGTAGGTCCTTTCAAAATGTCATCGGCCAAACGAAGCCCTCTCAGCAAATGTGTTCAGAATCTCCAGGTAGGCATTGCTGTTGTAAGTGGGACACCTCAGGCATTAGAAAAAGGCTGAGTTTTTCCGCCGGCACAAACTAGCTCACAGCAATAAACCACACAGGAGAAATGGAAAGATAAACCCACACCAACAAAGGGACAAGTGTTCCTCAGAACACAAGGCCAGAGAAAGACCCACCATCCTTGTGGCCCCCACATGCTCAAGAAAATCAGTGCTTGGGAAGGAAACAGAAGAAACATGCACAAGTCCAATGAGAGGCAATGCACATGGCTAGTGTAGCTCAGAGACAGCCTGACGCTTCGCATGTATACACGGGCAAAGGGAAACACAGTGCGGGTGGCGGTGGTCATCATCTCAGAGCTAGGTGCTCAGGATGGTGATAACCAGCCTTTGGGACCCAAAGAGGGAGCGGAGGGCCTAGCAGATCCCACAGACATCTCTCTCACTCTCTAGCAGAAGAGTGTGCCAGACCCATCAAAGTCCCACAGAAGCATCTCTTGATGATCAGTGCCCAACCTCAGGGTGGATCCCACTCCACTTCTGGCACGGTTTTTCCTCTCCTTTGAGATGATCACCTCTGTCCTTCTGAAGCTGCAGGCAAGCTGGGCGCCTGTGGGGACGAAACTCCCTTCAGCTGCTCACACAGACAAGGGCACACAAGGATGCCTGTGGCCTCTGGCTCACGGATGGAAGATCAGTGCCCTGTCAACCGGAAATGGGGATCGGTGCTGAAAGGGAGGCCGCGCCAGACTCCCCTTTCACTGGACACAGCGTCCCTGCTGCTAGAGCTGCTGAATCCAATCATCTGTGGAAATGCAAAAATGAAAAACACCCATCTTTCGAGAAGGTCTCCAAAAGAGTTTAGGAACAATGCATTTGGAAACCAGAGGGGATGACATGCATGTCCATGGAAACTTGACACCTCTCAACAAATGCACTTCAAATGATTCCTAGACATATGTTCCATTCCAAATGGTTCACAAATCCAGAAGGAAATGGAGCAGACTTTAGACATGAGCTCTTAGTTTACACACACAATACAGAAAGGCACTACACAAAGAGTAACCGGGGAACACAGTGAAAATTTTAAAATCCAAGATTTGGCCCATTTTTTGATTGGGTCACTTATTCTGGAATTGAGCTGCAGGAGATGATTGTATATTTTGGAGATTAATCCTTTATCAGTTGCTTCATTTGCTATTATTTTCTCCCATTTTGAAGGCTGTCTTTTCAACTTGCTTATAGTTTCCTTTGATGTACAGAAACTTTTGATTTTATTTAAGTCCCATTTGTTTATTTTTGCTTTTATTTCCAATATTCTGGGAGGTGGGTCATGGAGGATCCTGCTGTGATTTATGTCGGAGATTGTTTTGCCTACATTCTCTTCTAAGAGTTTTATAGAATCTGGTCTTACATTTAGCTCTCTAATCTATTTTGAGTTTATTTTGTTGTGTGGTGTTAGGAAGGGTTTTAGTTTAATTCTTTTACAAGTGGCTGACCTGTTTTCCCAGCACCACTTGTTAAAGAGACTGTCTTTTCTCCATTTTATATTCTTGCCTCCTTTGTCAAAGATAAGGTGTCCATAGGTGCGTGGATTTATCTCTGGGCTTTCTATTTTATTCCATTGATCAATGTTTCTGTCTTTATGCCAGTACCATACTGTCTTGATGACTGTGGCTTTGTAGTAGAGCCTGAAGTCCAGCAGGCTAATTTCTCCAGTTCCATTCTTCTTCTTCAAGATTGCTTTGGCTATTCGAGGTTTTTGTATTGCCATACAAATTGTGAGATTATTTGTTCTAGTTCTGTGAAAAATATCATTGGTAGCTTGAAAGGGATTGCATTGAAAGTATAAATTACTTTGGATATTATACTTATTTTCACAATATCTATTCTTCCAATCCACGAACATGGTATATTTCTCCATCTATTTGTGTCCTCTTTGGTTACTTTCACTATTGTTTTATAGTTTTCTATGTACAAGTGTTTTGTATCCTTAGGTAGATATATACCTAAATATTTAATTCTTTTCATTGCAACAGTGAATGGAATAGTTTCCTTAATTTCTCTTTCTATTTTCTCATTATTAGTGTATAGGAATGCAATGGATTTCTGTGTGTTGATTTTATATCCTGCAACGTTAGTGTATTCATTGATTAGCTCTAGTAGTTTTCTGGTAGAGTCTTTAGGGTTTTCTGTGTAGAGGATCATGTCATCAGCGAACAGTGAAAGTTTCACTTCTTCTTTTCCAATTTGTATTCCTTTTATGTCTTTTTCTGCTCTGATTGCTGTAGCCAAAACTTCCAGAACTATGTTGAATAATAGTGGTGAGAGTGGGCACCCTTGTCTTGTTCCTGACTTTAGGGGAAATGTTTTCTGTTTTTCACCGTTGAAGATAATGTTTGCTGTACGTTTGTCATACATAGCTTTTATTATGCTGAGATATGTCCATTCTATTCCCACTTTCTGGAGTGTTTTTATCATAAATGGATGTTGTATTTTGTCAAAGGCTTTCTCTGCATCTATTGAGATAATCATATGATTTTTATTTTTCAGTTTGCTAATGTGGTGTATTAGGTTGATTGATTTGCGGATATTGAAGAATCCTTGCATTCCTGGGATAAAGCCCACTTGGTCATGATGTAGGATCTTCTTAATGTATTGCTGGATTCTGATTGTTAGAATTTTGTTAAGGATTTTTGCATCTATGTTCATCAGTGATATTGGCCTGTAGTTTTCTTTTTTTGTGGGATCTTTAGCAGGTTTTGGGATTAGGGTGATGGTGGCCTCATAGAATGAGTTTGGAAGTTTCCCTTCCTCAGCAATTTTCTGGAAGAGTTTGAGTAGAATAGGTGTTAGCTCTTCTCCAAATTTTTGGTAGAATTCAGCTGTGAAGCCGTCTGGACCTGGGCTTTTGTTTGCTGGAAGATTTCCGATTACTTCTTCTAGATCCGTGCTTGTGATGGGTCTGTTCAGATTTGCTATTTCTTCCTGGTTCAGTTTTGGCAAGGTGTACTTTTCTAGGAATTTGTCCGTTACTTACAGGTTACTCATTTTATTGCCATATAATTGCTAATAGTATTCTCTAATAATCCTTTGTATTTCTGTGTTGTCAGTTGTGATCTCTTCATTTTCATTTCTAATTTTATTGATTTGGTTCTTCCTCCTTTGTTTCTTGATGAGTCTGGCTAGTGGTTTGTCAATTTTATTTACCTTCTCAAAGAACCAGCTTTTGGCTTTGTTGATTTTTGCTATGGTCTCTTTTGTTTCTTTTGCATTTATCTCTGCCCTAATTTTTACGATTTCTTTTCTTGTACTAACCCTGGGGTTCTTCATTTCTTCCTTTTCTAGTTGCTTTAGATGTAGAGTTAGGTTATTTAGTTGACTTTTTTCTTGTTTCTTAACGTGTGCCTCTATTACTCTGAACTTCCCCCTTAGCACTGCTTTTGCAGTGTCCCAGAGGTTTGGAGTTGTTGTGTTTTCATTTTCATTCATTCCTATGCATATTTTGATCTCTCTTTTGATTTCTTCTATTAATTGTTCATTATTCAGCAGCGTGTTGTTCAGTCTCCATATGTTGGCATTTTTAATAGTTTTTCTCCCGTAATCGAGATCTAATCTTACTGCATTGTGGTCAGAAAAGATGCTTGGAATGATTTCAATTTTCTTGAATTTACCAAGGATAAATTTATGGTCCAGGATGTGATCTATCCTGGAAAAGGTTCCGTGTGTGCTTGAGAAAATGATGAAACTCATTGTTTTGGGGTGAAATGTCCTATAGAGACCTATTAGGTCTAACTGGTCTATTGTATCATTTAAAGTTTGTGTTTCCTTGTTAATTTTCTGTTTAGTTGATCTATCCATAGATGTAAGTGGGGTATTAAAGTCTCCCACTATTATTGTGTTATTGTTAATTTCCCCTTTCATACTTGTTAGTAATTGTCTTACATATTGTGGTGCTCCTATGTTGGGTGCATAAATATTTATAATTGTTATATCTTCTTTTTGGATTGATCATTTGATCATTATGTAGTTTCCTTCTTTGTCTCTTTTCACAGTCTTTGTTTTAAAATCTATTTTATCTGATGTGAGTATTGCAACTCCTGCTTTCTTTTGGTCTCTATTTGTGTGGAATATCTTCCTCCAGCCCTTCACTTTCAGTCTGTATGTGTCCCTCGTTTTGAGGTGGGTCTCTTGTAGACAACATATATGGGGGTCTTGTTTTTGTATCCATTCAGCCAACCTTTGTCTTTTGGTTGGGGCATTGAACCCATTTATGTTTAAGGTGATTATTGATAAGTATGATCCCGTTGCCATTTTCTTTATTGTTTTGGATTCTAGTTCGTATACCCTTTCTTTGTTTCCTGTCTAGAGAAGATCCTTTAGTATTTGTTGGAGAGCTGGTTTGGTGATGCTGAATTCTCTCAGCTTTTGCTTGTCTGTAAAGCTTTTGATTTCTCCTTCATATTTGAATGAGATCCTTGCTGGGTATAGTAATCTGGGCTGTAAGTTACTTTCTTTCATCACTTTAAGTATGTCTTGCCATTCCCTCCTGTCCTGAAGGGTTTCTGCTGAGAGATCAGCGGTTATCCTTATGGGGATCAACTTGTGTTTTATTTGTTGTTTTTCCCTTGCTGCTTTTAATATTTGTTCAAAGACATAAAGATGGCTAACAAACACATGAAAAAATGCTCAACATCCCTCATAATCAGAGAAATGCAAATCAAAACCACAATGAGATACCATTTCACAACAGTCAGAATGGCTGCTTTCCAAAAGTCTACATGCAATAAATGCTGGTGAGGGTGCGGAGAAAAGGGAACCCTCTTACACTGTTGGTGGGAATGCAAACTAGTACAGCCACTATGGAGAACAGTGTGGAGATTCCTCAAAAAACTGTAAATAGAACTACCATATGATCCAGCAATTGCACTCCTGGGCATACACATGGAGGAAACCAGAATTGAAAGAAACACATGTACTCCAATTTTCATCAATGCACTGTTTATAATAGCCAGGACATGGAAGCAACCTAGATGTCCATCTGCAGATGAATGGATAAGAATGTTTTGGTACATATACACAATGGAATATTTTTCAGCCATCAAAAAGAATGCATTTGAATCAGTTTTAATGAGGTGGATGAAATTGGAGCCTATTATACAGAGTGAAGTAAGCCAGAAAGAAAAACACCAATACAGTATACTAACACATATATATGGAATTTAGAAAGATGGTAACATTAACCCTGTATACGACACTGGAAAAGCGACATAGGTATATAAAAGAGTCTTTGGGACTCTATGGGAGAGGGTGAGGTGGGATATTGGAGAGAACGACATTGCAGGACATATATTATCATATGTGAAATGAATCACCAGTCCAGATTCGACACATGATACAGGATGCTTGGGGCTGGTGCATGGGGATGACCTGGAGGGAGGATATGGGGAAGAGGGAAGTGGGAGGGGCTTTCAAGAAAGGGAACACATGTACACCCGGAGCAGATTCGTCTCAATATATGGTAAAACCAACCAATATATTAATGTAAGGTAATTTGCCTCCATTAAAATAAATTAAAAAAAAAATAAAATCCAAGATTTGGACTCTGGGAAAGACCTTCTGAAAAACGCAAATAACACATCCCTAGCTGGGAGACAACAGTTTACAGACACAGAGCTTTGGCAGGATTTGGCTCCTAATACACAAACGACAGGAACAGAAACGAGCCTGAAGGAGAGGTCTGAACGGACACCAAGCGAAGGTAGGGACACGGAGAGTACACTGAATGATGCCCAGCACTGAGGGCCTTAGAAACACGGTCTAGCTGCACTCCCCGAGCCCCATGGGTCCCTAAACTAGGCCTGTTCTACCTGGAGGCTCAGAGAGATGGACAGTGAGGAAGGGGAAGAGAAATCTTTGGCATTTCTAACACTCAGAACAAATGCTTTGAAGGAGAAGTCAAGGAACAACCCCACCGACAGTGACATACCCAGAAAGAAAATAGCTAGGAGTCCATCTAACCCAGGAAGGAAGTCCCTCGTCTCAGAGAACTGCAAGAGATGGATGAAAGAAAGTGAAGCCCACAAATCCAATGGAAAATAAGCTGTGCTCACGGAGCAGAAGAATTCTTCCTGGTAAGATGATGTCAGTTCCCCATCCCCCCTATCCCCACTGTGGGTCAATCCAGAGGTTCCACGCTATTCCTCTCAAAATACCAACTGGTGCTCTCAGGGCATTATAACCAAAGAAATCCAAAATGTCTATGGAAACACAAAGGAGACAAAAGGATCAATGCAATCTGCCGCAAAGCCCTGAAATGGACATAGCAGGCTGCCTGATAGCCAATTTGATTATCACACCAGGATAACAGGACAGCATGGTACTGGGAAGAAATCAAACATGCAGAACCAGATCCATGGAATGGAATTGAGGGTCCAGAACTAAACCCAAGCTTCTATGGTCAATTCATTGACGCCAAAGGAGGGGAGGCGATAAGAATGGGAACAAGAGCCTCTGCAACGAAAGGACGTGGGAAATGGAGATGGTTCCATCTAAACAATCACATTGGCTTTTGGTCTCAGAACACGTCAGATTCAGTGAAACATATCAACGCAAAGCCTGAAGTGATGAAAATCCTGGAGATAAGCAGGGGCCATAGGGTCCTCCTTGTCAGGGATTTCTCAACATGTGTGTTTGTGGGAGAAGCAAAATTGGGTCTCTTCAATTCAAGGAAACAGGAAACCAAGGGACACCCACCAGCTTCCATCCACTTGAACAGCTTTGCAACAGAAAAGCTAAGCATTCACAAATCAAAATAGTAACAAAGTGAACACACAAGCATATTTGCAAGCAGAATATCGGAGAAGGGGTTATTATGTAAGAGAATGAGAACTCACACCACTAAGTCTCCCAGAACAAACCCCAGACCTAACCCTTCCCCTAACACCAACTCCAACCCCAAACCTTTACCTCACTCAAAATGAAACCCTAAAGCCTCAGCCTAGGCCAAAAATATACATGCGTACATGCCTTCACAGGCATGCGAGCATCCACAGGAGAGACACAGAGTGGAAGAGACAGACTGAATTTGGAAAGTTCAAGAAAGAGAGGAAACGAGGGAGAGAGACTGAACAATGCAGAGAGGAAATGAGTCGATTTCACAGAATCTGCATGAATCTCTCTTGAGGTTGGAAACAGTGACAGTGAATATTCCCCTGCCAGGGGGTAAATGACCCACGATGATGAGACTCAAAGACAAGATTGCGGGGAGCCACTGTTGGGGCAGCCTCCCCCAACCCTCGAGGCTGAGTGGGACATTTGAGTAGGACAAGGAAGGTTGATATTAGAGGGGGGGATGTGTGAATATGACCTTCTGGTCCTCCCAAATCAGGGGCCATAAATTGGCAGGAAGGGGACTGCCTTTTCCCAGGTCCCAGAGCAAATCCAGGCCTGATTCTGCCCATTGTGTGCTAGGTCAGCCCTGTGTGGAATCCATCCTTTGGGAAGTCTGTGTCCAAGCTCCAAGTGAAAGCGACCCAAATTTTGAACAGGCACTGGAGCTCCTCGTAGGCTGACAGACCTAGTCAGGAGACGGGAGATTGTGACCCACTCTGCAGATGGAGAGACGGGAAACCCTGTGGGGCACATGGCTTGCCCAGGGCCACAACACTTCTGAGAAGAAGGAACCTGTTCTGAAAGGAGCTGTGTCCTCAGAACTCAGGCCCTGGCTGCACCCAGATCTCCCCAAGGCTGTGGCATGGGCTCTGTGGGTGTCACACGTGGCCTAAGGGCATGGGGAAACAGCAAGAAAACCAGAAGTTCCGTTTGGGAGCTTTGTGGAAGGGACCTCAGCCACAAACCAGGAAATGATGTCACTTCCTGGCAACAGAACCCAACAGAACCCGCAACCTGTGTATCCAGGCCTGGCCAGCAGAGAGGAGACCCTGGCCAGATCGCTAGCTGTGAAGATATTCTGCTGTTTGCCCCTGCCCAGAGGACGGGGTCTCAGGCTAGCTAACAGGCAGAATGCGTGGGAACGCGGTCGACACTGGCTCAGGGCCCCCGCTGAGAGGCCTCTGGCCCTTTGCTGAAGGAAAAGAAAGGTAACAGGGGGACCCAGACTCTGTCCGGCCGCCTCTCCTGTCCCACACGGGGAAGCTTGAGGCCTTTCCCTGTGTGTAGATGGGGGTTTTTTGGGGTGTGTCTGCCTCAAGCAAGCCCAGCCGCATTTCAGTCAGGAGCCCATGTGCTTCTTGTGTCCACACCCCAGGGGAGAGCAGGCTGTGTGGCATGGGGAGTGTCCGGGAAGAGCCAGATGCCCAGGCTGACCTCATGCCCTCAGGGGATTCTCCATCCTCCTGGGTGGGTATCTGAGCACACACTCGTGTCTCTGGTCTTTCTTGGAGAAGAAGGACAGGCAGGCAGAAGCAGCAGCCATCCTTGCCAAGCTAACCTCAGAAATATCGAAGCAGGGCAGGCTGATGGTCACTGACATTGCAGACCGTCCCACCCGTGGTGGCCTCTGAGGGGCACACCCCATCCACCTCCCAAAGGGAGAGTTCAGAGCACCAGCCCCCTGCTAGGGAGGCCCAGTGCAGGCTCCAGGTGAGGGTGGCCACGGAGGGCTCAGCCCAACTGGCGATGAAGAGGAAGTGGGCAAGGTCTGCTGTCCAGACTCCACCCAGCACACACCCTGGGACCCAGTCTCAGGCTGCCACGTAGCTCAGCACAGCCGGCTCTGATGCAGAACTCTGAGAAGCCCTGCCTCGGAGGCAGCAGGAAGACCTGGAGCCCAGCACGGAAGAGCACAGAGGTGAGTTGGCTGGGGCTACTGCCTGTGAGTGTGGGGAGGCGGTGCTGAGGCACACAGGGAGGTGTCCCCCAGAGCTGGGGCTGGGCCTGGAAGGAAGCCTAGCCTCACACCACCCATCTTGCAGACTGCAGAGAAGACTCTGATGCTGGGCCTTCTTAGAAAATCTCTAGGAAGCTTTCGTGCCCACTTAGGCACATGGCAAGGCTGGCCTGTGGCAAACTTTTCTTCTCCCACAGCTCTAGCTCTGGCCGTCAAACTCAGCCAGCCTCCATGTCTAAGACCTGTCCCTACGGAGGTGGGAGCTCCTGGTGCAGGACTCACGGATTCACTGAGGGGAGATCAAGACCTGAGACGTCCCCTCCCAATGACACGGGGCCAGCCGGGTATTGGCCACCACCCTCAGCACATCAGATCTCTGTGCCTGAACAACACCCAGCACCAGGCCAAGATGTCCTGCCACACTTTCGAGAAACTCCACCTCCATGTGCACTTGCACCTGCTCAGGCTTTGGCGGCAGAAAAAGAGTCAGGGCCTGAGTGACCAACTTTGGAGCAGCAGCCTGCCCTGCCTCTTACCAAGGACTCAGACGCCCACCATGACTATCCAACACTTGAAGGGAGAACAGGACCCTGCTCTGGATAGAAGCCCAGAACCCTTTGGCAACCACATCATCCAGGGGCGCAGTTGGGTCTGCAGCCTCCATCCCTGTGTGTTCCCCGTGGACACCATCTAATCCCTCCACACCCAGGGGAGATTGACTTTCCTTCCCTAGAGCTCATTTTCATCAGGCTCCTAGGCATCTTTCTTCTCATCTTTTATGTCTTTTATGGCTTTCTGTATATTTTGCTCGCAAGTGTGTGTCAATAAATTTTCCTTCCTTGGGAATATGGAGGCCTTTACAATGCTGTGTAAGCGTCACCGCTGTCTACATTCAGACACCCTCATTCTATCCCCCCCACTTCGCAGCAATGCCTGGATTCATGGCAAGCATTCCCCGTTCCTCTCTCCCCCGCCTCTCAACATTGAGTCCACTTCTCTCTGCATTTCTTCCCATCCTTTTGGGGTTCCCAATCAATGCTATTCACTGAAATGATAGGAAACTGGATTTTGCTCTTATTGAAGGCGAAAGTTATAGTCTCTAAGTATCTTTAGAGTCTTGGCATCCCTATGAATTCTACAGTCCATGGAATTCTCTAGGCCAGAATCTTGGGTGGGTAGCTTTTCCCTTCTCCAGAGGATTGTTCTGACTTCCCACATATTGGAAGACCAAAGTGTGAAGTAGCCTTCGGGGATCTGAAAGGAATTGTAGGTCCTTTTATAATGTTATCTTCCAAATGAACCCCTCTCGGCTAATATGCTCAGAATCTCCAGGTAGGCAGTGCTGTTGTAAGTGGGACACCTCAGGCACAAGGGAAAGTCTGAGTTTTTCCGCCGGCACAAACAAACTCACAAGAATAAACCAGGCAGGAGAAATGGAAAGATATACCCACACCAACAAAGGAACAAGTGTTCCTCAGAACACAAGGCCAGAGAAAGACCCACCATCCTTGTGGCCCCCACATGCTTGAGAAAATCAGTGATCAGGAATTAAAAAGAAGAAACATGTGCAGGTCCAATGAGAGGCAATGCACATGGCTAGTGTAGCTCAGAGATGTCCTGACTCTTCGCATGGTCACATGGGCAAAGGGAAACACAGTGCAGGTGGCGGTGGTCATCATCTCACAGCTAGGTGTACAGGATGATGACAACCAGCCTTTGGGATCCAAAGAGGGAGCGGAGGGCCTAGCAGAGCCCATTGACATCTCTCTCGCTCTCTGGCAGAAGAGATTGCCGGACCAATGAAAGTCCCACAGTAGCATCACTTAATGATCAATGCTAACCCTCAAGGTGAATTCCACTTACTTCTGGCACGGTTGCTCCTGTCCTCTTAGATGTTCACCTGTAGCGATCCAAAGCTGCAGACCTGCTGGGCGCCTGTGGAATAGAACCTCACTTCAGCTGCTCACACAGACAAGGACACACAAGGATACCTGTGGCCTCTGGCTCACAGATGGAAGATCAAAGCCCTGTCAACCTGAACTGGGGACCAGTGTTGAAAGGGAGGACGCACCCAACTCCCCTTTCACTGGACACAGCGTCCCTGATGCTTGGGCTGCGGAATCCATTCAACTGTGGAAATTCATGCTGAAAAACACCCATCTTTCCGACAAGGTCTCTAAAAGGGTTTACGAGCAACGCATTTGGAAACCAGAGGGGATGACATGCATGTCCATGAAAATTGACACCTCTCAACAAATGCACTTCAAATGATTCCTAGACATATGTATCATGCAAAACGGTTCATAAATCCAGAAGTAAATGGAGCATACATTAGACATGAACTCTGAGTCTTTACACACAATACAGAAAGGCACTACACAAAGAGTAACCAGAGAACACAGTGAACTTTGTCAAATCCAAGATTAAGACTCTGGGAAATACCGTCTGAAAAACGCATAAGACACCTCCCACAATGGGAGACAACTCTTTGCATACACAGAGTTTAGGCAAGATTTGGCTCCTAATATGCAAACGACATGAACACAAACTAGCCTGAAGGAGAGGTCTGAAGGGACACCAGGCGAAGGAAGGGACACAGAGAGTATACCGAATGATGCCCAGCACTGAGGCCCTGAGAAACACGGTCTAGCTGCACTCCCCGAGCCCCGTGGGACCCTGGACTAGGCTTCTTCCACCTGGAGGCTCAGAGAGATGGACAGTGAGGAAGGGGAAGAGAAATCCTTGGCATTTCTAACACTCACAGCAAACGCTTAGAAGGAGAAGGCAAGTATCAACCCCACCGACAGTAAATTCCCTGAAAGGCAATAACTAAGAATCCATCTAACCCAGGAGGGGTGCCCCTCTTCTCAGAGAACGGCAAGAGATGGATGAAAGAAGGTGAAGCCCACCAATCCAATGGAAAATAAGCTGTGCTCATGGATCAGAAGAATTACTCATGATAAGATGATGTTACTTCCCCCTCCACTGGACCCACACCGTGGGGCAATCCAGAGGTTCCATGCTATTCCTCTCAAAATTAAAACGGCTGCTCTCAGGGCATAAAAACCAAAGAATTCCTAAATGTCTTTGGAAACACTACGGTGTCAAAAGAGTCAATGCAATCGGCCGCAAAAACCTGAAATGTATATAGCAGGCTGCTGATAGCCAATTAGATTATCACACTAGGATCATCAGGACAGCATGGTACTGGGAAGAAATCAAACATGCAGAACCAGATCCATGGAATGGAATTGAGGGTCCAGACATAAACCCAAGCTTCTACGGTCAATTCCTCGACGCCAAAGGAGGGGAGGCGATAAGAATGGGAACAAGAGTCTGTGCAACGAAAGACCGTGGGAATTGCAGATGGTTCCACCTGAACAATCAAGTTGGCTTTTGGTCTCAGAACACGTCAGATTCAGTGAAACACATCAAAGCAAAGCCTGAAGTGAAGAAACTCCTGGAAAAAAGCAGAGGACATAGGCTTTTAATGTCAGGGACTTCTCAACATATGAGGGTCGAAAAGCAAAGTAGGGTCTCTTCAAGTCAAGGAAACAGGAAACAAAAGGACACCCACGAGTTTCCGTCCACTTGAACAGCTTTGCAACAGAAAACCTAAGCATTCACAAATCAAAATGGTAACAAACTGAACACAAAAGGATATTTGCAAACAGAATATCGGAGAAGGGGTTCCTACGTAAAAGAGACTGAGAACTCACACAACTAAGTCTCCAGAAAAAAACCCAGACCTATCCCTTCCCCTAACACCAAATCCTACCCGATACCATTATCTCACTCGACACAAAACCAAAAAGCCTCACCCTAGGTCAACACTATACATGTTTACATGCATTCACAGACATGCGAGCATCCACAGGAGAGACACAGAAAGGAAGATACAGAATGAATTTGGAAAGATCAAGAAAGAGACGGAACGAGGGAGAGAGACTGAACAATAGAGAGAAGAAATGAGTCAATTTCACAGAACTTGCATGAATCTCTCTTGAGGATGGAAACAATGACAGTGCCTCTTCCCCCTGCAAGGGGGAAAATGACCCAAGTTGATGAGTCTCAAAGACAAGGATTCGGGAAACCACTGTTGGGGCAGCCTCCCCCAGGCCTCGAGGCTGAGTGGGACACTTGAAGAGGAAGAGGAAGGTTGATATCAGAGGTCGAGATGTGTGAATATGATTTTCCGGTCCTCCCAATGCAGGGGTCAAGAAATAGGCAGAAAGGAGACTGACTTTTCCCAGGTCCCAGAGCCCATCCAGGCCTGATTCTGCCCATTCTGTGCTAGGTCAGCCCTGTGTTGAATCCGTCCTTTGGGAAGTCTCAGTGTCTAAGTTCCATGTGATAGCAGCCTGAACAGTCTGAACAGGCACTGGAGCTGTTTGTAGGATGACAGACCTAGGGAGGAGATGGAAGAGTGACCCCCACTCTGCAGATGGAGAGACTGGGGAAACCAAGGGGGTCACATGGCTTGCCCAGGACCACATCACTTCTGAGAAGAGGGAACCTGGGCTGAAAGCAGCTGTGTCCTCAGAGCTCAGGCCCTGGCTGCACCCAGGTCTCCCAAAGGCTGTGGGGTGGGCTGAATGTGTGTCACTGTGCCTGCACGTGGCATAAGGGCATGGGAGAACAGCCAGAAACCCAGAGGTTCCCTTGGGGAACTTTGTGGAAGGGACCTAGGCCACGAACCAGGAAATGATGTCATTTCCTGGCAACAGAACCCAACAGAACCCACAACCCGTGTATCTAGGCCTCCCCAGCCGAGAGGAGCCCCCAGCCAGATCGCTTGCTGTCAAGATGTTCTGCTGTTTGCCCCTGCCCAGAGGCCGGGTCCTCAGGCGAGCTCACAGGCAGAGAGTGTGGGAAGGCCGTCGACGCTGGCCCAGGGCCCCTCCGAGAGTCCTCTGGCCCTTTGCCCGAAGGAACAGAAAGGTAACAGGGGAGCCCCAGGCCGGGTCCGCCCACCTCTCTCGTCCCACCCGTGGAAGCCTGAGGCCTTTCGCTGTGTGTGGATGGGGGTTTCTCAGGCTGTGTCTGCCTCGAGCAAGCCCAGCCACAGGTGGGTCAGGAGCCCGTGGACCGCTTGTGTCCACACCCCAGGGGAGAGCACGCTTGGTGGCATGGTGAGCGTCCAGGCAGAGCCGTGTGCCCAGGCTGACCTCAAGCCCTCGGCGGGGTTCTCCATCCTCCCTGGTGGGTATCTGAGCAGGCATTCATCTCTGTTCTTTCTGGGAGCAGAATGGCAGACGGGCAGAAACATTAGACATCCTGGCCAGGCTCAGCTCAGAAATATCGAGGCAGGGCTGGCTGATGGTCACTATCATTGCATAGCGTCGCACCCGAGGTGGTCTCTGAGGGGCACACCCCATGCACCTCCCAGAGGTAGGGTTCAGAGCACCACCCCGTGACCAGGAGGCCCAGTGCAGGTTCTAGGTGAGCATGGCCACGGAGAGCTCAGCCCAACTGGCAATGAAGAGGAGGTGGGCAAGTCCTGCTGTGAGACACCACCCAGCTCACAAACCGGGGCCCAGTCTAAGGCTGTCACGGAGCTCAGCACAGCTGGCTCTGACACAGAGCTCCAAGAAGCCCTGCCTCAGAGGCAACAGTAGGACCTGGAGCCCAGCACGGCAGAGCTCAGAGGTGAGGCGGCTGGGCTTCTGCATGTGAGTGTGGGGAGGCGGTGCTGAGCCACACAGGGAAGAGTCCTACAGAGCTGGGGCTGGACCTGGACAAAAGGCAGGCCTCAAACTACCCATCTTGGAGACTGCAGAGAAGACTCCGATGCTGGGCCTTCTTAGCGAATCTCTAGGAAGCTTTCGTGCCCACTTAGGCACATGGCAAGGCTTGCCTGTGGCAAACTTTTCTTCTCCCCCAGCTCTAGCTCTGGCCGTCAAACTCAGCCAGCCTCCATGTCTAAGACTTGTCGGTGCAGAGGTGGGAACTCCAAGGGCAGGACCCAGGGATCCACTGAGGGGAGATCGAGACCTGAGACGTCCCCACCCAAAGATATGGGGCCAGCCATGTACTGGCTAACACCCTCAGCACATCGGATCTCTGCATGCATGACGCCCAGCCCCAGGCCCTGATGTCGCACCAGGCCTTCCAGAGGCTCTACTTCCACCGGCACTTGCACCTGCTCGGGCTTGGGCGGCAGGACTAAAGTCAGGGCCTGATTGACCACCTGCACAGAGGGAGCCTGTCCTGGCTCCTGCCCAGGACTCAGATGCCCACCATGACTGTCCAACCCCTGCAGGGAGAACAGGCCCCTGCTCTGGACAGAGGCCCAGAGCCCGTTCGGCAAATACCTTATCCAGGGGTGAAGTTGGCTCTGCAGCCACCATCCCTGTGTGTTCCCCATGGACACCGTCCACTCCCTCCCCACCCAGGGGAGATTGACTTCCCTTCCCCTGAGCTCATTTTCATCAGGCTTCTAAGAATCTTTCTTCTCAACTTTTATGTCTTTTATGGCTTTGTGTATATTTTGCTCACAAGTGTGTGTCAATAAATTTTCCTTCCTTGATGCCATTGGGAATATGGAGGCCTTCAATGCTGTGTAAGTATCACCACTGTCTACATTCGGACACCCTCATTCTCCCCCCTCCCCAACTTCACAGCAAAGCCTGGATTCATAGCAAGCACTGCCCGTTCCTCTCTCCCCCAGCTGACAACATTGAGTCTATTTCTTTCTGCATTTCTTCCCATTCTTTCGGGGTCCCCAATCAATGCCAATCACTGAAAAGATAGGAAACTTTATTTTGGTCTGACTGAAGGTGAAAGTTAAAGTCTCTCAGTATCGTTCGAGTCTTTGCATTCCCATGAATTCTACAGTCCATGGAATTCTCTAGGCCAGAATCCTGGAGTGGGTAGCTTTTCCCTTCTCCAGGCAATTGTTCTGACTCCCCATATGTTGGAAGACCAAACTGGATTATTCTGGTTTCTATTTCATTTGAAGTAGCCTTTGGGTATCTGAAAGGACCGTGTAGGTCCTTTCAAGAAGTCATCTGCCAAACGAAGCCCTCTCGGCAAATGTGCTCAGAATCTCCAGGTGGGCAGTGCTGTTTCAGTGGGAAACTGCAGGCATAAGGGAAAGTCTGAGTTCTTCCGCCGGCACAAACAAGTGCTGACCTAGCACAGAATGGGGCAGAATCAGACCTAGATGGGCTCTGGGACCTGGGAAAAGGCAGTCCCCTTCCTGCCTATTTCTTGACCCCCTCATTGGGAGGACCGGAAGGTCACATTCAGCCATCGCTCCCTCTGATATCAACTTTCATCCTCCTGCTCAAGTGTCTCACTCATCTTCGAGGGGTGGGGGAGGCTGCCGCAAAAGTGTCTCCCCGCATCCTTGTCTTTGAACCTCATCAACTTGGGTCATTTTCCCCTTTGCAGGGGGAATAGGCATTGTCATTGTTTCAAAACTCAAGAGAAATTCATGCACATTTTGTGGAATCGACTCATTTCCTCTCTCCATTGTTCAGTCTCTCTCCCTCCTTCTGTCTTTCTTGAACTTTCCAAATTCAGTCTGTCTCTTCCTTTCTGTGTCTCTGCTGTGGATGCTCGCGTGCCTGTGAATGAATGTAAGCATGTATATTGTTGACCTAGAGTGAGGCTTCAAGGTTTCCTTTCCAGTGAGGTAAAGGTTTGGGGATGGAGTTGAGGTTAGGGGAAAGGATAGGTCTGGGGTTTGTTCTGTGAGACTTAGTCGTGTGAGTTCTTGTCTTTTTTACTTAGGAACCCTTCTTCTATATTCTGCTTGAAAATATTCCTTTGTGTTCAGTTTGTTACCATTTTGATTTGTGAATGCTAATCTTTTCTGTTTCAAAGCTGTTCAAGTGGATGGAAGCTAGTTGATGTTGTTTGGTTTCCTGTTTCCTTGACTTGAAGAGACGCAATTTTGCTTCCGCCACCACACACATGTCGTGAAGTCCCTGACATTAAGGAACCTATGGCCCCTGCTTATTTCCAGGAGTTTCATCACTTCAGGCTTTGCGTTGATGTGTTTCACTGAATCTGACGTGTTATGAGACCAAAAGCCAATGTGATTATTCAGATGCAACCATCTCCAATACCCACAGCTTTTCGTTGCAGAGGCTCTTGTTCCCATTCATATCTCCTCCCCTCCTTTGGCGTCAATGAAGTGACTATAGAAGTTTGGGGTTATATATGGACCCTCAATTCCATTCCATGGATCTGGTTCTGCATGTTTTTACCATGCTGTCCTGATGATCCTAGTGTGATAGTCTAATTGGCTATCAGGCAGCCTGCTATGTACATTTCAGGGCTTTGTGGCAGATTGCGTTGACTATTTTGACTCCTTTCTGTTTCCATAGACATTTTGGAATTCTTTGGTTATAATGCCCTGAGAACAGCCTTTGGTATTTTGAGAGAAATAGCATGCAACCTCTGGATTGCCCCACGGTGGGGGTTCGGGGGAGGGGGAAGTGACATCATCTTACCAGGAGGAATTCTTCTGATCCGGGAGCACAGCTTATTTTCCATTGGATTGGTGGGCTTCACCTTCGTTCATCCATCTCTTGCAGTTCTCTGAGAAGAGGGGCTTCCCTCCTGTGTTAGATGGACTCCAAGCTATTGCCTTTCAGGAAATGTCACTGTCGGTGGGGTGGATCCTTGCCTTCTCCTTCTAAGCGTTTGCTCTAAATGTTAGAAATGCCAAGGATTTCTCTTCCCCTTCCTCATTGTCCATCTCTCTGAGCCTCCAGGTAGAACAGGCCTAGTCCAGGGTCCCCAGGGTCCCGGGGAGTGCAGCTAGATCATGTTTCTCAGGTGCTCAGTGCTGGGCATCATTCGGTGTACTCTCCAGGTCCCTTCCTTCACCTGGTGTCCCTTCAGACCTCTCCCTCAGGCTCCTTTGTGTTCATCTCACTTGTGTATTAGAAGCTAAATCTGCCTAAGCTCTGTGTATGCAAACAGTTGTCTCTCAGCTTGGGATGTGTCATTTGCATTTTACAGACCATTTTTCCCAGAGTCCAATTCTTGGTTAGACAAGTTCACTGTGTTCCCTGGTTACTCTTTGTGTAGTGTCTTTCTGTATTGTGTGTGAAGACACAGAGCTCATGTCTAATGTCTGCTTCATTTCCTTCTGGTTTTGTGAACCATTTTCCATGGAACGTATGTCTAGGAATCATTTGAAGTGCATTTGTTGAGAGGTGTCAAGTTTCCATGGACAGGCATCTCATCCCCTCTGGGTTCCAAATGCGTTGCTCCTAAACTTTTTAGGAGAACTTCTTGGAAAGATGGGTATTTTTCAGCTTGCCTTTTCACAGTTGAATGGATTCAGCAGCTCTAGCAGAAGGGGTGCTGACTCCAATGAAGGGAGTCGGGTGCGGCCTCCCTTTCAGCACAAATACCCAGGTCGGATTGTCAGGGGGAAGATCTTCCATCTGTGAGCCACAGGCCACTGGCATCCTTGTGTGCCCTTGGCTGTGTGAGCAGCTGAAGGGAGTTTCGTCTCAGCAGGCGCCCAGCAGGCCTGTGGCTTTGGACCGCCAGAGGTAAGCATCTCAGAAGACAGTAGCCACTGTGCCAGAAGTGGAGTGGGTTCCACCCTGAGGGTGGGCACTGATTGTCAATAGATGCTCCTATGGGACTTTAATGGGTCCGGCACACTCTTCTCCCAGATAGCGAGAGAGATGTCTATGGGCTCTGTTAGGCCCTCCACTCCCTCTTGTGGTCCCAAAGACTGGTTGACACCATGATGAGCACCTAGCTCTAGATGATGACCACTGACACCTGCCCTGTGTTTCCTTTTGACCGCATGTCCACACAAAGCGTCAGGCTGTCTCTGAGCTACACTAGCCATGTCCATTGTTTCTCATTGGACCTGCATATGTTTCTTCTGTTTCCTTCCCAATCATACATTTTCTCCAGCATGTGGGGACCACAAGGATGGTGGGTCTTTTTCTGGCCTTGTGTTCTGAGGAAGAGTTTTCCCTTTGTTGGTGTGGATTTATCTTTCCATTTCTCCTGCCTGGTTTATTGTTGTGAGTTTGTTTGAGCCGGGAGAAGAACTCAGCATTTCCTTGTGTCTGAGGTGTCCCACTTACAACTGCACTGCCTACCTGGAGATTCTGAGCAGTTATCGAGAGGGCTTCGATGGGCAGATGACATCTTGAAAGGACCTACACTGTCCTTTCATATACCCAAAGGCTCCTTCAAATGACATAGAAACCAGAATTCTCCAGTTTGGTCTTCCAATATGTGGGGACTCAGAACAATCCCCTGGAGAAGGGAAAAGCTACCCACTCCAGGATTCTGGCCTAGAGAATTCCATGCACTGTAGAATTCATGGGCATGTCAAGACTCTAACAATACTCAGAGACTATAACGTTCACCTTCAGCCACAGGAAAATCCAGTTTCCTTTCATTTCAGTGATTGCATTGATTGGGGACCCCAAAAGGATGGGAAGAAATGCAGAAAGAAGTAGACTCAATGTTGTCAGGCGAGGGAGAGAGGAATGGGCAGTGCTTGCCTTGAATCCAGGCTTTGCTGGGAAGTGTGTGGGGGGATAGAGTGAGGGTGTCCGAATGTAGACAGTGGTGATGATTACACAGCATTGTGAAGGCCTATATATTCCCAAATGGCATCAAGGAAGGAAAATTTATTGACACACACTTGTGAGCAAAATGTACATAAAGCCATAAAAGACATAAAAGATGAGAAGAAAGATGCCTAGGAGCCTGATGAAAATCAGCTCAGGGGAAAGGAAGTCAGTCTCCCCTGGGTTGGGAGGGAGTGGATGGCATCCACAGGGAACACACAGGGATGGAGCCTGCAGAGCCAAACGCGCCCCTGGACGAGGTGTTTGCTGAACGGGCTCTGGGTCTCTGTCCAGAGCAGGGGCCTTTTCTCGCTGCAGGTGTGGGACCATCATGGTGGGTGTCTGAGTCCTTGGCAGGAGCCAGGGCAGGCTGCCCTTGTGCAGGTGGTCACTCAGACCTTGACTCAGGTTCTGCCACCAATGCCCGAGCAGGTGTAAGTGCACGTTGAGGTGGAGGATCTGGAAACGGGGTGGGACGTCGGGTCCTGGGGCTGTGGGTCGTGCAGACACAGAGATCCGATGTGCTGAGTGTGCCTGCCAATACCCGGTTGGAAACATGTCTTTGGGAGGGTACGTCTCAGGTCTCGAACCCCCCTCAGTGGATCCCTGGGTCCTGCACCTGGAGCTCCCACCTCCGTAGGGACAGGTGTTGGAGGTGGAGGCTCGCTGAGTTTGACGGCCGGAGCTAGAGCTGGGGGAGAAGAAAAGTTTGCCCCAGGCCAGCCTTGCCATGTGCCTAAGTGGGCACGAAAGCTTCCTAGAGATTCGCTAAGAAGGCCCAGCATCGGAGTCTTCTCTGCAGTCTCCAAGATGGGTGGTGTGAGGCTAGCCTTTGGTCCAGGCCCAGCCCCAGCTCTGGGGCACTCCTACCTGTGTGGCTCAGCACTGAATCCCTACACTCATGTTCAGCAGTCCCAGCCGCCTCACGTCTGTGCTATGCCGTTCTGGGTTTCAGGTCCTCCTGCTACCTCAGGTGCAGGGCTTCTCAGAGCTCTGGGTCAGGGCCGGCTCTGCGGAGCTCTGTGGCAGCCTGCGACTGGGCCCCGGGGTGCATGCTGGGTGGTGTCAGGGTAGCAGGCCTTGCCCGCTCCGTCTTCATCTTCAGTTGGGCTGAGCCCTCCTTGGCCACGCTCACTTGGAGCCTGCACTGGTCCTCCCGGGCAGGGGGCTAGTGCTCTGAGCCCTCATTCTGGGAGCTGGATGGGGTGTGCCCCTCAGGGGCCAACTCGGGTGGGACGCTCTGCAATGATAGTGAACATCAGCCAGCCCTGCTTCGATATTTCTGGGCTGAGGCTGGCCAGGATGGCTGCTGCCTCTGCCTGTCTGCCCTTCTGCTCACAGAAAGAGCAAAGACAAAGATACGCTCAGCTACCCACCCGGGAGGACAGAGACACCCCTGAGGGTGTGAGGTCAGCCTGGGCACGCGGATCTGCCTGGACACTCCCCATGCCACCCAGCCTTCTCTCTCCTGGGGTGTGGATACAAGCGATCCATGGTCTCCTGACCCACATGCGGTTGGGCTTGCTTGAGGCAGACACACCCCGAAAAACCACCATCCACACACAGCGAAATGCCTCAGGCTTCCCCAGGTGGGACAGGAGAGGTGGCCGGACCTGGCCTGGGGCTTCCCTGTTACCTTTCTGTTCCTTTGGGCAAAGGGCCAGAGGACTCTCGGGGGGGCGGGGTGCTGAGCCAGTGTCAACCGCGTGCCCACACAGTCTGCCTGAGGTCCCGGCATCATCTGGGCAAGGGCAAGCAGCAGAACATCTTGACAGCAAACGATCTGGCTGGGGGCTCCTCTCCACTGGGGAGGACTGGATACCCGGTTTGTGGGTTCTGTTGGGTTCTGTTGCCAGGAAGTGACATCATTTCCTGGTTCGTGGCCGAGGTCCCTTCCACAAAGTTCCCCAAGGGAACCTCTGGGTTTCTGGCTGTTCCCCCACGTCCTTTTACCACATGAAGGCACAGTGAAACCACACAGCCTACCCCACAGCATGGGGAGACCTGGGTGCAGCCAGGGCCTGAGCTCTGAGGACACAGATATTTTCAGCCCAGGATCCTTCTTCTCAGAAATGATGTGGCCCTGGGCAAGGCATGTGCTCCGCAGGGTAACCCAGTCTCTTGATCTTCAGAGTGGGGAACACTCTCCCATCTGCTGCCTAGGTTTGTCAGCCTATGAACAACTCCAGTTCCTGTTTATACTTTGGGCCTCTATCACATGGAGCTTGGACACTAAGACTTTCCAAAGGAAAGATTTCACACAGGGCTGACCTAGCACAGAATGGGGCAGAATCAGGCCTGGATGGGCTCTGGGACCTGGGAAAAGGCAGTCCGCTTCCTGCCTATTTCTTGACGCCCGCATTGGGAGGACCAGAAGGTCATATTCAGACATCGCCCCCTCTGATATCAACCTTCCTTGTCCTACTCAAGTGTCCCACTCAGCCTCGAGGAGTGGGGGAGTCTACCCAAACAGTGGCTCCCCGCATCCTTTTCTTTGAATCTCATCATCTTGTGTCATTTTACCACTTGCAGCGGGAATACGCACTGTCAATGTTTCCAAACTCAAGAGAGATTCATGCAAATTCTGTGAAATCGACTCATTTCCTCTCTCCCTGGTTCAGTCTCTCTTCCGCGTTCCGTTTCTTTCTTGACCTTTCCAAATTCAGTCTGTCTTCCTCTCTGTGTCTCTCCTGTGGATGCTTGAATGCATGTGAATGTATGTAAGCATGTAAACTGTTGACCTAGGGTGAGGCTTTAGTGTTTCGTGTAGAGTGAGTTAAAGGTTTGGGATTGGAATTGGTGTTAGGGGAAGGGCTAGATCTGGGGTTTGTTCTGGGAGATTAGTGGTGTGAGTTCTCAGTCTCTTACATAATAACCCCTTCTCCGATATTCCGCTTGCAAATATGCTTGTGTGTTCACTTTTTTACCATTTTGATTAACAAATACTTAGCTTTTCTGTTGCAAAGCTGTTCAAGTGGATGGAAGCTGGTGGGTGTCCTTTGGTTTACTGTTTCCTTGACTTGAAGAGACCCAATTTTCTTCCAACCCCACACAAATTTTGAGAAGTCCCTGACATTAAGGTGCCTATGGCCCTTGCTTATTTCCAAGAGTTTCATCACTTCAGGGTTTACATTGATGTGTTTCACTGAATCTGACGTGTTATGAGACCAAAAGCCAATATGATTGTTCAGATGGAACCATCTCCAATTCCCACGACCTTTCCTTGCAGAGGTTCTTTTTCCCATTCGTATCACCTCTCCTCCTTTGGCGTCGAGGAATTGACCGTAGAAGCTTCGGTTTACGTCTGGAACCTCAAATCCATTCCATGGATCTGGTTCTGCGTGTTTGATTTCTTCCCAGTACTATGCTGTCCTGATGATCCTAGTCTGAGAGTCTAATTGGGTATCAGTCAGCCTGCTATGTCCATTTCAGAGCTTTACGGCAGATTGCATTGACTCTTTTGAGTCCTTTGTGTTTCCATAGACATTTTGGATTCTTTGGTTATAATGCCCTGAGAAAAGCCGTTGGTATTTTGAGAGAAATAGAGTGGATCCTCTGGATTGCCCCACGGTGGGGGTCCAGGGGAGGGGGAATTGATATCATCTTACCAGGAGGAATTCTTCTGATCCTTGAGCACAGCTATTTTCCATTGGATTTGTGGGATTCACCTTCTTTTATCCATCTCTTGCAGTTCTCAGAGAAGAGGGGCTCCCCTCCTGGTTTAGATGGACTCCTAGCTATTGCCTTTCAAGGAATGTAACTGTCGGTGGGGTTGATAATTGCCTTCTTCTAAGCGTTTGCTGTGAGTGTTAGAAATGCCAAGTATTTCTCTTCCCCTTCCTCACTATCCATCTCTCTGAGCCTCCAGGTAGAACAGGCCTAGTCCAGGGTCCCACGGGCCTCGGGGAGTGCACCTAGACCCTGTGGATCAGACCCTCAGTTCTGGGCATCATTTGGTGTACTCTCCGCATCCCTTTCTTCGCCTGGTGTCCCTTCAGATGTCTCCTTCAGGCTCCTTTGTGTTCATGTCATTTGTGTATTAACAGCCAAATCCTGCCTAAGCTCAGTGTATGCATACAGGGTCCTGCCACCTCTCCCATCCCACCCGGGGAAGCCTGAGGCCTTTCCCTGTGTGTGGAAGGGGTTTTCTCGGCGTGTGTCTGACTCAAGCAAGCCCAGCTGCATGTGGGTTTGGAGCCCTTTGACTGCTTGTTTCCACACCCCAGCGGAGAACAGGCTGCCTGTCATGGGGAGCGTCCAGTCAGAGCTGGTGGACCAGGCTGACCTCACGCACTCGGGTGTGTCTCCGTCCTCCTGGGTGGGTATCTCAGCATATCTTTGTCGCTGCTCCTTCTGGGAGCAGAAGGGCAGACGGGCAGAAGCAGCAGCCATACTGGCCAGTCTCAGCTCACAAATATCAAAGCAGGGCTGGCTGATGGTCTCTATCATTGCAGAACATCCCACCCGAGGTGGCCCCTGAGAGGTACACCCCATCCACCTCCCAGAGGGAGGGCTCAGAACACTAGCCCCCTGCCCGGGAGGCCCAGTCCAGGCTGCAGGTGAGCGTGGCCACGGAAGGCTCAGCCCAACTGGCAATGAAGATGGAGCAGGCCAGGCCTGCTACACAGACACCACCCAGCATGCACCCAGGGGCCCAGTCTCAGGCTGCCACGGAACTCAGCAGAGCCTGCCCTGACCGAGAGCTCTGAGAAGCCCTGCCTTGGAGGTAGCAGTAGGACCTGGAACCCAGGAGGGCAGAGCAAATAGATGAGGTGTTTGTGGCTGCTGCATGTGAGTGTGGGAGGTAGTGCTGAGCCACACAGGGAGGTGTCCCCCAGAGCTGGGGCTGGTCCGGGAACAATGGCTGGCCTCACACCACACATTTTGGAGACTGCAGAGAAGACCCCGATGCTAGGCCTTCTTATAGAATCTCTAGGAAGCTTTCGTACCCACTTAGGCACATGGCAAGGCTGTCCTGTGGCAAACTCTTCTTCTCCACCAGCTCTAGCTCTGACCGTCAAACTCAGCTAGCCTCCAAGTCCAAAACGAGTCCCTACAGAGGTTGGAGCTCCAGGTGCAGCACCCAGGGATCCACTGAGGGGAGATTGAGACCTGAGACGTCCCCTCAGAAAGAAATGGGGCGAGCCGGGTACTGGCTAGCACCGTCAGCACATCCGAACTCTGTGCCTGCACGAACCAGAGCCCCAGGCTCTGATGTCCCACCCCATTTTCCAGAACCTCCAACTCCACGTGAACTTACACCTGCTAGTGCTTTGGTGGCAGAACCCGAGTCAGGGCCTGAATGACCACCTGCAGAGGGACAGCCTGCCGTGTCTCCTGCCAAGGACTCAGACGCCCAACATGCCTGTCCCACCCCAGCAGGGAGAACAGACCCATGCTCTGGACAGAGACCCAGAGCCCATTCATCAAAAACCTCGTCCAGGGACGCGGTTGACTCTGCAGCCTCCATCCCTGCGTGTTGTCCGTGGCAGCCGTCCACTGTCTCCCCACCCAGGTGAGATTGACTTCCATTCCACTGAGCTGATTTTCATCAGGCTCCTAGGCATCTTTCTTTTCATCTTTTATGTCTTTTATGGCTTTCTGTATATTTTGCTCGCAACTGTGTGTCAATAAATTTTCCTTCCTTGATGCCATTTGGGAATATGGAGGCCTTGACAATGCTGTGTAAACATCACCACTGTCTACATTTGGACACCCTCATTCTATCCCCCCCACTTCCCAGCAAAGCCTGGATTCATGGCAAGCACTCCCCATTCTTCTCTCCCCACCTGACAACATTGAGCCTACTTCTCTGTGCATTTCTTCCCATCCTTTCGAGGTCCCCAATCAATGCCAATCACTGAAATAAAAGGAAACTGGATTTTGCTCTGACTGAAGGCGAAAGTTATAGTCTCTCGGCATTGTTAGAGTCTTGGCATCCCCATGAATTCTACAATCCATGCAATTCTCTAGGTCAGAATCCTGGAGTCGGTAGCTTTTCCCTTCTCAGTGGGTTGTTCTGACTCCCCACATATTGGAAATCCAAACTGGAGAATTCTGGTCCCTATGTCATTTGACGTAGCCTTTGGGTATCTGAAAGGACCAAGTAGGTCTTTTCAAGATGTTATCTGCCAAACGTAGCCCTCTCGGCAAATGTGCTCAGAATATGCAGGTAGGCAATGCTGTTGTAAGTGGGACACCTCAGGCACAAGGGAAATGCTGAGTTCTTCCGCTGGCACAAACAAACTCACAACAATAAACCAGGCAGGAGAAATGGAATGATAAACCCAAACCAACAAAGGGAGAGGTGTTCCACAGAACACAAGGCCAGATCCACCATCCTCGTAGCCCCCACATGCTCGAGAAAATCAGTGATTGGGAAAGAAACAGAAGAAACATGTGCAAGTCCAATGTGAGGCAATGCACATGGCTAGTGTAGCTCAGAGATGGCCTGATGCTTCGCATGGACACGTGGGCAAAGGGAAACACAGTGCAGGTGGCGGTTCTCATAATCTCAGAGCTCGGTGCTCAGGTTGGTGTCAACCAGCCTTCGGGACCACAAGAGGGAATGGAGGGCCAGCAGAGCCCATAGACTTCTGTCTAGCTCTCTGTCAGCAGAATGTGCTGGACCCATCAAAGTCCCACTGGAACATCTCTTGGCGATCAGTGCCCACCCTCAAGGTGGATCCCATTCCACTTCTTGCACGGTTGATCCTGTCTTCTGAGATGCTCACCTCTGGTGGTCCAAAGTCGCAGGCTTGCTTGGTGCCTGTGCAGACGAAACTCCCTTAAGCCGCTCACACGTCCAAGGGCACACAAGGATGCCTGTGGCTTCTGGCTCAGTGATGGAAGATCAGAGCCCTCTCAACCAGACTTGGGGATCGGTGCTGAAAGGGAGGCCGCACCTGACTCCCCCTTTCATTGGACAAAGTGTCCTTGCTTCTAGAGCTGCTGAATCCATTCAACTGTGGAAATGCAAGCTGAAAAACACCCATCTTTCCGAGAAGGTCTCCAAAAGAGTTTAGGAGTGACACATTGGAAACCAGAGGGGATGACATGCATGTCCATGGAAAATTAACACCTCTCAACAAATGCACTTCAAATGAATCCTAGACATACGTTCCATGCAAAATGGTTCACAAATCCAGAAGGAAATGGAGCAGACATTAGACATGAGCACTGAGTTTTCACACACAATAGCAAAAGGCACTACACAAAGAGTAACCAGGGAACACAGTGAACTTTGTCAAATCCAAGATATGGGCTCTGGGAAAGACCATCTGAAAAACACAAACAACATATCCCAAGCAGGAAGACAACTGTTTGCATACACGGAACGTAGGCAGAATTTGGCTCCTAATACACAAACGACATGAACAAAAGCTTGAAGGAGAGGTCTGCAGGGAAACCAGGCGAAGGAAGGGACATGGAGAGTATACCGAATGATGCCCAACAATGAAGGCCTGAGAAACACGGTCTAGCTGCACTCCCCAATAGCCGTGGGACCCTGGACTAGGCCTGTTCAACCTGGAGGCTCAGAGAGATGGACAGTGAGGAAGGGGAAGAGAAATCGTTGGCATTTCTAATACTAACAGCAAATGCTTAGAAGGAGACGGCAAGTATCAACCCCAATCGACAGTGACATTTCCTGAAAGGCAATAGCTAGGGGTTCATCTAACCCAGGAGGGAAGCCCCTCTTATAAGAGAACTGCAAGAGATGGATGAAAGAAGGTGAAGCCCACCAATCCAATGGAAAATAAACTGTGCTCCAATATCAGAAGAATTTCTCCTGGAAAGAAAATGTCACTTCCCCCTCCCCCCAACCCCCAAATTGGGGCAGTCCAGAGGTCGCACGCTATTCCTCTCAAAATACCAACAGCTACACAAATACAAAGGATTATTAGAGAATACTATCAGCAATTATATGGCAATAAAATGAATAACCTGGAAGAAATCGACAAATTCCAAGAAAAGTACAACTTTACAAAACTGAACCAGGAAGAAATAGAAAATCTGAATAGACCCATCACAAGCTCGGAACTAGAGGCTATAATAAAAAATCTTCCAGCAAACAAAAGCCCTGGTCCAGACGGCTTCACGGCTGAGTTCTACCAAAAATTTAGAGAAGAGCTAACACCTATTCTACTCAAACTCTTCCAGAAAATTGCTGAGGAAGGTAAACTTCCAAACTCATTCTATGAGGCCACCATCACAATAATCCAAAATCCTCGTAAAGATCCCACAAAAAAAGAAAACTACAGCCAATATCACTGATGAACATAGATGCAAAAATCCTTAACAAAATTCTAGCAATCAGAATCCAACAACACATTCAGAAGATCATACATCATGACCAAGTGGGCTTATCCCAGGAATGCAAGGATTCTTCAATATCCACAAATCAATCAACGTAATACACCACATTAACAAACTGAAAACTAAAAATTATATGATTATTTCAATTGATGCAGAGAAAGCCTTTGACAAAATACAGCATCCATTTATGATAAAAACCCTCCAGAAAGTGGGAATAGAAAGGACATATCTCAATATAATAATAGCTATATATGACAAACCCACAGTAAACGTTATCCTCAACGGTGAAAAACTGAAAGCATTTCCCCTAATGTCAGGAAAAGACAAGGGTGCCCATTAACACCACTACTATTCAATATAGTTCTGGAAGTTTTGGCTACAGCAATCAGAGCAGAAAAAGACATAAAAGGAATACAAATTGGAAAAGAAGAAGTAAAACTTTCACTGTTCACTGAGGATGTGATCCTCTACACAGAAAACCCTAAAGAATCTACCAGAAAACTACTAGAGCTAATCAATGAATACAGTAAAGTTGCAGAATATAAAGTCAACACACAGAAATCACTTGCATTCCTTTACACTAATAATGAGAAAATAGAATGAGAAATTAAGGAAACTCTTCCATTCTCTGTTGCAACGAAAAGATTTAAATACTTAAGAATGTATTTACCTAAGGAAACAAAAGACTTGTACACAGAAAACTATAAAACACTAGTGAACATAATCAAAGAGTACACTAATAGATGGAGAAATATACCATGTTCGTGTATTGGAAGAATAAATATTGTTAAAATGTGTATAATATCTAAAGTAACTTATACATTCAATGCAATCCCTGTCCAGCTACCAATGATATTTTTCATAGAACTAGAACAAATAATCTCACAATTTGTATGGAAATACAAAAAACCTCGAATAGCCAAAGCAATCTTGAGGAAGAAAAATGTCACTGGGGGAATTAGCCTGCCGGACTTCAGGCTCTACTACAAAGCCACAGTCATCAAGACAGTATGGTATGGGCATAAATACAGAAACATAGATCAATGGAACAAAATAGAAAGCCCAGCGATAAATCCACGCACCTATGGATACCTTATGTTTGACAAAGGAGGCAAGAATAAAAAATGGAGAAAAGACAGTCTCTTTAACAAGTGGTTCTGGGAAAACTGGCCAGCCACTTGTAAAAGAATAAAACTAGAATACTTCCTAACACCGTATACCAAAATAAACTCAAAATAGACTAGAGAGATAAACATAAAACCAAAAACTATAAAACTCCTAGAGGAGAATGTAGGCGAAACACTCTCTGACATAAATCACAGCAGGATCCTCCAAGACCCACCTCCCAGAATATTGGAAATAAAAGCAAAAATAAACAAATGGGACCTAATTAAAATCAAAAGCTCTGCACAGCAAAGGAAACTATAAGCAAGGGGAAAAGGCAGCCTTCAGAATGGGGGGAAATAATAAGAAATGAAACAACTGATAAAGGATTAATCTCCAAAATATACAAGCAGCTCCTGCAGCTCAATTCCAGAAAAATAAATGAGCCAATCAAAAAATGGGCCAAAGAACTAAACAGACATTTCTCTAAAGAATTCATAAAGATGGCTAACAAACACATGAAAAAATGCTCAACATCTCTCATAATCAGAGAAATGCAAATCAAAACCACAATGATATACCATTTCACACCAGTCAGAATGGCTGCTATCCAAAAGTCTACATGCAATAAATGCTAGAGAGGTTGTGGAAAAATGGGAACCTTCTTACACTGTTGGTGGGAATGCAAACTAGTACAGCCACTATGGAGAACAGTGTGGAGATTCCTCAAAAAACTGGAAATAGAAATGCCATATGATCCAGCAATCACACTCCTGGGCATACACACCGAGGAAACCAGAATTGAAAGAGACACATGTACTCCAATGTTCATCGCAGCACTGTTTACAATAGCCAGGACATGGAAGCAACCTAGATGTCCATCTGCAGACGAATGGATAATAAAGCTTTGGTACATATACACAATGGAGTATTACTCAGCCGTTAAAAAGAATGCATTTGAATCAGTTCTAATGAGGTGGATGAAATTGGAGCCTATTATACAGAGTGAAGTAAGCCAGAAACAAAAACACCAATACAATATACTAACGCATATATATGGAATTTAGAAAGATGCAAATGATAACCCCGTATACGAGACAGCAAAAGAGAAACAGATGTATAAAAGAGTCGTACGGATTCTGTGGGAGAGGGTGAGGATGGGATGGTTTGGGAGAATGGCATTGAAACATGTATATTATCATATGTGAAACGAATCACCAGTTCAGGGTCGAGGCATGATACAGGATGTTCAGGGCTGGTATGACCCAGAGGGAAAATAAAGGAAGAAGGGAAGTGGGAGGGGGGTTCGGGAGAGGGACCTCATGTACACCCGAGGCGGATTCATGTCAATGTATGGCAAAACCAACCAATATAATATTGTAAAATAATTCAGTTCAGTTCAGTTCAGTTCAGTCGCTCAGTCATGTCCGACTCTCCGCGACCCCATGAATCACAGCACGCAAGGCTTCCCTATCCATCACCAACTCCCGGAGTACACTCAAACTCATGTCCACAGAGTCAGTGATGCCATCCAGCCATCTAATTCTCTGTCGTCCCCTTCTCCTCCCGCCCCCAACCTTTCCCAGCATCAGAGTCTTTTCCAGTGAGTCAACTCGTCGCATGAGGTGGCCAAAGTATTGCAGTTTCAGCTTTAACATCAGTCCCTCCAATGAACATCCAGGATTGATCTCCTCTGGAATGGACTGGTTGGATCTCCTGGCAGTATAAGGGACTCTCAAGAGTCTTCTCCAACACCACAGTTCAAAAGCATCGATTCTTTGGCGATCAGCCTTCTTCACAGTCCAACTCTCACATTCATACATGACCACGGGAAAAACCATTGCCTTGACTAGACGGACCTTGGTTGGCAAAGTAATGTCTCTACTTTTTAATATACTATCAAGGTTGGTCATAACTTTCCTTCCAAGGAGCAAGCGTCTTTTAATTTCATGGCTGCAATCAGCATCTGCAGTGATTTTGATTAGCTTTCAATAAAAATAAAATAAAAAAACCAAAGGCTGTTCTCAGGGCATTATAACCAATGAATTCCAAAATGTCTATGGAAATACAAAGGACTCAAAAGAGTCAATGCAATCTGCCACAAAACCCTGAAATGGACATAGCAGGCTGCTTGATAGCCAATTAGACTATCACACTAGGATCATCAGGACAGCATGGTACTGGGAAGAAATCAAACACACAGAACCAGATCGGTGGAATGGAATTGAGGGTCCAGACATAAACCCAAGCTTCTACGGTCAATTCCTTGATGCCAAAGGAGGGGAGTTGATACGAATGAGAACAAAAGCCTCTGCAATGAAAGGCCGTGGGAATTGGAGATGGTTCCATCTGAACAATCACATTGGCTTCTGGTCTCACAACACGTCAGATTCAGTGAAACACATCAACGCAAAGCCTGAAGTGATGAAACTCCTGGAAATAAGCACGGGCCATAGGCTCCTTCATGTCATGGACTTCTCAACATGTGTGTGTGGGGGGGGAAGAAAATTGGGACCCTTCAAGTCAAGGAAACAGTACACTAAAGTACACCCACGGGTTTCCATCCACTTGAACATATTTGCATCAGAAATGCTGAGCATTCACAAATCAAAAAAGTAACAAATGAACAAAAAAGAATATTAGCAAGCAGAATATCGGAGAAGGGGTTCCTACGCGTCTCCCAGAACAAACCCCAGACCTATCCCTTCCCCTAACACGAAATCCAACGACAAAACTTTAACTCACTAGACACGAAACCCTAAAGCCTCAAACAAGTTCAACAACATACATGCGTCCATGCATTCACATGCATATGAGCATCCAGAGGAGAGACACAGAGAGGAAGAGACAGACTGATTTTGGAAAGGTCAAGAAAGATAGGGAACGAGGGAGAGAGACTGAACAATGGAGAGACGAAATGATTCGATTTCATTAAATTTGCATGAATCTCTCTTGTGGTTGGAAACAATGACTGTGCTTTTCCCCCAAGGGGGAAAATGACTCAAGATGATGAGACTCAAGGACAAGGATGCAGGGAGCCACTGTTGGGGCAGACTCCCCCAGCCTTCGAGGCCGAGTGGGGCAATTGAGGAGGATGGGGAAGGTTGATATCAGAGGGGGTGATGTCTGAATATGACTTTCCGGTCCTCCAAATGCAGGGGTCAAAAAATAGGCCGAAAGGGGACTGCCTTTTCCCAGGTTCCAAAGCCCATCCAGGCCTGATTCTGCCCCATTCTGTGCTAGGTCAGCCCTGTGTGGAATCCATCCTTTGGGAAGTCTCAGTGTCCAAGCTCCATGTAATAGCGGCCCAATGTTTGAACAGGCACTGGAGCTGTTCGTAGGCTGACAGACCTAGGCAGGAAATGGGAGAGTGACCCCCACTCTGCAGATGGAGAGAGTGGGGAAAACCTTCAGGGCACATGCCTTGCCCAGGGCCACTTCACATCTGAGAAGGAGCCTGGGCTGAAAGCAGCTGTGTCCTCAGAGCTCAGGCCCTGGCTGCACTCAGGTCTCCCCAATGCTGTGGGGTGGGCTGTGTGTGTCACTTTGCCTGCACGTGGCCTAATGGCGTGGGGAAACAGCTAGAAACCCAGAGGTTCCCTTGGGGAGCTTTGTGGAAGGGACCTCGGCCATGAACCAGGAAATGATGTCACTTCCTGGCAACAGAACCCAACAGAACCGGCAACCCTGGTATCCAGGCCTCCTCAGTGGAGAGGAGTCCCCAGCCAGATCACTTGTTTTCAAGATGTTCTGTTGTTTGCCCCTGCCCAAAGGCCGGGGCCTCAGGCGAACTCACAGGCAGAGAATGTGGGAACGTGGATGACGCTGGCTCAGGGACCCCGGAGAGGCCTCTGGCCCTTTGCCCTAAGGAACAGAAAGGTAACAGGGAGGCCCAGGCCGGGTCCGGCCACCTCTCCCGTCCCACATGGGGAAGCCTGAGGTCTTTGAAGGTGTGTTGATGGGGGTTTCTCGGGGTGTGTCTGCCTTAAGCAAGCCCAGCCGCATATTGGTCAGGAGCTCGTGGGTGGCTTTTGTCCACACCACAGGGGAGAGCAGGCTGGTGGCATGGGAAGCATCCGGGCAGAGCTGGCTTCCCAGGCTGACCTCACTCCCTCAGGGGTATCTCTGTCCTCCCGATTGCGTATCTGAGCAGACACTCGTCTCTGAGCTTTCTGGGAGCAGAAGGGCAGATGGGCAGAGGCAGCAGCCATCCTGGTCAGGCACAGCTCAGAAATATCGAAGGAGTGCTGCTGATGGTCACTGTCATTGTAGAGCATCCCACCCAAAGTGGCCCCTGAAGGGAACACCCCTACCACAACCCTGAGGGAGGGTCCAGAGCACCAGCCCCCTGCCCAAGAAGACCAGTACAGGCTCCAGGTGAGCGTGGCCACGGAGGGCTCAGCCAAACTGGCGAAGAAGATGAAGCAGGCAAGACCTGCTGCACAGACACCACCAAGCACACACTCCGGGGCCCAGTCTCAGGCTGCCACGGAGCTCAGCACACCCGGCTCTGACCCAGAGCTCCGACAAGCCCTTCCTTGGAGGCAGCAGGAGAGCCTGGAGCCCAACAGTGCAGAGCACAGAGTTGAGGCTCCTGGGGCTGCTGCATGTGAGTGTGGGGAGGCGGTGCTTAGCCACACAGCGAGGAGTCCCCCAGAGTGGGGCTGGGCCTGGACTAAAGGCTGGCCTCACACCACCCATCGTGGAGACTGCAGAGAAGACTCCGAAGCAGGGCCTTCTTAGCGAATCTCTAGGAAGCCTTCATGTCCCCTTAGGCTCATGGCAAGGCTGGCATTTGGCAAACTCTTCTTCTCTCCCAGCTCTAGCTCTGGCCATGAAACTCAGCCAGCCTCCACGTACAAGACCCGTCCCTACAGAGGTGGGAGCTCCAGGTACAGGACGCAGGGATCCAATGAGGGGAGATCGAGACCTAAGACAACCCTCCCAAAGCTACGGGGCGAACCGGGTACTTGACAGTCCCTTGAGCACATCGGAACTCTGTACCTGCACGACTCCCAGCCCCAGGCCCCGATGTCTCACCATGCCTTCCAGAACCTCCACCTTCACGTGTACATGCACCTGCTTGGGCTTTGGAGGAAGAACCCGAGTCAGGGGCTGAGTGACCACCTGCACAAGGGCAGCCTGCCCTGGCTGCTGCCAAAGACTCAGACGCCCACCATGACTGTCCCACCCCTGCAGGGAGAACAGGTCCCTGCTCTGGACAGACTTCCAGAGCCCTTTCAGCAAACACATCGTCCAGGGGTGTGGTTGGCTCTGCAGCCTCCATCCCTGTGTGTTCCCCGTGGATGCCTTCCCACTCCCTCCCCACCCAGGGGAGATTGACTTCCCTTCCCCTGAGCTGATTTTCATCAGGCTTCTAGGCATCTTTCTTCTCATTTTTATGTCTTTTATGTCTTTCTGTATATTTTGCTCACAAGTGTATGCCAATAAATTTTCCTTCTTTGATGCCATTTGGGAAGATGGAGGCCTTCAAAATGCTTTGTAAGCATCACCACTCTCTACATTCTGAAACACTCATTCTATCCCCTTCCCACTTCCCAGCAAAGCCTGGATTCATGGCAAGCACTCCCCGTTCCTCTCTCCCCCACCTGAAATCATTGAGTCTACTTCTCTCTGCATTTCTTCCCATCGTTTCGGGGTCCCCAATCAATGCCAATCACTAAAATGAGAGGAAACTGGATTTTGGTCTGACTGAAGGTGAAAGTTATAGTCTCTCAGTTTTGTTAGATTCTTGGCATCCCCATGAATTCTACAGTCCATGGAATTCTCTAGGCCAGAATCCTGGAGTTGGTAGCTTTTCCCTTCTCCAGGGGATTGTTCTGACTCCCCACATATTGGAAGACCAAACTGGAGAATTCTGGTTTCTGTGTCATTTGAAGGAGCCTTTGGATATCTGAATGGACTGTGTAGATCCTTTCAAGATATCATCTGCCAAATGAAGTCATCACGGCAAATGTGCTCAGAATCTCCAGGTAGGTCGTCCTGTTGTAAGTGGGACGCATCAGGCACAAGTGAAAGGCTGAGTTCTTCCGCTGATACAAACAAACTCACAACAATAAACCATGCAGGATAAATGGAAAGATAAACCCACACCAACAAAGGGAGAAGTGTTCCTCAGAACACAAGGCCAGAGAAAGACTAACCATCCTTGTGGCACCCACATGCTCGAGAAAATCACTTATCAGGAAGAAAACAGAAGAAACATGTGCAGGTCCAATGACAGGCAAAGCACATGGCTAGTGTAGCTCAGAGATGGCCTGACACTTTGCATGGACACGTGGGAAAAGGGACATACATTGTAGGGGGAGGTGGCCATCATCTCAGAGCTAGGTGCTCAGGATGGTGACAACCAGCCTTCGGGACCACAAGAGGGAGTGGAGGTCCTAGCAGATCCCATAGACATCTCTCTCGCTATGTGGGAGAAGAGTGTGGCAGACCCATCATAGTCCCAGTGGAACATCACTTGACGATCATTGCCCAACCTCAGGGTGGATCCCACTCCACTTCTGGCACGGTGGCTCCTGTCCTCTGAGATGCTCACCTCTCACAGTCTGAACCTGCAGGCCTGCTGGGCGCCTTCGGAGACGAAACTCCCTTCAGCTGCTCACACAACCAAGGGTACACAAGGATGCCTGTGGAATCTGGATCACAGATGGAAGTTCAGAGCCCTGTCAACCTGAACTTGGGATTGGTGCTGAAAGGGAGGCCGCACCCAACTCCCTTTTCACTGGACACAGCGTCCCTGAGCTAGAACTGCTGAATCCATTCTTCTGTGGAAATGCAAGCTGAAAAACACCCATCTTTCCGAGAAGATATCCAAAAGAGTTTAGGAGCAACACATTTGGAAACCAGAGGGGTTGACATGCATGTCCATGGAAACTTGGTACCTCTCAACAAATGCACTTGAAATGATTCCTAGACTTATGTTCCATGCAAAACGGTTCACAAATCCAGAAGGAAATGGAGCAGAGATTAGCATGAGTTCTGTGTCTTCACACACAATACAGAAAGGCACTACACAAAGAGTAACAAGGGAACACAGTGAACTTTGTCAAATCCAAGATTTGGACTCTGGGAAAAACCGTCTGAAAAGTGCAAATGACACATCCCAAGCTGGGAGACAACTGTTTGCATACACAGAGCTTAGGCAGGATTTGGCTCTTAATACACAAATGACATGAACACAAATGGGCCTGAAGGAGCCACCAGGAAAATGAAGGGACAGGGAGAGTACACCGGATGATGCCCAGCACTGAGGCCTGGGAAATACGGTCTAACTGCATTCCCCGAGCCCCATGCGACCCTGGAATAGGTCGTTCTACCTGGAGGCTCAGAGAAATGGACAGTGAGGAAGGGGAAGAAAAATCCTTGGCATTTCTAACACTTCCAACAAACGCTTAGAAGAAGTCAATTATCAACCCCACCGACAGTGACATTCCCGGAAAGGCAATAGCTAGGAGTCCATCTAACCCAGGAGGGAAGCCCTTCTTCTCAGAGAACTGCAAGAGATGGATGAAAGAAGGTGAAGCCCAACAATCCAATGGAAAATAAGCTGTGCTCCCGGATCAGAAGAATTCCTCCTGGTAAGATGATGTCACTTCCCCCTGCCCCCAACACCCACCGTGGGGCAATCCAGAGTTTCCACGCTATTCCTCTCAAAATACCAACGGCTGTTCTCAGGTCATTATAACCAAAGAATTCCAAAATGTCTATGGAAACAGAAAGGAGTCAAAATAGTCAATGCAATCTGCCACAAAGCCCTGAAATGTACATAGCAGGCTGCCTGATAGCCAATTAGAGTATCACACTAGGATCATCAGGACAGCATGTTACTGGGAAGAAATCAAACACGCAGAACCAGATACATGGAATGGAATTGAGGGTCCAGAAATCAACCCAAGCATCAACGGTCAATTCCTCAATGCCAAAGGAGGGGAGGCGATACAAATGGGAACTAGAGCCTCTGCAACGAAAGGCCGTGGGAATTGGAGTTGGTTCCATCTGAACAATCACATTAGCTATTGTTCTCATAACATTTCAGGTTTAGGGAAACACGTCAATACAAACCTGAAGTGATGAAACTCCTGGAAAGAAACAAGGGCCATTGGCTCCTTAATGTCAGGGACTTCTCAACACGTGTGTGGGAGGCGTAATAAAATTGGGTCTCTTCAAGTCAAGGAAACAGGAAACCAAAAGACACCAACTTGCTTCCATCCACTGAACAGCTTTGCATCAGAAAAGATAAGCATTCACTTATCAAAATGTTAACAATCTGAACACAAAAGAATATTTGAGAGCAGAATATCGGAGAAGGGGTTCGTTCATAAAAGAGACTGAGAACTCACACCAGTAAGTCTCCCAGAACAAACCCCAGACATATCCTCTCCCCTAACATGAACTCCCACCCAAAACCTTTACCTCACTTGAAATGAAACCCTACAGGCTCACCCTAGGTCAACAATTCCCCAGCGATCAATGCAAAGAAATAGAGGAAAACAACAGAATATGAAAAACAAGAGATCTTTTCAAGAAAATTAGAGATATCAAGGGAACATTTCATGCAAAGATGGGCTCTATAAAGGACAGAAATGTTATGGACTTAACAGAAGCAGAAGATATTAAGAAGAGGTGGCAAGAATACACAGAAGAACTGTACAAAAAAGATCTTCAAGACCAAGATAATCACAATGGCGTGATCACTCACCTGGAGCCAGACATCTTGGAATGTGAAGTCAAGTGGGCCTTAGAGAGCATCACTACAAACAAAGCTAGTGGAGGTGATGGAATTCCAATTGAGCTATTTCAAATCCTAAAAGATGATGCTGTGAAAGTGCTGCACTCAATATGCCAGCAAATATGGAAAATTCAGCAATGGCCACAGGACTGGAAAAGATCAGTCTTCATTCCAATCACAAAGAAAGGCAATGCCAAAGAATGCTCAAACTACAGCACAATTGCACTCATCTCACACACTAGTAAAGTCATGCTCAAAATTCTCCAAGCTAGGCTTCAGCAATATGTGAATCAAGAACTTCCAGATGTTCAAGCAGGTTTTAGAAAAGGCAGAGGCACCAGAGATCAAATTGCCAACATCCGCTGGATTATGGAGAAAGCAAGAGAGTTCCAGAAAAACATCTATATTTGCTTCATTGACTATGCCAAGGCCTTTGACTGTGTGGATCACAATAAACTGTGGAAAATTCTGAAAGAGATGGGAATCCCAGACCACCTGACCTGCCTCTTGAGAAACCTGTATGCAGGTCAGGAAGCAACAGTCAGAACTGGACATGGAACAACAGACTGGTTCCAAATAGGAAAAAGAGTACGTCAATGTTGTATATTGTCACCCTGCTTATTTAACTTCTATGCAGAGTACATCATGAGGAACGCTGGGCTGGAAGAAGCAAAAGCTGGAATCAAGATTGCTGGGAGAAATATCAATAACTTCAGATATGCAGATGACACCACACTTATGGCAGAAAGTGAAGAGGAACTCAAAGGCTTATTGATGAAAGTGAAAGAAGAGAGTGAAAAGGTTGTCTTGAAGCTCAACATTCAGAAAACGAAGATCATGGCATCCGGTCCCATCACTTCTTGGGAAATAGACGAGAAACAGTCGAAACAGTGTCAGACTTTATTTTTTGGGGCTCCAAAAACACTGCGGATGCTGATTGCAGCCATGAAATTAAAAGACGCTTGCTCCTTGGAAGGAAAGTTATGACCAGCCTAGATAGCATATTAAAAAGCAGAGACATTACTTTGCCAACCAAGGTCCGATTAGTCAATCCTATGGTTTTTCCCGTGATCATGTATGGATGTGAGAGTTGGACTGTGAAGAAAGCTGATCGCCAAAGAATTGATGCTTTTGAACCGTGGTGCTGGAGAAGACTCTTGAGAGTCCCTTGGACTGCAGGGAGATCCAACCAGTCCATTCTAGAGGAGATCAAACCTGGGTGTTCATTGGAAGGACTTATGCTAAAGCTGAAACTCCAACATTTTGACCACCTCATGTGACGAGTTGACTCACTGGAAAAGACTGATGCTGGGAGCGATTGGGGGTAGGAGGAGACGGGGACGACAGAGAATGAGGTGGCTGGATGGCATTACTGACTCGATGGACATGAGTTTGAGTGAACTCCGTGAGTTGGTGATGGACAGGGAGGCCTGGCGTGCTGTGGTTCATGGGGTTGCTAAGAGTCGGACACGACTAAGCGACTGAACTGAACTGAACTGAACTGAACTGAAGGTCAACAATATATATGTGTACATGCATTTCTCAGGCATGCAAGCATCCAGAGGAGAAACACAGAGAGGAAGCGACAGACTGAATTTGGAAAGATCAAGAAAGAGAGGGAACGAGGGAGAGAGACTGAACAATGGAGAGAGTAAATGAATCGATTTCACAGTATTTGCATGCATCTCACTTGAGTTTGGGAAAATAACAGTGCCAATTCCCCCTGAAAGGGGGAAAATGACCCAAGATGATGAGACTCAAAAACAAGTATGCGGGGAGCCACTGTTGAGGCAGGCTCCACAACTCCTCGAGGCAGAGTTCGACATTTGAGTAGGACAAGGAATGTTGATATCAGAGGCGGCGATGTCTGAATATTACCTTCCGGTCCTCCCAATGCTGGGGTCAAGAAATAGGCAGGAAGTGGACTTCATCTTCGAAGGTCCCAGAGCCCATCTAGGCCTGATTCTGCCCCATTCTGTGCTAGGTCAGCCCTGTGTGGAATCCGTCCATTGGGAAGTCTCAGTGTCCTAGCTCCATGTGAGAGCGGCCCAAAGTTTGAACAGGCACTGGAGCTGTTCGTAGGTTGACAGACCTAGGCAGGAAATGGGAAAGTGATCCCCACTCTGCAGATGGAGAGAGTGTGGAAACCCTGCGGGGCACATGGCTTGCCCAGGGCCACATCACTTCTGAGAAGAAGGAGCCTGGGCTGAAAGCAGCTGTGTCCTCAGAACTCAGGCCCTGGCTGCACCCTGGTCTCCTCAAGGCTGTGGGTTGTGCTGTGTGGGTGTCAATTTGCCTGCACGTGTCCTGAGGGCATGGGGGAACAACCAGAAACACAGAGGTTCCCTTGGGGAACTTTGTGGAATGGACCTTGGCCACGAAAACAGGAAATGATAACACTTCCTGGAAACAGAACCCAACAGAACACGAAACCCGGGTTTCCAGGCCTCCCCAGCAGAGAGGAGCCCCCAGCCAGATCGCTTGCTTTCAAGATGTTCTGCTGTTTGCCCCTGCCCAGAGGCCAGGGCCTCAGGCAAGCTCACAGGCAGAGTGTGTGGGAACACGGTCGACGCTGGCTCAGGGCCCCCAGAGAAGCCTCTGATCCTTTGCCCGAAGGAACCGAAAAGTAACAGGGGAGACCCAGGCCAGGTCAGGCCACCTCTCCCGTCCCATATGGGGAAGCCTGAGGCCTTTCCTTGTGTGTGGATGGGGGTTTCTAAGGGTGTGTCTGCCTCAGGCAAGCCCAGCCGCATATGGGTCAGGAGCCCGTGGGTCACTTGTGTCCACACCCCAGGGGAGAGCATGCTGGGTGGCATGGGGAGCGTCCGGGCTGAGCCGTGTGCCCAGGCTGACCTCACACACTCATGGGGGTGTCTCCGTCCTACCCGGTGGGTACTGAGCAGACACCTGTATCTGTTCTTTTTGGGAGCAGAAAGGCAGACGGGCAGAAACTTTAGACATCTTGTCCAGGCTCAGCTCAGAAATATTGAAGCAGGGCTGGCTGGTGGTCACTATCATTGCATAGCGTACCACCCGAGGTGGCCCCTGAGGTGCACACCACATCAGCCTCCAAGAGGGAGGTTTCAGAGCACCACCCCCTGCCCTGGAGGCCCAGTGCAGGCTCCAGGTGAGCGTGACCACAGAGGGCTCAGGCGAACTGGCGATGAAGAGGAAGCGGGCAAGGCCTGCTGCTCAGACACCACCCAGCACACACCCGGGTACCCAGTCTTAGGCTGCCACTGAGCTCAGCACAGCCTGCTCTAAAGCAGAGCGCTGAGAAACCCTGCCTCAGAGGCAGCAGGAGGACCTGGAACCCAACACAGCAGAGCACAGAGGTGAGGCGGCTTGGGATGCTGCATGTGAGTGTGGGGAGGTGGTGCTGAGCCACACAGGGATGAGTCCTCAAGAGCTGAGGCTGGGCCTGGAACAAAGGCTGGACTCAAACCACCCATCTTGGAGACTGCAGAGAAGACACCAATGCTGGGCCTTCTTAGTGCATCTCTAGGAAGCTTTCATGCCCACTTAGGCACATGGCAAGGCTGGCCTGTGGCAAACTCTTCTTTTCCCCAAGCTCTAGCTCTGGCCGTCAAACTCATCCAGCCTCCACGAACAAGACCTGTCCCTACAGAGGTGGGAGCTCCAGGTGCAGGACCCAGGGATCCAATGATGGGAGACCGAGACCTGAGACGTCCCCACCCAAAGACACGGGGCAAGCCGGGTACTGGCCAGCACCCTCAGCACATTGGATCTCTGTGCCTGCAGGACCCCCAGCCCCAGGCCCTGATGTCCTACCCCACTTTCCAGAACCTCCACCGCCACGTGCACTTGCACCTGCTTGGGCTTTGGCGGCAGAACGCTAGTCAGGGCCTGAGTGACCACCTGGGCAGGTGCAGCCTGCCCTGGTTCCTGCCAAGGACTCAGACGCACACCATTTCTGTCCCTCCCCTGCAGGGAGAACAGGCCCCAGTTCTGGACATAGATTCAGAGTCCTTTTGGCAAATACCTGGTCCAAGGGTGCGGTTGGCTCTGCAACCTCCATCCCTGTGTGTTCCCCGTGGACGCCGTCCACTCTCTCCACACCCAGGGGAGATTGAATTCCCTTCCCCTGAGCTGATTTTCATCAGGCTCCTAGGCATCTTTCTTCTCATCTTTTACGTTTTTTGTGGCTTTATGTATATTTTGCTCATAAGTGTGTATCAATAAACTTTCCTCCCTTGAAGCCATCTGGGAATATGGAGGCCTTCACAATGCTCTGTAAGCATCACCACTGTCTACATTCAGACACCCTCATTCTATTCCCCCCACTTCCCAGCAAAGCCTAGATTCATGGCAAGCACTCCCCGTTCCTCTCTCCCCCTCCTGACAACATTGAGTCTACTTTTCTCTGCATTTCTTCCCATCCTTTTGAGGCCACAATCAATGCCAATCACTGAAATGAAAGGAAACTGGATTTTCCTCTGACTGAAGTTGAAAGTTGCAGTCTCTCAGTATTGTTAGAATCTTGGCATCCCCATGAATTCTACAGTCCGTGGAATTCTCTAGAGCAGAATCCTGGAGTGGGTAGCTTTTCCCTTCTCCAGGGGAGTTTCTGACTCCCCACATATTGGAAGACCAAACTTTAGAATTCTCGTTTCTATGTCATTTGAAGTAGCCTTTGGGTATCTGAAAGGACAGTGTAGGTCCTTTCAAGATGTCACCTGCCAAACAAAGCCTCTTGGCAAATGTGCTCAAAATCTCCAGGTAGGCAGTGCTGTGGTAGTTGGGACTCCTCAGGCACAAGGGAAATGCTGAGTTCTTCTGCCGGAACAAACAAACTCACAACAATAAACCAGGCAGGAGAAATGGAAAGATAAACCCACACCAACAAAGAGAGAAGTGTTCCTCAGAGCACAAAGCCAGAGAAAGACCCACCATCCTTTTGACCCCCATTTCCTCGAGAAAATCAGTGATCGGGAAGGAAAGAGAAGAAACATATGCAGGTCCAATGAGAGGAAATGCACATGTCTCGTGTATGTCAGAGATGGCCTGACACTTCGCATGGACACGCGGGCAAAGGGAAACACTCTGCAGGTGGCAGTGGTCATCATCTCAGAGCTAGGTGCTCCAGATGGTGACAACCAGCCTTCGGGACCACAAGAGGGAGCCGAGGGCCTAGCAGAGCCCATAGACATCTCTCTCGCTCTCTGGGAGAAGAGTGTGCAGGACCCATCAAAGTCCCACAGGAGCATCTCTTGACGATCAGTGCCCAACCTCAGGGTGGATCCCACTCCACTTCTGGCACGGTTGTTTCTGTCTGCTGAGATGCTCACCTCTGGCGGTCCGAAGCCACAGGCCTGCTGGGTGCCTGCCGAGACTAAACTCCCTTCAGCTGCTCACACAGCCAAGGCCAAACGTGGATACCTGTGGCCTGCGGCTCACAGATGGAAGATCAGAACCCTGTCAACCCGACCTGGGGATCGGTGCTGAAAGGGAGGCTGCACCCGAGTCCCTTTTCACTGGAAACAGAGAAAGTCTGATTGGCTATTGTTCATCGGGAACATCCAGAAAGTTTAATTAGCGGATAGGGGCGACCTGCACGTGGAGTGCAGAATTTCATGGTTTTTCTCGAATTGAGGCTTGAAGCTTGGGGGTCTCCTCGAGTTACGATGGGAACCACTGTGACTCGCTAGTTTTGCCTCATGGAAGTCAGGTCTCCTGTCGTGTTGTAAGTGGAACTTTGTGATTCCTTTCGAGTCGTTGCAGGGCATGAGGGCCACATTTAGACTTGAGAGGGTAAACTCAGTTTTCCTCTCCAGTGGCCACAGGGATCTTGGGGTTGCTATGAAAGTTCCCCTGGGGAGTCAGGCCTAGTCTTCGTTGAGGAGGGAACTAAGATTTCCCCCCAAGTTGTAAAAGGATTATCAGGCCCGCTATCTGTTTGAGCGGGAAATTTGGGCTTTTTCGAGAGGCTCAGCGGGGGATTAATGCCTCCGATCACGTTAGGAGTTGATACTCCGTGTTCCACTGGAGCTGCTGCAAACACAACATGACTCATCTCTAGTTGAGTGTGAACTCGGAGTCCTTTGACCTTGCTGCAGTATCTATTGGGTTGCCCTCGAGTGTCAATAGATGTGACAGGACTCATCAAGTGGTGTGAGTGGAAGTTGGGATTCCTCTTCATTTGAAAGTGGAATGTCCCATTATCTTCAGCTGAGGTGTGATCACAGGCCTTCTCTTAAATTGTGGTGGGGAAATTCAGTTTTCTTCTCTCATCGGGATGGGTATCTCTGGGTGACCCTTAAGTTGCATCAAGGAAGTCAAGCCTCATATCGAATTTGGAAAAGGAACTCGGGACTTCTGTCTATGTGTTTCAGGAAAAAAAGATTACCTCATCTTGCTTTGAAAGAGGAATCTCGAGGTTTTGCTCTAGTTGCTATGGGAAGTTTGGTGATCCACTCGAGTAACGAGGGGAATATCAGGAAGCCTCCCGTGTTGTCTCTGGGAAGTCAGAACTCCTTTCCATTTGCAAGAGGAAACTTAGGATTCCTTGGCGTTGCTGCAAAGAAAGAGGTCTGCATCTAGATTCGCGTCGGTTTAACTCAGCATTCCTCTCCAGTAGCAACAGAGTTCTTAGGATTGCTCTCAAATTTCACCTGGGGACTCAGGCCTCCTCTCGTTTTCAGACTTGGAACTCCGCTTCCTTCTCGATTTGTAAAAAGGGTGTTAGGCCACAGTCGATTTGAATTTGTACCTGGAGATTGTATTGAGAATGCTCGGGGAGTCAGGTCTCCACTCGTCTTGTGAGTTGATCCTCGAGGATACATTTGAATCTGTTCAGTGGAATCAGACAGTATCTCGAGTGGGTGGGGACACCAGTACCTTTTCCAATTGTGTTTTGAAACCCTATGGATATTCCCGAGTTTCAAGGTGGTACTGGCCTCCTTGTACTGTGCAACGGGAATGTCCAGATTCCATTCCAGACATAGCAGTGGGATCGACTGTCATCTGGAAAAGAGAACTGGAAACAGGGTACTTTGTCAGTTGTGGCAGGAAACTCGGTGTTCTTCTTGATTGGGATGGGGTAGATCGGTGTAATTTTTCAGTCACATAAAGGATGGTAAGAACCTTCTGGAGTTTCCAATGGGAACGTGGGACTGCCCTTGAGAATCTGAAACGGAAATGCTCCTTATCTTGCCTTTAGGGCAAAATCTTGTTGTTTCTCTCGAGTTGCGGAGGGAAGCTTCGTATCTCTCTCCAGTTGTGAAGGGAACCTAGGAAATCGTTCGTGTTGCTTCAGGGAATTCAGGTCTCCTGTCATCTTGGAAGGGGTACTTCGGGATTACTCTTGAGACGTGGAATGGGAATAGGGCCTCCTCTGCTGCTGAGTCGGAAAAACGTGTGCTCCTCTCCAGTGGGGACAGCTATGTCGGGTAGTTTTTTAGTTGCTTAAAGGGTGTCAAGTACCCATTCGAATTTCAAACGGGAATGTGGGATTTCTCTTGAGACTCTGCAATGAAAAATTTCCTCATCTGGCATTGAAGGGATAATCTTGTGGTTTTTCTCGAGTTGCGGCTGGAAGCTTGGGGTTCTTCTCGAGTTGTGACGGAGACCTCAGGAATTCTCTCGTGTTGTCCCATGGAAGTCAGGTCTCCTATCATGTTGGAAAGGAAACCTCGGGATTCCTCTCTAGGCACAGCAGAGGAATAGGGCCGCATCTAGCGTTGAGTCGGTCAACTGTGTGTTCCTCTCCAGTGGCGACAGGGATCTCGGAGTTGCTACGAAGGTTTTACTGGGGGGTCAGGTTTTGTTTCGATTTGAGGCATGGAATTCTGTTTTCCTTTCGAGTTATAAAACAGGAATCTGTCCTCCTGTCGTGATCAGGCCATTCATTAGGGCTTTTTTCTATAGCCTCATCATGGGTGTCAGGTATCCTATCCTGTCGTGATATCATCGTCGGTTTTACCTTGGAGCTTTGTTAGATCCTCAGGACCTACCTCGCTTGGAGGGGGAACTCATAGCAGCGGATAGCTTGTAGTCTCTCTCGAGTTATGACAGGGACCTCAGGAACTCGCTCGTTTTGCTTCTTAGAAGTGAGGTCTCCTTTCGTGTTGCAAGGAAAGCTTCGGGATTACCCTCGAGGTGTGGAATGGGAATAGGGCCTCATCTAAGAATGAGTCTGTATATTGTGTTCTCCTCTCCTGGGGGACTGCTATGTCAGAGAATTTTTGTGTCGCATAAAGGGTGTCAAGTACCCCTACGAGTTTCAAGCGGGAATGTGGGATTTCTCTTGAGACTCTGCAGCAGAAAATTTCCTCATCTCGCATTGATGGGCGAATTTTTTGGTTTTAGTCCAGCTCAGGCTGGTAGCTTGTAGTTTCTCTTGAGTTGCGACGGGGATCTCAGGATATTGCCAGTGTTGTCCCAGGAATGTCTGGCCTGCTTTCGTGTTGGAACAGAAACCACAGTATTCTTCCCGTGGCGCACCAGAGGAATAGGGCCGAATCTAGCGTTGTGTAGGTAAATTGTGTGCTCTTCCTCAGTGGGGCCGGTTATGTTGTGAAAGTTTTGAGTCGCATAAAGGGTGTCAAGTACCCTTTCGAGTTTCAAGCGGGAATCTGGAATTTTAATGAGACTCTGCATTGGAAAATTTCCTCATCTCACCTTGAGGGCTGAATCTTTTGGTTTGTGTCGAGTTGTGGCGGGAAGACTGTGGTCCCACTCGAGTTTCGACAGGGACCTCAGGAACTCACTCGTGGTCTTCAGGGACATCAGTTCTCCTTTTGTGTTGCAAGGACAGCTTTGGGATTACTGTTGAGGAGTGGAATGGGAACAGGGCATGACCTAAGTTTGAGTCCGGAAATTGTGTGCTCCTCAGTACTGGGGACAGCTATGTCAGGGAACGTTTTGGGGCGCATAAAGAGTGTCAAGTACCCGTACGAGTTTCAAGCGGAAATGTGGGATTTCTCTTGAGACTGTGCAGCAGAAAATTCCCTCATCATGCCTTGAGGGCAGAATGTTGTGGTTTTTCTTGAGTTGCGGCGGGAACCTTGGAGTCCCTCTCGAATTGGGACGGGGACCTCAGGAACTCGCTCCCATGGACCCTGGAAAGTCAGGTCTCCTTTCGTGTTGGAAGGGCAACTTAGAGATTCCTATTGAGTTGTGGAATGGGAATTGGGCCTCATCCAGAGATGAGTCCGTTAATTGTGTGCTCCTCTCCTGTGCGGACGGCTTAATCAGTGAGCTTTTTGTGTAGCAGAAAGGGTGTCAACTATCAGTTCAAATTTAAACCGGGAATGTGGGGTTTCTCTTGAGACTCTGCAGCAGAAATATTCCTCATCTCGCATTGATGGGGAATCTTTTGATTTTTCTCGCTTTGCAGCTGGAAGCATGTGGTCTCTCTCGAGTTACGTCGGGGACCTCAGGAACTCGCTCATGTTGCTTCAGGGAGGTCAGGTCTTCTTTTGTGTTGCAAGAGAGCTTCTGGAATTCTCTGGAGGCGTGGAATGAGAATAGGGCCTCATCTAAGAATGAGTCTGTAAATTATGTTCTCCTCTCCATGCGGGCAGCTTTATCATGGAACGTTTTGAGTCGCATAAAGGGTGTCAAGTACCCATAAGAGTTTCAAGCGGAAATGTGGGATTTCTCTTGAGACTCTGCAGCGGAAAATTTTCTCATCTCACATTGAGGGTAGAATCTTGTGGTTTCTCTCGAGTTGTGCCGGGAAGCTTGGGGTCCCTCTCTAGTTGCGCCGGGGACCTCAGGAATTCGCTTTTGTTGCTTCAGCGAAGTCAGGTCTCCTTTCTTTTTGCAAGAAGAGCTTCGGGATTACTCTCGAAGCGTGGAATGAGAATAGGGCCTCATATATCATTGAGTCCGTAAATTGTGTGCTCCACAGCACTGGAGACTGCTCTGTCAGGGAACTTTTTGAGTCACCTAAACGGTGTCAAGTACCCATTCGAGTTTCAAGCGGGAATGTGCGATTTCTCCTGAGACTCTGCAGCAGAAAATTTCCTCATGTCACATTGATGAGGTTGTCTTGTGGCTTTTCTCGAGTTGCGGCAGGAAGCTTGGGGTTCTTCCCGAGTTGTCACGGGGACCTCAGGAAATCACTCTTGTTGCCCCAGTGAAGGAAGGTCTCCTATAATGTTGGAAAGGGAACCTCGGGATTCCTCTCCAAAGGCAGCAGATGAATAGGGCCATATCTACTGTTGATTTTGTCAACTATGTGTTCCTCTCCAGTGGGGATATGCATCTTGGAGTTGCTCTCAACATTCACCTGGGGCTCTTCTCGTGTTCAGGCATGGAACTCCACTTTCTTCTCGATTTGTAAAAGGGGTGTTAGACCACAGTCGAGTTGAATTTGTAACTGGAGACTGTATCGAGAATTCTCGGGGAGTCAGGTCTCCATTCTTCTTGTGAGTTGATACTCGAGGATACATTTGTATCTGTGCCGTGGAATCATACAATATCTCTAGTGGGTGGGCATATCGGTTCCTTTTCCAATTGTGTTTTGAAACCCTGTGGATCCTCCCTAGATTCAAGGTGGTCCTGGCCTCCTCCTAGGGTGTGATGGAAACGTCTGGATTCCATTCCAGACAAAGCAGGTGAATCGACTGTCATCTGGAAAACAAGACTGTATAACGGGGCACTTTGTCAGTTGTGGCAAGAACCTCAGTGTTCCTCTCAACTGAGGCGGGGTATGTCGGTGTAATTTTTAACTCGCATAAAGGATGTAAAGTTACCTGTCATGTTGGAAGCTGGAATATGGGATTTCTTTTGAGAATCTGCAAGGGAAATGTTCCTCATCACTCTTTGAGGGCAGAATTTTCTGGTTTTCCTCGAGTTGTGGCGGGAAGCTTCGGGTCCCTCTCGAATTGTGATGGGGAACTGAGGAACTCGCTTGTGTTTCCCCAGGAAAGCCAGGTCTCCTTTCGTGTTGGAAGAGGAATTTCAGGATTCCTCTGGAGGCGTGGAATGGGAATTGGGCTTCATATAGAGATGAGTTCGTTATTGTATGCTATTCCCCTGTGGGTTCGGCTTAATTAGGAAGCTTTTTGTGTCACAGAAAGGGTGTCAAGTAGCAGTTCGAGTTTCAGGCGAGAATGTGGGATTTCTCTTGAGACTCTGCAGCAGAAAAGTTCCTCATGTCACATTGATGGGGGAATCTTGTGATTTCTCTCAAGTTGTGGTGGGAAGCTTGTAGTCTATCACGAGTTATGACCAGGACCTCAGGAACTCGCTCATATTGCTTCAGGGAAGTCAGGTCTCCTTTTGTGTTGCTAGGAGAGCTTCGGGATTACTCTCCAGGCGTGGAATGGGAATAGGGCCTCATCTAAGAATGAGTCTGTATATTGTGTTCTCCTCTCCAGTGGGGAAAGCTAAGTCTGGGAACTTTTTGAGTCGCATAAAGGGTGTCAGGTACTCCTACGAGTTTCAAGCGGCATTGTGGGATTTCTCTTGAGACTCTGCAACAGAACACTTCCTTATCTCTCATTGATGGGGAATCCTGTGGTTTATTTCGAGTTACGGCGGGAAGCTCCGGGTTCCTCTGGAGTTGCTGCGGGGACCTCAGGAATTCACTCGTGTGCTTCAGAGAAGTTATGTCTCCTTTCGTTTTGCAAGAAGAGCTTCGGGATTACTCTCGAAGCGTGGAATGGGAATAGGGCCTCATCAAATGTTGAGTCCGCTAATTGTGTGCTCCTCTCCAGTGGGGCGGCATAGTCAGGGAACTTTTTGTGTCACAGAAAGTGTTTCAAGTACCCTTTCGAGTTTCAAGTGGGAATGTGTGATTTCTCTTGAGACTCTGCAAGAGAAATGTCCCTCATCTCGCATTGAGGAGAGAATCTTGTGGTTTTTCTCGAGTTGCAGCTGAAAGCTTGGGATCCCTTTCGGTTTGAGACGGGGATCTCAGGAACTGCCTAGTGTAGCCCAGGGGAAGTTAGGTCTCCTTTCTTCTGATAGGGGAACTTCGAGATTACTCTTTAGGCGTGGAATGGGAATAGGGCATCATCTAAAGTTGTGTCCATAAATTGTGTTCTCCTCTTACGTGGGGAGAGCTATGTCAGGGAATGTCTTGAGTCACATAAAGGGTGTCATGTATCCATTTGAGTTTCAAGTGGGAATGTGGGATTTCTCTTGAGACTCTGCAGGGGAAATTTTCCTCATCTCACCTTGAGTGCAGAATCTTGTGGTTTTTCTGTGGTGTGGCATGAAGCTTGGGGTCCTTCTCGAGTTGCGACGGGGCCCTCAGATATTCGCTGGTCATGCCCCAGGGAAGTCAGGTCTCCTTGCGTGTTGGAAGGGAAACTTCGGGTTTGTTCTGGAGGCGTGGAATGGCAAATGGAAGTCATCTAGAAATGAGTCCTTAAATTGTGTGCTCCTCTCCGGTAGGGACGGCTTAGTCAGAGAACTTTTATGGTTGCCGAAAGGGTGTCAACTACCCGTTCGAATTTCAAGAAGGAATGTGGGTTTTCCCTTGAGACTCTGCAGCAGAAAATTCCTCATCTCGCATTGCTGGGGGAATCTCGTGATTTTTATCGAGTTGCAGCGGGAAGCTTGTAGACCCTCTCGAGTTGTGACAGTGACCTCAGAACCTAGCTCTTTTTACTTCAAGGAGGTCAGGTCACTGTTCTTTTTGCAAGGGGAGCTTCGGGATTACACTTGAGGCGTAGAATGGGAATACGGCCTTATCTAAAATTGTGTCCATAAATTGTGTTTTCCTCTTCAGTGGGGACAGCTATGTCAGCGAATGTCTTGAGTCGCATAAAACGTGTCAAGTACCCGTTCGAGTTTCAAGCGGAAATGTGTGATTTCTGTTTAGACTCTGCAGCAGAAATATTCCGCATCTCGCATTGAGGGGAGAATCTTGTGGTTCTTCTCGAGTTGCAGCTGAAAGCTTGGGTTCCCTTTCGCGTTAAGACGGGGATCTCAGGAAATCACTCCTGTAGCCCCAGGGAAGTCAGGTCTGATTTCCTGTTGTAAAGGGTACTTCGGGATTTATCTCGGGGCATGGAATGTGAATTTGGACTCATCTAGAGATGACTCTGTTAATTGTGTGCACCTCTGCAGTGGGGACGGCTTAGTAAGGGAGCTTTTAAGGTTGCAGAAACGGTGTCAAGTACCCGTTTGAATTTAAGCGGGAATGTGGGAATTCCCTTGAGACTCTGCAGCAGAAAATTCCTCATCTCGAATTGGTGGGGTAATCTCGTGGTTTTTCTCGAGTTGCGGCGGGAAGCTTGTAGTCCTTCTCGAGTTGGGACAGTGACTTTAGATCCTAGCTCTTTTCACTTCAGGGATGTCAGGTCACCCATCTTGTTGCAAGGAGAGCTTCAGGATTACACTCGAGGCATAGAATTGGAATACCACCTCATCTAAAGATGAGTCCATAAACTGTGTTCTCCTCTCAAGTGGGAACAGTTTTATCTGGGAATGTCTTGAGTCGCATAAAGGGTGTGAAGTACATGTTGGAGTTTAAAGCGGGAATGTGGGATTTCTCTTGAAATTCTGCAAGGGAAATTTTCCTCAACTCATGTTGAGTGCACAATCTTGTGGTTTTTCACGAGATGCGGCGGGAAGCTAGGGGTCCTTCTCGAGGTTCGACGGGGACCTAAGTAACTTGCTCGTGTTGCCCCAGGGAAGTCAGGTCTCATTTCGTGTTGGAAGGGAAACTTCAGGATTATTCTCGAGTCGTGGAATGGGAATTGGAAGTCATCTAGAGATGAGTCCATAAATTGTGTGCTCCTCTTCAGTAGGGACAGCTTAGTCAGGGAACTTTCATGGTTGCAGAAATGGCAAAAAGTACCCGTTCCAATTTCAACTGGGAATGTGGGATTTCCCTTGAGACTCTGCAGAAGAAAATTCCTCATCTCGCTTTGATGGGGAAAATCTCGTGGTTTTATCGAGTTGTGGCGACAAGCTTGTAGTCCCTTCAGAGTTGGGACAGTGGCCTCAGAACCTAGCTTTTTTTACTTCAGAGAGGTCAGGTCACTTTTCTTGTTACAAGGAGAGCCTCGGGATTTCACACAAGGAGTAGAATGGGAATAGGGCCCCATCTAAAATTGAGTCCATAAATTGTTTTCTCCTCTCCAGTGGGGACATCTATGTCAGGGAATGTCTTGAGTCGCATAAAGGGTGTCAAGTACCCGTTCGCGTTTCAAGCGGGGATGTGGGATTTCTCTTGAGACTCTACAGGGGAAATTTTCCTATTCTCACCTTGAGTGCAGAATTTGTGGTTTTTCTCGAGTTGCGGCGGGAAGCTTGGGGTCCTTCTCAAGTTGCGACGGGGCCCTCACGAACTGGCTCGTGTTTTCCCAGGGATGTCAGGTCACCAATCGTGTGGAAGGGTAACCTTGGGATTCCGTTCGTGGCATGGAATGTGATTTCAGTCTCATCTTGTGTTGAGTCCGTTAATTGTGTGCTCCTCTCCGGTGGGGACGGCTTAGTCAGGGATCTTTTTGCGTCGCAGAAAGGGTTTCAAGTACCCTTTCGAGTTTCAAGCAGGAATGTGTGATTTCTCTTGAGACTCTGCAGCAAAAATATTCCTCATCTCGCATTGAGGGGAGAATCTTTTGGTTTTACTCGAGTTGTGCCTGGAAGCTTGGGGTCCCTTTTGGGTTGCGACGGGGATCTCAGGAACTCCCTCGTGTAGTCCCTGAGAAGTCAGGTCTCCTTTTGTTTTGGTAGGGGAACTTCGGGATAACTCTCGAGGAGAGGAATGGGAATAGGGCCTCAACTAAAGTTGAGTCCATATATTGTGTTCTCCTCTCAAGTGGGGACAGCTGTGTCAGGAATATCTTGAGTCGCATAAAGCTTGTCATGTACCCATTCGAGTTTCATGTGGGAATGTGAGATTTCTCTTGAGTCTCTGCAGGGGAAATTTTCCTAATCTCACCTTGAGTGCACAATCTTGTGGTTTTTCTCAAGATGAGGCCGGAAGCTTCAGCTCCTACTCAATTGCGACGGGGACCTCAGGAATTCGCTCGTGCTGTCTGAGGGACGTCAGGTCTCCAATTGTACTGGAAGGGGAACCTCGTTATTCCGCTCAAGCCGTGGAATGTGATTTGGATCTCATCTTGCGTTGCGTCCGTTAATTTTGTGCTCTTCTCCAGTGGGGACGGCATGGTCAGGTAACTTTTTGTGTTGCAGAAAGGGTTTCAAGTACTCTTTCGAGTTTCAAGTGGGAATGTGTGATTTCGCTTGAGACTCTGCAGCAGAAATGTTCCTCATCTCGCATTGAGGATAGAATCTTGTGGTTTTTCTCGAGTTGCAGCTAAAAGCTTGGGGTCCCTTTCGGATTGCGACGGGGATCTCAGGAACTCGCTCGTGTAGCCCCAGGGAAGTCAGGTCTCCTTTCCTGTTGCAAAGCGTACTTCAGGATTTCTCTTGAGGCATGGAATATGAATTGAGACTCATCTAGAGATGAGTCCGTTAATTGCGTGCTCCTCTCCAGTGCGGACTGCTTAGTAAGGGTCCTATTTATGTCACAGAAATGGTGTCAAGTACCCGTTCGAGTTTAAGCGGGAATGTGGGATTTCTTTTGAGACTCTGCAGGGGAAATTTTCCTCATCACACCGTGAGTGCAGAATCTCGTGTTTTTTCTCGAGTTGCGGCGGGAAGCATGCGTTCCTTCTCAAGTGGCGACAGGGAACTCAGGGACTTGCTCTTGTACTCGCTGGGAAGTCAGGTCTCCTTTCGTATTGGTAGGGGAACATCGGGATTTCTCTTAAGGCATGGAAACGGAATAGGGCCTCATCTAAAGTTGAGTCCGTAAATTGTGTTCTCCTCTCAAGTGGGGAAAGCAATATCAGGGAATGTCTTGAATCTCATAAAGGGTGTCAAGTACACGTTGGAGTTTAAAGGGAGAATGTGGGATTTCTCTTGAAACTCTGCAAGGGAAGTTTTCCTCATCTCACGTTGAGTGCACAATCTTGTGGTTTTTCACGAGATGCGGGGGGAAACTGGGGTCCTTCTCGAGTTTTGACGGGGACCTCAGTAACTCGCTCGTGTTGACCCAGGGAAGTCACGTCTCATATCGTGTTGGAAGGGAAACTTCGCGATTATTCTCGAGGCGTGGAATGGGAATTGGAAGTCATCTAGATATGAGTCCGTAAATTGTGTGCTCCTATACAGTAACGACAGCTTAGTCAGGGAACTTTTATGGTTGCAGAAAAGGTGTCAAGTACCCGTTCCAATTTCAAGTGGGAAGGTGATTTCCCTTGAGACTCTGCAGCAGAAATATTCCTCATCTCGCATTGAGGAGAGAATCTTGTGGTTTTTCTCGAGTTGAAGCTGAAAGCTTGGGGTCCCTTTCGGGTTGAGACGGGGATCTCAGTGAACTCACTTGTGTAGCCCCAGGGAAGTCAGGTCTCCTTTCCTGTTGCAAAGGGTAATTCTAGATTTCTCTTGAGGCATTGAATGTGAATTGGGACACATCTAGAGATGAGTCCGTTAATTGTGCACTCCTACCCAGTGGGGACTGCTTAGTAAGGGTCCTATTTATGTCGCAGAAATGGTGTCAAGTACCCGTTATCGTTTCATGCGTGAATGTGGGATTTCTCTTGAGACTGCATGGGAAATTTTCCTCCTCTCACCTTGAGTGCAGAATCTTGTGTTTTTTCTCGTTTTGTGGCGGGAAGCTTTTGGCCTTACTCGAATTCCGACAGGGACTTCAGGAACTCGCGAGTGTAGTCCCTGGGAAGTCAGGTCTACTTTTGTTTTCGTAGGGGAACATCGAGATTACTCTCGAGGCGTGAATGAAAATAGGGATCAGCTAAATTTGAGTCCATAAATTGTGTTGTCCTCTGAATAGGGACAGCGATATCATGATTGTCTTGAGTCGCATAAAGGGTATCGGTTACTCTTTCGCGTGTCAAGTGGGAATGTGGGATTTCTCTTGAGATTCTGCAGAGGAAATTTTCCTCATCTAACCTTGAGTGCAGAATCTTGTGGTTTTTCTCACGTTGGGGTGGGAAGCTTGGGGCCCTTCTCGAGTTGCGACAGGGACCTCAGTACCTCGCTCTGTAGTCCCTGGGAAATCAGGTCTCCTTTCGTTTTGATAGGGGAATTTGGGATTACTAATGAGGCCTGGAAGGGAAATAGGCCTTCATTACTGTTGAGTTCATAAATTATGTTCTCCTCTTAAGTGGGGACTGCTATGTCAGGGAATGTCTTGAGTCGCATAAAGGGTGTCAAGTACCCGTTCACATTTCAAGCAGGAATGTGAGATTTCTCTTGAGACTTTGCAGGGGAGATTTTCCACATGTCACTTTGAGTGCAGAATCTTGTGGTTTTTCTCTTGTTGCGGCGGGAAGCTTGGGGTCCTTCTCGAGTTACAAAAGGGACCTCAAAAACACGCTCTTGTATTCCATGGGAATGCAAGTCTCCTTTCGTTTTGGTAGGGGAACATCGGGATTACTATCAAGCCATGGAATGGGAACAGGGCCTCATCTAAAGTTGAGTTCATAAACTGTGTTCGCCGCGCAAGTATGGACAGCCTTGTCAGGGAATTTCTTGAGTCGCCTAAAGTGTGTCAAGTACCCGTTCACGTTTGTAGCGCGAATGTGGGATTTCTCTTGAGACTCTACAGGGGAAATTTTCCTCATCTCACCTTGACTGAAGAATCTTGTGGTTTCTCTCGAGTTGAGGCGGGAAGCAGAGGTTCCTTCTGGAGTTGCGACAGGGAACACAGGATCTCGCTCGTGTAGCCCCTGGGAAATCAGGTCTCCTTTCGTTTCGGTAGGGGAACATTGGGATTACTCTTGAGGCGTGGAATGGGAATAGGGCCTCATCTAAACTTGAATCCATAAATTGTGTTCTCCTCTCAAGTGGGGACAGCTATGTCAGGGAATGTCTTGAGTCACATAAAGGGTGTCAAGTGCCCAATCACATTTCAATCGGGAATGTGGGATTTCTCTTGTGACTGCTGGGGAAATTTTCCTCATCTCACCTTGAGTAGAGAATATTGAGGTTTTTCTCGAGTTGCAGCGGGAAGCTAGGAGTCCTTCTCGAGTTTCGACAGGGACCTCAGGAACTCACTCGTATAGTCCCTGGGAAGTCAGGTCTCCTTTCGTTTTGGTAGGGGAACATCGGGATTATTCTCGAGGCATGCAATGGGAATAGGGCTTCATCTAAATTTGAGTCCATAAAATGTGTACTCCTCTCAAGTGGCGACAGTTAAGTCAGGGAAATTCTTGAGTGGAATAAACGGTGTCAAGTACCGATTCGCGTTTCAAGCGGGTATGTTGGATTACTCTTGATACTATGCATTGGAAATTTTCCTCATCTCTCCGTTACTGCCGAATCTTGTGTTTTTTCTCGAGTTGCGGCGGGAAGCTTGGGGTCTTTCTGGAGTTGCGACAGGGACCTCAGGAAGTCGATGGTGTAGGCCTGGGAAGTCAGATCTCGTTTTCTTTTGGTAGGGGAACATCGGAATTACTCTCAAGGCGTGGAAAGGGAATAGGGCCTCATTTAAAGTTGCGTCCAAAAAGTGTGTTCTCCTCTTAAGTGGGGACAGCTATGTCAGGGAATGTCTTGAGTCGCATAAAGGGTGTCAAGTGCCCGACTGCATTTCAATCATGAATGTGGGATTTCCCTTGAGATGCTGCAGGCGAAATTGTCCTCACCTCATCTTGAGTAGAGAATATTGTGGTTTTTCTCGAGTTTTGGCGGGAATCTTGGTGTCCTTCTCGAGTTGTGACACGGACCTCAGGATCTCGCTCTTGTGTTCCTCGGAACTCTGCTCTTCTTTCGTTTTGTTATGGGAACATCAGGATTACTCTCGAGGCGTGGAATGAGAATAGGGCCTCATCTAAATTTGAGTCCATAAATTGTGTTCTCCTCTCAAGTGGGGACAGGTATGTCAGGGAATATTTTGAGTCTCATAAAGGGTGTCAAAAATCCGTTAGCGTTTCAAGCGGGAATGTGGGATTTCTCTTGAGACTCTGCAGGGGAACTTTTCCTCATCTCACCTTGAGTGCAGAATTTTGTGGTTTTTCTCGAGTTGCAGCGGGAAGGTTGGGGTCTTTCTCGAGTTGCGACAGGACCTCAGGAACTCGCTTGTGTTTTCACTCGGAAGTCAGTTCTCCTTTTTTTAATTAGAGGAACATCAGGATTACTTTTGAGGCTTGGAATGGAAATAGGGCCTCATCTAGAGTGGAGTCCATAAACTGTGTTCTCCTCTCAAGTGGCAAGAGCTATGTCAGGGAAAGTCTTGAGTCGCATAATGGGTGTCAAGTGATGATTCGCGTTTCAAGCGCGAATGTTGGATTACTCTTGAGATTCTGCACGGGGAATTTTCCTCATCACACCTTTACTGCCAAATCTTGTGATTTTTATCGAGTTGGGGCGGGAATATTGGGGTCTTTCTGGAGTTCCGACAGGGACCTCAGGAACTCGCTGGTGTAGTCCCTGGGAAGTCAGGTCTCCTTTCATTTTGGTAGGGGAACATCGGGATTACACTCGAGGTGTGGAATGGGAATAGGGCCTCATCTATGCTTGAGTCCATAAATTATGTTCTCCTCTTAAGTGGGGATAGCTATGACAGGGAATGTCTTTACTCGCATAAAGGGTGTCAGGTACCCGTTCGGGTTTCAAGCAAATATGTGGGATGTCTCTTGAGACGCTGCAGGGGAAATTTTCCTCATCTCACCTTGAGTGCAGAATCTTGTGGTTTTTCTCAAGTTGCTGCGGGAAGCTTGGGTCCCTTCTCGAGTTACGAAAGGAACCTCAAAAACACGCTCTTGTAGTCCCTGGGAATTCAAGTCTCCTTTCGTTTTGTTATGGGAACATTGGGATTATTATCCAGCCATGGAATGGGAATAGGCCTCAGCGACGCGAGAGACGCCGGCCCCGGCGGCGCAGACGCGACGCGAGAGACGCCGGCCCCGGCGGCGCACACGCGACGCGAGAGACGCCGGCCCCGGCGCAACGAACCACGCAAAGAGGTGCGGCAGTGAGGAGCTACCCCACGCCTGAAGCCAGGGCTGGCGGCCGAGAGGAGCTACCCCACGTCCAACAGGCGGTGGCTGCGCGGGCGCAGGAGGGCCGAGAGGAGCTACTCCACGTTCAAGGTCAGGAGGGGTGGCCTTGAGGAGATACCCCTCGTCCAAGGTAAGGTACAGCGGCTGCACTTTGCTGGAGCGGCTGTGAAGAGATTTTCCACGACCAAGGTAAGAGAAACCCAAATAAGACGGTAGGTATTGCTAGGGGGCACCAGAGGGTAGACAAACTGAAATCATAATCACAGGAAACTAGCTGATCTAATCACATGGACCACAGCCAAATGTGGTCCCCTGGAGAAGGGAATGGCAAACCACTTCAGTATACTTGCCTTGAGAACCCCATGAACAGTAACAAAGGGCAAAATGATAGGATACTGAATGAGGAATTCCCCAGGTCGGTAGGTGCCCAGTATGCTACTGGAGCTCAGTGGAGAAATAACTATAGAAGGAATAAAGGGATGGAGCAAAAGCAAAACCAATACCCAGTTGTGGATGTGACCAATGATAGAAACAAGGTCCGGTGCTGTAAAGAGCAATATTGCATAGGAACCTGGAATGTTAGGTCCATGAATCAAGGCAAATTGGAAGTGGTCAAACAGGAGATGGCAAGAGTGAAAGTCGACATTCTAGGAATCAGTGAATTAAAATGGACTGGAATGGGTGAATTTAACTCGGATGACCATTATATCTACTACTGTGGGCAGGAATCCCTTAGAAGAAATGGAGTAGCCATCATGGTCAACAAAAGAGTCCGAAATGCAGTACTTGGATGCAATCTTAAAAATGACAGGATGATTTCTATTCGTTTCCAAGGAAAACCATTCAATATTACAGTATTCCAGGCCTATGCCCCAACCAGTACTGCTGAAGAACCCGAAGTTAATCGGTTCTATGAAGACCTACAAGACCTTTTAGAACTAACACCCAAAAAAGATGTCCTTTTCATTCTAGGGGACTGGAATGCAAAAGTAGGAAGTCAAGAAACACCTGGAGTAACTGGCAAATTTGGCCTTGGAGCACGGAATGAAGCAGGGCAAAGGCTAATAGAGTTTTGTCAAGGGAATGCACTGGTCATAGCAAACACCCTCTTCCAACAACACAAGAGAAGACTCTACACATAGACATCACCAGATGGTCAACACCGAAATCAGATTGATTATATTCTTTCCAACCAAAGATGGAGAAGCTGTATACAGTTAGCGAAAACAAGACCAGGAGCTGACTGTGGCTCAGATCATGAACTCCTTATTGCGAAGTTCAGACTTAAATTGAAGAAAGTCGGGAAAACCACTAGACCATTCAGATATGACCTCAATCAAATCCCTTATGATTATGCAGTGGAAGTGAGAAATAGATTTAAGGGACTAGATCTGATTGACAGAGTGCCTGATGAACTCTGGACGGAGGTTCGTGACATTGTACAGGAGACAGGGACCAAGACCATCCCCATGGAAAAGAAATGCAAAAGAGCGAAATGGCTGTCTGAAGAGGCCTTACAAATAGCTATAAAAAGAAGAGAGGCGAAAAGCAAAGGAGAAAAGGAAAGATATAAGCATCTGAATGCAGAGTTCCAAAGAATAGCAAGGAGAGATAAGAAAGCCTTCCTCAGTGATCAATGCAAAGAAATAGAGGAAAACAACAGAATAGGAAAAACAAGAGACCTCTTCAAGAAAATTAGAGATTCCAAGGGAACTTTTCATGCAAAGATGGGCTCGATAAAGGGCAGAAATGGTATGGACCTAACAGAAGCAGAAGATATTAAGAAGAGGTGGCAGGAATACACAGAAGAACTGTACAAAAAAGATCTTCACGACCAAGATAGTCACGATAATGTGATCACTGACCTAGAGCCAGACATCTTGGAATGTGAAGTCAAGTGGGCCTTAGAAAGCATCACTACGAACAAAGCTAGTGGAGGTGATGGAATTCCAGTTGAGCTATTTCAAGTCTTGAAAGATGATGCTGTGAAAGTGCTGCACTCAATATGCCAGCAGATTTGGAAAACTCAGCAGTGGCCACAGGACTGGAAGAGGTCAGTCTTCATTCCAATCCCAAAGAAAGGCAATGCCAAAGAATGCTCAAACTACCACACAATTGCACTCATCTCACACGCTAGTAAAGTCATGCTCAAAATTCTCCAAGCCAGGCTTCAGCAGTATGTAAACCGTGAACTCCCAGATGTTCAAGCAGGTTTTAGAAAAGGCAGAGGCACCAGAGATCAAATTGCCAACATCCGCTGGATCATGGAGAAAGCAAGAGAGTTTCAGAAAAACATCTTTTTCTGCTTCATTGACTATGCCAAAGCCTTTGACTGTGTGGATCACAATAAACTGTGGAACATTCTGAAAGAGATGGGAATCCCAGACCACCTGACCTGCCTCTTGAGAAACCTGTATGCAGGTCAGGAAGCAACAGTTAGAACCGGTCATGGAACAACAGACTGGTTCCAAATAGGAAAAGGTGTACGTCAAGGTTGTATATTGTCACCTTGCTTATTTAACTTATATGCAGAGTACATCATGAGGAACGCTGGGCTGGAAGAAGCACAAGCTGGAATCAAGAGTGCTGGGAGAAATATCAATAACCTCAGATATGCAGATGACACTACCCTTATGGCAGAAAGTGAAGAGGAACTCAAAAGCCTCTTGATGAAAGTGAAAGAGGAGAGTGAAAATGTTGGCTTGAAGCTCAACATTCAGAAAACAAAGATCATGGCATCTGGTCCCATCACTTCATGGGAAATAGATGGAAAAACAATGGAAACAGTGTCAGACTTTGTTTTTTTGGGCTCCAAAATCACTGCAGATGCTGATTGCAGCCATGAAATTAAAAGACGCTTGCTCCTTGGAAGGAAAGTTATGACCAACCTTGATAGTATATTAAAAAGCAGAGACATTACTTTGCCGACCAAGGTCCGTCTAGTCAAGGCAATGGTTTTTCCCGTGGTCATGTATGGATGTGAGAGTTGGACTGCGAAGAAAGCTGATCGCCGAAGAATCGATGCTTTTGAACTGTGGTGTTGGAGAAGACTCTTGGGAGTCCCTTATACTGCAAGGAGATCCAACCAGTCCATTCTAAAGGAGATCAATCCTGGATGTTCATTGGAGGGACTGATGCTAAAGCTGAAACTCCAATACTTTGGACGTTGACTCACTGGAAAAGACTCTGATGCTGGGAAAGGTTGGGGGCGGGACTAGAAGGGGACGACGGAGAATGAGATGGCTGGATGGCATCACCGACTCTGTGGACATGAGTTTGAGTGTACTCCGGGAGTTGGTGATGGACGGGGAGGCCTGGCGTGCTGTGATTCATGGGGTCGCGGAGAGTCGGACACGACTGAGCGACTGAACTGAACTGAAACTTGAGGCCATAAATAGTTTTCTCCTTTCAAGAGGGGACAGCTATGTCAGGGAATGTCTTTGGTCACATAAACGTTGTCAAGTACCCGTTCGGGTTTCAACCGGGAATTTCTGATTTCTCTTGATACTCTGCAGGGGAACTTTTCCTCATCTCACCATGAGTGCAGACTCTTCTGTTTTCTCTCGCATTGTGGCAGGAAGTTTTGGGCCCTTCTCGATTTACTACAAGGAATTTAAGAACTCACTAGTGTAGTCCCTGGGAAGTCAACTCTCCTTTCGTTTTGTTAGGGGAATATCGGGATTACTCTCAAGGCGTGGAAGGGGAAGAGGGCCTCATCTAAATTTGAGTCCATAAATTGTGTTCTCCTCTCAAGTATGGACAGCCTTGTCAGGGAATTTCTTGAGTCGCCTAAAGTGTGTCAAGTACCCGTTCACGTTTGTAGCGCGAATGTGAGATTTCTCTTGAGACTCTACAGGGGAAATTTTCCTCATCTCACCTTGAGTGCAGAATCTTGTGGTTTTTCTCGAGTTGAGGCGGGAAGCTTGGGGTCCTTCTCGAATTGTGACAGGGAACTCAGGATCTCGTTCGTGTAGCCCCTGGGAAATAAGGTCTCCTTTCGTTTTGGTAGGGGAACATTGGGATTACTCTCGAGGCGTTGAATGGGAATAGGGCCTCATCTAAAGTTGAGTCCATAAATAGTGTTCTCCTCTCAAATGGGGACAGCTATGTCAGGGAATGTCTTGAGTCGCATAAAGGGTGTCAGGTGCCCAATCGCATTTCAATGGGCAATGTGGGATTTCTCTTGTGACTGCAGGGGAAATTTTCCTCATCTCACCTTGAGTAGAGAATACTGAGGTTTTTCTCGAGTTGCAGTGGGAAGCTTGGGGTCCTTCCCGAGTTGCGACAGGGACCTCAGGAACTCACTCCTATAGTCCCTGGGAAGTCAGGTCTCCTTTCATTTTGGTAGGGGAACATCGGGATTACACACGAGGCGTGGAATGGGAATAGGGCCTCATCTATGCTTGAGTCCATAAATTATGTTCTCCTCGTAAGTGGGGATAGCTATGACAGGGAATGTCTTTACTCGCATAAAGGGTGTCACGTACCCATTCGCGTTTCAAGCAAATATGTGGGATGTCTCTTGAGACGCTGCAGGGGAAATTTTCCTCATCTCACCTTGAGTGCAGAATCTTGTGGTTTTTCTCAAGTTGCTGCGGGAAGCTTGGGTCCCTTCTCGAGTTGCGACAGGGACCTCAGTACCTCGCTCTGTAGTCCCTGGGAAGTCAGGTCTCCTTTCGTTTCGGTAGGGGAATTCGGGATTACTAGCGAGGCCTGGAAGGGGAATAGGGCTTCATTACTGTTAAGTCCATAATTTGTGTTCTACTCTCAAGTACAGACAGCTATGTCAGGGATGTCTTGAGTCGCATAAAGGGTGTCAAGTACCCATTCGCATTTCAAGCGGGAATGTGAGATTTCTCTTGAGACTCTGCAGGGGAGATTTTCCTCATGTCACCTTGAGTGCAGAATCTTTTGGTTTTTCTCTTGTTGCGGCGGGAATCTTGGGGTCCTTCTCGAGTTATGAAAGGGACCTCAAAACACGCTCTTGTAGTCCCTGGGAATTCAAGTCTCCTTTCGTTTTGGTATGGGAACATCAGGATTATTATCCAGCCATGGAATGGGAATAGGGCCTCATCTAAATTTGAGGCCATAAATTGTGTTCTCCAATCAAGAGCGGACAGCTATGACAGGGAATGTCTTCAGTCGCATAAAGGGTGTCAAGTACCCGTTCGAATTTCAACCGGGAAATTGGGATTTCTCTTGAGACTCTGCAGGGGAAATTTTCCTCATCTCACCATGAGTGCAGAATCTTGTGGTTTCTCTCGTATTGTGGCAGGAAGCTTTGGGCCCTTCTCGATTTGCGACAGGGACGTCAGAAACTCGCTTGTGTATTCCCTGGGATGTCAGGTCTCCTTTCGTTTTGGTAGGGGAATATCGGCATTACTCTCAAGGCGTGGAAGGGGAATAGGGCCTCATCTAAAGCTGAGTCCATAAATTGTGTTCTCCTTTCAAGTATGGACAGCTTTGTCAGGGAATGTCTTGAGTTGCCAAAGTGTGTCAAGTACCCGATCACGTTTCTAGCGGGAATGTGGGATTTCTCTTGTGACTCTACAGGGGAACCTTTCCTCATCTCCCTTTAAGTGCAGAATCTTGTGGTTTTTCTCGAGTTCAGGTGGGAATATTGGAGTCCTTCTCAAGTTGCGACAGGGACCTTAGGATCTCGCTCTTGTAGCCCCTGATAATCAGGTCTCCTTTCCTTTTGGTAGGGGAACATCAGGATTACTAGCGGTGCATGGTAGGGTAATAGGGCATCATTAAAGTTGACTCCGTAAATTGTTTTCTACTCTCAAGTACGGACAGCTATGTCAGAAAATGTCTTGTGTCGCATAAAGGGTGTCAAGTACCCGTTCGCCTTTCAAGCGGGAATGTGGGATTTCTCTTGAGACTCTGCAGGGTAGATTTTCCTCATCTCACCTTGAGTGCAGAATCTTGTGGTTTTTCTCAAGTTGCTCCGGGAAACTTGGGTGCCTTCTTGAGTTGCAACAGGGACCTCAGTACCTCGCTCTGTAGTCCCTGGGAAGTCAGGTCTCCTTTCGTTTTGGTAGGGGAATTCGGGATTACTAGCGAGGCCTGGAAGGGAAATAGGGCCTCATTAAATTTGAGTTCATAAATTGTGTTCTACTCTCAAGTATGGACAGCTATGTCAGGGAATGTCTTGAGTCACATAAAGGGTGTCAATTACCCGTTCGCATTTCAAGCGGGAATGTAAGATTTCTCTTGAGACTCTGCAGGGGAGATTTTCCTCATGTCACCGTGAGTGCAGAATCATGTGGTTTTTCTCTTGTCGCGGCGGGAAGCTTGGGGTCCTTCTCAAGTTACGAAAGGGACCTCAAAAACACGCTCTTGTAGTCCATGGGAATTCAAGTCTCCTTTCGTTTTGATACGGGAACATCGGAATTACTATCGAGCCATGGAATGGGAATAGGCCTCATCTAAACTTGAGGCCATAAATTGTTTTCTCCTTTCAAGAGGGGACAGCTATGTCAGGGAATGTCTTGGGTCGCATAAACTGTGTCAAGTACCCATTCGGGTTTCAACCGGAATTTGGGATTTCTCTTGAGACTCTGCAGGGGAACTTTTCCTCATCTCACCATTAGTGCAGAATTTTCTGTTTTCTCTCGCATTGTGGCAGGAAGTTTGGGGCCCTTCTCGATTTATGACAGGGACTTTACGAACTCGCTAGTGTAGTCCCTGGGAAGTCAAGTCTCCTTTCGTTTTGTAGGGAAATATCAGGATTACTCTCAAGGCGTGAAAGGGGAAGAGGGCCTCATATAAATTTGAGTCCATACATTGTGTTCTCCTCTCAAGTATGAACAGCTTGTCAGCGAATGTCTTGAGTCGCCTAAAGTGTGTCAAGTTCCCGTTCGCGTTTGTAGCGCGAATGTGGGATTTCTCTTGAGACTCTACAGGGGAAATTATCCTATCTCACCTTGAGTGCAGAATCTTGTGGTTTTTCTCGAGTTGAGGCGGGAAGATTGGGGTCCTTCTCGAGTTGCGACAGGGACCTCAGGATCTCGCTCGTGTAGCCCCTGGGAAATCAGGTCTCCTTTCGTTTTGGTAGGTGAACATTGGGATTACTCTCGAGCCATGGAATGGGAATAGGGCCTCATCTAAAGTTGAGGCCATAAATTGTGTTCTCTTCTCAAGTGGGGACAGCTATGTTAGGGAATGTCTTGAGTCACATAAAGGGTGTCAAATACCCGTTCGCATTTCAAGCGGGAATGTGAGATTTCTCTTGAGACTCTGCAGGGGAGATTTTCCTCTTGTCACGTTGAGTGCAGAATCTTTTGGTTTTTCTCGAGTTGCGGTGGGAAGCTTGGGTTCCTTTTTGAGTTCTGATAGGGACCTCACGAACTCGCTCCTGTAGTCCCTTGGAAGTCAGGTCTTTCGTTTGGTAAGGGAATATCGGGAATACTCTAGAGGCATAGAATGGGGATAGGGCCTTATCTCAAATTGAGTCCATAAATTGTGTTCTCTTCTCATCTGTGGACAGCAATATCAGGGAATGACTTGAGTCGTATGAAGGGTGTCAAGTACCCATTAGCTTTTCAAGCTGGAATTAGGGATTTCTCTTGACTCTGCTGGGGGAAATTTCATCATCTCACCTTGAGTGCAGAATCTTGTGGGTTATCTCGAGTTGCGGCGGGAAGTTTGGGGACCTTCTCGAGTTGCCTAACAAACCCAGGAACTCGCTCGTGTAGTACCTGGGAAGTCAGGTCTCCTTTCATTTTGGTAGGGGAATACCGGCATTACTCTCAAGGCTTAGAAGGGCAATAGCGCTTCATTAATGTTGAGTCCATAAATTGTGTTCTCCTCTCATGTGGGGACAATTATGTCAGGGAATGTCTTGAATCGCATAAAGGGTGTCCAGTACCTGAGCGCGTTTCAAGCAGGAATGTGGGATTTCTCTTGAGATTCTGCAGGGGAGATTTTCCTGATCTCAACTTGAGTGCAGAATCTTGTGGTTTTTCTCCAGTTGCGGTGCAAAGCTTGAGTTCCTTTTCGAGTTGGGAAAGGGAGCTCAAGAACATGCTCGTGTAGTCCCTGGTAAGTCAGGTCTCCTTTTGTTTTGGTAGGGGAACATCGGGATTACTCTTGAGCCGTGGAAAAGCAATAGGGCCTCATCTAAAGTTGAGTCCATAAATTGTGTTCTCTTCTCAAGTGGGGACAGCTATGTCAGGGAATGTCTTGAGTCACATAAAGGGTGTCAAGTAACCGTTCGTGTTTCAAACCTGAATGTGGCATTTCTCTTGAGATTCTGCAGGAGAAATTTTCCTCAGCTCACATTGAATGCAGAATGTTGTGATTTTTCTCGAGTTGCAGCGGGAAGTTTGGGGTCCTTCTCGAGTTGTTGCAGGGACCTGAGGAACTCGCTCGGGTATTCCCTGGTATATCAGGTCTCCTTTCCTTTTGGTAGGGAAACATCGGGATTACTCTCGTGGTGTGGAATGGGGATAGGGCCTCATCTAAATTTGAGTCCATAAATTGTGTTGTAATCTCAAGTGGGAAGAGCTATGTCGGGGAATGTCTTAAGTCACATAAAGGGAGTCAACCCATTTGAGTTCAAGCGGAAATGTGGGAGGTCTCTTGAGATTCTGCAGGGTAAATTTTCCTCATTTCACCTTGAGTGCAGAATCTTGTGTTTTTTCTCGTTTTGCGGTGGGAAGCTTGGTGTCCTTCTCTAGTTGCTACAGGGACCTCTGGAACTCGCTCGTGTGTCCCTGGGAAGTCAGGTCTCCTTTCGTTTTGGTAGGGGAACATCGGGATTACTCTCGAGGCATGGAATGGGAATACGGGCCCATTTAATGTTGAGTCCATTAATTGTGTTCTCCTCTTAAGTGCGTACATCTATGTCAGGGAATGTCTTGAGCAGCATAAAGGGTGTCAATTACCCTTTCGCGTTTCAAGCGGGAATATGAGATTTCTCTTGAGACTCTGCAGGGAACATTTTCCTCATCTCACCTTCAAGGCAGAATCTTGTGTTTCTTTCTCGAGTTGCGGCGGGTAGCTTGGGGTCCTTCTCGATTTGCGACAGGGACCTCTGGAACTCGCTCGTGTAGTCCCTGTGAAGTCAGGTCTCCTTTCGTTTTGGTAGGGGAACATTGGGATTTCTCTTGAGGCGTGGAATGGAAATAGGGCCTCATCTAAAGTTGAGTCCGTAAACTGTGTTCTCCTCTCATGTGGGGACAGCTATTTCAGGGAATGTCTTGAGTGGCATAAAGGGTGTCCAGCACCCGTTCGCGTTTCAACAGGGAATGTGGGATTTCTCCTGAGACTGTATTGGAAATTTTCCCCATCTCACCTTGAGTGCAGAATCTTGTGGTTTTTCTCTAGTGGCGGTGGGAAGCTTGGTGTCCTTCTAGAGTTGTGACAGGGACCTCAAGCACTCGATCGTGTAGTTTCTGGGAAGTCAGGTCTCCTTTCGTTTTGGTAGAGGAACATCGTTATTACTCTCTAGGCGTGGAATGGGATTAGGGCCTCATCTATGTTGAGCAGATAAATTGTGTTCTCCTTTCAAGTGGGGACAGCTATGTTAGGGAATATCTTGAGTCGCATAAAGGGTGTCAATACCCGTTCGCGTTTCAAAAGGGAATGTGGGATTTCTCCTGAGACTCTGCATTGGAAATTTTCCTCATCTCACCTGAGTGCAGAATCGTGTGGTTTTTCTCGAGTTGCTTTGGGAAGCTTGGGGTCCTCCTCGAGTTGCGACAGGGACCTCAGGAACTCGTTCGTGGAGTACCAGGGAAGTCAGGTCTTCTTTCGTTTCTGTAAGGGAACATTGGGATTACTAGCGATGCGTGGTAGGGACATAGGGCCTCATTAATATTGAGTGCATAAATTGTATTCTACTCTCAAGTACGGACAGCTATGTCAGGGAATGTATTGAGTTGCATAAAGGGTGTCAAGGACCCGTTCGCCTTTCAAGCGGGAATGTGGGATTTCTCTTGAGACTCTGCAGGGGAGATTTTCCTCATCTCACCTTGAGTGAAGAATCTTGTGGGTTTTTTTCGTGTTGTGGCGAGAAGCTTTCGGCCCTTCTCAATTTGTAACATGGACTTCAGAAACTCGCTAGTGTCGTCCCTGGAAAGTCAGGTCTACTTTCGTTTTGGTAGGGGAACATCGGGATTACTCTTGAGGCGTGGAATGGATATAGGTCTCTTTTCATCTGGAGTCCATAAATTTTGTCCTCCTCTCAAGTAGGGACAGCGATGTCAGGGATTGTCTAGAGTCGCATAGAGGGTGTCAATTCCCCTTTCCCGTGTCAAGCAGGAATGTTGGATTTCACTTAGACTCTACATGGGAAATTTTCCTCATGTCACCTTGGGTGCAGAATCTTGTGGTTTTTCTTCTGTTGCTGCGGCAAACTTGGTGCCCATCTCGATTTGCAACAGGGACCCCAGGAAGTCGCTCGTGTAGTCCCTGGAATCAGATCTCCTTTCGTTTTTGTAGGGGAACATCGGGATTAATCTCATGGTGTGTAATGGGAATAGGGCCTCATCTAAAGTTGAGTACATAAATTGTGTTCTCCTCTCAAGTGGGGAAGCTATGTCGGGGAATCTCTTGAGTCGCATAAATGGAGTCAAGTATCCGTTCGAGTTTCAAGCGGATATATGCGGTTTCTTTTGAGATTCTGCAGGGTTAAATTTCCTCATTTCACCTCGAGTGCAGAATCTTGTGAAGTCTCTAGAGTTGTGGCTGGAAGCCTGGGGTCTTTCTCGAGTTACGAAAGGGACCTCAAGTACACCCTCTTGTAGTCCCTGGGAAGTCAAGTCTCCTTTCTTTTTGGTAGGGGAACATCGGGATTTCTATCGAGCCGTGGAATGGGAATAGGGCCTCATCTAAAGTTGAGGCCATAAATTGTGTTCTCCTCTCAAGTGGGGACAGCTATGTCAGGGAATGTCTTGAGTCGCATAAAGGGTGTCAAGTACCCGTTCCCGTGTCAAGCGGGAATGAGGGATTTCCTTGAGACTCTGCAGGCGAAATATTCCTCATCTCACCTTGAGTGGAGAATCGTGTGGTTTTTCTCGTGTTGCGGCGGGAAGCTTGGGACCCTTCTCGAGTTTCGACAGGGACTTCAGGAACTGGCTCGTGTAGTCCCTGGGAAGGCACGTCTCCTTTCGTTTTGGTAGGGGAACTTTGGGATTTCTCTTGAGGCGTGGAATGGGAATAGGGCCTCATCTAAAGTTGAGTCCATAAATTGTCTTCTCCTCTCAAGAGGGGACAGCTATATCAGGGAATGTCTTGAGTCGCATAAAGGGTGTCAAGGACCCGTTCGCCTTTCAAGTGGGAATGTGGGATTTCTCTTGAGACTCTACAGGGGAGATTTTCCTCATCTCACCTTGAGTGAAGAATCTTGTTGTTTTTTTTCGTGTTGTGGCGAGAAGCTTTTGGCCCTTTCAATTTGCGACAGGGACTTCAGAAACTCGCTAGTGTTGTCCCTGGGAAGTCAGGTCTACTTTCATTTTGTTAGGGGAACATCGGGATTACTCTTGAGGCGTGGAATGGAAATAGGTCTCCTCAATTTGAGTCCATAAATTGTGTCCTCCTCTAAAGTAGGGACAGCGATATCAGGGATTGTCTTGAGTCGCATCCGTTCCGTTCAGTCGCTCAGTCTTGTCCGACTCTTGTGACCCCGTGAACTGTAGCCTACCAGGTTTCTTCGTCCATGGGATTCTCCAGGCAAGAATACTGGAGTGGGTTACCATTTCCTTCTCCAGGGGATCTTCCCGACCCAGGGATTGAACCCGGGTCTCCCGCTTTGGAGGCAGACGCTTTAACCTCTGAGCCACCAGGTCAATTCCCCTTTCCCGTGTCAAGCGGGAATGTGGGATTTCACTTAGACGCTACATGGGAAATTTTCCTCATGTCACCTTGAGTGCAGAACCTTGTGGTTTTTCTTCTGTTGCTGCGGCAAACTTGGTGCCCTTCTCGATTTGCAACAGGGACCCCAGGAACTCGCTCTTGTAGTCCCTGAAATCAAGTCTCCTTTCGTTTTGGTAAGGGAACATACGAATTACTCTCAAGGCGTGGAATGGGAATAGGGCCTCATCTAATGTTGAGTCCATAAATTGTCTTCTCCTCTCAAGTGGAGACAGCTATGTCAGGGAATGTCTTGAGTCGCATAAAGGGTGTCTGGTACCCTTTTGTGTTTTAACCGGGAATGTGGGATTTCTCCTGATATTCTGCATTGGATATTTTCCTCATCTCACCTTGAGTGCAGAATGTTGTGGTTTTTCTCGAGTTGCGGCGGGAAGCTTGGAGTCCTTCTGGAGGTGCGACAGGGACCTCAGGAACTCGCTCGTGTAGTCCTTGGGAAGTCAGGTCTTTCGTTTTGGTAAGGGAATATCGGGATTACTCTCGAGACATGGAATGGGAATAGGGCCTCATGTAAATTCAAATCCATAAATTTTGTTCTCCTCTCAAGTGGGGACAGCTATGTCAGGGAATGTCTTGTGTCGCAAAAAGGGTGTCAAGTACCCGTTCGCATTTCAAGCGGGAATGTGGGATTTCTCTTGAGACTCTCCAGGGGAATTTTCCTCAACTCACCTGGAGTGCAGAATCTTGTGGTTTTTCACGAGTTGGGGCGGGACGCTTGGAGTCCTTTTCGATTTCCAACAGGGATCTCGGGAACTCGCTCCTGTAGTCCCTTGTAAGTCAGGTCTTTCGTTTGGTAAGGGAACATTGGGATTGTTCTAGAGGCATAGAATGGGAATAGGGCCACATCTAAAGGTGAGTCCATATATTGTTTTCTACTCTCAAGTGGGGCCAGCTATGTGAGGGAATGTCTTGAGTCGCATAAAGGGAGTCAAGTACACGTTCTTCTTTCAAGCAGGAATGTGGGATTTCTCTTGAGAATCTGGAGCTGAGATTTTCCTCATCTCACCTTGAGTGCAGAATCTTGTGTTTTTTCTAGTGTTGTGGCGGGAAGCTTTTGGCCCTTCTCAATCTGTGACAAGGACTTCAGAAACTCTTTGTGTAGTCCCTGGGAAGTCAGGTCTCCTTTCGCTTTGGTAGGGGAACATCGGGATTACTCTCGAGGGGTGAATGGGAATAGGGCTTATCTAAATTTGAGTCCATAAATTGTGTTCTCCTCTGAAGTAGGGACAGCAATTCCAGGGACTCTCTTGAGTCGCATAAAGGGTGTCAATTCCCCTTTCCCATTTCAAGCGGGAATGTAGGATTTCTCTTGAGACTCTTCAGGGGAAATTTTCCTCATCTCACCTTGAACGCAGAATCTTGTGGTTTTTCTCGAGTGGGGACAGGGACCTCAGTACCTCGCTCTGAAGTCCCTGGGATGTTAGGTCTCCTTTCTTTTTGGGAGGGGAATTCAGGATTACCAGTGAGGCCTGGAAGTGGAATAGGGCCTCATTAAATTTGAGTCCATAAATTGTCTTCTACTCTCAAGTACGGACAGTTTTGTCAGGGAATGTCTTGAGTCGCATAAAGGGTTTCAAGGACCCGTTTGCATTTCAAGTGGGAATGTGAGATTTCTCTTGAGACTCTGCAAGGGAGATTTTCCTCATGTCACCTTGAGTGCAGAACCTTGTGGTTTTTCTTCTGTTGCTGCGGCAAACTTGGTGCCCTTCTCGATTTGCAACAGGGACCCCAGGATCTCGCTCGTGTAGTCCCTGGAATCAGGTCTCTTTTCGTTTTTGTAGGAGAACATCGGGATTAATCTCATGGTGTGTAATGGGAATAGGGCCTCATCTAAAGTTGAGTACATAAATTGTGTTCTCCTCTCAAGTGGGGAAGCTATGTCGGGGAATCTCTTGAGTCGCATAAATGGAGTCAAGTACACGTTCGAGTTTCAAGTGGATATATGCGGTTTCTTTTGAGACTCTGCAGGGTTAAATTCCCTCATTTCACCTCGAGTGCAGAATCTTGTGAAGTTTCTAGAGTTGTGGCTGGAAGCTTGGTGTCCTTCTCGAGTTACGAAAGGGACCTCAAGTACACCCTCTTGTAGTCCCTGGGAAGTCAGGTCTCCTTTCATTTTGGTAGGGGAATACCAGCATTACTCTCAAGGCTTAGAAGGGCAATAGCGCTTCATTAATGTTGAGTCCATAAATTGTGTTCTCCTCTCATGTGGGGACAGCTATGTCAGGGAATGTCTTGAATCGCATAAAGGGTGTCCAGTACCTGAGCGCGTTTCAACAGGGAATGTGGGATTTCTCTTGAGACTCTGCAGGGCAGATTTTCCTGATCTCAACTTGAGTGCAGAATCTTGTGGTTTTTCTCCAGTTGCGGTGCAAAGCTTGAGTTCCTTTTCGAGTTGGGAAAGGGAGCTCAAGAACACACTCGTGTAGTCCCTGGTAAGTCAGGTCTCGTTTTGTTTTGGTAGGGGAACATCGGGATTACTCTCGAAACGTGGAATGGGAATAGGGCCTCATCTAAAGTTGAGTCCATAAATTGTGCTCTCCTCTCAAGTGTGGACAGCTATGTTAGGGAATGTCTTGAGTCGCATAAAGGGTGTCAAGTATCCGTTCACATTTCAAGCTGGAATGTGGGATTTCTCTTTAGACACTACGGGGGAAATTTTCCTCATCTCACCCTGAGTGAAGAATCTTGTGGTTTTTCTCCAGTTGCGGCGTGAAGCTTGGTGTCCTTCTTGAGCTGCGACAGGGACCTCAGGAACTCGCTCGTGTAGTCCCTGGGAAGTCAGGTCTCCTTTCGAATTGGTAGGGGAACATGGGGATACAAGAGAGGCGTGGAAGGGGATTAGGGCCTCATTAAAATTGAGTCCATCAATTGTGTTCTCCTCTCAAGTACGGAAAGCTATGTCAGGGAATGTCTTGCGTTGCATCAGTTCAGTTCATTTCAGTCGCTCAGTCGTGTCCGACTCTCCGCGACCCCATGAATCACAGCACGCCAGGCCTCCCTGTCCATCACCAACTCCCGGAGTACACTCAAACTCATGTCCACAGAGTCGGTGATGCCATCCAGCCATCTCATTCTCCGTCGTCCCCTTCTCCTCCCGCCCCCAACCTTTCCCAGCATCAGAGTCTTTTCCAGTGAGTCAACTCGTCGCATGAGGTGGCCAAAGTATTGGAGTTTCAGCTTTAGCATCAGTCCCTCCAATGAACATCCAGGATTGATCTCCTTTAGAATGGACTGGTTGGATCTCCTTGCAGTATAAGGGACTCTCAAGAGTCTTCTCCAACACCACAGTTCAAAAGCATCGATTCTTCGGCGATCAGCCTTCTTCACAGTCCAACTCTCACATCCATACATGACCACGGGAAAAACCATTGCCTTGACTAGACGGACCTTGGTTGGCAAAGTAATGTCTCTGCTTTTTAATATACTATCAAGGTTGGTCATAACTTTCCTTCCAAGGAGTAAGCGTCTTTTAATTTCATGGCTGTAATCAGCATCTGCAGTGATTTTGGGGCCCAAAAAAACAAAGTCTGACACTGCTTCCACTGTTTTTCCATCTATTTCCCATGAAGTGATGGGACCAGATGCCATGATCTTCGTTTTCTGAATGTTGAGCTTCAAGCCAACCTTTTCACTCTCCTCTTTCACTTTCATCAAGAGGCTTTTGAGTTCCTCTTCACTTTCTGCCATAAGGGTAGTGTCATCTGCATATCGGAGGTTATTGATATTTCTCCCAGCAATCTTGATTCCAGCTTGTGCTTCTTCCAGCCCAGCGCTCCTCATGATGTACTCTGCATATAAGTTAAATAAGCAAGGTGACAATATACAACCTTGACGTACACCTTTTCCTATTTGGAACCAGTCTGTTGTTCCATGTCCAGTTCTAACTGTTGCTTCCTGACCTGCATACAGGTTTCTCAAGAGGCAGGTCAGGTGGTCTGGGATTCCCATCTCTTTCAGAATGTTCCACAGTTTATTGTGATCCACACAGTCAAAGGCTTTGGCATAGTCAATGAAGCAGAAATAGATGTTTTTCTGAAACTCTCTTGCTTTCTCCATGATCCAGCGGATGTTGGCAGTTTGATCTCTGGTGCCTCTGCCTTTTCTAAAACCTGCTTGAACATCTGGGAGTTCACGGTTTACATATTGCCGAAGCCTGGCTTGGAGAATTTTGAGCATGACTTTGCTAGCCTGTGAGATGAGTGCAATTGTTCGGTAGTTTGAGCATTCTTTGGCATTGCCTTTCTTTGGGATTGGAATGAAGACTGACCTCTTCCAGTCCTGTGGCCCTGCTGAGTTTTCCAAATCTGCTGGCATATTGAGTGCAGCACTTTCACAGCATCATCTTTCAAGACTTGTAATAGCTCAACTGGAATTCCATCACCTCCACTAGCTTTGATAGTAGTGATGCTTTCTAAGGCCCACTTGACTTCACATTCCAAGAGGTCTGGCTCTAGGTCAGTGATCACGTTATCGTGACTATCTTGGTCGGGACGATCATTTTTGTACAGTTCTTCTGTGTATTCTTGCCACCTCGTCTTAATATCTTCTGCTTCTGTTAGGTCCATACCATTTCTGTCCTTTATCGAGCCCATCTTTGCATGAAATGTTCCCTTGGAATCTCTAATTTTCTTGAAGAGGTCTCTTGTTTTTCCTATTCTGTTGTTTTCCTCTATTTCTTTGCATTGATCACTGAGGAAGGCTTTCTTATCTCTCCTTGCTATTCTTTGGAACTCTGCATTCAGATGCTTATATCTTTCCTTTTCTTCTTTGCTTTTCGCTTCTCTTCTTTTCACAGCTATTTGTAAAGCCTCCTCAGACAGCCATTTCGCTCTTTTGCATTTCTTTTCCATGGGGATGGTCTTGGTCCCTGTCTCCTGTACAATGTCACGAACCACCGTCCAGAGTTCATCAGGCACTCTATCTATCAGATCTAGTCCCTTAAATCTATTTCTCACTTCCACTGTTTAATCATAAGGGATTTGATTGAGGTCATATCTGAATGGTCTAGTGGTTTTCCCTACTAGGTGTCAATTACCCGTTCGTGTTTCAAGCGGGAATGTGGGATTTCTCTTGAGACTCTGCAGGGGAGATTTTCCTCATGTCACCTTGAGTGCAGAATCTTGTGGTTTCTCTCTTGTTGCGGCGGGAAGCTTGGGGCCCTTCTCGAATGTGACAGCGACCTCCGGAACTGGCTCAAGTAGTCCCTGGGAAGTCAGGTCTCCTTTCTTTTTGGTAGGGGAACATTGGGAATGCTCTCGAGGCGTGGAATGGGAATAGGGCCTCATCTAAATTTGAGTCCAAAAATTGTTTTCTATTCTCCAGTATGGACAGCTATGTCAGGGAATGTCTTGAGTGGCATAAAGGGTGTCAAGTACCCATTCGCGGGAATGTTGGATTTCTCTTGAGACTCTGCAGGGGAAATTTTCCCTATCTCATCTTGAGTGCAGAAACTTGTGGTTTTTTTCTTGTTTCGGCGGGGAGCTTCGGTCCTTTCTCGAGTTGCGACAGGGACCTCAGGAACTCGCTCGAGTAGTCCCTGGGCAGTCAGGTCTCCTTTCGTTTTGGTAGGGGAACATCGGGATTACTCTCGGGGCATGGAATGGGAATGCGGGCCCATTTAATATTGAGTCCATAAATTGTGTTCTCCTCTCAAGTGCGTACAGCTATGTTAGGGAATGTCTTGAGAAGCATAAAGGGTGTCAATTACCCTTTCGCGTTTCAAGCGGGAATATGAGATTTCTCTTGAGACTCTGCAGGGAACATTTTCCTCATCTCACCTTCAAGGCAGAATCTTGTGTTTCTTTCTCGAGTTGCGGCGGGTAGCTTGGGGTCCTTCTCGATTTGCGACAGGGACCTCTGGAACTCGCTCGTGTAGTCCCTGTGAAGTCAGGTCTCCTTTTGTTTTGTTAGGGGAACATACGGATTACTCTTGAGGCGTGGAATGGGAATAGGGCCTCATCTAAATTTGAGTCCATAAACTGTGTTCTCCTCTCATGTGGGGACAGCTATTTCAGGGAATGTCTTGAGTGGCATAAAGGGTGTCCAGCACCCGTTCGCGTTTCAACAGGGAATGTGGGATTTCTCCTGAGACTCTGCATTGGAAATTTTCCCCATCTCACCTTGAGTGCAAAATCTTGTGGTTTTTCACGTGTTTTGGCAGGAAGCTTTGGGCCCTCCTCGATTTGCGACTGGGAGGTCAGGAACTCGCTAGTGTAGTCCCTGGGAAGTCAGATCTCCTTTTGTTTTTGTAGGGGAATATCAGCATTACTCTCAAGGCGTGGAGGGTAATAGGGCTTCATTAAAGTTGAGGCCATAAATTGTGTTCTCCTCTCAAGTGGGGACAGCTATATCAGGGAATGTCTTGAGCAGCATAAAGGGTGTCAAATACACTTTTGCGTTTCAAGCGGGAATATGGGATTTCTCTTGAGACTCTGAAGGGATCATTTTCCTCATCTCACCTTTAAGGCAGAATCTTGTGTTTTTTCTCTAGTTTTGGTGGGTAGCTTGGGGTCCTTCTCGATTTGCAACAGGCTTCTCTGGAACTCGCTCGTGTAATCCCTGTGAAGTCAGGTTTCCTTTCGTTTTGGTAGGTGAACATACGGATTACTCTTGAGGCGTGGAATGGGAATTGGGCCTCATCTAAAGCTGAGTCGATAAATTATGTTCTCCTCTCAAGTGGGGACAGCTATGTCAGGTAATATCTTGAGTCACATAAAGGGTGTCAAATACCCGTTTTCGTTTCACGCGGTAATGTGGGATTTCTCTTTAGACTCTGCAGGGGAAATTTTCCTCATCTCACCTTGAGTGCAGAATCTTGCAATTTTTCTCAAGTTTTGGCGGGAAGCTAGAAGTCCTTCTCGAGTTGCGACAGGGACTTCAGGAACTCGCTCGTGGGGTCCCTGGGAAGTCAGGTCTCCTTTCATTTTGGTAGGGGAACATCGGGAATACTCTCGAGGCGTGGAATGGGAATAGGGCCTCATCTCAAGTTGAGTCCATAAATTGTGTTCTCCTCTCATTTGGGGACACCTATATCAGGGAATGACTTGAGTCGCATAAAGGGTGTCAAGTACCCATTAGCCTTTCAAGCGGGAATTTGGGATTTCTCTTGACTCTGCTGGGGGAAATTTCATCATCTCGAGTGCAGAATCTTGTGGGTTATCTCGAGTTTCGGCGGGAAGCTTAGTGTCCTTCTCGAGTTGTGAAACAGACCTCAGGAAATCGCTCGTGTAGTCCCTGGGAAGTCATGTCTCCTTTCGTTTTGGTAGGGGAACCTCGGGATTTCTCTCAATGCATGGAATGGGAATAGGGCCTCATCTAATGTTGAGTCCATAAATTGAGTTTTCCTCTCACGTGTGGACAGCTATGTCATGGAATGTCTTTAGTCGCAAAAAAGGGTGTCAAGTACCCGTTCACGTTTCAAGCGGGGATATGGGATTTCTCTTGAGAGTCTACAGGGGGAATTTTCTTCATCTCACCTTGAGTGCAGAATCTTGTGGTTTTTCTCGATTTGCGGCGGGAAGCTTGGGGTCCTGCTCGAGTTGCGCCAGGGACCTCAGGACTCGCTGGTGTAGTACCTGGGAAGTCAGGTCGCCTCTCCTTTTGGTAGGGGAATATCGGGATTACTCTCGAGGCGTGGATTGGGAATAGGGCCTCATCTCAAGTTGAGTGCATAAATTGTGTTTTCCTCTCAAGTGTGGACAGCTATGTCAGGGAATGTTTTGAGTCGCATAAAGGGTGTCAAGTACCCGTTCAGGTTTCAAGCGGGAATGTGCGATTTCTCTTTATACTTTGCAGGGGAAATTTTCCTCTTCTCACCTTTAAGTCAGAATCTTGTGTTTTTTTCTCGAGTTGTGGCGGGTTGCTTGGGGTCCTTCTCGATTTGCGACAGGGACCTCTGGAACTCACTCGTGGAGTCCCAGGGAAGTCAGGTCTCCTTTCGTTTTGGTAGGAGAACATTGGTATTACTCTCGAGGTGTGGAATGGGAATAGGGCCTCATCTATTTTGAGTCCATAAATTTCGTTATCTTTTCAAGTGGGGACAGCTATATCAGGGAATGTCTTGAGTCGCATAAAGAGTGTCAAATACCCGTTCGCGTTTCAACAGGGAATTTGGGATTTCTCCTGAGACTCTGCATTTGAAATTTTCCTCATCTCACCTTGAGTGCAGAATCTTGTGGTTTTTCTCGTGTTTGCTTGGTAAGCTAGGCGTCCTTCTCGAGTTGTGACAGCGATCTCAGTAAATCGTTCCTGTAGTCCCTGGGAAGTCAGGTCTCGTTTCGTTTTGGTAGGGGAACTTCGGGATTACTCTCGAGGCGTGGAATGGGAATAGGGCCTCATCTAAAGATGAGTCAGTAAATTTTGGTGTCCTCTGAAATTGGGACAGCTATGTCAAGGAATGTCTTGAGATGCATAAAGCGTGTCAATTACTTGTTGGCGTTTCAAGCGGGAATGTTGGATATCTCTTGACTCTGCCAGGGGAATTTTCCTCATCTCACCTTGAGTTCAGAATCTTTGGTTTTTCTCCGAGCTGTGGCGGGAAGCTAGGGGTCTTTCTCGAGTCATGACACAGACCTCAGGAACTCACTCGTGTAGACCCTGGGAATTCAGGTCCCCTTTCCTTATGGTAGTGGAACATCGGGATTTCTCTCGAGGTGTGGAATGGGAATAATGCCTCATGTAAAGTTGAGTCCATGAATTGTATTTTCCTCTCAAGTGGGGACAGCTATGTCAGGGAATGTCTTGAGTCGCTTAAAGGGTGTCAAGAAACTTTTCGCGTTTCAAGCGGGAATGTGGGATTTCTCTGGATATTCTGCAGGGGAAATTTTCCACATCTCACCTTGAGTGCAGAATATTGTGTTTTTTCTCGAGTTTAGGCGGGAAGCTAGGGGTCCTTCTCAAGTTGCTACAGGGACCTCAGGAACTCGCTAGTGCATTCCCTGGGAACTCATGACTCATTTCATTTTGGGAGGGGAACATCGGTATTACTAACGAGGTGAGGAATGCGAATCGGGCCTCATCTAACGTTTGTCCATAAACTTTGTTCTCCTCTCAAGTGGGGACAGCTATCAGGGAATGTCTTGAGTCACATAAAGGGTGTCATGGACCCTTTCGAGTTTCAAACGGGCATGTGCGATTTCTCTTGGGACTCTCCATGGGAAATTATCCTCAGCTCACCTTGAGTGCAGAATCTTACGTTTTTTCTCGAGTTGCTTTGGGATGCTTTGGCTCCTTCTTGAATGCGACGGTACCTCAGGAATTCGTTCATATTGCACCATGGACGTCCGGTCTCCAATTATGTTGGAAGAGGAACCTCGGGATTCCACTCCTGACGTGGAATGTAACTTGGGCATCATCTTTTGTTGAGTCCGTTAATTGTGTGTTCCTCTCCAGTGGGGACGGATTAGTCAGGGATCTATCTTGTGTCAAAGAAAGGGTTTAAAGTACCCTTTGAGTTTCAAGCGGGAATATATGATTTCTCTTGAGACTCTGCAGCAGAAATATTCCTCATCTCGCATTGAGGGGAAAATCTTCTGGTTTTTCTCGAGTTACGGCTGGATGCTTGGGGTCCCTTTTGGGTTGCGATGGAGATCTCAGGAAAGCGCTCGTGTTGCCCCAGGGAAGTCAGGTCTCATTTGCTGTTGGAAAGGGTACTTTGGGATTTCACTCGAGGCGTCGAATGTGAATTGGGCCTCATCTAATGATGAGTCTGTTAATTGTGTGCTCCTCTCCAGTGGGTACGGCTTAGTAAGGGTCCTTTTGATGTCGCAGGAATAATGTCAAGTGCCCGTTAGAGTTTCAAAGGGTATGTGGGATTTCTCTTGAGATTCTACAGGGAAAATTTTCCTCATCTCACCTTGAGTGCAGAATCTTGTGTTTTTTCTCGAGTTGAGGCGGAAGCTTGGGGTCCTTTTCGACTTACAACGGGCACCCAAGGAACACGCTCATGTTATCCCTGGGAAGTCAGGTCTCCTTGCCTCTGGTAGGGGAACTTTGGGATTACTCTGGAGATGTGGAATGGGAATAGGCCTCATCTAAAGTTGAGTCCAGAAATTGTGTTGTCCTCTCAAGTGGGGACAGCTATGTCAGGGAATGTCTTGAGTTGCATAAAGGGTGTCAAGTATCCGTTCGAGTTTCAAGAGGAAATGTGGGATTTCTCTTGAGACTCTATATGGGAAATTTTCCTCATCTTGCCTTGAGTGCAGAATCTTGTGGTTTTTCTCGAGTTGCAGCTGGAAGCTTTGGGACCTTCTCGAGTTGCGACGGGGACCGCAGTTACTCACTGGTCCTGCCCCAGGGAAGTCATGTCTCCTTACGTGTTGGAAGGGAAACTTCGGGATTATTCTCTAGGCGTGGAATGGCAAATGGAAGTCATCTAGGAATGAGTCCTTAAATTGTGTGCTCCTCTCCAGTAGGGACGGCTTAGTCAGGGAACTTTCATGGGTGCAGAAAGGGTGTCAAGTACCCGTTCGAATTTCAAGCGATAATGTGGGTTTTCCCTTGAGACTCTGCAGCAGTATATTCCTCATCTCGCATTGATGTGGGAATCTCGTGGTTTTTATCAAGTTGATGAAGGAAGCTTGTAGTCCCTCTCGAGTTGAGACAGTGCCCTCAGAACCTAGCTCTGTTTACTTCAGGGAGGTCAGGTCACTTTTCTTTTTGCAAGGAGAGCTTCGGGATTACACTCGAGGTCTAGAATGGGAATACGGCCTCATCTAAAATTGAGTCCATAAATTGTGTTCTTCTCTCCAGTGGGGACAGCTGTGTCAAGGAGTGTCTTGGGTCGCATATAGTGTGTCAAGTCCTGGTTCGAGTTTCAAGCGGGAATGTGGGATTTCTCTTGAGACTCAGAATGGGAAAATTTTCCTCATCACACCTTGAGTGCACAATCTTGTGTTTTGTCTCAAGTTGCGTCGGAAGCTTGGGGTCCTCTTCGACTTACAACGTGCACCTAAGTGACACGCTCGTGTTGTCCCTGCGAAGTCAGGTCTCCTTTCTTCTGGTAGGGGACTTCGGGATTACTCTTGAAGCGTGGAATGGGAAAAAGGCCTCAGGTAAAGTTGAGTCCAGAAATTGTGTTCTCCTCTCAAGTGGGGAAAGCTATGTCAGGGAATGTCTTGAGTCGCATAAAGGGTGTCAAGTATCCGTTCGAATTTCAAGCGAGAATGTAGGATTTCTCTTGAGACTCTGCAGGGGAAATTTTCCTCATCTCACCTTGAGTGAAGAATCTTGTGGTTATTCTCGAGTTGCAGCGGGAAGCTTGGGGTCCTTCTCGAGTTGCGACGGGGACCTCAATTACTCGCTGGTCATGCCCCAGGGAAGTCATGTCTCCTTGCATTTTGGAAGGGAAACCTTGGGATTATTCTTGAGGCGTTGAATGGGAATACAGCCTCATCTAAAATTGAGTCCATTAATTGTGTTCTTCTCTCCAGTGGGGACAGCTATGTCAAGGTATGTTTTGGGTCTCATATAGTGTGTCAAGTCCTGGTTTGAGTTTCAAGCGGGAATGTGGGATTTCTCTTCAGACTCAGCATGGGAAAATTTTCCTCATCACACCTTGAGTCCACAATCTTGTGGTGTCTCGAGTTGCAACGGAGACTGCAGAAACTCACTCGTGTTATCCCAGGGACGGTAGGTCTCCAATCGTGTTGTAAGGGGAAACTCGGGATTCCAATCGTGGCGTGGAATGTGATTTGCTTCTCATTTTGTGTTGAGTCCGATAATTGTGTGCTCCTCTCCAGTGGGGACGGCTTAATCCGGGATCTTTTTGTGTTTCAGAAAGGGTTTCAAGTACCCTATCGAGTTTCAAGCAGGAATGTGTGATTTCTCTTGAGACTCTTCAGCAGAAATGTGTTGCGGCTTGAAGCTTGGGGTCCCTTTTGGGTTGTGACAGTGATATCAGGAACTCGCTCGTGTAGTCCCTGGGAAGTCAGGTCTCCTTTGGTTTTGGTAGGGGATTTCGGGATTACTCTCGAGGCATGGAATGGGAATATGGCCTCATCTAAATTTGAGTCCATAAATTTTTTCTCCTCTCATGTGGCCACAGCTATGTCAGGTAATGTCTTGAGTCGCATAAAGGGTGTCATGTACCCTTTCGAGTTTCAAGCAGGAATGTGGGATTTCTCTTCAGACTTAGCATGGGAAAATTTTCCTCATCACACCTTGAGTGCACAATCTTGTGGTTTGTCTCGAGTTGCGGCAGGAAGCTTGGGGGCCTTCTCGAGTTGCAACGGGGACCTCAGAAACTCGCTCTTGTTATCCCAGGGATGGCAGGTGTCCGATCATATTGGAAGGGGAACATCAGGATTCCAATCGTGGCGTGGAATGTGATTTGCTTCTTGTGTTGAGTCCGATAATTGTGTGCTCCTCTCCAGTGGGGAAGGCTTAGTCCGGGATCTTTTGTGTTTCAGAAGGGGTTTCAAGTAGCCTCTCGAGTTTCAAGCAGGAATGTGTGATTTCTCTTGAGACTCTGCAGCAGAAATGTTCCTCCTCTCGCATTGAGGCGAGAATCTTGTGGTTTTTCTCGTGTTGTGGCTTGAAGCTTGGGGTCCCTTTCGGGTTGTGACGGTGATATAAGGAACTCGCTCGTGTAGTCCCTGGGAAGTCAGGTCTCCTTTCATTTTGGTAGGGGATTTCGGGATTACTCTCGAGGCATGGAATGGGAATACGGCCTCATCTAAAGTTGAGTCCATAAATTTTGTTCTCGTCTTATGTGGCGACAGCTATGTCAGGGAATGTCTTGAGTCACTTAAAGGGTGTCATGGACCCTTTCGAGTTTCAAGCGGGAATGTGGGATTTCTCTTGGGACTCTCCATGGGTAATTTTCCTCAGCTCACCTTGAGTGCAGAATCTTACGTTTTTTCTCGAGTTGCGGTGGGATGCTTTGGCTCCTTCTGGATTGTGACGGTATCTCAGGAATTCTCTCATGTTGCCCCAGGGACATCCGGTCTCCAATTATGTTGGAATAGGAACCTCGGAATACCGCTCGTGGCATGGAATGTGACTTGGGGATCACCTTGTGTTGCGTCCGTTAATTGTGTGTTCCTCTCCAGTGGGGTCGGATTAGTCAGGGATATTTTTGTGTCAAAGATATGGTTTAAAGTACCCTTTCGAGTTTCAAGGGTAAATGTGTGATTTCTCTTGAGACTCTGCCCTAGAAATATTTCTCATCTCGCATTGAGGGGAGAATCTTGTGGTTTTTCTCGAGTTGCGGCTTGGGGTCCCTTTCGGGATGCGACGGGGATCTCAGGAAATCGCTCGTGTTGCCCCAGGGAAGTCAGGTCTTCTTTCCAGTTGGAAAGGGTACTTCGGGATTTCACCCTAGGCATCGAATGTGAATTCAGCCTCATCCAGAGATGAGTCTGTTAAATGTTTTCTCCTCTCCAGTGGGGACGGCTTAGGAGGGGTCCTTTTTGTGTCACAGAAATAGTGTCAAGTGCCCGTTCGAGTTTAAAAGGGTATGTGGGATTTCTCTTGAGACTCTGCAGGGGAAATTTTCCTCATCTCACCTTGAGTGAAGAATCTTGTGGTTTTTCTCGAGTTGCGGTGGAAACTTGGGGTCCTTTTCGACTTACAATGTGCATCCCAGGGACACGCTTGTGTTGTCCCTGGGAATCAGGTCTCCTTTCCTCTGGTAGGGGAACTTCGGGATTACTCTTGAGGCGTGGAATGGGAATAGGGCCTTATCTAAATTTGAGTCCATAAGTTGTGTTGTCCTCTCAAGTGGGGACAGGTATGTCAGGAAATGTCTTGAGTCGCATAAAGGGTGTCAAGTATCCATTCGGGTTTCAAGTAAGGAATGTGTGATTTCACTTGGGACTCTGCAGCAGAAATGTTCCTCAACTCGCATTGAAGCGAGAATTTTGTGGTTTTTCTCAAGTTACAGCTTGAAGCTTGGCGTCCCTTTCCGTTTTTGATGTTGATATCAGGAACTCGCTCGTGTAGTCCCTGGGAAGTCAGGTCTCCTTTCCTTTTGGTAGGGGATCTTCGGTACTACTCTCGAGGCATGGAATGGGAATACGGCCTCATCTAAAGTTGAGTCCATAAGTTGTGTTCTCCTCTCATGTGGCGACAGCTATGTCATGGAATGTCATGAGTCTCATAAAGGGTGTCATGTACCCTTTCGAGTTTCAAGCGGGAATGTGGGATTTCTCGTGGGACTCTAAATGAGATACTTTCCTCATCTCACCTTGAGTGCAGAATCTTATGGTTTTTCTCGAGTTGAGGCGGGGAACTTTGGTTCCTTCTCGATTGCTACGGGGAACTCAGGAATTCGTTCGTGTTGCCTCTGGGACCTCAGGTCTCCAATCGTGTTGGAAGGGGAACCTCGGGATTCCAATCGTGGCGTGGACAGTGATTTGGGCATCATCTTGTGTAAAGTTGGTTAATCGTGTGTTCCGCTCCAGTGGGACGGATTAGTCAGGGATTTTTGTGTGTCAAAAAAAAGGGTTTAAAGTGCCCTTTCGAGTTTCAAGGGGGAATGTGTGATTTCTCTTTAGACACTGCAGCAGAAATATTCCTCATCTCGCATTGAGGGGAGAATCTTGTTGTTTTTCTCGAGTTGCGGCTGGAAGCTTGGGGTCTCTTTCAGGTTGTTATGGGTATCTCAGGAATTCGCAGGTGTTGCCCCAGGGAAGTCACGCCTCCTTTCCTGTTGGAAAGTGTACTTCAGGATTACTCTCAAGGCGTCGAATGTGAAATGGGCCTCATCTAGAGATGAGTCCATTAATCGTGTGCTCCTCTCCAGTGGGGATGGCTTAGTAAGTGTCCTTTTTGTGTTGCAGAAATAGTGTCAGGTGCCCGTTCGAGTTTAAAAGGGAATGTGGTATTTCTCTTGAGATTCTGTAGGGGAAATTTTCCTCATCTCACATTGAGTGAAGAATCTTGTGGTTTTTCTCGAGTTGCAGAGGAAGCTTGGGTTCCATTTCTACTTTCAACGGGCACCTCAGGGACACGTTCGTGTTGTCCCTGGGAAGTCAGGTCTCTTTTCCTCTGGTAGGGGAACTTCGGGATTACTCTTGAGGCATGGAAAGCGAATAGGGCCTCATCTAAAGTTGAGTCCAGAAATTGTGTTCTCCTCTCAAGTGGGGACAGCTATGTAAGGTAATGTCTTGAGTCGCATAAAGGGTGCCAAGTATCCGTTCAAGTTTCAAGTGGGAATGTGTGATTTCTCTTGAGACTCTGCAGGGGAAATTTTCCTCATCTTGCCTTGAGTGGAGAATCTTGTGGTTTTTCTCGAGCTGCAGCGGAAAGCTTTGGGTCCTTCTTGAGTTGCGTTGGGGACCTCAGTTACTCGCTGGTCATGCCCCTGGGAAGTCATGTCTCCTTGCCTGTTGGAGGGAAACTTCAGGATTATTCTCTAGGCGTGGAGTGACAATTGGAAGTCATCTAGAGATGAGTCTTTAATTATGTGCTCCTCTCCAGTAGGGATGGCTTATTCAGGGAACATTTATTGTTGCAGAAACGGTGTCAAGTACCCATTCGAATTTCAAGCGGTAATGTGGTTTTTCTATTGAGACTCTGCAGCAGAAAATTCCTCATCTTGCAATGATGGGGGAATCTAGTGGTTTTTATCGAGTTGCGGCGAGAAGCTTGTAATCGCTCTCGAGTTGAGACAGTGACGACAGGACCTAGCTCTTTTTACTTCAGGGAGGTCAGGTCACTTTTCTTTTTGCAAGGTGAGCTTCGCGATTACACTCGAGGTGTAGAATGGGAATACGGCCTCATCTAAAATTGAGTCCATAAATTGTGTTCTTCTCTCCAGTGGGGACAGCTGTGTCAAGGAATGTCTTGGGTTGCAAATAGTGTGTTAAGTACTGGTTTGAGTTTCAAGGGGGAATGTCGGATTTCTCTTGAGACTTAGCATGAGAAAATTTTCCTTATCACACATTGAGTGCACAATCTTGTGGTTTGTCTCGAGTTACGGCAGGAAGCTTGGGAGCCTTCTCGAGTTGCGATGGGGACCTCAGAAACTCTCTCATGTTATGCAGTGACAGCAGGTCTCCAATCGTGTTGGAAGGGGAACCTCAGGATTCCAATCGTGGCGTGGAATGTGATTTGCTTCTCATTTTGTGTTGAGTCCAATAATTGTGTGCTCGTCTCCAGAGGGGACTGCTTAGTCCGGGATCTTTTTGTGTTGCAGAACAGAAAGGGTTTCAGGTCCCTATCGAGTTTCAAGCAGGGATGTGTGATTTCTCTTGAGACTTTACAGCAGAAATATCCCTCCTCTCGCATTGAGGGGAGAATCTTGTGGTTTTTCTCATTTTGCGGCTTGAAGCTTGGGGTGCCTTTCGGGTTGTGAAGTGATATCAGGAACTCGCTCTTGTAGTCCCTAGGAAGTCTGGTCTCCTTTCGTTTTGGTAGGGGAACCTCGGGATTACTCTCAAGACGTGGAATGGGAACTAGGCCTCATCTATAGTTCAGTCCACAAATTTTGTTCTCCTCTCATGTGGCGACAGCTATGTCACGGAATGTCTTGAGTCTCATAAAGGGTGTCATGTACCCTTTCGAATTTCAAGCGGGAATGTGGGATTTCTCTTGGGACTCTCCATGGAATATTTTCCTCATCTCACCTTGAGTGCAGAATCTTATGGTTTTTCTCGAGTTGCGGGGGGAAACTTTGGCTCCTTCTCGATTGCTTCAGGGACCTCAGCAATTCCCTCCTTTTGCCCCAGGAACGTCAGGTTTCCAATCGTGTTGCAAGGGGAACCTCAGGATTCCAATCATGGCGTGGACTGTGATTTGGTCATCATCTTGTGTTGAGTCGTTTAATTGTGTGTTCCTCTCCAGTGGGACGGGTTAGGCACGGAACTTTGTGTGTCAAAGAATGGGTTTAAAGTACCCTTTTGAGTTTCAAGGGGGAATGTGTGATTTCTCTTCAGACTCTGCAGCAGAAATATTCCTCATCTCTCATTGAGGGGAGAATCTTGTGGTTTTTCTCAAGTTGCGGCTGGAAGCTTGGGGTCCCTTTCAGGTTGCGACGGGGATCTCAAGAAATCGCTCGTGTTGCCCCAGGGAAGTCAGGTCTCCTTTCCTGTTGGAAAGGCTACTTCGGAATTTCTCTCGAGACATCGAATGTGAATTGGGCCTCATCTAGAGAAGAGTCCGTTAATTGTGTGCTCCTCTCCAGTGGGGACAGCTTATAAGGGTCCTTTTTGTGTCGCAGAAAGAGTGTCAAGAGCACGTTTGAGTTTAAAAGGGAATGTGGAATTTCTCTTGAGACTCTGTAGGGGAAATTTTCCTCATCTCACCATGAGTGAACAATCTTGTGGTTTTTCTCGAGTTGCGGCGGGAAGATTGGGGTCCTTCTCGAGTTGGGACAGGGACCTCAGGAACTCGCTCTTGTAGTCCCTGGAAAGTCAATTCTGCTTTGGTTTTGGTAGGAGAACATCGGGATTACTCTCGAGGGGTGGAATGGGAATAGGGCATCATCTCAAGTTGAGTCCATAAACTGTGTTCTCCTCTCAAGGGGAGACAGCTATGCCAGGGAATGTTCTGATTCGCAAAAAGGTGTCAAGTACCCGTTCGAGTTTCAAGCGGTAATGTGGGATAACTTTTGTGACCCTCTAGGGGAAATTTTCCTCATCTCACCTTGACTGCAGAATCTTGTGGTTTTGCTCGAGTTGTGGCGGAAACTTGCGGTCCTTATCGAGTTGCGACAGGGGCCTCAGGAATTCACTCGTGTAGTACCTGGGAAGTCAGGTCTCATTTCGTTTTGGAAGGGGAACATAAGTATTACTCTGGAGGCGTGGAATGGGAATAGGGCCTCATAAAATTGAGTCCATTAATTGGGTTCTCCTCTCTAGTGGGGACAGCTATTTCAGGGAATGTCTTGAGTCGCATAAAGGGTGTCAAGAACTCGTTTGCGTTTCAAGCGGGAATGTGGGATTTCCTTTGAGACTCTGCAGGGTAAAATTTCCTCATCTCACATTGAGTGCAGGATCTTGTGTTTTTCTCGAGTTGCGGCGGAAAGCTTGGGGTCCTTCTCGAGTTGTGACAGGGACCTCAGGAATTCGCTCGTGTACTCCCTGGGAAGTCAGGTCTCCTTTCGCTTTGGTAGGGGAACATCGGGATTACTCTCGAGGCGTGGAATGAGAATAGGGCCACTTTTAAAGATGAGTCCATAAAATGTGTTCTCTTCTCAAGTCGGGACAGCTATGTCAGGGAATGTCTTGTGTCGCATAAAGGGTGTCAAGTACCCATTCGCGTTTCAAGCGGGAATGTGGGAATTCTCTTGAGACAGTGCAGGGGAAATTTTCCTCATCTCACCTTGAGTGCAGAATCTTGTTGTTTTTCTCGAGTTGCTGTGGGAAGCTTGGGGTCCTTCTCGATTTGCGAAAAGTACCTCAGCAACTCCCTCGTGTATTCCCAGGGAAGTCAGGTCTCCTTTCGTTTTGGTATGGAAACATTGGGATTACACTCAAGGCGTGGAATGGAAATCGGGCCTAATTTCAAATTCATTTCATAAATTGTGTTCTCCTCTCACGTGGGGACAGCTATGTCAGGGAATGTCTTGATTTGCCTAAAGGGTGTCAAGTACCGATTCACGTTTCAAGGGGGAATGTAGGATTTCTCTTGAGACTCTGCAGGGGAAATTTTCCTCATCTCACCTTGAGTGCAGAATCTTGTGGTTTTTCTCGAGTTGCGGCGGAAAGCTTGGGATCCTTCTCTAGTTGTGACATGGACCTCAGGAACTCGCTCTTGTAGTCCCTGGGAAGACAGGTCTGCTTTCGTTTTGGTAGGGGGACCTCGGGATTACTCTCAAGATGTGGAATGGGAACAGGTCCTCATCTATTGTTGAGTCCATAAATTATGTTCTCCTCTCAAGTGAGTCCAGCTATGTCAGGGAATGTCTTGAGTCACATAAAGGTTGTCAATACTTGTTCGCATTTCAAGCCGGAATGTGGGATTTCTCTTGAGACTCAGCAGGGGAATTTTTCTCATCTCACCTTGAGTGCAGAATCCCGTGGTTTTTCTCGAGTTGCAGCGGGAAGTTTGGGGTCCCTCTCGAGTTGTGACATGGACTTCAGGAACTCGCTCGTGTAATCTCTGGAAAGTCACGTCTCCTTTCATTTTGGTAGGGGAACCTCGGGATTACTGTCGAGGCTTGGAATGGGAATAGGGCCTCATCTTAAGTTGATTCAATAAATTTTGTTCTAATCTCAAGTGGGGACAGCTATGTCAGGGAATGTCTTGAGTCTCATAAAGGGTTTCAAGTACCCGTTCGCGTTTCAAGCGGGAATGTGGGATTTTTCTTGAGACTCTGCAGGGTAAAATTTCCTCATCTCACCTTGAGTGCAGAATCTTGTGGTTTTTCAAGATTTGCTTCAGGAAGCTTGGGGTCCTTCTCCAGTTGCGATGGGGACCTCAGGAACTCGCTTGTTTAGTCCCTGGGAAGACAGGTCTCCTTTCGTTTTGGTAGGAGAACATTGGGATTACTCTCGAGGCGTGGAATGGGAATAAGGCCTCATCTATTGTTGAGTCTATAAATAGTGTTCTCCTCTCAAGTGCGGACAGCTATGTCAGGGAATATATTGAGTCTCATAAATGGTGTCAAGTACCCATTCGCGTTTCAAGCGGGAATGTATGATTTCTCTTGAGACTCTGCAGGGAAATTTTCCTCATCTCACCTTGAGTGAAGAATCTTGTGGTTTTTCACAAGTAGCCACGGGAATCTTAATGTCCTTCTCGAGATGCGACAGACACCTCAGGAACTCGCTCATGTAGTCCCTGGAAAGTCAGGTTTCCTTTCGTTTTGGTAGGGGAACATCGGGATTACTCTAGAGGTGTGGAATGGGAATAGGGCCTCATCTAAAGTTGAGTCCATAAATTGTGTTCTCTCAAGTGGGGACAGCTATGTCACGGAATATTTTGAGTCTCATAAAGGGTGTCAAGTACCCGTTCTGGTTTCAAGCGGGAATATGGGATATCCCTTGAGATTCTGCAGGGGAAATTTTCCGCATCTCACTTTGAGTGCAGAATCTTGTGGTTTTTCTCGAGTTGCCGTGGGAAGCTTGGGGTTCTTCTCGAAAGGGGAAAGGGATCTCAGGACCTCCCTCCTGTAGTCCCTGGGAAGTCAGATCTTCTTTCGTTTTGGTAGTCACATCAGGATTACTCTCGAGGCTTAGAATGGAATTAGGGCCTCTTACCGAGTTGAGTCCTAAATTGTGGTCTCCTCTCTATAGTGAACGGCTCTGTGAGGGAACTTTCTGAGTCGCATAAAGGGTGTCAAGTACCCGTTCACCTTCCAAGCGGGAATGTGGCATTTCTCTTGATATGCTGCAGCGCAAAATGTCCTCATCTCGCATTGAGGGGATAATTTTGTGGTGTTTCTCGACTTGCAGGGGTAAAAATTGAGTTCCTATCGAGTTACGACGGGGACCTCAGTACCTCAATCTCGATATCCCAGGGCAGTTAGGTCTCCTTGCATGTTGGAAGAGGAACATCGCCATTCCTCTCGAGGCACGGGAGAGTAATAGAGTCGCATCTAGTGCTGTGTAGATAAATTGTGTTCTCTGCTTCAATGTGGACGGCTACCTGGGGGAAATTTTTGGGTTGCATAAAGTGTGTCAAGTTCCGTTCGGGTTTCAAGCGGTAATGTGCAATTTCTCTTGAGACTCTGCAGCGGAAATTATCCTCATCTCGCATTGAGGGGAAAATTTTGTGGTGTTTCTCGAGTTGCGGAGTAAAGCTTGGTATTTTTTCGACTTGCGACGGGGACCTCAGGAACTTGCTCGTGTTGCTTCAGGGAAGTCAGGTCCCCTTTTTTGTTGGAAGGGGAAATTCAGGATTACTGTCGACCCATTAAATGTGAACAGGGAATCTTCTCGACCTGAGTCCGTAAATTGTGTTCTCTTCTCCAATGGGGATGGCAGTGTGAGGGAACTTTCTGTTTCGCATAAAGGATATCAGGTAACCGTTTGCCTATCAAGCGGGAGTGTGGGATTTCTCTTGAGATTCTGCAGTGAAAAATTTCCTCATTTTGCACTGAGGGGATAATTTTGTTGTGTTTCTCAACTTGCAGCGGGAAGCTTGGCGTTTCTCTCGAGTTGCGACGGGGACCCCAGGAACTCGCTTGTGTTGCCCCAGGGAAAGTCAGGTCTCCTATCATTTTCGAAGGGGAACCTCGAGATTCCTCTATAAGGAGCAGCAGAGGAATAGGACCTTATCTAGCATTCAGTTGATCCACTGTTTGTTCTTTTCCAGTGGAGACAGAGAAATTTTGGTTGCTCTCAAAATTCTCCAGGGGATTCAGGCCTCATCTCTTGTTCATACCTGGAACTGCGCTTTTTTCTCGAGTTGTAATACGGGTGATAGGCCACTTTAGTTTTCCATTTTTACCTGGAGATTGTATAGAGTATGCTCGTGGAGTCAGGTCTCCAATCGTCTTCTGAGTTGATACTCGAGGATACATCTGAATCTGTGCAGTAGAATCAGACAATATCTCGAGTGGGTGGTGACATCCGTACCTTTTCCATTTGTGTTTTGAAAACCGGTTATCCTCCCGAGTTTCAAGGTGGTACCTGCCTGCTCGTCCTGTGGGATCGGAACGTCTGATTTCCATTCCAGAGGAAGCAGAGGAATCAACTCTCATCTGGAAAAAGGAGTGGAAAACGGGGCATTTTGTCAGTGTCGCAAGAAACTCGGTGTTCCTCTGGATTGGCGCTGTGTATGTAGGTTTAGTTTTTAGTCTCATTAAGGATGTTAAGTAAACTGTCGAGTTTCAAGCAGGAATGTGGAATTTCTCTTGCGAATCTGAAATGCAAATGTTCTTCATCTCACCTTGAGGGCAGAATCTTGTGGTTTTTCTCGAGTTGCGGCAGGAAGCTTGGGCTCTCACTCAATTTGCCAAGGGAACATCAGGAAATCCTCCATGTTGCTTCAGAGAAGTCAGTTCCCCTTTTGTGTTGGAAGGAAAACTTCGGGATTACTCTTGAGCCGTTAAATGGGAATAGGGCCACTTCTCGAGTTGAGTCCGTGAAATGTGTACTCCTCTTCAATGGGGACCGCTGTATTAGGGAACTTTCTGAGTTGCATAAATGTTGTCAAGTTAACGTTCGCGTTTCAAGCGGCAATGTGGGATTTCTCTTGAGATTCTGCAGCGGAAAATTTCCTCATCTCGCATTGAGGGGATAATTTTGTGTTGTTTCTCCACTTGCAGCAGGAAGCTTCATGTTACTCTCGAGTTGCGAAGGGGACCTCAGGACCTAGATTGCGATGTCCCAGGGAAGTTAGGTCTCCTTGCGTGTTGGAAGGGGAACATCGGAATTCCTCTTGAGGCATGGCAGAATAATATGGTCACATCTAGTGCTGTGTAGATATATTGTGTTCTCCGCTTCAATGTGGATGGCTATCTTGGTGAAGTTTTTGGTCGCATAAAGGGTGTCAAGTTCCCGTTCGATTTTCAAGTGGAAATGTGGGATTTCTCTTGAGATTCTGCTGCAGAAAATTTCCTCAGCTCGCATTGATGGGGGAAAGTTTTCGTTTATCTTGAGTTGCGGCGGAAATCTTGGGGTTCCTCTCGAGTTGTGACGGTGACCCCAGGAACTCGATCACGTTGTCCCAAGAAGGTTGAAATCGTTTGCTGTTTGAAGGGGACCTCAGGATTCATGTCTAGTAGCAGGAGACGAATAGGGCCGCATCTAGTGTTGTGTACGTAAATTGTGTGCTCCGCTTCAATGTGGACGGCTATGTTGGGGAAGCATTTGGTTCGCTTAAAGGGTGTCAAGTTCCCATTCGAGTTTCAAGTGGGATAGTGGGATTTCTCTTGAGACTCTGCCGCAGAAAAAATTCCTCATCTCGCATTGAGGGGATAATTTTGTGGTGTTTCTTGAGTTGCGGCAGGGGGCCTGGGCTCCCTCTTGAGTTGCAATGGGGAACTCAGGAAATCCCCGTGTCTCTTCAGAGAAGTCAGGTCGATTTTTTGTTGGAAGGGGAATTTCTGGATTACTCTCGAGTCGTTAAATGATAATAGGGCCTCATCTCAAGTTAAGAGTATAAATTGTGTGCTCCTCTCGAGTGGGGATGGCTATGGTAGGGAACTTTCTGAGTCACATAAAGTGTGTCAAGTACCCGTTCGCCTTTCAAGCTAGAAAGTGGGATTTCTCTTGAGACACTGACACGGAAAAAATTCCTCATCTCGCATTGAGGGGATAATTTTGTGGTGTTTCTTGAGTTGCGGCGGGAAGTTGGGATTCATCTTGAGTTGCGACGGGAATGTCAGGAACTCGCTCGTGTTGACCCAGGGAAGTCAGGTCTCCTATAGTGTTGAAAGGGGAAACTCAGGATTCCTCTATAAGGAGAAGCAGAGGAATAGGGCCGCATCGAGCATTGAGTCAGGCAACTGTTTGTTCTTCTCCAGTGGAGACAGGGATCTCCTGTTGCTCTCAATATTCTCCAGGGGATTCAGTTCTCCTCTCTTGTTCTGAGCTGGAACTGCGCTTTCTTCTCGAGTTGTAATACGAGTGTTAGGCCACATTAGAGTTGAATTTGTACCTGGAGATTGTATAGAGTATGTTCGTGCAGTCAGGTCTCCACTCGTCCTGTGAGTTGATACTCGAGGTTACATTTGAATTTCTCTTACCGAATCTGAAACGGAGATGTTGTTCATCTCGCCTTGAGGGCACAATCTTGTGGTTTTCCTTGAGTGTCTGCGAGAAGCTTCGGCTTCCTCTCGATTTGCGACGGGGACCTCAGGTAATCCCCCGTGTTGCTTCTGAGAAGTCAGTTTCCCTTTGTGTTGGAAGGGGAACTGCGGGATTACTCTCGAGCAGTTCAATGGGAATAGGGCCTCTTCTCGAGTTGAGTCCGTAAATTTTGTTCTCCTCTCCAATGGGGACGGCTGTGTTAGGGAACTTTCTCAGTCGCATAAAGGGTGTCAAGTTCCCATTCTCCTTTCAAGCGGTAATGTGGTATTTCTCTTGAGATTCTGCTGCCCAAAATTTCCTCATCTCGTATTGAGGCCATATTTTTGTGGTGTTTCTAGAGTTTCGATAGGAAGCTGCGGGTCTTTCTCTAGTTGCGAGGGGACCTCAGGAACTCGCTCGGGTTGCTTCAGGAAAGTCAGCTCTCCTTTTCTGTTGGAAGGGGAACTTCCGGATCACTCTCCAGGCGTTAAATGGGAATAGGTCCTTCACTCAGGTTGAGTCCAAAAAGTGTGTTTTCCTCTCCAATGGGGATGGCTGTGTGAGGGAAATTTCTGAGTCTCATAAAGGGTGTCAAGTACCATTTTGCCTTTCAAGTGGGAATGTGGGATTTCTCTTGAGATACTTCCGCACAAAATTTCCTCATCTCGCATTGAGGCCATATTTTTGTGGTGTTTCTCGAGTTACGGCGGGAAGCTGAGGGTACTTCTAGAGTTGCAACGGGGACTACAGGAACTAGATCGGGTTGCTTCAGGGAAGTCAGGTCTCTGTTTTGTGTTGAAAGGGGAACTTCTGGATTACTTTCGGGCCATTTAATGGGAATAGGGCCTCTTCTCGAATTGAGTCCATAAAGTGTGTCTCCTCTCCACTGGGAACGGCTGTGTGAGGGAAATTTCTGAGTCACATAAAGGGTGTCAAGTACCCCTTTGCCTTTCAATTGGGAATGTGGAATTTCTCTTGAGATACTGCCACGCAAAATTTCCTCATGTCGCATTGAGGCCATATTTTTGTGGTGTTTCTGGAGAATTTGCGGGAAGCTGGGGGTACTTCTCGAGTTGAGACCGGGACCTCAGGAACTCGCTCGGGTTGCTTCAGGGAAGTCAGGTCCCCTTTAGCGTTGGAAGGGGAACTTCTGGATTACTCTCGAGCCATTAAATCGGAGTAGGGCCTCTTCTCGTGTTGAGTCCATAAAGTGTTTTTTCCTCTCCAATCGGGACATATGTGTGAGGGAAATTTCTGAGTCACATAAAGGGTGTCACTACCATTTTGCCTTTCAATCGGGAATGTGGCTTTTCTTTTGAGATCCTGCAGCACAAAATTACCTCATCTCGCACTGAGCGGATAATTTTGTGGTGTTTCCCGAGAAGCGGCGGGAAGCTGGCAGTAATGTTCGAGGTACAACGACGACCTCGGGAACTCATTCCGGTTGCTTCAGGGAAGTCAAGTCCCCTTTTGTGAAGCAAGTGGAAATTCGGCATTACTTTCACGACGTTAAATGGGAAAAGGGCCTCTTCTCGAGGTGAGGCCATAAAGTGTGTTCTCCTCTCAAATGGGGACGGCTGTGTGAGGGAATTTTCTGAGTCCCATTAAGGATGTCAAGTATCCTTTTGCCTTTCAACAGGGAATGTGGGATTTCTCTTGAGATTCTGCAGCGCACAATTTCCTCATCTTGAATTGAGGGGATAATTTGGTTGTTTTTCTCTAGTGTCTACGGGAATCTTGGGGTACTTCTCGAGTTGCGACGAGGACCTCATGAACTCGCTCGGGTTGCCTCAGGAAAGTCAGTTCCCCTTTTGTGTTGGAAGAGGAACTTCCAGGTTACTCCAGAGGCATTAAATGGGAATAGACCCTCTTCTCGAGTTTAGTCCATAAGGTGAGTTCTACTCTCCAATCGGGAATGCTGTTTGAGGGAATTTCTGAGTCGCATAAGGGGTGTCAAGTACACTTATGCCTTTCAAGCGGGAATGTGGGAATTCTCTTGAAATTCTGCAGCCCAAAATTTCCTCATTTCGCTTTGAGGGGATAATTTTGTGGTGTTTCTCGAGTTGCGGTGGAAAGCTGGAGGTACTTCTCGAGTTGCAACATTGACCTCAGGAACTCGCTCGAGTTGCTTCAGGGATGTCAGGTCCCCTTTATTGTTGGAAGGGGAACTTCCGGATAACTCTCGAGCCATTAAATGGGAATAGGACCTCTTCTCGAGTTTAGTCCAAAAAATGTGATTTCCTCCCCAATGGGGCGGCTGTTTGAGGGAACTTTCTGAGTCGCGTGAATTTTGTCAAGTAGCCTTTTGCTTTTCAAGTGGGAATGTGGGTCTTTTCTTGAGATCTGCAGCCCAAAATTTCCTCATTTCGCTTTGAGGAGATAATTTTGTGGTGTTTCTCGAGTTGGGGGTAGCTGGGTGTACTTCTCCAGTTGCCACAGGGACCTCAGCTACTCGCTCGTGTTGCTTTAGGGAAGTCAATTCCCCTTTTGTGAAGGAAGGGGAATTTCAGGAATACTCTCGAGCCATTACATGGGAATAGGGCCTCTTTTCGAGTTGAATCCATAAAGTGTGTTCTCCTCTCCAATGGGGACAGCTGTGTGAGGGAAATTTCTGAGTCACATAAAGGGTGTAAAGTACAGTTTTGCCTTTCCAGCTGGAACGTGGGATTTCTTTTGAATTGTGCAGTGCAAAATTTCCTGATCTAGTATTGAGGGGATAATTTTGTGGTGATTCTCGTGTTGCGGCGGGAACCTGGGGGTAATTCTCGAGTAGCGAAGAGGACCTCAGGAACTCACTCAGGTTGCTTCAGGGAAGTCAGGTCCCCTTTTGTGTTGGAAGGGGAACTTCGGGATTACTCTCGAGCTGTTAAATGGGAATAGGTTCTCTTCTCGAGTTGAGTCCATAAATTGTGTTGTCCTCTCCAATGGGGACGACTGTGTGAGGGAATTTTCTGAGACTCACCCGTTGGCACAGACCCCAGAGACCCCGGCCTCACCCGCGCAGATGCGAGAGATGTCGGCCCCAGAGCAACCGACCATGCAAAGATGCGCGGCCATAAGGAGCTACCCCACGCCTGAGGCCAGGGCAGGCGGCCGAGAGGAGGTACCCCACGTTCAATAGGCGGTGGCTGTGCGAGGGAGGGCCGACAGGATCTACTCACGTTCAAGGTCAGGAGGGGCGGCCTTGAGGACGTACCCCTAATCCAATGTAAGGTGCAGCATCTGAGCTTTCTTGGAGCAGCTGTGAAGAGATATCCCACACCCAAGGTAAGAGAAACTAAATAAGATAGTAGGTATTGCGATGGGACATCAGAGGGCAGACACACTGAAATCATAATCACAGGAATCTAGTTGATCTGGTCACATGGACCATAGCCGAATGTGGTCCACCAGAGAAGGGAATGGCAAACCACTTCAGTATACTTGCCTTGAGAACCCCATGAACAATATCAAAGGGAAAAATGACAGGATACCGAATGAGGAATTTCCCAGGACGGTAGGTGCCCAGTATGCTACTGGAGATCAGTGGAGAAATAACTCTAGAAGGAATGAAGGGATGGAGCAAAAGCAAAACCAGTACCCAGTTGTGGATGTGACCGGTGATAGAAGCAAGGTCCAGTGCTCTAAAGAACAATATTGCAGAGGAACCTGGAATGTTAGGTCCATGAATCAAGGTAAATTGGAAGTGATCAAACAGGAGATGGCAAGAGTGAACATAGACATTCTAGGAATCAGGGAATTAAAATGGACTGGAATGTGTGAATTTAACTCAGATGACCATTATATCTACTACTGTGGGCAGGAATCCCTTAGAAGAAATGGAGTAGCCATCATGGTCAACAAAAGAGTCCGAAATGCAGTACTTGGATGCAATCTTAAAAACGACAGAATGATTTCTGTTCGTTTCCAAGGCAAACCATTCAACATTACAGTAATCCAGGCCTATGCCCCAACCAGTAACACTGAAGGAGCCGAAGTTGAACGGTTCTATGAAGACCTAAAAGACCTTTTAGAACTAACACGCAAAAAAGATGTCCTTTTCATTCTAGGTGACTGGAATGCAAAAGTAGGAATTCAAGAAACACCTGGAGTAACAGGCAAATTTGGCCTTGGAGCACGGAATGAAGCAGGGCCAAGTCTAATAGAGTTTTGTGAAGAGAACGCAATGGTCATAGCAAACACCCTCTTCCAACAACACAAGAGAAGACTCTACACGCGGACATCACCAGATGGTCAACACCGAAATCAGATTGATTATATTCTTTGCAGCCAAAGATGGAGAAGCTGTATACAGTTAGCAAAAACAAGACCAGGAGCTGACTGTGGCTCAGATCATGAACTCCTTATTGCCAAATTCAGACTTAAATTGAAGAAAGTAGGGAAAACCCCTAGACCATTCATATGTGACCTAAATCAAATCCCTTATGATTATACAGTGGAACTGAGAAATAGATTTAAGGGACTAGATCTGACATATAGAGTGCCTGATGAACTCTGGACGGAGGTTCATGACACTGTACAGGAGACAGGGACCAAGAGCATCCCGATGGAAAAGAAATGCAAAAAAAGCAAAATGGCTGTCTGAGGAGGCCTTACAAATAGCTGTGAAAAGAAGAGAAACGAAAAGCAAAGGAGAAAGGGAAAGATATAAGCATTAGAATGCAGAGTTCCAAAGAATAGCAAGGAGAGCTAAGAAAGCCTTCCTCAGTGATCTATGCAAAGAAATAGAGGGAAAAAAAAGAATAGGAAAAACAAGAGATCTCTTCAAGAACATTAGAGATTCCAAGGGAACATTTCATGCAAAGATGGGCTCGATAAAGGACAGAAATGGCATGGACCTAACAGAAGCAGAAAATATTAAGAAGAGGTGGCAATAATACACAGAAGAACTGTACAAAAAAGATCTTCATGACCAGGATAGTCACGAAAATGTGATCACTGACCTAGAGCCAGACATCTTGGAATGTGAAGTCAACTGGGCCTTAGACAGCATCACTACGAAAAAAGCTAGTGGAAGTGATGGAATTCCAGTTGAGATATTTCAAATCTTGAAAGATGATGCTGTAAAAGTGCTGCACTCAATATGCCAACACATTTGGAAAACTCAGCAGTGGCCACAGGACTGGAAAAGGTCAGTCTTCATTCCAATCCCAAAGAAAGGAAATGCCAAAGAATGCTCAAATTACCGCACAATTGCACTCATCTCACACGCTAGTAAAGTCATGCTCAAAATTCTCCAAGCCAGGCTTCAGCAGTATGTAAACCGTGAACTCCCAGATGTTCAAGCGGGTTTTCGAAAAGGCAGGGGCACCAGAGATCAAATTGCCAACATCTGCTGGATCACGGAAAATCAAGAGAGTTCCAGAAAAAACATCTATTTCTGCTTCATTGACTATGCCAAAGCCTTTGACTGCGTCGATCACAAAAAACTGTGGAAGATTCTGAAAGAGATGGGAATATCAGACCACCTGAGCTGCCTCTTGAGAAACATGTATGCAGGTCAGGAAGCAACACTCAGAACTGTACATGGAAAAACAGACTGGTTCCAAATAGGAAAAGGAGTACGCCAAGGCTTTATATTGTCACCTTGCTTATTTGACATATATGCAGAGTACTTCATGAGAAATGCTGGTCTGGAAGAAGAACAACCTGGAATCAAGATTGCTGGGAGAAATATCAATACCTCAGATATGCAGAATAAACCACCCTTATGGCAGAAAGTGAAGAGGAACTCAAAAGCCTCTTGATGAAAGTGAAAGAGGAGAGTGAAAAGTTTGGCTTAAAGCTCAACATTCAGAAAACAAAGATCATGGCATCTGGTCCCATCACTTCACTGGAAATAGATGGAAAAACAGTGGAAACAGTGTCAGACTTTATTTTTTGGGGCTCCAAAATCACTTCAGATGCTGATTTCAATCATGAAATTACAAGCCGCTTCCTCCTTGGAAGGAAAGTTATGACCAACCTTGATATTATATTAAAAAGCAGAGACATTACTTTGCCAACCAAGGTCCGTCTAGTCAAGGCAATGGTTTTTCCCGTGGTCATGTATGGATGTGAGAGTTGGACTGTGAAGAAAGCTGATCGCCGATGAACTGATGCTTTTGAACTGTGGTGTTGGAGAAGACTCTTGAGAGTCCCTTGTACTGCAAGAAGATCCAACCAGTCCATTCTAGAGGAGATCAATCCTGGGTGTTCTTTGGAAGGACTGATTCTAAAGCTGAAACTGCAATACTTTGGCCAACTCATGAGACGAGTTGACTCACTGGAAAAGATTCTGACGCTAGGAAAGGTTGGGGGCAGGAGGAGAAGGGGACGATAGAGAATGAGATGGCTGGATAGCATCACCGACACTGTGGACATGAGTTTGAGTGAATTCTGGGAGTGGGTGATGGACAGGGAGGCCTGGCGCACAGTGATCTATTGGGTCGCGGAGAGTCGGACACGACTGAGTGACTGAACTAAAGTGAATAAAGTGTGTCAAGTACCCTTTTGCCTTTCAGGTGGGAATGTGGAATTTCTCTTGATTGTGCAGTGCAAAATTTCCTCATCTCGCCTTGAGGGGATAATTTTGTGGTGTTTCTCGAGATGCGGCGGGAAGCTGGGTGTAATTCTCGAGTTGCGACGGGGACCTCAGGAATTCGCTCGGGTTGCTTCAGGGAAGTCAAGTTCACTTTTGTGTTGGAAGGGGAACTTCGGGATTACTCTGGAGCCTTAAAATGGGAATAGGGCCTCCTCTCGAGTTGAGTCCATAAAGTGTGTTCTCCTCTCCAATGGGGACTAACAGTGTTCGGGAAATTTCTGAGTCGAATTATTGTTGTCAAGTACCCTTTTGCCTTTCAAGCTGTAATGTGGGATTCCTCTTGAGATCTGCTGCGCAAAATTTCCTCATCTTGCATTAAGGGTATAATTTTGTGGTGTTTCTCGAGTTGCGGTGGGAAGATTGGGGAATTTCTTGAGTTGCAACGGGGGCCTCAGGAACGCGCTCGGGTTGCTTCAGGGAATTCAGGTCCCCTTTTGTGTTGGAAGGGGAACTTCCGGATTACTCTCGAGCTATTAAATGGGAATAGGGCCTCTTCTCGAGTTGAGTCCATAAAGTGTGTTCTCCTGTCCAACTGGTATGTCTGTGTGAGAGAAATGTATGTGTCGCATAAAGAGTGTCAAGTACCCTTTTGATTTTCAGGCGGGAATGTAGGATTTCTCTTGAATAGTGCTGCGCAAAATTTCCTCATCTCGCATTGAGGGGATAATTTTGTTGCGTTTCTCCTGTTGAGGCGGGAAGCTGGGGGTACATATCGAGTTGCGACATGAAATTCAGGAACTCACTCGTGTTGCTTCAGGGACGTTAGGTCCCCTATTTAATGTAAAGGGAATTTCGGGTTTACTCTCGAGCCGTTAAATGGAAATAGGGCCTCTTCTCGAGTTGAGTGCATAAAATAGGTTCTACTCTCCAATGGGGATGACTGTGTGAGGGAAATTTCTGAGTCGCATAAAGCGTTTCAAGTACCCGTTTGCCTTTCAAGTGGGAAAGTAGGATTTCTCTTGAGATTCTGCAGCTCAAAATTTCCTCATCTCACATTGAGTGGATAATTTTGTGGTGTTTCTCGAGTTTCGGCGGGAAGTTGGGGGAACTTCTCGAGTTGCGATGGGGACCTCATTAACTCGCTTGGGTTTCGTCAGGGAAATCAGGTCCGCCTTTGTGTTGGGAGGGGAATTTCGGGATTACTCTCGATTCGTTAAATGGGAATAGGACCTCTTCTCGATTTGAGTCCATAAAGTGTGTTCTACTCTCCAATGGCGATGGCTGATTGAGGGAACTTTCTGAGTCCCATAAAGGGCGTCAAGTACACTTTTGCCTTTGAAGTGGGAATGTTTCATTTCTCTTGAGATTCTGCAGTGGAAAATTTCCTCATCTCACATTGAGGGGATAATTTTGTGGTGTTTCTTGAGTTGCCGCGGGAAGTTTGGGGTATTTCTCGAGTTGTGACGGGGAACTCAGTAACTCGCTCGAGTTGCTTCAGGGAGGTCAGGTCCCCTTTTTTGTTGGAAGGGGAACTTCCGGATTACTCTCGAGCTGTTAAATGGGAACACTGCCTCTTCTCGAGTTGAGTCCATAAAGTGTGTTCTCCTCTCCAATTGGGACGTCTGTGTGAGGGAAATTTATATGTCGCATAAAGGGTGTCAAGTACCCTTTTGAATTTCAGTCGAGAATGTGGGATTTCTCTTGAATAGTGCTGCAAAATTTCCTCATCACGCATTGAAGGGATAATTTTCTGATGTTTCTCCTTTTGAGGCGAGAAGCTGGGGGAACTTCTCGAGTAGCGACGAGGACCTCAGGAACTCACTCTGGTTACTTTAGGCATGTCAGGTCCCCTTTTGTGTTGGTAGGGGAACTTCGCCATTACTCTCGAACCCTTAAATGGGAATAGGGCCTCTTCTAGAGTTGAGTCCATAAAGTGTGTTCTCCTCTTTAATGGGGACAGCTGTGTGAGGGCAATTTATGTGTCGCCTAAAGGCTGTCAAGTACCCTTTTGATTTTCAGGCGGGAATGTGGAATTTCTCTTGAATTGTACAGTGCAAAATTCCCACATCTCGCATTGAGCGGATAATTTTGTGGTGTTACCCCTGTTGAGGCCGGAAGCTGGGGGTACATCTCGAGTTACGACGGGGACGTCAGGAATTCGCTCGGATTCCTTCAGGGAAGTAAATTCCCCTTTTGTGAAGTAGGGGAAACCTCAGGATTGCTCTCGAACCGTTAAAGGAGAATAGCGCCTCTTCTCGTGTTGAGTCCAAAAAGTGTATTTTCCTCACCAATGGGGACGGTTGTGTGAGGGAACTTTCTGAGTCACATAAAGGGTGTCAAGTACACTTTTGCCTTTCTAGAGGGAATGTGGGATGTCTCTTGAGATTCTGGAGCAAAAAATTTTAGTCATTTCACATTGAGGGGATAATTTTGTGGTGTTTCTCAGTTTACGGCGGGAAGTTGGGTACTTCTCAAGTTGCGACGGGGACCTCAGGATCTCGCTCGGGTTGTTCCAGAGAAGTCAGGTTCCCTTTTGTATTGGAAGGGAAACTTCTGGATTACTCCCAAGACGTTAAATAGGAATAGGGCCTCTTCTAGAGTTGAGTCCTTAAATTGTGTTCTCCTCTCCAATGGGGACGTCTGATAGGGAACTTTCTGAGTCGCATAAAGTGTGTCAAATAACCTTTTGCCTTTCAAGCAGAAATGTGGGATTTCTCTTGAGATTCTGCAGCGCACAAATACCTCATCTCGCATTGAGGGATTAATTTTGAGGTGTTTCTCCAGTTGGGCCTGGTAGGTGGAGTATTTTACGAAGAGTGACTGGGGCCTCAGGAACTTGCTTGTGTTTCTTCAGGGAAGGCAGTTCCCTTTTTGTTGGAAGGAGAACTTTCGGATTACTCTCGAGCCATAAAATGGGAATAGGGCCTCTTCTCGAGTTGAGTCCATAAAGTGTGTTCTCCTCTCCAATGGGGACGGCTGTGTGAGAGAACTTTCTGAGTCGCATAAATGGTGTCAAGTACCATTTTGCCTTTCGAGAAGGAATGTGGTATTTCTCTTGAGATTCTGCAGCGCAAAATTTCCTCATCTCGCATTGAGGGGAATATTTTGTGGTGTTTCTGGACATGGGGAGGGAAGCTGGGGGTACTTCTCGAGTTGTGACGGGGACCTCAGAAACTCGCTCGGGTTTCTTCAGGGAAGGAAGGTCCACTTTTGTGTTGGAAGGGGAACTTCTGGTTTACTCTTGAGCCGTTAAATGGGATTAGGGGCTCATCTCGAATTGAGTCGATAAAGTGTGTTCTCCTCTCCAATGGTACCGGCTGTGTGAGGGAACTTTCTGAGTCGCACAAAGGATGTCAAGTACCCTTTTGAATTTCAAGTGGGAATGTGGTATTTCTCTTGCGATTTTGCCGCGCATAATTTCCTGATCTCGCATTGAAGGGATAATTTTGTGGTGTTTCTCGAGTTGCGGCGGGAAGCTGGTGGTATTTCTCGAGTTGCGACGGGGACCTCAGGAGCTCGCTCAGGTTGCTTCAAGGAAGTCAGGTGCTATTTTGTGTTGGAAGGGGAACTTCTGGTTTACTCTCAAGCTGTTAAATGGGAATAGGTGATCATCTCGAATCGAATCCATAAAGTGTGTTCTCCTGTCCAGTGGGAATGGCTGTGTGAAGGAACTTTCTGAGTCGCATAAAGGTTGTCAAGTAACCTTTTCCCTTTCAAGACAGAATGTGGTATTTCTCTTGAGATTCTGCATCGCAAAATTTCCTCATCTCGCATTGAGGGGATAATTTTGTGGTGTTTCTCGAGTTGTAGCAGGACGCTGGGGGTACTTATCGAGTTGAGACGGGGACCTCAGGAAATCGCTCGGGTTGCTTCAGAGAAATCAGGTCCGCTTTGGTGCTGGAAGGGGAACTTCCGGTTTACCCTTGAGCCCTTAAAAGTGAACAGGGGCTCATCTCGAATTGAGTCCATAAAGTGTGTTCTCCTCTCCAATGGTGACGGCTGTGTGAGGGAACTTTCTGAGTCGCAGAATAGGTGTCAAGTACCCTTTTGCCTTTCAAGAGGGAATGTGGTATTTCTCTTGTGCTTTTGGAGCGCAAAATTTCCTGATCTCGCATTGAAGGGATAATTTTGTGGTGTTTCTCGAGTTGCGGCGGGAAGCTGGGGGTATTTCTCGAGGTGCGACGGGGACCTCAGGAACTCACTCGGGTTGCTTCAAGGAAGTCAGGTGCTGTTTTGTGTTGGAAGGGGAACTTCCGTTTTACTCTCAAGCCGTTAAATGGGAATAGGTGATCATCTCGAATTGAATCCATAAAGTGTGTTCTCCTGTCTAATGGGAACGGCTGTGTGAAGGAACTTTCTGAGTCGCATAAAGGGTGTCAAGTAACCTTTTGCCTTTCAAGACAGAATGTGGTATTCCTCTTGAGATTCTGCAGTGTAAAATTTCCTCATCTCCCACTGAGGGGATAATTTTGTGGTGTTACTCGAGTTGCGGCGGTAAGTTGGGGGTACTACTTGAATTGCGACGGGGACCTAAGGATCTCGCTCGGGTTGCTTCAAGGAAGTCAGGTATCCTTTGGTGATGGAAGGGGAACTTGCGGTTTACTCTCGAGCCGTTAAATTGGAATAGGGGCTCATTTCGAATTGCGTCCATATTGTGTGTTCTCCTCTCCAATGGGGACTGATGTTAGTGAAATTTCTGAGTCGCATAAAGTGTGTCAAGTACTCTTTTCCCTTTCAAGAGGGAATGTGGTATTTCTCTTGAGATTCTGCAGCGCAAAATTTCCTGATCTCGCATTGAAGGGATAATTTTGTGGTGTTTCTCAAGTTGCGGTGAGAAGCTGGGGTACTTCTCGAGTTGCGACTGGGACTTCAGGAACTCGCTCTGGTTGCTTCACGGAAGTCAAGTCCCCTTTGGTTTTGGAAGGGGAACTTCTGGTTTACTCTCGAGCCGTTAAATGGGAATAGGGCCTTATCTCGAATTGAGTCCATAAAGTGTGTTCTCCTTTCCAATGGATACTGATGTTAGTGTAATTTCTGAGTCGCACAAAGTGTGTCAAGTACCCTTTTGCCTTTCAAGCGGGAATGTGGGATTTCTCTTGAGATTTGGCAGCGCAAAATTTCCTCACCTCGCATTGAGGGGATAATTTTGTGGTTTTTCGCGAATTGTGGCGAGAAGCTGGGGGTACTTCTCGAGTTGCGACGGTGACCTCAGGAACTCACTCGAGTTACTTCAGGGAAGTCATGTCCCCTTTTGTGCTGGAAGGAGAATTTCCGGATTTCTCTCGAGCCTTTTAATGGGAATAGGGCCTCTTCTCGAGTTGAGTCCATAAAGTGTGTTGTCCTCTCCAATGGGGACGGATGTGAGGGAACTTTCTGAGGGGCATAAAGTGTGTCAAGTACCATTTTGCCTTTCAAGTGGAAATGTGGGATTTCTCTTGAGATTCTGCCACAAAAAATTACCTCATCTCACATTGAGGGGATAATTTTTTGGTGTTTCTTCAAATGCCTCGGGAAGCTTGGGGTAGTTCTCGAGGTGCGACGGGGACCTCAGGAACTCACTCGAGTTACTTCAGGGAAGTCATGTCCCCTTTTGTGCTTGAAGGGGAACTTCCGGATTGCTCTCCCACTGTTAAATGGGAATATTGCCTCTTCTAGATTTGAGTCCATAAAGTGTGTTCTCTCTCCACTGAGGACGGATGTTAGGGAACTTTCTGAGTGGCAAAAAATATGTCAAGTACACTTTTGCCTTTCAAGCTGGAATGTGGGATTTCTCTTGAGATTCTGCAGTGCAAAATTACCTCATCTCGCATTGAGGGGATAATTTTGTGGTGTTTCTCGAGTTGCAGCGGGAAGCAGGGTGTACTTCTTGAGGTGCGACGGGGACCTCAGGAACTCGCTCCGATTTTTCAGGGAATTCCAGTCCACTTTTGTGTTGAAAGGGGAACTTCCGGATTACTCTCGAGCCGTTAATTGGGAATATTGCATCTTCTGTATTTGCGTCCATCCATTGTGTTCTCCTCTCCACTGAGAACGTATATTAGGGACCCTTCTGAGTCGCCTAAATGGAGTCAAGTACTCTTTTTCTCTTTCAAGTGGGAATGTGCCATTTCTCTCGAGATTTTGAAGTGCAAAATTTCCTCATGACGCATTTAGGGGATAATTTTGTGGTGTTTCTCGAATTGCAGCGGGAAGCTGGGGGTACTTCTCGAGTTGCAACGGAGACCTAAGGAATTCACTCGAGTTATTCCAGGGAGTTCAGGTCCACTTTTGTGGTGGAAGGGCAACGTCAGGATTACTGTGAAGCCCTTTAATGGAAATAGGGCATCTTCTCAGGTTGAGTCCATAAAGTGTATTCTCCTCTCCAATGGGGACGGATATTAGTGAAGTTTCTGAGTGACATAAACTCTGTCAAGTACACTTAAGCCTTTCAAGCGAGAATGTGGGATTTCTCTTGAGATTCTGTAGCGCAAAATTACCTCATCTTGCATTGAGGGGATAATTTTGTGGTGTTTCTCGAGTTGCAGTGGGAAGCAGGGTGTACTTATCGAGTTACAATGGGGACGTCAGGACTCGCTTGCGTTGCTTCAGGGAAGTCAAGTCCCCTTTTGTTTCGGAAGGGGAACTTCCAGATTACTCTCCAGCATTTAATTGGGAATATTGACTCTTCTCCATTTGAGTCCATAAATTGTGTTCTCCTCTCCACTGAGGATGGAGGTTAGGGACCATTCGGAGTCGCATAAAGGGAGTCAAGTACCCTTTTGCCTATCAAGCGGGAATATAGGATTTCTCTTGAGATTCTGCAGCGCAAAATTTCCTCATCTCGCATTGAAAAGATAATTTTGTGGTGTTTCTCGAATTGCGGCCAGAAGCTGTGATACTTCTCGAGAAGCAAAGGGAACCTCAGGAACTCACTCGAGTTACTTCAGGGAAGTCAAGTCCCCTTTTGTGCTGGCAGGGGAACTTCCGGATTTCTCTCGAGCCCTTTAATGGGAATAGGGCCTCTCCTCGATTTGAGTCCATAAAGTGTGTTCTCCTCTCCAGTGAGGACAGATGTTAATGACCATTCTGAGTCGCCTAAAGGGAGTCAAGTACACTTTTGCCTTTCAAGAGGAAATGTGATATTTCTCTTGAGATTCTACAGCGCAAAATTTCCTCATCTCGCATTGAGGGCATAATTTTGTGGTGTTTCTCGAGTTTCGGCGGGAAGCTGGTGGTACTTCTCGAGTTGCCACGGGGACCTCAGGAACTCGCTTGGGTTGCTTCAGGGATATCAGATCCCCTTTTGTGTTGGAAGGGGAACTTCCAGTTTACTCTCAAGACATTAAATGGGAATAAAGGCTCATCTCGAATTGAGTCCATAAAGTGTGTTCTCCTCTCCAATGGAGACAGCTATGTGAGGGAACTTTCTGAGTCGCATAAAGGGTGTCAAGTTCCTTTATGCCATTCAAGAGGGAATGTGGTAATTCTTTTGAGATTCTGCAACGCAAAATTTCCTCATCTCGCCTTGAGGGGATAATATTGTGGTGCTTCTCGAGTTGCGTCGGGAAGCCGGGTGTACTTCTCGAGTTGCGACGGGGACCTCAAGAACTCTCTTGGGTTGCTTTAGGAAAATCAAGTCTCCTTTTGTGTTGGAAGGGGAACTTCCGGATTATTTTCGAGCCGTTAAATGTGAATATTGCCTCTTCTCTATTTGAGTCCATAAAGTGTATTCTCCTCTACACTGCGCAAGGATGTTAGGGAACATTCGGAGTCGCATAAAAGGAGTCAAGTACCCTTTTGCCTTTCAAGAGGGAATGTGGGATTTCTCTTGAGATTCTGCAGCGCAAAATTTCCTCATCTATCATTAAGGGGATAATTTTGTGGTGTTTTTAGAATTATGGCGGAAAGCAGTGGGTACTTTTCGAGTTGCGATGGGGACCTCAGGAAATCACTCGAATTACTTCAAGGAAGTCAGGTCCCACTTTGTACTAGAAGGGGAACTTCCGGATTACTCTTGAGCCCTTTAATTTGAATAGGGTCTCTTCTCATGTTGAATCCATAAATTGTGTTCTCCTCTCCAATGGGGACGGCTATGTTAGGGATCTTTCTGAGTCGTATAAAGGGTGTCAAGTACCCTTTTGCCTTTCAAGCAGGAATGTTAGATTACTCTTGAGATTACGCAGCGAAAATTTCCTCATCTCGCATTGAGGGTATAATTTTGTGTTGTTTCTCGATTGCGGCTGGAAGCTCGAGGTACTTCTCGAGTAGTGACGGGGACCTCAGAAACTCGCCTGTTTTGATTCAAGGTAGTCAGGTCCCATTTTTGTTGGAAGTGGAACTTCGGGATTACTCTTGAGCCGTATAAAGGAAATTGGTCTCATCTCGAGGTGAGTCCTTAAAGTGTGTTCTCCTCTCCAATGGGGACTGATGTTAGTGAAAATTCTGAGTCAAATAAAGGGTGTCAAGTAACCTTTTGCCTTTCAAGAGGGAATGTTATATTACTCTTGATATTCTGCAGCAAAAATTTCTTCTTCTCGCATTGAGGGGATAATTTTTTGGTGTTTCTCTAGTTGCGTCGGGAATCTGGGGGTACTTCTCGAGTTGCCATGGGGACCTCAGGAACTTGCTTGGGTTGCTACAGGGAAGTCAGCTCTGCTTTTTTGCTGGAAGGGGAACATCCGGAATACTCTCGAGCCTTTAAATGGGAATTGGCCTCTTCTTTAATTCATTTCATAAAGTGTGTTCTCCTCTCCAATGGGGACGGCTGTGTGAGGGAACATTCTGAGTCGCATAAAGGGTGGCAAGTACCCTTTTGCCTTTCAAGCGGGAATCTGGCTTTTCTCTTTAGATTCTGCAGCGCAAAATTTCCTCATCTCGCATTGAGGGGATAATTTTGTGGTGTTTCTCCAGTTGAGGCGGGAAGCTGGGGGTATTACTCTAGTTGCGACGGGGACCTCAGGTAGTCGCTCAGGTTGCTTCAGGAAAGTCAGGTCCACTTTTGTTTTGGAAATTTAACTTCTTGATTATTCTTGAACGTTAAATGGGAATAGGGCCTAATCTTGAGTTGAGTCCAAAAGTGTGTATTCATCTCCAATGGGGATGGCTGTATGAGGGATCTTTCTGAGTGGAATAAAGAGTGCCAAGTACCCTTTTTCCTTTCACGCGGTAATGTGGGATTTCACTTGAGATACTGCAGAGCAAAATTTCTTCATCTCGCATTGAGGGGATTATTTTGTTCTGTGTCTCGAGTTGCAGTGGGAAGATGGGGTAATTAGTGATTTGCGACAGGACCTCAGGAACTCGCTCTGGTTGCTTCAGGGAAGTCAGGTCTGCTCTTGTCCTGGAGGCGGAACTTCCAGATTACTCTCGAGCCATTAAATGGGAATAGGGAATCTTCTCGATTTGAGTCCATAAAGTATGTCCTCCTCTCCAATGGGGACGGCTGTGTGAGGGAACTTTCTGAGTGGAAAAAAGTGTGTCAATTAACCTTTTGCCTTTCAAACGGCAATGTGGGATTTCTCTTGATATACTGCAGCGCAAAATTTCCTCATCTGACACTGAAGGGATAATTTTTTGATGTTTCTCGACTTGCAGTGGGAAGCTGGGAGTTCTTCTCCTGTTGTGATGGGGACCTCAGGACCTCGCTCTGGTTGCTTCAGCGAAGTCAGTTCCCTCTTTGTGTTGGAAGGGGATATTCTGGATTACTCTCGAGCCCTTAAAAGGGAATAGGGCCTCTTCTCGAGTTGAGTCAAAAAGTGTGTTCTCCTCTCCACTAGGACGGATGTTAGGGACCATTCTGAGTGGCCTAAAAGGTGTCAAGTACACTTTTGCCTTTCAAGAGGGAATGTGGGATTTCTCTTCAGATTCTGCAGCACAAAATTTCTTTATCTCGCATTGATGGGATAATTTTGTGGTGTTTCTCGAAATGGGACGGGACGCTGGGGGTACGTCTCGAGTTGCGACGGGGAGCAGAGGAACTCACTCGAGTTACTTCAGGGAAGTCAGGTCCCGCTTTGTGCTGGAAGGGGAACTTCTGGATTACTCTCGAGCCCTTTAATGGGAATCGGGCCTCTTCTCGAGTTGAGTCCATAAAGTGTGTTCTCCTCTCCAATGAGGACGGATTTTAGTGAACTTTCTGAGTGGCATAAATTGTGTCAAGTACCCTTTTGCCTTTCAAGCGGGAATGTTGGATTTCTCATGAGATTCTGCATCGCAAAATTACCTCATCTCGCATTGAGCGAATAATTTTGTGGTGTATCTGGAGTTGTGGCGGGAAGCAGAGGGTACTTCTCCAGTTGCGATGGGGAACTCAGGAACTCGCTTAGGTTGCTTCAGGGAAGTCAAGTCCCCTTTTGTGTTGGAAGGGGAACTTCTGGATTACTCTCGAGGCGTTAAATGGGAATATTGCCTCTTCTCGATTTTAGTCCATAAAAAGTTTTCTCCTCTCCACTGAGGATGGAAGGTAGGGAACATTCTGAGTCGCCTAAAGGGAGTCAAGTACCCTTTTGCCTTTCAAGCGGAAATGTGGGATTTCTCTTGAGATTCTGCAGCACAAAATTTCTTCATCTCACATTGAGTATATAATTTTTTGGTGTTTCTCAAATTGCGGTGGGAAGCTGGGGGTTCTACGCTAGTTGCGACGGGGACCTCAGGAATTCACTGGAGTTACTTCAGGGAAGTCAGTTCCCCTTTTGTGCTGGAAGGGGAATTTCCGGATTACACTCGATCCCTTTATTGGGAATAGGGCCTCTTCTTAAGTGTAGTCAATAAAGTGTGCTCTACTCTCCAATGGGGACGGATGTTAGGGAACTTTCTGAGTGGCAAAAAGTGTGTCAAGTACCCTTTTTACCTTTGAAGCGGGAATGTGGGATTTCTCTTGAGATTCTACAGCGCAAATTTACCTCATCTCGCATTCGCATTGATGGGATAACTTTGTGGTGTTTCTGGAGTTGCGTCAGGAAGCAGGGGGTACTTCCTGAGTTGCGACGGGGACTTCAGGAACTCGCTCCGGTTGCTTCAGGAAAGTCAAGTGCCCTTTTGTGTGTAAGGGGAATTTCCAGTTTACTCTGCAGCCCTTAAATGGAAATATTGCCTCTTCTACTTTTGAGTCCATAAAGTGCGTTCTCCTCTCCCCTAGGACGGATGTTAGAGACCATTCTGAGTCGCCTAAAGAGAGTCAAGTTCCCTTTTGCCTTTCGAGCGGAAATGTGCGATTTCTCTTGAGATTCTGCAGCACAAAATTTCTTCATCTCACATTGAGTATATAATTTTGTGGTGTTTCTCAAATTGTGGTGGGAAGTTGGGGGTTCTATGCTAGTTGCGACGGGGACCTCAAGAACTCACTGGAGTTTCTTCAGCGAAGTCAGTTCCCCTTTAGTGCTGGAAGGGGAACTTCCGGATTATTCTCGAGCCCTTTATTGAGAATAGGGCCTCTTCTCACGTTGAGTCCATAAATTGTGCTCTACTCTCCAATGGGGACGGATGTTAGGGAACTTTCTGAGTGGCATAAAATGTGTCAATACCCTTTTGCCTTTCAAGCGGGAATGTGGGATTTCTCTTGAGATTCTGCAGCGCAAAATTACCTCATCTCGCATTGAGGGGATAATTGTGTGGTGTTTCTCGAGTTGCAGCAGAAAGCATAGGGTACTTTTCGAGTTGCGACGGGGAACTCAGGCCGGGTTGCTTCAGGGAAGACAATCTCCTTTTGTGTTGGAATGGGAACTTCCGGATTACTCTCTAGCCGTTAAATGGGAATATTGTCTCTTTTCGATTTGAGTCCATAAAATGTGTTCTCTTCTCCAATGAGGACGGATTTTATGGACCATTCTGTGTCGCCTAAAGGGAGTCAAGTACCCTTTTGCCTTTCAAGCGGGAATGTGGGATTTCTCTTGAGATTCTAGAGCGCAAAATTTTCTCATCTCCCATTGAGGGGATAATTTTGTGGAGTCTCTCTAATTGCAGTGGGAAGCAGTGGGAACTCCTCAAGTTGCGACGGGGACCTCAGAAAGTCACTCGAGTTACTTCATGGAAGTCAGGTCCACTTTGTACTGGAAAGGGAACTTCCAGATTACTCTCGAACCGTTAAATGGGAATAGGGGCTCATCTCAAATTGAGTGCATAAATTGTGTTCTCCTGTCCAATGGGAACGGCTATGTGAGGGAACTTTCTGAGTCGCATAAAGGGTGTCATGTACAGGACACTGTGATTGGCGCCCGAGTCCACTGATGGAAGAATGTCCTTGGTCCAACAGTGTTGCTGACACTGACGTTTTCTAACTCTCTTGGGTTGCTGCAGGAAGTCAGGTCTCCTTTGGTGTTTAGGGGAGCTTCCGGTTTACTCTCGAGCCGATAAATGGGAATAGGGCTTTATCTCGTAATGAGTCCTTAAAGTATGTTCTCCTCTACAACGGGAACTGATTTTAGTGAAATTTCTGAGTCGCATAAATGGTGTCAAGTATCCTTTTGCCTTTCAATAGGGAATGTGGTATTTCTCTTGAGATTCTGCAACGCAAAATTTCCTCATCTCACATTGAGGGGATAATTTTGGTGTGTTTCTTGAGTTGCAGCAGGAAAATGGGTGTACCTCTCGAGTTGACACTGGGACCTAGGGAACTCGCTCGTGTGACTTCAGGAAAGTCAGGACCCCTTTTGTGTCCGAAGGGGAAATTCCGGTTTACTCTCGAGCCGTTAACTGGGAATAGGCGCTCATCTCTAATTGAGTCCAAAAATTGTGTTCTCCTGTCCAATGGGGACGGCTGTGTGAGGGAACTTTCAGAGTCGCATAAAGGGTGTCAAGTATCCTTTTGCCTTTCAAGAGGGAATGTGGTATTTCTCTTGAGATTCTGCAGCACAAAATTTCCTCATCTCTCACTGAGGGGATAATTTTTTGTGTTTCTCGAGTTGCGGCGGGAAGCTGGGGGTACTTCTCGAATTGCGACGGGGACCTCAAGAACTCGCTCGGTTTGTTTCAGGGAAGTCAAGTCCTCTTTTGTGTTGGAAGGGGAAATTCCGGATTACTCTCGAGCTGTTAAATGAGAATATTGCCTCTTCTCGATTTCCGTCCATAAATTGTGTTCTCCTCTCCACTGAGGACGGAAGTTAGGGACAATTCTGAATTGCTTAAAGGGAGTCAAGTACCCTTTTGCCTTTCAAGCGGGACTGTGGGATTTCTCTTGAGATTCTGAAGGGCAAAATTTCCCCATCTTGCATTAAGGGGATAATTTTGTGGAGTGTCTCGAATTGCGGCGGGAAGCGGGGAGAACTCCTCGAGTTGCGACAGGGACCTCAGGAACTCACTCGAGTTACTCTAGGGAAGTCAAGTCCCCTTTGTACTGGAAGGGGAACTTCCGGATTACTCTCGAGCCCTTTAATGGGAATAGGACCTCTTCTGGGGTTGAGTCCATAAAGTGTGTTCTCCTCTCCAATGGGGACGAATATTAGGGAACTTTCTAAGTGGCATAAAGTGTGTTAAGTACCCTTTTACCTTTCAAGCGGGAATGTGGAATTTCTCTTGAGATCTGCAGCGCAAAATTACCTCATCTCGCATTGAGGATAATTATGTGGAGTCTCTCAAATTGCGGCGGAACGCTGGGGGAACTCCTCGAGTTGCGATGGGGACCTCAGGAACTCACTCGAGTTACTTCAGGGAAGTCAGGTCCCCTTTGTGCTGGAAGGGGAACTTCCAGATTACTCTCGATTCGTTCAGTTCAGTTCAGTCGCTCAGTCGTGTCCGACTCTCCGCGACCCCATGAATCACAGCACGCCAGGCCTCCCTGTCCATCACCAACTCCCGGAGTACACTCAAACTCATGTCCACAGAGTCGGTGATGCCATCCAGCCATATCATTCTCCGTCGTCCCCTTCTCCTCCCGCCCCCAACCTTTCCCAGCATCAGAGTCTTTTCCAGTGAGTCAACTCGTCGCATAAGGTGGCCAAAGTATTGCAGTTTCAGCTTTAGCATCAGGCCCTCCAATGAACATCCAGGATTGATCTCCTTTAGAATGGACTGGTTGGATCTCCTTTCAGTATAAGGGACTCTCAAGAGTCTTCTCCAACACCACAGTTCAAAAGCATCGATTCTTCGGCGATCAGCTTTCTTCACAGTCCAACTCTCACATCCATACATGACCACGGGAAAAACCATTGCCTTGACTAGACGGACCTTGGTTGGCAAAGTAATGTCTCTGCTTTTTAATATACTATCAAGATTGGTCATAACTTTCCTTCCAAGGAGCAAGCGTCTTTTAATTTCATGGCTGCAATCAGCATCTGCAGTGATTTTGGAGCCCAAAAAAATAAACTCTGACACTGTTTCCACTGTTTTTCCATCTATTTCCCATGAAGTGATGGGACCAGATGCCATGATCTTTGTTTTCTGAATGTTGAGCTTCAAGCCAACCTTTTCACTCTCTTCTTTCACTTTCATCAAGAGGCTTTTGAGTTCCTCTTCACTTTCTGCCATAAGGGTAGTGTCATCTGCATATCTGAGGTTATTGATATTTCTCCCAGCAATCTTGATTCCAGCTTGTGCTTCTTCCAGCACAGCGTTCCTCATAATGTACTTTGCATATAAGTTAAATAAACAAGATGACAATATACAGCCTTGACGTACACCTTTTCCAATTTGGAAGCAGTCTGTTATTCCATGTCCAGTTCTAACTGTTGCTTCCTGACCTGCATACAGGTTTCTCAAGAGGCAGGTCAGGTGGTCTGGGATTCCCATCTCTTTCAGAATCTTCCATAGTTTATTGTGATCCACACAGTCAAAGGCTTTGGCATAGTCAATGAAGCAGAAATAGATGTTTTTCTGGAACTCTCTTGCTTTCTCCATGATCCATCGGATGTTGGCAATTTGATCTCTGGTGCCTCTGCCTTTTCTAAAACCTGCTTGAACATCTGGGAGTTCACGGTTTACATACTGCTGAAGCCTGGCTTGGAGAATTTTGAGCATGACTTTACTAGCGTGTGAGATGAGTGCAGTTGTGCAGTAGTTTGAGCATTCTTCGCCATTGCCTTTCTTTGGGATTGGAATGAAGACTGACCTCTTCCAGTCCTGTGGCCAGCGCTGAGCTTTCCAAATCTGCTGGCATATTGAGTGCAGCACTTTCACAGCATCATCTTTCAAGACTTGAAATAGCTCTACTGGAATTCCATCACCTCCACTAACTTTGTTCGTAGTGATGCTTTCTAAGGCCCACTTGAATTCACATTCCAAGATGTCTGGCTTTAGGTCAGTGATCACGTTATCGTGACTATCTTGCTCGTGAAGATCTTTTTTGTACAGTTCTTCTGTGTATTCCTGCCACCTCTTCTTAATATCTTCTGCTTCTGTTAGGTCCATACCATTTCTGCCCTTTATCGAGCCCATCTTTGCGTGAAATGTTCCCTTGGAATCTCTAATTTTCTTGAAGAGGTCTCTTGTTCTTCCTGTTCTGTTGTTTTCCTCTATTTCTTTGCATTGATCACTGAGGAAGACTTTCTTATCTCTCCTTGCTATTCTTTGGAACTCTGCATTCAGATGCTTATATCTTTCCATTTCTCCTTTGCTTTTCGTCTCTCTTCTTTTCACAGCTATTTGTAAGGCCTCCTCAGACAGCCATTTCGCTCTTTTGCATTTCTTTTCCATGGGGATGGTCTTGGTCCCTGTCTCCTGTACAATGTCACGAACCTCCGTCCAGAGTTCATCAGGCACTCTATCTATCAGATCCAGTCCCTTAAATCTATTCCTCACTTCCACTGTATAATCATAAGGGATTTGATTGAGGTCATATCTGAATAGTCTAGTGGTTTTCCCTACTTTCTTCAATTTAAGTGTGAATTTCGCAATAAGGAGTTCATGATCTGAGCCACAGTCAACTCCTGGTCTTGTTTTCGCTAACTGTATACAGCTTCTCCATCTTTGGTTGGAAAGAATATAATCAATCTGATTTCGATGTTGACCATCTGGTGATGTCCATGTGTAGAGTCTTCTCTTGTGTTGTTGGAAGAGGGTGTTTGCTATGAACAGTGCATTCTCTTGAAAAAACTCTATTAGCCTTTGCCCTGCTTCATTCCGTGCTCCAAGGCCAAATTTGCCAGTTACTCCAGATGTTTCTTGACTTCCTACTTTTGCATTCCAGTCCCCTAGAATGAAAAGGACATCTTTTTTGGGTGTTAGTTCTAAAAGGTCTTGTAGGTCTTCATAGAACCGATTAACTTCAGTTTCTTCAGCATTACTGGTTGGGGCATAGTCCTGGAATACTGTAATATTGAATGGTTTGCCTTGGAAACGAACAGAAATCATTCTGTCATTTTTAAGATTGCATCCAAGTACTGCATTTCGGAGTCTCTTGTTGACCATGATGGCTACTCCATTTCTTCTAAGGGATTCCTGCCCACAGTAGTAGATATAATGGTCATCCGAGTTAAATTCACCCATTCCAGTCCATTTTAATTCACTGATTCCTAGAATGTCGACGTTAACTCTTGCCATCTCCTGTTTGACAACTTCCAATTTGCCTTGATTCATGGACCTAACATTCCAGGTTCCTATGCAATATTGCTCTTTACAGCACCGGACCTTACTTCTATCACTGGTCACATCCACAGCTGGGTATTGGTTTTGCTTTTGCTCCTGCTCCATCCCTTTATTCCTTCTATAGTTATTTCTCCACTGAGCTCCAGTAGCATACTGGGCACCTACCGACCTGGGGAATTCCTCATTCAGTATCCTATCATTTTGCCCTTTGTTACTGTTCATCGGGTTCTCAAGGCAAGTATACTGAAGTGGTTTGCCATTCCCTTCTCGATTCGTTAAATGGGAATATTGTCTGTTCTCGATTTGAGTCCATAAATTGTGTTCTCCTCTCCAGTATAGACGGATATTGGGGACCATTCTGATTCGCCTAAAGCGAGTCAAGTACAGTTTTGCCTTTCAAGAGGTAATGTGGGATTTCTCTTGAAATTCTGCAGCTCAATATTTCCTCATCTCGGGATGCGGGGATAATTTTGTGGTGTTTCTCGAGTTGAGGCGGGAAGCTGCGTGTACTTCTCGAGTTGCAACGGGGACCTCAGGAACTCTCTTTGGTTGCTTCAGGGAAGGCAGTTCCCCTTTTGTGTTGGAAGGGGAACTTCCGGTTTACTCTCGAGCCGTTAAATGGCAATGGTGGCTCATCTCGAATTGAGTCCATAAACTGTGTTCTCCTGTCCAATGGGGACGGCTGTGTGAGGGAACTTTCTGAGTCACATAAAGGGTGTCAAGTACATTTTTGCCTTTTAAGAGGGAATGTGCTATTTCTCTTGAGATTCTGCAGCACAAAATTTCCTCATTTCTCATTAAGGGGATAATTTTGTGGTGTTTCTCGAGTTGGGCCGGGAAGCTGGGGGTAATTTTCGAGTTGTGACGGGGACCTCAGGAACTCGCTCGGGTTGCTTCAGGAATGTCAGGTGCCCTTTGGTGTTGGAAGGGGAACGTCCTGTTTATTCTGGAGCCGTTAAATTGGAATAGGGTCTCATCTCGAATTGAATCCATAAAGCCTGTTCTCCTCTGCACTGAGGACGGATGTTAGGGACCATTCTGAGTCACCTAAGTGGAGTCAAGTACCCTTTTGCCTTTCAGTCGGGAATTTTGGGATTTCTGTTGAGATTCTGCAGCGCAAAATTTCCTCATCTCCCATTGAGGGGATAATTTTGTGGTGTTTCTCGAATTGCAGCGGGAAGATGGGGGTGTTTCTCCACTTGCAACGGGGACCTCAGGAACTCCCTCGAGTTACTTCAGGGAATTCAGGTCCTCTTTTGTGCTGGAAGGGGAACTTCCTTATTACTCTAGAGCACTTTAAAGGGAATAGGGCCTCGTCTCGAGTTTAGTCCATAAAGTGTGTTCTCCTCTCCAATGGGAACGGATGTTAGGGAACTTTCTGAGTGGTATAAAGTGTGTCAAGTAGCCTTTTGCCTTTCAAGTGGGAAAGTGGGATTTCTCTTGAGATTCTGCAGCGCAAAATTACCTCATCTTGCATTGAGGGTTTAATTTTGTGGTGTTTCTCGAGTTGCCGCGGGAAGCAGGGGTTAGTTCTAGAGTTGCGACGGGGACCTCAGGTTTGCGCTCAGGTTGCTTCAAGGAAGTCAAGTCCCCTTTTGTGTTAGAAGGGGAACCTCTAGATTACTCTCGATCCGTTAAACGGGAATATTGCCTCTTCTCGATTTGAGTCCATAAAGTGTGTTCTTCTCTCTACTGAGGACGGATGTTAGGGACCATTCTTAGTCGCCTCAAGGGAGTCAAGTACAGTTTTGCCTTTCAAGCTGGAATGTGGGATGACTCTTGAGATTCTGCAGCGCAAAATTTCCTCATCTCGCATTGAGGGGATAATTTTGTGGTATTTTTCAAAATCTCGTGGGAAGCTGGGTGTATTTCTCGAGTTGCGACAGGGACCTTAGGAACTCACTCAAGTTACTTCAGGGAAATCAGGTCCCCTTTTGCGCTGGAAATCGAAATTCCGGATTACTCTCCAGCACTTTAATGAGAATAGGGCCTCTTCTCGAGTTAAGTCCATAAAGTGTCTTCTCCTCTCCAATGGGGACGGATGTTCGGGTACTTTCTGAGTGGTATAAGGTGTTTCAAGTACCCTTTTGCCTTCAAGCGGGAATGTGGGGTTTCTCTTCAGATTCTGCAGCACTAAATTTCACATCTCTAATTGAGGGGATACTTTTTTTGTTTCTGGAATTGCAGAGGGAAACTGGGTGTACTTCTCCAGTTGTGATGGGGACCTCTGGAATTTGATCAGTTTCTTCAGGGACGTCAAGTCCCCTTTCCTGTTGGAAGGGGAACTTATGGTTTACTCTCGAGCTATTAAATGAGAATAGGACACCAACTCCAACTGAGTCCATAAAATGTGTTCTCCTGTCCAATGGGGACGTCTGTGTGAGGGAACTTTTTGGGTAGCCTAAAGAGGGTCAAGTAACGTTTTGCCTTTCAACAGGGTATGTGGTATTTCTCTTGAGATTCTGTGGAGCAAAATTTGCTCATCTCGCATTGAGGGGATAATTTTGTGGTGTTTCGCGAGTTGTTGCGGGAAGCTGGGGTACTTCTCGAATTGCGACGGAGACCTCAGGAACACGCTCGGGTTGCTTCAGGGAAGTCAAGTCCACTTTTGTGTTGGAAGGGGAAATTCCGGTTTACTCTCGAGCTGTTAAGGGGGAATAGGGTCTCTTGTCGAATTGAGTCCATAGAGTGTGTTCTCCTGTCCAATGGGGACGGCTGTGTGAGGGACCTTTCTGAGTAGCATAAAAGGTGTCAAGTACCCTTTTGCCTTTCAAGAGGGAATGTGGTATTTCTCTTGAGATTCTGCAGCGCAAAATTTCCTTATCTCGCATTGAGGGGATAATTTTGTGGTATTTCTTGAGTTGCGCCGGGAAGCTGGGGATACTTCTCGAGTTGCGACGGGGACCTCAGGAAATCGCTCAGATTTCTTCAGGGAAGTCAGGTCCCCTTTGGTGTTGGAAGGGTAACTTCCAGTTTACTCTCGAGCTGTTAAATGAAAATAGGGCCATAACTCGAAATGAGTCCATAAAATGTGTTCTCCTGTCCAATGGGGACGGCTGTGTGAGGGAAATTTTTGGGTAGCCTAAAGGGTGTAAAGTACCCTTTTGCCTTTCAAGAGGGAATGTGATATTTCGCTTGAGGTTCTGCAGTGCAAAATTTCCTCATCTCGCATTGAGGGGATAATTTTGCGGTGTTTCTCGAGTTGGGTCGGGAAGTTTGGGGTACTTCTCGAGTTGTGACGGGGACCTCAGGAACTTGCCTGCGTTGCTTCAGGGAAGTCAGGTCCCCTTTTATGTTGGAAGGGTAACTTCTGGTTTACTCTGGAGCCGTTAAATGGGAATAGAGCCTCATCTCAAATTGAGTCCATAAAGTGTGTTTTCCTCTCCAAGGTCGACTGATTTTAATGAAATTTCTGAATCGCATAAAGGGTGTCAAATACCCTTTTGCCCTTCAAGAGGGAATGTGGTATTTCGCTTAGAATCTGCAGCGCAAAATTTCCTCAGCTCGCATTGAGAGTATAATTTTGTGGTTTTTCTCAAGTAGCGGCGGGAAACTGGGGGTACTTCTGGAGTTGCGACGGGGACCTTAGGAACTCGCTCAGGTTGCTTCCGGGACGTCAGGTCCCCTTTGGTGTTGGAAGGGTAACTTCCGGGTTACTCTCGAGCCGTTAAATTGGAATAGGGCCTCATCTCGAATTGAGTCCATAAAATGTGTTCTCCTCTCCAATGGGGACTGATGTTTGTCATATTTCTGAGTCGATTAAAGGGTGTCAAGTACACTTTTGCCTTTCAAGAGGGAATGTGGTATTTCTCTTGATATTCTGCAGCGCAAATTTCCTCATCTGGCATTGAGGTGAAAATTTTCTGGTGTTTCTCGAGTTATGGCGGGCAGCAGAGGGTACTTCTCTAGTTGTGACGGGAACCTCAGGAACTCGCTCGGGTTGCTTCAGCGAAGTGAGGTCCCCATTGGTGTTGTAACGGGAACTTCCGGTTTACCCTCGAGCGGTTATATGGGAATAGGGGCTCATCTCGAATTGAGTCCATAAAGTGTGTTCTCCTCCCCAATGGGGACTGATGTTAGTGAAATGTCTGAATCGCATAAAGGGTGTCAAGTACCCTTTTGCCTTTCAAGCGGGGAATGTTTTATTTTTCTTGAGATCCTGCAGCCCAAAATTTCCTCATCTCGCATTGACGCGATAATTTTGTGGTGTTTCTCGATTTGGGAAGGGAAGCTGGGAGTACTGCTGGAGTTGCGTCAGGGACCTAAGGAACTCGCTCGGGTTGCTTCAGAGAACTCAGGTCCACATTGGTGCTGGAAGGGGAACTTCTGGTTTACTCTCGAACCGTTAATTGGGAATCGGGGCTCATCTCGAATTGAGTCCATAAAGTGAGTTCTCCTCTCCAATGGGGATGGCTGTGTGAGGGAACTTTCTGAGTCGCATATAGGGTGTCAAGTACCCTTTTGCATTTCAAGAGGAAATGTTTTATTTCTCTTGAGATTCTGCAGCGCAAAATTTCCTCCTTTCGTGTTGAGTGGATAATTTTCTGGTGTTTCTCGAGTTTTGAAGGGAAGCTGGTGGTACTTCTCCAGTTGTGACCCAGACCTCAGGAATTTGCTCGGGTTGCTTCAGGAAAGTCAGGTCACCTTTGGTGTTAGAAGGGAATATTCCTGTTTACTCTCGAGCCGTTAAATGGGAATAGAGGCTCATCTCGAATTGAGTCCATAAACTGTGTTCTCCTCTCCAATGTGGACTGATGTTACAGACATTTCTGAGTCGCATAAAGGGTGTCAAGCACCCTTTTGCCTTTCAAGAGGGAATGTGGTATTTCTCTTGAGATTCTGCAGCGTAAAATTTCCTCCTCTCGCGTGAGGGGATAATTTTGTGGTGTTTCTCGAGTTGCGGCGGAAAGCTGGGAGTACTTCTCGAGATGCGACGGAGACCTCAGGACCTCGCTCAGGTTGCTTCAGGGAAGTCAGGTCCCCTTTGGTGTTGGAAGGGGAACTTCCGATTTTCTCTCAAGCCCTCAGATGTGAACAGGGGCTCATCTCAAATTGAGTCCATAATGTGTGTTCTCCTTTCCAATGTTGACTGATATTAGTGAAATTTCTGAGTCGCATAAAGGGTGTCATATACCCTTTTGCCTTTCAAGAGGGAATGTGGTATTTCTCTTGAGATTCTGCAGCACAAAATTTCCTCATCTTGCATTGAAGGGATAATTTTGTGGTGTTTCTCGAGTTGCGGCGGGAAGCTGGGGATACTTCTCGAGTTGCGACAGGGACCTCAGGAACTCGCTCGGGTTGCTTCAAGGAAGTCTGGTCACCTTTTGTGTTGGAAGGGGAATTTCGGTTTACTCTCCAGCTGTTAAATGGGAATAGGGCTTCAACTCGAATTGAGTTCATAAAGTTTGTTCTCCTCTACAATGGGGACAGATATTAATGGAAATTCTGAGTCATATAAAGGGTTTCAAGTACACTTTTGCCTTTAAAAAAGGAATGTGGTATTTCTCTTGAGATTCTGCAGCGCAAAATTTCCTCATCTCTCATTGAGGGCATAATTTTGTGGTGTTTCTCGAGTTGCTGCGGGAAGCTGTGGGTTCTTCTCGAGTTGCGATGGCGACCTCAGGTACTCGCTAGGGTTGCGTCAGGGAAGTCAGGTCCCCTTTGATGTTGGAAGGGGTACTTCTGGTTTTCTGGCGAGCTATTAAATGGAATAGGGGCTCATCTCGAATTGAGTCCATAAAGTGTGTTCTCCTGTCCAATGGGGACGGCTGTGTGAGGCAAATTTCTGAGTCGAATAAAGGGTGTCAAGTACCATTTGCATTTCAAGGGGGAATGTGGTATTTCTCTGAGATTATGCAGCGCAAAATTTCCTCATCTCGTATTCAGTGGATGATTTTATGGTGTTACCCGAGTTGCGGTGGAAAGCTGGGAGTACTTATCGAGTTGCCACGCAGTCCTCAGGAAATCGCTCGGGTTGCTTCATGGAAGTCAGGTCCCCTTTGGTGTTGGAAAGGGAACTTCTGGTTTACTCTCGAGCCGTTAAATGGGAATAGGGGCCATCTCGAATTGAGTCCATAAAGTGTGTTTTCCTTTCCAATGTTGACTGATGTTAACGAAATTTCTGAGTTGCTTAAAGGGTGTCATATACCCTTTTGCCTTTAAAGAGGGAATGTGGTATTTCTCTTGAGATTCTGCAGCGCCAAATTTCCCCATCTTGCATTGAGGGGATAATTTTCTGGTGTTTCTCGAGTTGCAGCGGGAAGCTGGGGTTACTTCTTTAGTTGCAACGGGGACCTCAGGAACTCGCTAGGGTTGCTTCAAGGAAGTCAGGTCACCTTTTGTGTTGGAAGGGGAATTTTGGTTAATTCTCCAGCCGTTAAATGAGAATAGGGCTTCATCTCGAATTGAGTCCATAAAGTTTGTTCTCCTCTACAATGGGGACTGATGTTAATGAAAATTCTGAGTCGTTTAAAGGGTTTCAAGTACCCTTTTGCCTTTAAAAAAGGAATGTGGTATTTCTCTTGAGATTCTGCAGCGCAAAATTTCCTCATCTCTCATTGAGGGTGTAATTTTGTGGTCTTTCTCGAGTTGCGGCAGGAAGCTGGGGGTACTTCTGGAGTTGCAACGGCAACCTCAGGAACTCGCTCGGGTTTCTTCCGGGAAGTCAGGGCCCCTTTTGTGTTGGAAGGGGAACTTCCGGTTTACTCTTGAGCTGTTAAATGGGAATAAGGTCTCATCTCCAATTGAGTCCATAAAGTGTGTTCTCCTCTCCAATGGGCACGTTTGTGTGAGGGAACCTTCTGAGTTGCATAAAGGGTGTCAAGTACACTTTGCCATTCAAAAGGGAATGTGGGATTAGTTTTGAGATTATGCAGCGAAAATTTCCTCATCTCCCATTGAGGGGATAATTTTCTGGTGTTTCTGAGTTGCGGCAATATGCTGGGGATACTTCTCGAGTTGCGATGGGCACCTAAGGAACTCGCTCGTGTTTCTTCAGGGAAGTCAGGTCCCATTTTGTGTTGGAAGGGGAACTTCCGGTTTACTCTGGAGCCCTTAAATGTGAACATGGGCTCATCTCGAATTTAGTCCATAAATTGTGTTCTCCTGTTCAATGGGGATGGATGTGTGAGGGAAGTTTTTGAGTCGCATAAAGGGTGTCAAGTATCCTTTTGCCTTTCAAGAGGTAATGTGGTATTTTCTTGAGATTCTGCATTGCAAAATTTCCTCATCTCGCATTGAGGGGATAATTTTTTGGTGTTTCTCGAGTTGCGGCGTGAAGCTGGGGGTACTTCTCGAGTTGCGACGGGAACCTCAGGAACTCGCTCGGATTGCTTCAGGGGAGTCAGGTCTCCTTTGGTGTTGGAAGGGGAACTTCCGGTTTACTCTCGAACAGTTAAAGGTGAATAGGGTCTCACCTCGAATTGAATCCATAAAGTGTGTTTTCCTATCCAATTGGAACGGCTGTGTGAGGGAACTTTCTGAGTCGCATAAAGGGTGTCAAATACCCTTTTGCCTTTTTAGAGGGAATGTGGTATTTCTCTTGAAATTCTGCAGCACAAAATTTCCTCATCTCGCATTGAGGGATAATTTTTTGGTGTTTCTCGAGTAGTGGCGGGAAGCTGGGGATACTTCTCCAGATGCAACGGGGACCTCAGGGTCCGGCTTGGGTTGCTTCAGGGAAGTCAGGTCCCCTTTTTTGTTGGATTGGGAACTTCCGGTATACTCTCGAGCCGTTAAATGTCAATAGGGGCTCATCTTGAATTGAGTTCATAAAGTGTGCTCTCCTCTCCAATGGGAAAAGCTGTGTGAGGGTACTTTCTGAGTCGCATAAAGGGTGTCAAGTAACCCTTTGCCTTTTAAGAGGGAATGTGGTATTTCTCTTGAAATTCTGCAACGCAAAATTTCCTCATCTCGCAATGAGGGGATAATTTTGTGGTGTTTCTCGAGCTGCGGCATGAAGTTGGGGGTACTTCTCGAGTTGGGACGTGGACCTCAGGAACTCGCTTTGATTGCGTCAGGGAAGTCAGGTCCCCTTTGGTGTTGGAAGGGGAACATCCGGTTTACTCTGGAGCCGTTAAATGGGAATAGGAGCTCATCTCGAATTGAGTCCATAAAGTGTGTTCTCCTCTCCACTGTGGACTGAAATTAGTGAAATTTCTGAGTCGCATACAGGGTGTCAAGTACCCTTTTGCCTTTCAAGAGGGAATGTGGTATTTCTCTGAGATTCTGCAGTGCAAAATTTCCTCATCTCTCATTGAGGGGATAATTTTGTGGTGTTTCTCGAACGGAGGCGGGAAGCTGGGGGTACATCTCCTGTTGCCAAAGGGACCTCAGGAACTCGCTCGAGTTACTTCAGGGAAGTCAGGTCCTCTTTTGTGCTGGAAGGGGAACTTCCGGTTTACTCTCCAGCCCTTTAATGGGAATAGGGCCTCTTCTTGAGTTGAGTCGATAAAATGTGTTCTGCTCTCCAATGGGGACGGATTTTAGGGAACTTTCTGAGTGGCATAAAGGGTGTCAAGTACTCTTTTGCCTTTCAACCGGGAATGTGGGATTCCTCTTGATTTTCTACAGCGCAAAATTACCTCATCTCGCATTGAGGGGAGAATTTTGTGCTGTTTCTCGAGTTGCGGCGAGAAGCATGGGGTACTACTCGAATTGCGACGGGGACCTCAGGAACTCGCTCGTGTTGCTTCAGGGAAGTCAAGTCCCGTTTTGTGTTGGAAGGGGAACTTCCGGATTACTCTCGAGCCGTTAAATGGGAATATTTCCTCTTCTACTTTGAGTCCATAAAGTGTGTTTTCCTCTCCCCTGAGGATGGAATAAGGGACCATTCTGAGTCACCTAAAGGGAGTCAAGTAACCTATGGCTTTTCAAGCGGAAATGTGGGTTTTCTCTTGAGATTCTGCAGCACGAAATTTATTCATCTCTCATTGAGGGGATAATTTTGTGGTGTTTCTCGAGTTGCGACGGGAACCTCAGGATCTCACTCGAGTTACTTCAGGGAAGTCAGGTCCCCTTTTGTGCTGGAAGGGGAACTTCTGGATTACTCTCGAGCCCTTTAATGGGAATAGGGCTTCTCCTTGAGTTGAGTCCATAAAGTGTGTTCTGCATCCCAATGGGGTCGGATGTTAGGGAAATTTCTGAGTGGCATAAATTGTGTCAAAAAGCGGGAATGTGGGATTTCTCTGAATTTCTACTGGGCAAAATTACCTCATCTCGCATTGAGGGGATAATTTTGAGGTGTTTCTCGAGTTGCGGCTGGAAACATGCGGTACTATTTGAATTTCGACTGGGAACTCAGGAACTAGCTTGGGTTGCTTCAGGGAAATTAAGTCCCCTTTTGTGTTGGAAAGCGAACTTCTGGATTACTCTGGAGCCGTTAAATGGGAATATTGCCTCTTCTACTTTGAGTCCATAAAGTGTGTTTTCCTCTCCACTGAGGACGGATTTTTGGGACCATTCTGAGTCACCTAAAGGGAGTCAAGTAACCTTTTGCTTTTCAAGCGGAAATGTGGGTTTTCTCTTGAGATTCTGCAGCGCAAAATTTCTTCATCTCGCATTGAGGGGATAATTTTGTGGTGTTTCTCGAATTGCGTCGGGAAGCTGGGGGTTCTTCTCGAGTTGCAACGGGAACCTCAGGAACTCACTCGAGTTACTTCAGGGAAGTCAGGTCCCCTTTTGTGCTGGAAGGGGAACTTCCGGTTTAATCTGGAGCCCTTTAATGGGAATAAGGCCTCTTCTCGAGTTGTGTCCATAAAGTGTGTTCTCCTCTCCAATGGGGACAGATGTTAGGGAACTTTCTGAGTGGCATAAAGTGTGTCAAGTACCCTTTTGCCTGTCAAGCGGAATGTGGGATTTCTCTTGAAATTCTGCAGCTCAAAATGACCTCATCTCGCATTGAGGGGATAATTTTGTGGTGTTTCTCGAGTTGCGACGGGAACCTCAGGAACTCACTCGAGTTACTTCAGGAAAGTCAGGTCCCCTTTTGTGTTGGAAGGGGAACTTCTGGATTACTCTCGAGCCCTTTAATGGGAATAGGGCCTCTTCTTGAGTTGAGTCCATAAAGTGTGTTCTGCATCCCAATAGGGTCGGATGTTAGGGAAATTTCTGAGTGGCATAAATTGTGTCAAGTACCCTTTTTCCTTTCAAGCGGGAATGTGGGATTTCTCTGAGTTTTTACTGCGCAAAATTACCTCATCTAGCATTGAGGGGATAATTTTGAGGTTTTTCTAGAGTTGCGGCGGGCAACATGGGGTACTATTTGAATTGCGATGGGGACCTCAGGAACTAGCTCGGATTGCTTCAGGGAAGCAAAGTCCCCGTTTGTGTTGGAAAGCAAACTTCCGGATTACTCTGGAGCCGTTAAATGGGAATATTGCCTCTTCTCGATTTGAGTCCATAAAGTCTGTTCTATCTACTGAGGGCTGATGTAAGAGCACAGTCTGAGTCGCCTATTTGGAGTAAGGTACTCTTTTGCCTATCAAGCGGGATGTGGGATTTCTCTTGAGATTTTGCAGCGCAAAATTTCCTCATCTCGCATTGAGGGGATAATTTTGTAGTGTTTCTCGAGTTGCAGCGTTAAGCTGGGGGTGCATCTCGAGTTGCGATGGGGACCTCAGGAACTCACTCGGGTTGCTTCAGGGAAGTCAGGTCCCCTTTCGTGTTGCAAGGGGAACTTCCGGTTTTCTCTCGAGCCGTTTAATGGGAATAGGGGCTCATCTCGAATTGAATCCATAAAGTGTGTTCTCCTCTCCAATGGGGACGGCTGTTTGAGGGAAACTTTTTGAGTCGCATCAAGGGTGTCAAGTACTCTTTTGCCTTTCAAGAGGGAATGTGGTATTTCTCTTGAGATTCTGCAGCATAAAATTTCCTCATCTTGATTAAGGGGATAATTTTGTGGTGTTTCTCGAGTTGCGCCTGGAAGCTGGGGGTACTTCTCGAGTTGCAACGGGGACCTCAGGAACTCGCTCGTGTTGCTTCAGGGAAGTCAAGTCGCCTTTTTTGTTGGAAGGGGAACTTCCGGTTTTCTCTCAAGGCGTTAAATGGGAATAGGGGCTCAACTCGAATCGAGTCAATAAAGTGTGCTCTCCTCTACAATGCGGATTGATGTTAGTGAAATTTCTGTGTCGCATCAAGGGTGTCAAGTACCCTTTTGCCTTTCAAGAGGGAATGTGGTATTTCTCTTGAGATTCCGCAGTGCAAAATTTCTTCATCTCTCATTGAGGCAATAATTTTGTGGTGTTTCTCGAATGGAGGCGGGAAGCTGGGCGTACATCTCCAGTTGCAACGGGGACCTCAGGAACTCGCTCGCGTTGCTTCAGGGAAGTCAAGTACTGTTTTGTGTTGGAAGAGGAACTTCCGGATTACTCTCAAGCCTTTAAATGGGAATACTGCCTCTTTTCCTTCTGAGTCCATATAGTGTGTTTTCCTCTCCACTGAGGACGGATGTTAGGGACTATTCTGAGTCACCTAAAGGGAGTCAAGTAATCTTTTGCTTTTCAAGCGGAAATGTGGGGTTTCTCTTGAGATTCTGCAGCGCAAAATTTCTTCATCTCGCATTGAGGGCATAATTCTGTGGTGTTTCTCGAGTTGCGGCGGGAAGCTGGGGGTTCTTCTCGAGTTGCAATGGGAACCTCAGGAACTCGCACGGGTTGCTTCAGGGAAGTCAGGTCCCCTTTGGTGTTGGAAGGGGAACTTCCAGTTTACTCTCGAGCCGTTAAATGGGAATATTGGCTCATCTCGAATTGAGTTCATATAGTGTGTTCCCCTCTCCACTGGGGACTGAAGTTAGTGGAATTTCTGAGTTCATAAAGGGTGTCAAGTACCCTTTTGCTTTTCAAGAGGAATGTGGGTTTTCTCTTGAGATTCTGCAGCGCAAAATTTCCTCATCTCGCTTTGAGGGGATAATTTTGTGGTGTTTCTCGAGTTGCAGCGGTAAGCTGGGGGTGCTTCTTGAGTTGTGACGGGGACCTCAGGAACTCACTCGGGTTGCTTCAGGGAAGTCAGGTCGCCTTTTGTGTTGTAAGGGGAACTTCCGGTTTTCTCTCGAGCCGTTTAATGGGAATAGGGGCTCATCTCGAATTGAGTCCATTAAGTGTGCTCTCCTCTCCAATGGGGACGGTTGTTTAAGGGAACTTTTTGAGTCGAATTAAGGGTGTCAATACCCTTTTGCCTTTCAAGAGGGAATGTGGTATTTCTCTTGAGATTTTGTAGTGCAAAATTTCCTCATCTCGCATTGAGGGGTAATTTTGTGGAGTTTCTCGAGTTGCGGAAGGAAGCAGGGGATACTTCCTGATTTGCAACGGGGACTTCAGGAACTCGCTCTGGTTTCTTCAGGTAAGTCAAGTCCCCTTCTTTGTTGGAAGTGGAACTACCGGATTACTCTCCAGCCATTAAATGGGAATATTGCCTCTTCTCGATTTTAGTCCACAAGTGTGATCTCTCCTCCGAAGAGAGATATTAGGGACCGTTCTGAGTCGCCGAAAGGGACTCAAGTACACTTGGGCCTTTCAAGAGGGCATGTGGGATTTCTTTTGAGATTCTGCAGCGCAAAATTTCCTCATCTCGCTTTGAGGGGATAATTTTGTGATGTTTCTCGAATGGAGGAGGGAAGCTGGGCGTACATCTCCAGTTGTGACGGGGACCTCAGGAACCCACTCGAGTTACTTCAGGGAAGTCAAGTCCCGTTTTGTGTTGGAAGGGGGACTTCCGGATTACTCTCGAGCCTTTAAATGGGAATATTGCCTCTTCTCCTTCTGAGTCCAAAAAGTGTGTTTTCCTCTCCACTGAGGACGGATGTTAGGGACTATTCTGAGTCACCTAAAGGGAGTCATGTAATCTTTTGCTTTTCAAGAGGAAATGTGGGTTTTCTCTTGAGATTCTGCAGCGTAAAATTTCTTCATCTCACATTGAGGGGATAATTCTGTGGTGTTTCTCGAATTGCGACGGGAATCTGGTGGTTCTTCTCGAATTGGGACGGGAACCTCAGGAACTCACTCGTGTTACTTCAGGGAAGTCAGGTCCCCTTTTGTGCTGGAAGGGGAACTTCCGGTTTACTCTCGAGCCCTTTAATGGGAATAGGGCCTCTTCTCGAGTTGAGTCCCTAAAGTGTGTTCTCCTCTCCAATGGGGACGGATGTTAGGGAACTTTTTGAGTGACATAAAGTGTGTCAAGTACCCTTTTGCCTTTCAAGCGGGAATGTGGGATTTCTCTTGAGATTCTGCAGCGCAAAATTTCCTCATCCAGCATTGAGGGGATAATTTTGTTGTGTTTCTCGAATTACAGCGGGAAGCTGGGCGTACTTCTCCAGTTGAGACGGGGACCTCAGGAATTCGCTCGGGTTGCTTCAGGGAAGTCACGTCTCCTTTTGTGTTGGAAGGGGAACTTCCGGAGTACTCTCAAGCCGTTAAATGGGAATATTTCCACTTCTCGATTTGAGTCCATAAAGTGTGTTTTCCTCTCCACTGAGGACGGATGTTAGGGACCATTCTGAGTCACCTAAAGGGAGTCAAGTAACCTTTTGCTTTTCAAGCAGAAATGTGGGTTTTCCCTTGAGATTCTGCAGCACAAATTTTCTTCATCTCGCATTGAGGGGATAATTTTGTGGTGTTTCTCGAGTTGCGACGGGAACCTCAGGAACTCACTCGAGTTACTTCAGGAAAGTCAGGTCCCCTTTTGTGCTGGAAGGGGAACTTCTGGATTACTCTCGAGCCCTTTAATGGAAATAGGGCCTCTTCTTGAGTTGAGTCCATAAAGTGTGTTCTACATCCCAATAGGGTCGGATGTTAGGGAAATTTCTGAGTGGCATGAATTGTGTCAAGTACCCTTTTTCCTTTCAAGCGGGAATGTGGGATTTCTCTGAGTTTCTACTGCGCAAAATTACCTCATCTCGCATTGGGGGGATCATTTTGAGGTGTTTTTCGAGTCGCGGCGGGAAACATAGGATACTATTTGAATTGAGACGGGGACCTCAGGAACTAGCTCAAGTTGCTTCAGGGAAGTCAAGTCCCGTTTTGTGTTGGAAGGGTAACTTCCGGATTAATCTGGATCCGTTAAATGGGAATATTGCCTCTTCTACTTTTGAGTATATAAAGTGTGTTTTCCTCTCCATTGAGGACGGATTTTTCGGACCATTCTGAGTCACCTAAAGGGAGTCAAGTAACCTTTTGCTTTTCAAGTGGAAATGTGGGTTTTCTCTTGAGAGTCTGCAGCGCAAAATTTCTTCATCTCGCATTGAGGGGATAATTTTGTGGTGTTTCTCGAATTGCGACGGGAAGCTGGGGGTTCTTCTCGAGTTGCGATGGGAACCTCAGGAACTCACTCGCGTTACATCAGGGAAGTCAGGTCCCCTTTTGTGCTGGAAGGGGAACTTCCGGATTACTCTGGAGCCCTTTAATGGGAATAAGGCCTCTTCTCGAGTTGAGTCCATAAAGTGTTTTCTCCTCTCCAATGGGGACAGATGTTAGGGAACTTTCTGAGTGGCTTAAAGTGTGTCAAGTACCCTTTTGCCTGTCAAGCGGGAATGTGGGATTTCTCCTGAGATTCTGCAGCGCAAAATGACCTCATCTTGCATTGAGGGGATAATTTTGTGCTGTTTCTCGAGTTGCGGCGGAAAGCTGGGGGTACTTCTCTAGTTGCAAACGGGACCTCAGGAAATCGCTCAGGTTGCTTCAGCGACGTCAAGTCCTTTTTTTGCTTGAAGGGGTACTTCCGGATTAGCCTCGAGCACTTTATTGGGAATAGGGCCTCTTCTTGATTTGAGTCCATAAAAAGTGTTCTCCTCTCCACTGAAGACAGATGTTAATGACCATTCTGAATCGCCTAAACGTTGTCAATTACCTTTTTGCCTTTCAAGCGGAAATGTGGGATTGCTTTTGAGATTCTGCCCCGCAAAATTTCCTCATCTCCCATTAAGGGGATAATTTGTCCTGTTTCTCGAATTGCAGCAGGAAGCTTTGTGTACTTCTCCAGTTTCGACGGGGACTTCAGCAACTCACTCAAGTTACTTCAGGGAAGTCAGGTCCCCTTTTGTGTTGGAAGAGGCGATTCTAGAGTACTCTTGAGCCATTAAATGGCAATATTACCTCTTCTCGATTTGAGTCTATAAAGTGTGTTCTCCATTCCACTGAGGACGGATGTAAGAGCACATTCTGAGTCGCCTATTTGGAGTAAGGTACCCTTTGCCTATCAAGCGGGATGTGGGATTTCTCTTGAGATTCTGCAGCGCAAAATTTCCTCATCTCGCATTGAGTGGATAATTTTATTGTGTTTCTCGAATTGCGGTGAGAAGCTGGGGATACTTCTCGAGTTGCGACGGGGACCTCAGGAACTCACTCGAGTTACTTCAGGGTAGTCAGGTCCCCTTTTGTGCTGGAAGGGAAACTTCCGGATTACTCTCCAGCCCTTTAATGTAAATAGCGCCTTTTCTCGATTTGAGTCCTTAAAGTTAGTTCTCCTCTCCACTGGGGACGGATTTTAGGGAACTTTCAGAGTGGCATAAAGTTTGTCAAGTACCATTTTTCCTTTCAAGCGGGAATGTGGGATTTCCCTTGAGATTCTGCAGCGCAAATTTTCCTCATCTCGCATTGAGGGGTAATTTTGTGGAGTTTCTCGAGTTGCGGTTGGAAGCTGGGGGGAATTTCTCGAGTTGCGACGAGGACCTCGGGAACTTACTCGAGTTACTTCAGGGAATTCAGGTCCTTTTTTGTGCTGGAAGGGGAACTTCCGGATTACTCTGGAGCCCTTTAATGGAAATAGGGCCTCTTCTCAAGTTGAGTCCATAAAGTGTGTTCTCCTCTCCAATGGGGACGAATGGTAGGGAACTTTCTCAGTGGCATAAAGTGTGTCAAGTACCCTTTTGCTTTTCAAGCGGGAATGTGGGATTTCTCTTGAAATTCTGCAGCGCAAAATTTCCTCATCTCACAATGAGGGGATAATTTTGTGGTGTTTCACGAATTGTGGCGGGATACTGAGGGTACTTCTCGAGTTGCGACGTGAACTTCAGGAACTCACTGGAGTTACTTCAGGGAAGTCAGGTCCCATTTTGTGCTGCAAGGGGAACTTCCGGATTATTCTCGAGCCGTTAAACAGAAATATTGCCTCTTCTCGATTTGAGTCCATAAAGTGTGTTCTCCTCTCCACTGAGGACGGATGATAGGGACCATTCTGAGTCGCCTAAAGGGAGTCAAGTACCCTTTTGTCTTTCAAGCGGGAATGTGGGATTTCTCTTGAGATTTTGCAGTGCAAAATTTCCTCATCTCGCATTGAGGGGTAATTCTGTGGAGTTTCTCGAGTTGCGGAAGGAAGCAGGGGGTACTTCTTGAGTTGCAACGGGGACTTCAGGAACTCGCTCCGGTTTCTTCAGGTAAGTCAAGTCCCCTTTTGTTTTGGAAGTGGAACTACAGGATTACTCTCCAGCCATTAAATGGGAATATTATCGCTTCTTGATTTTAGTCCACAAGTGTGATCTCCTCTCCTCCAAAGAGAGATGTTAGGGACCGTTCTGAGTCGCCGAAAGGGACTCAAATACAATTTGACCTTTCAAGAGGGCATGTGGGATTTCTTTTGAGATTCTGCAGCGCAAAATTTCCTCATCTCGCTTTGAGGGGATAATTTTGTGGTGTTTCTCGAATGGAGGCGGGAAGCTGGGCGTACATCTCCAGTTGCAACGGGGACCTCAGGAACTCACTCGAGTTACTTCAGGGAAGTCAAGTCCCGTTTTGTGTTGGAAGGGGAACTTCCGTATTACTCTCGAGCCTTTAAATGGGAATATTGCCTCTTCTCCTTCTGAGTCCAAAAAGTGTGTTTTCCTCTCCACTGAGGACGGATGTTAGGGACTATTCTGAGTCACCTAAAGGGAGTCAAGTAATCTTTTGCTTTTCAAGCGGAAATGTGGGTTTTCTCTTGAGATTCTGCAGCGCAAAATTTCTTCATCTCGCATTGAGGGCATAATTCTGTGGTGTTTCTCGCGTTGCGGCGGGAAGCTGGGGGTTCTTCTCGAGTTGCAATGGGAACCTCAGGAACTCGCACGGGTTGCTTCAGGGAAGTCAGGTCCCCTTTGATGTTGGAAGGGGAACTTCCAGTTTACTCTCGAGCCGTTAAATGTGAATATTGGCTCATCTCGAATTGAGTTCATATAGTGTGTTCCCCTCTCCACTGGGGACTGAAGTTAGTGAAATTTCTGAGTTCATAAAGGGTGTCAAGTACTCTCTTGCCTTTCAAGAGGAATATGGGTTTTCTCTTGAAATTCTGCAGCGCAAAATTTCCTCATCTCGCATTGAGGGGATAATTTTGTGGTGTTTCTCGAGTTGCAGCGGTAAGCTGGGGGTGCTTCTTGAGTTGCGACGGGGACCTCAGGAACTCACTCGGGTTGCTTCAGGTAAGTCAGGTCCCCTTTTGTGTTGGAAGGGGAACTTCCGGTTTTCTCTCGAGCTGTTAAATGGGAATAGGGGCTCATCTCGAATTGAGTCCATTAAGTGTGCTCTCCTCTCCAATGCGGATTGATGTTAGTGAAATTTCTGAGTCACATCAGGGGTGTCAAGTAGCCTTTTGCCTTTCAAGAGGGAATGGGGAATTTCTCTTGAGATTCTACAGGGCAAAATTTCCTCATCTCGCATTGAGGGAAATATTTTGTGGTGTTTCTCGAGTGCCGAGGGCAAGCTGGGGGTACTTCTCTATTTGCGACGTGGACCTCAGAAACTGGCTCGGGTTGCTTCAGGGAAGTAAGGTCCCCTTTTGTGCTCGAAGGGGAACTTCCGGTTTACTCTCGAGCTGTTAAATGGAAATAGGGGCTCATCTCGAATTGAATCCATAAAGTGTGTTCTCCTCTCCAATGGGGACGGCTGTTTGAGGGAACTTTTTGAGTCGCATTAAGGGTGTCAAGTACCCTTTTGCCTTTCAAGAGGGAATGTGGTATTTCTCTTGAGATTCTGCAGCGCAATATTTCCTCATCTTGATTAAGGGGATAATTTTGTGGTGTTTCTCGAGTTGCGGTGGGAAACTGGGGGTACTTCTCGAGTTGCGACGGGGACCTCAGGAACTCGCTCGGGTTGTTTCAGAGAAGTCAGGTCCCCTCTGGTGTTGGAAGGGAAAAATCCGTTTATTCTCGAGCCGTTAATTGGGAAAAGGGGCTCATTTCGAATTGAGTCCCTAAAGTGTGTTCTTCTCTCCAATGGGGACGGCTGTTTGAGGGAACTTTTTGAGTAGCATAAACGGTGTCAAGTACCCTTTTGCCTTTCAAGAGGGAATGTGGTATTTCTCTTGAGATTCTGCAGTGCAAAATTTCTTCATCTCGCATTGAGGCGATAATTTTTGCTGTTTCTCCAGTTGTGGCGGGAAGCTGGGGGTACTTCTCGACTTGTGACGGGGACCTCAGGAACTCCCTCGGGTTGCTTTAGGGAAGTCAGGTCCCCTTTAATGTTGGAAGGGGAACTTCCGGTTTAGTCTCGAGCCTTTAAATGAGAATAGGGATTCATCTCGAATTGAGTCCATAAATTGTGTTCTCCTCTCCACTGGGGACTGAAGTCAGTGAAATTTCTGAGTCGCATAAAGGGTGTCAAGTACCCTTTGCCTTTCAAGAGGGAATGTCATATTTCTCTGAGATTCTGCAGCGCAAAATTTCCTCATCTGGCATTGAGGGGATAATTTTGTGGTGTTTCTCGAGTTGCGGATGGAAGCATGGGGTACTACTCGAATTGCGACGGGGGCCTCAGGAACTCGCTCGCGTTTCTTCAGGGAAGTCAAGTCCTGTTTTTTGTTGGAAGGGGAACTTCCGGATTACTCTCGAGCCTTTAAATGGGAATATTGCCTCTTCTCCTTCTGAGTCCATAAAGTGTGTTTTCCTCTCCACTGAGGACGGATGTTAGGGACTATTCTGATTCACCTAAAGGGAGTCATGTAATCTTTTGCTTTTCAAGTGGAAATGTGGGTTTTCCCTTGAGATTCTGCAGCGCAAAATTTCTTCATCTCGCATTGAGGGGATAATTTTGTGGTGTTTCTCGAATTGCGACGGGAAGCTGGTGGTTCTTCTCGAATTGCGACAGGGACCTCAGGAACTCTCTCGAGTTGCTTGAGGGAAGTCTAGTCCCCTTTTGTGTTGGAAAGGGAACTTCCGGAGTACTCTCGAGCCATTAAATGGGAATATTGCCTCTTCTCGATTTGAGTCCATAAAGTGTGTTCTCCTCTCCATTGAGGACGGGTGTTGCAGGACATTCTGAGTCGCCTATTCGGAGTAAGGTACCCTTTTGCCTATCAAGCGGGATATGGGATTTCTCTTGAGATTCTGCAGCGCAAAATTTCCTCATCTCGCATTGAGGGGATAATTCTGTTGTGTTTCTCGAATTGCGGTGAGAAGCTGGGGGTACTTCTCTATTTGTGACGGGGACCTCAGGAACTCACTCGAGTTACTTCAGGGAAGTCAGGTCCCCTTTTGTGCTGGAAGGGGAACTCCCGGTTTACTCTCGAGCCGTTAAATGGGAATAGGGGCTCATCTCGAATTTTGTCTATAAAGTGTGTTCTCCTTTCCAATGGGGACGGCTGTGTGAGGAAACTTTCTGAGTCCCAGAAAGGGTGTCAAGTACACTTATGTCTTTCAAGAGGGAATGTGGTATTTCTCTTGAGATTCTGCAGCACAAAATTTCCTCCTCTCTCATTGAGGGGATAATTTGATGGTGTTTCTCAAGTTGCGGTGGGAAGCTGGGGGTACTTCTCTTATTGTGACGCAGTCCCCAGGAACTCGCTCTGGTTGCTTCAGGGATGGGAAGTCCCCTTTTGTGTTGGAATGGGGACTTCCGGATTACTCTCCAGCCGTTAAATGGGAATATTGCCTCTTCTCGTGTTGAGTCCATGAAGTGTGTTCTCCTCTCCACTGAAGACGGATTTTAGGGACCATTTTGATTCGCCTAAAGGAGTCAAGTACCCTTTTGCCTTTCCATCGGGAATGTGGGATTTCTCTTGAGATTCTGCGGCGCAATATTTCTTCATCTAGCATTAAGGGGATAATTTTGTGGTGTATCTCGAATTTCGACGGGATGCTGGGTCTACGTCTAGAGTTGCGACGGGGACCTCAGGAACTCACTCGAGTTACTTCAGGGAAGTCAGGTCCCCTTTTGTGCTGGAAGGGGAACTTCCGGATTACTCTCGAGCCCTTTAATGGGAATAGGGCCTCTTTTCAAGTTGAGTCCATAAAGTGTGTTCTCCTCTCCAATGGGGATGGACGTTAGGGAACTTTCTGAGTCGCATAAAGGGTGGCAAGTACCCTTTTACCTTTCAAGGGGGAATGTGGGATTTCTCTTGAGATTCTGCAATGCAAAATTTCCTCATCTCGCATTGAGGGGAGAATTTTGTGGTGTTTCTTGAGTTGCTGCGGGAAGCAGGGGGTACTTCTCGAGTTGTGAAAGGGACCTCAGGAATTCGCCTGGGTTGCTTCAGGGAAGTCAGATCACCTTTGGTTTTGGAATGGGAACTTCCGCTTACTTCTCGAGCCGTTAAATGGGAATAATGCCTCTTCTCGATTTGATTGCATAAATTGTGTTCTCCTCTAAACTGAGGACGGATGTTCGGGAACATACTGATTTGCTAAATGTGGGTCTAGTACCGTTTTGCTTTCTCTTGAGATTCTGCAGCGCAAAATTTCTTCATCTCGCAATGAGGGGATAATTTTGTGGTATTTCTCGAATTGCGGCGGGATGATGGGGGAATATCTCGAGTTGCGACGGGGACCTCAGAAACTCACTCGAGTTACCTCAGGGAAGTCAGGTCCCCTTTCGTGCTGGAAGGGGGATTTACGGATTACTCTCGAGCCCTTTAATGGGAATAGGGCCTCTTCTAGAGTTGAGTCCATAATATGTGCTCTCGTCTTCAACGGGGACGGATGTTAGGGAATTTTCCAAGTGGCATAAAGTGTGGCAAGTACCCTTTTGCCTTTCAAACTGGAATGTGGGATTTCTCTTGAGATTCTGCAGCACAAAATTACCTCATCTCGCATTGAGGGGATAATTTTGCGGTGTTTCTCGAGTTGTGGCCGGAAGCAGGGGGTACTTCTCGAGTTGCGACGGGGAACTCAGGTACTCGATTGGGTTTCTTAAGGGAAGTCAAATCCCCTTTTGTGCTGTAAGGGGAACTTCCGGATGACTCTCGAGCCATTAATTGGGAATATTGCCTCTTCTCGATTTGATTGCATAAGTTGTGTTCTCCTCTAAACTGAGGACGGATGTTAGGGAACATTCTGATTCGCTTAATGTGGGTCTAGTACCGTTTTGCCTTTCAAGCGGGAATGTGGGTTTTCTCTTCAGATTCCTCTGCGCAAAATTTCCTCATCTCCCATTGACGGGATAATTTTGTGGAGTCTCTCGAATTACAGCGTGAAGCAGGGGGAAAACCTTGAGTTGCGATGGGGACCTCAGGAACTCGCTTGGGTTGCTTGAGGGAAGTCAGGTCCCCTTTGTGCTGGAAGGGGAACTTCCGTATTACTCTTGGGCCCTTTAATGGGAATAGGGCCTCTTCTGGAGTTGAGACCATAAAGTGTGTTCTCCTCTGCAATGGGGACGAATGTTTGGGATCTTTCTGAGTGGCATAAAGTGTGTCAAATAGCCTTTTGCCTTTCGAGCGGAATGTGGGATTTCTCTTGAGATTCTGCACAGCAAAATTACCTTATCTCGCATTGAGGGGATCATTTGGTGGTGTTTTTCGAGGTGCGCCGGGAAGCAGGGTTTACTTCTCGAGTTGCGATGGGGACCTCAGGAACTCGCTTGGGTTGCTTGAGGGAAGTCAAGTCCCCTTTTGTGTTGGAAGGGGAACTTCTGGATTACTCTCGAGCCGTTAAATGGGAATATTGCCTCTTCTCGATTTGAGTCCATAAAGTGTGTTCTCCGCTCCACTGAGGAAGGATGTTAGGAACCATTCAGAGTCGCCTAAACGGAGTCAAGTACCCTTTTGCCTTTCAAGCGGAAATGTGGGATTTCTCTTGAGATTTTGTAGCCCAAAATTTCCTCATCTCGCTTTGAGGGGTTAATTTTGTGGTGTTTCTCGAATTGTGGTGGGAAGCTGGAGGTACATCTCGAGTTGCTACAGGGACCTCAGAAACTCACTCGAGTTACTTCAGGGAAGTCAGGTCACCTTTTGTGCTGGAAGGGGAACTTCCAGATTACTCTCGAGCGCTTTAATGGGAATATTGCCTCTTCTCCTTTTGAGTCCATAATGTGTGTTCTTCTCTCCCCTAGAACGGATGTTAGGGACCATTCAGAGTCGCCTAAAGAGAGTCAAGTACTCTTTTGCCTTTCGAGTGGAAATGTGGGATTTCTCTTGAGATTCTGTAGCACAAAATTTCTTCATCTCACATTAAGTATATTTTTTTGTCGTGTTTCTCAAATTGCGGCGGGAAGCTGGGGGTTCTACGCTAGTTGGGACGGGGACCTCAGGAACTCACTGAAGTTACTTCAGGGAAGTCAGTTCCACTTTTGTGCTGGAAGGGGAACTTCCGGATTATTCTCGAGCCCTTTAATGGGAATAGGGTCTCTTCTCAAGTTGAGTCCATAAAGTGTGCTCTACTCTCCAATGGGGATGGATGTTAGGGAACTTTCTGAGTGCCAAAAGGTGTTTCAAGTACCCTTTTTACCTTTGAAGCGGGAATGTGAGATTTCTCTTGAGATTCTACAGCGCAAATTTACCTCATCTCGCATTTACATTGACGGGATAATTTTGTGGTGTTTCTGGAGTTGGGTTGGGAAGCAGGGGGTACTTCCTGAGTTGCGATGGGGACTTCAGGAACTCGCTCCGGTTGCTTCAGGGAAGTCAAGTCCCCTTTTGTGTGGAAGGGGAACTTCCAGATGACTCTCCAGCCATTAAATGGAAATGTTGCCTCTTCTCGATTTGAGTCCATAAAGTGTGTTCTCCTCTCCACTGAGGATGGAAGTGAGGGAACATTCTGAGTCGCGTAAAGGGAGTCAAGTACCCTTTTGCCTTTCAAGCGGAAAAGTGGGATTTCTCTTGAGATTCTGCAGGGCAAAATTTCTTCATCTCGCATTGACGGGATAATTTTGTGGTGTTTCTAGAATTGCGGCGGGAAGCTGGGGGTAATTCTCGAGTTGCGACAGGGACCTCAGGAACTCACTCGAGTTACTTCAGGGAAATCAGGTCTGCTTTTATGCTGGAAGGGGAACTTCCGGATTACTCTTGAGTACTTTAATGGGAATAGGGCCTCTTTTCCAGTTGAGTCCATAAAGAGTGTTCTCCTCTCCAATGGGGACGGATTTTAGGGAACATTCTGAGTGTCATAAAATGTGTCAAATACCCTATTGCCTTACAAGCGGGAATGTGTGATTTCCCTTGAGATTCTGCTGCGCAAAATTACCTCATCTAGCATTGAGGGGATAATTTTGTGGTGTCTCTCGAATTGCGGCGGGAAGCAGGGTGTACTTCTCGAGTTGCGACGGGGACCTCAGGAACTCGCTTGAGTTGCTTCAGGGAAGTCAAGTCCCCTTTTGTGTTGGAAAGGGAACTTCCGATTACTCTTGAGCCGTTAAATGGGAATATAGCCTCTTCTCATTTTGAGTCCATAAAGTGTTTTCTCCTCTCCCCTAGGACGGATGTTAGGGACCATTCTGAGTCGCCTAAAGAGAGTCAAGTACCCTTTTGCCTTTCGAGCGGAAATGTGGGATTTCTCTTGAGATTCTGCAGCACCAAATTTCTTCATCTCTCATTGAGTATAATTTTGTGGAGTCTCTCGAATTACAGCGGGAAGCAGGGGGAACACCTCGAGTTGCGACGGGGACCTCAGGAAGTCACTCGAGTTACTTCAGGGAAGTCAGGTCCCCTTTGTACTGGAAGGGGAACTTCCGGATTACTCTCGGGCCCTTTAATGGGAATAGGGCCTCTTCTGGAGTTGAGAACACAATCTGTGTTCTCCTCTCCAATGGGGACGGATGTTTGGGATCTTTCTGAGTGGCATAAATTGTGTCAAATACCCTTTTGCCTTTTGAGCGGAATGTGGGATTTCTCTTGAGATTATGCACAGCAAAATTACCTTATCTCGCATTGAGGGGATCATTTGGTGTTGTTTCTCGAGGTGCGTCGGGAAGCAGGGGGTAATTCTCGAGTTGTGATGGGGACCTCAGGAACTCGCTTGGGTTGCTTGAGGGAAGTCAAGTCCCCATTTGTGTTGGAAGCCGAACCTCTGGATTACTCTCGAGCCATTAAATGGTAATATTGCCACTTCTCGATTTGAGTCCGTAAAGTGTGTTCTCCTCTCCACTGAGGAAGGATGTTAGGAACCATTCTGAGTCACCTAAAGGGAGTCAAGTACCCTTTTGTCTTTCAATCGGGAATGTGGGATTTCTCTTGAGATTCTGCAGCACAAAATTACCTCATCTCGCATTGAGGGGATAATTTTGTGGTGTATCTCGAATTGCGACGGGATGCTGGGTGTATGTCTAGAGTTGCGACGGGGACCTCAGGAACTCACTCGAGTTTCTTCAGGGAAGTCAGGTCCCCTTTTGTGCTGGAAGGGGAATTTCCGGATTACTCTCGAGCCCTTTAATGGGAATAAGGCCTCTTTTCAAGTTGAGTCCATAAATTGTGTTCTCCTCTCCAATGAGGACGGATTTTAGGGAACTTTCTAAGTGGCATAAAGTGTTGCACGTACCCTTTTACCTTTCAAACGGGAATGTGGGATTTCTCTTGAGATTCTGCAGCACAAAATTACCTCATCTCGCATTGAGGGGATAATTTTGCGGTGTTTCTCGAGTTGCGGCCGGAAGCAGGGGTAATTTCTCGAGTTGCGACAGGGAACTCAGGTACTCGATTGGGTTGCTTAAGGGAAGTCAAGTCCCCTTTTGTGCTGGAAGGGGAACTTCCGGATGACTCTCGAGCCGTTAATTGGGAATATTGCCTCTTCTCGATTTGATTGCATAAATTTTATTCTCCTCTAAACTGAGGACGGATGTTAGGGAACATTCTGATTCGCTTAATGTGGGTCTAGCACAGTTTTGTCTTTCAAGCGGGAATGTGGGTTTTCTCTTTAGATTCTTCAGCCCAAAATTTCCTCATCTCCCATTGACGGGATAATTTTGTGGAGTCTCTCGAATTACAGCGGGAAGCGTGGGGAACACCTCGAGTTGCGATGGGGACCTCAGGAAGTCACTTGAGTTACTTCAGGGAAGTCAGGTCCCCTTTGTGCTGGAAGGGGAACTTCCGGATTACTCTCGGGCCCTTTAATGGGAATAGGGCCTCTTCTGGAGTTGAGACCATAAAGTGTGTTCTCCTCTGCAATGGGGACGGATGTTTGGGATCTTTCTGAGTGGCATAAAGTGTGTCAAATACCCTTTTGCCTTTCGAGCGGAATGTGGGATTTCTCTTGAGATTCTGCACAGCGAAACTACCTTATCTCGCATTGAAGGGATCATTTGGTTTTGTTTCTCGAGGTGCGTCGGGAAGCAGGGGATACTTCTCGAGTTGCGATGGGGACCTCAGGAACTCGCTTGGGTTGCTTGAGGGAAGTCAAGTCCCCTTTTGTGTTGGAAGGGGAACTTCTGGATTATTCTCGAGCCATTAAATGGGAATATTTCCTCTTCTCGATTTGAGTCCGTAAAGTGTGTTCTTCTCTCCACTGAGGAAAGATGTTAGGAGCCATTCAGAGTCGCCTAAAGGGATTCAAGTACCCTTTTGCCTTTCAAGCGGAAATGTGTGATTTCTCTTGAGATTCTGCAGCGCAAAATTTCTTCATCTCGCGATGAGGGGCTAATTTTGTTGTGTGTCTAGAATTGCGGCCGGAAGCTGGGGGTACTTCTCGAGTTGCGACGGGGACCTCAGAAACTCACTCGAGTTACTTCAGGGAAATCAGGTCTGCTTTTGTGCTGGAATGGGAACTTCCGGATTACACTCGAGCCCTCTATTGGGAATAGGGCCTCTTCTCGAGTTGAGTCCATAAAGCTTGTTCTCCTCTCCTATGGGGACAGATTTCAGGGAACATTCTGAGTTTCATAAAGTGTGTCAAATACCCCATTTCCTTTCAAGTGGGAATGTGGGATTTCTCTTGAGATTCTGCTGCGCAAAATTACCTCATCTCGCATTGAGGGGATAATTTTGTGGTGTTTCTCGAATTGTGGCGGGAAGCAGGGTGTACTTCTCGAGTTGCGACGGGGACCTCAGGAACTCGCTCGAGTTGCTTCAGGGAAGTCAAATCCCCTTTTGTGTTGGAAAGGGAACTTCCAGATTATTCTCGAGCCGTTAAATGGGAATATTGCCTCTTCTCCTTTTGAGTACATAAAGTGTGTTCTTCTCTCCCCTAGGACGGATGTTAGGGACCGTTCTGAGTCGCCTAAAGAGAGTCACGTACCCTTTTGCCTTTCGAGCAGAAATGTGGGATTTCTCTTGAGATTCTGCAGCACAAAATTTCTTCATCTCACATTGAGTATATAATTTTGTGGTGTTTCTCGAGTTTCGGCGGGAAGCCGGGGAAACTTCTCGAGTAGTTAAGAGGATCTCTTGGAATTCACTCTGGTTGCTTCAGGATGTTAGGTCCCCTTTTGTGTTGGAAGAGGATTTTCAGGATTACTCTTGAGCTATTAAATGGCAATAAGGCCTCTTCTCGAGTTAAGTCCATAAAATGTGTTCTCCTCTCCAATGGGGACGACTGTGTGAGGGAATTTTCTCAGACTCACCAGGCGGAGCAGACTCAAGAGATGCCGTCCCCTCCCACGCAGTCGTGAGAGACGCCGGCCCGGCCCGCCCAAATGTGAGAAACCGAGGCCCCACCCGTGCAGTCGCGAGAGACGCCGGCCCTGGCGCAACCGATCATGCAAAGATGCCCGGCCATAAGGAGTTACCCCACACCTGAGTTCAGGGTAGGCGGACAAGAGGAGGTACGCCACGTCCAATAGGCGGTGGCTGTGCGGGAGAGGGCCGAGAGGAGCTACTCACGTTCAAGGTCAGGAGGGGCAGCCTTGAGGACATACCCCTCATCCAAGGTAAGGTGCAGCATCTGAGCTTTCTTGGAGCAGCTGTGAAGAGATATCCCACACCCAAGGTAAGAGAAACTCAAAGAAGATGGTAGGTATTGCGAGGGGGTATCAGAGGGCAGACACACTGAAATCATAATCACAGGAATCTAGTCGATCTGATCACATGGAACACAGCCGAATGTGGTCCACTGGAGAAGGGAATGGCAAACCACTTCAGTATACTTGCCTTGAGAACCCCATGAACAGTATCAAAGGGCAAAATGACAGGATACTGAATGAGGAATTCCCTAGGTCGGTAGGTGCCCAATATGCTACTGGAGATCAGTGGAGAAATAACTATAGAAGGAATGAAGAGATGGAGCAATAGCAAAATCAGTACCCAGTTGTGGATGTGACCAATGATAGAAGTAAGGTCCGGTGCTGTAAAGAGCAATATTGCATAGGAACCTGGAATGTTAGGTCCATGAATCAAGGCAAATTGGAAGTGGTCAAACAGGAGATGGCAAGAGTGAACATAGACATTCTAGAAATCAGTGAATTAAAATGGACTGGAATGTGTGAATTTAACTCAGATGACCATTATATCTACTACTGTGGGCAGGAATCCCTTAGAAGAAATGGAGTAGCCATCATGGTCAACAAAAGAGTCCGAAATGCAGTATTGGATGCAATGTTAAAAATGACAGAATGATTTCTGTTCGTTTCCAAGGCAACCCATTCAAATTTCAGTAATCCAGGCCTATGCCCCAACCCGTAACACTGAAGAAGCTGTTGTTGAACGGTTCAATGAAGACCTAAAAGACCTTTTAGAACTAACACCCAAAAAAGATGTCCTTTTCATTATAGGGAACTGGAATGCAAAAGTAGGAAGTCAAGAAACACCTGGAGTAACAGACAAATTTGGCATTGGAGCACAGAATGAAGCAGGGCCAAGGCTAATAGAGTTTTGTCAAGAGAACGCACTGGTCATAGCAAACACCCTCTTCCAACAACACAAGAGAAAACTTCACACGTGGACTCGCTCGGGTTGCTTCAGGAAGTCAGGTTCCCTTTGGTGTTGGGAGGGGAACTTCCGGTTTACTTTCGAGACGTTAAATGGGAATAGGGCATCTTCTCGAATTGAGTCCTTAAAGTATGTTCTCCTCTCCAAAGGGGACTGATGTTAGTGAAATTTCTGAGTCGCGTAAAGGGTGTCAAGTACCCTTTTGCCTTTCAAAAGGGAATGTGGTATTTCTCTTGAGATTCTGAATTGCAAAATTTCCTCATCTCGCATGAAAGGATAGTTTTGTTTTTTTTCTTGAGTTGCGGTGGGAAGGTGGGGGTTCTTCTCGAGTTTGGACGGTGACCTCAGGAATTCGCTCGGGTTTCTTCATGGAAGTCAGGTCCCCTTTTGTGTTGGAAGGGGAACTTCTGGTTTACTCTCGAGCCCTTAAATGGAATAGGGCCTCATTTCCACTTGAGTCCATAAAATGTGTTCTCCTCTCCAATGGGAAAGGCTGTATGAGGAAACTTTCTGAGTGGCATAAAGGGTGTCAAGTACCCTTTTGCCTTTCAACAGGGAATGTGGTATTTCTCTTGAGATTCTGCATTGCAAAATTTCCTCATCTCCAATTGAGAGGATAATTTTTTGGTGTTTATCGAGTTGCGGAAGGAACCTGAGTGTACTTCACGAGTTGTGACGGGGACCTCGGGAACTCGCTTGGGTTGCTTCAGGGAGGTCCGGTCCCCTTTGGTTTGGGAAGGGGATCTTCCTTTTTACTCTCGAGTCGTTAAATGGGAATAGGGGCTCATCTCGAATTGAGTCCATATAGTGTATTCTCCTCTCCAATGGGGACTGATGTTAGTGAAATTTCGGAGTCGCATAAAGGGTGTCAAGTACCCTTCTGCCTTTCAAGAGGGAATGTGGAATTTCTCTTAAGATTCTATAGCACAAAATTTCCTCATCTCGCATTGAGGGGATAATTTTGTGGTGTTTCTTGAGTTGCGGCGGGAAGCTGGGGGTGCTTCTCGAGTTGTGACGTGACCTCAGGAACTCGCTCGGGTTGCTTCAGGGAAGTCAGGTCCCCTTTGGTGTTGGAAGTGGAATTTCCGGTTTATTCTCGAGCGGTTAAATGGGAATAGGTGCTCATCTCGAGTTGAGTCCATAAAGTGTGTTCTCCTCTCCAATGGAAACGGCTGTATGAGGGAACATTCTGTATCGCATAAAGGGTGTCAAATACCCTTTTGCATTTCAAGAGGGAATGTGGTATTTCTCTTGAGATTTTGCAGTGCAACATTTCCTCATCTCCAATTGAGAGGATAATTTTTTTGTGTTTCTCGAGTTGCGGCGGGAAGCTGAGGGTACTTCACGAGTTGCGACATGGACCTCATGAACTCGCTCAGGTTGGTTCAGGGAAGTAAGGTCCCCTTTTGTTTTGGAAGGGGAACATCCGGTTTACTCTCGAGCAGTTAAATGGGAATAGGGGCTCATCTCGAATTGAGTCCATAGAGTGTGTTCTCCTGTTCAATGGGGCCGGCTGTGTGAGGGAACTTTCTGCGTCCCATAAAGGGTGTCAAGTACCCTTTTGCCTTTCAAGAGGGAATATGATATTTCTCTTGAGATTCTGCACTGCAATATTTCCTCATCTCCAATTGAGGGGATAATTTTGTGGTGTTTCTCCAGTTGAGGCGGGAAGCTGGGGGTACTTCTCGATTTGCAACGGGGACCTCAGGAACTCGCTCGGGTTGCTTCAGGGAAGTCAGGTCCCCTTTTGTGTTGGAAGCTGAACTTCCAGTTTACTCTCGAGACATTAAATGGAATAGGGAATCATCTCGAATTGAGTCCATAAATTGTGTTCTCCTGTCCAATGGGGAAGGCTGTGTGAGGGAACTTTCTGAATCGCATAAAGGGTGTCAAGTACCCTTTTGCCTTTCAAGCGGGAATGTGGGATTTCTGTTGAGATTCTGCAGCGCAAAATTATCTCATCTCGCATTGAGGGGATAATTTTGTGGTGTTTCTCAAATTGAGGCAGGAAGCTAGGGTTACATCTCGAGTGCGACGGGGACCACAGGAACTAACTCAAATTACTTCAGAGAAGTCAGGTCACCTTTCACTGGAAGGGGAACTTCTGGATTAATCTCAAGCCCTTTAATGGTAATAGGGCCTCTTCTCGAGTTGAGTCCTTAAAGTGTGTTCTCCTCTCTAATGGGTACGGATGATAGGGAAATTTCTGAATGGCATAAAGTGTGTCAAGTACCCTTTTGCCTTTCAAGCGGGAATGTGGGATTTCTCTTGAGATTCTGCAGCGCGAAATTACCTCATCTCGCATTGAGCGAATAATTTTGTGGTTTTTCTCAAGTTGCGACGAAAAGCAAGGCTTACTTCTCCAGTTGCGACTGGGACTGCAGGAACTCGCTCGGGTTGTTTTATGAAGTCAAGTCGCCTTTTGTGTTGGAATGGGAACTTCCGGTTTACTCTGGACCCTTTAATTGGGAATAGGGCCTCATCTCGAATTGAGTCCATAAAGTGTGTTCTCCTCTCCAATGGGGACTGATGTATTGAAATATCTGAGTCGCATCAAGGGTGTCAAGTACCCTTTTGCTTTCAAGAGGGAATGTGGTATTTCTCTTGAGATTCTGCAGCGCCAAATTTCATCTCGCATTGAGGGGATAATTTTGTGGTGTTCCTCGATTTTCGGCGGGAAGCTGTGGTTATTTCTTGAGTTACGACGGGGATCTCAGGAACTTGCTCGGGTTGTTTCAGGGAGGTGAGGTCCCCTTTTGTTTTGTGAAGGGGAATTTCTGGTTTACTCTCAAACTGTTAAATGGGAATAGGGCCTCATCTCGAATTGAGTCCATAAAGTGTGTTCTCCTCTCCACTGAGGACGGATGTTAGGGACCATTTTGAGTCGCCTAAGTGGAGTCAAGTACCCTTTTGCCTTTCAATCAGGAATTTTGGGATTTCTGTTGAGATTCTGCAGCGCAAAATTTCCTCATCTAGCATTGAGGGGATAATTTTGTGGTGTTTCTCGAATTGCAGCGGGAAGCTGGGGTTGCTTCTCCACTTGCAACGGGGACCTCAGGAACTTCCTCGAGTTACTTCAGGGAAGTCAGGTCCCCTTTTGTGCTGGAAGGGGAACTTCCTTATGACTCTTGAGCCCTTTAAAGGAAATAGTGCCTCGTCTCGAGTTTATTCCATAAAGTGTGTTCTCCTCTCCAATGGGAACGGATGTTAGGGAACTTTCTGAGTGGTATAAAGTGTGTCAAGTAGCCTTTTGCCTTTCAAGTGGGAAAGTGGGATTTCTCTTGAGATTCTGCAGCGCAAAATTTCCTCATCTCGCATTGAGGGGATAATTTTGTGGTGTTTCTCAAATTGCAGCGGGAAGCTGGGGGTGCTTCTCCACTTGCAACGGGGACCTCAGGAACTCCCTCGAGTTACTTCAGGGAAGTCAGGTCCCCTTTTGCGTTGGAAGAGGAACTTCGGGTTTACTCTCGGGCCATTAAATGGGAATAGGGCCCGAACTCGCATTGAGACCATAAAATGTGTTCTCCTGTCCAATGGGGATGGCTGTGTGAGGGAACTTTTTGGGTAACCTAAAGGGTGTCAAGTACCCTTTTGCCTTTCAAGAGGGAATGTGGTATTTCTCTTGAGATTCTGCATCGCAAAATTTCCTCATCTCACATTGAGGGGATAATTTTGCGGTGTTTCTCGAGTTGCGGCGGGAAGCTGGGGGTACTTCTCGAGTTGCGACGGGGACCTCAGGAACTCGCTTGCGTGGCTTCAGGGAAGTAAGATCCCCTTTTATGTTGGAAGGGGAACTTCCGGTTTACTCTGGAGCCGTTAAATGGGAATAGGGCCTCATCTCAAATTGAGTCCATAAAGTGTGTTTTCTTCTCCAATGTCAACTGATTTTAGTGAAATTTCTGAGTTGCATAAAGAGTTTCAAGTACCCTTTTGCCCTTCAAGAGGGAATGTGGTATTGCACTCAGATTCTGCAGCGCAAAATTTCCTCAGCTTGCATTGAGAGGGTAATTTTATGGTTTTAATCAAGTTGCGGCGGGAACCTGGGGCTACTTCTGGAGTTGCGACGGGGACCTTTGGAACTTACTCGAGTTGCTTCAGGGAAGTCAGGTCCCCTTTGGTGTTGGAAGGGTAACTTCCGGTTTACTCTCGAGCCGTTAAATGGGAATATAGGCTCATCACGAATAAAGTCCAAAAACTGCGTTCTCCTTTCCAATGGGGACGGCTGTGTGAGGGAACTTTCTGAGTCGCATATAGAGTGTCAAGTACCATTTTGCATTTCAAGAGGGAATGTGGTATTTCTCTTGAGATTCTGTAGCGGAAAATTTCCTCATCTCGCATTGAGGGGATAATTCTGTGGTGTTTCTCGAGGTGCGGGGGAAGCTTGGAGTACTTTTCGAGTTCCCACAGGGAACTCAGGAACTCAATCGGGTTGCTTCAGGGAAATCAGGTCCCCTTTTGTGTTGGAAGAAGAACTTTCGGTTTACTCTCGAGCCATTAAATGGGAATAGGGCCTCATCTCGTATTGAGTCCATAAAGTGTGTTCTCCTCTCCAATGGGGACTGATGTTCTTCATATTTCTGAGTCGAATAAAGGGTGTCAAGTACCCTTTTGCCTTTCAAGAGGGAACGTGGTATTTCTCTTGAGATTCTGCAGAGCAAAATTTTCTCATCTCGCATTGGGGGGATAATTTTGTAGTGTTTATCGAGTTGCGGTGGCAAGCTGGGGATACTGCTCGAGTTGCGACGGGGACCTCAGGAACTCGCTCGGGTTGTTTCAGGGAAGTCAGGTCCCCTTTGATGTTGGAAGGGGAACTTCTGGTTTATTGTCGAGCCATTAAATGCGAATAGGGGCTCATCTCGAATTGAGTCCATAAAGTGTGTTCTCTTCTCCAATGGGGACGGCAGTGTGAGGCAACTTTCTGAGTCACATAAAGGGTGTCAAGTACCCTTTTGCATTTCAACGGGGTATGTGGTATTGGCCACCACCCTCAGCACATCAGATCTCTGTGCCTGCACAACACCCAGCGCCAGACCAATATGTCCCACCCCGCCTTCGAGAAACTCCACCTCCATGTGCACTTGTACCTGCTCAGGCTTTGGCGGCAGAACCCGAGTCAGGGCCTGAGTGACCAACTTTGGAGCAGCAGCCTGCCCTGCCTCCTACCAAGGACTCAGACGCCCACCATGACTATCCAACACTTGAAGGGAGAACAGGACCCTGCTCTGTATACAAGCCCAGAACCCTTTGGTAACCACATCATCCAGGGGCGCAGTTGGCTCTGCAGCCTCCATCCCTGTGTTTTCCCCGTGGACGCCGTTTACTCCCTCCACACCCAGGGGAGATTGACTTTCCTTCCCTAGAGCTCATTTTCATCAGGCTCCTAGGCATCTTTCTTCTCATCTTTTATGTCTTTTATGGCTTTCTGTATATTTTGCTCGCAAGTGTGTGTCAATAAATTTTCCTTCCTTGGGAATATGGAGGCCTTTACAATGCTGTGTAAGCGTCACCGCTGTCTGCATTCAGACACCCTCATTCTATCCCCCCCACTTGGCAGCAAAGCCTGGATTCATGGCAAGCATTCCCCGTTCCTCTCTCCCCCGCCTCTCAACATTGAGTCCACTTCTCTCTGCATTTCTTCCCATCCTTTCGGGGTTCCCAATCAACGCTATTCACTGAAATGATAGGAAAATGGATTTTGCTCTTATTGAAGGCGAAAGTTATAGTCTCTAAGTATTGTTAGAGTCTTGGCATCCCTATGAATTCTATAGTCCATGGAATTCTCTTGGCCAGAATCTTGGGTGGGTAGCTTTTCCCTTCTCCAGAGGATTGTTCTGACTCCCCACATATTGGAAGACCAAAGTGTGAAGTAGCCTTTGGGGATCTGAAAGGACTTGTAGGTCCTTTTATAATGTTATCTTCCGAATGAAGCCCTCTCGGCTAATATGCTCAGAATCTCCAGGTAAGCAGTGCTGTTGTAAGTGGGACAACTCAGGCACAAGGGAAAGTGAGTTCTTCCGCCGACACAAACAAACTCATAAGAATAAACCAGGCAGGAGAAATGGAAAGATATACCCACACCAACAAAGGAACAAGTGTTCCTCAGAACACAAGGCCAGAGAAAGACCCACCATCCTTGTGGCCCCCACATGCTTGAGAAAATCAGTGATCAGGAATTAAAAAGAAGAAACATGTGCAGGTCCAATGAGAGGCAATGCACATGGCTAGTGTAGCTCAGAGATGTCCTGACTCTTCGCATGGTCACATGGGCAAAGGGAAACACAGTGCAGGTGGCGGTGGTCATCATCTCACAGCTAGGTGTACAGGATGATGACAACCAGTCTTTGGGACCCAAAGAGGGAGCAGAGGGCCTAGCAGAGCCCATTGACATCTCTCTCGCTCTCTGGCAGAAGAGATTGCCGGACCAATCAAAGTCCCACAGTAGCATCAATTAATGATCAATGCTAACCCTCAAGGTGAATTCCACTTACTTCTGGCACGGTTGCTCCTGTCCTCTTAGATGTTCACCTGTAGCGATCCAAAGCTGCAGACCTGCTGGGCACCTGTGGAGTAGAACCTCACTTCAGCTGCTCACACAGACAAGGACACACAAGGATACCTGTGGCCTCTGGCTCACAGATGGAAGATCAAAGCCCTGTCAACCTGAACTGGGGACCAGTGTTGAAAGAGAGGACGCACCCAACTCCCCTTTCACTGGACACAGCGTCCCTGATGCTAGAGCTGCTGAATCCATTCAACGGTGGAAATTCATGCTGAAAAACACCCATCTTTCAGACAAGGTCTCTAAAAGGGTTTACGAGCAACGCATTTGGAAACCAGAGGGGATGACATGGATGTACATGAAAATTGAGAACTCTCAACAAATGCACTTCAAATGATTCCTGGACATATGTACCATGCAAAACGGTTCATAAATCCAGAAGTAAATGGAGCATACATTAGACATGAACTCTGAGTCTTTACACACAATACAGAAAGGCACTACACAAAGAGTAACCAGAGAACACCGTGAACTTTGTCAAATCCAAGATTAGGACTCTGGGAAAGACCGTCTGAAAAACGCATAAGACACCTCCCACAATGGGAGACAACTCTTTGCATACACAGAGTTTAGGCAAGATTTGGCTCCTAATATGCAAACGACATGAACACAAACTAGCCTGAAGGAGAGGTCTGAAGGGACACCAGGTGAAGGAAGGGACACAGAGAGTATACCGAATGATGCCCAGCACTGATGTCCTGAGAAACACGGTCTAGCTGCACTCCCCGAGCCCCGTGGGACCCTGGACTAGGCCTCTTCCACCTGGAGGCTCAGAGAGATGGACAGTGAGGAAGGGGAAGAGAAATCCTCGGCATTTCTAGCACTCACAGCAAACGATTAGAAAGAGAAGGCAAGTATCAACCCCACCGACAGTAAATTCCCTGAAAGGCAATAGCTAAGAATCCATCTAACCCAAGAGGGGTGCCACTCTTCTCAGAGAACGGCAAGAGATGGATGAAATAAGGTGAAGCCCACCAATCCAATGGAAAATAAGCTGTGCTCATGGATCAGAAGAATTACTCATGATAAGATGATGTTACTTCCCCCTCCCCCGGACCCACACCGTGGGGCAATCTAGAGGTTCTACGCTATTCCTCTCAAAATTAAAACGGCTGCTCTCAGGGCATAAAAACCAAAAAATTCCTAAATGTCTATGGAAACACTAAGGTGTCAAAAGAGTCAATGCAATCGGCCGCAAAAACCTGAAATGTATATAGCAGGCTGCTGATAGCCAATTAGATTATCACACTAGGATCATCAGGATAGCATGGTACTGGGAAGAAATCAAACATTCAGAACCAGATCCATGGAATGGAATTGAGGGTCCAGACATAAACCCAAGCTTCTACGGTCAATTCCTCGACGCCAAACGAGGGGAGGCGATAAGAATGGGAACAATATTCTGTGCAACGAAAGACCGTGGGGATTGCAGATGGTTCCACCTGAACAATCACGTTGGTTTTTGGTCTCAGAACACGTCAGATTCAGTGAAACACATCAAAGCAAAGCCTGAAGTGAAGAAACTCCTGGAAATAAACACAGGACATAGGCTTTTAATGTCAGGGACTTCTCAACTTATGTGGGTGGAAAAGCAAAGTAGGGTCTCTTCAAGTCAAGGAAACAGGAAACGAAAGGACACCCACGAGTTTCCGTCCACTTGAACAGCTTTGCAACAGAAAACCTAAGCATTCACAAATCAAAATGGTAACAAACTGAACACAAAAGGATATTTGCAAACAGAATATCGGAGAAGGGGTTCCTACGTAAAAGAGACTGAGAACTCACACAACTAAGTCTCCCAGAAAAAAACCCAGACCTATCCCTTACCTTAACACCAACTCCAACCCGATACCATTATCTCACTCGACACGAAACCATAGAGCCTCACCCTAGGTCAACACTATACATGTTTACATGCATTCACAGACATGCGAGCATCCACAGGAGAGACACAGAAAGGAAGATACAGAATGAATTTGGAAAGATCAAGAAAGAGACGGAACGAGGGAGAGAGACTGAACAATAGAGAGAGGAAATGAGTCAATTTCACAGAACTTGCATGAATCTCTCTTGAGGATGGAAACAATGACAGTGCCTATTCCCCCTGCAAGGGGGAAAATGACCCAAGTTGATGAGTCTCAAAGACAAGGATTCGGGGAGCCACTGTTGGGGCAGCCTCCCCCAGGCCTTGAGGCTGAGTGGGACACTTGAATAGGACGAGAAAGGTTGATATCAGAGGTCGCGATGTGTGAATATGATTTTCCGGTCCTCCCAATGCAGGGGTCAAGAAATAGGCAGAAAGGGGACTGACTTTTCCCAGGCCCCAGAGCCCATCCAGGCCTGATTCTGCCCATTCTGTGCTGAATCCGTCCTTTGGGAAGTCTCAGTGTCTAAGTTCCATGTGATAGCAGCCTGAACAGTCTGAACAGGCACTGGAGCTGTTTGTAGGATGACAGACCTAGGGAGGAGATGGAAGAGTGACCCCCACTCTGCAGATGGAGAGACTGGGGAAACCCAGGGGGGCACATGTCTTGCCCAGGACCACATCACTTCTGAGAAGAGGGAACCTGGGCTGAAAGCAGCTGTGTCCTCAGAGCTCAGGCCCTGGCTGCACCCAGGTCTCCCAAAGGCTGTGGGGTGGGCTGAATGTGTGTCACTGTGCCTGCACGTGGCATAAGGGCATGGGAGAACAGCCAGAAACCCAGAGGTTCCTTTGGGGAACTTTGTGGAAGGGACCTAGGCCACGAACCAGGAAATGATGTCATTTCCTGGCAACAGAACCCAACAGAACCCACAACCCGTGTATCTAGGCCTCCCCAGCTGAGAGGAGCCCCCAGCCAGATCGCTTGCTGTCAAGATGTTCTGCTGTTTGCCCCTGCCCAGAGGCCGGGTCCTCAGGCGAGCTCACAGGCAGAGAGTGTGGGAAGGCCGTCGACGCTGGCCCAGGGCCCCTCCGAGAGTCCTCTGGCCCTTTGAGAGAAGAAACAGAAAGGTAACAGGGGAGCCCCAGGCCGGGTCCGCCCACCTCTCCCGTCCCAACCGTGGAAGCCTGAGGCCTTTCGCTGTGTGTGGATGGGGGTTTCTCAGGCTGTGTCTGCCTCGAGCAAGCCCAGCCACAGGTGGGTCAGGAGCCCGTGGACCTCTTGTGTCCACACCCCAGGGGAGAGCACGCTTGGTGGCATGGTGAGCGTCCAGGCAGAGCCGTGTGCCCAGGCTGACCTCAAGCCCTTGGCGGGGGGTCTCCATCCTCCCTGGTGGGTATCTGAGCAGGCATTCATCTCTGTTCTTTCTGGGAGCAGAAGGGCAGACGGGCAGAAACATTAGACATCCTGGCCAGGCTCAGCTCAGAAATATCGAAGCACGGCTGGCTGATGGTCACTATCATTGCATACCGTCCCACCTGAGGTGGCCTCTGAGGGGCACACCCCATGCACCTCCCAGAGGTAGGGTTCAGAGCACCACCCCGTGACCAGGAGGCCCAGTGCAGGTTCCAGGTGAGCATGGCCACGGAGGGCTCAGCCCAACTGGCAATGAAGAGGAGGCGTGCAAGTCCTGCTGTGAGACACCACCCAGCACACAAACCGGGGCCCAGTCTAAGGCTGTAACGGAGCTCAGCACAGCTGGCTCTGACACAGAGCTCCAAGAAGCCCTGCCTCAGAGGCAACAGTAGGACCTGGAGCCCAGCACGGCAGAGCTCAGAGGTGAGGCGGCTAGGCTTCTGCATGTGAGTGTGGGGAGGCGGTGCTGAGCCACACAGGGAGGAGTCCTACAGAGCTGGGGCTGGACCTGGACAAAAGGCTGGCCTCAAACTACCCATCTTGGAGACTGCAGAGAAGACTCCGATGCTGGGCCTTCTTAGCGAATCTCTAGGAAGCTTTCATGCCCACTTAGGCACATGGTAAGGCTGGCCTGTGGCAAACTTTCCTTCTCCCCCAGCTCTACCTCTGGCCGTCAAACTCAGCCAGCCTCCATGTCTAAGACTTGTCCCAGGGATCCACTGAGGGGAGATCGAGACCTGAGACGTCCCCACCCAAAGATACGGGGCCAGCTATGTACTGGCCAGCACCCTCAGCACATCGGATCTCTGCATGCATGACGCCCAGCCCCAAGCCCTGATGTCGCACCAAGCCTTCCAGAGCCTCTACCTTCACCGGCACTTACACCTGCTCAGGCTTTGGCAGCAGGATTAAAGTCAGGGCCTGATTGACCACCTGCACAGAGGGAGCCTGTCCTGGCTCCTGCCCAGGACTCAGATGCCCACCATGACTGTCCAACCCCTGCAAAGAGAACAGGCCCCTGCTCTGGACAGAGGCCCAGAGACCGTTCGGCAAATACCTTATCCAGGGGTGAAGTTGGCTCTGCAGCCACCATCCCTGTGTGTTCCCCATGGACGCCCTCCAATCCCTCCCCACCCAGGGGAGTTTGACTTCCCTTCCCCTGAGCTCATTTTCATCAGGCTTCTAGGAATCTTTCTTCTCATTTTTTATGTCTTTTATGGCTTTGTGTATATTTTGCTCACAAGTGTGTGTCAATAAATTTTCCTTCCTTGATGCCATTGGGAATATGGAGGCCTTCAATGCTGTGTAAGGATCACCACTATCTACATTCGGACACCCTCATTCTCCCCCCTCCCCAACTTCACAGCAAAGCCTGGATTCATAGCAAGCACTGCCCGTTCCTCTCTCCCCCGCCTGACAACATTGAGTCTATTTCTTTCTGCATTTCTTCCCATTCTTTCGGGGTCCCCAATCAATACCAATCACTGAAAAGATAGGAAACTTTATTTTGGTCTGATTGAAGGTGAAATTTATAGTCTCTCAGTATCGTTCGAGTCTTGGCATTCCCATGAATTCTACAGTCCATGGAATTCTCTAGGCCAGAATCCTGGAGTTGGTAGCTTTTCCCTTCTCCAGGCAATTGTTCTGACTCCCCATATGTTGGAAGACCAAACTGGATTATTCTGGTTTCTATTTCATTTGAAGTAGCCTTTGGGTATCTGAAAGGACCGTGTAGGTCCTTTCAAGAAGTCATCTGCCAAAGGAAGACCTCTCGGCAAATGTGCTCAGAATCTCCAGGTAGGCAGTGCTGTTTCAGTGGGAATCTGCAGGCATAAGGGAAAGTCTGAGTTCTTCCGCCGGCACAAACAAGGGCTGACCTAGCACAGAATGGGGCAGAATCAGACCTAGATGGGCTCTGGGACCTGGGAAAAGGCAGTCCCCTTCCTGCCTATTTCTTGACCCCCTCATTGGGAGGACCGGAAGGTCACATTCAGCCATCGCTCCCTCTGATATCAACTTTCATCCTCCTGCTCAAGTGTCCCACTCATCTTCGAGGGGTGGGGTAGGCTGCCGCAAAAGTGTCTCCCCGCATCCTTGTCTTTGAGCCTCATCAACTTGGGTCATTTTCCCCTTTGCAGGGGGAATAGGCATTGTCATTGTTTCAAAACTCAAGAGAGATTCATGCACATTTTGTGGAATTGACTCATTTCCTCTCTCTATTGTTCAGTCTCTCTCCCTCCTTCTGTCTTTATTGAACTTTCCAAATTCAGTCTGTCTCTTCCTTTCTGTGTCTCTGCTGTGGATGCTCGCGTGCCTGTGAATGAATGTAAGCATGTATATTGTTGACCTAGAATGAGGCTTCAAGGTTTCCTTTCCAGTGAGGTAAAGGTTTGGGGATGGAGTTGAGGTTAGGGGAAGGGATAGGTCTGGGGTTTGTTCTGTGAGACTTAGTCGTGTGAGTTCTTGTCTTTTTTACTTAGGAAACCCTTCTTCTATATTCTGCGTGCAAATATTCCTTTGTGTTCAGTTTGTTACCATTTTGATTTGTGAATGCTAAGCTTTTCTGTTTCAAAGCTGTTCAAGTGGATGGAAGCTAGTTGATGTTGTTTGGTTTCCTGTTTCCTTGACTTGAAGAGACGCAATTTTGCTTCCGCCACCACACACATGTCGTGAAGTCCCTGACATTAAGGAACCTATGGCCCGTGCTTATTTCCAGGAGTTTCATCACTTCAGGCTTTGCGTTGATGTGTTTCACTGAATCTGAGGTGTTATGAGAACAAAAGCCATTGTGATTATGCAGATGCAACCATCTCCAATACCCACAGCTTTTCGTTGCAGAGGCTCTTGTTCCCATTCATATCGCCTCCCCTCCTTTGGCGTCAATGAAGTGACTATAGAAGCTTGGGGTTATTTCTGGACCCTCAATTCCATTCCATGGATCTGGTTCCGCATGTTTGTACCATGCTGTCCTGATGATCCTAGTGTGATAGTCTAATTGGCTATCAGGCAGCCTGCTATGTACATTTCAGGGCTTTGTGGCAGATTGCATTGACTATTTTGACTCCTTTCTGTTTCCATAGACATTTTGGAATTCTTTGGTTATAATGCCCTGAGAACAGCCTCTGGTGTTTTGAGAGAAATAGCATGCAACCTCTGGATTGCCCCACGGTGGGGGTTGGGGGGAGGGGGAAGTGACATCATCTTACCAGGAGGAATTCTTCTGATCCGGGAACACAGCTTATTTTCCATTGGATTGGTGGGCTTCACCTTCGTTCATCCATCTCTTGCAGTTCTGAGGGGCTTCCCTCCTGGGTTTGATGGACTCCAAGCTTTGACCTTTCAGGAAATATCACTGTCGGTGGGGTGGATCCTTGCCTTCTCCTTCTAAGCGTTTGCTGTGAATGTTAGAAATGCCAAGGATTTCTCTTCCCCTTCTTCACTGTCCATCTCTCTGAGCCTCCAGGTAGAACAGGCCTAGTCCAGGGTCCCCAGGGTCTCGGGGAGTGCAGCTAGATCATGTTTCTCAGGTGCTCAGTGCTGGGCATCATTCGGTGTACTCTCCAGGTCCCTTCCTTCGCCTGGTGTCCCTTCAGACCTCTCCCTCAGGCTCCTTTGTGTTCATCTCACTTGTGTATTAGAAGCTAAATCTGCCTAAGCTCTGTGTATGCAAACAGTTGTCTCCCAGCTTGGGATGTGTCGTTTGCGTTTTACAGACCATTTTTCCCAGAGTCCAATTCTTGGTTAGACAAGTTCACTGTGTTCCCTGGTTACTCTTTGTGTAGTGCCTTTCTGTATTGTGTGTGAAGACACAGAGCTCATGTCTAATGTCTGCTTCATTTCCTTCTGGATTTGTGAACCATTTTCCATGGAACATATGTCTAGGAATCATTTGAAGTGCATTTGTTGAGAGGTGTTAAGTTTCCATAGACATGCATGTCATCCCCTCTGGGTTCCAAATGCGTTGCTCCTAAACTTTTTAGGAGAACTTCTCGGAAAGATGGGTGTTTTTCAGCTTGCGTTTTCACAGTTGAATGGATTCAGCAGCTCTAGCAGAAGGGGTGCTGACTCCAATGAAGGGAGTCGGGTGTGGCCTCCCTTTCAACACAAATACCCAGGTCGGATTGTCAGGGGGAAGATCTTCCATCTGTGAGCCACAGGCCACTGGCATCCTTGTGTGCCCTTGGCTGTGTGAGCAGCTGAAGGGAGTTTCGTCTCAGCAGGCGCCCAGCAGGCCTGTGGCTTCGGACCGCCAGAGGTAAGCATCTCAGAAGACAGGAGCCACTGTGCTAGAAGTGGAGTGGGATCCACCCTGAGGGTGGGCACTGATCGTCAATAGATGCTCCTATGGGACTTTAATGGGTCCGGCACACTCTTCTCCCAGATAGTGAGAGAGATGTCTATGGGCTCTGCTAGGACCTCCACTCCCTCTTGTGGTCCCGAAGACTGGTTGTCACCATGATGAGCACCTAGCTCTAGATGATGACCACTGACACCTGCCCTGTGTTTCCTTTTGACCGCATGTCCACACAAAGCGTCAGGCTGTCTCTGAGCTACACTAGCCAAGTCCATTGCCTCTCATTGGACCTGCATATGTTTCTTCTGTTTCCTTCCCAATCATACATTTTCTCGAGCATGTGGGGACCACAAGGATGGTGGGTCTTTTTCTGGCCTTGTGTTCTGAGGAAGAGTTTTCCCTTTGTTGGTGTGGATTTATCTTTCCATTTCTCCTGCCTGGTTTATTGTTGTGAGTTTGTTTGCGCCGGGAGAAGAACTCAGCATTCCCTTGTGTCTGAGGTATCCCACTTACAACAGCACTGTCTACCTGGAGATTCTGAGCAGTTATCGAGAGGGCTTCGATGGGCAGATGACATCTTGAAAGGACCTACACTGTCCTTTCATATACCCAAAGGCTCCTTCAAATGACATAGAAACCAGAATTCTCCAGTTTGGTCTTCCAATATGTGGGGACTCAGAACAATCCCCCGCAGAAGGGAAAAGCTACCCACTCCATTATTCTGGCCTAGAGAATTCCATGCACTGTAGAATCCATGGGCATGTCAAGACTCTAACAATACTGAGAGACTATAACGTTCACCTTCAGCCACAGGAAAATCCAGTTTCCTTTCATTTCAGTGATTGCATTGATTGGGGACCCCGAAAGAATAGAAAGAAATGCAGAAAGAAGTAGTCTCAATGTTGTCAGGCGGGGGAGAGAGGAACGGGCAGTGCTTGCCATGAATCCAGGCTTTGCTGGGAAGTGTGTGGGGGGATAGAGTGAGGGTGTCCGAATGTAGACAGTGGTGATGCTTACACAGCATTGTGAAGGCCTATATATTCCCAAATGGCATCAAGGAAGGAAAATTTATTGACACACACTTGTGAGCAAAATGTACATAAAGCCATAAAAGACATAAAAGATGAGAAGAAAGATGCCTAGGAGCCTGATGAAAATCAGCTCAGGGGAAAGGAAGTCAGTCTCCCCTGGGTGGGGAGGGAGTGGATGGCATCCACAGGGAACACACAGGGATGGAGCCTGCAGAGCCAAACGCGCCCCTGGACGAGGTGTTTGCTGAACGGGCTCTGGGTCTCTGTCCAGAGCAGGGGCCTTTTCTCCCTGCAGGGGTGGGACCATCATGGTGCTTGTCTGAGTCCTTGGCAGGAGCCAGGGCAGGCTGCCCTTGTGCAGGTGGTCACTCAGACCCTGACTCAGGTTCTGCCACCAACGCCCGAGCAGGTGGAGGGTCTGGAAACGGGGTGGGACGTCGGGTCCTGGGGCTGTGGGTCGTGCAGGCACAGAGATCCGATGTGCTGAGTGTGCCTGCCAATACCCGGTTGGCCACATGTCTTTGGGAGGGTATGTCTCAGGTCTCGAACCCCCCTCAGTGGATCCCTGGTCCTGCGCCTGGAGCTCCCACCTCCGTAGGGACAGGTGTTGGAGGTGGAGGCTCGCTGAGTTTGACGGCCGGAGCTAGAGCTGGGGGAGAAGAAAAGTTTGCCCCAGGCCAGCCTTGCCATGTGCCTAAGTGGGCATGAATGTTTCCTAGAGATTCGCTAAGAAGGCCCAGCATCGGAGTCTTCTCTGCAGTCTCCAAGATGGGTGGTGTGAGGCTAGCCTTTGGTCCAGGCCCAGCCCCAGCTCTGGGGCACTCCTACCTGTGTGGCTCAGCACTGAATCCCTACACTCATGTTCAGCAGTCCCAGCCGCCTCACGTCTGTGCTATGCCGTTCTGGGTTTCAGGTCCTCCTGCTACCTCAGGTGCAGGGCTTCTCAGAGCTCTGGGTCAGGGCCGGCTCTGCGGAGCTCTGTGGCAGCCTGCGACTGGGCCCCGGGGTGCATGCTGGGTGGTGTCAGGGTAGCAGGCCTTGCCCGCTCCGTCTTCATCTTCAGTTGGGCTGAGCCCTCCTTGGCCACGCTCACTTGGAGCCTGCACTGGTCCTCCCGGGCAGGGGGCTAGTGCTCTGAGCCCTCATTCTGGGAGCTGGATGGGGTGTGCCCCTCAGGGGCCAACTCGGGTGGGACGCTCTGCAATGATAGTGACCATCAGCCAGCCCTGCTTCGATATTTCTGGACTGAGGCTGGCCAGGACGGCTGCTGCCTCTGCCTGTCTGCCCTTCTGCTCACAGAAAGAGCAAAGACAAAGATCTGCTCAGCTACCCACCCGGGAGGACAGAGACACCCCTGAGGGTGTGAGGTCAGCCTGGGAACGCGGCTCTGCCTGGACACTCCCCATGCCCTCCAGCCTTCTCTCCCCTGGGGTGTGGATACAAGCGACCCATGGTCTCCTGACCCACATGCGGTTGGGCTTGCTTGAGGCAGACACACCCCGAAAAACCCCCATCCACACACAGCGAAAGGCTTCAGGCTTCCCCGGGTGGGACAGGAGAGGTGGCCGGACCTGGCCTGGGGCTCCCCTGTTACCTTTCTGTTCCTTCGGCAAAGGGCCAGAGGACTCTCGGGGGGGTGGGGGGGCTGAGCCAGTGTAAACCGCGTGCAGACACCATCTGCCTGTGAGCTCGCCTGAGGTCCCGGTTGCATCTGGGCAAGGGCAAGCAGCAGAACATCTTGACAGCAAACGATCTGGCTGGGGGCTCCTCTCCGTTGGGGAAGACTGGATACCCGGTTTGTGGGTTCTGTTGGGTTCTGTTGCCAGGAAGTGACATCATTTCCTGGTTCGTGGCTGAGGTCCCTTCCACAAAGCACCCCAAGGGAACCTCTGAGTTTCTGGCTGTTCCCCTACGTCCTTAGACCACATGCAGGCAAAGTGAAACCACACAGCCCACCCCACAGCATTGGGGAGACCTGGGTGCAGCCAGGGCCTGGGCTCTGAGGACACAGATGTTTTCAGCCCAGGATCCTTCTTCTCAGAAATGATGTGGCCCTGGGCAAGGCATGTGCTCCGCAGGGTAACCCAGTCTCTTGATCTTCAGAGTGGGGAACACTCTCCCATCTGCTGCCTAGGTTTGTTAGCCTACGAACAACTCCAGTTCCTGTTCATACTTTGGGCCTCTATCACATGGAGCTTGGACACTGAGACTTCCCAAAGGAAAGATTTCACACAGGGCTGACCTAGCACAGAATGGGGCAGAATCAGGCCTGGATGGGCTCTGGGACCTTGGAAAAGGCAGTCCGCTTCCTGCCTATTTCTTGACGCCCGCATTGGGAGGACCGGAAGGTCATATTCAGACATCGCCCCCTCTGATATCAACCTTCCTTGTCCTACTCAAGTGTCCCACTCAGCCTCGAGGAGTGGGAGAGTCTGCCCAAACAGTGGCTCCACGCATCCTTTTCTTTGAATCTCATCATCTTGTGTCATTTTACCACTTGCATGGGGAATACGCACAGTCAATGTTTCCAAACTCAAGAGAGATTCATGCAAATCGACTCATTTCCTCTCTCCCTGGTTCAATCTCTGTTCCACGTTCCGTTTCTTTCTTGACCTTTCCAAATTCAATCTGTCTTCCTCTCTGTGTCTCTCCTGTGGATGCTTGAATGCATGTGAATGTATGTAAGCATGTTAACTGTTGACCTAGGGTGAGGCTTTAGTGTTTCGTGTAGAGTGAGTTAAAGGTTTGGGGTTGGAATTGGTGTTAGGGGAAGGGCTAGATCTGGGGTTTGTTCTGGGAGACTTAGTGGTGTGAGTTCTCAGTCTCTTTTACGTAGGAACCCCTTCTCCGATATTCTGCTTGCTAATATTCTTTTTTGTTCAGTTTGCTAGCATTTTGATTAGCAAATTCTTAGCTTTTCTGTTGCAAAGCTCTTCAAGTGGATGGAAGCTGGTGGGTGTCCTTTGGTTTACTGTTTCCTTGACTTGAAGAGACCCAATTTTCTTCCACCCACACACACATGTTGAGAAGTCCCTGACATTAAGGCGCCTATGGCCCGTGCTTATTTCCAAGAGTTTCATCACTTCAGGCTTTGCATTGATGTGTTTCACTGAATCTGACGTGTTATGAGACCAAAAGCCAATATGATTGTTCAGATGGAACCATCTCCAATTCCCACGGCCTTTCCTTGCAGAGGTTCTTTTTCCCATTCGTATCACCTCCCCTCCTTTGGCGTCGAGGAATTGACCGTAGAAGCTTGGGTTTACGTCTGGAACCTCAAATCCATTCCATGGATCTGGTTCTGCGTGTTTGATTTCTTCCCAGTACTATGCTGTCCTGATGATCCTAGTCTGAGAGTCTAATTGGCTATCAGTCAGCCTACTATGTCCATTTCAGAGCTTTACGGCAGATTGCATTGACTCTTTTGACTCCTTTGTGTTTCCATAGACATTTTGGATTCTTTGGTTATAATGCCCTAAGAAAAGCCGTTGGTATTTTGAGAGAAATAGAGTGGATCCTAGCTATTTCAAGTCTTGGAAGATGATGCTGTGAAAGTGCTGCACTCAATATGCCAGCAGATTTGGAAAACTCAGCAGTGGCCACAGGACTGGAAGAGGTCAATCTTCATTCCAATCCCAAAGAAAGGCAATGCCAAAGAATGTTCAAACTACCACACAATTGCACTCATCTCACACGCTAGTAAAGTCATGCTCAAAATTCTCCAAGCCAGGCTTCAGCAGTATGTAAACCGTGAACTCCCAAATGTTCAAGCAGGTTTTAGAAACGGCAGAGGCACCAGAGATCAAGTTGCCAACATCCGCTGGATCATGGAGAAAGCGAGAGAGTTTCAGAAAAACATCTTTTTCTGCTTTATTGACTATGCCAAAGCCTTTGACTGTGTGGATCACAATAAACTGTGGAACATTCTGAAAGAGATGGGAATACCAGACCACCTGACCTGCCTCTTGAGAAACCTGTATGCAGGTCAGGAAGCAACAGTTAGAATTGGACATGGAACAACAGACTGGTTCCAAATAGGAAAAGGTGTACGTCAAGGTTGTATATTGTCACCTTGCTTATTCAAATTATATGCAGAGTACATCATGAGGAACGCTGGGCTGGAAGAAGCACAAGCTGGAATCAAGATTGCTGGGAGAAATATCAATAACCTCAGATATGCCGATGACACTACCCTTATGGCAGAAAGTAAAGAGGAACTCAAAAGCATCTTGATGAAAGTGAAAGCAGAGAGTGAAAAGGTGGGCTTGAAGCTCCACATTCAGAAAACAAAGATCATGGCATCTGATCCCATCACTTCATGGGAAATAGATGGAAAAACAGTGGAAACAGTGTCAGACTTTGTTTTTTTGGTCTCCAAAATCACTGCAGATGCTGATTGCAGCCATGAAATTAAAAGACACTTGCTCCATGGAAGGAAAGTTATGACCAACCTTGATAGTATATTAAAAAGCAGAGACATTACTTTGCCAACCAAGGTCCGTCTATTCAATGCAATGGTTTCTCCCGTGGTCATGTATGGATGTGAGAGTTGGACTGTGAAGAAGGCTGATAGCCGAAGAATCGATGCTTTTGAACTGTGGTGCTGGAGAAGACTCTTGAGAGTCCCTTATACTGCAAGGAGATCCAACCAGTCCATTCTAAAGGAGATCAATCCTGGGTGTTCATTGGAGGGACTGATGCTAAAGCTGAAACTCCAATACTTTGGCCACCTCATGCGACGAGTTGACTCACTGGAGAAGACTCTGATGCTGGGAAAGGTTGGGGGCTGGAGGAGAAGGGGACGACAGAGAATGAGATGGCTGGATGGCATCACCGACTTTGTGGACATGAGTTTGAGTGTACTCCGGGAGTTGGTGATGGACAGGGAGGCCTGGCGTGCTGTGATTCATGGGGTCGCGGAGAGTCGGACACGACTGAGAGACTGAATTGAACTGAGAGTGGATCCTCTGGATTGCCCCACGGTTGGGGTCCGGGGGAGGGGGAATTGATATCATCTCACCAGGAGGAATTCTTCTGATCCTTGAGCACAGCTATTTTCCATTGGATTTGTGGGATTCACCTTCTTTTATCCATCTCTTGCAGTTCTCAGAGAAGAGGGGCTCCCCTCCTGGTTTAGATGAACTCCTAGCTATTGCCTTTCAGGGAATGTAACTGTCCGTGGGGTTGATAATTGCTGTCTTCTAAGCGTTTGCTGTGAGTTTTAGAAATGCCAAGTATTTCTCTTCCCCTTCCTCACTGTCCATCTCTCTGAGCTTCCAGGTAGAACAGGCCTAGTCCAGGGTCCCACGGGCCTCGGGGAGTGCACCTAGACCCTGTGGATCAGACCCTCAGTTCTGGGCATCATTTGGTGTACTCTCCGCGTCCCTTTCTTCACCTGGTGTCCCTTCAGACCTCTCCTTCAGGCTCCTTTGTGTTCATGTCATTTGTATATTAAGAGTCAAATCCTGCCTAAGCTCAGTGTATGCATACAGGGTCCTGCCACCACTCCCATCCCACCCGGGGAAGCCTGAGGCCTTTCCCTGTGTGTGGAAGGGGTTTTCTCGGCATGTGTCTGACTCAAGCAAGCCCAGCTGCATGTGGGTTTGGAGCCCTTTGACTGCTTCTGTCCACACCCCAGCGGAGAGCAAGCTGCCTGTCATGGGGAGCGTCCAGTCAGAGCTGGTGGACCAGGCTGATCTCACGTCCTTGGGTGTGTCTCCGTCCTCCTGGGTGGGTATCTCAGCATATCTTTGTCGCTTCTCCTTCTGGGAGCAGAAGGGCAGACGGGCAGAAGCAGCAGCCATACTGGCCAGTCTCAGCTCACAAATATCAAAGCAGGGCTGGCTGATGGTTTCTATCATTGCAGAGCATCCCACCCGAGGTGGCCCCTGAGGGGCACACCCCATCCACCTCCCAGAGGGAGGGCTCAGAGCACCAGCCCCCTGCCCGGGAGGCCCAGTCCAGGCTCCAGGTGAGCGTGGCCATGGAGGGCTCAGCCCAACTGGCAATGAAGACGGAGCAGGCCAGGCCTGCTACACAGACACCACCCAGCACGCACCCCGGGGCCAAGTCTCAAGCTGCCACGGAACTCAGCAGAGCCTGCCCTGACCCAGAGCTCTGAGAAGCCCTGCCTTGGAGGTAGCAGTAGGACCTGGAACCCAGGAGGGCAGAGCAAATAGATGAGGCGTTTGTGGCTGCTGCATGTGAGTGTGGGGAGGTAGTGCTGAGCCACACAGGGAGATGTCCCCCAGAGCTGGGGCTGGTCCGGGACCAATGGATGGCCTCACACCACACATTTTGGAGACTGCAGAGAAGACTCCGATGCTAGGCCTTCTTATAGAATCTCTAGGAAGCTTTCGTACCCACTTAGACACATGGCAAGGCTGTCCTGTGGCAAACTCTTCTTCTCCAACAGCTCTAGCTCTGACCGTCAAACTCAGCCAGCCTCCACGTCCAAAACGAGTCCCTACAGAGGTTGGAGCTCCAGGTGCAGCACCCAGGGATCCACTGAGGGGAGACTGAGACCTGAGACGTCCCCTCCCAAAGAAATGGGGCGAGCCGGGTACTGGCTAGCACCGTCAGCACATCTGAACTCTGTGCCTGCACGAACCAGAGCCCCAGGCTCTAATGTCCCACCCCGTTTTCCGGAAACTCCACCTCCACGTGAACTTACACCTGCTAGTACTTTGGCGGCAGAACCCGAGTCAGGGCCTGAGTGACCACCTGCAGAGGGACAGCCTGCCTTGTCTCCTGCCAAGGACTCAGACGCCCAACATGCCTGTCCCACCCCTGCAGGGAGAACAGGCCCATGCTCTGGACAGAGACCCAGAGCCCATTCATCAAAAACCTCGTCCAGGGACGTGGTTGACTCTGCAGCCTCCATCCCTGCATGTTGTCCGTGGCAGCCGTCCACTTGCTCCCCACCCAGGGGAGACTGACTTCCATTTCCCTGAGCTGATTTTCATCAGGCTCCTAGGCATCTTTCTTTTCATCTTTTATGTCTTTTATGGCTTTCTGTATATTTTGCTCGCAACTGTGTGTCAATAAATTTTCCTTCCTTGATGCCATTTGGGAATATGGAGGCCTTCACAATGCTGTGTAAACATCACCACTGTCTACATTTGGACACCCTCATTCTATCCCCCCCACTTCCCAGCAAAGCCTGGATTCATGGCAAGCACTCCCCGTTCTTCTCTCCCCGCCTGACAACATTGAGCCTACTTCTCTCTGCATTTCTTCCCATACTTTCGAGGTCCCCAATCAATGCCAATCACTGAAATAAAAGGAAACTGGATTTTGTTCTGACTGAAGGCGAAAGTTATAGTCTCTCGGCATTGTTAGAGTCTTGGCATCCCCATGAATTCTACAATCCATGCAATTCTCTAGGTCAGAATCCTGGAGTCGGTAGCTTTTCCCTTCTTAGTGAATTGTTCTGACTCCCCACATATTGGAAGACCAAACTGGAGAATTCTGGTCCCTATGTCATTTGACGTAGCCTTTGGGTATCTGAAAGGACCATGTAGGTCTTTTGAAGATGTTATCTGCCAAACGAAGCCCTCTCGGCAAATGTGCTCAGAATATGCAGGTAGGCAATGCTGTTGTAAGTGGGACACCTCAGACACAAGGGAAATGCTGAGTTCTTCCGCTGGCACAAACAAACTCACAACAATAAACCAGGCAGGAGAAATGGAATGATAAACCCAAACCAACATAGGGAGAAGTGTTCCACAGAACACAAGGCCAGATCCACCATCCTCGTAGCCCCCACATGCTCAAGAAAATCAGTGATCGGGAAAGAAACAGAAGAAACATGTGCAAGTCCAATGTGAGGCAGTGCACATGGCTAGTGTAGCTCAGAGATGGCCTGATGCTTCGCATGGACACGTGGGCAAAGGGAAACACAGTGCAGGTGGCGGTTCTCATAATCTCAGAGCTCGGTGCTCAGGTTGGTGTCAACCAGCCTTCGGGACCACAAGAGGGAATGGAGGGCCAGCAGAGCCCATAGACTTCTGTCTCGCTCTCTGCCAGAAGAATGTGCTGGACTCATCAAAGTCCCACTGGAACATTTCTTTGCGATCAGTGCCCACCCTCAAGGTGGATCCCATTCCACTTCTTGCACGGTTGATCCTGTCTTCTGAGATGCTAACCTCTGGTGGTCCAAAGCCGCAGGCTTGCTTGATGCCTGCGCAGACGAAACTCCCTTAAGCCACTCACACGTCCAAGGGCACACAAGGATGCCTGTGGCTTCTGGCTCAATGATGGAAGATCAGAGCCCTCTCAACCAGACTTGGGGATCGGTGCTGAAAGGGAGGCCGCACCTGACTCCCCCTTTCACTGGACAAAGTGTCCTTGCTTCTAGAGCTGCTGAATCCATTCAACTGTGGAAATGCAAGCTGAAAAACACCCATCTTTCCGAGAAGGTCTCCAAAAGAGTTTAGGAGTGACACATTGGAAACCAGAGGGGATGACATGCATGTCCATGGAAAATTAACACCTCTCAACAAATGCACTTCAAATGATTCCTGGACATATGTTCCATGCAAAATGGTTCACAAATCCAGAAGGAAATGGAGCAGACATTAGACATGAGCTCTGAGTTTTCACACACAATACCAAAAGGCACTACACAAAGAGTAACCAGGGAACACAGTGAACTTTGTCAAATCCAAGATTTGGGCTCTGGGAAAGACCGTCTGAAAAACACAAACAACATATGCCAAGCGGGAAGACAACTGTCTGCATACACGGAACAGAGGCAGAATTTGGCTCCTAATACACAAACGACATGAACACAAGCTTGAAGGAGAGGTCTGCAGGGAAACCAGGCGAAGGAAGGGACATGGAGTGTATACCGAATGATGCCCAACAATGAAGGCTTGAGAAACACGGTCTAGCTGCAGTCCCCAATAGCCGTGGGACCCTGGATTAGGCCTGTTCAACCTGGAGGCTCAGAGAGATGGACAGTGAGGAAGGGGAAGAGAAATCATTGGCATTTCTAATACTAACAGCAAATGCTTAGAAGGAGACGGCAAGTATCAACCCCATCGACAGTGACATTTCCTGAAAGGCAATAGCTAGGGGTCCATCTAACCCAGGAGGGAAGCCCCTCTTCTAAGAGAACTGCAAGAGATGGATGAAAGAAGGTGAAGCCCACCAATCCAATGGAAAATAAACTGTGCTCCAGTATCAGAAGAATTTCTCCTGGTAAGAAAATGTCACTTCCCCCTCCCCCCGACCCCCAACTTGGGGCAGTCCAGAGGTCGCACGCTATTCCTCTCAAAATACCAACGGCTACACAAATACAAAGGATTATTAGAGAATACTATCAGCAATTATATGGCAATAAAATGAATAACCTGGAAGAAATTGAGAAATTCCAAGAAAAGTAAAACTTTACAAAACTGAACCAGGAAGAAATAGAAAATCTGAACAGAGCCATCACAAGCTCGGAACTAGAGGCTATAATAAAAAATCTTCCAGCAAACAAAAGCCCTGGTCCAGACAGCTTCACGGCTGAGTTCTACCAAAAATTTAGAGAAGAGCTAACACCTATTCTACTCAAACTCTTCCAGAAAATTGCTGAGGAAGGGAAACTTCCAAACTCATTCTATGAGGCCACCATAACCCTAATCCCAAAACCTCGTAAAGATCCCACAAAAGAAGAAAACTACAGGCCAATATCACTGATGAACATAGATGCAAAAATCCATAAGAAAATTCTAGCAATCAGAATCCAACAACACATTCAGAAGATCATACATCATGACCAAGTGGGCTTATCCCAGGTATGCAAGGATTCTTCAATATCCACAAATCAATCAGCGTAATACAGCACATTAACAAACTGAAAACTAAAAATCATATGATAATTTCATTAGATGCAGAGAAAGCTTTTGACAAAATACAGCATCCATAAAAACCATCCAGAAAGTGGAAATAGAAGGGACATATCTCAATAAAAGCTATATATGACAAACCCACAGCAAACCTTATCCTCAACAGTGAAAATCTGAAAGCATTTCCCCTAATGTCAGGAATAAGACAAGGGTGCCCATTTGCACCACTACTATTCAACATAGTTCTGGAAGTTTTGGCTACAGCAATCAGAGCAGAAAAAGACATAAAAGGAATACAAATTGGAAAAGAAGAAGTAAAACTTTCACTGTTCGCTGATGATGTGATCCTCTACACAGAAAACCCTAAAGAATCTACCAGAAAACTACTAGAGCTAATCAATGAATACAGTAAAGTTGAAGGATATATAGTCAACACACAGAAATCACTTACATTCCTTTACACTAATAATGAGAAAATAGAATGAGAAATTAAGGAAACTCTTCCATTCTCTGTTGCAACGAAAAGATTTAAATACTTAAGAATGTATTTACCTAAGGAAACAAAAGACTTGTACACAGAAAACTATAAAACACTAGTGAACATAATCAAAGAGTACACTAATAGATGGAGAAATATACCATGTTCGTGTATTGGAAAAATAAATATTGTTAAAATGAGTATCATATCTAAAGTAATTTATACATTCAATGCAATCCTTGTCCAGCTACCAACGATATTTTTCATAGAACTAGAACAAATAATCTCACAATTTGTATGGAAATACAAAAAACCTCGAATAGCCAAAGCAATCTTGAGGAAGAAAAATGTCACTGGGGGAATTAGACTGCCGGACTTCAGGCTCTACTACAAAGCCACAGTCATCAAGACAGTATGGTACGGGCATAAATACAGAAACATAGATCAATGGAACAAAATAGAAAGCCCAGCGATAAATCCACGCACCTATGTATACCTTATCTTTGACAAAGGAGGCAAGAATATAAAATGGAGAAAAGACGGTCTCTTCAACAAGTGGTTCTGGGAAAACTGGTCAGCCACTTGTAAAAGAATAAAACTAGAATACTTCCTAACACCATATACCAAAATAAACTCAAAATAGACTAGAGAGATAAACATAAAACCAAAAACTATAAAACTCCTGGAGGAGAATGTAGGCAAAACACTCTCTGACATAAATCACAGCAGGATCCTCCAAAACCCACCTCCAAGAATATTGGAAATAAAAGCAAAAATAAACAAATGGGACCTAATTAAAATCAAATGCTTCTGCACAGCAAAGGAAACTATAAGCAAGGGGAAAAGACAGCCTTCAGAATGGGGGAAAATAATAGCAAATGAAACAACTGATAAAGGATTAATCTCCAAAATATACAAGCAGCTCCTGCAGCTCAATTCCAGAAAAATAAATGAGCCAATCAAAAAATGGGCCAAAGAACTAAACAGACATTTCTCTAAAGAATTCATAAAGATGGCTAACAAACACATGAAAAAATGCTCAACATCTCTCATAATCAGAGAAATGCAAATCAAAACCACAATGAGATACCATTTCACACCAGTCAGAATGGCTGCTATCCAAAAGTCTACATGAAATAAATGCTAGAGAGGCTGTGGAAAAAAGGGAACCTTCTTACACTATTGGTGGGAATGCAAACTAGTACAGCCACTATGGAGAACAGTGTGGAGATTCCTCAAAAAACTGGAAATAGAAATGCCATATGATCCAGCAATCACACTCCTGGGCATACACACCGAGGAAACCAGAATTGAAAGAGACACATGTACTCCAATGTTCATCGCAGCACTGTTTACAATAGCCAGGACATGGAAGCAACCTACATGTCCATCTGCAGACGAATGGATAATAAAGCTTTGGTACATATACACAATGGAGTATTACTCAGCCGTTAAAAAGAATGCATTTGAATCGGTTCTAATGAGGTGGATGAAATTGGAGCCTATTATACAGAGTGAAGTAAGCCAGAAACAAAAACACCAATACAATATACTAACGCATATATATGGAATTTAGAAAGATGCAAATGATAACCCCGTATACGAGACAGCAAAAGAGAAACAGATGTATAAAAGAGTCGTACGGATTCTGTGGGAGAGGGTGAGGATGGGATGGTTTGGGAGAATGGCATTGAAACATGTATATTATCATATGTGAAACGAATCACCAGTTCAGGGTCGAGGCATGTTACAGGATGTTCAGGGCTGGTATGATCCGGAGGGAAAATAAAGGAAGAAGGGAGGTGGGAGGGTGGTTCGGGAGAGGGACCTCATGTACACCCGAGGCGGATTCATGTCAATGTATGGCAAAATGAACCAATATAATATTGTAAAATAATTAGCTTCCAATAAAAAAAAAAAAAACCATCGGCTATTCTCAGGGCATTATAACCAATGAATTCCAAAATGTCTATGGAAACACAAAGGAGTCAAAAGAGTCAATGCAATCTGCCACAAAGCCCTGAAATGGACATAGCAGGCTGCTTGATAGCCAATTAGACTATCACACTAGGATCATCAGGACAGCATTGTACTGGGAAGAAATCAAACAAGCAGAACCAGATCCATGGAATGGAATTGAGGGTCCAGAAAAAAAAAAGTCCACGCTTCTACGGTTAATTCCTCAATGCCAAAGGAGGGGAGGTGATACGAATGAGAACATGAGCCTCTGCAATGAAAGGCCGTGGGAATTGGAGATGGTTCCATCTGAACAATCACATTGGCTTTTGGTCTCAGAACACGTCAGATTCAGTGAAACACATCAACGCAAAGCCTGAAGTGATGAAACTCCTGGAAATAAGCACGGGCCATAGGCTCCTTCATGTCATGGACTTCTCAACATGTGTGTGGGGGGGGGTAGAAAATTGGGTCTCTTCAAGTCAAGGAAACAGTAAACCAAAGGACACCCACGGGCTTCCATCCACTTGAACAGATTTGCATCAGAAAAGCTGAGCATTCACAAATCAAAATGGTAACAAACTGAACAAAAAAGAATATTAGCAAGCAGAATATTGGAGAAGGGGTTCCTACGTGTCTCCCAGAACAAACCCCAGACCTATCCCTTCCCCTAACACCAAATCCAACAACAAACATTTAACTCACTCGACACGAAACCCTAAAACCTCAAACAATTTCAACAACATACATGCGTCCATGCATTCACATGCATGCGAGCATCCAGAGGAGAGACACAGAGAGAAAGAGACAGACTGAATTTGGAAAGGTCAAGAAAGAGAGGGAACGAGGGAGAGGGACTGAACAATGGAGAGAGGAAATGATTCGATTTCATAGAATTTGCATGAATCTCTCTTGTGGTTGGAAACAATGACTGTGCTTTTCCCCCAACGGGGACAATGACTCAAGATGATGAGACTCAAGGACAAGGATGCGGGGAGACACTGTTGGGGCAGACTCCCCCAGCCTTCGAGGCCGAGTGGGGCAATTGAGGAGGATGGGGAAGGTTGATATCAGAGGGGGTGATGTCTGAATATGACTTTCCGGTCCTCCAAATGCAGGGGTCAAGAAATAGGCAGAAAGGGGACTATCTTTTCCCAGGTCCCAAAGCCCATCCAGGCCTGATTCTGCCCCATTCTGTGCGAGGTCAGCCCTGTGTGGAATCCATCCTTTGGGAAGTCTCAGTGTCCAAGCTCCGTGTGATTGCGGCCCAATGTTTGAACAGGCACTGGAGCTGTTCGTAGGCTGACAGACCTAGGCAGGAAATGGGAGAGTGACCCCCACTCTGCAGATGGAGAGAGTGGGGAAAACCTGCAGGGCACATGCCTTGCCCAGGGCCACTTCAATTCTGAGAAGGAGCCTGGGCTGAAAGCAGCTGTGTCCTCAGAGCTCAGGCCCTGGCTGCACCCAGGTCACCCCAATGCTGTGGGGTGGGCTGTGTGTGTCACTGTGCCTGCACGTGGCCTGAGGGCGTGGGGAAACAGCCAGAAACCCAGAGGTTCCCTTGGGGAGCTTTGTGGAAGTGACCTCGGCCATGAACCAGGAAATGATGTCACTTCCTGGCAACAGAACCCAACAGAACCGGCAACCCTGGTATCCAGGCCTCCTCAGTGGAGAGGAGTCCCCAGCCAGATCACTTGTTTTCAAGATGTTCTGTTGTTTGCCCCTGCCCAGAGGCCGGGGCGTCAGGCGAACTCACAGGCAGAGAATGTGGGAACGTGGATGACGCTGGCTCAGGGACCCCGGAGAGGCCTCTGGCCCTTTGCCCTAAGGAACAGAAAGGTAACAGGGAGGCCCAGGCCGGGTCCGGCCACCTCTCCCGTCCCACATGGGGAAGCCTGAGGCCTTTGCCTGTGTGTTGATGGGGGTTTCTCGGGGTGTGTCTGCCTTAAGCAAGCCCAGCCGCATATTGGTCAGGAGCTCGTGGGTCGCTTTTGTCCACACCACAGGGGAGAGCAGGCTGGTGGCATGGGAAGCATCCGGGCAGAGCTGGCTGCCCAGGCTGACCTCACTCCCTCAGGGGTATCTCTGTCCTCCCGATTGCGTATCTGAGCAGACACTCGTCTCTGCGCTTTCTGGGAGCAGAAGGTCAGATGGGCAGAGGCAGCAGCCATCCTGGCCAGGCACAGCTCAGAAATATCGAAGGAGTGCTGCTAATGGTCACTGTCATTGTAGAGCGTCCCACCCGAAGTGGCCCCTGAGGGGAACACCCCTACCACCACCCTGAGGGAGGGTTCAGAGCACCAGCCCCCTGCCCAGGAAGCCCAGTACAGGCTCCTGGTGAGCGTGGCCATGGAGGGCTCAGCCAAACTGGCGAAGAAGATGAAGCAGGCAAGGCCTGCTGCACAGACACCACCAAGCACACACTCCGGGGCCCAGTCTCAGGCTGCCACGGACCTCAGCACACCCGGCTCTGACCCAGAGCTCCGAGAAGCCCTTTCTTGGAGGCAGCAGGAGAGCCTGGAGCCCAGCAGTGCAGAGCACAGAGTTGAGGCTCCTGGGGCTGCTGCATGTGAGTGTGGGGAGGCGGTGCTTAACCACACAGCGAGGAGTCCCCCAGAGTGGGGCTGGGCCTGGACCAAAGGCTGGCCTCACACCACCCATCTTGGAGACTGCAGAGAAGACTCCGAAGCAGGGCCTTCTTAGCGAATCTCTAGGAAGCCTTCATTTCCCCTTAGGCTCATGGCAAGGCTGGCATTTGGCAAACTCTTCTTCTCTCCCAGCTCTAGCTCTGGCCATGAAACTCAGCCAGCCTCCACGTACAAGACCCGTCCCTACAGAGGTGGGAGCTCCAGGTACAGGACGCAGGGATCCAATGAGGGGAGATCGAGACCTAAGACAACCCTCCCAAAGCTACGGGGCGAACCGGGTACTTGACAGTCCCTTGAGCACATGGGAACTCTGTACCTGCACGACTCCCAGCCCCAGGCCCCGATGTCTCACCATGCCTTCCAGAACCTCCACCTTCACGTGTACATGCACCTGCTTGGGCTTTGGCGGCAGAACCAGTGTCAGGGGCTGAGTGACCACCTGCACAAGGGCAGCCTGCCCTGGCTGCTGCCAAAGACTCAGACGCCCACCATGACTGTCCCACCCCTGCAGGGAGAACAGGTCCCTGCTCTGGACAGACTTCCAGAGCCCTTTCAGCAAACACATCTTCCAGGGGTGTGGTTGGCTCTTCAGCCTCCATCCCTGTGTGTTCCCCGTGGACGCTGTCCACTCCCTCCCCACCCAGAGGAGATTGACTTCCCTTCCCCTGAGCTGATTTTCATCAGGCTTCTAGCCATCTTTCTTCTCATCTTTTATGTCTTTTATGGCTTTCTGTATATTTTTCTCACAAGTGTGTGCCAATAAATTTTCCTTCTTTGATGCCATTTGGGAAGATGGAGGCCTTCACAATGCTGTGTAAGCATCACCACTGTCTACATTCTGAAACACTCATTTTATCCCCCTCCCACTTCCCAGCAATGCCTGGATTCATGGCAAGCACTCCCCGTTCCTCTCTCCCCCACCTGAAAACATTGAGTCTACTTCTCTCTGCATTTCTTCCCATCGTTTCGGGGTCCCCAATCAATGCCAATCACTAAAATGAGAGGAAACTGGATTTTGGTCTGACTGAAGGTGAAAGTTATAGTCTCTCAGTATTGTTAGAGTCTTGGCATCCCCATGAATTCTACAGTCCATGGAATTCTCTAGGTCAGAATCCTGGAGTTGGTAGCTTTTCCCTTCTCCAGGGGATTGTTCTGACTCCCCACATATTGGAAGACCAAACTGGAGAATTCTTGCTTCTGTGTCATTTGAAGGAGACTTTGGATATCTGAATGGACTGTGTAGGTACTTTCAAGATATCATCTGCCAATGATATCACGGGAAATGTGCTCAGAATCTCCAGGTAGGTCGTCCTGTTGTAAGTGGGATGCATCAGGCACAAGTGAAAGGCTGAGTTCTTCCGCCGATACAAACAAACTCACAACAATAAACCATGCAGGATAAATGGAAAGATAAACCCACACCAACAAAGGGAGAAGTATTCCTCAGAACACAAGGCCAGAGAAAGACAAACCATCCTTGTGGCACCCACATGCTTGAGAAAATCAGTTATCAGGAAGGAAACAGAAGAAACATGTGCAGGTCCAATGACAGGCAAAGCACATGGCTAGTGTAGCTCAGAGATGGCCTGACACTTTGCATGGACACGTGGGAAAAGGGACATACATTGTAGGGGGAGGTGGCCATCATCTCAGAGCTAGGTGCTCAGGATGGTAACAACCAGCCTTCGGGACCACAAGAGGGAGTGGAGGGCCTAGCAGATCCCATAGACATCTCTCTCGCTATGTGGGAGAAGAGTGTGACGGACCCATCATAGTCCCACAGGAACATCACTTGACGATCAGTGCCCAACCTCAGGGTGGATCCCACTCCACTTCTGGCACGGTGGCTCCTGTCCTCTGAGATGCTCATCTCTGGCGGTCTGAAGCTGCAGGCCTGCTGAGCGCCTTCGGAGACGAAACTCCCTTCAGCTGCTCACACAGCCAAGGGCACGCAAGGATGCCTGTGGAATCTGGATCACAGATGGAAGTTCAGAGCCCTGTCAACCTGAACTTGGGATTGGTGCTGAAAGGGAGGCCGCACCCAACTCCCTTTTCACTGGACACAGCGTCCCTGAGCTAGAACTGCTGAATCCATTCTTCTGTGGAAATGCAAGCTGAAAAACACCCATCTTTCCGAGAAGATATCCAAAAGAGTTTAGGAGCAACACATTTGGAAACCAGAGGGGATGACATGCATGTCCATGGAAACTTGACACCTCTCAACAAATGCACATGAAATGATTCCTAGACATATGTTCCATGCAAAACGGTTCACAAATCCAGAAGGAAATGGAGCAGAGATTAGCATGAGTTCTGTGTCTTCACACACAATACAGAAAGGCACTACACAAAGAGTAACAAGGGAACACAGTGAATTTTGTCAAATCCAAGATTTGGACTCTGGGGAAAAACAGTCTGAAACGCAAATGACACATCTCAAGCTGGGAGACAACTGTTTGCATACACAGAGCTTAGGCAGGATTTAGCTCTTCATACACAAATGACATGAACACAAATGGGCCTGAAGGAGACACCAGGAGAAGGAAGGGACTGGGAGAGTACACCCCATGATGCCCAGCACTGAGGCCTGAGAAATACGGTCTAGCTGCATTCCCCGAGCCCCGTGGGACCCTGGAATAGGCCTGTTCTACCTGGAGGCTCAGAGAAATGGACAGTGAGGAAGGGGAAGAAAAATCCTTGGCATTTCTAACACTTCCAGCAAACGCTTAGAAGAAGGCAATTATCAACCCCACCGACAGTGACATTCCCAGAAAGGCAATAGCTAGGAGTCCATCTAACCAAGGAGGGAAGCCCTTCTTCTCAGAGAACTGAAAGAGATGGATGAAAGAAGGTGAAGCCCAACAATCCAATGGAAAATAAGCTGTGCTCACAGATCAGAGGAATTCCTCCTGGTAAGATGATGTCACTTCCCCCTCCCCCCAACCCACACCGTGGGGCAATCCAGAGTTTCCACGCTATTCCTCTCAAAATACCAACGGCTGTTCTCAGGTCATTATAACCAAAGAATTCCAGAATATCTATGGAAAAACAAAGGAGTCAAAATAGTCAATGCAATCTGCCACAAAGCCCTGAAATGTACATAGCAGCCTGCCTGATAGCCAATTAGAGTATCACACTAGGATCATCAGGACAGCATGGTACTGGGAAGAAATCAAACACGCAGAACCAGATATACGGAATGGAATTGAGGATCCAGAAATAAACCCAAGCATCAACGGTCAATTCCTCAATGCCAAAGGAGGGGAGGCAATACGAATGGGAACTAGAGCCTCTGCAACGAAAGGCCATGGGAATTGGAGATGGTTCCATCTGAACAATCACATTAGCTACTGTTCTCATAACATTTCAGATTTAGGGAAACAGGTCAATACAAGCCTGAAGTGATGAAACTCCTGGAAAGAAACAAGGGCCATTGGCTCCTTAATGTAAGGGACTTCTCAACACGTGTGTGGGAGGGGGAAGAAAATTGGGTCTCTTCAAGTCAAGGAAACAGGAAACCAAAAGACACCAACTTGCTTCCATCCACTGAACAGCTTTGCATCAGAAAAGATAAGCATTCACTTATCAAAATGGTAACAATCTGAACACAAAAGAATATTTGCAAGCAGAATATCGGAGAAGGGGTTCCTTCATAAAAGAGACTGAGAACTCACACCACTAAGTCTCCCAGAACAAACCCCAGACATATCCTTTCCCCTAACACGAACTCCAACACGAAACCTTTACCTCACTTGAAATGAAACCCTAAAGCCTCACCCTAGGTCAACAATTCCCCAGCAATCAATGCAAAGAAATAGAGGAAAACAACAGAATAGGAAAAACAAGAGATCTTTTCAAGAAAATTAGAGATATCAAGGGAACATTTCATGCAAAGATGGGCTCGATAAAGGACAGAAATGTTATGTACCTAACAGAAGCAGAAGATATTAAGAAGAGGTGGCAAGAATACACAGAAGAACTGTACAAAAAAAATCTTCAAGACCAAGATAATCACAATGGCGTGATCACTCACCTGGAGCCAGACATCTTGGAATGTGAAGTCAAGTGGGCCTTAGAGAGCATCACTACAAACAAAGCTAGTGGAGGTAATGGAATTCCAATTGAGCTATTTCAAATCCTAAAAGATGATGCTGTGAAAGTGCTGCACTCAATATGCCAGCAAATTTGGAAAACTCAGCAATGGCCACAGAACTGGAAAAGATCAGTCTTCATTCCAATCACAAAGAAAGGCAATGCCAAAGAATGCTCAAACTACAGTACAATTGAACTCATCTCACACACTAGTAAAGTCATGCTCAAAATTCTCCAAGCTAGGTTTTAGCAATATGTGAATCAAGAACTTTCAGATGTTCAAGCAGGTTTTAGAAAAGGCAGAGGCACCAGAGATCAAATTGCCAACATCCGCTGGATTATGGAGAAAGCAAGAGAGTTCCAGAAAAACATCTATTTCTGCTTCATTGACTATGTCAAGTCCTTTGACTGTGTGGATCACAATAAACTGTGGAAGATTCTGAAAGAGATGGGAATCCCAGACCACCTGACCTGCCTCTTGAGAAACCTGTATGCAGGTCAGGAAGCAACAGTTAGAACTGGACATGGAACAACAGACTGGTTCCAAATAGGAAAAGGAGTCCGTCAATGTTGTATATTGTCACCCTGCTTATTTAACTTCTATGCAGAATACATCATGAGGAACGCTGGGCTGGAAGAAGCACAAGCTGGAATCAAGATTGCTGGGAGAAATATCAATAACCTCAGATATGCAGATGACACCACCCTTATGGCAGAAAGTGAAGAGGAACTCAAAGGCCTATTGATGAAAGTGAAAGAGGAGAGTGAAAAGGTTGTCTTGAAGCTTAACATTCAGAAAACGAAGATCATGGCATCTGGTCCCATCACTTCTTGGGAAATAGATGGAGAAACAGTTGAAACAGAGTCAGACTTTATTTTGGGGGGCTCCAAAATCACTGCGGAGGCTGATTGCAGCCATGAAATTAAAAGACTCTTACTCCTTGGAAGGAAAGTTATGACCAGCCTAGATAGCATATTAAAAAGCAGAGACATTACTTTGCCAACCAAGGTCCGTCTAGTCAAGGCAATGGTTTTTCCCGTGGTCATGTATGGATGTGAGAGTTGGACTGTGAAGAAAGCTGATCGCCAAAGAATTGATGCTTTTGAACTGTGGTGCTGGAGAAGACTCTTGAGAGTCCCTTGGACTGCAGGGAGATCCAACCATTCCATTCTAGAGGAGATCAATCCTGGATGTTCATTGGAAGGACATACGCTAAAGCTGAAACTCCAACACTTTGGCCACTTCATGTGACGAGTTGACTCACTGGAAAAGACTCTGATGATGGGAGCGATTGGGGGTAGGAGGAGACAGGGACGACAGAGAATGAGGTGGCTGGATGGCATTACCGACTTGATGGACATGAGTTTGAGTGAACTCCGTGAGTTGGTGATGGACAGGGAGGCCTGGCGTGCTGTGGTTCATGGGGTTGCTAAGAGTCGGACACGACTAAGCGGCTGAACAGAACTGAACTGAACTGAACTGAAGGTCAACAATATACATGCGTACATGCATTTCTCAGACATGCAAGCATCCAGAGGAGAAACACAGAGAGGAAGAGATACTGAATTTGGAAAGGTCAAGAAAGAGAGGGAACGAGGGAGAGAGACTGAACAATGGAGAGAGTAAATGAATCGATTTCACAGTATTTGCATGAATCTCACATGAGTTTGGGAAAAGTAACAGTGCCAATTCACCCTGAAAGGGGGAAAATGACCCGAGATGATGAGACTCAAAAACAAGTATGCGGGGAGCCACTGTTGAGGCAGGCTCCACCACCCCTCGAGGCAGAGTTCGACATTTGAGTAGGACGAGGAATGGTGATATCAGAGGCGGCGATATATGAATATTACCTTCCGGTCCTCCCAATGCTGGGGTCAAGAAATAGGCAGGAAGTGGACTTCATCTTCGAAGGTCCCAGAGCCCATCTAGGCCTGATTCTGCCCCATTCTGTGCTAGGTCAGCCCTGTGTGGGATCCGTCCATTGGGAAGTCTCAGTGTCCTAGCTCCATGTGAGAGCGGCCCAAAGTTTGAACAGGCACTGGAGCTGTTCGTAGGTTGACAGACCTAGGCAGGAAATGGGAAAGTGATCCCCACTCTGCAGATGGAGAGACTGTGGAAACCCTGCGGGGCACATGGCTTTCCCAGGGCCACATCACTTCTGAGAAGAAGGAGCCTGGGCTGAAAGCAGCTATGTCTTCAGAGCTCAGGCCCTGGCTGCACCCTGGTCTCCTCAAGGCTGTGGGTTGTGCTGTGTGGGTGTCAATTTGCCTGCCCATGTCCTGAGGGCATGGGGGAACAACCAGAAACACAGAGGTTCCCTTGGGGAACTTTGTGGAATGGACCTTGGCCACGAAGGCATCCTGGAAACAGAACCCAACAGAACACGAAACCCGGGTTTCCAGGCTTCCCCAGCAGAGAGGAGCCCCCAGCCAGATCGCTTGCTTTCAAGATGTTCTGCTGTTTGCCCCTGCCCAGAGGCCAGGGCCTCAGGCAAGCTCACAAGCAGCGTGTGTGGGAACGCGGTCGACGCTGGCTCAGGGCCCCCAGAGAGGCCTCTGATCCTTTTCCCGAAGGAACCGAAAGGTAACAGGGGAGACCCTGGCCAGGTCAGGCCACCTCTCCCGTCCCATTTGGGGAAGCCTGTGGCCTTTGCTTGTGTGTGGATGGGGGTTTCTAGGGGTGTGTCTGTCTCAGGCAAGCCCAGCCGCATGTGGGTCAGGAGCCCGTGGGTCGCTTGTGTCCACACCCCAGGGGAGAGCATGCTGGGTGGCATGGGGAGCGTCCGGGCTGAGCCGTGTGCCCAGGCTGACCTCACAACCTCATGGGGTGTCTCCGTCCTACCCGGTGGGTACTGAGCAGACACCCGTATCTGTTCTTTTTGGGAACAGAAGGGCAGACAGGTAGAAACTTTAGACATCTTGTCCAGGCTTAGCTCAGAAATATTGAAGCAGGGCTGGCTGGTGGTCACTATCATTACATAACGTCCCACCCGAGGTGGCCCCTGAGGTGCACATCCCATCAACCTCCAAGAGGGAGGTTTCAGAGCACCACCCCCTGCCCTGGAGGCCCAGTGCAGGCTCCAGGTGAACGTGACCACGGAGGGCTCAGGCGAACTGGTGATGAAGAGGAAGCGGGCAAGGCCTGCTGCTCAGACACCACCCAGCACACACCCGGGTACCCAGTCTCAGGCTGCCACTGAGCTCAGCACAGCCAGATCTAAACCAGAGCGCTGACAAACCCTGCCTCGGAGGCAGCAGGAGGACCTGGAACCCAACACAGCAGAGCACAGAGGTGAGGCGGCTGGGGATGCTGCATGTGAGTGTGGGGAGGCGGTGCTGAGCCACACAGGGATGAGTCCTCAAGAGCTGAGGCTGGGCCTGGAACAAAGGCTGGACTCAAACCACCCATCTTGGAGACTGCAGAGAAGACACCAATGCTGGGCCTTCTTACCGCATCTCTAGGAAGCTTTCATGCCCACTTAGGCACATGGCAAGGCTGGCCTGTGGCAAACTCTTCTTTTCCCCAAGCTCTAGCTCTGGCCGTCAAACTCATCCAGCCTCCACGAACAAGACCTGTCCCTACCGAGGTGGGAGCTCCAGGTGCAGGACCCAGGGAGAGAGGGGAGACCGAGACCTGAGACGTCCCCACCCAAAGACACGGGGCAAGCCGGGTACTGGCCAGCACCCTCAGCACATTGGATCTCTGTGCCTGCAGGACCCCCATCCCCAGGCCCTGATGTCCTACCCCACCTTCCAGAACCTCCACCTCCACGTGCACTTGCACCTGCTTGGGCTTTGGCGGCAGAACCCTAGTCAGGGCCTGAGTGACCACCTGGGCAGGGGCAGCCTGCCCTGGCTCCTGCCAAGGACTCAGACGCACACCATTTCTGTCCCTCCCCTGCAAGGAGAACAGGCCCCAGTTCTGGACATAGACTCAGAGCCCTTTTGGCAAATACCTGGTCCAAGGGTGTGGTTGGCTCTGCAGCCTCCATCCCTGTGTGTTCCCCGTGGACGCCGTCCACTCTGTCCCGACCCAGGGGAGATTGAATTCCCTTCCCCTGAGCTGATTTTCATCAGGCTACTAGGCATCTTTCTTCTCATCTTTTATGTTTTTTGTGGCTTTATGTATATTTTACTCTTAAGTGTGCATCAATAAATTTTCCTTCCTTGAGGCCATCTGGGAATATGGAGGCCTTCACAATGCTCTGTAAGCATCACCACTGTCTACATTCAGACACCCTCATTCTATTCCCCCCACTTCCCAGCAAAGCCTAGATTCATGGCAAGCACTCCCCATTCCTCTCTCCCCCTCTTGACAACATTGAGTCTACTTTTCTCTGCATTTCTTGCCATCCTTTTGAGGCCACAATCAATGCCAATCACTGAAATGAAAGGAAACTGGCTTTTTCTCTGACTGAAGTTGAAAGTTGCAGTCTCTCAGTATTGTTAGAATCTTGGCATCCCCATGAATTCTACAGTCTGTGGAATTCTCTAGAGCAGAATCCTGGAGTGGGTAGCTTTTCCCTTCTCCAGGGGAGTTTCTGACTCCCCACATATTTGAAGACCAAACTTTAGAATTCTCGTTTCTATGTCATTTGAAGTAGCCTTTGGGTATCTGAAAGGACAGTGTAGGTCCTTTCAAGATGTCATCTGCAAAACAAAGCCTCTTGGCAAATGTGCTCAAAATCTCCAGGTAGGCAGTGCTGTGGTAATTGGGACTTCTCAGGCACAAGGGAAATGCTGAGTTCTTCTGCTGGAACAAACAAACTCACAACAATAAAGCAGGCAGGAGAAATGGAAAGATAAACCCACAGCAACAAAGGGAGAATTGTTCCTCAGAGCACAAAGCCAGAGAAAGACCCACCATCCTTTTGGCCCCCATATCCTCGAGAAAATCAGTGATCGGGAAGGAAAGAGAAGAAACATATGCAGGTCCAATTAGAGGAAATGCATATGTCTCGTGTAGGTCAGAGATGGCCTGACACTTCGCATGGACACGCGGGCAAAGGGAAGCACAGTGCAGGTGGCAGTGGTCATCATCTCAGAGCTAGGTGCTCCAGATGGTGACAACCAGCCTTCGGGACCACAAGAGGGAGCCGAGGGCCTAGCAGAGCCCATAGACATCTCTCTCGCTCTCTGGGACCCATCAAAGTCCCACAGGAGCATCTCTTGACGATCAGTGCCCACCCTCAGGGTGGATCCCACTACACTTCTGGCACGGTTGTTTCTGTCTGCTGAGATGCTCACCTCTGGCGGTGGGAAGCCACAGGCCTGCTGGGCGCCTGCCGAGACTAAACTCCCTTCAGCTGCTCACACAGCCAAGGCCAAACGAGGATACCTGTGGCCTGCGGCTCACAGATGGAAGTTCAGAACCCTGTCAACCTGACCTGGGGATCGGTCCTGAAAGGGAGGCTGCACCCGAGTCCCTTTTCACTGGAAACAGAGAAAGTCTGATTGGCTATTGGTCGTCGGGAACATCCAGAAAGTTTAATTAGAGGATAGGGGCGACCTGTACGTGGAGTGCAGAATTTCATGGTTTTTCTCGAATTGCGGCTTGAAGCTTGGAGGTCTTCTCGAGTTACGACGGGAACCACTGTGAATCGCTAGTTTTGCCTCATGGAAGTCAGGTCTCCTGTCGTGTTGTAAGTGGAACTTTGTGATTCCTTTCGAGTCGTTGCAGGGCATGAGGGCCACATTTAGACTTGAGAGGGTAAACTCAGTTTTCCTCTCCAGTGGCCACAGGGATCTTGGGGTTGCTATGAAAGTTCCCCTGGGGAGTCAGGCCTAGTCTTCGTTGAGGAGGGAACTAAGATTTTCCCCCAAGTTGTAAAAGGATTATCAGGCCCGCTATCTGTTTGAGCGGGAAATTTGGGCTTTTTCCGAGAGGTTCAGCGGGGGATTAATGCCTCCGATCACGTTAGGAGTTGATACTCCGTGTTCCACTGGAGCTGCTGCAAACGCAACATGACTCATCTCTAATTGAGTGTGAACTCGGAGTCCTTTGACCTTGCGGCAGTATCTATGGGGTTGCCCTCGAGTGTCAGTAGATGTGACAGGACTCATCAAGTGGTGTGAGAGGAAGTTGGGATTCCTCTTCATTTGAAAGTGGAATGTCCCATTATCTTCAGCTGAGGTGTGATCACAGGCCTTCTCTTAAATTGTGGTGGGGAAATTCAATTTTCTTCTCTCATCGGGATTGGTATCTCTGGGCGACCCTTAAGTTGCATCAAGGAAGTCAAACCTCATATCGAATTTGGAAAAGGAACTCGGGACTTCTGTCTATGTGTTTCAGGTAAAAAAGATTACCTCATCTTGCTTTGAAAGAGGAATCTCGAGGTTTTGCTTGAGTTGCTCTGGGAAGTTTGGTGATCCACTCGAGTAACGACGGGAATATCAGGGAGCCTCCCCTGTTGTGTCTGGGAAGTCAGAACTCCTTTCCATTTGCAAGAGGAAATTTAGGGTTCCTTGGCGTTGCTTCAAAGAAAGAGGTCTGTATCTAGATTCGCATCGGTTTAACTCAGCATTCCTCTCCAGTAGCAACAGAGTTCTTAGGATTGCTCTCAAATTCCACCTGGGTAGTCAGGCCTCCTCTTGTTTTCAGACTTGGAACTCCGCTTCCTTCTCGATTTGTAAAAGGGGTGTTAGGCCACAGTCGAGTTGAATTTGTACCCGGAGATTGTATTGAGAATGCTCGGGGAGTCAGGTCTCCACTCGTCTTGTGAGTTGATCCTCGAGGATACATTTGAATCTGTTCAGTGGAATCAGACAATATCTCGAGTGGGTGGGGACACCGGTACCTTTTCCAATTGTGTTTTGAAACCCTGTGGATATTCCCGAGTTTCAAGGTGGTACTGGCCTCCTTGTAATGTGCCACGGGAATGTCCGGATTCCATTCCAGACATAGCAGTGGGATCGACTGTCATCTGGAAAAGAGAACTGGAAACAGGGCACTTTGTCAGTTGTGGCAGGAAATTCGGTGTTCTTCTTGATTGGGATGGGGTAGGTCGGTGTAATTTTTCAGTCACATAAAGGACGTTAAGAACCTTCTGGAGTTTCCAATGGGAACGTGGGACTGCCCTTGAGAATCTGCAACGGAAATGCTCCTTATCTTGCCTTTAGGGCAAAATCTTGTTGTTTTTCTCGAGTTGCGGAGAGAAGCTTGGTATCTCTCTCCAGTTGCGAGGGGAACCTAGGAAATCGCTCGTGTTGCTTCAGGCAATTCAGGTCTCCTGTCATCTTGGAAGGGGTACTTCGGGATTACTTTTGAGACGTGGAATGGGAATAGGATCTCTTCTGCTGTTGAGTTGGAAAAACGTGTGCTCCTCTCCAGTGGGGACAGCTATGTCGGGTAGTTTTTGAGTCGCATAAAGGGTGTCAAGTACCCATTCGAATTTCAAGCAGGAATGTGAAATTTCTCTTGAGACTCTGCAATGAAAAATTTCCTCATCTGGCATTGAAGGGATAATCTTGTGGTTTTTCTCGAGTTGCGGCTGGAAGCTTGGGGTTCTTCTCGAGTTGTGACGGAGACCTCAGGAACTCTCTTGTGTTTTCCCATGGAAGTCAGGTCTCCTATCATATTGGAAGGGAAACCTCGGGATTCCTCTCTAGGCACAGCAGAGGAATAGGGCCGCATCTAGCGTTGAGTCGGTCAACTGTGTGTTCCTCTCCAGTGGCGACAGGGATCTCGGAGTTGCTATGAAGGTTTTACTGAGGGGTCAGGTTTCGTTTCGATTTGAGGCGTGGAATTCTGCTTTCCTTTCGAGTTATAAAAGAGGAATCTATCCCTGTGTCGAGATCAGGCCGTTCATTAGGGCTTTTTCCATAGCCTCATCCTGGGTGTCAGGTATCCTGTCCTGTTGTGATGTCATAGTCGGTTTTACCTTGGAGCTTTGCTAGATCCTCAGGACCTACGTCGCTTGGAGGGGGAACTCATAGCAGCGGGTAGCTTGTAGTCTCTCTCGAGTTATGACAGGGACCTCAGGAACTCGCTCGTTTTGCTTCTTAGAAGTCAGGACTCCTTTAGTGTTGCAACGAAAGCTTCAGGATTACCCTCGAGGTGTGGAATGGGAATAGGGCCTCATCTAAGAATGAGTCTGTATATTGTGTTCTCGTCTCCTGTGGGGACTGCTATGTCAAGGAATTTTTGTGTCGCATAAAGGGTGTCAAGTACCCCAACGAGTTTCAAGCGGGAATGTGGGATTTCTCTTGAGACTCTGCTGCAGAAAATTTCCTCATCTCGCATTGATGGGCAAATCTTTTGGTTTTTGTCCAGCTGACGCTGGTAGCTTGTAGTTTCTCTTGAGTTGCGACGGGGATCTCAGGATATTGCCGGTGTTGTCCCAGGGAAGTCTGGCCTGCTTTCGTGTTGGAACAGAAACCACAGTATTCTTCCCGTGGCGCACCAGAGGAATAGGGCCGAATCTAGTGTTGTGTAGGTAAATTGTGTGCTCTTCCTCAGTGGGGCTGGTAATGTTGGCGAAGTTTTGAGTCGCATAATGGGTGTCAAGTACCCTTTCGAGTTTCAAGCGGGAATGTGGAATTTTAATGAGACTCTGCATTGGAAAAATTCCTCATCTCGCCTTGAGGGCTGAATCTTTTCGTTTCTCTCGAGGTGTGGCAGGAAGACTGTGGTCCCACTTGAGTTTCGACAGGGACCTCAGGAACTCACTCGTGGTCTTCAGGGACATCAGTTCTCCTTTCGTGTTGCACGGAGAGCTTCGGGATTACTGTCGAGGAGTGGAATGGGAACAGGGCATGACCTAAGTTTGAGTCCGGAAATTGTGTGCTCTTCAGTACTGGGGACAGCTATGTCAGGGAACCTATTGGGTCGCATAAAGAGTGTCAAGTACCCGTACGAGTTTCAAGCGGAAATATGGGATTTCTCTTGAGACTGTGCAGCAGAAAATTCCCTCATCATGCCTTGAGGGCAGAATGTTGTGGTTTTTCTTGAGTTGGGGTGGGAACCGTGGAGTCCCTCTCGAATTGGGATGGGGACCTCAGGAACTCGCTCCCATGGACCCTGGAAAGTCAGGTCTACTTTCGTTGGAAGGGCAACTTAGAGATTCTTGTTGAGGCGTGGAATGGGAATTGGGCCTCATCTAGAGATGACTCCGTTAGTTCTGTGCTCCTCTCCTGTGGGGACGGCTTAATCAGGGAGCTTTTTGTGTCACAGAAAGGGTGTCAAGTATCCGTTTGAATTTAAACCGGGAATGTGGGGTTTCTCATGAGACTCTGCAGCAGAAATATTCCTCATCTCGCATTGATGGGGAACCTTTTGATTTTTCTCGCTTTGCAGCGGGAAGCATGTGGTCTCTCTCGAGTTATGTCGGGGACCTCAGGAACTCGCTCGTGTTGCTTCAGGGAGGTCAGGTCTTCTTTTGTGTTGCAAGAGAGCTTCTGGATTACTCTGGAGGCGTGGAATGAGAACATGGCCTCATTGAAGAATGAGTCTGTAAATTATGTTCTCCTCTCCATGCGGGCAGCTTTATCATGGAACATTTTGAGTCGCATAAAGGGTGTCAAGTATCCGTAAGAGTTTCAAGCGGAAATGTGGGATTTCTCTTGAGACTCTGCAGCGGAAAATTTTTTCATCTCACATTGAGGGTAGAATCTTGTGGTTTTTCTCGAGTTGTGCCAGGAAGCTTGGGGTCCCTCTCTAGTTGCGCCGGGGACCTCAGGAATTCGCTTTTGTTGCTTCAGCGAAGTAAGGTCTCCTTTCTTTTTGCAAGAAGAGCTTCTGGATTACTCTCGAATATAGGGCCTCATATAACATTGAGTCCGTAAATTGTGTGCTCCACAGCACTGGAGACTGCTATGTCAGGGAACTTTTTGAGTCACCTAAACGGTGTCAAGTACCCATTCGAGTTTCAAGCGGGAATGTGGGATTTCTCCTGAGACTCTGCAGCAGAAAATTTCCTCATCTCACATTGATGGGGGAGTCTTGTGACTTTTCTCGAGTTGTGGCGGCAAGCTTGGGGTTCTTCTCGAGTTGTCACGGGGAACTCAGGAAATCACTCTTGTTGCTCCAGTGAAGGAAGGTCTCCTATAATGTTGGAAGGGGAACCTCGGGATTCCTCTCCAAACGCAGCAGATGAATAGGACCATATCTAGTGTTGATTTTGTCAACTGTGTGTTCCTCTCCAGTGGGGATATGCATCTTGGAGTTGCTCTCAACATTCACCTGGGGCTCTTCTCGTGTTCAGGCATGGAACTCCACTTTCTTCTCGGTTTTTAAAAGGGGTGTTAGACCACAGTCGAGTTGAGTTTGTAACTGGAGATTGTATCGAGAATTCTCGGGGAGTCAGGTCTCCATTCTTCTTATGAGTTGATACTCGAGGATACATTTGTATCTGTGCCGTGGAATCATACAATATCTCTAGTGGGTGGGGACATCGGTTCCTTTTCCAATTGTGTTTTGAAACCCTGTGGATCCTCCCTAGGTTCAAGGTGGTCCTGGCCTCCTCCTAGGGTGCGACGGAAACGTCCGGATTCCATTCCAGACAAAGCAGATGAATCCACTGTCATCTGGAAAACAAGACTGTATAATGGGGCACTTTGTCAGTTGTGGTAAGAAACTCAGTTTTCCTCTCAACTGGGGCGGGGTATGTCGGTGTAAATTTTGAGTCGCATAAAGGTTGTAAAGTTACCTGTCATGTTGGAAGCTGGAATGTGGGATTTCTTTTGAGAATCTGCAACGGAAATGTTCCTCATCATGCTTTGAGGGCAGAATTTCTGGTTTTCCTCGAGTTGTGGTGGGAAGCTTCGGGTCCCTCTCGAATTGTGATGGGGAACTGTGGAACTCGCTTGTGTTTCCCCAGGAAAGCCAGGTCTCCTTTCGTGTTGGAAAAGGAATTTCAGGATTCCTCTGGAGGCGTGGAATGGGAATTGGGCTTCATATAGAGATGAGTTCGTTATTGTGTGCTATTCCCCTGTGGGTTCGGCTTAATTAGGAAGCTTTTTGTGTCACAGAAAGGGTGTCAAGTAGCAGTTCGAGTTTCAAGCGAGAATGTGGGATTTCTCTTGAGACTCTGCAGAAGAAAAGTTCCTCATGTCACATTGATGGGGGAATCTTGTGATTTCTCTCAAGTTGTGGTGGGAAGCTTGTAGTCTATCACGAGTTATGACCGGGACCTCAGGAACTCGCTCATAATGCTTCAGGGAAGTCAGGTCTCCTTTCGTGTTGCTAGGAGAGCTTCAGGATTACTCTCCAGGCGTGGAATGGGAATAGGGCCTCATCTAAGAATGAGTCTGTATATTGTGTTCTCCTCTCCAGTGGGGACAGCTATGTCTGGGAACTTTTTGAGTCGCATAAAGGGTGTCAGGTACCCCTACGAGTTTCAAGCGCCATTGTGGGATTTCTCTTGAGACTCTGCAGCAGAACACTTCCTTATCGCTCATTGATGGGGAATCCTGTGGTTTATTTCGAGTTACGGTGGGAAGCTCCGGGTTCCTCTGGAGTTGCTACGGGGACCTCAGGAACTCTCTCGTGTTGTCCCAGGGAAGTCTGGTCTCCATTTGTGTTGGAAGAGGAACCACAGTATTCTTCCCGTGTCGCAGCAGAGGAATAGCGCAGAATCTAGCATTGTGTAGGTAAATTGTGTGCTCTTCCTGAGTGGGGCCGGTTATATCATGGAAGTTTTGAGTCGCATAAATGGTGTCAAGTCCTCCTACGAGTTTCAAGCGGGAATGTGGCATTTCTCTTGAGACATTGTAGCAGAAAATTTCCTCATCTCGCATTGATGGCTGATACTTTTCGTTTTTTTCCAGTTGCGGTGGGGAGTTTGTAGTCTCTCTCGAGTTACGACGGGGATCTCAGGATATTGCTGGTTTTGTTCCTTGGAAGTAGAGTCTCCTTTCGCATTGGAACGGAACCATGGTATTCTTCCCATGGCGCAGCAGAGGAATAGGGCCGAATCTAGCGTTGTGTAGGTAAATTGTGTGCTCTTCCTCAGTGGGGCCGGTTATGTTGGGGAAGTTTTGAGTTGCATAAAGGGTGTCAAGTACCCTTTCGAGTTTCAAGCGAGAATGTGGAATTTTAATGAGACTCTGCATTGGAAAAATTCCTCATCTCCCCCTGAAGGTTGAATCTTTTGGTTTTTCTCGAGTTGTGGCGCGAAGCTTGTGGTCCCTCTCGAGTTGTGACAGGGACCTCAGGAACTCACTCGTGGTCTTCAGGGACATCAGTTCTCCTTTCGTGTTGCAAGGACAGCTTCGGGATTACTGTCGAGGAGTGGAATGGGAATAGGGCATGACCTAATTTTGAGTCCGGAAATTGTGTGCTCCTCAGTACTGGGGACAGCTATGTCAGGGAACGTTTTGGGTCGCATAAAGGGTGTCAAGTACCCGTACGACTTTCAAGCGGAAATGTGGGATATCTCTTGAGACTCTGCAACAGAAAATTCCCTCATCATGCCTTGAGGGCAGAATGTTGTGGTTTTCCTTGAGTTGCGGCGGGAACCTTGGAGTCCCTCTCGAATTGGGATGGGGACCTCAGGAACTCGCTCCCATGGACCCTGGAAATCAGGCCTCCTTTCGTGTTGGAAGGGAAACTTAGAGATTCCTGTCGAGGCGTGGAATGGGAATTGGGCCTCATCTAGAGATGACTCCGTTAATTCTGTGCTCCTCTCCTGTGGGGACGGCTTAATCAGGGAACTTTTTGTGTCGCAGAAAGGGTGTCAACTATCCGTTCGAATTTAAACCGGGAATGTGGGGTTTCTCTTGAGACTCTGCAGCAGAAATATTCCTCATCTCGCATTGATGGAATCTTTTGATTTTTCTCGAGTTGCAGCACTAAGCATATGATCTCTCTCGAGCGACATCGGGGACCACAGGAACTCTCTCTTGTTGCTTCAGGGAAGTCAGTCTCCTTTCATATTGCAAGATATTTTCTGGATTAACTGGAGTCATCGAGAGAATAGGGCCTCATCGAGGAATCAGTCTGTAAATTGTGTTCTCCTCTCCGTGCAGGCAGCCATTTCATGGAACTTTTTGAGTCACATAAAGGGTGTCAAGTACCCGTAAGAGTTTCAAGCGGAAATAGGGGATGTCTCTTGAGACTCTGCAGCGGAAAATTTCTCATCTCACACTTAAGGTAGAATCTTGTAGTTTTTCTCAAGTTGTGGCAGGAAGCTTGGGGACCCTCTCAAGTTGCGCCGGGGACCTCAGGAATTCACTCGTGGTGCTTCAGCGACGTCATGTCTCCTTTCTTTTTGCAAGAAGAGCTTCGGGATTACTCTCAAAGCATGGAATGGGAATAGGGCCTCATCAAATGTTGAGTCTGTAAATTGTGTGCTCCTCTCCAGTAGGAACGGCTTAGTCAGGGAACTTTTATGGTTGCCGAAAGGGTGTCAAGTACCCGTTCTAATTTCAAGCGGGAATGTGGGTTTTCCCTTGAGACTCTGCAGCAGAAAATTTCTCATCTCGCATTGATGGGGTAATCTCGTGGTTTTTATCGAGTTGCGGCGGGAAGCTTGTAGTCCTTCTCGAGTTTGGACAGTGACTTCAGATCCTAGCTCTTTTCACTTCAGGGATGTCAGGTCACCTATCTTGTTGCAAGGAGAGCTTCAGGATTACACTCGAGGCATAGAATGGGAATATCACCTCATCTAAAAATGAGTCCATAAACTGTGTTCTCCTCTCAAGTGGGGACAGCTATATCAGGGAAAGTCTTGAGTCGCATAAAGGGTGTCAATTACACGTTGGAGTTTAAAGCGGGAATGTGGGATTTCTCTTGAAACTCTGCAAGGGAAATTTTCCTCACCTCATGTTGAGTGCACAATCTTGTGGTTTTTCATGAGATGCGGCGGGAAGCTAGGGGTCCTTCTCGAGGTTCGACGGGGACCTCAGTAACTTGCTCGTGTTGCCCCAGGGAAGTCACGTCTCATTTGGTGTTGGAAGGTAGACTTCGCGATTATTCTCGAGTCGTGGAATGGGAATTGGAAGTCATCTAGAGATGAGTCCGTAAATTGTGTGCTCCTCTCCAGTAGGGACAGCTTAGTCAGGGAACTTTTATGGTTGCAGAAATGGCGAAAAGTACCCGTTCCAATTTCAATTGGGAATGTGGGATTTCCCTTGAGACTCTGCAGAAGAAAATTCCTCATCTCGCTTTGATGGGGAAATCTTGTGGTTTTATCGAGTTGTGGCGACATGCTTGTAGTCCCTCTGGAGTTGGGACAGTGGCCTCAGAACCTAGCTTTTTTTACTTCAGAGAGGTCAGGTCACTTTTCTTGTTACAAGGAGAGCCTCGGGATTTCACTCGAGGAGTAGAATGGGAATAGGGCCCCATCTAAAATTGAGTCCATAAATTGTTTTCTCCTCTCCAGTGGGGACAGCTATGTCAGGGAATGTCTGGAGTCACATAAAGGGTGTCAAGTACCCGTTCGGGTTTCAAGCGGGGATGTGGGATTTCTCTTGAGACTCTGCAGGGGAAATATTCTTATTTCCTATTCTCACCTTGAGTGCAGAATTTGTGGTTTTTCTCGAGTTGCGGCGGGAAGCTTGGGGTCCTTCTCAAGTTGCGACGGGGCCCTCACGAACTGGCTCGTGTTTTCCCAGGGACGTCAGGTCAACAATCGTGTGGAAGGGTAACCTCGAGATTCCGTTCGTGGCATGGAATGTGATTTCAGTCTCATCTTGTGTTGAGTCCGTTAATTGTGTGCTCCTCTCCGGTGGGGACGGCTTAGTCAGGGATCTTTTTGCGTCGCAGAAAGGGTTTCAAGTACCCTTTCGAGTTTCAAGCAGGAATGTGTGATTTCTCTTGAGACTCTGCAGCAAAAATATTCCTCATCTCGCATTGAGGGGAGAATCTTTTGGTTTTACTCGAGTTGTGCCTGGAAGCTTGGGGTCCCTTTTGGGTTGCGACGGGGATCTCAGGAACTCGCTCGTTTAGACCCTGAGAAGTCAGGTCTCCTTTTGTTTTGGTAGGGGAACTTCGGGATAACTCTCGAGGAGAGGAATGGGAATAGGGCCTCAACTAAAGTTGAGTCCATATATTGTGTTCTCCTCTCAAGTGGGGACAGCTGTGTCAGGAATATCTTGAGTCGCATAAAGCTTGTCATGTACCCATTCGAGTTTCATGTGGGAATGTGAGATTTCTCTTGAGTCTCTGCAGGGGAAATTTTCCTAATCTCACCTTGAGTGCACAATCTTGTGGTTTTTCTCAAGATGAGGCCGGAAGCTTCAGCTCCTTCTCAATTGCGACGGGGACCTCAGGAATTCGCTCGTGCTGTCTGAGGGACGTCAGGTCTCCAATTGTACTGGAAAGGGAACCTCGTTATTCCGCTCAAGCCGTGGAATGTGATTTGGGTCTCATCTTGCGTTGAGTCCGTTAATTGTGTGCTCTTCTCCAGTGGGGACGGCATAGTTAGGTAACTTTTTGCGTTGCAGAAAGGGTTTCAAGTACTCTTTCGAGTTTCAGGCGGTAATGTGTGATTTCGTTTGAGACTCTGCAGCAGAAATGTTCCTCATCTCGCATTGAGGAGAGAATCTTGTGGTTTTTCTCGAGTTGCAGCTGAAAGCTTGGGGTCCCTTTCGGGTTGCGACGGGAATCTCAGGAACTGGCTAGTGTAGCCCCAGGGAAGTCAGGTCTCCTTTCCTGTTGGAAAGGGTACTTCAGGATTTCTCTTGAGGCATGGAATATGAATTGAGACACATCTAGAGATGAGTCCGTTAATTGCGTGCTCCTCTCCAGTGCGGACTGCTTAGTAAGTGTCCTATTTATGTCACAGAAATGGTGTCAAGTACCCGTTCGAGTTTAAGCGGTAATGTGGGATTTCTTTTGAGACTCTGCAGGGGAAATTTTCCTCATCACACCGTGAGTGCAGAATCTCGTGTTTTTTCTCGAGTTGCGGCGGGAAGCATGCGTTCCTTCTCGAGTTGCGACAGGGAACTCAGGGACTTGCTCGTGTACTCGCTGGGAAGTCAGGTCTCCTTTCGTATTGGTAGGGGAATATTGGGATTTCTCTTAAAGCGTGGAAACGGAATAGGGCCTCATCTAAAGTTGAGTCCATAAATTGTGTTCTCCTTCCAAGTGGGGAAAGCAGTATCAAGGAATGACTTGAATCTCATAAAGGGTGTCAAGGTCACGTTGGAGTTTAAAGGGAGAATGTGGGATTTCTCTTGAAACTCGGCAAGGGAAATTTTCCTCATCTCACGTTGAGTGCACAATCTTGTGGTTTTTCACGAGATGCGGGGGGAAACTAGGGGTCCTTCTCGTGTTTTGACGGGGACCTCCGTAACTCGCTCGTGTTGCCCCGGGGAAGTCACGTCTCATTTCGTGTTGGAAGGGAAACTTCGCGATTATTCTCGAGGCGTGGAATGGGAATTGGAAGTCATCTAGATATGAGTCCGTAAATTGTGTTCTCCTCTCCAGTAGGGACAGCTTAGTCAGGGAACTTTTATGATTGCAGAAAAGGTGTCAAGTACACGTTCCAATTTCAAGTGGGAAGGTGATTTCCCTTGAGACTCTGCAGCAGAAATGTTCCTCATCTCGCATTGAGGAGAGAATCTTGTGGTTTTTCTCGAGTTGTAGCTGAAAGCTTGGGGTCCCTTTCGGGTTGAGACGGGGATCTCAGAAACTCACTCCTGTAGCGCCAGGGAAGTCAGGTCTCCTTTTCTGTTGCAAAGGGTACATCGGGATTTCTCTCGAGGCATTGAATGTGAATTGGCACACATGTACAGATGAGTCCGTTAATTGTGCACTCCTATCCAGTGGGGACTGCTTAGTAAGTGTCCTATTTATGGCACAGAAATGGTGTCAAGTACCCGTTATCGTTTCATGTGTGAATGTGGGATTTGTCTTGAGACTCTGCATGGGAAATTTTCCTCCTCTCACCTTGAGTGCAGAATCTTATGTTTTTTCTCATTTTGTGGCAGGAAAATTTTGGCCCTACTCGATTTCCGACAGGGACTTCAGAAACTCGCGACTGTTGTCCCTGGGAAGTCAGGTCTACTTTTGATTTCGTAGGGGAACATTGAGGTTACTCTCGAGGCGTGAATAAAAATAGGGATCAGCTAAATTTGAGTCCATAAATTGTGTTGTCCTCTGAAGTAGGGACAGCGATATCATGATTGTCTTGAGTTGCATAAAGGGTATCAGTTCCTCTTTCGCGTGTCAAGCGGGAATGTGGGATTTCTCTTCAGACTCTGCAGGGGAAATTTTCCTCATCTCACCTTGAGTGCAGAATCTTGTGGTTTTTCTCACGTTGCGGCAGGAAGCTTGGGGCCCTTCTCTAGTTGCGACAGAGACCTCAGTACCTCGCTCTGTAGTCCCTGGGAAGTCAGGTCTCCTTTCGTTTTGGTAGGGCAATTCGGGATTACTAGTGAGGCCTGGAAGGGAAATAGGCCTTCATTACTGTTGAGTTCACAAACTATGTTCTCCTCTCAAATGGGGACTGCTATGTCAGGGAATGTCTTGAGTCCCATAAGGGTGTCAAATACCTGTTCCCATTTCAAGTGGAATGAGAGATTTCTCTTGAGACTCTGCAGGTGAGATTTTTCATCATGTCACTTTGAGTGCAGAATCTTGTGGTTTTTCTCTTGTTGCGGCGGGAAGCTTGGGGTCCTTCTCGAGTTACAAAAGGGACCTCAAAAACACGCTCTTGTAGTCAATGGGAATTCAAGTTTCCTTTCGTTTTGGTAGAGGAACATTGGGGTTACTATCGAGCCATGGAATGGGAATAGGGCCTCATCTAAAGTTGAGTCCATAAACTGTGTTCTCCTCGCAAGTGTGGACAGCTTTGTCAGTGAATTTCTTGAGTCGCCTAAAGTGTGTCAAGTACCCGTTGGCGTTTGTAGCGCGATTGTGGGATTTCTCTTGAGACTCCACAGGGGAAATTTTCCTCATCTCACCTTGACTGAAGAATCTTGTGGTTTCTCTCAAGTTGAGGCGGGAAGCTTGGGTTCCTTCTGGAGTTGCGACAGGGAACTCAGGATCTAGCTCGTGTAGCCCCTGGGAAATCAGTTCTCCTTTCGTTTTGGTAGGGGAACATTGGGATTAATCTCGAGGCGTGCAATGGGAATACGGCTTCATCTAAATTTGAGTCCATAAAATGTGTTCTCCTCTCAAGTGGCGACATTTAAGTCAGGGAAATTCTTGAGTGGCATAAACGTTGTCAAGTACCGGTTCGCGTTTCAAGCGGGTATGTTGGATTACTCTTGATACTATGCATTGGAAATTTTCCTCATCTCTCCATTACTGCCGAATCTTGTGTTTTTTCTCGAGTTGCGGCGGGAAGCTTGGGGTCTTCCTGGAGTTGCGACAGGGACCTCAGGCAGTCGATGGTGTAGGCCCTGGGAAGTCAGATCTCCTTTTCTTTAGGTAGGGGAACATCGGAATTACTCTCAAGGCGTGGAAAGGGAATAGGGCCTCATCTAAAGTTGCGTCCAAAAAGTGTGTTCTCCTCTCAAGTGGGGACAGCTATGTCAGGGAATGTCTTGAGTCGCATAAAGGGTGTCAAGTGCCCGACTGCATTTCAATCAGGAATGTGGGATTTCTCTTGAGACGCTGCAGGGGAAATTTTTTCCTCACCTCATCTTGAGTAGAGAATATTGTGTGTTTTTTTTCGAGTTTTGGTGGGAATCTTGGTGTCCTTCTCGAGTTGCGAAACGGACCTCAGGAACTCGCTTGTCTGTTCCTCGGAAATCTGCTCTTCCTTCGTTTTGTTAGGGGAACATCAGGATTATTCTCGAGGCGTGGAATGAGAATAGGGCCTCATCTAAAGTTCAGTCCATAAACTGTGTTCTCCTCTCAAGTGGGGACAGGTATGTCAGGGAATATTTTGAGTCTCATAAAGGGTGTCAAAAACCCGTTCGCGTTTCAAGCGGGAATGTGGGATTTCTCTTGAGACTCTGCAGGGAAACTTTTCCTCATCTCACCTTGAGTGCAGAATTTTGTGGCTTTTCTCGAGTTGCGGCGGGAAGGTTGGGGTCTTTCTCGAGTTGCAACAGGACCTCAGGAACTCGCTCGTGTTGTCACTGGGGAGTCAGTTCTCCTTTTTTTAATTAGAGGAACATCAGGATTACTCTTGAGGCTTGGAATGGGAATAGGGCCTCATCCAGAGTGGAGTCCATAAACTGTGTTCTCCTCTCAAGTGGCAAGAGCTATGTCAGGGAAAGTCTTGAGTCGCATAAAGGGTGTCAAGTGATGATTCGCATTTCAAGCGGGAATGTTGGATTATTCTTGAGATTCTGCATGGGAAATTTTCCTCATCACACCTTTACTGCCGAATCTTTTGATTTTTCTCGAGTTGGGGAGGGAATATTGGGGTCTTTCTGGAGTTCCGACAGGGAACTCAGGAACTCGCTGGTGTAGTCCCTGGGAATTCAGGTCTCCTTTCATTTTGGTAGGGGAACATCAGGATTACACTCGAGGCGTGGAATGGGAATAGGGCCTCATCTATGGTTGAGTCCATAAATTATGTTCTCCTCTTAAGTGGGGATAGCTATGACAGGGAATGTCTTTAGTCGCATAAAGGGTGTCACGTACCCGTTCGCATTTCAAGTGGGAATGTGAGATTTCTCTTGAGACTCTGTAGGGGACATTTTCCTTATGTCACCTTGAGTGCAGAATATTTTGGTTTTGCTCTTGTCTCGGCGGGAAGCTTGGGGTCCTTCTCGAGTTACAAAAGGGACCTCAAAAACACGCTCTTGTAGTCCCTGGTAATTCAAGTCTCCTTTCGTTTTGGTATGAGAACATGGGGATTATTATCCAGCCATGGAATGGGAATAGGGCCTCATCTAAATTTGAGGCCATAAATTGTGTTCTCTAATCAAGAGGGGACAGCTATGTCAGGGAATTTCTTCAGTCGCATGAAGGGTGTCATATACCCGTTCGGGTTTCAACTGGAAAATTGGGATTTCTCTTGAGACTCTGCAGGGGAAATTTTCCTCATCTCACCATGAGTGCAGAATCTTGTGGTTTTTCTCGTATTGTGGCAGGAAGATTTGGGCCCTTCTCGATTTGTAGCGGGGACATCAGAAACTCGCTTGTGTAGTCCCTGGGAAGTCAGGTCTCCTTTCGTTTTGGTAGGGGAATATCGGTATTACTCTCAAGGCGTGGAAGGGGAATAGGGCCTCATCCAAAGTTGAGTCCATAAATTGTGTTTTCCTCTCAAGTATGGACAGCTTTGTCAGGGAATGTCTTGAGTCGCCAAAGTGTGTCAAGTACCCGATCACGTTTCTAGCGGGAATGTGGGATTTCTCTTGTGACTCTACAGGGGAAATTTTCCTCATCTCACCTTGAGTGCAGAATCTTGTTGTTTTTCTTGAGTTGCGGTGGGAAGCTTGGGGTCCTTCTCGATTTGTGAAAAGTACCTCAGCAACTCCCTCGTGTATTCCCAGGGAAGTCAGGTCTCCTTTCATTTTGGTAGGGGAATATCAGGATTACTGGCGGTGCGTGGTAGGGTAAAAGGGCATCATTAAAGTTTACTCCATAAATTGTTTTCTACTCTTAAGTATGGACAGCTATGTCAGAAAATGTCTTGTGTCGGATAAAGGGAGTCAAGTACCCGTTCGCCTTTCAAGTGGGAATGTGGGATTTCTCTTGAGACTCTGCAGGGAAGATTTTCCTCATCTCACCTTGAGTGCAGAATCTTGTGGTTTTTCTCAAGTTGCGGCGGGAAGTTGTGTCCCTTCTCCAGTTGCGACAGGGACCTCAGTACCTCGCTCTGTAGTCCCTGGGAAGTCAGGTCTCCTTTTGTTTTGGTAGGGGAATTCGGGATTACTAGCGAGGCCTGGAATGGAAATAGGGCCTCATTAAAGTTGAGTTCATAAATTGTGTTCTACTCTCAAGTACGTACAGCTATGTCAAGGAATGTCTTGAGTCGCATAAAGGGTGTCAAGTACCCGTTCGCATTTCAAGCGGGAATGTGAGATTTCTCTTGAGACTCTGCAGGGGAGATTATCCTCATGCCACCTTGAGTGCAGAATCTTATGGTATTTCTTTTGTCGCGGTGGGAAGCTTGGGGTCCCCTCGATTTACGAAAGGTACCTCAAAAACATGCTTTTGCAGTCCTTGGGAATTCAAGTCTCCTTTCGTTTTGGTAGGGGAACATCGGGCTTACTATCGAGCCATGGAATGGGAATAGGCCTCATCTAAACTTGAGGCCATAAATTGTTTTCTCCTCTCAAGAGGGGACAGCTATGTCAGGGAATGTCTTGGGTTGCAAAAGGGTGTCAAGTGCCCGTTCGGGTTTCAACCGGGAATTTGGGATTTCTCTTGAGACTCTTCAGGGGAACTTTTCCTCATCTCACCATGAGTGCAGAATCTTCTGTTTTCTCTCGCATTGTGGCAGGAAGTTTTGGGCCCTTCTCGATTTACGACAGGGACTTTAAGATCTCACTATTGGAGAAGCTGTATACAGTTAGCGAAAACAAGACCAGGAGCTGACTGTGGCTCAGATCATGAACTCCTTATTGCGAAGTTCAGACTTAAATTGAAGAAAGTCGGGAAAACCACTAGACCATTCAGATATGACCTCAATCAAATCCCTTATGATTATGCAGTGGAAGTGAGAAATAGATTTAAGGGACTAGATCTGATTGACAGAGTGCCTGATGAACTCTGGACGGAGGTTCGTGACATTGTACAGGAGACAGGGACCAAGACCATCCCCATGGAAAAGAAATGCAAAAGAGCGAAATGGCTGTCTGAGGAGGCCTTACAAATAGCTGTAAAAAGAAGAGAGGCGAAAAGCAAAGGAGAAAAGGAAAGATATAAGCATCTGAATGCAGAGTTCCAAAGAATAGCAAGGAGAGATAAGAAAGCCTTCCTCAGTGATCAATGCAAAGAAATAGAGGAAAACAACAGAATAGGAAAAACAAGAGACCTCTTCAAGAAAATTAGAGATTCCAAGGGAACATTTCATGCAAAGATGGGCTCGATAAAGGACAGAAATGGTATGGACCTAACAGAAGCAGAAGATATTAAGAAGAGGTGGCAGGAATACACAGAAGAACTGTACAAAAAAGATCTTCATGACCAAGATAGTCACGATAATGTGATCACTGACCTAGAGCCAGACATCTTGGAATGTGAAGTCAAGTGGGCCTTAGAAAGCATCACTACGAACAAAGCTAGTGGAGGTGATGGAATTCCAGTTGAGCTATTTCAAGTCTTGAAAGATGATGCTGTGAAAGTGCTGCACTCAATATGCCAGCAGATTTGGAAAACTCAGCAGTGGCCACAGGACTGGAAGAGGTCAGTCTTCATTCCAATCCCAAAGAAAGGCAATGCCAAAGAATGCTCAAGCTACCACACAATTGCACTCATCTCACACGCTAGTAAAGTCATGCTCAAAATTCTCCAAGCCAGGCTTCAGTAGTATGTAAACCGTGAACTCCCAGATGTTCAAGCAGGTTTTAGAAAAGGCAGAGGCACCAGAGATCAAATTGCCAACATCCGCTGGATCATGGAGAAAGCAAGAGAGTTTCAGAAAAACATCTATTTCTGCTTCATTGACTATGCCAAAGCCTTTGACTGTGTGGATCACAATAAACTGTGGAACATTCTGAAAGAGATGGGAATCCCAGACCACCTGACCTGCCTCTTGAGAAACCTGTATGCAGGTCAGGAAGCAACAGTTAGAACCGGTCATGGAACAACAGACTGGTTCCAAATAGGAAAAGGTGTACGTCAAGGTTGTATATTGTCACCTTGCTTATTTAACTTATATGCAGAGTACATCATGAGGAACGCTGGGCTGGAAGAAGCACAAGCTGGAATCAAGAGTGCTGGGAGAAATATCAATAACCTCAGATATGCAGATGACACTACCCTTATGGCAGAAAGTGAAGAGGAACTCAAAAGCCTCTTGATGAAAGTGAAAGAGGAGAGTGTAAAGGTTGGCTTGAAGCTCAACATTCAGAAAACAAAGATCATGGCATCTGGTCCCATCATTTCATGGGAAATAGATGGAAAAACAGTGGAAACAGTGTCAGACTTTGTTTTTTTGGGCTCCAAAATCACTGCAGATACTGATTGCAGCCATGAAATTAAAAGACGCTTGCTTCTTGGAAGGAAAGTTATGATCAACCTTGATAGTATATTAAAAAGCAGAGACATTACTTTGCCGACCAAGGTCCGTCTAGTCAAGGCAATGGTTTTTCCCGTGGTCATGTATGGATGTGAGAGTTGGACTGTGAAGAAAGCTGATCGCCGAAGAATCGATGCTTTTGAACTGTGGTGTTGGAGAAGACTCTTGAGAGTCCCTTATACTGCAAGGAGATCCAACCAGTCCATTCTAAAGGAGATCAATCCTGGATGTTCATTGGAGGGACTGATGCTAAAGCTGAAACTCCAATACTTTGGCCACCTCATGCGACGAGTTGACTCATTGGAAAAGACTATGATGCTGGGAAAGGTTGGGGGCGGGAGGAGAAGGGGACGACGGAGAATGAGATGGCTGGATGGCATCACCGACTCTGTGGACATGAGTTTGAGTGAGCTCCGGGAGTTGGTGATGGACAGGGAGGCCTGGCGTGCTGTGATTCATGGGGTCGCGGAGAGTCGGACACGACTGAGCGACTGAACTGAACTGAACTGATTGTAGTCCCTGGGAGGTCAAGTCTCCTTTCGTTTGTTAGGGGAATATCAGGATTACTCTCAAGGCGGGGAAGGGGAATAGGGCCTCATCTAAATTTGAGTCCATAAATTGTGTTCTCTTCTCAAGTATGGACAGCCTTTTCAGGGAATTTCTTGAATCGCCTAAAGTTTGTCAAGTACCCGTTCGTGTTTGTAACGCGAATGTGGGATTTCTCTTGAGACTCTACAGGGGAAATTTTCCTCATCTCACCTTGAGTGAAGAATCTTGTGGTTTTTCTCCAGTTGAGGCGGGAAGCTTGGGGTCATTCTCGAGTTGCGACAGGGACCTCAGGATCTAGCTCGTGTAGCCCCTGGGAAATCAGGTCTCCTTTCGTTTTGGTAGGGGAACATTGGGATTACTCTCGAGGCGTTGAATGGGAATAGGGCCTCATCTAAAGTTGAGTCCATAAATTGTATTCTCCTCTCAAGTGGGGACAGCTATGTCAGGGAATGTCTTGAGTCGCATAAAGGGTGTCAAGTGCCCATTCGCATTTCAATCGGGAATGTGGGATTTCTCTTGTGACTGCAGGGGAAATTTTCCTCATCTCACCATGAGTAGAGAATATTGAAGTTTTTCTCGAGTTGCGGTGGGAAGCTTGGGGTCCTTATCGAGTTGCGACAGGGAACTCAGGATCTCGCTCGTATAGTCCCTGTGAAGTCAGGTCTCTTTTCGTTTTGGTAGGGGAACATCGGGATTATTCTCGAGGCGTGCAATGGGAATAGGGCTTCATCTAAATTTGAGTCCATTAAATGTGTTCTCCTCTCAAGTAGCGACAGTAAAGTCAGGGAAATTCTTGAGTGGCATAAACGGTTTCGAGTACTGGTTCGGTTTTCAAGCGGGTATGTTGGATTACTCTTGATACTATGCATTGGAAATTTTCCTCATCTCTCCATTACTGCCGAATCTTGTGTTTTTTCTCGAGTTGCGGCGGGAAGCTTGGGGTCTTTCTGGAGTTGCAACAGGGACCTCAGGAAGTCGATGGTGTAGGCCCTAAGAAGTCAGATCTCCTTTTCTTTAGGTAGGGGAACATCGGAATTACTCTCAAGGCGTGGAAAGGGAATAGGGCCTCATCTAAAGTTGCGTCCAAAAAGTGTGTTCTCCTCTCAAGTGGGGACAGCTATGTCAGGGAATGTCTTGAGTCGCATAAAGGGTGTCAAGTGCCCGACTGCATTTCAATCAGGAATGTGGAATTTCTCTTGAGACGCTGCAGGGGAAATTTTCCTCACCTCATCTTGAGTAGAGAATATTGTGGTTTTTCTCGAGTTTCGGTGGGAAACTTGGTGTCCTTCTTGAGTTGCGACACAGACCTCAGGAACTCGCTCGTGTGTTCCTCCAAAATCTGCTCTTCTTTCTTTTCGTTAGGGGAACATCAGGATTACTCTCGAGGCGTGGAATGGGAATAGGGTCTCATCTAAAGTGGAGTCCATACACTCTGTTCTCCTCTCAAGTGGCAAGAGCTATGTCAGGGAAAGTCTAAAGTCGCATAAAGGGTGTCAAGTGCCCGACTGCATTTCAATCAGGAATGTGGGATTTCTCTTGAGACGCTGCAGGCGAAATTGTCCTCACCTCATCTTGAGTAGAGAATATTGTGGTTTTTCTCGAGTTTCGGTGGGAAACTTGGTGTCCTTCTCGAGTTGCAACACGAACCTCAGGAAATCGCTCGTGTGTTCCTCGGAACTCTGCTCATCTTTCGTTTTCTTAGGGGAACATCAGGATTACTCTCGAGGCTTGGAATGGGAATAGGGTCTCATCTAAAGTGGAGTCCATACACTCTGTTCTCCTCTCAAGTGGCAAGAGCTATGTCAGGGAAAGTCTTAAGTCACATAAAGGGTGTTTAGTGATGATTCGCGTTTAAAGCGGGAATGTTGGTTTACTCTTGAGATTCTGCATGGGAAATTTTCCTCATCACACTTTTACTGCCGAATCTTTTGATTTTTATCTAGTTGGGGAGGGAATATTGGGGTCTTTCTGGAGTTCCGACAGGGACCTCAGTAACTCCCTGGTGTAGTCCCTGGGAAGTCAGGTCTCCTATCATTTTGGTAGGGGAACATCGGGATTACCCTCGAGGCGTGGAATGGGAATAGGGCCTCATCTATGGTTGAGTCCATAAATTATGTTCTCCTCTTAAGTGGGGATAGCTATGACAGGGAATGTCTTTAGTCGCACAAAGGGTGTCACGTACCCGTTCGCGTTTCAAGCAAATATGTGGGATTTCTCTTGAGACTCTGCAGGGGAAATTTTCCTCATCTAACCTTGAGTGCAGAATCTTGTGGTTTTTCTCAAGTTGCGGTGGGAAACTTGGGTCCCTTCTCTACTTGCGACAGGGACCTCAGTACCTCGCTCTGTAGTCCTGGGAAGTCAGGTCTCCTTTCGTTTCGTTAGGGGAATTCGGGATTGCTAGCGAGGCCTGGAAGGGGAATAGGGCTTCAATACTGTTGAGTCCATAATTTGTGTTCTACTCTCAAGTACGGACAGCTATGTCAGGGAATGTCTTGAGTCGCATAAAGGGTGTCAAGTACCCGTTCGCATTTAAAGCGGGAATGTGAGATTTCTCTTGAGACTCTGCAGGGGAGATTTTCCTCATGTCACCTTGAGTGCAGAATCATGTGGTTTTTCTCTTGTCGCGGCGGGAAGCTCGGGGTCCTTCTCGAGTTACGAAAGGGACCTCAAAAACACGCTCTTGTAGTCCTTGGGAATTCAAGTCTCCTTTCGTTTTGGTAGGGGAACATCGGGATTACTATCGAGCCATGGAATGGGAATAGGCCTCATCTAAACTTGAGGCCATAAATTGTTTTCTCCTCTCAAGAGGGGACAGCTATGTCAGGGAATGTCTTGGGTCGCAAAAGGGTGTCAAGTGCCCGTTCGGGTTTCAACCGGGAATTTGGGATTTCTCTTGAGACTCTGCAGGGGAACTTTTCCTCATCTCACCATGAGTGCAGAATCTTCTGTTTTCTCTCGCATTGTGGCAGGAAGTTTTGGGCCCTTCTCGATTTACGAAATGGACTTTAAGAACTCGCTAGTGTAGTCCCTGGGAAGTCAGGTCTCCTTTCTTTTTGGTAGGGGAACATCAGGATTATTCTCGAGGCATGCAATTGGAATAGGGCTTCATCTAAATTTGAGTACATAAAATGTGTTCTCCTCTCAAGTGGCGACAGTTAAGTCAGGGAAATTCTTGAGTGGCATAAACAGTGTCAAGTACCGATTCGTGTTTCAAGAGGGTATGTTAGATTACTCTTGATACTATGCATTGGAAATTTTCCTCATGTCTCCATTACTGCCGAATCTTGTGTTTTTTCTTGAGTTGCGGCGGGAAGCTTGGGTTTTTTTTAACTTGCGACAGGTATCTCAGGCAGTCGATGGTGTAGGCCCTGGGAAGTCAGATCTCCTTTTCTTTAGGTAGGGGAACATCGGAATTACTCTCAAGGCGTGGAAAGGGAATAGGGCCTCATCTAAAGTTGCGTCCAAAAAGTGTGTTCTCCTCTCAAGTGGGGACAGCTATGTCAGGGAATGTCTTGAGTCACATAAAGGGTGTCAAGTGCCCGACAGCATTTCAATCAGGAACGTGGGATTTCTCTTGAGACGCTGCAGGGGAAATTTTCCTCACCTCATCTTGAGTAGAGAATATTGTGTTTTTTCTCGAGTTTCAGAGGGAAACTTGGTGTTCTTCTCGAGTTGCGACACGGACCTCAGGAACTCTCTCGTGTGTTCCTAGGAACTCTGCTCTTCTTTCGTTTTGTTAGGGGAATATCGGGATTGCTCTCGAGGCGTGGAATAGGAATATGGCTTCATCTAAATTTGAGACCATAAATGATGTTCTCCTCTCAAGTATGGTAATCTTTGTCAGGGAATGTCTTGAGTCGCCTAAAGTGTGTCAAGTACCCCATCGCGTTTCTAGCGGAAATGTGGGATTTCTCTTGAGAGTCTACAGGGGAAATTTTCCTCATCTCACCTTGAGTGCAGAATCTTGTGGTTTTTCTCGAGTTGAGGTGGGAAGATTGGAGTCCTTCTCGAGTTGCGATAAGGACCTCAGGATCTCGCACATGTAGCCCCTGGGAAATCAGGTCTCATTTCGTATTGGTAGGGGAACGTCGGGATTACTAGCGGTGCGTTGTAGGGAAATAGGACATCATTAAAGTTTACTCCATAAATTGTTTTCTACTCTCAAGTAGTGACAGCTATGTCAGAAAATGTCTGGAGTCGCATAAAGGGTGTCAAGCACCCGTTCGCCATTCAAGCGGGAATGTGGGATTTCTCTTGAGACTCTGAAGGTGAGATTTTCCTCATCTCACCTTGAGTGCAGAATCTCGTGGTTTTTCTCAAGTTGCGGTGGGAAGCTTGGAGCCCTTCTCGATTTGTGACAGGGACCTCAGTACCTGGCTCTGTAGTCCCTTTGAAGTCAGGTCTCCTTTCGTTTTGGTAGGGGAATTCGGGATTACTAGCGAGGCCCTGAACGTAAATAGGGCCTCATTAAAGTTGAGTTCATAAATTGTGTTCTCCTCTCAAGTATGGACAGCTTTCTCAGGGAATGTCTTGAGTCGCATAAAGGGTGTCAATTCCCCTTTCCCTTGTCAACCGGGAATGTGGGATTTCACTTAGACACTACATGGGAAATTTTCCTCATGTCACCTTGAGTGCAGAATCTTGTGGTTTTTCTTCTGTTGCTGCGGCAAACTTGGTGCCCTTCTCGATTTGCAACAGGGACCCCAGGAACTCGCTCGTGTAGTTGCTGGAATCAGGTCTCCTTTAGTTTTTGTAGAGGAACATCGGGATTAATCTCATGGTGTGTAATGGGAATAGGGCCTCATCTAAAGTTGAGTACATAAATTGTGTTCTCCTCTCAAGTGAGGAAGCTTCGTCGGGGAATCTCTTGAGTCGCATAAATGGAGTCAAGTACCCGTTTGAGTATGAAGCGGATATATGCAGTTTCTTTTGAGACTCTGCAGGGTTAAATTTCCTCATTTCACCTCGAGTGCAGAATCTTGTGAAGTCTCTAGAGTTGTGGCTGGAAGCTTGGGGTCCTTCTCGAGTTACGAAAGGGACCTCAAGTACACCCTCTTGTAGTCCCTGGGAAGTCAAGTCTCCTTTCGTTTTGGTAGGGGAACATCGGGATTTCTATCGAGCCGTGGAATGGGAATAGGGCCTCATCTAAAGTTGAGGCCATAAATTGTGTTCTCCTCTCAAGTGGGGACAGCTATGACAGGGAATGTCTTGAGTCGCATAAAGGGTGTCAAGTACCCGTTCCCGTGTCAAGCAGAAATGAGGGATTTCCTTGAGACTCGGGAGGTGAAATATTCCTCACCTCACCTTGAGTGCAGAATCGTGTGGTTTTTCTCGTGTTGCGGCGGGAAGCTTGGGACCCTTCTCGAGTTGTGACAGGGACTTCAGGAACTGGCTCGTGTAGTCCCTGGGAAGGCACGTCTCCTTTCGTTTTGGTAGGGGAACACTGGGATTTCTCTTGAAGCGTGGAATGGGAATAGGGCCTCATCTAATTTTGAGTCCATAAATTGTCTTCTCCTCTGAAGAGGGGACAGCTATAACAGGGAATATTTTGAGTCGCATAAAGGGTGTCAAGGACCCGTTCGCCTTTCAAGTGGGAATGTGGGATTTCTCTTGAGACTCTACAGGGGAGATTTTCCTCATCTCACCTTGAGTGAGGAATCTTGTGGTTTTTTTTCGTGTTGTAGCGAGAAGTTTTGGCCCTTCTCAATTTGCGACAGGGACTTCAGAAACTCGCTAGTGTCGTCCCTGGGAAGTCAGGTGTACTTTCGATTTGGTATGGGAACATCAGGATTACTCTTGAGGCGTGGAATGGAAATAGGTCTCTTCTCAATTTGAGTCCATAAATTGTGTCCTCCTCTCAAGTAGGGACAGCGATGTCAGGGATTGTCTTGAGTCGCATAAAGGGTGTCAATTCCCCTTTCCCGTGTCAAGCGGGAATGTGGGATTTCACTTAGACGGTACATGGGAAATTTTCCTCATGTCACCTTGAGTGCAGAATTTTGTGGTTTTTCTTCTGTTGCTGCGGCAAACTTGGTGCCCATCTCGATTTGCAACAGGGACCCCAGGAAGTCGCTCGTGTAGTTGCTGGAATCAGGTCTCCTTTAGTTTTTGTAGAGGAACATCGGGATTAATCTCATGTTGTGTAATGAGAATAGGGCCTCATCTAAAGTTGAGTCCATAAATTGTGTTCTCCTCTCAAGTGGAGACAGCTATGTCAGGGTATGTCTTGAGTCGCATAAAGGTTGTCCGGTACCCTTTCATGTTTTAACAGGGAATGTGGGATTTCTCCTGAGACTCTGCATTTGAAATTTTCCTCATCTCACCTTGAGTGCAGAATCTTGTGGTTTATCTCGTGTTTGCTTGGTAAGCTAGGCGTCCTTCTCGAGTTGCCACAGGGATCTCAGTAAATCGTTCCTGTAGTCCCTGGGAAGTCAGGTCTCGTTTCGTTTTGGTAGGGGAACATCGGGATTACTCTTGAGGCATCGAATGGGAATAGGGCCTCATCTAAAGATGAGTCAGTAAATTGTGGTGTCCTCTGAAATTGGGACAGCTATGTCAAGGAATGTCTTGAGAAGCATAAAGCGTGTCAATTACTTGTTGGCGTTTCAAGCGGAAATGTTGGATATCTCTTGACTCTGCCAGGGGAATTTTCCTCATCTCACTTTGAGTTCAGAATCTTTGATTTTTCTACGAGCTGTGGCAGGAAGCTTGGGGTCTTTCTCGAGTCATGACACAGACCTCAGGAACTCACTCGTGTAGACCCTGGGAGTTCAGGTCCCCTTTCCTTATGGTAGTGGAACATCGGGATTACTCTCGAGGTGTGGAATGGGAATAATGCCTCATGTAAAGTTGAGTCCATGAATTGTGTTTTCCTCTCAAGTGGGGACAGCTATGTCAGAGATTGTCTTGAGTCGCTTAAAGGGTGTCAAGAAACTTTTCGCATTTCAAGCGGGAATGTGGGATTTCTCTGGATATTCTGCAGGGGAAATTTTCCACATCTCACCTTGAGTGCAGAATATTGTGTTTTTTCTCGAGTTTAGGCGGGAAGCTAGGGGTCCTTCTCAAGTTGCTACAGGGACCTCAGGAACTCGCTAGTGTATTCCCTGGGAAGTCATGACTCATTTCGTTTTGGTAGGGGAACATCGGTATTACTAACGAGGTGAGGAATGCGAATCAGGCCTCATCTAATGTTTGTCCATAAATTTTGTTCTCCTCTCAAGTGGGAACAGCTATCAGGGAATGTCTTGAGTCGCATAAAGGGTGTCAAGTACCCGTTCAAGTTTCAAGTAGAAATGTGCGATTTCTCTTGAGAGTCAAAGGGGAAATTTTCCTCATCTCACTTTGAGTGCAGGATCCTGTGGTTCTTCTCGAGTTGCGGCGGGAAGATTGGGGTCCTTCTCGAGTTGCGACAGGGACATCAGGATCTCGCTCGTGCAGTCCCTGGGACGTAATGTCTCCTTTCGTTTGGTAGGGCAACATTGGGATTACTCTTTAGGCGTGAAATTATAATAGGTCCTCATCTAAAGTTCAGTCCATAAATTGTGTTCCCCTCTCAAGTGGGGACAGCTATGTCAGGGAATGTCTTCAGTCACATAAACGGTGTCAATACACGTTCGCGTTTCTAGCGGGATGGTGGGATTTCTCTTGAGATTCTGCAGTGGAAATTTTCCTCATCTCACCTTGAGTGCAGATCTTGTGTTTTTTCTCGAGTTGTGGCGGGAAGCTTGGGGTCCTTCTTGAGTTGCGTCACGGACCTCAGTAACTCGGTCGTGTAGTCTCTGGGAAGTCAGGTTTCCTTTCATTTGGTAGGGGAACATCAAGATTACTCTCGAGGCATGGAATGGTAATAGGGCCTCATCTCAAGTTGAGTCCATAAATTGTGGTCTCCTATAAAGTGGGGACTGCTATGTCAGGGAATGTCTTGCATCGCATAAGCGGTGTCAATTACCCATTCTCGTTTCAAGTGGGAATGTAGGATTTCCCTTGAGACTCTGCAGGGGGAATTTTCCTCATCTCAACTTGAGTGCAGAATCTTGTGATTTTTCTCGAGTTGCATCGAGAAACTTGGGGTCCTTCTCGATTTGGGACAGTGAACTCAGTTTGTTTATGCAGTCCCTGGTAATTCAGGTTTCCTTTCATTTTGGTAGGGGAATATCGGGATTATTCTTGAGGCGTGGAATGGAATAGGGCTTCATCTAAAATTGAGTCCATAAATTGTGTTTTCCTGTGAAGTGGGGACAGCTATTTCAAGGAATGTCTTGAGTCGTATAAAGGGTGTCAAATACCAATTCAAGTTTCAATGGGAAAGTGCAATTTTTTTTGAGATTCAAAGGGGAAATTCTCCTCATCTCACATTGAGTGCAAAATTTTGTTGTTTTTCTCGAGTTGCCACGGGAAGCTTGGGGTCCTTCTCGAGTTGTGACAGGGGCCTCAGGAGTTCGCTCTTGTAGTCCCTGGGAAGTCAGGTCTCCTTTCGTTGTGGTAGGGAACATTGGGATTACTCTCGAGGCGTGGAATGGGAATAGGGGATCATCTAAAGAGAGTCCATAAATTGTGTTCTCCTCTCAAGTGGAGACAGCAATGTGAGGGAATGTCTTGAATCCCATAAAGGGTGTCAAGTACCCATTCGCGTTTCAAGCGGGAATATGGGATTTATCTTGAGACTCTGCAGGGGAAATTTTCCTCATCTCACCTTGAGTGCAGAATCTTGTGGTTTTTCCCGAGTTGCGGCGGGAAGCTTGGGGTCCATTTTTAGTTGCGACAGGGACCTCAGCAACTCACTCGTGTAGTCCCTGTGAAGTCAGGTCTCCTTTCATTTTGGTAGGGGAACATCAGCATTACACTCGAGGCGTGAAATGGATATAGAGCCTCATCTAAAGTTGAGTCCATAAATTGTGTTCTCCACTCAAGTGGGGACAGCTATGTCAGGAAAAGTCTTGAGTCGCATAAAGGGTGTCAATTATCCATCCGTTCAAGTTTCAAGCGGGAATGGGTGATTTCTCTTGAGACTCTGCAGGGGAAATTTTCCTCATCGTGCCTTGAGAGCAGAATCTTGTGGTTTTTCTCGAGCTGCAGTGGGAAACTTTGGGACCTTCTCGAGTTGCGACGGGGACCGCAGTTACTCGCTGGTCATGCCCCAGGGAAGTCAGGTTTCCTTACGAGTTGGAAGGAAACTTCGGGATTATTCTCCAGGCGTGGAATGGCAATTGGAAGTCATCTAGAGATGAGTCGTTAAATTGTGTGCCCCTCTCCAGTAGGGACGGCTTAGTCAGGGAAATTTTATGGGTGCAGAAAGGGTGTCAAGTACCCTTTCGAATTTCAAGCGGTAATGTGGGTTTTCCCTTGAAACTCTGCAGCAGAATATTCCTCATCCCGCATTGATGTGGATTTCTCGTGGTTTTTATCAAGTTGATGCGGGAAGCTTGTAGTCCCCCTCGAGTTGAGACATTGCCCTCAGAACCTAGCTCTGTTTACTTCAGGGAGGTCAGGTCACTTTTCTTTTTGCAAGGAGATCTTCGGGATTACACTCAAGGAGTAGAATGGGAATACAGCCTCATCTAAAATTGAGTCCATTAATTGTGTTCTTCTCTCAAGTGGGGACAGCTGTGTCAAGGAATGTCTTGGGTCGCATATATTGTGTCAAGTCCTGGTTCGAGCTTCAAGCGGGAATGTAGGATTTCTCTTCAGTCTAAGCATGGGAAAATTTTCCTCATCACACCTTGAGTGCACAATCTTGTGGTTTGTTTCGAGTTGCGGCGCGAAGCTTATGGTCCTTCTCAAGTTGCGACGGGGACCTCAGAAACTCGCTGCTGTTATCCCAGGGACGGCAGGTCTCCCATCGTGTTGGAAGGGGAACCTCGGGATTCCAATCATGGCATGGAATGTGATTTGCTTCTCATTTTGTGTTGAGTCCGATAATTGTGTGCTCCTCTCCAGTGGGGACAGCTTAGTCTGGGTTCTTCTTGTGTTTCAGAAAGGGTTTCAATACCCTATCGAGTTTCAAGCAGGAATGTGTGATTTCCCTTGAGACTCTGCAGCAGAAATGTTCATAATCTCGCATTGAGGGGAGAATCTTGTGGTTTTTCTCATGTTGCGGCTTGAAGATTGGGGTCCCTTTCACGTTGCAACGGTGATATCAGGAACTCGGTCATGTAGTCCCTAGGAAGTCAGGTCTCCTTTGGTTTTGGTAGGGGATTTCAGGATTGCTATCGAGGCATGGAATGGGAATACGGCCTCATCTAAAGTTGAGTCCATAAATTTTTCTCCTCTCATGTGGTGACAGCTATGTCAGGGAATGTCTTGAGTCACATAAAGGGTGTCGTGGACCCTTTCGAGTTTCAAGCGGGAATGTGGGATTTCTCTTGGGACTCTCCATGGGAAATTTTCCTCAGCTCACCTTGAGTGCAGAATCTTACGTTTTTTCTCGAGTTGCTTCGGGATGCTTTGGCTCCTTCTTGAATGCGACGGTACCTCAGGAATTCCTTCATGTTGCCCCATGGACGTCCGGTCTCCGATTATGTTGGAAGAGGAACCTCGGGATTCCACTCGTGGCGTGGAATGTGATTTGGGCATCATCTTTTGTTGAGTCCGTTAATTATGTGTTTCTCTCCAGTGGGGACGGATTAGTCAGGGATCTATTTTGTGTCAAAGAAAGGATGTAAAGTACCCTTCGAGTTTCAAGCGGGAATATATGATTTCTCTTCAGACTCTGCAGCAGAAATATTCCTCATCACGCATTGAGGGGAGAATCTTCTGGTTTTTCTCGAGTTACGGCTGGATGCTTGGGGTCCCTTTTGGGTTGCGATGGAGATCTCAGGAAAGCGCTCATGTTGCCCCAGGGAAGTCAGGTCTCATTTGCTTTTGGAAAGGGTACTTTGGGATTTCACTCGAGGCGTCGAATGTGAATTGGGCCTCATCTAATGATGAGTCTGTTAATTGTGTGCTCCTCTCCAGTGGGTATGGCTTAGTAAGGGTCCTTTTGGTGTCACAGGAATAATGTCAAGTGCCCGTTAGAGTTTCAAAGGGTATGTGGGATTTCTCTTGAGATTCTGCAGGGAAAAGTTTCCTCATCTCACCTTGAGTGCAGAATCTTGTGTTTTTTCTCGAGTTGAGACGGAAGCTTTGGGTCCTTTTTGACTTACAATGGGCACCCAAGGAACACGCTCGTGTTATCCCTGGGAAGTCAGGTCTCCTTGCCTCTGGTAGGAGAACTTTGGGATTACTCTGGAGACGTGGAATGGGAATAGGGCCTCATCTAAAGTTGAGTCCAGAAACTGTGTTGTCCTCTCAAGTGGGGACAGCTATGTCAGGGAATGTCTTGAGTCCCATAAAGGGTGTCAAGTATCCGTTCGAGTTTCAAGAGGGAATGTGAGATTTCTCTTGAGACTCTATATGGGAAATTTTCCTCATCTTGCCTTGAGTGCAGAATCTTGTGCTTTTTCTCTAGTTGCGGCGGGAAATTTTGGGTCCTTCTCGAGTTGTGACGGGGACCGCAGTTACTCACTGGTCCTGCCCCATGGAAGTCAGGTCTCCTTACATGTTGGAAGGGAAACTTCGGGATAATTCTCCAGGCATGGAATGGCAAATGGAAGTCATCTAGTAATGAGTCCTTAAATTGTGTGCTCCTCTCCAGTAGGGACGGCTTAGTCAGGGAAACTTTATGGGTGCAGAAAGGGTGTCAAGTACCCGTTCAAATTTCAAGCGGTAATGTGGGTTTTCCCTTGAGTCTCTGCAGCAGAATATTCCTCATCTCGCATTGATGTGGGAATCTCATGGTTTTTATCAAGTTGATGCGGGAAGCTTGTAGTCCCTCTCAAGTTGAGACAGTGTCCTCAGAACTTAGCTCTTTTTACTTCAGGGAGGTCAGGTCACTTTTCCTTTTGCAAGGAGAGCTTCGGGATTACACTCGAGGTCTAGAATGGGAATACGACCTCATCTAAAATTGAGTCCATAAATTGTGTTTCTCTCCATTGGGGACAGCTGTGTCAAAGAATGTCTTGGGTCGCATATAGTGTGTCAAGTCCTGGTTCGAGTGTCAAGCGGGAATGTGGGATTTCTCTTGAGACTCAGAATGGGAAATTTTCCTCATCTCACCTTGAGTGAAGAATCTTGTGGTTATTCTCGAGTTGCAGCGGGAAGCTTGGGGTCCTTCTCGAGTTTCGACAGGGACCTCAATTACTCGCTGGTCATGCCCCAGGGAAGTCATGTCTCCTTGCGTTTTGGAAGGGAAACCTCGGGATTATTCTCGAGGTGTTGAATGGGAATATAGCCTCATCTAAAATTGAGTCCATTAATTGTGTTCTTCTCTCCAGTGGGGACAGCTATGTCAAGGTATGTTTTGGGTCTCATATAGTGTGTCAAGTCCTGGTTTGAGTTTCAAGCGGGAATGTGGGATTTCTCTTCAGACTCTGCATGGGAAAATTTTCCTCATCACACCTTGAGTCCACAATCTTGTGGTTTGTCTCGAGTTGCGGAGGAAATCTTGGGGTCCTTCTCGAGTTGCAATGGGGACCGCAGAAACTCGCTCGTGTTATCCCAGGGACGGCAGGTCTCCAATCGTGTTGTAAGGGGAACCTCGGGATTCCAATCGTGGTGTGGAATGTGATTTGCTTCTCATTTTGTGTTGAGTCCGATAATTGTGTTCTCCTCTCCAGTAGGGACGGCTTAATCCGGGATCTTTTTGTGTTTCAGAAAGGGTTTCAAGTACCCTATCGAGTTTCAAGCAGGAATGTGTGATTTCCCTTGAGACTCTGCAGCAGAAATGTGTTGCGGCTTGAAGCTTGGGGTCCCTTTTGGGTTGCGACAGTGATATCAGGAACTCGCTCGTGTAGTCCCTGGGAAGTCAGGTCTCCTTTGGTTTTGGTAGGGGATTTCGGGATTACTCTCGAGGCATGGAATGGAAATACGGCCTCATCTAAATTTGAGTCCATAAATTTTTTCTCCTCTCATGTGGCCACAGCTATGTCAGGTAATGTCTTGAGTCGCATATAGGGTGTCATGTACCCTTTCGAGTTTCAAGCAGGAATGTGGGATTTCTCTTCAGACTTAGCATGGGAAAATTTTCCTCATCACACCTTGAGTGCACAATCTTGTGGTTTGTCTCGAGTTGCGGCAGGAAGCTTGGGGGCCTTCTCGAGTTGCAACGGGGACCTCAGAAACTCGCTCTTGTTATCCCAGGGATGGCAGGTGTCCGATCATATTGGAAGGGGAACATCGGGATTCCAATCATGGCATGGAATGTGATTTCTTCTCGTGTTGAGTCCGATAATTGTGTGCTCCTCTCCAGTGGGGAAGGCTTAGTCCGGGATCTTTTTGTGTTTCAGAAAGGGTTTCAAGTAGCCTCTCGAGTTTCAAGCAGGAATGTGTGATTTCTCTTGAGACTCTGCAGCAGAAATGTTCCTCCTCTCACATTGAGGGGAGAATCTTGTGGTTTTTCTCGTGTTATGGCTTGAAGCTTGGGGTCCCTTTCGGGTTGTGATGGTGATATCAGGAACTCACTCATGTAGTCCCTGGGAAGTCAGGTCTCCTTTCGTTTTGGTAGGGGATTTCAGGATTACTCTCGCGGCATGGAATGGGAATACGGCCTCATCTAAAGTTCAGTCCATAAATTTTGTTATCCTCTCATGTGGCGACAGCTATGTCAGGGAATGTCTTGAATCACATAAAGGGTGTCACGGACCCTTTCGAGTTTCAAGCGGGAATGTGGGATTTCTCTTGGGACTCTCCATGGGAAATTTTCCTCAGCTCACCTTGAGTGCTGAATCTTGTGGTTGTTTTAGAGTTGCGGTGGGATGCTTTGGCTCCTTCTGGATTGTGACGGTATCTCAGGAATTCTCTCATGTTGCCCCAGGGACATCCGTTCTCCAATCGTGTTGGAAGAGGAACCTCGGGATAACTCTCGTGGCATGGAATGTGACTTGGGCATTATCTTGTGTTGCGTCCGTTAATTATGTGTTCCTCTCCAGTGGGGTCGGATTAGTCAGGGATATTTTTGTGTCAAAGAAATGGTTTAAAGTACCCTTTTGAGTTTCAAGGGTAAATGTGTGATTTCTCTTAAGACTCTGCCTTAGAAATAGTTCTCATCTCGCATTGAGGGGAGAACCTTGTGGTTTTTCTCGAGTTGCGGCTGGATGCTTGGGGTCCCTTTCGGGTTGCGACGGGGATCTCAGGAAATCGCTCGTGTTGCCGCAGGGAAGTCAGGTCTTCTTTCCAGTTGGAAAGGTTACTTCGGGATTACACTCTAGGCATCGAATGTGAATTGAGCCTCATCCAGAGATGAGTCTGTTAAATGTTTGTTCCTCTCCAGTGGGGACGGCTTAGTAAGGGTCCTTTTTGTGTCACAGAAATAGTGTCAAGTGCCCGTTCGAGATTAAAAGGGTATGTGGGATTTCTCTTGAAACTCTGCAGGGGAAATTTTCCTCATCTCACCTTGAGTGAAGAATCTTGTGGTTTTTCTCGAGTTGCGGCGGAAACTTGGGGTCCTTTTCGACTTACAATGTGCACCCCAGGGACACGCTCGTGTTGTCCCTGGGAATTAGGTCTCCTTTCCTCTGGTAGGGGAACTTCGGGATTACTCTTGAGGCGTGGAATGAGAATAGGGCCTTATCGTAATTTGAGTCCATAAGTTGTGTTGTCCTCTCAAGTGGGGACAGGTATGTCAGGAAATGTCTTGAGTCACATAAAGGGTGTCAGGTATCTGTTCGGGTTTCAAGTAAGGAATGTGTGATTTCACTTGAGACTCTGCAGCAGAAATGTTCCTCAACTCGCATTGAAGCGAGAATCTTGTGGTTTTTCTCAAGTTACAGCTTGAAGCTTGGCGTCACTTTCCGTTTTTGACGGTGATATCAGGAACTCGCTCGTGTAGTCCCTGGGAAGTCAGGTCTCCTTTCCTTTTGGTAGGGGATCTTCGGTACTACTCTCGAGGCATGGAATGGGAATACGGCCTCATCTAAAGTGGAGTCCATAAATTGTGTTCTCCTCTCATGTAGCGGCAGCTATGTCATGGAATGTCATGAGTCTCATAAAGGGTGTCATGTACCCTTTCGAGTTTACATCGGGAATGTGGGATTTCTCTTTGGACTATAAATGGGATATTTTCTTCATCTCACCTTGAGTGCAGAATCTTATGGTTTTTCTCGAGTTGAGGCGGGAAACTTTGGTTCCTTCTCGATTGCTACGGGGAACTCAGGAATTCGCTCGTGTTGCCTCTGGGACCTCAGGTCTCCAATCGTGTTTGGAAGGGGAACCTCGGGATTCCAATCGTGGCGTGGACAGTGATTTGGGCATCATCTTGTGTTGAGTTGGTTAATCGTGTGTTCCTCTCCAGTTGGATGGATTAGTCAGGGATTTTTGTGTGTCAAAGAAAGGGTTTAAAGTACCCTTTCGAGTTTCAAGGGGGAATGTGTGATTTCTCTTGAGACTCTGCAGCAGAAATATTCCTCATCTCGCATTGAGGGGAGAATCCTGTGGTTTTTCTCGAGTTGCGGCTGGAAGCTTGGGGTCTCTTTCAGGTTGTTATGGGTATCTCAAGAAATCGCAGGTGTTGCCCCAGGGAAGTCACGTCTCCTTTCCTGTTGGAAAGTGTACTTCAGGATTTCTCTCGAGGCGTCGAATGTGAAATGCGTCTCATCTAGAGATGAGTCCATTAATTGTGTGCTCCTCTCCAGTGGGGATGGCTTAGTAAGGGTCCTTTTTGTGTCGCAGAAATAGTGTCAAGTGCCCGTTCGAGTTTAAATGGGAATGTGGGGTTTCTCTTGAGATTCTGTAGGGGAAATTTTCCTCATCTCACCTTGAGTGAAGAATCTTGTGGTTTTTCTCGAGTTGCGGAGGAAGCTTGGGTTCCATTTCTACTTTCAACGGGCACCTCAGGGACACGTTCGTGTTGTCCCTGGGAAGTCAGGTCTCCTTTCCTCTGGTAGGGGAACTTCGGGATTACTCTTGATGCGTGGAAAGGGAATAAGGCCTCATCTAAAGTTGAGTCCAGAAATTGTGTTCTCCTCTCAAGTGGGGACAGCTATGTCAGGGAATGTCTTGAGTCGCGTAAAGGGTGTCAAGTATCCGTTCAAGTTTCAAGCGGGAATGTGTGGTTTCTCTTGAGACTCTGCAGGGGAAATTTTCCTCATCTTGCCTTGAGTGCAGAATCTTGTGGTTTTTCTCGAGCTGCAGCGGGAAGCTTTGGGTCCTTCTCGTGTTGCGACGGGGACCTCAGTTACTCTCTGATCATGCCCCAGGGAAGTTAGGTCTCCTTGCCTGTTGGAGGGAAACTTCAGGATTATTCTCTAGGCGTGGAGTGACAATTGTAAGTCATCTAGAGATGAGTCCTTAATTATGTGCTCCTCTCCAGTAGGGATGGCTTATTCAGGGAACTTATATTGTTGCAGAAAGGGTGTCAAGTACCCATTCGAATTTCAAGCGGTAATGTGTTTTTTCTATTGAGACTCTGCAGCAGAAAATTCCTCATCTTGCAATGATGGGGGAATCTCGTGGTTTTTATCGAGTTGGGGCGAGAAGCTTGTAATCGCTCTCGAGTTGAGACAGTGACGTCAGAACCTAGCTCTTTTTACTTCAGGGAGGTCAGGTCACTTTTCTTTTTGCAAGGCGAGCTTCGCAATTACACTCGGGGTGTAGAATGAGAATACGTACTCATCTAAACTTGAGTCCATAAATTGTGTTCTTCTCTCAAGTGGGGACAGCTGTGTCAAGGAATGTCTTGGGTTGCAAATAGTGTGTTAAGTACTGGTTCGAGTTTCAAGGGGGAATGTCGGATTTCTCCTGAGACTTAGCATGGGAAAATTTTCCTTATCACACATTGAGTGCACAATCTTGTGGTTTGTCTCGAGTTACAGCAGGAAGCTTGGGGGCCTTCTCGAGTTACGATGGGGACCTCAGAAACTCTCTCATGTTATCCAGTAATGGCAGGTCTCCAATCGTGTTGGAAGGGGAACCTCAGGATTCCAATCGTGGCGTGGAATGTGATTTGCTTCTCATTTTGTGTTGAGTCCGATAATTGTGTGCTCGTCTCCAGAGGGGACTGCTTAGTCCGGGATCTTTTTGTGTTGCAGAACAGAAAGGGTTTCAGGTACCCTATCGAGTTTCAAGCAGGAATGTGTGATTTCTCTTGAGACTTTGCAGCAGAAATGTTCCTCCTCTCGCATTGAGGGGAGAATCTTGTGGTTTTTCTCGTTTTGCGGCTTGAAGCTTGGGGTGCCTTTCGGGTTGCGAGGTGATATCAGGAACTCGCTCTTGTAGTCCCTGCGAAGACAGGTCTCCTTTGGTTTTGGTAGGGGATATCGGGATTACTCTAGAGCATGGAATGGGAATACGGCCTCATCTAAAGTTCAGTCCATAAATTTTGTTCTCCTCTCATGTGGCGACAGCTATGTCACGGAATGTCTTGAGTCTCATAAAGGGTGTCATGTACCCTTTCGAGTTTCAAGCAGAAATGTGGGATTTCTCTTGGGACTCTTCATGGGATCTTTTCCTCATCTCACCTTGAGTGCAGAATCTTATGGTTTTTCTCGAGTTGTGGGGGGAAACTTTGGCTCCTTCTCGATTGCTTCAGGGACCTCAGCAATTCCCTCCTTTTGCCCCAGGAACGTCAGGTCTCCAATCGTTTGGAAGGGGAACCTCGGAATTCCAATCGTGGCGTGGACTGTGATTTGGTCATCATCTTGTGTTGAGTCGTTTAATTGTGTGTTCCTCTCCAGTGGGACGGATTAGTCAGGGATCTTTGTGTGTCAAAGAATGGGTTTAAAGTACCCTTTTGAGTTTCAAGGGGGAATGTGTGATTTCTCTTCAGACTCTGCAGCAGAAATATTCCTCATCTCTCATTGAGGGGAGAATCTTGTGGTTTTTCTCGAGTTGCGGCTGGAAGCCTGGGGTCCCTTTCAGGTTGCGACAGGGATCTCAAGAAATCGCTCGTGTTGCCCCAGGGAATTCAGGTCTACTTTCCTGTTGGAAAGGCTACTTCGGGATTTCTCTCGAGGAATCGAATGTGAATTGGGCCTCATCTAGAGAAGAGTCCATTAATTGTGTGCTCCTCTCCAGTGGGGACAGCTTATAAGGGTCCTTTTTGTGTCGCAGAAAGAGTGTCAAGAGCCCGTTTGAGTTTAAAAGGGAATGTGGGATTTCTCTTGAGTCTCTGTAGGGGAAATTTTCCTCATCTCACATTGAGTGAACAATCTTGTGGTTTTTCTCAAGTTGCGGCGGGAAGATTGGGGTCCTTCTCGAGTTGGGACAGGGACCTCAGGAACTCGCTCGTGTAGTCCCTGGAAATTCAATTCTGCTTTGATTTTGGTAGGAGAACATCGGGATTACTCTCGAGGGGTGGAATGGGAATAGGGCATCATCTCAAGTTGAGTCCATAAACTGTATTCTCCTCTCAAGGGGAGACAGCTATGCCAGGGTATGTTCTGATTCGCAAAAGGGTGTCAAGTACCCATTTGAGTTTCAAGTAGTAATGTGGGATAACTTTTGTGACCCTCTGGGGGAAATTTTCCTCATCTCACCTTGACTGCAGAATCTTGTGGTTTTGCTCGAGTTGTGGCGGAAACTTGCGGTCCTTCTCGAGTTGCAACAGAGGCCTCAGGAACTCGCTCGTGTAGTACCTGGAAAGTCAGGTCTCATTTCGTTTTGGAAGGGGAACATAAGGATTACTCTGGAGGCGTGGAATGGGAATAGGGCCTCATAAAATTGAGTCCATTAATTGGGTTCTCCTCTCTAGTGGGGACAGCTATATCAGGGAATGTCTTGAGTCGCATAAAGGGTGTCAAGAATTCGTTTGCGTTTCAAGCGGGAATACGGGATTTCCTTTGATACTCTGCAGGGTAAATTTTCCTCATCTCATATTGAGTGCAGGATCTTGTGGTTTTTCTCGAGTTGCGGCGGAAAGCTTGGGGTCCTTCTCGAGTTGTGACAGGGACCTCAGGAATTCGCTCGTGTACTCCCTGGGAAGTCAGGTCTCCTTTCGCCTTGGTAGGGTAACATCGGGATTATTCTCGAGGCATGGAATGGGAATAGGGCCTCTTTTAAATATGAGTCCATAAAATGTGTTCTCTTCTCAAGTGGGGACAGCTATGTCAGGGAATGTCTTGTGTCACATAAAGGGTGTCAAGTACCCATTCGCATTTCAAGCGGGAATGTGGGAATTCTCTTGAGACTGTGCAGGGGAAATTTTCCTCATGTCACCTTGAGTGCAGAATCTTGTGGTTTTTCTCGAGTTGTGGTAGGAAGCTTGGGGTCCTCTTCGAATTGCAACAGGTACCTCAGGATCTCGTTCCTGTATTCCCTGGGAAGTCAGGTCTCTTTCGTGATGTAGGGGAACCTCGGGATTACTCTCAAAGCATGGTATCTGAACAGGGCCTCATCTCAAATTGAGTCCATAAATTGTTTTCTCCTCTCAACTGCGGAGAGCTATGTCAGGGAAAGTCTTGAGTCACATAAATTGTGTCAAGTACCCGTTCGCGTTTCCAGCGGGAATGAGGGATTTCTGTTGAGATTCTGCAGGGGAAATTTTCCTCATCTCACCTTGAGTGCAGAATCTTGTTGTTTTTCTCGAGTTGCGGTGGGAAGCTTGGGGTCCTTCTCGATTTGTGAAAAGTACCTCAGCAACTCCCTCGTGTATTCCCAGGGAAGTCAGGTCTCCTTTCATTTTGGTAGGGGAACATCGGGATTACTCTCGAGGCATGGAATGGGAATAAGGCCTCATCTATTGCTGAGTCTATAAATAGTGTTCTCCTCTCAAGTGGGGACAGCTATGTCAGGGAATATCTTGAGTCTCATAAAGGGTGTCAAGTACCCGTTCGCGTTTCAAGCGGGAATGTATGATTTCTCTTGAGACTCTGCAGGGGAAATTTTCCTCATCTCACCTTGAGTGAAGAATCTTGTGGTTTTTCACAAGTAGCCACGGGAATCTTAATGTCCTTCTCGAGATGCGACAGACACCTCAGGAACTCGCTCCTGTAGTCCCTGGAAAGTCAGGTTTCCTTTCGCTTTGGTAGGCTAACATCGGGATTACTCTAGAGGCGTGGAATGGGAATAGGGCCTCATCTAAAGTTGAGTCCATAAATTGTGTTCTCTAAAGTGGGGACAGCTATGTCATGGAATATTTTGAGTCTCATAGAGGGTGTCAAGTACCCGTTCTGCTTTCAAGCGGGAATATGGGATATCCCTTGAGACTCTGCAGGGGAAATTTTCCTCATCTCACTTTGAGTGAAGAATCTTGTGGTTTTTCTCGAGTTGCCGGGGGAAGCTTGGGGTTCTTCTTGAAAGGGGAAAGCGATCTCAGGGCCTCCCTCCTGTAGTCCCTGGGAAGTCAGATCTTCTTTCGTTTTGGTAGTCACATCGGGATTACTCTCGAGGCTTAGAATGGAAATAAGGCCTCTTACCGAGTTGAGTCCTAAATTGTGTTCTCCTCTCCAATGCGACGGCTCTGTGAGGGAACTTTCTGAGTCACATAAAGGGTGTCCATTATCCGTTCACTTTTCAAGCGGGAATGTGGGATTTCTCTTTATATGCTTCAGCGGAAAATGTCCTCATCTCGCATTGAGGGGATAATTTTGTGGTGTTTCTCGACTTGCGGCGGTAAGAATTGAGTTCCTATCGAGTTACGACTGGGACCTCAGTACCTCGATCTCGATATCCCAGGGCAGTTAGGTCTCCTTGCGTGTTGGAAGAGGAACATCGCCATTCCTCTCGAGGCACGGGAGAGTAATAGGGTCGCATCTAGTGCTGTGTAGATAAATTGTGTTCTCTGCTTCAATGTGGACGGCTACCTGGGGGAAATTTTGGGGTCGCATAAAGTGTGTCAAGTTCCGATCGGGTTTCAAGCAGTAATGTGCAATTTCTCTTGAGACTCTGCAGCAGAAATTATCCTCATCTCGCATTGAGGGGAAAATTTTGTGATGTTTCTCGAGTTGCGGCATAAAGTTTGGTATTTTTTTCGACTTGCGACGGGGACCTCAGGAACTCGCTCGTGTTGCTTCAGGGAAGTCAGGTCCCCTTTTGTGTTGGAAGGGGAACTTCAGGATTACTGTCGACCCGTTAAATGTGAACAGGGCCTCTTCTCGACCTGAGTCCGTAAATTGTGTTCTCCGCTCCAATGTGGACGGCAGTGTTAGGGAACTTTCTGATTCACATAAAGGATGTCAAGTATCCGTTCGCCTTTCAAGCGGGAGTGTGGGATTTCTGTTGAGATTCTGCAGTGAAAAATTTCCTCATTTTGCACTGAAGGGATAATTTTTTTTGTGTTTCTCAACTTGCAGCGAGAAGCTTAGCGTTCCTCTCAAGTTGCGACGGGGACCCCAGGAACTCGCTCGTGTTGCCCCAGGGAAAGTCAGGTCTCCTATCATTTTCGAAGGGGAACCTCGAGATTCCTCTATAAGGAGCAGCAGAGGAATAGGTCCTTATCTAGCATTCAGTTGATCCACTGTTTGTTCTTTTCCAGTGGAGACAGAGATATTTTGGTTGCTCTCAAAATTCTCCAGGGGATTCAGGCCTCGTCTATTGTTCAGACCTGGAACTGCGCTTTTTCCTCGAGTTGTAATACTGGTGATAGGCCACTTTAGTTTTCCATTTTTACCTGGAGATTGTATAGAGTATGCTCGTGGAGTCAGGTCTCCAATTGTCTTCTGAGTTGATACTCTAGGATACATCTGAATCTGTGCAGTAGAATCAGACAATATCTCGAGTGGGTGGTGACATCCGTACCTTTTCCATTTGTGTTTTGAAAACCGGTTATCCTCCCGAGTTTCAAGGTGGTACCTGCCTGCTCGTCCTGTGGGATCGGAACGTCTGATTTCCATTCCAGAGGAAGCAGAGGAATCAATTCTCATCTGGAAAAGAGGAATGGAAAACGGGGCATTTTGTCAGTGTCACAAGAAACTCGGTGTTCCTCTGGATTGGCGCTGTGTATGTAGGTTTAGTTTTTAGGCTCATTAAGGATGTTAAGTAAACTGTCGAGTTTCAAGCGGGAATGTGGAATTTCTCCTGCGAATCTGAAATGCAAATGTTCTTCATCTCACCTTGAGGGCAGAATCTTGTGGTTTTTCTCGAGTTGCGGCGGGAAGCTTGGGCTCTCTCTCGATTTGCCAAGGGGACATCAGGACATCCTCCATGTTGCTTGAGAGAAGTCAGTTCCCTTTTTGTGTTGGAAGGAAAACTTCGGGATTACTCTAGAGCCATTAAATGGGAATAGGGCCTCTTCTCGAGTTGAATCCGTGAAATGTGTACTCCTCTTCAATGGGGACCGCTGTGTTAGGGAACTTCCTGAGTCGCATAAATGTTGTCAAGTTAACGTTCGCGTTTCAAGCGGCAATGTGGGATTTCTCTAGAGATCTGCAGTGGAAATTTTCCCCATCTCTCATTGAGCGGTAATATTGTGGTGTTTCTCGACTTACGGCAGGAAGCTAGATGTTCCTGTCGTGTTGTGACGGGGACCTCAGGACCTTGATCGCGATGTCCCAGGGAAGTTGGGTCTCATTGCGTGTTAGAAGGGGAACATGGTGATTCCTCTCGAGACACAATAGAATAACAGGATCACATCTAGTGTTGTATAGAAAATTGTGTTCTCCGCTTCAATGTGGACGGCTTTCTTGGGGAAGTTTTTGGGTCGCATAAATGGTGTCAAGTACCTGTTCGAGTTTCAAACGGTAATGTGCGATTTCTCTTGAGTCTCTGCAGCGGAAAATATCCTCATCTCGCATTGAGGGGAAAATATTGAGGTGTTTTTTGAGTAGCGGCGGGAAGCTTGGTCCCCCTCTCGATTTGGGACGGGGACCTCAGGAAATCCCCCGTATTGCTTCAGAGAAGGCAGGTCCCCTTTTGTGTTCAAAGGGGAACTTCGGGATTACTCTCGTGCCGTTCAATGGGAATAGGTCCTCTTCTCGAGTTGAGTTCGTAAATTGTGTTCTCCTCTCCAATGGGGACGGCTGTGTTAGGGAACTTACTGAGTCGCATAAATTGTGTCAAGTTCCGTTTGGGTTTCAAGTGGTAATGTGCGATTTCTCTTGAGACTCTGCAGCGGAAATTATCCTCATCTCGCATTGAGGGGAAAATTTTGTGGTGTTTCTCGAGTTGCGGCGTAAAACTTGGTGTTTTTTTCGACTTGCGACGGGGACCTCAGGAACTCGCTCGTGTTGCTTCAGCGAAGTCAGGTCTCCATTTTGTGTTGAAAGGGGAACTTCTGGATTACTTTCGGGCCATTTAATGGGAATAGGGCCTCATCTAGAATAGAGTCCATAAAGTGTGTTCTCCTCTACAATGGGGATGGCTGTGTGAGGGAAATTTCTGAGTCACATAAAGGGTGTCAAGTACCCTTTTGCCTTTCAAGTGGGAATGTGGGATTTCTCTTGAGATACTGCCAGGCAAAATTTCCTCATGTCGCATTGAGGCAATATTTTTGTGGTGTTTCTGGAGATTTGGCGGGAAGCTGGGGGTACTTCTCGAGTTGAGACGGGGACCTCAGGAACTCGCTCGGGTTGCTTCAGGGAAGTCAGGTCCCCTTTTGTGTTGGAAGGGGAACTTCCGGATTACTCTCGAGCCATTAAATCGGAGTAGGGCCTCTTCTCGTGTTGAGTCCATAAAGTGTTTTTTCCTCTCCAATCGGGACATATGTGTGAGGGAACTTTCTGAGTCACATAAAGGGTGTCACTACCATTTTGCCTTTCAATCGGGAATGTGGCTTTTCTTTTGAGATCCTGCAGCACAAAATTACCTCATCTCGCACTGAGGGGATAATTTTGTGGTGTTTCCCAAGAAGCGGCGGGAAGCTGGCAGTAATGTTCGAGGTACAACGACAACCTCGGGAACTCATTCCGGTTGCTTCAGGGAAGTCAAGTCCCCTTTTGTGAAGCAAGTGGAAATTCGGGATTACTTTCATGACGTTAAATGGGAAAAGGGCCTCTTCTCGAGGTGAGGCCATAAAGTGTGTTCTCCTCTCAAATGGGAACGGCTGTGTGAGGGAACTTTCTGAGTCCCATTAAGGATGTCAAGTATCCTTTTGCCTTTCAACAGGGAATGTGGGATTTCTCCTGAGATTCTGCAGCGCACAATTTCCTCATCTCGAATTGAGGGGATAATTTCGTTGTTTTTCTCTAGTGTCTACGGGAATCTTGGGGTACTTCTCGAGTTGCGACGAGGACATCATGAACTTGCTTGGGTTGCTTCAGGAAAGTCAGTTCCCCTTTTGTGTTGGAAGAGGAACTTCCAGGTTACTCCAGAGGCATTAAATGGGAATAGAGCCTCTTCTCGAGTTTAGTCCATAAGGTGAGTTCTACTCTCCAATTGGGAATGCTGTTTGAGGGAACTTTCTGAGTCGCATAAGGGGTGTCAAGTACACTTATGCCTTTCAAGCGGGAATGGGGGAATTCTCTTGAAATTCTGCAGCCCAAAATTTTCTCATTTCGCTTTGAGGGGATAATTTTGTGGTGTTTCTCGAGTTGCGGTGGGAAGCTGGAGCTACTTCTCGAGTTGCAACAGGGACCTCAGGAATTCACTCGGGTTGCTTCAGGGAATAAGGTCATCTTTTATGTTGGAAGGGGAACTTCCGGATTACTCTCGAGCTGTTAAATGGGAATAGGACCTCTTCTCGAGTTTAGTCCAAAAAGTGTGATTTCCTCTCCAATGGGGCGGCTGTTTGAGGGAACTTTCTGAGTCGTACAAAGTTTGTCAAGTAGACTTTTGCCTTTCAAGCGGGAATGTGGGTCGTTTCTTGAGATCTGCAGCCCAAAATTTCCTCATTTCGCTTTGAGGAGATAATTTTGTGGTGTTTCTCGAGTTGGGGGTAGCTGGGTGTACTTCTCCAGTTGCCACGGGGACCTCAGCTACTCGCTCGTGTTGCTTTAGGGAAGTCAATTCCCCTTTTGTGAAGGAAGGGGAATTTCGGGAATACTCTCAAGCCATTACATGGGAATAGGGCCTCTTTTCGAGTTGAGTCCATAAAGTGTGTTCTGCTCTCCAATGGGGACAGCTGTGTGAGGGAAATTTCTGAATCACATAAAGAGTGTAAAGTACAGTTTTGCCTTTCCAGCGGGAACGTGGGATTTCTTTTGAATTGTGCAGTGCAAAATTTCCTGATCTAGCTCTGAGGGGATAATTTTCTGGTGTTTCTCGTGTTGCGGCGGGAAGCTGGGGGTAATTCTCAAGTAGCAAAGATGACCTCAGGAACTCACTCAGGTTGCTTCAGGGAAGTCAGGTCCCCTTTTGTGTTGGAAGGGGAACGTCGGGATTACTCTCGAGCCGTTAAATGGGAATAGGGCCTCTTCTCGAGCTGAGTCCATAAATTGTGTTCTCCTCTCCAATGGGGACGACTGTGTGAGGGAATTTTCTGAGACTCACCCATCGGCGCAGACCCCAGAGACCCCGGCCCCACCAGCGCAGATGCGAGAGATGCCGGCCCCGGAGCAACCGACCATGCAAAGATGTGCGGCCATGAGGAGCTACCCCACGCCTGAGGCCAGGGCAGGCGGCCGAGAGGAGGTACCCCACGTCCAGTAGGCGGTGGCTGGGCGAGGGAGGGCCGAGAGGATCTACTCACGTTCAAGGTCAGGAGAGGCGGCCTTGAGGACATACCCCTCATCCAAGGTAAGGTGCAGCAGCTGCGCTTTCTTGGAGCAGCTGTGAAGAGATATCCCACACCCAAGGTAAGAGAAACTAAATAAGATGGTAGGTATTGCGTGGGGGCATCAGAGGGCAGACACACTGAAATCATAATCACAGGAATCTAGTCGATCTGATCACATGGACCACAGCCGAATGTGGTCCACTGGAGAAGGGAATGGCAAACCACTTCACTATACTTGCCTTGAGAAACCCATGAACAGTATCAAAGGGCAAAATGACAGGATACTGAATGAGGAATTCCCCACGTCGGTAGGTGCCCAATATGCTACTGGAGATCAGTGGAGAAATAACTCTAGAAGGAATGAAGTGTTGGAGCAAAAGCAAAACCAGTACCCAGTTGTGGATGTGACCGGTGATAGAAGCATGGTCCGGTGCTGTAAAGAGCAAGATTGCATAGGAACCTGGAATGTTAGGTCCATGAATCAAGGCAAATTGGAAGTGGTAAAACGGGAGATGGCAAGAGTGAACAGAGACATTCTAGGAATCAGGGAATTAAAATGGACTGGAATGGGTGAATTTAACTCAGATGACCATTATATATATACTACTGTGGGCAGAAATCCCTTAGAAGAAATGGAGTAGCCATTAGGGTCAACAAGAGATTGTGAAATGCAGTACTTGGATGCAATCTTAAAATCGACAGAATGATTTCTGTTCGTTTCCAAGGCAAACCATCCAACATTACAGTAATCTAGGCCTATGCCCCAACCAGTAACGCTGAAGAAGCCGAAGTTGAACGGTTCTATGAAGACCTACAAGACCTTTTAGAACTAACACCCCAAAAAGATGTCCTTTTCATTCTAGGGGACTGGAATGCAAAAGTAGGAAGTCAAGATACTCCTAGAGTAACAGGCAAATTTGCCCTTGGAGCACGGAATGAAGCAAGGCAAAGTCTAATAGAGTTTTGTCAAGAGAACGCACTGGTCATAGCAAACACCCTCTTCCAACAACACAAGAGAAGACTCTACACGTGGACATCACCAGATGGTCAACACCAAAATCAGATTGATTATATTCTTTGCAGCCAAAGATGGAGAAACTGTATACAGTTAGCAAAACAAGACCAGGAGCTGACTGTGGCTCAGATCATGAACTCCTTATTGCCAAATTCAGACTTAAATTGAAGAAAGTAGGGAAAACCACTAGACCATTCAGATATGACCTAAATCAAATCCCTTATGATTATACAGTGGAAGCGAGAAATAGATTTAAGGGACTAGATCTAATTGATAGAGTGCCTGATGAACTCTGGACGGAGGTTCGTGACATTGTACAGGAGACAGGGACCAAGAGCATCCCCATGGAAAAGAAATGCAAAAGAAGCAAAATGGCTGTCTGAGGTGACGTTACAAATAGCTGTGAAAAGAAGAGAAGCGAAAAGCAAAGGAAAAAGGGAAAGATATAAGCATTAGACTGCAGAGTTCCAAAGAATAGCAAGGAGAGATAAGAAAGCCTTCCTCAGTGATCTATGCAAAGAAACAGAGGAAAACAACAGAATAGGAAAAACAAGAGATCTCTTCAAGAACATTACAGATTCCAAGGGAACATTTCCTTCAAAGATGGGCTCGATAAAGGACAGAAATTATATGGACCTAACAGAAGCAGAAGATATTAAGAAGAGGTGGCAAGAATACACAGAAGAACTGTACAAAAAAGATCTTCACGACCAGGATAGTCACGATAATGTGATCAGTGACCTAGAGCCAGACATCTTGGAATGTGAAGTCAAGTGGGCCTTAGAAAGCATCACTACGAACAAAGCTAGTGGAAGTGATGGAATTCCAGTTGAGCTCTTTCAAATCTTGAAAGATGATGCTGTGAAAGTGCTGCACTCAATATGCCAGAACATTTGGAAAACTCAGCAGTGGCCACAGGACTGGAAAAGTTCAGTCTTCATTCCAATCTCAAAAAAAGGCAATGCCAAATAATGCTCAAACTACTGCACAATTGCACTCATCTCAATCGCTACTAAAGTCATGCTCAAAATTCTCCAAGCCAGGCTTCAGCAATATGTGATCCGTGAACTCCCAGATGTTCAAGCGGGTTTTAGAAAAGGCAGGGGCACCAGAGATCAAATTGCCAACATCGGCTAGATCATGGAGAAAGCAAGAGAGTTCCAGAAAAAAACATCTATTTCTGCTTCATTGACTATGCCAAAGCCTTTGACTGTGTGGATCACAATAAACTGTGGAAGATTCTGAAAGAGATGGGAATATCAGACCACCTGACCTGCCTCTTGAGAAACCTGTATGCAGGTCAGGAAGCAACACTCAGAACTGTACATGGAACAGCAGACTGGATCCAAATAGGAAAAGAATTATGTCAAGGCTGTATATTGTCACCTTGCTAATTTGACTTATATGCAGAGTACTTCATGAGAAATGCTGGGCTGGAAGAACAAGCTAGAATCAAGATTGCTGGGAGAAATAGCAATACCTCAGATATGCAGATGACACCAAACTTAGGGCAGAAAGTGAAGAGGAACTCAAAAGCCTCTTGATGAAAGTGAAAGAGGAGAGTGAAAATTTGGCTTGAAGCTCAACATTCAGAAAACAAATATCATGGAATCTGGTCCCATCACTTCACTGGAAATAGATGGAAAAACAGTGGAAACTGTGTCAGACTTTATTTTTTTGGGCTCCAATATCACTTCAGATGCTGATTGCAGTCATGAAATTAAAAGGCGCTTACTCCTTGGAAGGAAAGTTATGACCAACCTTGATAGTATATTAAAAAGCAGAGACATTACTTTGCCAGCAAAGGTCCGTCTAGTCCAGGCTATGGTTTTTCCCGTGGTCATGTAAGGATGTGAGGGTTGGACTGTGAAGAAAGCTGATCGCCGAAGAATTGATGCTTTTGAACTGTGGTGTTGGAGAAGACTCTTGAGAGTCCCTTGGACTGCAAGAAGATCCAACCAGTCCATTCTAAGGGAGATCAATCTTTGGTGTTCATTGGAAGGACTGATTCTAAAACTGAAACTGCAATACTTTGGCCAACTCATGAGACGAGTTGACTCACTGGAAAAGATTCTGATGCTAGGAAAGGTTGGGGGCGGGAGGAGAAGGGGACGACAGAGAATGAGATGGCTGGATAGCATCACCGACTCTGTGGACATGAGTTTGAGTGAATTCTGGGAGTGGGTGGGTGATGGACAGGGAGGCCTGGCGCACAGTGATCTATTGGGTCGCGGAGAGTCGAACAAGACTGAGCGACTGAACTAAACTGAATAAAGTGTGTCAAGTACCCTTTTGCCTTTCAGGCGGATATGTGGAATTTCTCTTGATTGTGCAGTGCAAAATTTCCTCATCTCGCCTTGAGGGGATAATTTTGTGGTGTTTCTCGAGATGCGGCGGGAAGCTGGGTGTAATTCTCGAGTTGCGACGGGGACCTCAGGAATTCGCTCGGGGTGCTTCAGGGAAGTCAAGTTCACTTTTGTGTTGGAAGGGGAACTTCCGGATTACTCTCCAGCCATTAAATGGGAATAGGGCCTCTTCTCAAGTTGAGTCCAAAAAGTGTGTTCTCCTCTCCAATGGGGACTGCTATGTCAGGGAACATTGTGAGTCGCATAAAGGGTGTCAAGTAACATTTTTCCTTTCAAGCGGGAATGTGGAATTTCTCTTGAGATTCTGCAGCGAAAAATTTCCTCATCTCCCTTTGAAGGATAATTTTGAAGTGTTTCTCGAGTTGCAGCCAGAAACTGCGGGTTCTTCATGAATTGCGATGGGGACCTCAGGTATTCGCTCGGGTTGCTACAGGGAAGTCAGGTCCCTTTTTGTGTTCAAAGGGGAACTTCGGGATTACTCTCGAGTCGTTAAATGGGAATTGGCCTCTTCTTGAGTTGAATTCATAAAGTGTGTTCTCCTCTCCAATGGGGACGGCTGAGTGAGGGAACTTTCTGAGTCGCATAAAGGGTGTCCCGTACCATTTTGCCTTTCAAGCGCGAATGTGGGATTTCTCTTGGGATTCTGCAGCATAAAATTTCCCCATCTCACATTGAGGAGATAATTTTGTGGTGTTTCTTGAGTTGCGGCGGGAAGCTGGTGTTACTTCTAGAGTTGCGACGGGGACCTCAGCAACTCGCTCGGGTTGCTTCAGGGAAGTCAGGTCCCACTTTGTGTTGAAAGAGGAACTTCAGGATTAATCTGGAGCCGTAAAATGGGAATAGGGCATCCTCTCGAGTTGAGTCCATAAAGTGTGTTTTCCTCTCCAATGGGGCCTAACAGTGTTAGGAAAATTTCTGAGTCGAATTATTGTTGTCAAGTACGCTTTTGCCTTTCAAGCTGAAATGTGGGATTCCTCTTGAGATCTGCTGTGCAAAATTTCCTCATCTCGCATTAAGGGTATAATTTTCTGGTGTTTCTCGAGTTGCGGCGGGAAGATTGGGGTATTTCTTGAGTTGCGACAGGGACCTCAGGAACTCACTCGGGTTGCTTCAGGGAATTCAGGTCCCATTTTTTGTTGAAAGGGCAACTTCCAGATTACTCTCGAGCTATTAAATGGGAATAGGGCCTCTTCTCGAGTTGAGTCCATAAAGTGTGTTCTCCTGTCCAATTGGGACGTCTGTGTGAGGGAAATTTATGTGTCGCATAAAGAGTGTCAAGTGCCCTTTTGATTTTCAGGAAAAAATGTGGGATTTCTCTTGAATAGTGCTGCGCAAAATTTCCTCATCTCGCATTGAGGGGATAATTTTGTTGTGTTTCTCCTGTTGAGGCGGGAAGCTGGGGGTACATATCGAGTTGCGACATAAAATTCAGGAACTCGCTCGTGTTGCTTCAGGGAAGTTAGGTCCCCTATTTAATGTAAAGGGAATTTCGGGATTACTCTCGAGCCGTTAAATGGAAATAGGGCCTCTTCTCGAGTTGAGTCCGTAAAGTATTTCTACTCTCCAATTGGGACGACTGTGTGAGGGAAATTTCTGAGTCGCATAAAGCGTTTCAAGTACCCGTTTGCCTTTCAAGCGGGAAAGTAGGATTTCTCTTGAGATTCTGCAGCGTAAAATTTCCTCATCTCACATTGAGGGGATAATTTTGTGGTGTTTCTCGAGTTTCGGCGGGAAGTAGGGGGAACTTCTCGAGTTGCGACGGGGACCTCATTAACTCACTTGGGTTTCGTCAGGGAAATCAGGTCCGCTTTTGTGTTGGGAGGGGAATTTGGGGATTACTCTCGATCCGTTAAATGGGAATAGGACCTCTTCTCGATTTGAGTCCATAAAGTGTGTTCTACACTCCAATGGGGTTGGCTGATTGAGGGAACTTTCTGAGTCCGATAAAGGGTGTCAAGTACACTTTTGCCTTTGAAGTGGGAATATTTGATTTCTCTTGAGATTCTGCAGCGGAAAATTTCCTCATCTCGCATTGAGGGGTAATTTTGTGGTGTTTCCCGATTTGCGGCGGGAAGATTGGGGTATTTCTTGAGTTGCGACGGGGAACTCAGGAACTCGCTCGGGTTGCTTCAGGGAGGTCAGGTCCCCTTTTTTGTTGGAAGGGGAACTTCCGGATTACTCTCGAGCTGTTAAATGGGAATAGGGCCTCTTCTCGAGTTGAGTCCATAAAGTGTGTTCTCCTCTCCAATTGGGATGTCTGTGTGAGGGAAATTTGTATGTCGCATAAAGGGTGTCAAGTACCCTTTTGATTTTCAGTCGAGAATGTGGGATTTCTCTTGAATAGTGTTGCGCAAAATTTCCTCATCACGCATTCAAGGGATAATTTGCTGATGTTTCTTCTGTTGAGGCCAGAACCTGGGGGAACTTCTCGAGTAGCGACGAGGAACTCAGGAACTCAATCTGGTTACTTTAGGCATGTTAGGTTCCCTTTTGTGTTGGTAGGGGAACTTCGACATTACTCTCGAGCCCTTAAATGTGAATAGGGCCTCATCTCGAATTGAGTCTATAAAGTGTGTTCTCCTCTTTAATGGGGACAGCTGTGTGACGAACCTTTCTGAGTCGTATAAAGGGTGTCAAGTGCCCTTTTGCCTTTCAAGAGGGAATGTGGTATTTCTCTTGAGATTCTGCAGCGAAAAATTTACTCATCTCACATTGAGGGGATAATTTTGTGGTGTTTCTCGTGTTGAAACGGGAAGCTGGAGTACTTCTCGAGTTGCACTCTGGACCTCAGTAACTCGCTCGGGTTGCTTTAGGGAAGTCAGGTCCCCTTTTGTGTTGGAAGGGAAACTTCCGGTTTACTATCAAGCACTTAAATGGAAATAGGGCCTCATCTCGAATTTAGTCCATAAAGTGTGTTCTTCTGTCCATTGGGCACGGCTGTTTGAGGGGCTTTCTGAGTCACATAAAGGGTTTCAAGTACCCTTGTGCCTTTCAAGAGGGAATGTTGTATTTCTCTTGAGATTCTCCAGCGCACAATTTCCTTATCTCACATTTAGGAGATAATTTTTTGGTGTTTCTAGAGTTGCGGCGGGAAGCTGTGGGTATTTGTCAAGTTGCGACGTGGACCTTAGGAACTTGTTTGTGTTTCTTCAGGGAAGTCAGATCCCCTTTTGTGTTGGAAGGGGAACTTCCGGTTTACTCTCGAGACGTTAAATGGGAATATGGCCTCATCTCGAATTGAGTCCATAAAGTGTGTTCCCCTTTCCAAAGGGGACGGCTGTGTGAGGGAACTTTCTGAGTCGAAAAAAGGGTGGCAAGTACCCTTTTGCCTTCCAAGAGGTAATATGGTATTTCTCTTGAGATTCTGCAGCGCAAAATTTCCACATCTTGCATTGAGGGGATAATTTTGTGGTGTTTCTCCAGTTGGGGCGGGAAGCTGGCGGTAGTTCTCGAGTTGCGACGGGGAACTCAGGAACTCCCTCGGGTTGCTTCAGGGAAGTCAGGTCCCATTTTGTGTTGGAAGGGGAACTTCCGGTTTACTCTCAAGCCTTTAAAAGGGAATAGGGCCTCATCTCGAATTGAGTCCATAACGTGTGTTCTCCTCTCCAATTGTGACTGTTTTTAATAAAATTTCTGAGTTGCATCAGTTCAGTTCAGTTGGTCAGTCATGTCCGACTCTCCGCGACCCCATGAATCACAGCACGCCAGGCCTCCCTGTCCATCACCAACTACTGGAGTTCACTCAAACTCATGTCCACAGAGTTAGTGATGCCATCCAGCCATCTCGTTCTCTGTCGTCCCCTTCTCCTCCCGCCCCCAAAATTTCCCAGCATCAGAGTCTTTTCCAGTGAGTCAACTCATCGCATGAGGTGGCCAAAATATGGCAGTTTCAGCTTTAGCATCAGTCCCTCCAATGAACACCCAGGATTGATCTCCTTTAGAATGGACTGGTTGGATCTCCTTGCAGTATAAGGGACTCTCAAGATTCTTCTCCAACACCACAGTTCAAAAGCATCGATTCTTCGCCGATCAGCTAAAGAGTGTCAAATAGCCTTTTGCCCTTCAAGACGGAATGTGGCATTTCTCTTGAGATTCTTCAGCGCAAAATTTCCTCATCTTGCATTGAGGGGATAATTTTGTGTTGTTTCTCGAATTGCGGCAGGAAGCTGGCGGTACTTCTCGAGTTGCGGCGGGGACCTCAGGAACTCACTCGAGTTACTTCAGGAAACTCAGGTCCCCTTTTGTGCTGAAGGGGAACTTCCGGATTACTCTCGACCCCTTTAATGGGAATAGGGCCTCTTCTATATTTCAGTCCATAAAGTGTGTTCTCCTCTCCAATGGGAACTTTCTGAGTGGCATAAATTATGTCAATTGCACTTTTGCCTTTCAAGAGGGAAAGTGGTATTTCTGTTGAGATTCTGCAGCATAAAATTTCCTCATCTCGCATTGAGGGCATAATACTCTGGTGTTTCTCGAGTTGCGGCGGGAAGTTGGGGGTACTTCTCGAGTTGCGACGGGGACCCCAGGAACTCGCTCGGATTGCTTCAGGGAAGTCAGGTCCCCTTTTGTGTTGAAGGGGAACTTCCGGTTTACTCTCGAGCCGTTAAATGGGAATATGGACTCATCTCGAATTGAGCCCATTAAGTGTGTTCACCTCTCCAATGGGGATGGCTGTGTGAGGAACTTTCTGAGTCGCATGAAGGGTGTCAAGTAACCTTTTGCCTTTCAAGAGAGAATGTGGCATTTCACTTGAGATTCTGCAGCGCAATATTTCCTCTTCTGGAATTGAGGGGATAATTTTGTGGTGTTTCTCGAGTTGCGGAGGGAAGCTGGGGGTACTTCTCGAGTTGCAACGTGGACCTCAGGAACTAGCTCAGGTTTCTTCAGGGAAGTCAGGTCCCCTTTCTTGTTGGAAGGGGAACTTCTGGTTTACTCTCGAGCCGTTAAATGGGACTATTTCCTAATCTCGAACTGAGTCCGTAAAATGTGTTCTCCTCTCCAATTGTGACTGTTTTTAATAAAATTTCTGAGTCGCATCAGTTCAGTTCAATTCAGTTCAGTCGCTCAGTTGTGTCCGACTCTCCGCGACCCCGTGAATCACAGCACGCCAGGCCTCCCTGTCCATCACCAACTACCGGAGTTCACTCAAACTCATGTCCACAGATCGGTGATGCCATCTAGCCATCTCATTCTCTGTCGTCCCCTTCTCCTCCCTCCCCCAAACTTTCCCAGCATCAGAGTCTTTTCCAGTGAGTCAACTCGTCGCATGAGGTGGCCAAAGTATTGCAGTTTCAGCTTTAGCATCAGTCCCTCCAATGAACACCCAGGATTGATCTCCTTAAGAATGGACTGGTTGGATCTCCTTGCAGTATAAGGGACTCTCAAGAGTCTTCTCCAACACCACAGTTCAAAAGCATGGATTCTTCGGCAATCAGCTAAAGGGTGTCAAATAGCCTTTTGCCCTTCAAGACGGAATGTGGCATTTCTCTTGAGATTCTTCAGCGCAAAATTTCCTCATCTTGCATTGAGGGGATAAATTTGTTTTGTTTCTAGATATTGCGGCGGGAAGCTGGGGATACTTCTCGAGTTGCGACGGGGACCTCAGGAACTCGCTCGGGTTGCTTCAGGGAAGTCAAGTCCCCTTTTGTTTTGGAAGGGGAACTTCCGGATTACTCTCGAGCCGTTAAATGGGAATATTGCCTCTTCTCTATTTGAGTCCATAAAGTGTGTTCTCCTCTCCACTGAGGATGGATGATAGGGACCATTCTGAGTCGCCTGAAAGGAGGCAAGCATCCTTTGGCCTTTCAAGCGGGAATGTGGGATTTTTCTTGAGATTCTGCAGCGCAAAATTTCCTCATCTTGTATTGAGGGGATAATTTTGTGGTGTTTCTCGAATTGCGGTGTGAAGCGGGGGAACTTCTCGAGTTGCGACGGGGACCTCGGGAATTCACTCGAGTTACTTCAGGGAAGTCAGGTCCTCTTTTGTGCTGGAAGGGGAACTTCCGCATTACTCTCAAGCCCTTTAGTGGAAATAGGGTCTCTTCTCGATTGAATCGATAAAGTGTGTTGTTTTCTCCAATAAGGATGGATATTAGGGAAATTTCTTAGTGGCATAAATTGTGTCAATTGCACTTTTGTCTTTCAGGCGGGAATGTGGGATTTCTCTTGAGATTCTGTGGCTCAAAATTACCTCATCTCGCATTGAGGGGAAAATTTTGTGCTGTTTTTTTCAGTTGCGGCGAGAAGCAGGGGGTACTTCTCGAGTTGCGATGGGGACTTCAGGACCTCGCTCGGGTTGCTTCAGGGAAGTTACGTCCCATTTTGTGTTGGAAGGGAAACTTCTGGATTACTCTCGAGCGGTTAAATGGGAATATTGCCTCTTCTCGATTTGAGTCCATAATGTGTGTTCTCCTCTCCAGTGAGGACAGATGTTAATGACCATTCTGAGTCGCCTAAAGGGAGTCAAGTACAGTTTTGCCTTTCAAGCGGGAATGTGAGATATCTCTTGAGGTTCTGCAGCACAAAATTTCCTCATCTCATATTAGGGCATAATTTTGTGGTGTTTCTCGAGTTCCGGCGGGAAGCTGGGGGTACTTCTTGAGTTGTGACGGGGACCTCAGGAACTCGCTCGGATTGCTTCAGGGAAGTGAGTTCCCCTTTTGTGTTGGTTGGGGAACTTCCGGTTTACTCTGGAGCCGTTAAATGGGAATAGGACCTCATCTCGAATTGAGTCCATATAGTGTGTTCTCCTCTCCAATGTGGACTATGATAGCGAAATTTCTGAGTGGCATAAAGGGTGTCAAGTTCCCTATTGTCTTACAAGAAGTATCGTGGTAATTCTCTTGAGATTCTGCAGCAGAGAATTTCCTCATCTCGCATTAGGGGGTAATTTTGTGGTGTTTCTCGAGTTGCGGCAGGAAGCTGGGCGTACTTCTTGAGTTGCGATGAGGACCTCAGGAACTCGCTCTGGTTGCTTCAGGGAAGTCAGGTCCCCTTATGTGTTGGAAGGGGAACTTCCTGTTTACTCCCGAACAGTTAAATGGTAATAGGGCTTCATCTCGTATTGAGTGCAAAATTGTGTTGTCCTGTCCAATGGGGAGGACTGTGTAAGGGAACATTCAGAGTCACATCAAGGGTGCCAAGTACCCTTTTGCCTATCAAGAGGGAATTTTGTATTACTCTTGAGATTATACAGCGCAAAATTTCCTCATCTCGCATTAGGGGGTAATTTTGTGGTATTTCTCGAGTTGCGGCGGGAAGCTGGGGGTACTTCTGGAGTTTCGACGGGGACCTCAGGAACTCACTCGAGTTACTTCAGGAAAGTCAGGTCCCATTTTGTGCTGAAGGGGGACTTCCGGATTACTCTCGAGCCCTTTAAAGGGAATAGGGCCTCTTCTAGATTTGAGTCCGTAAAGTGTGTTCTCCTCTCCAATGGGGACGGACGTTAGGGAACTTTCTGAGTGGCATAAATTGTGTCAAGCACCCTTTTGCCTTTCAAGCGGGAATGTGCTATTTCTCTTGAGATTCTGCAGCACAAAATTTCCCCATCTCACATTTAGGGGATAATTTTGTGGTGTTTCTCGAGTTGCCGCTGGAAGTAGAGGGTATTTCTCGAGTTGCGACGGGGCCCTCAGTAACTCGCTCGGGTTGTTTCAGGGAAGTCAAGTCCCCTTTTGTGTTGGAAGGGGAACTTCCGGATTACTCTCGAGCCGTTAAATGGGAATATTGCCTCTTCTAGATTTGATTCCATAAACTGTGTTCTCCTCTCCACTGAGGATGGATGATAGGGACCATTCTGAGTCGCCTGAAAGGAGGCAAGTACCCTTTTGCCTTTCAAGCGGGAATGTGGTATTTCTCTTGAGATTCTGCCGCGCAAAATTCCTCATCTTGCCTTGAGGGGATAATTTTGTGGTTTTTCTCGAATTGCGGTGTGAAGCGTGGTGAACTTCTCGAGCTGCGACAGGGATTTCAGGAATTCACTCGAGTTACTTCAGGGAAGTCAGGTCCTCTTTTGTGCTGGAAGGAGAACTTCTGGATTACTCTCAAGCCCTTTAGTGGGAATAGGGCCTCTTCTCGATTGAATCGATAAAGTGTGTTTTGCTCTCCCAAAAGGATGGATATTAGGGAAATTTCTTAGTGGCATAAATTGTGTCAATTGCACTTTTGCCTTTCAGGCGGGAATGTGGAATTTCTCTTGAGATTCTGTGGCGCAAAATTACCTCATCTCGCATTGAGGGGAAAATTTTGTGCTGTTTTTTTCAGTTGCGGCGGGAAGCAGGGGGTAATTTTCGAGTTGCGATGGGGACCTCAGGACCTCGCTCAGGTTGCTTCAGGGAAGTCACGTCCCGTTTTGTGTTAAAAGGGAAACTTCCGATTACTCTCGAGCGGTTAAATGGGAATATTGCCTCTTCTCGATTTGAGTCCATAATGTGTTTTCCTCTCCAGTGAGGACGGATGTTAATGACCATTCTGAGTCGCCTAAAGGGAGTCAAGTACCCTTTTGCCTTTCAAGCGGGAATGTGGGATGTCTCTTGAGGTTCTGCAGCACAAAATTTCCTCATCTCGCATTAGGGCATAATTCTGTCGTGTTTCTCGAGTTGCGGCGGGAAGCTGGGGGTACTTCTTGAGTTGCGACGGGGACCTCAGGAACTCGCTCTGGTTGCTTCAGGGAAGTCAGGTCCCCTTTTTTGTTGGAAGGGGAGCTTCCGGTTTACTCTCTAGCTGTTAAATGGGAATAGGGATTCATCTCGAATTGAGTCCATAAAATGTGTTCTCCTGTCCAATTGGGAAGGCTGTGTGAGGGAACTAACTGAGTCGCAAAAAGGGTGTCAAAAACCCTTTTGCATTTCAAGAGGGAATGCTGTATTACTCTTGAGCTTATGCAGCGAAAATTTCCTCATGTCTCATTGAGGGATAATTTAGCGGTATTTCTCGAATTGCGGTGGGAAGCTGGGGGTACTTCTCGAGGAACTCGCTCGGGTTGCTTCAGGGTAGTCAGGTCCCCTTTTGTGTTGGAAGGGGAACTTCCTGTTACTCTCAAGGGGTTAAATGGCAATAGGGCCTCATCTCGAATTGAGCCCATATCGTGTGTTCTCCTCTCCAATGGGGACGGTTGTTTGAGGGAAATATCTGAGTCCCATAAAGGGTGTCAAGTACACTTTTGCCTTTCAAGCGGGAATTTGGGTTTTCTCTTGAGATTCTGCAGTGCAAAATTACCTCATCTGCATTGAGGTGATAATTTTGTGGTGTTTCTCGAGTTTCTGCGGGGAGCTGGGGGTTCATCTCGAGTTGGGACGTGGACCTCAGGAACTCGCTACGGTTGCTTCAGGGAAGTCAGGTCCCCTATTGTGTTGGAAGGGAAATATCCGGATTACTCTCGAGACGTTAAATGCATATAGGGCCTCTTTTCGAATTGAGTCCATAAAATGTGTTCTCTTCTGCAATGTGTACGGTTCTGTGAGTGAATTTTCTGAGTCGCATAAAGTGTGTAAAGGACCCTTTTGCCTTTGAAGTGTGAATGTGGGATTTCACTTGAGATTCTGCAGCGGAAATTTTCCTCATCTCACATTGAAGGTATAATCTTGTGCTGTTTCTCGAGATGCGGCGGGAAAATGGGGTATTTCTTGAGTTGCGACTGGAACCACAGGAACTCGCTCGGGTCGCTTCAGGGAAGTCCAGTCCACTTCAGTGTGGGAAGGGGAAGGCCCTATTTAATCTCGAGCCCTTAAATGGGAATAGGGCCTCTTCTCGAGTTGAGTCCTTAAAGTGTGTTCTCCTCTCCAATGGGGACGGCAGTTTGAGAGAACTTTCTGAGTCGCATAAAGATTGTCAAGTACACTTTTGCCTTTCAAGCGGGAATGTGGATTTTCTCTTGAGATTCTGCAGCGCAAAATTTCCTCATCTCGCATTGAGGGGATAATTTTGTGTTGTTTCTCGAATTGCGGTGGGAAGCTGGGGGTACTTCTCGAGTTGCGATGGGGACCTCAGGAACTCGCTCGGGTTGCTTCAGGGATGTCAAGTCCCCTTTTGTGTTGGAAGGGGAATTTCCGGATTACTCTCGAGCCGTTAAATGGGAATATTGTCTCTTCTTGTTTTGAGTCCATAAAGTGTGTTCTCCTCTCCACTGAGGATGGATGATAAGGACCATTCTGAGTCGCCTGAAGGGAGGAAAGCACCCTTTGACCTTTCAAGCGGGAATGTGGAATTTCTCTTGAGATTCTGCAGTGCAAATTTCCTCATCTCGCATTGCGGGGATAATTTTGTGGTGTTTCTTGAATTGCGGTGTGAAGCAGGGTGAACTCCTCGAGTTGTGACGGGAACCTCGGGAATTCACTCGTGTTACATCAGGGAAGTCAGGTCCTCTTTTGTGCTGGAAGGGGAACTTCCGCATTACTCTCAAGCCTTTTAATGGGAATAGAGCCTCTTCTCGATTGAGTCAATAAAGTGTGTTTTGCTCTCCAATAAGGATGGATATTAAGGAACTTTCTTAGTGGCATAAATTGTGTCAATTGCACTTTTGCCTTCCAGGCATGAATGTGGGATTTCTCTTGAGATTCTGTGGCGCAAAATTACCTCATCTCGCATCGAGGGGAAAATTTTGTGGTGTTTTTTTCAGTTGCAGCGGGAAGTAGGGGGTACTTCTCGAGTTGCGATGGGGATCTCAGCACCTCGCTCGGGTTGCTTCGGGGAAGTCAAGTCCCGTTTTGTGTTGGAAGGGAAATGTCCGGATTACTCTCGAGCCGTTAAAAGGGAATATTGCCTCTTCTCGATTTGAGTCCATATAGTGTGTTCTCCTCTCCAGTTAGGATGGATGTTAATGACCATTCTGAGTCGCCTAAAGGGAGTCAAGTACCTTTTTGCCTTTCAAGCTGGAATGTGGGATTTCTCTTGAGATTCTGCACCGCAAAATTACCTCATCTCTCATTGATGGGATAATTTTGCGGTGTTTCTCGAGTTACGGCTTAAAGCAGGGGGTACTTCTCGAGTTGTGACGGGGACCTCAGGAAATCGCTCGGGTTCCTTCAGGGAAGTCAAGTCACCTTTTGTGTTGGAAGGGGAACTTCCTGATTGCTCTCGAGCCGTTAAATGCGAATATTGCCTCTTCTCGATTTGAGTCCATAAAGTGTGTTCTCATCTCCACTGAGGACGGATGTTAGGGACCATTCTGAGTCACTTAAAGGAAGTCAAGAACCCTTTTGCCTTTCAAGCGGGAATGTGGGATGTCTCGGGGGGTTCTGCAGCACAAAATTTCCTCATCTCGCATTAGCGGATAATTTTGTCGTGTTTCTCGAGTTCCGGCGGGAAGCTGGGGTTACTTCTTGAGTTGCGACGGGGACCTCAGGAATTCGCTCGGATTGTTTCAGGGAAGTGAGTTGCCCTTTTGTGTTGGATGGGGGCCTTCCGGTTTACTCTGGAGCCGTTAAATGGGAATAGAGCCTCATCTTGAAATGAGTCCGTATAGTGTGTTCTCCTCTCCAATGTGGACTCATGTTAGTTAAATTTCTGAGTGGCATAAAGGGTGTCAAGTTCCCTATTGTCTTACAAGAGTTACTGTGGTAATTATCTTGAGATAGTGCAGCAGAGAATTTCCACATCTCGCATTAGGGGTTAATTTTGTGTTGTTTCTCGAGTTGTGGCGGGAAGCTGGGCGTACTTCTCGAGTTGCGACGAGGACCTCAGGAACTCGCTCTAGTTGCTTCAGGGAAGTCAGGTCCCCTTTTGTGTTGGAAGGGGAACTTCCAGTTTGCTCTCTAGGCGTTAAATGGGAATAGGGCTTCATCTCGAATTGAGTCCATAAAGTGTGTTCTCCTGTCCAATTGGGACGGCTGTGTGAGGAACTTCCTGAGTCGCATAAAGGGTGTCAAGTACCCTTTTGCCTTTCAAGAGGGAATGTGGGATTTCTCTTGAGATTCTGCAGCGCAAAATTACCTCATCTCGTTTGAGAGGATAATTATGTGGTGTTCCTCGAGTTGCGGCCAAAAGCAGGGGCTACTTCTCCAGTTGTGACGGAGACCTCAGGAACTCGCTCGGGTTGCTTCAGGGAAGTCAGGTTCCCTTTTGTATTGGAAGGAGAACTCCCGTTTTACTCTCGAGCTTTTAAATGGAAAGAGGGCCTTATCTCGAATTGTGTTCATAAAGTGTTTTCTCCTCTCCAATGGGGACGGCTGTGTCAGGGTAAATTCTGAGTCTCATAAATGGTGTCAAGTTCCCTTTTGCCTTTCAAGAGGAAATGTGGTATTTCTCTTGAGATTCTGCCATGCAAAATTTCCTCATCTCACATTGAGGGGATAATTTTTTGGTGTTTCTCGAGTTGCGGCGGGAAGATGGGGGTACTTCTCGAGGTGCGACTGCGACCTCAGAAATGCGCTCCGGTTGCTTCAGGGAAATCAGGTCCCCTTTTGTGTTGGAAGGGGAACTTCCAGTTTACTCTCGATCCGTTAAATGTGAATAGGGCCTCATTTCGAATTGAGTCCATAAAGTGTGTTCTCCTCTGCAATGGGGACTGATGTTAGTCAATTTTCTGAGTCGCATAAAGTGTGTGAAGTACCCTTTTGCCTTTCAAGAGGGAATGTGGTATTTCTCTTGAGATTCTGCAGGGTAATATTTCCTCATCTAGCACTGAGGGGATAATTTTGTGTAGTTTCCTGATTTACGGCGGGAAGCTGTGGGGATTTCTCGAGTTGCGACAGGGACCTCAGGTCCTTTCTCGGATTTCTTCAGGGAAGGAAGGTCATCTTTTGTGTTGGAAGGGGAACTTCCGGTTTACTCTTGGCCGTTAATTGGTAATAGGGCCTCATCTCGAATTGAGTCCATAAAGTGTGTTCTCCTCTGCAATGGGGACAGCTTGTGAGGGAACTTTTTGAGTCGCATAAAGGGTGTCAAGTTCCCTTTTGCCTTTCAAGAGGGAATGTGGGATTACTCTTGAGATTATGCAGCGAAAAATTCCTCATCTCGCATTGAGGGGATAATTTTCTGGTGTTTCTCGAGTTGCGTCGGGAAGCTGGGGATATATTCTCGAGTTGCGACGGGGACCTCAGGAACTCGCTGGGGTTGCTTCAGGAACGTCAGTTCCCCTTATGTGTTGGAAGGGCAACTTCCCGTTTATTCTCGAGCCTTTAAATGGGCTTAGGGCCTCATCTCGAATTGAGTCCATAAAGTGTATTCTCCTGTCCAGTGGGGATGGGTGTGTGAGGGCACTTTCTGAGTCGCATAAAGGGTGTCAAGTATCTTTTGCCTTTCAAGCGGGAATGTGGGATTTCCTTGAGATTCTGCAGGCAAAATTTCCTCATCTCGCATTGAGGAGATAATTTTGTGGTGTTTCTCGTGTTGCGGCGAGTAGATGGTGGTACTTCTCGAGTTGCAACTGGGACTTCAGTTACTCGCTCGGGTTGCTTCATATAAGTCAGGTCCCCTTTTGTGATGGAAGGGAAATTCTGGTTAACTCTCGAGCCCTTAAATGGGAATAGAGCCTCTTCTCGATTTGAGTCCATAAAGAGGGTTCTCCACTCCAATGGAGACAGATGTTAGGGATCTGTGTAAGTCGCATAAAGTGTGTCAAGTAGCCTTTCGCATTTCAAGCGGGAATGTGGAATTTGTCTTGAGATTTTGCAGCACAAAATTACTTCATCTCGCATTGAGGGGATAATTTGGTGGTGTTTCTCCAGTTGCGGCGGGAAGCAGGGTGTAATTCTTGAGTTGCGAAGGGGACCTCAGGAACTTGCTCGGGTTGCTTCAGCGAAGTCAAGTCCCCTTTTCTGTTGAAAGGGGAACTTCTGAATTACTCTGGAGCCGTTAAATGGGAAACTTGCCTCTTCTCAATTTGACTCCATTAAGTGTGTTCTCCTCTCTAATGAGGACAGATGTTGGGACCGTTCTGAGTCGCCTCAAGGGAGTCAAGTTCCCTTTTGCCTTTGAAGCGGGAATGTGGGATTTCTCTTGAGATTCTGCAGCGCCAAATTTCGTCATCTCGCATTGAGGGGATAATTTTGTGGTGTTTCGTGAGTTGCGACCGAAAGCTGGGGATACTTCTCGAGTTGCAATGGGGACATAAGGAACTCTCTCAGGTTGCTTCAGGGAAGTCAAGTCCCCTTTTGTGTTGGAAGGGGAACTTCGGATTGCTCTGGAGACTTTAAATGGGAATAATGCCTCTTCTCAATTTGAGTCCATAAGTTTTTCTCCTCTCCGAAGAGGACGGATGTTAGGGAACATTATGAGTCGCATAAAGGGAGTCAGGTACCCTTTTGCCTTTCAAGCTGGAATGTGAGACTTCTCTGGAGATTCTGCAGTGCAAAATTTCCTCCTCTCGCATTAAGAGGATAATTTTGTGGTGTTTCTCAAATTGCGGCGGGAAGCTGGGGGTACTTGTCGAGTTGGGACGGGGAGCCCAGGAACTCACTCGAGTTACGTGAGGGAAGTCAGGTCCCCATTTGTGCTGGAAGGGGAACTTCTGGATTACTCTAGAGCCATTAAAGGGAATAGGGCCTCTTCTCGAGTTGAGTCCATAAAGTGTGTACTCCACTCCAATGGGAACGGATGTTAGGGAACTTTCTAAATGGCATAAATTGTGTCAAGTACCCTTTTGACTTTCAAGCGGGAATGTGGGATTTCACTTGAGATGCTGCATCGCAAAATTACCTCATTGCGCATTGAGGGGATAATTTTGTGGAGTTTCTCGAGTTGCAGCGGGAAGCAGTGGGTACTTCTTGAGTTGCGACGGGAACCTCAGGAACTCGCTGGGGTTTCTTCAGGAAAGTCAAGTCACCTTTTGTGTTGGAAGGGCAACTTCAGGATTACTCTCCAGCCTTTAATGGGAATATTTCCTATTCTCGATTTGAGTCCATAAAGTTGTTCTCCTCTCCACTGAGGACGGATGTGAAGGAACATTCGGAGTCGCATAAAGGGAGTCAAGTACCCTTTCGCCTTTCAATTGGGAATGTGGGATTTCTCTTAAGATTCTGCAGCACAAAATTTCCTCATCTCGCATTGAGGGGATAATTTTGTGGTGTTTCTCGAATTGTGGTTGGAAGCTGGGGGATTTCTCGAGTTGCGACGATGACCTCAGGAACTTACTCGAGTTACTTGAGGGAATTCAGGTCCCCTTTTGTGCTGGAAGGGGGACTTCCGGATTACAATCGAGTCCTTTAATGGGAATAGGGCCTCCTCTCTAGTTGAGTCCATAAAATGTGTTCTCTTCTCCAATGGGGACGGATGTTAGGGAATTTTCTGAATGGCATAAAATGTGTCAAGTACGCTTTTGCTTTTCAAGCGGGAATGTGGGATTTCTCTTGAAATTCTGCAGCAAAAAATTTCCTCATCTCACATTGAGGGGATAATTTTGTGGTGTTTCACGAATTGCGGTGGGATACTGGGGGTACTTCTCGAGTTGCAAGGTTGACTTCCGGAACTCACTCGAGTTACTTCAGGGAAGTCAGGTCCCATTTTGTGCCGGAAGGGGAACTTCCGGATTACTCTCGAACCGTTAAACAGGAATATTGCCTCTTCTCGATTTGAGTCCATAAAGTGTGTTCTCCTGTCCAATGGGGACTGCTGTGTGAGGGAACTTTCTGAGTCGCATAAAGGCTGTCAAGTACCCTTTTGCCTTTCAAGAGGGAATGTGGTATTTCTCTTGAGATTCTGCAGCGCAAAATTTCCTCATCTCGCATTGAGGGGATAATTTTGTGGTGTTTCTCTTGTTGTGGCAGGTAGCTGAGGGTACAGCTCGAGTTGCGATGGGGACCTCGGGTTGCTTCAGGGAAGTCAGGGCCCCTTTTCCGTTGGAAGTGGAACTTCCAATTTACTCTTGAGCCGTTAAATGGGAATAGGGGGTCATCTAGAATTGAGTCCATAAAGTGTGTTCTCCTCTCCAATGGGGATGGCTGTGTGAGGGAACTTTCTGAGTCGCATAAAGGGTGTCAAGTACCCTTTTACCTTTCAAGAGGGAAAGTGGTATTTCTCTTGAGATTCTGCAACGCAAAATTTCCTCATCTCGCATTGAGGGGATAATTTTGTGGTGTTTCTCGAGTTTCGGCGGGAAGCTGGGGGTACTTCTCGAGTTGCGACGGGGACCTCAGGAACTTGCTCGGGTTGCTTCAGGGAAGTCAGGTCCCCTTTTGTGTTGGAAGGGGAACTTCCAGATTACTCTCGAGACGTTAAATGGGAATCGGACCTCATCTCCAGTTGAGACTATTAAGTGTGTTCTCCTCTCCAATGTGGACGACTGTGTGAGGGAATTTTCTGAGTCTCACCCAGGAGCGCAGATGCGAGAGATGCCGTCCCCTCCGGTGCAGATGCAAGAGAAGCCTTCCCTGCCTGCCCAGATGGGAGAGACCTGGGCCCCTCCCACGCGGACGAGAGAGACACCGCCCCCACCCACGCAGATGCTAGAGTCGCCGGCCCCGCCCGCGCAGAAGCAAGAGACACCAGCCAGGCCCGTGCAGACCCGCGAGACCCATGCCCCTTCCGCACAGAATCGAGTGACACTGCCCCCGCCCGCGCAGACGCGAGAGTCACCTGCCCCGCCCGCTCAGACCCTAGAGTCCCTGATCCCTCCCGAGCAGACGCGAGAGACCCAGGCCTCGCCCGCGCAATCGCGAGAGAATCTGGCCTCACCAGCGCAGACTCGAGAGAACCTGGCCCCGCCCGCGCAGACGCGAGGATCGCTGGCCCCTCCCACTCAGAGGAGAGAGACGCTGGCCCCGCCCACGCAGACGTGAGAGACGCAGGTCCTGGCGCAACCGACCATGCAAAGATGCTAGGCCATGAGGAGTTACCCCACGCCTGAGGCCAGGGCAGGCGGCCAAGAGGAGGTACCCCACGTCCAATAGGCGGTGACTGTGCGGGGGAGGGCTGAGAGGAGGTACTCACCTTCAAAGTCAGGAGGGGCAGCCTTGAGAACACACCCCTCATCCAAGGTAAGGTGCAGCAGCTGCGCTTTCTTGGAGCAGCTGTGAAGAGATATCCCACACCCAAGGTAAGAGAAACTCAAATAAGATGGTAGGTATTACGAGGGGGCATCAGAGGGCAGACACACTGAAATCATAATCACAGGAAACTAGTCGATCTGATCACATGGAACACAGCCGAATGTGGTCCACTGGAGAAGGGAATGGCAAACCACTTCAGTATACTTGCCTTGAGAACCCCATGAACAGTATCAAAGGGCAAAATGACAGGATACTGAATGAGGAATTCCCCAGGTCGGTAGGTGCCCAGTATGCTACTGGAGATCAGTGGAGAAATAACTCTAGAAGGAATGAAGGGATGGAGCAAAAGCAAAACCAGTACCCAGTTGTGGATGTGACCGGTGATAGAAGCAAGGTCCGGTGCTGTAAAGAGCAAGATTGCATAGGAACCTGGAATGTTAGGTCCATGAATCAAGGCAAATTGGAAGTGGTCAAACAGGAGATGGCAAGAGTGAACATAGACATTCTAGGAATCAGTGAATTAAACTGGACTGGAATGGGTGAATTTAACTCAGATGACCATTATATCTACTACTGTGGGCAGGAATCCCTTAGAAGAAATGGAGTAGCCATCATGGTCAACAAAAGAGTCCGAAATGCAGTACTTGGATGCAATCTCAAAAACGACAGAATGATTTCTGTTCGTTTCCAATGCAAACCATTCAACATTACAGTAATCCAGGCCTATGCCCCAACCAGTAACACTGATGAAGCTGAAGTTGAACAGTTCTATGAAGACCTACAAGACCTTTTAGAACTAACACCCAAAAAAGATGTCCTTTTCATTATAGGGGACTGAAATGCAAAAGTAGGAAGTCAAGAAACATTTTGCAGTGCAAAATTACTTCATCTCGCATTGAGCGGATAATTTGGTGGTTTTTCTCGAGTTGCGGTGGGAAGCAGGGTGTAATTCTCGAGTTGCGACGAGGACCTCAGGAACTCACTCGAGTTACTTCAGGAAAGTCAGGTCCCCTTTTGTGCCAGAGGAAAAACTTCCGGATTACTCTCAAGCCCTTTGATGGGAATAGGACCTCTTCTCGAGTTGAGGCCATAAAGTGTGCTCTCCTCTCCCATGGGGATGGATGTTAGGGAACTTCCTGAGTGGCATAAAGTGTGTAAAGTACCCTTTTCCTTTCAAGCGGGAATGTGGGATTTCTCTTGAGATGCTGCAGCGCAAAATTACCTCATCTCGCATTGAGGGGATAATTTTGTGGTGTTTCTCTAGTTGTGGTGGGAAGCAGGGGGTACTTTTGGAGTTCCGATGGGGACCTCAGGACCTCACTCGGGTTGCTTCAGGGAAGTCACATCCCCTTTTGCGTTGGAAGGGCAACTTCCGGATTACCCTCGAGCCGTTAAATGGGAATATTTCGTCTACTCGATTTGAGTCCATAAAGTGTGTTCTCCTCTCCACTGAGGACGGATGTTAGGGACCATTCTGAGTGGCCTCAAGGGAGTCAAGTACCATTTTGCCTTTCAAGCGGGAATGTGGGATTTCTCTTGAGCTTCTGCAGCGCAAAATTTCCTCATCTCGCATTGAGGGGATAATTTTTTGGTGTTTCTCGAATTGCGGCAGGAACCTGAGGGTACTTCTGGAGTTGCGACGGGGATTTCAGGAAATCGCTCGGGTTGCTTAAGGAAGTCAAGTCCCCTTTTGTGTTTCAGGGGGAACTTCCGGATTCCTGTTGAGCCCTTTAATGGGAATAGGGCCTCTTCTCGAGTTGCGTCCATCAAGTGTGCTCTACTCTCCAATGGGGATGGAAGTTAGGGAACTTTCTGAGTGGTATAAAGGGTGTCAAGTATACTTTTGCCTTTCAAGCGGGAATGTGGGATTTCTCTTGTGATTTTGCAGCGCAAAATTACCTCATCTTGCATTGAGGGGATTATTTGGTTGTTTTTCTCGAGTTGCGGCGGTAAGCAGGGTATAATTCTTGAGTTGCGACCGGGACCTCAGGAACTCGTTCTGGTTGCTTCAGTGAAGTCAAATCCCCTTTTGTGTTGAAACGGGAACTTCCGCATTACTCTCGAGCCGTTAACTGGGAATATTGCCTCTTCTCGATTTGACTCCATTAAGTGTGTACTCCTCTCCAAAGGGGACGGATGTTAGGCAACTTTCTGAGTGGCATAAATTGTGTCGAGTAACCTTTTGCCTTTCAAGCGGTAATGTGGGATTTCTCTTGATATTCTGCAGTGCAAAATTACCTCATCTCGCATTGAGGGGATAATTTTGTGGAGTTTCTTGAGTTGCAGCGGGAAGCAGTGGGTACTTCTTGAGTTGCGACGGGAACCTCAGGATCTCGCTGGGGTTTCTTCAGGGAAGTCAAATCCCCTTTGGTGTTGGAAGGGGAACTGCCGGATTACACTGAAGCTGTTAAATGGGAATATTGTCTCTTCTCGATTTGAGTCATTAAAGTGTGTTCTCCTCTCCAATGAGGACGGATGTTAGGGAACATTGTGAGTCGCAATTAGGGAGTCAAGTAACCTTTTGTCCTTCAAGCGGGAATGTGGGATTTCTCTTGAGATTCGGCAGCGCAAAATTTCCTCATCTCGCATTTTGGGGATAACTTTGTGGTGTTTCTCTATTTGTGGTGGGAAGCTGGGGGTACTTCTGGAGAAGCGACAGGGACCTCAGAAACTCACTCGAGTTACTTCAAGGAAGGCTGGTACCCTTTTCTGTTGAAAGGGGAAATTCCGGATTTCTCTCCAGCCTTTAATGGGAATACTTCCTATTCTCGATTTGAGTCCATAAAGTTGTTCTCCTCTCCAGTGAGGACGGATGTTAGGGAACGTTCAGAGTCGCATAAAGTGTTTAAAGTACCCTTTTGCCTTTCAAGCGGGAATGAGGGATTTCTCTTGAGATTCTGCAGCGCAAAATTTCCTCATCTCGCATTGAGGGGATAATTTTGTGGTGTTTCTCGAATTGCGGTTGGAAGCTGGGGGGATTTCTCGAGGTGCGACGAGGACCTCAGGAACTTACTTGAGTTACTTCAGGGAAGTCAGGTCCCCTTTTCTGCTGGAAGGGGGACTTCCAGATTACAATCGAGTCCTTTAATGGGAATAGGGCCTCTTCTCGAGTTGAGTCCAAAAAGTGTGTTCTCCTCTCCAATGGGGATGGATGTTAGGGAACTTTCTGAATAGCATAAAGTGTGTCAAGTACCCTTTTGCTTTTCAAGCGTGAATGTGGAATTTCTCTTGAAATTCTGTAGCGAAAATTTTCCTCATCACACATTGATGGGATAATTTTGTGGTGTTTCACGAATTGTGGCAGGATACTGGGTGTACTTCTCGAGTTGTGACGAGGACTTCAGGAACTCACTCGAGTTACCTCAGGAAAGTCAGGTCCCATTTTGTGCTGGAAGGGGATCATCCGAATTACTCTCGAGCCGTTAAACAGGAATATTGCCTCTTCTCGATTTGAGTCCATAAAATGTGTTCTCCTCTCCACTGAGAAAGGATGTTAGGGACCATTCTGAGTCGACTAAAGGGAGTCAAGTAACCTTTTGCCTTTCAATCGGGAATGTGGGATTTCTGTTGAGATTCTGCAGCGCAAAATTTCCTCATCTCGCATTGAGGGGATAATTTGTGCTGTTTCTCGAATTGCGGTTGGAACCTGGGGGCGTTTCTCGAGTTGCGACGAGGACCTCAGGAACTCACTCGAGTTACTTCAGGAAAGTCAGGTCCCCTTTTGTGACAGAGGAGAAACTTCCGGATTACTCTCGAGCCCTTTAATGGGAATAGGACCTCTTCTCGAGTTGATTCCATAAAGTGTGTTCTCCTCTCCAATGGGGACGAATGTTAGGGAACTTTCTGAGTGGCATAAAGCGTGCAAAGTACCCTTTTGCCTTTCAAGCGGGAATGTGGGATTTCTCTTGAGATGCTGGAGCACAAAATTATCTCGACTCGCATTGAGGGGATAATTTTGTGGTGTTTCTCTAGTTGTGGCGGGAAGCAGGGGGTACTTCTGGAGTTCCGATGGGGACCTCAGGACCTCACTCGGGTTGCTTCAGGGAAGTCACATCCCCTTTTGTGTTGGAAGGGCAACTTCCGGATTACCCTCGAGCCATTAAATGGGAATATTTCGTCTACTCGATTTGAGTCCATAAAGTGTGTTCTCCTCTCCACTGAGGACGGATGTTAGGGACCATTCTGAGTGGCCTCAAGGGAGTCAAGTACCATTTTGCCTTTCAAGCGGGAATGTGGGAATTCTCTTGAGATTCTGCAGCGCAAAATTTCCTCATCTCACATTGAGGGGATAATTTTTTGGTGTTTCTCGAATTGCGGCAGGAACCTGAGGGTACTTTTCGAGTTGCGACGGGGACTTCCGGAAATCGCTCGGGTTGCTTCAAGGAAGTCCAGTCCCCTTTTGTGTTTCAAGGGGAACTTCCGGATTCCTGTTGAGCCCTTTAATGGGAATAGGGCCTCTTCTCGAGTTGCGTCAATAAAGTGTGTTCTCCTCTCCAATGGGGATGGAAGTTAGGGAACTTTCTGAGTGGTATAAAGTGTGTCAAGTACACTTTTGCCTTTCAGGCGAGAATGTGGGATTTCTCCTGAGATTCTGCAGCGCAAAATTACCTCATCTCGCATTTAGGGGATAATTTGGTTGTTTTTCTCGAGTTGCGGTGGGAAGCAAGGTTTAATTCTTGAGTTGCGACGGGGACCTCAGGAACTCGTTCGGGTTGCTTCAGTGAAGTCAAATCACTTTCTGTGTTGGAAGAGGACTTCCGGATTACTTTTCCTTTTGCCTTTCAAGCGGGAATGTGGGATTTCTCTTGAGATTTTGCAGCGCAAAATTTCCTCACCTGGAATTGAGGGGTAATTTTGTGGAATTTCGCTAGTTGCGGAAGGAAGCAGGGGGTACTCTTGAATTGCAATGTGGACCTCAGGTATTCACTCCGGTTTCTTCAAGTAAGTCAAGGCCCCTTTTGTGTTGGAAGAGGAACTTCTGGATTACTCTCCAGCCGCTAAATGGGAATATTGCCTCTTCTCGATTTGAGTCGACAAATGTGTTCTCCTCTCCTCTGAAGAGGGATGTTATGGAACATTCTGAGTCGCCTAAAGGGACTAAAGAACCCTTTTGCATTTCAATCGGGAATGTGGGACTTCTCTTGAGATTCTGCAGCGCAAAATTTCCTCATCTCGCATTGAGGGGATAATTTTATGCTGTTTCTCGAATTGCGGTTGGATGCTGGGGGGGTTTCTCGAGTAGCAATGAGGACCTCAGGAACTCACTCGAGTTACTTCAGGGAAGTCAGGTCCCCTTTTGGTCAGAGGAGGAACTTCCGGATTACTCTCGAGCCCTTTAATGGGGATAGGACCTCTTCTCGAGTTGAGGCCATAAAATATGTTCTCCTCTACAATGGGGACGGATTTTAGGGAACTTCCTGAGTGGCATAAAGTGTGTCAAGTACCCTTTTGCCTTTCAAGCGGGAATGTGGTATTTCTCTTGAGATGCTGCAGCGCAAAATTACCTCATCTCGCATTGAGAGGATAATTTTGTGGTGTTTCTCTAGTTGCGGAGGGAAGCAGGGGGTACTTCTGGAGTTCCGAATGGGACCTCAGGACCTCGCTCGGGTTGCTTCAGGGAAGTCACATCCCCTTTTGTGTTGGAAGGGCAACTTCCGGATTACTCTCGAGCCGATAAATGGGAATATTGCGTCTACTCGATTTGAGTCCATACAATGTGTTCTCCTCTCCACTGAGAACGGAAGTTAGGGACCATTCTGAGTCGCCTGAAGGGAGTCGAGTACCATTTTGCCTTTCAAGTGGGAATGTGGGATTTCTCTTGAACTTCTGCAGCGCAAAATTTCCTCATCTCGCATTGAGGGGATAATTTTTTGGTGTTTCCCGAATTGCGGCAGGAACCTCAGGGTACTTCCTGAGTTGCGACGGGGACTTCAGGAAATCGCTCGGGTTGCTTCAAGGAAGTCAAGCCCCTTTTGTGTTGCAAGGGGAACTTCTGGATTCCTCTCGAGCCCTTTAATGGGAATAGGGCCTCTTCTCGAGTTGCGTCCATAAAGTGTGTTCTCCTCTCCAAAGGGGATGGAAGTTAGGGAACTTTCTGAGTGGTATAAAGTGTGTCAAGTACCCTTTTGCCTTTCAAGCGGGAATGTGGTATTTCTCTTGAGATGCTGCAGCGTAAAATTACCTCATCTCGCATTGAGGGGATAATTTTGTGGTTTTTCTCTAGTTGCGGAGGGAAGCAGGGGGTACTTCTGGTGTTCCGAATGGGACCTCAAGACCTCGCTCGGGTTGCTTCAGGGAAGTCACATCCCCTTTTGTGTTGGAAGGGCAACTTCCGGATTACTCTCGAGCCGATAAATGGGAATATTGCCTCTTCTCGATTTGAGTCCATACAATGTGTTCTCCTCTCCACTGAGGACGGATGTTAGGGACCATTCTGAGTCGCCTGAAGGGAGTCAAGTACCATTTTGCCTTTCAAGTGGGAATGTGGGATTTCTCTTGAGATTCTGCAGCGCAAAATTACCTCATCTCGCATTGAGGGGATAATTTGGTGGTTTTTCTCGAGTTGTGGCGGGAAGCAGGTTGTAATTCTTGAGTTGAGACAGGGACCTCAGGAACTCGCTAGCGTTGCTTCAGGGAAGTCAAGTCCACTTTTGTGTTGAAAGGGGAACTTCCGGATTACTCTCGAGCCTTTAAATAGGAATATTGCCTCTTCTCGATTTGAGTCCATTAAGTGTGTTCTCCTCTCTAATGAGGACGTATGTTAGTGAACATTCTGAGTCGCCTCAAGGGAGTCAAGTACCCGTTTGCCTTTCAAGAGGGAATGTGGGATTTCTCTTGAGATTCTGCAGCACAAAATTTCCTCATTTTGCATTGAGCAGATAATTTTGTGGTGTTTCTCGAATTGCGGCGGGAAGTTGGGGGTACTTCTCGAGTTGCGATGGGGACCTCAGGAACTCATTAATGTTAATTCGGGGAAGTTGGTCCCCTTTTGTGCTGGAAGGGGAACTTCCGGATTACTCTCGAGCACTTTATTGGGAATAGAGCCTCTTCTCGAGTTGAGTCCATAAAGTGTGTTCTCCTCTCCAATGGGGATGGATGTTAGGGAAATTTCAGAAGGGTATAAACTGTGTCAAGTAAACTTTTGCCTTAGGCCGGAATGTGGGATTTCTCTTGAGATTCTGCAGCGCAAAATTACTTCATCTAGCATTGAGGGGATAATTTGGTGGTGTTTCTCGTGTTGCGGCGGGAAGCTGAGTGTAATTCTTGAGTTGCAAAGAGTACCTCAGGAACTCGCTCGGGTTGCTTCAGGGAAGTCAAGTCCCCTTTTGTGTTGAAAGGGGAACTTCCGGATTACTCTCAAGCCGTTAAATGCGAATATTGCCTCTTCTCGATTTGAGTCATTAAAGTGTGTTCTCCTCTCCAATGTGGATGGATGTTAGCGAACATTGTGAGTCACATATACGGAGTCAATTACCATTTTGCCTTTCAAGCAGAAATGTGGGATTTCTCTTGAGATTAGACAGCACAAAATTTCCTCATCTCGCATTTTGGGGATAATTTTGTGGTGTTTCTCTATTTGCGGCAGGAAGCTGGGGGTACTTCTGGAGAAGCGACGGGGAACTCAGCAACTCACTCGAATTTCTTCAAGGAAGGCAGATCCCCTTTTGTGTTGGAAGGGCAACTTCCGGATTACTCTAGAGCCGTTTAATGGGAATAAGGCATCTTCTCGAGTGGAGTCCATAAAGTGTGTACTCCTCTCCAGTGGAGACGGATGTTAGGGAACTTCCTGAGTGGCATAAAGTGTGTAAAGTACCATTTTGCCTTTCAAGCTGGAATGTGGGATTTCTTTTGAGATTCTTCAGCGCAAAATTTCCTCATCTCATATTGAGGGGATAATTTTTGGTGTTTCTTGTGTTGCGGCGGGAAACAGGGGTTAATTCTCAAGTTGGGATGGGGACTTCAGGAACTCTCTCGGGTTGCTTCAGGGAAGTCACGTCCCCTTTTGTGTTGGAAAGGGAACTTCCGGATTACTCTCCAGCCTTTAATGGGAATATTTCCTATTCTCGATTTAAGTCCATAAAGTTGTTCTCCTCTCCAGTGAGGATGGATGTTAGGGAACATTCGGAGTCGCATAAAGGGAGTCAAGTACCCTTTTGCCTTTCAAGCGGGAAGTTGGGATTTCTCTGGAGATTCTTCAGCACAAAAGTTCCTCATCTCCCATTGAGGGGATAATTTTGTGTGTTTATCGAATTGCAGTTGGAAGCTGGGGCGATTTCTCGAGTTGCAACGAGGACCTCAGGAACTTACTCGATTTACTTCAGGGAAGTCAGGTCCCCTTTTGTGCTGGAAGGGGGACTTCCGGATTACAATCGAGTCCTTTAATGGGAATAGGGCCTCTTCTCGAGTTGAGTCCATAAAGTGTGTTCTCCTCTCCAATGGGGATGGATGTTAGGGAACTTTCTGAATGGCATAAATTGTGTCAAGTACCCTTTTGCTTTTCAAGCGGGAATGTGGGATTTCTCTTGAAATTCTGCAGCGAAAAATTTCCTCATCTCAAATTGAGGGGATAATTTTGTGTTGTTTCACGAATTGAGGCGTGATACTGGGGGTACTTCTCGAGTTGTGAGGTGGACTTCAGGAATTCACTCGAGTTACTTCAGGGAAGTCAGGTCACATTTTGTGCTGGAAGGGGAACCTCCGGATTACTCTCGAGCTGTTAAACAGGAATATTGCCTCTTCTCGATTTGAGTCAATATAGTGTGTTCTGCTCTCCACTGAGGACGGAAGTTAGGGACCATTCTGAGTGGCCTAAAGGGAGTCAAGTACCCTTTTGCCTTTCAATTGGGAATGTGGGATATCTCTTGTGATTTTGCAGCGCAAAATTTCCTCATCTCGCATTGAGGGGTAATTTTGTGGAGTTTCTCGTGTTGTGGAAGGAACCAGGGGGTACTCTTGAATTGCAACGTTGACGTCAGGTACTCGCTCCGGTTTCTTCAGGTAAGTCAAGTCCCCTTTTGTGTTGGAAGGGGAACTTCCGGATTACTCTCCAGCCGTTAAATGGGAATATTGCCTCTTCTCGATTTGAGTCGACAAGTGTGTTCTCCTCTCCTCTGAAGAGGGATGTTAGGAAACATTCTGAGTCGCCTAAAGGGAATCAAGTACCCTTTTTCCTTTCAATTGGGAATGTGGGATTTCTCTTGAGATTCTGCAGCGCAAAATTTCCTCATCTCGCGTTGAGGGGATAATTTTGTGCTGTTTCGCGAATTGTGGTTGGAAGCTGAGGGGTTTCTCGAGTTGCGACGAGGACCTCAGGAACTCACTCGAGTTACTTCAGGGAAGTCAGGTGCCCTTTTGTGCCAGAGGAGAAACTTCTGGATTACTCTCGAGCCCTTTAATGGGAATAGGAACTCTTCTCGAGTTGAGGCCATAAAGTGTTTTCTCCTCACCAATGGGGAAGGATGTTAGGGAACTTTCTGAGCTGCATAAAATGTTTCAAGTACCCTTTTGCCTTCAAGCGGGAATGTGGTATTTCTCTTGAGATGCTACAGCGCAAAATTACCTCATCTTGCTTTGAGGGGATAATTTTGTGTTGTTTCTCTAGTTGCGGAAGGAAGCAAGGGGGTACTTCTGGGGTTCCGATGGGGACCTCAGAACCTCGCTCGGGTTGCTTCAGGGAAGTCACATCCCCTTTTGTGTTGGAAGGGCAACTTCCGGATTACTCTCGAGACGATAAATGGGAATATTGCGTCTACTTGATTTGAGTCCATACAGTGTGTTCTCCTCTCCTCTGAGGACGGATGTTAGGGACCATTCTGAGTCGCCTGAAGGGAGTCAAGTACCATTTTGCCTTTCAAGTGGGAATGTGGGATTTCTCTTGAGCTTCTGCAGCGCAAAATTTCCTCATCTCGCATTGAGCGGATAATTTTTTGATGTTTCTCGAATTGCAGCAGGAACCTGAGGTTACTTCTCGAGTTGCGACTGGGACTTCAGGAAATCGCTCGGGTTGCTTCAAGGAAGTCAAGCCCCTTTTGTGTTACAAGGGGAACTTCCGGATTCCTCTCGAGCCCTTTAATGGGAATAGGGCCTCTTCTCAAGTTGCGTCCATAAAGTGTGTTCTCCTCTCCAATGGGGATGGAAGTTAGGGATCTTTCTGAGTGGTATAAAGTGTGTCAAGTACACTTTTGTCTTTCAAGCGGGAATGTGGGATTTCTCTTGAGATTCTGCAGCGCAAAATTACCTCATCTCACATTGAGGCGATAATTTGGTGGTTTTTCTCGAGTTGCGGCGGGAAGCAGGTTGTAATTCTTGAGTTGCGACGGGGACATCAGGAACTCGTTCGCGTTGCTTCAGTGAAGTCAAGACCCCTTTTGTGTTGAAAGGAGTACTTCTGGATTAATCTCGAGCGTTTAAATAGCAATATTGCCTCTTGTCGATTTGACTCCGTTAGGTGTGTTCTCCTCTCTAATGAGGACGGATGTTAGGGAACATTCTGAGTTGCCTCAAGGGAGTCAAGTACCCTTTTGCCTTTCAAGCGGGAATGTGGGATTTCTCTTGAGATTCTGCAGCGCAAAATTTCCTCATTTCGCATTGAGCAGATAATTTCGTGGTGTTTCTCGAATTGCGGCGCGAAGTTGGGGGTACTTCTCGAGTTGCGACGGGGACCTCAGGAACTCACTCATGTTACTTTGGGTACGTCGGTCCCCTTTTGTGCTGTAAGGGGAATTTCCCGATTACTCTTTAGCCGTTTAATTGGAATAGGCCCTCTACTCGAGTTAAGTCCATAAATTCTGTACTCCTCTCCAATGGGGACAGATATTAGTGAACTTTCTGAGTGGCATAAAGTGTGTCAAGTACCCTTTTGGCTTTCGAGCGGGAATGTGGGATTTCTCTTGAGATTCTGCAGCACAAAATTTCCTCATGTCGCATTGAGGGCATAATATGATGGTGTTTCTCGAATTTCGGCGGGAAGCTGGGGGTAGTTCTCGGGTTGCGGCGGGGACCTCAGGATCTCACTCGAATTACTTCAGGGAAGTCATTTCCCCTTTTATGCTGGAAGGGGAACTTCCGGATTACTCTCGAGTCCTTTAATGGGAATAGATACTTTTCTCGAGTTTAGTCCATAAAATGTGTTCTCCTCTCCAATGGGGATGGATGTTAGGGAAATTTCAGAGTGGTATAAAGTGTGTCAAGTACAATTTTGCCTTTTAGGCCAGAATGTGGATATCTCTTGAGATTCTGCAGCGCAAAATTACTTCATCTCTCATTGAGGGGATAATTTGGTGGTGTTTCTCGTGTTGCGGCAGGAAGCACGGTGTAATTCTTGAGTTGCGAAGGGGACCTCAGGAACTCGCTCGGGTTGCTTCTGCGATGTCAAGTCCCCTTTTGTGTTGGAAGGGGAATTTCCGGATTACTCTCCAGCCTTTAATGGGAATATTTCCTATTCTCGATTTGAGTCCATTAAGTTGTTGTCCTCTCCACTGAGGACGAATGTTAGGGAACATTCGGTGTCGCTTAAAGGGAGTCAAGTACCCTTTTGCCTTTCAAGCGGCAATCTGGGGTTTCTCTTGAGATTCTGCAGCGCAAATTTTCCTCATCTCGCATTGAGGGGATAATTTTGTGGTGTTTCTCGAATTGCGGTTGGAAGCTGGGGGGATTTCTCGAGTTGCGCGAGGACCTCAGGAACTTACTAGAGTTACTTCAGGGAAGTCAGGTCCCCTTTTGTGCTGGAAGGGGGACTTCCGGATTACAATCGAGTCCTTTAATGGGGATAGGGTCTCTACTCAAGTTGAGTCTAAAGTGTGTTCTCCTCTCCAATGGGGACGGATGTTAGGGAACTTTCTGAATGGCATAAAGTGTGTCAAATTCCCTTTTGCTTTTCAATCAGGAATGTGGGATTTCTCTTGAAATTCTGCAGCGAAAAATTTCCTCATCTCACATTGAGGGCATAACTTTGTGGTGTTTCACGAATTGCGGCGGGATAATGGGGGTACTTCTCGAGTTGCGAGGTAGACTTCAGGAACTCACTTGAGTTACTTCATGGAAGTCAGGTCACATTTTGTGCTGGGAGGGGAACTTACGGATTACTCTCGAGCCCTTAAATAGGAATATTGCCTCTTCTCGATTTGAGTCCATATAGTGTGTTCTCCTCTCCACTGAGGACCAATGTTAGGGACCATTCTGAGTCGCCTAAAGGGAGTCAAGTACCCTTTTTCCTTTCAAGCGGGAATGTGGGATTTCTCTTGAGATTGTGCAGCGCAAAATTTCCTCATCTCGCATTGAGGGGTAATTTTGTGGAGTTTCTCGAGTTGCAGAAGGAAGCAGGGGGTACTCTTGAATTGCAAAGGGGACCTCAGGAACTCGCTCTGGTTTCTTCAGGTAAGTCAAGTCCCCTTTTGTGTTGGAAGGGGAACTTCCACATTACTTTCCAGCCATTAAATGGAAATATTGCCTCTTCTCTATTTGAGTCAACAAGTGCGTTCTCCTCTCCTCTGCAGAGGGATATTAGGGACCATTCTGAGTTGCCTAAAGGGACTCAAGTACCCTTTTGCCTTTAAATCGGGAATGTGGGATTTCTCCTAAGATTCTGCAGCTCAAAATTTCCTCATCTCGTATTGAGGGGATAATTTTGTGCTGTTTCTCGAATTGCGGTTGGAACTTGGGGGGTTTCTCAAGTTGAGACGAGGACATCAGGAACTCACTCGAGTTACTTCAGAGAAGTCAGGTCTCCTTTTATGTCAGAGGAGAAACTTCCGGATTACTATTGAGTCCTTTAATGGGAATAGGACAACTTCTCATGTTGAGTCCATAAAATGTGTTCTCCTCTCCAAAGGGGACGGATGTTAGGGAACTTTCTGAATGGCATAAAGTGTGTAAAGCACCCTTTTGCTTTTCAAGCGGGAATGTGGGATTTCTCTTGAAATTCTGCAGCGAAAAATTACCTCATCTCACATTGAGGGGATAATTTTGTGGTGTTTCACGAATTGTGGTGGGATACTGGGGGTACTTCTCGAGTTGCTAGTTTGACTTCCGGAACTCACTCGAGTTACTTCAGGGAAGTCAGGTCCCATTTTGTGCTGAAAGGGGAACTTCCGGATTACTCTCGAGCCGTTAAACAGGAATATTGCCTGTTCTCGATTTGAGTCCATAAAGTGTGTTCTCCTCTCCACTGAGGACGGATGTTAGGGACCATTCTGAGTGGCCTGAAGGGAGTCAAGTACCATTTTGCCTTTCAAGCGGGAATGTGGGATTTCTCTTGAGATTCTACAGCGAAAAATTAGCTCATCTCGCATTGGGGGATAATTTTGTGGTGTTTCTCAAGTTGCGACGGGAAACTGGGTGTACTTCTCGAGTTGCGATGGGGACCTCAGGAACTCGCTCGGGTTTCTTCAGGGAAGGCAGTTCCCCTTTTGTGTTGAAAGGGGAACATCCGGTTTACTCTCGAGCCCGTAAGTGGTAATAGGGCCTCATCCTGTATTGAGTCCATAAAGTGTGATCTCCTCTCCAATGGAGACTGATGTTAGTGAAATTTCTGAGTCTCATAAATGGTGTCAAATACCCTTTGCCTTTCAAGAGGGAATGTGGTATTTCCCGTGAGATGGTGCAGCGCAAAATTTCCTCATCTCACATTGAGGGGATAATTTTGTGGTGTTTCTCGAGTTGTGGCGGAAAGCTGGAGTACTTCCCGAGTTGCGACAGGGACCTCAGGAACTCGCTCGGATTGCTTCAGGGATGTCAGGTCCCCTTTTGTGTTGGAAGGGGATCTTCTGGTGTACTCTCGAGCCGTTAAATGGGAATAGGGGCTCAACTCGAATTGAGTCCATAAATTGTGATCTCCTCTCCAATGGGGACGGCTGTGTGAGGAAACTTTCTGAGTAGCATAAAGGTTGTCAAGTACCCTTTTGCCTTTCAAGAGGGATCGTGGTATTTCTCTGGAGATTCGGAAGCGGAATATTTCCTCATCTCGCATTTGAGGTTAATTTTTTAGTGTTTCTCGAGTTGCGGCAGAAACCTGGGGGTATTTCTCGAGTTGCGACGAGGACCTCAGGAACTCTCTTGGGTTGCTTCAGGGAAGTCAGGTCCCCTTTTGTGTTCGAAGGGGAATTTCCGGTTTACTCTAGAGCCATTAAATGGGAATAGGGCCTCATCTCGAATTGAGTTCATAAAGTGTGTTCTCCTTTCCAATGGGGACGGCTGTGTGAGGGAACTTTATGAGTCACATAAAGGGCGTGAAGTACTCTTTTGCCTTTCAAGAGGGAATGTGGTATTTCCCTAGAGATGGTGCAGCGCAAAATTTCCTCATCGCGCATTGAGGAGATAAATTTGAGGTGTTTCTCGCGTTGCGGCGGGAAGCTGGGGTACTTCTCGAGTTGCGACGGGGACCTCAGGAACTCGCTCGGGTTTCTTCAGGGAAGGCAGGTCCCTTTTTGTGTTGAAAGGGTAACTTCCAGTTTACTCTTGAGCCAGTAAGTGGGAATAGGGCCTCATCTCGTATTGAGTCCATAAAGTGTCGTCTCTTCTACAATGGGGACTGATGTTAGTGAAATTTCTGAGTCGCATAAAGGGTGTCAAGTACCCTTTGCCTTTCAAGAGGGAATGTAGTATTTCTCTTGAGATGGTGCAGCGCAAAATTTCCTCATTTCGCATTGAGGGGAAAATTTTGTGGTGTATCTCAAGCTACCACGGGAACCTGGGGGTAATTCTCCAGGTGCAACCGGGACCTCAGGAACTCTCTCGGGTTGCTAGAGGTGAGTAGCTCCCCTTTTGCATTGGAAGGGGAAATTCAGGTTTACTCTCGAGCCGTTAAATGGGAATAGGGTCTCATCTCGTATTGAGTCCACAAAGTGTGTTCTCCTCTCCAATGGGGAATGATGTTAATGAAATTTCTGAGTCGCATAAGGGTGTCAAATACATTTTTGCCTTTCAAGAGGGAATGTGGTATTTCTCTTGAGATTCTGCAGCACAAAATTTCCTCATCTTGCATTGACGGCATAATTTTGTGGTGTTTCTCGAGTGCGGCGGTAAGCTGGGGGTAATTCTCGAGTTACGACAGGGAACTCAGGAACTCGCTCGGGTTGCTTCACGGAAGGCATGTCCCCTTTTGCGTTGGAAGTGGAACTTCCTGTTTACTCTCAAGCTGTTAAATGAGAATAGGAGCTTATCGCGAAATGAATCCATAAAGTGTGTTCTCCTCTCCAATGGGGACTGATGATATTGAAATTTCTGAGTCTCATAAAGGGTGTCAAGTACCTTTTGCTTTTCAAGAGGAAATGTGGTATTTCTCTTGAGATTCTGCAGTGCAATATTTACTCATCTCGCATTGAGGGGATAATTTTGTGTTGTTTCACGAGTTGCATGGGGAAGCTGGGGGTACTTCTCGAGTTGCGACGGGGACCTCAGGAACTCGCTCGGGTTGCTTCAGGAAAGTCAGGTCCCCTTTGGTGTTGGAAGGGGAATTTCCGGTTTACTCTAGAGCCATTAAATCGGAATAGGGCCTCATCTCGAATTGAGTCCATAAAGTGTGTTCTCCTTTCCAATGCGGACTGCTGTGTGAGGGAAATTTATGAGTCACATAAAGGGCGTGAAGTACTCTTTTGCCTTTCAAGAGAGAATGTCGTATTTCTCTTGAGATTCTGCAGTTCAAAAATTCCTCATCTCGCATTCAGGGGATAATTTTGTGTTGTTCCTCATGTTGCGGCGGGATGCAGGATGTACTTCTAGAGTTGCGACGAGTACCTCAGAAATTCGCTCGGGTTTCTTCAGGGAAGGAAGTTCCCCTTTTGTGTTGAAAGGGGAACTTCCGGTTTACTCTAGAGCCCGTAAGTGGAAATAGGGCCTTATCTCGTATTGAGTCCATAAAGTGTGATCTCCTCTCCAATGGGGACTGATGTTAGTGAAATTTCTGAGTCGCATAAAGGGTGTCAAGTACCCTTTGCCTTTCAAGCGGGAATTTGGTATTTCTCTTGAGATAGTGCAGCGCAAAATTTCCTCATCTCGCATTGAGGGGACAATTTTGAGGTGTATCTCGAGCTACCACGGGAACCTGGGGGTAATTCTCGAGTTGCAACCAGGACCTCAGGAAATCTCTCGGATTGCTAGAGGTCAGTAGGTCCCCTTTTGCGTTGGAAGGGGAACTTCAGGTGTACTCTCGAGCCGTTAAATGGAATTAAGGGCTCATCTCGTATTGAGACCTTAAAGTGCTTTCTCCTCTCCAATGGGGACAGATTTTAGTGAAAACTCTGAGACGTATAAAGGGTGTCAAGTACCCTTTTCCCTTTCAAGAGGGAATATTTTGATTTCTCTTGAGATTCTGCAGCGCAAAATTTCCTCACCTCGCATTGAGGGGAAAATTTTGTGGTGTTCTCGAGTTGCGGCGGGAAGCTGGGGGTACTTCTCGAGTTGCCACGGGGACCTCAAAAACTCGCTCGGGTTGCTTCAGGGAAGTCAGGTCCCCTTTGGTGTTTGAAGGGGAACTTCCGGTTTACTCTCAAGCCGTTAAATGGGAATAGGGTCTCATCTCGAATTGAATCCATAAAGTGTGTTTTCCTGTCCAATGGGAAAGGCTGTTTGAGGGAACTTTCTGAGTATCATAAAGGGTGTCAAGTATCTTTTTGCCTTTCAAGAGGGAGTGTGGTATTTCTCTTGAGATTCTGCAGAGAAAATTTCCTCATCTCGCATTGAGGGGATAATTTGGTGGTGTTTCTCGAGTTGTGGCGTGAAGCTAGGGGTACTTCTCTAGTTGCCACGGGGACCTCAAAAACTCGCTCGGGTTGCTTCAGGGAAGTCAGGTCCCCTTTGGTGTTTGAAGGGGAACTTCCGTTAACTCTCTAGCCGTTAAATGGGAATAGGTTCTCATCTCGAATTCATTCCATAAAGTGTGTTCTCCTCTCCATTGGGACTGATATTAGTGAAATTTCTGAGTCACATAAAGGTTTTCAAGTACCCTTATGCCTTTCAAGAGAAATGTGCAGTTCTTTTGAGATTCTGCAGCGCAAAATTTCCTCATCTCGCATTGAGGGCATAATTTTTTGGTGTTTCCTTAGTTGAGGCGGGAAGCTGGGGGTACTTCTCGAGTTGCGACGGGGACCTCAGGAACTCGCTCGGGTTGCTTCAGGGAAGTCAGGTCCCCTTTTGTGTTGGAAGGGGAACTTCAGGTTTACTCTCGAGCCGTTAAATGGGAATAGAGTCTCATCTCGAATTGAGTCCATAAAGTGTGTTCTCCTGTTCAATTGGGACGACTGTGTGACGGATCTTTCTGAGTCGCATAAAGGGTGTCAATTACCCTTTTACCTTTGAAGAGGGAATGTGATATTTGTCTTGAAATTCTGCAGCGCAAAATTTCCTCATCTCCATTGAGGGGATAATTTTTTGTTGTTTCTCGAGTTGCGGGCGGAAGCTCGAGGTACTTTGCAAGTTGCGACGGGGACCTTAGAATCTCGCCTGTTTTGATTCAAGGTAGTCAGGTCACATTTTTGTTGGAAGTGGAACTTCGTGATTACTCTTGAGCCGTTAAAAGGAAATTGGTCTCTTCTCGAGTTGAGTCCTTAAAATGTGTTCTCCTCTCCAATGGGGACTGATGTTAGTGAAAATTCTTAGTTGCATAAAGAGTGTCAAGTACCCTGTTGCCTTTCAAGGGGGAATGTGGGATTTCTCTTAAGGTACTGCAGCGCAAAATTACCTCATGTCGCATTGAGGGGATGATTTTGTGGTGTTTCTCGAGTTGCGGCGGGAAGCTCGGGGTACTTCTTGAGTTGCGTCTGGGACCTCAGGAACTACTTTGGGTTGCTTCAGGGAAGTCAGGTCCCCTTTTGTGTTAAAAGGGAACTTCCCTTTTACTCTCGAGCCGTTATATTTGAATCCGGCCTCATCATGAATTGAGTCTATAAAGTGTTTTCTCATCTCGGTTTGGGCTGATGTTAGTGAAATTTTGAGTCACATAAAGGGTGTCAAGTACCCTTTTGCCTTTCATGATGGAAAGTGGTATTTCTCTTGAGATTCTGCAGCGCAAAATTTCCTCAACTCGCATTAAGTGGAAAATTTTGTGTTGTTTCTCGAGTTGCGGTGGGAAGCTGAGGCAACTGCTAGAGTTACGACGGGGACCTCAGGAACTTGCTCGGGTTGCTTCAGGTAAGTCAGGTCTCCTTTGGTGTTAAAAGGGGAACTTCCGGTTTACTCTCGAGCCCTTTAAAGGGAATAGGGCCTCTTCTAGAGTTTAGTCCATAACGTGTGTTCTCCTCTCCAATGGGAAAGGATGTTAGGGAACATTCTGAATGGTGTAAAGTGTGTCAAGTAGCCTTTTGCCTTTCAAGTGGGAAAGTAGGATTTCTCTTGAGATTCTGCACCCCAAAATTACCTCATCTTGCATTGAGGGTTTAATTTTGTGGTGTTTCTCGAGTTACCGCAGGAAGCAGGGGTTACTTCTAGAGTTGCGACAGGGACCTCAGGAATGCGCTCAGTTTGCTTCAGGAAAGTCAAGTCCCCTTTTTTGTTAGAAGGGGAACCTCTAGATTACTCTCGATCCGTTAAACGGGAATATTTCCTCTTCTCGATTTGAGTCCATAAAGTGTGTTCTTCTCTCTACTGAGGACGGATGTTAGGGACCATTCTGAGTCGCCTCAAGGGAGTCAATTACCGTTTTGCCTTTCAAGCTGGAATGTGGAATGACTCTTGAGATTCTGCAGTGCAAAATTTCCTCATCTCGCATTGAGGGGATAATTTTGTGGTGTTATTTGAATTCTGGTGGGAAGCTGGGTGTATTTCTCGAGTTGCGACAGGGACCTTAAGAACTCACTCGAGTTACTTCAGGGAAATCAGGTCCCCTTTTCTGCTGGAAGTCGAAATTCCGGATTACTCTCCAGCACTTTAATGAGAATAGGGCCTCTTCTCGAGTTGAGACCATAAAGTGTGTTCTCCTCTCCAATGGGGAAGGATGTTAGGGTACTTTCTGAGTGGTATAAGGTGTTTCAAGTACCCTTTTGCCTTCAAGCGGGAATAAGGGATTTCTCTTCAGATTCTGCAGCACTAAATTTCCACATCTCTATTTGAGGGGATACTTTTTTTCTTTCTGGAATTGCAGCGGGAAACTAGGGGTACTTCTCCAGTTGCGACGGGGACCTCAGGATCTTGATCGGTTTCTTCAGGGAAGTCAAATCCCCTTTCTTGTTGGAAGGGGAACTTCTGGTTTACTCTCGAGCTATTAAATGAGAATAGGACCCCAACTCCAACTGAGTACATAAAATGTGTTCTCTGTCCAATGGGGACGGCTGTGTGAGGGAACTGTTTGGGTAGCCTAAAGAGGGTCAAGTAACCTTTTGCCTTTCAACAGGGAATGTGGTATTTCTCTTGAGATTCTGTGGCGCAAAATTTGCTCATCTCGCATTGAGGGGATAATTTTGTGGTGTTTCTCGAGTTGCGGCGGGAAGTTGGGGGTACTTCTCGAGTTGCGACGGGGACCTCAGAAACACGCTCGGGTTGCTTCAGGGAACTCAGATCCACTATTGTGTTGGAAGGGGAAATTCCGCTTTACTCTCGAGCCGTTAAATGGGAATAGGGGCTCATCACGAATTGAGTCCAGAAAGTTTGTTCTGCTGTCCAATGTGGACGGCTGTGTGAGGAAAAGTTCTGAGTCAAATAAAGGGTGTCAAGTACCATTTTGCCTTTCAGGAGGGAATATGGCATTTCTCTGGAGATTCCGCAGCGGAAAATTTCCTCATCTCACATTGAGGGGATAATTTTGTGGTGTTTCTCGAGTTGCGGCGGGAAGCTGGGGGTACTTCTCGAGTTGCGATGGGGACCTCAGGACCTCGCTCGGGTTGCTTCTGGGAAGTCAGGTCCCCTTTTGCGTTGGAAGGTGAACTTCCGGTTTACTCTCAAGCCGTTAAATGGGAATAGGGGCTCATCTCGAATTGAGTCCATAAAGTGTGTTCTCCTGTCCAAAGGGGACGGCTGTGTGAGGGAACCTTCTGAGGCGCATAAAGGGTGTCAAGTACCATTTTGGCTTTTAAGAGGGAGTGTGGTATTTCTCTTGAGATTCTGCAGCACAAAATTTCCTCATCTAGCATTGACTGGATAATATTTGGTGTTTCTCGAGTTGTGGCTAGAAGCTAGGGATACTTCTCAAGTTGCAACGCGGACCTAAGGAACTCGCTCGGGTTGCTTCAGGGAAGTCAGGTCACCTTTTGTGTTGGAAGGGGAATTTCCGGTTTACTCTGAGCCATTAAATGGGAATAGGGGCTCATCTCTAATTGAGTCCATAAAATCTATTCTCCTCACCAATGGAAACGGCTGTGTGAGGGAACTTTCTGAGTCGTATAAAGGGTGTCAAGTACTCTTTTGGCTTTCAAGAGGAAATGTGGTATTTCTCTTGAAATTCTGCATCGCAAAGTTTCCTCATCTCGCCTTGAGGGGATAATTTTGTTGTGTTTCTCGAGTTGCGTCGGGAAGCTGGGGGTGCTTCTTGAGTTGCGAAGGGAACCTCAGGAACTCGCTCGTGTTGCTTCAGGGGAGTCAGGTCTTCTAGAGTGTTGGAAGGGGAACTTCCGGTTTACTCTCGAGCTGTTAAATGGGAATAGGGGCTCATCTCGAATTGAGTCCATATAGTGTATTCTCCTGTCCAATGGGAACGGCTGTGTGAGGGAACCTTCTGAGGCGCATAAAGGGTGTCAAGTACCATTTTGCCTTTTAAGAGGGAGTGTGCTATTTCTCTTGAGATTCTCCACGCAAAATTTCCTCATCTAGCATTGACTGTATAATATTTGGTGTTTCTCGAGTTGTGGCGGGAAGCTGGGGATACTTCTCAAGTTGCGACGCGGACCTAAGGAACTCACTCCGGTTGCTTCAGGGAAATCAGGTAACCTATTTGTTGGAAGGGGAATTTCCGGTTTACTCTGAGCCATTAAATGGGAATAGGGGCTCGTCTCGAATTGAGTCCATAAAATCTATTCTCCTCTCCAATGGGAACGGCTGTGTGAGAGAACTTTCTGAGTCACACAAAGGATGTCATGTACTCGTTCGCCTTTCAAGCGTGAATGTAGGATTTCTCTTGAGATTCTGCAGGGAAAAATTTCCTCTTCTCGCATTGGGGCATAATTTTGTGGTGTTTCTCGAGTTGCGGCGGGAAACTGGGGGTACAACTCAACTTGCGACGGGGACCTCAGGAACTCGCCCAGGTTCTTTCAGGGAAGTCATTTCCCCTTTTGTGTTTGAAGGGCTACTTCGGAATTACTCTCAAGCCATTAAATGGGAATATTGCCTCTTCTCGAGTTGAGTCCATAATTGTATTTTCCTCTCCAATAGGGATGGCTGTGTTATGGAACTTTCTGAGTCCCATAAAGGGTGTAAAGTTCCCTTTTGCCTTTCAAGAGGGAATGTCGGATTTCTCTGGAGATTCTGCTGTGCAATATTTCCTCATCTCGCATTGAGGGGATAATTTTGTGATGTTTCTCGAGAAGCGGTGGGAAGATGGGGGTATTTCTCTAGTTGCGATGGGGACCTCAGGAACTCGCTCGGGTTGCTTCAGGGAAGTCAGGTCCCCTTTTTTGTTGGAAGGGGAACATCGGGATTACTCTCGAGCTGTTAAATGTGAATTGGCCTCTTCTCGAGTTGAATCCATAAAGTGTGATTTCCTCTCCAATGGGGACGGCTGTGTGAGGGTCCTTTCTGTGTCACTTAAAGGGTGTCAAGTACCCTTTTGCCTTTCAAGCGAGAATGTGGAATTTCTCTTGAGATACTGCAGCACAAAATTTCCTTATCTCTCATTGAGGGGATAATTTGTTGTGTTTCTCGAATTGCGCCGGGAAGGTGTGGGTACTTTTCGAGTTGCGACGGAGACCTCAGAAACGCACACAGTTTGCTCTAGGGAAGTCAGTTCCTCTTCTGTGTTGGACGGGGAACTTCGGGATTACTCTCGAGCACTGAAATGGGATTAGGGCCTCTTCTCGAGTTGAGTGCAAAATGTGTGTTTTCCTCTCCAAAGGGGACGGCTGTTTGAGGGAAATTTCTGAGTCTCATATACTGTCTCAAGAACCCTTTTTTTTTAAGCGGGAATGTCGGATTTCTCTTGCGATTCTGCAACGCAAAAATTCCTCATCTCGCAAGGAGGGAATAATTTTGTAATGTTGCTCGTGTTTTGGCGGGAAGCTGGGGGTACTTCTCGAATTGTGACTGGGACCTATGGAACTCGCTAGTGTTGCTTCAGAGAAGTCAGGTCCCCTTTTGTGTTGGAAGGGGAATTTCGGCATTAGTCTCGAGCCTTTAAATGGGAATAGGGCCTCTACCCGAGTTGAGTCCATAAAGTGTGTTCTCCTCTCCAATGGGAACGGCTGTGTGAGGGATCTTTCTGAGTCGCATAAAGGGTGTCAAGTACCCTTTTGGCTTTCAAGCAGGAATGTGGGATTTCTCTTGAGATGCTACAGCGTAAAATTCCACATCTCGTATTGAGGAGATAATTTTGTGGTGTTTCGAATTGCAGCGGGAAACTGAGGGTAGTCCTCGAGTTGCGATGTGGACAACAGGAAATCTCTCAGGTTTTTTCAGGGAAGTCAGGTCCCCTTTTGTGTTGGAAACGGAACGGCGGGATTACTCTCGAGCCATTAAAAGGGAATAGGGCCTATTCTCGAGTTTAGTCCATAAATTGTATTCTCCTCTCCAATGTGGACGGCTGTGTGAGGGAACTTTCTGGGTCGAATTAATGTCTTGTACCCTTTTGTCTTTTATGTAGGAATGTGGGATTTGCCTTGAGATCTGCATGAAAATTTCCTGATCTCGCATTGAGGGATAATTTTGCGGTGTTTCTCAATTTGCAGCAGGAAGCTGTGGGTACTTCTCGAGTTGCGACGGGGAACTCAGGAACTCGTTTGGTTTGCTTCTTGGAAATCAGTTCCCCTTTTTTGCTGGAAGGGGAACTTCCGGATTACTCTCGAGCTGTTAAATGTGAATAGGGCCTCTTCACGAATTGAGTCCATAAAGTGTGTTCTCCTCTGTAAAGGGAAGGCTAGGTGAGGGACCTTTCTGAGTCGCATAAAGGGTGTCAAGTACCTTTCGCCTTTCAAGCCGGAATGTGGGATTTCTCTTGAGAATCTGCGGTGCAAAATTTCCTCTTCTCACATTGAGGGGATATTTTATAGTGGTTTTTCTCTAGTTTCAATGGAAAGCTGGGGTTACTTCTCGAGCTGCGATGGGGATCTAAGGAACTCGCTCAGGTTTCTTCAGGGAAGTCAGGTTCCCTTTTGTGTTGGAAGGGGAACTTCCGGTTTACTCTCGAGCCGTTAAATGGAAATAGGGCCTCTTCTCGAGTTGACTCCAAAATGTGTGTTCTACTCTCCAAGGGGAAAGCTGTTTGAGGGAATTTTCTGAGTCGCATAAAGGGTGTCAAGTACCCTTTTGCCTTTCAAACCTGAATGTGGGTTTTATCTTGAGATTCTGCAGCGAAAAATTTCCTCATCTGCAATGAGGGGATAATTTTGTGGTGTTTCTTGAGTTGCGGCAGGAATCTGGGGGTACTTCTCGAGTCGCATTGGGAAACTCAGGAACTCGCTAGGGTTGCTTCAGGGAAGTCAGGTCCCCTTTGTGTTGGAAGGGGAACTTCCGGATTACTCTCGAGCCGTTAAATGGGAATAGGGCCTCTTCTCGACTTGAGTCCAAAAAGTGTGTTTTCCTCTCCAATGGGGACGGCACTTTGGGGGAAATTTCTTAGTCTCATAAAGGATGTCAAGTACCCTTTTGCCTTTTTTACAGGGAATGTGGGATTTCTCTTGAGATTCTGCAAAGCAAAATTTCCTCATCTCGCATTGCGGGGATAATTTTGTTGTGTCTCTCCAGATGCGGCGAGAAACTGGGTGTACTTGTCGAGTTGCGACGGGGACCTCGGGAACGTGCTCGAGTAGCCTCAGGGAAGTCAGTTCCCCTTTTTTGAAGGAAGGGGAACTTCGGGATTACTCTCGAGCCTTTAAATGTGAATAGGTCCTCTTCTCGAGTTGAGTCCATAAAGTGTGTTTTCCTCTCCAATGGGAACGGATGTTAGGGAACTTTCTGAATTGCATAAAGGGTGTCAAGTATCCTTTTGCCATTCAAGAGGGAATGTGGGATTTCTCTTGAGATTCTGCAGTGCAAAATTTCCTCATCTCACATTGAGGGGATAATTTTTTTGTGTTTCTCTAGTTGCGGCGGGACGCTGCGGGTACTTCTCGAGTTGAGAAAGGGATCTCAGGAACTCGCTCAGGTTGCTTAAGGGAAATAAGTTCCACTTTTGTGAAGGAAGGGGAACTTCGGGATTACTCTCGAGCCCTTAAATGGGAATAGGGCCTCTTCTTGAGTTGAGGCCATAAAGTGTGTTCTCCTCTCCAATGGGGATGGCTGTGTGAGGGAACTTTCTGAGTCGCATAAAGGGTGTCAAGTAACCATTTGCCTTTCAAACGGGAATGTGGCATTTCTCTTGAGAATCTGCAGCGCAAAATTTCCTCATCTCGCATTGAGAGGATAATTTTGTGGTGTTTCTCTAGTTGGGGCCGGAGGCTTGTGTTACTTCTTAAGTTGCGACTGGGACCAAAGGTATTCGCTCGGGTTGCTTCAGGAAAGTCAGTTCCCCTTTTGTGTTGGAAGGGGAACTTCCGGATTAGTCTCGAGCCGTTAAATGGGAATAGGGCCTCTTCTGAGTTGAGTACATAAAGTGTGTTCTTCTCTCCAATGGGGACGGATGTTAGGAAAATTTCTGAGTCACATAAAGGGTGTCAAGTACCATTTTGACTTTCAAGTGTGTTGTGCGAATTGTCTTGAGAATCTCCAGCGCAAAATTTCCTCATCTCGCATTGAGGGGATAATTTTACGGTGTTTCTCGTGTTGCGTTGGGAAGCTGGGGGTACATCTCAAGTTGAGACGTAGACCTCAGGAACTTGCTTGGTTTGCTTCAGGGAAGTCAGGTCCCCTTTTTTGTTGGAATGGGAACTTACTAATTACTCTCCATCCATTAAATGGGAATAGGGCTTCTGCGCTTGTTGAGTCGAGAAAATGTCTTAACCTCTCCAATTGGGAGTGCTATTAGGGAACTTTCTGAGTCGCATAAAGTGTGTCAAGTACCCTTTTTCATTCAAGCTGGAATGTGGGATTTCTCTTGAGATTCTGCAGCGCAAAATTTCTTCATCTGTCATTGACGGGATAATTTTGTGATGTTACTCGAGTTGCGCCGGGAGGCAGGGGTATTTTTCGAGTTGTGATGGGGACCTCAGGAACTCGCTCGGGTTGCTTCAGGGAAGTCAGGTCCCATTTTGTGTTGGAAGGCGATCTTCCGGATTTCTCTCGAGCCGTTAAATGTTAATAGGGCCTCTACTCGAGTTGAGTCCATAAAGTGTTTTCTCCTCTCAATGGAAACGGCTGTTAGGGAACTTTCTGAGTCGGATAAAGGGTGTCAAGAACACTTTTGCCTTTCAAGCGGGAATGTGGGATTTCTCTTGAATACTGCAGCGCAAAATTTCCTCCTCTCGCATTGAGGGGATATTTATTTGGTGTTTATCGAGTTTCCGTGGGAAGCTGGGGGTATATCACAAGTTGCGACGTAGACCTTAGGAACTCTCTTGGGTTGCTTCAGGAAGTCAGGTCCCCTTTTGTGTTGGAAGGGGAACTTCCGGGTTACTCTCGAGCCTTTAAATGGGAATAGGACCTCTTCTCGAGTTGAGTCCATAAAGTGTGTTCTCCTCTCCAATGGGGACGGCTGTTTGTGGGAACTTTCTGAGACCCATAAATGGTATCAAGTACACTTTTGTCCTTAAAGAGGGAATGTGGGATTTCTCTTGAGATTCTGCAGCGTAACATTTCCTCATCTCACATTGATGGGTTAATTTCATTGTGTTTCTCGAGTTTTGGCTGGAAGCTAGGGGTACTTCTGGAGTTGAGAAGGGGATCTCAGGAACTCACTCGGGTTGCTTAAGGGAACTAAGTTCCTCTTTTGTGAAGGAAGGGGAACATCGGGATTACTCTCGAGCCCTTAAATGGGAATAAGGCCTCTTGTTGAGTTGAGTCCATAAAGTGTGTTCTCCTCTCCAATGGGGACGGCTGTGTGAGGGAAATTTCTACATAGCATTAAGGGTGTCAAGTACCCTTTTGCCTTTCAAGGGGGAATGTGGGATTTCTCTTGAGATTCTGCAGCGCAGAATTTCCTCATCTCGCATTGAGGGGATAATTTGGTGGTGTTTCTCGAGTTGCGTCGGGAAATTAGGGGAACATCTCAAGTTGCGACGTAGACCTCTGGAACTCGCTCGGGTTGCTTCTGGGAAATCAGGTCCCATTTTGTGTTGGAATGGGAACTTACTGATTACTCTCCAGCCATTAAATGGGAATAGGGCCATTGCTCGTGTTGAGTCCATAAAGTGTCTTCTCCTCTCCAATGGTAACGGCTATGTGAGGGAACTTTCTGAGTCGCATAAAGGGTGTCAAGTATCCTTTTGCTTTTCAAGCGGGAATGTGGGATTTCTTTGAGATTCTGCAGCGCAAATTTCCTCATTTCACATTGAGGTGTTATTTTTGTGGTGTCTCTCGAGTTTCGGCGGGAAGCTGTGGATAATTCTCGAGCTATGACGGTGACCTCAGGAACTCGCTCGAGTTGCTTCAGGAAAGTCAGGTCCCTTTTGTGTTGGAAGGGGTACTTCGAAATTACTTCTCGGGCCGATAATGGGAATAGTTCTTCTTCTCGAGTGAGTCCATAAAGTGTGTTCTTCTCTCCAATGGGTCGGATGTTAGGGAACTTTCTGAGTTCCAAAAAGGGAGTCAAGTACAATTTTGCCTTTCAAGCGGAAATGTGGGATTTCTCTTGAGATTTTGTAGCCCAAAATTTCCTCATCTCGCATTGAGGGGATAATTTTGTGGTTTTTCTCGAGTTGCGTCAGGAAACTGGGGCTACATCTCAAGTTGCCACATAGACCTCAGGCACTCACTCGGGTTGCTTCAGGAAAGTCAGGTCCCCTTTCGTGTTGGAATGGGAACTTACGATTACTCTCCAGCCATTAAATGGGAATAGGGCCTCTGAGCGTGTTGAGTCCATGAAGTGTCTTCTCCTCTCCAATTGGGACGGCTATTAGGGAACTTTCTGAGTCGCATAAACTGTGTCAAGTGCCCTTTTTCATTCAAGCGGGAATATGGGATTTCTCTTGAGATTCTGCAGCGCAAAATTTCCTCAACTGGCAATAAGGGGATAATTTTGTGGTGTTTCTCAAGTTTTGGCAGAAGCTGGGGGTCCTTTTCGAGTTGCAACAGGGAATACAGGAACTTACTCGCGTTGCTTCGGGGAACTCAGGTTCCCTTTTGTTTTGGAAGGGGAAATTCATGACTACTCACGATCCGTTAAATTGGAATAGGGCCTCTTCTCGAGTTGAGTCCATAAAGAGTGTTCTCCTCTACAATGGGGACATATATTAGGGAACTTCCTGAGTCGCATAAATGGTGTCAAGTACCCTTTTGTGTTTCAACGAAGAATGTGGGATTTCTCTTGTATTTCTACAGCGAAAAATTTCATCATCTCCTATTGAGGGGATAATTTTGTGGTGTTTCTCGAGTTGCGGCGGGAAGCTGAGGGTATTTCTCAAGTTGTGACGGGGCCCTCAGGAACTCGCTCGGGTTGCGTCAGTGAAGTCAGGTCCCCTTTTGTGTTGGAAGGGGAACTTCTGGATTACTCTCGAGCCGTTAAATCGGAATAGGGCCTCTTCTCCAGTTGAGTCCATAAAGTGTATTCTCCTCTAAAATAGGGACGGATGTTAGGGAATTTTCTGAGTCGCATAAAGGGTGTCAAGTACACTTTTGCCTTTTAAGGGGGAATGTGGGATTTCTGTTGAGATACTACAGCACAAAAAGGATATCAATCATGGGTGTTCATTGGAAGGACTGATGCTAAAGCTGAAACTGCAATATGTTGGCCACCTCATACGACGAGTTGACACACTGGGAAAGACTCTGATGCTGGCAAATGTTGGGGGCGGGAGGAGGCATCACAGACTCTGTGGTCATGAGTTTGAGTGTACTCCGGGAGCTGGTGATGGACAGGGAGGCCTGGCGTGCTGTGATTCATGGGGTCCCGGAGAGTCGGAGATGACTGAGCGGCTGAACTGAACTGAACTGAACTTTGTGCTGTGTCTCGAGTTGTAATGGGAAGCTTGTTGTACTTTCCGAGTTTCGACGGGGACATCAGGAACTCGCTCGGGTTGCTTCAGGGAAGTCAGGTCCCCTTTGTGCTGTAGGGGAACTTCGGGATTACTCTTGAGCCTTTAAACGGGAATAGGGCCTCTTCTCGAATTGAGGCCATAAAGTACGTTCTCCTATCCAATGTGGATGTCTGTTAGGGAACTTTCTGTGTCGCATAAAGTTTGTCAAGTACCCTTTTGTCTTTCAAGCGGGAATGTGGGATTTTTCTTGAGATTCTGGGGTGCAAAATATCCTCATCTCGCATTGAGGGGATAATTTTGGGGTGTTTCTCGAGTTGCGGCGGGACGCTGTCGGTACTTCTCGAGTCGACTAGGACCAGAGGAATTTGCTCGGGTTGTTTCAGAGAAGTCCGGTTCCCTTTTGTGTTGGAAGGGGCACTTCGGGATTACTGTCCTGACGTTAAATGGGAATAGTGCCTCTTTTCTATTGAGTCCATAAAGTGTGTTCTCCTCTCCAATGGGGACGGCTGTGTGAGGGAACCTTCTGAGTGGCATGAAAGGTGTGAAGTAAACTTTTGCCTTTCAAGCGGGAATGTGGGCTGTCTCTTGAGATTCTGCAGTGCAAAATATCCTCATCTCGCATTTAGTGGATATTTTTCTGGTGTTTCTCGAATTTCGGCGGGAAGCTAGGGGTACTTCTCGAGTTGTCACGGGACCTCAGGAACCAGCTCGGGTTGTTTCAGGGAAGTAAGTTCCCCTTTGTGTTGGAAGGGGAACTTCGGGATTACTTCGGGATTACTTCCCCTTTGTGTTGGAAGGGGAACTTCGGGATTACTCTGGAGCCGTTAAATGGGAATAGGGCCTCTTCTCGAGTTGAGTGAATAAAGTGTGTTCTCCTCTTCAATGGGGATGCTGTGTGAGGGAACTTTCTGAGTTGCAAAAAGGGTGTCAAGTAACTTTTGCCTTTCAAGCGGAAATGTGGGATTTCTCTTGAGATTCTGCAGCGCACATTTTCCTCATCTCGCATTGAGGGGATAATTTTGTTTTGTTTCTCTACTTGCGGTGGGAAGCTGGGGATACTTCTTGAGTTGTGACGGGGACCTCAGGAACTCGCTCGGGTTGCTTCAGGGAAGTCAGGTCCCCTTTTTTGTTGAAAAGGGAACTTCCGGATTACTCTCAAGCCATTAAATTGGAATATGGCCTCTTCTCGAGTCCATAAAGTGTGTTCTTCTCTCCAAAGGGTACGGATGTTAGGGAATTTTCTGAGTCGCATAAAGGGTGTCAAGTACCCTTTTGCCTTTAAAGGGGGAATGTGGGATTTCTCTTGAGATTCTGCAGCGCAGAATTTCCTCATCTCGCAATGAGGAGATAATTTTATGGTTTTTCTCGAGCTGTGGCCGGAAGCTGGGGGTACTTCTCCATTTGGGACGGGGACCTCAGTATCTTGATCAGGTTGCTTCAGGGAATTCAGGTCTCCTTTTGTGTTGGAAGGGGAACTTCCGGATTACTATCAAGGTCTTAAATGGGAATACGGCCTCTTCTCGATTTGAGTCCATAAAGAGTGTTCTCTTCAATGGGTTGGATGTTTGGGAACTTTCTGAGTCGCATAAAAGTTGTCAAGTACCATTTTGCCTTTCAAGCGCGTGGTGGGATTTCTCTTCAGATTCTGCGGCTCAAGATTTCCTCATCTCGCATTGAGGGAATATTTTTGTGGGTTTCTCGAGTTGGGGCCGGAGGCTGCGATTACTTCTCGAGTTGTGACGGGGACCTAAGGAACTCGCCCTGGTTGCTTCAGGGAAATCAGGTTGCCTTTTGTGTTGGCCGGGGAATTTCCGAATTACTCTCGAGCCATTAAATGGGAATAGGACCTCTTCTCGAGTTAAGTCCAAAAAGTGTGTTCTCCTCTCAATGGCGACGGCTGTGTGAGGGAATTATCTGAGTCGCATTTAGGTTGTCAAGTACCCTTTTGCCTTTCCCAGGGAATGTGGGATTTCTTTCGAGATTCTGCAGCGCAAAATTTCCTCATCCCGCATTGTGGGGATAATTTTGTGATGTTTCTCGAATTGTGGCGGGAAGCTGGGGGTACATCTCAAGTTGCGACGTAGACCTCAGGAACTCGCTCGGGTTGCTTCAGAGAAGTCAGGTCCCCTTTTTTGTTGGAATGGGAACTTACTGATTACTCTCCAGCCATTAAATGGGAATAGGTCCTCTGCTCGTGTTGAGTCCATAAAGTGTCTTCTCCTCTCCAATGGTAACGGCTATGTGAGGGAACTTTCTGAGTCACATAAAGGGTGTCAAGTATCCTTTTGCTTTTCAAGCGGGAGTGTGGGATTTCTCTTGAGATTCTGCAGCGAAAATTTCCTCATCTCGCATTGAGGGGATATTTTTGTGGTGTCTCTCGAGTCTCCGCGGGAACCTGGTGGTATTTCTCAAGTTGTGACGGGGACCTCAGGAACTCGCTCGGGTTGCTTCAGGAAAGTCAGATCCCCTTTCGTGTTGGAATGGGAACTTACGTTTACTCTCCAGCCATTAAATGGGAATAGGTCCTCTGCTCGTGTTGAGTCCATAAAGTGTCTTCTCCTCTTCAATGTGGAGGGCTGTGTGAGGGAACCTTCTGAGTGGCATGAAAGGTGTCAAGTACACTTTTGCCTTTCAAGCGGGAATGTGGGCTGTCTCTTGAGACTCTGCAGTGCAAAATATCCTCATCTCGCATTTAGGGGATATTTTTCTGGTGTTTCTCGAAATTCGGTGGGAAACTAGGGGTACTTCTCGAGTTGTGACGGGACTTAAGGAACCAGATCGGGTGGTTTCAGGGAAGTCAGTTCCCCTTTTTGTTGGAAGGGTAACTTCGGGATTACTCTTGAGCCTTTAAAAGGGAATAGGGCCTCTTCTCGAGTTAAGTGAATAAAATGTGTTCTACTCTTCAATGGGGACGGCTGTGTGAGGGAACTTTCTGAGTCGCAAAAAGCGTGTCAAGTAACTTTTGCCTTTCAAGCGGGAATGTGAGATTTCTCTTGAGGTTCTGCAGCGCACATTTTCCTCATCTTGCATTGAGGGGATAATTTTGTTTTGTTTCTCTAATTGCAGTGGGAAGCTGGGGATACTTCTTGAGTTGTGACGGGGACCTCAGGAACTCGCTCGGGTTGCTACAGGGAAGTCAGATCCCCTTTTTTGTTGCAAAGTGAACTTCCGGATTACTCTCGAGCCATTAAATATGAATAGGGCCTCTTCTAGATTTGAGTACAAAAAGTGTGTTCTCCTCTCCAATGGGGACAGCTGTATGAGGCAAATTTCTGAGTCGCATAAAGGGTGTCAAGTACCCTTTTGCCTTTCAAGCGGGATGTGGGATTTCTCTTGACATTCTGCAGCGCAAAATTTCCTCATCTCGCAATGAGGGAAGAATTTTGTAGTGTTTCTCTAGTTGCGGCAGGAAGCTGGGGGTATTTCTCGGTTGGGCCGGGGACCTGAGGAACTCACTCGGATTTCTTCAAGGAAGTCAGTTCACCTTTTGTGAAGGAAGGGGAACTTCGGGATTACTCTTGAACCGTTAAATGGGAATAGGGCCTCTTCTCGGTTTGAGTCCATATAGTGTGTTCTCCTCTACATTGGGGACTGCTCTATTAGGGAACTTTCGGAGTGGCATGAAGGGTGCCAAGTACTCTTTTGCCTTTCAAGCGGGAATGTGGGATTTCTGTTGAGATTCTGCAGCGCAAAATATCCTCATGTCGCATTGAGGGGCAATTTTGTGGTTTATATTGTGTTGTGGTGGGAAGCTGTGGGTACTTCTCGAGTTGCGATGAGGACCTCAGGAACTCGCTCGGGTTGTTTCAGGGAAGTCAGTTCCCCTTTTGTGTTGGAAGGGAAACTTCCAGATTACTCTCGAGGCGTTAAATGGTAATAGGGCCTCTACTTGAGTTGAATCCATAAAGTGTTTTCTCCTATCCAATGGGAACGGCTGTTAGGGAACTTTCTGAGTCGCATAAAGCGTGTCAAGAACACTTTTGCCTTTCAAGCAGGAATGTGGGATTTCTCTTGAGATTCTGCAGCGCAAATTTCCTAATCTCGCATTGAGGGGATAATTTTGTGGTGTTTCTCGAGTCTCGGCGGAAGCTGGTGGTACTTTACGAGTTGCAAATGGGAATACAGGGACTTCCTCAGGATCCTTCAGGGAATTCAGGACCCTTTTTTGTGTTGGAAGGGGAACTTCGGGATTATTCTCGAGCCCTTAAATGGGAATAGGATTTCTTCTTGAGTTGAGTCCATAAAGTTTGTTCTCCTCTCCAATGGGGACGGCTGTTTGAAGGAACATTCTGTGTCGCATAAATGGTGTCAAATATACTTTTGCCTTTCAAGCGTGAATGTGGCATTTCTATTGAGATTCCGCAGCACAGAATTTCCTCATCTCGCATTGAGGGGATAATTTTGTGGTGTTTCTCGAGTTGTGGTGGAAAGCTGCGGGTATTTCTCCACTTGCGACGGGGACTTCAGAAACTCGCCCAGGTTGCTTCAGGGAAGTAAGTTCCCTTATTATGAAGGAAGGGGAACTTCCCGATTACTCTCGAGCCATTAAATGGGATTAGGACCTCTTCTCGAGTTGAGTCCAAAAAGTGTGTTCTCCTCTCCAATGGCGACGGCTGTGTGAGGGAATTTTCTGAGTCGCATGAAGGGTGTCAAGTACCCTTTTGCCTTTCACAGGGAATGTGGGATTTCTCTTGAGCTTCTGCAGCGCAAAATTTCCTCAACTCGCATTGAGGGGATAATTTTGTGCTGTTTCTCGAGTTGCGGCCAGAAGCTGGGGGTACTTCTCGAGTTGCGACGGGGACCTCAGGAACTCGCTCGGGTTGCTTCAGGGAATTCAGGTCCCATTTTGTGTTGGAAGGGGAACTTCCGGATTACTCTCAAGCCATTAAATGGGAATAGGGCCTCTTCTCGATTTGAGTCCATAAAGTGAGTTCTTCTCTCCAAAGGGGCGGATGTTAGGGAACTTTCTGAGTCACATAACGGGTGTCAAGTACCATTTTGCCTTTCAAGCCAGTTGTGGGCTTTCTCTTGAAATTCTGCAGCACAAAATTTCCTCATCTCGCATTGAGGTGATAATTTTGTGGTGTTTTCGAGTTGCGAGGCGGACCTCCTGAACTTTCTCAGGTTGTTTCAAGGAAGTCACGTCCCCTTTTGTGATGTAAGGGGATCTACGGGAATTCTCTAGAGCCATTAAATGGGAATAGGGCCTCTTCTCGTGTTGAGTCCAAAAGGTGAGTTCTCCTCTCCAATGGAGACGGCTGTGTGAGGGAAATTTCTAAGTTGCATAAAGGGTGTAAAGTACCCTTTTGACTATATACTGGGAATTTGGGATTTCTCTTGAGATTCTGCAGCGGAAAATTTCCTCATCTCGCATTGAGGGGATAATTTTGTGGTGTTTCTCGTGTTGCGTTGGGAAGCTGGGGGTACTTCTCGAGTTGCGACGGGGAGATCAGGAACTCGCCTGGGTTGCCTCAGGGAAGTCAGTTCCCGTTTTATGTTGGAACAGGAACTTCGGGATTACTGTCAAGATCTTAAATGGAATAGGGACTCTTCTCGATTTGAGTCCATAAGGTGTGTTCCTCTCTCCAATGGGGACAGCTGTTTGAGCGAACTTTTGAGTCGCATTAATGGTGTCAAATACCATAGTGCCTTTGAAGCCAGAATGCGGGACTTCTCTTGAGATTCTACAGCGCAAAATTTCCTCATTTCGCATTGAGCAGATAATTTTGTGGTGTTTCTCGAGTTGCAGCGGGAATTGGGGGTACTTCTCGAGGTGCGACGGCGACCTCAGGAACTAGCTCGGGTTGCTTCAGGGAATTCAGGTCCCCTTTTGTGTTGGAAGGGGAAATTCGGGATTACTCTCAAATCTTTAAATTGGAATAGGGCTTCTTCTCGAGTTGAGTCCATAAAGTGTGTTCTCCTCTCCAATGGGGATTGCTGGGTGAGGGAAATTTTGGAGTCGCTTAAAGGTTTTCATGTACCCTTTTTCCTTTCAAGCGGGAATGTGGGATTTCACTTGAGATTTTGCAGCGAAAATTTCCTCATTGCGCATTGAGTGGATATTTTGTGGTGTTTCTCGTGTTGCGGCGGGAAGCTGGGAGTACTTCTCGAGTTGCAAAGGGGACCTCAGGAATTCATTCGGGTTGCTTAGGTAAGTCAGTTCCCCTTTTGTGTCAGAAGGGGAACTTCCGGATTACTGTAGAGCCGTTCAATGAGCATAGGGACTCTTGAGTTGAGTCCAAAAAGTGCGTTTTCCTCTCCAATGGGGACGGCTGTGTAAGGGAAATTTCTGTGTTGCATAATTGTGCCAAGTACCCTTTTGCCTTTCAAGCGGGAATGCGGGATTTCTCTTGAGATTCTGCAGCACAAAATTTCCTCATCTCGCATTGAGGGGATAATTTTGTGGTGTTTCTCTAGATTCGGCAGGAAGCTGGGGGTACTTCTCAAGTTGCGATGGGACCTCATGAACTCTCTTGATTGATTCAGGGAAGTGAGGACAGTTTTGTGTTGGAAGGGGAACTTCGGGATTACTCTCGAGCCATTAAAAGGGAATAGGGCCTCTTCTCGAGTTGAGTCCATAAGGTGTATTCTCCTCTCCAATGGCAACGTCTGTGTAAGGGAACTTTCTGTGTCGCATAAAGGGTGTCAATTACCCTTTTACCTTTCAAGCGGAATGTGGGATTTCTCTTGAGATTCTGCAGCGCAAAATTTCCTCATGTCGCATTGATGGGATAATTTTGTGCGGTTTCTCGCGTTGTGGCGGGAAGCTGGGGGTACTTCTTGAGTTGCGACGGGGACCTCAGGAACTCGCTCGGGTTGCTTCAGGGAAGTCAGGTCCCCTTTTGTGTTGGAATGGGAACTTACTGATTACACTCCAGCCATTAAATGGGAATTGGCCTCTTCTCGAGTTGAGTCCTTAAAGTGTGTTCTCCTCCTAAATGTGGATGGCTGTTTGAGGGAATTTTCTGAGTTGAATAATGGGTTTATACTAACCTTTTGCCTTTCAAGTGGGCATGTGGAATTATCATTGAGATTCTATCACGCAAAATTTCCTCATCTCGCATTGAGGTGATATTTTTGTGGTGTTTCTCCAGTTTCGACGGGAGGTTGTATGTACTTCTCGAGTTGCGATGTGGAACTCAGGAGCTCGCTCCGGTTGTTTCAGGCTTGTCAGGTCCCCCTTCGTGTTGGAAGTGGAACTTCGTGTTTACTCTCGAGCGGTTAAATGGGAAGAGGGCTTCTTCTCAAGTTGAGTCGATAAAGTGTCTTCTCCTCTCCAATGGGGACGGCTGTGTGAGGGAACTCTCTGAGTAGCATATAGGGTGTCAAGTACCCTTTTGCCTTTCAAGCAGGGATGTGGGATTAACCTTGAGACTCTGCCACTCAAATTTTCCTCATCTCACATTGAGGGGATATTCTTTGGTGTTTCTCTTGTTGCGGCGGGAAGCTGGAGGTACTTCTCCAGTTGCGATGGGAACATCAGGAACTCGCTCGGGTTGCTTCAGGGAAGTCAGGTCCCCTTTTGTGTTGGAAGGATAACTTCGGGATTACTCTCCAGCCTTTAAATGGGAATTGGTCTCTTCTCGGGTTGAGTCCATAAATTGTGTTCTCCTCTCCAATGGGGACGGCTGTGTGAGGGAACTTTCTGAGTCGCATAAACAGTGTCAAGAACCCTTTTGCCTTTCGGCGGGATTGTGGGATTTCCCTTGAGATCTGCCACACAAAATTTCCTCATCTCGCATTGGGGGATAATTTTGTGGTGTTTCTCGAGTTGCAGCGGCAAACTGTGGGTACTACTCGAGTTGCGATGGTGACCTCAGGAAATCGCCCAGGTTGCTTCAGGGATATCAGGTCCCCTTGTGTGTTGGAAGGGCAACATCGGGATTACTCTTGACCTGTTAAATGAGAATAGGGCCTTTTCTCGAGTTGAGTCCATAAAGTGTGTTCTACTCTCCAATATGGACGGATGTTAGGGAACTTTCTGAATCGCATAAAGGGCGTCAAGTACAATTTTGCCTTCAAGCGGGAATTTGGAATTTCTCTTGAGATTCTACAGCGTAAAATTTCCTCATCTCCTATTGAGGAGATAATTTTGCTTTGTTTCTCCAGTTTCGGCAGGAACCTGGGGGTACTTCTCGAGTTGCGACGGGGACCTCAGGAAATCACTCGGGTTGCTTCAGGGAAGTCAGTTCCCCTTTTGTGAAGGAAGGGGAACTTGGGGATTACTTTCGTGCCATTCAATGGGGATAGGGCCTCTTCTCGAGTTGAGTCCATCAAGTTCGTTCTCTTCTCCAAAGGGGACGGCTGTTAATGAACTTTCTTTTTCACATAAAGCATGTTAAGTAGACTTTTGCCTTTCAAGTATGAATGTCTGATTTCTCTTGAGATTCTGCTGCGCAAAATTTCCTCATCTCGAAATGAGTGGATAATTTTGTGGTGTTTCTCAAATAGCGGTGGGAAGCTGGGGGTACTTCTTGAGTTGAGACCATAAAGTGTGTTCTCCTCTGTAAAGGGAAGGCTACGTGAGGGAACTTTCTGAGTCGCATAAAGGGTGTCAAGCAGTACCCTTTCGCCTTTCAAGCGGGAATGTGGGATTACTCTTGAGAATCTGCAGTGCAAAATGTCCTCATCTCGCATTAGGGGATAATTTCGTGGTGTTTCTCAAGTTGCATCGGGAAGCTCTGGGTCCTTCCTGAGTTGCGAAAGGGACTTCAGGAACTCGCTCGGGTTGCTTCAGGGAAGTCAGGTCCCATATTGTGTTGGAAGGGGAACTTCCGGATTACTCTCGAGCCCGTAAATGGGAATAGGCCCTCTTCTCGTGTTGAGTCCAAAAAGTGTGTTTCTCTCCAATGTGGACTGCTGTGTGAGGGAAGTTTCTGAGTCGCATAAAGTGTGACAAGTACCCTTGTGCCTTTCAAGCGGGATTGTGGGATATCTCTTGAGATTCTGCAGCGCAAAATTTCCTCATCTCGCTTTGAGGGGATAATTTTGTGGTGTTTCTCGAGTTGCGGCGGGAAGATGGGGGTACTTCTCGAGTTGCGACGGACACCACAGGAACTCACTCGTGTTGCTTCAAGGAAGTCAGGTCCCCTTTTATGCTGTAAGGGAAGTTTCTGGATTTCTCTTGAGATTTTAAATGGGAATACGGCCTGTTCTCCATTTAGGCCATAAAGTGTGTTCTCCTATCCAATGAGGATGGCTGTTAGGGAACTTTCTGTGTCACATAAAGGGTGTCAAGTACCCTTTTGACGTTCAAGCGGGAATGTGGGATTTCTCTTGAGATTCTGCAGTGGAAAATTTCCTCATCTCGCAGTGAGGGGATAATTTTGGGGTGTTTCTCGAGTTTCGTTGGGAAGTTGGGGGTACTACTACTCTTTCGATGGGGTCTTCGGAACTCTCTCGGGCTGCTTCAAGGAAGTCAGGTCCCCTTTTGTGTTTTAAGGGGAATGTCGGGATTACTCTCAAGCCGTTAAATGGGAATAGGGATTCTTCTCGAGTTGAGTTCATAAAGTGTGTTCTCCTCTCCAGTAGGGACGGCTCTGTGAGGGAACTTTCTGAGTCGCACAAAGGGTGTCAAGTACCCTTTTGCCTTTCAAGAGGGAATGTGGGATTTCTCTTGAGATTCTGCAGCACAAAATTTCCTCATCTCTCATTGAGGGGATAATTTTGTGTTGTTTTTCGAGTTGCAGCGGAAAGCTGGGGGTACTTCTCCAGTTGCGACTGGGACCTCAGGAACTCGCTGTGGTTGCTTCAGGTAAGTAAGTTCCCCTATTTTGAAGGAAGAGGAACTTCCGGATTACTCTCGCGCCATTAAAGTGGAATAGGACCTCTTCTTGAGTTCAGTCCAAAATGTGTGTTCTCCCCTCCAATGGCGACGGCTGTGTGAGGGAATTTTCTGAGTCGTATGAAGGGGGTCAAGTACCCTTTTGCCTTTCACAGGGAATGTGGGATTTCTCTTGAGATTCTGCAGCGCAAATTTTCCTCATCTAGCATTGAGGGGATAATTTTGTGGTGTTTCTCGAGTTTGGGCCGGAGGCTGGGGGTACTTCTCGAGTTGCGACATGGAGTGAAGGAACTAGCTCGGGTTGCTTCAGGGATGTCAAGTCCCCTTTGTGTTGGAAGAGGAACTTCTGGATTACTCTCAAGCAGTTAACTGGGAATAGGTCCTCTTCTCGAGTTGAATCCATAAAATGTGTTCTCCTCTTCAATGGGGACATCTGTGTGAGGGAAATTTCTGAGTCGCATGAAGGATGTCAAGTACCCTTTTGCCTTTCAAGGGAGAATGTTGGATTTCTCTTGAGATTCTACAGCGCAGAATTTCCTCATCTCGCACTGAGGGAATAATTTTGTGGTTTTTCTCGAGTTGCGGCCGGAAGCTGGGGGTACTTCTCGAGTTGCGATGGGAACTCAAGAACTCGCTCGGATTGCTATAGGGAAGTCAGGTCTCCTTTTGTGTTGCAAGGGGAACTTCCGGATTACTCTCGAGCCATTAAATGGGAATAGGACCTCTTCTCCAGTTGAGTCAAAAAAGTGTGTTCTCCTCTCCAATGGCGACGGCTGTGTGAGGGAATTTTCTGAGTCGCATGAAGCATGTCAAGTACCCTTTTGCCTTTCACAGGGAATGTGGGATTTCTCTTGAGATTCTGCAGTGCAAAATTTCCTCACCTCGCACTGAGGGGATAATTTTGTGGTGTTTTTCAAGTTGCCGGAAGCTGGGGTTATTTCTTGAGTTGCGACGGGGACCTCATTAACTCGATCGGGTTGCTTCAGGGAATTCAGGTCCTGTCCAAAGGGGACGGCTGTGTGAGGGAAGTTTCTGAGACGCATAAAGCGTGTCACGAACACTTTGCCTTTCAAGCGGGAATGTGGGGTTTCTCTTGAGATTCTGGATCACAAAATTTCCTCATCTCACATTTAGGGGATAATTTTGCTGTGTTTCTCGAGTTTCAGCGGGAAGCTGGTGGTACTTCTCGAGTTGCAACGGGGACCTCAGTCATTCGCTCGGGTTTCTAGAGGTAAGTCAGGTCCCCTTTTTTGTTGGAAGGGGAACTTCCGGATTTCTCTTGAGCAGTTAAATGGGAATAGGGCCTCTTCTTGGGTTGAGTCCATAAAGTGTGTTCTCCTCTCCAATGGAGACGGCTGTTAGGGAACTTTCTGATTCAGGTAAAGTGTGTCAAGTACTTTTTTGCCTTTCAAGCGGGAATGAGGGGTTTCTTTTGAGATTCTGCAGCGCAAAATTTCCTCATCTCGCATTGAGGGGATAATTTTGTGCTGTTTCTCGAGTTGCGGTGGGAAAGTGGGGCTACTTCTAGAGTTGCGACGGGGACCTCAAGAACGTTCTCGGGTTGCTACAGGAAAGTCAGGTCCCATTTTTTGCTGGAAAAGGAACTTCCTTATTACTCTCGAGCCCTTAAATGGGAATAGATCCTCTTCTACTTTTGAGTCCATAAAGTGTGTTCTCCTCTCCAATGGGGACTACTCTTAGGGAAATTTCTGATATTCATAAAGGTGTCAAGTACCCTTTTGCCTTTCAAGCGGGAATGTGGGATTTCTCTTGAGATCCTGCAGCATAAAATTTCCTCATCTCGCATTGAGGTTATAATATTGTGCTGTTTTTCCATTTGCGTCAGGAAGCTGATGGTACATCTTGAGTTGTGACGGGGACCTCAGGAACTCGCTCGGGTTGCTTCAGGGAAGTATCTCCCCTTTTGTGAAGGAAAGGGAACTTCATGATTACTCTCCAGCCGTTAAATGGGAAAAGGGCCTATTCTCAACTTGAGTCCATAAACTGTGTTCTCCTCTCCAATGGGGACTGCTATGTGAGGAAACGTTCTGAGTCGCATAAATGGTGTCAAGTATCTTTTGCCTTTAAAGCAGGAACTTGGGATGTCCCTTGAGATTCTGCAGGGAAATATCGCAAAATTTACTCATCTCGCATTGAGGGGATAATTTTGTGCTGTTTTTCGAGTTCCGGCAGGAAGCTGGGAGTACTTCTCGAGTTGCGACAGGGACCTAAGGAACTCTCTCGGGTTGCCTCAGGGAAGTCAGTTCCCCTTTTGTTAAGGAAGGGGAATTTCGTATTACTCTCGTGCCGTTAAATGGGAAAAGGGCCTCTTATCGAGTTGAGTCCATAAAGTGTGTTCTCCTCTCCAATGGGGACGGCTCTGTAAGGGAACGTTCTGAGTCGAATAAATGGTGTCAAGTCCACTTTTGCCTTTTAAGCGGGAATGTGGGATTTCTCTTGAGATTCTGAAGCCCAAAATTTCCTCATCTAGCATTGAGGAGATAATTTTGTGCTGTTTCTCGAGTTGTGGCAGGAAGCTGGGGTACATCTCGAGTTGCGACAGAGACCTCAGGAACTCGCTCGGGTTGCTTCAGGGAAGTCAGGTCCCCTTTTTTGCTGGAAGAAGAACTTCCGGACTACTCTCCATCAGTTAAATGGGAATAGGCCCTCTTCTCGAATTGAGTCCATAAATTGTGTTCTCCTCTCCAAAGGGGTCGGCTGCGTGAGGGAACTTTCTGAGGTGCATAAAGGGTGTCAAGTACCCTTTTTCCTTTCAAGCGTGTATATGGGATTTTTCCTGAGATTCTGCAGCGCAAATTTACCTCATCTCGCATTGAGGGGATAATTTCGTGGTGTTTCTGGAGTTTCGGCTTGAAGCTAGGGGTACTTCTCGAGTTATGATGGGGACCTCAGGAACTCGCTTGGGTTGCTTCAAGGAAGTAAGTTCCTCTTTTGTGAAGGAAGGGGAACTTCAGGATTATTCTCGAACCATTAAATTGGAATAGGGCCTGTTCTCGAGTTGAGTCAAAAAGTGTATTCTCCTCCCCAAAGCCCACGGCTGTTTGAGGGAACATTCTGAAGCGCATAAAGCATGTCAAGTACCGTTTTGCCATTCAAGTGGGAATGTGGGATTTCTCTTGAGATTCTGCAGGGCAAAATTTCCTCATCTTGCATTGAGGGGATAATTTTGTGGTGTTTCTCGAGTGTAAGCGGGAAGCTGGGTCTACTTTCCAAATTGCGACGGGGACCTCAGGAACTCGATCAGGTTGCTTCTGGGAAGTCAGTTCCCCTTTTGTGAAGTATGGGGAAATTCGGGATTACTGTCGAGCCGTAAAATGTGAATACGGCCTCTTCTCCATTTGAGTCCATAAACTGTATTCCCCTCTCCAATGGGGACGGCTGTTTGAGGGAAATTTCTGAGTCACAAAAATGGTGTCAAGTACCCTTTTGCCTTTCAAGGGAAATTTGGGATTTCTCTTGTAATTCTGCAGCGCATATTTTCCTCATCTCGCATTGAGGGGATAATTTTGTGGTGTTTCTCGAGTTGCGGGGGGAAGCTGGGGTACTTCTCGAGTTGCGACAGGGACCTCAGGAACTTACTCGGTTTGCTTCAGGGAAGTCAGGTCCCCTTTTGTGTTGAAAGGGGAAGTACCGGATTAATCTCTAGCTGTTATATGGGAATAGGGCCTCTTCTCGAGTTGAGTCCATAAAGTGTGTTCTCCTCTCCAATGGGGACGGCTGTGTGATGGAACTTTGTGAGTCTCAGAAAGGCTGTCAGTAACCTTCTGCCTTTCAAGCGGGAATGTGGGATTTCCCTTGAGTTACTGGAGTGCAGTATATCCTTATCTCGCATTGAGGGGATAATTTTGTGCTGTTTCTCAAGTTGCGGCGGGAAGCTCGGATACTTCTCGATTTTCGACGGGGAACTCAGGAACTCGCTCGGGTGCTTCAGGGTAGTCAGGTCCACTTTGGTGTTGGAAGGGGAAATTCGGGATTACTCTCGAGCTGTAAAATATGAATACGGCCTCTTTTAGACTTGAGTCCATAAACTGTGTTCCCTTCTCCAATGGGGACGTCTGTTTGAGGGAACTTTCTGAGTCACATAAATGGTGTCAAGTACCCTTTTGCATTTCAAGGGGAATTTGGGATTTCTCTTGTAATTCTGCAGAGCCCATTTTTCTCATCTCTCATTGAGGGGGTAATTTTCTGGTTTTTCTCGAGTTGCGGTGGGAAGTTGGTGGTTTTTGTTGAGTTACGACGGGGACCAGTGGAACTCGCTCGGGTTGCTTCAGGGAAGTCAGGTCCCCTTTAGTGTTGGATGCGGAACATCGGAATTACTCTCGAAACTTTAAATAGGAATAAGGCCTCTTCTCTGGTTGATTCCATAAAGTCTGTTCTCCTCTCCAATGGGGACGGCTGTGTGAGGGAACTTTCTAAGTTTGAAAAAGGGTTTCAAGTACCCTTTGCCGTTGAAGCCGGAATGTGGGATTTCTCTTGAGATTCTGCAGCGCACAATTTCCTCATCTCGCATTGAGGGGATAGTTTTGTCGTGTTTCTCGAGTTGCGGCGGGAAGCTGGGGTTAATTCTTGAGTTGCAACTGGGACCTCAGAAACTCTCTGGTGTTGCTTCAGGTAGGTCAGGTCCTTTTTGTATTGGATGGGAAACTTCGGGATTACTCTCGAGCGGTAAGTGGGAATTGAGCCTCTTCTAGGTTTTAGTCCGTACCATGTGTTCTCCTCTCCAATGGGCACAGCTGTGTGAGGGAAATATCTCAGTTGCATAAAGGGTGTCAAGTATCCTTTTGCCTTTCATGCAAGAATGTGGGATTTCTCTTGAGATTCTGCAGCGCACAATTTCCTCATCTCGCATTGAGTGGATTTTTTTGTGGTGTTCCTCGAGTTGCGGCGGGAAGATTGGGGTCCTTCTCAAGTGGAAACAGGGACTTCAGGTACTCGCTCGTGTAGTCCCTGGGAATTCAGGTCTCCTTTCGTTTTTGTTGGGGAACATCGAGATTACTCTCGAGGCGTGGAATGCAAATAGGGCCTCATCTTAAGTTTAGTCCATAAACTATTTTCTCCTCTCAAATGGGGATAGCTATGTCAGGGGATGTCTTGAGTCGCATAAAGTGTGTCAAGTACCTCTTCACGTTTCAAGCGGGAATTTGGGATTTCTCTTGAGACTCTGCAGGGGAAATTTTCCTCATTTCACCTTGAGTGCAGAATCTTGTGGTTTTTCTCGAGTTGCGGCTGGAAGATTAGGGTCCTTCTCAAGTGCCAACAGGGACTTCAGTTACTCGCTCGTGTAGTCCCTGGGAATTCAGGTCTCCTTTCGTTTTTGTAGGGGAACATCGGGATTACTCTCGAGGCGTGGAATGCGAATAGGGCCTCATCTTAAGTTTAGTCCATAAATTGTGTTCTCCTCTCAAATGGGGATAGCTATGTCAGGGGATGTCTTGAGTCGCATAAAGTGTGTCAACTACCCGTTCGCTTTTCAAGCGGGAATGTGGGATTTCTCTTGAGACTCTGCAGGGGAAACTTTCCTCATCTCATCTGGCGTGCACAATCTTGTGTTTCTTCAGAAGTAGCTTCAGGAAGCTTGGGTTCCAACTAAGGGGCGACAGGGACCTCAGGAACTTGGTCGTGTAGTCCCTGGGAAATCAGGTCTCCTTTCGTTTGGTAGGGGAACATCGTTATTACTCTCGAGGGGAGGAGTGGTAAGAGGGCCTCTGCTAAAGTTGAGTCCATAAATTGTGTTCTCCCCTCAAGTGTGGACAGGTATGTCAGGGAATGTTTTGTGTCGCATAAAGTGTGTCAAGTACCCATTCGACTTTCAACCAGAAATGTTGGGTTTCTCTTGAGACTATTCAGGGGAAATTTTCCTCATCTCACCTTGAGTGAAGAATCTTGTGGCTTTTGTCGAATTTCGGCCAGAAGCTTGGTGTCCTCCTCGAGTTGCGACAGAGACCTCAGGAACTCACTCATGTAGTCCCTGGGAAGTCAGGTCTCCTTTCATTTTGGTAGGGGAACTTCGGGATTATTCTTGAGAGGTGGAATGGGAATAGGGCCTCATCTAAAGGTGAGTGCATAAATTATGTTCTCCTCTCAAGTGAAGACAGCTATGTCAGGGAATGTCTTGAGTCACATAAAGGGTGTCAAGCACCCGTTCGGGTTTCAAAGCGGAAATGTGGGATTTCTCTTGGGACTCTGCAGTGGAAATTTTCCTCATCTCACCTTAAGTGAAGAATCTTGTGGTTTTTCTCGAGTTGTGGCAGGAAGTTTGGGGTCCTTCTCGAGTTGCACCAGGGACCTCAGGACATCGCTCGTGTAGTCCCTGGGAAGTCAGATCTCCTCTTGTTTAGGTGGGGAAACATAGGGAATACTCTTGAGGCGTGGAATGAGCATATTGCCTCATCTAATTTGAGTCCATAAATTGTGTTCTCCTCTCACGTGGGGACAGATATGTCAGTTTATGTCTTGAGTAGCATAAAGGGTCTCAAGTACACTTCAGGTTTCAAGGGGAAATGAGGGATTTCTCTTGAGACTCTGCAGGGGAAATTTTTCTCATCACACCTTGAGTACAGAATCTTGTGGTTTTTCTCGAGTTGCGGTGGGAAGCTTGGGGTCCTATTCGAGGGGTGACAGGGACCTCAGGAACTCGCTTGTGTAGTCCCTGGGATGTCAGGTCTCTTTTCGTTTTGGTAGGGGAACATCGGGATTACTCTCGAAGCGTGGAGTGGGAATAGGATCTCATTTAAAGTTGAGTCCATAAATTGTGTTCTCTTCTCAAGTGGGGACAGCTAGGTAAGGGAATGTCTTGAGTCACATAAAGGCTGTCAAGTACCCGTTCGCGTTTCAAGCAAAAATGAGGAATTTCACTTGAGTCTCTGCAGGGGAAATTTTCCTCATGTCACTTTGAGTGCAGAATCTTGTGGTTTTTGTCGAGTTACGGCGGGAAGTTTGGGGTTCTTCTCGAGTTGCGACAGGGACCTCAGGAACTCGTGCGTGTAGTCCCTGGGAAGTCAGATCTCCTTTCCTTTTGGTTGGGGAATATCGGGATTACTCTCGAGACGTGGAATGGGTACAGGACCTCATCTAAAGTTGATTCCATAAATTGTGTTCTCCTCTCAAGTGGGGACTGCTATGTCAGGGAATGTCTTGAGCCGCATAAAGGGTGTCAAGTACTCGTTCGCGTTTCAAGAGGGATTGTGGAATTTCTTTGGGACTATGCAGGGGAAATATTCCTAATCTCATCTTGAGTGAAGAATCCTGTGGTTTTTGTCGAGTTTCCGCGGGATGTTGGGTTTCTTCTCGAGTTACGACAGGGACCTCAGGAACTCGCTCGTGTAGTCCCTGGGAAGTCACGTTTCCTTTCTTTTTGGGAGGGTACATCGGCATTACTCTTGAGGCGTGAAATGGGAATAGGGCTTCATCTTAAGTTGAGTCCATAAATTGTGTTCTCTTCTCAAGTGAGGAGAATTATGTCAGGGAATGTCTTGAATCGCATAAATAGTGTGAAGTACCCGTCCGAGTTTCAAGGGTGAATGTGGGATTTCTCTTGAGCCTCGGCAGGGGAAATTTTCCTCATCTCACCTTGAGTGCACAATCTTGTGGTTTTTCTAGAGTTGTGGCGGGAAGTTTGGGGTCTTTCTCGAGTTGCGACAGGGACCTCAGGGACTCTCTCGTGTAATCCCTATGAATTCAGGTCTCCTTTCATTTTGATAGGAGAACATCGGATTACTCTCGAGGCGTGGAATGGGAATAGGGCCTCATCAAAACTTGAGTCCATAAATTGTGTTCTCCCCTCAAGTGGCGACAGCAATGTCAGAGAATGTCTTGAGTCACATAAAGGGTGTCAAGTACCCGTTCAAGTTTCAAAGGGAATGTGGGAATTTTCTTGAGACTCTGCAGGCGAAATTTTCCTCAACTCACCTTGAGTGCAGAATCTTGTGTATTTTCTCGAGTTGAGGCCGGAAGCTTGGGTCCTTCTCGAGTTGCGACAGGGACCTCAGTAACTCGCTCGTGTAGTCCCTGGAATCAGGTCTCCTTTCGATTTGGTAAGGGAACATCTTGATTACTCTCGAGGCGTGGAATGGGAATAGGGCCTATTCTAAATTTGATTCCATTAATAGTGTCCTCCTCTCAAGTGGGGACAGCTATGTCAGGGTATGTCTTGAGTTGCATAAAGGTTGTGAAGTACCCGTTCGAGTTTCAAGTGGGAACGTGTGATTTCTCTTGAGAATCTGCAGTGGAAAATATCCTCATTTCACCTTGAGTGCAGAAAATTGTGGTTTTTCTCGAGTTGCAGCAGGAAGCTTCGTGTCCTTCTCGAGTTGCAACATGGACCTCAGATACTCGCTCGTGTAGTCCCAGGGAATTTAGGTCTCCTTTTGTTTTAGTAGGGGAACATCGGGATTACTCTCGAGGCGTTTAATGCGAATAGGGCTTCATCTAATGTTGAGTCCATAAATTGTGATCTCCTCTGAAATGGGGACAATATTGTCAGGGAATATCTTCACTCGCATAAAGGGTGTAAAGTACCCGTTAGCGTTTCAAGCTGGAATGTGAGATTTCTATTGGGACTCTGCAGGGGAAATTTTGCTCATCTGACCTTGAGTGCAGAATCTTGTGGTTTTTCTCGAGATGCGGCAGGAAGATTCGGGTCCTCCTAGAGTTGCGACCGGGACCTCACGACCTCGCTTGTGTAGTCCCTGGGAAGTCAGGTCTCCTTTCGTTTTGGTAGGGGAACATGGGGATTACTCTCGAGGCGAGGAAGGGGAATTGGGCCTCATCTAATTTTGAGTCCATTAATTTTGTTCTCCTCTCAAGTGGGGACAGCTATGACAGGGAATGTCTTGAGTCGCATAATGGGTGTCAAGTACCCGTTCGAGTTTCAAGCGGGAATGTGGGATTTCGCTTGATACACTGCAGGGGAAATATGCCTGTTCTCACCTTGAGTGCAGAATCTTGTGGTTTTTTTCGAGTTTCAGCGGGAAGCTTGGGGTCCTTCTCAAGTTGCGACAGGGACCTCAGGAGCTCCCTTGTTTAGTCCCTGGAAGTGAGGTCTCCCTATGTTTTAGTAGGGGAACATCGGGATTACTCTTGAGGCGTGGAATGGGAATAGGCCTTCATCTTAAGTTGAGTCCATAAATTGTGTTCTCCTCTCAAGTGGGGAGAGTTATGTCAGGGAATGTCTTGAATCGCATAAAGAGTGTGAAGTACCCGTCCGAGTTTCAAGGGTGACTGTGGGACTTCTCTTGAGACTCGGCAGGGGAAAATTTCCTCATCTCACTTTGAGTGCAGAATCTTGTGCTTTTTGTCGAGATGCAGCGGGAAGCGTGGGGTCCTTCTCGAGTTGCGATAGGGACCTCAGGAACTCGTTCGTGTAGTGCCTGGAATTAAGGTCTCCTTTCCTTTTGGCAGGGGAACATCGGGATTACTCTCAGGGCTTGGAATGGGAATAGGGTCTCATCTAAATTTGACTCAATAAATTGTGTTCTCCTCTCAAGAGGGGACAGCTATGTTAGGGAACGTCCTGTGTCGCTTAAAGGGTGTCAAGTACCCGTTCGCCTATCAAGTGGGAATGTGAGATTTCTCTTGGCACTATGCAGGGCTAAGTTCCCTCATCTCACCTTGAGTGAAGAATCTTGTGGTTTTTCTCGTGTTGCGGCGGGAAGCTTGGGGTCCTTCTCGAGTTCTGACAGGGACCTCAGGAACTCGCTCATGTAGTCCCTGGGAAGTCAGATCTCCTGTAGTTTTGGTAGGGGAACATAGGGAATACTCTTGAAGCGTGGAATGGGAATAGGGCCTCATCTATAGTTTAGTCCAGAAATTGTGTTCTCCTCCAAATGGGGACAGCTATGGCAGGTTGTATCTTGAATAGCATGAAGGGTCTCAAGTACCAGTTCATGTTTCATGGGGGAATGTGGGGTTTCTCTTGAGACTCTGCAGGGGAAATTTCCCTCATTTCACCTTGAGCACAGAATCTTCTGGTTTTTCTCGAGTTGCAGCGGGAAGATTGGGGTCCTTCTCGAGTTGCGACAGGGACCTAAGGACCTCTCTCTTGTAATCCCTGGGAAGTCAGGTCTCCTTTCGTTTTGGTAGGTGAACATCGGGATTACTCTTGAGGTGTGGAATGGGAATAGGTCCTCATCTAAAGTTGAGTCCGTAAATTGTGTTCTCCTCTCAATTGGGGAGAGCTATGTCAGTAAAAGTCTTGAGTCGCATAAAGGATGTGATGTACCCGTTCAAGTTTCAAGCGGGAATGGGGGATTTCTCTTGAGACTCTGCAGGAGAAATATTCATCATCTCACCTTGAGTGCAGAATCTTGTGATTTTTCTCGAGTTGCGGCTGGAAGCATGGGGTCCTTTCCGAGTTGCGTCAGGGACCTCAGGTAATCGCTTCTGTATTTTCTGGGTAGTCAGGTCTCCTTTCGATTTGGTATGGGAACATCAGGATTATTCTCGAGGCGTGGAATGGGAATAGGCCTCGTCTAAATTTGAGTCCATAAATTGTGTTCCCCACTGAAGTGGGAACAGGTATGTCAGGGAATGTCTTGAGTTGCATAAAGGCTGTCAAGTACCCTTTCGAGTTTCAAGCGTGAATGTGGGATTTCTCTTGAGTCTCTGCTCGGGAAATTTTCCTCATCACACCTTGAGTGCAGAATCCTGTGGTTTTTAAGGAGTTGTGGCGGTAAGCTTGGGGTCCTTCTCGAGTTGCCATAGAGTCCTCAGGAACTCGCTCGTGTAGTCCCTGGTAAGTCAGTCTCCTTTCATTTTGTTAGAGGAACATCGGGATTACTCTCGATGCGTGGAATGGGAATAGGGTTTCATCTTAAGTTGAGTCCATAAATTGTTTTCTCCTCTCCAGTGGGGAGAGCTATGTCAGGGAATGTCTTGAGTCGCATAAAGGGTGTTCAGTACACATTCGAGTTTCATGCGTCAGTTTGGGACTTCTCTTGAGACTGCAGGGGAAATATTCGTCATCACACCTTGAGTGCAGAATCTTGTGGTTTTTCTCGAGTTGCGGCGGGAAGCTTGGGGTCCTTCTCGAGTTGGACAGGTACATCCGGAATTCGCTCGTGTAGTCCCTGGGAACTCAGGATTACTTTCGTTTTGTTAGGGGAGCAGCGGGAGTTCCCTTGAGGCATGGAATGGGAATAGGCGCTCATCTAACGTTGAGGTCATAAATTGTGTTCTCCTCTCAAGTGGGGAGAGCTATGTCAGGGAAAGTCTTGAGTCGTATAAAGGGTGTTCAGTACGCGTTCGAGTTTCAAGCGTTAATGTGGGATTTCTCTTGAGACTCTGTGGGCGAAATATTCGTCATCCCACCTTGAGTGCAGAATCTTGTGGTTTTTCTCGAATTGCGGCGGGAAGCTTGGGGTCCTTCTCAAATTGCGACAGGGACCTCAGGAACTCGCTCGGGTAGTCCCTGGGAAGTCAAGTTTCCTTTCGTTTTGGTAGAGGTCACCGGGATTACTCTCGAGGCGTGGAATGGGAATAGGGCCTCATCTAAAGTTGAGTCCATAAATTGTGTTCTCCTCTCAAGTGGGGAGAGCTGTGTCAGGGAATGTCTTGAGTTGCCTAAAGGGTGTGAAATTCCCGTTTGAGTTTCAAGCGGGAATGTGGGATTTCTCTTGAGACACTGCAGTGGAAAATTCCTCAAATCCCATTGATGGGATAATTTTGTCGTGTTTCTCGATTACTGGCGGGAAGCTTGGTGTTCTTCTCACGTTGCGACTGGGATCTCAGGAACTCGCTCGTGATGTCCCAGGGAAGTCAGGTCTCCTATCTTGTTGGAAGAGGAACTTCGGGATTACTCTCGAGCCATTAAATGGGAATAGGGCCTCATCTCGATGTGAGTCCCTAAATTTTGTGCTCCTCTCCAGTGTGGACGGCTATGTTAGGGAACTTTTTGAGTCACATAAATGGTTTCATGTACCTGTTCAAGTTTCAAGCGGTAATGTGGGATTTCTCTTGAGATTCTGCAGAAGAAACGTTCCTCATCTCCTATTGATGGGGGAACATTTTCATTTTTCTCGAGTTGCAGCAGAAAGTTAGGGGATCCCCTCGAGTTGCGATGGGGACCTCAGGAACTCGCTCGTGTTGCCCCAGGTAAGTCAGGTCTCCTGTCATGTTGGAAGGGGAACCTCGGGATTCCTTTCGAGGCGCAGCAGGGGAATAGGGCTGCATCTAGTGTTGAGTCGGTCAACTCTGTGTTCCTTGTTTGTGACGACAGGGTTCTCGGGGTTGGTCTCAAAATTCACCTGGGATGTGAGGCCTCATCTCATGTTACTATATCGAACTGCGCTTTCTTCTCGAGTAGTAAAACGGGTGTTAGGTCACATTAGATTTGAATTTTTACCTGGAGATTTTATCGTGTATGCTCTGCGAGTCAGGTGTCCACTCATCCTGTGAATTGATACTCGAGGATACATTTGAATCTGTGCAGTAGAATCAGACAATATCTCGAGTGGGTGTTGACCTACGTAACTTTTCCATTTCTGTTTTGAAAGCCTGGGGATCCTCCTGAGTTTCAACGTGGTACACGCCTCCTCGTACTCTGTGACTGGAACATCTGAATTCCATTCCAGAGAAAGTAGAGGAATCGACTCTCATCTGGAAATGAGGACTGAAAAACAGGACAAGTTGTCAGTGTGGCAGGTAACTCGGTGTTCCTCTCGATTGGGCTGTGCATGTCGGTTTAATTTTTGAGTCGCATAAAGGATGTTAAGTAGTAACCTGTCGAGTTTCAAGCGGGAATGTGGAATTTCTCTTGTGAATCTGTAATGGAAATGTTCTTCATCTCGCCTTGAGGGCAGAATCTTGTGGTTTTTCTCGAGTTGCTGCGGGAAGCTTGGGTTCCAACTCGCGTTGGGCCATGGACGTCTGGAACTCACTCCTGTTGCTTCAGGGATGAGAGGTCTCCTTTGTGTTGGAAGGGGAACTTCAGGATTATTCTGGGGCCCTTAAATGGGAATAGGACCTCATCTCGAGTTGAATCCATAAACTGTGTGCTCCTCTCCAGTGGGGACATCTATGTTAGGGAACTTTTTGAGTCACATAAAGGGTGTCAAGTAACCGTTCGAGTTTCAAGCGGAAATGTGTAATTTCTCTTCAGATTCTGCACCAGAAATGTTCCTCATCTCCAATTGATGGGGCATTTCTCGCTTTCCTCAAGTGGCGGCAGAAAGCTTGGGGTTCCTCTCGAGTTGCGACGGGGACCTTAGTAACTTGCTTGCGTTGTCCCAGGGAAGTTAGCTGTCCTTTACTTTTGGAAGGGGAACCTCAGGATTCTTCACAAGACGCCAGAGAGGAATAGGGAGGCATGTAGTGTTGTGTATGTAAATAGTGTGCTCCACTTCAATGTGGACAGCTATGTCGGGGAAGTTTCTGGGTCGCATAAAGTGTGTCTAGTACCCGTTCGAGTTTCAAGTGGAATGTGGGATTTCTCTTGAGACTCTGCAGCGGAAAAGATCTTCATCTCGCATTGAGGGGAAATTTTGTGGTGTTTCTCAATTTGTGGCGGGAAGCTTGGGGTTCTTCTCGAGTTGCGACCTCAGGAACTCGCTCGTGTTCTCCCACAGAAGTCAGGTCTCCTATCCTGTCGGAAAGGGAACCACGGGATTCCTCTCGAGCCGCAGCAGAGGAATAGGGCCTCATCTAGCTTTAGGTCGGACAACTGTGTGTTCCTTGACAGAGGTGACAGGGATCTCGCAGTTGCTTTCAAAATTCACCTGGGGAGTCAGGCCTCGTCTTTTGTTCAGACATGTGACTGCGCTTTTTCTCGAGTTGTAAAACGGGTGTTAGGCCACGTTAGAGTTGAATGTGTACCTGGAGATTGTATGCTCGGCGTGTCAGGTCTCCACTCATCTTGTGAGTTGATAATCGAGGACACATGTGAATCTGTTCAGGAGAATCAGACAATATCTCGAGTGGCTGGTGACATCCGTACCTTTTCCATTTGTGTTTTGAAAACCTGGGGATCCTCCCGAGTTTCAGCGTGGTACACGCTTCCTCGTACTTTGTGACTGGATCGTCCGGATTCCATTCCACAGAAAGCAGAGGTATCGACTCTCATCTGGAAAAGAGGACTGGAAAACAGGGTAATTTGTCAGTGTGGCAGGAAACTCGGGGTTCCTCTAAATTGGTACTGTGTATATCAGTTTAATTTTTGAGTCGCATAAAGGATGTTAATTAACCTGTTGAGATTCAAGAGTTAATGTGGAATTTCACTTGCGAATCTCAAAGGAAATGTTCCTCATCTCGCCTTGAGGGCAGAATGCTGTGGTTTTTCTTGAGATGCAGCGAGAAGCTTGGGCTCCCTCTCGAGTCGAGCCGGGGACGTCAGGAACTCGCTCGTGTTGCTTCAGGGAAGTCAGGTCCCCTTTGTGTTGGAAGGGGAACTTCTGGATTACTCTCTCGAGCCATTAAATGGGAATAGGACCTCATCTCGAGTTGAATCCATAAATTGTGTGCTCCTCTTCAGTGGGGACGGCTATGTTAGTGAACTTTTAGGGGCGCATAAAGAGTGTCAAGTACCCGTTCGAGTTTCAAGAGGGAATGTGGGATTTCTCTTGAGATTCGGCAGCATTATTGTTCCTCATCTCTCATTGATGGGGGAACGTTGTCATTTTTCTCGAATTGTGGCAGAAAGCTTGGGGTTCCGCTCGAGTTGCGTCGGGGATCTCAGGAACTCGTTTACATTGTGCCAGGGAAGTTAGGTCTCCTTTCGTATTGGAAGGGAAACATCGGGATTCTTCTCGAGTCACGTTAGAGGAATAGGGCCACATCTAGTGTTGTGTACGTAAATTGTGTTCTCCTCTTCAATGTGGAGGGCTATATTGGGAAGTTTATGGGTCGCATAATGGGTGTCAAGTACCCGTTCGAGTTTCAAATGGGAATGTGGGATTTCTCTTGAGACTCTGTAGCAGAAATATTCCTCATCTCGCATTGAGGGGATAATTTTGTTGTGTTTCTCGAGTTGCGGCGGGAATCTTGGGGTTCTTCTCAAGTTTCGACGGGGACCTCAGGAACTCGCTCGTGTTGCACTACGGAAATCAGGTCCCCTATCGTGTTGGAAGGGGAACCTCGTGATTCCTCTATAAGGAGCAGCAGAGGAATAGGGCCACATCTAGCGTTGAGTCGGTCAACGGTTTGTTATTCTCCAGTTGCGACAGGGATCTTGCTGTTGTTGCGGGTGAAATGACACAAAGAGAAGACACACAAAAGACAGACAAAAACACAACTCCGGCCGGAGGAAAAATTCTGCTCAAGCACCCTTGCGGTTTATTTTTATACCCCAGTAGCTGGACACATACCAAAATCTAAGCAATGCATTTTTCTACCAAATAAGGACAAAAAGCCAAGCACATTTCAAGGACGGGAGGAAGAAAGGGAGGAAGTGACAACATCATGTTTATTACAAAGCCTGCCGAGAACTCCAACCTCTTCCTTATTTTTAAGGAGCTCATGTTCCCTCGTATGCAAGAGGACCATTAACCTTGGATATTGTGTGCAGGCTTCCTGGCAGAACATCCTGTTTCAAGCATGCTCTGCCCAAGCAGAGAGTCTTGTTTGCAGGCTTCCTTAACCATTCTTTCTCGTGGTCACTGTTGGGCTCCTACATTTCCCCCTTCTTTCTGAGAGGCAGTAGCAAGCTGTAAGGTGGCAATAATGCAGTGTCTGTACTTTATTAGTTGTTGCCTTCTCCACCAGACTCGGAAGACTAGAATAATAACACAGCATAATAGTTTTATGAGCAAAGTATTCCCAAAGTAGTTCCAATTAGAGTAGATACATGCCCAAAAAGATTCAAATTTTTCATCCCTTCCTGCAAATCCTTTAACCGATTGGACCCAGTAATATCAGGTAGCGTTTTGCTAAATGTATACAAAATTTGTTGCTCTAATTCCATAATTTCCCTGGTTAGGTTTTGATGCCCTGTTAAAGACCGTTTCACCTTTTCCCAACCCTCACTCATGTTGAAAGGCACAGGTGTTGTACATAATTGAGAGGAGTTCCAATCACATTTCAACACACTTCTTGTGGATAAGACAGTTAATTGATCCCCAAGCCAAGAAACAGTATGTTGAAGATTGTGCACATAATTTGCAAGTTGGGTATCCAAATCTCGTGGTTGTTGCCATAATAAATGAGAGTCTTTATGCCATTCCCCCACAAAGTCTGCTGTTTGGATTCCTTGATGCAAAGCAAGTCCAGCCATGGCAGCGGTTGTAGTAACTGAAGCCACTGCAAGAACTGAAGCTATGATTACTCCAAGCATGCGTCTGGATCAATGAAGCAAAGTCTGTACAGCAGTCACCAAATGAGATACAGCAAAAGAGTCTGACCAAGGTCTTGTCAAACTTACAGGTAGCCATACTTCGGTTTGAGTTTTAACAACCACCATAGAAAACTTAGAATTGCGATTTTGTATGTCAAAATTTTCCCACCATGATTGATTTACACATTGTGTTAAATTACAATGATTATACGATATAGATCCCTCAGTTGCATTTCAAGTCCAATTCCCATACAACAATGCAAAGGTGTATTTTAAACAAGCCGTAGCAGAATAAGATTTATTAATATGCAATTTAACATGTAAGGGACCTGAACTGTCACTTGTATACAAAGTATAGTTTTCCGACCATATAGTGAGATTCCCGGAAACTGTCCACAATTTCCAAATATTCCCTTGGAAGTGGGGATACCCTAACAATTGCAACTGAGGGGGGAATGAGTGCAAACTGCTGCCATTTTACGGTTTCATTACCGTTACCCATTAAAGTACCAATAATTTGATGCCATTTGAGAGTTTTGTTAGACCATTTTTCCAAAATTTGGCTATGATCAGGGCTCTTATCTACAATAACAAATCCAGAATAGGTCATGACTTTGAAACGCCAATGACCTTGGCAACTTTCCCATTCCAAAGATTCTAGAGAAGAAATAAAAAATTTAGAAGGGCATAATGGTATAAAGGTATCAGAATGATGACTCATTGGTGTCTTAGAGGTTTTGAATCCCTTGGTGGAAACAAGCACAGTAAAGACAGCAGGATGATAATTATTATATTATACCCCCCAGGTATTATAAGAGTGATTATTGTGCTTTTCTGTAGAAAGGCAAAAGGGTTGTCCTCTAATGCACAAGGGGAGGCCCTCCACTGCAACAGTAACATTATTTATGTTATATTGATTATTATGGTGATACAAATGCTCAATTTCTCTACACGCGGGTGGTGGGAAGAATGCAGTTTCATTGTTGCATACCTATACTTCAGGTTCACCCCAAGAGACAGCTCTCACAAGAGGAGGATTAGGAACATAAGCCCAATAAGTATATTCTATCGCTTGCGCATACATTACCTGACAGGTAACCACAGCCATCATAGACAACAGCCAATTAGTAGGATTGAGAGGTTGACCAGCATTAACGAGGGTTTTTTCAGGCTCCTGTGTAAGCTTCTTCAGTTGCCCCCATGTTGGAAGGGACGCAGATAGGGTAGGGAAAGTAAAGCTCCGCTGTGCAGAAAGCTCTTCAAATTTTCGCACAAAGTGGTCATCCATGATGAATCTTGATCAACCGAGTTGGTGTCCAAAACCTAAAATTATCAACAGATATGAAAGCATAGCCTCGTCCTAAATATATCAGTGATGCTGGAACCCAACCTTTTTATCTTTATACCACAGGAGTGCATTCAAGATCTTCTTATCCTCATCTTTTCTTCGAAAATGCAATTCTGCTGCTGATAGAATTTCTTTGAGTCAAATATTCAAAAAATTTAAAGTAAGTAAGGTTTTATTCAAGATATCTTTTGGTTTCATAAATCTCTCCTGTTCCCCTTTTTTTATTTTTTCAATATATTTACGTAAAGTACGATTAGCTCTTTCAATGATAGCTTGTCCTTGACTATTATAAGGGATGTCAAAAGTATGAGTTATATGATATTGGGATAAAAAGTGAGCTAATTTAGCCGATTGGTAAGCAGGTGCATTATCAGTTTTTAATTCAATTGGTAGTCCCATAATTGCAAAACAAGATAATAAATGAGTAATAGCAGCGTCATCTTTTTCAGAATGTAATGTAGTAGCCCATTGGAAATGTGTGCATGTATCTATAGTATGATGGACACATTTTTGTTGCCCAAAAGATGAAATAAAAATAAGATGCATTTGCCATATCTGATTTGCTTGTAGTCTTCTTATGTTGACACCTGGTTGGGTAAATGGTAAAGTAAAAGGTGCACATTTGGGACATGAGCGAACAATAGTTTCAGCTTGTTTTTGAGCAATATCATAAGATATTTTTAATCCTTTAGAGTTAGTGTGTGGCAGATGATGCTCTTGTTTTGCTACTTTTATATGATAAAGTAATGCATGAATTGCAGCATTTCCGAAGGACAAGGGTCCAGGAAAGGCGGAATGAGCATGGATATGAGTAAAGAAAATTGATTTTGAATGTTGTAGAAGCAATTGCTGCACCTGATAAAACAATTTATCAATATCTGTCTTAAGAGTTATAGGCAGGGAAACTTGAGGAAGTTGAAGACAAGAGAGAACAGCGTATTGAGAATTTGAAACAATGTTAACAGGAAGTTGAGGAACACCTTGCAAAACTAAATAAATAGCCCACATCTCAGCAGGCTGTGCAGAGGAGAATGAATGGGGAAGAACTTTAGAACGTTCAAAAGTAAAATGTCCAGCGGTGTTTTTATTTGCATCAGTAAAAACAGTGGGTCTTTTAACTGGAACATCTGAAATTGGAGATTTCATGGCATTGGCGCGAAGAAAATCAATCAATTTAGATGACGGATAATGATTTGAAAATGAACCAGGAAATGAAGCCAGGGAGATTTGCCAATTTTTATTAAATTGTAAACATAAGGATATCTGAGCATTTGTTAATTGAATGAAAATTTGGTGTTTTATTTTTTCTGATAATTGTAAAATACGATTGTGACCCTTTTGTATAAGAAAGGCTAATTTATCCATATATATATAGTTAATTTTTTAGAGAAACTATTAGGTAAAAAAAAAAAAAAAAACATTTTATTAATCCTTTTCCTTGAGCAATTGCACCAGATGGAAAATGAGGGGTATGAAATATTATGAATGCCATAGGTTGAGACGCAGAAATATATGTTAAAAAACCATCATTTAATCTTTGTTCAACAAACTGAAGCTCTTGCAAAGCCAAGGGGGTTAAGATTCAGGGACTATCTAAAGCTGTGTCTCCTTTTAAAGTAGAAAATAAGTGTTGTAATTGATATGTAGGAATCCCAAGTACCGAGTGAAGCCAATTAATATCTCCTCATAATTTCTGGAAGTCATTTAAAGTTTTTAAATGGTATCTTTTAATTTGCAAATTTTGAGGCCAAATTTGGTGTTGTTCTAATATGGTCCTCAAATAAGAAATGGGAAAATCCTTTTGAATTTTCTCTGGCGCTATCAGCAAGTTATATTATTTCAAAGCCTCCTGTACTTTTCAGAAGAATTTATCACGTTCAGCGATACAGGGAACTGCCTATAAGTGATCATCCATATGATGATAGAGAATATAATTAGGATATTCTTAACGGATAAATTGTAAGGAACGAGCTACAAACTCTTGATATAAGGTAGGACTATATACCATTCCCTGTGGCAAGACTGTCCAATGGTAGTGCTTAACGGGCTGAGCGTGATTAAGTACAGGAACCGTGAAAGCAAATTTATCTCTATCTTGTAATTGTAAGGGAATAGTAAAAGAAAAAAAAAACAATCTTTAAGATCTAATACCATTAAAGACCAATTTTGTGGAAAAAGAGCAGGAGAAGGAAGGCCCAACTGTAAGGCTCCCATGGGTTCAATACATTTATTAACTTCTCTTTAATCAGTCAACATTTTCCATTTTTCAGATTTCTTTTTTTATAACAAATACAGGAGAATTCCAAGGGGAGTAGAAGGCTCTGTATGGCCAAGTTGAAGTTGTTTGTTATTAATTACTCTAAGGCTTCGAGCATCATTTTTGGTAATGGCCACTGCTCAACGCTATTAGGAGTATTAATTATCCATTTTAATGAGAGTGTTCGAGGAGTTTGAGGAGTGGCTATTAGTTTCCCGACGGAATGCTTACAGAGGCTCCCATGGGAGAGAGAATATCTCTTCCCCATATATTAATAGGTATACTAACAATATAAAAAGTGACAAAAACTGTTTTTCCATGATGGAACTGGCATTGTAAAGGACGAGTACTTTTTCAAACATCTGCAATGGAGCCTATTCCGGTCAACATTAGAGGACTCTTTTCTTTGCTCCAGTCTTGGGGCCGTTGTTGGGAGGATATGACTGAAACATCTGCCCCGGTGTCTATTAGCCCTTCAAAGTTCTTTCCTTGTATGGTCAAGGAAAGGACCGGACGAGAATCCTTGATGAGCATCTCCCAAAATATATGTTGCCCAGTACTTCTAAAACCTCCTGACCTTTCATAAGGAAGAGCAGAAAATGGTAGATAAGATAAAAGAAGTACTTGTGCTATACGTTCTCCAGCCAATAGTGAAATTGTAACAGAAGTAGAGACCAAAATTAAAATTTCTCCAACAAAATCAGAGTCTATTACTCAAGGAATTATGGTTAGGCCTCTTAGAGCGGCACTATTGCTGCCCAATATTAAGCCAAAATTGCCTTTAGACAATGGGCCAAATACGTTTGTTCTTAATTTATAAATGCCACAGCCCGGAGACAAAAGAATCTTTTCGGCGAGAGGCAAATCAGCAGCAGCTCTTCTTGAAGTTGCAGAGCGTAAATCTGACACCATTAGAGGTTTGGTTTTTCCAGTTGTAGTGGTCATCTCTAAGGGTTGTTGGGAAACAAAGGAGTTACTTGAGGAGCAGGAGGCATGGTTAATTGCATCCCCAGCATTGATCCTGGGACCCAGGGACTGAGGCACGCTAAGTAGTTTCCGAATGTGGGTTACCAATAGGATTGCCATATTTATTAGTTTTAGAGAGGCATTCATTGGTCCAATGAAGCCCTTTACCACATTGGCGGCAAAGCCCATGGGGCTTATTTTGTTTTGTATATCCTTGTTTGCTTTTATTTTTTTGCTATCCTTTTTCATATGTCCAGGTTTCCCACAATGGTAACAATTTTTGCCCTTAGAGGGCTTCATAGCTTGAGCCAAGGCAGTAGCAAAAACAGTAGCACTATGTCCAGTTCCTCCCACTCCCGAACAATCTCTAATATATTTAGCTATAGAAGCCCCCTGTCCCCTTAAAGGACCTAAAACACGTTAACATTCCGCGTTTGCGTTTTCGAAAGCAAGTGTTTGTAAAAGTATCTCTGAAATTTCATCACATCCAACAGCCCCTCAACAGCCATCCACAATCTAGCAAGAAAATCAGTATAAGGTTCATTGGGTCCTTGTAAAGTTTTTGTGAAAGAAGGCTGAGCGTGGCCAGTAGGTTCAATATGGCGCCAAGCCCTAAGAAATACTTGGCACACCTGTTGTAAATCCTGGTCAGAATATTGAGCCTGATCTCTTAAGGCTCGAAATTGTCGTTCTCCCATCAATTTATCTTCTAAAGGACCAGGAGGGTTCTGTCCCTCATTAATTTGAGCCTGTGTTTGGGCTTTTTCTTCTCACCAACTCTTTAATTGCAACCACTGTGATCCTTTTTAGCAGAGCCTGGGCTATGGACTCCAAATCGAAGGGAAGAATCAATTTTGTCTTCTCTACGGAATCTAACATAGCTAATACAAAAGGGGATTGGGGACCATATTGAGCAACAGCAGCTTTAAGATCCTTGAAAAATTTATATTTAAAAGGCGAATATTGAACATTAATCATATTGTTGGGAGCTGCTTGCCGTTGAATTGGAAATAACTGTGGAGGATCTGTAAAACCACCAGAGGGCACAGGGATATCATCATCATAAAACATGGACTCGGGAAATGAGAAAGAGGGCCCCTCTTGGCCTACATCTGGAGAACTATTCGATACTGGAAAAAGAGAAGCATAGGGAGGGGCTGTAGGAGTAGGAACCCTCTTTGTTCCTTCATTCTCTGTTTTCCACCATTGTTGAAAATTTCGGGTCATGTTATCAACATCGTTGTTCCCTTCGGACGACGAGGAGAAATCACTAGCACTATCAGATTTGGTGTCTGAGTCCCCATCCCTGGAATGCAAAGCAGTGGCCATGGAAGCGTCATTTAAAGCGGCACCATTTGATTTTTTGCTTGTTTGTTTCTCAATAGGACTTCCTCATAAATTACCTCAGATTTTGTAGATTTAGTTTCACTATCGGTGGAAAACAATGCAAGTGCTTGAGTGATAGCACTACATAGAGTCCACAATTTCAAAAGAATTATCTTACCCTTCTGATGCTGTTGCCATAATTCTTTCTGTATTAATTTCCATTCCTTTAAGTTTAATTGTACTTTAGGTTGGCACTTAAACCAATAACAACGCTCCTCCACAAGGGGAAATAACTCCGATAAACGACAACTAGATGCCTTTACCCCGATGGAGTGGAGAAGTCCTTTGACTAGCTCCATGAATTGTGCCTTTGCTCATGGGGAATTCCCCATAATTTTCCCAAAAGTTCCCCTGCCTTGGACCTACAATGCCCGAGGGGGTACTCACCCTTTCGGTTTCGCTTGGACCCCACATTGGGCACCAGATGTTGTGGGCTAAATGACACAAAGACAAGACACACAAAAGACAGACAAAGACACAACTCCGGCCAGAAGTAAAATTCTGCGTAAGCCCCCTTGCGGTTTAATTTTATACCCCGGTAGCTGGGCACATACCAAAATCTAAGCAACGCATTCTTCTACCAAATAAGGACAAAAAACTAAGCACAGTTCAAGGACAGGAGGAACAAAGGGAGGAAGTGACCACATCATGTTTACTGCAAAGCCTGCCCAGAACTCCAGCCTCTTCCTTTTTTTTTAAGGAGGGCATGTTCCCTCGGATGCAAGCGGAACATTAACCTTGGATATTGTGTGCAGGCTTCCTGGAAGAACATCCTGTTTGCAAGCATGCTCTGCCCAAGCAGAGAGTCTTGTTTGCAGGCACATCTCTGCTTCCTTAACCATTCTCTCTCGTGGTCACTGTCGGGCTCCTAAACGCGGTTGCTCTCAAAATTTTCCAGGGGATTCATCCCTCATCTCTTGTTCAGACATGGAACTGCACTTTCTTCTCGAGTTGTAAAACGGGTGTTAGGCCCCATGAGAGTTGATTTAGTAACTGAAGATTGTATCGAGTATTCTCAGGGAGTCAGGTCTCCACTCGTCTTCTGAGTTGATGCTCAAGGCTACATTTGAATCTGTGCAGTAGAATCAGACAATATTTCCAGTGGGTGGTGACATCCATACCTTTTCCATTTGTGTTTTGAAAACTTGGGGATCCTCCTGAGTTTCAAGGAGGTACCCACCTCCTCGTACAGTGCGACCTGAAGGTCGGGATTCCATTCCAGAGAAAGCAGAGGAATCTACTCTCATCTGGAAAAGATGACTGGAAAACGGGACAATTTGTCAATGTGGCACAAAACTCGGTGTTCCTCTCGACTGGGGCTGTGTATGTCGGTTTAATTTTTGAGTCGCATAAAGGATGTTCAGTAACCTGTCGAGTTTCAAGTGGGAATGTGGATTTCTCTGGTGAATCTGCTACGGAAATATTCCTCATCTTGCCTTGCGGGCAGAATCTTGGTTTTTCTCCAGTTGAGGCGGGAAGCTTGGGTTCCCTCTCGAGTTGCGCCGTGGACCTCAGGAACTCGCTCGTGTTGCTTCAGGGAAGTCTTGTCCCCTTTTGGGTTGGAAGGAGAATTTCGGGGTTACTCTTGAGCCGTTAAATGGGAATAGGCCCTCACCTCGTGTTGAGTCCATTAATTGTGTACTCCTCTCCAGTGGGGACGGCTATGTTAGGGAAATTTTTGAGTTCCATAAATTGTGTCAAGTACCCTTTCGAATTTCAAGCGGGAATTTGGGATTTCTCTCGATATTCTGCAGCAGAAAATTTCCTCATCTCACATTGATAGGGGAACTTTGTCGTTTTTCTTGAGTTGCGGCGGAAAGCTAGGCGTTCCCTGCGAGTTGCGAAGGGGAACTCAGGAACTCGTTCGCGTTGTCCCAGGGAAATTAGTGCTCATTTGCTGTTGGAAGGGGAACCTCAGTATTCCTCTCGAGGCACGTGGGAGGAAAAGGGCCGCATCTAGTTTTGTGTACGTAAATTGTGTGCTCCGGTTCAATGTGGATGGCTATGTCCGGGAAGTTTTTGCGTCGCATAAAGGGTATCAACTACCCGTTCGAATTTCAAGCGGGAATGTGGGATTTCTCTTGAGACTCTGCAGTGGAAATATTCCTCATCTCTCCTTGAGGGCAGATTTTTATGGTTATTCTCTAGTTGTGGCAAGAAGCTTGGGCTCCCTCTCGATTTGCGACGGGGACCTCTGGAACTCGATGGTGTTGCTTCAGGGAAGTCAGGTCTCCTTTCGTGTTGAAGGGGAACCTCGGGATTCCTCTCGAGGTGCGGCAGAGAAATAGGGCCGCATCTAGCGTTGTGTACCTCAACTGTGTGCTCCTCTTCAGTGGGGACAGCTCTGTCGGGGAAGTTTTGATGCGCATAAAGGGTGTCAAATACTTGTTCGAATTTCAAGTGGGAATGTAGGATTTATCTTGAGACCATGCAGCGGAAAAATTTCTCATCTCGCATTGAGGGGAAAATCTGATGGGCTTTCTCTAGTTGCAGCGGTAAGCTTGGGGATCTTCTCCAGTTGTGACGGGGACCATATGAAATCGCTCGTGTTGCCCCAGGGAAGTCAGGTCTCATTTCGTGTTGAAAGGGGAACCTCGGGATTTCTCTCGAGGGGCAGCAGAGGAATAGGGCCGCATCTGGCGTTGAGTCTGTCAACTCTGTGTTCTTTTCCAGTGGTGACAGGGATCTCGGGGCTGCTATGAAGGTTCTACTGGGGAGTCAGGCTTCATCTCGATTTGAAGCATGGAATTCTGCTTTCCTTTCTAGTTGTAAAAGGGGAATCATTCTTCGTGTCTTGATCACGAGGTTCATTAGGGCTTTTTCTCTCGGCTGAGCATGGGTGTCAGGTTTCTCATCATGTTGTGAGGGGATAGTCGGTGTTCGATTGGAGCTTTGCTAGATCATCAGGACTTATCTCCACTGGAGGTGGAACTCAGAGTTCTCAGTAGCTTCCGCGGGAGGGCACTTGAGTTTCAATAGGAGACAGAGGCCTCCTCTTGTGGTGGGAGAAGAAGAAAGGATACATCTAGAGTTGAAGCGGGGTTTGAATGCTCATATCGTGAGGACATGGGCAATACAGAGCTCTTCTAGAGCTGTGCATGGAAACTGGGTTTTTCTCTCAATTGAAGATGGATATTCTGGAAGCCCCTTCAATTGTAAATAGGGATTCAAGTCTCCTGTGGTCTCTTGAGAGAGAACTCGGGATTGCTCTCCAGGCACTGTAGGAAAAAAGGGCCTCAAGTGACGTTGTCTGGGGCTTCTCGTGGTATATGGCGATTGCAAAGGGAAGTATGGCTTTCATTTCGAGTTATGCCAGGGAACTCAGGGAGACACTCATATTGCCTCAGGAAAGAAAAGTTGTGAGGGGAAGTTCGTGATTGATCTCGAGTCAATGCAGAGGAATCGGGCTTCAATTCACATTGAAAGTGGGTAATCCCAAAGTGTTTCTCGAATTTGGGCAGGAATCTTTCCGATCCCTCGAGTTGCAAAAGGGGCCTCACGGATCCTCTCAAGTTGTCTCTGGGAAGTCCAGAAACCTTTTGTAGTGTGGAGAGCCTTTGGAATGTCTTTCGAGACAGTGCAGGGGAATAGGATCTGATCTGGAGTTGAGGCGCTAACCTCAGTGTGCCTCTCCAGTTCTTACATGGATCACAGTGTTCCTACGAAGTTTCAAAAGGGGAGTCATGCCAAGTCTCTTGTTGAGGCATGGAACTCCACTAACTTTTCGAGTTGTAAAAGGGGTGGTAGGCCTCCTGTTGAGTTGATTTTCTGTCCTGGGGCTTTTTCTCTATGATGCACCTGGGAAATCAGGCCTCCCTGAGTGGTGTTACTTGATCCTGGGAGTTCCCTTTGAATTGGGATGGTGGAATCAGTCCTTATATTGAGCGGATGGTTAAATTGGTGTCTTTTTGAATTGTGGCACGACTCCCCGAGGTCCTCTCGAGTTTTAAGAGGACATAGGCCTCCTCTTCAGATTTGACAGAAACATCGGGATTAATTTCCATACGAAGCAGGGCAATCGATCCTCACCTTGAGATGACGAGTGGAAAGCGGGTCTCTTCTTGAGCTGTGGCAGGAACCTAGCTGCTCCTCTTGGGTTTAGCCAGGTATCTCGGGGAAACTCTTCAGTTGCCTGTAGTGTGCCGAGTATCCTTTCGAGTTTGAAGTGGGAATGTGGGACTTCTCTTAAGACGCTGCAGCAGAAAAGGGTGTCCTGTCGCGTGGAATGGAGAATTTCATAGTTTATCTGGAGTTGCGGCTTGAAGCTTGGAGGTATTCTCGCATTATGACGGAACCACTTGGACTTGCTATTTTTGCCTCAGGGAAGTCAGGTCTCCTTTCCTGTTGAAAGTGGAACTTTGCAATTCCATTGGAGTCGCTGCAGGGCATGAGGGCCACATTTAGACTTGAGTGGGTAAACTCAGTATTCCTTTCAAGTGACCACATGGATCTTGGTGTTGCTCTGATGATTGCACTGGGGAATCAAGCCTAGTCTTTGTTGAGGAGGGAGCTCTACTTTACCCCCGAGTTGTAAAAGGACTATCAGGTCTGCTTTCTGTTTTAGCGGGAAATTTGCGCTTTTTCGAGAGTCTCAGCAGGGAATTCATGCCTCCGACCATGTTGCGAGTTGATACTCCGTGTTCCACTGGAGCTGCTGCAAACACAACAAAACTCATCTCTAGTTGAGTGTGAACTCGGAGTCCTTTGAACATGCTGCAGTATCTACAGTGTTGCCCTCAAGTGTAAATAGATGTGACAGGACTCCTCCTGTGGTACGAGGTGAAATTGGGATTCCTCTTCAGTTGAACGTGGAATGCTCATTATCTTCAGCTGAGGTGTGATCACTGGCCTTTTCTTAAATTGTGGTGGGGAAAATCGGTTTTCTTCTCTCATTGGGACTGGTAGCTCTGGGAGACCCTTAAGTGGCATCAAGGAACTCAAGCCTAATCGAATTTGGAGAAGGAACTTGGGACTTTTGTCTACGTGCTGTAGGAAAAAAAGGGGGGGGCATCATCTTGCTCTGAAAGAGGAATTTCGAGGTTATTCTCGAGTTGCGGTGGGAAATGTGGTGATCCTCTCGAGTGACGATGGATATATCAGGGGGCCTCCTGTGTTGTTTCTGGGAAGTCAGAACGCCTTTCCATTTGCAAGGGGAACCTCGGGATTCCTTTGGAATCACTGCAGAGAAGTAGGTCTGCATCTAGATTTGAGTCCGTTTAACTCAGAATTCCTCTCCAGTAGCGAAAGGGTTGCTCTCAAAATTGTCTTGGGGAGTCAGGCCTCGTCTCGTGTTCAGACATGGTACTCCACTTTCTTCTCGAGTTGTAAAAGGAGTGTTAGGCCACAATTGAGTTAAATTTTACCTGGAGATTTTGTTGAAAATCCTCAGGAGACAGGTCTCCACTCGTCTTGTGAGTTGATATTCGAGGATATATTTGAATCTGTGCAGTGGAATTAGACAATATCTCGAGTGGGTGGGGACATTGGTACCTTTTCCAATTGTGTTTTGAAACCCGGAATTCTCCCGCGTTTAAAGGTGTTACAGGTCTCCTCGTACTGTGCGACGGGAACGTCCGGATTCCATTCCAGACAAAGCGGGGGAATCGACTTTCATCTGGAAAAGAGGACTGGAAAACGGGACACTTTGTCAGTTGTGGCAGGAAATTCGGTGTTCCTCTCGGTTCAGTTCAGTTCAGTCGCTCAGTCCTCTCCCACTCTTTGCGACCCCATGATTCACAGCACGCCAGTCCTCTCTGTCCATCACCCTTTCCCACAGTTCATTCAATCTCATGTCCATCCAGTCGGTGATGCCATCCAGCCATCTCATTCTCCGTCGTCTACGTCTCCTCCCACCCCCAATCCCTCCCAGCATCAGACTCTTTTCCAGTGAGTCAACTCGTCACATGAGGTGGCCAAAGTATTGGAGTTTCGGCTTTAGCATCAGTCCTTCCAATGAACACCCAGGATTGATTTCCTTTAGAATGGACTGGATGGATCTCCCTGCAGTCCAAGGGACTCTCAAGAGTCTTCTCCAGCACCACAGTTCAAAAGCATCAATTCTTCGGCGATCAGCTTTCTTCACAGTCCAACTCTCACATCCATACATGACCACGGGAAAAATCATAACCTTGACTAGACGGAACTTGGTTGCCAAAGTAATGTCTCTGCTTTTTAATATGCTATCTAGGTTGGTTATAAATTTCCTTCCAAGGAGTAAGCGTCTTTTAATTTCCTGGCTGCAATCAGCATCTGCAGTTTTTCTGGAGCCCCCCATAAATGAAAGTCTGACGGTTTCCAAGGATTCCTCATCTATTTCCCATGAAGTGATGGGACCAGATGCCATGATATTCGTTCTCTGAATGTTGAGCTTCAAGCCAAATTTTCACTCTCCTCTTTCACTTTCATCAAGAGGCCTTTGAATTCCTCTTTACTTTCTGCCATAAGGGTGGCGTCATCTGCATATCTGAGGTTATTGATATTTCTCCCAGCAATCTTGATTCCAGCTTGTGCTTCTTCCAGTCCAGCGTTCCTCATGAGGTCGTCTGCATATAAATTAAATAAGCAGGGTGACAATATACAACCTTGAAGTACTCCTTTTCCTATTTGGAACCAGTCTGTTGTTCCATGTCCAGTTCTAACTGTTGCTTCCTGACCTGCATAAAGGTTCCTCAAGAGGCAGGTCAGGTGGTCTGGTATTCCCATCTCTTTCAGAATGTTCCACAGTTTATTGTGATCCACACAGTCAAAGACTTTGGCATAGTCAATGAAGCAGAAATAGATGGTTTTCTGGAACTCTCTTGTTTTCTCCATGATCCAGCGGATGTTGGCAATTTGATCTCTGGTGCCTCTGCCTTTTCTAAAACCTGCTTGAACATCTGGGAGTTCACAGTTCACATATTGCTGAATCCTGGCTTGGAGAATTTTGAGCATGACTTTAGTAGCGTGTGAGATGAGTGCGATTGTGCTTTAGTTTGGGCATTCTTTGGCATTGCCTTTCTTTGGGATTGGAATGAAGACTGACCTTTTCCAGTCCTGTGGCCACTGCTGAGTTTTCCAAATTTGCTGGCATATTTTGTGAAGCACTTTCACAGCATCATCTTTCAAGGTTTGAAATAGCTCAATTGGAATTCCATCACGTCCACTAGCTTTGTTCATAGTGATGCTCTCTAAGGCCCACTTGACTTCACATTTCAAGATGTCTGGTTCCAGGTGAGTGATTATGCCATCGTGATTATCTTTGTCCTGAAGATCATTTTTTACAGTTCCTCTGTGTATTCTTTCCACCTCTTCTTAATATCTTCTGCTTCTGTTAGGTCCATACAATTTATGTTCTTTATCGAGCCCATCTTTGCATGAAATGTTCCCTTGATATCTCTGATTTTCTGGAATGGTTATGTCAGTGTCACTTTTGAGTCGCCTAAAAGATGTTAAGTAACCTGTCGAGTTTTAAGCGGAAATGTGGGATTTCTCCTGAGAGTCGGCAACGGAAAAGTTGAACATCTCGCCTTGAGGGAAGAATCTTGTGATTTTTCTCGAGTTGTGGCGGGAAGCTTTGGGTTCCTCTTGAGCTGCGACGGGGAATTCAGGAACTCGCTCGTGTCGTTCCAGGGAAGTCAGGTCTCATTTTGTGTTAGAAGGGGAACCTCGGGATTTCTCTCGAGGTGTGGCAGAGGAATAGGGCCTCATCTAGCGTTGTGTACATAAACTGTGTGCTCCTCTTCAGTGGGGATGGCTATGTCGGTGAAGTTTTGAGTTGTATAAAGGGTGTCAAGTACCCATTCAAATTTCAAGTGGGAATTTGGGATTTCTCTTGGGACTCTGCAGTGGAAATGTTCCTCATCACGCATTGCGTGGAGAATCAGGTTGTTTTTTTCAAGTTGTGGCGGGAAGCTTGGTATTCTTCTCAAATTGTGAGGGGGACCTTATGAACTCGCTCGTGTTGCCCCAGGGAAGTAAGGATTCCTCTCGTGTTGAAAGAGGAACCTCGGGATTTCCCTTGAGGCACAGTAGAGCAATAGGGCCCCATCTTGCGTTGAGTCGGTCAACTGTGTTTTCCTCTCAAGTGGCGACAGGGATCTCGGGGATGCTATGAAGGTTCTGCTGGGGAGTCAGGTTTCGTCTCGATTTGAGGCATGGAATTCTGCTTTCCTTTCGAGTTGTAAAATGGGAACAAGTACTCTTGTCGTGATCAGGCTGTTCATTAGGGCTTTTTTTATAGGCTCAGCATGGGTGTCAGGATTCCCATCACATTGTGAGGGGATCGTCGGTTTTCCATTGGAGCTTTGCTAGATCATCCGGAACTACTTTGATTGGAGTTGGAACACAGAGTCCTTTATCCTTGCATCAGGACCCTCGGGAGTGCCCTCGAGTTTCAATAGCAGACAGAGGCCTTATCTTGTTGTGGGAGAGGAAGAAAGGATTCCTCTAAATTTGAAACAGGGTTTTAACGATCATATCGTGAGGAGGTGGGGAATACAGAGCTCTTCTTGAACAGTGGATGGAAACTCAGGGTTTCACTCGACTGAAGATGGGTGTTCTGTGAGCCAATTCAATTGTAAATAGGGATTCAAGCCTCCTATGTTATCTTGATAGTCAACTCGGGATTGCTCTCCAGGCGCTGCAGGAAAAAAAGGGCCTCATGTGAAGTTGCCTGGGGCTTCTCGTGGTTTTTGGCGAGTTGCGAAGGGAAGTTTGGATTTCCTTTCGAGTTACGCCAGGAACTCAGGGAGACACTCGTGTTGCCTCAAGGAAGTCAATTTGCAAGGGGAAGGTCGTGATTGTTCTCGAGTCAATGCAGAGGAATCGGGCTTCAATTCACATTGAAAGGGGTAATGCCAGAGTATTTCTAGGTTGGGGGCAGGAAACTTTCGGATCCCTCGAGTTCCAAAAGAGGCCTCACGGAGCATCTCAAGTTGTCTCTGAGAAGTCCGGAATCCTTTTGAGCTGTGAGAAGCCTTTGGGATGTCTTTCGATTCAGTGCAGGGGAATAGGGTCTGATCTGGAGTTGAGGCCCTAACCTCAGGGTGTCTCTACAGTTCTGACATGGGTCTCAGTCTTCCTATGAAGTTTCAACAGGGGAGTCATGCCACGTCTCTTGTTGAGGCTTGAAACTCTGCTATCTTTTCGAGTTGTCCAAGGGGTGGGAGGCCTCCTGTTGAGTTCAATTTCTGTCCTGGGGCTTTTCCTCCATGATGCACCTGCGAAGTGAGGCCTCCCTTATTGGTGTTAATTGATCCCGGGAGTTCTCTTTGAATCAGCACAGTGGAATCAGTCCTTATTCGAGTGGAAGGGATACTTCGTGTCTTTTTGAATTGCGACACGACTCCCCAGGGTCCTCTCGAGTTTCAAGGGGACATAGGCCTCCTCTTCACATTCAACAGGAACATCGGGATTAATTTCCATATGAAAAAGGGGAATCGATCCTCACCTCGACATGACGAGTGGAAAACTGGTCTCTTCTTGAGTTGTGGCAGGAACCTCGCTGCTCCTCTCGAGGTTGGTCGGGTATCTCGGGGAACTCTTTGAGGTGCATATAGGGTGCTGAGTATTCTTTCGAGTTTGAAGAGGGAATGTGGGATTTCTCTTAAGATGTTAAGCAATTAGACTATCCCTGCTGCTAGAGCTGCTGCATCCATTCAACTGTGGAAATGCAGGCTAAAAAAAACCCCGCATCTTTCCGAGAAGTTCTCCAAATGGGTTTAGGAACAACACGTTTGCAAACCAGAGTTGATGACATGCATGTCCATGGAAACTTGACACCTCTCAACAAATGCACAACAAATGATTCCTAGACATACATTCCATGCAAAACGGATCACAAATCCAGAAGGAAATGGAGCAGACATTAGACATGAGCTCTGAGTCTTCACACACAATACAGAATGACACTACACAAAGAGTAACGAGGGAACAGTGAACTTTGTCAAATCCAAGATTTGGACTCTGGGAAAGACCTTCTGAAAAATGCAAACGAGACATCCCACGTTGGGAGACAACTGTTTGCATACACAGAACTTAGGTAGGATTTGGCTCTTAATACACAAAACACATGATCGCAAACGAGCCTGAAGGAAGGGTCTGAAGGGACACCAGGTGAAGGAAGGGACACGGAGAGTACACCGAATGATGCCCAGCACTGAGGGCCTGAGAAATACGATCTAGCTGCACTTCCCGAGACGCGTGTTACCCTGGACTAGGCCTGTTCTACCTGGAGGCTCAGAGAGATGGACACTGAGGAAGGGGAAGAGAAATCCTTGGCATTTCTATCACTCACAGCAAACACTTAGAAGGAGAAGGCAAGTATCAACCCCACTGACGGTGACATTCCCTGAAAGGCAATAGCTAGGAGTCCATCTAACCCAGGAGGGAAGCCCCTGTTCTCAGAGAACTGCAAGAGATGGATGAAAGAAGGTGATGCCCACCAATCCAGTGGAAAATAAGCTATGCTCACGGATCTAAAGAATTCCTCCTGGTAAGATGATGTCGGTTCCCCCTCCCCCCAACCCCCACAGTGGGGCAATCCAGAGTTTCCACGCTATTCCTCTCAAAATACCAACAGCTCTTCTCAGGGTAATATAACCAAAGAATTCCAAAATGTCTATGGAAATATTAAGAGTCAAAGGAGTCAATGCAATCTGCCACAAAGTCGTGAAATGGACATCACAGGCTGCCCGATAACCAGTTAGACTATCACACTAGGATCATCAGGACAGCATGGTACTGGGAAGAAATGAAACACACAGAACCAGATCCATGGAATGGAATTGAGGGTCCAGAAATAAACCCAAGCTTCTATGGTCAATTCCTCGATGCCAAAGGGGAGTACACAATACGAAAGGGAACAAGAGCCTCTGCAACGAAAGACAATGGGAATTGGAGATGGTTCCATCTGAAAAATCACATTGGCTTTTGGTCTCATAACACCTCAGATTCAGTGAAACACATCAACGCAAAACTGAAGAGATGAAAGTCCTGGAAATAAACAAGGGACATTGGCTCCTTAATGTCAGGGACTTCTCAACATGTGTGGGGGGTGAAGAAAAATTGGGTGTCTTCAAGTCAAGGAAACAGGAAACCAAAGGACACCAATGGGCTTGCATCCATTTGAACAGCTATGCAAAAGAAAAGCTAAGCATTCACAAATCAAAATGGTAACAAACTGAACACAAAAGAATATTTGCAAACAGAATATCGGCGAAGGGGTTCCTTCATAAAAGAGAGTGAGAAATCCCACCACTAAGTCTCCCAGAATTGACCACAGACGAATCCTTTCCCCTCACACAAACTCCAGTCCCAAATCATTACCTCACTCGAAAGGAAAAACTATAGCCTCACCCTAGGTCAATATTATACATGTGTACATGCATTCACAGTTTGTGAGCATCCACAGGAGAGACACAGAGAAGAAGAGACAGACTGAATTTGGACAGGTCATAAAAGACAGGTCATAAAAGGAACGAGGGACAGAGACTGAACAATGGAGAGAGGAAACGAGTCAATTTCACAGAATTTGCATGAATCTCTCTTGAGGATGGAAACAATGACAGTGCCTATTTCCCCTCGATGATTATACTCAAAGACAAGGATGTGGGGAGCCACTGTTGGAACAGCCTCCCCCACCCCTCGAGGCTGAGTGGGACACTTGAGTAGGACGAGGAAGGTTGATATCAGAAGGGGCGATGTCTGATTATGAACTTCCGATCCTCCCAATGCGGGGGTCAAGAAATAGGCAGAAAGGGGACTGCCTTCGCCCAGGTCCCAGAGCCCAACCAGGCCTGATTCTGCACCATTCTGTGCTAGGTCAGCCCTGTGTGGAATCCTTCCTTTGGGAAGTCTGTGTCCAAGCTCCTTTTGATGGAGGCCCAAAGTTTGAACAGGCACTGGAGCTCTTCGTAAGCTGACATACCTAGGCAGGAGATGAGAGAGGGACCCCCACTCTGCACACGGAGAGACTGGGGAAACCCTGCGGGGCACATGTCTTGCCCAGGGCCACATCACTCCTGAGAAGAAGGAGCCTGGGTTGAAAGCAGCTCTGTCCTCAGAGCTCAGGCTCTGGCTGCACCAAGTTCTCCCCAAGGCTGTTGGATGGGGTGTGTAGGTGTCACTTTGCCTGCACGTGGACTAAGGGCGTTGGGGAACAGCCAGAAACCAGAGGTTCCCTTTGGGAGCTTGTGGAAGGGACCTCAGCCACGAACCCAGGAAATGATGTCACTTCCTGGCAACAGAACCCAACAGAACCCGCAACACATGTATCCAGGCCTCCACAGCGGAAAGGAGCCCCAGGCCAGATCACCTGCTGTCAAGATGTTCTGCTGCTTGCCCCTGCTAAGAGGCCGGGGTCTCAGGAGAGCTCACAGGCAGAGTGTGTGGGAATGCAGTCGACCCTGGCTCAGGCACCCCCCTCCTCGATAGGCCTCTGACCCTTTGCCCGAGGGAACAGAAATGTAACAGGGGAGCCCCAGACCGGGTCCAGCCACATCTCCCGTCCCACGCGGGGAAGATTGAGGCCTTTTGCTGTGTGTGGATGGGGGTTTCTCTGGGTGTGTCGAACTCAAGCAAGCCCAGCCACATGAAGGTCAGGAGTCCATGGGCTGCTTGTGGCCACACCCCAGGGGAGAGCAGGCTGGGTGGCATGAGGAGAGTCCGGGCAGTGCCAGCTGCCCATGCTGGCCTCATACCCTCATGAGGTTCTCCGTCCTTCCGGGTGGGTATTTGAGCAGACACTTGTGTCTCTGGTCTTTCTTGGAGCAGAAGGGCAGGCAGGCAGAAGCAGCCGCCATCCTGGCCAGGCACAGCTCAGAAATATCGAAGCAGGGCTGGCTGATGGTCACTATCATTGCAGATCGTCCCATCTGAGGTGCCCCTGAGGGGCACACCCTATCTGCCTCCCAGAGGGAGGGCTCAGCGCACCAGCCCCCTGCCCTGGAGGCTAAGTACAGGCTCCAGGTGAGAGTGGCCTCGGAGGGCTCAGCCCAAATGGCGTTGAAGAGGAAGAGGGCAAGGCCTGCTGCTCAGACACCACCCAGCACACAACCCGGGGCCCAGTCTCAGGCTGCCACGAACTCAGCACAGCTGGCTCTGACCCGGAGCTCTGAGAAGCCCTGCCTCGGAGACAGCTGGAGAACCTAGAGCCCAGCAGGGCAGAGCACAGAGGTGAGGCGGCTGGGGCTGCTGCATGTGGGTGTGGGGAGGCGGTGCTGAGCCACAGAGAGAGGAGTCTCCCAGAGCTGGGGCTGGGCCTGGACCAAAGGCTGGCCTCACACCACCCATCTTGGAGACTGCAGAGAAGACTCCGATGGTGGGCCTTCTTAGCGAATCTCTAGGAAGCTTTCTGGCCCACTTAGGCATATTGCAAGGCTGGTCTGTGGCAAACTCTTCTTCTCCCCCAGCTCTAGCTCTGGCCGTCAAACTCAGCCAGCCTCCAAGTCCAAGACCTGTCACTAAGGAGGAGGAGAGAGGTCCAAGTGCAGGACCCAGGGATCCAGTGAAGCGAGACCGAGACCTGAGACGTCCCCTCCCAATGACACGGGGCCAGCCGGGTACTGGCCAGCACCCTCAGCACATCGGATTTCTGTGCCAGGATGACCCCCAGCCCCAGGCCCCGATGTCCCACCCGGCCTTCCAGAAACTCCACCTCCACGTGGACTTGCTCCTACTCAGGCTTTGGCAGCAGAACCCCAGTCAAGGCCTAAGTGACCACATGTGCAGAGGCAGCCTGCCCTGGCTCCTGCAAAGGACTCAGACGCCCACCATGACTGTCCCACCCCACAGGGAGAACAGGCCCCTGCTCTGGACAGAGACCCAGAGCCCTTCGGCAACCAAATCATCCAGGGGCGCGGTTGGCACTGCAGCCTCCATCCCTGTATGTTCTCCATGGATGCTGTCCACTCCCTCCCCACCCAGGGGAGACTGAATTTCCTTAACCTGAGCTGGTTTTCATTGGGGTCCTAGGCATTTTTCTCCTCCTCTTTATTTTCTTTTATAGCTTTCTGTATATTTTGCTCCTAAGTGTGTGTCAATAAAGCTTCCTTCGTTGATGCCAGTTGGGAATATGGAGGCCTTCAAAATGCTGTGTAAGCATCACCACTGTCTACATTGGGACGCCCTCATTCTATCCACCCTCACTTAAAAAAAAGAAAAAAAGCCTCCATTCATGGCAAGCAGTCCCCATCCAACTCTCCTCCCCCTGACAACATTGAGTAGTCTTCTCTCTGCATTTCTTCCCATCCTTTCGGGGTCCCCAGTCAATGCCAATCACTAAAATGAGAGGAAACTGGATTTTGCTCTGACTAAAGGTGAATGTTATAGTCTCTCAGTATTGTTAGTCTTGGCATTCCCGTGAATTCTACAGTCCATGGAATTCTCTAGATCAGAATCCTGGAATCGGTAGCTTTTCCTTTCTCCAGGGGATTGTGCTGATACCCCACATATTGGAAGACCAAACTGGAGAATTCTGGTTTCTATGTCATTTGAAGGATCATTTGGGTATCTGATAGGACCAGGTAGATCTTTACAAGATGTCATCTGCCAAATGAAGCCCTCTCGGCAAGTGTGTTCAGAATCTCCAGGTAGCATTGCTGTTGCAAGTGGGACACCTCAGGCACAAGAGAAAGGCTGAGTTCTTCCGCCGGCACAAACAAACTCACAGCAATAAACCAGGCAGGAGAAATGGAAAGATAAACCCACACCAACAAAGGGACAAATATTCCTCAGAACACAAGGCCAGAGAAAGACCCACCATTCTTGTGGCCCCCACACGCTGGAGAAAATCAATGATCGGGAAGGAAACAGAAGAAACATGTGCAGGTCCAATGAGAGGCAATGCACATGGCTAGTGTAGCTCAGAGACAGCCTGACGCTTCACATGGACATGCGGGCAAAGGGAAACACAGTGCAAGTGGTGCTGGTCATCATCTCAGAGCTAGGTGCTCAGGATGGTGACAACCAAGCTTCAGGACCATGAGAGGGAGTGGAGGGCCTAGCAGGGCCCATACACATTTCTCTCGCTCTCTGGCAGAAGAGTGTGACAGACCCATCATAGTCCCACAGGAGCATCACTTGAGGATAAGTGCCCACCCTCAGGGTGGATCCCACTCCACATCTGGGACGGTTGTTCCTGTCCTCTGAAATGCTCACCTCTGGCGGTCTGAAACCGCAGGCCTGCTGGGCGCCTGTGGAGTCGAAACTCACTTCAACTACTCACACAGCCAAGGACACTCAAGTATTCTTGTGGCCTCTGGCTCAAAGATGGAAGATCAGCACCCTGTCAACCCGACCTGGGGATCGGGGCTGAAAGGGAGGCCGCACCCGACTCCCTTTTTACTGGACACAGCGTCCCTGCTGCTAGAGCTGCTGAATCCATTCATTTGTGGAAATGCAAGCTGAAAAACCCCCATCTTTCCAAGAAGGTCTACAAAAGAGTTTATGAGCAACGCATTTGGAAACCAGAGGGGATGACATGCATGTCCATGGAAACTTGACACCTCTCAACAAATGCACTTCAAATGATTCCTAGACATACGTTCCATGCAAAACGGTTCACAAATCCAGAAGGAAATGGAGCAGACATTAGACATGAGCTCTTAGTCTCCAACACAATACAGTAAGGCACTACACAATGAGTAACCAGGGAACACAGTGAACGTTGTCTAACCAAGATTTGGACTCTGGGAAATATGGTCTATAAAAAACAAACGACACCTCCCAAGCTGAGAGACAACTGTTTACAGACACAGAACTTAGGCAGGATTTGGCTCCTAATACACAAATGACATGAACACAAACGAGCCTGAAGGAGAGGACTGTGAAGGGACACCAGGCGAAGGAAAGGACACAGAGAGTACACGGAGTGATGCCCAGCATTGAGGGCCTGAGAAACACGGTCTAGCTGAACTCCCTGAGACTCATGGGACCCTGGGCTTGGCATGTTCTACAAAGAAGCTCAGAGAGATGGACAGTGAGGATGGGGAAGAGAAATCCTTGGCATTTCTAACACTCACTGCAAACGCTTAGAAGAACAAGGCAAGGATCAACCCCACCGACAGTGATATTCCCTGAAAGGTAATAGCTAGGAGTCCATCTAACTCAGGAGGGAAGTCCCTCTTCTCAGAGAACTGCAATAGATGGATGAAAGAAGGTGAAGCCCACCAATCCAATGGAAAATAAGCTGTGCTCACGGAGCAGAAGAATTCCTCCTGGAAAGATGATGTCAGTTCCCCATCCCCCTGATCCCCACAGTGGGGCATTACAGAGGTTCCACGCTATTCCTCTCAAAATACCAACTGCTGCTCTCAGAGCATTATAACCAAAGATTTCCAAAATGTCTATGGAAACACAAAGGAGACAAAAGGGTCAATGCGATTTGCCGCAAAGCCCTGAAATGGACAGAGCAGGCTGCCTGATAGCCAATTTGATTATCACACCAGGATAACAGGACAGTATGGTACTGGGAAGAAATGAAACACGCAGAACCAAATCCATGGAATGGAATTGAGGGTCCAGAACTAAACCCAAGCTTCTACGGTCAATTCATTGACGCCAAAGGAGGGGAGGCGATAAGAATGGGAACAAGAGCCTCTGCAACGAAAGGACGTGGGAAATGGAGATGGTTCCATCTCAACAATCACATTGGCTTTTGGTCTCAGAACACGTCAAATTCAGTGAAACACATCAACGCAAAGCCTGAAGTGATGAAACTCCTGGAAATAAGCAAGGGGCATAGGGTCCTCCTTGTCAGGGATTTCTCAACATGTGTGTATGTGGGGGGAAGCAAAATTGGGTCTCTTCAATTCAAGGAAACAGGAAACCAAGGGACACCCACCAGCTTCCATCCACTTGAACAGCTTTGCAACAGAAAAGCTAAGCATTCACAAATCAAAATGGTAACAAAGTGAACACACAAGCATATTTGCAAGCAGAATATCGGAGAAGGGTTATTATGTAAGAGAATGAGAACTCACACCACTAAGCCTCCCAGAACAAACCCCAGACCTAACCCTTCCCCTAACACCAACTCCAACCCCAAACCTTTACCTCACTCAAAATGAAACCCAAAGCCTCGGCCTAGGCCAAAAATATACATGCGTACATGCCTTCACAGGCATGCGAGCATCCACAGGAGAGACACAGAGTGGAAGAGACAGACTGAATTTGGAAAGGTCAAGAAAGAGAGGAAACGAGGAAGAGAGACTGAATAATGCAGAGAGGAAATGAGTCGATTTCACAGAATTTGAATGAATCTCTCTAGAATTTAGAAAAAAATGACTGTGCCTATTCTCTTGCAAGTGGTAAAATGACCCACGATGATGGGACTCAAAGACAAAGATGCGGGGAGCCACTGTTGGGGAGGCCTCCCCTCCCCTCGAGGCTGAGTGGGACACTTGAGTAGGAAGAGAAAGGTTGATATCAGAGGGGACGATGTCTGAATATGACTTTCTGGTCCTCCCAATCTGGGGGTCAAGAAATAGGCAGGAAGGGAACTGCCTTTTCCCAGGTAACATAGCCCATCCAGGCCTGATTCTGCCCTTTTCTGTGTTAGGTCAGCCCTGTGTTGAATCCATCTTTTAGGAAGTCTCAGTGTCCAAGCTCCATGTGAGAGCAGCCCAAAGTTTGAACAGGCACTGGAGCTGTTCGTAGGTTGACAGACCTAGGCAGGAAATGGGAGAGTGAGCCCCACTCTGCAGATGGAGAGACAGGAAACCCGGCAGGGCACATGACTTGCCCAGGGCCACATCACTTCTGAGAAGAAGAAGCCTGGGCTGAAAGCAGCTGTGTCCTCAGAGCTCAGGCCCTGGCTGCACCCAAGCCTCCCAAAGGCTGTGGGGTGGGCTGTGTGGGTGTCACTGTGCCTGCACGTGGCCTAAGGAAGTGGGGGAACAGCCAGAAACACAGAAGTTCCCTTGGGGAGCTTTGTGGAAGGGACCTCAGCCACGAACCAGGAAATGATGTCATTTCCTGGCAACAGAACCCAACAGAACCCACAACCCGTGTATCCAGGCTTGGCCAGCGGAGAGGAGCCCCTGGCCAGATCGCTTGCTGTCAAGATGTTTTACTGTTTGCCCCTGCCCAGAGGCCGGGTCCTCAGGCGAGCTCACAGGCCGAGTGTGTGGGAATGCAGTCGATGCTGGCTCAGGGGTCCCCCGAGAGGTCTCTGGCCCTTTGCCCGAAGGGACAGAAAGGTAACAGGGGAGGCCCAGGCCGGGTCCGGCCACCTCTCCCATCCCACCCGGGGAAGCCTGAGGCCTTTCCCTGTGTGTGGATGGGGGTTTCTTGGGGTGTGTCTGCCTCAATCACGCCCAGCCGCATGTGGGTCAGGAGCCCGTGGGATGCTTGTGTCCACACCCCAGGGGAGAGCAGGCTGGGTAGCATGGGCAGAGTCCGGGCAGAGCTGGCTGCCCAGGGTGACCTCACGCCCTCATGGGGGTCTCCGAATTCCCGGGTGGGTATCTGAGACACACGTCTCTCTGGTCTTTCTGGGAGTAGAAGGGCAGGCGGGCAAAAGCAGCAGCCATCCTGGTCAGGCTCAGCTCAGAAATATTGAAGCAGGGCTGGCTGATGGTTACTGTAATTGCAGATCGTTCAAGGGCACACCACATCCACCTCCCAGAGGCAGGGCTTAGAGCACCAACCCCCTGCCTGGGAGGCCCAGTGCAGGCTCCAGGTGAGCGTGGTCATGGAGGGCTCAGCCCACCTGGCGATTAGGAGGAGGCGGGCAAGACTTGCTGCCCAGACGCCACCCAGCACACACCCCGGGGCCCAGTCTCAGGCTGCCATGGAGCTCAGCACAGCCGGCTGTGACCCAGAGCTCCGAGATGCCCTGCCTCGGATGCAGCAGGAAGACCTGGAACTCAGTACGGCAGAGCACGGAGGTACGCTGGCTGGGGTTAATGCCTGTGAGCGTGGGGACGCGGTGCTGAGCCACACAGGGAGGAGTCCCACAGAGCTGGGGCTGGGCCTGGATCAAAGGCTGGTCTCATACCACCCATCTTGGAGACTTCAGAGAAGACTCCGATGCTGTGACTTCTTAGCGAATCTCTAGGAAGCTTTCGTGCCCACTTAGGCACATGGCAAGGCTGGCCTGTCGCAAATTTTTCTTCTTCCACAGCTCTAGCTCTGGGCATCAAACTCAGCCAGCCTCCACGTCCAAGACCTGTCCATAAGGAGATGGGAACTCAAGGAGCAGGACCCAGGGATCCACTGAGGGGAGATCGAGACCTGAGACGTCCCCTCCCAATGTCATGGGTCCAGTCGGGTACTGGCCAGCACCCTCAGCACATCCGAAATCTGTGCCTGCACGACTGCCAACCCCAGGCACCGATGTCCCACCCCACCTTCCAGAAACTTCACCTCCATGTGCACTTGCACCTGCTCGGGCTTTGGTGGCAGAACCCGAGTCAGGGCCTGAGTGACTACTTTCGCAGTGGCAGCCTGACCTGCCTCCTACCAAGGACTGAGACGCCCACCATGACTGTCCCAAACTTGCAGGTAGAACAGGACCCTGCTCTGGACAGAAGCCCAGAGCCCTTTGGCAACCACATAATCCAGGGGCGCGGTTGGCTCTGCAGGATCCATCCCTGTGTGTTCCCCATGGACGCCGTCCACTCCCTCCCCACCCAGGGGAGATTTACATTCCTTACCCTGAGCTGATTTTCATCAGGGTCCTAGGCATTTTTCTCCTCGTCCGAAATGCAGTACTTGGATGCAATCTTAAAAAAGACAGAATGATTTCTGTTCGTTTCCAAGGTAAACCATTCAGTGTTACAGTAATCCAGGTCTATGCCCCAACAAGTAACGCTGAACAAGCCGAAGTTGAATGGTTCTATGAAGACCTACAAGACCTTTTAGAACTAACACCCAAAAAAGATGTCCTTTTCATTATAGGGGACTGGAATGCAAAAGTAGGAATTCAAGAAACACCTGGAGTAACAGGCAAATTTGGCCTTGGAGAATGGAATGAAGCAGGGCAAAGGCTAATAGAGTTTTGTCAAGAGAACGCACTGGTCATAGCAAACACCCTCTTCCAACAACACAAGAGAAGACTCTACACGTGGACATCACCAGATGGTCCACACCGAAATCTGTTTGATTATATTCTTTGCAGCCAAAGATGGAGAAGCTCTATACAGTTAACAAAAACAAGACCAGGAGCTGACTGTGGCTCAGATCATGAACTCCTTATTGCCAAATTCAGAATTAAATTGAAGAAAGTAGGGAAAACCACTAGACCATTCAGGTATGACTTAAATCAAATCCCTTATGATTATACAGTGGAAGTGAGAAATAGATTTAAGGGACTAGATCTGATAGATAGAGTGCCTGATGAACTCTGGACGGAGGTTCCTGACATTTTACAGGAGACAGGGACCAAGACCAATCCCATGGAAAAGAAATGCAAAAAAAGCCAAATGGCTGTCTTAAGAACCCTTTCAAATAGCTGTGAAAAAAAGAGAAGCAAAAAGCGAAGGAGAAAACGAAAGATATAAGCATCTGAATGCAGAGTTCCAAAGAATAGCAAGGAGAGAAAAGAAAGCCTTCCTCAGTGATCAATGCAAAGAAATAGAGGAAAACAACAGAATAGGAAAAAGAAGAGATCTGTTCAAGAAAATTAGAGATTCCAAGGGAACATTTCATGCAAAGATGGGCTCGATAAAGGACAGAAATGGTAGGGACCTAACAGAAGCAGAAGATATTGAGAAGAGGTGGCAAGAATACACAGAAGAACTGTACAAAAAAGATCTTCACGAGCAAGATAGTCATGATAACGTGATCACTGACCTAGAGCGAAATATCTTGGAATGTGAAGTCAAGTGGGCCTTAGAAAGCATCACTACGAACAAAGCTAGTGGTGGTGATGGAATTCCAGTTGAGCTATTTCAAGTCTTGAAAGATGATGCTGTGAAAGTGCTGCACTCAATATGCCAGAACATTTGGAAAACTCAGCAGTGGCCACAGGACTGGAAAAGGTCAGTCTTCATTCCAATCCCAAAGAAAGGCAATGCCAAAGAATGCTCAAACTACCACACAATTGCACTCATCTCACTCGCTACTAAAGTCATGCCTAAAATTCTCCAAGCCAGGCTTCAGCAATATGTGAACTGTGAACTCCCAGATGTTCAAGCGGGTTTTAGAAAAGGCAGAGGCACCAGATATCAAATTGCCAACATCCGATGGATTATGGAAAAAGCAAGAGAGATCCAGAAAAACATCTGTTTCTGCTTCATGGACTATGCCAAAGCCTTTGACTGTGTGGATCATAATAAATTGTGGAAAATTCTGAAAGAGATGGGAATACCAGACCAACTGACCTGCCTCTTGAGAAAGCTTTATGCAGGTCAGGAAGCAACAGTCAGAACTGTACATGGAACAACAGACTGGTTCCAAATAGGAAAAGGAGTACGTCAAGGCTGTATATTGTCACCTTGTTTATTTAACTTATATGTAGAGTACATCATGAGGGACGTTGGGCTGGAAGAAGCAAAAGCTGGAATCAAGATTGCTGGGAGAAATATCAGAAATCTCAGATATGCAGATGACACTACCCTTATGGCAGAAAGTGAAGAGGAACTCAAAAGCCTCTTGATGAAAGTGAAAGAGGAGAGTGAAAAGGTTGGCTTGAAGCTCAACATTCAGAGAACAAAGATCATGGCATCTGGTCTCATCACTTCATGGGAAATAGATGGAAAAACAGTGGAAACAGTGTCAGACTTTATTTTTTGGGCTCCAAAATCACTGCGGATGCTAATTGCAGCCATGAAATTAAAAGACACTTACTCCTTTGAAGGAAAGTTATGACCACCCTTGATAGTATATTGAAAAGCAGAAACATTACTTTGCCAACAAAGGTCCGTCTAGTCAAGGCTGTGGTTTTTCCCGTGGTCATGTATGGATGTGAGAGTTGGACTGTGAAGAAAGCTGATCGCTGAAGAATTGATGCTTTTGAACTGTGGTGCTGGAAAAGACTCTTGAGAGTCCCTTGGACTGCAGGGAGATCCAACCAGTCCATTCTAGAGGAGATCAATTCTGGGAGTTCATTGCTGAAACTTCAACACTTTGGCCACCTCATGCGACGAGTTGACTCACTGGAAAAGACTCTGATGCTGGGAGCGATTGGGGGTAGGAGGAGAAGGGGACGACAGAGAATGAGGTGGCTGGATGGCATTACTGACTCGATGGATATGAGTTTGAGTGAACTCCGTGAGTTGGTGATGGACAGGGAGGCCTGGCGTGCTGTGGTTCATGGGGTTGCTAAGAGTCGGACACGACTAAGCGACTGAACTGAACTGAACTGAACTGAACTGAAGGTCAACAATATACATGCGTACATGCATTTCTCAGGCATGCAAGCATCCAGAGGAGAAACACAGAGAGGAAGAGACAGACTGAATTTGGAAAGGTCAAGAAATAGAGGGAACGAGGGAGAGAGACTCAATAATGGAGAGAGTAAATGGATCGATTTCACAGTATTTGCATGAATCTCACTTGAGTTTGGGAAAAGTAACAGTGCCAATTCACCCTGAAAGGGGGAAAATGACCCAAGATGATGAGACTCAAAAACAAGTATGCGGGGAGCCACTGTTGGGGCAGGCTCCACCACCCCTCGAGGCAGAGTTCGACATTTGAGTAGGACGAGGAATGTTGATATCAGAGGCGGCGATGTCTGAATATTACCTTCTGGTCCTCCCAATGCTGGGGTCAAGAAACAGGCAGGAAGTGGACTTCATCTTCGAAGGTTCCAGAGCCCATCTAGGTCTGATTCTGCCCCATTCTGTGCTAGGTAGCCCTGTGTGGAATCCGTCCATTGGGAAGTCTCAGTGTCCTAGCTCCATGTGAGAGCGGCCCAAAGTTTGAACAGGCATTGGAGCTGTTCGTAGGTTGACAGACCTAGGCAGGAAATGGGAAAGTGATCCCCACTCTGCAGATGGAGAGACTGTGGAAACCCTGCGGAGCACATGGCTTGCCCAGGGCCACATCACTTCTGAGAAGAAGGAGCCTGGGCTGAAAGCAGCTGTGTCCTCAGAGCTCAGGCCCTGGCTGCACCCTGGTCTCCTCAAGGCTGTGGGTTGTGCTGTGTGGGTGTCAATTTGCCTGCACGTGTCCTGAGGGCATGGGGGAACAACCAGAAACACAGAGGTTCCCTTGGGGAACTTTGTGGAATGGACCTTGGCCACGAAAGCAGGAAATGATATCACTTCCTGGAAACAGAACCCAACAGAACCCGAAACCCGGGTTTCCAGGCCTCCCCAGCAGAGAGGAGCCCCCAGCCAGATCGCTTGCTTTCAAGATGTTCTGCTGTTTGCCCCTGCCCAGAGGCCAGGGCCTCAGGCAAGCTCACAGGCAGCGTGTGTGGAAACGCGGTCGACGCTGACGCAGGGCCCCCAGAGAGGCCTCTGATCCTTTTCCCGAAGGAACCGAAAGGTAACAGGGGAGACCCTGGCCAGGTCAGGCCACCTCTCCTGCCCCATATAGGGAAGCCTGAGGCCTTTCCTTGTGTGTGGATGGGGGTTTCTTGGGGTGTGTCTGCCTCAGGCAAGCCCAGCCGCATGTGGGTCAGGAGCCCGTGGGTCGCTTGTGTCCACACCCCAGGGGAGAGCATGCTGGGTGGCATGGGGAGCGTCCGGGCTGAGCCGTGTGCCCAGGCTGACCTCACACCCTCATGGGGGGTCTCCGTCCTACCCGGTGGTACTGAGCAGACACCCGTAGCTGTTCTTTTTGGGAGCAGAAAGGCAGATGGGCAGAAACTTTAGACATCTTGTCCAGGCTCAGCTCAGAAATATTGAAGCAGGGCTGGCTGGTGGTCACTATCATTGCATAGCGTCCCACCCGAGGTGGCACCTGAGGTGCATACCCCATCAACCTCCAAGAGGGAGGTTTCAGAGCACCACCCCCTGCCCTGGAGGCCCAGTGCAGGCTCCAGGTGAACGTGACCACGGAGGGCTCAGGCGAACTGGCGATGAAGAGGAGGCGGGCACACACCCGGGTACCCAGTCTCAGGCTGCCACTGAGCTCATCACAGCCAGCTCTAAAACAGAGCGCTGAGAAGCCCTGCCTCGGAGGCAGCAGGAGGACCTGGAACCCAACACAGCAGAGCACAGAGGTGAGGGGGCTGGGGATGCTGCATGTGAGTGTGGGGAGGCGGTGCTGAGCCACACAGGGATGAGTCCTCAAGAGCTGAGGCTGGGCCTGGACCAAAGCCTGGACTCAAACCACCCATCCTGGAGACTGCAGAGAAGACACCAATGCTGGGCTTTCTTAGCACATCTCTAGGAAACTTTCATGCCCACTTAGGCACATGGCAAGGCTGGCCTGTGGAAAACTCTTCTTTTCCCCAAGCTCTAGCTCTGGCCATCAAACTCATCCAGCCTCCACGAACAAGACCTCTCCCTACAGAGGTGGGAGCTCCAGGTGCAGGACCCAGGGATCCAATGAGGGGAGATCGAGACCTGAGACGTCCCCACCCAAAGACACGGGGCAAGCCGGGTACTGGCCAGCACCCTCAGCACATTGGATCTCTGTGCCTGCAGGACCCCCAGCCCCAGGCCCTGATGTCCTACCCCACCTTCCAGAACTTCCACCTCCACGTGCACTTGCACCTGCTTGGGCTTTGGCGGCAGAACCCTAGTCAGGGCCTGAGTGACCACCTGGGCAGGGGCAGCCTGCCCTGGCTCCTGCCAAGGACTCAGACGCACACCATTTCTGTCCCTCCCCTGCAGGGAGAACAGGCCCCAGTTCTGGACATAGACTCAGAGCCCTTTTGGAAAATACCTGGTCCAAGGGTGCGGTTGGCTCTGCAGCCTCCATCCCTGTGTGTTCCCCGTGGACACCGTCCACTCTCTCCCCACCCAGGGGAGATTGAATTCCCTTGCCCTGAGCTGATTTTCATCAGGCTCCTAGGCATCTTTCTTCTCATCTTTTATGTTTTTTGTGGCTTTATGTATATTTTGCTCATAAGTGTGTATCAATAAAATTTCCTCCCTTGAAGCCATCTGGGAATATGGAGGCCTTCACAATGCTCTGTAAGCATCACCATGTCTACATTCAGACACCCTCATTCTATTCCCCCCACTTCCCGCAAAGCCTAGATTCATGGCAAGCACTCCCCGTTCCTCTCTCCCCCTCCTGACAACATTGAGTCTACTTTTCTCTGCATTTCTTCCCATCCTTTTGAGGCCACAATCAATGCCAATCACTGAAATGAAAGGAAACTGGATTTTCCTCTGACTGAAGTTGAAAGTTGCAGTCTCGCAGTATTGTTAGAATCTTGGCATCCCCATGAATTCTACAGTCCGTGGAATTCTCTAGAGCAGAATCCTGGAGTGGGTAGCTTTTCCCTTCTCCAGGGGAGTTTCTGACTCCCCACATATTGGAAGAACAAACTTTAGAATTCTCGTTTCTATGTCATTTGAAGTAGCCTTTGGGTATCTGAAAGGACAGTGTAGGTCCTTTCAAGATGTCATCTGCCAAAAGAAGCCTCTTGGCAAATGTGCTCAAAATTTCCAGGTAGGCAGTGCTGTGGTAATTGGGACTCCTCAGGCACAAGGGAAATGCTGAGTTCTTCTGCCGGAACAAACAAACTCACAACAATAAACCAGGCAGGAGAAATGGAAAGATAAACCCACAGCAACAAACAGAGAAGTGTTCCTCAGAGCACAAAGCCAGAGAAAGACCCACCATCCTTTTGGCCCCCATATCCTCGAGAAAATCAGTGATCGGGAAGGAAAGAGAAGAAACATATGCAGGTCCAATGAGAGGAAATGCACATGTCTCGTGTAGGTCAGAGATGGCCTGACACTTCGCATGGACACGCGGGCAAAGGGAAACACAGTGCAGGTGGCAGTGGTCATCATCTCAGAGCTAGGTGCTCCAGATGGTGACAACCAGCCTTCGGGACCACAAGAGGGAGCCGAGGGCCTAGCAGAGCCCATAGATATCTCTCTCGCTTTCTGGGAGAAGAGTGTGCAGGACCCATCAAAGTCCCACAGGAGCATCTCTTGGCGATCAGTGCCCACCCTCAGGTTGGATCCCACTCCACTTCTGGCACGGTTGTTTCTGTCTGCTGAGATGATCACCTCTGGCGGTCCGAAGCCACAGGCCTGCTGGGCGCCTGCCGAGACTAAACTCCCTTCAGCTGCTCACACAGCCAAGGCCAAACGTGGATACCTGTGGCCTGCGGCTCACAGATGGAAGATCAGAACCCTGTCAACCCGACCTGGGGATCGGTGCTGAAAGGGAGGCTGCACCTGAGTCACTTTTCACTGGAAACAGAGAAAATCTGATTGGCTGTTGTTCGTCGGGAACATCCAGAAAGTTTAATTAGCGGATAGGGGCGACCTGCACGTGGAGTGCAGAATTTCATGGTTTTTCTCGAATTGCGGCTTGAAGCTTGGAGGTCTCCTCGAGTTACGACGGGAACCACTGTGACTCGCTAGTTTTGCCTCATGGAAGTCAGGTCTCCTGTCGTGTTGTAAGTGGAACTTCGTGATTCCTTTCAAGTCGTTGCAGGGCATGAGGGCCACGTTTAGACTTTAGAGGGTAAACTCAGTTTTCCTCTCCAGTGGCCACAGGGATCTTGGGGTGCTATGAAAGTTCCCCTGGGGAGTCAGGCCTAGTCTTCGTTGAGGAGGGAACTAAGATTTCCCCCCAAGTTGTAAAAGGATTATCAGGCCCGCTATCTGTTTGAGCGGGAAATTTGGGCTTTTTCGAGAGGCTCAGCGTGGGATTAATGCCTCCGATCACGTTAGGAGTTGATACTCCGTGTTCCACTGGAGCTGCTGCAAACACAACATGACTCATCTCTAGTTGAGTGTGAACTCGGAGTCCTTTGACGTGCCGCAGTATCTATTGGGTTGCCCTCGAGTGTCAATAGATGTGACACGACTCATCAAGTGGTGTGAGTGGAAGTTGGGATTCCGCTTCATTTGAAAGTGGAATGTCCCATTATCTTCAGCTGAGGTGTGATCACAGGCCTTCTCTTAAATTGTGGTGGGGAAATTCAGTTTTCTTCTCTCATCAGGATGGGTATCTCTGGGCAACCCTTAAGTTGCATCAAGGAAGTCAAGCCTCATATCGAATTTGGAAAAGGAACTTGGGACTTCTCTCTATGTGTTTCAGGAAAAAAAGATTACCTCATCTTGCTTTGAAAGAGGAATCTCGAGGTTTTGCTCGAGTTGCTATGGGAAGTTTGGTGATCCATTCGAGTAATGACGGGAATATCAGGGAGCCTGCCGTGTTGTCTCTGGAAGTCAGAACTCCTTTCCATTTGCAAGAGGAAACTTAGGATTCCTTGGCGTTGCTGCAAAGAAAGAGGTCTGCATATAGATTCGCATCGATTTAACTCAGCATTCCTCTCCAGTAGCAACAGAGTTCTTAGGATTGCTCTCAAATTTCACCTGGGGAGTCAGGCCTCCTCTCGTTTTCAGACTTGGAATTCCGCTTCCTTCTCGATTTGTAAAAGGAGTGTTAGGCCACAGTCGAGTTGAATTTGTACCTGGAGATTGTATTGAGAATGCTCGGGGAGTCAGGTCTCCACTCGTCTTGTGAGTTGATCCTCGAGGATACATTTGAATCTGTTCAGTGGAATCAGACAATATCTCGAGTGGGTGGGGACACCGGTACCTTTTCCAATTGTGTTTTGAAACCCTGTGAATATTCCCGAGTTTCAAGGTGGTACTGGCCTCCTTGTACTCTGCCACGGGAATGTCCGGATTCCATTCCAGACATAGCAGTGGGATCGACTGTCATCTGGAAAAGAGAACTGGAAACAGGGCACTTTGTCAGTTGTGGCAGGAAACTCGGTGTTCTTCTTGATTGGGATGGGGTAGGTCGGTGTAATTTTTCAGTCACATAAAGGATGGTAAGAACCTTCTGGAGTTTCCAACGGGAACGTGGGACTGCCCTTGAGAATCTGCAACGGAAATGCTCCTTATCTTGACTTTAGGGCAAAATCTTGTTGTTTCTCTCTAGTTGCGGAGGGAAGCTTCGTATCTCTCTCCAGTTGCGAAGGGAACCTAGGAAATCGGTCATGTTGCTTCAGGGAATTCCGGTCTCCTGTCATCTTGGAAGGGCTACTTCGGGATTACTCTTGAGACGTGGAATGGAAATAGGGCCTCCTCTGCTGCTGAGTCGGAAAAAACGTGTGCTCCTCTCCAGTGGGGACAGCTATGTCGGGTAGTTTTTTAGTTGCTTAAAGGGTGTCAAGTACCCATCCGAATTTCAAGCGGGAATGTGGGATTTCTCTTGAGACTCTGCAATGAAAAATTTCCTCATCTGGCATTGAAGGGATAATCTTGTGGTTTTTCTCGAGTTGCGGCTGTAAGCTTGGGGTTCTTCTCGAGTTGTGACGGAGACCTCAGGAACTCTCTCGTGTTGTCCCATGGAAGTCAAGTCTCCTATCATGTTGGAAGGGAAACCTCGTGATTCCTCTCTAGGCACAGCAGAGGAATAGGGCCGCATCTAGCGTTGAGTCGGTCAACTGTGTGTTCCTCTCCAGTGGCGACAGGGATCTCGGAGTTGCTTCGAAGGTTTTACTGGGGGGTCAGGTTTCGTTTCGATTTGAGGCATGGAATTCTGCTTTCCTTTCGAGTTATAAAAGAGGAATCTGTCCTCGTGTCGTGATCAGGCCGTCCATTAGGGCTTTTTCTATAGCCTCATCATGGGTGTCAGGTATCCTGTCCTGTTGTGATGTCATAGTCGGTTTTACTTTGGAGCTTTGCTAGATCCTCAGGACCTACCTCGCTTGGAGGGGGAAATCATAGCAGCGGGTAGCTTGTAGTCTCTCTCGAGTTATGACAGGAACCTCAGGAACTCGCTCGTTTTGCTTCTTAGAAGTCAGGTCTCCTTTCGTGTTGCAAGGAAAGCTTCGGGATTACCCTCGAGGTGTGGAATGGGAATAGGGCCTCATCTAAGAATGAGTCTGTATATTGTGTTCTCCACTTCTGTGGGGACTGCTATGTCAGGGAATTTTTGTGTCGCATAAAGGGTGTCAAGTACCCCAACGAGTTTCAAGCGGGAATGTGGGATTTCTCTTGAGACTCTGCAGCAGAAAATTTTCTCATCTCGCATTGATGGGCGAATTTTTTGGTTTTTGTCCAGCCCAGGCTGGTAGCTTGTAGTTTCTCTTGAGTTGCGACGGGGATCTCAGGATATTGCCGGGGTTGTCCCAGGGAAGTCTGGCCTGCTTTCGTGTTGGAACGGAAACTGCAGTATTCTTCCCGTGGCGCACCAGAGGAATAGGGCTGAATCTAGCTTTGTGTAGGTAAATTGTGTGCTCTTCCTCAGTGGGGCCGGTTATGTTGGGGAAGTTTTGAGTCGCATAAAGGGTGTCAAGTACCCTTTCGAGTTTCAAGCGGGAATGTGGAATTTTAATGAGACTCTGCATTGGAAAAGATCCTCATTTCGCCTTGAGGGCTGATTCTTTTGGTTTCCCTCGAGTTGTGGCGGGAAGACTGTGGTCCCACTCAAGTTTCGACAGGGACCTCAGGAACTCACTCATGGTCTTCACGGACATCAGTTCTCCTTTCGTGTTGCAAGGACAGCTTCAGGATTACAGTCGAGGCATGGAATGGGAACAGGGCATGACCTAAGTTTGAGTCCGGAAATTGTGTGCTCCTCAGTACTGTGGACAGCTATGTCAGGGAACGTTTTGGTGCGCATAAAGAGTGTCAAGTACTCGTACGAGTTTAAAGCGGAAATGTGGGATTTCTCTTGAGACTCTGTAGCAGAAAAGTCCCTCATCATGCCTTGAGGGCAAAATGTTGTGGTTTTTCTTGAGTTGCGGCGGGAACCTTGGAGTCCCTCTCGAATTGGGATGGGGACCTCAGGAACTCGCTCCCATGGACCCTGGAAAGTCAGGTCTCCTTTCGTGTTGGAAGGGCAACTTAGAGATTCCTGTCGAAGCGTGGAATGGGAATTGGGCCTCATCTAGAGATGAGTCCGTTAATTGTGTGCTCCTCTCCTATGGGGACGGCTTAATTAGGGAGCTTTTTGTGTCGCAGAAAGGGTGTCAACTATCCGTTCGAATTTAAACCGGGAATGTGGGGTTTCTCTTGAGACTCTGCAGCAGAAATATTCCTCATCTCGCATTGATGGGGAATCTTTTGATTTTTCTCGCTTTGCAGCGGGAAGCATGTGGTCTCTGTCGAGTTACGTCGGGGACCTCAGGAACTCGCTCGTGTTGCTTCAGGGAGGTCAGGTCTTCTTTTGTGTTGCAAGAGAGCTTCTGGTTTACTCTGGAGGAGTGGAATGAGAATAAGGCCTCATCTAAGAATGAGTCTGTAAATTATGTTCTCCTCTCCATGCGGGCAGCTTTATCATGGAATGTTTTGAGTCGCATAAAGGTTGTCAAGTACCCGTAAGAGTTTCAAGCGGAAATGTGGGATTTCTCTTGAGACTCTGCAGCGGAAAATTTTCTCATCTCACATTGAGGGTAGAATCTTGTGGTTTTTCTCGAGTTGTGCCGGGAAGCTTGGGGTCCCTCGCTAGTTGCGCCGGGGACCTCAGGAATTCGCTTTTGTTGCTTCAGCGAAGTCAGGTCTCCTTTCATTTTGCAAGAAGAGCTTCGGGATTACTCTCGAAGCATGGAATGGGAATAGGGCCTCATATAACATTGAGTCCGTAAATTGTGTGCTCCACACCACTGGAGACTGCTATGTCAGGGAACTTTTTGAGTCACCTAAACGGAGTCAAGTACCCATTCGAGTTTCAAGCGGGAATGTGGGATTTCTCCTGAGACTCTGCAGCAGAAAATTTCCTCATCTCACATTGATGGGTGAGTCTTGTTACTTTTCTCGAGTTGCGGCAGGAAGCTTGGGATTCTTCTCGAGTTGTCACTGGGACCTCAGGAAATCACTCTTGTTGCCCCAGTGAAGAAAGGTCTCCTATAATGTTGGAAGGGGAACCTCGGGATTCCTCTCCAAAGGCAGCAGATGAATAGGGCCATATCTAGTGTTGATTTTGTCAACTGTGTGTTCCTCTCCAGTGGGGATATGCATCTTGGAGTTGCTCTCAACATTCACCAGGGGCTCTTCTCGTGTTCAGGCATGGAACTCCACTTTCTTCTCGATTTTTAAAAGGGGTGTTAGACCACAGTCGAGTTGAGTTTGTAACTGGAGATTGTATCGAGAATTCTCGGGGAGTCAGGTCTCCATTCTTCTTGTGAGTTGATACTCGAGGATACATTTGTATCTGTGCCGTGGAATCATACAATATCTCTAGTGGGTGGGCATATCGGTTCCTTTTCCAATTGTGTTTTGAAACCCTGTGGATCCTCCCTAGGTTCAAGGTGGTCCTGGCCTCCTCCTAGGGTGCGACGGAAACGTCCGGATTCCATTCCAGACAAAGCAGGTGAATCGACTGTCATCTGGAAAACAAGACTGTATAACGGGGCACTTTGTCAGTTGTGGCAAGAAACTCAGTGTTCCTCTCAACTGGGGCGGGTTATGTCGGTGTAATTTTTGAGTCGCATAAAGGATGTAAAGTTACCTGTCAGGTTGGAAGCTGGAATGTGGGGTTTCTTTTGAGAATCTGCAACGGAAATGTTCCTCATCATGCTTTGAGGGCAGAATTTTCTGGTTTTCCTCGAGGTGTGGCGGGAAGCTTCGGGCCCCTCTCGAATTGTGATGGGGAACTGAGGAACTCGCTTGTGTTTCCCCAGGAAAGCCAGGTCTCCTTTCGTGTTGGAAGAGGACTTTCAGGATTCCTCTGGAGGCGTGGAATGGGAATTGGGCTTCATATAGAGATGAGTTCGTTATTGTGTGCTATTCCCCTGTGGGTTCGGCTTAATTAGGAAGCTTTTTGTGTCACAGAAAGGGTGTCAAGTAGCAGTTCGAGTTTCAAGCGAGAATGTGGGATTTCTCTTGAGACTCTGCAGCAGAAAAGGTCCTCATGTCACATTGATGGGGGAATCTTGTGATTTCTCTCAAGTTGTGGTGGGAAGCTTGTAGTCTATCACGAGTTATGACCGGGACCTCAGGAACTCGCTCATATTGCTTCAGGGAAGTCAGGTCTCCTTTCGTGTTGCTAGGAGAGCTTCGGGATTACTCTCCAGGCGTGGAATGGGAATAGGGCCTCATCTAAGAATGAGTCTGTATATTGTGTTCTCCTCTCCAGTGGGGACAGCTATGTCTGGGAACTTTTTGAGTCGCATAAAGGGTGTCAGGTATCCCTACGAGTTTCAAGCGGCATTGTGGGATTTCTCTTGAGACTCTGCAGCAGAACACTTCCTTATCTCTCATTGATGGGGAATCCTGTGGTTTATTTCGAGTTATCGCAGGAAGCTCCGGGTTCCTCTGGAGTTGCTACGGGGACCTCAGGAACTCTCTCATGTTGTCCCAGGGAAATCTGGTCTCCATTCGTGTTGGAAGGGGAACCACAGTATTCTTCCCGTGGCGCAGCAGAGGAATAGCGCTGAATCTAGCATTGTGTAGGTAAATTGTGTGCTCTTCCTGAGTGGGGCCGGTTATATCATGGAAGTTTTGAGTCGCATAAATGGTGTCAAGTCCTCCTACGAGTTTCAAGCGGGAATGTGGCATTTCTCTTGAGACAATGTAGCAGAAAAATTCCTCATCTCGCATTGATGGCCGAATCTTTTGGTTTTTTTCCAGTTGCGGTGGGGACTTTGTAGTCTCTCTCGAATTACGAAGGGGATCTCAGGATATTGCTGGTGTTGTCCCTGGGAAGTAGGGTCTCCTTTCGCATTGGAACGGAATCACGGTATTCTTCTCATGGTGCAGCAGAGGAATAGGGCCGAATCTAGCGTTGTGTAGGTAAATTGTGTGCTTTTCCTCAGTGGGGCCGGTTATGTTGGGGAAGTTTTGAGTCGCATAAAGGGTGTCAAGTACCCTTTCGAGTTTCAAGTGGGAATGTGAAATTTTAATGAGACTCTGCATTGGAAAAGATCCTCATCTAGCATTGAGGGTTGAATCTTTTGGTTTTTCTCGAGTTGTGGCGGGAAGCTTGTGGTCCCTCTCGAGTTGCCACGGGGACCTCACAAACTCACTCGTGGTCTTCAGGGACATCAGTTCTCCTTTCGTGTTGCAAGGACAGCTTCGGGATTACTGTCGAGGAGTGGAATGGGAACAGGGCATGACCTAAGTTTGAGTCCGGAAATTGTGTGCTCCTCAGTACTGGGGACAGCTATGTCAGGGAACGTTTTGGGGCACATAAAGAGTGTCAAGTACCCATACGAGTTTCAAGAGGAAATGTGGGATATCTCTTGAGACTCTGCAGCAGAAAAGTCCCTCATCATGCCTTGAGGGCAGAATGTTGTGGTTTTTCTTGAGTTGCGGCGGGAACCTTGGAGTCCCTCTCGAATTGGGACGGGGACCTCAGGAACTCGCTCCCATGGACCCTGGAAAGTCAGGTCTCCTTTCGTGTTGGAAGGGCAACTTAGAGATTCCTGTCGAGGCGTGGAATGGGAATTGGGCCTCATCTAGAGATGAGTCTGTTAATTGTGTGCTCCTCTCCGTCTGGGACGGCTTAATCAGGGAGCTTTTTGTGTCGCAGAAAGGGTGTCAACTATCCGTTCGAATTTAAACCGGGAATGTGGGGTTTCTCTTGAGACTCTGCAGCAGAAATATTCCTCATCTCACATTGATGGGGAGTCTTTTGATTTTTCTCGAGTTGCGGCACTAAGCATATGGTCTTTCTCGAGCTACGTCGGGGACCACAGGAACTCGCTAGTGTTGCTTCAGGGAGGTCAGGTCTCCTTTCGCGTTGCAAGAGACTTTCTGGATTAACTGGAGTCATCGAGAGAATAGTGCCTCATCGAGGAATCAGTCTGTAAATTGTGTTCTCCTCTCCGTGCAGGCAGCCATTTCATGGAACTTTTTGAGTCACATATAGGGTGTCAAGTACCCGTAAGAGTTTCAAGCGGAAATATGGGATGTCTCTTGAGACTCTGCAGCGGAAAATTTCTCATCTCACACTTAAGGTAGAATCTTGTAGTTTTTCTCAAGTTGTGGCAGGAAGCTTGGGGACCCTCTCAAGTTGCGCTGGGGACCTCAGGAATTCCTTCGTGGTGCTTCAGCGAAGTCATGTCTCCTTTCGTTTTCCAAGAAAAGCTTTGGGATTACTCTCAAAGCGTGGAATGGGAATAGGGCCTCATCAAATGTTGAGTCCGTAAATTGTGTGCTCCTCTCCAGTGGGGACGGCATAGTCAGGGAACTTTTTGTGTCACAGAAAGTGTTTCAAGTACCCTTTCGAGTTTCAAGTGGGAATGTGTGATTTCTCTTGAGACTCTGCAGGAGAAATGTTCCTCATCTCGCATTGAGGAGAGAATCTTGTGGTTTTTCTCGAGTTGCAGCTGAAAGCTTGGGGTCCCATTTAGGTTGAGACGGGGATCTCAGGAACTGGCTAGTGTAGCCCAAGGGAAGTCAGGTCTCCTTTCTTCTGATAGGGTAACTTCGAGATTACTCTTTAGGCATGGAATGGGAACAGGGCATCATCTAAAGTTGAGTCCATAAATTGTGTTCTCCTCTTACATAGGGAGAGCTATGTCAGGGAATATCTTGAGTCGCATAAAGGGTGTCATGTATCCATTTGAGTTTCAAGCGGGAATGTGGGATTTCTCTTGAGACTCTGCAGGGGAAATTTTCCTCATCTCACCTTGAGTGCAGAATCTTGTGGTTTTTCTGTGGTGCGGCATGAAGCTTGGGGTCCTTCTCGAGTTGCGACGGGGCCCTCAGATATTCGCTGGTCATGCCCCAGGGAAGTCAGGTCTCCTTGTGTTTTGGAAGGGAAATTTCGGGTTTATTCTGGAGGCGTGGAATGGCAAATGGAAGTAATCTAGAAATGAGTCCCTAAATTGTGTGCTCCTCTCCAGCAGGGACGGCTTAGTCAGGGAACTTTTATGGTTGCCAAAAGGGTGTCAACTACCCGTTCGAATTTCAAGCGGGAATGTGGGTTTTCCCTTGAGACTCTGCAGCAGAAAATTTCTCATCTCACATTGCTGGGGGAATCTTGTGATTTTTATCGAGTTGCGGCGGGAAGCTTGTAGACCCTCTCGAGTTGTGACAGTGACCTGAGAACCTAGCTCTTTTTACTTCAAGGAGGTCAGGTCACTGTTCTTTTTGCAAGGGGAGCTTCGGGATTACACTCGAGGCATAGAATGGGAATACGGCCTCAACTAAAATTGACTCCATAAATTGTGTTCTCCTCTCCAGTGGGGACAGCTATGTCAGCAAATGTCTTGAGTCGCATAAAGCGTGTCAAGTACCCGTTCGAGTTTCAAGCGGAAATGTGTGATTTCTGTTTAGACTCTGCAGCAGAAATATTCCGCATCTCGCATTGAGGGGAGAATCTTGTGGTTCTTCTCGAGTTGCAGCTGAAACCTTGGGTTCCCTTTCAGGTTAAGACGGGGATCTCAGGTAATCGCTCCTGTAGCCCCAGGGAAGTCAGGTCTCATTTCCTGTTGTAAAGGGTACATCGGGATTTATCTTGGGGCATGGAATGTGAATTTGGACTCATCTAGAGATGAGTCTGTTAATTGTGTGCTCCTCTGCAGTGGGGACGGCTTAGTAAGGGAGCTTTTAAAGTTGCAGAAACGGTGTCAAGTACCCGTTCGAATTTAAGTGGGAATGTGGGAATTCCCTTGAGACTCTGCAGCAGAAAATTCCTCATCTCGCATTGATGGGGTAATCTCGTGGTTTTTATCGAGTTGTGGCGGGAAGCTTGTAGTCCTTCTCGAGTTGGGACAGTGACTTCAGATCCTAGCTCTTTTCACTTCAGGGTTGTCAGGTCACCCATCTTGTTGCAAGGAGAGCTTCAGGATTACACTCGAGGCATAGAATGAGAATGCCACCTCATCTAAAGATGAGACCATATACTGTGTTCTCCTCTCAAGTGGGGACAGCTATATCAGGGAATGTCTTGAGTCGCATAAAGGGTGTCAAGTACACGTTGGAGTTTAAAGTGGGAATGTGGGATTTCTCTTGAAACTCTGCAAGGGAAATTTTCCCCACCTCATGTTGAGTACACAATCTTGTGGTTTTTCACGAGATGCGGCGGGAAGCTAGGGGTCCTTCTCGAGTTTCGACGAGGACCTCAGTAACTCGCTTGTGTTGCCCCCGGGAAGTCAGGTCTCATTTCGTGTTGGAAGGGAAACTTTGTGATTATTCTCGAGGCGTGGAATGGGAATTGGAAGTCATCTAGAGATGAGTCCGTAAATTGTGTGCTCCTCTCCAGTAGGGACAGCTTAGTCAGGGAACTTTTATGGTTGCAGAAATGGCGAAAAGTACCCGTTCCAATTTCAATTGGGAATGTGGGATTTCCCTTGAGACTCTGCAGAAGAAAATTCCTCATCTCGCTTTGATGGTGAAATCTTCTGCTTTTATCGAGTTGTGGAGACAAGCTTGTAGTCCCTCTCGAGTTGGGACAGTGGCCTCAGAACGTAGCTTTTTTTTACTTCAGAGAGGTCAGGTCACTTTTCTTGTTACAAGGAGAGCCTCGGGCTTTCACTCGAGGAGTAGAATGGGAATAGGGCCCCATCTAAAATTGAGTCCATAAAATGTGTTCTCCTCTCCAGTGGGGACATCTATGTCAGGGAATGTCTTGAGTCGCATAAAGGGTGTCAAGTACCCGTTCGCGTTTCAAGCGGGGATGTGGGATTTCTCTTGAGACTCTGCAGGGGAAATTTTCCTATTCTCACCTTGAGTGCAGAATTTGTGGTTTTTCTCGAGTTGCGCCGGGAAGCTTGGGGTCCTTCTCAAGTTGCAACGGGGCCCTCATGAACTGGCTCGTGTTTTCCCAGGGACGTCATGTCACCAATCGTGTGGAAGGGTAACCTCGGGATTCCGTTCGTGGCATGGAATGTGATTTCAGTCTCATCTTGTGTTGAGTCCGTCAATTATGTGCTCCTCTCCAGTGGGGACGGCTTAGTCAGGGATCTTTTTGTGTCGCAGAAAGGGTTTCAAGTACCCTTTCGAGTTTCAAGCAGGAATGTGTGATTTCTCTTGAGACTCTGCAGCAAAAATACTCCTCATCTCGCATTGAGGGGAGAATCTTTTGGTTTTACTCGAGTTGAGGCTGGAAGCTTGGGGTCCCTTTTGGGTTGCGACAGGGATCTCAGGAACTCGCTCGTGTAGTCCCTGAGAAGTCAGGTCTCCTTTTGTTTTGGTAGGGGAACTTCGGGATAACTCTCGAGAAAAGGAATGGGAATAGGGCCTCAACTAAAGTTGAGTCCATATATTGTGTTCTCCTCTCAAGTGGGGACAGTTGTGTCAGGAATATCTTGAGTCGCATAAAGCTTGTCATGTACCCATTCGAGTTTCATGTGGGAATGTGAGATTTCTCTTGAGTCTCTGCAGGGGAAATTTTCCTAATCTCACCTGAGTGCACAATCTTCTGATTTTTCTCAAGATGAGGCCGGAAGCTTCAGCTCCTTCTCAATTGCTACAGGGACCTCAGGAATTCGCTCGTGCTGTCCGAGGGACGTCAGGTCTCCAATTGTACTGGAAGGGGAACCTCGTTATTCCGCTCAAGCCGTGGAATGTGATTTGGGTCTCATCTTGCGTTGAGTCTGTTAATTGTGTGCTCTTCTCCAGTGGGGACGACATAGTCAGGTAACTTTTTGTGTTGCAGAAAGGGTTTCAAGTACTCTTTCGAGTTTCAAGTGGGAATGTGTGATTTCGCTTGAGACTCTGCAGCAGAAATTTTCTTCATCTCGCATTGAGGAGAGAATCTTGTGGTTTTTCTCGAGTTGCAGCTGAAAGCTTGGGGTCCCTTTTGGGTTGCGACGGGGATCTCAGGAACTCGCTCGTGTAGCCCCAGGGAAGTCAGGTCTCCTTTCCTGTTGGAAAGGGTACTTCAGGATTTCTCTTGAGGCATGGAATATGAATTGAGACACATCTAGAGATGAGTCCGTTAATTGCGTGCTCCTCTCCAGTGCGGACTGCTTAGTAAGGGTCCTATTTATGTCACAGAAATGGTGTCAAGTACCCGTTCGAGTTTAAGCGGGAATGTGGGATTTCTTTTGAGACTCTGCAGGGGAAATTTTCCTCATCACACCGTGAGTGCAGAATCTCGTGTTTTTTCTCGAGTTGCGGCGGGAAGCATGAGTTCCTTCTCAAGTTGCGACAGGGAACTCAGGGACTTGCTCGTGTACTTGCTGGGAAGTCAGGTCTCCTTTCGGATTGGTAGGGGAACATCGGGATTTCTCTTAAGGCGTGGAAACGGAATAGGGCCTCATCTAAAGTTGAGTCCATAAATTGTGTTCTCCTCTCAAGTGGGGAAAGCAATATCAGGGAATGTCTTGAATCTCATAAAGGGTGTCAAGTACACGTTGGATTTTAAAGGGAGAATATGGGATTTCTCTTGAAACTCTGCTAGGGAAATTTTCCTCATCTCACGTTGAGTGCACAATCTTGTGGTTTTTCACGAGATGCTGGGGGAAACTAGGGGTCCTTCTCGAGTTTTGACGGGGAACTCTGTAACTCTCTTGTGTTGCCCCAGGGAAGTCACGTCTCATTTTGTGTTGGAAGGGAAACTTCGCGATTATTCTCGAGGCGTGGAATGGGAATTGGAAGTCATCTAGACATGAGTCCGTAAATTGTGTGCTCCTCTCCAGTAAGGACAGCTTAGTCAGGGAACTTTTATGGTTGCAGAAAAGGTGTCAAGTACCCTTTCCAATTTCAAGCGGTAAGTTGATTTCCCTTGAGACTCTGCAGCAGAAATGTTCCTCATCTCGTATTGAGGAGAGAATCTTGTGATTTTTCTCGAGTTGCAGCTGAAAGCTTGCGGTCCCTTTCAGGCTGAGACGCGGATCTCAGGAACTCACTCGTGTAGCCCCAGGGAAGTCAGGTCTCCTTTCCTGTTGCAAAGGGTACTTCGGGATTTCTCTCGAGGCATTGAATGTGAATTGGGACACATGTAGAGATGAGTCCGTTAATTGTGCGCTCCTCTCTTGTGGGGACTGCTTAGTAAGGGTCCTATTTATGTCACAGAAATGGTGTCAAGTACCCGTTATCGTTTCATGCGTGAATGTGGGATTTCTCTTGAGACTCTGCATGGGAAATTTTCCTCCTCTCACCTTGAGTGCAGAATCTTGTGTTTTTTCTCGTTTTGTGGCAGGAAGATTTTGGCCCTACTCGATTTCCGACAGGGACTTCAGAAACTCGCGACTGTTGTCCCTGGGAAGTCAGGTCTACTTTTGATTTCGTAGGGGAACATTGAGGTTACTCTCGAGGCGTGAATGAAAATAAGGATCAGCTAAATTTGAGTCCATAAATTGTGTTGTCCTCTGAAGTAGGGACAGCGATATCATGATTGTCTTGAGTTGCATAAAGGGTATCAGTTCCTCTTTCGCGTGTCAAGCGGGAATGTGGGATTTCTCTTCAGACTCTGCAGGGGAAATTTTCCTCATCTAACCTTGAGTGCAGAATCTTGTGGTTTTTCTCACGTTGCGGCAGGAAGCTTGGGGCCCTTCTCTAGTTGCGACAGAGACCTCAGTACCTCGCTCTGTAGTCCCTGGGAAGTCAGGTCACCTTTCGTTTTGGTAGGGGAATTCGGGATTGCTAGTGAGGCCTGGAAGGGAAAAAGGCCTCCATTACTGTTGAGTTCATAAATTATGTTCTCCTCTCAAGTGGGGACTGCTATGTCAGGGAATGTCTTGAGTCGCATAAAGGGTGTCAAGTACTCATTCACATTTCAAGTGGGAATGTGAGATTTCTCTTGAGACTCTGCAGGGGAGATATTCCTCATGTCACTTTGAGTGCAGAATCTTGTGGTTTTTCTCTTGTTGCGGCGGGAAGCTTGGGGTCCTTCTCGAGTTACGAAAGGGAACTCAAAAACACGCTCTTGTAGTCCATGGGAATTCAAGTCTCCTTTCGTTTGGGTAGGGGAATATCGGGATTACTATCGAGCCCTGGAATGTCAATAGGGCCTCATCTAAAGTTGAGTCCATAAACTGTGTTCTCCTCACAAGTATGGACAGCCTTGTCAGGGAATTTCTTGAGTCGTCTAAAGTGTGTCAAGTACCCGTTCGCTTTTGTAGCGCGAATATGGGATTTCTCTTGAGCCTCTACAGGGGAAATTTTCCTCATCTCACCTTGAGTGAAGAATCTTGTGGTTTCTCTCGAGTTGATGCGGGAAGCTTGGGTTCCTTCTGGAGTTGCGACAGGGAATAGAGGATTTCGCTCATGTAGCTCCTGGGAAATCAGATTTCCTTTCGTTTTGGTAAGGGAACATTGGGATTACTCTTGAGGCGTGGAATGGAAATAGGGCCTCATCTAAAGTTGAGTCCATAAATTGTGTTCTCCTCTCAAGTGGGGACAGCTATGTCAGGGAATGTCTTGAGTCGCATAAAGGGTGTCAAGGGCCCAATTGCATTTCAATCGGGAATGTGGGATTTCTCTTGTGACTGCAAGGGAAATTTTCCTCATCTCACCTTGAGTAGAGAATATTGAGGTTTTTCTCGAGTTGTGGCGGGAAGCTTGGGGTCCTTCTCGAGTTCTGACAGGGACCTCAGGAACTTGCTAGTACAGTCCCTGGGAAGTCAGCTCTCCTTTCGTTTTGGTAGGGGAACATTGGGATTATTCTCTAGGCGTGCAATGGGAATAGGGCTTCATCTAAATTTGAGTCCATAAAATGTGTTCTCCTCTCAAGTAGCGACAGTTAAGTCAGGGAAATTCTTGAGTGGCATAAACGGTGTCAAGTACCGATTCGCGTTTCAAGCGGGTATGTTGGATTACTCTTGATTCTATGCATTGGAAAATTTCCTCATCTCTCCGTTACTGCCGAATCTTGTGTTTTTTCTCGAGTTGCGGCGGGAAGCTTGGGGTCTTTCTGGAGTTGCGAGACAGACCTCAGGAAGTCGATGGTGTAGGCCCTGGGAAGTCAGATCTCCTTTTCTTTTGGTAGGGGAACATCGGAATTACTCTCAAGGCGTGGAAAGGGAATAGGGTCTCATCTAAAGTTGCGTCCAAAAAGTGTGTTCTCCTCTCAAGTGGGGACAGCTATGTCAGGGAATGTCTTGAGTCGCATAAAGGGTGTCAAGTGCCCGACTGCATTTCAATCAGGAATGTGGGATTTCTATTGGGACGCTGCAGGGGAAATTTTCCTCACCTCATCTTCAGTAGAGCATATTGTGTTTTTTCTCGAATTTCGGCGGGAATCTTGGTGTCCGTCTCGAGTTGCGACATGGACCTCAGGAACTCGCTCGTGTGTTCCTCAGAACTCTGCTCTTCCTTCGTTTTGTTAGGGGAACATCAGGATTACTCTCGAGGCGTGGAATGAGAATAGGGCCTCATCTAAAGTTGAGTCCATAAACTGTGTTCTCCTCTGAAGTGGGAACAAGTATGTCAGGGAATATTTTGAGTCTCATAAAGGGTGTCAAAAACCCGTTCGCGTTTCAAGTGGGAATGTGGGATTTCTCTTGAGATTCTGCAGGGGAAATTTTCCTCATCTCACCTTGAGTGCAGAATTTTGTAGTTTTTCTCGGGTTGCGGCGGGAAGCTTGGGGTCTTTCTCGAGTTGCGACAGGACCTCAGGAACTCGCTCGTGTTGTCACTGGGAAGTCAGTTCTCCTTTTTTAATTAGAGGAACATCAGGATTACTCTCGAGGCTTGGAATGGGAATAAGACCTCATTTAGAGTGGAGTCCATAAACTCTGTTCTCCTCTCAAGTGGCAAGAGCTATGTCAGGGAAAGTCTTGAGTCGCATAAAGGGTGTCAAGTGATGATTCGCGTTTCAAGCAGGAATGTTCGATTACTCTTGAGATTCTGCATGGGAAATTTTCCTCATCACACCTTTACTGCCGAATCTTGTGATTTTTATCGAGTTGGGGCGGGAATATTGGGGTCTTTCTGGAGTTCCGATAGGGATCTCAGGAACTCCCTGGTGTAGTCCCTGGGAAGTCACGTCTCCTTTCATTTTGGTAGGGGAACATTGGGATTACACTCGAGGCGTGGAACGGGAATAGGGCCTCACCTATGCTTGAGTCCATAAATTATGTTCTCCTCTTACGTGGGGATAGCTATGACAGGGAATGTCTTTAGTCGCATAAAGGGTGTCACGTACCCATTCGCGTTTCAGGCAAATATGTGGGATTTCTCTTGAGACTCTGCAGGGGAGATTTTCCTCATCTCACCTTCAGTGCAGAATCTTGTGGTTTTTCTCAAGATGCGGCAGGAAGCTTGGGGCCCTTCTCGAGTTGGGACAGGGACCTCAGTACCTCGCTCTGTCGTCCCTGGGAAGTCAGGTCTCCTTTCGTTTTGGTAGGGGAATTCGGGATTACTAGCAAGGCCTGGAAGGGAAATAGGGCCTCATTAAAGTTGAGTTCATAAATTGTGTTCTACTCTCAAGACGCACAGCTATGTCAGGGAATGTCTTGAGTCGCATAAAGGGTGTCAAGTACCCGTTCGCATTTCAAGAGGGAATGTGAGATTTCTCTTGAGACTCTGCAGGGGAGATTTTCCTCATGTCACCTTGAGTGCAGAATCTTGTGGTATTTCTCTTGTCGCGGCGGGAAGCTTGGGGTCCTCCTCGAGTTACGAAAGGGACCTCAAAAACACGCTCTTGTAGTCCATGGAAATTCAAGCCTCCTTTCGTTTTGGTAGGGGAACATCGGGATTACTATCGAGCCATGGAATGGGAATAGGCCTCATCTAAACTTGAGGCCATAAATTGTTTTCTCCTCTCAAGAGGGGACAGCTATGTCAGGGAATGTCTTGGGTTGCATACAGGGTGTCAAGTACCCATTCGCGTTTCTACCGGGAATTTGGGATTTCTCTTGAGACTATGCAGGGGAACTTTTCCTCATCTCACCATGAGTGCAGAATCTTCTGTTTTCTCTCGCATTGTGGCAGGAAGTTTTGGGCCCTTCTCGATTTACGACAAGGACTTTAAGAACTCACTATTATAGTCCCTGGGAAGTCAAGTCTCCTTTCGTTTTGTTAGGGGAATATCGGGATTACTCTCAAGGCTGGGAAGGGGAATAGGGCTTCATCTAAATTTGAGTCCATACATTGTGTTCTCCTCTCAAGTATGGACAGCCTTGTCAGGGAATTTCTTGAGTCTCCTAAAGTGGGTCAAGTACCTGTTCGCGTTTGTAGCTCGAATATGGGATTTCTCTTGAGACTCTACAGGGGTAATGTTCCTCATCTCACCTTGAGTGAAGAATCTTGTGGCTTTTCTCGAGTTGAGGTGGGAAGCTTGGTGTCCTTCTCGAGTTGTGACAGGAAACTCAGGATCTCCCTCGTGTAGCCACTGCGAAATCAGGTCTCCTTTCGTTTTGGTAGGGGAACATTGGGATTACTCTCGAGGCGTTGAATGGGAATAGGGCCTCATCTAAAGTTGAGTCCATAAATTGTGTTCTCCTCTCAAGTGGGGACAGCTATGTCAGGGAATGTCTTGAGTCGCATAAAGGGTGTCAAGTGCCCGACTGCATTTCAATCAGGAATGTGGGATTTCTCTTGAGACGCTGCAGGCGAAATTGTCCTCACCTCATCTTGAGTAGAGAATATTGTGGTTTTTCTCGGGTTTCGGCGGGAAACTTGGTGTCCTTCTCGAGTTGTGACATGGACCTCAGGAACTCGCTCGTGTGTTCCTCCGAACTCTGCTCTTCTTTCGTTTTGTTAGGGGAAAATCAGGATTACTCTCGAGGCTTGGAATGGGGATAGAGCCTCATCTAAAGTGGATTCCATACACTCTGTTTTCCTCTCAAGTGGCAAGAGCTATGTCAGAGAAATTCGTGAGTCGCATAAAGGGTGTCAAGTGATGATTCGCGTTTCAAGCAGGAATGTTGGATTACTCTTGAGATTCTGCATGGGAAATTTTCCTCATCACACTTTTACTGCCGAATCTTGTGATTTTTATCGAGTTGGGGCGGGAATCATGGAGTCTTTCTGGAGTTCCAACAGGGACCTCAGGAACTCCCTGGTGTAGTCCCTGGGAAGTCACGTCTCCTTTCATTTTAGTAGGGGAACATCGGGATTACACTAGAGGCGTAGAATGGGAATAGGGCCTCAAGTATGCTTGAGTCCATAAATTATGTTCTCCTCTTAAGTGGGGATAGCTATGACAGGGAATGTCTTTAGTCGCATAAAAGGTGTCACGTACCCGTTCGCGTTTCAAGCAAATATGTGGGATTTCTCTTGAGACTCTGCAGGTGAAATTTTCCTCATCTCACCTTGAGTGCAGAATCTTGTGGTTTTTCTCAAGTTGCTGTGGGAAGCTTGGGTCCCTTCTCGAGTTGCGACAGGGACCTCAGTACCTCGCTCTGTAGTCCCTGGGAAGTCAGGTCTCCTTTCGTTTCGGTAGGGGAATTCGGGATTACTAGGGAGGCCTGGAAGGGGAATAGGGCTTCATTACTGTTGAGTCCATAATTTGTGTTCTACTCTCAAGTACGGACAGCTATGTCAGGGAATGTCTTGAGTCCCATAAAGGGTGTCAAGTACCCGTTCCCATTTCAAGCGGGAATGTGAGATTTCTCTTGAAATTCTGTAGGGGAGATTTTCCTCATGTCACCTTGAGTGCAGAATCTTTTGGTTTTTCTCTTGTTGCGGCAGGAAGCTTGGGGTCCTTCTCGAGTTACAAAAGGGACCTCAAAACACGCTCTTGTAGTCCCTGGGAATTCAAGTCTCCTTTCGTTTTGGTATGGGAACATCAGGATTATTATCCAGCCATGGAATGGGAATAGGGCCTCATCTAAATTTGAGGCCATAAATTGTGTTCTCCAATCTAGAGCGGACAGCTATGACAGGGAATGTCTTCAGTCGCATAAAGGGTGTCAAGGACCCGTTCGAGTTTCAACCAGGAAATTGGGATTTCTCTTGAGACTCTGCAGGGGAAATTTTCCTCATCTCACCATGAGTGCAGAATCTTGTGGTTTCTCTCGTATTATGGCAGGAAGCTTTGGGCCCTTCTCGATTTGCGGAGGGGACATCAGAAACTCGCTTGTGTAGTCCCTGGGAAGTCAGGTCTCCTTTCGTTTTGGTAGGGGAATTTCGGTATTACTCTCAAGGCGCGGAAGGGGAATAGGGCCTCATCTAAAGTTGAGTCCATAAATTGTGTTCTCCTCTCAAGTATGGGCAGCTTTGTCAGGGAATGTCTTGAGTCGCCAAAGTGTGTCAAGTACCCGATCACGTTTCTATCGGGAATGTGGGACTTCTCTTGTGACTCTACAGGGGAACTTTTCCTCATCTTACTTTAAGTGCAGAATCTTGTGGTTTTTCTCGAGTTGAGGCGGGATGCTTGGGGTCCTTCTCAAGTTGCGACAGGGACCTTAGGATCTCGCTAGTGTAGCCCCTGATAATCAGGTCTCCTTTCCTTTTGGTAGGGGAACATCGGGATTACTAGCGGTGCATGGTAGGGTAATAGGGCATCATTAAATTTGACTCCGTAAATTATTTTCTACTCTCAAGTACGGACAGCTATGTCAGAAAATGTCTTGAGTCGCATAAAGGGTGTCAAGTACCCGTTCACCTCTCAAGAGGGAATGTGGGATTTCCCTTGAGACTCTGCAGGGGAGATTTTCCTCAACTCACCTTGAGTGCAGAATCTTGTGGTTTTTCTCAAGTTGCGGCGGGAAACTTGGGTCCCTTCTTTAGTTGCAACAGGGACCTCAGTACCTCGCTCTGTAGTCCCTGGGAAGTCAGGTCTCCTTTCGTTTTGGTATCGGAATTCGGGATTATTAGTAAGGCCTGGAACAGAAATAGGGCCTCATTAAACTTGAGTTCATAAATTGTGTTCTACTCTCAAGTACGCACAGCTATGTCAGGGAATGTCTTGAGTCACCTAAAGGGTGTCAAGTACCCGTTCGCATTTCAAGCGGGAATGTGAGATTTCTCTTGAGACTCTGCAGGGGAGATTTTCCTCATGTCACCTTGAGTGCAGAATCATGTGGTATTTCTCTTGTCATGGCGGGAAGCTTGGGGTTCTCCTCGAGTTACCAAAGGGACCTCAAAAACACGATCTTGTAGTCCTTGGGAATACAAATCTCCTTTCGTTTTGGTAGGGGAACATCGGGCTTACTATCGAGCCATGGAATGGGAATAGGCCTCATCTAAACTTGAGGCCATAAATTGTTTTCTCCTCTCAAGAGGGGACAGCTATGTCAGGGAATGTCTTGGGTCGCATAAAGGGTGTCAAGTACCCGTTCGGGTTTCAACCGGGAAATTGGAATTTCTCTTGAGACTCTGCAGGGGAACTTTTCCTCATCTCACCATGAGTGCAGAATCTTCTGTTTCCTCTCACATTGTGGCAGGAAGTTTTGGGCCCTTCTAGATTTACGACAGGGACTTTAGGAACTCGCTAGTGTAGTCCCTGAGAAGTCAAGTCTCCTTTCGTTTTGTAGGGAAATATTGGGATTACTCTCAAGGCGTGGAAGGGGAATAGGGCCTCATCTAAATTTGAGTCCATAAATTGTGTTCTCCTCTCAAGTATGGACAGCTTGTCAGGGAATGCCTTTAGTCGCCTAAAGTGTGTCATGTTCCCGTTCGCGTTTGTAGCACTAATGTGGGATTTCTCTTGAGCCTCTACACGGGAAATTTTCCTATCTCACCTTGAGTGCAGAATCTTGTGGTGTATCTCGAGTTGAGGCGAGAAGATTGGGGTCCTTCTCGAGTTGCGACAGGTACCGCAGGATCTCGTTCGTGTAGCCCCTGGGAAATCAGGTCTCCTTTCGTTTTGGTAGGTGAACACTGGGATTACTCTCGAGCCGTGTAATGGGAATAGGGCCTCATCTAAAGTTGAGGCCATAAATTGTGTTCTCCTCTCAAGTGGGGACAGCTATGTTAGGCAATGCCTTGAGTTGCATAAAGGGTGTCAATTACCGGTTCGTGTTTCAAGCGGGAATGTGGGATTACTCTTGAGACTCTGCAGGGGAGATTTTCCTCATCTCACCTTGAGTGCAGAATCTTGTAGTTTTCCTCAAGTTGCGGCGGGAAACTTGGGTCCCTTCTCGAGTTGCGACAGGGACCTCAGTACCTCGCTCTGTAGTACCTGGGAAGTCAGGTCTCCTTTCGTTTTGGTAGGGGAATTCGGGATTACTAGCTAGGACTGGAACAGAAATAGGGCCTCATTAAAGTTGAGTTCATATATTGTGTTCTACTCTCAAATACGGACAGCAATGTCAGGGAATGTTTTGTGTCGCCTAAAGGGTGTCAAGTACCCGTTTGCATTTCAAGCGAGAATGTGAGATTTCTCTTGAGACTGCAGGGGAGATTTTCCTCATGTCACCTTGAGTGCAGAATCTTTTGGTTTTTCTCTTGTTGCAGCGGGAAGCTTTGGGTCCTTCTCGAGTTATGAAAGGGACCTCAAAAACACGCTCTTGTAGTCCCTGGGAATTCAAGTCTCCTTTCATTTTGGTAGGGGAACATCGGGATTACTATCAAGCCATGGAATGGGAATAGGCCTCATCTAAACTTGAGGCCATAAATTGTGTTCTCTAATCAAGAGGGAACAGCTATGTCAGGGAATGTCTTGGGTCGCATAAAGGGTGTCAAGTGCCCAATCGCATTTCCATCGGGAATGTGTGATTTCTCTTGTGACTGCAGGGGAAATTTTCCTCATCTCACCTTGAGTAGAGAATATTGAGGTTTTTCTCGAGTTGCGGCGGGAAGCTTGGGGTCCTTGTCGAGTTGCGACAGGGACGTCAGGAACTCACTCGTATAGTCCCTGGGAAGTCAGGTCTCCTTTCGTTTTGGTAGGGGAACATCGGGATTATTCTCTAGGCGTGCAATGGGAATAGGGCTTCATCTAAATTTGAGTCCATAAAATGTGTTCTCCTCTCAAGTGGTGACAGCTAAGTCAGGGAAACTCTTGAGTGGCATAAACGGTGTCAAATACCGATTCGCGTTTCAAGCGGGTATGTTGGATTACTCTTGATTCTATGCATTGCAGAATTTCCTCATCTCTCTGTTACTGCCGAATCTTGTGTTTTTTCTCGAGTTGCGGAGGGAAGCTTGGGGTCTTTCTGGAGTTGCGACAGGGAGCTCAGGAAGTCGATGGTGTAGGCCCTGGGAAGTCAGATCTCCTTTTCTTTTGGTAGGGGAACATCGGAAATACTCTCAAGGCGTGGAAAGGGAATAGGGCCTCATCTAAAGTTGCATCCAAAAAGTGTGTTCTCCTCTCAAGTGGGGACAGCTGTGTCAGGGAATGTCTTGAGTCGCATAAAGGGTGTCAAGTGCCCGACTGCATTTCAATCAGGAATGTGGGATTTCTCTTGAGACGCTGCAGGCGAAATTGTCCTCACCTCATCTTGAGTAGAAAATATTGTGGTTTTTCTCGAGTTTCGGCGGGAAACTTGGTGTCCTTCTCGAGTTGCGACACGGACCTCAGGAACTCGCTCGTGTGTTCCTCGGAACGCTGCTCTTCTTTCGTTTTGTTAGGGGAATATCGGGATTGCTCTCGAGGCGTGGATTGGGAATAGGGCCTCATCTAAAGTTGCGTAAAAAAAGTGTGTTCTCCTCTCAAGTGGCGACAGCTCTCTCAGGGGAAGTCTTGAGTCACATAAAGAGTGTCAAGTGATGATTCACGTTTCTAGCGGGAATGTTGGATTACTCTTGAGATTCTGCATGGGAAATTATCCTCATCACACCTTTACTGCCGAATCTTGTGGTTTTTCTCGTGTTGTGGCGGGAATCTTGGGGTCTATCTGGAGTTGCGACAGGAAACTCAGGAACTCGCTTGTGTACTCCCTGGGAAGTCAGGTCTCCTCTCGTTTTCATAGGGGAATATCGGGGTTAGTCTCAAGGCGTGGAAGGGAATAAGGCCTCATCTAAACTTGAGACCATAAATTGTGTTCTCCTCTCAAGTATGGTAATCTTTGTCAGGGAATGTCTTGAGTCGCCGAAAGTGTGTCAAGTACCCGATCGCCTTTCTAGCGGAAATGTGGGAATTCTCTTGAGACTCTACAGGGGAAATTTCCCTCATCTCACCTTGAATGCAGAATCTTGTGGTTTTTCTCGAGTTGAGGCAGGAAGCTTGGAGTCCTTCTGGAGTTGCGACAGCGACCTCAGGATCTCGCACATGTAGCCCCTGGGAAATCAGGTCTCCTTTCGTTTTGGTAGGGGAACGTCGGGATTACTAGCGGTGCGTTGTAGGGAAATAGGACATCATTAAAGTTGAAGCCATAAATTGTTTTCTACTCTCAAGTATTGCAAGCTATGTCAGAAAATGTCTGAAGTCTCATAAAGGGTGTCAAGTACCCGTTCGCCATTCAAGTGGGAATGTGGGATTTCTCTTGAGACTCTGCAGGTGAGATTTTCCTCATCTCACCTTGAGTGCAGAATCTTGTGGTTTTTCTCAAGTTGCGACGGGAAGCTTGGGGCCCTTCTCGATTTGTGACAGGGACCTCAGTACCTGTCTCTGTAGTCCCTTTGAAGTCAGGTCTCCTTTCGTTTTGGTAGGGGAATTCGGGATTACTAGCGAGGCCCTGAATGTAAATAGGGCCTCATTAAAGTTGAGTTCATAAATTGTGTTCTCCTCTCAAGTATGGACAGCTTTCTCAGGGAATGTCTTGAGTCGCCTAAAGTGTGTCAAGTACCCGTTCGCGTTTCTAGCGCAAATGTGGGATTTCTCTTGAGACTCTACAGGGGAAATTTTCCTCATCTCACCTTGACTGCAGAATCTTGTGGTTTTTCTCGAGTTGCAGGGGGAAGCTTGTGGTCCTTCTCGAGTTGCGACAGGGACCTCAGGAAATCGATGGTGTAGTCCCTGGGAAGTCAGATCTCCTTTTGTTTAGAAGGTGAACATCAGGATTACTCTCAAGGCATGGAAAGGGAATAGGGCCTCATCTAAAGTTGCATCCAAAGAGTGTGTTCTCCTCTCAAGTGGGGACAGCTATGTCAGGGAATATTTTGAGTCTCATAAAGGGTGTCAAGTACCCGTTCGCATTTCAAGCAGGAATGTGGGATTTCTTTTGAAACTCTGCAGGGGAAATTTTCCTCATCTCACCTTGAGTGCAGAATCTTGTGGCTTTTCTCAAGTTGCGGCAGGATGCTTGGGGCCATTCTCGAGTTGCTACAGGAACCTCAATACCTCGCTCTGTAGTCCCTGGGAAGTCAGGTCTCCTTTCGTTTTGGTAGGGGAATATCGGGATTACTCTCAAGGCGTGGAGGGGAATAAGGCTTCATCTAAACTTGAGACCATAAATTTTGTTCTCTCTCAAATATGGCTATCTTTGTCAGGGAATGTCTTGAGTCGCCTAAAGTGTGTCAAGTATCCGATCGCATTTCTCTCGGGAATGTGGGATTTCTCTTGAGACTCTGCAGGGGAAATTTTCCTCATCAGACCTTGAGTGCAGAATCTTGTGGTTTTTCACGTGTAGTTAGTGGGAGGAAGCTTTACCCTTCTCGATTTGTGACAGGGACGTCAGGAACTCGCTAGTGTAGTCCTGCGAATTCAGATGTCCTTTCGTTTTTGTAGGGGAATATCGGGATTACTCTCAAGGAGTGGAAGGGCAATAGGGCTTCATTAAAGTTGAGTCCATAAATTGTGTTCTCCTCTCAAGTGGGGACAGCTGTGTCAGGGATTGTCTTGAGTGGCATAAAGTACCTGTTCGCATTTCATCAGGGAATGTGTGATTTCTCTTGAGACTCTGCATTGGAAATATCCCCATCTCATCTTGAGTGCACAATGTTGTGTTTTTTCTCGAGTTGCGGCGGGTAGCTTGGGGTCCTTCTCGATTTGCGACAGGGACCTCCTGAACTCGCTCTTGTAGTCCCTGTGAAGTCACGTTTCCTTTTGTTTTGGTAGGTGAACATACGGATTACTCTTGAGGCATGGAATGGGAATAGGGCCTCATCTAAAGTTGAGTTCATAAATTGTGTTCTCCTCTCAAGTGGGGACAGCTATGTCAGGGAATGTCTTGAGTCACATAAAATGTTTCAGTACCCGTTCGTGTTTCAAGAGGGAATGTGGGATTTTTCCTGAGACTCTGCATTGGAAATTTTCCCCATCTCACCTTGAGTGCAGAATCTTGTGGGTTTTCTCGAGTTGCGGCGGGAAGCTTGTTGTCCTTCTAGAGTTGCAACAGGTACCTCAAGAACTCGATCGTGTAGTTTCTGAGAAGTCAGGTCTCCTTTCGTGTTGACAGGGGAATATTGGTATTACTATCGAGGCGTGGAATGGGAATAGTGCCTCATCTTTGTTGGCCCATAAATTGTGATCTCCTTTTAATTGAGGACAGCTATGCCAGGGAATGTCTTGAGTCGCATAAAGGGTGTCAAGTACCTGCTAGCGTTTCAAGCGGAAATGTGGATTTTCTCTTGAGATTGCAGGGGGAATTTTCCTCATCTCACCTTGAGTGCAGAATCTTGTCGTTTTTCTCGAGTTGCGGTGGGAAACTTGGGTTCCTTTTTGATTTCTGATAGGGACCTCAGAAACTCGCTCCTGTAGTACATTGGAAGTCAGGTCTTTCATTTGGTAAGGGAACATCGGGATTACTCTAAAGACATAGAATGGGGATAGGGCCTCATCTCAAGTTGAGTCCATAAATTGTGTTGTCCTCTCATTTGGGGACAGCAATATCAGGGAATGACTTGAGTCGCATGAAGGGTGTCAAGTACCCATTAGCGTTTCAAGCGGGAATTTGGGATTTCTCTTGACTCTGCCGGGGGAAATTTCATCATCTCACCTTGAGTGCAGAATCTTGTGGGTTATCTTGAGTTGCGGCAGGAAGTTTGGGGACCTTCTCGATTTGCGAAACAAACCCAGGAACTCGCTCGTGTAGTATTTGGGAAGTCAGGTCTCCTTTCGTTTTGGTAGGGGAATATCGGCATTACTCTCAAGGCATAGAAGGGCAATAGAGCTTCATTAATGTTGAGTCCATAAATTGTGTTCTCCTCTCATGTGGGGACAGCTATGTCAGGGAATGTCTTGAGTCGCATAAAGCGTGTCCAGTACCTGAACGCGTTTCAAGCAGGAATGTGGGATTTCTCTGGAGACTCTGCAGAGGAAATTTTCCTCAACTCACCTTGAGTGCAGATATTGTGGTTTTTTGGTGTTGCGGCGGGAAGGTTGGGTCCTTCTCGAGTTGCGACCTGGACCTCAGGAACTCGATCGCGTAGTCCTGGCGAAGTCAGGACTCCTTTCGTTTTGGTAGGGGAACATCGGGATTACACTCGAGGCGTTAAATGAGAATAGTGCCTCATCTAAAATTGATTCCATAAAATATTTTCTCCTCTAACATGGGGACAGCTATGTCAGGGAATGTCTTGAGTTGCATAAAGGGTGTCAAGTACCCATTTCACTTCAAGTGGGAATGTGAGATTTCTCTTGAGATTGTGCCGGTGAAATTTTCCTCATCTCACGTTGAGTGCAGAATCTTGTGGTTTTTCTCGAGAGGTGGCGGGAAAATTGGGGTCCTTCTCGAGTTACGACATTGACTTAAGGAACTCGCTCGTGTAGTCCCTGGGAAGTCAGGTGTCCTTTCATTTTGGTAGGGGAACATCGGGATTACTCTTGAGCCGTGGAAAGGCAATAGGGCCTCATCTAAAGTTGAGTCCATAAATTGTGTTCTCTTCTCAAGTGGGGACAGCTATGTCAGAGAATGTCTTGAGTCACATAAAGGGTGTCAAGTAACCGTTCGTGTTTCAAACCTGAATGTGGCATTTCTCTTGAGATTTTGCAGGGGAAATTTTCCTCAGTTCACATTGAATGTAGAATGTTGTGGTTTTTCTCGAGTTGTGGCGGGAAGTTTGGGGTCCTTCTCGAGTTGTTCCAGGGACCTGAGGAACTCGCTCGGGTATTCCCTGGTATATCAGGTCTCCTTTCCTTTTGGAAGGGAAACATCGGGATTACTCTCGAGGCGTGAAATGGGAATAGGGCCTCATCTATGTTGAGCCCATAAATTGTGTTCTCCTTTCAGTGGGGACAGCTATGTCAGGGAATGTCTTGAGTCGCATAAAGAGTGTCAAATACCCGTTCGCGTTTCAAAAGGGAATGTGGGATTTCTCCTGAGACTCTGCATTGGAAATTTTCCTCATCTCACCTGAGTGCAGAATCGTGTGGTTTTTCTCGAGTTGCTTTGGGAAGCTTGGGGTCCTCCTCGAGTTGCGACAGAGACATCAGGAACTCGCTCGTGGAGTCCCAGGGAAGTCAGGTCTTCTTTCGTTTCTGTAGGGGAACATTGGGATTACTAGCGATGCGTGGTAGGGAAATAGGGCCTCATTAATGTTGAGTGCATAAATTGTTTTCTACTCTCAAGTAGGGACAGCTATGTCAGGGAATGTCTTGAGTCGCATAAAGGATGTCAAGGACCCGTTCGCCTTTCAAGCGGGAATGTGGGATTTCTCTTGAGACTCTGCAGGGGAGATTTTCCTCATCTCACCTTGAGTGCAGGATATTGTGTGTTCTTTTCGTGTTGTGGCGAGAAGCTTTTGGCCCTTCTCAATTTGCGACAGGGACTTCAGAAACTCTCTAGTGTCGTCCCTGGGAAGTCAGGTCTACTTTCGTTTTGGTAGGGGAACATCGGGGTTACTCTTGAGGCGTGGAATGGAAATAGGTCTCTTCTCAATTTGAGTCCATGAATTGTGTCCTCCTCGCAAGTAGGGACAGCGATGTCAGGGATTGTCTTGAGTCGCATAAATGGTGTCAATTCCCCTTTCCCGTGTCAAGCAGGAATGTTGGATTTCACTTAGACTCTACATGGGAAATTTTCCTCATGCCACCTTGAGTGCAGAATCGTGTGGTTTTTCTTCTGTTGCTGCTGCAAACTTGGTGCCCTTCTCGATTTGCAACAGGGACCCCAGGAACTCGCTCATATAGTCCCTGGGATCAAGTCTCCTTTCCTTTTTGTAGAGGAACATCGGGATTAATCTCGTGGTGTGTAACCGGAATAGGGCCTCATCTAATGTTGAGTCCATAAATTGTATTCTCCTCTCAAGAGGGGAACCTATGTCGGGGAATCTTTTGAGTCGCATAAATGGAGTCAAATACCCGTTCGAGTTTCAAGCGAATATATGTGGTTTTTTTTGAGACTCTGCAGGGTTAAATTTCCTCATTTCACCTCGAGTGCATAATCTTGTGAAGTCTCTAGAGTTGTGGCTGGAAGCTTGGGGTCGGTCCTTCTCGAGTTACGAAAGGGACCTCAAGTACACCCTCTTGTAGTCCCTGGGAAATCAAGTCTCCTTTCGTTTTGGTAGGGGAACATCAGGATTTCTATTGAGCCGTGGAATGGGAATAGGGCCTCATATAAAGTTGAGGCCATAAATTGTGTTCTCCTCTCAAGTGGGGACAGTTAAGTCAGGGAATGTACCTGTTCCCATGTCAAGCGGGAATGAGGGATTTCCTTGAGACTCTGCAGGTGAAATATTCCTCTTCTCACCTTGAGTGCAGAATCGTGTGGTTTTTCTCGTGTTGCGGCGTGAAGCTTGGGGCCCTTCTCGATTTGCCACAAGAACTTCAGGAACTCGCTCTTGTAGTCCCTGGGAAGGCAGGTTTCCTTTCGTTTTGATAGGAGAACATCGGGATTTCTCTCGAGGCGTGGAATGGGAATAGGGCCTCATCTAAACTTGAGTCCATAAACTGTCTTCTCCACTCAAGAGGGGACAGCTATATCAGGGAAAGTCTTGAGTCGCATAAAGGGTGTCAAGTACCGTTCGCCTTTCAACTGGCCATGTGCGATTTCTCTTGAGACTCTGCAGGGGAAATTGTCCTCTTTTCACCTTGAATGCAGAATCTTGTGGTTTCTCACGTGTTGTGGCAGGAAGTTTGGGCCCTCCTCGATTTGCGACTGGAACGTCAGGAACTCGCTAGTTTAGTCCCTGGGAAGTCAGATCTCCTTTCGTTTTTGTAGGGGAATATCGGCATTACTCTCAAGGCGTGGAAGGGCAATAGCGCTTCATTAATGTTGAGTCCATAAATTGTGTTCTCCTCTCATGTGGGGACAGCTATGTCAGGGAATGTCTTGAGTCGCATAAAGGGTGTCCAGTACCTGAGCGCGTTTCAAGCAGGAATGTGGGATTTCTCTTGAGACTCTGCAGGGGAGATTTCCCTGATCTCCACGTGAGTGCAGAATCTTGTGGTTTTTCTCCAGATGCGGCGTAAAGCTTGAGTTCCTTTTCGAGTTGGGAAAGGGAGCTCAAGAACACGCTCGTGTAGTCCTTGGAAAGTCAGGTCTCCTTTGGTTTTGGTAGGGGAACATCGGGATTACTCTCGAAACGTGGAATGGGAATAGGGCCTCAACTAAAGTTGAGTCCATAAATTGTGCTCTCCTCTCAAGTGTAGACAGCTATGTCAGGGAATGTCTTTAGTCGCATAAAAGGTGTCAAGTATCCGTTCGCATTTCAAGCTGGAAAGTGGGATTTCTCTTTAGACACTGCGGGGGAAATTTTCCTCTTTTCAGCTTTAGTGAAGAATCTTGTGGTTTTTCTCCAGTTGCGGTGTGAAGCTTGGTGTCCTTCTCGAGCTGCGACAGGGATCTCAGGAACTCGCTCGTGTGGTCCCTGGGAAGTCAGGTCTCCTTTCAAATTGGTAGGGAACATGGGGATACAAAAGAGGCGTGGAAGAGGAATAGGGCCTCATTAAAATTGAGTCCATCAATTGTGTTCTCCTCTCAAGTACGGACAGCTATGTCAGAGAATGTCTTGAGTCGCATAAAATGTGTCAATTACCCGTTTGTGCTTCAAGCAGAAATGTGGGAGTTCTCTTGAGACTCTGCAGGGGAGATTTTCCTCATGTCACCTTGAGTGCAGAATCTTGTGGTTTCTCTCTTGTTGCGGCGGGAAGCTTGGGGCCCTTCTCGAATGTGACAGCGACGTCCGGAACTCGCTCAAGTAGTCCCTGGGAAGTCAGGTCTCCTTTCTTTTTGGTAGGGGAACATCGGGAATGCTCTCGAGGCGTGGAATGGGAATAGGGCCTCATCTAAATTTGAGTCCAAAAATTGTTTTCTCCTCTCCAGTATGGACAGCTATGTCAGGGAATGTCTTGAGTGGCATAAAGGGTGTCAAGTACCCATTCGCGGGAATGTTGGATTTCTCTTGAGACTCTGCAGGGGAAATTTTCCCCATCTCATCTTGAGTGCAGAAACTTGTGGTTTTTTTTCTTGTTTCAGCGGGAAGCTTCGGTCCTTTCTCGAGTTGCGACAGGTACCTCAGGAACTCTCTCGAGTAGTCCCTGAGCAGTCAGGTCTCCTTTCGTTTTGGTAGGTGAACATCGGGATTACTCTCGGGACATGGAAATGGAATACTGCCCCATCTAAAGCTGAATCCCTAAATTGTGTTCTCCTCTCAAATTGGGACAGCTATGTTAGGGAATGTCTTGAGTCGCATAAAGGTTGTCAAGTTCCAGTTGGCGTTTCATGCGGGAATGTGAAATTTCTCTGAGACTATGCAGGGGAAATTTTCCTCAACTCACCTTGAGTGCAGATATTGTGGTTTTTTCGTGTTGCGACGGGAAGTTTGGGTCCTTCTCGAGTTGCGACCTGGACCTCAGGAACTCGATCGTGTATTCCCGGGGAAGTCAGGACTCCTTTCGTTTTGGTAGGGGAACATCAGGATTACGCTCGAGGAGTTTAACGTGAATAGTGCCTCATCTGAAATAGATTCCATAAATTATTATCTCCTCTCAAGTGGGGACAGATATGTCAGGGAATGTCTTGTGTTGTATAAAGGGTGTCAAGTACCCATTTCACTTCAAGTGGGAATGTGAGATTTCTCTTGAGATTCTGCCAGTGAAATTTTCCACATCTCACGTTGAGTGTAAAATCTTGTGGTTTTTCTCGAGAGGCGGCAGGAAAATTGGGGTCCTTCTCGTGTTACGACATTGACTTAAGGAACTCGCTCGTGTAGTCCCTGGGAAATCAGGTGTCCTTTCATTTTGGTAGGGGAACATCGGGATTACTCTTGAGCCGTGGAAAGGCAATAGGGCCTCATCTAAAGTTGAGTCCAAAAATTGTGTTCTCTTCTCAAGTGGGGACAGCTATGTCAGGGAATGTCTTGAGTCACATAAAGGGTGTCAAGTCACCGTTAGTGTTTCAAACCTAAATGTGGCATTTCTCCTGAGATTCTGCAGGGGAAATTTTCCTCAGCTCACATTGAATGCAGAATGTTGTGGTTTTTCTCGAATTGCGGCGGGAAGTTTGGGGTCCTTCTCGAGTTGTTGCAGGGACCTGAGGAACTCGCTCGGGTAATCCCTGGTATATCAGGTCTCCTTTCCTTTTGGTAGGGAAACATCGGAATTACTCTCGTGGTGTAGAATGGGGATAGGGAATCATCTATATTTGAGTCCATAAATTGTGTTATAATCTCAAGTGGGAAGAGCTATGTCGGGGAATGTCTTGAGTCACATAAAGGGAGTCAAGCCATTTGAGTTCAAGCGGGAATGTGGGAGGTCTCTTGAGATTCTGCAGGGTAAATTTTCCTCATTTCACCTTGAGTGCAGAATCTTGTGTTTTTTCTCGTTTTGCAGCGGGAAGCTTGGTGTCCTTCTCGAGCTGCGACAGGGAACTAAGGAACTCGCTCGTGTGTCCCTGGTAAGTCAGGCCTCTTTTCGTTTTGGTAGGGGAACATCGGGATTACTCTTGAGGCATGGAATGGGAATACGGGCCCATTTAATGTTGAGTCCATAAATTGTGTTCTCCTCTCAAGTGCACACAGCTATGTCAGGGAATGTCTTGAGCAGCATAAAGGGTGTCAATTACCCTTTTGCGTTTCATGCGGGAATATGGGATTTCTCTTGAGACTCTGCAGGGAATATTTTCCTCATCTCACCTTCAAGGCAGAATCTTGTGTTTCTTTCTCGAGTTGCGGCGGTTAGATTGGGGTCCTTCTCAATTTGCGACAGGGACCTCTGGAACTTGCTCGTGTAGTCCCTGTGAAGTCAGGTCTCCTTTCGTTTTGTTAGGAGAACATACGGATTACTCTCGAGGCGTGGAATGGGAATAGGGCCTCATCTAAAGTTGAATCCGTAAATTGTGTTCTCCTCTCATGTGGGGACAGCTATTTCAGGGAATGTCTTAAGTGGCATAAAGGGTATCCAGCACCCGTTCGCGTTTCAACAGGGAATGTGGGATTTCTCCTGAGACTCTGCATTGGACATTTTCCCCATCTCACCTTGAGTGCAGAATCTTGTGGTTTTTCTCGAGTTGCGGCGGGAAGCTTGGAGTCCTTCTCGAGGTGCGACAGGGACCTCAGGAACTCGCTCGTGTAGTCCTTGGGAAGTCAGGTCTTTCGTTTTGGTAAGGGAATATCGGGATTACACTCGAGACATGGAATGGGAATAGGACCTCATGTCAATTCGAATCCATAAATTTTGTTCTCCTCTCAAGTGGGGACAGCTATGTCAGGGAATGTCTTGTGTCGCATAAAGGGTGTCAAGTACCCGTTCGCGTTTCAAGCGGGAATGTGGGGTTTCTCTTGAGACTCTCCAGGGGAATTTTCCTCATCTCACCTTGAGTGCAGAATCTTGTGGTTTTTCACGAGTTGTGGCGGGACACTTGGGGTCCTTTTCGAGTTCCGACAGGGACCTCGGGAACTCGCTCCTGTAGTCCCTTCTAAGTCAGGTCTTTCGTTTGGTAAGGGAACATCGGGATTATTCTAGAGGCGTAGAATGGGAATAGGGCCACATCTAAAGGTGAGTCCATAAATTGTTTTCTACTCTCAAGTGGGGACAGCTATGTGAGGGAATGTCTTGAGTCGCATAAAGAGAGTCAAGTACACGTTCGTCTTTCAAGCAGGAATGTGGGATTTCTCTTGAGAATCTGCAGGGGAGATTTTCCTCATCTCATCTTGAGTGCAGAATCTTGTGTTTTTTCTAGTGTTGTGGCTGGAAGCTTTTGGCCCTTCTCGATCTGTGACAGGGACTACAGAAACTCTTTGTGTAGTCCCTGGGATGTCAGGTCTCCTTTCGCTTTGGTAGGGGAACATCGGGATTACTCTCGAGGGGTGAATGGGAATAGGGCTCATCTAAATTTGAGTCCATAAAATGTGTTCTCCTCTGAAGTAGGAACAGCGATGTCAGGGATTCTCTTGAGTCGCATAAAGGGTGTCAATTCCCCTTTCCCGTGTCAAGCGAGAATGTGGGATTTCTCTTGAGACTCTTCAGGGGAAATTTTCCTCATCTCACCTTGAACGCAGAATCTTGTGGTTTTTCTCGAGTGGTGACAGGGACCTCAGTAACTGGCTCTGAAGTCCCTGGGAAGTCAGGTCTCCTTTCGTTTTGGGAGGGGAATTCGTGACTACCAGTGAGACCTGAAAAGGGAATAGGGCCTCATTAAATTTGAGTCCATAAATTGTGTTCTACTCTCAAGTACGGACAGTTATTTCAGGGAATGTCTTGAGTCGCATAAGGGGTGTCAAGATCCCGTTCGCATTTCAAGTGGGAATGTGAGATTTCTCTTGAGACTCTGCAAGGGAGATTTTCCTCATGGCACCTTGAGTGCAGAATCTTGTGGTTTTTCTTCTGTTGCTGCGGCAAACTTGGTGCCTTTCTCGATTTGCAACAGGGACCCCAGGAACTCGCTCGTGTAGTCCCTGGAATCAGGTCTCCTTTCGTTTTTGTAGGGGAACATCGGGATTAATCTCATGGTGTGTAATGGGAATAGGGCCTCAATTAAAGTTTAGTACATAAATTGTGTTCTCCTCTTCTGTGGAGAAGCTATGTCGGGGAATCTCTTGAGTCGCATAAATGGAGTCAAGTATCCGTTCGAGTTTCAAGCGGATATATGCAGTTTCTTTTGAGACTCTGCAGGGTTAAATTTTCTCATTTCACCTCGAGTTCAGAATCTTGTGAAGTCTCTAGAGTTGTGGCTGGAAGCTTGGGGTCCTTCACGAGTTACGAAAGGGACCTCAAGTACACCCTCTTGTAGTCCCTGGGAAGTCAAGTCTCCTCTGGTTTTGGTAGGGGAACATCCGGATTACTATCGAGCCGTGGAAAGGAAATAGGGCCTTATCTAAACTTGAGGCCATAAATTGTGTTCTCCTCTCAAGTGGGGACAGCTATGTCAGGGAATGTCTTGAGTCGCATAAAGGATATCAATTACCCGTTCCCATGTCAAGCGGGAATGAGGGATTTCCTTGAGACTCTGTAGGTGAAATATTCCTCATCTCACCTTGAGTGCAGAACCTGTGCTTTTTCTCGTGTTGTGGCGGGAAGCTTGGGGCCCTTCTCGATTTGCCACAAGAAGTTCATGAACTCGCTCTTGTAGTCCCTGGGAAGGCAGGTCTCCTTTGGTTTTGGTAGGGGAACATCGGGAGTTCTCTCGAGGCGTTGAATGGGAATAGGGCCTCATCTAAAGTTGAGTCCATAAACTGTCTTCTCAACTCAAGAGGGGACAGCTATATCAGGGAAAGTCTTGAGTCGCATAAAGGGTGTCAAGTACCGTTCGCATTTCAACTGGTAATGTGCGATTTCTCTTGAGACTCTGCAGGGGAAATTGTCCTCTTTTCACCTTGAATGCAGAATCTTGTGGTTTTTCACGTGTTGTGGCAGGAAGTTTGGGCCCTCCTCGATTTGCGACTGGGACGTGAGGAACTCGCTAGTTTAGTCCCTGGGAAGTCAGATCTCCTTTCGTTTTTGTAGGGAAATATCGGCATTACTCTCAAGGCGTGGAAGGGCAATAGCGCTTCATTAATGTTGAGTCCATAAATTGTGTTCTCCTCTCATGTGGGGACAGCTATGTTAGGGAATGTCTTGAGTCGCATAAAGGGTGTCCAGTACCTGAGCGCGTTTCAAGCAGGAATGTGGGATTTCTCTTGAGACTCTGCAGGGGAGATTTTCCTGATCTCAACTTGAGTGCAGAATCTTGGGTTTTTCTCCAGTTGCGGCGCAAAGCTTGAGTTCCTTTTCGAGTTGGGAAAGGGAGCTCAAGAACACGCTCGTGTAGTCCCTGGCAAGTCAGGGCTCCTTTTGTTTTGGTAGGCGAACATCGGGATTACTCTCAAAACGTGGAATGGGAATAGGGCCTCCTCTAATGTTGAGTCCATAAATTGTGCTCTCCTCTCAAGTGTGGACAGCTATGTCAGGGAATGTCTTGAGTCGCATAAAGGGTGTCAAGTATCCGTTCGCATTTCAAGCTGGAATGTGGGATTTCTATTTAGACACTGCAGGTGAAATATTCCTCATCTCACCTTTAGTGAAGAATCTTGTGGTTTTTCTCCAGTTGCGGCATGAAGCTTGGTGTCCTTCTCGAGCTGCAACAGGGACCTCAGGAACTCGCTCGTGTGGTCCCTGGGAAGTCAGGTCTCCTTTCGAATTGGTAGGGAACATGCGGATACAAGAGAGGCGTGGAAGGGGAATAGGGCCTCATTAAAACTGAATCCATCAATTGTGTTCTCCTCTCAAGTACGGACAGCTATGTCAAGGAATGTCTTGCGTCGCATAAAAGGTGTCAATTACCTGTTCGTGTTTCAAGCGGGAATGTGGGATTTCTCTTGAGTCTCTGCAGGGGAGATTTTCCTCATGTCACCTTGAGTGCAGAATCTTGTGGTTTCTCTCTTGTTGCGGCGGGAAGCTTGGGGCCCTTCTCGAATGTGACAGCGACGTCCGGAACTCGCTCAAGTAGTCCCTGGGAAGTCAGGTCTCCTTTCTTTTTGGTAGGGGAACATCGGGAATGCTCTCGAGGCGTGGAATGGGAATAGGGCCTCATCTAAATTTGAGTCCAAAAATTGTTTTCTCCTCTCCAGTATGGACAGCTATGTCAGGGAATGTCTTGAGTGGCATAAAGGGTGTCAAGTACCCATTCGCGGGAATGTTGGATTTCTCTTGAGACTCTGCAGGGGAAATTTTCCCCATCTCATCTTGAGTGCAGAAACTTGTGGTTTTTTTTCTTGTTTCAGCGGGAAGCTTCGGTCCTTTCTCGAGTTGCGACAGGGACCTCAGGAATTCTCTCGAGTAGTCCCTGGGCAGTCAGGTCTCCTTTCGTTTTGGTAGGGGAACATCGGGATTACTCTCGGGGCATGGAAATGGAATACTGCCTCATCTAAAGTTGAATCTCTAAATTGTGTTCTCCTCTCAAATTGGGACAGCTATGTTAGGGAATGTCTTGAGTCGCATAAAGGTTGTCAAGTACCAGTTGGCGTTTCATGCGGAAATGTGGCATTTCTCTGGAGACACTGCAGGGGAAATTTTCCTCAACTCACCTTGAGTGCAGATATTGTGGTTTTTCCGTGTTGCAGCGGGAAGGTTGGGTCCTTCTCGAGTTGCGACCTGGACCTCAGGAACTGATCGTGTAGTCCCTTGGAAGTCAGGACTCCTTTCGTTTTGGTATGGGAACATCGGGATTACGCTCGAGGCGTTTAACGGGAATAGTGCCTCATCTAAATTTGATTCCATAAAATATTTTCTCCTCTCAAGTGGGGACAGATATGTCAGGGAATTTCTTGTGTTCCATAAAGGGTGTCAAATACCCTTTTCACTTCAAGTGGGAATGTGAGATTTCTCTTGAGATTCTGCAGGTGAAATTTTCCTCATCTCACGTTGAGTGCAAAATCTTGTGGTTTTTCTCGAGAGGCGGCGGGAAAATTGGGGTCCTTCTCGAGTTACAACATAGACCTCAGGAACTCGCTCATGTAGTCCCTGGGAAGTCAGGTGTCCTTTCATTTTGGTAGGGGAACATCGGGATTACTCTTGAGCCGTTGAAAGGCAATAGGGCCTCATCTAAAGTTGAGTCCATAAATTGTGTTCTCTTCTCAAGTGGGGACAGCTATGTCAGGGAATGTCTTGAGTCACATAAAGGGTGTCAAGAAACCGTTCGTGTTTCAAACCTGAATGTGGCATTTCTCTTGAGATTCTGCAGGGAAATTTTCCTCAGCTCACATTGAATGCAGAGTGTTGTGGTTTTTCTCGAGTTGTGGCGGGAAGTTTGGGGTCCTTCTCGAGTTGTTACAGGGACCTGAGGAACTCGCTCGAGTGTTACCTGGTATATCAGCTCTCCTTTTCTTTTGGAAGGGAAACATCGGGATTACTCTCGTGGTGTGGAATGGGGATAAAGCCTCATCTAAATTTGAGTCCATAAATTGTGTTATAATCTCAAGTGGGAAGAGCTATGTCGGGGAATGTCTTGAGTCACATAAAGGGAGTCAACCCTTTTGAGTTCAAGCGGGAATGTGGGAGGTCTCTTGAGATTCTGCAGGGTAAATTTTCCTCATTTCACCTTGAGTGCAGAATCTTGTGTTTTTTCTCGTTTTGCAGCGGGAAGCTTGGTGTCCTTCTCGAGCTGTGACAGGGACCTCAGGAACTCGCTCGTGTGTTCCTGGGAAGTCAGGTCTCCTTTCGTTTTGGTAGGAGAACATCGGGATTACTCTCGAGGCATGGAATGGGAATACGGGCCCATTTAATGTTGAGTCCATAAATTGTGTTCTCCTCTCAAGTGCGTACAGCTATGTCAGGGAATGCCTTGAGCAGCATAAAGGGTGTCAATTGCCCTTTCGCGTTTCAAGCGGGAATATGGGATTTCTCTTGAGACTCTGCAGGGAATATTTTCCTCATCTCACCTTCAAGGCAGAATCTTGTGTTTCTTTCTCGAGTTGCGGAGGGTAGCTTGGGGTCCTTCTCGATTTGCGACAGGGACCTCTGGAACTCGCTTGTATAGTCCCTGTGAAGTCAGGTCTCCTTTCGTTTTGTTAGGGGAACATACGGATTACTCTCGAGGCGTGGAATGGGAATAGGGCCTCATCTAAATTTGAGTCCGTAAATTGTGTTCTCCTCTCATGTGGGGACAGCTATTTCAGGGAATGTCTTGAGTGGCATAAAGGGTGTCCAGCACCCGTTCTTGTTTCAACAGGGAATGCGGGAATTCTCCTGAGACTCTGCATTGGAAATTTTCCTCATCTCACCTGAGTGGAGAATCGTGTAGTTTTTCTCGAGTTGGTTTGGGAAGCTTTGGGTCCTCCTCGAGTTGCGACAGGGACTTCAGCAACTCGCTCGTGGAGTCCCAGGGAAGTCAGGCTTTCTTTCGTTTCCATAGGGGAACATTGGGATTACTAAGGATGCGTGGTAGGGAAATAGGTCCTCATTAATGTTGAGTGCATAAATTGTTTTCTTCTCTCAAGTACGGACAGCTATGTCAGGGAATGTCTTGAGTCACGTAAAGGCTGTCAAGTAACCGTTCGTGTTTCAAACCAGAATGTGGGATTTCTCTTGAGACTCTGCAGGGCAAATTTTCCTCATTTCACCTTGAGTGCAGAATCTTGTGGTTTTTCATGTGTTGTGCCAGGAAGCTTTGTGCCCTTCTCAATTTGTGACAGGTACGTCAGGAACTCGCTAGTGTAGTCCCTGGGAAGTCAGATCTTCTTTCGTTTTTGTAGGGGAATATCGGGATTACTCTCAAGGCGTGGAGGGGAATAGGGCTTCATTAAAGTTGAGGCCATAAATTGTGTTCTCCTCTCAAGTGGGGACAGCTATGTCAGGGAATGTCTTGAGCAGCATAAAGGGTGTCAAATACCCTTTTGCGTTTCAAGCGGGAATATGGGATTTCTCTTGAGACTCTGAAGGGAACATTTTTCTCAACTCACCTTAAGGCAGAATCTTGTGTTTTTTCTCTAGTTGGGGTGGGTACCTTGGGGTCCTTCTCGATTTGCGACAGGGTCCTCTGGATCTCGATCGTGTAGTTCCTGGGAAGGCACGTCTCCTTTCGTTTTGGTAGGGTAACATCTGGATTTCTATTGAGGGGTGGAATGGGAATAGGGCCTCATCTAAAGTTGAGTCCATAAATTATGTTCTCCTCTCAAGTGGGGACAGCTATGTCAGGGAATGTCTTGAGTCCCTTAAAGGGTGTCAAATACCCGTTCTCGTTTCAAGCAGTGTTGTGGGATTTCTCTTGAGACTCTGCAGGGAAAATTTTCCTCATCTCACCTTTAGTGCACAATCTTGCAATTTTTCTCCAGTTTTGGCGGGAAGCTAGAAGTCCTTCTCGTGTTGCGACAGGGACTTCAGGAACTCGCTCGTGGAGTCCCTGGGAAGTCAGGTCTCCTTTCATTTTGGTAGGGGAACATCGGGAATACTCTCGAGGAGTGGAATGGGAATAGGGCCTCATCTCAAGTTGAGTCCATAAATTGTGTTGTCCTCTCATTTGGGGACACCTATATCAGGGAATGACTTGAGTCGCATAAAGGGTGTCAAGTGTCCATTAGCCTTTCAAGTGGGAATTTGGGATTTCTCTTGACTCTGCTGGGGGAAATTTCATCATCTCAACTTGAGTGCAGGATCTTGTGTGCTATCTCGAGTTTCGGTGGGAAGCTTGGAGTCCTTCTCAAGTTGCGAAATAGACCTCAGGAAATCGCTCGTGTAGTCCCTGGGAAGTCATGTCTCCTTTCGTGTTGGTAGGGGAACCTCGGGATTTCTCTCAATGCATGGAATGGGAATCGGGCCTCATCTAATGTTGAGTCCATAAATTGTGTTTTCCTCTCAAGTGGGGACAGCTATGTCATGGAATGTCTTTAGTCGCAAAAAATGGTGTCAAGTACCCATTCACGTTTCAAGCTGGGATAAAGGATTTCTCTTGAGCGTATACAGGGGGAATTTTCCTCATCTCACCTTGAGTACAGAATCTTGTGGTTTTTCTCGATTTGCGGCGGGAAGCTTGGGGTCCTACTCGAGTTGCTCAAGAGACCTCAGGTGCTCGCTGGTGTAGTACCTGGGAAGTCAGTTCGCCTCTCCTTTTGGTAGGGGAACATCGGGATTACTCTCGAAGCGTGGACTGGGAATAGGGCCTCATCTCAAGTTGAGTGCATAAAATGTATTTTCCTCTCAAGTGTGGACAGCTATGTCAGGGAATGTCTTGAGTCCCATAAAGGGTGTCAAGTACCCGTTTGCGTTTCAAGCGGGAATGTGCGATTTCTCTTTAGACTTTGCAGGGGAAATTTTCCTCTTCTCACCTTTCAGGCAGAATCTTGTGTTTTTTTCTCGAGTTGTGGCGGGTAGCTTGGGGTCCTTCTCGATTTGCGACAAGGACCTCTGGAACTCACTCGTGGAGTCCCAGGGAAGTCAGGTTTCCTTTCGTTTTGGTAGGCGAACCTTGGTATTACTCTCGAGGTGTGGAATGGGAGTAGGGCCTCATCTATTTTGAGTCCATAAATTTCGTTATCTTTTCAAGTGGGGACTGCTATGTCAGGGAATGTCTTGAGTTGCATAAAGGATGTCAAATACCCGTTCGCATTTCAACAGGGAATGTGGGATTTCTCCTGAGACTCTGCATTTGAAATTTTCCTCATCTCACCTTGAGTGCAGAATCTTGTGGTTTTTCTCGTGTTTGCTTGGTAAGCTAGGCGTCCTTCTCGAGTTGCGACAGGGATCTCAGTAAATCGTTCCTGTAGTCCCTGGGAAGTCAGGTCTCGTTTCGTTTTGATAGGGGAACATCGGGATTACTCTCGAGGCATGGAATGGGAATAGGGCCTCATCTAAAAATGAGTCAGTAAATTGTGGTGTCCTCTGAAATTGGGACAGCTATGTCAAGGTATGTCTTGAGACGCATAAAGGGTGTCAGTTACTTGTTGGCGTTTCAAGCGGGAATGTTGGATATCTCTTGATTCTGCCAGGGGAATTTTCCTCATCTCACCTTGAGTTCAGAATCTTTGGTTTTTCTCCGAGCTGTGTCCGGAAGCTTGGGGTCTTTCTCGAGTCGTGACACAGACCTCAGGAACTCACTCGTGTAGACCCTGGGAATTCAGGTCCCCTTTCCTTATGTTAGTGGAACATCAGGATTACTCTCGAAGTGTGGAATGGGAATAATGCCTCATGTAAAGTTGAGTCCATGAATTGTGCTTTCCTCTCAAGTGGGGACAGCTATGTCAGGGAATGTCTTGAGTCGCTTAAAGGGTGTCAAGAAACTTTTCGCGTTTCAAGCGGGAATGTGGGATTTCTCTGGATATTCTGCAGGGGAAATTTTCCACATCTCACCTTGAGTGCAGAATATTGTAGTTTTTCTCGAGTTTATGTGGGAAGCTAGGGGTCCTTCTCAAGTTGCTACAGGGACCTCAGGAACTGGCTGGTGTATTCCCTTGAAAGTCATGACTCATTTCGTTTTGGGAGGGGAACATCGATATTACTAACGAGGTGAGGAATGCGAATCGGGCCTCATCTAACGTTTGTCCATAAATTTTGTTCTCCTCTCAAGTGAGGACAGCTATCAGGGAATGTCTTGAGTCGCATAAAAGGTGTCAAGTACCCGTTCAAGTTTCAAGCAGAAATGTGCGATTTCTCTTGTGATTCAAAGGAGAAATTTTCCTCATCTCACTTTGAGTGCAGGATCTTGTGGTTCTCGAGTTGCGGCGGGAAGACTGGGGTCCTTCTCGAGTTGCGACAGGGACCTCAGGAACTCGCTCGTGTAGTCCCTGGGACGTAATGTCTCCTTTCGTTTGGTAGGGGAACATCGGGATTACTCTTGAGGCGTGAAATGGGAATAGGTCCTCCTCTAAAGTTCAGTCCATAAATTGTGTTTTCTTCTCAAGTGGGGTCAGCTATGTCAGGGAATGTCTTGAGTCGCATAAAGGGTGTCAAGTGTCCGTTCGAATTTCAAGCGCGAATATAGGATTTCCCTTGAGACTCTGCAGGGGAAATTTTCCTCATCTCGCTTTGAGTACAGAATCTTGTGTTTTTTCTCGAGTTGCAGCTGGAAGCTTGGGGTCCTTCTCGAGTTGCGACGGGGAACTCAGTTACTTGCTGGTCATGCCCCAGGGAAGGCAGGTCTCCTTGTGTTTTGGAAGGGAAGTCTCGGGATCATTCTCGAGGCGTGGAATGGCAATTGGACGTCATCTAGAGATGAGTCCATAAATTGTGTGTTCCTCTCCAGCAGGGACGGCTTAGTCAAGGAACTTTTATGGTTTCAGAAAGGGTGTCAAGGTCCTCTTCGAATTTCAAGCGGTATTGTGGGTTTTCCCTTGAGACACTGCAGCAGAAAATTCCTCATCTCGCATTGATTTGGGAATCTCGTGGTTTTTATCGAGTTGCTGCGGGAAGCTTGTAGTCCCTCTCAAGTTGACACAGTGACCTCAGAACCTAGTTCCTTTTACTTCAGGGAGGTCAGGTCACTTTTCTTTTTGCAAGGAGATCTTCGGCATTACACTCAAGGAGTAGAATGGGAATACAGCCTCATCTAAAATTGAGTCCAAAAATAAAAAAAAATAATAAAATTGAGTCCATTAATTGTGTTCTTCTCTCAAGTGGGGACAGCTATGTCAAGGAATGTCTTGGGTCGCATATAGTGTGTCAAGTCCTGGTTCGAGTTTCAAGCGGGAATGTGGGATTTCTCTTCAGTCTAAGCATGGGAAAATTTTCCTCATCACACCTTGAGTGCACAATCTTGTGGTTTGTTTCGAGTTGCGGCGCGAAGCTTATGGTCCTTCTCAAGTTGCGACGGGGACCTCAGAAACTCGCTGGTGTTATCCCAGTGACGGCAGGTCTCCCATCGTGTTGGAAGGGGAACCTCGGGATTCCAATCATGGCATGGAATGTGATTTGCTTTTCATTTTGTGTTGAGTCCGATAATTGTGTGCTCCTCTCCAGTGGGGACGGCTTAGTCTGAGTTCTTTTTGTGTTTCAGAAAGGGTTTCAATACCCTATCGAGTTTCAAGCAGGAATATGTGATTTCCCTTGAGACTCTGCAGCAGAAATGTTCATCATCTCGCATTGAAGGGAGAATCTTGTGGTTTTTCTCATGTTGCGGCTTGAAGCTTGGGGTCCCTTTCAGGTTGCAACGGTGATATCAGGAACTCGATCATGTAGTCCCTGGGAAGTCAGGTCTCCTTTGGTTTTGGTAGGGGATTTCAGGATTACTCTCAAGGCATGGAATGGGAATACGACCTCATCTAAAGTTGAGTCCATAAATTTTTCTCCTCTCATGTGGTGACAGCTATGTCAGGGAATGTCTTGAGTCACATAAAGGGTGTCATCGACCCTTTCGAATTTCAAGCGGGAATGTGGGATTTCTGTTGGGACTCTCCATGGGAAATTTTCCTCAGCTCACCTTGAGTGCAGAATCTTACGTTTTTTCTCGAGTTGCTTCGGGATGCTTTGGCTCCTTCTTGAATGCGACGGTACCTCAGGAATTTCTTCGTGGTGTACCATGGACGTCCGGTCTCCAATTATGTTGGAAGAGGAACCTCGGGATTCCACTCGTGACGTGGAATGTGATTTGGGCATCATCTTTTGTTGAGTCCGTTAATTATGTGTTTCTCTCCAGTGGGGACGGATTAGTCAGGGATCTATTTTGTGTCAAAGAAAGGATGTAAAGTACCCTTCGAGTTTCAAGCGGGAATATATGATTTCTCTTGAGACTCTGCAGCAGAAATATTCCTCATCACGCATTGAGGGGAGAATCTTCTGGTTTTTCTCGAGTTACGGCTGGATGCTTGGGGTCCCTTTTGGGTTGCGATGGAGATCTCAGGAAAGCGCTCATGTTGCCCCAGGGAAGTCAGGTCTCATTTGCTTTTGGAAAGGGTACTTTGGGATTTCACTCGAGGCGTCGAATGTGAATTGGGCCTCATCTAATGATGAGTCTGTTAATTGTGTGCTCCTCTCCAGTGGGTATGGCTTAGTAAGGGTCCTTTTGGTGTCGCAGGAATAATGTCAAATGCCAGTTAGAGTTCAAAAGGGTATGTGGGATTTCTCTTGAGATTCTGCAGGGAAAATTTTCCTCATCTCACCTTGAGTGCACAATCTTGTGGTTTGTCTCGAGTTGCGTCGGAAGCTTAGGGTCCTCTTCGACTAACAACGGGCACCTAAGGAACACGCTCGTGTTGTCCCTGGGAAGTCAGGTCTCCTTTCCTCTGGTAGGGGACTTCGGGATTACTCTTGAAGCGTGGAATGGGAAAAAGGCCTCAGCTAAAGTTGAGTCCAGAAATTGTGTTCTCCTCTCATGTGGGGAAAGCTATGTCAGGGAATGTCTTGAGTCGCATAAAGGGTGTCAAGTATCCGTTCGAATTTCAAGCGAGAATGTAGGATTTCTCTTGAGACTCTATATCGGAAATTTTCCTCATCTCACCTTGAGTGAAGAATCTTGTGGTTATTCTCGAGTTGCAGCGGGAAGCTTGGGGTCCTTCTCGAGTTGCAACGGGGACCTCAATTATTCGCTAGTCAGGCCCCAGGGAAGTCATGTCTCCTTGCGTTTTGGAAGGGAAACCTCGGGATTATTCTCGAGGCGTTGAATGGGAATACAGCCTCATCTAAAATTGAGTCCATTAATTGTGTTCTTCTCTCCAGTGGGGACAGCTATGTCAAGGTATGTTTTGGGTCTCATATAGTGTGTCATGTCCTGGTTCGAGTTCAAGCGGGAATGTGGGATTTCTCTTCAGACGCAGCATGGGAAAATTTTCCTCATCACGCCTTGGGTCCACAATCTTGTGGTTTGTCTCGAGTTGCGGTGGGAAGCTTGGGGTCCTTCTTGAGTTGCAACGGGGACCGCAGAAACTCGCTCGTGTTATCCCAGGGACGACAGGTCTCCAATCGTGTTGTAAGGGGAACCTTGGGATTCCAATCGTGGTGTGGAATGTGATTTGCTTCTCATTTTGTGTTTAGTCCGATAATTGTGTGCTCCTCTCCAGTGGGGACGGCTTAATCCGGGATCTTTTTGTGTTTCAGAAAGGGTTTCAAGTACCCTATCGAGTTTCAAGCAGGAATGTGTGATTTCTCTTGAGATTCTGCAGCAGAAATGTGTTGCGGCTTGAAGCTTGGGGTCCTTTTTGGGTTGCGACAGTGATATCAGGAACTCGTTCGTGTAGTCCTTAGGAAGTCAGGTCTCCTTTGATTTTGGTAGGGGATTTCGGGATTACTCTCGAGGCATGGAATGGGAATACGGCCTCATCTAAATTTGAGTCCATAAATTTTTTCTCCTCTCCTGTGGTGACAGCTATGTCAGGGAATGTCTTGAGTCGCATAAAGGGTGTCATGTACCCTTTCGAGTTTCAAGCAGGAATGTGGGATTTCTCTTCAGACTTAGCATGGGAAAATTTTCCTCATCACACCATGAGCGCACAATCTTGTGGTTTGTCTCGAGTTGCGGCAGGAAGCTTGGGGGCCTTCTCGAGTTGCGATAGGGACCTCAGAAACTCGCTCTTGTTATCCCAGGGATGGCAGGTCTCCGATCATATTGGAAGGGGAACATCGGGATTCCAATCGTGGCGTGGAATGTGATTTGCTTCTCGTGTTGAGTCTGATAATTGTGTTCTCCTCTCCAGTAGGGACGGCTTAGTCTGGGATATTTTTGTGTTTCAGAAAGGGTTTCAAGTAGCCTCTCGAGTTTGAAGCAGGAATGTATGATTTATCTTGAGACTGCAGCAGAAATGTTCCTCCTCTCGAATTGAGGGGAGAATCTTGTGGTTTTTCTCGAGTTGTGGCTGGATCCTTGGGGTCCCTTTCGGGTTGCGACGGGGATCTCAGGAAATCGATTGTGTTGCCCCAGGGAAGTCAGGTCTTCTTTCCAGTTGGAAAGGGTACTTCGGGATTTCGCTCTAGGCATCGAATGTGAATTGAACCTCATCCAGAGATGAGTCTGTTAAATGTTTGCTCCTCTCCAGTGGGGACGGCTTAGTAAGGGTCCTTTTTGTGTCACAGAAATAGTGTCAAGTGCCCGTTCGAGTTTCAAAGGGTATGTGGGATTTCTCTTGAGACTCTGCAGGGGAAATTTTCCTCATCTCACCTTGAGTGAAGAATCTTGTGGTTTTTCTCAAGTTGCGGCGGAAACTTGGGGTCCTTTTCGACTTACAACGTGCACCCCAGGTACATGCTCGTGTTGTCCCTGGGAATCAGGTCTCCTTTCCTCTGGTAGTGGAACTTCGGGATTACTCTTGAGGCGTGGAATGAGAATAGGGCCTTATCTAAATTTGAGTCCATAAGTTGTGTTCTCCTCTCAAGTGGGGACAGGTATGTCAGGAAATGTCTTGAGTCGCATAAAGGGTGTCAAGTATCCATTCGGGTTTCAAGTAAGGAATGTGTGATTTCACTTGAGACTCTGCAGCAGAAATGTTCCTCAACTCACATTGAAGCGAGAATTTTGTGGTTTTTCTCAAGTTACAGCTTGAAGCTTGGCGTCCCTTTCCGTTTTTGACGGTGATATCAGGAACTCGCTCGTGTAGTCCCTGGGAAGTCAGGTCTCCTTTGGTTTTGGTAGGGAATCTTCAGTACTACTCTCGAGGCATGGAATGGGACTACGGCCTCATCTAAAGTTGAGTCGATAAGTTGTGTTCTCCTCTCATGTGGCGACAGCTATGTCATGGAATGTCATGAGTCTCATAAAGGGTGTCATGTACCCTTTCGAGTTTCAAGCGGGAATGTGGGATTTCTCGTGGGACTCTAAATGGGATATTTTCCTCATCTCTCCTTGAGTGCAGAATCTTATGGTTTTTCTCGAGTTGAGGCGGGAAACTTTGGTTCCTTCTGGATTGTTACGGGGAACTCAGGAATTCACTCGTGTTGCCTCTGGGACCTCAGGTCTCCAATCGTGTTGGAAGGGAACCTCGGGATTCCAATCGTGGCGTGGACTGTGATTTGGGCATCATCTTGTGTTGAGTTGGTTAATCGTGTGTTCCTCTCCAGTGGGATGGATTAGTCAAGGTTTTTTGTGTGTCAAAAAAAGAGTTTAAAGTACCCTTTCGAGTTTCAAGGGGGAATGTGTGATTTCTCTTGAGACTCTGCAGCAGAAATATTCCTCATCTCGCATTGAGGGGAGAATCTTGTGGCTTTTCTCGAGTTGCGGCTGGAAGCTTGGGGTCTCTTTCAGGTTGTTATGGGTATCACAGGAAATCGCAGGTGTTGCCCCAGGGAAGTCACGTCTCCTTTCCTGTTGGAAAGTGTACTTCAGGATTACTCTCGAGGCGTCGAATGTGAAATGGGCCTCATCTAGAGATGAGTCCATTAATTGTGTGCTCCTCTCCAGTGGGGATGGCTTAGTAAGGGTCCTTTTTGTGTCGCAGAAATAGTGTCAAGTGCCCGTTCGAGTTTAAAAGGGAATGTGGGATGTCTCTTGAGATTCTGTAGGGGAAATTTTCCTCATCTCACCTTGAGTGAAGAATCTTGTGGTTTTTCTCGAGTTGCGGAGGAAGCTTGGGTTCCATTTCTACTTTCAACGGGCACCTCAGGGACACGTTCGTGTTGTCCCTGGGAAGTCAGGTCTCCTTTCCTCTGGTAGGGGAACTTCGGGATTACTCTTGAGGCGTGGAAAGGGAATAGGGCCTCATCTAAAGTTGAGTCCAGAAATTGTGTTCTCCTCTCAAGTGGGGACACCTATGTAAGGTAATGTCTTGAGTCACATAAAGGGTGTCACGTATCCGTTCAAGTTTCAAGCGGGAATGTGTGATTTTTCTTGAGACTCTGCAGGGGAAATTTTCCCTATCTTGCCTTGAGTGCAGAATCTTGTGGTTTTTCTCGAGCTGCAGCGGGAAGCTTTGGGTCCTTCTTGAGTTGCGACGGGGACCTCAGTTATTCGCTGGTCATGCCCCGGGGAAGTCAGGTCTCCTTGCCTGTTGGAGGGAAACTTCAGGATTATTCTCTAGGCGTAGAGTGACATTTGGAAGTCATCTAGAGATGAGTCCTTAAATTATGTGCTCCTCTCCAGTAGGGACGGCTTATTCAGCGAACTTTTATTGTTGCAGAAAGGGTGTCAAGTACCCATTCGAATTTCAAGCGGTAATGTGGTTTTTCTATTGAGACTCTGCAGCAGAAAATTCCTCATCTTGCAATGATGGGGGAATCTCGTGGTTTTTATCGAGTTGCGGCGAGAAGCTTGTAATCGCTCTCGAGTTGAGACAGTGACGTCAGAACCTAGCTCTTTTTACTTCAGGGAGGTCAGGTCACTTTTCTTTTTGCAAGGTGAGCTTCGCGATTACACTCGAGGTGTAGAATGGGAACACGGCCTCATTTAAAATTGAGTCCATAAATTGTGTTCTTCTCTCCAGTGGGGACAGCTGTGTCAAGGAATGTCTTGGGTTGCAAATAGTGTGTTAAGTACTGGTTCGAGTTTCAAGCGGGAATGTCGGATTTCTCTTCAGACTTAGCATCGGAAAATTTTCTTTATCACACATTGAGTGCACAATCTTGTGGTTTGTCTCGAGTTACGGCAGGAAGTTTGGGGGCCTTCTTGAGTTGCGATGGGGACCTCAGAAACTCTCTCATGTTATGCAGTGACAGCAGGTCTCCAATCGTGTTGGAAGGGGAACCTCAGGATTCCAATCGTGGCGTGGAATGTGATTTGCTTCTCATTTTGTGTTGAGTCTGATAATTGTGTGCTCCTCTCCAAAGGGGACTGCTTAGTCCGGGATCTTTTTGTGTTGCAGAACAGAAAGGGTTTCAGGTCCCTATCGAGTTTCAAGCAGGAATGTGTGATTTCTCTTGAGACTTTGCAGCAGAAATGTTCCTCCTCTTGCATTGAGGGGAGAATTTGTGGTTTTTCTCTTTTTGCGGCTTGAAGCTTGGGGTGCCTTTCGGGTTGCGAGGTGATATCAGGAACTCGCTCTTGTAGTCCCTGGGAAGTCAGGTCTCCTTTGGTTTTGGTAGGGGATTTTGGGATTACTCTCGAGCATGGAATGGGAATACGGCCTCATCTAAATTTCAGTCCATAAATTTTGTTCTCCTCTCATGTGGCGACAGCTATGTCACGGAATGTCTTGAGTCTCATAAAGGGTGTCATGTACTCTTTCGAGTTTCAAGCAGGAATGTGGGATTTCTCTTGGGACTCTGCATGGGATATTTTCCTCATCTCACCTTGAGTGCAGAATCTTATGGTTTTTCTCGAATTGCGGGGGGGGGGGGGAACTTTGGCTCCTTCCCGATTGCTTCAGGGACCTCAGCAGTTCCCTCCTTTTGCCCCAGGAACGTCAGATCTCCAATTGTGTTGGAAGGGGAACCTCGGGATTCCAATCGTTGTGTGGACTGTGATTTGGTCATCATCTTGTGTTGAGTCGTTTAATTGTGTGTTCCTCTCCAGTGGGACGGATTAATCAGGGACTTTTGTGTGTCAAAGAATGGGTTTAAAGTACCCTTTTGAGTTTCAAGGGGGAATGTGTGATTTCTCTTCAGACTCTGCAGCAGAAATATTCCTCATCTCGCATTGAGGGGAGAATCTTGTGGTTTTTCTCGAGTTGCGGCTGGAAGCTTGGGGTCCCTTTCAGGTTGTGACGGGGATCTCAAGAAATCGCTCGTGTTGCCCCAGGGAATTCAGGTCTACTTTCCTGTTGGAAAGGCTACTTCGGGATTTCTCTCGAGGCATCGAATATGAATTGGGTCTCATCTAGAGAAGAGTCCGTTAATTGTGTGCTCCTTTCCAGTGGGGACAGCTTATAAGGGTCCTTTTTGTGTCGCAGAAATAGTGTCAAGAGCCCGTTTGAGTTTCAAAGGGAATGTGGGATTTCTCTTGAGACTCTGTAGGGGAAATTTCCTCATCTCACCATGAGTGAACAATCTTGTGGTTTTTCTCGAGTTGCGGCGGGAAGATTGGGGTCCATCTCGAGTTGGGACAGGGACCTCAGGAATTCGCTCGTGTAGTCCCTGGAAAGTCAATTCTGCTTTGGTTTTGGTAGGAGAACATCGGGATTACTCTCGAGGGGTGGAATGGGAATAGGGCATCATCTCTAGTTGAGTCCATAAACTGTGTTCTCCTCTCAAGTGGAGACAGCTATGCCAGGGAATGTTCTGATTCGCAAAAGGGTGTCAAGTACCCGTTCCAGTTTCAAGCGGTAATGTGAGATAACTTTTGTGACCCTCTAGGGGAAATTTTCCTCATCTCACCTTGACTGCAGAATCTTGTGGTTTTGCTCGAGTTGTGGCGGAAACCTGCGGTCCTTCTCGAGTTGGGAAAGGGGCCTCAGGAATTCGCTCGTGTAGTACCTGGGAAGTCAGGTCTCATTTCGTTTTGGAAGGGGAACATAAGGATTACTCTGGAGGCGTGGAATGGGAATAGGGCCTCATAAAATTGAGTCAATTAATTGGGTTCTCCTCTGTAGTGGGGACAGCTATTTCAGGGAATGTCTTGAGTCGCATAAAGGGTGTCAAGAACTCGTTTGTGTTTCAAGCGGGAGTGTGGGATTTCCTTTGAGACTCTGCGGGGTAAATTTTCCTCATCTCACATTGAGTGCAGGATCTTGTGGTTTTTCTCGAGTTGCGGGGGAAAGCTTGGGGTCCTTCTCGAGTTGCGACAGGGACCTCAGGAATTCGCTCGTGTACTCCCTGGGAAGTCAGGTCTCCTTTCGCTTTGGTAGGGGAACATCGGGATTACTCTCGAGGCGTGGAATGGGAATAGGGCCTCTTTTAAAGATGAGTCCATAAAATGTGTTCTCTTCTCAAGTGGGGACAGCTATGTCAGGGAATGTCTTGTGTTGCATAAAGGGTTTCAAGTACCCGTTCGCGTTTCAAGTGGGAATGTGGGAATTCTCTTGAGACTGTGCAGGGGAAATTTTCCTCATGTCCCCTTGAGAGCAGAATCTTGTGGTTTTTTTCGAGTTGCGGTGGGAAGCTTGGTGTCCTAATTGAATTGCGACAGGTACCTCAGAAACTCGTTCCTGTATTCCCTGGGAAGTCAGGTCTCTTTCGTGATGTAGGAGAACATCGGGATTACTCTCAAGGCGTGGAATCTGTACAGGGCCTCATCTCAAGTTGAGTCCATAAATTGTTTTCTCCTCTCAACTGCGGAGAGCTATGTCAGGGAAAGTCTTGAGTCACATAAACTGTGTCAAGTACCCGTTCGCGTTTCCAGCGGGAATGAGGGATTTCTCTTGAGATTCTGCAGGGGAAATTTTCCTCATCTCACCTTGAGTGCAGAATCTTGTTGTTTTTCTAGAGTTGTGGTGGGAAGCTTGGGGTCCTTCTCGATTTGCGAAAAGTACCTCAGCAACTCCCTCGTGTATTCCCAGGGAAGTCAGGTCTGCTTTTGTTTTGGTATGGGAACATTGGGATTACACTCAAGGCGTGGAATGGGAATAGGGCCTAATCTCAAGTTCATTCCATAAATTGATTCTCCTCTCACGTGGGGACAGCTATGTCAGGGAATGTCTTGATTTTCCTAAAGGGTGTCAAGTACTCATTCACGTTTCAAGGGGGAATGTAAGATTTCTCTTGAGACTCTGTAGGGGAAATTTTCCTCATCTTACCTTGAGTGAAGAATCTTGTGGTTTTTCACGAGTAGCCACGGGAATCTTAATGTCCTTCTCGAGATGCGACAGACACCTCAGGAACTCGCTCGTGTAGTCCCTGGAAAGTCAGGTTTCCTTTCGTTTTGGTAGGGGAACATTGGGATTACTCTAGAGGCGTGGAATGGGAATAGGGCCTCATCTAAAGTTGAGTCCATAAATTGTGTTCTCTCAAGTGGGGACAGCTATGTCACAGAATATTTTGAGTCTCATAAAGGGTGTCAAGTACCCGTTCTGGTTTCAAGCGGGAATATGGGATATCCCTTGAGATTCTGCAGGGGAAATTTTCCTCACCTCACTTTGAGTGCAGAATCTTGTGGTTTTTCTCGAGTTGCCGTGGGAAGCTTGGGGTTCTTCTCGAAAGGGGAAAGGGATCTCAGGACCTCCCTCCTGTAGTCCCTGGGAAGTCAGATCTTCTTTCGTTTTGGTAGTCACATCAGGATTACTCTCAAGGCTTAGAATGGAAATAGGGCCTCTTACCGAGGTGAGTCCTAAATTGTGTTCTCCTCTCCAAAGCGGACGGCTCTGTGAGGGAACTTTCTGTGTCGCATAAAGGGTGTCAAGTACCCGTTCACCTTTCAAGCGGGAATGTGGGATTTCTCTTGCTATGCTGCAGCGGAAAATGTCCTCATCTCGCATTGAGGGGACAATTTTGTGGGTTTCTCGACTTTCGGCGGTAAGAATTGAGTTCCTATTGAGTTACGACTGGGACCTCAGTACCTCGATCTCGATATCCCAGGGCAGTTAGGTCTCCTTGCGTGTTGGAAGAGGAACATCGCCATTCCTCTCGAGGCACGGGAGAGTAATAGGGTCGCATCTAGTGCTGTGTAGATAAATCGTGTTCTCTGCTTCAATGTGGATGGCTACCTGGGGGAAATTTTTGGGTCGCATAAAGTGTGTCAAGTTCCGTTCGGATTTCAAGTGGTAATGTGCAATTTCTCTTGAGACTCTGCTGTGAAAATATCCTCATCTCGCATTGAGGGGAAAATATTGAGGTGTTTTTCGAGTTGCGGCGGGAAGCTTGGTCCCCCTCTCGATTTGGGACGGGGACCTCAGGAAATCCCCCGTGTTGCTTCAGAGAAGGCAGGTCCCCTTTTGTGTTCAAAGGGGAACTTCGGGATTACTCTCGTGCTGTTCAATGGGAATAGGGCCTCTTCTCGAGTTGAGTTCGTAAATTGTGTTCTCCTCTCCAATGGGGACGGCTCTGTTAGGGAACTTACTGAGTCGCATAAAGTGTGTCAAGTTCCGTTCGGGTTTCAAGCGGTAATGTGCGATTTCTTTTGAGACTCTGCAGCGGAAATTATCCTCATCTCGCTTTGAGGGGAAAATTTTGTGGTGTTTCTCGAGTTGTGGCGTAAAACTTGGTGTTTTTTTCGACTTGCGACGGGGACCTCAGGAACTTGCTTGTGTTGCTTCAGGGAAGTCAGGTCCCCTTTTGTGTTGGAAGGGGAACTTCAGGATTACTGTCGACCTGTTAAATGTGAACAGGGCCTCTTCTCGACCTGAGTCCATAAATTGTGTTCTCCTCTCCAATGGGGACGGCTGTGTTAGGGAACTTACTGAGTCGCATAAAGGATGTCAAGTTCCCGTTCGCCTTTCAAGTGGAAATGTGGGATTTCTCTTGAGATTCTGCAGTGGAAAATGTCCTCATCTCTCATTGAGGGGATAATTTGTGGTGTTTCCCGATTTGCGGCGGGAAGCTTGGGGTTCCTCTCGAGTTGCGACGGGGACCCCAGGAACTCGTTCGTGTTGCCCCAGGGAAGTCAAGTCTCCTATCTTTTTGGAAGGGGAACCTCGAGATTCCTCTATAAAGAGCAGCAGAGGAATAGGGCCGCATCTAGCGTTGAGTCAGTCAACTGTTCTTCTCCAGTGGAGACAGGGATCTCGCGGTTGCTCTCAAAATTCTCCAGGGGATTCAGGCCTCGTCTCTTGTTCAGACCTGGAAGTGAGCTTTCTTCTCGAGTTGTAATACGGGTGATAGGCCACAATCAGTTCAGTTCAATTAAGTCGCTCAGTCGTGTCCGACTCTTAGTGACTCCTGAACCACAACACGAAAGGCCTCCCTGTCCATCACCAACTCCTGACGTTCACTCAAACTCATGTCCATCGAGTCAGTGATGCCATCCAGCCACCTCATTCTCTGTTGTCCCCGTCTCCTCCTACCCCCAACCGCTCCCAGCATCAGAGTCTTTTCCAGTGAGTCATCTCATTGCATGAGGTGGCCAAAGTATTGGAGTTTCAGCTTTAGCATCAGTCCTTCCAATGAATATCCAGGATTTATCTCCTCTAGAATGGACTGGTTGGATCTCCTTGCAGTATAAGGGACTCTCAAGTGTCTTCTCCAGCACCACAGTTCAAAAATATCAATTCTTCGGCGATCAGCTTTCTTCACAGTCCAACTCTCACATCCATACATGACCACAGGAAAAACCATAGTCTTGACTAGACGGACCTTGGTTGGCAAAGTAATGTCTCTGCTTTTTAATATGCTATCTAGGCTGGTCATAACTTTCCTTCCAAGGAGTAAGCGTCTTTTAATTTCATGGCTGCATTCAGCATCTGCAGTGATTTCCGAGCCCCAAAAAATAAAGTCTGACACGGTTTCGACTGTTTCCCCATCTATTTCCCAAGAAGTGATGGGACCAGATGCGATGATCTTCATTTTCTGAATGTTGAGCTTCAAGCCAACATTTTCACTCTCCTCTTTTGCTTCATCAAGAGACCTTTGAGTTCCTCTTCACTTTCTGCCATAAGGGTGGTCTCATCTGAATATCTGAGGTTATTGATATTTCTTCTGGCAATCTTGATTCCAGCTTGTGCTTCTTCCAGCCCAGCGTTCCTCATGATATACTCTGCATAGAAGTTAAATAAGCAGGGTGATAATATACAACCTTGACATACACCTTTTCCTATTTGGAACCAGTCTGTTGTTCCATGTCCAGTTCTAACTGTTGCTTCCTGACCTGCATACAGGTTTCTCCAGAGGCAGGTCAGGTGGTCTGGGATTCCCATCACTTTCAGAATGTTCCACAGTTTATTGTGATCCACACAGTCAAAGGCCTTGGCATAGTCAATGAAGCAGAAATAGATGTTTTCATGGAACTCTCTTGCTTTCTCCATAATCCAGTGGATGTTGGAAATTTGATCTAGGTGCCTCTGCCTTTTCTTAAACCTGCTTGAACATCTGGAAGTTCACAGTTCACATATTGCTGAAGCCCAGCTTGGAGAATTTTGAGCATGACTTTACTAGCGTGTGAGATGAATGCAATTGTGTGGTAGTTTGAGCATTCTTTGGCATTCCCTTTCTTTGGGATTGGAATGAAGACTGACCTTTTCCTGTCCTGTGACCACTGCTGTGTTTTCCAAATTTGCTGGCATATTGAGTGCAACAGTTTCACAGCATCATCTTTTAGGATTTGAAATAGCTCCACTGGAATTCCATCACCTCCACTAGATTTGTTCGTCGTGATGCTCTCTAAGGCCCACTTGCCTTCACATTGCAAGATGTCTGGTTCCAGGTGAGTGATCATGTCATCCTGATTATCTTCATCGTGAAGACCTTTTTTGTACAGTTCTTCTGTGTATTCTTGCCACCTTCTCTTAATATCTTCTGCTTCTATTAGGTCCATACCAGTTCTGTCCTTTATCGAGCCCATTTTTGCATGAAATATTCCCTTGATATCTCTAATTTTCTTGAAAAGATCTCTTGATTTTCCTATTCTATTGTTTTCCTCTATTTCTTTGCACTGATCGCTGAGGAAGGCTTTCTTATCTCTCCTTGCTCTTCTTTGGAACTCTGCATTCAGATGCTTATATCTATCCTTTCCTCCTTTACTTTTCGTTTCTCTTCTTTTCACAGCTATTTGTAAGGCCTCCTCAGACAGCCATTTTGCTTTTTTGCATTTGTACCTTGAGATTGTATAGAGTATGCTCATGGAGTCAGGTCACCATTTGTCCTGTGATTTGATACTCGAGGCTACATTTTAAACTGTGCAGTACAATCAGACAATAGGGTCGAATCTAGTGCTGTGTAGATAATTTGTGTTCTCCTCTTCAATGTGGACCACTATCTCGGGGATGTTTTGGAGTCACATAAAGGATGTCAAGTACCCGTTCGAGTTTCAAGCAGTAATGTGTGATTTCTCTTGAGACTCTGCAGTGGAAAATATCCTCATCTCGCATTGAGGGGAAAATTGTGTGGTGTTTCCCGAGTTGTGGTGGAAAGCTTGGGGTTTTTCTCGACGTGCGACGGGGACCTCAGGAACTCGCTCGTGTTCCCCCAGGGAAGTCAGGTCCCCTTTTGTGTTGGAAGTGGAACTTCGGGATTTCTCTCAAGCCGTTAAATCACAATAGGGCCTCTTCTCGAGTTGAGTCCGTGAATTGTGTTCTCTCCAATGGGGACGGCTCTGTTAGGGAACTTTCTGAGTCACATAAAGTGTGTCAAGTTCCCGTTCACATTTCAAGCGGGAATGTGGGATTTCTCTTGAGATTCTGCAGCGGAAAATTTCCTCAGCTCGCATTGATGGGGGAACGTTTTCATTTATCTTGAGTTGCGGCGGAAATCTTGGGGTTCCTCTTGAGTTGTGACGGTGACCCCAGGAACTCGATCACGTTGTCCCAAGAAGGTTGAAATCGTTTGCTGTTTGAAGGGGACCTCAGGATTCATGTCTAGTCGCAGGAGACGAATAGGGCCGCATCTAGTGTTGTGTACGTAAATTGTGTGCTCCGCTTCAATGTGGACGGCTATGTTGGGGAAGCGTTTGGTTCGCTTAAAGGGTGTCAAGTTCCCATTCGAGTTTCAAGTGGGATAGTGGGATTTCTCTTGAGACTCTGCCGCAGAAAAAATTCCTCATCTCGCATTGAGGGGATAATTTTGGGGTGTTTCTCGAGTTACGGCAGGAGGCCTGGTCTCCCTCTTGAGTTGCAATGGGGACCTCAGGAAATCCCCGTGTCTCTTCAGAGAAGTCAGGTCCATTTTTTGTTGGAAGGGGAATTTCTGGATTACTCTCGAGTCGTTAAATGATAATAGGGCCTCATCTCAAGTTAAGAATATAAATTGTGTGCTCCTCTCGAGTGGGGATGGCTATGATAGGGAACTTTCTGAGTCACATAAAGTTTGTCAAGTACGCTTTTGCCTTTCAAGCGGGAATGTGTGATTCCTCTTGAGATCTGCTGCGCAAAATTTCCTCATCTCTCATTAAGGGTATTATTTTGTGGTGTTTCTCGAGTTGCAGTGGGAAGATTGGGGTATTTCTTGAGTTGCAATGGGGACCTCAGGAACTCGCTCGGGTTGCTTCAGGGAATTCAGGTCCCCTTTTGTGTTGGAAGGGGAACTTCCGGATTACTCTCGAGCTATTAAATGGGAATAGGGCCTCTTCTCGAGTTGAGTCCATAAAGTGTGTTCTCCTGTCCAACTGGGATGTCTGTATGAGGGAAATTTATGTGTCGCATAAACAGTGTCAAGTACCCTTTTGATTTTCAGGCGAGAATGTGGGATTTCTCTTGAATAGTGCTGCGCAAAATTTCCTTATCTCGCATTGAGGGGATAATTTTGTTGTGTTTCTCCTGTTGAGGAGGGAAGCTGGGGGTACATATCGAGTTGTGACATGAAATTCAGGAACTCGCTCGTGTTGCTTCAGGGAAGTTAGGTCCCCTGTTTAATGGAAAGGGAATTTCGGGATTACTCTCGAGCCGTTAAATGGAAATAGGGCCTCTTCTCGAGTTGAGTCCATAAAGTGTGTTCTCGTCTCCAATGGGGATGGCTGATTGAGGGAACTTTCTGAGTCCCATACAGGGTGTCAAGTACACTTTTCCCTTTGAAGTGGGAATATTTGATTTCTCTTGAGATTCTGCAGCGCAAAATTTCCTCATCTCACATTGAGGGGATAATTTTGTGGTGTTTCTCGAGTTGCGGTGGGAAGATTGGGGTATTTCTCGAGTTGCGACGGTGAACTCAAGAACTCGCTCGGGTTGCTTCAGGGAGGTCAGGTCCACTTTTTTGTTGGAAGGGGAACTTCCGGATTACTCTCGAGCTGTTAAATGGGAACACTGCCTCTTCTCCAGTTGAGTCCATAAAGTGTGTTCTCCTCTCCAATTGGGACGTCTGTGTGAGGGAAATTTATATGTCGCATAAAGGGTGTCAAGTACCCTTTTGATTTTCAGTTGAGAATGTGGGATTTCTCTTGAATAGTGCTGCTCAAAATTTCCTCATCACGCATTGAAGGGATAATTTTCTGATGTTTCTCCTGTTGAGGCGAGAAGCTGGGGGAACTTCTCGAGTAGCGACGAGGACCTCAGGAACTCACTCTGGTTACTTTAGGCATGTCAGGTCCCCTTTTGTGTTGGTAGGGGAACTTCGCCGTTACTCTCGAACCCTTAAATGGGAACACTGCCTCTTCTCGAGTTGATTCCATAAAGTGTGTTCTCCTCTTTAATGGGGACAGCTGTGTGAGGGAAATTTATGAGTTGCCTAAAGGCTGTCAAGTACCCTTTTGATTTTCAGGCGGGAATGTGGAATTTCTCTTGAATTGTACAGTGCAAAATTCCCACATCTCGCATTGAGCGGATAATTTTGTGGTGTTAAGCCTGTTGAGGCCGGAAGCTGGGGGTACATCTCGAGTTGCGACGGGGACGTCAGGAACTCGCTCGGGTTACTTCAGGGAAGTAAATTCCCCTTTTGTGAAGTAGGGGAAACCTCAGGATTACTCTCGAACCGTTAAAGGGGAATAGCGCCTCTTCTCCTATTGAGTCCAAAAAGTGTATTTTCCTCACCAATGGGGACGGCTGTGTGAGGGAACTTTCTGAGTCTCATAAAGTTTGTCAAGTACACTTTTGCCTTTCTAGAGGGAATGTGGGATGTCTCTTGAGATTCTGCAGCAAAAAATTTTAGTCATTTCACATTGAGGGGATAATTTTGTGGTGTTTCTCGATTAACGGCGGGAAGTTGGGTACTTCTCGAGTTGCGACGGGGACCTCAGGAACTCGCTTGGGTTGTTCCAGAGAAGTCAGGTTCCCTTTTGTGTTGGAAGGGAAACATCCGGATTACTCCCAAGACGTTAAATGGGAATAGGGCCTCTTCTAGAGTTGAGTCCTTAAATTGTGTTCTCCTCTCCAATGGGGACGTCTGTTAGGGAACTTTTTGAGTCGCATAAAGTGTGTCAAATAGCCTTTTGCCTTTCAAGCAGAAATGTGGGATTTCTCTTGAGATTCTGCAGCGCACAAATACCGCATGTCGCATTGAGGGAATAATTTTGAGGTGCTTCTCCAGTTGAGCCTGGTAGGTGGAGTATTTTACGAAATGCGACTGGGACCTCAGGAACTTGCTCGGGTTTCTTCAGGGAAGTCAGTTCCCTTTTTGTTGGAAGGAGAACTTTCGGAATACTCTCGAGCTGTAAAATGGGAATAGGGCCTCTTCTCGAGTTGAGTTCATAAATTGTGTTCTCCTCTCCAATGGGGACGGCTGTGTGAGCGAACTTTCTGAGTCGCATAAATGGTGTCAAGTACCCTTTTGCCTTTCAAGAGGGAATGCGGTATTTCTCTTGAGATTCTGCAGCGCAAAATTTCCACATCTCACATTGAGAGGATAATTTTGTGGTGTTTCTTGACATGGGGAGGGAAGCTAGGGGTACTTCTCAAGTTGCGACGGGGGCCTCAGGGACTCGCTCGGGTTTCTTCAGGGAAGGAAGGTCTCCTTTTGTGTTGGAAGGGTAACTTCCGGTTTACTCTCGAGCCGTTAAATGGAAATAGGGCCTCATCTCGATTTGAGTCCATAAAGTGATACTCAACTCCAATGGGCAAGGCTGTGTCAGGGAACATTCTGAGTCGCATAAAGGGTGTCAAGTAACCTTTTGCCTTTCAAGAGGGAATGTGGTATTTCTCTTGAGATTCTGCAGCGCAAAATTTACTCAACTCACATTGAGGGGATAATTTTGTGCTGTTTCTCGAGTTGTGGCGGGAAGCTGAGGGTACTTCTTGAGTTGGGACGGAGACCTCAGGAACTCGCTCGGGTTGCTTGAGGGAAGTCAGATCCCCTTTGGTGTTGGAAGGGGAACTTTCAGTTTACTATTGAGCCGTTAAATGGGAATAGGGCCTCAGCTTGATTTGAGTCCATAAAATGTGTTCTCCTCTCCCATGGGACGGCTGTCTGAGGGACTTCCTGAGTCACATAAAGGGTTTCAAGTACCCTTTTGCCTTTCAAGAGGGAATGTGGTATTTCTCTTGAGATGCTACAGCACAAAATTTCCTCATCTCGCATTAAGAGGATAATTTTGTGGTGTTTCTGGAGTTGCGGCGGCAAGCTGGCGATACTTCTCGAGTTGCGATGGGGAGCTCAGGAAATCGCTCGGGTTGCTTTAGGGAAGTCAGGTCCCCTTTTTTGTTGGAAGGGGAACTTCCAGTTTACTCTCGAGCCCTAAATAGGAATAGGGCCTCATCTAGAATTGAGTCCATAAAGTCTATTCTTCTGTCCAATGGGGACGGCTGTGTGAGGGAACTTTCTGGGACGCATAAAGGGTTTGAAGTACACTTTTGCCCTCAAGAGGGAACGTGGTATTTCTCTTGAGACTCTGCAGCGCCAAATTTCCTCATCTCGCATTGAGGGGATGATTTTGTGGTGTTTCTCGAGTTGCGGCGGGAAGCTGAGTGTAGTTCTCGAGTTGTGACGGGGACCTCAGGGACTCGCTACGGTTGCTTGAGGGAAGTCAGGTCCCCTTTTGTGTTGGAAGGGGATATTCTGGATGACTTTCAAGCCATTAAATGGAAATAGGGGCTCATCTCGAGTTGAGTCAATAAATGTTTTCCCGTCTCCAATGTGGATGGCTGTGTGAGGGAACTCTCTGAGTCGCATAAAAGGTGTCAAGTACCCTTTTGCCTTTCAAGACGGAACATGGTATTTCTCTTGAGATTCTGCAGCACAAAATTTCTTCATGTTGCATTGAGGGGATAATTTTGTGGTGTTTTTCGAGTTGCGGCGGGAAGCTGGGGGTACTTCTTGAGTTGCGACGGGGACCTCAGGAAATTGCTCGGGTTGCTTCAGGGAAGTCAGGTCTCCTTTTGTGTTGGAAGGGAAACTTCCGGCTTACCCTCGAGCCGTTAAATGGGAATTGTGCCTCATCTCGAACTGAGTCCATAAAATGTGTTCTCCTCTCCAATGGGGATGGATTTTAAGGAACTTTCTGAGTGGCATAAAGTGTGTCAAGTACCATTTTGCCTTTCAAGCGGGAATGTGGGATATCTCTTGAGATTCAGAAGGGCAAAATTACCTCATTTTGCATTGAGGGGATAATTCTGTGGTGTTTCTCGAGTTGCCGCGGGAAGCAGGGTGTACTTCTCGAGTTACCACCGGGACCTCAGGAACTCGCTTGGGTTGCTTCTGTGAAGTCAAGTGCGATTTCGTGTTGGAAGGGGATCTTCCGGATTACTCTCTTGCCGGTAAATGGGAATATTGCCTCTTCTCAATTTAAGTCCATAAATTATGTTCTCCTCTCCACTGTGAAAGGATGTTAGGGACCATTCTGAGTCGCCTCAAGGGAGTCAAGTACCCTTTTGCCTTTCAAGCGGGAATGTGAAATTTCTCTGAGATTCTGCCGTGCAAAATTTCCTCACCTCGTATTGACGGGATAATTTTGTGGTGTTTCTCGAATTGCGGCGGGAAGCTGGGTATATTCCTAAAGTTGCAACGGGGACCTCAGGAACTCACTCGAGTTACTTCACAGAATTCAGGTCCCCTTTTGTGCTAGAAGGGGAATTTTCGGATTACTCTCTTGCCCTTTAATGGGAATAGGGCCTCTTTTGGAGTAGAGTCCGCAAAGTGTGTTCTCCTCTCCAATGGGGACGGGTGTTAGGGAACATTCTGAGTGGCATAAAGTGTGTCAAGTACCCTTTTGCCTTTCAAATGAGAATGTGGGATTTCTCTTGAGATTCTGCAGGGCAAAATTACCTCATCTCGCATTTAGGGTTTAATTTTGTGGTGTTTCTCGAGTTGCGTCGGGAAGTAGGGGTAATTCTCGGTTTGCGACGGGGACCTCAGGACCTCTCTCTTGTTGCTTCAGGGAAATCAAGTCCCCTTTTGAGTTGGAAGGGGAACTTCCGGATTACTCTCGAGCCGTTAAATGGGAATATTGTGTGTTCTCGATTTGAGTCCATAATGTGTGTTCTCCTCTCCACTGAGGATGGATGTTAGGGACCATTCTGATCGCCTCAAGGGAGTCAAGTACCCGTTTCCCTTTCAAGAGGGAATGTGGGATTTCTCTTGAGATTCTGCAGCGCAAAATTTCCTCATCTCGCATTGAAGGGAAATTTTGTGGTGTTTCATGAATTACGGCGGGAATCTGGGGGTACTCCTCGAGATGCGATGGGGACCTCAGGATCTCACTCGATTTACTTCAAGGAAGTCAGGTCCCCTTTTTGCTGGAAGGGGTACTTCCGGACTACTCTCGAGCCGTTAAATGGGAATATTTCCTCTTCTAGATTTGAGTCCATAAAGTATGTTCTCCTCTCCAATGAGGACGGATGTTAGGGAACTTTCTGAGTGGCATAAATTGTGTCAAGCACCCTTTTGCCTTTCAAGCGGGAAAGTGGGATTTCTCTTGAGATACTGCAGTGCAAAATTACGTCATCTCGCATTGAGGGGATAATTTTGTGGTGTTTCTCCAGTTGTGGCGGGAATCAGGGTGTACTTCACGAGTTGCAACGGGGACCTCAGGAACTCGCTTGGGTTGTTTCAGTGAAGTCAATTCCCCTTTTGTGTTGGAAGGGGAACTTCCAGATTATGCTCGAGCCGTTAAATGGAAAGAGGGCCTCATCTCGAATTGAGTCCATAACGTGTGTTCTCCTCTCCAAAGGGTACAGCTGTGTGAGGGAACTTTCTGAGTCACATAAAGGGTGTCAAGTTCCCTTTTGCCTTTCAAGAGGAAATGTGGGATTACTCTTGAGATTATACAGCGAAAAATTCCTCATCTCGCATTGAGGGGATAATTTTGTGGTGTTTCTCCAGTTGCGTCAGGAAGCTGGGGGTACTTCTCGAGTTGCGACAGGGACCTCAGGAACTCGCTGGGGTTGCTTCAGGAAAGCCAGTTCCCCTTATGTGTTGGAAGGGCAACTTCCGGTTTATTCTCGAGCCGTTAAATGGGCTTAGGGCCTCATCTCGATTTGAGTCCATAAAGTGTATTCTCCTGTCCAATGGGGACGGCTGTGTGAGGGAACTTTCTGAGTCGCATAAAGGGTGTCAACTACCTTTTGCCTTTCACGCAGGAATGTGGGATTTCCTTGAGATTCTGCAGCGCAAAATTGCCTCATCTCGCACTGAGGAGATAATTTTGTGGTGTTTCTCCTGTTGCGGCGGGTTGCTGGTGGAACTTGTCGAGTTGCAACTGGGACTTCAGTTACTCCCTCGGGTTGCTTCATGTAAGTCAGGTCCCCTTTTTTGATGGAAGGGAAATTCCGGTTAACTCTCTAGCCCTTAAATGGGAATAGAGCCTCTTCTCTATTTGAGTCCATAAAGAGGGTTCTCCACTCCAATGGAAACAGATGTTAGGGATCTGTGTAAGTCACATGAAGTGTGTCAAGTAGCCTTTCGCATTTCAAGCGGGAATGTGGAATTTGTCTTGAGATTTTGCAGCACAAAATTTCCTCATCTCGGATTGAGGGGATAATTTTGTGGTGTTTCCCAAGTTGCGGCATGAAGCTGGGGGTATTTCTCGAGTTGAGACGGGGACATCAGGATCTCGCTCGTGTTGCTTCGGGGAAGTCAGGTCACCTTTTGTGTTGGAAGGGGAATTTCTGGATTAGTCTCGAGCCGTTAAATGGGAATAGGACCTCATCGAGTTTTGAGTCCAAAAAATGTGTCTTCCTCTCCAATTGGGACGGCTGTGTGAGGGAACTTTCTGAGTCGTATAAAGGGTGTCACGTATCCTTTTGCCTTTCAAGCGGGAATGAGGGATTTCTCTTGAGATTCTGCAGCTCAACATTTCCTCATCTCGCATTGTGGTGTTTCTCGAGTTGCAGCGTGAAGCTGGGTGTACTTCTCGAGTTGCGAAGTGGATCCCAGTAAATCCCTCGGGTTGCTTCAGGGAGGTCAGGTCCCCTTTTGTGTTGGACTGGGAACTTCCGGATGACTCTCGTGCCTTTAAATGGGAATAGGGCCTCTTCTCGAGTTGAGTCCATAAAGTGTGTCCTCCTCTCCAATGGGGACGGTTGTTTGAGGGAAATATCTGAGTCACATACAGGGTGTCAAGTACACTTTAGCCTTTCAAGCGGGAATTTGGGTTTTCTCTTGAGATTCTGCAGCGCAAAATTACCTCATCTGCATTGAGGTGATAATTTTGTGGTATTTCTCGAGTTTCTGCAGAGAGCTGGGGTTACATCTCGAGTTGGGATGTGGACCTCAGGTACTCGCTATGGTTGCTTCAGGGAAGTCAGGTCCCCTATTTTGTTGGAAGGGAAATATCCGGATTACTCTCGAGCCGTTAAATGGGAATATTTCCTCTTCTCGATTTGAGTCCATAAAGTGTGCTCTCCTCTCCACTGAGGATGGATGATAGGGACCGTTCTCAGTCGCCTGAAGGGAGGCAAGTACCCTTTGGCCTTTCAACGGGAATGTGGGATTTCTCTTGAGATTCTGCAGTGCAAACTTTCCTCATCTGGCATTGAGGGGATAATTTTGTGGTGTTTCTCGAATTGCGGTGTGAAGCGGGGGGAACTCCTCGAGTTGTGACGTGAACCTCGGGAATTCACTCGAGTTACTTCAGGGAAGTCAGGTCCTCTTTTTTGCTGGAAGGGGAACTTCCGGATTACTCTCGAGCCCTTTAATGGGAACAGGGCCTCTTCTCGATTGAGTCAATAAAGTGTGTTTTCCTCTCCAATAAGGACAGATATTAGGGAACTTTCTGAGTGGCATAAAGTGTGTCAAGTGCACTTTTGCCTTTCAGGCAGTAATGTGGGATTTCTCTTGAGATTCTGTAGCGCAAAATTACCTCATCTGGCATTGAGGGGAAAATTTTGTGGTGTATTATCATTTACGGCGGGAAGCTAGGGGTACTTCGAGAGTTGCGACAGGGACCTCAGGAACTCGCTCGGGTTGCTTCAGGGAATGCAGGTCCCCTTTTGTTTTTGAAGGGGAACTTCCGGTTTACTCTCAAGCCGTTAAATGGGAATAGGTCCTCAACTCGAATTGAGTCCATAAATTGTGTTCTCCTGTCCAATGGGGTTGGCTGTGTGATGGAACTTTCTGAGTCTCATAAAGGGTGTCAAGTACTCTTTTGCCATTCAAGAGGGAATGTAGAATTTCTGATGAGATTTTGCAGTATAAAATTTCCTCATCTCGCATTAAGGGCATAATTCCCTGGTGTTTCTCGAGTTGCGGCGGGAAGTTGGGGTACTTCCTGAGTTGCTATGGGGACTTCAGGAACTCGCTCGGATTGCTTCAGGGAGGTCAGGTCCCCTTATGTGTTGGAAGGGTAACTTCCGGTTTACTCTCGAGCCGTTAAATGTGAATAGGGGCTCATCTCGAATTGAGTGCATAAACTGTGTTCTCTTGTCCAATGGGAACGGCTGTGTGAGGGAACTTTCTGAGTCGCATAAAGGGTGTCAAGTACACTTTTGCCTTTCAAGAGGGAAGGTGGTATTTCTCTTGAGATTCTGCAACGCAAAATTTCCTCATCTCGCATTGAGGGGATAATTTTGTGGTGTTTCTCGAGTTGCGGCGGGAAGCTGAAGAAACTTCTCGAGTAGTTAAGAGGACCTCTGGAATTCACTCTGGTTGCTTCAGGGAAGTTAGGTCCCCTTTTGTGTTGAAAGAGGAATTTCGGGATTACTTTCGAGCCGTTAAATGGTAATAGGCCTTCTTCTCGAGTTAAGTCCATAATATGTGTTCTCCTCTCCAATGCGGACGACTGTGTGAGGGAATTTTCTGAGTCTCACCAGGCGGAGCAGATGCGACAGATGCCGTCCCCTCCCACGCAGTCGCGAGAGACGCCGGCCCCGCCCACGCAGACTTCAGAGACCAAGGCCCTGCCCGCGCAGACACGAGAGATGCCAGCCCTGGCGCAACCAACCATGCAAGATGCCTGGCCATGAGGATTTACCCCACGCCTGAGGTCAGGGCAGGCGGCCAAGAGGAGGTACCCCACGTCCAATAGGCGGTGGCTGTGCGGGGGAGGGCAGAGAGGAGCTACACACGTTCAAGGTCAGGAGGGGCAGCCTTGAGGACATACCCCTCATCCAAGGTAAGGTGCAGCATCTAAGCTTTCTTGGAGCAGCTGTGAAGAGATATCCCACACCCAAAGTAAGAGAAACTCAAATAAAATGGTAGGTATTGCGAGGGGGTATCAGAGGGCAGACACACTGAAATCATAATCACAGGAATCTAGTCTATCTGATCACATGGATCACAGCCTAATGTGGTCCACTGGAGAAGGGAATGGCAAACCACTCCAGTATACTTGCCCTGAGAACCTCATGAAGAGTATCAAAGGGCAAAATGACAGGATAGGAAAGGAAAGATATAAGCATCTGAATGCAGAGTTCCAAAGAATAGCAAAGAGAGATAAGAAAGCCTTCCTCAGTGATCTATGCAAAGAAATAGAGGAAAACAACAGAATAGGAAAAACAAGAGATCTCTTCAAGAACATTAGAGTTTCCAAGGGAAGATTTCATGCAAAGATGTGCTCGATAAAGAACAGAAATATTATGGACCTAACAGAAGCAGAAGATATTAAGAAGAGGTGGCAAGAATACACAGAAGAACTGTACAAAAAAGATCTTCACGACCAGGATAGTCACGAAAATGTGATCACTGACCTCGAGCCAGACATCTTGGAATGTGAAGTCAAGTGGGCCTTAGAAAGCATCACTACGAACAAAGCTAGTGGAAGGGATAGAATTCCAGTTGAGCTATTTCAAATCTTGAAAGATGATGCTGTGAAAGTGCTGCACTCAATATGCCAACACATTTGGAAAACTCAGCAGTGGCCACAGGACTGGAAAAGGTCAGTCTTCATTCCAATCCCAAAGAAAGGCAATGCCAAAGAATGCTCAAACTACCGCACAATTGCACTCATCTCACACGGTGGTAAACTCATGCTCAAAATTCTCCAAGCCAGGCTTCAGCAATATGTGATCCGTGAACTCCCAGATGTTCAAGCAGGTTTTAGAAAAGGCAGAGGCACCAGATATCAAATTGCCAACATCCGCTGGATCATGGAGAAAGCAAGAGAGTTCCAGTAAAACATCTATTTCTGCTTCATTGACTATGCCAAAGCCTTTGACTGTGTGGATCACAATAAAGAGTTGAAGATTCTGAAAGAGATGGGAATCCCAGACCACCTGAGCTGCCTCTTGAGAAACCTGTATGCAGGTCAGGAAGCAACACTCAGAACTGTACATGGAACAACAGACTGGTTCCAAATAGGAAAAGGAGTACGTCAAGGCTGTATTGTCACCTTGCCTATTTAACTTATATGCAGAGTACATCATAAGAAATGCTGGGCTGGAAGAAGCACAAGCTGGAATCGAGATTTCTGGGAGAAATATCAATAGCCTCAGATATGCAGATGACACCACCCTTAGGGCAGAAAGTGAAGAGGAACTCAAAACCCTCTTGATGAAAGTGAAAGAGGAGAGTGAAAAGGTTGGCTTGAAGCTAAACATTCAGAAAACAAAGATCATGGCATCTGGTCCCATCACTTCACTGGAAATAGATGGAAAAAGAGTGGAAACAGTGTCAGATTTTATTTTTTGGGGCTCCAAAATCACTGCAGATGCTGATTGCAGCCATGAAATTAAAAGGCGCTTATTCCTAGGAAGGAAAGTTATGACACAGCTTGATAGTATATTAAAAGAAGAGACATTACTTTGCCAAGAAAGGTCCATCTAGTCAAGGCTACGGTTTTTCCCGTGGTCATGTATGGATATGAGAGTTGGACTGTGAAGAAAGCTGATCGCCGAAGAATTGACGCTTTTGAACTGTGGTGTTGGAGAAGACTCTTGAGAGTCCCTTGTACTGCAAGAAGTTCCAACCAGTCCATTCTAAGGGAGATCGATCCTGGGTGTTCATTGGAAGGACTGATGCTAAAGCTGAAACTGCAAAAGTTTGGCAAACTCATGCGACGAGTTGACTCACTGGTAAAGATTCTGATGCTAGCAAAGTTTTGGGTGGGAGGAGAAGGGGACGACAGAGAATGAGATGGCTGGATAGAATCACCGACTCTGTGGACATGAGTTTGAGTGAACTCCGGGAGTTGGATATGGACAGGGAGGCTTGGCGAAGAGTGATTCATGGGGTCACGGAGAGTCGGACACTACTGAACGACTGAACGGACCTGAACTGAAAAAAGTGTGTCAAGTAACCTTTTGCCTTTCAGACGGGAATGTGGAATTTCTCTTGACTGTGCAGTGCAAAATTTCCTCATCTCGCCTGAGGGGATAATTTTGTGGTGTTTCTCAAGATGCGGCTGGAAGCTGGGGGTTCTTCTCGAGTTGCGACGAGGACCTCAGGAACTCGCTCGGGTTGCTACAGAGAAGTCAAGTCCCCTTTCTTGTTGGAAGTGGAACTTCGCGATTACTCACAAGCCGTTAAAAGGGTTTTGGCCTCTTCTGGAGTTGAGTTCATAAAGTGTGTTCTCCTCTCCAATGGGGACGGCTGTGTGAGGAACTTTCTGAGTCGCATAAAGTGTGTCCAGTACACTTTTGCCTTTCAAGCGGGAATGTGGGATTTCTCTTGGGATTCGGCAGCGCAAAATTTCCTCATCTCGCATTGAGGGGATAATTTTGTGGTGTTTCTCGAGTTGTGGTGGGAAGCTGCGGTTACTTCTAGAGTTGCGACGGGGACCTCAGCATCTCGCTCGGGTTGCTTCAGGGCAGTCAGTTCCCCTTTTATGCTGGTAGGGGAACTTCTGGATTACTCTCGAGCCCTTAAATGGGAATAGGGCCTCAACTCAAGTTGAGTCCATAAACTGTGTTCTCCTTTCCAATGGGGACGGCTGTGTGAGGAACTTTCTGAGTAGCATAAACGGTTTCAAGTACCCTTTTGCCTTTGAAGCCGGAATGTGGGATTTCCCTTGAGATTCTGACCGCAAAATTTCCTCATCTCACATTGAGGGGATAATTTTGTGGTGTAACTTGTGTTGGGGCGGGAAGCTGCTGATTTTTCTCTTTGCAATGGGGACCTCAGGAACTCGCTCGGGTTGCTTGAGGGAAGTCAGCTCCTCTTTTGTGTTGCAGGTGGAACTTCCGGATTACTCTCGAGCCCTTAAAAGGGAATAGGGCCTCTTCTCCAATAGAGTCCATAAAGTGTGTTCTCCTCTCCAATGGGGACCGCTGTGTGAGGGAACTTTCTGAGTCGCATAAAGGGAGTCAAGTACCCTTTTGCCTTTTAAGAGGGAATATGGGATTTCTCTTGAAATTCTGCAGCGCAAAATTTCCTCATCTCGCATTGGGGGGATAATTTTGTGTTGTTTCACGAATTGCGGCGGGTTGCTTGGGGTACTTCTCCAGTTGCGACGGGGACTTCAGGAACTCACTCGAATTACTTCAGGGAAATCAGGTCCCCTTTTGTGCTGGAAGGGGAACTTCCGGATTACTCTCGAGTCCTTTTTGGGAATAGGGACTCTTCTCGAGTTGAGTCCATAAAGTGTGTTCTCCTCTCCAATGCGGACGGATGTTAGGGAACTTTATGAGTGGCATAAAGTGTGTCAAGTACCCCTTTGCCTTTCAAGCGGGAATGTGGGATTTCTCTTGAGATTCTGCAGTGCAAAAATACCTCATCTCGCATTGGGGATAATTTTGTGGTGTTTCTCGAGTTTCGGCGTGAAGTAGGGGGTAATTCTCGAGTTGCGACGGGGACCTCAGGAACTCACTGGGGTTGCTTCAGGGAAGTCAAGTCCCCATTTCTGTTGGAAGGGGAACTTCCGGATTACTCTCCAGCTGTTAAATGGGAATATTGCCTCCTCTCGATTTGAGTCCATAAAGTGTGTTCTCCTCTTCATTATGACGGATGTTAGGGACCATTCTGAATAGACTAAAGGGAGTCAAGTACCCTTTTGCCTTTCAAATGGGAATGTGGGATTTCTCTTGAGATTCTACAGCGCAAAATTTCCTCATCTCGCATTGAGGGGATAATTTTGTGGTGTTTCTCGAATTGCGGCGGGAAGCTGGGGGTACTTCTCGAGTTGTGACGGGACCTCAGGAACTCACTCGAGTTACTTCAGGGAAGTAAGGTTCCCTTTTGTGCTGGAAGGGGAACTTCCGGATTACCCCCGAGAACTTTAATGGGAATAGGGCCTCTTCTCGTGTTGAGTCCATAAAGTGTGTTCTCCTCTCCAATGCGGACGGATGTTTGGGAACTTTCGGAGTGGCATAAAGTGTGTCAAGTACCCTTTTGCCTTTCAAGTGGGAATGTTGGATTTCTCTTGAGATTCTGCAGCGCAAATTACCTCATCTCGCATTGAGGGTTTAATTTTGTGGTGTTTCTCGAGTTGCGGCGGGAAGCAGGGTGTACTTCTAGAGTTGCACCAGGGACCTCAGGAACGCGCTCGGGTTGCTTCAGGGAAGTCAAATCCCCTTTTGTATTGGAAGGGGAACCTCCAGATTACTCTCGAGCCGTTAAATTGGAATATTGCCTCTTCTCGAATTGAATCCATAAAGTTTGTTCTCCTCTCCACTGAGGACGGATGTTAGGGACCATTCTGAGTTGCTTCAAGGGAGTCAAGTACCCTTTTGCCTTTCAAGGGGAATCTGGGATTTCTCTTGAGATTCTGCAGCGCAAAATTTCCTCATCTCGCACTGAGGGGATAGTTTTTTGGTGTTTTTCGAGTTGTGGCGGGAAGCTGGGTGTACTTCTCGAGTTGCGATGGGGACCTCAGGAACTCACTCGGGTTGCTTCAGGGAAGTCAGTTCCCCTTTTTTGTAGGAAGGGGAACTTCCGGTTTACTCTTGAGCTTTTAAATGGGAATAGGGGCTCATCTCGAATTGAGTCCATATAGTGTGTTCTCCTCTCCAATGGGAACGGCTGTGTGAGGTAACATTCTGAGTCGCATAAAGGGTGTCAAGTACCCTTTTGCCTTTCAAGATGGAAAGTGGCATTTCTCTTGAGATTCTGCAGTGCAAAATTTCCTCATCTCGCATTGAGGGGATAATTCTGTTGTGTCTCGAGTTGCAGCAGGAAGCTGGGGCAACTGCTAGAGTTGCGACGGGGACCTCAGGAACTTGCTCGGGTTGCTTCAGGGAAGTCAGGTCTCCTTTGGTTTTGGAAGGGGAACTTCCGGTTTACTCCCGAGCCGTTAAATGGGAAGAGGGTCTCATCTCGAATTGAGTCCATAAAGTGTGTTCTCCTGTCCAATGGGAACGGCTGTGTGGGGGAACTTTCTGAGTCACATAAAGGGTGTCAAGTACCCTTTTGCCTTTCAAGAAGGAATGTGGTATTTCTCTTGAGATTCTGCAGCGCAAAATTTCCTCATCTCGCACTGAGGGATTAGTTTTTTGGTGTTTCTCGATTTGTGGCAAGAAGCTGGAGGTACTTCTCGAGTTGTGACGGGGACCTCAGGAACTCACTCGGGTTGCTTCAGGGAAGTCAGTTCCCCTTTTGTGTAGGAAGTGGAAATTCCGGTTTACTCTCGAGCTTTTAAATGGGAATAGGGGCTCATCTCGAATTGAGTCCATATAGTGTGTTCTCCTCTCCAATGGGAACGGCTGTGTGAGGGAACATTCTGAGTCGCATAAAGGGTGTCAAGTACCCTTTGACTTTCAAGAGGCAATGTGGTATTTCACTTGAGACTCTGCAGTGCAAAAAATCCTCATCTCGCACTGAGGGGATAATTTTGTAGTGTTTCTCGAGTTGCGGCGGGAAGATGGGGTTATTTCTTGAGTTGGGATGGTGACCTCAGGAACTCGCTTGGGTTGCTTCAGGGAAGGCAGGTCCCATTTGTGTTGGAAAGGGAACTTCCTGTTTACTCTGGACCCGTTAAATAGGAATAGGGCCTCATCTCGAATTGAGTCCATAAGGTGTGTTCTCCTCTCCAATGGGACTGATGTATTGAAATATCTGAGTCGCATAAAGGGTGTCAAATACCCTTTTCCCTTTCAAGAGGGAATGTGGTATTTCTCTTGAGATTCTGTAGCGCAAAATTTCCTCATCTCGCATTGAGGGGATAATTTTGTGGTGTTTCTCGAGTGTCGCCGTGAAGCTGGGGGTACTTCTTGAGTTGAGACAGGGAGCTCAGGAACTCGCTCGGGTTGCTTCAGTGAAGTCAGATCCCCATTGGTGTTGTAACGGGAACTTCCGGTTTACCCTTGAGTGGTTATATGGGAATAGGGGCTAATCTCAATTTGAGTCCATAAAGTGTGTTCTCCTCTCAAATGGGGACTGATGTTAGTGAAATGTCTGAGTCTCATAAAGGGTGTCAAGTATCCTTTTGCCTTTCAAGCGGGAATATTTTATTTCTCTTTGGATTCTGCAGTCCAAAATTTCCTCATCTCGCATTGACACGATAATTTTGTGGTGTTTCTCGAGTTGGGGCGTGAAGGTGGGAGTACTGCTGGAGTTGCAATTGGGACCTCAGGAACTCGCTCGGGTTGCTTCAGGGAAGGCAGGTTCCCTTTTGAGTTGAAAGGGGAACTTCCGGTTTACTCTCGAGCCCATAAGAGGGAATAGGGCCTCATCTCGTATTGAGTCCCTAAAGTGTGATCTCCTCTCCAATGGGGACTGATGTTAGTGAAATTTCTGAGTCGCATAAAGGGTGTCAAGTACTCTTTGCCTTTCAAGAGGGAATGTGGTATTTCTCTTGAGATTGTGCAGCGCAAAGTTTCCTCATCTCGCATTGAGGGGAAAATTTTGTGGTGTATCTCAAGCTACGAAGGGAACCTGGGGGTAATTCTCGAGTTGCAACCGGGACCTCAGGAACTCTCTCTGGTTTCTAGAGGTGAGTAGGTCCCCTTTTGCGTTAGAAGGAGAACTTCAGGTTTACTCTCGAGCCGTTGAATGGGAATAGGGTCTAATCTCGAATTGAGTCCATAAAGTGTGTTCTCCTCTCCAATGGGGACTGATGTTAGTGAAATTTCTGAGTCACATAATGGGTGTCAAGTACCCTTTTGCCTTTCAAGAGGGAATGTGGTATTTCTCTTGAGATTCTGCAGAGCAAAATTTCCTCATCTCGCATTGAGGGGATAATTTTGTGGTGTTTCTCAAGTTGCGGCGCGAAGCTGGGGGTACTTCTCAAGTTGCGACGGGGACCTCAGGAACTCGCTCGGGTTTCTTCAGGGAAGGAAGGTCCCTTTTTGTGTTGGAAGGGGAATTTCCGGTTTACTCTCGAGCTGTTAAATGGGAATAGGACCTCATCTCGAATTGAGACCATAAAGTGTGTTCTCCTCTCCATTGGGAACTGATGTTAGTGAAATTTCTGAAACGCGTAAAGGGTGTCAAGTACCCTTTTGCCTTTCAAGAGGGAATGTGGGGTTTCTCTTGAGATTCTGAAACCCCGAATTTCCTCTTCTAGCATTGTTGGTTAATTTTTGGTGTTTCACGTTTTGCGGCGGGAAGCTTGGGGTACTTCTGGAGTTGCGACTCGGACCTAAGGAACTCTCTCAGGTTGCTTCAGGGAAATCAGGTCCCCTTTTCTATTGGAAGGGGAACTTCCGGATTACTCACCAGCCATTAATTGTGAATAGGGCCTCTTCTCGAGTTGAGTCCATAAATTGTGTTCTCCTCTCCAATGGGAACGGCTCTGTGAGGGAACTTTCTGAGTCGCATAAACAGTGTCAAGAACCCTTTTGCCTTTCAGGCAGGATTGTGGGATTTCGCTCGAGATCTGCCACACAATATTTCCTCATCTCGCATTGGGGGATAATTTTGTGGTGTTTCTCGACTTGCAGCGGGAAGCTGGGGGGTACTACTCAACTTGCGACAGGAACCTCAGGAACTCGGCCGGGTTCCTTCAGGGAAGTCTTTTCCCATTTTGTGTCGGAAGGGCTATTTCGGGATTACTCTCGAGCCATTTAATGGGAATATTGCCTCTTCTCGAGTTGAGTCCATAGTTGTGTTTTCCTCTCCAATGGGGACGGCTGTGTTATGGAACTTTCTGAGTCCCATAAAGGGTGTCAAATTCCCTTTTGCCTTTCAAGAGGAAATGTGGGATTTCTCTTGAGATTCTGCTGTGCAAAATTTCCTCATCTCGCATTGAGGGGATAATTTTGTGGTGTTTCTCGATAAGCGGTGGGAAGATGGGGGTATTTCTCGAGTTGCGACGGGGACCTCAGGAACTCGCTCGGGTTGCTTCAGGGAAGTCAGGTCCCCTTTTTTGTTGGAAGGGGAACATTGGGATTACTCTCGAGCTGTTAAATGTGAATTGGCCTCTTCTCGAGTTGAATCCATAAAGTGTGATTTCCTCTCCAATGGAGATGGCTGTGTGAGGGTCCTTTCTGTGTCACTTAAAGGGTGTCAAGTTCCCTTTTGCCTTTCAAGCGAGGATGTGGAATTTCTCTTGAGATACTGCAGCACAAAATTTCCTTATCTCTCATTGAGGGGATAATTTGTTGTGTTTCTCGAGTTGAGCCGGGAAGTTGCGGGGAGTTTTCGAGTTGTGACGGAGACCTCAGAAACACACTCAGTTTGCTCTAGGGAAGTCAGTTCCCCTTTTGTGTTGGATGGGGAACTTCGGGATTACTCTCGAGAGCTTAAATGGGATTAGGGCCTCTTCTCGAGTTGAGTGCAAAAAGTGTGTTTTCCTCTCCAAAGGGGATGGCTGTTTGAGGGAAATTTCTGAGTCTCATATACTGTCTCATGAACCCTTTTTTTTAAAAGCGGGAATGTCGGATTTCTCTTGAGATTCTGCAACGCAAAATTTCCTCATCTCGCAAGGAGGGAATAATTTTGTAATGTTGCTCGAGTTTTGGCGGGAAGCTGGGGGTACTTCTCGAATTGTGACTGGGACCTATGGAACTCGCTAGTGTTGCTTCAGAGAAGTCAGGTCCCCTTTTGTGTTGGAAGGGGAATTTCGGCATTAGTCTCGAGCCTTTACATGGGAATAGGGCCTCTACCCGAGTTGAGTCCATAAAGTGTGTTCTCCTCTCCAATGGGAACAGCTGTGTGAGGGATCTTTCTGAGTCGCATAAAGGGTGTCAAGTACACTTTTGGCTTTCAAGCAGGAATGTGGGATTTCTCTTGAGATTCTGCAGCGCAAAATTCCTCATCTCGCATTGAGGAGATAATTTTGTGGTATTTCGAATTGCAGCGGGAAACTGAGGGTAGTCCTCGAGTTGCGATGTGGACAACAGGAAATCTCTCAGGTTTTTTCAGGGAAGTCAGGTCCCCTTTTGTGTTGGAAAGGGAACGGCGGGATTACTCTCGAGCCGTTAAATGGGAATAGGGCCTATTCTCGAGTTTAGTCCATAAATTGTATTCTCCTCTCCAATGTGGATGGCTGTGTGAGGGAACTTTCTGGGTCGCATGAATGTCTTGTACCCTTTTGCGTTTTATGTAGTAATGTGGGATTTGCCTTGAGATCTGCAGGAAAATTTCCTGATCTCGCATTGAGGGGATATTTTTGTGGTGTATCTCGAGTTTCTGCGGGAAGCTGTGGGTAATTCTCGAGTTATGACGGTGACCTCAGGAACTCGCTCGAGTTGCTTCAGGAAAGTCAGGTCCCTTTTGTGTTCGAAGGGGTACTTCGAGATTAGTCTCGGGCCGTTAAATGGGAATAGGTCTTCTTCTCGAGTGAGTCCATAAAGTGTGTTCTTCTCTCCAATGGATCGGATGTTAGAGAACTTTCTGAGTCGCAAAAAGGGAGTCAAGTACAATTTTGCCTTTCAAGCGGGTTGTGCGATTTCTCTTGAGAATATCCAGGGCAAAATTTCCTCATCTCGCATTGAGGGAATAATTTTGTGGTTTTTCTCGAGTTGCGTCATGAAACGGGCTACATCTCAAGTTGCGACATAGACCTCAGGCACTCACTCGGGTTGCTTCAGGGAAATCAGATCCCCTTTCGTTTTGGAATGGGAACCTACGATTACTCTCCAGCCATTAAATGGGAATAGGGCCTCTGCGCGTGTTGAGTCCATGAAGTGTCTTCTCCTCTCCAATTGGGACGGCTATTAGGGAACTTTCTGGGTCGCATAAACTATGTCAAGTACTCTTTTTCATTCAAGCGGGAATGTGGGATTTCTCTTGAGTTTCTGCAGTGCAAAATTTCCTCAACTGGCAATAAGGGGATAATTTTGTGGTGTTTCTCCAGTTTTCCAAGAAGCTGGGGGTCCTTTTCGAGTTGCAACGGCGAATACAGGAACTTCCTCAGGTTGCTTCGGGGAACTCAGGTCCCCTTTTGTTTGGGAAGGGGAACTTCATGACTACTCATGATCCGTTAAATTGGAATAGGGCCTCTTCTCGAGTTGAGTCCATAAAGAGTGTTCTCGTCTACAATGGGGACGGATATTAGGGAACTTCCTGAGTCGCATAAATGGTGTCATGTACCCTTTTGTGTTTCAACCGAGAATGTGGGATTTCTCTTGTATTTCTACAGCGAAGAATTTCATCTCCTATTGAGGGGATAATTTTGTGGTGTTTCTCGAGTTGCCGCGGGAAGCTGAGGGTATTTCTCGAGTTGTGATGGGGCCCTCAGGAACTCGCTCGGGTTGCTTCAGTGAAGTCAGGTCCCCTTTTGTGTTGGAATGGGAACTTTCGGATTACTCTCGAGCCGTTAAATCGAAATAGGGCCTCTTCTCCAGTTGAGTCCATAAAGTGTGTTATCCTCTAAAATAGGGACGGATGTTAGGGAATTTTCTGAGTCGCATAAAGTGTGTCAAGTACACTTTTGCCTTTGAAAGGTTAATGTGGGCTTTCTGTTGAGATACTGCAGCACAAAAAGGATATCAATCATGGGTGTTCATTGGAAGGACTGATGCTAAAGCTGAAACTGCAATATGTTGGCCACCTCATCCAACGAGTTGACTCACTGGAAAAGACTCTGATGCTGGCAAAGGTTGGGGGGCGGGAGGAGAAGGGGACGACAGAGAATGAGATGGCTGGATGGCATCACAGACTCTGTGATCATGAGTTTGAGTGTACTCCGGGAGCTGGTGATGGACAGGGAGGCCTGGCGTGCTGTGATTCATGGGGTCCCGGGGAGTCGGACACGACTGAGCGACTGAACTGAACTGAACTGAACTGAACTTTGTGGTGTGTCTCGAGTTGTGATGGGAAGCTTGTTGTACTTTCCGAGTTTTGACGGGGACGTCAGGAACTCGCTCGGGTTGCTTCAGGGAAGTCTGGTCCCCTTTTGTGCTGTAAGGGGAACTTAGGGATTACTCTTGAGCCTTTAAACGGGAATAGGGCCTCTTCTCGAATTGAGGCCATAAAGTGCGTTCTCCTATCCAATGTGGATGTCTGTTAGGGAACTTTCTGTGTTGCATAAAGTGTGTCAAGTACCCTTTTGTCTTTCAAGCGGGAATGTGGGATTTTTCTTGAGATTCTGGAGTGCAAAATATCCTCATCTCTCATTGAGGGGATAATTTTGGGGTGTTTCTCGAGTTGCGGTGGGACGCTGTCAGTACTTCTCAAGTCGACTAGGACCAGAGGAATTTGCTCGGGTTGTTTCAGAGAAGTCTGGTCCCCTTTTGTGTTGGAAGGGGCACTTCGGGATTACTGTCCTGACGTTAAATGGGAATAGTGCCTCTTTTCTCTTGAGTCCATAAAGTGTGTTCTCCTCTCCAATGGGGACGGCTGTGTGAGGGAACCTTCTGAGTGGCATAAAAGGTGTCAAGTACACTTTTGCCTTTCAAGCGGGAATGTGGGCTGTCTCTTGAGATTCTGCAGTGCAAAATATCCTCATCTCGCATTTAGGGGATATTTTTCTGGTGTTTCTCGAATTTCGGCGGGAAGCTAGGGGTACTTCTCGAGTTGTGACGGGACCTCAGGAACCAGCTTGGGTTGTTTCAGGGAAGTCAGTTCCCCTTTGTGTTGGAAGGGGAACTTCGGGATTACTCTCGAGCCATTAAATGGGAATAGGGCCTCTTCTCGAGTTGAGTCCATAAAGTGTGTTCTCCTCTTCAGTGGGGACGCTGTGTGAGGGAACTTTCTGAGTCGCAAAAAGGGTGTCAAGTAACTTTTGCCTTTCAAGTGGGAATGTGGGATTTCTCTTGAGATTCTGCAGTGCACATTTTCCTCATCTCGCATTGAGGGAATAATTTTCTTTTGTTTCTCTAGTTGCGGTAGGAAGCTGGGGATACTTCTTGAGTTGTGACGGGGACCTCAGTATCTCGATCAGGTTGCTTCAGGGAAGTCAGGTCCCCTTTTTTGTTGGAAAGGGAACTTCCGGATTACTCTCAAGCCGTTAAATGGGAATACGGCCTCTTCTCGAGTTGAGTCCATAAAGTGTGTTCTTCTCTCCAAAGGGTATGGATGTTAGGGAATTTTCTGAGTCTCATAAAGGGTGTCAAGTACCCTTTTGCCTTTCAAGAGGGAATGTGGGATTTCTCTTGAGATTCTGCAGCGCAAAATTTACTCATCTCGCATGACGGGATAATTTTGTGGTGTTTCTCGAGTTGTGGTGGGAAGCTAGGGGTTCATCTCAATTTGCGACGTGGACCTCAGGAACTCGCTCAGTTTGCTTCAGGGAAGTCAGATCCCCTTTTGTGTTAGAATGGGAACTTACTGATTACTTTCCACCAATTAAATGGGAATAGGGCCTCTTCGCGTGTTGAGTCCATAAAATGTCTTCTCCTCTCCAATTGTGACGGCTATGAGTGAAATTCCTGAGTCGCATAAAGTGTGTCAAGTACCCTTTTTCTTTCAAGCGGGAATGTGGGATTTCTCTTGAGATTCTGCATCGCAAAATTTCCTCATCTTGCAGTGAGGGGATATTTGTCTGTTTTTTCTCGAGTTTTTGGCGTGAAGCAAGGGGTACTTCTCGAGTTGCAACGTGGAATACAGGAACTTCGTTGGGTTGCTACAGGGAATTCAGGACCCCTTTTTATGTTGGAAGGGGAACTTCGGGATTTTTCCCGAGCCGTTAAATGGGAATAGGGCCTCTTCTCGAGTTGAGTCTATAAAGTGTGTTCTCCTCTCCAATGGAGACAGTGGTGTGAGGGAACTTTCTGAGTCGCATAAAGGTTGTCAAGTAACCTTTTGCCTTTCAAGCGGTAATGTTGGATTTCTCTTGAGATTCTGCAGCGCAAAATTTCCTCACCTCCAATTGAGGGGATAATTTTTTGGTGTTTCTCTAGTTGCGGCGGGAAGCTGGGGGTACATCTCAAGTTGCAACCTAGACCTCTGGAACTCTCTCGGGTTGCTTCAGGGAAGTCAGGTCCCTTTTTGTGTTGGAAAGGGAACTTACTGATTACTCTCCAGCCATTAAATGGGAATAGGACCTCTGTTCTTGGTGGTCCATAAAGTGTCTTTTCCTCTCCAATGGTAACGGCTATATGAGGGAAATTTCTGAGTAGCATTAAGGGTGTCAAGTACCTTTTTGCCTTTAAAGGGGGAATATGGGATTTCTCTTGAGATTCTGCAGGGCAGAATTTCCACATCTCGCTTTGAGGGAATAATTTTGTGGTTTTTCTCGAGCTGTGGCCGGAAGCTGGGGGTACTTCTCCATTTGGGACGGGGACCTCAGTATCTCGATCAGGTTGCTTCAGGGAATTCAGGTCTCCTTTTGTGTTGGAAGGGGAACTTCCGGATTACTATCAAGGTCTTAAATGGGAATACGGCTTCTTCTCGATTTGAGTCCATAAAGAGCGTTCTTCTCTTCAATGGGTTGGATGTTTGGAAACTTTCTGAGTCGCATAAAGGTTGTCAAGTACCATTTTGCCTTTCAAGTGCGTGGTGGGATTTCTCTTCAGATTCTGTGGCGCAAAATTTCCTCATCTCGCATTGAGGGAATATTTTTGTGGGTTTCTCGAGTTGGGGCCAGAGGCTGAGAGTACTTCTCGGGTTGTGACGGGTACTTAAGGAACTTGCCCTGGTTGCTTCAGGGAAATCAGGTTCCCTTTTGTGTTGGCCAGGGAATTTCCGAATTACTCTCGAGCCATTAAATGGGAATAGGACCTCTTCTCGAGTTGAGTCCAAAAAGTGTGTTCTCCTCTCAATGGCGACGGCTGTGTGAGGGAATTTCCTGAGTCACATTTAGGTTGTAAAGTACCCTTTTGCCTTTCACAGGGAATGTGGGATTTCTTTCGAGATTCTGCAGTGCAAAATTTCCTCATCTCGCATTGAGGGGATAATTTTGTTGTGTTTCTCGAGTTGCGGTGGGAAGCTGGGGTAGTTCTCGAGTTGCGTCTGGGACCTCGGGAACTCGCTCGGGTTTCTTCAGGGAAGTCAGGTCCCCTTTGTGTTTGAAGGGGAACTTCCGGATTACTTTCGAGCCCTTAAATGGGAATAGGCCCTCTTCTCTAGTTGAGTCCATAAAGTGTGTACTCCTCTCCAATGGTGACGACAGTGTGAGGGAACATTCTGAGCCACATAAAGGGTATCTAGTACCCTTTTGCCTTTCAAGCGGGAATGTGGGATATCTCTTGAGATTCTGTAGCGGAAATATTCCTCATCTCGCATTGAAAGGTTAATTTTTTGGTGTTTCTCGAGTTGCGGGGGGAAGCTGCAGGTACTCCTCGAGTTGCGATTGGTACCCCTGGAACTCGCTCAGGTTGCTTTCGGGAAGTCAGGTCCCCTTTTGTGTTGGAAGGGGAACTTCGGGATTCCTCCCGAGCCGATAAATGGGAATTGGCCTCTTCTCGAGTTGAGTCCATGAAGTGTCTTCTCCTCTCCAATGGTGACAGCTGTTAGGAAACTTTCTGAGTCGTATCAAGGGTGCCAAGTACACTTTTGCCTGTCAAGTGGGAAAGTTGGATTTCTGTTGAGATTTCTGCAGTGCAAAATTTCCTCATCTTGCATTGACGGAATAATTTTGTGGTGTTTCTCGAGTTACGGCGGGAAGCTGGGAGTACTTCTCATGTTGCAACGAGAACCTCAACATCTCTCTCGGGTTTTTTCAGGGAAGTCAGGTCCCTTTTGTGTTGGAAGGGGGACATCTGGGTTACTCTCGAGCCGTTAAATGGGAATAGGGCCTCTTCTCGAGTTGAGTCCATAAAGTGTGTTCTCCTCTCCAATGGGAACGGCTGTGTGAGGGAAATCTCTGAATCACATAAAGGGTGTCAAGTACCTTTTTGCATTTCAAGAGGGAATGTCGGATTTCTCTTGATTTTCTGCAGCACAAAATTTTCTCATATCGCATTGAGGGGATAATTTTGTGGTGTTTCACGAGTTGCGGAGGGAAGATGGGGGTACTTCTGGAGTTGAAACAGGAACCTCAGTAACTCGCTTGGGTTTCTTCAGGGAAGTCATGTCCCCTTTTGTGTTGAAAATGGAATTTCCGGATTACTGTAAAGCCGTTAAATGGGAATAGGGCCTCATCTCGATTTGAATCAATATAGTGTGTTCTCCTCTCCAATGGGGACTGCAGTTTGAGGGAACTACCTGAGTCGCACAAAGGGTGTTAAGTATCATTTTGCCTTTCAAGAGGGAATGTGGGATATCTCTTGAGATTCTGCAGAACAAAATTTCATAATCTCGCATTGACAGGATTATTTTGTGGTGTTTCTCGAGTTGCAGCCGGAAGCTTGGTGTACATCACGAGTTAGTGACGGAAACCTCAGGAATTCTCTCGGGCTTCTTCAGGGAAATCATATCCCCTTTTTTTTTGGAAGGGTAACTTCGGGATTACTCTCAAGCCCTTAAATGGGAATAGGGCCTCTTCTCGAATTGAGTCCATAAATTGTGTTCTCCTCTCTAATGGGGAAGGTGTTTGAGGGAACTTTCTGAGTCGCATAAAGGGTGTCAAGTACCCTTTTGCCTTTGAAGAGTGAATGTGGGATTTCTCTTGAGATTCTGCAGCGGAAATTTTCCTCATCTTGTATTGAAGATATAATTTTCTGTTGTTTCTCGAGTTGCAACGGGAAGCTCGGGGTATATCTCGAGTCACGATGGAGACCTCAGGAACTGGCTCGGGTGGCTTCAGGGAAGTCAGAATCCCTTTTGTGTTGGAAGGGGTTCTTCGGGATTACTCTCGAGCCGTTTAATGGGAATCAGCCTCTTCTCGAGTTGAGTGCATAAAGTGTGTTCTCCTCTCCAATGGGGACGGCAGGTGGAGGGAACATTCTGAGTCGCATAAAGGGTTTCAAGTACCCTTTTGCATTTCAAGAGGGAATGTGGGATTTCTGTTGAGATTCTGCAGCGCAAAATTTCCTCTTCTTGCATTGAGGGGATAATTTTGTGGTGTTTCTCGAGTTGCGGTGGGAAGCTGGGGGTACTTCTCGAGTTGCGATGGGGACCTCAGGAACTAGCTCGGGTTTCTTCATGGAAGTCAGGTCCTCTTTGTGTTGGAAGAGGAGCTTTGGGATTAAACTCGAGACGTTAAATCGGAATTGGCCTCTTCTTGATTTGAGTCCATAAATTGTGTTCTCCTCTCCAATGGGGACGGCAGGTGGATGGAACATTCTGAGTCGCATAAAGGGTTTCAAGTACCCTTTTGCATTTCAAGAGGGAATGTGGGATTTCTGTTGAGATTATGCAGCGCAAAATTTCCTCTTCTTGCATTGAGGGGATAATTTTGTGGTGTTTCTCGAGTTGCATTGGGAAGCTGGGGGTACTTCTCGAGTTGCGACGGGGACCTCAGGAACTCACTCGGGTTGCTTCAGGGACGTCATTTCCCCTTTGTGTTTGAAGGGGAACTTCCAGATTACTTTCAAGCCCTTAAATGGGAAAAGGGCCTCCTCTCGAGTTGAGTCCATAAAATGAGTTCTGCTCTCCAATGGGGACGGCTGTTAGGGAACTTTCTGAGTCGCAGAATTGTGTTAAGTACCCTTTTGCCTTTCAAGTGGGAATGTTGATTTATCTTGAGATTCTGCAGCCCAAAAATTTCCTCATCTCGCATTGAGTGGATAATTTTGTGGTGTTTCTCGAGTTGCGGTGGGAAGTTGGGGGCACTTCTTGAGTTGCGACGGGGACCTCAGGAACTAGGTCGGGTTGCTTCAGGGAAGTCAGGTACCCTTTTGTGCTGGAAGGGGAACTTTTGGAACACTCTCGAGCCGTTAAATAAGAATATGGATTCCTCTTGAGTTGAGTCCTTAAAGTTTGTTCTCCTCTCTAAAGGGGACGGCTGTTAGGGATCCCTCTGAGTCGCATAAATATGTCAAGTACCCTTTTGCCTTTCAGATGCGAATGTGGGATTTCTCTTTAGATTCTGCAGCACAAATTTCCTCATCTCGCATTGAGCGGATAATTTTGTGGCATTTCTCGAGTTGCGACGGGAAGCTTGGTGTACTTCTCGAGTTGTGACGGGGACCTCAGGAACTCGCTTGGGTTGCTTCAGAGAAGTCAGGTCCCCTTTTGTGTTGGAATGGGAACTCCGGGATTACTCTCGAGTCATTAAATAAGAATAGGGCCTCTTCTCGATTTGAGTCCATAAAGTGTGTTCTCCTCTCCAATGGGGACGGCTGTGTGAGGGAACTTTCTGAGTCGCATAAAGCGTGTCTACTACCCTTTTGCCTTGGAGAGTGAATATGGTATTTGTCTTGAGATTCTGCAGCGGAAATTTTCCTCATCTCCTATTGAAGGTATAATTTTTGTTGTTTCTCGAGTTGCGACGGAAAGCTGGGGATACATCTCGAGTCGAGATGGAGACCTCAGGACCTCGCTCGGGTGGCTTCAGGAAAGTCAGGATCCCTTTTGTGCTGGAAGGGGAACTTATGGAATAATCTAGAGCCATTAAATGGGAATAGGGCCTCTTCTCGAGTTGAGTGCATAAAGTGTGTTCTCGTCTCCAATGGGTACGGCTGTGTGAGGGAACTTTCTGAATCGCACAAAGGGTGTCAAGTACGGGAGAGACGGGAGAGACCCCGGCCCCGGCCGTGCAGATGCAAGAGAGGCCGGCCCTTTCCACGGAGTCCCGAGAGACACTGACCCTACCCGCGCAGACGTGAGAGTCGCCGGCCCCAGCTCACCGACCATTCAAAGATGCACAGCCGTGAGGAGCTACCCCACGCCTGAGGCCAGGGCAGGCAGCTGAGAGGAGCTACCCCACGTCCAATAGGGTGTGGCTCTGCGGGGGAGGGCCGAAAGGAGTTACTCACGTTCAAGGTCAGGAGGGGAGGCCTTGAGGAGATACCCCTCATTCAAGGTAAGGTGCAGCGGTTGCGCTTTCTTGGAGCAGCTGTGAAGAGATATCCCACACCCAAGGTAAGAGAAACCCAGATAAGACGGTAGGTATTGCGAGGGGGCATCAGAAGGCAGACACACTGAAATCATAATCACAGGAAACTAGTCGATCTGATCACATGGACCACAGCTGAATGTGGTCCACTGGAGAAGGGAATGGCAATTTACTTCAGTATACTTGCCTTGAGAACCCCATGAAGAGTATCAAAGGGCAAAATGACAGGATACTGAATGAGGAATTCCCCAGGTCGGTAGGTGCCCAGTATGCTACTGGAGATCAGTGGAGAAATAACTCTAGAAGGAATGAAGGGATGGAGCAATAGCAAAATCAGTACCCAGTTGTGGATGTGACCAGTGATAGAAGCAATGTCCGTTGCTGTAAAGAGCAATATTGCATAGGAACCTGTAATGTTAGGTCCATGAATCAAGGCAAATGGGAAGTGGTCAAACAGGAGATGGCAAGAGTGAACATAGACATTCTAGGAATCAGTGAATTAAAATGGACTGGAATGGGTGAATTTAACTCAGATGACCACTATATCTACTATTGTGGGCAGGAATCCCTTAGCAGAAATGGAGTAGCCGTCATGGTCAACAAAAGAGTCCGAAATGCAGTACTTGGATGCAATCTTAAAAATGACAGAATGATTTCTGTTCGTTTCCAAGGCAAACCATTCAACATTATAGTAATCCAGGCCTATGCCCCAACCAGTGACGCTGAAGAATGCGAAGTTGAACGGTTCTATGAAGACCTGCAAGACCTATTAGAAGTAACACACAAAAAAGATGTCCTTTTCATTATAGGGGACTGGAATGAAAAAGTAGGAAGTCAAGAAACACCTGGAGTAACAGGAAAATTTGGCCTTGGAGCATGGAATGAAGCAGGGCCAAGGCTAATAGAGTTTTGTCAAGAGAACACACTGGTCACAGCAAATACCCTCTTCCAACAACACAAGAGAAGACTCTACACGTGGACATCACCAGATGGTCAACACCGAAATCAGATTGATTATATTCTCTGCAGCCAAAGAAGGAGAAGCTGTATACAGTTAGCAAAAACAAGACCAGGAGCTGACTGTGGCTCAGATCATGAAATCCTTATTGCCAAATTTAGACTTAAATTGAAGAAAGTAGAGAAAACTCCTAGACCATTCAGATATGACCTAAATCAAATCCCTTATGATTATACAGTGGAAGTGAGAAATAGATTTAAGGGACTAGATCTGATTGATAGAGTGCCTGATGAACTCTGGACGGAGGTTCGTGACACTGTAGAGGAGACAGGGACCAAGAGCATCCCCATGGAAAAGAAATGCAAAAAAAGCAAAACGGCTGTCTGAGGTGTCCTTACAAATAGCTGTGAAAAGAAGAGAAGCGAAAAGCAAAGGAGAAAGGGAAAGATATAAGCATCTGAATGCAGAGTTCCAAAGAATAGCAAGGAGAGATAAGAAAGCATTCCTCAGTGATCAATGCAAAAAAATAGAAGAAAACAACAGAATAGGAAAAACAAGAGATCTCTTCAAGAACATTAGAGATTCCAAGGGAACATTTCATGCAAAGATGGGCTCGATAAAGGACAGAAATGGTATGGACCTAACAGGAGCAGAAGATATTAAGAAGAGGTGGCAAGAATACACAGAAGAACTGTACAAAAAAGATCTTCATGACCAGGATAGTCACGAAAATGTGATCACTGACCTAGAGCCAGACATCTTGGAATGTGAAGTCAAGTGGGCCTTGGAAAGCAAGACTACGAAGAAAGCTAGTGGAAGTGATGGAATTCCAGTTGAGCTATTTCCAATCTTGAAAGATGATGCTGTGAAAGTGCTGCACTCAATATGCCAACAAATTTGGAAAACTCAGCAGTGGCCACAGGACTGGAAAATGTCAGTCTTCATTCCAATTCCAAAGAAAGGCAATGCCAAAGAATGCTCAAATTACAGCACAGTGACACTCATCTCACACGCTAGTAAAGTCATGCTCAAAATTCTCCAAGCCAGGCTTCAGCAATATGTGATCCGTGAACTCCCAGATGTTCAAGCAGGTTTTAGAAAAGGCAGAGGCACCAGAGATCAAATTGCCAACATCCGCTGGATCATGGAGAAAGCAAGACAGTTCCAGAAAAACATCTATTTCTGCTTCATTGACTATGCCAAAGCCTTTGACTGTGTGGATCACAATAAACTGTGGAAGATTCTGAAAGAGATGGGAATACCAGACCACCTGACCTGCCTCTTGAGACACCTGTATGCAGGTCAGGAAGCAACAGTTAGAACTGTACATGCAACAACAGACTGGTTCAAAATTGGCAAAGGAGTACGTCAAGGCTGTATATTGTCACCTTGCTTATTTAACTTCTATGCAGATTGCATCATGAGAAACGCTGGGCTTGAAGTAGAACAAGCTGGAATCAAGATTGCTGGAAGAAATATCAATAACCTCATATATGCAGTTGACACCACCCTTAGGGCAGAAAGTGAAAAGGAACTCAAAAGCCTCTTGATGAAAGTGAAAGAAGAGAGTGAAAAGGTTGGCTTGAAGCTCAACATTCAGAAAATAAAGATCATGGAATCTGGTCCCATCACTTCACTGGAAATAGATGGAAAAACAGTGGAAACAGTGTCAGACTTTATTTTTTGGGGCTCTAAAGTCACTGCAGATGCTGATTGCAGCCATGAAATTAAAAGGCGCTTATTCCTAGGGAGGAAAGTTATGACCAACCTTGATAGTATATTAAAAAGCAGAGACATTACTTTGCCAACCAAGGTCCGTCTAGTCAAGGCTATGGTTTTTCCCGTGGTCATGTATGGATGTGAGAATTGGACTGTGAAGAAAGCTGATCGCTGAAGAATTGATGCTTTTGAACTTTGGTGTTGGAGAAGACTCTTGAGAGTCCCTTGTACTGCAAGAAGATCCAACCAGTCCATTCTAAGGGAGATTGATCCTGGGTGTTCATTGGAAGGACTGATGCTAAAGCTGAAACTGCAATACTTTGGCCAACTCATGCGATGAGTTAACTCACTGGAAAAGATTCTGATGTTAATAAATGTTGGGGGCGGGAGGAGAAGGGGACGACAGAGAATGAGATGGCTGGATGGCATCACCAAATCTGTGGACATGAGTTTGAGTGAACTCCAGGAGATGGTGTAGGACAGGGAGGTAAGGCGTACAATTATTCATGGGGTCGCGGAGATTCAGACACGACTGAGCGACTGAAATGAACTGAACTGAATAAAATGTGTCAAGAACGCTTTTGCAGTTCAGGCGGGAATGTTGGATTTCTCTTGTATGTGCAGTGCAAAATTTCCTCATCTCGCATTGACGGGATAATTTTGTGGTGTTTCTCGAGTTGTGGCTGGAAGCTGGGGGTACTTCTCGAGTTGCGACTGGACCTCAGGAACTCGCTCGGGTTGCTTCAGGGAAGTCAGGTCCCCTTTTGTGTTGAAAGGGGAACTTCGGGATTACTCTCGAGCTGTTAAATGGGAATACGGCCTCTTCCCAGGTTGAGTCCATAAAGTGTGTTCTCCTCTCCAATAGGGACAGCTGTGTGAGAGAACTTTCTGAGTCGCATAAACGGTGTCAAGTACACTTTTGCCTTTCAAGCGGGAATGTGGAAATTCTCTTGAGATTCTGCAGTGCAAAATTTCCACATCTCGCATTGAGGGGATAATTTTGTGGTGTTTCTCGAGTTGCGAGGCGGACCTCCGGAACTTTCTCAGGTTGCTTCAAGGAAGTCAGGTCCCCTTTTGTGATGGAAGGGGAACTTCGGGATTTCTCTCAGGCCGTTAAATGGGAATAGGGCCTCTTCTCGTGTTGAGACCAAAAAGTGTGTTCTCATCTCAAAAAGTGGTCGGCTGTGTGAAGGAAATTTCTGAGCCGCATAAAGGGTGTAAAGTACCCTTTTGACTTTATAGAGGGAATTTGGGATTTCACTTGTGGTTCTGCAGCGCAAAATTTCCACATCTTGCATTGAGGGGATAATTTTGTGGTGTTTCTCGAGTTGCGTCGGGAAGCTGGGGGTACTTCTCGAGATGCGATGGGGAAATCAGGAATTCGCTCGTTTTGCTTCAGGGAAGTCAGGTCCCCTATTGTGTTGGAAGGGGAATTTCCGGATTACTCTTGAGCCATTAAATGGGAATAGAGCCTCTTCTCGACTTGAGTCCTTAAAATGTGTTCTCCTCTCCAATGGGAACGGTTATGTGGGGGAACTTTCTGTGTCGCTTAAAGGGTGTCAAGTAAACTTTTGCCTTTCAAGCGGGAATTTGGGATTTCTCTTGAGACTCTACAGCGTAAAATGTCCTCAGCTCGCATTGAGCAGATAATTTAGTGGTGTTTCTCAAGTTGCGTTGGGAAAAGGGGGTACTTCTTGAGTTTCGACGGGGACCTCAGGAATTCAATCCGGTTGCTTCAGGGAAGTCAGGTCCACTTTTGTGTTGAAAGGGGAACTTCGGGGTTACTCTCGAGCCATTAAATGGGAATAGGGCCTCTTCTCGTTTTGAGTCCATAAAGTGTGTTCTCCTATCCAATGGGGACGGCTGGGTGAGGGAAATTTTTGAGTCACATAAAGGTTGTCAAGTACCATTTTTCCTTTCAAGCAGGAATGTGGGATTTCTCTTGAGATTCTGCAACGCAAAATTTCTTCATCTCGCATTGAGGGGATAATTTTGTGGTGTTCCTCGAGTTTCGGCGGGAAGATGGGGGTACTACTCAAAGTGCGACGGGGACCTCAGTAACTCGCTTGGGTTGCTTCAGGGAAGTCAGGTCCCCTTTAGTGCTGGAGTGGAAAATTTGGGATTCCTCTAGAGCCGATAAATGGGATTAGGGCCTTTTATTGAGGACAGTCCCTAAAGTGTGTTCTCCTGTCTAATGGGGTCAGCTGTGTGAGGAAAATTTCGGAGTCGAATAATGGATGTCAAGTACACTTATGCCTTTCAAGCGGGAATATGGGATTTTTCTTGAGACTCTGCAGCAAAATGTTTCCTCATCTCGCATTGAGGGGATAATTTTGTGGTGATTCTCAAGTTAAGGCTGGAAGATGGGGGTACTTCTCTAGTTGTGAAGGGGACCACAGTAGTTCTTTCATTTTGTTTCAGGGAAGTCAGGTCCCCTTTTGTTTTGGAATGTGAACCTCGGGGGTAATCTCAGGCCGTTAAATGGGAATAGGGTCTCTTCTCGTGTTGAGTCCATAAAGTGTGTTCTACTCTCCAATGGGGATGGCAGTGTCAGGGAGCTTTCTGAAACGCATAAATTTGTCAAATACCATAGTCCCTTTGAAGTTAGAATGTGGGATTTCTCTTGTGATTCTACAGCGTAAAATTTCCTCATCTCGCATTGAGCAGATAATTTAGTGGTGTTTCTCGATTGGCAGCAGGAATTTGGGTTACTTTTCGAGTTGCCACGGGGACCTCAGGAACTGCTTGAGTTGCTTCAGGGAAGTCAGGTCCCCTTTTGTGTTAGAAGAGGAACTTCGGGATTACTCTCGAGCGGTTAAATGGGAATAGGGCCTCTTCTCGAGTTGAGTCCATAATCTATGTTCTCATCTCCAATGGGGACTGCTGAGTGAGGGAAATTTTAGGGTCGCATAAAGGTTGTCATGTACCCTTTTTCCTTGCAAGCGGGAATTTGGGATTTTTCTTGAGATTCTGCAGCGCAAAATTTCCTCATCTCCAATTGAGGGGATAATTTTGTGGTGTTTCTCGATTTACAGTGGGAAGCTTGGGGTACAACTCGAGTTGCAACGGGGACCTCAGGAACTCCCTCGGGTTGCTTCAGGGAAGTCATTTCCCCTTTTGTGTTGGAAGGGGAATTTCCGCATTACTCTCGAGCCATTAAATATGAATAGGGCCTCTTCTAGATTTGAGTACAAAAAGTGTGTTTTCCTCTCCAATCGGGACAGCTGTATGAGGGAAATTTCTGAGTCGCATAAAGGGTGTCAAGTACCCTTCTGCCTTTAAAGCAGGAATGATGGATTTCTCAAGATTCTTCAGCACAAAATTTCCTCATTTCGCATTGAGGGGATAAATCTGTGTTGTTTCTCGAGTTGCGGCTGGAAGCTGGGGGTACTTTTCGAGTGGCGTCGGGGTCCTCAGGAAGTCGCTCTGTTTGCTTCAGGGAAGTCAAGTCCTCTTTTGTGTTGGAAGAGGAAATTTGGGATTACTCTCGAACCGTTAAAAGGAAATAGTGTGTATTCTCGAGTTGAGTCCATAAATTGTGTTCTCCTCTCCAATGGGGACCGCAGTTTGACGGAACTTTCTGAGTCGCATAGAGGGTGTGAAGTACCCTTTTGCCTTTCAAGCGGGAATGAGGGATTTCTCTTGAGATTCTGCAGCACAAAATTTCCTCATCTCGCATTGAGGGGATAAATCTGTGTTGTTTCTTGAGTTGCGGCCGGAAGCTGGGGGTAGTTCTCGAGTGGCGTCGGGGTCCTCAGGAACTCGCTCGGTTTGCTTCAGGGAAGTCAAGTCCTCTTTTGTGTTGGAAGAGGAACTTCGGGATTACTCTCGAACCGTTAAAAGGGAATAGCGCGTATTCTCGAGTTGATTCCATAAAGTGTGTTCTCCTCTCCAATGGGGACCGTGGTTTGAGGGAACTTTCTGAGTCGCATAAAGGGTGTTAAGTACCCTTTTGCCTTTCAAGCGGGATGTGGAATTTCTCTTGACATTCTGCAGCGCAAAATTCCTCATCTCGCAATGAGGGAAGAATTTTGTAGTGTTTCTCTAGTTGCGGCAGGAAGCTGGGGGTATTTCTCGGTTGGGCCGGGGACCTGAGGAACTCACTCGGATTTCTTCAAGGAAGTCAGTTCACCTTTTGTGCAGAAAGGGGAACTTCGGAATTACTCTTGAACCGTTAAATGGGAATAGGGTCTCTTCTCGGGTTGAGTCCTTATAGTGTGTTCTCCTCTACATTGGGGACTGCTCTATTAGGGAACTTTCGGAGTGGCATGAAGGGTGCCAAGTACTCTTTTGCCTTTCAAGCGGGAATGTGGGATTTCTCTTGAGATTCTGCAGCGCAAAATATCCTCATGTCGCATTGAGGGGCAATTTTGTGGTTTATATTGTGTTGTGGTGGGAAGCTGTGGGTACTTCTCGAGTTGCGATGAGGACCTCAGGAACTCGCTCGGGTTGTTTCAGGGAAGTCAGTTCCCCTTTTGTGTTGGAAGGGAAACTTCCAGATTACTCTCGAGGCGTTAAATGGTAATAGGGCCTCCACTCGAGTTGAGTCCATAAAGTGTTTTCTCCTATCCAATGGGAACGGCTGTTAGGGAACGTTCTGAGTCGCATAAAGCGTGTCAAGAACACTTTTGCCTTTCAAGCGGGAATGTGGGATTTCTCTTGAGATTCTGCAGCACAAATTTCCTTATCTCGCATTGAGGGGATAATTTTGTGGTGTTTCTCGAGTCTCGGTGGAAGCTGGGGGTACTTTACGAGTTGCAAATGGGAATACAGGGACTTCCTCGGGATCCTTCAGGAAATTCAGGACCCTTTTTTGTGTTGGAAGGGGAACTTCGGGATTACTCTCGAGCCCTTAAATGGGAATAGGGTTTCTTCTTGAGTTGAGTCCATAAAGTTTGTTCTCCTCTCCAATGGGGACGGCTGTTTGAAGGAACATTCTGAGTCGCATAAATTTTGTCAAATACACTTTTGCCAATCAAGCGTGAATGTGGCATTTCTATTGAGATTCCGCAGCACAAAATTTCCTCATCTCGCATTGAGGGGATAGTTTTGTGGTGTTTCTCGAGTTGTGGTGGAAAGCTGCGGGTATTTCTCCACTTGCGACGGGGACTTCAGAAACTCGCCCAGGTTGCTTCAGGGAAGTAAGTTCCCTTATTATGAAGAAAGGGGAACTTCCCGCTTACTCTCGAGCCATTAAATGGGAATAGGACCTCTTCTCGAGATGAGTCCAATAAGTGTGTTCTCCTGTCCAATGGCGACGGCTGTGTAGGGAATTTTCTGAGTCGCATGAAGGGTGTCAAGTACCCTTTTGCCTTTCACAAGGAATGTGGGATTTCTCTTGAGCTTCTGCAGCGCAAAATTTCCTCATCTCGCATTGAGGGGGTAATTTTGTGCTATTTCTCGAGTTGCGGCTGGAAACTGGGGGGTACTTCTCGAGTTGCGACGGGGACCTCAGGAATTCGCTCGGATTGCTTCAGGGAATTCAGGTCCCATTTTGTGTTGGAAGGGGAACTTCCAGATTACTCTCAAGCCGTTAAATGGGAATAGGGCCTCTTCTCGAGTTGAGTCCATAAAGTGAATTCTTCTCTCCAAAGGGGAGGATGTTAGGGAACTTTCTGAGTCACATAAAGGGTGTCAAGTACCATTTTGCCTTTCAGGCCAGTTGTGGGATTTCTCTTGAAATTCTGCAGCACAAAATTTCCTCATCTCGCATTGAGGGGATAATTTTGTGTTGTTTTCGAGTTGCGAGGCGGACCTCAGAAACTTTCTCAGGTTGCTTCAAGGAAGTCACGTCCCCTTTTGTGATGTAAGGGGAACTTTGGGAATTCTCTAGAGCCATTAAATGGGAATAGGGCCTCTTCTCGTGTTGAGTCCAAAAGGTGTGTTCTCCTACCCAATGGGGACGGCTGTGTGAGGGAAATTTCTGAGTCGCATAAAGGGTGTAAAGTACCCTTTTGACTTTATACCGGGAATTTGGGATTTCTCTTGAGATTCTGCAGCGGAAAATTTCCTCATCTCGCATTGAGTGGATAATTTTGTGGTGTTTCTCGAGTTGCGTCGGGAAGCTGGGGGTACTTCTCGAGTTGCGACGGGGACCTCAGGAACTCGCCTGGGTTGCCTCAGGGAAGTCAGTTCCCCTTTTATGTTGGATCGGGAACTTCGGGATTACTGTCAAGATCTTAAATGGGAATAGGGCCTCTTCTCGATTTGAGTCCATAAGGTGTGTTCCTCTCTCCAATGGGGACAGCTGTTTGAGCGAACTTTTGAGTCGCATTAAGGGTGTCCAATACCATAGTGCCTCTGAAGCGAGAATGCGGGATTTCTCTTGAGATTCTACAGCGCAAAACTTCCTCATTTCACATTGAGCAGGTAATTTTGTGGTGTTTCTCGAGTTGCAGCGGGAATTGGGGTACTTCTCGAGGTGCGACGGGGACCTCAGGAACTAGCTCGGGTTGCTTCAGGGAATTCAGGTCCCTTTTTGTGTTGGAAGGGGAACTTCGGGATTACTCTCAAAACTTTAAATTGGAATAGGGCTTCTTCTCGAGTTGAGTCCATAAAGTGTGTTCTCCTCTCCAATGGGGATTGCTGGGTGAGGGAAATTTTGGAGTCGCTTAAAGGTTTTCATGTACCCTTTTTCCTTTCAAGCGGGAATGTGGGATTTCACTTGAGATTTTGCAGCACAAAATTTCCTCATCTCGCATTGAGTGGATAATTTTGTGTTGTTTCTCGTGTTGCGGCAGGAATCTGGGAATACTTCTCGAGTTAAGACTGGTACCTCAGGAATTCTTTCGGGTTGCTTAGGTAAGTCAGTTCCCCTTTTGTGCCAGAGGGGGAACTTCCGGATTACTGTAGAGCCATTCATTGAGAATGGGGACTCTTGAGTTGAGTCCAAAAAGTGTGTTTTCCTCTCCAATGGGGACGGCTGTGTGAGGGAAATTTCTATGTCGCATAATTGTGTCAAGTACCCTTTTGCTTTCAAGCAGAAATGTGGGTTTTCTATTGAGATTCTGCAGCGCAAATTTACCTAATCTCGCATTGAGGGGATAATTTTGTGGTTTTTCTCTAGTTTTCGCTTGATACTGGGGGAAATTCTCGAGTTTCGCAGGGGACCTCAGGAACTCGCTCGGGTTGTTTCAGGGAAGTCAGGTCCCCTTTTGTGTTCGAAGAGGAACTTCGGGATTACTCTCTAGCCATTAAATGGGAATTGGCCTCTTCTCGAGTTAAGTCCTTAAAGTGTGTTCTCCTCCTAAATGTGGATGGCTGTTTGAGGGAATTTTCTGAGTTGAATAATGGGTTTAAAGTAACTGTTTCCCTTTCAAGCGGTAATGTGGGATTATCATTGAGATTCTGTCTCACAAAATTTCCTCATCTCACATTGAGGTGATATCTTTCTGGTGTTTCTCCAGTTTCGACGGGAAGTTGTGGGTACTTCTCACGTTGCGACGTGGATCTCAAGAGCTTGCTCAGATTGTTTCAGGCTAGTTAGGTCCCCCTTCGTGTTGGAAGAGGAACTTCGGGTTTACTCTCAAGCGGTTAAATGGGAATAGGGCCTCTTCTCAAGTTGAGTCCATAAAGTGTGTGCTCCTCTCCAATGGGGACGGCTGTGTGAGGGAACTTTCTGAGTCGCATAAACAGTATCAATAACCCTTTTGCCTTTCGGCGGGATTGTGGGATTTCCCTTGAGTTCTGCCACACAAAATTTCCTCATCTCGCATTGGGGGATAATTTTGTGGTGTTTCTCGAGTTGCGGCGGGAAACTGGAGGTACTACTCGAGTTGCGACGGTGACCTCAGGAACTCGCCCGGGTTGCTTCAGGGAAATCAGGTCCCCTTTTGTGTTGGAAGGGCAACATCGGGATTACTCTTGACCTGTTAAATGAGAATAGGGCCTTTTCTCGAGTTGAGTCCATAAAGTGTGTTCTACTCTCCAATATGGACGCATGTTAGGGAACTTTCTGAATCACATAAAGGGTGTCAAGTACAATTGTGTCTTCAAGCGGGAATTTGGGATTTCTCTTGAGATTCTGCAGCGTAAAATTTCCTCATCTCCCATTGAAGGGATAATTTTGCTTTGTTTCTCCAGTTTCGGCGGGAACCTGGGGGTACTTCTCGAGTTGCGACGGGGACCTCAGGAAATCACTCGGGTTGCTTCAGGGAAGTTAGTTCCCCTTTTGTGAAGGAAGGGGAACTTGGGGATTACGCTCGTGCCATTCAATGGGGATAGGCCTCTTCTCGAGTTGAGTCCATAAAGTTCGTTCTCTTCTCCAATGGGGACGGCTGTTAATGAACTTTCTTTTTCACATAAAGCATGTTAAGTAGACTTTTGCCTTTCAAGTATGAATGTCTGATTTCTCTTGAGATTCTGCTGCGCAAAATTTCCACATCTCGAATTGAGTGGATAATTTTGTGGTGTTTCTCAAATAGTGGTGGGAAGCTGGGGGTACTTCTTGAGTTGAGACCATAAAGTGTGTTCTCCTCTGTAAAGGGAAGGCTACGTGAGGGATCCTTCTGAGTCGCATAAAGGGTGTCAAGTACCCTTTCGCCTTTCAAGCGGGAATGTGGGATTTCTATTGAGAATCTGCAGCGCAAAATGTCCTCATCTCGCATTAGGGGATAATTTCGTGGTGTTTCTCAAGTTTCAGCGGGAAGCTCTGGGTCCTTCCTGAGTTACGAAAGGGACTTCAGGAACTCGCTCGGGTTGCTTCAGGGAAGTCAGATCCCATATTGTGTTGGAAGGGGAACTTCCGGATTACTCTCGAGCCCGTAAATGGGAATAGGGCCTCTTCTCGTGTTGAATCCAAAAAGTGTGTTTCTCTCCAATGTGGACTGCTGTGTGAGGGAACTTTCTGAATCGCATAATGTGTGACAAGTACCCTTGTGCCTATCAAGCGGGATTGTGGGATGTCTCTTGAGATTCTGCAGCGCAAAATTTCCTCATCTCGCATTGAGGGGATAATTTTTTAGTGTTTCTCGAGTTTTGGCGGGAAGATGGGGGTACTTCTCGAGTTGTGACAGACACCACAGGAACTCACTCGTTTTGCTTCAGGGAAGTCAAGTCCCCTTTTGTGCTGTAAGGGAAACTTCCAGATTTCTCCTGAGATTTTAAATGGGAATACAGCCTATTCTCCATTTAGGCCTTTAAGTGTGTTCTCCTATCCAATGATGATGGCTGTTAGGGAACTTTCTGTGTCGCTTAAAGGGTGTTAAGTACCCTTTTGACTTTCACGCGGGAATGTGGGATTTCTCTTGAGATTCTGCAGCGGAAAATTTCCTCATCTTGCAGTGAGGGGATAATTTTGGTGTGTTTCTCGAGTTTCGGTGGGAAGCTGGGGGTACTACTACTGTTTCGATGGGGTCCTCGGGAACTCTCTCGGGCTGCTTCAAGGAAGTCAGGTTCCCTTTTGTGTTTGAAGGGGAATGTCGGGATTATTCTCAAGCTGTTAAATGGGAATAGGGACTCTTCTCGAGTTGAGTCCATAAAGTGTGTTCTCCTCTCCAGTAGGGACGGCTTTGTGAGGGAACTTTCTGAGTCACACAAAGGGTGTCAAGTACCCTTTTGCCTTTCAAGAGGGAATGTGGGATTTCTCTTGAGATTCTGCAGCACAAAATTTCCTCATCTCGCATTGAGGGAATAATTTTGTGTTGTTTTTCGAGTTGCAGTGGAAAGCTGGGGGTACTTCTCCAGTTGCGACTGGGACCTCAGGACCTCGCTCTGATTGCTTCAGGGAAGTCAGTTCCCCTATTTTGAAGGAAGGGGAACTTCCGGATTACTCTCGCGCCATTAAAGGGGAATAGGACCTCTTCTTGAGTTCATTCCAAAATGTGTGTTCTCCCCTCCAATGGTGACGGCTGTGTGAGGGAATTTTCTGAGTCGTATGAAGGGGGTCAAGTACCCTTTTGCCTTTCACAGGGAATGTGGGATTTCTCTTGAGATTCTGCAGCGCAAATTTTCCTCATCTAGCATTGAGGGGATAATTTTGTGGTGTTTCTCGAGTTTGGGCCGGAGGCTGGGGGTACTTCTCGTGTTGCGGCGTGAAGTGAAGGAACTAGCTCGGGTTGCTTCAGGGATGTCAGGTCCCCTTTGTGTTGGAAGAGGAACTTCTGGATTACTCTCAAGCCGTTAAATGGGAATAGGTCCTCTTCTCGAGTTGAATCCATAAAATGCGTTCTCCTCTCCAATGGGGATATCTGTGTGAGGGAAATTTCTGAGTCGCATGAAGGGTGTCAAGTACCCTTTTGCCTTTCTAGGGGGAAGGTTGGATTTCTCTTGAGATTCTACAGCGCAGAATTTCTTCATCTCGCACTGAGGGAATAATTTTGTGGTTTTTCTCGAGTTGCGGCCGGAAGCTGGGGGTACTTCTGGAGTTGCGATGGGAACTCAAGAACTCGCTCGGATTGCTATAGGGAAGTTAGGTCACCTTTTGTGTTGCAAGGGGAACTTCCGGTTTACTCTCGAGCCATTAAATGGAAATAGGACCTCTTCTCCAGTTGAGTCAAAAAAGTGTGTTCTCCTCTCCAATGGCAACGGCTGTGTGAGGGAATTTTCTGAGTCGCATGAAGCGTGTCAAGTACCCTTTGGCCTTTCACAGGGAATGTGGGATTTCTCTTGAGATTCTGCAGTGCAAAATTTCCTCACCTCCCACTGAGGGGATAATTTTGTGGTGTTTCTCTAGTTGCGGTGAGAAGGTGGGGGTGCTTCTCGAGTTGCAACGGGGACTTCAGGAATTCACTCGGGTTGCTTCAAGGAAGTCAGGTCCCCTTTTGTTTTGGAAGGGGAACTTCCTGATTTCTCTCGAGCAGTTAAATTGAAATAGGGCCTTTTCTCGAGTTGAGTCCATAAAGTGTGTTCTCCTCTCCAATGGGGACGGCTGTTTGTGGGAACTTTCTGAGTCGGCTAAAGGGTGTCAAGTACCCTTTTTCCTTTCAAGCGTGTATATGGGATTTTTCCTGAGATTCTGCTGTGCAAAATTACTTCATCTCGCATTGAGGGGATAATTTCGTGGTGTTTCTGGAGTTTCAGCTTGAAGCTGGGGGTACTTCTCGAGTTATGATGGGGACCTCAGGAACTCGCTTGGGTTGCTTCAAGGAAGTAAGTTAATCTTCTGTGAAGGAAGGGGAACTTCGTGATTATTCTCGAACCGTTAAATCGGAATAGGGCCTGTTCTCGAGTTGAGTCAAAAAGTGTATTCTCCTCCCCGAAGCCGATGGCTGTTTGAGGGAACTTTCTGAAGCGCATAAAGCATGTCAAGTACCGTTTTGCCTTTCAAACGGGAATGTGGGATTTCTCTTGAGATTCTGCAGGGCAAAATTTCCTCATCTTGCATTGAGGGGATAATTTTGTCTTGTTTCTCGAGTGTAAGCGGGAAGCTGGGTCTACTTTCCGAATTGCGACGGGGACCTCAGGAACTCGCTCGGGTTGCTTCAGGGAATTCAGTTCCCCTTTTGTGAAGTATGGGGAAATTCGGGATTACTGTCGAGCCGTAAAATGTGAATACGGCCTCTTCTCCATTTGAGTCCATAAACTGTATTCCCCTCTCCAATGGGGACGGCTGTTTGAGGGACATTTCTGAGTCACATAAATGTTGTCAAGTACCCTTTTGCCTTTCAAGGGGAATTTGGGATTTTTCTCGTAATTCTGCAGTGCATATTTTCCTCATCTCGCATTGAGGGGATAATTTTGTGGTTTTTCTCGAGTTGCGAGGGGAAGCTGGGTTTCTTCTCGAGTTGCGACATGGACCTCAGGAACTCGCTCTGGTTGCTTCAGGGAAGTCAGGTCCCCTTTTGTGTTGGAAAGGGAAACTCGGGATTACTTTTGAGCCGTTAAATGGGAACAGGGCCTCTTTTCTGAATTGAGTCTTTAAAGTGTGTTCTCCTCTCCAAAGGGGACGGTTGTGTGAGGGAACTTTCTAAATCTGAAAAAGGGGGTCAAGTACACTTTGCCTTTCATGCGGTAATGTGGGATTTCTCTTGAGATTCTGCAGCGCACAATTTCCTCATCTCGCATTGAGTGGATTTTTTTGTGGTGTTCCTCGAGTTGCGGCGGGAAGATTGGGGTCCTTCTCAAGTGGAAACAGGGACTTCAGGTACTCGCTCGTGTAGTCCCTGGGAATTCAGGTCTCCTTTTGCTTTTGTTGGGGAACATTGAGATTACTCTCGAGGCCTGGAATGCAAACAGGGCCTCATCTTAAGTTTAGTCCATAAATTATTTTCTCCTCTCAAATGGGGATAGCTATGTCAGGGGATGTCTTGAGTCGCATAAAGTGTGTCAAGTACCTGTTCGCGTTTCAAAAGGGAATTTGGGATTTCTCTTGAGACTCTGCAGGGGAAATTTTTCTCATCTCACCTTGAGTGCAGAATCTTGTGGTTTTTCTCGAGTTGCGGCTGGAAGATTGGGGTCCTTCTCAAGTGGCGACAGGGACTTCAGTTACTCGCTCGTGTAGTCCCTGGGAATTCAGGTCTCCTTTCGTTTTTGTAGGGGAACTTCGGGATTACTCTCGAGGCATGGAATGCGAATAGGGCCTCATCTTAAGTTTAGTCCATAAATTGTTTTCTCCTCTCAAATGGGGATAGCTATGTCAGGGGATGTCTTGAGTCGCATAAAGTGTGTCAACTACCCGTTCGCTTTTCAAGCGGGAATGTGGGTTTTCTCTTGAGACTCTGCAGGGGAAACTTTCCTCATCTCATCTGGCGTGCACAATCTTGTGTTTCTTCAGAAGTTGCTTCAGGAAGCTTGGGGTCCAACTAAGGGGCGACAGGGACCTCAAGAACGCGGTCGTGTTGTCCCTGGGAAATCAGGTCTCCTTTCGTTTGGTAGGGGAACATCATTATTACTCTCAAGGCTAGGAGTGGTAAGAGAGCCTCTGCTAAAGTTGAGTCCATAAATTGTGTTCTCCCCTCAAGTGTGGACAGGTATGTCAGGGAATGTTTTGTGTCGCATAAAGTGTGTTGAGTACCCGTTCGACTTTCAACCAGAAATGTTGGGTTTACCTTGAGACTATTCAGGGGAAATTTTCCTCATCTCACCTTGAGTGAAGAATCTTGTGGCTTTTGACGAGTTGCAGCCAGAAGCTTGATGTCCTCCTCGAGTTGCCACAGAGACCTCAGGAACTCACTCATGTAGTCCCTGGGAATTCAGGTCTCCTTTCGTTTTGGTAGGGGAACTTCGGGATTACTCTTGAGAGGTGGAATGGGAATAGGGCCTCATCTAAAGGTGAGTGCATAAATTGTGTTCTCCTCTCAAGTGGAGACAGCTATGTCAGGGAATGTCTTGAGTCACATAAAGGGTGTCAAGCACCCGTTCGGGTTTCAAAGCGGAAATGTGGGATTTCTCTTGGGACTCTGCAGTGGAAATTTTCCTCATCTCACCTTAAGTGAAGAATCTTGTGGTTTTTCTCGAGTTGCGGCAGGAAGTTTGGGGTCCTTCTCGAGTTGCACCAGGGACCTCAGGACATCGCTCGTGTAGTCCTTGGGAAGTCAGATCTCCTCTTGTTTAGGTGGGGAAACATAGGGAATACTCTTGAGGTGTGGAATGAGCATATTGCCTCATCTAAATTTGAGTCCATAAATTGTGTTCTCCTCTCATGTGAGGACAGATATGTCAGTTTATGTCTTGAGTAGCATAAAGGGTCTCAAGTACACTTCAGGTCTCAAGGGGAATTTCTCTTGAGACTCTGCAGGGGAAATTTTCCTCATCACACCTTGAGTACAGAATCTTGTGGTTTTTCTCGAGTTGCGGCGGGAAGCTTGGGGTCCTATTCGAGGGGCGATAGGGACCTCAGGAACTCGCTTGTGTAGTCCCTGGATGTCAGGTCTCTTTTCGTTTTGGTAGGGGAACATCGGGATTACTCTCGAAGCATGGAGTGGAAATAGGATCTCATTTAAAGTTGAGTCCATAAATTGTGTTCTCTTCTCAAGTGGGGACAGCTAGGTAAGGGAATGTCTTGAGTCACATAAAGGGTGTCAAGTACCCGATCACGTTTCAAGCAGAAATGTGGAATTTCACTTGAGTCTTTGCAGGGGAAATTTTCCTCATGTCACGTTGAGTGCAGAATCTTGTGGTTTTTGTCAAGTTGCTGCGGGAAGTTTGGGGTCCTTCTCGAGTTGCGACAGGGACCTCAGGAACTCGTGCGTGTAGTCCCTGGGAAGTCAGATCTCCTTTCCTTTTAGTTGGGGAATATCGGGATTACTCTCGAGACGTGGAATGGGTATAGGGCCTCATCTAAAGTTGATTCCATAAATTGTGTTCTCCTCTCAAGTGGGGACTGCTATGTCAGGGAATGTCTTGAGCCGCATAAAGGGTGTCAAGTACTCGTTCGCGTTTCAAGCGGGATTGTGGAATTTCTCTGGGACTATGCAGGGGAAATATTCCTAATCTCATCTTGAGTGAAGAATCCTGTGGTTTTTGTCGAGTTTCGGGGGGACGTTGTGTTCCTTCTTGAGTTGCGACAGGGACCTCAGGAACTCGCTCGTGTAGTCCCTGGGAAGTCACGTTTCCTTTATTTTTGGGAGAGTACATCGGCATTACTCTCGAGGCGTAGAATGGGAATAGGGCTTCATCTTAAGTTGAGTCCATAAAATGTGTTCTCTTCTCAAGTGAGGAGAATTATGTCAGGGAATGTCTTGAATCGCATAAATAGTGTGAATTACCCATCCGAGTTTCAAGAGTGAATGGGGGATTTCTCTTGAGCCTCGGCAGGGGAAATTTTCCTCATCTCACCTTGAGTGCACAATCTTGTGGTTTTTCTAGAGGTGCGGCGGGAAGTTTGGGGTCTTTCTCGAGTTGCGATAGGGACCTCAGGGACTCTCTCGTGTAATCCCTATGAATTCAGGTCTCCTTTCATTTTGGTAGGGGAATATCGGATTACTCTCGAGGCGTGGAATGGGAACAGGGCCTCATCAAAACTTGAGTCCATAAATTGTGTTCTCCCCTCAAGTGGCGACAGCAATGTCAGGGAATATCCTGAGTCACATAAAGCATGTCAAGTACCCGTTCGAGTTTCAAGAGGGAATGTGGGAATTTTCTTGAGACTCTGCACGCGAAATTTTCCTCAACTCACCTTGAATGCAGAATCTTGTGTTTTTTTTTCGAGTTGAGGCGGGAAGCTTGGGTCCTTCTCGAGTTGCGACAGGGACCTCAGTAACTCGCTCCTCTAGTCCCTGAAATCAGGTCTCCTTTCGATTTGGTAAGGGAACATCTTGATTACTCTCGAGGCGTGGAATGGGAATAGGGCCTATTCTAAATTTGATTCCATTAATAGTGTCCTCCTCTCAAGTGGGGACAGCTATGTCAGGGTATGTCTTGAGTTGCATAAAGGTTGTGAAGTACCCGTTCGAGTTTCAAGTGGGAACGTGTGATTTCTCTTGAGAATCTGCAGTGGAAAATTTCCTCATTTCACCCTGAGTGCAGAAAATTGTGGTTTTTCTCGAGTTGCGGCAGGAAGCTTCGTGTCCTTCTCGAGTTGCAACATGGACCTCAGATACTCGCTCATGTGGTCCCTGGGAATTTAGGTCTCCTTTCGTTTTAGTAGGGGAACATCGGGATTACTCTCGAGGCGTATAATGCGAAAAGGGCCTCATCTAATGTTGAGTCCATAAATTGTGATCTCCTCTGTAGTGGGGACAACATTGTCAGGGAATATCTTCAGTCGCATAAAGGGTGTCAAGTACCCGTTCGCGTTTCAAGCTGGAATGTGAGATTTCGCTTGAAACACTGCAGGGGAAATATGCCGGTTCTCAACTTGAGTGCAGAATCTTGTGGGTTTTTTCGAGATGCAGCGGGAAGCTTGGGGTCCTTCTCAAGTTGCGACAGGGACCTCAGGAACTCCCTTGTTTAGTCCCTGGAAGTGAGGTCTCCTTTCATTTTAGAAGGGGAACATCGGGATTACTCTCAAGGCGTAGAATGGGAATAGGCCTTCATCTTAAGTTGAGTCCATAAATTGTGTTCTCCTCTCAAGTGGGGAGAGTTATGTCAGGGAATGTCTTGAATCGCATAAAGAGTGTGAAGTACCCGTCCGAGTTTCAAGGGTGAATGTGGGATTTCTCTTGAGACTCTGCAGGGGAAATTTTCCTCATCTCACCTTGAGTTCACAATTTTGTGGTTTTTCTAGAGTTGTGACGGGAAGCTTGGGGTCCTTCTCGAGTTGTGACAGGGACCTCGGGAACTCACTCATGTAGTCCCTGGGAAATCAGGTCTCCTTTCGTTTTGGTAGGGGAACATTGGGATTACTCTCGAGGCGTGGATGGGAATAGGGCTTCATCTTAAGTTGAGTCCATAAATTGTGTTCTCCTCTCAAGTGTGTACAGCTATATCAGGGAATGTCTTGAGTTGCATAAAGGATGTCGAGTACCCGTTCGCGTTTCAAGCGGGAATGTGGGATTTCTCTTCAGACTCTGCAGGGGAAATTTTCCTCATCTCACCTTGAGTGCAGAATCTTGTGGTTTTCCTCGAGTTGCGGCAGTAAGCTTGGGTTCCTTCTTGAGTTTCGACAGGGACATCAGGAAATCCCATGTGTAGTCCCAGGGATATCAGGTCTCCTTTTGTTTTGGTCTGGCAACATCGGGATTACTCTCGAGTCGATGAGTGGGAACAGGGCATCATCTAAAGTTGAGTCTATAAATTGTGTTCTCCTTTCAAGTGTGGACAGCTATATCAGGGAATGTCTTGAGTTGCATAAAGGATGTCAAGTACCCATTAGCGTTTCAAGCGGGAATATGGGATTTCTCTTGAGACTCTGCAGGGGAAATTTTCCTCATCCCACCTTGAGTGCAGAATCTTGTGGTTTTTGTCGAGATTCAGGGGGAAGCGTGGGGTCCTTCTCGAGTTGCGATAGGGACCTCAGGAACTCGTTGGTGTAGTGCCTGGGAATGAAGGTCTCCTTTCTTTTTGGCAGGGAAACATCGGGATTACTCTCAAGGCGTGGAATGGGAATAGGGTCTCATCTAAATTTGACTCAATAGATTGTGTTCTCCTCTCAAGAGGGGACAGCTATGTTAGGGAACGTCCTGTGTCGCTTAAAGGGTGTCAAGTACCCTTTCGCCTATCAAGCGGGAATGTGAGATTTCTCTTGGGACTCTGCAGGGCTAAGTTCCCTCATCTCACCTTGAGTGAAGAATCTTGTGGTTTTTCTCGTGTTGCGGCGGGAAGCTTGGGGTCCTTCTCGAGTTGCGACAGGGACCTCAGGAACTCGCTCGTGTAGTCCCTGGGAAGTCAGATCTCCTGTCGTTTTGGTAGGGGAACATAGGGAATACTCTTGAAGCGTGGAATGGGAATAGGGCCTCATCTATTGTTTAGTCCAGAAATTGTGTTCTCCTCCAAATGGGGACAGAAATGGAAGGTTGTATCTTGATTAGCATGAACAGTCTCAAGTACCCATTCACGTTTCATGGGGGAATGTGTGGTTTCTCTTGAGACTCTGCAGGGGAAATTTTCCTCATTTCACCTTGAGCGCAGAATCTTCTGGTTTTTCTCGAGTTGCAGCGGAAAGATTGGGGTCCTTCTCGAGTTGCGACAGGGACGTCAGGACCTCTCTCTTGTAATGCCTGGGAAGTCAGGTCTCCTTTCGTTTTGGTAGGTGAACATCGGGATTACTCTCGAGGCGTGGAATGGGAATAGGGCCTCATCGAATGTTGAGTCCATAAAGTATGTTCTCCTCTCAAGTGTGGACAGCTATGACAGGGAATGTCTTGAACCGTATAAAGGGTGTGAAGTACCCGTCTGAGTTTCACGGGTGAATGTGGGATATCACTTGACACTCGGCAGGGGAAATTTTCCTCATCTCACCTTGAGTGCAGAATCTTGTGGTTTTTGTCGAGTTGCGGCGGGAAGCTTGGTGTCCTTCTCGAGTTGTTTCAGGGACCTCGGGAACTCGTTCATGTATTTCCTGGGTAGTCAGGTCTCCTTTCTTTATTGTAGGGGAACATAGGGGTTACTCTCGAGGCGAGGAATGTTAGTAGGGATTCCTCTAAAGTTGAGTCCATAAATTGTGTTGTCCTCTCAAGTGGGGAGAGTTATGTCAGGGAATGTCTTGAATCGCATAAAGAGTGTGAAGTACCCGTCCGAGTTTCAAGGGTGAATGTGGGATTTCTCTTGAGACTCTGCAGGGGAAATTTTCCTCATCTCACCTTGAGTGCCCAATTTTGTGGTTTTTCTAGAGTTGCGGCGGGAAGCTTGGGGTCCTTCTCGAATTGCGACAGGGACCTCGGGAACTCTCTCATGTAGTCCCTGGGAAGTCAGGTCTCCTTTCGTTTTGGTAGGGGAACATTGGGATTACTCTCGAGGCGTGGATGGGAATAGGGCTTCATCTTAAGTTGAGTCCATAAATTGTGTTCTCCTCTCAAGTGTTCAGAGATATCTCAGGGAATGTTTTGAGTAGCATAAAGGGTTTGAGGTACACGTTCGAGATTCAAACGGGAATGTGGAATTTCTCTTGAGACTCTGCAGGGGAAATTTTCCTCATCTCACCTTGAGTGCAGAATCTTGTGGTTTTCCTCGAGTTTCGGCAGGAAGCTTGGGTTCCTTCTTGAGTTTCGACAGGGACATCAGGAAATCCCACGTGTAGTCCCAGGATATCAGATCTCCTTTCGTTTTGGTCTGGCAATATCGGGATTACTCTCGAGGCGATGAATGGAAATAGGGCATCATCTAAAGTTGAGTCCATAAATTGTGTTCTCCTCTCAAGTGTGGACAGCTATATCAGGGAATGTCTTGAGTTGCATAAATGATGTCGAGTACCCGTTCGTGTTTCAAGCGGGAATGTGGGATTTCTCTTCAGACTCTGCAGGGGAAATTTTCCTCATCTCACCTTGAGTGCAGAATCTTGTGGTTTTTTTCGATTTACGGCCGGAAGCTTGGGGACCTTCTTGAGTTTCGACAGGGACGTCAGGAACTCCTACGTGTAGTCCCAGGGATATCAGATCTCCTTTCGTTTTTGTTGGGCAACATCAGGATTAGTCTCGAGGTGATGAGTGGTAATAGGGCATCATCAAAGTTGAGTCCATAAATTGTGTTCTCCTCTCAAGTGTGGACATCTATATCAGGGAATGTCTTGAGTTGCATAAAGGATATCGAATACCCGTTCGCATTTCAAGCGGGAATGTGGGATTTCTCTTGAGGCTCTGCAGGGGAAATTTTCCTCATCCCACCTTGAGTGCAGAATCTTGTGCTTTCTGTCGAGGTGCAGCGGGAAACGTGGGGTCCTTCTCGAGTTGCGATAGGGACCTCAGGAACTCGTTCGTGTAGTGCCTGGGAATGAAGGTCTCCTTTCCTTTTGGCAGGGAAACATCGGGATTACTCTCAAGGCATGGAATGAGAATAGGGTCTCATCTAAATTTCACTCAATAAATTGTGTTCTCCTCTCAAGAGGGGACAGCTATGTTAGGGAACGTCCTGTGTCGCTTAAAGAGTGTCAAGTACCCTTTCGCCTATCAAGTGGGAATGTGAGATTTCTCTTGGCACTCTGCAGGGCTAAGTTCCCTCATCTCACCTTGAGTGAAGAATCTTGTGGTTTTTCTCGTGTTGCGGGGTGAAACTTGGGGTCCTTCTCGAGTTGCGACAGGGACCTCAGGAACTCGCTCGTGTAGTCCCTGGGAAGTCAGATCTCCTGTCGTTTTGGTAGGGGAACATAGGGAATACTCTTGAAGCGTGGAATGGGAATAGGGCCTCATCTATTGTTTAGTCCAGAAATTGTGTTCTCCTCCAAATGGGGACAGAAATGGCAGGTTGTATCTTGAGTAGCATGAACGGTCTTAAGTACACGTTCACGGTTCATGAGGGAATGTGGGGTTTCTCTTGAGACTCTGCAGGGGAAATTTTCCTCATTTCACCTTGAGCGCAGAATCTTCTGGTTTTTCTCGAGTTGCAGCGGAAAGATTGGGGTCCTTCTCGAGTTGCGACAGGGACGTCAGGACCTCTCTCTTGTAATGCCTGGGAAGTCAGGTCTCCTTTCGTTTTGGTAGGTGAACATCGGGATTACTCTCGAGGCGTGGAATGGGAATAGGGCCTCATCGAATGTTGAGTCCATAAAGTATGTTCTCCTCTCAAGTGGAGACAGCTATGACAGGGAATGTCTGTAACAGCATAAAGGGTGTGAAGTACCCGTCTGAGTTTCACGGGTGAATGTGGGATATCACTTGACACTCGGCAGGGGAAATTTTCCTCATCTCATCTTGAGTGCAGAATCTTGTGGTTTTTGTCGAGTTGCGGCGGGAAGCTTGGTGTCCTTCTCGAGTTGTGACAGGGACCTCGGGAACTCGTTCATGTATTCCCTGGGAAGTCAGGTCTCCTTTCGTTTTGGTAGGGGCACATCGGGATTACTCTCGAGGCTTGGAATGGGAATAGGTTATCATCTAAAGTTGAGTCCATAAATTGTGATTTCCTCTCAAGTGGGGAGAGTTATGTCAGGGAATGTCTTGAATTGCATAAAGAGTGTGAAGTACCCGTCCGAGTTTCAAGGGTGAATGTGGGATTTCTCTTGAGACTCTGCAGGGGAAATTTTCCTCATCTCACCTTGAGTGCCCAATTTTGTGGTTTTTCTAGAGTTGCGGCGGGAAGCTAGGGGTCCTTCTTGAATTGCGACAGGGACCTCGGGAACTCTCTCATGTAGTCCCTGGGAAATCAGGTCTCCTTTCGTTTTGGTAGGGGAACATTGGAATTACTCTCGAGGCGTGGATGGAAATAGGGCTTCATCTTAAGTTGAGTCCATAAATTGTGTTCTCCTCTCAAGTGTTCAGAGCTATCTCAGGGAATGTTTTGAGTAGCATAAAGGGTTTGAGGTACACGTTCGAGATTCAAGCGGGAATGTGGAATTTCTCTTGAGACTCTGCAGGGGAAATTTTCCTTATTTCACCTTGAGTGCACAATTTTGTGGTTTTTCTAGAGTTGCGGCGGGAAGCTTGGTGTCCTTCTCAAGTTGGGGCAGGGACCTCAGGAAATCGCTCCTGAATTCCCTGGGTAGTCAGTTCTCCTTTCGTTTTGGTATGGGAACATCAGGATTTTTCTCGAGGGGTGGAATGTCAATAAGGTCTCATCTAAAGTTGAGTCCATAAACTGTGTTCTCTTCTGATGTTGGGAAAGGTATATCAGGGAATGTCTTGAGTCGTATACAATGTGTGAATTACCCATTCGAGTTTCAAGAGGGTATGTGGAATTTCCCATGAGACTCTGCAGGGGAAATTTTCCTCATCTCACCTTGATTGCAGAATTTTTTGCTTTTCTCGAGTTGCAGCAGGAAGCTTGGGGTCCATCTCGAGTTGCAACAGGGACCTCCGTAACTCGCTCGTTTAGTCCCTTGGAAGTCAGGTTTCCTTTCATTTTGGTAGGGGAACTTCGGAATTACTCTCTAGGCGTGGAATGTGTATAGGGCCTCATCTATATTTGAGTCCATTAATTGTGTTCTCCTCTCAAGTGGGAACAGCTATGTCAGGGAATGTCTTGAATCGCATAAAGGGTGTGAAGTTCACGTTAGGGTTTCCAGCGGGAATATGGGGTTTCTCTTGAGACTCTGCAGGGGAAATATTCGTCATCTCACCTTGAGTGCAGAATCTTGTGCTTTTTCACGAGTTTTGGTGGTAACCTTGGGGTCCTTCTCGAGTTGGAACAGGGTCCTCAGGAACTCGCTCATGTAGTCCCTGGTAAGTCAGGTCTCCTTTCATTTTGGTAATGGAACATCGGGATTACTCTCGAGTCGTGGAATGAGAATAGGGCTTCATCTTAAGTTGAGTCCATAAAGTATTTTCTCCTCTCAAGTGGGGAGAGCTATGTCAGGGAATGTCTTGAGTCGTATAAAGGGTGTGAAGTATGTGTTCGAGTTTCAAGTGGGAATGTGGGATTTCTCTTGAGACTGTGCAGCGGAAATTTTTCTCATCTCACCTTGAGTGACGAATCTTGTGGTTTTTGTCGAGTTGCGGCGGGAAGCTTGAGGTCTTTCTCGAGTTGTGACAGGACCTCAGGAACTCGCTCGTGTAGTCCCTTGGAAGTCAGGTCACCTTTCGTTATGGTAGGGGAACATCGGGTTTACTCTTGAGGCGTCGAATGGGAATAGGGAATCATCTACAGTTCAGTCCATAAAGTGTGTTCTCCTCTCAAGTGGGGACAGCAATGTCAGGGAATGTCTTGAGTCGCATAAAGGGTGTCAATTATCCGTTCAAGTTTTAACCTGGAATGTGGGATTTCTCTTGAGACTATGCAGGGGAAATTTTCCTCATCTCACCTTAAGTGCAGAATCTTGTGGTTTTCCTCGAGTTGGGGCAGGAAGCTTGGGGTCCTTCTCAGGTTGCTGCAGAGACCTCAGGAACTCGCTCAAGTTGTTCCTGGGAAGTCAGGTCTCCTTCCGTTTTGGTAGGGGAATATCGGGATTACTCTTGAGGCGTGGAATGGGAATAGGGACTCTAAGAAGGTTCATTCCATAAATTGTGATCTCCTCTCAAATGGGGACAGCTATGTCAGGGAAAGTTTTGAGACATATAAATGGTGTGAAGTTCTCGTTCGAGTTTCAAGCGGTAATGTAGGATTTCTCTTGCTACTCTGCATGGGAAATTTTCCTCATCTCACCCTGAGTGCAGAATTTAGTGGTTTTTCTCGAGTTGCGGCGGGAAGCATGGGGTCCTTCTCGAGTTGCGACATGGACCTCAGGAAATCGCTCCTGTATTCCCTGGGTAGTCAGGTCTCCTTTCGTTTTGGTAGGGGAAAAAGGGGATTACTCTCGAGGCGTCAAATGGGAAAAGGGACTCATTGAAAGTTGATTCCATAAATTGGAATCTCCTCTCAAATGGGGAAAGCTATTTCAGGGAATGTCTTGGGTCGTCTAAAGGTTGTGAATTACCCGTTCGAGTTTCAATCGAGAATGTAGGATTTCTCTTGAGAATCTGCAGGGGCAATTTTCCTCATCTCACCTTGAGTGCAGAATTAGGTTGTTTTTCTCGAGTTGCTGCAGGAATCTTGGGGGTGCTTCTCGAGTTGCGACAGGGACCTCAGGAATTCACTCAAGTAATACCTGGGAAGTCAGGTCTCCATTCGTTTAGGTAGCGGAACGTCGGCATTACTCTCAAGGGATGGAAAGGGAATAGGGCCTCCTCTAAATTTGAGTCCACAAATTGTGTTTTCCTTTCAATTGGGGAGAGCTATTTCAGTGAATGTCTTGAGTCACATAATGGGGGTATTGTACCCGTTCGAGTTACAAGCGGGAATGTGGGATTTTTCTTGAGATCTGAAGGGGAAATTTTCCTCATCTCACCCTGAGTGCAGAAATAAGTGGTTTTTCTCGAGTTGCGGCGGGAAGCAAGGGGTCTTACTCAAGTTGCGACAGGGGCCTCAGGAGCTCGCACGTGTAGTCCCCAGGAAGTCAGGTCTCCTTTCGTTTTGGTAGGGGAACATCGGAATTACTCTCTAGGCGTGGAATGTGAATAGGGCCTCATCAAAAGATGAGTCCATAAATTGTGTTCTCCTCTGAAGTCGGGACAGCTATGTCAGGGAATTTCTTTAGTCGTCTAAAAGGTGTGAATTACCCGTTCGAGTTTCAAGAGGGAATGTGGGAATTCCCTTCAGACTCTGCAGGGGAAATTTTCCTCATCTCACCTTGAGTGCAGTATCTTGTGGTTTTTATCGAGTTGTGGCAGGAAGTTTTGGGACCTTCTCGAGTTGCGACAAGGACTTCAGGAACTCGCTCGTGTAGTCCCTGGGAAGTCAGGTCTCCTTTCGTTTTGGTAGGGGAACACCGGAATTACTCTCTAGGCGTGGAATGTGAATAGGGCCTCATCTAAAGTTGAGTCCATAAATTGTGTTTGCCTCTCAAGTGGGACAGCTATGTCAGGGAATGTCTTGAATTGCATAAAGGGTGTGAAGTTCACGTTCGGGTTAAAAGCGGGAATGTGGGGTTTCTCTTGAGACTCTGCAGGGGAAATATTCGTCTTCTCACCTTGAGTGCAGAATCTTGTGATTTTTCTCGAGTTGCTGCGAGAAGATTGGGGTCCTTGTTGAACTGCGACAGTGAACACAGTAACTCGCTAGTGTAGTCCCTGGGAAGTCAGGTTTCCTTTCATTTTGGTAGGGGAACATCGCGATTTCTCTCGAAGCATGGAATGGGAATAGGGCCACATCTAAAGTTGAGGCCATAAATAGTTTTCTCCTTTCAAGTGGTGACAGCTATGTCAGGGAAAGTCTTGAGTCGCATAAAGGTGTCAAGTACCCGTTCAAGTTTCATGCGGGAATGTGGGATTTCTCTTGAGACTTTCCCGGGGAAATTGTCCTTATCTCACCTTGAATGCAGAATCTTGTAGTTTTTCTCGAGTTGCAGCGGGAAGCTTAGGGTCCTTCTCGAGTTGCGACAGGGAAATCAGGAATTCGTTTGTGTAGTCCCTGGGAACTCAGATTACTTTCGTTTTGGTAGGGGAGCAGCGGGAGTACACTCGAGGCATTGAATGGGAATAGGCCCTCATCTAACGTTGAGTCCATAAATTGTGTTCTCCTCTTAAGTGGGGAGAGCTATGTCAGGAAAAGTCTTGAGTCGCATAAAGGGTGTTCAGTACGTGTTCGAATTTCAAGCGTGAATGTGGGATTTCTCTTGAGAATCTGTGGGTGAAATATTCATCATCTCACCTTGAGTGCAGAATCTTGTGGTTTTTCTCGAGATGCGGCGGGAAGCTTGGGGTCCTTCTCGAATTGCGACAGGGACCTCAGGAACTCGCTCAAGTAATACCTGGGAAGTCAGGTCTCCTTTCGTTTTGCTAGGGGTCACCGAGATTACTCTCGAGGCATGGAATGGGAATAGGGCCTCATCTAAAGTTGAGTCCATAAATTGTGTTCTCCTCCCAAGTGGGGAGAGCTGTGTCAGGGAATGTCTTGAGTCGCCTAAAGGGTGTGAAGTACCCGTTCGAGTTTCATGCGGGAATGTGGGATTTCTCTAGAGATTCTGCAGGTGAAATTTTCCTATCTCACCTTGAGTGCAGAATCTTGTGGTTTTTCTCGAGTTGCAGCGGGAAATTTGGGGTCTTTCTCGAGTTGCGACAGGGACCGCAGCAAGTCACTCGTGTAGTGCTGGGAAGTCAAGTCTCCTTTCGTTTTGGTAGGAAAATATGGGGATTACTCTCGAGGCGTGGAATCTATATAGGGCCCCATCTAAAGTTGAATCCATAAATTGTGTTCTCCTCTCAAGTTTGGACACCTATGTCAGTGAATGTCTTTAGTCGCATAAAGGATCTGAAGTACCCATTCGAGTTTCAAGTGGGAATGTGTGATTTCTCTTGAGAATCTGCAGGGGAAATTTTCCTCATCTCACCTTGAGTGCAGAATTAGGTTGTTTTTCTCGAGTTGCGGCAGGAACCTTGGGGTGTTTCTCGAGCTGCGACAGGGACCTCAGGAACTCACTCAAGTAATTCCTGGGAAGTCAGGTCTCCTTTCGTTTAGCTATCGGAACATCGGAATTACTCTTGAGGGATGGAATGGGAATAGGGCCTCCTCTAAATTTGAGTCCATTAATTGTCTTCTCCTTTCAATTGGGGAGAGCTATTTCAGTGAATGTCTTGAGTCGCATAAAGGGTGGGAGGTACCCGTTCGAGTTACAAGTGGGAATGTGGGATTTTTCTTGAGACTCTGCAGGGGAAATTTTCCTCATCTCACCCTGAGTGCAGAAATAAGTGGTTTTTCTCGAGTTGCGGCGGGAAGCATGGGGTCCTTCTCGAGTTGGGACAGGGACCTCAGGAAATCGCTCCTGTATTCCCTGGGTAGTCAGGTCTCCTTTCGTTTTGGTATGGGAACATGAGGATTTTTCTCGAGGCATGGAATGGGAATAGGGCCTCATCTAAAATTTTGTCCATAAATTGTGTTCTCCTCTGAAGTTGGGACAGCTATGTCAGGGAATGTCTTGAGTCATATAAAGGGTGTGAATTACCCGTTCGAGTTTCAAGAGGGAATGTGGGATTTCCCTTGAGACTCTGCAGGTGAAAGTTTCTTCATCTCACCTTGAGTGCAGAATCTTGTGCTTTTTCTCGAGTTGCGGCGGGAAGTTTGATGTCCTTCTCGAAATGCTACAGGGACCTCAGGAACAAGCTCATGTAGTCCCTTGGAAGTCAATCTCATTCCTTTTTGGTAGGGGAACATCAGGATAACTCTCGAGGCCTGCAATGGGAATAGGGCCTTATCTAAAGGTGACTCCATTAATTGTGTTCTCCTCTCAAGTGGGGACAAATATGTCAGGGAATGTCTTGAGTTGCAAAAAGGGTGTGAAGTACCCGTTCGAGTTTCAAGTGGGAATGTGCGATTTTTCTTGAGTCTCTGCAGGGGATATTTTCCTCATCACACCTTGAGTGCAGAGTCTTCTGGTTTCTCTTGAGTTGCGTCGGGAAGCTTGGGGTCCTTCTCCAGTGGCAACAGCGACCTAAGTTAATCGCTAGTGTAGTCCCTGGGAAGTCAGGTCTCCTTTCGTTTTGGTACGGGAACATCAGGATTACTCTTGAGGCGTGGAGTGGGAATAGGGCCTCATCTTAATTTGAGAGCTAAAGTCTGTTCTCCTGTCAAGTGGTGACAGCTTGTCAGGGAATGTCTTGAGTCGCATAAAGGGTTTCTGTACCCGTTCAAGTTTCAAGCGGGAATGTGGGGTTTCTCTTGAGACTCTGCAGAGGAAATTTTCCTCATCTCACCTTGAGTGCACAATCTTGTGGTTTTTTTCGAGTAGCGGCGGGAAGCTTGGGGTCGTTCTCGAGTTGAGACAGGGAAATCAGGAACTCGCTAGTGTAGTCCCTGGGAAGTCAGGTCTCCTTTCTTTAATGTAGGGGAACATAGGGATTACTCTCGAGGCGAGGAATGTTAATAGGGATTCCTCTAAAGTTGAGTCCATAAATTGTGTTCTCCTCTCAAGTGGGGAGAGCTATGCCAGGGAATGTCTTGAGTCGCATAAACGGTGTCAAGTACCCTTTCGAGTTTCAAGCTGGAATGCGGGATTTCTCTTGAGACTCTGCAGGGGAAATTTTCTTCATCTCACCTTGAGTGCAGAATCCTGTGGTTTTTCTCGAGTTGCAGCGGGAAGATTGGGGTCCTCCTCGAGTTCTGACAGGGACCTAAGGAACTCACTCGTTTAGTGCTGTGAAGTCAGGTCTCCTTTCGTTTTTATCAGGGGAACATTGGGATTACTCTCGAGGCGTGGAATGGGTATAGGGCCATATCTAAAGTTGAGTGCATAAATTGTGTTCTCCTCTCAAATGGGGACAGCTATGTCAGGGAATGTCTTGAGTGGTATAAAGGGAGTCAAGTACCCTTTCGAGTTTCAAGTGGGAATGTGGGATTTCTCTTGAGACTCTGCAGGGGAAATTTTCCTCATCTCACCTTGAGTGCATAATCTTGTGCTATTTCACGAGTTGTGGCGGTAAAATTGGAGTCCTTCTCGAGTTGCCATAGGGACCTCAGGAACTCTCTTGTGTAGTCGCTGGGAAGTCAGATCTCCGTTCATTTTGGTAGGGGAACATCGGGATTACTCTCGAGGCATGGTGTAGGTATAGGGCCTCATGTAATTTGAGTCCATAAATTGTGTTCTCCTCTCAAGTGGGGACAGCTATGTCAGGGAATGTCTTAATTGCAAAAAGGGTGTCAAGTACCCGTTCGCGTTTCAAGGGGGAATGTGGGATTTCCCTTGAAACTCTGCAGGGGAAATTTTCCTCTTCTACCTTCAGTGCAAAACTTGTGGTTTTTCTCGAGTTGCAGCTCGAAACTTCTGGTCCTTCTCGAGTTGCGATAGGGACCTCAGGAACTCACTCTTGTAGTACCAGGGAATTCAGGTCTCCTCCCTTTTGGTATGGGAACATCGGCTTTACTCTCTAGGCTTGGAATGTGAATAGGGCCTCATCTAAAGTTGAGTCCATTAATTGTGTTCTCCTCTCAAGTGGGGACAGCTATGTCAGGGAATGTCTTGAATCGCATCAAGAGTGTGAAGTTCGCGTTCGGGTTTCAAGCGGGAATGTGGGGTTTCTCTTGAGACTCTGCAGGGGAAATTTTCGTCATCTCACCTTGAGTGCAGAATCTTGTGGTTTTTAAAGAGTATTGGCGGTAAGCTTGGGGTCCTTCTCTAGTTGGAACAGGGTCCTCAGGAACTCGCTCGTTTGGTCCCTGGTAAGTCAGGTCTCCTTTCATTTTGGTAATGGAACATCGGGATTACTCTCGAGTCGTAGAATGAGAATAGGGCTTCATCTTAAGTTGAATCCATAAAGTATTTTCTCCTCTCAAGTAGGGAGAGCTATGTCAGGGAATGTCTTGAGTCGCATGAAGGGTGTGAAGTATGTGTTCGAGTTTCAAGCGGAAATGTGGGATTTCTCTTGAGACTCTACAGCGGAAATTTTCCTCATCTCACCTTGAGTGACGTATCTTGTGGTTTTTGTCGAGTTGCGGCGGGAAGCTTGGGGTCTTTCTCGAGTTGCGACAGGACCTCAGGAACTCGCTCGTGTAGTCCCTTGGAAGTCAGGTCACCTTTCGTTTTGGTAGGGGAACATCGGGTTTACTCTCAAGGCGTGGCATGGAAATAGGGAATCATCTAAAGTTAAGTCCATAAAGTGTGTTCTCCTCTCAAGTGAGGACAGCTATGTCAGGGAATGTCTTGAGTCGCATAAAGGGTGTCAATTATCCGTTTGAGTTTCAAGCGTGAATGTGGGAATTCTCTTGAGTCTCTGCAGGGGAAATTTTCCTCATCTCACCTTGAGTGCAGAATCTTGTGGTTTTAGACGAGTTTTGGCTGTAAGCTTGGGGTCCTTCTCGAGTTGCCATAGAGTCATCAGGAACTCGCTCGTGTAGTCCCTGGTAAGGCAGGTCTCCTTTCGTTTTGTTAGAGGAACATCGGGATTACTCTCGATGCGTGGAATGGGAATAGGGTTACATCTTAAGTTGAGTCCATAAAGTGTTTTCTCCTCTCCAGTGGGGAGAGCTATGTCAGGGAATGTCTTGAGTCGAATAAAGGGTGTTCAGTATGCATTCGAGTTTCATGCGTCAGTTTGGGACTTCCCTTGAGACTCTGCAGGGGAAATATTCGTCATCACACCTTGAGTGCAGAATCTTGTGGTTTTTCTCGAGTTGCGGCGGGAAGCTTGGGGTCCTTCTCGAGTTGGACAGGTACATCCAGAATTCGCTCGTGTAGTCCCTGGGAAGTCAGGATTACTTTCGTTTTGTTAGGGGAGCAGCGGGAGTTCCCTTGAGGCATGGAATGGGAATAGGCCCTCATCTAACGTTGAGTCCATAAATTATGTTCTCCTCTCAAGTGGGGCGAGCTGTGTCAGGGAATGTCTTGAGTCGCCTAAAGGGTGTGAAATTCCCGTTTGAGTTTCAAGCGGGAATGTGGGATTTCTCTTGAGACTCTGCAGTGGAAATTTCCTCATCTGCCATTGATGGGATAATTTTGTCGTGTTTCTCGATTTCTGGCGGGAAGCTTGGGGTTCTTCTCACGTTCCGACTGGGATCTCAGGAACTCGCTCGTGTTGCCCCAGGGAAGTCAGGTCTCCTATCTTGTTGGAAGAGGAACTTCGGGATTACTCTCGAGCCATTAAATGGGAATAGGGCCTCATCTCGAGGTGAGTCCCTAAATTTTGTGCTCCTCTCTAGTGAGGACGGCTATGTTAGGGACCTTTTTGAGTCACATAAATGGTGTCATGTACCTGTTCAAGTTTCAAGTGGTAATGTGGGATTTCTCTTGAGATTCCGCAGAAGAAATGTTCCTCATCTCGTATTGATGGGGGAATATTTTCATTTTTCTCGAGTTGCAGCAGAAAGTTAGGGGATCCCCTCGAGTTGCGACGGGGACCTTAGGAACTTGCTCGTGTTGCCCCAGGTAAGTCAGGTCTCCTGTCATGTTGGAAGGGGAACCTCGGGATTCCTCTCGAGGAACAGCAGGGGAATAGGGCTGCATCTAGTGTTGAGTCGGTCAACTGTGTGTTCCTTGTTTGTGACGACAGGGATCCCGGGGTTGTTCTCAAAATTCACCTGGGATGTGAGGCCTCATCTCATGTTACTATATCGAACTGCGCTTTCTTCTCAAGTAGTAAAACGGGTGTTAGGTCACATTAGATTTGAATTTTTACCTGGAGATTTTATCGTGTATGCTCTGCGAGTCAGTTGTCCACTCATTCTGTGAATTGATACTCGAGGATACATTTGAATCTGTGCAGTAGAATCAGACAATATCTCGAGTGGGTGTTGACCTACGTAACTTTTCCATTTCTGTTTTGAAAACCTGGGGATCCTCCTGAGTTTCAACGTGGTACACGCCTCCTCGTACTCTGTGACTGGAACATCTGAATTCCATACCAGAGAAAGTAGAGGAATCGACTCTCATCTGGAAATGAGGACTGAAAAACAGGACAAGTTGTCAGTGTGGCAGGTAACTCGGTGTTCCTCTCGATTGGGCTGTGCATGTCGGTTTAATTTTTGAGTCGCATAAAGGATGTTAAGTAGTAACCTGTCGAGTTTCAAGCGGGAATGTGAAATTTCTCTTGTGAATCTGTAATGGAAATGTTCTTTATCTCGCCTTGAGGGCAGAATCTTGTGGTTTTTCTTGAGTTGCCGCGGGAAGCTTGGGTTCCAACTCACGTTGGGCCATGGACGTCTGGAACTCACTCCTGTTGCTTCAGGGATGAGAGGTCTCCTTTGTGTTGGAAGGGGAACTTCAGGATTACTCTGGGGCCCTTAAAGGGGAATAGGACCTCATCTCGAGTTGAATCCATAAGCTCTGTGCTCCTCTCCAGTGGGGACATCTATGTTAGGGAACTTTTTGAGTCGCATAAAGGGTGTCAAGTACCCGTTCGAGTTTCAAGCGGGAATGTGTAATTTCTCTTCAGATTCTGCAGCAGAAATGTTCCTCATCTCCAATTGATGTGGTATTCCTCGCTTTCCTCGAGTGGGGGCAGAAAGCTTGGGGTTCCTCTCGAGTTGAGACGGGGGCCTTAGTAACTCGCTCGCGTTGTCCAAGGGAAGTTAGATGTCCTTTACTGTTGGAAGGGGAACCTCAGGATTCCTCACGAGGCGCCGGAGAGGAATAGGGCTGCATGTAGTGTTGTGTATGTAAATTGTGTACTCCACTTCAATGTGGACAACTATGTCGGGGAAGTTTCTGGATCGCATTAAGTGTGTCTAGTACCCGTTCGAGTTTCAAGCGGAATGTGGGATTTCTCTTGAGACTCTGCAGCGGAAAAGATCTTCATCTCGCATTGAGGGGAAATGTTGTGGTGTTTCTCAATTTGTGGCGGGAAGCTTGGGGTTCTTCTCGAGTTGCGACATCAGGAACTCGCTCGTGTTCCCCCAAAGAAGTCAGGTCTCCTATCCTGTCGGAAAGGGAACCACGGGATTCCTCTCGAGGCGCAGCAGAGGAATAGGGCCTCATCTAGCTTTAGGTCGGACAACTGTGTGTTCCTTGACAGAGGTGACAGGGATCTCGCAGTTGCTTTCAAAATTCACCTGGGGAGTCAGGCCTCGTCTTTTGTTCAGACGTGTGACGGCACTTTTTCTCGAGTTGTAAAACGGGTGTTGGGCCACGTTAGAGTTGAATGTGTACCTGGAAATTGTATGCTCGGCATGTCAGGTCTCCACTTGTTTTGTGAGTTGATAATCGAGGACACATGTGAATCTGTTCAAGAGAATCAGACAATATCTCGAGTGGCTGGTGACATCCGTACCTTTTCCATTTGTGTTTTGAAAACCTGGGGATCCTCCCGAGTTTCAGCGTGGTACACGCTTCCTCGTACTTTGTGACTGGATTGTCCGGATTCCATTCCACAGAAAGCAGAGGAATCGACTCTCATCTGGAAAAGAGGACTGGAAAACGGGGCAATTTGTCAGTGTGGCAGGAAACTCGGGGTTCCTCTAAATTGGTACTGTGTATATCAGTTTAATTTTTGAGTCGCATAAAGGATATTAAGTAACGTGTTGAGATTCAAGAGTTAATGTGGAATTTCACTTGCGAATCTCAAAGGAAATGTTCCTCATCTCGCCTTGAGGGCAGAATGCTGCGGTTTTTCTTGAGATGCGGCGAGAAGCTTGGGCTCCGTCTCTAGTCGAGCCGGGGACGTCAGGAACTCGCTCGTGTTGCTTCAGGGAAGTCAGGTCCCCTTTGTGTTGGAAGGGGAACTTCTGGATTACTCTCTCGAGCCATTAAATGGGAATAGGACCTCATCTCGAGTTGAATCCATAAATTGTGTGCTCCTCTCCAGTGGGGACAGCTATGTTAGTGAACTTTTAGATGTGCATAAAGGGTGTCAAGTACCCGTTCGAGTTTCAAATGGGAATGTGGGATTTCTCTTGAGACTCTGTAGCGGAAATATTCCTCATCTTGCATTGAGGGAATAATTTTGTGGTGTTTCTCAAGTTGCGGTGGGAATCTTGGGGTTCTTCTCGAGTTGCGACGGGGACCTCAGGAACTCGCTTGTGTTGCACTAGCGAAATCAGGTCCCCTATCATGTTGGAAGGGCAACCTCGGGATTCCTCTATAAGGAGCAGCAGAGGAATAGGGCCACATCTAGCGTTGAGTCGGTCAACGGTTTGTTATTCTCCAGTTGCAACAGGAATCTTGCTGTTTTTGCGGGTGAAATGACACAAAGACAAGACACACAAAAGACAGACAAAGACACAACTCCGGCCGGAGGAAAAATTCTGCTCAAGCCCCCTTGCGGTTTATTTTTATACCCCGGTAGCTGGACACATACCAAAATCTAAGCAATGCATTTTTCTACCAAATAAGGACAAAGGGCCAAGCACATTTCAAGGACAGGAGGAAGAAGGGAGGAAGTGAAAACATCATGTTTATTACGAAGCCTGCCGAGAACTCCAGCCCCTTCCTTATTTTTAAGGAGCTCATGTTCCCTCGTATGCAAACGGACCATTTACCTTGGATATTCTGTGCAGGCTTCCTGGCAGAACATCCTGTTTCAAGCATGCTCTGCCCAAGCAGAGAGTCTTGTTTGCAGGCTTCCTTAACCTTTCTTTCTCGTGGTCACTGTCGGGCTCCTACATTTCCCCCTTCTTTCTGAGAGGCAGTAGCAAGCTGTAAGGTGGCAATAATGCATTGTCTGTCCTTTTTTAGTTGTTGCCTTCTCCACCAGCACCGGAAGACTAGAATAATAACACAGCATAATAGTATTATGAACAAAGTATTCCCAAAATAGTTCCAATTAGAGTAGATACATGCCCAAAAAGATTCAAATTTTTCATCCCTTCCTGCAAATCCTTTAACCGATTGGACCCAGTAATATCAGGTAGCGTTTTGCTAAATGTATACAAAATTTGTTGCTCTAATTCCATAATTTCCCTGGTTAGGTTTTGATGCCCGGTTAAAGACCGTTTCACCTTTCCCAACCCTCACTCATGTTGAAAGGCACAGGTGTTATACATAATTGAGAGGAGTTCCAATCACATTTCAACACACTTCTTGTGGATAAGACAGTTAATTGATCCCCAAGCCAAGAAACAGTATGTTGAAGATTGTGCACATAGTTTGCAAGTTGGGTATCCAAATCTCGTCGTTGTTGCCATAATAAATGAGAGTCTTTATGCCATTCCCGCACAAAGTCTGCTGTTTGGATTCCTTGATGCAAAGCAAGTCCAGCCATGGCAGCGGTTATAGTAACTGAAGCCACTGCAAGAACTGAAGCTATGGTTACTCCAAGCATGAGTCGGGATCAATGAAGCAAAGTCTGTACAGCAGTCACCAAATGAGATACAGCAAAAGAGTCTGACCAAGGTCTTGTCAAACTTACAGGTAGCCATACTTCGGTTTGTGTTTTAACAACCACAATAGAAAACTTAGAATTGCGATTTCGTTTGTCAAAATTTTCCCACCATGATTGATTTACACATTGTATTAAATTACAATGATTTCACGATATAGATCCCTCAGTTGCATTTCAAGTTCAATTCCCATACAACAATGCAAAGGTGTATTTTAAACAAGCCGTAGCAGAATAAGATTTATTAATATGCAAGTTAACATGTAAGGGACCTGAACTGTCACTTGTATCCAAAGTATAGTTTTCCGACCATATAGTGAGATTCCCGGAAACTGTCCACAATTTCCAAATACTCCCTTGGAAGTGGGGATACCCTAACAATTGCAACTGAGGGGGGAATGAGTGCAAACTGCTGCCATTTTACGGTTTCATTACCGTTACCCATTAAAGTACCAATAATTCGATGCCATTTGAGAGTTTTGTTAGACCATTTTTCCAAAATTTGGCTATGATAAGGGCTTTTATCTACAATAACAAATCCAGAATAGGTCATGACTTTGAAACGCCAATGACCTTGGCCACTTTCCCATTCCAAAGATTCTAGAGAAGAAATAAAAAATTTAGAAGGGCATAATGGTATAAAGGTATCAGAATGATGACTCATTGGTGTCTTAGAGGTTTTGAATCTCCTGGTGGAAACAAGCACAGTAAAGACAGCAGGATGATAGTTATTATATTATACCCCCAGGTATTATAAGAGTGATGATTGTGCTTTTTTGTAGAAAGGCAAAAGGGATGTCCTCTAATGCACAAGGGGAGGCCCTCCACTGCAACAGTAACATTATTTATGTTATATTGATTATTATGGTGATACAAATGCTCAATTTCTCAACACGCCGGTGGTGGGAAGAATGCAGTTTCATTGGTGCATACCTATACTTCAGGTTCACCCCAAGAGACAGCTCTCACAAGAGGAGGATTAGGAACATAAGCCCAATAAGTATATTCTATCGCTTGCGCATACATTACCTGACAGGTAACCACAGCCATCATAGACAACAGCCAATTAGTAGGATTGAGAGGTTGACCAGCATTAACGAGGGTTTTTTCAGCCTCCTGTGTAAGCTTCTTCAGTTGCCCCCAGCTTGGAAGGGACGCAGATAGGGTAGGGAAAGTAAAGCTCCGCTGTGCAGAAAGCTCTTCAAATTTTCGCACAAAGTGGTCATCCATGATTAATCTTGATCAACCGAGTTGGTGTCCAAAACCTAAAATTATCAACAGATATGAAAGCATAACCTCGTCCTAAATATATCAGTGATGCTGGAACCCAACCTTTTTATCTTTATACCAAAGGAGTGTATTCAAGATCTTCTTATCCTCATCTTTTCTTCGAAAATGCAATTCTGCTGCTGATAGAATTTCTTTGCGTCAAATATTCAAAAAATTTAAAGGAAGTAAGGTTTTATTCAAGATATCTTTTGGTTTCATAAATCTCTCCTGTTCCCCTTTTTTATGTTTTCAATATATTTACGTAAAGTACGATTAGCTCTTTAATGGTAGCTTGTCCTTGACTATTATAAGGGATGTCAAAAGTATGAGTTATATGATATTGGGATAAAAAGTGAGCTAATTTAGCCGATTGGTAAGCAGGTGCATTATCAGTTTTTAATTCAATTGGTATTCCCATAATTGCAAAACAAGATAATAAATGAGTAATAGCAGCATCATCTTTTTCAGAATGTAATGCAGTAGCCCATTGGAAATGTGTGCATGTATCTATAGTATGATGGACACATTTTTGTTGCCCAAAAGATGAAATAAAAATTAGATCCATTTGCCATATCTGATTTACTTGTAGTCTTCTTATGTTGACACCTGGTTGGGTAAATGGTAAAGTAAAAGGCACACATTTGGGACATGAGCGAACAATATTTTCAGCTTGTTTTTGAGCAATATCATGAGATATTTTTAATCCTTTAGAGTTAGTGTGTGGCAGATGATGCTCTTGTTTTGCTACTTTTATATGATAAAGTAATGCATGAATTGCAGCATTTCCGAAGGACAAGGGTCCAGGAAGGGAGGAATGAGCATGGATATGAGTAAAGAAAATTGATTTTGAATGTTGTAGAAGCAATTTCTGCACCTGATAAAACAATTTATCAATATCTGTCTTAAGAGTTATAGGCAGGGAGACTTGAGGAAGTTAAAGACAAGAGAGAACAGCATATCGAGAATTTGAAACAATGTTAACAGGAAGTTGAGGAAAATCTTGCAAAACTAAATAAATAGCCCACAACTCAGCAGGCTGTGCAGAGGAGAATGAATGGGGAAGAACTTTAGAACGTTCAAAAGTAAAATGTCCAGCGGTGTTTTTATTTGCATCAGTAAAAACAGTGGGTCTTTTAACTGGAACATCTGAAATCAGAGATTTCATGGCATTGGCTCGAAGAAAATCAATCTATTTAGATGACGGATAATGATTCGAAAATGAACCAGGAAATGAAGCAAGGGAGATTTGCCAATTTTTATTAAAATGTAAACATAAAGATATCTGAGCATTTGTTAATTGAATGAAAATTTGGTGTGTTCTTTTTTTCTGATAATTGTAAAATATGATTGTGACCCTTTTGTATAAGAAAGGCTAATTTATCCATATAATTAATTTATCCATATAGTTAATTTTTTAGAGAAACTATTAGGTAAAAAAAAAAAACATTTTATTAATCCTTTTCCTTGAGCAATTGCACCAGATGGAGAATGAGGGGTATGAAATATTTTGAATGCAATTGGTTGAGACGCTGAAATATATGTTAAAAAACCATCATTTAATCTTTGTTCAACAAACTGAAGCTCTTGCAAAGCCAAGGGGGTTAAGATTCAGGGACTATCTAAAGCTGTGTCTCCTTTTAAAGTAGAAAATAAGTGTTGTAATTGATAAATAGGAATCCCAAGTACCGAGTGAAGCCAATTAATATCTCCTCATAATTTCTGGAAGTCATTTAAAGTTTTTAAATGCTATCTTTTAATTTGAAAATTTTGAGGCCAAATTTGGTGTTGTTCTAATATGGTCCTCAAATAAGAAATGGGAAAATCCTTTTGAATTTTCTCTGGCGCTATCAGCAAGTTATATTATTTCAAAGCCTCCTGTACTTTTCAGAAGAATTTATCACGTTCAGCGATACAGGGAACTGCCAATAAGTGATCATCCATATGATGATAGAGAATATAATTTGGATATTCTTGACGGATAGATTGTAAGGAACGAGCTATAAACTCTTGATATAAGGTAGGACTATATATCATTCCCTGTGGCAAGACTGTCCAATGATAGTGCTTAACGGGCTGAGCGTGATTAAGAACAGGAACCGTGAAAGCAAATTTATCTCTATCTTGTAATTGTAAGGGAATAGTAAAAGAAAAAAAAAACAATCTTTAAGATCTAATACCATTAAAGACCAATTTTGTGGAAAAAGAGCAGGAGAAGGAAGGCCCAACTGTAAGGCTCCCATGGGTTCAATACATTTATTAACTTCTCTTTAATCAGTCAACATTTTCCATTTTTCAGATTTCTTTTTTTATAACAAATACAGGAGAATTCCAAGGGGAAGTAGAAGGCTCTGTATGGCCAAGTTGAAGTTGTTTGTTATTAATTACTCTAAGGCCTCGAGCATCATTTTTGGTAATGGCCACTGCTCAACGCATTTAGGAGTATTAATTATCCATTTTAATGAGAGTGCTCGAGGAGTTTGAGCAGTGGCTATTAGTTTCCCGACGGAATGCTTACAGAGGCTCCCATGGGAGAGAGAATATCTCTTCCCCATATATTAATAGGTATACTAACAATATAAAAAGTGACAAAAACTGTTTTTCCATGATGGAACTGGCATTGTAAAGGACGAGTACTTTTTCAAACATCTGCAATGGAGCCTATTCCGGTCAACATTAGAGGACTCTTTTCTTTGCTCCAGTCTTGGGGCCGTTGTTGGGAGGATATGACTGAAACATCTGCCCCGATGTCTATTAGCCCTTCAAAGTTCTTTCCTTGTATGGTCAAGGAAAGGACAGGACGAGAATCCTTGATGAGCATCTCCCAAAATATATGTTGCCCAGTACTTCTAAAACCCCCTGACCTTTCATAAGGAAGAAAGAAAATGGTAGATAAGATAAAAGAAGTACTTGTGCTATACGTTCTCCAGCCAATAGTGAAATTGTAACAGAAGTGGAGACCAAAATTAAAATTTCTCCAACAAAACCAGAGTCTATTACTCAAGGAATTATGGTTAGGCCTCTTAGAGCGGCACTATTGCTGCCCAATATTAAGCCAAAAGTGCCTTTAGACAATGGGCCAAATACGTTTGTTCTTAATTTATAAATGCCACAGCCCGGAGACAAAAGAATATTTTCAGCGAGAGGCAAATCAGCAGCAGCTCTTCTTGAAGTTGCAGAGCGTAAATCTGACACCATTAGAGGTTTGGTTTTTCCTGTTGTAGTGGTCATCTCTAAGCGTTGTTGGGAAACAAAGGAGTTACTTGAGGAGCAGGAGGCATGGTTAATTGCATCCCCGGCATTGATCCTGGCACCCAGGGACTGAGGCACGCTAAGTAGTTTCCGAATGTGGGTTACCAATAGGATTGCCATATTTATTAGTTTTAGAGAGGCATTCATTGGTCCAATGAAGCCCTTTACCACATTGGCGGCAAAGCCCATGGGACTTATTTTGTTTTGTATATCCTTGTTTTGCCTTTATTTTTTTCCTATCCTTTTTCATATGTCCAGGTTTCCCACAATGGTAACAATTTTTGCCCTTAGAGGGCTTCATAGCTTGAGCCAAGGCAGTAGCAAAAACAGTAGCACTATGTTCAGTTCCTCCCACTCCCGAACAAGCTCTAATATATTTAGCTATAGAAGCCCCCTGTCCCCTTAAAGGAACTAAAACACGTTAACATTCCGGGTTTGCATTTTCGAAAGCAAGTGTTTGTAAAAGTATCTCTGAAATTTCATCACGTCCAACAGCCCCTCCACAGCCACCCACAATCTAGCAAGAAAATCAGTATAAGGTTCATTGGGTCCTTGTAAAGTTTTTGTGAAAGAAGGCTGAGCGTGGTCAGTAGGTACAATATGGCGCCAAGCCCTAAGAAATACTTGGCACACCTGTTGTAAATCCTGGTCAGAATATTGAGCCTGATCTCTTAAGGCTCGAAATTGTCCTTCTCCAATCAATTTATCTTCTAAAGGACCAGGAGGGTTCTGTCCCTCATTAATTTGAGCCTGTGTTTGGGCTTTTTCTTCTCACCAACTCTTTAATTGCAACCACTGGGATCCTTTAAGCAGAGCCTGAGCTATGGACTCCAAATCGAAGGGAAGAATCAATTTTGTCTTCTCTACAGAATCTAACATAGCTAATACAAAAGGGGATTGGGGACCATATTGAGCAACAGCAGCTTTAAGATCCTTGAAAAATTTATATTTAAAAGGCGAATATTGAACATTAATCATATTGTTGGGAGCTGCTTGCCATTGAATTGGAAATAACTGTGGAGGATCTGTAAAACCACCAGAGGGCACAGGGATATTATCATCATAAAACATGGACTCGGGAAATGAGAAAGAGGGCCCCTCTTGGCCTACATCTAGAGAACTATGCGATACCGGAAAAAGAGAAGCATAGGGAGGGGCTGTAGGAGTAGGAACCCTCTTTGTTCCTTCATTCTGTGTTTTCCACCATTGTTGAAAATTTTGGGTCACTTTATCAACATCGTCGTTCCCTTCGGATGACGAGGAGAAATCACTAGCACTATCAGATTTGGTGTCTGATTCCCCATCCCTGGAATGCAAAGCAGTGGCCACGGAAGCGTCATTTAAAGCGGCACCATTTGATTTTTTGTTTGTTTGTTTCTCAATAGGACTTCCTCATAAATTACCTCAGATTTTGTAGATTTAGTTTCACTATCGGTGGAAAACAATGCAAGTGCTTGAGTGATAGCACTACATAGAGTCCACAATTTCAAAAGAATTATGTTACGCTTCTGATGCTGTTGCCGTAATTCTTTCTGTATTAATTTCCATTCCTTTAAGTTTAATTGTACTTTAGGTTGGCACTTAAACCAATAACAATGATGCTCCACAAGGGGAAATAACTCCGATAAACGACGACTAGATGCCTTTACCCCGATGGAGTGGAGAAGTCCTTTGACTAGCTCCATGTATTGTGCCTTTGCTGATAGGGAATTCCCCATAATTTTCCCGAACGTTCCCCTGCCTTGGACCTACAATGCCCGAGGGGGTACTCACCCTTTCGGTTTCGCTTGGACCCCACGTTGGGCGCCAAATGTTGTGGGCTAAATGACACAAAGACAAGACACTCAAAAGACAGACAAAGACACAACTCCGGCCAGAGGTAAAATTCTGCGCAAGCCCCCTTGCGGTTTAATTTTATACCCCGGTAGCTGGGCACATACCAAAATCTAAGCAATGCATTCTTCAACCAAATAAGGACAAAAAACTAAGCACAGTTCAAGGACAGGAGGAACAAAGGGAGGAAGTGACCACATCATGTTTACTGCAAAGCCTGCCCAGAACTCCAGCCTCTTCCTTTTTTTTAAGTAGGGCATGTTCCCTCGGATGCGAGCGGAACATTAACCTTGGATATTGTGTGCAGGCTTCCTGGAAGAACATCCTGTTTGCAAGCATGCTCTGCCCAAGCAGAGAGTCTTGTTGGCAGACACATCTCTTCTTCCTTAACCATTCTCTTTCGTGGTCACTGTCAGGCTCCTAAACGCGGTTGCTCTCAAAATTTTCCAGGGGATTCATCCCTCATCTCTTGTTCAGACATGGAACTGCGCTTTCTTCTCGAGTTGTAAAACAGGTGTTAGGCCCCATGAGAGTTGATTTAGTAACTGAAGATTGTATCGAGTATGCTCAGGGAGTCAGGTCTCCACTCGTCTTCTGAGTTGATACTCAAGGCTACATTTGAATCTGTGCAGTAGAATCAGACGATATTTCCAGTGGGTGGTGACATCCGTACCTTTTCCATTTGTGTGTTGAAAACCTGGGGATCCTCCCGAGTTTCAAATTGGTACCCGCCTCCTCGTACTGTGCGACCAGAAAATCCGGATTCCATTCCAGAGAAAGCTGAGGAATCGACTCTCTCATCTGGAAAAGAGGACTGGAAAACGGGGTAATTTGTCACTGTGGCAGGAAACTCGGTATTCCGCTGGATTGGGGCTGTGTATGTCGGTTTAATTTTTGAGTCGCATAAAGGATGTTCACTAACCTGTTGAGTTTCAAGTGGGAATGTGGAATTTCTCTTGCAAAGCTGCAACGGAAATGTTCCTCATCTCTCCTTGAGGGCAGAATCTTGTGGTTTTTCTTGAGATGCGGCAGGAAGATTGGGGTCCCTCTCGAGTTGCGCTGGGGACCTCAGGAACTCTCTTGTGTTTCTTCAGGGAAGTCTGGTCCCCTTTTGTGTTGGAAGGGAAATTTTTGGATTACTCTCGAGCCGTTAAATGGGCTTAAGACCTCATCTTGAGTTGAGTCCGTAAATTGTGTGCTCCTCTCCAGTGGGGACGGCTATGTAAGGGAGATTTTTGAGTCGCATAAAGGGTGTCAAATACCTCTTCGAGTTTCAACTGGAAATGTGGGATTTCTCTTGAGATTCTGCAGCAGAAAATTTCCTCATCTCGCATAGATGGGGGAACTTTGTCGTTTTTCACGAGTTGAGGCAGAAAGCTTTGGGTTCCTCTTGAGTTGCTATGGGAATGTCAGGAACTCACTCGCGTTGTCCCAGGGAAGTTGGGTCTCTTTGCTGTTGGAAGGGAAACCTCAGGATTCATCTAGAGGCGCGGGAGAAGAATAGGGTAGTTATCTAGTGTTGTGTAGGAAAACTGTGTGATCCACATCAATGTGGATGGCTATGTTGGGGCATTTTTTGAGTCGCATAAAGGGTTTCAAGTACCCGTGCGAATTTCAAGTGGGAATGTGGGATTTCTCTTGATATTCTGCAGTGGAAAATTTCCTCATCTCGCATTGAGGGCATAATTTTTTGGTGTTTCACGAGTGTGGCAGGAAGCATTGGGTTCTTCTCAAGTTGTGACGGGGACCTCAGGAAATCCCTCGTGTTGCCCCAGGGAAGTCAGGTTTCCTATCGTGTTGGAAAGTGAACCTCCAGATTCCTCTCGAGGCGCAGCAGAGGAATAGGGCGGCATTTAATGTTGATTCGTTCAACTGTGTGTTCTTTCCCAGTGGCAACAAGTATCTCGGGGTTGCTCTCAAAATTCACCTGGGGAATCAGGCCTCGTCTATTGTTCAGACATCGAACTGCACTTACTTCTTGAGTTGTAAAATGGGTGTTAGGCCACATTAGAGTTGAATTTGTACCTGGAGATTGTATCGAGTGTGCTCGGGGAGTCAGGTCTCCACTCGTCTTATGAGTTGATACTCTAGGATACATTTGAATCTATGCAGTAGAATCAGACAATATCTCAAGTGGGTTTTGACATCCGTACCTTTTCCATTTTGTTTCGAAAACCTGGGGATCCTCCTGAGTTTCAAGGCGGTAACCACCTCCTCGTACAGTGCGACCTGAAGGTCCGGATTCCGTTGCAGAGAAAGCAGAGGCATCTACTCTCATCTGGAAAAGATGACTGGAAAACGGGACAATTTGTCAATGTTGCACAAAACTTGGTGTTCCTCTCGACTGGGGCTGTGTATGTCGGTTTAATTTTTGATTCGCATAAAGGAGGTTCAGTAACCTGTCGAGTTTCAAGTGGGAATGTGGATTTCTCTGGTGAATCTGCTACGGAAATATTCCTCATCTTGCCTTGAGGGCAGAATCCTCGTTTTTCTCCAGTTGAGCTGGGAAGCTTGGGTTCCCCCTCGAGTTGCTCCATGGACCTCAGGAACTCGCTTGTGTTGCTTCAGGGATGTCTTGTCCCCTTTTGGGTTGGAAGGGGAATTTCGGGGTTACTCTTGAGCCGTTAAATGGGAATAGGCCCTCACCTCGTGTTGCGTCTGTTAATTGTGTACTCCTCTCCAGTGGGGACGGCTATGTTAGGGAACTTTTTGAGTTCCATAAATTGTGTCAAGTACCCTTTCGAATTTCAAGCGGGAATTTGGGATTTCTCTTGATATTCTGCAGCAGAAAATTTCCTCATCTCACATTGATGGGGGTACGTTGTCGTTTTTCTTGAGTTGCGGCGGAAAGCTAGGGGTTCCCTGCGAGTTGCGATGGGGAACTCAGGAACTCGTTCACGTTGTCCCAGGGAACTTAGTGCTCATTTGCTGTTGAAAGGGGAACATCAGTATTCCTCTCGAGGCGCGTGGGAGGAAAAGGGCCGCATCTAGTGTTGTGTACGTAAATTGTGTGCTCCGGTTCAATGTGGACGGCTATGTCCGGGAAGTTTTTGGGTTTCATAAAGGGTATCAAGTACCCGTTCGAATTTCAAGCGGGAATGTGGGATTTCTCTTGAGACTCTGCAGTGGAAATATTCCTCATCTCTCCTTGAGGGCAGATTTTTATGGTTATTCTCTAGTTGTGGCAAGAAGCTTGGACTCCCTCTCGATTTGCGACAGGGACCTCTGGAACTCGATGGTGTTGCTTCAGGGAAGTCAGGTCTCCTTTCGTGTTGAAGGGGAACCTGGGGATTCCCCTCGAGGTGCGGCAGAGAAATAGGGCCGCATCTAGCGTTGTGTACCTAAACTGTGTGCTCCTCTTCAGTGGGGACAGCTCTGTCGGGAAGGTTTTATTCGCATAAAGGGCGTCAAGTACTTGTTCGAATTTCAAGCAGGAATGTAGGATTTCTCTTGAGACCCTGCAGCGGGAAAAATTTCTCATCTCGCATTGAGGGGAAAATCTCATGGTTTTTCTCTAGTTGCAGCGGTAAGCTTGGGGTTCTTCTCCACTTGTGACAGGGACCATATGAAATCGCTCGTGTTGCCCCAGGGAAGTCAGGTCTCCTTTCGTGTTGAAAGGGGAACCTCGGGATTTCTCTCGAGGTGCAGCAGAGGAATAGGTCCGCATCTAGCGTTGAGTCTGTCAACTCTGTGTTCTTTTGCAGTGGCGACAGGGATCTCGGGGCTGCTATGAAGGTTCTACTGGGGAGTCAGGCTTCATCTCGATTTGAAGCATGGAATTCTGCTTTCCTTTCTAGTTGTAAAAGGGGAATCATTCTTCCTGTCTTGATCAGGAGGTTCATTAGGGCTTTTTCTCTTGGCTGAGCATGGGTGTCAGCTTTCTTATCATGTTGTGAGGGGATAGTCGGTGTTCCATTGGAGCTTTGCTAGATCATTAGGACTTACCTCGATTGGAGGTGGAACTCAGAGTCCTCAGCAGCTTCCGCGGGAGGGCACTTGAGTTTCAATAGGAGACAGAGGCCTCCTCTTGTGGTGGGAGAAGAAGAAAGGATACATCTAGAGTTGAAGCGGGGTTTGAATGCTCATATCGTGAGGACGGGGGGAATACAGAGCTCTTCTAGAGCTGTGCACGGAAACTGGGCTTTTCTCTCAATTGAAGATGGATATTCTGGGAGCCCCTTCAATTGTAAAAAGGGATTCAAGTCTCCTGTGGTATCTTGAGAGAGAACTCGGGATTGCTCTCCAGGCACTGTAGGAAAAAATGGCCTCAAGTGACGTTGCCTGGGGCTTCTCGTGGTATATGGCGATTGCAAAGGGAAGTATGGCTTTCATTTCGAGTTATGCCAGGGAACTAAGGGAGACACTCATATTGCCTCAGGGAAGAAAAGTTGTGAGGGGAAGTTCGTGATTGATCTCGAGTCAATGCAGAAGAATCGGGCTTCAATTCACATTGAAAGTGGGTAATCCCAAAGTGTTTCTCGAATTTGGGCAGGAATCTTTCGGATCCCTCGAGTTGCAAAAGAGGCCTCACGGATCCTCTCAAGTTTTCACTGGGAAATCCAGAAACCTTTTGTAGTGTGGAGAGCCTTTGGGATGCCTTTCGAGACAGTGCAGGGGAATAGGATCTGATCTGGAGTTGAGGCGCTAACCTCAGTGTGCCTCTCCAGTTCTTACATGGATCACAGTGTTCCTACGAAGTTTCAAAAGGGGAGTCATGCCAAGTCTCTTGTTGAGGCATGGAACTCCACTAACTTTTCGAGTTGTAAAAGGGGTGGTCGGCTTCCTGTTGAGTTGATTTCCGGTCCTGGGGCTTTTTCTCTATGATGCACCTGGGAAATCAGGCCTCCCTGAGTGGTGTTACTTGATCCTGGGAGTTCCCTTTGAATTGGGATGGTGGAATCAGTCCTTATATTGAGCGGATGGTTAAATTGGTGACTTTTTGAATTGTGGCACGACTCCCCGGGGTCCTCTCGAGTTTTAAGAGAACATAGGCCTCCTCTTCAGATTTGACAGAAACATCGGGATTAATTTCCATACGAAGCAGGGCAATCGATCCTCACCTTGAGATGACGAGTGGAAAACGGGTCTCTTCTTGAGCTGTGGCAGGAACCTCGCTGCTCCTCTTGAGTTTAGCCGGGTATCTCGGGGAAACTCTTCAGTTGCCTATAGTGTGCCGAGTATCCTTTCGAGTTTGAAGAGGGAATGTGGGACTTCTCTTAAGACGCTGCAGCAGAAAAGGGCGTCCTGTCGCGTGGAGTGGAGAATTTCATGGTTTATCTGGAGTTGCGGCTTGAAGCTTGGAGGTATTCTCGCATTATGACGGGAACCACTTGGACTTGCTATTTTTGCCTCAGGGAAGTCAGGTCTCCTTTCCTGTTGAAAGTGGAACTTTGCGATTCCTTTGGAGTCACTGCAGGGCATGAGGGCCACATTTAGACTTCAGTGGGTAAACTCAGTATTCCTTTCAAGTGACCACATGGATCTTGGTGTTGCTCTGATGGTTGCACCTGGGAATCAAGCCTAGTCTTTGTTGAGGAGGGAGCTCTACTTTACCCCCGAGTTGTAAAAGGACTATCAGGTCTGCTTTCTGTTTTAGCGGGAAATTTGTGCTTTTTCAACAGTCTCAGCAGGGAATTCATGCCTCCGATCATGTTGTGAGTTGATACTCCGTGTTCCACTGGAGCTGCTGCAAACACAACATGACTCATCTCTAGTTGAGTGTGAACTCGGAGTCCTTTGAACATGCTGCAGTATCTACAGTGTTGCCCTCAAGTGTAAATAGATGTGACAGGACTCCTCCTGTGGTACGAGGTGAAATTGGGATTCCTCTTCAGTTGAACTTGGAATGCTCATTATCTTCAGCTGAGGTGTGATCACTGGCCTTTTCTTAAATTGTGGTGGGGAAAATCAGTTTTCTTCTCTCATTGGGACCGGCAGATCTGGGAGACCCTTAAGTGGCATCAAGGAACTCAAGCCTAATCGAATTTGGAGAAGGAACTTTGGACTTTTGTCTACGTGCTGTAGGAAAAAAAAAAGGGGGGCATCATCTTGCTTTGAAAGAGGAATTTCGAGGTTATTCTCGAGTTGCGGGGGGAAATGTGGTGATCCTCTCGAGTGACGATGAATATATCAGGGAGCCTCCTGTGTTGTTTCTGGGAAGTCAGAACGCCTTTCCATTTGCAAGGGGTACCTCGGGATTCCTTTGGAGTCACTGCAGAGAAGTAGGTCTGCATCTAGATTTGAGTCCGTTTAACTCAGAATTCCTCTCCAGTAGCGAAAGGGTTGCTCTCAAAACTGTCTTGGGGAGTCAGGCCTCGTCTCGTGTTCAGACGTGGTACTCCACTTTCTTCTCGAGTTGTAAAAGGAGTGTTAGGCCACAATTGAATTAAATTTTACCTGGAGATTTTGTTGAAAATCCTCAGGAGACAGGTCTCCACTCGTCTTGTGAGTTGATATTTGAGGATACATTTGAATCTGTGCAGTGGAATTAGACAATATCTCGAGTGGGTGGGGACATTGGTACCTTTTCCAATTGTGTTTTGAAACCCGGAATTCTCCCGAGTTTCAAGGTGTTACCGGTCACCTCGTACTGTGCGACGGGAACATCCGGATTCCATACCAGACAAAGCAGGGGAATCGACTTTCATCTGGAAAAGAGGACTGGAAAACGGGACACTTTGTCAGTTGTGGCAGGAAATTCGGTGTTCCTCTCGGTTCAGTTCAGTTCAGTCGCTCAGTCCTCTCCCACTCTTTGCGACCCCATGATTCACAGCACGCCAGTCCTCTCTGTCCATCACCCTTTCCCACAGTTCATTCAATCTCATGTCCATCCAGTCGTTGATGCCATCCAGCCATCTCATTCTCCGTCGTCTACGTCTCCTCCCACCCCCAATCCCTCCCAGCACCAGACTCTTTTCCAATGAGTCAACTCGTCACATGAGGTGGCCAAAGTATTGGAGTTTCGGCTTTAGCATCAGTCCTTCCAATGAACACCCAGGATTGATTTCCTTTAGAATGGACTGGATGGATCTCCCTGCAGTCCAAGGGAGTCTCAAGAGTCTTCTCCAGCACCACAGTTCAAAAGCATCAATTCTTCGGCGATCAGCTTTCTTCACAGTCCAACTCTCACATCCATACATGACCACGGGAAAAATCATAACCTTGACTAGATGGAACTTGTTTGCCAAAATAATGTCTCTGCTTTTTAATATGCTACCTAGGTTGGTTATAAATTTCCTTCCAAGGAGTAAGCGTCTTTTAATTTCCTGGCTGCAATCAGCATCTGCAGTTTTTTTGGAGCCCCCCAAAAATGAAAGTCTGACGGTTTCCAAGGATTCCTCATCTATTTCCCATGAAGTGATGGGACAAGATGCCATGATCTTTGTTTTCTGAATGTTGAGCTTCAAGCCAAATTTTCACTCTCCTCTTTCACTTTCATCAAGGGGCCTTTGAATTCCTCTTTACTTTCTGCCATAAGGGTGGCGTCATCTGCATATCTGAGGTTATTGATATTTCTCCCAGCAATCTTGATTCCAGCTTGTGCTTCTTCCAGTCCAGTGTTCCTCATGAGGCCCTCTGCATATAAATTAAATAAGCAGGGTGACAATATACAACATTGACGTACTCCTTTTCCTATTTCGAACCAGTCTGTTGTTCCATGTCCAGTTCTAACTGTTGCTTCCTGACCTGCATACAGGTTTCTCAAGAGGCAGGTCAGGTGTTCTGGTATTCCCATCACTTTCAGAATGTTCCACAGTTTATTGTGATCCACACAGTCAAAGGCTTTGGCATAGTCAATGAAGCAGAAATAGATGTTTTTCTGGAACTCTCTTGCTTTTTCCATGACCCAGCAGATGTTGGCAATTTGATTTCTGGTGCCTCTGCCTTTTCTAAAACCTTCTTGAACATCTGGGAGTTCACGGTTCACATATTGCTGAAGCCTGGCTTGGAGAATTTTGAGCATGACTTAAGTAGCGTGTGAGATGAGTGCGATTGTGTGGTAGTTTGGGCATTCTTTGGCATTGCCTTTCTTTGGGATTGGAATGAAGACTGATCTTTTCCAGTCCTGTGGCCACTGCTGAGTTTTCCAAATTTGCTGGCATATTGAGTGAAGCACTTTCACAGCATCATCTTTCAGGATTTGAAATAGCTCAATTGGAATTCCATCACCTCCACTAGCTTTGTTCATAGTGATGCTCTCTAAGGCCCACTTGACTTCACATTTCAAGATGTCTGGTTCCAGGTGAGTGATTATGCCATCATGATTATCTTTGTCCTGAAGAACATTTTTGTACAGTTCCTCTGTGTATTCTTTCCACCTCTTCTTAATATCTTCTGCTTCTGTTAGGTCCATACCATTTATGTCCTTTATCGAGCCCATCTTTGCATGAAATATTCCCTTGATATCTCTAATTTTCTGCAATGGTTATGTCAGTGTCACTTTTGAGTCGCCTAAAGAATGTTAAGTAACCTGTCGAGTTTTAAGCGGGAATGTGGGATTTCTCCTGAGAGTCGGCAACGGAAAAATTGAACATCTCGCCTTGAGGGCAGAATCTTGTGATTTTTCTCGAGTTGTGGTGGGAAGCTTTGGGTTCCTCTTGAGCTGCGACGGGGAATTCAGGAACTCGCTCGTGTCGTTCCAGGGAAGTCAGGTCTCATTTTGTGTTGGAAGGGGAACCTCGGGATTTCTCTCGAGGTGTGGCAGAGGAATAGGGCCGCATCTAGCGTTGTGTACATAAACTGTGTGCTCCTCTTCAGTAGGGACGACTATGTCTGGGAAGTTTTGGGTTGTATAAAGGGTGTCAAGTACCCATTCAAATTTCAAGCGGGAATTTGGGATTTCTCTTGAGACTCTGCAGTGGAAAGATTCCTCATCACGCATTGCGTGGAGAATCAGGTTGTTTTTCTCGAGTTGCGGCGGGAAGCTTGGTATTCTTCTCAAATTGTGACGGGGACCTTTGAACTCGCTCTTGTTGCCCCAGGGAAGTCAGGATTCCTCTCGTGTTGAAAGAGGAACCTCGGGATTTCCCTCGAGGCACAGTAGAGCAATAGGGCCCCATCTTGCGTTGAGTCGGTCAACTGTGTTTTCCTCTACCAGTGGCGACAGGGATCTCGGGGTTGCTATGAAGGTTCTGCTGGGGAGTCAGGTTTCGTCTCGATTTGAGGCATGGAATTCTGCTTTCCTTTCGAGTTGTAAAATGGGAACAAGTACTCTTGTCGTGATCAAGCTGTTCATTAGGGCTTTTTTTATAGGCTCAGCATGGGTGTCAGGATTCCCATCACATTGTGAGGGGATCATCGGTTTTCCATTGGAGCTTTGCTAGATCATCAGGACCTACTTTGATTGGAGGTGGAACACAGAGTCCTTTATCCTTGCATCAGGACCCTCGGGAGTGCCCTCGAGTTTCAATAGCAGACAGAGGCCTTATCTTGTGGTGGTAGAGGAAGAAAGGATTCCTCTAAATTTAAAACAGGGTTTTAACGATCATATCGTGAGGAGGTGGGGAATACAGAGCTCTTCTTGAACAGTGGATGGAAACTCAGGGTTTCACTCGACTGAAGATGGGTATTCTGTGAGCCACTTGAATTGTAAATAGGGATTCAAGCCTCCTATGTTATCTTGATAGTCAACTCGGGATTGCTCTCAAGGTGCTGCAGGAAAAAAAGGGCCTCATGTGAAGTTGCCTGGGGCTTCTCGTGGTTTTTGGCGAGTTGCGAAGGGAAGTTTGGATTTCCTTTCGAGTTACGCCAGGAACTCAGGGAGACACTCGTGTTGCCTCAAGGTAGTCAATTTGCAAGGGGAAGGTCGTGATTGTTCTCGAGTCAATGCAGAAGAATCGGGCTTCAATTCACATTGAAAGGGGTAATGCCAGAGTGTTTCTAGGTTGGGGGCAGGAAACTGTCGGATCCCTTGAGTTGCAAAAGAGGCCTCACGGAGCATCTCAAGTTGTCTCTGAGAAGTCCGGAATCCTTTTGAGCTGTGAGAAGCCTTTGGGATGTCTTTCGATTCAGTGCAGGGGAATAGGGTCTGATCTGGAGTTGAGGCGCTAATCTCAGGGTGTCTCTCCAGTTCTGACATGGGTCTCAGTCTTCCTATGAAGTTTCAACAGGGGAGTCATGCCACGTCTCTTGTTGAGGCTTGAAACTCCGCTTTCTTTTCGAGTTGTCCAAGGGGTGGGAGACCTCCTGTTGAGTTCAATTTCTGTCCTGGGGCTTTTCCTCCATGATGCACCTGCGAAGTCAGGCCTCCCTTATTGGTGTTACTTGATGCCGGGAGTTCCCTTTGAATCAGCACAGTGGAATCAGTCCTTATTCGAGCGGATGGGATAATCCGTGTCTTTTTGAATTGCGACATGACTCCCCAGGGTCCTCTCGAGTTTCAAGGGGACATAGGCCTCCTCTTCACATTCAACAGGAACATCGGGATTAATTTCCATACGAAAAAGGGGAATCGATCCTCACCTCGACATGACGAGTGGAAAACTGGTCTCTTCTTGAGTTGTGGCAGGAACCTCGCTGCTCCTCTCGAGGTTGGTTAGGTATCTCGGGGAACTCTTTGAGTTGCATATAGGGTGCTGAGTATTCTTTCGAGTTTGAAGAGGGAATGTGGGATTTCTCTTAAGATGTTAAACAATTAGACTATCCCTGCTGCTAGAGCTGCTGCATCCATTCAAATGTGGAAATGCAGGCTAAAAAAAACCCCGCATCTTTCCGAGAAGTTCTCCAAATGGGTTTAGGAACAACACGTTTGCAAACCAGAGTTGATGACATGTATGTCCATGGAAACTTGACACCTCTCAACAAATGCACGACAAATGATTCCTAGACATACATTCCATGCAAAACGGATCACAAATCCAGAAGGAAATGGAGCAGACATTAGACATGAGCTCTGAGTCTTCACACACAATACAGAATGACACTACACAAAGAGTAACCAGGGAACAGTAAACTTTGTCAAATCCAAGATTTGGACTCTGGGAAAGACCTTCTGAAAAATGCAAACGAGACATCCCACGGTGGGAGACAACTGTTTGCATACACAGAACTTAGGTAGGATTTGGCTCTTAATACACAAAACACATGATCGCAAATGAGCCTGAAGGAGGGGCCTGAAGGGACACCAGGTGGAGGAAGGGACACGGAGAGTACACCGAATGATGGCCAGCACTGAGGGCCTGAGAAATACGATCTAGCTGCACTTCCCGAGACGCATGTTACCCTGGACTAGGCCTGTTCTACCTGGAGGCTCAGAGAGATGGACACTGAGGAAGGGGAAGAGAAATCCTTGGCATTTCTATCACTCACAGCAAACAGAAGGAGAAGGCAAGTATCAACCCCACTGACGGTGACATTCCCTGAAAGGCAATAGCTAGGAGTCCATCTAACCCAGAGAACTGCAAGAGATGGATGAAAGAAGGTGAAGCCCACAAATTCAATGGAAAATAAGCTGTGCTCACGGATCAGAAGAATTCCTCCTGGTAAGATGATGTCAGTTCCCCATCCCCCCGATCCCCACAGTGGGATATTACAGAGGTTCCACGCTATTCCTCTCAAAATACCAACTGCTGCTCTCAGGGCTTTATAACCAAAGAATTCCAAAATGTCTATGGAAACACAAAGGAGACAAAAGGGCCAATGCAATCTGCCACAAAGCCCTGAAATGGACAGAGCAGGCTGCCTGATAGCCAATTTGATTATCACACCAGGATACCAGGACAGCATGGTACTGGGAAGAAACGAAACACGCAGAACCAGATCCATGGAATGGAATTGAGGGTCCAGAACTAAACCCAAACTTCTATGGTCAATTCATTGACGCCAAAGGAGGGGAGGCGATAAGAATGGGAACAAGAGCCTCTGCAACGAAAGGACGTGGGAAATGGAGATGGTTCCATCTAAACAATCACATTGGCTTTTGGTCTCAGAACACGTCAGATTCAGTGAAACACATCAACACAAAGCCTGAAGTGATGAAACTCCTGGAAATAAGCAGGGGCCATAGGGTCCTCCTTGTAAGGGATTTCTCAACATGTGTGTGTGTGTGGGGGGGGAAGCAAAATTGGGTCTCTTCAATTCAAGGAAACAGGAAACCAAGGGACACCCACCAGCTTCCATCCACTTGAACAGCTTTGCAACAGAAAAGCTAAGCATTCACAAATCAAAATGGTAACAAAGTGAACACACAAGCATATTTGCAAGCAGAATATCGGAGAAGGGGTTATTATGTAAGAGAATGAGAACTCACACCACTAAGTCTCCCAGAACAAACCCCAGACCTAACCCTTCCCCTAACACCAACTCCACCCCCAAACCTTTACCTCACTCAAAATGAAACCCTAAAGCCTCAGCCTAGGCCAAAAATATACATGCGTACATGTCTTCACAGGCATGCGAGCATCCACAGGAGAGACACAGAGTGGAAGAGACAGACTGAATTTGGAAAGGTCGAGAAGAGAGGAAACGAGGGAGAGAGACTGAACAATGCAGAGAGGAAATGAGTCGATTTCACAGAATTTGAATGAATCTCTCTTGAATTTGGGAAAAATAACTGTGCCTATTCGCTTGCAAGTGGTACAATGACCCATGATGATGGGACTCAAAGACAAGGATGCGGGGAGCCACTGTTGGGAGGCCTCCCCTCCCCTCGAGGCTGAGTGGGACACTTGAGTAGGACGAGGAAGGTTGATATCAGAGGGGACGATATCTGAATATGACTTTCTGGTCCTCCCAATCCGGGGGTCAAGAAATAGGCAGGAAGGGAACTACCTTTTCCCAGGTGACATAGCCCATCCAGGCCTGATTCTGCCCTTTTCTGTGTTAGGTCAGCCCTGTGTTGAATCCATCCTTTGGGAAGTCTCATTGTCCAAGCTCCATGTGAGAGCGGCCCAATGTTTGAACAGGCACTGGAGCTGTTCGTAGGTTGACAGACCTAGGCAGGAAATGGGAGAGTGAGCCCCACTCTGCAGATGGAGAGACAGGAAACCCTGCAGGGCTCATGGCTTGCCCAGGGCCACATCCCTTCTGAGAAGAAGAAGCCTGGGCTGAAAGCAGCTGTGTCTTCAGAGCTCAGGCCCTGGCTGCACCCAGGTCTCCCCAAGGCTGTGGGGTGGGCTGTGTGGGAGTCACTGTGCCTGCACGTGGCCTAAGGAAGTCGGGGAACAGCCAGAAACACAGAGGTTCCCTTGGGGAGCTTTGTGGAAGGGACCTCAGCCACGAACCAGGAAATGATGTCATTTCCTGGCAACAGAACCCAACAGAACCCGCAACCCGTGTATCCAGGCCTGGCCAGCGGAGAGGAGCCCCTGGCCAGATCGCTTGCTATCAAGATGTTTTGCTGTTTGCCCCTGCCCAGAGGCCGGGGCCTCAAGCGAGCTCACAGGTCGAGTGTGTGGGAATGCAGTCTCAGGGGTCCCCCGAGAGGCCTCTGGCCCTTTGCCCGAAGGGACAGAAAGGTAACAGGGGAGGCCCAGGCTGGGTCCGGCCACCTCTCCCATCCCACCCAGGGAAGCCTGAGGCCTTTCCCTGTGTGTGGATGGGGGTTTCTTGGGGTGTGTCTGCCTCAAGCACGCCCAGCCGCATGTGGGTCAGGAGCCCGTGGGATGCTTGTGTCCACACCCCAGGGGAGAGCAGGCTGGGTGGCATGGGCAGAGTCCGGGCAGAGCTGGCTGCCCATGCTAAACTCACGCCCTCATGGGGGTCTCCGACTTCCCGGGTGGGTATCTGAGACACACGTCTCTCTGGTCTTTCTGGGAGTAGAAAGGCAGGCGGGCAAAAGCAGCAGCCATCCTGGCGAGGCTCAGCTCAGAAATATTGAAGCAGGGCTGGCTGATGGTTACTGTAATTGCAGATCGTCAGAGGGGCACACCACATCCACCTCCCAGAGGCAGGGCTCAGAGCACCAGCCCCCTGCCTGGGAGGCCCAGTGCAGGCTCCAGGTGAGCCTGTTCATGGAGGACTCAGCCCACCTGGAGATTAGGAGGAGGCGGGCAAGACTTGCTGCCCAGACGCCACCCAGCACACACCCCGGGGCCCAGTCTCAGGCTGCCATGAAGCTCAGCACAGCCGGCTGTGACCCAGAGCTCCGAGATGCCCTGCCTCGGATGCAGCAGGAAGACCTGGAACTCAGTACGGCAGAGCATGGAGGTGAGTTGGCTGGGGCTAATGCCTGTGAGCGTGGGGACGCGGTGCTGAGCCACAAAGGGAGGAGTCCCACAGAGCTGGGGCTGGGCCTGGATCAATGGCTGGTCTCACACCACCCATCTTGGAGACTTCAGAGAACACTCCGATGCTGTGACTTCTTCGCGAATCTGTAGGAAGCTTTCGTGCCCACTTAGGTACATGGCAAGCCTGGCCTGTGGCAAATTTTTCTTCTCCCACAGCTCTAGCTCTGGACATCAAACTCAGTCAGCCTCCACGTCCAAGACCTGTCCCTAAGGAAGTGGGAGCTCAAGGAGCAGGACCCAGGGATCCACTGAGGGGAGATCGAGCCCTGAGACGTCCCCTCCCAATGTCATTGGGCCAGTCAGGTACTGGCCAGCACCCTCAGCACATCCGAAATCTGTGCCTGCACGACCGCCAACCCCAGGCACCGATGTCCCATCCCACCTTCCAGAAACTCCACCTCCATGTGCACTTGCACCTGCTCGGGCTTTGGTGGCAGAAACCGAGTCAGGGCCTGAGTTCCTCCTTTCGCAGCGGCAGACTGACCTGCCTCCTACCAAGGGCTGAGATGCCCACCATGACTGTCCCAACCTTGCAGGGAGAACAGGACCCTGCTCTGGACAGAAGCCCAGAGCCCTTTGGCAACCACATCATCCAGGGGAGCGGTTGGCTCTGCAGGCTCCATCCCTGTGTGTTCCCCATGGACGCCGTCCACTCCCTCCCCACCCAGGGGAGATTTACATTCCTTACCATGAGCTGATTTCCATCAGGGTCCTAGGCATTTTTCTCCTCGTCCGAAATGCAGTACTTGGATGCAATCTTAAAAGAGACAGAATGATTTCTGTTCGTTTCCAAGGCAAACCATTCAATATTACAGTAATCCAGGCCTATGCCCCAACCAGTAACGCTGAAGAAGCCGAAGTTGAACGGTTCTATGAAGACCTACAAGACCTTTTAGAACTAACACCCAAAAAAGATGTCCTTTTCATTATAGGGGACTGGAATGCAAAAGTAGGAAGTCAAGAAACACCTGGAGTAACAGGCAAATTTGGCCTTGGAGAATGGAATGAAGCAGGGCAAAGGCTAATAGAGTTTTGTCAAGAGAACGCACTGGTCATAGCAGACACCCTCTTCCAACAACACAAGAGAAGACTCTACACGTGGACATCACCAGATGGTCCACACCGAAATCAGATTGATTATATTCTTTGCAGCCAAAGTTGGAGAAGCTCTATACAGGTAGCAAAAAGAAGACCAGGAGCTGACTGTGGCTCAGATCATTCTTATTGACAAATTCAGACTTAAATTGAATAAAGTAGGGAAAATCACTAGACCATTCAGGTATGACTTAAATCAAATCCCTTATGATTATACAGTGGAAGTGAGAAATAGATTTAAGGGACTAGATCTGATAGATAGACTGTCTGATGAACTCTAGACGGAGGTTCGTGACATTGTACAGGAGACAGAGACCAAGAGCATCCCCTTGGAAAAGAAATCCAAAGAAGCCAAATGGCTGTCTGAAGAGGCCTTACAAATAGCTGTGAAAAGAAGAGAAGCAAAAAGCAAAGGAGAAAAGGAAAGATATAAGCATCTGAATGCAGAGTTCCAAAGAATAGCAAGGAGAGAAAAGAAAACCTTCCTCAGTGAGCAATGCAAAGAAATAGAGGAAAACAACAGAATAGGAAAAACAAGAGATCTGTTCAAGAACATTAGAGATTCCAAGGGAACATTTCATGCAAAGATGGGCTCGATATAGGACAGAAAGTGTAGGGACCTAACAGAAGCAGAAGATATTAAGAAGTGGTGGCAAGAATACACAGAAGAACTGTACAAAAAAGATCTTCACGAGCAAGATAGTCACGAAAATGTGATCACTGACCTAGAGCCAGACATCTTGGAATGTGAAGTCAAGTGGGGCTTAGAAAGAATCACTACGAACAAAGCTAGTGGTAGTGATGGAATTCCAGTTGAGCTATTTCAAATCTTGAAAGATGATGCTGTGAAAGTGCTGCACTCAGTATGCTAGAACATTTTGAAAACTGAGCAGTGGCCACAGGACAGGAAGAGGTCAGTCTTCTTTCCAATCCCAAAGAAAGGCAATGCAAGAGAATGCTCAAACTATCGCACAATTGCACTCATCTCAATTGCTACTAAAGTCATGCTCAAAATTCTCCAAGCCAGGCTTCAGTAATATGTGAACTGTGAACTCCAAGATGTTCAAACGGGTTTTAGAAAAGTCAGAGGCACCAGAGATCAAATTGCCAACATCCGCTGGATTATGGGGAAAGCAAGAGAGTTCCAGAAAAACATCTATTTCTGCTTCATTGACTATACCAAAGCCTTTGACTGTGTGGATCATAATAAACTGTGGAAAATTCTGAAAGAGATGGGAATACCAGACCAACTGACCTGCCTCTTGAGAAACATGTATGCAGGTCAGGATTAAACAGTCAGAACTGTACATGGAACAACCGACTGGTTCCAAATAGGAAAAGGAGTACGTCAAGGCTCTATATTGTCACCTTGTTTATTTAACTTATATGCAGAGTACATCATGAGGAACGTTGGGCTGGAAGAAGCACAAGCTGGAATCAAGATTGCTGGTAGAAATATCAGTAATCTCTGATATGCAGATGACACTACCCTTATGCCAGAAAGTGAAGAGGAACTCAAAAGCCTCTTGATGAAAGTGAAAGAGGAGAGTGAAAATGTTGGCTTGAAGCTCAACATTCAGAAAACGAAGATCATGGCATCTGGTCCCATCACTTCATGGGAAATAGATAGAAAAACAGTGGAAACAGTGTAAGACTTTATTTTTTTGGGCTCTAAAATCACTGCAGATGCTAATTGCAGCCATGAAATTAAAAGACGCTTACTACTTTGAAGGAAAGTTATGACCAACCTTGATAGTATATTGAAAAGCAGAGACATTACTTTGCCAACAAAGGTCCGTCTAGTCAAGGCTATGGTTTTTCCCGTGGTCATGTATGGATGTGAGAGTTGGACTGTGAAGAAAGCTGATCGCCCAAGAATTGATGTTTTTGAACTGTGGTGTTGGAGAAGACACTTGAGAGTCCCTAGTACCACATGGAGATCCAACCAGTCCATTCTAAGGGAGATGGATCCTGTTTGTTCATTGGAAGGACTGATGCTAAAGCTGAAACTGCAATACTTTGGCCACCTCATGCCACGAGTTGACTCACTGGAAAAGACTCTGATGCTGGGAAAGTTTGGGGGCGGGAGGAGAAGGGGACGACCGAGAATGAGATGGCTGGATTGCATCACCGACTCTGTGGACATGAGTTTGAGTGTACTCCGGGAGTTACTGATGGATAGGGAGGCCTGGCATGCTGTGATTCATGAGGTCGCGGGGATTCGGACACGACTGAGCGACTGAACTGAACTGAACTGACTGATAGCTTTCTGTATATTTTGCTCGTAAGTGTGTGTCAATAAGGTTTTCTTCCTTGATGCCAGTTGGGAATATGAAGGCCTTCACAATGCTGTGTAAGCATCAACACTGTCTACAATTGGACACCCTTATTCTATTCACCCCCCACTTCCAGCAAAGCCTGTATTCATTGCAAGCAGTACCCGTTCCACTCTCCCTCGCCTGAGTCTTCTTCTCTCTGCATTTCTTCCCATTTTGGGGGGTTCAACAATCAATGCCAATCACTAAAATGAGAGGAAACTGGATTTTGCTCTGACTGAAGGTGAACGTTTTATTCTCTCAGTGTTGTTAGTCTTGGCATCCCCATGAATTCTATCATTCATGGAAATCTCTAGGCCAGAATCCGTGAGTTGGTAGCTTTTCCCTCCTCCAGGGGATTGTGCTGACTCCCCAAATATTGGAAGACCAAACTGGAGAATTCTGGTTTCTATGTCATTTGAAGGATACTTTGGGTATCTGAAAGGACCGTGTAAGTCCTTTCAAAATGTCATCGGCCAAACGAAGCCCTCTCAGCAAATGTGTTCAGAATCTCCAGGTAGGCATTGCTGTTGTAAGTGGGACACCTCAGGCACTAGAGAAAGGCTGAGTTCTTCTGCCGGCACAAACAAACTCACAGCAATAAACCACACAGGAGAAATGGAAAGATAAACCCACACCAACAAAGGGACAAGTGTTCCTCAGAACACAAGGCCAGAGAAAGACCCACCATCCTTGTGGCCCCCACATGCTCAAGAAAATCAGTGCTTGGGAAGGAAACAGAAGAAACATGCACAAGTCCAATGAGAGGCAATGCACATGGCTAGTGTAGCTCAGAGACAGCCTGACGCTTCGCATGTATACACGGGCAAAGGGAAACACAGTGCGGGTGGCGGTGGTCATCATCTCAGAGCTAGGTGCTCAGGATGGTGATAACCAACCTTTGGGACCCAAAGAGGGAGCGGAGGGCCTAGCAGAGCCCACAGACATCTCTCTCACTCTCTAGCAGAAGAGTGTGCCAGACCCATCAAAGTCCCACAGAAGCATCTCTTGATGATCAGTGCCCAACCTCAGGGTGGATCCCACTCCACTTCTGGCACGGTTGTTCCTCTCCTTTGAGATGCTCACCTCTGTCGTTCTGAAGCTGCAGGCAAGCTGGGCGCCTGTGGAGACGAAACTCCCTTCAGCTGCTCACACAGACAAGGGCACACAAGGATGCCTGTGGCCTCTGGCTCACGGATGGAAGATCAGTGCCCTGTCAACCGGAAATGGGGATCGGTGCTGAAAGGGAGGCCGCACCAGGCTCCCCTTTCACTGGACACAGCGTCCCTGCTGCTAGAGCTGCTGAATCCAATCATCTGTGGAAATGCAAGCTGAAAAACACCCATCTTTCGGAGAAGGTCTCCAAAAGAGTTTAGGAACAATGCATTTGGAAACCAGAGGGGATGACATGCATGTCCATGAAAACTTGACACCTCTCAATAATTGCACTTCAAATGATTCCTAGACATATGTTCTATTCCAAATGGTTCACAAATCAAGAAGGAAATGGAGCAGACATTAGACATGAGCTCTTAGTTTTCACACACAATACAGAAAGGCACTACACAGAGAGTAACCGGGGAACACAGTGAAAATTTTAAAATCCAAGATTTGGCCCATTTTTTGATTGGGTCACTTATTTTTCTGGAATTGAGCTGCAGGAGATGCTTGTATATTTTGGAGATTAATCCTTTATCAGTTGCTTCATTTGCTATTATTTTCTCCCATTTTGAAGGCTGTCTTTTCACCTTGCTTATAGTTTCCTTTGCTGTACAGAAACTTTTGATTTTATTTAAGTCCCATTTGTTTATTTTCGCTTTTATTTCCAATATTCTGGGAGGTGGGTCATGGAGGATCCTGCTGTGATTTATGTCGGAGAGTGTTTTGCCTACGTTCTCCTCTAAGAGTTTTATAGAATCTGGTCTTACATTTAGCTCTCTAATCTATTTTGAGTTTATTTTGTTGTGTGCTGTTAGGAAGTGTTTTAGTTTAATTCCTTTACAAGTGGCTGACCTGTTTTCCCAGCACCACTTGTTAAAGAGACTGTCTTTGCTCCATTTTATATTCTTGCCTCCTTTGTCAAAGATAAGGTGTCCATAGGTGCGTGGATTTATCTCTGGGCTTTCTATTTTATTCCATTGATCAATGTTTCTGTCTTTATGCCAGTACCATACTGTCTTGATGACTGTGGCTTTGTAGTAGAGCCTGAAGTCCAGCAGGCTAATTCCTCCAGTTCCATTCTTCTTCTTCAAGATTGCTTTGGTTATTCGAGGTTTTTTGTATTTCCATACAAATTGTGAGATTATTTGTTCTAGTTCTGTGAAAAATATCATTGGTAGCTTGATAGGGATTGCATTGAAAGTATAAATTACTTTGGATATTATACTTATTTTCACAATATTTATTCCTCCAATCCACGAACATGGTATATTTCTCCATCTATTAGTGTCCTCTTTGGTTACTTTCACTAGTGTTTTATAGTTTTCTATGTACAAGTCTTTTGTATCCTTAGGTAGATATATACCTAAGTATTTAATTCTTTTCGTTGCAACAGTGAATGGAATAGTTTGCTTAATTTCTCTATTTTCTCATTATTAGTGTATAGGAATGCAATGGATTTCTGTGTGTTAATTTTATATCCTGCAACGTTAGTGTATTCATTGATTAGCTCTAGTAGTTTTCTGGTAGAGTCTTTAGGGTTTTCTGTGTAGAGGATCATGTCATCAGCGAACAGTGAAAGTTTTACTTCTTCTTTTCCAATTTGTATTCCTTTTATGTCTTTTTCTGCTCTGATTGCTTTAGCCAAAACTTCCAGAACTGTGTTGAATAGTAGTGGTGAGAGTGGGCACCCTTGTCTTGTTCCTGACTTTAGGGGAAATGTTTTCAGTTTTTCACCGTTGAAGATAATGTTTGCTGTGCGTTTGTCATACATAGCTTTTATTATGCTGAGATATGTCCATTCTATTCCCACTTTCTGGAGTGTTTTTATCATAAATGGATGTTGTATTTTGTCAAAGGCTTTCTCTGCATCTATTGAGATAATCATATGATTTTTATTTTTCAGTTTGCTAATGTGGTGTATTACGTTGATTGATTTGCGGATATTGAAGAATCCTTGCATTCCTGGGATAAAGCCCACTCGGTCATGATGTATGATCTTCTTAATGTGTTGTTGGATTCTGATTGCTAGAATTTTGTTAAGGATTTTTGCATCTATGTTCATCAGTGATATTGGCCTGAAGGTTTCTTTTTTCATGGGATCTTTAGCAGGTTTTGGGATTAGGGTGATGGTGGCCTCATAGAATGAGTTTGGAAGTTTCCCTTCCTCAGCAATTTTCTGGAAGAGTTTGAGTAGAATAGGTGTTAGCTCTTCTCTAAATTTTTGGTAGAATTCAGCTCTGAAGCCGTCTGGACCAGGGCTTTTGTTTGCTGGAAGATTTCCGATTACTTCCTCTAGATCCGTGCTTGTGATGGGTCTGTTCAGATTTGCTATTTCTTCCTGGTTCAGTTTTGGCAAGATGTACTTTTCTAGGAATTTGTCCGTTACTTACAGGTTATTCATCTTATTGCCATATAATTGCTAATAGTATTCTCTAATAATCCTTTGTATTTCTGTGTTGTCGGTTGTGATCTCTTCATTTTCATTTCTAATTTTATTGATTTGGTTCTTCCTCCTTTGTTTCTTGATGCGTCTGGCTAGTGGTTTGTCAATTTTATTTACCTTCTCAAAGAACCAGCTTTTGGCTTTGTTGCTTTTTGCTATGGTCTCTTTTGTTTCTTTTGCATTTATCTCTGCCCTAATTTTTACTATTTCTTTTCTTGTACTAACCCTGGGGTTCTTCATTTCTTCCTTTTCTAGTTGCTTTAGATGTAGAGTTAGGTTATTTAGTTGTCTTTTTTCTTGTTTCTTGACGTGTGCCTCTATTACTGTGAACTTCCCCCTTAGCACTGCTTTTGCAGCGTCCCAGAGGTTTGGAGTTGTTGTGTTTTCATTTTCATTCATTTCTATGCATATTTTGATTTCTCTTTTGATTTCTTCTATTATTTGTTCATTATTCAGCAGCGTGTTGTTCAGCCTCCATATGTTGGCATTTTTAATAGTTTTTCTCCCGTAATTGAGATCTAATCTTACTACATTGTGGTCAGAAAAGATGCTTGGAATGATTTCAATTTTTTTGAATTTACCAAGGCTAGATTTATGGTCCAGGATGTGATCTATCCTGGAAAAGGTTCCGTGTGTGCTTGAGAAAAAGATGAAATTCATTGTTTTGGGGTGAAATGTCCTATAGAGACTTATTAGGTCTAACTGGTCTGTTGTATCATTTAAAGTTTGTGATTCATTGTTAATTTTCTGTTTAGTTGATCTATCCATAGATGTAAGTGGGATATTAAAGTCTCCCACTATTATTGTGTTATTGTTAATTTCCCCTTTCATACTTGTTAGTAATTGTCTTACATATTGTGGTGCTCCTATGTTGGGTGCATAAATATTTATAATTGTTATATCTTCTTCTTGGATTGATCCTTTGATCATTATGTAGTTTCCTTCTTTGTCTCTTTTCACAGTCTTTGTTTTAAATCTATTTTATCTGATGTGAGTATTGCAACTCCTTCTTTCTTTTGGTCTCTATTTGTGTGGAATGTCTTCCTCCAGCCCTTCAGTTTCAGTCTGTATGTGCCCCTCGTTTTGAGGTGGGTCTCTTGTAGACAACATATATGGGGGTCTTGTTTTTGTATCCATTCAGCCAACCTTTGTCTTTTGGTTGGGGCATTCAACCCATTTATGTTTAAGGTGATTATTGATTAGTATGATCCCGTTGCCATTTTTTTTATTGTTTTGGATTCTAGTTCGTATACCCTTTCTTTGTTTCCTGTCTAGAGAAGATCCTTTAGTGTTTGTTGGAGAGCTGGTTTGGTGATGCTGAATTCTCTCAGCTTTTGCTTGTCTGTAAAGCTTTTGATTTCTCCTTCATATTTGAATGAGATCCTTGCTGGGTATAGTAATCTGGGCTGTAAGTTACTTTCTTTCATCACTTTAAGTATGTCTTGCCATTCCCTCCTGGCCTGAAAGGTTTCTGCTGAGAGATCAGCGGTTATCCTTATGGGGATCAACTTGTGTGTTATTTGTTGTTTTTCCCCTGCTGCTTTTAATATTTGTTCAAAGACATAAAGATGGCTAACACACACATGAAAAAATGCTCAACATCCCTCATAATCAGAGAAATGCAAATCAAAACCACAATGAGATACCATTTCACACCATTCAGAATGGCTGCTATCCAAAAGTCTACATGCAATAAATGCTGGTGAGGGTGTGGAGAAAAGGGAAACCTCTTACACTGTTGGTGGGAATGCAAACTAGTACAGCCACTATGGAGAACAGTGTGGAGATTCCTCAAAAAACTGGAAATAGAACTACCATATGATCCAGCAATTGCACTCCTGGGCATACACATGGAGGAAACCAGAATTGAAATAAACACATGTACTCCAATTTTCATCGCTGCACTCTTTATAATAGCCAGGACATGGAAGCAACCTAGAAGTCCATCTGCAGATGAATGGATAAGAAAGCTTTGGTACATATACACAATGGAATATTTTTCAGCCATCAAAAAGAATGCATTTGAATCAGTTTTAATGAGGTGGATGAAATTGGAGCCTATTATACAGAGTGAAGTAAGCCAGAAAGAAAAACACCAATACAGTATACTAACACATATATATGGAATTTAGAAAGATGATAACATTAACCCTGTATACGACACTGGAAAAACGACATAGGTATATAAAAGAGTCTTTGGGACTCTCTGGGAGAGGGTGAGGTGGGATGATTGGAGAGAACGACATTGCAGCACATATATTATCATATGTGAAATGAATCACCAGTCCAGATTCAACACATGATACAGGATGCTTGGGGCTGGTGCATGGGGATGACCTGGAGGGAGGATATGGGGAAGAGGGAAGTGGGAGGGGCTTTCAAGAAAGGGAACACATGTACACCCGGAGCAGATTCGTCTCAATATATGGTGAAACCAACCAATATATTAATGTAAGGTAATTTGCCTCCAATAAAATAAATTGAAAAAAAAAATAAAATCCAAGATTTGGACTCTGGGAAAGACCCTCTGAAAAACGCAAATGACACATCCCAAGCTGGGAGACAACAGTTTACAGACACAGAGCTTTGGCAGGATTTGGCTCCTAATACACAAACGACATGAACAGAAACGAGCCTGAAGCAGAGGTCTGAACGTACAGCAAGCGAAGGTAGGGACACGGAGAGTACACTGAATGATGCCCAGCACTGAGGGCCTTAGAAACACGGTCTAGCTGCACTCCCCGAGCCCCATGGGTCCCTGAACTAGGCCTCTTCTACCTGGAGGCTCAGAGAGATGGACAGTGAGGAAGGGGAAGAGAAATCTTTGGCATTTCTAACACTCAGAGCAAATGCTTTGAAGGAGAAGTCAAGGAACAACCCCACCGACAGTGACATTCCCTGAAAGGCAATAGCTAGGAATCCATCTAACCCAGGAAGGAAATCCCTCGTCTCAGAGAACTGCAAGAGATGGATGAAAGAAAGTGAAGCCCACAAATCCAATGGAAAATAAGCTGTGCTCACAGAGCAGAAGAATTCCTCCTGGTAAGATGATGTCAGTTCCCCATCCCCCTTATCCCCACCGTGGGTCAATCCAGAGGTTCCACGCTATTCCTCTCAAAATACCAACTGGTGCTCTCAAGACATTATAACCAAAGAAATCCAAAATGTCTATGGAAACACAAAGGAGAAAAAAAGGGTCAATGCAATCTGCCGCAAAGCCCTGAAATGGACATAGCAGGCTGCCTGATAGCCAATTTGATTATCACACCAGGATAACAGGACAGCATGGTACTGGGAAGAAATCAAACATGCAGAACCAAATCCATGGAATGCAATTGAGGGTCCAGAACTAAACCCAGGCTTCTATGGTCAATTCATTGACGCCAAAGGAGGGGAGGCGATAAGAATGGGAACAAGAGCCTCTGCAACGAAAAGCCGTGGGAAATGGAGATGGTTCCATCTAAACAATCACATTGGCTTTTGGTCTCAGAACACGTCAGATTCAGTGAAACACATCAACGCAAAGCCTGAAGTGATGAAACTCCTGGAAATAAGCAGGGGCCATAGGGTCCTCCTTGTCAGGGATTTCTCAACATGTGTGTGTGTGTGTGGGGGGAAGCAAAATTGGGTCTCTTCAATTCAAGGAAACAGAAAACCAAGGGACACCCACCAGCTTCCATCCACTTGAACAGCTTTGCAACAGAGAAGCTAAGCATTCACTAATCAAAATGGTAACAAAGTGAACACACAAGCATATTTCCAAGCAGAATATTGGAGAAGGGGTTATTATGTAAGAGAATGAGAACTCACACCACTAAGTCTCCCAGAACAAACCCCAGACCTAACCCTTCCCCAAACACCAACTCCAACCCCAATCCTTTACCTCACTCAAAATGAAACCCTAAAGCCTCAGCCTAGGCCAAAAATATACATGCGTACATGCCTTCACAGGCATGCGAGCATCCACAGGAGAGACACAGAGTGGAAGAGACAGACTGAATTTGGAAAGGTCGAGAAAGAGAGGAAACGAGGGAGAGAGACTGAACAATGCAGAGAGGAAATGAGTCGATTTCACAGAATTTTCATGAATCTCTCTTGAGGTTGGAAAGAGTGACAGTGAATATTCCCCTGCCAGGGGGAAAATGACCCACGATGATGAGACTCAAAGACAAGATTGCGGGGAGCCACTGTTGGGGCAGACTCCCCCAACCCTCGAGGCTGAGTGGGATATTTGAGTAAGACAGGGAAGGTTGATATCAGAGGGGGCGATGTGTGAATATGACCTTCCGGTCCTCCCAAATCAGGGGCCATAATTAGGAAGGAAGGGGACTGCCTTTTCCCAGGTCCCAGAGCAAATCCAGGCCTAATTCTGCCCATTGTGTGCTAGGTCAGCCCTGTGTGGAATCCATCCTTTGGGAAGTCTGTGTCCGAGCTCCAATTGAAAGCGGCCCAAATTTTGAACATGCACTGGAGCTCCTCATAGGCTGACAGACCTAGTCAGGAGACGGGAGATTGTGACCCACTCTGCAGATGGAGAGACGGGAAACCCTGTGGGGCACATGGCTTGCCCAGGGCCACAAAACTTCTGAGAAGAAGGAGCCTGTTCTGAAAGGAGCTGTGTCCTCAGAACTCAGGCCCTGGCTGCACCCAGATCTCCCCAAGGCTGTGGGATGGGCTCTGTGGGTGTCACTGTGCCTGCACGTGGCCTAAGGGCATGGGGAAACAGCCAGAAAAACAGAAGTTCCGTTTGGGAGCTTTGTGGAAGGGACCTCAGCCACGAACCAGGAAATGATGTCACTTCCTGGCAACAGAACCCAACAGAACCCGCAACCTGTGTATCCAGGCCTGGCCAGCAGAGAGGAGACCCTGGCCAGATCGCTAGCTGTGAAAATATTCTGCTGTTTGCCCCTGCCCAGAGGACGGGGTCTCAGGCTAGCTAACAGGCAGAATGCGTGGGAACGCGGTCGACACTGGCTCAGGGCCCCCGCCAAGAGGCCTCTGGCCCTTTGCTGAAGGAAAAGAAAGGTAACAGGGGAGCCCCAGACTGGGTCCAGCCACCTCTCCTGTCCCACACGGGGAAGCCTGAGGGCTTTCCCTGTGTGTAGATGGGGGTTTCTTGGGGTGTGTCTGCCTCAAGCAAGCCCAGCCGCATTTCAGTCAGGAGCCCATGTGCTTCTTGTGTCCACACCCCAAGGGAGAGCAGGCTGTGTGGCATGGGGAGTGTCCAGGCAGAGCCAGATGCCCAGGCTGATGTCATGCCCTCAGGGGATTCTCCATCCTCCCGGGTGGGTATCTGAGCAGACACTCGTGTCTCTGGTCTTTCTTGGAGCAGAAGGGCAGGCAGGCAGAAGCAGCAGCCATCCTTGCCAAGCTAACCTCAGAAATATCGAAGCAGGGCTGGCTGATGGTCACTGACATTGCAGACCGTCCCACCCGAGGTGGCCTCTGAGAGGCACACCCCATACACCTCCCAAAGGGAGGGTTCAGAGCACCAGCCCCCTGCTCGGGAGGCCCAGTGCAGGCTCCAGGTGAGGGTGGCCACGGAAGGCTCAGCCCAGCTGGCGATGAAGAGGAAGTGGGCAAGGTCTGCTGTCCAGACTCCACCCAGCACACACCCTGGGACCCAGTCTCAGGCTGCCACGGAGCTCAGCACAGCCGGCTCTGATGCAGAACTCCGAGAAGCCCTGCCTCGGAGGCAGCAGGAAGACCTGGAGCCCAGCACGGAAGAGCACAGAGGTGAGTTGGCTGGGGCTACTGCCTGTGAGTGTGGGGAGGCGGTGCTGAGCCACACAGGGAGGTGTCCCCCAGAGCTGGGGCTGGGCCTGGAACGAAGGCTAGCCTCACACCACCCATCTTGGAGACTGCAGAGAAGACTGTGATGCCGGGCCTTCTTAGCAAATCTCTAGGGAGCTTTCGTACCCACTTAAGCACATGGCAAGGCTGGCCTTTGGCAATCTTTTCTTCTCCCACAGCTCTAGCTCTGGCCGTCAAACTCAGCCAGCCTCCATGTCTAAGACCTGTCCCTACGGAGGTGGGAGCTCCTGGTGCAGGATTCACGGATCCACTGAGGGGAGATCGAGACCTGAGATGTCCCCTCCCAATGACACGGGGCCAGCCGTATTGGCCACCACCCTCAGCACATCAGATCTCTGTGCCTGCACAACACCCAGCGCCAGGCCAAGATGTCCCACCCCGCCTTCGAGAAACTCCACCTCCATGTGCACTTGCACCTGCTCAGGCTTTGGCGGCAGAAAAAGAGTCAGGGCCTGAGTGACCAACTTTGGAGCAGCAGCCTGCCCTGCCTCCTACCAAGGACTCAGACGTCCACCATGACTATCCAACACTTGAAGGGAAAACAGGACCCTGCTCTGGATAGAAGCCCAGAACCCTTTGGCAACCACATCATCCAGGGGCGCAGTTGGCTCTGCAGCCTCCATCCCTGTGTGTTCCCTGTGGACGCCGTCTACTCCCTCCACACCCAGGGGAGATTGACTTTCCTTCCCCAGAGCTCATTTTCATCAGGCTCCTAGGCAACTTTCTTCTCATCTTTTATGTCTTTTATGGCTTTCTGTATATTTTGCTCGCAAGTGTGTGTCAATAAATTTTCCTTCCTTGGGAATATGGAGGCCTTTACAATGCTGTGTAAGCGTCACCGCTGTCTACATTCAGACACCCTCATTCTATCCCCCCAACTTCGCAGCAAAGCCTGGATTCATAGCAAGCATTCCCCGTTCCTCTCTCCCCCGCCTCTCAACATTGAGTCCACTTCTCTCTGCATTTCTTCCCATCCTTTCAGGGTTCCCAATCAACGCTATTCACTGAAATGATAGGAAACTGGATTTTGCTCTTATTGAAGGCGAAAGTTATAGTCTCTAAGTATTGTTAGAGTCTTGGCATCCCTATGAATTCTACAGTCCGTGGAATTCTCTAGCCCAGAATCTTGGGTGGGTAGCTTTTCCCTTCTCCAGAGGATTGTTCTGACTCCCCACATATTGGAAGACCAAAGTGTGAAGTAGCCTGTGGGGATCTGAAAGGACTTGTGGGTCCTTTTATAATGTTATCTTCCAAATGAAGCCCTCTCGGCTAATATGCTCAGAATCTCCAGGTAGGCAGTGCTGTTGTAAGTGGGACAACTCAGGCACAAGGGAAAGTGAGTTCTTCCACCGACACAAACAAACTCATAAGAATAAACCAGGCAGGAGAAATGGAAAGATATACCCACACCAACAAAGGAACAAGTGTTCCTCAGAACACAAGGCCAGAGAAAGACCCACCATCCTTGTGGCCCCCACATGCTTGAGAAAATCAGTGATCAGGAATTAAAAAGAAGAAACATGTGCAGGTCCAATGAGAGGCAATGCACATGGCTAGTGTAGCTCAGAGATGTCCTGACTCTTCGCATGGTCACATGGGCAAAGGGAAACACAGTGCAGGTGGCGGTGGTCATCATCTCACAGCTAGGTGTACAGGATGATGACAACCAGCCTTCGGGACCCAAAGAGGGAGTGGAGGCCCTAGCAGAGCCCATAGATATCTCTCTCGCTCTCTGGCAGAAGAGATTGCCGGACCAATCAAAGTCCCACAGTAGCATCACTTAATGATCAATGCCAACCCTCAAGGTGAATTCCACTTACTTCTGGCACGGTTGCTCCTGTCCTCTTAGATGTTCACCTGTAGCGATCCAAAGCTGCAGACCTGCTGGGTGCCTGTGGAGTAGAACCTCACTTCAGCTGCTCACACAGACAAGGACACACAAGGATGCCTGTGGCCTCTGGCTCACAGATGGAAGATCAAAGCCCTGTCAACCTGAACTGGGGACCAGTGTTGAAAGGGAGGACGCACCCGACTCCCCTTTCACTGGACACAGCGTCCCTGATGCTAGAGCTGCTGAATCCATTCAACTGTGGAAATTCATGCTGAAAAACACCCATCTTTCCGACAAGGTCTCTAAAAGGGTTTACGAGCAACGCATTTGGAAACCAGAGGGGATGACATGCATGTCCATGAAAATTGACACCTCTCAACAAATGCACTTCAAATGATTCCTAGACATATGTACCATGCAAAACGGTTCATAAATCCAGAAGTAAATGGAGCATACATTAGGCATGAACTCTGAGTCTTTACACACAATACAGAAAGGCACTACACAGAGTAACCAGAGAACACAGTGAACTTTGTCAAATCCAAGATTAGGACTCTGGGAAAGACAGTCTGAAAAACGCATAAGACACCTCCCACAATGGGAGACAACTCTTTGCATACACAGTTTAGGCAAGATTTGGCTCCTAATATGCAAACGACATGTACACAAACTAGCCTGAAGGAGAGCTCTGAAGGGACACCAGGCGAAGGAAGGGGCACAGAGAGTATACCGAATGATGCCCAGCACTGAGGTCCTGAGAAACACGGTCTAGCTGCACTCCCCGAGCCCCGTGGGACCCTGGACTAGGCCTCTTCCACCTGGAGGCTCAGAGAGATGGACAGTGAGGAAGGGGAAGAGAAATCCTCGGCATTTCTAAGACTCACAGCAAACGCTTAGAAGGAGAAGGCAAGTATCAACCCCACCGACAGTAAATTCCCTGAAAGGCAATAGCTAAGAATCCATCTAACCCAGGAGGGGTGCCCCTCTTCTCAGAGAACGGCAAGAGATGGATGAAAGAAGGTGAAGCCCACCAATCCAATGGAAAATAAGCTGTGCTCATGGATCAGAAGAATTACTCATGATAAGATGATGTTACTTCCCCCTCCCCCGGACCCACACCGTGGGGCAATCCAGAGGTTCCATGCTATTCCTCTCAAAATTAAAACGGCTGCTCTCAGGGCATAAAAACAAAAAAATTCCTAAATGTCTATGGAAACACTACGGTGTCAAAAGAGTCAATGCAATCTGCCGCAAAAACCTGAAATGTATATAGCAAGCTGCTGATAGCCAATTAGATTATCACACTAGGATCATCAGGACAGCATGGTACTGGGAAGAAATCAAACATGCAGAACCAGATCCATGGAATGGAATTGAGGGTCCAGACATAAACCCAAGCTTCTACGGTCAATTCCTCGATGCCAAAGGAGGGAAGGCGATAAGAATGGGAACAAGAGTCTGTGCAACGAAAGACTGTGGGAATTGCAGATGGTTCCACCTGAACAATCACGTTGGCTTTTGGTCTCAGAACACGTCAGATTCAGTGAAACACATCAAAGCAAAGCCTGAAGTGAAGAAACTCCTGGAAATAAGCACAGGACATAGGCTTTTAATGTCAGGGACTTCTCAACATATGTGGGTGGAAAAGCAAAGTAGGGTCTCTTCAAGTCAAGGAAACAGGAAACGAAAGGACACCCACGAGTTTCCGTCCACTTGAACAGCTTTGCAACAGAAAACCTAAGCATTCACAAATCAAAATGGTAACAAACTGAACACAAAAGGATATTTGCAAACAGAATATCGGAGAAGGGGTTCCTACGTAAAAGAGACTGAGAACTCACACAACTAAGTCTCCCAGAAAAAAACCCAGACCTATCCCTTCCCCTAACACCAACTCCAACCCTATACCATTATCTCACTCGACACGAAACCATAAAGCCTCACCCTAGGCACATATTTACATGCATTCACAGACATGCGAGCATCCACAGGAGAGACACAGAAATGAAGATACAGAATGAATTTGGAAAGATCAAGAAAGAGATGGAACGAGGGAGAGAGACTGAACAATAGAGAGAGGAAATGAGTCAATTTCACAGAACTTGCATGAATCTCTCTTGAGGATGGAAACAATGACAGTGCCTATTCCCCCTGCAAGGGGGAAAATGACCCAAGTTGATGAAACTCAAAGACAAGTATTCGGGGAGCCACTGTTGGGGCAGCCTCCCCCAGGCCTCGAGGCTGAGTGGGACACTTGAATAGGACGAGGAAGGTTGATATCAGAGGTCGCGATGTGTGAATATGATTTTCCGGTCCTCCCAATGCAAGGGTCAAAAATAGGCAGAAAGGGGACTGATGTTTCCCAGGTCCCAGAGCCCATCCAGGCCTGATTCTGCCCATTCTGTGCTAGGTCAGCCCTGTGTTGAATCCGTCCTTTGGGAAGTCTCAGTGTCTAAGTTCCATGTGATAGCAGCCGAAAGTCTGAACAGGCACTGGAGCTGTTTGTAGGATGACAGACCTAGGGAGGAGATGGAAGAGTGACCCCCACTCTGCAGATGGAGAGACTGGGGAAACCAAGGGGAGCACATGTCTTGCCCAGGACCACATCACTTCTGAGAAGAGGAAACCTGGGCTGAAAGCAGCTGTGTCCTCAGAGCTCAGGCCCTGGCTGCACCCAGGTCTCCCAAAGGCTGTGGGGTGGGCTGAATGTGTGTCACTGTGCCTGCACGTGGCATAAGGGCATGGGAGAACAGCCAGAAACCCAGAGGTTCCCTTGGGGAACTTTGTGGAAGGGACCCAGGCCACGATCCAGGAAATGATGTCATTTCCTGGCAGCAGAACCCAACAGAACGCACAACCCGTGTATCTAGGCCTCCCCAGCGGAGAGGAGCCCCCAGCCAGATCGCTTGCTGTCAAGATGTTCTGCTGTTTGCCCCTGCCCAGAGGCCGGGTCCTCAGGCGAGCTCACAGGCAGAGAGCGTGGGAAGGCCGTCAACGCTGGCCCAGGGCCCCTCTGAGGGTCCTCTGGCCCTTTGCCCGAAGGAACAGAAAGGTAACAGGGGAGTCCAAGGCCGGGTCCGCCCACCTCTCCAGTCCCACCCGTGGAAGCCTGAGGCCTTTCGCTGTGTGTGGATGGGGGTTTCTCAGGCTGTGTCTGCCTCGAGCAAGCCCAGCCACAGGTGGGTCAGGAGCCCGTGGACCGCTTGTGTCCACACCCCAGGGTAGAGCACGCTTGGTGGCATGGTGAGCATCCAGGCAGAGCCGTGTGCCCAGGCTGACCTCAAGCCCTTGGGGGTGTCTCCATCCTTCCTGGTGGGTATCTGAGCAGGCATTCATCTCTGATCTTTCTGGGAGCAGAAGGGCAGACGGGCAGAAACATTAGACATCCTGGCCAGGCTCAGCTCAGAAATATCGAAGCAGGGCTGGCTGATGGTCACTATCATTGCATAGCGTCCCACCCGAGGTGGCCTCTGAGGGGCACACCCCATGCACCTCCCAGAGGTAGGGTTCAGAGCACCACCCCGTGACCAGGAGGCCCAGTGCAGGTTCCAGGTGAGCATGGCCACGGAGGGCTCAGCCCAACTGGCAATGAAGAGGAGGTGGGCAAGTCCTGCTGTGAGACACCACCCAGCACACAAACCGGGGCCCAGTCTAAGGCTGTCACGGAGCTCAGCACAGCTGGCTCTGACACAGAGCTCCAAGAAGCCCTGCCTCAGAGGCAACAGTAGGATCTGGAGCCCAGCGTGGCAGAGCTCAGAGTTGAGGCGGCTGGGCTTCTGCATGTTAGTGTGGGGAGGCGGTGCTGAGCCACACAGGGAGGAGTCCTACAGAGCTGGGGCTGGACCTGGACCAAAGGCTGGCCTCAAGCTCCCCATCTTGGAGACTGCAGAGAAGACTCTGATGCTGGGCCTTCTTAGCGAATCTCTAGGAAGCTTTCGTGCCCACTTAGGCACATGGCAAGGCTGGCCTGTGGCAAACTTTTCTTCTCCCTCAGCACTAGCTCTGGCCGTCATACTCAGCCAGCCTCCATGTCTAAGTCTTGTCCCTACAGAGGTGGGAACTCCAAGTGCAGGACCCAGGGATCCACTGAGGGGAGATCGATACCTGAGACGTCCCCACCCAAAGATATGGGGCCAGCCATGTACTGGCCAGCACCCTCAGCACATCGGATCTCTGCATGAATGACGCCCAGCCCCAGGCCCTGATGTCGTACCACGCCTTCCAGAGCCTCTACCTCCACCGGCACTTGCACCTGCTCGGGCTTTGGCAGCAGGACTAAAGTCAGGGCCTGATTAAGCACCTGCACAGAGGGAGCCTGTCCTGGCTCCTGCCCAGGACTCAGATGCCCACCATGACTGTCCAACCCCTGCAGGGAGAACAGGCCCCTGCTCTGGACAGAGGCCCAGAGCCCGTTCGGCAAATACTTTATCCAGGGGTGCAGTTGGCTCTGCAGCCACCATCCCTGTGTGTTCCCCATGGACGCCGTCCACTCCCTCCCCACCCAGGGGAGATTGACTTCCCTTCCCCTGAGCTCATTTTCATCAGGCTTCTAGGCATCTTTCTTCTCATCTTTTATGTCTTTTATGGCTTTGTGTATATTTTGCTCACAAGTGTGTGTCAATAAATTTTCCTTCCTTGATGTCATTGGGAATATGGAGGTCTTCAATGCTGTGTAAGGATCACCACTGTCTACATTCGGACACCCTCATTCTCCCCCCTTCCCATCTTCACAGCAAAGCCTGGATTCATAGCAAGCAGTGCCCGTTCCTCTCTCCCCCGCCTGACAACATTGAGTCTATTTCTTTCTTCACTTCTTCCCATTCTTTCGGGGTCCCCAATCAATGCCAATCACTGAAAAGATAGGAAACTTTATTTTGGTCTGACTGAAGGTGAAAGTTATAGTCTCTCAGTATCGTTCGAGTCTTGGCATTCCCATGAATTCTACAGTCCATGGAATTCTCTAGGCCAGAATCCTGGAGTGGGTAGCTTTTCCCTTCTCCAGGCAATTGTTCTGACTCCCCATATGTTGGAAGACCAAACTGGATTATTCTGGTTTCTATTTCATTTGAAGTAGCCTTTGGGTATCTGAAAGGACCGTGTAGGTCCTTTCAAGAAGTCATCTGCCAAACGAAGCCCTCTCGGCAAATGTGCTCAGAATCTCCAGGTAGGCAGTGTTGTTTCAGTGGGAAACTGCAGGCATAAGGGAAAGTCTGAGTTCTTCCGCCAGCACAAACAAGGGCTGACCTAGCACAGAATGGGGCAGAATCAGGCCTGGATGGGCTCTGGGACCTGGGAAAAGGCAGTCCCCTTCCTGCCTATTTCTTGACCCCCTCATTGGGAGGACCGGAAGGTCACATTCAGCCATCGCTTCCTCGGATATCAACTTTCATCCTCCTGCTCAAGTGTCCCACTCATCTTTGAGGGGTGGGGGAGGCTGCCCCAAAAATGGCTCCCCGCATCCTTGTCTTTGAGCCTCATCAACTTGGGTCATTTTCCCCTTTGCAGGGGGAATAGGCATTGTCATTGTTTCAAAACTCAAGAGAGATTCATGCAAATTTTGTTGAATCGACTCATTTCCTCTCTCCATTGTTCAGTCTCTCTCCCTCCTTCTGTCTTTCTTGAACTTTCTAAATTCAGTCTGTCTCTTCCTTTCTGTGTCTCTGCTGTGGATGCTCGCGTGCCTGTGAATGAATGTAAGCATGTATATTGTTGACCTAGAGTGAGGCTTCAAGGTTTCCTTTCCAGTGAGGTAAAAGTTTGGGGATGGGGTTGAGGTGAGGGGAAGGGATAGGTCTGGGGTTTGTTCTGTGAGACTTAGTCGTGTGAGTTCTTGTCTTTTTTACTTAGGAAACCCTTCTTCTATATTCTGCTTGCAAATATTCCTTTGTGTTCAGTTTGTTACCATTTTGATATGTGAATGCTAATCTTTTCTGTTTCAAAGCTGTTCAAGTGGATGGAAGCTAGTTGATGTTGTTTGGTTTCCTGTTTCCTTGACTTGAAGAGACGCAATTTTGCTTCCACCACCACACACATGTCGTGAAGTCCCTGACATTAAGGAACCTATGGCCCGTGCTTATTTCCAGGAGTTTCATCACTTCAGGCTTTGCATTGATGTGTTTCACTGAATCTGAGTTGTTATGAGACCAAAAGCCAATGTGATTATTCAGATGCAACCATCTTCAATACCCACAGCTTTTCGTTGCAGAGGCTCTTGTTCCCATTCATATCGCCTCCCCTCCTTTGGCATCAATGAAGTGACTATAGAAGCTTGGGGTTATTTCTGGACCCTCAATTCCATTCCATGGATCTGGTTCTGCATGTTTGTACCATGCTGTCCTGATGATCCTAGTGTGATAGTCTAATTGGCTCTCAGGCAGCCTGCTATGTACATTTCAGGGCTTTGTGGCAGATTGCATTGACTATTTTGACTCCTTTCTGTTTCCATAGACATTTTAGCATTCTTTGGTTATAATGCCCTGAGAACAGCCTTTGGTATTTTGAGAGAAATAGCATGCAACCTCTGGATTGACCCACGGTGGGGGTTGGGGGGATGGGAAGTGACATCGTCTTACCAGGAGGAATTCTGATCCGGGAGTACAGCTTATTTTCCATTGGATTGGTGGGCTTCACGTTCTTTCATCCATCTCTTGCGGTTCTCTGATAAGAGGGGCTTCCCTCCTGGGTTAGATGGACTCCAAGCTATTGCCTTTCAGGAAATGTCACTGTCGGTGGGGTGGATCCTTGCCTTCTCCTTCTAAGCGTTTGCTGTGAATGTTAGAAATGCCAAGGATTTCTCTTCCCCTTCCTCACTGTCCATCTCTCTGAGCCTCCAGGTAGAACAGGCCTAGGCCAGGGTCCCCAGGGGCTCGGAGAGTGCAGCTAGATCATGTTTCTCAGGTGCTCAGTGCTGGGCATCATTCGGTGTACTCTCCAGGTCCCTTCCTTCTCCTGCTGTCCATTCAGCCCTCTCCCTCAGGCTCCTTTGTGTTCATCTCACTTGTGTATTAGAAGCTAAATCTGCCTAAGCTCTGTGTATGCAAACAGTTGTCTCCCAGCTTGGGATGTGTCGTTTGCGTTTTACAGACCATTTTTCCTAGAGTCCAATTCTTGGTGAGACAAGTTCACTGTGTTCCCTGGTTACTCTTTGTGTAGTGTCTTTCTGTATTGTGTGTGAAGACACAGAGCTCATGTCTAATGTCTGCTTCATTTCCATCTGGTTTTGGGAACCATTTTCCATGGAACATATGTCTAGGAATCATTTGAAGAGCATTTGTTGAGAGGTGTCAAGTTTCCATGGACATGCATGTCATCCCCTCTGGGTTCCAAATGCGTTGCTCCTAAACTTTTTAGGAGAACTTCTCGGAAAGATGGGTGTTTTTCAGCTTGCGTTTTCACAGTTGAATGGATTCAGCAGCTCTAGCAGAAGGGGTGCTGACTCCAATGAAGGGAGTCGGGTGCGGCCTCCCTTTCAGCACAAATACCCAGGTCGGATTGTCAGGGGGCAGATCTTCCATCTGTGAGCCACAGGCCACTGGCATCCTTGTGTGCCCTTGGCTGTGTGAGCAGCTGAAGGGAGTTTCGTCTCAGCAGGCGCCCAGCAGGCCTGTGGCTTCGGACCGCCAAAGGTAAACATCTCAGAAGACAGGAGCCACTGTGCCAGAAGTGGAGTGGGATCCACCATGAGGGTGGGCACTGATCATCAATAGATGTTCCTATGGGACTTTGATGGGTCCGGCACACTCTTCTCCCAGATAGCGAGAGAGATGTCTATGGGCTCTGTTAGGCCCTCCACTCCCTCTTGTGGTCCTGAAGGCTGGTTTTCACCATGATGAGCACCTAGCTCTAGATGATGACCACTGCAACCTGCCCTGTGTTTCCTTTTGACCGCATGTCCACGCAAAGCATCAGGCTGTCTCTGAGCTACCCTAGCCATGTCCATTGCCTCTCATTGGGCCTGCATATATTTCTTCTGTTTCCTTCCCGATCATACATTTTCTCGAGCATGTAGGGACCACAAGGATGGTGGGTCTTTTTGTGGCCTTGTGTTCTGAGGAAGAGTTTTCCCTTTGTTGGTGTGGATTTATCTTTCCATTTCTCCTGCCTGGTTTATTGTTGTGACTTTGTTTGAGCCGGGAGAAGAACTCAGCATTTCCTTGTGTCTGAGGTGTCCCACTTACAACATCACTGCCTACCTGGAGATTCTGAGCAGTTATCGAGAGGGCTTCGATGGGCAGATGACATCTTGAAAGGACCTACACTGTCCTTTCATATACCCAAAGGCTCCTTCAAATGACATAGAAACCAGAATTCTCCAGTTTGGTCTTCCAATATGTGGGGACTCAGAACAATCCCCCGGAGAAGGGAAAAGCTACCCACTCCAGGATTCTGGCCTAGAGAATTCCATGCACTGTAGAATTCACGGGCATGTCAAGACTCTAACAATACTGAGAGACAATAACGTTCACCTTCAGTCACAGGAAAATCCAGTTTCCTTTCATTTCAGTGATTGCATTGATTGGGGACACCGAAAGGATGGGAAGAAATGCAGAAACAAGTAGACACAATGTTGTCAGGCGGGGGAGAGAGGAATGGGCAGTGCTTGCCATGAATCCAGGCTTTGCTGGGAAGTGGGTGGGGGGATAGAGTGAGGGTGTCTGAATGTAGACAGTGGTGATGCTTACACAGCATTGTGAAGGCCTATATATTCCCAAATGGCATCAAGGAAGGAAAATTTGTTGACACACACTTGTGAGCAAAATACACAGAAAGCCATGAAAGACATAAAAGATGAGAAGAAAATGCCTAGGAGCCTGATGAAAATCAGCTCAGGTGAAAGGAAGTCAGTCTCCCCTGGGTGGGGAGCGAGTGGATGACATCCACAGGGAACACACAGGGATGGAGCCTGCAGAGCCAAACGCGCCCCTGGACGAGGTGTTTGCTGAATGGGCTCTGAGTCTCTGTCCAGAGTAGGGGCCTTTTCTCCCTGAGGGGTGGGACCGTCATGGTGGGTGCCTGAGTCCTTGGCAGGAGCCAGGGCAGGCTGCCCTTGTACAGGTGGTCACTCAGACCCTGACTCAGGTTCTGCCACCAACGCCCGAGCAGGTGTAAGTGCACGTTGAGGTGGAGGATCTGGAAACGGGGTGGGACATCGGGTCCTGGGGCTGTGGGTCGTGCAGACACAGAGATCCGATGTGCTGAGTGTGCCTGCCAATACCCAGTTGGCCACATGTCTTTGGGAGGGTACGTCTCAGGTCTCGAACCCCCCTCAGTGGATCCCTGGGTCCTGCACCTGGAGCACCCACCTCCGTAGGGACAGGTGTTGGAGGTGGAGGCTCGCTGAGTTTGACGGCCGGAGCTAGAGCTGGGGGAGAAGAAAAGTTTGCCACAGGCCAGCCTTGCCATGTGCCTAAGTGGGCACGAAAGCTTCCTAGAGATTCGCTAAGAAGGCCCAGCATCGGAGTCTTCTCTGCAGTCTCCAAGATGGGTGGTGTGAGGCTAGCCTTTGGTCCAGGCCCAGCCCCAGCTCTGGGGGACTCCTACCTGTGTGGCTCAGCACTGAATCCCTACACTCCTGTTCAGCAGTCCCAGCCGCCTTACGTCTGTGCTATGCCGTTCTGGGTTTCAGGTCCTCCTGCTACCTCAGGTGCAGGGCTTCTCAGAGCTCTCAGTCAGGGCCGGCTCTGCGGAGCTCTGTGGCAGCCTGAGACTGGGCCCCGGGGTGCATGCTGGGTGGTGTCTGGAGAGCAGGCCTTGCCCGCTCCATCTTCATCTTCAGTTGGGCTGAGCCCTCCTTGGCCACGCTCACTTGGAGCCTGCACTGGGCCTCCCGGGCAGGGGGCTAGTGCTCTGAGCCCTCCTTCTGGGAGGTGGATGGGGTGTGCCCCTCAGGGGCCAACTCGGCTGGGACGCTATGCAATGATAGTGACCATCAGCCAGCCCTGCTTCGATATTTCTGGGCTGAGGCTGGCCAGGATGACTGCTGCCTCTGCCTGTCTGCCCTTCTGCTCACAGAAAGAGCAAAGACAAAGATCTGCTCAGCTACCCACCCGGGAGGACAGAGACACCCCTGAGGGTGTGAAGTCAGCCTGGGCAAGCGGCTCTGCCTGGACATTCCCCATGCCACCCAGCCTTCTCTCCCCTGGGGTGTGGACACAAGCGACCCATGGTCTCCTGACCCACATGCGGTTGGGCTTGCTTGAGGCAGACACACCCCGAAAAACCCCCATCCACACACAGCGAAAGGCCTCAGGCTTCCCCGGGTGGGACAGGAGAGGTGGCCGGACCTGGCCTGGGGCTCCCTGTTACCTTTCTGTTCCTTCGGGCAAAGGGCCAGAGGACTCTCGGTGGAGGGGGGTGCTGAGCCAGTGTCAACCGCGTGCCCACACAATCTGCCTGTGAGCTCGCATGAGGTCCCGGTAGCATCTGCGCAAGGGCAAGAATCAGAACATCTTGACAGCAAACGATCTGGCTGGGGGCTCCTCTCCGCTGGGGAGGACTGGATAGCCGGTTTGTGGGTTCTGTTGGGTTCTGTTGCAAGGAAGTGGCCGAGGTCCCTTCCACAAACTCCCCAAGGGAACCTCTGGGTTTCTGGCTGTTCCCCCACGTCCTTAGGCCACGTGCAGGCACAGTGACACCCACACAGCCCACCCCACAGCACTGGGGAGACCTGGGTGAAGCCAGGGCCTGAGCTCTGAGGACACAGATGTTTTCAGCCCAGGATCCTTCTTCTCAGAAATGATGTGGCCCTGGGCAAGGCATGTGCTCCGCAGGGTAACCCAGTCTCTTGATCTTCAGTGTGGGGAACACTCTCCCATCTGCTGCCTAGGTTTGTCAGCCTACGAACAACTCCAGTTCCTCTTCATACTTTGGGCCTCTATCACATGGAGCTTGGACACTGAGACTTCCCAAAGGACATATTTCACACAGGGCTGACCTAGCACAGAATGGGGCAGAATCAGGCCTGGATGGGCTCTGGGACCTGGGAAAAGGCAGTCCGCTTCCTGCCTATTTCTTGACCCCCGCATTGGGAGGACCGGAAACTCATATTCAGATATCGCCCCCTCTGATATCAACGTTCCTTGTCCTACTCAAGTGTCCCACTCAGCCTCGAGGAGTGGGGGAGTCTGGCCCAACAGTGGCTCCCCGCATCCTTGTCTTTGAATCTCATCATCTTGTGTCATTTTACCACTTGCAGGGGGAATACGCACTGTCAATGTTACCAACCTCAAGAGAGATTCATGCAAATTCTGTGTAATGGACTCATTTCCTCTCTCCCTGGTTCAGTCTCTCTTCTGCGTTCCGTTTCTTTCTTGACCTTTCCAAATTCAGGTTGTCTTCCTCTCTGTGCCTCTCCTGTGGATGCTTGAATGCATGTGAATGTATGTAAGCATGTAAACTGTTGACCTAGGGTGAGGCTTTAGTGTTTCGTGTAGAGTGAGTTAAAGGTTTGGGGTTGGAATTGGTGTTAGGGGAAGGTCTAGATTTGGGGTTTGTTCTGGGAGACTTAGTGGTGTGAGCTCTCAGTCTCTTTTACGTAGGAACCCCTTCTCCAATATTCTGCTTGCTAATATTCTTTTTTGTTCAGTTTGTTACCATTTTGATTAGCAAATTCTTAGCTTTTCTGCTGCAAAGCTGTTCAAGTGGATGGAAGCTGGTGGGCGTCCTTTGGTTTACTGTTTCCTTGACTTGAAGAGACCCAATTTTCTTCCACCCCCACACACATGTTGAGAAGTCCCTGACATTAAGGCGCCTATGGCCCGTGCTTATTTCCAAGAGTTTCATCACTTCAGGCTTTGCATTGATGTGTTTCACTGAATCTGACGTGTTATGAGACCAAAAGCCAATATGATTGTTCAGATGAAACCATCTCCAATTCCCACGGCCTTTCCTTGCAGAGGTTCTTTTTCCCATTCGTATCACCTCCCCTCCTTTGGCGTCGAGGAATTGACCGTAGAAGCTTGGGTTTACGTCTGGAACCTCAAATCCATTCCATAGATCTGGTTCTGCGTGTTTGATTTCTTCCCAGTACTATGCTGTCCTGATGATCCTAGTCTGAGAGTATAATTGGCTATCAGTCAGCCTGCTATGTCCATTTCAGAGCTTTACGGCAGATTGCATTGACTCTTTTGACTCCTTTGTGTTTCCATAGACATTTTGGATTCTTTGGTTATAATGCCCTGAGAAAAGCCGTTGGTATTTTGAGAGAAATAGAGTGGATCCTCTGGATTGCCCCACGGTGGGGGTCCGGGGGAGGGGGAATTGATATCATCTTACCAGGAGGAATTCTTATGATCCTTGAGCACAGCTATTTTCCATTGGGTTTGTGGGATTCTCCTTCTTTTATCCATCTCTTGCAGTTCTCAGAGAAGAGGGGCTCCCCTCCTGGTTTAGATGAACTCCTAGCTATTGCCTTTCAGGGAATGAAACTGTCGGTGGGGTTGATAATTGCCTTCTTCTAAGCATTTGCTGTGAGTGTTAGAAATGCCAAGTATTTCTCTTCCCCTTCCTCACTGTCCATCTCTCTGAGCATCCAGGTAGAACAGGCCTAGTCCAGGTTCCCACGGGCCTCGGGGAGTGCACCTAGACCCTGTGGATCAGACGCTCAGTTCTGGGCATCATTTGGTGTACTCTCCACGTCCCTTTCTTCCCCTGGTGTCCCTTCAGACCTCTCCTTCAGGCTCCTTTGTGTTCATATCATTTGTGTATTAACAGTCAAGTCCTGCCTAAGCTCAGTGTATGCATACAGGGTCCTGCCATCTCTCCCATCCCACCCGGGGAAGCCTGAGGCCTTTCCCTGTGTGTGGAAGGGGTTTTCTCGGGGTGTGTCTGACTCAAGCAAGCCCAGCTGCATGTGGGTTTGGAGCCCTTTGACTGCTTGTGTCCACACCCCAGCGGAGAGCAGGCTGCCTGTCACGGGCAGCGTCCAGTCAGAGCTGGTGGACCAGGCTGACCTCACGCCCTCGGGTGTGTCTCCGTCCTCCTGGGTGGGTATCTCAGCATATCTTTGTCGCTGCTCCTTCTGGGAGCAGAAGGCCAGATGGGCAGAAGCAGCAGCCATACTGGCCAGTCTCAGCTCACAAATATCAAAGCAGGACTGGCTGATGGTCTCTATCATTGCAGAGCATCCCACCCGAGGTGGCCCCTGAGGGGCACACCCCATCCACCTCCCAGAGGGAGGGCTCAGAGCATCAGCCCCCTGCCCGGGAGGCCCAGTTCAGGCTCCAGGTGAGCGTGGCCACGGAGGGCTCAGCCCAACTGGCAATGAAGATGGAGCAGGCTAGGCCTGCTACACAGACACCACCCAGCACGCACCCTGGGACCCAGTCTCAGGCTACCACGGAACTCAGCAGAGCCTGCCCTGACCCAGAGCTCTGAGAAGCCCTGCCTTGGAGGTAGCAGTAGGACCTGGAACCCAGGAGGGCAGAGCAAATAGATGAGGCATTTGTGGCTGCTGCATGTGAGTGTGGGGAGGTAGTGCTGAGCCACACAGGGAGGTGTCCCCCAGAGCTGGGGCTGGTCCGGGAACAATGGCTGGCCTCACACCACACATTTTGGAGACTGCAGAGAAGACTCCGATGCTAGGCCTTCTTATAGAATCTCTAGGAAGCTTTTGTACCCACTTAGGCACATGGCAAGGCTGTCCTGTGGCAAACTCTTCTTCTCTACCAGCTCTAGCTCTGACCGAAAAACTCAGCCAGCCTCCACGTCCAAAACGAATCCCTACAGAGGTTGGAGCTCCAGGTGCAGCACCCAGGGATCCACTGAGGGGAGATTGAGACCTGAGACGTCCCCTCCCAAAGAAATGGGGCGAGCCGGGTACTGGCTAGTACCGTCAGCACATCTGAACTCTGTGCCTGCACGAACCAGAGCCCCAGGCTCCGAGGTCCCACCCCGTTTTCCAGAACTTCCACCTCCACGTGAACTTACACCTGCTTGGGCTTTGGCGGCAGAACCCGAGTCAGGGCCTGAGTGACCACCTGCAGAGGGGCAGCCTGCCATGTCTCCTGCCAAGGACTCAGACGCCCAACATGCCTGTCCCACCCCTGCAGGGAGAACAGGCCCATGCTCTGGACAGAGATCCAGAGCCCTTTCATCAAAAACCTCGTCCAGGGACACGGTTGACTCTGCAGCCTCCATCCCTGCGTGTTGTCCGTGGCAGCCGTCCACTCGCTCCCCACCCAGGGAAGATTGACTTCCATTCCCCTGAGCTGATTTTCATCAGGCTCCTAGGCATCTTTCTTTTCATCTTTTATGTCTTTTATGGCTTTCTATACATTTTGCTTGCAACTGTGTGTCAATAAATTTTCCTTCCTTGATGCCATTTGGGAATATGGAGGCCTTCACAGTGCTGTGTAAACATCACCACTGTCTACATTTGGACACCCTCATTCTATCCCCCCCCACTTCCCAGCAAAGCCTGGATTCATGGCAAGCACTCCCCGTTCTTCTCTCCCCGCCTAACAACATTGAACCTACTTCTCTCTGCATTTCTTCCCATCCTATCGAGGTCCCCAAACAATGCCAATCACTGAAATAAAACGAAACTGGATTTTACTCTGACTGAAGGCAAAAGTTATAGTCTCTCGGCATTGTTAGAGTCTTGGCATCCCCATGAATTCTACAATCCATGCAATTCTCTAGGTCGGAATCCTGGAGTCGGTAGCTTTTCCCTTCTCAGTGGATTGTTCTGACTCCCCACATATTGGAAGACCAAACTGAAGAATTCTGGTCCCTATGTCATTTGACGTCGCCTTTGGGTATCTGAAAGGACCATGTAGGTTTTTTCAAGATGTTAACTGCCAAACGAAGCCCTCTCGGCAAATGTGCTCAGAATATGCAGGTAGGCAATGCTGTTGTAAGTGGGACACCTCAGGCACAAGGGAAATGCTGAGTTCTTCCGCTGGCACAAACAAACTCACAACAATAAACCAGGCAGGAGAAATGGAATGATAAACCCAAACCAACAAAGGGAGAAGTGTTCCACAGAACACAAGGCCAGATCCACCATCCTCGTAGCCCCCACATGCTCGAGAAAATCAGTGATTGGGAAAGAAACAGAAGAAACATGTGCAAGTCCAATGTGAGGCAATGCACATGGCTAGTGTAGCTCAGAGATGGCCTGGTGCTTCGCATGGACATGCGGGCAAAGGGAAACACAGTGCAGGTGGCGGTTCTCATAATCTCAGAGCTAGGTGCTCAGGTTGGTGTCAACCAGCCTTCGGGACCACAAGAGGGAATGCAGGGCCAGCAGAGCCCATAGACATCTGTCTTGCTCTCTGCCAGAAGAATGTGCTGGACCCATCAAAGTCTCACTGGAACATCTCTTGGCGATCAGTGCCCACCCTCAAGGTGGATCCCAATCCACTTCTTGCACAGATGATCCTGTCTTCTGAGATGCTCACCTCTGGTGGTCCAAAGCCGCAGGCTTGCTTGGTGCCTACGCAGACGAAACTCCCTTAAGCCGCTCACACGTCCAAGGGCACACAAGGATGCCTGTGGCTTCTGGCTCAATGATGGAAGATCAGAGCCCTCTCAACCAGACTTGGGGATCGGTGCTGAAAGGGAGGCCGCACCTGACTCCCCCTTTCACTGGACAAAGTGTCCTTGCTTCTAGAGCTGCTGAATCCATTCAACTGTGGAAATGCAAGCTGAAAAACACCCATCTTTCAGAGAAGGTCTCCAAAACTGTTTAGGAGTGACACATTGGAAACCAGAGGGGATGACATGCATATCCATGGAAAATTAACACCTCTCAACAAATGCACTTCAAATGAGTCCTAGACATACGTTCCATGCAAAATGGTTCACAAATCCAGAAGGAAATGGAGCAGACATTAGACATGAGCTCTGAGTTTTCACACACAATACTAAAAGGCACTACACAAAGAGTAACCAGGGAACACAGTGAACTTTGTCAAATCCAAGATTTGGGCTCTGGGAAAGACCGTCTGAAAAACACAAACAACATATCCCAAGCGGGAAGACAACTGTTTGCATATACGGAATGTAGGCAGAATTTGGCTCCTAATACACAAACGACATGAACACAAGCTTGAAAGAGAGGTCTGCAGGGAAACCAGGCGAAGGAAGGGACATGGAGAGTATACCGAATGATCCCCAACAATGAAGGCCTGAGAAACACGGTCTAGCTGCACTCCCCAATAGCCGTGGGACCCTGGACTAGGCCTGTCCAACCTGGAGGCTCAGAGAGATGGACAGTGAGAAAGGGGAAGAGAAATCGTTGGCATTTCTAATACTAACAGAAAATACTTAGAAGGAGACGGCAAGTATCAACCCCAATCGACAGTGACATTTCCTGAAAGGCAATAGCTAGGGGTCCATCTAACCCAGGAGGGAAGCCCCTCTTCTAAGAGAACTGCAAGAGATGGATGAAAGAAGGTGAAGCCCACCAATCCAATGGAAAGTAAACTGTGCTCCAGTATCAGAAGAATTTCTCCTGGTAAGAAAATGTCACTTACCCCTCCCCCCGACCCCCAACTTGGGGCAGTCCAGAGGTCGCACGCTATTCCTCTCAAAATACCAACGGCTACACAAATACAAAGGATTATTAGAGAATACTATCAGCAATTATATGGCAATAAAATGAATAACCTGGAAGAAATTGACAAATTCCAAGAAAAGTACAACTTTACAAAACTGAACCAGGAAGAAATAGAAAATCTGAACAGACTCATCACAAGCTCGGAACTAGAGGCTATAATAAAAAATTTTCCAGCAAAAAAAGCCCTGGTCCAGACGGCTTCACGGCTGAGTTCTACCAAAAATTTAGAAAAGAGCTAACACCTATTCTACTCAAACTCTTCCAGAAAATTGCTGAGAAAGGGAAACTTCCAAACTCATTCTATGAGGCCACCATCACCCTAATCCCAAAACCTCATAAAGATCCCACAAAAAAAGAAAACTACAGGCCAATATCACTGATGAACATAGATGCAAAAATCCTTAACAAAATTCTAGCAATCAGAATCCAACAACACATTCAGAAGATCATACATCATGACCAAGTGGGCTTATCCCAGGAATGCAAGGATTCTTCAATATCCACAAATCAATCAACGTAATACACCACATTAACAAACTGAAAACTAAAAATCATATGATTATTTCAATAGATGCAGAGAAAGCCTTTGACAAAATACAGCATCCATTTGTGATAAAAACCCTCCAGAAAGTGGGAATAGAAGGGACATATCTCAATATAATAAAAGCTATATATGACAAACCCACAGCAAACGCTATCCTCAACGATGAAAAACTGAAAGCATTTCCCCTAATGTCAGGAATAAGACAAGGGTGCCCGTTCGCACCACTACTGTTCAACATAGTTCTGGAAGTTTTGGCTACAGCAATCAGAGCAGAAAAAGACAGAAAAGGAATACAAATTGGAAAAGAAGAAGTAAAACTTTCACTGTTCGCTGATGACGTGATCCACTACACAGAAAACCCTAAAGAATCTACCAGAAAACTACTAGAGCTAATCAATGAATACAGTAAAGTTGCAGGATATAAAGTCAACACACAGAAATCACTTGCATTCCTTTACACTAATAATGAGAAAATAGAATGAGAAATTAAGGAAACTATTCCATTCTCTGTTGCAACGAAAAGTTTTAAATACTTAAGAATGTATTTACCTAAGGAAACAAAAGACTTGTACACAGAAAACTATAAAACACTAGTGAGCATAATCAAAGAATACACTAATAGATGGAGAAATATACCATGTTCGTGTATTGGAAGAATAAATATTGTTAAAATGAGTATAATATCTAAAGTAACTTATACATTCAATGGAATCCCTGTCCAGCTACCAACGATATTTTTCATAGAACTAGAACAAATAATCTCACAATTTGTATGGAAATACAAAAAACCTCGAATAGCCAAAGCAATCTTGAGGAAGAAAAATGTCACTGGGGGAATTAGCCTGCCGGACTTCAGGCTCTACTACAAAGCCACAGTCATCAAGACAGTATGGTACGGGCATAAATACAGAAACATAGATCAATGGAACAAAATAGAAAGCCCAGCTATAAATCCACGCACCTATGGATACCTTATCTTTGACAAAGGAGGCAAGAATATAAAATGGAGAAAAGACAGTCTCTTTAACAAGTGGTTCTGGGAAAACTGGTCAGCCACTTATAAAAGAATAAAACTAGAATACTTCCTAACACCATATACCAAAATAAACTCAAAATAGACTAGAGAGATAAACGTAAAACCAAAAACTATAAAACTCCTAGAGGAGAATGTAGGCGAAACACTCTCTGACATAAAACACAGCAGGATCCTCCAAGACCCACCTCCCAGAATATTGGAAATAAAAGCAAAAATAAACAAATGGGACCTAATTAAAATCAAAAGCTTCTGCACAGCAAAGGAAACTAAAGGCAAGGTGAAAAGACAGCCTTCAGAATGGGTGAAAATAATAGCAAATGAAACAACTGATAAAGGATTAATCTCCAAAATATACAAGCAGCTCCTGCAGCTCAATTCCAGAAAAATAAATGAGCCAATCAAAAAATGGGCCATAGAACTAAACAGACATTTCTCTAAAGAATTCATAAAGATGGCTAACAAACACATGAAAAAATGCTCAACATCTCTCATAATCAGAGAAATGCAAATCGAATCCACAATGAGATACCATTTCACACCAGTCAGAATGGCTGCTATCCAAAAGTCTACATGCAATAAATGCTAGAGAGGTTGTGGAAAAAAGGGAACCTTCTTACACTGTTGTTGGGAATGCAAACTAGTACAGCCACTATGGAGAACAGTGTGGAGATTCCTCGAAAAACTGGAAATAGAAATGCCATATGATCCAGCAATCACACTCCTGGGCATACACACCGAGGAAACCAGAATTGAAAGAGACACATGTACTCCAATGTTCATCGCAGCACTGTTTACAATAGCCAGAACATGGAAGCAACCTACATGTCCATCTGCAGATGAAAGGATAATAAAGCTTTGGTACATATACACAATGGAGTATTACTCAGCCGTTAAAAAGAATGCATTTGAATCAGTTCTAATGAGGTGGATGAAATTGGAGCCTATTATACAGAGTGAAGTAAGCCAGAAAGAAAAACACCAATACAATATACTAACGCATATATAGGGAATTTAGAAAGATTCAAATAATAACCCCATATACGAGACAGCAAAAGAGAAACAGATGTATAAAACAGTCGTAGGGATTCTGTGGGAGAGGGTGAGGATGGGATGGTTTGGGAGAATGGCATTGAAACATGTATATTATCTTATGTGAAACGAATCACCAGTTCAGGGTCGAGGCATGTTACAGGATGTTCAGGGCTAGTATGACACAGAGGGAAAATAAAGGTAGGAGGGAGGTGGGAGGGGGGTTCGGGAGAGGGACCTCATGTACACCCGAGGCGGATTCATGTCAATGTATGGCAAAACCAACCAATATAATATTGTAAAATAATTAGCCTCCAATAAAAATAAAAAAAAAAAAAAAACAGCTGTTCTCAGGGCATTATAACCAATGAATTCCAAAATGTCTATGGAAACACAAAGGAGTCAAAAGAGTCAATGCAATCTGCCACAAAGCCCTGAAATGGACATAGCAGGCTGCTTGATAGCCAATTAGACTATCACACTAGGATCATCAGGACAGCATGGTACTGGGAAGAAATCAAACACGCAGAACCAGATCCATGGAATGGAATTGAGGGTCCAGACATAAACCCAAGCTTCTACGGTCAACTCCTCGATGCCAAAGGAGGGGAGGTGATACGAATGAGAACAAGAGCCTCTGCAATGAAAGGCCGTGGGAATTGGAGATGGTTCCATCTGAACAATCACATTGGCTTTTGGTCTCAGAACACTTCATATTCAGTGAAACACATCAACGCAAAGCCTGAAGTGATGAAACTCCTGGAAATAAGCACGGGCCATAGGCTCCTTCATGTCATGGACTTCTCAACATGTGTGTGTGTGAGGGGAAGAAAATTGGGTCCCTTCAAGTCAAGGAAACAGTAAACCAAAGGACACCCACGGGCTTTCATCCACTTGAACAGATTTGCATCAGAAAAGCTGACCATTCACAAATCAAAATGGTAACAAACTGAACAAAAAAGAATATTAGCAAGCAGAATATCGGAGAAGGGGTTCCTACGCGTCTCCCAGAACAAACCCCAGACCTATCCCTTCCCCTAACACCAAATCCAACAACAAACCTTTAACTCACTAGACACGAAACCCTAAAGCCTCAAACAAGTTCAACAACATACATGCGTCCATGCATTCACATGCATGCGAGCATCCAGAGGAGAGACACAGAGAGGAAGAGACAGACTGAATTTGGAAAGGTCAAGAAAGAGAGGGAACGAGGGAGAGAGACTGAACAATGGAGAGGGGAAATGATTCGATTTCATAGAATTTGCATGAATCTCTCTTGTGGTTGGAAACAATGACTGTGCTTTTCCCCCAAGGGGGAAAATGACTCAAGATGATGAGACTCAAGGACAAGGATGCGGGGAGCCACTGTTGGGGCAGACTCCCCCAGCCTTCGAGGCCGAGTGAGGCAATTGAGGAGGATGGGGAAGGTTGATATCAGAGGGGGTGATGTCTGAATATGACTTTCCGGTCCTCCAAATGCAGGGGTCAAGAAATAGGCAGAAAGGGGACTGCCTTTTCCCAGGTCCCAAAGCCCATCCAGGCCTGATTCTGCCCCATTCTGTGCTAGGTCAGCCCGGTGTGGAATCCATCCTTTGGGAAGTCTCAGTGTCCAAGCTCCATGTGATAGCGGCCCAATGTTTGAACAGGCACTGGAGCTGTTCGTAGGCTGACAGACCTAGGTAGGAAATGGGAGAGTGACCCCCACTCTGCAGATGGAGAGAGTGGGGAAAACCTGCAGGGCACATGCCTTGCCCAGGGCCACTTCACTTCTGAGAAGGAGCCTGGGCTGAAAGCAGCTGTGTCCTCAGAGCTCAGGCCCTGGCTGCACCCAGGTCTCCCCAATGCTGTGGGGTGGGCTGTGTGTGTCACTGTGCCTGCACGTGGCCTAAGGGCGTGGGGAAACAGCCAGAAACCCAGAGGTTCCCTTGGGGAGCTTTGTGGAAGTGACCTCGGCCATGAACCAGGAAATGATGTCACTTCCTGGCAACAGAACCCAACAGAACCGGCAATCCTGGTATCCAGGCCTCCTCAGTGGAGAGGAGTCCCCAGCCAGATCACTTGCTTTCAAGATGTTCTGTTGTTTGCCCCTGCCCAGAGGCCGGGGCCTCAGGCGAACTCACACGCAGAGAATGTAGGAACGTGGATGACGTTGGCTCAGGGACCCCGGAGAGGCCTCTGGCCCTTTGCCCAAAGGAACAGAAAGGTAACAGGGAGGCCCAGGCCGGGTCCGGCCACCTCTCCCGTCCCACATGGGGAAGTCAGAGGCCTTTGCCTGTGTGTTGATGGGGGTTTCTCAGGGGTGTGTGTCTGCCTTAAGCAAGCCCAGCCGCATATTGGTCAGGAGCTCGTGGGTCGCTTTTGTCCACACCACAGGGGAGAGCAGGCTGGTGGCATTGGAAGCATCCGGGCAGAGCTGGCTGCACAGGCTGACCTCACTCCCTCAGGGGTATCTCTGTCCTCCCGATTGCGTATCTGAGCAGACACTCATCTCTGCGCTTTCTGGGAGCAGAAGGGCAGATGGGCAGAGGCAGCAGCCATCCTGGCCAGGCACAGCTCAGAAATATCGAAGGAGTGCTGCTGATGGTCACTGTCATTGTAGAGTGTCCCACCCGAAGTGGCTCCTGAGGGGAAAACCCCTACCACCACCCTGAGGGAGGGTTCAGAGCACTAGCCCCCTGCCCAGGAAGCCCAGTACAGGCTCCAGGTGAGCGTGGCCATGGAGGGCTCAGCCAAACTGGCGAAGAAGAGGAAGCAGGCAAGGCCTGCTGCACAGACACCACCAAGCACACACTCCGGGGCCCAGTCTCAGGCTGCCACGGAGCTCAGCACACCCGGCTCTGACCCAGAGCTCCGAGAAGCCCTTCCTTGGAGGCAGCAGGAGAGCCTAGAGCCCAGCAGTGCAGAGCACAGAGTTGAGGCTCCTGGGGCTGCTGCATGTGAGTGTGGGGAGGCGGTGCTTAGCCACACAGGCAGGAGTCCCCCAGAGTGGGGCTGGGCCTGGACCAAAGGCTGGCCTCACACCACCCATCTTGGAGACTGCAGAGAAGACTCCGAAGCAGGGCCTTCTTAGCGAATCTCTAGGAAGCCTTCATGTCCCCTTAGGCTCATGGCAAGGCTGGCATTTGGCAAACTCTTCTTCTCTCCCAGCTCTAGCTCTGCCCATGAAACTCAGCCAGCCTCCACGTACATGACCGGTCCCTACAGAGGTGGGAGCTCCAGGTGCAGGACGCAGGGATCCAATGAGGGGAGATCGAGACCTAAGACAACCCTCCCAAAGCTACGGGGCGAACCGGGTACTTGACAGTCCCTTGAGCACATTGGAACTCTGTACCTGCACGACTCCCAGCCCCAGGCTCCGATGTCTCACCATGCCTTCCAGAACCTCCACCTTCACGTGTACATGCACCTGCTTGGGCTTTGGCGGCAGAACCCGAGTCAGGGGCTGAGTGACCACCTGCACAAGGGCAGCCTGCCCTGGCTGCTGCCAAAGACTCAGACGCCCACCATGACTGTCCCACCCCTGCAGGGAGAACAGGTCCCTGCTCTGGACAGACTTCCAGAGCCCTTTCAGCAAACACATCGTCCAGGGGCGCGGTTGGCTCTGCAGCCTCCATCCATGTGTGTTCCCCGTGGACGCCGTCCACTCCCTCCCCACCCAGGGGAGATTGACTTCCCTTCCCCTGAGCTGATTTTCATCAGGCTTCTAGGCATCTTTCTTCTCATCTTTTATGTCTTTTATGGCTTTCTGTATATTTTTCTCACAAGTGTGTGCCAATAAATTTTCCTTCTTTGATGCCATTTGGGAAGATGGAGGTCTTCACAATGCTGTGTAAGCATCACCACTGTCTACATTCTGAAACACTCATTCTATCCCCCTCCCACTTCCCAGCAAAGCCTGGATTCATGGCAAGCACTCCCCGTTCCTCTCTCCCCCACCTGAAAACATTGAGTCTACTTCTTTCTGCATTTCTTCCCATCATTTCGGGATCCCCAATCAATGCCAATCACTAAAATGAGAGGAAACTGGATTTTGGTCTGACTGAAGGTGAAAGTTATAGTCTCTCATTATTGTTAGAGTCTTGGCATCCCCATGAATTCTACAGTCCATGGAATTCTCTAGGCCAGAAACCTGGAGTTGGTAGCTTTTCCCTTCTCCAGGGGATTGTTCTGACTCCCCACATATTGGAAGACCAAACTGGAGAATTCTGGTTTCTGTGTCATTTGAAGGAGCCTTTGGATATCTGAATGGACTGTGTAGGTCCTTTCAAGATATCATCTGCCAAAAGAAGTCGTCACGGCAAATGTGCTCAGAATCTCCAGGTAGGTCGTCCGTTGTAAGTGGGACGCATCAGGCACAAGTGAAAGGCTAAGTTCTTCCGCCGATACAAACAAACTCACAGCAATAAACCATGCAGGATAAATGGAAAGATAAAACCACACCAACAAAGCGAGAAGTGTTCCTCAGAACACAAGGCCAGAGAAAGACAAACCATCCTTGTGGCACCCACATCCTCGAGAAAATCAGTTATAAGGAAGGAAACAGAAGAAACATGTGCAGGTCCAATGGCAGGCAAAGCACATGGCTAGTGTAGCTCAGAGATAGCCTGACACTTTGCATGGACACGTGGGAAAAGGGACATACATTGTAGGTGGAGGTGGCCATCATCTCAGAGCTAGGTGCTCAGGATGCTGACAACCAGCCTTCGGGACCACAAGAGGGAGTGGAGGGCCTAGCAGATCCCATAGACATCTCTCTCGCTATGTGGGAGAAGAGTGTGACGGACCCATCATAGTCCCACAGGAACATCACTTGACGATCAGTGCCCAACCTCAGGGTGGATCTCACTCCACTTCTGGCACAGTGGCTCCTGTCCTCTGAGATGCTCACCTCTGGCGGTCTGAAGCTGCAGGCCTGCTGGGCGCCTTTGGAGACGAAACTCCCTTCAGCTGCTCACACAGCCAAGGGCACACAAGGATGCCTGTGGAATCTGGATGACAGATGGAAGTTCAGAGCCTTGTCACCCTGAACTTGGGATTGGTGCTGAAAGGGAGGCCACACCCAACTCCCTTTTCACTGGACACAGCGTCCCTGAGCTAGAACTGCTGAATCCATTCTTCTGTGGAAATGCAAGCTGAAAAACACCCATCTTTCCGAGAAGATATCCAAAAGAGTTTAGGAGCAACACATTTGGAAACCAGAGGGGATGACATGCATGTCTATGGAAACTTGACACCTCTCAACAAATGCACTTGAAATGATTCCTAGACATATGTTCCATGCAAAACGGTTCACAAATCCAGAAGGAAATGGAGCAGAGATTAGCATGAGTTCTGTGTCTTCACACACAATACAGAAAGGCACTACACAAAGAGTAACAAGGGAACACAGTGAACTTTGTCAAATCCAAGATTTGGACTCTGGGAAAAACCGTCTGAAAAGCGCAAATGACACATCCCAGGCTGGGAGACAACTGTTTGCATACACAGAGCTTAGGCAGGATTTGGCTCTTAATACAAAAATGACATGAACACAAATGGGCCTGAAGGAGACACCAGGAGAAGGAAGGGACAGGGAGAGTACACCGGATGACGCCCAGCACTGAGGCCTGAGAAATACGGTCTAGCTGCATTCCCCGAGCCCCGTGGGACCCTGGAATAGGCCTGTTCTACCTGGAGGCTCAGAGAAAAGCACAGTGAGGAAGGGGAAGAAAAATCCTTGGTATTTCTAACACTTCCAGCAAACGCTTAGAAGAAGGCAATTATCAACCCCACCGACAGTGACATTCCCTGAAAGGCAATAGCTAGGAGTCCATCTAACCCAGGAGGGAAGGCCTTCTTCTCAGAGAACTGCAAGAGATGGATGAAAGAAGGTGAAGCCCAACAATCCAATGGAAAATAAGCTGTGCTCACGGATCAGAGGAATTCCTCCTGGTAAGATGATGTCACTTCCCCCTCCCCCCAACCCCCACCATGGGGCAATCCAGAGTTTCCACGCTATTCCTCTCAAAATACCAACGGGTGTTCTCAGGTCATTATAACCAAAGAATTCCAGAATATCTTTGGAAAAACAAAGGAGTCAAAATAGTCAATGCAATCTGCCACAAAGCCCTGAAATGTACATAGCAGGCTGCCTGATAGCCAATTAGAGTATCACACTAGGATCATCAGGACAGCAGGGTACTGGGAAGAAATCAAACACGCAGAACCAGATACATGGAATGGAATTGAGGTTCCAGAAATAAACCCAAGCATCAACGGTCAATTCCTCAATGCCAAAGGAGGGGAGGGGATACGAATGGGAACTAGAGCCTCTGCAACGAAAGGCGTTAAGAAATGGAGATGGTTCCATCTGAACAATCACATTAGCTATTGTTCTAATAACATTTCAGATTTAGGGAAACACGTCAATACAAACCTGAAGTGATGAAACTCCTGGAAAGAAACAAGGGCCATTGGCTCCTTAATGTCAGGGACTTCTCAACACGTGTGTGGGAGGGGGAAGAAAATTGGGTCTCTTCAAGTCAAGGAAACAGGAAACCAAAAGACACAAACTTTCTTCCATCCACTGAACAGCTTTGCATTAGAAAAGCTAAGCATTCACTTATCAAAATGGTAACAATCTGAACACAAAAGAATATTTGCAAGCAGAATATCGGAGAAGGGGTTCCTTCATAAAAGAGACTGAGAACTCACACCACTAAGTCTCCCAGGACAAACCCCAGACATATCCTTTCCCCTAACACGAACTCCCACCCAAAACCTTTACCTCACTTGAAATGAAACCCTAAAGCCTCACCCTAGGTCAAAAATTCCCCAGCGATCAAAGCAAAGAAATAGAGGAAAACAACAGAATAGGAAAAACAAGAGATCTTTTCAAGAAAATTAGAGATATCAAGGGAACATTTCATGCAAAGATGGGCTCGATAAAGGACAGAAATGTTATGTACCTAACAGAAGCAGAAGATATTAAGAAGAGGTGGCAAGAATACACAAAAGAACTGTACAAAAAATATCTTCAAGAACAAGATAATCACAATGGAGTTATCACTCACCCGGAGCCAGGTATCTTGGAATGTGAAGTCAAGTGGGCCTTAGAGAGCATCACTACAAAGAAAGCTAGTGGAGGTGATGGAATTCCAATTGAGCTATTTCAAATCCTAAAAGATGATGCTGTGAAAGTGCTGCACTCAATATGCCAGCAAATTTGGAAAACTCAGCAATGGCCACAGGACTGGAAAAGATCAGTCTTCATTCCAATCACAAAGAAAGGCAATGCCAAAGAATGCTCAAACTACAGCACAATTGCACACATCTCACACACTAGTAAAGTCATGCTCAAAATTCTCCAAGCTAGGCTTCAGCAATATGTGAATCAAGAACTTCCAGATGTTCAAGCAGGTTTTAGAAAAGGCAGAGGCACCAGAAATCAAATTGCCAACATCGGCTGGATCATGGAGAAAGCAAGAGAGTTCCAGAAAAACATCTATTTCTGCTTCATTGACTATGCCAAGGCCTTTGACTGTGTGGATCACAATAAACTGTGGAACATTCTGAAAGAGATGGGAATCCGAGACCCCCTGACCTGCCGCTGGAGAAACCTGTATGCAGGTCAGGAAGCAACAGTTAGAACTGGACATGGAAGAACAGATTGGTTCCAAATAGGAAAAGGAGTACGTCAATGTTGTATATTGTCACCCTGCTTATTTAACTTCTATGCAGAGTACATCATGAGGAACGCTGGGCTGGAAAAAGCACAAGCTGGAATCAAGTTTGCCAGAAGAAATATCAATAACCTCAGATATGCAGATGACACCACTCTTATGGCAGAAAGTGAAGAGGAACTCAAAGGCCTATAGATGAAAGTGAAAGAGGAGAGTGAAAAGGTTGTCTTGAAGCTTACCATTCAGAAAACGAAGATCATGGCATCTGGTCCCATCACTTCTTGGGAAATAGATGGAGAAACAGTCGAAACAGTGTCAGACTTTATTTTTTGGGGCTCCAAAATCACTGCGGATGCTCTTTGCAGCCATGAAATTAAAAGACGCTTACTCCTTGGAAGGAAAGTTATGACCAGCCTAGATAGCATATTAAAAAGCAGAGACATTACTTTGCCAACCAAGGTCCGTCTAGTCAAGGCTATGGTTTTTCCCGGGGTCATGTATGGATGTGAGAGTTGGACTGTGAAGAAAGCTGATCGCCGAAGAATTGATGCTTTTGAACTGTGGTGCTGGAGAAGACTCTTGAGAGTCCCTTGGACTGCAGGGAGATCCAACCAGTCCATTCTAGAGGAGATCAATCCTGGGTGTTCATTGGAAGGACTTATGCTAAAGCTGAAACTTCAACACTTTGGCCACCTCATGCGACGAGTTGACTCACTGGAAAAGACTCTGATGCTGGGAGCGATTGGGGTAGGAGGAGACGGGGAGGACAGAGAATGAGGTGGCTGGATGGCATTACCGACTCGATGGACATGAGTTTGAGTGAACTCCGTGAGTTGGTGATGGACAGGGAGGCCTGGCGTGCTGTGGTTCATGGGGTTGCTAAGAGTCGGACACGACTAAGCGACTGAACTGAACTGAACTGAACTGAAGGTCAACAATATACATGCGTACATGCATTTCTCAGTCATGCAAGCATCCAGAGGAGAAACACAGAGAGGAAGAGACAGACTGAATTTGGAAAGGTCAAGAAAGAGAGGGAACGAGGGAGAGAGACTGAACAATGGAGAGAGTAAATGAATCGATTTCACAGTATTTCCATGAATCTCACTTGAGTTTGGGAAAAGTAACAGTGCCAATTCACCCTGAAAGGGGGAAAATGACCCAAGATGATGAGACTCAAAAACAAGTATGCGGGAAGCCACTATTGGGGCAGGCTCCACCACCCCTCGAGGCAGAGTTCGACAATTGAATAGGACGAGGAATGTTGATATCAGAGGCGGCGATGTCTGAATATTACCTTCCGGTCCTCCCAATGGTGGGGTCAAGAAATAGGCAGGAAGTGGACTTCATCTTTGAAGGTCCCAGAGCCCATCTAGGCTTGATTCTGCCCCATTCTGTGCTAGGTCAGCCCTGTGTGGAATCCATCCATTTGGAAGTCTCAGTGTCCTAGCTCCATGTGAGAGCGGCCCAAAGTTTGAACAGGCACTGGAGCTGTTCGTAGGTTGACAGACCTAGGCAGGAAATGGGAAAGTGATCCTCACTCTGCAGATGGAGAGACTGTGGAAACCCTGCGGGGTACATGGCTTGCCCAGGGCCACATCACTTCTGAGAAGAAGGAGCCTGGGCTGAAAGCAGCTGTGTCCTCAGAGCTCAGGCCCTGGCTGCACCCTGGTCTCCTCAAGGCTGTGGGTTGTGCTGTGTGGGTGTCAATTTGCCTGCACGTGTCCTGAGGGCATGGGGAAACAACCAGAAACACAGAGGTTCCCTTGGGGAACTTTGTGGAATGGACCTTGGCCACGAAAGCAGGAAATGATATCACTTCCTGGAAAAACAACCCAACAGAACACAAAACCCGGGTTTCCAGGCCTCCCCAGCAGAGACGAGCCCCCAGCCAGATCGCTTGCTTTCAAGATGTTCTGCTGTTTGCCCCTGCCCAGAGGCCAGGGCCTCAGGCAAGTTCACAGGCAGAGTGTGTGGGAACGCGGTCGACGCTGGCTCAGGGCCCCCAGAGAGGCCTCTGATCCTTTTCCCGAAGGAACCGAAAGGTAACAGGGGAGACCCAGGCCAGGTCAGGCCACCTCTCCTGCCCCATATGGGGAAGCCTGAGGCCTTTCCTTGTGTGTGGATGGGGGTTTCTTGGGGTGTGTCTGCCTCAGGCAAGCCCAGCCGCATATGGGTCAGGAGCCCGTGGGTCGCTTGTGTCCACACCCCAGGGGAGAGCATGCTGGGTGGCATGGGGAGTGTCCGGGCTGAGCCATGTGCCCAGGCTGACCTCACACCCTCATGGGGTTCTCCGTCCTACCCGGTGGGTACTGAGCAGACACACGTATCTGTTTTTTTTTGGGAGCAGAAAGGCAGACGGGCAGAAACTTTAGACATCTTGTCCAGGCTCAGCTCAGAAATATTGAAGCAGGGCTGGCTGGTGGTCACTATCATTGCATAGCGTCCCACCCGAGGTGGCCCCTGAGGTTCACACCCCATCAACATCCAAGAGGGAGGTTTCAGAGCACCACTCCCTGCCCTGGAGGCCCAGTGCAGGCTCCAGGTGAGCGTGACCACGGAGGGCTCAGGCGAACTGGCGATGAAGAGGAAGCGGGCAAGGCCTGCTGCTCAGACACCACCCAGCACACACCCGAGTACCCAGTCTCAGGCTGCCACTGAGCTCAGCACAGCCAGCTCTAAAGCAGAGCGCTGAGAAGCCCTGCCTCGGAGGCAGCAGGAGGACCTGGAACCCAACACAGCAGAGCACAGAGGTGAGGCGGCTGGGGATGCTGCATGTGAGTGTGGGGAGGCGGTGCTGAGCCACACAGGGAGGAGTCCTCAAGAGCTGAGGCTGGGCCTGGACCAAAGGCTGGACTCAAACCACCCATCTTGGAGACTGCAGAGAAGACACCAATGCTGGGCCTTCTTAGTGCATCTCTAGGAAACTTTCATGCCCACTTAGGCACATGGCAAGGCTGGATTGTGGAAAACTCTTCTTTTCCCCAAGCTCTAGCTCTGGCCGTCAAACTCATCCAGCCTCCACGAACAAGACCTCTCCCTACAGAGGTGGGAGCTCCAGGTGCAGGACCCAGGGATCCAATGAGGGGAGATCGAGACCTGAGACGTCCCCACCCAAAGACATGGGGCAAGCCGGGTCCTGGCCAGCACCCTCAGCACATTGGATCTCTGTGCCTGCAGGACCCCCAGCCCCAGGCCCTGATGTCCTACCGCACCTTCCAGAACCTCCACCTCCACGTGCACTTGCACCTGCTTGGGCTTTGGCGGCAGAACCCTAGTCAGGGCCTGAGAGACCACCTGGGCAGGGGCAGCCTGCCCTGGCTCCTGCCAAGGACTCAGACGCACACCATTTCTGTCCCTCCCCTGCAGGGAGAACAGGCCCCAGTTCTGGACATAGACTCAGAGCCCTTTTGGAAAATACCTGGTCCATGGGTGCGGTTGGCTCTGCAGCCTCCATCCCTGTGTGTTCCCCGTGGACGCCGTCCACTCTCTCCCCACCCAGGGGAGATTGAATTCCCTTGCCCTGAGCTGATTTTCATCAGGCTCCTTGGCATCTTTCTTCTCATCTTTATGATTTTTGTGGCTTTATGTATATTTTGCTCATAAGTGTGTATCAGTAAATATTCCTCCCTTGAAGCCATCTGGGAATATGGACGCCTTCACAATGCTCTGTCAGCATCACCACTGTCTACATTCAGACACCCTCATTCTATTCCCCCCATTTCCCAGCAAAGCCTATATTCATGGCAAGCACTCCCCGTTCCTCTCTCCCCCTCCTGACAACATTGAGTCTACTTTTCTCTGCATTTCTTCCCATCCTTTTGAGGCCACAATCAATGCCAATCACTGAAATGAAAGGATACTGGATTTTCCTCTGACTGAAGTTGAAAGTTGCAGTCTCTCAGTATTGTTAGAATCTTGGCATCGCCATGAATTCTACAGTCCGTGGAATTCTCTAGAGCAGAATCCTGGAGTGGGTAGCTTTTCCCTTCTCCAGGGGAGTTTCTGACTCCCCACATATTGGAAGACCAAACTTTAGAATTCTCGTTTCTATGTCATTTGAAGTAGCCTTTGGGTATCTGAAAGGACAGTGTAGGTCCTTTCAAGATGTCATCTGCCAAACGAAGCCTCTTGGCAAATGTGCTCAAAATCTCCAGGTAGGCAGTGCTGTGGTAATTGGGACTCCTCAGGCACAAGGGGAATGCTGAGTTCTTCTGCCGGAACAAACAAACTCACAACAATAAACCAGGCAGGAGAAATGGAAAGATAAACCCACACCAACAAATGGAGAAGTGTTCTTCAGAGCACAAAGCCAGAGAAAGACCCACCATCCTTTTGGCCCCCATATCCTCGAGAAAATCAGTGATCGGGAAGGAAAGAGAAGAAACATATGCAGGTCCAATGAGAGGAAATGCACATGTCTCGTGTAGGTCAGAGATGGCCTGACACTTCGCATGGATACGCGGGCAAAGGGAAACACAGTGCAGGTGGCAGTCGTCATCATCTCAGAGCTAGGTGCTCCAGATGGTGACAACCAGCCTTCGGGACCACAAGAGGGAGCCGAGGGCCTAGCAGAGCCCATAGACATCTCTCTCTCTCGCTCTCTGGGAGAAGAGTGTGCAGGACCCATCAAAGTCCCACAGGAGCATCCTTTGGCGATCAGTGGCCACCCTCAGGTTGGATCCCACTCCACTTCTGGCACGGTTGTTTCTGTCTGCTGAGATGCTTACCTCTGGCGGTCCGAAGCCACAGGCCTGCTGGGCGCCTGTTGAGACTAAACTCCCTTCAGCTGCTCACACAGCCAATGCCAAATGAGGATACCTGTGGCCTGCGACTCACAGATGGAAGATCAGAATCCTGTCAACCGATCTGGGGATCGGTGCTGAAAGGGAGGCTGCACCCGAGTCCCTTTTCACTGGAAACAGAGAAAGTCTGATTGGCTATTGTTCGTCGGGAACATCCAGAAAGTTTAATTAGCGGATAGGGCGAACTGCACGTGGAGTGCAGAATTTCATGGTTTTTCTCGAATTGCGGCTTGAAGCTTGGAGGTCTTCTCGAGTTACGACGGGAACCACTGTGACTCGCTAATTTTGCCTCATGGAAGTCAGGTCTCCTGTCGTGTTGTAAGTGGAACTTCGTGATTCCTTTCGAGTCGTTGCAGGGCATGAGGGCCACATTTAGACTTGAGAGGGTAAACTCAGTTTTCCTCTCCAGTGGCCACAGGGATCTTGGGGTTGCTATGAAAGTTCCCCTGGGGAGTCAGGCCTAGTCTTCGTTGAGGAGGGAACTAAGATTTCCCCCCAAGTTGTAAAAGGATTATCAGGCCCGCTATCTGTTTGAGCGGGAAATTTGGACTTTTTCGAGAGGCTCAGCGGGGGATTAATGCCTCTGATCACGTTAGGAGTTGATATTCCGTGTTCCACTGGAGCTGCTGCAAACACAACATGACTCATCTCTAGTTGAGTGTGAACTCGGAGTCCTTTGACCTTGCTGCAGTATCTATTGGGTTGCCCTCGAGTATCAGTAGATGTGACAGGACTCATCAAGTGGTGTGAGTGGAAGTTGGGATTCCGCTTCATTTGAAAGTGGAATGTCCCATTATCTTCAGCTGAGGTGTGATCACAGGCCTTCTCTTAAATTGTGGTGGGGAAATTCAGTTTTCTTCTCTCATCGGGATGGGTAGCTCTGGACGACCCTTAAGTTGCATCAAGGAAGTCAAGCCTCATATCGAATTTGGAAAAGGAACTCGGGACTTCTGTCTATGTGTTTCAGGAAAAAAAGATTACCTCATCTTGCTTTGAAAGAGGAATCTCGAGGTTTTGCTCGAGTTGCTATGGGAAGTTTGGTGATCCACTCGAGTAACGACGGGAATATCAGGGAGCCTCCCGTGTTGTCTCTAGGAAGTCAAAACTCCTTTCCATTTGCAAGAGGAAACTTAGGATTCCTTGGCTTTGCTGCAAAGAAAGAGGTCTGCATCTAGATTCGCGTCGGTTTAACTCAGCATTCCTCTCCAGTAGAAACAGAGTTCTTAGGATTGCTCTCAAATTTCACCTGGGGAGTCAGGCCTCCTCTCGTTTTCAGACTTGGAACTCCGCTTCCTTCTCGATTTGTAAAAGGGGTGTTAGGCCACAGTTGAGTTGAACTTGTACCTGGAGATTGTATTGAGAATGCTCGGGGAGTCAGGTCTCCACTCGTCTTGTGAGTTGATCCTCGAGGATACATTTGAATCTGTTCAGTGGAATCAGACAATATCTCGAGAGGGTGGGCACACCGGTACCTTTTCCAATTGTGTTTTGAAACCCTGTGGATATTCCCGAGTTTCAAGGTGGTACTGGCCTCCTTGTACTGTGCAACGGGAATGTCCGGATTCCATTCCAGACATAGCAGTGGGATCGACTGTCATCTGGAAAAGAGAACTGGAAACAGGGCACTTTGTCAGTTGTGGCAGGAAACTCGGTGTTCTTCTTGATTGGGATGGGGTAGGTCGGTGTAATTTTTCAGTCACATAAAGGACGTTAAGAACCTTTTGGAGTTTCCAACGGGAACGTGGGACTGCCCTTGAGAATCTGCAATGGAAATGCTCCTTATCTCGCCTTTAGGGCAAAATCTTGTTGTTTCTCTCGAGTTGCGGAGTGAAGCTTGATATCTCTCTCCAGTTGCGAAGGGAACCTAGGAAATCGTTCGTGTTGCTTCAGGGAATTCAGGTCTCCTGTCATTTTCGAAGGGGTACTTCGGGATTACTCTTGAGACGTGGAATGGGAATAGGATCTCCTCTGCTGTTGAGTTGGAAAAACGTGTGCTCCTCTCCAGTGGGGACAGCTATGTCGGGTAGTTTTTGAGTCGCATAAAGGGTGTCAAGTACCCATTCGAATTTCAAGCGGGTATGTGGGATTTCTCTTGAGACTCTGCAATGAAAAATTTCCTCATCTGGCATTGAAGGGATAATCTTGTGGTTTTTCTCGAGTTGCGGCTGGAAGCTTGAGGTTCTTCTCGAGTTGTGACGGAGACCTCAGGAACTCTCTCGTGTTGTCCCATGGAAGTCATGTCTCCTATCATGTTGGAAGGGAAACCTCGGGATTCCTCTCTAGGCACAGCAGAGGAATAGGGCCGCATCTAGCGTTGAGTTGGTCAACTGTGTGTTCCTCTCCAGTGGCGACAGGGATCTGGGAGTTGCTACGAAGTTTTTACTGGGGGTCAGGTTTCGTTTCGATTTGAGGCATGGAATTCTGCTTTTCTTTCGAGTTATAAAAGAGGAATCTATCCTCGTGTCGAGATCAGGCCGTTCATTAGGGCTTTTTCTATAGCCTCATCATGGGTGTCAGGTATCCTGTCCTGTTGTGATGTCATAGTCGGTTTTACCTTGGAGCTTTGCTAGATCCTCAGGACCTACCTCGCTTGGAGGGGGAACTCATAGCAGCGGGTAGCTTGTAGTCTCTCTCGAGTTATGACAGGGACCTCAGGAACTCGCTCGTTTTGCTTCTGAGAAGTCAGGTCTCCTTTCGTGTTGCAAGGAAAGCTTCGGGATTACCCTCGAGGTGTGGAATGGGAATAGGGCCTCATCTAAGAATGAGTCTGTATATTGTGTTCTCCACTTCTGTGGGGACTGCTATGTCAGGGAATTTTTGTGTCGCATAAAGGGTGTCAAGTACCCCAACGAGTTTCAAGCGGGAATGTGGGATTGCTCTTGAGACTCTGCAGCAGAAAATTTCCTCATCTCACATTGATGGGCGAATTTTTTGGTTTTGGTCCAGCTGAGGCTGGTAGCTTGTAGTTTCTCTTGAGTTGCGACGGGGATCTCAGGATATTGCCGGGGTTGTCCCAGGGAAGTCTGGCCTGCTTTCGTGTTGGAACGGAATCCCCAGTATTCTTCCCGTGGCGCACCAGAGGAATAGGACCGAATCTAGCTTTGTGTAGGTAAATTGTGTGCTCTTCCTCAGTGGGGCCGGTTATGTTGCGGAAGTTTTGAGTCGCATAAAGGGTGTCAAGTACCCTTTCGAGTTTCAAGCAGGAATGTGGAATTTTAATGAGACTCTGCATTGGAAAATTTCCTCATCTCGCCTTGAGGGCTGAATCTTTTAGTTTCTCTCAAGTTGTGGCGGGAAGACTGTGGTCCTAATCGAGTTTCGACAGGGACCTCAGGAACTCACTCATGGTCTTCAGGGACATCAGTTCTCCTTTCGTGTTGCAAGGACAGCTTCGGGATTACTGTGGAGGCATGGAATGGGAACAGGGCATGACCTAAGTTTGAGTCCGGAAATTGTGTGCTCCTCAGTACTGGGGACAGCTATGTCAGGGAACGTTTTGGGTCGCATAAAGGGTGTCAAGTACCCGTACGACTTTCAAGCGGAAATGTGGGATTTCTCTTGAGACTCTGCAGCAGAAAAGTCCCTCATCATGCCTTGAGGGCAGAATGTTGTGGTTTTTCTTGAGTTGCGGCGGGAACCTTGGAGTCCCTCTCGAATTGGGACGGGGACCTCAGGAACTTGCTCCCATGGACCCTGGAAAGTCAGGTCTCCTTTCGTGTTGGAAGGGCAACTTAGAGAATCCTGTCGAGGCGTGGAATGGGAATTGGGCCTCATCTAGAGATGAGTCTGTTAATTGTGTGCTCCTCTCCTGTGGGGACGGCTTAATCAGGGAGCTTTTTGTGTTGCAGAAAGGCTGTCAACTATCCGTTCGAATTTAAACCGGGAATGTGGGGTTTCTCTTGAGACTCTGCAGCAGAAATATTCCTCATCTCACATTGATGGGGAATCTTTTGATTTTTCTCGCTTTGCAGCGGGAAGCATGTGGTCTCTCTCGAGTTACGTCGGGGACCTCAGGAACTCGCTCGTGTTGCTTCAGGGAGGTCAGGTCTTCTTTTGTGTTGCAAGAGAGCTTCTGGATTACTCTGGAGGCGTGGAATGAGAATAGGGCCTCATCTAAGAATGAGTCTTTAAATTATGTTCTCCTCTCCATGCGGGCAGCTTTATCATGGAACATTTTGAGTCGTAAAAAGGGTGTCAAGTACCCGTAAGAGTTTCAAGCGGAAATGTGGGATTTCTCTTGAGCCTCTACAGCGGAAAATTTTCTCATCTCACATTGAGGGTAGAATCTTGTGGTTTTTCTCGAGTTGTGCCAGGAAGCTTGGGGTCCCTCTCTAGTTGCGCCGGGGACCTCAGGAATTCGCTTTTGTTGCTTCAGCGAAGTCAGGTCTCCTTTCTTTTTGCAAGAAGAGCTTCGGGATTACTCTCGAAGCGTGGAATGGGAATAGGGCCTCATATAACATTGAGTCCGTAAATTGTGTGCTCCACAGCACTGGAGACTGCTATGTCAGGGAACTTTTTGAGTCACCTAAACGGAGTCAAGTACCCATTTGAGTTTCAAGCGGGAATGTGGGATTTCTCCTGAGACTCTGCAGCAGAAAATTTCCTCATGTCACATTGATGGGGGAGTCTTGTGGCTTTTATCGAGTTGCGCAGGGAAGCTTGGGGTTCTTCTCAAGTTGTCACGGGGACCTCAGGAAGTCACTCTTGTTGCCCCAGTGAAGGAAGGTCTCCTATAATGTTGGAAGGGGAACCTCGGGATTCCTCTCCAAACACAGCAGATGAATAGGCCCATATCTAGTGTTGATTTTGTCAACTGTGTGTTCCTCTCCAGTGGGGATATGCATCTTGGAGTTGCTCTCAACATGGTCTCTTCTCGTGTTCAGGCATGGAACTCCACTTTCTTCTCGATTTGAAAAAGGGGCGTTAGACCACAGTCAATTTGAATTTGTAACTGGAGATTGTATCGAGAATTCTCGGGGAGTCAGGTCTCCATTCTTCTTGTGAGTTGATACTCGAGGATACATTTGTATCTGTGCCATGGAATCATACAATATCTCTAGAGGGTGGGGACATCGGTTCCTTTTCCAATTGTGTTTTGAAACCCTGTGGATCCTCCCTAGGTTCAAGGTGGTCCTGGCCTCCTCCTAGGGTGCGACGGAAACGTCCGGATTCCATTCCAAAGCAGGTGAATCGACTGTCATCTGGAAAACAAGACTGTATAACGGGGCACTTTGTCAGTTGTGGCAAGAAACTCAGTGTTCCTCTCAACTGGGGTGGGGTATGTCGGTGTAATTTTTGAGTCGCATAAAAGATGTAAAGTTACCTGTCATGTTGGAAGCTGGAATGTGGGGTTTCTTTTGAGAATCTACAACGGAAATGTTCCTTATCACGCTTTGAGGGCAGAATTTTCTGGTTTTCCTCGAGGTGTGGTGGGAAGCTTCTGGTCCCTCTCGAATTGTGATGGGGAACTGAGGAACTCGCTTGTGTTTCCCCAGGAAAGCCAGGTCTCCTTTCGTGTTGGAAGAGGAATTTCAGGATTCCTCTGGAGGTGTGGAATGGGAATTGGGCTTCATATAGAGATGAGTTCGTTATTGTGTGCTATTCCCCTGTGGGTTCGGCTTAATTAGGAAGGTTTTGTGTCATAGAAAGTGTGTCAAGTAGCAGTTCGAGTTTCAAGCAAGAATGTGGGATTTCTCTTGAGACTCTGCAGCAGAAAAGTTCCTCATGTCACATTGATGGGGGAATCTTGTGATTTCTCTCAAGTTGTGGTGGGAAGCTTGTAGTCTATCACGAGTTATGACCGGGACCTCAGGAACGCGCTCATAATGCTTCAGGGAAGTCAGGTCTCCTTTCGTGTTGCTAGGAGAGCTTCGGGATTACTCTCCAGGCGTGGAATGGGAATAGGGCCTCATCTAAGAATGAGTCTGTATATTGTGTTCTCCTCTCCAGTGGGGACAGCTATGTCTGGGAACTTTTTGAGTCGCATAAAGGGTGTCAGGTACCCCTACGAGTTTCAAGCGGCATTGTGGGATTTCTCTTGAGACTCTGCAGCAGAACACTTCCTTATCTCTCATTGATGGGGAAACCTGTGGTTTATTTCGAGTTACGGCGGGAAGCTCCGGGTTGCTCTGGAGTTGCTACGGGAACCTCAGGAACTCTCTCGTGTTGTCCCAGGGAAGTCTGGTCTCCATTCGTGTTGGAAGGGGAACCACAGTATTCTTCCCGTGGCGCAGCAGAGGAATAGCGCCGAATCTAGCATTGTGTAGGTAAATTGTGTGCTCTTCCTGAGTGGGGCCGGTTATACCATGGAAGTTTTGAGTGGCATAAAAGGTGTCAAGTCCTCCTACGAGTTTCAAGCGGGAATGTGGCATTTCTCTTGAGACACTGTAGCAGAAAAATTCCTCATCTCTCATTGATGGCCGAATTTTTTGGTTTTTTTCCAATTGCGGTGGGGAGTTTGTAGTCTCTCTCGAGTTACGACAGGGATCTCAGGATATTGCTGATGTTGTCCCTGGGAAGTAGGGTCTCCTTTCGCATTGGAACGGAACCACGGTATTCTTCCCATGGCGCAGCAGAGGAATAGGGCCGAATCTAGCGTTGTGTAGGTAAATTGTGTGCTCTTCCTCAGTGGGGCCGGTTATGTTGGGGAAGTTTTGAGTCGCATAAAGGGTGTCAAGTACCCTTTCGAGTTTCAAGCAGGAATGTGGAATTTTAATGAGACTCTGCATTGGAAAAAATCCTCATCTCGCCTTGAGGGCTGAATCTTTTGGTTTTTCTCAAGTTGTGGCTGGAAGCTTGTGGTCCCTCTCGAGTTGCAACGGGGACCTCAGGAACTCACTCGTGGTCTTCAGGGACATCAGTTCTCCTTTCGTGTTGCAAGGACAGCTTCGGGATTACTGTCGAGGAGTGGAATGGGAACAGGGCATGACCTAAGTTTGAGTCCGGAAATTGTGTGCTCCTCAGTACTGGGGACAGCTATGTCAGGGAACGTTTTGGGTCGCATAAAGGGTGTCAAGTACCCGTACGACTTTCAAGCGGAAATGTGGGATATCTCTTGAGACTCTGCAGCAGAAAAGTCCCTCATCATACCTTGAGGGCAGAATGTTATGGTTTTTCTTGAGTTGCGGCGGGAACCTTGGAGTCCCTCTCGAATTGGGATGGGGACCTCAGGAACTCGCTCCCATGGACCCTGTAAAGTCAGGTCTCCTTTCGTGTTGGAAGGGCAACTTAGAGATTCCTGTCGAGGCGTGGAATGGGAATTGGGCCTCATCTAGAGATGAGTCTGTTAATTGTGTGCTCCTCTCCTGTGGGGACGGCTTAATCAGGGAGCTTTTTGTGTCGCAGAAAGGGTGTCAACTATCCGTTCGAACTTAAACCGGGAATGTGGGGTTTCTCTTGAGACTCTGCAGCAGAAATATTCCTCATCTCGCATTGATGGGGAGTCTTTTGATTTTTCTCGAGTTGCGGCACTAAGCATATGGTCTCTCTCGAGCGACATCGGGGACCACAGGAACTCTCTCTTGTTGCTTCAGGGAAGTCAGTTCTCCTTTCGTGTTGCAAGAATGTTTCTGGATTAACTGGAGTCATCTAGAGAATAGGGCTTCATCGAGGAATCAGTCTGTAAATTGTGTTCTCCTCTCCGTGCAGGCAGCCATTTCATGGAACTTTTTGAGTCACATAAAGGGTGTCAAGTACCCGTAAGAGTTTCAAGCGGAAATGTGGGATTTCTCTTGAGACTCTGCAGCGGAAAATTTCTCATCTCACACTTAAGGTGGAATCTTGTAGTTTTTCTCAATTTGTGGCAGGAAGCTTAGGGACCCTCTCAAGTTGTGCCGGGGACTTCAGGAATTCACTCGTGGTGCTTCAGGGAAGTCATGTCTCCTTTCGTTTTGCAAGAAGAGCTTCAGGATTACTCTCAAAGCGTGGAATGGGAATAGGGCCTCATCAAAAGTTGAGTCCGTAAATTGCGTGCTCCTCTCCAGTGGGGACAGCATAGTCAGGGAACTTTTTGTGTCACAGAAAGTGTTTCAATTGCCCTTTCGAATTTCAAGTGGGAATGTGTGATTTCTCTTGAGACTATGCAGGAGAAATATTCCTCATCTGGCATTGAGGAGAGAATCTTGTGGTTTTTCTCGAGTTGCAGCTGAAAGCTTGGGGTCCCTTTTGGTTTGAGACGGGGATCTTAGGAACTGAATAGTGTAGCCCAAGGGAAGTCAGGTCTCTTTTCTTCTGATAGGGGAACCTCGAGATTACTCTTTAGGCGTGGAATGGGAATAGGGTATCATCTAAAGTTTAGTCCATAAATTGTGTTCTCCTCTTAGGTGGGGAGAGCTATGTCAGCGAATGTCTTGAGTCGCATAAAGGATGTCATGTATCCATTTGAGTTTCAAGTGGGAATGTGGGATTTCTCTTGAGAATCTGCAGGGGAAATTTTCCTCATCTCACCTTGAGTGCAGAATCTTGTGGTTTTTCTGTGGTGTGGCATGAAGCTTGGGGTCCTTCTAGAGTTGCGACGGGGCCCTCAGATATTCGCTGGTCATGCCCCAGGGAAGTCAGGTCTCCTTGCATGTTGGAAGGGAAACTTCGGGTTTGTTCTGGAGGCGTGGAATGGCAAATGGAAGTCATCTAGAAATGAGTCCTTAAATTGTGTGCTCCTCTCCAGCAGGGAAGGCTTAGTCAGGGAACTTTTATGGGTGCAGAAAGGGTGTCAACAACTTGTTTGAATTTCAAGCGGGAATGTGGGTTTTCCCTTGAGACTCTGCAGCAGAAAATTCCTCATTTCGCATTGCTGGGGGAATCTCGTGATTTTTATCGAGTTGCGGCGGGAAGCTTGTAGACTTTCTCGAGTTGTGACAGTGACCTCAGAACATAGCTCTTTTTACTTCAAGGAGGTCAGGTCACTGTTCTTTTTGCAAGGGGAGCTTCAGGATTACACTCGAGGCGTAGAATGGGAATACGGCCTCATTTAAAATTGAGTCCATAAATTGTGTTCTCCTCTCCAGTGGGGACAGCTATGTCAGCGAATGTCTTGAGTCGCATAAAGCGTGTCAAGTAACCGTTCGAGTTTCAAGCGGGAATGTGTGATTTTTGTTTAGACTCTGCATCAGAAATATTCCGCATCTCGCATTGAGGGGAGAATCTTGTGGTTCTTCTCGAGATGCAGCTGAAAGCTTGGGTTCCCTTTCAGGTTAAGACGGGGATCTCAGGAAATCGCTCCTGTAGCCCCAGGGAAGTCAGGTCTCATTTCCTCTTGTAAAGGGTACTTCGGGATTTATCTCGGGGCATGGAATGTGAATTTGGACTCATCTAGAGATGAGTCTGTTAATTGTGTGCTCCTCTGCAGTGGGGACGGCTTAGTAAGGGAGCTTTTAAGGTTGCAGAAACGGTGTCAAGTACCCGTTCGAATTTAAGCGGGAATGTGGGAATTCCCTTGAGACTCTGCAGCAGAAAATTCCTCATCTCGCATTGATGGGGTAATCTCGTGGTTTTTATCGAGTTGCGGCGGGAAGCTTGTAGTCCTTCTCGAGTTGGGACAGTGACTTCAGATCCTAGCTCTTTTCACTTCAGGGATGTCAGGTCACCCATCTTGTTGCAAGGAGAGCTTCAGGATTACACTCGAGGCATAGAATGGGAATACCACCTCATCTGAAGATGAGTCCATAAACTGTGTTCTCCTCTCAAGTGGGGACAGCTATATCAGGGAATGTCTTGAGTCGCATGAAGGGTGTCAAGTACATGTTGGAGTTTAAACCGGGAATGTGGGATTTCTCTTGAAACTCTGCAAGGGAAATTTTCCTCACCTCATGTTGAGTGCACAATCTTGTGGTTTTTCACGAGATGCGGCAAAGCTAGGGGTCCTTTTCGAGTTTCGACGGGGACCTCAGTAACTCGCTCGTGTTGCCCCAGGGAAGTCAGGTCTCATTTCGTGTTGGAAGGGAAACTTCGGGATTATTCTCGAGGCGTGGAATGGGAATTGGAATTCATCTAGAGATGAGTCCGTAAATTGTGTGCTCCTCTCTAGTAGGGACAGCTTAGTCAGGGAACTTTTATGGTTGCAGAAATGGCGAAAAGTACCCGTTCCAATTTCAATTGGGAATGTGGGATTTCCCTTGAGACTCTGCAGAAGAAAATTCCTCATCTCGCTTTGATGGGGAAATCTCGTGGTTTTATCGAGTTGTGGCGACAAGCTTGTAGTCCCTCTCGAGTTGGGACAGTGGCCTCAGAACCTAGCTTTTTTTTACTTCAGAGAGGTCAGGTCACTTTTCTTGTTACAAGGAGAGCCTCGGGCTTTCACTCGAGGAGTAGAATGGGAATAGGGCCCCATCTAAAATTGAGTCCATAAATTGTTTTCTCCTCTCCAGTGGGGACAGCTATGTCAGGGAATGTCTTGAGTCGCATAAAGGGTGTCAAGTACCCGTTCGCGTTTCAAGCGGGGATGTGTGATTTCTCTTGAGACTCTGCAGCAAAAATATTCCTCATCTCGCATTGAGGGGAGAATCTTTTGGTTTTACTCGAGTTGTGGCTGGAAGCTTGGAGTCCCTTTTGGGTTGCGACGGGGATCTCAGGAACTCGCTCGTGTAGTCCTTGAGAAGTCAGGTCTCCTTTTGTTTTGGTAGGGGAACTTCGGGATAACTCTCGAGGAAAGGAATGGGAATAGGGCCTCAACTAAAGTTGAGTCCATATATTGTGTTCTCCTCTCAAGTGGGGACAGCTGTATCAGGAATATCTTGACTCGCATAAAGCTTGTCATGTACCCATTCGAGTTTCATGTGGGAATGTGAGATTTCTCTTGAGTCTCTGCAGGGGAAATTTTCCTAATCTCACCTTGAGTGCACAATCTTGCGGTTTTTCTCAAGATGAGGACGGAAGCTTCAGCTCCTTCTCAATTGTGAAGGGGACCTCAGGAATTCGCTCGTGCTGTCTGAGGGACGTCAGGTCTCCAATTGTACTGGAAGGGGAACCTCGTTATTCCGCTCAAGCTGTGGAATGTGATTTGGGTCTCATCTTGCGTTGAGTCTGTTAATTGTGTGCTCTTCTCCAGTGGGGACGGCATAGTTAGGTAACTTTTTGTGTTGCAGAAAGGGTTTCAAGTACTCTTTTGAGTTTCAAGCGGGAATGTGTGATTTCGCTTGAGACTCTGCAGCAGAAATGTTCCTCATCTCGCATTGAGGAGAGAATCTTGTGGTTTTTCTCGAGTTGCAGCTGAAAGCTTGGGGTCCCTTTCGGGTTGCGACGGGGATCTCAGGAACTGGCTAGTGTAGCCCCAGGGAAGTCAGGTCTCCTTTCCTGTTGGAAAGGGTACTTCAGGATTTCTCTTGAGGCATGGAATATGAATTGGGACACATCTAGAGATGAGTCCGTTAATTGCGTGCTCCTCTCCAGTGCGGACGGCTTAGTAAGGGTTCTATTTATGTCACAGAAATGGTGTCAAGTACCCGTTCGAATTTAAGCGGGAATGTGGGATTTCTTTTGAGACTCTGCAGGGGAAATTTCCCTCATCACACCGTGAGTGCAGAATCTCGTGTTTTTTCTCGAGTTGCGGCAGGAAGCGTGCGTTCCTTCTCGAGTTGCGACAGGGAACTCAGGGACTTGCTTGTGTACTCGCTGGGAAGTCAGGTCTCCTTTCGTATTGGTAGGGGAACATTGGGATTTCTCTTAAAGCATGGAAACGGAATAGGGCCTCATCTAAAGTTGAGTCCATAAACTGTGATCTCCTCTCAAGTGGGGACAGCTATGTCAGGGAATGTCTTGAGTCGCATAAAATGGGTCCAGTACCCTTTCACGTTTCAAGAGGGAATGTGGGATTTCTCCTGAGACTCTGCATTGGAAATTTCCCCCATCTCACCTTGAGTGCAGAATCTTTTGGGTTTTCTCGAGTTGCAGCTGGAAGCTTGGGGTCCTTCTAGAGTTGCAACAGGTACCTCAAGAACTCGATCGTGTAGTTTCTGGGAAGTGAGGTCTCCTTTCGTGTTGGTAGGGGAACATTGGTATTATTATCGAGGCGTGGAATGGGAATAGTGCCTCATCTTTGTTGGCCCATAAATTGTGTTCTCCTTTCAATTTCGGACAGCTATGTCTGGGAATGTCTTGAGTCGCATAAAGGGTGTCAAGTACCCGCTAGCGTTTCAAGCGGAAATGTGGATTTTCTCTTGAGATTGCAGGGGGAATTTTCCTCATCTCACCTTGAGTGCAGAATCTTGTGGTTTTTCTCGAGTTGCGGTGGGAACCTTGGGTTCCTTTTTGAGTTCTGATAAGGACCTCAGGAACTCGCTCCTGTAGTCCCTTGGAAGTCAGGTCTTTCGTTTGGTAAGGGAACATGGGGATTACTCTAGAGGCATAGAATAGGGATAGGGCCTCATCTCAAGTTGAGTCCATAAATTGTGTTCTCCTCTCATTTGGGGACAGCAATATCAGGGAATGACTTGAGTCGCATAAAGGGTGTCTAGTACTCATTAGCGTTTCAAGCTGGAATTTGGGATTTCTCTTGACTCTGCTGGGGGAAATTTCATCATCTCACCTTGAGTGCAGAATCTTTTGGGTTATCTCGAGTTTCGGCGGGAAGTTTGGGGACTTTCTCGAGTTGTGAAACAGACCCCAGGAACTCGCTCGTGTAGTCCCTGGGAAGTCAGGTCTCCTTTCATTTTGGTAGGGGAACATCGGGATTACTCTTGAGCCGTGGAAAGGCAATAGGTCCTCATCTAAATTTGAGTCCACAAATTGTGTTCTCTTCTCAAGTGGGGACAGCTATGTCAGGGAATTTCTTGAGTCGCATAAAGGGTGTCAAATAACCGTTCGTGTTTCAAACCTGAATGTGGCATTTCTCTTGAGATTCTGCAGGGGAAATTTTCCTCAGCTCACATTGAATGCAGAGTGTTGCGGTTTTTCTCGAGTTGTCGCGGGAAGTTTGGGGTCCTTCTCGAGTTGTTGCAGGGGCCTGAGGAACTCGCTCGGGTATTCCCTGGTATATGAGGTCTCCTTTCCTTTTGGTAGGGAAACATCGGGATTACTCTCGTGATGTGGAATGGGAATACGGCCTCATCTAAATTAGAGTCCATAAATTGTGTTATAATCTCAAGTGGGAAGAGCTATGTCGGGGAATGTCTTGAGTCACATAAAGGGAGTCAACCCATTTGAGTTCAAGCGGGAATGTGGGAGGTCTCTTGAGATTCTGCAGGGTAAATTTTCCTCATTTCACCTTGAGTGCAGAATCTTGTGTTTTTTCTCGTTTTGCGGCGGGAAGCTTGGTGTCCTTCTCGAGTTGCTACAGGGACCTCAGGAACTCGCTCGTGTGTCCCTGTGAAGTCAGGTCTCCTTTCATTTTGGTAGGAGAACATTGGGATTACTCTCGAGGCATGCAATGGGAATACGGGCCCATTTAATGTGGAGTCCATAAATTGTGTTCTCCTCTCAAGTGCCTACAGCTATGTCAGGGAATGTCTTGAGCAGCAAAAAGGGTGTCAATTACCCTTTCGCGTTTCAAGCGGGAATATGGGATTTCTCTTGAGACTCTTGAACATTTTCCTCATCTCACCTTTAAGGCAGAATCTTGTGTTTCTTTCTCGAGTTGCGGCGGGTAGCTTGGGGTCCTTCTCGATTTGCGACAGGGACCTCTGGAACTCGCTCGTGTAGTCCCTGTGAAGTCAGGTCTCCTTTCGTTTTGGTAGGGGAACATACGGATTACTCTCGAGGCGTGGAATGGGAATAGGGCCTCATCTAAAGTTGAGTCTGTAAATTGTGTTCTCCTCTCATGTGGGGACAGCTATTTCAGGGAATGTCTTGAGTGGCAAAAAGGGTGTCCAGCACCCGTTCGCGTTTCAACGGGGAATGTGGGATTTCTCCTGAGACTCTTCATTGGAAATTTTCCCCATCTCACGTTGAGTGCAGAATTTTGTGGTTTATCTCTAGTGGCGGTGGGAAGCTTGGTGTCCTTCTAGAGTTGTGACAGGGACCTCAAGAACTCGATCGTGCAGTTTCTGGGAAGTCAGGTCTCCTTTCGTTGTGGTAGAGGAACTTTGGTATGACTATTGAGGCGTGGAATGGGAATAGGGCCTCATCTATGTTGAGCCCATAAATTGTGAGCCCATAAATTGTGTTCTCCTTTCAAGTGGGGACAGCTATGTCAGGGAATATCTTGAGTCGCATAAAGGGTGTCAAATACCCGTTCGCGTTTCAAAAGGGAATGTGGGATTTCTCCTGAGACTCTGCATTGGAAATTTTCCTCATCTCACCTGAGTGCAGAATCGTGTGGTTTTTCTAGAGTTGCTTTGGGAAACTTGGCGTCCTCCTCGAGTTGCGACAGGGACCTCAGGAACTCGCTTGTGGAGTCCCAGGGAAGTCAGGTCTTCTTTCGTTTCGGTAGGGGAACATTGGGATTCCTAGCAATGCGTGGTAGGGAAATAGGGCCTCATTAATGTTGAGTGCATAAATCGTATTCTACTCTCATGTACGGACAGCTATGTCAGGGAATGTCTTGAGTCGCATAAAGGGTGTCAAGGATCCGTTCGCCTTTCAAGCGGGAATGTGGGATTTCTCTTGAGACTCTGCAGGGGAGATTTTCCTCATCTCACCTTGAGTGCAGAATCTTGTGGTTTTTCACGAGTTGTGGCGGGACGCTTAGGGTCCTTTTCGAGTTCCGACAGGGACCTTGGGAACTCGCTCCTGTAGTCCCTTGTAAGTCAGGTCTTTCGTTTGGTAAGGCAACATCGGGATTATTCTAGAGGCGTAGAATGGGAATAGGGCCACATCTAAAGGTGAGTACATAAATTGTTTTCTACTCTCAAGTGGGGACAGCTATGTGAGGGAATGTCTTGAGTCGCATAAAGGGAGTCAAGTACACCTTCGTCTTTCACGCAGGAATGTGGGATTTCTCTTGAGAATCTGCAGGGGTGATTTTCCTCATCTCACCTTGAGTGCATAATCTTGTGTTTTTTCTAGTGTTGTGGCGGGAAGCTTTTGGCCCTTCTCGATCTGTGACAGGGACTTCAGAAACTCTTTGTGTAGTCCCTGGGAAGTCAGGTCTCCTTTCTCTCTGGTAGGGGAATATCGGGATTACTCTTGAGGCGTCGAATGGAAATATGTCTCTTCTCAATTTGAGTCCATAAATTGTGTCCTCCTCTCAAGTAGGGACAGCGATGTCAGGGATTGTCTTGAGTCGCATAAAGGGTGTCAATTCCCCTTTCAGTGTCAAGCGGGAATGTGGGATTTCACTTAGACTCTACATGGGAAATTTTCCTCATGTCACCTTAAGTGCAGAATCTTGTGGTTTTTCTTCTGTTGCTGCGGCAAACTTGGTGCCCTTCTCGATTTGCAACAGGGACCCCAGGAACTCGCTCGTGTAGTTCCTAGAATCAGGTCTCATTTCGTTTTTGTAGAGGAACATCGGGCTTAATCTCATGGTGTGTAATGGGAATAGGGCCTCATCTAAAGTTGAGTACATAAATTGTGTTCTCCTCTCAAGTGGGGAAGCTATGTCAGGGAGTCTCTTGAGTCGCATAAATGGAGTCAAGTACCCGTTCGAGTTTCAAGCGGATATATGCGGTTTCTTTTGAGACTCTGCAGGGTTAAATTTCCTCATTTCACCTCGAGTGCAGAATCTTTTGAAGTCTCTATAGTTGTGGCTGGAAGCTTGGGGTCCTTCTCGAGTTACGAAAGGGACCTCAAGTACACCGTCTTGTAGTCCCTGGGAAGTCAAGTCTCTTTTCGTTTCGGTAGGGGAACTTCGGGATTTCTATCGAGCCGTGGAATGGGAATAGGGCCTCATCTAAAGTTGAGGCCATAAATTGTGTTCTTCTCTCAAGTGGGGAAAGCTATGTCAGGGAATGTCTTGAGTCGCATAAAGGGTGTCAATTACCCGTTCCCGTGTCAAGCAGGAATGAGGGATTTCCTTGAGACTCTGCAGGTGAAATATTCCTCATCTCACCTTGAGTGCAGAATCGTGTGGTTTTTCTCGTGTTGTGGCGGGAAGCTTGGGACCCTTCTCGACTTGTGACAGGTACTTCAGGAACTGGCTCGTGTAGTCCCTGGGAAGACACGTCTCCTTTCGTTTTGGTAGGGGAACATTGAGATTTCTCTTGAGGCGTGGAATGGGAATAGGGCCTCATCTAAAGTTGAGTCCATAAATTGTCTTCTCCTCTCAAGAGGGGACAGCTATATCAGGGAATGTCTTGAGTCGCATAAAGGGTGTCAAGGACCCGTTCGCCTTTCAAGTGGGAATGTGGGATTTCTCTTGAGACTCTACAGGGGAGATTTTCCTCATCTCACCTTGAGTGAAGAATCTTGTGGTTTTTTTTCGTGTTGTGGTGAGAAGCTTTTGGCCTTTCTCAATTTGCGACCGGGACTTCAGAAACTCGCTAGTGTCGTCCCTGGGAAGTCAGGTCTACTTTCGTTTTGGTAGGGGAACTTCGGGATTACTCTTGAGGCGTGGAATGGAAATAGGTCTCTTCTCAATTTGAGTCCATAAATTGTGTCCTCCTCTCAAGTAGAGACAGCGATGTCAGGGATTGTCTTGAGTCGCATAAAGGGTGTCAATTCCCCTTTCCCATGTCAAGCGGGAATGTGGGAAATTTTCCTCATGTCACCTTGAGTGCAGCATCTTGTGGTTTTTCTTCAGTTGCTGCGGCAAACTTGGTGCCCTTCTCGATTTGCAACAGGGTCCTCAGGAACTCGCTCGTGTAGTCCCTGGAATCAGGTCTCGTTTTGTTTTTGTAGAGGAACATCGGGCTTAATCTCATGGTGTGTAATGGGAATAGGGCCTCATCTAATGTTGAGTCCATAAATTGTGTTCTCCTCTCAAGTGGAGACATCTATGTCAGGGAATGTCTTGAGTCACATAAAGGGTGTCCGGTACCCTTTCATGTTTTAACAGGGAATGTGGGATTTCTCCTGATACTCTGCATTTGAAATTTTCCTCATCTCTCCTTGAGTGCAGAATCTTGTGGTTTTTCTCGTGTTTGCTTGGTAAGCTAGGCGTCCTTCTCGAGTTGTGACAGGGATCTCAGTAAATCGTTCCTGTAGTCCCTGGGAAGTCAGGACTTGTTTCGTTTTGGTAGGGGAACATTGGGATTACTCTCGAGGCGTGGAATGGGAATAGTGCCTCATCTAAAGATGAGTCAGTTAATTGTGGTGTCCTCTGAAATTGGGACAGCTATGTCAAGGAATGTCTTGAGACGCATAAAGGGTGTCAATTACTTGTTGGTGTTTCAAGCGGGAATGTTGGATATCTCTTGACTCTGCCAGGAGAATTTTCCTCATCTCACCTTGAGTTCAGAGTCTTTGGTTTTTCTCTGAGCTGTGGCAGGAAGCTTGGGGTCTTTCTCGTGTCGTGACACAGACCTCAGGAACTCACTCGTGTAGACCCTGGGATTTCAGGTCCCCTTTCCTTATGGTAGTGGAACATCGGGATTACTCTCGAGGTGTGGAATGGGAATAATGCCTCATGTAAAGTTGAGTCCATGAATTGTGTTTTCCTCTCAAGTGGGGACAGCTATGTCAGGGAATGTCTTGAGTCGCTTAAAGGGTGTCAAGAAACTTTTCGCATTTCAAGCGGGAATGTGGGATTTCTCTGGATATTCTGCAGGGGAAATTTTCCACATCTCACCTTGAGTGCAGAATATTGTGGTTTTTCTCGAGTTTAGGCGGGAAGCTAGGGGTCCTTCTCAAGTTGCTACAGGGACCTCAGGAACTCGCTGGTGTATTCCCTGGGAAGTCATGACTCATTTCGTTTTGGTAGGGGAACATCGGTATTACTAACGAGGTGAGGAATGCGAATCGGGCCTCATCTAACGTTTCTCCATAAATTTTGTTCTCTCAAGTGGGGACAGCTATCAGGGAATGTCTTGAGTCGCATAAAGGGTGTCAAGTACCCGTTCAAGTTTCAAGCAGAAATGTGCGATTTCTCTTGAGATTCAAAGGGGAAATTTTCCTCATCTCACTTTGAATGCAGGTTCTTGTGGTTCTTCTCGAGTTGCGGCGGGAAGATTGGGGTCCTTCTCGAGTTGCGACAGGGACCTCAGGAACTCGCTCGTGTAGTCCCTGGGACGTAATGTCTCCTTTCGTTTGGTAGGGGAACATCGGGATTGCTCTTGAGGCGTGAAATGGGAATATGTCCTCATCTAAAGTTCAGTCCATAAATTGTGTTCTCCTCTCAAGTGGGGGCAGCTATGTCACGGAATGTCTTGAGTCGCATAAAGGGTTTCAAATACCGTTTCAAGTTTCAAGCGGGAATGTGGGACTTCTCTTCAGACTCTGCAGGGGGAATTTTCCTCATCCACCTTTGAGTGCAGAATCTTGTGTTTTTTCTCGATTTGCGGGGGAAGCATGGTGTCTTTCTCGAGTGGCGACAGAGACCTCAGAAACTCGCTCGTGTAGTCCCTGGGAACTCAGATCTCCGTTTGTTTTGCTAGGGGAACATTGGGATACTCTCTAGGCTTGGAATGTTAATAGGGCCTCATCTAAATTTGAGTCCATAAATTGTGTTCTCCTCTCAAGTGGGGACAGCTATGTAAGGGAATGTCTTCAGTCACATAAACGGTGTCAATACACGTTCGTGTTTCTAGCGGGATGGTGGGATTTCTCGTGAGATTCTGCAGTGGTAATTTTCCTCATCTCACCTTGAGTGCAGATCTTGTGTTTTTTCTCGAGTTGTGGCGGGAAGCTTGGGGTCCTTCTTGAGTTGCGTCACGGACCTCAGTAACTCGGTCGTGTAGTCTCTGGGAAGTCAGGTCTCCTTTCGTTTGGTAGGGGAACATCGAGATTACTCTCGAGGCATGGAATGGGAATAGGGCCTCATCTCAAGTTGAGTCCATAAATTGTGGTCTCCTATAAAGTGGGGACTGCTATGTCAGGGAATGTCTTGCGTCCCATAAGCGGTGTCAATTACCCATTCTCGTTTCAAGTGGGAATGTAGGATTTCTCTTGAGACTCTGCAGGGGGAATTTTCCTCATCTCAACTTGAGTACAGAATCTTGTGATTTTTCTCGAGTTGCATCGGGAAACTTGGGTCCTTCTCGATTTGGGACAGTGAACTCACAGTTTGTTTATGCAGTCCCTTGTAATTCAGGTTTCCTTTCGTTTTGGTAGGGGAATATCGCGATTACTCTTGAGGCATGAAATGGGAATAGGGCTTCATCTAAAGTTGAGTCCATAAATTGTGTTTTCCTGTGAAGTGGGGACAGCTATTTCAGGGAATGTCTTGAGTCGTATAAAGGGTGTCAAATACCAGTTCAAGTTTCAACGGGAATGTGCAATTTTTCTTGAGATTCAAAGGGGAAATTTTCCTCATCTCACATTGAGTGCAAAATCTTGTGGTTTTTCTCGAGTTGCCACGGGAAGCTTGGGGTCCTTCTCGAGTTGTGACAGGGGCCTCAGGAGCTCGCTCTTGTAGTCCCTGGGAAGTCAGGTCTCCTTTCGTTGTGGTAGGGAACATTGGGATTACTCTCGAGGCGTGGAATGGGAATAGGGGATCATCTAAAGAGAGTCCATAAATTGTGTTCTCCTCTCAAGTGGGGACAGCTATGTGAGGGAATGTGTTGAATCCCATAAAGGGCGTCAAGTACCCATTCGCGTTTCAAGCGGAAATATGGGATTTCTCTTGAGAATCTGCAGGGGAAAATTTCCTCATCTTACCTTGAGTGCAGAATCTTGTGGTTTTTCTCGAGTTGCGGCGGGAAGCTTGGGATCTATCTTTAGTTGCGACAGAGACCTCAGCAACTCACTCGTGTAGTCCCTGGGAAGTCAACTCTCTTTTCATTTTGGTAGGGGAACATCAGCATTACACTCGAGGCATGAAATGGATATAGAGCCTCATCTAAAGTTGAGTCCATAAATTGTGTTCTCCTCTCAAGTGGGGACAGCTATGTCAGGAAAAGTCTTGAGTCGCATAAAGGGTGTCAATGATCCATCCATTCAAGTTTCAAGCGGGAATGGGTGATTTCTCTTGAGACTCTGCAGGGGAAATTTTCCTCATCTTGCCTTGAGTGCAGAATCTTGTGGTTTTTCTCGAGCTACAGCGGGAAGCTTTGGGTCCTTCTCGAGTTGTGACGGGGACCGCAGTTACTCGCTGGTCATGCCCCAGGGAAGTCAGGTCTCCTTACGTGTTGGAAGGAAACTTCGGGATTATTCTCCAGGCGTGGAATGGCAATTGGAAATCATCTAGAGATGAGTCGTTAAATTGTGTGCTCCTCTCCAGTAGGGACCGCTTAGTCAGGGAAATTTTATGGGTGCAGAAAAGGTGTCAAGTACCCGTTCGAATTTCAAGCGGTAATGTGGGTTTTCCCTTGAAACTCTGCAGCAGAATATTCCTCATCTCGCATTGATGTGGATTTCTCGTGGTTTTTATCAAGTTGATGCGGGAAGCTTGAAGTCCCTCTCAAGTTGAGACAGTACCCTCAGAACCTAGCTCTGTTTACTTCATGGAGGTCAGGTCACTTTTCCTTTTGCAAGGAGAGCTTCGGGATTACACTCGAGGTCTAGAATGGGAATACGGCCTCATCTAAAATTGAGTCCATAAATTGTGTTCTTCTCTCCAGTGGGGACAGTTGTGTCAAGGAATGTCTTGGGTCGCATATAGTGTGTCAAGTCCTGGTTCGAGTTTCAAGCGGGAATGTGGGATTTCTCTTGAGACTCAGCATGGGAAAATTTTCCTCATCACACCTTGAGTCCACAATCTTGTGGTTTGTCTCGAGTTGCGTCGGAAGCTTGGGGTCCTCTTCGCCTTACGACGGGCACCTAAGGGACACGCTCGTGTTGTACCTGGGAAGTCAGGTCTCCTTTCCTCTGGTAGGGGACTTCGGGATTACTCTTGAAGCGTGGAATGGGAAAAAGGCCTCAGCTAAAGTTGAGTCCAGAAATTGTGTTCTCCTCTCAAGTGGGGACAGCTATGTCAGAATGTCTTGATTCGCGTAAAGGGTGTCAAGTGTCAGTTCGAATTTCAAGCCTGAATATAGGATTTCCCTGGAGACTCTGCAGGGGAAATTTTCCTCATCTCGTTTTGAGCACAGAATCTTGTGTTTTTTCTCGAGTTGCAGCGGGAAGCTTGGGGTCTTTCTCGAGTTGCGACGGGGAACTCAGTTACTTGCTGGTCATGCCCCAGGGAAGTCAGGTCTCCTTGTGTTTTGGAAGGGAAATCTCGGGATCATTCTCGAGGCTTGGAATGGCAATTGGACGTCATCTAGAGATGAGTCCATAAATTGTGTGTTCCTCTCCAGCAGGGACGGCTTAGTCAAGGAACTTTTATGGTTTCGAAAGGATGTCAAGGTCCTGTTCGATTTTCAAGCGGTAATGTGGGTTTTCCCTTGAGACACTGCAGCAGAAAATTCCTCATCTCGCATTGATTTGGGAATCTCGTGGTTTTTAATCGAGTTGCTGCGGGAAGCTTGTAGTCCCTCTCAAGTTGACTCAGTGACCTCAGAACCTAGCTCTGTTTACTTCAGGGAGGTCAGGTCACTTTTCGTTTTGCAAGGAGAGCTTCGGGATTACACTCAAGGAGTAGAATGGGAATACACCCTCATCTAAAATTGAGTTCATTAATTGTGTTCTTCTCTCAAGTGGGGACAGCTATGTCAAGGAATGTCTTGGGTCGCATATAGTGTGTCAAGTCCTGGTTCGAGTTTCAAGAGGGAATGTAGGATTTCTCTTCAGTCTAAGCATGGGAAAATTTTCCTCATCACACCTTGAGTGCACAATCTTATGGTTTGTTTCGAGTTGCGGCACGAAGCTTATGGTCCTTTTCAAGTTGCGACGGGGACCGCAGAAACTCGCTGGTGTTATCCCAGGGACGGCAGGTCTCCCATCGTGTTGGAAGGGGAACCTCGGGATTCCAATCATGGCATGGAATGTGATTTGCTTCTCATTTTGTGTTGAGTCCGATAATTGTGTGCTCCTCTGCAGTGGGGACGGCTTAGTCTGGGTTCTTTTTGTGTTTCAGAAAGGGTTTCAATACCCTATCGAGTTTCAAGCAGGAATGTGTGATTTCCCTTGAGACTCTGCAGCAGAAATGTTCATCATCTCTCATTGAGGGGAGAATCTTGTGGTTTTTCTCATGTTGCGGCTTGAAGCTTGGGGTCCCATTCAGGTCGCAACGGTGATATCAGGAACTCGATCATGTAGTCCCTGGGAAGTCAAGTCTCCTTTGGTTTTGGTAGAGGATTTCAGGATTGCTATCGAGGCATGGAATGGGAATACGGCCTCATCTAAAGTTGAGTCCATAAATTTTTCTCCTCTCATGTGGCGACAGCTATGTCAGGGAATGTCTTGAATCACATAAAGGGTGTCATGGACCCTTTCGAGTTTCAAGCGGGAATGTGGGATTTCTCTTGGGACTCTCCATGGCAAATTTTCCACAGCTCACCTTGAGTGCAGAATATTACGGTTTTTCTCGAGTTGCTTCGGGATGCTTTGGCTTCTTCTTGAATGCGACGGTACCTCAGGAATTCGCTCATGTTGCCCCATGGACGTCCGGTCTCCAATTATGTTGGAAGAGGAACCTTGGGATTCCACTCGTGGCGTGGAATGTGATTTGGGCATCATCTTTGGTTGAGTCCGTTAATTGTGTGTTCCTCTCCAGTGGGGACGGATTAGTCAGGGATCTATTTTGTGTTAAAGAAAGGGTTTAAAGTACCCTTCGAGTTTCAAGTGGGAATATATGATTTCTCTTGAGACTCTGCAGCAGAAATATTCCTCATCTCGCATTGAGGGGAGAATCTTCTGGTTTTTCTCGAGTTACGGCTGGATGCTTGGGGTCCCTTTGGGTTGCGATGGAGATCTCAGGTAAGCGCTCATGTTGCCCCAGGGAAGTCAGGTCTCATTTGCTGTTGGAAAGGGTACTTTCGGATTTCACTCGAGGCGTCGAATGTGAACTGGTCCTCATCTAATGATGAGCCTGTTAATTGTGTGCTCCTCTCCAGTGGGTACGGCTTAGTAAGGGTCCTTTTGGTGTCGCAGGAATAATGTCAAATACCCGTTAGAGTTTAAAAGGGTATGTGGGATTTCTCTTGAGATTCTGCAGGGAAAGTTTTCCTCATCTCACCTTGAGTGCAGAATCGTGTTTTTTCTCGAGTTGAGGCGGAAGCTTTGGGTCCTTTTCGACTTACAACGGGCACCCAAGGAACACGATCGTGTTATCCCTGGGAAGTCAGGTCTCCTTGCCTCTGGTAGGGGAACTTTGGGATTACTCTGGAGATGTGGAATGGGAATAGGGCCTCATGTAAAGTTGAGTCCAGAAATTGTGTTTTCCTCTCAAGTGGGGACAGCTATGTCAGGGAATGTCTTGAGTTGCATAAAGGGTGTCAAGTATCCGTTCGAGTTTCAAGAGGGAATATGGGATTTCTCTTGAGACTCTATATGGGAAATTTTCCTCATCTTGCCTTGAGTGCAGAATCTTGTGGTTTTTCTCTAGTTGCGGTGGGAAGTTTTGGGTCCTTCTCGAGTTGCGGCGGGGACCGCAGTTAGTCACTGTTCCTGCCCCAGGGAAGTCAGGTCTCCTTACGTGTTGGAAGGGAAACTTCGGGATTATTCTCCAGGCGTGGAATGGCAAATGGAAGTCATCTAGAAATGAGTCCTTAAATTGTGTGCTCCTCTCCAGTAGGGACGGCTTACTCAGGGAACTTTTATGGGTGCAGAAAGGGTGTCAAGTACCCTTTCGAATTTCAAGCAGTAATGTGGGTTTTCCCTTGAGACTCTGCAGCAGAATATTCCTCATCTCGCATTGATGTGGGAATCTCGTGGTTTTTTTCAAGTTGATCCGGGAAGCTTGTAGTCCCTCTCAAGTTGAGACAGTGCCCTCAGAACCTAGCTCTGTTTACTTCAGGGAGGTCAGGTCACTTTTCTTTTTGCAAGGAGAGCTTCGGGATTACACTTGAGACGGCCTCATCTAAAATTGAGTCCATAAATTGTGTTCTTCTCTCCAGTGGGGACAGTTGTGTCAAGGAATGTCTTGGGTCGCATATAGTGTGTCAAGTCCTGGTTCGAGTTTCAAGCGGGAATGTGGGATTTCTCTTGAGACTCAGCATGGGAAAATTTTCCTCATCACACCTTGAGTGCACAATCTTGTGGTTTGTACCGAGTTGCGGCGGGAAGATTTGGGTCCTTCTCGAGTTGGGACAGGGACCTCAGGAACTCGCTCGTGTAGTCCCTGGAAAGTCAATTCTGCTTTGATTTTGGTAGGAGAACATCGGGATTACTCTCGAGGGGTGGAATGGGAATAGGGCATCATCTCAAGTTGAGTCCATAAACTGTGTTCTCCTCTCAAGTGGAGACAGCTATGCCAGGGAATGTTCTGATTCGCAAAAGGGTGTCAAGTACCCGTTCAAGTTTCAAGCGGTAATGTGGGATAACTTTTGTGACCCTCTAGGGGAAATTTTCCTCATCTCACCTTGACTGCAGAATCTTGTGGTTTTGCTCGAGTTGTGGCGGAAACTTGCGGTCCTTCTCGAGTTGCAACAGAGGCCTCAGGAACTCGCTTGTGTAGTACCTGGGAAGTCAGGTCTCATTTCGTTTTGGATGGGGAACATAAGGATTACTCTGGAGGCATGGAATGGGAATAGGGCCTCATAAAATTGAGTCCATTAATTGGGTTCTCCTCCCTAGTGGGGACAGCTATTTCAGGGAATGTCTTGAGTCGCATAAAGGGTGTCAAGAATTCGTTTGCATTTCAAGCGGGAATATGGGATTTCCTTTGAGACTCTGCAGGGTAAATTTTCCTCATCTCACATTGAGTGCAGGATCTTGTGGTTTTTCTCGAGTTGTGGCGGAAAGCTTGGGGTCCTTCTCGAGTTGCGACAGGGACCTCAGGAATTCGCTCGTGTACTCCCTGGGAAGTCAGGTCTCCTTTCGCCTTGGTAGGGGAACATCGGGATTACTCTCGAGGCGTGGAATGGGAATAGGGCCTCTTTTAAAGATGAGTCCATAAAATGTGTTCTCTTCTCAAGTGGGGACAGCTATGTCAGGGAATGTCTTGTGTTGCATAAAGGGTGTCAAGTACCCGTTCGCATTTCAAGCGGGAATGTGGGAATTCTCTTGAGACTGTGCAGGGGAAATTTTCCTCATGTCACCTTGAGTGCAGAATCTTGTGGTTTTTCTCGAGTTGCGGTAGGAAGCTTGGGGTCCTACTCGAATTGCAACAGGTACCTCAGGAACTCATTCCTGTATTCCCTGGGAAGTCAGGTCTCTTTCGTGATGTAGGGGAACCTCGGGATTACTCTCAAGGCGTGGAATCTGAACAGGGCCTCATCTCAATTTGAGTCCATAAATTGTTTTCTCCTCTCAACTGCGGAGAGCTATGTCAGGGAAAGTCTTGAGTCACATAAATTGTGTCAAGTACCCGTTGGCGTTCCAGCGGGAATGAGGGATTTCTCTTGAGATTCTGCAGGGGAAATTTTCCTCATCTCACTTTGAGTGCAGAATCTTGTTGTTTTTCTCGAGTTGCGGTGGGAAGCTTGGGGTCCTTCTCGATTTGCGAAAAGTACCTCAGCAACTCCCTCTTGTATTCCCAGGGAAGTCAGGTCTCCTTTCGTTTTGGTATGGGAATATTGGGATTACGCTCAAGGCGTGGAATGGGAATAGGGCCTAATCTCAAATTCATTCCATAAATTGTGTTCTACTCTCACGTGGGGACAGCTATGTCAGGGAATGTCTTGATTTGCCTAAAGGGTGTCAAGTAATCATTCACGTATCAAGGGGGAATGTAGGATTTCTCTTGAGACTCTGCAGGGGAAATTTTCCTCATCTCACCTTGAGTGCAGAATATTGTGGTTTTTCTCGAGTTGTGGCGGAAAGCTTGGGATCCTTCTCGAGTTGTGACATGGACCTCAGGAACTCGCTCTTGTAGTCCCTGGGAAGTCAGGTCTGCTTTCGTTTTGGTAGGGGAACCTCAGGATTACTCTCAAGACGTGGAATGGGAACAGGGCCTCATCTATGGTTGAGTCCATAAATTGTGTTTTCCTCTCAAAGTGAGTTCAGCTATGTCAGGGAATGTCTTGAGTCGCATAAAGGTTGTCAATACTTGTTCGCATTTCAAGTCGGAACGTGGGATTTCTCTTGAGACTCAGCAGGGGAATTTTTCTCATCTCACCTTGAGTGCAGAATGCCGTGGTTTTTCTCGAGTTGCGGCGGGAAGCTTGGGGTCCCTCTCGAGTTGTGACATGGACTTTAGGAACTCGCTCGTGTAGTCCCTGGGAAGTCACGTCTCCTTTCATTTTGGTAAGGGAACCTTGGGATTACTGTCGAGGCATGGAATTGAAATAGGGCCTCATCTTAAGTTGATTCAATAAATTTTGTTCTAATCTCAAGTGGGGACAGCTATGTCAGGAAAGTCTTGAGTCTCATAAAGGGTGTAAAGTACCCGTTCGCGTTTCAAGCGGGAATGTGGGATTTTTCTTGAGACTCTTCAGGGTAAAATTTCCTCATCTCACCTTGAGTGCAGAATCTTGTGGTTTTTCTCAATTTGCGTCGGGAAGCTTGGGGACCTTCTCCAGTTGCGATGGGGACCTCAGGAACTCGCTTGTTTAGTCCCTGGGAAGACAGGTCTCCTTTCGTTTTGGTAGGGGAACATCGGGATTACTCTAGAGGCGTGGAATGGGAATAAGGCCTCATCTATTGTTGAGTCTATAAATAGTGTCCTCCTCACAAGTGGGGACAGCTATGTCAGGGAATATCTTGAGTCTCATAAAGGGTGTCAAGTAACCGTTCGCGTTTCAAGCGGGAATGTATGATTTCTCTTGAGACTCGGCACGGGAAATTTTCCTCATCTCACCTTGAGTGCAGAATATTGTGGTTTTTCTCGAGTTGTGGCGGAAAGCTTGGGATCCTTCTCGAGTTGTGACATGGACCTCAGGAACTCGCTCTTGTAGTCCCTGGGAAGTCAGGTCTCCTTTCGCCTTGGTAGGGGAACATCGGGATTACTCTCGAGGCGTGGAATGGGAATAGGGCCTCTTTTAAAGATGAGTCCATAAAATGTGTTCTCTTCTCAAGTGGGGACAGCTATGTCAGGGAATGTCTTGTGTTGCATAAAGGGTGTCAAGTACCCGTTCGCATTTCAAGCGGGAATGTGGGAATTCTCTTGAGACTGTGCAGGGGAAATTTTCCTCATGTCACCTTGAGTGCAGAATCTTGTGGTTTTTCTCGAGTTGCGGTAGGAAGCTTGGGGTCCTACTCGAATTGCAACAGGTACCTCAGGAACTCATTCCTGTATTCCCTGGGAAGTCAGGTCTCTTTCGTGATGTAGGGGAACCTCGGGATTACTCTCAAGGCGTGGAATCTGAACAGGGCCTCATCTCAATTTGAGTCCATAAATTGTTTTCTCCTCTCAACTGCGGAGAGCTATGTCAGGGAAAGTCTTGAGTCACATAAATTGTGTCAAGTACCCGTTGGCGTTCCAGCGGGAATGAGGGATTTCTCTTGAGATTCTGCAGGGGAAATTTTCCTCATCTCACTTTGAGTGCAGAATCTTGTTGTTTTTCTCGAGTTGCGGTGGGAAGCTTGGGGTCCTTCTCGATTTGCGAAAAGTACCTCAGCAACTCCCTCTTGTATTCCCAGGGAAGTCAGGTCTCCTTTCGTTTTGGTATGGGAATATTGGGATTACGCTCAAGGCGTGGAATGGGAATAGGGCCTAATCTCAAATTCATTCCATAAATTGTGTTCTACTCTCACGTGGGGACAGCTATGTCAGGGAATGTCTTGATTTGCCTAAAGGGTGTCAAGTAATCATTCACGTATCAAGGGGGAATGTAGGATTTCTCTTGAGACTCTGCAGGGGAAATTTTCCTCATCTCACCTTGAGTGCAGAATATTGTGGTTTTTCTCGAGTTGTGGCGGAAAGCTTGGGATCCTTCTCGAGTTGTGACATGGACCTCAGGAACTCGCTCTTGTAGTCCCTGGGAAGTCAGGTCTGCTTTCGTTTTGGTAGGGGAACCTCAGGATTACTCTCAAGACGTGGAATGGGAACAGGGCCTCATCTATGGTTGAGTCCATAAATTGTGTTTTCCTCTCAAAGTGAGTTCAGCTATGTCAGGGAATGTCTTGAGTCGCATAAAGGTTGTCAATACTTGTTCGCATTTCAAGTCGGAACGTGGGATTTCTCTTGAGACTCAGCAGGGGAATTTTTCTCATCTCACCTTGAGTGCAGAATGCCGTGGTTTTTCTCGAGTTGCGGCGGGAAGCTTGGGGTCCCTCTCGAGTTGTGACATGGACTTTAGGAACTCGCTCGTGTAGTCCCTGGGAAGTCACGTCTCCTTTCATTTTGGTAAGGGAACCTTGGGATTACTGTCGAGGCATGGAATTGAAATAGGGCCTCATCTTAAGTTGATTCAATAAATTTTGTTCTAATCTCAAGTGGGGACAGCTATGTCAGGAAAGTCTTGAGTCTCATAAAGGGTGTAAAGTACCCGTTCGCGTTTCAAGCGGGAATGTGGGATTTTTCTTGAGACTCTTCAGGGTAAAATTTCCTCATCTCACCTTGAGTGCAGAATCTTGTGGTTTTTCTCAATTTGCGTCGGGAAGCTTGGGGACCTTCTCCAGTTGCGATGGGGACCTCAGGAACTCGCTTGTTTAGTCCCTGGGAAGACAGGTCTCCTTTCGTTTTGGTAGGGGAACATCGGGATTACTCTAGAGGCGTGGAATGGGAATAAGGCCTCATCTATTGTTGAGTCTATAAATAGTGTCCTCCTCACAAGTGGGGACAGCTATGTCAGGGAATATCTTGAGTCTCATAAAGGGTGTCAAGTAACCGTTCGCGTTTCAAGCGGGAATGTATGATTTCTCTTGAGACTCGGCACGGGAAATTTTCCTCATCTCACCTTGAGTGCAGAATATTGTGGTTTTTCTCGAGTTGTGGCGGAAAGCTTGGGATCCTTCTCGAGTTGTGACATGGACCTCAGGAACTCGCTCTTGTAGTCCCTGGGAAGTCAGGTCTCCTTTCGCCTTGGTAGGGGAACATCGGGATTACTCTCGAGGCGTGGAATGGGAATAGGGCCTCTTTTAAAGATGAGTCCATAAAATGTGTTCTCTTCTCAAGTGGGGACAGCTATGTCAGGGAATGTCTTGTGTTGCATAAAGGGTGTCAAGTACCCGTTCGCATTTCAAGCGGGAATGTGGGAATTCTCTTGAGACTGTGCAGGGGAAATTTTCCTCATGTCACCTTGAGTGCAGAATCTTGTGGTTTTTCTCGAGTTGCGGTAGGAAGCTTGGGGTCCTACTCGAATTGCAACAGGTACCTCAGGAACTCATTCCTGTATTCCCTGGGAAGTCAGGTCTCTTTCGTGATGTAGGGGAACCTCGGGATTACTCTCAAGGCGTGGAATCTGAACAGGGCCTCATCTCAATTTGAGTCCATAAATTGTTTTCTCCTCTCAACTGCGGAGAGCTATGTCAGGGAAAGTCTTGAGTCACATAAATTGTGTCAAGTACCCGTTGGCGTTCCAGCGGGAATGAGGGATTTCTTTTGAGATTCTGCAGGGGAAATTTTCCTCATCTCACTTTGAGTGCAGAATCTTGTTGTTTTTCTCGAGTTGCGGTGGGAAGCTTGGGGTCCTTCTCGATTTGCGAAAAGTACCTCAGCAACTCCCTCTTGTATTCCCAGGGAAGTCAGGTCTCCTTTCGTTTTGGTATGGGAATATTGGGATTACGCTCAAGGCGTGGAATGGGAATAGGGCCTAATCTCAAATTCATTCCATAAATTGTGTTCTACTCTCACGTGGGGACAGCTATGTCAGGGAATGTCTTGATTTGCCTAAAGGGTGTCAAGTAATCATTCACGTATCAAGGGGGAATGTAGGATTTCTCTTGAGACTCTGCAGGGGAAATTTTCCTCATCTCACCTTGAGTGCAGAATATTGTGGTTTTTCTCGAGTTGTGGCGGAAAGCTTGGGATCCTTCTCGAGTTGTGACATGGACCTCAGGAACTCGCTCTTGTAGTCCCTGGGAAGTCAGGTCTGCTTTCGTTTTGGTAGGGGAACCTCAGGATTACTCTCAAGACGTGGAATGGGAACAGGGCCTCATCTATGGTTGAGTCCATAAATTGTGTTTTCCTCTCAAAGTGAGTTCAGCTATGTCAGGGAATGTCTTGAGTCGCATAAAGGTTGTCAATACTTGTTCGCATTTCAAGTCGGAACGTGGGATTTCTCTTGAGACTCAGCAGGGGAATTTTTCTCATCTCACCTTGAGTGCAGAATGCCGTGGTTTTTCTCGAGTTGCGGCGGGAAGCTTGGGGTCCCTCTCGAGTTGTGACATGGACTTTAGGAACTCGCTCGTGTAGTCCCTGGGAAGTCACGTCTCCTTTCATTTTGGTAAGGGAACCTTGGGATTACTGTCGAGGCATGGAATTGAAATAGGGCCTCATCTTAAGTTGATTCAATAAATTTTGTTCTAATCTCAAGTGGGGACAGCTATGTCAGGAAAGTCTTGAGTCTCATAAAGGGTGTAAAGTACCCGTTCGCGTTTCAAGCGGGAATGTGGGATTTTTCTTGAGACTCTTCAGGGTAAAATTTCCTCATCTCACCTTGAGTGCAGAATCTTGTGGTTTTTCTCAATTTGCGTCGGGAAGCTTGGGGACCTTCTCCAGTTGCGATGGGGACCTCAGGAACTCGCTTGTTTAGTCCCTGGGAAGACAGGTCTCCTTTCGTTTTGGTAGGGGAACATCGGGATTACTCTAGAGGCGTGGAATGGGAATAGGGCCTCATCTAAAGTTGAGTCCATAAATTGTGTTCTCTCAAGTGGGGACAGCTATGTCACGGAATATTTTGAGTCTCATAAAGGGTGTCAAGTACCCGTTCTGGTTTCAAGCGGGAATATGGGATATCCCTTGAGATTCTGCAGGGGAAATTTTCCTCATCTCACTTTGAGTGCAGAATCTTGTAGTTTTTCTCGAGTTGCCGTGGGAAGCTTGGGGTTCTTCTCGAAAGGGGAAAGGGATCTCAGGACCTCCCTCCTGTAGTCCCTGGGAAGTCAGATCTTCTTTCGTTTTGGTAGTCACATCGGGATTACTCTCGAGGCTTAGAATGGAAATAGGGCCTCTTACCGAAGTGAGTCCTAAATTGTGTTCTCCTCTCCAAAGGGGACGGCTCTGTGAGGGAGCTTTCTGAGTCGCATAAAGGGTGTCAAGTACCCGTTCACCTTTCAAGCGGGAATGTGGGATTTCTCTTGATATGCTGCAGCGGAAAATGTCCTCATCTCGCATTGAGGGGATAATTTTGTGGTGTTTCTCGACTTGCGGCGGTAAGAATTGAGTTCCTATCGAGTTACGACTGGGACCTCAGTACCTCGATCTCGATATCCCAGGGCAGTTAGGTCTCCTTGCGTGTTGGAAGAGGAACATCGCCATTCCTCTCGAGGCACGGGAGAGTAATAGGGTCGCATCTAGTGCTGTGTAGATAACTTGTGTTCTCTTCTTCAATGTGGACAGCTAACTAGGGGAAATTTTTGGGTCGCATAAAGTGTGTCAAGTTCTGTTCGGGTTTCAAGTGGTAATGAGCAATTTCTCTTGAGACTCTGCAGCGGAAATTATCCTCATCTCGCATTGAGGGGAAAATTTTGTGGTGTTTCTCGAGTTGCGGAGTAAAGCTTGGTATTTTTTTCGACTTACGATGGGGACCTCAGGAACTCGCTCATGTTACTTCAGGGAAGTCAGGTCCCCTTTTGTGTTGGAAGGGGAACTTCAGGATTACTGTCGACCCGTTAAATGTGAACAGGGCCTCTTCTCGACCTGAGTTCCATAAATTGTGTTCTCCTCTCCAATGGGGACGGCAGTGTGAGGGAACTTTCTGATTCGCATAAAGGATGTCAAGTACACGTACGCCTTTCAAGCGGGAGTGTGGGATTTCTCTTGAGATTCTACAGTGAAAAATTTCCTCATTTTGCACTGAAGGGATAATTTTTTTGTGTTTCTCAACTTGCAGCGGGAAGCTTGGCATTCCTCTCGAGTTGCGACGGGGACCCCAGGAACTCGCTCATGTTCCCCCAAGGAAAGTCAGGTCTCCTATCATTTTCGAAGGGGAACCTCGAGATTCCTCTATAAGGACCAGCAGAGGAATAGGACCTTATCTAGCATTCAGTTGATCCACTGTTTGTTCTTTTCCAGTGGAGACAGAAAAATTTTGGTTGCTCTCAAAATTCTCCAGGGGATTCAGGCCTCGTCTCTTGTTCAGACCTGGAACTGCGCTTTTTTCTCGAGTTGTAATACGGGTGATAGGCCACTTTAGTTTTCCATTTTTACCTGGAGATTGTATAGAGTATGCTCGTGGAGTCAGGTCTCCAATCGTCTTCTGAATTGATACTCGAGGATACATCTGAATCTGTGCAGTAGAATCAGACAATATCTCGAGTGGGTGGTGACATCCGTACCTTTTCCATTTGTGTTTTGAAAGCCGGTTATCCTCCCGAGTTTCAAGGTGGTACCTGCCTGCTCATCCTGTGGGATCGGAACCTCTAATTTCCATTCCAGATGAAGCAGAGGAATCAACTCTCATCTGGAAAAGAGGAGTGGAAAACGGGGCATTTTGTCAGTGTCGCAAGAAACTCGGTGTTCCTCTGGATTGGCGCTGTGTATGTAGGTTTAGTTTTTAGTCTCATTAAGGATGTTAACTAAACTGTCGAGTTTCAAGTGGGAATGTGGAATTTCTCTTGCGAATCTGAAATGCAAATGTTCTTCATCTCGCCTTGAGGGCAGAATCTTGTGGTTTTTCTCGAGTTGCGGCGGGAAGCTTGGGCTCTCTCTCGATTTGCCAAGGGGACATCAGGACATCCTCCATGTTGCTTCAGAGAAGTCAGTTCCCCTTTTGTGTTGGGAGGAAAACTTTGGGATTACTCTCGAGCCGTTAAATGGGAATAGGGCCTCTTCTCGAGTTGAGTCCATGAAATGTATACTCCTCTTCAATGGGGACCGCTGTTTTAGGGAACTTTCTGAGTCGCATAAATGTTGTCAAGTTAACGTTCGCGTTTCAAGCGGCAATGTGGGATTTCTCTAGAGATCTGCAGTGGAAATTTTCCCCATCTCTCATTGAGCGGTAATATTGTGGTGTTTCTCGACTTGTGGCAGGAAGCTAAATGTTCCTGTCGTGTTGTGACGGGGACCTCAGGACCTTGATCTTGATGTCCCAGGGAAGTTGGGTCTCATGGCGTGTTAGAACGGGAACATGGTGATTCCTCTCGAGACACAATAGAATAACAGGATCACATCTAGTGTTGTATAGAAAATTGTGTTCTCCGCTTCAATGTGGACGGCTTTCTTGGGGAAGTTTTTGGGTCGCATAAATGGTGTCAAGTACCCGTTCGAGTTTCAAACGGTAATGTGCGATTTCTCTTGAGTCTCTGCAGTGGAAAATATCCTAATCTCGCATTGAGGGGAAAATATTGAGGTGTTTTTCGAGTAGCGGCGGGAAGCTTGGTCCCCCTCTCGATTTGGAACGGGGACCTCAGGAAATCCCCCGTGTTGCTTCAGAGAAGGCAGGTCCCCTTTTGTGTTCAAAGGGGAACTTCGGGATTACTCTCGTGCCGTTCAATAGGAATAGGGCCTCTTCTCGAGTTGAGTTCATAAATTGTGTTCTCCTCTCCAATGGGGACGGCTGTGTTAGGGAACTTACTGAGTCTCATAAAGTCTGTCGAGTTCCGTTCTGGTTTCAACCGGTAATGTGCGATTTCTCTTGAGACTCTGCAGCGGAAATTATCCTCATCTCGCATTGAGGGGAAAATTTTGTGGCGTTTCTCGAGTTGCGGCATAAAACTTGGTGTTTTTTTCGACTTGCGACGGGGACCTCAGGAACTCGCTCGTGTTGCTTCAGGGAAGTCAGGTCCCCTTTTTTGTTGGAAGGGGAACTTCAGGATTACTGTCGACCTGTTAAATGTGAACAGGGCCTCTTCTCGACCTGAGTCCGTAAATTGTGTTCTCCTCTCCAATGGGGACGGCTGTGTTAGGGAACTTACTGAGTTGCATAAAGGATGTCAAGTTCCTGTTCGCCTTTCAAGTGGAAATGTGGGATTACTCTTGAGATTATGCAGTGGAAAATGTCCTCATCTCGCATTGAGGGGATAATTTGTGGAGTTCCCCTCGAGTTGTGACGGGGACCCCAGGAACTCGTTCGTGTTGCCCCAGGGAAGTCAGGTCTCCTATCTTTTTGGAAGGGGAGCCTCGAGATTCCTCTATAAAGAGCAGCAGAGGAATAGGGCCGCATCTAGCGTTGAGTCAGTCAACTGTTTGTTCTTCTCCAGTGGAGACAGGGATCTCGCGGTTGCTCTCAAAATTCTCCAGGGGATTCAGGCCTCGTCTCTTGTTCAGACCTGGAAGTGCACTTTCTTCTCGAGTTGTAATACGGGTGATAGGCCACTTTCAGTTCAGTTCGATTCAGTCGCTCAGTCGTGTCCGACACTTAGTGGATCCTGAACCACAACACGAAAGGCCTCCCTGTCCATCACCAACTCCCGACGTTCACTCAAACTCATGTCCATCGAGTCAGTGATGCCATCCAGCCACCGCCTTCTCTGTCGTCCCCGTCTTCTCCTACCCCCAACCGCTCCCAGCATCAGAGTCTTTTCCAGTGAGTGATCTCATCGCATGAGGTGGCCAAAGTATTGGAGTTTCAGCTTTAGCATAAGTCCTTCCAATGAACACCCAGGATTTATCTCCTCTAGAATGGACTGGTTGGATCTCCTTGCAGTCCAAGGGACTCTCAAGAGTCTTCTCCAGCACCACAGTTCAAAAGCATCAATTCTTCGGCTATCAGCTTTCTTCACAGTCCAACTCTCACATCCATACATGACCACGGGAAAAACCATAGTCTTGACTAGACAGAACTTGGTTGGCAAAGTAATGTCTCTGCTTTTTAATATGCTATCTAGGCTGGTCATAACTTTCCTTCCAAGGAGTAAGCGTCTTTTAATTTCATGGCTGCATTCAGCATCTGCAGTGATTTTCGAGCCCCCAAAAATAAAGTCTGACACGGTTTCGACTGTTTCCCCATCTATTTCCCAAGAAGTTATGGGACCAGATGTGATGATCTTCGTTTTCTGAATGTTGAGCTTCAAGACAACCTTTTCACTCTCCTCTTTTGCTTTCATAAAGAGACCTTTGAGTTCCTCTTCACTTTCTGCCATAAGGGTGGTCTCATCTGCATATCTTAAGTTATTGATATTTCTTCTGCCAATCTTGATTCCAGCTTGTGCTTCTTCCAGCCCAGCGTTCCTCATGATATACTCTGCATAGAAGTTAAATAAGCAGGGGGACAATATACAACCTTGACGTACTCCTTTTCCTATTTGGAACCAGTCTGTTGTTCCATGTCCAGTTCTAACTGTTGCTTCCTGACCTGCATACAGATTTCTCCAGAGGCAGGTCAGGTGGTCTGGGATTCCCATCTCTTTCAGAATGTTCCACAGTTTATTGTGATCCACACAGTCAAAGGCCTTGGCATAGTCAATGAAGCAGAAATAGATGTTTTTGTGGAACTCTTGCTTTCTCCATGATCCAGCGGATGTTGGCAATTTTGTCTCTGGTGCCTCTGCCTTTTCTTAAACCTGCTTGAACATCTGGAAGTTCACGATTCACATATCGCTGAAGCCCAGCTTGGAGAATTTTGAGCATGACTGTACCAGCGTGTGAGATGAATGCAATTGTGTGGTAGTTTGAGCATTCTTTGGCATTCCCTTTCTTTGGGATTGGAATGAAGACTGACCTTTTCCTGTCCTGTGACCACTGCTGAGTTTTCCAAATTTGCTGGCATATTGAGTGCAGCACTTTCACAGCATCATCTTTTAGGATGTGAAATAGCTCAATTGGAATTCCATCAGCTCTACTAGCTTGGTTCATCGTGATGCTCTCTAAGGCCCACTTGCCTTCACATTGCAAGATGTCTGGTTCCAGGTGAGTGATCACGCCATCCTGATTATCTTCATCGTGAAGACATTTTTTTTACAGTTCTTCTGTGTATTCTTGCCACCTTCTCTTAATATCTTCTGCTTCTATTAGGTCCATACAAGTTCTGTCCTTTTTCGAGCCCATTTTTGCATGAAATGTTCCCTTGATATCTCTAATTTTCTTGAAAAGATCTCTTGTTTTTCCTATTCTGTTGTTTTCCTCTATTTCTTTGCATTGATCGCTGAGGAAGGCTTTCTTATCTCTCCTTGCTCTTCTTTGGAACTCTGCATTCAGATGCTTATATCTATCTTTTCCTCCTTTACTTTTCGCTTCTCTTCTTTTCACAGATATTTGTAAGGCCTCCTCAGACAGCCATTTTGCTTTTTTGCATTTGTACCTTGAGATTGTATAGAGTATGCTCATGGAGTCACGTCACCATTTGTCCTGTGATTTGATACTCGAGGCTACATTTGAAACTGTGCAGTACAATCAGACAATAGGGTCGAATCTAGTGCTGTGTAGATAATTTGTGTTCTCCTCTTCAATGTGGACCACTATCTCGGGGATGTTTTGGAGTCACATAAAGGATGTCAAGTACCCGTTCGAGTTTCATGCAGTAATGTGTGATTTCTCTTGAGACTCTGCAGCGGAAAATATCCTCATCTCGCATTGAGGGGAAAATTGTGTGGTGTTTCTCGAGTTGTGGTGGAAAGCTTGGGGTTTTTCTCGACGTGCGACGGGGAACTCAGGAACTCGCTCGTGTTCCCCCAGGGAAGTCAGGTCCCCTTTTGTGTTGGAAGTGGAACTTCGGGATTTCTCTCAAGCCGTTAAATCACAATAGGGCCTCTTCTCGAGTTGAGTCCCTGAATTGTGTTCTCTCCAATGGGGACGGCTCTGTTAGGAAACTTTCTGAGTCACATAAAGTGTGTCAAGTTCCCGTTCACATTTCAAGCGGGAATGTGGGATTTCTCTTGAGATTCTGCAGCGGAAAATTTCCTCATCTCGCATTGAGGGGATAATTTTGTGTTGTTTCTCGACTTGCAGCAGGAAGCTTCATGTTACTCTCCAGTTGCGAAGGGGACCTCAGGACCTAGATCGTGATGTCCCAGGGAAGTTAGGTCTCCTTGTGCGTTGGAAGGGGAACATCGGAATTCCTCTTGAGGCATGGCATAGTAATATGGTCACATCTAGTGCTGTGTAGATATATTGTGTTCTCCGCTTCAATGTGGATGGCTATCTTGGTGAAGTTTTTGGTCACATAAAGGGTGTCAAGTTCCTGTTCGATTTTCAAGCGGAAATGTGGGATTTCTCTTGAGATTCTGCTGCAGAAAATTTCCTCAGCTCGCACTGATGGGGGAACGTTTTCATTTATCTTGATTTGCGGCGGAAATCTTGGGGTTCCTCTCGGGTTGTGACGGTGAACCCAGGAACCTGATCACGTTGTCCCAAGAAGGTTGAAATCGTTTGCTGTTTGAAGGGGACCTCAGGATTCATGTCTAGTCACAGGAGACGAATAGGGCCGCATCTAGTGTTGTGTACGTAAATTGTGTGCTCCGCTTCAATGTGGACGGCTATGTTGGGGAAGCATTTGGTTCGCTTAAAGGGTGTCAAGTTCCCATTCGAGTTTCAAGTGGGATAGTGGGATTTCTCTTGAGACTCTGCCGCAGAAAAAATTCCTCATCTCGCATTGAGGGGATAATTTTGTGGTGTTTCTTGAGTTGCAGCAGGAGGCCTGGTCTCCCTCTTGAGTTGCAATGGGGACCTCAGGAAATCCCCGTGTCTCTTCAGAGAAGTCAGGTCCATTTTTTGTTGGAAGGGGAATTTCTGGATTACTCTCGAGTCGTTAAATGATAATAGGGCCTCATCTCAAGTTAAGAATATAAATTGTGTGCTCCTCTCGAGTGGGGATGGCTATGATAGGGAACTTTCTGAGTCACATAAAGTGTGTCAAGTACCCGTTCGCCTTTCAAACTAGAATGTGGGATTTCTCTTGAGACAGTGACAAGGAAAAAATTCCTCATCTCGCATTGAGGGGATAATTTTGTGGTGTTTCTTGAGTTGCGTCAGGAAGTTGGGGTTCATCATGAGTTGCGACGGGGATGTCAGGAACTCGCTCGTGTTGACCCAGGGAAGTCAGGTCTCCTATAGTGTTGAAAGGGGAAACTCAGGATTCCTCTATAAGGAGAAGCAGAGGAATAGGGCCGCATCGAGTGTTGAGTCAGGCAACTGTTTGTTCTTCTCCAGTGGAGACAGGAATCTCCGGTTGCTCTCAATATTCTCCAGGGGATTCCGTTCTCCTCTCTTGTTCTGACCTGGAACTGCATTTTCTTCTCGAGTTGTAATACGAGTGTTAGGCCACATTAGAGTTGAATTTGTACCTCGAGATTGTATAGAGTAGGTCGTGCAGTCAGGTCTCCACTCGTCCTGTGAGTTGATACTCGAGGTTACATTTGAATTTCTCTTGCGAAACTGAAATGGAAATGTTCTTCATCTCGCCTTGAGGGAAGAATCTTGTGGTTTTTCTTGTGGCGGGAAGCTTGGGCTACCCCTCGAGTTGCGATGGGGAACTCAGGAAATCCCCGTGTTGCTTCAGAGAAGTTAGTTCCATTTTTTGTTGGAAGAGGAACTTCGGGATTACTCTCGAGCTGTTAAATGGGAATAGGGCCTCATCTCAATTTAAGTCTGTAAACTGTGTGCACGTCTCCAGTGGGGATGTTTGTTAGGGAACTTTCTGAGTCGAATAAATGGTGTCAAGTGGCCTTTTGAGTTTCAAGCGGGAATGTGAGATTCCTCTTGAAACTCTGCAGTGGAAATGTTCCTCATCTCACATTGAGGGGAAAATTTTGTGGTATTTCTCACATTGCACTGGAATGTTTTGGGTTCTTCTCGAGTTGAGGGGGACCTCATGTCGTAGCTAGTGTTGCTTCAGGGAAGTCAGGTCCTCTTTTGATTGGTACGGGGAACTTCTTGTTTACTCTCGAGACCTTAAATCGGAATGGGGCCTCATCTCAAGTTCAGTCCGTAAATTGTGTGCTCCTCTTCAGGGGGACACGTATGGTAGGGAACTTTTTGAGTCACATAATGGCTGTCAAGTACCGTTCGAGTTTCAGGTGGGAATATGGGATTTCTATTGAGATTCTGCAGCAGAATATTTCCTCATCTCGCATTGATGGGGTACCATTGTCTTTTTTCTCGTGTTGTGGGGGAAAGCTTGGTGTGGTTCTTGAGTTTCAACGGGGACCTCTGGAACCCACTCTCGTTGTCCCAAGATGTTCAAAATCATTTGCTGTTGGAAGGGAAACCTCAGGATTCATGTCTAGGCTCAGGATACGAATAGGGCCACATGTAGTGTTGTGTACATAAATTGTGTGCTTCGCTTCAATGTGGACGGCTATGTCAGGGAAGTATTTGGGTCGCATAAAGGGTGACAAGTACCCAATCGCCTTTCAAGAAGGAATGTGGCATTTCTCTTGAGACTCTGCCGCTGAAAGAAGTCCTCATCTCGCATTGCAGGGATAATTTTGTGTTGTTTCTTGGCTTGTGTTGGGAAGCTGGGGATTCCTCTCGAGTTGCGATGGGGATGTAAGGAACTCGCTCGTGTTGTCCCAGGGACCTCAGGTCTCCTATCCTGTTGAAAGGGGAACCTCGGGATTCCTCTCTAAGGAGAAGCAGAGAAATAGGGCCACATCGAGCATTGAGTCGGGCAACTGTTTGTTCTTCTCCAATGGAGAGAGGGATTGCGCGGTTGCTCTCAAAATTCTCCAGGGTATTCAGGCCTCGTCTCTTGTTCAGGCCTGGAACTGCGCTTTCTTCTCGAGTTGTAATACCGTTGATGGACCACTTTAGAGTTGCATTTGTACCTGGAGATTGTAAAGAGTATGCTTGTGGAGTCAGGACTCCATTCTTCCTGTGAGTTGATACTCGAGGAAACATTTGAACCTGTGCAGTAGAATCAGACAATATCTCGATTGGGTGGTGACATCCGTACCTTTTCCACTTGTGTTTTGAAAACCGGTTATCCTCCCGAGTTTCAAGGTTGTACTTGTCTACACGTCCTGTGCGACCGGAACGTCTGGATTCCATTCCAGAGAAAGCAGAGGAATCAACTCTCATCTGTAAAAGAGAAGTGGAAAACGGGGCATTTTGTCAGTGTGGCAAGAAACTCGGTGTTCCTCGGGATTGGGGCTGTGTATGTCGGTTTAGTGTTTAGTCGCATAAAGGATGTTAAGTAACCTGTCGAGTTTCAAGTGGGAATGTGGAATTTCTCTTACCGAATCTGAAACGGAAATGTTGTTCATCTCGCCTTGAGGGCACAATCTTGTGGTTTTTCTTGAGGGTCGGCGCGAAGGTTCGGCTCCCTCTCGATTTGCGATGGGGACCTCAGGTAATCCCCCGTGTTGCTTCTGAGAAGTCAGTTTCCCTTTATGTTGGAAGGGGAACTTCGGGATTACTCTCGAGCCGTTCAATGGGAATAGGGTCTCTTCTCGAGTGAATCCATGTAAATTTTGTTCTCTGCAATGGGGACGGCTGTGTTAGGGAACTTTCTCAGTCGCATAAAGGGTGTCAAGTTCCCATTCTCCTTTCAAGCGGTAATGTGGGATTTCTCTTGAGATTCTGCAGCGGAAAATTTCCTCATCTCGCATTGAGGGCAAAATTTTATGTTGTTTCTCGAGTTGCGGCAGGAAGCTTGGGGTTTATCTCGACTTGTGATGGTGACCTCAGTAACTCGTTCGTGATGCTTCAGGGAAGTTGGGTCCCCTTTTGTGTTGGAAGGATAACTTCGGGATTACTCTCAAGCTGTTAAATGGGAATAGGGCCTCTTCAAGAGTTCAGTCCATAAATGTGTTCTCCTCTCCAATGGGGACGGCTGTGTTAGGGAACTTTCTGAGTCGCATAAAGGGTGTCAAGTACCTGTTCGCCTTTCAAGCGGGAATGTGGGATTTCTCTTGAGATTCTGCAGCTGAAAACTTCCTCATCTCGCATTGAGGGGATAATTTTGTGGTGTTTCTCTACTTGTGGCGGGAAGCTCGGGGTTCCTCTCGAGTTGCGACGGGGACCTCAGGAACTCGCTCGTGTTGCCCCAGGGAAGTCAGGTCTTCTATCGTTTTTGAAGAGGAACCTTGAGATTCCTGTATAAGGAGCAGCAGAGGTATAGAGCCGCATCTAGCGTTGTGTCGGTCAACTGTTTGTTCTTCTCCAGTGGAGACAGGTATCGCGGGGTTGTTCTCAATATTCTCCAGGGTATTCAGGCCTCGTCTCTTGTTCAGGCCTGGAAATGTACTTTCTTCTCGAGTTGTAATACCGTTGATGGGCCACTTTAGAGTTGCATTTGTACCTGGAGATTGTATAGAGTATGCTCGTGGAGTCAGGACTCATTCTTCCTGTGAGTTGATACTCGAGGAAACATTTGAACCTGTGCAGTAGAATCAGACAATATCTCGATTGGGTGGTGACATCCGTAACTTTTCCACTTGTGTTTTGAAAATCGGTTATGCTCCCGAGTTTCAAGGTTGTACCTGTCTACACGTCCTGTGCGACCAGAACGTCTGGATTCCATTCCAGAGAAAGCAGAGGAATCAACTCTCATCTGTAAAAGAGAAGTGGAAAACGGGGCATTTTGTCAGTGTGGCAAGAAACTCGGTGTTCCTCGGGATTGGGGCTGTGTATGTCGGTTTAGTGTTTAGTCGCATAAAGGATGTTAAGTAACCTGTCGAGTTTCAAGTGGGAATGTGGAATTTCTCTTACCGAATCTGAAACGGAAATGTTGTTCATCTTGCCTTGAGGGCACAATCTTGTGGTTTTTCTTGAGTGTCGGCGCGAAGGTTCGGCTCCCTCTCGATTTGCGATGGGGACCTCAGGTAATCCCCCGTGTTGCTTCTGAGAAGTCAGTTTCCCTTTGTGTTGGAAGGGGAACTTCGGGATTACTCTCGAGCCGTTCAATGGGAATAGGGCCTCTTCTCGAGTGAGTCCGTAAATTTTGTTCTCCTCTCCAATGGGGACGGCCGTGTTAGGGAATATCCTGAGTGGAATAAAGGGTGTCAAGTTCCCATTCTCTTTTCAAGCGGTAATGTGGGATTTCTCTTGAGATTCTGCTGCCCAAAATTTCCTCATCTCGTATTGAGGCCATATTTTTGTGGTGTTTCTAGAGTTTCGATGGGAAGCTGTGGGTATTTCTCTAGTTGTGACTGGGACCTCAGGAACTCGCTCGGGTTGCTTCAGGAAAGTCAGCTCTCCTTTTGTGTTGGAAGGGGATCTTCCGGATCACTCTCCAGGCGTTAAATGGGAATAGTTCCTTCACTTAGGTTGAGTCCAAAAAGTGTGTTTTCATCTCCAATGGGGATGGCTGTGTGAGGGAAATTTCTGAATCGCATAAAGGGTGTCAAGTACCATTTTGCCTTTCAAGTGGGAATGTGGGATTTCTCTTGAGATACTGCTGTGCAAAATTTCCTCATTTCGCATTGAGGCCATACTTTTTGGTGTTTCTCGAGTTGCAGCGGGAAGCTGGGGGTACTTCTAGAGTTGCGACGGGGACCTCAGGAACTCATTCGGGTTGCTTCAGTGAATTCAGGTCCCATTTTGTGTTGGAAGGGGAACTTCCGGATTACTTTCGAGCTATTAAGTGGGAATAGGGCCTCTTCTCAAGTTGAGTCCATAAAGTGTGTTCTCCTGTCCAATTGGGATGTCTGTGTGAGGGAAATTTATGTGTCGCATAAAGAGTGTCAAGTACCCTTTTGATTTTCAGGCGAGAATGTGGGATTTCTCTTGAATAGTGCTGCGCAAAATTTCCTCATCTCGCATTGAGGGGATAATTTTCTTGTGTTTCTCCTGTTGAGGTGGGAAGCTGGGGGTAAATATCGAGTTGCGACATGAAATTCAGGAACTCGCTCGTGTTGCTTCAGGGTAATTAGGTCAACTATTTAATGGAAAGGGAATTTCAGGATTACTCTCGAGCCGTTAAATGGAAATAGGGCCTCTTCTCGAGTTGAGTCCATAAAGTGTGTTCTCCTGTCCAACTGGGACATCTGTGTGAGGGAAATTTATGTGTCGCATAAAGAGTGTCAAGTACCCTTTTGATTTTCAGGCGAGAATGTGGGATTTCTCTTGAATAGTGCTGCGCAAAATTTCCTCATCTCGCATTGAGGGGATAATTTTGTTGTGTTTCTCCTGTTGAGGCGGGAAGCTGGGGGTACATATAGAGTTGCGACATGAAATTCAGGAACTCGCTCGTGTTGCTTCAGGGAAGTTAAGGCCCCTATTTAATGGAAAGGGAATTTCGAGATTACTCACGAGCCGTTAAATGGAAATAGGGCCTCTTCTCGAGTTGAGTCCGTAAAGTAGGTTCTACTCTCCAATGGGGACGACTGTGTGAGGGAAATTTCTGAGTCGCATAAAGCGTTTCAAGTACCCGTTTGCCTTTCAAGCGGGAAAGTAGGATTTCTCTTGAGATTCTGCAGCGCAAAATTTCCTCATCTCACATTGAGGGGATAATTTTGTGGTGTTTCCTGAGTTTCAGCGGGAAGTTGGGGGAACTTCTCGAGTTGCAACGGGGACCTCATTAACTCGCTTGGGTTTCGTCAGGGAAATCAGGTCCGCTTTTGTGTTGGGAGGGGAATTTGGGGATTACTCTCGATCCGTTAAATGGGAATAGGGCCTCTTCTCGATTTGAGTCCATAAATTGTGTTCTACTCTCCAATGGGGATGGCTGATTGAGGGAACTTTCTGAGTCCCATAAAGGGTGTCAAGTACACTTTTGCCTTTGAAGTGGGAATATTTGATTTCTCTTGAGATTCTGCAGTGGAAAATTTCCTCATCTCGCATTGAGGGGTAATTTTGTGGTGTTTCTCGAGTTGCGGCGGGAAGATTGGGGTATTTCTAGGGTTGCGACTGGGAACTCAGGAACTCGCTCGGGTTCCTTCAGGGAAGTAAATTCCCCTTTTGTGAAGTAGGGGAAACCTCAGGATTACTCTCGAACCGTTAAAGGGGAATAGTGCCTCTTCTCGTGTTGAGTCCAAAAAGTGTGTTTTCCTCACCAATGGGGACGGCTGTGTGAGGGAACTTTCTGAGTCTCATAAAGTTTGTCAAGTACACTTTTACCTTTCTAGAGGGAATGTGGGAAATCTGTTGAGATTCTGCAGCAAAAAATTTTAGTCATTTCACATTGAGGGGATAGTTTTGTGGTGTTTCTCGATTAACGGCGGGAAGTTGGGTACTTCTCAAGTTGCGACGGGGACCTCAGGAACTCTCTCCGGTTGTTTCAGAGAAGTCAGGTTCCCTTTTTTGTTGGAAGGGGAACTTCCGGATTACTCTCGAGCTGTTAAATGGGAATAGGGCCTCTTCTCGAGTTGAGTCCATAAAGTGTGTTCTCCTCTCCAATTGGGATGTCTGTGTGAGGGAAATTTGTATGTCGCATAAAGGGTGTCAAATAAACTTTTGATTTTCACTCGAGAATGTGAGATTTCTCTTGAGATTCTGCAGTGCACAAATACCTTATCTGGCATTGAGGGAATAATTTTGAGGTGTTTCTCCAGTTGGGCCTGGTAGGTGGAGTATTTTACGAAATGCGACTGGGACCTCAGGAATTTGCTTGGGTTGCTTCAGGGAAGTGAGTTCCCCTTTTGTGTTGGATGAGCAACTTCCGGTATACTCTGGAGTCGTTAAATGGGAATAGGGCCTCATCTCGAATTGAGTCCATATAGTGTGTTCTCCTTTCCAATGTGGACTCATGTTAGTGAAATTTCTGAGTGGCATAAACTGTGTCAAGTTCCCTATTGTCTTACAAGAGTTATTGTGGTAATTCCCTTGAGATTCTGCAGCAGAGAATTTCCTCATCTCGCATTAGGGGTTAATTTTGTGGTGTTTCTCGAGTTGCGGCGGGAAGCTGGGCGTAATTCTCGAGTTGCGAAGAGGACCTCAGGAACTCACTCTGGTTGCTTCAGGGAAGTCAGGTCCCCCTTTTTGTTGGAAGGGGAGCTTCTGGTTTACTCTAGCCGATAAATGGGAATAGGGCTTCATCTTGAATTGAGTCCATGAAGTGTGTTCTCCTGTCCAATTGGGAAGGCTGTGTGAGGGAACAAACTGAGTCGCAAAAAGGGTGTCAGGAACCCTTTTGCCTTTCAAGAGGGAATGTTGTATTACTCTTGAGGTTATGCAGCGAAAATTTCCTCATGTTGCATTAAGGGATAATTTAGCGGTATTTCTCGAGTTGCGGCGGGAAGCTGGGGGTACTTCTCGAGGTACGTCGGGCACCTCAGGAACTCGCTCAGGTGGCTTCAGGGTAGTCAGGTCCCCTTTTGTGTTGGGAAGGGAACTTCCTGTTACCCTCAAGCTGTTAAATGGCAATAGGGCCTCATCTCGAATTGAGTCCATAACTTGTGTTCTCCTCTCCAATGGGTACAGCTGTGTAAGGGAACTTTCTGAGTCCCATAAAGGGTGTCAAGTACCGTTTTGCCTTTCAAGAGGGAATGTGGTATTTCTCTCGAGATTCTGTAGGGCAAAATTTCCTCATCTCGCATTGAAGGGATAATTTTGTGTTGTTTCTCGACGTGCGGCAGGATGGTGGGGGTAATACTAGAGTTGGGACGGGGACCTCAGGAACTCGCTCGGGTTGCTTCAGGGAAGTCAGGTTCCCTTTTGTGTTGGAAGGAAAACTCCCGTTTTACTCTCGAGCTTTTAAATGGAAATAGGGCCTCATCTCGAATTGCGTTCATAAAGTGTTTTCTCCTCTCTAATGGGGACGGCTGTGTCAGGGTAAATTCTGAGTCGCATATATGGTGTCAAGTACCCTTTTGCCTTTCAAGAGGCAATGTGGTATTTCTCTTGAGATTATGCAGTGCAAAATTTCCTCATCTCACATTGAGGGGATAATTTTTTGGTGTTTCTCGAGTTGCGGCGGGAAGATGGGGGTACTTCTTGAGTTGCGACTGGGACTTCAGAAATGCACTCCGGTTGCTTCAGGGAAATCAGGTCCCCTTTTGTGTTGGAAGGGGACCTTCCAGTTTACTCTCGAGCCGTTAAATGCGAATAGGGCCTCATCTCGAATTGAGTCCATAAAGTGTGTTCTCCTCTGCAATGGGGACTGATGTTATTCAATTTTCTGAGTCGCATAAAGTGTGTGAAGTGCCTCTTTTGCCTTTCAAGAGGAAATGTGGTATTTCTCTTGAGATTCTGCAAGGTAATATTTCCTCATCTAGCACTGAGGGGATTATTTTCTGTAGTTTCCTGATTTACGGCGGGAAGCTGGGGGTATTTCTCGAGTTGAGACCGGGACCTCAGGTCCTTGCTCGGGTTTCTTCAGGGAAGGAAGGTCATCTTTTGTGTTGGAAGGGGAAGTTCCGGTTTACTCTTGGCCGTTAATTGGGAATAGAGCCTCTTCTCGAGTTGAGTCCATAAAGTGTGTTCTCCTCTCCCACGGGGACAGATGTTAGGGAACTTTCTGAGTGGCATAAAGTGTGTCAAGTACCCTTTTTCCTTTCAAGCGGGAATGTGGGATTTCACTTTAGATTCTGCAGTGCAAAATTTCCTCATCTCGCATTGAGGGGATAATTTTGTGGTGTTTCTCGTGTTGTGGCGGGAAGCGGGGGTACTTTTCGAGTTGGGACGGGGACCTCAGGAACTTGCTCGGGTTGATTCAGAGAAGTCAGGTCCCCTTTGGTGTTGGAAGGGGAACTTCCTGTTTACTCTCGAGCCATTAAATGGGAACAGGGACTCATCTCGAATTGAGTCCATAAAGTGTGTTCTCCTCTCCAATGGGGATGGCTGTGTGAGGGGACTTTCTGAGTCGCATAAAGAGTGTCAAGTACACTTTTACCTTTCAAGAGGGAAAGTGGTATTTCTCTTGAGATTCTGCAGCACAAAATTTCCTCATCTCGCATTGAGGGGATAATTTTGTGGTGTTTCTCGAGTTGCGGCGGGAAGCTGGGGGTACTTCTCGAGTTGCGACGGGTACCTCAGGAAATTGCTCGGGTTGCTTCAGGGAACTCAGGTCCCCTTTTGTGTTGGAAGGGGAACTTCCGGATTACTCTCGAGACATTAAATGGGAATTGGACCTCATCTCCAGTTGAGACTATAAAGTGTGTTCTCCTCCCCAATGGGGAAGACTGTGTGAGGGAATTTTCTGTGTCTCACCCAGCAGCGCAGATGCGAGAGATGCCGTCCCCTCCAGCGCAGAAGCAAGAGAAGCCTTCCCTGCCTGCCCAGATGCTAGAGAACCCGGCCCCTCCCACGCGGACGCGAGAGACACCACCCCCACCCACGCAGATGCCAGAGTCGCCGGCCCCGCCCGTGCAGACGAAAGAGACACCGGCCTGGCCCGCGGTGACCCGCGAGACCCCGGCCCCTTCCGCACAGAATCGAGTTACACTGCCCCCGCCTAAGGAGACGCGAGAGTCGCCTGCCCCGCCCGCTCAGACCCTAGAGTCCCGGATCCCTTCCGTGCAGACGCAAGAGACCCAGGCCTCGCCCGCGCAGTTGCGAGAGAATCCGGCCTCACCCGCTGCAGACTAGAGAGAACCCGGCCCCGCCCGCGCAGATCGCCGGCCCCTCCTGCTCAAACGAGAGAGACGCTGGCCCCGCCCACGCAGACGCGAGAGAAGCAGGCCCTGGCACAACCGACCATGCAAAGAGGCGAGGCCATGACCTCACGCCTGAGGCCAGGGCAGGCGGCCAAGAGGAGGTACCCCAAGTCCAATAGGCGGTGACTGTGTGGGGGAGGGCTGAGAGGAGGTACTCACCTTCAAAGTCAGGAGGGGCAGCCTTGAGGACACACCCCTCATCCAAGGTAAGGTGCAGCAGCTGCGTTTTCTTGGAGCAGCTGTTAAGAGACATCCCACACCCAAGGTAAGAGAAACTCAAATAAGATGGTAGGTATTGCGAGGGGGCCTCAGAGGGCAGACACACCAAAATCATAATCACAGGAATCTAGTCAATGTGATCACATGGAACACAGCCGAATGTGGTCCGCTGGAGAAGGGAATGGCAAACCACTTCAGTATACTTGCCTTGAGAACCCCATGAACAGTATCAAAGGGCAAAATGATAGGGTACTGAATGAGGAATTCCCCAGTTTGGTAGGTGCCCAGTATGCTACTGGAGATCAGTGGAGAAATAACTCTAGAAGGAATGAAGGGATGGAGCAAAAGCAAAACCAGTACCCAGTTTTGGATGTGACCGGTGATAGAAGCAGGGTCCAGTGCTGTAAAGAGCAAGATTGCATAGGAACCTGGAATGTTAGGTCCATGAAACAAGGCAAATTGGAAGTGGTCAAACAGGAGATGGCAAGAGTGAACATAGACATTCTAGGAATCAGTGAATTTAAATGGACTGGAATGGGTGAATTTAACTCAGATGACCATTATATCTACTACTGTGGGCAGGAATCCCTTAGAAGAAATGGAGTAGCCATCATGGTCCACAAAATAGTCCAAAATGCAGTACTTGGATGCAATCCTAAAAACGAGAGAATGATTTCTATTCGTTTCCAAGGCAAACCATTCAACATTACAGTAATCCAGGCCTAGGCCAAACCATTAACACTGAAGAAGCCGAAGTTGAGCGGTTCTATGAAGACCTACAAGACCTTTTAGAACTAACACCCAAAAAAGATGTCCTTTTCATTATAGGAGACTGGAATGCAAAAGTAGAAAGTCAAGAAACACCTGGAGTAACAGGCAAATTTGGCCTTGGAGCACAGAATGAAGCAGGGCCAAGGCTAATAGAGTTTTGTCAAGAAAACACACTGGTCATAACAAACACCCTCTTCCATCAACACAAGAGAAGACTCTACACGTGGACATCACCAGATGGTCAACACCAAAATCATATTGATTATATTCTTTGCAGCCAAAGACAGAGAAGCTGTATACAGTTAGCAAAAAAAAAAAAAAAAAGACCAGGAGCTGACTGTGGCTCAGATCATGAACTCCTTATTGCCAAATTCAGACTTAAATTGAAGAAAGTAGGGAAAACCCCTAGACCATTCAGATATGACCTAAATCAAATCCCTTATTATTATACAGTGGAAGTGAGAAATAGATTTAAGGGACTAGATCTGATTGATAGAGTGCCTGATTAACCCTGGATGGAGGTTCATGACATTGTACAGAGACAGGGACCAAGAGCATCCCCATGGAAAAGAAATGCAAAAAAGCCAATGGCTGTCTGAGGAGGCCTTACAAATAGCTGTGAAAAGAAGAGAAGCGAAAAGTGAAGGAGAAAGGGAAAACTATAGGCATTAGAATGCAGAGTTTCAAAGAAGAGCAAGGAGAGATAAGAAAGCCTTCCTCAGTGATCTATGCAAAGAAATAGAGGAAAACAACAGAATAGGAAAAACAAGAGATCACTTCAAGAACATTAGAGATTTCAAGGGAATATTTCATGCAAAGATGGGCTCGATGAAGGACAGAAATGGTATGGACCTAACAGAAGCAGAAGATATTAAGAAGAGGTGGCAAGAATACACAGAAGAACTGTACAAAAAAGATCCTCACAACCAGGATAGTCACGAAAATGTGATCACTGACCTAGAGCCAGACATCTTGGAATGTGAAGTCAAGTGGGCCTTAGAAAGCATCACTACGAACAAAGCTAGTGTAAGTGATGGAATTCCAGTTGAGCTATTTCAAATCTTGAAAGATGATGCTGTGAAAGTGCTGCACTCAATATACCAACAAATTTGGAATACTCAGCAGTGGCCACAGGACTGGAAGAGGTCAGTCTTCATTCCAATCCCAAAGAAAGGCAATGCCAAAGAATGCTCAAAGTACCGCACAATTGCATTCATCTCACACACTAGTAAAGTCATGCTCAAAATTCTCCAAGCCAGGCCTCAGCAATATGTGATCCGTGAACTCCCAGATCTTCAAGCAGGTTTTAGAAAAGGCAGAGGCACCAGAGATCAAATTGCCAACATCCGCTGGATCATGGAGAAAGCAAGAGAGTTCCAGGAAAAAATCTATTTCTGCTTCATTGACTATGCCAAATCCTTTGACTGTGTCCGTCAAAATAAACTATGGAAGATTCTGAAAGAGATGGGAATCCCAGACCACCTGAGCTGCCTCTTGAGAAACCTGTATGCAGGTCAGGAAGCAGCACTCAGAACTGTACATGGAACAACAGACTGGTTCCAAATAGGAAAAGGATTACGTCAAGGCTGTATATTGTCACCTTGCTTATTTAAATTATATGCAGAGTACATCATGAGAAACGCTGGGCTGGAAGAAGAACAAGCTGGAATCAAGATTGCTGGGAGAAATATCAATAACCTCAGATATGCAGATGACACCACCCTTAGGGCAGAAAGTGAAGAGGAACTCAAAAGCCTCTTGATGAAAGTGAAAGAGGAGAGTGAAAATTTGGCTTGAAGCTCAATATTCAGAAAACAAAGGTCATGGAATCTGGTCCCATCACTTCACTGGAAATAGATGGAAAAACAGTGGAAACAGAGTCAGACTTTAATTTTTGGGGCTCCAAAATCACTGCAGATGCTGATTGCAGCCATGAAATTAAAAGGCGCTTACTCCTAGGGAGGAAAGTTATGACCAACCTTGATACTATATTTAAAAGCAGAGACATTACTTTGCCAACCAAGGTCCGTCTAGTCAAGGCTATGGTTTTTCCCGTGGTCATGTATGGATGTGAGAGTTGGACTGTGAAGAAAGCTGATGGCCGAAGAATTGATGCTTTTGAACTGTGGTGTTGGAGAAGACTCTTGAGAGTCCCTTGTACTGCAAGAAGATCCAACCAGTCCATTCTAAGGGAGATCAATCCTGGGTGTTCATTGAAAGGACTGATGCTAAAGCTGAAACTGCAATAGTTTGGCCACCTCAGGCGACGAGTTGACTCACTGGAAAAATTCTGGTGCAAGGAAAGCTTGGGGGCGAGAGGAGAAGGGGACGACAGAGAATGAGATGGCTGGATAGAATCACCGACTCTGTGGACATGAGTTTGAGTGAACTCCGGGAGCTCCTGATGGACCGGGAGGCTTGACGGACAGTGATTCATGGGGACGCGGAGAGTCGGACACGACTGAGCGACTGAACTGAACTGAACTGAATAAACTGTGTCAAGTACCCTTTTGCATTTCAGGCCGAAATGTGGAATTTCTCTTGATTGTGCAGCACAAAATTTCCTCATCTCGCATTGAGGGGATAATTTTGTGGTGTTTCTGGAGTTGTGGCGGGAAGATGGGGGTACTTCTCGAGTTGCGACGGGGACCTCTGGAACTCGCTCGTGTTGCTTCAGGGAAGTTAGTTCCCCTTTTGTGTTGGGATTGGGAACTTCCGGTTTACTCTTGAGCCGTTAAATGGGAATAGGGGCTCATCTCGAATTGAGTCCATAAAGTGTGTTCTCCTCTCCAATGGGAATGGATGTGTGAGGGAACAATCTGAGTCGCATAAAAGGTGTCAAGTACCCTTTTGAATTTAAAGCGGGAATGTGGGTTTTCTCTTTAGATTTTGCAGTGCAAAATTTCCTCATCTCGCATTGAGGGGATAATTTTGTGGTGTTTCTCGAGTTGCGGTGGGAAGTTGGGGGTACTACTCTAGTTGCGACGGGGACCTCAGGTACTTGCTCGGGTCCCTTCAGGGAAGTCACGTCCCTGTTTTTGTTGGAAGGGGATATTCTCAATTACTCTCGAGCCATTAAAAGGGAATAGGGACGCTTCTCGAGTTGAGCCTATAAATGTGTTCTCCTCACCAATGGGGACGTCTGTTTGAGGGAAGTTTCTGAATCGCATAATCGGAGTCAAGTACCCTTTTGCCTTTCAAGTGGGAATGTGGATTTTCCCTTCAAAATCTGCACTGCAAAATTTCCTCATCTCGCATTCAGGGAATAATTTTGTGGTGTTTCTCGAGTTGCGGCCGAAAGCTGGGGGTACTTCTCGAGTTGCAATGGGGACATCAGAAACTCTCTCATGTTGCTTCAGGGAAGTCAAGTCCCCTTTTTTGTTGGAAGGGGAACTTCCGAATTACTCTCCAGCCGTTAAATGGGAATATTGCCTCTTCTCGATTTGAGTCGACAAGTTTGTTCTCCTCTCCTCTGCAGAGTGATGTTAGGGACCATTCTGAGTCGCCTAAAGTGACTCAAGTCCCCATTTGCCTTTCAATCGGGAATGTGGGATTTCTCTAGAGATTCTGCAGCGCAACATTTCCTCATCTCGCTTTGACGGGATAATTTTGTGCTGTTTCTCGAATTGCGGTTGGAAGCTGGGGGGGTTTCTCGAGTTGCGACGAGGACCTCAGGAACTCCCGCGAGTTACTAAAGGGAAGTCAGGTGCCATTTTGTGCCAGAGGAGAAACTTCCGGATTACTCTCGAGCCCTTTAATGGGAATAGGACTTCTTCTCGACCTGAGTCCATAAAGATTGTTCTCCTCTTTAATGGGGACGGATGTTAGGGAACTTTCTGAGGGGCATAAAGTGTGTCAAGTACCCTTTTGCCTTTCCAGCGGGAATGTGGGTTTTCTCTTGAGATTCTGCAGCGCAAAATTACCTCATCTCGCATTGAGGGGATAATTTGGTGGTTTTTCTCGAGTTGCGGCGCGAAGCAGGTTGTAATTCTTGAGTTGCAACTGGGACCTCAGGAACTCGTTCGCGTTGCTTCAGTGAAGTCAAGTTCCTTTTTGTGTTGAAAGGGGAACTTACCGATTACTCTCGAGCCTTTAAATAGTAATATTGCGTCTTCTCGAATTGACTCCATTAGGTGTCTTCTCCTCTCTAATAGGGACGGATGTTAGGGAACATTCTGAGTCGCCAAAAGGGAGTCAAGTACCCTTTTGCCTTTCAATTGGGAATGTGGGATTTCTCTTGAGATTCTGCAGCACAAAATTTCCTGATTTTGCATTGAGCAGATAATTTTGTGGTGTTTCTCGAATTGTGGCGGGAAGTTGGGGTACTTCTCGAGTTGCAACGGGGACCTCAGGAACTCTCTCATGTTATTTCGGGGAAGTCGGTTCCCTTTTGTGCTGGAAGGGGAACTTCCCGATTACTCTCTGGCCTTTTAAAGGGAATAGGCCCTCTACTCGTGTTGAGTCCATAAATTGTGTTCTCCTCTCCAATGGGGACGCAGGTTAGTGAATTTTGTGAGTGTCATAAAGTGTGTCAAGTACCCTTTTGCCTTTCAAGTGGGAATGTGGGATTTCTCTTGAGATTCTGCAGCGCAAAATTTCCTCTTGTCGCAATGAGGGGATAATATGGTGGTGTTTTTCGAATTTCGGCGAGAAGCTGGGGGTAGTTCTCGGGTTGCGGCGGGGACCTCAGGATATCACTCGAATTACTTAAGGGTGGTCTTGTCCCCTTTTGTGCTGGAAGGGGAACTTCCGGATTACTTTCGAGCACTTTAATGGGAATAGAGCCTTTCTCGAGTTGAGTCCATAGAGTGTGTTCTCCTCTCCAATGGGGATGGATGTTAGGGAATTTTCAGAGTGGTATAAAGTGTGTCAAGTACACTTTTGCCTTTCAGGCCGGAATGTGGATTTCTCTTGAGATTCTGAAGTGCAAAATTACTTCATCTCGCATTGAGGGGATAATTTGGTGGTGTTTCTCGTGTTGTGGAGGGAAGCAGGGTGTAATTCTTGAGTTGCGAAGGGGACCTCAGGAACTCGCTCGGGTTGCTTCTGTGAAGTCAAGTCCCCTTTTGTGTTCAAAGGGGAACTTCCTAATTACTCTCAAGCCGTTAAATGGAAATATTGCCTCTTCTCGATTTGACTCCACTAAGTGTGTTCTCCTCTCCAATGAGGACAGATGTTAGGGACCGTTCTGTGTCGCCTCAAGGGCGTCAAGTTCCCTTTTGCCTTTCAAGTGGGAATGTGGGATTTCTCTTGAGATTCTGCAGCGCAAAATTTCCTCATCACGGATTGAGGGGATAATTTTGTGGTGTTTCTCGAATTGCGGTTGGAAGCTGGGGGGATTTCTCGAGTTGCAACGAGGACCTCAGGAACTTACTCGAGTTACTTCAGGGAAGCCAGGTCCCCTTTTGTGCTAGAAGGGGGACTTCTGGATTACAATCGAGTCCTTTAATGGGAATAGGGCCTCTTCTCGAGTTAAGTTCATAAAGTGTGTTCTCGTCTCCAATGGGGACAGATGTTAGGGAACTTTCTAAATGGCATGAAGTGTGTTAAGTACCCTTTTGCTTTTCAAGCAGGAATGTGGGATTTCTCTTGAAATTCTGCAGCGAAAAATTACCTCATCTCACATTGAGGGGATAATTTTGTGGTGTTTCACGAATTGCGGCGGGATACTGGGGGTACGTCTCGAGTTGCGAGGTGGACTTCAGGAACTCACTCGGGTTACTTCAGGGAAGTCAGGTGCCCTTTTGTGCTGGAAGGGGAACTTCCGGATTACTCTCGAACCGTTAAACAGGAATATTGCCTCTTCTCGATTTGAGTCCATAAAGTGTGTTCTCCTCTCCACTGAGGACGGATGTTAGGGACCATTCTGACTCGCCGAAAGGGAGTCAAGTACCCTTTTGCCTTTCAAGCGGCAATGTGGGATTTCTCTTGAGATTTTACAGCGCAAAAATTCCTCATCTCGCATTGAGGGGTAATTTTGTGGAGTTTCTCGAGTTGCGGAAGGAAGCAGGGGGTACTCTTGAATTGCAACGGGGACCTCAGGAACTCGCTCTGCTTTCTTCAGGTAAGTCAAGTCCCCTTTTGTGTTGGAAGGGGAACTTCCGGATTACTCTCCAGCCGTTAAATGGGAATATTGCCTCTTCTCGATTTGAGTCGACAAGTGCGTTCTTCTCTCCTCTGCAGAGGGATGTTAGGGAACATTCTGAGTCGCCTAAGGGGACTCAAGTAACCTTTTTCCTGTCAATCGGGAATGTGGGATTTCTCTTGAGATTCTACAGCTCAAAATTTCCTCATCTCGCATTGAGGGGATAATTTATGCTGTTTCTCGAAATGCGGTTGGAAGATGGGTGTGTTTCTCGAGTTGCGACGAGGACCTCAGGAACTCACTCGAGTTATTTCAGGGAAGTCAGGTCCCCTTTTATGACAGAGGAGAAACTTCCCTATTACTCTCGAGCCGTTCAATGGGAAAGGGACATCTTCTCGAGTTGAGTCCATACAGTGTGTTCTTCTCTCAAATGGGAACAGATGTTAGGGAACTTTCTGAGTGGCATAAAGTGTGTAAAGTACACTTTTGCTTTTCAAGCGGGAATGCAGGATTTCTCTTGTAATTCTGCATCGAAAAATTACCTCATCTCACATTGAGGGGATAATTTTGTGGTGTTTCACGAATTGCAGCGGGATACTGGGGGTACTTCTCGAGTTGCGAGGTGGACTTCAGGAACTCACTCGAGTTACTTCAGGGAAGTCAGGTGCCCTTTTGTGCCAGAGGAGCAACTTCCGGATTACTCTCGAGCCCTTTAATGGGAATAGGGCCTCTTCTCCAGTTGAGTCCATAAAGATTGTTCTCCTCTCCAATGAGGACGGAAGTTAGGGAACTTTCTTAAAGGCATAAATTTTGTCAAGTACCCTTTTTCCTTTCAAGTGGGAATGTGGGTTTTGTCTTGAGATGCTGCAGTGCAAAATGACCTCTTCTCGCATTGAGGGGATAATTTTGTGGTGTTTCTCTAGTTGCGGCGGGAAGCAGGTTGTAATTCTTGAGTTGCGACGGGGATCTCAGGAAATCATTCACGTTGCCTCAGTGAAGTCAAGTCCCCTTTTGTGTTGAAAGGGGAACTTCCGGATTCTTCTCAATCCCTTTAATGGGAATAGGGCCTCTTCTCGAGTTGCGTCTATAAAGTGTGTACTCCTCTCCAATGGGGATGGAAGTTAGGGATCTTTCTGAGTGGTACAAAGTGTGTCAAGTACACTTTTGCCTTTCAAGCGGGAATGTGGGATTTCTCCTGATATTCTGAAGCGCAAAATTACCTCATCTCACATTGAAGGGATAATTTTGTGGTGTCTCTTGTGTTGAGGCAGGAAGCTTGGGGTATTTCTCGAGTTGCGCCGGGGACCTCAGGAACTCGCTCTGGTTTCACAGAGAAGTCAGGTCCCATTTTGTGTTGGAAGGGGAACTTACGATTACTCTCGATCACTTAAATGGGAATAGGGCCTCTTCTCGAATTAAGTCCATAACGTGTGTTCTCCTCTCCAATGGGGATGGATGTTAGGGAACTCTCTGAGTGGTATAAAGTGTGTCAAGTACCCTTTTCCCTTTCAAGCTGGAATGTGGGATTTCTCTTGAGATTCTGCAGTGCAAAATTACTTCATCTCGCAATGAGGGGATAATTTGGTGGTGTTTCTCGAGTTGCGGCGGGAAGCAGGGTGTAATTCTTGAGTTGCGACGGGGACCTCAGGACTCGCTTCGGTTGCTTCAGTGAAGTCAAGTCCCCTTTTGTGTTGAAAGGGGAACTTCCGGATTACTCTCGAGCCGTTAAATGGGAATATTGCCTCTTCTCGATTTGACTCCTTTAAGTGTGTTCTCCTCTCCAATGAGGACGGATATTAGGGACCGTTCTGAGTCCCCTCAAGGGAGTCAAGTTCCCTTTTGCCTTTCAAGCGGGCATGTGGGATTTCTCTTGAGATTCTGCTGCGCAAAATTTCCTCATCTCCAATTGAGGGGATAATTTTGTGGTGTTTCTCGAATTGCGACGGGAAGCTGGGGGTACTTCTCGAGTTACGGCGGGGAACTCAGGAACTCACTCGAGTTACTTCCAGGAATGCAGGTCGCATTTTGTGCTGGAAGGGGAACTTCCAGCTTGCTCTCGAGCACTTTAATGGTAATAGGGCCACTTCACGAGTTGCGTCCATAAAATGTGATCTCCTCTCCATTGGAGATGGATGTTAGAGAACTTTCTGAGTGACTTAAAGTGTCTCAAGTACCGTTTTGCCGTTCAAGCCGGAATGTTCGATTTCTCTTGAGATTCTGCAGCGCAAAATTTCCTCATCTCGCTTTGAGGGTATAATTTGGTGGTGTTTCTCGAATTGCGGCGGGAAGCTCGGGTTACTTCTCTATTTGCGACGGTGACCTCAGGAACTCACTCAAGTTACTTCAGGGAAGTCAGGTCCCCTTTTGTGCTGGACAGGGAAATTCCGGATTACTCTCGAGCCCTTAAATGGGAATATGGCCTCTTCTGGAGTTGAGTCCATAAAGTGTGATCTCCTCTCCAATGGGGATGGATCTTAGGGAACTTTCTGAGTGGAATAAAGTGTGTCACGTACCCTTTTGCATTTCAAGCGGGAATGTGGGATTTCACTTGAGATTCTGCAGCGCAAAATTACCTCATCTCGCATTGCCGGGATAATTTTGTGGTGTCTCTCGTGTTGTGGAAGCTTGGGCTATTTCTCGAGTTGCGACGGGGACCTCAGGAACTCACTGGAGTTACTTCAGGAAAGTCAGGTCCCCTTTTGTGCTGGAAGGGGAACTTCCGGATTACTCTCGAGCCCTTTAATGGTAATAGGGCCTCTTCTCCAATTGCGTCCATAAAGTGTGTTCACCTCTCCAATGGGGAGAGATGTTATGGAACTTTCTGAGTGGTACAAAGTGTGTCAAGTACCCTTTTGCCTTTCAAGCGGGAATGTTGGGATTTCTCTTGAGATTCTGCAGCCGAAAATTTCCTCATGTCGCATTGAGGGGATAATATTGTGGTGTTTCACTAATTGCGGCGGGAAGCTGGGGGTACTTCTCGGGTTGCGACGGGGACCTAAGAAACTCACTCGAATTACTTCGGGGAACTCAGGTCGCATTTTCTGCTGGAAGGGGAATTTCCCGATTGCCTGGAGCCCTTTAATGGGAATAGGGCCTCTTCTCGAGTAGCGTCCATAAAGTGTGTTCTCCTCTCCAATGGGGATGGATGTTAGGGAAATTTCTGCGTTGCATAAAGTGTGTCAACTACTGTTTTGCGTTTCATGTGGGAATGTGTGAGTTCTCTTGAGATTCTGCAGCACAAAATTTCCTCATGTCGCTTTGAAGGAATAATTTTGTGGTGTTTCTCGAACTGCGGCGGGAAGCTGGGGGTACTTCTCGGGCTGTGACGGGGACCTCAGGAACTCACTCGAGTTACTTCAGGGATGGCAGGTCCCCTTTTGTGCTGGAAGGGGAACTTCCGGATTACTCTCGAGCCCTTTAATGGGAATAGGGCCTCTTCTCAAGTTGAGTCCATAAATGTGTTCTCCTCTCCAATGGGGATGGATCTTAGGGAATTTTCTGAGTGGTATAAAGTGTGTGAAGTACTCTTTTGCCTTTCAAGCGGGAATGTGGGATTTCTCTTAATATTGTGCAGCGCAAAATTACCTCATCTCGCATTGACGGGATAATTATGTGGCATCTCTTGTGTTGAGGCGGGAAGCTTGGTGTATTTCTTGAGTTGCGACGGGGACCTCAGGAACTCGCTCTGGTTTCACAGAGAAGTCAGGTCCCATTTTGTGTTGGAAGGGGAACTCACGATTACTCTCGAGCCCTTAAATGGGAATAGGGCCTCTTCCCGAATTAAGTCCATAACGTGTGTTCTCCTCTCCAATGGGGATGGATGTTAGGGAACTCTCTGAGTGGTATAAAGTGTGTCAAGTACACTTTTGCCTTTCAAGCGGGAATGTGGGAATTCTCTTGAGATTCTGCATCGCAAAATTTCCACATGTCGCGTTGAGGGTATAATTTGGTGGTGTTTCTCGAACTGCGGCGTGAAGGGGAACTTCCGGTTTACTCTCAAGCTTTAATTGGAAATAGGGGTAATCTCGAATTGAGTCCATAAAATGTGTTCTCCTCTCCAATGCCGACTAAGGTTAGTTAAATTTCTGAGTCGCAAAAACGGTGTCAAGTACCATTTTGCCTTTCAAGAGGGAATGTGGTATTTCTCTTGAGATTCTGCATGGCAAAATTTCCTCTTGTCGCATTGAGGGGATAATTTTCTGGTGTTTTTCGAGTTGCGGCGGGAAGCTGGGGGACTTCTCGAGTTGTGACTGGGACCTCCGGATCTCGCTCAGGTTGCTTCAGGGAAGTCAGGTCCCCTTTGGTGTTGGAAGGGTAACTTCCGGTTTACTCTCGAGCCCTTAAATGTGAACAGGGGTTCATCTCGAATTCAGTCCATAAAGTGTGTTCTCCGCTCCAATGGCGACGGCTGGGTGAGGGAAGTGTCTGAGTCGAATAAAGGGTGTCAAGTACCTTTTTGCCTTTCAAAAGGGAATGTGTTATTTCTCTTGAGATTCTGCATTGCAAAATTTCCTCATCTCGCATTGAGGGGATAATTTTGTGGTGTTTCTCGTGTTGCGGCAGTAAGCTGGGTGTACTTCTCAAGTTGCGACGGGTACCTCAGGAACTCTCTCTGGTTGCTTCAGGGAAGTCAGGTCCCCTTTGGTGTTGGAATTGGAACTTCCGGTTTCCTCTCGAGCCCTTACATGTGAACAGGAGCTCAGCTCAAATTGTGTCCATAAAGTGTGTTTTCGTCTCTAATGGGGAAGGCTGTGTGTGGGAACTTTCTGAGTCGAATAAAGCGAGTCAAGTACCTTTTTGCCTTTCAAGAGGGAATGTGGTATTTCTCTTGAGATTCTGCATCGCAAAACTTCCTCATCTCGCATTGAGGGGATAATATTGTGGTGTTTCTTTTTTGGTGCGGGAAGACGGGGGTACTTCTGGATTTACGAAGAGAATGTCAGGAATTCTCTAGGGTTGCTTCAGGGAAGTCAAGTCCCTTTTTGTGTTGGAAGGGGAACTTCCGGATTACTCTCAAGCCGTTAAATGGGAATATTGCCTCTTTTGGATTTGAGGCCATAAATTGTGTTCCCCACTCCACTGAGGACAGATGTTGGGAACATTCTCAGTCGCATGAAGGGAGTCAAGTACGCTTTTGCCTTTCAAGCGGGAATGTGGGATTTCTCTTGAGATTCTGCAGCTCAAAATTTCCTCATCTCGCATTGAGGGGATAATTTTGTGGTATTTCTCGAATTGCGGCGGGAAGCTGGGGATACTACTGGAGTTGCGAGGGGGACCCCAGGAACTCACTCGTGTTGCTTCAGGGAAGACAGGTCCCCTTTTGTGCTGGAAGGGGAACTTCCGGATTACGCTCTAGCCCTTTAATTGCAATAGGGCGTCTTCACGTGTTGAATCCATGAAGTGTGTTCTCATCTCCAATGGGGACGGATGTTAGGGAAATTTCTGAATGGCATAAAGTGTGTCAAGTACCCTTTTGCCTTTCAATCGGAAATGTGGGATTTCTCTTGAGATTCTGCAGCGCAAATTTACCTCATCTCGCATTGAGGGGATAATTTTGTTGTGTTGCTTTATTTGCGGCAGGAAGCCGGGGTTACTTCTGGATTTGGGAAGGGAACTTCAGGAAGTCGCTAGGGTTGCTTCAGGGTATTCAAGTCACCTTTTGTGTTGGAAGCGGAACTTCCGGGTTACTCTCGAGCCGTTAAATGGGAATATTGTCTCTTCACGATTTGAGTCCATAAAGTGTGTTCTCTTCTCCGCTGAGGACGGATTTTAGGGAACATTCTGAGTCACATAAAGGTAGTCAAGTACCCTTTTGCCTTTCAAGCGGGAATGTGGGATTTCTCTTGAGATTCTGCATTGCAATTTTCCTCATCTCGCATTGAGGGGATAATATTGTGGTGTTTCTCGAATTACTGCGGGAAGTTGGGAGTATTCTCCAGGTGAAACGGAGACCTCAGGAACTCACTGCAGTTACTTCAGGGAAGTCAGGTCCCCTTTTGTGCTGGAAATATAACGTCCATATTAATTTTGAGCCCATTAAAGGGAATAGGGCCTCTTCTCGATTTGAGTCCATAAAGTGTGTTCTCCTCTCCACTGAGGACAGAAGTTAGGGAACATTCTGAATGGCACAAAGTGTGTCAAGTACGCTATTGCCTTTCAAGCGGGAATGTGGGATTTCACTTGAGATTCTGCAGTGCAAAATTACCTCATCTCGCATTGAGGGGACAATTTTGTGATGATTGTCGAGTTTCGGCGGGAAGCAGGGGGTACTTCTGGAGTTGCGACGGGGATCACAGGAACTCGCTCGATTTGCTTTACGGAAGTCAACTTCCTGTTTGTGTTGGAAGGAGAACTTTCGGATTACTGTCGAGCCGTTAAATGGAAATATTGCCTCTCTTGATTTGAGTCCATAAAGTGTGTTCACCTCTCCACTGAGGACGGATGTTAGGGAACATTTTGAGTCGCATTAAGGGAGTCAAGTACCCTTTTGCCTTTCAAGCGGTAATGAGGGATTTCACTTGAGATTCTGCAGCGAAAATTACCTCAGCCACCATTCACGGGATAATTTTGTGGTGTTTCTCGAGTTGCGGCTGGAAGCAGGGGTTATTTCTCGAGTTGGACGGGGACCTCAGGCACTCGCTCGTGTTGCTTCAGGGAAGTCAAGTCCCCCTTTGTGTTGGAAGGGGAACTTCCGGATTATTCTCGAGCCTTTAAATGAGAATATTGCCTCTTCTCGATTTCAGAGCATAAAGTTCTGAACATTCTGAGTGGCCTAAAGGGAGTCAAGTACCCTTTTACTTTACAAGCGTGAATGTGGGATTTCTCTTGAGATCCTGCAGCACAAAATTACCTCATCTCGCATAGAGGGGAAAATTTTGTGGTGTTTCTCGTGTTGCGGCAGGAAGCAGCGGGTACTTTTCGATTTTCGAGGGTAACCTCAGGAACTCGCTCCAATTGCCTCAGTGATGTCAAGTCCCGTTTTGTGTTGGAAGGGGAACTTCCAAGTTACTCTCGAGCAGTTAAATGGGAATATTGCCTCTTCTTGATTGGAGTCCATAAAATGTGTTCCCCACTTCACGGAGGACGGATTTAAGTGAACATTCAGAGTCGCATATAGGGTATCAAGAACCCTTTTCCCTTTCAAGCGAGAATGTGGGTTTTCTCTTGAGACGCTGCAGCGCAAAATTACCTCATCTCTCATAGAGGGGATAATTTTGTGGTGTTTCTCCAAATGCGGCGGGAAGCTGGTGGTACTTATCAAGTTGGGACGCGGACCTCAGACACTCACTCGAGTTACTTCAGGGAAGTCAGGTCCCCTTTGTGCTAGAAGGGGAACTTCCGAATTACTCTCTAGCCCTTTAATTGCAATAGGGCGTCTTCACGTGTTGAATCCATAAAGTGTGTTCTCCTCTACAATGGGGACGGATGTTAGGGAAATTTCTGAGTGGCATAAAGTGTGTCAAGTACCCTTTTGTCTTTCAAGCGAGAATGTGGGATTTTTCTTGAGGTTCGGCAGCACAAAATTTCCTCATCTCGCATTGTGGGGATAAATTTGTGGTGTTTCTCGAATTGCAGCGGGAAGTTGGGGATAATTCTCGAGTTGGGACGCGGACCTCAGGAACTCACTCGAGTTATTTCAGGGAAGTCAGGTCCCCTTGTGTGCTGGAAGGGAACTTCCCCGTTACTCTCTAGCCCTTTAATTGGAATAGGGCATCTTCACGTGTTGAATCCATAAAGTGTGTTCTCCTCTCCAATGAAGATGGATGTTAGGGAACTTTGTGAATGGCCTAAAGTGTGTCAAGTAACCTTTTGCCTTTCAAGTGGAAATGTGGGATTTTTCTTGAAATCCTACAGCGCAAAATTACCTCATTTCGCATAGAGGGGATAATTTTGTGGTGTTTCTCGTGTTGTGGCGGGAAGCAGTAGGTACTTAACGATTTGCGATGGGAACATCAGGAACTAGCTCCAATTGCTTCAGGGAAATCAAGTCCTCTTTTGTGTTGGAATGGGAACTTCCGGGTTACTCTCGAGCTGTTAAATGGGTATATTTCCTCTTCTCGATTTGAGTACATAAAGTGTGTTCTCCACACCACTGAGGACGGATGTTAGGGAACATTCAGAGCCGCATAAATGGTATCAAGTACCCTTTTGCCTTTCAAGCGGGAATGTGGGATTTCTCTTGAGATTCTGTTGTGCAAAATTTCCTCATCTCGCATTGAGGGGATAATATTGTGGTGTTTCTTTTGTTGCTGCGGGAAGCCGGGGGTACTTTTGCGAAGGGAACGTCAGGAATTCTCTAGGGTTTTTTCAGGGAAGTCAAGTCCCCTTTTGTGTTGCAAGGGGAACTTCCGGGTTACTCTTGACCCGTTAAATGGGAGTATTGCCTCTTCTCGATTTGAGTCAATATAGTGTGTTCCCCTCTCCACAGAGGAGGGATGTTAGGGAACATTCTGAGTGGCATAAAGGGAGTCAAGTAACCTTTTTCCTTTCAAGCGGGAATGTGGGATTTCTCTTGAGATTCTGCAGCCCAAAATTTCCTCATCTCGAATTGAGGGCATAATTTTGTGGTATTTCTCTATTAGTGCTGGGAAGGTGGGCATACTACTGGAGTTACGACGGGGACCTCAGGAACTCACTTGAGTTATTTCAGAGAAGTCTGGTCGCCTTTTATACTGGAAGGGGAACTTCGAGATTACTCTCTAGCCCTTTAATTGGAATAGGGCCTCTTCTGGTGTTGAATCCATAAAGTGTGTCCTCCTTTCCAATGGGGACGAATGTTAGGGAACTTTCTGAGTGGCATAACGTGTGTCAAGTACCCCTTTGCCTTTCAAGCGGGAATGTGGGATTTCTCTTGAGATTCTGCAGCGGAAAATTTCCTCATCTCGCATTGAGGGGATAATTTTGTGGTGTTTTTTTTTTTGCGGAGGAATGCCGGGGGTACTTCTGGATTTGCGAAGGGAACGTCAGGAACTCGCTAGCATTGCTTCATTGAAGTCAAGTGCCCTTTTGTGTTGGAAGGGGGAACTTCCGGGTTACTCTCCAGCCATTAAATGGGAATATTGCCTCTTCTGGATTTGAGGCCATAAATTGTGTTCCCCTCTCCACTGAGGACGGATGTTAGGGAACATTCTGAGTCGCATGAAGGGAGTCTAGTACACTTTTTCCTTTCAAGCGGGAATGTGGGATTTCTCTTGAGATTCTGGAGCCCAAAATTTCCTCATCTCGAATTGAGGGCATAATTTTGTGGTATTTCTCTATTAGTGCTGGGAAGGTGGGCGTACTACTCTAGTTACAACGGGGACCTCAGGAACTCACTTGAGTTATTTCAGAGAAGTCTGTTCGCCTTTTATACTGGAAGGGGAACTTCGAGATTACTCTCTAGCCCTTTAATTGAAATAGGGCCTCTTCTGGTGTTGAATCCATAAAGTGTGTCCTCCTTTCCAATGGGGACCGATGTTAGGGAACTTTCTGAGTGGCATAACGTGTGTCAAGTACCCCTTTGCCTTTCAAGCGGGAATGTGGGATTTCTCTTGAGATTCTGCAGTGGAAAATTTCCTCATCTCGCATTGAGGGGATAATATTGTGGTGTTTTTTTTGCGGAGGAACGCCGGGTGTACTTCTGGATTTTCGAAGGGAACGTCAGGAACTCGCTAGCATTGCTTCATGGAAGTCAAGTCCCCTTTTGTGTTGGAAGGGGGAACTTCCGGGTTACTCTCCAGCCATTAAATGGGAATATTGCCTCTTCTGGATTTGAGGCCATAAATTGTGTTCACCTCTCCACTGAGGACGGATGTTAGGGAACATTCTGACTCGCATGAAGGGAGTCAAGTACACTTTTTCCTTTCAAGCGGGAATGTGGGATTTCTTTTGAGATTCTGCAATGCAAAATTACCTCATCTTGCATTGAGGGGATAATTTTGTGGTGTTTCTCCTGTTGCGGCGGGAAGCAGCAGGTACTTTTTGATTTGCGACGGGAACCTCAGGAACTCGCTCCAATTGTTTCAGGGAAGTCCAGTCCCCTTTAATATTGGAAGGGGAACTTCCCGGTTAGTCTCGAGCAGTTAAATGGGAATATTGCCTCTTCTCGATTTGAGTCCATAAAGTGTGTTCACTCCACTGAGGACAGATTTTAGGGAACATTCAGAATCGCATAAAGGGTACCAAGTACCCTTTTGCCTTTCAAGCGGGAATGTGGGATTTCTCTTGAGATTCTGCAGCGCAAAAAATTCCTCATCTCGCATTGAGGGGATAAATTTGTGGTGTTTCTCGAATTGCGGCGGGAAGCTTGAGATAATTCTCGAGTTGCGACGCGGACCTCAGGAACTCACTCGAGTTACTTCAGTGAAGTCAGGTCCACTTTTGTGTTGGAAGGGGAACATCCGAGTTACTCTCAAGCCGTTAAATGGGAATATTGCCTCTTCTCGATTTGAGTCCATAAAGTGTGTTCTCCACTGCACGGAGGACGGATGTTAGTGAACATTCAGAGTCGCATAAAGGGTATCAATACCCTTTTGCCTTTCAAGCGGAAATGTGGGATTTCTCCTGAGATTCTGCAGCACAAAATTTCCTCATCTCGCATTGAGGGGATAATATTGTGGTGTTTCTTTTTTGGTGCGGGAAGACGGGGGTACTTCTGGATTTACGAAGAGAACGTCAGGAATTCCCTAGGGTTTTTTCAGGGAAGTCAAGTCCCTTTTTGTGTTGGAAGGGGAACTTCCGGGTTACTCTCGAGCCGTTAAAGGGAATATTGCCTCTTTTGGATTTGAGGCCATAAATTGTGTTCCCCACTCCACTGAGGACGGATGTTAGGGAACATTCTGAATGGCACAAATTGTGTCAAGTACGCTTTTGCCTTTCAAGCGGGAATGTGGGATTTCACTTGAGATTCTGCAGTGCAAAATTACCTCATCTCGCATTGAGGGGACAATTTTGTGATGATTCTGGAGTTTTGGCGGGAAGTAGGGGGTACTTCTCGAGTTGCAACGGGGATCACAGGAACTCGCTCGATTTGCTTTAGGGAAGTCAACTTCCCGTTTGTGTTGGAAGGAGAACTTTCGGATTACTGTCGAGCCGTTAAACGGAAATATTGCCTGTCTTGATTTGTGTCCAAAAAGTGTGTTCACCTCTCCACTGAGGACGGATTAGGGAACATTTTGAGTCGCATTAAGGGAGTCAAATACTCTTTTGCCTTTCAAGCGTGAATGTGGGCTTTCTCTTGAGATTCTGCACTGGAAAATTTCCTCATCTCGCATTGAGTGGATAATTTTGTGATACTTCTTAAATTGCGGCGAGAAGCTGGGGTACTTGTCGAGGTGCGACGGGGACCTCAGGAACTCACTCGAGTAACTTCAGGGAAGTCAGGTCCCATTTTGTGCTGGAAGGGGAACTTCCGGATTACTCTCTAGCCCTTTAATTGGAATAGGGCCTCTTTTCGTGTTGAATCCATAAAATGTGTTCTCCTCTCCACTGAGGACGGATATTAGGGAACTTTGTGAGTGGCATCAAGTGTGTCAAGTACCCTTTTGCCTTTCAAGCAGAAATTTGGGATTTCTCTTGAGATCCTGCAGCAAAAAATTACCTCATCTCGCATAGAAGGGATAATTTTGTGGTGTTTCTTGTGTTGCGGGGGGAAGGAGCGGGTACTTTTCGATTTTCGAGGGGAACCTCAGGAACTCCCTCCAATTGCTTCAGGGAAGTCAAGTCCCATTTTGTGTTGGAAGGGGAACTTCCGGGTTACTCTCGAGCCGTTAAATGGGAATATTGCCTCTTCTGGATTTGAGGCCATAAATTGTGTTCCCCTCTCCACTGAGGACGGATGTTAGGGAAATTTCTGAGTCGCCTAAAAGAAGTCAAGTACCCTTTTACTTTTCAAGCTGGAATATGGGATTTCTCTTGAGATCCTGCAGTGTAAAATTACCTCATCTCGCATTGAGGGGATAATTTTGTGGTGTTTCTCGAGTTGCAGCTGGAAGCAGGGGGTACTTCTGGAGTTGCGACGGGGACCTCAGGCACTCGCTCGTGTTGCTTCAGGGAAGTCAAGTCCCCTTTTGTGTTGGAAGGGGAACTTCTGGGTTTCTCTCGACCCATTAAATGGGAATATTGCCTCTTCTTGATTTCAGTGCAGAAAGTGTGTTCTCCTCTCCTTGAGGACGGATTTTAAGGAACATTCTGAGTGGCCTAAAGGGAGTCAATTACACTATTACTGTTCAAGCGGGAAGGTGGGATTTCTCTTGATATTCTGCAGCACAAAATTTCCTCATCTCGCATTGAGGGGATAAATTTGTGGTGTTTCTCGAGTTGCAGCGGGAAGTTGGGGATAATTCTCGAGTGGCCACCCGGACCTCAGGAAATCACTCGAGTTACTTCACGGAAGTCAGGTCCCCTTTTGTGCTGGAAGGGGAACTTCCGCATTACTCTCTACCCCTTTAATTGGAATAGGGCGTCTTCACGTGTTGAATCCATAAAGTGTGTTTTCCTCTCCAATGGGGACGGATGTTAGGGAAGTTTGTGAGTGGCATAAAGCATTTCAAGTACCTTTTGGCCTTTCAAGAGGAAATGTGGGATTTCTCTTGAGATCCTGCAGCACAAAATTACCTCTTCTTGCATAGAGAGGATAATTTTGTTGTGTTTCTTTAGTTGCGGCTTGAAGCAGCGGGTACTTTTTCGATTTGCGACGGGAACCTCAAGAACTCGCTCCAATTGTTTCAGGGAAAACAAGTCCCCTTTTGTTTGGAAGGGGAACTTCCGGGTTACTCTTGAGCCTTTAAATGGGAATATTGCCTCTTCTCGATTTGAGTCCATAAAGTGTGTTCTCCACTCCACTGAGGCCGGATGTTAGGGAACATTCAGAGTCGCAAAAAGGGTATCAAGTACCCTTTTGCCTTTCAAGCGTGAATGTGGGATTTCTCTTGAGATTCTGCAGCGCAAAATTTCCTCATCTCGCACTGAGGGGATAATATTGTGGTGTTTCTTTAGTTGCGGCGGTAAGCCGGTGGTACTTCTGGATTTGTGAAGGGAACGTCAGGAACTCGCTAGGTTTGCTTCAGATAAGTCAAGTCTCCTTGTGTGTTGGAAGGGGAACTTTCGGGTTACTCTCAGTCTGTTAAATGGGAATATTGTCTCTTCTCGATTTGAGTCAATATAGTGTGTTCTCCTCTCCACAGATGACAGATGTTAGGGAACATTCTGAGTCGCATAAAGGGAGTGAAGTACACTTTTGCCTTTCAATTTGGAATGTGGGATTTCTCTTGAGATCCTGCAGGGCAAAATTTCCTCATCTCGAATTGAGGGCATAATTTTGTGGTATTTCTCTAAGAGTTGTGGGAAGCTGGGCATACTACTGGAGTTGCGAAGGGGACCTCAGGAACTCACTTGAGTTATTTCAGGGAAGTCTGGTCGTCTTTTGTGCTGGAAGGGGAACTTCGAGATTACTCTCTAGCCGTTTAATTGGAATAGGGCCTCTTCTGTTGTTGAATCCATAATGTGTATTCTCCTCTCCAATGGGGACGGGTGTTAGGGAACTTTGTGAGTGGCTTAAAGTGTGTCAAGTACCCTTTTACCTTTCAAGCGGGAATGTGGGATTTCTCTTGAGATTCTGCAGCACAAAATTTCCTCATCTTGCTTTGAGGGAATAATTTTGTGATGTTTCTCCAATTGCGGCCGGAAGCTGTGGGTACTACTGGAGTTACGACGTGGACCTCAGCAACTCAGTCGAGTTACTTCAGGGAAGTCAGGTCCCCTTTTTTGCTGGAAGAGGAACTTCCGGATTACTCTCTAGCCGTTTAATTGGAATAGGGCGTCTTCACGTGTTGAATCCATAAAGTGTGTTCTCCTCTCCAATGGGGACGGATGTTAGGGAACTTTCTGAGTGAAATAAAGTGTGTCATGTACCCTTTTTCCTTTTAAGAGGGAATGTGGGATTTCTTTTGAAATCCTGCAGCGCAAAATTTCCTCATCTCGAATTTAGGGCATAATTTTGTGGTTTTCTCTAATAGTGGTGGGAAGATGGGGATACTACTGGAGTTGTGACGGGGACCACAGGAAATCACTTGAGTTATTGCAGAGAAGTCTGGTCGCCTTTTGTGCTGGAGGGGGAACATCTAGATTACTCTCTAGCCCTTTAATTGGAATAGGCCTCTTCTGGTGTTGAATCCATAAAGTGTGTTCTCCTCTCCAATGGGGGCGGATGTTAGGGAACTTTCTGAGTGGCATAAAGTGTGTCAAGTACCCTTTTACCTTTCAAGCGGGAATGTGGGATTTCTCTTGAGATTCTCCTTCGCAAAATTTCCTCATCTCGCATTGAGGGGATAAATTTGTGGTGTTTCTCGAATTGCGGCGGGAAGCTGGGGATAATTCTCGAGTTGCGACGCGGGCCTCAGGAACTCACTCGAGTTACTTCAGGGAAGTCAGGTCCCCTTTTGTGTTGGAAGGGGAACTTCCAGGTTACTCTCGAGCCGTTAAATGTGAATATTGCCTCTTCACGATTTGAGTCCATAAAGTGTTTTCTCCTCTCCACTGACGACGGATGTTAGGGAACATTCTGAGTCGCAAAAAAGTACCCTTTTGCCTTTCAAGCGGGAATGTGGGATTTCTCTTGAGATTCTGCATTGCAAAATTTCCTCATCTCGCCTTGAGGGGATAATATTTGGTGTTTCTCGAATTGCGGTGGGAAGTTGGGGATATTCTCAACGTGCAACGGAGACCTCAGGAACTCACTCCAGTTACTTCAGGGAAGTCAGGTCCCCTTTTTGCTGGAAAATTGAAAGTCTATTTGGGACCAGCCTCGATATGGCCCAGGGTAACCTCGGGATGAACGGCGTCGGCGTCAGAGCTAGAGAGAGAGAAAGAGAGAGAGACAGGGGCTGATGATTCCCTGGTTTACGCTGGAAACCAATAAAACCCCAGCAGGGGACTTGCTCTGTTTACGTAGGCCGCAGGCGCCCTCTCAAATCACTGGAGGCACCCCACCAGGGCACCCCCTCGAGTGGGTCTTAGAAGCCCAGGCAGAGAAGTAAACTCAGAGGGCCCAGCGCTCCAAGGATCTCAACCAGAAAAACGAGAATAGAGAAAAGGATGGAAAAAGAGAAAGAACGACACGGGGAGACCAAGCTTCAGTGAGCAAGGCCCAAAACTTTATTTTCCAGTGTTGCTTTTATACCCTAAGTTATGCGCATAAGAAACAGACAAAGGGAGGTATAGAGTCACGCCAAAATCGCGTGGGGTCAGCAGTCTTGACCCTTATCAGGATCAGGGCTTATTTTTGTGTGTCTTGTGATAAAAGTTTTAGGTGGTTTACATCCTCTTCTGGCCAGGGGCCCTGCTAACAGTTTATGGCCCTCTCTCCTAACAATAGGTTAGTTAGCAAGTAAAAGGCTTATATTCTTTTAAGGTGACTTTCCTAGAGTCAGGTGCTAGACACATAACAAAGTTACATTCCTATAAGGCACCGGTGTAGTGAGCTGCAAGAAAGGAATTTATTAACTTAAGATCTGATGTGGTTAAATCAAAGGCTACTAGTTATATTCTCTATATGTGATTAATATATTTCCAAGGATACAATAGATAGAGGAAACTGCAGCAAGCATTGATTCAACAATGAAACCTTTTTTAGTACTACTATAATGATTTTAACTTCTTCAACAGATTCCTGTATTTTAGAATATTAGGCTTTCTGTCCTTGCATGGCTGGGAGGCTATAAACAGTCACACTCATAGTTGTAAGAGCCCGGACATACTTGTCATGCAAGTTAGAAAGCTATCAGAGGGGCTTGGATTAGAACACTCCTATTAAGCCGAGGAGAACTTTTAAACTACAGCTCTGAATTAATGTTTTCAGAGAAAGATGGTTGGGGGGAAGCCCCTGTAAGTATTAGAGGACTTGATAAGAGGCGTAAGAGAGTAAAGCAGTCAGACTCTAGTTTGCTTTGGGGTAGATGCTCAGGTAAGTCCAGGGGGTTCCTCGAGCCCTGATTAGCCTTTGCCCGTCAGGCCTCTTCCCCAATTGACCTTTGCCATGGGTAGGATTTCCCTCGCTGGCTCCCGGCAAACGTCCGTATTACCTTTGAGCCCTTTAAAGGGAATAGGGCCTCTTCTCGATTTGAGTCCATAAAGTGTGTTCTCCTCTCCACTGAGGACGGATGTTAGGGAACATTCTGAATGGCACAAAGTGTGTCAAGTACGCTTTTGCCTTTCAAGCAGGAATGTGGGATTTTACTTGAGATTCTGCAGCGCAAAATTACCTCATCTCGCATTGAGGGGACAATTTTGTGATGATTCTGGAGTTTTGGCGGGAAGCAGGGGGTACTTCTCAAGTTGCGACGGGGATCACAGGAATTCGCTCGATTTGCTTTAGGGAAGTCAAGTTCCCTTTTGTGTTGGAAGGAGAATTTTCGGATTACTCTCGAGCCTTTAAATGGAAATATTGCCTCTCTTGATTTGAGTCCATAAAGTGTGTTCCCCTGTCCACTGAGGACGGATGTTAGGGAACATTTTGAGTCGCATGAAGGGAGTCAAGTACACTTTTGCCTTTCAAGCGGGAATGTGGGATTTCTCTTGAGATTCTGCAGCGGAAAGTTTCCTAATCTCTCATTGAGGGGATAATTTTGTGGTATTTCTTGAATTGCGGCGAGAAGCTGGGGTACTTGTCGAGGTGCGACGGGGACCTCGGGAACTCACTCGAGTAACTTCAGGGAAGTCAGCTCCCCTTTTGTGCTGGAAGGGGAACTTCCGGATTACTCTCTAGCCCTTTAATTGGAATAGGGCCTCTTCTCGTGTTGAATCCATAAAATGTGTTCTCCTCTCCACTGAGGACGGATGTTAGGGAACTTTGTGAGTGGCATCAAGTGTGTCAAGTACCCTTTTGCCTTTCAAGCGGGAATGTGGGATTTCTCTTGAGATCCTGCAGCAAAAAATTACCTCATCTCGCATAGAGGGGATAATTTTGTGGTGTTTCTCGTGTTGCGGCGGGAAGCAGCGGGTACTTTTCGATTTGAGATGGAACCTCAGGAACTCGCTCCAATTGCTTCAGGGAAGTCAAGTCCCTTTTTGTGTTGGAAGAGGAACTTCTGGGTTACTTTCGAGCTGTTAAATGGGAATATTGCTTCTTCTGAATTTGAGGCCATAAACTGTGTTCCCCTCTCCACTGAGGACGGATGTTAGGGAATATTCTGAGTCTCCTAAAGGGAGTCAAGTACCCTTTTACTTTTCAAGCTGGAATGTGGGATTTCTCTTGAGATTCTGCAGCACAAAATTTCCTCATCTCGCATTGAGGGGATAATTTTGTGGTGTTTTTCGAATTGCTGCGGGAAGCTGGGGGTACTTCTTGAGTTGCGACGCGGACCTCAGCGACTCACTCGAGTTACTTCAGGGAAGTCAGGTCCCCTTTTTTGCTGGAAGGGGAACTTCCGGATTACTCTCTAGCCCTTTAATTGGAATAGGGCGTCTTGACATGTTGAATCCAAAAAGTTTGTTCTCCTCTCCGATGGGGACGGATGTTAGGGAACTTTCTGAGTGGCATAAAGTCTGTCAAGCACCCTTTTGCCTTTCAAGCGTGAATGTGGGATTTCTCTTGTGATTCTGTCGCCCAAAATTTCCTCATCTCGCATTGAGGGGATAAAGTTGTGGTGTTTCTCCAATTGCGGCGGGAAGCTGGTGGTACTTCTCGAGTTGTGACTTGGACCTCAACAACTCACTCGAGTTACTTCAGGGAAGTTAGATCCCCTTTTGTGCTAGAAGCGGAACTTCTGGATTACTCTCGAGCCCTTAATAGGGAACATTGCCTCCTCTCGATTTCAGTGCATAAATGGTGTTCTCCTCTCCTTGAGGACGGATGTTAGGGAACATTCTGAGTCTCCTAAAGGGCGTGAAGTGCCCTTTTACTTTTCAAGCGGGAATGTGGGATTTCTCCTGAGATTCTGCAGCACAAAATTTCCTCATTTTGCTTTGAGGGGATAATTTTGTGGTGTTTCTCCAATTGAGTCGGGAAGCTGGGGGTACTTCTCGAGTTGCGACGCGGACCTGAGGGACTCACTCGAGTTTCTTTAGGGAAGTCAGGTCCCCTTTTTTGCTGGAAGGGGAACTTCCGGATTACTCTCTAGCCCTTTAATTGAAATAGGGCGTCTTCACGTTTTGAATCCAGAAAGTGTGTTCTCCTCTCCAATGGGGACGGATGTTAGGGAACTTTCTGAGTGAAATAAAGTATGTCAAGTACCCTTTGGCCTTTCAAGCGGGAATGTGGGATTTCTCTTGAGATTGTGCAGCGAAAAATTACCTCATGTCGCATTAAGGGGAAAATTTTGTTGTGTTTCTTTAGTTGCGGCGAGAAGCCGGGGATACATCTGGATATGGGAAGGGAACGTCAGGAACTCTCTAGGGTTGATTGAGGGAAGTCAAGTTCCCTTTTGTGTTGGAAGGGAAACTTCCGGGTTACTCTCGAGCCTTTAAATGGTAATATTGCCTCTTCTCAATTTGAGTCCATAAAGTGTGTTCTCCTCTCCACGGAGGGCGGATGTTTGTGAACATTCAGATTCGCATAAAGGGTATCAATACCCTTTTGCCTTTCAAGCGGGAATTTGGGAATTCTCTTGAGAACCAGCAGTGGAAAATTTCCTCATCTCGCATTGAGGGGATAATATTGTGGTGTTTTTTTTTTTTTTTTTTTTGCAGCAGGAAGCCGGCGGTACTTCTGGATTTGCGAAGGGAACATCAGGAACTCGCTAGGGTTGCTACAGGGAAGTCAAGTCCCCTTTTGTGTTGGAAGGGAACTTCCGAGTTACTCTCGAGCTGTTAAATGGGAATATTGCCTCTTCTCGATTTGAGTCAGTATAGTGTGTTCCTCTCTCCACAGAGGATGGATGTTAGGGAACATTCTGAGTCGCATAAAGGGAGTGAAGTACACTTTTGCCTTTCAAGTTGGAATGTAGGATTTCTCTTGAGATTCTGCAGGGCAAAATTTCCTCATCTCGAATTGAGGGCATAATTTTCTGGTATTTCTCTAATAGTTCTGGAAAGCTAGGCGTACTACTGGTTTGCGACGGGGACCTCAGGAAATCACTTGAGTTATTTCAGGGAAGTCTGGTCGTCTTTTATGCTGGAAGGGGAACTTCGAGATTACTCTCTAGCCCTTTAATTGGAATAGGGCCTCTTCTGGTGTAGAATCCATAAAGTGTGTTCTCCTCTCCAATGAGGGCGGATGTTAGGGAACTTTCTGAGTGGCATAACGTGTGTCAAGTACCCTTTTGCCTTTCAAGCGGGAATGTGGGATTTCTCTTGATATTCTGCTTCGCAAAATTACCTCATCTCCCATTGAGGGGATAATTTTGTTGTCTTACTTTAGTTGCAGCGGGAAGCTGGGAGTACTTCTGGATATGGGAAGGGAACGTCAGGAACTCGCTAGGGTTGCTTCAGGGAAGTCAAGTTCCCTTTTGTGTTCGAAGGGGAACTTCCGGTTTATTCTCGAGCCGTTAAATGGGAATATTGCCTCTTCTCAAAATGAGTCCATAAAGTGTGTTCTCCTCTCAATTGCTGACAGATGTTAAGGAACATTCTGAGTCGCATAAAGGCAGTCAAATACCCTTTTACTTTTCAAGCGTGAATGTGGGATTTCTCTTGAGATACTGCAGCCCAAAATTTCCTCATCTCGCATTGAGGGGATAATTTTGTGGGGTTTCTCGAATTGCGGCGGGAAGCTGGGGGTACTTCTCGAGTTGTGACGTGGACCTCAGCAACTCACGCGAGTTACTTCAGGGAAGTCAGGAGCCCTTTTGTTCTAGAAGGAGAACTTCTGGATTACTCTCGAGCCCTTAATAGGGAATATTGCCTCCTCTCGATTTCAGTGCATAAATTGTGTTCTCCTCTCCTTGAGGACTGATATTAGGGAACATTCTGAGTCGCCTAAAGGCAGTCAAGTACCCTTTTACTTTTCAAGCGGGGATGTGGGATTTCTCTTGAGATTCTGCAGCACAAAATTTCCTCATCATGTTTTGAGGGGATCATTTTGTTGTGTTCCTTTTTTGTAGCGGGAAGCCGGGGCTACTTTTCGAGTTGCGACGTGGACTTCAGCGACTCACTCCAGTTCCTTCAGGGAAGTCAGGTCCCCTTTTTTGCTGGAAGGGGAACTTCCGGATTACTCTCTAGCCCTTTAATTGGAATAGGGCGTCTTCACGTGTTGAATCCAGAAAGTGTGTTCTCCTCTCCAATGGGGACGGATGTTAGGGAACTTTCTGAGTGAAATAAAGTATGTAAAGTACCCTTTGGCCTTTCAAGCGGGAATGTGGGATTTCTCTTGAGATTCTGCAGCGCAAAATTACCTCATCTCTCATTGAGGGGATAATTTTGTTGTATTTCTTTAGTTGCGATGGGAAGCTGGGGGTACTTCTGGATATGGGAAGGGAACGTCAGGAACTCGCTAGGGTTGCTTCAGGGAAGTCAAATTCCGTTTGTTTTTGGAAGGGAAACTTCCGGGTTACTCTCGAGCCCTTAAATGGGAATATTGCCTCTTCTCAATTTGAGTCCATAAAGTGTGTTCTCCTCTCCACGGAGGACGGATGTTAGTGAACATTCAGAGTCGCATAAAGGGTATCAAGTACGGTTTTGCCTTTCCAGCGTGAGTGTGGGATTTCTCTTGAGATTCTCCAGCGGAAAATTTCCTCATCTCACATTGAGGGGATAATATTGTGGTGTTTCTTTTTTGCGGCGGGAAGCCGGTGGTGCTTCTGGACTTACGAAGTGAATGTCATGAACTCGCTAGGGTTGCTTCAGGTAAGTCAAGTCCCCTTTTGTGTTGGAAGGGGAACATCCGGATTATTCTCGAGCCCTTAAATGAGAATATTGCCTCCTCTCCATTTCAGTGCATAAATTGTGTTCTCCTCTCATTGAGGACGGATCTTAGTGAACATTCTGAGTCGCCTAAAGGGAGTAATGTATCCTTTTACTTTTCAAGCGGGAATGTGGGATTTCTGTTGACATTTTGCAGGACAAAATTTCCTCGTCTCGCATTGAGGGGATAAATTTGTGGTTTTTCTCGAATTGCGGCGGGAAGCTGGGGATAATTCTAGAGTTGCGACGCGGACCTCCGGAACTCACTCGAGTTACTTCAGGGAAGTCAGGTCCCCTTTTTTGCTGGAAGGGGAACTTCCAGATTAATCTCTAGCCCTTTAATTGGAATAGGGCGTCTTCACGTGTTGAATCCATAAAGTGTGTTCTCCTCTCCAATGGGGATGGATATTAGGGAAATTTCTGAGTGGCATAAAGGGTTTCAAGTACCCTTTTGCCTTTCAAGAGGGAATGTGGGATTTCTCGTGAGATTCTGCTTGCAAAATTACCTCACCTCGCATTGAGGGGATAATTTTTTCGTGTTTCTTTAGTTGCGATGGGAAGCCGGGGGTATATCTGGATTTTCGAAGGGAACGTTAGAAATTCGCTAGGGTTGCTTCAGGGAAGTCAAGTCCCCTTTTGTGTTGGAAAGGAAACTTCCGTGTTACTCTCGAGCCGTTAAATAGGAATATTGCCTCTTCTGGATTTGAGGCCATAAATTGTGTTCCCCTCTCCACTGAGGATGGATGTTAGGGAACTTTCTGAGTCACATGAATGGAGTCAAGTAAGATTTTTGTTCAAGTGTGAATGTGGGATTTCTCTTGAGATTCTACAGCACAAAATTTCCTCATCTCATTTTGAGGGGATAATTTTGTGTTGTTTCTCGAATTGCGGCAGGAAAATTTGGGTACTTCCCGAGTAGTGTCGCGGACCTCATCACCTCCCTCGAGTTACTTCAGTGAAGTCAAGTCCCCTTTTGTGCTAGAAGGGGAACTTCTGGATTACTCTCGAGCCCTTTATAGGGAATATTGCCTCCTCTCGATTTCAGAGCATAAATTGTGTTCTCCTCTCCTTGAGGACGCATGTTAGGGAACATTCTGAGTCGCCTAAAGGGAGTCAAGTACCCTTTTACTTTTCAAGCGGGAATGTGGGATTTCTCTTGAGATTCTGCAGCACAAAATTCCCTCATATCGCTTTGAGGGAATAATTTTGTTGTGTTTCTCGAATTGCGGCAGGAAGCTGGGGGTACTTCTCGAGTTGCGACACGGACCTCAGCGACTCACTCGAGTTACTTCAGGGAAGTCAGGTCCCCTTTTGTGCTGGAAGGGGATCTTCCGGATTACTCTCTAGCCCTTTAATTGGAATAGAGCGTCTTCACGTGGTGAATCCATAAAGTGTGTTCTCCTCTCCAATGGGGACGGATATTAGGGAACTTTCTGAGTGAAATAAAGTATGTCAAGTACCCTTTTGCCTTTCAAGCGGGCATGTGGGGTTTCTCTTGAGATTCTGCAGCGCAGAATTACCTCATCTCCTATTTAGGGCATAATTTTGTAGTATTTCTCTAATAGTGGTCGGAAGCTGGGGGTACTACTGGAGTTGCGACGGGGACCTCAGGAAATCACTTGAGTTATTTCATAAAAATCTGGTCGCCCTTTGTGCTGGAAGGGGAACTTCTAGATTACTCACTAGCCCTTTAATTGGAATAGGGCCTCTTCTGGTGTTGAATCCATAAAGTGTGTTCTCCTCTCCAATGGGGGCGGATGTTAGGGAACTTTCTGAGTGGCATAAAGTGTGTCAAGTACCCTTTTACCTTTCAAGCGGGAATGTGGGATTTCTCTTGAGATTCTGCTTGGCAAAATTACCTCATCTCGCACTGAGGGGATAATTTTGTTGTGTTTCTTTAGTTAGGCGGGAAACCGGGGGTACTTCTGGATATGGGAAGGGAATATCAAGAACACGCTAGGTTGCTTCAGGGAATTCAAGTCCCCTTTTGTGTTGGATGGGTACTTCTGGGTTACTCTCCAGCCGTTAAATGGGAAAATTGCCTCTTCTCGATTTGAGTCCATAAATTGTGTTCCCCTCTCCACTGAGGACGGATGTTCGGGAACATTCTGAGTCGCATAAATTGAGTCAAGCCCCCTTTTTCCTTTCAAGCGGGAATGTGGGATTTCTCTTGCGATTCTGCAGCTCAAAATTTCCTCATCTCGGATTGAGGGGATAATTTTGTGGTGTTTCTCGAATTGCAGCGGGACGCTGGTGGTACTACTGGAGTTGTGAGGAGGACCTCAGGAACTCACTCGTTTTGCTTCAGGGAAGTCAGGTCCCCTTTTGTGCTGGAAGGGGAACTTCCGTATTACGCTCTAGCCCTTTATTTGGAATAAGGCCTCTTCTCCTGGTGAATCCATAAAGTGTGTTCTCCTCTCCAATGGGGACGGATGTTAGGGAACTTTGTGAGTGGCTTAAAGTGTATCAAGTACCCTTTTGACTTTCAAGCGGGAATGTGGGATTTCTCTTGAGATTCTGCAGCGCAAAATTTCCTCCTCTCTCATTGAGGGGATAATTTTGTGGTGTTTCTCGTGTTGCAGCTGGAAGCAGGGGGTACTTCTGGAGTTGCGACGGGGACCTCAGGAACTCGCTCGGGTTGTTTAAGGAAGTCAAGTCCCCTTTTGTGTTGGAAGGGGAAAATCGGGATTACTCTCTAGCCGTTAAATGAGAATATTGCATCTTCTCGATTTCAGTGCATAAATTGTGTTCTCCTCTCCTTGAGGACGGATGTTAGGGAACATTCTGAGTCGCCTAAAGGGAGTCAAGTACCCTTTTACTTTTCAAGCGGGAAGGTGGGATTTCTCTGCTGCACAAATTTTCCTCATCTCGCATTGAGGGGATAGATTTGTTGTATTTCTCGAATTGCGGCGGGAAGCTGGGGATAATTCTCGAGTTGCGTCGCGGACCTCAGGAACTCACTCGAGTTACTTCAGGGAAGTCAGGTCCCCTTTTGTGTTGGAAGGGGAACTTCCGTTTTACTCGCGAGCCATTTATGTGAATATTGCCTCTTCACGGTTTGAGTCCATAAAGTGTGTTCTCCTCTCCACTGAGGACGGATGTTAGTCAACATTCAGAGTCTCATAAATGGTATCAATTACCCTTTTGCATTTTAAACGGGAATGTGGGTTTTCTCTTGAGATTCTTCAGAGGAAAATTTCCTCATCGTTCATTGAGGGGATAATATTGTGGTGTTTCTTTTTTGTTGCGGGAAGTCGGAGGAACTTCTCGATTTGCGAAGGGAACGTCAGGAACTCGCTAGGGTTTTTTCAGGGAAGTCATGTCTCTTTTTGTGTTGGAAGGGGAACTTCCGGGTTAATCTCGAGCAGTTAAATGGGAATATTGCTTCTTCTGGATTTGAGGCCATAAATTGTGATCCCCTCTCCACTGAGGACGGATGTTAGGGAACATTCAGAGTCGCATGAAGGGAGTCAAGTACCCTTTTTCCTTTCAAGCGGGAATGTGGGATTTCTCTTGAGATTCTGCATCTCAAAATTTCCTCATCTCGCATTGAGGGGATAATTTTGTGGTATTTCATGAATTTTGGCAGGAAGCTGGGGGTACTACTGCAGTTGCGAGGTGGACCTCAGGAACTCACTGGTGTTGCTTCAGGGAAGTCAGGTCCCCTTTTGTGCGGGAAGGGGAACTTCCAGATCACTCTGTAGCCCTTTAATTGGAATAGGGCGTCTTCACGTTTTGAATCCATAAGTGTGTTCTCCTATCCAATGGGGACGGATGCTAGGGAAATTTATGAGTGGCATAAAGTGTGTCAAGTACCCTTTTGCCTTTCAAGTGGAAATGTGAGATTTCTCCTGAGATTCTGCAGCGCAAAATTTCCTCATCTCGCATTGAGGGGATAATATTGTGGTGTTTCTCAAACTGAGGCGGGAAGTTGGGGGTATTCTCAACGTGCAACGGAGACCTCAGGAACTCACTCCAGTTACTTCAGGGAAGTCAGGTCCCATTTTGTGCTGGAAAGGGAACGTCCGTATTACTTTTGAGCCCTTTAAAGGGAATAGGGCCTCTCCTCAATTTGAGTCCGTAAAGAGTGTTCTCCTCTCCACTGAGGACGGATGTTAGGGAACATTCTTAATGGCACAAAGTGTGTCAAGTATGCTTTTGCCTTTCAAGCAGGAATGTGGGATTTCACTTGAGATTCTGCAGCGCAAAATTACCTCATCTCGCCCTGAGGGGACAAATTTTGATGATTCTCGAGTTTCGGCGGGAAGCAGGGGGTACTTCTCGAGTTGCGATGGGTATCACAGGAACTCACTCTCTTTGCTTTAGGGATGTCAAGTTCCCTTTTGTGTTAGAAGGAGAACTTTCGGATTACTCTCCAGCCGTTAAATGGAAATATTGCCTGTCTTGATTTGAGTCTATAAATTGGGTTCCCCTCTCCACTGAGGACGGATATTAGCGTACATTTTGAGTCGCATGAAGGGAGTCAAGTACCCTTTTGCCTTTCAAGCGTGAATGTGGGATTTCTCTTGAGATTGTGCAGCGGATAATTTCCTCATCTCGCATTAAGGGGATAATTTTGTGGTATTTTTTGAGTGGTGGCGAGAAGCTGGGGTACTTATTGAGGTGCGACGGGGACCTCAGGAACTCACTCGAGTAACTTCATGGAAGTCAGGTCCACTTTTGTGCTGGAAGGGGAACTTCCAGATTACTCTCTAGGCCTTTAATTGGAATAGGGCCTCTTTTCGTGTTGAATCCATAAAATGTGTTCTCCTTTCCACTGAGGACGGATGTTAGGGAACTTTGTGAGTGACATCAAGTGTGTCAAGTACCCTTTTGCCTTTCAAGCGGGAATGTGGGATTGCTCTTGAGATCCTGCAGTGCAATATTATGTCATCTCACATAGAGGGGATAATTTTGTGGTGTTTCTCGTGTTGCGGCGGGAAGCAGCGTGTACTTTTCGATTTGCAATGGAACCTGAAAAACTCGCTCCAATTGCTTCAGGGAAGTCAAGTCCCCTTTTGTGTTGGAAGGGGAACTTCCGGGTTACTCTCGAGCCGTTAAATGGGAATATTGCCTCTTCTGGATTTGATGCCATAAATTGTGTTCCCCTCTCCACTGAGGACGGATGTTAGGGAACATTCTGAGTCGTATAAAGGGAGTCAAGTAACCTTTTTCCTTTCAAGCATGAAGGTGGGATTTCTCTTGAGATTCTACAGCACAAAATTTCCTCATCTCGTTTTGAGGGGATAATTTTGTGGTGTTTCTCGAATTGCGGCGGGAAGCTGGGGGTACTTCTCGAGTAGTGATGCAGACCTCAGCACCTCACTCGAGTTACTTCAGGGAAGTCAAGTCCCCTTTTGTGCTAGAAGGGGAACTTCTGGATTACTCTCGAGCCCTTAATATTGAATATTGCCTCCTCTCGATTTCAGTGCATAAATTGTGTTCTACTCTCCTTGAGGACGGATGTTAGGGAAATTTCTGAGTCGCTTAAAGGGAGTCAAGTACCCTTTTTCCTTTCAAGCGGGAATGTGGGATTTCTCTTGAGATTCTGCAGTTCAAAATTTCCTCATCTCGCATTGAGGGGATTATTTTGTGGTATTTCTCGAATTGCGGCGAGAAGCAGGGGGTACTACTGGAGTTGCGAGGGGGACCTCAGGAACTCACTCGTGTTGCTTCAGGGAAGTCAGGTCCCCTTTTGTGCTAGAAGGGGAACTTCCAGATTACTCTCTAGCCCTTAAATTGAAATAGGGCGTCTTCATGTGTTGAATACATAAAGTGTGTTCTCCTCTCCAATGGGGACGGATATTAGGGAAATTTTTGAGTAGCATGAAGTGTGTCAAGTACCCTTTTGACGTTCAAACGGGAATTTGGGATTTCTCTTGAGATTCTGCAGTGCAAAATTACCTCATTTCGCATTAAGGGGATAATATTGAGGTGTTTCCTTTGTTGCGGCGGGAAGCCGGGGGTTCTTTTGGATTTGAGAAGGGAATGTCAGGAATTCTCTAGGGTTTTTTCAGGGAAGTCAAGTCCCGTTTTCTGTTGGAAGTGTAACTTCCGGGTTACTCTCGACCTGTTAAATGGGAATATTGCCTCTTCTCGATTTGAGTCAATATAGTGTGTTCCCCTCTCCACAGAAGACGGATGTTAGGGAACATTCTGAGTCGCATAAAGGGAGTCAAGTACCCTTTTTCCTTTCAAGCGGGAATGTGGGATTTCTCTTGAGATCCTGCAGTGCAAAATTTCCTCATCTCGATTTGAGGGCATAATTTTGTGGTATTTCTCTAATAGTGGTGGGAAGCTGAGCGTACTACTGGAGTTACGACGGGGACCTCAGGAACTCACTTGAGTTATTTTAGAGAAGTCTGGTCGCCGTTTAGGCCGGAAGGGGAACTTCTAGATTATTCTCTAGCCCTTTAATGGGAATAGGGCGTCTTCACGTGTTCAATCTATAAAGTGTGTTCTCCTCTCAAATGGGGATGGATGTTAGGGAATTTTGTGAATGGCCTAAAGTGTGTCAAGTAACCATTTGTCTTTAAAGCGGGAATGTGGGATTTCTCTTGAAATCCTGCTGCGCAAAAATACCTCATTTCACGTAGAGGGGATAATTTAGTGGTGTTTCTCCTGTTGCAGCGGGAAACAGTGGGTTCTTTAAGATTTGCGACGGGAACGTCAGGAACTCGCTCCAATTGCTTCATGGAAGTCAAGTCCCCTTTTGTGTTGGAAGGGGAACTTCCGGGTTACTCTAGAGCCTTTAAATGGTAATATTGCCTCTTCTCAATTTGAGTCCATAAAGTGTGTTCTCCTCTCCACTGAGGACTGATGTTAGCGAACATTCAGAGTCGCATAAATGGTATCAAGTACCCTTTTGCCTTTTAAGCGGGAATGTGGGATTTCTCTTGAGATTCTGCAGCGCAAAATTTCCTCATCTCGCATTAAGGGGATAATATTGAGGTGTTTCTTTTGTTGCGGCGGGAAGCCGGGGGTTCTTTTTGATTTGCGAAGGGAACATCAGGAACTCGCTAGGGTTGCTTCAAGGAATTCAAGTCCCCTTTTGTGTTCTTACAGGAACTTCCGAGTTACTCTCGAGCCGTTAAATGTGAATATTGCCTCTTCACAATTTGAGTCCATAAAGTGTGTTCTCTCCACTGAGGACGGATGTTAGGGAACATACTGAGTCGCATAAAGAGAGTTAAGTACGCTTTTGCCTGTCAAGCGGGAATGTGGATTTCTCTTGAGATACTTCATTGCAAAATTTCCTCATCTCGCATTGAGGGGATAATATTGTGCTGTTTCTGGAACTGAGGCGGGAAGTTGGGGGTATTCTCGACCTGCAACGGAGACCTCAGGAACTCACTCCAGTTACTTCAGGGAAGTCAGGTCCCCTTTTGTGTTGGAAAGGGAAGGTCCGTATTACTTTTGAGCCCTTTAAAGGGAATAGGGCCTCTTCTCGATTTGAGTCCATAAAGTGTGTTCTCCTCTCCACTGAGGACGGATGTTAGGGAACATTCTGAATGGCACAAAGTGTGTCAAGTACGCTTTTGCCTTTCAAGCGGGAATGTGGGATTTCACTTGAAATTCTGCAGCGCAAAATTATCTCATTTCGCATTAAGGGGACAATTTTGTGATGATTCTGGAGTTTCGGAGGGAAGCAGGGGGTATTTCTCAAGTTGCAACGGGGATCACAGGAACTCGCTTGATTTGTTTTAGGGAAGTCAAGTTCCCTTTTGTGTTGGAAGGAGAACTGTCGGATTACTCTCGAGACTTTACATGGAAATATTGCCCTTCTTGATTTGAGTCCATAAAGTGTGTTCCCCTCTCCACTGAGAACGGATGTTAGGGAACATTTTGAGTCGCATTAAGGGAGTCAATTACCCTTTTGCCTTTCAAGCGTGAATGTGGGATTTCTCTTGAGATTCTGCAGCGGATAATTTCCTCATCTAGCATTGAGGGGATGATATTGTGGTATTTCTTAAATTGCAGCGAGAAGCTGGGATACTTATCGAGGTGCCACAGGGGCCTCAGGAACTCACTCGAGTAACTTCAGGGAAGTCAGGTCCCCTTTTGTGCTGGAAGGGGAACTTCCGGATTACTCTCTAGCCCTTTAATTGGAATAGGGCCTCTTCTCGTGTTGAATCCATAAAATGTGTTCTCCTCTCCACTGAGAACGGATGTTAGGGAACTTTGTGAGTGGCATAACGTGTGTCAAGTAACCTTTTGCCTTTCAAGCGAGAATGTGGGATTTCTCTTGAGATCCTGCAGCGCAAAATTACCTCATCTCACATAGAGGGGATAATTTTGTAGTGTTTCTCGTGTTGCGGCGGGAAGCAGCAGGTATTTTTTGATTTGCGATGGAACCTCAGGAACTCGCTCCAATTGCTTCAGGGAAATCAAGTCCTTTTTTGTGTTGGAAGGGGAACTTCCAGGTTACTCTCGAGCCGTTAAATGGTAATATTGCCTCTTCTGGATTTGATGCCATAAATTGTGTTCCCCTCTCCACTGAGAACGGATGTTAGGGAACAATCTGAGTCGCCTATAGGGAGTCAAGTACACTTTTAATTTTCAAGCGTGAAGGTGGGATTTCTCTTGAGATTCTGCAGCACGCAATTTCCTCATCTCGCTTTGAGGGGATAATATTGTTGTGTTTCTCGAATTGCGGCGGGTACTTCTCGAGTTGTGACGCGGACCACAGTGACTCACTCGAGTTACTTCAGGGAAGTCAGGTCCCCTTTTTTGCTGGAAGTGGAACATCCGAATTGCTCTCTAGCCCTTTAATTGGAATAGGGCGTCTTCATGTGTTGAATCCAAAAAGTGTGTTCTCCTCTCCAATGTGGACGAATGTTAGGGAAATTTCTGATTTGGAAAGGGATACTTCCCTTTTAATCTCGAGCCGTTAAATGTGAATAGGAACTCATCTCGAATTCAGTCCATAAAGTGTGTTCTCCTCTCCAAAGTGGACAGATTTTAGTGAAATTTCTGAGTTGCATAATGAATGTCAAGTACCCTTTTGCCTTTCAAGAGGGAATGTGGTATTTCTCTTGAGATTCTGCAGCGCAAAATTTCCTCATCTCGCATTGAAGGGATAATTTTGTGGTGTTTCTCGTGTTGAAGGGGAAATCTGGGTGTACTTCTCGAGTTGCGACGCGGACCACAGCGACTCACTCAAGTTACTTCAGGGAATTCAGGTCCCCTTTGGTGTTGGAAGGGGAACTTTCGGTTTACTCTCAAGCCGTTAAATGGGAATAGGGGCTCATCTCGAATTGACTCTATAAAGTGTGTTCTCCTGTCCAATGGGGACGGCTGTGTGAGGGAACTATCTGAGTCGCATCAAGGGTGTCAAGCAACCTTTTGCCTTTCAAGAGGGAATGTGGTATTTCCCTTGACATTCTGCAGCGCAAAATTTCCTCATCTCGCATTGAGGGGATAATTTTGTCGTGTTTCTTGAGTTGCGACGGGAAGTTAGGGGTACTTCTCGAATTGCCACGTGGCCCTAAGAATTCGCTCGGGTTGCTTCAGGAAAGTCAGGTCCCATTTTGTATTGGAAGGGGAACTTCCGGTTTACTCTCGAGCCTTTAAATGGGAATAGGGGCTCATCTTATATTGAGTCTATAAAGTGTGTTCTCCTGTCCAATGGGGACGGCTGTGTGAAGGAACTATCTGAGTTGCATCAAGGGTGTCAAGCAACCTTTTGCCTTTCAAGAGGGAAAGTGGTATTTGTCTTGAGATTCTGCAGCGCAAAATTTCCTCATCTCGCATTGAGGAGATAATTAATGGTGCATCTCGAATTGCGGATGGAAGCTGGGGGTACATATGAAATTTCAACGGGGACCTCAGTAACTTGCTCGGGTTGCTTCAGGGAAGTCAGGTCCCCTTTGGTGTTGGAAGGGAAACTTCTGGTTTACTCTCGAGCCGTTTTTTCGGAATAGGGCTTCATCTCGAATTGAATCCCTAATGTGTATTCTCCTCTCCAATGGGGACTGATGTTAGTGAAATTTCTGAGTCACATAAAGGGTGTCAAGTACCATTTTGCCTTTCAAAAGGGAATGTGATATTTCTCTTGAGATTCTGTAGCGCAAAATTTCCTCATCACGCATTGAGGGGATAATTTTCTGGTGATTCTCGTGTTGAAGGGGAAAGCTGGGTATACTTCACGAGTTGCGACGGGGACCTCAGGAACTCGCTCGGGTTGCTTCAGGGAAGTCGGTCCCCTTTGGTGTTGGAAGGGGAACTTCCGGTTTACTCTCGAGCCGTTAAGTAGGAATAGGCGCTCATCTCAAATTGAGTCCATAAAGTGTGTTCTCCTCTCCAATGTGGACGGCTGTTTGAGGGATGTTTCTGAATCGCATAACCGGTGTCAATTACCCTTTTGCCTTTCAAGAGGCAATGTGGTTTTTCTCTTGAGATTCCGCAGCGCAAAATTTCCTCATCTCGCATTGAGGAGATGATTTTGTGGTGTTTCTTGAGTTGCAGCGGGAAGCTGGTTGTACTTCTCGAGTTGCGATGGGGACCTCAGGAACTCGCTCGGGTTGCTTCAGGGAAGTCAGTTCCCCTTTGGTGTCGGAAGGCTAAATTCCGGTTTCCTCTCGAGCCGTTAAATGGGAATAGGATCTTATCTCGAATAGAGTATATAAAATGTGTTCTCCTCTCCAATGGGAAGGCTGTGTAAGGAACTTTCTGAGTCGCATAACCGGTGTCAAGTAACCTTTTGCCTTTCAAGAGGGAAGGTGGTATTTCTCTTGAGATTCTGCCGCGCAAAATTTCCTCATCTCGCATTGAGCGGATTATTTTGTGGTATTTCTCAAGTTGCGGCGGGAAGCTGGAGGTACTTCTCGAGTTGTGACGGGGACCTCAGGAACTCGCTCGGTTTGCTTCAGGGAAGTCAGGTCCTCTTTGGTGTTGGAAGGGGTACTTCCGGTTTACTCTCGAGCCGTTAAATGGGAATAGGAATTCATCTCGATATCAGTCCATAAAGTGTGTTCTCTACTCCAATGTGGACAGATTTTAGTGAAATTTCTGTGTCGCATAAAGAATGTCAAGTACCCTTTTGCCTTTCAAGAGGGAATGTGGTATTTCTTTTGAGATTCTGCAGTACAATATTTCCTCATGTCGTATTGAGGGGATAATTTTGTGGTGTTTCACGAGTTGCGGCGGGAAGTTGGGGGTAATTCTCGAGTTGCGACCCAGACCTCAGGAACTCGCTCGGGATGCTTCAGGGAATTCAGGTCTCCTTTGTTGTTGGAAAAGGAAATTCCGGTTTACTCTCGAGCCATTAAATGGGAATAGGTGCTCATCTCGAATTGAGTCCATAAAATATGTCCTCCACTCCAATGGGGACAACTGTGATGGAACTTTCTGAGTCGCATAAAGGATGTCAAGTACCCTTTTGCCTTTCAAGAGGAAATGTGGTATTTCTCTTGAGATTCTGCAGCGCAAAATTTCCTCATCTCGCATTGAGGGGATAATTAATGGTGCATCTCGAATTGCGGATGGAAGCTGGGGGTACATATGAAATTTCAACGGGAACTTTAGTAACTTGCTCGGGTTGCTTCAGGGAAGTCAGGTCCCCTTTGGTGTTGGAAGGGAAACTTCTGGTTTACTCTCGAGCCGTTTTTTCGGAATAGGGCTTCATCTCGAATTGAATCCCTAATGTGTATTCTCCTCTCCAATGGGGACTGATGTTAGTGAAATTTCTGAGTCACATAAAGGGTGTCAAGTACCATTTTGCCTTTCAAAAGGGAATGTGATATTTCTCTTGAGATTCTGTAGCGCAAAATTTCCTCATCACGCATTGAGGGGATAATTTTCTGGTGATTCTCGTGTTGAAGGGGAAAGCTGGGTATACTTCTCGAGTTGCGACGGGGACCTCAGGAACTCGCTCGGGTTGCTTCAGGGAAGTCGGTCCCCTTTGGTGTTGGAAGGGGAACTTCCGGTTTACTCTCGAGCCGTTTAATAGTAATAGGGGCTCATCTCAAATTGAGTCCATAAAGTGTGTTCTCCTTTCCAATGGGGACGGCTGTGTGAGGGAACTTTCTGAGTCGCATCAAGGGTGTCAAGCAAACTTTTGCTTTTCAAGAGGGAATGTGGTATTTCACTTGACATTCTGCAGCGCAAAATTTCCTCATCTCGCATTGAGGGGAAAATTTTTTCGTGTTTATCGAGTTACGACGGGAATTTGGGGGTACTTCTCGAGTTTCAACGTGGACTTCAGGAACTCGCTCGGGTTGCTTCAGGGAAGTCGGGTCCCCTGTAATGTTGGAAGGAGAACTTCCTGATTACTCTCCAGCCGTTAAATGGGAATAGGGGCTCATCTCAAATTGAGTCCATAAATTGTGCTCTCCTCTCCAATGTGGAGTGATGTTAGGGAAATTTTGGAGTCGCATGAAGTGTTTCAAGTACGCTTTTGCCTTTCAAGAGGGAATGTGGTATTTCTCTTGAGATTCTGCAGCGCAAAATTTCCTCATCTCGCATTGAGGGTTAAATTTGTGGTGTTTCTGGATATGCGGCGGAAACCTGGGGGTACTCCTCGAGTTGCGACGGGGACCTCAGGAACTCGCTCGGGTTGTTTCAGGGAAGTCGGGTCCCCTATTTTGTTGGAAGGGGAACTTCCTGTTTACTCTCGAGCCGTTAAATGGGAATAGGAGCTCATCTCGAATTGAGTTCATAAAGTGTGTTCTCCTGTCCAATTGGAACGGCTGTATGAGGGAACATTCTGTGTCGCATAAAGGGTGTGAACTACCCCTTTGCCTTTCAAAAGGGTATGTGGGATATCTCTTGAGATTCTGCAGCGCAAACTATCCTCATCTCGCATTGAGGGGATAATTTTGTGGTGTTTCTCGAGTAGAGGCGCAAAGCTGGGGGTACTTCTTGAGTAGGGACGGGGACCTCAGGAACTCACTCCCTTTGATTCAAGGATGTCAGGTCCCCTTTGGTGTTGGAAGGGGAACTTCCGGTTTACTCTTGAGCCGTTAAATAGGAATAGGCCATCATCTCGAATTGTGTCCATAAAGTTTGTTCTCCTCTCCAAAGGCGACAGATGTTCGTAAAATTTCTGAGTCGCATAAAAGGTGTCAAGTACCATTTTTCCTTTCAAGAGGAAATGTGGTATTTCTCTTGAGATTCCTCAGCGCAAAATTTATTCATTTCCCATTGAAGGGATAATTTTGTAGTGTTTCTCGAGTTGCGGCGTGAAGGTGAGGGTACATCTAGAGTTGCGACGGGGACCTAGGGAACGCGCTATGGTTGCTTCAGGGAAGTCAGATCCCCTGTAAAGTTGGAAGGGGAACTTCCAGTTTACTCTCGAGCAGTTAAATGGGAATAGGGGCTCGTCTCGAATTGAGTCCATAAAGTGTGCTCTCCTCTCCAATGCGGAGTGATGTTACTGAAATTTTGGAGACGCATGAAGTGTTTCAAGTACGCTTTTGCCTTTCAAGAGGGAATGTGGTATTTCTCTTGAGATTCTGCAGCGCAAAATTTCCTCATCTCACATTGAGGTGATAATTTTGTGGTGTTTCTCGTGTTTAGAGGGAGCTGGGGGAACTTTTCGAGTTGCGACGGGGACCTCAGGAATTCGCTCGGGTTGCTTCAGGGAAGTCAGGTCCCCTTTTGTGTTGGAAGGGGGACTTCCGGTTTCCTCTCGAGCCGTTAAATGGGAATAGGGGCTCATCTCGAATTGAGTTCATAAAGTGAGTTCTCCTCTCCAATGGGGACTGACGTTAGTGAAATTTCTGAGTCGCATAAAGGGTGTCAATGACCCTTTTGCCTTTCAAGAGGAAATGTGGTATTTCTCCTGAGATTCTGCAGCGCAAAATTTCCTCATCTCGCATTGAGGGTATAATTTTGTGGTGTTTCTCGAGTTGCGGCGCGAAGCTGGGTTACTTCTCGAGTTGCGATGGGGACCTCTGGAACTCGCTCGGGTTGCTTCAGGGAAGTCAGGTCGCCTTTTGTGTTGGAAGGGGAACTTCCGGTTTGCTCTCCAGCTATTAATTGGGAATAGGGCCTCATCTCGAATTGAGTCCATACAGTGTGCTCTCCTGTCCAATGGGGACCGCTGTTTGAGGGAAATTTCTAAGTCTCATAAAGGGTGTCAAGTACCGTTTTGCCTTTCAAGAGGGAATGTGGTATTTCTCTTGAAATTCTGCGGGTCAAAATTTCCCCATCTTCTATTGAGGGGATAATTTTTTGATGTCTCTCGAGTTGCGGCGGGAAGCTTGGGACACCTCTGGAGTTTCGACGGGGACCTCAGGAACTCGCTCTTGTTGCTTCAGGGATGTCAGTTCCCCTTTTGTGTTGGAAGGACAACTTCCTGTTTACTCTCGAGCCATTAAATTGAAATAGGGCCTCATCCTGAATTGTGTCCATAAGGTGTGTTCCCCTATCCAATGGTGACTGATATTAGTGAAATTTCTGAGTTGCATAAAAGGTTTCAAGTACACTTTTCCTTTAAAGAGGGAATGTGATATTCCTCTTGAGATTCTGAAGCACAATATTTCTTCATCTAGCAATGAGGCGATAATTTTATGGTGTTGCTCGCGTAACGACGGCAAGCTGGTGGTAATTCTCGAGTTGCAACGCGGACATCAGTAACTCGTTCGGGGTGCCTCAGGGAAGTTAGGTCCCCTTTTGTGTTGGAAGGAGAACTCCCGGTTTATTCTTGAGGCATTAAATCGGAATAGGGCCTCATGTCGAATTGAGTCCTTAAAGTGTGTTCTCATCTCCAATTGCGACTGCTGTGTGAGGGAACATTCTGAGTCACAAAAAGGGTGTCAAGTACCCTTTTGCCTTTTAGGAGGGAATGTGGTATTTCTCTTGAGATTCTGCGGGTCAAAATTTCCTCATCTCACCTTGAGGGGATAATTTTGTGGTGTTTCTCGAGTTGAGGAAGGAAGCTGGGGATACTTCTCGAGTTGCGATGGGGACCTCAGGAACTCGCTCGGGTTGCTTCATGGAAGTCAGGTCCCCTTTTGTGTTGGAAGGGGAACTTCCGGTTTACTCTCGAGCCATTAAATGGGAATAGGGCCTCATCTAGAATTGAATCCATAAGAGTGCTCTTCTCTCCAAAGGGGACGGCGGTGTGAGGGAACTTTCTGAGTTGCAAAAAGGGTTTCCAGTAAACTTTTGCGTTTCAAGAGGGAATGTGGGATTACTCTTGAGATTATGCAGCGAAAATTTCCTCATCTCGCATTGCGGAGATAATTTTGTGGTGTTTCTCGAGTTGAGGCAGGAAGCTGGGGGAACATTTCGAGTTGCGACTGGGACCTCAGGAACTCGTTCGGGTTGCTTCATGTAAGTCAGTTCACCTTTTGGGTTGAAAGGGAAACTTCTGGTTCACTTTTGAGCCGTTAAATAGGAATAGGGCCTCATCTCGAATTGAGTCCATAACGTGTGTTCTCCTCTCCGATGTTGACTGATGTTAGTGAAATTTCTGAGTCGCATAAAGCGAGTCAAGTACCCTTTTGCCTTTCAAGCGCAAATGTGGGATTTGACGTGAGATTCTGCAGCGCAAAATTTCCTCATCTCACATTGTGGGGATAATTTTGTGGTGTTTCTCGAGTTGTGATGGGGACCTCAGAAACTTACTCGAGTTACTTCAGGGAATCAGGTCCCATTTGTGCTGGAAGGGGAACTTCCAGAATACGCTTGAGCCCTTTAATGGGAATAGGGCCTCTTCTCCAGTTGAGTCCATAAAGTGTGTTATCTTCTCCAATGGGGACGGATATTATTGAACTTTCTGAGTGACATAAAGTGTGTCAAGTAAGCTTTTGCCTTTCAAGCAGGAATGTGGGATTTCTCTTGAGATTCTGCAGCGCAAAATAACCTCATCTCGCATTGAGGGGATAATTTTGTGGTGTTTCTCTAATTGCGGAGGGAAGCTGGGGGTACTTCTCGAGTTGCGGCGGGGACCTCAGGAACTCGCTCGGGTTGCTTCAGGGAAGTCAAGTCCCCTTTTGTGTTGGAAGGGGTACTTCCGGAATACTCTCGAGAAATTAAAAGGGAATATTGCTTCTTCTCCATTTGAGTCCATAAAATAAGATCTCCTCTCCACTGAGGATGGATGTTAGGGAATATTCTGAATCGCATAAAGGGAGTCAAGTACCCTTTTGCCTTTCAAGCGGGAACGTGGGATTTCTCTTGAGATTCTGCAGCGCAAAATTTCCTCATCTCCCATTGAGGGGATAATTTTGTGGTGTTTCTCTAATTGCGGCGGGAAGATGGGAGTACGTCTCGAGTTGCGGCGGGGACCTCAGGAACTCATTCAAGGTACTTCAGGGAAGTCAGGTCCCCTTTTGTTCTGGAAGGGGAACTTCCGGATTACCCTCGAGCCCTTAAATGGGAATAGGGACTCTTCTGGAGTTGAGTCCATAGAGTGTGTATGCCTCTCCATTGCGGACGGATGTTAGGGAATTTTCTGAGGGTCATAAAGTGTGTCAAGTTCCCTTTTGCTTTTCAAGCGGGAATGTGGAATTTCTCTTGAGATTCTGCAGCGCAAAATTTTCTCAACACGCATTGAGGGGTTAATTTTTTGGTGTTTCTCGACCGTTGGCGGGAAGCAGGGGTACTTCTCTAGTTGCGGCGGGGACCTAAGGAACTCGCTCCGGTGGCTTCAGGGAAGTCAATTCCTCTTTTGTGTTTGAAGGGGAACTTCTTCATTACTCAGGAGCCTTTAAATGGGAATATTGCCTCTTCTCGATTTGAGTCCATGAAGTGTGTACTCCTCTCCACTGAGGACTAATATTAGGGAACATTCTGAGTCGCATAAACGGAGTCAAGTACCCTTTTGCCTTTCAAGTGGGAATTTGGGATTTCTCTTGAGATTCTGCAGCGAAAATTTTCCTCAACTCGCAGTGAGGGGATAATTTGAGGTGTCTCTCGAGTTGGGGCGGCAAGCAGGGGGTACTTCTCGAGTTGAGCCGGGAACCTCAGGAACTCTCTCGGGTTGTTTCAGGGAAGTCAAGTCCTTTTTGTGGTGGAAGGGGAATTTCTTGATTTCTCTCTAGCCTTTAAATGGGAATATTGCCTCTTTTCGATTTGAGTCCATGAAGTGTGTTTTCCTCTCCACTGAAGAAGGATGTTAGGGAACATTCTGAGTCGCATAAAGGGAGTCAAGTACCCTTTTGCCTTTCAAGCGGGAATGTGGGATATCTCTTGAGATTCTGCAGCGCAAAATTTCCTCCTCGCATTGAGGGGATAATTTTGTGATGTTTCTCGAAGTTGGCGGGTAGCTGGGGGTACTTCTGAAGTTGCGACCGGGACCTCAGGAACTCACCCGAGTTACATCAGGGAAGTCAGGTCCCCTTTTGTGCTGGAAGGGGAACTTACAGATTACTCTCAAGCGCTTGAATGGGAATAGGGCCTCATCTCGAATTGAGTCTAATAAGTGTGTTCTCCTCTCCAATGGGGAAGGATGTGTGAGGGAACATTATGAGTCGCATAAAGGGTGTCAAGTACCCTTTTGCCTTTCAAGAGTGAATGTGGTATTTCTTTTGTGATTCTGTAGCGCAAAATTTCCTCATCTCGCATTGAGGGGATAATTTTGTGGTGTTTCTGGAGTTGTGGCAGGAAGCAGGAAGTACTTCTCTAGTTCCAGCGGGGACCTCAGGAACTCACTCAGGTTGCTTCAGGGAAGTCAAGTCCCCTTTTATGTTGGAAGGGGAACTTCTGGATGATTCTTGAGCTGTTAAATGTGAATAATGCCTCTTTTCGATTTGAGTACATAAATTGTGTTTTCCTCTCCACTGAGGAAGGATGTTAGGGAACATTCTGAGCCGCCTAAAGGTAGTCAAGTACTCTTTTCCTTTCAAGCGGGAATGTGGGATTTCTCTTGAGATACTGCAGCGCAAAATTTCCTCATCTCGCATTGAGGAGATAATTTTGTGGTGTTTTTCGAGTTGCGATGGGGACTTCAGGAACTTTCTCGAGTTACTTCAGGGAATCAGGCCCCTTTTTTCCTGGAAGGAGAACTTCCGGATTACTCTTAAGCCCTTTAATGGGAATAGGGCCTCTTCTGGAGTTGAGTCCATAAAGTGTGTTATCCTCTCCACTGAGGACGAATGTTAGGGACCATTCTGAATCACCTAAAGGGAGTCAAGTACCCTTTTGCCTTTCAAGCGGAATGTGGGATTTCTCTTGAGATACTGCAGTGCAAAATTACCTCATCTCGCATTGAGGGGATAATTTTGTGGTGTTTCTCGAGTTGTGATGGGGATCTCGGAAACTTACTCGAGTTACTTCAGGGAATCTGATCCCATTTGTGCTAGAAGGGGAACTTCCGGAATATTCTTGAGCTCTTTAATGGGAAAAGGGGCCTCTTCTGTAGTTGAGTCCAAAAAGTGTGTTATCTTCTCCAATGGGGACGGATATTATTGAACTTTCTGAGTGGCATAAAGTGTGTCAAGTACGCTTTTGCCCTTCAAGCGGGAATGTGGGATTTCTCTTGAGATTCTGCAGCGCAAAATAACCTCATCTCGCACTGAGGGGATAATTTTGTGGTGTTTCTCGAATTGTGGCGGGAAGCTGGGGGTACGCCTCGAGTTGCGGCGGGGACCTCAGAAACTCACTCGAGTTACTTCAGGGAAGTCAGGTCACATTTTGTGCTGGAAGGGGAACTTCTGGATTACTCTCCTGCTGTTAAATGAGAATAATACATCTTCTCGATTTGAGTCCATAAAGTGTGTTTTCCTCTCCACTGAGGAAGGATGTTAGGGAACATTCTGAGTCGCCTAAAGGGAGTCAAGTACCCTTTTGCCTTTCAAGTGGAATTGTAGGATTTCTCTTGAGATTCTGCAGCGTAAAATTTCCTCATCTCGTATTGAGGGGATAATATTGTTTTGTTTCTCGAGGTGCGGTGGGAAGCATAGGTACCTCTCCAGTTGAGCCGGGAACCTAAGGAACTCGCTCAGGTTACTTCAGGGAAGTCAAGTCCACTTTTGTGTTTGAAGGGGAACTTCCGGCTTACTCTCGTGCTGTTAAATGGGAATAATACATCTTCTCGATTTGAGTCCATAAAGTGTGTTTTCCTCTCCACTGAGAAAGGATGTTAGGAAACATTCTGACTGGCCTAAAGGGAGTCAAGTACCCTTTTGCCTTTCAAGCGGGAATGTGGTATTTCTCCTGAGATACTGTAGGGCAAAATTTCCTCATCTAGCATTGAGGGGATAATTTTGTGATGTTTCTCGAGTTGCGGCGGGAAGCTGGGGGTACTTCTCGAGTTGCGGCGGGGACCTCAGGAACTCGCTCGGTTTGCTTCAGGGAAATCAGGTCCCCTTTGGTGTTGGAAGGGGAACTTCCGGTTTCCTCTCGAGCCGTTAAATGGGAATAGGGGCTCTTCTCGAATTGAGTCCATAACGGGAGTTCTCCTCTCCAATGGGGACTGACGTTAGTGAGTTTTCTGAGTCACATAAAGGATGTCAATTACCCTTTTGCCTTTCAAGAGGGAATGTGGTATTTCTCTTGAGATTCTGTAGCGCAAAATTTCCTCATCTCGCATTGAGGGTATAATTTTGTGGTGTTTCTCGAGTTGCGGTGGGTTGCTGGGTTACTTCTCGAGTTGCGACAAGGACCTCTGGAACTCGCTTGGGTTGCTTCAGGGAAGTCAGGTCGCCTTTTGTGTTGGAAGGGGAAATTCCGGTTTGCTCTCCAGCTATTAAATGGGAATAGGGCCTCATCTCGAATTGAGTCCATACAGTGTGTTCTGCTGTCCAATGGGGACCGCTGTTTGAGGGAACTTTCTAAGTCTCATAAAGGGTGTCAAGTACAGTTTTGCCTTTCAAGAGGGAATGTGGTGTTTCTCTTGAGATTCTGTAGTTCAAAATTTCCTCATCTCGCATTGAGGGGATAATTTTGTGGTGTTTCCCGAGTTGCAGCGGGAAGCTGGGAGTACTTCTCGAGTTGCGACGGGGACCTCAGGAATTCGCTCGGGTAGCTTTAGGGAAGTCAGGTCCCCTTTGGTGTTGGAAGGGGAAGTTCCGGTTTACTCTCGAGCCGTTAAATGGGAATAGGGGCTAATCTTGAATTGAGTCCATAAAGTGTGTTCTCCTCTCCAATGGGGACTGACGTTAGTGAAATTTCTGAGTCACATAAAGGGTGTCAATTACCCTTTTGCCTTTCAAGAGGAAATGTGGTATTTCTCCTGAGATTCTGCAGGGCAAAATTTCCTCATCTCGCATTGAGGGGATAATTTTGTGTTGTTTCTTGAGTTGTGGCGGGAAGCTGGGGGTACTTCTCCAGTCGCAACTGGGGCCTCAGGTACTCACTCGGGTTGCTTCAGGGATGTCAAGTCCCCTTTGTTGTTGGAAGGGGAACTTCAGGTTTATCTCCAGCTGTTAAATGGGAATAGGGGCTCATCTCGAATTGAGTCCGTAAAGTGAGTTCTCCTCTCCAATGGGGACGGCTGTTTGAGGGAAATTTCTGAGTCGCATAAAGGGTGTCAAGTACCGTTTTGCCTTTCAAGAGGGAATGTGGTATTTCTCTTGAGATTCTGCGGGTCAAAATTTCCTCATCTTCTATTGAGGGGATAATTTTGTGATGTCTCTCGAGTTGCGGCGGGAAGCTTGGGACACTTCTGGAGTTTCGACGGGGACCTCAGGAACTCGCTCTTGTTGCTTCAGGGAAGTCAGGTCCCCTTTTGTGTTGGAAGGGGAACTTCCGGTTTACTCTCGAGCCGTTAAATGGGAATAGGGCCTCATCTCGATTGAATCCATAAGAGTGTTCTTCTCTCCAAAGGGGACGGTGGTGTGAGGGAACTTTCTGAGTTGCAAAAAGGGTTTCCAGTAAACTTTTGCGTTTCAAGAGGGAATGTGGGATTACTCTTGAGATTATGCAGCGAAAATTTCCTCATCTTGCATTGCGGAGATAATTTTGTAGTGTTTCTCGAGTTGAGGCGGGAAGCTGGGGGAACATTTCGAGTTGCGACTGGGACCTCAGGAACTCGTTCGTGTTGCTTCATGGAAGTCAGTTCACCTTTTGTGTTGAAAGGGAAACTTCTGGTTCTCTTTCGAGCCCTTAAATAGGAATAGGGCCTCATCTCGAATTGAGTCCATAAAGTGTGTTCTCCTCTCCGATGTGGACTGATGTTAGTGAAATTTCTGAGTCGCATAAAGGGAGTCAAGTACCCTTTGCCTTTCAAGGGTAAATGTGGGACTACTCTTGAGATTCTGCAGCGCAAAATTTCCTCATCTGGCACGGAGCGGATAATTTTGTGTTATTTCTCAAGTTGCGGCGGAAAGCTGGTGGTACTTCTGGAGATGCGATGGGGACCTCAGCACCTCGCTCATGTTGCCTCAGGGAGGTCAAGTCCCCATTTGTGTTGGAAGGGGAACTTCCGGTTTACTTTCCATTCTTTAAATGGGAATAGGGCCTCATCTCGAATTGAGTCCATTAAGAGTGTTCTCCTCTCCAATGGGGACTGATGTTAGTGAAATTTCTGAGTCGCATAAAGGGTGTCAAGTACCCTTTTGCCTTATAAGAGGGAATGTGGGATTTCTTTTGAGATTCTGCAGCGCCAAATTTCCTCATTTCGCACTGAGGGGATAATTTTGTGGTGTTTCTCCAGTTGCGGCGGGAAGTTGGGGGTACTTCTTGATTTGCGTCGGGGAACTCAGGAACTTGGCCGGGTTGCTTCAGTGAAGTCAGGTCCCCTTTTGTATTCGAAGGGGAACTTCCGGATTTAATCTCGAGCCGTTAAATGGGAATAGGGCCTCATCTTGAATTGCGACCATAAAAGTGTTCCCCTCTCCAATGGGGACGGCTGTGTGAGGGAACTTTCTGAGTCGCGTAATGGGTGTAAGTACAATTTTGCATTCAAGAGGGAATGTGGGTTTACTCATGAGATTATGCAGCGAAAATTTCCTCATCTCGCATTGAGAGGATAATTTTGTGGTGTTGATCGAGTAGCGGCGGGAAATTGGGTATACTTCTCGAGTTTCAACGGGGACCTCAGGAACTCGCTCGGGTTGCTTCAGGGAAGTCAGGTCACCTTTTGTGTTGGAAGGGGAACTTCTGGTTTACTCTCGAGTCGTTAAAGGGGAATAGGGCCTCATCTCGAAATGAGTCCATAAAGTGTGTTCCCCTCTTCAATGGGGACGGCTGTGTGAGGGAACTTTCTGAGTTGCATAAAGGGTGTCCAGTACCCTTTTGCCTTTCAAGAGGGAATGTGGTGTTTCTCTTGAGATTTGCAGCACAAAATTTCCTCATCTCGCTTTGAGCGGATAATTTTGTGCTGTTTTTCGAGTTGCAGCGGGAAGCTGCGGGTATTTCACGAGTTGTGACGGGGACCTAAGGACTCGCTCGGTTTGCTTCAGGGAATTCAGGTCCTCTTCTGTGCTGGAAGGGGAACTTCCGGATTACTCTTGAGCCCTTTAATGGGAATAGGGTCTCTTCTGGAGTTGAGTCCATAAAGTATGTTATCCTCTCCACTGAGGACGAATGTTAGGGACCATTCTGAGTCGCCTAAAGGGAGTCAGGTACCCTTTTGCCTTTCAAGCGCAAATGTGGGATTTGACGTGAGATTCTGCAGCGCAAAATTTCCTCATCTCACATTGTGGGGATAATTTTGTGGTGTTTCTCGAGTTGTGATGGGGACCTCAGAAACTTACTCGAGTTACTTCAGGGAATCAGGTCCCATTTGTGCTGGAAGGGGAACTTCCAGAATACGCTTGAGCCCTTTAATGGGAATAGGGCCTCTTCTCCAGTTGAGTCCATAAAGTGTGTTATCTTCTCCAATGGGGACGGATATTATTGAACTTTCTGAGTGACATAAAGTGTGTCAAGTACACTTTTGCCTTTCAAGCGGGAATGTGGGATTTCTCTTGAGATTCTGCAGCGCAAATTAACCTCATCTCGCATTGAGGGGATAATTTTGTGGTGTTTCTCGAATTGCGGCGGGAAGCTGGGGGTACTTCTCGAGTTGCGGCGGGGACCTCAAGAACTCGCTCGGGTTGCTTCCGGGAAGTCAAGTCCCCTTTTGTGTTGAAAGGGGAACTTCCGGAATACTCTCGAGAAATTAAAAGGGAATATTGCTTCTTCTCCATTTGAGTCCATAAAATATGTTCTCCTCTCGACTGAGGATGGATGTTAGGGAATATTCTGAATCGCATAAAGGGAGTCAAGTACCCTTTTGCCTTTCAAGCGGGAATGTGGGATTTCTCTTGAGATTCTGCAGCGCAAAATTTCCTCATCTCCCATTGAGGGGATAATTTTGTGGTGTTTCTCTAATTGCGGCGGGAAGATGGGAGTACGTCTCGAGTTGCGGCGGGGACCTCAGGAACTCATTCGAGTTACTTCAGGGAAGTCAGGTCCCCTTTTGTTCTGGAAGGGGAACTTCCGGATTACCCTCGAGCCCTTAAATGGGAATAGGGACTCTTCTGGAGTTGAGTCCATAGAGTGTGTATGCCTCTCCATTGCGGACGGATGTTAGGGAATTTTCTGAGGGTCATAAAGTGTGTCAAGTTCCCTTTTGCTTTTCAAGCGGGAATGTGGAATTTCTCTTGAGATTCTGCAGCGCAAAATTTTCTCATCTCGCATTGAGGGATAATTTTTTGGTGTTTCTCGACTTGTGGCGGGAAGCAGGGGTACTTCTCTAGTTGTGGCGGGGACCTCAGGAACTCGCTCCGGTTGCTTCAGGGAAGTCAATTCCTCTTTTGTGTTTGAAGGGGAACTTCTTCATTACTCACGAGCCTTTAAATGGGAATATTGCCTCTTCTCGATTTGAGTCCATGAAGTGTGTACTCCTCTCCACTGAGGACTAATGTTAGGGAACATTCTTTGTCGCAAAAACGGAGTCAAGTACCCTTTTGCCTTTCAAGCGGGAATTTGGGATTTCTCTTGAGATTCTGCAGCGAAAATTTTCCTCAACTCGCAGTGAGGGGATAATTTGAGGTGTCTCTCGAGTTGCGGCGGGAAGCATGGGGTACTTCTCGAGTTGAGCCGGGAACCTCAGGAACTCTCTCGGGTTGCTTCAGGGAAGTCAAGTCCTTTTTGTGGTGGAAGGGGAATTTCTTGATTTCTCTCTAGCCTTTAAATGGGAATATTGCCTCTTTTCGATTTGAGTCCATGAAGTGTGTTTTCCTCTCCACTGAGGAAGGATGTTAGGGAACATTCTGAGTCGCATAAAGGGAGTCAAGTACCCTTTTGCCTTTCAAGCGGGAATGTGGGATATCTCTTGAGATTCTGCAGCGCAAAATTTCCTCCTCGCATTGAGGGGATAATTTTGTGATGTTTCTCGAAGTTGGCGGGTAGCTGGGGGTACTTCTGAAGTTGCGACCGGGACCTCAGGAACTCACCCGAGTTACATCAGGGAAGTCAGGTCCCCTTTTGTGCTGGAAGGGGAACTTACAGATTACTCTCAAGCCCTTGAATGGGAATAGGGCCTTTCTCCAGTTGAGTCCATAAAGTGTGTGCTCCTCTCCAATGGGGACGGATGTTAGGAAACATTCTGAGTGGCATAAAGTGTGTCAAGTACGCTTTTGCCTTTCAAGGTTAATGTGGATCTTGTCTTGAAATTCTGCAGCGCAAAATTTCCTCATCTCGCATTGAGGGGATAATTTTGTGGTGTTTCTCGAGTTGTGGTGGGAAGCAGTGTGCACTTCTCTAGCTACGGACGGGACCTCAGGAATTCGCTTGGGTTGCTTCAGGGAAATCAAGTCCACTTTTGTGTTGGAAGGAGAACTTCAGGATTACTCTGGAGCTGTTAAATGGGAATAATGCCTCTTCTCGATTTGAGTCCATAAAGTGTGTTTTCCTCTCCACTGAGGAAGGATGTTAGGGAACATTCTGAGTCGCCTAAAGGGAGTCAAGAACCCTTTTGCCTTTCAAGCGGGAATGTGGGATTTCTCTTGAGGTTCTGCAGCGCAAAATTTCCTCATCTCGCATTGAGGGGATAATTTGTGGTGTTTCTCGAGTTGTGGTGGGAAGCAGGTTGTACTTCTGTAGTTCAGGCGGGGACCTCAGGAAATCGCTCGGGTTGCTTCAGGGAAGTCAAGTCCCCTTTTGAGTTGGAAATGGAACTTCCGGGTTACTCTCCAGCTTTAAATGTGAATAATGACTGTTCTTGATTTGAGTCCATAAAGTGTGTTTTCCTCTCCACTGAGGAAGGATGATAGGGAACATTCTGAGTCTCCTAAAGGGAGTCAAGTACCCTTTTGCCTTTCAAGCGGGAATGTGGGATTTCACTTGAGATTCTGCAGCACAATATTTCGTTATCTCGCAGTGAGGGGATAATTTTGCGGTGTTTCTCGAGTGCCCCCGGAATCTCGGGGTACTTATCGAGTTGCGATGGGGACCTCAGGATCTCACTCGGATTCCTTCAGGTAAGTCAGGTCCCCTTTGGTGTTTGAAGGGGAACTTCCGGTTTACTCTCGAGCCGTTAAATGGGTTAGGGCCTCATCTCGAATTGAGTCTAATAAGTGTGTTCTCCTCTCCAATGGGGAAGGATGTGTGAGGGAATTTATGAGTCACATAAAGGGTGTCAAGTACCCTTTTGCCTTTCAAGAGTGAATGCGGTATTTCTCTTGTGATTCTGTGGCGTAAAATTTCCTCATCTCGCATTGAGGGGATTATTTTGTGGTGTTTCTCTTGTTGCAACGGGAAGCTGGGAGTACTTCTCGAGTTGCGACGGGGACCTCAGGAACTTGCTCGGCTTGCTTCAGGGAATTCAGGTCCACTTTTGAATTGGAAGGGGAAATTCCGGTTGACTCTGGAGCCGTTAAATGGGAATAGGGACTCATCTCTAATTGAGTCCATAAAGTGTGTTCTCCTATCCAATGGGGACAGATGTTAGGGAATATTCTGAGTGGCATAAAGTGTGTCAAGAACGCTTTTGCCTTTCAATCGGGAATGTGGAATTTCTCTTGGGATTCTGCAGCGCAAAATTTCCTCATCTCGCATTGAGGGGATAATTTTGTGGTGTTTCTCGAATTGTGGCGGGAAGCTGGGGGTACGCCTCGAGTTGCGGCGGGGACCTCAGAAACTCACTCGAGTTACTTCAGGGAAGTCAGGTCTCATTTTGTGCTGGAAGGGGAACTTCTGGATTACTCTCCTGCTGTTAAATGTGAATAATACATCTTCTCGATTTGAGTCCATAAAGTGTGTTTTCCTCTCCACTTAGGAGGGTGTTAGGGAACATTCTGAGTCGCCTAAAGGGAGTCAAGTATCCTTTTGCCTTTCAAGCGGAATTGTAGGATTTCTCTTGAGATTCTGCAGCGTAAAATTTCCTCATCTGGCAATGAGGGGATAATATTGTTTTGTTTCTCGAGGTGCGGCGGGAAGCATAGGCACTTCTCCAGTTGAGCCGGGAACCTAAGGAACTCGCTCGGGTTACTTCAGGGAAGTCAAGTCCCCTTTTGTGTTTGAAGGGGAACTTCCGGCTTACTCTCGTGCTGTTAAATGGGAATAATACATCTTCTCGATTTGAGTCCATAAAGTGTGTTTTCCTCTCCACTGAGAAAGGATGTTAGGAAACATTCTGAGTGGCCTAAAGGGAGTCAAGTACCCTTTTGCCTTTCAAGCGGGAATGTGGTATTTCTCCTGAGATTCTGTAGGGCAAAGTTTCCTCATCTAGCATTGAGGGGATAATTTTGTGATGTTTCTCGAGTTGCGCCGGGAAGCTGGGGGTACTTCTTGAGTTGCGACGGGGACCTCAGGAACTCGCTCGGTTTGCTTCAGGGAAGTCAGGTCCCCTTTGGTGTTGGAAGGGGAACTTCCGGTTTCCTCTCGAGCCGTTAAATGGGAATAGGGGCTCTTCTCGAATTGAGTCCATAACGTGAGTTCTCCTCTCCAATGGGGACTGACGTTAGTGAATTTTCTGAGTTGCATAAAGGGTGTCAATTACCCTTTTGCCTTTCAAGAGGGAATGTGGTATTTCTCTTGAGATTCTGCAGCGCAAAATTTCCTCATCTCGCATTGAGGGTATAATTTTGTGGTGTTTCTCGAGTTGCGGCGGGAAGCTGGGTTACTTCTCGAGTTGCAACGGGGACCTCTGGAACTCGCTCGGGTTGCTTCAGGGAAGTCAGGTCGCCTTTTGTGTTGGAAGGGGAACTTCCGGTTTGCTCTCCAGCTATTAAATGGGAATAGGGCCTCATCTCGAATTGAGTCCATACAGTGTGTTCTCCTGTCCAATGGAGCCCGCTTTTGAGGGAACTTTCTAAGTCTCATAAAGGGTGTCAAGTACAGTTTTGCCTTTCAAGAGGGAATGTGGTGTTTCTCTTGAGATTCTGTAGTTCAAAATTTCCTCATCTCGCATTGAGGGGATAATTTTGTGGTGTTTCCCGAGTTGCAGCGGGAAGCTGGGAGTACTTCTCGAGTTGCGACGGGGACCTCAGGAATTCGCTCGGGTAGCTTTAGGGAAGTCAGGTCCCCTTTGGTGTTGGAAGGGGAAGTTCCGGTTTACTCTCGAGCCGTTAAATGGGAATAGGGGCTAATCTTGAATTGAGTCCATAAAGTGTGTTCTCCTCTCCAATGGGGACTGAGGTTAGTGAAATTTCTGAGTCACATAAAGGGTGTCAATTACCCTTTTGCCTTTCAAGAGGAAATGTGGTATTTCTCCTGAGATTCTGCAGCGCAAAATTTCCTCATCTCGCATTGAGGGGATAATTTTGTGTTGTTTCTCGAGTTGTGGCGGGAAGCTGGGGGTACTTCTCCAGTCGCAACTGGGGCCTCAGGTACTCGCTCGGGTTGCTTCAGGGAAGTCAAGTCCCCTTTGTTGTTGGAAGGGGAACTTCAGGTTTATCTCCAGCCGTTAAATGGGAATAGGGGCTCATCTCGAATTGAGTCTGTAAAGTGAGTTCTCCTCTCCAATGGGGACGGCTGTTTGAGGGAAATTTCTGAGTCGTATAAACGGTGTCAAGTACCGTTTTGCCTTTCAAGAGGGAATGTGGTATTTCTCTTGAAATTCTGCGGGTCAAAATTTCCTCATCTTCTATTGAGGGGATAATTTTGTGATGTCTCTCGAGTTGCGGCGGGCAGCTTGGGACACTACTGGAGTTTCGACGGGGACCTCAGGAAATCGCTCTTGTTGCTTCAGGGATGTCAGGTCCCCTTTTGTGTTGGAAGGACAACTTCCTGTTTACTCTCGAGCCGTTAATTGGAAATAGTGCCTCATCTTGAATTGTGTCCATAAGGTGTGTTCCCCTATCCAATGGTGACTGATATTAGTGAAATTTCTGAGTCGCATAAAAGGTTTCAAGTACACTTTTCCTTTAAAGAGGGAATGTGATATTCCTCTTGAGATTCTGAAGCACAATATTTCTTCATCTAGCAATGAGGCGATAATTTTATGGTGTTGCTCGCGTAACGACGGCAAGCTGGTGGTAATTCTCGAGTTGCAACGCGGACATCAGTAACTCGTTCGGGGTGCCTCAGGGAAGTTAGGTCCCCTTTTGTGTTGGAAGGAGAACTTCCGGTTTACTCTTGAGCCCTTCAATGTGAACCGGGGCTCATCTCGAATTGAGTCCATAAAGTGTGTTCTCCTCTCCAATGGGGACGGCTGTGTAAGGGAACTTTCTGAGTCGATTAAAGGGTGTCAAGTACCTTTGGGCATTTCAAAAGGGAATGTGGTATTTCTCTTGAGATTCTGCATCGCAAAATTTCCTCCTCTCGCATTGAGGGGATAATTTTGTGGTGTTTCTTGCGTTGCGGCGGTAAGCTGGGGCTACTTCTCGAGTTGCGACGGGGACCGCAGGAACTCGCTTGGGTTGCTTCAGGGAAGTCAGGTCCCCTTTGGTGTTGGATGGGAACTTCCGGTAATCTCTCAGCCCTTAAATGTGTTCAGGGGCTAATCTCGAATTGAGTCCATAAAGAGTGTTCTCCTGTCCAATGGGGACGGGTGTGTGAGGGAACTTTTTGAGTCGAATAAAGGGTGTCAAGTACCTTTTTGCCTTTCAAGAGGGAACGTGGTATGTATCTTGGGATGCTTCATCTCAAAATTTCCTCATCTCGCACTGAGGGGACAATCTTATGGTGTTTCTCGAGTTGAGGCGGGAAGCTGGGGGTACTTCTTGAATTGCTCCTTGGACCTTATTAACTCGCTCGGGTTGCTTCAGGGAAGTCAGGTCCCCTTTGGTGTTGGAAGGGGAACTACCGGTTTACTCTCGAGCCTTTAAATGTGAACAGGGTCTCATCTCGAAATGAGTCCATAAAGTGTGTTCTCCTCTCCAATGGTGACGGCTGTGTGAGGGAACTTTCTGAGTCGAATAAAGTGTGTCAAGTACTGTTTTGCCTTTCAAGAGGGAATGTGATATTTCTCTAGAGATTCTGCATCGCAAAATTTCCTCATCTCGCATTGAGGGCATAATTTTGTAGTGTTTCTCGATTTGGGGCGCGAAGCTGGGGGAACTTCTCGAGTTGCCACTGGGCCTCAGGAACTCGCTTGGGTTCCTTTAGGAAAGTCAGGTCCACTTTTGTGCTGGAAGGGGTAATTACGGAATACTTTAGAGCCATTAAATGGGAATATGGCCTCTTCTCGAGTTGAGTGCATAAAGTGTGTTCTCGTCCTCAATTGGTACGGCTGTGTGAGGGAGATTTCTGAATCGCTTAAAGGGTGTCAAGTACGGGAGAGATGGGAGTGACCCCGGCCCCAGCTGTGCAGAAGTTAGAGACACCGGCCCTGCCTGCGAAGATGTGAGAGACGCCGGCCCTTTCCACGGAGTCCCGAGAGACACTGACCCTACCCGCGCAGACGTGAGAGTCGCCGGCCCCAGCGCACTGACCATTCAAAAATGCACGGCCGTGAGGAGCTACCCCACTCCTGAGGCCAGGGCAGGCAGCCGAGAGGAGCTACCCCACGTCCAATAGGCTGTGGCTGTGCGGGGGAGGGCCGAGAGGAGCTACACACGTTCAAGGTCAGGAGGGGCGGCCTTGAGGTGATACCCCTCATCCAAGGTAAGGTGCAGTGGCTGCGCTTTCTTGGAGCAGCTGTGAAGAGATATCCCTCACCCAAGGTAAGAGAAACCAAATAAGACGGTAGATATTGCGAGGGGGCATCAGAGGGCAGACACACTGAAATCATATTCACAGGAATCTAGTCAATCTGATCACATGGAACAGAGCCGAATGTGGTCCACTGGAGAAGGGAATGGCAATCCACTTCATTATACTTGCCTTGAGAACCCCATGAAGAATATCAAAGGGCAAAATGACAGGATACTGAATGAGGGATTCCCCAGGTCGGTAGGTGCCAAGTATGCTACTGGAGATCAGTGGAGAAATAACTCTAGAAGGAATGAAGGGATGGAGCAATAGCAAAATCAGTACCCAGCTGTGGATGTGACCAGTGATAGAAGCAAGGTCCGGTGCTGTAAAGAGAAATATTGCATAGGAACCTGGAATGTTAGGTCCATGAATCAAGGCAAATGGGAAGTGGTCAAACAGGAGATGGCAAGAGTGAACATAGACATTCTAGGAATCAGTGAATTAAAATGGATTGGAATGGCTGAATTTAACTCAGATGACCACTATATCTACTATTGTGGGCAGGAATCCCTTAGAAGAAATGGAGTAGCCATTATGGTCAACAAAAGAGTCCGAAATGCAGTATTTGGATGCAAACTTATAAAGGACAGAATGATTTATGTTCGTTTCCAAGGCAAACCATTCAACATTACAGTAATCCAGGCCTATGCCCCAAGCAGTGACACTGAAGAATGCGAAGCTGAACGGTTCTATGAAGACCTGCAAGACCTATTAAAAGTAACACACAAAAAAGATGTCCTTTTCATTAGAGGCGAATGGAATACAAAAGTAGGAAGTCAAGAAACACCTGGAGTAACAGGCAAATTTGGCCTTGGAGCATGGAATGGAGCAGGGCCAAGGCTAATAGAGTTTTGTCAAGAGAACACACTGGTCATAGCAAACACCCTCTTCCAACAACACAAGAGAAGACTCTACACGTGGACATCACCAGATGGTCAACACCAAAATCAGATTGATTATATTCTCTGCAGCCAAAGAAGGAGAAACTGTATACAGTTAGCAAAAACAAGACCAGAAGCTGACTGTGGCTCAGATCATGAACTCCTTATTGCCAAAATCAGACTTAAATTGAAGAAAGTAGGGAAAACCCCTAGACCATTCATATATGACCTAAATCGGATCCCTTATGATTATACAGTGGAAGTGAGAAATAGATTTAAGGGACTAGATCTGATAGATAGAGTGCCTGATGAACTCTGGTCGGAGGTTCGTGACACTGTACAGGAGAGAGGGACCAAGAGCATCCCCATGGAAAAGAAATGCAAAAATTGCAAAATGGCTGTCTGAGGTGGCCTTACAAAGAGCTGTGAAAAGAAGAGAAGAGAAAAGCAAAGGAGAAAGGGAAAGATATAAGCATTAGAATGCAGAGTTCCAGAGAATACCAAGGAGAGATAAGAAAGCCTTCCTCAGTGATCAATGCAAAGAAATAGAAGAAAACAACAGAATAGGAAAAACAAGAGATCTCTTCAAGAACATTAGAGATTCCAAGGGAACATTTCATGCAAAGATGGGCTCGATAAAGGACAGAAATGGTATGGACCTAACAGAAGCAGAAGATATTAGGAAGAGGTGGCAAGAATACACAGAAGAACTGTACAAAAAAGGTCTTCAAGACCAGGATAGTCACGAAAATGTGATCACTGACCTAGAGCCAGACATCTTGGAATGTGAAGTCAAGTGGGCCTTAGAAAGCATCACTACGAACAAAGCTAGTGGAAGTGATGGAATTCCAGTTGAGCTATTTCAAAATGAAAGATGATGCTGTGAAAGTGCTGCAATCAATATGCCAACACATTTGGAAAACTCAGCAGTGGCCACAGGACTGGAAAAGGTCAGTCTTCATTCCAATCCCAAAGAAAGGCAATGCCAAAGAATGCTCAAACTACAGCACAATTACACTCATCGCACACGCTAGTAAAGTCATACTCAAAATTCTCCAAGCCAGGCTTCAGCAATATGTGATCCGTGAACTCCCAGATGTTCAAGCGGGTTTTAGAAAAGGCAGAGGCACCAGAGATCAAATTGCCAACATCCGCTGGATCATGGAGAAAGCAAGAGAGTTCCAGAAAAACATCTATTTCTGCTTCATTGACTATGCCAAAGCCTTCAACTGTGTGGATCACAATAAACTGTGGAAGATTCTAAAAGAGATGGGAATACCAGACCACCTGACCTGTCTCTTGAGAAACCTGTATGTAGGTCAGGAAGCAACAGTCAGAACTGGACATGCAACAACTGACTGGTTCCAAATAGGTAAAGGAGTACGACAACGCTGTATATTGTCACCTTGCTTATTTAACTTATATGCAGAGTACGTCATGAGAAACGCTGGGCTGGAAGAAGAACAAGCTGGAATCAAGATTGCTGGGAGAAATATCAATAACCTCATATATGCAGATGACACCACCCTTAGGGCAGAAAGTGAAGAGGAACTCAAAAGCCTCTTGATGAAAGTGAAAGAGGAGAGGGAAAAGGTTGGCTTGAAGCTCAACATTCAGAAAATAAAGATCATGGCATCTGGTCCCATCACTTCACGGGAAATGGAAAAACAGTGGAAACAGTGACAGACTTTATTTTTTTGGGCTCCAAAATCACTGCAGATGCTGATTGCAGCCACAAAATTAAAAGGCGCTTACTCCTTGGAAGGAAAGTTATGACCAACCTTGATAGTATATTAAAAAGCAGAGACATTACTTTACCAACCAAGGTCCGTCTAGTCAACGCTATGGTTTTTTCCATGGTCATGTATGAACTGTGGTGTTAGAGAAGACTCCTGAGAGTCCCTTGTACTGCAAGAAGATCCAACCAGTCCATTCTAAGGGAGATCGATCCTAGGTGTTCATTGGAAGGACTGATGCTAAAGCTGAAACTGCAATACTTTGGCCAACTCATGCGATGAGTTAATTCACTGGAAAAGATTCTGATGTTAGGAAAAGTTGGGGGTGGGAGGAGAAGGGGACGACAGAGAATGAGATGGCTGATGGCATCATCATCTCTGTGGACATGAGTTTGAGTGAACTCCAGGAGATGGTGAAGGACAGGGAGTTAAGGCGTACAATTATTCATGGGGTCGTGGAGATTCGGACACGACTGAGCGACTGAACTGAACTGAATAAAGTGTGTCAAGAACCCTTTTGCCTTCCAGGCGTGAATGTGGGATTTCTCTTGTATGTGCAGCGCAAAATTTCCTCATCTCGCATTGACAGGATAATTTTGTGGTGTTTCTCGAGTTGTGGCTGGAAGCTGGGGGTACTTCTCGAGTTGCGACTGGACCTCAGGAACTCGCTCGGGTTGCTTCAGGGAAGTCAGGTTCCCTTTTGTGTTGAAAGGGGAACTTCGGGATTACTCTCGAGCCGTTAAATGGGAATACGGCCTCTTCCCAGTTTGAGTCCATAAAGTGTGTTCTCCTCTCGCATGGGGACAGCTGTGTGAGGGAACTTTCTGAGTCGCATAAACAGTGTCAAGTACACTTTTGCCTTTCAAGCGGGAATGTGGAAATTCTCTTGAGATTCTGCAGTGCAAAATTTCCACATCTCTCATTGAGGGGATAATTTTGTGGTGTTTCTCGAGTTGCGAGGCGGACCTCCGGAACTTTCTCGGGTTGCTTCAAGGAAGTCAGGTCCCCTTTTCTGATGGAAGGGGAAATTCGGGATTTCTCTCAGGCCGTTAAATGGGAATAGGGCTTCTTCTCGTGTTGTGTCCAAAAAGTGTGTTCTCATCTCAAAAAGGGGACGGCTGTGTGAAGGAAATTTTTGAGCCGCATAAAGAGTGTAAAGTACCCTTTTGACTTTATAGAGGGAATTTGGGATTTCACTTGTGGTTCTGCAGCGCAAAATTTCCACATCTCTCATTGAGGGGATAATTTTGTGGTGTTTCTCGAGTTGCGGCGGGAAGCTGGGGGTAATTCTCGAGATGCGACGGGGACCTCAGGAACTCGCTCGGGTTTCTTCAGGGAAGTCAGGTCCCCTTTGGTGTTGGAAGGGAAATTTCCGAATTACTCTAGAGCCGTTAAATGGGAATAGAGCCTCTTCTCGACTTGAGTCCTTAAAATGTGTTCTCCTCTCCAATGGGAACGGTTATCTGAGGGAACTTTCTGTGTCGCTTAAAGGGTGTCAAGTAAACTTCTGCCTTTCAAGCGGGAATTTGGGATTTCTCTTGAGATTCTACAGCGTAAAATGTCCTCATCTCGCATTTAGCAGATAATTTAGTGGTGTTTCTCAAGTTGCGTCGGGAAAAGGGGGTACTTCTTGAGTTTCGACGGGGACCTCAGGAATTCAATCCGGTTGCTTCAGGGAAGTCAGGTCCACTTTTGTGTTGAAAGGGGAACTTCGGGGTAACTCTCGAGCCATTAAATGGGAATAGGGCCTCTTCTCGTTTTGAGTCCATAAAGTGTGTTCTCCTATCCAATGGGGACGGCTGGGTGAGGGAAATTTTTGAGTCATATAAAGGTTATCATGTACCATTTTTCCTTTCAAGCAGGAATGTGGGATTTCTCTTGAGATTCTGCAGCGCAAAATTTCTTCATCTCGCATTGAGGGGATAATTTTGTGGTGTTCCTCGAGTTTCGGCGGGAAGATGGGGGTACTACTCAAAGTGCGATGGGGACCTCAGTAACTCGCTTGGGTTGCTTCAGGGAAGTCAGGTCCCCTTTAGTGTTGGAATGGAAAATTTGGGATTCCTCTCGAGCCGATAAATGGGAGTAGGGCCTCTTATTGAGGAGAGTCCCTAAAGTGTGTTCTCCTGTCTAATGGGGTGGGCTGTGTGAGGAAAATTTCTGAGTCGAATAATGGATGTCAAGTACACTTATGCCTTTCAAGCGGGAATATGGGATTTCTCTTGAGACTCTGCAGCACAAAGTTTCCTCATCTCACATTGAGGGGATAATTTTGTGGTGATTCTCAAGTTAAGGCTGGAAGATGGGGGTACTTCTCTAGTTGCGACGGGGACCACAGTAGTTCTTTCATTTTGTTTCAGGGAAGTCAGGTCCCCTTTTGTTTTGGAAAGTGAACCTCGGGGGTACTCTCAAGCCGTTAAATGGGAATAGGGCCTCTTCTCGTGTTGAGTCCATAAAGTGTGTTCTCCTCTCCAATGGGGATGGCAGTGTCAGGGAACTTTCTGAAACGCATAAAGTTTGTCAAATACCATAGTGCCTTTGAAGTGAGAATGTGGGATTTCTCTTGTGATTCTACAGTGTAAAATTTCCTCATCTCGCATTGAGCAGATAATTTAGTGGTGTTTCTCGATTTGCGGCAGGAATTTGGGTTACTTTTCGAGTTGCCACGGGGACCTCAGGAACTGCTCGAGTTGCTTCAGGGAAGTCAGGTCACCTTTTGTGTTGGAAGAGGAACTTCGGGATTACACTCGAGCCGTTAAATGGGAATAGGGCCTCTTCTAGAGTTGAGTCCATAAACTGTGTTCTCCTCTCCAATGGGGACAGCAGTATGAGGGAAATTTCTGAGTCGCATAAAGGGTGTCAAGTACCCTTCTGCCTTTCAAGCGGGAATGAGGGATTTCTCTTGAGATTCTGCAGCACAAAATTTCCTCATTTCACATTGAGGGGATAAATCTGTGTTGTTTCTCGAGTTGCGGCCGGAAGCTGGGGGTACTTTTCAAGTGGCGTCGGGGTCCTCAGGAACTCGCTCTGTTTGCTTCAGGGAAGTCAAGTCCTCTTTTGTGTTGGAAGAGAAACTTCGGGATTACTCTCGAACCGTTAAAATGGAATAGCGTGTATTCTCGAGTTGAGTCCATAAATTGTCTTCTCCTCTCCAATGGGGACCGCAGTTTGAGGGAACTTTCTGAGTCGCATAGAGGGTGTGAAGTACCCTTTCGCCTTTCAAGCGGGAATGAGGGATTTCTCTTGAGATTCTGCAGCACAAAATTTCCTCATCTCGCATTGAGGGGATAAATCTGTGTTGTTTCTGGAGTTGCGGCTGGATGCTGGGGGTACTTCTCGAGTGGCGTTGGGGTCCTCAGGAACTCGCTCGGTTTACTTCAGGGAAGTCAACTCCTCTTTTGTGTTGGAAGAGGAACTTCGGGATTACTCTCGAACAGTTAAAAGGGAATAGCACGTATTGTCGAGTTGATTCCATAAAATGTGTTCTCCTCTCCAATGGGGACCGCGGTTTGAGGGAACTTTCTGAGTCGCATAAAGGGTGTTAAGTACCCTTTTGCCTTTCAAGCGGGATGTGGGATTTCTCTTGACATTCTGCAGCGCAAAATTTCCTCATCTTGCAATGAGGGAAGAATTTTGTAGAGTTTCTCTAGTTGCGGCAGGAAGCTGGGGGTATTTCTCGGCTGGGCCGGGGACCTGAGGAACTCACTCGGATTTCTTCAAGGAAGTCAGTTCACCTTTTGTGAAGGAAGGGGAACTTCGGGACTACTCTTGAACCATTAAATGGGAATAGGGCATCTTCTCGGGTTGAGTCCATATAGTGTGTTCTCCTCTACATTGGGGACTGCTCTATTAGGGAACTTTCGGAGTGGCATGAAGGTTGCCAAGTACTCTTTTGCCTTTCAAGCCGGAATGTGGGATTTCTCTTGAGATTCTGCAGCGCAAAATATCCTCATGTCGCATTGAGGGGCAATTTTGTGTTTTATATTGTGTTGTGGTGGGAAGCTGTGGGTACTTCTCGAGTTGCAATGAGGACCTCAGGAACTCACTTGGGTTGTTTCAGGGAAGTCAGTTCCCCTTTTGTGTTGGAAGAGAAACTTCCAGATTACTCTCGAGGCGTTAAATGGTAATAGGGCCTCCACTCGAGTTGAGTCCATAAAGTGTTTTCTCCTATCCAATGGGAACGGCTGTTAGGGAACGTTCTGAGTCGCATAAAGCGTGTCAAGAACACTTTAGCCTTTTAAAGCGGGAATGTGGGATTTCTCTTGAGATTCTACAGCGCAAATTTCCTCATCTCGCATTGAGGGGATAATTTTGTGGTGTTTCTCGACTCTCGGTGGAAGCTGGTGGTACTTTACGAGTTGCAAATGGGAATACAGGGACTTCCTCGGGATCCTTCAGGGAATTCAGGACCCTTTTTTGTGTTGGAAGGGGAAATTCGGGATTACTCTCGAGCCCTTAAATGGGAATAGGGTTTCTTCTTGAGTTGAGTCCATAAAGTTTGTTCTCCTTTCCAATGGGGACGGCTGTTTGCAGGCACATTCTGAGTCGCATAAATGGTGTCAAATACACTTTTGCCTTTCAAGCGTGAATGTGGCATTTCTACTGAGATTCCGCAGCACAAAATTTCCTCATCTCGCATTGAGGGGATAATTTTGTGGTGTTTCTCGAGTTGGGGCGGAAAGCTGCGGGTATTTCTCCACTTGCGACGGGGACTTCAGAAACTCGCCCAGGTTGCTTCAGGGAAGTAAGTTCCCTTATTATGAAGGAAGGGGAACTTCCTGATTACTCTCGAGCAATTAAATGGGAATAGGACCTCTTCTCGAGTTGAGTCCAAAAAGTGTGTTCTCCTCTCCAATGGCGACGGTTGTGTGAGGGAATTTTCTGAGTCGCATGAAGGGTGTCAAGTACCCTTTTGCCTTTCACAAGGAATGTGGGATTTCCTCATCTCGGATTGAGGGGATAATTTTGTGCTGTTTCTCGAGTTGCAGCCAGAAGCTGGGGGTATTTCTCCAGTTGCGACGGGGACTTCAGGAACTCGCTCGGGTTGCTTCAGGGAATTAAGGTCCCATTTTGTGTTGGAAGGGGAACTTCCCGATTACTCTCAAGCCGTTAAATGGGAATAGGGCCTCTTCTCAAGTTGAGTCCATAAAGTGAATTCTTCTCTCCAAAGGGGCGGATGTTAGGGTACTTTCTGAGTCGCATAACGGGTGTCAAGTACCATTTTGCCTTTCAAGCCGGTTGTGGGATTTCTCTTGAAATTCTACATCACAAAATTTCCTCAACTCGCATTGAGGGGATAATTTTGTGGTGTTTTCGAGTTGCGAGGCAGACCTCAGGAACTTTCTCAGGTTGCTTCAAGGAAGTCACCTCCCCTTTTCTGATGTAAGGGGAACTTCGGGAATTCTCTAGAGTCATTAAATGGGAATAGGGCCTCTTCTCGTGTTGAGTCCAAAAGGTGTGTTCTCCTCTCCAATGGGGACGGCTATGGGAGGGAAATTTCTGAGTCGCATAAAGGGTGTAAAGTACCCTTTTGACTTTATACCGGGAATTTGGCTTTCTCTTGCGATTCTGCAGCGGAAAATTTCCTCATCTTGCATTGAGTGGATAATTTTGTGGTGTTTCTCGAGTTGCGTCGGGAAGCTGGGGATAGTTCTCGAGTTGTGACAGGGACCTCAGCAACTCGCCTGGGTTGCCTCAGGGAAGTCAGTTCCCCTTTTATGTTGGAACGGGAACTTCGGGATTACTGTTAAGATCTTAAATGGAATAGGGACTCTTCTCGATTTGAGTTCATAAGGTGTGTTCCTCTCTCCAATGGGGACGGCTGTTTGAGCGAACTTTTGAGTCGCATTAAGGGTGTCAAAAACCATAGTGCCTTTGAAGCGAGAATGCGGGATTCTCTTGAGATTCTACAGCACAAAATTTCCTCATTTCGCATTGAGTAGATAATTTTGTGGTGTTTCTCGAGTTGCAGGGGGAATTGAGGGTACTTCTCGAGGTGCTATGGGGACCTCAGGAAGTAGCTCGGGTTGCTTCAGGGAATTCAGGTCCCCTTTTGTGTTGGAAGAGGAACTTCGGGATTACTCTCAAAACTTTAAATTGGAATAGGACTTCTTCTCGAGTTGAGTCCATAAAGTGTGTTCTCCTCTTCAATGGCGATTGCTGGGTGAGGGAAATTTTGGAGTCACTTAAAGGTTTTCATGTACCCTTTTTCCTTTCAAGCGGGAATGTGGGATTTCACTTGAGATTTTGCAGCGAAAATTTCCTCATCTCGCATTGAGTGGATAATTTTGTGGTGTTTCTCGTGTTGCGGCGGGAAGCTGGGAGTACTTCTCAAGTTAAGACTGGGACCTCAGGAATTCGTTCGGGTTGCTTAGGTAAGTCATTTCCCCTTTTGTGCCAGAAGGGGAACTTCCGGATTACTGTAGAGCCGTTCAATGAGAATAGGGACTCTTGAGTTGAGTCCAAAAAGTGCGTTTTCCTCTCCAATGGGGACGGCTGTGTGAGGGAAATTTCTGTGTCGCATAATTGTGCCAAGTACCCTTTTGCCTTTCAAGCGAGAATGTGGGTTTTCTATTGAAATTCTGCAGCGCAAATTTACCTAATCTCGCATTGAGGGGAAAATTTTGTGGTGTTTCTCAAGTTGCGCCGGGAAGCTGGGGGTACTCCTCAAGTTGCAAAGGGGACCTCAGGAACTGGCTCGGGTTGCTTCAGGGAAGTCAGGTCCCCTTTTTTGTTGGAAGTGGAACTTCCGGATTACTCTCGAGCCCTTAAATGGGAATAGGGCGTCTTCTCGAGTTGAGTCCATAAAGTGTGTTCTCCTCTCCAATGGGGACCGCTGTGTGAGGGAATTTCTCAGTCTCATAAAGGGTGTCAAGTACCCTTTTGCCTTTCAAGCGGGAATGCGCGATTTCTCTTGAGATTCTGCAGCGCAAAATTTCCTCATCTCGCATTGAGGGGATAATTTTGTGGTGTTTCTCTAGATTCGGCAGGAAGCTGGTGGTACTTCTCAAGTTGCAACGGGACCTCACGAACTCTCTTGATTGATTCAGGGAAGTTAGGACACTTTTGTGTTGGAAGGGGAACTTCGAGATTACTCTCGAGCCATTAAAAGGGAATAGGGCCTATTCTCGAGTTGAGTCCATAAGGTGTATTCTCCTCTCCAATGGCGACGTCTGTGTGAGGGAAATTTCTGCGTTGCATAAAGGGTGTCAATTACCCTTTTGCCTTTCAAGCAGGAATGTGTGTTTTCTCTTGAGATTCTGCAGCGCAAAATTTCCTCATCTCGCATTGAAAGGATAATTTTGTGGTGTTTCTCTAGTTTTCGCTGGATACTGGGGTAACTTCTCAAGTTTAGCAGGGGACCTCAGGAACTCGCTCGGGTTGCTTCAGGGAAGTCAGGTCCCCTTTTGTGTTGGAAGAGGAATTTCGGGATTACTCTCTAGCCATTAAATGGGAATTGGCCTCTTCTCGAGCTGAGTCCTTAAAGTGTGTTCTCCTCCTAAATGTGGATGGCTGTTTGAGGGAATTTTCTGAGTTGAATAATGGGTTTAAAATAACTGTTTGCCCTTCAAGTGGCAATGTGGGATTATCATTGAGATTCTGTCTCGCAAAATTTCCTCATCTCGCATTGAGGTGATATTTTTGTGGTGTTTCTCCAGTTTCGACGGCAAGTTGTGGGTACTTCTCTAGTTGCGACGTGGAACTCAGGAGCTCGCTCAGGTTGTTTCAGGCTAGTCAGGTCCCCCTTCGTGTTGGAAGGGGAACTTCAGGTTTACTCTCTAGCGGTTAAATGGGAATAGGGCCTCTTCTCAAGTTGAGTCCATAAAGTGTGTGCTCCTCTCCAATGGGGACGGCTGTGTGAGGGAACTTTCTGAGTCGCATAAAAGGTGTCAAGTACCGTTTTGCCTTTCAAGCGGGAATGTGGGATTTCTGTTGAGATTCTGCAGCGCAAAATTTCCTCATCTCGCATTGAGGGGATAATTTTGTGGGGTTTCTCGAGTTGCGGTGGAAAGCTGGGGGTACTTCTCGAGTTGCGACGGGGAACTCAGGAGCTCGCTCGAGTTACTTCAGGGAAGTCATGTCCCTTTTTTTTGTTGGAAGGGGAACTTATGGATTACTCTCCAGCCATTAAATGGGAATAGGGCCTCTTCTCGATTTGAGTCCATAAAGTGTGTTCTGCTCTCCAATGGGGACTGCTGTGTTAGGGACCTCTCGGAGTCACATAAAAGGTTTCAAGTACCCTTTTGCCTTTCAAGCGGGAATGTGGGATTAACCTTGAGACTCTGCCACTCCAAATTTACTCATCTCGCATTGAGGGGATATTTTGTGGTGTTTCTCGAGTTGCGGCGATAAGCTGGGGGTACTTCTCCAGTTGGGACGGGAACATCAGTAACTCGCTCGGGTTGCTTGAGGGAAGTCAGTTACCCTTTTGTTTTGGAAGGATAACTTCGGGATTACTCTCGAGCCTTTAAATGGGAATTGGTCTCTTCTCGGGTTGAGTCCATAAAGAGTGTTCTCCTCTCCAAAGGGGACGGCTGTGTGAGGGAACTTTCTAAGTCACATAAAGGATGTCAAGTTGCCTTTTGCCTTTCAAGCGGAATGTGGGATTTCTCTTGAGATTCTGCAGCGCAAAATTTCCTCATGTCGCATTGACGGGATAATTTTGTGCGGTTTCTCGCGTTGTGGCGGGAAGCTGGGGGTACTTCTTGAGTTGCGACGGGGATCTCAGGAACTCGCTCGGGTTGCTTCAGGGAAGTCAGGTCCCCTTTTGTGTTGGAAGAGGAATTTCGGCATTACTCTCCAGACATTAAATGGGAATTGTCCTCTTCTCGAGTTGAGTCCTTAAAGTGTGTTCTCCTCCTAAATGTGGATGGCTGTTTGAGGGAATTTTCTGAGTTGAATAATGGGTTTAAACTAACCTTTTGCCTTTCAAGCGGGCCTGTGGAATTATCATTGAGATACTGTCGTGCAAAATTTCCTCATCTCGCATTGAGGTGATATTTTGTGGTGTTTTCCAGTTTCGACGGGAGGTTGTGTGTACTTCTCGAGTTGCGACGTGGAACTCAGGAGCTCGCTCCGGTTGTTTCAGGCTAGTCAGGTCCCCCTTCGTGTTGGAAGTGGAACTTCGTGTTTACTCTCGAGCGGTTAAATGGGAAGAGGGCTTCTTCTCAAGTTGAGTCCATAAAGTGTCTTCTCCTCTCCAATGGGGACGGCTGTGTGAGGGAACTCTCTGAGTAGCATATAGGGTGTCAAGTACCCTTTTGCCTTTCAAGCGGGGATTTGGGATTAACCTTGAGACTATGCCACTCAAATTTTCCTCATCTCGCATTGAGGCGATATTCTGTGGTGTTTCTCGTGTTGCGGCGGGAAGCTGGGGGTACTTCTCCAGTTGCGATGGGAACATCAGGAACTCGCTCGGGTTGCTTCAGGGAAGTCAGGTCCCCTTTTGTGTTGGAAGGATAACTTCGGGATTACTCTCCAGCCTTTAAATGGGAATTGGTCTCTTCTCGGGTTGAGTCCATAAATTGTGTTCTCCTCTCCAATGGGGACGGCTGTGTGAGGGAACTTTCTGAGTCGCATAAACAGTGTCACGAACCCTTTTGCCTTCCGGCGGGATTGTGGGATTTCCCTTGAGATCTGCCACACAAAATTTCCTCATCTCGCATTGGGGGATAATTTTGTGGTGTTTCTCGAGTTGCGGCGGGAAACTGGGGGTACTACTCGAGTTGCAACGGTGACCTCAGGAACTCGCCCGGGTTGCTTCAGGGAAATCTGGCTCCCTTTTTGTTGGAAGGGCAACATCGGGATTACTCTTGACCTGTTAAATGAGAATAGGGCCTTTTCTCGAGTTGAGTCCATAAAGTGTGTTCTACTCTCCAATATGGACGCATGTTAGGGAACTTTCTGAATCGCATAAAGGGTGTCAAGTACAATTTTGCCTTCAAGCGGGAATTTGGGATTTCTCTTGAGATTCTACAGCATAAAATTTCCTCATCTTCCATTGAGGGGATAATTTTGCTTTGTTTCTCCAGTTTCGGCGGGAACCTGGGGGTACTTCTCGAGTTGCGACGGGGACCTCAGGAAATCACTCGGGTTGCTTCAGGGAAGTCAGTTCCCCTTTTGTGAAGGAAGGGGCACTTGGGGATTACTTTCGTGCCATTCAATGGGGATAAGGCCTCTTCTCGACTTGAGTCAATCAAGTTCTTTCTCTTCTCCAATGGGGACGGCTGTTAATGAACTTTCTTTTTCACATAAAGCGTGAAAGTATGAATGTCTGATTTCTCTTGAGATTCTGCTGCGCAAAATTTCCTCGTCTCGAATTGAGTGGATAATTTTGTCGTGTTTCTCAAATACCGGTGGGAAGCTGTGGGTACTTTTTGAGTTGAGACCATAAAGTGTGTTCTCCTCTGTAAAAGGAAGGCTACGTGAGGGACCTTTCTGAGTCGCATAAAGGGTGTCATGTTCCCTTTCGCCTTTCAAGCGGGAATGTGGGATTTCTCTTGAGAATCTGCAGCGCAAAATGTCCTCATCTCGCATTAGGGGATAATTTCGTGCTGTTTCTCAAGTTGCAGCGGGAAGCTCTGGGTCCTTCCTGAGTTGCGACGGGGACTTCAGGAATTCGCTCGGGTTGCTTCAGGGAAGTCAGGTCCCACATTGTGTTGCAAAGGGAACTTCCGGATTACTCTCGAGCCCGTAAATGGGAATAGGCCCTCTTCTCGTGTTGAGTCCAAAAAGTGTGTTTCTCTCCAATGTGGACTGCTGTGTGAAGGAAGTTTCTGAGTCGCATACAGTGTGACAAGTACCCTGTGCCTTTCAAGCGGGATTGTGGGATGTCTCTTGAGATTCTGCAGCGCAAAATTTCCTCATCTCGCTTTGAGGGGATAATTTTGTGGTGTTTCTCGAGTTGCGGCGGGAAGATGGGGGTATTTCTCGAGTTGCGACGGACACCAGAGGAACTCACTCGTGTTGCTTCAGGGAAGTCAGGTCTCCTTTTATGCTGTAAGGGAAACTTCCGGATTTCTCTTGAGATTTCAAATGGGAATACGGCCTATTCTCCATTTAGGCCATAAAGTGCGTTCTCCTATCCAATGAGGATGGCTGTTAGGGAACTTTCTGTGTCGCATAAAGGGTGTCAAGTACCCTTTTGACTTTCAAGCGGGAATGTGGGATTTCTCTTGAGATTCTGCAGTGGAAAATTTCCTCATCTCGCAGTGAGGGGATAATTTTGGGGTGTTTCTCGAGTTTCGGTGGGAAGCTGGGGGTACTACTACTGTTTCGATGGGGTCCTAGGGAACTCTCTAGGGCTGCTTCAAGGAAGTCAGGTCCCCTATTGTGTTTGAAGGGGAATGTCGGGATTACTCTCAAGCCGTTAAATGGGAATAGGGACTCTTCTCGAGTTGAGTCCATAAAGTGTGTTCTCCTCTCCAGTAGGGACCGCTCTGTGAGGGAACTTTCTGAGTCGCACAAAGGGTGTCAAGTACTCTTTTGCCTTTCAAGAGGGAATGTGGGATTTCTCTTGAGATACTGCAGCACAAAATTTCCTCATCTCGCATTGAGGGGATAATTTTGTGTTCTTTTTCGAGTTGCAGCGGAAAGCTGGGGGTACTTCTCGAGTTGCGACGGGGACCTCAGGAACTCGCTCTGGTTGCTTCAGGGAAGTCAGTTCCCCTATTTTGAAGGAAGGGGAACTTCCGGATTACTCTCGCACCATTAAAGGGGAATAGGACCTCTTCTTGAGTTCAGTCTAAAATGTGTGTTCTCCCCTCCAATGGCAACGGCTGTGTGAGGGAATTTTCTGAGTCATATGAAGGGTGTCAAGTAACCTTTTGCCTTTCACAGGGAATGTAGGATTTCTCTTGAGATTCTGCAGCGCAAATTTTCCTCATCTAGCACTGAGGGGGTAATTTTGTGGTGTTTCTCGAGTTTGGGCCGGAGGCTGGGGGTACTTCTCGAGTTGCGACATGGAGTGAAGGAACTAGCTTGGGTTGCTTCAGGGATGTCAGGTCCCCTTTGTGTTGGAAGAGGATCTTCTGAATTACTCTCAAGCCGTTAAATGGGAATAGGTCTTCTTCTCGAGTTGAATCCATAAAATGTGTTCTCCTCTCCAATGGGGACATCTGTGTGAGGGAAATTTCTGAGTCGCATGAAGGGTGTCAAGTACCCTTTTGACTTTGAAGGGGGAATGTTAGATTTCTCTTGAGATTCTACAGCGCAGAATTTCTTCATCTCGCACTGAGGGAATAATTTTGTGGTTTTTCTCGAGTTGCAGCCGGAAGCTGGGCGTACATCTCGAGTTGCGATGGGAACTCAAGAACTCTCTCGGATTGCTATAGGGAAGTCAGGTCTCCTTTTGTGTTACAAGGGGAACTTCCGGATTACTCTCGAGCCATTAAATGGGAATAGGACCTCTTCTCCAGTTGAGTCAAAAAAGTGTGTTCTCCTCTCCAATAGCGACTGCTGTGTGAGGGAATTTTCTGAGTCGCATGAAGCGTGTCAAGTACCCTTTTGCCTTTCACAGGGAATGTGGGATTTCTCTTGAGATTCTGCAGCAAAAAATTTCCTCACCTCGCATTGAGGGGATAATTTTGTGGTGTTTCTCAAGTTGCGGCCGGAAGCTGGGGTTATTTCTTGAGTTGCGACGGGGACCTCATTAACTCGATCGGGTTGCTTCAGGGAATTCAGGTCCCCTTTTATGTTGGAAGGGAAGCTTCCGGATTACCTCAAGCCGTTAAATGGGAATACGGCCTCTTCTCGAGTTGAGTCCATAAAGAGTGTTCTTCTCTCCAATGGGTTGGATGTTAGGGAACTTTCTGAGTCGCATAAAGCGTGTCAAGTACCATTTTGCCTTTCAAACGGGTGGTGGGATTTCTCTTGAGATTCTGCAGTGCAAAATTTCCTCATCTCGCTTTGAGGGGATAATTTTGTGGTGTTTCTCGAATTGCAGTGGGAAGGTGGGGGTACTTCTCGAGTTGCAACGGGGACTTCAGGAACTCACTCGGGTTGCTTCAAGGAAGTCAGGTCCCCTTTTGTTTTGGAAGGGGAACTTCCGGATTTCTCTCGAGCCGTTAAATTGAAATAGGGCCTTTTCTCGAGTTGAGTCCATAAAGTGTGTTCTCCTCTCCAATGTGGACGGCTGTTTGTGGGAACTTTCTGAGTCGCCTAAAGGGTATCGAGTACACTTTTGTCTTTCAAGCAGGAATGTGAGATTTCTCTTGAGATTCTGCAGCGCAAAATTTCCTCATCTCGCATTGAGAGGATAATTTTGTGCTGTTTTTCGAGTGGCGGCAGGAAGATGAGGGTACTTCTCGAGTTGCAACGGGGACCTCAGGAACTCGCTCGGGTTGCTTCAGGGAAGTCAGGTACCCTTTTGTGTTGGAAGGGTAACTTCCTGATTACTCTCGATCCCTTAAATGGGAATAGGGCGTCTTCTCGAGTTGAGTCCATAAAGTGTGTTCTCCTGTCCAAAGGGGATGGCTGTGGGAGGGAAGTTTCTGAGATGCATAAAGCGTGTCACGAACACTTTGCCTTTCAAGCGGGAATGTGGGATTTCTCTTGAGATTCTGCAGCGCATATTTTCCTCATCTCGCATTGAGGGGATAATTTTTGGTGTTTCTATAGTTGCGGCGGGAAGCTGGGAGTACTTCTCGAGTTGCAACGGGGACCTCAAGTCATTCGCTCGGGTTTCTAGAGGTAAGTCAGGTCCACTTTTTTGTTGGAAGGGGAACTTCCGGATTTCTCTCGAGCTGTTAAGTGGGAATAGGGCCTCTTCTCGGGTTGAGTCCATAAAGTGTGTTCTCCTCTCCAATGGAGATGGCTGTTAGGGAAATTTCTGATTCAGGTAAAGGGTGTCAAGTACTATTTTGCGTTTCAAGCGGGAATGAGGGATTTCTCTTGAGATTCTGCAGCGCAAAATTTCCTCATCTCGCATTGAGGGGATAATTTTGTGCTGTTTCTCGAGTTGCGGTGGGAAAGTGGGGGTACTTCTCGAGTTGCGACGGGGACCTCAAGAACGTTCTTGGGTTGCTTCAGGGAAGTCAGGTCCCCTTTTGTGCTGGAAAAGGAACTTCCTTATTACTCTCGAGCCCTTAAATGGGAATAGAGCCTCTTCTACTTTTGAGTCCATAAAATGTGTTCTCCTCTCCAATGGGGACTGCTCTTAGGGAACTTTCTGATATTCATAAAGGTGTCAAGTACCCTTTTGCCTTTCAAGCGGGAATGTGGGATGTCCCTTGAGATTCTGCAGGGCAAAATTTACTCATCTCGCATTGAGGGGATAATTTTGTGCTGTTTTTCGAGTTGCGGCAGGAAGCTGGGAGTACTTCTCGAGTTGCGACAGGGACCTAAGGAACTCTCTCGGGTTGCTTCAGGGAAGTCAGTTCCCCTTTTGTGAAGGAAGGGGAATTTCGGGATTACTCTCGTGCCGTTAAATGGGAAAAGGGCCTCTTCTCGAGTTGAGTCCATAAAGTGTGTTCTCCTCTCCAGTGGGGATGGCTCTGTGAGGGAACTTTCTGAGTCGCATAAAGGGTGCCAAGTACCCTTTTGCCTTTCAAGCGGGAATGTGCGATTTCTCTTGAGATTCTGCAGCGCAAAATTTCCTCATCTCACATTTAGGGGATAATTTTGTTGTGTTTCTCGAGTTTCACCGGGAAGCTGGGGGTACTTCTCGAGTTGCCACGGGGACTACAGGAACTTACTTGGGTTGCTTCATGGAATTCAGGTCCCCTTTTTGTGTTGGAAGGGTAACATCGGGATTACTCTAGAGCCCTTGAATGGGAATAGGGCCTCTTCTCGAGTTGAGTCCATAAAGTGTGTTCTCCTCTCCAATGTGGACGGCTCTGTGAGGGAACTTTCTGTGTCGCATAAATGGTGTCATGTCCACTTTTGCCTTTCAAGCGGGAATGTGGGATTTCTCTTGAGATTCTGCAGCGCAACATTTCCTCATCTAGCATTGAGGGGATAATTTTGTGCTGTTTCTCGAGTTGTGGCAGGAAGCTGGGGTACTTCTCGAGTTGTGACAGGGTCCTCAGGAACTCGCTCGGGGTGCTTCAGGGAAGTCAGGTCCCCTTTTTTGCTGGAAGAAGAACTTCCGGACTACTCTCCATCAGTTAAATGGAATAGGCCCTCTTCTCTAATTGAGTCCATATATTGTGTTCTCCTCTCCAAAGGGGTCGGCTGCGTGAGGGAACTTTCTGAGGTGCATAAAGGCTGTCAAGTACCCTTTTTCCTTTCAAGCGTGTATATGGGATTTTTCCTGAGATTCTGCAGCGCAAATTTACCTCATCTCGCATTGAGGGGATAATTTCGTGGTGTTTCTGGAGTTTCGGCTTGAAGCTAGGGGTACTTCTCGAGTTATGATGGGGACCTCAGGAACTCGCTTGGGTTGCTTCAAGGAAGTAAGTTCCTCTTTTGTGAAGGAAGGGGAACTTCAGGATTATTCTCGAACCATTAAATCGGAATAGGGCCTGTTCTCGAGTTGAGTCAAAAAGTGTATTCTCTTCCCCAAAGCCGGCGGCTGTTTGAGGGAACTTTCTGAAGCGCATAAAGCGTGTCAAGTACCGTATTGCCTTTCAAGCGGGAATGTGGGATTTCTCTTGAGATTCTGCAGGGCAAAATTTCCTCATCTTGCATTGAGGGGATAATTTTTTGGTGTTTCTAGAGTGTAAGCTGGAAGCTGGGTCTACTTTCCGAATTGTGACGGGGACCTCAGGAACTCGCTCGGGTTGCTTCTGGGAAGTCAGTTCCCCTTTTGTGAAGTATGGGGAAATTCGGGATTACTGTTGAGCCGTAAAATGTGAATACGGCCTCTTTTCCATTTGAGTCCATAAACTGTATTCCCCTCTCCAATGGGGACGGCTGTTTGAGGGAAATTTCTGAGTCACATAAATCGTGGCAAGTACCCTTTTGCCTTTCAAGGGGAATTTGGGATTTTTCTCGTAATTCTGCAGCCCATATTTTCCTCATCTCGCATTGAAGGGATAATTTTGTGGTGTTTCTCGAGTTGCAGGGGGAAGCTGGGGTACCTCTCAAGTTGCGACAGGGACCTCAGGAACTTGCTCGGGTTGCTTCAGGGAAGTCAGGTCTCCTTTCTTTTTGGCAGGGAAACATCGGGATTACTCTCAAGGCGTGGAATGGGAATAGGGTCTCATCTAAATTTGACTCAATAAATTGTGTTCTCCTCTCAAGAGGGGACAGCTATGTCAGGGAACGTCCTGTGTCGCTTAAAGGGTGTCTAGTACCCGTTCGCCTATCAATCGGGAATGTGAGATTTCCCTTGAGACTCTGCAGGGGAAATTTTCCTCATCTCACCTTGAGTGCAGAATTTTTTGCTTTTCTCGAGTTGCGGCAAGAAGCTTGGTGTCCATCTCGAGTTGCGACAGGGACCTCCGTAACTTGCTCGTGTAGTCCCTGGAAAGTCAGATCTCCTGTCTTTTTGGTAGGGAAACTTCGGAATTACTCTCTAGGCGTGGAATGTGTATAGGACCTCATCTAAAGTTGAGTCCATAAATTGTGTTCTCCTCTCAAGTGGGGACAGCTATGTCAGGGAATGTCTTGAATCGCATAAAAGGTGTAAAGTTCGTGTTAGGGTTTCAAGCGGGAATGTGGGGTTTCTCTTGACACTCTGCAGGGGAAAATTTCGTCATCTCACCTTGAGTGCAGTATCTTGTGCTTTTTCATGAGTTTTGGCGGTAACCTTGGTGTCCATCTCAAATTGGAACAGGGTCCTCAGGAACTCGCTCATGTAGTCCCTGGTAAGGCAGGTCTCCTTTCATTTTGGTAATAGAACATCGGGATTACTCTCGAGTCGTGGAATGAGAATAGGGCTTCATCTTAAGCTGAGTCCATAAAGTATTTTCTCCTCTCAAGTGGGGAAAGCTATGTCAGGGAATGTCTTGAGTCGCATAAAGGGTGTGAAGTATGTGTTCGTGTTTCAAGTGGGAATGTGGGATTTCTCTTGAGACTGTGCAGCGGAAATTTTCCTCATCTCACCTTGAGTGACGAATCTTGTGGTTTTTGTCGAGTTGCTGTGGGAAGCTTGGGGTCTTTCTCGAGTTGCGACAGGACCTCAGGAACTCGCTCGTGTAGTCCCTTGGAAGTCAGGTCACCTTTCGTTTTGGTAGGGGAACATCGGGTTTACTCTCGAGGCATCGAATGGGAATAGGGAATCATCTAAAGTTAAGTCCATAAAATGTGTTCTCCTCTCAAGTGGGGACAGCTATGTCAGGGAATGTCTTGAGTCGCATAAAGGGTGTCAATTATCCGTTCGAGTTTGAAGCTGGAATGTGGGATTTCTCTTGAGACTATACAGGGGAAATTTTCCTCATCTCACCTTGAGTGCAGAATCTTGTGATTTTCCTCGAGTTGCAGCAGGAAGCTTGGGGTCCTTCTCAAGTTGCTGCAGAGACCTCAGGAACTCACTCAAGTAGTTCCTGGGAAGTCAGGTCTCCTTTCGTTTTGGTAGGGGAACATCGGGATAACTCTGGAGGTGTGGAATGGGAATAGGTCCTCATCTAAAGTTGAGTCCATAAATTGTGTTCTCCTCTCAGTTGGGGAGAGCTATGTCAGTGAAAGTCTAGAGTCGCATAAAGGGTGTGATGTACCCGTTCAAGTTTCAAGCGGGAATGTGGGATTTCTCTTGAGACTCTGCAGGGGAAATATTCGTCATCTCACCTTGAGTGCAGAATCTTGTGATTTTTGTCGAGTTGAGGCTGGAAGCATGGGGTCCTTCCCGAGTTGCGTCAGGGACCTCAGAAAATCGCTCCTGTATTCCCTGGGTAGTCAGGTCTCCTTTCGATTTGGTATGGGAACATCAGGATTATTCTCGAGGTGTGGAATGGGAATAGGCCTCATCTAAATTTGAGTCCATAAATTGTGTTCTCCACTGAAGTGGGGACAGGTATGTCAGGGAATGTCTTGAGTTGCATAAAGGCTGTCAAGTACCCTTTCGAGTTTCAAGCGTGAATGTGGGATTTCTCTTGAGTATCTGCAGGGGAAATTTTCCTCATCTTACCTTGAGTGCAGAATCCTGTGGTTTTTAACGAGTTGTGGCGGTAAGCTTGGGGTTCTTCTCGAGTTGCCGTAGAGTCCTCAGGAACTCGCTCGTGTAGTCCCTGGTAAGTCAGTCTCCTTTCATTTTGTTAGAGGAACATCGGGATTACTCTCGATGCGTGGAATGGGAATAGGGTTTCATCTTAAGTTGAGTCCATAAAGTGTTTTCTCCTCTCCAGTGGGGAGAGCTATGTCAGGGAATGTCTTGAGTCGCATAAAGGGTGTTCAGTACGCATTCGAGTTTCATGCGTCAATTTGGGACTTCTCTTGAGACTCTGCAGGGGAAATATTCGTCATCACACCTTGAGTGCAGAATCTTGTGGTTTTTCTCGAGTTGCGGCGGGAAGCTTGGGGTCCTTCTCGAGTTGGACAGGTACATCAGGAATTCGCTCGTGTAGTCCCTGGGAAGTCAGGATTACTTTCGTTTTGTTAGGGGAGCAGCGGGAGTTCCCTTGAGGCATGGAATGGGAATAAGCCCTCATCTAACGTTGAGTCCATAAATTGTGTTCTCCTCTCAAGTGGGGAGAGCAATGTCAGGGAAAGTCTTGAGTCTCATAAAGGGTGTTCAGTATGCGTTCGAGTTTCAAGCGTTAATGTCGGATTTCTCTTGAGACTCTGTGGGCGAAATATTTGTCATCCCACCTTGAGTGCAGAATCTTGTGGTTTTTCTCGAATTGCGGCGGGAAGCTTGGGGTCCTTCTCAAATTGTGACAGGGACCTCAGGAACTCGCTCGGGTAGTCCCTGGGAAGTCAAGTTTCCTTTCGTTTTGGTAGGGGTCACCGGGATTACTCTCGAGGCGTGGAATGGGAATAGGGCCTCATCTAAAGTTGAGTCCATAAAATGTGTTCTCCTCTCAAGTGAGGAGAGCTGTGTCACGGAATGTCTTGAGTTGCCTAAAGGGTGTGAAATTCCCATTTGAGTTTCAAGCGGGAATGTGGGATTTCTCTTGAGACTCTGCAGTGGAACATTCCTCATCTCCCATTGATGGGATAATTTTGTCGTGTTTCTCGATTTCTGGCGGGAAGTTTGGGGTTCTTCTCACGTTCCGACTGGGATCTCAGGAACTCGCTCGTGATGTCCCAGGGAAGTCAGGTCTCCTATCTTGTTGGAAGGGGAACTTCAGGATTACTATAGAGGCATTAAATGGGAATAGGGCCTCATCTCGAGGTGAGTCCCTAAATTTTGTTCTCCTCTCCAGTGTGGGCGGCTATGTTAGGGAACTTTTTGAGTCACATAAATGGTGTCATGTACCCGTTCAAGTTTCAAGCGGTAATGTGGGATTTCTCTTGAGATTCTGCAGAAGAAACGTTCCTCATCTCCTATTGATGGGGGAACATTTTCATTTTTCTCGAGTTGCAGCAGAAAGTTAGGAGATCCCCTCGAGTTGCAACGGGGACCTCAGGAACTCGCTCGTCTTGCCCCAGGTAAGTCAGGTCTCCTGTCATGTTGGAAGGGGAACCTCGGGATTCCTCTCGAGGCGCAGCAGGGGAATAGGGCCGCATCTAGTGTTGAGTCGGTCAACTCTGTGTTCCTTGTTTGTGACGACAGGGATCTCGGTGTTGGTCTCAAAATTCACCTGGGATGTCAGGCCTCATCTCATGTTACTATATCGAACTGCGCTTTCTTCTCGAGTAGTAAAACGGGTGTTAGGTCACATTAGATTTGAATTTTTACCTGGAGATTTTATCGTGTATGCTCTGCGAGTCAGGTGTCCACTCATCCTGTGAATTGATACTCGAGGATACATTTGAATCTGTGCAGTAGAATCAGACAATATCTCGAGTGGGTGTTGACCTACGTAACTTTTCCATTTCTGTTTTGAAAACCTGGGGATCCTCCTGAGTTTCAACGTGGTACACGCCTCCTCGTACTCTGTGACTGGAACATCTGAATTCCATTCCAGAGAAAGTAGAGGAATCGACTCTCATCTGGAAATGAGGACTGAAAAACAGGACAAGTTGTCAGTGTGGCAGGTAACTCGGTGTTCCTGTCGATTGGGCTGTGCATGTCGGTTTAATTTTTGAGTCGCATAAAGGATGTTAAGTAGTAACCTGTCGAGTTTCAAGCGGGAATGTGGAATTTCTCTTGTGAATCTGTAATGGAAATGTTCTTCATCTCGCCATGAGGGCAGAATCTTGTGGTTTTTCTCGAGTTGCTGCGGGAAGCTTGGGTTCCAACTCGCGTTGGGCCATGGACGTCTGGAACTCACTCCTGTTGCTTCAGGGATGAGAGGTCTCCTTTGTGTTGGAAGGGGAACTTCAGGATTATTCTGGGGCCCTTAAATGGGAATAGGACCTCATCTGGAGTTGAATCCATAAACTGTGTGCTCCTCTCCAGTGGGGACATCTATGTTAGGGAACTTTTTGAGTCACATAAAGGGTGTCAAGTAACCGTTCGAGTTTCAAGCGGAAATGTGTAATTTCTCTTCAGATTCTGCACCAGAAATGTTCCTCATCTCCAATTGATGGGGCATTTCTCGCTTTCCTCAAGTGGCGGCAGAAAGCTTGGGGTTCCTCTCGAGTTGCGACGGGGACCTTAGTAACTTGCTTGCGTTGTCCCAGGGAAGTTAGCTGTCCTTTACTGTTGGAAGGGGAACCTCAGGATTCTTCACAAGACGCCAGAGAGGAATAGGGCGGCATGTAGTGTTGTGTATGTAAATAGTGTGCTCCACTTCAATGTGGACAGCTATGTCAGGGAAGTTTCTGGGTCGCATAAAGTGTGTCTAGTACCCGTTCGAGTTTCAAGTGGAATGTGGGATTTCTCTTGAGACTCTGCAGTGGAAAAGATCTTCATCTCGCATTGAGGGGAAATTTTGTGGTGTTTCTCAATTTGTGGCGGGAAGCTTGGGGTTCTTCTCGAGTTGCGACCTCAGGAACTCGCTCGTGTTCCCCCACAGAAGTCAGGTCTCCTATCCTCTCGGAAAGGGAACCACGGGATTCCTCTCGAGGCGCAGCAGAGGAATAGGGCCTCATCTAGCTTTAGGTCGGACAACTGTGTGTTCCTTGACAGAGGTGACAGGGACCTCGCAGTTGCTTTCAAAATTCACCTGGGGAGTCAGGCCTCGTCTTTTGTTCAGACATGTGACTGTGCTTTTTCTCGAGTTGTAAAACGGGTGTTAGGCCACGTTAGAGTTGAATGTGTACCTGGAAATTGTATGCTCGGCGTGTCAGGTCTCTACTCGTCTTGTGAGTTGATAATCGAGGACACGTGTGAATCTGTTCAGGAGAATCAGACAATATCTCGAGTGGCTGGTGACATCCGTACCTTTTCCATTTGTGTTTTGAAAACCTGGGGATCCTCCCGAGTTTCAACGTGGTACACGCTTCCTCGTACTTTGTGACTGGATCGTCCGGATTCCATTCCACAGAAAGCAGAGGAATCGACTCTCATCTGGAAAAGAGGACTGGAAAACGGGGTAATTTGTCAGTGTGGCAGGAAACTCAGAGTTCCTCTAAATTGGTACTGTGTATATCAGTTTAATTTTTGAGTCGCATAAAGGATGTTAATTAACCTGTTGAGATTCAAGAGTTAATGTGGAATTTCACTTGCGAATCTCAAAGGAAATGTTTCTCATCTCGCCTTGAGGGCAGAATGCTGTGGTTTTTCTTGAGATGCGGCGAGAAGCTTGGGCTCCCTCTCGAGTCGAGCTGGGGACGTCAGGAACTCACTCGTGTTGCTTCAGGGAAGTCAGGTCCCCTTTGTGTTGGAAGGGGAACTTCTGGATTACTCTCTCGAGCCATTAAATGGGAATAGGACCTCATCTCGAGTTGAATCCATAAATTGTGTGCTCCTCTCCAGTGGGGACGGCTATGTTAGTGAACTTTTAGGGGCGCATAAAGAGTGTCAAGTACCCGTTCGAGTTTCAAGAGGGAATGTGGGATTTCTCTTGAGATTCGGCAGCATTATTGTTCCTCATCTCTCATTGATTGGGGAACGTTGTCATTTTTCTCGAATTGCGGCAGAAAGCTTGGGGTTCCGCTCGAGTTGCGTCGGGGATCTCAGGAACTCATTTACATTGTGCCAGGGAAGTTAGGTCTCCTTTTGTATTGGAAGGGAAACATCGGGATTCTTCTCGAGTCACGTTAGAGGAATAGGGCCACATCTAGTGTTGTGTACGTAAATTGTGTTCTCCTCTTCAATGTGGAGGGCTATGTTGGGAAGTTTATGGGTCGCATAATGGGTGTCAAGTACCCGTTCGAGTTTCAAATGGGAATGTGGGATTTCTCTTGAGACTCTGTAGCAGAAATATTCCTCATCTCGCATTGAGGGGATAATTTTGTTGTGTTTCTCGAGTTGCGGCGGGAATCTTGGGGTTCTTCTCAAGTTTCGATGGGGACCTCAGGAACTCGCTCGTGTTGCACTAGGGAAATAAGGTCCCCTATCGTGTTGGAAGGGGAACCTCGTGATTCCTCTATAAGGAGCAGCAGAGGAATAGGGCCACATCTAGCGTTGAGTCGGTCAACGGTTTGTTATTCTCCAGTTGCGACAGGGATCTTGCTGTTGTTGCAGGTGAAATGACACAAAGACAAGACCCACAAAAGACAGACAAAGACACAACTCCGGCAGGAGGAAAAATTCTGCTCAAGACCCCTTGCGGTTTATTTTTATACCCCGGTAGCTGGATACATACCAAAATCTAAGCAATGCATTTTTCTACCAAATAAGGACAAAAAGCCAAGCACATTTCAAGGCCTGGAGGAAGAAAGGGAGGAAGTGACAACATCATGTTTATTACGAAGCCTGCCGAGAACTCCAGCCTCTTCCTTATTTATAAGTAGCTCATGTTCCCTCGTATGCAAGCGGACCATTAAGCTTGGATACTGTGTGCAGGCTTCCTGGCAGAACATCCTGTTTCAAGCATGCTCTGCCCAAGCAGAGAGTCTTGTTTGCAGGCTTCCTTAACCATTCTTTCTCGTGGTCACTGTCGGGCTCCTACATTTCCCCCTTCTTTCTGAGAGGCAGTAGCAAGCTGTAAGGCGGCAATAATGCATTGTCTGTCCTTTTTTAGTTGTTGCCTTCTCCACCAGCACCGGAAGACTAGAATAATAACACAGCATAATAGTATTATGAACAAAGTATTCCCAAAGTAGTTCCAATTAGAGTAGATACATGCCCAAAAAGATTCAAATTTTTCATCCCTTCCTGCAAATCCTTTAACAGATGGGACCCAGTAATATCTGGTAGCGTTTTGCTAAATGTATACAAAATTTGTTGCTCTAATTCCATAATTTCCCTGGTTAGGTTTTGATGCCCTGTTAAAGACCGTTTCACCTTTTCTCAACCCTCACTCATGTTGAAAGGCACAGGTGTTATACATAATTGCGAGGAGTTCCAATCACATTTCAACACACTTTTTGTGGATAAGACAGTTAATTGATCCCCAAGCCAAGAAACAGTATGTTGAAGATTGTGCACATAATTTGCAAGTTGGGTATCCAAATCTCGTTGTTGTTGCCATAATAAATGAGAGTCTTTATGTCATTCCCGCACAAAGTCTGCTGTTTGGATTCCTTGATGCAAAGCAAGTCCAGCCATGGCAGCGGTTGTAGTAACTGAAGCCACTGCAAGAACTGAAGCTATGATTACTCCAAGCATGCGTCGGGATCAATGAAGCAAAGTTTGTACAGCAGTCACCAAATGAGATACAGCAAAAGAGTCTGACCAAGGTCTTGTCAAACTTACAGGTAGCCATACTTCGGTTTGAGTTTTAACAACCACCATAGAAAACTTAGAATTGCGATTTTGTATGTCAAAATATTTCCACCATGATTGATTTACACATTGTGTTAAATTACAATGATTACACGATATGGATCCCTCAGTTGCATTTCAAGTCCAATTCCCATACAACAATGCAAAGGTGTATTTTAAACAAGCCGTAGCAGAATAAGATTTATTAATATGCAAGTTAACATGTAAGGGACCTGAACTGTCACTTGTATCCAAAGTATAGTTTTCCGAACATATAGTGAGATTCCCAGAAACTGCCTACAATTTCCAAATATTCCCTTGGAAGTGGGGATACCCTAACAATTGAAACTGAGGGGGAATGAGTGCAAACTGCTGCCATTTTACGGTTTCATTACCGTTACCCATTAAAGTACCAATAATTCGATGCCATTTGAGAGTTTTGTTAGACCATTTTTCCAAAATTTGGCTATGATCAGGGCTCTTATCTACAATAACAAATCCAGAATAGTTCATAACTTTGAAACGCCAATGACCTTGGCAACTTTCCCATTCCAAAGATTCTAGAGAAGAAATAAAAAATTTAGAAGGGCATAATGGTATAAAGGTATCAGAATGATGACTCATTGATGTCTTAGAGGTTTTGAATCCCCTTGTGGATAAAAGCACAGTAAAGACAGCAGGATGATAATTATTATATTATACCCCCCAGTTATTATAAAAGTGATGATTGTGCTTTTTTGTAGAAAGGCAAAAGGGTTGTCCTCTAATGCACAAGGGGAGGCCCTCCACTGCAACAGTAACATTATTTATGTTATATTGATTATTATGGTGATACAAATGCTCAATTTCTCCACACACGGGTGGTGGGAAGAATGCAATTTCATTGGTGCATACCTATACTTCAGGTTCACCCCAAGAGACAGCTCTCACAAGAGGAGGATTAGGAACATAAGCCCAATAAGTATATTCTATCGCTTGCGCATACATTACCTGACAGGTAACCACAGCCATCATAGACAACAGCCAATTAGTAGGATTGAGAGGTTGACCAGCATTAACGAGGGTTTTTTCAGCCTCCTGTGTAAGCTTCTTCAGTTGCCCCCAGCTTGGAAGGGACGCAGATAGGGTAGGGAAAGTAAAGCCCCGCTGTGCAGAAAGCTCTTCAAATTTTCGCACAAAGTGGCCATCAATGATGAATCTTGATCAACCGAGTTGGTGTCCAAAACCTAAAATTATCAACAGATTTGAAAGCATAACCTCGTCCTAAATATATCAGTGATGCTGGAACCCAACCTTTTTATCTTTATACCACAGGAGTGTATTCAAGATCTTCTTATCCTCATCTTTTCTTCGAAAATGCAATTCTGCTGCTGATAGAATTTCTTTGATTCAAATATTCAAAAAATTTAAAGTAAGTAAGGTTTTATTCAAGATATCTTTTGGTTTCATAAATCTCTCCTGTTCCCCTTTTTTTATTTTTTCAATATATTTACGTAAAGTATGATTAGCTCTTTCAATGGTAGCTTGTCCTTGACTATTATAAGGGATGTCAAAATATCAGCTATATGATATTGGGATAAAAAGTGAGCTAATTTAGCCGATTGGTAAGCAGGTGCATTATCAGTTTTTAATTCAATTGGTATTCCCATAATTGCAAAACAAGATAATAAATGAGTAATAGCAGCGTCATATTTTTCAGAATGTAATGCAGTAGCCCATTGGAAATGTGTGCATGTATCTATAGTATGATGGACACATTTTTGTTGCCCAAAAGATGAAATAAAAATAAGATCCATTTGCCATATCTGATTTGCTTGTAGTCTTCTTATGTTGACACCTGTTTGGGCAAATGGTAAAGTAAAAGGCGCACATTTGGGACATGAGCAAACAATATTTTCAGCTTGTTTTTGAGCAATATCATAAGATATTTTTAATCCTTAAGAGTTAGTGTGTGGCAGATGATGCTCTTGTTTTGCTACTTTTATATGATAAAGTAATGCATGAATTGCAGAATTTCCGAAGGACAAGGGTCCAGGAAGGGCGGAATGAGCATGGATATGAGTAAAGAAAATTGATTTGAATGTTATAGAAGCAATTTCTGCACCTGATAAAACAATTTATCAATATCTGTCTTAAGAGTTATAGGCAGGGAAACTTGAGGAAGTTAAAGACAAGAGAGAACAGCATATCGAGATTTTGAAACAATGTTAACAAGAAGTTGAGGAAAATCTTGCAAAACTAAATAAATAGCCCACAACTCAGCAGGCTGTGCAGAGGAGAATGAATGGGGAAGAACTTTAGAACGTTCAAAAGTAAAATGTCCAGCGGTGTTTTTATTTGCATCAGTAAAAACAGTGGGTCTTTTAACTGGAACATCTGAAATCGGAGATTTCATGGCGTTAGCTAGAAGAAAATCAATCAATTTAGATGACGGATAATGATTGGAAAATGAACCAGGAAATGAAGCAAGGGAGATTTGCCAGTTTTTATTAAATTGTAAACATAAAGATATCTGAGCATTTGTTAATTGAATGAAAATTTGGTGTTTTTTTTTTTCCTGATAATTGTAAAATACGATTGTGACCCTTTTGTATAAGAAAGGCTAATTTATCCATATATATATATAGTTAATTTTTTAGAGAAACTATTAGGTAAAAAAAACCATTTTATTAATCCTTTTCCTTGAGCAACTGCACCAGATGGAGAATGAGGGGTATGAAATATTATGAATGCAATAGGTTGAGACGCAGAAATATATGTTAAAAAACCATCATTTAATCTTTGTTCAACAAACTGAAGCTCTTGCAAAGCCAAGGGGGTTAAGATTCGGGGACTATCTAAAGCTGTGACTCCTTTTAAAGTAGAAAATAAGTGTTGTAATTGATAAGTAGGAATCCCAAGTACCGAGTGAAGCCAATTAATATCTCCTCATAATTTCTGGAAGTCATTTAAAGTTTTTAAATGGTATCTTTTAATTTGCAAATTTTGAGGCCAAATTTGGTGTTGTTCTAGTATGGTCCTTAAATAAGAAATGGGAAAATCCTTTTGAATTTTCTCTGGCACTATCAGCAAGTTATATTATTTCAAAGACTCCTATACTTTTCAGAAGAATTTATCACGTTCAGCAATACCGGGAACTGCCAATAAGTGATCATCCATATGATGATAGAGAATATAATTAGGATATTCTTGACGGATAGATTGTAAGGAAGGAGCTACAAACTCTTGATATAAGGTAGGACTATATATCATTCCTTGTGGCAAGACTGTCCAATGGTAGTGCTTAACGGGCTGAGCGTGATTAAGAACAGGAACCATGAAAGCAAATTTATCTCTATCTTGTAATTGTAAGGGAATAGTAAAAGAAAAAAAAATCTTTAAGATCTAATACCATTAAAGACCAATTTTGTGGAAAAAGAGCAGGAGAAGGAAGGCCCAACTGTAAGGCTCCCATGGGTTCAATACATTTATTAACTTCTCTTTAATCAGTCAACATTTTCCATTTTTCAGATTTCTTTTTTTATAACAAATACAGGAGAATTCCAAGGGGAAGTAGAAGGCTCTGTATGGCCAAGTTGAAGTTGTTTGTTATTAATTACTCTAAGGCCTCGAGCATCATTTTTGGTAATGGCCACTGCTCAACGCATTTAGGAGTATTAATTATCCATTTTAATGAGAGTGCTCGAGGAGTTTGAGCAGTGGCTATTAGTTTCCCGATGGAATGCTTACAGAGGCTCCCATGGGAGAGAGAATATCTCTCCCCCATATATTAATAGGTATACTAACAATATAAAAAGTGACAAAAACTGTTTTTCCATTATGGAACTGGCATTGTAAAGGACGAGTACTTTTTCAAACATCTGCAATGGAGCCTATTCCGGTCAACATTAGAGGACTCTTTTCTTTGCTCCAGTCTTGGGGCCGTTGATCGGAGGATATGACTGAAACATCTGCCCCGGTGTCTATTAGCCCTTCAAAGTTCTTTCCTTGTATGGTCAAGGAAAGGACCGGACGAGAATCCTTGATGAGCATCTCCCAAAATATATGTTGCCCAGTACTTCTAAAACCCCCTGACCTTTCATAAGGAAGAGCAGAAAATGGTAGATAAGATAAAAGAAGTACTTGTGCTATACGTTCTCAGCCAATAGTGAAATTGTAACAGAAGTAGAGACCAAAATTAAAATTTCTCCAACAAAATCAGAGTCTATTACTCAAGGAATTACGGTTAGGCCTCTTAGAGCGGCACTATTGCGGCCCAATATTAAGCCAAAAGTGCCTTTAGACAATGGGCCAAATACGTTTGTTCTTAATTTATAAATACCACAGCCCGGAGACAAAAGAATATTTTCAGCGAGAGGCAAATCAGCAGCAGCTCTTCTTGAAGTTGCAGAGCGTAAATCTGACACCATTAGAGGTTTGGTTTTTCCTGTTGTAGTGGTCGTCTCTAAGGGTTGTTGGGAAACAAAGGAGTTACTTGAGGAGCAGGAAGCATGGTTAATTGCATCCCCGGCATTGATCCTGGGATCCAGGGACTGAGGCACGCTAAGTAGTTTCCGAATGTGGGTTACCAATAGGATTGCCATATTTATTAGTTTTAGAGAGGCATTCATTGGTCCAATGAAGCCCTTTATCACATTGGCAGCAAAGCCCATGGGGCTTATTTTGTTTTGCATATCCTTGTTTTGCCTTTATTTTTTTGCTATCCTTTTTCATATGTCCAGGTTTCCCACAATGGTAACAATTTTTGCCCTTAGAGGGCTTCATAGCTTGAGCCAAGGCAGTAGCAAAAACAGTAGCACTATGTTCAGTTCTTCCCACTCCCGAACAAGCTCTAATATATTTAGCTATAGAAGCCCCTTGTCCCCTTAAAGGACACGTTTACATTCCGGGTTTGCATTTTCGAAAGCAAGTGTTTGTAAAAGTACCTCTGAAATTTCATCACGTCCAACAGCCCCTCAACAGCCACCCACAATCTAGCAAGAAAATCAGTATAAGGTTCATTGGGTCCTTGTAAAGTTTTTGTGAAAGAAGGCTGAGCGTGGTCAGTAGGTACAATATGGCGCCAAGCCCTAAGAAATACTTGGCACACCTGTTGTAAATCCTGGTCAGAATATTGAGCCTGATCTCTTAAGGCTCGAAATTGTCGTTCTCCCATCAATTTATCTTCTAAAGGACCAGGAGGGTTCTGTCCCTCATTAATTTGAGCCTGTGTTTGGGCTTTTTCTTCTCACCAACTCTTTAATTGCAACCACTGGGATCCTTTAAGCAGAGCCTGGGCTATGGACTCCAAATCGAAGGGAAGAATCAATTTTGTCTTCTCTACAGAATCTAACATAGCTAATACAAAAGGGGATTGGGGACCATATTGAGCAACAGCAGCTTTAAGATCCTTGAAAAATTTATATTTAAAAGGCGAATATTGAACATTAATCATGTTGTTGTGAGCTGCATGCCATTGAATTGGAAATAACTGTGGAGGATCTGTAAAACCACCAGAGGGCACAGGGATATCATCATCATAAAACATGGACTTGGAAAATGAGAAAGAGGGCCCCTCTTGGCCTACTTCTGGAGAACTATGCGATACCAGAAAAAGAGAAGCATAGGGAGGGGCTGTAGGAGTAGGAACCCTCTTTGTTCCTTCATTCTGTGTTTTCTACCATTGTTGAAAATTTTGGGTCACTTTATCAACATCGTCGTTCCCTTCCGATGACGAGGAGAGATCACTAGCACTATCAGATTTGGTGTCTGATTCCCCATCCCTGGAATGCAAAGCAGTGGCCACGGAAGCGTCATTTAAAGCGGCACCATTTGATTTTTTGTTTGTTTGTTTCTCAATAGGACTTCCTCATAAATTACCTCAGATTTTGTAGATTTAGTTTCACTATCGGTGGAAAACAATGCAAGTGCTTGAGTGATAGCACTACATAGAGTCCACAATTTCAAAAGAATTATGTTACCCTTCTGATGTTGTTGCCGTAATTCTTTCTGTATTAATTTCCATTCCTTTAAGTTTAATTGTACTTTAGGTTGGCACTTAAACCAATAACAATGCTGCTCCACAAGGGGAAATAACTCCGATAAACGACGACTAGATGCCTTTACCCCGATGGAGTGGAGAAGTCCTTTGACTAGCTCCATGTATTGTGTCTTTGCTGATGGGGAATTCCCCATAATTTTCCCGAACGTTCCCCTGCCTTGGACCTACAATGCTCGAGGGGGTACTCACCCTTTCGGTTTCGCTTGGGCCCCACGTTGGGCGCCAGATGTTGTGGGCTAAATGACACAAAGACAAGACACTCAAAAGACAGACAAAGACACAACTCCGGCCAGAGGTAAAATTCTGTGCAAGCCCCCTTGTGGTTTAATTTTATACCCCGGTAGCTGGGCACATACCAAAATCTAAGCAATGCATTCTTCTACCAAATAAGGACAAAAAACTAAGCACATTTCAAGGACAGGAGGAACAAAGAGAGGAAGTGACCACATCATGTTTACTGCAAAGCCTGCCCAGAACTCCAGCCTCTTCCTTTTTTTTAAGGAGGGCATGTTCCCTCAGATGCTAGCGGAACATTAAACTTGGATATTGAGTGTAGGCTTCCTGGAAGAACATCCTGTTTGCAAGCATGCTCTGCCCAAGCAGAGAGTCTTGTTTGCAGGCACATCTCTGCTTCCTTAACCATTCTCTCTCGTGGTCACTGTCGGGCTCCTAAACGCGGTTGCTCTCAAAATTTTCCAGGGGATTCATCCCTCGTCTCTTGTTCAGACATGGAACTGCGCTTTCTTCTCGAGTTGTAAAACGGGTGTTAGGCCCCATGAGAGTTGATTTAGTAACTGAAGATTGTATCGAGTATTCTCAGGGAGTCAGGTCTCCACTCGTCTTCTGAGTTGATGCTCAAGGCTACATTTGAATCTGTGCAGTAGAATCAGACAATATTTCCAGTGGGTGGTGACATCCATACCTTTTCCATTTGTGTGTTGAAAACCTGGGGATCCTCCCGAGTTTCAAATTGGTACCCGCCTCCTCGTACTGTGCGACCAGAATATCCGGATTCCATTCCAGAGAAAGCAGAGGAATCGAATCTCTCATCTGGAAAAGAGGACTGGAAAACGGGGTAATTTGTCACTGTGGCAGGAAACTCGGTATTCTGCTGGATTGGGGCTGTGTATGTCGGTTTAATTTTTGAGTCGCATAAAGGATGTTCAGTAAGCTGTCGAGTTTCAAGTGGGAATGTGGAATTTCTCTTGCGAAGCTGCAACGGAAATGTTCCTCATCTCGCCTTGAGGGCAGAATCTTGTGGTTTTTCTTGAGATGCGGCAGGAAGCTTGGGGTCTCTCTCGAGTTGGGCTGGGGACCTCAGGAACTCTCTTGTGTTTCTTCAGGGAAGTCTGGTCCCCTTTTGTGTCGGAAGGGGAACTTTGGGATTACTCTCTGGCCATTAAATGGGCTTAAGGCCTCATCTTGAGTTGAGTCTGTAAATTGTGTGCTCCTCTCCAGTGGGGACGGCTATGTAAGGGAGATTTTTGAGTCGCATAAAGGGTCTCAGATACCTCTTCGAGTTTCAACTGGAAATGTGGGATTTCTCTTGAGATTCTGCAGCCGAAAATTTCCTCATCTCGCATAGATGGGGGAACTTTGTCATTTTTCACGAGTTGAGGCAGAAAGCTTTGCGTTCCTCTCGAGTTGCTATGGGAACGTCAGGAACTCACTCGCGTTGTCACAGGGAAGTTGGGTCTCTTTGCTGTTGGAAGGGGAACCTCAGGATTCATCTAGAGGCACGGGAGAAGAATAGGTTCGTTATCTAGTGTTGTGTAGGAAAATTGTGTGCTCCACATCAATGTGGATGGCTATGTTGGGGAATTTTTTGAGTCGCATAAAGGGTTTCAAGTACCCGTTCGAATTTCAAGCGGGAATGTGGGATTTCTCTTGAGATTCTGCAGTGGAAAATTTCCTAATCTCGCATTGAGGGCATAATTTTTTGGTGTTTCACGAGTGCGGCGGGAAGCATTGGGTTCTTCTCGAGTTGTGACGGGGACCTCAGGAAATCCCTCGTGTTGCCCCAGGGAAGTCAGGTTTCCTATCGTGTTGAAAGGTGAACCTCCGGATTCCTCTCGAGGTGCAGCAGAGGAATAGGGCGGCATTTAGTGTTGATTCGTTCAACTGTGTGTTCTTTGCCAGTGGCAACAAGTATCTCGGGGTTGCTCTCAAAATTCACCTGGGGAATCAGGCCTCGTCTATTGTTCAGACATCGAACTGCACTTTCTTCTTGAGTTGTAAAATGGGTGTTAGGCCACATTAGAGTTGAATTTGTACCTGGAGATTGTATCGAGTATGCTCGGGGAGTCAGGTCTCCACTCGTCTTATGAGTTGATACTTGAGGATACATTTGAAACTGTGCAGTAGAATCAGACAATATCTCAAGTGGGTTTTGACATCTGTACCTTTTCCATTTGTGTTTTGAAAACCTGGGGATCCTCCTGAGTTTCAAGGCGGTACCCACCTCCTCGTACAGTGCGACCTGAAGGTCCGGATTCCATTCCAGAGAAAGCAGAGGAATCTACTCTCATCTGGAAAAGATGACTGGAAAACGGGACAATTTGTCAGTGTGGCACAGAACTCGGTGTTCCTCTCGACTGGAGCTGTGTATGTCTGTTTAATTTTTGAGTCGCATAAAGGATGTTCAGTAACCTGTCGAGTTTAAACTTGGAATGTGGATTTCTCTGGTGAATCTGCTACGGATATATTCCTCATCTTGCCTTGAGGGCAGAATCTTGGTTTTTCTCTAGTTGAGGCAGGAAGCTTGGGTTCCCTCTTGAGTTGCGCCGTGGACCTCAGGAACTCGCTCGTGTTGCTTCAGGGAAGTCTTGTCCCCTTTTAGGTTGGAAGGGGAATTTCGGGATTACTCTTGAGCCGTTAAATGGGAATAGGCCCTCATCTCGTGTTGAGTCCATTAATTGTGTACTCCTCTCCAGTGGGGACAGCTATGTTAGGGAACTTTTTGAGTTCCATAAATTGTGTCAAGTACCCTTTCGAATTTCAAGCGGGAATTTGGGATTTCTCTTGATAATCTGCAGCAGAAAATTTCCTCATCTCACATTGATGGGGGAACGTTGTCGTTTTTCTTGAGTTGCGGTGGAAAGCTAGGGGTTCCCTGCGAGTTGTGACAGGGAACTCAGGAACTCGTTCACGTTGTCCCAGGGAAGTTAATGCTCATTTGCTGTTGGAAGGGGAACCTCAGTATTCCTCTTGAGGCATGTGGGAGGAAAAGGGCCGCATCTAGTGTTGTGTACGTAAATTGTGTGCTCCAGTTCAATGTGGACGGCTATGTCCGGGAAGTTTTTGGATCGCATAAAGGGTATCAACTACCCGTTCGAATTTCAAGCGGGAATGTGGGATTTCTCTTGAGACTCTGCAGTGGAAATATTCCTCATCTCTCCTTGAGGGCAGATTTTTATGGTTATTCTCTAGTTGTGGCAAGAAGCTTGGGCTCCCTCTCGATTTGCGACGTGGACCTCTGGAAGTCGATGGTGTTGCTTCAGGGAAGTCAGGTGTCCTTTCGTGTTGAAGGGGAACCTCGGGATTCCCCTCGAGGTGCGGCAGAGAAATAGGGCCGCATCTAGCGTTGTGTACCTAAACTGTGTGCTCCTCTTCAGTTGGGACAGCTCTGTCGGGGAAGTTTTGATTCACATAAAGGGTGTCAAGTACTTGTTCGAATTTCAAGTGGGAATGTAGGATTTCTCTTGAGACCCTGCAGCGGAAAAATTTCTCATCTCACATTGAGGGGAAAATCTGATGGTTTTTCTCTAGTTGCAGCAGTAAGTTTGGGGTTCTTCTCCAGTTGTGACAGGGACCATATGAAATCGCTCGTGTTGCCCCAGGGAAGTCAGGTCTCCTTTCGTGTTGAAAGGGGAACCTCGGGATTTCTCTCAAGGTGCAGCAGAGGAATAGGGCCGCATCTAGCGTTGAGTCTGTCAGCTGTGTTCTTTTCCAGTGGCGACAGGGATCTCGGGGCTGCTATGAAGGTTCTACTGGGGAGTCAGGCTTCATTTCGATTTGAAGCATGGAATTCTGCTTTCCTTTCTAGTTGTAAAAGGGGAATCATTCTTCGTGTCTTGATCACGAGGTTCATTAGGGCTTTTTCTCTCGGCTGAGCATGGGTGTCAGGTTTCTCATCATATTGTGAGGGGATATTCGGTGTTCCATTGGAGCTTTGCTAGATCATCAGGACTTACCTCGATTGGAGGTGGAACTCAGAGTCCTCAGCAGCTTCCGCGGGAGGGTACTTGAGTTTCAATAGGAGACAGAGGCCTCCTCTTGTGGTGGGAGAAGAAGAAAGGATACATCTAGAGTTGAAGCAGGGTTTGAATGCTCATATCGTGAGGACGTGGGGAATACAGAGCTCTTCTAGAGCTGTGCATGGAAACTGGGCTTTTCTCTCAATTGAAGATGGATATTCTGGGAGCCCCTTCAATTGTAAAAAGGGATTCAAGTCTCCTGTGGTATCTTGAGAGAGAACTCGGGATTGCTCTCCAGGCACTGTAGGAAAAAATGGCCTCAAGTGACGTTGCCTGGGGCTTCTCGTGGTATATGGCGATTGCAAAGGGAAGTATGGCTTTCATTTCGAGTTATGCCAGGGAACTCAGGGAGACACTCATATTGCCTCAGGGAAGAAAAGTTGTGAGGGTAAGTTCGTGATTGATCTCGAGTCAATGCAGAAAAATCGGGCTTCAATTCACATTGAAAGTGGGTAATCCCAAAGTGTTTCTCGAATTTGGGCAGGAATCTTTCAGATCCCTCGAGTTGCAAAAGGGGCCTCACGGATCCTCTCAAGTTGTCTCTGGGAAGTCCAGAAACCTTTTGTAGTGTGGAGAGCCTTTGGGATGCCTTTCGAGACAGTGCAGGGGAATAGGATCTGATCTGGAGTTGAGGCGCTATCCTCAGTGTGCCTCTCCAGTTCTTACATGGATCACAGGGTTCCTACAAAGTTTCAAAAGGGGAGTCATGCCAAGTCTCTTGTTGAGGCATGGAACTCCACTAACTTTTCGAGTTGTAAAAGGGGTGGTCGGCCTCCTGTTGAGTTGATTTCCTGTCCTGGGGCTTTTTCTCTATGATGCACCTGGGAAATCAGGCCTCCCTGAGTGGTGTTACTTGATCCTGGGAGTTCCCTTTGAATTGGGACGTTGGAATCAGTCCTTATATTGAGCGGATGGTTAAATTTTTGTCTTTTTAAATTGTGGCACGACTCCCCAGGGTCCTCTCGAGTTTTAAGAGGACATAGGCCTCCTCTTCAAATTTGACAGAAACATCGGGATTAATTTCCATACGAAGCAGGGCAATCGATCCTCACCTTGAGATGACGAGTGGAAAACGGGTCTCTTCTTGAGCTGTGGCAGGAACCTCGCTGCTCCTCTTGAGTTTAGCCGGGTATCTCGGGGAAACTCTTCAGTTGCCTGTAGTGTGCAGAGTATCCTTTCGAGTTTGAAGAGGGAATGTGGAACTTATCTTAAGACGCTGCAGCAGAAAAGGGCCTCCTGTCGCGTGGAGTGGAGAATTTCATGGTTTATCTGGAGTTGCAGCTTGAAGCTTGGAGGTATTCTCGCATTAAGACGGGAACCACTTGGACTTGCTAGTTTTGCCTCAGGGAAGTCAGGTCTCCTTTCCTGTTGAAAGTGGAACTTTGCGATTCCGTTGGAGTCGCTGCAGGGCATGAGGGCCACATTTAGACTTGAGTGGGTAAACTCAGTATTCCTTTCAAGTGACCACATGGATCTTGGTGTTGCTCTGATGGTTGCACTGGGGAATCAAGCCTAGTCTTTGTTGAGGAGGGAGTTCTACTTTACCCCCGAGTTGTAAAAGGACTATCAGGTCTGCTTTCTGTTTTAGCTGGAAATTTGCACTTTTTCGAAAGTCTCAGCAGGGAATTCATGCCTCTGATCATGTTGCGAGTTGATACTCTGTGTTCCACTGGAGCTGCTGCAAACACAACACTACTCATCTCTAGTTGAGTGTGAACTCGGAGTCCTTTGAACATGCTGCAGTATCTACAGTGTTGCCCTCAAGTGTAAATAGATGTGACAGGACTCGTCCTGTGGTACGAGGTGAAATTGGGATTCCTTTTCAGTTGAACGTGGAACGCTCATTATCTTCAGCTGAGGTGTGATCACTGGCCTTTTCTTAAATTGTGGTGGGGAAAATCGGGTTTCTTCTCTCATTGGGACTGGTAGTTCTGGGAGACCCTTAAGTGGCATCAAGGAACTCAAGCCTAATCGAATTTGGAGAAGGAACTTGGGACTTTTGTCTACGTGCTGTAGGAAAAAAAAGGGGGGGGCATCATCTTGCTTTGAAAGAGGAATTTCCAGGTTATTCTCGAGTTGCGGCGGGAAAATTGGATTTCCTCTCGAGTGACGATGGATATATCAGAGAGCCTCCTGTGTTGTTTCTGGGAAGTCAGAACGCTTTTCCATGTGCAAGGGGAACCTCGGGATTCCTTTGGAGTCACTGCAGAGAAGTACGTCTGCATTTAGATTTGAGTCCGTTTAACTCAGAATTCCTCTCCAGTAGCGAAAGGGTTGCTCTCAAAATTGTTTTGGGGAGTCAGGCCTCGTCTCATGTTCAGACATGGTACTCCACTTTCTTCTCGAGTTGTAAAAGGAGTGTTAGGCCACAATTGAGTTAAATGTTACCTGGAGATTTTGTTGAAAATCCTCAGGAGACATGTCTCCACTCGTCTTGTGAGTTGATATTCGAGGATATATTTGAATCTGTGCAGTGGAATCAGACAATATCTCGAGTGGGTAGGGACATTGATACCTTTTCCAATTGTGTTTTGAAACCCGGAATTCTCCCGAGTTTCAAGGTGTTACCGGTCTCCTCGTACTGTGCGACGGGAACGTCCGGATTCCATTCCAGACAAAGCGGGGGAATCGGATTTCATCTGGAAAAGAGAACTGGAAAACGGGACACTTTGTCAGTTGTGGCAGGAAATTCAGTGTTCCTCTCGGTTCAGTTCGGTTCAGTCGCTCAGTCCTCTCCCACTCTTTGCGACCCCATGATTCACAGCACGCCAGTCCTCTCTGTCAATCACCCTTTCCCACAGTTCATTCAATCTCATGTCCACCCAGTTGGTGATGCCATCCAGCCATCTCATTCTCCGTCGTCGACGTCTCCTCCCACCCCCAATCCCTCCCAGCATCAGACTCTTTTCCAATGAGTCAACTCGTCACATGAGGTGGCCAAAGTATTGCAGTTTCGGCTTCAGCATCAGTCCTTCCAATGAACACCCAGGATTGATTTCCTTTAGAATGGACTGGATGGATCTCCCTGCAGTCCAAGGGACTCTCAAGAGTCTTCTCCAGCACCACAGTTCAAAAGCATCAATTCTTCGGCGATCAGCTTTCTTCACAGTCCAACTCTCACATCCATACATGACCACGGGAAAAATCATAACCTTGACTACATGGAACTTGGTTGCCAAAGTAATGTCTCTGCTGTTTAATATGCTATCTAGGTTGGTTATAAATTTCCTTCCAAGGAGTAAGCGTCTTTTAATTTCCTGGCTGCAATCAGCATCTGCAGTTTTTTTGGAGCCCCCCAAAAATGAAAGTCTGACGGTTTCCAAGGATTCCTCATCTATTTCCCATGAAGTGATGGGACCAGATGCCATGATATTCGTTCTCTGGATGTTGAGCTTCAAGCCAACCTTTTCACTCTCCTATTTCACTTTCATCAAGAGGCCTTTGAATTCCTCTTTACTTTCTGCCATAAGGGTGGCATCATCTGCATATCTGAGGTTATTGATATTTCTCCCAGCAATCTTGATTTCAGCTTGTGCTTCTTCCAGTCCAGCGTTCCTCATGATGTACTCTGCATATAAATTAAATAAGCAGGGTGACAATATACAACCTTGACGTACTCCTTTTCCTATTTGGAACCAGTCTGTTGTTCCATGTCCAGTTCTAACTGTTGCTTCCTGACCTGCATACAGGTTCCTCAAGAGGCAGGTCAGGTGTTCTGGTATTCCCATCTCTTTCAGAATGTTCCACAGTTTATTGTGATCCACACAGTCAAAGGCTTTGACATAGTCAATGAAGCAGAAATAGATGTTTTTCTGGAACTCTCTTGCTTTCTCCATGATCCAGCAGATGTTGGCAATTTGATCTCTGGTTCCTCTGCCTTTTCTAAAACCTTCTTGAACATCTGGGAGTTCACGGTTCACATATTGCTGAAGCCTGGCTTGGAGAATTTTGAGCATGACTTTAGTAGCGTGTGAGATTAGTGCGATTGTGCTTTAGTTTGGGCATTCTTTGGCATTGCCTTTCTTTGGGATTGGAATGAAGACTGACCTTTTCCAGTCCTGTGGCCACTGCTGAGTTTTCCAAATTTGCTGGCATATTGTGTGAAGCACTTTCACAACATCATCTTTCAGGATTTGAAATAGCTCAATTGGAATTCCATCACCTCCACTAGCTTTGTTCATAGTGATGCTCTCTAAGGCCCACTTGACTTCACATTTCAAGATGTCTGGTTCCAGGTGAGTGATTATGCCATCATGATTATCTTTGTCCTGAAGATCATTTTTGTACAATTCCTCTGTGTATTCTTTCCACCTCTTCTTAATATCTTCCGCTTCTGTTAGGTCCATACCATTTATGTCCTTTATCGAGCCCATCTTTGCATGAAATGTTCCCTTGATATCTCTAATTTTCTGGAATGGTTATGTCAGTGTCACTTTTGATTCGCCTAAAGGATGTTAAGTAACCTGTCGAGTTTTAAGCGGGAATGTGGGATTTCTCCTGAGAGTCAGCAACGGAAAAGTTGAACATCTCGCCTTGAGGGCAGAATCTTGTGATTTTTCTCTAGTTGTGGCGGGAAGCTTTGGGTCCCTCTTGAGCTGCGACGGGGAATTCAGGAACTCCCTCGTGTTGTTCCAGGGAAGTCAGGTCTCATTTTGTGTTGGAAGGAGAACCTCGGGATTTCTCTCGAGGTGTGGCAGAGGAATAGGGCCGCATCTAGCGTTGTTTACATAAACTGTGTGCTCCTCTTCAGTGGGGACGACTATGATGGGGAAGTTTTGAGTTGTATAAAGGGTGTCAAGTACCCATTCAAATTTCAAGCGGGAATTTGGGATTTCTCTTGAGACTCTGCAGTGGAAATGTTCCTCATCTCGCATTGCGTGGAGAATCAGGTTGTTTTTCTCGAGTTGCGGCGGGAAGCTTGGTATTCTTCTCAAATTGTGACGGGGACCTTATGAACTCGCTCGTGTTGCCCCAGGGAAGTAAGGATTCCTCTCGTGTTGAAAGAGGAACCTCGGGATTTCCCTCGAGGCACAGTAGAGCAATAGGGTCCCATCTTGCGTTGAGTCGGTCAACTGTGTTTTCCTCTCCAGTGGCGACAGGGATCTTGGGGTTGCTATGAAGGTTCTGCTGGGGAGTCAGGTTTCGTCTCGATTTGAGGCATGGAATTCTGCTTTCCTTTCGAGTTGTAAAATGGGAACAAGTACTCTTGTCGTGATCAAGCTGTTCATTAGGGCTTTTTTTATAGGCTCAGCATGGGTGTCAGGATTCCCATCACATTGTGAGGGGATCGTCGGTTTTCCATTGGAGCTTTGCTAGATCATCAGGACCTACTTTGATTGGAGGTGGAACACAGAGTTCTTTATCCTTGCATCAGGACCCTCGGGAGTGCCCTCGAGTTTCAATAGGAGACAGAGGCCTTATCTTGTGGTGGGAGAGGGAGAAAGGATTCCTCTAAATTAGAAACAGGGTTTTAAAGATCATATCGTGAGGAGGTGGGGAATACAGAGCTCTTCTTGAACAGTGGATGGAAACTCAGGGTTTCACTCGACTGAAGATGGGTATTCTGTGAGCCACTTGAATTGTATATAGGGATTCAAGCCTCCTATGTTATCTTGATAGTCAACTCGGGATTGCTCTCCAGGCGCTGCAGGAAAAAAAAAAGGGCCTCATGTGAAGTTGCCTGGGGCTTCTCGTGGTTTTTGGCGAGTTGCGAAGGGAAGTTTGGATTTCCTTTCGAGTTACGCCAGGAACTCAGGGAGACACTCGTGTTTCCTCAAGGAAGTCAATTTGCAAGGGGAAGGTCGTGATTGTTCTCGAGTCAATGCAGACGAATCGGGCTTCAATTCACATTGAAAGGGGTAATGCCAGAGTGTTTCTAGGTTGGGGACAGGAAACTGTCGGATCCCTCGAGTTTCAAAAGAGGCCTCACGGAGCATCTCAAGTTTTCTCTGAGAAGTCCGGAATCCTTTTGAGCTGTGAGAAGCCTTTGGGATGTCTTTCGAGTCAGTGCAGGGGAATAGGGTCTGATCTGGAGTTGAGGCGCTAACCTCAGGGTGTCTCTCCAGTTCTGACATGGGTCTCAGTCTTCCTATGAAGTTTCAACAGGGGAGTCATGCCACGTCTCTTGTTGAGGCTTGAAACTCCGCTATCTTTTTGAGTTGTCCAAGGGGTGGGAGGCCTCCTGTTGAGTTCAATTTCTGTCCTGGGGCTTTTCCTCCATGATGCACCTGCGAAGTGAGGCCTCCCTTATTGGTGTTACTTGATGCCGGGAGTTCTTTTTGAATCAGCACAGTGGAATCAGTCCTTATTCGAGCGGATGGGATAATCCGTGTCTTTTTGAATTGCGACACAACTCCCCAGGGTCCTCTCGAGTTTCAAGGGGACATAGGCCTCCTCTTCACATTCAACAGGAACATCGGGATTAATTTCCAGACAAAGAAGGGGAATCGATCCTCACCTCGACATGACGAGTGGAAAACTGGTCTCTTCTTGAGTTGTGGCAGGAACCTCGCTGCTCCTCTCGAGGTTGGTCGGGTATCTCGGGGAACTCTTGAGTTGCATACAGGGTGCTGACTATTCTTTCGAGTTTGAAGAGGGAATGTGGGATTTCTCTTAAGATGTTAAGCAATTAGACTATCCCTGCTGCTAGAGCTACTGCATCCATCAACTGTGGAAATGCAGGCTAAAAAAAACCCGCATCTTTCCGAGAAGTTCTCCAAATGGGTTTAGGAACAACACGTTTGCAAACCAGAGTTGATGACATACATGTCCATGGAAACTTGACACCTCTCAACAAATGCACGACAAATGATTCCTAGACATACATTCCATGCAAAACGGATCACAAATCCAGAAGGAAATGGAGCAGACATTAGACATGAGCTCTGAGTCTTCACACATAATACAGAATGGCACTACACAAAGAGTAACCAGGGAACAGTGAACTTTGTCAAATCCAAGATTTGGACTCTGGGAAAGACCTTCTGAAAAATGCAAACGAGACATCCCACGTTGGGAGACAATTGTTTGCATACACAGAACTTAGGTAGGATTTGGCTCTTAATACACAAGACACATGATCACAAACGAGCCTGAAGGAGGGGTCTGAAGGGACACCAGGCGAAGGAAGGGACACGGAGAGAACACCGAATGATGCCCAGCACTGAGGGCCTGAGAAATACGACCTAGCTGCACTTCCCGAGATGCGTGTTACCCTGGACTAGGCCTGTTCTACCTGGAGGCTCAGAGAGATGGACAGTGAGGAAAGGGAAGAGAAATCCTTGGCATTTCTATCACTCACAGCAAACACTTAGAAGGAGAAGGCAAGTATCAACCCCACCGACGGTGACATTCCCTGAAAGGCAATAGCTAGGAGTCCATCTAACCCAGGAGGGAAGCCCCTGTTCTCAGAGAACTGCAAGAGATGGATGAAAGAAGGTGAAGCCCACCAATCCAGTGGAAAATAAGCTGTGCTCACGGATCAAAAGAATTCCTACTGGTAAGATGATATCGATTCCCCCTCCCCCCAACCCCCACCGTGGGGCAATCCAGAATTTCCACCCTATTCCTCTCAAAATACAAACAGCTGTTCTCAGGGTAATATAACCAAAGAATTCCAAAATGTCTATGGAAATATTAAGAGTCAAAGTAGTCAATGCAATCTGCCGCAAAGTCGTGAAATGGACATCACAGGCTGCCTGATAGCCAGTTAGACTATCACACTAGGATCATCAGGACAGCATGGTACTGGGAAGAAGTGAAACACACAGAACCAGATCCATGGAATGGAATTGAGGGTCCAGAAAAAAACCCAAGCTTCTATGGTCAATTCCTCGATGCCAAAGGAGAGTACACAATATGAATGGGAACAAGAGCCTCTGCAACGAAAGACAATGGGAATTGGAGATGGTTCCATCTGAAAAATCACATTGGCTTTTGGTCTCATAACACCTCAGATTCAGTGAAAAACATCAACGCAAAACTGAAGAGATGAAAGTCCTGGAAATAAACAAGGGACATTGGCTCCTTAATTTCAGGGACTTCTCAACATGTGTGGGGGGTAAAGCAAAATTGGGTGTCTTCAAGTCAAGGAAACAGGAAACCAAAGGACACCAATGGGCTTGCATCCATTTGAACAGCTATGCAACAGAAAAGCTAAGCATTCACAAATCAAAATGGTAACAAAGTGAACACAAAAGAATATTTGCAAACAGAATATCGGCGAAGGGGTTCCTTCGTAAAAGAGAGTGAGAAATCCCACCACTAAGTCTACCAGAATTGACCACAGATGAATCCCTTCCCCTCACACAAACTCCAGTCCCAAATCATTACCTCACTCGAAAGGAAAAACTATAGCCTCACCCTAGGTCAATATTATACATGTGTACATGCATTCACAGTTTGTGAGCATCCACAGGAGAGACACAGAGAAGAGACAGACTGAATTTGGACAGGTCATAAAAGAGACGGAACGAGGGACAGAGACTGAACAATGGAGAGAGGAAATGAGTCAATTTCACAGAATTTTCATGAATCTCTCTTGAGGATGGAAACAATGACAGTGCCTATTCCCCCTCGATGATTAGACTCAAAGACAAGGATGTGGGAAGCCACTGTTTGAACAGCCTCCCCCACCCCTCGAGGCTGAGTGGGACACTTGAGTAGGACGAGGAAGGTTGATATCAGAAGGGGCGATGTCTGAATATGACCTTCCGATCCTCCTAATGCGGGGGTCAAGAAATGGGCAGGAAGGGGACTGCCTTCGCCCAGGTCCCAGAGCCCATCCAGGCCTGATTCTGCCCCATTCTGTGCTAGGTCAGCCCTGTGTGGAATCCTTCCTTTGGGAAGTCTGTGTCCAAGCTCCTTTTGATGGAAGCCCAAAGTTTGAACAGGCACTGGAGCTCTTAGTAGGCTGACAGACCTAGGCAGGATATGGGAGAGGGACCCCCACTCTGCACACGGAGAGACTGGGGAAACCCTGCGGGGCACATGTCTTGCCCAGGGCCACATCACTCCTGAGAAGAAGGAGCCTGGGTTGAAAGCAGCTCTGTCTTCAGAGCTCAGGCTCTGGCTGCACCAAGTTCTCCCCAAGGCTGTTGGATGGGGTGTGTAGGTGTCACTTTGCCTGCACGTGGACTAAGGGCGTTGGGGAACAGCCAGAAATCAGAGGTTCCCTTTGGGAGCTTGTCTAAGGGACCTCAGCCACGAACCCAGGAAATGATGTCACTTCCTGGCAACAGAACCCAACAGAACCAGAAACCCATGTATCCAGGCCTCCACAGCGGAAAGGAGCCCCAAGCCAGATCACTTGCTGTCAGGATGTTCTGCTGCTTGCCCCTGCTAAGAGGCCGGGGTCTCAGGAGAGCTCACAGGCAGAGTGTGTGGGAATGCGGTCGACGCTGGCTCAGGCACCCCCCTCCTCGAGAGGCCTCTGGCCCTTTGCCCGAAGGAACAGAAAGGTACCAGGGGAGCCCCAGACCGGGTCCAGCCACATCTCCCGTCCCACGCGGGGAAGACTGAGGCCTTTCGCTGTGTGGGGATGGGGGTTTCTCCGGGTGTGTCGAACTCAAGCAAGCCCAGTCACATGAGGGCCAGGAGTCCATGGGCTTCTTATGGCCACACCACAGGGGAGAGCAGGCTGGGTGGCATGAGGAGAGTCCGGGCAGTGCCAGCTGCCCATGCTGGCCGCACACCCTCATGATATTCTCCGTCCTTCCGGGTGGGTATCTGAGCAGACACTTGTGTCTCTGGTCTTTCTCGGAGCAGAAGGGCAGGCAAGCAGAAGCAGCAGCCATCCTGGCCAGGCACAGCTCAGAAATATCGAAGCAGGGCTGGCTGATGGTTTACTATCATTGCAGATCGTCCCAACTGAGGTGCCCCTGAGGGGCATACCCTATCCACCTCCCAGAGGGAGGGCTCAGCACACCAGCCCCCTGCCCTGGAGGCTAAGTACAGGCTCCAGGTGAGAGTGGCCTTGGAGGGCTCAGCCCAAATGGCGTTGAAGAGGAAGAGGGCAAGGCCTGCTGCTCAGACACCACCCAGCACACAACCCGGGGCCCAGTCTCAGGCTGCCACGAACTCAGCACAGCTGGCTCTGACCCAGAGCTCTGAGAAGCCCTGCCTCGGAGGCAGCTGGAGGACCTGGAGCCCAGCAGGGCAGAGCACAGAGGTGAGGCGGCTGGGACTACTCCATGTGAGTGTGGGGAGGCAGTGCTGAGCCACAGAGAGAGGAATCTCCCAGAGCTGGGGCTGGGCCTGGACCAAAGGCTGGCCTCACACCACCCATCTTGGAGACTGCAGAGAAGACTCCGATGGTGGGCCTTCTTAGCGAATCTCTAGGAAGCTTTCTGGCCCACTTAGGCATATTGCAAGGCTGGCCTGTGGCAAACTCTTCTTCTCCCCCAGCTCTAGCTCTGGCCGTCAAACTCAGCCAGCCTCCAGGTCCAAGACCTGTCACTAAGGAGGAGGAGAGAGGTCCAAGTGCAGGACCCAGGGATCCAGTGAAGGGAGACCGAGACCTGAGACGTCCCCTCCCAATGACACGGGGCCAGCCGGGTACTGGCCAGCACCCTCAGCACATCGGATTTCTGTGCCAGGATGACCCCCAGCCCCAGGCCCCGATGTCCCACCCGGCCATCCAGAAACTCCACCTCCACGTGCACTTGCTCCTACTCAGGCTTTGGCAACAGAACCCCAGTCAAGGCCTGAGTGACCACATGTGCAGAGGCAGCCTGCCCTGGCTCCTGCAAAGGACTCAGACGCCCACCATGACTGTCCCACCCCACAGGGAGAAAAGGCCCCTTCTCTGGACAGAGACCCAGAACCCTTCGCAACCAAACCATCCAGGGGCGTGGTTGGCACTGCAGCCTCCATCCCTGTATGTTCCCCATGGATGCTGTCCACTCCCTCCCCACCAAGGGGAGACTGAATTTCCTTAACCTGAGCTGATTTTCATCAGGGTCCTAGGCATTTTTCTCCTCCTCTTTATTTTCTTTTATAGCTTTCTGTATATTTTGCTCCTAAGTGTGTGTCAATAAAGCTTCCTTCGTTGATGCCAGTTGGGAATATGGAGGCCTTCACAATGCTGTGTAAGCATCACCACTGTCTACATTGGGACGCCCTCATTCTATCCACCCTCACTTCAAAAAAAAAAAAAAAAGCCTCGATTCATGGCTAGCAGCCCCCATCCAACTCTCCTCCGCCTGACAACATTGAGTCGTCTCCTCTCTGCATTTCTTCCCATCCTTTCGGTGTCCCCAGTCAATGCCAATCACTAAAATGAGAGGAAACTAGATTTTGCTCTGACAAAAGGTGAAAGTTATAGTCTCTCAGTATTGTTAGTCTTGGCATTCCCGTGAATTCTACAGTCCATGGAATTCTCTAGGTCAGAATCCTGGAGTTGGTAGCTTTTCCTTTCTCCAGGGGATTGTGCTGATTCCCCACATATTGGAAGACCAAACTGGAGAATTCTGGTTTCTATGTCATTTGAAGGATCCTTTGGGTATCTGATAGGACCAGGTAGATCTTTTCAAGTTGTCATCTGACAAATGAAGCCCTCTAGGCAAATGTGTTCAGAATCTCCAGGTAGCATTGCTGTTGCAAGTGGGACACCTCAGGCACAAGAGAAAGGCTGAGTTCTTCCGCCGGCACAAACAAACTCACAGCAATAAACCAGGCAGGAGAAATGGAAAGATAAACCCACACCAACAAAGGGACAAATATTCCTCAGAACACAAGGCCAGAGAAAGACCCAGCATTCTTGTGGCCCGCACACGCTGGAGAAAATCAGTGATCGGGAAGGAAACAGAAAAAACATGTGCAGGTCCAATGAGAGGCAATGCACATGGCTAGTGTAGCTCAGAGACAGCCTGACGCTTCGCATGGACATGCGGGCAAAGGGAAACACAGTGCAAGTGGTGCTGGTCATCATCTCAGAGCTAGGTGCTCAGGATGGTGACAACCAAGCTTCAGGACCACGAGAGGGAGTGGAGAGCCTAGCAGAGCCCATAGACATTTCTCTCGCTCTCTGGCAGAAGAGTGTGACAGACCCATCAAAGTCCCACAGGAGCATCTCTTGACGATAAGTGCCCACCCTCAGGGTGGATCCCACTCCACTTCTGGCATGGTTGTTCCTCTCCTCTGAAATGCTCACCTCTGGCGGTCCAAAACCGCAGGCCTGCTGGGTGCCTGTGGAGTCGAAACTCACTTCAACTACTCACACAGCCAAGGACACTCAAGGATGCTTATGGCCTCTGGCTCAAAGATGGAAGATCAGCACCCTGTCAACCCGACCTGGGGATCGGGGCTGAAAGGGAGGCCGCACCCGTCTCCATTTTCACTGGACACAGTGTCCCTGCTGCTAGAGCTGCTGAATCCATTCATCTGCGGAAATGCAAGCTGAAAAACCCCCATCTTTACAAGAAGGTCTACAAAAGAGTTTATGAGCAACGCATTTGGAAACCAGAGGGGATGACATGCAGGTCCATGGAAACTTGACACCTCTCAACAAATGCACTTCAAATGAATCCTAGACATACGTTCCATGCAAAACGGTTCACAAATCCAGAAGGAAATGGGGCAGACATTAGACATGAGCTCTAAGTCTCCACACACAATACAGTAAGGCACTACACAAAGAGTAACCAGGGAATACAGTGAACGTTGTCTAACCAAGATTTGGACTCTGGGAAATACGGTCTGTAAAACACAAACGACACCTCCCAAGCTGGGAGACAACTGTTTACAGACACAGAACTTAGGCAGGATTTGGCTCCTAATACACAAATGACATGAACACAAACGAGCCTGAAGGAGAGGACTGTGAAGGGACACCAGGCGAAGGAAAGGACACAGAGAGTACACCGAGTGATGCCAAGCATTGAGGGCCTGAGAAACACGGTCTAGCTGCACTCCCCGAGACTCGTGGGGCCCTGGACTTGGCCTGTTCTACAAAGAAGCTTAGAGAGATGGACAGTGAGGATGGGGAAAAGAAATCCTTGGCATTTCTAACACTCACTGCAAATGCTTAGAAGGACAAGGCAAGGATCAACCCCACCGACAGGGACATTCCCTGAAAGGCAATAGCTAGGAGTCCATCTAGCCCAGGAGGGAAGTCCCTCTTCTCAGAGAACTGCAAGAGATGGATGAAAGAAGGTGAAGCCCACCAATCCAACGGAAAATAAGCTGTGCTCATGGAGCAGAAGAATTCCTCCTGGTAAGATGATGTCAGTTCCCCATCCCCCCGATCCCCAGAGTGGGGCATTACAGAGGTTCCACGCTATTCCTCTCAAATACCAACTGCTGCTCTCAGGGCATTATAACCAAAGAAATCCAAAATGTCTATGGAAACACAAAGGGGACAAAAGGGTCAATGCGATCTGCCGCAAAGCCCTGAAATGGACATAGCAGGCTGCCTGATAGCCAATTTGATTATCACACCAGGATAACAGCACAGCAGGGTACTGGGAAGAAATCAAACATGCAGAAAAAGATCCATGGAATGGAATTGAGGGTCCAGAACTAAACCCAAGCTTCTATGGTCAATTCATTGACGCCAAAGGAGGCGAGGCGATAAGAATGGGAACAAGAGCCTCTGCAACGAAAGGACATGGGAAATGGAGATGGTTCCATCTAAACAATCACATTGGCTTTTGGTCTCAGAACACGTCAGATTCAGTGAAACACATCAACGCAAAGCCTGAAGTGATGAAACTCCTGGAAATAAGCAGGGGCCATAGGGTCCTCCTTTTCAGGGATTTCTCAACATGTGTGTGTGGCGGGGAAGCAAAATTGGGTCTCTTCAATTCAAGGAAACAGGAAACCAAGGGACACCCACCAGCTTCCATCCACTTGAACAGCTTTGCAACAGAAAAGCTAAGCATTCACAAATCAAAATGGTAACAAAGTGAACACACAAGCATATTTGCAAGCAGAATATCGGAGAAGGGGTTATTATGTAAGAGAATGAGAACTCACACCACTAAGTCTCCCAGAACAAACCCCAGACCTAACCCTTCCCCTAACACCAACTCCAACCCCAAACCTTTACCTCACTCAAAATGAAACCCTAAAGCCTCAGCCTAGGCCAAAAATATACATGCGTACATGCCTTCACAGGCATGCGAGCATCCACAGGAGAGACACAGAGTGGAAGAGACAGACTGAATTTGGAAAGGTCAAGAAAGAGAGGAAACGATGGAGAGAGACTGAACAATGCAGAGAGGAAATGAGTCGATTTCACAGAATTTGAATGAATCTCTCTTGAATTTGGATAAAATGACTGTGCCTATTCTCTTGCAAGTGGTACAATGACCCACGATGATGGGACTCAATGACAAGGATGGGGGAAGCCACTGTTGGGGAGGCCTCCCCTCCTCTCTAGGCTGAGTGGGACACTTGAGTAGGACGAGGAAGGTTGATATCAGAGGGGGCGATGTCTGAATATGACTTTCTGGTCCTCCCAATCCGGGGGTCAAGAAATAGGCAGGAAGGGAACTGCCTTTTCCCAGGTAACATAGCCCATCCAGGCCTGATTCTGCCCTTTTCTGTGTTAGGTCAGCCCTGTGTTGAATCCATCCTTTGGGAAGTCTCAGTGTCCAAGTTCCCTGTGAGAGCTGCCCAAAGTTTGAACAGGCACTGGAGCTGTTCGTAGGTTGACAGACCTAGGCAGGAAATGGGAGAGTGAGCCCCACTCTGCAGATGGAGAGACAGGAAACCCTGCAGGGCACATGACTTGCCCAGGGCCACATCACTTCTGAGAAGAAGAAGCCTGGGCTGAAAGTAGCTGTGTCCTCAGAGCTCAAGCCCTGGCTGCACTCAGGTCTCCCCAAGGCTGTGGGGTGGGCTGTGTGGGTGTCACTGTGCCTGCACGTGGCCTAAGGAAGTGGAGGAACAGCCAGAAACACAGAAGTTCCCTTGGGGAGCTTTGTGGAAGGGACCTCAGCCACGAACCAGGAAATGATGTCATTTCCTGGCAACAGAACCCAACAGAACCCGCAACCCGTGTATCCAGGCCTGGCCAGCAGAGAGGAACCCGTGGCCAGATCGCTTGCTATCAAGATGTTTTGCTGTTTGCCCCTGCCCAGAGGCCGGGTCCTCAGACGAGCTCACAGGCCGAGTGTGTGGGAATGCAGTCGACGCTGGCTCAGGGGTCCCCCGAAAGGCCTCTGGCCCTTTGCCCGAAGGGACAGAAAGGTAACAGGGGAGGACCAGGCCGGATCCGGCCACCTCTCCCATCCCACCCGGGGAAGCCTGCGGCCTTTCCCTGTGTGTGGATGGGGGTTTCTTGGGGTGTGTCTGCCTCAAGCACGCCCAGCTGCATGTGGGTCAGGAGCCCTTGGGATGCTTGTGTCCACACCCCAGGGGAGAGCAGGCTGGGTGGCATGGGCAGAGTCTGGGCAGAGCTGGTTGCCCAGGCTGACCTCACGCCCTCATGGTGGTCTCCGACTTCCCGGGTGGGTATCTGAGACACACGTCTCTCTGGTCTTTCTGGGAGTAGAAGGGCAGGCGGGCAAAAGCAGCAGCCATCCTGGCCAGGCTCAGCTCAGAAATATTGAAGCAGGGCTGGCTGATGGTTACTGTAATTGCAGATCGTCCGAGGGGCACACCACATCCACCTCCCAGAGGGAGGGCTCAGAGCACCAGCCCCCTGCCTGGGAGGCCCAGTGCAGGCTCCAGGTGAGCGTGGTCATGGAGGGCTCAGCCCACCTGGCGATTAGGAGAAGGCGGGCAAGACTTGCTGCCCAGACGCCACCCAGCACACACCCCGGGGCCCAGTCTCAGGCTGCCATGGAGCTCAGCACAGCCGGCTGTGACCCAGAGCTCCGAGATGCCCTGCCTCGGATGCAGCAGGAAGACCTGGAACTCAATACGGCAGAGCACGGAGGTACTTTGGCTGGGGCTAATGCCTGTGAGTGTGGAGACGCGGTGCTGAGCCACAAAGGGAGGAGTCCCACAGAGCTGGCGCTGGGCTTGGATCAAAGGCTGGTCTCACACCTCCCATCTTGGAGACTTCAGAGATGACTCCGATGCTGTGACTTCTTAGCGAATCTCTAGGAAGCTTTCGTGCCCACTTAGGCACATGGCAAGGTTGGCCTGTGGCAAATTTTTCTTCTCCCACAGCTCTAGCTCTGGACATCAAACTCAGCCAGCCTCCACGTCCAAGACCTTTCCCTAAGGAGGTGGGAGCTCAAGGAGCAGGACCCAGGGATCCACTGAGGGGAGATCGAGACCTGAGACGTCCCCTACCAATGTCATGGGGCCAGTCGGGTACTGGCCAGCACCCTCAGCACATCCGAAATCTGTGCCTGCACGACCGCCAACCCCAGGCACCGATGTCCCACCCCACCTTCCAGAAACTCCACCTCCATGTGCACTTGCACCTGCTCGGGCTTTGGTGGCAGAACCCAAGTCAGGGCCTGAGTGCCTACTTTCGCAGCGGCAGCCTGACCTGCCTCCTACCAAGGACTGAGACGCCCACCATGACTGTCCCAACCTTGCAGGGAGAACAGGACCCTGCTCTGGACAGAAGCCCAGAGCCCTTTGGCAACCACATCATCCAGGGGCACGGTTGGCTCTGCAGGCTCCATCCCTGTGTGTTCCCCATGGATGCCGTCCACTCACTCCCCACCCAGGGGAGATTTACATTCCTTACCCTGAGCTGATTTTCATCAGGGTCATAGGCATTTTTCTTCTCGTCCGAAATGCAGTACTTGGATGCAATCTTAAAAAAGACAGAATGATTTTTGTTCGTTTCCAAGGCAAACCATTCAATATTACAGTAATCCAGGCCTATGCCTCAATCAGTAACTCTGAACAAGCTGAAGTTGAACGGTTCTATGAAGACCTACAAGACCTCTTAGAACTAACACCCAAAAAAGATGTCCTTTTCATTCTAGGGGACTGGAATGCAAAAGTAGGAAGTCAAGAAACACCTGGAGTAACAGGCAAATTTGGCCTTGGAGAATGGAATGAAGCAGGGCAAAAGCTAATAGAGTTTTGTCAAGAGAACGCACTGGTCATAGCAAACACCCTCTTCCAACAACACAAGAGAAGACTCTACACGTGGACATCACCAGATGGTCAACACCGAAATCAGTTTGATTATATTCTTTGCAGCCAAAGATGGAGAAGCTCTATACAGTTAGCAAAAACAAGACTAATACAGTTAGCAAAAATCTGACTGTGGCTCAGATCATGAACTCCTTATTGCCAAATTCAGATTAAATTGAAGAAAGTAGGGAAAACCACAAGACCATTCAGGTATGACTTAAATCAAATCCCTTATGATTATACAGTGGAAGTGAGAAATAGATTTAAGGGACTAGATCTGATAGATAGAGTGCCTGTTGAACTCTGGAAGAAGGTTCGTGACATTGTACAGGAGACAGGGACCAAGAGCATTCCCATGGAACAGAAATGCAAAAAAGCCAAGTGGCTGTCTTCGGAGGCCTTACAAATAGCTGTGAAAAGAAGAGAAGCAAAAAGCAAAGGAGAAAGGGAAAGATATAAGCATCTGAATGCAGAGTTCCAAAGAATAGCAAGGAGAGATAAGAAAGCCTTCCTCAGTGAGCAATGCAAAGAAATAGAGGAAAACGACAGAATAGGAAAAACAAGAGATCTCTTCAAGAAAATTAGAGATTCCAAGGGAACATTTCATGCAAAGATGGGCTCGATAAAGGACAGAAATGGTAGGGACCTAACAGAAGCAGAAGATATTAAGAAGAGGTGGCAAGAATACAAAAAAGAACTGTACAAAAAAGATCTTCACGAGCAAGATAGTCATGATAACGTGATCACTGACCTAGAGCCAAATACCTTGGAATGTGAAGTCAAGTGGGCCTTAGACAGCATCACTACGAACAAAGCTAGTGGTGGTGATGGAATTCCAGTTGAGCTATTTCAAATCTTAAAAGATGATGCTGTGAAAGTGCTGCACTCAATATGCCAGAACATTTGGAAAACTCAGCAGTGGCCACAGGACTGGAAAAGGTCAGTATTCATTCCAATCCCAAAGAAAGGCAATGCCAAAGAATGCTCAAACTACCGCACAATTGCACTCATCTCACTCGCTACTAAAGTCATGCTCAAAATTCTCCAAGCCAGGCTTCAGCAATATGTGAACTGTGAACTCCCAGATGTTCAAGCGGGTTTTAGAAAAGGCAGAGGCACCAGATATCAAATTGCCAACATCTGCTGGATTATGGAGAAAGCAAGAGAGTTACAGAAAAACATCTATTTCTGCTTCATTGACTATGCCAAAGCCTTTGACTGTGTGGATCATAATAAACTGTGGAAAATTCTGAAAGAGATGGGAATACCAGACCAACTGACCTGCCTCTTGAGAAACCTTTATGCAGGTCAGGAAGCAACAGTCAGAACTGGACATGGAACAACCGACTGGTTCCAAGTAGGAAAAGGAGTACGTCAAGGCTGTATATTGTCACCTTGTTTATTTAACTTATATGCAGAGTACATCATGAGGAACGCTGGGCTGGAAGAAGCACAAGCTGGAATCAAGATTGCTGGGAGAAATATCAGTAATCTCAGATATGCAGATGACACTACCCTTATGGCAGAAAGTGAAGAGGAACTCAAAAGCCTCTTGATGAAAGTGAAATAGGAGAGTGAAAAGGTTGGCTTGAAGCTCAACATTCAGAGAACAAAGATCATGGAATCTGGTCCCATCACTTCATGGGAAATAGATGGAAAACCAGTGGAAACAGTGTCAGACTTTATTTTTTTGGGCTCCAAAATCACTGCAGATGCTGATTGAAGCCATGAAATTAAAAGACGCTTACTACTTTGAAGGAAAGTTATGACCAACCTTGATAGTATATTGAAAAGCAGAGACATTACTTTGCCAACAAAGGTGCGTCTAGTCAAGGCAATGGTTTTTCCCGTGGTCATGTATGGATGTGAGAGTTGGACTGTGAAGAAAGCTGATCGCCCAAGAATTGATGCTTTTGAACTGTGGTGTTGGAGAAGACTCTTGAGAGTCCCTTGTACCGCACGGAGATCCAACCAGTCCATTCTAAGGGAGATCGATCCTGGGTGTTCATTGGAAGGACTGATGCTAAAGCTGAAACTGCAATACTTTGGCCACCTCATGCGACGAGTTGACTCACTGGAAAAGACTCTGATGCTGGGAAAGTTTGGGAGTGGAAGCAGAAGGGGACGACCGAGAATGAGATGGCTGGATGGCATCACCGACTCTGTGGACATGAGTTTGAGTGTACTCCGGGAGTTGCTGATGGATAGGGAGGCCTGGCGTGCTGTGATTCATGAGGTCGTGGGGAGTCGGACACGACTGAGCGACTGAAATAAACTGAACTGACTGATAGCTTTCTGTATATTTTGCTCGTAAGTGTGTGTCAATAAAATTTTCCTCCTTGATGCCAGTTGGGAATATGAAGGCCTTCACAATGCTGTGTAAGCATCAACACTGTCTACATTTGGACACCCTCATTCTATACCCCCCCCACTTCCAGCAAAGCCTGTATTCATTGCAAGCTGTCCCCATTCCACTCTCCCCCGCCTGACAACATTGAGTCTTCTTCTCTTTGTATTTCTTCCCATTTTTGGGGGTTCAACAATCAATGCCAATCACTAAAATGAGAGGAAACTGGATTTTGCTCTGATTGAAGGTGAACGTTATAGTCTCTCAGTATTGTTAGTCTTGGCATCCCCATGAATTTAACCATCCATGGAATTCTCTAGGCCAGAATCCGTGAGTTGGTAGCTTTTCCCTCCTCCAGGGGATTGTGCTGACTCCCCACATATTGGAAGATCAAACTGGAGAATTCTGGTTTCTATGTCATTTGAAGGATACTTTGGGTATCTGAAAGGATCGTGTAGGTCCTTTCAAAATGTCATCGGCCAAACGAAGCCCTCTCAGCAAATGTGTTCAGAATCTCCAGGTAGGCATTGCTGTTGTAAGTGGGACACCTCAGGCACAAGAGAAAGGCTGAGTTATTCTGCCGGCACAAACAAACTCACAGCAATAAACCAGGCAGGAGAAATGGAAAGATAAACCCACACCAACAAAGGGACAAGTGTTCCTCAGAACACAAGGCCAGAGAAAGACCCACCATCCTTGTCGCCCCCACATGCTCAAGAAAATCAGTGCTTGGGAAGGAAACATAAGAAACATGCACAAGTCCAATGAGAGGCAATGCACATGGCTAGTGTAGCTCAGAGACAGCCTGACGCTTCGCATGTATACGCGGGCAAAGGGAAACACAGTGCGGGTGGCGGTGGTCATCATCTCAGTGCTAGGTGCTCAGGATGGTGATAACCAGCCTTTGGGACCCAAAGAGGGAGCGGAGGGCCTAGCAGAGCCCACAGACATCTCTCTCACTCTCTAGCAGAAGAGTGTGCCAGACCCATCAAAGTCCCACAGAAGCATCTCTTGATGATCAGTGCCCAACCTCAGGGTGGATCCCACTCCACTTCTGGCACGGTTGTTCCTCTCCTTTGAGATGCTCACCTCTGTCGTTCTGAAGCTGCAGGCAAGCTGGGCGCCTGTGGAGACGAAACTCCCTTCAGCTGCTCACACAGACAAGGGCACACAAGGATGCCTGTGGCCTCTGGCTCATGGATGGAAGATCAGTGCCTTGTCAACCGGAAATGGGGATCGGTGCTGAAAGGGAGGCCGCACCAGACTCCCCTTTCACTGGACATAGCGTCCCTGCTGCTAGAGCTGCTGAATCCAATCATCTGTGGAAATGCAAGCTGAAAAACACCCATCTTTCCGAGAAGGTCTCCAAAAGAGTTTAGGAACAATGCATTTGGAAACCAGAGGGGATGACATGCATGTCCATGAAAACTTGGCACCTCTCAATAATTGCACCTCAAATGACTCCTAGACATATGTTCCATTCCAAACGGTTCACAAATCCAGAAGAAAATGGAGCAGACATTAGAAATGAGCTCTTAGTTTTCACACACAATACAGAAAGGCACTACACAGAGAGTAACCGGGGAACACAGTGAAATTTTTAAAATCCAAGATTTGGCCCATTTTTTGATTGGGTCACTTATTTTTCTGGAATTGAGCTGCAGGAGATGCTTGTATATTTTGGAGATTACTCCTTTATCAGTTGCTTCATTTGCTATTATTTTCTCCCATTTTGAAGGCTGTCTTTTCACCTTGCTTATAGTTTCCTTTGCTGTACAGAAACTTTTGATTTTATTTAAGTCCCATTTGTTTATTTTCGCTTTTATTTCCAATATTCTGGGAGGTGGGTCATGGAGGATCCTGCTGTGATTTATGTCGGAGAGTGTTTTGCCTACGTTCTCCTCTAAGAGTTTTATGGAATCTGGTCTTACATTTAGCTCTCTAATCTATTTTGAGTTTATTTTGTTGTGTGCTGTTAGGAAGTGTTTTAGTTTAATTCTTTTACAAGTGGCTGACCTGTTTTCCCAGCACCACTTGTTAAAGAGACTGTCTTTGCTCCATTTTATATTCTTGCCTCCTTTGTCAAAGATAAGGTGTCCATAGGTGCGTGGATTTATCTCTGGGCTTTCTATTTTATTCCATTGATCAATGTTTCTGTCTTTATGCCAGTACCATACTGTCTTGATGACTGTGGCTTTGTAGTAGAGCCTGAAGTCCAGCAGGCTAATTCCTCCAGTTCCATTCTTCTTCTTCAAGATTGCTTTGGCTATTCGAGGTTTTTTGTATTTCCATACAAATTGTGAGATTATTTGTTCTAGTTCTGTGAAAAATATCATTGGTAGCTTGATAGGGATTGCATTGAAAGTATAAATTACTTTGGATATTATACTTATTTTCACAATATTTATTCCTCCAATCCACGAACACGGTATATTTCTCCATCTATTAGTGTCCTCTTTGGTTACTTTCACTAGTGTTTTATAGTTTTCTATGTACAAGTGTTTTGTATCCTTAGGTAGATATATACCTAAGTATTTAATTCTTTTCGTTGCAACAGTGAATGGAATAGTTTCCTTAATTTCTCTTTCTATTTTCTCATTATTAGTGTATAGGAATGCAATGGATTTCTGTGTGTTGATTTTATATCCTGCAACGTTACTGTGTCCATTGATTAGCTCTAGTAGTTTTCTGGTAGAGTCTTTAGGGTTTTCTGTGTAGAGGATCATGTCATCAGCGAACAGTGAAAGTTTTAATTCTTCTTTTCCAATTTGTATACTTTTTATGTTTTTTCTGCTCTGATTGCTGTAGCCAAAACTTCCAGAACTATGTTGAATAGTAGTGGTGAGAGTGGGCACCCTTGTCTTGTTCCTGACTTTAGGGGAAATGTTTTCAGTTTTTCACCGTTGAAGATAATGTTTGCTGTGCGTTTGTCATACATAGCTTTTATTTTGCTGAGATATGTCCATTCTATTCCCACTTTCTGGAGTGTTTTTATCATAAATGGATGTTGTAGTTTGTCAAAGGCTTTCTCTGAATCTATTGAGATAATCATATGATTTTTATTTTTCAGTTTGCTAATGTGGTGTATTACGTTGATTGATTTGCGGATATTGAAGAATCCTTGCATTCCTGGGATAAAGCCCACTTGGTCATGATGTATGATCTTCTTAATGTGTTGTTGGATTCTGATTGCTAGAATTTTGTTAAGGATTTTTGCATCTATGTTCATCAGTGATATTGGCCTGTAGTTTTCTTTTTTTGTGGGATCTTTAGCAGGTTTTGGGATTAGGGTGATGGTGGCCTCATAGAATGAGTCTCGAAGTTTCCCTTCCTCAGCAATTTTCTGGAAGAGTTTGAGTAGAATAGGTGTTAGCTCTTCTCTAAATTTTTGGTAGAATTCAGCTGTGAAGCCGTCTGGACCTGAGCTTTTGTTTGCTGGAAGATTTCCGATTACTTCCTCTAGATCCGTGCTTGTGTTGGGTCTGTTCAGATTTGCTATTTCTTCCTGGTTCAGTTTTGGCAAGGTGTACTTTTCTAGGAATTTGTCCGTTACTTACAGGTTATTCATCTTATTGCCATACAATTGCTAATAGTATTCTCTAATAATCCTTTGTATCTCTGTGTTGTCGGTTGTGATCTCTTCATTTTCATTTCTAATTTTATTGATTTGGTTCTTCCTCCTTTGTTTCTTGATGCGTCTGGCTAGTGGTTTGTCAATTTTATTTACCTTCTCAAAGAACCAGCTTTTGGCTTTGTTGATTTTTGCTATGGTCTCTTTTGTTTCTTTTGCATTTATCTCTGCCCTAATTTTTACTATTTCTTTTCTTGTACTAACCCTGGGGTTCTTCATTTCTTCCTTTTCTAGTTGCTTTAGATGTAGAGTTAGGTTATTTAGTTGACTTTTTTCTTGTTTCTTGACGTGTGCCTCTATTACTGTGAACTTCCCCCCTAGCACTGCTTTTTCAGTGTCCCAGAGGTTGGGAGTTGTTGTGTTTTCATTTTCATTCATTTCTATGCATATTTTGATTTCTCTTTTGATTTCTTCTATGATTTGTTCATTATTCAGCAGCGTGTTGTTCAGCCTCCATATGTTGGCATTTTTAATAGTTTTTCTCCCGTAATTGAGATCTAATCTTACTGCATTGTGGTCAGAAAAGATGCTTGGAATGATTTCAATTTTTGTTTAATTTACCAAGGCTAGATTTATGGTCCAGGATGTGATCTATCCTGGAAAAGGTTCCGTGTGTGCTTGAGAAAAAGATGAAACTCATTGTTTTGGGGTGAAATGTCCTATAGAGACCTATTAGGTCTAACTGGTCTATTGTATCATTTAAAGTTTGTGTTTCCTTGTTAATTTTCTGTTTAGTTGATCTATCCATAGATGTAAGTGGGGTATTAAAGTCTCCCACTATTATTGTGTTATTGTTAATTTCCCCTTTTATAAGTGTTAGTAATTGTCTTACATATTGTGGTGCTCCTATGTTGGGTGCATAAATATTTATAATTGTTATATCTTCTTCTTGGATTGATCCCTTGATCATTATGTAGGTCCTTCTTTGTCTCTTTTCACAGTCTTTGTTTTAAAATCTATTTTATCTGATGTGAGTATTGCAACTCCTGCTTTCTTTCGGTCTCTATTTGTGTGGAATATCTTCCTCCAGCCCTTCACTTTCAGTCTGTATGTGTCCCTCGTTTTGAGGTGGGTCTCTTGTAGACAACATATATGGGGGTCTTGTTTTTGTATCCATTCAGCCAACCTTTGTCTTTTGGTTGGGGCATTCAATCCATTTATGTTTAAGGTGATTATTGATAAGTATGATCCCATTGCCACTTTCTTTATTGTTTTGGATTCTAGTTCGTATACCCTTTCTTTGTTTCCTGTCTAGAGAAGATCCTTTAGTATTTGTTGGAGAGCTGATTTGGTGATGCGGAATTCTCTCAGCTTTTGCTTGTCTGTAAAGCTTTTGATTTCTCCTTCATATTTGAATGAGATCCTTGCTGGGTATAGTAATCTGGGCTGTAAGTTACTTTCTTTCATCACTTTAAGTATGTCTTGCCATTCCCTCCTGGCCTGAAGGGTTTCTGCTGAGAGATCAGCGGTTATCCTTATGGGGATCAACTTGTGCGTTATTTGTTGTTTTTCCCTTGCTGCTTTTAATATTTGTTCAAAGACATAAAGATGGCTAACAAACACATGAAAAAATGCTCAACATCCCTCATAATCAGGGAAATGCAAATCAAAACCACAATGAGATACCATTTCACACCAAAAGTCTACATGCAATAAATGCTGGTGAGGGTGTGGAGAAAAGGGAACCCTCTTACACTGTTGGTGGGAATGCAAACTAGTACAGCCACTATGGAGAACAGTGTGGAGATTCCTCAAAAAACTGGAAATAGAACTACCATATGATCCAGCAATTGCACTCCTGGGCATACACATGGAGGAAACCAAAATTGAAAGAAAAACATGTACTCCAATTTTCATCGCTGCACTGTTTATAATAGCCAGGACATGGAAGCAACCTAGATGTCCATCTGCAGATGAATGGATAAGAAAGCTTTGGTACATATACACAATGGAATATTTTTCAGCCATCAAAAAGAATGCATTTGAATCGGTTCTAATGAGGTGGATGAAATTGGAGCCTATTATACAGAGTGAAGTAAGCCAGAAAGAAAAACACCAATACAGTATACTAACACATATATATGGAATTTAGAAAGATGGTAATATTAACCCTGTATACGACACTGGAAAAGTGACATAGGTATATAAAACAGTCTTTGGGACTCTATGGGAGAGGGTGAGGTGGGATGATTGGAGAGAACGACATTGCAGCACATATATTATCATATGTGAAATGAATCACCAGTCCAGATTCGACACATGATACAGGATGCTTGGGGCTGGTGCATGGGGATGACCTGGAGGGAGGATATGGGGAAGAGGGAAGTGGGAGGGGCTTTCAAGAAAGGGAACACATGTACACCCGGAGCAGATTCGTCTCAATATATGGTGAAACCAACCAATATATTAATGTAAGGTAATTTGCGTCCAATAAAATAAATTAAAAAAAAATAAAATCCAAGATTTGGACTTTGGGAAAGACCTTCTGAAAAACGCAAATGACACATCCCAAGCTGGGAGACAACTGTTTACAGACACAGAGCTTTGGCAGGATTTGGCTCCTAATACACAAACGACATGGACAGAAACGAGCCTGAAGGAGAGGTCTGAACGGACACCAAGCGAAGGTAGGGACACGGAGAGTACACTGAATGATGCCCAGGACTGAGGGCCTTAGAAACATGGTCTAGCTACACTCTCCGAGCCCCATGGGTCCCGGAACTAGGCCTCTTCTACCTGGAAGCTCAGAGAGATGGACAGTGAAGAAGGGGAAGAGAAATCTTTGGCATTTCTAACACTCAGAGCAAATGCTTTGAAGGAGAAGTCAAGGAACAACCCCACCGACAGTGACATACCCAGAAAGACAATAGCTAGGAGTCCATCTAACCCAGGAAGGAAGTCCCTCGTCTCAGAGAACTGCAAGAGATGGATGAAAGAAAGTGAAGCCCACAAATCCAATGGAAAATAAGCTGTGCTCCCGGATCAGAAGAATTCCTCCTGGTAAGATGATGTCAGTTCCCCATCCCCCTTATCCCCACCGTGGGTCAATCCAGAGGTTCCACGCTATTCCTCTCAAAATACCAACTGCTGCTCTCAGGACATTATAACCAAAGAATTCCAAAATGTCTATGGAAACACAAAGGAGACAAAAGGGTCAATGCGATCTACCGCAAAGCCCTGAGTGGACATAGCAGGCTGCCTGATAGCCAATTTGATTATCACACCAGGATAACAGCACAGCAGGGTACTGGGAAGAAATCAAACATGCAGAAAAAGATCCATGGAATGGAATTGAGGGTCCAGAACTAAACCCAAGCTTCTATGGTCAATTCATTGACGCCAAAGGAGGCGAGGCGATAAGAATGGGAACAAGAGCCTCTGCAACGAAAGGACATGGGAAATGGAGATGGTTCCATCTAAACAATCACATTGGCTTTTGGTCTCAGAACACGTCAGATTCAGTGAAACACATCAACGCAAAGCCTGAAGTGATGAAACTCCTGGAAATAAGCAGGGGCCATAGGGTCCTCCTTTTCAGGGATTTCTCAACATGTGTGTGTGGCGGGGAAGCAAAATTGGGTCTCTTCAATTCAAGGAAACAGGAAACCAAGGGACACCCACCAGCTTCCATCCACTTGAACAGCTTTGCAACAGAAAAGCTAAGCATTCACAAATCAAAATGGTAACAAAGTGAACACACAAGCATATTTGCAAGCAGAATATCGGAGAAGGGGTTATTATGTAAGAGAATGAGAACTCACACCACTAAGTCTCCCAGAACAAACCCCAGACCTAACCCTTCCCCTAACACCAACTCCAACCCCAAACCTTTACCTCACTCAAAATGAAACCCTAAAGCCTCAGCCTAGGCCAAAAATATACATGCGTACGTGCCTTCACAGGCATGCGAGCATCCACAGGAGAGACACAGAGTGGAAGAGACAGACTGAATTTGGAAAGGTCAAGAAAGAGAGGAAACGATGGAGAGAGACTGAACAATGCAGAGAGGAAATGAGTCGATTTCACAGAATTTGAATGAATCTCTTTTGAATTTGGATAAAATGACTGTGCCTATTCTCTTGCAAGTGGTAAAATGACCCACGATGATGAGACTCAAAGACAAGATTGCGGGGAGCCACTGTTGGGGCAGACTCCCCCAACCCTCGAGGCTGAGTGGGACATTTGAGTAGGACAGGGAAGGTTGATATCAGAGGGGGGGATGTGTGAATATAACCTTCTGGTCCTCCCATATCGGGGGCCATAAATAGGCAGGAAGGGGACTGCCTTTTCCCAGGTCCCAGAGCAAATCCAGGCCTGATTCTGCCCATTGTGTGCTAGGTCAGCCCTGTGTGGAATCCATCCTTTGGGAAGTCTGTGTCCAAGCTCCAAGTGATAGCGGCCCAAATTTTGAACAGGCACTGGAGCTCCTCGTAGGCTGACAGACCTAGTCAGGAGACGGGAGATTGTGACCCATTCTGCATATGGAGAGACGGGAAACCCTGTGGGGCACATGGCTTGCCCAGGGCCACAACACTTCTGAGAAGAAGGAGCCTGTTCTGAAAGGAGCTGTGTCCTCAGAACTCAGGCCCTGGCTGCACCCAGATCTCCCCAAGGCTGTGGGATGGGCTCTGTGGGTGTCACTGTGCCTGCACGTGGCTTAAGGGCATGGGGAAACAGCCAGAAAACCAGAAGTTCCGTATGGGAGCTTGGTGGAAGGAACCTCAGCCACGAACCGGGAAATGATGTCAATTCCTGGCAACAGAACCCAACAGAACCCGCAACCTGTGTATCCAGGCCTGGCCAGCAGAAAGGAGACCCTGGCCACATCGCTAGCTGTGAAGATATTCTGCTGTTTGCCCCTGCCCAGAGGACGGGGTCTCAGGCTAGCTAACAGGCAGAATGGGTGGGAACGCGAACGACACTGGCTCAGGGCCCCCGCCGAGAGGCCTCTGGCCCTTTGCTGAAGGAAAAGAAAGGTAACAGGGGAGCCCCAGACTGGGTCCGGCCACCTCTCCTGTCCCACACGGGGAAGCTTGAGGCCTTTCCCTGTGTGTGGATGGCGGTTTCTTGGGGTGTGTCTGCCTCAAGCAAGCCCAGCCGCATTTCAGTCAGGAGCCCATGTGCTTCTTGTGTCCACACCCCAGGGGAGAGCATGCTGTGTGGCATGGGGAGTGTCCGGGCAGAGCCAGATGCCCAGGCTGACCTCATGCCCTCAGGGGATTCTCCATCCTCCCGGGTGGGTATCTGAGCAGACACTCGTGTCTCTGGTCTTTCTTGGAGCAGAAGGGCAGGCAGGCAGAAGCAGCAGCCATCCTTGCCAAGTTAACCTCAGAAATATCGAAGCAGGGCTGGCTGATGGTCACGGACTTTGCAGACCGTCGCACCCGAGGTGGCTTCTGAGGGGCACACCCCATCCACCTCCCAAAGGGATGGTTCAGAGCACCAGCCCCCTGCTCGGGAGGCCCAGTGCAGGCTCCAGGTGAGGGTGGCCACGGAGGGCTCAGACCAACTGGCGATGAAGAGGAAGTGGCCAAGGTCTGCTGTCCAGACTCCACCCAGCACACACCCTGGGACCCAGTCTCAGGCTGCCACGGAGCTCAGCACAGCCGGCTCTGATGCAGAACTCCGAGAAGCCCTGCCTCGGAGGCAGCAGGAAGACCTGGAGCCCAGCACGGAAGAGCACAGAGGTGAGTTGGCTGGGGCTACTGCCTGTGAGTGTGGGGAGGCGGTGCTGAGCCACACAGGGAGGTGTCCCCCAGAGCTGGGGCTGGGCCTGGAACGAAGGCTAGCCTCACACCACCCATCTTGGAGACTGCAGAGAAGACTGTGATGCTGGGCCTTCTTAGCAAATCTCTAGGAAGCTTTCGTGCCCTCTTAGGCACATGGCAAGGCTGGCCTGTGGCAAACTTTTCTTCTCCCACAGCTCTAGCTCTGGCCGTCAAACTCAGCCAGCCTCCATGTCTAAGACCTGTCCCTACGGAGGTGGGAGCTCCTGGTGCAGGACTCATGGATCCACTGAGGGGAGATCGAGACCTGAGACGTCCCCTCCCAATGATACGGAACCAGCCGGGTATTGGCCACCACCCTCAGCACATCAGAACTCTGTGCCTGCACAACACCCAGCGCCAGGCCAAGATGTCCCACCCTGCCTTTGAGAAATTCCACCTCCATGTGCACTTGCACCTGCTCAGGCTTTGTCGGCAGAACCCGAGTCAGGACCTGAGTGAACAACTTTGGAGCAACAGCCTGCCCTGCCTCCTACCAAGGACTCAGACACCCACCACGGCTATCCAACACTTAAATGGAGAACAGGACCCTGCTCTGGATAGAAGCCCAGAACCCTTTGGCAACCACATCATCCAGGGGCGCAGTTGGCTCTGCAGCCTCCATCCCTGTGTGTTCCCCGTGGATGCCGTCTACTCCCTCCACACCAAGGGGAAACTGACTTTCCTTACCCAGAGCTCATTTTCACCAGGCTCCTAGGCATCTTTCTTCTCATCTTTTATGTCTTTTATGTCTTTCTGTATATTTTGCTCGCAAGTGTGTGTCAATAAATTTTCCTTCCTTGGGAATACGGAGGCCTTTACAATGCTGTGTAAGCGTCACCACTGTCTACACTCAGACACCCTCATTCTATCCCCCCCCACTTTGCAGCAAAGCCTGGCTTCATGGCAAGCATTCCCCGTTCCTCTCTCCCCCGCCTCTCAACATTGAGTCCACTTCTCTCTGCATTTCTTCCCATCCTTTCGGTGTTCCCAATCAACGCTATTCACTGAAATGATAGGAAACTGGATTTTGCTCTTATTGAAGGCGAAAGTTATAGTCTCTAAGTATCGTTAGAGTCTTGGCATCCCTATGAATTCTACAGTCCATGGAATTCTCTAGGCCAGAATCTTGGGTGGGTAGCTTTTCCCTTCTCCAGAGGATTGTTCTGACTTCCCACATATTGGAAGACCAAAGTGTGAATTAGCCTTTGGGGATCTGAAGGACTTGTAGGTCCTTTTATAATGTTATCTTCCAAATGAAGCCCTCTCGGCTAATATGCTCAGAATCTCCAGGTAGGCAGTGCTGTTGTAAGTGGGACACCTCAGGCACAAGGGAAAGTCTGAGTTCTTCCGCCGGCACAAACAAACTCACAAGACTAAACCAGGCAGGAGAAATGGAAAGATATACCCACACCAACAAAGGAACAAGTGTTCCTCAGAACACAAGGCCAGAGAAAGACCCACCATCCTTGTGGCCCCCACATGCTTGAGAAAATCAGTGATCAGGAATTAAAAAGAAGAAACGTGCAGGTCCAATGAGAGGCAATGCACATGGCTAGTGTAGCTCAGAGATGTCCTGACTCTTCGCATGTTCACATGGGCAAAGGCAAACACAGTGCATGTGGCGGTGGTCATCATCTCACAGCTAGGTGTACAGGATGATGACAACCAGCCTTCGGGATCCAAAGAGGGAGCGGAGGGCCTAGCAGAGCCCAAAGACATCTCTCTCACTCTCTGGCAGAAGAGATTGCCGGACCAATCAAAGTCCCACAGTAGCATCACTTAATGATCAATGCCAACCCTCCAGGTGAATTCCACTTACTTCTGGCACGGTTGCTCCTGTCCTCTTAGATGTTCACCTGTAGCGATCCAAAGCTACAGACCTGCTGGGCGCCTGTGGAGTAGAACCTCACTTCAGCTGCTCACACAGACAAGGACATACAAGGATGCCTGTGAGCTCTGGCTCACAGATGGAAGATCAAAGCCCTGTCAACCTGAACTGGGGACCAGTGTTGAAAGGGAGGACGCACCCGACTCCCCTTTCACTGGACACAGCGTCCCTGATGCTAGAGCTGCTGAATCCATTCAACTGTGGAAATTCATGCTGAAAAACACCCATCTTTCCGACAAGGTCTCTAAAAGGGTTTATGAGCAACGCATTTGGAAACCAGAGGGGATGACATGCATGTCCATGAAAATTGACACCTCTCAACAAATGCACTTCAAATGATTCCTAGACATATGTACCATGCAAAATGGTTCATAAATCCAGAAGTAAATGGAGCATACATTAGACATGAACTCTGAGTCTTTACACACAATACAGAAAGGCACTACACAAAGAGTAACCAGAGAATACAGTGAACTTTGTCAAATCAAAGATTAGGACTCTGGGAAAGACCGTCTGAAAAACGCATAAGACACCTCCCAAAATGGGAGACAACTCTTTGCATACACAGAGTTTAGGCAAGATTTGGCTCCTAATATGCAAATGACATGAACACAAACTAGCCAGAAAGAGAAGTCTGAAGGGACACCAGGCGAAGGAAGGGACACAGAGAGTATACCGAATGATGCCCAGCACTGAGGTCCTAAGAAACACGGTCTAGCTGCACTCCCCGAGCCCCATGGGACCCTGGACTAGGCCTCTTCCACCTGGAGGCTCAGAGAGATGGACAGTGAGGAAGGGGAAGAGAAATCCTCGGCATTTCTAACACTCACAGCAAACGCTTAGAAGGAGAAGGCAAGTATCAACCCCACTGACAGTAAATTCCCTGAAAGGCAATAGCTAAGAATCCATCTAACCCAGGAGGGGTGCCCCTCTTCTCAGAGAACGGCAAGAGATGGATGAAAGAAGGTGAAGCCCACCAATCCAATGGAAAATAAGCTGTGCTCATGGATCAGAAGAATTACTCATGATAAGATGATGTTACTTCCCCCTCCCCCGGACCCACACCGTGGGGCAATCCAGAGGTTCCACGCTATTCCTCTCAAAATTAAAACGGCTGCTCTCAGGGCATAAAAACCAAAAAAATTCCTAAATGTCTATGGAAACACTACGGTGTCAAAAGAGTCAATGCAATCGGCCGCAAAAACCTGAAATTTATATAGCAGGCTGCTGATAGCCAATTAGATTTTCACACTAGGATCATCAGGACAGCATGGTACTGGGAAGAAATCAAACATGCAGAACCAGATCCATGGAATGGAATTGAGGGTCCAGACATAAACCCAAGCTTCTACGGTCAATTTCTCGACGCCAAAGGAGGGGAGGCGATAAGAATGGGAACAAGAGTCTGTGCAAGGAAAGACCTTGGGAATTGCAGATGGTTCCACCTGAACAATCACGTTGGCTTTTGGTCTCAGAACACGTCAGATTCAGTGAAACACATCAAAGCAAAGCCTGAAGTGAAGAAACTCCTGGAAATAAGCACAGGACATAGGCTTTTAATGTCAGGGACTTCTCAACATATGTGGGTGGAAAAGCAAAGTAGGGTCTCTTCAAGTCAAGGAAACAGGAAACGAAAGGACACCCACGAGTTTCTGTCCACTTGAACAGCTTTGCAACAGAAAACCTAAGCATTCACAAATCAAAATGGTAACAAACTGAACACAAAAGGATATTTGCAAACAGAATATCGGAGAAGGGGTTCCTACGTAAAAGAGACTGAGAACTCACACAACTAAGTCTCCCAGAAAAAAACCCAGACCTATCCCTTCCCCTAACACCAACTCCAACCCGATACCATTATCTCACTCGACACGAAACCATAAAGCCTCACCCTAGGTCAACACTATACATGTTTACATGCATTCACAGACATGCGAGCATCCACAGGAGAGACACAGAAAGAAAGATACAGAATGAATTTGGAAAGATCAAGAAAGAGACGGAACGAGGGAGAGAGACTGAACAATAGAGAGAGGAAATGAGTCAATTTCACAGAACTTGCATGAATCTCTCTTGAGGATGGAAACAATGACAGTGCCTATTCCCCCTGCAAGGGGGAAAATGACCCAAGTTGATGAAACTCAAAGACAAGGATTCGGGAAACCACTGTTGGGGCAGCCTCCCCCAGGCCTCGAGGCTGAGTGGGACACTTGAATAGGACGAGGAAGGTTGATATCAGAGGTCGCGATGTGTGAATATGATTTTCCGGTCCTCCCAATGCAGGGGTCAAGAAATAGGTAGAAAGGGGACTGACTTTTCCCAGGTCCCAGAGCCCATCCAGGCCTGATTCTGCCCATTCTGTGCTAGGTCAGCCCTGTGTTGAATCCGTCCTTTGGGAAGTCTCAGTGTCTAAGTTCCATGTGATAGCAGCCGAAAGTCTGAACAGGCACTGGAGCTGTTTGTAGGATGACAGACCTAGGGAGGAGATGGAAGAGTGACCCCCACTCTGCAGATGGAGAGACTGGGGAAACCAAGGGGAGCACATGTCTTGCCCAGGACCACATCACTTCTGAGAAGAGGGAACCTGGGCTGAAAGCAGCTGTGTCCTCAGAGCTCAGGCCCTGGCTGCACCCAGGTCTCCCAAAGGCTGTGGGGTGGGCTGAATGTGTGTCACTGTGCCTGCACGTGGCATAAGGGCATGGGAGAACAGCCAGAGACCCAGAGGTTCCCTTGGGGAACTTTGTGGAAGGGACCTAGGCCACGAACCAGGAAATGATGTCATTTCCTGGCAACAGAACCCACAACCCGTGTATCTAGGCCTCCCCAGCCGAGAGGAGACCCCAGCCAGATCGCTTGCTGTCAAGATGTTCTGCTGTTTGCCCCTGCCCAGAGGCCGGGTCCTCAGGCGAGCTCACAGGCAGAGAGTGTGGGAAGGCCGTCGACGCTGGCCCAGGGCCCCTCCGAGAGTCCTCTGGCCCTTTGCTCGAAGGAACAGAAAGGTAACAGGGGAGCCCCAGGCCGGGTCCACCCACCTCTCCCGTCCCAACCATGGAAGCCTGAGGCCTTTCGCTGTGTGTGGATGGGGGTTTCTCAGGCTGTGTCTGCCTCAAGCAAGCCCAGCCACAGGTCGGTCAGGAGCCCGTGGACCGCTTGTGTCCACACCCCAGGGGAGAGCACGCTTGGTGGCATGGTGAGCGTCCAGGCAGAGCCGTGTGCCCAGGCTGATCTCAAGCCCTTGGCGGGGGGTCTCCATCCTCCCTGGTGGGTATCTGAGCAGGCATTCATCTTTGTTCTTTCTGGGAGCAGAAGGGCAGACAGGCAGAAACATTAGACATCCTGGCCAGTCTCAGCTCGGAAATATCAAAGCAGGGCTGGCTGATGGTCACTATCATTGCATAGCGTCCCACCCGAGGTGGCCTCTGAGGGGCACACCCCATGCACCTCCCAGAGGTAGGGTTCAGAGCACCACCCCGTGACCAGGAGGCCCAATGCAGGTTCCAGGTGAGCATGGCCAAGGAGGGCTCAGCCCAACTGGCAATGAAGAGGAGGCGGGCAAGTCCTGCTGTGAGACACCACCCAGCTCACAAACCGGGGCCCAGTCTAAGGCTGTCACGGAGCTCAGCACAGCTGTCTCTGACACAGAGCTCCAAGAAGCCCTGCCTCAGAGGCAACAGTAGGACCTGGAGCCCAGCACGGCAGAGCTCAGAGGTGAGGCGGCTGGGCTTCTGCATGTGAGTGTGGGGAGGCGGTACTGAGCCACACAGGGAGGAGTCCTACAGACCTGGGGCTGGACCTGGACCAAAGGCTGGTCTCAAACTACCCATCTTGGAGACTGCAGAGAAGACTCCGATGCTGGGCCTTCTTAGCGAATCTCTAGGAAGCTTTCGTGCCCACTTAGGCACATGGCAAGGCTGGCCTGTGGCAAACTTTTCTTCTCCCCCAGCTCTAGCTCTGGCCGTCAAACTCAGCCAGCCTCCACGTCTAAGACTTGTCCCTACAGAGGTGGGACCTCTAAGTGCAGGACCCAGGGATCCACTGAGGGGAGATCGAGACCTGAGACGTCCCCACCCAAAGACACGGGGCCAGCCATGTACTGGCCAGCACCCTCGGCACATCGGATCTCTGCATGCATGACGCCCAGCCCCAGGCCCTGATGTTGCACCACGCCTTCCAGAGCCTCTACCTCCACGGGCACTTGCACCTGCTAGGGCTTTGGCGGCAGGACTAAAGTCAGGGCCTGAGTGACCACCTGCACAGAGGGAGCCTGTCCTGGCTCCTGCCCAGGACTCAGATGCCCACCATGACTGTCCAACCCCTGCAGGGAGAACAGGCCCCTGCTCTGGACAGAGGCCCAGAGCCCGTTCGGCAAATACCTTATCCAGGGGTGCAGTTGGCTCTGCAGCCACCATCCCTGTGTGTTCCCCATGGACGCCGTCCACTCCCTCCCCACCCAGGGGAGATTGACTTCCCTTCCCCTGAGCTCATTTTCAACAGGCTTCTAGGAATCTTTCTTCTCATCTTTTATGTCTTTTGTGGCTTTGTGTATATTTTGCTCACAAGTGTGTCAATAAATTTTCCTTCCTTGATGCCATTGGGAATATGGAGGTCTTCAATGCTGTGTAAGGATCACCACTGTCTACATTCGGACACCCTCATTCTCCCCCCTCCCCAACTTCACAGCAAAGCCTGGATTCATAGCAAGCACTGCCCGTTACTCTCTCCCCCGCCTGACAACATTGAGTCTATTTCTTTCTGCATTTCTTCCCATCCTTTCGGGGTCCCCAATCAATGCCAATCACTGAAAAGATAGGAAACTTTATTTTGGTCTGACTGAAGGTGAAAGTTATAGTCTCTCAGTATCGTTCGAGTCTTGGCATTCCCTTGAATTCTACAGTCCATGGAATTCTCTAGGCCAGAATCCTGGAGTGGGTAGCTTTTCCCTTCTCCAGGCAATTGTTCTGACTCCCCATATGTTGGAAGACCAAACTGGATTATTCTGGTTTCTATTTTATTTGAAGTAGCCTTTGGGTATCTGAAAGGACCGTGTAGGTCCTTTCAAGAAGTCATCTGCCAAACAAAGCCCTCAGAATCTCCACGTAGGCAGTGCTGTTTCAGTGGGAAACTGCAGGCATAAGGGAAAGTCTGAGTTTTTCCGCCGGCACAAACAAGGGCTGACCTAGCACAGAATGGGGCAGAATCAGGCCTGGATGGGCTCTGGGACCTGGGAAAAGGCAGTCCCCTTCCTGCCTATTTCTTGACCCCCTCATTGGGAGGACCGGAAGGTCACATTCAGCCATCGCTCCCTCTGATATCAACTTTCATCCTCCTGCTCAAGTGTCCCACTCATCTTCGAGGGGTGGGGGAGGCTGCCCCAAAAGTGGCTCCCCGCATCCTTGTCTTTGAGCCTCATCAACTTGGGTCATTTTCCCCTTTGCAGGGGGAATAGGCATTGTCATTGTTTCAAAACTCAAGAGAGATTCATGCACATTTTGTGGAATCGACTCATTTCCTCTCTCCATTGTTCAGTCTCTCTCCCTCCTTCGGTCTTTCTTGAACTTTCCAAATTCAGTCTTTCTCTTCCTTTCTGTGTCTCTGCTGTGGATGCTCGCGTGCCTGTGAATGAATGTAAGCATGTATATTGTTGACCTAGAGTGAGGCTTCAAGGTTTCCTTTCCAGTGAGGTAAAGGTTTGGGGATGGAGTTGAGGTTAGGGGAAGGGATAGGTCTGGGGTTTGTTCTGTGAGACTTAGTCGTGTGAGTTCTTGTCTTTTTTACTTAGGAAACCCTTCTTCTATATTCTGCTTGCAAATATTCCTTTGTGTTCAGTTTGTTACCATTTTGATTTGTGAATGCTAAGCTTTTCTGTTTCAAAGCTGTTCAAGTGGATGGAAGCTAGTTGATGTTGTTTGGTTTCCTGTACTTGAAGAGACGCAATTTTGCTTCCGCCACCACACACATGTCGTGAAGTCCCTGACATTAAGGAACCTATGGCCCGTGCTTATTTCCAGGAGTTTCATCACTTCAGGCTTTGCGTTGATGTGTTTCACTGAATCTGAGGTGTTATGAGACCAAAAGCCAATGTGATTATTCAGATGCAACCATCTCCAATACCCACAGCTTTTCGTTGCTGAGGCTCTTGTTCCCATTCATATCGCCTCCCCTCCTTTGGCGTCAATGAAGTGACTATAGAAGCTTGGGGTTATTTCTGGACCCTCAATTCCATTCCATGGATCTGGTTCTGCATGTTTGTACCATGCTGTCCTAATGATCCTAGTGTGATAGTCTAATTGGCTATCAGGCAGCCTGCTATGTACATTTCAGGGCTTTGTGGCAGATTGCATTGACTATTTTGACTCCTTTCTGTTTCCATAGACATTTTGGAATTCTTTGGTTATAATGCCCTGAGAACAGCCTTTGGTATTTTGAGAGAAATAGCATGCAACCTCTGGATTGCCCCACGGTGGGGGTTCGGGGGAGGGGGAAGTGACATCATCTTACCAGGAGGAATTCTTCTGATCCGGGAGCACAGCTTATTTTCCATTGGATTGGTGGGCTTCACCTTCTTTCATCCATCTCTTGCAGTTCTCTGAGAAGAGGGGCTTCCCTCCTGGGTTAGATGGACTCCAAGCTATTGCCTTTCAGGAAATGTCACTGTCGGTGGGGTGGATCCTTGCCTTCTCCTTCTAAGCGTTTGCTGTAAATGTTAGAAATGCCAAGGATTTCTCTTCCCCTTCCTCACTGTCTATCTCTCTGAGCCTCCAGGTAGAACAGGCCTAGTCCAGGGTCCCCAGGGGCTTAGGGAGTGCAGCTAGATCATGTTTCTCAGGTGCTCAGTGCTGGGCATCATTCGGTGTACTCTCCAGGTCCCTTCCTTCGCCTGGTGTCCCTTCAGACCTCTCCCTCAGGCTCCTTTGTGTTCATGTCACTTGTGTATTAGAAGCTAAATCTGCCTAAGCTCTGTGTATGCAAACAGTTGTCTCCCAGCTTGGGATGTGTCGTTTGCGTTTTACAGACCATTTTTCCCAGAGTCCAATTATTGGTGAGACAAGTTCACTGTGTTCCCTGGTTACTCTTTGTGTAGTGTCTTTCTGTATTGTGTGTGAAGACACAGAGCTCATGTCTAATGTCTGCTTCATTTCCTTCTCGTTTTGTGAACCATTTTCCATGGAATGTATGTCTAGAAATCATTTGAAGTGCATTTGTTGAGAGGTGTCAAGTTTCCATGGACATGCATGTCATCCCCTCTGGGTTCCAAATGCGTTGCTCCTAAACTTTTTAGGAGAACTTCTCGGAAAGATGGGTGTTTTTCAGCTTGCGTTTTCACAGTTGAATGGATTCAGCAGCTCTAGCAGAAGGGGTGCTGACTCCAATGAAGGGAGTCGGGTGCGGCCTCCCTTTCAGCACAAATACCCAGGTCGGATCGTCAGGGGGCAGATCTTCCATCTGTGAGCCACAGGCCACTGGCATCCTTGTGTGCCCTTGGCTGTGTGAGCAGCTGAAGGGACTTTCGTCTCAGCAGGCGCCCAGCAGGCCTGTGGCTTCGGACCGCCAGAGGTAAGCATCTCAGAAGACAGGAGCCACTGTGCCAGATGTGGAGTGGTATCCACCCTGAGGGTGTGCACTGATCGTCAATAGATGCTCCTATGGGACTTTGATGGGTCCGGCACACTCTTCTCCCAGATAGCGAGAGAGATGTCTATAGGCTCTGCTAGGTCCTCCACTCCCTCTTGTGGTCCCGAAGGCTGGTTGTCACCATGATGAGCACCTAGCTCTAGATGATGACCACTGCCACCTGCCCTGTGTTTCCTTTTGACCGCATGTCCACGCAAAGCATCAGGCTCTCTCTGAGCTACACTAGCCATATTCATTGCCTCTCATTGGACCTGCATATATTTCTTCTGTTTCCTTCGCGATCATACATTTTCTCGAGCATGTGGGGACCACAAGGATGGTGGGTCTTTTTCTGGCCTTGTGTTCTGAGGAAGAGTTTTCCCTTTGTTGGTGTAGATTTAACTTTCCATTTCTCCTGCCTGGTTTATTGTTGTGAGTTTGTTTGAGCCGGGAAAAGAAGTCAGCATTTCCTTGTGTCTGAGGTGTCCCACTTACAACAGCACTGCCTACCTGGAGATTCTGAGCAGTTATCGAGAGGGCTTCGATGGGCAGGTGACATCTTGAAAGGACCTACACTGTCCTTTCATATACCCAAAGGCTCCTTCAAATGACATAGAAACCAGAATTCTCCAGTTTGGTCTTCCAATATGTGGGGACTCAGAACAATCCCCCGGAGAAGGGAAAAGCTACCCACTCCAGGATTCTGGCCTAGAGAATTCCATGCACTGTAGAATCCATGGGCATGTCAAGACTCTAACAATACTGAGAGACGATAACGTTCACCTTCAGTCACAGGAAAATCCAGTTTCCTTTCATTTCAGTGATTGCATTGATTGGGGACCCCGAAAGGATGGGAAGAAATGCAGAAAGAAGTAGACTCAACGTTGTCAGGCGGGGGAGAGAGGAATGGGCAGTGCTTGCCATGAATCCAGGCTTTGCTGGGAAGTGGGTGGGGGGATAGAGTGAGGGTGTCTGAATGTAGACAGTGGTGATGCTTACACAGCATTGTGAAGGCCTATATATTCCCAAATGGCATCAAGGAAGGAAAATTTATTGACACACACTTGTGAGCAAAATATACAGAAAGACATAAAAGACATAAAAGATGAGAAGAAAGATGCCTAGGAGCCTGATGAAAATCAGCTCAGGGGAAAGGAAGTCAGTCTCCCCTGGGTGGGGAGGGAGTGGACAGCATCCACAGGGAACACACATGGATGGAGCCTGCAGAGCCAAACGCACCCCTGGACGAGGTGTTTGCTGAACGGGCTCTGGATCTCTGTCCAGAGCAGGGGCCTTTTCTCCCTGCAGGGGTGGGACCGTCATGGTGGGTGTCTGAGTCCTTGGCAGGAGCCAGGACAGGCTGCCCTTGTGCAGGTGGTCACTCAGACCCTGAATCAGGTTCTGCCACCAACGCCCGAGCAGGTGTAAGTGCACGTTGAGGTGGAGGATCTGGAAACGGGATGGGACATCGGGTCCTGGGGCTGTGGGTCGTGCAGGCACAGAGATCTGATGTGCTGAGTGTGCCTGCCAATACCCGGTTGGAAACATGTCTTTGGGAGGGTACGTCTCAGGTCTCGAACCCCCCTCAGTGGATCCCTGGGTCCTGCACCTGGAGCTCCCACCTCCGTAGGGACAGGTGTTGGAGGTGGAGGCTCGCTGAGTTTGACGGCCGGAGCTAGAGCTGGGGGAGAAGAAAAGTTTACCACAGGCCAGCCTTGCCATGTGCCTAAGTGGGCACGAAAGCTTCCTAGAAATTCGCTAAGAAGGCCCAGCATCGAAGTCTTCTCTGCAGTCTCCAAGATGGGTGGTGTGAGGCTAGCCTTTGGTCCAGGCCCAGCCCCAGCTCTGGGGGACTCCTACGTGTGTGGCTCAGCACTGAATCCCTACACTCATGTGCAGCAGTCCCAGCCGCCTCACGTCTGTGCTATGCCGTTCTGGGTTTCAGATCCTCCTGCTACCTCAGGTGCAGGGCTTCTCAGAACTCTGGGTCAGGGCCGGCTCTGCGGAGCTCTGTGGCTGCCTGAGACTGGGCCCCGGGGTGCATGCTGGGTGGTGTCTGGGTAGCAGGCCTTGCCCGCTCCATCTTCATCTTCAGTTGGACTGAGCCCTCCTTGGCCACGCTCACTTGGAGCCTGCACTGGGCCTCCCGGGCAGGGGGCTAGTGCTCTGAGCCCTCCTTCTGGGAGGTGGATGGGGTGTGCCCCTCAGGGGCCAACTCGGGTGGGACGCTATGCAATGATAGTGACCATCAGCCAGCCCTGCTTCGATATTTCTGGGCTGAGGCTGGCCAGGATGGCTGCTGCCTCTGCCTGTCTGCCCTTCTGCTCACAGAAAGAGCAAATACAAAGATCTGCTCAGCTACCCACCTGGGAGGACAGAGACACCCCTGAGGGTGTGAGGTCAGCCTGGGCACACGGCTCTGCCTGGACACTCCCCATGCCACCCAGCCTTCTCTCCCCTGGGGTGTGGACACAAGCGACCCATGGTCTCTTGACCCACATGCGGTTGGGCTTGCTTGAGGCAAACACACCCCGAAAAACCCCCATCCACACACAGCGAAAGGCCTCAGGCTTCCCCGGGTGGGACAGGAGAGTTGGCCGGACCTGGCCTGGGGCTCCCCTGTTAACTTTCTGTTCCTTCGGGCAAAGGGACAGAGGACTCTCGGGGGGGGGGGGGGCTGAGCCAGTGTCAACCGCGTGCCCGTACAGTCTGCCTGTGAGCTCGCCTGAGGTCCTGGCAGCATGTGGGCAAGGGCAATCAGCAGAACATTTTGACAGCAAACAATCTGGCTGGGGGCTCCTCTCCGCTGGGGAGGACTGGATACCCGGTTTGTGGGTTCTGTTGTGTTCTGTTGCCAGGAAGTGACATCATTTCCTGGTTCGTGGCCGAGGTCCCTTCCACAAAGCTCCCCAAGGGAACCTCTGGGTTTCTGGCTGTTCCCCCACGTCCTTAGACCACATGCAGGCACAGTGAAACCACACAGCCCACCCCACAGCATTGGGGAGACCTGGGTGCAGCCAGGGCCTGAGCTCTGAGGACACAGATGTTTTCAGCCCAGGATCCTTCTTCTCAGAAATGATGAGGCCCTGGGCAAGGCATGTGCTCCGCAGGGAAACCCAGTCTCTTGATCTTCAGAGTGAGGAACACTCTCCCATCTGCTGCCTAGGTTTGTCAGCCTACGAACAACTCCAGTTCCTGTTCATACTTTGGGCCTCTATCACACGGATCTTGGACACTGAGACTTCCCAAAGGACAGATTTCACACAGGGCTGACCTAGCACAGAATGGGGCAGAATCAGGCCTGGATGGGCTCTGGGACCTGGGAAAAGGCAGTCCGCTTCCTGCCTATTTCTTGACCCCCGCATTGGGAGGACTGGAAGGTCATATTCAGACATCGCCCCCTCTGATATCAACCTTCCTTGTCCTACTCAAGTGTCCCACTCAGCCTAGAGGAGTAGGGGAGTCTGCCCAAACAGTGGCTCCCCGCATCCTTGTCTTTGAATCTCATCATCTTGTGTCATTTTACCACTTGCAGGGGGAATACGCACTGTCAATGTTTCCAACCTCTAGAGAGATTCATGCAAATTCTGTGAAATCGACTCATTTCCTCTCTCCCTGGTTCAGTCTCTCTTCCGCGTTCCGTTTCTTTCTTGACCTTTCCAAATTCAGGTTGTCTTCCTCTCTGTGTCTCTCCTGTGGATGCTTGAATGTATGTGAATGTATGTAAGCATGTAAACTGTTGACCTAGGGTGAGGCTTTAGTGTTTCGTGTAGAGTGAGTTAAAGGTTTGGGGTTGGAATTGGTGTTAGGGGAAGGGCTAGATCTGGGGTTTGTTCTGGGAGACTTAGTGGTGTGAGTTCTCAGTCTCTTTTATGTAGGAACCCCTTCTCCGATATTCTGCTTGCTAATATTCTTTTTTGTTCAGTTTGTTACCATTTTGATTAGCAAATTCTTAGCTTTTCTGTTGCAAAGCTGTTCAAGTGGATGGAAGCTGGTGGGTGTCCTTTGGTTTACTGTTTCCTTGACTTGAAGGGACCCAATTTTCTTCCACCCCCACACACATGTTGAGAAGTCCTTGACGTTAAGGCGCCTATGGCCCGTGCTTATTTCCAGGAGTTTCATCACTTCAGGCTTTTCATTGATGTGTTTCACTGAATCTGACGTGTTATGAGACCAAAAGCCAATATGATTGTTCAGATGGAACCATCTCCAATTCCCATGGCCTTTCCTTGCAGAGGTTCTTTTTCCCATTCGTATCACCTCCCCTCCTTTAGTGTCGAGGAATTGACCGTAGAAGCTTGGGTTTAAGCCTGGAACCTCAAATCCATTCCATGGATCTGGTTCTGCGTGTTTGATTTCTTCCCAGTACTATGCTGTCCTGATGATCCTAGTCTGAGAGTCTAATTGGCTATCAGTCAGCCTGCTATGTCCATTTCAGAGCTTTACGGCAGATTGCATTGACTCTTTTGACTCCTTTGTGTTTCCATAGACTTTTGGATTCTTTGGTTATAATGCCCTGAGAAAAGCCGTTGGTATTTTGAGAGAAATAGAGTGGATCCTCTGGATTGCCCCACGGTTGGGGTCCGGGGGAGGTGAAATTGATATCATCTTGCCAGTAGGAATTCTTCTGATCCTTGAGCACAGCTTTTTTCCAGTGGATTTGTGGGATTCACCTTCTTTTATCCATTTCTTGCAGTTCTCAGAGAAGAGGGGCTCCCCTCCTGCTTTAGATGGACTCCTAGCTATTGCCTTTCAGGGAATGAAACTGTCGGTGGGGTTGATAATTGCCGTCTTCTAAGCGTTTGCTATGAGTGTTAGAAATGCCAAGTATTTCTCTTCCCCTTCCTCACTGTCCATCTCTCTGAGCATCCAGGTAGAACAGGCCTAGTCCAGGGTCCCACAGGCCTCGGGGAGTGCACCTAGACCCTGTGGATCAGACCCTCAGTTCTGGGCATCATTTGGTGTACTCTCCACGTCCCTTTCTTCGCCTGGTGTCCCTTCAGACCTCTCCTTCAGGCTCCTTTGTGTTCATGTCATTTGTGTATTAACAGCCAAATCCTGCCTAAGCTCAGTGTATGCATACAGGGTCCTGCCACCTCTCCCATCCCACCCGGGGAAGCCTGAGGCCTTTCTCTGTGTGTGGAAGGGGTTTTCTCGGGGTGTGTCTTACTCAAGCAAGCCCAGCGGCATGTGGGTTTGGAGCCCTTTGACTGCTTGTGTCCACACCCCAGCGGAGAGCAGGCTGTGTGTCATGGGAAGCGTCCAGTCAGAGCTGGTGGACGAGGCTGACTTCACACCCTCGGGTGTGTTTCCGTCCTCCTGGGTGTGTATCTCAGCATATCTTTGTCGCTGCTCCTTCTGGGAGCAGAAGGGCAGACGGGCAGAAGCAGCAGCCATACTAGCCAGTCTCAGCTCACAAATATCAAAGCAGGGCTGGCTGATGGTCTCTATCATTACAGAGCATCCCACCCGAGGTGGCCCCTGAGGGGCACACCCCATCCACCTCCCAGGGGGAGGGCTCAGAACACCAGCCCCCTGCCCGCTAGGCCAAGTCCAGGCTCCAGGTGAGCATGGCAACGGAGGGCTCAGCCCAACTGGCAATGAAGACGGAGCAGGCCAGGCCTGCTACACAAACACCACCCAGCACGCACCCTGGGGCCCAGTCTCAGGCTGCCACGGAACTCAGCAGAGCCTGCCCTGACCCAGAGCTCTGAGAAGCCCTGTCTTGGAGGTAGCAGTAGGACCTGGATCCCAGGAGGGCAGAGCAAATAGATGAGGCGTTTGTGGCTGCTGCATGTGAGTGTGGGGAGGTAGTGCTGAGCCACACAGGGAGGTGTCCCCCAGAGCTGGGGCTGGTCCGGGAACAATGGCTGGCCTCACACCACACATTTTGGAGACTGCAGAGAAGACTCCGATGCTAGGCCTTCTTATAGAATCTCTAGGAAGCTTTTGTACCCACTTAGGCACATGGCAAGGCTGTCCTGTGGCAAACTCTTCTTCTCCACCAGCTCTAGCTCTGACCGTCAAACTCAGCCAGCCTCCACGTCCAAAACGAGTCCTTACAGAGGTTGGAGCTCCAGGTGCAGCACCCAGGGATCCACTGAGGGGAGATTGAGACCTGAGACGTCCCCTCCCAAAGAAATGGGGCGAGCCGGGTACTGGCTAGCACCGTCAGCACATCCGAACTCTGTGCCTGCACGAACCAGAGCCCCAGGCTCCGATGTCCCACCCCGTTTTCCAGAACCTCCAACTCCACGTGAACTTACACCTGCTCGGACTTTGGCGGCAGAACCCGAGTCAGGGCCTGAGTGACCACCTGCAGAGGGGCAGCCTGCCTTGTCTCCTGCCAAGGAATCAGACGCCTAACATGCCTGTCCCACCCCTGCAGGGAGAACAGGTCCATGCTCTGGACAGAGACCCAGAGCCCTTTCATCAAAAACCTCGTCCAGGGACGTGGTTGACTCTGCAGCCTCCATCCCTGCGTGTTGTCCGTGGCAGCCGTCCACTCGCTCCCCACCCAGGGGAGATTGACTTCCATTCCCCTGAGCTGATTTTCATCAGGCTCCTAGGCATCTTTCTTTTCATCTTTTATGTCTTTTATGGCTTTCTGTATATTTTGCTCGCAACTCTGTGTCAATAAATTTTCCTTCCTTGATGCCATTTGGGAATATGGAGGCCTTCACAATGCTGTGTAAACATCACCACTCTCTACATTTGGACACCCTCATTCTATCTCCCCCAGTTCCCAGCAAAGCCTGGATTCACGGCAAGCACTCCCCGTTCTTCTCTCCCCGCCTGACAACATTGAGCCTACTTCTTTCTGCATTTCTTCCCATCCTTTCGAGGTCCCCAATCAATGCCAATCACTGAAATAAAAGGAAACTGGATTTTGCTCTGACTGAAGGCGAAAGTTATAGTCTCTCGGCATTGTTAGAGTCTTGGCATCCCCATGAATTCTACAATCCATGCAATTCTCTAGGTCGGAATCCTGGAGTCGGTAGCTTTTCCCTTCTCAGTGAATTGTTCTGACTCCCCACATATTGGAACACCAAACTGGAGAATTCTGGTCCCTATGTCATTTGACGTAGCCTTTGTGTATCTGAACGGACCATGTAGCTCTTTTCAAGATGTTATCTGCCAAACGAAGCCCTCTAGGCAAATGTGCTCAGAATATGCAGGTAGGCAATGCTGTTGTAAGTGGGACACCTCAGGCACAAGGGAAATGCTGAGTTCTTCCGCTGGCACAAACAAACTCACAACAATAAACCAGGCAGGAGAAATGGAATGATAAACCCAAACCAACAAAGGGAGAAGTGTTCCACAGAACACAAGGCCAGATCCACCATCCTCGTAGCCCCCACATGCTAGAAAATCAGTGATTGGGAAAGAAACAGAAGAAACATGTGCAAGTCCAATGTGAGGCAATGCACATGGCTAGTGTAGCTCAGAGATGGCCTGATGCTTCCCATGGACACGCGGGCAAAGGGAAACACAGTGCAGGTTGCGGTTCTCATAATCTCAGAGCTAGGTGCTCAGGTTGGTGTCAACCAGCCTTCGGGACCACAAGAGGGAATGGAGGGCCAGCAGAGCCCATAGACATCTGTCTCGCTCTCTGCCAGAAGAATGTGCTGGACCCATCAAAGTCCCACTGGAACATCTTTTGGCCATCAGTGCCCACCCTCAATGTGGATCCCATTCCACTTCTTGCACGGTTGATTCTGTCTTCTGAGATGCTCACCTCTGGTGGTCCAAAGCCGCAGGCTTGCTTGGTGCCTGCGCAGATGAAACTCCCTTAAGCCGCTCACACGTCCAAGGGCACACAAGGATGCCTGTGGCTTCTGGCTCAATGATGGAAGATCAGAGCCCTCTCAACCAGACTTGGGGATCGGTGCTGAAAGGGAGGCCGCACCTGACTCCCCCTTTCACTGGACAATGTGTCCTTGCTTATAGAGCTGCTGAATCCATTCAACTGTGGAAATGCAAACTGAAAAACACCCATCTTTCCGAGAAGGTCTCCAAAAGAGTTTAGGAGTGACACATTGGAAACCAGAGGGGATGACATGCATGGCCATGGAAAATTAACACCTCTCAACAAATGCACTTCAAATGATTCCTAGACATACGTTCCATGCAAAATGGTTCACAAATCCAGAAGGAAATGGAGCAGACATTAGACATGAGCTCTGAGTTTTCACACACAATACCAAAAGGCACTACACAAAGAGTAACCAGGGAACACAGTGAACTTTGTCAAATCCAAGATTTGGGCTCTGGGAAAGACCGTCTGAAAAACACAAACAACATATCCCAAGCGGGAAGACAACTGCTTGCATACACAGAACGTAGGCAGAATTTGGCTCCTAATACACAAACGACATGAACACAAGCTTGAAGGAGAGGTCTGCAGGGAAACCAGGCGAAGGAAGGGACATGGAGAGTATACCGAAAGATGCCCAACAATGAAGGCCTGAGAAACACAGTCTAGCTGCACTCCCCAATAGCCGTGGGACCCTGGACTAGGCCTGTTCAACCTGGAGGCTCAGAGAGATGGACAGTGAGGAAGGGGAAGAGAAATCGTTGGCATTTCTAATACTAACAGAAAATGCTTAGAAGGAGACGGCAAGTATCAACCCCATCGACAGTGACATTTCCTGAAAGCCAATAGCTAGGGGTCCATCTAACCCAGGAGGGAAGCCCCTCTTCTAAGAGAACTGCAAGAGATGGATGAAAGAAGGTGAAGCCCACCAATTCAATGGAAAATAAACTGTGCTCCAGTATCAGAAGAATTTCTCCTGGTAAGAAAATGTCACTTCCCCCTCCCCCCGACCCCCAACTTGGGGCAGTCCAGAGGTCGCACGCTATTCCTCTCAAAATACCAACGGCTACACAAATACAAAGGATTATTAGAGAATACTATCAGCAATTATATGGCAATAAAATGAATAACCTGGAAGAAATTGACAAATTCCAAGAAAAGTACAACTTTACAAAACTGAACCAGGAAGAAATAGAAAATCTGAACAGACTCATCACAAGCTCGGAACTAGAGGCTATAATAAAAAATTTTCCAGCAAAAAAAGCCCTGGTCCAGACGGCTTCACGGCTGAGTTCTACCAAAAATTTAGAGAAGAGCTAAAACCTATTCTACTCAAACTCTTCCAGAAAATTGCTGAGAAAGGGAAACTTCCAAACTCATTCTATGAGGCCACCATAACCCTAATCCCAAAACCTCATAAAGATCCCACAAAAGAAGAAAACTACAGGCCAATATCACTGATGAACATAGATGCAAAAATCCTTAACAAAATTCTAGCAATCAGAATCCAACAACACATTCAGAAGATCATACATCATGACCAAGTGGGCTTATCACAGGAATGCAAGGATTCTTCAATATCCACAAATCAATCAACGTAATACACCACATTAACAAACTGAAAACTAAAAAATCATATGATTATTTCAATAGATGCAGAGAAAGCCTTTGACAAAATACAGCATCCATTTGTGATAAAAACCCTCCAGAAAGTGGGAATAGAAGGGACATATCTCAATATAATAAAAGCTATATATGACAAACCCACAGCAAACGCTATCCTCAAAGGTGAAAAACTGAAAGCATTTCCCCTAATGTCAGGAATAAGACAAGGGTGCCCGTTCGCACCACTACTGTTCAACATAGTTCTGGAAGTTTTGGCTACAGCAATCAGAGCAGAAAAAGACAGAAAAGGAATACAAATTGGAAAAGAAGAAGTAAAACTTTCACTGTTCGCTGATGACGTGATCCTCTACACAGAAAACCCTAAAGACTCTACCAGAAAACTACTAGAGCTAATCAATGAATACAGTAAAGTTGCAGGATATAAAGTCAACACACAGATATCACTTGCATTCCTTTACACTAATAATGAGAAAATAGAATGAGAAATTAAGGAAACTATTCCATTCTCTGTTGCAACGAAAAGATTTAAATACTTAAGAATGTATTTACCTAAGGAAACAAAAGACTTGTACACAGAAAACTATAAAACACTAGTGAGCATAATCAAAGAATACACTAATAGATGGAGAAATATACCATGTTCGTGTATTGGAAGAATAAATATTGTTAAAATGAGTATAATATCTAAAGTAACTTATACATTCAATGCAATCCCTGTCCAGCTACCAACGATATTTTTCATAGAACTAGAACAAATAATCTCACAATTTGTATGGAAATACAAAAAACCTCGAATAGCCAAAGCAATCTTGAGGAAGAAAAATGTCACTGGGGGAATTAGCCTGCCGGACTTCAGGCTCTACTACAAAGCCACAGTCATCAAGACAGTATGGTACGGGCATAAATACAGAAACATAGATCAATGGAACAAAATAGAAAGCCCAGCTATAAATCCACGCACCTATGGATACCTTATCTTTGACAAAGGAGGCAAGAATATAAAATGGAGAAAAGACAGTCTCTTTAACAAGTGGTTCTGGGAAAACTGGTCAGCCACTTATAAAAGATTAAAACTAGAATACTTCCTAACACCATATACCAAAATAAACTCAAAATAAACTAGAGAGATAAACGTAAAACCAAAAACTATAAAACTCCTAGAGGAGAATGTAGGCGAAACACTCTCTGACATAAAACACAGCAGGATCCTCCAAGACCCACCTCCCAGAATATTGGAAATAAAAGCAAAAATAAACAAATGGGACCTAATTAAAATCAAAAGCTTCTGCACAGCAAAGGAAACTAAAGGCAAGGTGAAAAGACAGCCTTCAGAATGGGTGAAAATAATAGCAAATGAAACAACTGATAAAGGATTAATCTCCAAAATATACAAGCAGCTCCTGCAGCTCAATTCCAGAAAAATAAATGAGCCAATCAAAAAATGGGCCATAGAACTAAACAGACATTTCTCTAAAGAATTCATAAAGATGGCTAACAAACACATGAAAAAATGCTCAACATCTCTCATAATCAGAGAAATGCAAATCGAATCCACAATGAGATACCATTTCACACCAGTCAGAATGGCTGCTATCCAAAAGTCTACATGCAATAAATGCTAGAGAGGTTGTGGAAAAAAGGGAACCTTCTTACACTGTTGTTGGGAATGCAAACTAGTACAGCCACTATGGAGAACAGTGTGGAGATTCCTCAAAAAACTGGAAATAGAAATGCCATATGATCCAGCAATCACACTCCTGGGCATACACACCGAGGAAACCAGAATTGAAAGAGACACATGTACTCCAATGTTCATCGCAGCACTGTTTACAATAGCCAGGACATGGAAGCAACCTACATGTCCATCTGCAGATGAAAGGATAATAAAGCTTTGGTACATATACACAATGGAGTATTACTCAGCCGTTAAAAAGAATGCATTTGAATCAGTTCTAATGAGGTGGATGAAATTGGAGCCTATTATACAGAGTGAAGTAAGCCAGAAAGAAAAACACCAATACAATATACTAACGCATATATAGGGAATTTAGAAAGATTCAAATAATAACCCCGTATACGAGACAGCAAAAGAGAAACAGATGTATAAAACAGTCGTAGGGATTCTGTGGGAGAGGGTGAGGATGGGATGGTTTGGGAGAATGGCATTGAAACATGTATATTATCTTATGTGAAACGAATCACCAGTTCAGGGTCGAGGCATGTTACAGGATGTTCAGGGCTGGTATGACACAGAGGGAAAATAAAGGTAGGAGGGAGGTGGGAGGGGGGTTTGGGAGAGGGACCTCATGTACACCCGAGGCGGATTCATGTCAATGTATGGCAAAACCAACCAATATAATATTGTAAAATAATTAGCCTCCAATAAAAAAAAAAAAAAAAAAAAAAAAAACAGCTGTTCTCAGGGCATTATAACCAATGAATTCCAAAATGTCTATGGAAACACAAAGGAGTCAAAAGAGTCAATGCAATCTGCCACAAAGCCCTGAAATGGACATAGCAGGCTGCTTGATAGCCAATTAGACTATCACACTAGGATCATCAGGACAGCATGGTACTGGGAAGAAATCAAACACGCAGAACCAGATCCATGGAATGGAATTGAGGGTCCAGACATAAACCCAAGCTTCTACGGTCAACTCCTCGACGCCAAAGGAGGGGAGGTGATACGAATGAGAACAAGAGCCTCTGCAATGAAAGGCCGTGGGAATTGGAGATGGTTCCATCTGAACAATCACATTGGCTTTTGGTCTCAGAACACTTCAGATTCAGTGAAACACATCAACGCAAAGCCTGAAGTGATGAAACTCCTGGAAATAAGCACGGGCCATAGGCTCCTTCATGTCATGGACTTCTCAACATGTGTGTGTGTGAGGGGAAGAAAATTGGGTCCCTTCAAGTCAAGGAAACAGTAAACCAAAGGACACCCACGGGCTTTCATCCACTTGAACAGATTTGCATCAGAAAAGCTGACCATTCACAAATCAAAATGGGAACAAACTGAACAAAAAAGAATATTAGCAAGCAGAATATCGGAGAAGGGGTTCCTACGCGTCTCCCAGAACAAACCCCAGACCTATCCCTTCCCCTAACACCAAATCCAACAACAAACCTTTAACTCACTAGACACGAAACCCTAAAGCCTCAAACAAGTTCAACAACATACATGCGTCCATGCATTCACATGCATGCGAGCATCCAGAGGAGAGACACAGAGAGGAAGAGACAGACTGAATTTGGAAAGGTCAAGAAAGAGAGGGAACGAGGGAGAGAGACTGAACAATGGAGAGGGGAAATGATTCGATTTCATAGAATTTGCATGAATCTCTCTTGTGGTTGGAAACAATGAGTGTGCTTTTCCCCCAAGGGGGAAAATGACTCAAGATGATGAGACTCAAGGACAAGGATGCGGGGAGCCACTGTTGGGGCAGACTCCCCCAGCCTTCGAGGCCGAGTGAGGCAATTGAGGAGGATGGGGAAGGTTGATATCAGAGGGGGTGATGTCTGAATATGACTTTCCGGTCCTCCAAATGCAGGGGTCAAGAAATAGGCAGAAAGGGGACTGCCTTTTCCCAGGTCCCAAAGCCCATCCAGGCCTGATTCTGCCCCATTCTGTGCTAGGTCAGCCCGGTGTGGAATCCATCCTTTGGGAAGTCTCAGTGTCCAAGCTCCATGTGATAGCGGCCCAATGTTTGAACAGGCACTGGAGCTGTTCGTAGGCTGACAGACCTAGGTAGGAAATGGGAGAGTGACCCCCACTCTGCAGATGGAGAGAGTGGGGAAAACCTGCAGGGCACATGCCTTGCCCAGGGCCACTTCACTTCTGAGAAGGAGCCTGGGCTGAAAGCAGCTGTGTCCTCAGAGCTCAGGCCCTGGCTGCACCCAGGTCTCCCCAATGCTGTGGGGTGGGCTGTGTGTGTCACTGTGCCTGCACGTGGCCTAAGGGCGTGGGGAAACAGCCAGAAACCCAGAGGTTCCCTTGGGGAGCTTTGTGGAAGTGACCTCGGCCATGAACCAGGAAATGATGTCACTTCCTGGCAACAGAACCCAACAGAACCGGCAACCCTGGTATCCAGGCCTCCTCAGTGGAGAGGAGTCCCCAGCCAGATCACTTGCTTTCAAGATGTTCTGTTGTTTGCCCCTGCCCAGAGGCCGGGGCCTCAGGCGAACTCACACGCAGAGAATGTGGGAACGTGGATGACGTTGGCTCAGGGACCCCGGAGAGGCCTCTGGCCCTTTGCCCTAAGGAACAGAAAGGTAACAGGGAGGCCCAGGCCGGGTCCGGCCACCTCTCCCGTCCCGCATGGGGAAGTCAGAGGCCTTTGCCTGTGTGTTGATGGGGGTTTCTCAGGGGTGTGTGTCTGCCTTAAGCAAGCCCAGCCGCATATTGGTCAGGAGCTCGTGGGTCGCTTTTGTCCACACCACAGGGGAGAGCAGGCTGGTGGCATTGGAAGCATCCGGGCAGAGCTGGCTGCACAGGCTGACCTCACTCCCTCAGGGGTATCTCTGTCCTCCCGATTGCGTATCTGAGCAGACACTCATCTCTGCGCTTTCTGGGAGCAGAAGGGCAGATGGGCAGAGGCAGCAGCCATCCTGGCCAGGCACAGCTCAGAAATATCGAAGGAGTGCTGCTGATGGTCACTGTCATTGTAGAGCGTCCCACCCGAAGTGGCTCCTGAGGGGAAAACCCCTACCACCACCCTGAGGGAGGGTTCAGAGCACTAGCCCCCTGCCCAGGAAGCCCAGTACAGGCTCCAGGTGAGCGTGGCCATGGAGGGCTCAGCCAAACTGGCGAAGAAGAGGAAGCAGGCAAGGCCTGCTGCACAGACACCACCAAGCACACACTCCGGGGCCCAGTCTCAGGCTGCCACGGAGCTCAGCACACCCGGCTCTGACCCAGAGCTCCGAGAAGCCCTTCCTTGGAGGCAGCAGGAGAGCCTAGAGCCCAGCAGTGCAGAGCACAGAGTTGAGGCTCCTGGGGCTGCTGCATGTGAGTGTGGGGAGGCGGTGCTTAGCCACACAGGCAGGAGTCCCCCAGAGTGGGGCTGGGCCTGGACCAAAGGCTGGCCTCACACCACCCATCTTGGAGACTGCAGAGAAGACTCCGAAGCAGGGCCTTCTTAGCGAATCTCTAGGAAGCCTTCATGTCCCTTAGGCTCATGGCAAGGCTGGCATTTGGCAAACTCTTCTTCTCTCCCAGCTCTAGCTCTGCCCATGAAACTCAGCCAGCCTCCACGTACATGACCGGTCCCTACAGAGGTGGGAGCTCCAGGTGCAGGACGCAGGGATCCAATGAGGGGAGATCGAGACCTAAGACAACCCTCCCAAAGCTACGGGGCGAACCGGGTACTTGACAGTCCCTTGAGCACATCGGAACTCTGTACCTGCACGACTCCCAGCCCCAGGCCCCGATGTCTCACCATGCCTTCCAGAACCTCCACCTTCACGTGTACATGCACCTGCTTGGGCTTTGGCGGCAGAACCCGAGTCAGGGGCTGAGTGACCACCTGCACAAGGGCAGCCTGCCCTGGCTGCTGCCAAAGACTCAGACGCCCACCATGACTGTCCCACCCCTGCAGGGAGAACAGGTCCCTGCTCTGGACAGACTTCCAGAGCCCTTTCAGCAAACACATCGTCCAGGGGCGCGGTTGGCTCTGCAGCCTCCATCCCTGTGTGTTCCCGGTGGACGCCGTCCACTCCCTCCCCACCCAGGGGAGATTGACTTCCCTTCCCCTGAGCTGATTTTCATCAGGCTTCTAGGCATCTTTCTTCTCATCTTTTATGTCTTTTATGGCTTTCTGTATATTTTTCTCACAAGTGTGTGCCAATAAATTTTCCTTCTTTGATGCCATTTGGGAAGATGGAGGCCTTCACAATGCTGTGTAAGCATCACCACTGTCTACATTCTGAAACACTCATTCTATCCCCCTCCCACTTCCCAGCAAAGCCTGGATTCATGGCAAGCACTCCCCGTTCCTCTCTCCCCCACCTGAAAACATTGAGTCTACTTCTTTCTGCATTTCTTCCCATCATTTCGGGATCCCCAATCAATGCCAATCACTAAAATGAGAGGAAACTGGATTTTGGTCTGACTGAAGGTGAAAGTTATAGTCTCTCATTATTGTTAGAGTCTTGGCATCCCCATGAATTCTACAGTCCATGGAATTCTCTAGGCCAGAAACCTGGAGTTGGTAGCTTTTCCCTTCTCCAGGGGATTGTTCTGACTCCCCACATATTGGAAGACCAAACTGGAGAATTCTGGTTTCTGTGTCATTTGAAGGAGCCTTTGGATATCTGAATGGACTGTGTAGGTCCTTTCAAGATATCATCTGCCAAAAGAAGTCGTCACGGCAAATGTGCTCAGAATCTCCAGGTAGGTCGTCCGTTGTAAGTGGGACGCATCAGGCACAAGTGAAAGGCTAAGTTCTTCCGCCGATACAAACAAACTCACAACAATAAACCATGCAGGATAAATGGAAAGATAAAACCACACCAACAAAGCGAGAAGTGTTCCTCAGAACACAAGGCCAGAGAAAGACAAACCATCCTTGTGGCACCCACATCCTCGAGAAAATCAGTTATAAGGAAGGAAACAGAAGAAACATGTGCAGGTCCAATGACAGGCAAAGCACATGGCTAGTGTAGCTCAGAGATGGCCTGACACTTTGCATGGACATGTGGGAAAAGGGACATACATTGTAGGTGGAGGTGGCCATCATCTCAGAGCTAGGTGCTCAGGATGCTGACAACCAGCCTTCGGGACCACAAGAGGGAGTGGAGGGCCTAGCAGATCCCATAGACATCTCTCTCGCTATGTGGGAGAAGAGTGTGACGGACCCATCATAGTCCCACAGGAACATCACTTGACGATCAGTGCCCGGCCTCAGGGTGGATCTCACTCCACTTCTGGCACAGTGGCTCCTGTCCTCTGAGATGCTCACCTCTGGCGGTCTGAAGCTGCAGGCCTGCTGGGCGCCTTTGGAGACGAAACTCCCTTCAGCTGCTCACACAGCCAAGGGCACACAAGGATGCCTGTGGAATCTGGATGACAGATGGAAGTTCAGAGCCTTGTCACCCTGAACTTGGGATTGGTGCTGAAAGGGAGGCCACACCCAACTCCCTTTTCACTGGACACAGCGTCCCTGAGCTAGAACTGCTGAATCCATTCTTCTGTGGAAATGCAAGCTGAAAAACACCCATCTTTCCGAGAAGATATCCAAAAGAGTTTAGGAGCAACACATTTGGAAACCAGAGGGGATGACATGCATGTCTATGGAAACTTGACACCTCTCAACAAATGCACTTGAAATGATTCCTAGACATATGTTCCATGCAAAACGGTCCACAAATCCAGAAGGAAATGGAGCAGAGATTAGCATGAGTTCTGTGTCTTCACACACAATAAAGAAAGGCACTACACAAAGAGTAACAAGGGAACACAGTGAACTTTGTCAAATCCAAGATTTGGACTCTGGGAAAAACCGTCTGAAAAGCGCAAATGACACATCCCAGGCTGGGAGACAACTGTTTGCATACACAGAGCTTAGGCAGGATTTGGCTCTTAATACAAAAATGACATGAACACAAATGGGCCTGAAGGAGACACCAGGAGAAGGAAGGGACAGGGAGAGTACACCGGATGATGCCCAGCACTGAGGCCTGAGAAATACGGTCTAGCTGCATTCCCCGAGCCCCGTGGGACCCTGGAATAGGCCTGTTCTACCTGGAGGCTCAGAGAAATGCACAGTGAGGAAGGGGAAGAAAAATCCTTGGCATTTCTAACACTTCCAGCAAACGCTTAGAAGAAGGCAATTATCAACCCCACCGACAGTGACATTCCCTGAAAGGCAATAGCTAGGAGTCCATCTAACCCAGGAGGGAAGCCCTTCTTCTCAGGGAACTGCAAGAGATGAATGAAAGAAGGTGAAGCCCAACAATCCAATGGAAAATAAGCTGTGCTCATGGATCAGAGGAATTCCTCCTTGTAAGATGATGTCACTTCCCCCTCCCCCCAACCCCCACCGTGGGGCAATCCAGAGTTTCCACGCTATTCCTCTCAAAATACCAATGGGTGTTCTCAGGTCATTATAACCAAAGAATTCCAGAATATCTATGGAAAAACAAAGGAGTCAAAATAGTCAATGCAATCTGCCACAAAGCCCTGAAATGTACATAGCAGGCTGCCTGATAGCCAATTAGAGTATCACACAAGGATCATCAGGACAGCATGGTACTGGGAAGAAATCAAACACGCAGAACTAGATACATGGAATGGAATTGAGGTTCCAGAAATAAACCCAAGCATCAACGGTCAATTCCTCAATGCCAAAGGAGGGGAGGCGATACGAATGGGAACTAGAGCCTCTGCAAAGAAAGGCCGTGGGAATTGGAGATGGTTCCATCTGAACAATCACATTAGCTATCGTTCTCATAACATTTCAGATTTAGGGAAACACGTCAATACAAACCTGAAGTGATGAAACTCCTGGAAAGAAACAAGGGCCATTGGCTCGTTAATGTCAGGGACTTCTCAACATGTGTGTGGGAGGGGGAAGAAAATTGGGTCTCTTCAAGTCAAGGAAAGAGGAAACCAAAAGACACCAACTTGCTTCCATCCACTGAACAGCTTTGCATCAGAAAAGCTAAGCATTCATTTATCAAAATGGTAACAATCTGAACACAAAAGAATATTTGCAAGCAGAATATCGGAGAAGGGGTTCCTTCATAAAAGAGACTGAGAACTCACAACACTAAGTCTCCCAGAACAAACCCCAGACATATCCTTTCCCCTAACACGAACTCCAACCCGAAAGCTTTACCTCACTTGAAATGAAACCCTAAAGCCTCACCCTAGGTCAACATTTCCCCAGCGATCAATGCAAAGAAATAGAGGAAAACAACAGACTAGGAAAAACAAGAGATCTTTTCAAGAAAATTAGAGATATCAAGGGAACATTTCATGCAAAGATGGGCTCGATAAAGGACAGAAATGTTATGGACCTAACAGAAGCAGAAGATATTAAGAAGAGGTGGCAAGAATACACAGAAAAACTGTACATAAAAGATCTTCACGACGAAGATAATCACGATGGCGTGATCACTCACCTGGAGCCAGACATCTTGGAATGTTAAGTCAAGTGGGCCTTAGAGAGCATCACTACAAACAAAGCTAGTGGAGGTGATGGAATTCCAATTGAGCTATTTCAAATCCTAAAAGTTGATGCTGTGAAAGTGCTGTATTCAATATGCCAGCAAATTTGGAAAACTCAGTAATGGCCACAGGACTGGAAAAGATCAGTCTTCATTCCAATCCCAAAGAAAGGCAATGCCAAAGAATGCTCAAAATACGGCACAATTGCACTCATCTCACAAACTAGTAAAGTCATGTTCAAAATTTTCCAAGCTAGGCTTCAGTAATATGTCAATCAAGAACTTCCAGATGTTCAAGCAGGTTTTAGAAAAGGCAGAGGCATCAGAGATCAAATTACCAACATCTGCTGGATTGTGAAGAAAGCAAGAGAGTTCCAGAAAAACATCTATTTCTGCTTCATTGACTATGCCAAGGCCTTTGACTGTGTGGATCACAATAAACTGTGGAACATTCTGAAAGAGATGGGAATCCCAGACCACCTGACCTGCCTCTGGAGAAACCTGTATGCAGGTCAGGAAGCAACAGTTAGAACTGGACATGGAACAACAGACTGGTTCCAAATAGGAAAAGGAGTACGTCAATGTTGTATATTGTCACACTACTTATTTAACTTATATGCAGAGTACATCATGAGGAACGCTGGGCTGGAAGAAGCACAAGCTGGAATCAAGATTGCTGGGAGAAATATCAATAACCTCAGATATGCAGATGACACCACCCTTATGGCAGAAAGTGAAGAGGAACTCAAAGGCTTGTTGATGAAAGTGAAAGAGGAGAGTGAAAAGGTTGTCTTAAAGCTTAACATTCAGAAAAGAAAGATCATGGCATCTGGTCCCTTCACTTCTTGGGAAATAGATGGAGAAACAGTCAAAACAGTGTCAGACTTTATTTTTTGGGCTCCAAAATTACTGCGTATGCTGATTTCAGCCATGAAATTAAAAGACGCTTACTCCTTGGAAGGAAAGTTATGACCAGCCTAGATAGCATATTAAAAAGAAGAGACATTACTTTGCCAACCAAGGTCCGTCTAGTCAAGGCTATGGTTTTTCCCGTGGTCATGTATGGATGTGAGAGTTGGATTGTGAAGAAAGCTGATCACCGAAGAATTGATGCTTTTGAACTGTGGTGCTGGAGAAGACTCTTGAGAGTCCCTTGGACTGCAGGGAGATCCAACCAGTCCATTCTAGAGGAGATCAATCCTGGGTGTTCATTGGAAGGACTTATGCTAAAGCTGAAACTCCAACACTTTGGCCACCTCATGCGACAAGTTGACTCACTGGAAAAGACTCTGATGCTGGGAGCGATTGGGGGTAGGAGGAGACGGGGACGACAGAGAATGAGGTGACTGGATGGCATTACCAACTCGATGGACATGAGTTTGAGTGAACTCCGTGAGTTGGTGATGGACAGGGAGGCCTGGCGTGCTGCGGTTCATGGGGTTGCTAAGAGTCGGACACGACTAAGCGACTGAACTGAACTGAACTGAACTGAATTGAACTGAAGGTCAACAATATACATGTGTACATGCATTTCTCAGGCATGCAAGCATCCAGAGGAGAAACACAGAGAGGAAGAGACAGACTGAATTTGGAAAGGTCAAGAAAGAGAGGGAATGAGGGAGAGAGAATGAACAATGGAGAGAGTAAATGAATCGATTTCACAGTATTTGCATGAATCTCACTTGAGTTTGGGAAAAGTAACGGTGCCAATTCCCCCTGAAAGGGGGAAAATGACCCAAGATGATGAGACTCAAAAACAAGTATGCGGGGAGCCACTGTTGAGGCAGGCTCCACCACCCCTCGAGGCAGAGTTCGACATTTGAGTAGGACGAGGAATGTTGATATCAGAGGTGGTGATGTCTGAATATTACCTTGCGGTCCTCCCAATGCTGGGGTCAAGAAATAGGCAGGAAGTGGACTTCATCTTTGAAGGTCCCAGAGCCCATCTAGGCTTGATTCTGCCCCATTCTGTGCTAGGTAGCCCTGTGTGGAATCCGTCCATTGCGAAGTCTCTGTGTCCTAGCTCCAAGTGAGAGCGGCCCAAAGTTTGAACAGGCAATGGAGCTGTTCGTAGGTTGACAGACATAGGCAGGAAATGGGAAAGTGATCCCCACTCTGCAGATGGAGAGACTGTTGTAACCCTGCGGGGCACATGGCTTGCCCAGGGCCACATCACTTCTGAGAAAAAGGAGCCTGGGCTGAAAGCAGCTGTGTCCTCAGAGCTCAGGCCCTGGTTGCACCCTGGTCTCCTCAAAGCTGTGGGTTGTGCTGTGTGGGTGTCAATTTGCCTGCACGTGTCCTGAGGGCATGGGGGAACAACCAGAAACACAGAGGTTCCTTTGGGGAACTTTGTGGAATGGACCTTGCCCACGAAAGCAGGAAATGATATCACTTCCTGGAAACACAACTCAACAGAACCCGAAACCCGGGTTTCCAGGCCTCCCCAGCAGAGAGAAGCCCCCAGCCAGATCGCTTGCTTTCAAGGTGTTCTGCTGTTTGCCCCTGCCCAGAGGCCAGGGCCTCAGGCAAGCTCACAGGCAGAGTGTGTGGGAACGCGGTCGATGCTGGCTCAGGGCCCCCAGAGAGTCCTCTGATCCTTTGCCTGAAGGAACCGAAAGGTAACAGGGGAGACCCAGGCCAGGTCAGGCCACCTCTCCCGTCCCATATGGGGAAGCCTGAGGCCTTTCCTTGTGTGTGGATGGGTTTTATTGGGGTGTGTCTGCCTCAAGCAAGACCAGCCGCATGTGGGTCAGGAGCCCGTGGGTCGCTTGTGTCCACACCCCAGGGGAGAGCATGCTGGGTGGCATGGGGAGCGTCCGGGCTGAGCCATGTGCCCAGGCTGACCTCACACCCTCATGGGGGGTCTCCGTCCTACCCGGTGGGTACTGAGCAGACACACGTATCTGTTCTTTTTGGGAGCAGAAGGGCAGACGGGCAGAAACTTTAGACATCTTGTCCAGACTCAGCTTAGAAATATTGAAGCAGGGCTGGCTGGTGGTCACTATCATTGCACAGCGTCCCACCCGAGGTGGCCCCTGAGGTGCACACCCCATCAACCTCCAAGAGGGAGGTTTCAGACCACGACCCCCCGCCCTGGAGGCCCAGTGCAGGCTCCAGGTGAACGTGACCACGGAGGGCTCAGGCGAACTGGCGATGAAGAGGAAGCGGGCAAGGCCTGCTGCTCAGACACCACCCAGCACACACCCGGGTACCCAGTCTCAGGCTGCCACTGAGCTCAGCACAGCCAGCTCTAAAGCAGAGCGCTGAGAAGCCCTGCCTCGGAGGCAGCAGGAGGACCTGGAACCCAACACAGCAGAGCAAAGAGGTGAGGCGGCTGGGGATGTTGCTTGTGAGTGTGGGGAGGCGGTGCTGAGCCACACAGGGATGAGACCTCAAGAGCTGAGGCTGGGCCTGGACCAAAGCCTGGACTCAAACCACCCATCCTGGAGACTGCAGAGAAGACACCAATGCTGGGCCTTCTTAGCGTATCTCTAGGAAGCTTTCATGCCCACTTAGGCACATGGTAAGGCTGGCTTGTGGCAAACTCTTCTTTTCCCCAAGCTCTAGCTCTGGCCGTCAAACTCATCCAGCCTCCACGAACAAGACCTGTCCCTGCCGAGGTGGGAGCTCCAGGTGCAAGACCCAGGGATCCAATGAGGGGAGATCGAGACCTGAGACGTCCCCACACAAAGACACGGGGCAAGCCGGGTACTGGCCAGCACCCTCAGCACATTGGATCTCTGTGCCTGCAGAACCCCCAGCCCCAGGCCCTGATGCCCTACCCCACCTTCCAGAACCTCCACCTCCACGTGCACTTGCACCTGCTTGGGCTTTGGCGGCAGAACCCTAGTCAGGGCCTGAGTGACCACCTGGGCAGGGACAGCCTGTCCTGGCTCCTGCCAAGGACTCAGACGCACACCATTTCTGTCCCTCCCCTGCAGGGAGAACAGGCCCCAGTTCTGGACATAGACTCAGAGCCCTTTTGGCAAATACCTGGTCCAAGGGTGTGGTTGGCTCTGCAGCCTCCATCCCTGTGTGTTCACCGTGGACGCCGTCCACTCTCTCCCCACCCAGGGGAGATTGAATTCCCTTCCCCTGAGCTGATTTTCATCAGTCTCCTAGACATCTTTCTTCTCATCTTTTATGTTTTTTGTGGCTTTATGTATATTTTGCTCATAAGTGTGTATCAATAAATTTTCCTCCCTTGAAGCCATCTGGGAATATGGAGGCCTTCACAATGCTCTGTAAGCATCACCACTGTCTACATTCAGACACCCTCATTCTATTCCCCCCACTTCCCAGGAAAGCCTAGATTCATGGCAAGCACTCCCCGTTCCTCTCTCCCCCTCCTGACAACATTGAGTCTACTTTTCTCTGCATTTCTTCCCATCCTTTTGAGGCCACAATCAATGCCAATCACTGAAATGAAAGGAAACTGGATTTTGCTCTGACTGAAGTTGAAAGTTGCAGTCTCTCAATATTGTTAGAATCTTGGCATCGCCATGAATTCTACAGTCCGTGGAATTCTCTAGAGCAGAATCCTGGAGTGGGTAGCTTTTCCCTTCTCCAGGGGAGTTTCTGACTCCCCACATATTGGAAGACCAAACTTTAGAATTCTGGTTTCTATGTCATTTGAAGTAGCCTTTGGGTATCTGAAAGGACAGTGTAGGTCCTTTCAAGATGTCATCTGCCAAACGAAGCCTCTTGGCAAATGTGTTCAAAATCTCCAGGTAGGCAGTGCTGTGGTAATTGGGACTTCTCAGGCACAAGGGAAATGCTGAGTTCTTCTGCCGGAATAAACAAACTCACAACAATAAACCAGGCAGGAGAAATGGAAAGATAAACCCACACCAACAAAGGAAGAAGTGTTCCTCAGAGCACAAAGCCAGAGAAAGACCCATCATCCTTTTGGCCCCCATATCCTCGAGAAAATCAGTGATCGGGAAGGAAAGAGAAGAAACATATGCAGGTCCAATGAGAGGAAATGCACATGTCTCGTGTAGGTCAGAGATGGCCTGACACTTCGCATGGACACGCGGGCAAAGGGAAACACAGTGCTAGGTGCTCCAGATGGTGACAACCAGCCTTCGGGACCACAAGAGGGAGCCGAGGGCCTAGCAGAGCCCATAGACATCTCTCTCGCTCTCTGGGAGAAGGGTGTGCAGGACCCATCAAAGTCCCACAGGAGCATCTCTTGGCGATCAGTGCCCACCCTCAGGGTGGATCCCACTCCACTTCTGGCACGGTTGTTTCTGTCTGCTGAGATGCTCACCTCTGGCGGTCCGAAGCCACAGGCCAGCTGGGCGCCTGCCGAGACTAAACTCCCTTCAGCTGCTCACACAGCCAAGGCCAAATGAGGATACCTGTGGCCTACGGCTCACAGATGGAAGATCAGAACCCTGTCAACCCGACCTGGGGATCGGTGCTGAAATAGAGGCTGCACCCGAGTCCTTTTTCACTGGAAACAGAGAAAGTCTGATTGGCTATTGTTCGTCGGGAACATCCAGAAAGTTTAATTAGCGGATAGGGGCGACCTGTACGTGGAGTGCAGAATTTCATGGTTTTTCTCGAATTGCGGCTTGAAGCTTGGAGGTCTTCTCGAGTTACGACGGGAACCACTGTGACTCGCTAGTTTTGCCTCATGGAAGTCAGGTCTCCTGGCGTGTTGTAAGTGGAACTTCGTGATTCCTTTCGAGTCGTTGCAGGCATGAGGGCCACATTTAGACTTGAGAGGGTAAACTCAGTTTTCCTCTCCAGTGGCCACAGGGATCTTGGGGTTGCTATGAAAGTTCCCCTGGGGAGTCAGGCCTAGTCTTCGTTGAGGAGGGAACTAAGATTTCCCCCCAAGTTGTAAAAGGATTATCAGGCCCGCTATCTGTTTGAGCGGGAAATTTGGGCTTTTTCGAGAGGCTCAGCGGGGGATTAATGCCTCCGATCACTTTAGGAGTTGATACTCCGTGTTCCACTGGAGCTGCTGCAAACACAACATGACTCATCTCTAGTTGAGTGTGAACTCAGAGTCCTTCGACCTTGCTGCAGTATCTATTGGGTTGCCCTCGAGTGTCAGTAGATGTGACAGGACTCATCAAGTGGTGTGAGTGGAAGTTGGGATTCCGCTTCATTTGAAAGTGGAATGTCCCATTATCTTCAGCTGAGGTGTGATCACAGGCCTTCTCTTAAATTGTGGTGGGGAAATTCAGTTTTCTTCTCTCATCGGGATTGGTATCTCTGGGTGACCCTTAAGTTGCATCAAGGAAGTCAAGCCTCATATCGAATTTGGAAAAGGAACTCGGGACTTCTGTCTATGTGTTTCAGGAAAAAAAGATAACCTCATCTTGCTTTGAAAGAGGAATCTCGAGGTTTTGCTCGAGTTGCTATGGGAAGTTTGGTGATCCACTCGAGTAACGACGGGAATATCAGGGAGCCTTCCGTGTTGTCTCTGGGAAGTCAGAACTCCTTTCCATTTGCAAGAGGAAACTTAGGATTCCTTGGCGTTGCTGCAAAGAAAGAGGTCTGCATCTAGATTCGCGTCGGTTTAACTCAGCATTCCTCTCCAGTAGCAACAGAGTTCTTAGCATTGCTCTCAAATTTCACCTGGGGACTCAGGCCTCCTCTCGTTTTCAGACTTGGAACTCCGCTTCCTTCTCGGTTTGTAAAAGGGGTGTTAGGCCACAGTCGAGTTGAATTTGTACCTGGAGATTGTATTGAGAATGCTCGGGGAGTCAGGTCTCCACTCTTCTTGTGAGTTGATCCTCGAGGATACATTTGAATCTGTTCAGTGGAATCAGACAATATCTCGAGTGGGTGGGGACACTGGTACCTTTTCCAATTGTGTTTTGAAACCCTGTGGATATTCCCGAGTTTCAAGGTGGTACTGGCCTCCTTGTACTGTGCAACGGGAATGTCCGGATTCCATTCCAGACATAGCAGTGGGATCGACTGTCATCTGGGAAAGAGAACTGGAAACAGGGCACTTTGTCAGTTGTGGCAGGAAACTCGGTGTTCTTCTTGATTGGGATGGAGTAGGTCGATGTAATTTTTCAGTCACATAAAGGATGTTAAGAACCTTCTGGAGTTTCCAACGGGAACGTGGGACTGCCCTTGAGAATCTGCAATGGAAATGCTCCTTATCTTGCCTTTAGGGCAAAATCTTGTTGTTTCTCTCGAGTTGCGGAGGGAAGCTTCGTATCTCTCTCCAGTTGCGAAGGGAACCTAGGAAATCGCTCATGTTGCTTCAGGGAATTCAGGTCTCCTGTCATCTTGGAAGGGGTACTTCGGGATTACTCTTGAGACGTGGAATGGGAATAGGGCCTCCTCTGCTGTTGAGTCGGAAAAACGTGTGCTCCTCTCCAGTGGGGACAGCTATGTCGTGTAGTTTTTGAGTCGCATAAAGGGTGTCAATTACCCATTCGAATTTCAAGCGGGAATGTGGGATTTCTCTTGAGACTCTGCAATGAAAAATTTCCTCATCTGGCATTGAAGGGATAATCTTGTGGTTTTTCTCGAGTTGCGGCTGGAAGCTTGGGGTTCTTCTCGAGTTGTGACGGAGACCTCCGGAACTCTCTCGTGTTGTCCCATGGAAGTCAGGTCTCCTATCATGTTGGAAGGGAAACCTCGGGATTCCTCTCTAGGCACAGCAGAGGAATAGGGCCGCATCTAGCGTTGAGCCGGTCAACTGTGTGTTCCTCTCCAGTGGCTACAGGGATCTCGGAGTTGCTACGAAGGTTTTACTAGGGGGTCAGGTTTCATTTCGATTTGAGGCATGGAATTCTGCTTTCCTTTCGAGTTATAAAAAATGAATCTGTCCTCATGTCGTGATCAGGCCGTTCATTAGGGCTTTTTCTATAGGCTCATCATGGGTGTCAGGTATCCTGTCCTGTTGTGATGTCATAGTCGGTTTTACTTTGGAGCTTTGCTAGATCCTCAGGACATACCTCGCTTGGAGGGGGAACTCATAGCAGCGGGTAGCTTGTAGTCTCTCTCGAGTTATGACAGGGACTTCAGGAACTCGCTCGTTTTGCTTCTTAGAAGTCAGGTCTCCTTTCGTGTTGCAAGGAAAGCTTCGGGATTACCCTCGAGGTGTGGAATGGGAATAGGGCCTCATCTAAGAATGAGTCTGTATATTGTGTTCTCCTCTCCTGTGGGGACTGCTATGTCAGGGAATTTTTGTGTCGCATAAAGGGTGTCAAGTACCCCAACAAGTTTCAAGCGGGAATGTGGGATTTCTCTTGAGACTCTGCTGCAGAAAATTTCCTCATCTCGCATTGATGGGCGAATTTTTTGGTTTTTGTCCAGCTCAGGCTGGTAGCTTGTAGTTTCTCTTGAGTTGCGACGGGGATCTCAGGATATTGCTGGTGTTGTCCCTGGGAAGTAGGGTCTCCTTTCGCATTGGAACGGAACCACGGTATTCTTCCCATGGCGCAGCAGAGGAGTAGGGCTGAATCTAGCGTTGTGTAGGTAAATTGTGTGCTCTTCCTCAGTGGGGCCGGTTATGTTGGGGAAGTTTTGAGTCGCATAAAGGGTTTCAAGTACCCGTACGAGTTTCAAGCGGAAATGTGGGATATCTCTTGAGACTCTGCAGCAGAAAAGTCCCTCATCATGCCTTGAGGGCAGAATGTTGTGGTTTTTCTTGAGTTGCGCCGGAAACCTTGGAGTCCCTCTCAAATTGGGACGGGGACCTCAGGAACTCGCTCCCATGGACCATGGAAAGTCAGGTCACCTTTCGTGTTGGAAGGGCAACTTAGAGATTCCTGTCGAGGCGTGGAATGGGAATTGGGCCTCATCTAGAGATGAGTCCGTTAATTGTGTGCTCCTCTCCTGTGGGGACGGCTTAATCAGGGAGCTTTTTGTGTCGCAGAAAGGGTGTCAACTATCCGTTAGAACTTAAACCGGGAATGTGGGGTTTCTCTTGAGACTCTGCAGCAGAAATATTCCTCATCTCACATTGATGGGGAGTCTTTTGATTTTTCTCGAGTTGCGGCACTAAGCATATGGTCTCTCTCGAGCTACGTCGGGGACCACAGGAACTCGCTCGTGTTGCTTCAGGGAAGTCAGGTCTCCTTTCGTGTTGCAAGAATGTTTCTGGATTAACTGGAGTCATCGAGAGAATAGGGCCTCATCGAGGAATCAGTCTGTAAATTGTGTTCTCCTCTCCGTGCAGGCAGCCATTTCATGGAACTTTTTGAGTCACATAAAGTGTGTCAAGTACCCGTAAGAGTTTCAAGCGGAAATATGGGATGTCTCTTGAGACTCTGCAGCGGAAAATTTCTCATCTCACACTTAAGGTAGAATCTTGTAGTTTTTCTCAAGTTGTGGCAGGAAGCTTGGGGACCCTCTCAAGTTGTGCCGGGGACCTCAGGAATTCACTCGTGGTGCTTCAGCGAAGTCATGTCTCCTTTCGTTTTGCAAGAAGAGCTTCGGGATTACTCTCGAAGCGTGGAATGGGAATAGGGCCTCATCAAATGTTGAGTCCGTAAATTGTTTGCTCCTCTCCAGTGGGGACGGCATAGTCAGGGAACATTTTGTATCACAGAAAGTGTTTCAAGTACCCTTTCGAGTTTCAAGTGGGGATTTGTGATTTCTCTTGAGACTCTGCAGGAGAAATGTTCCTCATCTCGCATTGAAGAGAGAATCTTGTGGTTTATCTCGAGTTGCAGCTGAAAGCTTGGGGTCCCTTTTGGGTTGAGATGGGGATCTCAGGAACTGGCTAGTGTAGCCCAAGGGAAGTCAGGTCTCCTTTCTTCTGATAGGGGAACTTCGAGATTACTCTTTAGGCGTGGAATGGGAATAGGGCATCATCTAAAGTTGAGTCCATAAATTGTGTTCTCCTCTTACGTGGGGAGAGCTATGTCAGGGAATGTCTTGAGTCGCATAAAGGGTGTCAAGTACCCGTTCGAGTTTCAAGCGGGAATGTGGGATTTCTCTTGAGACTCTGCAGGGGAAATTTTCCTCATCTCACCTTGAGTGCAGAATCTTGTGGTTTTTCTGTGGTGTGGCATGAAGCTTGGGGTCCTTCTCGAGTTGCGATGGGCCTTCAGATATTCCCTGGTCATGCCCCAGGGAAGTCAGGTCTCCTTGTGTGTTGGAAGGGAAATTTCGGGTTTATTCTGGAGGCGTGGAATGGCAAATGGAAGTCATCTAGAAATGAGTCCTTAAATTGTGTGCTCCTCTCCAGCAGGGACGGCTTAGTCAGGGAACTTTTATAATTGCCGAAAGGGTGTCAACTACCCGTTCGAATTTCAAGCGGGAATGTGGGTTTTCCCTTGAGATTCTGCAGCAGAAAATTCCTCATCTCGCATTGCTGGGGGAATCTCGTGATTTTTATCGAGTTGCGGCCGGAAGCTTGTAGACCCTCTCGAGTTGTGACAGTGACCTCAGAACCTAGCTCTTTTTACTTCAAGGAGGTCAGGTCACTGTTCATTTTGCAAGGGGAGCTTCGGGATTACACTCGAGGCATAGAATGGGAATATGGCCTCATCTAAATTTGAGTCCTTAAATTGTGTTCTCCTCTCCAGTGGGGACAGCTATGTCAGCGAATGTCTTGAGTCGCATAAAGCGTGTCAAGTACCCGTTCGAGTTTCAAGTGGGAATGTGTGATTTCTGTTTAGACTCTGCAGCAGAAATATTCCGCATCTCGCATTGAGGGGAGAATCTTGTGGTTCTTCTCTAGTTGCAGCTGAAAGCTTGGGTTCCCTTTCGTGTTAAGACGGGGATCTCAGGAAATCGCTCCTGTAGCCCCAGGGAAGTCAGGTCTCATTTCCTGTTGTAAAGGGTACTTCGGGATTTATCTCGGGGCATGGAATGTGGATTTGGACTCATCTAGAGATGAGTCTGTTAATTGTGTGCTCCTCTGCAGTGGGGACGGCTTAGTAAGGAAGCTTTCAAGGTTGCAGAAACGGTGTCAAGTACCCGTTCGAATTTAAGCGGGAATGTGGGAATTCCCTTGAGACTCTGCAGCAGAAAATTCCTCATCTCGCATTGATGGGGTAATCTCGTGGTTTTTATCGAGTTGCAGCGGGAAGCTTGTAGTCCTTCTCGAGTTGGGACAGTGACTTCAGATCCTAGCTCTTTTCACTTCAGGGATGTCAGGTCACCCATCTTGTTGCAAGGAGAGCTTCAGGATTACACTCGAGGCATAGAATGGGAATACCACCTTATCTAAAGATGAGTTCATATACTGTTTTCTCCTCTCAAGTGGGGACAGCTATATCAGGGAATGTCTTGAGTCGCATAAAGGGTGTCAAGTACACATTGGAGTTTAAAGCGGGAATGTGGGATTTCTCTTGAAACTCTGCAAGGGAAATTTTCCTCACCTCATGTTGAGTGCACAATCTTGTTTTTCACGAGATGTGGCGGGAAGCTATGGGTCCTTCTCAAGTTTCGACGGGGACTTCAGTAACTCGCTCGTGTTGCCCCAGGGAAGCCAGGTCTCATTTCGTGTTGGAAGGGAAACTTTGGGATTATTCTCGAGGCGTGGAATGGGAATTGGAAGTCATCTAGAGATGAGTCCGTAAATTGTGTGCTCCTCTCCAGTAGGGACAGCTTAGTCAGGGAACTTTTATGGTTGCAGAAATGGCGAAAAGTACCCGTTCCAATTTCAATTGGGAATGTGGGATTTCCCTTGAGACTCTGCAGAAGAAAATTCCTCATCTCCCTTTGATGGGGAAATCTCGTGGTTTTATCGAGTTGTGGCGACAAGCTTGTAGTCCCTCTCGAGTTGGGACAGTGGCCTCAGAACCTAGCTTTTTTTACTTCAGAGAAGTCAGGTCACTTTTCTTGTTACAAGGAGAGCCTCGGGCTTTCACTCGAGGAGTAGAATGGGAATAGGGCCCCATCTAAAATTGAGTCCATAAATTGTTTTCTCCTCTCCAGTGGGGACATCTATGTCAGGGAATGTCTTGAGTCACATAAACGGTGTCAAGTACCCGTTGGCGTTTCAAGCGGGAATGTGGGATTTCTCTTCAGACTCTGCAGGGGAAATTTTCCTATTCTCACCTTGAGTGCAGAATCTTGTGGTTTTTCTCGAGTTGAGGCGGGATGCTTGGGGTCCTTCTCGAGTTGCGACGGGGCCCTCACGAACTGGCTCGTGTTTTCCCAAGGATCTCAGGTCACCAATCGTGTGGAAGGGTAACCTCGGGATTCCGTTCGTGGCATGGAATGTGATTTCAGTCTCATCTTGTGTTGAGTCCGTTAATTGTGTGCTCCTCTCCAGTGGGGACGGCTTAGTCAGGGATCTTTTTGCGTCGCAGAAAGGGTTTCAAGTACCCTTTCGAGTTTCAAGCAGGAATGTGTGATTTCTCTTGAGACTCTGCAGCAAAAATATTCCTCATCTCGCATTGAGGGGAGAATCTTTTGGTTTTACTCGAGTTGTGCCTGGAAGCTTGGGGTCCCTTTTGGGTTGCGACGGGGATCTCAGGAACTCGCTCGTGTAGTCCCTGAGAAGTCAGGTCTCGTTTTGTTTTGGTAGGGGAACTTTGGAATAACTCTCGAGGAAAGGAATGGGAATAGGGCCTCAACTAAAGTTGAGTCCATATATTGTGTTCTCCTCTCAAGTGGGGACAGCTGTGTCAGGAATATCTTGAGTCGCATAAAGCTTGTCATGTACCCATTCGAGTTTCATGTGGGAATGTGAGATTTCTCTTGAGTCTCTGCAGGGGAAATTTTCCTAATCTCACCTTGAGTGCACAATCTTGTGGTTTTTCTCAAGATGAGGCCGGAACCTTCAGCTCCTTCTCAATTGCGACGGGGACCTCAGGAATTCGCTCGTGCTGTCCGAGGGACGTCAGGTCTCCAATTGTACTGGAAGGGGAACCTCGTTATTCCGCTCAAGCCGTGGAATGTGATTTGGGTCTCATCTTGCGTTGAGTCCGTTAATTGTGTGCTCTTCTCCAGTGGGGACGGCATAGTCAGGTAACTTTTTGTGTTGCAGAAAGGGTTTCAAGTACTCTTTCGGGTTTCAAGTGAGAATGTGTGATTTCGCTTGAGACTCTGCAGCAGAAATGTTCCTCATCTCGCATTGAGGAGAGAATCTTGTGGTTTTTCTCGAGTTGCAGCTGAAAGCTTGGGGTCCCTTTCGGGTTGCGACGGGGATCTCAGGAACTGGCTAGTGTAGCCCCAGGGAAGTCAGGTCTCCTTTCCTGTTGGAAAGGGTAATTCAGGATTTCTCCTGAGGCATGGAATATGAATTGAGACACATCTATAGATGAGTCCGTTAATTGCGTGCTCCTCTACAGTGCGGACTGCATAGTAAGGGTCCTATTTATGTCACAGAAATGGTGTCAAGTACCCGTTCGAGTTTAAGCGGGAATGTGGGATTTATTTTGAGACTCTGCATGGGAAATTTTCCTCCTCTCACCTTGAGTGCAGAATCTTGTGTTTTTTCTCGTTTTGTGGCAGGAAGCTTTTGGCCCTACTCGATTTCCGACAGGGACTTCAGAAACTCGCGACTGTAGTCCCTGGGAAGTCAGGTCTACTTTTGTTTTCGTAGGGGAACATCGAGATTACTCTCAAGGCGTGAATGAAAATAGGGATCAGCTAAATTTGAGTCCATAAATTGTGTTGTCCTCTGAATTAGGGACAGCGATATCATGATTGTCTTGAGTCGCATAAAGGGTATCAGTTCCTCTTTCGCGTGTCAAGCGGTAATGTGGGATTTCTCTTCAGACTCTGCAGGGGAATTTTTCCTCATCTCACCTTGACTGCAGAATCTTGTGGTTTTTCTCACGTTGCGGAGGGAAGCTTGGGGCACTTCTCGGGTTGTGACAGGGACCTCAATACCTCACACTGTAGTCCCTGGGAAGTCAGGTCTCCTTTCGTTTTGATAGGGGAATTTGGGGTTACTAGTGAGGCCTGGAAGGGAAAAAGGCCTTCATTACTGTTGAGTTCATAAATTATGTTCTCCTCTCAAGTGGGGACTGCTATGTCAGGGAATGTCTTGAGTCGCATAAAGGGTATCAAGTACACGTTCGCATTTCAAGCGGGAATGTGAGATTTCTCTTGAGACTCTGCAGGGAAGATTTTCCTCATGTCACTTTGAGTGCAGAATCTTGTGGTTTTAGTCTTGTTGCGGCGAGAAGCTTAGGGTCCTTCTCGAGTTACAAAAGGGACCTCAAAAACACGCTCTTGTAGTCCCTGGGAATTCAAGTCTCCTTTCGTTTTGGTAGGGGAACATCGGGATTACTATCGAGTCATGGAATGGGAATAGGGCCTCATCTAAAGTTGAGTCCATAAACTGTGTTCTCCTCACAAGTATCGACAGCCTTGTCAGGGAATTTCTTGAGTCACCTAAAGTGTGTTAAGTACCTGTTCGTGTTTGTAGTGCGAATGTGGGATTTCTCTAGAGACTCTACAGGGGAAATACTCCTCATCTCACCTTGAGTGAAGAATCTTGTGGTTTCTCTCGAGTTGAGGCTGGAAGCTTGGGTTCCTTCTGGAGTTGCGAAAGGGAACACAGGATCTCGCTCGTGTAGCCCCTGGGAAATCAGGTTTCCTTTCGTTTTGGTAGGGGAACATTGGGATTATTCTTGAGGCATGGAATGGGAATAGGGCCTCATCTAAAGTTGAGTCCATAAATTGTGTTCTCCTCTCAAGTGGGGACAGCTATGTCAGGGAATGTCTTGAGTCACATAAAGGGTGCCAAATGCCCAATCGCATTTCAATCGGGAATGTGGGATTTCTCTTGTGACTGCAGGGGAAATTTTCCTCATCTCACCTTGAGTAGAGTATATTGAGGTTTTTCTCGAGTTGCGGCGGGAAGCTTGGGGTCCTTCTCGAGTTGTGACAGGGACCTCAGGAACTCGCTCGTAAGTCCCTGGGAAGTCAGGTCTCCTTTCGTTTTGGTAGGGGAACATCGGGATTATTCTCGAGGTGTGCAATGGGAATAGGGCTTCATCTAAATTTGAGTCCATAAAATGTGTTCTCCTCTCAAGTGGCGAGAGTTAAGTCAGGGAAATTCTTGAGTGGCATAAACGGTGTCAAGTACCGATTCGCGTTTCAAGCGGGTATGTTGGATTACTCTTGTTTCTATGCATTGGAAATTTTCCTCATCTCTCCGTTACTGCCGAATCTTGTGTTTTTTCTCTAGTTGCCCCGGGAAGCTTGGGGTCTTCCTGGAGTTGCGACAGGGACCTCAGGAAGTCGATGGTGTAGGCCCTGGGAAGTCAGATCTACTTTTCTTTTGGTAGGGGAACATCGGAATTATTCTCAAGGCGTGGAAAGGGAATAGGGCCTCATCTAAAGTTGCGTCCAAAAAGTGTGTTCTCCTCTCAAGTGGGGACAGCTATGTCAGGGAATGTCTTGAGTCGCATAAAGGGTGTCAAGTGCCCGACTGCTTTTAAATCAGGAATGTGGGATTTCTCTTGAGACGCTGCAGGGGAAATTTTCCTCACCTCATCTTGAATAGAGAATATTGTGTTTTTTCTCGAGTTTCAGCGGGAAACTTGGTGTCCTTCTCGAGTTGCGACACAGACCTCAGAAACTAGCTCATGTGTTCCTCAGAACTCTGCTCTTCCTTCGTTTTGTTAGGGGAACATCAGGATTACTCTCGAGGCGTGGAATGAGAATAGGGCCTCATCTAAAGTTGAGTCCATAAACTGTGTTCTCCTCTCAAGTGGGGACAGGTATGTCAGGGAATATTTTGAGTCTCATAAAGGGTGTCAAAAACCCTTTTGCTTTTCAAGCGGGAATGGGGGGTTTCTCTTGAGACTCTGCAGGGGAACTTTTCCTCATCTCACCATGAGTGCAGAATTTTGTAGTTTTTCTCGAGTTGCGGCGGGAAGCTTGGGGTCTTTCTCGAGTTGCGACAGGACCTCAGGAACTCGCTCGTGTTTTCACTGGGAAGTCAGTTCTCCTTTTTTTAATTAGAGGAACATCAGGATTACTCTCGAGGCATGGAATGGGAATAGGGCCTCATCTAATGTGGAGTCCATACACTCTGTTCTCCTCTCAAGTGGCAAGAGCTATGTCAGGGAAACTCTTGAGTCGCATAAAGGGTGTCAAGTGATGATTCGCGTTTCAAGCATGAATGTTGGATTACTCTTGAGTTTCTGCATGGGAAATTTTCCTCATTACACCTTTACTGCCAAATCTTGTGATTTTTATTGAGTTGGGGCGGGAATATTGGGTTGTTTCTGGAGTTCCGACAGGGACCTCCGGAACTCGCTGGTGTAGTCCCTGGATAGTCATGTCTCCTTTCATTTTGGTAGGGGAACATCGGGATTACACTCGAGGCATGGAATGGGAATAGGGCCTCATCTATGCTTGAGTCCATAAATTATGTTTTCCTCTTACGTGGGGATAGCTATGACAGGGAATGTCTTTAGTTGCATAAAGGGTGTCACGTACCCGTTCGCGTTTCAAGCAAATATGTGGGATTTATCTTGAGACTCTGCAGGGGAAATTTTCCTCATCACACCTTGAGTGCAGAATCTTGTGGTTTTTCTCAAGTTGCTGTGGGAAGCTTGGGTCCCTTCTCGAGTTGCGACAGGGAGCTCAGTACCTGGCTCTGTAGTCCCTGGGAAGTCAGGTCTCCTTTCGTTTCGGTAGGGGAATTCGGGATTACTAGCGAGGCCTGGAAGGGGAATAGGGCTTCATTACTGTTGAGTCCATAATTTGTGTTCTACTCTCAAGTACGGACAGCTATGTCAGGGAATGTCTTGGGTCGCATAAAGGGTGTAAAGTACCCGTTCCCATTTCAAGCGGGAATGTGAGATTTCTCTTGAGACCCTGTAGGGGAGATTTTCCTCATGTCACCTTCAGTGCGGAATCTATTGGTTTTTCTCTTGTTGCGGCGGGAAGCTTGGGGACTTTCTCGAGTTATGAAAGGGACCTCAAAAACACGCTCTTGTAGTCCCTGGGAATTCAAGTCTCCTTTCGTTTTGTTATGGGAACATCAGGATTATTATCCAGCCATGGAATGGGAATCGGACCTCATCTAAATTTGAGGCCATATATTGTGTTCTCTAATCAAGAGGGGACAGCTATGTCAGGGAATTTCTTCAGTCGCATAAAGGGTGTCATATACCAGTTCGGGTTTCAACCGGGAAATTGGGAATTCTCTTGAGACTCTGCAGGGGAAATTTTCCTCATCTCACCATGAGTGCAGAATCTTGTGGTTTCTCTCGTATTGTGGCTGGAAGCTTTGGGCCCTTCTCGATTGGCGGCGGGGACATCAGAAACTCGCTTGTGTAGTCCCTGGGAAGTCAGGTCTCCTTTCGTTTTGGTAGGGGAATATCGGCATTACTCTCAAGGCGTGGAAGGGGAATAGGGCCGCATCTAAAGTTGAGTCCATAAATTGTATTCTCCTCTCAAGTATGGACAGCTTTGTCAGGGAATGTCTTGAGTCGCCTAAAGTGTGTCAAGTACCCGATCACGTTTCTAGCGGGAATGTGGGATTTCTTTTGTGATGCTACAGGGGAAATTTTCCTCATCTCACCTTGAGTGCAGAATCTTGTGATTTTCTCGAGTTGAGGCGGGATGCTTGGGGTCCTTCTCGAGTTGCGACAGGGACCTCAGGATCTCCCTCGTGTAGCCCCTGATAATCAGGTCTCCTTTCTTTTGGTAGGGGAACATCAGGATTACTAGCAGTGCGTGGTAGGGTAATAGGGCATCATTAAAGTTTACTCCATAAATTGTTTTCTACACTCAAGTACGGACAGCAATGTCAAAAAATGTCTTGCGTCAGATAAAGGGTGTCAAGTACCCGTTCGCATTTCAAGCGGGAATGTGGGATTTCTCTTGAGACTCTGCAGGGGAGATTTTCCTCATTTCCCCTTGAGTGCAGAATCTTGTGGTTTTTCTCAAGTTGCGGCGGGAAGCTTGGATCCCTTCTCGAGTTGGGACCTCAGTACCTCGCTCTGTAGTCCCTGGGAAGTCAGGTCTCCTTTTGTTTTGGTAGGGGAATTCAGGATTACTAGCGAGGCCTGGAAGGGAAATAGGGCCTCATTAAAGTTGAGTTCATAAATTGTGTTCTACTCTCAAGTACGCACAGCTATGTCAGGGAATGTCTTGAGTCACATAAAGGGTGTCAAGTACCCGTTCGCATTTCAAGCGGGAATGTGAGATTTCTCTTGAGACTCTGCAGGGGAGATTTTCCTCATGCCACCTTGAGTGCAGAATCTTGTGGTATTTCTCTTGTCGTGGCGGGAAGCTTGGGGTCTTCCTCGAGTTACGAAAGGGACCTCAAAAACACGATCTTGTAGTCCATGGGAATTCAAGTCTCCTTTTCTTTTGGTAGGGGAACATCGAGATTACTATCGAGCCATGGAATGGGAATAGGCCTCATCTAAACTTGAGGCCATAAATTGTTTTCTCCTCTCAAGAGGGGACAGCTATGTCAGGGAATGTCTTGGGTTGCATAAAGGGTGTCAAGTACCCGTTTGGGTTTCAACCGGGAATTTGGGATTTCTCTTGAGACTCTGCAGGGGAACTTTTCCTCATCTCACCATGAGTGCAGAATCTTCTGTTTTCTCTCGCATTGTGGCAGGACGTTTTGGGCCCTTCTCGATTTACGACAAGGACTTTAAGAACTCACTAGTGTAGTCCCTGGGAAGTCAAGTCTCCTTTCGTTTTGTTAGGGGAATATCGGGATTACTCTCAAGGCTGGGAAGGGGAATAGGGCCTCATCTAAATTTGAGTCCATAAATTGTGTTCTCCTCTCAAGTATGGACAGCCTTGTCAGGGAATATCTTGAGTCGCCTAAAGTGTGTCAAGTATCCGTTCGCGTTTGTAGTGCGAATGTGGGATTTCTCTTGAGACTCTACAGGGGAAATTCTCCTCATCTCACCTTGAGTGAAGAATCTTGTGGTTTTTCTCGAGTTGAGGCGGGAAGCTTGGGGTCCTTCTCGAGTTGTGACAGGGAACTCAGGATCTCGCTCGTGTAGCCCCTGGGAAATCAGGTCTCCTTTCGTTTTGGTAGGGGAACATTGGGATTACTCTCGAGGTGTTGAATGGGAATAGCGCCTCATCTAAAGTTGAGTCCATAAATTGTGTTCTCCTCTCAAGTGGGGACAGCTATGTCAGGGAATGTCTTGAGTCGCATAAAATGTGTCCAGTACCCGTTCGCGTTTCAAGAGTGAATGTGAAATTTCTCCTGAAACTCTGCATTGGAAATTTTCCCCATCTCACCTTGAGTGCAGAATCTTGTGGGTTTTCTCGAGTTGCGGCGGGAAGCTTGGGTCCTTCTAGAGTTGCAACAGGTACCTCAAGAACTCGATCATGTAATTTCTGGGAAGTCAGGTCTCCTTTCGTGTTGGTAGGGGAATATTGGTATTACTATCGAGGTGTGGAAAGGGAATAGTGCCTCATTTTTGTTGGCCCATAAATTGTGTACTCCTTTCAATTGAGGACAGCTATGTCAAGGAATGTCTTGAGTCGCATAAAGAGTGTCAAGTACCCGCTAGCGTTTCAAGCGGAAATGTGGATTTTTTCTTGAGATTGCAGGGGGAATTTTCCTCTTCTCACCTTGAGTGCAGAATCTTGTGGGTTATCTCGAGTTGCGGCGGGAAGTTTGGGGACCTTCTCGAGTTGCGAATTAACCCCAGGAACTCGCTCGTGTAGTACCTGGGAAGTCAGGTCTCCTTTCGTTTTAGTAGGTGAATATCGGCATTACTCTCAAGGCATAGAAGGGCAATAGCGCTTCATTAATGTTGAGTCCATAAATTGTGTTCTCCTCTCATGTGGGGACAGCGATGTCAGGGAATGTCTTGAGTCGCATAAAGGGTGTCCAGTACCTGAGCGCGTTTCAAGCAGGAATGTGGGATTTCTCTTGAGACTTTGCAGGGGAGATTTTCCTGATCTCAACTTGAGTGCAAAATCTTGTGGCTTTTCTCCAGTTGCGGCACAAAGCTTGAGTTCCTTTTCGAGTTGGGAAAGGGAGCTCAAGAACACGCTCGTGTAGTCCCTGGTAAGTCAGGTCTCCTTTTGTTTTAGTAGGGGAACATCGGGATTACTCTCGAAACGTGGAATGGGAATAGGGCCTCATCTAAAGTTGAGTCCATAAATTGTGCTCTCCTCTCGTGTGGACAGCTATGTTAGGGAATGTCTTGAGTCGCATAAAGGGTGTCAAGTATCCGTTCGCATTTCAAGCTGGAATGTGGGGTTTCTCTTTAGACACTGCGAGGGAAATTTTCCTCATCTCACCTTTAGTGAAGAATTTTGTGGCTTTTCTCCAGTTGCGGCGTGAAGCTTGGTGTCCTTCTCGAGCTGCGACAGGGACCTCAGGAACTCGCTCGTGTAGTCCCTGGGAAGTCAGGTCTCCTTTCGAATTTGTAGGGAATATGGGGATACAAGAGAGGTGTGGAAGGGGAATAGGGCCTCATTAAAATTGAGTCCATCAATTGTGTTCTCCTCTCAAGTACGGACAGCTATGTCAGGGAATGTCTTGCGTCACATAAAAGGTGTCAATTACCCGTTCGTGTTTCATGCGGGAATGTGGGATTTCTCTTGAGACTCTGCAGGGGAGATTTTCCTCATGTCACCTTGAGTGCAGAATCTTGTGGTTTCTCTATTGTTGCGGCGGGAAGCTTGGGGCCCTTCTCGAATGTGACAGCGACCTCCGGAACTCGCTCAAGTAGTCCCTGGGAAGTCAGGTCTCCTTTCTTTTTGGTAGGGGAACATCGGGAATGCTCTCAAGGCGTGGAATGGGAATAGGGCCTCATCTAAATTTGAGTCCAAAAATTGTTTTCTCCTCTCCAGTATGGACAGCTATGTCAGGGAATGTCTTGAGTGGCATAAAGGGTGTCAAGTACCCATTCGCGGGAATGTTGGATTTCTCTTGAGACTCTGCAGGAGAAATTTTCCCCATCTCATCTTGAGTGCAGAAACTTGTGGTTTTTTTCTTGTTTCGGCGGGAAGCTTTGGTCCTTTCTCGAGTTGCGACAGGGACCTCAGGAACTCGCTCGAGTAGTCCCTGGGCAGTCAGGTCTCCTTTCGTTTTGGTAGGGGAACATCGGGATTACTCTCAGGGCATGGAAATGGAATACTGTCTCATCTAAAGTTGAATCCCTAAATTGTGTTCTCCTCTCAAATTGGGACAGCTATGGTAGGGAATGTCTTGAGTCGCATAAAGGTTGTCAAGTACCAGTTGGCGTTTCATGCGGGAATGTGGGATTTCTCTGGAGACTCTGCAGGGGAAATTTTCCTCAACTCACCTTGAGTGCAGATATTGTGGTTTTTTCGTGTTGCGGCGGGAAGGTTGGGTCCTTCTCGAGTTGTGACCTGGACCTCAGGAACTCGATCGTGTAGTCCCGGGGAAGTCAGGTCTCCTTTCGTTTTGGTAGGGGAACATCAGGATTACGCTCGAGGCGTTTAACGGGAATAGTGCCTCATCTAAAATTGATTCCATAAAATATTTCTCCTCTCAACTGGGGACAGCTATGTCAAGGAATGTCTTGAGTTGCATAAAGGGTGTCAAGTACCCAGTTCACTTCAAGTGGGAATGTGAGATTTCTCTTGAGATTCTGCAGGTGAAATTTTCCTTATCTCACGTTGAGTGCAAAATCTTGTGGTTTTTCTCGAGAGGCGACGGGAAAATTGGGGTCCTTCTCGAGTTCCGACATGGACCTCAGGAACTCGCTCGTGTATTCCCTGGGAAGTCAGGTGTCCTTTCATTTTGGTAGGGGAACATTGGGATTACTCTTGAGCTGTGGAAAGGCAATAGGGCCTCATCTAAAGTTGAGTCCATAAATTGTGTTCTCTTCTCAAGTGGGGACAGCTGTGTCAGGGAATGTCTTGAGTCACATAAACGGTGTCAAGTAACTATTCGTGTTTCAAACCTGAATGTGGCATTTCTCTTGAGATTCTGCAGGGGAAATTTTCCTCAGCTCACATTGAATGCAGAATGTTGTGGTTTTTCCGGAGTTGCGGCGGGATGTTTGGGGTCCTTCTCGAGTTGTTGCAGGGACCTGAGGAACTCGCTCGGGTATTCCCTGGTATATCAGGTCTCCTTTCCTTTTGGTAGGGAAATATCGGGATTACTCTCGTGGTGTGGAATGGGGATAGGGCCTCATCTAAATTTGAGTCCATAAATTGTGTTATAATCTCAAGTGGGAAGAGCTATGTCGGGGAATGTCTTGAGTCACATAAAGGGAGTCAACCCATTTGAGTTCAAGCGGGAATGTGGGAGGTCTCTTGAGATTCTGCAGGGTAAATTTTCCTCATTTCACCTTGAGTGCAGAATCTTGTTTTTTTTCTCCTTTTGCGGCAGGAAGCTTGGTGTCCTTCTCGAGTTGCTACAGGGACCTCAGGAACTCGCTCCTGTGTCCCTAGAAAGTCAGGTCTCCTTTCGGGATTACTCTCGAGGCATGGAATGGGAATACGGGCCCATTTAATGTTGAGTCCATAAATTGTGTTCTCCTCTCAAGTGCGTACAGCTATGTCAGGGGATGTCTTGAGCAGCATCAGTTCAGTTCAGTTCAGTCGCTCAGTCGTGTCCGACTCTCCGTGACCCCATGAATCACAGAACGCCAGGCCTCCCTGTCCATCACCAACTCCCGGAGTACACTCAAACTCATGTCCACAAAGTCGGTGATGCCATCCAGCCATCTCATTCTCCGTCGTCCCCTTCTCCTCCCGCCCCCAACCTTTCCCAGCATCAGGGTCTTTTCCAGTGAGTCAACTCGTCGCATGAGGTGGCCAAAGTATTGCAGGTTCAGCTTTAGCATCAGTCCCTCCAATGAACATCCAGGATTGATCTCCTTTAGAATGGACTGGTTGGATCTCCTTGCAGTATAAGGGACTCTCAAGAGTCTTCTCCAACACCACAGTTCAAAAGCATCTATTCTTCGGCGATCAGCCTTCTTCACAGTCCAACTCTCACATCCATACATGACCACGGGAAAAACCATTGCCTTGACTAGACGGACCTTGGTTGGCAAAGTAATGTCTCTGCTTTTCAATATACTATCAAGGTTGGTCATAACTTTCCTTCCAAGGAGCAAGCGTCTTTTAATTTCATGGCTGCAATCAGCATCTGCAGTGATTTTGGAGCCCAAAAAAACAAAGTCTGACACTGTTTCCACTGGTTTTCCATCTATTTCCCATGAAGTGATGGGACCAGATGCCATGATCTTTGTTTTCTGAATGTTGAGCTTCAAACCAACCTTTTCACACTCCTCTTTCACTTTCATCAAGAGGCTTTTGAGTTCCTCCTCACTCTCTGCCATAAGGGTAGTGTCATCTGCATATCTGAGGTTATTGATATTTCTCCCAGCAATCTTGATTCCAGCTTGTGCTTCTTCCAGCCCAGCGTTCCTCATGATGTACTCTGCATATAAGTTAAATAAGCAAGGTGACAATATACACCTTTTCCTATTTGGAACCAGTCTGTTGTTCCATGTCCAGTTCTAACTGTTGCTTCCTGACCTGCATACAGGTTTCTCCAGAGGCAGGTCAGGTGGTCTGGGATTCCCATCTCTTTCAGAATCTTCCACAGTTTATTGTGATCCACACAGTCAAAGGCTTTGGCATAGTCAATGAAGCAGAAATAGATGTTTTTCTGAAACTCTCTTGCTTTCTCCATGATCCAGCGGATGTTGGCAATTTGATCTCTGGTGCCTCTGCCTTTTCTAAAACCCGCTTGAACATCTGGGAGTTCACGGATCACATATTGCTGAAGCCTGGCTTGGAGAATTTTGAGCATGACTTTGCTAGCGTGTGAGATGAGGGCAATTGTCCGGTAGTTTGAGCATTCTTTGGCATTGCCTTTCTTTGGGATTGGAATGAAGACTGACCTCTTCCAGTCCTGTGGCCACTGCTGAGTTTTCCGAATCTGCTGGCATATTGAGTGCAGCACTTTCACAGCATCATCTTTCAGGACATGAAATAGCTCAACTGGAATTCCGTCACCTCCACTAGCTTTGTTAGTAGTGATGCTTTCTAAGGCCCACCACTTCACATTCCAAGATGTCTGGCTCTAGGTCAGTGATCACGTTATCGTGACTATCTTGGTCGGGAAGATCTTTTTTGTACAGCTCTTCTGTGTATTCTTGCCACCTCTTCTTAATATCTTCTGCTTCTGTTAGGTCCATACCATTTCTGTCCTTTATCGAGCCCATCTTTGCATGGAATGTTCCCTTGGAATCTCTAATTTTCTTGAAGAGGTCTCTTGTTTTTCCTATTCTGTTGTTTTCCTCTATTTCTTTGCATTGATCACTGAGGAAGTCTTTCTTATCTCTCCTTGTTATTCTTTGGAACTCTGCATTCAGATGCTTATATCTTTCCTTTTCCCCTTTGCTTTTCGCCTCTCTTCTTTTCACAGCTATTTGTAAGGCCTCCTCAGACAGCCATTTCGCTCTTTTGCATTTCTTTTCCATGGGGATGGTCTTGGTCCCTGTCTCCTGTACAATGTCACGAACCTCCGTCCAGAGCTCATCAGGCACTCTATCTATCAGATCTAGTCCCTTAAATCTATTTCTCACTTCCACTGTATAATCATAAGGGATTTGATTGAGGTCATATCTGAATGGTCTAGTGGTTTTCCCTACTTTCTTCAATTTAAGTCTGAACTTCGCAATAAGGAGTTCATGATCTGAGCCACAGTCAGCTCCTGGTCTTGTTTTTGTTAACTGTATACAGCTTTCCCATCTTTGGCTGCAAAGAATATAATCAATCTGATTTCGGTGTTGACCATCTGGTGATGTCCATGTGTAGAGTCTTCTCTTGTGTTGTTGGAAGAGGGTGTTTGCTATGACCAGTGAATTCTCTTGACAAAACTCTATTAGCCTTTGCCCTGCTTCATTCCGTGCTCCAAGGCCAAATTTGCCAGTTACTCCAGGTGTTTCTTGACTTCCTACTTTTGCATTCCAGTACCCTAGAATGAAAAGGACATCTTTTTTGGGTGTTAGTTCTAAAAGGTCTTGTAGGTCTTCATAGAACTGATTAACTTCAGCTTCTTCAGCATTACTGGTTGGGGCATAGGCCTGGATTACTGTAATATTGAATGGTTTGCCTTGGAAACGAACAGAAATCATCCTGTCATTTTTAAGATTGCATCCAAGTACTGCATTTCGCACTCTTTTTTTGACCATGATGGCTACTCCATTTCTTCTCAGGGATTCCTGCCCACAGTAGTAGATATAATCGTCATCTGAGTTAAATTCACCCATTCCAGTCCATTTTAATTCACTGATTCCTAGAATGTCTATGTTCACTCTTGCCATCTCCTGTTTGACCACTTCCAATTTGCCTTGATTCATGGACCTAACATTCCAGGTTCCTATGCAATATTGCTCTTTACAGCACCGGACCTTGCTTCTATCACTGGTCACATCCACAACTGGGTATTTGTTTTGCTTTTGCTCCATCCCTTTATTCCTTCTATAGTTATTTCTCCACTGAGCTCCAGTAGCATACTGGGCACCTACCGACCTGGGGAATTCCTCATTCAGTATCCTATCATTTAGCCCTTTGTCACTGGTCATGGGGTTCTCAAGTCAAGTATACTGAAGTGGTTTGCCATTCCCTTCTCCAGTGGACCATATTCGGCTGTGGTCCATGTGATCAGATTGGCTAGTTTCCTGTGATTATGATTTCAGTTTTTCTGCCCTCTGGTGCCCCCTAGCAATACCTACCGTCTTATTTGGGTTTCTCTTACCTTGGTCATGGAAAATCTCTTCACAGCCGCTCCAGCAAAGTGCAGCTGCTGTACCTTACCTTGGACGAGGGGTATCTCCTCAAGGCCGCCCCTCCTGACCTTGAACGCGGAGTAGCTCCTCTCGGCCCTCCTACGCCCGCGCAGCCACCGCCTGTTGGACGTGGGGTAGCTCCTCTCGGCCGCCGGCCCTGGCCTCAGGCGTGGGGTAGCTCCTCACGGCCGCACCTCTTTGTGTGGTTCGTTGCGCCGGGGCCGGCGTCTCTCGCGTCGCGTCTGCGCCGCCAGGGCAGGCGTCTCTCGCGTCGCGCAGCATAAAGTGTGTCAATTACCCTTTCGCGTTTCAAGCAGGAATATGGGATTTCTCTTGAGACTCTGCAGGGAACATTTTCCTCATCTCATCTTCAAGGCAGAATCTTGTGTTTCTTTCTCGAGTTGCGGCGGGTAGCTTGGGGTCCTTCTCAATTTGCGACAGGGACCTCTGGAACTCACTCGTGTAGTCCCTGTGAAGCCAGGTCTCCTTTCGTTTTGTTAGGGGAACATATGGATTACTCTCGAGGTGTGGAAAGGGAATAGGGCCTTATCTATTTTGAGCCCATAAATTGTGTTCTCCTTTCAAGTGAGGACAGCTATGTCAGAGAATATCTTGAGTCGCATAAAGGGTGTCCAGCACCCGTTCGCGTTTCAAAAGGGAATGTGGGATTTCTCCTGAGACTCTGCATTGGAAATTTTCCTCATCTCATCTGAGTGCAGAATCGTGTGGTTTTTCTCGAGTTGCTTTGGGAAGCTTGGGGTCCACCTCGAGTTGCGATAGAGACCTCAGGAACTCGCTTGTGGAGTACCAGGGAAGTCAGGTCTTCTTTCGTTTCCGTAGGGGAACATTGGGATTACTAGCGATGCGTGGTAGGGAAATAGGGCCTCATTAATGTTGAGTGCATAAATTGTTTTCTGTTCTCAAGTACGGACAGCTATGTCAGGGAATGTCTTGAGTAGCATAAAGGGTGTCAAGGACCCGTTCGCCTTTCAAGCGGGAATGTGGGATTTCCCTTGAGACTCTGCAGGGGAGATTTTCCTCATCTCAACTTGAGTGCAGAATCTTGTGGGTTTTTTTCGTGTTGTGGCGAGAAGGTTTGGCCCTTCTCAATTTGCGACTGGGACTTCAGAAACTCGCCTGTGTCGTCCCTGGGAAGTCAGGTCTACTTTCGTTTTGGTATGGGAACATCGGGATTACTCTTGAGGCGTGGAATGGAAATAGGTCTCTTCTCAATTTGAGTCCATAAATTGTTTCCTCCTCTCAAGTAGGGACAGCGATGTCAGGGATTGTCTTGAGTCGCATAAAGGGTGTCAATTCCCCTTTCCCGTGTCAAGCACGAATGTTGGATTTCACTTAGACTCTACACGGGAAATTTTCCTCATGTCACCTTGAGTGCAGAATCTTGTGGTTTTTCTTCTGTTGCTGCGGCACACTTGGTGCCCTTCCCGATTTGCAACAGGGACCCCAGGAACTCGCTCGTGTAGTCCCTGGAATCAGGTCTCCTTTCGTTTTTGTAGGGGAACATCGGGATTAATCTCATGGTGTGTAATGGGAATAGGGCCTCATCTAAATTTGAGTACATAAATTGTGTTCTCCTCACAAGTGGGGAAGCTATGTCGGGGAATCACTTGTGTCGCATAAATGGAGTCAAGTACCAGTTCGAGTTTCAAGCGGATATATGTGGTTTCTTTTGAGACTCTGCAGGGTTAAATTTCCTCATTTCACCTCGAGTGCAGAATCTTGTGAAGTCTCTAGAGTTGTGGCTTGAAACTTGGGGTCCTTCTCGAGTTACAAAAGGGACCTCAGGTACACCCTCTTGTAGTCCATGGGAAGTCAAGTCTCCTTTCGTTTTGGTAGGGGAACATGGGGATTACTATCGAGCCATGGAATGGGAATAGGGCCTCATCTAAAGTTGAGGCGATAAATTGTGTTCTCCTCTCAAGTGGGGACAGCTATGTCAGGGAATGTCTTGAGTCGCATAAAGGGTGTCAAGTACCCTTTCCCGTGTCAAGCAGGAATGAGGGATTTCCTTGAGACTCTGCAGGTGAAATATTCCTCACCTCACCTTGAGTGCAGAATCGTGTGGTTTTTCTCGTGTTGCGGCGGGAAGCTTGGGACCCTTCTCGAGTTGTGACAGGGACTTCAGGAACTGGCTCTTGTAGTCCCTGGGAAGACACGTCTCCTTTCGTTTTGGTAGGGGAACATTAGGATTTCTCTTGAGGTGTAGAATGGGAATAGGGCCTCATCTAAAGTTGAGTCCATAAATTGTCTTCTCCTCTCAAGAGGGGACAGCTATATCAGGGAATGTCTTGAGTCGCATAAAGGGTGTCAAAGACCCGTTCGCCTTTCAAGCGGGAATGTGGGATTTCTCTTGAGACTCTGCAGGGGAGATTTTCCTCATCTCACCGTGAGTGAAGAATCTTGTGGTTTTTTTTCGTGTTGTGGCGAGAAGCTTTTGGCCCTTCTCAATATGCGACAGGGACTTCAGAAACTCGCTAGTGTCGTCCCTGGGAAGTCAGGTCTACTTTCGTTTTGGTAGGGGAACATCGGGATTACTCTTGAGGCGTGGAATGGAAATAGGTCTCTTCTAAATTTGAGTCCATAAATTGTGTCCTCCTCTCACGTAGGGACAGCGATGTCAGGGATTGTCTTGAGTCGCATAAAGGGTGTCAATTCCCCTTTCCCGTGTCAAGCGGGAATGTGGGATTTCACTTAGACTCTACATGGGAAATTTCCCTCATGTCACCTTGAGTGCAGTATCTTGTGGTTTTTCTTCTGTTGCTGCTGCAAACTTGGTGCCCTTCTCAATTTGCAACGGGGACCCCAGGAACTCGCTCGTGTAGTCCCTGGAATCAAGTCTCCTTTCGTTTTGGTAGGGGAACATACGAATTACTCTCAAGGCGTGGAATGGGAATAGGGCCTCATCTAACGTTGAGTCCATAAATTGTGTTCTCCTTTCAAGTGGAGACAGCTATGTCAGGGAATGTCTTGAATCGCATAAAGGGTGTCCGGTACACTTTCGTGTTTTAACAGGGAATGTGGGATTTCTCCTGAGACTCTGCATTGGATATTTTCCTCATCTCACCTTGAGTGCAGAATCTTGTGGTTTTTCACGAGTTGTGGCGGGAACCTTGGAGTCTTTCTCGAGGTGCAACAGGGACCTCAGGAACTTGCTCGTGTAGTACTTGGGAAATCAGGTCTTTCGTTTTGGTAAGGGAATATCGGGATTACTCTCGAGACATGGAATGGGATAGGGCCTCATGTAAATTCGAATCCATAAATTTTGTTCTCCTCTCAAGTGGGGACAGCTATGTCAGGGAATGTCTTGTGTCGCATAAAGGGTGTCAAGTACCCGTCCGCGTTTCAAGCGGGAATGTGGGGTTTCTCTTGAGACTCTCCAGGGGAATTTTCCTCATCTCACCGTGAGTGCAGAATCTTGCGGTTTTTCACGAGTTGTGGCGGGACGCTTGGGGTCCTTTTCGAGTTCCGACAGGGACCTCGGGAACTCGCTCCTGTAGTCCCTTCTAAGTCAGGTCTTTCGTTTGGTAAGGGAACATTGGGATTATTCTAGAGGCGTAGAATGGGAATAGGGCCACATCTAAAGGAGAGTCCATAAATTGTTTTCTACTCTCAAGTGGGGACAGCTATGTGAGGGAATATCTTGAGTTGCATAAAGGGAGTCAAGTACACGTTCGTCTTTCAAGCAGGAATGTGGGATTTCTCTTGAGAATCTGCAGGGGAGGTTTTCCTCATCTCACCTTGAGTGCATAATCTTGTGTTTTTTCTAGTGTTGTGGCGGGAAGATTTTGGCCCTTCTCAATCTGTGACAGGGACTTCAGAAACTCTTTGTGTAGTCCCTGGGAAGTCAGGTCCGCTTTCGCTTTGGTAGGGGAACATCGGGATTACTCTCGAGGCATGGAATGGGAATACGGGCCCATTTAATGTTGAGTCCATAAATTGTGTTCTCCTCTCAAGTGCGTACAGCTATGTCAGGGGATGTCTTGAGCATAATAAAGGGTGTCAATTACCCTTTCGCGTTTCAAGCGGGAATATGGGATTTCTCTTGAGACTCTGCAGGGAACATTTTCCTCATCTCACCTTCAAGGCAGAATCTTGTGTTTCTTTCTCGAGTTGCGGCCGGTAGCTTGGGGTCCTTCTCGATTTGCGACAGGGACCTCTGGAACTCGCTCGTGTAGTCCCTGTGAAGCCAGGTCTCCTTTCGTTTTGTTAGGGGAACATACGGATTACTCTTGAGGCGTAGAATGGGAATAGGGCCTCATCTAAAGTTGAGTCCGTAAATTGTGTTCTCCTCTCATGTGGGGACAGCTATTTCAGGGAATGTCTTGAGTGGCATAAAGGGTGTCCAGCACCCGTTAGCGTTTCAACAGGGAATGTGGGATTTCTCCTGAGACTCTGCATTGTAAATTTTCCCCATCTCACCTTGAGTGCAGAATCTTGTGGTTTTTCTCTAGTGGCGGCGGGAAGCTTGGTGTCCTTCTAGAATTGTGACAGGGACCTCAATTACTCGATCGTGTAGTTTCTGGGAAGTCAGGTCTCCTTTCGTTTTGGTAGTGGAACATTGGTATTACTCTCGAGGCGTGGAATGGGAATAGGACCTCATCTATGTTGAGCCCATAAATTGTGTTCTCCTTTCAAGTGGGGACAGCTATATCAGGGAATATCTTGAGTCGCATAAAGGGTGTCAAATACCCGTTCGCGTTTCAAAAGGGAATGTGGGATTTCTCCTGATACTCTACATTGGAAATTTTCCTCATCTCAACTGAGTGCAGAATCGTGCGGTTTTTCTCGAGTTGCTTTGGGAAGCTTGGTGTCCTCCTCGAGTTGCAACAGGGACCTCAGGAACTCGCTCGTGGAGTCCCAGGGAAGTCAGGTCTTCTTTCGTTTCCGTAGGGGAATATTGGGATTATTAGCAATGCATGGTAGGGACATAGGGCCTCATTAATGTTGAGTGCATAAATTGTTTTCTACTCTCAAGTACGGACAGCTATGTCAGGTAATGTCTTGAGTCACATAAAGTGTGTCAAGGACCCGTTCGCCTTTCAAGCGGGAATGTGGGATTTCTCTTGAGACTCTGCAGGGGAGATTTTCCTCATCTCACCGTGAGTGCAGAATCTTATGGGTTTTTTTCATGTTGTGGCGAGAAGATTTGGCCCTTCTCAATTTGCGACAGGGACTTCAGAAACTCGCCTGTGTCGTCCCTGGGAAGTCAGGTGTGCTTTCGTTTTGGTAGGGGAACATCAGGATTACTCTTGAGGTATGGAATGGAAATAGGTCTCTTCTCAATTTGAGTCCATAAATTGTGTCCTCCTCTCACGTAGGGACAGCGATGTCAGGGATTGTCTTGAGTCGCATAATGGGTGTCAATTTCCCTTTCCCGTGTCAAGCCGGAATGTGGGATTTCACTTAGACTGTACATGGGAAATTTTCCTCATGTCACCTTGAGTGCAGAATCTTGTGGTTTTTCTTCTGTTGCTGCGGCATACTTGGTGCCCTTCTCGATTTGCAACAGGGACCCCAGGAACTCGCTTGTGTAATCCCTGGAATCAGGTCTCCCTTCGTTTTTGTAGGGGAACATCGGGATTAATCTCATGGTGTGTAATGGGAATAGGGCCTCATCTAAAGTTGAGTACATAAATTGTGTTCTTCTCTCAAGTGGGGAAGCTATGTTAAGGAATCTCTTGAGTCGCATAAATGGAGTCAAGTACCCGTTAGAGTTTCAGGCGGATATATGCGGTTTCTTTTGAGACTCTGCAGGGTTAAATTTCCTCATTTCACCTTGAGTGCAGAATCTTGTGAATTCTCTAGAATTGTGGCTGGAAGCTTGGGGTCCTTCTCGAGTTACGAAAGGGACCTCAAATACATCCTCTTGTAATCCCTGGGAAGTCAAGTCTCCTTTCGTTTTGGTAGGGGAACATCGGGATTTCTATCGAGCTGTGGAATGGGAATAGGGCCTCATCTAAAGTTGAGTCCATAAATTGTCTTCTCCCCTCAAGAGGGGACAGCTATATCAGGGAATGTCTTGAGTCTCATAAAGGGTGTCAAGGACCCGTTCGCCTTTAAGCGGGAATGTGGGATTTCTCTTGAGACTCTGCAGAGGACATTTTCCTCATTTCACCTTGAGTGCAGAATCTTGTGTTTTTTCACGTATTGTTCCAGGAAGCTTTGGGCCCTTCTCAATTTGCGACAGGTACTTCAGGAACTCGCTAGTGTAGTCCCTGGGAAGTCAGATCTCCTTTCGTTTTTGTAGGGGAAAATCGGGATTACTCTCAGGGCGTGGAGGGGAATAGGGCTTCATTAAAGTTGAGGCCATAAATTGTTTTCTCCTCTCAAGTGGGTACAGCTATGTCAGGGAATGTCTTGAGCAGCATAAAGGGTGTCAAATACCCTGTTGCGTTTCAAGCGGGTTATATGGGATTTCTCTTGAGACTCTGAAGGGAACATTTTCCTCATCTCACCTTTAAGGCAGAATCTTGTGTTTTTTCTCTAGTTGGGGTGGGTACCTTGGGGTCCTTCTCGATTTGCGACAGGGTCCTCTGGAACTCGCTCATGTAGTCCCTGGTAAGGCATGTCTCCTTTCGTTTTGGTAGGGTAACATCGGGATTTCTCTTGAGGCGTGGAATGGGAATAGGGCCTCATCTAATGTTGAGTCCATAAATTGTGTTTTCCTCTCAAGTGGGGACAGCTATGTCATGGAATGTCTTTAGTCGCAAAAAATGGTGTCAAGTACCCATTCACGTTTCAAGCGGGGATATGGGATTTCTCTTGAGAGTCTACAGGGGGAATTTTTCTCATCTCACCTTGAGTGCAGAATCTTGTGTTTTTTCTCGATTTGCGGCGGGAAGCTCGGGGTCCTATTCGAGTTGCGCCAGGGACCTCAGGAACTCGCTGGTGTAGTACCTGGGAAGTCAGTTCGCCTCTCCTTTTGGTAGGGGAACATCGGGATTACTCTCGATGCGTGGATTGGGAATAGGACCTCATCTCAAGTTGAGTGCATAAATTGTGTTTTCCTCTCAAGTGTGGACAGCTATGTCAGGGAATGTCTTGAGTCGTATAAAGGGTGTCAAGTACCCGTTCGCGTTTCAAGTGGGAATGTGCGATTTCTCTTTAGACTTTGCAGGGGAAATTTTCCTCTTCTCACCTTTAAGGCAGAATCTTGTGTTTTTTTCTCGAGTTGTGGCTGGTAGCTTGGGGTCCTTCTCGATTTGCGACAGGAACCTCTGGAACTCACTCGTGGAGTCCCAGGGAAGTCAGGTCTCCTTTCGTTTTGGTAGGGGAACATTGGGATTACTCTCGAGGTGTGGAATGTGAATAGGGCCTCATCTGTTTTGAGTCCATAAATTTCGTTATCTTTTCAAGTGGGGACAGCTATGTCAGGGAATGTCTTGAGTCGCATAAATGGTGTCAAATACCCGTTCGCGTTTCAACAGGGAATGTGGGATTTCTCCTGAGACTCTGCATTTGAAATTTTCCTTATCTCACCTTGAGTGCAGAATCTTGTGGTTTTTCTCTTTTTTGCTTGGTAAGCTAGGCATCCTTCTCAAGTTGCGACAGGGATCTCAGTAAATCGTTCCTGTAGTCCCGGGAAGTCAGGTCTCGTTTCGTTTTGGTAGGGGAACATCGGGATTACTCTCGAGGCGTGGAATGGGAATAGGGCCTCATCTAAAGATGAGTCAGTAAATTGTGGTGTCCTCTGAAATTGGGACAGCTATGTCAAGGAATGTCTTGAGACGCATAAAGGGTGTCAGTTACTTGTTAGCATTTCAAGCGGGAATGTTGGATATCTCTGACTCTGCCAGGGGAATTTTCCTCATCTCACCTTGAGTTCAGAATCTTTGGTTTTTCTCCGAGCTGTGGCAGGAAGCTTGGGGTCTTTCTCGAGTCGTGACATAGACCTCAGGAACTCACTCGTGTAGACCCTGGGAATTCAGGTCCCCTTTCCTTATGGTAGTGGAACATCGGGATTATTCTCGAGGTGTGGAATGGGAATAATGCCTCATGTAAAGTTGAGTCCATGAATTGTGTTTTCCTCTCAAGTGGGGACAGCTATGTCAGGGAATGTCTTGAGTCGCTTAAAGGGTGTCAAGAAACTTTTTGCGTTTCAAGCGGGAATGTGGGATTTCTCTGGATATTCTGCAGGGGAAATTTTCCACATCTCATCTTGAGTGTAGAATATTGTGGTTTTTCTCGAGTTTAGGCGGGAAGCTAGGGGTCCTTCTCAAGTTGCTACAGGGACCTCAGGAACTCGCTGGTGTATTCCCTGGAAAGTCATGACGCATTTCGTTTTGGGAGGGGAACATCGGTATTACTAACGAGGTGAGGAATGCGAATAGGGCCTCATCTAATGTTTGTCCATAAATTTTGTTCTCCTCTCAAGTGAGGACAGCTATCAGGGAATGTCTTGAGTCGCATAAAGGGTGTCAAGTACCCGTTCAAGTTTCAAGCAGAAATGTGCGATTTCTCTTGAGATTCAAAGGGGAAATTTTCCTCATCTCACTTTGAGTGCAGGATCTTGTGGTTCTTCTCGAGTTGCGGCGGGAAGATTGGGGTCCTTCTCGAGTTGCGATAGGGACCTCAGGAACTCGCTCGTGTAGTCCCTGGGACGTAATGTCTCCTTTCGTTTGGTAGGGGAACATCGGGATTACTCTTGAGACGTGAAATGGGAATAGGTTCTCATTTAAAGTTCAGTCCATAAATTGTGTTCTCCTCTCAAGTGGGGGCAGCTATGTCAGGGAATGTCTTGAGTCTCATAAAGGGTGTCAAGTGTCCGTTTGAATTTCAAGCACGAATACATGATTTCCCTTGAGACTCTGCAGGGGAAATTTTTCTAATCTCGCTTTGAGTACAGAATCTTGTGTTTTTTCTCGAGTTGCGGCTGGAAGCTTGGGGTCCTTCTCGAGTTGCGACAGGGAACTCAGTTACTTCCTGGTCATGCCCCAGGGAAGTCAGGTCTCCTTATGTTTTGGAAGGGAAATCTCGGGATCATTCTCGAGGCGTGGAATGGCAATTGGACGTCATCTAGAGATGAGTCCATAAATTGTGTGCTCCTCTCCAGCAGGGACGGCTTAGTCAAGGAACTTTTATGGTTTCAGAAAGGGTGTCAAGGTCCTGTTCGAATTTCAAGCGGTAATGTGGGTTTTCCCTTGAGACACTGCAGCAGAAAATTCCTCATCTCGCATTGATTTGGGAATCTCGTGGTTTTTATCGTGTTGCTGCGGGAAGCTTGTAGTCCCTCTCAAGTTGACACAGTGACCTCAGAACCTACCTCCTTTTACTTCAGGGAGGTCAGGTTACTTTTCTTTTTGCAAGGAAATCTTCGGGATTACACTAAAGAAGTAGAATGGGAATACAGCTTCATCTAAAATTGAGTCCAAAAATTAACAAAATAATAATAAAATTGAGTCCATTAATTGTGTTCTTCTCTCAAGTGGGGACAGCTATGTCAAGGAATGTCTTGGGTCGCATATAGTGTGTCAAGTCCTGGTTCGAGTTTCAAGCGGGAATGTGGGATTTCTCTTCAGTCTAAGCATGGGAAAATTTTCCTCATCACACCTTGAGTGCACAATCTTGTGGTTTGTTTCTAGTTGTGGTGCGAAGCTTATGGTCCTTCTCAAGTTGCGACAGGGACCTCAGAAACTCGCTGGTGTTATCCCAGGGACGGCAGGTCTCCCATCGTGTTGGAAGGGGAACCTTGGGATTCCAATTATGGCATGGAATGTGATTTGCTTTTCATTTTGTGTTGAGTCCAATAATTGTGTGCTCCTCTCCAGTGGGGACGGCTTAGTCTGGGTTCTTTTTGTGTTTCAGAAAGGGTTTCAATACCCTATCGAATTTCAAGCAGGAATGTGTGATTTCCCTTGAGACTCTGCAGCAGAAATGTTCATCATCTCGCATTGAGGGGAGAATCTTGTGGTTTTTCTCATGTTACGGCTTGAAGCTTGGGGTCCCTTTCAGGTTGCAACGGTGATATCAGGAACTCGATCGTGTAGTCCCTGGGAAGTCAGGTCTCCTTTGGTTTTGGTAGGGGATTTCAGGATTACTCTCGAGGCATGAAATGCGAATACGGCCTCATCTAAAGTTGAGTCCATAAATTTTTCTCCTGTCATGTGGCGACAACTATGTCAGGGAATGTCTTGAGTCACATATAGGGTGTCATGGACCCTTTCGAGTTTCAAGCGGGAATGTGGGATTTCTCTTTGGACTCTCCATGGGAAATTTTCCTCAGCTCACCTTGAGTGCAGAATCTTACGTTTTTTCTCGAGTTGCTTCGGGATGCTTTGGCTCCTTCTTGAATGCGACGGTACCTCAGGAATTCGTTCGTGTTGTACCATGGACATCCGGTCTCCAATTATGTTGGAAGAAGAACCTCGGGATTCCACTCGTGACGTGGAATGTAATTTGGGCATCATCTTTTGTTGAGTCCGTTAATTGTGTGTTCCTCTCCATTGGGGACGGATTAGTCAGGGATCTATTTTGTGTCAAAGAAAGGGTTTAAAGTACCCTTTGAGTTTCAAGCGGGAATATATGATTTCTCTTGAGACTCTGCAGCAGAAATATTCCTCATCTCGCATTGAGGGGAGAATCTTCTGGTTTTTCTCGAGTTACGGCTGGATGCTTGGGGTCCCTTTTGGTTGTGATGGAGATCTCAGGAAAGCGCTCGTGTTGCCCCAGGGAAGTCAGGTCTCATTTGCTGTTGGAAAGGGTACTTTCGGATTTCACTCGAGGCGTCGAATGTGAATTGGGCCTCATTTAATGATGAGTCTGTTAATTGTGTGCTCCTCTCCAGTGGGTACGGCTTAGTAAGGGTCCTTTTGGTGTCGCAGGAATAATGTCAAATGCCCGTTAGAGTTTAAAAGGGTATGTGGGATTTCTCTTGAGATTCTGCAGGGAAAAATTTCCTCATCTCACCTTGAGTGCAGAATCTTGTGTTTTTTCTCGAGTTGAGGCGGAAGCTTGGGGTCCTTTTCGACTTACAACGGGCACCCAAGGAACACGCTCGTGTTATCCCTGGGAAGTCAGGTCTCCTTGCCTCTGGTAGGGGAACTTTGGGATTACTCTGGAGACGTGGAATGGGAATAGGGCCTCATCTAAATTTGAGTCCAGAAATTGTGTTCTCCTCTCAAGTGGGGACAGCTATGTCAGGGAATGTCTTGAGTAGCATAAAGGGTGTCAAGTATCCGTTCGAGTTTCAAGAGGGAATGTGGGATTTCTCTTGAGACTCTATATGGGAAATTTTCCTCATCTTGCCTTGAGTGCAGAATCTTGTGGTTTTTCTCTAGTTGCGGCGGGAAGCTTTGGGTCCTTCTCGAGTTGCGACGGGGACCGCAGTTACTCAGTGGTCCTGCCCCAGGGAAGTCAGGTCTCCTTACGTGTTGGAAGGGAAACTTCGGGATTATTCTCCAGGCGTGGAATGGCAAATGGAAGTCATCTAGAAATGAGTCCTTAAATTGTGTGCTCCTCTCCAGTAGGGACGGCTTAGTCAGGGAACTTTCATGGGTGCAGAAAGGGTGTCAAGTACCTGTTCGAATTTCAAGCGGTAATGTGGGTTTTCCCTTGAGACTCTGCAGCAGAATATTCCTCATCTCGCATTGATGTGGGAATCTCGTGGTTTTTATCAAGTTGATGCGGGAAGCTTGTAGTCCCTCTCAAGTTGAGACAGTTCCATCAGAACCTAGTTCTGTTTACTTCAGGGAGGTCAGGTCACTTTTCTTTTTGCAAGGAGAGCTTCGGGATTACACTCGAGGTCTAGAATGGGAATACGGCCTCATCTAAAATTTAGTCCATAAATTGTGTTCTTCTCTCCAGTGGGGACAGCTGTGTCAAGGAATGTCTTGGGTCGCATATAGTGTGTCAAGTTCTGGTTCGAGTTTCAAGCGGGAATGTGGGATTTCTCTTGAGACTCAGAATGGGAAAATTTTCCTCATCACAGCTTGAGTGCACAATCTTGTGGTTTGTCTCGAGTTCCGTCGGAAGCTTGGGGTCCTCTTCGACTTACAACGGGCACCTAAATGACACGCTCGTGTTGTCCCTGGGAAGTCAGGTCTCGTTTACTTTGGTAGGGGTCTTCGGGATTACTCTTGAAGCGTGGAATGGGAAAAAGGCCTCAGCTAAAGTTGAGTCCAGAAATTGTGTTCTCCTCTCAAGTGGGGAAAGATATGTCAGGGAATGTCTTGAGTCGCATAAAGGGTGTCAAGTATCCGTTCGAATTTCAAGCGCGAATGTAGGATTTCTCTTGAGACTCTGCAGGGGAAATTTTCCTCATCTCACCTTGAGTGAAGAATCTTGTGGTTATTCTCGAGTTGCAGCGGGAAGCTTGGGGTCCTTCTCGAGTTGCGACAGGGACCTCAATTACTCGCTCATCATGCCCCAGGGAAGTCATGTCTCCTTGCATTTTGGAAGGGAAAACTCGGGATTATTCTCGAGGCGTTGAATGGGAATACAGCCTCATCTAAAATTAAGTCCATTAATTGTGTTCTTCTCTCCAGTGGGGACAGCTATGTCAAGGTATGTTTTGGGTCTCATATAGTGTGTCAAGTCCTGGTTCGAGTTTCAAGCGAGAATGTGGGATTTCTCTTCAGTCTAAGCATGGGAAAATTTTCCTCATCACACCTTGAGTCCAGAATCTTGTGGTTTGTCTCGAGTTGCGGCGGGAAGCTTGGGGTCCTTCTCGAGTTGCAACTCGGACCACAGAAACTCGCTCATGTTATCCCAGGGACGACAGGTCTCCAATCGTGTTGTAAGGGGAACCTCGGGATTCCAATCGTGGCGTGGAATGTGATTTGCTTCTCATTTTGTGTTGAGTCCGATAATTGTGTGCTCCTCTCCAGTGGGGACGGCTTAATCCGGGATCTTTTTGTGTTTCAGAAAGGGTTTCAAGTACCCTACCGAGTTTCAAGCAGGAATGTGTGATTTCTCTTAAAACTCTGCAGCAGAAATGTGTTGCGGCTTGAAGCTTGGGGTCCCTTTTGGGTTGCGACAGTGATATCAGGAACTCGCTCTTGTAGTCCCTGGGAAGTCAGGTCTCCTTTGGTTTTGGTAGGGGATTTCAGGATTACTCTCGAGGCATGGAATGGGAATACGGCCTCATCTAAATTTGAGTCCATAAATATTTTCTCATCTCATGTGGCGACAACTATGTCAGGGAATGTCTTGAGTCGCATAAAGGGTGTCATGTACCCTTTCGAGTTTCAAGCAGGAATGTGGGATTTCTCTTCAGACTTAGCATGGGAAAATTTTCCTCATCACACCTTGAGTCCACAATCTTGTGGTTTGTCTCGAGTTGCTGCAGGAAGCTTGGGGGCCTTCTCGAGTTGCGATGGGGACCTCAGAAACTCGCTCTTGTTATCCCAGGGATGGCAGGTCTCCAATCATATTGGAAGGGGAACATCGGGATTCCAATCGTGGCATGGAATGTGATTTGCTTCTCGTGTTGAGTCCGATAATTGTGTGCTCCTCTCCAGTGGGGAAGGCTTAGTCCGGGATCTTTTTGTGTTTCAGAAAGGGTTTCAAGTAGCCTCTCGAATTTCAAGCAGGAATGTGTGATTTCTCTTGAGACTCTGCAGCAGAAATGTTCCTCCTCTCACATTGAGGGGAGAATCTTGTGGTTTTACTCGTGTTGTGGCTTGAAGCTTGGGGTCCCTTTCGGGTTGTGACGGCGATATAAGGAACTCGCTAGTGTAGTCCCTGGGAAGTCAGGTCTCCTTTCGTTTTGGTAGGGGATTTCAGGATTACTCTCGAGGCATCGAATGGGAATACGGCCTCATCTAAAGTTCAGTCCATAAATTTTGTTCTCATCTCATGTGGCGACAGCTATGTCAGGGAATGTCTTGAGTCACATATAGGGTGTCATGGGCCCTTTCGAGTTTCAAGCGGAAATGTGGGATTTCTCTTGGGACTCTCCATGGGAAATTTTCCTCAGCTCACCTTGAGTGCAGAATCTTGTGGTTGTTCTAGAGTTGCGGTGGGATGCTTTGGCTCCTTCTGGATTGTGACGGTATCTCAGGAATTCGCTCATCTTGCCCCAGGGACATTCGGTCTCCAATCGTGTTGGAAGAGGAACCTCGGGATACCACTCGTGGCATGGAATGTGACTTGGGCATCATCTTGTGTTGTGTCCGTTAATTGTGTGTTCCTCTCCAGTGGGGTCGGATTAGTCAGGGATCTTTTTGTGTCAAAGAAATGGTTTAAAGTACCCTTTCGGGTTTCAAGGGTAAATGTGTGATTTCTCTTGAGACTCTGCCTTAGAATTATTTCTCATTGTGCATTGAGTGGAGAATCTTGTGGTTTTTTCTCGAGTTGTGGCTGGATGCTTGGGGTCCCTTTCAGGTTGCGACGGGTATCTCAGGAAATCGCTCGTGTTGCCCCAGGGAAGTCAGGTCTTCTTTCCAGTTGGAAAGGGTACTTTGGGATTTCACGCTAGGCATCGAATGTGAATTGAGCCTCATCCAGAGATGAGTCTGTTAAATGTTTGCTCCTCTCCAGTGGGGACGGCTTAGTAAGGGTTTTTTTGTGTCACAGAAATAGTGTCAAGTGCCCGTTCGAGTTTAAAAGGGTATGTGGGATTTCTCTTCAGACTCTGCAGCAGAAATATTCCTCATCTCGCATTGAGGGGAGAATCTTGTGGTTTTTCTCGAGTTGCGGCTGGAAGCTTGGGGTCCCTTTCAGGTTGTGACGGGGATCTCACAAAATCGCTCGTGTTGCCCCAGGGAAGTCAGGTCTCCTTTCCTGTTGGAAAGGCTACTTCGGGATTTCTCTCGAGGCATCGAATGTGAATTGGGCCTCATCTAGAGAAAAGTCCGTTAATTGTGTGCTCCTCTCCAGTGGGGACAGCTTATAAGGCTCCTTTTTGTGTCGCAGAAAGAGTGTCAAGAGCCCGTTTGAGCTTAAAAGGGAATGTGGGATTTCTCTTGAGACTCTGTAGGGGAAATTTTCCTCATCTCACCTTGAGTGAACAATCTTGTGGTTTTTCTCGAGTTGCGGCGGGAAGATTGGGGTCCTTCTCGAGTTGGGACAGGGACCTCAGGAACTCGCTCGTGTAGTCCCTGGAAAGTCAATTCTGCTTTGGTTTTGGTAGGAGAACATCGGGATTACTCTCGAGGGGTGGAGTGGGAATAGGGCATCATCTCAAGTTGAGTCCATAAACTGTGTTCTCATCTCAAGTGGAGACAGCTATGCCAGGGAATGTTCTGATTCGCAAAAGGGTGTCAAGTACCCGTTCGAGTTTCAAGCGGTAATGTGGGATAACTTTTGTGACCCTCTAGGGGAAATTTTCCTCATCTCACCTTGACTGCAGAATCTTGTGGTTTTGCTCGAGTTGTGGCGGAAACTTGCGGTCCTTCTCGAGTTGCAACAGGGGCCTCAGGAACTCGCTCATGTAGTACCTGGGAAGTCAGGTCTCATTTCGTTTTGGAAGGGGAACATAAGGATTACTCTGGAGGCGTGGAATGGGAATAGGGCCTCATAAAATTGAGTCCATTAATTGGGTTCTCCTCTCTAGTGGAGACAGCTATGTCAGGGAATGTCTTGATTTGCCCAAAGGGTGTCAAGTACCCATTCACGTTTCAAGGGGGAATGTAGGATTTCTCTTGAGACTCTGCAGGGGAAATTTTCCTCATCTCACCTTAAGTGCAAAATCTTGTGGTTTTTCTCGAGTTGCGGCGGAAAGCTTGCTGTCCTTCTCGAGTTGTGACATGGACCTCAGGAAATCGCTCTTGTAGTCCCTGGGAAGTCAGGTCTGCTTTTGTTTTGGTAGGGGAACCTCGGGATTACTCTCAAGACGTGGAATGGGAACAGGGCTTCATCTATGATTGAGTCCATAAATTGTGTTCTAATCTCAAGTGAGTTCAGCTATGTCAGGGAATGTCTTGAGTCACATAAAGGTTGTCAATACTTGTTCGCATTTCAAGCCGGAATGTGGGATTTCTCTTGAGACTCAGCAGGGGAATTTTTCTCATCTCACCTTGAGTGCAGAATCCCGTGGTTTTTCTCGAGTTGCGACGGGAAGCTTGGGGTCCCTCTCGAGTTGTGACATGGACCTCAGGAACTCGCTCGCGTAGTCCCTGGGAAGTCACGTCTCCTTTCATTTTGGTGGGGCAACCTCTGGATTACTGTCGAGGCATGGAATGGGAATAGGGCCTCATCTTAAGTTGATTCAGTAAATTTTGTTCTAATCTCAAGTGGGGACAGCTAAGTCAGGGAATGTCTTGTGTCTCATAAAGGGTGTCAAATACCCACTTGCGTTTCAAGCGGGAATGTGGGATTTTTCTTGAGACTCTGCAGGGTAAAATTTCCTCATCTCACTTTGAGTGCAGAATCTTGTGGTTTTTCTTGATTTGCGTCGGGAAGCTTGGGGTCCTTCTCCAGTTGCAATGGGGACCTCAGGAACTCGCTTGTTTAGTCCCTGGGAAGACAGGTCTCCTTTCGCTTTGTAGGGGCACATCGGGATTACTCTCGAGGCGTGGAATGGGAATAAGGCCTCATCTATTGTTGAGTCTATAAATATTGTTCTCCTCTCAAGTGGGGACAGCTATGTCAGGGAATATCCTGAGTTTCATAAAGGGTGTCAAGTACCCGTTCGCGTTTCAAGCGGGAATGTATGATTTCTCTTGTGACTCGGCACGGGAATTTTCCTCATCTCACCTTGAGTGAAGAATCTTGTGGTCTTTCACGAGTAGCCACGGGAATCTTAATGTCCTTCTCGAGATGCGACAGACACCTCAGGAACTCGCTCGTGTAGTCCCTGGAAAGTCAGGTTTCCTTTCGTATTGGTAGGGGAACATCGGGATTACTCTAGAGGCCTGAAATGGGAATAGGGCCTCATCTAAAGTTGGGTCCATAAATTGTGTTCTCTCAAGTGGGGACAGCTATGTCACAGAATATTTTGAGTCTCATAAAGGGTGTCAAGTACCCGTTCTGGTTTAAAGCGGGAATATGGGATATCCCTTGAGATTCTGCAGGGGAAATTTTCCTCACCTCACTTTGAGTGCAGAATCTTGTGGTTTTCCTCGAGTTACCGTGGGAAGCTTGGGGTTCTTCTCGAAAGGGGAAAGGGATCTCAGGACCTCCCTCCTGTAGTCCCTGGGAAGTCAGATCTTCTTTCGTTTTGGTAGTCACATCGGGATTACTCTCGAGGCTTAGAATGGAAATAGGGCTTCTTACCGAGTTGAGTCCTAAATTGTGGTCTCCTCTCCAAAGCGGACGGCTCTGTGAGGGAACTTTCTGAGTCGCATAAAGGGTGTCAAGTACCCGTTCACCTTTCAAGCGGGAATGTGGGATTTCTCTTGATATGCTGCAGCGGAAAATGTCTCATCTAGCATTGAGGGGATAATTTTGTGGTGTTTCTCGACTTGCGGCGGTAAGAATTGAGTTCCTATCGAGTTACGACGGGGACCTCATTACCTCGATCTCGATATCCCAGGGCAGTTAGGTCTGCTTGCGTGTTGGAAGAGGAACATCGCCATTCCTTTCGAGGCACGGGAGAGTAATAGGGTCGCATCTAGTGCTGTGTAGATAAATTGTGTTCTCTGCTTCAATGTGGACGGCTACCTGGGGGAAATATTTGGGTCGCATAAAGTGTGTCAAGTTCCTTTCGGATTTCAAGCGGTAATGTGCAATTTCTCTTGAGACTCTGCACCAGAAAATATCCTCATCTCGCATTGAGGGGAAAATATTGAGGTGTTTTTCGAGTTGTGGCGGGAAGCTTGGTCCCCCTCTCGATTTGGAACGGGGACCTCAGGAAATCCCCCGTGTTGCTTCAGAGAAGGCAGGTCCCCTTTTGTGTTCAAAGGGGAACTTCGGGATTACTCTCGTGCCGTTCAATGGGAATAGGGCCTCTTCTCGAGTTGAGTTCGTAAATTGTGTTCTCCTCTCCAATGGGGACGGATGTGTTAGGGAACTTACTGAGTCGCATTAAGAGTGTCAAGTTCCGTTTGGGTTTCAAGCGGTAATGTGCGATTTCTCTTGAGACTCTGCAACGGAAATTATCCTCATATCACATTGAGGGGAAAATTTTGTGGTGTTTCTCGAGTTGCGGCGTAAAACTTGGTGTTTTTTCGATTTGAGACGGGGACCTCAGGAACTCACTCGTGTTGCTTCAGGGAAGTGAGGTCCCCTTTTGTGTTGGAAGGGGAACTTCAGGATTTCTGTCGACCCGTTAAATGTGAACAGGGCCTCTTCTCGAACTCAGTCCGTAAATTGTGTTCTCCTCTCCAATGGGGACGGCTGTGTTAGGGAACTTACTGTGTTGCATAAAGGATGTCAAGTTCCCATTCGCCTTTCAAGTGGAAATGTGGGATTTCTCTTGAGATTCTGCAGTGGAAAATGTCCTCATCTCTCATTGAGGGGATACTTTGTGGTGTTTCCCGATTTGCGGCGGAAAGCTTGGGGTTCCTCTCGAGTTGCGACGGGGACCCCAGGAACTCGTCCGTGTTGCCCCAGGGAAGTCAGGTCTCCTATCTTTTTGGAAGGGGAACCTCGAGATTCCTCTATAAAGAGCAGCAGAGGAAAAGGGCCGCATCTAGCGTTGAGTCAGTCAACTGTTTGTTCTTCTCCAGTGGAGACAGGGATCTCGCGGTTGCTCTCAAAATTCTCCAGGGGATTCAGGCCTCGTCTCTTGTTCAGACCTGGAAGTGCGCTTTCTTCTCGAGTTGTAATACGGGTGATAGGCCACTTTCAGTTCAGTTCGATTCAGTCGCTCAGTCGTGTCCGACTCTTAGTGACTCCTGAACCACAACACGAAAGGCCTCCCTGTCCATCACCAAATCCCGATGTTCACTCAAACTCATGTCCATCGAGTCAGTGATGCCATCCAGCCACCTCATTCTCTGTCGTCCCCTTCTCCTCCTACCCCCAATCGCTCCCAGCATCAGAGTCTTTTCCAGTGAGTGATCTCATCGCATGAGGTGGCCAAAGTATTGGAGTTTCAGCTTTAGCATAAGTCCTTCCAAAGAACACCCAGGATTTATCTCCTCTAGAATGGACTGGTTGGAACTCCCTGCAGTCCAAGGTACTCTCAAGAGTCTTCTCGAGCACCACAGTTCAAAAGCATCAATTCTTCGGCGATCAGCTTTCTTCACAGTCCAACACTCACATCCATACATGACCACGGGAAAAACCATAGTCTTGACTAGACAGACCTTGGTTGGCAAAGTAATGTCTCTGCTTTTTAATATGCTATCTAGGCTGATCATAACTTTCCTTCCAAGGAGTAAGCGTCTTTTAATTTCATGGCTGCATTCAGCATCTGCAGTGATTTTCGAGCCCCCAAAAATAAAGTCTGACACGGTTTCGACTGTTTCCCCATCTATTTCCCAAGAAGTGATGGGACCCGATGCGATGATCTTCTTTTTCTGAATGTTGAGCTTCAAGCCAACATTTTCACTCTCCTCTTTTGCTTTCATCAAGAGACCTTTGAGTTCCTCTTCACTTTCTGCCATAAGGGTGATCTCATCTGCATATCTGAGGTTATTGATATTTCTTCTGGAAATCTTGATTCCAGCCTGTGCTTCTTCCAGCCCAGCGTTCCTCATGATATACTCTGCATAGAAGTTAAATAAGCAGGGGGACAACATACAACCTTGACGTACTCCTTTTCCTATTTGGAACCAGTTTGTTGTTCCATGTCCAGTTCTAACTGTTGCTTCCTGACCTGCATGCAGGTTTCTCCAGAGGCAGGTCAGGTGGTCTGGGATTCCCATCTCTTTCAGAATGTTCCACAGTTTATTGTGATCCACACAGTCAAAGGCCTTGGCATAGTCAATGAAGCAGAAATAGATGTTTTTCTGGAACTCTCTCGCTTTCTCCATGATCCAGCGGATGTTGGCAATTTGACCTCTGGTGCCTCTGCCTTTTCTTAAACCTACTTGAACATCTGGAATTTCACGATTCACATATTGCTGAAGCCCAGCTTGGAGAATTTTGAGCATGACTTTACTAGCATGTGAGATGAATGCAATTGTGTGGTAGTTTGAGCATTCTTTGGCATTCCCTTTCTTTGGGATTGGAATGAAGACTGACCTTTTCCAGTCCTGTGACCACTGCTGAGTTTTCCAAATCTGCTGGCATATTGAGTGCAGCACTTTCACAGCATCATCTTTTAGGATGTGAAATAGCTCAATTGGAATTCCATCACCTCCACTAGCTTTGTTTGTAGTGATGCTCTCTAAGGCCCACTTGCCTTCACATTGCAAGATGTCTGGTTCCAGGTGAGTGATCACGCCATCCTGATTATCTTCATCGTGAAGACCTTTTTTGTACAGTTCTTCTGTGTATTCTTGTCACCTTCTCTTAATATCTTCTGCTTCTATTAGGTCCATACCAGTTCTGTCCTTTATCGAGCCCATTTTTGCATGAAATGTTCCCTTGATATCTCTAATTTTCTTGAAAAGATCTCTTGTTTTTCCTATTCTGTTGTTTTCCTCTATTTCTTTGCATTGATCGCTGAGGAAGGCTTTCTTATCTCTCCTTGCTCTTCTTTGGAACTCTGCATTCAGATGCTTATATCTATCCTTTCCTCCTTTACTTTTCGCTTCTCTTCTTTTCACAGCTATTTGTAGGGCCTCCTCAGACAGCCATTTTGCTTTTTTGCATTTGTACCTTGAGATTGTATAGAGTATGCTCATGGAGTCACGTCACCATTTGTCCTGTGATTTGATACTCGAGGCTACATTTGAAACTGTGCAGTACAATCAGACAATAGGGTCGAATCTAGTGCTGTGTAGATAATTTGTGTTCTCCGCTTCAATGTGGACCACTATCTCGGGGAGGTTTTGGAGTCACATAAAGGATGTCAAGTACCCATTCGAGTTTCAAGCAGTAATGTGTGATTTCTCTTGAGACTCTGCAGCGGAAAATATCCTCATCTCGTATTGAGGGGAAAATTTTGTGGTGTTTCTCGAGTTGTGGCGGAAAGCTTGGGGTTTTTCTCGACGTGCAACGGGGACCTCAGGAACTCGCTCGTGTTCCCCCAGGGAAGTCAGGTCCTCTTTTGTGTTGAAAGTGGAACTTCGGGATTTCTCTCAAGCCGTTAAATCAGAATAGGGCCTCTTCTCAAGTTGAGTCCATGAATTGTGTTCTCTCCAATGGGGACGGCTCTGTTAGGGAACTTTCTGAGCCACATAAAGTGTGTCAAGTTCCCGTTCGCATTTCAAGTGGGAATGTGGGATTTCTCTTGAGATTCTGCAGCGGAAAATTTCCTCATCTCACATTGAGGGGATAATTTTGTGTTGTTTCTCGACTTGCAGCAGGAAGCTTCATGTTGCTTTCGAGTTGCGAAGGGGACCTCAGGACCTAGATCGCGATGTCCCAGGGAAGTTAGGTCTCCTTGCGTGTTGGAAGGGGAACATCGGAATTCCTCTTGAGACGTGGCAGATTAATATGGTCGCATCTAGTGCTGTGTAGATATATTGTGTTCTCCGCTTCAATGTGGATGGCTATCTCGGTGAAGTTTATGGTCGCATAAAGGGTGTCAAGTTCCCGTTCGATTTTCAAGCGGAAATGTGGGATTTCTCTTGAGATTCTGCTGCAGAAAATTTCCTCAGCTCGCATTGATGGGGGAACGTTTTCGTTTATCTTGAGTTGCGGCGGAAATCTTGGGGTTCCTCTCGAGTTGTGACGGTACCCCAGGAACTCGATCACGTTGTCCCAAGAAGGTTGAAATCGTTTGCTGTTTTTAAAGGGGACCTCAGGATTCATGTCTAGTCACAGGAGACGAATAGGGCCGCATCTAGTGTTGTGTACGTAAATTGTGTGCTCCGCTTCAATGTGGACGGCTATGTTGGGGAAGCATTTGGTTCGCTTAAAGGGTGTCAAGTTCCCATTCGAGTTTCAAGTGGGATAGTGGGATTTCTCTTGAGACTCTGCCGCAGAAAAAATTCCTCATCTCGCATTGAGGGGATAATTTTGTGGTGTTTCTCGAGTTGCGGCAGGAGGCCTGGGCTCCCTCTTGAGTTGCAATGGGGACCTCAAGAAATCCCCGTGTCTCTTCAGAGAAGTCAGGTCCATTTTTTGTTGGAAGGGGAATTTCTGGATTACTCTTGAGTCGTTAAATGATAATAGGGCCTCATCTCAAGTTAAGAATATAAATTGTGTGCTCCTCTCGAGTGGGGATGGCTATGATAGGGAACTTTCTGAGTCACATAAAGTGTGTCAAGTACCCGTTCGCCTTTCAAGCTAGAATGTGGGATTTCTCTTGAGACACTGACACGGAAAAAATTCCTCATCTCGCATTGAGGGGATAATTTTGTGGTGTTTCTTGAGTTGCGGCGGGAAGTTGGGGTTCATCTTGAGTTGCGACGGGGATGTCAGGAACTCGCTCGTGTTGACCCAGGGAAGTCAGGTCTCCTATAGTGTTGAAAGGGGAAACTCAGGATTCCTGTATAAGGAGAAGCAGAGGAATAGGGCCGCATCGAGCGTTGAGTCAGGCAACTGTTTGTTCTTCTCCAGTGGAGACAGGGATCTCCGGTTGCTCTCAATATTCTCCAGGGGATTCAGTTGTCCTCTCTTGTTCTGACCTGGAACTGCGCTTTCTTCTCGAGTTGTAATACGAGTGTTAGGCCACATTAGAGTTGAATTTGTACCTGGAGAATATATAGAGTATGCTCGTGCAGTCAGGTCTCCACTCGTCCTATGAGTTGATACTTGAGCTTACATTTGAATTTCTCTTACCGAATCTGAAACGGAAATGTTCATCTCGCCTTGAGGGCACAATCTTGTGGTTTTTCTTGAGTGTCGGCGGGAAGCTTCGGCTTCCTCTCGATTTGCGACGGGGACCTCAGGTAATCTCCTGTGTTGTTTCTGAGAAGTCAGTTTCCCTTTGTGTTGGAAGGGGAACTGCGGGATTACTCTCCAGCAGTTCAATGGGAATAGGGCCTCTTCTCGAGTTGAGTCCGTAAATTTTGTTCTCCTCTCCAATGGGGACGGCTGTGTTAGGGAACTTTCTCAGTCGCATAAAGGGTGTCAAGTTCCCATTCTCCTTTCAAGCGGTAATGTGGGATTTCTCTTGAGATTCTGCTGCCCAAAATTTCCTCCTCTAGTATTGAGGCCATATTGTTGTGGTGTTTCTAGAGTTTCGATGGGAAGCTGTGGGTATTTCTCTAGTTGCGACGGGGACCTCAGGAACTCGCTCGGGTTGCTTCAGGAAAGTCAGCTCTCCTTTTGTGTTGGAAGGGGAACTTCCGGATCACTCTCCAGGCGTTAAATGGGAATAGGTCCTTCACTCAGGTTGGGTCCAAAAAGTGTGTTTTCCTCTCCAATGGGGATGCCTGTGTGACGGAAATTTCTGCGTCGTATAAAGGGTGTCAAGTACCATTTTGCCTTTCAAGTGGGAATGTGGGATTTCTCTTGAGATACTTCCGTGCAAAATTTCCTCATCTCGCATTGAGGCCATATTTTTGTGGTGTTTCTCGAGTTACGGCGGGAAGCTGGGGGTACTTCTCGAGTTGCAACGGGGACTACAGGAACTAGATTGGGTTGCTTCAGGGAAGTCAGCTCTCCTTTTGTGTTGAAAGGGGAACTTCTGGATTACTTTTGGGCCATTTAATGGGAATAGGGCCTCTTCTCGAATTGAGTCCATAAAGTGTGTTCTCATCTACAATGGGGACGGCTGTGTGAGGGAAATTTCCGAGTCACATAAAGGGTGTCAAGTACCCCTTTGCCTTTCAAGTGGGAATGTGGGATTTCTCTTGAGATACTGCCACGCAAAATTTCCTCATGTCGCATTGAGGCCATATTTTTGTGGTGTTTCTGGAGATTTGGTGGGAAGCTGGGGGTACTTCTCGAGTTGAGACGGGGACCTCAAGGAACTCGCTCGGGTTGTTTCAGGGAAGTAAGGTCCCCTTTTGTGTTGTAAGGGGAACTTCCGGATTACTCTCGAGCCATTAAATCGGAGTAGGGCCTCTTCTCCTGTTGAGTCCATAAAGTGTTTTTTCCTCTCCAATCGGGACATATGTGTGAAGGAACTTTCTGAGTCACATAAAGGGTGTCACTACCATTTTGCCTTTCAATCGGGAATGTGGCTTTTCTCTTGAGATCCTGCAGCACAAAATTACCTCATCTCGCACTGAGGGGATAATTTTGTGGTGTTTCCTGAGAAGCGGCGGGAAGCTGGCAGTAATGTTCGAGGTACAACGACGACCTCGGGAACTCATTCCGGTTTCTTCAGGGAAGTCAAGCCCCCTTTTGTGAAGCAAGTGGAAATTCGGGATTACTTTCACGACGTTAAATGGGAAAAGGGCCTCTTCTCGAGGTGAGGCCATAAAGTGTGTTCTCCTCTCAAATGGGGACAGCTGTGTGAGGGACCTTTCTGAGTCCCATTAAGGATGTCAAGTATCCATTTGCCTTTCAACAGGGAATGTGGGATTTCTCTTGAGATTCTGCAGCGCACAATTTCCTCATCTCGAATTGAGGGGATTATTTGGTTGTTTTTCTCTAGTGTCTACGGGAAACTTGGGGTACTTCTCGAGTTGCAACGAGGACCTCATGAACTCGCTCGGGTTGCTTCAGGAAAGTTTGTTCCCCTCTTGTGTTGGAAGAGGAACTTCCAGGTTATTCCAGAGGCATTAAATGGGAATAGAGCCTCTTCTCGAGTTTAGTCCATAAGGTGAGTTCTACTTTCCAATCGGGAATGCTGTTTGAGGGAACTTTCTGAGTCGCATAAGGGGTGTCAAGTACACTTATGCCTTTCAAGCGGGAATGTGGGGACTCTCTTGAAATTCTGCAGCCCAAAATTTCCTCATTTCGCTTTGAGGGGATAATTTTGTGGTGTTTCTCGAGTTGCGGTTGGAAGCTGGAGGTACTTCTCGAGTTGCAACAGGGACCTCAGGAACTCGCTCGGGTTGCTTCATGGAATAAGGTCACCTTTTTTGTTGGAAGGGGAACTTCTGGGTTACTCTCGAGCTGTTAAATGTGAATAGGACCTCCTCTCGAGTTTAGTCCAAAATGTGTGATTTCCTCTCCAATGGGGCGGCTGTTTGAGGGAACTTTCTGAGTCCCACAAAGTTTGTCAAGTAACCTTTTGCCTTTCAAGCGGGAATGTGGGTCTTTTCTTGAGATCTGCAGCCCAAAATTTCCTCATTTCGCTTAGAGGAGATAATTTTGTGGTGTTTCTCGTGTTGGGGGTAGCTGGGTGTACTTCTCCAGTTACCACGGGGACCTCAGCTACTCGCCCGCGTTGCTTTAGGGAAGTCAATTCCCCTTTTGTGAAGGAAGGGGAATTTCGGGAATACTCTCGAGCCATTACATGGGAATAGGGCCTCTTTTCGAATTGAGTCCATTAAGTGTGTTCTTTTCTCCAATCGGGACAGCTGTGTTAGGGAAATTTCTGAGTCACATAAAGTGTGTAAAGTACAGTTTTGCCTTTCCAGCGGGAACGTGGGATTTCTTTCCAAGTGTGCAGCACAAATTTTCCTGATCTAGCATTGAGGGGATAATTTTGTGGTGTTTCTAGTGTTGCGGCGGGAAGCTGGGGGTAATTCTAGAGTAGTGAAGAGGACCTCAGGAACTCACTCAGGTTGCTTCAGGGAAGTCAGGTCCCCTTTTGTGTCGGAAGGGGAACTTCGGGATTACTCTCGAGCCGTTAAATGGGAATAGGTTCTCTTCTCGAGTTGAGTTCATAAATTGTGTCCTCCTCTCCAATGGGGAAGACTGTGTGAGGGAATATTCTGAGACTCACCCGTCGGAGCAGACCCAAGAGACCCCGGCCCCACCCACGCAGATGCAAGAGATGCCGGCCCCGGAGCAACCTACGATGCAAAGATGCGCGGCCATGAGGAGCTACCGCACGCCTCAGGCCAGGGCAGGCGGCCGAGAGGAGGTACCCCACGTCCAATAGGCGGTGACTGTGCGAGGGAGGGCCGACAGGATCTACTCACGTTCAAGGTCAGGAGGGGCTGCCTTGAGGACATACCCCTCATCCAAGGTAAGGTGCAGCAGCTGCGCTTTCTTGGAGCAGCTGTGAAGAGATATCCCACACCCAAGGTAAGAGAAACTAAATAAGATGGTAGGTATTGCGATGGGGCATCAGAGGGGAGACACACTTAAATCATAATCACAGGAATCTACTCGATCTGATCACATGGACCACAGCCAAATGTGGTCCACTGGAGAAGGGAATGGCAAACCACTTCAGTATATTTGCATTGAGAACCCCATGAACAATAACAAAGGGCAAAACGACAGGATACTGAATGAGGAATTCCCCAGGTCGGTAGGTGCCCAGTATGCTACTGGAGATCAGTGGAGAAATAACTCTAGAAGGAATGAAGGGATGGAGCAAAAGCAAAACCAGTACCCAGTTGTGCATATGACAGGTGATAGAAGCAAGGTCCGGTGCTGTAAAGAGCAATATTGCATAGGAACCTGGAATGTTAGGTCCATGAATCAAGGCAAATTGGAAGTGGTCAAACAGGAGATGGCAAGAGTGAACATAGACATTCTAGGAATCAGTGAATTAAAATGGACTGGAATGTGTGAATTTAACTCAGATGACCATTATATCTACTACTGTAGGCAGGAATCCCTTAGTAGAAATGGAGTAGCCATCATGGTCAACAAGAGTCCGAAATGCAGAACTTGGATGCAATCTTAAAAACGACAGAAAGATTTCTGTTCGTTTCCAAGGCAAACCATTCAACATTACAGTAATCCAGGCCTATGCCCCAACCACTAACGCTGAAGAAGCCGAAGTTTAACGCTTCTATGAAGACCTACAAGACCTTTTAGAACTAACACCCAAAAAAGATGTCCTTTTCATTCTAGGGTACTGGAATGCAAAAGTAGGAAGTCAAGAAACACCTGGAGTAACAGGCATATTTGGCCTTGGAGCACGGAATGAAGCAGGGCCAAGGCTAATAGAGTTTTGTCAAGAGAACGCACTGGTCATAGCAAACACCCTCTTCCAACAACACAAGAGAAGACTCTACACGTGGACATCACCAGATGGTCAACACCGAAATCAGATTGATTATATTCTTTGCAGCCAAATATGGAGAAGCTGTATACAGTTAGCAAAAACAAGACCAGGAGCTGACTGTGGCTCAGATAATGAACTCCTTATTGCCAAATTCGGACTTAAATTGAAGAAAGTAGGGAAAACCCCTAGACCATTCAGATATGACCTCAATCAAATCCCTTATGATTATACAGTGGAAGTGAGAAATAGATTTAAGGGACTAGATCTGATAGATAGAGTGCCTGATGAACTCTGGACGGAGGTTCGTGACATTGTACAGGAGACAGGGACCAAGAGAATCCCCATGGAAAAGAAATGCAAAAAAAGCAAAATGGCTGTCTGAGGTGGCCTTACAAATAGCTGTGAAAAGAAGAGAAGCGAAAAGCAAAGGAGAAAGGGAAAGATATAAGCATTAGAATGCAGAGTTCCAAAGAATAGCAAGGAGAGATAAGAAAGCCTTCCTCAGTGATTAATGCAAAGAAATAGAGGAAAACAACAGAATAGGAAAAACAAGAGATCTCTTCAAGAACATTAGAGATTCCAAGGGAACATTTCATGCAAAGATGGGCTCGATAAAGGACAGAAATGGCATGGACCTAAAAGAAGCAGAAGATATTAAGAAGAGGTGGCAAGAATACACAGAAGAACTGTACAAAAAAGATCTTCACGACCAGGATAATCACGATAATGTGATCACTGGCCTAGAGCCAGACATCTTGGAATGTGAAGTCAAGTGGGCCTTCGAAAGCATCACTACGAACAAAGCTAGTGGAAGTGATGGAATTCCAGTTGAGATATTTCAAATCTTGAAAGATGATGCTGTGAAAGTGCTGCACTCAATATGCCAACACATTTGGAAAACTCAGCAGTGGCCACAGGACTGGAAAAGGTCAGTCTTCATTCCAATCCCAAAGAAAGGAAATGCCAAAGAATGCTCAAACTACCGCACAATTGCACTCATCTCACACGCTATTAAAGTCATGCTCAAAATTATCCAAGCCAGGCTTCAGCAATATGTGATCCGTGAACTCCCAGATGTTCAAGCGGGTTTTAGAAAAGGCAGGGGCAACTGAGATCAAATTGCCAACATCCGCTGGATCATGGAGAAAGCAAGAGAGTTCAAGAAAAAACATCTATTTCTGCTTCATTGACTATGCCAAAGCCTTTGACTGCGTCGATCACAATAAACTGTGGAAGATTCTGAAAGAGATGGTAATATCAGACCACCTGAGCTGCCTCTTGAGAAACCTGTATGCAGGTCATGAAGCAACACTCAGAACTGTACATGGAACAACAGACTGGTTCCAAATAGGAAAAGGAGTACGCCAAGGCTGTATATTGTCACCTTGCTTATTTGACTTATATGCAAAGTACTTCATGAGAAACGCTGGGCTGGAAGAAGAACAAGCTGGAATGAAGATTGCTGGGAGAAATACCAATACCTCAGATATGCAGAATACACCACCCTTATGGCAGAAAGTGAAGAGGAACTCAATAGCCTCTTGATGAAAGTGAAAGAGGAGAGTGAAAAATTTGGCTTAAAGCTCAACATTCAGAAAACAAATATCATGGAATCTGGTCCCATCACTTCACTGGAAATAGATGGAAAAACAGTGGAAACCGTGTCAGACTTTATTTTTTTGGGCTCCAAAATCACTTCAGATGCTGATTGCAGTCATGAAATTAAAAGTCGCTTACTCCTTGGAAGGAAAGTTATGACCAACCTTGATAGTATATTAAAAAGCAGAGACATTACTTTGCCAACTAAGGTCCGTCTTGTCAAGGCTATGGTTTTTCCCATTGTCATGTATGGATGTGAGAGTTGGACTGTGAAGAAAGCTGATCGCCGAAGAATTGATGCTTTTTAACTGTGGTATTGGAGAAGACTCTTGAGAGTCCCTTGTACTGCAAGAAGATCCAACCAGTGCATTCTAAGGGAGATCAATCCTGGATGTTCATTGGAAGGACTGATTCTAAAGCTGAAACTGCAATACTTTGGCCAACTCATGAGACGAGTTGACTCACTGGAAAAGATTCTGATGCTAGGAAATGTTGGGGGCGGGAGGAGAAGGGGTGACAGAGTATGAGATGGCTGGATAGCATCACCGACTCTGTGGACATGAGTTTGAGTGAATTCTGGGAGTGAGCGATGGACAGGGAGGCCTGGCGCACAGTGATTGATTGGGTCGCGGAGAGTCGGACACGACTGAGCGACTGAACTAAACTGAATAATTGTGTCAAGTACCCTTTTGCCTGTCAGGCTGGAATGTGGAATTTCTCTTGATTGTGCAGTGTAAAATTTCCTCATCTCGCCTTGAGGGGATAATTTTGTGGTGTTTCTCGTGATGCGGCGGGAAGCTGGGTATAATTCTCGAGTTGCGACGGGGACCTCAGGAATTCGCTCGGGTTGCTTCAGGGAAGTCAAGTTCACTTTTGTGTTGGAAGGGGAACTTCCGGATTACTCTCCAGCCATTAAATGGGAATAGGGCCTCTTCTCAAGTTGAGTCCAAAAAGTGTGTTCTCCTCTCCAATGGGGACGGCTATGTCAGGGAACATTGTGAGTCGCATAAAGGTTGTCAAGTAACATTTTCCCTTTCAAGCGGGAATGTGGGATTTCTCTTGAGATTCTGCAGCGAAAAATTTCCCCATCTCCCATTGAAGGATAATTTTGAGTGTTTCTCGAGTTGCAGCCGGAAACTGCGGGTTCTTCATGAATTGCAATGGGGACCTCAGGTATTCGCTCGGGTTGCTACAGGGAAGTCAGGTCCCTTTTTTTGTTCGAAGGGGAACTTCGGGATTACTCTCGAGTCGTTAAATGGGAATTGGCCTCTTCTCGAGTTGAATTCATAAAGTGTGTTCTCCTCTCCAATGGGGACGGCTGAGTGAGGGAACTTTCTGAGTTGCATAAAGGGTGTCCAGTACCTTTTTGCCTTTCAAGCAGGAATGTGGGATTTCTCTTGGGCTTCTGCAGCATAAAATTTCCTCATCTCGCATTGAGGAGATAATTTTGTGGTGTTTCTCGAGTTGCGGCGGGAAGCTGCGATTACTTCTAGAGTTGCGACGGGGACATCAGCAACTCGCTCAGGTTGCTTCAGGGAAGTCAGGTCCCATTTTGTGTTGGAAGGGGAACTTCGGGATTACTCTGGAGCCGTAAAATGGGAATAGGGCCTCCTCTCGAGTTGAGTCCATAAAGTGTGTTCTCCTCTCCAATGGGGACTAAGAGTGTTAGGGAAATTTCTGAGTCGAATTATTGCTTTCAGGTACCCTTTTGACTTTCAAGCTGGAATGTGGGATTCCTCTTGAGATCTGCTGCGCAAAATTTCCTCATCTCACATTAAGGGTATAATTTTGTGGTGTTTCTCGAGTTTTGGCGGGAAGTTGGGGGAACTCCTCGAGTTGCGATGGGGACCTCAATAACTCGCTTGGGTTTCGTCAGGGAAATCAAGTCCGCTTTTGTGTTGGGAGGGGAAATTCGGGATTACTCTCGATCCGTTAAATGGGAATAGGGCCTCTTCTCGATTTGAGTCCATAAAGTGTGTCCTACTCTCCCATGGGAGAAATATCAATAACCTCAGATATGCAGATGACACTACCCTTATGGCAGAAAGTGAAGAGGAACTCAAAAGCCTCTTGATGAAAGTGAAAGAGGAGAGTGAAAAGGTTGGCTTGAAGCTCAACATTCAGAAAACTAAGATCATGGCATCTGGTCCCATCACTTCATGGGAAATAGATGGAAAAACAGTGGAAACAGTGTCAGACTTTGTTTTTTTGGGCTCCAAAATCACTGCAGATGCTGATTGCAGCCATGAAATTAAAAGACGCTTGCTCCTTGGAAGGAAAGTTATGACCAACCTTGATAGTATATTAAAAAGCAGAGACATTACTTTGCCGACCAAGGTCCGTCTAGTCAAGGCAATGGTTTTTCCCGTGGTCATGTATGGATGTGAGAGTTGGACTGTGAAGAAAGCTGATCGCCGAAGAATCGATGCTTTTGAACTGTGGTGTTGGAGAAGACTCTTGAGAGTCCCTTATACTGCAAGGAGATCCAACCAGTCCATTCTAAAGGAGATCAATCCTGGATGTTCATTGGAGGGACTGATGCTAAAGCTGAAATTCCAGTACTTTGGCCACCTCATGAGACGAGTTGACTCACTGGAAAAGACTCTGATGCTGGGAAAGGTTGGGGGCGGGAGGAGAAGGGGACGACGGAGAATGAGATGGCTGGATGGCATCACCGATTCTGTGGACATGAGTTTGAGTGAACTCCGGGAGTTGGTGATGGACAGGGAGGCCTGGCGTGCTGTGATTCATGGGGTCGCGGAGAGTCGGACACAACTGAGCGACTGAACTGAACTGAACTGAACTCTCCCATGGGGATGGCTGATTGAGGGAAATTTCTGAGTCCCATAAAGGGTGTCAATTATCCTTTTGCCTTTGAAATGGGAATGTTTGATTTCTCTTGAGATTCTGCAGTGGAAAATTTCCTCATCTCGCATTGAGGGGATAATTTTGTGGTGTTTCTCGAGTTGCGGCAGGAAGCTGAGGGTAGTTCTCGAGTTGCGACGGTGTCCTCAGGGACTCGCTCAGGTTGCTTCAGTGAAGTCAGGTCCCCTTTTCTGTTGGAAGGGGAACTTTCGGGTGACTCTCGAGCCATTAAATGGGAATAGGGATTCAACTCGAATTGAGTCTATAAAGTGTGTTCTCCTCTCCAATGGGGATTGCTGTGTGAGGGAAATTTCTGAGTCGCATAAAGATTTTTAGGTACACTTTTGCCTTTCAAGAGGGAATGTGGGATTACTCTTGTGATTATGCAGGGAAAATTTCCTCATCTCGCAATGAGGAGATAATTTTGTGATGTTTCTCCTGTTAAGGCGGGAAGCTGTGGATACTTCTCGAATTGTGACATAAATCTCAGCAACTCTCTCGTGTTGCTTCAGGGAAGTTAGTTCCCCTTTGTAGCGCATGGGGTATTTCGGAATTACTCTCGAGATGTTAAATGGAAATAGGGCCTCATCTCCAGTTGAGTCCATAACTTGTGTTTTCCTGTCCAATGGGGATGATTGGGTAAGGAAACTTTCTGAGTGGCATAAAGGGTGTCAAGTACCCTTTTGCCTTTCAAGCAGAAATGTGGGATTTCTCTTGAGATTCTGCAGCGCACAAATACCTCATCTCGCATTGAGGGAGTAATTTTGAGGTGTTTCTCCAGTTGGGCCTGGTAGGTGGAGTATGTTACGAAATGCGACTGGGACCTCAGGCACTTGCTCGGGTTGCTTCAGGGAAGTCAGTTCCCTTTTTGTTGGAAGGAGAACTTTCGGAATACTCTCGAGCCGTAAAATGGGAATAGGGCCTCTTCTCGAGTTGAGTTCATAAATTGTGTTCTCCTCTCCAATGGGGACAGCTGTGTGAGCGAACATTCTGAGTCGCATAAATGGTGTCAAGTACCTTTTTGCCTTTCAAGAGGGAATGTGGTATTTCTCTTGAGATTCTGCAGCGTAAAATTTCCACATCTCGCATTGAGAGGATAATTTTGTGGTGTTTCTGGACATGGGGATGGAAGCTGGGGGTACTTCTCGAGTTGCGACGGGGACCTCAGGAACTCGCTCGGGTTTCTTCAGGGAAGGAAGGTCTCCTTTTGTGTTGGAAGGGTAACTTCCGGTTTACTCTCGAGCCGTTAAATGGGAATAGGGCCTCATCTCGAATTGAGTCCGTAAAGTGATACTCTACTCCAATGGGCACGGCTGTATCAGGGAACATTCTGAGTCGCATAAAGGGTTTCAAATAACCTTTTGCCTTTCAAAAGGGAATGTGGTATTTCTCCTGAGATTCTGCAGCGCAAAATTTACTCAACTCACATTGAGGGGATAATTTTGTGGTGTTTCTCGAGTTGTGGCGGGAAGCTGAGGGTACTTCTCGACTTGCAACGGGGACCTCAGGAACTCGCTGGGGTTGCTTGAGGGAAGTCAGATCCGCCTTTTTGTTGGAAGGGGAACTTCCAGTTTACTATTGAGCCGTTAAATGGGAATAGGGCCTCTGCTTGATTTGAGTCCATAAAATGTGTTCTCCTCTCCCATGGGACGGCTGTGTGAGGGAACTTACACATAAAGGGTGTCAAGTACCCTTTTGCCTATCAAGAGGGAATGTGGTTTTTCTCTTGAGATTCTGCAGCGCAAAATTTCCACATCTCTCATTGAGGGGATAATTTTGTTGTGTTTTTCAAGTTGCGGCGGGAAGCTGGGGGAACTTCTCGATTTGGGACGGGTACCTCTGGAACTCGCTCGGGTTGCTTCAGGGAAGTCAGGTCCCCTTTGGTGTTGGAAGGGGAACTTCCGGTTTACTCTGGAGCCGTAAATAGGTATAGGGCCTCATCTCGAATTTAGTCCATAAAGTGTGTCCTTCTGTCCATTGGGCATGGCTGTTTGAGGGACTTTCTGAGTCACATAAAGGGTTTCAAGTACCCTTTTGCCTTTCAAGAGGGAATGTGGTAGTTCTCTTGAGATTCTGCATCGCAAAATTTCCTTACCTCACATTTAGGAGATAATTTTTTGCTGTTTCTTGAGTTGCGGCGGGAAGCTGGGGGTATTTGTCGAGTTGCGACGTGGACCTCAGGAACTTGCTCGTGTCTCTTGAGGGAAGTCAGATACCCTTTTGTGTTGGAAGGGGAACATCTGGTTTACTCTGGAGCCGTTAAATCGGAATAGGGGCTCATCTCGAATTGAGTCCATAAAGTGTGTTCTCCTCTCCAATGGGGACGGCTGTGTGAGGGAACTTCCTGAGTCAAAAAAGGGTGTCAAGTACACTTTTTCCTTCCAAGAGGGAATATGGTATTTCTCTTGAGATTCTGCAGCGCAAAATTTCCACATCTCGCATTGAGGGGATAATTTTGTGGTGTTTCTCGAGTTTCGGCAGGAAGCTGGGGGTAGTTCTCGAGTTGTGACAGGGAACTCAGGATCTCGCTCGGGTTGCTTCAGGGAAGTCAGGTCCCATTTTGTGTTGGAAGGGGAACTTCCGGTTTACTCTCGAGCCGTTAAATGGGAAAAGGGCCTCATCTCGAATGGAGTCCATAACGTGTGTTCTCCTCTCAATTCGGACTGATATTAGTGAAATTTCTGAGTCGCATAGGGTTTCAAGTAACCTTTTGCCTTTCAAGAGGGAATGTGGTATTTCTCTTGAGATTCTACAGCGCAAAATTTCCTCATCTTGCATTGAGGGGATAATTTTGTGGTGTTTCTGGAGTTGCGGCGGGAAGCTGGCGGTATTTCTCGAGTTGCGACTGGGAGCTCAGGAACTCGCTCGGGTTGCTTTAGGGAAGTCAGGTCCCCTTTTTAGTTGGAAGGGGAACTTCCAGTTTACTCTCGAGCCCTAAATAGGAATAGGGCCTCATGTCGAAGTGAGTCCATAAAGTGTATTCTTCTGTCCAATGGGGACAGCTGTGTGTGGGAACTTTCTGGGACGCATAAAGTGTTTGAAGTACACTTTTGCCCTCAAGAGGGAACGTGGTATTTCTCTTGAGACTCTGCAGCGCCAAATTTCCTCATCTCGCATTGAGGGGATAATTTTGTGGTGTTTCTCGAGTTGCGGCGGGAAGCTGAGGGTAGTTCTCGAGTTGCGATAGGGACTTCAGGGACTCGCTCCGGTTGCTTCAGGGAAGTCAGGTCCCCTTTTTTGTTGGAAGGGAAACTCCCGGTTTACTCTCGAGCCGTTAAATGGGAATAGTGCCTCATCTCGAATTGAGTCCATGAAGTGTGTTCTCCTCTCCAATGGGGACTGATGTTAGTGAAATTTCTGAGTCGTATAAAGGGTGTCAAGTACCCTTTTGCCTTTCAAGACGGAATTTGGTATTTCTCTTCAGATTTTGCAGCGTCAGATATCCTCATCCTGAATTGAGGGGAAAATTTCGTGGTGTTTCTCGAGTTGTGGCGGGAAGCTGGGGGTACTTAGCGAGTTGCGATGGGGAACTCAGGACCTCTCTCGCATTGCTTCAGGGAAGTCAGGTCCCCTTTTGTGTTGGAAGGGGATATTCTGGATGACTTTCAAGCCATTAAATTGGAATAGGGTCTCATCTCGAGTTGAGTCAATAAATGTGTTCACGTCTCCAGTGTGGACGGCTGTGTGAGGGAACTCTCTGAGTCGCATAAAAGGTGTGAAGTACCCTTTTGCCTTTCAAGACGGAACATGGTATTTCTCTTGAGATTCTGCAGCGCAAAATTTCCTCATCTCGCATTGAGGGGATAATTTTGTGGTGTTTTTCGAGTTGCAGCGGGAAGTTAGGGGTACTTCTTGAGTTGCGACGGGGACCTCAGGAACTTGCTCGGGTTGCTTTGGGAAAGTTAGGTCCCCTTTTGTGTTGGAAGGGAAACTTCCGGTTTACCCTCGAGCCGTTAAATGGAAATTGTGCCTCATCTCGTACTGAGTCCATAAAATGTGTTCTCCTCTCCAATGGGGACGGATTTTAAGGAATTTTCTGAGTGGCATAAAGTGTGTCAAGTACCATTTTGCCTTTCAAGCGGGAATGTGGGATATCTCTTGAGATTCAGCAGGGCAAAATTACCTCATCTCGCATTGAGGGGATAATTCTGTGGTGTTTCTCGAGTTGCCGTGGGAAGCAGGGTGTACTTCTCCAGTTGCGACCGGGACCTCAGGAACTCGCTTGGGTTGCTTCTGTGAAGTCAAGTCCGATTTCGTGTTGGAAAGGGATCTTCCGGATTACTCTCTTGCCGTTAAATGGGAATATTGCCTCTTCTCAATTTAAGTTCATAAATTATTTACTCCTCTCCACTGTTAAAGGATGTTAGGGACCATTCTGAGTCGCCTCAAGGGAGTCAAGTACCCTTTTGCCTTTCAAGCGGGAATGTGAAATTTCTCTGAGATTCTGCAGTGCAAAATTTCCTCACCTCGCATTGAGGGCATAATTTTGTGGTGTTTCTCGAATTGCGGCGGGAAGCTGAGTATATTCCTAAAGTTGCAACGGGGACCTCAGGAACTCACTCGAGTTACTTCACGGAATTCAGGTCCCCTTTTGTGCTGGAAGGGGAACTTCCGGATTACTCTCTTGCCTTTTAATGGGAATATTGCCTCTTCTCGATTTGAGTCCATAAAGTATGTTCTCCTCTCCACTGAGGACGGATGATAGGGACCATTCTTAGTCGCCTCAAGGGATTCAAATACCCTTTTGCCTTTCAAGGGGGAATGTGAAATTTCTCTGAGATTCTGCAGCGCATTATTATCTCATTTCGCATTGAGGGGATAATTTTGTGGTGTTTCTCGAATTGCGGTAGGAAGCTGGGTGTATTCCTAAACTTGCAACGGGGACCTCAGGAGCACACTGGAGTTACTTCAGGGAAGTCAGGTTCCCTTTTGTGCTGGAAGGGGAACATCCGTATTACTCTCTTGCCCTTTAATGGGAATAGGGCCTATTCTTGAGTTGAATACATAAAGTGTGTTCTCCTCTCTAATGGGGACGGATGTTAGGGAACTTTCTGAGTGACATAAAGTGTGTCAAGTACACTTTTGCCTTTCAAGCGGGAATGTGGGATTTCTCTTGAGATTCTGCAGCGAAAAATTACGTCATCTCACATTGAGGGTTTAATTTTATTGTGTTTCTCGAGTTGCGGCGGGAAGCAGGGGTTACTTCTCGAGTTGAACGAGGACCTCAGGAACTCGCTCGGTTGGTTCAGGGAAGTCAAGTCCCCTTTTTGTGTTGGGAGGTTAACTTCCGGATTACTCTCGAGCCGTTAAATGGGAATATTGCCTCTTCCCGAGTTGAGTCTATAAAGTGTGTTTACCTCTCCACTGAGGACGGATGTTAGATACCATTCTGAGTCGCCTAAATTGTGTCAAGTACCCTTTTCACATTCAAGCGGTAATGTGGGATTTCTCTTGAGATTCTGCAGCGCAAAATTTCCTCATTTCGCATTGAGGGGATAATTTTGTTGTGTTTCTCGAATTGCAGTGAGAAGCTGGGGTTAATTCTCGAGTTGCGACGTGGACCTCAGTAACTCGCTCAGGTTTCTTCAGGGAAGTCAGGTCCCTTTTTTTGTTGGAAGGGAAACTTCCGGTTTACTCTCGAGCCGTTAAATGGGAATATTTCCTCATCTCGAACTGAGTCCATAAAGTGTGTTCTCCTCTCCAATTGAGACTGTTTTTAATAAAATTTCTGAGTCTCATCAGTTCAGTTCAGTTCAGTCGCTCAGTCCTGTCCGACTCTCCGTGACCCCATGAATCACAGCACGCGAGGCCTCCCTGTTATCCCCAACTACCGGAGTTCACTCAAACTCATGTCCACAGAGTCGGTGATGCCATCCAGCCATCTCATTCTCTGTCGTTCCCTTCTCCTCCCGCCCCCAAACTTTCCCAGCATCAGAGTCTTTTCCAGTGAGTCAACTCGTCGCATGAGGTGGCCAAAGTATTGCAGTTTCAGCTTTAGCATCAGTCCCTCCAATGAACACCCAGGATTGATCTCTTTAGAATGGACTGGTTGGATCTCCTTGAAGTATAAGGGACTCTCAAGAGTCTTCTCCAACACCACATTTCAAAAGCATCGATTCTTCGGCGATCAGCTAAAGGGTGTCAAATACCCTTCTGCCCTTCAAGAGGGAATGTGGCATTTCTCTTGAGATTCTTCAGTGCAAAATTTCCTCATCTCGCATTGATGGGATAATTTTGTGGTGTTTCTCGAATTGCGGCGAGAAGCTAGGGGTACTTCTCGAGTTGCGACGGGGACCTCAGGAACTCACTCGAGTTACTTCAGGAAAGTCAGATCCCCTTTTGTGCTGAAGGGAACTTCCGGATTACTCTCTAGCCCTTAATGGGAATAGGGCTTCTTCTAGATTTGAGTCCATAAAGTGTGTTCTCCTCTCCAATGGGGACGGATGTTAGGGAACTTTCTTAGTGGCATAAATTGTGTCAAGCACGCTTTTGTCTTTCAAGCGGGAATGTGGGATTTCTCTTGAGATTCTGCAGCACAAAATTACCTCATCTCGCAGTGAGGGGATCATTTTGTGGTGTTTCACGAGTTGCGGCGGGGAGCTGGGGGTACTTCTCGAGTTGCGACGGGGACCTCAAGAACTCACTCGGGTTGCGTCAGGGAAGTCTGGTCCCCATTTGTGTTGAAAGGGGAACTTCCGGTTTACTCTCGAGCCGCTAAATGAGAATAGGGCCTCATCTCGAATTGAGTCTATAAAGTGTGTTCTCATTTCCAATAGGGATGGCTATGTGACGAAACTTTCTGAGTCGTATAAAGGGTGTCAGGTACCCTTTTGCCTTTCAAGAGGGAATGTGGTATTTCTCTTGAGATTCTGCAGCGCAAAATTTCTTCTTCTCGCATTGAGGGGATAATTTTGTGGTGTTTCTCGAGTTGAAACGGGAAGCTGTTGGTACTTCTCGAGTTGCACTGGGGACCACAGTAACTCGCTCGGGTTGCTTTAGGGAAGTCAGGTCCCCTTTTGTGTTGGAAGGGGAATTTCCGGTTTACTATCAAGCACTTAAATGGAAATAGGGCCTCATCTCGAATTGAGTCCGTAAAGTGATACTCCACTCCTATGGGCACGGCTGTGTCAGGCAACATTCTGAGTCGCATAAAGGGTGTCAAGTAACCTTTTGCCTTTCAAGAGGGAATGTGGTATTTCTCTTGAGATTCTGCAGTGCAAAATTTACTCAACTCACATTGAGGGGATAATTTTGTGGTGTTTCTCGAGTTGTGGCGGGAAGCTGAGGGTACTTCTCGAGTTGCGACGGGGACATCAGGAACTCGCTCGAGTTGCTTCAGCGAAGTCAGATCCCCGTTTGTGTTGGAAGGGGAACTTACGGTTTACTATCCAGCCGTTAAATGGGAATAGGGCCTCAGCTCGATTTGAGTCCAAAAAATGTGTTTTCCTCTCCAATTGGGACAGCTGTGTGAGGGAACTTTCTGAGTCGTATAAAGGGTGTCAAATATCCTTTTGCCTTTCAAGCGGGAATGAGGGATTTCACTTGAGATTCTGCAGCGCAAAATTTCCTCATCTCGCATTGAGGGGATAATTTTGTGGTGTTTATCGAGTTGCGGCAGGAAGCTGGGGGTACTTCTTAAGTTGCGGACCTAAGGAACTCGCTCAGGTAACTTCAGGGAAGTCAGATCACCTCTGTGTTGGATAGGGAACTTCCGGTTTACTCTCGAGCCATTAAATGGGATTAGGGGCTCATCTCGAATTGAGTCCATAAAGTGTGTTCTCCTCTACAATGGGACTGATGTTAGTGAAATTTCTGAGTCTCATAAAGGGTTTCAAGTACCCTTTTGCCTTTCGAGAGGGAATGTGGTATTTCTTTGGGATTCTGCAGTGCAAAATTTCATCTTCTCGCATTGAGGGGATAATTTTGTGGTGTTTCTCGAGTTGCGGCGGGAAGATGGGGGTACTTCTCGAGTTGCGACGGGGACCTCAGGAACTCGCTCGGGTTGCTTCAGGGAAGTCAGGTCCCCTTTGGTGGTGGAAGGGGAACTTCCAATTTACTCTGGAGCCATTAAATGGGAATAGGGGCTCATCTCGAATTGAGTCCATAAAGTGTGTTCTCCTGTCCAATGGGGACGGCTGTGTGAGGGAACTTTCTGAGTCGCATAAAGGGTGTCAAGTACCCTTTTGCCTTTCAAGAGGGAATGTGGTATTTCTCTTGAGATTCTGCAGCGCAAAATGTCCTCATCTCGCATTGAGGGGATAATTTTGGGGTGTTTCTCGAGTTGCGGAGGGAAGCTGGGGGTACTTCTCGAATTGCGACGGGGACCTCAGGAACTCGATCGAGTTTCTTCAGGGAAATGAGGTCCCCTTTGTTGTTGGAATGGGAACTTCCGGATTACTCTCGAGCCGTTATTTGGGAAGAGGGGCTCATCTCGAATTGAGTCCATCAAGTGTGTTCTCCTCTCCAATGGGGACGGCTGTGTGAGGGAACTTTCTGAGTCGCATAAAGCATGTCTAGTAACCTTTTGCCTTTCAAGAGGGAATGTGGTATTTCTCTTGAAATTCTGCAGCGCAAAATTTTCTCATCTCGCATTGAGGGGATAATTTTGTGGTGTTTCTCGTGTTTCGGAGGGAAGCTAGTGTACTTCTCGAGTTTCAACGGGGACCTCCGGAACTCGCTCGGGTTGCTTCAGTGAAGTCAGTCCCCTTTGCTGTTGGAAGGGGAACTTTCGATTTACTCTAGAGCTGTTAAATGGGAATAGGGGCTCGTCTCGAATTGAGTCCATAAAATGTGTTCTCCTGTCCAATGGGGACGGCTGTGTGAGGGAACTTTCTGAGTCGATTAGAGGGTGTCAAGTACCCTTTTGCCTTTCAAGAGGGAATGTGGTTTTTCTATTGAGATTCTGCAGCGCAAAATTTCCTCATCTCGCATTGAGGGGATAATTTTGTGGTGTTTCTCGAGTTGCGATGGGAAGCTGGGGGTACTTCTCGAATTGTGACGGGGCCTCCGGAACTCGCTCGGGTTACTTCAGGGAAGTCAGGTCCCCTTTGGTGTTGGAATGGGAACTTCCGTTTTACTCTCGAGCTGTTAAATGGGAATACGGCCTCATCTCGAATTGAGTCCATAAAGTGTGATCTCCTCTCCAATGGGGACTGATGTTAGTGAAATTTCTGAGTCGCATAAAGGGTGTCAATTATCCTTTTGCCTTTCAAGCTGGAATGATGTATTTCTCTTGAGATTCTGCAGCGCAATAATTCCTCATCTCGCTTTGTGGGGATAATTTTTTGGTGTTTCTCGAGTTGCGGCAGGAAGCTGAGGGTAGTTCTCGAGTTGCGACAGTGTCCTCAGGGACTCGCTCAGGTTGCTTCAGTGAAGTCAGGTCCCCTTTTCTGTTGGAAGGGGAACTTTCGGGTGACTCTCGAGCCATTAAATGGGAATAGGGATTCAACTCGAATTGAGTCTATAAAGTGTGTTCTCCTCTCCAATGGGGATTGCTGTGTGAGGGAAATTTCTGAGTCGCATAAAGGTTTTTAGGTACATTTTTGCCTTTCAAGAGGGAATGTGGGATTGCTCTTGTGATTATGCAGGGAAAATTTTCCTCATCTCGCTTTGAGGAGATAATTTTGTGATGTTTCTCCTGTTAAGGCGGGAAGCTGTGGATACTTCTCGAATTGTGACGTGAATCTCAGCAACTCTCTCGTGTTGCTTCAGGGAAGTCAGGTCTACTTTGGTTTTGGAAGGGGACCTCCGGTTTACTCTCGAGGCTTTAAATGGGAATAGGGGCTCATCTCGAATTGAGTTTGTAAAGTGTATTCTCCTGTCCATTGGGGACGGTTGTGTTAGGGAAATTTCTGAGTCGCATAAAGGGTGTAAAGTACCCTTTTGCCTTTCAAGAGGGAATGTGGTATTTCTCTTGAGATTCTGCAGCGCAAAATGTCCTCATCTCGCATTGAGGGGATAATTTTGTGGTGTTTCTCGAGTTGCGGCGGGAAGCCGGGGGTACATCTCGAGTTGCGACGGGGACCTCAGGAATTCGTTCGTGTTGCTTCAGGGAATTCAGGTTCTCTTTGGTATTGGACAGGGAAATTCCGGTTTACTCTCGAGCCGTTAAATGGGAATCGGGGCTCATCTCGAATTGAGTCCAAAAATTGTGTTCTCCTGTCCAATGGAAACGGTTGTGTGAGGGAACATTCTGAGTCGCACAAAGGCTGTCTAATACCCTTTTGCCTTTCAAGAGGGAATTTGGTATTTCTCTTGAGATTCTGCATCGCAAAATTTCTTCATCTCGCATTGAGAGGATAATTGTGTTCTGTTTCACGAGTTGCGGCGGGAAGGTGACGGTACTTCTCGAGGTGTGACGAGGACCTCAGGAACTCGCTCGGGTTGCTTCAGGGAAGTCAGTTTCGTTTTGGTGTTGGAAGGGGAACTTCCGGTTTACTCTCGAGCCATTAAATGGGAATAGGGGCTCATCTCGATTTGAGTCCAGAAATTGTGTTCTCCTCTCCAGAAGGGACGGCTGTGTGTGGGAACTTTCTGATTCGCATAAAGGGTGTCAAGTACCCTTTTGCCTTTCAAGAGGGAATTTGGTATTTCTCTTTAGAGTCTGCAGCGCAAAATTTCCTCATCAAGCTTTAAGAGGATAATTATGTGGTGTTTCACGAGTTGCGGCGGGAAACTGGGGGTACTTCTCAAGTTGCGAAGTGGACCTAGGGAAATCGCTTGGGTTGCTTCAGGGAAGGCAGGTCCCCTTTGGTGTTGGAAGGGGAACTTCCAGTTTACTCTTGAGACGTTAAATGGGAATAGAGGCTCATCTCTAATTGAGTCCATAAAATGTGTTCTCCTCTCCAATGGGGACTGATGTGAGTGAAATTTCTGAGTCGCACAAAGGGTGTTAAGTACCCTTGTGCCTTTCAAGAGGGAATGTGGTATTTCTGTTGAGATTCTGCAGTGCAAAATTTCCTCATCTCGCATTGAGGGGACAATTTTTTGGTGTTTCTCTAGTTGCGGTGGGAAGCTGAGGGTACTGCTCGAGTTGCGACGGGGACCTCAGGAACTCGCTTGGGTTGCTTCAGGGAAGATAGGTCCCCTTTTGTGTTGGAAAGGGAACGTCCGGTTTACTCTCGAGCCTTTAAATGGGAATAGGGACTCATCTCGAATTGAGTTTGTAAAGTGTGTTCTCCTGTCCATTGGGGACGGTTGTGTTAGGGAACTTTCTGAGTCGCATAAAGGGTGTCAAGTACCCTTTTGCTTTCAAGAGGGAATGTGGTATTTCTCTTGAGATTCTGCAGCGCAAAATGTCCTCATCTCGCATTGAGGGGATAATTTTGTGGTGTTTCTTGTGTTGCCCCGGCAAGCTGGGAGTACTTCTCGAGTTGCGACGGGGACCTCAGGAACTCGCTTGGGTTGATTTAAGGAAGTCAGGTCCCCTTTTATATTGGAACATGAACTTCCGGTTTACTCTCGAGCCGTTAAATGGGAATAGGGCCTCATCTCGAATAGAGTCCATAAATGTATTTTCTTCTCTAATGGGGACGGCTGTGTGAGGGAACTTTCTGAGTCGCATAAAGGGTGTCAAGTACCCTTTTGCCTTTCAAGAGGCAATGTGATATTTCTCTTGAGATTCTTCAGCGCAAAATTTCCTCATCTCGCATTGAGGGGATAATTTTGTGGGGTTTTCGGGTTTCGGCGGGAAGCTGGGTGTACTTCTCCAGTTGCGAAGGGGACCGCAGGAATTCGCTCAGGTTGCTTCATTGAAATCAGGTCCCCTTTGGTGTTGGAAGGGGGACTTCCGGTTTACTCTTGAGACGTTAATTGGGAAATGGGACTCATCTCTAATTGAGTCCATAAAGTGTGTTCTCCTCTCCAATGAGGCCTGATGTGAGTGAAATTTCTGAGTCGCATAAATGGTGTCAAGTATCCTTTTGCCTTTCAAGAGGGAATGTGGTATTTCTCTTGAGATTCTGCAGCTCAAAATTTCCTCATCTTGCATTGAGGGGATAATTTTGTGGTGTTTCTCGAGTTGCGGCGGAAAGCTGGGGTACTTCTCAAGTTGTGACGGGGTCCTCAGGAATTCGCTAGGGTTGCTTCCGGCAGTCCGGTCCCCTTTCATCTTGGAAGGGGAACTTCCAGTTTACTCTCAAGCCGTTAAATGGAAAAGGCGCTCATCTAGAATTTAGTCCATAAAGTGTGTTCTCATCTCCAATGGGGACGGCTGTGTGAGGGAACTTTCTGAGTCGCATAAAGGGTGTCAAGTATCCTTCGGCCTTTCAAAAGGGAATGTGGTATTTCTCCTGAGATTCTGCAGCGCAAAATTTACTCATCTCGCATTGAGGGGATAATTTTGTGGTGTTTCTCGAGTTGGGGAGGGAAGCTGGGGGTACTTCTCCAGTTGCGACGGGGACCTCAGGAACTCGTTCGGGTTGCTTCAAGGAAGTCAGGTCCCCTTTTGTGTTGGAAGGGGAACTTCCGGGTTAGTCTCGAGCCATTCATGGAAATAAGGGCTCATCTCTAATTGAGTCCATAACGTGTGTTCTCCTCTCCAATGTGGACGGCTGTGTGAGGGAACTTTCTGAGTCACATAGAGTATGTCAAGTACACTATTGCCTTTCAAGAGGGAATGTGGTATTTCTCTTGAGATTCTGCAGCGCAAAATTTCCTCATCTCGCATTGAAGGGATAATTTTGTGGTGTTTCTCGAGTTGCAGTGGGAAGCTGGGGGTACTTCTCGAGTTGCGACGTGGACCTGAGGAACTCGCTCGGATTGCTTCAGGGAAGTCAGATCTCCTTTGGTTTTGCAAGAGGAACCTCATGTTTACTCTCGAGCCATTAAATGGTAATAGGGGCTCATCTCAATTTGAGTCCATAAAGTGTTTGCTTCTCTCCAATGGGATTCATGTTAGTGAAATTTTTGAGTCTCATTAAGGTTGTCAAGTACACTTTTGCCTTTCAGGAGGTAATGTGTTATTTCTCTTAAGATTCTGCAGCGTAAAATTACCACATTTAGCTTAGAGGGGATAATTTTGTAGTGTTCCCGATTTGCGGAAGGAAGCTGGGTGTATTTCTCTAGCTGCAGCGGGGACCTCTGAAACGCACTCGGGTTGCTTCAGGGAAGTCAGGTCCCGTTTTGTGTTGCAAGGGTAACTTCCGGTTTACTCTCGAGCCGTTAAATGGGAATAGGGCCTCATCTCGAATTGAGTACTTAATGTACTTCTCCTCTCCAATGGGGACTGATGTCAGTGAAATTTCTGAGTCGCATAAAGGGTGTCAAGTATACTTTTGCCTTTCAAGAAGGAATGTGGTATTTCTCTTTAGATTCTGCAGCTTAAAATTTTCTCATCTCGCACTGAGGTGATAATTTAGCGGTGTCTCTCGAGATGCGGCTTAAGGTGGGGGTACATCTAGAGTTGTGACTGGGACCTCAGGAAATCGCTCGGGTTGCTTCAGTGAAGTCAGGTTCCCTTTTATGTTGGAAGGGGAACATCCGGTTTACTCTCTAGCCATTAATGGGAATAGGGGCTCATCTCGAATTGAGTCCATAAAGTGTGTTCTCCTCTCCAATAGGAACGGCTGTGTGAGGGAACTTTCTGAGACGTATAAAGGGTGTCAAGTACCTTTTTGCCTTTCTAGTAGGAATGTGTTATTTCTCTTGAGATTCTGCAGAGCAAAATTTCCTGATGTTGCATTGAGTGGATAACTTTGTGGTGTTTCTCGAGTTGCAGCGGGAAGCTGAGGGTACTACTCGAGTTGCGACGGGGACCTCAGGAACTCGCTCGGGTTGTTTCAGGGAAATTAGGTCCCTTTTGTGTTGGAAGGGGAACTTCCGGTTTACTCTCGAGCCATTAAATGGGAATAGGGGCTCATCTCGAATTGAGTCCATAAAGCGTGTTCTCCTGTCCAATGGGGACGGCTGTGTGAGAACTTTCTGAGTCGCAATAAGGGTGTCAAGTACCCTTTTGCCTTTCAAGAGAGAATGTGTTATTTCTCTTGAAATTCTGCAGCGCAAAATTTCGTCATCTCGCATTGAGGGGATATTTTGTAGTGTTTCTCCAGTTGCGGCGGGAATCTGGGGATACTTCTCGAGTTGCGACGAGGACCTCAGGAACTCGCTCGGGTTGCTTCAGGGAAGTCAGGTCCCCTTTGGTGTTGGAAGGGGAACTACCGATTTACTCTCGAGCCTTTAAATTGGAATATGAGCTCATCTCGAATTGAGTCCATAAAGTGTCTTCTCCTGTCCAATGTGGACGGCTGTGTGAGGGAACTTTCTGAGTCGCATTAAGGGTGCCAAGTACACTTTTGTCTTTCAAGAGGAAATGTGGTATTTCTCTTGAGATGCTGCATCGCAAAATTTCCTCATCTCGCATTGCGGGGATAATTTTTGGTGTTTCTCGAGTTGCGGCGGGAAGCTGGGGGTACTTCTCGAGTTGGGACGGGGACCTTAGGAACTCGATCGGGTTGCTTCAGGGAAGTCAGGTCCCCTTTGGTGTAGGACGGGGAATTCTGGTTTACTCTCGAGCCGTTAAATGGGAATATGGGCTCATCTTGAATTCAGTCCATAAATTGTGTTCACCTCTCTAAAGGAGACTTATGTTAGTGAAATTTCTGAGTCGCATTAAGCGTGTCAAGTACCCTTTTGCCTTTCAAGAGGGAATGTGGTATTTCTCCTGAGATTCTGCAGCGCAAAATTTCCTCATCTCGCATTGAGGGTATAATTTCTGGTGTTTCTCGAGTTGCGACGGGAAGCTGGGGGTACTTTTCCTGTTGCGACGGGGATCTCAGGAACTCGCTCGGGTTGCTTCAGGAAAGTCAGGTCCCCTTTGCTGTTGGAAGGGGAACTTCCGGTTTACTCTCGAGCCGTTAAATGGGAATAGGGGCTCATCTCGAATTGAGTCCATAAATGGTGTTCTCCACTCCAGTGGGGACGGCTGTGTGAGGGAACTTTCTGACGTGCATAAAGGGTGTCAAGTACCCTTTTGCCTTTCAAGAGGGAATGTGGTAATTCTCTTGAGATTCTGTAGCCCAAATTTCCTCATCTCCCATGGAGGGGATAATTTTGTGGTGTTTCTCGAAATATGTCGGTAAGCTGGGGGTACTTCTCGAGTTGCGATGGGGACCTCAGGAACTCGCTCGGGTTGCTTCAGGGAAGTCAGGTCCCCATTGGTGTTGGAAGGGGAACTTCCGGTTTATTCTTGAGCCGTTAAATGGTAATATGGGCTCATCTTGAATTAAGTCCATAAAGTGTGTTCTCCTGTCCAATGGGGAATGATGTTAGTGAAATTTCTGAATCGATTTAAGGGTGTCAAGTACCCTTTTGCCTTTCAAGAGGGAATGTGGTATTTCTCATGAGATTCTGCATCGCATAATTTCCTCATCTCGCATTGAAGGGATAATATTGTGTTGTTTCTCGAGTTGCGGCGAAAGCTGGGGGTACTCTTCGAGTTGCGACGGGGACCTCAGGAACTCGCTCTGGTTGCATCAGGGAAGTCAGGTCGCCTTTTGTGTTCGAAGGGGAACTTCGGTTTACTCTCGAGCCCTTAATTAGGAAAAGGGCCTCATCTCGAATTGAGTACATAAAGTGAGTTCTCCTCTACAAAGGGGACTGATATTAGTGAAATTTCTGATTGGCATAAAGGGTGTCAAATACCATTTTGCCTTTCAAAAAGAAATATGGTATTTCACTTGAGATTCTGCCAGGCAAAATTTCCTCATCTCGCATTGAGGGGATAATTTTGAGCTGTTACTCAAGTTCTGGCGGGAAGCTTGGGGTACTTATCGAGGTGCGACAGGGACCTCAGGAATTGGCTCCGTTTGCTTCAGGGAAGTCAGGTCCCCTTTGGTGTTGGAAGGGCAACTTCCAGTTTACCCTCGAGTTGTGAAATGGGAATAGAGTCTCATCTCGAATTGAGTACATCAAGTGAATTTTCCTGTCCAATGGGGACGGCTGTGTGAGGAATCTTTCTGAGTGGCATAATGTTTGTGAAGTACCCTTTTTCCTTTCAAGAGGGAATGTGGTATTTCACTTGAGATTCTGCAGCGCAAAATTTCCTCATTTCGCATTGAGGGGATAATTTTGTGGTGTTTCTCGAGTTGCGGCGGGAAGCTTGGCGTACTTCTCGAGGTGGGACGGGGACTTCAGGAATTGGCTCCGGTTGCTTCAGGGAAGTCAGGTCCCCTTTTGGGTTGGAAAGGGAACTTCTGTTTTATCTAGAGTCGTTAAATGGGAATAGGTCCTCATCTCGAATTGAGTCCATAAAATGTGTTCTCTTCTCCAATGGGGACTAATGTTAGTGATATTTCTGAGTCGCATAAAGGGTGTCAAGTACCATTTTGCCTTTCTGGTGTTTCTCTTGAGATTCTGCAGCGCAAAATTTCCTCATCTCTCATTGAGTGGATAATTTTGTGGTGTTTCTCGAGTTGCGAGGGGAAGCTGGGGGTACTTCTCCAGTTGCGACGGGGACCTCAGGAACTCGTTCGGGTTGCTGCAGGGAAGTCAGGTCCCCTTTGGTGTTGGAAGGGGAACTTCCGGTTTACTCTCGAGCATTTAAATGGGAAAAGGGACTCATCTCGAATTGAGTCCATAAAGTGTGTTCTCCTGTCCATGGGGACGGCTGTGTGAGGGAAATTTCTGAGTCGCAAAAAGGGTGTCAAGTACCCTTTTTCCTCTCAAGAGGAATCCTGTATATCTCTAGAGATTCTACAGCGCAAAATTTCCTCATTTCGCATTGAGGGTACAATTTTGTGGTGTTTCTCGAGTTGCGGCGGGAATCTAGGCGTACTTCTCGAGTTTCGACAGGGACCTCAGGAAATCGCTCGGGTTGCTTCAGGGAAGTCAGGTCGAGTTTGCTGTTGGAAGGGAAACTTCCGGTTTACTCTCGAGACGTTATATTAGAATAGGGGCTCATCTCGAATTGAGTCCACAAAGTGTGTTCTCCTCTCGAATATGGACTGATGTAAGTGAAATTTCTCAGTCGTATAAAGGGTGTCAAGTACCCTTTTGCCTTACAAGAGGGAATGTGGTATTACTCTTGAGATTCTGCATTGCAAAATTTCCTCATTTCACATTGAGGGGATAATTTTGTGGTGTTTCTCGAGTTGCGACCGGAAGTTTGGTGTACTTCTCGAGATCCAACGGGGACCTCAGGAATTCGCTCTGGTTGCCTCAGGGTAGTCAGTTCCCTTTTTGTGTGGAAATGGAACTTCCGGTTTACTCTCGAGCCGTTACATGGGAATATGGGCTCATCTCGAATTAAGTCCATAAAGTGTGTTCTCCTCTCAATAGGGACTGATGTTAGTGAAGTTTCTGAGTCGCATAAAGGGTGTCAAGTACCGTTTTGCCTTTCATAAGGGAATGTGGTATTTCTCTTGAGATTCTAGAGCGCAAAATTTCCTCAACTCGCATTGAGGTGATAAATTTGTGGTGTTTCTCGAGTTGTGGCGGGAAGCTGGGGGTACTTCTCGAGTTGCGACGGGGACCTCAGGAACTCGCTCGGGTTGCTTCAGGGAAATCAGGTCCCCATTGTTGTTGAAAATGGAACTTCCCGTTTACTCTGGAGCCGTTAAATGGGAATAGGGGCTCATCTCGAATTGAGTCCATAAAATGTGTTCTCTTCTCGAATGGGGACTAATGTTAGTGACATTTCTGAGTCGCATAAAGTGTGTGAAGTACCATTTTGCCTTTCAAAAGGGAATTTGGTATTTCTTTTGAGATTCTGCAGTGCAAAATTTCCTCATCTCGCATTGAGTGGAAAATTTTGAGGTGTTTCTCAAGTTGCGATGGGAAGCTGGGGGTACTTCTCGAGTTGCGATGCGGCCCTCAGGAACTCGCTCGGGTTGCTGCAGTGAAGTCAGGTCCCCTTTGGTGTTCGAAGGGGAACTTCCAGTTTACTCTGGAGTCTATAATGGGAATAGGGGATGATCTCGAATTGAGTCCATAAAGTGTGTTCTCCTCTCCAATGGGACTAAAGTTAGTGAAATTTCTCAGTGGCATAAAGGGTGTCAAGTACCCATTTGCTTTTCAAGAGGGAATGAGGGATTTCTCTTGAGATTCTTCAGTGCAATATTTCCTCATCTCGCATGAGGGGATATTTTGTTCTGTTTCACGAGTTTCTGCGGGAAGCTGGGGTACTTCTCGAGTTGCGACGGGGACGTCAGGAACTCGCTTGGGTTGCTTCAGGATAGTCAGGTCCCCTTTGGTGTTGGAAGGGGAACTTCCGGTTTGCTCTCGAGCCCTTAAATGTGAACAGGGGCTCATCTCGATTTGAGTCCATAAAGTGTGTTCTCCTCTCCAATGGGGACTGCTGTGTGAGGGAGCTTTCTGAGTCGAATAAAGGGTTTCAAGTGCGTTTTTTACTTTCAAGAGGGAATGTGGTATTTCTCTTGAGATTGTGCATCGCAAAATTTCCTCATCTCCCAATGAGGGGATAATTTTGTGGTGTTTCTCAAGTTACGGCGAGAAGCTGGGGGTACTTCTCGAGTTGCGACGGGGACCTCAGGACCTCGCTCGGGTTGCTTCAGGGAAGTCACATCTCCTTTTATGTTGGAAGGGCAACTTCCGGATTACTCTCGAGCCGATAAATGGGAATATTGCGTCTACTCTATTTGAATCCATAAAGTGTGTTCTCCTCTCCACTGAGGATGGAAGTTAGGGACTGTTCTGAGTCGCCTCAAGGGAGTCAAGTACCCTTTTGCCTTTCAAGCGGGAATGTGGGATTTCTCCTGAGATTCTGCAGCCCAAAATTTCCTCATCTCGCATTTAGGGGATAATTTTGTGGTGTTTCTCGAGTTGTGGCGGGAAGCTGGGGATACTTTCGAGTTGCGACGGGGACCTCAGGAATTAGCTCGGGTTGCTTCAGGGATGTCAGGTCCCCTTTGGTGTTGAAAGGGGAACTTCCGTTTTACTCTCCAGCCGTTAAATGGGAATAGGGGCTCATCTCGCATTGAATCCATAATGTGTGTTCTCCTCTCCAATGGGTACTGATTTTAGTGAAATTTCTGAGTCGCATAAAGACTGTCAAGTACCCTTTTGCCTTTCAAGAGGGAATGTGGTATTTCTCTTGAGATTCTGTAACACATAATTTCCCCATCTTGACTTGAGGGGATAATTGTGGTGTTTCTCGATTTGCAGCGGGAAGCTGGGGTAATTTTCAAGTTGCGACGGTTACCTCAGGAACTCGCTAGTGTTGCTTCATGGAAGTCAGGTCCCCTTTGATGTTGGAAGGGGAACTTCCGGGTTACTCTCGAGCCGTTGAATGCGAATAGTGGCTCATATCGTTTGAGTTCATAAAGATTGTTCTCCTCTCTAATGGGGACTGATGTTAGTGAAATTTCTGAGTCGCATAAAGCGTGTCAGTACCCTTTTGCCTTTCAAGAGGGAATGTGGTATTTCTCTTGAAATTCTGCAGCGCAAAATTTCCTCCTCTCGCATTGAGAGGGTAATATTGTGGTGTTTCTCGAGTTGTGGCGGAAAGCTGGGGGTACTTCTTGAGTTGCGAGGAGGAACTCAGGATCTCACTCTGGTTGCTTCATGAATGTCAAGTCCCTTTTGTGTTGGAAAGCTACCTTCCAGATTACTGTTGAGCCGTTAAATGGAATATTTCCTCTTCTAGATTTGAGTCCAAGAAGTGTGTTCTCCTCTCCACTGAGGACGGATATTAGGGAACATTCTGAGTCGCCTAAAGGGAGTCAAGTACCCTTTTGCCTTTCAAGCCGAAATGTGGGATTTCTCTTGAGATTCTGCTGTGCAAAATTTCCTCATGTCGCATTGAGGGCATAATTTTGTTGTGTTTCTCGAATTGCGGCGGGAAGCGGGGGGAACACCTAGAGTTGCGATGGGGACCTTAGGAACTCACTCGAGTTACTTCAGGTGTGTCAGGTCCCCTTTTGTGCTGGAAGGGGTACTTCCGGATTTCTCTGGAGCTCTTTAATGGAAATAATGCCTCTTCTGGTGTTGAGTCCATAAAGTGTGTTCTCCTCTCCAATGGGGACGGATGTTAGGGAACTTTCTTTGTGGTATAAAGTGTGTCAAGTACACTTTTGCCTTTCAAGCGGGAATGTGGGATTTCTCTGAAATTCTGCAGCACAAAATTACCTCATCTCGCATTGAGGGTTTAATTTTGTGGTGTTTCTTGTGTTGCGGCGGGGAGCAGGGGTACTTCTAGAGTTGTGACGGGGACCTCAGGAAAGCGCTCGTGTTGCTTCAGGGAAGTGAAGTCCCCTTTTGTGTTGGAAGGGGAACCTCCAGATTACTCTCGAGTCGTTAAATGGGAATATTGCCTCTTCTCGATTTGAGTCATAAGGTGTGTTCTCCTCTCCACTGAGGAGTGATCTTAGGGACCATTCTGAGTCGCCTCAGGGGCGTCAATTACCCTTTTGCTTTTCAAGCGGGAATGTGGGATTATACTTGAGATTCTGCAGCGCAAAATTTCCTCATCTCACATTGAGGGGATAATTTTGTGGTGTTTTCGAATTGTGGTCGGAAGCTGGGTGTACTTCTTGAGTTGTGACGGAGACCTCAGTAAATCATTCGAGTTACTTCAGGGAAGTCAGGTCCCCTTTTACGCTGGAAGTCGAACTTCCAGATTACTCTCGAGCACTTTAAGGGAATAGGGCCTCTTCTCGAGTTGAGTCCATAAAGTGTGTTCTCCTCTCCAATGGGGACGGATGGTATGGTACTTTCTGAGTGGATTAAGGTGTGTCAAGTACCCTTTTGCCTTTCAAGCGGGAATGAGGTATTTCTCTTTAGATTCTGCAGCACAAAATTTCCTCATTTCTAATTGAGGGGATAATTTTTGGTGTTTCTGGAATAGCAGCGGGAAGCTGGGGGTACTTCTCCAGTTGCGATGGGGACCTCAGGAACTCGCTCGGTTGCTTCAGGGAAGTCAAGTCCCCTTTTGTGTTGAAAGGGGAACTTCCGGATTACTCTCGATCCTTTAATTAGGAATATTGCCTCTTCTCGATTTGAGTCCATAAAATGTGTTCTCCTCTCCACTGAGGACGGATGTTAGAGACCATTCTGAGTCGCCTAAGTGGAGTCAAGTGCCCTTTTGCCTTTCAATCAGGAACGTGGGATTTCTCTTGAGATTCTGCATCGCAAAATTTCCTAATCTCTCATTGAGGGGATAATTTTGTGGTGTTTCTCGAATTGCAGCGGGAAGCTGGGGGTGCTTCTCCTCTTGCTACAGCGACCTCTGGAACTCACTCGAGTTACTTCAGGGAAGTCAGGTCACCTTTTCTGCTGGAAACGGAACTTCTGGATTACTCTCGAGCTCTAAAATGTGAATATGGCCTCTTCTAGAGTTGAGTCCATAAAGTGTGTTCTCCGCACCACTGATGATGGATCTTAGGGACCATTCAAGGTCGCCTTAAGTGAGTCAAGTAGCCTTTTGCCTTTCAAGAAGGAATGTGGTATTTCTTTTATATTCAGCATCGCAAAATTTCCTCATCTCCCCTTGAGGGGATAAATTTGTGGTGTTTTTCTAGTTGCGGCGGGAAGCTGGAGGTACTTCTCGAATTGCAACGTGGACCTCAGGAATTCGCTCGTGTTGCCTCAGGGAAGTCAGGTCCCCTTTGGTGTTGGAAGGGGAAATTCTGGTTTACTCTCGAGCCGTTAAATAGGAATAGGGGCTAATCTCAAATTGATTCCATAAAGTGTGTTCTCCTGTCCAATGGGAACGGCTGTGTGAGGGAATTTTCTGAATTGCGTAAAGGGTGTCAAGTACATTTTTGCCTTTGAAGAGGGAATGTGATATTTCTCTTGAGATTCTGCAGCGCAAAATTTCCTCATATGGCATTGAGGGGATAATTTTGTGGTGTTTCTCGAGTTGAGTCGGGAAGCTGGGTGTGCTTCTCGAGTTGCGATGGGGACCTCAGAAACTCGCTCGGATTCCTTCAGAGAAGTCAGGCCCCCTTTGGTGTTGGAAGGGGAAATTCCGGTTTACTCTCGAACCGTTAAATGGGCATAGGGGCTCATCTCGAATGAGTCCATAAAGTGTGTTCTCATCTCCAGTGGGGACTGATGTTAGTGAAATTTCTGAGTCGCATAAAGCGTGTCAATACCCTGTTGCCTTTCAAGAGGGAATGTGGTATTTCTCTTGAGATTCTGCAGCGCAATATTTCCTCCTCTCGCATTGAGGGCATAATTTTGTGGTGTTTCTCGAGTAGCAGTGGAAAGCTGGGTATACTTCTTGAGTTGCGACGTGCTCCTGAACAATTCTCTCGGGTTTCTCCTGGGAAGTCAGGTCCCCTTTTGTGTTGGATGGGGAACTTCCGGTTTACTCTCCAGCTGTTAAATGGCAATAGGGGCTCATCTCGAATTGAGTCCATCAAGTGTGTTCTCTGCTCCAATGGGGACCGCTGTGTGAGGGAACTGTCTGAGTCGCATAAAGGGTTTCAAGTAACCTTTTGCCTTTCAAGAGGGAATGTGGTATTTCTCTTGAGATTCTGCAGCGCAAAATTTCCTCATCTCGCATTGAGGGGATAATTTGTTGTTGTTTTTCGTGTTGTGGGGGAAGCTGGGGGTACTTCTCGAGTTGTGATGGGGACCTCAGGTACTCGCTCGGGTTGCTTCAGGGAAGTCAGGTCCCCTTTTGTGTTGGAAGTGGAACTTCCGTTTTACCCTCGCGCTGTTAAATGGGAATAGAGCCTCTTCTCGAGTTGAGTCCATAAAGTGTGTTCTCCTCTCCAATGGGGACGGATGTTAGGGAACTTTCTGAGTCCCATAAAGTGGGTCAAGTACGCTTTTCCTTTCAAGCGGGAATGTGGGTTTTCTCTTGAGATTCTGCAACACAAAATTACCTCATCTTGCATTGAAGGGATAATTTTGTGGTGTTTCTCGAGTTGCGGCGGGAAACAGGGGGTACTTCTCGAGTTGCGAAGAAGACCTCAGGATGTCGCTCTGGTTGCTTCAGGGAAGGCAAGTCCCCATTTTTTTAATAAAGCTAACTTCCGGATTACTGTTAAGCCGTTAAATGGAATACTTCCTCTTCTCGATTTGAGTCCATAAAGTGTGTTCCCCGCTCCACTGAGGACGGATATTAGGGAACATTCTGAGTGGCCTAACGGGAGTCAAGTACCCTTTTGTTTTTTAAGTGGGAATGTGGGATTTCTCTTGAGATTCTGCAGCGCATTGAGGGCATAATTTTGTTGTGTTTCTCGAATTGCGACACGAAGCAGGGGGAACACCTAGAGTTGCGACGGGGACCTCAGGAACTCACTCGAGTAGCTTCAGGTGTGTCAGGTCTCCTTTTGTGTTGGAAGGGGAACTTCCTGATTTCTCTGGATCTCTTTAATGGGAATAGGGCCTCTTCTGGAGTTGAGTCCATAAAGAGTGTTCTCCTCTCCAATGGGGACGGATGTTAGGTAACTTTTTGAGTGGCATAAAATTTGTCCTGTTCCGTTTTGTCCTCATGCGGGAATGTGCGATTTCTCTTGAGATTCTGCAGCGCCAAATTACCTCATCTCGCATTGAGAGGATAATTTTGTGGTGTTTCTCGATTTGCGACGGGAAGCAGGGGGTTCTTCTAGAGTTGCGACGGGGAGCTCAGGACCTCAATCGGGTTACTTCAGGGAAGTCGGGTCCCCTTCTGTGCTGGAAGGGGAATTTCCGGATTGCTCTCGAAATCTTTAAAGGCAATAGGGCCTCTTCTCTAGTTGAGTCCATAAAGTGTGTTCTCCTCTCCAATGGGGACGGATGTTAGGGAACTTTCTTTGTGGTATAAAGTGTGTCAAGTACCCTTTTGCCTTTCAAGCGGGAATGTGGGATTTCTCTAGATTCTGCAGCGCAAAATTACCTCATCTCGCATTGAGGGTTTAATTTTGTGGTGTTTCTTGTGTTGCAGTGGGAAGCAGTGGGTACTTCTAGAGTTGTGACGGGGACCTCAGGAAAGCGCTCGGGTTGCTTCAGGGAAGTGAAGTCCCCTTTTGTGTTGGAAGGGGAACCTCCAGATTACTCTCGAGTCGTTAAATGGGAATATTGCCTCTTCTCGATTTGAGTCATAAGGTGTGTTCTCCTCTCCACTGAGGACTGATCTTAGGGAACATTCTGAGTCGCCTCAAGGGCGTCAAGTACCCTTTTGCCTTTCAAGCGGGAATGTGGGATTATTCTTGAGATTCTGCAGCGGAAAATTTCCTCACCTCGCATTGAGGGGATAATTCTGTGGTGTTTCTCGAGTTGCGGCAGGAAGCTGGGGGTACTTCTCGAGTTGGGACGGGGACCTCAGGAATTCGCTCGGGTTGCTTCAGTGATGTCAGGTCCCCTTTGGTGTTGAAAGTAAAACTTCCGTTTTACTCTAGAGCCGTTAAATGTGAACAGGGTCTCATCTCGAATTGAGTCCATAAAGTGTGTTCTCCTCTGAAATGAGGACGGCTGTGTGACGGAACTTTCTGAGTCGAATAAAGGGTGTCAAGTACCTTTTTGCCTTTCAAGAGGGAATCTGGTATTTCTCTTGAGATTCTGCAGCGCAAAATTTCCTCATCTCGCATTGAGGGGATAATTTTGTGGTTTTTCTGGAGTTCCGGCTGAAAGCTGGGGGTACTTCTCGAGTTGCGACGGGGACCTCAGGAACTCGCTCGGGTTGCTTCAGGAAAGTCAGGTCCCCTTTGGTGTTTGAAGGGGAACTTCCGTTTTACTCTCGAGCCCTTAAATGTGAACAGGGACTCATCTCGAATTGAGTCGATAAAGTGTGTTCTCCTCTCCAATGGGGACGGCTGTGTGAGGGAACGTTCTGAGTCGAATAAAGGGTGTCAAGTACCTTTTTGCCTTTCAAGAGGAAATGTGGTATTTCTCTTGAGATTCTGCATCGCAATATTTCCTCATCTCGCATTGAGGCGATTATTTTGTGGTGTTTCTGGAGTTGCGACGAGAAGGTGGGGGTAATTCTCGAGTTGGGACGGGGACCTCAAGTAACTCGCTCGGGTTGCTTTAGGGAAGTCAGGTCCCCTTTGGTGTTGGAAGGGGAACTTCCGGTTTACTCTCAAGCCCTTAAATGTGAACAGGGGCTCATCTCGAATTGAGTCCATAAAGTGTTTTCTCCTCTCCAATGGGGACGGTTGTGTGAGGGAACTCTCTGAGTCGAATAAAGGGTTTCAAGTACCTTTTTGCCTTTCAAGAGGGAATGTGGTATTTCTCTTGAGATTCTGCATCGCAATATTTCCACATCTCGCATTGAGGGGATAATTTTGTGGTGTTTCTGGATTTGCAGCTGGAAGCTGGGGGTACTTCTCGAGTTGCGACGGGGACCTCAGGAACTCGCTCGGGTTGCTTCAGGGAAGTCAAGTCCCCTTTGGTGTTGGAAGGGGAACTTCCGATTTACTCTGGAGCCGTGAATTGGGAACAGTGGCTCATCTCGATTTGAGTCATAAAGTGTGTTCTTCTCTATACTGAAGAAGGATGTTAGGGACCATTCTTAATCGCCTAAATGGAATCAAGTACACTTTTGCCTTTCTAACGGGAATGTGGGATTTCTCTTGAGATTCTGCAGTGCAAAATTTCCTCATCTCGCATTGAGGGGATAATTTTGTGGTCTTTCTCGAAATGCGGCTGGAAGCTGGGGGTATTTCTCGAGTTTCGACGGGGACGTCAGGAACTCACTTGAATTACTTCAGGGATGTCAGGTCCCCTTTTGTGCTGGACGGGACTTCCGGATTACTCTCGATCCCTTTAATGGGAATAGGGCCTCTTCTCTTGTTGAGTCCATAAAATGTGTTCTCTTCTCCACTGAGGGCGGATTTTAGGGATATTTCTTAGTCGGCTAAAGGGAGTCAAGTACCCTTTTGCTTCTCAAGCGGGAATGTGGGATTTCTCTTTAGATTTTGCAGTACAAAATTCCTCATTTCGCATTGAGGGGATAATTTGGTGGTGTTTCTCGAGTTGCGACGGGGAACTCAGGAACTCGCTTGCGTTGCTTCAGCGAAGTCAAGTCCCATTTCGTGTTGGAAGAGGAACTTCCGGATTACTTTTGAGCCGTTGAATTGGAATATTGCCTCTTCTCGATTTGAATCCATAAAGTGTGTTTTCCTCCCCACTGAGGACGAATGTTATGGAACATTCTGAGTCGCCTCAAGGGAGTCAAGTACCCTTTTGCCTTTCAAGCACGAATGTTGGATTTCTCTTCAGATTCTGCATTGCAAAATTTCCTCATGTCGCATTGAGGGGATAATTTTGTGGTGTTTCTCGAATTGCGGAGGGAAGTTGGGAGTAATCCTCGTGTTGGGACGGAGACCTCAGGAACTGACTCGAGTTATGTCAGGGAGGTCAGGTCCCCTGATGTGCTGGAAGGGGAACTTCTGGATTAATCTGGAGCCCTTTAACGGGAATAGGGCCTCTTCTCCAGTTGAGTCCATAAAGTGTGTTCTCCTCTCCAAGGAGACGGATGTTAGGGAACTTTCTGAGTGGCATAAAGTGTGTCAAGTACCGTGTTGCCTTTCAAGTGGGAATGTGGGATTTCTCTTGAGATTCTGCAGTGAAAATTTACCTCATCTCTCATTGAGGGGATAATTTTGTCGTGTTTCTCGAATTGCGGCGGGAAGCAGGGGGTATTTCAGGATTTGGGACGAGGACGTCAGGAACTCGCTCTGGTTGCTTCAGGAAAGTCAGGTCCCCTTTGCTGTTGGAAGGGGAACTTTTGGTTTACTCTCGAGACATTAAATGGGAATAGGAGCTCATCTCGAATTGAGTCCATAAAGTGTGTTCTCCTGTCCAATGGGAATGGCTGTGTGAGGGAACTTTCTGAGTCGCATAAAGGGTGTCAAGTACCCTTTTGCCTTTCAAAAGGGAATGTTGTATTTCTCTTGAGATTCTGCATTGCAAAATGTCCTCATCACGCATTGAGGGGATAATTTTGTGGTGTTTCTGGATTTGCGGCGGGAAGCTAAGTGTACTACTGGAGTTGCGATGGGGACCTCAGGAACTCGCCCGGGTTGCTTCAGTGAAGTCCGGTCCCCTTTGGTATTGGAAGGGGAACTTCCCGTTTACTCTCGAACCGTTAAATGGGAATAGGGGCTCATCTCGAATTGAGTCCATAAAGTGTGTTTTCCTCTCCAATTGTAATGATGTTAGTGACATTTCTCATTCGTGTAAAGGTTGTCAAGTACCCTTTTGCCTTTCAAGAGGAATGTGGTATTTCTCTTGAGATTCTGTAGCGCAAATTTACCTCATCTCGCATTGAGGGGATAATTTTGTCGTGTTTCTCGAATTGCGTTGGGAAACAGCGGGTATTTCAGAAGTTGCGACGAGGACGTCAGGAACTCGCTCGGGTTGCTTCAGGGAAGTCAGGTCCCCTATTGTGTTGGAAGGGGAACTTTTGGTTTACTCTCCAGATATTAAATGGGAATAGGAGCTCATCTCGAATTGAGTCCATAAAGTGTGTTCTCCTGTCCAATGGGAATGGCTGTGTGAGGGAACTTTCTGAGTCGCATAAAGGGTGTCAAGTACCCTTTTGCCTTTCAAGAGGGAATGTAGTATTTCTCTTGAGATTCTGCATCGCAATATTTCCTCATCACGCATTGAGGGGATAATTTTGTGGTGTTTCTGGATTTGCAGCTGGAAGCTGGGGGTACTTCTCGAGTTGCGACGGGGACCTCAGGAACTCACTCGGGTTGCTTCAGGGAAGTCAGGTCCCCTTTGGTGTTGGAAGGGGATCTTCCGATTTACTCTGGAGCCGCGAATTGGGAACAGTGGCTCATCTCGATTTGAGTCATAAAGTGTGTTCTTCTCTGCAATGAAGACAGATGTTAGGGACCATTCTTAATCGCCTAAATGGGATCAAGTACACTTTTGCCTTTCTAACGGGAATGTGGGATTTCTCTTGAGATTCTGCAGCGCAAAATTTCCTCATCTCGCATTGAGGGGATAATTTTGTGGTCTTTCTCGAAATGCGGCTGGAAGCTGGGGGTACTTCTCGAGTTTCGACGGGGACGTCAGGAACTCACTTGAATTACTTCAGGGATGTCAGGTCCCCTTTTGTGCTGGACGGGACTTCCGGATTACTCTCGATCCCTTTAATGGGAATAGGGCCTCTTCTCTTGTTGAGTCTATAAAATGTGTTCTCTTCTCCACTGAGGATGGATTTTAGGGATCTTTCTTAGTCGGCTAAAGGGAGTCAAGTACCCTTTTGCTTCTCAAGCGGGAATGTGGGATTTCTCTTTAGATTTTGCAGCACAAAATTCCTCATTTCGCATTGAGGGGATAATTTGGTGGTGTTTCTCGAGTTGCGGGGGGAAGCAGGCGTTACTTCTCGAGTAGCGACAGGGAACTCAGGAACTCCCTTGCGTTGCTTCAGGGAAGTCAAGTCCCATTTCGTGTTGGAAGAGGAACTTCCGGATTACTTTTGAGCCGTTAAATTGGAATATTGCCTCTTCTCGATTTGAGTCCATAAAGTGTGTTCTCCTCCCCACTGAGGACGAATGTTATGGAACTTTCTGAGTCGCCTCAAGGGAGTCAAGTACCCTTTTGCCTTTCAAGAGGGAATGTGGTGTTTCTCTTGAGATTCTGCGGCGCAAACTTTCCTCATCTCGCATTGAGGGGATAATTTTGTGGTGTTTCTCGAGTTGAGACGGGAAGCTGGGTGTACTTCTCGATTTGCGACGGGGACCTCAGGAACTCACTCGAGTTACATCAGGGAAGTCAGGTCCCCTTTGGTGCTAGAAGGGGAACTTCCGGTTTACTCACGAGCCGTTAAATGGGAATAGGTTCTCATCTCGAATTGAGTCCATAAAATATTTTCTCCTGTCCAATATGAACTGTTGTGTGAGGGAACTTTCTGAGTCACATAAAGGTTGTCAAGTACCCTTTTGCCTTTCAAGAGGGAATGTGGTATTTCTCTTGAGATTCTGCAGCGCAAAATTTCCTCATCTCGCATTGAGGGGATAATTTTGTGGTGTTTCTCGACTTGTGTTGGGAAGCTGGGGGTAGTTCTGGAGCTGAGACAGGGACCTCAGGAACTCGCTTGGGTTGCTTCATGAAAGTCAGGTCCCCTTTCTGTTGGAAGTGGAACTTCCGGGTTACTCTCGAACCGTTAAATGGGAATAGGGGCTCATCTTGTATTGATCCATAAAGTGGTTTCTCCTCTCCAATGTGGACGGCTGTGTAGGGAACTTTCTGAGTCGAATGAAGGGTATCAAATACTGTCTTTCCTTTCAAGAGGGAATGTGGTATTTCTCTTAAGATTCTGCAGCGCAAAATTTTATCATCTCGCATTGAGGGGATAATTTTGTGTTTTTTCTCGAGTTGCGACGGGAAGCTGGAGCTAATTCTCGAGTTGTGAAAGGGACCTCAAGAACTCGCTCGGGTTGCTTCAGGGAAGTCACGTACCCTTTTGTGGTGGAAGGGGAACTTCCGGTTTACTCTCGAGCCGTTATTTTGGAATAGGGCCTTATCTCGAGTTGAGTCCATAAAGTGTGTTCTCCTCTCCAATGGGGACTGCTGTTAGTGAAATTTCTGAGTCGCATAAAGGCTGTCAAGTACTTTTTTGCCTTTCAAGAGAGAATGTGGAATTACTCTTCAGAATCTGCAGCGCACAATTTCCTCATCTCACATTGAGGGGATAATTTTGTGGTGTTTCTCCAGTAGCGGCTGAAAGCTGTGGGTACTTCTCCAGTTGCCACGGCGACCTCAGGAACTCGCTCGGGTTGCTTCAAGGAAGTCAGGTCCCCTTTGGTGTTGGAAGGGGAACTTTTGGTTTTCTCTCGAGCCGTTAAATGGGAATAGGGTCTTATCTCGAATTGAGTCCATAAACTATGCTCTCCTCTCCAATGCGAAGAGATGTTAGTGAAATTTCTGAATCGAATAAAGGGTGTCAATTAACCTTTTGCCTTTCAAGAGGGAATGTGGTGTTTCTCTTGAGATTCTGCAACGCAAAATTTCCTCATCTCGCATTGAGGGGATAATTTTGTGGTGTTTCTCTAGTTGCGGCGGGAAGCTGGAGGTACTTCTTGAGTTGCGACGGGGCCCTCAGAAACTCGCTCGGGTTGCTTCAGGGAAATCAGGTCCCCTTTTGTGTTGGAAGGGGAACTTCCGGTTTACTCTCGAGCCAATAAATGGGAATAGGTCTCATCTCGAATTGAGTCCAAGAAGTGTGTTCTCCTCTCCAATGGGGACTGATGCTAGTGAAATTTTTGATTCGCATAAAGGGTGTTAAGTATCCTTTTGCCTTTCACGCGGGAATGTGGTATTTCTCTTGAGATTCTGCAGCGCAATATTTCCTCATCTGGCATTGAGGGGATAATTTTGTGGTGTTTCTCGAGTTGTGGCGGGAAGTTGGGGGTATTTCTAGAGTTACAACGGGGTTCAGGAACTCGCTCGGGTTGCTTCAGTGAATTCAGGTCCCCTTTTCTGTTGGAAGGGGAACTTCTGGTTGACTCTTGAGCCGTTAAATGGGAATAGGGATTCATCTCAAATTGAGTCTATATAGTGTGTTCTCCTCTCCAATGTGGACGGCTGTGTGAGGGAAAATTCTGAGTCGCATAAAGCGTGTCAGGTACACTCTTGCCTTTCAAGAGGGAATGTGGGATTACTCTTGAGATTATGCAGGGAAAATTTCCTCATCTCACATTGAGGGGATAATTTTGCGGTGTTTCTCCTGTTGAGGCTGGTACATCTCGAATTGTGGTACATCTCGAATTGTGATGTGAACCTCAGCAACTCTCTCGTGTTGCTTCAGGGAAGTTTGTTCCCCTTTTTTAGTGCAAGGGTTATTTCGCAATTACTCTCTAGATGTTAAATGGAAATAGGGCCTCTTTTTGAGTTGAGTCCATAAAGAGTGTTCTCCTCTCCAATGGGGACGACTGTATGAGGGAAATTTCTAATTCGCATAAAGGGTTTCAAGTACCCTTTTGCCTTTCAAGCGGAAAAGTAGGATTTCTCTTGAGATCCTGCAGCGCAAAATTTCCTCAACTCACATTGATGGGATAATTTTGTGGTGTTTCTTGAGTTTCGGCAGGAAGTTGGGGGAACTTATCGAGTTGTGACGGGGACCTCAGGAACTCGTTCGGGTTTCTTCAGTGAAGTCAGGTCCGCTTTTGTGTTGGAAAGGGAATTTCAGGATTTCTCTCGATCAGTTAAATGGGAATAGGGCTTATTCTCAAGTTGAATCCATAATGTTTTTTCTCCTCTCCAATCGGGACAGCTGTGTGAGGGAATTTTCTGAGTCCCATAAATTGTGTCAAGTACACTTTTGCCTTTGAAGCGGGAATGTGGGAATTCTCTTGAGATTCTGCAGCGCTCAATTTCCCCATCTTGCATTGAGCGGATAATTTTGTGGTGTTTCTCGATTTCGGTGGGAAGCTTTGGGTATTTCTCGAGTTGCCACGGGGACCTCAGTATCTCCCTCAGGTTACTTCAGGGAAGTCAGGTCCCCTTTTGTGTTGGAAGGGGAAATTCGGGATTACTCTGGAGCCATTAAATGGGAATAGGTCCTCTTCTTGAGTTGAGTCCATAAAGTGTGTTCTCCTAGGAATGGGGACGGCAGTGTGAGGGAACTTAGTGAGTCGCATAAAGGGTGTCAACTACCCTTTTGCCTTTCAAGAGGGAATGTGCTATTTCTCTTGAGATTCTGCAGGGCAATATTTCCTCATCTCGAATTGAGGGGACAATTTTGTGGTGTTTTTTGAGTTGCGGCGGGAAGCTGGGGTACTTCTCGAGTTGCAACGGGGACCTCAGGAACTTGCTCGGGTTGCTTCAGGGAAGTCAGGTCCCCTTTTGTGTTGGAAGTGGAACTTCTGGAATACTCTCGAGACGTTAAATGGGAATGGGACCTCATCTCCAGTTGAGACTATAAAGTGTGTTCTCCTCTCCAATGGCAACGACTGTTTGAGGGAATTTTCTGAGTCTCTCTTGGCGGCGCAGATGCGAGAGATGCAGTCCCCTCTGGCACAGACGCAAGAGAAGACTTCCCTGCCTGGCCAGAGGCGAGAGACACCGGCCCCGCCCGTGGAGACCCACGAGATCAGGCCCCTTCCCCACAGATGCGATTGACACTGCCCCCGCCCATGCAGATGCCAGAGTCGCGTGCCCTGCCCCCCGCTCAGACCCTAGAGTCCTGGAACTCTCCCGCGCAGACGGGAGAGATCCAGGCCCCGCCCAAGCAGTCGCGAGAGAATCCAGCCTTGCCCGCACAGAGACAAGAGAACCCGGCCCCACAAGACGCGAGAGTACCCGGCCCCGCCCACGCAGATGAGAGAGATGCCTTCCCCGCCCACGCAGTCGCAAGAGACGCTGGCTTCGCCCGCTCAGACGGGAGAGACGCAGGCCCTGGCGCAATCGACCATGCAAAGATGCGCGGCCATGAGGAGTTACCCCATGCCTGAGGCCAGGGCAGGCGGCAAAGAGAAGGTACAGCAGGTCCAATAGGCTGTGGCTGTGCGGGGGAGGGCCGAGAGGAACTACTCACGTTCAAAGTCAGGAGGGGCAGCTTTGAGGACATACCCCTCATCCAAGGTAAGGTGCAGCAGCTGCGCTTTTTTGGAGCAGCTGTGAAGAGATATCCCACACCCAAGGTAAGAGAAACTCAAATAAGATGGTAGGAATTGCGTGGGGGCATCAGAGGGCAGACACACTGAAATCATAATCACAGGAATCTAGTCGATCTGATCACATGGACCACAGCCGAATGTGGTCCAATGAAGAAGGGAATGGCAAACCACTTCAGTACACTTGCCTTGAGAACCCCATGAACAGTATCAAAGGGCAAAATGACAGGATACTGAATGAGGAATTCCCCAGGTCGGTAGGTGCCCAGTATGCTACTGGAGATCAGTGGAGACATAACTCTAGAAGGAATGAAGGGATGGAGCAAAAGCAAAACCAGTACCCAGTTGTGGATGTGACCGGTGATAGAAGCAAGGTCCGATGCTGTAAAGAGCAATATTGCATAGGAACCTGGAATGTTAGGTCCATGAATCAAGGCAAATTGGAAGTGGTTAAACAGGAGATGGCAAGAGTGAACATAGACATTCTAGGAATCAGGGAATTAAAATGGACTGGAATGTGTGAATTTAAATCAGATGACCATTATATCTACTACTGTGGGAAGGAATCCCTTAGAAGAAATGGAGTAGGCATCATGGTCAACAAAAGAGTCCGAATGTAATACTTGGATGCAATCTTAAAAACGACAGAAAGATTTCTGTTCGTTTCCAAGGCGAACCATTCAACATTACAGTAATCCAGGCCTATGCCCCAACCAGTAACGCTGAAGAACCCGAAGTTGAATGGTTCTATGAAGACCTACAAGACCTTTAAGAACTAACACCCAAAAAATATGTCCTTTTCATAATTGGGGAGTGGAATGCAAAAGTAGGAAGTCAAGAAACACCTGGAGTAACAGGCAAATTTGGCCTTGGAGCACAGAATGAAGCAGGAACAAGGCTCATAGAGTTTTGTCAAGAGAAGGCACTGGTCATAGCAAACACCCTCTTCCAACAACACAAGAGAAGACTCTACACGTGGACATCACCAGATGGTCAACACCGAAATCAGATTGATTATATTCTTTGTAGCCAAATACAGAGAAGCTGTATACAGTTAGCAAAAACAAGACCAGGAGCTGACTGTGGCTCAGAACATGAACTCCTTATTGCCAAATTCAGACTTAAATTGAAGAAAGTAGGGAAAACCTTTAGACCATTCAGATATGACCTAAATCAAATCCCTTATGATCATACAGTGGAAGTGAGAAATAGATTTAAGGGACTAGATCTGATAGATAGAGTGCCTGATGAACTCTGGATGGAGGTTCGTGACATTGTACAGGAGACAGGGACCAAGAGCATCCCCATGGAAAAGAAATGCAAAAGAAGCAAAATGGCTGTCTGAGGTGGCCTTACAAATAGCTGTGAAAAGAAGAGAAGAGAAAAGCAAAGGAGAAAGGGAAAGATATAAGCATTAGAATGCAGAGTTCCAAAGAATAGCAAGGAGAGATAAGAAAGCCTTCCTCAGTGATCTATGCAAAGAAATAGAGGAAAACAACAGAATAGGAAAAACAAGAGATCGCTTCAAGAACATTAGAAATTCCAAGGGAACATTTCATGCAAAGATGGGCTCGATAAAGGACAGAAATGGTATGGACCTAACAGAAGCAGAAGATATTAAGAAGAGGTGGCAAGAATACACAGAAGAACTGTACAAAAAAGATCTTCACGACCAGGATAATCACGATAATGTGATCACTGACCTAGAGCCAGACATCTTGGAATGTGAAGTCAAGTGGGCCTTAGAAAGCATCACTACGAACAAAGCTAGTGTAAGTGATGGAATTCCAGTTGAGCTCTTTCAAATCTTGAAAGATGATGCTGTGAAAGTGCTGCACTCAATATGCCAACACATTTGGAAAACTCAGCAGTGGCCACAGGACTGGAAAAGGTCAGTGTTCATTCCAATCCCAAAGAATGCTCAAACTACCGCACAATTGCACTCATCTCACTCGCTGGTAAAGTCATGCTCAAAATTCTCCAAGCCAGGCCCCAGCAATATGTGATCCGTGAACTCCCAGATGTTCAAGCAGGTTTTAGAAAAGGCAGAGGCACCAGAGATCAAATAGCCAACATCCGCTGGATCATGGAGAAAGCAAGAGAGTTCCAGAAAAACATCTATTTCTGCTTCATTGACTATGCCAAAGCCTTTGACTGTGTGGATCACAATAAACTGTGGAACATTCTGAAAGAGATGGGAATCCCAGACCACCTGATCTTCCTCTTGAGAAACCTGTATGCAGGTCAGGAAGCAACAGTCAGAACTTTACATGGAACAACAGACTGGTTCCAAACAGGAAAAGGATTACGTCAAGGCTGGATATTGTCACCTTGCTTATTAAACTTATATGCAGAGTACATCATGAGAAATGCTGGGCTGGAAGAGGCACAAGCTGGAATCAAGATTGCTGGGAGAAATATCAATTACCTCAGATATGCAGATGACACCACCCTTAGGGCAGAAAGTGAAGAGGAACTCAAAGGCCTCTTGATGAAAGTGAAAGAGGAGAGTGAAAATGTTGGCTTGAAGCTCAACTTTCAGAAAACAAAGGTCATGGAATCTGGTCCCATCACTTCACTGGAAATAGATGGAAAAAGAGTGGAAACAGTGTCAGACTTTAATTTTTTGGGCTCCAAAATCATTGCAGATGCTGATTGCAGCCATGAAATTAAAAGGCGCTTACTCCATGGAAGGAAAGTTATGACCAACCTTGATAGTATATTAAAAAGCAGAGACGTTACTTTGCCAACAAAGGTCCGTCTAGTCAAGGCTATGGTTTTTCCCGTGGTCATGTATGGATGTGAGAGTTGGACTGTGAGGAAAGCTGATCGCCGAAGAATTGATGCTTTTCAACTGTGGTGCTGGAGAAGACTCTTGAGATTCCCTTTTATTCAAGAAGATCCAACCAGTCCATTGTAAGGGAGATCAATCCTGGGTGTTCATTGGAAGGACTGATGCTAAAGCTGAAACTGCAATACTTTGGCCACCTCAGGCGACGAGTTGACTCACTGGAAAAGATTCTGATGCTAGGAAAGGTTGGGGACGGGAGGAGAAGGGGACGACAGAGAATGAGATGGCTGGATAGAATCACCGACTCTGTGGACATGAGTTTGAGTGAATTCCGGGAGTTGGTGATGGACAGGGAGGCTTGACGAACAGTGATTCATGGGGACGCGGAGAGTCGGACACGACTGAGCAACTGAACTGAACTGAACTGAATAAAGTGTGTTCAAGTACCCTTTTGCCTTTCAGGCAGAAATGTGGAATTTCTCTTGATTGTGCAGTGCAACATTTCCTCATCTCGCCTTGAGAGGATAATTTTGTGGTGTTTCTGGAGTTGTGTCGGGAAGATGGGGATACTTCTAGATTTGCGACGGGGAGCTCAGGAACTCGCTCGTGTCACTTCAGGGAAGTCAGGTCCCCTTTTGTGTTGGATTGGGAACTTCTGGTTTACTCTCGAGCCATTAAATGGGAATAGGGGCTCATCTGGAATTGAGTCCATAAAGTGTGTTTTCCTCTCCGATGGGAAAGGCTGTGTGAGGGAACATTCTGAGTCCCATAAAGGGTGTCAAGTACCCTTTTGCCTTTCAAGCGGGAATGTGGGTTTTCTCTTTAGATTCTGCAGTGCAAAATTTCCTCATCTCGCATTGAGGGAATAATTTTGTGGTGTTTCTCGAGTTGAGGTGGGAAGTTGGGGGTACTACTCTAGTTGTTACGGGGACCTCAGGTACTTGCTAGGGTCGCTTCAGGGAAGTCAGGTCCCTCTTTTTGTTGGAAGGGGATATTCTGGATTACTCTCGAGCCGTTAAAAGGGAATAGGGCCGTGTCTCGAATTGAGCTCATAAATGTGTTCTCCTCTCCAACGGGGATGTCTGTTTGAAGGAAGTTTCTGAATCGCATAAAGGGAGTCAAGTACCCTTTTGCCTTTCAAGTGGGAATGTGGATTTTCCCTTCAGAATCTGCACTGCAAAATTTCCTCATCTCGCATTTAGGGAATAAATTTGTGGTGTTTCTCGAGTTGCGGCCGAAAGGCGGGGGTACTTCTCGAGTTGCAATGGGGACATCAGGAACACTACCAGGTTGCTTCAGGGAAGTCAAGTCCCCTTTTGTGTTGGAAGGGGAACTTCCGGATTGCTCTGGAGCCTTTAAATGGGAATAATGCCTCTCCTCGATTTGAGTCCATAAGTTGTTCTCCTCTCCAAAGAGGACGGAATTTAGGGAATATTATGAGTCGCATAAAGGGAGTCAAGTACCCTTTTGCCTTTCAAGCTGGAATGTGGGACTTCTCTGGAGACTCTGCAGCGCAAAATTTCCTCCTCTCTCATTAAGGGGAAAATTTTGTGGTGTTTCTCAAATTGCGGCGGGAAGCTGGGGGTAGTTGTCGAGTTGGGACGAGTACCCCAGGAACTCACTCGAGTTACGTCAGGAAAGTCAGGTCCCCATTTGTGCTGGAAGGGGAACTTCTGGATTTCTCTCGAGCCCTCTAATGGGAATAAGGCCTCTTTTCGAGTTGAATCCATAAAGTGTGTTCTCCTCTCCAATGGGGACAGATGTTAGGGAACTTTCTGAGTGGCATAAATTGTTTCAAGTACCCTTTTGCCTTTCAAGCTGGAATGTGGGATTTCTCTTGAGATTCTGCAGCGCAAAATTACCTCATCTCGCATTGAGGGGATAATTTTGTGGAGTTACTCGAGTTGTGGCGGGAAGCAGGAGTTACATCTTGAGTTGAGACGGGAACCTCAGGAACTCGCTGGGGATTCTTCAGGGAAGTCAAGTCCCCTTTTGTGTTGGAAAGGGAACTTCCGGATTACTCTTGAGCCGTTAAATGGGAATGTTGCCTCTTCTCGATTTGAGTCATTAAAGTGTGTGCTCCTCTCCAATGAGGACAGATGTTAGGGAACATTGTGAGTCGCATATAGGGAGTCAAGTACCCGTTTGCCTTTCAAGCGAGAATGTGGGATTTCACTTGAAATTCTGCAGCGCAAAATTTCCTCATCTTGCACTGAGGGGATAAATTTGTGATGTTTCTCCAATTGCAGTTGGAAACTGGGGGGATTTCTCGAGTTGCGACGAGGACCTCAGGAATTTACTCGAGTTACTTCATGGAGGTCAGTTCCCCTTTTGTGCTGGAAGGGGGACTTCCTGATTACAATCGAGTCCTTTACTGGGAATAGGGCCTCTTCTCGAGTTGAGTCCATAAAGTGTGTTCTCCTGTCCAATGGGGACGGATGTTAGGGAACTTTCTGAGTGGCATAAAGTGTGTCAAGTACCCTTTTGCTTTTCAAGCGGGAATGTGGGATTTCTCTTGAAATTCTGCAGAGAAAAATTTCCTCATCTCACATTGAGGGGATCATTTTGTGGTGTTTCACGAATTGCAGCTGGGGATACTGGGGGTACTTCTCGATTTGCGACTTGGACTTCAGGAACTCACTCGAGTTACTTCAGGCAAGTCAGGTCCCATTTTGTGCTGGAAGGGGAATGTCCGGATTAATCTCGAGCCGCTAAAAAGGAATATTGCCTCCTCTCGATTTGAGTCCATAAAGTGTGTTCTCCTCTCCACTGAGGACGGATGTTAGGGACCATTCTGAGTCGCATAAAGGGAGTCAAGTACGCTTTTGCCTTTCAAGCGCGAATGTGGGATTTCTCTTCAGATTTTGCAGGGCAAAATTTCCTCATCTCGCATTGAAGGGTAATTTTCTGGAGTTTCTCGAGTTGCGGAAGGAAGCAGGGGGTACTTCTTGAGTTGCAACGGGGACCTCAAGAACTCTCTCCGGTTTCTTCAGGTAAGTCAAGTCCCCTTTTTTGTTGGAAGGGGAACTTCAGGATTACTCTCCAGCTGTTAAATGGGAATATTGCCTCTTCTCAATTTGAGTCCACAAGTGTTTTCTCCTCTCCTCTGAAGAGGGATTTAGGGACCATTCTGAGTCGCCTAAGGGAACTCAAGTACCCTTTTGCCTTTCAATCGGGAATGTGGGATTTCTCTTGAGATTCTGCAGCGGAAAATTTCCTCATCTCGCATTGAGGGGATAATTTTGTGCTGTTTCTCGAATTCCGGTTGGAAGATGGGGGGATTTCTCGAGTTGCTACGTGGACCACAGGAATTTACTCGAGTTACTTCAGGGAAGTCAGGTCCCCTTTTGCGCTGGAAGGGGGACTCCTGATTACAATCGAGTCCTTTAATGGGAATAGGGCCTTTTCTCGAGTTGCGTCCATAAAGTGTGTTCTCCTCTCCAATGGGGATGGAAGTTAGGGAACTTTCTGAGTGGTATAAAGTGTAGCAAGTACACTTTTGCCTTTCAAGAGGGAATGTGGGATTTCTTTTGAGATTTTACAGTGCAAAATTTCCTCATGTCGCATTGAGGGGATAATTTTTGGTGTTTCTTGACCTGCGGACGGAAGCTGGGGGTACTTCTCAGGCTGCGACGGGTACCTCAGGAACTCACTCGACTTACTTCCAGGAAGTCAGGTCCCCTTTTGTGCTGGAAGGGGAACTTCCTGATTACTCTCGAGCCCTTTAAAGGGAATAGGGCCTCTTCTCGAGTTGAATCCATAAAGAGTGTTTTCCTCTCCAATGGGGCCAGATGTTAGGGAACTTTCTGAGTGGCATAAAGTGTGTCAAGTACCCTTTTGCCTTTAAAGCGGGAATGTGGATTTTCACTTGAGATTCTGCAGCGCAAAATTACCTCATCTCGCATTGACGGGATAATTTTGTGGTGTCACTCGTGTTGCAGTAGGAAGCTTGGGGTATTTCTCGAGTTGCGACAGGAACCTCAGGAACTCGCTCGGGTTTCTTCAGGGAAGTCAAGTCCCCTTTTTTGTTGGAAGGGGAACTCCGGATTACTCTCGAGCCGTTAAATGGGAATAGGGGATCATCTCGAATTGAATCCATAAAGTGTGTTCTACTCACCAATGGGGACTGATGTTAGTGAAATTTCTGAGGCGCATAAAGGGTGTCAGGTACCCTTTTGCCTTTCAAGAGGGAATATGATATTTCTCTTGAAATTCTGCAGCGCAAACTTTTCTCATCTTGCATTGAGGGGATAATTTTGTGGTGTTTCTCGAACTGGGCGGGAAGCTGGGTGTAGTTCTCGAGTTGCGACATGGACCTCAGGAACTCGCTCGGGTTGCTTCAGGGAAGTCAGGTCCCCTTTTGTGTTGGAAGAACTTCGGTTTCCTCTTGAGCCCTTAAATGTGAACAGGGACTCTTCTCGAATTCAGTCCATAAAATGTGTTCTCCTCTTCAATGGGAATGGCTATGTGAGAGAACTTTCTGAGTCGAATAAAGTGTGTCGAGTACCATTTTGCCTTTCAAGCGTGAATGTGGGATTTCTCTTGAGATTCTACAGCACAAAATTTCCTCATCTCGCTTTGAGGGGATAATTTTGTGGTGTTTCTCGAATTGTGGCGAAAGCTGGTGGTACTTCTCGAGTTGTGACGCGGACCTAAGCAACTCACTCGAGTTACTTCAGGGAAGTCAGGTCCCCTTTTGTGCTTGAAGAGGAATTCTGGATTACTGTGGAGCCCTTCATTGGGAATATTGCCTCCTCTCGATTTCAGTGCATTTATTGTGTTCTCCTCTCCTTGAGGATGGATGTTAGGGAACATTCTGAGTCGCCTAAAGGGAGTCAAGTACCCTTTTACTTTTCAAGCGGGAATGTGGGATTTCACTTGAGATTCTGCAGCACAAAATTTTCTCATCTCGCATTAAGGGGATAATTTTGTGGTGTTTCTCCAATTGCGGCGGGAAGCTGGCAGTACTTCTTGAGTTGCGAGGCGGAACTCAGCGACTCACTCGAGTTACTTCAGGGAAGTCAGGTCCACTTTTGTGCTTGAAGGGGAACTTCTGGATTACTCTGGAGCCCTTCATAGGGAATATTGCCTCCTCTTGATTTCAGTGCATAAATTGTGTTCTCCTCTCCTTGAGGACGGATGTTAGGGAACATTCTGAGTCGCCTAAAGGGAGTCAAGTACCCTTTTACTTTTCAAGCGGGAATGTGGGATTTCTCTTGAGATTCTGCAGCTCAAAATTTCCTCATCTCGCTTTGAGGAGATAATTTTGTGGTGTTTCTCCAATTGCGGCGGGAAGCTGGGGGTACTTCTCGAGTTGCGACGCGGACATCAGCGACTCACTCGAGTTACTTCAGGGAAGTCAGGTCCCCTTTTGTGCTGGAAGGGGAACTTCCGGATTACTCTCTAGCCCTTTAATTGGAATAGGGGGTCTTCACGTGTTGAATCCATAAAGTGTGTTCTCCTCTCCAAAGGGGACGGATGTTAGGGAACTTTCAGAGTGGCATAAAGTGTGTCAAGTACCCTTTTGCCTTTCAAGCGTGAATGTGGGATATCTCTTGAGATTCTGCAGTGCAAATTTACCTCATCTCGCATTGAGGGGATAATTTTGTTGTGTTTTTTTGTTGCAACGGGAAGCCGGGTGTATTTCTGGATTTGCGAAGGGAACGTCAGGAAGTCTCTAGGGTTGCTTCAGGGAATTCAAGTCCCCTTTTGTGTTGGAAGGGGAACTTCCGGGTTACTATCGAGCCGTTAAATGGGAATATTGCCTCTTCACGATTTGAGTCCATAAAGTGTGTTATCCTCTCAACTGAGGATGAATGTTAGGGAACATTCTGAGTCGCATAAAGGGAGTCAAGTACGCTTTTGCCTTTCAAGTGGGAATGTGGGATTTCTCTTGAGATTCTGCATTGCAAATTTTCCTCATCTTGCATTGAGGGGATAATATTGTGGTGTTTCTCGAATTGCGGCGGGAAGTTGGGGGTATTCTCCACGTGCAACGGAGACCTCAGGAACTCACTCCAGTTACTTCAGGGAATTCAGGTCCCCTTTTGTGCTAGAAAGGGAACGTCCCTATTACTTTTGAGCCCTTTAAAGGGAATAGGGCCTCTTCTCGATTTGAGTCCATAAAGTGTGATCTCCACTCCACGGAGGACAGATGTTAGTGAATATTCAGTGTCGCATAAAGGGTATCAAGTACCCTTTTGCCTTTCAAGCGGGAATGTGGGATTTCTCTTGAGATTCTGCACCGGAAAATTTCCTCATCTTGCATTTAGGGGATAATATTGTAGTGTATCTTTTTTGCTGCGGGAAGCCTGGAGTACTTCTGGATTTGCGAAGGGAAAGTCAGGAACTTGCTACGGTTGCTACAGGGAAGTCAAGTCCCCTTTTGTGTTGGAAGGGGAACTTCCGGGTTACTCTCGAGCCGTTAAAATGGAATATTGCCACTTCTGGATTTGAGGCCATAATTTGTGTTCCCCTCTCCACTCAGGACCGATGTTAGGGAACATTCTGAGTCGCATGAAGGGAGTCAAGTACCCTTTTTCCTTTCAAGTGGAAATGTGGGATTTCTCTTGAGATTCTGCAGCTCAAAATTTCCTCATCTCGCATTGAGGGGATAATTTTGTGGTATTTCTCGAATTGCGGCGGGAAGCTGGGCGTACTACTTTTGTTGCCAGGGGGACCTCAGGAATTCACTCGTGTTGCTTCAGAGAAGTCAGGTCCGCTTTTGTGCTGGAAGGGTAACTTCCGGATTACTCTCTAGCCCTTTAATTGGAATAGGGCGTCTTCACGTGTTGAATCCATAAAGTGAGTTCTCCTCTCCAATGGGGACGGATGTTAGGGAAATTTCTGAGTAGCATAAAGTGTGTCCATTACCCTTTTGTCTTTCAAGCGGGAATGTGGGATTTCTCTTGAGATCCTGCAGCACAAAATTACATCATCTCACATTGAACGGATAATTTTCTCGTGTTTCTTTACTTGAGATTGGAAGCCGGGGTTACTTCTGATTTTGCGAAGTGAACTTCAGGAAGTCGCTAGGGTTACTTCAGGGAATTCATCTCCCCATTTGTGTTGGAAGGGGAACTTATGGGTTACTCTTGATGCGTTAAATGGGAATATTGCCTCTTCACGAATTGAGTCCATAAAGTGTGTTCTCCTCTCCACTGAGGACGGATGTTAGGGAACCTTCTTAGTCGCATAAAGGTAGTCAAGTACCCTTTTTCCTTTCAAGCGGGAATGTGGGATTTCTCTTGTGATCCTGCAGCTCAAAATTTCCTCATCTCGAATTAAGGGCATAATTTTGTGGTATTTCTCTAATAGGGGTGGGAAGCTGTGGGTACTACTAGAGTTGCGACGGGGACCTCAGGAAATCACTTGAGTTATTTCAGATAAGTCTGGTAGCCTATTGTGCTGGAAGGGGAACTTCTAGATTACTCTCTAGCTCTTTAATTGGAATAGGGCCTCTTCTGGTGTTGAATCCATAAAGTGTGTTCTCCTCTCCAATGGGGACGGATGTTAGGGAACTTTATGAGTGGCATAATGTGTGCCAAGTACCATTTTGCCATTCAAGCGGGAATGTGGGATTTCTCATGAGATTCTGCCTCGCAAAATTACCTCATCTCACATTGAGAGGATAATTTTGTTGTGTTTTTTTAGTTGCGGCCGGAAGCCAGGGGTATTTCAGGATATGGGAAGGGAACATCTTTAACTCGCTAGGGTTGCTTCAGGGAAGTCAAGTTCCCTTTTGTGTTGGAAGGGGAACTTCCGGGTTACTGTCGAGCCGTTAAATGGGAATATTGCCTCTTCTCAATTTGAGTTCATAAAATGTGTTCTCCTCTCCACTAAGCACGGATGTTAGGGAACATTTTGAGTCGCATAAAGGGAGTCAAGTACCCTTTTGCCTTTCAATGGTGAATGTAGGATTTCTCTTGAGATTCTACAGCACAAAATTTTCTCATCTCGCTTTGAGGGATAATTTTGTGGTGTTTCTCCATTTGCGGCGGGAATCTGGGGATACTTCTCGAGTTCCAACGAGGACCTCAGCAACTCACTCGAGTTACTTCAGGGAAGTCAGGTCCCCTATTGTGCTAGAAGGGGAAATTCTGGATTATTATCGAGCCCTTAATAAGGAATATTTCCTCCTCTCGATTTCAGTGCATAAATTGTGTTCTCCTCTCCTTTAGGACGGATGTTAGGGAACATTCTGAGTCGCCTAAAGGGAGTCAAGTTCCCTTTTCCCTTTCAAGCGGGAATGTAGGATTTCTCTTGAGATTCTGCAGCACAAAATTTTCTCATCTTACTTTGAGGGCATAATTTTGTGGTGTTTTTCCAATTCCAGCGGGAAGCTGGGGGTACTTATCGAGTTGCGAAGCGGACCTCAGCGACTCACTCGAATTACTTCACGGAAGTCAGGTACCCTTTTTTTTGGAAGGGGAACTTCCGATTACTCTCTAGAACTTTAATTGGAATAGGACGTCTTGTTGAATCCATAAAGTGAGTTTTCCTCTGCAATGGGGATGGATTTTAGGGAACTTTCTGAGTGAAATAAACTGTGTCAAATAATCTTTTGCCTTTCAAGCTCTAATGTGGGATTTCTCTTGAGATTCTGCAGCTCAAAATTTCCTCATCCCGCAATGAGGAGATAATTTTGTGGTATTTCTCGAATTGCGGCGGGAAGCTGGGCGTACTACTTGAGTTGCCAGGGGGACCTCAGGAAATCACTCGTGTTGCTTCAGGGAAGTCAGGTCCCCTTTTGTGCTGGAAGGGGAACTTCTGGATTACTCTCTAGCCCTTTAATTGGAATAGGGCGTCTTCACGTGTTGAATCCATAAAGTGAGTTCTCCTCTCCAATGGGGACAGATGTTAGGGAAATTTCTGAGTGGCATAAAGTGTGTCAAGTACCCTTTTGCCTTTCAAGCGGGAATGTGGGATTTCTCTTGAGATCCTGCAGCGCAAAATTACATCATCTCACATTGAGGGGATAATTTTGTCTTGTTTCTTTACTTGAGATTGGAAGCCGGGGGTACTTCTGATTTTGTGAAGTGAACTTCAGGAAATCGCTAGGGTTGCTTCAGGGAATTCAAGTCCCCTTTTGTGTTGGAAGGGGAACTTCCGGGTTACTCTCGAGCTGTTAAATGGGAAAATTGCCTCTTCTCGATTTGAGTCCATAATTTGTGTTCCCCTCCACACTGAGGACGGATTTTAGGGAACCTTCTGAGTCGCATAAATTGAGTCAAGTACCCTTTTTCCTTTCAAGCGGGATGTGGGATTTCGCTTGAGATTCTGCATTGCAAAAATTTCTCACTCGCATTGAGGTGATAATATTGTGGTTTTTCTCAAGTTGAAACGGGAAGGTGGGGGTGTTCTTGACTTGCAACGGAGACCTCAGGAACTTACTCCAGTTACTTCAGGAAAGCCAGGTCCCCTTTTCTGCTGGAAAGGGAACGTCCGTAATACTTTTGAGCTTTTTAAAGGGAATAGGGCCTTTTCTCGATTTGAGTCCAAAAAGTGTGTTCTCCTCTCCACTGAGGACGATGTTAGGGAACATTCTGAATGGCATAAAGTGTGTCAAGTACGCTTTTGTCTTTCAAGCGGGAATGTGGGATTTCTCTTGAGATCGTGCAGCGCAAAATTACCTCATCTCGCATAGAGGGGATAATTTTGTGGTGTTTCTCGGGTTGCGGCCGGAAGCAGCGGGTATTTTCGATTTGCGAGGGGATCCTCAGGAACTCGCTCCAATTGCTTCAGGGAAGTCAAGTCCCCTTTTGTGTTGGAAGGGGAACTTCCGGGTTACTCTGGAGTCGTTAAATGGGAATATTGCCTCTTCACGATTTGAGTCCATAAAATGTGTTCCCCTGTCCACTGAGGACGGATTTTAGGGAACATTCTGAGTCGTAAAATTGACTCAAGTACCCTTTTTACTTTCAAGCGGGAATGTGGGATTTCTCTTGAGATTCTGCAGCTCAAAATTTCCTCATCACGCATTGAGGGGATAATTTTGTGTTATTTCTCGAATTGCGGCGGGTAGCTGGGGGTACGACTGGATTTGCGAGGAGGACCTCAGGAACTCACTCGTGTTGCATCAGGGTAGTCAGGTCACCTTTTGTGCTGGAAGGGGTCCTTCCTGATTACTCTCTAGCCCTTTAATTGGAATAGGGCCTCTTCTCGTGTTGAATCCATAAAGTGTGTTCTCCTCTCCAATGGGGATAGATGTTAGGTAACTTTGTGAGTGGAATAAAGTGTGTCAAGTACCCTTTTGCCTTTCAAGCGTGAATGTGAGATTTCTCTTGAGATCCTGCAGCTCCAAATTACATCATCTTGCATAGAGGGGATAATATTGTGGTGTTTCTCATTTTGCGGCAGGAAGCAACGGGTATTTTCGATTTGTGAGGGGAACCTCAGGAACTCGCTCCAATTGCTCAGGGAAGTCAAGTCCCCTTTTGTGTTGGAAGGGGAACTTCCGGGTTACTCTCGAGCCATTAAATGGGAATATTGCCTCTTTTCAATTTGAGTCCATAAAATGTGTTCTCCTCTCCACTGAGCACGGATGTTATGGAACATTCTGAGTCGCATAAAGGGAGTCAAGTACCCTTTTGACTTTCAAGCGTGAATGTAGGATTTCTCTTGAGATTCTACAGCACAAAATTTTCTCATCTCGCTTTGAGGAATAATTTTGTGATGTTTCTCGAATTGCGGCGGGAATCTGGGGCTACTTCTCGAGTTCTGACGAGGAGCTCAGCAACTCCCTCGAGGTACTTCAGGGAAGTCAGATCACTTTTTGTGCTAGAAGGGGAAATTCTGGATTATTCTCGAGCCCTTAATAAGGAATATTTCCTCCTCTCGATTTCAGTGCATAAATTGTGTTCTCCTCTCCTTGAGGACGGATGTTAGGGAACATTCTGAGTTGCCTAAAGGGAGTCAAGTACCCTTTTGCTTTTCAAGCGGGAATGTAGGATTTCTCTTGAGATTCTGCAGCAAAAAATTTCCTCATCTTGCTTTGAGGGGATAATTTTGTGGTGTTTCTCCAATTGTGGCGGGAAGCTGGGGGTACTTCTCGAGTTGCGAAGGGGACCTCAGCGACTCACTCGAGTTACTTCAGGGAAGTCAGGTCCCCTTTTTTGCTGGAACGGGAACTTCCGATTACTCTCTAGCCCTTTAATTGGGATAGGGCGTCTTCACGTGTTGAATCCATAAAGTATACTCTCCTCTCCAATGGGGATGGATGTTAGGGAACTTTGTGAGTGGCATAAAGTGTGTCAGGTACCCTTTTGCCTTTCATGCCGGAAGGTGGGATTTCTCTTGAGATTGTGCAGGGCAAAAATTCCTCATCTCGCATTACGGGGATAATTTTGTGGTGTTTCTCGAGTTGTGGCCAGAAGCAGGTAGTACTTCTGGAGGTGCGCCGGGATCTCAAGAAGTCGCTCTGGTTGATTCAGGGAAGTCAAGTCCACTTTTGTGTTGGAAGTGGAACTTCCGGGTTACTCTCAAGCCATTAAATGGGAATATTGCCTCTTCTCGATTAGGGAACATTCTGAGTCGCCTAAAGGGAGTCAAGTACCCTTTTGTCTTTCAAGCGGGAATGTGGGAATTGTCTTGAGATTCTGCTGCGCAAAATTTCCTCATCTCGCATTGAGGGGATAATATTGTGGTTGTTCTCGAATTGTTGCGGGAAGCTGGGGTTACTAATCGAGCTGCGATGGGGACCTCAGGGACTCACTCGAGTTGCTTCTGAGAAGTCAGGTCCCCTTTTGTGCCGGAAGGGGAACTTCCGGATTACTCTCGAGCCCTTTAAAGGGAATAGGCCTCTTCTTGATTTGAGTCCATAAAATGTGTTCTCCTCTCCAATGGGGACAGATGATAGGGAACTTTCTGAATGGGATAAAGTGTGTAAAGTACACTTTTGACTTTCAACCGGGAATGTGGCATTTCTCTTGAGATTCTGCAGCACAAAATTATCTCATCTCGCATTGAGTGGATAATTTTGTGCTGTTTCTCTAGTTGCGGAGGGAAGCAGGGGTTATTTCTAGAGTTGCCCGGGTACCCTAGGAACTCGCTCGGGTTGCTTCACGCAAGTCAGGTCCCTTTTTGTGTTGGAATGAGACTTCCGGGTTACTCTCGAGCCATTAAATGGGAATATTTCCTCTTCTCTATTTAGGTCCATAAAGTGTTTTCTCCTCTCCACTGAGGGCGGATGTTAGGAACATTCTGAGGCTCATAAAGGGCATCAAGAACACTTTTGCCTTTCAAGTTGGAATGTGGGATTTCTCTTAAGATTCTGCAGCACAAAATTTCCTCAATCGCATTGAGGGGATAATTTTGTGGTCTTTCACGAATTGCAGCGGGAAGCTGGGGGTAGTTCTCGAGTTGCGACGGGGACCTCAGGACCTCAATCAAGTTACTTCAGGGAAGTCAGGTCCCCTTTTGTGCTGTAAGGGGAACTTCCGGATTACTCTTGAGCCCTTTAAAGGGAATAGGGCCCCTTCTCGAGTTGAGTCCTTAAAGTGTGTTCTCCTCTCCAATGGGGACAGATGTTAGGGAACTTTCTCAGTGGCATAAAGTGTGACAAGTATCCTTTTGCCTTTCAAGTGGGACTGTGGGACTTCTCTGGAGATTCTGCAGTGTAAAATTTCCTCATCTCGCATTGAGGGCATAATTTTGTTGTGTTTCACGAATTGCAGCGGGAAGATGGGGGTCCTTCTCGAGTAGCCAATGGGACCTCAGGAACTCACTAAAGTTACTTCAGGAATGTCAGGTCCCCTTTTGTTCTGGAAAGAGAACTTCCGGATTACTCTCATGGGAATAGGACCTCTTCTCGAGTTGAGACCATAAAGTGTGTTCTCCTCTCCAATGGTGACGGATTTTAGGGAACTTTCTGAGTGACATAAAGTGTGTCAAGTACCCTTTTGCCTTTCAAGCTTGAATGTGGGATTTCCTTTACATTCTGCAGCACAAAATTACCTCATCTCGCATTGAAGGTAATTTTGTGGTGTTTCTTTAGTTGCGGCGGGAAGCAGCGCGAACTTCTGGATTTGCGAAGGGAACGTCAGGAAATCACTCGGGTTGCTTCAGGGAAGTCACATCTCCTTTTGTGTTGGAAGGAGACTTCCGTGTTACTCTCCAGCCAATAAATGGGAATATTGCCTCTTCTCTATTAGAGTCCATAGTGTGTTCTCCTCTCCACTGAGGGCGGATGTTAGGGAACATTATGATTTGCCTTAAGGGCGTCGAGTCCCCTTTTGCCTTTCAAGCGGGAATGTGGGATTTCTCCTGAGATTCTGCAGCGGAAAATTTCCTCATCTCGCATTGAGGGGATAATATTGTGGTGTTTCTTTTTTGCTGCGGGGAACCGGGGGTATTTCTGGATTTGCGAAGGGAACGTCAGGAACTCGCTAGGGTTGCTTCTGGGAAGTCAAGTCCCTTTTTGTGTTGGAAGGGGAACTTCCGGGTTACCCTCGAGTCGTTAAAGGGGAATATTGCCTCTTCTGGATTTGAGGCCATAAATTGTGTTCCCCTCTCCACTGAGGACGGATGTTAGGGAACATTCTGAGTCGCTTAAAGGGAGTCAAGTACCCTTTACTTTTCAAGCGTGAATGTGGAATTTCTCTTGAGATTCTGCAGCACAAAATTTCCCCATCTCGCTTTGAGGGGTAATTTTGTGGTGTTTCTCGTGTTGCGGCAGGAAGCACCGGGTACTTTTCGATTTGCGAGGGGAACCTCAGGTACACGCTCCAATTGCTTCAGGGAAGTCAAGTCCCCTTTTGTGTTGGAAAGGGAACTTCCGGGTTTCTCTCGAGCCGTTAAATGGGAATATTGCCTCTTCTCGATTTGAGTCCATAAAGTGTGTTCGCCACTCCACTGAGGACGGATGTTAGTGAATATTCAGAGTCGCATAAAGAGTATCAAGTACCCTTTTGCCTTTGATGCGGGAAAGTGGGATTTCTCTTGAGATCCTGCAGGGCAAAATTTCCTCATCTCGCATTGAGGGGATAATATTATGGTGTTTCTTTAGTTGCGGCGGGAAGCCGGGGCTATTTCTGGATTTGGGAAGGGAACGTCAGGAACTCGTTGGTTTGCTTCAGGGAAGTCAAGTCCCCTTTTGTGTTGGAAGGGGAACTTCCGGGTTACTCTTGACCCATTAAATGGGAATATTGCCTCTTCTCGATTTGAGTCAATATAGTGTGTTCCCCTCTCCACAGAGGACGGATGTTAGGGAACATTCTGAGTCGCATAAAGGGAGTCAAGTACCCTTTTTCCTTTCAAGCAAGAATGTGGGATTTCTCTTGAGATCCTGCAGGGCAAAATTTCCTCATCTCGAATTGAGGGCATAATTTTGTGTTATTTCTCTAATAGTGGTGGGAAGCTGGGCACAGTACTGGAGTTGCGACGGGGACCTCAGGAACTCACTTGAGTTATTTCAGGGAATTCTGGTCGCCTTTTTTGCTGGAAGGGGAACATCTAGATTACTGTCTAGCCCTTTAATTGGAATAGTACCTCTTCTGGTGTTAAATGCATAAAGGGTGTTCTCCTCTCCAATGGGGACGGATGTTAGGGAACTTTCTAAGTGGCATAAAGGGAGTCAAGTACCCTTTAGCCTTTCAAGCGGGAATGTGGTATTTCTCTTGAGATTCTGCTTTGCAAAATTACCTCATCTCGCATTGAGGGGATAATTTTGTTCTGTTTCCATAGTTGCGGCGGGAAGCCAGTGGTACTTCTGGAGATGGGAAAGGGAACTTCAAGAACTTGCTGGGGTTGCTTCACGAAAGTCAAGTTCCCTTTTTTGTTGGAAGGGGAACTTATGGGTTCCTTTGGAGCTGATAAATGGGAAAATTGCATCTTCTCGATTTGAGTCCATAAAGTGTTTTCCCCTGTCCACTGAGGACGAATGATAGGGAACATTCTGAGTCGCCTAAAGGGAGTCAAGTACACTTTTACGTTTCAAGCGGGAATGTGGAATTTCTTTTGAGATTCTGCAGCACAAAATTTCCTCTTCTCACTTTGAGGGGATAATTTTGTGGTGTTTCTCGAATTGCTTTGGGAAGCTGCGGGTACTTCTCCAGTTGCGATGGGGTCCTCATCGACTCACTCGAGTTACTTCAGGGAAGTCAGGTCCCCTTTTGTGCTGGAAGGGCAACTTCCGGATTGCTCTCAAGCCCTTTAATTGGAATAGGGCGTCTTCACGTGTTGAATCCATAAAGTGTGTTCTCCTCTCCAATGGGGACGGATGTTAGGGAAATTTCTGAGTGGCATAAAGTTTGTCAAGTACCCTTTTGCCTTTCCAGTGGAAATGTGGGATTTCTCTTGAGATTTTGCAGCGCAGAATTACCTCATCTCACATTGAGGCGATAATTTGATCCTGTTTCTTTAGTTGCGACAGGGTGCCGGGGGTACTTCTGGATTTGCGAAGGGAACGTCAGGAGGTCGCTAGGGTTGCTTCAGGGAATTCAAGTCCCCTTTTGTGTTGGAAGTGAAACTTCAGGGTTACTCTCCAGCCGTTAAATGGGAGTATTGCCTCTTCACGATTTGAGTCCATAAAGTGTGTTCTCCTCTCCACTGAGGATGGATATTAGGGAACATTCTGAGTTGCATAAAGGGAGTCAACCACCCTTTTGCCTTTCAAGCGTGAATGTGGGATTTCTCTTGAGATTCTGCATTGCAAAATTTCCTCATCTCGCATTGAGGGGATAATATTGTGGTGTTTCTCGAATTTTGGCAGGAAGTTGGGGGTATTCTCTACGTGGTACTGAGACCTCAGGAACTCACTCTAGTTACTTCAGGGAAGTCAGGTGCCCTTTTGTGCTGAAAAGGGAACGTCCGTATTACTTTTAAGCCCTTTAAAGGGAATAGGGCCTCTTCCTGATTTGAGTCCATAACGTGTGGTCTCCTCTCCACTAAAGTGTGTTCTCCTCTCCACTGGGGACAGATGTTAGGGAACATTCTGAATGGCACAAAGTGTGTCAAGTATGCTTTTGCCTTTCAAGCGGGAATGTGGGATTTCACTTAAGATTCTGCAGCGCAAAATTACGTCATCTCGCATTGAGGGGACAATTTTGTGATGATTCTGGAGTTTCGGCGGGAAACAGGGGGTACTTCTGGAGTTTCGACGGGGATCACAGGTACTCGCTCTATTTGCTTTAGGGATGTGAAGTTCCCTTTTGAGTTGGAAGGAGAACTTTCGGATTACTCTCGAGCCGTTAATTGGAAATAATGCCTCTCTTGATTTGAGTCCATAAAGTGTGTTCCCCTCTCCACTGAGGACGGATGTTAAGGAACATTCTGAGTCGCATAAAGGGAGTCAAGTACCCTTTTGCCTTTCAAGCGGGAATGTGGGATTTCTCTTGAGATCCTGCAGCGATAAATTACCTCATCTTGCATAGAGGGGATAATTTCGTGGTTTTTCTCATGTTGCGGCAGGAAGCAGCAGGTACTTTTCGATTTGCGAGGGGATATTCAGGAACTCGCTCCAATTGCTTCAGGGAATTTAAGTTTCCTTTTGTGTTGGAAAGGGAATTTCCGGGTTACTCTCCGGCAGTTAAATGGCAATATTGCCTCTTCACTTTTTGAGTCCAAAAAGTGTGTTGTCCTCTCCAATGGGGACCGCTGTGTGAGGGAAATTTCTGAGTCGAAAAAGGGTGTCAAGTAACTTTTTGCCTTTCAAGAGGGAACGTGGTATTTCACTTGAGATTCGACATCAAAAAGTTTCCTCATCTCGCATTGAGGGGATAATTTTGTGGTGTCTCTCGAGTTGCGGCGGGAAGATTTGGGTACTTCTCGAGTTGCGATGGGGACCTCAGGAACTGGCTCTGGTTGCTTCAGGGAAGTCAGGTTCCCTTTGGGGTTGGAAGGGGAACTTCCGGTTTGCTCTCGAGCCCTTAAATGTGAACAGGGGCTCATCTTGAATTGAGTCCATAAAATGTGTTCTCCTCTCCAATTGGAACGGCTGTGTGAGGGAACTTTCTGAGTCGAATAAAGGGTGTCAAGTAATTTTTTGCTTTTCAGGAGGGAATGTGGTATTTCTCTTGAGATTCTACATCGCAAAATTTCCTCATCTCGCATTGAGGTGATAATTTTGTTGTGTTCCTCGAGTTGCTGTGGGAATCTGGGGGTACTTCTCGAGTTGCGACGGGGACCTCAGGAAATAGCACGAGTTGCTTCAGGGAAGTCAGGTCCCCTTTGGTGTTGGAAGGGAAACTTCCGCTTTGCTCTCAAGCCCTTAAATGTGAACAGGGGCTCATCTCGAATTGAGTCCATATAGTGTATTCTCCTCTCCAATGGGGACGACTGTGTGAGGGAACTTTCTGAGTCGAATAAACGGTGTCAAGTACCTTTTTCCCTTTCAGGAGGGAATGTGGTATTTCTCTTGAGATTCTGCATCGCAAAATTTCCTCATCTCTCATTGAGGGGATAATTTTGTGGTGTTTCTCAATTTGCGGGGGGAAGCTGGTTGTACATCTCGAGTTGCGACGGGGACGTCAGCAACTCGCTTTGTTGCTTCAGGGATGTCAGATCACCTTTGCTGTTGGAAGGGGAAGTTCCAGGTTGCTCTCGAGCCCTTAAACGTGAAAAGGGGTTCATCTCGAATTGAGTCCATAAAATGTATTCTCCTCTCCAATGGGAACGGCAGTGTGAGGGAACTTTCTGAGTCCAATAAAGGTTGTCAAGTACCTTTTTGCCTTTCAAGAGGGAATGTGGTCTTTCTCTTGAGATTCTGCATTACAAAATATCCTCATCTCGCATTGAGGTGATAATTTTGTCTGTTTCTTTAGTTGCTGTGGGAATCTGGGGGTACTCCTCGAGTTGGGACGGGGTCCTCAGGAACTCGCTCGGGTTGCTTCAGGGAAGTCAGGTCCCCTTTGGTGTTGGAAGAAGAACTTCGGGATTGCTCTCGAGCCCTTAAATGTGAACAGGGGCTCATCTCGAATTGAGCCCATAAAGTGTGTTCTCCTCTCCAATGAGGACGGCTGTGTGAGGGAACTTTCTGAGTTGAATAAAGGGTGTCAAGTACATTTTTGCCTTTCAAGATGGAGTGTGGTATTTCTCTTGAGCTTCTGCATCCCAAAATTTCCTCATCTCGCATTAAGGGGATAATTTTGTGGTGTTTCTCGAGTTGCGGCTGAAGCTGGGGTTACTTCTCGAGTTGCGCCGAGACCTGCTGATCTCGCTCAGGTTGCTTCCGGGAAGTCAGGTCCCCTTTGGTGTTGGAAGGGGAACTTCCAGTTTGCTCTCGAGCCCTTAAATGTGAACAGGGGCTCCTCTCGAATTGAGTCCAAAAAGTGTGTTTTTCTCTCCAATGGGGACAGTTGTGTGAGGAAACTTTCTGAGTCAAATAAAGGGTGTCAAGTACCTTTTTGCCTTTCAAGAGGGAATGTAGTATTTCTCTTGAGATTCTGCATCCCAAAATTTCCTCATCTCGCATTGAGGGGTTAATTTTGTTGTGTTTCTCGAGTTGCGGCGGGAAGCTGGGGGTAGTTCTCGAGTTGCGACGGGAACCTCAGGAACTCGATCGATCGGGTTGCTTCAGGGAAGTCAGGTCCATTTTGGTTTTGTAAGGGGAACTTCCAGGTTGTTCTCGAGCCCTTAAATGTGAACAGGGGCTCATCTCGAAATGAGTCCATAAAGTGTGTTCTCCTCTCCAATGCGGACGGATGTGTGAGGGCACTTTCTGAGTCGAATAAAGGGTGTCAAGGAAATGTTTGCCTTTCAAGAGGGAATGTGGTGTTTCGCTTGAGATTCTGCATCGCAAAATTTCATCATCTGGCATTGAGAGGATAATTTTGTGGTGTTTCTCGAGTTGCGGCGGGAATCTGGGGGAACTTCTCGAGAGTTGACGGGGACCTCAGAAATTCGCTCGGGTTGCTTCATGGAAGTCAGCTCCCCTTTGCTGTTGGAAGGGGAACTTCTGGTTTGCTCTTGAGCCCTTAAATGTGAACAGGGGCTCATCTTGAATTGAGTCCATATAGTGTGTTCTCCTCTCCAATGGCGACGGCTGTGTGAGGGAACTTTCTGAGTCGAATAAAGGTTGTCAAGTACCTTTTTGCCTTTCAATAGGGAATGTGGTATTTTTCTTGAGATTCTGCATCGCAAAATTTCCTCATCTGGCATTGAGGGGATAATTTTGTGGTGTTTCTCGAGTTGCGGCGGGAAGCTGGGGGTACTTCTTGAGTTGGGACGAAGACCTCGGGACCTCGCTCGGGTTGCTTCAGGGAAGTCAGGAACCCTTTGGTGTAGAAGGGGAACTTAGGGTTTGCTCTCGAGCCCTTAAATACGAACAGGGTCTCATCTCGAATTGAGTCCATATAGTGTGTTCTCCTCTACAATGGGGACGGCTGTGTGAGGGAACTTTCTGAGTCGAATAATGGGTGTTAAGTACCTTTTTGCCTTTCAAGAGGGAATGTGGTATTTCTCTTGAGCTTCTGCATCGCGAAATTTCCTCCTCTCGCATTGAGGGGATAATTTTGTGGTGTTTCTCGAGTTGCGGAGGGAAGCTGGGGGTACTTCTCGAGTTACGACGGGGACCTCAGCAACTCACTCCAGTTACTTCAGGGAAGTCAGGTCCCCTTTTGTGCTGGAAGGGGAAATCCGGATTACTCTCTAGCCCTTTAATTGGAATAGGGCGTCTTCACGTTTTGAATCCATAAAGTGTGCTCTCCTCTCCAATGGGGATGGATGTTAGGGAACTTTGTGAGTGGCATAAAGTGTGTCAATTACCCTTTTGCCTTTCAAGCGGGAAGGTGGGATTTTTCTTGAGATTGTACAGGGCAAAACATCCTCATCCCGCATTACTGGGATAATTTTGTGGTGTTTCTCGAGTTGTGGCGAGAAGCAAGGTGTACTTCTGGTGGTGCGTCGGGATCTCAAGAAGTCACTCTGGTTGATTCAGGGAAGTCAAGTCCACTTTTTTGTTGGAAGTGAAACTTCCAGGTTACTCTCGAGCCATTAAATGGGAATATTGTCTCTTCTCGATTTGAGTTCATAAAGTGTGCTCTTCACTCCACTGAGGACGGATGTTAGGGACCATTCTCATTCGCCTAATGCGAGTCAACTACCCTTTTGACTTTCCAGCGGTAATGTGGGATTTCTCTTGAGATTCTGCAGCACAAATTTTCCTTATCTCTCACTGAATGGTTAATTTTGAGGTGTTTGTCTTATTGCGGCGGGAAGCTGGGGGTACTTCCACAGTTGCGATGGGCACCTCACAAACTTACTCAAGTTACTTTAGCAAAGTCAGGTCCCCTTTTGTGCTGGAAGGGGAACATCAGGATTACTCTTGAGCCCTTTAATGGGAATAGGACCTCTTCTCGAGTTCAGTCCATAAAGTGTATCATCCTCTCCACTGGGACGGATGTTAGGGAACTTTCAGAGTGGCATAAAGTGTGTCAAGTACCCTTTTGCCTTTCAAGCGGGAATGTGGGATTTCACTTGAGATTCTGCAGCGCAAAATTTCCTCATCTCGCATTGAGGGGATAATTTTGTGAAGATTTCGAGTTGCGGCGGGAAGCTGGCAGTACTTCTTGAGTTGAGACGGGGACATCAGTAACTCACTCAACTTACTTCAGGGAATCAGGTCCCATTTTTTGCTGGAAGGGGAACTTCCGGATTACTCTCGAGACCTTTAATGGAAATAGGGCCTCTTCTCGATTTGAGTCCATAAAGTGGCTTCTCCACTCCACTGGGGAAGGATGTTAGGGAACTTTCTGAGTGGCATAAGGTGTGTCAACTAACCTTTTGCCTTTCAAGTGGGAATGTGGGATTTCTCTTGAGATTCTGAAGCTCAAAATGACCTGATCTCTCATTGAGGGGATAGTATTTTGGTGTTTCTCGAGTTGCGGCGGGAAGCATTTGGTACTTCTCGAGGTGAGACGGGGACCTCAGGAACTCGCTCTGTTTCCTTCAAGGAAGTCAAGTCCCCTTGTGTGTTGCAAGGGGAACTTCCGGATTACTCTCGAGCCCTTTAATGGGAATAGGGCCTCTTCTGAGTTGAGTCCAAAAGTGTGTTCTCCTCTCCAATGGGGACGGATGTTAGGGAACTTTCTAAGTATCATAAAGTGTGTCAAGACCCTTTTGTCTTTCAAGGGGGAATGTGGGATTTCTCTTGAGTTCCTGCAGCGCAAAATTTCCTCATCTCGAATTAAGGGCATAATTTTGTGGTATTTCTCTAATAGTTGTGGGAAGCTGGGGGCACTACTGGAGTTGCGACGGGGACCTCAGGAAATCACTTGAGTTATTTCAGAGAAGTCTGGTCGCCTTTAGTGCTGGAAGGGGAACTTCTAGATTAAGCTCTAGCCCTTTAATTGGAATAGGGCCTCTTCTGGTGTTGAATCCATAAAGTGTGTTCTCTTCTCCAATGGGGCCGGATGTTAGGGAACTTTCTGAGTGGCATAAAGTGTGTCAAGTACACTTTTGCCTTTCAAGCGGGAATGTGGGATTTCTCTTGAGATTGTGCTTCGCAAAATTACCTCATCTCGCATTGAGGGGATAATTTTGTGGTGTTTCTCGAATGGCTGCGGGAAGCTGGGGGTACTTCTTGAGTTGTGAAGCGGACCTCAGCAACTCACTCGAGTTACTTCAGGGAAGTCAGGTCCCTTTATATGCTAGAAGGGGAACTTCTGGATTACTTTCGAGCTTTTAAATGCGAATATTGCCTCTTCACGATTTGAGTCAATATAGTGTGTTCCCCTCTCCACAGAGGACGGATGTTAGGGAACATTCTGAGTCGCATTAATTGAGTCAAGTACCCTTTTTCCTTTCAAGTGGGAATGTGGGATTTCTCTTGAGATTCTGCAGCTCAAAATATCCTCATCTCGCATTGAGGGGATAATTTTGTGGTGTTTCTCAAATTGCGGCGGGAAGTTGGTTATAATTCTCGAGTTGCGACACGGACCTTAGCGACTCACTTGAGTTACTTTAGGGAAGTCAGGTCCCCTTTTGTGCTGGAAGGGGAACTTCCGCGTTACTCTCTAGCCCTTTAAATGGAATAGTGCCTCTTCTGTTGTTGAATCCATAAAGTGTGTTCTCCTCTCCAAATGGGAAGGATTTTAGGAAACTTTCTAAGTGGCTAAAATGCGTCAAGTACTCTTTTGCCTTTCAAGCGGGAATATGGGATTTCTCTTGAGATTCTGCTTCACAAAATTACCTCATCTCGCATTGAGGGGATAATTTTGTCGTGTTTCTTTAGCTGGGACGGGAAGCCGGGTGTAATTCTGGATTATCGAAGGGAAAGTCAGGAAGTCCCTAGGGTTGCTTCAGGGAATTCAAGTCCCCTGTTGTGTTGGAAGGGGAACTTACGGGTTACTCTCGAGCCCTTAAATGGGAATTTTGCCTCTTCACGATATGATTCCATAAAGTGTGTTCCCCTCTCCACTGAGGATGGAAGTTAGGGAACATTCTGAGTCGCATAAAGGAAGTCAAGTACCCTTTTGCCTTTCAAGTGGGAATGTGGGATTTCTCTTGAGATTCTGCATTGCAAAATTTCCTCATCTCGCATTGAGGGGATAATATTGTGGTGTTTCTCGAATTGCGGTGGGAAGTTGGGGGTATACTCGACGTGCAACGGAGACCTCAGGAACTCACTCCAGTTACTTCAGGGAATTCAGGTCCCCTTTTTTGCTGGAAGGGGAACTTCCATATTACTCTCTAGTCTTTATTGGAATAGGGCGTCTTCACGTGTTGAATCCATAAAGTGTGTTCTCCTCTCCACTGAGGACGGATGTTAGGGAACATTCTGAATGGCACAACGTTTGTCAACTACGCTTTTGCCTTTCAAGCGGGAATGTGGGATTTCACTTCAGATTCTGCAGCGGAAAATTACGTCATCTCGCATTGAGGGGACAATTTTGTGATGATTCTGGAGTTTCCACGGGAAGTAGCAGGTACATCTCCAGTTGCACACAGGAACTCGGTCGATTTGCTTTAGGGAAGTTAAGTTCCCTTTTGTGTTGGAAGGAGAACTTTCGGATTACTCTCGAGCCGTTAAATGGAAATATTGCCTCTCTTGATTTGAGTCCATAAAGTGTGTTCCCCTCTCCACTGAGGACGGATGTTAGGGAACATTTTGAGTCGCATAAAGGGACTCAAGTACCCTTTTGCCTTTCAAGCGTGAATGTGGGTTTTCTCTTGAGTTTCTACAGCGGAAAATTTCCTCATCTCGCATTGAGGGTATAATTTTGTGGTATTTCTTGAATTGCGGCGAGAAGCTGCGGTACTTATCCAGGTGCGACGGGGACCTCAGGAACTCACTCGAATAACTTCAGGGAAGTCTGGTCCCCTTTTGTGCTGGAAGGGGAACTTCCGGATTACTGTGTAGCCCTTTAATTGGAATAGGGCCTCTTCTCGTGTTGAATCCATATAATGTGTTCTCCTCTCCACTGAGGACGGATGATAGGGAACTTTGTGAGTGGCATAAAGTTTGTCAAGTACCCATTTGACTTTCAAGCGGGAATGTGGGATTTCTCTTGAGATCCTGCAGCGCAAAATTACCTCATCTCGCATAGAGGGGATAATTTTGTGGTGTTTCTCGTGTTGCGGCGGGAAGCAGCGGGTACTTTTCGATTTGCGAGGGGACCCTCAGGAACTCGCTCCAATTGTTTCAGGAATGTCAAGTCCTCTTTTGTGTTGGAAGGGGAATTTCCGGGTTTCTCTCGAGCCGTTAAATTGGAATATTGCCTCTTCTCGATTTGAGGCAATAAATTGTGTTCCCCTCTCCACTGAGGACGGATGTTAGGAAACATTCTGTGCCGCCTAAAGGTTATCACGTACCCTTTTGCCTTTCAAGCGTGAATGTGGGATTTCTCTTGAGATTCTGCAGCCCAAAATTTCCACATCTCGCTTTGAAGGGATAATTTTGTGGTGTTTCTCGAATTGCGGTGGGGAACGTGGGTATTTCTCGAACTCAGCGACTCGCTGGAGTTACTTCAGGGAAGTCAGGTCCCCTTTTTTGCTGCAAGGGGAACTTCCGGATTACTCTCCAGCCCTTTAATGGGATAGGGCGTCTTCACCTGTTGAATCCATAAAGTGTGTTCTCCTCTCCAGTGGGGACGGATGTTAGGGAAATTTCTGAGTGGCATAAAGTGTGTCAAGTAACCTTGTGCCTTTCATGTGGGAATGTGGGATTTCTCTTGAGATTCTGCAGTGCAAAATTTCCTCATCTCTCATAGAGGGGTAATATTGTGGTGTTTCTTTTTTTGGGGTAAGCCGTGGGTACTTCTGGATTTGCGAAGGGAACGTCAGAAACTCGCTAGCGTTGCTTCAGGGAAGTCAAGTTCCCTTTTATGTTGGAAGGGCTTCTTCCGGGTTTCTCTCCAGCCGTTAAATGTGAATATTGCCTCTTCCCAATTTGAGTCCATAAAGTGTGTTCTCATCTCAACTGAGGACGGCTGTTAGGGAACATTCTGAGTCGCAAAAAGGGAGTCAAGTACCCTTTTGCCTTTCAAGCATGAATGTGGGATTTCTCTTGAGATTTTACAGCACAAAATTTCCTCATCTCGCTTTGAGGGGATAATTTTGTGGTGTTTCTCCAATTGCGGTGGGAAGCTGGGGGTACTTCTTGAGTTGCGACAAGGACCTCAGCGACTCACTTGAGTTACTTCAGGGAAGTCAGGTCCCCTTTTTTGCTGGAAGGGAAACTTCCGGATTGCTCTCTAGCCCTTTAATTGGAATAGGGCGTCTTCACGTGTTGAATCCATAAAGTGTGTTCTCCTCCCCAATGGGGACGGATGTTAGGGAACTTTCTGAGTGAAATAAAGTGTGTCAAGTACTCTTTTGCCTTTCAAGCGGGAATGTGGGATTTCTCTTGAGATTGTGCAGAGCATAATTACCTCATCTCGCATTGAGGGGCTAAATTTGTTGTGTTTCTTTATTTGCTGCGGGAAGGCGGTTGTACTTCTGGATATGGGATGGGTATGTCAGGAACTTGCTAGGTTGCTTCAGGGAAGTCAAGTCCCCTTTTGTGTTGGAAGGGGAACTTCCGGGTTACTCTCGAGCCGTTAAATGGGAAAATGACCTCTTCTCGATTTGAGTCCATAAAGTGTGTTCTCCACTCCCCAGAGGACGGATGTTAGGGAACATTCAGAGTCGTATAAAGGGTATCAACTACCCTTTTGCCTTTCAACGGGAATGTGGGATTTGTCTTGAGATTCTGCAGCACAAATTTTCCTAATCTCGCATTGAGTGGATAATATGTGGTGTTTCTTTAGTTGCGGCGGGAAACGGGGGTACTTCTGTATATGGGAAGCGAACGTCAGGAACTCGCTAGGGTTGCCTCACGGAAGTCAAGTCCCCTTTTGTGTTTGAAGGGGAACTTCCGGGTTACTCTCGAGCCGTTAAATGGGAATATTGCCTCTTCTGGTTTTGAGGCCATAAATTGTGTTCCCCTCTCCACTGAGGACGGATGTTAGGGAACATTCTGAGTCGCATGAATGGAGTCAAGTACCCTTTTTCTTTCCAGCGTGATGTGGGATTTCTCTTGAGATTTTACAGCACAAAATTTCCTCATCTAGTTTTGAGGGGATAATTTTGTGGTGTTTCTGGAATTGCGGCAGGAAGCAGGGGGCAGTTCTTGAGTTGCGACGTGGACCTCAGCGACTCACTCGAGTTACTTCAGGGAAGTCAGGTCCCCTGTTGTGCTGCAAGGGGAACTTCCGGATTACTCTCTAGCCCTTAATAGGGAATATTGCCTCCACTAGATTTCAGTGCATAAATTTTGTTCTACTCTCCTTGAGGACGGATGTTAGGGAACCCTCTGACTCGCCTAAAGGGAGTCAAGTACCATTTTACTTTTCAAGCGGGAATGTGGGATTTCTCTTGAGATTCTACAGCACAAAATTTCCTCACCTTGCTTTGAGGGGATAATTTTGTGGTGTTTCTCCAATTGCGGTGGGAAGCTGGGGGTACTTCTTGAGTTGTGACGCGGACCTCAGCGACTCACTTGAGTTACTTCAGGGAAGTCAGGTCCCCTTTTTTGCTGGAAGGGGAACTTCCGGAATACTCTCTAGCCCTTTAATTGGAATAGGGCGTCTTCACGTGTTGAATCCATAAAGTGTGTTCTCCTCCCCAATGGGGACGGATGTTAGGGAACTTTCTGAGTGAAATAAAGTGTGTCAAGTACGCTTTTGCCTTTCAAGCGGGAATGTGGGATTTCTCTTGAGTTTGTGCAGAGCATAATTACCTCATCTCGCATTGAGTGGATGATATTATTGTGTTTCTTTAGTTGTGGCGGGAAGGCGGGGGTACTTATGGATATGGGAAGGGAACGTCAGGAACTCGCTAGGTTGCTTCAGGGAAGTCAAGTTCCCTTTTGTGTTGGAAGGGGAACTTCCGGGTTATTCTCCAGCCGTTAAATGGGAATATTGCCTCTTCTCGATTTGAGTCCATAAAGTGTGTTCTCCACTCCCCTGAGGACGGATGTTAGGGAACATTCAGAGTCATATAAAGGGTATCAAGTACCCTTTTGCCTTTCAAGCGGGAATGTGAAATTTGTCTTGAGATTCGGCAGCGCTAAATTTCCTCATCTCGCATTGGGTGGATAATATTGTGGTGTTTCTTTAGTTGCGGCCTGAAGCCAGGGGTACTTCCTGATATGGGAAGCGAACGTCAGGAACTCGCTAGGGTTGAGTCAGGGAAGTCAAGTCCGGTTTTGTGTTGGAAGGGGAACTTCCGGGTTACTCTCGAGCCGTTAAATGGGAATATTCCCTCTTCTGGTTTTGAGGCCATAAATTGTGTTCCCCTCTCCACTGAGGACGGATGTTAGGGAACATTCTGATTCGCAAGAAGGGAGTCAAGTACACATTTTCCTTTCAAGCGTGAATGTGGGATTTCTCTCGAGATCATGCAGCGCAAAATTACCTCTTCTCGCATATAGCGGATAATTTTTTGGTGTTTCTCGTGTTGCAGCAGGAAGAAGCGGGTACTTTACGATTTGCGAGGGGAACCTCAGGAACTCGCTCCAATTGCTTCGGGGAAGTCAAATCACGTTTTGTGTTGGAAGGGGAACATCAGGATTACTCTCGAGCCATTAAATGGGAATATTGCCTCTCCTCGATTTGAGTCCATAAAGTGTGTTCTCCACTCCCCTGAGGACGGATTTTAGGGAACATTCAGAGTCCCATAAAGGGTATCAGGTACCCTTTGTCCTATCAAGCGGGAATGTGGGATTTCTCTTGAGATTCTGCAGAGGAAAATTTCCTCATCTTGCATTGAGGGGATAATATTGTGGTGTTTCTTTAGTTGTGGCGGGAAGCTGGGGGTACTTCTGGATTTGCGAAGGGAAAGTCAGGAACTCGCTAGGGTTGCTTCAGGGTAGTCAAGTCCGCTTTTGTGTTGGAAGGGAATCTTCCGGGTTACTCTAGAGCCGATAAATGGGAATATTGCCTCTTCTGGATTTGAGGTCATAAATTGTGTTCCCCTCTCCACTGAGGACGGATGTTAGGGAACATTCTGAGTCCGATGAAGGGAGTCAAGTACCCTTTTGCCTTTCAAGCGTGAATGTGGGATTTCTCTTGAGATCCTGCAGCACAAAATTTCCTTATCTCGCTTTGAGGGGATAATTTTGTGGTGTTTCTCGAATTGCGGCGGGGAGCTGGGGGTACTTCTTGAGTTGCAACGCGGACCTCGGCGACACACTGGAGTTACTTCAGGGAAGTCAGGTCCCCTTTTTTGCTGGAAGGGGAACTTCCGGAATACTCTCTAGCCCTTTAATTGGAATAGGGCGTCTTCACGTGTTGAATCCATAAAGTGTGTTCTCCTCCCCAATGGGGACGGATGTTAGGGAACTTTCTGAGTGAAATAAAGTGTGTCAAGTACGCTTTTGCCTTTCAAGCGGGAATGTGGGATTTCTCTTGAGATTGTGCAGAGCATAATTACCTCATCTCGCATTGAGTGGATGATATTATTGTGTTTCTTTAGTTGCGGCGGGAAGGCAGGGGTACTTATGGATATGGGAAGGGAACATCAGGAACTCGCTAGGTTGCTTCAGGGAAATCAAGTCCCCTTTTGTGTTGGAAGGGGAACTTCCGGGTTACTCTCGAGCTGTTAAATGGGAAAATGGCCTCTTCTCGATTTGAGTCCATAAAGTGTGTTCTCCACTCCCCAGAGGACGGATGTTAGGGAACATTCAGAGTCATATAAAGGGTATCAAGTACCCTTTTGCCTTTCAAGCGGGAATGTGGAATTTGTCTTGTGATTCTGCAGCGCAAAATTTCCTCATCTCGCATTGGGTGGATAATATTGTAGTGTTAATTTAGTTGCGGCCGGAAGCCAGGGGTACTTTCTGATATGGGAAGCGAACGTCAGGAACTCCCTAGGGTTGAGTCAGGGAAGTCAAGTCCGGTTTTGTGTTGGAAGAGGAACTTCCGGGTTACTCTCGAGCCGTTAAATGGGAATATTGTCTCTTCTGGATTTGAGGCCATAAATTGTGTTCCCCTCTCCACTGAGGACGGATGTTAGGGAACATTCTGAGTCGCATGAAGGGAGTCAAGTACCCGTTTTCCTTTCAAGCGTGTTGTGGGATTTCTCTTGAGATCCTGCAGCGCAAAATTACCTCATCTCGCATATAGCGGATAATTTTTTGGTGTTTCTCGTGTTGCAACAGGAAGCAGCGGGTACTTTATGATTTGCTAGGGGAACCTCAGGAACTCGCTCCAATTGCTTCGGGGAAGTCACGTCCCGTTTTGTGTTGGAAGGGGAACATCGGGATTACTCTCGAGCCTTTAAATGGGAATATTCCTCTTCTGGATTTGAGGTCATAAATTGTGTTCCCCTCTCTACTGAGGACGGATGTTAGGGAACATTCAGAGTCGTATAAAGGGTATCAAGTACCCTTTTGCCTTTCAAGCGGCAATGTGGGATTTCTCTTGAGATCCTGCACCACAAAATTTCCTTATCTCGCTTTGAAGGGATAATTTTGTGGTGTTTCTCGAATTGCGGCGGGGAGCTGGGGGTACTACTCGAGTTGCGAGACGGACCTCAGCGACTCACTGGAGTTACTTCAGGGAAGTCAGGTCCCCTTTTTTGCTGGAAGGGGAACTTCCGGATTACTCTCTAGCCCTTTAATTGGGATAGGGCGTCTTCACCTGTTGAATCCAGAAAGTGTGTTCTCGTTTACAATGGGAACGGACGTTAGGGAAATTTCTGAGTGACATAATGTGTGTCAAGTACCCTCTTGCCTTTCAAGTGGGAATGTGGGTTATCCTTCAGATTCTGCAGCGGAAAATTTCCTCATCTCGCATTGAGGGGATAATATTGTGGTGTTTCTTTTTTGTGGCGGAAAGCCGGGGGGTACTTCTGGATTTGCGAAGGGAACGTCAGGAACTCGCTAGCGTTGCTTCAGGGAAGTCAAGTCCACTTTTCTGTTGGAAGGGGAACATCCGGATTACTCTCGAGCCGTTTAATGGGAATATTGCCTCTTTTGAATTTGAGGCAATAAATTTTGTTCCCCTCTCCACTGAGGACGGATGTTAGGGAACATTCTGAGTCGCATGAAGGGAGTCAAGTACCCTTTTTCTTTTCAAGCGGGAATGTTGGATTTCTCTTGAGATTCTGTAGCGCAAAATTACCTCATCTCGCATTGAGGGGATAATTTTGTGGTGTTACTCTATTTGCGGCCAGAAGCAGGGTGTACTTCTAGAGTTGCAAAGGGGACCTCAGGCTCTCGCTGGGGTTGCTTCAGGGAAGTCAAGTCGCCTTTTGTGTAGGCAGGGGAACTTTCGGATTACTCTCGAGCCATTAAATGAGAATATTGCCTTTTCTCGATTTCAGTCGATAAAGTGTGTTCTCCTCTCCACTGATGACGGATTATAGGGAACATCTGAGTCGAATAACGGGAGTCAAGTACCCTTTTTCTTTTCAAGCGGGAATGTGGGATTTCTTTTGAGATTCTGCACCGAAAATTACCTCAGCCACCATTGACGGGATAATTTTCTGGTGTTTCTCGAGTTGCGGCTGGAAGCAGGGGGTACTTCTCGAGTTGTGACGGGGACATCAGGCACTCGCTCAGGTTGCTTCAGGGAAGTCAAGTCCCCTTTTGTGTTGGAAGGGGAAAATCCAGATTACTCTCGAGCCGTTAAATGGGAATATTGCCTCTTCTGGATTTGAGGCCATAAATTGTGTTCCCGTCTCCACTGAGGACGGATGTTAGGGAATATTCTGAGTCGCATGAAGGGTGTCAAGTACCCTTTTTCCTTTCAAGCGGGAATGTGGGATTTCTTTGGATATTCTGCAGCTCAAAATTTCCTCATCTCACATTGAGGGGATAACTGTGTGCTATTTCTCGAATTGCGGCGGGAAGCTGGGGATCCTAATGGAGTTGCGACGGGGACCTCAGGAACTCACTCGTTTTGCTTCAGGGAAGTCAGGTCTCATTTTGTGCTGGAAGGGGAACTTCCGGATTACACTCTAGTCTTTTTATTGGAATACGGCGTCTTCACGTGTTCCATAAAGTGTTTTCCCCTCTCCAATGGGGACGGATGTTAGGGAAATTTCTGAGTGGGATAAAGTGTGTCAAGTACTCTTTTGCCTTTCAAGGGTGATTGTGGGATTTCTCTTGAGATCCTGCAGCGCAAAATTACCTCTTCTCACATTGAGCCTATAATTTTGTCGTGATTCTTTAGTTGCCATGGGAAGCCGGGGGCACTTCTGGATATGGGAAGGGAACGTCAGAAACTCGCTGGGTTGCATCAGGAAAGTCAAGTCCCCTTTTGTGTTGGAAGGGGAACTTCCGGGTTACTCTGGAGTCGTTAAATGGGAATATTGCCTCTTCACGATTTGAGTCCATAAAATGTGTTCCCCTTTCCACTGAGGACGGATTTTAGGGAACAATCTGAGTCGTAAAATTGACTCAAGTACCCTTTTTACTTTCAAGCGGGAATGTGGGATTTCTCTTGAGATTCTGCAGCTCAAAATTTCCTCATCACGCATTGAGGGGATAATTTTGTGTTGTTTCTCGAATTGCGGCGGGAAGCTGGGGTTACGACTGGATTTGCGAGGAGGACCTCAGGAACTCACTCGTGTTGCATCAGGGTAGTCAGGTCACCTTTTGTGCTGGAAGGGGTACTTCCTGATTACTCTCTAGCCCTTTAATTGAAATAGGGCCTCTTCTCGTGTTGAATCCATAAAGTGTGTTCTCCTCTCCAATGGGGACGGATGTTAGGGAACTTTGTGAGTGGAATAAAGTGTGTCAAGTACCCTTTTGCCTTTCAAGCGGGAAGGTGGGATTTCTCTTGATATCCTGCAGCGCAAAATTACATCATCTTTCATAGAGGGGATAATTTTGTGGTGTTTCTCGTTTTGCGGCAGGAAGCAGCAGGTATTTTCGATTTGCGAGGGGAACCTCAGGAACTCGCTCCAATTGCTCAGGGAAGTCAAGTCCCCTTTTGTGTTGGAAGGGGAACTTCCGGGTTACTCTCGAGCCGTTAAATGGGAATATTGCATCTTCTGGATTTGAGTCCATAAAGTGTGATCTCCACTCCACGGAGGACGGATGTTAGTGAATATTCAGAGTCGAATAAAGGGTATCAAGTACCCTTTTGCCTTTCAAGCGGGAATGTGGGATTTCTCCTGAGATTCTGCAGCGGAAAATTTCCTCATCTCGCATTAAGGGGATAATATAGTGGTGTTTCTTTTTGCTGTGGGAAGCCGGGGATACTTCTGAATTAGCGAAGGGAAAGTCACGAACTCGCTAGGGTTGCTACAGGGATGTCAATTTCCCTTTTGTGTTGGAAGGGGAACTTCTGGGTTACTATCGAGCCGTTAAAAGGGAATATTGCCACTTCTGGATTTGAGGCCATAAATTAATTGTGTTCCCCTCTCCACTGAGGACGGCTGTTAGGGAACATTCTGAGTCGCATGAAGGGAGTCAAGTACCATTTTTCCTTTCAAGCGGGAATGTGGGATTTCTCTTGAGATTCTGCAGCTCAAAATTTCCTCATCTCGCATTGAGGGGATAATTTTGTGGTGTTTCTCGAGTTGCAGCTGGAAGCAGGTGGTACTTCTTGAGTTGCGACGGGGACCTCAGGCACTCGCTCGGTTTGCTTCAGGGAAGTCAAGTCCCCTTTTCTGTTGGAAGGGGAACATCTGGAAATACTCTCGAGCCGTTAAATTAGAATATTGCCTCTTCTCGATTTCAGTGCATAAAGTGTGTTCTCCTCTCCTTGAGGACGGATATTAGGGAACATTCGGAGTCGCCTAAAGGGAGTCAAGTACCCTTTTACTTTTCAAGCGGGAATGTGGGATTTTTCTTGAGATTCTGCAGCACAAATTTTCCTCATCTCGCATCGAGGGGATAAATTTGTAGTGTTTCTCGAATTGCGGCTGGAAGCTGGGGATAATTCTCGAGTTGTGACGCGGACCTCAGGAACTCACTCGAGTTACTTCAGGAAAGACAGGTCCTCTTTTGTGCTGGAAGAGGAACTACCGCGATACTCTCTAGCCCTTTAACTGGAATAGGGCGTCTTCACGTGTTGAATCCACAAAGTGTGTTCTCCTCTCCAATGGGGACAGATGCTAGAGAACTTTGTGAGTGGCATAAAGTGTGTCAAGTACCCTTTTCCTTTTCAAACGGGAATGTGGGATTTCTCTTGAGATCCTGCAGCGCAAAATTACCTCATCTCGCAGAGAGGGAATAATTTTGTGGTGTTTCTCGTTTACCGGCGGGAAGAAGGGTGTTCTTTTTCGATTTGCGACGGAAACCTCAGGAACTCGCTCCAATTGTTTCATGGAAATCAAGTCCCCTTTTGTGTTGAAAGGGGAACATCCAGGTTACTCTCGAGCCGTTAAATGGGAATATTGCCTCTTCTCGATTTCAGTCCATAAAGTGTGTTCTCCACTCCTCCAAGGATGGATGTTAGTGAACATTCAGAGTCACATAAAGGGTATCAAGTACCCTTTGCCTTTCAAGTGGGAATGTGGGATTTCTCCTGAGATTCTGCAGCGGAAAATTTCCTCATCTTGCATTGAGGGGATAATATTGTGGTGTTTCTTTTTTGCAGCGGGAAGCCAGGGGACCTTCTGGATTTGCGAAGGGAACGTCAGGAACTCGCTAGGGTTGCTTCAGGGAAGTCAAGTCCCTTTTTGTGTTGGAAGGGGAACCTCCGGGTAACTCTCGAGCAGTTAAATATGAATATTGCCTCTTCTGGATTTGAGGCCATAAATTGTGTTCCCCTCTCCCCTGAGGACGGATGTTAGGGAACATTCTGAGTCTCATGAAGGGAGTCAAGTACCCTTTTTCCTTTCAAGGGGTAATGTGGGATTTCTCTTGAGATTCTGCAGCTCAACATTTCCTCATCTCGCATTGAGGGGAAAATTTTGTGATATTTCTCGAATTCCGGCGGGAAGCTGGGGGTACTACTGGTGTTGCGAGGGGGAACTCAGGAACTCACTCGTGTTGCTTCAGGGAAGTCAGGTCCCATTTTGTGCTGGAAGGGGAACTTCCGGATTACTCTCTAGCCCTTTAATTGGAATAGGGCCTCTTCTCGTGTTGAATTCATAAAGTGTGTTCTCCTCTCCAATGCGGACGGGTGATAGGGAACTTTCTGACTTTCATAAAGTCTGTCAAGTACCCTTTTGCCTTTCAAGCGGGAATGTGGGATTTCTCTTGAGATTCTGCAGCTGAAAATTACCTCATCTCGCCTTGAGGGGATAATTTTGTCATGTTTCTTTAGTTGGGATGGGAAGACGGGGGTACTTCTGGATTTGCGAAGGGATCATCAGCAAGTCGCTAGGGTTGTTTCAGGGAATTCAATCCCCTTTTTTGTTGGAAGTGGAACTTCCGGGTTACTCTCCAGCCGTTAAATGGGAATATTGCCTCTTCACGATTTGAGCCCATAAAGTGTGTTCTCCTCTCCACTGAGGATGAATGTTAGGGAACATTCTGAATGGCACAAATTGTGTCAAGTACGCTTTTGCCTTTCAAGAGGGAATGTGGGATTTCACTTGAGATTCTGCAGCGCAAAATTACCTCATCTCGCATTGAAGGCACAATTTTGTGATGATTCTCGAGTTTTGCGAGAAGCAGTGGGTACTTCTTGAGTTGCGACGGGGATTACGGGAACTCGCTAGATTTGCTTGAAGGAAGTCAAGTTCCTTTTTGTGTTGGAAGGAGAACTTTCGGATTACTCTCGAGCCGTTAAAATGAAATATTGCCTCTCTTGATTTGAGTCCATAAAGTGTGTTCCGTCTCCATTGAGGACGGATTTTAGGGAACATTCTGAGTCGCATAAAGGGAGTCAAGTACCCTTTAGCCTTTCAAGCGTGAATGTGGGATTTCTCTTGAGATTCTGAAGCGGAAAATTTCCTCATCTCGCATTGAGGGGATAAATTTTTGGTATTTCTTGAATTGCAGCGAGAAGCTGCGGTACTTATCGAGGTGCGACGAGGACCTCAGGAACTCACTCGAGTAACTTCAGGAAAGTCAGGTAACCTTTTGTGCTGGAAGGGGAACTTCCGGATTACTCACTAGCCCTTTAATTTAAATAGGGCCTCTTCTCCTGTTGATTCCATAAAATGTGTTCTCCTCTCCACTGAGGACGGAGGTTAGGGAATTTTGTGAGTGGCATAAAGTGTGTCAAGTATCCTTTTGCCTTTCAAGGGGGAATGTAGGATTTCTCTTGAGATCCTGCAGCGCAAAATTACCTCATCTCGCATAGAGGGGATAATTTTGTTGTGTTTCTTCAGTTGCGGCTGGAAGCCGGGGGTACTTCTGGATATGGGAAGGGAACGTCAGGAACTCGCTAGGTTGCTTCAGGGAAGTCAAGTCCCCTGTTGTGTTGGAAGGGGAACTTCCGGGTTACTCTCCAGCCGTTAAATGGGGATATTGCCTCTTCTGGATTTCAGGCCATAAATTGTGTTCCCCTCTCCACGGAAGACGGATGTTAGTGAACATTCTGAGTTGCATGAAGGGAGTCAAGTACCCTTTTGCCTTTCAAGGGGGAATGTGGGATTTCCCCTGAGATTCTGCAGCGGAACATTTCCTCATCTCGCACTGAGGGGATAATATTGTGGTGTTTCTTTTTTGCTGCGGGGAGCCTGGTGTACTTCTGGATTTGCGAAGGGAACGTCAGAAACTCGCTAGAGTTTCTTTAGAGAAGTCAAGTCCCCTTCTATGTTGGAAGAGGAACTTCCGGGTTACTCTCGAGCCGTTAAATGGGAATATTGCCTCTTCTGGATTTGAGGCCATAAATTGTGTTCCCCTCTCCACTGAGGACTGATGTTATGGAACATTCTGAGTCGCCTAAAGGGAGTCAAGTACCCTTTTACTTTTCAAGCGGGAATGTGGGATTTCTCTTGAGATTCTGCAGCACAAAATATCCTCATCTTGCTTTGAGGGGATAATTTTGTTGTGTTTCTCGAATTGTTGCGGGAAGCTGGGGTTACTAATCGAGGTGCGATGGGGACCTCAGGGACTCACTCGAGTTGCTTCTGGGAAGTCAGGTCCCCTTTTGTGCTGGAAGGGGAACTTCCGGATTACTCTCGAGCCCTTTAAAGGGAATAGGCCTCTTCTCGATTTGAGTCCATAAAATGTTTTCTCCTCTCCAGTGGGGACAGATGATAAGGAACTTTCTGAATGGGATAAAGTGTGTAAAGTACACTTTTGCCTTTCAAACGGGAATGTGGGATTTCTCTTGAGATTCTGCAGCGCAAAATTACCTCATCTCTCATTAAGGGGATAATTTTGTGGTGTTTCTGGTGATGCAACGGGAAACTGGGATTACTTCTCGAGTTGTCATGGGGACCAAAGAACTCGCTCGGGTTGCTTCAGGGAAGTCAGGAACCCTTTCGTGTTGGAAGGGGAACTACGGGATTACTTCCGAGCCTTTATAGGAAATAGGGCCTCTTCTCGAGTTGAGTCTGTAAAGTGTGTTCTCCTCTCCAATGGGGACTGCTGTTTAAGGGAACTTTCTGAGGCGCATAAATGGTGTCAAGTAACCTCTTGCCTTTCAAGAGGAAATGTGGGATTTCTCTTGAATTGTGCAGTGCAAAATTTCCTCATCTCGCATTTAGGGGATACTTTTGTGGTGTTTCACGACTTGCAGTGGGAACCTGGGGGTTCTCCTGTTGCGACAGGGACCTCAGGAACTCGCTCGGGTTGCTTCAGGGAAGTCAGGTCGCTCTTTTGGTTGGAAGAGGATATTCTGGATTACTCTCGAGCCATTAAAACGTATAGGGCCTCTTCTCAAGTTGAGTCCATAAATATATTCTCCTCTCCAATGGGGTCATCTGTTTGAGGGAAGTTTCTGCGTCGCATAAAGGGAGTCAAGTACACTTTTGCCTTTCAAGTGGGAATGTGGATTTTCCCTTCAGATTCTTCAGTGCAAAATTTCCTCATCTCGCATTCAGGGAATAATTTTGTGGTGTTTCTCGAGTTGCGGCTGAAAGCTGGGGAGTACTTCTCGAGTTGCAATGGGGACATCAGGAACTCGCTCAGGTTGCTTCTGGGAAGTCAAGTCCCCATTTATGTTGGAAGGGGAACTTCCGGAGTACTCTCGAGCCATTAAATGCGAATATTGCCTCTTCTCGATTTGAGTCCATGAAGTGTGTTCTCCTCTCTACTGAGGATGGATGTTAGGGAACATTCTGAGTCGCATAAATGCAGTCAAGTACCCTTTGCCTTTCAATCGGAAATGTGGGATTTCCCTTGAGATTCTGCAGCGCAAAATTTCCTCATCTTGCATTGAGGGGATAATTTTGTGGTGTTTATCGAATTACGGCGGGAAGCTGGGGGTACTTTTCGAGTTGCGACGGGGACCTCAGGAACTCACTCGAATTACTTCAGGGAAGTCAGGTCCCCTTTTGTGCTGGATGGGGAACTTCCGGATTACTCTCGAGCCCTTTAATGGGAATAGGGTCTCTTCTGGAGTTGAGCCCATAAAGGGTGTTATCCTCTCCAATGGGGACGGATGTTAGGGAACTTTCTGAGTGGCATAAAGTGTGTCAAGTACCCTTCTGATTTTCAAGCGGGAATGTGGGATTTCTCTTGAGGTTCTGCAGCGAAAAATTACCTCATCTGGCATTGTGGGGATAATTTTGTGTTGTTTCTCGAGTTGCGGCGGGAAGCAGGGGGTATTCTCGAGTTGCCACGGTACCTTAGGAAATCCCTTGGGTTTCTTCCAGGAAGCTAACTCAGCTTTTGTTTTGGGAGGGGAGCTTCCAGATTACTGTCGAGCCGTTCAATGTGAATATTGACTCTTCTCGATTTGAGTCCATAATGTGTGATCGCCTCTTCACTGAGGACGGATGTTAGGGACCATTCTGATTCGCCTAATGGGAGTCATGTAGCCTTTTGCCTTTCAACCTTGAATTTGGGAAATCTCTTGAGATTCTGCAGTGCAAATTTTCCTTATCTCGCATTGAATGGATAATTTTGAGGTGTTTATCTTATTGTGGCGGGAAGCTGGGGGGAATTGTCCAGTTGCGACGGGGACCTCAGGAACTCACTTGAGTTACTTCAGGGAAGTCAGGTCCCCTTTTGTGCTGGAAGGGGAACTTCCGGATTACTCTCAAGCCCTTTAATCGAAATAGTGCCTCTTCTGGATTTGAGTCCTGAAATTGTGTTCTCCTCTCCAATGGGGACGGATTTTAGGGAACTTTCAGAGTGGTATAAAGTATTTCAAGTACCCTTTGGCCTTTAAAGCGGGAATGAGGGTTTTCTCTTGAGATTCTGAGGCACAAAATTTTCCTAATCTCGCATTAAGGGAATAATTTTGTGGTGTTTCTTGAATTGTGTCGGGAAGCTGGGTGTACTTCTCGACTTGCGACGGGGACCTCAGGAACTCGCTCGGGTTGCTTCAGGGAAGTCATATCCCATTTTGTGTTGCAAGGGGAACTTCTGGATTACTCTCGAGCCGTTAAAAGGTAACATTGCCTCTTCTCGATTTGAGTCCATAAAGTGTGTTCTCCTTTCCACTGAGGACGGATGTTAGGGACCGTTCTCATTCGCCTAATGGGAGTCAACTACACTTTTGCCTTTCCAGCGGGAATTTCGGATTTCTCTTGAGATTCTGCTGAGCAAATTTTCCTCATCTCTCACTGAATGGTTAATTTTGAGGTCTTTCTCTTATTGCGGCGGGAAGCTGGGGGTACTTCTACAGTTGTGACGCGGACCTCACAAACTCACTCGAGTTACTTTAGCTAAGTCAGGTCCCCTTTTTTGCTGGAAGGGGAACATCCGGATTACTCTCGAGACCTTTAATGGGAATAGGACCTCTTCTCGAGTTGAGTCCATAAAGTGTATTATCCTCTCCACTGGGACGGATGTTAGGGAACTTTCAGAGTGGCATAAAGTGTGTCAAGTGCCCTTTTGCCTTTCAAGCGGGAATGTGGGATTTCACTTGAGATTTTGCAGCGCAAAATTTCCTCATCTCGCATTGAGGGGATAATTTTGTGAAGTTTTCGAGTTGCGGCGGGAGGCTGGCAGTACTTCTTGAGTTGAGACGGGGACATCAGTAACTCACTCAACTTACTTCAGGGAATCAGGTCCCCTTTTTTGCTGGAAGGGGAACTTCCGGATTACTCTCGAGCCCTTTAATGGAAATAGGGCCTCTTCTCGATTTGAGTCCATAAAGTGTCTTCTCCTCTCCACTGGGGAAGGATGTTAGGGAACTTTCTGAGTGGCATAAGGTGTGTCAACTAACCTTTTGCCTTTCAAGTGGGAATGTGGGATTTCTCTTGAGATTCTGAGGCGCAAAATCACCTCATCTCTCATTGAGGGGATAATATTTTGGTGTTTCTCGAGTTGCGGCGGGAAGCATTTGGTACTTCTCCAGGTGAGACGGGGACCTCAGGAACTCGCTCGGGTTCCTTCAAGGAAGTCAAGTCCCCTTGTGTGTTGGAAGGGGAACTTCCGGATTACTCTCGAGACCTTTAATGGGAATAGGGCCTCTTCTGAGTTGAGTCCAAAAGTGTGTTCTCCTCTCCAATGGGGACGGATGTTAGGGAACTTTCTAAGTATCATAAAGTGTGTCAAGTACCCTTTTGTCTTTCAAACGGGAATGTGGGATTTCTCTTGAGATTCTGCAGCGTAAATTTACCTCATCTCGCATTGCGGGGGTAATTTTGTATTGTTTCTCGAGTTGCGCGGAAAGCAGGGGGTACTTCTCGAGTTGCAACGGGGACCTCAGGAACTCGCTCGGGTTGCTTCAGGGAAGTCACGTCCCCTTTTGTGTTCGAAGGGGAACTTCTGGATTTCTCTCGAGCCGTTAAATGGGAATATTGCCTCTTCTCGAATTGTGTCCATAAAGTGTGTTCTCCTCTCCACTGAGGACGGATGTTAGGAATAATTCTGAATCGCATAAAGAGAGTCAAGTGTTATTTTTCCTTTCAAGAGGGAATGTAAGATATCTCTTGAGATTCTGCAACCTAAAATTACCTCATCTCCCATTGAATAGATAATTTCATGGTGTTTCTAGACTTGCGGCGGGAAGCTGGGAGTAGTTTTCGAGTGGTGACGGGGTCCTCAGGAACTCACTCGAGTTACTTCATGGAAGTCAGTTGCCCTTTTGTACTGGAATGGGAACTTATGGATTACTCTCGAGCCCTTTAATGGGAATAGGGCCTCTTCTCACTTTGAATCCATAAAGTGTGTTCTCCTCTATAATGGGGGCGGAAATTAGGGAACTTTCTTAGTGGCAAAAAGTGTGTCAAGTACCCTTTTGCCTTTCAAGTGGTAATGTGGAATTTCTCTTGAGATACTGCAGGGCAAAATTACCTCATCTCGTATTGAGGGGATAATTTTGTGGTGATTCTGGAGTTGCGGCGGGAAGCAGGGTTACTTCTCCATTTGCGACCGGACCACAGGAACTCACTCGGGTTGCTTCAGGGAAGTCAAGTCCCCTTTTGTGTTGCAAGGGGAACTTCCGGGTTACTTTACAGCCATTAAATGACAATATTGCCTCTTCTCGATTTGAGGCCATAAAGTGTGTTCTCCTCTCCAATGGGGACGTAAGTTAGGGAAATTTCTGAGTGGGATAAAGTGTGTCAGGGACCCTTTTGCCTTTCAACCGGGAATGTGGCATTTCTCTTGAGATTCTGCAGCACAAAATTATCTCATCTCGCATTGAGTGGATAATTTTGTGCTGTTTCTCTAGTTGCGGAGGGAAGCAGGGGTTATTTCTAGAGTTGCCCAGGTACCTCAGGAACTCGCTCGGGTTGCTTCACGAAAGTCAGGTCCCTTTTTGTGTTGGAATGAGACTTCCGGGTTACTCTCGAGCCATTAAATGGGAATATTTCCTCTTCTCTATTTAGGTCCATAAAGTGTTTTCTCCTCTCCACTGAGGGCGGATGTTAGGAACATTCTGAGGCTCATAAAGGGCATCAAGAACACTTTTGCCTTTCAAGTAGGAATGTGGGATTTCTCTTAAGATTCTGCAGCACAAAATTTCCTCAATCGCATTGAGGGGATAATTTTGTGGTCTTTCACGAATTGCAGCGGGAAGCTGGGGGTAGTTCTCGAGTTGCGACGGGGACCTCAGGAACTCAATCAAGTTACTTCAGGGAAGTCAGGTCCCCTTTTGTGCTGTAAGGGGAACTTCCGGATTACTCTTGAGCCCTTTAAAGGGAATAGGGCCCCTTCTCGAGTTTAGTCCTTAAAGTGTGTTCTCCTCTCCAATGGGGACGGATGTTAGGGAACTTTCTCAGTGGCATAAAGTGTGACAAGTATCCTTTTGCCTTTCAAGTGGGACTGTGGGACTTCTCTTGAGATTCTGCAGTGTAAAATTTCCTCATCTCGCATTGAGGGCATAATTTTGTAGTGTTTCACGAATTGCAGCGGGAAGATGGGGGTCCTTCTCGAATAGCCAATGGGACCTCAGGAACTCACTAGAGTTACTTCAGGAATGTCAGGTCCCCTTTTGTGCTGGAAAGAGAACTTCCGGATTACTCTCATGGGAATAGGACCTCTTCTCGAGTTGAGACCATTAAGTGTGTTCTCCTCTCCAATGGTGACGGATTTTAGGGAACTTTCTGAGTGGCATAAAGTGTGTCAAGTACCCTTTTGCCTTTCAAGCTTGAATGTGGGATTTCCTTTACATTCTGCAGCACAAAATTACCTCATCTCGCATTGAGGGGTAATTTTGTGGTGTTTCTTTAGTTGCGGCGGGAAGCAGGGCGTACTTCTTGATTTGCGAAGGGAACGTCAGGAAATCGCTCCAGTTGCTTCAGGGAAGTCACGTCTCCTTTTGTGTTGGAAGGAGACTTCCGTGTTACTCTCCAGCCAATAAATGGGAATATTGCCTGTTCTCTATTAGAGTCCAAAGTGTGTTCTCCTCTCCACTGAAGGCGGATGTTAGGGAACATTCTGAGTTGCCTTAAGGGAGTCGAGTCCCCTTTTGCCTTTCAAGCGGGAATGTGGGATTTCTCCTGAGATTCTGAAGCGGAAAATTTCCTCATCTCGCATTGAGGGGATAATATTGTGGTGTTTCTTTTTTGCTGCTGGGAACCAGGGGTATTTCTGGATTTGCGAAGGGAACGTCAGGAACTCGCTAGGGTTGCTTCAGGGAAGTCAAGTCACTTTTTGTGTTGGAAGGGGAACTTCCGGGTTACCCTCGAGTCGTTAAATGGGAATATTGCCTCTTCTGGATTTGAGGCCATAAATTGTGTTCCCCTCTCCACTGAGGACGGATGTTAGGGAACATTCTGAGTCGCTTAAAGGGAGTCAAATACCCTTTACTTTTCAAGCATGAATGTGGAATTTCTCTTGAGATTCTGCAGCACAAAATTTCCCCATCTCGCTTTGAGGGGTAATTTTGTGGTGTTTCTCGAATTTTGGGGGGAAGCTTTGGGTAATTCTTGAATTGCGACGCGGACCTCACAAACTCACTCGAGTTACATCAGGGAAGTCAGGTCCCCTTCTTGGCTGGAAGGGGAACTTCAGGATTACTCTCTAGCCCTTTAATTGGAATAGGGCGTCTTCACGTGTTGAATCCAAAAAGTGTGTCTCCTCTCCAATGTGGACGGATGTTAGGGAAATTTCTGAGTGTCATAAAGTGTGTCAAGTACCCTTTTGCCTTTCAAGCGGGAATGTGGGGTTTCTCTTGAGATCCTGCAGTGCAAAATTACCTCATCTCGCATAGAGGGGATAGTTTCGTGGTGTTTCTCGTGTTGTGGCAGGAAGCAGCGGGTACTTTTCGATTTCCGAGGGGAACCTCAGGAACTCGCTCCAATTGCTTCTGGGAAGTCCCCTTTTGTGTTGGAAGGGAAACTTCCGGGTTTCTCTCGAGCCGTTAAATGGGAATATTGCCTATTTTCGATTTGAGTCCATAAAGTGTGTTCTCCTCTCCAATGGGGACGGATGTTAGGGAAATTTCTGAGTGGCATAAAGTTTGTCAAGTACCCTTTTGCATTTCCAGCGGAAATGTGGGATTTCTCTTGAGATTCTGCAGCGCAGAATTACCTCATCTCACATTGAGGCGATAATTTGATCCTGTTTCTTTAGTTGGGATGGGATGCCGGGGGTACTTCAGGATTTGCGAAGGGAACGTCAGGAAGTCGCTAGGGTTGCTTCAGGGAATTCAAGTCCCCTTTTGTGTTGGAAGTGAAACTTCAGGGTTACTCTCAAGCCGTTAAATGGGAATATTGCCTCTTCACGATTTGAGTCCATAAAGTGTGTTCTCCTCTCCACTGAGGACGGATATTAGGGAACATTCTGAGTTGCATAAAGGGAGTCAAGTACCCTTTTGCCTTTCAAGCGTGAATGTGGGATTTCTCTTGAGATTCTGCATTGCAAAATTTCCTCATCTCTCACTGAGGGGATAATATTGCGGTGTTTCTCGAATTTTGGTGGAAAGTTGGGGGTATACTCGACGTTCAACGGAGACCTCAGGAACTCACGCCAGTTACTTCAGGGAAGTCAGGTAGCCTTTTGAGCTGGAAAGGGAACGTCCTATTACTTTTGAGCCCTTTAAAGGGAATAGGGCCTCTTCTCTTTTTGAGTCCATAAAATGTGTTCTCCTCTCCACTGAGGACGGAATCAGGGAACATTCTGAATGGCACCAAAGTGTGTCAACTACGCTTTTGCCTTTCAAGGGGGAATGTGGGATTTCACTTCAGATTCTGCAGCGCAAAATTACCTCATCTCACATTGAGGGGACAATTTTGTTATGATTCTCGAGTTTCGGTGGAAAGCAGGAGGTACTTCTCGAGTTGCGACCGGGATCACAGGTACTCGCTCGATTTGGTTTAGGGATGTCAAGTTCCCTTTTTTGTTGGAAGGAGAACTTTCGGATTACTCTTGAGCCGTTAAATGGAAATATTGCCTCTCTTGATTTGAGTCCATGAAGTGTGTTCCCTCTCCACTGAGGACGAATGTTAGGGAACATTCTGAGTCGCATAAAGGGAGTCAAGTACCCTTTTGCCTTTCAAGCGGCAATGTGGGATTTCTCTTGAGATCCTGCACCGCAAAATAACCTCATCTCGCATAGAGGGGATAATTTTGTGGTGTTTCTCATGTTGCGACAGAAAGCAGAGGGTACTTTTCGATTTGCGAGGGGATCCTCAGGAACTCGCTCCAATTGCTTCAGGGAATTCAAGTCACCTTTTGTGTTGGAAGGGGAACTTCCGGGTTACTCTCGAGTAGTTAAATGGGAATATTGCCTCTTCACGATTTGAGTCCTTAAAGTGTGTTCTCCTCTCCACTGAGGACGGATGTTAGGGAACATTCTGAGTCGCATAAAGGGAGGCAAGTACCCTTTTGCCTTTCAAGTGGGAATGTGGGATTTCTCTTGAGATCTTGCAGTGCAAAATTACCTCATCTCGCATTGAGGGGATAATTTTGTGGTGTTTCTCGAATTGTGGCGGGAAGCTGGGGGTACTTCTCGAGTTGTGACACCGGCCTCAGCAACTCATTCGAGTTACTTCAGGAAAGTCAGGTTCCCTTTTGTGCTAGAAGGGGAACTTCTGGATTACTCTCGAGGCCTTCATAGGGAATGTTGCCTCCTCTCGATTTCAGTGCATAAATTGTGTTCTCCTCTCCTTGAGGACGGATGTTAGGGAACATTCAAAGTCGCATAAAGGGTATCAAGTACCGTTTTGCCTTTCTAGGGGGAATGTGGGATTTCTCTTGAGATTCTGCAGCGCAAAATTTCCTCATCTCGCATTGAGGGGATAATATTACGGTGTTTCTTTAGTTGCGGCGGGAAGCCGGGGCTACTTCTAGATTTGCGAAGGTAACGTCAGGAACTCGCTAGGGTTGCTTCAGGGAAGTCAAGTCTCCTTTTGTGTTGAAAGGGGAACTTCCGGGTTACTCTCCACCCATTAAATGGGAATATTGCCTCTTCTCGATTTGAGTCAATATAGTGTGTTCACCTCTCCACAGAGGACGGATGTTAGGGAACATTCTGAGTCCCATAAAGGGAGTCAAGTACCCTTTTTCATTTCAAGCAGGAATGTGGGATATCTCTTGAGATTCTGGAGGGCAAAATTTCCTCGTCTCGAATTGAGGGCATATTTTTGTGGTATTTCTCTAATAGTGGTGGGAAGCTTGGCGTACTACTGGAGTTGCGAAAGGGACCTCAGGAACTCTCTTGAGTTATTTCAGGGAAGTCTGGTCGCCTTTTGTGGTGGAAGGGGAACTTCTAGATTACTCTCTAGCCCTTTAATTGGAATAGGGTCTCTTCTGGTGTTGAATCCATAAAGTGTGTTCTCCTCTCCAATGGGTACGGATGTTAGGGAACTTTCTAAGTGGCATAATGTGTGTCAAGTACCCTTTAGACTTTCAAGCAGGAATGTGGGATTTCTCTTGAGATTCTGCTTCGCAAAATTACCTCATCTCGCATTGAGGGGATAATTTTGTTCTGTTTCCATAGTTGCGGCGGGAAGCCGGGTGTATTTTGGATATGGGAAAGGGAACGTCAGGAACTCGCTAGGGTATCTTCACAGAAGTCAAGTTTCCTTTTGTGTTGGAAGGGGAACTTCCGGGTTACTCTGGAGCCATTAAATGGGAAAATTGCATCTTCTCGATTTGAGTCCATAAAGTGTGTTCCCCTCTCCACTGAGGATGGAGGTTAGGGAACATTCTGATTCGCATAAATTGAGTCAAGTACTCTTTTTCCTTTCAAGCGGGAATGTGGGATTTCTCTTGAGATTCTGCAGCTCAAAATTTCCTCATCTCACATTGAGGGGATAATTTTGTGGTGTTTCTCGAATTGCGGCGGGAAGCTGGGGGTACTACTGGAGTTAGCTGAGGACCTCAGGTACTCACTCGTGTTGCTTCAGGAAAGTCAGGTCCCCTTTTGTGCTGGAAGGGGAACTTCCGGATTACTCTCTAGCCCTTTAATTGGAATAGGGCCTCTTCTCTTGTTGAATCCATAAAGTGTGTTCTCCTCTCCAAAGGGGACGGATGTTCGGGAACTTTGTGAGTGGCTTAAAGTGTGTCAAGTACCCTTTTGCCTTTCAAGCAGGAATGTGGGATTTCTCTTGAGATCCTGCAGTGCAAAATTACCTCATCTCCATTGAGGGGATAATTTTGTGGTGTTTCTCGAGTTGCAGGTGGAGGCAGGGGGTACTTCTCCAGTTGTGACGGGGACTTCAGGCCTCGCTCGGGTTGCTTCAGCGAAGTCAAGTCCCCTTTTGTGTTGGAAGGGGAACATCCAGGTTACTCTCGAGCCGATAAATGAGAATATTGCCTCTTCTCGATTTCAGTGCATAAAGTGTGTTCTCCCCTCCTTGAGGACGGATGTTAGGGAACATTCGGAGTCGCCTAAAGGGAGTCAAGTACCCTTTTACGTTTCAAGCAGGAATGTGGGATTTCTTTTGAGATTCTGCAGCACAAAATTTCCTCATCTCGCTTTGAGGGGATAATTTTGTAGTGTTTCTCGAATTGCTTCGGAAAGCTGCGGGTACTTCTCGAGTTGAGATGCGGACCTCAGCGACTCACTCAAGTTACTTCAGGGAAGTCAGGTCCCCTTTTGTGCTGGAAGGGGAACTTCCGGATTACTCTCTAGCCCTTTAATTGGAATAGGGCCTCTTCTCCTGTTGAATCCATAAAGTGTGTTCTCCTCTCCAAAGGGGACGGATGTTAGGGAACATTATGAGTGGCATAAAGGGTGCCAAGTACCCTTTTGCCTTTCAAGCGTGAATGTGGGATTTCTCTTGAGATCCTGCAGCGATAAATTACCTCATCTCGCATAGAGGGGACATTTGTGGTGTTTCTCGTGTTGCGGCAGGAAGCAGCGGGTACTTTTCGATTTGTGAGGGGAACCCCAGGAACTCGCTCCAATTGCTTCAGAGAATTTAAGTTTCCTTTTGTGTTGTAAGGGGAACTTCCGGGTTACTCTCGAGGAGGTAAATGGCAATACTGCCTCTTCACGATTTGAGTCCAAAAAGTGTGTTCTCCTCTCCACTGAGGACGGATGTTAGTGATCATTCTGAGTAGCATAAAGGGACTCTAGTACCTTTTTGCCTTTCAAGAGGGACTGTGGTATTTCTCTTGAGATTCTGCATCGGAAAATTTCCTCATCTCGCATTGAGGGGATAATTTTGTGGTGTTTCTCGAGTTGCGGTGGTAAGCTGGGGTTACTTCTCGAGTTGCGACGGGGACCTCAGGAACTTGCTCGGGTTGCTTCAGGGAAGTCAGGACCCCTTTGGTGTTGGAAGGGGAACTTCCGCTTTGCTCTCGAGCCCTTAAATATGAACAGGGTATCATCCTGAATTTAGTCCACAAAATGTGTTCTCTTCTCCAATGGAAATTGCTGTGTTAGGGAACTTTCTGAGTCGAATAAAGGGTATCAAGTACCTTTTTGCCTTTCATGGGGGAATGTGGTATTTCTCTTGAGATTCTGCATTACAAAATTTCCTCCTCTAGCATTGAGTGGATAATTTTGTTGTGTTTTTCAAGTTGCGGTAGGAAGATGGGGATACTTCTCCAGTTGCGACGGGGACCTCAGGAACTCGCTCGGGTTGCTGCTCGGAAGTCAGGTCCCCTTTGGTGTTGGAAGGGGAACTTCCCGTTTGCTCTCGAGCCGTTAAATGTGAAGAGGGGCTTATCTCGAAATGAGTCCATAAAGTGTGTTCTCCTCTCCAATGGGGAGAGCTGTGTGAGGGAAATATCTGAGTCGAATAAAGGGTGTCAAGTATCTTTTTGCCTTTCAAGAGGGAATGTGCTATTTCTCTTGAGATTCTGCATCGCAAAATTTCCTCATCTGGCATTGAGAGGATCATTTTGTGGTGTTTCTCGATTTGCAGCGGGAAGCTGGGAGTACTTCTCGAGTTGCGATGGGGACCTCAGGCACTCGCTCAGGTTGCTTCACGGAAGTCAGGGCCCCTTCGTTGTTGGAAGGGAAACTTCCTGGTTGCCCTCGAGACCATAAATGTGAAAAGGGGCTCATCTCTAATTGAGTCCATAAAGTCTGTTCTCCTCTCCAATGGAGATGGCTGTGTGATGGAACATTCTGAGTCGCATAAAGGGTGTCAAGTAGCTTTTTGCCTTTCAAGAGGTAATGTGGTATTTCTCTTGAGATTCTGCATCGCAAAATTTCCTCATCTCACTTTGAGGGGATCATTTTATGGTGTTTCTCGAGTTTCGGCTGAAGCTGGGGGTACTTCTCGAGATGCGACGGGGACCTCAGGAACTCGCTCGAGTTGCTTCAGGGAAGTCAGGACCCCTTTGATGTTTGAAGGGGAACTTCCGGTTTGCTCTCGAGCCCTTAGATATGAACAGGGTCTCATCTTGAATTGAGTCCAGAAATTGTGTTCTCTTCTCCAATGGAAATTGCTGTGTTAGGGAACTTTCTGAGTCGAATAAAGGGTGTCAAGTACCTTTTTGCCTTTCATGGGGGAATGTGGTATTTCTCTTGAGATTCTGCATCGCAAAATTTCCTCCTCTCGCATTGAGTGGAAAATTTTGTGGTGTTTTTCAAGTTGCGGTGGGAAGCTGGGGGTACTTCTCGAGGTGTGACGGGCACCTCAGGAACTCGCTCGGGTTGCTGCTGGGAAGTCAGGTCCCCTTTGGTGTTGGAAGGGGAACTTCCGGTTTGCTCTCGAGCCGTTAAATATGAAGAGGGCTCATCTCGAAATGAGTCCATAAAGTGTGTTCTCCTCTCCAATGGGGAGGGCTGTGTGAGGGAACTATCTGAGTCGAATAAAGGGTGTCAAGTAACTTTTTGCCTTTCAAGAGGGAATGTGGTATTTCTCTTGAGATTCTGCATCGCAAAATTTCCTCATCTCGCATTGAGGGGATAATTTTGTGGTGTTTTTCGATTTGCGGCGGGAAGCTGGGATCACTTCTCGAGTTGCGATGGGGACCTCAGGCACTCGCTTGGGTTACTTCAGGGAAGTCAGGGCCCCTTCGTTGTTGAAAGGGGAACTTTCGGGTTGTCCTCGAGCCCTTAAATGTGAACAGGGGCTCATCTCTAATTGAGTCAATAAAGTCTGATCTCCTCTCCAAAGGAGAAGGCTGTGTGATGGAACATTCTGAGTCGAATGAAGGGTGTCAAGTAGCCTTTTGCCTTTCAAGAGGGAATGTGGTATTTCTCTTGAGCTTCTGCTTTGGAAAATTTCCTCATCTCGCTTTGAGGGGATAATTTGTGGTGTTTCTGGCGTTGCGGCTGAAGCTGTGGGTACTACTCGAGTTGCGACGGGGACCTCAGGAACTCGCTCGGGTTGCTTCAGGGAAGTCAGGTTTCCTTTGCTGTTGGAAGGCGAACTTCCGGTTTGCTCTCGAGCCCTTAAATGTGAACAGGGGCTCATCACGAATTGATTCCATAAAGTGTGTTCTCCTCTCCAATGGGGAGAGCTGTGTGAGGCAACTTTCTGAGTCGAATAAAGGGTGTCAAGTAGCTTTTTGACTTTCTAGAGGGAATGTGGTATTTCTCTTGATATTCTGCATCGCAAAATTTCCTCATCTGGCATTGAGGGGATAATTTTGTGGTGTCTCTCGAGTTGCGGCGGAAAGGTTTGGGTACTTCTCGAGTTGCGACGGGGACCTCAGGAACTGTCTCTGGTTGCTTCAGGGAAGTCAGGTCCCCTTTGGTGTTGGAAGGGAACTTCCGGATTCCTCTCGAGCCCTTAAATGTGAACAGGGGCTCAACTTGAATTGAGTCCATAAAATGTGCCCTCCTCTCCAATTGAAACGGCTGTGTGAGGGAACTTTCTGAGTCGAATAAAGGGTGTCAAGTACCTTTTTGCCATTCAAGAATGAATGTGGTATTTTTCTTGATATTCTTCATGGCAAAATTTCCTGATCTAACATTCAGGGGTTAATTTTGAGGTATTTCTAGAGTGGCGCAGTAGGCTGGGGGTACTTCTCGATTTGCGACGGGGTCCTCAGGAACTCGCTCGGGTTGCTTCAGGGAAGTCAGGTCCCCTTTGGTGTTGGAAGGGGAACTTCCGGTTTGCTCTCGAGCCCTTAAATGTGAACAGAGGCTCATCTCGAATTGAGTCCATATAGTGTGTTCTCCTTTCCAATGCGGAGGGCTGTGTGAGGGAACTTTCTGAGTCCTATAAATGGTGGTAAGTACTTTTTTGCCTTTCAAGACGGAATGTGGTATTTCTCTTGAGATTCTGCATCGTAAAATTTCCTCATCTCGCATTGAGGGGATAATTTTGTGGTGTTTCTCGAGTTTCGGCGGGAAGTTGGGGGTACTACTCGAGTTGCGAAGGGGACCTCAGGAACTCGCTCGGGTTGCTTCAGGAAATCAGCTCCGCTTTCGTGTTGGAAGGGAAACTTCCGGTTTGCTCTGGAGCCCTTAAATATGAACAGGGGCTCATCTCGAATTGATTCCATAAAATGTGTTCTCCTCTCCAATGGGAAAGGCTGTGTGAGGGCACTTTCTTAGTCGAATAAAGGGTGTCAATTCCCTTTTTGCCTTTCAAGTGGGAATGTGGTATTTCTCTAGAGATTCTTCATCGCAAAATTTCCTCATCTCGGATTGAGGGGATAATTGTGTGGTGTTTCTCGAGTTGCGGGGGGAAGCTGGGGTTACTTCTCGAGTTGCGCCGTGACCTCCGGATCTCGCTCGGGTTGCTTCAGGGAAGTCAGGTCCCCTTTGGTGTTGGAAGGGGAACTTCCAGTTTGCTTTCGAGCCCTTAAATGTGAACAGGGGCTCATCTCGAATTGAGCCCATATAGTGTGTTTTCCCCTCAAAAGGGGACTGCTGTGTGAGGAAACTTTCTGAGTCAAATAAAGGGTGTCAAGTACCTTTTTGCCTTTCAAGAGGGAATGTAGTATTACTCTTGAGATTCTGCATCGCAAAATTTCCTCATCTCGCATTGAGGGGTTAATTTTGTTGTGTTTCTCGAGTTGGGGCGGTAAGCTGGGGGTACTTCTCGAGTTGCGACTGGGACCTCAGGAACTCGCTCGGGTTGCTTCAGGAAAGTCAGGTCCCCTTTGGTGTTGGAAGGGGAACTTCCAGGTTGCTCTCGAGCCCTTAAATGTGAACAGGGGCTCATCTCGAATTGAGTCCATAAAGTGTGTTCTCCTCTCCCATGGCGACGGCTGTGTGAGTGAACTTTCTGAGTCGAATAAAGGGTGTCAAGTTCCTTTTTGCCTTTCAAGAGGGAATGTGGTATTTCTCTTGAGATTCTACATCGGAAAATTTCCTCATCTCGCATTGAGGGGATAATGTTGTGTTGTTTCTCGGGTTGCGTCGGGAAACTGGGGGTACTTCTCAAATTGCGACGGGGACCTCAGGAACTCGCTCGGGTTGCTTCAGGAAAGTCAGTTCCCGTTGGTGTTGAAAGGGGAACTTCCGGTTTGCTCTCGAGCCCTTAAATGTGAACAGGGGCTCTTCTCGAATTGAGTCCATAAAGTGTGTTCTCCTCTCCAATGGGGACGGCTGTGTGAGGGAACTTTCGGAGTCAAATAAAGGATTTCAAGTACCTTTTCTCCTTTCAAGTGTGAATGTGGTATTTCTCTTGAGCTTCTGCATCGCAAAATTTCCGCCTCTCGCATTGAGAGGATTATTTTTTGTTGTTTCTCAAGTTGCGGTGTTAAGCTGGGGGTACTTCTCGAGTTGCGACTTGGACCTCAGGAACTCCCTCGGGTTACTTCAGAGAAGTCAGGTCCCCTTTGGTGTTGGAAGGGGAACTTCCGGTTTGCTCTCGAGCCCTTAAATGTGAACACGGGCTTATCTTGTATTGAGTACATAAAGTGTGTTCTCCTCTCCAATGGGGATGGCTGTGTTAGGGAACTTTCTGAGTTGAATAAAGGGTCTCAAGTAACTTTTTGCCTTTCAAGATGGAATGTGGTATTTCTCTTGAGCTTCTGCATCACACAATTTCCTCATCTCGCATTTAGGGGATAATTTTGTGGTGTCTCTCGAGTTGGCGGGAAGATTTGGGTACTTCTCGAGTTGCGACGGAGACCTCAGGAACTGTCTCTGGTTGCTTCAGGGAAGTCAGGTCCCCTTTGGTGTTGGAAGGGGAACTTCCAGTTTGCTCTCGAGCCCTTAAATGTGAACAGGGTCTCATCTCGAATTGAGTCCATAAAATGTGCTCTCCTCTCCAATGGAGACGGCTGTGTGAGGGAACTTTCTGAGTCGAATAAAGGGTGTCAAGTACCTTTTTGCCTTTCAATAAGGAATGTGGTATTTTTCTTGAGATTCTGCATCGCAAAATTTCCTGATCTCGCATTCAGGGGATAATTTTGAGGTATTTCTCGAGTTGCGGCGGGAAGCTGGGGGTACTTCTTGAGTTGCGACGGGGTCCTCAGGAACTCGCTCGGGTTGCTTCAGGGAAGTCAGGTCCCCTTTGATGTTGGAAGGGGAACTTCCGGTTTGCTCTCGAGCCCTTAAATGTGAACAGTGGCTAATCTCGAATTGAGTCCATATAGTGTGTTCTCCTTTCCAATGCGGAGGGCTGTGTGAGGGAACTTTCTGAGTCGAATAAATGGTGGTAAGTACTTTTTGCCTTTCAAGAGGGAATGTGGTATTTCTCTTGAGATTCTGCATCGCAAAAGTTCCTCATCTCGCATTGAGGTGATAATTTTGTCTGTTTCTCTAGTTGCTGTGGGAATCTGGGGGTACTTTCGAGTTTGAACGGGGTCCTCAGGAACTCGCTCGGGTTGCTTCAGGGAAGTCTGGTCCCCTTTGGTGTTGGAAGGGGAAGTTCCGGTTTGCTCTCGAGCCTTTAAATGTGCACAGGGGCTCATCTCGAATTGAGTCCATAAAGTGTATTCTCCTCTCCAATGGAGACGGCTGTGGGAGTGAACTTTCTGAGTCGAATAAAGGCTGTCAAGTACCATTTTGCCTTTCAAGAGGGAATGTGGTATTTCTCTTGAGCTTCTGCATCCCAAAATTTCCTCATCTCTCATTAAGGGGATAATTTTGTTGTGTTTCTCGAGTTGCGGCGGGAAGCTGGGTGTATTTCTTGAGTTGCGGCGAGGACCTCAGGAACTCGCTACGGTTTCTTCAGGGAAGTCAGGTACCCTTTGGTGTGTAAGGGGAACTTCCAGTTTGCTCTCGATCCCTTAAATGTGAACAGGGGCTCATCTCGTATTGAGTCGATATAGTGTGTTCTCCTATCCAATGGGGACGGCAGAGTGAAAGAACTTTCTGAGTCCAATAATGGGTGTCAAGTACCTTTTTGCCTTTCAAGAGGGAATGTGGTATTTCTCTTGAGATTCTGCATGGCAAAATTTCCTCATCTCTAATTGAAGGGGAAAATTTTGTTGTGTTACTCGAGTTTCGGCGAGAAGCAGGGGGTACTACTCAAGTTGCGATGGGGACCTTCGGAACTCGCTCGGGTTGCTTCAGGAAAGTCAGCTCCCCTTTGGTGATGGAAGGGAAACTTCCGGTTTGCTCCGGAGCCCTTAAATATGAACATGGGCTCATCTCGAAATGATTCCATAAAATGTGTTCTCCTCTCCAATGGGAACGGCTGTGGGAGGGCACTTTCTGAGTCGAATAAAGGGTGTCAAGTCCCTTTTTACCTTTCAAGAGGGAGTGTGGTATTTCTCTTGTGCTTCTGCAGCGCACAATTTCCTCATCTCGTATTGAGGGGGTAATTTTTTTGTGTTTCTCGAGTTGCGGCGGGATGCTGGGGGTGCTTCTCTAGTTTCAATGGGGACCTCAGGAATTCGCTCTGTTTGCTTCAGGGAAGTCAGGTCCCCTTTTGTGTTGGACCGGGAACTTCCGGTTTACTTTTGAGCCATTAATTGGGAATAGAGATTCATCTGGAGTTGAGTCCAAAGAGTGTTTTTTCCTCTTCAATGGGTACGGCTATTTGAGCGAACTTTCTGAGTCGAATAAAGTGTGTCAAGTAACCTTTTGCCTTTCAAGCAGGTATGTGGGATTTCTCTTGAGATTTTGGAGAGCAAAATTTCCTCATCTCGCTTTGAGGGGATAATTTTGTTGTGTCTCGAATTTCGGATTGGATCTGAGGGTACTTCTCGAGTCGCAACGTGGACCTCAGGAACTCGTTCGGGTTGCTTCAGGGAAGTCAGGTCCCCTTTTTTTGGAAGTGGAACTTCTGGATTACTCTGGAGCCCTGAAATGGGAATAGGGCCTCTTCTAGATTTAAGTCCATAAAGTGTGTTCTCTGCTCCAATAAGGACGGGTGTTACGAAACTATCTGAATCGCATAAAGTATGTCTAGTGCCCTTTTGCCTTTCAAGCGGGAATGTGGGATTTCTATTTAATTGTGCAGTGCAAAATTTCCTCATCTCACATTGAGCAGATAATTTTTTTGGGTTTCCCCTTTTGAGGCGGGAAGTTGGTTGAACTTTTCAGGTAGCGAAAAGGACCTCAGGAATTCACTCTGGCTGCTTCAGGGTAGTCAGGAACCCTTTTGTGTTGGAAGGGGAATTTCGGGATTACTGTTGAGCCTTTAAATGGAAATAGGGCCTCTTTTTGAGTCAAATCCATAAAGTGTGTTCTCCTCTCCAATGGGGACGACTGTTTGAGGGAATTTTCTGAGTCTCACCCGGCTGTGCATATAGGAGAAATACCAGCCCAACCCGCGCAGACACAAGAGATGCCGGCCCAGGTGGCTGAGACGCCAGAGACACGGGCCTTGCTGGCGCAGACGCGAGAGAGGCCTTCCCTGCCCGCGCAGACGCGAGAGACAGAGGCCCCGCCCACGCAGACGCAAGAGAACCCGGCCCTGCCCGGGCAGACTCCAGAGACCCCGGCCCGACCTGCCCAGATGCGAGAGAACCCTGCCCCGCCCACCAGAAGCGGGATACGCAGGCCCCGCCCAGGCAGACTGCAGAGAAGCCGGCCCTGGTGAAACCGACCATGCAAAGATGCGTGGCGGTGGGGAGCTACCCCACGCCTGAGGCCAGGGCAGGCGGCTGAGAGGAGGTAACCCACCTCCAATAGGCGGGGGCTGTGCGGGGGAGGGCCTAGAGGAGGTACTCACGTTCAAGGTCAGGAGGGGCAGCCTTGAGGACATACCCCTCATCCAAGGTAAGGTGCAGCAGCTGTGCTTTCTTGGAGCAGCTGTGAAGAGATATCCCACACTCAAGGTAAGAGAAGCTCAAATCAGAATGTAGGTATTGCGAGGGGGCATCAGATGGCAGACACACTGAAATCATAATCACAGGAATCTACTCGATCTGATCACATGGACCACAGACGAATGTGGTCCACTGGAGAACGGAATGGCAAACCACTTCAGTATATTTGCATTGAAAACCCCATGAACAGTATCAAAGGGCAAAATGACAGGATAATGAATGAGGGATTCCCCAGGTCTGTAGGTGCCCAGTATGCTACTGGAGATCAGTGGAGAAATAACTCTAGAAGGAATGAAGGGATGGAGCAAAAGCAAAACCAGTACCCAGTTGTGGATGTGACCAGTGATAGAAGCAAGGTCTGGTGCTGTAAAGAGCAATATTGCATAGGAACCTGGAATGTAAGGTCCAGGAATCAAGGCAAATTGGAAGTGGTCAAACAGGAGATGTCAAGAGTGAACATAGACATTCTAGGAATCAGGGAATTAAAATGGACTGGAATGTGTGAATTTAACTCAGATGACCATTATATATATACTACTGTGGGCAGAAATCCCTTAGAAGAAATGGAGTAGCCATCATGGTCAACAACAGACTCCGAAATGCAGTACTTGGATGCAATCTTAAAAATGACAGAATGATTTCTGTTCGTTTCCAAGCAAACCATTCAACATTACAGTAATCCAGGCCTATGCCCCAACCACACGCTGAAGAAGCCGAAGTCTGATGGTTCTATGAAGACCTACAAGACCTTTTAGAACTAACACCCAAAAAAGATGTCTTTTTCATTATAGGGGACTGGAATGCAAAAGTAGGAATTCAAGAAACACCTGGAGTAACAGGCAAATTTGGCCTTGGAGCACGGAATGAAGCAGGGCCAAGTCTAATAGAGTTTTGTCAAAAGAACGCACTGGTCATAGCAAACTCCCTCTTCCAACAACACAAGAGAAGACTTTACAGGTGGACATGACCAGATGGTCAACACCGAAATCAGATTGATTATATTCTTTGCAGCCAAAGACGGAGAAGCTGTATACAGTTAGCAAAAACAAGACCAGGAGCTGACTGTGGCTCAGATCATGAACTCCTTATTGCCAAATTCAGACTTAAATTGACGAAAGTAGGGAAAACCCCTAGACCATTCAGATATGACCTAAATCAAATCCCTTATGATTATACAGTGGAAGAGAGAAATAGATTTAAGGGACTAGATCTGATTGATAGAGTGCCTGATGAACTCTGGACGGAGGTTCGTGGCATTGTACAGAAGACAGGGACCAAGAGCATCCCTATGGAAAAGAAATGAAAAAAAAGCAAAACGGCTGCCTGAGGTGGCCTTACAAATAGCTGTGAAAAGAAGAGAAGCTAAAAGCAAAGGAAAAAGGGAAAGATATAAGCATTAGAATGCAGAGTTCCTCTCCAATGAGGACTGATGTTAGTGAAATCTCTGAGTCACATAAAGGGTGTCAAGTACCCTTCGGCTTTTCAAGGGGAATGTGGTATTTCTCTTGAGATTCTGTAGCACAATTTTTCCTAATCTCATATCCTTGAGGGGATAATTTTGTGGTGTTTCTCGAGTTGCGGCGGGAAGCTGGAGGTACTTCTCGAGTTGCGACGGGGACCTCAGGAACTCGCTCGGGTTGCTTCAGGGATGTCAGGTCCCCTTTGGGGTTGGAAGGGGAACTTCCGGTTTACTCTGGAGCCATTATTCGGGAATAGGTGGTCATCTCGAATTGAGTCCATAAAATGTGCTCTCCTCTCCAAAGTGGACTGATGTTAGTGAAATTTCTGAGTCGCAAAAACGGTGTCAAGTACACTTTTGACTTTCAAGAGGGAATGTGAAATTTTTCCTCAGATTCTGCATCGCCGAATTTCCTCATCTCGCATTGAGCGGATAATTTTGTGATGTATCTCGAGTTGCGGCGGGAAGAGGGGGTAATTCTCAAGTTGCGACGGGTACCTCAGGAACTCAATCGGGTTGCTTCAGGGAAGTTAGGTCCCCTTTGGTGTTGGTAGGGAAACGTCCGGATTCCTCTCGAGCCCTTAAATGTGAACAGGGGCTCATCTCGAATTGAGTCCATAAAGTGTGTTCTCCTCTCCAATGGGCATGGCTGTGTGAGGGAGTTGTCTGAGTAGAATAAAGGGTGTCAAGTAGCTTTTTGCCTTTCAAGAGGGAATGTGGTATTTCTCTTGTGATTCTGCATCGCAAAATTTCCTCATCTCGCATTGATGGGATAATTTTGGGGTGTTTCTCAAGTTGTGGCGGGAAGCTGGGGGTACTTCTCGAGTTGCGACGAGGACCTCAGGAACTCGCTCGGGTTGCTTCAGGGAAGTCAGGTCCCCTTTGGTGTTGGAAGGGGTACTTCCGGTTTACTATCGATCCCTTAAATGTGAAAAGGGGCTCATCTGAAATTAAGTCCATAAAGTGTGTTCTCCTCTCCATTGGGGACAGCTGTGTACGGGAAATATTTGAGTCGAATTAAGGGTGTCAAGTAGCTTTTTGCCTTTCAAGAGTGAATGTGGTATTGCTTCTGAGATTCGGCATCGCAAAATTTCCTCATCTTACATTGAGGGGATAATTTAGTGGTGTTTCTCGAGTTGTGGCGGGAAGCTGGGTGTACTTCTCATGTTACGACGTGGACCTAAGGAATTCGCTCAGGTTGCTTCAGGGAAGTCAGATCCCCTTTGGTGTTGGAAGGAGAACTTCCGGTTTGCTCTCGAGCCCTTAAGTGTGAACAGGGGCTCATCTCGAATTGAGTCCATTAAGTGTGTTCTCTTCTACAGTGGGGACGGCTATGTAAGGGAGCTTTCTGAGTCAAATAAGGGATGTCAAGTAGCTTTTTGCCTTTCAAGAGGGAACGTGGTATTTTTCTTGAGATTCTGCATCGCAAAATTTCCTCATCACGCATTGAGGGGATAATTTTGGTGTTTCTCCAGTTGCGGCAGGGAGCTGGGGTTACTTCTCGAATTGTGACAGGGACCTCAGGAACTCGCTCGGGTTGTTTCAGGAAATCAGGTCCCCTTTGGTTTTGGAAGGGGAACTTCCGGTTTACTCTCGAGCCCTTAAATTTGAACAGGGCTCTTCTCGAACTGAGTCCATAAAGTGTGTTCTCCTCTCCAATGGGGACGGCTGTGTGAGCGTGCTTTCTGAGTCGAATAAATGTTGTCAAGTAGCTTTTTGCCTTTCAAGACGGAATGTGGTATTTCTCTTGAGATTCTGCATCACAAAATTTCCTCATCTCGCATTGAGGGGATAATTTTGTGTTGTTTCTCGAGTTGCGGCGGGATGCTGGGAATACTTCTCGAGTTGCGATGGGACCTCGGAACTCGCTCGGGTTGCTTCAGGGAAGTCAGGTCCCCTTTGGTGTTGGAATGGGAACTTCCGGTTTACTCTTGAGCCCTTAAATGTGAACATGGGCTAATCTTGAATTGAGTCCCTAAACTGGGTTCTCCTCTCCAATGGGGACGGCTGTGTGAGGGAACTTTCTGAGTCGAAAAAAGGCTGTCAAGTTACTTTTTGCCTTTCAAGAGCGAATGTGATATTTCTCTTGAGATTCTGCATCGCAAAATTTCCTCATCTCTCGTTGAGGGGATAATTTCGTGGTGTTTCTCGAGTTGTGGCAGGAAGCTGTGGGTACTTCTCGAGTTGCGACGGGACCTCAGCAACTCGCTCGGGTTGCTTCAGGGAAGTCAGGTCCCCTTTGGTGTTAGAAGGGAAACTTCCACTTTACTCTCCAGCCCTTAAATGCGAACAGGGGCTCATCTTTATTTGAGTCCATAAACTGTGTTCTCCTCTACAATGGGGATGGCTGTGTGAGGCAACATTCTGAGTTGAATAAAGGGTGTGAAGTACCTTTTTGCTTCTCAAGAGGGAATGTGGTATTTCTCTTGAGATTCTGCATTGCAAATTTTCCTCTTCTCCCATTGAGGGGATAATTTTGTTGTGTTTCTCGAGTTGCAGCGGGAAGCTGGATGTACTTCTCCAGTTGCGACGGCGACCTATGGAACTCGCTCGGGTTACTTCACAAAGTCAGGTCCCGTTTGGTGTTGGAAGGGGAACTTCCGGTTTACTCTCGGCCCTTCAATGTGAACAGGGGCTCATCTCGAATTGAGTCCATAAAGTCTGTTCTGCTCTCCAATCGGGACGGCTGTGTGAGGGAAATTTCTCCGTCGAATAAAGGGTGTCAATTACCTTTTTGCCTTTCAAGAGGGAATGTGGTATATCTCTTGAGATTCTGCATCGCAAATTTTCCTCATCTCTCATTGAGGGGATAATTTTGTGGTGTTTCTCGAGGTGCGGCGGTAGGCTGGGTTTACTACTATAGTTGGGACGGGCACCTCTGGAACTCGCTTGGATTGCTTCAGGCAAGTCAGGTCCCCTTTTGTGTTTGAAAGGGAACTTCCGGTTTACTCTCGAACCCTTAAATGTGAACAGGGGCTCTTCTCGAATTGAGTCCATAAAATGTGCTCTCCTCTGCATTGTAGACAGATGTTAGTGAAATATCTGTGTCGCAAAAACGGTTTCAAGTATACCTTTGCCTTTCAGAAGGAATGTGGAATCTCTCTTCAGATTCTGCAGTGCAAAATTTCCTCATCTCGTATTGAGGGGATAATTTTGTGGTGTTTCTCGAGTTGCGGCGGGAAGCTGGCGGTACTCTGGCATTGCAATGGGGACCTCAGGAACTCGCTCGGTTTGCTTTAGGGAAGTCAGGTCCCCTTTGGTGTTGCAAGGGGAACTTCCAATTTACTCTCGAGCCCTTTAATGTGAACAGGGCCTCATCTCTAATTGAATCCATAAAGTGTGTTCTCCTCTCCAATGGGGACGGCTGTGTGAGGGAATTTTCTCAGTGGAAGAAAAGGTTTCAAGTAACTTTTGCCTTTCAAGAGGGAATGTGGTATTTCTCTTGAGTTTCTGAAGCGTAAAATTTCCTCATATTGCATTGAGGGGATACTTTTATGGTGTTTCTCGATGTGCGGAGGGAGGCTGGGGGTATTACTAGAGTTACGACGGGGACCTCAGGAAATCGCTCGGGTTATTTCAGGGAAGTCAGGTCCCCTTTTGCGTTGGAAGGAGAACTTCCGGTTTACTCTCGAAACCTTAAATGTGAACAGGGGCTCATCTCGAATTGAGTCCATAAAATGTGTTCTCCTCTCCAATGGGAACGGCTGTGTGAGAGAACTTTCTGAGTCGAATAAAGGGTGTCAAGTACCTTTTTGCCTTTCAAGAGGGAATGTGGTATTTCTCTTGAGATTCTGCAGCACAACATTTCCTCATCTCACATTGAGGGGATAATTTTGTCTTGTTTCTTGAATTGCGGCGGGAAGCTGGGGATAATTCTCGAGTTGCGACGGGGACCTCAGCAACTCACTCCAGTTACTTCAGGGAAGTCAGGTCCCCTTTTGTGCTGGAAGGGGAAATCCGGATTACTCTCTCGCCCTTTAATTGGAATTGGGCGTCTTCACGTTTTGAATCCATAAAGTGTGCTCTCCTCTCCAATGGGGATGGATGTTAGGGAACTTTGTGAGTGGCATAAAGTGTGTCAAGTACACTTTTGCCTTTCAAGCGGGAAGGTGGGATTTCTCTTGAGATTGTGCAGGGCAAAACATCCTCATCCCGCATTACTGGGATAATTTTGTGGTGTTTCTCGAGTTGTGGCGAGAAGCAGGGGGTACTCTTGGTGGTGCGCCGGGATCTCAAGAAGTCGCTTTGGTTAATTCAGGGAAGTCAAGTCCACTTTTGTGTTGGAAGTGGAACTTCCGGTTTACTCTAGAGCCATTAAATGGGAATATTGTCTCTTCTCGATTTGAGTTCATAAAGTGTGCTCTCCACTCCACTGAGGACGGATATTAGGGAACATTCTGAGTCGCCTAAAGGGAGTCAAGTACCCTTTTGCCTTTCAAGCGGGAATGTGGGAATTTTCTTGAGATTCTGCAGCGCAAAATTTCCTCACCTCGCATTGAGGGGATAATATTGTGGTTGTTCTCGAATTGCGGCGGGAAGCTGCGGTTACTAATCAAGGTGTGACGGGGACCTCAGGGACTCACTCGAGTTGCTTCAGGGAAATCAGGTCACCTTTTGTGCTGGAAGGGGAACGTCCTGATTCCTATCGAGCCCTTAAAGGGAATAGGCCTCTTATCGATTTGAGTCCATAAAATGTGTTCTCTTCTCCAATGGGGACGGATGATAGGGAACTTTCTGAATGGGATTAAGTGTGTAAAGTACCCTTTTGCCTTTCAAGCGGGATGTGGGATTTCTCTTGAGATTCTGCAGCGCAAAATTACCTCATCTCGCATTGTGGGGATAATTTTGTGGTGTTTCTGGAGATGCAACGGGAAACTGGGGATTACTTCTCGAGTTGTCATGGGGACCTAAGGAACTCGCTCGGGTTTCTTCACTGAAGTCAGGAACTCTTTCGTGTTGGAAGGGTAACTTCGGGATTACTTCCGAGCCGTAATAGGGAATAGGGCCTCTTCTCGAGTTGAGTCCGTAAAGTGTGTTCTCCTCTGCAATGGGGACTGCTGTTTAAGGGAACTTTCTGAGGCGCATAAATGGTGTCAAGTAACCTCTTGCCTTTCAAGGGGAAATGTGGGATTTCTCTTAAATTGTGCAGTGCAAAATTTCCTCATCTCGCATTGAGGGGATAATTTTGTGGAGTTTCACGACTTGCAATGGGAACCTGGGGGTTCTTCTCCTGTTGCGACGGGGACCTCAGGAACTCGCTCGGGTTGCTTCAGGGAAGTCAGGTCCCTCTTTTGTTTGGAAGGGGATATTCTGGATTACTCTCGAGCCGTTAAAGCGAATAGGGCCTCTTCTCGAGTTGAGTCCATAAATGTGTTCTCCTCTCCAATGGGGTCGCCTGTTTGAGGGAAGTTTCTGGGTCGCGTAAAGGGAGTCAGGTAGGCTTTTGCCTTTCAACCGTGAATGTGGGAAATCTGTTGAGATTCTGCAGCGCAAATTTTCCTTATCTCGCATTGAATGGATAATTTTGAGGTGTTTCTCTTATTGTGGCGGGAAGCTGGGGGAAATTCTCAGGTTGCGATGGGGAACTCAGGAACTCACTAGAGTTACTTCAGGGAAGTCAGGTCCCCTTTTGTGCTGGAAGGGAACTTCCGGATTAGTCTCGAGCCCTTTAATCGGAATAGTGCGTCTTATAGATTTGAGTCCAGAAAGTGTGTTCTCCTCTCCAATGGGGACGGATATTAGGGAACTTTCAGAGTGGCATGAAGTATTTCAAGTACCCTTTGGCCTTTCAAGCGGGAATGAGGGTTTTCTCTTGAGATTCTGAGGCACAAAAGTTTCCTCATCTCGCATTGAGGGAATAATTTTGTGGTGTTTCTTGAATTGTGCCGGGAAGCTGGGTGTACTTCTCGACTTGCGACAGGGACCTCAGGAACTCGCTCGGGTTGCATCAGGGAAATCATATCCCATTTTGTGTTGGAAGGGGAACTTCTGGATTACTCTCGAGCCGTTAAATGGTAATATTGCCTCTTCTCGATTTGAGTCCATAAAGTGTGTTCTCCTTTCCACTGAGGACGGATGTTCCCATTTTCATTCGCCTAATGGGAGTCAACTACCCTTTCGCCTTTCCAGCGGGAATGTGGGATTTCTCTTGAGATTCTGCTGCGCAAATTTTCCTTATCTCTCACTGAATGGTTAATTTTGAGATGTTTCTCTTATTGCGGCGGGAAGCTGAGGGTACTTCTACAGTTGCGACGGGGACCTCACAAAATTACTCGAGTTACCTTAGCTAAGTCAGGTCCCCTTTTGTCCTGGAAGGGGAACATCCGGATTACTCTCGAGCCCTTTAATGGGAATAAGACCTCTTCTCGATTTGAGTCCATAAAGTGTACTATCCTCTCCACTGGGACGGATGTTAGGGAACTTTCAGAGTGGCATATAGTGTGTCAAGTACCCTTTTGCCTTTCAAGCGGGAATGTGGGATTTCACTTGAGATTTTGCAGCGCAAAATTTCCTCATCTCGCATTGAGGGGATAATTTTGTGAAGTTTTCGAGTCGTGGCGGGAGGCTGGCAGTACTTCTTGAGTTGAGACGGGGACATCAGTAACTCACTCAACTTACTTCAGGGAATCAGGTCCCCTTTTGTGCTGGAAGGGGAACTTCCGGATTATTCTCGAGCCCTTTAATGGAAATAGGGCCTCTTCTCGATTTGAGTCCATAAAGCGTCTTCTCCTCTCCACTGGGGAAGGATGTTAGGGAACTTTCTGAGTGGCATAAGGTGTGTCAACTAACCTTTTGCCTTTCAAGTGGGAATGTGGGATTTCTCTTGAGATTCTGAGGCGCAAAATCACCTCATCTCTCATTGAGGGGATAATATTTTGGTGTTTCTCGAGTTGCGGCGGGAAGCATTTGGTACTTCTCCAGGTGAGACGGGGACCTCAGGAACTCGCTCGGGTTCCTTCAAGGAAGTCAAGTCCCCTTGTGTGTTGGAAGGGGAACTTCCGGATTACTCTCGAGCCCTTTAATGGGAATAGGGCCTCTTCTGAGTTGAGTCCAAAAGTGTGTTCTCCTCTCCAATGGGGACGGATGTTAGGGAACTTTCTAAGTATCATAAAGTGTGTAAAGTACCCTTTTGTCTTTCAAACGGGAATGTGGGATTTCTCTTGGATTCCTCCAGCGCAAAATTTCCTCATCTCGAATTGAGGACATAATTTTGTGGTATTTCTCTAATAGTTGTGGGAAGCTGGTGGCACTACTGGAGTTGCGACGGGGACCTCAGGAAATCACTTGAGTTATTTCAGAGAAGTCTGGTCTCTTTTAGTGCTGGAAGGTGAACTTCTAGATTAAGCTCTAGCCCTTTAATTGGAATAGGGCCTCTTCTGGTGTTGAATCCATAAAGTGTGTTCTCCTCTCCAATGGGGCCGGATTTTAGGGAACTTTCTGAGTGGCATAAAGTGTGTCAAGTACACTTTTGCCTTTCAAGCGGGAATGTGGGATTTCTCTTGAGATTGTGCTTCGCAAAATTACCTCATCTCGTATTGAGGGGATAATTTTGTGGTGTTTCTCGAATTAATGCGGGAAGCTGGGGGTACTTCTTGAGTTTTGAAGCGGACCTCACCAACTCAATCGAGTTACTTCAAGGAAGTCAGGTCCCTTTATGTGCTAGAAAGGGAACTTCTGGATTACTTTCGAGCCTTTAAATACGAATATTGCCTCTTCACGATTTGAGTCAATATAGTGTGTTCCCCTCTCCACAGATGACGGATGTTAGGGAACATTCTGAGTCGCATAAAGGGAGTCAAGTACCCTTTTGCCTTTCAAGCGGGAATGTGGGATTTCTCTTCAGATCCTGCAGGGCAAAATTTCCTCATCTCGAATTGAGGCCATAATTTTTTGGTATTTCTCTAATAGTTGTGGGAAGCTGGGCTTACTACTGGACTTGCGAAGGCGACCTCAGAAACTCACTTGAGTTATTTCAGGGAAGTCAGGTCCCCTTTTGTGCTGGAAGGGGAACTTCCTGATTACTCTCTAGCCCTTTAATTGGAATAGGGCGTCTTCACGTGTTGAATCCATAAAGAGTGTTCTCCTCTCCAATGGGGACGGATGTTAGGGAACTTAGTGAGTGGCATAAAGTGTGTCAAGTACATTTTTGCCCTTCAAGCGGGAATGTGGGATTTCTCTTGAGATCCTGCAGCGCAAAATTACCTCATCTCGCATTGAGGGGATAATTCGTGTTGCGGTGGAAAGCACCGGGTACTTTTCGATTTGCGAGGGGAACCTCAAGAACTCACTCCAATTGTTTCAGGGAATTCAAGTCCCCTTTTATGTTGGAAGGGGAACTTCCGGGTTACTCTCGTTAAATGGGAATATTGCCTCTTCTCGATTTGAGTCCATAAACTGTGTTCATCACTCCACTGAGGCTGGATTTAAGTTAACATTCAGAGTCGTATAAAGGGTATCAAGTACCCTTTTGCCTTTCAATTGGGCATGTGGGATTTCTCTTGAGATTCTTCAGCGCAAAATTCCCTCATGTCGCATTGAGGCGATAATATTGTTGTGTTTCTTTAGTTGCGGGGGGAAGCCAGGGATACTTCTGGATATGGGAAGGGAACGTCAGGAACTCGCTAGAGTTGCTTCACGGAAGTCAAGTCCCTTTTTGTGTTGGAAGGGGAACTTCCGGGTTCCTCTCCAGCCGTTAAATGGGAATATTGCCTATTCTCATTTTGATTTCATAAATTGTGTTCCCCTCTCCACTGAAGACGGATGTTAGGGAACATTCTGAGTCGCCTGAAAGGAGTCAAGTAACCTTTTTCCTTTCAAGCGTGAATGTGGGATTTCTCTTGAGATTCTACAGCACAAAATTTCCTCATCTCTCTTTGAGGGGATAATTTTGTTGTGTTTCTCGAATAGCGGCAGGGAGTTGGGCGTACTTCTTGAGTTGTGACGCGGACCTCAGCAACTCACTCGAGTTACTTCAGGGAAGTCAGGTCCCCTTTTGTGCTAGAAGGGGAACTTTTGAATTACTCTCTATCCCTTAATAGGAAATATTGCCTCCTCTCGATTTCAGTGAATAAATTGTGTTCTCCTCTCCTTGAGGACGGCAGTTAGGGAACATTCTGAGTCGCCTAAATGGAGTCAAGTACCCTTTTACTTTTCAAGCGGGAATGTGGGATTTCTCTTGAGATTCTGCAGCACAAAATTTCCTCATCTTGCTTTAAGGGGATAATTTTGTGGTGTTTCTCCAATTGCGGCGGGAAGCTGGGGGTACTTCTCAGGTTACGTCGCAGACCTCAGGGACTCACTCGAGTTACTTCAGGGAAGTCAGGTGCCCTTTTTTGCTGGAAGGGGAACTTCCGGATTACTCTCTAGCCCTTTAATTGGGATAGGGCGTCTTCAGGTGTTGAATCCAGAAAGTATGTTCTCCTCTCCAATGGGGACGGATATTACGGAATTTTCTGAGCGTCATAATGTGTGTCTAGTACACTTTTGCCTTTCAAGCGGGAATGTGGGATTTCTCTTGAGATTCGGCAGCGCAAAATTACCTCATCTCGCATTGACTGGATAATTTTGTCGTGTTTCTTTAGTTGCTTCGGGATGCCAGGGGTACTTCTGGATTTGCGAATGGAACGTCAGGAAATCGCTAGGATTGCTTCAGGGAATTCAAGTCCCCTTTTGTGTTGGAAGGGGAACTTCCGGGTTACTATCGAGCCGTTAAATGGGAATATTGCCTCTTCACGTTTTCAGTCCATAAAGTGTGTTCTCCTCTCCACTGAGGACGGATGTTAGGGAACCTTCTGAGTCGCATAAAGGGAGTCAAGTACACTTTTACCTTTCAAGCGGGAATGTGGGATTTCTCTTGAGATCCTGCAGCGAAAAATTTCCTCATCGAGAATTTAGGGCACAATTTTGTGGTATTTCTATAATAGTGGTGGGAAGCTGTGGGTACTACAGGAGTTCGGACGTGGGACCTCAGGATTTCACTCGTGTTTCTTCAGAGAAGTCAGGTCCCCTTTTCTGCTGGACGGGGAACTTCCGGATTACTCTCCAGCTCTTTAATTGGAATAGGGCGTCTTCACGTATTGAATCCATAAAATGTGTTCTCCTCTCCAAAGGAGAGGGATGTTAGGGAAATTTTAGAGTGGCATAAAGTTTGTCAAGTAACCTTTTGCCTTTCAAGCGGTAATGTGGGATTTCTCTTGAGATTCTGCAGTGCAAATTTACCATCTCGCATTGAGGGGTTAATTTGGTTGTGTTTCTTTGTTGCAATGGGAAGCCGGGGGTATTTCTGGATTTGCGAAGGGAACGTCGGGAAGTCGTTAGGGTTGCTTCAGGGAATTCAAGTCCCCTGTTGTGTTGGAAGGGGAACTTCCGGGTTACTCTCGAGCCGTTAAATGGGAATATTGCCTCTTCATGATTTGAGTCCATGATTCTCCTCTGCACTGAGGACGGATGTTAGGGAACATTCTGAGTCGCATGAAGGGAGTAAAGTACCCTTTTGCCTTTTAAGCGTGAATGTGAGCTTTCTCTTGAGATTCTGCATTGCAAATTTTCCTCATCTCGCATTGAGGGGATAATATTGTGGTGTATCTCGAATTGCGGCGGGACGTTGGGGGTATTCTCAACGTGCAACGGAGACCTCAGGAACTCACTCCAGTTACTTCAGGGAAGTCAGTTCCCCCTTTGTGCTGGGAAGGGAACGTCCCATTACTTTTGAGCCCTTTAAAGGGAAAAGGGCCTCTTCTCGATTTGAGTCCATAAAGTGTATTCTCCTCTCCACTGAGGACGATGTTAGGGAACATTCTATTGGCACAAACTGTGTCAAGTAGGCTTTTGCCTTTTAGGCGGGAATGTGCGATTTCACTTGAGATTCTGCAGCGCAAAATTACCTCATCTCGCATTGAGGGGACAATTTTGTGATGATTCTCTAGTTTCGGCGGGAAGCAGGGGGTACTTCTCGAGTTGAGACGGGGATCACAGGAACGTGCTCGATTTGCTTGAGGGAAGTCAAGTTCCCGTTTGTGTTGGAAGGAGAACTTTCGGAATATTCTCGAGCCGTTAAATGGAAGTATTGCCTCTCTCGATTTGAGTCCAGAAAGTGTGCTCCCCTCTCTACTGAGGACGGATGTTAGGGAACATTTTGAGTCGCATAAAGGGAGTGAAGTACCATTTCGCCTTTCAAGGGTGAATGTGGGATTTCTCTTGATATTCTACAGCCCAAAATTTTCTCATCTCGCATTGAGTGGATAATTTTGTGATACTTCTTGAATTGCGGCGAGAAGCTGGGGTACTTATCAAGGTGCGACAGGGAATTCAGGAACTCACTCGAGTAACATCAGGGAAGTCAGGTCCCCTTTTGTGCTGGAAGGGCAACTTCCGGAATACTCTCTAGCCCTTTTATTGGAATAGGGCCTATTCTCGTGTTGAATCTTTAAAATGTGTTCTCCTCTGCACTGAGGACGGATGTTAGGGAACTTTGTGAGTGGGATAAAGTGTGTGAAGTACCCTTTTGCCTTTCAAGCGGGAATGAGGGATTTGTCTTGAGATTCTGCAGCGTAAAATACCTCATCTCGCATAGAGGGGATAATTTTGTGGTTTTTCTCGTGTTGCAGTGGAAGCAGCGGTTACATTTCGATTTGCGAGGGGAACCTCAGTAACTCGCTCCATTTGCTACAGGGAAGTCAAGTCCCCTTTTGTGTTGGAAGGGGAACTTCCGGGTTACTCTGGAGCCGATAAATGGGAATATTGCCTCTTCTGGATTTGAGGCCATAAATTGTGTTCCCCTCTCTACTGAGGACGGATATTAGGGAACATTCTGAGTCGCCTAAAGTGAGTCCAGTACCCTTTTATTTTCAAGCGGGAATGTGGGATTTCTCTTGAGATTCTGCATCACAAAATTTCCTCATCTCGCTTTGAGGGGATAATTTTGTGGTGTTTCTCGAAATGCGGCTGGAAGCTGGGGGTACTTCTCGAGTTTCGACGCGGACCTCAACGACTCACTGGAGTAACCTAAGGGAAGTCAGGTCCCCTTTTGTGCTGGAAGGGGAATTTCCGGATTACTCTCTAGCCCAATAATTGGAATAGGGTGTCTTCACCTGTTGAATCAATAAAGTGTGTTCTCCTCTCCAATGTGGACGGATGTTAGGGAAATTTCTGAGTGGCATAAAGTGTGTCAAGTGCACTTTTGCCTTTCAATCGGGAATGTGGGATTTCCCTTGAGATCCTGCAGCTCAAAATTACCTCACCTCCCATAGAGGGGATAATTTTGTGGTGTTTCTCGTGTTGCATAGGAAGCAGCGGATACTTTTTGATTTGCGAGGGGAACCTCAGGAACTCGCTCCAATTGCTTCAGGGAAGTCAAGTCTCCTTTTGTGTTGGAAGGGGAACTTCCGAGTTACTCTTGCGCCGTTAAATAGGAATATTTCCTCTTCTCGATTTGAGTCCATAAAGTGTGTTCTCCACTCTACGGAGGATGGATGTTAGTGAACATTCAGTGTCGCATAAAGTGTATCAAGTACCCTTTTGCCTTTTCAGTGTGAATGTGGGATTTCATTTGAGATTCTGCAGCGGAAAATTTCCTCATCTCGCATTGAGGGGATAATATTGTGGTGTTTCTCGAATTGCGGGGGGAAGTTAGGGGTATTCTCGACGTGCAACGGAGACCTCAGGAGCTCACTCCAGTTACTTCAGGGAAGTCAGGTCCCCTTTTGTGGTGGAAAGGGAACGTCCTTATAACTTTTGAGCCCTTTAAAGGTAATAGGGCCTCTTCTCGATTTGAGTCCATAAATTATGTTCTCCTCTCCACTGAGGATGGATGTTAGGGAACATTCTGAATGGCATAAAGTGTGTCAAGTACACTTTTGCCTATCAAGCGGGAGTGTGGGATTTCTCTTGAGATTCTGCAGCGCAAAATTACCTCATCTCGCATAGAGGGGATAATTTTGTGGTGTTTCTCGTGTTGCGGCGGGAAGCGGGTACTTTTCGATTTGCGATTGGAATCTCAGGAAATCGCTCCAATTGCTTCGGGGAAGTCAAATCCCCTTTTGTGTTGGAAGGGGAACTTCCGGGTTACTCTCGAACCCTTAAATGGGAATATTGCCTCTTCTGGATTTGAGGCCATAAATTGATTCCCCTCTCCACTGAGGACGGACGCTAGGTAACATTCTGAGTCGCCTAAAGGGAGTCAAGTACCCTTTTTCCTTTCAAGCTGGAATGTGGGTTTTCTCTTGAGATTCTGAAGCCCAAAATTTCCTCCTCTCTCATTGAGGGGATAATATTGTGGTGTTCTTTAGCTGCAGCGGGACGCCATGGGTACTTCTGGATATGGGAAGGGAACGTCAGGAACTCGCTAGGGTTGCTTCAGGGAAGTCAAGTCCCGTTTTGTGTTGGAAGGGCAACTGCAGGGTTACTCTCGAGCCCTTAAATGGGAATATTGCCTCTTCTGGTTTTGATTCCATGATTTGTATTCCCCTCTCCACTGAGGACGGATGTTAGGGAACATTCTGAGTCGCATGAAGGGAGTCAAGTACCCTTTTTCCTTTCAAGCGTGAATATGGGATTTCTCTTCAGATTCTACAGCACAAAATTTCCTCATCTCGTTTTGAGGGGATAATTTTGTGATGTTTCTCGAATAACGGTTGGGACCTGGGGGTACTTCTCGAGTTGTGACGACGACCTCAGCAAATCACTCGAGTTACTTCAGGGAAGTCAGGTCCCCTTTTGTGCTAGAAGCGGAACTTCTGGATTTCTCTCGAGCCCTTAATAGGGAATATTGCCTCCTCTCGATTTCAGTGCATAAATTGTATTCCTCTCTCCTTGAGGACGGAAGTTAGGGAATATTCTGAGTCGCCTACATAGAGTGAAGCACACTTTTACTTTTCAAGCGGGAATGTGGGATTTCTCTTGAGATTCTGCAGCACAAAATTTCCTCATCTCTCTTTGAGGGGATAATTTTGTGGTGTTCCTACAATTGCGGCGGGAAGCTGGGGGTACTTCTCGAGTTGTGACGCGGACCTCAGCGACTCACTCGAGTTACTTCAGGGAAGTCAGGTACCCTTTTTTGCTGGAAGGGGAACTTCCGGATTACTCTCTAGCCCTTTAATTGAGATAGGGCGTCTTCACGTGTTGAATCCAGAAAGTGTGTTCTCCTCTCCAATGGGGATGGATGTTACGGAAATTTCTGAGTGCCATAATGTGTGTCAAGTACCCTTTTGCCTTTCAAGAGGGAATGTGGGATTTCTCTTCAGATTCTGCAGCACAAAATTTCCTCATCTCTCATTGAGGGGATAATATTGTGGTGTTTCTCGAATTGCGGCGGGAAGTTGGGGGTATTCTCCTCGTGCAACGGAGACCTCAGTAACTCACTCCAGTAACTTCAGGGAAGTCAGGTCCCCTTTTGTGCTGGAAAGGGAACGTCCGTATAACTTTTGAGCCCTTTAAAAGGTATAGGGCCTCTTCTCGATTTGAGTCCATAGAGTGTGTTCTCCTCTCCACTGAGGACGGATGTTAGGGAACATTCTGAGTGGCACCAACTGTGTCAAGTACGCTTTTGCCTTTCAAGCGGGAATGTGGGAATTCACTTGAGATTCTGCAGTGCAAAATTACCTCATCTCGCATTGAGGAGAAAATTTTGTGATGATTCTCGAGTTTCGGCGTGAAGCAGGGTGTAATACTCGAGTTGCGACGGGGATCACAGGAACTCGCTCGATTTGCTTGAGGGAAGTCAAGTTCCCGTTTGTGTTGAAAGGAGATCTTTCAGATTACTCTCGTGCCGTTAAATGGAAATATTGCCTCTCTTGATTTGAGTCCATAGAGTGTGTTCTCCTCTCCAATGTGGACGGATGTTAGGGAAATTTCTGAGTGGCATAAAGTGTGTCAAGTACCCTTTTGCCTTTCAAGCGGGAATGTGGGATTTCTCTTGAGATCCTGCAGCTCAAAATTTCCTCATCTCGAATTTAGGGCATAATTTTGTGGTATATCTCAAATGGTGGTGGGAAGCTCTGGGTACTACTGGAGTTGCCACGGGGGACCTCAGGAATTCACTAGTGTTGCTTCAGAGAAGTCAGGTCCCCTTTTGTGCTGGAAGGGGAACTTCCGGATTACTCTCTAGCCCTTTAATTGGAATAGGGCGTCTTCACGTATTGAATACATAAAGTGTGTTCTCCTCTCCACTGAGGACGGATGTTAGGAAACATTCTGACTGTCACCAACTGTTTCAAGTACCCTTTTGCCTTTCAAGCGGGAATGTGGGAATTCACTTGAGATTCTGCAGCGCCAAATTACCTCATCTCGCTTTGAAGAGAAAATTTTTTGATGATTCTCGAGTTTCGGCGGGAAGCAGGGGGTAATACTCGAGTTGGGACGGGGATCACAGGTACTCGCTCCATTTGCTTAAGGGAAGACAAGTTCGCGTTTGTGTTGGAAGGAGAACTTTCTGATTACTCTCGAACCATTAAATGGAAATATTGCCTCTCTTGAGTCCATAAAGTGTGTTCCCCTCTCCACTGAGGACGGATGTTAGGGAACTTTGTGAGTGGCATAAAGTGTGTCAAGTACCCTTTTGCCTTTCAAGCGGAAATGTGGGATTTCTCTTGAGATCCCGCAGCACAAAATTAGCTCATCTCGCATAGAGGGGATAATTTTGTGATGTTTCTCCTGTTGCGCCAAGAAGCAGCGGGGATTTTCCAGTTGCGTGGATAAGCTCAGGAACTCGCTCCAATTGCTTCAGTTAAGTCAAGTCCCCTTTTGTGTTGGAAGGGGAACTTCCGGGTTACTTTCGAGCCGTTAAATGGGAGTATTGCCTCTTCTGGATTTGAGGCCATAAATTGTGTTCCCCTCTCCACTGAAGACGGATGTTAGGGAACATTCTGAGTCGCATGAAGGGAGTCAAGTACCCTTTTTCCTTTCAAGCGTGAATGTGGGATTTCTCTTGAGATTGTGCAGTGGAAAATTACTTCATCTCGCACTGAGGGGATAATTTTGTGGTACTTCTTGAATTGCCTAGAGAAGCTGGGATACTTATCGAGGTGCGACGGGGACCTCAGGAACTCACTCGAGTAACCTCAGGGAAGTCAGGTCCCCTTTTGTGCTGGAAGGGGAACTTCCGGATTACTCTCTAGCCCTTTAATTGGAATAGGACCTCTTCTCGTGTTTAATCCATAAAATGTGTTCTCCTCTCCAGTGAGGACAGATATTAGGGAACTTTCTGAGTGCTATAAAGTGTGTCAGGTACCCTTCTGCCTTTCAAGAGGGAATGTGGGATTTCTCTTGAGATCCTGCAGCGCAAAATTACCGCATCTCGCATAGAGGGGATAATTTTGTGGTGTTTCTCCTGTTGCGGCAGGAAGCAGCGGGTACTTTTCGATTTGAGAGGGGAACCTCAGGAACCCGCTCCAATTGCTTCGGGGAAGTCAAGTCCCCTTTTGTGTTGGAAGTGGGTCTTCCGGTTTACACTCGAGCCGTTAAATGGGAATATTGCCTCTTCTCGATTTGAGTCCATAAAGTGTGTTCTCCACTCCACGGAGGACGGATGATAGTGAACTTTCAGAGTCGCATAAAGGGTATCAAGTATCCCTTTACCTTTGAAGCGAGAATGTGGGATTTATCGTGAGATATTGTAGCGGAAAATTTCCTCATCTCGCATTGAGGGGATAATATTGTGATGTTTCTTTTTTGATGTGGGGACCGGGGGTACTTCTGGATTTGCGAAGTGAACGTCAGGAACTCGCTAGGGTTGCTTCTGGAAAGTCAAGTCCTCTTTTGTGTTGGAAGGGGAATTTCCGGGTTACCCTCGAGCCGGTAAATGGGAATATTGCCTATTCTGGATTTGAGGCCATGAACTGTGTTCCCCTCTCCACTGAGGACGGATGTTAGGGAACATTCTGAGTCGCTTAAAGGGTGTCAAGTACCCTTTTGCCTTTCAAGCGGGAATGTGGGATTTCTCTTGTGATCCTGCAGCGCAAAAATTCCTCATCTCGAATTTAGGGCTTAATTTTGTGGTATTTCTCTAATAGTTGTGGGAAGCTGGGGGTACTACTGGAGTTGCCATGGGGACCTCAGGAAATCACTTGATTTATTTCAGGGAAGTCTGATCGCCTTTTGTGTTGGAAGTGGAACTTCTAGATTACTCTCTAGCCCATTAATTGGAATAGGGCCTCTTCTGGTGTTGAATCCACAAACTGTGTTCTCCTCTCCATTGGGGGCGGAAGTTAAGGAACTTTCTGAATGGCATAAAGTGTGTCAAGTACACTTTTGCCTTTCAAGCGGGAACGTGGGATTTCTCTTGAGATTCTGCAGCACAAAATTTGCTCATCCTTCTTGAGGGGAAACTTTTGTGTTGTTTCTCTAATTGCGGCGGGAAGCTGGGGGTACTTCTCACGTTGCGACGCGGACCTCAGCGACTCACTCAAGTTACTTCAGGGAAGTCAGGTCCCCTTTTTTGCTGGAAGGGGAACTTCCGGATTACTCTCTAGCCCTTTAATTGGAATAGGGCGTCTTCACGTGTTGAATCCATAAAGTGTGTTCTCTTCCCCAATGGGGACGGATGTTAGGGAACTTTCTGAGTGAAATAAAGTGTGTCAAGTACTCTTTTGCCTTTCAAGCGGGAATGTGGGATTGCTCTTGAGATTCTGCAGCGCAAAATTACCTCATCTCGAATTGAGGGGATAATTTTGTTGTGTTCCTTTAGTTGCGGCAGGAAGCCGGGAGTACTTCTGGATATGGGAAAGGGAACGTCAGGAACTCGCTAGGGTTGCTTCAGGGAAGTCAAGTTCCCTTTTTGTTGGAAGGGGTACTTCCGGGTTACTCTCGAACCGTTAAATGGGAAAATTTCATCTTCTCGATTTGAGTCCATAAAGTGTGTTCCGATCTCCACTGAGGACGGATGTTAGGGATCATTCTGAGTAGCATAAATTGAGTCAAGTACACTTTTTCCTTTCAAGCGTGAATGTGGGATTTCTCTTGAGATTCTACAGCACAAAATTTGCTCATATCTTTTGAGGGGATAATTTTGTGGTCTTTCTCGAATAGCGGCGGGGAGCTGGGAGTACTTCTCAAGTTGTGACAGGGAACTCAGCAACTCACTCGAGTTACTTCAGGGAAGTCACGTCCCCTTTTGTGCTAGAAGGGGAACTTCTGGATTACTCTCGAGCCCTTAATAGGGAATATTGCCTCCTCTCGATTTCAGTGCATAAACTGTGTTCTCCTCTCCTTGAGGACGGATGTTACGGAACATTCAGTGTCGCATAAAGGCTATCAAGTACCCTTTTGCCTTTCAAGCGGGAATGTGGAATTTCTCCTGAGATTCTGAATCGGAAAATTTCCTCATCTCGCATTGATGGGATACTATTGTGCTGTTTCTTTTTTGCTGCGGGAAGACCGGGGTACTTCTGGATTTGCGAAGTGAACGTCAGAAACTCGCTAGGGTTGCTTCAGGGAAGTCACGTCACCTTTTGTGTTGGAAGGGGAACGTCCTGGTAACTCTGTAGCCGTTAAATGGGAATATTGCCTTTTCTGGATTTGAGGCCATAAATTGTGTTCCCCCCTCCACTGAGGACGGATGTTAGGGAAAATTCTGAGTCGCATAAATGGATTCAAGTACCTTTTTTTCTTTCAAGGGGGAATGTGGGATTTCTCTTGAGATTCTGCAGCTCAAAATTTCCTCATCTCGCATTGAGGGGATAATTTTGTGGTATTTCTCGAATTGCGGCGTGAAGCTGGGGATACAACTGGAGTTGCGAAGGGGACCTCAGTAACTCACTCGTGTTGCTTCAGGTAAGTCAGGTCCCCTTTTTTGCTGGAAGAAGAACTTCCGGATTACTCTCAAGACCTTTAATTGGAATAGGGCGTCTTCACGTGTTGAATCCATAAAGTGTGTTCTCCTCTCCAATGGGGACGGATGTTAGGGAACTCTGTGAGTGGCATAAAGTGTGTCAAGTAACCTTTTGCCTTTCAAGCGGGAATGTGGGATTTCTCTTGAGATTCTGCAGTGCAAATTTACCTTATCTCGCATTGAGGGGATAATTTTGTTGTGTTTTTTAGTTGCGACGTGAAGCCGGGGGTACTTCTGGATATAGGAATGGAACGTCAGGAACACGCTAGGTTGCTGCAGGGAAGTCAATTCCCCTTTTGTGTTGAAAGGGGAAGTTCCGGGTTACTCTCCAGCCCTTAAATGGGAATATTGCCTCTTCTCTATTTGAGTCCATAAAGTGTGTTCTCCTCTAAACTGAGGACGGATGTTAGTGAACATTCAGAGTCGCATAAAGTGTATCCAGTACACTTTTGCCTTTCAAGCGGGAATGTGGGATTTCTCCTGAGATTCTGCAGCTCACAATTTCCTCATCTCGCATTGAGGGGATAATATTGTGGTGTTTCTTTTTTGATGCGGGAAGCCGGGGTACTTCTGGATTTGCGAAGGGAACGTTAGGAACTCGCTAGGTTTGCTTCATGGAAGTCAAGTCCCCTTTTGTGTCGGAAGGGGAATTTCCGGTTTACTCTGGAGCCCTTAAATGAGAATATTTCCTCTTCTGGATTTGAGGCCATAAAATGTGCTCCCCTCTCCACTGAGGACGGATGTTAGGGAACATTCTGAGTCGCATGAAGGAAGTTAAGTACCCTTTTTCCTTTCAAGCAGGAATGTGGGATTTATCTTGAGATTATACAGCACAACTTTTCCTCATCTGGGTTTGAGGGGTTAATATTGTGGTATTTCTCGAGTTGCGGCGGGAAGCTGGGGGTACTTCTCCTGTTGTGACGCGGACCTCAGCTACTCATTCGTGTTACTTCAGGGATTTCAGGTCCCCTTTTGTGCTAGAAGGGGAACTTATGGATTACTTTTGAGCCCTTAATAGGGAATGTTGCCTTCTCTCGATTTCAGTGCATAAATTGTGTTCTCCTCTCCTTGAGGACGAATGCTAGGGAACATTCTGAGTCGCCTAAAGGGGGTCAAGTATCCTTTTACTTTTCAAGCGGGAATGTGGGATTTCTCTTGAAATTGTGCAGCGCAGAATGACCTCTTCGCGCATTGAGGGGATAATTTTTTTTGTTTCTTTAGTTGCGGCCAGAAGCCGGGTGTACTTCTGGATATGGAAGGGAAAGTCAGAAACTCGCTAAGGTTGCTTCAGGGAAGTCAAGTTCCCTTTTGTGTTGGAAGGGGAACTTCCGGGTTACTCTCGAGCCGTTAAATGGGAATATTGCCTCTTCTCAATTTGAGTCCATAAAGTGTGTTCTCCTCTCCACGGAGGACAGATGTTACTGAACATCCAGAGTAGCATAAGTACCCTTTTTCCTTTCAAGTGGGAATGTGGGATTTCTCTTGAGATTCTCTATTGCAAAATTTCCTCTCCTCGCATTGGGGAGATAATATTGTGGTGTTTCTCGAATTGCGGCGGGAAGTTGGGGATATACTCGACGTGCAACGGAGACCTCAGGAACTCACTCCAATTACTTCAGGGAATCAGGTCCCCTTTTGTGCTGGAAGGGGAACTTCCGGATTACTCTCTAGTCCTTTTATTGGAATAGGGCGTCTTCACGTGTTGAATCCATAAAGTGTGTTCTCCTCTCCACTGAGGACGGATGTTAGGGAACATTCTGAATGGCACAACGTTTGTCAACTACGCTTTTGCCTTTCAAGCGGGAATGTGGGATTTCACTTCAGATTCTGCAGCGGAAAATTACGTCATCTCGCATTGAGGGGACAATTTTGTGATGATTCTGGAGTTTCCATGGGAAGCAGCAGGTACATCTCCAGTTGCAATAGGGATCACAGGAACTCGGTCGATTTGCTTTAGGGAAGTTAAGTTCCCTTTTGTGTTGGAAGGAGAACTTTCGGATTACTCTCGAGCTGTTAAATGAAAATATTGCCTCTCTTGATTTGAGTCAATAAAGTGTGTTCCCCTCTCCACTGAGGACGGATGTTAGGGAACATTTTGAGTCGCATAAAGGGAGTCAAGTACCCTTTTGCCTTTCAAGCGTGAATGTGGGATTTCTCTTGAGATTCTGCAGCGGAAAATTTCCTCATCTCGCATTGAGGGTATAATTTTGTGGTATTTCTTGAATTGCGGCGAGAAGCTGCGGTACTTATCCAGGTGCGACGGGGACCTCAGGAACTCACTCGAATAACTTCAGGGAAGTCTGGTCCCCTTTTGTGCTGGAAGGGGAACTTCCGGATTACTGTCTAGCCCTTTAATTGGAATAGGGCCTCTTCTCGTGTTGAATCCATATAATGTGTTCTCCTCTCCACTGAGGACGGATGATAGGGAACTTTGTGAGTGGCATAAAGTTTGTCAAGTACCCTTTTGACTTTCAAGCGGGAATGTGGGATTTCTCTTGAGATCCTGCAGCGCAAAATTACCTCATCTCGAATAGAGGGGATAATTTTGTGGTGTTTCTCGTGTTGCGGCGGGAAGCAGCGGGTACTTTTCGATTTGCGAGGGGACCCTCAGGAACTCGCTCCAATTGCTTCAGGGAAGTTAAGTCCCCTTTTGTGTTGCAAGGGGAACTTCCGGTTTACTCTCGAGCCGGTAAATGGAAATATTGCCTCTTCTGTATTTGAGGCCATAAATTATGTTCCCCTCTCCAATGAGGACGGATGTTAGAAAACATTCTGTGTCGCCTAAAGGGTATCAAGTACCCTTTTGCCTTTCAAGCGTGATTGTCGTATTTCTCTTGAGATTCTCAGCCCAAAATTTCCTTATCTCGCTTTGAGGGGATAATTTTGTGGTGTTTCTCGAATTGCGGTGGGGAACGGGGGTATTTCTCGACCTCAGCGACTCACTGGATTTACTTCAGGGAAGTCAGGTCCCCTTTTTTGCTGCAAGGGGAACTTCCGGTTTACTCTTTAGCACTTTAATTGGAATAGGGCGTCTTCACCTGTTGAATCCATAAAGTGTGTTCTCCTCTCCACTGGGGACGGATATTAGGGAAATTTCTGAGTGGCATAAAGTGTGTCAAGTACCCTTTTGCCTTTCAAGCGGGAATGTGGGATTTCTCTAGAGATTCTGCAGTGTAAAATTTCCTCATCTCTCATAGAGGGATAATATTGTGGTGTTTCTTTTTTGTGGGGGAAAGCCGTGGGTAATTCTGGATTTGCGAAGGGAACGTCAGAAACTCGCTAGCGTTGCTTCAGGGAACTCAAGTCCCCTTATATGCTGGAACGGGAACTTCCAGGTTTCTCTCGAGCCGTTAAATGGGAAAATTGCCTCTTCTAGATTTGAGTCCATAAAATGTGTTCTCTTCTCCAAAGGGGACTGCTGTGTGAGGGAACATTCTGAGTTGAATAAAGGGTGTGAAGTAGCTTTTTGCCTTTCAAGAGGGAATGTGGTATTTCTCTTGAGATTCTGCATCGCAAAACTTCCTCATCTTGCACTGAGGGGGTAATTTTGTTGTGTTTCTCGAGTTGCGGCGGGAAGCTCGGGGTACTTCTCGAGTTGCGACGGGGATCTAAGAAACTCACTCGGGTTGCTTCAGTGAAGTCAGGTCCCCCTTGGTGTTGGAAGGGGAACTTCTGGTTTACTCTTGAGCCCTTAAATGTGAACATGGGCTCATCTCGAATTGAGTCCCTAAACTTGGTTCTCCTCTCCAATGAGTACGGCTTTGTGAGGGAACATTCTGAGTTGAATAAAGGTTTTGAGGTACCTTTTTGCCTTTCAAGAGGGAATGTGGTATTTCTCTTGAGATTCTGCTTCTCAAAATTTCCTCCTCTCTCATTGAGGGGATAATTTTGTGGTGTTTCTCCCGTTGCGGTGGGAAGCTGGGGTTACTTCTCGAGTTGCGACGGGGACCTCAGGAACTCGCTCGGGTTGCTTCAGGGAAATTAGGTCCTTTTGGTGTTGGAAAGGGAACTTCCGGGTTCCACTCGAGCCCTTAAAATTGAACAGGGGCTCATCTCGAAAGGAGTCCATAAAGTGTGTTTTCATCTCCAATGGGGACGGCTGTGTGATGGAACTTTCTGTGTCGAATAAAGGTTGTCAAGTACCTTTTTGCCTTTCAAGAGGGAATGCGGTATTTCTCTTCAGATTCTGCATGGTACAATTTCCTCATCTCACATTGAGGGGATAATTTTGTGGTGTTTCTCGCGTGCCGGCGGGAACCTGGGGGTACTTCTCGAGTTGCGACGGGGACCTCAGGAACTCGCTGTGGTTTCTTCAGGGAAGTCAGGTCCCCTTTGGTGTTGGAAGGGGAACTTCTGGTTTCCTCTTGAGCCCTTAAATGTGCACAGGGGCTCATCTCGAAATGAGTCCATAAAGTGTGTTCTCCTCTCCAATGGGGACGGCTGTGTGAGGGAACTTTCTGAGTCGAATAAAGGGTGTCAGGTATCTTTTTGCCTTTCAAGAGGGAATGTGGTGTTTCTCTTGAGATTCTGCATCGCAAAATTTCCTCATCTCATATTGAGGGGATAATTTTGTGGTGTTTCTCGAGTGGGGGCGGGAAGCTGGGTTTACTTCTCGAGTTGCGACGGGGACCTCAGGAACCCGCTCGGGTTGCTTCAGGGAAGTTAGGTCCCCTTTGTTGTTGTAAGGGGAACTTCCGGTTTCCTCTCGAGCCCTTAAATGTGAACAGGGGCTCATCTCGAATTGAGTCCATAAAGTGTGTTCTCTTCTCCAATGGGGACGGCTGTGTGAGAGAACTTTCTGAGTCGAATAAAGGGTGTCAAGTACCTTTTTGCCTTTCAAGAGGGAATGTGGTATTTCTCTTGAGATTCTGCAGCACAATATTTCCTCATCTCATATTGAGGGGATAATTTTGTCTTGTTTCTCGAATTGCTGCGGGAACCTGGGGATAATTCTCGAGTTGCGACGTGGACCTCAGCAACTCACTCCAGTTACTTCAGGGAAGTCAGGTCCCCTTTTGTGCTGGAAGGGGAAATCCGGATTACTCTCTCGCCCTTTAATTGGAATTGGGCGTTTTCACATTTTGAATCCATAAAGTGTGCTCTCCTCTCCAATGGGGACGGATGTTAGGGAACTTTGTGAGTGGCATAAAGTGTGTCAAGTACCCTTTTGCCTTTCAAGCGGGAAGGTTGGATTTCTCTTGAGATTGTGCAGGGCAAAACATCCTCATCCCGCATTACTGGGATAATTTTGTGGTGTTTGTTGAGTTGTGGCGAGAAACAGGGGGTACTTCTGTTGGTGCGCCGGGATCTTAAGAAGTCGCTCTGGTTGATTCAGGGAAGTCAAGTCCACTTTTGTGTTGGTAGTGGAACTTCCTGGTTACTCTCAAGCTATTAAATGGGAATATTGTCTCTTCTCGATTTGAGTCATAAAGTGTGCTCTCCACTCCACTGAGGACGGATGTTAGGGAACATTCTGAGTCGCCTAAAGGGAGTCAAGTACCCTTTTGCCTTTCAAGCGGGAATGTGGGAATTTTCTTGAGATTCTGCAGCGCAAAATTTCCTCCTCTCGCATTGAGGGGAAAATATTGTGGTTGTTCTCGAATTGCTGCGGGAACCTGGGGTTACTAATCGAGGTGTGATGGGGACCTCAGGGACTCACTCGAGTTGCTTCAGGGAAATCAGGTCACCTTTTGTGCTGGAAGGGGAACGTCCTGATTCCTATCGAGCCCTTAAAGGGAATAGGCCTCTTATCGATTTGAGTCCATAAAATGTGTTCTCTTCTCCAATGGGGACGGATGATAGGGAACTTTCTGAATGGGATAAAGTGTGTAAAGTACCCTTTTGCCTTTCAAGCGGGATGTGGGATTTCTCTTGAGATTCTGCAGCGCAAAATTACCTCATCTCGCATTGTGGGGATAATTTTGTGGTGTTTCTGGAGATGCAACGGGAAACTGGGGATTACTTCTCGAGTTGTCATGGGGACCTAAGGAACTCGCTCTGGTTGCTTCACTGAAGTCAGGAACTCTTTCGTGTTGGAAGGGTAACTTCGGGATTACTTCCGAGCCGTAATAGGGAATAGGGCCTCTTCTCGAGTTGAGTCCGTAAAGTGTGTTCTCCTCTGCAATGGGGACTGCTGTTTAAGGGAACTTTCTGAGGCGCATAAATGGTGTCAAGTAACCTCTTGCCTTTCAAGGGGAAATGTGGGATTTCTCTTAAATTGTGCAGTGCAAAATTTCCTCATCTCGCATTGAGGGGATAATTTTGTGGAGTTTCACTACTTGCAATGGGAACCTAGGGGTTCTTCTCCTGTTGCGACGGGGACCTCAGGAACTCGCTCGGGTTGCTTCAGGGAAGTCAGGTCCCTCTTTTGGTTGGAAGGGGATATTCTGGATTACTCACGAGCCGTTAAAGCGAATAGGGCCTCTTCTCGAGTTGAGTCCATAAATGTGTTCTCCTCTCCAATGGGGTTGTCTGTTTGAGGGAAGTTTCTGGGTCGTGTAAAGGGAGTCAGGTAGGCTTTTGCCTTTCAACCGTGAATGTGGGAAATCTGTTGAGATTCTGCAGCGCAAATTTTCCTTATCTCGCATTGAATGGATAATTTTGAGGTGTTTCTCTTATAGTGGCGAGAAACTGGGGGGAATTCTCCAGTTGCGACGGGGAACTCAGGAACTCACTCGATTTACTTCAGGGAAGTCAAGTCCCCTTTTGTGCTGGAAGGGGAACTTCCGGATTCCTCTCGAGTCCTTTAATCCGAATAGTGCCTCTTCTGGATTTGAGTCCAGAAAGTGTGTTCTCCTCTCCAATGGGGACGGATATTAGGGAACTTTCAGAGTGGCATAAAGTATTTCAAGTACCCTTTGGCCTTTCAAGCGGGAATGAGGGTTTTCTCTTGAGATTCTGAGGCACAAAATTTCCTCATCTCCCATTGAGGGAATAATTTAGTGGTGTTTTTTGAATTGTGTCGGGAAGATGGGTGTACTTCTCGACTTGCGACGGGGACCTCAGGAACTCGCTCGGTTGCTTCAGGGAAGTCATATTCCGTTTTGTGTTGGAAGGGGAACTTCTGGACTACTCTCGAGCCATTAAATGGTAATATTGCCTCTTCTCGATTTGAGTCCATAAAGTGTGTTCTCCTTTCCACTGAGGACAGATGTTAGGGACCATTCTCATTCGCTTAATGGGAATCAACTACCCTTTTGCCTTTCCATCGGGAATGTGGGATTTCTCTTGAGATTCTGCAGCACAAATTTTCCTTATCTCTCACTGAATGGTTAATTTTGAGATGTTTCTCTTATTGCGGCGGGAAGCTGCGGGTACTTCTACAGTTGCTACGGGGACCTCACAAACTTACTCGAGTTACTTTAGCTAAGTCAGGTCCCCTTTTGTGCTGAAAGGGGAACATCCGGATTACTCTCGAGCCCCTTAATGGTAATAGGACCTCTTCTCGAGTTGAGTCCATAAAGTGTATTATCCTCTCCACTGGGACGGATGTTAGGGAACTTTCAGAGTGGCATAATGTGTGTCAAGTACCCTTTTGCCTTTCAAGCGAGAATGTGGGATTTCTCTTGAGATCCTGCAGCGAAAAATTTCCTCATCTAGAATTTAGGGCACAATTTTGTGGTATTTCTCTAATAGTGGTGGGAAGCTGTGGGTACTACAGGAGTTTCCACGTGGGACCTCAGGATTTCATTCGAGTTTCTTCAGAGAAGTCAGGTCCCCTTTTGTGTTGGAAGGGGAACTTCCGGATTACTCTCTAGCCCTTTAATTGGAATAGGGCGTCTTCACGTGTTGAATCCATAAAGTGTGTTCTCCTCTCCAAAGGGGAGGGATGTTAGGGAACTTTTAGAGTGGCATAAATTGTGTCAAGTAACCTTTTGCCTTTCAAGCGGGAATGTGGGATATCTCTTGAGATTCTGCAGTGCAAATTTACCTCATCTCGCATTTAGGCGATAATTTTGTCGTGTTTCTTTAGTTGCGATGGGATGCCGGGTACTTCTGGATTTGTGAAGGGAACGTCAGGAAGTCGCTAGGGTTGCTTCAGGGAATTCAAGTCCCCTGTTGTGTTGGAAGGGGAACTTCCGGGTTACTCTGGAGCGGTTAAATGGGAATTTTGCCTCTTCACGATTTGAGTCCATAAAATGTGATCTCCTCTCCACTGAGGACGGATTTAGCTAACATTCTGAGTCGCATAAAGGGAATCAAGTACCCTTTTGACTTTCAAGCGTGAATGTGGGATTTCTCTTGAGATTCTGCATTGCAAATTTTTCTCATCTCGCATTGAGGGGATAATATTGTGGTGTTTCTCAAATTCTGGCGGGACGTTGGGTGTATTCTCGACGTGCAACGGAGACCTCAGGAACTCATTCCAGTTGCTTCAGGGAAGTCAGTTCCCCTTTTGTGCTGGGAAGGGAACATCCCTATTACTTTTGTGCCCTTTAAAGGGAATAGGGCCTCTTCTAGATTTGAGTCCATAAAGTGTGTTCTCCTCTCCACTGAGGACGATGTTAGGGAACATTCTAGTGGCACAAACTGTGTCAAGTACGCTTTTGCCTTTCAGGCGGGAATGTGCGATTTCACTTGAGATTCTGCAGCGCAAAATTACGTCATCTCGCATTGAGGGGACAATTTTGTGATGATTCTCTAGTTTTGGCGGGAAGCGTGGGGTACTTCACGAGTTGCAACGGGGATCACAGGAACGCGCTCGATTTGCTTGAGGGAAGTCAAGTTCCCGTTTGAGTTGGAAGGAGAACTTTCGGATTATTCTCGAGCCGTTAAATGGAAGTATTGCCTCTCTCGATTTGAGTCCATAAAGTGTGCTCCCCTCTCTACTGAGGATGGATGTTAGGGAACATTTTGAGTCGCATAAAGGGAGTCTAGTACCATTTTGCCTTTCAAGGGTGAATGTGGGATTTCTCTTGAGATTTTGCAGCGCAAAATTTTCTCATCTCGCATTGAGTGGATTATTTTGTGGTATTTCTTGAATTGCGGCGAGAAGCTGGGGTACTTATCAAGGTGCGACAGGGACCTCAGGAACTCACTCGAGTAACCTCAGGGAAGTCAGGTACCCTTTTGTGCTGTAAGGGGAACTTCCGGAATACTCTCTAGCCCTTTAATTGGAATAGGGCCTGTTCTCGTGTTGAATCCTTAAAATGTGTTCTCCTCTGCACTGAGGACGGATGTTAGGGAACTTTGTGAGTGGCATAAAGTGTGTGAAGTACCCTTTTGCCTTTCAAGCGGGAATGTGGGATTTGTCTTGAGATTCTGCAGCGTAAAATACCTCATCTCGCATAGAGGGGATAATTTTGTGGTTTTTCTCGTGTTGCAGCGGGAAGCAGCGGGTACATTTTGATTTGCGAGGGGAACCTCAGGAACTCGCTAGGGTTGCTTCAGGGAAGTCAAGTCCCCTTTTGTGTTAGAAGGGGAACTTCCGGGTTACTCTGGAGCCGATAAATGGGAATATTGCCTCTTCTGGATTTGAGGCCATAAATTGTGTTCCCCTCTCTAATGAGGACGGATGTTAGGGAACATACTGAGTCGCCTAAAGTGAGTCAAGTACGCTTTTATTTTCAAGCGGGAATGTGGGATTTCTCTTGAGATTCTGCAGCACAAAATTTCCTCATCTCGCTTTGAGGGGAGAATTTTGTGGTGTTTCTCGAATTGCGGCGGGAAGCTGGGGGTACTTCTCAAGTTGCGACGCGGACCTCAGCGACTCACTCGAGTAACCTCAGGGAAGTCAGGTCCCGTTTTGTGCTGGAAGGGGAACTTCCGGATTACTCTCCAGCCCTTTAATTGGAATAGGGCGTCTTCACGTGTTGAATCAGTAAAGTGTCTTCTCCTCTCCAATGTGGACGGATGTTAGGGAAATTTCTGAGTGGCATAAAGTGTGTCAAGTACACTTTAGCTTTTCAAGCGGGAATGTGGGATTTCTCTTGAGATCGTGCAGCGGAAAATTACTTCATCTCCCATAGAGGGGATAATTTTGTGGTATTTCTCGTGTTGTGGCAGGAAGCAGCGGGTACTATTTGGTATGCGAGGTGAACCTCAGGAACCTCTCTCATTACTTCGGGGAAGTCAAGTCCCCTTTTGTGTTGGAAGGGGAACTTCCGGGTTACTCTCGAGCCGTTAAATAGGAATATTGCCTCTTCTCGATTTGAGTCCATAAAGTGTGTTCTCCACTCCACGGAGGACGGATGTTAGTGAACATTCAGTGTCGCATAAAGGGTATTAAGTACCCTTTTGCCTTTCAAGCGTGAATGTGGGATTTCATTTGAGATTCTGCAGCGGGAAATTTCCTCATCTCGCATTGAGGGGATAGTATTGTGGTGTTTCTTTTTTGCTGCGGGAAGCCTGGGGTACTTCTGGATTTGCGAAGGGAAAGTCAGGAACTCGCTAGGGTTGCTACAGGGAAGTCAAGTCCCCTTTTGTGTTGGAAGGGGAACTTCCGGGTTACTCTCGAGCCGTTCAAAGGGAATATTGCCACTTCTGGATTTGAGGCCATAAATTATGTTCCCCTCTCCACCGAGGACGGATGTTAGGGAACATTCTGAGTCGCATGAAGGGAGTCAAGTAGCCTTTTTCCTTTCAAGCGGGAATGTGGGATTTCTCTTGAGATTCTGCAGCTTAAAATTTCCTCATCTCACATTGAGGGGATAATTTTGTGGTATTTCTCGAATTGTGGCGGGAAGCTGGGTGTACTACTTGAATTGCCAGGGGGACCTCAGGAATTCACTCGTGTTGCTTCAGGGAAGTCAGGTCCCCTTTTGTGCTGGAAGGGGAACTTCCGGATTACTCTCTAGCCCTTTAATTGGAATAGGGCGTCTTTACGTGTTGAATCAATAAAGTGTCTTCTCCTCTCCAATGTGGACGGATGTTTTGGAAATTTCTGAGTGGCATAAAGTGTGTCAAGTACACTTTAGCCTTTCAAGCGGGAATGTGGGATTTCTCTTGAGATCTTGCAGCGGAAAATTACCTCATCTCCCATAGAGGGGATAATTTTGTGGTATTTCTCTTGTTGTGGCAGGAAGCAGCGGGTACTATTTGGTATGCGAGGTGAACCTCAGGAACCTCTCTAATTGCTTCGGGGAAGTCAAGTCCCCTTTTGTGTTGTAAGGGGAACTTCCGGGTTACTCTCGAGCCATTAAATAGGAATATTGCCTCTTCTCGATTTGAGTCCATAAAGTGTGTTCTCCACTCCACGGAGGACGGATGTTAGTGAACATTCAGTGTCGCATAAAGGGTATCAAGTACCCTTTTGCCTTTCAAGCGTGAATGTGGGATTTCATTTGAGATTCTGCAGCGGAAAATTTCCTCATCTCGCCTTGAGGGGATAGTATTGTGGTGTTTCTTTTTTGCTGCGGGAAGCCAAGTTTACTTCTGGATTTGCGAAGGGAAAGTCAGGAACTCGCTAGGGTTGCTACAGGGAAGTCAAGTCCCCTTTTGTGTTGGAAGGGGAACTTCCAGGTTACTCTGGAGCCGATAAATGGGAATATTGCCTCTTCTGGATTTGAGGCCATAAATTGTGTTCCCCTCTCTACTGAGGACGGATGTTAGGGAACATTGTGAGTCGCCTAAAGTGAGTCAAGTACGCTTTTATTTTCAAGCGGGAATGTGGGATTTCTCTTGAGATCCTGCAGCCCAAAATTTCCTCATGTTGCTTTGAGGGGAGAATTTTGTGGTGTTTCTCGAATTGTGGCGGGAAGCTGGGGGTACTTCTCAAGTTGCGACGTGGACCTCAGCGACTCACTCGAGTAACCTCAGGGAAGTCAGGTCCCCTTTTGTGCTGGAAGGGGAACTTCCAGATTACTCGCTAGCCCTTTAATTGGAATAGGGCGTCTACACGTGTTGAATCAATAAAGTGTCTTCTCCTCTCCAATGTGGACGGATGTTTTGGAAATTTCTGAGTGGCATAAAGTGTGTCAAGTACACTTTAGCCTTTCAAGCGGGAATGTGGGATTTCTCTTGAGATCGTGCAGCACAAAATTACCTCATCTCCCATAGAGGGGATAATTTTGTGGTGTTTCTCGTGTTGTGGCAGGAAGCAGCGGGTACTTTTTGATATGCGAGAGGAACCCCAGGAACCTCTCTAATTGCTTCGGGGAAGTCAAGTCCCCTTTTGTGTTGGAAGGGGAACTTCCGGGTTACTCTCGTCCCGTTAAATGGGAATATTGCCTCTTCTCGATTTGAGTAAATATAGAGTGTTCCCCTCTCCACAGACGACGGATGTTAGGGAACATTCTGAGTCGCATAAAGGGAGTCAAATACCCTTTTTCCTTTCATGCGGGAATGTGGGATTTCTCTTGAGATCCTACAGCACGAAATTTCCTCATCTCGAATTGAGGGCATAATTTTGTAGTATTTCTCTAATAGTGGTGGGAAGCTGGGCGTACTACTGGAGTTGCGACGGGGACCTCAGGAACTCACTTCAGTTATTTCAGAGAAGTCTGGTCGCCTTTTGTGCTGGAAGGGGAAATTCTAGATTACTCTCTAGCCCTTTAATTGGAATAGGGCCTCTTCTGGTGTTGAATCCATAAAGTGGGGTCTCCTCTCCAATGGGGACGGATGTTAGGGAACTTTCTGAGGGGCATAAAGTGTGTCAAGTACCCTTTTGCCTATCAAGCGGGAATGTGGGATTTCCCTTCATATTCTGCAGCACAAAATTTCCTCATCTCTCATTGAGGGGATAATTATGTGGTGTTTCTCGAATTGCGGCGGCAAGCTGGGGGTACTTCTCGAGTTGCGAAGTGGAACTCAGCCACTCACTGGAGTTACTTCAGGGAAGTCAGGTCCCATTTTTTGCTTGAAGTGGAACATCCGGATTACTCTCTATCCCTTTAAGTGGAATAGGGCGTCTTCACGTTTTGAATCCATAAAATTTGTTCTCCTCTCCAATTTCGTTGGATATTAGGGAAATTTCTGAGTGGCATAAAGTGTGTCAAGTACCGTTTTGTCTTTCAAGCGGGAATGTGGGATTTTCTAGAGATTCTGCAGCGCAAAATTACCTCATATCGCATTGACGGGATAATTTTGTCCTGTTTCTTTAGTTGCCACGGGAAGCCGGGGGTACTTCTGGATTTGCGAAGGGAACGTCAGGAGGTCGCTAGGGTTGCTTCAGGAAATTCAAGTCCAGTTTCGTGTTGGAAGGGGAACTTCCAGGTTACTCTGGAGCAGTTAAAAGGGAATATTGCTTCTTCACGATTTGAGTCCATAAAGTGTGTTCTCCTCTCCACTGAGGACGGATGTTAGTTAACATTCTGAGTCGCATAAAGGGAGTCAAGTACCCTTTTGCCTTTCAAGCGGAAATGTGGAATTTCTCTTGAGATCCTGCAGCGCAAAATTTCCTCATCTCGAATTGAGGGCATAATTTTGTAGTATTTCTCTAATAGTGGTGCGACGCTGGACGTACTACTTGAGTTGCGATGGGGAACTCAGGAAATCACTTGAGTTATTTCAGAGAAGTCTGGTCGCCTTTTGTGCTGGAAGGGGAACTTCTAGATTACTTTCTATCCCTTTAATTGGAATAGGGCCTTTTCTGGTGTTGAATCCATAAAGTGTGTTCTCCTCTCCAATGGGGAAGGATTTTAGGAAAATTTCTGAGTGGCATTATGTGTGTCAAGTACCTTTTTGCCTTTCAAGCGGAAATTTGGGATTTCTCTTGAGATTCTGCTTCGCAAAATTACTTCATCTCGCCCTGAGGGGATAATTTGTTGTGTTTCTTTAGTTGCGGTCAGAAGCCGGAGGTACTTCTGGATATGGGAATGGAACATCAGAAACTCGCTAGGGTTCCTTCAGGGAAATCAAGTTCCCTTTTGTGTAGGAAGGGGAACTTCCGGGTTACTCTCGAGCCGTTAAATGGGAATATTGCCTCTTCTCAATTTGAGTCCATAAAGTGTCTTCTCCTCTCCACTGAAGACGGATGTTAGGGAATATTCTGAGTCGCATAAAGGGAGTCAAGTACCCTTTTACTTTTCAAGCGTGAATGTGGGATTTCTCTTGAGATTCTGCAGCCCAAAATTTCCTCATCTCGCATTAAGGGGATAATTTTGTGGTGTATCTCGAATTGCGGTGGGAAGCTGGGGGTACTTCTCGAGTTGCGAAGCAGAATTCAGGGACTCACTCGACTTACTTCAGGGAAGTCAGGTCTCCTTTTGTGTTGGAAGGGTAATTTCCGGATTACTCTCTAGCCCTTTAATTGGAATAGGGCGTCTTTATGTGTTGAATCCATAAAGTGTGTTCTCCTCTCCAATGGGGATGGATTTTAGGGAACTTTGTGAGTGGCATAAACTGTGTGAAGTACCCTTTTGCCTTTCATGCGGGAATTTGGGATTTCTCTTGAGATTCTGCAGGGCAAAATTACCTCATCTCGCATTGAGTGGATAATATTGTCGTGTTTCTCGAGTTGCAGCTGGAAGGAGGGTGTACTTCTCGAGTTGCGACGGGGACCTCAGGCAATCGCTCGGGTTGCTTCAGGGAAGTCAAGTCCCCTTTTGTGTTGGAAGGGGAACATCCGGATTAATCTCGAGCCGTTAAATGAGAAAATTGCCTCTTCTCGATTTGAGTCCAAAAAGTGTGTTCTCCTGTCCCTGAGGACAGATGTTAGGGAACATTCTGTGTCGCATAAAGGGAGTCAAGTACCCTTTTGACTTTTAAGCGGGAATGTGGAATTTCTCTTGAGATCCTGAAGCGCAAAATTTCCTCATCTCGAATTGAGGGCATAATTCTGTGGTATTTCTCTAATAGTGGTGCGAAGCTGGCGTACTACTTGAGTTGCGATGGGGAATTCAGGAAATCACTTGAGTTATTTCAGAGAAGTCTGGTCGCCTTTTGTGCTGGAAGGGGAACTTCTAGATTACTTTCTATCCCTTTAATTGGAATAGGGCCTTTTCTGGTGTTGAATCCATAAAGTGTTTTCTCCTCTCCAATGGGGAAGAATGTTAGGGAACTTTCTGAGTGGCATTAAGTGTGTCAAGTACCCTTTTGCCTTTCAAGCGGGAATTTGGGATTTCTCTTGAGATTCTGCTTCGCAAAATTACTTCATCTCGCCCTGAGGGGATAATTTTGTTGTGTTTCTTTAGTTGCCGCCGGAAGCCGGGGGTACTTCTGGATTTGGGAATGGAACGTCAGAAACTCGCTAGGGTTCCTTCAGGAAAGTCAAGATCCCTTTTGTGTAGGAAGGGGAACTTCCGGGTTACTCTCGAGCCGTTAAATGGGAATATTGCCTCTTCTCAATTTGAGTCCATAAAGTGTCTTCTCCTCTCCACTGAAGACGGATGTTAGGGAATATTCTGAGTCGCAAAAGGGAGTCAAGTACCCTTTTACTTTTCAAACGTGAATGTGGGATTTCTCTTGAGATTCTGCAGCCCAAAATTTCCTCATCTCGCATTAAGGGGATAATTTTGTGGTGTATCTCGAATTGCGGTGGGAAGCTGGGGGTACTTCTCGAGTTGCGAAGCAGAATTCAGGGACTCACTCGACTTACTTCAGGGAAGTCAGGTCTCCTTTTGTGTTGGAAGGGTAATTTCCGGATTACTCTCTAGCCCTTTAATTGGAATAGGACGTCTTTATGTGTTGAATCCATAAAGTGTGTTCTCCTCTCCAATGGGGATGGATGTTAGGGAACTTTCTGAGTTGCATAAAGTGTGTCAAGTACCCTTTTGCCTTTCATGCGGGAATTTGGGATTTCTCTTGAGATTCTGCAGGGCAAAATTACCTCATCTCGCATTGAGTGAATAATATTGTCGTGTTTCTCGAGTTGCAACTGGAAGGAGGGTGTACTTCTCGAGTTGCGACGGGGACCTCAGGCAATCGCTCGGGTTGCTTCAGGGAAGTCAAGTCCCCTTTTGTGTTGGAAGGGGAACATCCGGATTACTCTCGAGCCGTTAAATAAGAAAATTGCCTCTTCTCGATTTGAGTCCATAAAGTGTGTTCTCCTGTCCCTGAGGACAGATGTTAGGGAACATTCTGTGTCGCATAAAGGGAGTCAAGTACCCTTTTGCCTTTTAAGCGGGAATGTGGACTTTCTCTTGAGATCCTGAAGCGCAAAATTTCCTCATCTCGAATTTAGGGCATAATCATGTGGTATTTCTCGTGTTGCGGAAGGAAGAAGCGGGTATTTTTCGATTTGCGTGGGTAACCTCAGGAACTCTCTCCAATTGCTTCAGGGATTTCATGTCCCCTTTTGTGTTGGAAGGGGAACTTCCGGGTTACTCTCGAGCCGTTAAGTGGGAATATTGCCTCTTCTCGATTTGAGTCCAAAAAGTGTGTCCTCCACTCCACGGAGGACAGATGTTAGTGAACATTCACTGTCGCAAAAAGGGTATCAAGTACCCTTTTGCCTTTCAAGCGGGAACGTGGGATTTCTCTTGAGATCCTGCAGCGCAAAATTTCCTCATCTTGCATAGAGGGGATAATTTTGTGGTGTTTCTCTTGTAGCAGCGGGAAGCAGCGGGTATTTTCGATTTGCGACAGGAACTTCAGGAACTCACTCCAATTGCTTGAGGAATGTCAAGTCCCCTTTTGTGTTGGAAGGGAAAATTCCGGGTTACTCTGGAGTCATTAAATGGGAATATTGCATCTTCTGGATTTGAGTCCATAAAGTGTGTTCTCCACTCCACGGAGGACTGATGTTAGTGAACATTCATAGTCGCATAAAGGGTATCAATTACCCTTTTGCCTTTCAAGCAGGAATGTGGGATTACTCCTGAGATTCTGCAGCGGAAAATTTCCTCATCTCGCATTAAGGGGATAATATTGTGGTGTTTCTCGAATTGCGCTGGGAAGTTTGGTGTATTCTCGACGTGCAACGGAGACCTCAGGAGCTCACTCCAGTTACTTCAGGGAAGTCAGGTCCCCTTTTTTGCTGGAAAGGGAACGTCCTTATAACTTTTGAGCCCTTTAAAGGGAATAAGGCCCCTTCTCGATTTGAGTCCATAAAGTGTGTTCCCCTCTCCACTGAGGATGGATGTTAGGGAACATTCTGAATGGCATAAAGTGTGTCAAGTACGCTTTTGCCTTTCAAGCGGGAATGTGGGATTTCTCTTGAGATCCTGCAGCGCAAAATTACCTCATCTCGCATAGAGGGCATAATATTGTGTTGTTTCTCGTGTTGCGCGGGAAGCAGCGGGTACTTTTAGATTTGCGATTGGAACCTCAGGAAATCGCTCCAATTGCTTCGGGGAAGTCAAATCCCCTTTTGTGTTGGAAGGGGAACTTCCGGGTTACTCTCGAACCCTTAAATGGGAATATTGCCTCTTCTGGATTTGAGGCCATAAATTGATTCCCCTCTCCACTGAGGACAGATGTTAGGGAACATTCTGAGTCGCCTAAAGGATGTCAAGTACCCTTTTTCCTTTCAAGCGGGAATGTGGGATTTCTCTTGAGATTCTGCATCCCAAAATTTCCTCATCTCTCATTGAGGGGATAATATTGTGATGTTTCTTTAGTTGACGCGGGAAGCCATGGGTACTTCTGCATATGGGAAGGGAACGTCAGGAACTCGCTAGGGTTGCTTCAGGGAGGTCAAGTCCCGTTTTGTGTTGGAAGGGCAACTGCAGGGTTACTCTCGAGCCATTAAATGGGAATATTGCCTCTTCTGGTTTTGATTCCATGATTTGTATTCCCCTCTCCACTGAGGACGGATGTTAGGGAACATTCTGAGTCGCATGAAGGGAGTCAAGTACCCTTTTTTCTTTCAAGCGTGAATATGGGATTTCTCTTCAGATTCTACAGCACAAAATTTCCTCATCTCGTTTTGAGGGGATAATTTTGTGTTGTTTCTCGAATAGCGGTGGGGAGCTGGGGGTACTTTTCGAGTTGTGACGAAGACCTCAGCAAATCACTCGAGTTACTTCAGGGAAGTCAGGTCCCCTTTTGTGCTAGAAGCGGAACTTCTGGATTTCTCTCGAGCCCTTAATAGGGAATATTGCCTCCTCTCGATTTCAGTGCATAAATTGTGTTCCCCTCTCCTTGAGGACGGAAGTTAGGGAATATTCTGAGTCTCCTACATAGAGTCAAGCACACTTTTACTTTTCAAGCAGGAATGTAGGATTTCTCTTGAGATTCTGCAGCACAAAATTTCCTCATCTCGCTTTGAGGGGATAATTTTGTGGTGTTTCTACAATTGTGGCGGGAAGCTGGGGGTACTTCTCGAGTTGTGACGTGGACCTCAGCGACTCACTGGAGTTATTTCAGGGAAGTCACGTACCCTTTTTTGCTGGAAGGGGAACTTCCGGATTACTCTCTAGCCCTTTAATTGAGATAGGGCGTCTTCACGTGTTGAATCCAGAAAGTGTGTTCTTCTCTCCAATGGGGACGGATGTTACGGAAATTTCTGAGTGCCATAAAGTGTGTCAAGTACCCTTTTGCCTTTCAAGCCGGAATGTGGGATTTCTCTTGAGATTCTGCAGCACAAAATTTCCTCATCTCACATTGAGGGGATAATATTGTGGTGTTTCTCGAATTGCGGCGGGAAGTTGGGGGTATTCTCCTCGTGCAACGGAGACCTCAGTAACTCATTCCAGTAACTTCAGGGAAGTCAGGTCCCCATTTGTGCTGGAAAGGGAACGTCCGTATAACTTTTGAGCCCTTTAAAAGGTATAGGGCCTCTTCTGGATTTGAGTCCATAGAGTGTGTTCTCCTCTCCACTGAGGACGGATGTTAGGGAACATTCTGAGTGGCACCAACTGTGTCAAGTACGCTTTTGCCTTTCAAGCGGGAATGTGGGAATTCACTTCAGATTCTGCAGTGCAGAATTACCTCATCTCGCATTGAGGAGAAAATTTTGTGATGATTCTCGAGTTGCGACGGGGATCACAGGAACTCGCTCGATTTGCTTGAGGGAAGTCAAGTTCCCGTTTGTGTTGGAAGGATATCTTTCAGATTACTCTCGAGCCGTTAAATGGAAATATTGCCTCTCTTGATTTGAATCCATAAATTGTGTTCTCCTCTCCAATGTGGATGGATGTTAGGAAATTTCTGAGTGGCATAAAGTGTGTCAAGTACCCTTTTGCCTTTCAAGCGGGAATGTGGGATTTCTCTTGAGATCCTGCAGCTCAAAATTTCCTCATCTCGATTTTAGGGCATAATTTTGTGGTATGTCTCAAATGGTGGTGGGAAGCTCTGGGTACTACTGGAGTTGCCACGGGGGACCTCAGGATTTCACTCGTGTTGCTTCAGAGAAGTCAGGTCCCCTTTTGTGCTGGAAGGGGAACTTCCGGATTACTCTCTAGCCCTTTATTTGGAATAGGACCTCTTCTCGTGTTTAATTCATAAAATGTGTTCTCCTTTCCACTGAGGATAGATATTAGGGAACTTTCTGAGTGGTATATAGTGTGTCAGGTACCCTTCTGGCTTTCAAGAGGAAATGTGGGATTTCTCTTGAGATCCTGCAGCGCAAAATTACCGCGTCTTGCATAGAGGGGATAATTTTGTGGTGTTTCTCCTGTTGCGGCAGGAAGCAGCGGGTACTTTTCGATATGTGTGCAGAACCTCAGGAACTCGCTCCAATTTCTTCCAGGAAGTCAAGTCCCCTTTTGTGTTGGAAGGGGGACTTCCGGTTTTCACTCGAGCCGTTAAATGGGAATATTGCCTCTTCTCGATTTGAGTCCATAAAATGTGTTCTCCACTCCAGGGAGGATGGATGTTACTGAACATTCAGAGTAGCATAATGGGTATCAAGTAACCTTTTTCCATTCAAGCGGGAATGTGGGATTTCTCTTGAGATTCTGCAGCGCAAAATTTCCTTATCTCTCTTTAAGGGGATAATATTGTGGTGTTTCTTTTTTACTGCGGGAAGCCTGGGGTACTTCTGGATTTGCGAAGGGAACGTTAGGAATTCGCTAGGCTTGCTTCAGGGAAGTCAAGTCCCCTTTTGTGTTGGAAGGGGAACTTCCGGGTTACTCTCGAGTCGTTAAATGGTAATATTGCCTCTTCTGGATTTGAGGCCATAAATTGTGTTCTCCTCTCCACTGAAGACGTATGTTAGGGAACATTCTGATTCGCATAAATTGAGTCAAGTACCCTTTTTCCTTTCAAGCGGGAATGTGGGATTTCTCTTGAGATTCTGCAGCTCAAAATTTCCTCATCTCGCATTGAGGCGATAATTTTGTAGTATTTCTCGAATTGCAGCGGGAAGCTGCCGGTACTACTGGAGTTGCGAGGGAGAACTCAGGAACTCACTTGAGTTATTTCAGAGAAGTCTGGTCGCCTTTTGTGCTGGAAGGGGAACTTCTAGATTACTCTCTAGCCCTTTAATTGCAATAGGGCGTCTTCACGTGTTGAATCCATAAAGTGTGTTCTCCTCACCAATGGGGACGGATGTTACGGAACTTTCTGAGTGAAATAAATTGTGTTAAGTACTCTTTTGCCTTTCAAGCGGGAATGTGGGATTTCTCTTGAGATTGTGCAGAGCAAAATTACCTCATCTCGCATTGAGGGGATAATTTTGTTGTGTTTCTTTAGTTGCGGCGGGAAGGCGGGGATACTTCTGGATAGGGGAAGGGAATATCAGGAACTCGCTACGTTGCTTCAGGGAAGTCAAGTTCCCTTTTGTGTTGGAAGGGGAACTTCCGGATTACTCTCGAGCCGTCAAATGGGAAAATTGCCTCTTCTCCATTTGAGTCCATAAAGTGTGTTCTCCTCTCCAATGGGGACGGATGTTAAGGAACTTTGTGAGTGGCATAAAGTGTGTCAAGTACCCTTTTACCTTTCAAGCGAAATGTGGAATTTCTCTTGACATCCTGCAGCGCAAAATTACCTCATCTCGCAAAGAGGGGATAATTTTGTGGTGTTTCTCGTGTTGCGGCAGGAAGCAGCAGGTACTTCTCGAGTTGCGATTCGGACCTCAGTGTCTCACATGTGTTATTTCAGGGAATTCAAGTCCCCTTTTTTGCTGAAAGGGGAACTTCCTGATTACTCTCTAGCACTTTAATTGGGATAGGACATCTTCACGTGTTGAATCCAGAAAGTGTGTTCTCCTCTCCAATTGGGACAGATGTTACGGAAATTTCTGAGTGGCATAATGTGTGTCAAGTACCCTTTTGCCTTTCAAGCGGGAATGTGGTATTTCTCTTGAGATTCTGCAGCGCAAAATTACCTCATCTCGCATTGAGGGGATAATTTTGTCGTGTTTCTTTAGCTGGGACGGGAAGCCGGGTGTACTTCTGGTTTATCGAAGGGAAAGTCAGGAAGTCGCTAGTGTTGCTTCAGGGAATTCAAGTCCCCTGCTGTGTTGGAAGGGGAACTTACGGGTTACTCTCGAGCCCTTAAATGGGAATTTTGCCTTTTCACCATATGAGTCCATAAATTGTTTTCCCCTCTCCACTGAGGACGGATGTTAGGGAACATTTTGAGTCGCATAAAGGGAGTCAAGTACCATTTTGCCTTTCAAGTGGAAATGTGGGATTTCTCTTGAGATTCTGCGTTGGAAAATTTCCTCACCTCGCATTGAGGGGATAATATTGTGGTGTTTCTCGAATTGCGACGGGAAGTTGGGGGTACACTCGTCGTGCAACTTAGACCTCAGGAACTCACTGCAGTTACTTCAGGAAAGTCAGGTCCCCTTTTGTGCTGGAAGGGGAACTTCCGGATTACTCTCTAGTCCTTTTCTTGGAATAGGCCTTCTCACGTGTTGAATCCATAAAGTGTGTTCTCCTCTCCACTGAGGACGGATGTTAGGGAACATTCTGAATGGCACAACGTTTGTCAACTACGCTTTTGCCTTTCAAGCGGGAATGTGGGATTTCACTTCAGATTATGCAGCGCAAAATTACCTCTTCTTGCATTGAGGGGACAATTTTGTGATGATTCTGGAGTTTCCACTGGAAGCAGCAGGTACATCTCCAGTTGCAATAGGGATCACAGGAACTCGGTCGATTTGCTTTAGGGAAGTTAAGTTCCCTTTTGTGTTGGAAGGAGAACTTTCGGATTACTCTCGAGCCGTAAACTGGAAATATAGCCTCTCTTGATTTGAGTCCATAAAGTGTGTTCCCCTCTCCACTGAGGATATATGTTAGGGAACATTTTGAGTCGCATAAAGCGAGTCAAGTAGCCTTTTGCCTTTCAAGCGTGATGTGTGATTTCTCTTGAGATTCTGAAGCGGAAAATTTCCTCATCTCGCATTGAGGGTATAATTTTATGGTATTTCTTGAATTGCGGCGAGAAGCTGGGGTACTTATCGAGGTGCGACGGGGACCTCAGGAACTCACTCGTATAACTTCAGGGAAGTCAGGCCCTCTTTTGTCCTGGAAGGGGAACTTCCGGATTACTCTCTAGACCTTTACTTGGAAAAGGGCGTCTTCACCAGTTGAGTCCATAAAGTGTGTTCTCCTCTCCAATGTGGACGGATGTTAGGGAAATTTCTGAGTGGCATAAAGTGTGTCAAGTGCCCTTTTGCCTTTCAAGCGGGTTGTGGGATTTCTCTTGAGATCCTGCAGAGCAAAATTACCTCATCTCGCATAGAGGGGATAATTTTGTGGTGTTTCTCGTGTTGCGGCAGGAAGCAGCGGGTACTTTTCGATTTGCGAGGGGAACCTCAGTAACTCGTTCCAATTGCTTCGGGGAAGTGAAGTCCCCTTTTGTGTTGAAAGGGGTACTGCCGGGTTACTCTCGAGCCTTTAAATTGGAATATTGCCTCTTCTCGATTAGAGTCCATAAAGTGTGTTCTCCACTCCACGGAGGACGGATGTTACTGAACATTCAGTGTCGCATAAAGGGTATCAAGTACCCTTTTACCTTTCAAGCGGGATTTTGGGATTTCTCTTGATATTCTGCTGCGGAAAATTACCTCATCTCTCACTGAAGGGATAATATTGTGGTGTTTCTTTTTTGCTGCGGGAAGCCTGGGGTACTTCTTGATTTGCGAAGGGAACGTCAGAAAGTCGCTAGGGTTGCTTGAGGGAAGTCAAGTCCCCTTTTGTGCTGGAAGGGGAACTTCCGGATTACTCTCTAGCCCTATAATTGGAATAGGGCTTCTTCAGGTGTTGAATCCATAAAGTGTGATCTCCTCTCCAATGGGGACGGATATTAGGGAAATTTCTGAGTGGCATAAAGTGTTTCAAGTAACCTTTGCCTTGCATGCGGAAAGGTGGGATTTCTCTTGAAATCCTGCAGCGCAAAATTACCTCATCTCACCTTGAGGGGATAATTTTGTCGTGTTTCTTTAGTTGCGACAGGAAGCCGGGGGTACTTCTGGATTTGCAAAGGGAATGTCAGGAAATCGCTAGGGTTGCTTCAGGGAATTCAAGTCCCCTTTTGTGATGAAAGGGGAACTTCCCGGTTACTCTGGAGCAGTTTAATGGAAATATTGCCTCTTCACGATTTGAGTCCATAAAGTGTTTTCTCCTCTCCACTGAGGACGGATGTTAGGGAACATTCTGAGTCGCATATAGGAGTCAAGTACCCTTTTGTCTTTCAAGCGGGAATGTGGGATTTCTCTTGAGATCCTGCAGCGCAAAATTACCTCATCTCGCATTGTGGGGATAATTTTGTGGTGTTACTCGATTTGCGGCCGGAAGCAGGGTGTACTTCTAGAGTTGTGAAGAGGACCTCAGGCTCTCGCTGGGGTTGCTTCAGGGAAGTCAAGTCGCCTTTTGTGTTGGAAAGGGAACTTCCGGATTACTCTCGAGCCGTTAAATGAGAATATTGCCTCTTCTCGATTTGAGTCCATAAAGTGTGTTCTCCTCTCCACTGAGGACGGATGTTAGGGAACATTCTGAGTCGCATAATGGGAGTCAAGTACCCTTTTTCTTTTCAAGCGGGAATGTGGGATTTCTCTTGAGATTCTGCTTCGCAAAATTACCTCATCTATCATTGAGGGGATAATTTGGTTGTCTTTCTTTAGTTGCGACGTGAAGCCGGGGGTATTTCTGGATATGGGAAGGGAACGTCAAGACCTCGCTAGTTTGCTTAAGGGAAGTCAAGTCCCCTTTTGTGTTGGAAGGGGAAATTCTGGGTTACTCTCCAGCCGTTTAAAGGGAATATTGCCTCTTCTCGATTTGAGTCCATAAAGTGTGTTCTCCTCTCCACGGAGGACGGATGTTAGTGAACATTCAGAGTCGCATAAAGTGTATCCAGTACACTTTTGCCTTTCAAGCTGGAATGTGGCATTTCTCTTGCAATTCTGCAACTCAAAATTTCCTGATCTGGTATTGAGGGGATAATATTGTGGTGTTTCTTTCGCTGCGGCGGGGAGCCGGGGGTACTTATGGATTTGCGCAGGAAACGTCAGGAACTCGCTTGGGTTGCTTCAGGGAAGTCAAGTCCCATTTTGTGTTGGAAGGGGAACTTCCGGGTTACTCTCGACCCGTTAAATGGGAATATTGCCTATTCTGGATTTGAGGCCATAAATTGTGTTCCCCTCTCCACTGAGGACAGATGTTAGGGAACATTCTGAGTCGCATGAAGGGAGTCAAGAACCCTTCTTCCTTTCAAGCATGAATGTGGGATTTCTCTTGAGATTCTACAGCACAAAATTTCTTCATCTCGTTTTGAGGGGATAACTTTGTGGTGTTTCTCGAATTTCGGCGGGAAGCTGAGTGTACTTCTCGAGTTGTCACGCGGACCTCAGCAACTCACTCGTGTTACTTCAGGGAAGTCAGGTCCCCTTTTGTGCTAGAAGGGGAACTTCTGGATTACTATCGAGCCCTTAATAGGGAATATTGCCTTCTCTCAATTTCAGTGCATAAATTGTGTTCTCATCTCCTTGAGGACGAATGCTAGGGAACATTCTGAGTCGCCTAAAGGGGGTCAAGTGCCCTTTTACTATTCAAGCGGGAATGTGGGATTTCTCTTGAGACTGGGTTGCACAAAATGACCTCACCGTGCATAGAGGGGTTAATTTTGTTTTGTTTCTTTAGTTGCGGTGGGAAGCCGTTTGTACTTCTGGATATGGAAGGGAAAGTCAGAAACTCGCTAGGGTTGCTTCAGGGAAGTCAAGTTCCCTTTTGTGTTGGAAGGGGAACTTCCGGGTTACTCTCGAGCCGTTAAATGGGAATATTGCCTCTTCTCGATTTGAGTTCATAAAATGTGTTCTCCTCTCCACTGAGGACGGATGTCAGGGAACATTCTGAGTCGCATAAAGGGAGTCAAGTACCCTTTTGCCTTTCAAGCGGGAATGTGGGATTTCTCTTGAGATCCTGCAGCGCAAAATTTCCTCATCTCGAATTTAGGGCATAATTTTGTGGTATATCTCTAATAGTGGTGGGAAACTGGAGGTACTACTGGAGTTGCGACGAGGACCTCAGGAAATCACTTGAGATTTTCAGGGAAGTCTGGTCCCCTTTTGTGCTGGAAGGGGAACTTCTAGATTATTCTCTAGCCCTTTAATTGGAATAGGGCCTCTTCTGGGGTTGAATCCATAAAGTGTGTTCTCCTCTCTAATGGGGGTGGATATTAGGGAACTTTCTGAGTTGCATAAAGTGTGTCAAGTACCCTTTTGCCTTTCAAGCGGGAATATGGGATTTCTCTTGATATTCTGCTTCGCAAAATTACCTCATCTCGCATTGAGGGGATAATTTTGTTGTGTTTCTTTAGTTGCGGCGGGAAACCGGGGGTACTTCTGGATATGGGAAGGGAACGTCAGGAACTCGCTAGGTTGCTTTAGGGAAGTCAAGTCCCCTTTTGTGTTGGAAGGGGAAGTTCCGGGGTACTCTCGAGCCGTTAAATGGGAAAATTGCCACTTCTCGATTTAAGTCCATAAATTGTGTTCCCCTCTCCACTGAGGACGGATGTTAGGGAACATTCTGAGTCGCATTAATTGAGTCAAGTACCCTTTTTCCTTTCAAGCGGGAATGTGGGATATCTCTTGAGACTCTGCAGCTCAAAATTTCCTCATCTCGCATTGAGGGGATAATTTTGTGGTGTTTCTCGAATTGCGACGGGAAGCTGGGTATAATTCTCGAGTTGCAACGGGGACCTCAGGAACTCACTCGAGTTACTTCAGGGAAGTCAGGTACCCTTTTCTGCTGGAAGGGGAACTTCTGCATTACTCTCTAGCCCTTTAATTGGAATAGGGCGTCTTGACGTGTTGAATCCATGAAGTGTGTTCTCCTCTCCAAAGGGGACGGATGTTAGGGAACATTGTGAGTGGCATAAAGGGTGCCAAGTACCCTTTTGCCTTTCAAGCGGGAATGTGGGATTTCTCTTGAGATCCTGCAGCGCAAAATTACCTCATCTCGCATAGAGGGGATAATTTTGTGGTGTTTCTCGTGTTGCGGCGGGAAGCAGCGGGTACTTTTCGATTTGCGAGGGGACCCTCAGGAACTCGCTCCAATTGTTTCAGGAATGTCAAGTCCCCTTTTGTTCTGGAAGGGGAATTTCTGGGTTTCTCTCGAGCCGTTAAATGGGAATATTGCCTCTTCTCGATTTGAGTCCATAAAGGGTTTCTCCCATCTACTGAGGACGGGTGTTAGGGAACATTCAGAGTCGCATAAATGGTTTCAAGTACCCTTTTGCCTATCAAGCGGGAATGTGGATTTCTCTTGAGATTCTGCAGAGCAAAATTTCCACATCTCACATTGAGGGGATAATATTGTGGTGTTTCTTTAGTTGCGGCGGGAAGTCGGGGTACTTCCGGATTTGGAAACGGAATCAGGAACTCGCTAGGGTTGCTTCAGGGAAGTCAAGTCCCCTTTTGTGTTGGAAGGGGAACTTCCGGGTTACTCTCGACCTGTTAAATGGGAATATTGCCTCTTCTCGATTTGAGTCAATATGGTGTGTTCCCCTCTCCACAGAGGACGGATGTTAGGGAACATTCTGAGTCGCATAAAGGGAGTCAAGTAACCTTTTGCCATTCAAGTGGTAATGTGGGATTTCTCTTGAGATCCTGCAGCGCAAAATTTCCTCATCTCGAATTTAGGGCATAATTTTGTGGTATTTCTCTAATAGTGGTGGGAAGCTGGGCGTACTACTGGAGTTGCAATGTGGAACTCAGGAATCACTTGAGTTATTTCAGATAAGTCGGGTCGCCTTTTGTGCTGGAAGGAGAACTTCTAGATTACCTTCTATCCCTTTAATTGGAATAGGGCCTCTTCTGGTGTTGAATCCATAAAGTGTGTTCTCCTCTCCAATGGGGACGGATGTTAGGGAACCTTCTGAGTCGCATAAAGGGAGTCAAGTACCCTTTTGCCTTTCAAGAGGGAATGTAGGATTTCTCGTGAGATCTTGCAGTGCAAAATTTCCTCATCTCGAATTTAGGGCATAATTATGTGGTATTTCTCTAAGAGTGGTGGGAAGCTGGAGTACTACTGGAGTTGCGACGGGGACCTCAGGAAATCCCTAGAGTTATTTCAGAGAAGTCTGGTCGCCGTTTGTGCTGGAAGGGGAACTTCTAGATTATTCTCTAGCCCTTTAATTGGAATAGGGCCTCTTCTGGGGTTGAATCCATAAAGTGTGTTCTCCTCTTAAATGGAGGCGGATATTAGGGAACTTTCTTAGTGGCATAAAGTGTGTCAAGTACACTTTTGCCTTTCAAGCGAAATGTGGAATTTCTCTTGACATCCTGCAGCGCAAAATTACCTCATCTCGCAAAGAGGGGATAATTTTGTGGTGTTTCTCGTGTTGCGGCAGGAAGCAGCAGGTACTTCTCGAGTTGCGATTCGGACCTCAGTGTCTCACATGTGTTATTTCAGGGAATTCAAGTCCCCTTTTTTGCTGAAAGGGGAACTTCCTGATTACTCTCTAGCACTTTAATTGGGATAGGACATCTTCACGTGTTGAATCCAGAAAGTGTGTTCTCCTCTCCAATTGGGACAGATGTTACGGAAATTTCTGAGTGGCATAATGTGTGTCAAGTACCCTTTTGCCTTTCAAGCGGGAATGTGGTATTTCTCTTGAGATTCTGCAGCGCAAAATTACCTCATCTCGCATTGAGGGGATAATTTTGTCGTGTTTCTTTAGCTGGGACGGGAAGCCGGGTGTACTTCTGGTTTATCGAAGGGAAAGTCAGGAAGTCGCTAGTGTTGCTTCAGGGAATTCAAGTCCCCTGCTGTGTTGGAAGGGGAACTTACGGGTTACTCTCGAGCCCTTAAATGGGAATTTTGCCTTTTCACCATATGAGTCCATAAATTGTTTTCCCCTCTCCACTGAGGACGGATGTTAGGGAACATTTTGAGTCGCATAAAGGGAGTCAAGTACCATTTTGCCTTTCAAGTGGAAATGTGGGATTTCTCTTGAGATTCTGCGTTGGAAAATTTCCTCACCTCGCATTGAGGGGATAATATTGTGGTGTTTCTCGAATTGCGACGGGAAGTTGGGGGTACACTCGTCGTGCAACTTAGACCTCAGGAACTCACTGCAGTTACTTCAGGAAAGTCAGGTCCCCTTTTGTGCTGGAAGGGGAACTTCCGGATTACTCTCTAGTCCTTTTCTTGGAATAGGCCTTCTCACGTGTTGAATCCATAAAGTGTGTTCTCCTCTCCACTGAGGACGGATGTTAGGGAACATTCTGAATGGCACAACGTTTGTCAACTACGCTTTTGCCTTTCAAGCGGGAATGTGGGATTTCACTTCAGATTATGCAGCGCAAAATTACCTCTTCTTGCATTGAGGGGACAATTTTGTGATGATTCTGGAGTTTCCACTGGAAGCAGCAGGTACATCTCCAGTTGCAATAGGGATCACAGGAACTCGGTCGATTTGCTTTAGGGAAGTTAAGTTCCCTTTTGTGTTGGAAGGAGAACTTTCGGATTACTCTCGAGCCGTAAACTGGAAATATAGCCTCTCTTGATTTGAGTCCATAAAGTGTGTTCCCCTCTCCACTGAGGATATATGTTAGGGAACATTTTGAGTCGCATAAAGCGAGTCAAGTAGCCTTTTGCCTTTCAAGCGTGATGTGTGATTTCTCTTGAGATTCTGAAGCGGAAAATTTCCTCATCTCGCATTGAGGGTATAATTTTATGGTATTTCTTGAATTGCGGCGAGAAGCTGGGGTACTTATCGAGGTGCGACGGGGACCTCAGGAACTCACTCGTATAACTTCAGGGAAGTCAGGCCCTCTTTTGTCCTGGAAGGGGAACTTCCGGATTACTCTCTAGACCTTTACTTGGAAAAGGGCGTCTTCACCAGTTGAGTCCATAAAGTGTGTTCTCCTCTCCAATGTGGACGGATGTTAGGGAAATTTCTGAGTGGCATAAAGTGTGTCAAGTGCCCTTTTGCCTTTCAAGCGGGTTGTGGGATTTCTCTTGAGATCCTGCAGAGCAAAATTACCTCATCTCGCATAGAGGGGATAATTTTGTGGTGTTTCTCGTGTTGCGGCAGGAAGCAGCGGGTACTTTTCGATTTGCGAGGGGAACCTCAGTAACTCGTTCCAATTGCTTCGGGGAAGTGAAGTCCCCTTTTGTGTTGAAAGGGGTACTGCCGGGTTACTCTCGAGCCTTTAAATTGGAATATTGCCTCTTCTCGATTAGAGTCCATAAAGTGTGTTCTCCACTCCACGGAGGACGGATGTTACTGAACATTCAGTGTCGCATAAAGGGTATCAAGTACCCTTTTACCTTTCAAGCGGGATTTTGGGATTTCTCTTGATATTCTGCTGCGGAAAATTACCTCATCTCTCACTGAAGGGATAATATTGTGGTGTTTCTTTTTTGCTGCGGGAAGCCTGGGGTACTTCTTGATTTGCGAAGGGAACGTCAGAAAGTCGCTAGGGTTGCTTGAGGGAAGTCAAGTCCCCTTTTGTGCTGGAAGGGGAACTTCCGGATTACTCTCTAGCCCTATAATTGGAATAGGGCTTCTTCAGGTGTTGAATCCATAAAGTGTGATCTCCTCTCCAATGGGGACGGATATTAGGGAAATTTCTGAGTGGCATAAAGTGTTTCAAGTAACCTTTGCCTTGCATGCGGAAAGGTGGGATTTCTCTTGAAATCCTGCAGCGCAAAATTACCTCATCTCACCTTGAGGGGATAATTTTGTCGTGTTTCTTTAGTTGCGACAGGAAGCCGGGGGTACTTCTGGATTTGCAAAGGGAATGTCAGGAAATCGCTAGGGTTGCTTCAGGGAATTCAAGTCCCCTTTTGTGATGAAAGGGGAACTTCCCGGTTACTCTGGAGCAGTTTAATGGAAATATTGCCTCTTCACGATTTGAGTCCATAAAGTGTTTTCTCCTCTCCACTGAGGACGGATGTTAGGGAACATTCTGAGTCGCATATAGGAGTCAAGTACCCTTTTGTCTTTCAAGCGGGAATGTGGGATTTCTCTTGAGATCCTGCAGCGCAAAATTACCTCATCTCGCATTGTGGGGATAATTTTGTGGTGTTACTCGATTTGCGGCCGGAAGCAGGGTGTACTTCTAGAGTTGTGAAGAGGACCTCAGGCTCTCGCTGGGGTTGCTTCAGGGAAGTCAAGTCGCCTTTTGTGTTGGAAAGGGAACTTCCGGATTACTCTCGAGCCGTTAAATGAGAATATTGCCTCTTCTCGATTTGAGTCCATAAAGTGTGTTCTCCTCTCCACTGAGGACGGATGTTAGGGAACATTCTGAGTCGCATAATGGGAGTCAAGTACCCTTTTTCTTTTCAAGCGGGAATGTGGGATTTCTCTTGAGATTCTGCTTCGCAAAATTACCTCATCTATCATTGAGGGGATAATTTGGTTGTCTTTCTTTAGTTGCGACGTGAAGCCGGGGGTATTTCTGGATATGGGAAGGGAACGTCAAGACCTCGCTAGTTTGCTTAAGGGAAGTCAAGTCCCCTTTTGTGTTGGAAGGGGAAATTCTGGGTTACTCTCCAGCCGTTTAAAGGGAATATTGCCTCTTCTCGATTTGAGTCCATAAAGTGTGTTCTCCTCTCCACGGAGGACGGATGTTAGTGAACATTCAGAGTCGCATAAAGTGTATCCAGTACACTTTTGCCTTTCAAGCTGGAATGTGGCATTTCTCTTGCAATTCTGCAACTCAAAATTTCCTGATCTGGTATTGAGGGGATAATATTGTGGTGTTTCTTTCGCTGCGGCGGGGAGCCGGGGGTACTTATGGATTTGCGCAGGAAACGTCAGGAACTCGCTTGGGTTGCTTCAGGGAAGTCAAGTCCCATTTTGTGTTGGAAGGGGAACTTCCGGGTTACTCTCGACCCGTTAAATGGGAATATTGCCTATTCTGGATTTGAGGCCATAAATTGTGTTCCCCTCTCCACTGAGGACAGATGTTAGGGAACATTCTGAGTCGCATGAAGGGAGTCAAGAACCCTTCTTCCTTTCAAGCATGAATGTGGGATTTCTCTTGAGATTCTACAGCACAAAATTTCTTCATCTCGTTTTGAGGGGATAACTTTGTGGTGTTTCTCGAATTTCGGCGGGAAGCTGAGTGTACTTCTCGAGTTGTCACGCGGACCTCAGCAACTCACTCGTGTTACTTCAGGGAAGTCAGGTCCCCTTTTGTGCTAGAAGGGGAACTTCTGGATTACTATCGAGCCCTTAATAGGGAATATTGCCTTCTCTCAATTTCAGTGCATAAATTGTGTTCTCATCTCCTTGAGGACGAATGCTAGGGAACATTCTGAGTCGCCTAAAGGGGGTCAAGTGCCCTTTTACTATTCAAGCGGGAATGTGGGATTTCTCTTGAGACTGGGTTGCACAAAATGACCTCACCGTGCATAGAGGGGTTAATTTTGTTTTGTTTCTTTAGTTGCGGTGGGAAGCCGTTTGTACTTCTGGATATGGAAGGGAAAGTCAGAAACTCGCTAGGGTTGCTTCAGGGAAGTCAAGTTCCCTTTTGTGTTGGAAGGGGAACTTCCGGGTTACTCTCGAGCCGTTAAATGGGAATATTGCCTCTTCTCGATTTGAGTTCATAAAATGTGTTCTCCTCTCCACTGAGGACGGATGTCAGGGAACATTCTGAGTCGCATAAAGGGAGTCAAGTACCCTTTTGCCTTTCAAGCGGGAATGTGGGATTTCTCTTGAGATCCTGCAGCGCAAAATTTCCTCATCTCGAATTTAGGGCATAATTTTGTGGTATATCTCTAATAGTGGTGGGAAACTGGAGGTACTACTGGAGTTGCGACGAGGACCTCAGGAAATCACTTGAGATTTTCAGGGAAGTCTGGTCCCCTTTTGTGCTGGAAGGGGAACTTCTAGATTATTCTCTAGCCCTTTAATTGGAATAGGGCCTCTTCTGGGGTTGAATCCATAAAGTGTGTTCTCCTCTCTAATGGGGGTGGATATTAGGGAACTTTCTGAGTTGCATAAAGTGTGTCAAGTACCCTTTTGCCTTTCAAGCGGGAATATGGGATTTCTCTTGATATTCTGCTTCGCAAAATTACCTCATCTCGCATTGAGGGGATAATTTTGTTGTGTTTCTTTAGTTGCGGCGGGAAACCGGGGGTACTTCTGGATATGGGAAGGGAACGTCAGGAACTCGCTAGGTTGCTTTAGGGAAGTCAAGTCCCCTTTTGTGTTGGAAGGGGAAGTTCCGGGGTACTCTCGAGCCGTTAAATGGGAAAATTGCCACTTCTCGATTTAAGTCCATAAATTGTGTTCCCCTCTCCACTGAGGACGGATGTTAGGGAACATTCTGAGTCGCATTAATTGAGTCAAGTACCCTTTTTCCTTTCAAGCGGGAATGTGGGATATCTCTTGAGACTCTGCAGCTCAAAATTTCCTCATCTCGCATTGAGGGGATAATTTTGTGGTGTTTCTCGAATTGCGACGGGAAGCTGGGTATAATTCTCGAGTTGCAACGGGGACCTCAGGAACTCACTCGAGTTACTTCAGGGAAGTCAGGTACCCTTTTCTGCTGGAAGGGGAACTTCTGCATTACTCTCTAGCCCTTTAATTGGAATAGGGCGTCTTGACGTGTTGAATCCATGAAGTGTGTTCTCCTCTCCAAAGGGGACGGATGTTAGGGAACATTGTGAGTGGCATAAAGGGTGCCAAGTACCCTTTTGCCTTTCAAGCGGGAATGTGGGATTTCTCTTGAGATCCTGCAGCGCAAAATTACCTCATCTCGCATAGAGGGGATAATTTTGTGGTGTTTCTCGTGTTGCGGCGGGAAGCAGCGGGTACTTTTCGATTTGCGAGGGGACCCTCAGGAACTCGCTCCAATTGTTTCAGGAATGTCAAGTCCCCTTTTGTTCTGGAAGGGGAATTTCTGGGTTTCTCTCGAGCTGTTAAATGGGAATATTGCCTCTTCTCGATTTGAGTCCATAAAGGGTTTCTCCCATCTACTGAGGACGGGTGTTAGGGAACATTCAGAGTCGCATAAATGGTTTCAAGTACCCTTTTGCCTATCAAGCGGGAATGTGGATTTCTCTTGAGATTCTGCAGAGCAAAATTTCCACATCTCACATTGAGGGGATAATATTGTGGTGTTTCTTTAGTTGCGGCGGGAAGTCGGGGTACTTCCGGATTTGGAAACGGAATCAGGAACTCGCTAGGGTTGCTTCAGGGAAGTCAAGTCCCCTTTTGTGTTGGAAGGGGAACTTCCGGGTTACTCTCGACCTGTTAAATGGGAATATTGCCTCTTCTCGATTTGAGTCAATATGGTGTGTTCCCCTCTCCACAGAGGACGGATGTTAGGGAACATTCTGAGTCGCATAAAGGGAGTCAAGTAACCTTTTGCCATTCAAGTGGTAATGTGGGATTTCTCTTGAGATCCTGCAGCGCAAAATTTCCTCATCTCGAATTTAGGGCATAATTTTGTGGTATTTCTCTAATAGTGGTGGGAAGCTGGGCGTACTACTGGAGTTGCAATGTGGAACTCAGGAATCACTTGAGTTATTTCAGATAAGTCGGGTCGCCTTTTGTGCTGGAAGGAGAACTTCTAGATTACCTTCTATCCCTTTAATTGGAATAGGGCCTCTTCTGGTGTTGAATCCATAAAGTGTGTTCTCCTCTCCAATGGGGACGGATGTTAGGGAACCTTCTGAGTCGCATAAAGGGAGTCAAGTACCCTTTTGCCTTTCAAGAGGGAATGTAGGATTTCTCGTGAGATCTTGCAGTGCAAAATTTCCTCATCTCGAATTTAGGGCATAATTATGTGGTATTTCTCTAAGAGTGGTGGGAAGCTGGAGTACTACTGGAGTTGCGACGGGGACCTCAGGAAATCCCTAGAGTTATTTCAGAGAAGTCTGGTCGCCGTTTGTGCTGGAAGGGGAACTTCTAGATTATTCTCTAGCCCTTTAATTGGAATAGGGCCTCTTCTGGGGTTGAATCCATAAAGTGTGTTCTCCTCTTAAATGGAGGCGGATATTAGGGAACTTTCTTAGTGGCATAAAGTGTGTCAAGTACACTTTTGCCTTTCAAGCGGGAATATGGGATTTCTCTTGATATTCTGCTTCGCAAAATTACCTCATCTCGCATTGAGGGGATAATTTTGTTGTGTTTCTTTAGTTGCGGCGGGAAACCGGGGGTACTACTGGATATGGGAAGGGAACGTCAGGAACTCACTAGGTTGCTTCAGGGAAGTCAAGTCCCCTTTTGTGTTGAAAGGGGAAGTTCCGGGTTACTCTCGAGCCGTTAAATGGGAAAATTGCCTCTTTTCGATTTAAGTCCATAAATTGTGTTCCCGTCTCCACTGAGGACGGATGTTAGGGAACATTCTGAGTCGCATTAATTGAGTCAAGTACACTTTTTCCATTCAAGCGGGAATGTGGGATTTCTCTTGAGACTCTGCAGCTCAAAATTTCCTCATCTCGCATTGAGGGGATAATTTTGTGGTGTTTCTCGAATTGCGGCGGGAAGCTGGGTATAATTCTCGAGTTGCGTAGCGGACCTCATGAATTCACTCGAGTTATTTCAGGGAAGTCAGGTCCCCTTTTCTGCTGGAAGGGGAACTTCTGAGTTACTCTCAAGCCCTTTAATTGGAATAGGGCGTCTTGACGTGTTGAAACCATGAAGTTTGTTCTCCTCTCCAAAGGGGACGGATGTTAGGGAACATTGTGAGTGGCATAAAGGGTGTCAAGTACCCTTTTGCCTTTCAAGCGTGAATGTGGGATTTCTCTTGAGATTCTGCAGCGGAAATTTTCCTCATCTCGCATTGAGGGTATAATTTTGTGGTATTTCTTGAATTGCGGTGAGAAGCTGTGGTACTTATCCAGGTGCGACGGGGACGTCAGGAACTCACTCGAATAACTTCAGGGAAGTCCAGTTCCCTTTTGTGCTGGAAGGTGAACTTCCGGATTACTGTCTAGCCCTTTAATTGGAATAGGGCCTCTTCTCGTGTTGAATCCATATAATGTGTTCTTCTCTCCACTGAGGACGGATGATAGGGAACTTTGTGAGTGGCATATAGTTTGTCAAGTACCCTTTTGCCTTTCAAGCGGGAATGTGGGATTTCTCTTGAGATCCTGCAGTGCAAAATTACCTCATCTCGCATAGAGGGGATAATTTTGTGGTGTTTCTCGTGTTGCGGCGGGAAGCACTGGGTACTTTTCGATTTGCGAGGGGAAACTCAGGAACTCGCTCCATTTGATTCAGGGAAGTTAAGTCCCCTTTTGCGTTGCAAGGGAAACTTCCGGTTTACTCTCGAGCCGGTAAATGGGAATATTGCCTCTTCTGTATTTGAGGCCATAAATTGTGTTCCCCTCTCCACTGAGGACGGATGTTAGGAAACATTCTGTGTCGCGTAAATGGTATCAAGTACCCTTTTGCCTTTCAAGCGTGAATGTGGGATTTCTCTTGAGATTCTGCAGCCCAAAATTTCCTCATGTCGCTTTGAGGGGATAATTTTGTGGTGTTTCTCGTATTGCGGTGGGGAACGGGGGTATTTCTCGAGCTCAGCGACTCACTGGAGTTACTTCCGGGAAGTCAGGTACCCTTTTTTGCTGCAAGGGGATCTTCCGGATTACTCTCTAGCCCTTTAATTGGAATAGGGCGTCTTCACCTGTTGAATCCATAAAGTGTGTTCTCCTCTCCAATGGGGACGGATGTTAAGGAAATTTCTGAGTGGCATAAATTGTGTCAAGTACCCTTTTGCCTTTCATACGGGAATGTGGGATTTCTCTTGAGATTCTGCAGTGCAAAATTTCCTCATCTCTCATAGAGGGATAATATTGTGGTGTTTATTTTTTGTGGGGGAAAGCCGTGTGTAATTCTGGATTTGCGAAGGGAACGTCAGAAACTCGCTAGCGTTGCTTCAGGGAAGTCAAGTTCCCTTACGTGCTGGAAGGGGAACTTCCGGGTTTCTCTCGAGCCATTAAATGGGAAAATTGCCTTTTCTAGATTTCAGTCCATAAAGTGTGTTCTCCTCTCCAATGGGGACGGCTGTGTGAGGGAACATTCTGAGTTGAATAAAGTGTGTGAAGTAGCTTTTTGCGTTTCAAGAGGGAATGTGGTATTTCTCTTGAGATTCTGCATCGCAAAACTTCCTCATCTTGCATTGAGGGGGTAATTTTGTTGTTTTTCTCGGGTTAGGGCGGGAAACTGGGGTTACTTCTCGAGATGTGACGGGGACCTCAGCAACTCGCTCGGGTTGCTTCAGGGAAATTAGGTCCTTTTGCTGTTGGAAGGGGAACTTCCGGTTTCCACTCGAGCCCTTAAATGTGAACAGGGGCTCATCTCGTATTGAGTCCATAAAGTGTGTTCTCTTCTCCAATGGGGACGTCTGTGTGACGGAACTTTCTGTTTCGAATAAAGGTTGTCAAGTATATTTTGCCTTTCAAGAGGGAATGTGGTATTTCTCTTCAGATTCTGCATGGTACAATTTCCTCATCTCACATTGAGGGGATAATTTTGTGGTGTTTCTCGCATTGCGGCGGGAAGCTGAGGGTACTTCTCGAGTTGCGACGGGAACCTCAGGAACTCGCTCGGGTTACTTTAGGGAAGTCAGGTCCCCTTTGGTGTTGGAAGGGGAACTTCCGGTTTGCTCTCGAGCCCTTAAATGTGAACAGGGGCTCATCTCAAATTGAGTCCATAAAGTGGGTTCTCCTCTCCAATGGGGACGGCTGTATGAGGGAACTTTCTGAGTCGAATAAAGGGTGTCAGGTATATTTTTGCCTTTCAAGAGGGAATGTGGTATTTCTCTTGAGATTCTGCATCGCAAAATTTCATCTCGCATTGAGGGGATAATTTTGTGGTGTTTCTCGAGTTGGGGCGGGAAGCTGGGTTTACTTCTCGAGTTACGACGGGGACCTCAGAAACTCGCTGGGGTTGCTTCAGGGAAGTCAGGTCCCCTTTGGTGTTGGAAGGGGAACTTCCAGTTTCCTCTCGAGCCCTTAAATGTGAACAGGGTCTCATCTCGAACTGAGTCCATAAAGTGTATTTTCCTCTCCAATGGGGACGGCTGTGTGAGGGACCTTTCTGAGTCGAATAAAGGGTGTCACGTAACGTTTTGCCTTTCAAGAGGAAATGTCGTATTATTCTTGAGATTCTGCATCGCAAAATATCCTCATCTCTCATTGAAGGGATAATTTTGTGGTGTTTCTCGAGTTGCCGCGGGAAGCTGAGGGTGCTTCTCGAGTTGCGACGGGGAACTCAGGAACTCGCTTAGTTTGCTTCAGGGAAGTCAGGTCCCCTTTGGTGTTGGAAGGGGAACTTCCGGTTTCCTCTCGAGCCCTTAAATGTGAACAGGGGCTCATCTCGAATTGAATCCATGAAGTGTGTTCTCCTTTCCAATGGGGACGGCTGTGTGAGGGAACTTTCTGTGTCGAATAAAGGGTGTCAAGTACCTATTTGCCTTTCAAGAGGGAATGTGGTATTTCTCTTTAGATTCTACATCGTAAAATTTCCTCATCTCGCATTGAGGGGATAATTTTGTGGTGTTTCTCGAGTTGCGGTGGGAAGTTGGGGGTACTACTCTAGTTGCGACGGGGACCTCACATACTTCCTCGGGTCGCTTCAGGGAATCAAGTCCCTCTTTTTGTTGGAAGGGAATATTCTGGATTACTCTCGAGCCGTTAAAAGGTAATCGGGCCGCTTCTTGAGGTGAGCCCATAAATGTGTTCTCCTCTCCAATGGGGACGTCTGTTTGAGGGAAGTTTCTGAATCGCATAAAAGGAGTCAAGTACCCTTTTGCCTTTCAAGTGGGAATGTGGATTTTCCCCTCAGAATCTGCACTGCAAAATTTCCTCATCTCGCATTCAGGGAATAATTTTGTGGTGTTTCTCGAGTTGCGGCCGAAAGCTGGGGGTACTTCTCGAGTTGCAATGGGGACCTCAGGAACTCACTGGGGTTTCTTCAGGGAAGTCAAGTCCCCTTTTGTGTTGGAAAGGGAACTTCCGGATTACTCTCGAGCCGTTAAATGGGAATATTGCCTCTTCTCGATTTGAGTCATTAAAATGTCTTCTCCTCTCCATTGAGGACGGTGTTAGGGAACATTGTGAGTTGCATATAGGGAGTCAAGTACCCTTTTGCTTTTCAAGTGGGAATGTGGGATTTCTCTTGAGATTCTGCAGCGCAAAATTTCCTCATCTCGCATTGAGGGGATAATTTTGTGGTGTTTCTCGAATTACAGCGGGAAGCTGGGGGTACTTCTGGAGAAGAGACGGGGACCTCAGGAACTCACTCGAGTTAGTTCAAGGAAGGCAGGTCCCGTTTTGTGCTGGAAGGGCAACTTCCGTCTTACTCTCGAGCCCTTTAATGGGAATAGGGCCTCTTCTCGAGAGGAGTCCATAAAGTGTGTTCTCCTCTCCAATGAAGAAGGATGTTAGGGAACTTCCTGCGTGGCATAAAGTGTGAAAAGTACCCTTTTGCCTTTCAAGCGGGAATGTGGGATTTCTCTTGAGATTTTGCAGCGCAAAATTTCCTCATCTCGCATTGAGTTGTAATTTTGTGTAGTTTCTCGAGTTGCGGAAAGAAGCAGGGGGTACTTCTCGAGTTGCCTCGGGGACCTCAGGAACTCACTCATGTTACTTGGGGGAAGTCAGCCCCCTTTTGTGCTGGAAGGGGGACGTCCGCATTACTCTCTAGCACTTTAATGGGAATAGGTCCTCTACTCGAGTTGAGTCCATAAACTGTATTCCCCTCTCCAATGGGGATTGATGTTAGGTAACTTTCTGAGTGGCATAAAGTGTGTCAAGTACCCTTTTGCCTTTCAAGCGGGAAGGTGGGATTTCACTTGAGATTCTGCACCGCAAATATACCTCATCTCGCATTGACGGGATAATTTAGTGGTGTTTCTCGAATTCGGCGGGAAGCTGGGAGTACTTCTCGAGTTGCCACGGGGACCTCAGGACCTCGCCCGGGTTACTTCAGGGAGGTCACGTCTCCTTCTGTGTTGAAAGGGGAACTTCCGGTTTACTCCTGAGCCGTTAAATGAGAATAGGGGCTCATCTCAAATTGAGTTCATAAAGTGTGTTGTCCTCTCCAATGGGGACTGATGTTAGTGACATTTCTAAGTCGCACAAAGGGTGTGAATTACCCTTTTGCCTTTCAAGATGGAATGTGGTATTTCTCTTGAGATTCTGCTCGGCAATATTTCCTCATCTCCCATTCAACGGATAATTTGGTCGTGTTTCTTGAGTTGCAACGGGAAGCTGGGGGTACTTCTTGAGTTGGGACGGGGACCTCAAGAACTCACTCGGGTGGCTTCAGGGAAGTCAGGTTCCTCATTTTGTTCGAAGGGGATACTCTGGATTACTCTCGACCCGTTAAAAGGGAATAGGGCCCCTTCTCGAGTTGAGCCCATAAATGTGTTCTCCTCTCCAATGGGGATGGATGTTAGGGAAATTTCTGAGTGATATAAAGTGTGTCAAGTACACTTTTGCCTTTTAGGCCAGAATGTGGATTTCTCTTGAGATTCTGCAGCGCAAAATTTCCTCCTCACGCATTGAGGGGATAATTTTGTGGTGTTTTTCAAGTTGCGGCTGGAAGCTGGGGGTAATTCTCGAGTTGCGACGAGGACCTCAGGAACTCGCTCAGGCTGCTTCAGGGAAGTCAGGTCCCCTTTGGTGTTGGAAGGGGAAATTCCGGTTTATCTCGAGCCCTTAAATGTGAATGGGGGCTCATCTCGTATTGAGTCCATAAAGTGTATTCTTCACTCTAATGAGGACGGCTGTGTGAGGGAACATTCTGAGTAGAATAAAGGGTGTCAAGTAGGTTTATGCCTTTCCAGAGGGAATGTGGTATTTCTCTTGAAATTCTGCCTCGCAAAATTTCCTCATCTCGCATTGAGGGGATAATTCTGGGGTGTGTCTCGAGTTGCGTCGGGAAGCTGGGGGTACTTCTCGAGTTGCGCCGTGGACCTCAGGAACTCGCTTGGTTGCTTCATTGAACTTAGGTCCCCTTTGGTGTTGGAAGTGGAACTTCTGTTTCCTCTTGAGCCCTTCAATGTGAACAGAGGCTCATCTCGAATTGAGTCCATAAAATGTGTTCTCTTCTCCAATATGGACTGCTGTGTGAGGGAACTTTCTGAGTCGAATAAAGGGTGTCAAGTACTGTTTTGTCTTTCAAGAGGGAATGTGGTATTTCTCTTGAGATTCTGCATCCCAAAATTTCCTCCTCCCGCATTGAGGAGATAATTTTGTGGTGTATCTCAAGTTGCGGCGGGAAGCTGGGAGTACTTCTCGAGTTGCGACGGGGACCTCAGGAACTCGCTGAGGTTGCTTCAGGGAAGTCAGGTCCCCTTTGGTGTTGGAAGGGGAACTTCTGGTTTTCTCTCGAGCCCTTAAATGTGAACAGGGACTCATCTCGAATTGAGTCCATAAAGTGTGTTCTCCTCTACATTGAGGAAGGCTGTGAGAGGGAACTTTCTGAGTCGAATAAAGGGTGTCAAGGACATTTTTGCCTTTCAAGAGGGAATGTGGTATTCTCTAGAGATTCTGCATCAGAAAATTTCCTCCCCTCGCATTGAGGGGATAATTTTGTGGGGTTTCTCGAGTTGAGGCGGGAAGCTGGGAGTACTTCTCGAGTTGCGCCTTGAACCTCAGGAACTCGCTTGGGTTGCTTCAGGGAAGTCAGGTCCCCTTTGGTGTTTGAAGGGGAACTTCCGGTTTGCTCTCAAGCTCTTCAATGTGAACAGGGGCTCATCTCGAATTGAGTCCATAAAGTGTGTTCTCCTCTCCAATGGGGACGGCAGTGTGAGGGAACTTTCTGAGTGGAATAAAGGGTGTCAAGTACCTTTTTGCCTTTCCAGAAGGAATGTGGTATTTCTCTTGAAATTCTGCATCGCAAAATTTCCTGATCTCGCATTGAAGGGATAATATTGTGATTTTTCTCGACTTGCGGCGGGAAGCTGGGAGTACATCTCGAATTGCGACGGGGACCTCAGGAACTCGCTCGGGTTGCTTCAGGGAAGTCAGGTCCCCTTTGCTGTTGGAAGGGGAACTTCCGGTTTCCTCTCGTTCCCTTCAATGTCAACAGGGGCTCATTTTGAGATGAGTCCATAAAGAGTGTTCTCCTTTCCAATGGGGACGGCTGTGTGAGGAAACTTTCTTAGTCGAATAAAGGGTGTCAAGGAACTTTTTGCCTTTCTAGAGGGAATGTGTTATTTCTCTTGAGATCCGGATTGCAAAATTTCCTCCTCTCGCATTGAGGGGATAATTTTGGGGTGTTTCTTGAGTTGCAGCGGGAAGCTGGGGGTTCTTCTCGAGTTGCGACGGGGACCTCAGGGCCTCGTTCGGTTTGCTTCAGGGAAGTTAGGTCCCCTTTGCTGTTGGAAGGTGAACTTCCGGTTTCCTGTCCAGACCGAAAATGTTAACAGTGGCTCATCTCGAATTGAGTCCACAAAGTGTGTTCTCCTCTCAAATGGGGACGGCGGTGTGAGGGAACATTCTGAGTCGCATAAAGGGTGTCAAGTACCATTTTACCTTTCAAGAGGGAATGTGGTATTTCTCTTGAGCTTCTGCATCGAAAAATTTCCTCCTCTCGCATTAAGGGGCTAATTTTCTGGTGGTTCTCTAGTTGCGGCGGGAAGCTGGGGTTACTGCTCGAGTTGTGACGGGGACCTCAGGAACTCGCTCGGGTTGCTTCAGGGAAGTCAGGTCCCCTTTGGTGTTGGAAGGGGAAATTCCAGATTAATCTCGAGCCCTTAAATGTGAGCAGGGTCTCATCTCGAACTGAGTCTATAAAATGTGTTCTCCTTTCCAATGGGGAAGGCTGTGTGAGAGAACTTTCTGAGTCGAATAAAGGGTGTCAAGGAACTTTTGGCCTTTCAAGAGGGAATGTGGTATTTCTCTTGAGATTCTGCATTGCAGAATTTCCTCATATCGCATTGAGGGGATAATATTGTGCTGTATCCCTAGTTGCGGCGGGTAGTTGGGGGTACATCTCGAGGTGCGACGGTAACCTCAGGAAATCGCTCTGGTTGCTTCAGGGACGTCAGGTCCCTTTGGTGTTGGAAGGGGAACTTCCGGTTTACTCTCGAGGCTTTAAATGTGAACAGGGTCTCATCTCGAATTGAGTCCATAACGTGTGTTCTCCTCTCCAAGTGGACGGCTGTGTGAGGGAACTTTCTGAGACGAATAAAGGGTGTCAAGTACCTTTTTGCCTTTCAATAAGGAATGTGGTATTTCTCTTGTGCTTCTGCATCGAAAAATTACCTCCTCTCGCATTGAGGGGATAATTTTGTGGTGTTTCTCGAGTTGCAGCGGGAAGCTGGGGGTACTTCTCGAGTTGCGACGTGGACGTCAGGAACTCACTCGGGTTGCTTCAGGGAAGCCAGGTCCCCTTTGGTATTGGAAGGGGAACTTCCGCTTTGCTCTCGAGCCCTTAAATGTGAACAGGGGCTCATCTCGAATTGAGTCCATAAAGTGTGTTCTCCTCTCCAATGGACGGATGTGTGAGGGAACTTTCTGAGTCGAGTAAAGGGTGTCAAGTACCTTTTTGCCTTTCAAGAGGGAATGTGGTATTTCTCTTGAGCTTCTGCATCGAAAAATTACCTCCTCTCGCATTGAGGGGATAATTTTGTGGTGTTTCTCGAGTTGCGGTGGGAAGCTGGGGTACTTCTTGAGTTGCGACGGGGACCTCAGGAACTCGCTGGGGTTGCTTCAGGGAAGTCAGGTCCCCTTTGGTATTGGAAGGGGAACTTCCGGTTTACTCTCGAGCCCTTAAATGTGAACAAGGGCTCATCTCCAAATGACTCCATAAAATGTGTTATCCTCTACAATTGGGACGGCTGTGTGAGGGAACTTTCTGAGACGAATAAAGGGTGGCAAGGAACTTTTTGCCTTTCACGAGGGACTGTGGTATTTCTCTTGAGTTTCTGAATCGCAGAATTTCCTCATCTGGCATTGAGGGGCTAATTTTGTGGTGTTTCACGAGTTTGGGCGGGAAGCTGGGGGTACTTCTCGAGGTGTGACGGGGACCTCAGGAACTCGCTCGGCTTGCTTCAGTTAAGTCAGGTCCCCTTTGGTGTCGGAAGGGTAACTTCCGGTTTACTCTCAAGCTCTTAAATGTGAACAGGGGCTCATCCTGTGTTGAGTCCCTAATGTGTGTTCTCCTCTCCAAAGGGGACGTCTGTGTGAGGGAACTTTCTGAGTCGAATAAAGGGTGGCAAGGAACTTTTTGCCTTTCTAGAGGGAATGTGGTCTTTCTCTTGAGATTCTGCATCGCAAATTTTCCTCATCTCGCATTGAAGGGATAATTTTGTGGTGTTTCTCGAGTTGCGGCGGGAAGCTGTGGGTACTTCTCGTGTTGCGACGGGTACCTCAGGAGCTCGCTCGTATTGCTTCAGGTAAGTCAGGTCCCCTTTGATGTTGGAAGGGGAACTTCCCGTTTACTCTGGAGCCCTTAAATGTGAACGGGGACTCATCTCGAATTGAGTTCATAAATTGAGTTCTCCTCTCCAATGGGGACGGCTGTGTGAGGGAACTTTCTGAGTCGAATAAAGGGTGTCAAGTACCTTTTTGCCTTTCAAAAGGGAATGTGGTATTTCTCTTGAGATTCTGCATCGCAAAATTTCCTCATCTCCCATTGAGGGTCTAATTTTGTGGTGTTTCTCGAGTTTCGGCGGGAAGCTGAGGGTACTTCTCCAGTTGCGACCGGGACCAGAGGAAATCGCTCGGCTTGCTTCAGGGAAGTCAGGTCCCCTTTCGTGTTGGAAGGTGAACTTCCAGTTTACTCTCGAGCCCTTCAGTGTGAACAGGGGCTCATCTCGAATTGAGTCCATAAAGTGTGTTCTCCTCTCCAATGGGGACAGCTGTGTGAGGGAACTTTCTGAGTCGAGTAAAGGGTGTCAGGGACCTTTTTGCCTTTCAAGAGGGAATGTGGTATTTCTCTTGAGATTCTGCATCACAAAATTTCCTCATCTCCCATTGAGGGTCTAATTTTGTGGTGTTTCTCGAGTTGCGGCGGGAAGCTGGGGTACTTTTCAACTTGCAACGGGGACCTCAGGAACTCACTCAGGTTGCTTGAGGGAAGTCAGGTCCCTTTTGGTTTTGCAAGGGTAAATTCCGGTTTACGCTCAAGCCATTAAATGGGAATAGGGGCTCATCTCGAATTAAGTCCATAAAGTGTGTTCTCCTTTCCAATTTGTACTGCTGTGTTAGGGAACTTTCTCATTCGCATAAAGGGTGTCATTTATTCTTTTGCCTTTCAAGTGGGAAAGTGGTATTTCTCTGAGATTCTGCAGCGCAAAATTTCCTCATCTCGCATTGAGAGGATAATTTTGTGGTGTTTCTCGCGTTGTGGCGGAAAGCTGGGGGTACTTCTCGAGTTGTGACGGGGACCTCAAGAAATCTCTCTGGTTGCTTCAGGGAAGTCAGGTCCTCTTTGGTGTTGGAAGGGGAACTTCCGCTTTCCTTGAGCCCTTAAATGTGAACAGGGGCTCATCTCGAATTGAATCTATAAAGGGTGTTCTCCTCTCCAATGGGGACGGCTGTGTGAGGGAACTTTCTGAGTCGAATAAAGGGTGTCAAGGAACTTTTGGCCTTTCTAGAGGGAATGTGGTCTTTCTCTTGAGATTCAGCATCGCAAATTTTCCTCATCTCGCATTGAGGGGATAATTTTGTGGTGTTTGTCGAGTTGCAGCAGGAAGCTGGGGATACTTCTCCAGTGGTGATGGGGACCTCAGGGACTCTCTGGGGTTGCTTAAGGGAAGTCAGTTCCCCTTTGTTGTTGGAATGGGAATTTCCGGTTTAATCTTTAGGCGTTAAATGGGAATAGGGGCTCATCTGGAATTCAGTCCAAAAATTGTGTTCTCCTCTCCAATGGGGAATTCCCTCCCTGTGTGAGGGAATTTTCTGAGTCTCACCCGGAAGCGCAGATGAGAGAGATGCCGTCACCTCCCCCGCAGATGCAAAAGAAACCTTCCCTGCCTGCCCAGATGCGAGATACCCCAGCCCCTCCCACGCAGACACGAGAGACACCGCACACACCCGCGCAGACGCCAGAGTCGCTGGCCCCGCCTGCGCAGAGGCAAGAGACAAAGGCCCCGCCTGCGGAGACCCGCGAGACCCAGGCCCCTTCCACACAGTTGCGAGTGACACTGCCCCCGCCCGCGCCTTCCCTGCCTTCCCTGCCTTCCCTGCCTTCCCTGCCCGCTCAGACCCTAGAGTCCCTGATCCCTCCCGCGCAGATTCGACACCCAGGCCCCGCCCGCGCAGTCGGGAGAATCACCGGCCCCTCCCGCTCATATGCCAGAGTACCCGGCCCCGCCCGCGCAGATGGGAGAGATGCCTTCCCAGCCCACGCAGTTGCAAGAGACGCCGGCCCCGCCCACTCAGAAGCAACAAACACTGGCCCCGCCCGCGCAGACACTAGAGACGCAGGCCCTGGTGCAACCGACCATGCAAAATGCGCAGCCATGAGGAGTTACCCCATGCCTGAGGCCAGGGCAGGCGGCCAAGAGGAGGTAACCCACGTTCAGTAGGCGGTGGCTGTGCGGGGGAGGGCCTAGAGGAGCTACTCACGTTCAAAGTCAGGAGGGGCAGCCTTGAGGAAATACCCCTCATCCAAGGTAAGGTGCAGCAGCTGCGCTTACTTGGAGCAGATGTGAAGAGATATCCCACACCCAAGGTAAGAGTAACTCAAATAAGATTGTAGGTATTGCGAGCGGGCATCAGAGGGCAGACACACTGAAATCATAATCACAGGAATCTAGTCGATCTGATCACAAGGACCACAGCCGAATGTGGTCCACTGGAGAAGGGAATGGCAAACCACTTCAGTATACTTGCCTTGAGAACCCCATGAACACTATCAAAGGGCAAAATGACATGATACTGAATGAGGAATTCCCCAGGTCTGTAGGTGCCCAGTATGCTACTGGAGATCAGTAGAGAAATAACTCTAGAAGGAATGAAGGGATGGAGCAAAAGCAAAACCAGTACCCAGTTGTGGATGTGACCGGTGATAGAAGCAAGGTCCGGTGCTGTAAAGAGCAATATCGCATAGGAACCTGGAATGTTATGTCCATGAATGAAGGCAAATTGGAAGTGGTCAAACAGGAGATGGCAAGAGTGAACATAGACATTCTAGGAATCAGTGAATTAAAATGGACTGGAATGTGTGAATGGAGAAGCTGTATACAGTTAGCAAAAACAAGACCAGGAGCTGACTGTGGCTCAGATCATGAAATCCTAATTGCCAAATTCAGATTTAAATTGAAGAAAGTAGGGAAAACCCCTAGACCATTCAGATATGACCTAAATCAAATCCCTTATGATTACACAGTGGAAGTGAGAAATAGATTTAAGGGACTAGATCTGATAGATAGAGTGCCTGATGAACCCTGGACGGAGGTTCGTGACATTGTACAGGAGACAGGGACCAAGAGCATCTCCATGGAAAAGAAATGCAAAAAAGGCAAAATGGCTGTCTGAGGTGGCCTTTCAAATTGCTGTGAAAAGAAGAGAAGCGAAAAGCAAAGGAGAAAGGGAAAGATATAAGCATTAGAATGCAGAGTTCGAAAGAATAGCAAGGAGAGATAAGAAAGCCTTCCTCAGTGATCAATGCAAAGAAATAGAGGAAAACAACAGAATAGGAAAAACAAGAGATCTCTTCAAGAACATGAGAGATTCCAAGGGAACATTTCATGCAAAGATGGGCTCGATAAAGGACAGAAATGGTATGGACCTAACAGAAGCAGAAGATATTAAGAAGAGGTGGCAGGAATACACAGAAGAACTGTACAAAAATGATCTTCACGACCAGGATAGTCACGAAAATGTGATCACTGACCTAGAGCCATACATCTTGGAATGTGAAGTCAAGTGGGCCTTAGAAAGTATCACTACGAACAAAGCTAGTAGAAGTGATGGAATTCCAGTTGAGCTACTTCAAATCTTGAAAGATGATGCTGTGAAAGTGCTGCACTCAATATGCCCACAAACTTGGAAAACTCAGCAGTGGCCAAAGGACTGGAAAAGGTCAGTCTTCATTCCAATCCCAAAGAAAGGCAATGCCAAAAATGCTCAAACTACCGCACAATTGCACTCATCTCACACGCTAATAAAGTCATGCTCAAAATTCTCCAAGCCAGGCCTCAGCAATATGTGATCCGTGAACTCCCAGATGTTCAAGCAGGTTTTAGAAAAGGCAGAGGCACCAGAGATCAAATTGCCAACATCCGCTGGATCATGGAGAAAGCAAGAGAGTTCCAGAAAAACATCTATTTCTGCTTCATTGACTATGCCAAAGCCTTTGACTGTGTGGATCACAATAAACTGTGGAAGATTCTGAAAGAGATGGGAATCCCAGACCACCTGAGCTGCCTTTGAGAAACCTGTATGCAGGTCAGGAAGCAAGACTCAGAACTGTACATGGAAGAACAGACTGGTTCCAAATAGGAAAAGGATTACGCCAAGGCTGTATATTGTCACCTTGCTTATTTAACTTATATGCAGAGTACATCATGAGAAATGCTGGGCTGGAAGAAGAACAAGCTGGAATCAAGATTGCTGGAAGAAATATCAATAACCTCAGATATGCAGATGACACCACCCTTAGGGCAGAAAGTGAAGAGGAACTCAAAAGCCTCTTGATGAAATTGAAAGAGGAGAGTGAAAAGGTTGACTTGAAGCTCAGCATTCAGAAAACAAAGGTCATGGAATCTGGTCCCATCACTTCACTGGAAATAGATGGAAAGACAGTGGAAACAGTGTCAGACTTAAATTTTGGGCTTGAAAATCACTGCAGATGCTGATTGCAGCCATGAAATTAAAAGGCGCTTATTCCTAGGAAGGAAAGTTATGACCAAACTTGATGGTATATTAAAAAGAAGAGACATTACTTTGCCAACTAAGGTCCGTCTAGTCAAGGCTATGGTTTTTCCCGTGGTCATGTATGGATGTGAGAGTTGGACTGTGAAGAAAGCTGATCGCCGAAGAATTGATGCTTTTGAACTGTGGTGTTGGAGAAGACTCTTGAGAGTCCCTTGTACTGCAAGAAGATCCAACCAGTCCATTCTAATGGAGATCAATCCAGGGTGTTCATTGGAAGGACTGATGCTAAAGCTGAAACTGCAATACTTTGGCCACCTCGGGGGACGAGTTGACTCACTGGAAAAGATTCTGATGCTAGGAAAGTTTGGGGGCTGGAGGAGAAGGGGACAACAGAGAATGAGATGGCTGGATAGAATCACCGACTCTGTGGACATGAGTTTGAGTGTACTCCGGGAGTTGGTGTTGGACAGGGAGGCTTGAAGAACAGTGATTCATGGGGACGCGGAGAGTCAGACGTGACTGAGCGACTGAACTGAACTGAATAAAGTGTGTCAAGTACCCTTTTGCCTTTCAGGCGGAAATTTGGAATTACTCTTGATTGGGCAGCGCAAAATTTCCTCATCTCGCCTTGAGGGGATAATTTTGTGGTGTTTCTGGAGTTGTGGTGGGAAGATGGGGGTACTTCTCGAGTTGCGACGGGGACCTCAGGAACTCGCTCGGGTTGCTTCAGGGAAGTCAGGTCCCCTTTTCTGTTGGACTGGGAACTTCTGGTTTACTCTCCAGCCCTTAAATGGGAATAGGGGCTCCTCTCGAATTGAGTCCATAAAGTCTGTTCTCCTCTCCAATGGGAACGGCTGTGTGAGGGAACATTCTGAGTCTCATAAAGGGTGTCAAGTACCCTTTCGCCTTTAAAGCGGGAATGTGGGTTTTCTCTTTAGATTCTGCAGCACAAAATTTCCTCATCTAGCATTGAGGGGATAATTTTGTGGTGTTTCTTGAGTTGCGGCGGGAAGTTGGGGGTACTACTCTAGTTGCAACGGGGACCTCAGGTACTTGCTCGGGTCGCTTCAGGGAAGTCAGGTCCTCTTTTTGTTGGAAGGGGATATTCTGGATTACTCTCGAGCGGTTAAAAGGGAATAGGGCCGCTTCTCGAGTTGAGCCCATAAATGTGTTCTCCTCTCCAATGGGGACGTCTGTTTGAGGGAAGTTTCTGAATCGCATAAAGGGAGTCAAGTACCCTTTTGCCTTTCAAGTGGGAATGTGGATTTTCCCTTCAGAATCTGCATTACAAAATTTCCTCATCTCACTTTCAGGGAATAACTTTGTGGTGTTTCTCGAGTTGCGGCCAAAAGCTGGGGGTACTACTTGAGTTGCAATAGGGACATCAGGAACTCTCTCAGGTTGCTTCAGGGAAGTCAAGTCCCCTTTTGTGTTGGAAGGGGAACTTCCGGATTGCTCTGGAGCCTTTAAATGGGAATAATGCCTCTTCTCGATTTGAGTCCATAAATTGTTCTCCCCTCTAAAGAGGACGGATGTTAGGGAACATTGAGTCGCATATAGGGAGTCAAGTACCCTTTTGCCTTTCAAGCGGGAATGTAGGATTTCTTTTGAGATTCTAAAGCGCAAAATTTCCTCATCTCGTATTTTGGGGATAATTTGTGATGTTTCTCTATTTGCGGCGGTAAGCTGGGGGTACTTCTGGAGAAGCGACGGGGACCTCAGGAACTCACTCTAGTTACTTCAAGGAAAGCAGGTCCCCTTTTGTTTTGGAAGGGCAACTTCCGGATTACTCTCGAGCCCTTTAATGGGAATAGGGCCTCTTCTCGAGTGGAGTCCATAAAGTGTTTTCTTCTCTCCAATGGAGACAGATGTTAGGGAACTTCCTGAGTGGCATAAAGTGTGTAAAGTACCCTTTTTCCTTTCAAGCGGGAATGTGGGATTTCTCTTGAGATTCTGCAGCGCCAGATTTCCTCATCTCATTTTGAGGGGATAATTTTGTGGTGTTTCTCGAGTTGCGGTGGGAAGCAGGGGGTAATTCTCGAGATGGGACGGGGACTTCAGGAACTCTCTCGGGTTGCTTCAGGGAAGTCAAGTCCCCTTTTGTGTTGGAAAGGGAACTTCCGGATTACTCTCCAGCCTTTAATGTGAATATTTCCTATTCTCGATTTGAGTCCATAAAGTTGTTCTCCTCTCCACTGAGGACGGATGTTAGGGAACATTCGGAGTCGCCTGAAGGGAGTCAAGTACCCTTTTGCCTTTCAAGTGGGAAAGTGGGATTTCTCTTGAGATTCTGCAGTGCAAAATTTCCTCATCTCGCATTGAGAGGATAATTTTGTGGTGTTTCTCGAATTGCGGTTGGAAGCTGGGGGGATTTCTAGAGTTGCGACGAGGACATCAGGAACTTACTCGAGTTACTTCAGGGAAATCAGGTCCCCTTTTTTGCTGGAAGGGGAACTTCCGGATAACAATCAAGTCCTTTAATGGGAATAGGGCCTCTTCTCGAGTTGAGTCCATAAAGTGTGTTCTCCTCTCCAATGGGGACGGATGTTAGGGAATTTTCTGAGTGGCATAAAGTGTGTCAAGTACCCTTTTGCTTTTCAAGTGGGAATGTGGGATTTCTCTTGAAATTCTGTAGCGTAAAATTTCCTCATCTCACATTGAGGGGATAATTTTGTGGTGTTTCACAATTGCGGCGGGATACTGGGGGTACTTCTTGAGTTGCGACGTGGATTTCAGGAACTCACTCGAGTTACTTCAGGGAAGTCAGCTCCCATTTTGTGCTGGAAGGGGAAATTCCGGATTTCTCTCGAGCCGTTAAACAGGAATATTGCCTCTTTTCGATTTGAGTCCATAAAGTGTGTTCTCCTCTCCACTGAGGACGGATGTTAGGGATCATTCTGAGTCGCCTAAAGGGAGTCAAGTACCCTTTTGCCTTTCAAGCGGGAATGTGGGATTTCTCTTGAGATTTTGCAGCGCAAAATTTCCTCATCTCGCATTGAGGGGTAATTTTGTGGAGTTTCTCCTGTTGCGGAAGGAAGCAGGGGGTACTCTTGAGTTGCAACAGGGACCTCAGGAACTCACTCTGGTTTCTTCAGATAAGTCAAGTCCCCTTTTGTGTTGGAAGGGGAACTTCCGGATTATTCTCGAGCCGTTAAATGGGAATATTGCCTCTTCTCGATTTGACTCCATTAAGTGTGTTCTCCTCTCCAATGAGGACGTAGGTTAGGGAACATTCTGAGTCGCCTCAAGGGAGTCAAGTACCCTTTTGCCTTTCAAGCAGGAATGTGGGATTTCTCTTGAGATTCTGCAGTGCATAATTTCCTCATCTCGCATTGAGGGGATCATGTGGTGGTGTTTCTCGAATTGCGTCGGAAGTTGGGGGTACTTCTCGAGGTGCGACGGGGACCTCAGGAACTCACTCATGTTACTTCGGGGAAGTCGGTCCCCTTTTGTGCTGGAAGGGGAACTTCCGGATTACTCTCGAGGCTTTTAATGGAAATAGGGCCTCTAATCGTGTTGAGTCCATAAATTGTGTTCTCCTCTCCAATGGGGACTGATGTTAAGGAAATTTCTGATTGGCATAATGTGTGTCAAGTACTGTTTTGTTTTTCAAGCGGGAATGTGGGAATTCTCTTGAGATTCTGCAGTGCAAAATTTCCTCATGTCACTTTGAGGGTTTAATTTGGTGGTGTTTCTCGAATTGCGGCGGGAAGCTGGGCTTACTTCTCTATTTGAGACGAGGACCTCAGGAACTCCCTCGCGTTACTTCAGGGAAGTCAGTTCCCCTTTTGTGCTGGAAGGGGAACTTCCGGATTACTCTCGAGCCCTTTAATGGGAATACGGCCTCTTCTCGAGTTGAGTCCATAAAGTGTGTTCTCCTCTCCAATGGGGATGGATGTTAGGGAACTTTCTGAGTGGCATAAAGTGTGTCAAGTACCCTTTTGCCTTTCAGGCAGGAATGTGAGATTTCTCTTGAGATTCTGCAGCGCAAAATTTCCTCATGTTGCATTGAGGGGATAATATTATGGTGCTTCTCGAATTACAGCGAGAAGCTGGGGGTACTTCTCGGGTTGCGACGGGGACCTCAGGAACTAACTCGAGTTACTTCAGGGAAGTCAGGTCCCCTTTTGTGTTGGAAGGGGAACTTCCGGATTACTCTCGAGCCATTAAATGGGAATAGGGGCTCATCTCGAATTGAGTCCATAAAGTGTGTTTTTCTGTCCAATGGGGACGGCTCTGTGAGGGAACTTTCGAAGTCGCATTAAGTGTGTCAAGCAAAGTTTTGCAATTCAAGAGGGAATGTGTTATTTCCCTTGACTTTCTGCAGCGCAAAATTTCCTCATCTCGCATTGAGAAAATAATTTTGTCATGTTTCTCGAGTTGCGAAGGGTAGTTGGGGATAGTTCTCGAGTTGCGACCTGGAACTCAGGAGTTCACTCGGGTTGCTTCAGGGAAGTCAGGTCCCCTTTTGTATTGGAAGGAGAACTTCCGGTTTTCTCTCGAGCCTTTTAATGGGATTAGGGGCTCATTTCGAATTGAGTCCATAAAGTGTGTTCTCCTCTCCACTGGGGACGGCTGTGTGAGGGAACTTTCTGAGTCGCCTAAAGGGTGTCAAGTACCCTTTTGCCTTTCAAGATTGTGGGTTGTATTTCTCTTAGATTCTGCAGGGCAAAATTTCCTCATCTCGCATTGAGCGGATTATTTTGTGGTGTTTCTCAAGTTGCGGCCGGAAGCTGGGGGTACTTCTCCAGTTGCGACGGGGATCTCAGGAACTCGCTCGGGTTACTTCAGGGAAGTCAGGTCCCCTTTAGTGTTGGAAAGGGAACTTTCGGTTTACTCTCGAGCTGTAAAATGGGAATAGGGGCTCATCTCGAATTGAGTCTGTAAAGTGTGTTCTCCTCTAAAATGCGGACTGATGTTAGTGAAATTTCTGAATCGCATAAAGGGTGTCAAGTACCCTTTTGCCTTTCAAGAGGGAATGTGGTATTTTTCTTGAGATTCTGTAGCGCAAAATTTCCTCAACTCCCATTGAGGGGATAATTTGTGGTGTTTTTCGATTTGCGAAGGGAAGCTATGGGTTCTTCTCGAGTTGCGACGGGGACCTCAAAAATTCGATCAGGTTGCTTCAGGGAAGTCAGGTCCCCTTTTTTGTTGGAAGGGGAATTTCCGGTTTACACTCGAGCCATTAAATGTGAATATGGGCTCATTTCGAGTTGAGTCCATAAAGTGGGCTGTCCTCTCCATTGGGGACGGTTGTATGAGGGAACTTTCTGAGTCGCATAAATGTTGTCAAGTTCACTTTTGCCTTTCAAGAGAGAATGTGGTATTTCTCTTGATATTCTGCATCGCAAAATTTACTCATCTCGCATTGAGGGAATAATTTTGTGGTGTTTCTCGAGTTGTGGCGAGAAGCTGGGGTTTCTTCTCGAGTTGCAACGATGACCTAGGTAACTCGCTGGGGTTGCTTCAGGGAAGTCAGGTAACCTTTGGTGTTGGAAGGGTAACTTGCGGGTTACACTCCAGCCGTTAAATGGAAATAGAGGCTCATCTCTAATTGAGTCCATAAAGTGTGTTCTCCTCTCCAAGTGGGACGGCTGTGTGAGGGAACTTTCTGAGTCGCATAAAGAGTGTCATGTACCCTTTTGCCTTTCAAGAGGTAAAGTGGTATTTCTCTTGAGTTTCTGCAGCGAAAAATTTCCTCATCTCGCATTGAGAGGATCATTTTGTGGTGTTTCTCGAGTTGCGGCGGGAAGCTGGGGGTACTTCTCGATTTGGGACGGGGACCTCAGGACCTCGCTCGGGTTGATTCAAGGGAAGTAAGGTCCACTTTGGTGTTGGAAGGGAAACTTCTGGTTTACTCTCGAACACTTAAAAGGAATAGGGGCTCATCTCGAATTGAGTTCATTAAGGTTATTCTCTTATCCAGTGGGGACGGTTGTGTGAGGGAACTTTCAGAGTCGCATAAAGGGTGTCAAGTACCCTTTTGTCTTTCAAGAAGGAATGTGGTATTTCTCTTGAGATTCTGCAGCGCAAAATTTCCTCTTCTCGCATTGAGGGGATAATTTTGTGGTGTTTCTCCAGTTGCGCTGGGAAGCAGGGGGTACTTCTCGAGTTGAAACGGGGACCTCAGGAAGTCGCTCGGGTTGCTTCAGGGAAGTCAAGTCCCCTTTTTTGTTGGAAGGGTAACTTCTGATTACTCTCGAGCCCTTAAATGTGAATATTGCCTCTTTTCGATTTGAGGCCATAAAGTGTGTTCTCGTCTCCACTGAGAACGGATGTTAGGGTCCATTCTGACTCGCATAAGATGTGTCAAGTACCCTTTTTCCTTTCAAGCGGGAATGTCGTACTTCTCTTGAGATTCTGCAGCGCAAAATTTCCTCATCTCGCATTGAGGGGATAATTTTTTGGTGTTTCGCGACTTGCGGCAGAAATCTGGGTGTACTTCTCGAGTTAGGTTGGGGAACTCAGGAACTCATTCTGGTTGCTTCAGGGAAGTCAGGTCCCCTTTTGTGTTGGAGAGGAACTTCCGGTTTACTCTCAAACCGTTAAATGGAAATAGGGCCTCACCTCGAATTGTGTCCATAAAGTGTGTTCTCCTATCCAATGGGGACTGATGTTAGTGAAATTTCCTAGTCGCATAAAGGGTCAAGTACACTTTTGCCTTTCAAGAGGGAATGTGCGATTACTCTTGAAATTATGCAGCAAAAATTTCCTCATCTCGCATTGAGGGGATAATTTTGTGGTGTATCTCGAATTGCATTGGAAAGCTGGGGGTAATTCTCCAGTTGCGACGGAAACCTCAGGAACTCACTCAGGGTGCTTCACGGAAGTCAGGTGCCCTTTTGTGTTGGAAGGGGAACTTCCGGTTTACTTTCCAGTCGTTAAAGGGGAATAGGCCCTCATCCGAATTGAGTCCATAAAGAGTGTTCTCCTCTCCATTGGGGACTGATGCTAGTGAAATTTCTGAGTCGCATAAAGGGTGTCCAGTAGCCTTTTGCCTTTCAAGAGGAATTGTGGTGTTTCTCTTAAGATTTGCAGCGCAAAATTTCAACATCTTGCAATGAGCGGATAACTTTGTGTGTTTCTCGAGTTATGGCGGGAAGCTGGGGGTACTTCTCGAGTTGCGTCGGGGAACTCAGGAACTCGCTCGGGTTGCTTCAAGGAAGTCAGGTCCCCTTTGGTGTGGGAGGGGAACTTCCGGTTTACTCTCGAGCCCTTAAATGTGAACAGGGGCTCCTCTCGAATTGAGTCCATAAAGTGTGTTCTCCTCTCCAATGGGGACGGCTGTGTGAGGGAACTTTCTGAGTCGAATAAAAGGTGTCAAGTACCTTTTTGCCTTTCAAGAGGGAATGTGGTATTTCTCTTGAGATTTTGCAATGCAAAATTTCCTCATCTCACATTGAGGGGATAATTTGGTGGTGTTTCTCGAGTTGCAGCGGGAAGCTGGGGGTACATCTCGAGCTGCAACGGGGACATCAAGAAATCGATCGGGTTGCTTCAGGGAAGTCAGTTCCCCTTTGGTGTTGGAAGGGGAACTTCCTGTTTACTCTCGAGCCCTGAAATGTGAACAGGGGCTCATCTCGAATAGAGTTCAAAAAATGTGTTCTCCACTCCAATGTTGACATTTGTGTGAGGGAACTTTCTGAGTCGAATAAAAGGTGTCAAGTACATTTTGCCTTTCAAGATGGAATCTGGTATTTCTCTTGAGATTCTGCATCGCAAAATTTCCTCATCTTGCATTGAGGGGATAATTTTGGGGTGCATCTCGACTTGAGACGGGGACCTCAGGAACTCGCTGGTGTTGCTTCAGGGAAGTCAGTTCCCCTTTGGTGTTGGAAGGGGAACTTCTGGGTTCCTCTCGAGCCCTTAAATGTGAACAGGGGCTCATCTTCAATTGAGACCATAGAGTGTGTTCTCCTCTCCAAATGGTAGGACTTTGTGAGGGAACTTTCTGAGTCGAATAACGGGTGTCAAGTATATTTTTGCCTTTCAAGAGGGAATGTGGTATTTCTCTTGAGATTCTGCATCGCAAAATTTCCTCATCTCGCATTGAGGGGATAATTTTGGGGTGTTTCTCGAGTTGCGGCGTGAGGCTGAGGGTGCTTCTATAGTTTCAACGGGGACCTGAGGAACTCGATGGGGTTGATTCAGGGAAGTCAGGTCCCCTTTGGTGTTGGAAGGGGAACTTCCGGTTTCCTCTCGAGCCCTGAAATGTGCACAGGGGCTCATCTCGAATTGAGTCCATAAAGTGTGTTCTCCTCTCCAAATAGGACGGCTGTTTGAGGGAACTTTCTGAGTCGAATAAAGGGTGTCAAGTACCTTTTCGCTATTCAAGAGGGAATGTGGTATTTCCCTTGAGAGTCTGCATCGCAAAATTTCCTCCTCTCGCATTGAGGGGATAATTTTGGGGTGTTTCTCAAGTTGCGGCGGGAACCTGGGGGTGATTCTCCAGTTGCGACGGGGACCTCAGGAAATCGCTGGGGTTGCATCAGAGATGTCAGGTCCCCTTTTGTGTTGGAACGGGAACTTCCGGTTTCTTCTCGAGCCCTTAAATGTGAACAGGGCCTCATCTCGAATTGAGTCCATAAAGTGTGTTCTATTCTCCAAAGGGGACGGCTGTGTCAGGGAACTTTCTGAGTCGAATAAAGGGTGTCAAGTACCTTTTTGCCTTTCAAGAGGGAATGTGGTATTTCTCTTGAGATTCTGCATCGCAAAATTTACTCATCTCGCATTGGTGGCATTATTTTGGGGTGTTTCTCGAGTTGCGGCGGAAAGCTGAGGGTTGCTTCTCAATTTTCGAAGAGTACCTAAGGAAATCGCTCGGGTTGCTTCAGGGAAGTCAGGTCCCTTTAAGTGTTGGAAGGCGAACTTCCGGTGTCCTCTAGAAACCTTAATTTTGAACAGGGGCTCTTCTCGAATTGGTCCTTAAAGTGTGTTCCCCTCTCCAAAGGGGACGGCTGTGTGAGGGAACTTTCTGTGTCGAATAAAGGGTGTCAGGAACCTTTTTGTCTTTCAAGAGGAAATGTAGTATTTCTCTTGAGATTCTGCATCGCAAATTTCCTCTTCTCGCATTGAGGGGATAATTTTGGTGTGTTTCTCGAGTTGCGGTGGGAAGCCAGGGGTGCTTCTCAAGTTGCGACGGGGACCTCAGGAACTCGCTGGGGTTGCTTCAGGGATGTCAGGTCCCCTTTGGTGTTGGAAGGGGAACTTCCGTTTTCCTCTCGAGCCCTTAAATGTGAACAGGGCCTCATCTCGAAGTGAGTCCATAAAGTGTGTTCTACTCTCCAAAGGAGACGGCTGTTTGAGGGAACTTTCTGAGTCGAATAAAGGGTGTCAAGTACCTCTTTGTCTTTCAAGAGGGAATGTGATATTTCTCTTGAGATTCTTCAACGCAAAATTTCCTCATCTCGCATTGAGGGGACAATTTTGGGGGGAGTCTCGAGTTGCGGCGGGAAGCTGGGGGTGCTTCTCGAGTTGCGACGGGGACCTCAGGAACTCGCTGGGGTTGCTTCAGGGAATTCAGGTCCCCTTTGGTGTTGGAACGGGAACTTCCTGTTTCCTCTCGAGACCTTAAGTGTGAACAGGGGCTCATCTCGAATTGAGTCCAAAAATTGTGTTCTCCTCTCCAAAGGGGACGGCTGTGTGAGTGTACTTTCTGAGTGGAATAAAGACTGTCAAGTACCTTTTTGCCTTTCAAGAGGGAATGTGGTATTTCTCTTGAGATTTTGCATCGCAAAATTTCCTCATCTCGCATTGAGAGGATAATTTTGGGGTGTTTCTCGAGTTGCGGCTGGAAACTGGGGGTGCTTTTCGAGTTGCGACGGGGACCTCAGGAACTCGCTGGGGTTGCTTCAGGGAAGTCAGTTCCCCTTTGGTGTTGGAAGGGGAAATATCGGTTTCCTCTGGAGCCCTTAAATGTGACAGGTGTTCATCTCGAATTGAGTCCCTAAATTGGGTTCTCCTCTCCAATGGGGACGGCTGTGTGAGTGAACTTTCTGAGTGGAATAAAGACTGTCAAGTACCTTTTTGCCTTTCCAGAGGAAATGTGGTATTTCTCTTGAGATACTGCATCGCAAAATTTCCTCATCTTGCATTGAGGGGTAATTTTGGGGTGTTTCTCAAGTTGCGGCGGGAAGCTGAGGATGCTTCTGGAGTTGCGACGGGGCCTCAGGAATTCGCTAGGGTTGCTTCAGGGAAGTCAGGTCCCATTTTGTGTTGGAAAGGGATCTTCCGGTTTCTTCTCGAGCCCTTAAATGTGAAGAGGGCCTCATCTCGAATTGAGTCCATAAAGTGTGTTCTCCTCTCCAAAGGGGAAGGCCTGTGAGGGAACTTTCTGAGTCGAATAAAGGGTGTCAAGTACCATTTTGCCTTTCAAGAGGGAAAGTGGTATTGCTCTTGAGATTCTGCATCGCAAAATTTCCTCATCTCACATTGAGGGGATAATTTTGGGGTGCTTCTCGACTTGCGACGGGGACCTCAGGAACTCACTGGTGTTGCTTCAGGGAAGTCAGTTCCCCTTTGTTGTTGGAAGGGGAACTTCTGGGTTCCTCTCGAGCCCTTAAATGTGAACAGGGGCTCATCTCCAATTGAGTCCATAGAGTGTGTTCTCGTCTCCAAAGGGGATGGGTGTGTGAGAGAACTTTCTGAGTCGAATAAAGGGTGTCAAGTACCTTTTTGCCTTTCAAGAGGGAATGTGGTATTTCTCTTGAGATTCTGCATCGCAAAATATCCTCATCTCGCATTGAGGATATAATTTTATTGTGTATGTCAAGTTGCGGCGGGAATTTTGGATTACATCTGCTGTTGCGACGGGGACCTCAGGAATTTGCTCGTGTTGCTTCTGGAAAGTCAGGTCCCCTTTTGTGTTGGTAGGGGAACTTCTGATTTACTCTCGAGCAGTTAATTGGCAATAGTGCCTCATTTTGAATTGGGTACATAAATTTCGTTCACCTCTCCAATGGGGACTGATGTTAGTGAAATTTGAGTCGCATAAAGGGTATCAAGTACTTTTTGCCTTTCAAGAGGGAATAGTGGTATTTCTCTTGAGATTCTGCAGCCCAAAATTTCCTCTTCTCGCATTGAGGGGATAATTTTGTAGTGTTTCTCTAGTTCCGGCAGGAAGCTTGGGGTACTTCTCGAGTTGCCATGTGGACCTCAAGAACTTGCTTGGATTTCTTCAGGTAAGGCAGGTCCCCTTTTTTTTTTGGAAAGGGCACTTCCGGTTTACTCTCCAGCCATTAAATGGGAATAGGGCCTCATCTCGAATTGAGTCCATAAAGTGTGTTCTCCTCTCCAATGGGGACGGCCTTGTGAGGGTACTTTCTGAGTCGCATAAAGGGTGTCAAGTACCCTTTGTCTTTCAAGTGGGAATGTGGTATTTCTCTTGAGATTCTGCAGCGCACAATTTCCTCATCTCGCATTGAGGGGTAATTTTGGGGTGTTTCTCAAGTTGCGGCGGGAAGCTGGGGGTGCTTCTCGAGTTGCGACGGGGACCTCAGGAACTCGCTTGTGTTGCTTCAGGGAAGTTAGTCACAATTTTCTACTGGAATGGGAATTTCGGGAATACTCAAGAGCCGTTAAATGGGAATAGGGCCTCTTCCCAAATTGAGTCCATAAATTGTGTTCTCCTCTCCAATGGGGATGGCTGTGTGAGGGAAATTTCTGAGTCGAATAAAGGGTGTCAAGTACCTTTTTGCCTTTCAAGAGGGAATGTGGTATAACTCTTGAGATTCTGCATCGCAAAATTTCCTCATCTCGCATTGAGGGGATAATTTTGTTGTGTCTCGAGTTTCGGCTTGGATCTGGGGGTACTTCTCGAGTTGCAGCGTGGACCTCAGGCACTCGTTCGTGTTGCTTCAGGGAAGTCAGGCCCCCTTTTTTGGAAGTGCAACTTCCGGATTACTCTCGAACCCTTAAATGGGAATAGGTCCTCTTCTAGGTTTGAGTCCATAAAGTGTGTTCTCTGCTCCAATATGTACTGGTGTTAGGAAACTATCTGAATCGCATAAAGTGTGTCAAGTGCCCTTTTGCCTTTCAAGCGGGAATGTGGGATTTCTATTTAATTGTGCAGTGCAAAATTTCCTCATCTCACATTGAGCGGAAAATTTTTTGGTGTTTCCCCTTTTGAGGCGAGTAGCTGGGGGTACTTCTCGAGTTGCGACGGGGACCTCAGGAACTCGCTTGTGTTGCTTCAGGGAAGTTAGTCACCCTTTTCTACTGGAACGGGAATTTCGGGATTACTCTCGAGCCGTTAAATGGGAATAGGGCCTCTTCCCAAATTGAGTCCATAAATTGTGTTCTCCTCTCCAATGGGGATGGCTGTGGGAGGGAAATTTCTGAGTCGAATAAAGGGTGTCAAGTACCTTTTTGCCTTTCATGAGGGAATGTGGTATAACTCTTGAGATTCTGCATCGCAAAATTTCCTCATCTCGCATTGAGGGGATAATTTTGTTGTGTCTCGAGTTTCGGCTTGGATCTGGGGGTACTTCTCGAGTTGCAGCGTGGACCTCAGGCACTCGTTCGTGTTGCTTCAGGGAAGTCAGGCCCCCTTTTTTTGGAAGTGCAACTTCCGGATTACTCTCGAACCCTTAAATGGGAATAGGTCCTCTTCTAGATTTGAGTCCATAAAGTGTGTTCTCTGCTCCAATATGTACAGGTGTTAGGAAACTATCTGAATCGCATAAAGTGTGTCAAGTGCCCTTTTGTCTTTCAAGCGGGAATGTGGGATTTCTATTTAATTGTGCAGTGCAAAATTTCCTCATCTCACATTGAGCGGATAATTTTTTGGTGTTTCCCGTTTTGAGGCGAGAAGCTGGGGGTACTTCTCGAGTTGCGACGGGGACCTCAGGAACTCGCTTGTGTTGCTTCAGGGAAGTTAGTCACCCTTTTCTACTGGAACGGGAATTTCGGGATTACTCTCGAGCCATTAAATGGGAATAGGGCCTCTTCCCAAATTGAGTCCATAAATTGTGTTCTCCTCTCCAATGGGGATGGCTGTGTGAGGGAATTTTCTGAGTCGCATAAAGGGTGTTAAATACAGTTTTGCCTTTCCAGCGGAACGTGGGATTTCTCTTGAATTGTGCAGCAGAATATTTTCCTGATCTCGCATTGAGGGGATAATTCTGTGGTGTTTCTAGAGTTGCGGCGGGAACCTGGTTGAACTTCTCAGGTAGCGAAGAGGACCTCAGGAATTCTCTCTGGCTGCTTCAGGGAAGTCAGGAACCCTTTTGTGTTGGAAGGGGATTTTGGGATTACTGTTGAGCCTTTAAATGGGAATAGGGCTTCTTCTCGAGTTAAGTCCGTAAAGTGTGTTCTCCTTTCCAATGGGGACGACTGTTTGAGGGAATTTTTTGAGTCTCACCCGGCTGTGCAAACGGGAGAAATACCAGCCACACCTGCGCAGACACGAGAGATGCCGGCCCAGGCGGCTGAGACGCCAGAGACACGGGCCTTGCCTGCACAGATGCCAGAGAGGCCTTCCCCACCCGCGCAGACGGGAGAGAACCCGGCCCCGCCCGCGCAGACTCAAGACACCCCGGCCCCTGCCGCTCAGACGCTATTGTTGCTGGCGCCTCCCGCGCAGACTCAAGAGAAGCCGGCCCCGCCCACCCAGATGGGAGAGACCCCGGCCCCGCCCACCAGATGCGGGATATGCAGGGCTCGCCTGCGCAGACTCGAGAGAAGCCAGCCCTGTCGCAACCGACCATGCAAAGATGAGCAGTGGTGAGGAGCTACCCCATGCTTGAGGCCAGGGCAGGCGGCCGAGAGGAGGTACCCCACCTCCAATAGGCGGTGGCTGTGCGGGGGAGGGCCGAGAGGAGGTACTCACGTTCAAGGTCAGGAGGGGCGGCCTTGAGGACATACCCCTCATACAAGGTAAGGTGCAGCAGCTCTGCTTTCTTGGAGCAGCTGTGAAGAGATATACCACACCCAAGGTAAGAGAAACTCAAATCAGATGGTAGGTATTGCCAGGGCGCTTCAGATGGCAGACACACTGAAATCATAATCACAGGAATCTACTCGATCTGATCACATGGACCACAGCCGAATGTGGTCCACTGGAGAACGGAATGGCAAACCACTTCAGTATATTTGCATTGAGAACCACATGAACAGTATCAAAGGGCAAAATGACAGGATACTGAATGAGGAATTCCCCAGGTCTGTAGGTGCCCAGTATGCTACTGGAGATCAATGGAGAAATAACTCTAGAAGGAATGAAGGGATGGAGCTAAAGCAAAACCAGTACCCAGTTGTGGATGTGACCGGTGATAGAAGCAAGGTCTGGTGCTGTAAAGAGCAATATTGCATAGGAACCTGGAATGTAAGGTCCAGGAATCAAGGCAAATTGAAAGAGGTCAAGCAGGAGATGGCAAGAATGAACATAGACATTCTAGGAATCAGGGAATTAAAATGGACTGGAATGGGTGAATTTAACTCAGATGACCATTATATATATACTACTGTGGGCAGAAATCCCTTGGAAGAAATGGAGTAGCCATCATTGTCAACAAGAGACTCCGAAATGCAGTACTTGGATGCAATCTTAAAAACGACAGAATGATTTCTGTTCGTTTCCAAGGCAAACCATTCAACATTACAGTAATCCAGGCCTATGCCCCAACCACGTACGCTGAAGAAGCCGAAGTTGAACGGTTCTATGAAGACCTACAAGACCTTTTAGAACTAACACCCAAAAAAAGATGTACTTTTCATTATAGGGGACTGGAATGCAAAAGTAGGAAGTCAAGAAACACCTGGAGTAATAGGCAAATTTGACCTTGGAGCACGGAATGAAGCAGGGCCAAGTCTAATAGAGTTTTGTCAAGAGAACGCACTGGTCATAGCAAACTCCCTCTTCCAACAACACAAGAGAAGACTCTACACGTGGACATCACCAGATGGTCAACACCGAAATCAGATTGATTATATTCTTTGCAGCCAAAGATGGAGAAGCTGTATACAGTTAGCAAAAACAAGACCAGGAGCTGACTGTGGCTCAGATCATGAACTCCTTATTGCCAAATTCAGACTTAAATTGAAGAAAGTAGGGAAAAACCCTAGACCATTCAGATATGACCTCAATCAAATCCCTTAGGATTATACAGTGGAAGTGAGAAATAGATTTAAGGGACTAGATCTGATAGATAGAGTGCCTGATGAACTCTGGATGGAGGTTCGTGACATTGTACAGGAGACAGGGACCAAGAGCATCCCCATGGAAAAGAAATGCAAAAAAAGCAAAATGGCTGTTTGAGGTGGCCTTACAAATAGCTGTGAAAAGAAGAGAAGCGAAAAGCAAAGGAGAAAGGGAACGATATAAGCATTAGAATGAAGAGTTCCAAAGAATAGCAAGGAGAGATAAGAAAGCCTTCCTCAGTGATCAATGCAAAGAAATAGAGGGAAACAACAGAATAGGAAAAACAAGAGATCTCTTCAAGAACATGAGAGATTCCAAGGGAACATTTCACGCAAAGATGGGCTCGATAAAGGACAGAAATGGTATGGACCTAACAGAAGCAGAAGATATTAAGAAGAGGTGGCAAGAATACACAGAAGAACTGTACAAAAAAGATCTTCACGACCAGGATATTCACGAAAATGTGATCACTGGCCTAGAGCCAGACATCTTGGTATGTGAAGTCAAGTGTGCCTTAGAAAGCAACACTACGAACAAAGCTAGTGGAAGTGATGGAATTCCAGTTGAGCTCTTTCAAATCTTGAAAGATGATGCTGTGAAAGTGCTGCACTCAATATGCCAACACATTTGGAAAACTCAGCAGTGGCCACAGGACTGGAAAAGATCAGTCTTCATTCCAATCCCAAAGAAAGGCAATGCCAAGGAATGCTCAAGCTACCGCACAATTGCACTCATCTCACACGCTAGTACAGTCATGCTCAAAATTCTCCAAGCCAGGCTTCAGCAATATGTTATCCGTGAACTCCAAGATGTTCAAGCAGGTTTTAGAAAAGGCAGAGGCACCAGAGATCAAATTGCCAACATCCGCTGGATCATGGAGAAAGCGAGAGAGTTCCAGAGAAACATCTATTTCTGCTCCATTGACTATGCCAAAGCCTTTGACTGTGTCGATCACAATAAACTGTGGAAGATTCTGAAAGAGATGGGAATCCCAGACCACCTGACCTGCCTCTTGAGAAACCTGTATGCAGGTCAGGAAGCAACAGTCAGAACTGTGCATGGAACAACAGACTGGTTCCAAATAGGAAAAGGAGTACGTCAAGGCTGTATATTGTAATCTGGCTTATTTAACTTATATGCAGAGTGCATCATGAGAAATGCTGGGCTGGAAGAAGAACAACTGGCATCAAGATTGCTGAGAGAAATATCAATAACCTCAGATATGCAGATGACACCACCTTTAGGGCAGAAAGTGAGGAGGATCTCAAAAGCCTCTTGATGAAAGTGAAAGAGGAGAGTGAAAAGGTTGGCTTGAAGCTCAACATTCAGAAAACAAGGTGATGGAATCTGGTCCCAACACTTCACGGGAAATAGATGGAAAAACAGTGGAAACAGTGTCACACTTTATTTTTGGGGACTCCAAAATCACTGCAGATGCTGATTGAAGCCATGAAATTAAAGGCGCTTACTCCTTGGAAGGAAAGTTATGATCAACCTTGATAGTATATTTAAAAGCAGAGACATCACTTTGCCAAAAAATCTCCATCTAGTCAAAGCTATGGTTTTTCCCGTGGTCATGTATGGATGTGAGAGTTGGACTGTGAAGAAAGCTGATCGCCGAAGAACTGATGCTTTTGAACTGTGGTACTGGAGAAGACTCTTGAGAGTCCCTTGGACTGAAAGAAGATCCAACCAGTCCATTCTAAGGGAGATCAATCGTCGGTGTTCATTGGAAGGACTGATGCTAAAGCTGAAATTGCAATACTTCGGCCACCTCCTGCGATGAGTTGACTCACTGGAAAAGATTCTGATGCTAGGAGAGGTTGGGGGCTGGAGGAGAAGGGGACGACAGAGAATGAGATGGTTGGATAGCATCACCGACTCTGTGGCCATGAGTTTGAGTGAACTCCGGGAGTTGGTGTAAGACAGGGAGGCCTAGCGTACAGTGATTCATGGGGTCGAGGAGAGTCGGACACGACTGAGCGACTGAACTGAACTGAACTGAATAAAGTGTGTCAAATACCCTTTTCCCTTTCAAGCGGGAATGTGGGATTTCTCTTGAGATTCTGCAGCGCAAAATTTCCTCATCTCGCACGGAGGGGATAATTTTTTGGTGTTTCACGAATTGGGTTGGGAAGCTGGGGGTACTTCTGCAGTTCCGACGAGTACCTCTGGAACACACTCGAGTTACTTCAGGGAAGTCTGGTCCCATTTTGTGCTGGAAGGGGAAATTCCGTATTACTCTCGAACCCTTTAATATGAATAGGGCCTCTTCTCGAATAGAGTCCATAATGTGTGTTCTCCTCCCAATGGGGACAGCTGTGTGAGGGAACGTTCTGAGTCGCATAAAAGGTGTCCTGTACCCTTTTGCCTTGCAAGAAGGAATGTGGTATTTCTCTTGAAATTCAGCAGCGCAAATGTCTTCATCTCGCATTGAGGGAATAATTTTGTGGTGTTTCTCGAGTTGCGGCAAGAATCTGGGGGTACATCTCGAGTTACGATGGGGACCTCAGGACCTCGCTCAGGTTGCTTCAGGGAAGTCAGGTCCCCTTTTTTGTTGGAAGGGAAAATTTAGGTTTACTCTAGAGCCGTTAAAAGGGAATAGGGGCTCATCTCGAATTGAGTCCATAAAGTGTATATTCCTCTCCAATGGGGACTGATGATCGTGAAATTTCTGAGTCCCAAGAAAGGGTGTCAAGAACCCTTTGCCTTTCAAGAGGGAAGGTGGTATTACTCTTGAGATTCTGCAGCGCAAAATTTACTCATCTCGCATTGCGGGGATAATTTTTTGGTGTTTCCCGAGTTGCGGCAGGAAGCTGGGGGTACATTTTGATTTGCTACGGGGACCTCAGGAACTCGCTCGGGTCGCTTCAGGGAAGTCAGGGCCCCTTTGGTTTTGGAAGGGGAATTTCCGGTTTACTCTTGAGCCGTTAAATGTGAGTAGGGGCTCATCTGGAATTGAGTCCATAAAGTGTGTTCTCCTCTCCAATGGGGACGGCTGGGTGAGGGAACTTTCTGAGTCGCATAACGGGTGTCTAGTACCCTTTTGCATTTCAAGCGGGCATGTGGTATTTCTCTTGAGATTCTGAAGCGCAAAATTTCCTCAACTCGCATTGAGGGGATAATATTGTCGTGTTTCTCGAGTTGTGGCCGGAAACAGGCGGTACTTCGCTAGTTGCGAGACCCGGACGTCAGGAACTCGCTCGGGTTGCTTCTGGGAAGTCAGGTCCCCTTTGGTTTTGGAAGGGGAACTTCCGGTTTACTCTGGAGCCGTTAAATGGGAATAGGGTCTCATCTCGAATTGAGTCCATAAAGTGTGTTCTCTTCTCCAATGGGGACTGATGTTAGTGAAGTATTTGAGTAGCATAAATGGTGTCAAGTACCCATTTGCCTTTCAAGAGGGAATGTGGTATTTCCCTTGAGATTCTGCAGCGCAAAATTTCCTCACCTCGCATTGCGGACAAAATTATGTTGTGTTTCTTTAGTTGCGGCGGGAAGCTGTGGTACCTGCTCAGGTTGCGACGGGGACCTCAGGAACACGCTCGGGTTGCTTCAGGGAAGTCAGGTCCCCTTTGTTGTTGGAAGGGGAAATTTCTGTTGACTCTGCAGCCGTTAAATGGGTTAGGGGGTCATCTCGTTTTAAGTCCATAAAGTGTGTTCTCCTCTCCAAAGGGGACAGCTGTGTGAGTGAACATTCTGAGTCGAATAAAGGGTGTCATGTACCTTTTTGCCTTTCAAGAAGGAATGTGGTATTTCTCTTGAGATTCTGCATCGCAAAATTTCCTCCTCTCGCATGGAGGAGATAATTTTGTGGTGTATCTCGAGTTGCGGAGGGAAGCTGGGGGTGCTTCTCGAGTTGCGACAGGGACCTCAGGAACTCGCTCGGGTTTCTTCAGGCAAGTCAGGTCCTCTTTGATGTTGGATTGGGAACTTCCGGTTTCCTCTCGATCCCTTAAATGTGAACAGGGGCTCATCTCGAATTGAGTCCTTAAAGTGTGTTTTCCTCTCCAATGAGGACGGCTGAGTGAGGGAATTTTCTGAATCGAATAAAGGGTGTCATGTACCTTTTTGCCTTTCAAGAAGGAATGTGGTATTTCTCTTGAGATTCTGCATCACAAAATTTCCTCCTCTCGCATGGAGGAGTTAATTTTGTGGTGTATCTCGAGTTGAGGTGGGAAGCTGGGGGTGCTTCTCGAGTTGTACGGGAACCTCAGGAACTCGCTGGGGTTGCTTCAGGGAAGACAGGTCCCCTTTTGTGTTGGTTGGGGAACTTCCGGTTTCCACTAGAGCCCTTGAATGTGAACAGGGGCTCATCTCGAATTGAGTCCAAAAAGTGTGTTCTCCTCTCTAATATGGACGGCTGTGTGAGGGAACTTTCGGAGTCGAATAAATGGTGTCAAGTACCTTTTTGCCTTTCAAGAGGGAATGTGGTATTTCTCTTGAGATTCTGCATCGAAAAATTTCCTCATCTCGTATGGACTGGAAAATTTTGTGGTGTTTCTCGAGTTGCGGCGGGAGCTGGGGGTGCTTCTCGAGTTGCGACGGGGACCTCAGGAACTCGCTGGGGTTGCTTCAGGGAAGTCAGGTCCCCTTTGGTGTTGGAAGGGGAACTTCCGGTTTCCTCTCGAGCCCTTAAATGTGAACAGGGGTTCATCTCGAATTGAGTCCCTAAATTGGGTTCTCCTCTCCAATGGGGACGGCTGTGTGAGTGAACTTTCTGAGTGGAATAAAGACTGTCAAGTACCTTTTTGCCTTTCAAGAGGGAATGTGGTATTTTCTTAAGATTCTGAATCGCAAAATTTCCTCATCTCGCATTGAGGGGTAATTTTGAGGTTTCTCAAGTTGTGGCGGGAAGCTGGGGGTGCTTCTTGAGTTGCGACGGGGCCTCAGGAATTCGCTGGTTTTGCTTCAGGGAAGTCAGGTCCCCTTTGGTGTTGGAAGGGGAACTTCCAGATTAGTCTCGAGCCGTTAAATGGGAACATTGCCTCTTCTCGGTTTGAGTCTGGAGAGTGTGTTCTCCTCTGCACTGAGGACGGATGTTAGGGACCATTCTGAGTCGCCTAATGGGAGTCAAGTGCACTGTTGCCTTTCAAGCGGGAATGTGGGATTTCTCTTGAGATTCTGCAGCGCAAAATTTCCTCATCTCGCATGGAGGGGATAATTTTTGGTGTTTCACGAATTGGGTTGCGAAGCTGGGGTTACTTCTGCAGTTCCGACGAGTACCTCTGGAACACACTCGAGTTACTTCAGGGAAGTCTGGTCCCATTTTGTGCTGGAAGGGGAAATTCCGTATTACTCTCGAAACCTTTAATATGAATAGGGCCTCTTCTCGAATAGATTCCATAAAGTGTGTTCTCCTCCCAATGGGGACGGCTGTGTGAGGGAACGTTCTGAGTCGCATAAAAGGTGTCCTGTACCCTTTTGCCTTGCAAGAAGAAATGTGGTATTTCTCTTGAAATTCTGCAGCGCAGAATGTCTTCATCTCGCATTGAGGGAATAATTTTGTGGTGTTTCTCGAGTTGTGGCGGGAACCTGGGGGTACATCTCGAGTTACGATGGGGACCTCAGGACCTCGCTCGGGTTGCTTCAGGGAAGTCAGGTCCCCTTTTTTGTTGGAAGGGAAAATTTAGGTTTACTCTAGAGCCGTTAAATGGGAATAGGGGCTCATCTCGAATTGAGTCCATAAAGTGTATATTCCTCTCCAATGGGGACTGATGATAGTGAAATTTCTGAGTCCCAAGAAAGGGTGTCAAGAACCCTTTGCCTTTCAAGAGGGAAGGTGGTATTTCTCTTGAGATTCTGCATCGCAAAATTTCCTCATCTCGCATTGAGGGGATAATTTTGTGGTGTTTCTGGAATTGCGGTGGGAACCTGGGGGTACTTCTCCAGTTGCGACGGAACCTCAGGAACTCACTCGAGTTACTTCAGGGACGTCAGGTGCCCTTTTTTGCTGTAAGGGAACTTCCGGATTACTCTCGAGCACTTTAGTGGGAATAGGGCCTCTTCTCGAGTCCATAAAATGTGTTCTCCTCTCCAATAAGGACGGTTTTTCGGGACCATCCTGAGTCGCCTAAGGGGAGTCAAGTCCGCTTTTGCCTTTCAAGTGGGAATGCGGGAATTGTCTTAAGATGCTGTAGCGCAAAATTACCTCATCTCGCATTGAGGGGATAATTTTGTGGTGTTTCTCGAGTTTCGGCCGAAAGCAGGGGGTATGGCTCGAGTTGCGACGGGGACCTCAGAAACTCGTTCAGGATGATTCAGGGAGGGCAGGTCCCCTTTTGAGTTGGAAGGGAAACTTCCGGTTTACTCTCGAGCCGTTAATTGGGGATAGGACCTCATCTCAAATTGAGTCCATAAGGTGTGTTCTCCTCTCCAATGGCAACTGACATTAGTGAAATTTCTGAGTCACGTAAAGGGAGTCAAGTACCCTTTTGCCTTTCAAGAGTGAATGTGGTATTTCTCTTGATATTCTGCAGCGTATATTTTCCTCATCTCGCTTTAGGGAATAATTTTTAGTGTTTCTCAGTTGAGAAGTGAAGATGTGGATACTTCTCAAGTTTTGACGGGGACCTCAGGAACTCGCTTGGGTTTCATCAGGGAAGTCAGGTCCCCTTTGGTGTTTGAATGGGAACTTCCGGTTTACTCTCGACCCGTTAAATGGGAATAGGGTCTCATCTCGAACAGAGTCCAGAAAGTGTGTTTTCCTCTCCAATGGGGACTGATGTTACTGAAATTTCTAATTTGTATAAAGGGTGTCAAGTACCCTTTTGCCTTTCAAGAGGTAATGTGGTATTTCTCTTGAGATTCTGCAACGTAAAATTTCCTCATTTCGCATTGAGGGGATAATTTTGTGGTGTTTCTCGAGTTGCGACGGGGACCTCAGGAAATCTCTCGGGTTACTTCAGGGAAGGCAGGTCCCCTTTTTTGTTGGAATGGAACTCCCGGTTTACTCTCGAGCTGTTAAATGGGAATAGGGCCTCAACTCGAATTGAGTCCATAAAGTGTCTTCTCCTCTCCAATGGGGACGGCTGTGTGAGGAAACTTTCTGAGTCGCATAAAGAGTGTCAAGTACCCTTTTGCCTTTCAAGCGGGAATGTGGGAATTCTCTTCAGATCTGCAGCGCAAAATGACCTCATCTCGAATTGAGGGGATAATTTTGTGGTGTTGGTCAAGTTGCCGGCGGAAGCAGTGATTACATCTCGAGTTGCGACGGGGACCTCAGGAACTCACTCACTTGCTTCAGTGAAGTCAAGTCCCCTTTGGTGTTGGAGGGGAACTTCTGGATTACTGTCGAGACGTTAAATGGGAATATTAGCTCTTCTCGATTTCAGTCCATAAAGTGTGTTCTCCTCTCCACTGAGGACGGATATTAGGGACCATTCTGAGTCACGTAAATGGTGTCAAATACCCTTTTACCTTTCAAGCAGGAATGTGGGATTTCTCTTGAAATTCTGCAGCGCAAAATTTTCTCATCTCACATTGTGGGGATAATTATGTGGTGTTTCTCGAGTTGCGATGGGGACCTCAGAAACTTACTCGAGTTACTTCAGGGAATCGGGACCCATTTGTGCTGGAAGGGGAACTTCCGGATTACTCTCGAGCATTTTAATGGGAATAGGGTCTCTTTTGTAGTTGAGTCCATAAAGTGTGTTATTCTCTCCAATGGGGACGGATATTTTTGAACTTTCTGAGTGGCATAAAGTGTGTCAAGTACGCTTTTGCCTTTCAAGCGGAAATGTGGGATATATCTTGAGATTCCGCAGTGCAAAATAACCTCATCTCACATTGAGGGGATAATTTTGTGGTGTTTCTCGAGTTGCGGCGGGAAGCTGGGGGTACTTCTCGAGGTGCGGCGGGGACCTCAGGAACTCGCTTGGGTTGCGTCAGGGAAGTCAAGTCCTTTTTTTGTGTTGGAAGGGAACTTCCGGATTACTCTCGAGCTGTTAAATGGGAAAAATGCCTCTTCTCGATTTGAGTCCATAAAGTGTGTTTTCCTCTCCACTGAGGAAGGATGTTAGGGAACATTCTGAGTCGCATAAACGGAGTCAGTACCCTTTTGCCTTTCAAGCCGGAATGTAGGATTTCTCTTGAGATTCTCAGCGCAAAATTTCCTCATCTCGCAGTGAGGGGAATATTTTGTGGTGTTTCTCGAATTGCGGTGGGACGCTGGGGGTACTTCTTGAGTTTAGATGGCGACCTCAGGAACTCACTCGACTTTCTTCAGGGAAGTCGGGTCCCCTTTTGTGCTGGAAGGGGAACTTCCGGATTAGTCTCGAGCCCTTTAATGGGAATAGGGCCTCTTCTGGAGTTGAGTCCATAAAGTGTGTAAGCCTCTCCAATGGGGACGGATGTTAGGGAACATTCTGAGTGGCATAAAGTGTGTCAAGTTCCCTTTTGCTTTCAAGCGGGAATGCGGGATTTCTCTTGAGATTCTACAGCAGAAAATTACCTCATCTCGCACTGAGGGGATAATATTGTGTCGTTTCTCGAGTTGGGGCCGGAAGCAGAAGATACTTCTGGAGTTGAGACGGGACGCTCAGGAACTCGCTCAGGTTGCTTCAAGGAAGTCAAGTACTTTTTTTGTGTGTTGGAAGGGAACTTCTTGATTACTCTCGAGCCTTTAAATGGGAATATTGCCTCTTTTCGATTTGAGTCCATGAAGTGTGTTTTCCTCTCCAATGAGGAAGGATGTTAGGGAACATTCTGAGTCGCCTAAAGGGAGTCAGGTACCCTTATGCCTTTCAAACTGGAATGTGGGATTTCTCTTGAGATTCTGCAGCGCAAGATTTCCTCATCTCACATTGAGGGGATAATTTTGTGGTGTTTCTCGAGTTGTGGCAGGAAGCAGCGAGTACTTCTCTAGTTTAAGCGGGGACCTCAGGAATTCACTCGGGTTGCTTCAGGGAAGTCAAGTCCCCTTTTGTGTTGGAAGGGGAACTTCCGGATGACTCTCGAGCTGTTAAATGTGAATAATGCCTCTTCTCGATTTGAGTCCATAAAATGTGTTTTCCTCTCCATTGAGGAAGGATGTTAGGGAACATTCTGAGTCACCTAAAGGGAGTCAAGTACCCTTTTTCCCTTCAGGCGGGAATGTGGGATTTCTCGAGATTCTGCAGCGCAAAATTTCCTCATCTCGCATTGAGGGGATAATTTTGTTGTGTTTCTCGAGTTGCGATGGGGACCTCAGGAACTTTCTCGAGTTACTTCAGTGAATCAGGCCCCTTTTTTCCTGGAAGGAGAACTTCCGATTACTCTTGAGCCCTTTAATGGGAATATGGCCTCTTCTGGAGTTGAGTCCATAAAGTGTGTTTTCCTCTTCACTGAGGACAAATGTTAGGGACCATTCTGAGTCGCCTAAAGGGAGTCAAGTAACCTTTTGCGTTTCAAGCGGAAATGTGGGATTTCACTTGAGATTCCGTAGCGCAAAATTTCCTCATCTCACATTGTGGGGATAATTTTGTGGTGTTTCTCGAGTTGCGAATACCTCAGAAACTTACCCAAGTTACTTCAGGGAATCAGGTGCCATTTGTGCTGGAAGGGGAACTTCCGGAATACTTTTGCACCCTGTAATGGGAATAGGGCCTCTTCTCCAGTTGAGTCCCTAAAGTGTGATTTCCTTTCCAATGGAGACGGAGCTTAGGAAACTTTCTCAGTGGCATAAAGTGTGTCAAGTAAGCTATTGCCTTTCAATGGTAATGTGGATTTTCTTTTGAGATTCTGCAGCGCAAAATATCCTCATCTCGCATTGAGGTGATAATTTTGTGGTGTTTCCCGAATTTAAGCGGGAAGCTGGGGGTACTTCTCGAGTTTCAACGGGGACTTCAGGAACTCACTGGAGTTACTTTAGGGAAGTCAGGTCCCCTTTAGTGCAGGACGGGGAACTTCCAGATTACTCTTGAGGCCTTTAAGGGAATAGGGGCTCTTCTGGAGTTGAGTCCACAAATTTTGTATGCCTCTGCAATGGGGATGGATTTTAGGGAACATTCTGAGGAGCATAAAGTACGCTAAGTTCCCTTTTGCCTTGCAAGCGTTAATGTGGGATTTCTCTCGAGATTCTGCAGCGCAAAATTACCTCATGTCGCATTGAGGGGATAATACTGTGTTGTTTCTCGAGCTGTGGTTGGAAGTAGGGGATACTTCTGGAGTTGAAACAGGAACCTCAGGAACTCTCTCGGGTTGCTCCAGGGAAGTCAAGTCCCCTTTTGTGTTGGAAAGGGAACTTCTTCATTACTCTTGAGCCTTTAAATGGGAATATTGCCTCTTCTCGATTTGAGTGCATGAAGAGTGTTCTCCTCTCCACTGAGGATGGATGTTAGGGAACATTCGGAGTCGCATAAAGGGAGTCAAGAAGCCTTTTGCCTTTAAAGAGGGAATGTGATATTTCTCTTGAGATTCTGCAGAACAATATTTCTTTATCTCGCATCGAGGTGATAATTTTGTGGTGTACGTCCAGTTGCAGAGGGAAGCTGGGGGTACTTCTCGATTTGCGATGGGGACATCAGGAACTCGCTCGGGTTTCTTCAGGTAAGGCAGGTCCTGTTTTGTGTTTGAAGGGGAACTTCCGGTTCACTATAGAGCCGTTAAATGGGAATAGGGGCTCATCTCGAATTGAGTCCATAAAGTGTGTTCTCCTCTCCAATGGGGAAGGCTGTGTGAGGGTACTTTCTGAGTCGCATAAAGGGTGTCAAGTACCCTTTTGCCTTTCAAGCGGGAATGTGGTATTTCTCTTGAGATTCTGCATCGCAAAATTTCCTCCTCTCGCATTGAGGGGATAATTTTGGGGTGTTTCTCGAGTTGCGGCGGGGAGCTGGGGGTACTTCTCAAGTTGCTATGGGTACCTCAGGAACTCACTTGTGTTTCTTCAGGTAAGGCAGGTCCCCTTTTTGTTGGAAGGAAAACTTCCGATTTACTCTCGAGCAGTTAATTGGCAATAGTGCCTCATTTTGAATTGAGTACATAAAGTTCGTTCACCTCTCCAATGGGGACTGATGTTAGTGAAATTTCTGAGTCGCTAAAGGATGTCAAGTACCCTTTTGCATTTCAAGAGGGAATGTGGTATATCTTTTGAGATTCTGCAGCGCATAATATCCTCATCTCGCATTGAGGAGATAATTTTGTGGTGTATATCAAGTTGCGGCCGGAATGTTGGATTACTTCTCCTGTTGCGACGGGGACCTCAGGAATTTGCTCGAGTTGCTTCTGGAAAGTCAAGTCCCCTTTTGTGTTGGAATGGGAACTTCCGGTTTAGTCTGGAGCCGTTAAATGGGAATAGGGCCTCATCTTGAATTGAGTCCATAAAGTGTGTTCTCCTCTCCTTTGGAGACTGATATTAGTGAAATTTCTGAGTCACATAAAGGGTATCAAGTACTTTTTACCTTTCAAGAGGGAATAGTGGTATTTCTCTTGAGATTCTGCAGCGCAAAATTTCTTCTTCTCGCATTGAGGGGATAATTTTGTGGTGTTTCTCTAGTTGCGGCAGGAAGCTTGGGGTACTTCTCGAGTTGCCATGTGGACCTCAAGAACTTGCTTGGGTTTCTTCAGGTAAGGCAGGTCCCCTTTTGTGTTGGAAAGGGCACTTCCGGTTTACTCTCCAGCCATTAAATGGGAATAGGGCTTCATCTTGAATTGAGTCCATAAAGTGTGTTCTCCTCTCCAATGGGGACGGCTGTGTGAGGGTACTTTCTGAGTCGCATAAAGGGTGTCAAGTACCCTTTTGCCTTTCAAGCGGGAATGTGGTATTTCTCTTGAGATTCTGCAGCGCACAATTTCCTCATCTCGCATTGAGGGGATAATTCTGTGGTGTTTTTCCAGTTGAGGCGGGATGCTGAGGGTGCTTCTCGAGTTGCAACGGGGACCTCAGGAAGTGGCTCGGGTTACTTCAGGGAAGTCAGGTTCCCTTTTGTGTTGGAATGGAAACTTCCAGTTTACTTTCGAGCCGTTATTTGGGAGTACGGATTCATCTGGAGTTGAGTCCAAAATGTGTTTTTTCCTCTCCAATGGGTACGGCTCTGTGAGCGAACTTTCTGGGTCACATAAAGTGTGTCAAGTGACCTTTTGCCTTTCAAGCGGGTATGTGGGACTTCTCTTGAGATTTTGGAGCGCAAAATTTCCTCATCTCGCATTGAGGGGATAATTTTTTGGAGTTTCCCCTTTTGAGGCGGGAAGCTGGGGGTACTTCTCGAGTTGCGACGGGGACCTCAGGAACTCGCTTGTGTTGCTTCAGGGAAGTTAGTCACCCTTTTCTACTGGAAGGGGAATTTCGGGATTACTCTCGAGCCGTTAAATAGGAATAGGGCCTCTTCCCAAGTTGAGTCCATAAATTGTGTTCTCCTCTCCAATGGGGATGGCTGCGTGAGGGAATTTTCTGAGTCGCATAAAAGGTGTCAAATACAGTTTTGCCTTTCCAGCGGAACGTGGGATTTCTCTTGAATTGTGCAGCGGAATATTTTCCTGATCTCGCATTGAGGGGATAATTTTGTGGTGTTTCTAAAGTTGCGGCGGGATCCTGGTTGAACTTCTCAGGTAGCGAAGAGGACCTCAGGAATTCTCTCTGGCTGCTTCAGGTAAGTCAGGAACCCTTTTTTGTTGGAAGGGGAATTTCGGGATTACTGTTGAGCCTTTAAATGGGAATAAGGCCTCTTCTCGAGTTAAGTCCGTAAAGTGTGTTCTCCTCTCCAATGGGGCCGACTGTTTGATGGAATTTTTTGAGTCTCACCCGGCTGTGTAAATGGGAGAAATACCAGCCCCACCCGCGCAGACACGAGAGATGCCGGCCCAGGCGGCTGAGACGCCAGAGACACGGGCCTTGCCTGCACAGATGCGAGAGAGGCCTTCCCCACCGGTGCAGACGGGAGAGAACCCAGCCCCGCCCGCGAAGACTCAAGAGACCCCGGCCCCTGCCGTTCAGACTCGAGAGACAACGGCCCCGCCCGCTCAGACGCTATTGTTGCTGGCGCCTCCCGCGCAGACGCAAGAAAAAACGGCCCCGCCTGCGCAGATGCGAGATACCCCGGCCCCGCCATCCCAGATGGGAGAGCCCCCGGCCCCGCCCACCAGACGCGGGATACGCAGGCCCCGCCCACACAGACTCCAGAGAAGCCGGCCCTGGAGCAACCGACCATGCAAAGATGCGCAGCGGTGAGGAGCTACCCCATGCCTGAGGCCAGGGAAGGAAGCCGAGAGGAGATACCCAACCTCCAATAGGCGGTGGCTGTGCGGGGGAAGGCCGAGAGGAGGTACTCACGTTCAAGGATAGGAGGGGCGGCCTTGAGGACATACCCCTCATCCAAGGTAACCTGAAGCAGCTGTGCTTTCTTGGAGCAGCTGTGAAGAGATATCCCACACCCAAGGTAAGAGAAACTCAAATCAGATGGTAGGTATTGCCAGGGCGCTTCAGATGGCAGACACACTGAAATCATAATCACAGGAATCTACTCGATCTGATCACATGGACCACAGCCGAATGTGGTCCACTGGAGAACGGAATGGCAAACCACTTCAGTATATTTGCATTGAGAACCCCATGAACAGTATCAAAGGGAAAAATGACAGGATACTGAAAGAGGAATTCCCCAGGTCTGTAGGTGCCCAGTATGCTACTGGAGATCAGTGGAGAAATAACTCTAGAAGGAATGAAGGGATGGAGCAAAAGCAAAACCGGTACCCAATTGTGGATGTGACCGGTGATAGAAGCAAGGTCTGGTGCTGTAAAGAGCAAGATTGCATAGGAACCTGGAATGTAAGGTCCAGGAATCAAGGCAAATTGGAAGAGGTCAAGCAGGAGATGGCAAGAGTGAACATAGACATTCTAGGAATCAGGGAATTAAAATGGACTGGAATGGGTGAATTTAACTCAGATGACCATTATATATATACTACTGTGGGCAGAAATCCCTTAGAAGAAATGGAGTAGCCATCATGGTCAACAAGAGACTCCGAAATGCAGTACTTGGATGCAATCTTAAAAACGACAGAATGGTTTCTGTTCGTTTCCAAGGCAAACCATTCAACATTACAGTAATCCAGGCCTATGCACCAACCACTAACGCTGAAGAAGCCGAAGTCTGATGGTTCTATGAAGACCTACAAGACCTTTTAGAACTAACACCCAAAAAAAGATGTCCTTTTCATTATAGGGGACTGAAATGCAAAAGTAGGAGGTCAAGAAACACCTGGAGTAACAGGCAAATTTGACCTTGGAGCACTGAATGAAGCAGGGCCAAGTCTAATAGAGTTTTGTCAAGAGAACGCACTGGTCATAGCAAACTCCCTCTACCAACAACACAAGGAAAGACTCTACACGTGGACATCACCAGATGGTCAACACCGAAATCAGATTGATTATATTCTTTGCAGCCAAAGATGGAGAAGCTGTATCCAGTTAGCAAAAACAAGACCAGGAGCTGACTGTGGCTCAGATCATGAACCCCTTATTGCGAAATTCAGACTTAAATTGAAGAAAGTAGGGAAAACCCCTAGACCATTCAGATATGACCTCAATCAAATCCCTTAGGATTATACAGTGGAAGTGAGAAATAGATTTAAGGGACTAGATCTGATAGATAGAGTGCCTGATGAACTCTGGATTGAGGTTCGTGACATTGTACAGGAGACAGGGACCAAGAGCATCCCCATGGAAAAGAAATGCAAAAAAAGCAAAATGGCTGTCTGAGGTGGCCTTACAAATAGCTGTGAAAAGAAGAGAAGCGAAAAGCAAAGGAGAAAGTGAAAGATATAAGCATTAGAATGCAGAGTTCCAAAGAATAGCAAGGAGAGATAAGAAAGCCTTCCTCAGTGATCAATGCAAAGAAATAGAGGGAAACAACAGAATAGGAAAAACAAGAGATCTCTTCAAGAACATGAGAGATTCCAAGGGAACATTTCATGCAAAGATGGGCTCGATAAAGGACAGAAATGGTATGGACCTAACAGAAGCAGAAGATATTAAGAAGAGGTGGCAAGAATACACAGAAGAACTGTACAAAAAAGATCTTCACGACCAGGATATTCACGAAAATGTGATCACTGGCCTAGAGCCAGACATCTTGGAATGTGAAGTCAAGTGTGCCTTAGAAAGCAACACTACGAACAAAGCTAGTGGAAGTGATGGAATTCCAGTTGAGCTCTTTCAAATCTTGAAAGATGATGCTGTGAAAGTGCTGCACTCAATATGCCAACACATTTGGAAAACTCAGCAGTGACCACAGGACTGGAAAAGGTCAGCCTTCATTATAATACCAAAGAAAGGCAATGCCAAAGAATGCTCAAGCTACCGCACAATTGCACTCATCTCACACGCTAGTACAGTCATGCTCAAAATTCTCCAAGCCAGGCTTCAGCAATATGTGATCCGTGAACTCCAAGATGTTCAAGCAGGTTTTAGAAAAGGTAGAGGCACCAGAGATCAAATTGCCAACATCCGCTGGATCATGGAGAAAGCGAGAGAGTTCCAGAAAAACATCTATTTCTGCTTCATTGACTATGCCAAAGCCTTTGACTGTGTCGATCACAATAAACTGTGGAAGATTCTGAAAGAGATGGGAATCCCAGACCACCTGACCTGCCTCTTGAGAAACCTGTATGCAGGTCAGGAAGCAACAGTCAGAACTGTGCATGGAACAACAGACTGGTTCCAAATAGGAAAAGGAGTACGTCAAGGCTGTATATTGTAATCTGGCTTATTTAACTTATATGCAGAGTGCATCATGAGAAATGCTGGGCTGGAAGAAGAACAACTGGCATCAAGATTGCTGAGAGAAATATCAATAACCTCAGATATTCAGATGACACCACCTTTAGTGGAGAAAGTGAGGAGGACCTCAAAAGCCTCTTGATGAAAGTGAAAGAGGAGAGTGAAAAGGTTGGCTTTAAGCTCAACATTCAGAAAACAAAGGTGATGGAATCTGGTCCCAACACTTCACGGGAAATAGATGGATAAACAGTGGAAACAGTGTCACACTTTATTTTTGGGGGCTCCAAAATCACTGCAGATGCTGATTGAAGCCATGAAATTAAAGGTGCTTACTCCTTGGAAGGAAAGTTATGATCAACCTTGATAGTATATTAAAAAGCAGAGACATCACTTTGCCAAAAAGTTCCATCTAGTCAAAGCTATGGTTTTTCCCGTGGTCATGTATGGATGTGAGAGTTGGACTGTGAAGAAAGCTGATCGCCGAGGAACTGATGCTTTTGAACTGTGGTATTGGAGAAGACTCTTGAGAGTCCCTTAGACTGCAAGAAGATCCAACCAGTCCATTCTAAGGGAGATCAATCGTCGGTGTTCATTGGAAGGACTGATGCTAAAGCTGAAATTGCAGTACTTCGGCCACCTCCTGCGATGAGTTGACTCACTGGAAAAGATTCTGATGCTAGGAGAGGTTGGGGGCTGGAGGAGAAGGGGACGACAGAGAATGAGATGGCTGCATAGCATCACCGACTCTGTGGCCATGAGTTTGAGTGAACTCCGGGAGTTGGTGTAAGACAGGGAGGCCTAGCGTACAGTGATTCATGGGGTCGAGGAGAGTCGGACACGACTGAGCGACTGAACTGAACTGAACTGAATAAAGTGTGTCAAATACCCTTTTCCCTTTCAAGCGGGAATGTGGGATTTCTCTTGAGATTCTGCAGCGCAAAATTTCCTCATCTCGCATGGAGGGGATAATTTTTTGGTGTTTCACGAATTGGGTTGGGAAGCTGGGGGTACTTCTGCAGTTCCGACGAGGACCTCTGGAACACACTCGAGTTACTTCAGGGAAGTCTGGTCCCATTTTGTGCTGGAAGGGGAAATTCCGTATTACTCTCGAACCCTTTAATATGAATAGGGCCTCTTCTCGAATAGTGTCCATAATGTGTGTTCTCCTCCCAATGGGGACGGCTGTGTGAGGGAACTTTCTGAGTTGCATAAAGGGTGTTTAGTACCCTTTTGCCTTTTATGAGGAAATGTGATATTTCTCTTGAGATTCTGCATCACAAAATTTCCTCATCTCGCATTGAGGGGATAATTTTGTGGTGTTTCTCGAGTTGCGGCGGGAAGTTGGGGGTGCTTCTCGAGTTGCGACGAGGACCTCAGGAACTTGCTCGGGTTGCTTCAGGGAAGTCAGGTCCCCTTTTGTTTTGGAAGGGAACTTCCTGTTTACACTCGAGCCGTTAAATGTGAACAGGGGCTCATCTAGAATTGAGTCCATAAAGTGTGTTCTCTTCTCCAATGGGGACTGATGTTAGTGAAGTTCCTGAGTCGCATAAAGTGTTTCAAGTACACTTTTACCTTTCAAGAGGGAATGTGGTATTTCTCCTGAGATTCTTCAGCAAAAAATTTCCTCATCTCGCATTGAGGGGATAATTTTGTGGTGTTTCTCGAGTTGTAGCGGGAAGCTTAGGGTACTTCTCGAATTGCTACGGGAACCTCAGGAACTCGCTCGGGTTGCTTCAGGGAAGTCAGGTCCCCTTTTGCGTTGGAAGGGCAACTTCAGGTTTACTCTCGACCCGTTAAATGGAAATAGGGGCTCATCTCGAATTGAGTCCATAAAGTGTGTTCTTCTGTCCAATGGGGACCGCTGCGTGAGGGAAATTTCTGAGTCGCATAAAGGGTGTCAAGTACCCTTTTGCCTTTCAAGAGGTAATGTGGTTTTAATCTTGAGATTCTGCAGCGCAAAATTTCCTCATCTCGCATTAAGTCTATAATATTGTGGTGTTTCTATAGTTGCGGGGAGAAGCTGGGGGTACTTCTCGAAGTGCTTCAGGGATCTCAGGAACTCGCTCGGGTTGATTCTGAGAAGTGAGGTCCCCTATCCTTTTGGAATAGGAACGTCCGGTTTGCTCTCTAGCTGTTAAATGGGAATAGGGCCTCCTCTGGAATTGAGTCCTTAAAGTGTGTTCTCCTCTCCAATGGGGACGGCTGTGTGAAAGAAATTTTTGAGTCGCATAAATGGTGTCAAGTACCCTTTTGCCTTTCAAGAGGGAATGTGGTATTTCTCTTGAGATGCAGCACAAAATTTCCTCACCTCGAAATGTGGGGAAAATTTTGTGGTTTTTCTCGTGTTGTGGCGGGAAGCTGGGGTAACTGCTCGAGTTGCGACGGGGACCCAAGGAAGTCGCCATGGTTGCTTCAGGGAAGTCAGGTCCCCATTGGAGTTGGAAGGGGAACTTCCGGTTTACTCTCGAGCCCTTAAATGTGAACAGGGGCTCATCACCTATTGAGTCCATAAAGTGTGTTCTCCTATCCAATGGGGACGGCTGTGTGAGGGAACTTTCTGAGTCGCATAAAGGGTGTTCTGTACCCTTTGCCTTGCAGGAAGGAATGTGTTATTTCTCTTGAAATTCTGCAGCGCAAAAGTTCCTCATCTTGCATTGAGGGAATAATTTTGTGCTGTATCTCGAGTTGCGGTGGGAATCTGGGGGTACTTCTCGAGTTACGATGGGGACTTCAGGACCTCGCTCGGGTTGCTTCAGGCAAGTCAGGTCCTCTTTGCTGTTGGAAGGGGAACTTCCGGATTCCTATTGAGCCCTTAAATGTGAACAGGGACTCATCTCGAATTGAGTCCATAAAGTGTGTTCTCTCCAATGGGGAGGGCTCTATGAGGAAACTTTCTGAGTCGAATAAAGGGTGTAAAGCAACTTTTTGAATTTCAAGAGGGAATGTGGTATTTTTCTTGAGATTCTGCATCGCAAAAATTCCTCATCTCGCATTGAGGGGATAATTTTTTGGTGTATCTCGAGTTGCGGCAGGAAGCTGGGGGTGCTTCTCGACTTGCATCGGGGACCTCAGGAACTCGATGGGGTTGCTTCAGGGAAGTTAGTTCCCCTTTGGTGCTGGAAGGGGAACTTCAGGTTTCCTCTCGAACCCTTCAATGTGAACAGGGGCTCATCTCGAATTGAGTCCATAAAGTGTGTTCTCTTCTCCAATGGGGACGGCTGTTTCAGAAAAATTTCTGTGTCAAATAAAGGGTGTCAAGTACCATTTTCCCTTTCAAAAGGGAATGTGGTATTTCTCTTGAGATTCTGCATCGCATAAATTCCTCATCTCACAATTAGGGGATAATTTTTGGTGTTTCTCGAGTTTCGGCGGGAAACTGGGAATGCTACGTGAGTTCCAACGGGGACATCAGGAACTCGCTGGGGTTGCTTCAGGGAAGTCAGGTCCCCTTTGGTGTTGGAAGGGGTACTTCCTGTTTCCTCTTGAGCCCTTAAATGTGAACAGGGGCTCATTTCGAATTGAGTCCATAAAGTGTGTTCACCTCTTCAAAGAGGACGGCTTTGTGAGGGAAATTTCTGAGTCGAATAAAGGGTTTCAAGTACCTTTTTGCCTTTCAAGAGGGAATGTGGTATTTCTCTTGAGGTTCTTCATGGCAAAATTTCCTCATCTCGCATTGAGGGGATAATTTTGAGGTGTTCACGAGTTGTGGCAGGAAGCTGGGGGTGCTTCTCGAGTTGTGACGGGGACCTCAGGAACTCGCTGGGGTTGCTTCAGGGAAGTCAGGTCCCCTTTGGTGTTGGAAAGGGACTTCCGATTTCCACTCGAGCCCTTAAATGTGCACAGGGGCTCATCTCGAATTGAGTCCATAAAGTGTGTTCTCCTCTCCAATGGGGACGGCTTTTTGAGGGAAATTTCTGAGTCGAATAAAGGGTGTCAAGTACCTTTTTGCCTTTCAAGAGGGAATGTGGTATGTCTCTTGAGATTCTGCATCGCAAAATTTTCTCAATTCACATTGAGGAGATAATTTTGTGGTGTTTCTCGAGTTATGGCGGTAAGCTAGGGGTGCTTCTCGAGTTGCAATGGGGACCTCAGGAACTCGCTGGGGTTGCTTCAGGGAAGTCAGGTCCGCTTTGGTGTTGGAAGGGGAAATGCCGGTTTCCTCTCGAGCACATAAATGTGAACAGGGGCTCATCTCGAATTGAGTCCATAAAGTGTGTTCTCCTCTCCAAAGTGACGGCTGTGTGAGGGAACTTTCTGAGTCGAATAAAGGGTGCCAAGTACCTTTTTGCCTTTCAAGAAGGAATGTGGTATTTCTCTTGAGATTCTGCATCGCAAAATTTCCTAATCCCGCATTGAGTGGATAATTTTGAGGTGTTTCCCGAGTTGCTGCGGGAAGCTGGGGGTGTTTCTCGAGTTGCCACGGGGACCTCAGGAACTCGCTGGGATTGCTTCAGGGAAGTCAGGTCCCCTTTGGTGTTGGAAGGGGAACTTCCGGTTTCCTCTCAAGCCCTTAAATGTGCACAGGGGCTCATCTCGAATTGAGTCCATAAAGTGAGTTCTCCTCTTCAAAGGGACGGCTGTGTGAGGGAACGTTCTGAATCGAATAAAGGGTGTCAAGTACCTTTTTGCCTTTCAAGAGGGTATGTGATATTTCTCTTAAGATTATGGATAGCAAAATTTCTTCATCTCGCATTGAAGGGATAATTTTGTGGTGTTTCTCTATTTGCGGCCGGAAATTGGAGGTGCTTCTCGAGTTTGAACGGGATATCAGGAAATCTCTCAGGTTGCTTCTGGGAAGTCAGGTCCCCTTTGGTGTTGGAAGGGGAACTTCCGGTTTCCTCTCGAGCCCTTTAATGTGAACAGCGGCTCATCTCTAATTGAGTCCATAAAGTGTGTTCTCCTCTCCAATGGGGATGGATGTTAGGGAACTTTCTGAGTGGCACAAAGAAAGTAAGGTACCCTTTTGCCTTTCAAGAGGGAATGTGGGAATTTTCTTCCAATCTGCAGCGCAAAATGACCTCATCTCGAATTGAGGTGATAATTTTGTGGTGTTGGTCAAGTTGCCGGCGGAAGCAGTGATTACTTCTCGAGTTGCGACGGGGACCTCAGTAACTCACTCACTTGCTTCAGTGATGTCAAGTCCCCTTTGATGTTGGAAGGGGTACATCCGGATTTCTCTCAAGCCGTTAAATTGGAATATTAGCTCTTCTCGATTTCAGTCTATAAAGTGTGTTCCCCTCTCCACGAGGACGGACGTTAGGGACCATTCTGAGTCGCCTAAATGGTGTCAAGTACCCTTTTGCCTCAAGCGGGAATGTGAGATTTCTCTTGAGATTCTGCAGGGCAAAATTACCTCATCTCACACTGAGAGCATAATTTTGTGGTGTTTCTCGAGTTGAGGCAGGAAGCAGGTTGTACGTCTCGAGTTGCGACGGGGAACTCAGGAACTCCCTCGGGTTGCTTCAGGGAAGTCAAGTCCCCTTTTTGTTGGAAGGGGATTTTCCGGATTACTCACGAGCTGTTAAATGAGAATATTGCCTCTTTTCGATTTATGTCCATAAATTGTGTTATCCTCTCCACTGAGGATGGATGTTAGGGATCATTCTAAGTCGCCTAAAGGGAGTCAAAACCATTTTGCCTTTCAAGCGGGAATGTGGGATTTCTCTTGAGATTATGCAGCGCAAAATTTCCTCATGTCTCATTGAGGGATAATATTGTGGTGTTTCTCGTCTTGCGGAGGGAAGCTAGGGGTACTTCTCGAGTTGCGAAGGGGACCTCAGGAAATCATTCGAGTTACTGCAGGGAAGCCAGGTCCCCTTTTGTGCTGGAAGGGTAACTTCTGGATTACTCTAGAACCCTTTAATGGGAATAGGGCCTCTTCTCGAATTGAGTCCATAAATTGTGTTCTCCTCTCCATTGGGGACGGGTATTAGGGAAATTTCTGAGTGGCATAAAGTTTGTCAAGTACACTTTTGCCTTTCAAGCGGGAATGGGCGATTTGTCTTGAGATTCTGCAGCGCAAAATTACCTCATCTCTCATTGACGGGATAATTTTGTGGTGTTTCTTGTGTTGAGGTGGGAAGCAGAGGGTACATTTCGAGTTGCAACAGGGACCTCAGGAACTCGCTCCGGTTGCTTCAGGGAAGTCAAGTCCCCTTTTGTGTTGATAGGGGAACTTCCGGATATCTCTCGAGCCGTCAGATAGGAATATTGCCTCTTCTCGATTTGAGTCGATAAAGTGTGTTCTCCTCTCAAATGAGGACGGTTTTAGGGGCCATTCTTAGTCGTCTAAAGAGAGTCAAGTACCCTTTTGCCTTTCAAGTGGGAATGTGGGATTTCTCGTGGGATTCTGCAGGACGAAATTTACTCAACTCGCATTGAGGGGATAATTTTGTGGTGTTTCTGGAATTGCGGCGGGAACCTGGGGGTACTTCTCCAGTTGCGACGGAACCTCAGGAACTCACTCGAGTTACTTCAGGGAAGTCAGGTCCCCTTTTTTGCTGTAAGGGAACTTCCGGATTACTCTAGAGCACTTTAGTGGGAATAGGGCCTCTTCTCGAGTCCATAAAATGTGTTCTCCTCTCCAATAAGGACGGTTTTTCGGGACCATCCTGAGTCGCCTAAGGGGAGTAAAGTACCCTTTTGCCTTTCAAGCGGGAATGTGGGATTTCTCTTTAGATTCTGTAGCACAGAATTTCATGTCGCATTGAGTGGATAATTTTATGATGTATCTCGAATTGCGGCGGGAAGCTGTGGGTACTTCTCCAGTTGCGAGGGGACCTCAGGAACTCACTCACTTGCTTCAGTAAAGTCAAGTCCCCTTTGGTATTGGAAGGGGAACTTCCGGATTACTCTCGAGCTGTTAAACGGTAATATTCAGTTCAGTTCAGTTCAGTACAGTTCAGTCGCTCAGTCGTGTCCGACACTTTGCGACCCCATGAGTCACAGCACGTCAGGCCTCCCTATCCATCACCAACTCCCGGAGTACACTCAAACTCATGTCCACAGAGTCGGTGATGCCATCCAGCCATCTCATTCTCTGTCGTCCCTTTCTCCTCCCGCCCCCATCCTTTCCCAGCATCAGAGTCTTTTCCAGTGAGTCAATTCGTCGCATGAGGTGGCCAAAGTATTTCAGTTTCAGGTTTAACATCAGTCCCTCCAATGAACATCCAGGATTGATCTCCTCTAGAATGGACTGGTTGGATCTCCTTGCAGTATAAGGGACTCTCAAGAGTCTTCTCCAGCACCACAGTTCAAAAGCATCGATTCTTCAGCGATCAGCCTTCTTCACAGTCCAACTCTCACATCCATACATGACCACGGGAAAAACCATTGCCTTGACTAGACGGAGCTTGGTTGGCAAAGTAATGTCTCTGCTTTTTAATATACTACCAAGGTTGGTCATAACTTTCCTTCCAAGGAGCAAGGGTCTTTTAATTTCATGGCTGCAATCAGCATCTGCAGTGATTTTGGAGCCCAAAAAAATAAAGTCTGACACTGTTTCCACTGTTTTTCCATCTATTTCCCATGAGGTGATGGGACCAGATGCCATGATCTTTGTTTTCTGAATGTTGAGCTTCAAGCCAACCTTTTCACTCTCCTCTTTCACTTTCATCAAGAGGCTTTTGAGTTCCTCTTCACTTTCTGCCATAAGGGTAGTGTCATCTGCATATCTGAGGTTATTGATATTTCTCCCAGCAATCTTGATTCCAGCTTGTGCTTCTTCCAGCCCAGCGTTCCTCATGATGTACTCTGCATATAAGTTAAATAAGCAAGGTGACAATATACAACCTTGACGTACTCCTTTTCCTTTTTGGAACCAGTCTGTTGTTCCATGTCCAGTTCTAACAGTTGCTTCCTGACCTGCATACAGGTTTCTCAAGAGGCAGGTCAGGTGGTCTGGGATTCCCATCTCTTTCAGAATCTTCCACAGTTTATTGTGATCCACACAGTCAAAGGCTTTGGCATAGTCAATAAAGCAGAAATAGATGTTTTTATGAAACTCTCTCGCTTTCTCCATGATCCAGCGGATGTTGGCAATTTGATCTCTGGTGCCTCTGCCTTTTCTAAAACCTGCTTGAACATCTGGGAGTTCACGGATCACATATTGCTGAAGCCTGGCTTGGAGAATTTTGAGCATGACTTTAATAGCGTGTGAGATGAGTGCAATTGTGCAGTAGTTTGAGCATTCTTTGGCATTGCCTTTCTTTGGGATTGGAATGAAGACTGACCTCTTCCAGTCCTGTGGCCACTGCTGAGTTTTCCAAATCTGCTGGCATATTGAGTGCAGCACTTTCACAGCATCATCTTTCAAGACTTGAAATAGCTCAACTAGAATTACATCACCTCCACTAGCTTTGTTCATAGTGATGCTTTCTAAGGCCCACTTGACTTCCCATTCCAAGATGTCTGGCTCTAGGCCAGTGATCACATCATCGTGACTATCTTAGTCGCGAAGATCTTTTTTTACAGTTCTTCTGTGTATTCCTGCCACCTCTTCTTAATATCTTCTGCTTCTGTTAGGTCCATACCATTTCTGTCCTTTATTGAGCCCATCTTTGCATGAAATGTTCCCTTGGAATCTCTCATGTTCTTGAAGAGATCTCTTGTTTTTCCTATTCTGTTGTTTTCCTCTATTTCTTTGCATTGATCACTGAGGAAGGCTTTCTTATCTCTCCTTGCTATTCTTTGGAAGTCTGCATTCAGATGCTTATATCTTTCCTTTTCTCCTTTGCTTTTCGCTTCTCTTCTTTTCACCGCTATTTGTAAGGCCTCCTCAGACAGCCATTTTGCTCTTTTGCATTTCTTATCCATGGGGATGGTCTTGGTCCCTGTCTCCTGTACAATGTCAGGAACCTCCGTCCAGAGTTTATCAGGCACTCTATCAATCAGATCTAGTCCCTTAAATCTATTTCTCACTTCCACTGTATAATCATAAGGGATTTGATTGAGGTCATATCTGTATGGTCTAGGGGTTTTTCCTACTTTCTTCAATTTAAACTGAATTTCGCAATAAGGAGTTCATGATCTGAGCCACAGTCAGCTCCTGGTCTTGTTTTTGCTAACTGTATACAGCTTCTCCATCTTTGGCTGCAAAGAATATAATCAATCTGATTTCGGTGTTGGCCATCTGGTGATGTCCACCTGTAGAGTCTTCTCTTGCGTTGTTTGAAGAGGGTGTTTGCTATCACCAGTGCATTCTCTTGACAAAACTCTATTAGCCTTTGCCCTGCTTCATTCTGCGCTCCAAGGCCAAATTTGCCTGTTACTCCAGGTGTTTCTTGACTTCCTACTTTTGCATTCCGGTCCCCTTTAATGAAAAGGACATCTTTTTTGGGTGTTAGTTCCAAAAGGTCTTGTAGGTCTTCATAGAACCGATTAACTTCGGCTTCTTCAGCATTACTGGTTGGGGTATAGGCCTGGATTACTGTAATATTGAATGGTTTGCCTTGGAAACGAACAGAAATCATCCTGTCATTTTTAAAATTGCATCCAAGTACTGCATTTCGGACTCTTTTGTTGACCATGATGGCTACTCCATTTCTTCTAAGGGATTCCTGCACACAGTAGTAGATATAATGGTCATCTGAGTTAAATTCACCCATTCTTGTCCATTTTAATTCACTGATTCCTAGAATGTCAACGTTCACTCTTGCCATCTCCTATTTGACCACTTCCAATTTGCCTTGATTCATGGACGTAACATTCCAGGTTCCTATGCAATACTGCTCTTTAAAGCACCGGACCTTGCTTCTATCACTGGTCACATCCACAACTGGGTATTGGTTTTGCTTTTGCTCCATCCCTTCATTCCTTTTAGAGTTATTTCTCCACTGATCTCCAGTAGCATACCGGGCACCTACCAACCTGGGGAATTTCTCATTCAGTATCCTATCATTTTGCCCTTTGTTACTGTTCATGGGGTTCTCACGGCAAGGATACTGAAGTGGTTTGCCATTCCCTTCTCCAGTGGACCACATTCGACTGTGGTCCATGTGATCAGATCGGCTAGTTTCCTGTGATTATGATTTCAGTTTGTCTGCCCTCTGGTGCCCCCTAGCAATACCTACCGTCTTATTTGGGTTTCTCTTACCTTGGTCGTGAAAAATCTCTTCACAGCCACTCCAGCAAAGTGCAGCCGCTGTACGTTACCTTGGGTGAGGGGTATCTCCTCAAGGCAGCCCCTCTTGACCTTGAACGTGGAGTAGATCCTCTCGGCCCTCCTGTGGCTGCGCAGCCACCGCCTGTTGGATGTGGGGTAGCTCCTCTCGGCCGCTGGCCCAGGCCTCAGGTGTCGGGTAGCTCCTCACGGCCGCACCTCTTTGCGTCGTTCATTGCGCCCTGGCCCGGCGTCCCTCGCGTCGCGTCTGAGCCCCCGGGCCCGGCGTCCCACGCGTCGCGTCTGCGCCGCCAGGGCAGGCGTCTCTCGCGTCGCGTCTGCGCCGCCGGGGCCTGCGTCTCTCGCGTCGCGCCTGCGCCGCCGGGGCCGGCGTCTCTCAAATGGGAATATTAGCTCTTCTCTATTTCAGTCTATAAAGTGTGTTCTCCTCTCCACTGAGGACGGATGTTAGGGACCATTCTGAGTCGCCTAAACGGTGTCAAATACCCTTTTACCTTTCAAGCGGGAATGTGGAATTTCTCTTGAGATTCTGCAGTGCAAAATTTCCTCATCTCGCATTGTGGGGATAATTATGTGGTGTTTCTCGAGTTGCGATGGGGACCTCAGAAACTTACTCGAGTTACTTCAGGGAATCCGGTCCCATTTGTGCTGGAAGGGGAACTTCCGGATTACTCTCGAGACCTTTAATGGGAATAGGGCCTCTTTTGTAGTTGAGTCCATAAAGTGTGTTATTCTCTCCAATGCGAACGGATATTATTGAACTTTCTGAGTGGCATAAAGTGTGTCAAGTACTCTTTTTCCTTTCAAGCGGTAATGTGGGATATATCTTGAGATTCTGCAGCGCAAAATAACCTCATCTCACATTGAGGGGATAATTTTGTGGTGTTTCTCCGGTTGTGGTGGGAAGCAGGGGGCAATTCTCTAGCTATGGCGGGGACCTCAGGAACTCGCTCGGGTTGCTTCAGGGAAGTCAAGTCGCCTTTTGTGTTGGAAGGGGAAATTCCGGATTCCTGTCGAGACGTTAAAAGGGAATATTGCCTCCTCTCCATTTGAGTCCATAAAATATGTTCTCCTCTCCACTGAGGATGGATGTTAGGGAACATTCTGAGTCGCCTAAAGGGAGTCAAGTACCCTTTTGACTTTCAAGCGGGAATGTGGGATTTCTCTTCAGATTCTGCAGCGCAAAATTTCCTCATCTCCCATTGAGGGGATAATATTGTGGTGTTTCTCGGGTTGCGGCGGGAAGCTGTTGGTACTTTTCGAGGTGCGGCGGGGACCTCAGGAACTCGCTTGGGTTGCTTCAGGGAAGTCAAGTCCTTTTTTGTGTTGGAAGGGGAACTTCCGGATTACTCTCGAGCTGTTAAATGGGAAAAATGCCTCTTCTCGATTTGAGTCCATAAACTGTGTTTTCCTCTCCACTGAGGAAGGATGTTAGGGAACATTCTGAGTCGCATAAACGGAATCAGTACCCTTTTGCCTTTCAAGCAAAAATGTAGGATTTCTCTTGAGATTTGCAGCGCAAAATTTCCTCATCTCGCAGTGAGGGGAATATTTTGTGGTGTTTCTCGAATTGCTGCGGGACGCTGGGGGTACTTCTTGAGTTTAGATGGCGACCTCAGGAACTCACTCGAGTTTCTTCAGGGAAGTCAGGTCCCCATTTGTGCTGGAAGGGGAACTTCCGGATTAGTCTCGAGCCCTTTAATAGGAATAGGGCCTCTTCTGGAGTTGAGTCCATAAAGTGTGTATGCCTCTCCAATGGGGACGGATGTTAGGGAACATTCTGAGTGGCATAAAGTTTGTCAAGTTCCCTTTTGCTTTCAAGCGGGAATGCGGGATTTCTCTTGAGATTCTACAGCAGAAAATTACCTCATCTCGCACTGAGGGGATAATATTGTGTCATTTCTCGAGTTGGGGCGGGAAGCAGGGGGTACTTCTGGAGTTGAGACGGGACCATCAGGAACTCTCTCAGGTTGCTTCAGGGAAGTCAAGTCCTTTTTTGTGTTGGAAGCAGAACTTCTTGATTACTCTCGAGCCTTTAAATGGGAATATAGCCTCTTTTCGATTTGAGTCCATGAAGTGTGTTTTCCTCTCCACTGAGGACGGATGTTAGGGAACATTCTGAGTCGCCTAAAGGGAGTCAGGTACCATTATGCCTTTCAAGTGGGAATGTGGGATATTTCTTGAGATTCTGCAGCGCAAAATTTCCTCATCTCGCATTGAGGGGATAATTTTGTTGTGTTTCTCCAGTTGCGAAGGGGACCTCAGGAACTTTCTCGAGTTACTTCAGGGAATCAGGCCCCTTTTTTCCTGGAAGGAAAACTTCCGAATTACTCTTGAGCCCTTTAATGGGAATAGGGCCTCTTCTGGGTTTGAGTCCATAAAGTGTATTATCCTCTCCACTGAGGACGAATGTTAGGGACCATTCTGAGTCGGCTAAAGGGAGTCAAGTACCCTTTTGCCTTTCAAGCGGATATCTGGGATTTCACTTGAGATTTTGCAGCACAAAATTTCCTCATCTCACATTGTGGTTAAAATTTTGTGGTGTTTCTCCAATTGCGATGGGGACCTCAGAAACTTACTCGAGTTACTTCAGGGAATTAGGTCCCATTTGTGCTGGAAGGGGAACTTCCGGAATACTTTTGAGCCCTTTAATGGGAATAGGGCCTCTTCTCCAGTTGAGTCCTTGAAGTGTGTTATCTTCTCCAATGGGGACGGATATTATTGAACTTTCTGAGTGGCATAAAGTGTGTCAAGTACGCTTTTGCCTTTCAAGCGGGAATGTGGGATTTCTCTTCAGATTCTGCAGCGCAAAAAACCTCCTCTCTCATTGAGGGGATAATTTTGTGGTGTTTCTCGAATTGCGGCGGAAGCTGGGGGTACTTCTCGAGTTGCGGCGGGGACCTCAGGAACTCGCTCGGGTTGGTTCAGGGAAGTCAAGTCCCCTTTTGTGTCGGAAGGGGAACTTCCGGAATACTCTCGAGCCATTAAAAGGGAATATTGCCTCTTCTCCATTTGAGTCCATAAAATAAGTTCTCCTCTCCACTGAGGATGGATGTTAGGGAATATTCTGAATCGCATAAAGGGAGTCAAGTACCCTTTTGCCTTTCAAGCGGGAATGTGGGATTTCTCTTGAGATTCTGCAGCGCAAATTTTCCTCATCTCTTATTGAGGGGATAATTTTGTGGTGTGTCTCGAATTGAGGCGGGAAGATGGGAGTACTTCTGGAGTTGCGACTGGGACCTCAGGAACTCACTCCAGTTACTTCAGGGAAGTCAGGTCCCCTTTTGTTTTTGAAGGGGAGCTTCCGGATTACTCTGGAGCCCTTTAAATGAGATAGGGCCTCTTCTGGAGTTGAGTCCATAAAGTGTGTTCTCCTCTCCAATGGGGAAGGATGTTAGGGAACTTTCTGAGTGACATAAAGGGAGTCAAGTACGCTTTTGCCTTTCAATTGGGAATGTGGGATTTCTCTTCAGATTCTGCAGCGCAGAGTTTCCTCCTCTCGCATTGAGGAGATAATTTTGTGGTGTTTCCCGCATTTCGGCGGGAAGCTGTGGGTACTTCTCGAGTTTCAACGGGGACCTCAGGAACTCACTGGAGTTACTTCAGGGAAGTCAGTTCCCCCATTGTGCTGGACGGGGAACTTCCGGATTACTCTCGAGCCCTTTAATGGGAATAGGGGCTCTTCTGGAGTTGAGTCCATAAATTGAGTACGCCTCTGCAATGGGGACGGATTTTAGGGAACTTTCTGAGGGGCATAAAGTATGCCAAGTTCACTTTTGCTTTTCAAGCGGAAATGTGGGATTTCCCTTGAGATTCTGCAGCGCAAAATTACCTCATGTCGCATTGAGGGGATAATATTGTGTTGTTTCTCGAGTTGTGGTGGGAAGTAGGGGATACTTCTGGAGTTGAAACGGGAACCTAAGGAACTCTCTCGGTTTGCTCCAGGGAAGTCAAGTCCCCTTTTGTGTTGGAAGGGGAACTTCTTGATTACTCTTGAGCCTTTAAATGGGAATATATCCTCTTCTCGATTTGAATGTATGAAGAGTGTTCTCCTCTCCACTGAGGATGGATGTTAGGGAACATTCTGAGTCGCATAAAGGGAGTCAAGTACCCTTTTGCCTTTCAAGCAGGAATGTGGGATTTCTCTTGAGATTCTGCAGGGAAAATTTTCCTCTTCTTGCATTGAGGGTATATTTTGTGGTGTTTCTCCAGTTGCGTCGGGAAGAGGGGGTATGTCTCGAGATGCGGCGGGGACCTCAGGAACTCGCTCGGGTTGCTTCAGAGAAGTCAAGTCCCCTTTTGTATTGGAAGGGGAACTTCCGGATTACTCTCGAGACGTTAAAAGGGAATATTGCCTCCTCTCCATTTGAGTCCATAAAATGTGTTCTCCTCTCCACTGAGGACAGATGTTAGGGAACATTCTGAGTGGCATAAAGTGTGTCAAGTTCCCTTTTGATTTCAAGCGGGAATGCGGGAGTTCTCTTGAGATTCTACAGCAGAAAATTACCTTATCTCGCACTGAGGGGATAATATTGTGTCGTTTCTCAAGTTGGGGCCGGAAGCAGAGGATACTTCTGGAGTTGAGACGGGACCCTCAGGAACTCGCTCAGGTTGCTTCAGGGAAGTCAAGTAATTTTTTGTGTTGGAAGGGGAACTTCTTGATTACTCTCGAGCCTTTAAATGGGAATGTAGCCTCTTTTGGATTTGAGTCCATGAAGTGTGTTTTCCTCTCCAATGAGGAAGGATGTTAGGGAACATTCTGAGTCGCCTAAAGGGAGTCAGGTACCCTTATGCCTTTTAAGATGGAATGTGGGATTTCTCTTGAGATTCTGCAGCACAAGATTTCCTCATCTCACATTGAGGGGATAATTTTGTGGTGTTTCTCGAGTTGTGGCAGGAAGCAGGGAGTACTTCTCTAGTTCCAGCGTGGACCTCAGGAATTCCCTCAGGTTGCTTCAGGGAAGTCAAGTCCCCTTTTGGGATGGAAGGGGAACTTCCGATTGACTCTCGAGCTGTTAAATATTAATAATGCCTCTTCTCGATTTGAGTCCATAAAGTGTGTTTTCCTCTCCACTGAGGAAGGATGTTAGGGAACATTCTGAGTCGCCTAAAGGGAGTCAAATACACTTTTGACCTTCAAGCGGGAATGTGGGATTTCTCTTGAGCTTCTGCAGTGCAAAATTTCCTCATCTCGCATTGAGGGGATAATTTTGTTGTGTTTCTCGAGTTGCGATGGGGACCTCAGGAACTTTCTCGAGTTACTTCAGGGAATCAGGCCCCTTTTTTCCTGGAAGGAGAACTTCCGGATTACTCTTGAGCCCTTTAATGGGAATGTGGCCTCTTCTTGAGTTGAGTCCATAAAGTGTTTTCCTCTCCAGTGAGGACAAATGTTAGGGACCATTCTGAGTCGCCTAAAGGGAGTCAAGTAACCTTTTCCCTTTCAAGCAGAAATGTGGGATTTCACTTAAGATTCTGCAGCGCAAAATTTCCTCATCTCACATTGTGGGGATAATTTTGTGGTGTTTCTCGAGTTGCGAATACCTCAGAAACTTACCCGAGTTACTTCAGGGAATCAGGTGACATTCGTGCTGGAAGGGGAACTTCCGGAATACTTTTGAGCCCTGTAATGGGAATAGGGCCTCTTCTCCAGTTGAGTCCCTAAAGTGTGATTTCCTCTCCAATGGAGACAGATCTTAGGGAACTTTCTCAGTGGCATAAAGTGTGTCAAGTAAGCTTTTGCCTTTCAATGGTAATGTGGATTTTCTTTTGAGATTCTGCAGCGCAAAATTTCCTCATCTCGCATTGAGGTGATAATTTTGTGGTGTTTCTCCAGTTGTGGTGGGAAGCAGGCGGCACTTCTCTAGCTATGGCGGGGACCTCAGGAACTCGCTCGGGTTGCTTCAGGGAAGTCAAGTCGCCTTTTGTGTTGGAAGAGGAACTTCCAGATTACTGTCCAGACGTTAAAAGAGGATATTGCCTCCTCTCCATTTAAGTCCATAAAATATGTTCTCCTCTCCACTGAGAATGGATGTTAGGGAACATTCTGAGTCGCCTAAAGGGAGTCAAGTACCCTTCCGCCTTTCAAGCGGGAATGTGGGATTTCTCTTGGGATTCTGCAGCGTAAAATTTCCTCATCTCCCATTGAGGGGATAATTTTGTGGTGTTTCTCGAGTTGCGGCGGGAAGCTGGGGGTACTTCTCGAGTTGTAGTGGGGACCTCAGGAACTCGCTTGGGTTGCTTCAGGGAAGTCAAGTCCTTTTTTGTGTTGGAAGGGGAACTTCCGGATTACTCTCGAGCAGTTAAATGGGGAAAAAGCCTCTTCTCGATTTGAGTCCATAAAGTGTGTTTTCCTCTCCACTGAGGAAGGATGTTAGGGAACATTCTGAGTCGCATAACGGTAGTCAGGACCCTTTTGCCTTTCAAGTCGGAATGTAGGATTTCTCTTGAGATTCTGCACTGCAAAATTTCCTCATCTCTCATTGAGGGGAATATTTTGTGGTGTTTCTCGAATTGCGGTGGGGCGCTGGGGGTACTTCTTGAGTTTAGATGGGAACCTCAGGAACTCACACGAGTTTCTTCAGGGAAGTCAGGTCCCCTTTTGTGCTGGAAGGGTAACTTCTGGATTAGTCTCAAGCCCTTTAATGGGAATAGGTCCTCTTCTCGAGTTGAGTCCATAAACTGTGTTCTCCTCTCCAATGGGAAAGGATGTTAGGGAACTTTCTGAGTGACATAAAGGGAGTCAAGTACACTTTTGCCTTTCAATTGGGAATGTAGGATTTATCTTCAGATTCTGCATCGCAAAGTTTCCTCATCTCGCATTGAGGGGACAATTTTGTGGTGTTTCCCGAATTTCGGCGGGAAGAGGGGGGTACTTCTCGAGTTTCAACGGGGACCTCAGGAACTCACTGAAGTTACATTAGGGATTCAGGCCCCCTTTAGTGCTGGACGGGGAACTTCCGGATTACTCTTGAGGCCTTTAAGGAAATACGGGTTCTTCAGGAGTAGAGTCCATAAATTGTGTATGCCTCTGCAATGGGGATGGATTTTAGGGAACTTTCTGAGGAGTATAAAGTATGCCAAGTTCCCTTTTGCCTTTCAAGCGTTAATATGGGATTTCTCTTGAGATTGTGCAGAATAGGAAAAACAAGAGATCTCTTCAAGAACATGAGAGATTCCAAGGGAACATTTCATGCAAAGATGGGCTCGATAAAGGACAGAAATGGTATGGACCTAACAGAAGCAGAAGATATTAAGAAGAGGTGGCAAGAATACACAGAAGAACTGTACAAAAAAGATCTTCACAACCAGGATATTCACGAAAATGTGATCACTGGCCTAGAGCCAGACATCTTGGAATGTGAAGTCAAGTGTGCCTTAGAAAGCAACACTACGAACAAAGCTAGTGGAAGTGATGGAATTCCAGTTGAGCTCTTTCAAATCTTGAAAGATGATGCTGTGAAAGTGCTGCACTCAATATGCCAACACATTTGGAAAACTCAGCAGTGGCCACAGGACTGGAAAAGGTCAGCCTTCATTCTAATCCCAAAGAAAGGCAATGCCAAAGAATGCTCAAGCTACCGCACAATTGCACTCATCTCACACGCTAGTACAGACATGCTCAAAATTCTCCAAGCCAGGCTTCAGCAATATGTGATCCGTGAACTCCCAGATGTTCAAGCAGGTTTTAGAAAAGGTAGAGGCACCAGAGATCAAATTGCCAACATCCGCTGGATCATGGAGAAAGCGAGAGAGTTCCAGAGAAACATCTATTTCTGCTCCATTGACTATGCCAAAGCCTTTGACTGTGTCGATCACAATAAACTGTGGAAGATTCTGAAAGAGATGGGAATCCCAGACCACCTGACCTGCCTCTTGAGAAACCTGTATGCAGGTCAGGAAGCAACAGTCAGAACTGTGCATGGAACAACAGACTGGTTCCAAATAGGAAAAGGAGTACGTCAAGGCTGTATATTGTAATCTGGCTTATTTAACTTATATGCAGAGTGCATCATGAGAAATGCTGGGCTGGAAGAAGAACAACTGGCATCAAGATTGCTGAGAGAAATATCAATAACCTCAGATATGCAGATGACACCACCTTTAGGGCAGAAAGTGAGGAGGATCTCAAAAGCCTCTTGATGAAAGTGAAAGAGGAGAGTGAAAAGGTTGGCTTGAAGCTCAACATTCAGAAAACAAAGGTGATGGAATCTGGTCCCAACACTTCACGGGAAATAGATGGAAAAACAGTGGAAACAGTGTCACACTTTATTTTTGGGGACTCCAAAATCACTGCAGATGCTGATTGAAGCCATGAAATTAAAGGCGCTTACTCCTTGGAAGGAAAGTTATGATCAACCTTGATAGTATATTAAAAAGCAGAGACATCACTTTGCCAAAAAAGCTCCATCTAGTCAAAGCTATGGTTTTTCCCGTGGTCATGTATGGATGTGAGAGTTGGACTGTGAAGAAAGCTGATCGCCGAAGAACTGATGCTTTCGAACTGTGGTATTGGAGAAGACTCTTGAGAGTCCCTTGGACTGCAAGAAGATCCAACCAGTCCATTCTAAGGGAGATCAATCGTCGGTGTTCATTGGAAGGACTGATGCTAAAGCTGAAATTGCAACACTTCGGCCACCTCCTGCGATGAGTTGACTCACTGGAAAAGATTCTGATGCTAGGAGAGGTTGGGGGCTGGAGGAGAAGGGGACGACAGAGAATGAGATGGTTGGATAGCATCACCGACTCTGTGGCCATGAGTTTGAGTGAACTCCGGGAGTTGGTGTAAGACAGGGAGGCCTAGCGTACAGTGATTCATGGGGTCGAGGAGAGTCGGACACGACTGAGCGACTGAACTGAACTGAACTGAATAAAGTGTGTCAAATACCCTTTTCCCTTTCAAGCGGGAATGTGGGATTTCTCTTGAGATTCTGCAGCGCAAAATTTCCTCATCTCGCATGGAGGGGATAATTTTTTGGTGTTTCACGAATTGGGTTGGGAAGCTGGGGGTACTTCTGCAGTTCCGACGAGTACCTCTGGAACACACTTGAGTTACTTCAGGGAAGTCTGGTCACATTTTGTGCTGGAGGGGAAATTCCGTATTACTCTCGAACCCTTTAATATGAATAGGGCCTCTTCTCGAATAGTGTCCATAATGTGTGTTCTCCTCCCAATGGGGACGGCTGTGTGAGGGAAATTTCTGAGTTGCATAAAGGGTGTTTAGTACCCTTTTGCCTTTTATGAGGAAATGTGGTATTTCTCTTGAGGTTCTGCATCACAAAATTTCCTCATCTCGCATTGAGGGGATAATTTTGTGGTGTTTCTCGAGTTGCGGCGGGAAGCTGGGGGTATTCCTCGAGGTGCGAAGTGGACCTCAGGAACTCACTCGAGTTACTTCAGGGAAGTCAGGTCCCCGATTGTGCTGGAAGGGGAACTTCCGGATTACTCTCGAGCCGTTAAATGGGAAAATTGCCTCTTCTCGATTTGAGTCCTTAAAATGTGTTCTCCTCTCCACTGAGGACGGATGTTAGGGACCATTCTTATTCGCCTAAAGGGAGTCAAGTACCCTTTTGCCTTTCAAGCGTGAATGTGGGATTTCTCTTGAGATTCTGCAGTGCAAAATTTCCTCATCTCGCATGGAGGGGATAATTATGTGCTGTTACACGAATTGGTTTGGGAAGCTGGGGGTGATTCTCCAGTTGCGACGAGGACCTTTGGAACACACTCGGATTACTTCAGGGAAGTCAGGTCCCCTTTTGTGCTGGAAAGGGAACTTCTGGATTGTTCTCGAGCCCTTTAATGGGAATAAGGTCTCCTCTCGATTCGAGTCCATAAATTGTGTTCTCCTCTCCAATGTGGACGGATGTTAAGGAACTTTCTGAGTCTCATAAAGTGTGTCAAGTACCCTTTTGCCTTTCAAGCGGGAATGTGGGATTTCTCTTGAGATTCTGGAGGACAAATTTACCTCATCTCGCATTGAGGGGATATTTATGTGGTATTTCTCGAGTTGCAGAGCGAAGCAGGAGGTACTTCTCGAGTTGCAATGGGGACCTCAGGAACTCGCTCGGGTTGCTTCAGCGAAGTCAAGGCCCCTTTTGTGTTGGAAGGGGAACTTCCAGATTACTCTCGAGCCTTTAAATGGGAACATTGCCTCTTCTCGATTTGAGTCCGGAGAGTGTGTTCTCCTCTACACTGACGACGGATGTTAGGGACCATTCTGAGTCGCCTAAAGGGAGTCAAGTACACTGTTTTCTTTCAAGCGGGAATGTGGGATTTCTCTTGAGATTCTGCAGCGCAAAATTTCCTCATCTCGCATGGAGGGGATAATTTTTTGGTGTTTCACGAATTGGGTTGGGAAGCTGGGGGTACTTCTGCAGTTCCGACGAGGACCTCTGGAACACACTCGAGTTACTTCAGGGAAGTCTGGTCACATTTTGTGCTGGAAGGGGAAATTCCGTATTACTCTCGAACCCTTTAATGTGAATAGGGCCTCTTCTCGAATAGAGTCCATAAAGTGTGTTCTCCTCCCAATGGGGACGGCTGTGTGAGGGAACTTTCTGAGTTGCATAAAGGGTGTTTAGTACCCTTTTGCCTTTTATGAGGAAATGTGGTATTTCTCTTGAGATTCTGCATCACAAAATTTCCTCATCTCGCATTGAGGGGATAATTTTGTGGTGTTTCTCGAGTTGCGGCGGGAAGCTGGGGGTGCTTCTCGAGTTGCGACGAGGACCTCAGGAACTCTCTCGGGTTGCTTCAGGGAAGTCAGGTCCCCTTTTGTTTTGGAAGAGAACTTCCTGTTTACACTCGAGCCGTTAAATGTGAACAGGGGCTCATCTCGAATTGAGTCCATAAAGTGTGTTCTCTTCTCCAATGGGGACTGATGTTAGTGAAGTTCCTGAGTCGCATAAAGTGTTTCAAGTACACTTTTACCTTTCAAGAGGGAATGTGGTATTTCTCTTGAGATTCTTCAGCAAAAAATTTCCTCATCTCGCATTGAGGGGATAATTTTGTGGTGTTTCTCGAGTTGTAGCGGGAAGCTTGGGGTACTTCTCGAATTGCTATGGGAACCTCAGGAAGTCGCTCGGGTTGCTTCAGGGAAGTCAGGTCCCCTTTTGCGTTGGAAGGGCAACTTCAGGTTTACTCTCGACCCGTTAAATGGAAATAGGGGCTCATCTCGAATTGAGTCCATAAAGTGTGTTCTTCTGTCCAATGGGGACCGCTGCGTGAGGGAAATTTCTGAGTCGCATAAAGGGTGTCAAGTACCCTTTTGCCTTTCAAGAGGTAATGTGGTTTTAATCTTGAGATTCTGCAGCGCAAAATTTCCTCATCTCGCATTAAGTCTATAATATTGTGGTGTTTCTATAGTTGCGGGGAGAAGCTGGGGGTACTTCTCGAAGTGCTTTGGGGATCTCAGGAACTCGCTCGGGTTGATTCTGAGAAGTGAGGTCCCCTATCCTTTTGGAATAGGAACGTCCGGTTTGCTCTCTAGCCGTTAAATGGGAATAGGGCCTCCTCTGGAATTGAGTCCTTAAAGTGTGTTCTCCTCTCCAATGGGGACGGCTGTGTGAAAGAAATTTTTGAGTCGCATAAATGGTGTCAAGTACCCTTTTGCCTTTCAAGAGGGAATGTGGTATTTCTCTTGAGATGCAGCACAAAATTTCCTCACCTCGAAATGTGGGGAAAATTTTGTGGTTTTTCTCGTGTTGTGGCGGGAAGCTGGGGTAACTGCTCGAGTTGCGACGGGGACCCAAGGAAGTCGCCATGGTTGCTTCAGGGAAGTCAGGTCCCCATTGGAGTTGGAAGGGGAACTTCCGGTTTACTCTCGAGCCCTTAAATGTGAACAGGGGCTCATCACCTATTGAGTCCATAAAGTGTGTTCTCCTATCCAATGGGGACGGCTGTGTGAGGGAACTTTCTGAGTCGCATAAAGGGTGTCCTGTACCCTTTGCCTTGCAGGAAGGAATGTGTTATTTCTCTTGAAATTCTGCAGCGCAAAAGTTCCTCATCTTGCATTGAGGGAATAATTTTGTGCTGTATCTCGAGTTGCGGTGGGAATCTGGGGGTACTTCTCGAGTTACGATGGGGACTTCAGGACCTCGCTCGGGTTGCTTCAGGCAAGTCAGGTCCTCTTTGCTGTTGGAAGGGGAACTTACGGATTCCTATTGAGCCCTTAAATGTGAACAGGGACTCATCTCGAATTGAATCCATAAAGTGTGTTCTCTCCAATGGGGAGGGCTCTGTGAGGGAACTTTCTGAGTCGAATAAAGGGTGTAAAGCAACTTTTTGAATTTCAAGAGGGAATGTGGTATTTTTCTTGAGATTCTGCATCGCAAAAATTCCTCATCTTGCATTGAGGGGATAATTTTTTGGTGTATCTCGAGTTGCGGCAGGAAGCTGGGGGTGTTTCTCGACTTGCATCGGGGACCTCAGGAACTCGATGGGTTTTCTTCAGGGAAGTTAGTTCCCCTTTGGTGATGGAAGGAGAACTTCAGGTTTCCTCTCGAACCTTTCAATGTGAACAGGGGATCATCTCGAATTGAGTCCATAAAGTGTGTTCTCTTCTCCAATGGGGACGGCTGCTTCAGAAAAATTTCTGTGTCAAATAAAGGGTGTCAAGTACCATTTTCCCTTTCAAAAGGGAATGTGGTATTTCTCTTGAGATTCTGCATCGCAAAAATTCCTCATCTCGCATTGAGGGGATAATTTTGTGGTGTATCTCGAGTTGCTGCATGAAGCTGGGGGTGCTTCGTGAGTTGTGACGGGGACCTCAGGAACTCGCTGGGGTTGCTTCAGGGAAGTCAGGTCCCCTTTGGTGTTGGAAGGGGAACTTCCGGTTTCCTCTTGAGCCCTTAAATGTTAACAGGGGCTCATGTGGAATTGAGTCCTAAAAGTGTGTTCTCCTTTCCAATGGCGCAGCTGTGTGAGTGAACTTTCTGAGTAGAATAAAGAGTGTCAAGTACCTTTTTGCCTTACAAGAGGGAATGTGGTATTTCTTTTGAGATTCTGCATCGCAAAATTTCCTCAGCTCGCATTGAGTGGATAATTTTGTGGTGTTTCTCGAGTTGCGGTGGGAAGCTGGGGGTGCTTCTCGAGTTGCGCCGGGGACCTCAGGAACTCGATGGGGTTGCTTCAGGGAAGACAGGTCCACTTTGGTGTTGGAAGGGGAACCTCCGGTTTCCTCTCGAGTCCTTCAATGTGAACAGGGGCTCATCTCGAATTGAGTCCATAAAGTGTGTTCTCCTCTCCAAAGGGGATGGCTGTGTGAGGGAACTATCTGAGTCGAATGAAGGGTGTCAAGTACCTTTTTGCCTTTTAAGAGGGAATGTGGTATTTCTCCTGAGATTCTGAATTGAAAAATTTCCTCATCTCTCATTGAGGGGATTTGGGGTGTATCTCGTGTTGCCGCGGGAAGCTGGGGGTGCTTCTCAAGTTGTGACGGGGACCTCAGGAACTCGCTGGGCTTGCTTCAGGGAAGTCATGTCCCCTTTGGTGTGGAACGCGAACTTCCGGTTTCCTCTCGAGCCCTTAAATGTTAACAGGGGCTCATCTGGAATTGAGTCCTAAAAGTGTGTTCTCCTTTCCAATGGCGCAGCTTTGTGAGTGAACTTTATGAGTAGAATAAAGAGTGTCAAGTACCTTTTTGCCTTTCAAGAGGGAATGTTTTATTTCTCTTGAGATTCTGCATCGCAAAATTTCCCCTTCTCGCATTGAGGGAATAATTTGGGGGTATTTCTCGAGTTCCAGCGGGGACCTCTGGAACTTGCTTGGGTTGCTTCAGGGAAGTCAGGTCCTCTTTGGTGTTGGAAGGGGAACTTCCGGTTTCCTCTTGAGCCCTTAAATGTGAACAGGGGCTGATCTCGAATTGAGTCCATAATGTGTCTTCTCCTCTCAAAGGGGACGGCGGTGTGAGGGAACTTTCTGAGTCGAATAAAGGGTGTCAAGTACTTTTTGCCTTTCAAGAGGGAATGTGGTATTTCTCTTGAGATTCTGCATCTCAAAATTTCTTCATCTCACTTTGACGGGATAATTTTGGGGTGTTTCTCGAGTTGCGGCGGGAAGCTGGGGGTGCTTCTCGAGTTGTGACGGGGACCTCAGGAACTCGCTAGGGTTGCTTCAGGGAAGTCAGGTTCCCTTTGGTGCTTGAAGGGGAACTTCCAGTTTCCTCTCGAGTCCTTAAATCTGAACAGGGGCTCATCTCGTATTGAGTCCATAAAGTGTGTCCTCCTCTCCAAAGGGGACGGCTGTGTGAGGGAACTTTCTGAGTCGAATAAACGGTGTCAAGTACCTTGTTTCCTTTCAAGAGGGAATGTGGTATTTCTCTTGAGATTTTGCATCGCAGTTCAGTTCAGTTCAGTTCACTCGCTCAGTCGTGTCCAACTCTCCGCGACCCCATGAATCACAGCACGCCAGGCCTACCTGTCCATCACCAACTCCCGGAGTACACTCAAACTCATGTCCACAGAGTCGGTGTTGCCATCCTGCCATCTCATTCTCCGTCGTCCCCTTCTCCTCCCGCCCCCAACCTTTCCCAGCATCAGAGTCTTTCCCAGTGAGTCAACTCGTCCCCGAGGTGGACAAAGTATTGCAGTTTCAGCTTTAGCATCAGTCCCTCCAATGAACATCCAGGATTGATCCCTTCTAGAATGGACTGGTTGGATCTTCTTGCAGTATAAGGAAATCTCAAGAGTCTTCTCCAGCACCACAGTTCAAAAGCATCTATTCTTCGGCGATCAGCCTTCTTCACAGTCCAACTCTCACACCCATACATGACCACTGAAAAAACCATTGCCTTGAATAGACGGACCTTGGTTGGAAAAGTAATGTCTCTGCTTTTTAATATACTATCAAGGTTGGTCATAACTTTCCTTCCAAGGAGCAAGCGTCTTTTAATTTCATGGCTGCAATCAGCATCTGCAGTGCTTTTGGAGCCCAAAAAAACAAAGTCTGACACTGTTTCCACTGTTTTACCATCTACTTCCCATGAAGTGATGGGACCAGATGCCATGATCTTTGTTTTCTGAATGCTGAGCTTCAAACCAACTTTTTCACTCTCCTCTTTCACTTTCATCAAGAGGCTTTTGAGTTCCTCTTCACTTTCTGCCATAAGGGTAGTGTCATCTGCATATCTGAGATTATTGATATTTCTCCCAGCAATCTTGATTCCAGCTTGTGCTTCTTCCAGCCCAGCGTTCCTCATGATATACTCTGCATATAAATTAAATTAGCAAGGTGACAATATACAACCTTGACGTACACCTTTTCCTATTTGGAACCAGTCTGTTGTTCCATGTCCAGTTCTAACTGTTGCTTCCTGACCTGCATACAGGTTTCTAAAGAGGCAGGTCAGGTGGTCTGGGATTCCCATCTCTTTCAGAATCTTCCACAGTTTATTGTGATTCACACAGTCAAAGGCTTTCTCATAGTCAATGAAGCAGAAATAGATGTTTTCTGAAACTCTCTTGCTTTCTCCATGATCCAGTGGATGTTGGCAATTTGATCTCTGGTGCCTCTGCCTTTTCTAAAACCTGCTTGAACATCTGGGAGTTCACGGTTCACATATTGCTGAAGCCTGGCTTGGAGAATTTTGAGCATGACTTTGCTAGCTTGTGAGATGAGGGCAATTGTCTGGTAGTTTGAGCATTCTTTTGCATTGCCTTTCTTTGGGATTGGAATGAAGACTGACCTCTTCCAGTCCTGTGGCCACTGCTGAGTTTTCCAAATCTGCTGGCATATTGAATGTAGCACTTTCACAGCATCATATTTCAAGACTTGAAATAGCTCAACTGGAATTCCATCACCTCCACTAGCTTTGTTCGTAGTGATGCTTTCTAAGGCCCACTTGACTTCACATTCCAAGATGTCTGGCTCTAGGTCAGTGATCACGTTATCGTGACTATCTTGCTCGTGAAGATCTTTTTTGTACAGTTCTTCTGTGTATTCCTGCCACCTCTTCTTAATATCTTCTGTTTCTGTTAGGTGCATACCATTTCTGTCCTTTATCGAGCCCATCTTTGCATGAAATGTTCCCTTGGAATCTCTAATGTTCTTGAAGAGCTCTCTTGATTTTCCTATTCTGTTGTTTGCCTCTATTTATTTGCATTGATCACTGAGGAAGGCTTTCTTATCTCTCCTTGCTATTCTTTGGAACTCTGCATTCAGATGCTTATATCTTTCCTTTTCTCCTTTGCTTTTCGCTTCTCTTCTTTTCACAGCTATTTGTAAAGCCTCCTCAGACAGCCATTTCGCTCTTTTGCATTTCTTTTCCATGGGGATGGTCTTGGTCCCTGTCTCCTGTACAATGTCACGAACCTCAGTCCAGAGTTCATCAGGCACTCTATCAGTCAGATCTAGTCCCTTAAATCTATTTCTCACTTCCACTGTATAATCATAAGGGATTTGATTGAGGTCATATCTGAATGGTCTAGTGGTTTTCCCTACTTTCTTCAATTTAAGTCTGAATTTCGCAATAAGGAGTTCATGATCTGAGCCACAGTCAGCTCCTGGTCTTGTTTTCGCTAACTGTATACAGCTTCTCCATCTTTGGCTGCAAAGAATAAAATCAATCTGATTTCGGTGTTGACCATCTGGTGATGTCCATGTGTAGAGTCTTCTCTTGTGTTGTTGGAAGAGGGTGTTTGCTATGACCAGTGCATTCTCTTGACAAAACTCTATTAGACTTGGCCCTGCTTCATTCCGTGCTCCAAGGCCAAATTTGCCTGTTACTCCAGGTGTTTCTTGACTTCCTACTTTTGCATTCCAGTCCCCTATAATGAAAAGGACATCTTTTTTGGGTGTTAGTTCTAAAAGGTCTTGTAGGTCTTCATAGAACCGATTAACTTCGGCTTCTTCAGCATTACTGGTTGGGGCATAGGCCTGCATTACTGTAATATTGAATGGTTTGCCTTGGAAACGAACAGAAATCATCCTGTCATTTTTAAGATTGCATCCAAGTACTGCATTTCGGACTCTTTTGTTGACCATGATGGCTACTCCATTTCTTCTAAGGGATTCCTGCCCACAGTAGTAGATATAATGGTCATCCGAGTTAAATTCACCCATTCCAGTCCATTTTAATTCACTGATTCCTAGAATGTCGATGTTCACTCTTGCCATCTCCTGTTTGACCAATTCCAGTTTGCCTTGATTCATGGACCTAACATTCCAGGTTCCTATGCGATATTGCTCTTTACAGCACCGGACCTTGCTTCTATCACTGGTCACATCCACAGCTGGGTATTGGTATTGCTTTTGCTCCATCCGTTTATTCCTTCTAGAGTTACTTCTCCACCGAGCTCCACTAGCATACTGGGCAACTACCGACCTGGGGAATTCCTCATTCAGTATCCTATCATTTTGCCCTTTGTTACTGTTCATGGGGTTCTCAAGGCAAGTATACTGAAGTGGTTTGCCATTCCCTTCTCCAGTGGACCACATTCGGCTGTGGTCCATGTGATCAGATCAGCTAGTTTCCTGTGATTATGATTTCAGTTTGTCTGCCCTCTGGTGCCCCCTAGCAATACCTACTGTCTTATTTGGGTTTCTCTTACCTTGGTCGTGGAAAATCACTTCACAGCTGCTCCAGCAAAGTGCATACGCTGTACCTTACCTTGGACGAGGGGTATCTCCTCAAGGCCGCCCCTCCTGACCTTGAACACGGAGTAGCTCCTCTCGGCCCTCCTGGGCCCGCACAGGCACCGCCTGTTGGATGTGTGGTAGCTCCTCTTGGCCGCCGGCCCTGGCCTCAGGCGTGGGGTAGCTCCTCACGGCGGCACCTCTTTGTGTGGTTCGTTGCGCCGGGGCCGGCATCTCTCGCATCGCGTCTGCACCGCCGGGGCCGGCGTCTCTCGCATCGCGTCGGCGCCGCCGGGTCCGGCGTCAAAATATCCTCATCTCGCATTGAGGGGATAATTTTGGGGTGTTTCTCGAGTTGCGGCTGGAATCTGCGGGTGCTTCTTGAGTTGCGACAGGGACCTCAGGAACTCGCTGTGGTTGCTTCAGGGCAGTCAGGTCCCCTTTGGTGTTGGAAGGGAAACTTCCGGTTTCCTCTCGAGCCCTTAAATGTGAACAGGGGCTCATCTCGAATTGAGTCCATAAAGTGTGTTCTTCTATCCCAAGGGGACGGCTGTGTGAGGTAACTTTCTGAGTCGAATAAACGGTGACAACTACCTTTTGCCTTTCAAGAGTTAATGTGGTATTTCTCCTGAGATTCTGCATCACAAATTTTCCGCATCTCGCACTGAGGGGATAATTTTGGGGTGTTTCTCCAGTTGCGGGGGAATGCTGGAGGGGGTGCTTCTCGAGTTGCGACGGGGAGTTCAGAAACTCGCTGGGGTTGCTTCAGGGAAGTCAGGTCCCCTTTGGTGTTGGAAGGGGAACTTCCGGTTTCCTTTCGAGCCCTTAAATGTGAACAGGGGCTCATCTTGAATTGAGTCCATAAAGTGTGTTCTCCTCTCCACTGGTTACAGGTTTTCGGGAACTGTCTGAGTCCAATAAATGTTGTCAAGTATCTTTTTGCCTTTCAAGAGGGAATGTGGTATTTCTCTTGAGATTCAGCATCGCAAAATTTCCTCATGTCGCTTTGAGGGGATAATTTTGTGGTGTATCTCGTGGTGTGGCGGGAAGCTGGGGGTGCTTCTGGAGTTGCGTCGGGGACCTCAGGAACTCGCTGGGTTGCTTCAGTGAAGTCAAGTCCCCTTTGGTGTTGGAAGGGGAACTTCCGGTTTCCTCTCCAGAACTTAAATATGAACAGTGACTCATCTCGAATTGATTCCATAAAGTGTGTTCTCCTCTCCAAAGGGGACGGTGTGAGGGAACTGTCTGAGTCGAATAAAGGGTGTCAAGTACCTTTTTGCATTTCAAGAGGAAATGTGGTATTTCTCTTGAGATTCTGCATGGGTAAATTTCCTCATCTCGCATTGAGGGGATAATTTTGGGGTGTTTCTCGAGTTGCGGCGGGAAGCTGGGCGTGCTTCTCGAGTTGCGATGGGGACCTCAGGAACTCGCTGGGGTTGCTTCAGGGAAGTCAGGTCCCCTTTGGTATTGGAAAGGGAACTGCCGGTTTCCTCTCGAGCCCGTAAATGTGAACAGGTTCTCATCTCGAATTGAGTCCATAAAGTGTGTTCTCCTCTCCAAAAGGGACGGCTGTGTAGGAACTTTTTGAGTCGAATAAAGGTTGTCAAGTACTTTTTTGCCTTTCAAGAGGGAATGTGCTATTTCTCTTGAAATTCTGCATTGCAAAATTTCCTCCTCTCGCATTGAGGTGATAATTTTGGGGTGTTTCTCGAGTTGCAGCGAGAAGCTGGGGGTGCTTCTCGAGTTGCGACGGGGACCTCAGGAACTCACTCGGGTTGCCTGGGGAAGTCAGGTCCCCTTTGGTGTTGGAAGGGGCCCTTCCGCTTTCCTCTCGAGCCCTTAAATGTGATCCGGTTCTCATCTCGAATTGAGTCCATAAAGTGTGTTCTCCTTTCCAAAGGGGTCGGCTGTGTTAGGGAACTTTCTGAGTCGAATAAAGGGTGTCTAGTACCTTTTTTCCTTTCAAGAGGGAATGTGGTATTTCTCTTGAGATTCTGCATCGCAAAATTTCCTCCTCTCGCATTGAGTGGATAGTTTTGTATTGTTTCTCGAGTTCCGTCGGGAAGCTGGAGGTGATTCTTGAGTTGCTTTGGGGACCTCAGGAACTCGCTGCGGTTGCTTCAGGGAAGTCAGATCCCCTTTAGTGTTGGAAGGGGAACTTCCGGTTTCCTCTCGAGCCCCTAAATGTGAACAGGGGCTCATCTCGAATTGAGTCCTTCAAGTGTGTTCTCCTCTCCAAAGGGGACGGCTGTGTGAGGGAACTTTCTGAGTCGAATAAACGGTGTCAAGTACCTTTTTGCCTTTCAAGAGGGAATGTGGTATTTCTCTTGAGATTCTACATCTCAAAATTTCCTCATCTCGCATGGAGGGGATAAATTTGTGATGTTTCTCGAGTTGCGGGGGAAAGCTGCGGCTGCTTCTCGAGTATCGACGGGGACCTCAGGAATTCACTCGAGTTACTTCAGGGAAATCAGGTCCACTTTTGTCCTGAACAGGGAATTTCCGGGTTACTCTGGAGACATTACATGGGAATATTGCCTCTTCTCGATTTGAGTCCATAAAGTGTGTTTTCCTCTCCACTGAGGACAGATGTTAGGGAACATTCTGAGTCGTATAAAGTGAGTCAGGTACCCTTTTGCCTTTAAGCGGAAATGTGGGATTTTTCTTGAGAGTCTGCAGCGCAAAATTTCCTCATGTTGCATTGAGGGGATAATTTTGTGGTATTTCTCGAATTGCGGCGTGAATTTGAGGGTACTTCTGGAGTTGCGTCGGGGACCTCAGGTATTCACTCGAGTTACTTCAGTGCAGTCAGTTCACCTTTTGTCCTGGAAGGGGAACTTCCGCATTACTCTCGAACCCTTTAAATGGAATAGGTCCTCTTCTCCAGTTGAGTCCATAAAGGGTGTTCTCCTCTCCAATGGGGATGGATGTTAGGGAACTTTCTGAGTGCCACAAAGGAAGTCAAGTACCCTTTGGCCTTTCAAGCGAGAATGTGGGAATTCTCTTCAGATCTGCAGCTCAAAATGACCTCATCTCGAATTGAGGGGATAATTTGTGGTGTTGGTCAAGTTGCCGGCGGAAGCAGTGATTACTTTTCGAGTTGCGACGGGGACCTCAGAAACTCACTCACTTGCTTCAGTGATGTCAAGTCCCCTTTGGTGTTGGAAGGGGAACTTCCGGATTACTCTCGAGCCGTTAAATGGGAATATTAGCTCTTCTCGATTTCAGTCCATAAAGAGTGTTCCCCTCTCCACTGAGGACGGATGTTAGGGACCATTCTGATTCGCCTAAAGGGTGTCAAGTACCCTTTTGCCTCAAGCGGGAATGTGGGATTTCTCTTGAGATTCTGCAGGGCAAAATTACCTCGTCTCACATTGAGAGCATAATTTTGTGGTGTTTCTCAAGTTGAGGCAGGAAGCAGGTTGTACGTCTCGAGTTGCGACGGGGAACTCAGAAACTTATTCGAGTCACTTCAGGGAATTGGGTCCCATTTGTGCTGGAAGGGGAACTTCCGAATTACTCTCGAGCCCTTTAATGGGAATAGGGCCTCTTTTGTAGTTGAGCCCATAAAATGTGTTATTCTCTCCAATGGGGACGGATATTATTGAACTTTCTGTGTGGCATAAAGTGTGTCAAGTACGCTTTTGCCTTTCAAGAGGGATTGTGGGATATCTCTTGAGATTCCACAGCGCAAAATAACCTCATCTCACATTGAGGGGATAATTTTGTGGTGTGTCTCCAGTTGTGGTGGGAAGCAGGGGGCACTTCTCTAGCTATGGCGGGGACCTCAGGAACTCGCTCGGGTTGCTTCAGGGAAGTCAAGTCGCCTTTAGTTTTGGAAGGGTAACTTCCGGATTACTGTCGAGACGTTAACAGGGAATATTGCCTCCTCTCCATTTGAGTCCATATAATATGTTCTCCTCTCCACTGAGGATGGATGTTAGGGAACATTCTGAGTCGCCTAAAGGGAGTCAAGTACCCTTTTGACCTTCAAGCAGAAATGTGGGATTTCTCTTGAGATTCTGCAGCGCAAAATTTCCTCATCTCCCATTGAGGGGATAATTTTCTGGTGTTTCTCGAGTTGCGGCGGGAAGCTGGGGGTACTTCTCGAGTTGTAGTGGGGACCTCAGGAACTCGCTTGGGTTGCTTCAGGGAAGTCAAGTCCTTTTTTGTGCTGGAAGGGGAACTTCCGGATTACTCTCGAGCTGTTAAATGGGAAAAATGCCTCTCTCGATTTGAGTCCATAAAGTGTGTTTTCCTCTCCACTGAGAAAGGATGTTAGGGAACATTCTGAGTCGCATAAACGGAGTCAGTACCCTTTTGCCTTTCAAGCCGGAATGTAGGATTTCTCTTGAGATTCTGCAGCGCAAAATTTCCTCATCTCGCAGTGAGGGGAATATTTTGTGGTGTTTCTCGAATTGCGGCGGGACACTGGGGGTACTTCTTGAGTTTAGATGGCGACCTCAGGAACTCACTCGAGTTTCTTCAGGGAAGTCAGGTCCCCTTTTGTGCTGGAAGGGGAACTTCAGGATTAGTCTCGAGCACTTTAATGGGAATAGGGCCTCTTCTGGAGTTGAGTCTTAAAGTGTGTAAGCCTCTCCAATGGGGACGGATGTTAGGGAACATTCTGAGTGGCATAAAGTGTGTCAAGTTCCCTTTTGCTTTCAAGCGGGAATGCGGGATTTCTCTTGAGATTCTACAGCAGAAAATTACCTCATCTCGCACTGAGGGGATAATATTGTGTCGTTTCTCGAGATGGGGCTGGAAACAGGGGATATTTCTCGAGTTGAGATGGGACCCTCAGGAACTCGCTCAGGTTGCTTCAGGGAAGTCAAGTCCTTTTTTGTGTTGGAAGGGGAACTTCTTGATTACTCTCTAGCCTTTAAATGGGAATATTGCCTCTTTTCGATTTGAGTCCATGAAGTGTATTTTCCTCTCCAATGAGGAAGGATGTTAGGGAACATTCTGAGTCGCCTAAAGGGAGTCAGGTACCATTATGCCTTTCAAGCGGGAACGTGGGATTTCTCTTGAGATTCTGCAGCGCAAAATTTCCTCATCTCGCATTGAGGGGATAATTTTGTTGTGTTTCTCGAGTTGCGAAGGGGACCTCAGGAACTTTCTCGAGTTACTTCAGGGAATCAGGCCCCTTTTTGCCTGGAACTAAAACCTCCTGTTTACTCTTGAGCCCTTTAATGGGAATATGGCCTCTTCTGGAGTTGAGTCCATAAAGTGTGTTTTCCTGTCCACTAAGGACAAATGTTAAGGTTCATTTTGAGTCGCCTAAAGGGAGTCAAGTAACCTTTTGCCTTTCAAGCGGAAATGTGGGATTTCACTTGAGATTCTGCAGCGCAAAATTTCCTCATCTCACATTGTGGGGATAATTTTGTGGTGTTTCTCGAGTTGTGAATACCTCAGAAAATTACCCGAGTTACTTCAGGGAATCAGGTGCCATTTGTGCTGGAAGGGGAACTTCCGGAATACTTTTGAGCCCTGGAATGGGAATAGGGCCTCTTCTCCAGTTGAGTCCCTAAAGTGTGATTTCCTCTCCAAAGGAGACAGAGCTTAGGGAACTTTCTGAGTGGCATAAAGTGTGTCAAGTAAGCTTTTGCCTTTCAATGGTAATGTGGATTTTCTTTTGAGATTCTGCAGCGCAAAATTTCCTCATCTCGCATTGAGGGGATAATTTTGTGGTGTTTCTCCAGTTGTGGTGGGAAGCAGGGGGCTGTTCTCTAGGTATGGTGGGGACCTCAGGAACTCGCTCGGGTTGCTTCAGGGAAGTCAAGTCGCCTTTTGTGTTGGAAGGGGAAATTCCGGATTACTGTCCAGATCTTAAAAGGGAATAGTGACTCCTCTCCATTTAAGTCCATAAAATATGTTCTCCTCTCCACTGAGGATGGATGTTAGGGAACATTCTGAGTCGCCTAAAGGGAGTCAAGTACCCTTCCGCCTTTCAAGCGGGAATGTGGGATTTCTCTTGGGATTCTGCAGCGTAAAATTTCCTCATCTCCCATTGAGGGGATAATTTTGTGGTGTTTCTCGAGTTGCGGCGGGAAGCTGGGGGTACTTCTCGAGGTGCGGCGGGGACCTCAGGAACTCGCTTGGGTTGCTTCAGGGAAGTCAGGTCCTTTTTTGTGTTAGAAGGGGAACTTTCGGATTACTCTCGAGCTGTTAAATGGGAAAAATGCCTCTTCTCGATTTGAGTCCATAAAGTGTGTTTTCCTCTCCACTGAGGAAAGATGTTAGGGAACATTCTGAGTCGCATAAATGGAGTCAGTACCCTTTTGCCTTTCAAGCCGGAATGTGGGATTTCTCTTGAGATTCTGCAGCGCAAAATTTCCTCATCTCGCCGTGAGGGGAATATTTTGTGGTGTTTCTCGAATTGCGGCGGGAAGCTGGGGGTACTTCTTGAGTTTAGATGGGGACCTCAGGAACTCACTCGAGTTTCTTCAGGGAACTCAGGTCCCCTTTTGTGCTGGAAAGGGAACTTCTGGATTAGTCTCGAGCCCTTTAATGGGAATAGGGCCTCTTCTGGAGTTGAGTCCATAAAGTGTGTTCTCCTCTCCAATGGGGAAGGATGTTAGGGAACTTTCTGAGTGACATAAAGGGAGTCAAGTACGCTTTTGCCTTTCAATTGGGAATGTGGGTTTTCTCTTCAGATTCTGCAGTGCAAAGTTTCCTCATCTCGCATTGAGGGGATAATTTTGTGGTGTTTCCCGAATTTCGGCGGGAAGCTGGGGGTTTTCTCGAGTTTCAACGGGGACCTCAGGAACTCACTGGAGTTACTTTAGGGAAGTCAGGTCCCCTTTAGTGCTGGACGGGGAACTTCCGGATTACTCTTGAGGCATTTAAGGGAATAGGGGCTCTTCTGGTGTTGAATCCGTAAATTATGTATGCCTCTGCCATGGGGATGGATTTTAGGGAACTTTCTGGGGAGCATAAAGTATGCCAAGTTCCCTTTTGCCTTTCAAGCGTTAATGTGGAATTTCTCTTGAGATTCTGCAGCGCAAAATTACCTCATGTAGCATTGAGGGGATAATATTGTGTTGTTTCTCGAGTTCTGGTTGGAAGTAGGGGATACTTCTGGAGTTGAAACGGGAAACTCAGGAACTCTCTCGGGTTGCACCAGGGAAGTCAAGTCCCATTTTGTGTTGGAAGGGGAACTTCTTGATTACTCTTGAGACTTTAAATGGGAATATTGCCTCTTCTCGAATTGAGTGCATGAAGAGTGTTCTCCACTCCACTGAGGATGGATGTTAGGGAACATTCTGAGTCGCATAAAGGCAGTCAAGAAGCCTTTTTCCTTTCAAGAGGGAATGTGATATTTCTCTTGAGATTCTGCAGAGCAATATTTCTTCATCTTGCATTGAGGGGATAATTTTGTGGTGTATGTCCAGTTGAGGCGGGAAGCTGGGGGTACTTCTCGAGTTGCGATGGGGACATCAGGAACTCGCTCGGGTTTCTTCAGGTAAGGCAGGTCCCGTTTTGTGTTTGAAGGGGAACTTCCGGTTCACTATGGAGCCGTGAAGTGGGAATCGGTCCTCATCTCGAATTGAGTCCATAAAGTGTGTTCTCCTCTCCAATGGGCACTTCTCTTTGAGGGAACTTTCTGAATCGCATAAAGGGTGTTAAGAGTCCTTTTGCCTTTCAAGAGGGAATGTGGTATTTCTCTTGAGATTCTGCAGAGCCAAATTTCCTCATCTCGCTTTGAGGGGATAATTTTGTGGTGTTTCTCGAGTTGCGGCTGGAGGCTAGGGTATTTCTCGAGTTGCCACGGGGACCTCAGGAACTCGCTTGGGTTGCTTCAGGGAAGTCAGGTCCCCTTTCGTGTTGGAAGGGGAACTTCCGTTTTCCTCTCGAACCCTTAAATGTGAACAGGGCCTCATCTTGATTTGAGTCCATAAAGTGTGTTCTCCTGTCCAAAGGGGACGGCTGTGTGAGGGAACTTTCTGAATCGCATAAAGGGTTTCAAGAACCGTTTTGCCTTTCAAGAGGGAATGTGGTATTTCTCTTGAGATTCTGTAACGCAAAATTTCCTATTCTTGCATTGAGGGGATAATTTTGTTGTGTTTCTCGAGTTGTGGCAGGAAGCTGGGGGTACTTCTCCAGTTGCTATGGGTACCTCAGGAACTCACTCGGGTTTCTTCAAGTAAGGCAGGTCCCCTCTTTGTTGGAAGGGGAACTTCCGATTTACTCTCGAGCAGTTAATTGGCAATAGTGCCTCATTTTGAATTGAGTACATAAAGTGTGTTCTCCTCTCCAATGGGGACTGATTTTAGTGAAATTCTGAGTCGCATAAAGGGATCAAGTACCCATTGCCTTTCACGAGGGAATGTGGTATTTCACTTGAGATTCTGCAGCGCAAAATTTCCTCATCTCGCATTGAGTCTATAATATTGTGGTGTTTCTATACTTGCGGGGAGAAGCTGGGGGTACTTCTCGAAATTCTTCGGGGATCTCAGGAACTCACTCGGGTTGATTCAAAGAAGTCAGGTCCCCTTTTTTTTGGAATAGGAACATCCGGTTTACTCTCGAGCAGTTAAATGGGAATAGGGCCTCCTCTGGAATTGAGTCCTTAAAGTGTATTCTCCTCTCCAATGGGGACGGCTGTGTAAAAGAACTTTTTGAGTCGCATAAATGGTGTCAAGTACCCTTTTGCCTTTCAAGAGGGAATGTGGTATTTCTCTTGAGATGCAGCACAAAATTTCCTCACCTCGCATTGCGGGGAAAATTTTGTGGTTTTCTCGTGTTGCGCGGGAAGCTGGGGTAACTGCTCGAGTTGCGACGGGGACCCAAGGAAGTCGGTCTGGTTGCTTCAGGGAAGTCAGGTCACCTTTGGTGTTGGAAGGGGAACTTCCGGTTTCCTCCCGAGCCCTTAAATGTGAACAGGGTCTCATCTCGAATTGAGTCCATAAAGTGTGTTCTCTTCTCCAATGGGGACTGATGTTAGTGAAGTTTCTGAGTCGCATAAAGGGTGTCAAGTACCCTTTTGACTTTCAAGAGTGAAAGTGGTATTTCCATTGAGATTCTGCAGCGCAAAATTTTGTCACCTCGCATTGTGGGCAATATTATGCTGTGTTTCTCGAGTTGCGGCGGGAAGCTGTGGTAACTGCTCAGGTTGCCTCGGGGAGCTCAGGAACTCGCTCGGGTTGCTTCTGGGAAGTCAGGTCCCCTTTGCTGTTGGAAGGGGAACTTTCTGTTGACTCTGCACCCTTTAAAAGTGTTATAAAGTCATCTCATTTTAAGTCCATAAAGTGTGTTCTCCTGTCCAAGGGGGACGGCTGTGTGAGGGAAATTTCTGTGTCGCATAAAGGGTGTCAAGTAACTTTTTGCCTTTCAAGAGGGAATGTGGTATTTCTCTTGAGATTCTGTAGCGCAAAATTACCTCATCTCACATTGAGGGGATAATTTTGTGTTGTTTATCGAGGTGCGGCGGGAAGCTGGGCTTACTTCTCGATAACCGAAGGGGACCTCAGGAACTCAGTCGGGTTGCTTCAGAGAAGTCAGGTCCCCTTTTGTGTTGGAAGGGAAAAATTCCGGTTTACTCTTGAACTGTTAATAGGGAATATGGGCTCATCTCGAATTGAGTCCATAAAGTGTGTTCTCCTCTCCAACGGGATGGATGTTAGTGAAATTTTTGAATCACATAAAGAGTGTTAAGTACCCTTTTGCCTTTCAAGATGGAATATGGTATTTCTCTTGAGATTCTGCATCGCAAAATTTCCTCATCTCACAATGAGGGGATAATTTGTGGTGTTTCTCGAGTTGTGGCGGGAAGATGGGGGTGCCTCTCGAGTTGCAAGGGGGACTCAGGAACTCGCTGGGGTTTCTTCAGGGAAGTCAGGTCCCCTTTGGTGTTGGAAGGGGAATTTCCGGTTTCCTCTCGAGCCCTTAAATGTGCACAGGGGCTCATCTTGAATTGAGTCCATAAAGTGTGTTCTCCTCTCCAAAGGGGATGGCTGTGTGAGGGAACTTTCTGAGTCGAATTAATGGTGTCAAGTACCTTTTTGCCATTCAAGAAACAATGTGGTATTTCTCTTGAGATTCTGCAGCGCAAAATTTCCTCATCTCGCATTGAGGGGATAAATTTGGGGTGTTTCTCGAGTTGCGGTGGAAGTTGGGGGTGCTTCTCGAGTACGACAGGGACCTCAGGAACTCGCTGGTGTTGCTTCAGGGAAGTCAGGTCCCCTTTGGTGTTGGAAGGGGAACTTCCGGGTTCCTCTTGAGCCCTTAAATGTGAACAGGGGCTCATCTCGCATTGAATCCATAAAGTGTGTTCTCCTCTCCAATGGGGACGGCTGTTTGAGGGAACTTTCTGAGTCGAACAAAGGGTGTCAAGTACCTTTTTGCCTTTCAAGAGGGACTGTGGTATTACTCTTGAGATTCTGCATCACAAAATCTCCTCATCTAGCATTAAGGGGGGATTTTGTGGTGTTACTCGAGTTGCGGCGGGAAGCTGGGGGTGCTTCTAGATTTGCGACAGGGACCTCAGGAACTCGTTCGGGTTGCTTCAGGGAATTCAGGTCCCATTTGGTGCTGGAAGGGGAACTTCCGGTTTCTTCTCGAGACCTTAAATGTGAACAGGGGCTCATCTCGAATTGAGTCCATAAAGTATGTTCTCCTCTCCAATGGGGACGGTTGTATGAGGGAACTTTCTGAGGCGAATAAAATGTGTCAAGTACTTTTGCCTTTCAAGAGGAAATGTGGTATTTCTCTTGAGATTCTGCATCGCAAAATTTCCTCATCTGCATTGAGGGGATAATTTCCTGGTGTTTCACAAGGTGCGGCGGGAAGCTGGGGGTGGGTTTCGAGTTGGAACGGGTACCTCAGGAACTCGCTGGGGTTACGTCAGGGATGTCAGTTCCCCTTTGGTTTTGGAAGGGGCACTTCCGGTTTCCTATCGGCCCTTAAATGTGAACAGGGGCTCATCTCGAATTGAGTCCATAAAGTGTGTTCTCCTCTCCAAAGGGGACGGCTGTGTGAGGGAAATTTTTGAGTCGAATAAAGGGTTTCAAGAAACTTTTTGCCTTTTCAAAAGCGAATGTGGTATTTCTCTTGAGATTCTTCATCACAAAATTTCCTCCTCTCGCATTGAGGGGATAATTTTGGGTGTTTCTCGAGTTGCGTCAGGAAACTGGTGCTGCTTCTAGAGTTGCGACGGGGTCCGTAGGAATTTGCTGGAGTTGCTTCAGGGAAGTTAGGTCCCATTGGCTGCTGAAAGGGGAACCTCCGGTTTCTTCTCGAGCTCTTAAATGTGAACAGGGTCTCATCTCATATTGAGTCAATAAATTGTGTTCTCCTCTCCAATGGGGACGGCTGTGTGAATGAACTTTCTGAGTTGAATAAGTGGTGTCAATTAACTTTTTGCCCTTTAAGAGGGAATGTGGTATTTCTCTTGAGATTCTGCATCGCAAAATTTCCTCCTCTCGCATGGAGGGGATAATTTTGTGATGTTTCTCGAGTTGCGGCAGAAAGCTGGGGGTGCCTCTCGAGTTGTGTCGGGGACCTCAGCAACTCGCTCGGGTTACTACAGGGAAGTCAGGTCCCCTTAGCTTTTGGAAGGGAAACTTTCGGTTTACGCTCGAGCCCTTCAATGTGAACAGGGGCTTATCTGGAAGTGAGTCCATAAAGTGTGTTCTCCTCTCCAATGGGGACGGCTCTGTGAGGGAACTTTCTGAGTCCAATAAATGGTGTCAAGTACCTTTTTGCCTTTCAAGAGGGAATGTAGTATTTCTCTTAGATTCAGCATTGCAAAATTTCCTTATCTCGCATTGAGGGGATAATTTTTTGGTGTTTTTCGAGTTGCGGCGGGAAGCTGGGGTGCTTCTCGAGGTGGGACGGGGACCTGAGACCTCGTTCTCTTTGCTTCAGGGAAGTCAGTTCCCTTTTTGGGTTGGAAGGGGAACTTCCGGTTTCTCTCGAGACTTTAATGCGAACAGGGGCTCATCTCGAATTGAGTCAATAAAGTGTGTTCTCCTCTCCAAAGGGACGGCTGTGTGAGGGAAATTTCTGAGTCGAATAAAGGGTGAAAAGTACATTTTTGCCTTTCAAGAGGGAATGTGGTATTTCTCTTGAGATTCTGCACTGCAAAATTTCCTCATCTGCATTGAGGGGATAATTTTCTGGTGTTTCTCGAGGTGCGGCGGGAAGCTGGTGGTGCTTCTCGAGTTGCAAAGGGAACCTCAGGAACTCGCGGGAGTTGCTTCAGGGAATTTAGGTCCCCTTGGCTGCGGAAAGGGGAACTTTCGGTTTCCTCTCGATCCCTTAAATGTGAACAGGGTCTCATCTCGTATTGAGTCCACAAAATGTGTTCTCCTCTCCAAACGGGACAACTGTGTGAGGGAAATTTCTGAGTCGAATAAAGGTTGTCAACCAACTTTTTGCCTTTCAAGAGGGAATGTGGTATTTCTCTTGAGATTCTGCATCGCTAAATTTTCTCATCTTGCATTGAGTGGATAATTTTGGGGTGTTTCTCGAGTTGCGGCGGGAAGCTGGGGTTGATTCTCGAGTTGCGACGGGGACCTCAGGAAATCGCTGGGGTTGCTTCAGGGAAGTCAGCTCCCCTTTGGTGTTGGAAGGGAAACTTCCGGTTTCCTCTCGAGCCCTTAAATGTGAACAGGGGCTCATCTCGTTTTGAGTCCACGAAGTGTGGTCTCCACTCTAATAGGGACAGCTTTGTGAGGGAACTTTCTGAGTCGAATAAAGGTTGTCAAGTACCATTTTGCCTTTCAATAGGGAATTTGGTATTTCTCCTGAGATTCTGCATTGCAAAATTTCCTCCTCTCGTATTCAGGGGATAATTTTGTGGTGTTTCTCGAGTTGCGGCGGGAAGCTGGGGAGGCTTCTTGAGTTGCGACGGGGACCTCAGCAACTCACTCGGGTTCCTCAGGGAAGTCAGGTCCCCTTTGCTGTTGGAAGGGAACTTCTGCATTGGTCTGGAGCCCTTAAATGTGAACAGGGGCTCATATCGAATTGAGGCCATATAGTGTGATATCCTCTCCAATGGGTAGGGCTGTGTGAGGGAACTTTTCGAATCGAATAAAGAGTGTCAAGTAAATTTTTGCCTTTCAAGAGGGAATGTGGTATTTCTCTTGAGCTTCTGCATCGAAATATTTCCACCTCTTGCATTGAGCGGATAATTTTGTGGTGTTTCTCGTGTTGCGAGGGGAAGCTGGGGGTACTTTTCGAGTTGCGACGGGGATCTCAGGAACTCGCTGGGGTTGCTTCAGGGAAGTCAGGTCCCCTTTGGTGTTGGAAGGGGAACTTCCGCTTTGCTCTCGAGGCCTTAAATGTGAATAGGGGCTCATTACGAATGGATTCCATAAAGTGTGTTCTCCTCTCCAATGCGTAGGGTTGTGTGAGGGAACGTTTTGTGTCGAACAAAGGGTGTTAAGTATCTTTTTGCCTTTCAAGAGGGAATGTGGCATTTCTCTTGATATTCTGGATCGCAAATTTCTTCATCTCGCATTGAGGGGATAATTTTGGTGTTTTTCTCAAGTTGTGGCGGGACGCTGGGGGTGCTTCTCTAGTTGCGACCGGGACCTCAGGAACGCGCTGTGGATGCTTCTGGGAAGACAGGTCCCCTTCGGTGTTGGAAGGGGAACTTCCGGTTTCCTCTCAAGCCCTTAAATGTGAACAGGGGCTCATCTCGAATTGAGTCCATAAAGTGTGTTCTCTTCTCCAAAGGGGACGGCTGTGTGAGGGAACTTTCTGAGTCGAATAAAGGGTGTCAAGTACCTTTTTGCCTTTCAAGAGGGAATGTGGTATTTCTCTTGAGATTCTGCATTGCAAAATTTCCTCATCTCGCATTGAGGGGATAATTTTGTGGTGTTTCTCGAGTTGCGGCGGGAAGCTGGGGGTGCTTCTAGAGTTGCGACGGGGACCTCAGGAACTCGCTGGGGTTGCTTCAGGGAAGTCAGGTCCCCTTTGGCGATGCAAGGGGAAGTTATGGTTTCCTCTCGCGCCCTTAATTGTGAACAATGGCTCATCTTGAATTAAGTCCTTAAAGTGTGTTCTCCTCTCTAATTGGGACGTCTCTTGTGTAAACTTTCTGAGTAGAATAAAGAGTGTCAAGTTCCTTTTTGACTTTCAAGAGGGAATATGGTATATTTCTTGAGAATCTGCAGCGCAAAATTTCCTCATCTCGCATTGTGGGGATAATTTTGGGGTGTGTCTCGAGTTGCGGTGGGAAGCTGGGAGTACTTCTCGAGTTGCGATGGGGACCTCAGGAACTCGCTGTGGTTGCTTCAGAGAATTCAGGTCCCTTTGGTGTTGGAAGGAGAAATTCCGGTTGAAACTCGAGCACTTAAATGTGAACAGTGGCTCATCTCGTATTGAGTCCATAAAGTGTGTTCTCCTCTCCAAAGGGGACGGCTGTGTGAGGGAACATTCTGAGTCGAATAAAGGGTGTCAAATACCTTTTTGCCTTTAAGAGGGAATGTGGTATTTGTCTTGAGATTCTGCATCGCAAAATTTTCTCATCTTGCATTGAGGGGATCATTTTGGGGTTTTTCTCGAATTGCGGTGGGAAGCTTGGGATGCTTCTCGAGTTGCGACAGGGACCTCAGGAACACGCTGGGGTTGCTTCAGGGAAGGCAAGTCCCCATTGTTGTTGGAAAGGGAACTTCCGGTTGCCTCTCGAGCCCTTAAATGTGAACAGGGGCTCATCTCGAATTGAGTCCATAAACTGTCTTCTCCTCTCAAATTGTACTGCTGTGTCAGGGAACTTTCTGATTCGGATAAACTGTGTCAGGTACATTTTTGCCTTTCAAGAGGGAATGTGGTATTTCTCTTGAGATTCTACATAAGCAAAATTTCCTCATCTCGCATTGAGGGGATAATTTTGGGGTGTTTCTCGAGTTGCAGCGCGAGGCTGGGAGTGCTTCTCGAGTTGCGACGGGGACCTCAGGGACTTGCTGGGGTTGCTTCAGGGAAGTCAGGTCCCCTTTGGTGTTGGAAGGGGAACTTCCGTTTACCTCTCGAGCCCTTAAATGTGAACAGGGCCTCATCTCGAATGAGTCCATAAAGTGTCTTCTCCACTCAAGGGGACGGCTGTATGAGGGAATTTTCTGAGTCGAATAAAGAGTGTCAAGTATCTTTTTGCCTTTCTAGAGGGAATGTGGTATTTCTCTTGAGATGCTGCATAGCAAAATTTCCTCATCTCGCATGGAGGGGATAATTTTGGGTTTTGTATCGAGTTGCGGCAGAGGCTGTGGGTGCTTCTCGATTTGCGACGGGGACCTCAGGAACTCGCTGGGGTTGCTTCAGGGAAGTCAGTCCCCTTTGGTGTTGGAAGGGGAACTTCCGGTTTCCTCCTGAGCCCTTAAATGTGAACAGGGGCTCATCTCGAATGAGTCCATAAAGTGTCTTCTCCACTCAAAGGGAACGGCTGTGTGAGGGAACTTTCTGAGTCGAATAAGTGTGTCAAGTACCTTTTTGCCTTTCAAGAGGGAATGTGGTATTTCTCTTGATATTCTGCATCGCAAAATTTCCTCATATCGCATTGAGAGGATAATTTTGGGGTGTTTCTCGAGTTTCAGCGTGGAGCTGTGGGTGCTTCTCGAGTTCGAAGGGGACCTCAGTAACTCGCTGGGGTTGCTTCTTGGAAGTCAGGTTCCGTTTGGTGTTGAAAGGGGAACTTCCGGTTTCCTTTCGAGCCCTTAAAAATGAACTGGTGCTCAACTCGAATTGAGTCCATAAAGTGTGATGTCCACTCCAAAGGGGCCGGCTGTTGAGGGAAATTTCTGAGTTGAATAAAGGGTGTCAAGTATCTTTTTGTCTTTCAAGAGCGAATGTGGTATTTCTCTAGAGATTCTGCTTCGCAAAATTTCCTCATCTCGCATTGAGGGGATAAATTTGGGGTGTTTCATGAGTTGCGGCGGGAAGCTGGGGGTGCTTCTCGAGTTGCGACGGGGACCTCAGGAACTTGCTGGGGTAGCTTCAGGAAAGTCAGGTCCCTTTTGGTGTTGGAAGGGGAACTTCCGGTTTAAACTCGAGCCCTTAAATGTGAACAGGGGCTTATCTCGAATTGAATCCATAAAGTGTGTTCTCCTCTCCAAAGGGGATGGCTGTGTGAGGGAACTTTCTGAGTCGAATAAAGGGTGTCAAGAAACTTTCTGCCTTTCAAGAGGGAATGTGGTATTTCTCTTGAGATGCTGCATCGCAAAATTTCCTCATCTCGCATTGAGGGGATAATTTTGGGTTTTTCTTCGAGTTGCGGCTTAGGCTGTGGGTGCTTCTCGATTTGCGACGGGGACCTCAGGAACTCGCTGGGTTTGCTTCAGGGAAGTCAGGTCCCCTATGGTGTTGGAAGGGGAACTTCCGGTTTCCTCTCGAGCCCTTAAATTTGAACAGGGGCTCATCTCGAATTGAGTCCGTAAAGTGTGTTCTCCTCTCCAAAAGGGACTGCTGTGTGAGGGAAGTTTCTGAGTCGAATAAAGGGTGTCAAGTAACTTTTTGCCTTTCAAGAGGGAATGTGGTATTTCTCTTGAGATTCTGCATCGCAAAATTTCCTCCTCTCGCATTGAGGGGATAATATTGGGGTGTTTCTCGAGTTGCGGCGGGAAGTTGGTGGTACTTCTCGAGTTGCGACGGGGACCTCAGGAACACGCTGGTGTTGCTTCAGGGAAGTCAGGTCCCCTTTGGTGTTGGAAGGGGAGCTTCCGATTTCCTCTCAAGCCCTTAGTGTGAACAGGGGCTCATCACGAATTGAGTCCTTAAAGTGTGTTCTCCTCTCCAATGGGGATGGCTGTGTGAGGGTACTTTCTGAATAGATTAAAGGGTGTCAAGTACCTTTTTCCCTTTCAAGAGGGAATGTGGTATTTCTCTTGAGATTCTGCATGGCAAAATTTCCTCCTCTCGCATTTGGGGATAATTTTGTGTTGTTTCTCGAGTTGCGGTGGGAAGCCAGGGGTGCTTCTCGAGTTACGACGGGGACCTCAAGAGCTCACTCAGGTTGCTTCAGGCATATCAGGTCCCCTTTTTTGTTGGAAGGGGAACTTCCGGTTTCCTCCGGAGCCCTTAAATGTGAACACGGTCTCATCTCGAATTGAGTCCATAAAGTGTGTTCTCCTCTCCAAATGGGACGGCTCTGTGAGCGAACTTTCTGACTCGAATAAAGGGTGTCAAGTACCTTTTTGCCTTTCAAGAGGGAATGTGGTATTTCTCTTGAGATTCTGCATCGCGAAGTTTCCTCATCTCGCATTGAGGGGATAATTTTGTGGTGTTTCTCGAGTTGCGGCGGGAAGCTGGGGGTGCTTCTCGAGTTGCGACGGGGACCTCAGCAACCCGCTGGGGTTGCTTCAGGGAAGTCAGGTCCTCTTTGGTGTTGGAAGGGGAACATCCGATTTCCTCTCGAGCCCTTAAATATGAACCGGGGCTCATCTCGATTTGAGTCCATAAAGTGTGTTCTCCTCTCCAATGGGAACTGACATTAGTGAAATTTCTGAGTCACATAAAGGGAGTCAAGTACCCTTTTTCCTTTAAAGACGAATGTGGTATTTCTCTTGAGATTCTGCAGCGTATGTTTTCCTCATCTAGCATTAGGGGATAATTTTTAGTGTTTCACAGTTGCGAAGTGAAGATGTGGGTACTTCTCAAGTTTCTACAGGGACCTCAGGAATTCTCTTGGGTTTCGTCAGGGAAGTCAGGTCCCCTTTGGTGTTGAAATGGGAACTTCCGGTTTACTCTCGAGCCATTAAATGGGAATAGCGTCTCATCTAGAACTGAGTCCAGAAAGTGTGTTCTCCTCTCCAATGGGGAATTATGTTATTGAAATTTCCGAGTCGTGTTAAGTGTGTCAAGTACCCTTTTGCCTTTCAAGCGGGAATGTGGGAATTCTCTTCAGATCTGCAGCGCAGAATGACCTCATCTCGAATTCAGGGAATAATTTTGTGGTGTTGGTCAAGTTGCCGGCGGATGCAGTGATTACTTCTCGAGTTGCGACGGGGACCTCAGGAACTCACTCACTTGCTTCAGTGAAGTCAAGTCCCCTTTGGTGTTTGATGGGGAACTTCCTGGATTACTCTGGAGCCGTTAAATGGGAATATTAGCTCTTCTCTTTTTCAGTCCATAAAGTGTGTTCTCCTCTCCCCTGAGGACGGATGTTAGGGACCATTCTGAGTCGCCTAAACGGTGTCAAATACCCTTTTACCTTTCAAGCGGGAATGTGAGATTTCTCTTGAGATTCTGCAGCGCAAAATTTCCTCATCTTAAATTGTGGGGATAATTATGTGGTGTTTCTCGAGTTGCGATGGGGACCTCAGAAACTTACTCGAGTTACTTCAGGGAATTGGGTCCCATTTGTGCTGGAAGGGGAACTTCCGGATTACTCTCGAGCCTTTTAATGGAAATAGGGCCCCTTTTGTATTTGAGTCCATAAAGTGTGTTATCCTCTCCAATGGGGATGGATATTATTGAACTTTCTGAGTGGCATAAAGTGTGTCAAGTACGCTTTTGCCTTTCAAGCGGGAATGTGGGATATCTCTTGAGATTCTGCAGCGTAAAATAACCTCATCTCACATTGAGGGGTAATTTTGTGGTGTTTCACCAGTTGTGGTTGGAAGCAGGGGGCACTTCTCTAGCTATGGCGGGGACCTCAGGAACTCGCTCAGGTTGCTTCAGGGAAGACAAGTCGCCTTTTGTGTTGGAAGGGGAACTTCCGGATTACTGTCGAGACGTTAAAAGGGAATATTGCCTCCTCTCCATTTGAGTCCATAAAATATGTTCTCCTCTCCACTGAGGATGGATGTTAGGGAATATTCTGAGTCGCCTAAAGGGAGTCAAGTACCCTTTTGACTTTCAAGCGGAAATGCGGGATTTCTCTTCAGATTCTGCAGTGCAAAATTTCCTCATCTCCCATTGAGGGGATAATTTTGTGGTGTTTCTCGAGTTGCGGCGGGAAGCTGGGGGTACTTCTCGAGGTGCGTCGGGGACCTCAGGAACTCGCTCGGGTTGCTTCAGGGAAGTCAAGTCCTTTTTTGTGTTGGAAGGGGAACTTCCGGATTACTCTCGAGCTGTTAAATGGGAAAAATGCCTCTTCTCGATTTGAGTCCATAAAATGTGTTTTCCTCTCCACTGAGGAAGGATGTTAGGGAACATTCTGAGTCGCATAAACGGAGTCAGTACCCTTTTGCCTTTCAAGCCGGAATGTAGGATTTCTCTTGAGATTCTCAGCGCAAAATTTCCTCATCTCGCAGTGAGGGGAATATTTTGTGGTGTTTCTCGAATTGCGGCGGGACGCTGGGGGTACTTCTTGAGTTTAGATGGCGACCTCAGGAACTCACTCGACTTTCTTCAGGGAACTCAGGTCCCCTTTTGTGCTGGAAGGGGAACTTCCGGATTAGTCTCGAGCCCTTTAATGGGAATAGGGCCTCTTCTGGAGTTGAGTCCATAAAGTGTGTATGCCTCTCCAATGGGGACGGATGTTAGGGAACATTCTGAGTGGCATAAAGTTTGTCAAGTTCCCTTTTGCTTTCAAGCGGGAAGGCGGGATTTCTCTTGAGATTCTACAGCAGAAAATTACCTCATCTCGCACTGAGGGGATAATATTGTGTCGTTTCTCGAGTTGGGGCGGAAAGCAGGTGTTACTTCTGGAGTTGAGACGGGACGCTCAGGAACTCGCTCAGGTTGCTTCAGGGAAGTCAAGTCCTTTTTTGTGTTGGAAGCGGAACTTCTTGATTACTCTCGAGCCTTTAAATGTGAATATAGCCTCTTTTCGATTTGAGTCCATGAAGTGTGTTTTCCTCTCCACTGAGGACGGATGTTAGGGAACATTCTGAGTCGCCTAAAGGAAGTCAGGTACCATTATGCCTTTCAAGCGGGAATGTGCGATATCTCTTGAGATTCTGCAGCGCCAAATTTCCTCATCTCGCATTCAGGGGATAATTTTGTTGTGTTTCTCGAGTTCCGATAGGGACCTCAGGAACTTTCTCGAGTTACTTCAGGGAATCAGGCCCCTTTTTTCCTGGAAGGAGAACTTCTGGATTACTCTTGAGCCCTTTAATGGGAATAGGGCCTCTTCTGGAGTTGAATCCATAAAGTTTGTTATCCTCTCCACTGAGGACGAATGTTAGGGACCATTCTGAGTCGGCTAAAGGGAGTCAAGTACCTTTTGCCTTTCAAGCGGATATCTGGGATTTCACTTGAGATTCTGTAGCGCAAAATTTCCTCATCTCACATTGTGGGGAAGATTTTGTGGTGTTTCTCCAGTTGCGATGTGGACCTCAGAAACTTACTCGAGTTACTTCAGGGAATCAGGTCCCATTTGTGCTGGAAGGGTAATTCCGGAATACTTTTGAGGCCTTTAATGGGAATAGGGCCTCTTGTCCAGTTGAGTCCCTAAAGTGTGTTATCTTCTCCAATGGGGACGGATATTATTGTACATTCTGAGTGGCATAAAGTGTGTCAAGTACGCTTTTGCCTTTCAAGCTGGAATGTGGCATTTCTCTTGAGATTCTGCAGCGCAATAAACCTCATCTCTCATTGAGGGGATAATTTTGTGGTGTTTCTCGAATTGCGGTGGGAAGTGGGGGTACTTCTCGAGTTACGGCGGGGACCTCAGGAACTCGTTCGGGTTGCTTCAGGGTAGTCAAGTCCACTTTTGTGTTGGAAGGGGAACTTCCGGAATACTCTCGAACCATTCAAAGGGAATATTGCCTCTTCTCCATTTGAGTCCATAAAATATGTTCTCCTCTCCACTGAGGATGGATGTTAGGGAATATTCTGAATCGCATAAAGGGAGTCAAGTACCCTTTTGCCTTTCAAGCGGGAATGTGGGATTTCTCTTGAGATTCTGCAGCGCAAATTTTCCTCATCTCGCACTGAGGGGATAATTTTGTGGTCTTTCTCGAATAGAGGTGGGAAGATGGGGGTACTTCTGAAGTTGCGACGGGGACCTCAGGAACTCACTCCAGTTACCTCAGGGAAGTCAGGTCCCCTTTTGTTCTTGAAGGGGAGCTTCCGGATTACTCTGGAGCCCTTTGAATGGAATAGGGCCTCTTCTGGAGTTGAGTCCATAAAGTATGTTCTCCTCTCCAATGGGGAAGGATGTTAGGGAACTTTCTGAGTGACATAAAGGGAGTCAAGTACGCTTTTGCCTTTCAATTGGGAATGTGGGATTTCTCTTCAGATTCTGAAGCGCAAAGTTTCCTCCTCTCGCATTGAGGGGATAATTTTGTGGTGTTTCCCGAATTTCGGCGGGAAGCTGTGGGTACTTCTCGAGTTTCAACGGGGACCTCAGGAACTCACTGGAGTTACTTCAGGGAAGTCAGTTCCCCCATTGTGCTGGACGGGGAACTTCCGGATTACTCTCGAGCCCTTTAATGGGAATAGGGGCTCTTCTGGAGTTGAGTCCATAAATTGAGTACGCCTCTGCAATGGGGACGGATTTTAGGGAACTTTCTGAGGGGCATAAAGTATGCCAAGTTCACTTTTGCCTTTCAAGCGGAAATGTGGGATTTCCCTTGAGATTCTGCAGCGCAAAATTACCTCATGTCGCATTGAGGGGATAATATTGTGTTGTTTCTCGAGTTGTGGTGGGAAGTAGGGGATACTTCTGGAGTTGAAACGGGAACCTAAGGAACTCTCTCGGTTTGCTCCAGGGAAGTCAAGTCCCCTTTTGTGTTGGAAGGGGAACTTCTTGATTACTCTTGAGCCTTTAAATGGGAATATATCCTCTTCTCGATTTGAGTGTATGAAGAGTGTTCTCCTCTCCATTGAGGATGGATGTTAGGGAACATTCTGAGTCGCATAAAGGGAGTCAAGTACCCTTTTGCCTTTCAAGCAGGAATGTGGCATTTCTCTTGAGATTCTGCAGCGAATATTTTCTTCTTCTCGCATTGAGGGTATAATTTTGTGGTGTTTCTCCAGTTGCGTCGGGAAGAGGGGGTATGTCTCGAGTTGAGGCGGGGACCTCAGGAACTCGCTCGGGTTGCTTCAGGGAAGTCAAGTCCCCTTTTGTATTGGAAGGGGAACTTCCGGATTACTCTCGAAACGTTAAAAGGGAATATTGCCTCCTCTCCATTTGAGTCCATAAAATGTGTTCTCCTCTCCACTGAGGACAGATGTTAGGGAACATTCTGTGTCGTATAAAGGGGGTCAAGTACCTTTTGCCTTTCAAGCGGGAATGTGGGATTTCTCTTGAGATTCTGCAGCGTTAAATTTCCTCATCTCGCATTGAGGGGATAATATTGTGTTGTTTCTCGAGTTGCAGCTGGAAGCATGGGGTACTTCTCGAGTTGAGCTGGGAACCTCAGGAACTCGCTCGGGTTGCTTCAGGGAAGTCAAATCCTTTTTTGTGTTGGAAGGGGAACTTCTTGTTTTCTCTCCAGCCTTTAAATGGGAATATTGCCTCTTTTCGATTTGAGTCCATGAGGTGTGTTTTCCTCTCCACTGAGGAAGGATGTTAGGAAACATTTTGAGTCGCATAAACGGAGTCAGTACCCTTTTGCCTTTCAAGCCGGAATGTGGGATTTCTCTTGAAATTCCGCAGCGCAAAATTTCCTCATCTCGCATTGAGGGGATAATTTTGTTGTGTTTCTCGAGTTGTGATGGGGACCTCAGGAACTTTCTCGAGTTACTTCAGGGAATCAGGCCCCTTTTTTCCTGGAAGGAGAACTTCCGGATTACTCTTGAGCCCTTTAATGGTAATATGGCCTCTTCTGGAGTTGAGACCATAAAGTGTGTTTACCTCTCCACTGAGGACAAATGTTAGGGACCATTCTGAGTCGCCGAAAGGGAGTCAAGTAACCTTTTGCCTTTCAAGCGGCAATGTGGGATTTCACTTGAGATTCTGCAGCGCAAAATTTCCTCATCTCACATTGTGGGGATAATTTTGTGGTGTTTCTCGAATTGCGAATACCTCAGAAACTTACCCGAGTTACTTCAGGGAATCAGGTACCATTTGTGCTGGAAGGGGAACTTCCGGAATACTTTTGAGCCCTGTAATGGGAATAGGGCCTCTTCACCAGTTGAGTCCCTAAAGTGTGATTTACTCTCCAATGGAGACGGAGCTTAGGGAACTTTCTGAGTGGCATAAAGTGTGTCAAGTAAGTTTTTGCCTTTCAATGGTAATGTGGATTTTCTTTTGAGATTCTGCAGTGCAAAATGTCCTCATCTCGCATTGTGGTGATAATTTTGTGGTGTTTCTCCAGTTGTGGTGGGAAGCACGGGGCAGTTCTCTAGCTATGGCGGGGACCTCAGGAACTCGCTCGGGTTGCTTCAGGGAAGTCAAGTCGCCTTTTGTGTTGGAAGGGGAACTTCCGGAATACTGTCCAGACGTTAAAAGGGAATATTGCCTCCTCTCCATTTAAGTCCATAAATTATGTTCTCCTCTCCACTGAGGATGGATGTTAGGGAACATTCTGAGTCGCCTAAATGGAGTCAAGTACCCTTCCGCCTTTCAAGCGGGAATGTGGGATTTCTCTTGAGATTCTGCAGCGCAAAATTTCCTCATCTCCCATTGAGGGTATAATTTTGTGGTGTTTCTCCAGTTGCGTCGGGAAGAGGGGGTATGTCTCGAGTTGCGGCGGGGACCTCAGGAACTCGCTCGGGTTGCTTCAGAGAAGTCAAGTCCCCTTTTGTATTGGAAGGGGAACTTCCGGATTACTCTCGAAACGTTAAAAGGGAATATTGCCTCCTCTCCATTTGAGTCCATAAAATGTGTTCTCCTCTCCACTGAGGACAGATGTTAGGGAACATTCTGTGTCGTATAAAGGGGGTCAAGTACCCTTTTGCCTTTCAAGCGGGATTGTGGGATTTCTCTTGAGATTCTGCAGCGTTAAATTTCCTCATCTCTCATTGAGGGGATAATATTGTGTTGTTTCTCGATTTGCGGCTGGAAGCATGGGGTACTTCTCGAGTTGAGCTGGGAACCTCAGGAACTCGCTCGGGTTGCTTCAGGGAAGTCAAGTCCTTTTTTGTGTTGGAAGGGGAACTTCTTGATTTCTCTCCAGCCTTTAAATGGGAATATTGCCTCTTTTCGATTTGAGTCCATGAGGTGTGTTTTCCTCTCCACTGAGGAAGGATGTTAGGAAACATTCTGAGTCGCATAAACGGAGTCAGTACCCTTTTGCCTTTCAAGCGGGAATATGGGATTTCTCTTGAGCTTCTGCAGCGCAAAATTTCCTCATCTCGCAATGAGGGGAATATTTTGTGGTGTTTCTCGAATTGCGGCGGGACGCTGGGGGTACTTCTTGAGTTTAGATGGACACCTCAGGAACTCAGTCGAGTTTCTTCAGGGAAGTCAGGTCCCCTTTTGTGCTGGAAGGGGAACTTCCGGATTAGTCTCGAGCCCTTTAATGGGAATAGGGACTCTTCTGGAGTTGAGTCCATAAAGTGTGTATGCCTCTCCAATGGCGACGGATGTTAGGGAACATTCTGAGTGGCATAAAGTGTGTCAAGTTCCCTTTTGCTTTCAAGCGGGAAGGCGGGATTTCTCTTGAGATTCTACAGCAGAAAATTACCTCATCTCGCACTGAGGGGATAATATTGTGTCGTTTATCGAGTTGTGGCCGGAAGCAGGGGATACTTCTGGAGTTGAGACGGGACGCTCAGGAACTCGCTCAGGTTGCTTCAGGGAAGTCAAGTCCTTTTTTGTGTTGGAAGCGGAACTTCTTGATTACTCTCGAGCCTTTAAATGGGAATATAGCCTCTTTTCGATTTGAGTCCAGGAAGTGTGTTTTCCTCTCCACTGAGGACGGATGTTAGGGAACATTCTGAGTCGCCTAAAGGGAGTCAGGTACCCTTATGCCTTTCAAGCTGGAATGTGGGATTTCTATTGAGATTCTGCAGCGCAAGATTTCCTCATCTCACATTGAGGGGATAATTTTGTGGTGTTTCTCGAGTTGTGGCAGGAAGCAGGGAGTACTTCTCTAGTTCCAGCGGGCACCTCAGGAATTTGTTCGGGTTGCTTCAGGGAAATCAAGTCCCCTTTTGTGTTGGAAGGGGAACTTTCGGATGACTCTCGAGCTGTTAAATGTGAATAATGCCTCTACTCGATTTGAGTCCATGAAGTTTGTTTCCTCTCCATTGAGGAAGGACGTTAGGGAACATTCTGAGTCGCCTAAAGAGAGTCAAGTACCCTTTTGCCCTTCAAGCGGGAATGTGGAATTTCTCTTGAGATTCTGCAGTGCAAAATTTCCTCATCTCGCATTGAGGGGATAATTTTGTTGTGTTTCTCGAGTTGCGATAGGGACCTCAGGAACTTACTCGAGTTAATTCAGGAAATTAGGCCCCTTTTTTTCCTGGAAGGAGAACTTCCGGATTGCTCTTGAGCCCTTTAATGGTAATATGGCCTCTTCTGGAGTTGAGTCAATAAAGTGTGTTTTCCTCTCCACTGAGGACAAATGTTAGGGACCATTCTGAGTCGCCGAAAGGGAGTCAAGTAACCTTTTGCCTTTCAAGCGGCAATGTGGGATTTCACTTGAGATTCTGCAGCGCAAAATTTCCTCATCTCACATTGTGGGGATAATTTTGTGGTGTTTCTCGAGTTGCGAATACCTCAGAAACTTACCCGAGTTACTTCAGGGAATCAGGTGCCATTTGTGCTGGAAGGGGAAATTCCGGAATACTTTTGAGCCCTGTAATGGGAATAGGGCCTCTTCACCAGTTGAGTCCCTAAAGTGTGATTTACTCTCCAATGGAGACGGAGCTTAGGGAACTTTCTGAGTGGCATAAAGTGTGTCAAGTAAGTTTTTGCCTTTCAATGGTAATGTGGATTTTCTTTTGAGATTCTGCAGTGCAAAATGTCCTCATCTCGCATTGTGGTGATAATTTTGTGGTGTTCCTCCAGTTGTGGTGGGAAGCAGGGGGCAGTTCTCTAGCTATGGTGGAGACCTCAGGAACTCGCTCGGGTTGCTTCAGGGAAGTCAAGTCGCCTTTTGTGTTGGAAGGGGAACTTCCGGAATACTGTCCAGACGTTAAAAGGGAATATTGCCTCCTCTCCATTTAAGTCCATAAATTATGTTCTCCTCTCCACTGAGGATGGATGTTAGGGAACATTCTGAGTCGCCTAAATGGAGTCAAGTACCCTTCCACCTTTCAAGCGGGAATGTGGGATTTCTCTTGAGATTCTGCAGCGCAAAATTTCCTCATCTCCCATTGAGGGGATAATTTTGTGGTATTTCTCGAGTTGCGGCGGGAAGCTGGGGGTACTTCTGAAGTTGCTATGGGTACCTCAGGAACTCACTCGGGTTTCTTCAGGTAAGGCAGGTCCCCTTTTTGTTCGAAGGGGAACTTCCGATTTACTCCCGAGCAGTTAATTGGCAATAGTGCCTCATTTTGAATTGAGTACATAAAGTTCGTTCACCTCTCCAATGGGGACTGATGTTAGTGAAATTTCTGAGTCGCATAAAGGATGTCAAGTACCCTTTTGCATTTCAAGAGGGAATGTGGTATTTCTCTTGAGATTCTGCAGCGCAAAATATCCTCATCTCGCACTAAGGATATAATTTTGTGATGTATGTCAAGTTGCTGCGGGAATTTTGGATTACTTCTCGTGTTGCGACTGGGACCTCAGGAATTTGCTCGAGTTGCTTCTGGAAAGTCAGGTCCCCTTTTGTGTTGGAAGGGGAACTTCCGATTTACTCTCGAGCAGTTAATTGGCAATAGTGCCTCATTTTGAATTGAGTTCATAAAGTTCGTTTACCTCTCCAATGGGGACTAATGTTAGTGAAATTTCTGAGTCGCATAAAGGGTATCAAGTACTTTTTGCCTTTCAAGAGGGAATAGTGGTGTTTCTCTTGAGATTCTGCAGCCCAAAATTTCCTCTTCTCGCATTGAGGGGATAATTTTGTGGTGTTTCTCTAGTTGCAGCAGGAAGCTTGGGGTACTTCTCGAGTTGCCATGTGGACATCAAGAACTTGCTTGGGTTTCTTCAGGTAAGGCAGGTCCCCTTTGGTGTTGGAAGGGGAACTTCCGGTTTTCTCTTGAGCCCTTCAATGTGAACAGGGGCTCATTCCCAATTCAGTTCATAAAGTGTGTTCTCCTCTCCAAAGGGGACGGCTGTTTGAGGGAATTTTCTGAGTCGAATAAAGGGTGTCAAGTACCTTTTTGCTTTTAAAGAGGGAATGAGGTATTTCTCATAAGATTCTGCATCGCAAAATTTCCTCATCTCGCATTGAGGGGATAATTTTGGGGTGTTTCTCGAGTTTCGGCGGGAAGCTGGGGGAGCTTCTCCAGTTGCGACGGGGACGTCAGGAACTCGCTGGGGTTGCTTCAGGGAAGTCAGGTCCCCTTTGGTGTTGGAAGGGGAACGTCCGGTTTCCTCTCGAGCCCTTAAATGTGAACAGGGGCTCATCTCGAATTGAGTCCATGAAGTGTGTTCTCCTCTGCAAAGCGGACGGCTGTTTGAGGGAACTTTCTGAGTCGAATAAATGGTGTTAAGTACCTTTATGCCTTTCAAGAGGGAATGTGGTAGTTCTCTTGAGATGCTCCACCGCAAAATTTCCTCATCTCGCATTGAGGGGATAATTTTGGGGTGTTTCTCGAGTTGCGGCGGGAAGCTGGGGGTGCTTCTCGAGTTGCAACGGGGACCTCAGGAAATCGCTGGGGTTGCTTCAGGGAAGTCAGGTCCCCTTTGGTGATGGAAGGGGAACTTCCGGTTTCCTCTCGAGCCTTTAATGTGAACCGGGGCTTATCTGGAAATGAGTTCATAAAGTGTGTTCTCCTCACCAAAGGGGACGGCTGTGTGCGGGAACTTTCTGAGTCGAATAAAGGGTGTCAAGTACCATTTTGCCTTTCAAGAGGGAATGTGGAATTTCTCTTGAGATGCTGCATCAAAAAATTTCCACATCTCGCATTGAGGGGATAATTTTGGGGTGTTTCTTGAGTTGCGGCGGAAGCTGGGGGTGCTTCTCGAGTTGCGACCGGGACCTCAGGAACTCGCTGGTGTTACTTCAGGGAAGTCAGGTCCCCTTTGGTGTTGGAAGGGAAACTTACGGTTTCCTCTCGAGCCCATAAATGTGCACAGGGGCTCACCTCGAATTGAGTCCATTAAGTGTGTTCTACTCTCCAAAGGGGACGGCTGTGTGAGGGAACTTTCTGAGTCGAAAAAAGGGTATCAAGTACCTTTTGCCATTCAAGAGGGAATGTGGTATTTCTCTTGAGATGCTGCATCGCAAAATTTCCTCATTTCGCATTGAGGGGATTATTTTGGAGTGTTTCTAGAGTTGCGGTGGGAAGCTGGGGGTGCTTCCTGAGTTGCGACGGGGACGTCAGGAACTCGCTCTGGTTGCTTCAGAAAAGTCAGGTGCCCTTTGGTGTTGGAAGGGGAACTTCCGGTTTCTTCTCGAGCCCTTAAATATGCACAGTGGCTCATCTCGAATTGAGTCCATAAAGTGTGTTCTCCTCTCCAAACTGCAAGGCTGTGTGAAGGAACTTTCTGAGTCGAATAAACGGTGTCAAGTACCTTTTTGCCTTTCAAGAGGGAATGTGGTATTTCTCTTGAGATGCTGCATCGCAAAATTTCCTCATCTCGCATTGAGGGGATAATTTTGGGGTGTTTCTCGAGTTGCGGCGGTAAGCTGGGGGTGCTTCTCGAGTTTCGACGGGAACCTCAGGTACTCGCTGGGATTGCTTCAGGGAAGTCAGGTCCCCTTTGGTGTTGGAAGGGGAACTTTCGGTTTCTTCTCGAGCCCTTAAATGTGAACTCGGGATCATCTCTATTTGAGTCCATAAAGTGTTTTCTCCTCTCCAAAAGTGACGGCTGTGTGAGGGAATTTTCTGAGCCGAATAATGGGTGTCAGTAAATTTTTCCCTTTCAAGAGGGATTGTGGTATTACGCTTGAGATGCTGCATTGCAAAATTTCCTCATCTCCCAAGGAGGGGATAATTTTGTGGAGTATCTCGAGTTGCGGCGGGAAGTTTTGGGTGATTCTCGAGTTGCGACGGGGACCTCAGGAACTCGCTGAGGTTGCTTCAGGGAAGTCAGGTCTCCTTTGTTGTTGGAAGGGGAACTTCCGGGTTCCTCTCGAGCCGTTGAATGTGCACAGGGTCTCATCTCGAATTGAGTCCATAAAGTGTGATCTCTCGTAAGGGGTCTGCTGTGTGAGGGAACTTTCTGAGTGGAATAAAGGGTGTCAAGTACCTTTTTGCCTTACCAAAGGGAATGTGGTATTTCGCTTGAGATGCTGCATCGCAAAATTTCCTCATCTCGCATTGTGGGAATAATTTTGGGGTTTTTCTCGAGTTGCGGCGGGAAGCTTGGGGTGCTTCAAGAGTTGCGACGGGGATCTCAGGAACTCGCTGGGGTGGCTTCAGGGTAGTCATGTCCCCTTTGTTATTGGAAGGGGAATTCCGGGTCCCTCTCGAGCCCTTAAATGTGCACTGGGGCTCATCTCGAATTGAGTCCATAAAGTGTGTTCACCTCTAAAAGGGGACGGCTGTGTGAGGGAACTTTCTGTGTCGAATAAAGGGTGTCAAGTACCTTTTAGCCTTTCAAGAGGGAATGTGGTATTTCTCTTGAGATGCTGCATCGCAAAATTTCCTCATCTCACATTGAGGGGATAATTTAGGGGTGTTTCTCGAGTTGCGGTGGGAAGCTGGGTGTGCTTCTCGAGTTGCCTCGGGGACCTCAGTAACACGCTGGGGCTGCTTCAGGGAAGTCAGGTCTCCTTTGGTGTTGGAAGGCGAACTTCCGGGTTCCTCTCGAGCCCTTAAATGTGCACAGGGTCTCATCTCGAATTGAGTCTATAAAGTGTGTTCTCTCCTAATGGGACGGTTGTGTGAGGGAATTTTCTGAGTCGAATAAAGGGTGTCAGGTAACTTTTTGCCTTTCAAGCGGGAATGTGGTATTTCGCTTGAGATGCTGCATCGCAAAATTTCCTCATCTCGCATTGAGGGGATAATTTTGGGTTGTTTCTCGAGTTGAGACGGGAAGCTGGGGGTGCTTCTCGAGTTGCGATGGGGAACTCAGGTACTCGCTGTGGTTGCTTCGGTGAAGTCAGGTCCCCTTTGGTGTTGGAAGGGGAACTTCCGGGTTCCTCTCGAGCCGTTAAATGTGCACAGGGGCTCATCTCAAATTGAGTCCATAAAGTGTGTTCTCCTCTAAAATGGGACGGCTGTGTGAGGGAACTTTCTGAGTCGAATAAAGGATTTGAAGTACCTTTTTGCCTTTCAAGAGGGAATGTGGTATTTCTCTTGAGATGCTGCATCGCAAAATTTCCTCATCTCGCATTGAGGAGATAATTTTGGGGTGTTTCCCGAGTTGCGGCGGGAAGCTGGGGGTGCTTCTCGAGTTGCGACCGGGACCTCACAACTCGCTGGGGTTGCTTCAGGGAATTCAGGTCCCCTTTGCTGTTGGAAGGGGAACTTCCGTGTTCCTCTCCAGCCCTTAAATGTGCACAGGGGCTCATCTCGAATTGATTCCATAAATTGTGTTCTCTACAAAGGGTACGGCTGTGTGAGGGAACTTTCTCAGTTGAATAAAGGGTGTCAAGTACCTTTTTGCCTTTCAAGGGTGTATGTGGTATTTCTCTTGATATGCTGCATCGCAAAATTTCCTCATCTCGCATTGAGGGGATAATTTTAGGGTGTTTCTCGAGTTGCGGGGAGAAGCTGGGGGTGCTTCTCGAGTTGCGACTGGGACCTCAGGAACTCGCTGCGGTCGCTTCAGGGAAGTCAGGTCCCCTTTGATGTGGGAAGGGGAACTTCCGGGTTCCTCTCGAGCCCTTAAATGTGCACAGGGGCTCATCTGGAATTGTGTCCATAAAGTGTGTTATCCTCTAACAGGGGATGGCTGTGTGAGGGAACTTTCTGAGTCGAATAAAGACTGTGAAGTACTTTTTGCCTTTCAAGAGGGAATGTGGTATTTCTCTTGAGATGATGCATCGCAAAATTTACTCATCTCGAACGGAGGGGATAATTTTGTGGTGTTTCTCGAGTTGCGGCCGGAAGCTGGGGTGCTTTTCGGGTTGCGACGGGGACCTCAGGAACTCGCTGGGGTTGCTTCAGGGAAGTCAGGTCCCCTTTACTGTTGGAAGGGGAACTTCCGGGTTCCTCTCCAGCCCTTAAATGTGCTCAGGGGCTCATCTCGAATTGAGTCCATAAAGTGAGTTCTCCTCTCCAAAGGTAATGGCTGTGTGAGGAAACTTTCTGAGTGAATAAAGGGTGTCAAGTACCTTTTTTACTTTCAAGAGGGAATGTGGTATTTCTCTTGAGATGCTGCATCGCAAAATTTCCTCATCTGTCATTGAGGGGATAATTTGGTGGTGTTTTTCGAGTTGCGGCGGGAAGCTGTGGGTGGTTCTCGAGTTGCAACGGGGACCTCAGGAACTCGCTGAGGCTGCTTCAGGGAAGTCAGGTCTCCTTTGGTGTTGGAAGGGGAACTTCCGGGTTCCTCTCGAGCCTTTAAATGTGCACAGGGTCTCATCTCAAATTGAGTCCATAAAATGTGTTCTCTCCTAAGGTGACGGCTGTGTGAGGGAACTTTCTGAGTCGAATAAAGGGTGTCAAGTAACTTTTTGCCTTTCAAGAGGGAATGTGGTATTTCTCTTGAGATGCTGCATCGCAAAATTTCCTCATCTCGCATTGAGGGGATAATTTTGGGGTGTTTCTCAAGTTGCGGCGGGAAGCTGGGAGTTCTTCAAGAGTTGCGACAGAGACCTCAGGAACTCGATGGGGTTGCTTCAGGGAAGTCAGGTCCCCTTTGCTGTTGGTAGTGGAACTTCCGGGTTCCTGTCGAGCCCTTAAATGTGCACAGGGGCTCATCTCAAATTGAGTCCATAAAGTGTGTTCTCCTCTAAAAGGGGACGACTGTGTGAGGGAACTTTCTGAGTCGAATAAAGGGTGTGAAGTACATTTTTGCCTTTCAAGAGGGAATGTGGTATTTCTCTTGAGATGCTGCATCGCAAGATTTCCTCATCTCGCATTGAGGAGATAATTTTGGGGTGTTTCCCGAGTTGCGGCGGGAAGCTGGGGGTGCTTCGCGAGTTGCCACCGGGACTTCACAACTCGCTGGGGTTGCTTCAGGGAATTCAGGTCCCCTTTGCTGTTGGAAGGGGAACTTCCGTGTTCCTCTCCAGCCCTTAAATGTGCACAGGGTCTCATCTCGAATTGAGTCCATAAATTGTGTTCTCTACAAAGGGTACGGCTGTGTGAGGGAACTTTCTCAGTCGAATAAAGGGTGTCAAGTACCTTTTTGCCTTTCAAGGGTGTATGTGGTATTTCTCTTGATATGCTGCATCGCAAAATTTCCTCATCTTGCATTGAGGGGATAATTTTAGGGTGTTTCTCGAGTTGCGGGGGGAAGCTGGGGGTGCTTCTCGAGTTGCGAGGCGGACCTCAGGAAGTCTCTGGGGTCGCTTCAGGGAAGTCAGGTCCCCTTTGGTGTGGGAAGGGGAACTTCCGGGTTCCTCTCGAGCCCTTAAAAGTGCACAGGGGCTCATTAGGAATTGTGTCCTTAAAGTGTGTTATCCTCTAACAGGGGATGGCTGTGTGAGGGAACTTTCTGAGTCGAATAAAAACTGTGAAGTAGTTTTTGCCTTTAAAGAGGGAATGTGGTATTTCTCTTGAGATGCTGCATCGCAAAATTTACTCATCTCGAACTGAGGGGATAATTTTGGGGTGTTTCTCGAGTTGAGGCGGGAAGCTGGGGGTGCTTCTCGAGTTGCGACTGGGAACTCAGGTACTCGCTGTGGTTGCTTCGGTGAAGTCAGGTCCACTTTGGTGTTGGAAGGGGAACTTCCGGGTTCCTCTCGAGCCGTTAAATGTGCACAGGGTCTCATCTCGAATTGAGTCCATACAGTGTGTTCTCCTCTCCAAAGGGGACGGCTATGTGAGGGAACTTTCTGAGACGAATAAAGGGTGTCAAGTAACTTTTTGCCTTTGAAGAGGGAATGTGGTATTTCTCTTGAGATGCTGCATCGCAAAATTTCCTCATCTCGCATTGAGGGAATAATTTTGGGGTGTTTCTCGAGTTGCGGCGGGAAGCTGGGGGTGCTTTTTGAAGTGCGACGGGGACCTCAGGAACTCGCTAGTGTTGCTTCAGGGAAGTCAGTTTCCCTTTGGTGTTGGAAGGGGAACTTCCGGGTCCCTCTCGAGCCCTTAAATATGCACAGGGGCTCATCTCGAATTGAGTCCATAAAGTGTGTTTTCCTCTAAAAGGGGACGGCGCTTTGAGGCAACTTTCTGAGTCGAATATAGGGTGTCAAGTACCTTTTTGCCTTTCAAGAGGGAATGTCGTATTTCTCTTGAGATGCTGCATCGCAAAATTTCCTCATCTCGAATTGAGGGGATAATTTTGGGGTGTTCCTCGAGTTGCGGCCGGAAGCTGGGGGTGCTTCTCGAGTTGCCACGTGGACCTCAGGAACTCGCTGGGGTTGCCTCGGGTAATTCAGGTCCCCATTGGTGTTGGAAGGGGAACTTCCCGGTTCCTCTCGAGGCCTTAAGTGTGCACAGGGGCTCATCTTGAATTGAGTCCGTAAAGTGTGTTCTCCTCTAAAATAGGACGGCTGTGTGAGGGAACTTTCTGAGTCGAATAAAGAGTGTCAAGTACCTTTTTGCCTTTCAAGAGGGAATGTGGTATTTCTCTTGAGATGCTGCATCGCAAAATTTCCTCATCTCGCATTGAGGGGATAATTTTGGGGTGTTTCTCGAGTTGCGGCGGGAAGCTGGGGGTGCTTTTCGGGTTGCGACGGGGACCTCAGGAACTCGCTGGGGTTGCTTCAGGGAAGTCAGGTCCCCTTAGTGTTGGAAGGGGAACTTCCGGGTTCCTCTCCAGCCCTTAAATGTGCACAGGGGCTCATCTCGAATTGAGTCCATAAAGTGTGTTCTCCTCTGAAAGGGGACGGCTGTGTGAGGGAACTTTCTGAGTCAAATAAAGGGTGTCAAGTACCTTCTTGCCTTTCAAAAGGGAATGTGGGGTTTCTCTTGAGATGCTGCATCGCAAAATTTCCTCAACTCGCATTGAGGGGATAATTTTGGTGTGTTTTTAGAGTTGCGCCGGGAAGCCGGGAGTGTTTCTCGAGTTGCGACGGGGACCTCGGGAACTCGCTGGGGTTGCTTCAGCGTAGTCAGGTCTCCTATGCTGTTGGAAGGGGAACTTCCTGGTTCCTCTCGAGCCCTTAAATGTGCACAGGGACTCATCTCGAATTGAGTCCATAAACTGTGTTCTCTCAGAAGGAGACGGCTGTGTGAAGGAACTTTCTGAGTCGAATAAAGGGTGTCAATTACCTTTTCCCCTTTCAAGAGGGAATGTGGTATTTCTCTTGAGATGCTGCATCGCAAAATATTCTCAACTCGCATTGAGGGGATAATTTTGGAGTGTTTTTCGAGTTGCGGCGGGAAGCTTGGTGTGCTTCTCGATTTGCGACGGGGACGTCAGGAACTCGCTGGGGTTGCTTCAGGGAAGTCAGGTCCCCTTTGCTGTTGGAAGGGGAACTTCCGGGTTCCTCTCGAGCCCTTAAATGTGAACAGGGGCTCTTCTCGAATTGAGTCCATAAAGTGTGGTTCCTCTCCAAAGGGCACAGCTGTGTGAGTGAACATTCTGAGTCGATTAAATGGTGTCAAGTACCTTTTTGCCTTTAAGAGGGAATGTGGGGTTTCTCTTGAGATTCTGCAGAGCAAAATTTCCTCTTCTCGCATTGAGGGAATAATTTTGTGGTGTTTTTCATGTGGCCGACGGAAGCAGTGATTACTTCTCGCGTTGCGACGGGGACCTCAGGAACTCACTCACTTGCTTCAGTGAAGTCAAGTCTCCTTTGGTTTTGGAAGGAGAACTTGCGTATTACTCTCGAGCCGTTAAATGGGAATATTATCTCTTCTCGATTTCAGTCCATAAAGTGTGTTCTCCTCTCCACTGAGGACGGATGTTAGGGACCATTCTGAATCGCCAAAACGGTGTCAAATACCCTTTTACCTTTCAAGCGGGAATGTGGGATTTCTCTTGAGATTCTGCAGCGCAAAATTTCCTCATCTCACATTGTGGGGATAATTATGTGGTGTTTCTGGAGTTGCGATGCGGACCTCAGAAACTTACTCAAGTTACTTCAGAGAATCGGGTCCCATTTGTGCTGGAAGCGGAACTTCCGGATTACTCTCGAGCCCTTTAATGGGAATAGGGACTCTTTTGTAGTTTAGTCCATAAAGTGTGTTATTCTCTCCAATGGAGACGGATATTTTTGAACTTTCTGAGTGGCATAAAGTGTGTCTTGTACCCTTTTTCCTTTCAAGCGGGAATGTATGTTATCTCTTGAGATTCCGCAGTGCAAAATAACCTCATCTCACATGAGGGGTTAATTTTGTGGTGTTTCTCCAGTTGTGGTGGGAAGCAAGGGGCACTTCTCTAGCTATGGCGGGCACCTCAGGAACTCGCTCGGGTTGCTTCAGGGAAGTCAAGTCGACTTTTGTGTTGGAAGGGGAACTTCCGGATTACTGTCGAGATGTTAAAAGGGAATATTGCCTCCTCTCCATTTGAGTCCATAAAATATGTTCTCCTCTGCATTGAGGATGGATGTTAGGGAACATTCTGAGTCGCCTAAAGAGAGTCAAGTACTCTTTTGACTTTCAACTGGGAATGTGGGATTTCTCTTGAGATTCTGCAGCGCAACATTTCCTCATATCCCATTGAGGGGATAATTTTGTGGTATTTCTCGGGTTGCGGCGGGAAGCTTGGGGTACTTCTCGAGGTGCGTCGGGGACCTCAGGAACTCGCTCGGGTTGCTTCAGGGAAGTCAAGTCCTTTTTTGTATTGGAAGGGGAACTTCCGGATTACTCTCTAGATGTTAAATGGGAAAAATGCCTCTTCTCGATTTGAGTCCATAAAGTGTGTTTTCCTCTCCACTGAGGAAGGATGTTAGGGAACATTCTGAGTCGCATAAACGGAGTCAGTACCCTTTTGCCTTTCAAGCCGGAATGTAGGATTTCTCTTGAGATTCTGCAGCACAATAAACCTCATCTCTCATTGAGGGGAATATTTTGTGGTGTTTCTCGAATTGCGGCGGGATGCTGGGGGTACTTCTTGAGTTTAGATGGCGACCTCAGGAACTCACTCAAGTTTCTTCAGGGAAGTCAGGTCCCCTTTTGTGCTGGAAGGGGAACTTCCGGATTAGTCTCGAGCCCATTTATGGTAATAGGGCCTCTTCTGGAGAAGAGTCCATAAAGTGTGTATACCTCACCAATGGGGACGGATGTTAGGGAACATTCGGAGTGGCATAAAGTGTGTCAAATTCCCTTTTGCTTTCAAGCGGGAAGGCGGGATTTCTCTTGAGATTCTGCAGCAGAAAATTACCTCATCTCGCAGTTGTGTTGTTTCTCGACTTGGGGCGGGAAGCAGGGGGTACTTCTGGAGTTGAGACGTGACCCTCAGGAACTCTCTCAGGTTGCTTCAGGGAAGTCAAGTACTTTTCTGTGTTTGAAGCGGAAATTCTTGATTACTCTCGAGCCTTTAAATGGGAATATAGCCTCTTTTCGATTTGAGTCCATGAAGTGTGTTTTCCTCTCCACTGAGGACGGATGTTAGGGAACATTCTGAGTCGCCTAAAGGGAGTCAGGTACCATTATGCCTTTCAAGCGGGAATGTGGGATATCACTTGAGACTCTGCAGCGCAAAATTTCCTCATTGAGGGGATAATTTTGTTGTGCTTCTCGAGTTGCGAAGGGGACCTAAGGAACTTTCTCGAGTTACTTCAGGGAATCAGGCCCTTTTTTTCCTGGAAGGAGAACTTCAGGATTACTCTTGAGCCCTTTAATGGGAATAGGGCCTCTTCTGGAGTTGAGTCCACAAAGTGTGTTCTCCTCTCCAATGGGGAAGGATGTTAGGGAACTTTCTGAGTGACATAAAGAGAGTCAAGTACGCTTTTGCCTTTCAATTGGGAATGTGGGATTTCTCTTCAGATTCTGCAGGGCAAAGTTTCCTCCTCTCGCATTGAGGGGATAATTTTGTGGTGTTTCCAGAATTTCGGCTGGAAGCTGGGGGTACTTCTCGAGTTTCAACGGGGACCTCAGGAACTCACTGGAGTTACTTCAGGGAAGTCAGTTCCCCCATTGTGCTGGACGGGGAACTTCCGGATTACTCTCGAGCCCTTTAATGGGAATAGGGGCTCTTCTGGAGTTGAGTCCATAAATTGAGTACGCCTCTGCAATGGGGACGGATTTTAGGGAACTTTCTGAGGGGCATAAAGTATGCCAAGTTCCCTTTTGCCTTTCAAGCGGGAATGTGGGATTTCCCTTGAGATTCTGCAGCGCAAAATTACCTCATGTCGCATTGAGGGGATAATATTGTGTTGTTTCTAGAGTTGTGGTGGGAAGTAGGGGATACTTCTGGAGTTGAAACAGGAACCTAAGGAACTCTCTCTGTTTGCTCCAGGGAAGTCAAGTTCCCTTTTGTGTTGGAAGGGGAACTTCTTGATTACTCTTGAGCCTTTAAATGGGAATATTGCCTCTTTTCGATTTGAGTCCATGAGGTGTGTTTTCCTCTCCACTGAGGAAGGATGTTAGGGAACATTCTGAGTCGCATAAACGGAGTCAGTACCCTTTTGCCTTTCAAGCCGGAATGTAGGATTTCTCTTGAGATTCTGCAGCGCAAAATTTCCTCATCTCGCAGTGAGGGGAATATTTTGTGGTGTTTCTCGAATTGCGGCGGGACGCTGGGGGTACTTCTTGAGTTTAGATGGCGACCTCAGGAACTCACTCGACTTTCTTCAGGGAAGTCAGGTCCCCTTTTGTGCTGGAAGGGGAACTTCCGGATTAGTCTCGAGCCCTTTAATGGGAATAGGGCCTCTTCTGGAGTTGAGTCAATAAAGTGTGTATGTCTCTCCAATGGGGACGGATATTAGGGAACATTCTGAGTGGCATAAAGTGTGTCAAGTTCCCTTAAGCTTTCAAGCGGGAAGGCGGGATTTCTCTTGAGATTCTGCAGCGCAAAATTTCCTCATCTCGCAGTGAGAGGAATATTTTGTGGTGTTTCTCGAATTGCGACGGGTCGCTGGGGGTACTTCTTGAGTTTAGATGGCGACCTCAGGAACTCACTCGAGTTTCTTCAGGGAAGTCAGGTCCCCTTTTTTGCTGGAAGGGGAACTTCCGGATTAGTCTCGAGCCCTTTAATGGGAATAGGGCCTCTTCTGGAGTTGAGTCAATAAAGTGTGTATGTCTCTCCAATGGGGACGGATATTAGGGAACATTCTGAGTGGCATAAAGTGTGTCAAGTTCCCTTAAGCTTTCAAGCGGGAAGGCGGGATTTCTCTTGAGATTCTACAGCAGAAAATTACCTCATCTCGCACTGAGGGGATAATATTGTGTCGTTTCTCGAGTTGTGGCCGGAAGCAGGGGATACTTCTGGAGTTGAGACGGGACCGTCTGGAACTCGCTCAGGTTGCCTCAGGGAAGTCAAGTACTTTTTTGTGTTGGAAGGGGAACTTCTTGATTACTCTCGAGCCTTTAAATGGGAATATAGCCTCTTTTCGATTTGAGTCCATGAAGTGTGTTTTCCTCTCCAATGAGGAAGGATGTTAGGGAACATTCTGAGTCGCTTAAAGGGAGTCAGGTACCCTTATGCCTTTCAAGCTGGAATGTGGGATTTCTTTTGAGATTCTGCAGCGCAAGATTTCCTCATCTCACATTGAGGGGATAATTTTGTGGTGTTTCTCGCGTTGTGGCAGGAAGCAGGGACTACTTCTCTAGTTCCAGCGGGGACCTCAGGAATTCGCTCGGGTTGCTTCAGGGAAGTCAAGTCCCCTTTTGTTTTGGAAGGGGAACTTCCGGATGACTCTCGAGCTGTTAAATGTGAATAATGCCTCTTCTCGATTTGAGTCCATAAAGGGTGTTTTCCTCTCCACTGAGGAAGGTTGTTAGGGAACATTCTGAGTCGCCTAAAGGGAGTCAAGTACCCTTTTGCCCTTCAAGCGGGAATGTGGGATTTCTCTTGAGATTCTGCAGCTCAAAATTTCCTCATCTCGCATTGAGGGAATAATTTTGTTGTGTTTCTCGAGTTGCGAAGGGGACCTCAGAAACTTACCCGAATTACTTCAGGAAATCAGGCCCCTTTTTTCCTGGAAGGAGAACTTCCGGATTACTCTTGAGCCCTTTAATGGGAATATGGCCTCTTCTGGAGTTGAGTCCATAAAGTGTGTTTTCCTCTCCACTGAGGACAAATGTTAGGGACCATTCTGAGTCGGCTAAAGGGAGTCAAGTACCCTTTTGCCTTTCAAGCGTATATCTGGGATTTCACTTGAGATTCTGCAGCGCAAAATTTCCTCATCTCACATTGTGGGGATAATTTTGTGGTGTTTCTCGAGTTGAGAATACCTCAGAAACTTACCCGAGTTACTTCAGGGAATGAGGTGCCATTTGTGCTGGAAGGGGATCTTCCGGAATACTTTTGAGCCCTGTAATGGGAATAGGGCCTCTTCTCCAGTTGAGTCCCTAAAGTGTGATTTCCTCTCCATTGGAGACGGAGCTTAGGGAACTTTCTGAGTGGCATAAAGTGTGTCAAGTAAGCTTTTGCCTTTCAATGGTAATGTGGATTTTCTTTTGAGATTCTGCAGCGCAAAATTTCCTCATCTCGCATTGAGGGGATAATTTTGTGGTGTTTCTCCAGTTGTGGTGGGAAGCAGGGGGCACTTCTCTAGCTATGGCGGGCACCTCAGGAACTCGCTCGGGTTGCTTCAGGGAAGTCAAGTCGCCTTTTGTGTTGGAAGGGGAACTTCCGGATTACTGTCAAGACGTTAAAAGGGAATATTGCCTCCTCTCCATTTAAGTCCATAAATTATGTTCTCCTCTACTGAGGATGGATGTTAGGGAACATTCTGAGTCGCCTAAAGGGAGTCAAGTACCCTTCTGCCTTTCAAGCGGGAATGTGGGATTTCTCTTGAGATTCTGCAGCGCAAAATTTCCTCATCTCCCATTGAGGGGATAATTTTGTGGTGTTTCTCGAGTTGCGGCGGGAAGCTGGGGGTACTTCTCGAGGTGCGTCGGGGACCTCAGGAACTCGCTCGGGTTGCTTCAGGGAAGTCAAGTCCTTTTTTGTGTAGGAAGGGGAACTTCCGGATTACTCTCGAGCTGTTAAATGTGAATAATGCCTCTTCTCGATTTGAGTCCATAAAGTGTGTTTTCCTCTCCACTGAGGAAGGATGTTAGGGAACATTCTGAGTCGCATAAACGGAGTCAGTACCCTTTTGCCTTTCAAGCCGGAATGTGGGATTTCTCTTGAGATTCTCAGCGCAAAATTTCCTCATCTCGCAGTGAGGGGAATATTTTGTGGTGTTTCTCGAGTTGCGGCGGGAAGCTGGGGGTACTTCTCAAGTTGCTCTTCGTACCTCAGGAACTCACTCGGTTTTCTTCAGGGAAGTCAGGTCCCCTTTTTGTTGGAAGGGGAACTTCCGATTTACTCTCGAGCAGTTAATTGGCAATAGTGCCTCATTTTGAATTGAGTACATAAAGTTCGTTCACCTCTCCAATGGGGACTGATGTTAGTGAAATTTCTGAGTCACATAAAGTATGTCAAGTACCCTTTTGCATTTCAAGAGGGAATGTGGTATTTCTCTTGAGATTCTGCAGCGGAAAATATCCTCATCTCGCATTGCGGAGATAATTTTGTGGTGTATGTCAAGTTGTGGCGGGAATTTTGGATTACTTCTCGTGTTGCGACGGGGAACTCAGGAATTTGTTCGAGTTGCTTCTGGAAAGTCAGGTCCCCTTTTGTGTTGGAAGGGGAACTTATGGTTTAGTCTGGAGCCGTTAAATGGGAATAGGGCCTCATCTCGAATTGAGTCCATAAAGTGTGTTCTCCTCTCCTATGGGGAATGATATTAGTGAAATTTCTGAGTCGCATAAACGGTATCAAGTACTTTTTGCCTTTCAAGAGGGAATAGTGGTATTTCTCTTGAGATTCTGCAGCCCAAAATTTCCTCTTCTCGCATTGAGGGGATAATTTTGTGGTGTTTCTCTAGTTGCGGCAGGAAGCTTGGGGTACTTCTCGAGTTGCCATGTGGACCTCAAGAACTTGCTTGGGTTTCTTCAGGTAAGGCAGGTCCCCTTTTGTTTTGGAAAGGGCACTTCCTGTTTACTCTCCAGCCATTAAATGGGAATAGGGCTTCATCTCTAATTGAGTCCATAAAGTGTGTTCTCCTCTCCAATGGGGACGGCTGTGTGACGGTACTTTCTGAGTCGCATGAAGGGTGTCAAGTACCCTTTTGCCTTTCAAGCGGGAATGTGGGATTTCTCTTGAGATTCTGCAGCGCACAATTTCCTCATCTCGCATTGAGGGGATAATTCTGTGGTGTTTGTCGAGTTGCGGCGGGATGCTGGGGGTGCTTCTCGAGTTGAAACGGGGACCTCAGAAAGTGGCTCGGGTTGCTTCAGGGAAGTCAGGTCCCCTTTTGTGTTGGAACGGGAACTTCCGGTTTACTTTCGAGCCATTCATTGGGAATAGGGATTCATCTGGAGTTGAGTCCAAAAGTTGTTTTTTCCTCTCCAATGGGTACGGCTCTGTGAGCGAACTTTCTGGGTCACATAAAGTGTGTCAAGTGAACTTTTTCCTTTCAAGCGGGTATGTGGGACTTCTCTTGAGATTTCGGAGCGCAAAATTTCCTCATTTCGCATTGTGGGGATAATTTTGTTGTGTCTCGAGTTTCGGCTTGGATCTGGGGGTACTTCTCGAGTTGCAGCATGGACCTCAGGAACTCGTTCGTGTTGCTGCAGGGAAGTCAGGTCCCCTTTTTTTGGAAGTGGAACTTCCGGATTACTCTCGAGCCCTTAAATGGGAATAGGTCCTCTTCTAGATTTGAGTCCATGAAGTGTGTTCTCCACTCCAATAAGTGCGGGTGTTAGGAAACTATCTGAATCGCATAAAGTGTGTCAAGTGCCCTTTTGCCTTTCACATTGAGCGGATAATTTTTTGGTGTTTCCCCTTTTGAGGCGGGAAGCTGGGGGTACTTCTCGAGTTGCGACGGGGACCTCAGGAACTCGCTTGTGTTGCTTCAGGGAAGTTAGTCACCATTTTCTACTGGAACGGGAATTTCAGGATTACTCTCAAGCCTTTAAATGGGAATAGGGTCTCTTCCCAAGTTGAGTCCATAAATTGTGTTCTCCTCTCCAATGGGGATGGCTGTGTGAGGGAATTTTCTGAGTCGCATAAAGGGTGTCAAATACAGTTTTGCCTTTCCAGCGGAACGTGGGATTTCTCTTGAATTGTGCAGCAGAATATTTTCCTGATCTCGCATTGAGGGGATAATTTTGTGGTGTTTCTAGAGTTGCAGCGGGAACCTGGTTGAACTTCTCAGGTAGCGAACAGGACCTCAGGAATTCTCTCTGGCTGCTTCAGGGAAGTCAGGAACCCTTTTGTGTTGGAAGGGGAATTTCGGGATTACTGTTGAGCCTTTAAATGGGAATAGGGCCTCTTCTCGAGTTAAGTCCGTAAAGTGTGTTCTCCTCTCCAATGGGGACGACTGTTTGAGGGAATTTTTTGAGTCTCACCCGGCTGTGCAAACGGGAGAAATACCAGCCCCACCCGCGCAGACACGAGAGATGCCGGCCCAGGCGGCTAAGAAGCCAGAGACACCGGCCTTGCCGGCGCAGACGTGAGAGAGGCCTTCCCCACCCTCGCAGACTCGACAGACCCCGGCCCCGCCCGCCCAGATGGGAGAGACCCCGGCCCCGCCCGCTCAGACGCGAGAGACCTCGGCCCTGACCGCTCAGACGCTATTGTTGCTGGCGCTGCCCGCGCAGACGCAAGAGAAGCCGGCCCCGCCTGCGCAGATGGGAGAGACCCCGGCCACGCCCACCAGACGCAGGATAGGCAGGCCCCGCCCGCGCAGACTCCAGAGAAGCCGGCCCTGGCACAACCGACCATGCAGAGATGGGCAGCGGTGAGGAGATACCCCATGACTGAGGCCAGGGCAGGCGGCCGAGAGGAGGTACCCCACCTCCAATAGGCGGTGGCTGTGCGGGGGAGGGCCGAGAGGAGGTACTCATGTTCAAGGTCAGGAGGGGGGGCCTTGAGGACATACCCCTCATCCAAGGTAAGGTGCAGCAGCTGTGCTTTCTTGGAGCAGCTGTGAAGAGATATCCCACACCCAAGGTAAGAGAAACTCAAATCAGATTGCGAGGGGACTTCAGATGGCAGACACACTGAAATCATAATCACAGGAATCTACTCGATCTGATCACATGCACCACAGCCGAATGTGGTCCACTGGAGAAGGGAATGGCAAACCACTTCAGTATATTTGCATTGAGAACCCCATGAACAGTATCAAAGGGCAAAATGACAGGATACTGAATGAGGAATTCCCCAGGTCTGTAGGTGCCCAGTATGCTACTGGAGATCAGTGGAGAAATAACTCTAGAAGGAATGAAGGGATGGAGCAAAAGCAAAACCGGTACCCAGTTGTGGATGTGACCGATGATAGAAGCAAGGTCTGGTGCTGTAAAGAGCAATATTGCATAGGAACCTGGAATGTAAGGTCCAGGAATCAAGGCAAATTGGAAGTGGTCAAACAGGAGATGGCAAGACTGAACATAGACATTCTAGGAATCAGGGAATTAAAATGGACTGGAATGGGTGAATTTAACTCAGATGACCATTATATATATACTACTTTGGGCAGAAATCCCTTAGAAGAAATGGAGTAGCCATCATGGTCAACAAGAGACTCTGAAATGCAGTACTTGGATGCAATCTTAAAAACGACAGAATGATTTCTGTTCGTTTCCAAGGCAAACCATTCAACATTACAGTAATCCAGGCCTATGCCCCAACCACTAACGCTGAAGAAGCCGAAGTTGAACGGTTCTATGAAGACCTACAAGACCTTTTAGAACTAACACCCAAAAAGATGTCCTTTTCATTATAGGGGACTGGAATGCAAAAGTGGGAAGTCAAGAAACACCTGGAGTAACAGGCAAATTTGGCCTTGGAGCACGGAATGAAGCAGGGCCAAGGCTAATAGAGTTTTGTCAAGAGAACGCACTGGTCATAGCAAACTCCCTCTTCCAACAACACAAGAGAAGACTCTACACGTGGACATCACCAGATGGTCAACACCGAAATCAGATTGATTATATTCTTTGCAGCCAAAGATGGAGAAGCTGTATACAGTTAGCGAAAACAAGACCAGGAGCTGACTGTGGCTCAGATCATGAACTCCTTATTGCCAAATTCAGACTTAAATTGAAGAAAGTAGGGAAAACCACTAGACCATTCAGATATGATCTCAATCAAATCCCTTATGATTATACAGTGGAAATGAGAAATAGATTTAAGGCACCAGATCTGATAGATAGAGTGCCTGATGAACTCTGGATGGAGGTTCCTGACATTGTACAGGAGACAGGGACCAAGAGCATCCCCATGGAAAAGAAATGCAAAAAAAAGCAAAATGGCTGTCTGAGGTGGCCTTACAAATAGCTGTGAAAAGAAGAGAAGCGAAAAGCAAAGGAGAAAGGGAAAGATATAAGCATTAGAATGCAGAGTTCCAAAGAATAGCAAGGAGAGATTAGAAAGCCTTCCTCAGTGATCAATGCAAAGAAAGAGAGGAAAACAACAGAATAGGAAAAACAAGAGACCTCTTCAAGAACATTAGAGATTCCAAGGGAACATTTCATGCAAAGATGGGCTCGATAAAGGACAGAAATGGTATGGACCTAACGGAAGCAGAAGATATTAAGAAGAGGTGGCAAGAATACACAGAAGAACTGTACAAAAAAGATCTTCACGACCAGGATAGTCACGATAATGGGATCAATGGCCTAGAGCCAGATATCATGGAATGTGAATTCAAGTGTGCCTTAGAAAGCAACACTACGAACAAAGCTAGTGGAAGTGATGGAATTCCAGTTGAGCTATTTCAAATCTTGAAAGATGATGCTGTGAAAGTGCTGCACTCAATATGCCAACAAATTTGGAAAACTCAGCAGTGGCCACAGGACTGGAAAAGGTCAGTCTTCATTCTAATCCCAAAGAAAGGCAATGCCAAAGAATGCTCAAGCTACCGCACAATTGCACTCATCTCACACGCTAGTACAGTCATGCTCAAAATTCTCCAAGCCAGGCTTCAGCAATATGTGATCCGTGAACTCCCAGATGTTCAAGCAGGTTTTAGAAAAGGCAGAGGCACCAGAGATCAAATTGCCAACATCCGCTGGATCATGGAGAAAGCGAGAGAGTTCCAGAAATACATCTATTTCTGCTTCATTGACTATGCCAAAGCCTTTGACTGTGTGGATCTCAATAAACTGTGGAAGATTCTGAAAGAGATGGGAATACGAGACCACCTGACCTGCCTCTTTAGAAACCTGTATGCAGGTCAGGAAGCAGCAATCAGAACTGTGCATGGAACAACAGACTGGTTCCAAATAGGAAAAGGTGTACGTCAAGGCTGTATATTGTAATCTTGCTTATTTAACTTATATGCAGAGTGCATCATGAGAAATGCTGGGCTGGAAGAAGAACAACTGGAATCAAGATTGCTGGGAGAAATATCAATAACCTCAGATATGCAGATGACACCACCTTTAGGGCAAAAAGTGAGGAGGAACTCAAAAGCCTCTTGATGAAAGTGAAAGAGGAGAGTGAAAAGGTTGGCTTGAAGCTCAACATTCAGAAAACAAAGGTGATGGAATCTGGTCCCAACACTTCACGGGAATTAGATGGAAAAACAGTGGAAACAGTGTCACACTTTATTTTTGGGGGCTCCAAAATCACTGCAGATGCTGATTGAAGCCATGAAATTAAAAGGCGCTTACTCCTTGGAAGGAAAGTTATGATCAACCTTGATAGTATATTAAAAAGCAGAGACATCACTTTGCCAAAAAAGCTCCATCTAGTCAAAGCTATGGTTTTTCCCGTGGTCATGTATGGATGTGAGAGTTGGACTGTGAAGAAAGCTGATCGCCGAAGAAGTGATGCTTTCGAACTGTGGTATTGGAGAAGACTCTTGAGAGTCCCTTGGACTGCAAGAAGATCCAACCAGTCCATTCTAAGGGAGATCAATCGTCGGTGTTCATTGGAAGGACTGATGCTAAAGCTGAAATTGCAATACTTCGGCCACCTCATGCGATGAGTTGACTCACTGGAAAAGATTCTGATGCTAGAAGAGGTTGGGGGCTGGAGGAGAAGGGGACGACAGAGAATGAGATGGCTGGATAGCATCACCGACTCTGTGGCCATGAGTTTGAGTGAACTCCGGAGGTTGGTATAGGACAGGGAGGCCTAGCGTACAGTGATTCATGGGGTCGCGGAGAGTCGGACACGACTGAGCGACTGAACTGAACTGAACTGAATAAAGTGTGTCAAATACCCTTTTCCCTTTCAGGTAGGAATGTGGGATTTCTCTTGAAATTCTGCAGCGCAAAATTTCTTCATCTCGCATTGAGGGGATAATTTTGTGCTGTTTCTCGAATTGCGGAGGGAAGCTGGGGGTATTCCTCGAGGTGCCAAGGGGACCTCAGGAACTCACTCGAGTTACTTCAGGGAAGTCAGGTCCCCGATTGTGCTGGAAGGGGAACTTCCGGATTACTCTCGAGCCGTTAAATGGGAATATTGCCTCTTCTCGATTTGAGTCCTTAAAGTGTGTTCTCCTCTCCAGTGAGGACGGATGTTAGGGACCATTCTGATTCGCCTAAAGGGAGTCAAGTACCCTTTTGCCTTTCAAGCGGGAATGTGGGATTTCTCTTGAGATTCTGCAGCGTAAAATTACCTCATCTCGTATTGAGGGGATAATTTTGTGGTATTTCTCGAGTTGCAGAGGGAGGCAGGGGATACTTCTCGACTTGCAACGGGGACCTCAGGAACTCGCTCGGGTTGCTTCAGGTAAGGCAGGTTCCCTTTTGTGTTGGAAGGGGAACTTCCGGGTTCCTCTCGAGCCCTTAAATATGAACAAGGGCTCATCTCGAATGGAGTCCATAAAGTGTGTTCTGCTCTCCAATGTGGATGGCAGTGAGGGAACTTTCTGAGTCGAATAAAGCGTGTCAAGTACCTTTTTGCCTTTCAAGAGGAAATGTGGTATTTCTGTTGAGATGCTGCATCGCAAAATTTCCTCATCTAACATTGAGGGGATAATTTTGGTGTGTTTCTCGAGTTGCGGCGGGAAGCTGGGGGGTGCTTCTCGAGTTGCGACGGAGATCTCAGGAACTCACTGGGGTTCCTTCAGGGAAGTCAGGTTCCCTTTCGTGTTGGAAGGGGAACATCCGGTTTCCTCTCGAGCCCTTAAATGTGCACAGGGGATCATCTCGAATTGAGTCCATAAATTCTGTTCTCTCCAAAGGAGATAGCTGTGTGATCGAACTTTCTTAGTCGAATAAAGGGTGTCAAGTATCTTTTTGCCTTTAAGAGGGAATGTGGTATTTCTCGTGGGATGCTGCATCGAAGAATTTCCTCATCTCGCATTGAGGGGATAATTTTGGGGTGTTTCTCGAGTTCAAGCGCGAAGCTGGGGGTGCTTCTCGAGTTGCGACGTGGACCTCGTGAACTCGATGGGGTTGTTTCAGGATGTCAGGTCCCCTTTGGTGTTGAAAGGGGAACTTCCGGTTTTCTCTGGAGCCCTTAAATTTGAACAGGGACTCATCTTGAATTGAGCCCATAAAGTGTGTTCTCCTCTCCAAAGGGGACGGCTGTGTCAGGGAACTTTCCGAGTCGAATAAAGGCTGTCAAGTACCTTTTTGCCTTTCAAGAGGGAATGTGGTATTTCTCTTGAGATGCTGCATCGCCAAATTTCCTCATCTCGCATGGAGGGGATAAGTTTGTGGTGTTTCTCGAGTTCCGGCGGGAAGCTAAGGGTGCTCCTCGAGTTGCAACAGGGACCACAGGAACTCGCTGGGGTTGCTTCAGGGAAGTCAGGTCCCCTTTGGTGTTGGAAGGGGAACTTCCGGGACCTCTCGAGTCCTTAAATGTGAACAGGGTCTCATCTCGAATTGAGTCCATAAAGTGTGATCACCTCTCCAAAGGGGACGGCTGTGTTAGGGAACTTTCTGAGTCTTATAAAGGGTGTCAAGTACCTTTTTGCCTTTGACGAGGGAATGTGGTATTTCTCTTGAGATGCTGCATCGCAAAATTTCCTCATCTCGCTTTGAGGGGATAATTTTGGGGTGTTTCTCTAGTTGCGGCGGGAAGCTCGGGGTGCTTCTCAAGTTGCGACAGGGACCTAAGGAACTCGTTGGGGTTGCTTCAGGGAAGTCAGGTCCCCTTTGGTGTTGGAAGGGGAACTTCCGGGTTCCTCTCGAGCCCTTAAATGTGCACAGGGGCTCATCTCGAATTGAGTCCATAAAATGTGTTCTTCTCTAAAAGGGGATGACTGTGTGAGGGAACTTTCTGAGTCGAATAAAGGGTGTTAAGTACCTTTTTGCCTTTCAAGAGGGAATGTGGTATTTCTCTTGAGATGCTGTATCGCAAAATTTCCTCATCTCGCATTGAGGGGTTAATTTTGGGGTGTTACTCGAGTTGCGGCGGGAAGCCTGGTGTGCTTCTCGAGTTGCGACGGGGACCTCAGGAACTCGTTGGGGTTGCTTCAGAGAAGTCAGGTCCCCTTTGATGTTGGAAGGGGAACACCGGGTTCCTTTCTAGCCCTTCAATGTGCACAGGGTCTCATCTCGAATCGAGTCCATAAAGTGTGTTCTCTCCAACGGGGACGGCTGTGTGAGGGAACTTTCTGAGTCGAGTAAAGGGTGTCAAGTACCTTTTTGCCTTTCAAGAGGGAATGTGGTGTTTCTCTTGAGATGCTGCAATTCAAAATTTCCTCAACTCGCATTGAGGGGATAATTTTGTGGTTTATTTCGAGTTGCGACGGGAAGCTTGGGGTGCTTCAAGAGTTGCGATTTCGACCTCAGGAACTCGCTGGGGTCGCTTCGGGGAAGTCAGGTCCCCTTTGCTGTTGGAAGGGGAACTTCCGGGTTCCTCTCGAGCCCTTAAATGTGCACAGGGACTCATCTCGAATTGAGTCCATAAAGTGTGTCCTCCTCTTCAAAGGCTACGGCTGTATGAGGGAACATTCTGAGTCCAATAAAGGGTGTCAATTGCCTTTTTGCCTTTCAAGAGGGAATGTGGTATTTCTCTTGAGATGCTGCATCGCAAAATTTCCTCATCTCGAATTGCGGGGATAATTTTGGTGTGTTTCTCGAGTTGCGGCGGGAAGATGGGGGTGCTTCAAGGGTTGCGACGGGGACCTCAGGAAGTCGCTTGGGTTGCTTCAGGGAAGTCAGGTCCCCTTTGCTGTTGGAAGGGAACTTCCCGGTTCCTCTGGAGCCCTTAAATGTGCACAGGGGCTCATTTCGAATTGAGTCCATAAAGTGTGTTCTCTCCAAAGGGGATGGCTGTGTGAGGGAACTTTCTGAGTCCAATAAAGGATGTCAATAACCTTTTTGCCTTTCAAGAGGGAATGTGGTGTTTCTCTTGAGATGCTGCATCGCAAAATTTCCTCATCTCGCGTTGAGGGGATAATATGGGGTATTTTTCGAGTTGTGGCGGGAAGCTGGGGGTGCTTCTCGAGTTTCGACGGGGACCTCAGAAACTCGCTGGGGTTGATTCAGGGAAGTCAGATCCCCTTTGGTGTTGGAAGGGGAACTTCCGGGTTCCTCTCGAGCCCTTAAATGTGCACAGGGGCTTGTCTCTATCGAGTTCATAAAGTGTGTACTCTCCAAAGTAGAGGGCTGTGTGAGGGAACTTTCTGAGTCGAATAAAGGGTATCAAGTACCTTTTTGCCTTTCAAGAGGGAATGTGGTATTTCTCTTGAGATGCTGCATCGCAAGAATTCCTCATCTCGCATTGAGGGGATATTTTTGGGGTGTTTCTCTATTTGCGGCGGGAAAATGCGGCTTCTCTTGTTTCGACGGGGACCTCACGAACTCTGGGGGTTTCTTCAGGGAAGTCAGGTCCCCTTTGCTGTTGGAAGGGGAACTTCCGGGTTCCTCTAGAGCCCTTAAATATGCACAGGGGCTCATCTCGATTTGAGTCCATAAAGTGTGTTCTCCTCGAAAAGGGAACGGCTGTTTGAGGGAACTTTCTGACTAGAATAAAGGGTATCAAGTACCTTTTTGCCATTCAAGCGGGAATGTGGTATTTCTCTTGAGATGCTGCATCACAAAATTTCCTCATCTCGCATTGAGGGGATAATTTTGGGGTGTTTTTAGAGTTGCGGCAGGAAGCTGGTGGTGCTTCTCGAGTTGCGACGGGGACCTCAGGAACACGATGGGGTTGCTTCAGGGAAGTCAGGTCCCCTTTGGTGTTGGAAGGGGAACTTCCGGGTCCTCTCGAGCCCTTAAATGTGCACAGGGGCTCATCTCGAATTGAGTCCATAAAGTGTGTTCACCTCTACAAGGGGACGGCTCTGTGAGGGAACTTTCTGAGTCGAATAAAGGGTGTCAAGTACCTTTTTGCCTTTCAAGAGGGAATGTGGTATTTCTCTTGAGAAGCTGCATCACAAAATTTCCTCATCTCGCATTGAGGGGTAATTTTGGGGTGTTTCTCGAGCTGTGTCGGGAAGCTGGGGGTGCTTATCGACTTTCGAATTGGACCTCAGGAACTCGCTGGGGTTGCTTCAGGGAAGTCAGGTCCACTTTGATGTTGGAAGGGGAACTTCCGGGTTCCTCTCGAGCCTTGAATGTGCACAGGGGCTCATCTCCAATTTAGTCCAAAAAGTGTGTTCTCCTCTCCAAAGGGGACAGCTGTGTGAGGGAACTTCCTGAGTCGAATAAAGGGTGTCAAGTACCTTTTTGCCTTTCAAGAGGGAATGTGATATTTCTCTTGAGATTCTGCATCGCAAAATTTCCTCATCTCGCATTTAGGCGATAATTTTGGGGTGTTTCTCGAGCTGCGGCGGGAAGCTGCGAGTGCTTCTCGAGTTGTGACGGGGACCTCAGGAACTCGCTGGGGTTGCTTCAGGGAAGTCAGGTCCCCTTTGGTGTTGGAAGGGGAACTTCCGGGTTCCTCTCGAGCCCTTAAATGTGCACAGGGGCTCATCTCGAATTGAGTCCATAAAGTGAGTTCTCTCCAAAGGGGACGGATGTGTGAGGGAACTTTCTGAGGCGAGTAAAGGTGTCAAGTACATTTTTGCCTTTCAAGAAGGAATGTGGTATTTCTCTTGAGATGCTGCATCGCAAAATTTCTTCATCTCGCATGGAGGGGATAATTTTGGGGTGTTTCACGAGTTGCGGCGGGAAGCTGGGGGTGCTTCTCGAGTTGCGACGGGGACCTCAGGAATTCGCTGGGGTTCATTCAGGGAAGTCAAGTCCCCTTTGGTGTTGCAAAGGGAATTCTCGGTTTCCTCTCGAGCCCTTAAATATGCACAGGGGCTCATCTCGAATTGAGTCCATAAAGTGTGTTCTCCTCTCCAAAGAGGATGGCTGTGTGAGGGAACTTTCTGAGTCGAATAAAGGGTTTCAAGTACCTTTTTGCCTTTCAAGACGGAATGTGGTATTTCTCTTGAGATGCTGCATCGCAAAATTTCCTCATCTCGCATTGAGGGGATAATTTTGGGGTGTTTCTTGAGTTGCGGCGGGAAGCTGGGGGTGCATCTCGAGTTGGACGGCGACCTCAGGATCTCGCTGGGCTTACTTCAGGGAAGTCATGTCCCCTTTGGTGTTTGAAGCGGAACTTCCGGTTTACTCTTGAGCCCTAAAATGTGCACAGGGGCTCATCTCGAATTGAGTCCATAAAGTGTGTTCTCCTCTAAAAGGGGACGGCTGTGTGAGGGAACTTTCTGAGTCGAATAAAGGGTGTCAAGTACCTTTTTGATTTTCAAGAGGGAATGTGTTATTTCTCTTGAGATGCTTCATCGCAAAATTTCCTCATCTCGCATGGAGGGGATAATTTTGGGGTGTTTCTCGAGTTGCGGCGGGAAGCTGGGTGTGCATCTCGAGTTGGACGGCGACCTCAGGAACAAGCTGGGCGTGCTTCAGGGAAGTCAGGTCCCCTTTGCTGTTGGAAGGGGAACTTCCGGGTTCCTGTCGAGCCCATAAATGTGAACAGGGGCTCATCTCGACTTGAGTCCGTAAAGTGTGTTCTCCTCTCCAAAAGGGACCGCTGTGTGAGGGAACTTTCTGAGTCGAATAAAGGGTGTCAATTATCTTTTTGCCTTTCAAGAGGGAATGTGGTATTTCTCTTGAGATTCTGCATCGCAAAATTTCCTCATCTCGCATTTAGTCGATAATTTTGGGGTGTTTCTCGAGTTGCGGCGGGAAGCTGCGAGTGCTTCTCGAGTTGTGACGGGGACCTCAGGAATTCGCTGGGGTTGCTTCAGGGAAGTCAGGTCCCCTTTGGTGTTGGAAGGGGAACTTCCGGGTTCCTCTCGAGCCCTTAAATGTGCACAGGGGCTCATCTCGAATTGAGTCCATAAAGTGTGTTCTCCTCTAAAAGGGGACGGCTGTGTGAGAGAAATTTCTGAGTCGAATAAAGGGTGTCAAGTACCTTTTTGCCTTTCAAGAGGGAATGTGGTATTTCTCTTGAGATGCTGCATCGGAAAATTTACTCATCTCGCATTGAGGGAATAATTTTGGGGTGTTTCTCGAGTTGCGGCGGGAAGCTGCTGGTGCTTCTCGAGTTGCACGGGGACCTCAGGAACTCGCTGGGGTTGCTTCAAGGAAGTCAGGTCCCCTTTGGTTTTGGAAGGGGAACATCCGGGTTCCTCCGGAGCCCTTAAATGTGCACAGGGGCTCATCTCGAATTGAGTCTATAAAGTGTGTTCTCCTGTAAAAGGGAACGGCTGTGTGAGGGAATTTTCTGAGTCGAATAAAGGGTGTAAAGTACCTTTTTGCCTTTCAACAGGGAATGTGGTATTTCTCTTGAGATGCTGCATCGCAAAATTTCCTCATCTCGCATGGAGGGGATAATTTTGGTATATTTCTCTAGTTGCGCTGGGAAGCTGGGGGTGTTTCTCCAGTTGCTACGGGGACCTCAGGAAATCGCTGGGGTTGTTTCAGCGAAGTCCGGTCCCCTTTGGTGTTTGAAGGTGATTTTCCGGGTTCCTCTCGAGCCCTTAAATGTTCACAGGGGCTCATCTCGAATAGAGTCCACGAAGTGTGTTCTCTCCAAGGGGACGGCTGTGTGATGGAACTTTCCGAGTCAAATAAAGGGTGTCAAGTACCTTTTTGCCTTTCAACAGGGAATGTGGTATTTCTCTTGAGATGCTGCATCGCAAAATTTCTTCATCTCGCATGGAGGGGATAATTTTGGTGTATTTCTCTAGTTGCGGCGGGAAGCTGGGGGTGCTTGTCGAGTGGCAACGGGGACCTCAGGATCTCTCTGTGGTTCCTTTAGGGAAGTCAGGTCCCCTTTGGTGTTGGAAACGGAAACCAGGTTCCTCTCAACTCCTTAAATGTGCACAGGGGCTCACCTTGATTTGAGTCCATAAAGTGTGTTCTCCTCTCCAAAGGGCACATATGTTTGAGGTAAGTTTCTGAGTCGAATAAAGGGTGTCAACTACTTTTTGCCTTTCAAAAGGGAATGTGGTATTTCTCTTGAGATGCTGCATCGCAAAATTTCCTCATCTCGCATGGAGAGGAAAATTTTGCGGTGTTTCTCAAGTTGCGGCGGGAAGCTGGGGGAGCTACTCGAATTGCGAAGGGGACCTCAGGAACTCGCTGGGGTTGCTTCAGGGAAGTCAGGTCCCCTTTGGTGTTGGAAGGGAAACTTCCGGTTTCCTCTCGAGCCCTTAAATGTGCACAGGGTCTTATCTCGAATTGAGTCCATAAAGTGTGTTCTCCTCTCCAAACGGAACGGCTGTGTGAGGGAACTTTCTGAGTCGAATAAAGGGTGTCAAGTGCCTTTTTGCCTTTCAAGAGGGAATGTGTTGTTTCTCTTGAGATGCTGCATCGCAAAATTTCCTCATCTCGCATGGAGGGGAATATTTTGGGGTGTTTCTCGAGTTACGGCAGGAAGCTGGGTGTGCTTCTCGAGTTGAAGGGCGACCTCAGGGACTCGCTGGGGTTGCTTCAGGGAAGTCAGGTCCCCTTTGGTGTTGCAAGGGGAACTTCTGGTTTCCTCTCGAGCCCTTAAATATGCACAGGGACTCATCTCGAATTGAGTCCATAAAGTGTGTTCTCCTCTCCAAAGGGGACGGCTGTGTGAGGGAACTTTCTGAGTCGAATAAAGGGTTTCAAGTACCTATTTTCCTTTCAAGAGGGAATGTGGTATTTCTCTTGAGATGCTGCATCGCAAAATTTCTTCATCTCGCATGGAGGGGATAATTTTGGGGTGTTTCACGAGTTGCGGCGGGAAGCTGGGGGTGCTTCTCGAGTTGCGACGGGGACCTCAGGAATTCGCTGGGGTTCATTCAGGGAAGTCATGTCCCCTCTGGTGTTGCAAAGGGAATTCTCGGCTTTCTCTCGAGCCCTTAAATATGCACAGGGGCTCATCTCGAATTGAGTCCATAAAGTGTGTTCTCCTCTCCAAAGAGGACGGCTGTGTGAGGGAACTTTCTGAGTCGAATAAAGGGTGTCAAGTACCTTTTTGCCTTTCAAGACGGAATGTGGTATTTCTCTTGAGATGCTGCATAGCAAAATTTCCTCATCTCGCATTGAGGGGATAATTTTGGGGTGTTTCTTGAGTTGCGGCGGGAAGCTGGGGGTGCTTCTCGAGTTGCGACTGGGACCTCAGGAACTCACTGTGGTTGCTTCATGGAAGTCAGGTCCCCTTTACTGTTGGAAGGGGAACTTCCGGGTTCCTCTCGAGCCCTTAAATGTGCACAGGGGCTCATCTCGAATTGAGTCCATAAAGTGTTTTCTCCTCTAAAAGGGGACGGCTGTGTGAGGGAACTTTCTGAGTCGAATAAAGGGTGTCAAGAACCTTTTTGACTTTCAAGAGGGATTGTGGTATTTCTCTTGAGATGCTGCATCGCATAATTTCCTCATATCGCATTGAATGGATAATTTTGGGGTGTTTTTCGAGTTTCGGCAGGAAGCTGGGGGTGCTTCTCGAGTTGCGACGGGTACCTCAGGAACTCGCTGGGGTTGCTTCAGGGAAGTCAGGTCCCCTTTACTGTTGGAAGGGGAACTTCCGGGTTCCTCTCGAGCCCTTAAGTGTGCACAGGGGCTCATCTCGAATTGAGTCCATAAAGCGTGTTCTCCTCTCCAAATGGGACGGCTGTGTGAGGGAACTTTCTGAGTCGAATAAAGGGTGTCAAGTAGCTTTTGCCTTTCAAGAGGGAATGTGTTATTTCTCTTGAGATGCTGCATCGCAAAATTTCCTGATCTCGCATGGAGGAGATAATTTTGGGGTGTTTCTCGATTTGCGGCGGGAATCTGGGGGTGCATCTCGAGTTGGACGGCGACCTCAGGATCTCGCTGGGCTTACTTCAGGGAAGTCATGTCCCCTTTGGTGTTTGAAGCGGAACTTCCGGTTTACTCTTGAGCCCTAAAATGTGCACAGGGGCTCATTTCGAATTGAGTCCATAAAGTGTGTTCTCCTCTAAAAGGGGACGGCTGTGTGAGGGAACTTTCTGAGTCGAATAAAGGGTGTCAAGTACCTTTTTGATTTTCAAGAGGGAATGTGTTATTTCTCTTGAGATGCTTCATCGCAAAATTTCCTCATCTCGCATGGAGGGGATAATTTTGGGGTGTTTCTCGAGTTGCGGCGGGAAGCTGGGTGTGCATCTCGAGTTGGACGGCGACCTCAGGAACTCGCTGGGCGTGCTTCAGGGAAGTCAGGTCCCCTTTGCTGTTGGAAGGGGAACTTCCGGGTTCCTCTCGAGCCCATAAATGTGAACAGGGGCTCATCTCGACTTGAGTCCGTAAAGTGTGTTCTCCTCTCCAAAAGGGACCGCTGTGTGAAGGAACTCTCTGAGTCGAATAAAGGGTGTCAAGTACCTTTTGCCTTTCAAGAGGGAATGTGGTATTTCTCTTGAGATTCTGCATCGCAAAATTTCCTCATCTCGCATTTAGTCGATAATTTTGGGGTGTTTCTCGAGTTGCGTCGGGAAGCTGCGAGTGCTTCTCGAGTTGTGACGGGGACCTCAGGAACTCGCTGGGGTTGCTTCAGGGAAGTCAGGTCCCCTTTGGTGTTGGAAGGGGAACGTCCGGGTTCCTCTCGATCCCGTAAATATGCACAGGGTCTCATCTCGAATTGAGTCCATAAAGTGTGTTCTCCTCTCCAAAGGGGACGGCTGTGTGAGGGACCTTTCTGAGTCGAAGAAAGGGTTTCAAGTACCTTTTTGCCTTTCAAGAGGGAATGTGGTATTTCTCTTGAGATGCTGCATCGCAAAATTTCCTAATCTCGCATTGAGGGGATAATTTTGGGGTGTTTCTAGATTTGCGGCTGGAAGCTGGGGGTGCTTCTCGAATTGTGACGGGGACCTCAGAACTCGCTGTGGTTGCTTCAGGGAAATCACGGGCCCCTAGGTTTTGGAAGGAGAAATTCCCGGTTCCTCTCGACCCCTTCAATGTGAACAGGGACTCATCTCGAATTGAGTCCATAAAGTGTGTTCTCCTCTCCAAAGGAGACGGCTGTGTGAGGGAACATTCTGAGTCGAATAACGGGTGTGAAGTACCTTTTTGCCTTTAAGAAGGAATGTGGTATTTCTCTTGAGATGCTGCATCGCCAAATTTCCTCTTCTTGCATTGAGCGGATAATTTTGGGGTGTTTCTCGAGTTGGGGCGGGAAGCTGGGGGTGCTTCTCGAGTTGTGACGGGGACCTCAGCAAATCGCTGGTTTTGCTTCAGGGAAGTCAGGTCCCCTTTGGTGTTGGAAGGGGAACTTCCGGTTTACTCTCGAGCCCTTAAATGTGCCCCGGGGCTCATCTCGAATTCAGTCCATAAACTCTGTTCTCCTCTCCAAGGGGGACTCCTGCGTGAGGGAACTTTCTGAGTCGAATAAAGGTGTCAATACCTTTTTGCCTTTCAAGAGGGAATGTTGTATTTCTCTTGAGATTCTGCATCGCAAAATTTCCTCCTCTCGCATGAGGGGATAATTTTGGGGTGTTTCTCGAGCTGCGGTGGGAAGCTGGGGGTGCTTCTCGAGTTCCGACGGGGACCTCAGGAACTCGCAGGGGTTGCTTCAGAGAAGTCAAGTCCTCTTTGGTGTTGGAAGGGGAACTTCCGGTTTCCTCTCGAGCCTTAAATGTGCACAGGGAATCATGTCGAATTGAGTCCATAAAGTGTGTTCTCCTCTCCAAAGGGGACGGCTGTGTGAGGGAAATTTCTGAGTTGAATAAACAGTGGCAAGTACGTTTTTGCCTTTCAAGAGGGAATGTGGTATTTCTCTTGAGATGCTGCATCGCAAAATTTCATCATCTCGCATTGAGTGTATAATTTTGGGGTGTTCCTCGAGTTCCGGCAGGAAACTGGGGGTGTTTCTCGAGTTGCGACGGGGACCTCAGGAACTCGCTGCAGTTGCTTCAGGGAAGACAGGTCCCCTTTGGTGTTGGAAGGGGAACTTCCGGTTTCCTCTTGAGCCCTTAAATGTGAACAGGGGCTCACCTCGAATTGAGTCCATAAAGTGTGTTCTTCTCTCCAAAGTGGACGGCTGTGTGAGGAAACTATCTGAGTCGAATAATGGGTGTCAAGTACCTTTTTGCCTTTCAAGATGGAAAGTTGTATTTCTCCTCAGATACTGCATCGCAAAATTTCCTCATCTCGCATTTAGGGGATAATTTTGGGGTGTTTCTCGAGTTGCGGCGGGAAGCTGGGGGTGCTTTTAGTGTTGCGACAGGGACCTCAGGAACTCACTGCGGTTGCTTCAGAGAAGGCAGGTCCCCTTTTTTGTTGGAAGGGGAACATCCGGTTTCCTCTCGAGCCCTTAACTGTGCACAGGGGCTCATCTCGAATTGCGTCCATAAAGTGTGTTCTCCTCACCAAAGCAGACGGCTGTTTGAGGGATCTTTCTGAATCGAATAAACGGTGTCAAGTACCTTTTCACATTTCAAGAGGGAATGTGGTATTTCTCCTGAGATGCTGCATCGCAAAATTTCCTCATCTTGCATTGAGGCGACAATTTTGGGGTGTTTCTCGAGTTTCGGCGGGAAGCTGGGGATGCTTCTCGAGTTGTGACGGGGACCTCAGCAACTCGCTGGGGTTACTTCAGGGAAGTCAGGTCTCCTTTTGTGTTGGAAGGTGAACTGCCGGGTTCCTCTCGAGCCCTTAAATGTGCACCGGGTCTCATCTCGAATTGAGCCATAAAGTGTGTTCTCTCCAAATGGGACGGCTGTCTGAGGGAACTTTCTCAATCGAATAAAGGGTGTCAAGTACCTTTTTGATTTTCAAGAGGGAATGTGTTATTTCTCTTGAGATGCTTCATCGCAAAATTTCCTCATCTCGCATGGAGGGGATAATTTTGGGGTGTTTCTCGAGTTGCGGCGGGAAGCTGGGTGTGCATCTCGAGTTGGACGGCGACCTCAGGAACTCGCTGGGCGTGCTTCAGGGAAGTCAGGTCCCCTTTGCTGTTGGAAGGGGAACTTCTGGGTTCCTCTCGAGCCCATAAATGTGAACAGGGGCTCATCTCGACTTGAGTCCGTAAAGTGTGTTCTCCTCTCCAAAAGGGACCGCTGTGTGAAGGAACTCTCTGAGTCGAATAAAGGGTGTCAAGTACCTTTTGCCTTTCAAGAGGGAATGTGGTATTTCTCTTGAGATTCTGCATCGCAAAATTTCCTCATCTCGCATTTAGTCGATAATTTTGGGGTGTTTCTCGAGTTGCGTCGGGAAGCTGCGAGTGCTTCTCGAGTTGTGACGGGGACCTCAGGAACTCGCTGGGGTTGCTTCAGGGAAGTCAGGTCCCCTTTGGTGTTGGAAGGGGAACGTCCGGGTTCCTCTCGATCCCGTAAATATGCACAGGGTCTCATCTCGAATTGAGTCCATAAAGTGTGTTCTCCTCTCCAAAGGGGACGGCTGTGTGAGGGACCTTTCTGAGTCGAAGAAAGGGTTTCAAGTACCTTTTTGCCTTTCAAGAGGGAATGTGGTATTTCTCTTGAGATGCTGCATCGCAAAATTTCCTAATCTCGCATTGAGGGGATAATTTTGGGGTGTTTCTAGATTTGCGGCTGGAAGCTGGGGGTGCTTCTCGAATTGTGACGGGGACCTCAGAACTCGCTGTGGTTGCTTCAGGGAAATCACGGGCCCCTAGGTTTTGGAAGGAGAAATTCCCGGTTCCTCTCGACCCCTTCAATGTGAACAGGGACTCATCTCGAATTGAGTCCATAAAGTGTGTTCTCCTCTCCAAAGGAGACGGCTGTGTGAGGGAACATTCTGAGTCGAATAACGGGTGTGAAGTACCTTTTTGCCTTTAAGAAGGAATGTGGTATTTCTCTTGAGATGCTGCATCGCCAAATTTCCTCTTCTTGCATTGAGCGGATAATTTTGGGGTGTTTCTCGAGGTGTGTCGGGAAGCTGGGGGTGCTTCTCGAGTTGTAATGTGAACCTCAGGAACTCGCTGGGGTTGCTTCAGGGAAGTCACATCCTCTTTGGTGTTGAAAGGGGAACTTCCGGTTTCCTCTCGAGCCCTTAAATGTGCACAGGTGCTCAGGTCGAATTGAGTCCATAAAGTGTGTTCTCCTCTCCAAAGGTGACGGCTGTGTGAGGGAATTTTCTGAGTCGAATAAACGGTGTCAAGTACTTTTTGCCTTTCAATAGGGAATGTGGTATTTCTCTTGAGATTCTGCATCGCAAAATTTCCTCCTCTCGCATTGAGGGGATAATTTTGGGATATTTCTCGAGATGCAGCGGGAAGCGGGGGGTGCTTCTCGAGTTGGGACGGGGACCTCAGGAACTCGCTGGGGTTGCTTCAGGGAAGTCAGGTCCCCTTTGCTGTTGGAAGGGGAACTTCCGGGTTCCTCTCGAGCCCATAAATTTGAACAGGGGCTCATCTCAACTTGAGTCCGTAAAGTGTGTTCTCCTCTCCAAAAGGGACCGCTGTGTGAGGGAACTTTCTGAGTTGAATAAAGGGTGTCAAGTACCTTTTTGCCTTTCAAGAGGGAATGTGGTATTTCTATTGAGATGCTGCTTCGCAAAATTTCCTCATCTTGCATTGAGGGGATAATTTTGGGGTGTTGCTCGAGTTGGGGCGGGAAGCTGGGGGGGCTTCTCGAGTTGTGACGGGGACCTCAGCAAATCGCTGGTTTTGCTTCAGGGAAGTCAGGTCCCCTTTGTTGTTGGAAGGGGAACTTCCGGTTTACTCTCGAGCCCTTAAATGTGCCCCGGGGCTCATCTCGAATTCAGTCCATAAACTCTGTTCTCCTCTCCAAGGGGGACTCCTGCGTGAGGGAACTTTCTGAGTCGAATAAAGGTGTCAATACCTTTTTGCCTTTCAAGAGGGAATGTTGTATTTCTCTTGAGATTCTGCATCGCAAAATTTCCTCCTCTCGCGTGAGGGGATAATTTTGGGGTGTTTCTCGAGCTGCGGTGGGAAGCTGGGGGTGCTTCTCGAGTTCCGACGGGGACCTCAGGAACTCGCAGGGGTTGCTTCAGAGAAGTCAAGTCCTCTTTGGTGTTGGAAGGGGAACTTCCGGTTTCCTCTCGAGCCTTAAATGTGCACAGGGAATCATGTCGAATTGAGTCCATAAAGTGTGTTCTCCTCTCCAAAGGGGACGGCTGTGTGAGGGAAATTTCTGAGTTGAATAAACAGTGGCAAGTACGTTTTTGCCTTTCAAGAGGGAATGTGGTATTTCTCTTGAGATGCTGCATCGCAAAATTTCATCATCTCGCATTGAGTGTATAATTTTGGGGTGTTCCTCGAGTTCCGGCAGGAAACTGGGGGTGTTTCTCGAGTTGCGACGGGGACCTCAGGAACTCGCTGCAGTTGCTTCAGGGAAGACAGGTCCCCTTTGGTGTTGGAAGGGGAACTTCCGGTTTCCTCTTGAGCCCTTAAATGTGAACAGGGGCTCACCTCGAATTGAGTCCATAAAGTGTGTTCTTCTCTCCAAAGTGGACGGCTGTGTGAGGAAACTATCTGAGTCGAATAATGGGTGTCAAGTACCTTTTTGCCTTTCAAGATGGAAAGTTGTATTTCTCCTCAGATACTGCATCGCAAAATTTCCTCATCTCGCATTTAGGGGATAATTTTGGGGTGTTTCTCGAGTTGCGGCGGGAAGCTGGGGGTGCTTTTAGTGTTGCGACAGGGACCTCAGGAACTCACTGCGGTTGCTTCAGAGAAGGCAGGTCCCCTTTTTTGTTGGAAGGGGAACATCCGGTTTCCTCTCGAGCCCTTAACTGTGCACAGGGGCTCATCTCGAATTGCGTCCATAAAGTGTGTTCTCCTCACCAAAGCAGACGGCTGTTTGAGGGATCTTTCTGAATCGAATAAACGGTGTCAAGTACCTTTTCACATTTCAAGAGGGAATGTGGTATTTCTCCTGAGATGCTGCATCGCAAAATTTCCTCATCTTGCATTGAGGCGACAATTTTGGGGTGTTTCTCGAGTTTCGGCGGGAAGCTGGGGATGCTTCTCGAGTTGTGACGGGGACCTCAGCAACTCGCTGGGGTTACTTCAGGGAAGTCAGGTCTCCTTTTGTGTTGGAAGGTGAACTGCCGGGTTCCTCTCGAGCCCTTAAATGTGCACCGGGTCTCATCTCGAATTGAGCCATAAAGTGTGTTCTCTCCAAATGGGACGGCTGTCTGAGGGAACTTTCTCAATCGAATAAAGGGTGTCAAGTACCTTTTTGATTTTCAAGAGGGAATGTGTTATTTCTCTTGAGATGCTTCATCGCAAAATTTCCTCATCTCGCATGGAGGGGATAATTTTGGGGTGTTTCTCGAGTTGCGGCGAGAAGCTGGGGATGCTTCTTGAATTGCGACGGGGTCCTCAGGAACTCGCTGGGGTTGCTTCTGGGAAGTCATGTCCCATTTGGTGTTGGAAGGGAAACTTCCAGGTTCCTCTCGAGCCCTTAAATGTTTACAGGGGCTCATCTCGTATTGAGTTCATAAAGTGTGTTCTCCTCTAAAAGCGGATGGCTGTGTGAGGGAACTTTCTGAGCCGAATAAAGGGTGTCAAGTAACTTTTTGCCTTTCAAGAGGGAATGTGGTATTTCTCTTGAGATGCTGCATCGTAAAATTTCCTCATCTTGCATTGAGGGGATAATTTTGGGGTGTTTTTCGAGTTGTGGCGGGAAGCTGGGGGTGCTTCTCGAGTTGCGACGGGGACCTCAGGAACTCGTTGGGGTTGCTTCAGGGAAGTCAGGTCCCCTTTCCTGTTGGAAGGGGAACTTCCGAGTTCCTCTTTTGCCCTTAAATGTACACAGTGGTGAGCTCGAAATGAGTCCATAAACTGTGTTCTCCTCTAAAATGGGACGGCTGTGTGAGGGAACTTTCTGAGTCGAATAAAGGGTGTCAAGTACCTTTTTCCATTTCAAGAGGGAATGTGGTATTTCTCTTGAGATGCTGCATCGCAAAATTTCCTCATCTCGCGTTGAGGGGATAAATTTGTGGTGTTTCTCGTGCTGAGGCGAGAAGCTGGGGGTGCTTCTCGAGTTGCGACGGGGACCTCATGAACTCGCTGGTGTTGCTTCAGGGAATTCAGTTCCCCTTTGCTGTTGGAAGGGGAACTTCCGGGTTCCTCTCGAGCCCATAAATGTGAACAGGGGCTCATCTCGACTTGATTCCATAAAGTGTGTTCTCCTCTCCAAAAGGGACCACTGTGTGAGGGAACTTTCTGAGTCGAATAATTGGTGTCAAGTACATTTTTGCCTTTCAAGAGGGAATGTGGTATTTCTCTTGAGATGCTGCATCGCAAAATTTCCTCATCTCGCATTGAGGGGATAATTTTGGGGTGTTTGTCGAGTTGCGACGGGAAGCTGGGGGTGCTCCTCGAGTTGAGACGGGGACCTCAGGAACTCGCTGAGGTTGCTTCAGGGAAGTCAGGTCCCCTTTTGTGTTGAATGTGGAACTTCCGGTTTCCTCTCGAGCCATTAAATGTGAACAGGGGCTAATCTCGAATTGAGTCCATAAAGTGTGTTCACCTCTCCAAAAGGGAGGGCTGTGCGAGGGAACTTTCTGTGTCGATTAAAGGGTGTCAAGTACCTTTTTGCCTTTCAAGAGGGAATGTGGTATTTCTCTTGAGCTGCTGCATCTCAAAATTTCCTCTTCTCGCATATAGGGGAAAATTTTGGGGTGTTTTCGAGTTGCGGTGGGAAGCTGGGGGTGCTTCCCGAGTTGCGACAGAGACCTCAGGAACTCGCTGGGGTTGATTCAGGGAAGTCAGATTCCCTTTGGTGTTGGAAGGGTAACTTCCGGTTTCCTCTGGAGTCCTTAAATGTGCACAGGGCCTCAGGTCGAATTGAGTCCATAAATGTGTTCTCCTCTCCAAAGGGGACGGCTGTGTGATGGAACTTTCTGTGTCGAATAAACGGTGTTAAGTACCTTTTTGCCTTTCAAGAGGGAATGTGGTATTTCTCTTGAGATTCTGCATCGCAAAATTTCCTCCTCTCGCATTGAGGGGATAATTTTGGGGTGTTTCTTGAGATGCGGCGGGAAGCTGGGGGTGCTTCTCGAGTTGCGACAGGGACCTCAGGAACTCACTGGGGTTGCTTCAGGGAAGTCAGGTCCCCTTTGATGTTGGAAGGGGAAATTCCGTGTTACTCTCGAGCCCTTCAATGTGCACAGGGACTCATCTCGAATTGAGTCCATAAAGTGTGTTCTCCTCTCCAAAGGGGACGGCTGTTGAGGGAACATTCTGAGTCGAATAACGGGTGTCAAGTACCTTTTTGCCTTTCAAGAGGGAATGTGGTATTTCTCTTGAGATTCTGCATCGCACAATTTCGTCATTTCGCATTGAGCTGATAATTTTGCGGTGTTTCTCTAGGTGTGGCGGGAAGCTGGGGGTGCTTCTCGAGTTACAATGCGGACCTCAAGAACTCACTGGGGTTGCTTCAGGGAAGTCAGGTCCCCTTTGGTGTTGGAAGTGGAACTTCCGGTTTCCTCTCGAGACATTAAATGTGAACAGGGGCTCATATCGAATTGAGTCCATAAAGTGTGTTCACCTCTCCAAAGGGGAGGGCTGTGGGAGGGAAATTTCTGAGTCGATTAAAGGGTGTCAAGTACCTTTTTGCCTTTCAAGAGGGAATATGGTATTACTCTTCAGCTGCTGCATCTCAAAATTTCCTCATCTCACATAAAGGGGAAAATTTTGGGTTGTTTTCGCGTTGCGGCGGGAAGCTGGGGGTGCTTCTCGAGTTGTGACGGGGACCTCAGCAACTCGCTGGTGTTGCTTCGGGGAAGTCAGATCCCCTTTGGTGTTGGAAGGGGAACTTCCGGTTTCCCCTCGAGCCCTTAAATGTGTACAGCGGCTCAGGTCGAATTGAGTCCATAAAGTGTGTTCTCCTCTCCAAATGGGGCGGCTGTGTGAGGCAACATTCTGAGTCGAATAATGAGTGTCAAGTACCTTTTTGCCTTTCAAGAGGGAATGTGGTATTTCTCTTGATATGCTGCATCGCAAAATTTCCTCATCTCCAATTGAGGGGATAATTTTGGGGTATTTCTCTACTTGCAGCGGGAAGCTGGGCGTGCTTCTCGAGTAGCGATGGGGACCTCAGGAACTCGCTGGGGTTGCTTCAGGGAAGTCAGGTCCCCTTTGGTGTTGGAAGTGGAACTTCCGGTTTCCTTCGAGCCATTAAATGTGCACAGGGGCTCAGGTCGAATTGAGTCCATAAAGTGTGTTCTCCTCTCCAAAGGGACGGCTGTGTGAGGCAACTTTCTGAGTCGAATAAAGGGTGTCAAGTACCTTTTTGCCTTTCAAGAGGGAATGTGGTATTTCTCTTGAGACGCTGCATCACAAAATTTCCTCATCTCACATTGAGGGGATAATTTTGGGGTGTTTCTCGAGTTGCGACGGGAAGCTGGGGGTGCTCCTCGAGTTGCGTCGGGGACCTCAGGAACTCGCTGTGGTTGCTTCAGGGAAGTCAGGTCCCCTTTGCTATTGGAAGGGGAACTTCCAGGTTCCTCTCGAGCCCATAAATGTGAACAGGGGCTCATCTCGACTTGAGTCCATAAATTGTGTTCTCCTCTCCAAAAGGGACCGCTGTGTGAGGGGACTTTCTGTGTCGAATAATTGGTGTCAAGTACATTTTTGCCTTTCAAGAGGGAATGTGGTATTTCTCTTGAGATGCTGCATCGCAAAATTTCCTCATCTCGCATTGAGTGGATAATTTTGGGGTGTTTCTCGAGGTGTTTCGGGAAGTTGGGGGTGATTCTCGAGTTACAATGTGGACCTCAGGAACTCGCTGGGTTTGCTTCAGGGAAGTCAGGTCCCCTTTGGTATTGGAAGTGGAACTTCCGGTTTCCTCTCGAGACATTAAATGTGAACAGGGGCTCATCTCGAACTGAGTCCATAAAGTGTGTTCTCCTCTCCAAAGGGGAGGGCTGTGTGAGGGAACTTTCTGAGTCGATTAAAGGGTGTCAAGTATCTTTTTGCCTTTCAAGAGGGAATGTGGGATTTCTCTTGAGATGCTGCATCTCAAAATTTCCTCCTCTCGCATTGAGGGGATAATTTTGGTGTGTTTCTCAAGTTGCGGCGTGAATCTGGGGGAGCTTTTCGAGTTGCGACAGGAACCTCAGGATCTCGCTTCGGTTGCTTCAGAGTATGCAGGTCCCCTTTTGTGTTGGAAGGGGAACATCCGGTTTCCTCTGGAGCCCTTAACTGTGCACAGGGCCTCATCTCGAATTGCGTCCATAAAGTGTGTTCTCCTCACCAAAGCGGACGCCTGTTTGAGGGATCTTTCTGAGTCGAATAAACGGTGTCAAGTACCTTTTTACATTTCAAGAGGGAATGTGGTATTTCTCTTGAGATGCTGCATCGCAATATTTCCTCATGTCGCATTGAGGGGATCATTTTGGAGTGTTTTTCGATTTGCAGCAGGAAGCTGGGGGTGCTTCTTGAGTTGCGACGGGGACCTCAGGAACTCGCTGGGGTTACTTCAGGGAAGTCAGGTCGCCTTTGTTGTTGGGAGTGGAAATTCCGGTTTCCTATCGAGCCCTTAAATGTGAACACGGGCTCATCTCGAATTGAGTCCATAAAGTGTGTTCACCTCTCCAAAGGGGACGGATATGTGACGGAAATTTCTGAGTCGAATAAAGGGTGTCAAGAACCTTTTTGACTTTCAAGTGGGAATGTGGTATTTCTCTTGAGATGCTGCATCGCAAAATTTCATCATATCGCATTGAGAAGATAATTTTGGGGTGTTGTTCGAGTTGCGGCCGGAAGTTGGGGGTGCTTATCGAGTTGCGACAGGGACCTCAGGTACTCGCTGGTGTTACTTCAGGGAAGTCAGGTCCCCTTTGGTGTTGGAAGGGGAACTTCCGGGTTCCTCTCGAGCCCTTAAATTTGCACAGGGGCTCATGTCAAATTGAGTCCATAAAGTGTGTTCTCCTCTCCAAAGTGGACGGCTGAGTGAGTGTACTTTCTGAGTCGAATAAAGGGTGTCAAGGACCTTTTTGCCTTCCAAGAGGGAATGTGGTATTTCTCTTGAGATGCTGCATCACAAAATTTCCTCATCTCACATTGAGGGTATAATTTTGGGGTGTTTATTGAGTTGCGACGAGAAGCTGGGGGTGCTCCTCGAGTTGCGACGGGAACCTCAGGAACTCGCTGGGGTTACTTCACCGAAGTCAGTTCCCCTTTGGTGTTGGAAGGGGAACTTCCGGTTTCCTCTTGAGCCCTTAAATGTGCACAGGGTCTCATCTCGAATTGAGTCCATAAAGTGTGTTCTCCTCTCCAAAGGGGACGGCTGAGTGAGGCAACATTCTGAGCCAAATAAAGGGTGTCAAGTACCTTTTTGCCTTTCAAGAGGGAATGTGGTATTTCTCTTGAGATCCTGCAATGCAAAATTTCCTCATCTCGCATTGAGGGGATAATTTTGGGGTGTTTCTCGAGTTGCGGCGGGAAGCTGGGGTTGCTACTCGAGTTGCGAAAGGGACCTCCGGACCTCGCTGGGGTTGCTTCAGGTAAGTCATGTCCCCTTTGGTGTTGGAAGGGGAACTTCCGGTTTCCTCTCCAGCCTTAAATGTGCACAAGGGCTCATCTCGAATTGAGTCCATAAAGTGTGTTTTCCTCTAAAAGGGGACGGCTGTGTGAGGCAACTTTCTGAGTTGAATAACGGGTGTCAAGTAACTTTTTGCCTTTCAAGAGGGAATGTGGTATTTCGCTTGAGATTCTGAATAGCAAAATTGCCTCATCTCGCATTAAGGGGATAATTCTGGGGTGTTTATCGAGCTGCGACTGTAAGCTCGGGGTGCTTCTCGAGTTGCGACGGGGACCTCAGGAACTTGCTGGGGCTGTTTCAGGGAAGTCAGGTCCCATTTGGTTTTGGAAGTGGAACTTCCGGTTTCCTCTCGAGACATTAAATGTGAACAGGGGCTCATCTCGAATTGAGTCCCTAAAGTGTGTTCACCTCTCCAAAGGGGAGGGCTGTGTGAGGGAACTTTCTGAGTCGATTAAAGGGTGTCAAGTACCTTTTTGCCTTTCAAGAGGGAATATGGTATTTCTCTTCAGATGCTGCATCTCAAAATTTCCTCCTCTCGCATTGAGGGGATAATTATGGGGTGCTTCTCGAGTTGCGGCGTGAAGCTTGGGGAGCTTTTCGAGTTGCGACAGGGACCTCAGGAACTCGCTTCGGTTGCTTCAGAGTAGGCAGGTCCCCTTTAGTGTTGGAAGGGGAACATCCAGTTTCCTCTCGAGCCCTTAACTGTACACAGGGGCTCATCTCGAATTGCGTACATAAATTGTGTTCTCCTCAACAAAGCGGACGGCTGTTTGAGGGAACTTTCTGAGTCGAATAAACGGTATCAAGTACCTTTTGGCCTTTCAAGAGGGAAAGTGGTATTTCTCTTGAGATTCTGCATTGCATAATTTCCTCCTCTCGCAATGAGGGGATAATTTTGGGGTGTTTCTCGAGATGCGGCGGGAAGCTGGGGGTGCTTCTCGAGTTGCAACGGGGACCTCAGGAACTCACTGGGGTTGCTTCAGGGAAGTCAGGTCCCCTTTTGTGTTGGAAGGGGAACTTCCGGGTTCCTCTCGAGCCCTTCAATGTGCACAGGGACTCATCTCGAATTGAGTCCATAAAGTGTGTTCTCCTCTCCAAAGGGGACGGCTCTGTGAGAGAACATTCTGAGTCGAATAACGGGTGTCCAGTACCTTTTTGCCTTTCAAGAGGGAATGTGGTATTTCTCTTGAGATGCTGCATCGCAAAATTTCCTCATCTCGCGTTGAGGGGATAAATTTGTGGTGTTTTTCGAGCTGCAGCGAGAAGCTGGGGATGCTTCTCGAATTGGGACGGGGACCTCAGGAACTCGCTGGGGTTGCTTCAGGGAATTCAGGTCCCCTTTGCTGTTGGAAGGGGAACTCCGGGGTTCCTCTCGATCCCATAAATGTGAACAGGGGCTCATCTCGACTTGAGTCCATAAAGTGTGTTCTCCTCTCCAAAAGCGACCGCTGTGTGAGGGAAATTTCTGAGTCGAATAAAGGGTGTCAAGTAACTTTTTGCCTTTCAAGAGGGAATGTGGTATTTCTCTTGAGTTGCTGCATCGCAAAATTTCCTCATCTCCCATTGAGTGGATAATTTTGGGGTGTTTCACGACTTGCGGCGGGAATCTTGGGGTGCTTCTCGAGTTGCGACGGGGACCTCAGGAACTCGCTGGGGTTGTTTCAGGGAAGTCAGGTCCCCTTTTGTGTTGGAATGGGAACTTCCAGGTCCCTCTGGAGCCCTTAAATGTGCACAGGGGCTCATCTCGACTTGAGTCCATAAAGTGTGTTGTCTTCAAAGGGGACGGCTGTGTGAGGGAACTTTCTGAGTCGAATAAAGGGTGTCAAATACCTTTTGCCTTTCGAGAGGGAATGTGGTATTTCTCTTGAGATGCTGCATCGCAAAATTTCCTCATCTCGCATTGAGGGGATAATTTTGGGGTGTTTCTCGAGTAGCGACAGGAAGCTGGGGGTGCTTCTTGAGTTGCGACGGGGACCTCAGGAATTCGCTGGGGTTGCTTGATGGAAGTCAGGTCCACTTTGGTGTTTGAAGGGGAACTTCCAGGTTCCTCTCGAGCCCTTAAATGTGCACAGGGGCTCATCTCGACTTGAGTCCCTAAAGTGTGTTCTCCTCTAAAAGGGGACGGCTGTGTGAGGGAACTTTCTAAGTCGAATAAAGGGTGTCAAGTAACTTTTTGCCTTTCAAGAAGGAATGTGGTATTTCTCTTGACATGCTGCATCGCAAATATTCCTCATCTCGCATTGAGGGAATAATTTTGGGGTCTTTCTCGAGTTGCGGCGGGAAGCTAGGGGTTCTTCAAGAGTTGCGACGGGAACCTCAGGAACTCGCTGGGGTTGTGAGGAAACTTTCTGAGTCGAATAAAGGGTGTCAAGTACCTTTTGGCCTTTCAAGAGGGAAAGTGGTATTTCTCTTGAGATTCTGCATCGCATAATTTCCTATTCTTGCATTGAGAGGATAATTTTGTGGTGTTTCTCGAGTTGCGGCGGGAAGCTGGGGGTACTTCTCAAGTTGCTATGCGTACCTCAGGAACTCACTCAGGTTTCTTCAGGTAAGGCAGGTCCCCTTTTTGTTCGAAGGGGAACTTCCGATTTACTCTCGAGCAGTTAATTGGCAATAGTGCCTCATTTTGAATTGAGCACATAAAGTTCATTCACCTCTCCAATGGGGACTGATGTTAGTGAAATTTCTGAGTCGCATAAAGGATGTCAAGTACCCTTTTGCATTTCAAGAGAGAATGTGTTATTTCTCTTGAGATTCTGCAGCGCAAAATATCCTCATCTCGCATTGGAGATAATTTTGTGGTGCATGTCATGTTGTGGCGGGAATTTTGGATTACTTCTCGTGTTGCGACGAGGACCCCAGGAATTTGCTCGAGTTGCTTCTGGAAAGTCAGGTCCCCTTTTGTGTTGGAATGGGAACTTCCGGTTTAGTCTGGAGCCGTTAAATGGGAATAGGGCCTCATCTCGAATTGAGTCCATAAAGTGTGTTCTCCTCTCCTGTGGGGAATGATATTAGTGAAATTTCTGAGTCGCATAAACGGTATCAAGTACTTTTTGCCTTTCAAGAGGGAATAGTGGTATTTCTCTTGAAATTCTGCAGCGCAAAATTTCCTCTTCTCGCATTGAGGGGATAATTTTGTGGTGTTTCTCTAGTTGCGGCAGGAAGCTTGGGGTACTTCTCGAGTTGCCATGTGGACCTCAAGAACTTGCTTGGGTTTCTTCAGGTAAGGCAGGTCCCCTTTTGTGTTGGAAAGGGCACTTCCGGTTTACTCTCCAGCCATTAAATGGGAATAGGGCTTCATCTCGAATTGAGTCCATAAAGTGTGTTCTCCTCTCCAATGGGGACGGCTGTGTGAGGGTACTTTCTGAGTCGCATAAAGGGTGTCAAGTACCCTTTTGCCTTTCAAGCGGGAATGTGGGATTTCTCTTGAGATTCTGCAGCGCACAATTTCCTCATCTCGCATTGAGGGGATAATTCTGTGGTGTTTTTCGAGTTGCGGCGGGATGCTGGGGGTGCTTCTCAAGTTGCAACGGGGACCTCAGGAAATGGCTCGGGTTGCTTCAGGGAAGTCAGGTCCCCTTTTGTTTTGGAACGGGAACTTCCGGTTTACTTTCGATCCGTTAATTGGGAATACGGATTCATCTGGAGTTGAGTCCAAAAGGTGTATTTTCCTCTCCAATGGGTACGGCTCTGTGAGCGAACTTTCTGGGTCACATAAAGTGTGTCAAGTGACCTTTTGCCTTTCAAGCGGGTATGTGGGACTTCTCTTGAGATTTCGGAGTGCAAAATTTCCTCATCTCGCATTGTGGGAATAATTTTGTTGTGTCTCGAGTGTCGGCTTGGATCTGGGGTACTTCTCGAGTTGCAGCGTGGACCTGAGGAACTCGTTCGTGTTGCTTCAGGGAAGTCTGGTCCCCTTTTTTTGGAAGTGGAACTTCCAGATTACTCTCGAGCCCTTAAATGGGAATAGGTCCTCTTCTAGATTTGAGTCCATGAAGTGTGTTCTCCGCTCCAATAAGTACGGGTGTTAGGAAACTATCTGATTCGCATAAAGTGTGTCAAGTGCCCTTTTGCCTTTCAAGCGGGAATGTTGGATTTCTATTTAATTGTGCAGTGCAAAATTTCCTCATCTCACATTGAGCGGATAATTTTTTGATGTTTCCCCTTTTGAGGCGGGAAGCTGGGGGTACTTCTCGAGTTGCGACGGGGACCTCAGGAACTCGCTTGTGTTGCTTCAGGGAAGTTAGTCACCCTTTTCTACTGGAACGGGAATTTCGGGATTACTCTCGAGGCGTTAAATGGGAATAGGGCCTCTTCCCAAGTTGAGTCCATAAATTGTGCTCTCCTCTCCAATGGGGATGGTTGTGTGAGGGAATTTTCTGAGTCGAATAAAGGGTGTCAAATACAGTTTTGCTTTTCCAGCGGAATGTGGGATTTCTCTTGAATTGTGCAGCGGAATATTTTCCTGATCTCGCCTTGAGGGGATAATTTTGTGGTGTTTCTAGAGTTGCGGCGGGAACCTGGTTGAACTTCTCAGGTAGCGAACAGGACCTCAGGAATTCTCTCTGGCTGCTTCAGGGAAGTCAGGAACCCTTTTGTGTTGGAAGGGGAATTTCGGGATTACTGTTGAGCCTTTAAATGGGAATAGGGCCTCTTCTCGAGTTAAGTCCATAAAGTGTGTTCTCCTCTCCAATGGGGACGACTGTTTGAGGGAATTTTTTGAGTCTCACCCGGCTGTGCAAACGGGAGAAATACCAGCCCCACCCGCGCAGACACGAGAGATGCCGGCCCAGGCGGCTGAGACGCCAGAGACACGGGCCTTGCCAGCGCAGACGCGAGAGAGGCCTTCCCCACCCGCGCAGATGGGAGAGAACCCGGCCCCACCCGCGCAGACTAGAGAGACCCCGGTTCCGACCGCTCAGACGCTATTGTTGCTGGCGCCGCCTGCGCAGAGGCAAGAGAAGCCGGCCCCGCCTGTGCAGTTGCGAGAGACCCTTGCATCGCCCTCCCAGATGGGAGAGACCCCGGCCCCGCCCACCAGACGCGGGATACGCAGGCCCCGCCCTCGCAGACTCGAGAGAAGCCGGCCCTGGCTCAACCGACCATGCAGAGATGCGCAGCGGTGAGGAGCTACCCCATGCCTGAGGCCAGGGCAGGCGGCCGAGAGGAGGTACCCCACCTCCAATAGGCGGTGGCTGTGCGGGGGAGGGCCGAGAGGAGGTACTCACGTTCAAGGTCAGGAGGGGCGGCCTTGAGGACATATCCCTCATCCAAGGTAAGGTGCAGCAGCTGTGCTTTCTTGGAGCAGCTGTGAAGAGATATCCCACACCCAAGGTAAGAGAAACTCAAATCAGATGGTAGGTATTGCGAGGGGGCTTCAGATGGCAGACACACTGAAATCATAATCACAGGAATCTACTCGATCTGATCACATGCACCACAGCCGAATGTGGTCCACTGGAGAAGGGAATGGCAAACCACTTCAGTATATTTGCATTGAGAACCCCATGAACAGTATCAAAGGGCAAAATGACAGGATACTGAATGAGGAATTCCCCAGGTCTGTAGGTGCCCAGTATGCTACTGGAGATCAGTGGAGAAATAACTCTAGAAGGAATGAAGGGATGGAGCAAAAGCAAAACCAGTACCCAGTTGTGGATGTGACTGGTGATAGAAGCAAGGTCTGGTGCTGTAAAGAGCAATATTGCATAGGAACCTGGAATGTAAGGTCCAGGAATCAAGGCAAATTGGAAGTGGTCAAACAGGAGATGGCAAGAGTGAACATAGACATTCTAGGAATCAGTGAATTAAAATGGACTGGAATGTGTGAATTTAACTCAGATGACCATTATATATATACTACTGTGGGCAAAGAATAGCAAGGAGATATAAGAAAGCCTTCCTCAGTGATCAATGCAAAGAAATAGAGGAAAACAACAGAATAGGAAAAACAAGAGACCACTTCAAGAAAATTAGAGATTCCAAGGGAACATTTCATGCAAAGATGGGCTCGATAAAGGACAGAAATGGTATGGACCTAACGGAAGCAGAAGATATTAAGAAGAGGTGGCAGGAATACAAAGAAGAACTGTACAAAAAAGATCTTCACAACCAAGATAGTCACAATAATGTGATCACTGACCTAGAGCCAGACATCTTGGAATGTGAAGTCAAGTGGGCCTTAGAAAGCATCACTACGAACAAAGCTAGTGGAGGTGATGGAATTCCAGTTGAGCTATTTCAAGTCTTGAAAGATGATGCTGTGAAAGTGCTGCACTCAATATGCCAGCAGATTTGGAAAACTCAGCAGTGGCCACAGGACTGGAAGAGGTCAGTCTTCATTCCAATCCCAAAGAAAGGCAATGCCAAAGAATGCTCAAACTACCGCACAATTGCAGTCATCTCACACGCTAGTAAAGTCATGCTCAAAATTCTCCAAGCCAGGCTTCAGCAGTATGTAAACCGTGAACTCCCAGATGTTCAAGCAGGTTTTAGAAAAGGCAGAGGCACCAGAGATCAAATTGCCAACATCCGCTGGATCATGGAGAAAGCAAGAGAGTTTCAGAAAAACATCTATTTCTCCTTCATTGACTATGCCAAAGCCTTTGACTGTGTGGATCACAATAAACTGTGGAACATTCTGAAAGAGATGGGAATCCGAGACCACCTGACCTGCCTCTTGAGAAAACTGTATGCAGGTCAGGAAGCAACAGTTAGAACCGGTCATGGAACAACAGACTGGTTCCAAATAGGAAAAGGTGTACGTCAAGGTTGTATATTGTCACCTTGCTTATTTAACTTATATGCAGAGTACATCATGAGGAACGCTGGGCTGGAAGAAGCACAAGCTGGAATCAAGATTGCTGGGAGAAATACCAATAACCTCAGATATGCAGATGACACTACCCTTATGGCAGAAAGTGAAGAGGAACTCAAAAGCCTCTTGATGAAAGTGAAAGAGGAGAGTGAAAAGGTTGGCTTGAAGCTCAACATTCAGAAAACAAAGATCATGGCATCTGGTCCCATCACTTCATGGGAAATAGATGGAAAAACAGTGGAAACAGTGTCAGACTTTGTTTTTTTGGGCTCCAAAATCACTGCAGATGCTGATTGCAGCCATGAAATTAAAAGACGCTTGCTCCTTGGAAGGAAAGTTATGACCAACCTTGATAGTATATTAAAAAGCAGAGACATTACTTTGCCGACCAAGGTCTGTCTAGTCAAGGCAATGGTTTTTCCCGTGGTCATGTATGGATGTGAGAGTTGGACTGTGAAGAAAGCTGATCGCCGAAGAATCGATGCTTTTGAACTGTGGTGTTGGAGAAGACTCTTGAGAGTCCCTTATACTGCAAGGAGATCCAACCAGTCCATTCTAAAGGAGATCAATCCTGGATGTTCATTGGAGGGACTGATGCTAAAGCTGAAACTCCAATACTTTGGCCACCTCATGAGACGAGTTGACTCACTGGAAAAGACTCTGATGCTGGGAAAGGTTGGGGGCGGGAGGAGAAGGGGATGACGGAGAATGAGATGGCTGGATGGCATCACCGACTCTGTGGACATGAGTTTGAGTGTGCTCCGGGAGTTGGTGATGGACAGGGAGGCCTGGCGTGCTGTGATTCATGGGGTCGCGGAGAGTCGGACACGACTGAGCGACTGAACTGAACTGAACTGTGGGCAGAAATCCCTTAGAAGAAATGGAGTAGCCATCATGGTCAACAAGAGACTCCGAAATGCAGTACTTGGATGCAATCTTAAAAACGACAGAATGATTTCTGTTCGTTTCCAAGGCAATCCATTCAACATTACAGTAATCCAGGACTATGCGCCAACCACTAACGCTGAAGAAGCCGAAGTTGAACGGTTCTATGAAGACCTACAAGACCTTTTAGAACTAACACCCAAAAAGATGTCCTTTTCATTATAGGGGACTGGAATGCAAAAGTAGGAAGTCAAGAAACACCTGGAGTAACAGGCTAATTTGGCCTTGGAGCACGGAATGAAGCAGGGCCAAGTCTAATAGAGTTTTGTCAAGAGAACGCACTGGTCATAGCAAACTCCCTCTTCCAACAACACAAGAGAAGACTCTACACCTGGACATCACCAGATGGTCAACACCGAAATCAGTTTGATTATATTATTTGCAGCCAAAGATGGAGAAGCTGTATACAGTTAGCAAAAACAAGACCAGGAGCTGACTGTGGCTCAGATCATGAACTCCTTATTGGTAAATTCAGACTTAAATTGAAGAAAGTAGGAAAAACCCCTAGACCATTCAGATATGACCTCAATCAAATCCCTTTTGATTATATAGTGGATGTGAGAAATAGATTTAAGGCACTAGATCTGATAGATAGAGTGCCTGATGAACTCTGGATGGAGGTTCGTGACATTGTACAGGAGACAGGGACCAAGAGCATCCCCATGGAAAAGAAATGCAAAAAAAGCAAAATGGCTGTCTGAGGTGGCCTTACAAATAGCTGCGAAAAGAAGAGAAGCGAAAAGCAAAGGAGAAAGGTAAAGATATAAGCATTAGAATGCAGAGTTTCAAAGAATAGCAAGGAGAGATAAGAAAGCCTTCCTCAGTGATCAATGCAAAGAAATAGAGGAAAACAACAGAATAGGAAAAACAAGAGATCTCTTCAAGAACATGAGAGATTCCAAGGGAACATTTCATGCAAAGATGGGCTCGATAAAGGACAGAAATGGTATGGACCTAACGGAAGCAGAAGATATTAAGAAGAGGCGGCAAGAATACACAGAGGAACTGTACAAAAAAGATCTTCACGACCAGGATAGTCACGAAAATGGGATCAATGGCCTAGAACCAGACATCTTGGAATGTGAATTCAAGTGTGCCTTAGAAAGCAACACTACGAACAAAGCTAGTGGAAGTGATGGAATTCCAGTTGAGCTATTTCAAATCTTGAAAGATGATGCTGTGAAAGTGCTGCACTCAATATGCCAACAAATTTGGAAAACTCAGCAGTGGCCACAGGACTGGAAAAGGTCAGTCTTCATTCTAATCCCAAAGAAAGGCAATGCCAAAGAATGCTCAAGCTACCGCACAAATGCACTCATCTCACACGCTAGTACAGTCATGCTCAAAATTCTCCAAGCCAGGCTTCAGCAATATGTGATCCGTGAACTCCCAGATGTTCAAGCAGGTTTTAGAAAAGGTAGAGGCACCAGAGATCAAATTGCCAACATCCGCTGGATCATGGAGAAAGCGAGAGAGTTCCAGAAAAACATCTATTTCTGCTTCATTGACTATGCCAAAGCCTTTGACTGTGTGGATCACAATAAACTGTGGAAGATTCTGAAAGAGATGGGAATACGAGACCACCTGACCTGCCTCTTTAGAAACCTGTATGCAGGTCAGGAAGCAGCAGTCAGAACTGTGCATGAAACAACAGACTGGTTCCAAATAGGAAAAGGAGTACGTCAAGGCTGTATATTGTAATCTTGCTTATTTAACTTATATGCAGAGTGCATCATGAGAAATGCTGGGCTGGAAGAAGAACAACTGGAATCAAGATTGCTGGGAGAAATATCAATAACCTCAGATATGCAGATGACACCACCTTTAGGGCAGAAAGTGAGGAGGAACTCAAAAGCCTCTTGATGAAAGTGAAAGAGGAGAGTGAAAAGGTTGGCTTGAAGCCCAACATTCAGAAAACAAAGGTGATGGAATCTGGTCCCAACACTTCACGGGAAATAGATGGAAAAACAGTGGAAATAGTGTCACAGTTTATTTTTGGGGGCTCCAAAATCACTGCAGATGCTGATTGAAGCCATGAAATTAAAAGGCGCTTACTCCTTGGAAGGAAAGTTATGATCAACCTTGATAGTATATTTAAAAGCAGAGACATCACTTTGCCAAAAAAGCTCCATCTAGTCAAAGCTATGGTTTTTCCCGTGGTCATGTATGGATGTGAGAGTTGGACTGTGAAGAAAGCTGATCGCCGAAGAAGTGATGCTTTCGAACTGTGGTATTGGAGAAGACTCTTGAGAGTCCCTTGGACTGCAAGAAGTTCCAACCAGTCCATTCTAAGGGAGATCAATCGTCGGTGTTCATTGGAAGGACTGATGCTAAAGCTGAAATTGCAATACTTCGGCCACCTCCTGCGATGAGTTGACTCACTGGAAAAGATTCTGATGCTAGAAGAGGTTGGGGGCTGGAGGAGAAGGGGACGACAGAGAATGAGATGGCTGGATAGCATCACCGACTCTGTGGCCATGAGTTTGAGTGAACTCCGGGAGTTGGTATAGGACAGGGAGGCCTAGCGTACAGTGATTCATGGGGTCGCGGAGAGTTGGACACGACTGAGGGACTGAACTGAACTGAACTGAATAAAGTGTGTCAAATAGCCTTTTCCCTTTCAGGCGGGAATGTGGGATTTCTCTTGAAATTCTGCAGCGCAAAATTTCTTCATCTCGCATTGAGGGGATAATTTTGTGGTGTTTCTCGAATTGCGGCGGGAACCTGGGGGTATTCCTCGAGGTGCGAAGGGGACCTCAGGAACTCACTCGAGTTACTTCAGGGAAGTCAGGTCCCCTTTGCTGTTGGAAGGGGAACTTCCGGTTTCCTCTCGAGCCCTTAAATGTGAACAGGGGCTCATCTCGTATTGAGTCCATAAAGTGTGTTCTCCTCTCCAGAGGGGACAGCTGTTTGAGGGAACTTTCTGAGTCGAATAAAGGGTGTCAAATAAATTTTTGCCTTTTCAAAAGGGAATGTGGTACTTCTCTTGAGATTCTGCATCGCAAAATTTCCTCCTCTCAAATTGAGGGGATAATTTTGTGGTGTTTCTCGAGTTGCGGCGGGAAGCTGGGGGTGCTTCTCAGGTTGCTACGGGGACTTCAGGAACTCCCTCGGGTTGCTTCACGGAAGTCAGGCCACCTTTTTTGTTGGAAGGGGAACCTCCGGTTTACTCACGAGCCGTTAATGGGAATAGGGGCTCATCTTGAATTGAGTCCATAAAATGTGTTCTCCTCTCCAATGGGGACTGATGTTATTGAAATTTCTGAGTCGAATAAAGGGTGTCAAGTACCCATTGCCTTTCAAGCGGGAATGTGGTATTTCACTTGAGATTCTGCAGCGCAAAATTTCCTCATTTCGCATTGTGTCTATAATATTGTGGTGTTTCTATAGTTGCGGGGAGAAGCTGGGGGTACTTGTCGAAGTGCGTCGGAGACCACAGGAACTCGCTCGGGTTGATTCAGGGAAGTCAGGTCCCCTTTCGTTTTGGAATAGGAACATCCGGTTTACTTTGGAGCCGTTAAATGGGAATAGGGCCTCCTCTGGAATTGAGTCCTTAAAGTGTGTTCTCCTCTCCAATGGGGACCGCTGTGTGAGGGAACATTTTGAGTCGCATAAAGGGTGTCAAGTACCCTTTTGCCTTTCAAGAGGGAATGTGGTATTTCTCTTGAGATGCAGCACAAAATTTCCTCACCTCGCATTGCGGGGAAAATTTTGTGGTTTTTCTTGTGTTGCGGCGGGAAGCTGGGGTAACTGCTCGAGTTGTGACGGAGACCCCAGGAAGTCGTTCTGGTTGCTTCAGGGCAGTCAGGTCCCCATTGGAGTTGGAAGGGGAACTTCCGGTTTACTCTGGAGCCGTTAAATGGGAATAGGGGCTCATCTCGTATTGAATCCATAAAGTGTGTTCTCCTATCCAACGGGGACGGCTGTGTGAGGGAACTTTCTGAGTCGCAAAAGGGTGTCCTGTGCCCTTTTGCCTTGCAAGAAGGAATGTGGTATTTCTCTTGAAATTCTGCAGCGCAAAATTTCTTAATCTCGCATTGAGGGAATAATTTTGTGGTGTTTCTCGAGTTGCGGTGAGAATCTGGGGGTACTTCTCGAGGTACGATGGGGACCTCAGGACCTTGCTCGGGTTACTTCAGGGAAGTCAGGTCCCCTTTTTGTTGGAAGGGAAAATTTAGGTTTACTCTAGAGCCGTTAAATGGGAATAGGGGCTCATCTTGAATTGAGTCCATAAAGTTTATTTTCCCCTCCAATGGGGGCTGATGATAGTGAAATTTCTGAGTGCGAAAAAAGTTGTCAAGAAACCTTTGCCTTTCAAGAGGGAAGGTGGTATTTCTCTTGAGATGCTGCATCGCCAAATTTCCTCATCTCGCATGGAGGGGATAATTTTGGGGTGTTTCTCGAGTTGCGGCGGGAAACTGGGGGTGTTTCTCGAGATGCGACGGGGACCTCAGGAACTCGCTGGGGTTGCTTCAGGGAAGTCAGGTCCCCTTTTGTGTTGAAAGGGGAACGTCCGGGTTCCTCTCGATCCCGTAAATGTGCACAGGGTCTCATCTCGAATTGAGTCCATAAAGTGTGTTCTCCTCTCCAAACGGGACGGCTGTGTGAGGGACCTTTCTGAGTCGAATAACGGGTGTCAAGTAACTTTTTGCCTTTCAAGAGGGAATGTGGTATTTCTCTTGAGATGCTGCATCTAAAAATTTCCTCATCTCGCATGAGGGGATACTTTTGGGGTGTTTCTAGAGTTCCGGCGGGAAGCTGGGGGTGTTTCTCGAGTTGCGACGGGGACCTCAGGAACTCGCTGGGGTTGCTTCAGGGAAGTCAGGTCCCCTTTGCTGTTGTTAGGGGAAATTCTGGGTTCCTCTCGAGCCCTTAAATGTGCACAGGGGCTCATCTCTAATTGAGTCAATGAAGTGTATACTCCTCTCAAATGGCACAGTTGTGTGAGGGATCTTCTGAGTCGAATAAAGGGTGTCAAGTACCATTTTGCCTTTCAAGAGGGAATTAGGTATTTCTATTGAAATGCTGCATCGCAAAATTTCCTCATCTCGCATTGAGGGGATAATTATGGGTTGTTTCTCCAGTTGCAGCGGGAAGCTGGGGGTACTTCTCGAGTTACGATGGGGACCTCAAGAACTCACTTGGGTTGATTCAGGGCAGTCAGGTCCCCTTTAGTTTTGGAAGGGGAACTTCAGGGTTTCTCTCGAGCCCTTTAATGTGCACAGGGTCTCATCTCGAATTGAGTCCATAAAGTGTGTTCTCCTCTAAAAGGGTACGGCTCTGTGAGGGAACTTTCTGAGTCGAATAAAGGGTTTCAAGTACCTTTTTGCCTTTCAAGAGGGAATGTGGTATTTCTCTTGAGATGCTGCATCGCAAAATTTCCTCATCTCGAATGGAGGGGATAATATTGGGGTGTTTCTCGAGTTGCGGCGGGAAGATAAGGGTGCTCCTCGAGTTGCGACAGGGACCTCAGGAACTCGCTGGGGTTGCTTCAGGGAAGTCAGGTCCCCTTTGGTGTTGGAAGGGGAACTTCCGGTTTCCTCTCGAGTCCTTAAATGTGAACAGGGTCTCATCTCGAATTGAGTACATAAAGTGTGATCACCTCTCCAACGGAGACGGCTGTGTTAGGGAACTTTCTGAGTCGAAAAAGGGTGTCAATTACATTTTTGCCTTTCAAGAGCGAATGTGGATTTCTCTTGAGATGCTGCATCGCAAAATTTTCTCATCTCGCATGGAGGAGATATTTTGGCGTGTTTCTCGAGTTGCGGTAGGAAGCTAGGGGTGCTTCTCGAGTTGCGACGGGGACCTCAGGAACTCGCTGGGGTTGCTTCAGGGAAGTCAGGTCCCCTTTGCTGTTGGAAGGGGATCTTCCGGGTTCCTCTCAAGGCCTTAAATGTGCATAGGGGCTCATCTCGAATTGAGTCCATAAAGTTTGTTCTCCTCTCCAAAGGGGACAGATATGTGAGTGAATATTCCGAAGAGAATAAGGGTGTCAAGTACCTTTTTGCCTTTCAAGAGGTAATGAGGTATTTCTCCTGAGATGCTGCGTGGCAAAATTTCCTCATCTCGCATTAAGGGGATAATTTTGGGGTATTTCTCGAGTTGCGGCGCGAAGCTGGGGGTGCTTCACGAGTTGCGACGCAGACCTCAGGAACTCGATGGGGTTGTTTCAGGATGTCAGGTCCCCTTTGTTCTTGAAAGGGGAACTTCCGGGTTTCTCTCACCCTTAAATGTACACAGGAGCTCATCTCGAATTGAGTCCATAAAGTGAGTTCTTCTCTAAAATGGGACGGCTGTGTGAGGGAACTTTCTGAGTTGCATAAAGGGTGTCAAGTAACTTTTTGCCTTTCAAGAGGGAATGTGGTATTTCTCTTGAGATGCGGCATCGCAAAATTTCCTCATCTCGCATTGAGGGGATAGTTTTGGGGTGTTTCACGACTTGCGGCGGGAAGCTGGGGGTGCTTCTCCAAATGCAACGGGGTCCTCAGGAACTCTCGGGGGTTGCTTCAGGGAAGTCAGGTCCGCTTTGCTGTTGGAAGGGGAAATTCCGGATTCCTCTCCAGCCCTTAAATGTGCACAGGGGCTCATCTCAAATTGAGTCCATAAAGTGTGTTCTCCTCTATAATGGGACGGCAGTGTGAGGGAATTTTCTGAGTCGAATAAAGGGTGTCAATTACATTTTTTTCTTTTCAAGAGGGAATGCGGTATTTCTCTTGAGATGCTGCATCGCAAAATTTCCTCATCTCGCATTGAGGGAATAATATGGGGTGTTTCTCGAGTTGCGGCGGGAAGCTGGGGGTGCTTCTCGAGTTGCTACGGGGACCTCAGAAACTCGCTGGGGTTGCTTCAGGGAAGTCAGTTCCCCTTTGTTGTTGGAAGGGGAACTTCCGGGTTCCTCTTGAGCCCTTAAATGTGCACAGGGGCTCATCTCGAATTGAGTCCATAAAGTGTTTTCTCTCCAAAGGGGACAGCTGTGTGAGGGAACTTTCTGAGTCGAATAAAGGGTGTCAAGTACCTTTTTGCCTTTGAAGTGGGAATGTAGTATTTCTCTTGAGATGCTGCATCGCAAAATTTCCTCATCTTGCATTGAGGGGATAATTTTGTGGTGTTTTTCGAGTTGCGGCGGGAAGCTGTTGGTGCTCCTTGAGTTGCGACGGGAACTTCAGGAACTCCCTGCGGTTGCTTCAGGGAAGTCAGGTCCCCTTTGTTGTTGGAAGCGGAACATCCGGGTTCCTCTCGAGCCCTTGAATGTGCACAGGGGCTCATCTCTATTTAAGTCCATAAAGTGTGTTCTCCTCTAAAAGGGGACGGCTGTGTGAGGGAGCTTTCTGAGTCGAATAAAGTGTGTCAAGTACCTTTTTGCCTTTCAAGAGGGAATGTGGTATTTCTCTTGAGATGCTGCATGGCAATATTTCCTCATCTCGCATGGAGGAGTTAATTTTGGGGTGTTTCTCGAGTTGCGGCGGGAAGCTGGGGGTGCTTCTCGAGTTGCGACGGGGAACTCAGGAACTCGCTGGGGTTGCTTCAGGGAAGTCAGGTCCCCTTTGGTGTTGGAAGGGGAATTTCCGGTTTCCTCTCGAGCCCTTAAATGTGCACAGGGGCTCATCTCGAATTGAGCCATAAAGTGTGTTCTCCAGTAAAAGGGGAGGGCTGGGTGTGGGAACTTTCTGAGTCGAATAAAGGGTGTCAAGTAATTTTTGCCTTTCAAGAGGGAATGTGGTATTTCTCTTGAGATGCTGCATCGCAAAATTTCCTCATCTCGCATTGAGGGGATAGTTTTGGGGGGTTTCTCCAGTTGCGGCGGGAAGCTGGGGGTGCTTCTCGAGTTGCGACGGGGACCTCAGGAACTCGTTGGGTGCTTCAGGGAAGTCAGGTCCCCTTTGCTGTTGGAAGGGGAACATCCGGGTTCCTCTCGAGCCCTTAAATGTGCACAGGGGCTCAGCGCGAAAGAGTCCATGAAGTGTGTTCTTCTCTAAAAGGGCCCTGCTGTGTGAGGGAAATTTCTGAATCGAATAAAGGGTGTCAAGTACCTTTTTGCCTTTCAAGAGGTAATGCGGTATTTCTCTTGAGATGCTGCATCGCAAAATTTCCTCATCTCGCATTGAGGGAATAATTTTGGGGTGTTACTTGAGTTGCGGCGCGAAGCTTGGAGTGCTTCAAGTGTTGCGACGGGAACCTCAGGAACTCGCTGCCTTTGCTTCAGGGAAGTCAGGTCCCCTCTGCTTTTGGAAGGGAAACTTTCGGGTTCCTCTCGAGCCCTTAAATGTGCACAGGGGCTCATCTCGAATTGAGTCCATAAAGTGTGTTCTCCTCTCCAAAGGGCACGGCTGACTGACGGAACTTTCTGAGTCGAATAAAGGGTGTCAAGTACCTTTTTCCCTTTCAAGAGTGAATGTGGTATTTCGCTTTAGATTCTGAATCGCAAACTTTCATCATCTCGCACTGAGGGGATAATTTTGGTGTGTTTCTCGAGCTGCGACGGGAAGCTGGGGGTGCTTCTCTACTTGAGACGGGGACCTCAGGAACTCGCTGGGGTTGCTTCAGGGAAGTCCGGTCCCCTTTGGTGTTGGAAGAGGAACTTCCGGCTTCCTCTCGAGCCCTTAAATGTGCCCAGGGGCTCATCTGAAATTGAATCCATGAATGTGTACTCCTCTCCAAAGGGGACGGATGTGTGAGGGAACTTTTTGAGTCGAATAAAGGTTGTCAAGTTTCTTTTTGCCTTTCAAGAGGGAATGTGGTATGTCTCTTGAGATTCTGCATCGCAAAATTTCCTCATCTCGCATTTAGTCGATAATTTTGGGGTGTTTCTCGAGTTGCGGCTGGAAGCTGCGGGTGCTTCTCGAGTTGCGACGGGGACCTCAGGAACTCGCTGGGGTTGCTTCAGGGAATTCAGGTCCCCTTTGGTGTTGAAAGGGGAACGTCCGGGTTCCTCTCGATCCCGTAAATGTGCACAGGGTCTCATCTCGAATTGAGTCCATAAAGTGTGTTCTCCTCTCCAAACGGGACGGCTGTGTGAGGGACCTTTCTGAGTCGAATAACGGGTGTCAAGTAACTTTTTGCCTTTCAAGAGGGAATGTGGTATTTCTCTTGAGATGCTGCATCTAAAAATTTCCTCATCTCGCATGAGGGGATACTTTTGGGGTGTTTCTAGAGTTCCGGCGGGAAGCTGGGGGTGTTTCTCGAGTTGCGACGGGGACCTCAGGAACTCGCTGGGGTTGCTTCAGGGAAGTCAGGTCCCCTTTGCTGTTGTTAGGGGAAATTCCGGGTTCCTCTCGAGCCCTTAAATGTGCACAGGGGCTCATCTCTAATTGAGTCAATGAAGTGTATACTCCTCTCAAATGGCACAGTTGTGTGAGGGATCTTCTGAGTCGAATAAAGGGTGTCAAGTACCATTTTGCCTTTCAAGAGGGAATTAGGTATTTCTATTGAAATGCTGCATCGCAAAATTTCCTCATCTCGCATTGAGGGGATAATTATGGGTTGTTTCTCCAGTTGCGGCGGGAAGCTGGGGGTACTTCTCGAGTTACGATGGGGACCTCAGGAACTCACTTGGGTTGATTCAGGGCAGTCAGGTTCCCTTTAGTGTTAGAAGGGGAACTTCAGGGTTTCTCTCGAGCCCTTTAATGTGCACAGGGTCACATCTCGAATTGAGTCCATAAAGTGTGTTCTCCTCTAAAAGGGTACGGCTGTGTAAGGGAACTTTCTGAGTCGAATAAAGGGTTTCAAGTACCTTTTTGCCTTTCAAGAGGGAATGTGGTATTTCTCTTGAGATGCTGCATCGCAAAATTTCCTCATCTCGAATGGAGGGGATAATATTGGGGTGTTTCTCGAGTTGCGGCGGGAAGATAAAGGTGCTCCTCGAGTTGCGACAGGGACCTCAGGAACTCGCTGGGGTTGCTTCAGGGAAGTCAGGTCCCCTTTGGTGTTGGAAGGGGAACTTCCGGTTTCCTCTCGGGTCCTTAAATGTGAACAGGGTCTCATCTCGAATTGAGTCCATAAAGTGTGATCACCTCTCCAACGGAGACGGCTGTGTTAGGGAACTTTCTGAGTCGAAAAAGGGTGTCAATTACATTTTTGCCTTTCAAGAGCGAATGTGGTATTTCTCTTGAGATGCTGCATCGCAAAATTTTCTCATCTCGCATGGAGGAGATATTTTGGCGTGTTTCTCGATTTGCGGTAGGAAGCTAGGGGTGCTTCTCGAGTTGCGACGGGGACCTCAGGAACTCGCTGGGGTTGCTTCAGGGAAGTCAGGTCCCCTTTGCTGTTGGAAGGGGATCTTCCGGGTTCCTCTCAAGGCCTTAAATGTGCATAGGGGCTCATCTCGAATTGAGTCCATAAAGTTTGTTCTCCTCTCCAAAGGGGACAGATATGTGAGTGAATATTCCGAAGAGAATAAGGGTGTCAAGTACCTTTTTGCCTTTCAAGAGGTAATGAGGTATTTCTCCTGAGATGCTGCGTGGCAAAATTTCCTCATCTCGCATTAAGGGGATAATTTTGGGGTATTTCTCGAGTTGCGGCGCGTAGCTGGGGGTGCTTCACGAGTTGCGACGCGGACCTCAGGAACTCGATGGAGTTGTTTCAGGATGTCAGGTCCCCTTTGTTCTTGAAAGGGGCACTTCCGGGTTTCTCTCACCCTTAAATGTACACAGGAGCTCATCTCGAATTGAGTCCATAAAGTGAGTTCTTCTCTAAAATGGGACGGCTGTGTGAGGGAACTTTCTGAGTTGCATAAAGGGTGTCAAGTAACTTTTTGCCTTTCAAGAGGGAATGTGGTATTTCTCTTGAGATGCGGCATCGCAAAATTTCCTCATCTCGCATTGAGGGAATAATTTTGGGGTGTTTCTCGAGTTGCGGCGGGAAGCTGGGTGTATTTCTCGAGTTGCGACGGGGACCTCAGGAACGCGCTGGGGTTGCTTCAGGGAAGTCAGTTCCCCTTTGGTGTTGGAAGGGGAAACTCGGGGTTTCTCTGGAGCCCTTAAATGTGCAAGGGGATCATCTCGAATTGAGTCCATAAAGTGTGTTCTCCTCTAAAAGTGGAGGGCTGTGTGAGGGAACTTTCTGAGTCGAATAAAGGGTTGCAAGTACCTTTTTGGCCTCAAGAGGGAATGTGGTATTTCTCTTGAGATGCTGCATCGCAAAATTTCCGCATCTCGCATTGAGGGAATAATTTTGGGGTGTCTCTCGAGTTGCAGCGGGAAGCTGCGGGTGCTTCCAGAGTTGAGTCGGGACCTCAGGAACTCGCTGGCATTGCTTCAGGGAAGTCAGGTCCCCTTTGGTGTTGGAAGGGGAACTTCCGGGTTCATCTCGAGCCCTTAAATGTGCACATGGGATCATCTGGAATTGAGTCCATAAAGTGTGTTCTTCACTAAAAGGGGACCGCCCTGTGAGGGAACTTTCTGAGTCGAATAAACTGTGTCAAGTACCTTTTTGCCTTTCAAGAGGGAATGTGGTATTTCTGTTGAGATGCTGCATCGTACAATTTCCTCATCTAGCATTGAGGGGATAATTTTGGGGTGTTTCTCGAGTTGTGGCGGGAATCTGGGGGTGCTTCTCGAGTTGCGACGGGGAACTCAGGAACTCGCTGGGGTTGCTTCAGGGAAGACAGGTCCCCTTTGTTCTTGGAAGGGGAACTTCCGTGTTCCTCTCGAGCCCTTAAATGTGCACCGGGTCTCATCTCGAATTGAGTCCATAAATTGTGTTCTCTCCAGTGGGGACGGCTTTGTGAGGGAACTTTCTGAGTCGAATAAAGGGTGTCAAGTATCTTTTTGCCTTTCAAGATGGAATGTGGTATTTCTCTTGAGATGCTGCATTGCAAAATTTCCTCATCTCGCATTGAGGGGATAATTTTGGGGTGTTTCTCGAGTTCCGGCGGGAATTGGGAGTGCTACAAGAGTTGCGACGGGGACCTCAGTAACTCGCTGCGGTTGCTTGAGGAAAGTCAGGTCCCCTTTGGTGTTGGAAGGGGAACTTCCGGATTCCTCTCGAGCCCTTAAATGTGCACAGGGGCTCATCTCGAATTGAGTCCATAAAGTGTGTTCTCTCCAAAGGGGATGGCTGTGTGAGTTAACTTTCTGAGTCGATTAAAGGGTGTCAAGTACCTTTTTGCGTTTCAAGAGGGAATGTGGTATTTCTCTTGAGATGCGGCATCACAAAATTTCCTCATCTCGCATTGAGGGGATAATTTTGGGGTGTTTTTCGAGTTGCGGCGGGAAGCTGTGGGTGTTTCGAGAGTTGCGACGGGGACCTCAGGAACTCGCTGGGGTTGCTTCAGGGAAGTCAGGTCCCTTTGGTGTTGGAAGGGGAACTTCCGGGTTCCTCTCGAGCCCTTAAATGTGCACAGGGGCTTATCTCGAATTGAGTCCATAATGTGTGTTCTCCTATAAAAGGGGACGGTTGTGTGAGGGAACTTTCTGAGTTGAATAAACGGTGTCAAGTAACTTTTTGCCTTTCAAGAGGGAATGCGGTATTTCTCTTGAGATGCTGCATCGCAAAATTTCCTCATCTCACATTGAGGGAATAATTTTGGGGTGTTACTCGAGTTGCGGCACGAAGCTTGGAGTGCTTTAAGTGTTGCGACGGGAACCTCAGGAACTCGCTGCCTTTGCTTCAGGGAAGTCAGGTCCCCTCTGCTTTTGGAAGGGGAACTTCCGGGTTCCTCTCGAGCCCTTAAATGTGCACAGGGGCTCATCTCGAATTTAGTCCATAAAGTGTGTTCTCCTCTCCAAAGGGGAGGGCTGTGTGAGGGAACTTTGTAGTCGATTAAAGGGTGTCAAGTACCTTTTTGCCTTTCAAGAGGGAATGTGGTATTTCTCTTGAGATGCTGCATCTCAAAATTTCCTCATCTCGCATGGAGAGGAAAGTTTTGGTGTGTTTTCGAGTTGCGCCGTGAAGCTGGGGGTGCTTCTCGAGTTGCGACGGGGACCTCAGGAATGCGCTGGTGTTGCTTCAGGGAAGTATGGTCCCCTTTGGTTTTGGAATGGGAAATTCCGGGTTCCTCTCGAGCCCTTAAAAGTGCACAGGGGCTCATCTCGAATTGAGTCCATAAAGTGTGTTCTCCTCTCCAAAGTGGACGGCTGTGTGAGGGAACTTTCTGAGTCGAATAAATGATGTCAAGTACCTTTTTGCCTTTTAAGAGGGAATGTGGTATTTCTCTTGAGATGCCGCTTCGCAAAATTTCCTCATCTTGCATTGAGGGGATAATTTTCGGGTGTTTCTCGAGCTGCGGCGGGAACCTGGGGGTGCTTCTCGAGTTGCGACTGAGACCTCAGGAACTTGCTGGGGTTGCTTCAGGGAAGTAAGTTTCCCTTTGGTGTTGGAAGGGGAACTTCCGGGTTCCTCTCGAGCCCTTTAATGTGCTCAGGGGCTCATCTCGAATTGAGTCCATAAAGTGTGTTCTCTCCAATGGGGACGGCTGTGTGAGGGAACTTTCTGAGTCGAGTAAAGGGAGTCAAGTACCTTTTTGCATTCAAGAGGGAATGTGGTGTTTCTCTTGAGATGCTGCATCGCAAAATTTCCTCCTCTCGCATTGAGGGGATAATTTTATGGTATTTCTCGAGTTGCGGCAGGAAGCTGGTGGAGCTTCTCGGGATGCGATGGGGACCTCAGGTACTCGCTGGGGTTGCTTCAGGGAAGTCAGGTCCCGTTTGGTGTCGGAAGGGGAACTTCCGGTTTCCTCTCGAGCCCTTCAATGTGAACAGGGCCTCATCTCGAATTGATTCCATCATGTGTGTTCTCCTCTACAAAGGGGACGGCTGTGTGAGGGAAATTTCTGAGTCGAATAAAGGGTGTCAAGTAACTTTTTGCCTTTCAAGTGGGATTGTGGAATTTCTCTTGAGATGTTGCACCGCAAAAGTTCCTCATCTCGCATTGAGGGAATAATTTTGGGGTGTTTCTCGAGTTGCGGCGGGATACTGGGGGTGCTTCAATAGTTGCGACGGGGACCTCAGGTACTCGCTGGGGTTGCTTCAGGGAAGTCAGGTCCCCTTTGCTTTTGGAAGGGGAACTTCCGGGTTCCTCTCGAGCCCTTAAATATGCACAGGGGCTCATGTCTAATTGAGTCCATAAAGTGTGTTCTCTCCAAAGGGGATGGATGGATGAGGGAAACTTCTGAGTCGAATAAAGGGTGTTAAGTACATTTCTGCCTTTCAAGAGGGAATGTGGTATTTCTCCTGAGATGCTTCATAGCAAAATTTCCTCATCTCGCATTGAGGGGATAATTTTGGGGTGTTTCTAGAGTTCCGGCGGGAAGCTGCGGATGCCTCTCGAGTTGCGACGGGGACCTCAGGAACTCGCTGCGGTTGCTTCAGGGAGTCACGTCCCCTTTGCTGTTGGAAGGGGAACTTCCGGGTTCCTCTCGAGCCCTTAAATGTGCACAGGGGCTCATTTCGTATTGAGACCATAAAGTGTGTTCTCTCCAAAGGGGACGGCTGTGTAAGGGAACTTTCTGAGTCGAATAAAGGGTGTCAAGTAATCTTTTGCCTTTCAAGAGGGAATGTGGTTTTTCTCTTGAGATGCTGCATCGCAAAAGTTCCTCATCTCGCATTGACGGAATAATTTTGGGGTGTTTCTCGAGTTGCGGTGGAAAACTGGGAATGCTTCAAGAGTTTCGACTTGGACCTCAGGAACTCGCTGGGGTTGCTTCAGGGAAGACAGGTCCCCTTTGGTCTTGGAAGGGGAACTTCTGCTTTCCTCTCGACCACTTAAATGTGCACAGGGGCTCATCTCGAATTGAGTCCATAAAGTGTGTTCTCCTCTAAAAGGGGACGGCTGTGTGAGGCAACTTTCTGAGTTGAATAAAGGTTGTCAAGTAACTTTTTGCCTTTCAAGAGGGAATGTGGTATTTCTCTTGAGATGCTGCTTCGCAAAATTTCCTCATCTTGCATTGAGGGGATAATTTTGTTGTGTTTCTCGAGTTGAGGCGGTAAGCTGGGGGTGCTTCTCGAGTTGCGACGGGGACCTTAGGAATTCGCTGGGGTTGCTTCAGGCAAGTCAGTTCCCCTTTGGTGTTGGAATGGGAATTTCCGGTTTCCTCTGCAACCCTTCATTGTGCACAGGGGCTCATCTCAAATTGAGTCCATAAAGTGTGTTCTCCTCTCCAAAGGGGACGGCTGTGTGAGGGAACTTTCTGAGTCGAATAAAGGGTGTCAAGTACCTTTTTGCCTTTCAAGAGGGAATGTATTATTTCTCTTGAAATGCTGCATCGCACAATTTCCTCATCTCGCATTGAGGGGTAAATTTTGAGGTGTTTCTCGCGTTGCGGCAGGAAGATGGCGGTGCTTCTCGAGTTGCAAGGGGGACCTCAGCAACTCGCTGGGGTTGCTTCTGGGAAGTCAGGTCCCCTTTGTTGTTGGAAGTTAAACTTCCGGTTTCCTCTTGAGCCCTTAAATGTGAACAGGGGCTCATCTCGAATTGAGTCCATAAATTGTGTTCTCCTCTCCAAAGGGGACTGCTGTGTGAGTGAACTTTCTGAGTCGATTAATGGGTGTCAAGTACCTTTTTGCCGTTCAAGAGGGAATGTGGTATTTCTCTTGAGATTCTGCATGGCAAAATTTCCTCAACTCGCATTGAGGGGATAATTTTGGGGTGTTTCTCGAGTTACGACGGGGAACTCAGGAACATGCGGGGGTTTTTTCAGGGAAGTCAGGTCCCCTTTGGTGTTGAGAGTGGAAATTCCGGTTTCCTCGGGAGCCCTTAAATGTGAACAGGGGCTCATCTCGAATTGAGTCCATAAAGTGTGATCTCCTCTATAAAGGGGACGGCTGTGTGAGGGAAATTTCTGAGTCGAATAAAGGGTGTCAAGTACCTTTTTGCCTTTCAAGAGTTTATGTGGTGTTTCTATTGAGATGCTGCATCGCCAAATTTCTTCATCTCCCATTGAGGGGATAATTTTGGGGTGTTTCCCGAGTTGCTACGGGAATCTCGGGGTGCATCTCGAGTTGCGACAGGGACCTCAGGAACTCGCTGGGGTTCATCAGGGACGGCAGTTCCCATTTAGTGTTGGAAGGGGAACTTCCAGTTTCCTCTCGAGCCCTTACTTGTGAACCGGGTCTCATCTGGAATTGAGTCCTTAAAGTGTGTTCTCCTAAAAAATGGGACGGCTGTTGTGTGGACTTTCTCAGTACAATAAAGAGTTTCAACTACCTTTTTGCCTTTCAAGAGGGAATGTGGTATTTCTCTTCAGATTCTGCATTGCAAAATTTCCTCATCTCGCATTGAGGGGATAATTTTTGGGTGTTTCACGAGTTGCGGCGGGAAGCTGGGGGTGCACTCGAGTTGCGACGGGGACCTCAGGAACTCGCTGGGGTTTCTTCAGGGAAGTCAGGAACCCTGTGGTGTTGTAAGGGGAACTTCCGGTTTCCTCTCGAGGCCTTAAATATGCACAGGGGCTCATCTCGAATTGAGTCCAAAAAGTGTGTTCTCCTCTCCAAAGTGGACGGCTGTGTGAGGGAAATTTCTGTGTCAAATAAAGGGTGTCAAGTAAATTTTTGCCTTTCAAGAGTGAATGTTGTATTTCTCTTGAGATGCTGCATTGCAAAATTTCCTCATCTCTCATTGAAGGGATAATTTTGGGGTGTTTCTCGAGTGCGGCGGGAAGCTGCGGGTGCTTCTCAAGTTGCGACGGGGACATCAGCAACTCGCTGTGGTTGCTTCAGGGAAGTTAGATCCCCTTTGTTTTTGGAATGGGAACTTCCGGTTTCCTCTCGAGCCCTTCATTGTGCACAGTGGCTCAACACGAACTGAGTCCATAAAATGTGTTCTCACCAAAGGGGACGGCTGTTTGAGGGAACTTTCTGTGTCGAATAAATGGTGTCAAGTACCTTTTTGCCTTTTAAGAGGGAATGTGGTATTTCTCTTGAGATGCTGCATCGCAAAATTTCATCATCTCGCATTGAGGGGTAATTTTGGGGTGTTTCTCGAGCTGTGTCGGGAAGCAGCGGGTGCTTCTCAAGTTGCGACGGGGACCTCAGCAACTCGCTGGGGTTGCTTCAGGGAAGTCAGGTGCCCTTTGCTGTTGGAAAAGGAACTTCCGGGTTCCTCTCGAGCCCTTAAATGTGCACAGGGGCTCATCTCGAATTGAGACCATAAAGTGTGTTCTCTCCAAAAGGGATGGTTGTGTAAGGGAACTTTCTGATTCGAATAAAGGGTGTCAAGTAACCTTTTGCCTTTCAAGAGGGAATGTGGCTTTTCTCTTGAGATGCTGCATCACAAAAGTTCCTCATCGGGCATTGACGGAATAATTTTGGGGTGTTTCTCGAGTTTTGGTGGGAAGCTGGGGATGCTTCAAGAGTTGCGACGGGGACCTCAGGAACTCGCTGGGGTTGCTTCAGGGAAGACAGGTCCCCTTTGGTCTTGGAAGGGGAACTTCCGCGTTCCTCTCGACCACTTAAATGTGCACAGGGGCTCATCTCGAATTGAGTCCATCAAGTGTGTTCTCCTCTAAAAGGGGACGGCTGTGTGAGGCAACTTTCTGAGTTGTATAAAGGGTGTCAAGTAACTTTTTGCCTTTCAAGAGGGAATGTGGTATTTCTTTTGAGATGCTGCTTCGCAAAATTTCCTCATCTTGCATTGAGGGGATAATTTTGGGGTGTTTCTCGAGTTGCGGCGGGAAGCTGGGGGTGCTTCAAGAGTTGCGACGGGGACCTCAGGAACTCGCTTTGGTTGCTTCAGGGAAGTCAGGTCCCCTGTGCTGTTGGAAGAGGAAATTCCGGGTTCCTCTGGAGCCCTTAAATGTGCACACGGGCTCATTTCGAATTGAGTCCATAAAGTGTGTTCTCTCCAAATGGGACTGCTGTTTGAGGGAACTTTATGAGTCCAGTAAAGGGAGTCAAGTACCTTTTTGCCTTTCAAGAGGGAATGTGGTGTTTCTCTTGAGATGCTGCAATGCAAAATTTCCTCAACTCGCATTGAGGGGATAATTTTGTGGTGTTTTTCGAGTTGCGACGGGAAGCTGGGTGTGCTTCAAGAGTTGCTACGGGGACCTCAGGAACTCGCTGGAGTTGCCTCAGTGAAGTCAGGTCCCCTTTGCTCTGAAAGGGGAACTTCCGGGTCCCTCTCGAGCTCTTAAATGTGCACAGGGGCTCATCTCGAATTGAGTCCATAAAGTGTGTTCTCCTCTCCAAAGGGGACGGCTGTGTGAGGGAACTTTCTGAGTCCAATAAAGGGTGTCAAGTAACTTTTTGCCTTTCAAGAGGGAATGTGGTATTTCTCTTGAGATGCTGCATCGCAAAATTTCCTCATCTCGCAATGAGGGGATAATTTTGCGGTGTTTCTGGAGTTGCGGCGGAAAGATGGAGGTTCTTCAAGGGTTGCGATGGTGTCCTCAGGAAGTCGTTTGGGTTGCTTCAGGGAAGTCAGGTCCCCTTTGCTGTTGGAAGGGAACTTCCGGGTTCCTCTGGAGCCCTTAAATGTGCACAGGGGCTCATCTCGATTTGAGTCCATAAAGTGTGTTCTCTCCAAACGGGACGGCTGTGTGAGGGAAATTTCTGAGTCGAATAAAGGGTGTCAAGTACCTCTGTGCCTTTCAAGAGGGAATATTGTATTTCTCTGGAGATGCTGCATCGGAAAATTTCCTTATCTCGCATTGAGAGGATAATATGTGGTGTTTTTCGAGTTCTGGCGGGAAGCTGGGGGTTCTTCTCGAGTTTTGACGGAGACCTCAGGAACTCTGGGGGTTGCTTCAGGGAAGTCAGGTCCCCTTTGGTGTTGGAAGGGGAAATTCCGGGTTCCTCTGAAGCCCTTAAATGTGCACAAGGGCTCATCTCGAATTGAGTACAAAATGTGTGTTCTCCTCTAAAAGGGGACGGCTCTGTGAGGGAACTTTCTGAGTCGAATATAGGGGGTCAAGTACCTTTTTGCCTTTCAAGAGGGAATGTGGTTTTTCTCTTGAGATGCTGCATCGCAAAATTTCCTCATCTCGCATTGAGTGGATAATTTTGGTTTGTTTCTCGAGTTGCGGCGGGAAGCTGGGGGTGCTTCAAGAGTTGAGACGGGGACCTCAGGAACTCGCCGCGGTTGCTTCAAGGAAGTCAGGTCCCCTTTGGTGTTGGACAGGGAAATTCTGGGTTCCTCTGGAGCCCTTAAATGTGCACAGGGGCTCATCTCGAATTGAGTCCATAAAGTGTGTTCTCATCTAAAAGGGGACTGCTGTGTGAGGTAAATTTCTGAGTCGAATAAAGGATGTCAAGTACCTTTTTGTCTTTCAAGAGGGAATGTGGTATTTCTCTTGAGATGCTGCATCCCAAAATTTCCTCCTCTCGCATTGAGGGGATAATATTATGGTGTATTTCGAGTTGCGGTGGGAAGCTGGGGGTGCTTCTCGAGTAGACATGGGGACCTCATGAACTCGCTGGGGTTGCTTCAGGGAAGTCAGGTCCCCTTTGGTGTTGGAAGGGGTACTTCCGGGTTCCTCTGGAGCACTTAAATGTGCACAAGAGCTCATCTCGAATTGAGTCCATAAAGTTTGTTCTCCTCTTAAAGGGGACGGCTGTGTGAGGGAAATTTCTGAGTCGAATATATGGTGTCAAGTACGTTTTTGCCTTTCAAGAGGGAATGTGGTATTTCTCTTGAGATGCTGCATCGCAAAATTTCCTCATCCCGCATTGAGGGGATAATTTTGGTGTGTTTCTCGAGATGCGGTGGGAGGCTGGGGGTGCTTCTCGAGTTTCTCGGGGACCTCAGTACTAGCTGGGGTTGCTTCAGGGAAGTCAGGTCCCCTTTGGTGTTGGAAGGGGAAATTCCGGTTCCTCTCGAGCCCTTATATGTGCACAGGGGCTCATCTCAATTTCATTCCATAAAGTGTGTTCTCCTCTAAAAGGGGACGGCTCTGTGAGGGAACTTTCTGAGTCGAATAAAGGGTGTCAAGTAGCTTTTTGCCTTTCAAGAGGAAATGTGGTATTTCTCTTGAGATGCTGCATCGCAAAATTTCCTCATCTCCAATTGAGGGGATAATTTTGGGGTATTTCTCTACTTGCGGCGGGAAGCTGGGCGTGCTTCTCGAGTAGCAATGGGGACCTCAGGAACTCGCTGGGGTTGCTTCAGGGAAGTCAGGTCCCCTTTGGTGTTGGAAGGGGAACTTCCGGGTTCCTCTTGAGCCCTTAAATGTGCACAGGGGCTCATCTCGAATTGAGTCCATAAAGTGTTTTCTCCTCTAAAAGGGAACGGCTGTGTAAGGGAACTTTCTGAGTCGAATAAAGGGTGTCAAGTACCTTTTTGCCTTTCAAAATGGAATGTGGTATTTCTCTTGAGATGCTGCATCGCAAAATTTCCTCATCTCGCATTGTAGGAATAATTTTGGCGTGTTTCTCGAGTTGCTGCGGGAAGCTGGGATGTTTCAAGAGTTGCGATGGGGACCTCAGGAACTCGCCGTGGTTGCTTCAGGGAAGTCAGGTCCCCTTTGTTGTTGTAAGGGGAACTTCCGGGTTCCTCTGGAGCCCCTAAATGTGCACAGGGGCTCATCTCGAATTAAGTCCATAAAGTGTGTTCTCCTCTAAAAGGGGACGGCTGTGTGAGGGAACTTTCTGAGTCAAATAAAGGTAGTCTAGTAGCTTTTTGCCTTTCAGGAGGGAATGTGGTATTTCTCTTGAGATGCTGCATCAAAAAATTTCCTCATCTCTCATTGAGGGGATAATTTTTGGGTGTTTTTCGAGTTGCGGCGGGAAACTGGAGGTGCTTCAAGAGTTGCGACGGGGACCTCATGAACTCGCTGGGGTTGCTTCAGAGAAGTCAGGTCCCCTTTGGTGTTGGAAGGTGTACTTCCAGGTTCCTCTCGAGCCGTTAAATGTGCACAGGGGCTCATCTCGAATTGAGTACATAAAGTGTGTTCTCTCCAAAGGGGACGGCTGTGTGAGGGAACTTTCTGAGTCGAATAAAGGTTGTCAAGTAACCTTTTGCCTTTCAAGAGGGAATGTGGTATTTCTCTTGAGATGCTGCATCGCAAAAGTTCCTCATCTTTCATTGAGGGAATAACTTTGGGGTGTTTCTCGAGTTGCGGTGGGAAGCTGGGGTTGCTTCTCGAGTTGCGATGGGGACTTCAGGAACTCGCTGGGGTTGCTTGTGGGAAGTCAGGTCCCCTTTGGTGTTGGAAGGGGATCTTCCGGGATCCTCTCGAACCTTTATGTGCACAGGGGCTCATCTCGAATTGAGTCCATAAAGTGTGTTCTCTCCAAAGGGGACGGCTGTGTGAGGGAACTTTCTGAGTCGAATAAAGGGTGTCAAGTAACTTTTTGCCTTACAAGAGGGAATGTGGTATTTCTCTTGAGATGCTGCATCGCAAAAGTTCCTCATCTCGCATTGAGGGGATAATTTGGGGGGTTTCACTTGTTGCGGGGGGAAGCTCGGGGTGCTTCTCGAGATGCGACGGGGACCTCAAGAACTCGCTGGGGTTGCTTCAGGGAAGTCAGGTCCCCTTTGGTGTTGGAAGGGGAACTTCAAGGTTCCTCTCTTGCCCTTAAATGTACACAGGGGTCATCTCGAATAGAGTCCATAAAGTGTGTTCTCCTCTAAAATGGGACGGCTGTGTGAGGGAAGTTTCTAAGTCGAATAAAGGGTGTCAAGTACCTTTTTCCATTTCAAGAGGGAATGTGGTATTTCTCTTGAGATGCTGCTTCGCAAAATTTCCTCATCTCGCCTTGAGGGGATAATTTTGGGGTGTTTCTCGAGTTGCGGCGGGAAGCTTGGGGTGCTTCTCAAGTTGCGACGAGGACCTCAGAAACTCGCTGGGGTTGCTTCAGGGATGTCAGGTCCCCTTTGTTGTTGGAAGGGGAACTTCCGGGTTCCTCTCAAGCCCTTAAATGTGCACAGGGGCTCATCTTGAATTGAGTCCATAAAGTGTGTTCTCCTCTAAAAGGGGACGGCTGTGTGAGAGAACTTTCTGAGTCGAATAAAGGGTGTCAAGTACGTTTTTGCCTTTCAAGAAGGGATGTGGTATTTCTCTTGACATGCTGCATCACAAATATTCCTCATCTCGCATTGAGGGAATGATTTTGTGGTGTTTTTCGAGTTGCGGTGGGAAGCTGGGGGTGCTTCTCGAGTTGCGACGGGGACCTCAGGAACTCGCTGGGGTTGTTTCAGGGAAGTCAGGTCCCCTTTGGTGTTGGAAGCGGAACTTCCGGGTTCAACTCGAGCCCTTAAATGTGCACAGGGGCGCATCTCGAATTGAGTCCATAAAGTGTGTTCTCCTCTAAAAGGGGACGGCTGTGTGAGAGAACTTTCTGAGTCGAATAAAGGGTGTCAAGTAAGTTTTTGCCTTTCAAGAGGGAATGTGGTATTTCTTTGAGACGCTGCATCGCAAAATTTCCTCATCTCGCATTGAGGGAATAATTTTGGTGTGTTTCTCGAGTTGCGGCGGGAAGCTGGGGGTGTTTCAAAAGTTGCGACGGGGAACTCAGGAACTCACCGGGGTTGCTTCAAGGAAGTCAGGTCCACTTTGGTGTTGGAAGGGGAACTTCCGGGTTCCTCTGGAGCCCTTAAATGTGCACAGGGTCTCATCTCGAATTGAGTCCATAAATTGTGTTCTCTCTAAAGGGGAGGGCTGTGTGAGGGAACTTTCTGAGTCGAATATAGGGTGTCAAGTACCTTTTTGCCTTTCAAGAGGGAATGTGGTATTTCTCTGGAGATGCTGCATCGCAAAATTTCCTCATCTCGCATTGAGGGAATAATTTTAGGGTGCTTCTCGTGTTGCGGCGGAAGCTGGAGGTGCTTCTCGAGTTTCGACGGTGACCTCAGGAACTCGCTGCAGTTACTTCAGGGAAGTCAGGTCGCCATTGCGGTTGGAGGGGAACTTCCCTGTTCCTCTCAAGCCCTTAAAAGTGCACAGGGGTTCATCTCGAATTGAGTCCATTAAGTGTGTTCTCCTCTAAATGGGGACGGCTGTGTGAGGGAACTTTCTGAGTCGAATAAAGGGTGTCACGTTCCTTTTTGCCTTTCAAGAGGGAATGTGGTATTTCTTTTGAGATGATGCATCGCAAAATTTCCTCATGACTCATTGAGGGAATAATTTTGCGGTGTTTCTCGTGTTGCGGCGGAAAGCTGGGGTTGCTTCTCGATTTTCGATGGGGACCTCAGGTACTCGCTGGGGTTGCTTCAGGGAAGTCAGGTCCCCTTTGGTGTTGGAAGGGGAACTTCCGGGTTCCTCTCAAGCCCTTAAATGTGCACAGGGGCTCAGCTCGAATTGAGTCCTTAAAGTGTGTTCTCCTCTAAAAGGGGACGGCTGTGTGAGGGAACTTTCTGAGTGAAATAAATGGTGTCAAGTAGCTTTTTGCCTTTCAAGAGGGAATGTGGTATTTCTCTTGAGATGCTGCATCGCAAAATTACCTCATCTCGCATTGAGGGGATAATTTTGGGGTGTTTCTCGAGTTGCGGCGGGAAGCTTGGGGTGCTTCTCGAGTTGCGACGAGGACCTCAGAAACTCGCTGGGGTTGCTTCAGGGAAGTCAGGTCCCCTTTGTTGCTGGAAGGGGAACTTCCGGGTACCTCTAGAGTCCTTAAATGTGCACAGGGGCTCATGTCGAATTGAGTCCATAAAGTGAGTTCTCTCCAAAGGGGAGGGCTGTGTGAGGGAACTTTCTGAGGCGAATAAAGGTCAAGTACATTTTTGCCTTTCAAGAGGGAAAGTGGTATTTCTCTTGAGATGCTTCATCGCAAAATTTCCTCATTTCGCATGGAGGGGATAATTTTGGTGTATTTCTCTAGTTGTGGCGGGAAGCTGGGGGTGCTTCTCGAGTTGCGTCGGGGACTTCAGGAACTCGCTGGGGTGTCTTCAAGGTAGTCAGGTCCCATTTGGTGTTGTAAGGAGATCTCCCGGTTCCTCTCGAGCCCTTAAATGTGCACAGGGGCTCATCTCGAATTAATTCCATAAAGTGTGTTCTCCTCTCCAAAGGGGACGGCTGTGTGAGGGAACGTTCTGAGTCGAATACAGGGTGTCAAGTACCTAATTGCCTTTCAAGAGGGAATGTGGTATTTCTCTTGAGATGCTGCATCGCAAAATTTCCTCAGCTCTCATTGAGGGAATAATTTTGGGGTGTTTAACGAGTTGCGGCGGGAAGCTGGGGGTGCTTCTCGTGTTGCTACTGGGACCTCAGGAACTCGCTGGAGTTGCTTAAAGGAAGTCAGATCCATTTTGGTGTTGGAAGGGGAACTTCCGGGTTCCTCTCTAGCACTTAAATGTGCACAGGGGCTCATCTCGAATTGAGTCCATAAAGTGTGTTCTCCTCTAAAAGGGGACGGCTGTGTGAGGGAACTTTCTGAGTCGAATAAAGGGTGTAAAGTAACTTTTGGCCTTTCAACAGGGAATGTGCTATTACTCTTGAGACTCTGCGTGGCGAAATTTCCTCCTCTTGCATTGAGGGGATAATTTTTCGTTGTTTTTTGAGTTGCAGCGGGATGCTGGGTGTGCTTCTCGAGTTGCGAAGGTGACCTCAGGTACTCGCTGCGGTTGCTTCAAGGCAGTCAGGTCCCCTTTGGTGTTTGAAGGGGTAATTTCATTTTCCTCTCGAGCCCTTCAATGTGAACAGGGGCTTATCTCATATTGAGTCCATAAAGTGTGTTCTCCTCTCCAAAGGGGACGGCTGTGTGAGGGAACTTTCTGAGTCGAATTAAGGGTGTCAAGTACTTTTTGCCTTTCAAGATGGAATGTGGTATTTCACTTGAGATTCTGCATCGAAAATTTCCTCCTCTCGCATTGAGGGTATAATTTTGGGGTGTTTCTTGAGTTGCGGCGGGAAGCTGGGTGTGCTTCTCGAGTTGCGACGGGGAACTCAGCAACTCGCTGGGGTTGCTTCAGGGAAGTCAGGTCCCTTTTGGTGTTGGAAGGGGACCTTCCGATTTCCTCTCCAGCCCTTAAATGTGAAAAGGGGCTCATCTCGAATTGAGTCCATAAGGTATGTTCTCCTCTCCAATAGGGACGGCTGTGTGAGGGAACTTTCTGAGTCGAATAAAGGGTGTCAAGTACCTTTTTGCCTTTCAAGAGGTAATGTGGTATTTCTCTTGAGTTGCTGCATCGCAAAATTTCCTCATTTCGCATTGAGGGAATAATTTTGGAGTGTTTCACGAGTTTCGACGGGAAGCTGGGAGTGCTTCTCGAGTTGCGGCGGGGACCTCAGGAACTCGCTGGGGTTGCTTCAGGGTAGTCAGGTCCCCTTTGGTGTTGGAAGTGGAACTCCCGTTTTCCTCTCGAGACCTTAAATGTGAACAGGGGCTCTTCTCGAATTGAGTCCTTAAAGTGTGTTCTCCTCTCCAAAGGGGACGGCTTTGTGAGGGAACTTTCTGAGTTGAATAAAGTTTGTCAAGTACCTTTTTGCCTTTCAGAGGGAATGTGGTATTTCTCTTGAGATACTGCAATGCAAAATTTCCTCATCTCGCATTGAGGGGATAATTTAGGGGTGCTTCTAAAGTTGAGACTTGGACGTCAGGAACTCGCTGGGGTTGCTTCAGGGAAGTCAGGTCAAGTTTAGTGTTGGAAGGGGAACTTCCGGTTTCCTCTCCAGCCCTTAAATGTGAACAGGGGCTCATCTCGAATTGAGTCCATAAAGTGTCTTCTCCTCTCAAAGGGTACGGCACTCTGAGTAAATTTCTGAGTCAAATAAAGGGTGTCAAGTACCTTTTTGCCTTTCAAGAGGAAATGTGGTATTTCTCTTGAGATGCTGCATCGCAAAATTTCCTCCTCTCGCATTGAGGGGATAATTTTGGGGTGTTTCTCGAGTTGCGGCAGGAAGCTGGGACTGTTTGTCGAGTTGCGACGGGGACCTAAGGAACTCGCTGGGCTTGCTTCAGGGGAGTCAGGTCCCCTTTGGTGTTGGAACGGTAATTTCCTGTTTCCTCTGGAACTCTTAAATGTGCACACGGCTCATCTCGAATTGAGTCCATAAAGTGTGTTCTCCTCTCCAAAGGGGACGGCTCTGTAAGGGAACTTTCTCAGTCGAATAAAAGGTGTCAAGTACCTTTTTGCCTTTCAAGAGGGAATGTGGTATTTCTCTTGAGATTCTGCATCGCAAAATTTCCTACTCTCGCATTGAGGGGATAATTTTGGGGTTTTTCTCGAGTTTCGGCGGGAAGCTGGCAGTGCTTCTCGAGTTGCGATGGGTTCTTCAGGTACTCGCTGGGATTGCTTCAGGGAAGTCAGGTCCACTTTGCTGTTGGAAGGGAAACTTCCGGTTTCCTCTCGAGCCCGTAAATGTGACCAGGGGCTCATCTCGAATTGAGTCCATAAAGTGTCTTCTCCTCTCCAAAGGGGACGGCTGTGTGAGGGAACTTTCTGAGTCGAATAAAGGGTGTCCTATACCTTTTTGCCTTTCAAGACGGAATGAGGTATTTCTCTTGAGATTCTGCATCGCATAATTTCCTCATCTCGCATTGAGGGGCTAATTTCCGGGTGTTTGTCGAGTTTCGGCGGGAAGCTGGGTGTGCTTCTCAAGTTCCGACAGGAACCTCAGGAACTCGCTGGGGTTGCATCAGGGAAGTCAGATCCCCTTTGGTGTTGGAAGGGGAACTTCCGGTCTTCTCTTGAGCCCTTAATTGTGAACAGGGGCTCATCTGGAATTGAGTCCTTAAAGTGTGTTCTCCTCTCCAATAGGGACGGCTGTTGTGTGAACATTCTGAGTAGAATAAAGAGTGTCAAGTACCTTTTTGTCTTTCAAGAGGGAATGTGGTATTTCTCTTGAGATTCTGCATCGCAAAATTTCCTCATCTCGCATTGAGGGGCTAATTTTGCGGTGTTTCTCGAGTTGCAGCAGGAAGCTGGGGGTGCTTCTCTAGTTGCGACGGGGACTTCAGGAACCCGCTGGGGTTTCTTCAGGGACGTCAGGTCTCCCTTGGTTTTGGAAGGGGAACTTCCGGTTTCCTCTCGAGCCCTTAATTGTGAACAGGGGCTCATCTGGAATTGCGTCCTTAAAGTGTGTTCTCCTCTCAAATGGTTAAGGCTGTGTGAGTGAACTTTCTAAGTAGAATAAAGAGTGTCAAGTACCTTTTTGCCTTTCAAGAGGGTATGTGGTATTTCTCTTGAGATTCTGCATCGAAAAATTTCCTCCTCTCGCATTGAGTGGGTAATTTGGGGGTGCTTCTCGAGCTGCGGCTTGAAGCTGGGGGTGCTTCTCGAGTTGCGACGTGGACCTAAGGAATTCGCTGGGGTTGCTTCAAGGAAATCAGGTCCCCTATAGTGCTGGAAGAGGAACTTCCGGTTTCCTCTCCAGCCCTTAAATGTGAACAGGGGCTCATCTCGAATTGAGTCCATAAAGTGTGTTCTCCTAACCAAAGGGGACGGTTGTGTGAGGGAAGTTTCTGAGTCGTATTACGGGTGTCAAGTACCTTTTTTCCTTTCAAGAGGGAATGTTGTATTTCTCTTGAGATGCTGCATCGCAATATTTTCTCATCTCGCATGGACGGGATAATTTTGGGGTGTTTCTCGAGTTGAGGCGGGAAGCTGTGGGTGCTTCTCGAGTTGCGACGGGGACCTCAGGAACTCGCTGGGGTTGCTTCAGGGAAGTCACTTCCCCTTTGTTGTTGGAAGCGGAACTTCCGGTTTCCTCTCGAGCCCTTCAATGTGCACAGGGGCTCATCTCGAATTGAGTCCATAAATTGTGTTCTCCTATCCAAAGGGGACGGCTGTGTGCGGGAACTTTCAGACTCGAATAAAGGGTGTCAAGTACCATTTTGCCTTTCAAGAGGGAATGTGGTATTTCTCTTGAGATGCTGCATCGCAAAATTTCCTCATCTCGCATTGAGTGGATAATTTTGGGGTGTTTTCCGAGTTTCGACTGGAAGTTGGCGATGCTACTCGAGTTGCTTCGGGGATCTCAGGAACTCAATGGGGTTGCTTCAGGGAAGTCAGGTCCCTTTGGTATTGGAAGGGGAAATTCCGGTTTCCTCTCGAGCCCTTAAATGTGAACTGGGGCTCATCTCGAATTGAGTCCATAAAGTGTGTTCTCCTCTCCAAAGGGGACGGCTGTGTGAGGGAAATTTCTGAGTCGAATAAAGGGTGTAAAATACCTTTTTGCCTTTCAACAGGGAATGTGCTATTATTCTTGAGACTCTGCGTGGCGAAATTTCCTCCTCTTGCATTGAGGGGATAATTTTTCGTTGTTTCTCGAGTTGCGGCGGGAAGCTGGGTGTGCTTCTCGAGTTGCAACAGTGACCTCAGGTACTCGCTGCGGTTTCTTCAGGGCAGTCAGGTCCCTTTTGGTGTTTGAAGGGGAACTTTCATTTTCCTCTCGAGCCCTTAAATGTGAAAAGTGGCTCATCTCAAATTGAGTCCAAAAATTGTGTTCTCCTCTCCAAAGAGGACGGCTGTGTGAGGGAACTTTCTGAGTCGAATTAAGGGTGTCAAGTACATTTTGCCTCTCAAGATGGAATGTGGTATTTCACTTGAGATTCTGCATCGAAAATTTCCTCCTCTCGCATTGAGGGGATAATTTTGGGGTGTTTCTCGAGTTGCGGCGGGAAGCTGGGTGTGCTTCTCGAGTTGCGACGGGGAACTCAGCAACTCGCTGGGGTTGCTTCAGGGAAGTCAGGTCACTTTTGGCGTTGGAAGGGGAACTTCCGATTTCCTCTCGAGCCCTTAAATGTGAACAGGGCTCATCTCGAATTGAGTCCATACAGTGTGTTCTCCTCTCCAATAGGGACGGCTGTGTGAGGGAACTTTCTGAGTCGAATAAAGGGTGTCAAGTACCTTTTTGCCTTTCAAGAGGTAATGTGGTATTTCTCTTGAGAAGCTGCATCGCAAAATTTCCTCATCTCGCAATGAGGGGATAATTTTGGGGTGTTTCACGAGTTGCGACGGGAAGCTGGAGGTGCTTCTCGAGTTGCGACGGGGACCTCAGGAAATCGCTGCGGTTGCTTCAATTAAGTCAGGTCCCTTTTGGTGTTGGAAGGGGAACCTCGGTTTCCTCTCGAGCCCTTAAATGTAAACAGAGGCTCATCTCGAATTGAGTCCATAAATTGTATTTTCCTCCCCAAATGGGACGGCTGTGTGAGGGAACTTTCTGTGTCGAATAAAGGGTGTCAAGTACCTTTTTGCCTTTGAAGAGGGAATGTGGTATTTCTCTTGAGATTCTGCATCGCAAAATTTCCTCATCTCGCATTGAGGGGATAATTTTGTGGTGTTTCTCGAGTTACGGCAGGAAGATGGAGTGCTCCTCGAATTGCGATGGGGACATCAGGAACTCGCTGGGGTTGCTTCAGGGAAGTCAGGTCCCTTTGGTGTTGGAAGGGGAACTTCCTGTTTCCTCTGGTGCCCTTAAATGTGAACAGGGGCTCATCTCATATTGAGTCCATAAAGTGTGTTCTCCTCTCCAAAGGGGACGGCTGTGTGAGGGAACTTTCTGAGTCGAATAAAGAGTTTCAAGTACCTTTTTGCCTTTCAAGAGGGAATGTGGTATTTCACTTCAGATTGTGCATCGCAAAATTTCCTCATCTCGCATGGAGGGGATAATCTTGGTTTGTTTATCAAGTTGCGGCGGGAAGCTGGGGTGCGTCTCGAGTTGCGACGGGAACTCAGGAACTCGCTGGGGTTGCTTCAGGGAAGTCAGGTCAACCTTGGTGTTGGAAGGGAACTTCCGGTTTCCTCTCCAGCCCTTAAATGTGAACAGGGGCTCATCTCGAACTGAATCCATAAAGTGTCCTCTCCTCTCAAAGGGTACGGCACTCTGAGTAAACTTTCTGAGTCAAATAAAGGGTGTCAAGTACCTTTTTGCCTTTCAAGAGCAAATGTGGTATTTCTCTTGAGATGCTGCATCCCAAAATTTCCTCATCTCGCATGGAGTGGATAATTTTGGGGTGTTTCTCGAGTTACGGCGGGAAGCTGGGTATGCTTCTCCAGTTGCGACCGGGACCTAAGGAACTCACTGGGGTTGCTTCAGGGAAGTCAGTTCCCCTTTGTTGTTGGAAGGGGAACTTCCGGTTTCATTTCGAGCCCTTAAATGTGCACAGGGGCTCATCTCGAATTCAGTCCCTAAAGTGTGTTCTCCTCTCCAAAGGGGACGGCTGTGTGAGGGAACTTTCTGAGTCGAATAAAGGGTGTCAAGTAACTTTTTGCCTTTCAAGAGTGAATGTGGAATTTCTCTTGAGATGCTGCATCGCACAATTTCCTCATCTCGCATTGAGGGGATAATTTTCGGGCGTTTCTCGAGTTGCGGCGGGAAGCTGGTGTTGCTTCTGATGTTGCGAAAGCGACCTCAGGAACTCGCTGGGGTTGCTTCAGGGCAGTCAGGTCCCCTTTGGTGTTGGAAGGGGAACTTCCGGTTTTCTCTCGAGCCCTTAATTGTGAACAGGGGCTCATCTGGAATTGAGTCCTTAAAGTGTGTTCTCCTCTCCAATAGGGACGGCTGTTGTGTGAACATTCTGAGTAGAATAAAGAGTGTCAAGTACCTTTTTGTCTTTCAAGAGGGAATGTGGTATTTCTCTTGAGATTCTGCATCGCAAAATTTTCTCATCTCGCATGAGGGGCTAATTTTGCGGTGTTTCTCGAGTTGCGGCAGGAAGCTGGGGGTGCTTCTCGAGTTGCGACAGGGACTTCAGGAACCCGCTGGGGTTGCTTCAGGGACGTCAGGTGTCCCTTGGTTTTGGAAGGGGAACTTTCGGTTTCCTCTCGAGCCCTTAATTGTGAACAGGGGCTCATCTGGAATTGCGTCCTTAAAGTGTGTTCTCCTCTCCAAAGGTAAGGCTGTGTGAGTGAACTTTCTAAGTAGAATAAAGAGTGTCAAGTACCTTTTTGCCTTTCAAGAGGGAATGTGGTATTTCTCTTGAGAATCTGCATCGAAAAATTTCCTCATCTCGCATTGAGGGGATAATTTGGGTGTGCTTCACGAGCTGCGGCTTGAAGCTGGGGTTGCCCCTCGAGTTGCGATGGGGACCTAAGGAACTCACTGGGGTTGTTTCAAGGAAATCAGGTCCCCTATGGTGCTGGAAGGGGAACTTCCGGTTTCCTCTCTAGCCCTTAAATATGAACAGGGGCTCATCTCAAATTGAGTCCATAAAGTGTGTTCTCCTCTCCAAAGGGGACGGTTGTGTGAGGGAAGTTTCTGAGTCGAATTACGGGTGTCAAGTACCTTTTTGCCTTTCAAGAGGGAATGTGGTATTTCTCTTGAGATGCTGCATCGCAATATTTTCTCATCTCGCATGGACAGGATAATTTTGGGGTGTATCTCGAGTTGCGGCGGGAAGCTGGGAGTGCTTCTCGAGTTGTGACGGGGACCTCAGGAACTCGCTGGGGTTGCTTCAGGGAAGTCACTTCCCCTATGGTATTGGAAGCGGAACTTCCGGTTTCCTCTCGAGCCCTTAAATGTGCACAGGGAATCATCTTGAATTGAGTCCGCAAAGTGTATTCTCCTCTCCAAAGGGGACGGCTGTGTGAGGGAACTTTCTGAGTGGAATAAAGGGTGTCCAGTACCTATTTGCCTTTCAAGAGGGAATGTGGTATTTCTCTTGAGATGCTGCATTTCAAAATTTCCTCAACTAGAATTGAGGGGATAATTTTGTGGTGTTTCTCGAGTTGTAGTTCGAAGCCAGTTGTGGATTTCGAGTTGCGACGGGGACCTCAGGAACTCGATTTGGTTGCTTCAGTGAAGTCAGGTCGCCTTTGGTGTTGGAAGGGGAACTTCCGGTTTCCTCTCGAGCCCTTCAATGTGAACATGGGCTCATCTCGAATTGAGTCCATAAAGTGTGTTCTCCGCTCCAATGGGGATGGCTGTGTAAGGGAACTTTCTGAGTCGAATAAATGGTGTCAAGTACCTTTTTGCCATTCAACAGGGAATGTGGTATTTCTCTTGAGATTCTCCATCGCAAAATTTCTTTCTCTCACACTGAGGGAATAATTTTGGGGTGTTTCTCGAGTTGCGGCGGAACCTCGGGGTGCTTCTCAAGTTGGGTCGGGCACCTCAGGAACTCGCTGGAGTTGCTTCAGGGAACTTAGGTCCCCTTTGGTTTTGAAAGGGGAACTTCCGATTTCCTCTCGAGCCCTTCATGTGCACAGAACTCATCTCGAATTGAGTCCATAAATTGTGTTCTCCTCTCCGAAGGGGACGGTTGTGTGAGGGAACGTTCTGAGTCGAATAAAGGGTGTCAAGTACCTCTATGCCTTTCAAGAGAGAATGTGGTATTTCTCTTGAGATTCTGCATCGCAAAATTTCCTCATCTCGCATTCAGGGGATAATTTTGTGGTGTTTCTCGAGTTGCGGCGGGAAGCTGGAGTGCTCCTCGAATTGCGACTGGGTCATCAGGAACTCGCTGGGGTTGCTTCAGGGAAGTCAGGTCCCTTTGGTGTTGGAAGGGGAACTTCCGGTTTCCTCTCGAGCCCTTAAATGTGAACTGGGGCTCATCTCGAATTGAGTCCATAAAGTGTGTTCTCCTCTCCAAAGGGGACGGCTGTGTGAGGGAACTTTCTGAGTCGAATAAAGGGTGTAAAGTACCTTTTTGCCTTTCAACAGGGAATGTGCTCTTACTCTTGAGACTCTGCGTGGCGAAATTTCCTCCTCTTGCATTAAGGGGATAATTTTTCGTTGTTTCTCGAGTTGCGGCGGGAAGCTGGGTGTGCTTCTCGAGTTGCGACGGTGACCTCAGTTTCTCGCTGCGGTTGCTTCAGGGCAGTCAGGTCCCCTTTGGTGTTTGAGGGGAACTTTCATTTTCCTCTCGAGCCCTTAAATGTGAACAGTGGCTCATCTCAAATTGAGTCCAAAAAGTGTGTTCTCCTCTCCAAAGGGGACGGCTGTGTGAGGGAACTTTCTTAGTCGAATTAAGGGTGTAAAGTACATTTTGCCTCTCAAGATGGAATGTGGTATTTTACTTGAGATTCTGCATCGAAAATTTCCTCCTCTCGCATTGAGGGAATAATTTTGGGGTGTTTCTCGAGTTGCGGCGGGAAGCAGGGTGTGCTTCTCGAGTTGCGACGGGGACCTCAGCAACTCGCTGGGGTTGCTTCAGGGAAGTCAGGTCCCTTTTGGCGTTGGAAGGGGAACTTCCGATTTCCTCTCGAGCCCTTAAATGTGAACAGGGCTCATCTCGAATTGAGTCCATACAGTATGTTCTCCTCTCCAATGGGGACGGCTGTGTGAGGGAAATTTCTGAGTCGAATAAAGGGTGTCAAGTACCTTTTTGCCTGTCAAGAGGTAATGTGGTATTTCTCTTGAGTTGCTGCATCGCAAAATTTCCTCATCTCGCATTGAGGGGATAATTTTGGGGTGTTTCACGAGTTGCGACGGGAAACTGGGGGTTGCCTCTCGAGTTGCGACGGGGACCTCAGGAAATCGCTGCGGTTGCTTCAAGGAAGTCAGGTCCCGTTTGGTGTTGGAAGGGAACGGCCGGTTTCCTCTCGAACCCTTAAATGTAAACAGAGTCTCATCTCGAATTGAGTCCATAAAGTGTATTCTCCTCCCCAAATGGGACGGCTGTGTGAGGGAACTTTCTCTGTCGAATAAAGGGTGTCTAGTACCTTTTTGCCTTTGAAGAGGGAATGTGGTATTTCTCTTGAGATTCTGCATCGCAAAATTTCCGCATCTCGCATTGAGGGGATAATTTTGTGGTATTTCTCGAGTTACGGCAGGAAGATGGAGTGCTCCTAGAATTGCGACGGGGACATCAGGAACTCGCTGGGGTTGCTTCAGGGAAGTCAGGTCCCCTTTGGTGTTGGAAGGGGAACTTCCGGTTTCATTTCGAGCCCTTAAATGTGCACAGGGGCTCATCTCGAATTCAGTCCATAATGTGTGTTCTCCTCTCCAAAGGGCACGGCTGTGTGAGGGAACTTTCTGAGTCGAATAAAGGGTGTCAAGTAACTTTTTGCCTTTCAAGAGTGAATGTGGAATTTCTCTTGCGATGCTGCATCGCACAATTTCCTCATCTCGCTTTGAGGGGATAATTTTCGGGAGTTTCTCGAGTTGCGGCGGGAAGCTGGTGTTGCTTCTCATGTTGCGAAAGCGACCTCAGGAACTCGCTGGGGTTGCTTCAGGGCAGTCAGGTCCCCTTTGGTGTTAGAAGAAGAACTTCCGGTTTCCTCTCGAGCCCTTAAATGTGCACAGGGGCTCATCTCGAATTGAGTCCATAAAGTGTGTCCTCCTCTCCAAAGGAGACGGCTGTGTGAGGGAACTTTCTGAGTCGAATAAAGGGTGTCAGGTACCTTTTTGCCTTTCAAGAGGGAATGTGGTATTTCTGTTGAGATGCTGCATCGCAAAATTTCCTCCTCTCGCATTGACGGGATAATTTTTGGGGTGCTTCTCGAGTTGCGACGGGGACCTCAGGAACTCGCTGGGGTTGCTTCAGTGAAGTCAGGTCCCCGTTTTTGTTCGAAGGGGAACTTCGGGTTTCCTCTCGTGCCCGTAATTGTGAACAGGGGCTCATCTCGAGTTGAGTCCCTAAAGTGTGTTCTCCTCTCCAAATGGGACGGCTGTGTGAGGGAACTTTCGGAGTCGAATAAACGGTGTCAAGTACCTTTTGGCCTTTCAAGAGGAATGTGGTATTTCTCTTGAGATACTGCATCGCAAAATTTCCACCTCTCGCATTGAGGGGGTAATTTTGGGGTGTTTCTCGGGTTGCGGCGAGAAGCTGGGACTGTTTTTCGAGTTGCGACGGGGACCTAAGGAACTCGCTGGGGTTGCTTCAGGGGAGTCAGGTCCCCTTTGGTGTTGGAAGGGTAACTTCCTGTTTCCTCTCGAACTCTTAAATGTGCACACGGCTCATCTCGAATTGAGTCCATAAAGTGTGTTCTCCTCTCCAAAGGGGACGGCTCTGTAAGGGAACTTTCTCAGTCGAATAAAAGGTGTCAAGTACCTTTTTGCCTTTGAAGAGTGAATGTGGTATTTCTCTTGAGATTCTGCATCGCAACATTTCCTACTCTCGCATTTAGGGGATAATTTTGGGGTGTTTCTCGAGTTTCGGCGGGAAGCTGGGGGTGATTCTCGAGATGCGATGGGTTCTTCAGGTACTCGCTGGGATTGCTTCAGGGAAGTCAGGTCCACTTTGGTGTTGGAAGGGAAACTTCCGGTTTCCTCTCGAGCCCGTAAATGTGAACAGGGGCTCATCTCGAATTGAGTCCATAAAGTGTGTTCTGCTCTCCAAAGGGGACGGCTGTTGTGTGAACATTCTGAGTAGAATAAAGAGTGTCAAGTACCTTTTTGTCTTTCAAGAGGAAATGTGGTATTTCTCTTGAGATTCTGCATCGCAAAATTTTCTCATCTCGCATGAGGGGCTAATTTTGCGGTGTTTCTCGAGTTGCGGCAGGAAGCTGGGGGTGCTTCTCGAGTTGCGACAGGGACTTCAGGAACCCGCTGGGGTTGCTTCAGGGACGTCAGGTCTCCCTTGGTTTTGGAAGGGGAACTTTCGGTTTCCTCTCGAGCCCTTAACTGTGAACAGGGGCTCACCTGGAATTGTGTCCTTAAAGTGTGTTCTCCTCTCCAATGGGTAAGGCTGTGTGAGTGAACTTTCTAAGTATAATAAAGAGTGTCAAGTACCTTTTTGCCTTTCAAGAGGGAATGTGGTATTTCTCTTGAGATTCTGCATCGAAAAATTTCCTCATCTCGCATTGAGCGGATAATTTGGGGGTGCTTCTCGAGCTGCGGCTTGAATCTGGGGTTGCCCCTCGAGTTGCGTTGGGGACCTAAGGAACTCGCTGGGGTTACTTCAAGGAAATCAGGTCCCCTATGGTGCTGGAAGAGGAACTTCCGGTTTCCTCTCCAGCCCTTAAATGTGAACAGGGGCTCATCTCGAATTGAGTCCATAAAGTGTGTTCTCCTCTCCAAAGGTTTCGGTTGTGTGAGGGAAGTTTCTGAGTCGAATTACGGGTGTCAAGTACCTTTTTGCATTTCAAGAGGGAATGTGGTATTTCTCTTGAGATGCTGCATCGCAATATTTTCTCATCTCGCATGGACGGGATAATTTTGGCGTGTTTCTCGAGTTGCGGCGGGAAGTTGGTGGTGCTTCTCGAGTTGCGACGGGGACCTCAGGAACTCGCTGGGGTTGCTTCAGGGAAGTCACTTCCCCTTTGGTGTTGGAAGCGGAACTTCCGGTTTCCTCTCGAGCCCTTAAATGTACAGAGGGAATCATCTCGAATTGAGTCCACAAAGTGTATTCTCCTCTCCAAAGGGGACGGCTGTGTGAGGGAACTTTCTGAGTGTAATAAAGGGTGTCAAGTACCTATTTGCCTTTCATGAGAGAATGTGGTATTCCTCTTGAGATGCTGCATCTCAAAATTTCCTCATCTCGCAATGAGGTGATAATTTTGGGTTATTTCTCGAGTTGCAGTGGGAACCGGGGGTGCTTCTTGAGTTGCGACGGGGACCTCAGGAACTCCCTGGGGTTGCTTCAGGGAATTCAGGTCCCCTTTGTTGTGGAAGGGGACCTTCCGGTTTCCTCTCGAGCCCTTCAATGTGGACAGGGGCTCATCTCGAATTTAGTCCATAAAATGTGTTCCCCTCCCCAAAGGGGACGGCTCTTGAGCGAACTTTCTGAGTCGAATAAATGGTGTCAAGTACCTTTTTGCCATTCAACAGGGAATGTGGTATTTCTCTTGAGATTCTGCATCGCAAAATTTCTTCCTCTCACACTGAGGGAATAATTTTGGGGTGTTTCTCGAGTTGCGGCGGAATCTGGGGGTGCTACTCAAGTTGGGTCGGGCACCTCAGGAACTCGCTGGAGTTGCTTCAGGGAACTTAGGTCCCCTTTGGTTTGAAGGGGGAACTTCCGATTTTCTCTCGAGCCCTTAATGTGCACAGAACTCACCTCGAATTGAGTCCATAAACTGTGTTCTCCTCTCCGAATGGGACGGTTGTGTGAGGGAACGTTCTGAGTCGAATAAAGGGTGTCAAGTAACTTTTTGCCTTTCAAGAGGGAATGTGGTATTTCTCTTGAGATGCTGCATCGCAAAATTTCCTCATCTCGCATTGAGGGGATAACCTGGGGTGTTTCTCGAGTTACAGCGGGAAGCTGGGTCGGCTTCTCAAGTTGCAATGGGGACCTCAGGAACTCGCTGGGGTTGCTTCAGGGAAGTCAGGTCCCGTTTGGTGTTGGAAGGGGAACTTCCGGTTTCATTTCGAGCCCTTAAATATGTACAGGGGCTCATTTCGAATTGAGTCCATAAAGTGTGTTTCCTCTCCAAAGGGGACGGCTGTGTGAGGGAACTTTCTGTGTCGAATAAAGGGTGTCAAGTACCTTTTTGCCTTTCAAGAGGGAATGTGCTACTTCTCTTGAGAATCTGCATCGCAAAATTTCCTCATCTCGCATTCAGGGGATAATATTCTGGTGTTTCTCGAGTTCAGGCGGGAAGCTGGAGTGCTCCTCGAGTTGCGACGGGGTCATCAGGAAGTCGCTGGGGTTGCTTCTGGGAAGTCAGGTCCCTTTGGTGTTGGAACGGGAACTTCCGGTTTCCTCTCGATCCCTTAAATGTGAACTGGGGCTCATCTCGAATTGAATCCATAAAGTGTGTTTTCCTCTCCAAAGGGAACGGCTGTGTGAGGGAACTTTCTGAGTCGAATAAAGGGTGTAAAGTACCTTTTTGCCTTTCAACAGGGAATGTGGTATTACTCTTGAGACTCTGCGATGCGTAATTTCCTCCTCTTGCATTGAGGGGATAATTTTTCGTTGTTTCTCGAGTTTCGGCGGGAAGCTGGGTGTGCTTCTCGATTTGCGACTGTGACCTCAGTACTCGCTGCGGTTGCTTCAGGGCAGTCAGGTCCCCTTTGGTGTTTGAAGGGAAACTTCCGGTTTCCTCTCGAGCCCTTCAATGTGAACAGGTGCTTATCTCAAATTGAGTCCATAAAGTGTGTTCTCCTCTCCAAAGGGGACGGCTGTGTGAGGGAACTTTCTGAGTCGAATTAAGGGTGTCAAGTACCTTTTTGCCTTTCAAGATGGAATGTGGTATTTCACTTGAGATTCTGCATGAAAAATTTCCTCCTCTCGCATTGAGGGGATAATTTTGGAGTGTTTCTCGAGTTGCGGCGGGAAGCTGGGTGTGCTTCTCTAGTTGCGACGGGGACCTCAGCAACTAGCTGGGGTTGCTTCAGGGAAGTCAGGTCCCTTTTGGCTTTGGAAGGGGAACTTCCAATTTCCTCTCGAGCCCTTAAATGTGAACAGGGGCTCATCTCGAATTGATTCCATACAGTATGTTCTCCTCTCCAAAGGGGACGGCTGTGTGAGGGAAATTTCTGAGTCGAATAAAGGGTGTCAAGTAACTTTTTGCCTTTCAATAGGTAATGGGGTATTTCTCTTGAGTTGCTGCATCGCAAAATTACCTCATCTCGCATTGAGGGGATAATTTTGGGGTGTTTCTCGAGTTGCTACCTGAAGCTGGGGGTGCTTCTCGAGTTGCGAACGGGACCTCAGGAAATCGCTGCGGTTGCTTCAGGGACGTCAGGTCCCTTTTGGTATTGGAAGGGGAACTTCCGGTTTCCTCTCGAGCCCTTAAATGTAAACAGAGGCTCATCTCGAATTGAGTGCATAAATTGTATTCTCCTCCCCAAATGGGACGGCTGTGTGAGGGAACTTTCTGTGTCGAATAAAGGGTGTCAAGTTCCTTTTTGCCTTTGAAGAGGGAATGTGGTATTTCTCTTGAGATTCTGCATTGCAAAATTTCCTCATCTCGCATTGAGGGGATAATTTTGTGGTGTTTCTCGAGTTACGGCAGGAAGCTGGAGTGCTCCTCGAATTGCGATGGGGACATCAGGAACTCGCTGGGGTTGCTTCGGGAAGTCAGGTCCCTTTGGTGTTGGAAGGGGAACTTCCTGTTTCCTCTCGTGCCCTTAAATGTGAACAGGGGCTCATCTCGAATTGAGTCCATAAAGTGTGTTCTCCTCTCCAAAGGGGACGGCTGTGTGAGGGAACTTTCTTAGTCGAATTAAGGGTTTCAAGTACCTTTTTGCCTTTCAAGAGGGAATGTGGTATTTCTCTTGAGATTCTGCATCAAAAATTTCCTCCTCTCGCATTGAGGGGATAATTTTGGAGTGTTTCTCGAGTTGCGGCGGGAAGCTGGGTGTGCTTCTCTAGTTGCGACGGGGACCTCAGCAACTAGCTGGGGTTGCTTCAGGGAAGTCAGGTCCCTTTTGGCTTTGGAAGGGGAACTTCCAATTTCCTCTCGAGCCCTTAAATGTGAACAGGGGCTCATCTCGAATTGATTCCATACAGTATGTTCTCCTCTCCAAAGGGGACGGCTGTGTGAGGGAAATTTCTGAGTCGAATAAAGGGTGTCAAGTAACTTTTTGCCTTTCAATAGGTAATGGGGTATTTCTCTTGAGTTGCTGCATCGCAAAATTACCTCATCTCGCATTGAGGGGATAATTTTGGGGTGTTTCTCGAGTTGCTACCTGAAGCTGGGGGTGCTTCTCGAGTTGCGAACGGGACCTCAGGAAATCGCTGCGGTTGCTTCAGGGACGTCAGGTCCCTTTTGGTATTGGAAGGGGAACTTCCGGTTTCCTCTCGAGCCCTAAAATGTAAACAGAGGCTCATCTCGAATTGAGTCCATAAATTGTATTCTCCTCCCCAAATGGGACGGCTGTGTGAGGGAACTTTCTGTGTCGAATAAAGGGTGTCAAGTACCTTTTTGCCTTTGAAGAGGGAATGTGGTATTTCTCTTGAGATTCTGCATTGCAAAATTTCCTCATCTCGCATTGAGGGGATAATTTTGTGGTGTTTCTCGAGTTACGGCAGGAAGCTGGAGTGCTCCTCGAATTGCGATGGGGACATCAGGAACTCGCTGGGGTTGCTTCGGGAAGTCAGGTCCCTTTGGTGTTGGAAGGGGAACTTCCTGTTTCCTCTCGTGCCCTTAAATGTGAACAGGGGCTCATCTCGAATTGAGTCCATAAAGTGTGTTCTCCTCTCCAAAGGGGACGGCTGTGTGAGGGAACTTTCTGAGTCGAATAAAGGGTTTCAAGTACCTTTTTGCCTTTCAAGAGGGAATGTGGTATTTCTCTTGAGATTCTGCATAGCAAAATTTCCTCATCTCGCATGGAGGGGATAATCTTGGTTTGTTTATCGAGTTGCGGTGGGAAGCTGGGGTGCGTCTCGAGTTGCGACGGGGACCTCAGGAACTCGCTGGGGTTGCTTCAGGGTAGTCAGGTCCCCTTTGGTGTTGGAAGGGGAACTTCCGGTTTTGTCTCGAGACCTTAAATGTGAACAGGGGCTCATCTCGAATTGAGTCCATAAAGTGTGTTCTCCTCTCCAAAGGGGACGGCTGTGTGAGGGAACTTTCTGAGTGGAATAAAGTTTGTCCAGTACCTTTTTGCCTTTCAAGAGGGAATGTGGTATTTCTCTTGAGATACTGCATCGCAAAATTTCCTCATCTCGCATTGAGGGGATAATTTTGGGGTGCTTCTAAAGTTGAGACGGGGACCTCAGGAACTCGCTGGAATTGCTTAAGGGAAGTCAGGTCAACTTTGGTGTTGGAAGGGGAACTTTCAGTTTCCTCTCCAGCCCTTAAATGTGAACAGGGTCTCATCTCGAATTGAGTCCTTAAAGTGTGTTCTCCTCTCCAATAGGGACGGCTGTTGTGTGAACATTCTGAGTAGAATAAAGAGTGTCAAGTACCTTTTTGTCTTTCAAGAGGGAATGTGGTATTTCTCTTGAGATTCTGCATCGCAAAATTTTCTCATCTCGCATGAGGGGCTAATTTTGCGGTGTTTCTCGAGTTGCGGCAGGAAGCTGGGGGTGCTTCTCGAGTTGCGACAGGGACTTCAGGAACCCGCTGGGGTTGCTTCAGGGACGTCAGGTGTCCCTTGGTTTTGGAAGGGGAACTTTCGGTTTCCTCTCGAGCCCTTAATTGTGAACAGGGGCTCATCTGGAATTGCGTCCTTAAAGTGTGTTCTCCTCTCCAAAGGTAAGGCTGTGTGAGTGAACTTTCTAAGTAGAATAAAGAGTGTCAAGTACCTTTTTGCCTTTCAAGAGGGAATGTGGTATTTCTCTTGAGAATCTGCATCGAAAAATTTCCTCATCTCGCATTGAGGGGATAATTTGGGTGTGCTTCACGAGCTGCGGCTTGAAGCTGGGGTTGCCCCTCGAGTTGCGATGGGGACCTAAGGAACTCACTGGGGTTGTTTCAAGGAAATCAGGTCCCCTATGGTGCTGGAAGGGGAACTTCCGGTTTCCTCTCTAGCCCTTAAATATGAACAGGGGCTCATCTCAAATTGAGTCCATAAAGTGTGTTCTCCTCTCCAAAGGGGACGGTTGTGTGAGGGAAGTTTCTGAGTCGAATTACGGGTGTCAAGTACCTTTTTGCCTTTCAAGAGGGAATGTGGTATTTCTCTTGAGATGCTGCATCGCAATATTTTCTCATCTCGCATGGACAGGATAATTTTGGGGTGTATCTCGAGTTGCGGCGGGAAGCTGGGAGTGCTTCTCGAGTTGTGACGGGGACCTCAGGAACTCGCTGGGGTTGCTTCAGGGAAGTCACTTCCCCTATGGTATTGGAAGCGGAACTTCCGGTTTCCTCTCGAGCCCTTAAATGTGCACAGGGAATCATCTCGAATTGAGTCCGCAAAGTGTATTCTCCTCTCCAAAGGGGACGGCTGTGTGAGGGAACTTTCTGAGTGGAATAAAGGGTGTCCAGTACCTATTTGCCTTTCAAGAGGGAATGTGGTATTTCTCTTGAGATGCTGCATTTCAAAATTTCCTCAACTAGAATTGAGGGGATAATTTTGTGGTGTTTCTCGAGTTGTAGTTCGAAGCCAGTTGTGGATTTCGAGTTGCGACGGGGACCTCAGGAACTCGATTTGGTTGCTTCAGTGAAGTCAGGTCGCCTTTGGTGTTGGAAGGGGAACTTCCGGTTTCCTCTCGAGCCCTTCAATGTGAACATGGGCTCATCTCGAATTGAGTCCATAAAGTGTGTTCTCCGCTCCAATGGGGATGGCTGTGTAAGGGAACTTTCTGAGTCGAATAAATGGTGTCAAGTACCTTTTTGCCATTCAACAGGGAATGTGGTATTTCTCTTGAGATTCTCCATCGCAAAATTTCTTTCTCTCACACTGAGGGAATAATTTTGGGGTGTTTCTCGAGTTGCGGCGGAACCTCGGGGTGCTTCTCAAGTTGGGTCGGGCACCTCAGGAACTCGCTGGAGTTGCTTCAGGGAACTTAGGTCCCCTTTGGTTTTGAAAGGGGAACTTCCGATTTCCTCTCGAGCCCTTCATGTGCACAGAACTCATCTCGAATTGAGTCCATAAATTGTGTTCTCCTCTCCGAAGGGGACGGTTGTGTGAGGGAACGTTCTGAGTCGAATAAAGGGTGTCAAGTACCTCTATGCCTTTCAAGAGAGAATGTGGTATTTCTCTTGAGATTCTGCATCGCAAAATTTCCTCATCTCGCATTCAGGGGATAATTTTGTGGTGTTTCTCGAGTTGCGGCGGGAAGCTGGAGTGCTCCTCGAATTGCGACTGGGTCATCAGGAACTCGCTGGGGTTGCTTCAGGGAAGTCAGTTCCCTTTGGTGTTGGAAGGGGAACTTCCGGTTTCCTCTCGAGCCCTTAAATGTGAACTGGGGCTCATCTCGAATTGAGTCCATAAAGTGTGTTCTCCTCTCCAAAGGGGACGGCTGTGTGAGGGAACTTTCTGAGTCGAATAAAGGGTGTAAAGTACCTTTTTGCCTTTCAACAGGGAATGTGCTCTTACTCTTGAGACTCTGCGTGGCGAAATTTCCTCCTCTTGCATTAAGGGGATAATTTTTCGTTGTTTCTCGAGTTGCGGCGGGAAGCTGGGTGTGCTTCTCGAGTTGCGACGGTGACCTCAGTTTCTCGCTGCGGTTGCTTCAGGGCAGTCAGGTCCCCTTTGGTGTTTGAGGGGAACTTTCATTTTCCTCTCGAGCCCTTAAATGTGAACAGTGGCTCATCTCAAATTGAGTCCAAAAAGTGTGTTCTCCTCTCCAAAGGGGACGGCTGTGTGAGGGAACTTTCTTAGTCGAATTAAGGGTGTAAAGTACATTTTGCCTCTCAAGATGGAATGTGGTATTTTACTTGAGATTCTGCATCGAAAATTTCCTCCTCTCGCATTGAGGGAATAATTTTGGGGTGTTTCTCGAGTTGCGGCGGGAAGCAGGGTGTGCTTCTCGAGTTGCGACGGGGACCTCAGCAACTCGCTGGGGTTGCTTCAGGGAAGTCAGGTCCCTTTTGGCGTTGGAAGGGGAACTTCCGATTTCCTCTCGAGCCCTTAAATGTGAACAGGGCTCATCTCGAATTGAGTCCATACAGTATGTTCTCCTCTCCAATGGGGACGGCTGTGTGAGGGAAATTTCTGAGTCGAATAAAGGGTGTCAAGTACCTTTTTGCCTGTCAAGAGGTAATGTGGTATTTCTCTTGAGTTGCTGCATCGCAAAATTTCCTCATCTCGCATTGAGGGGATAATTTTGGGGTGTTTCACGAGTTGCGACGGGAAACTGGGGGTTGCCTCTCGAGTTGCGACGGGGACCTCAGGAAATCGCTGCGGTTGCTTCAAGGAAGTCAGGTCCCGTTTGGTGTTGGAAGGGAACGGCCGGTTTCCTCTCGAACCCTTAAATGTAAACAGAGTCTCATCTCGAATTGAGTCCATAAAGTGTATTCTCCTCCCCAAATGGGACGGCTGTGTGAGGGAACTTTCTCTGTCGAATAAAGGGTGTCTAGTACCTTTTTGCCTTTGAAGAGGGAATGTGGTATTTCTCTTGAGATTCTGCATCGCAAAATTTCCGCATCTCGCATTGAGGGGATAATTTTGTGGTATTTCTCGAGTTACGGCAGGAAGATGGAGTGCTCCTAGAATTGCGACGGGGACATCAGGAACTCGCTGGGGTTGCTTCAGGGAAGTCAGGTCCCCTTTGGTGTTGGAAGGGGAACTTCCGGTTTCATTTCGAGCCCTTAAATGTGCACAGGGGCTCATCTCGAATTCAGTCCATAATGTGTGTTCTCCTCTCCAAAGGGCACGGCTGTGTGAGGGAACTTTCTGAGTCGAATAAAGGGTGTCAAGTAACTTTTTGCCTTTCAAGAGTGAATGTGGAATTTCTCTTGCGATGCTGCATCGCACAATTTCCTCATCTCGCTTTGAGGGGATAATTTTCGGGAGTTTCTCGAGTTGCGGCGGGAAGCTGGTGTTGCTTCTCATGTTGCGAAAGCGACCTCAGGAACTCGCTGGGGTTGCTTCAGGGCAGTCAGGTCCCCTTTGGTGTTAGAAGAAGAACTTCCGGTTTCCTCTCGAGCCCTTAAATGTGCACAGGGGCTCATCTCGAATTGAGTCCATAAAGTGTGTCCTCCTCTCCAAAGGAGACGGCTGTGTGAGGGAACTTTCTGAGTCGAATAAAGGGTGTCAGGTACCTTTTTGCCTTTCAAGAGGGAATGTGGTATTTCTGTTGAGATGCTGCATCGCAAAATTTCCTCCTCTCGCATTGACGGGATAATTTTTGGGGTGCTTCTCGAGTTGCGACGGGGACCTCAGGAACTCGCTGGGGTTGCTTCAGTGAAGTCAGGTCCCCGTTTTTGTTCGAAGGGGAACTTCGGGTTTCCTCTCGTGCCCGTAATTGTGAACAGGGGCTCATCTCGAGTTGAGTCCCTAAAGTGTGTTCTCCTCTCCAAATGGGACGGCTGTGTGAGGGAACTTTCGGAGTCGAATAAACGGTGTCAAGTACCTTTTGGCCTTTCAAGAGGAATGTGGTATTTCTCTTGAGATACTGCATCGCAAAATTTCCACCTCTCGCATTGAGGGGGTAATTTTGGGGTGTTTCTCGGGTTGCGGCGAGAAGCTGGGACTGTTTTTCGAGTTGCGACGGGGACCTAAGGAACTCGCTGGGGTTGCTTCAGGGGAGTCAGGTCCCCTTTGGTGTTGGAAGGGTAACTTCCTGTTTCCTCTCGAACTCTTAAATGTGCACACGGCTCATCTCGAATTGAGTCCATAAAGTGTGTTCTCCTCTCCAAAGGGGACGGCTCTGTAAGGGAACTTTCTCAGTCGAATAAAAGGTGTCAAGTACCTTTTTGCCTTTGAAGAGTGAATGTGGTATTTCTCTTGAGATTCTGCATCGCAACATTTCCTACTCTCGCATTTAGGGGATAATTTTGGGGTGTTTCTCGAGTTTCGGCGGGAAGCTGGGGGTGATTCTCGAGATGCGATGGGTTCTTCAGGTACTCGCTGGGATTGCTTCAGGGAAGTCAGGTCCACTTTGGTGTTGGAAGGGAAACTTCCGGTTTCCTCTCGAGCCCGTAAATGTGAACAGGGGCTCATCTCGAATTGAGTCCATAAAGTGTGTTCTGCTCTCCAAAGGGGACGGCTGTTGTGTGAACATTCTGAGTAGAATAAAGAGTGTCAAGTACCTTTTTGTCTTTCAAGAGGAAATGTGGTATTTCTCTTGAGATTCTGCATCGCAAAATTTTCTCATCTCGCATGAGGGGCTAATTTTGCGGTGTTTCTCGAGTTGCGGCAGGAAGCTGGGGGTGCTTCTCGAGTTGCGACAGGGACTTCAGGAACCCGCTGGGGTTGCTTCAGGGACGTCAGGTCTCCCTTGGTTTTGGAAGGGGAACTTTCGGTTTCCTCTCGAGCCCTTAACTGTGAACAGGGGCTCACCTGGAATTGTGTCCTTAAAGTGTGTTCTCCTCTCCAATGGGTAAGGCTGTGTGAGTGAACTTTCTAAGTATAATAAAGAGTGTCAAGTACCTTTTTGCCTTTCAAGAGGGAATGTGGTATTTCTCTTGAGATTCTGCATCGAAAAATTTCCTCATCTCGCATTGAGCGGATAATTTGGGGGTGCTTCTCGAGCTGCGGCTTGAATCTGGGGTTGCCCCTCGAGTTGCGTTGGGGACCTAAGGAACTCGCTGGGGTTACTTCAAGGAAATCAGGTCCCCTATGGTGCTGGAAGAGGAACTTCCGGTTTCCTCTCCAGCCCTTAAATGTGAACAGGGGCTCATCTCGAATTGAGTCCATAAAGTGTGTTCTCCTCTCCAAAGGTTTCGGTTGTGTGAGGGAAGTTTCTGAGTCGAATTACGGGTGTCAAGTACCTTTTTGCATTTCAAGAGGGAATGTGGTATTTCTCTTGAGATGCTGCATCGCAATATTTTCTCATCTCGCATGGACGGGATAATTTTGGCGTGTTTCTCGAGTTGCGGCGGGAAGTTGGTGGTGCTTCTCGAGTTGCGACGGGGACCTCAGGAACTCGCTGGGGTTGCTTCAGGGAAGTCACTTCCCCTTTGGTGTTGGAAGCGGAACTTCCGGTTTCCTCTCGAGCCCTTAAATGTACAGAGGGAATCATCTCGAATTGAGTCCACAAAGTGTATTCTCCTCTCCAAAGGGGACGGCTGTGTGAGGGAACTTTCTGAGTGTAATAAAGGGTGTCAAGTACCTATTTGCCTTTCATGAGAGAATGTGGTATTCCTCTTGAGATGCTGCATCTCAAAATTTCCTCATCTCGCAATGAGGTGATAATTTTGGGTTATTTCTCGAGTTGCAGTGGGAACCGGGGGTGCTTCTTGAGTTGCGACGGGGACCTCAGGAACTCCCTGGGGTTGCTTCAGGGAATTCAGGTCCCCTTTGTTGTGGAAGGGGACCTTCCGGTTTCCTCTCGAGCCCTTCAATGTGGACAGGGGCTCATCTCGAATTTAGTCCATAAAATGTGTTCCCCTCCCCAAAGGGGACGGCTCTTGAGCGAACTTTCTGAGTCGAATAAATGGTGTCAAGTACCTTTTTGCCATTCAACAGGGAATGTGGTATTTCTCTTGAGATTCTGCATCGCAAAATTTCTTCCTCTCACACTGAGGGAATAATTTTGGGGTGTTTCTCGAGTTGCGGCGGAATCTGGGGGTGCTACTCAAGTTGGGTCGGGCACCTCAGGAACTCGCTGGAGTTGCTTCAGGGAACTTAGGTCCCCTTTGGTTTGAAGGGGGAACTTCCGATTTTCTCTCGAGCCCTTAATGTGCACAGAACTCACCTCGAATTGAGTCCATAAACTGTGTTCTCCTCTCCGAATGGGACGGTTGTGTGAGGGAACGTTCTGAGTCGAATAAAGGGTGTCAAGTAACTTTTTGCCTTTCAAGAGGGAATGTGGTATTTCTCTTGAGATGCTGCATCGCAAAATTTCCTCATCTCGCATTGAGGGGATAACCTGGGGTGTTTCTCGAGTTACAGCGGGAAGCTGGGTCGGCTTCTCAAGTTGCAATGGGGACCTCAGGAACTCGCTGGGGTTGCTTCAGGGAAGTCAGGTCCCGTTTGGTGTTGGAAGGGGAACTTCCGGTTTCATTTCGAGCCCTTAAATATGTACAGGGGCTCATCTCGAATTGAGTCCATAAAGTGTGTTTCCTCTCCAAAGGGGACGGCTGTGTGAGGGAACTTTCTGTGTCGAATAAAGGGTGTCAAGTACCTTTTTGCCTTTCAAGAGGGAATGTGCTACTTCTCTTGAGAATCTGCATCGCAAAATTTCCTCATCTCGCATTCAGGGGATAATATTCTGGTGTTTCTCGAGTTCAGGCGGGAAGCTGGAGTGCTCCTCGAGTTGCGACGGGGTCATCAGGAAGTCGCTGGGGTTGCTTCTGGGAAGTCAGGTCCCTTTGGTGTTGGAACGGGAACTTCCGGTTTCCTCTCGATCCCTTAAATGTGAACTGGGGCTCATCTCGAATTGAATCCATAAAGTGTGTTTTCCTCTCCAAAGGGAACGGCTGTGTGAGGGAACTTTCTGAGTCGAATAAAGGGTGTAAAGTACCTTTTTGCCTTTCAACAGGGAATGTGGTATTACTCTTGAGACTCTGCGATGCGTAATTTCCTCCTCTTGCATTGAGGGGATAATTTTTCGTTGTTTCTCGAGTTTCGGCGGGAAGCTGGGTGTGCTTCTCGATTTGCGACTGTGACCTCAGTACTCGCTGCGGTTGCTTCAGGGCAGTCAGGTCCCCTTTGGTGTTTGAAGGGAAACTTCCGGTTTCCTCTCGAGCCCTTCAATGTGAACAGGTGCTTATCTCAAATTGAGTCCATAAAGTGTGTTCTCCTCTCCAAAGGGGACGGCTGTGTGAGGGAACTTTCTGAGTCGAATTAAGGGTGTCAAGTACCTTTTTGCCTTTCAAGATGGAATGTGGTATTTCACTTGAGATTCTGCATGAAAAATTTCCTCCTCTCGCATTGAGGGGATAATTTTGGAGTGTTTCTCGAGTTGCGGCGGGAAGCTGGGTGTGCTTCTCTAGTTGCGACGGGGACCTCAGCAACTAGCTGGGGTTGCTTCAGGGAAGTCAGGTCCCTTTTGGCTTTGGAAGGGGAACTTCCAATTTCCTCTCGAGCCCTTAAATGTGAACAGGGGCTCATCTCGAATTGATTCCATACAGTATGTTCTCCTCTCCAAAGGGGACGGCTGTGTGAGGGAAATTTCTGAGTCGAATAAAGGGTGTCAAGTAACTTTTTGCCTTTCAATAGGTAATGGGGTATTTCTCTTGAGTTGCTGCATCGCAAAATTACCTCATCTCGCATTGAGGGGATAATTTTGGGGTGTTTCTCGAGTTGCTACCTGAAGCTGGGGGTGCTTCTCGAGTTGCGAACGGGACCTCAGGAAATCGCTGCGGTTGCTTCAGGGACGTCAGGTCCCTTTTGGTATTGGAAGGGGAACTTCCGGTTTCCTCTCGAGCCCTTAAATGTAAACAGAGGCTCATCTCGAATTGAGTGCATAAATTGTATTCTCCTCCCCAAATGGGACGGCTGTGTGAGGGAACTTTCTGTGTCGAATAAAGGGTGTCAAGTTCCTTTTTGCCTTTGAAGAGGGAATGTGGTATTTCTCTTGAGATTCTGCATTGCAAAATTTCCTCATCTCGCATTGAGGGGATAATTTTGTGGTGTTTCTCGAGTTACGGCAGGAAGCTGGAGTGCTCCTCGAATTGCGATGGGGACATCAGGAACTCGCTGGGGTTGCTTCGGGAAGTCAGGTCCCTTTGGTGTTGGAAGGGGAACTTCCTGTTTCCTCTCGTGCCCTTAAATGTGAACAGGGGCTCATCTCGAATTGAGTCCATAAAGTGTGTTCTCCTCTCCAAAGGGGACGGCTGTGTGAGGGAACTTTCTTAGTCGAATTAAGGGTTTCAAGTACCTTTTTGCCTTTCAAGAGGGAATGTGGTATTTCTCTTGAGATTCTGCATCAAAAATTTCCTCCTCTCGCATTGAGGGGATAATTTTGGAGTGTTTCTCGAGTTGCGGCGGGAAGCTGGGTGTGCTTCTCTAGTTGCGACGGGGACCTCAGCAACTAGCTGGGGTTGCTTCAGGGAAGTCAGGTCCCTTTTGGCTTTGGAAGGGGAACTTCCAATTTCCTCTCGAGCCCTTAAATGTGAACAGGGGCTCATCTCGAATTGATTCCATACAGTATGTTCTCCTCTCCAAAGGGGACGGCTGTGTGAGGGAAATTTCTGAGTCGAATAAAGGGTGTCAAGTAACTTTTTGCCTTTCAATAGGTAATGGGGTATTTCTCTTGAGTTGCTGCATCGCAAAATTACCTCATCTCGCATTGAGGGGATAATTTTGGGGTGTTTCTCGAGTTGCTACCTGAAGCTGGGGGTGCTTCTCGAGTTGCGAACGGGACCTCAGGAAATCGCTGCGGTTGCTTCAGGGACGTCAGGTCCCTTTTGGTATTGGAAGGGGAACTTCCGGTTTCCTCTCGAGCCCTAAAATGTAAACAGAGGCTCATCTCGAATTGAGTCCATAAATTGTATTCTCCTCCCCAAATGGGACGGCTGTGTGAGGGAACTTTCTGTGTCGAATAAAGGGTGTCAAGTACCTTTTTGCCTTTGAAGAGGGAATGTGGTATTTCTCTTGAGATTCTGCATTGCAAAATTTCCTCATCTCGCATTGAGGGGATAATTTTGTGGTGTTTCTCGAGTTACGGCAGGAAGCTGGAGTGCTCCTCGAATTGCGATGGGGACATCAGGAACTCGCTGGGGTTGCTTCGGGAAGTCAGGTCCCTTTGGTGTTGGAAGGGGAACTTCCTGTTTCCTCTCGTGCCCTTAAATGTGAACAGGGGCTCATCTCGAATTGAGTCCATAAAGTGTGTTCTCCTCTCCAAAGGGGACGGCTGTGTGAGGGAACTTTCTGAGTCGAATAAAGGGTTTCAAGTACCTTTTTGCCTTTCAAGAGGGAATGTGGTATTTCTCTTGAGATTCTGCATAGCAAAATTTCCTCATCTCGCATGGAGGGGATAATCTTGGTTTGTTTATCGAGTTGCGGTGGGAAGCTGGGGTGCGTCTCGAGTTGCGACGGGGACCTCAGGAACTCGCTGGGGTTGCTTCAGGGTAGTCAGGTCCCCTTTGGTGTTGGAAGGGGAACTTCCGGTTTTGTCTCGAGACCTTAAATGTGAACAGGGGCTCATCTCGAATTGAGTCCATAAAGTGTGTTCTCCTCTCCAAAGGGGACGGCTGTGTGAGGGAACTTTCTGAGTGGAATAAAGTTTGTCCAGTACCTTTTTGCCTTTCAAGAGGGAATGTGGTATTTCTCTTGAGATACTGCATCGCAAAATTTCCTCATCTCGCATTGAGGGGATAATTTTGGGGTGCTTCTAAAGTTGAGACGGGGACCTCAGGAACTCGCTGGAATTGCTTAAGGGAAGTCAGGTCAACTTTGGTGTTGGAAGGGGAACTTTCAGTTTCCTCTCCAGCCCTTAAATGTGAACAGGGTCTCATCTCGAATTGAGTCCATAAAGTGTCTTCTCCTCTCAAAGGGTACGGCACTCTGAGTAAACTTTCTGAGTCAAATAAAGGGTGTCAAGTTCCTTTTTGCCTTTCAAGAGGGAATGTGGTATTTCTCTTGAGATACTGCATCGCAAAATTTCCTCATCTCGCATGGAGGGGATAATTTTGGGGTGTTTCTCGAGTTGTGGCGGGAAGCTAGGGGTGCTTCTCCAGTTGCGACGGTGACCTCAGGAACTCGCTGGGGTTGCTTCAGGGAAGTCAGGTCCCCTTTGGTGTTTGAAGGGGAACTTCCGGTTTACTCTCGAGCCGTTTATTGGGAATAGGGCCTCATCTCGAATTGAGTCCATAAAGTGTGTTCTCCTCTCCAATGGGGATGGCTGTGTGAGGGAACTTTCTGAGTCGCATAAAGGGTTTCAAGAACCGTTTTGCCTTTCAAGAGGGAATGTGGTATTTCTCTTGAGATGCTGCAACACAAAATTTCCTATTCTTGCATTGAGGGGATAATTTTGTGATGTTTCTCTAGTTGCGGCAGGAAGCTGGGGGTAATTCTCAAGTTGCTATGTGTACCTCAGGAACTCACTCGGGTTTCTTCAGGTAAGGCAGGTCCCCGTTTTGTTGGAAGAGGAACTTCTGTTTTACTCTCGAGCAGTTAATTCGCAATAATGCGTCATTTTGATCTGAGTACATAAAGTTCGTTCACCTCTACAATGGGGACTGATGTTAGTGAAATTTCTGAGTCGCATAAAGAATGTCAAGTGCCCTTTTGCCTTTCAAGAGGGAATGTGGTATTTCTTTTGAGATTCTGCAGTGCAAAATTTCCTCATCTCGCATTGAGGAGATAATTTTGTGGTGTATGTCAAGTTGCGGCGGGAATTTTGGATTACTTCTCATTTTGGGACGGGGACCTCAGGAATTTGCTAGAGTTGCTTCTGGAAAGTCAGTTCCCCTTTTGTGTTGCAAGGGGAACTTCCGGTTTAGTCTGGAGCCGTTAAATGCGAATAGGGCCTCATCTCAAATTGAGTCCATAAAGTGTGTTCTCCTCTCCTATGGGGACCGATATTAGTGAAATTTCTGAGTCGCATAAAGGGTATCAAGTACTTTTTACCTTTCAAGAGGGAATAGTGGTATTTCTCTTGAGATTCTGCAGCGCAAAATTTCCTCTTCTCGCATTGAGGGGATAATTTTGTGGTGTTTCTCTAGTTGCGGCAGGAAGCTTGGGGTACTTCTCGAGTTGCCATGGGGACCTCAAGAACTTGCTTGGGTTTCTTCAGGTAAGGCAGGTCCCCTTTTGTGTTGGAAAGGGCACTTCCGGATTACTCTCCAGGCATTCAATGGGAATAGGGCCTCATCTCGAATTGAGTCCATAAAGTGTGTTCTCCTCTCCAATGGGGACGGCTGTGTGACGGTACTTTCTGAGTCGCATGAAGGGTGTCAAGTACCCTTTTGCCTTTCAAGCGGGAATGTGGGATTTCTCTTGAGATTCTGCAGCGCACAATTTCCTCATCTCGCATTGAGGGGATAATTCTGTGGTGTTTCTCGAGTTGCGGCGGGATGCTGGGGGTGCTTCTCGAGTTGCAACGGGGACCTCAGGAAGTGGCTCGGGTTGCTTCAGGGAAGTCAGGTTCCCTTTTGTGTTCGAACAGGAACTTCCGGTTTACTTTCGAGCCGTTAATTGGGAATAGGGATTCATCTGGAGTTGAGTCCAAAAGGTGTTTTTTCCTCTCCAATGGGTACGGCTCTGTGAGCAAACTTTCTGGGTCACATAAAGTGTGTCAAGTGTCCTTCTGCCTTTCAAGCGGGTATGTGGAACTTCTCTTGAGATTTCGGAGTGCAAAATTTCCTCATCTCACTTTGAGGGGATAATTTTGTTGTGTCTCGAGTTTCGGCTTGGATCTGGGGATACTTCTCAAGTTGCAGCGTGGACCTCAGGAACTCGTTCGTGTTGCTTCAGGGAAGTCAAGTCCCCTTTTTTTGGAAGTGGGACTTCCGGATTACTCTTGAGCCCTTAAATAGGAATAGGTCCTCTTCTAGATTTGAGTCCATAAAGTGTGTTTTCCGCTCCAATAAGTACGGGTGTTAGGAAACTATCTGAATCGCATAAAGTGTGTCAAGCGCCCTTTTGCCTTTCAAGCGGGAATGTGGGATTTCTATTTAATTGTGCAGTGCAAAATTTCCTCATCTCACATTGAGCGGATAATTTTTTGGTGTTTCCACTTTTGAGGCGGGATGCTCAGGGTACTTCTCGAGTTGCCACGGGGACCTCAGGAACTCACTGGGGTTGATTCAGGGAAGTTAGTCACCCTATTCTACTGGAACGGGAATTTCGGGATTACTCTCGAGGCGTTAAATGGGAATAGGGCCTCTTCCCAAGCTGAGTCCATAAACTGTGTTCTCCTCTCCAATGGGGATGGCTGTGTGAGGGAACTTTCTGAGTCGAATAAAGGGTTTCAAGTAACTTTTTGCCTTTCAAGAGGGAATGTGGTATTTCTCTTGAGATTCTGCATCGCAAAATTTCCTCATCTCGCATTGAGGGGATAATTTTGGGGTGTTTCTTGAGTTGCGGCGGGGAACTCAGGAATTCGCTGTGGTTGCATCCAGGAAGTCAGGTCCTCTTTGGTGCTGAAAGGACAACTTCCGGTTTCCTCTCGAGCCCTTAAATGTGAACAGGGGCTCATCTCGAATTGAGTCCATAAAGTGTGTTCTCCTCTCCAAAAGGGACGGCATTGAGAGGGAAATTTCTGAGTCGAATAAAGGGTGTCAAGTACCTTTTTGCCTTTCCAGAGGGAATGTGGTATTTCTCTGAGATTCCGCATTGCAAAATATTCTCATCTCGCATTGAGTCGATAATTTTTGTGTGTTTCTCGAGTTGGGGCGGGAAGCTGGGGGTGCTTCTCGAGTTGCGACGGGGACCTCAGGAACTCGCTGGGGTTGCTTCAGGAAAGTCAGGTCCCCTTTGGTGCTGGAAGGGAAATTTCCGGTTTCCTCTTGAACCCTTAAATGTGCACAGGGGCTCATCTCGAATTGAGTCCGTAAAGAGTGTTCTCCTCTCCAAAGGGGATGGCTGTGTGAGGGAACTTTCTAGTCGAATAAAGGGTGCCAAGTACCTTTTTGCCTTTCAAGAGGGAATGTGGTGTTTCTCCTGAGATGTGCATCGCAAAATTTCCTCATCTCACATGGAGGAAATAATTTTGGGGTGTTTCAAGACTTGCGGCGGAAACCTGGGGGTGCTTTTCGAGTTGCGACGGAGACCACAGGATTCGCTGGGGTTGCTTCAGGGAATCAGGCCACCTTAGGTGTTGGAAGGGGAACTTTCGGTTTCTTAATGAGCCCTTAAATGTGCACAGATGCTCATCTCAATTGAGTCCATAAATTGGGCTCTCGTCTCCAAAGGTGAAGGCTGTGTGAGGGACCTTTCTGAGTCGAATAAAGGGTGTCAAGTACCTTTTTGCCTTTCAAGAGGGAATGTGGTATTTCTGTTGAGATGCTGCATAGCAAAATTTCCTCATCTCGCATGGAGGGGATAATTTTGTGGTGTTTCTCGAGTTGCGGATGGAAGGTGGTGGTGCTTGTCGAGTTGCGACCGGGACCTCAGGAACTGGCTGGGGTTGCTTCTGGGAAGTCAGGACCCTTTGGTGTTGGAAGGGGACGTTCCGGTTTCCTCTCGAGCCCATAAATGTGCACAGGGGCTCATCTCGAATTGAATCCATGAAGTGTGTTCTCCTCTCCAAAGGAGAAGACTGTGTAAGGAAACTTTCTGAGTAGAATAAAGGTTGTCAGGTACCTTTTTGCCTTTCAAGAGGGAATGTGGTATTTCTCTTGAGATTCTGCATCGAAAAATTTCGTCCTCTCGCATTAAGGGGATAAGTTTGGGGTGTTTCTCGAGTTGTGACGGGAAGCTGGGGGTGATTCACGAATTTCCACGGGGACCTCAAGAACTCGCTGGGGTTGCTTCAGTGAAGTCAGGTCCCCTTTGGTGTTAGAAGGTGAACTTCCGGTTTCCTCTGGAGCCCTTAAATGTGCACAGGGTCTCATCTCGAATTGAGTCCATAAAGTGTGTTCTCCTCTCCAAAGGGGACGGCTGTGTGAGGGAACTTTCTGAGTCGAATAAAGGGTGTCAAGTACCTTTTAGCCTTTCAAGATGGAATCTGGTATTTCTCTTGAGATGCTGCATCGCAAAATTTCCTCATCTCGCATTGAGGAAATAATTTTGGTGTATTTCTCGAGTTCCGCCGGGAAGCGGGGGTTGCTTCTCGAGTTGCGACGGGGACCTCAGGATTCGCTGGATTTGCTTCAGAGAAGTCAGGTCCCCTTTGGTGTTGGAAGGGGAACTTCCGGTTTCCTCTCGAGCCCTTAAATGTGAACAGGGGCTCATCTCGAATTGAGTCCATAAAGTGTGTTCTCCTCTCCAAAGGGGACGGCTGTGTGAGGGAACTTTCTGAGTCGAATAAAGGGTGTCAAGTACATTTTTGCCTTTCAAGACGGAATGTGGTATTTCTCTTGAGATGCTGCATCGCAAAATTTCCTCATCTCGCATTGAGGGGATAATTTCCGGGTGTTTCTCGTGTTGCGGCGGGAAGCTGGGTGTGCTTCTCGAGTTGCGAAGGGGACCTCAGGAACTCGCTAGTGTTGCTTCAGAGAAGTCAGGACCCCTTTCGTGTTGGAAGGGGAACATCCGGTTTCCTCTCTAGCCCTAAATGTGCACAGGGGCTCATCTCTCACTGAGTCCATAAAGTGTGTTCTCCTCTCCAAAAGGGACGGCATTGAGAGGGAACTTTCTGAGTCGAATAAAGGGTGTCAAGTACCTTTTTGCCTTTCCAGAGGGAATGTGGTATTTCTGTTGAGATTCCGCATTGCAAAATATTCTCATCTCGCATTGAGTCGATAATTTTTGTGTGTTTCTCGAGTTGGGGCGGGAAGCTGGGGGTGCTTCTCGAGTTGAGACGGGGACCTCAGGAACTCGCTGGGGTTGCTTCAGGGAATTCAGGTCCCCTTTGGTGCTGGAAGGGAAACTTCCGGTTTCCTCTTGAACCCTTAAATGTGCACAGGGGCTCATCTCGAATTGAGTCCGTAAAGAGTGTTCTCCTCTCCAAAGGGGACGGCTGTGTGAGGGAACTTTCTGAGTTGAATAAAGGGTGTCAAGTACGTTTTTGCCTTTGAAGTGGGAATGTGGTATTTCTCTTGAGATGCTACATCGCAAAATTTCCTCATCTCTCATAGAGGGGATAATTTTCGGGTGTCTCTCGAGTTGCGGCCGGAAGCTGGGGGTGCTTCTCGAGTTGCGACGGGGAACTGAGGAACTCTCTTGGGTTACTTCAGGGAAGTCAGGTCCCCTTTGTTGTTGGAAGGGGAACTTCCGGTTTCCTCTGGAGCCCTTAAATGTGCACAGGGGCTCATCTCGAATTAAGACCATAAAGTGTGTTCTCCTCTTCAAAGGGAACGGCTGTTTGAGGGAACTTTCTAGTCGAATAAAGGGTGTCAAGTGCCTTTTGCCTTTCAAGTGGGAATATGGTATTTCTCTTGAGATGCTGCATCGCAAAATTTCCTCCTATCGCATTGAGGGGATAATTTAGGGTTGTTTCTCGAATTGCGGCGGGAAGCTGGGGGTGCTTCTCGAGTTGCGACGGGGACCTCAGGTACTTGCTGGGGTTGCTTCAGGGAAGTCAGGTCCCCTTTAGTCTTGATAGGGGAACGTCCAGTTTCCTCTCAAGCCCTTAAATGTCCACAGGGGCTCATCTCGAATTGAGTCCATAAAGTGTGTTCTCCTCTTGAAAGGGGACGGCTTTGTAAGGGAACTTTCTGAGTTGAATAAAGGGTGTGAAGTACCTCTTGGCCTTTCAAGAGAGAATGTGGTATTTCTCTTGAGAATCTGCATCGCAAAATTTCATCATCTCGCATTGAGGGGAAAATTTTCGGGTATTTCTCGAGTTGCGGCAGGAAGCTGGGGGTGCTTCTCGAATTGCGACGGGGACCTCAGGAACTTGCTGGGGTTGCTTCATGGAAGTCAGGTCCCCTTTTGTGTTGGAAGGGGAACATTCGCTTTCCTCTCGAGCCCTTAAATGTGAACAGGGTCTCATCTCGATTTGAGTCCATAAAGTGTGTTCTCCTCTCCAAAGGGGACGGCTATGCGAAGGAACTTTCTGAGTCGAATAAAGGGTGTCAAGAACCCTTTTGCCTTTCAAGAGGAAATGTGGTATTTCTCTTGAGATGCTGCATCGCCAAATTTCCTCATCTCACATTGAGGGGATAATTTTGGAGTGTTTCTCGAGTTGCGGCGGGAAGCTGGGGGTGTTTCTCGAGTTGCTACGGGGACGTAAGCAATTCGCTGGTGATGCTTCAGGGAAGGCAGGTCCCCTTTGGTGTTGAAGGGAACTTCCTGATTCCTCTCGAGCCCTTAAATGTGCACAGGGGCTCATCTCGAATTGAGTCTATAAAGTATGTTGCCCACTACGGCTGTATGAGGGAACTTTCTGAGTCGAATAAAGGGTGTCAAGTATCTTTTTGACTTTCAAGAGGGAATGTGTTATTTCTCTTGAGATGCTGCATCGCAAAATTTCCTCATCACGCATGGAGAGGATAATTTTGGGGTCATTCTCGAGTTGCGGCTGGAAGCTGTGGGTGCTTCTCGAGTTTCGACGGCGAACTCAGGAACTCGCTGGGGTTGCTTCAGGGACGTCAGGTCCCCTTTGGTGTTGGAAGGGGAACTTCCGGGTTTCTCTCGAGCCCTTAAATGTGCCAAGGGGCTCATCTCGTATTGAGTCCTTAAAGTGTGTTTTCCTGTCAAAGAAGACGGCTCTTTGAGGGAACTTTCTGAGTCGAATAAAGGGTGTCAAGTACCTTTTTGCCTTTCAAAAGGGAATGCGGTATTTCTCTTGAGATGCTGCATCGCAAAATTTCCTCATCTCGCATTGAGGGGATAATTTTGGGGTGTTTCTCGAGTTGCGGCGGGAAGCTGGGGGTGCTTCTCGAGTGGCAACGGGAACCTCAGGACCTTGCTCGGGTTTCTTCAGGGAAGTCAGGTCCCCTTTTTGTTGGAAGGGAAAATTTAGGTTTACTCTAGAGCCGTTAAATGAGAAGAGGGGCTCATCTCGAATTGAGTTCGTAAAGTATATTTTCCTCTCCAATGGGGATGGATGATAGTGAAATTTCTGCGTCCCAAAAAAGGGTGTCAAGAAAACTTTGCCTTTCAAGAGGGAAGGTGGTATTTCTCTTGAGATTCTGCAGCGCAAAATTTCCTCATCTCGCATTGAGGGGATAATTTTTTGGTGTTTCCCGAGTTGCGGCAGGAAGCTGGGGGTAAATCTCAATTTGCTACGGGGACCTCAGGAACTCGTTCGGGTCGCTTTAGGGAAGTCAGGTCCCCTTTGGTTTTGGAAGGGGAACTTCCGGTTTCCTCTAGAGCCCTTAAATGTGAACAGGGGCTCATCTGGAATTGAGTCCATAAAGTGTGTTCTCCTCTCCAAAGGGGATGGCTGTGTGAGGGAACTTTCTGAGTCGAATTAAGGGTGTCAAGTACCTTTTCGCCTTAAAGAGGGAATGTGGTATTTCTCTTGAGATTCTGCATCGCAAAATATCCTCATCTCGCATTTAAGGGATACTTTTGTGGTGTATCTCGAGTTGCGGCGGGCAGGTGGGGGTGCTTCTCGAGTTGCGACGGGGGCCTCAGGAACTCGCTGGGGTTGCTTCAGGGAAGTCAGGTCCCCTTTGCTGTTGGAAGGGGAACTTCCGGTTTGCTCTCAAGCCCATATATGTGAACAGGTGCTCATCTCGAATTGAGTCCATAAAGTGTGTTCTCCTCTCCAAAGGGGACAGCTGTTTGAGGGAACTTTCTGAGTCGAATAAAGGGTGTCAAATAAATTTTTGCCTTTTCAAAAGGGAATGTGGTATTTCTCTTGAGATTCTGCATCGCAAAATTTCCTCCCCTCACATTGAGGGGATAATTTTGTGGTTTTTCTCGATTTGCGGCGGGAAGCTGGGGGTGCTTCTCAGGTTGAGACGGGGACTTCAGGAACTCGCTCGGGTTGCTTCACAGAAGTCAGGACCCCTTTTTTGTTGGAAGGGGAACCTCCGGTTTACTCTCGAGCCGTTAATGGGAATAGGGGCTCATCTTGAATTGAGTCCATAAAATGTGTTCTCCTCTCCAATGGGGACTGATGTTAGTGAAATTTCTGAGTCGAATAAAGGGTGTCAAGTACCCATTGCCTTTCAAGCGGGAATGTGGTATTTCACTTGAGATTCTGCAGCGCAAAATTTCCTCATCTCGCATTGAGTCTATAATATTGTGGTGTTTCTATAGTTGCGGGGAAAAGCTGGGGGTACTACCTGAAGTGCGTCGGGGACCTCAGGAACTCGCTCGGGTTGATTCAGGGAAGTCAGGTCCCCTTTCGTTTTGGAATAGGAAAGTCCGGTTTACTCTGGAGCCGTTAAAAGGGAATAGGGCCTCCTCTGGAATTGAGTCCTTAAAATGTGTTCTCCTCTCCAACGGGGACGGCTGTGTGAGGGAACTTTTTGAGTCGCATAAAGGGTGTCAAGTACCCTTTTGCCTTTCAAGAGAGAATGTGATATTTCTCTTGAGATGCAGCACAAAATTTCCTCACCTCGCATTGCGGGGAAAATTTTGTGGTTTTTCTGTTGTTGCGGCGGGAAGCTGGGGTAACTGCTCGAGTTGTGACGGGGACCCCAGGAAGTCGCTCTGGTTGCTTCAGGGCAGTCAGGTCCCCATTGGAGTTGGAAGGGGAACTTCCGGTTTACTCTCGAGCCATTAAATGGGAATAGGGGCTCATCTCGTATTGAGTCCATAAAGTGTGTTCTCCTCTCCAAAGGGGACGGCTGTGTGAGGGAACTTTCTGAGTCGCAAAAAGGGTGTCCTGTACCCTTTTGCCTTGCAAGAAGGAATGTGGTATTTCTCTTGAAATTCTGCAGCGCAAAATTTCTTCATCTCGCATTGAGGGAATAATTCTGTGGTGTTTCTCGAGTTGCGGCGGGAATCTGGGGTTACATCTTGAGGTACGATGGGGACCGCAGGACCTTGCTCGGATTTCTACAGGAAGTCAGGTCCCCTTTTTGTTGGGAGGGAAAATTTAGGTTTACTCTAGAGCCGTTAAATGGGAATAGGGGCTCATCTAGAATTGGGTTCGTAAAGTATATTTTCCTCTACAATGGGGATGGATGATAGTGAAATATCTGCGTCCCAAAAAAGGGTGTCAAGAAACCTTTGCCTTTCAAGAGGGAAGGTGGTATTTCTCTTGAGATTCTGCAGCGCAAAATTTCCTCATCTCGCATTTAGGGGATAATTTTGGGGTGTTTCTCAAGTTGCGGCAAGAAGCTGGGGGTGTCGAGTTGCGACGGGGACCTCAGGAACTCGTTGGGGTTGCTTCAGGGAAGTCAGGTCCCCGTTTTTGTTGGAAGTGGAACTTCGAATTTCCTCTCGAGCCCGTAATTGTGAACAGGGGCTCATCTCGAATTGAGTCCATAAAGTGTGTTCTCTCCAAATGGGACGGCTGTGTGAGGGAACTTTCGGAGTCGAATAAACGGTGTCAAGTACCTTTTTGCCTTTCAAGAGGAATGTGGTATTTCTCTTGAGATACTGCATCGCAAAATTTCCACCTCTCGCATTGAGGGGGTAATTTTGGGGTGTTTCTCGGGTTGCGGCGGGAAGCTGGGAGTGTTTTTCGAGTTGCGACGGGGACCTAAGGAACTCGCTGGGGTTGCTTCAGGGGAGTCAGGTCCCCTTTGGTGTTGGAAGGGTAACTTCCTGTTTCCTCTCGAACTCTTAAATGTGCACACTGCTCATCTCGAATTGAGTCCATAAAGTGTGTTCTCCTCTCCAAAGGGGACGGCTCTGTAAGGGAACTTTCTCAGTCGAATAAAGGGTGTCAAGTACCTTTTTTCCTTTCAAGAGGGAATGTGGTATTTCTCTTGAGATTCTGCATCGCAAAATTTCCTACTCTCGCATTGAGGGGATAATTTTGGGGTGTTTCTCGAGTTTCGGCGGGAAGCTGGGGGTGCTTCTCGATTTGCGACGGGTTCTTCAGTTACTCGCTGGGGTTGCTTCAGGGAAGTCAGGTCCCCTTTGGTGTTGGAAGGGAAACTTCCGGTTTCCTCTCGAGCCCTTAAATGTGAACAGGGGCTCATCTCGAATTGAGTCCATAAAGGGTGCTCTCCTCTCCAAAGGGGACGGCTGTGTGAGGGAACTTTCTGAGTCGAATAAAGGGTGTCAAATACCTTTTTGCCTTTCAAGACGGAATGTGGTATTTCTCTTGAGATTCTGCATCGCATAATTTCTTCATCTCGCATTGAGGGGCTAATTTCGGGGTGTTTCTCGAGTTTCAGTGGGAAGCTGGGGTGCTTCTCCAGTTCCGACGGGGACCTCACGAACTCGCTGGGGTTGCTTCAGGGAAGTCACTTCCCCTTTGGTGTTGGAAGCGGAACTTCCGGTTTCCTCTCGAGCCTTTAAATGTGCACAGGGACTCATCTCAAATTGAGTCCACAAACTGTATTCTCCTCTCCAAAGGGGACGGCTGTGTGACGGAACTTTCTGAGTCGAATAAAGGGTGTCAAGTACCTTTTTGCCTTTCAAGGGGGAATGTGGAATTTCTCTTGAGATGCTGCATACAAAATTTCCTCATCTCGCATTGAGGGGATAATTTTGGGGTGTTTCTCGAGTTGCGGTGGGAAGCTGGGGGTGCTTCTCGAGTTGTGACGGGGACCTCAGGAACTCGTTGGGGTTGCTTCATGGAAGTCAGCTCTCCTTTGGTGTTGGAAGGGGAACTTCCGGTTTCCTCTCGAGCCCTTAAATGTGCAAAAAACTCGTCTAGAATTGAGTCCATAAAGTGTGTTCTCCTCTCAAAAGGGGAAGGCTGTGTGAGGGAACTTTCTGAGTCGAATAAAGGGTGTCAAGTACATTTTGCCTTTCAAGAGGGAATGTGGTATTTCTCTTGAGAGGCTCATCGCAAAATTTCCTCATCTCGCATGGAGGGGATAATTTTCGGGTGTTTCTCGAGTTGCGGCGGGAAGCTGGGGGTGCTTCTCGAGTTGCGACGAGGACCTGAGGAACTCGCTGGGGTTTCTTCAGGGATGTCAGGTCCCCTTTGGTGATGGAATGGGAACTTCCAGTTTCCTCTTGAGCCCTTAAATGTGCAGAGGGGCTCATCTCGAATTGAGTTCATAAAGTGTGTTCTCCTCTCCAAAGCGGACGGCTGTGTGAGGGAACTTTATGAGTCGATTAATGGGTGTCAAGTACCTTTTTGCCTTTGAAGAGGGAATGTGGTATTTCTCTTGAGATGCTGCATCGCAGAATTTCCTCCTCTCGCATTGAGGTTACAATTTGGGGTGTTTCTCGAGTTGCGGCGGGAAGCTGGGGGTGCTTATCGAGTTGCGCCAGGCACCTAAGGAACTCGTTGGGGTTGCTTCAGTGAAGTCAGGTCCCCTTTGGTGTTGGAGGGGAATCTTCTGGTTTCCTCTCGAGCCCTTAAATGTGCACAGGGCCTCATCTCGAATTGAGTCTATACAGTGTGTTTTCCACTCCAAAGGGGACGGCTGTGTGACGGAACTTTCTGAGTCGAAAAATGGTGTCAAGTAGGTTTTTCCCTTTCAAGAGCGAATGTGGTATTTCTCTTGAGATGCTGCATCGCAAAATTTCCTCATCTCGCATTGAGGGGATAATTTTGGGTTTTATCTCGAGTTGCAGTGGTAAGCTGGGAGTGCTTCTCGAGTTGCGACAGGGACCTCAGGAACTCCCTGGGGTTGCTTCAGGGAATTCAGTCCTCTTTGGTGTTGTAAGAGCAATTTCCGGTTTCCTCTCTAGCCCTTAAATGTGCACGGGGGCTCATCTCAAATTGAGTCCATAGAGTGTGTTCTACTCTCCAAAGGGGAAGGCTGTGTGAGGGAACTTTCTCAATCGAATAAAGGGTGTCAAGTAACTTTTTGCCTTTCAAGAGGGAATATGGTACTTTTCTTGAGATGCTGTATCGCAAAATTTCCTCATCTCGCATGGAGGGACTAATTTAGGGGTGTATCTCAAGTTGCGGCCGGAAGCTGGGGGTGTGTCTCGAGTTGCGACGAGGACCTCAGGAACTCGCTGGCGTTGTTTCAGGGAAGTCAGGTCCCCTTTGGTGTTGGAAGGGGAACTTCCGGTTTCCTCTCGAGCCCTTAAATGTGAACAGGGGCTCATCTCGAATTGAGTTCATAAGTGTGTTCTCCTCTCCAAAGGGGACTGCAGTGTGAGGGAACTTTCTGAGTCGAATAAAGGGTGTCAAGTAACTTTTTGCCTTTCAAGAGGGAATGTGGTATTTGTCTTGAGATTCTGCATCGCAAAATTTCCTCCTCTCGCATTGAGCGGATAATTTTGGGGTTTTTCTCCAGTTTCGGCGGGAAGCTGGGGGTGCTTCTCAAGTTGTGACGGTACCTCAGGAACTCGCTGGGGTTGCTTCAGGGAAGTCAGGTCCCCTTTGGTGTTGGAAAGGGAACTTCCGGTTTCCTCTCAAGCCCGTAATTGTGAACAGGGTCTCATCTCGAATTGAGTCCATAAAGTGTGTTCTCCTCTCCAAAGTGGACGGCTGTGTGAGGGAACTTTCTGAGTCGAATAAAGGGTGTCAAGTACCTTTTTGCCTTTCAAGAGGGAATATGGTATTTTTTTGAGATGCTGCATCGCAAAATTTCCTCATCTCGCATGGAGGGGATAATTTTGGGGTGTTTCTCGAGTTGTGGCGGGGACCTCAAGAACTCGCTTGGGTTGCTTCATTGAAGTCAGTTCCTCTTTGGTGTTGGAAGGGGAACTTCCGGTTTCCTCTGGAGCCCTTAAATGTTCACAGGGGCTCATCTCGAATTGAGTCCATAAAGTGTGTTCTCCTCTCCAAAGGTACGGCTGTGTGAGCGAACTTTCTGAGACATATAAAGGGTGTCAAGTACCTTTTTGCCTTTAAAGAGGGAATGTGGTATTTCCCTTGAGATGCTACATCGCAAAATTTCCTCATCTCGCATTGAGGGGATAATTTTGGAGTTTTTCTCCAGTTTCGGCGGGAAGCTGGGGGTGCTTCTCGAGATGCGACGGGACCTCAGCAACTCGCTGGGGTTGCTTCAGGGAAGTCAGATCACCTTTGGTGTTGGAAAGGGAACTTCCGGTTTCCTATTGAGCCCGTAAGGTGAACAGGGGCTCATCTCGAATTGAGTCCATAAAGTGTGTTCTCCTCCTCAAAGGGGACGGCTGTGTCAGGGAACTTTCTGAGTCGAATAAAGGGTGTCAAGTACCTTTTTGCCTTTCTAGAGGCAATGTGGTATTTCTCTTGAGATTCTTCATCGGAAAGTTTCCTCATGTCCCATTGAGTGGATAATTTTGGGCTGTTTCTCGAGTTGCGGCGGGAAGCTGGGGGTGCGTCTCGAGTTGCGACGGGGACCTCAAGAACTCGCTTGGGTTGCTTCATGGAAGTCAGTTCCTCTTTGGTGTTGGAAGGGGAACTTCCTGTTTCCTCTGGAGCCCTTAAATGTTCACAGGGGCTCATCTCGAATTGAGTCCATAAAGTGTGTTCTCCTCTCCAAAGGGACGGCTGTGTGAGCGAACTTTCTGAGACATATAAAGGGTGTCAAGTACCTTTTTGCCTTTAAAGAGGGAATGTGGTATTTCCCTTGAGATGCTACATCGCAAAATTTCCTCATCTCGCATTGAGGGGATAATTTTGGAGTTTTTCTCCAGTTTCGGCGGGAAGCTGGGGGTGCTTCTCGAGATGCGACGGGACCTCAGCAACTCGCTGGGGTTGCTTCAGGGAAGTCAGATCACCTTTGGTGTTAGAAAGGGAACTTCCGGTTTCCTATTGAGCCCGTAAGGTGAACAGGGGCTCATCTCGAATTGAGTCCATAAAGTGTGTTCTCCTCCTCAAAGGGGACGGCTGTGTCAGGGAACTTTCTGAGTCGAATAAAGGGTGTCAAGTACCTTTTTGCCTTTCTAGAGGCAATGTGGTATTTCTCTTGAGATTCTTCATCGGAAAGTTTCCTCATGTCCCATTGAGTGGATAATTTTGGGCTGTTTCTCGAGTTGCGGCGGGAAGCTGGGGGTGCGTCTCGAGTTGCGACGGGGACCTCAAGAACTTGCTTGGGTTGCTTCATGGAAGTCAGTTCCTCTTTGGTGTTGGAAGGGAAACTTCCTGTCTCCTCTGGAGCCCTTATGTGTGCACAGGGGCTCATCTCGAATTGAGTCCATAATGTGTGTTCTCCTCTCCAAAGTGGACGGCTGTGTGAGGCAAATTTCTGAGTCCAGTAAAGGGTGTCAAGTAACTTTTTGCCTTTCAAGAGGGAATGTGGTATTTCTCTTGAGATTCTGCATCGCAAAATTACCTCATCTCGCATTGAGGGGATGATTTTGGTGTTTTTCTCGAGTTTCGGTGGGAAGCTGGGGGTGCTTTTCGAGTTGCGACGGGGACCTCAGGAATTCGCTGGGGTTGCTTCAGGAGAGTCAGGTCCCTTTTGATTTTGGAAGGGGAAGTTCCGGTTTCCTCACGAGCCCTTAATTGTGAACGGGGGCTCATCTCGAATTGAGTTCATAAACTGTGTTTTCCTCTCCAAAGGGGACGGCTGTGTGAGGGAACTTTCTGAGTCGAATAAAGGGTTTCAATAACTTTTTGCCTTTCAAGAGGGAATGTGGTATTTCATTTGAGATGCTGCATTGTAAAATTTCCTCATCTAGCATGGAGGGGATAATTTTGGGGTTTTTCTCGAGTTTCGGAAGGAAGCTGGGAGTGCTTCTCGAGTTGCGACGGGGACCTCAGGAACTCGCTGGGGTTGCTTCAGGGAAGTCAGGTCCCCTTTGGTGTTTGAAGGGGAACCTCCGGTTTCCTCTCGAGCTCTTCAATGTCCACAAGGTCTCATCTCGAATTGAGTCCATAAAGTGTGTTCTCCTCTTGAAAGGGGACGGCTTTGTAAGGGAACTTTCTGAGTTGAATAAAGGGTGTGAAGTACCTCTTGGCCTTTCAAGAGAGAATGTGGTATTTCTCTTGAGAATCTGCATCGCAAAATTTCATCATCTCGCATTGAGGGGAAAATTTTCGGGTATTTCTCGAGTTGCGGCGGGAAGCTGGGGGTGCTTCTCGAATTGCGACGGGGACCTCAGGAACTTGCTGGGGTTGCTTCATGGAAGTCAGGTCCCCTTTTGTGTTGGAAGGGGAACATTCGCTTTCCTCTCGAGCCCTTAAATGTGAACAGGGTCTCATCTCGATTTGAGTCCATAAAGTGTGTTCTCCTCTCCAAAGGGGACGGCTATGCGAAGGAACTTTCTGAGTCGAATAAAGGGTGTCAAGAACCCTTTTGCCTTTCAAGAGGAAATGTGGTATTTCTCTTGAGATGCTGCATCGCCAAATTTCCTCATCTCACATTGAGGGGATAATTTTGGAGTGTTTCTCGAGTTGCGGCGGGAAGCTGGGGGTGCTTCTCGAGTTGCTACGGGGACGTAAGCAATTCGCTGGTGATGCTTCAGGGAAGGCAGGTCCCCTTTGGTGTTGAAGGGAACTTCCTGATTCCTCTCGAGCCCTTAAATGTGCACAGGGGCTCATCTCGAATTGAGTCTATAAAGTATGTTGCCCACTACGGCTGTATGAGGGAACTTTCTGAGTCGAATAAAGGGTGTCAAGTATCTTTTTGACTTTCAAGAGGGAATGTGTTATTTCTCTTGAGATGCTGCATCGCAAAATTTCCTCATCACGCATGGAGAGGATAATTTTGGGGTCATTCTCGAGTTGCGGCTGGAAGCTGTGGGTGCTTCTCGAGTTTCGACGGCGAACTCAGGAACTCGCTGGGGTTGCTTCAGGGACGTCAGGTCCCCTTTGGTGTTGGAAGGGGAACTTCCGGGTTTCTCTCGAGCCCTTAAATGTGCCAAGGGGCTCATCTCGTATTGAGTCCTTAAAGTGTGTTTTCCTGTCAAAGAAGACGGCTCTTTGAGGGAACTTTCTGAGTCGAATAAAGGGTGTCAAGTACCTTTTTGCCTTTCAAAAGGGAATGCGGTATTTCTCTTGAGATGCTGCATCGCAAAATTTCCTCATCTCGCATTGAGGGGATAATTTTGGGGTGTTTCTCGAGTTGCGGCGGGAAGCTGGGGGTGCTTCTCGAGTGGCAACGGGAACCTCAGGACCTTGCTCGGGTTTCTTCAGGGAAGTCAGGTCCCCTTTTTGTTGGAAGGGAAAATTTAGGTTTACTCTAGAGCCGTTAAATGAGAAGAGGGGCTCATCTCGAATTGAGTTCGTAAAGTATATTTTCCTCTCCAATGGGGATGGATGATAGTGAAATTTCTGCGTCCCAAAAAAGGGTGTCAAGAAAACTTTGCCTTTCAAGAGGGAAGGTGGTATTTCTCTTGAGATTCTGCAGCGCAAAATTTCCTCATCTCGCATTGAGGGGATAATTTTTTGGTGTTTCCCGAGTTGCGGCAGGAAGCTGGGGGTAAATCTCAATTTGCTACGGGGACCTCAGGAACTCGTTCGGGTCGCTTTAGGGAAGTCAGGTCCCCTTTGGTTTTGGAAGGGGAACTTCCGGTTTCCTCTAGAGCCCTTAAATGTGAACAGGGGCTCATCTGGAATTGAGTCCATAAAGTGTGTTCTCCTCTCCAAAGGGGATGGCTGTGTGAGGGAACTTTCTGAGTCGAATTAAGGGTGTCAAGTACCTTTTCGCCTTAAAGAGGGAATGTGGTATTTCTCTTGAGATTCTGCATCGCAAAATATCCTCATCTCGCATTTAAGGGATACTTTTGTGGTGTATCTCGAGTTGCGGCGGGCAGGTGGGGGTGCTTCTCGAGTTGCGACGGGGGCCTCAGGAACTCGCTGGGGTTGCTTCAGGGAAGTCAGGTCCCCTTTGCTGTTGGAAGGGGAACTTCCGGTTTGCTCTCAAGCCCATATATGTGAACAGGTGCTCATCTCGAATTGAGTCCATAAAGTGTGTTCTCCTCTCCAAAGGGGACAGCTGTTTGAGGGAACTTTCTGAGTCGAATAAAGGGTGTCAAATAAATTTTTGCCTTTTCAAAAGGGAATGTGGTATTTCTCTTGAGATTCTGCATCGCAAAATTTCCTCCCCTCACATTGAGGGGATAATTTTGTGGTTTTTCTCGATTTGCGGCGGGAAGCTGGGGGTGCTTCTCAGGTTGAGACGGGGACTTCAGGAACTCGCTCGGGTTGCTTCACAGAAGTCAGGACCCCTTTTTTGTTGGAAGGGGAACCTCCGGTTTACTCTCGAGCCGTTAATGGGAATAGGGGCTCATCTTGAATTGAGTCCATAAAATGTGTTCTCCTCTCCAATGGGGACTGATGTTAGTGAAATTTCTGAGTCGAATAAAGGGTGTCAAGTACCCATTGCCTTTCAAGCGGGAATGTGGTATTTCACTTGAGATTCTGCAGCGCAAAATTTCCTCATCTCGCATTGAGTCTATAATATTGTGGTGTTTCTATAGTTGCGGGGAAAAGCTGGGGGTACTACCTGAAGTGCGTCGGGGACCTCAGGAACTCGCTCGGGTTGATTCAGGGAAGTCAGGTCCCCTTTCGTTTTGGAATAGGAAAGTCCGGTTTACTCTGGAGCCGTTAAAAGGGAATAGGGCCTCCTCTGGAATTGAGTCCTTAAAATGTGTTCTCCTCTCCAACGGGGACGGCTGTGTGAGGGAACTTTTTGAGTCGCATAAAGGGTGTCAAGTACCCTTTTGCCTTTCAAGAGAGAATGTGATATTTCTCTTGAGATGCAGCACAAAATTTCCTCACCTCGCATTGCGGGGAAAATTTTGTGGTTTTTCTGTTGTTGCGGCGGGAAGCTGGGGTAACTGCTCGAGTTGTGACGGGGACCCCAGGAAGTCGCTCTGGTTGCTTCAGGGCAGTCAGGTCCCCATTGGAGTTGGAAGGGGAACTTCCGGTTTACTCTCGAGCCATTAAATGGGAATAGGGGCTCATCTCGTATTGAGTCCATAAAGTGTGTTCTCCTCTCCAAAGGGGACGGCTGTGTGAGGGAACTTTCTGAGTCGCAAAAAGGGTGTCCTGTACCCTTTTGCCTTGCAAGAAGGAATGTGGTATTTCTCTTGAAATTCTGCAGCGCAAAATTTCTTCATCTCGCATTGAGGGAATAATTCTGTGGTGTTTCTCGAGTTGCGGCGGGAATCTGGGGTTACATCTTGAGGTACGATGGGGACCGCAGGACCTTGCTCGGATTTCTACAGGAAGTCAGGTCCCCTTTTTGTTGGGAGGGAAAATTTAGGTTTACTCTAGAGCCGTTAAATGGGAATAGGGGCTCATCTAGAATTGGGTTCGTAAAGTATATTTTCCTCTACAATGGGGATGGATGATAGTGAAATATCTGCGTCCCAAAAAAGGGTGTCAAGAAACCTTTGCCTTTCAAGAGGGAAGGTGGTATTTCTCTTGAGATTCTGCAGCGCAAAATTTCCTCATCTCGCATTTAGGGGATAATTTTGGGGTGTTTCTCAAGTTGCGGCAAGAAGCTGGGGGTGTCGAGTTGCGACGGGGACCTCAGGAACTCGTTGGGGTTGCTTCAGGGAAGTCAGGTCCCCGTTTTTGTTGGAAGTGGAACTTCGAATTTCCTCTCGAGCCCGTAATTGTGAACAGGGGCTCATCTCGAATTGAGTCCATAAAGTGTGTTCTCTCCAAATGGGACGGCTGTGTGAGGGAACTTTCGGAGTCGAATAAACGGTGTCAAGTACCTTTTTGCCTTTCAAGAGGAATGTGGTATTTCTCTTGAGATACTGCATCGCAAAATTTCCACCTCTCGCATTGAGGGGGTAATTTTGGGGTGTTTCTCGGGTTGCGGCGGGAAGCTGGGAGTGTTTTTCGAGTTGCGACGGGGACCTAAGGAACTCGCTGGGGTTGCTTCAGGGGAGTCAGGTCCCCTTTGGTGTTGGAAGGGTAACTTCCTGTTTCCTCTCGAACTCTTAAATGTGCACACTGCTCATCTCGAATTGAGTCCATAAAGTGTGTTCTCCTCTCCAAAGGGGACGGCTCTGTAAGGGAACTTTCTCAGTCGAATAAAGGGTGTCAAGTACCTTTTTTCCTTTCAAGAGGGAATGTGGTATTTCTCTTGAGATTCTGCATCGCAAAATTTCCTACTCTCGCATTGAGGGGATAATTTTGGGGTGTTTCTCGAGTTTCGGCGGGAAGCTGGGGGTGCTTCTCGATTTGCGACGGGTTCTTCAGTTACTCGCTGGGGTTGCTTCAGGGAAGTCAGGTCCCCTTTGGTGTTGGAAGGGAAACTTCCGGTTTCCTCTCGAGCCCTTAAATGTGAACAGGGGCTCATCTCGAATTGAGTCCATAAAGGGTGCTCTCCTCTCCAAAGGGGACGGCTGTGTGAGGGAACTTTCTGAGTCGAATAAAGGGTGTCAAATACCTTTTTGCCTTTCAAGACGGAATGTGGTATTTCTCTTGAGATTCTGCATCGCATAATTTCTTCATCTCGCATTGAGGGGCTAATTTCGGGGTGTTTCTCGAGTTTCAGTGGGAAGCTGGGGTGCTTCTCCAGTTCCGACGGGGACCTCACGAACTCGCTGGGGTTGCTTCAGGGAAGTCACTTCCCCTTTGGTGTTGGAAGCGGAACTTCCGGTTTCCTCTCGAGCCTTTAAATGTGCACAGGGACTCATCTCAAATTGAGTCCACAAACTGTATTCTCCTCTCCAAAGGGGACGGCTGTGTGACGGAACTTTCTGAGTCGAATAAAGGGTGTCAAGTACCTTTTTGCCTTTCAAGGGGGAATGTGGAATTTCTCTTGAGATGCTGCATACAAAATTTCCTCATCTCGCATTGAGGGGATAATTTTGGGGTGTTTCTCGAGTTGCGGTGGGAAGCTGGGGGTGCTTCTCGAGTTGTGACGGGGACCTCAGGAACTCGTTGGGGTTGCTTCATGGAAGTCAGCTCTCCTTTGGTGTTGGAAGGGGAACTTCCGGTTTCCTCTCGAGCCCTTAAATGTGCAAAAAACTCGTCTAGAATTGAGTCCATAAAGTGTGTTCTCCTCTCAAAAGGGGAAGGCTGTGTGAGGGAACTTTCTGAGTCGAATAAAGGGTGTCAAGTACATTTTGCCTTTCAAGAGGGAATGTGGTATTTCTCTTGAGAGGCTCATCGCAAAATTTCCTCATCTCGCATGGAGGGGATAATTTTCGGGTGTTTCTCGAGTTGCGGCGGGAAGCTGGGGGTGCTTCTCGAGTTGCGACGAGGACCTGAGGAACTCGCTGGGGTTTCTTCAGGGATGTCAGGTCCCCTTTGGTGATGGAATGGGAACTTCCAGTTTCCTCTTGAGCCCTTAAATGTGCAGAGGGGCTCATCTCGAATTGAGTTCATAAAGTGTGTTCTCCTCTCCAAAGCGGACGGCTGTGTGAGGGAACTTTATGAGTCGATTAATGGGTGTCAAGTACCTTTTTGCCTTTGAAGAGGGAATGTGGTATTTCTCTTGAGATGCTGCATCGCAGAATTTCCTCCTCTCGCATTGAGGTTACAATTTGGGGTGTTTCTCGAGTTGCGGCGGGAAGCTGGGGGTGCTTATCGAGTTGCGCCAGGCACCTAAGGAACTCGTTGGGGTTGCTTCAGTGAAGTCAGGTCCCCTTTGGTGTTGGAGGGGAATCTTCTGGTTTCCTCTCGAGCCCTTAAATGTGCACAGGGCCTCATCTCGAATTGAGTCTATACAGTGTGTTTTCCACTCCAAAGGGGACGGCTGTGTGACGGAACTTTCTGAGTCGAAAAATGGTGTCAAGTAGGTTTTTCCCTTTCAAGAGCGAATGTGGTATTTCTCTTGAGATGCTGCATCGCAAAATTTCCTCATCTCGCATTGAGGGGATAATTTTGGGTTTTATCTCGAGTTGCAGTGGTAAGCTGGGAGTGCTTCTCGAGTTGCGACAGGGACCTCAGGAACTCCCTGGGGTTGCTTCAGGGAATTCAGTCCTCTTTGGTGTTGTAAGAGCAATTTCCGGTTTCCTCTCTAGCCCTTAAATGTGCACGGGGGCTCATCTCAAATTGAGTCCATAGAGTGTGTTCTACTCTCCAAAGGGGAAGGCTGTGTGAGGGAACTTTCTCAATCGAATAAAGGGTGTCAAGTAACTTTTTGCCTTTCAAGAGGGAATATGGTACTTTTCTTGAGATGCTGTATCGCAAAATTTCCTCATCTCGCATGGAGGGACTAATTTAGGGGTGTATCTCAAGTTGCGGCCGGAAGCTGGGGGTGTGTCTCGAGTTGCGACGAGGACCTCAGGAACTCGCTGGCGTTGTTTCAGGGAAGTCAGGTCCCCTTTGGTGTTGGAAGGGGAACTTCCGGTTTCCTCTCGAGCCCTTAAATGTGAACAGGGGCTCATCTCGAATTGAGTTCATAAGTGTGTTCTCCTCTCCAAAGGGGACTGCAGTGTGAGGGAACTTTCTGAGTCGAATAAAGGGTGTCAAGTAACTTTTTGCCTTTCAAGAGGGAATGTGGTATTTGTCTTGAGATTCTGCATCGCAAAATTTCCTCCTCTCGCATTGAGCGGATAATTTTGGGGTTTTTCTCCAGTTTCGGCGGGAAGCTGGGGGTGCTTCTCAAGTTGTGACGGTACCTCAGGAACTCGCTGGGGTTGCTTCAGGGAAGTCAGGTCCCCTTTGGTGTTGGAAAGGGAACTTCCGGTTTCCTCTCAAGCCCGTAATTGTGAACAGGGTCTCATCTCGAATTGAGTCCATAAAGTGTGTTCTCCTCTCCAAAGTGGACGGCTGTGTGAGGGAACTTTCTGAGTCGAATAAAGGGTGTCAAGTACCTTTTTGCCTTTCAAGAGGGAATATGGTATTTTTTTGAGATGCTGCATCGCAAAATTTCCTCATCTCGCATGGAGGGGATAATTTTGGGGTGTTTCTCGAGTTGTGGCGGGGACCTCAAGAACTCGCTTGGGTTGCTTCATTGAAGTCAGTTCCTCTTTGGTGTTGGAAGGGGAACTTCCGGTTTCCTCTGGAGCCCTTAAATGTTCACAGGGGCTCATCTCGAATTGAGTCCATAAAGTGTGTTCTCCTCTCCAAAGGTACGGCTGTGTGAGCGAACTTTCTGAGACATATAAAGGGTGTCAAGTACCTTTTTGCCTTTAAAGAGGGAATGTGGTATTTCCCTTGAGATGCTACATCGCAAAATTTCCTCATCTCGCATTGAGGGGATAATTTTGGAGTTTTTCTCCAGTTTCGGCGGGAAGCTGGGGGTGCTTCTCGAGATGCGACGGGACCTCAGCAACTCGCTGGGGTTGCTTCAGGGAAGTCAGATCACCTTTGGTGTTGGAAAGGGAACTTCCGGTTTCCTATTGAGCCCGTAAGGTGAACAGGGGCTCATCTCGAATTGAGTCCATAAAGTGTGTTCTCCTCCTCAAAGGGGACGGCTGTGTCAGGGAACTTTCTGAGTCGAATAAAGGGTGTCAAGTACCTTTTTGCCTTTCTAGAGGCAATGTGGTATTTCTCTTGAGATTCTTCATCGGAAAGTTTCCTCATGTCCCATTGAGTGGATAATTTTGGGCTGTTTCTCGAGTTGCGGCGGGAAGCTGGGGGGTCGTCTCGAGTTGCGACGGGGACCTCAAGAACTCGCTTGGGTTGCTTCATGGAAGTCAGTTCCTCTTTGGTGTTGGAAGGGGAACTTCCTGTTTCCTCTGGAGCCCTTAAATGTTCACAGGGGCTCATCTCGAATTGAGTCCATAAAGTGTGTTCTCCTCTCCAAAGGGACGGCTGTGTGAGCGAACTTTCTGAGACATATAAAGGGTGTCAAGTACCTTTTTGCCTTTAAAGAGGGAATGTGGTATTTCCCTTGAGATGCTACATCGCAAAATTTCCTCATCTCGCATTGAGGGGATAATTTTGGAGTTTTTCTCCAGTTTCGGCGGGAAGCTGGGGGTGCTTCTCGAGATGCGACGGGACCTCAGCAACTCGCTGGGGTTGCTTCAGGGAAGTCAGATCACCTTTGGTGTTAGAAAGGGAACTTCCGGTTTCCTATTGAGCCCGTAAGGTGAACAGGGGCTCATCTCGAATTGAGTCCATAAAGTGTGTTCTCCTCCTCAAAGGGGACGGCTGTGTCAGGGAACTTTCTGAGTCGAATAAAGGGTGTCAAGTACCTTTTTGCCTTTCTAGAGGCAATGTGGTATTTCTCTTGAGATTCTTCATCGGAAAGTTTCCTCATGTCCCATTGAGTGGATAATTTTGGGCTGTTTCTCGAGTTGCGGCGGGAAGCTGGGGGTGCGTCTCGAGTTGCGACGGGGACCTCAAGAACTTGCTTGGGTTGCTTCATGGAAGTCAGTTCCTCTTTGGTGTTGGAAGGGAAACTTCCTGTCTCCTCTGGAGCCCTTATGTGTGCACAGGGGCTCATCTCGAATTGAGTCCATAATGTGTGTTCTCCTCTCCAAAGTGGACGGCTGTGTGAGGCAAATTTCTGAGTCCAGTAAAGGGTGTCAAGTAACTTTTTGCCTTTCAAGAGGGAATGTGGTATTTCTCTTGAGATTCTGCATCGCAAAATTACCTCATCTCGCATTGAGGGGATGATTTTGGTGTTTTTCTCGAGTTTCGGTGGGAAGCTGGGGGTGCTTTTCGAGTTGCGACGGGGACCTCAGGAATTCGCTGGGGTTGCTTCAGGAGAGTCAGGTCCCTTTTGATTTTGGAAGGGGAAGTTCCGGTTTCCTCACGAGCCCTTAATTGTGAACGGGGGCTCATCTCGAATTGAGTTCATAAACTGTGTTTTCCTCTCCAAAGGGGACGGCTGTGTGAGGGAACTTTCTGAGTCGAATAAAGGGTTTCAATAACTTTTTGCCTTTCAAGAGGGAATGTGGTATTTCATTTGAGATGCTGCATTGTAAAATTTCCTCATCTAGCATGGAGGGGATAATTTTGGGGTTTTTCTCGAGTTTCGGAAGGAAGCTGGGAGTGCTTCTCGAGTTGCGACGGGGACCTCAGGAACTCGCTGGGGTTGCTTCAGGGAAGTCAGGTCCCCTTTGGTGTTTGAAGGGGAACCTCCGGTTTCCTCTCGAGCTCTTCAATGTCCACAAGGTCTCATCTCGAATTGAGTCCATAAAGTGTGTTCTCCTCTCCCACGGGGATGGCTGTGTGAGGGAAATTTCTGAGTCGATAAAGGGTTTCAAGTAACTTTTTGCCTTTCAAGAGGGAATGTGGTATTTCTATTGAGATGCTGCATCGCAAAATTTTCTCCTCTCTCATTGAGGGGATAATTTTGGGGATTTTCTCCAGTTTCGGCGGGAAGCTGGTGGTGCTCCTCGAGATGCGATGGGACCTCAGGAACTCGCTGGGTTTGCTTTAGGGTAGTCAGGTCCTCTTTGGTGTTGAAAAGGGAACTTCCGGTTTCCTATCGAGCCCGTAATTGTGAACAGGGTCTCATCTCTAATTGAATCCATAAAGTGTGTTCTCCTCTCCAAAGGGGACGGCTGCGTGAGGGAACTATCTGAGTCGAATAAAGGCTGTCAAGTACCTTTTTGCCTTTCAAGAGGCAACGTGGTATTTCTCTTCAGATTCTGCATCGGAAATTTTCCTCATGTCGCATTGAGTGGATTATTTTGTGTTGTTTCTCGAGTTGCGGCGGGAAGCTGGTGGTGATTCTCTAGTTGCGATGGGTACCTCAGGAACTCGCTGGGGTAGCTTCAGGGAAGTCAGGTCCTGTTTGTTGTAGGAAGGGGAACTTCCGGTTTCCTCTCGGGCTCTTAAATGTGCACAGGGTCTCATCTCGAATTGAGTCGATAAGTGTGTTCTCCTCTCCAAATGGGACGGCTGTGTTAGGAAACTTTCTGAGTCGAAAAAGGGTGTCAAGTATCTTTTTCCCTTTCAAGAGGGAATGTGGTATTTCTCTTGAGATGCTGCATTGCAAAATTTCCTCATCTCGCATTGAGGGGATAATTTTGGGGGTGTTTCTCGAGTTGCGGGGGGAAGCTGGGAGTGCTTCTCGAGTTGCGACGGGGACCTCAGGAACTCGCTGTGGTTGCTTCAGGGAAGTCAGGTCCCCTTTGGTGTTGGAAGGGCAACTTCCAGTTTCCTCTCGAGCCCTTAAATGTGCACAGGGGCTCATCTCGAATTGAGTCCATAAAGTGTGTTCTGCGCTCCAAAGGGGACGGCTGTCTGAGGGAACTTTCTGAGTCGAATAAAGGGTGTCAAGTAACTTTTTGCCTTTCAAGATGGAATGTGGTATTTCTCTTGAGATGCTGCATCCCAAATTTTCTCAACTCGCATTGAGGGGATAATTTTGATCTGCTTCTCGAGTTGCGGCGGGAATCTCGGGGTGCTTCTCGAGTTACGACGGGGACCTCAGGAACTCGCTAGGGTTGCTTCAGGGAAGTCAGGTCCCCTTTGGTGTTGGAAGGGGAACTTGTGGTTTCCTCTCTAGTTCTTAAATGTGCACAGGGGCTCATCTCGAATTGAGTCCATAAAGCGTGTTATCCTCTCCAAGGGGACGGCTGTGTGAGGGAACTTTCTGAGTCGAATAAAGGGTATCAAGTACCGTTTTGCTTTCAAGAGGGAATGTGTTATTTCTCTTTAGATGCTGCACCGCAAAATTTCCTCATCTCGCATGGAGGAGACAATTTTGTGGTGTTTCTCGTGTTGTGGCAGGAAGCTGGGGGTGCTTCTCGAGTTGCGACGGGGACCTGAGAAACTCGCTGGGGTTGCTTCAGGGCAGTCAGGTACCCTTTGTTGTAGGAAGGGGAACTTCCGGTTTCCTCTCGGGCCCTTAAATGTGCACAGGGTCTCATCTCGAATTGATTCGATAAGTGTGTTCTCCTCTCCAAATGGGACGGCTGTGTTAGGAAACTTTCTGAGTCGAAAAAGGGTGTCAAGTATCTTTTTCCCTTTCAAGAGGGAATGTGGTATTTCTCTTGAGATGCTGCATTGCAAAATTTTCTCATCTCGCATTGAGGGGATAATTTTGGGGTGTTTCTCGAGTTGCGGCGGGAAGCTGGGAGTGCTTCTCGAGTTGCGACGGGGACCTCAGGAACTCGCTGGGGTTGCTTCAGGGAAGTCAGGTCCCCTTTGGTGTTGGAAGGGAAACTTCCAGTTTCCTGTAGAGCCCTTAAATGTGAACAGGATGTCATCATGAATTGAGTCCATAAAGTGTGTTCTCCTCTCCAAAGGGGACGGCTGTGTGATGGAACTTTCTGAGTCGAATAAAGGGTGTCAAGTACCTTTTTGCCTTTCAAGGGGGAATGTGGAATTTCTCTTGAGATGCTGCATACAAAATTTCCTCATCTCGCATTGAGGGGATAATTTTGGGGTGTTTCTCGAGTTGCGGTGGGAAGCTGGGGGTGCTTCTCGAGTTGTGACGGGGACCTCAGGAACTCGTTGGGGTTGCTTCATGGAAGTCAGCTCTCCTTTGGTGTTGGAAGGGGAACTTCCGGTTTCCTCTCGAGCCCTTAAATGTGCAAAAAACTCATCTAGAATTGAGTCCATAAAGTGTGTTCTCCTCTCAAAAGGGGAAGGCTGTGTGAGGGAACTTTCTGAGTCGAATAAAGGGTGTCAAGTACATTTTGCCTTTCAAGAGGGAATGTGGTATTTCTCTTGAGAGGCTCATCGCAAAATTTCCTCATCTCGCATGGAGGGGATAATTTTCGGGTGTTTCTCGAGTTGCGGCGGGAAGCTGGGGGTGCTTCTCGAGTTGCGATGAGGACCTGAGGAACTCGCTGGGGTTTCTTCAGGGATGTCAGGTCCCCTTTGGTGATGGAATGGGAACTTCCAGTTTCCTCTTGAGCCCTTAAATGTGCAGAGGGGCTCATCTCGAATTGAGTTCATAAAGTGTGTTCTCCTCTCCAAAGCGGACGGCTGTGTGAGGGAACTTTATGAGTCGATTAATGGGTGTCAAGTACCTTTTTGCCTTTGAAGAGGGAATGTGGTATTTCTCTTGACATGCTGCATCGCAGAATTTCCTCCTCTCGCATTGAGGTTACAATTTGGGGTGTTTCTCGAGTTGCGGCGGGAAGCTGGGGGTGCTTATCGAGTTGCGCCAGGCACCTAAGGAACTCGTTGGGGTTGCTTCAGTGAAGTCAGGTCCCCTTTGGTGTTGGAGGGGAATCTTCTGGTTTCCTCTCGAGCCCTTAAATGTGCACAGGGCCTCATCTCGAATTGAGTCTATACAGTGTGTTTTCCACTCCAAAGGGGACGGCTGTGTGACGGAACTTTCTGAGTCGAAAAATGGTGTCAAGTAGGTTTTTCCCTTTCAAGAGCGAATGTGGTATTTCTCTTGAGATGCTGCATCACAAAATTTCCTCATCTCGCATTGAGGGGATAATTTTGGGTTTTATCTCGAGTTGCAGTGGTAAGCTGGGAGTGCTTCTCGAGTTGCGACAGGGACCTCAGGAACTCCCTGGGGTTGCTTCAGGGAATTCAGTCCTCTTTGGTGTTGTAAGAGCAATTTCCGGTTTCCTCTCTAGCCCTTAAATGTGCACGGGGGCTCATCTCAAATTGAGTCCATAAACTGTGTTCTCCTCTCCAAAGGGGACGGCTGTGTTAGGAAACTTTCTGAGTCGAAAAAGGGTGTCAAGTATCTTTTTCCCTTTCAAGAGGGAATGTGGTATTTCCCTTGAGATGCTGCATTGCAAAATTTCCTCATCTAGCATTGAGAGGATAATTTTGGGGTGTTTCTCTAGTTGCGGCAGGAAGCTGGGAGTGCTTCTCGAGTTGCGACGGGGACCTCAGGAACTCGCTGGGGTTGCATCAGGGAAGTCAGGTCCCCTTTGGTGTTGGAAGGGCAACTTCCGGTTTCCTCTCGAGCCCCTAAATGTGCACAGGGGCTCATCTCGAATTGAGTCCATAAAGTGTGTTCTCCTCTCCAAAAGGGACGGCTGTGTGAGGGAACTTTCTGAGTTGAATAAAGGGTGTCAAGTACCTTTTTGCCTTTCAAGAGGGAATGTGGTATTTCTCTTGAGATTTTGCATCGCTAAATTTCCTCAATCGCATTGAGGGGATAATTTTGGTGTTTTTTTCGAGTTGCGGCGGGAAGCTGGGGGTGCATCTCGAATTGTGACGCAGTCCTCAGGAACGCGCTGTGGTTTCTTCAGGGAAGTCAGGTCCCATTTGGTGTTGGAAGGGGAACTTCCGGTTTCCTCTCGAGCCCTTAAATGTTCACAGGGGCTCATCTCGAATTGAGTCCATAAGGTGTATTCTCCTCTCCAAAGGGGACGGCTGTGTGAGGGAACTTTCTGAGTCGAATAAAGGGTGTCAAGTACCTTTTTGCCTTTCAAGAAGGAATGTGATATTTCTCTTGAGATGCTGAATTGCAAAATTTCCTCATCTCGCATTGAGGGGATAATTTTGGGGTGCTTCTCGAGTTGCGGTCGGAAGCTTGGGGTGCTTCTCCAGTTGCGACGGGGACCTCAGGTACTCGCTGGGGTTGCTTCAGGAAAGTCAGTTCCCCTTTGATGTTCGATGGGGAACTTTCGGTTTCCTCTCGAGCCCATAAATGTGTACAGGGGCTCATCTCGAATTGAGTCCATAAAGTGTGTTCTCCTCTCAAAGGGGACGGCACTATGAGTAAACTTTCTGAATCAAATAAAGGGTGTCAAGTACCTTTTTGCCTTTCAAGAGGGAATGTGGTATTTCTCTTGAGATGCTGCATCGCAAAATTTCCTCACATCGTATTGAGGGGATAATTTGGTGGTTTGTCTCGAGTTGCGGCGGGAAGCTGGGGATGCTTCCCGAGTTGCTACGGGGACCTCAGGAACTGGCTGTGGTTGCTTAAGGGAATCAGGTCCCCTTTTGTGTTGAAAGGGGAACTTCCAATTTCCTCTCGAGCGCTTAAAAGTACACAGGGGCTCATCACGAATTGAGTCCATAAAGTGTGTTTTCCTCTCCAAAGCGTGCGGCTGTGTTAGGGAACTTTCTGAGTCGAAGAAAGAGTGTCAAGTACATTTTAGCCTTTCAAGAGGGAATGTGGTATTACTTTTGAGATGGTGCATCGCAAAATTTCATCATCTCACATTGAAGGGATAATTTTTGGGGTGTTTATCGAGTTGCGGCGGGAAGCTCGGGGTGCTTCTCGTGTTGCGACGGGGACCTCAGGAACTCGATGGGGTTGCTTCAGATAAGTCAGGTCCCCTTTGGTGTTGGAAGGGGATCTTCCGGTTTCCTCTGGAGCCCTTTAATGGGCACAGGGTCTCATATCGAATTGAGTCCATAAAGGGTGTTCTCCTCTCTAAAGGGGACGCCTGTGTGAGGGAACTTTCTGATTTGAATAAAGGGTGTCAAGAACCTTTTTGCCTTTCAAGAGGGAAGGTGGTATTTCTCTTCAGATACTGCATCGCAAAATTTCCTCATCTCGCATTCACGGGATAATTTTGGGGTGTATCTCGAGTTGCAGCGGGAAACTGGGAGTGCTTCTCGAGTTGCGACTGGGACCTCAGGAACTCGCTGGGGTTACTTCAGGGAATTCAGTCCCCTTTGGTGTTGTAAGAGCAATTTCCGGTTTCCTCTCTAGCCCTTAAATGTGCACGGGGGCTCATCTCAAATTGAGTCCATAAAGTGTGTTTTCCTCTCCAAAGGGGACGGCTGTGTGAGGGAACTTTCTGAGTCGAATAAAGGGTGTCAAGTACCTTTTTTCCTTTCAAGAAGGAATGTGATATTTCTCTTGAGATACTTAATTGCAAAATTTTCTCATCTCGCATTGAGGGGATAATTTTGGGGTGTTTCTCGAGTTGCGTTGGGAAGCTGGGGGTGCTTCTCCATTTGAGACGGGGACCTCAGGAACTCGCTGGGGCTGCTTCAGGTTAGTGAGTTCCCCTTTGGTGTTGGAGGGTAATCTTCCCGTTTCCTCCCGAGCCCTTAAATGTGCACAGGGTCTCATCTCGAATTGAATTCATAAAGTGTGTTCTCCTCTCCAATGGGGACGGCTGTGTGAGGGAACTTTCTGAGTCGAATAAAGGGTTTCAAGTACGTTTTTGCCTTTCAAGAGGGAATGTGGTATTTTTTTTGAGATGCTGCATCGCAAAATTTCCTCATCTCGCATTGAGGGGATAATTTTGGGTTGTTTCTCGAGTTGCTGCGGGAAGCTGGGAGTGCTTCTCGGGTTGCGACGGGGACCTCAGGAACTCGCTGGGGTTGCTTCACGGAATTCAGTCCCCTTTTGGTGTTGGAAGGGGAATTTCCGGTTTCCTCTCGAGCCCTTAAATGTGCACAGGGGCTCATCATGAATTGAGTCCATAAAGTGTGTTCTCCTCTCCAAAGGGGACGACTGTGTGAGGGAACTTTCTGAGTTGAAAAAAGGGTGTCAAGTACCTTTTTTCCTTTCAAGAGGGAATATGCTATTTCTCTTGAGATGCTGCAACGCAAAATTTCATCATCTCGCATGGAGGGGATAATTTTGGGGTGTTTCTCCAGTTGTGGCGGGAAGCAGGGTGTGCTTCTCGAGTTGCGACGGGGATCTCAGGAACTCGCTGAGGTTGCTTCAGGGAAGTCAGGTCCCCTTTTGTGTTGGAAGGGGAACTTCCGTTTTCCTCTCGAGCCCTTAAATGTGCACAGGGGCTCATCTCGAATTGAGTCCATAAAATGTGTTCTTCTCCCCAAAGGGGACGGCTATGTGAGGGAACTTTCTGAATCGAATAAAGGGTGTCAAGTACCTTTTTGCCTTTCAAGTGGAAATGTGGTATTTCTCTTGAGATGCTGCATCGCAAATTTTTCCTGAATCGCATTGAGGGGATAATTTTGGTGTGTTTCTCGAGGTGCGGCGGGACGCTGCGGCTGCTTCTCCAGTTGCGAAGGGGACCTCAGGAACTCGCTGAGGTTGCTTCAGGGAAGTCACGTCCCCTTTGGTGTTGGAAGGGAAACTTCCGGTTTACTCTCGAGCCCTTAAATGTGCACAGGGGCTCATCTCGAATTGAGTCCATAAAGTGTGTTCTGCGCTCCAAAGGGGACGGCTGTGTGAGGGAACTTTCTGAGTCGAATAAAGGGTGTCAAGTACCTTTTTGCCTTTCAAGACGGAATGTGGTATTTCTCTTGAGATGCTGCATCCCAAATTTCCTCATCGCATTGAGGGGATAATTTTGATGTGCTTCTCGAGTTGCGGCGGGAATCTCGCGGTGCTTCTCGAGTTACGACGGGGACCTCAGGAACTCGCTGGGGTTGCTTCAGGGAAGTCAGGTCCCCTTTGGTGTTGGAAGGGGAACTTGTGGTTTCCTCTCTAATTCTTAAATGTGCACAGTGGCTCATCTCGAATTGAGTTCATAAAGTGTGTTCTCCTCTCCAAAGGGGACGGCTGTGTGAGGGAACTTTCTGAGTCGATTAATGGGTGTCAAGTACTTTTTTGCCTTTCAAGAGGGAATGTGGTATTTCTCTTGAGATGCTGCATCGCAGAATTTCCTCCTCTAGCATTGAGGTTACACTTTGGGGTGTTTCTCGAGTCGCGGCGGGAAGCTGGGGGTGCTTCTCGAGTTGCCCCGGGGACCTCAGGAACTAGTTGGGGTTGCTTCAGGGAAGTCAAGTCCCCTTTGGTGTTGGAGGGGAATCTTCCGGTTTCCTCTCGAACCCTTAAATGTGCACAGGGCCTCATCTCGAACTGAGTCTATAAAGTGTGTTTTCCTCTCCAAAGGGGACGGCTGTGTGAGGGAAATTTCTGAGTCGAATAAATGGTGTCAAGTAGGTTTTTCCCTTTCAAGAGGGAATGTGGTATTTCTCTTGAGATGCTGCATCGCAAAATTTCCTCATCTCGCATTCAGGGGATAATTTTGGGTTTTATCTCGAGTTGCAGCGGTAAGCTGGGAGTGCTTCTCGAGTTGCGACGGGGACTTCAGGAACTCGCTGGGGTTGCTTCAGGGAATTCAGTCCCCTTTGGTGTTGTAAGAGCAATTTCAGGTTTCCTCTCTAGCCCTTAAATGTGCACAGGGGCTCATCTCAAATTGAGTCCATAAACTGTGTTCTCCTCTGCAAAGGGGACGGCTGTGTGAGGGAACTTTCTGAGTCGAATAAAGGGTGTCAAGTACCGTTTTGCTTTCAAGAGGGAATGTGTTATTTCTCTTTAGATGATGCATCGCACAATTTCCTCATCTCGCATGGAGAAGATAATTTTGTGGTGTTTCTCGAGTTTCGGCGAGAAGCTGGGGCTGCTTCTCGAGTTGCGACAGGGACCTGAGGAACTCGCTGGGGTTGCTTCAGGGGAGTCAGGTACCCTTTGGTGTAGGAAGGGGAACTTCCGGTTTCCTCTCGGGCCCTTAATTGTGCACAGGGGCTCATCTCGAATTGAGTCGATAAGTGTGTTCTCCTCTCCAAATGGGACGACTGTGTTAGGAAACTTTCTGAGTCGAAAAAGGGTGTCAAGTATCTTTTTCCCTTTCAAGAGGGAATGTGGTATTTCTCTTGAGATGCTGCACTGCAAAATTTCCTCATCTCGCATTGAGGGGATAATTTTGGGGTGTTTCTCGAGTTGCGGCGGGAAGCTGGGGGTGCTTCTCGAGTTGCTACGGGGACCTCAGGAACTCGCTGGGGTTGCTTCTGGGAAGTCAGGTCCCCTTTGGTGTTGGAAGGGCAACTTCCGGTTTCCTCTCGAGCCCCTAAATGTCACAGGGGCTCATCTCGAATTGAGTCCATAAAGTGTGTTCTCCTCTCAAAGGGGACGGCTGTGTGAGGGAACTTTCTGAGTGAATAAGGGGTGTCAAGTACCTTTTTGGCTTTCAAGAGGGAATTTGGTATTTCTCTTGAGATCCTGCATCGCAGAATTTCCTCCTCTCACTTTGAGGTTACAATTTCGGGTGTTTCTCGAGTTGCGGCGGGAATTGGGGTTCTTCACGAGTTGCAACGGGGACCTTAGGAACTCGCTGGGGCTGCTTCAGGGTAGTGAGTTCCCTTTGGTGTTGGAGGGGAGTCTTCCCGTTTCCTCCCGAGCCCTTAAATGTGCACAGGGTCTCATCTCGAATTGAGTTCATAAAGTGTGTTCTCCTCTCCAATGCGGACGGCTGTGTGAGGGAACTTTCTGAGTCCAATAAAGGGTGTCAAGTACGTTTTTGCCTTTCAAGAGGGAATGTGGTATTTATTTTGAGATGCTGCATCGCAAAATTTCCTCATCTCGCATTGAGGGGATAATTTTGTTGTGTCTCGAGTTTCGGCTTGGGTCTGGGGATACTTCTCAAGTTGCAGCGTGAACCTCAGGAACTCCTTCGTGATGCTTCAGGGAAGTCAAGTCCCCTTTTTTTGGAAGTGGAACTTCCGGATTACTCTTGAGCCCTTAAATGGGAATAGGTTTTCTTCTAGATTTGAGTCCATAAAGTGTGTTCTCCGCTCCAATAAGTACAGGTGTTAGGAAACTATCTGAATCGCATAAAGTGTGTCAAGGGCCCTTTGCCTTTCAAGCGGGAATGTGGGATTTCTATTTAATTGTGCAGTGCAAAATTTCCTCATCTCACATTGAGCGGATAATTTTTGGTGTATCCACTTTTGAGGCGGGATGCTGGGGGTACTACCTGAGTTGCCACGGGGACCTCAGGAACTCACTGGGGTTGATTCAGGTTTGTTAGTCACCCTTTTCTATTGGAACGGGAATTTCGGTATTACTCTCGAGGCGTTAAATGGGAATAGGGCGTCTTCCCAAGTTGAGTCCATAAATTGTGTTCTCCTCTCCAATGGGGATGGCTGTGTGAGGGAATTTTCTGAGTCGCATAAAGGGTGTCAAATACAGTTTTGCCTTTCCAGCGGAACGTGGGATTTCTCTTGAATTGTGCAGCGGAATATTTTCCTGATCTCGCATTGAGGGGATAATTTTGTGCTGTTTCTAGAGTTGTGGCGGGAACCTGGTTGAAGTTCTCAGGTAGTGAAGAGGAGTTCAGGAATTCTCTCTGGCTGCTTCAGGGAAGTCAGGAACCCTTTTGTGTTGAAAGGGGAATTTCAGGATTACTGTTGAGCCTTTAAATGGGAATAGGGCCTCTTCTCGAGTTAAGTCCATAAAGTGTGTTCTCCTCTCCAATGGGGACGACTGTTTGAGGGAATTTTTTGAGTCTCACCCGGCTGTGCAAACGGGAGAAATACCAGCCCCACCAGCGCAGACACGAGTTTTGCCGGCCCAGGCGGCTGAGACGCCAGAGACATGGGCCTTGCCGGCGCAGACGCGAGAGAGGGCTTCCCCACCCGCGCAGATGGAAGAGAACCCGGCCCCGCCCGCGCAGACTCGAGAGACCTCGGCCCCGCCCGCTCAGACGCTATTGTTGCTGGCACAGCCCGCACAGAGGCAAGAGAAGCCGGCCCCCGCCTGCGCAGATGCGAGAGACCCTTGCCCAGCCCGCGCAAAAGCGAGAGACCCCGGCCCCGCCCGCCCAGATGGGAGAGACCCCGGCCCCGCCCACCAGACTCGGGATACACAGGCCCCGCCGGGGCAGACTCCAGAGAAGCCGGCCCTGGCGCAACCGACCATGCAAAGATGCGCAGCGGTGAGGAGCTACCCCATGCCTGAGGCCAGGGCAGGCAGCCAAGAGGAGGTACCCCACCTCCAATAGGCGGTGGCTGTGCGGGGGAGGGCCGAGAGGAGGTACTCACGTTCAAGGTCAGGAGGGGCGGCCTTGAGGACATACCCCTCATCCAAGGTAAGGTGCAGCAGCTGTGCTTTCTTGGAGCAGTTGTGAAGAGATATCCCACACCCAAGGTAAGAGAAACTCAAATCAGATGGTAGGTATTGCGAGGGGGCTTCAGATGGCAGACACACTGAAATCATAATCACAGGAATCTACTCGATCTGATCACATGCACCACAGCCGAATGTGGTCCACTGGAGAAGGGAATGGCAAACCACTTCAGTATATTTGCATTGAGAACCCCATGAACAGTATCAAAGGGCAAAATGACAGGATACTGAATGAGGAATTCCCCAGGTCTGTAGGTGCCCAGTATGCTACTGGAGATCAGTGGAGAAATAACTCTAGAAGGAATGAAGGGATGGAGCAAAAGCAAAACCAGTACCCAGCTGTGGATGTGACCGGTGATAGAAGCAAGGTCTGGTGCTGTAAAGAGCAATATTGCATAGGAACCTGGAATGTGAGGTCCAGGAGTCAAGGCAAATTGGAAGTGGTCAAACAGGAGATGGCAAGAGTGAACATAGACATTCTAGGAATCAGTGAATTAAAATGGACTGGAATGTGTGAATTTAATTCAGATGACCATTATATATATACTACTGTGGGCAGAAATCCCTTAGAAGAAATGGAGTAGCCATCATGGTCAACAAGTGACTCCGAAAAGCAGTACTTGGATGCAATCTTTAAAACAACAGAATGATTTCTGTTCGTTTCCAAGGCAAACCATTCAACATTACAGTAATCCAGGCCTATGCCCCAGCCACTAACGCTGAAGAAGCCAAATTTGAAGACCTACAAGACCTTTTAGAACTAACACCCAAAAAAGATGTCCCTTTCATTCTAGGGGACTGGAATGCAAAAGTAGGAAGTCAAGAAACACCTGGAGTAACAGGCAAATTTGGCCTTGGAGCACGGAATGAAGCAGGGCCAAGGCTAATAGAGTTTTGTCAAGAGAATGCACTGGTCATAGCAAACCCCCTCTTCCAACAACACAAGAGAAGACTCTACACGTGGACATCACCAGATGGTCAACACCAAAATCAGATTGATTATATTCTTTGCAGCCAAAGATGGAGAAGCTGTATACAGTTAGCAAAAACAATACCAGGAGCTGACTGTGGCTCAGATCATGAACTCCTTATTGCCAAATTCAGACTTAAATTGAAGAAAGTAGGGAAAACCCCTAGACCACTCAGATATGACCTCAATCAAATCCCTTATGATTATACAGTGGAAGTGAAAAATAGATTTAAGGGACTAGATCTGATAGATAGAGTGCCTGATGAACTCTGGATGGAGGTTCGTGACATTGTACAGGAGACAGGGACCAAGAGCTTCCCCATGGAAAAGAAATGCAAAATAAGCAAAATGGCTGTCTGAGGTGGCCTTACAAATAGCTGTGAAAAGAAGAGAAGCGAAAAGCAAAGGAGAAAGGGAAAGATATAAGCATTAGAATGCAGAGTTCCAAAGAATAGCAAGGAGAGATTAGAAAGCCTTCCTCAGTGATCAATGCAAAGAAAGAGAGGAAAACAACAGAATAGGAAAAACAAGAGATCTCTTCAAGAACATTAGAGATTCCAAGGGAACATTTCATGCAAAGATGGGCTCGATAAAGGACAGAAATGGTATGGACCTAACAGAAGCAGAAGATATTAAGAAGAGGTGGCAAGAATACACAGAGGAACTGTACAAAAAAGATCTTCACGACCAGGATAGTCACGAAAATGTGATCACTGGCCTAGAGCCAGACATCTTGGAATGTGAATTCAAGTGTGCCTTAGAAAGCAACACTACGAAGAAAGCTAGGGGAAGTGATGGAATTCCAGTTGAGCTCTTTCAAATCTTGAAAGATGATGCTGTGAAAGTGCTGCACTCAATATGCCAACACATTTGGAAAACTCAGCAGTGGCCACAGGACTGGAAAAGGTCAGTCTTCATTCCAATCCCAAAAAAAGGCAATGCCAAAGAAGACTCAAACTACCGCACAATTGCACTCATCTCACACGTTAGTACAGTCATGCTCAAAATTCTCCAAGCCAGGCTTCAGCAATATGTGATCCGTGAATTCCCAGATGTTCAAGCAGGTTTTAGAAAAGGCAGAGCACCAGAGATCAAATTGCCAACATCCGCTGGATCATGGAGAAAGTTAGAGAGTTCCAGAAAGACATCTATTTCTGCTTCATTGACTATGCCAAAGCTTTTGACTGTGTGGATCTCAATAAACTGTGGAAGATTCTGAAGGAGATGGGAATACCAGACCACCTGACCTGCCTCTTTAGAAACCTGTATGCAGGTCAGGAAGCAGCAGTCAGAACTGTGCAAGGAAAAACATACTGGTTCCAAATAGGAAAAGGAGTACGTCAAGGCTGTATATTGTAATCTTGCTTATTTAACTTATATGCAGAGTGCATCATGAGAAATGCTGGGCTGGAAGAAGAACAACTGGAATCAAGATTGCTGGGAGAAATATCAATAACCTCAGATATGCAGATGACACCACCTTTAGGGCAGAAAGTGAGGAGGAACTCAAAAGCCTCTTGATGAAAGTGAAAGAGGAGAGTGAAAAGGTTGGCTTGAAGCTCAGCATTCAGAAAACAAAGGTGATGGAATCTGGTCCCAACACTTCACGGGAAATAGATGGAAAAACAGTGGAAAAAGTGTCACACTTTATTTTTGGGGGCTCCAAAATCACTGCAGATGCTGATTGAAGCCATGAAATTAAAAGGCGCTTACTCCTTGGAAGGAAAGTTATGATCAACCTTGATAGTATATTAAAAAGCAGAGACATCACTTTGCCAAAAAAGCTCCATCTAGTCAAAGCTATGGTTTTTCCCGTGGTCATGTATGGATGTGAGAGTTGGACTGTGAAGAAAGCTGATCGCCGAAGAAGTGATGCTTTCGAACTGTGGTATTGGAGAAGACTCTTGAGAGTCCCTTGGACTGCAAGAAGATCCAACCAGTCCATTCTAAGGGAGATCAATCATCGGTGTTCATTGGAGGGACGGATGCTAAAGCTGAAACTGCAGTACTTCGGCCACCTCATGAGATGAGTTGACTCTCTGGAAAAGATTCTGATGCTAGGAGAGGTTGGGGGCTGGAGGAGAAGGGGACGACAGAGAATGAGATGGCTGGATAGCATCACTGACTCTGTGGCCATGAGATTGAGTGAACTCCGGGAGTTGGTGTAGGACAGGGCGGCCTAGCGTACAGTGATTCATGGGGACGCGGAGAGTCGGATACGACTGAGCGACTGAACCGATCTTAACTGAATAAAGTGTGTCAAATACCCTTTTCCCTTTCAAGCGGGAATGTGGGATTTCTCTTGAAATTCTGCAGCGCAAAATTTCTTCATCTCGCATTGAGGGGATAATTTTGTGGTGTTTCTCGAATTGCAGCGGGAAGCTGGGGGTATTCCTCGAGGTGCGAAGGGGACCTCAGGAACTCACTCGAGTTACTTCAGGGAAGTCAGGTCCCCGTTTGTGCTGGAAGGGGAACTTCCGGTTAACTCTCGAGCCATTAAATGGGAATATTGCCTCTTCTCGATTTGAGCCCGTAAAGTGTGTTCTCCTCTCCACTGCGGACGGATGTTAGGGACCATTCTGATTCGCCTAAAGGGAGTCAAGTACCCTTTTGCCTTTCAAGTGGGAATGTGGGATTTCTCTTGAGATTGTGCAGTGCAAAATTTCCTCATCTCGCATGGAGGAGATAATTATGTGCTGTTACACGAATTGGGTTGGGAAGATGGGGGTGATTCTCCATTTGCGACGAGGACCTCTGAAACACACTCGGATTACTTCAGGGAAGTAAGGTCCCCTTTTGTGCTGGAAGGGGAACTTCCAGATTACTCTCGAGCCGTTAAATGGGAACATTGCCTCTTCTCGATTTGAGTCCGGAGAGTGTGTTCTCCTCTACACTGAGGACGGATGTTAGGGAACATTCTGAGTCGCCTAAAGGGAGTCAAGTACACTCTTGCCTTTCAAGCGAAAATGTGGGATCTCTCTTGAGATTCTGCAGTGCAAAATTTCCTCATCTCGCATGGAGGGGATAATTATGTGCTGTTACACGAATTGGGTTGGGAACCTGGGGGTGATTCTCCAGTTGCGACGAGGACATCTGGAACCCACTCGGATTACTTCAGGGAAGTCAGGTCCCCTTTTGTGCTGGAAGGGGAACTTCCGAATTGTTCTCGAGCCCTTTAGTGGGAATAGGGCCTCCTCTCGATTTGAGTCCATAAATTGTGTTCTCCTCTCCATTGGGGACGGATGTTAGGGAACTTTCTTAGTGGCATAAAGTGTGTAAAGTACCCTTTTGCATTTCAAGCGGGAATGTGGGATTTCTCTTGAGATTCTGCAGCGCAAAATTACCTTATCTCGCATTGAGGGGATAATTTTGTGGTATTTCTCCAGTTGCAGAGGGAAGCAGGGGTTACTTCTCGAGTTGCAACGGGGACCTCAGGAACTCACTCGGGTTGCTTCAGCGAAGTCAAGTCCCCTATTGTGTTGGAAGGGGAACTTCCAGATTACTCTCGAGCCGTTAAATGGGAACATTGCCTCTTCTCGATTTCAGTCTGGAGATTGTGTTCTCCTCTGCACTGAGGATGGATGTTAGGGAACATTCTGAGTCGCCTAAAGGGAGTCAAGGACACTGTTGCCTTTCAAGCGGGAATGTGGGATTTCTCTTGAGATTCTGCAGGGCAAAATTTCCTCATCACGCAGGGAGGGGATAATTTTTTGGTGTTTCACGAATTGGGTTGGGAAGCTGGGAGTACTTCTGCAGTTCCGACGAGTACCTCTGGAAAACACTCGAGTTACTTCAGGGAAGTCTGGTTCCCTTTGGTGATGGAAGGGGAACTTGGGTATTACTATCGAAACGTTTAATGTGCACAGGGGCTCATCTCGAATTGAGTCCATAAAGTGTGTTCTCCTCCCCATGGGGACTGCTGTGTGAGGGAACTTTCTGAGTCGAATAAAGGGTGTCAAGTCCCGTTTGCATTTCATGAGGGAATGTGGTATTTCTCTTCACATTCTGAATGGCAAAATTTCCTCATCTCGCATTGAGGGGATAATTTTTGGGTGTTTCTCGAGTTGTGGCGGGAGGCTGGGTGCGCTTCTCGAGTTGCGAAGGGGACATCAGGAACTCGCTGGGGTTGCTTCAGGGAATCAGGTCTGTTTTGGTGTTGGAAGGGGAACTTTCGGTTTCTTAACGAGCCCTTAAATGTGCACAGAGGCTCATCTCTCAGGGAGTCCATAAACTGTGTTCTCCTCTCCAAAGGGGATGACTGTGTGAGGGAACTTTCTGAGTCGAATAAAGGCTGTCAAGTAACTTTTTGCCTTTCAAGACAAAATGTGATATTTCTCTTGAGATGCTGCATCGCAAAATTTCCTCCTCTCACATTGAGGGGATTATTTTGGGGTGTTTCTCGAGTTGTGGCGGGAAGCTGGGGGTGCTTCTCGAGTTGAGACGGGGACCTCAGGAACTGGCTTGGGTTGCTTCAGGGAAGTCAGGTCACCTTTGGTGTTGGAAGGGGAACTTCCAGTTTCCTCTCGAGCCCTTCAATGTGCACAGGATCTCATTTCGAATTGAGTCCATAAAGTGTGTTCTCTTCTCCAAAGGGGACGGCTATGTGAGGGAAGTTTCTGAGTTGAATAAAGGGTGTCAAGTAACTTTTTGCCTTTCAAGCGGGAATGTGGTATTTCTGTTGAGATGCTGCATCGCAAAATTTCCTCATCTCGCATGGAGGAAATAATTTTGGGGTGTTTCACGACTTGCGTCGGAAAGCTGGGGGTATTTCTCGAGTTGCGACGGGGACCTCAGGAATCGCTGGGGTTGCTTCAAGGAAGTCAGGTCCTCTTTTGTGTTGGAAGGGGAACTTTCGGTTTCCTCACGAGCCCTTAAAGGTGCACAGATTCTCCTCTAAAATTGAGTCCATAAATTGGGCTCTCGTCTCCAATGGTGAAGACTGCGTGAGGGAACTTTTTGAGTAGAATAAAGGGTGTCAAGTAACATTTTTCCTTTCAAGAGGGAATGTGGTATTTCTCTTGAGATATTGCATCGCATAATTTCCTCATCTCGCATTGAGGGGATAATTTTGGGGTGTTTCTCCAGTTGCGCCTGGAAGCTGGGGGTGCTTCTCGAGTTGCGACGGGGACCTCAGGAACTCTCTGGGGTTGCTTCTGGAAAGTCAGGACCCTTTGGTGTTGGAAGGGGAACTTCCGGTTTCCTCTCGAGCCCATAAATGTGCACTGAGGCTCATCTCGAATTGATTCCATGAAGTGTGTTCTCCGCTCCAAAGGTTAAGGCTGTGTGAGGGAACTTTCTGAGTCGAATAAAGGTTGACAAGTACCTTTTTGCCTTTCAAGAGGGAATGTGGTATTTCTCTTGAGATGCTGCATCGCAAAATTTCCTCACCTCACATTGACGGGATAATTTTGGGGTGTTGCTCGAGTTGAGGCGGGAAGCTGGGGGTGCTTCTCGATTTGCGACGGGGACCTCATGAACTCGCTGGGGTTCCTTCAAGGGAAGTCACGTCCGCTTTGGTGTCGGAAGGGGTACTTCTGGTTTTCTCTCGAGCCCTTAAATGTGCACAGGAGCTCATTTATAATTGAGTCCATAAAGTGTGTTCTCCTCTCCAAAGGGGACGGCTATTTGAGGGAACTTTCTGAGTCTAATAAAGGTTGTCAAGTACCGTTTTGCCTTTCAAGTGTGAATGTGGTATTTCTCTTGAGATGCTACATCGCAAAATTTCCTCATCACGCATTGAGGGGATAATTTTGGGGTGTTTCTCGAGTTGTGGCGGGAAGCTCGGTGTGCTTCTCGAGCTAGGACGGGGACCTCAGGAACTCGCTGGGGTTGCTTCAGGTAAGTCAGGTCCGCTTTGGTGTTGGAATGGGAACTTCCGGTTTCCTCTCGAGCCCTTAATGTGCACAGGGCCATATCTCGAATTGAGTCCATAAAGTATGTTCTACTCTCCAAAGGGGACGGCTGTGTGAGGGAACTTTCTGAGTCGAATAAAGGGTGTAAAGTACGATTTTGCCTTTCAAGAGGGAATGTGGTATTTCTCTGGAGATGCTGCATCGCAAAATTTCCTCATCTCGCTATGAGGGGATTATTTTGGGGTGCTTCTCGAGTTCCGACGGGGACCTCAGGAGCTCGCTGGGGTTGCTTCAGGGAAGTCAGGTCCCCTTTGGTGTTGGAAGGGGAACTTCCGGGTTCCTCTGGAGCCCTTAAATGTGCACAGGGACTCATCTCGAATTGAGTCCATAAAGTGTGTTCTCTCCAAAGGGGACAGCTGTGTGAGGGAACTTTCTGAGTCGAATAAAGGGTGTCTTGTACCTCTTTGCCTTTCAAGAGGGAATGTGGTATTTCTCTTGAGATGCTGCATCGCAAAATTTCCTGATCTCGCTTTGAGGGGATAATTTTGGGGTGTTTCTAGACCTGCGGCGGGAAACTTGGGGTGCTTCTCGAGTTGCGACGGGGACCTCAGGAACTCGCTGGGGTTGCTTCAGGTGAGTCAGGTCCCCTTTGGTGTTGGAAGGGGAACTTCCGGGTTCCTCTCGAGCCCTTAAATGTGCACAGGGGCTCATCTCGAATTGAGTCCATAAAGTTTGTTCTCCTCTAAAAGGGGACGGCTGTGTGAGTGAACTTTCGGAGTCGAATAAAGGGTGTCAAGTACCTTTTTGCCTTTCAAGAGGGAATGTGGTATTTCTCTTGAGATGCTGCATCGCAAAATTTCGTCATCTCGCATTGAGCGGATAATTTTGTGGTGTTTCTTGAGTTGCGGCGGGAATCTGGGGGTGCATCTCGAATTGCAACGGGGACCTCAGGAACTCGCAGGGGTTGCTTGAGGGAAGTCAGGTCCCCTTTGCTATTGGAAGGGGAACTTCCGGGTTCCTCTCGAGCCCTTAAATGTGCACAGGGGCTCATCTCGAATTGAGTCAATAAAGTGTATTCTCCTCTAAAATGGGACGGCTGTGTTAGGGAACTTTCTGAGCCGAATAAAGGGTGTCAAGTACCTTTTTGCCTTTCAAGAGGGAATGTGGTATTTCTCTTGAGAAGCTTCATCGCAAAATTTCCTCATCTCGCATTGAGGCGATAATTTTGGTGTGTTTCTCGAGTTGCGGCGGGAAGCTGGGTGTGCTTCAAGAGTTGCGACGGGGACCTAAGGAAGTCGCTGGGGTTGCTACAGGGAAGTCATGTCCCCTTTGGTGTTGGAAGAGGAACTTCCGGGTTCCTCTCGAGCCCTTAAAAGTGCACAGGGGCTCATCTCGAACTGAGTCCAAAAAGTGTGTTCTTTCCAAAGGGAATGGCCGTGTGAGGGAACTTTCTGAGTCGAATAGAGGGTGTCAAGTACCTTTTTGCCTTTTAAGAGGGAATGAGGTATTTCTCTTGAGATGCTGCATTGCAAAATTTCCTCATCTGGAATTGATGGGATAATTTTGGGGTGTTTCTCGAGTTGCGGCGGGAAGCTGGGGTTGCTTCTTGAGTAGCAACGGGGACCTCAGGAACTCGCTGGGGTTGCTTAAGGGAAGTCAGGTCCCCTTTGCTGTTGGAAGTAGAACTTCCGGGTTCCTCTCGAGCCCTTAAATGTGCACAAGCGCTCATCTCGAATTGAGTCCATAAAGTGTGTTCTCCTCTCCAAAGGGGATGGCTGTGTGAGGGAAATTTCTGAGTCGAATAATGGGTGTCAAGTACCTTTTTTCCTTTCAAGAGGGAATATGGTATTTCTCTTGAGATGCTGCATCGTAAAATTTCCTTATTACGCATTGAGGGGATAATTTTGGGGTGTTTCTTGAGTTACGGCGGGAAGCTGCTGGTGTTTCTCGAGTTGCGGCGGGAAGTTTGGGGGTGCTTCTCGAGTTGCGACGGGGACCTCAGGAAATCGCTGGGGTTGCTTCAAGGAAGTAAGATCCCCTTTGGTGTAAGAAGGGGAACTTCCGGGTTCCTCTCGAGCCCTTCAATGTGAACAGGGGCTCATCTCGTATTGAGTCTATAAAGTGTGTTCCCCTCTCCAAATGGGACGGCTGTGTGAGGGAACTTTTTGAGTCGAATAAAGGGTGTCAAGTACCTTTTGGCCTTTCAAGAGGGAATGTGCTATTTCTCTTGAGATGCTGCATCGCAAAATTTCCTCCTCTCGCATTGAGGGGATAATACTGGTGTGTTTCTCCAGTTGTTGCGGGAAGCTGTGGGTGCATCTTGACTTGCGACGGGGACCTTAGGAACTCGCTGGGGTTGCTTCAGGGAAGTAGGTCCCCTTTGGTGTTGGAAGGGGAACTTTCGGTTTCCTATCGAGCCCAATAATGTGCACAGGGGCTCATCTCGAATTGAGTCCATAAAGTGTGTTCTCCTCTCCAAAGGGATCGGCTGTGTGAGGGAACTTTCTCAGTCGAATAAAGGGTGTCAAGTACATTTTAGCCTTTCAAGAGGGAATGTGGTATTTCTCTTGAGATGCTGCATCGCAAAATTTCCTGATCTCGCTTTGAGGGGATAATTTTGGGGTGTTTCTAGAGTTGCGGCGGGAAACTTGGGGTGCTTCTCGAGTTGCGACGGGGACCTCAGGAACTCGCTGGGGTTGCTTCAGGTGAGTCAGATCCCCTTTGGTGTTGGTAGGGGAACTTCCGGGTTCCTCTCGAGCCCTTAAATGTGCACAGGGGCTCATTTCGAATTGAGTCCAAAAATTGTGTTCTCCTCTAAAAGGGGAAGGCTGTCTGAGGGAACTTTCTGAGTCGAATAAAGGGTGTCAAGTACATTTTTGCCTTTCAAGATGGAATGTAATATTTCTCTTGAGATGCTGTATCGTAAAATTTCCTCATCTCGCATTGAGGGGATAATTTTGGGCTGTTTCTCGAGTTGCGGCGGGAAGCTGGGGGTGCTTCAAGAGTTGCAACTGGGACCTCAGGAAGTCGCTGGGGTTGCTTTAGGGAAGTTAGGTCCCCTTTGCTGTTGAAAGGGGAACTTCCAGGTTCCTCTCGAGCCCTTAAATGTGAACAGGGGCTCATCTCGAATTGAGTCCATAAAGTGTGTTCTCCTCTCCAAAGAGGATGGCTCTTTGAGGGAACTTTCTGAGTCGAATAATGGGTGTCAAGTACCTTTTTGCCTTTCAAGAGTGAATATGGTATTTCTCTTGAGATGCTGCATTGCAAAATTACCTCATCTCGCATTGAGGGAATAATTTTGGGGTGTTTCTCGAGTTGCGGCGGGAAGCTGGGGGTGCTTCTCGAGTTGCGACGGGGACCTCAAAAACTCGCTGGGGTTGCTTCAGGGAAGTCAGGTCCCCTTTGGTGTTGGAAGGGGAACTTCCGGGTTCACCTCGAGCCCTTAAATGTGAACAGGGGCTCATCTCGAATTGAGTCCATAAAGTGTGTTCTCCTCTCCAAAGAGGATGGCTCTGTGAGGGAACTTTCTGAGTCGAATAATGGGTGTCAAGTACCTTTTTGCCTTTCAAGAGGGAATATGGTATTTCTCTTGAGATGCTGCATCGTAAAATTTCCTTATTACGCATTGAGGGGATAATTTTGGGGTGTTTCTTGAGTTACGGCGGGAAGCTGCTGTTGTTTCTCGAGTTGCGGCGGGAAGCTTGGGGGCGCTTCTCGAGTTGCGACTGGGACCTCAGGAAATCGCTGGAGTTGCTTCAGGGAAGTAAGATCCCCTTTTGTGTAAGAAGGGGAACATCCGGTTTCCTCTCGAGCCCTTCAATGTGAAGAGGGGCTCATCTCGTATTGAGTCTATAAAGTGTGTTCTCCTCTCCAAAGGGGACGTCTGTGTGAGGGAACTTTCTGAGTCGAATAAAGGGTGTCAAGTACCTTTTGGCCTTTCAAGAGGGAATGTGCTATTTCTCTTGAGATGCTGCATCGCAAAATTTCTTCCTCTCGCATTGAGGGGATAATATTGGGGTGTTTCTCCAGTTGTTGCGGGAAGCTGTGGGTGCTTCTCGACTTGCGACGGGGACCTTAGCAACTCGCTGGGGTTGCTTCAGGGAAGTAGGTCCACTTTGGTGTTGGAAGGGGAATTTTCGGTTTTCTCTCGAGCCCAATAATGTGCCCAGGGGCTCATCTCCTATTGATTCCATAAAGTGTGTTCTCCTCTCCAAAGGTATCGGCTGTGTGAGGGAACTTTCTCAGTCGAATAAAGGGTGTCAAGTACATTTTAGCCTTTCAAGAGGGAATGTGGTACTTCTCTTGAGTCGCTACATCGCAAAATTTCCTGATCTCACTTTGAGGGGATAATTTTGGGGTGTTTCTAGAGTTGCGGCGGGAAACTTGGGGTGCTTCTCGAGTTGCGACGGGGACCTCAGGAACTCGCTGTGGTTGCTTCAGGTGAGTCAGATCCCCTTTGGTGTTGGTAGGGGAACTTCCGGATTCCTCTCGAGCCCTTAAATGTGCACAGGGGCTCATTTCGAATTGAGTCCAAAAATTGTGTTCTCCTCTAAAAGGGGAAGGCAGTTTGAGGGAATTTTCTGAGTCGAATAAAGGGTGTCAAGTACATTTTTGCCTTTCAAGATGGAATGTGATATTTCTCTTGAGATGCTGTATCGTAAAATTTCCTCATCTCGCATTGAGTGGATAATTTTGGGGTGGTTCTCGAGTTGCGGCGGGAAGCTGGGGGTGCTTCTCGAGTTGCGACGGGGACCTCAGAAACTCGCTGGGGTTGCTTCAGGGAAGTCAGGCCCCTTTGCTTTTGGAAGGCGAACGTCCGGGTTCATCTGGAGCCCTTAAATGTGCACAGGGGCTCATCTCGAATTGAGTCCATATAGTGTGTTCTCTCCAAAGGGGACGGCTGTGTGAGGGAACTTTCTGAGTCGAATAAAGGGTGTCAAGTACCTTTTTGCCTTTCAAGAGTGAATGAGGTATTTCTCTTGAGATGCTGCATCGCAAAATTTCCTCATCTCGCATTGAGGGGATAATTTTGGGGTGTTTCTCGAGTTGCGGCGGGAAGCTGGGTGTGCTTCTTGAGTTGCGACGGGGACCTCAGGAACTCGCTGGGGTTGCTTCAGGGAAGTCAGGTCCCCTTTGCTGTTGGAAGTGGAACTTCCGGGTTCCTCTCGAGCCCTTAAATGTGCACAGGGGCTCATTTCGAATTGAGTCCATAAAGTGTGTTCTCCTCTAAAAGGGGACGGCTGTGTGAGGGAACTTTCTCAGTCGAATAAAGGGTGTCAAGTAACATTTTTCCTTTCAAGAGGGAATGTGGTATTTCTCTTGAGATATTGCATCGCATAATTTCCTCATCTCGCATTGAGGGGATAATTTTGGGGTGTTTCTCCAGTTGCGCCTGGAAGCTGGGGGTGCTTCTCGAGTTGCGACGGGGACTTCAGGAACTCTCTGGGGTTGCTTCTGGAAAGTCAGGACCCTTTGGTGTTGGAAGGGGAACTTCCGGTTTCCTCTCGAGCCCATAAATGTGCACTGAGGCTCATCTCGAATTGATTCCATGAAGTGTGTTCTCCGCTCCAAAGGTTAAGGCTGTGTGAGGGAACTTTCTGAGTCGAATAAAGGTTGACAAGTACCTTTTTGCCTTTCAAGAGGGAATGTGGTATTTCTCTTGAGATGCTGCATCGCAAAATTTCCTCACCTCACATTGACGGGATAATTTTGGGGTGTTGCTCGAGTTGAGGCGGGAAGCTGGGGGTGCTTCTCGATTTGCGACGGGGACCTCATGAACTCGCTGGGGTTCCTTCAAGGGAAGTCACGTCCGCTTTGGTGTCGGAAGGGGTACTTCTGGTTTTCTCTCGAGCCCTTAAATGTGCACAGGAGCTCATTTATAATTGAGTCCATAAAGTGTGTTCTCCTCTCCAAAGGGGACGGCTATTTGAGGGAACTTTCTGAGTCTAATAAAGGTTGTCAAGTACCGTTTTGCCTTTCAAGTGTGAATGTGGTATTTCTCTTGAGATGCTACATCGCAAAATTTCCTCATCACGCATTGAGGGGATAATTTTGGGGTGTTTCTCGAGTTGTGGCGGGAAGCTCGGTGTGCTTCTCGAGCTACGACGGGGACCTCAGGAACTCGCTGGGGTTGCTTCAGGTAAGTCAGGTCCCCTTTGTGTTGGAATGGGAACTTCCGGTTTCCTCTCGAGCCCTTAATGTGCAGAGGGCCATATCTCGAATTGAGTCCATAAAGTATGTTCTACTCTCCAAAGGGGACGGCTGTGTGAGGGAACTTTCTGAGTCGAATAAAGGGTGTGAAGTACGATTTTGCCTTTCAAGAGGGAATGTGGTATCTCTCTGGAGATGCTGCATCGCAAAATTTCCTCATCTCACTATGAGGGGATTATTTTGGGGTGCTTCTCGAGTTCCGACGGGGACCTCAGGAGCTCGCTGGGGTTGCTTCAGGGAAGTCAGGTCCCCTTTGGTGTTGGAAGGGGAACTTCCGGGTTCCTCTGGAGCCCTTAAATGTGCACAGGGACTCATCTCGAATTGAGTCCATAAAGTGTGTTCTCTCCAAAGGGGACAGCTGTGTGAGGGAACTTTCTGAGTCGAATAAAGGGTGTCTTGTACCTCTTTGCCTTTCAAGAGGGAATGTGGTATTTCTCTTGAGATGCTGCATCGCAAAATTTCCTGATCTCGCTTTGAGGGGATAATTTTGGGGTGTTTCTAGACCTGCGGCGGGAAACTTGGGGTGCTTCTCGAGTTGCGACGGGGACCTCAGGAACTCGCTGGGGTTGCTTCAGGTGAGTCAGGTCCCCTTTGGTGTTGGAAGGGGAACTTCCGGGTTCCTCTCGAGCCCTTAAATGTGCACAGGGGCTCATCTCGAATTGAGTCCATAAAGTTTGTTCTCCTCTAAAAGGGGACGGCTGTGTGAGTGAACTTTCGGAGTCGAAAAAAGGGTGTCAAGTACCTTTTTGCCTTTCAAGAGGGAATGTGGTATTTCTCTTGAGATGCTGCATCGCAAAATTTCCTCAACTCGCATTGAGCGGATAATTTTGAGGTGTTTCTTGAGTTGCGGCGGGAATCTGGGGGTGCATCTCGAATTGCAACGGGGACCTCAGGAACTCGCAGGGGTTGCTTGAGGGAAGTCAGGTCCCCTTTGCTATTGAAGGGGAACTTCCGGGTTCCTCTCGAGCCCTTAAATGTGCACAGGGGCTCATCTCGAATTGAGTCAATAAAGTGTATTCTCCTCTAAAAGGGGACGGCTGTGTTAGGGAACTTTCTGAGCCGAATAAAGGGTGTCAAGTACCTTTTTGCCTTTCAAGAGGGAATGTGGTATTTCTCTTGAGAAGCTTCATCGCAAAATTTCCTCATCTCGCATTGAGGCGATAATTTTGGTGTGTTTCTCGAGTTGCGGCGGGAAGCTGGGTGTGCTTCAAGAGTTGCAACGGGGACCTAAGGAAGTCGCTGGGGTTGCTACAGGGAAGTCATGTCCCCTTTGGTGTTGGAAGAGGAACTTCCGGGTTCCTCTCGAGCCCTTAAAAGTGCACAGGGGCTCATCTCGAACTGAGTCCAAAAAGTGTGTTCTTTCCAAAGGGAATGGCCGTGTGAGGGAACTTTCTGAGTCGAATAGAGGGTGTCAAGTACCTTTTTGCCTTTCAAGAGGGAATGAGGTATTTCTCTTGAGATGCTGCATTGCAAAATTTCCTCATCTCGAATTGATGGGATAATTTTGGGGTGTTTCTCGAGTTGCGGCGGGAAGCTGGGGGTGCTTCTTGAGTAGCAACGGGGACCTCAGGAACTCGCTGGGGTTGCTTAAGGGAAGTCAGGTCCCCTTTGCTGTTGGAAGTAGAACTTCCGGGTTCCTCTCGAGCCCTTAAATGTGCACAGGCGCTCATCTCGAATTGAGTCCATAAAGTGTGTTCTCCTCTCCAAAGGGGATGGCTGTGTGAGGGAAATTTCTGAGTCGAATAATGGGTGTCAAGTACCTTTTTTCCTTTCAAGAGGGAATATGGTATTTCTCTTGAGATGCTACATCGTAAAATTTCCTTATTACGCATTGAGGGGATAATTTTGGGGTGTTTCTTGAGTTACGGCGGGAAGCTGCTGGTGTTTCTCGAGTTGCGGCGGGAAGTTTGGGGGTGCTTCTCGAGTTGCGACGGGGACCTCAGGAAATCGCTGGGGTTGCTTCAAGGAAGTAAGATCCCCTTTGGTGTAAGAAGGGGAACTTCCGGGTTCCTCTCAAGCCCTTCAATGTGAACAGGGCCTCATCTCGTATTGAGTCTATAAAGTGTGTTCTCCTCTCCAAATGGGACGTCTGTGTGAGGGAACTTTTTGAGTCGAATAAAGGGTGTCAAGTACCTTTTGGCCTTTCAAGAGGGAATGTGCTATTTCTCTTGAGATGCTGCATCGCAAAATTTCCTCCTCTCGCATTGAGGGGATAATATTGGTGTGTTTCTCCAGTTGTTGCGGGAAGCTGTGGGTGCATCTTGACTTGCGACGGGGACCTTAGGAACTCGCTGGGGTTGCTTCAGGGAAGTAGGTCCCCTTTGGTGTTGGAAGGGGAACTTTCGGTTTCCTATCGAGCCCAATAATGTGCACAGGGGCTCATCTCGAATTGAGTCCATAAAGTGTGTTCTCCTCTCCAAAGGGATCGGCTGTGTGAGGGAACTTTCTCAGTCGAATAAAGGGTGTCAAGTACATTTTAGCCTTTCAAGAGGGAATGTGGTACTTCTCTTGAGTCGCTACATCGCAAAATTTCCTGATCTCACTTTGAGGGGATAATTTTGGGGTGTTTCTAGAGTTGCGGCGGGAAACTTGGGGTGCTTCTCGAGTTGCGACGGGGACCTCAGGAACTCGCTGGGGTTGCTTCAGGTGAGTCAGATCCCCTTTGGTGTTGGTAGGGGAACTTCCGGGTTCCTCTCGAGCCCTTAAATGTGCACAGGGGCTCATTTCGAATTGAGTCCAAAAATTGTGTTCTCCTCTAAAAGGGGAAGGCAGTTTGAGGGAACTTTCTGAGTCGAATAAAGGGTGTCAAGTACATTTTTGCCTTTCAAGATGGAATGTGATATTTCTCTTGAGATGCTGTATCGTAAAATTTCCTCATCTCGCATTGAGTGGATAATTTTGGGGTGGTTCTCGAGTTGCGGCGGGAAGCTGGGGGTGGTTCTCGAGTTGCGACGGGGACCTCAGAAACTCGCTGGGGTTGCTTCAGGGAAGTCAGGCCCCTTTGCTTTTGGAAGGCGAACGTCCGGGTTCATCTGGAGCCCTTAAATGTGCACAGGGGCTCATCTCGAATTGAGTCCATATAGTGTGTTCTCTCCAAAGGGGACGGCTGTGTGAGGGAACTTTCTGAGTCGAATAAAGGGTGTCAAGTACCTTTTTGCCTTTCAAGAGTGAATGAGGTATTTCTCTTGAGATGCTGCATCGCAAAATTTCCTCATCTCGCATTGAGGGGATAATTTTGGGGTGTTTCTCGAGTTGCGGCGGGAAGCTGGGTGTGCTTCTTGAGTTGCGACGGGGACCTCAGGAACTCGCTGGGGTTGCTTCAGGGAAGTCAGGTCCCCTTTGCTGTTGGAAGTGGAACTTCCGGGTTCCTCTGGAGCCCTTAAATGTGCACAGGGGCTCATTTCGAATTGAGTCCATAAAGTGTGTTCTCCTCTAAAAGGGGACGGCTGTGTGAGGGAACTTTCTCAGTCGAATAAAGGGTGTCAAGTAACATTTTTCCTTTCAAGAGGGAATGTGGTATTTCTCTTGAGATATTGCATCACATAATTTCCTCATCTCGCATTGAGGGGATAATTTTGGGGTGTTTCTCCACTTGCGGCGGGAACCTGGGGGTGCTTCTCAAGTTGACGGGGACTTCAGGAACTCGCTGGGGTTGCTTCAGGGAAGTCAGGTCCCCTTTGGTGTTGGAAGGGGAACTTCTGTGTTACTCTTGAAGATTTAAATGTTCACAGGGGCTCATCTCGAATTGAGTCCATAAAGTGTGTTCTCCTCTAAAATGAGAGGGCTGTGTGAGGGAACTTTCTGAGCCGTATAAAGGGTGTCAAGTTCCTTTTTTCCTTTCAAGAGGGAATGTGGTATTTCTCTTGAGAAGCTGTATCGCAAAATTTCCTCATCTCGCATTGAGGCGATAATTTTGGGGTGTTTCTCGAGTTGCGGCGGGAAGCTGGGTGTGCTTCAAGAGTTGCGACGGGGACCTAAGGAACTCGCTCGGGTTGCTATAGGGAAGTCAGGTCCCCTTTGGTGTTGGAAGAGGAACTTCCGGGTCCCTCTCGAGCCCTTAAAATTGCACAGGGGCTCATATCGAATTGAGTCCATAAAGTGTGTTCTCTCCAAAGGGCACGGCCGTGTCAGGGAACTTTCTGAGTCGAATAAAGGGTGTCAAGTACCTTTTTGCCTTTCAAGAGGGAATGTGGTATTTCTCTTGAAATGCTGCATCGCATAATTTCCTCATCTCGCATTGAGTGGATAATTTTGGGGTGGTTCTCGAGTTTCGGCGGGAAGCAGGGGGTGCTTCTCGAGTTGCGACGGGGACATCAGGAACTCGCTGGGGTTGCTTCAGGGAAGTCAGGTCCCCTTTGGTGTTGGAAGGGGAACTTCCGGGTTTCTCTCGAGCCCTTAAATGTGCACAGGGGCTCATCTCGAATTGAGTCCATAAAGTTTGTTCTCCTCTAAAAGGGGATGGCTGTGTGAGGGAACTTTCTGAGCCGAATAAAGGGTGTCAAGTACCTTTTTGACTTTCAAGAGTGAATGTGGTATTTCTCTTGAGAAGCTGCATCGCAAAATTTCCTCATCTCGAATTGATGGGATAATTTTAGGGTGTTTCTCGAGTTGCGGCGGGAAGCTGGGTGTGCTTCTTGAGTTGGGACGGGGACCTCTGGAACTCGCTGGGGTTGCTTCAGGGAAGTCAGGTCCCCTTTGCTTTTGGAAGTGGAACTTCCGGGTTCCTCTCGAGCCCTTAAATGTGCACAGGCGCTCATCTTGAATTGAGTCCATAAAGTGTGTTCTCCTCTCCAAAGGGAATGGATGTGTGAGGGTAATTTCTGAGTCGAATAATGGGTGTCAAGTAACTTTTGCCTTTCAAGAGGGAATATGGTATTTCTCTTGAGATGCTGCATTGCAAAATTTCCTCATCTCGCATTGAGGGAATAATTTTGGGGTGTTTCTCGAGTTGCGGCGGGAAGCTGGGGGTGCTTCTCGAGTTGCTACGGGGACCTCAGGAAATCGCTTTGGTTGCTTCAGAGAAGTCAAGTCCCCTTTGCTGTTGGAAGGGAACTTCCGGGTTCCTCTCGAGCACTTAAATGTGCACTGGGGCTCATCTCGAATTGAGTCCATAAAGTGTTTTATCTCCAAAGTGGACGGCAGTTTCAGGGAAATTTCTGACTCGAATAAAGGGTGACAAGTAACTTTTTGCCTTTCAAGAGGGAAATTGGTATTTCTCTTGAGATGCTGCATCGCAAATTTCCTTATCTCGCATTGAGGGGATAATTTTGGGGTGTTTCTCGAGTTGCGGCGGGAAGCAGGAGGTGCTTCTCGAGTTGCGACGGGGACCTCAGGAACTCGCTGGGGTTGCTTCATGGAAGTCAGGTTCCCTTTGCTGTTGGAAGAGGAACTTCCGGGTTCCTCTGGAGCCCTTAAATGTGCACAGAGGATCATGTCGAATTGAGTCCATAAAGTGTGTTCTCTCCAAAGGGGACGGCTGTGTGAGGGAACTTTCTGAGCCGAATAAAGGGTGTCAAGTACCTTTTTGCCTTTCAAGAGGGAATGTGGTATTTCTCTTGAGAAGCTGCATCACAAAATTTCCTCATCTCCAATTGAGGCGATAATTTTGGGGTGTTTCTCGAGTTGCGGCGTGAAGCTGGGTGTGCTTCAAGAGTTGCGACGGGGACCTAAGGAACTCGCTGGGGTTGCTACAGGGAAGTCAGGTCCCCTTTGGTGTTGGAAGAATAACTTCCGGGTTCCTCTCGAGCCCTTAAAAGTGCACAGGGGCTCATCTCGAATTGAGTCCATAAAGTGTGTTCTCCTCTAAAATGAGAGGGCTGTCTGAGGGAACTTTCTGAGTCGAATAAAGGGTGTCAAGTATCTTTTTGCCTTTCAAGAGGGAATGTGGTATTTCTCTTGAGATGCTGCATCGCAAAATTTCCTCATCTCGCATTGAGGGGATAATTTTGTGGTGTTTCTCGAGTTGGGGCGGGAAGCTGGGGGTGATTCTCAAGTTGCGACGGGGACCTCAGAAACTTCCTGGGGTTGATTCAAGGAAGTCAGGTCCCCTTTGCTGTTGGAAGGGGAACTTCCGGGTTCCTCTGGAGCCCTTAAATGTGCATAGGGGCTCATCTCGAATTGAGTCCATAAAGTGTGTTCTCTCCAAAGGGGACGGTTGTGTGAGGGACTTTCTGAGTCGAATAAAGGGTGTCAAGTACCTTTTTCCCTCTCAAGAGAGAATGTGGTATATCTCTTGAGATGCTGCATCGCAAAATTTCCTCATCTCGCATTGAGGTGATAATTTTGGGGTGTTTCTCGAGTTGCAGCGGGAAGCTGGGGGTGCTTTTCCAGTTGCGACGAGGACCTCAGGAACTCGCTGGGGTTCCTTCAGGGAAGTCAGGTCCTCTTTGGTGTTGGAAGGGGACATTCCGGTTTCCTCTCGAGCCCTTAAATGTGCAAAGGGCTCATCTCGAATTGAGTCCGTAAAGTGTGTTCTCCTCTCTAAAGGGGACGGCTGTGTGAGGGAAATTTCTGAATCGAATAAAGTGTGTCAAGTACCTTTTTGCCTTTCAAGAGGGAATGTGGTATTTCTCTTGAGATGATGCATCGCAAAATTTCCTCATCTCGCATTGAGGGGATACTTTTGGAGTGTCCCTCGAGTTGCGGCAGGAAGCTGGGGGTGCTTCTCGAGTTGCGACGGGGACCTCAGGAACTCCCTGGGGTTGCTTCAGAGAAGTCAGTTCCCCTTTGCTGTTGGAAAGGGTACTTCCGGGTTCCTCTCGAGCCCTAAATGTGCACAGGGGCTCATTTCGAATTAAGTCCATAAAGTGTGTTGTCCTCTAAAAGGGGACGGCTTTGTGATGGAACTTTCTGAGTCGAATAAAGGGTGTCAAGTACCTTCTTGCCTTTAAAGAGGGAATGTGGTATTACTCTTGAGATGCTGCATCGCAAAATTTCCTCAACTCGCATTGAGGGGATAATTTGGGGGGTGTTTCGACTTGCGGCGGGAAGCTGGGGGTGCTTCTCGAGTTGCGAAGGGGACCTCAGGAACTCGCTGGGGTTGCTTCAGGGAAGTCAGGTCCCCTTTGGTGTTGGAAGGGGAAATTCCGGGTTCCTCTCGAGCCATTAAATATGCACAGTATCTCATCTCGAATTGAGTCCATCAAGTATGTTCTCCTCTAAAATGGGACGGATGTGTGAGGGAAGTTTCTGAGTCAAATAAAGGGTGTCAAGTACATTTTTTCCTTTCAAGATTGAATGTGATATTTCACTTGAGATGCTGCAAGGAAAAATTTCCTCATCTTGCATTGAGGGGATAATTTTTGGGTGTTTCTCGAGTTGCGGCGGGAAGCTGGGGGTACTTCTTGATTTGCGACGGGGACCTAAGAAACTCGCTAGGGTTGCTTCAGGGAAGTAAATTCCCCTTTGCTGTTGGAAGGGGAACTTCCGGATTCCTCTCGAGCCCTTAAATGTGCACAAGGGCTCATCTCGAATTGAGTCCATAAAGTGTGTTCTCCTCTAAAAGGGGATGGCTATGTGAGGGAACTTTCTGAGTCAAATAAAGGGTGTCAAGTACCTTTTGCCTTTCAAGAGGGAATGTGGTATTTCTCTTGAAATGCTGCATCGCAAAATATCCTCATCTCGCATTGAGGGAAAAATTTTGGGGTGTTTCTCGAGTTGGGGCGGGAAGCTGGTGGTGCTTCAAGAGTTGCGACGGGGACCTCAGGAACTCGCTGGGGTAGTTTCAGGGAAGTCAGTTCCCCTTTGGTGTTGGAAGGGGAACGTCTGGGTTCCTCTTGAAGATTTAAATGTTCACAGGGGCTCAACTCGAATTGAGTCCATAAAGTGTGTTCTCCTCTAAAAGGGGACGGGTGTGTGAGGGAACTTTCTGAGTCGAATAAATGGTGTCAAGTACATTTATCTCTTTCAAGAGGGAATGTGGTATTTTTCCTGAGAAGCTGCAATCCAAAATTTCCTCATCTCGCATTGAGGGAATAATTTTGGTTTGTTTCTCGAGGTGCGGCGAGAAGCTGGGGGTGCTTCAAGAGTTGCGACGGGGACCTCAGTAACTCGCTCGGGTTGCTTCAGGGAAGTCAGGTCCCTTTTGGTGTTGGAAGGGGAACTTCTGGGTTCCACTCGAGCCCTTAAATATGAACAGGGGCTCATCTGGAATTGAGTCCATAAAGTGTGTTCTCCTCTAAAAGGGGACGGCTGTGTGAGGGAAATTTCTGAGTCGAATAAAGGGTGTCAAGTACCTTTTGCCTTTCAAGAGGGAATGTGGTATTTCTCTTGAGATGTTGCATCGAAATATTTCCTCATCTCGCATTGAAGGGATAATTTTGGGGTGTTTCTCTTCTTGCGGCCGGAAGCTGTGTTTGATTCTCGAGTTGCGAGGGAAACCTCAGGAACTCGCTGGGGTTGCTTCAGGGAAGTCAGTTTCCCTTTGGTGTTAGAAGGGGAACTTCCGGGTTCCTCTGGAGCCCTTAAATGTGCACAGGGGCTCATTTCGAATTGAGTCCATAAAGTGTGTTCTCCTCTAAAAGGGGACGGCTGTGTGAGGGAACTTTCTCAGTCGAATAAAGGGTGTCAAGTAACATTTTTCCTTTCAAGAGGGAATGTGGTATTTCTCTTGAGATGTTGCATCGCATAATTTCCTCATCTCGCATTGAGGGGATAATTTTGGGGTGTTTCTCCACTTGCGGCAGGAACCTGGGGGTGCTTCTCAAGTTGTGACGGGGACTTCAGGAACTCGCTGGGATTGCTTCAGGGAAGTCAGGTCCCCTTAGGTGTTGGAAGGGGAACTTCTGTGTTACTCTTGACGATTTAAATGTTCACAGGGGCTCATCTCGAATTGAGTCCATAAAGTGTGTTCTCCTCTAAAAGGGGATGGCTGTGTGAGGGAACTTTCTGTGTCTAATAAAGGGTGTCAAGTACCTTTTGCCTTTCAAGAGGGAATGTGGTATTTCTCTTGAAATGCTGCATCGCAAAATTTCCTCATCTCCCATTGAGGGAATAATTTTGGGGTGTTTCTCGAGTTGTGGCGGGAAGCTGGGTGTGCTTCAAGAGTTGCGACGGGGACCTCAGGAACTCGCTGGGGTTGCTTCAGGGAAGTCAGTTTCCCTTTGGTGTTAGAAGGGGAACTTCCGGATTCCTCTCGAGCCCTTAAATGTGCACTGGGGATCATCTCGAATTGAGTCCATAAAGTGTGTTCTCCTCTAAAAGGAGACGGGTGTGTGAGGGAAATTTTTGAGTCGAAAAAGGGTGTCAAGTACCTTTTTCTCTTTCAAGAGCGAATGTGGTGTTTCTCCTGAGATGCTGCATCAAAAAATTTCCGCATCTCGCATTGAGGGAATAATTATGGTTTGTTTCTCGAGGTGCGGCGAGAAGCTGGGGCTGCTTCAAGAGTTGCGACGGGGACTTCAGGAACTGGCTGGGGTTGCTTCAGGGAAGTCAGGTCCCCTTTGGTGTTGGAAAGGGAACTTCCGGGTTCCTCTCGAGCCCTTAAATGTGCACAGGGGCTCATCTCGAATTGAGTCCATAAAGTGTGTTCTCTCCAAAGGGGACGGCTGTGTGAGGGAAATTTCTGAGTCCAATAAAGGGTGTCAAGTACTTTTTTGCCTTTCAAGACGGAATGTGTTATTTCTTTTGAGATGCTACATCGCAAAATTTCCTCATCTCGCATTGAGGGGATAATTTTGGGGTGTTTCTCAAGTTGCCGTAGGAAGCTAGGGGTGCTTGTTTACTTATGTCGGGGACCTCAGGAACTCACTGGGCTTGATTCAGTGAAGTCAGGTGCCCTTTGTTGTTGGAAGGGAAACTTCCGGGTTCCTCTCGAGCCCTTAAATGTGCACAGGGGCTCATCTCGAATTGAGTCCATAAAGTGTGTTCTCCTCTAAAAGGGGATGGCTGTGTGAGGGAACTTTCTGAGTCGAATAAAGGGTGTCAAGTACCTTTTGCCTTTCAAGAGGGAATGTGGTATTTCTCTTGAAATGCTGCATCGCCAAATATCCTCATCTCGCATTGAAGGAATAATTTTGGGGTGTTTCTCGAGTTGCGGCGGGAAGCTGGTGGTGCTTCAAGAGTTGCGACGGGGACCTCAGGAACTCGCTGGGGTAGTTTCAGGGAAGTCAGTTCCCCTTTGGTGTTGGAAGGGGAACTTCTGGGTTCCTCTTGAAGATTTAAATGTTCACAGGGGCTCATCTCGAATTGAGTCCATAAAGTGTGTTCTCCTCTAAAAGGGGACGGGTGTGTGAGGGAACTTTCTGAGTCGAATAAAGGGTGTCAAGTACATTTATCTCTTTCAAGAGGGAATGTGGTATTTTTCCTGAGAAGCTGCAATCCAAAATTTCCTCATCACGCATTGAGGGAATAATTTTGGTTTGTTTCTCGAGGTGCGGCGAGAAGCTGGTGGTGCTTCAAGAGTTGCGACGGGGACCTCAGGAACTCGCTGGGGTTGCTTCAGGGAAGTCAGGTCCCTTTTGGTGTTGGAAGGGGAACATCCGGGTTCCTCTCGAGCCCTTAAATGTGCACAGGGGCTCATCTCGAATTGAGTCCAAAAAGTGTGTTCTCTCCAAAGGGGACGGCTGTGTGAGGGAAATTTCTGAGTCCAATAAAGGGTGTCAATTACCTTTTTGCCTTTCAAGACGGAATGTGGTATTTCTCTTGAGATGCTGCATCGCAAAATTTCCTCATCTCGCATTGAGGGGATAATTTTGGGGTGTTTCTCGAGTTGCGGCAGGAAGCTGGGGGTGCTTCTCGAGTTGCGTCGGGGACCTCAGGAACTCGCTGAGGTTGTTCCAGGGAAGTCAAGTCCCCTTTGCTGTTGGAAGGGGAACTTCCGGGTTCCTCTCGAGCCCTTAAATGTGCACAGGGGATCATCTCTATTTGAGTCCATAAAGTGTGTTCTCCTCTAAAATGGGACCGCTGTGTGAGGGAACTTTCTGAGTGGAATAAAGGGTGTCGAGTACCTTTTTGCCTTTCAAGAGGGAATGTGGTATTTCTCTTGAGATGCTGCATCGCAAAATTTCCTCATCTCGCATTGAGGGAATAATTTTCGGGTGTGTCTCGATTGCGGCGGGAAGCTGGGTGTGCTTCAAGAGTTGCGATGGGGACCTCAGGATCTCGCTGGGGTTGCTTCAGGGAAGTCAGGTCCCCTTTGCTGTTGGAAGGGGATCTTCCGGGTTCCTCTTGAGCCCTTTAATGTGCACAGGGGCTCATCTCGAATTGAGTCCAAAAAGTGTGTTCTCCTCTAAAAGCGGACGGCTGTGTGAGGGAACTTTCTGAGTCGAATAAAGGGTGTCAAGTACCTTTTTGCCTTTCAAGAGGGAATGTGGTATTTCTCATGTTATGCTCCATCGCAGAATTTCCTCATCTCGCATTGAGGGAAAAATTTTAGTTTCTTTGTCGAGGTGCGTCGAGAACCTGGTGGTGCTTCAAGAGTTGCGACAGGGACCTCAGGGACTTGATGGGGTTGCTTCAGGGAAGTCACGTCCCTTTTGGTGTTGGAAGGGGAACTTCCGGGTTCCTCTTGAGCCCTTAAATGTGAACAGGGGCTCATCTGGAATTGAGTCCATAAAGTGTGTTCTCCTCTAAAAGGGGACGGCTGTGTGAGGGAACTTTCTGAGTCGAATAAAGGGTGTCAAGTACCTTTTGCCTTTCAAGAGGGAATGTGGTATTTCTCTTGAAATGCTGCATCGCAAAATATCCTCATCTCGCATAGAGGGAATAATTTTGGGGTGTTTCTCGAGTTGGGGCGGGAAGCTGGTGGTGCTTCAAGAGTTGCGACGGGGACCTCAGGAACTCGCTGGGGTAGTTTCAGGGAAGTCAGTTCCCCTTTGGTGTTGGAAGGGGAACTTCTGGGTTCCTCTTGAAGATTTAAATGTTCACAGGGGCTCATCTCGAATTGAGTCCATAAAGTGTGTTATCCTCTAAAAGGGGACGGGTGTGTGAGGCAACTTTCTGAGTCGATTAAAGGGTGTCAAGTACATTTATCTCTTTCAAGAGGGAATGTGGTATTTTTCCTGAGATGCTGCAATCCAAAATATCCTCATCTCGCATTTAGGGAATAATTTTGGTGTGTTTCTCGAGTTGCGGCGGGAAGCTGGGTGTGCTTCAAGAGTTGCAACGGGGACCTCAGGAACTCGCTGGGGTTGCTTCAGGGAAGTCAGGTCCCCTTTGGTGTTGGAAGGGGAACATCCGGGTTCCTCTCGAGCCCTTAAATGTGCACTGGGGATCATCTCGAATTGAGTCCATAAAGTGTGTTCTCCTCTAAAAGGGGACGGGTGTGTGAGGGAACTTTTTGAGTCGAATAAAGGGTGTCAAGTACCTTTTTCTCTTTCAAGAGGGAATGTGGTATTTCTCCTGAGATGCTCAATCGCAAAATTTCCTCATCTCGCATTGAGGGAATAATTTTGGTTTGTTTCTGGAGGTGCGGCGAGAAGCTGGGTGTGCTTCAAGAGTTGCGACGGGGACCTAAGGAACTCGCTGGGGTTGCTACAGGGAAGTCAGGTCCCCTTTGGTGTTGGAAGGGGAACATCCGGGTTCCTCTCGAGCCCTTAAATGTGCACAGGGGCTCATCTCCAATTGAGTCCCTAAAGGGTGTTCTCTCCAAATGGGAAGGCTGTGTGAGGGAACTTTCTGAGTCGAATATAGGGTGTCCAGTATTTTTTTGCCTTTCAAGAGGGAATGTGGTATTTCTCTTGAGATGCTGCATCGCAAAATTTCCTCATCTCGCATTGAGGGGATAATTTTGGGGTGTTTCTCGAGTTGCGGCGGGAAGCTGGGGGTGCTTCTCGAGTTGCGTCAGGGACCTCAGGAACTCGCTGTGGTTGCTTCAGGAAAGTCAGGTCCCCTTTGCTGTTGGAAGGGGAACTTCCGGGTTCCTCTCAAGCCCTTAAATGTGCACAGGGGCTCATCTCGAATTGAGTCCATAAAATGTGTTCTCTCCAAAGGGGACGGCTGTGTGAGGGAAATTTCAGAGTCCAATAAAGGGTGTCAAGTACCTTTTTGCCTTTCAAGACGGAATGTGGTATTTCTCTTGAGATGCTGCATCGCAAAATTTCTTCATCTCGCATTGAGGCAATAATTTTGGGGTGTTTCTCGAGTTGGGGCGGGAAGCTGGTGGTGCTTCAAGAGTTGCGACGAGGACCTCAGGAAATTGCTAGGGTAGTTTCAGGGAAGTCAGTTCCCCTTCGGTGTTGGAAGGGGAACTTCTGGGTTCCTCTTGAAGATTTAAATGTTCACAGGGGCTCATCTCGAATTGAGACCACAAAGTGTGTTATCCTCTAAAAGGGGACGGGTGTGTGAGGGAACTTTCTGAGTCGAATAAAGGGTGTCAAGTACATTTATCTCTTTCAAGAGGGAATGTGGTATTTTACCTGAGATGCTGCAATCCAAAATTTCCTCATCTCGCATTGAGGGGATAATTTTGGTTTGTTTCTCGAGGTTTGGCGAGAAGCTCGGGGTGCTTCAAGAGTTGCGACGGGGACCTCAGGAACTCGGTGGGGTTGCTTCAGGGAAGTCAGGTCCCTTTTGGTGTTGGAAGGGGAACTTCCCGGTTCCTCTGGAGCCCTTAAATGTGAACAGGGGCTCATCTGGAATTGAGTCCATAAAGTGTGTTCTCCTCTAAAAGGGGACGGCTGTGTGAGGGAACTTTAATAGTCGAATAAAGGGTGTCAAGTACCTTTTGCCTTTCAAGAGGGAATGTGGTATTTCTCTTGAGATGTTGCATCGCAAAATTTCCTCATCTCGCATTGAAGGGATAATTTTGGGGTGTTTCTCGTGTTGCGGTGGGAAGCTGTGTTTGCTTCTCGAGTTGCATGGGAAACCTCAGGAACTCGCTGGGGTTGCTTCAGGGATGTCAGTTTCCCTTTGGTGTTAGAAGGGGAAATTCCGCGTTCCTCTCGAGCCGTTAAATGGGCACAGGGGCTCATCTCGAATTGAGTCCATAAAGTGTGTTCTCCTCTAAAAGGGGACGGCTGTGTGAGGGAACTTTATCAGTCGAATAAAGGGTGTCAAGTAATATTTTTCCTTTCAAGAGGTAATGTGGTATTTCTCTTGAGATATTGCATCGCATAATTTCCTCATCTCGCATTGAGGGGATAATTTTGGGGTGTTTCTCCAGTTGCGGCGGGAACCAGTGGGTGCTTCTCAAGTTGCGACGGGGACCTCAGGAACTCACTGGTGTTGCTTCAGGGAAGTCAGGTCCCCTTTGGTGTTGGAAGGGGAACGTCTGTGTTCCTCTTGAAGATTTAAATGTTCACAGGGGCTATTCTCGAATTGAGTCCATAAAGTGTGTTCTCCTCTAAAAGGGGATGGCTGTGTGAGGGAACTTTCTGAGTCGAATAAAGGGTGTCAAGTACCTTTTGCCTTTCAAGAGGGAATGTGGTATTTCTCTTGAAATGCTGCATCGCAAAATTTCTCATCTCGCATTGAGGGAATAATTTTGGGGTGTTTCTCGAGTTGCGGCGGGAAGCTGGGTGTGCTTCAAGAGTTGCGACGGGGACCTCAGGAACTCGCTGGGGTTGCTTCAGGGAAGTCAGGTCCCCTTTGATTTTGGAAGGGGATCTTTCGGATTCCTCTTGTGCCCTTTAATGTGCACAGGGGCTCATCTAGATTTGAGTCCATAAAGTGTATTCTCCTCTAAAAGGGGACGGCTGTGTGAGGCAACTTTCTGATTCGAATAAAGGGTGTCTAGAACCTTTTTGCCTTTCAAGAGGGCATGTGGTATTTCTCTTGATATGCTGCATCGCAAATCTTCCTCATCTCGCATTGAGGGAATAATTTTGGTTTGTTTCTGGAGGTGCGGCGAGAAGCTGGGGGTGCTTTAAGAGTTGAGACGGGGACTTAAGTAACTCGCTGGGGTTGCTACAGGGAAGTCAGGTCCCCTTTGCTGTTGGAAGGGGATCTACCGGGTTCCTCTCGAGCCCTTAAATGTGCACAGGGGCTCATCTAGATTTGAGTCCATAAAGTGTGTTCTCCTCTAAAAGGGGATGGCTGTGTGAGGGAACTTTCTGATTCGAATAAAGGGTGTCAAGAACCTTTTTGCCTTTCAAGAGGGCATGTGGTATTTCTCTTGATATCCTGCATCGCAAAACTTCATCATCTCGCATTGAGGGAATAATTTTGGTTTGCTTCTCGAGATGCGTTGAGAAGCTGGTGGTGCTTCAAGAGTTGCGTCGGGGACCTCAGGATCTCGCTGGGGTTGCTTCAGGGAAGTCAGGTCCCCTTTGGTGTTGGAAGGGGAACATCCGCGTTCCTCTCTAGCCCTTAAATGTGCACAGGGGATCATCTCGAATTGAGTCCATAAAGTCTGTTCTCCTCTAAAAGGGGACGGGTGTGTGAGGGAACTTTTTGAGTCGAATAAAGGGTGTCAAGTACCTTTTTCTCTTTCAAGAGGGAATGTGGTATTTCTCCTGAGATGCTGCATCAAAAAATTTCCTCATCTCGCATTGAGGGAATAATTTTGGTTTGTTTCTCGAGGTGCGGCGAGAAGCTGGGGCTGCTTCAAGAGTTGCGAAGCGGACTTCAGGAACTGGCTGGGGTTGCTTCAGGGAAGTCAGGTCCCCTTTGGTGTTGGAAGGGGAACTTCCGGGTTCCTCTCGAGCCCTTAAATGTTCACAGGGGCTCATCTCGAATTGAGTCTATAAAGTGTGTTCTCCTCTAAAAGGGGACGGCTGTGTGAGGGAACTTTCTGAGTCGAATAAAGGGTGTCAAGTACCTTTTTGCCTTTCAAGATGGAATGTGGTATTTCTCTTGAGATGTTGCATCGCATAATTTCTTCATCTCGCATTGAAGGGATAATTTTGGTGTTTTTTTAGTGTTGCGGCAGGAAGCTGGGTTTGCTTCTCAAGTTGCGTTCTGGACCTCAGGAACTCGCTGGGGTTGCTTCAGGGAAGTCAGGTCCCCTTTTGTGTTGGAAGGGGAACATCCGGGTTCCTCTGGAACCCTTAAATGTTCACAGGGGCTCATCTCCAATTGAGTCCATAAAGGGTGTTCTCTCCATGTGGGACGGCTGTGTGAGGGAACTTTCTGAGTCGAATAAAGGGTGTCAAATATTTTTTTGCCTTTCAAGAAGGAATGTGGTATTTCTCTTGAGATGCTGCATCGCAGAATTTCCTCATCTCGCATTGAGGGGATAATTTTGGTGTGTTTCTCGAGTTTCGGCGGGAAGCTGGGGGTGCTTCTCTAGTTGCGACGGGGAACTCAGGAACTCGCTGGGGTTGCTTCAGGGATGTCAGGTCCCCTTTTGTGTTGGAAGGGGAACTTCCGGGTTCCCATCATGTCCTTAAATATGCACAGGGGCTCATCTCTATTTGAGTCCATAAAGTGTGTTCTCCTCTAAAAGGGGACGGCTGTGTGAGGGAACTTTCTGAGTGGAATAAAGGGTGTCAAGTACCTTTTTGCCTTTCAAGAGGGAATGTGGTATTTCTCTTGAGATGCTGCATCGCAAAATTTCCTCATCTCGCATTGAGGGGATAATTTTGGGGTGTTTCTCCCGTTGCCGAGGGAAGCTGGGTGTGCTTGTCGAGTTGCGTCGGGGACCACAGGAACTCGCTCTGGTTGATTCAGGGAAGTCAGGTTCCCTTTGGTGTTGGAAGGGGAACTTCCGGGTTCTTCTGGAGCCCTTAAATGTGCACAGGGCTCATCTCGAATTGAGTCCATAAAGTGTGTTCTCCTCTAAAAGATGATGGCTGTGTGAGGGACCTTTCTGAGTCGAATAAAGGGTGTCAAGTACCTTTTGCTTTCAAGAGGGAATGTGGTATTTCACTTGAAATGCTGCATCGCAAAATATCCTTATCTCGCATTGAGGGAATAATTTTGGGGTGTTTCTCGAGTTGCGGCGGGAAGCTGGGTGTGCTTCAAGAGTTGCGACGGGGACCTCAGGAACTCGCTGTGGTTGCTTCAGGGAATTCAGGACTCTGTGATTTTGGAAGGGGATTTTCCGGGTTCCTCTTGAGCCCTTTAATGTGCACAGGGGTCATCTCGAATTGAGTCCATAAAGTGTGTTCTCCTCTAAAAGGGACGGGTGTGTGAGGGAACTTTCTGAGTCGAATAAAGGGTGTCAAGTACATTTATCTGTTTCAAGAGGGAATGTGGTATTTCTCCTGAGATGCTGCATCGCAAAATTTCCTCATCTCGCATTGAGGGAATAATTTTGGTTTGTTTCTCAAGGTGCGGCGAGAAGCTGGGGGTGCTTCAAGAGTTGCGACGGGGACCTCAGGGACTCGCTGTGGTTGCTTCAGGGAAGTCTGGTCCCCTTTGCTGTTGGAAGGGGAACTTCCGGGTTCCTCTCGTGCCCTTAAATTTGCACAGGGGCTCATCTCGAATTGAGTCCATAAAGTGTGTTCTCCTCTAAAAGGGGATGGCTGTGTGAGGGAACTTTCTGAGTCGAATAAAGGGTGTCAAGTACGTTTTGCCTTTCAAGAGGGAATGTGGTATTTCTCTTGAAATGCTGCATCGCAAAATTTCCTCATCTCGCATTGAGGGAATAATTTTGGGGTGTTTCTCGTGTTGGGGCGGGAAGCTGGGTGTGCTTCAAGAGTTGCGACGGGGACCTCAGGAACTCGCTGGGGTTGCTTCAATGAAGTCAGGTCCCCTTTGATTTTGGAAGGGGATCTTCCGGGTTCCTCTTGAGCCCTTTAATGTGCACAGGGACTCATATAGAATTGAGTCCATAAAGTGTGTTCTCCTCTAAAAGGGGACGGCTGTGTGAGGGAACTTTCTGATTCGAATAAAGGGTGTCAAGAACCTTTTTGCCTTTCAAGAGGGAATGTGGTATTTCTCTTGATATGCTGCATCGCAAAATTTCCTCATCTCGCATTGAGGGAATAATTTTGGTTTGATTCTCGAGGTGCGTTGAGAAACTGGTGGTGCCTCAAGAGTTGCGACGGAGACCTCAGGATCTCGCTGGGGTTGCTTCAGGGAAGTCAGGTCCCCTTTGGTGTTGGAAGGGGAACTTCCGGGTTCCTCTCGAGCCCTTAAATGGGCACAGGGGCTCATCTCGAATTGAGTCCATAAAGTGTGTTCTCCTCTAAAAGGGGACGGGTGTGTCAGGGAACTTTCTGAGTCGAATAAAGGGTGTCAAGTGCCTTTTTCTCTTTCAAGAGGGAATGTGGTATTTCTCCTGAGATGCTGCATCGCAAAATTTCCTCATCTCGCATTGAGGGGATAATTTTGGGGTGTTTCTGAGTTGCGCCGAGAAGCTGGGGGTGCTTCTCGAGTTGCGACGGGGACCTCAGGTACTCGCTGTGGTTGCTTATGGGAAGTCAGGTCCCCTTTGGTGTTGGAAGGTGAACTTCCGGGTTCCTCTCGAGCCCGTAAATGTACATAGGGGCTCATCTCGAATTGAGTCCATAAATTGTGTTCTCTCTAAAGGGGAGGGCTGTGTGAGGGAACTTTCTGAGTCGAATAAAGGGTGTCAAGTAACTTTTTGACTTTCAAAAGGGAATGTGGTATTTCTCTTGAGATGCTGCATCGCAAAATTTTCTCATCTCCCTTTGAGCTGATAATTTTGTCGTGTTTCTCGAGTTGTGGTGGGAAGCTGGGTGTGCTTCTCTATTTGCGACGGGGAACTCAGGAACTCGCTGGGGTTGCTTCAGGGAAGTCAGATGCCCTTTGGTGTTGGAAGGGGAACATCCGGGTTCCTCTCGAACCCTTAAATGTGCACAGAGGCTCATCTCGAATTGAGTCCATAAAGTGTGTTCTCCTCTAAAAGGGGACGGCTGTGTGAGGGAACTTTCTGAGTCGAATAAAGGTGTCAAGTACCTTTTTGCCTTTCAAGAGGGAATGTGGTATTTCTCTTGAGATGCTGCATCGCAAAATTTCCTCATCTCACATGGAGGGGATAATTTTGGGGTGTTTCTCCAGCTGCGGCGGGAAGCTGGGGGTGCTTCTCGAGTTGCGACGGGGAACTCAGGAACTCGCTGGGGTTGCTTCAGGGAAGTCAGATGCCCTTTGGTGTTGGAAGGGGAACTTCCGGGTTCCTCTCGAGCCCTTAAAAGTGCACAGGGGCTCATCTCGATTTGAGTCCATAAAGTGTGTTCTCCTCTAAAAGGGAACGGCTGTGTGAGGGAACTTTCTGAGTCGAATAAAGGGCGTCAAGTACATTTTTGCCTTTAAAGAGGGAATGTGGTATTTATCTTGAGATGCTGCATCGAAAAATTTCTTCATTTCGCATTGAGGGGATAATTTTGGGGTGTTTCTCGAGTTGCGGCGGGAAGCTGGGGGCGCTTCTCGAGTTGCGACGGGGACCTCAGGAACTCGCTGGGCTTGCTTCAGGGAAGTCAGGTTCCCTTTGCTGTTGGAAGGGGAACTTCCGGGTTTCTCTCGAGCCCTTAAATGTGCACAGGGGCTCATCTCGAATTGAGTCCATAAATTGTGTTCTCCTCTAAAAGGGGACGGCTGTGTGAGGGAACTTTCTGAGTCGAATAAAGGGTGTCAAGTACCTTTTTGCCTTTCAAGTTGGAATGTGGTATTTCTCTTGAGATGCTGCATCGCAAAATTTCCTCATCTCGCATTGAGGGGATAATATGGGGTGTTTTTCGGGTTGCGTCTGGACGCTGGGGGTGCTTCTCGAGTTGCGATGGGGACCTCAGGAACTCGTTGGTGTTCCTTCAGTGAAGTCAGGTCCCCTCTGGTGTTGGAAGGGGAACTTCCGGGTTCCTCTCGAGCCCTTATATGTGCACAGGTGCTCATCTCGAATTGATTCCCTAAACTGTGTTCTCTCCAAAGGGGAAGGCTGTGTGAGGGAACTTTCTCAGTCGAATAAAGGGTGTCAAGTACCATTTTGCCTTTACAGAGGGAATGTGGTATTTATCTTGAGATGCTGCATCGAAAAATTTCCTCATCTCGCATTGAGGGGATAATTTTGGGGTGTTTTTCAAGTTGCGGCGGGAAGCTTGGGTGCTTCTCGAGTTGCGACGGGGACCTCAGGAACTCGCTGGGCTTGCTTCAGGGAAGTCAGGTCCCATTTGGTGTTGGAAGGGGAACTTCCGGGTTCCTCTCGAACACTTAAATGTGCACAGGGGCTCATCTCGAATTGTGTCGATAAAGTGTGTTCTCCTCTAAAAGGGGATTGCAGTGTGAGGGAACTTTCTGAGTCGAATAAAGTGTGTCAAGTACTTTTTGCCTGTCAAGAGGGAATGTGGTATTTCTCTTGAGATGCTGCATCGCAAAATTTCCTCATCTCGCATTGAGGGGATAATTTTGGGGTGTTTCTCGAGTTGCGGGGAGAAGCTTGGGGTGCTTCTCGAGTTGCGACGGGGACCTCAGGTACTCGCTGTGGTTGCTTATGGGAAGTCAGGTCCCCTTAGATTTTGGAAGGTGAACTTCCGGGTTCCTCTCGAGCCCGTAAATGTACATAGGGGCTCATCTTGAATTGAGTCCATAAATTGTGTTCTCTCCAAAGGAGAGGGCTGTGTGAGGGAACTTTCTGAGTCGATTAAAGGGTGTCAAGTAACTTTTTGACTTTCAAAAGGGAATGTGGTATTTCTCTTGAGATGCTGCATCGCAAAATTTCCTCATCTCCCATTGAGCTGATAATTTTGTCGTGTTTCTCGAGTTGTGGTGGGAAGCTGGGTGTGCTTCTCAATTTGAGACGGGACCTCAGGAACTCGCTGGGGTTGCTTCAGGGAAGTCAGGAGCCCTTTGGTGTTGGAAGGGGAACATCCGGGTTCTTTTCGAACCTTTAAATGTGCACAGGTGCTCATCTCGAATTGAGTCCGTAAAGTGTGTTCTCCTCTAAAAGGGGACGGCTGTGTGAGGCAACTTTCTGAGTCGAATAAAGGTGTCAAGTACCTTTTTGCCTTTCAAGAGGGAATGTGGTATTTCTCTTGAGATGCTGCATCGCAAAATTTCCTCATCTCGCATTGAGGGGATAATTTTGGGGTGTTTCTCGAGCTGCGGCCGGAAGCTAGGGGTGCTTCTCGAGTTGCGACGGGGACCTCAGGAACTCGCTGGGGTTGCTTCAGGGAAGTCAGGTCCCCGTTTCTCTTTGTAGGGGAACTTCCGGGTTCCTCTCGAGCCCTTAAATGTGCACAGAGGCTCATCTCGAATTGAGTCCATAAAGTGTGTTCTCCTCTAAAAGGGAACGGCTGTGTGAGGGAACTTTCTGAGTCGAATAAAGGGCGTCAAGTACATTTTTGCTTTTAAAGAGGGAATTTGGTATTTATCTTGAGATGCTGCATCGAAAAAATTCTTCATTTCGCATTGAGGGGATAATTTTGGGGTGTTTCTCGAGTTGCGGCGGGAAGCTGGGGGCGCTTCTCGAGTTGCGACGGGGACCTCAGGACCTCGCTGGGCTTGCTTCAGGGAAGTCTGGTCCCCTTTGCTGTTGGAAGGGGAACTTCCGGGTTTCTCTCGAGCCCTTAAATGTTCACAGGGCCTCATCTCGAATTGAGTCCATAAAGTGTGTTCTCCTCTAAAAGGGGACGGCTGTGTGAGGAAACTTTCTGAGACGAATAAAGGGTGACAAGTACCATTTTGCCTTTCAAGAGGGAATGTGGGATTTCTCTTGACATGCTGCATCGAAAAATTTCTTCATTTCGCATTGAAGGGATAATTTTGGTGTGTTTCTCGAGTTGCGGCGGGAAGCTGGGGGCGCATCTCGAGTAGCGACGGGGACCTCAGTAACTCGCTGGGCTTGCTTCAGGGAAGTCAGGTCCCCTTCGCTGTTGGAAGCGGAACTTCCGGGTTTCTCTCGAGCCCTTAAATGTGCACAGGGGCTCATCTCGAATTGAGTCCATAAAGTGTGTTCTCCTCTAAAAGGGGACGGCTGTGTGAGGGAAATTTCTGAGACGAATAAAGGGTGTCAAGTACCATTTTGCCTTTCAAGAGGGAATGTGGTATTTCTCTTGAGATGCTGCATCGCATAATTTCCTCAACTCGCATTGAGGGGATAATTTTGGGCTGTTTCTCGAGTTGCGGCGGGAAGTTGGGGATGCTCCTCGAGTTGCGACAGGGACCTCAGGAACACGCTGGGGTTGCTTCAGGGAAGTCAGGTCCCCTTTGCTGTTGAAAGGGGAACTTCCGGGTTCCTCTCGAGCCCTTAAAAGTGCACAGGGGCTCATCTCGAATTGAGTCCATAAAGTGTGTTCTCCTCTGAAAGGGGACGGCTGTGTGAGGAAACTTTCTGAGTCGAATAACAGGTGTCAAGTACCTTTTTGCCTTTCAAGAGGGAATGTGGTATTTCTCTTGAGATGCTGCATCGCAAAATTTCTTCATTTCGCATTGAGGGGATAATTTTGGGTTGTTTTTAGAGTTTCGACGGGAAGCTGGGGGTGCTTCTCGAGTTGGGACGGGGACCTCAGGAACTCGCTCGGGTTGCTTCAGTGAAGTCAGGTCCCCTTTGCTGTTGGAAGGTGAACTTCCGGGTTCCTCTCGAGCCCTTAAATGTGCACCAGGGCTCATCTCGAATTGAGTCCATAAAGTGTGTTCTCCTCTAAAATGGGACGGCTGTGTGAGGGAACTGTCTGAGTCGAATAAAGTGTGTCAAGTACCTTTTTGCCTTTCCAGAGGGAATGTGGTATTTCTCTTGAGATGCTGCATCGCAAAATTTCCTCATCTCGCATTGAGGGGATAATTTTGGGGTGTTTCTCGAGTGGCGGCGGGAAGCTGGTTGTGTTTCTCGAGTTGCGCCGGGGACCTCAGGAAATCGCTGGGGTTGCTTCAGGGAAGTCAGGTCCCCTTTGCTGTTTATAAGGGGAACTTCCGGGTTCCTCTCGAGCCCTTAAATGTGCACAGGGGCTCTTCTCGCATTAAGTCCATAAAGTGTGTTCTCCTCTAAAAGGGGACGGCAGTGTGAGGGAACTTTCTGAGTCGAATTAACAGGTGTCAAGTAACTTTTTGCCTTTCAAGAGGGAATGTGTTAATTCTCTTGAGATGCTGAATCGCAAAATTTCCTCATCTCGCATTGAGGCGATAATTTTGGGTTGTACCCCGAGTTGAGGCGGGAAGCTGCTGGTGCTTCTCGAGTTGCGACTGGGACCTCAGGAACTTGCTGGGCTTGCTTCAGGGAAGTCAGGTCCCATTTACTGTTGGAAGGGGAACTTCCGGGTTCCTCTCGAGCCCTTAAATGTGCACAGGGGCTCATCTCGAATTGAGTCCATAAATTGTGTTCTCTCCAAAGGGGACGTCTGTGTGAGGGAACTTTCTGAGTCGAATAAAGGTTGTCAAGTACCTTTTTGCCTTTCAAGAGGGAATGTGGTATTTCACTTCAGATGCTGCATCGCAAAATTTCCTCATCTCGCATTGAGGGGATAATTTTGGGATGTTTTTCGAGTTGCGCCGGGAAGCTGGGGGTGTTTCTCGAGTTGCGACGGGGACCTCAGGAACTCGCTGGGGTTGCTGCAGGGAATTCAGCCCTCCTTTGCTGTTGGAAGGGGAACTTCCGGGTTCCTCTCGAGCCCTTAAATGTGCAGAGGGGCTCATCTCGAATTGAGTCCATAAAGTGTGTTCTCCTCTAAAAGGGGACGGCTGTGTGAGGGAACTTTCTGAGTCGAATAAAGGGTGTCAAACACCGTACCCTTTCCAGAGGGAATGTGGTATTTCTCTTGAGATGCTGCACTGCTAAATTTCCTCATCTCGCATTGAGGGGATAATTTTGGGGTGTTTCACGAGTTGCGGCGGGAAACTGGGGGTGTTTCTCTAGTTGGGACGGTGACCTCAGAAACTCGCTGGGGTTGCTTCAGGGAAGTCATGTCCCCTTTAGTGTTTAAAGGCTAACTTTCGGGTTCCTCTCGAGCCCTTAAATGTGCACAGGGGCTCATCTCGAATTGGTTTCATAAACTGTGTTCTCTCCAAAGGGGACGGCTGTGTGAGGGAAATTTCTGAGTCGAATAAAGGGTGTCAAATACTTTTTGCCTTTCAAGAGGGAATGTGGTATTTCTCTTGAGATGCTGCACTGCTAAATTTCATCATCTCGCATTGAGGGGATAATTTTTGGGTGTTTCTCGAGTTGCGGAGGGTACCTGGGGGTGCTTCAAGAGTTACGACGGGGAACTCAGGAACTCGCTGTGGTTGCTTCAAGGAAGTAAGGTCCCCTTTGGTGTTGGAAGGGGAACTTCCATGTTCCTCTCGAGCCCTTAAATGTGCACAGGGCCTCATATCGAATTGAGTCCATAAAGTGTGTTCTCCTCTCCAAAGGGCTCTGCTGTGTGAGGGAACTTTCTGAGTCGAATAAAGGGTGTCAAGTACTTTTTGCCTTTCAAGAGGGAATGTGGTATTTCTCTTGAGATGCTGAACCGCTTAATTTCCTCATCTCGCATTGAGGGGATAATTTTGGGGTGTTTCACGAGTTGTGGCGGGAAACTGGGGGTGTTTCTCGAGATGCGACGGGAACCTCAGAAACTCGCTGTGGTTGCTTCAGGGAAATCAGGTCCCCTTTGGCGTTGGAAGGGGAACTTTCGGGTTCCTCTCGAGCCCTTAAATGTGCACAGGGGCTCATTTCGTATTGATTTCATAAACTGTGTTCTCTCAAAATGGGACGGCTGTGTGACAGAAATTTCTGAGTCGAATAAAGGGTGTCAAGTACTTTTTGCCTTTCATGAGGGAATGTGGTATTTCTCTTGAGATGCTGCACCGCTAAATTTTCTCATCTCGCATTGAGGGGATAATTTTGGGGTGTTTCTCGAGTTGCGGCGGGAAACTGGGGGTGCTTCTCGAGTTGCGACGGGGACCTCAGAAATTCGCTGGGGTAGCTTCAGGGAAGTCAGGTCCCCTTTGGCGTTGAAAGGGGAACTTCCGTGTTCCTCTCGAGCCCTTAAATGTGCACAGGGGCTCATCTCGAATTGAGTCCATCAACTGTGTTCACTCCAAAGGGGACAGCTGTGTGAGGGAACTTTCTGAGTCTAATAAAGGGTGTCAAGTTCCTTTTTGCCTGTCAAGAGGGAATGTGGTATTTCTCTTGAGATGCTGCATCGCAAAATTTCCTCATCTCGCATTGAGGGGATAATTTTGGTGTGTTTCACGAGTTGCGGCGGGAAGCTTGGGGTGCTTCTCGAGTTGCGACGGGGAACTCAGGAACTCGCTGGGGTGGATTCAAGGAAGTCAGGTCTCCTTTGGTGTTGGAAGGGAAACTTCCGGGTTCCTGTCGAGCCCTTAAATGTGCACAGGGCCTCATATCGAATTGAGTCCATAAAGTGTGTTCTCCTCTCCAAAGGGGTAGGCTGTGTGAGGGAAATTTCTGAGTCGAATAAAGGGTGTCAAGTAACTTTTTGCCTTTCAAGAGGAAATGTGGTATTTCTCTTGAGATGCTGCATCGCAAAATTTCCTCATCTCGCATTGAGCTGATAATTTTGGGGTGTTTCTCGAGTTGCGGCGGGAAGCTGGGGGTGCTTCTCGAGTTGCGACGGGGACCTCAGGAACTCGGTGGGGTTGCTTCAGGGAAGTCAGTTCCCCTTTGCTGTTGGAAGGGGAACTTCCGGGTTCCTCTCGAGCCCTTAAATGTGCACAGGGGCTCATCTCAAATTGAGTCCATAAAGTGTGTTTTCTCCAAAGGGGACGGCTGTGTGAGGGAACTTTCTGAGTCGAATAAAGGGTGTCAAGTACCTTTTTGCCTTTCAAGAGGGAAAGTGATAGTACTCTTGAGATGCTGCATCGCAAAATTTCCTCATCTCGCATTGAGGGGATAATTTTGGGGTGTTTCTCGAGCTGCAATGGGTAGCTGGGGGTGCTTATCGAGTTGCGACGGGGACCTCAGAAACTCGCTGGCGTTGCTTCAGGTAAGTCAGTTCCCCTTTGCTGTTTAAACGGGAACTTCCGGGTTCCTCTCGAGCCCTTTAATGTGCACAGTGTCTCAGATCGAATTGAGTCCATAAATTGTGTTCTTTCCAAAGGGAACGGGTGTGTGAGGGAACTTTCTGAGTCTAATAAAGGGTGTCAAGTAACTTTTTGCCTTTCAAGAGGGAATGTGGTATTTCCCTTGAGATGCTGCATCGCAAAATTTCCTCATCTCGAATTGAGGGGATAATTTTGGGGTGTTTCACGAATTGCGGCGGGAAGGTGGGGGTGCTTCTCGAGTTCCGACGAGGACCTCAGGAACTCGCTGGGGTTGCTTCAGGGAAGTAAGGTCCCCTTTGCTGTTGGAAGGGAACTTCCGGGTTCCTCTCGAGCCCTTAAATGTGCACAGGGGCTCATCTCGAATTGAGTCAATGAAGTGTATCCTTCTCTCAAATGGCACGGTTGTGTGAGGGAACTTTCTGAGTCGAATAAATGTTGTCAATTAACTTTTTGCCTTTCAAGAGGGAATGTGGTATTTCTCTTGAGATGCTGCATCGCAAAATTTCCTCATCTCGCATTGAGGGGATAATTTTTTCGTGTTTCTCGTGTTGCGGTTGGAAGCTGGGGGCGCTTCTCGAGTTGCGACGTGGACCTAAGGAACTCGCTGGGGTTGCTTCAGGGAAGTCAGGTCCCCTTTGCTGTTGGAAGGGGAACTTCCAGGTTCCTCTCCAGCCCTAAATGTGCACAGGGGCTCATCTCTAATTGAGTCAATGAAGTGTATCCTTCTCTCAAATGGCACGGTTGTGTGAGGGAAGTTTCTGAGTCGAATAAAGGGTGTCAAGTATCTTTTTGCCTTTCAAGAGGGAAGGTGGTATTTCTCTTGAGATGCTGCATCGCAAAATTTCCTCATCTCACATTGAGCGGATAATTTTGGGGTGTTTCTCGAGTTGCGGCGGGAACCTGGGGGTGCTTCTCGAGTTGCGACGGGGACCTCAGGAACTTCTGGGGTTGCTTCAGTGAAGTCAGGTCCCCTTTTGTGTTGGAAGGGGAACTTCCGGGTTCCTCTCGAGCCCTTAAATGTACACAGGGGCTCATCTCGAATTGAGTCCATAAAGTGTGTTCTCCTCTCCAAAGTGGACGGCTGTGTGAGGGAACTTTTTGAGTCGAATAAAGGGTGTCAAGTACCTTTTTACCTTTCAAGAGGGAATGTGGTATTTCTCTTGAGATTCTGCATTGCAAAATTTCCTCCTCTCGCATTGAGGGGATAATTTTGTGGTTTTTCTCGAGTTGTGGCGGGAAGCTGGGGGTGCTTCTCCAGTTGCGACGGGGACCTCAGGCAATTGCTGTGGTTGGTTAAGGGAAGTCAGGTCCCCTTTGTTGTTGGAAGGCGAACTTCCGGTTTCCTCTCGAGCCCTTAAATGTGAACAGGGGCTCATCTCGAAATGAGTCCATAAATTGTGGTCTCCTCTCCAAAGGGCACGGCTCTGTGAGTGAACATTCTGTGTCGAATAAAGGGTGTCAAGTACCTTTTTGCCTTTCAAGAGGGAATGTGGGATTTCTCTTGAGATTCTGCATAGCAAAATTTCCTCATCTCGCATTGAGGGGATAATTTTGTGGTGTTGGTCATGTTGCCGGCGGAAGCAGTGATTACTTCTCGAGTTGCGACTGGGACCTCAGGAACTCACTCACTTGCTTCAGTGAAGTCAAGTCCCCTTTGCTTTTGGAAGGAGAACTTCCGTATTACTCTCGAGCCGTTAAATGGGAATATTAGCTCTTCTCGATTTCAGTCCATAAAGTGTGTTCTCCTCTGCACTGAGGACGGATGTTAGGGACCATTCTGAGTCGCCTAAACGGTGTCAAATACCCTTTTACCTTTCAAGCGGGAATGTGGGATTTCTCTTGAGATTCTGCAGCGCAGAATTTCCTCATCTCACATTGTGGGGATAATTATGTGGTGTTTCTCGGGTTGCGATGGGGACCTCAGAAACTTACTCGAGTTACTTCAGGGAATCGGTTCCCTTTTGTGCTGGAAGGGGAACTTCCGGATTACTCTTGAGCCCTTTAATGGGAATAGCGCCACTTTTGTAGTTTAGTCCATAAAGTGTGTTATTCTCTCCAATGGGGACGGATATTTTTTAACTTTCTGTGTGGCATAAATTGTGTCAAGTACACTTTTGCCTTTCAAGCGGGAATGTATGTTATCGCTTGAGATTCCGCAGGGCAAAATAACCTCATCTCACATTGAGGGGATAATTTTGTGGTGTTTCTCCAGTTGTGGTGGGAAGAAGGGGGCACTTCTCTAGCTATGGCGGGGACCTCAGGAACTCGCTCGGGTTGCTTCAGGGAAGTCAAGTCGCCTTTTGTTTTGGAAGGGGAACTTCCGGATTACTGTCGAGATGTTAAAAGGGAATATTGCCTCCTCTCCATTTGAGTCCATAAAATATGTTCTCCTCTCCACTGAGGATGGATGTTAGGGAACATTCTGAGTCGCCTAAAGGGAGTCAAAGTCAAGTTCCCTTTTGTGTTGGAAGGGGAACTTCTTGATTACTCTTGAGCCTTTAAATGGGAATATTGCCTCTTTTCGATTTGAGTCCATGAGGTGTGTTTTCCTCTCCACTGAGGAAGGATGTTAGGGAACATTCTGAGTCGCATAAACGGAGTCAGTACCCTTTTGCCTTTCAAGCCGGAATGTAGGATTTCTCTTGAGATTCTGCAGCGCAAAAAACCTCATCTCTCATTGAGGGGAATATTTTGTGGTGTTTCTCGAATTGCGGCGGGACTCTGGGGGTACTTCTTGAGTTTAGATGGCGACCTCAGGAACTCACTCGAGTTTCTTCAGGGAAGTCAGGTCCCCTTTTGTGCTGGAAGGGGAACTTCCGGATTAGTCTCGAGCCCTTTAATGGGAATAGGGCCTCTTCTGGAGTTGAGTCCATAAAGTGTGTATACCTCTCCAATGGGGACGGATGTTATGGAACATTCTGAGTGGCATAAAGTGTGTCAAGTTCCCTTTTGCTTTCAAGCGGGAAGGCGGGATTTCTCTTGAGATTCTGCAGCAGAAAATTACCTTATCTCGCACTTGTTTCGTTTCTCTAGTTGGGGCGGGAAACAGGGGGTACTTCTGGAGTTGAGACGGGACCCTCAGGAACTCGCTCAGGTTGCTTCAGGGAAGTCAAGTACTTTTTTGTGTTGGAAGGGTAACTTCTTGATTACTCTCGAGCCTTTAAATGGGAATATAGCCTCTTTTCGATTTGAGTCCATGAAGTGTGTTTTCCTCTCCAATGAGGAAGGATGTTAGGGAACATTCTGAGTCGCCTAAAGGGAGTCAGGTACCCTTATGCCTTTCAAGCTGGAATGTGGGATTTCTTTTGAGATTCTGCAGCGCAAGATTTCCTCATCTCACATTGAGGGGATAATTTTGTGGTGTTTCTCGAGTTGTGGCAGGAAGCAGGGAGTACTTCTCTAGTTCCAGCGGGGACCTCAGGAATTCGCTCGGGTTGCTTCACGGAAGTCAAGTCCCCTTTTGTGTTGGAAGGGGAACTTCCGGATGACTCTCGAGCTGCTAAATGTGAATAATGCCTCTTCTCGATTTGAGTCCATAAAGTGTGTTTTCCTCTCCACTGAGGAAGGTTGTTAGGGAACATTCTGAGTCGCCTAAAGGGAGTCAAGTACCCTTTTGCCCTTCAAGCGGGAATGTGGGATTTCTCTGGAAATTCTGCAGCGCAAAATTTCCTCATCTTGCATTGAGGGAATAATTTTGTTGTGTTTCTCGAGATGCGAAGGGGACCTCAGAAACTTACCCGAGTTACTTCAGGAAATCAGGCCCCTTTTTTCCTGGAAGGAGAACTTCCGGATTACTCTTGAGCCCTTTAATGGGAATAGGGCCTCTTCTGGAGTTGAGTCCATAAATTGTGTTTTCCTCTCCACTGAGGACAAATGTTAGGGACCATTCTGAGTCGCCTAAAGGGAGTCAAGTAACCTTTTGCCTTTCAAGCGAAAATGTGGGATTTCACTTGAGATTCTGCAGCGCAAAATTTCCTCATCTCACATTCTGGGGATAATTTTGTGGTGTTTCTCGAGTTGCGAATACCTCAGAAACTTACATGAGTTACTTCAGGGAATCAGGTGCCATTTGTGCTGGAAGGGGATCTTCCGGAATACTTTTGAGCCCTGTAATGGGAATAGGGCCTCTTCTCCAGTTGAGTCCCTAAAGTGTGATTTCCTCTCCAGTGGAGACGGAGCTTAGGGAACTTTCTGAGTGGCATAAAGTGTGTCAAGTAAGCTTTTGCCTTTCAATGGTAATGTGGATTTTCTTTTGAGATTCTGGAGCGCAAAATTTCCTCATCTCGCATTGAGGTGATAATTTTGTGGTGTTTCTCCAGTTGTGGTGGGAAGCAGGGGGCACTTCTCTAGCTATGGCGGGCACCTCAGGAACTCGCTCGGGTTGCTTCAGGGAAGTCAAGTTGCCTTTTGTTTTGGAAGGGTAACTTCCGGATTACTGTCAAGACGTTAAAAGGGAATATTGCCTCCTCTCCATTTAAGTCCATAAATTACGTTCTCCTCTACTGAGGATGGATGTTAGGGAACATTCTGAGTGGCCTAAAGGGAGTCAAGTACCCTTCTGCCTTTCAAGCGGGAATGTGGGATTTCTCTTGAGATTCTGCAGCGCAAAATTTCCTCATCTCCCATTGAGGGGATAATTTTGTGGTGTTTCTCGAGTTGCGGCGGGAAGCTGGGGGTACTTCTCGAGTTGCAGCGGGGACCTCAGGAACTCGCTCGGGTTGCTTCAGGGAACTCAAGTCCTTTTTTGTGTTGGAAGGGGAACTTCTGGATTACTCTCGAGCTGTTAAATGGGAAAAATGCCTCTTCTCGATTTGAGTCCATAAAGTGTGTTTTCCTCTCCACTGAGGAAGGATGTTAGGGAACATTCTGAGTCGCATAAACGGAGTCAGTACCCTTTTGCCTTTCAAGCCGGAATGTGGGATTTCTCTTGAGATTCTCAGCGCAAAATTTCCTCATCTCGCAGTGAGGGGAATATTTTGTGGTGTTTCTCGAATTGCGGCGGGACGCTGGGGGTACTTTTTGAGTTTAGATGGGGACCTCAGGAACTCACTCGAGTTTCTTCAGGGAAGTCAGGTCCCCTTTTGTGCTGGAAGGGGAACTTCTGGATTAGTCTCGAGCCCTTTAATGGGAATAGGGCCTCTTCTGGAGTTAAGTCCTAAAGTGTGTTCTCCTCTCCAATGGGGACGAGTGCTTGAGGGAATTTTTTGAGTCTCACCCGGCTGTGCAAACGGGAGAAATACCAGCCCCACCCGCGCAGACACGAGAGATGCCGGCCCAGGTGGCTGAGACGCCAGAGACATGGGCCTTGCCAGCGCAGACGTGAGAGAGGCCTTCCCCACCTGCGCAGACGTGACAGAACCCGGCCCCGCCCGCGCAGACTCGAGAGACCCCGGCCCCGCCCGCTCAGACGCGAGAGACCTCGGCCCTGACCGCTCAGACGCTATTGTTGCTGGCGCCGCCCGCGCAGACGCAAGAGAATCCGGCCCCGCCTGCGCAGATGCGAGAGACCCTTGCCCCGCCCGCACAGACGCGAGAGACCCCGGCCCCGCCCGCCCAGATGGGAGAGACCCCGGCCCCGCCCACCAGACGCAGGATACGCAGGCCGCGCCCGTGCAGACTCGAGAGAAGCCGGCCCTGGCACAACCGACCATGCAGAGATGCGCAGCGGTGAGGAGCTACCCCATGACTGAGACCAGGGCAGGTGGCCGAGAGGAGGTACCCCACCTCCAATAGGCGGTGGCTGTGCGGGGGAGGGCCGAGAGGAGGTACTCACGTTCAAGGTCAGGAGGGGCAGCCTTGAGGACATACCCCTCATCCAAGGTAAGGTGCAGCAGCTGTGCTTTCTTGGAGCAGCTGTGAAGAGATATCCCACACCCAAGGTAAGAGAAACTCAAATCAGATGGTAGGTATTGCCAGGGCGCTTCAGATGGCAGACACACTGAAATCATAATCACAGGAATCTACTCTATCTGATCACATGGACCACAGCCGAATGTGGTCCACTGGAGAAGGGAATGGCAAACCACTTCAGCATATTTGCATTGAGAACCCCATGAACAGTATCAAAGGGCAAAATGACAGGATACTGAATGAGGAATTCCCCAGGTCTGTAGGTGCCCAGTATGCTACTGGAGATCAGTGGAGAAATAACTCTAGAAGGAATGAAGGGATGGAGCAAAAGCAAAACCAGTACCCAGTTGTGGATGTGACCAGTGATAGAAGCAAGGTCTGGTGCTGTAAAGAGCAATATTGCATAGGAACCTGGAATGTAAGGTCCAGGAATCAAGGCAAATTGGAAGTGGTCAAACAGGAGATGGCAAGAGTGAACATAGACATTCTAGGAATCAGTGAATTAAAATGGACTGGAATGTGTGAATTTAACTCAGATGACCATTATATATATACTACTGTGGGCAGAAATCCCTTAGAAGAAATGGAGTAGCCATCATGGTCAACAAGAGACTCCGAAATGCAGTACTTGGATGCAATCTTAAAAACGACAGAATGATTTCTGTTCGTTTCCAAGGCAAACCATTCAGCATTACAGTAATCCAGGCCTATGCCCCAGCCACTAACGCTGAAGAAGCCGAAGTTGAACGGTTCTATGCAGACCTACAAGACCTTTTAGAACTAACACCCAAAAAGATGTCCTTTTCATTCTAAGGGACTGGAATGCAAAAGTAGGAAGTCAAGAAACACCTGGAGAAACAGGCAAATTTGGCCTTGGAGCACGGAATGAAGCAGGGCCAAGCCTAATAGAGTTTTGTCAAGAGAACGCACTGGTCATAGCAAACTCCCTCTTCCAACAACACAAGAGAAGACTCTACACGTGGACATCACCAGATGGTCAACACCGAAATCAGATTGATTATATTCTTTGCAGCCAAAGATGGAGAAGCTGTATACAGTTAGCAAAAACAAGACCAGGAGCTGACTGTGGCTCAGATCATGAACTCCTTATTGCCAAATTCAGACTTAAATTGAAGAAAGTAGGGAAAACCCCTAGACCATTCAGATATGACCTCAATCAAATCCCTTATGATTATACAGTGCAAGTGAGAAATAGATTTAAGGCACTAGATCTGATAGAGTGCCTGATGAACTCTGGATGGAGGTTCGTGACATTGTACAGGAGACAGGGACCAAGAGCATCCCCATGGAAAAGAAATGCAAAAGAAAGCAAAATGGCTATCTGAAGTGGCCTTACAAATAGCTGTGAAAAGAAGAGAAGCGAAAAGCAAAGGAGAAAGGGAAAGATATAAGCATTAGAATGCAGAGTTCCAAAGAATAGCAAGGAGAGATAAGAAAGCCTTCCTCAGTGATCAATGCAAAGAAATAGAGGAAAACAACAGAATAGGAAAAACAAGAGATCTCTTCAAGAACATGAGAGATTCCAAGGGAACATTTCATGCAAAGATGGGTTCGATAAAGGACAGAAATGGTATGGACCTAACGGAAGCAGAAGATATTAAGAAGAGGTGGCAAGAATACACAGAAGAACTGTACAAAAAAGATCTTCACGACCAGGATAGTCACGAAAATGTGATCACTGGCCTAGAGCCAGATATCATGGAATGTGAATTCAAGTGTGCCTTAGAAAGCAACACTACGAACAAAGCTAGTGGAAGTGATGGAATTCCAGTTGAGCTATTTCAAACCTTGAAAGATGATGCTGTGAAAGTGCTGCACTCAATATGCCAAAAAATTTGGAAAACGCAGCAGTGGCCACAGGACTGGAAAAGGTCAGTCTTCATTCTAATCCCAAAGAAAGGCAATGCCAAAGAATGCTCAAGCTACTGCACAATTGCACTCATCTCACACGCTAGTACAGTCATGCTCAAAATTCTCCAAGCCAGGCTTCAGCAATATGTGATCCGTGAACTCCCAGATGTTCAAGCAGGTTTTAGAAAAGGCAGAGGCACCAGAGATCAAATTGCCAACATCCGCTGGATCATGAAGAAAGTGAGAGAGTTCCAGAAAAACATCTATTTCTGCTTCATTGACTATGCCAAAGCCTTTGACTGTGTGGATCACAATAAACTGTGGAAGATTCTGAAAGAGATGGGAATACGAGACGACCTGACCTGCCTCTTTAGAAACCTGTATGCAGGTCAGGAAGCCGTAGTCAGAACTGTGCATGGAACAACAGACTGGTTCCAAATAGGAAAAGGTGTACGTCAAGGCTGTATATTGTAATCTTGCTTATTTAACTTATATGCAGAGTGCATCATGAGAAATGCTGGGCTGGAAGAAGAACAACTGGAATCAAGTTTGCTGGTAGAAATATCAATAACCTCAGATATGCAGATGACACCACCTTTAGGGCAGAAAGTGAGGAGGAACTCAAAAGCCTCTTGATGAAAGTGAAAGAGGAGAGTGAAAAGGTTGGCTTGAAGCTCAACATTCAGAAAACAAAGGTGATGGAATCTGGTCCCAACACTTCATGGGAAATAGATGGAAAAACAGTGGAAACAGTGTCACACTTTATTTTGGGGGGCTCCAAAACCACTGCAGATGCTGATTGAAGCCGTGAAATTAAAAGGCGCTTACTCCTTGGAAGGAAAGTTATGATCAACCTTGATAGTATATTAAAAAGCAGAGACATCACTTTGCCAAAAAAGCTCCATCTAGTCAAAGCTATGGTTTTTCCCGTGGTCATGTATGGATGTGAGAGTTGGACTGTGAAGAAAGCTGATCACCGAAGAACTGATGCTTTCGAACTGTGGTATTGCAGAAGACTCTTGAGAGTCCCTTGGACTGCAAGTAGATCCACCAGTCCATTCTAAGGGAGATCAATCGTCGGTGTTCATTGGAAGGACTGATGCTAAAGCTGAAATTGCAATACTTCGGCCACCTCATGCAATGAGTTGACTCACTGGAAAAGATTCTGATGCTAGGAGAGGTTGGGGGCTGGAGGAGAAGGGGACGACAGAGAATGAGATGGCTGGATAGCATCACCGGCTCTGTGGCCATGAGTTTGAGTGAACTCCGGGAGTTGGTATAGGACAGGGAGGCCTAGCGTACAGTGATTCATGGGGTCGCGGAGAGTCGGACACGAATGAGCGACTGAACTGAACTGAACTGAGTAAAGTGTGTCACATAGCCTTTTCCCTTTCAGGCGGGAATGTGGGATTTCTCTTGAAATTCTGCAGCGCAAAATTTCTTCATCTCGCATTGAGGGGATAATTTTGTGGTGTTTCTCGAATTGCGGCGGGAAGCTGGGGGTATTCCTCGAGGTGCGAAGGGGACCTCAGGAACTCACTCGAGATACTTCAGGGAAGTCAGGTCCCAGATTGTGCTGGAAGGGGAACTTCCGGATTACTCTCGAGCCGTTAAATGGGAATATTGCCTCTTCTCGATTTGAGTCGGTAAAGTGTGTTCTCCTCTCCACTGAGGACGGATGTTAGGGACCATTCTGATTCGCCTAAAGGGAGTCAAGTACCCTTTTGCCTTTCAAGCGGGAATGTGGGATTTCTCTTGAGATTCTGCAGTGCAAAATTTCCTCATCTCGCATGGAGGGGATAATTATGTGCTGTTACACGAATTGGGCTGGGAAGCTGGGGGTGATTCTCCAGTTGCGACGAGGACCTCTGGAACACACTCGGATTTTTTCAGGGAAGTCAGGTCCCCTTTTGTGCTGGAAGGGGAACTTCCGGATTGTTCTCGAGCCCTTTAATGGGAATAGGGCCTCCTCTGGATTTGAGTCCATAAATTGTGTTCTCCTCTCCAATGGGGATGGATGTTAGGGAACTTTCTGAGTGGCATAAAGTGTGTCAAGTACCCTTTTGCCTTTCAAGCGGGAATGTGGGATTTCTCTTGAGATTCTGCAGCATAAAATTACCTCATCTAGCATTGAGGAGATAATTTTGTGGTATTTCTCGAGTTGCAGAGGGAAGCAGGGGATACTTCTCGACTTGCAACGGGGACCTCAGGAACTCGCTCGGGTTGCTTCAGCAAAGTCAAGTCCCCTTTTGTGTTGGAAGGGGAACTTCCAGATTACTCTCGAGCCGTTAAATGGGAACATTGCCTCTTCTCGATTTGAGTCCAGAGAGTGTGTTCTCCTCTGCACTGAGGACGGATGTTAGGGAACATTCTGAGTCGCCTAAAGGGAGTCATGTACACTGTTGCCTTTCAAGCGGGAATGTGGGATTTCTCTTGAGATTCTGTAGCGCAAAATTTCCTCATCTCGCATGGAAGGGATAATTTTTTGTTGTTTCACGAATTGGGTTGGGTAGCTGGGGGTACTTCTGCAGTTCCGACGAGTACCTCTGGACCACACTCGAGTTACTTCAGGGAAGTCTGGTCCCATTTTGTGCTGGAAGGGGAACTTCCCTATTACTCTCGAACCCTTTAATGTGAAAAGGGCCTCTTCTCGAATAGAGTCCATAAAGTGTGTTCTCCTCGAAATGGGGACGGCTGTGTGAGGGAACTTTCTGAGTTGCATAAAGGGAGTTCAGTACCCTTTTGCCTTTTATGAGGAAATGTGGTATTTCTCTTGAGATTCTGCAGCGCAAAATTTCCTCATCTCGCATTGAGGGGATAATTTTGGGGTGTTTCTCGAGTTGCGGCGGGAAGCTGGGGGTGCTTCTAGAGTTGCGACGGGGACCTCAGGAAGTCGCTGGGGTTGCTTCAGGGAAGTCAGGTCCCCTTTGCTGTTGGAAGGGGAACTTCCGGTTTCCTCTCGAGCCCTTAAATGTGAACAGGGGCTCATCTCGAATTGAGTCCATAAAGTGTGTTCTCCTCTCCAAAGGGGACAGCTGTTTGAGCGAACTTTCTGAGTCAAATAAAGGGTGTCAAATAAATTTTTGCCTTTTCAAAAGGGAATGTGGTATTTCTCTTGAGATTCTGCATCGCAAAATTTCCTCCTCTCACATTGAGGGGATAATTTTGTGGTGTTTCTCGATTTGCGGCGGGAAGCTGGGGGTGCTTCTCAGGTTGAGACGGGGACTTCAGGAACTCGCTCGGGTTGCTTCACAGCAGTCAGGACCCCTTTTTTGTTGGAAAGGGAACCTCCGGTTTACTCTCGAGCCGTTAATGGGAATAGGGGCTCATCTTGAATTGAGTCCATAAAATGTGTTCTCCTCTCCAATGGGGACTGATGTTAGTGAAATTTCCGAGTCAAATAAAGGGTGTCAAGTACCCATTGCCTTTCAAGCGGGAATGTGGTATTTCACTTGAGATTCTGCAGCGCAAAATTTCCTCATCTCGCATTGAGTCTAAAATATTGTGGTGTTTCTATAGTTGCGGAGACAAGCTGGGGGTACTTCTCGAAGTGCGTCGGGGACCTCAGGAACTCGTTCGGGTTGATTCAGGGAAGTCAGGTCCCCTTTCGTTTTGGAATAGGAACGTCCGGTTTACTCTGGAGCCGTTAAAAGGAATAGGGCCTTCTCTGGAATTGAGTCCTTAAAGTGTGTTCTCCTCTCCAATGGGGACGGCTGTGTGAGGGAACTTTTTGAGTCACATAAAGGGTGTCAAGTACCCTTTTGCCTTTCAAGAGAGAATGTGATATTTCTCTTGAGATGCAGCACAAAATTTCCTCACATCGCATTGCGGGGAAAATTTTGTGGTTTTTCTCTGGTTGCGGCGGGAAGCTGGGGTAACTGCTCGAGTTGCGACGGGGACCCCAGGAAGTCGCTCTGGTTGCTCAGGGCAGTCAGGTCCCCATTGGAGTTGGAAAAGGAACTTCCGGTTTACTCTCCAGCGATTAAATGGGAATAGGGGCTCATCTCGTATTGAGTCCATAAAGTATGTTCTCCTCTCCAAAGGGGACGGCTGTGTAAGGGAACTTTCTGAGTCGCAAAAACGGTGTCCTGTACCCTTTTGCCTTGCCAGAAGGAATGTGGTATTTCTCTTGAAATTCTGCAGCGTAAAATTTCTTCATCTCGCATTGAGGGAATAATTTTGGGGTTTTTCTCGAGTTGCGGCGGGTAGCTGGGTGTGCTTCTGGAGTTGCGACAGGGACCTCAGGAACTCGCTGGGGTTGCTTCAGGGAAGTCAGGTGCCCTTGGGTGTTCGAAGGGGAACTTTTGGTTTCCTCTCGAGCCCTTAAATGTGCACAGGGGCTCATCTCGAATTGAGTCCATAAAGTGCCTTCTCCTCTCCAAAGGGGACGGCTGTGTGAGGGAACTTTCTGAGTCGAATAAAGGGTGTCAAGTACCTTTTTGCCTTTCAGGAGGGAATGTGGTGTTTCTCTTGAGATGCTGCTTCTCAGAATTTCCTCATCTCGCATTGAGGGGATAATTTTGGTGTGTTTCTCGAGTTGCGGCGGGAAGCTGGGGGTGCTTCTGGAGTTGCGACAGGGACCTCAGGAACTCGCTGGGGTTGCTTCAGGGAAGTCAGGTCCGCTTCGGTGTTAGAAGGGGAACTTCCGGTTTCCTCTCGAGCCCTTCAATGTGAACAGGGGCTCATCTCGAATTGAGTCCATAAAGTGTGTTCTCCTCTCCAAAGGGGACGGCTGTGTGAGGGAACTTTCTGAGTCAAATAAAGGGTGTCAAGTAACTTTTCGCCTTTCAAGAGGGAATGTGGTATTTCTCTTGAGATGGTGCATAGCAGAATTTCCTCATCTCGCATTGAGGGGATAATTTCGGGGTGTTTCTCGAGTGCGGCGGGAAGCTTGAGGTGCTCCTTGAGTTGCGACGGGGACCTCAGGAACTCGCTGGGGTTGCTTCAGGGAAGTCAGGTCCCCTTTGCTGTTGGAAGTGGAACTTCTGGGTTCCTCTCGAGCCCTTAAATGTGAACAGGGGCTTATCTCGAATTGAGTCCATAAATTGTGTTTTCCTCTCCAAAAGAGACGGCTGTGTGAGGGAAATTTCTAAGTCAAATAAATGGTGTCAAGTACCTTTTTGCCTTTCAAGAGGGAATGTGGTATTTCTCTTGAGATGTTGCATCGCAAAATTACCTCATCTCTCATTGAGGGGATAATTTTGGGGTGTTTCTCGAGTTGCGGCGGGAAGGTGGGGGTGCTTCTCGAGTTGTGACTGGGACCTCAGGAACTCGCTGGGGTTACTTCAGGGAAGTCAGGTCCCCTTTGGTGTTGGAAGGGGAACTTCTGGGTTCCTCTCGAGCCCTTAAATGTGCACAGGGGCTCATCTCGAATTAAGTCCATTAAGTGTGTTCTCCTCTAAAAGGGGACGGCTGTGTGAGGGAACTTTCTGAGTCGATAAAGGGTGTCAAGTACCTTTTGCCTTTCAAGATGGAATGTGGTATTTCTCTTGAAATGCTGCATCGCAAAATTTCCTCATCTCGCATTGAGGGAATAATTTTGGTTTCTTTCTCGAGGTGCGGCGGGAAGCTGGCGGTTCTTCTAGAGTTGCGACGGGGATCTAAGTTACTCTCTGGGGTTGCTTCAGGGAACTCAGGTCCCCTTTGGTGTTGGAAGAGGAACTTCCGGGTTCCTCTCGAGCCCTTAAATGTGCACAGGGTGTCATGTCGAATTGAGTCCATAATGTGTGTTCTCCTCTAAAAGGGGATGGCTGTGTGAGGGAACTTTCTGAGTCGAATAAAGGGTGTCAAGTACCTTTTGCCTTTCAAGAGGGAATGTGGTATTTCTCTTGAGATGCTGCATCGCAAAATTTCCTCATCTAGCATTGAGGGGATAATTTTGGGGTGTTTCTCGAGTTGCGGCGAGAAGCTGCGCGTGCTTCAAGAGTTGGGACGGGGGGCTCAGGAACTCGCTGGGGTTGGTTCAGGGAAGTCAGGTCCCCTTTGCTGTTGGAAGGGGAACTTCCGGGTTCCTCTGGAGCCCTTAAATGTGCACAGGGGCTCATCTCGAATTGAGTCCATAAAGTGTGTTCTCCTCTAAAAGGGGAAGGCTATGTGAGGGAACTTTCTGAGTCGAATAAAGGGTGCCTTGTACCTTTTTGCCTTTCAAAACGGAATGTGGAATTTTTCTTGAGAGGCTGCATCACAAAATTTCCACATCTCGCATTGAGGGAATAATTTTGGTTTCTTTCTCTAGGTGTGGCGAGAAGTTGTGTGTTCTTCAAGAGTTGCCACGGGGACCTCAAGAACTCGCTGGGGTTGCTTCAGGGAATTCAGGTCCCCTTTGGTGTTGGAAGGGGAACTTCCGGGTTCCTCTTGAAGCTTTAAATGTGCACAAGGGCTCATCTCGAATTGAGTCCATAAAGTGTGTTCTCCTATAAAAGGGGACTGTTGTGTGAGGGAACTTTCTGAGTCAAATAAAGGAGGTCAAGTATCTTTTTGCCTTGCAAGAGGGAATGTGGTATTTCTCTTGAGATGCTGCATTGCAAAATTTCCTCATCTCGCATTTGAGGGAATAATTTTGGGGTGTTTCTCGAGTTGCGGCGGGAAGCTGGGTGTGCTTCAAGAGTTGCGACGGGAACCTCAGGAACTCGCTGTGGTTGCTTCAAGGAAGTCAGGTCCCTTTTGGTGTTGGAAGAGGACATTCTGCGTTCCTCTCGAGCCCTTAAATGTGCACAGGCGCTCATCTCGAATTGAGTCCATAGAGTGTGTTCTCCTCTAAAAGGGGATGGTTGGGTGAGGGAACTTTCTGAGTCGAATAAAGGGTGTCAAGTACTTTTTGCCTTTCAAGAGGGAATGTGGTATTTCTCTTGAGATGCTGCATCGCAAAATTTCCTCATCTCGCATTGAGGGGAAAATTTTGGGGTTTTTCTCGAGTTGCGGCGGGAACCTGGGGGTGCTCTGGAGTTGCGACGGGGACCTCAGGAACTCTCTGGGGTTGTTTCAGGGAAGTCAGGTCCTCTTCGTGTTGGAAGGGGAAATTCCTGGTTCCTCTTGAGCCCTTTAATGTGCACAGGGGCTAATCTCGAATTGAGTCCATAAACTGTGTTCTCCTCTAAAAGGGGACGGCTGTGTGAGGGAACTTTCTGAGTCGAATAAAGGGTGTCAAGTACCTTTTTGCCTTTCAAGAGGAAATATGGTATTTCTCTTGAGATGATGCATCGCATAATTTCCTCATCTCGCATTGAGGGAATAATTTTGGTTTCTTTCTCGAGGTGCCTGGAGAAGCTAGGGGTACTTCAAGAGTTGCCACGGGGACCTCAGGAACTCGCTGGGGTTGCTTCAGGGAATTCAGGTCCACTTTGGTGTTGGAAGGGGAACTTCCGGGTTCCTCTCGAAGCTTTAAATGAGCACAGGGTCTCAACTCGAATTGAGTCCATAAAGTGTGTTCTCCTCTAAAATGGGACGGCTGTGTGAGGGAACTTTCTGAGTCGAATAAAGGGTGTCAAGTAACTTTTTGCCTTGCAAGAGGGAATGTGGTATTTCTCTTGAGATGCTGCATCGCAAAATTTCCTCATCTCGCATTGAGGGGATAATTTTGGGGTGTTTTTCGAGTTCCGGTGGGAAGCTATGTGTGCTTCTAGAGTTGCAACGGGGACCTCAGGAACTCGCTGGGGTTGCTTCAGGGAAGTCAGGTCCCCTTTGCTGTTGTTAGGGGAACTTCCGGGTTCCTCTCGAGCCCTTAAATGTGCACAGGGGCTCATCTCGAATTGAGTCGTAAAGTGTGTTCTCCTCTAAAAGGGGACGGCTGTGTGAGGGAACTTTCTGAGTCGAATAAAGGGTGTCAAGTACCTTTTTGCCTTTCAAGAGGGAATGTGGTATTTCTCTTGAGATGCTGCATCGTAAAATTTCCTCATCTCGCATTGAGGGGATAATTTTGGGGTGTTTCTCGAGTTGCCGCGGGAAGCTGGGGGTGCTTCTCGAGTTGTGACGGGGACCTCAGGGACTCGTTGGGGTTGCTTCAGGGAATCAGGTCCCCTTTGGTGTTGGAAGGGGATCTTCCGGGTTCCTCTCCAGCCCTTAAATGTGCACAGGGGCTCATCTTGAATTGAGTCCATAAAGTGTGTTCTCCTCTAAAAGGGGACGGCTGTGTGAGGGAACTTTCTGAGTCGAGTAAAGTGTGTCAAGTACCTTTTTGCCTTTCAAGAGGGAATGTGGTATTTCTCTTGAGATGCTGCATCGCAAAATTTCCTCATCTCTCATTGAGGGGATAATTTAGGGGTGTTTCTCGAGTTGCGGCGGGAAGCTCGGGGTGCTTCTCGAGTTGCGACGGGGACCTCAGGAACTAGCTGGTGTTGCTTCAGGGGAGTCAGGTCACCTTTGGTGTTGGAAAGGGAACTTCCGGGTTCCTCTGGAGCCCAAAATATGCACAGGGGCTCATCTCAAATTGAGTCCATAAAATGTGTTCTCCTCTAAAAGGGACGGCTGTGTGAGGGAACTTTCTGAGTCGAATAAAGGGTTTCAAGTACCTTTTTGCCGTTGAAGAAAGAATCTGGTATTTCTCTTGAGATGCTGCATCGCAAAATTTCCTCATCTCGCATTGAGGGGAGAATCTTCTGGTTTTTCTCGAGTTGCGGCGGGAAGCAGGGTTCCCTCTCGAATTGGAATGGGGACCTCAGGAACTCGCTCGTGTTGCTTAAGGGAAGTCAGGTCTCCTTACTTGTTGGAAGTAGAACTTTGGGATTACCGTCGAGGCGTGTATTCGGAATAGTGCCTCATCTAGTGTTGAGTCCCTAGAGTTGTCTGCTCCTCTCCAGTGGAGAGTGCTAGGTCAGGGAAATTTTGAGTCGCACAAATTTTGTCAAGTATCCATTGGATTTTCAAGTGGTAATGTGGGATTTCTCTTGAGAGTCTGCAGCAGAAAATTTCCTCCTCTCTCATTGCTGGGGGAATCTTGTGGTTTCTCTCGAGTTGCGGCTGGATGCTTGGGGTTCCTAACGAGGTGCGACAGGGACCTCCGGAATTCGCTCGTGTTTTCCCAGGGAAGTCAGGTCTCCTTTAATGATGGAAGGGGAATCTTAGGATTCATTTTGAGACGCCACAGAGGAATAGGGCCGCATCTAGGTTTTGGTATATAAATTGGGTGCCCCTCTTCAGTGGAGACGGCTATGTTGGGGAAATTTTTGAGTCTCCTAAAGTGTGTCAAGTACCCTTTCCAGTTCCAAGGGGCTATGGAGGACGTCTCTTGAGTCTCTACTATGGAAATTTTCCTCATCTCGCATTGAGGGCAAAATCTTGTGCTTTTTCTCGAATTGCAGCGGGAACCTTGGGGTCCTTCTCGTGTTGCGATGGCGACCTCAGAACCTAGCTCCTGTTGTCCTCGTGAAATCAGGTGTCCTTTCGTGTTGGAAGGGGAACCTCTGGATTCATCTCAAGGGACCACAGAGGAATAGGACCTCATCTCGCATTCGGTACATAAATTGTGTGCCCCCTTACAATGGGGACAGTTATCTTGGGCAAGTTTTTCAGGAGCCTAAAGTGTGTCAAGTACCCTTTCGTGTGTCAAGTGGGAATGGGGTATTTCTCTTGAGACTCTAAAATGCAAAAGGTCCTCATCTCACATTGAGGTCAGAATCTTGTGGTTTTTCTAGAGTTGCGACGGGGAACTCAGGAACTCGCTCGTGTTGTCCCAGGTAAGTCAGTTCTTCTTTCGTGTTGTAAGGGGAACCTCGGGATTCATATGGAGGCGCCACAGAGTAATTGGGCTGCATCTAACGTTCGGTACATAAATTGTGTACCCCATTTCATTGGGGATGGCTATGTCGGGCAAGACTCTTAAGAGTCCCTTGGACTGCAAGGAGAGCCAACCAGTCCATTCTAAAGGAGCTCAATCCTGGATGTTCATTGGAAGGACTTATGCTAAAGCTGAAACTGCAATACTATGGCCACAAGATGCGAAGAGTTGACTCACTGTAAAATTCTCTGATGCTGGGAGGGATTGAAGGTAGGAGGAGACGAGTACGACTGAGAATGAGATGGCTGGATGGCATCACCAACTCGATAGACATGAGTTTGAGGGAACTCCGGGAGTTGGTGATGAACAGGGAGGCCTGGTGTGCTGTCGTTCATGGGGTCGCAAAGAGTCGGACACAAATGAGTGACTGAACTGAACTGAACTGATGTCGGGGAAGTTTTTGAGTCTCGTAAAGTGTGTCAAGTACCCTTTCCTGTGTCAGGTGGGAATGGGGGATTTCTCTTGAGACTCTACAATGGAAAAGTTCCTCATCTCCCAATGAGGGCAGAATTTTGTGGTTTTTCTTGAGTTGCGACGGGGACCTCAGGAACTCGCTCGTGTAGCTTCAGGAAAGTCAGTTCTCCTTTCATGTTGGAAGGACAACCTCGGGATTACTCTCGAGGTGTGGAATGGAAATCTGCTATCATCTAGATTTGAGTCCAGAAACTGTCTGCTCCTCTCCAGTGGGGACAGCTATGTCATGGAACTTTTTGAGACACATAAATGTTTTCAAGTTTCCGTTCGAATTTCAAGCGGGAATGTGGGATTTCTCTTGATACTCTCCTGCAGAAAATGTCATCATATCGCATTGAAGGGAAAAGCTTGTGGTTTTTCTCGAGTTGTGGCGGGAAGCTTCGGCTCCCTCTCGAGTGTCAACGGGAACCTCAGGAACTCGCTCATGTTGCTTAAGGAAAGTTAGTTCTCCTTCTGTGTTGGAGGGGACTTCGGAATTACTCTCGAGGCGTTTAATGGGAATAGGGCCGCATATAGAGATGAGTCCGTCAATTATCTGCTCCTCTCCAGTATGGACGGCTATGTCAGGGGACTTTTTGTGTCTCATAAACGGTGTCAAGTACACATTAGAGTTTCAAGTGGGAATGTGGGATTTTCTTGAGACTCTGAGGCAGAAAATTTCCACATCTCGCATTGATGGGGGAATATTATGGTTTCTCTCGAGTTGCGGCTGGAAGCTTGTGGTTCCTAATGAAGTGTGACGGTGACCTCAGGAACTCGCTCGTGTTATCCCAGGAAGTCAGGTCTCCTTTCGTGTTGGAAGGGATATGTTAGGTTTCATCTTGAGGAGACATAGAAGAATAGGGCTTCAACTAGTTTTCGGTACATAAATTGTGTGCCCCTCTTCAGTGGGGATGGCTATGTCGGGGAAGTTTTTGAGTCGCCTAAAGTGTGTCAAGTACCCTTTCCTGTGTCAAGAGGGAATGGGGGATTTCTCATGAGACTCTACAATGGAAAATTTCCTCATCTCGCAATGAGGGCCGAATCTTGTGTTTTATCTTGTGTTGCGGTGGGAAGCTTGGGTTCCCTCACGAGGTGTGACGGGACCTCAGAAACTCTCTTGCGTTTTCCCAGGGAAGTCAGGTCTCCTACTGTGTTGGAAGGGGACCCTCAGGATTCCTCTCCAGGCTCAGCAGAGGAATAGGGCCGCATTTAGCTTTTAGTCAGTCAAATTTGTGTTCCTCTCCAGTGACAACAGGGATCTCAGGGTTGCTCTAAAAATTAACCTGGGTAGTCAGGCCTCGTCTTGTGTTCAGACATGAAAAACGGAGTTGTAAAAGGGATGTTAGGCCACAGTCGAGTTGAATTTGTACCTGGAGATCGTATGGAGAATGCTCGGGTTGTCAGGTATCCACTCGTCTTTAATGTTGATGCTCGAGGATACATTTGAATCTGTGCAATGGAATCAGATAATATCTTGAATGGGCGGGGAAATCGGTACATTTTCCAATTGTGTTTTGAAACCCCGGGAATCCTCCCTTGTTTCAAGGTGGTACAGTCCTACTCTTATTGTGTGAAGGGTTCGTCCAATCTCCAGTCCAGACAAAGCAGGGGAACCGACTGTCATCTGGAAAAGTGGACAGGAAAATGGGGCACTTTGTCAGTTGTAACAGGAAACTCGGTGATCCTCTCGATTAGGGGTGGGTATGTTGGTGTAAGTTTTGATTTGCATAAAGGATGTTAAGTAACCTGTTGTGTTTCAAGAGGGAATGTGGGATTTTTTTTGAGAATCTCTAACGGAAATGTTCCTCATCTTGTCTTGAGGGCAGAATCTTGTGGCTTTTCTCAAGTTGCGGCGGGAAGATTGGCATCTCTCTTGAGTGGTGACGGGGACCTCAGGAACTCACTCGTGTTGCTTCAGGAAATTCAGGTCTTCATTCGTGTTGGAAGGCGATCTTGGGATTACTCTCAAGCCGTGGAATGGGAATAGGGCCTCAAATAGAGTTGAGTCCGTAAATTGTGTGCTCCTATCCATGGGGATGGTTATGTCAGGGAACTTTTTGAGTTGTATAATGGGTGTCAATACCCGTTCGAGTTTCAAGTGGGAATGTTGGATTTCTCTTGCGACTCTGAAGCACAAATCTTCCTCATTCGCATTGATGGGGGCATCCTGTGGTTTTTCTCGAGTTGGGGCTGGACGCGTGGGGTTCATAACGAGTTGCTACGGGTACCTCAGGAACTCGCTCGTGTTGTCCCTGGGAAGTCAGGTCTCCTTTTGTATTGGAAGGGGAACCTTGGGATTCATCTCGAGATGCGCAGAAGAAAAAGAACACTTGTAGCATTGGGTACATGAATAGTTTGCCCCTCTTCAGTAGGGCCGGATATGTGGGGGATGTTTTTGAGTCACATAATGTGTGTCCAGAACCCCTTCATTTGTCAAGCGGGAATGGGGGATTTCTCTTGAGACTCCGCAGTGGAAAATTTCCTCATCTTACATTGAGGGGAGAATTTTGTGGATTTTCTCGATTTGCGACGGGCACCTCAGGAACTCGCTCGTGTAGCTTCGGGGAAGTCAGGTCTCCTTTCATGTTCGAAGGGCAATTTCAGGATTACTCTTGAGGGGTGGAATGGGAATTGAGTATCATCAAGATTTGAGTCCGGAAAATGTCTGCTCCTCTCCAGTGGGGACGGCTATGTCAGGGAACTTTTTGCATCACATAAATGGTGACAAGTTCCCATTCGAGTATCACGCGGGAATGTGGGATTTCTCTTGATACTCTCCAGCAGAAAATTTCATCATCTCGCATTGAAGGGGTAAGTTTGTGATTTTTCTCGAATTGTGGCGAGAAGCTTGGTGTCCTTCTCGAGTTGTCATGGGAACCAGAGGAAATCGCTCGTGTTGCTCAAGGGAAGTCAGGTATTCAATCGTTTTGGAAGGGGAATCTCGGGATTCCTCTCTAGGCGCAGCAGATTAATAGTGCCTCATCTACTGTTGAGTCTCTCAACTGTGCATTCCTCTCCAGTGACGACAGGGATTTCGGGATTGCTCCCAAAATTCACCTGGGGAGTCAGGCCTCGTCTCCTGTTCAGACATGGGACACCGCTTTCTTCTCGAGTTGTAAAAGGGGTGTTAGGCCACAGTCGACTTGAATTTGTACCTGGAGATTGTATCGAGAATTCTCGGGGAGTCAGGTCTGCACTCGTCTTCTGAGTTGATACTTGAGGATTCATTTGAATCTGTGCAGTGGAACCAGATAACATCTCGAGTGGATGGGGACCTCGGTACTGTTTCCAATTGTGTTTTGAAACCCCGGGAATCCTCCCATGTTTCAAGGTGGTACAGTCCTCCTCGTACTGTGCAACAGGAATGTCCGGATTCCATTCCAGACATAGTAGGAGAACCGACAGTCATCATGAAAAGAGGAATGGAAAACTGGCCACTTTTTTAGTTGTGACAGGAATCTCGGTGTTTTTCTCAATTGGGGTTGGTATGTCGGTAGAATTTTGGAATCCCATAAAGGATATTTAGTACCTGTCGAGTTTCAAGCAGGAATATGGGATTTCTCTTGAGAATCTGCAACAGAAATGTTCCGCATCTCGCCTTGAGGGCAGAATGTTCTGGTTCTCTAGTTACGAAAAAAAGATTGGGGTCCCAGTTGAGTTCCGGCCTGGACCTCAGGAACTTGCTCATGTTGCTTCAGGGAAGTCAGGTCATCCTTCCGTGTTGGACGGGGAACTTCGGGATTACTCTCGAGCTGTGGAATGGGATTAGGGCCTCATCTAGAGTTGAGTCTGTAAATTGTGTGCTCCTTTTCAAGGGGAATGCTATGTCAGGGTATTTTTATGTCACGTAATGGGTGCCAATTACCCGTTCGAGTTTCAAGCAGGAGATTTTTATTCTCCTGAGACTCTGCAGCAGAAAATTTCCTCATCTAGCTTGTGATTTCGCTCGAGTTGGGACTGGAAGCTTGGAGTTCCTAACGAGTTCCTACGGGGACCTGAGGATCTCGCTCGTGTTTTCCCAGGGAAGTCAGGTCTCCTTTCGTGTTGAAAGAGGAATCTTGGGATTCATCTCGAGGCGCCACAGAAGAATAGGGCCGCATCTATGGTTTGGTACATAAATTGTGGGCCCCTCTTCAGTGGGGACGGCTATGTCAGGGAAGTTTTTGAGTCGCCTAAAATGTGTCAAGTACCCTTTCCTGTGTCAAGGTTGAATGGGTGATTTCTCTTGAGAATCTACAATGGAAATTTTCCTCATCTTGCATTGAGGGCAGAATCTTGTAGCTTTTCTAAGTTGCGGCAGGAAGCTTGGGGTCCCACTCGAGTTCGGATGGGGACCTCAGGAACTCGATTGTGTGCTTAAGGGGAGTCAGGTCTCATTTTGGGTTGAAAGGGGAACTTGGGTTTATTCTCGAGGCGTGGAATCATAATAAGGCTTCATCTAAATATGAGTCCATAAATTGTGTGCTCCTCTCCAGTGGGAAGGCTCTGTAAGGGAACTATATGTGTCCCATAATAGGTGCGAAGTACCCATTCGAATTTCACTCGGGAATGTGGGATTTTCTTGAGACTCTGAAGCAGAAAATTTCCTCATCTAGTATTGATGGAGGAATCTTGTGGTTTTTCTCGAGTTGTGGCTGGAAGATTCGGGTTCCTAACTATTTGCTACGGGGACCTCAGGAAGTCGCACATATTTTCCCAGGGAAGTCAGGTCTTCTTTTGTGTTGGAAGGGGAACCTCGGGATTCCTCTCGAGGCACAGCAGAGGAATAGGGCCGCATCTAGCATTCACTCTGTCAACTGTGTGTTCCTCTCCAGTGATGACATGGGTCTCCGGGTTGCTCTCAAAATTCTCTTGGGGAATTAGACCTTGTCTCGTGTTCAGACATGGAACTCCGCTTTCTTTTCGAGTTGTAAAAGGGTTGTTAAGCCACAGTCGAGTTGAGTTTGTAACTGGAGATTGTATCGAGAATGTTCGGGGAGTCTGGTCTCCACTCGTCTTGTGAGTTGATACTCGAGGATACCTTTGAATCTGTGCAGTGTCATCAGATAATGTCTCGAGTGGGTGGGTACCTCGGTACCTTTTCCAATTGTGTTTTTAAACCCCAGGAATCCTCACGAGTTTCATGGTGGTACAGGCCTCCTTGTACTGTGCAACGGGAATGTCCGGACCCCATTAAGGACAAAGCAGGGGAACCAACTGTCATCTGGAAAAGAGGACTGAAAACAGGCCACTTTGTCTGTTGTGGCAGGAAACTCCGTGATCCTCTCGATTGGGGCGGTGTATGTCTGTGTAATTTTTGGATTGCATAAAAAATATTAAGTAACCTGTCGAGTTTCAAGCAGGAATGTGAGATTTCTCTTGAGAATCTGCAACGGAAATGTTCTTCAACCCGTCCTGAGGGCAGAATCTTGCGATTTTTCTCAATTTTCGGCGGGAAGCTTGGGGTCCCTCTAGAGTTGGGATTGGGACTACAGGAACTCACTCGTGTTACTTCAGGGAAGGCAGGTCTCCTTTCATGTTGGAAGGGGAACTTCGGGTTTACTCTCGAGGGTTGGAATGGGATGGGCCCTCATCTAGATTTGAGTCCATAAATTTTATGCTCCTCTCCAGTGGGGACAGCTATGTCAGGAAATTTTTTGAGTCGCATAAAGGGTGTCAAGTACCCGTTCGAGTTTCAAGCAGGTATGTGAGAATTGTCTTGATACTCTCCAGCAGAATATTTCATCATCTCACATTGAAGGGAGAAGCTTCTGGTTTTTCTCGAGTTGTGTCAGGAAGCTTCGGGTTCCTCTCCAGTTGAGACGGGGACTTCAGATACTCGTTCGTGTTTTCCCAGGGATGTCAGGTCTCCTTTCCTGTTGGAACTGGAACCTCGGAATTCTTCTTGAGTCGCGGCTGGGGTATTGGTCCTCATCTAGCTTTCGGTACATAAATTGTGTGCCCCTCTTCAGTGGGGACGGCTATGTCGGGAAAGTATTTGAGTCGAATAAAAGGTGTCAAGTACCCTTTCGTGTGTCAAGCAGTCCTGGGGTATTTCTCTTGAGACTCCGCAGTGGAAAAGTTCCTCATCTTGCATTGAGGGGAGAATCTTATGGTTTTTCTCGAGTTACGGCTGGAAGCAAGGGGTCCCCCTCGAGCTGGAACGGGGACCTCAGGAACTCGCTCGTGTTGCTTAAGGGAAGTCAGGTCTCCTTTTTTGTTGGAAAGGGAACTTTGGGATTACCCTCGAGGCATGTAATAGGAATAGTGCCTCATCTAGTGTTGAGTACGTATTTTGTTTGCTCCTCTCCAGTGGAGAGTGCTAGGTCAGGGAAATTTTGAGTCGCACGAATTTTGTCAGGTACCGGTTGGAGTTTCAAGTGGGAATGTGGGATTTCTCTTGAGTGTCTGCAGCAGAAAATTTCCTCATCTCTCATTGATGGGGGAATCTTGTGGTTTCTCTCGAGTTGCGGCTGGATGCTTGGGGTTCCTAACAAGGTACAATGGGGGACTCAGGAACTCGCTCGTGTTTTCCCAGGGAAAGTCAGGAATCCTTTCTTGTTGGAAGGGGAATATTGGGATTTATCTCGAGGTGCCACAGAGGAATAGGGCCGCATCTAGGTTTCGGTACATAAATTGTTTGCCCATCTTCAGTGGAGACGGCTATATTGAGGAAGTTTTTGACTCGCCTAATGTGTGTCAAGTACCCTCTCCTTTTTCAAGGGGGGATGGAGGATTTCTCTTGAGACTCTACTATGGAAATTTTCCTCATCTCGCATTGAGGGCAGAATCTTGTGCTTTTTCTCGAGTTGCGGTGGGAAGCTTGGGGTCCTTCTCGTGTTGTGACAGGGACTTCAGGAACTCGCTCGTGTTGTCCCCGTGAAATCAGGTATCCTTTCATGTTGGAAGGGGAACCTCGGGATTCATCTCGAGGCGCCACAGAGCAATAGGGCCACATCTAGCGTTCAGTACATAAATTGTGTGCCCCATTTAATTGGATATGTTGGGGAAGACTCTTGAGAGTCCCTTGGACTGCAAGGAGATCCAACCAGTTCATTCTAAAGGAGATCAATCGTGGGTGTTCATTGGAAGGACTTATGCTAAAGTTGAAAGTGCAATACTTTGGCCACCTCATGCAACCAGTTGACTCACTGGAAAAGAGTCTGATGCTGGGAGGGATTGGGGGTAGCAGGAGAAGGGGACGACAGAGAATGAGATGGCTGGATGGCATCACCGACTCGATGGACAAGAGTTTGAGTGAACTCCGGGAGTTGGTGTTGGACAGGGAGGCCTGGCGTGCTGTGGTTCATGGGGTCGCAAATAGTCGGACACGACTGAGCGACTGAACTGAACTGAACTGATGTAGGGGAAGTTTTTGAGTCGGCTAAAGTGTGTCAAGTACCCTTTCCTGTGTCAAGTGGGAATGGGGATTTCTCTTGAGATTCTACAATGGAAAAGTTCCTCATCTCGCAATGAGGGCAGAATCTTGTGGTTTTTCTTGCATTGTGATGGGGACCTCAGGAACTCACTCGTGTAGCTTCAGGGAAGTCAGTTCTCCTTTCGTGTTGGAAGGGTAACCTTGGGATTACTCTCGAGGTGTGGAATGGGAATCGGATATCATGTAGATTTGAGTATGGAAACTGTCTGCTCCTTTCCAGTCATGCTATGTCATGTAACATTTTGAGTCACATAAATGGTTTCAAGTTTCCGTTTGAATTTCAAGCGGGAATGTGGGACTTCTCTTGATACTCTCCAGGGAAAATTTCATCATCTCGCATTGAAGGGAGAAGCTTGTGGTTTTTCTCGAGTTGTGGTGGGAAGCTTGGAGTTCCTAATGAGGTGCGATGGGGACCTCAGGAACTCGCTCGTGTTTTCCCAGGGATCAGGTCTCCTTTCGTGTTGGAACTGGAACCTCGTGATTCTTCTCGAGTAGCAGTAAAAGAATAGGTCCTCATCTACCGTTCGGTACATAAATTGTATGCACCTCTTCAGTGGAGACTTCTATGTCAGGGAATATTTTGAGTCACATAAAGGGTGTCAAGTACCCTATCGAATTTCAAGCGGTAATGGGGGATTTCTCTTCAGACTCTGCAGTAGAAATTTTCCTCATCTCTCATTGAGGGGGAAATCTTTTGGTTTTTCTCAAGTTGCGGTGGGAAGCTTGAGGTCCCTCTCGAGTTGCGACCGGAACTGGAGGAACTCGCTCATGTAGATTAAGGGAAGTCAGGTCTCCAATCATTTTGGAAGGGGAAGCACGGGATTCCTCTCTAGGTGCTGCAGAAGATTATTTCGGCATCTTAGCGTTGAGTCAGTCAACCGAGTGTTCCTCTCCAGTGGCGACAGGGATCTCGGTGTCGCTCTCAAAATTCACCTGGGGATTCAGGCCTCGTCTCGTGTTCAGACATGGAACTCTGATTTCTTCTCAAGTTCTAAAAGGGGTGTTAGGCTACAGTCGAGTTGAATTAGTACCTGGAGATTGTATCGAGAATGCTCGGGGAGTCAGGGCTCCACTCGTCTTGTGAGTTGATACTCGAGGATTCATTTGAATCTGTGCAGTGGAATCAGATAATATCTCGAGTGGAGGGTAACTTGGTACTTTTTCCAATTGTGTTTTGAAACCCCGGCAATCCTCCCGAGTTTCAAGGTGGTACAGGACTCCTCGTACCATGCAAAGGAAACGTTGAATTCCATTCCCAACATAGTAGGAGAACCGACTGTCATCAGGAAAAGAGGACTGGAAAACGGGCCACTTTGTTAGTTGTGACAGGAAACTCAGTGTTCCTCTCAATTGGGGCTGGGTATGTAGGTATAATTTTTGAGTTGCATCAAGGATGTTAAGTAACCTGTCGAGTCTCAAGCAGGAATGTGGGTTTCTCTTGAGAATCTTCAACGGAAATGTGCCTCATTTCGCCTTGAGGGCAGAATCTTGTGGTTATTCTCGAATTGCGGCGCGAAGCTTGGGGTCTCTCTCGAGTTGTGACGGGGAACTCAGGAACTCTCTCGTGTTGCTTCAGGGAAGTCTGGTCTCCTTTCATTGGAAGGGGAACATCGGGTTCACTCTTGAACCATGGAATGGGAATAGGACCTCATCTAGAGTTGAGTCCATAAATTATGTCCTCGTCTCAAGTGAAGACGGCTATGTCAGGGAACTTTTTGAGTTGCATAAAGGGTGTCAAGTACCCTTTCGTGTGTCAAGCGGGAATGGGGTATTTCTGTTGAGAGTCTGCAGCGGAAAATTTCCTTTTCTCACATTCATGGGGGAATCTTGTAGTATTTCTCTAGTTGCAGCAGGAATCTTGGCGTTCTTCTCGAGTTGTGTTGAGGACCTCAGGAAATCGCTCATGTTGCCCCAGGGAAGTCAGGTCTCCTATCCTGTTGGAGGCAGAACCTCAGGATTCCTCTCGAGGCCCAGCAGAGAAATAGAGCTGTATCTAGCGTAGAGTCAGTCAATTGTGTGCTCCACTCCAGTGGCCACATGGATCTCGGGGTTGCTCTCAAAATTCACCTGGGAAGTCAGGCCTCGTCTCATATTCAGACATGGAATTACCTTTCTTCTCCAGTTGTAAATTGGATGTTAGGCCTCAGTCGAGTTGAATTTGTACCTGGATGTTATATCGAGTGTGCTCGGGGAGTCAGGTATCCACTCGTCTTGTGAGTTGATACACGAGGATCATTGGAATCTGTGCAGTGCAATCAGACAATATCTCGAGTGGGTGGAAACATCGGTATCTTTTCCAATTGAGTTTTGAAACGTCGGGGATAATGCCGAGTTTCAAGGTGGTACCGGCCTTATACTGTGGGACGGGAATGTCCGGATTCCATTCCAGACAGAGCAGGGGAATCGACTGTCATGTGGAAAAAAGTATTGGAAAACGGGCCACTTTGTCAGTTGTGGCATGAAACTCGGTGTTCCTCTGGATTGGGGCTGAGTATGTCAGTGTAATATTTGTATCACCAAAAGGATATTAAGTAACCTGTCGAGTTTCAAGCAGGAATGTGAGATTTCTCTTGAGAATTTGCAATGGAAATGTTCCTCTTTACGTCTTGAGTGCAGAATCTTGTGATTTTTCTCGAGTTGCAGCGGGAAGCTTGGGATCCTTATCAAGTTGCGATGGGGACCTCAGGATCTCTCTCTTTTTGCTTCAGCGAAGGCAGATCTCCTTTAGTGTTGGAAGGGGAACTTCGGGTTTACTCTCGAGGCATGGGTCGGAATAGGGCCTCATCTGGATTTGAGTCCTTATATTGCTTGCTCCTTTCCAGTGGGGACTGCTAGGTCAGGGAACTTTTTGAGTCGCACAAATGGTGTCAAGTACCCGTTGGAGTTTCAAGCGGGAAGAAAATTTCGTTTTCTCACTTTGATGGGGGAATCTTGTGGTTTTTCTCGAGTTGGGGCGGGAAGGTTGGGGTTCTTCTCTAGTTGGGACAGGGACTTCAGGAACTCGCTCGTGTTGCCCCAGGGAAGTCAGTTCTCCTATCGTGTTAGAAGGGGAACCTTGGGATTCCTTGCAAGGCGCAGCAGAGGAATAGGGCCGCATCAAGCATTGAGTCGGTCAACTGCGTGTTTCTCTCCAGTGAGGACAGGGAACTCAGGGTTGCTCTCAAAATTCACCTGGGGAGTCAGGCCTCGTCTCGTGTTCAGACATGGAACTCCGCTTTCTTCTCGAGTTGTAAAATGGGTGGTAGGCCACAGTCGGGTTGAATTTGTACCTGGGGATTTTATCGAGAATGCTCGTGTTGTCAGGTCTCCACTCGTCTTGTGAGTTGATACTCGAGGATTCATTTGAATCTGTGTAGTGGAATCAGATAACATCTCGAGTGGGTGGGGACCTCGGTACCATTTCCAATTGTGTTTTGAAACCCCGGGAATCCTTCCGAGTTTCAAGGTGGTACAGGCCTCCTCGTACTGTGCAATGGGAACTTCCAGACTCCATTCTACACAAAGCAGTGGAAACGACTGTCATCTGGTAAAGAGGACTGGAAAAGAGGGCACTTTGTCCTTGCGGCAGGAAACTCGGTGTTCCTCTCAATTGTGGCTGGGTATGTCGGTATAATTTTTCAGTCGCATAAAGGATGTTAAGTAACCTGTCGAGTATCAAGCGGGAATGTGGGATTTCTCTTGAGAATCTGCAACGGAAATGTTCGTCATCTCACCTTGAGGACAGAATCTTGTATTTTTCACGAGTTTCAGTGGGAAGCTTGGGGTCCCTTTCGAGTTTTAATGAGGATCTCAGGAACTCGCTTGTGTTGCTTTAGGGAAGTCAGTTCTACTTTCTTGTTGGAAGGGGAACTTTGGGATTTCTCTCGAGACGTGGAATGGCAATAGGGCCTCATCTAGATTTGAATCCATAAACTGTGTGCTCCTCTCCAGAAGAAGGCTATGTCAGGAAACGTTTTGTTTCTCATAATAGGTGCGAAGTACCCGTTCGAGTTTCACGCTGAAATGTTGGATTTTCTTGAGACTCTGAAACAGATAATTTCCTCATCTAGCATTGATTGTGGAATCTTGTTGTTTTTCTCGAGTTGCGGCTGGAAACTTGAGGTTCCTAACAACTGCAACGGGGACCTCAGGAACACGCTCCTGTTGTCCCTGCAAAGTCAGGTGTCCTTTCGTGTTGGAAGGGGAACCTCTTGATTCATCTCAAGGAGGCACAGAAGAATAGGGCCGCATCTAATGTTCAGTACATAAATTGTTTGCCCCTTTTCAGTGGGGACTGCTTTGTTGGGGAAGTTTCATTGCAGCCATGAAATTAAAAGATGCTTACTCCTTGGAAGGAAAGTTATGACCAACCTTGATAGTATATTAAAAAGCAGAGACATTACTTTGCCAACAAAGGTCTGTCTAGTCAAGGCTATTGTTTTTCCCGTGGTCATGTATGGATGTGAGAGTTGGACTGTGAAGAAAGCTCATCGCCAAAGAATTGATGCTTTTCAACTGTTGTGTTGGAGAAGACTCTTGAGAGTCCATTGTACTGCAAGGAGATCCAACCAGTCCATTCTAAAGGAGATCAATCCTGGGTGTTCATTGGAAGGACTGATGCTAAAGCTGAAACTGAAATACTTTGGCCACCTCATGCGATGAGTTGACTCACTGGAAAAGACTCTGATGCTGGGAAAGTTTGGGGGCAGGAGGAGAAAGGGATGACAGAGAATGAGATGGCTGGATGGCATCACCGACTCTGTGGCCATGAGTTTGAGTGAACTTCGGGAGCTGGTGATGGACAGGGAGGCCTGGCGTGCTGCGATTCATGGGATCGTGGAGAGTCGGACACAACTGAGCGACTGAACTGAACTGAACTGAGCTGAATGTGTGTCAAGTACCCTTTTCTGTGTCAAGCGGGAATGGGGGATTTCTCCTGAGACTATGCAATGGAAAAGTTCCTCATCTCGCATTGAGGGGAAAATCTTCTGGTTTTTCTCGAGTTGCGGTGGGAAGCTTGGGGTCCCTCTCGAGTTGGGACGGGCACTGCAGGAACTCGCTCCTGTTGCTTCAGGGAAGTCAGGTCTCCTTTCCTCTTGGAAGTTGAACTTTAGGATTTCTCTCTAGCCATGGAATTTAATAGGGCCTCATCTAGAGTTGAGCACATTTATAGTCTGCTCCTCTCCAGTGGGGACTGCTAAATCAGGGAACTTTTTGAGTTGCACAAATGGTGTCAAGTACCCGTTGGAGTTTCAAGAGGGAATGTGGGATTTCTGTTGAGAGTCTGCAGAATAAAATTTCATTTTCTCACATTGATGGGGGAATTTTTTGTTTTTTCTCGAGTTGGGGTGGGAAGGTTTGTATTCTTCTCGAGTCACGACACGGACTTCAGGAACTCACTCATGTTGCCCCAGGGAAATAATTTCTATAGTGTTGGAAGTGGAACCTCGGGATTCCTCTCAAGTAGCAGCAGAGGAATAGGGCCGCATCTAGCATTGAGTCAGTCAAGTGTTTGTTCCTCTCCAATGAAGACAGGGATTTCGAGGTTGCTCTCAAAATTTACCTGGGGATTTAGTCCTCATCTCTTGTTCTGACATGGAACTCCGCATTCGTCTCGAGTTGTAAAAGGGGCGGTAGGCCACAGCCGAGTTGAATTTGTACCTGGGTATTTTATTGAGAATGCTTGGGTTGTCAGGTCTCCACTCGTCCTGTGAGTTGAACTCGAGGATACATTTGATTCTGTGCAATATAATCAGATAATATCTCGAGTGGGTGGGTACATCTGTACCTTTTCCAATTGTGTATTGAAACCCCGGGAATCCTCACGAGTTTCAAGGTGGTACAGGCCTCCTTTTACTGTGCAACGGGATCATCTGGACTCCATTAGAGACAAAGCAGGGGAACCGATTGTCATCTGGAAAAGAGGACTGGAAATCAGGGCACTTTGTCAGTTGTGGCAGGAAACTCAGTGTTCCTCTCAAATGGGGATGGGTATGTCCGTATAATTTTTGAGTCGCATATAGGATGTTAAATAACCTGTTGAGTTTCAAGCGGGAATGTGGGATTTGTTTTGAGAATCTGTAACGGAAATGTTCCTCATCTTGCCTTGAGGGCAGAATCTTGTGTTTTTTCTCGAGTTGCGGCGGGAAGCTTGGCATCACTCTTGAGTGGTGATGGGTACCTCAGGAACTTGCTTGTGTTGCTTCATGGAAGTCAGGTCTCCTTTCATGTTGGAAGCCGAAATTGGGATACTCTTGAGCCGTGGAATGGGAATAGGGCCTCATATAGAGTTGAGCCTATAAATTGTGTTCTCCACTCCAGGGGGATGGTTATGTCATGGAACTTTTTGAGTTGCATAATGGGTGTCAAGTACCCTTTCGAGGTTCAAGCGGGAATGTGCGATTTCTCTTGCAACTCTGAAACAGAAATCTTCCTCATTCGCATTGATGGGGGAATCTTGTGGAATTACTCGATTTGCGGCTGAAGCTTGGGGTTCCTAACGAGTTGCGACGGGGACCTTAGGAACTCGCTCGTGTTGTCCCCGGGAAGGCAGGTCTCCTATCTTGTTGGAAGCAGAACCTCGGGATTCCTCTCGAGGCACAACAGGGGAATAGGGCCACATCTTTCGTTGAGTCGGTCAACTGTGTGTTCCTCTCCAGTGGCGATAGGGATCTCAGTGTTGCTCTCAAAATTCACCTGGGGAGTCAGGCCTCGTCTCATGTACATACATGGAATTACCTTTCTTCTCCAGTTGTAAACGGGGTGTTATGCCATAGTCGATTTGAATTTGTACCTGGAGATTATATCGAGTATGCTCGGGAAGTCAGGTCTAACCTCGTCTTGTGAGTTGATACCCGAGGATCATTTGAATCTGTGCAGTGCAATCAGACAATATCTCGAGTGGGTGGAAATATCGGTAACTTTTCCAATTGTGTTTTGAAACTCCAAGGATAATGCCGAGTTTCAAGGTCTTACCGGCCTTCTCATACTTTCCGACTGGAATGTCCGAATTCCATTCCAGACAGAGCAGGGGAATTGACCGTCATCTGGATAAAAGTACTGGAAAATGGGCCACTTTGTCAGGTGAGGCAGGAAACTGGTGTTACTCTCTACTGGGGCTGTGTATTTCAGTGTAATTTTTCAGTTGCATAAAGGATGTTAAGTAACCTGTCGAGTTTCAAGCAGGAATGTGTGATTTCTCTTGAGAATCTGCAACGGAAATGTTCCTCATCTTGCCTTGAGGACAGAATCTTGTGGTTCCTCACGAGTTTCAGTGGGAAGCTTGGGGTCCCTCTCGAGTTGCGACAGGGACCTCAGAAACTCGCTCATGTTGCTTCAGGGAATTCAGGTCTCCTTTCGTGTTGGAAGGGGAACTTTGAGATTTCTCTCGAGCCGTGGATTGGGAATAGGGCCTCATCTAGATTTCACTCCATAAATTGTGTGCTCCTCCCTAGGGGGAAGGATATGTCAGGGAATTTTTGTGTCGCATAATGGGTGCGAAGTAGTCATTCAAGTATCACGAGGGAAGGTGGTATTTTCTTGAGAATCTGCAGTAGAAAATTCCTCATCTCGCGTTGAGGGGAAAATCTTTTCGTTTTCCTAGAGTTGTGGCGGGAAGCTTGGGGTCCCTCTTGAGTTGCGATGGGAACCTCAAGAACTCACTCCTGTTGCTGAAGGGAAGTCAGTTCTCCTTTCGTGTTGGCGGGCAACTTCGGAATTATTCTCGAGGCGTTTAATGGGAATAGGGCCCCATTTAGATTTGAATCCATAAATTGTCTGCTCCTCTCCAGTATGGACGGCTATTTCAGGGAACTTTTTGAGTCGCATCAGTTCAGTTCAGTTCAGTCACTCAGTCGTGTCTGACTCTCCCCGACCCCATGAATCACAGCACGCCAGGCCTCCCTGTCCATCACCAACTCCTGGAGTTCACTCAAACTCATGTCCACAGAGTCTGAGATGCCATCCAGCCATCTCATTCTCTGTCGCCCCCTTCTCCTTCCGCCCCAAACCTTTCCAAGCATAAGTGTCCTTTCCAGTGAGTCAAGTCATCGCATGAGGTGGCCAAAGTATTTCAGTTTCAGCTTTAGCATCAGTCGTTCTAATGAACACCCAAGATTGATCTCCTTTAGAATGGACTGGTTGGATCTCCTTGCAGTACAATGAACTCTCAAGAGTCTTCTCCAACACCACAGTTTAAAGGCATCAATTCTTCGGCGATCAGCTTTCTTCACAGTCCAACTCTCACATCCATACATGACCACAGGAAATAAATGATGTAAAATATCCGTTCGAGTTTCAAGCGGGAATGTGGGATATTCCTGAGACTTTTAAGCAGAAAATATCCTCATCTCGCATTAATGGGGGAATCTTGTGGTTTCTCTCGAGTTGCAGCTGGAAACTTGGACTTCCTAACGAGATGCAACACAGACCTCAGGAACTCGCTCGTTCTTGCCCAGGGAAGGCAGGTCTCCTTTCTTGTTGGAAGGGGAATCTTGGGTTTCGTCTCGAGGAGACACAGAAGAGTAGGGCTGCATCTAAGGTTCGGTACATAAATTGTGTGCCTTTCTTCAGTGTTGGCGGCTATGTCGGGGAAGTTTTTGAGTCGCCTAAATTGTGTCAAGTACCCTTTCTTGTGTAATGTGGGAATGGGGGATTTCTCTTCATACTCTACAATGGAAAAGTTGCTCATTTCGCACTGAGGGCAGAATCTTGTGGTTTATCTTGAGTTGTGGCGGGAAGTTGGGGTCCCTCTCGAGTTGCGACAGGGACCTAAGAAACACGTTTGTGTTTTCCCAGGGAAGTCAGGTCTTGTTTCATGTTGGAAGGGGAACTTTGGGATTACCCTCCAGGCATGCAATGGGAATAGGGTTTCATCTAGATTTGAGTCCGTATATTGTCTGTTCCTCTCCTGTGGAGACTGCTATGTCAGGGAAGTTTTTGAGTCGCAAAAATTTTGTCAAGTACCCTTTGGAATGTGGGATTTCCCTCGAGAGTCTACAGCAGAAAAGTTCCTTTTTGAACATTGATGGGGGAAAGTGAAAGAGGAGAGTGAAAATGTTGGCTTGAAGCTCAACATTCAGAAAACAAAGATCATGGCATCTGGTCCCATCACTTCATGGGAAATAGATGGAAAAACAGTGGAAACAGTGTCAGACTTTATTTTTTTGGGCTCCAAAATCACTGTGGATGCTGATTGCAGCCATGAAATTAAAAGACGCTTGCTCCTTGGAAGGAAAGTTATGACCAACCTTGATAGTATATTAAAAAGCAGAGACATTACTTTGCCAACCAAGGTCCGTCTAGTCAAGGCAATGGTTTTTCCCGTGGTCATGTATGGATGTGAGAGTTGGACTGTGAAGAAAGCTGATCGCCGAAGAATCGATGCTTTTGAACTGTGGTGTTGGAGAAGACTCTTGAGAGTCCCTTATACTGCAAGGAGATCCAACCAGTCCATTCTAAAGGAGATCAATCCTGGGTGTTCATTGGAAGGACTGATGCTAAAGCTGAAACTGCAATACTTTGTCCACCTCATGCAACGAGTTGACTCACTGGAAAAGACTCTGATGCTGGAAAGGTTGGGGGCGGGAGGAGAAGGGGGCGACAGAGGATGAGATGGCTGGATGGCATCACCGACTCTGTGGACATGAGTTTGAGTGAACTCCGGGGGTTGGTGATGGACAGGGAGGCCTGGCGTGCTGTGATTCATGGGGTCGGGGAGAGTCAGACACGACTGAGCGACTGAACTGAGCTGAACTGAACTGGGGGAATCTTTTGTTTTTTCTCGAGTTGGGGTGGAAACGTTGGGGTTATTCTCGAGTTGCAACAGGGACTTCAGGAACTCATGCGTGTTGCCCCAGGGAAGTCAGTTCTCCTATCGTGTTGGAAAGGGACCCTCAGAATTCGTCTCGAGGTGCAGCAGAATAGGGTCGCATTTAATGTTCAGTTGGTCTGCTTTGTGTTCCTTTCCAGTGACCATGGGGATCTTGATGTTGCTCTCAATATTCACCTGGGGAGTCAGGCCTCGTCTCGTGTTCAGACATGGAACTCCGCTTTCTGCTCGAGTTGTTAAAGGGGTGTTTGGCCACAGTGGAGTTGAATTTGTATCTGGAAATTTTACCGAGAATGTCAGGTTGTCATGTCTGCACTCGTCTTGTGAGTTGATACTCGAGGATAGATTTGAATCTGTGCAATGGAATCAGATAATATCTCGAGTGGGTGGGGACATCAGTACTTTTTCCAATTGTGTTCTCAAACGCAGGGAATCCTCCCAAGTTTCAAGGTTTTACAGGCCTCATCGTACTGTGCAATGGAAATGTCTGGACTCCATGACAGACAAAGCAGGGGAACCGACTGTGATCTGGAAAAGAAGACTGGAAAACGGGGCACTTTGTCAGTTGTGGCAGGAAACTCGTGTTCCTCTCGATTGTCAGTGTAAGTTTTGAGTTGCATAAAGAATGTTAAGTAACCTGTCGAGTTTCAAGCAGGAATGTGGGACTTCTCTTGAGAATCTGCAACGGAAATGTTCTTCATCTTGCCTTGATGGCTAAATCTTGTGGTTCTTCACGAGTTGCGGTGGGAAGCTTGGGGTCCCTCTCGAGTTGCGACGGGGACCTAAGGAACTCGCTCGTGTTGCTTCAGGGAAGTCAGGTCTCCTTCGGTACATAAATAGTGTACCACTCTTCAGTAGGGCTGGATATGTGGTGGAAGTTTTTGACTGCATAAATTTTGTCCAGTACCCCTTCATTTGTCAAGCGGGAATGGGGGATTTCTCTTTAGACTCCGCATTGGAAAATTTCCTTATCACGCATTGAGGGGAGAATTTTGTGGATTTTCTCGAGTTGCGACGGGGCCCTCAGGAACTCTCTCGTGTAGCTTCAGGGAAGTCAGGTCTTGTTTCGTGTTGGACGGGGAACTACGGGATTACTCTTGAGCCATGGAATGAAAATAGGGCTTCATCTAGAGTTGAGTCCGTAAATTGTGTGTTCCTTTCCAGGGGAAATGCTATGTCAAGGAATTTTTATGTCGCATAATGGGTGCCAAGTACCCGTTCGAGTTTCAAGTGGGAGTTTGCTATTATCCTGAGACTCTACAGCAGAAAATTTCCTCACCTCGCTTTGATGCGGGAATTTGTGGTTTGTCTCGAGTTGCGGCTGGAAACTTGGGGTTCCTAACGAGTATCAACGGGGACCTGAGGAACTCGCTTGTGTTTTCCCAGGGAATTCAGGTCTCCTTTCGTGTTGGAAGGGGAATCTTTGGAAAGAAGAATAGAGCCACATCTAGGGTTTGGTACATAAATTGTGGGCCCCTCTTCAGTGGGGTCGGCTATGTCGGTGAAATTTTTGAGTCGCCTCAAGTGTGTCAAGTGCCCTTTCCTGTGTCAAGGGGGAATGGGAGATTTCTCTTGAGACTCTACAATGGAAAATTCCTCATCTTGCATTCAGGGCAGAATTGTAGTTTTTCTAAGTTGCGGCAGGAAGCTTGGTGTCCCTCTCGAGTTGGGACGGGGACCTCAGGAACTCGCTTGTGTTGCTTAAGGGAAGTCAGTTCTCATTTCATGTTGGAAGGGGATCTTAGGGTTTATTCTCGAGGCGTGGAATCGTAATAAGGTTTCATCTACAGTTGAGTCCATAAATTGTGTGCTCTTCTCCAGGGGGAATGCTATGTCAGGGAAGATTTTGTGTCACATAATAGGTGTGAAGTACACGTTTGAGTTTCACGAGGGAATGTGGGATTTTTCTGAAACTCTGAAGCAGAAAATTTACCCATCTAGCATTGATGGGGGAATCTTGTGGTTTTTCTCGAGTTGTGGCTGGAAGCTTGGGGTTCCTAACGAGTTGCCACAAGGAACTCAGGAACTTTCTCGTATTTTCCCAAGGAAGTCAGGTCTCCTTTCCTTTTGGAAGGGAAACTTTGGGTTTGCTCTTGAGGCGTGGAATTGGAATAGGGTCTCATCTAGAGTTGAGTCCTTTTATTGCTTGCTCCTCTCCAGTTGGGACTGCTAGGTCAGGTAAAGTTTGAGTCGCTCAAATGTTGTCAAGTACCCGTTGGAGTTTCAAGCGGGAATGTGGGATTTCTCTTGAGAATCTGCAACGGAAATGTTCCTCTTCTCACCTAGAGGACGGAATCTTGTGGTTTTTCACGAGTTGCGGTGGGAAGCTTGGGGTCCCTATCGACTTGTGATGGGTACCTCAGAACTCCCTCATGTTGCCCAGGGAGGTCAGGTCTCCTCTCGTGTTGAAAGGGGAACCTTGGGATTTCTATGTAGGTGCATCAGAGGAATCAGGGCACTCTAGCGTTGAGTCGGTAACTGTGTGTTCCTCTGAAGTGGCGACAGGGATCTCATTTTTGCTATGAAAGTTCTACTGGGGAGTCAGTTTTCGTCTCGATTTGAGGCAAGGATTTCAGCTTGCATTTCGAGTTGTAAAAGGTGAATCAGTCCTTGTGTCATTATCAGGACGTACATTAGTGCTTTTCTACAGGCTCACAATGGTTGTCAGCTTTCCCATCATGTTGTGAGTGGATAGTCGGTGTTCCATTGGAGCTTTGCTAAATCTTCAGGACTTACCTCGTTTGGAGAGGGAACTCAGAGTTCTTTATCTTTGCAGCAGGATCCACCGGAGTGCCCTCGAGTTTCAATATTAGACAAAGGACTCCTCTTGTGGTGGGACAAGAAGAAAGGATCCCTCTAGGTTTGAAGAAGTGTTTGACCGCTCATATCATGAGGAGGTGGGGAATATGGAGCTCTTCTAGAGCTGTGGATGGAAATTCGGGGTTTCTCTCGATTGAAAATGGGTATCCAGGTAGCCCCTAAGGTATCTTGAGAAACAACTCGGGATTGCACTCCAGGCGCTGCAGGAAAAAATGGGCCTCATGTGACGTTGCCTAGGACATCTCGTGGTTTGTGGCGAGTTGCGAAGGGAATTTTTGTCTTTCCATTTGAGTTTTGACGGGGAACTCAGTGAGACACTCGTGTTGCCTCAGGAAAGTCAAGTTGCGAGGGGAAGGTCGTGTTTGATCTCGAGTCAATGCCGAGGAATCGGGCTTCAAATCGCATTGAAAGGGGTAATCCCAAAGCGTTTCTCGAGTTCGGGCAGAAATCTTTTGGATGCCTCCTGTTGCAAAAGGGGCCTCAGGGAGCCTCTCAAGTTGTCTCTGGGAAGTTCGGAATCCTTTCAAGGGGTGAGGAATTTTTGGGATGCCTTTTGAATCATGCAGGGGAATAGGGTCTGATCTGGAGTTGAGGCGCTAACCTCAGGGTGCCTCTCCAGTTCTGACATGGATCTCAGTGTATCTATGAACTTTCAGCTGGGGAGTCATGCCATGTCTCTTGTTGAGGCATGGAACTCTGCTATCTTTTCGAGTTGTGAAAGGGGTGGGACGCCTCCTGTCGAGTTGAATGTCTGTCCTGTGGCTTTTTCTCCATGATACACCTGGGTAGTCAGGCCTCCCTTCGTGGTATTAGATGATTCTGGGAGTTTTCTTTGAATCGGTACAGGGGAATCAGTCCTTATGTTGAGCGAAAGGGGAAATTGGTGTCTTTTTGAATTGTGGCACGACTCCCCGGGGTCCTCTCGAGTTTAAAGGGGACATCGCCCCCTCTTCACATTCGACGGGAACATCTGGATTAATTTCCAGACGAAGCAAGGGAATCGATCCTCACTTCGAGATGACGAGTGGAAAGTGGTACTCTTCTTGAGCTGTGGCCGGAACCTCGCATTTCCTCTCAGTTTGGCCGGATATCTCGGGGAACTTCTTGAGTAGCATATAGGGTGCCGAGTATCCTTTCAAGTTTGAAGAGGGAATGTGGGATTTCTCCTAAGAGGTTGCAGTGGATAGGGGGGCTCTGTCGCAAGGAGTGGAGAATTTCATGGCTTTTCTCGAGTTGCGGCTTGTAGCTTGGAGATCTCATCGAGTTACATGGGAATCTGGGGGGCTCACTAGTTTTGCCTCAGGGAAGTCAGGTCTCCTTTCTTGTTGAAAGTGGAACCTCTGGATTCCTTTCGAGTCGCTGCAGGGCATGAGGTCCACATTTAGACTTGAGTGGGTAAACTCAATGCTCCTCTCCAGTGGCCACAGGGATCTTGGGGTTGTTATGAAGGTTCTACTGGGGAGTCAGGCCGAGTCTTTGTTGAGGAGGGAACTCTGCTTTCCCTATGATTTGTAAAAGGATTGTCAGATCTGCTATCTGTTTTAGCGGGAAATATGGGCTTTTTCCAGAGGCTCAAGGGGTGATTCATGCCTCCGATCATGTTGGGAGGTGATACTCCATTTTCTATTGGAGCTGCTGCAAACACAACAGGACTCATCTCTAGTTGAGTGTGAATTCGGAGTCCTTTGACCTTTGACCTTGCTGCAGTATCTACGGGGTTGCCCTCGAGTGTCAATAGATGTGACAGGACTCGTCAAGTGGTGCGAGGGGAAGTTGGGATTCCTCTTCAGTTGAAAGTGGAATGGCCCATTATCTTCAGCTGAGGTGTGATCACGGGCCTTCTCTTCAATTGTGGCGGGGAAATTCAGTTTTCTTCTCTCATCGGGACGGGTATCTCTGGGCAACCCTTAAGTTGCATCAAGAAACTCAAGCCTCATATCGAATTTGGAGAAGGAACTAGGGACTTCTGTCTATGTACTGTAGGAAAAAACGGGCCTCATCTTGCTTTGAAAGAGGAATCTCAAGGTTTTTCGTGAATTGCTGTGGCACGTGCGGTGATCCTCTCGAGTAACGACGGGAATATCAGGGAGCCTCCCGTGTTTTCTCTGGGAAGTGAGAACGCCTTTCCATTTCCAAGGGGAACCTCGGGATTCCTTTGGAGTCACTGCAGAGAAATACGTCTGCATCTAGTTTCGAGTCCGTTTAATTCAGGATTCCTCTCCAGTAGCCACAGAGTTCTCAGGTTGCTCTCAAAATTCACCTGGGGAGTCAGGCTTCGTCTCGTGTTTAGACAAGGAACTCCGCTTTCTACTCGATTTGTAAAAGGGGTGTGAGGCCACAGTCGAGTTGAATTTGTACCTGGAGATTGTATTGAGAATGCACGGGGAGTCAGGTCTCCACTCGTCTTGTGAGTTGATACTCGAGGTCATTTGAATCTGTGCAGTGGAATCAGACATAATCTCGAGTGGGTGGGGACTTTGGTAACTTTTCGAATTGTGTTTTGAAACCCCGGGATTCTCCCAAGCTTCAAGGTGGTGCCAGTCTCCTCGTACTGTGCGATAGGAACGTCCGGATTCCATTCCAGACAAAGCAGGGGAATCGACTGTCATCTGGAAATGAGGACTGGAAAATGGGACACTGTGTCAGTTGTGGCAGGAAATTCGGTGTTCCTCTTGGGTGGGACTGAGTATTTAGTTGTAATTTTTGAGTCTCATAAGGATGTTAAATAACCTGAAGAGTTTCTTGAGGGAATGTGGGATTTCTCTTGAGATCTGCAACGGAAATGTTCCTCATCTCGCCGTGAGGGCAGAATCTTGTGGTTTTTCTCGAGTTGCGGCGGGAAGCTTGTGGTTCTTCTCGAGTTGCGACAGGGACCTTAGGAACTCGCTAGTGTTGCCCCAGGGAAGTCACATCTCCTATCGTGTTGGAATGGGAACCTCGGGATTCTTCTCGAGGAGCAACAGAGGAATAGGGCCTCATCTAGCGTTGAGTCGGTCAACTATGCGTTTCTTGCCAGTGGCGACAGGGATCTCAGGGTTGCTCTTAAAATTCACCTGGAGAGTCAGTCCTCGTCTCATGTTCAGACATGTAACTCCGCTTTCTTCTCGAGTTTAAAACGTGTTTTTGGCCACAGTCGTGTTGAATTTGTACCTGGAGATTGAATCGAGTATGCTTGGGGAGTCAGGTCTCCACTCATCTTATGAGTTGATACTCGCGGATAGTTTTCAATCTGTCCAGTGGAATCAGACAATATCTCTAGTGGGTGGGGACATCGGTACATTTTCCATTTGTGTTTTGAAAACCCGGGGATCCTCCCGAGTTTCAATGTGGTACCGGACTCCTTGTACTAAAACAGGAAAGGGGACCAAACTTTCTTGGGACAAAGCGAGGGAGGTCCTGAGTTCCTCGTCACAACTGGAGAAGGACCGAAGCTTCCCGCCAAAACTCGATAAAAACCACAAGATTCTGCCCTCAAGGTGAGATGAGGAACATTTCCCTTGCAGATTCTCAAAAGAAATCCCACATTCCCACTTGAAACTCGATAGGTTACTTAACATACTTTTTGCGACTCAAAAATTACACCGATATATCCAGACACAATCGAGAGGAACACCGAGTTTCCTGCCACAGTTGAAAAAAGTGCCACATTTTCCAGTCCACTTTTCCAGATGAGAGTCGATTCCTCTGCTCTCTCTGGAATGTAATCCGGACGTTCTGGTCACACAGTACGAGGAGGCCGGTTCCGTTTCTTTCCCTTCCGTCACTCAGTCGTGTCCCACTCTTTGCCACCCCATGGACTGTAGCCTAACCAGGCTTCTCCAACCATGGGATTCTCCAGGAAGAATACTGGAATGGGTTACCATTTCCTTCTCCAGGAGATCTTCCCTACCCAGTTATCGAACCCAGGAGTCCCTCATTGGAGGCAGACGCCTTAACCTCTGAGCCACCAGAGGAGACTGGTGCCACTTTTTAACTCGTGAGGATACCCCGGTTTTCAAAACACAAATGGAAAAGGTACGGATGTCCCTACCCACTCGAGTATCTGATTCCACTGCACAGATTCAAATGTATACTCAGTATCAACTCACAAGATGAGAGGTGACCTGACTCCCTGAGCATACTCGATACAATCTCCAGGTGCAAATTCAAATCTAATGTGTCCTAACAACCCTTTGGAAACCCGAGAGGAAAGCCGAATTCCATGTCTGAACATGAGTCGAAGCCTGACTACCCTGGAGCATTTAGAGAGCTACACTGAGATCTCTGTCGCCACTGGAGAAGAACACACAGTTGACCGACTCAAGGTATGATGCGGCCCTATTCCCATTTAACGGCTTGAGAGTAATCCTGAAGTTCCCCATCCAACACAAAAGGGGACCTGACTTCCCTGTGACAACGCGAGCTAGTTCCTGAGTTCCGTCGCAACTCAGAGGGACCCCAAGATTCCTGCTGCAACTTGAGAAAAACGACAGTGTTCCCACATCAAAGAGAGATGGGGAACTTTTCTTCTGCAGACTCTCCAGAGAAATCACACATTCCCGCTTGAAATTTGAACGGGTATATGACACACTTTACGCGACTCAAAAATTTGCCTATCATAGCCGAACCCACTGGATAGGAGCACACAATTTATGGACTCAAATCGAGATGAGGCCCTATTCCCTTTAAATGGCTAGAGAATCATCCTGAAGTTCCCCTTCCAAAACAAAATGTGACCTGACTCCCCTGAAGCAACACGAGCTGGTTCCTCAGGTCCGCTTTGCAACTGGAGAGGGACCCCAAGCTTCCCGCAAGAACACGTGAGGGACCCAAGCTTCCCGCCGCAACACGAGAAAAAGCTCAAAAAACATGCTCTCAGCCCTAAATGAGAAAATAATCCCCTGCAGAGTCTCAACAGAAATCCCAAAGTTCCGCTTCAAACTAGAACAGGTACTTGCTACCCATGATGCGACAATAAAACTCCCATGACGTAGCCGACCACATTGAAGAGGAGCACACAATTTATGTACACAACACTAGATGCGGCCCTATTCCACTACCGCACCTCGAGAGGAATCCCAAGGTTCCATTTCCAACAGGAAAGGAGACCTAACTTCCCTGGGAAAACGAGAGGGATTTCCTGAGATTCTCATCGCAACTCCAGAGGGACCGAAGATTCCCACAGAAACTCGAGAAAAACCACAAAATTCTGCCCTCAAGGTGAGATGAGGAACAATTTCCCATACAGATTCTCAAGAGAAATCCCACATTGCCGCTTGAAACCTGACAGGTTACTTAACATACTTTTTGCTACTCAAAAACTACACCGATATACCCAGACCCAATCGAGAGGAACACCGAGTTTCCTGCCACAGCTGACAAAGTGCCGCATTTTCCAGTCCTCTTTTCAGGTGAGTGTTGATTCCTCTGCTTTCTCTGGAATGGAATCCGGAAGTTCCGGTCATACAGTACAAGGAAGCCAGTACCACTTTTAACTCCTGAGGATCCCCCGGTTTTCAAAACACAAATGGAAAATGTACAGATGTCCCACGCACTCGAGATAATGTCTGATTCCACTGCACAGCTTCACATGTATTCTCAGTATTAACTCACAAGACGAGTGGTGACCTGACCCACCGAGCATACTCGATACAATCTCCAGGTCCAAATTCAAATATAATGTGTCCTAACAACCCTTTTGCAACTCGAGAGAAAAGCGGAGTTCTATGCCTGTACACAAGTCGAGGCCTGACTTCCCTGGAGCATTTTGAGAGCAACCCTGAGATCCCTATCGCCACTGGAGAAGAACACACAGTTGACCGACTCAAGGCTAGATACGGCCCTCTTCCCATTTAACAGCTCAAGAGTAACCCTGAAGTTCCCCTTCCAACACAAAAGGGGACCTGACTTCCCTGGGGCAACAGGAGCTAGTTCCAGAGTTCCCCATCTCAACTCAGAGGGACATAAAGCTTCCTGCCGCAACTCAAGGAAAACGGCAGTGTTCCTACATTAAAGAGATTAGGAACATTTCTGCTGCTGAATCTAAAGAGAAATCCCACATTCCCGCTTGAAACTCGAACGGGTACTTGACACCCTTTATGCGACTCAAAATGTTCCCTAACATAGCCGTTTGCACTGGGGAGGACTACACAATTTAAGGACTCACCTCGAGATGAGACCCAATTGCCATTTAACGGCTGGAGAGTAATTCCCAAGTTCCCATTCCAACAAAAAACGGGACGTGACTTCCCTGAAGAAACAAGAGCGAGTTGCAGAGGTTCACTCAAGAGTGACCTGAAGCTTTCCACGGCAACTGGAGAAAAAGCCCAAACACATGCCCTCAATCTGTGATGAGAAAATATTACGCTGCAGACTCTCCAGAGAAATCCCACATTCCTGCTTGAAACTTGAACGGGTACAGGACACCCGTTATGCGATTCAAAAATTTCGTAACATAGCCAAACCCACTGGAGAGGAGCACACAATTTATGGATTCAACTCGAGATGAGGCCCTATTCCCATTTAACGGCTTGAGAGTTATCCCGCAATTCCCCTTCCAACACAAAATGTGACCTGACTCCACTGATGCAACAGGAGCTGGTTCTTCAGGTCCCCGTCACAACTTGAGAGGGACACCATGCTTCCCGCCGCAACTCGAGAAAAAGCCCAAGAACATGCCCTCAGTCCGAAATGAGAAAATATTCCGTTGCAGAATCTCAATAGAAATCCCAACCTTCCGCTTCAAAATCGAAGGGGTACTTGACACCCTTGATATGACCTTAAAATTTCACTGCCCTAGCCGACCACATTGAAGAGGAGCACACAATTTTTGTACACAACACTAGATGAGACCCTATTCCACTACCGCACCTCCGGAGGAATCCCTAGGTTCCTCTTCCAACAGGAAAGGAGACCTAACTTCCCTGGGACAACTGGAGGGATTTCCTGAGGTCCTCGTCACAACTGGAGAGGGACCAAAGCTTCCCGTGGAAACTAGAGAAAAAACACAAGATTCTGCCCTCAAGGCGAGATGAGGAACATTTCCCTTGCAGATTCTCAAGAGAAATCCCACACTGCTGCTTGAAACTCGACAGGTTCCTTAACATACTTTTTGCGACTCAAAAACTACACCGATAGTCCCAGACCCAATCGAGAGGAAAATTGAGGTTTCCTGCCACAGCTGACAAAGTGCTGCGTTTTCCAGTCCTCTTTTCCAGATGAAAATCAATTCCTCTCCTTTCTCTGGAAAGGAATCCGGACGTTCCGATCGCACAGTACGAGGAGGCTGGTACCACTATTAAAGTCGTGAGGATCCCCCAGTTTTCAAAACACAAATGGAAAAGGTACGGATGTCCCCACCCACTCAAGACATTGTCTGATTCCACTGCACAGATTCAAATATATACTCAGTATCACGACACAAGACGAGTGGTGACCTGACTCCCCGAGAATACTCGATACAATCTCCATGTACAAATTCCAATCTAATGTTTCCTAACAACCCTTTTGCAACTCGAGAGGAAAGCAGAGTTCCATGTCTGTACACGAGTCGAGGACTGACTACCCTGAAGCATTTTGAGAGCAACGCTGAGATCCCTGTCGCCACTGGAGAAGAACATACGGTTGACCTACTCAAGGCTAAATGCGACCCTATACCCATTTAATGGCTCGAGAGTAATCCCGAATTTCCCCTTACAACACAAAAGGATCCTGACTTCCCTGGGGCAACAAGAGCTAGTTCTTGAGTTCCCTTAGCAACTCAGAGGGACCCCAAATTCCCGCTGCAACTCGGGAAAAACGCCGGAGTTCCCACATCAAAGAGAGATGGGGAAATTTTTTGCTGCAGAATCTCAAGAGAATACCCACATTCCCGCTTGAAACTTGAACGGGTACTTGACACCCTTTATGTGATTCAAAATGTTCCCTAAAATAGCCGTTTCCACTGGGGAGGAGTAAGAATTTATGGACTCACATCGAGATGAGCCCCAATTCTCATTTAACGGCTGGAGAATAATTTGCAAGTTCCCCTTCCAACAAAAAACGGGACCTGACTTCCCTGAAGAAAAACGAGCGAGTTGCTGAGGTCCCCTCCGCAACTCAAGAGGGATCCTAAGCTTTCCACGGAAACTAGAGAACAAGCCCAAGAACATGTCCTCAATCCGAGATGAGAAAATATTCTGCTGCAGACTCTCCAGAGAAATCCCACATTCCCGCTTGAAACTCTAATGGGTACATGACACCTTTTATGAGACTCAAGAAGTTTCCTAACATAGCCCAACCTCCTGGATAGGAGCACAAAATATATGTACTCAACTCGAGATGAGTCCCTATTCCAATTTAACGGCTTGAGAGTAATCCCGAATTTCCCCTTCCAACACAATATTGGACCTGAGTCCCCTGAAGCAACACGAGCTGGTTCCTGAGGTCCCCTTTGCAACTGGAAGGGACCCAAAGCTTCCTGCAAGAACTTGTGAGGGAGCCCAAGCTTCCCGCCGCAACTCGCGAAAAAGCCCAAGAACATGCCCTCAGTCCGAAATGAGAAAATATTTCGCTGCAGAGTCTCAAGTGAAATCCCAAATTTCCGCTTCTAACTCGAACGGGTACTTGACACCCTTGATGTGACCTTAAAACTTCCACGACATAGCCGACCACATTGAAGAGGAGCACACAATTTATGTACACAACACTAGATGCGGTCTTTTCCACTACCACACCTCGAGAGGAATCCCGAGGTTCCTCTTCCAAAAGGAAATGAGACCTAACTTCCCTGGGACAATGCGAGGGAGTTCCTGAGTTCCTCGTGGCTACTCGAGAGGGACCAAAGCTTCCCGCCGAAAGTCGAGAAAAACCACAAGATTCTGCCCTCAAGGCGAGATGAGGAACATTTCCCTTGCAGATTCTCAAGAGAAATCCCACATTCCCGCTTGAAACTCGACAGGTTTCTTAACATACTTTTTGCAACTCAAAAACTACACTGATATACCAAGACCCAATGGAGGGGAACACTGAGTTGCCTGCCACAGCTGACAAAGTGCCGCGTTTTCCAGTACTCTTTTCCAGATGAGAGTCAATTCCTCTGCTTTCTCTGGAATGGAATCCGGATGTTCTGGTCACACAGTAAGAGGAGGGAGGTACCACTTTTATCTCGTGAGGATCCCCCGGTTTTCAAAACACAAATGGAAAAGGCACAGATGTCCCCACCCACTCAAGATATTGTCTGATTCCACTGCACAGATTCAAATGTATACTCAGTATCAAGTCACAAGACGAGAGGTGACCTGACTCCCCGAGCATACTCGATAAAATCTCCAGGTGCAAATTCAAATCTAATGTGTCCTAACAACACTTTTGCAACTCGAGTGGAAAGCGGAGTTCCATGTTTGAACAGAAGTCGAGGACTGACTACCCTGGAGCATTTTGAGAGCAAGGCTTAGATACCTGTCGCCACTGGATAAGAACACACAGTTGACCGACTCAAGGCTAGATGCGGCCCTATTGCCATTTAACATTTTGAGAGTAATCCCGAATTTCCCCTTCCAACACAAAAAGGGACCTGACTTCTCTGGGGCAACACGATCTAGTTCCTGAGTTCCCCGTCGCAACTCAGAGGGACCCAATACTTCCCGCCACAACTCAAGAAAAAAGACAGGGTTCCCACATCAAAGAAAGATGAGGAACATTTTTGCTGCAGAATCTAAAGAGAAATCCCACATTCCCGCTTGAAACTCGAACGGGTACTTGACACCCTTTATGTGACTCAAAAAGTTTCCTAACATAGCCGTTTCCAATGGGGAGGAGTACACAATTTACGAACTCAACTCGAGATGAGGCCCAATTCCCATTGCTGAGGTCCCCTCCGCAACTCGTGAGGGACCAGAATCTTTCCACGGAAACTGGAGAGAAAGCCCAAGAACATGCCCTCAAATCGAGATGAGAAAATATTCCGTTGCAGACTCTCCAGACAATTCCCACATTCCCACTTGAAAGTCGAAAGGGTACATGACACCCTTTATGCGACTCAAAAAGTTTCCTAACATATCCGAACCCACTGGAGAGGAGCACACAATTTATGGACTCAACTCGAAATGAGGCCCTATTCCCATTTAACGGCTCGAGTGTCATCCCGAAGTTCCCCTTCCAACACAAAATTGGACCTAACTCCCCTGAAGCAACACGAGCTGGTTCTTGAGGTCCCCGTCTAATCTTGAGATTGACCCCAAGCTTACCGCAAGAAGTCGAGAGGGACCCCACACTTCCCGCCGCAACTCGAGAGAAACGACAATGTTACCATATCAAAGAGAGATGAGGAAACTTTCTGAGAAATATCTCAAGAGAAATCCCACATTCACACTTGAAACTCGAACGGGTACTTGACACCCTTAATATGACTCAAAATGTTCCATAGCATAGCCGTTTCCAGTGGGGAGGAGTACACAATTTACGGACTCAACTCGAGATGAGGCCCAGTTCCTATTTAACGGCTGGAGAGGATTTCCCAAGTTCCCCTTCCAACAAAATCGGGACCAGACTTCCCTGAGGAAACACGAGCGAGTTGCTGAGTTCCCCTCCGCAACTTGAGAGAAACAAGAATCTTTCCACGGCAACTCGAGAAAAAGCCCAAGAACATGCCGTCAATCCAAGATGAGAAAATATTCCGCTGCAGATTCTCAAGAGAAATCCCACATTCCCGCTTGAAACTTGAACGGGTACTAGACACCCTTTATGCGACTCAAAATGTTCCCTAACATAGTTGTTTCCACTGGGGAGGAGTACACAATTTACGGATTCACCTGGAGATCAGGCCCATCTCCAATTTATCGGCTGGAGAGTAATTCTTAGTTCCCCTTCCAACAAAAAACGGGACGTGACTTTCCTGAAGAAACACGAGCGAGTTGCAGAGGTCCCCTCCACAACTCGAGAGGGACCCGAAGCTTTCCACGGAAACTAGAGAACAAGCCCAAGAACATGCCCTCAATCCGAGATGAGAAAATATTCCACTGCAGACACTCCAGAGAAATCCCACATTCCCGCTTGAAACTCGAAAGGATATATGACACCCTTCATGCGACTCAAAAAGTTTCTTAACATAGCCGAACCCACTGGAGACGAGCATAAAATTTATGGACTCAACTCGAGATGAGGCCCTATTCCCATTTAACGGCTCGAGAATCATCCCGAAGTTCCCCTTCCAAAACAAAATGGGATCTAACTCGCCTGAAGCAACAAGAGCTGATCCTGAGGTCCCCGTCGCAACCTGAGAGGGACACCAAGCTTCCCGCAAGAACTCGAGAGGAGCCAGATGCTTCGCCCCGCAACTCGAGAAAAAGTCCAGGACCATGCCCTCAGTCTGAAATGAGAAAATATTCTGCTTCAGAATCTCAAGAGAAATCCCAAATTTCCGCTTCAAACTCAAACAGGTACTTGACACCCATGATGTGACCTTAAAACTTCCACGACATAGCCGACCACATTGAAGAGGAGCACACAATTTATGTACACAACACTAGATGCGGTCTTTTCCACTACCACACCTCGAGAGGAATCCCAAGGTTCCTCTTCCAAAAGGAAATGAGACCTAACTTCTCTGGGACAATGCGAGGGAGTTCCTGAGTTCCTCGTGGCTACTCGAGAGGGACCGAAGCTTCCCGCCAAAAGTCGAGAAAAACCACAAGATTCTGCCCTCAAGGCGAGATGAGGAACATTTCCCTTGCAGATTCTCAAGAGAAATCCCACATTCCCGCTTGAAACTCGACAGGTTACTTAACATACTTTTTGCAACTCAAAAACTCAACCGATATACCCAGACCCAAAGGAGAGGAACACCAAGTTTCCTGCCACAGTTGACAAAGTGCCGCATTTTCCAGTCCTCTTTTCCAAATGAGAATCACTTCCTTTGCTTTTCTGGAATGGAATCTGGACATTCCGGTCGCACAGTACGAGGAGTCCGGTACCACTTTTTAACTAGTTAGGATCCCCCGGTTTTCAAAACACAAATCGAAAAGGCAAATATGTCCCGACCCAATCGAGGTATTGTCTGATTCCACTGCCCAGGTTCAAATGTATACTCAGTATCAACTCAGAAGACGAGTGTTGACCTGACTCCCCGAGCATGCTCGATACAATCTCCAGGTACAAATTCAAATCTGATGTTTCCTAACAACCCTTTTGAAACTCGAGAGGAAAGCGGAGTTCCATGTCTGAACATGCGTCGAGGCCTGACTACCCTGTAGCATTTTGAGAGCAACGCTGAGATCCCTGTCGCCACTGGAGAAGAACACACAGTTGACTGACTCAAGGTTAGATGAGTCCCTATTCCCTTATATCGGCTCAAGAGTAATCCCAAATTTCCCCTCCCAACACAAAAGGGGACCTTTCTTCCCTGGGGCAACTGAGCTAGTTCCTGAGTTCCCTGTCGCAACTCAGAGGGACCTCAAGCTTCCCACTGCAACTCGGGTAAAACGACAGGGTTCCCACATGAAAGAGAGATGGGGAATATTTCTGCTGCAAAATCTCAAGTGAAATCCCACATTCCCGCTTGAAACTCGAACGGGTACTTGACACCCTTTATGCCACGCAAAATGTTCCCTAACATAGCCGTTTCCACTGTGGAGGAGTACACAATTTACGGACTCACCTCGAGATGAGGCCCAGTTCCCATTTAAGGCCTGGAGAGGAATAACCAAGTTCCCCTTCCAACAAAAAATGGAACCTGACTTCCCTGAATAAACACGAGTGAGTTGCTGAGGTCCCTGCCTCAACTTGAGAGGGACCTGAAGCTTTCCAGGGAAATTCGAGAAAAAACCAAAGAACATGCCCTCAATCCGAGATGAGAAAATATTCCGCTTCAGACTCTCCAGATAAATCCCACATTCCCGCTTGAAACTCGAACGGGTACATGACACCCTTTATACGATTCAAAAATTTCCTAACATAGATGAACCTACTGGATAGGAGCACACAATATAAGTACCAAATTCGAGATGAGGCCCTATTCCCATTTAACGGCTCAAAGATCATCCCGAAGTTCCCCTTCCAACACAAAATGGGACCTGACTCTCCTGAAACAACACGAGCTGGTTCCTGCGGTCCCCGTCGCAACTTGAGAGGTACCCCAAGCTTTCCACGGCTACTCGAGAAAAAGCCCAAGAACATGCCCTCAGTCCAAAATGAGAAAATATTCCACTGCATAATCTCAAGAGAATTCCCAAATTTCTGCTTCAAACTCGAACGGGTACTTGACACCCTTGATGAGACCTTAAAAGGTCCACAAAATAGCCGACCACATTGAGGAGGAGCACACAATTTATGTACACAACACTAGATGCGGCCCTATTACACTACCAAGCTTCGAGAGGAATCAAGAGGTTCCCCTTCCAACAGGAAAGGAGACCTAACTTCCCTGGGACAACACGAGGGAGTTCCTGACGTCCTTGTCGCAACTCAAGAGGGACCGAAGCTTCCTGCCGAAACTCGAGGAAAGCCACAAGATTTTGCCCTCAAGGCGAAATGTATCAACTCACAAAATGAGCGGAGACCTAACTCCCCGAGCATTCTCGATACAATCTCCAGGTACAAATGCAACTCGACTGTGACCTAACACCCCTTTTACAACTCGAGAAGAAAGCGAGGTTCCATGTCTGAACAGGAGACGAGGCCTACTACCCTGGTGAATTTTGAGAGCAACCCTGAGGTCCCTGTCGCCACTGGCGAGGAACACACAGTTGACCGACTCAACGCTAGATGGGGCCCTGTTCCTCTGCTGCACCTCGAGAGGAAATCTGAGGTTCCCTTTCCAACAAGGTAGGAGACCTGACCTCCCTGCCGTAACACGAGAGAGTTCCTGATGTCCCCATTGCACCTCGAGAAGAATCCCAACCTTACCGCCGCAACTGGAGAAACGACACAAGATTCTCCCCTCAATGCTAGATGAGGAAATTTTCCCCTGCAGAGTCTCAAGAGCAATCCCACATTCCCGCTTGAAACTCGAACAGGTACTTGACACCTTTTATGCGACTCAAAACGTACCCTGATATAGCCATCTCCAGTGGAGAGGAGCACACAATTTATGGACTCATCTCGAGATGAGGCCACATTCAAATTCCCCGCCTCGAGAGTAAAGCCAAAGTTCCCCTTCCAACAAGAAAGGAGACCTGACATCCCTGAAGCAACACGAGCAAGTTCCTGAGGTCCCCGTCGCAACTCGAGAGAGACTTCAAGTTTCCAGTCGCAACTCGAGAAAAACCACAAGATTCTGCCCTCAAGGCGAGATGAGAAAAAATTCCGTTGCAGATTCTTAAGAGAAATCCCACATTCCCGCTTGAAACTCGACAGGTTACTAAACATCCTTTATGCGACTCAAAAATTACACCAACATATCCAGCCCCAAAGGAGAGGAACACTGTGTTTCCTGCCACAACTGACAAATTGCCCCGTTTCCAGTCCTCTTTTCCAGAAGACAGTCGACTCCACTGCTTTCTCTGGAATGGAATCCGGAAATTCCAGTCTCATAGTACGAGGAGGCCAGTACCACCTTGAAATTCGGGAGGCTCCCCGGTGTTTCAAAACACAATTGGAAAATGTACAGATGTCCACAACCACTAGAGATACTGCCTGATACCACTGCACATATTCAAATGTATCCTCGAGTATCAACTCACAAGACGAGTGGAAACTTGACTCCTGAAGCATTCTCGATACAATCTCCAGGTACAAATGCAAATCGAATGTGGGCTAACACCCTTTTTACAATTTGAGAAGAAAGCAGAGTTCCGTGTCTGAACACGAGACGAGTCCTACTTCCCAGGGGAATTTTGAAGGCAACCCCGAGATCCCTGTCACCACTGGCGAGGTACACACAGTTGACCGAGTCCATGCTAGATGCGTCCCTATTCCTCTGCTGCGCCTCGAGATTAATTACGAGGTTTGTCTTCCAACACGATAGGAGACCTGACTTCCCTGGGGCAACTCGAGCCAGTGGCTGAGGCCCCATCGCACCTTGAGAAGAACCCCAAGCATCCCACCATAACTCGAGAAACACCACGAGATTCTCCCCTATTTGTGAGATGAGGAACTTTTCCGCTGCAGAGTGTCAAGAGAAATCCCACATTTCTGCATGAAACTCGAACACTCGAAACTTGACACATTTTATTCGACTCAAAAACTTCACAACATATTCGTCCCCACTGAAGAGCAGTACACAATGTATGTACAGAGCTCTAGATGCCGCCCTATCTCTCTGCTGCACTTCGAGAGGAATCTCGAGGTTCCCCTGCCAACACGAAAGGAGACCTGACTTCCCTGGGACAACACGAGCAAGTTCCTGAGGTCTCAGTTACAACTCGACAGGAAGCTGATGCTTCCCGGGCAAGTCGATAAACACAAGATTTTCCCCTCAATGAGAGATGAGGACTTTTCTGCTGCAGAGTCTCAAGAGAAATCCCATATTCCTGGTGAATCTCGAACGGGTACTTGACACACTTTGTGCCACTCAAAAGCTTTCCTGACTTAGCCGTCCCAACTGTGCAGGAACACACAATTTACGGACTCAAATATAGATGAGGCCCTATTGTCAATCCATGCCTGGAGAGTAATCCGAAGTTCCCCTTCCAACACGAAATGAGACCTGACTTCTCTGAAGAAACTCGAAAGAGTTCTTGAGTTCCCCGTCACAACTAGAGAGGGACCCCAAGATTCCCGAGGCAACTCGAGTAAAATCACAAGATTCTTCCCTCAAGGCAAGATGAGGAACACTTCCGTTGCAGATTCTCAAGGGAAATCTCACATTCCCGCTTGAAACTCGATGGGTAACTTACATCCTTTATGTGACTCAATAATTACGGTGACATACTCAGCCCCAATCGAGAGGAACACTGAGTTTACTGCCACAACTGACAAAGTGCCCCGTTTCCAGTCCTCTTTTCCAGATGACAGTCGATTTCCCTGCTTTGTCTGGAATGGAATCCGGACGTTCCCATCCCACAAGTGTGAGCAGGCCCGTACCATCCTGAAACTCGGGAGGATCCCTGTGGTCTCAAAACACAATTAGAAAAGTTACCGATGTCCCCACCCACTCGAGTTATTGCCTGATTCCACTGTACAAGTTCAAATGTATCCTCAAGTATTAATTCACAAAACGAGTGGAGACCTAACTCCCCGAGCATTCTCGATACAATCTCCAGGTACAAATTCAACTCGACTGTGGCCTAACACCCCTTTTAAAACTCGAGAAGAAAGTGAGGTTTCACCTCTGAACAGGAGTCTAAGCCTACTCCCCTGGTGAATTTTGAGAGCAACCCCAAGGTCCCTGTTGCCACAGGTGAGGAACACACAGTTGACCGACTCAATGCTAGCTGGGGCCCTAAACCTCTGCTGTGCCTCGAGAGCAATCCTTAGGTTCCATTTCCAACAAGATAGGAGACATGACTTCCCTGCATAACACGAGAGATTTCCTGAGTTCCCTGCCGCACTTCGAGAAGAATCCCAACCTTATCGCCGCAACTGGAGAAACAACACAGGATTCTCCCCTCAATGCGAGATGAAGAAACTTTCCCCTGCAGCATCTCAAGAGAAATCCCACACTTCCGCTTCCAACTCGAACAGGTACTTGACACCCTTTATGCCACTGAAAAACTTCCCCAACATAGCCATCCCAAATGTAGAGGAGCACACAATTTATGTACACAACTCTAGATGCAGCCCTATTCCACTGCCGTGCTTCGACAAGAATCGCCAGGTTCCACTTCCAACACGAAAGGAGACCTAACTTCTCTGGGACTACACAAGTGAGTGCCTGAAGTCCCCGTCACATCTCAAGAGGAACCCCATGCTTCATGTTGCGCCTCGAGAAATACAACAAGATTCCTCCATCTAGGCGAGATGAGGAAATTTTCTGCTGCAGAGTCTCAAGAGAAATCCCACATTCCCGCTTGAAACTCGAACAGGTACTTAACACACTTTATGCAACGCAAAAAGTTCCCTGACATAGCAGTCTCCACTGCACAGGAGCACAAAATTTACAAACTCAACTCTAGATGAGACCCTATTCGCATTCCACGCATCGAGAGTAATACCGAAGTTCCCCTTACAACAAAAAAGGAGACCTGACTTCCCTGCAGAAACTCTAGAGAGTTCCTGAGGTCCCCGTCACAACTTGAGAGGGTCCCCAAGCTTCCCACCCAAACTCGATAAAAACCACAAGATCCTGCTCTCAATGCGAGATGAGGAATACTTCCGTTGCAGATTCTCAAGAGAAATCCACATTCCAGCTTGAAACTCGACAGGTTACTTAACATCCTTTATGCGACTCAAAAATTACAGCAACAAACCCAGCTCCAATGGAGAGGAACACCGAGGTTCCTGCCACAACTGACAAAGTGCCCCATTTGCCAGTCCCCTTTTCCAGATGACAGTCGATTCCCCTGCATTCCCTGGAATGGAATCCGGACGTTCCGGTTGCACAGTACGAGGAAGCCGGTACCACATTGACTCTCGATAGGGTCCCCGGGGTTTCAAAATAAAATTGGAAAAGGTACCAATGTCCCCACCCACTTGAGATATTGCCTGATTACCACTGCACAGATTCAAATGTATCCTTGAGTATCAACTCACAAGACTAGTGGAGACCTGACTCCACACACATTCTCGATACAATCTCCAGGTACAAATTCAACTCGAGTGTGGCCTAACACCCCTTTTACAACTCGAGAAGAAAGCGGAGTTCCATGTCTGAACATGAGTCGAGGCCTAATTCCCAGGGGAATTTTGAGAGCAACCCCGAGATCCCTGTTGCCGTTGGTGAGGAACACACAGTTGACAGACTCAAAGCTAGATGCCTCCCTATTCCTCTGCTGCACCTCGAGAAGAATTCCGAGGTTCGTCTTCCAACACAATAGGAGACCTGACTTCCCTGAGGCAACACGAGCGAGTTCCTGAGGTCCCCGTAACACCTCGAGAAGAACCCCAACCTTACCGCCGCAACTCGAGACCAACACAAGATTCTCCCCTCAATGCTAGATGAGGAAACTTTCCACTGCAGAGTTTCAAGAGAAATCCCACATTCCCGCTTCCAACTCGAACAGGTACTTGACACCCTTTATACAACTCAAGAACTTCCCCGGCATAGCCTCCCCAATGAAGAGGAGCACACAATTTACATACACAATTCTAGATGCGGCCCTATTTCTCTGCCTTGCCTCGAAAGGAATCGCGGGGTTCCAAATCCAACACGAAAGGAGACCTAACTTCTCTGAGACAACACAAGCGAATTCCTGAGGTCCCCATCGCAACTCGAGAGGAACCCCAAGTTTCCTGCTACAACTCGAGAAATACCACAAGATTCCTCCATCAAGGCGAGATGAGGAAATTTTCTGCTGCAGATTCTCAAGAGAAATCTCACATTCCCGCTTGAAACTCCAAAGGGTACTTGACACCCTTTATGCAACTCAAAAAGTTCCCTGACATTGCCATCCACAGTGGAGAGGAGCACCCATTTTACGGAATCAACTCGAGATGAGGCCCCATTCCCATTCCAGGCCTTGGGAGTAATCCCGAAGTTCCCCTCCAACAGGAAAGGAGACCTGACTACCCTTAAGCAACTCGAGCGAGTTTGTGAGTTCTCCATCGCAACTTGAGAGGGACCCCAAGCTTCTGGCCCAAACTCGTTAAAAACCACAAGATTTTTCCCTCAAGGCCAGATGAGGAACATTTCCGTTGCAGATTCTCAAGAGAAATCCCAAATTCCAGCTTGAAACTCGACATTTTACTTAACATCGTTTATATGACTCAAAACTTACAGCGACATACGCAGCTCCACTCGAGAGGAACACCGAGTTTCCTGCCACAACTGACAGAGTGTACCGTTTTCCAGTCCTCTTCTCCAGAGGACATTCAATTTCCCTGCTTTGTCTGGAATGGAATCTGGATATTTCCATCATACAGTACAAGCAGGCCCGTACCATCCTAAAACTTGGGAGGATCCCTGTGGTTTCAAAACACAATTGGAAAAGGTACTGATGTCCCCACCCACTCGAGATATTGTCTGATTCCACTGCACAGATTCAAATGTATGATCGAGTATCAATTCACAAAACGAGTGGAGAGCTAACTCCCCAAGCATTCTCGATACAATCTCCAGGTACAAATTCAAATCGAGTGTGGCCTAAAACCCCATTGACAACTCAAGAAGAAAGCGAGGTTCCATGTCTGAACAGGAGACGAGGCCTACTCCCCTGGTGAATTTTGAGAGCAACCCTGAGGTCCCTGACACCACTGGCGAGGAACACACAGTTGACCCACTCAACGCTAGCTGGGGCCTTATACTTCTGCTGCGCCTCCAGAGGAATCCTGAGGTTCTCGTTCCAAAAAGATAGGAGACCTGACTTCCCTGCATAACAAGAGAGAGTTCCTGAGGTCCCTGTCGCACCTCGAGAAGAATCCCAACCTTACTGCCGCAACACGAGAAACCACACAAGATTCTCCCCTCAATGCTAGAGGAGGAAAATTTCCCCTGCAGAATCTCAAGAGAAATCCCACATTCCCGCTTCCAACTCCAAAAGGTACATGACACCCTTTATGCGACTCAAACACTTCCACAACATAGTTGTCCCCAATGTAGAGTAGCACACAAATTATATACTCAACTCTAGATGCGGCCCTACTACTCTACCACGCCTCAAGAGAGGAATCGCGAGGTTCCCCTTCCATCACGAAAGAGACCTAAATTCTCTGGGACAACACGAGCGAGTGCCTGAGGTCCCCATCGCAACTAGAGAGGAACAACCAGTTTCCTGCTGCAATTCGAGAAGTACCACAAGATTCCTCCATCAAGGCGAGATGAGGAAATTTTCTGCTGCACAGTCTCAAGAGAAATCCCACATTCCCGCTTGAAACTCGAATGGATACTTGACAGCCTTAACGCGACTCAAAAGTTTCCTGACATAAAAATCTCCACTGCACAGGAGCACACAATTTACAAACTCAAATCTAGATGAGGCCCTATTCCCATTCCATGCCTCAAGAGTAATCCCAAAGTTCCCATTCCAATACGAAAGGAGACCTGACTTCCCTGAAGAAACTCGAGGGAGTTCCTGAGGTCCCCATTGCAAGTTGAGAGGGACCCCAACCTTCCCGCCCAAACTTGATAAAAACCACAAGATTCTGCCCTCAATGTGAGATGAGGAAATTTCCCGCTGCAGAATCTCAAAAGAAACCCCAAATTTCCCGCTTGAAACTCGAACGGGTACTTGACACCCTTTATGCGACTCAAAAAGTTCCCTGACATAGCTGTCCCCAGTGGAGAGGAGCATGCATTTTACGGACTCAACTCAAGATGAGGCCCCATTCCCATTCCAGTCCTTGCGAGTAATCCCGATATTCCCCTTCCAAAACAAACGGAGAACTGACATCACTGAAGCAACACGAGCGAGTTCCTGAGGTCCCAGTCGCTACTCGAAAGGAAACCCAAGCTTCCCACCGCAACTCGAGAAAAACTGCAGATTCTGCCCTCAAGCCGAGATGAGGAACATTTCCGTTGCAGATTCTTAAGAGCAATCCAACATTTCCGCTTGAAACTCGACAGGTTACTTAACATCCTTTATACGACTCAAAAATTACAGCAACAAGCCCATCCCCAATGGAGAGGAACACCGAGGTTCCTGCCACAACTGACAAAGTGCCCCATTTGCCAGTCCTCTTTTCCAGATGACAGCCGATTCCCCTGCATTCTCTGGAATGGAATCCAGACGCTCACGTCGCACAGTATGAGGAGGCCGGTACCACATTGACTCTCGGTAGGGTCCCCGGGGTTTCAAAATACAATTGGAAAAGGTACCGATGTCCCCACCCACTCGAGATATGGACTGATTACACTGCACAGATTCAAGTGTATCCTTGAGTATCAACTCACAAGACGAGTGGAGACCTGATTCCACAAAAATTCTCCGTACAGTTTCCAGGTACAAATTCAACTCGACTGTGTCCAAACACCCCTTGGACAACTCGAGAAGAAAGCGGAGTTCGATGTCTGAACACGAGACGAGGCTTGACTCCCTGGTGAATTTTCAGAGAAACCCCGAGATCCCTGTCGCCACTGGCGAGGGACACACAGTTGTCCGACTCAATGATAGATGCGGCCCTATTCCTCTGCTGCGCCTAGAGAGGAATCCCGAGGTTCCACTTCTAACACGATAGGAGACTTAACTACCTTGGGGCAGCAGGAACAAGTTCTTGAGGTCAGTGTCACAATTCGAGAAGAACCTCAAGTTTCCCGCCGCAACTCGAGAAACACCACAAGTTTCTCCCCTCATGGGAGTTGAGGAACTTTAACGGTGCAGAGTCTCAAGAGAAATCCCATATTCCCGCTTGAAACACGAACGGGTACTTGACACACTTTATGCGACCCAAAATCGTCCCCGACATTGCCCTCCACACTGAAGAGGAACACACAATTTACTTTCACAACACTAGATGCGGCCCTATTTCTCTACAACGCCTCGAGAGGAATCCAGAGGTTCCCCTTCCAACACGACAGGAGACCTGATTTCCCTGAGGCAATGCGAGCGAGTTCCTGAGGTCCACGTGGCAACTCGAGAGAGACTTCAAGCTTCCTGCTGCAGCTTGAGAAAAACCACAAGATTCTGTCCTCAAAGCGAGATGAAGAAAAATTCTGTTGCAGATTCTCAAGAGAAATCCCACATTCCCGCTTGAAACTCGACAGGTTACTTCACATCCTTCATGCAACTCAAAAATTACACTGACATATCCAGCCCCAATGGAGAGGAACACGGAGTTTCCTGCCACAACTGACAAAGTGCCCCGTTTCCAGTCCTCTTTTCCAGAAGACAGTTGATTCCCCTACATTCTCTGGAATGGAATCCAGATGATCTGGTGGCAAAGTACGAGGAGTCCGGTAGCGCCTTGAAACTCGGGAGGATCCCCGGGGTTTCAATATACAAATGGAAAAGGTATGGATTTCCCACCCACTCGAGATATTGTCTGATTTCACCACACAGATTCAAATGTATCCTCGAGTATCAGCTCACAAGACGAGTGGAGACCTGACTCACCGAGCATACTCGATGCAATCTCCAGGTACAAATTCAACTCGACTGTGGCCTGACACCCCTTTTCCAACTCGAGAAGAAACCGAAGTTCCATGTCTGAACAGGAAAAGAGGCCTGACTCCTCTGGTCAATTTTGAGATCGATCCCGAGATCCCAATAGCCCTTGGAGAAGAACACACTGTTGACCCACTCAATGCTAGATGCGGCTTTATTCCTCTACTTGGTCTCAAGAGGAATCCCGAGGTTCGTCTTCCAACACGATAGGAGACGTGATTTCCTTGGGGCAACACGAGCGAGTAACTGAGGTCCCTGTCCCAAGTCAAGAAGAACCCCAGGGTTCTCGCTGCAACACGAGCAATACCACAAGAACATGCCCTCAATCCAAGATGAGAAAATTTTCTGCTGCAGAGTCTCAAGAGAAATCCCTCATTCCCACTTGAAACTCGATCAGGTACTTGACACTCTTTATGCGACTCAAAAAGTTCCCTGACATAGCCGTCCCCACCAGATCAGTTCAGTTCAGTCAGTCGCTCAAACGTGTCCGACTCTCTGCGAACCCGTGAATCACAGCATGCCAGGCCTCCCTGTCCATCACCAACTCCCAGAGTTCCCTCAGACTCATGTCCAGAGTCGGTGATGCCATCCAGCCACCTCATTCTCTGTCGTCCCCTTCTCCTCCCGCCCCCAATCTTTCCCAGCATCAGAGTCTTTTCCAGTGAGTTAACTCGACGCATGAAGTGGCCAAAGTATTGCAGTTTCAGCTTTAGCATCAATCCTTCCAATGAACACCCAGGATTGATCTCCTTTAGAATGGACTGGTTGGATCTCCTTGCAGTACATGGGACTCTCAAGAGTCTTCCCCAACACCACAGTTCAAAAGCATCAATTTTTCCGCGCTCAGCCTTCTTCACAGTCCAACTCTCACATCCATACATGACCACGGGAAAAACCATAGATTTGACTAGACGGACCTTTGTTGGCAAGGTCTCTGCTTTTTAATATACTATCAAGGTTGGTCATAACTTTCCTTCCAAGGAGTAAGCGTCTTATAATTTCATGGCTGGAATCAACATCTGCAGTAATTTGGAGCCCCCCCAAAAAAGTCTGACACTGTTTCCACTGTTTTTCCATCTATTTCCCGTGAAGTGATGGGACCAGATGCCATGATCTTTGTTTTCTGAATGTTGAGCTTCAAGCCAACCTTTTCACTCTCCTCTTTCACTTTCATCAAGAGGCTTTTGAGTTCTTCTTCACTTTCTGCCATAAGGGTAGTGTCATTTGCATATCTGAGGTTATTGATATTTCTCCCAGCAGTCTTGATTCCAGCTTGTGCTTCTTCCAACCCAGCATTCCTTATGATGTACTCTGCATATAAGTTAAATAAGCAAGGTGACAATATACAGCCTTGACGTACTCCTTTTCCTATTTGGAACCAGTCTGTTGTTCCCCACTGGATAGGAGCACACAATTTACGAACTCAACTCGAGATGAGGCCCTCTTCCCATTCCACGCCTCGAGAGTAATCCCTAAATTCCCCTTCCAACATGAAAAGAAACCTGACTTACCTGAAGCAACACGTGCGAGTTCCTGATGTCCCGGCCGCAACTTGAAAGGGTCCGCAAACTTCCCGATGCAACTTGAGAAAAACCACAGATTTTGCCCTCAAGCCAAGATGAGGAATACTTCCGTTGCAAATTCTCAAGAGAAATCCACATTCCAGCTTGAAACTAGACAGGTTACTTAACATCCTTTATGCGACTCAAAAATTACACCGACATACCCAGCCCCAATCGAGAGGAACACAGAGTTTCCTGCCTCAGTATTACAAAGTACCCCGTTTTCCAGATGACAGTCTATTCCTCTGCTTTGCCTGAAATGGAATACAGACGTTTGGTCACACAGTAGGAGGAGGCCGGTACCACCTTGAATCTTGGGAGGGTCCCCGGGGTTTCAAAACACAACTGGAAAAGGTACGGATGTCCCCACCCACTCGAGATATTGTCTGATTCCACTGCACAGATTCAAATGTATCCTCGAGTATCAACTCACAAGACAAGTGGAGACCTGACTCCCTGAGCATTCTCAATAAAATCTCCAGGTACAAATTCAGCTCGACGGTGGCCTAACACCCCTTTTACAACTCGAGAAGAAAGCGGAGTTCCATGTTTGAACACGATGAGGCCTACTTCCCAGGGGAATTTTGAGAGGAACCCCAAGATCCCTGTCACCACTGGCGAGGAAAACACAGTTGACCGACTCAACGCTACATGTGTCCTATTCCTTTGCTGAGCCTCGAGAGGAATTCTGAGGTTTGTCTTCCAAAACAATAGGAGACCTGACTTCCCTGGGGCAACTCGAGTGAGTTCCTGAGTTCCCCTTCGCACCTCAAGAAGAACCCCAAGATTCCCGCCATAACTCGAGAAACACCATGAGATACTCTCCTATTTGCAAGATGAGGAACATTTCTGCTGCAGAGTCTCAAGAGAAATCCCACATTTCCGCATGAAACTAGAACGATTAGTTGACACCTTTTATGCAACTCAAAAACTTCCATGACATTGCCTTCCCCACCGAAGAGGAGCACAGAATTTACCTACACAGCGCTAGATTCGGCCCTATTCTTCGGCCATGCTTCCACAGGAATCTCGAGGTTCCCCTGCTGAAACGAAAGGAGACTTGACTTCCCTGTGACAACACGAACGAGTTCCTGAAGTCCCCGTTGCAACTCAACAGGAAGCTGAAGCTTCCCGTGCAAGTCGATAAACACCACAAGATTTTGCCCTCATTGAGAGCTGAATTAATTTTCGGCTGCAGAGTCTCAAGAGAAATCCTATATTCCTGGTGAATCTCGAACGGGTACTTGACACCCTTTATGAGACTCAAAACTTTCCCTGACTTAGCCATCCCCACTGCACAGGAGCACACAATTTACGGACTCAAATACAGATGAGGCCCTATTCTCATTCCACGCCTTGAGAGTAATCCGAAGTTCCCCTTCCGACACGAAAGGAGACCTGACTTCCCTGAAGAAACTCGAAGGAGTTCCTGATGTCCTCGTTGCAACCTGAGAGAGACACCAGCTTCCCGAGTCAACTCGAATAAAATCACAAGATTCTTCCCTCAAGGCGAGATGAGGAACATTTCCGTTGCCGATTCTCAAGTGAAATCTCACATTCCCGCTTGAAACTCGATGGGTTCCTTACGCCCTTTATACGACTTAATACTTACAGCGACATATCCAGCCCCAATCGAGAGGAACACCGAGTTTCCTCCAGGGGAGTAGGCGAGATGAGGAACATTTCCGTTGCCGATTATCAAGTGAAATCTCACATTCCCAATTGAAACTCGATCGGTTACTTACATCCTTCATGCGACTCAAAAGTTACAGCGACGTACCCAGCCCAAATTGAGAGAGCATTGAGTTTCCTGCCACAACTGACAAAGTGCCCCGTTTCCAGTCCTCTTTTCCAGATAACAGTTGATTTTCCTGCTTTGACTGGAATGGAATACGGACGTTCCCATCGCACAGTACGAGCATGCCCATACTACCCTGAAACCCTGGAGGATCCCCGGGGTTTCAAAACACAATTGGAAAAGGTACAGATGTCCCCACCCACTCGAGATAGTGCCTGATTCCACTGCACAGATTCAAATGTATCCTCGAGTATCAACTCACAAAACGAGTGGAGACCTAACTCCACGAGCATTCTCGATACAATCTCCAGGTACAAATTAAACTCGACTGTGGCCTAACACCCCTTTGACAACTCGAGAAGAAAGCAAGGTTCCATGTCTGAACAGGAGACTAGGCCTGCTCCCATGGTGAATTTTGAGAGCAACCCCGAGGTCCCTGTCATCACTGGCGAGGAACACACAGTTGACCGACTCAACTCTAGATGCGGCCCTATATCTCTGCTGTGCCTTGAGAGGAATCCTGAGGTTCCCCTTCCAACAAGATAGGAGATCTGACTTCCCTGCGTAACACAAGAAAGTTCCTGAGGTCCATGTCGCACCTGGAGAAGAATCCCAACCTTACAGCCTCAACTCGAGAAACAACACAAGATTCTCCCCTCAATGCTAGATGAGGAAAGTTTCCCCTGCAGAGTCTCAAGAGAAATCCCACATTCCCCTTTCCAACTCAAACAGGTACTTGACAAAATTTATGCGACTCAAGAACTTCCCCGACATAGCCGTCCCCAATGTAGAGGAGCACACAATTTATGTAAACAACCTTAGATGCGGTCCTATTCCTCTGCCACGCCTTGAGAGGAATCACAAAGTTTCCCTTCCAATACAAAAGGAGACCTGACTTCCCTGAAGAAACTCGAGAGAGTTCCTGAGGTCCCTGTTGCAACTGGAGAGGGACCCCAAGCTTCCCGCCCAAACTTGATAAAAACCACAAGATTCTGCTCTCAATGCGAGATGAAGAAATTTCCGCTGCAGAATCTCAGGAGAAACCCCACATTCCCGCTTGAAACTCGAACGGGTACTTGACACACTTTATGCAACTCAAAATGTTCCCTGACATAGCTGTCCCCAGTGGAGAAGAGCACCCATTTTAGGGACTCAACTCGAGATGAGGCCCCATTCCCATTCCATGCCTTGCGAGTAATCCCGACATTCCCCTTCCAACACGAACGGAGGCCTGACATCACTGAAGCAACACGAGCGAGTTTTGAGGTCCCCATTGCAACTCGAAAGGGACCCCAAGCTTCCCGCTGCAACTCGAGAAAAACCACAAGATTCTGCCCTCAAGACTAGTGGAGACCTGACTCACCGAGCAAACTTGATGCAATCTCCAGGTACAAATTCAACTCGACTGTGGCCTAAGACCCCTTATACAGCTCGAGAAGAAAGCAGAATTCCATGTCTGAACACGAGAAGAGTCCTGACTCCCCTGGTCAATTTTGAGAGCAATCCCGAGATCGCTTTCACCCTTGGAGAGGAACACACTATTGACCGACTCAAAGCTAGATGAGGCCTTATTCCTCTACTTGGTCTCAAGAAGAATCCCGAGGTTCCCCTTCCAACACGATATTAGACGTGACTTCCCTGGGGCAAATCGAGCGAGTTCCTGAGGTCCCCATCCCAACTCAAGAAGAACCCCAAGCTTCTCGCTGCAACGTGAGCAGTGCCACAAGAAAATGCCCTCAATCCGAGATGAGAAAAATTTCCCCTGCAGAGTCTCAAGAGAAATCCCACATTCCCGCTTCCCACTCGAACAGGTACTTGACACCCTTAATGCGACTCAAAATCTTCATTGACATAGCCGTCCCCAGTGGAGACGAGCACACAATTTACGGAGTCATCTCGAGATGAGGCCTTATTCCCTTTTAACGGATCGAGAGTAATCCCGAAGTTCCCCTTCCAACACAAAAGGGGACGTGACTTCCCTGAAGCTACTCGAGCCATTTCCTGAGGTAGCCGTCACAACTCGAAAAAAAACTCAAGTCGAGATGAGGAACATTTCCGTTGCAGATTCTGAAGAGTAATCCCACATTTCCACTTGAAACTCGACAGATTACTTAACATCATTTATGCGACTCAAAAATTGCACCAACAAACCCAGCCCCAATCGAGAGTAACACAGTTTCCTGCCACAACTGATAAAGTATACTGTTTGCCAGTCCTCTTTTCAGATGACAGTCGATTCCCCTGCATTGTCTGGAATGGAATCCGGATGTTCCTGATGCGCAGTACGAGGAGGCCAGTACCAACTTGACTCTCGGTAAGGTCCCCGGGATTTCAAAATGCAATTGGAAAAGGTACTGATTACCCACCCACTCGAGATATTGACTGATTACACTGCACAGATTCAAATGTATCCTTGAGTATCAACTCACAAGATGAGTGGAGACCTGACTCCACACACATTCTCGATATAATCTCCAGGTACAAATTCAACTCGAGTGTGGCATAACACCCCTTTTACAACTCGATAAGAAAGAGGATTCCATGTCTGAACACGAAACGAGGCTTGACTCCCCTGGTGAATTTTGAGAGCAACCCCGAGATCCCTGTCGCCACTGGCTAGGAACACACAATTGTCCGACTCAATGATAGATGCGGCCCTATTCCTCTGATGCACCTCGAGAGGAATCCCAAGGTTCCCCTCCCAACACGATAGGAGACCTTACTACCTTGGGGCAACACGAGTAAGATCTTGAGGTTCCCATCGCATTTCGAGAAGAACCTCAATCTTCCTGCCGCAACTCGAGAAACACCACACAATTCTCCCCTCAATGCGTGATGAGGAACTTTAACGCTGCAGAGTCTCAAGTGAAATCCCATATTCCCGCTTGAAGTTCGATCAGGGACTTCACACCCTTTATGCGACTCAAAAATGTCCCCGATACTGCCATCCACACTATATAGGAGTCCACAATTTACTTTCACAACACTAGATGCAGCCCTATTTCTCTACCACGCCTCGAGAGGAATCACGAGGTTCCCCTTCCAACACTACAGGAGACCTGAATTCCCTGAGGCAACGCAAGCGAGTTCCTGAGTTAGCTGTCGTAACTCGAGAAGAACCCCAGTTTTCCCGGCGCAACTCGAGAAAAACCAGAGAAACTTGCACTCAATCCGAGATGAGAAAATTTTCTGCTGCAGAGTCTGAAGAGAAATCCCACATTCCCCTTTGAAACTCGAACGGTTTCTTGAAACCCTTTATGCAACTCAAAAAGTTCCTTGACATAGCCATCCCCAGTGGAGAGGAGCACACAGTTTACATAGTCAACTCGTGATGGGGCCCTATTCCTTTTTAATGGATCGAGAATAATCCCGAAGTTCCCCTTCCAACACAAAAGGGGACATGACTTCCCTGAAGCAACTCGAGCGAGTTTCTGAGGTACCTGTCACAACTCGAGAAGAACCACAACCTTCCAACCGCAACTCGAGAAAAACCACAATAACGTGCCCTCAATTCGAGATGAGAAAATTTTCCGCTGCAGAGTCTCAAGAGCAATCCCACATTCCTGCTTGAAACTCGAACGGGTACTTGACACCCTTTATGTGACACAAAAAGTACTCTGATATAGCCATCCCCAGTGGAGAGGAGCACACAATTTATGGACTTAACTCGAGATGAGGCCACATTCCCATCCCACGCCTTGAGAGTAAACCCAAAGTTCCCCTTCCAACAAGAAAGGAGAACTGACATCCCTGAAGCAACAAGAGCTAGTTTCTGAGGTCCCCGTCACAACTCGAGAAGAATCCCAATCTTTCCCTCGCAACTCGAGAAACACCACAAGATTTCCCATCAATGCGAGATGAGGGAGGTTCCATTGAAGAGTCTCAAGAGAACTCCCATACTCCCACTTGAAAGTCGAACGGGTACTTGACACCATTTATGGGACTTGAAAAGTTCCCTAACTTAGCCGTCCCCACTGGAGAAGAGCATACAATTTTTGGACTCAACTCGAGATGAGGCCCTATTCCTGTTTAATGACTCGAGAGTAATCCCGAAGTTCCCCTTCCAACACAAAAGGGGACCAGACTTCCCTGAAGCAAACGAGCAAGTTCCTGAGTTCCCCATTGCAACTTGAGAGGGACCCCAAACTTCCCGCCTCAACTCCAGATAAACCACAAGATTCTGCTCTCAAGGCGAGATGAGGAACATTGAGAAACTTGAGGAATCCCACATTCCTGCTTGAAACTCGACAAGTTACTTAACATCCTTTATGTGATTCAAAATTTACACTGACATACCCAGCCCCAATCGAGAGGAGCACCGAGTTTCCTGCCACAACTGACAAAGTGCCCCGTTTTCCAGTCCCCTTTTCCAGATGACAGTCGATTCCCCTTCTTTGTCTGGAATGTAAACCGGACGTTCCTGTCGCAAAGTACAAGGATGCCGGAAACAACTTGAAACTCAGGAAAATCGCCATGGTTTCAAAACACAATTGGAAAAGGTACCGATGTTCTATCCACTTGAGATATTGTCTGATTTCACAGAACAGATTCAATGTATCCTCGAGTATCAACTCACAAAACGAGTGGAAACCTGATTCCCGGAGCATTCTCAATACAATCTCCAGGTACAAATTCAACTCAACTAAGGCCTAACACCCCTTTTGCAACATGAGAAGAAAGCAGAGTTCCATGTCTGAACATGAGTCGAGGCCTACTCCCCAGGGAATTTTGAGAGCATCCCCGAGATCCCTGTCACCGCTGGCGAGGAACACACAGTCGACCAACTCAATGCTAGGTATGGCCCTATTCCTCTGCTGCGGCTCGAGAGGAATTCTGAGGTTCGTCTTCCAACACAATAGGAGACCTGACTTCCCTGGGGCAACACGAGCGAGTTCCTGAGGTCCCCGTCCCAACTCTAGAGGAACCCCAATCTTCCCACTGCAACTCGAAAAATACCTCAAGTTTTGCCCATCAATGCGAGATGAGGAATTTTTCTGTTCAAAGTCTCAAGAGAAACCGCACATTCCCACTTGAAACTCAAACGGTACTTGACACTCTTTTTGCGACTCAAAAAGTTCCCTAACATAGCCGTTCCCACTGCACTGAAGCACACAACTTACAAACTCAATTCTAGATGAGGCCCTATTCCCATTCCACGCCTCGAGATTAATCCCCATGTTCCCCTTCCAACTCGAAAGGAGACATAACTTCCCTGAAGCAACATGAGAGAGTTCCTGAGTGCCCCGTTGCAACTCGAGAGGGACCCTAAGCTTCCCTCCCAACTAGAAGAAAACCACAAAATTCTGCACTCAAGGAGAGATGAGGAACATTTCCCTTGCAGATTCTCAAGAGAAGTCCTACATTCCCGTTTGAAACTCGATAAGTTACTTAACATCCTTTATGTGACTCAAAGATTACACCGACATACCCAGCCCCAATCGAGAAGAACACCGAGTTTTCCGCCACAACTGACAAAGTGCCCCGTTTTCCTGCCCTCTTTTCCAGATGACAGTCGATTCCACTGCTTTGCCTGGAATGGAATCTGGACGTTCCTGTCGTAAAGTATGAGAAGCCCGGTACCACCATAAAAATCGGCAGAATCCTCGGCATTTCAAAACAAAATTGGAAAAGGTACCGATGTCCCCACACTTTCGACATATTGTATGATTCCACGGCACAGATTCAAATGTATCTTGGAGTATCAACTCACATGACGAGTGGACACCTGACTCCCCGAGCATTCTCAATACAATTTCCAGGTGCAAATTCAACTCTACTGTGTCCTAACACCCCTTATTCAACTTGAGAAGAAAGTGGAATTCCATGTCTGAACACGAGACGAGGTCTGACTCCCCAGGTGAATATTCAGATCAACCACAAGAACCCTTTTGCTACTTGAGAAGAATCCTGAGTTAAACGGACTCGAATCTAGATGCAGACCTATTTCTCTGTAGCGACTCCAAAGGAATCCCGAGGTACCCCTTACAAATTGAAATGTGTTCTAACGTCTCAAACACAACACATTTGCCTCCTTGACATTCCCGTCGTTACTATAGAGGATCACCACACATCCTGCAGCAACTTGAGAAAAACCTCGAGATTCCTCTTTCAAAGAAGATGAGGCCCTTTTTTTCCGTGCAGCACATAGACAGAAGTCCCGAGTTCCTTCTCCAAATTCGACATGAGGCTTGAATTCCTTGATGCAACTTAAGGGTCGCCCAGAGATACCAGTCCCAATGAGAGAGGAAAACCGAATTTCTCGACCCAATGTAAGAGAAAACCCGTGATCACAACTCAGGTGAAAATAGTAGGCCATTCCAATTTCAGCTGAAGAGGAATCCCAAATTACTCTCGCACCATTTGTAGAGTCCTTTCACATCTATTGACACTCGAGGGCAACCCGATGGATCGTGCAACAAGGTCAAATGACTCCGAATTCAAACTCAACTAGAGATGAGTCATATTTCGCTTAAAGTAGCGCCAGTGGAACACGGAGCATCACCTCCCAGCATGATCTGAGGCATGAATCCCCTGCAAAGCCTCATGAAAAAGCCCATATTTCCCGCTTGAACAGACAGCAGACCTGACAATCCTTTTAAATTCGGGGGGAAAGCAGAGTTCCATCCTCAACAAAGATTAGGCCTGAATACCTAGTGGAATATTCATAGCAACCCCAAGATCCCTGTGGCCACTGAAGAGGAACACTGAGTTTACCCACTCAAGTCTAAATGTGGCCCTCATGCCCTGCAGCGACTCAAAGGGAATCCCGAGGTTCCACTTTCAACAGGAAAGCAGACGTGACTTCTCTGAATCAAAACTAGCGAGTCCCAGTGGTTCCCGCCGTAACTCGAGAAGACCTCCAAGCTTCAGGACGCACCTTGAGAAAAACCATGAATTTCTCCACTCCATGCCACAGGATGCCACTTACCACTGCAGCATCTTAAGAGAAATCCCACATTCCCTCTTAAAACTCGAAAGGATACTCGGCACCCTATACACAACTCAAGAAGTTCCCAGAGATACCTGGCCAAACTCGAGAGGAGCAGCGAGGTTCCTGCCACAGCTCAAGAAGAGACCCGTTTTCCACTTGTCATCTCCAGGTGAGGATAGATTGCCCTGTTTCATCTGGAATTTAATCCCCATGTTCCCATTGAATCTGAAGAGGAGGTCGATGTCCCCTTTAAACTCGAGAGGAGCCCGGGTAGTCGTGCCACAATTCAAAAAAACACCGATTTCCCCATCTGCTCGATATAAGGACTGATTCCACTGTACCGATAAAAAGAATCCCCGGGATCAGCTAACACCAAGAAGGGAGGCCTGACTTCCCAAGTGCATCACGGAGAAAATTCCCAGGACAGAAATTCAATTTGGCAGGAGGCCTCCCACACCTTTTACAACACAAAAAATAGCGGAGTTCCAAACCTCAACAAGAGACGTGTCATGACTCCCCTGTTGAAAATTTATAGGAACACTGAGATCCATATCAGAACTGGAGAGGCACCCTGAGGCTAGAGCCTCAACTCCAGATCAGACCCTATTCCCCTGCACTGACTCAAAAGGCATCCCAAAGGCTCCTCACACCACAACAGGATTCCGGACTTCCCAGAGACAACTTGAGAGGCTCCGTGAGGCCCCTGTTGCAACTCTAGGGATCTGAACGTGTCCTGCCCCAACTCGAGAACACTTTGGGATTAACCCTTTCAATGCGAATTGAAGCCCGATTCCTCTGCATTGACTCGAGAGCAATCACAACCTTCCCCTCGCAGCTGGAATTCCGAGGCAACACAGTGTCAAACTGAGTTCTCCGTCATATCTCGAAAGGAAATCCAAACTTCCCTCCACAACTCGCCAAAACCACAAGAAACCCCAGGCAACGTCACATGAGGCCCTTTTTTCCCTGCAGCCCCTGGAGAGCAATCCCGTGTTCTTTCTCAAGATATGATAGGAGGCTTGAATCCCTATTTACAATTCAATTGGCTCCCAGAATACCCGTCTTCAATCTGAAGAAACCCCGAGTTTCTGTCCACACCTCTAAAAAAGCTCCGTATTTCCAACCTCCTCACGATATGAGAGTTCAAACACTGCTTCAACTCAAGAGGAATCCTTTCTTCTTCTCCCAACAAGAGGAGACCTCTGATCCCTATTGAAACTTGAGTGCACTGTCGCTGATCCTGCACCAATGTTAAAGGACTCTGAGTTCCCCCTTCAATTGAGGTAGGTCCTGATGATCTAGCAATGCTAAAAGGTAACACCCACTATGATATCACAACATGACAGGATACCTGACATCGATTCTGAGCCTATAGAGAAAGCCCTAATGGACTGCCTGATCAAGACAGGAGGACTGATTCCAATTTTACAACTCGATAAGAAAGCAGAATTCCATGGCTCCAATCGAGATGAAACCTGACTCCCCAGTATAAGCTTCATAGCAACCCCGAGATCCCTGTTGCCACTAGAGAGGAACACACAGTTGACCGACTCAACGCTGGATGCGGCCCTATTCCTCTGCTGCACCTCGAATGGGATCCCGAGTTTCCCTTTCCAATACGATAGGAGACCTGACGTCCCTGGGGCAATATGAGAGAGTTCCTGAGGTCCCCGTCACAACTTGAGAAGAACACCAAGCTTCCCACTGCAATTCGAGAAAAACCACAAGACAATCCAATCAATGGGAGATGAGGAATTTAACGTTGCAGAGTCTCAAGAAATCCCACATTCCCGCTTGCAACTCGAACGGATACTTGACACCCTTTATGAGACTCAAAAACTACCCAACATAGCTGTCCCCCCTGGAGAGGAGCACACAATTTTCGGCCTCAACCCTAGATGAGGCCAAATTCCCATTCCACGCCTTGACAGTAATCCCAAAATACCCCTTCCAAAATGAAAGGAGACCTGACATCCCTGAACCAACACGAGCAACTTCCTAGTTCCTCGTCGAAACTCGAGAGAGACCCCTAGCTTCCCGCCCTAACTCGAGTAAAACCACAAGATTCTGCCCTCAAGGCGAGATGAGGAATATTTCCGCTGCATATTCTCAAGAGAAGTCCCACATTCCCGCTTAAAATTCGACAGGTTATTAACATCCTTTATTTGACTCAAAAATTACACCGACATACCCAGCACCAATGAAAAGGAAGACCGAGTTTCCCTCCACAACTGCAGTGATAAAGTGCCACGTTTTCCAGTCCTCTTTTCCAGAAACTGTCGATTTCCCTGCTTTCTCTGGAATGGAATCCGGACATTCCTGTCGCACAATATGAGGAGGCGGTACCACCTTGAAACTCAGCAGAATCCCCGCGATTTCAAAAAACAATTGGAAAAGGTACTGATGTCCCCAGCCAGTCGAGATATTGTCTGATTCCTCTGCACAGATTCAAATGTATCCTCGAGCATCAACTCACAAGATGAATGGAGACCTGACTCCCCGAACATTCTCAATACAATTTCTAGGTGCAAATTCAAATTGACTGTGGCCTAACACCGCTTTTTCAACTCGAGAAGAAAGAGGAGTTCCATGTCTGAAGACGAGAGGAGGCCCGACTCCCCAGGTGAATTTTGAGAGGATCCCCGAGAACCCTGTTTCTACTGGAGAGGAATCCTGAGTTAAACGGACTCAAATCAAGATGCAGACCTATTTCTCTGCAGAGAATCCAAAGGTATCCCGAGGTTCCCCTTGCTAAGGGAAAGGCGTTCTAACGTCTCAAACACAACACAATTGGCTCCCTGATATTGCCGTCGTTACTCGAGAGCATCACCACACTTCCCGCAGCAACTCGAGAAAAACCTCGAGATTCCTCTTTCAATGCAAGATGAGGCCCTTCTTTTCCTGCAGCACATAGAAAGTAGTCCCGAGTTCCTTCTCAAATTCGATATGAGGCTTGAAAACCTTGATGTAACTTAAGGGTCGCCCAGAGATACCCGTCCCGATGAGAAAAAAAAAATCGAATTTCTTGCCACAATTTAAGAGAAGCTCCGTGATCACAATTCAGCTGAAGCTAATAGGCAATTGCACATTTAACGGAAGAGGAATCCCACCTTCCCCTAGCAGCACTTGACTAGTCTTATCACATCTATTGACACTCGAGGGCAATCCCATGGATTCTGCAGGAAAGTCAAAAGACACTGAGTTCACACTCAATAGAGATGAGTCGTGTTGTGCTTATAGCAGTCCCAGTGGAACATGGAGTATCACCTCCCAACATGATCGGAGGCATGAATCCCCCGCAGAGTCTCTCAAAAAAGCCCGATTTCCCACTTGAACAGACAGCAGACCTGACAACCCTTTTACAACTCGGGGGGAAAGCAGAGTTTCATACTCAAAAATAACAGTCCTGACTCCCCGTTATAAACTTCATAGCAACCCCAAGATCCCTCTGGCCAATGAAGAGGAACACTGAGTTCACCCACTCAAGTTTAAATGTGGCCCTCATGCCCTTCAGCGAATCGAAAGGAATCCTGAGGTTCCACTTTCAACACGAAAGGAGACCTGACTTCCTTGAGGGAACACTAGCGAGTCCAGAGTTTCCCATCGTAACTCGAGAAGACCTCCAAGCTTCAAGAGGCGACTGGATAAAAACCATAAAATTATCCCTTCCCCACGACAGGATGCACCTTTCCACTGCAGCGTCTCAAGAGAAACACCACATTCCCTCTTCAAACTCGAAAGGATACTGGGCACCCTATAGGGAACTCAAGAAGTTAACGGAGATTCCCGGCCAAACTCGAGAGGAGCAGGGAGGTTCATGTCACAGCTCAAGAAGAGACTCATTTTCCACTCGTCATCACGAGGTGAGGATGGATTTCCCTGCTTCGTCTGGAAATTAATCCCGATGTTCCCGTTGAATCTGAAGAGGAGGCCGATGTCCCCTTTAAACTCTAGAGGAGCCCGGGTAGTCGTGCCACAATTCAAAAAGACACCAATTTCCCCATCCACTCAACATAAGGACTCATTCCACTGTACTGATTCAAAGACAACCCCCGGGTTCAACTAATACCACTAAGGGAGCCCTGACTTCCCAGTTGCATCATAGACAAAAAGGCCCAGGACATAAAATCAACTCGACAGGGGCCTCGTATCCCTTTTACAACTCGAAAAGATAGCAGAGTTCCATTTCTCAACAAGAGATGTGGCATGACTCCCCTGTTGAAACTTCATAGGAACACTGAGATCCATGTCAGAACTGGAGAGGCACACTGAGGTGAGCGCCTCAACTTCAGATGAGACCCTATTCACCTGCACTGATTCAAAAGGCATCCCAAAGTTTCCTTACAACTCAAAAGGATTACTGACTTCCCAGAGACAACTTGAGAGGCTCAGTGAGGCCCCTGTTGCGACTCGAGGGATATAAAAGTTTCCTGCCCAAATCGAGAAACACTTTGCGATTACCCCTTTCAAAGGAAATTGAAGCCTGATTCCGCTGCATTGACTCGAGAGCAATCACGACCTTCCCCACACAACTTGACTTCACTGAGGCAACACGAGTGTCTCCTTGACTTTCCCATGATATTTCGAAAGGAAAGCCAAACTTCCACCAGCAACTCGCCAAATACCACGAGAAACCACAGGTAACGTCACATGAGGCCCATTTTTTTCCTGCAGTGCCTGCAGAGCAATCCCGAGTTCTCCCTCAAGATAGCATAGGAGGCTTGAATCCCTATTTACAATTCAAGGGGCTCCCTGAATATTCATCTTCAATTGAGAGAAACCCCGAGTTTCTGTCAACAGCTATAGAAGAGATCTGTATTTCCCACCTCCTCACCATATGAGCATTCAAACCCTGCTTCAACTCTTGAGGAATCCTCTCATCCTCTCCCACCACAAGAGGAGGGCTCTATCTCTTACTGAAACTCGAGTGCACTCTCGCGGTTCCTGCTGCAAGGATAATGGACTCTGAGTTCCCCCTCCACTCGAGGTAGGTCCTGCTGATCTAGCAAAGCTCCAATGGAACACCGACTATCCCCTCACAACACAATGGGAAACCTGACACCCATGCTGAGCCCATAGAAAAAGCCCTCATGAACAGCCTTATCATGACAAGAGGACTGATTGCCCTTTTACACCTCGAAGGGAAAGCACAATTCCATGCCTCCAATCGAGACCAAGACTGACTCCCCAGTAGAAACTTCATAGCAACCCTGCGATCCCTGTCGCCACTACAGAGGAACACACAGTTGACTGACTCAACACTAGACGTGGCACTATTCCTCTGCTGCACCTCGAGAGAAATCTCGAGGTTCCCCTTTCATCATGAGAGGAGACCTGATTTCCCTGGGGCAACTCGAGCGAGTTCCCAAGGTCCCTGTCCCAACTGGAGAAGAACCCCAAGCTTCTCGCAACAACTCGAGAAGAGCCACCAGGTTCTCCCCTCAATGGGAATTGAGGAAATTTTCCCGTTGCAGAGTCTCAAGAGAAATCCCACATTCCCGCTTAAAAAATGAACGGGTACTTGACACCCTTTATGTGATTCAAAAATTCCCCAAAATAGCCGTCCCCACTGAAGAGGAGCACACAGTTTACGTACACAACTCTGATGCGGCCCTATTCCTCTGCAGCGCCTTGAGAGGAATCCCGAGGTTCCGCTTTGAACACCAAAGGAGACCTGTCAACCCTGGGACAACACGGGAGAGTTCCTGAAGTCCTAGTCGCAACTCAAGAGGAACTTCAAGCTCTGGCCGCAACTCGAGAAAAACAAAAAGATTCTCCCGTCAATGCGAGATGGGGAACTTTTCTGCTAGAGTGTTTCAAGAGAAATCCCACATTCCCGCTTGAAACTCGAACGGGTACGTGACACCCTTTATGTGACTCAAAAAGTTCACTGACATAGCCGTCCCCACTGGAGGTGAGAACAGAATTTAGGGAATCAACTATAGATGAGCCCTTATTCCAATTCCACACATCAAGAGTAATCCCGAATTTCCCCTTCAGATACGAAAAGAGACCTGACTTCCCTGAAGCAACATGAGCGAGATCCTGATGTCCAGTCAAACTCGAGAGGGAACCGAACCTTCCCATCACAACTCGAAAGGGACCCGAACCTTCCCGCCGCAACTCGAGAAAAACCAGAAGATTCTGCCCTCAAGGAGAGATCAGGACCATTTCCATTGCAGATTCTCAAGAGAAATCCCAAATTCCGGTTTGAAACTCGACAGGTTAATTAACATCCTGTATGCAGAGAAGGAAATGGCAAGTCACTCCAGTACTCTTGCCTAGAAAATCCCATGAATGGAGTTGACTGGTAGGCTGCAGTCCAAGGGGGCGCTAAGGGTTGGACTCTACTGAGCGAATTCAATTTCACTTTTCACTTTCACTTTTCACTTTCACACTTTGGAGAAGGAAATGTCAACCCAATCCAGTGTTCTTGCCTGGAGAATCCCAGGGATGGGGGAGATTGGTGGGCTGCCGTCTATGGGGTCACACAGAGTCGGACACGACTGAAGTGACTTAGCAGCAGCAGCAGCAGCAGCATGTGATTCAAAAATTACACCGACATATATACATTCCCAACCGAGAGGAACACCGAATTTCCTGCCACAATTGACAATGTGCCCCGTTTATCATCCTCTTTTGCAGATGACAATCGATTCCCCTGCTTTGTCTGGAACGGAATCCGGACATTCTCATCGCACAGTACGAGGAGTCCGGAACCACCTTGAAACCCGGGAGGATCCCCGGGGTTTCAAAACACAAATGGAAAAGGTACCGACGTCCCCACCCACTCAAGATATTGTCTGATTCCACTGCACAGATTTAAATGTATCCTCGAGTATCAACTCCCAAGACAAGTGGAGACCTGACTCCCCGAGCATTCTCAATGAAATCCCCAGGTGGAAATGTAACTCGACTGTGGCCTAAAACCCATTATACAACTCGAGAAGAAAGGGAAGTTCCATGTCTGAAGACGAGACGGGGCCTGACATCCCAGGTGAATTTTGAGAGCAACACTGAGAACTCTGTTGCTACTGGAGAGGAATCCTGAGTTAAACGGCCTCGAATCTAGATGCAGAGCTATTCCTCTGCAGCGACTCCAAAGGAATCCCGAGGTTCCCCTTGAAAATGGAAAGGCATTCTGACTTCCCAGAGACCACACGGGAGGCTCCATCATATTCCCGTAATTACTCGAGAGGATCACAACACTTCCCGCAGCAACTCGAGAAAAACCTCGAGATTCCTCTTTCAAAGCAAGATGAGGCCCTTTTTTTCCTGCAGCACATATTCAGAAGTCCCGAGTTCCTTCTCCAAATTCGAAATGAGGCTTGAATTCCTTGATGCAACTTAAGGGTCGTCCAGAGATACCCATCCCAATGAGAGAAGAAAACCGAATTTCTCCGCCATAGCTTAAGAGAAGGCACACTTCAGCTGAAGAAAATGGGGTATTCCACTTTCAACTGAAGAGGAATCCCAACTTCCCCTCGCATCACTTCAAGAGTCCTGTCACATCTATTGACACTCAAGGGCAACCCCGTAGATACTGCAGCAAGGTCACAGGACTCCGAGTTCACATTCAACTAGAGATGAGTCATGTTGTGTTTGCAGCAGCTCCAGTGGAACATGGAGTATCACCTCCCAACATGATCGGAGGCATAAATCCCCTGCTGTGCCACTCGAAAAAGCCCAAATTTCCCACTAAAAGAGATACCAGACCGGACAATCCTTTTACAACTCGGGGGAAAAGCAGAGTTCCCTCCTCAAAAAAGACTAGTCCTGATTCCACAATGGAACCTTCATAGCAATCCCACGATCCCTGTGGCCACTGGAGAGGAACACTGAGTTTACCCACTCAAGTCTAAATGTGGCCCTCATGCCCTGTAGCAACTCAAAAGGAATCCCGAGGTTCCAATTACAACACGAAAGGTGAACTGACTTCCCTGAGGCAAAACTAGCCAGTCCCAGTGGTTCCCGTCGTAACTCGAGAAGACTTCCAAGTTTCAAGCCGCAACTCTTGAAAACCATGAAATTCTCCACTCCACGTGACAGTACGCCCCTTTCCGCTGCAGCGTCTTTACAGAAATCACACGTTCCCTCATCAAACTCGAAAGGATTCTCGGCACCCTATACACAACTGAAGAAGTTCCACGAAATACCCGACCAATCTCTAGAGGAGCAGCGTGGTTCCTTCCACAGTTCAAAAACAGAACTCGTCATCTCGAGGTGAGGATCGATTCCCTGCTTCGTCTGGAAATTAATCCCGATGTTCCCGTTGAATCTGAAGAGGAGTCCGATGACCCCTTGAAACTCGAGAGGACCTCGGGGAGTCATGCCACAATTCAAAGAGACACCTATTTCCCCATCCGCTAGATATGAGGACTGATTCCACTGTACTGATTCAAAGAGAATTCCCAGGATCAACTAACACCATGAACGGAGGCCTGACTTTCCAGGTGCATCATGGAGAAAAAGCCCCAGGACAGAAATTCTACTCGACAGGAGGCCTCACACCCCTTTGACAACTCGAAAAGATAGTGGAGTTCCATGCCTCAACAAGAGACGTGGCATGACTCCCCTGTTGAAATTTCATAGGAAGTCTGAGATCCATGTCAGAAATGGAGAGGCACCCTGAGGTTAGCCCCTCAACACCAGATCAGACCCTATTCCCCTGCATTGACTAGAAAGGCATCCCAAAGGCTCCTCACACCTCAAAAGGATTCCGGACTTCCCAGAGAAAACTTGAGACACTCCATGAGGCCACGTTTGCAATTCGAGGGATCCAAAAGTTTCATGCCCCAACTCGAGAAACACTTTGGCATTACCCATTTCAATGCGAATTGAAGCCTGATTCCTCTGCATTGACTCGAGATCAATCAAGACCTTCCCCTCGCAACTTGACTTCCCTGAGACAACACGAGTGTCTCCCTGAGTTTTCCGTCATATCTCGAAAGGAAAGCCAAACTTTCCCCCGCAACTCGCCAAAAGCCGCACGAAACCCCAGGCAACGTCAAACGAGGCCTATTTTTCCTGCAGCACCTGGAGAACAATCCTGAGTTCTCTCTCAAGATAACTTAGGAGGCTTGAAGCCCTATTTACAATTCAAAGGGCTCCCTGAATACAAATCTTGAATCGAGAGAACCCAGAGTTTCTGTCACAGGTCTAGAAGAGATCCGTATTCCCGACCTCCTCATGATATGAGTGTTCAAATCCTACTTCAACTCTAGGGGAATCCTCTCATCCTCTGCCACCACAAGAGGTGGCCTCTATCTCCTATTGAAACTCGAGTGCACACCCGTGGATCCTGCTGCAAGGATAAAGGAATCTGAGTTTCACCTCCACACGAGGTAGGTCCTGATGATCTAGCAAAGCTCCAAGGAACACCGACTATCCCCTCACAACATGATGGGAAAACTGACACCCATGCTGAGCCTATAGAAAAAGCCCTAATGAACAGCCTTATCATGACAAGAGGACTGATTGCCCTTGTACAACTTGAAGGGAAAGCACAATTCCATGCCTCCAATCGAGATGAAGTTTGACTCCCCAGTAGAACCTTCATAGAAACCCTGCGATCCCTGTCGCCACTGGCGAGGAACACACAGTTGACTGACTCAACGCTAGATGTGGCCCTATTCCTCTGCTGTGCCTCGAGAGAAATCCCGAGGTAACCCTTTCAACACGAGAGAAGACCTGAATTCTGTGAGGCAACAGGAACAAGTTCCTAAGGTCCCTGTCACAAGTCGAAAAGAACTCCAAGCTTCCCACCACAACTCGAGAAAAACCACCAGATTTTCCCCTCAATGGGAGATGAGGAAATTTTCCGCTGCAGCCTCTCAAGAGAAATCCCACATTCCCGCTTGAAATTCAAATGGGTTCTTGACACCCTTTATGTGTCTCAAAACTTTCCCGTCATAGCCGTCCCCACTGAAGAGGAACACACACTTTAGTACACAAGGCTAGATGCGGCCCTATTCGTGTTTGGCGCCTCGAGAGGAATCCCGAGGTTTCCCTTTCAACACGAAAGGAGATCTGACTTCCCTGGGACAACAACAGAGAGTTCCTGAGGTCCCAATCGCAACTTGAGTGGAACGCTAAGCTCCTGATTCAACTCGAGAAAAAACAAAAAATTCCCCCATCAATGCAAGATGAGGAAATTTTCTGCTGCAGTGTCTCAAGAGAAATCCCACATTCTCACTTGAAAACCGGTTACTTGACACACTGTATGCAACACAAAAAGTTCAATGACATAGCCTACCCACAGGAGAGGAGAACACAATTTCGGAGTCAACTCTAGATGAGCCGTTATTCCAATTCCACACCTTGAGAGTAATCCCGAAGTTCCCCTTCCAACACGAAAAGAGAGCTGACTTCCCTGAAGGAACACGATCAAAATCATGATGTCCCATCGCAACTCGAGAAGGACTCGAACCTTCCCACTGCAACTCGAGAAAAACCAGAAGATTCTGCCCCCAAGGAGAGATGAGGACCATTTCCGTTGAAGATTCTCAAGAGAAATCCCACATTCCGGTTTGAAACTCGACAGGTTAATTGACATCCTTATTGCTACTCAAAAATTACACTGACATACCCAGTCCCAACCGAGAGGAACACCGTATTTCCTGCCACAACTGTCAAAGTGCCCCATTTAACAGTCCTCTTTTCCAGATGAAAATCGATTCCCCTGGTTTGTTTGGAATGGAATCTGGACGTTCCCGTCACACAGTACGAGGAGTCTGGTACCACCTTGAAACCCGGGAGGATCCCCGGGGTTTCAAAACACAATTGGAAAAGGTACTAATGTCCCCACCCACTCGAGATACTGTCTGATTTCACTGCACAGATTCAAATGTATCCTCGAGTATCAACTCACAAGACGAGTGGAGACCTGACTCCCCGAGCAAACTGAATACAATCTCCAGGTGCAAATTCAACTCGACTGTGGCCTAAAACCGCTTTATCAAGTCTAGAATAAGGTGAATTCCATGTCTGAAGACGAGACGAGGCCTGACTCCCCAGGTGAATTTTGAGAGCAACCCCGAGAACTCTGTTGCTAATGGAGAGGAACCCTGAGTTAAATGGACTCCAATCTAGATGCAGACCTATTTCTCTGCAGCGACTCCAAAGGAATCCAGAGGTTCCGCTTGCAAATGGAAAAGCGTACTGACTTCCCAGAGACCACACTGGAGGCTCCATGATATTGCCGTCGTTACTCCAGAGGATCAGCACACTTCCCACAGCAACTCGAGAAAAACCTCGAGATTATTCTATCAAAGCAAGATGAAGCCCTTTTATCCTGCAGCACATAGAGAGAAGTCCAGAGTTCCTTCTCCAAATTAGAAATGAGGCTTGAATTCCTTGATTTAACTTAAGGGTCGCCCAGATACACTCGTCCCAATGAGAGAATAAAACCGAATTTCCCTGCCATAGTTTAAGAGAAGGCCCGTGATCACACCTCCGTTGAGGATAATGGGGCATTACAATTTCAAATGAAGAGGAATCCCAACTTCCCCTCGCACCACTTCAAGAGTCCTGTCACATCTATTGACACTCAAGGGCAACCCCGAAGATACTGCAGCAAGGTCACAGGACTCCGAGTTCACACTCAACTAGAGATGAGTCGTGTTGTGTTTGCAGCAGCTACAGTGGAACACGGAGTATCACCTCGCAACATAATTGGAGGCATGAATCCCTGGCTGAGCTTCTTTAAAATGCCCAAATTTCCCGCTAAAAGAGATAGTAGACCTGACAATCCTTTTACAACTCAGGGGGAAAGCAGAGTTCCCTGCTCAACAACGACTAGGCCTGACTCCCCAGTCGAACCTTCATAGCAACCCCAAGATCCCTGTGGCCACTGGAGAGGAACACTGAGTTTACCCACTCAAGTCTAAATGTGGCCCTCATGCCCTGCAGCGACTTGAAAGGAATCCCAAAGTTCCACTGTCAACACGAAAGGAGACCTGATTTCCCTGAAGCAAAATGAGCGAGTCCCAGTGGTTCCTGTCCTAACTTGAGAAGGCCTCCAAAGCTTCAAGCCGCAACTCGAGAAAAACCATGAAATTCTCCACTCCATGCGAAAGGACGCCCCGTTCCGTTGCAGTGTCTTTAGAGTAATCCCACATTCCCTCTTCAAAATCGAAAGGATTCTCAGCACCCTATACACAACTGAAGAAGTTCCACGAGATACCCGGTCAAACTCGAGAGGAGCAGCGTGGTTACTGCTACAGTTCAAAAAGAGACCCGTTTTCCACTCGTCATCTCGAGGTGAGGATCGATTCCCCTGCTTCGTCTGGAAATTAATCCCGATGTTCCCATCGAATCTGAAGAGGAGGCTGATGTCCCCTTGAAACTCGAAAGAACCCCGGGGAGTCATGCCACAATTCAAAAAGACACCGATTTCCCCATCCACTTAACATGAGGACTGTTTCCACTGTACCGATTCAAAGAGAATTCCCGGGATCAACTAACAAGACGAACGGAGACCTGACTTCCCAGGTGCATCATGGAGAAAAAGCCCCAGGACAGAAATTCTAATCAACTGGAGGCCTCACACCCCTTTGACTACTCGAAAAGATAGCGGAATTCCATGCCTCAAGAAGAGACATGGCATGACTCCCCTGTTGAATCTTCATAGGAAGACTGAGATCCATGTTAGAAATGGAGAGGCACCCTGAGGTTAGCGCCTCAATTCCAGATCAGACCCTATTCCCCTGCACTGACTCGAAAGGAATCCCAAAGGCTCCTCACACTTCAAAAGCATTCCGGACTTCCCAGGGACAACTTGAGAGGCTCCGTGAGGCCCCTTTTGCAACTCCAGGGATCAGAAAGTTTCCTGCCCCAACTGGAGAAACACTCAAGCATTACCCCTTTCAATGCGAATTGAAGCCCGATTCCCCTGAATTGACTCGAGAGCAGTCACGACCTTCCCCTCGCAACTTGACTTCCCTGAGGCAACACGACTGTCTCCTGAGTTTCCCATCGTATCTCGAAAGGAAAACCAAACTTCCCCCGCAACTCGCCAAAAAGAGCAAGAAAACACAGGCAACGTCACATGAGGCCCATTTTTTCCTGCAGCACCTGGAGAGCAAACCCGAATTCTCTCTCAAGATAACATAGGAGTCTTGAACCCCTATTTACAATTCAAGTGGCTCCCTGAATACCCATCTTCAATCGAGAGAAACCCCGAGTTTCCATCCACAGCTCAAAAGAGATCCGTATTCCCCACCTCCTCACGATATGCGCATTCAAACCCTGCTTCAACTCTAGAGGAATCCTCTCATCCTCCCCCACCACAAGAGGTGGCCTCTATTAGTATTGAAACTCGAGAGCACACCCGCAGATCCTCCTGCAAGGAGAATGGACTCTGAGTTCCCCCTCTACTCGAGGTAGTCCTGATTATCTAGCAAAGCTCCAATGGAACACCGACTATCCCCTCACAACATGATGGGAAGCCTGACATCCATGCTGAGCCCATAGAAAAAGCCTTAATGAACTGTGTTATCTCGACAAGAGGACTGATTGCCCTTTCACAACTCAATGGGAAAGCACAATTCCATGCCTCCAATCGAGACGAAGCCTGACTCCCCAGTAGAACCTTCATAGCAACCCCGGAATCCTTGTCGCCACTGGAGAGTAACACACAGTTGACTGACTCAATGCTAGTTTTGGCCCTATTCCTCTGCTGTGCCTCGAGAGAAATTCCGATGTTCCCCTTCAAATCGAGAGGAGACCTGATTTCCATGGGGCAACATGAGTTTCTAAGGTTCCAGTCGCACATCGAGAAGAACCCCAGCTTCCTGCCCCAACTCTAGAAAAGCCACCAGATTCTCCCCTCAATGGGAGATGAGGAAATTTTCTGTTGCAGCGTCTAGAGAAATCCCACATTCCCGCTTGAAACTCGAACGGTTACTTGACACCCTTTATGTGACTCAAAAATTCCCTGACATAGGTGTCCCCACAGAAGAGGAGTACACAGTTTAGGTACACAACGCTAGATGCGGACATATTCCTCTGCGGCACCTTGAGAGGAATCCCAATGTTCCCCTTTCAACACGAAAGGAGACCTGACTTCCCTTGGCCAACACGAGAGAGTTCTTGACGTCACAATCGCAGCTCGAGAGGAACTCAACACGGCAATTCGAGAAAAACCACAAGATTCCCCCATCAAAGTGAGATGAGATAATTTTCTCCTGCAGAGTCTCAAGAGAAATCCCACATTCCCGCTTGAAACTCGAACGGTTACTTGACACCCTTTATGCGACTCAAAAACTTCATTGACATAGCCATCCCCACTGGAGAGGAGGACACAATTTACGGAATCAACTGTAGATGAGACGTTATTCCAATTCCACACCTCAAGAGTAATCCCGAAGTTCCCCTTCCAACACGAAAAGAGACCTGACTCCCCTGAAGGAACATGAGCAAGATCCTGATGTCCTGTTGCAACTCAAGAAGGACCCGAACCTTCCCACCGCAACTCGAGAAAAACCACAAGATTCTGCCCTCAAGGCCAGATGAGGACCACTTCCATTGCAGATTCTCAAGAAAATCCCACGTTCCGGTTTGAAACTCAACAGGTTAATTAACATCCTTTATGCGACTCAAAAATTACATTGACATTCGCAGTCCCAAGCGAGACGAACACCAAATATCCTGCAACAACTGACAAAGTGCTCCGTTTACACTCCTCTTTTCCAGATGACAATTGATTCCCCTGCTTTGTCTGGAATGGAATACGGATATTCCAGTCACACAGTACTAGGAGTCCGGTACCACCTTGAAACCCGGGAAGATCACCGGGGTTTCAAAACACAATTGGACAAAGTACCAATGTCCCCACCCACTCGAGATATTGTCTGATTCCACTGCACAGATTCAAATGTAGCCTCGAGTAACAACTCACAATACGAGCAGAGACCTGACTCCTGCAGCATTCTCAATACAATCTCTAGGTGCAAATTTAACTCGATTGTGGCCTAACACCCCTTTTTCAAATCAAGAAGAAAGCGGAGTTCCATGTCTGAAGACAAGAAGAGGCTTGACTTCCCAGGTGAATTCTGAGACCAACCCCGAGAACTCTGTTGCTACTGCAGAGAAATCCTGTGTTAAACGGCCTCGAATCTAGATGCAGACCTATTTCTCTGCAGCAACTCCAAAGGAATTCCGAGGTTCCCCTTGCAAATGTAAAGGTGTTCTGACGTCCCAGAGACAACACGGGAGGCTCCGTGATATTCCCATCATTACTCGAGTGGATCAGCACACTTCCCACAGCAACTCGAGAAAAACCTCAAGATTTCTCCTTCAAAGCAAGATGAGGCCCTTTTCTTCCTGCAAAACATAGACAGAAGTCCCGAGTTCCTTTCCAAATTCAAAATGAGGCTTGAATTCCTTGATGCAACTTAAGGGTTGCCCAGAGATACCAGTCCCAATGAGAGAAGAAAACCGAATTTCCCCGCCACAGTTTAAGAGAAGGCCCGTGATCACACCTCAGCTGAAGAAAATGGGGCATTCCACTTTCAACTGAAGAGGAATCCCAACTTCCCCTCGCACCACTTCAAGAGTCCTGTCACATCTATTGACACTCAAGGGCAACCCCGTATATACTGCAGCAAGGTCACAGGACTCCGAGTTCACACTCAACTAGATATGAGTCATGTTGTCTTTGCAGCAGCTCCAGTGGAAAATGGATTATCACCTCCCAACATGATCGGAGGCATGAATCCCCTGCTGAGACTCTTTAAAAAGCCCAAATTTCCTGCTACAATTGATAGCAAACCTGACAATCCTTTTACAACTCAGGGGGAAAGCAGAGTTCCCTCCTCAACAAAGACTAGGCCTGACTCCCCAGTGGAACCTTCATAACAACCCCAAGATCCCCAAGTGGGTAAACACTGAGTTTACCCAATCAAGTCTAAATGTGGCCCTCATGCCCTGCAGCGACTGTAAAGGAATCCCAAGGTTCCACTTTCAACAGGAAAGGAGACCTGACTTCCCTGAGGCTAAACGAGCAAGTCCAGGTGGCTCCCGTCGTAACGCGAGAAGACCTCCAAGCTTCAAGCCGCAACTCGAGGAAAACCATGACATTCTCCACTCCACGGGACCTTTCCGCTGCAGCCTCTTTAGAGAAATCCCACATTCGCTCTTCAAACTCTAAAGGATTCTCGGCAACCTATTGACAACTGAAGAAGTTCCACGAGGTACCTGGCCAAATTCGAGAGGAGCTGCGTGGTTCCTGCCAGAGCTCAAAAAGAGACCCGTTATCCACTTGTCATCTTGAGGTGAGGATCGATTCCCCTGCTTCATCTGGAAATTAATTCGACAAGAGGCCTCACACCCTTTTGACACCTCGAAAAGATAGCGGAGTTCCATGCCTCAACAAGAGACGTGGCATGGAATGACTCCCCTGTTGAAACTTCATAGGAATACTGAGATCCATGTTAGAAATGGAGAGGCACACTGAGGTCAGCGCCTCAACTCCAGATCAGACCCTATTCCCCTGCACTGATTCGAAAGGCATCCCAAAGGATCCTCACACCTCACAACCATTCCTGACTTCCTAAAGACAACTTGAGAGTCTCTGTGAGGCCCCTTTTGCAACTTAGGGGTCCAAAATTTCCTTCCCCAACTCGAGAAACATTTTGGCATTACCCCTTTCAATGCGAATGGAAGCCCGATTCCTCTGCATTTACTCGAAAGCAATCACGACCTTCCCCTCGCAACTTGACTTCCCTGAAGCAACACGAGTTTCATCTGAGTTTCCCATCGTATCTCGAAAGGAAAGCCAAACTTACACCACAACTCACCAAAAACCGCAAAAAAACCGCAGGCAACGTCACATGAGGCCCATTTTTTCCTGCAGCGCCTGGAGAGCAATCCCGAGTTCTCTCTCAAGATAACATAGGAGTCTTGAAACCCTATTTACAATTCAAGTGACTCCCTGAATACCCATCTTCAGTCGAGAGAAACCGTGAGTTTCCATCCACAGCTCTCGAAGAGATTGGTATTCCCCACCTCCTCACGATATGAGCGTTCAAACCCTGCTTCAACTCTAGAGGAATCCTCTCATCCTCTCCCACCACAAGAGGTGGCATCTATCTCCTTTTGAAACTCGAGTACACTCCTGCAGATCCTGATGCAAGGATAATGGAGTTCCCCCTCCATGCGAGGTAGGTCCTGTTGATCTAGCAAAGCTCCAATGGAACACCGACTATCCTCTCACAACATGATGGGAAACCTGACACCCATGCTGAGCCTTAATGAACTACTTTTTTTCGGAAAGACGACTAATTGCCCTTTCACAATTCAAAGGGAAAGCACAATTTCATGTCCCCAATCGAGACAAAGCCTGACTCCCCAGTAGAACCTTCATAGCAACCCTGGGATCCCTGTCGCCACTGGACAGGAACACACAGTTGACTGACTCAAAGCTAGATGTGGCCCTAACCTCTGCTGTGCCTTGAGAGAAATCCCGAGGTTCTGCTTCAACTCGAGAGGAGACCTGATTTCCCTGGGGCAACACGAGCGACTTCCTAAGGTTCCAGTCGCAAGTCGAGAAGAACCCCAAGCTTCCTGCCGCAGCTTGAGAAAAACCACCACATTCTCCCCTCAGTGGGAGATGAGGAAAGTTTCTGCTGCAGCGTCTCAAGAGAAATCCCACATTCCCGCTTGAAATTCGAATGGGTCATGACACACTTTATGTGACTCAAAAATACACCGACATAGCTGTCCCCACAGAAGAGGAGCACACAGTTTAGGTACACAAGGCTAGATGCGGCCCTATTCCTCTGGGGCACCTGGAGAGAAATCCCGAGGTTCCCCTTTCAACACGAACGGAGATCTGACTTCCCTGGGAGAAGATGAGAGAGTTCTTGAGGTCCCAATCACAACTCGAGAGGAGCCCCAAGATTCCACTGCAACTTGAGAAAAGCCACATGATTCCCCCATCAATTGGAGATGAGGAACTTTTCTGCTGAAGAGTCTCAAGAGAAATCCCACATTACCGCTTGAAACTTGAACGGGTACTTGACACCCTTTATGCGACTCAAAAACTTCATTGACATAGCCATTCCAAATGGAGAGGAGAACACAATTTATGGAATCAACTGTAGATGAACCATTATTCCAATCCAGGCTTTGAGAATAATCCCGAAGTTCCCCTTACAACACGAAAAGAGACCTGACTTCCCTGAAAGAACATGAACGAGATCCTGATGTCCCGCTGCAACTCGAGTAAAACCACAAGATTCTGCCCTCCAGGCGAGTTGAAGACCATTTCCGTTGCAGATTCTCAAGAAAAATCCCACCTTCCGGTTTGAAACTCTACAGGTTAATTAACATCCTTTATGCGACTAAAAAATTGTATCGACATACCCAGTCCCAACCGAGAGGAACACCGCATTTCATGCCACAACTGAAAAAGTGTCCCGTTTACCAGTCCTCTTTCCAGATGACAATCGATTCCCCTGCTTTGTCTGGAATGGAATCCAGACGTACCCGTTGCACAGTACGAGGAGTCCGGTACCACCTTAAACCCGGGAAGATCCCCGGGGTTTCAAAACACAGTTGGAAAAGGTACCGATGTTCCCACCCACTTGAGATTTTGCCTAATTCCACTGCACAGATTCAAAAGTATCCTCGAGTATCAACTCACAAGACGAGTGGAGACCTGACTCCCAGAGCATTCTCAATACAATCTCCAGGTGCAAGTTCAACTCAGCTGTGGCCTAACACCCCTTTTTCAACTCGAGAAGAAAGTGGAGTTCCATGTCTGAAGACTAGACGAGGCCTGACCCCCTAGGTGAATTTTGAAAGCCACCCAGGAACTCTGTTGCTACTTGAGAGGAATCCTGAGTTAAATGGACTCCAATCTAGATGCAGACCTGTTTCTCTGAAGTGATTCCAAAGGAATCCCCAGATTCACCTTACAAATGGAAAGGCGTTCTAACTTCCCAGAGACCACACGGGAGGCTCTGTGATATTCCCGTCGTTACTCGAGTGGATCAGCACACTTCCAACAGCAACTCGAGAAAAACCTCGAGATTCCTATTTCAAGGCCATTTTTTCCCTGCACCACATAGACAGAAGTCCTGGGTTCCTTCTCCAAATTTGATATGAGGCTTGAATTCCATGATGCACCTTAAGGGTCGCCCAGAAATAACCATCCCAATGAGAGAAGAATACCGAATTTCCCCGCCAAAGTTTAAGAGAAGGCCTGTGATCACACCTCAGCTGAAGAAAATGGGTCATTTCTCTTTCAACTGAAGAGGAATCCCAGCTTCCCCTCGCACCACTTCACGAGTCCTTTCACATCTATCATACTCAAGGGCTACCCCACAGATACTGCAGCAACGTCAAAGGACTCCGAGTTCACACTCAACTAGAGATGAGTTGTGTTGTGTTTGCAGCAGCTCCAGTGGAACATGGAGTATCATCTCCCAACATGATTGGAGGCATGAATCCCCGCTGAGCCTCTTAAAAAGCACAAATTTCCCACTAACGTCGATAGCACACCTGACAATCCTTTTACAACTCGGGGGGAAAGCAGAGTTCCCTCCTCAACAAAGACTAGACCTGCCTCTACAGTGGAATGTTCATAGTAACCCTAAGATCCCTGTGCCCATTGGAGAGGAACACTGAGTTTACACACTCAATTCCAACTCTGGCCCTCATGCCCTGCAGCGACTCGAAAGGAATCCCGAGGTTCCACTTTCAACAAGAAAGGAGACCTGACTTCACTGAGGCAAAACAAGCGAGTCCATGTGGTTCCCATTGTAAATCGAGAAGACCCCCAAGCATCAAGCCGCAACTCGAGAAAAACCATGAATTTCTCCACTCGACGCGATAGGATGTCCCTTTCCGCTGCAGCGTCTTTACAGAAATCCCACATTCTCTCTTCAAACTCGAAAGGATTCTCAGCATCCTATATGCAACTGAAGAAGTTCCACGAGATACTGGCCAAACTCGAGACGAGCAGCGTGGTTCCTGCCACAGCTCAAAAAGAGACCCGTTTTCCACTTGTCATCTCGAGGTGAGAATTGATTCCCCTGCTTCATCTGGAAATTAATCCCGATGTTCCCGTTGAAACTGAGAGGAGGCTGATGTCCCCTTGAAACTCAAGAGGACCCTGGGGAGTCGTGCCACAATTCAAAGAGACACCTATTTCCCCAACCACTAGACATAAGTACTGATTCCACTGTATGGATTAAAAGAGAATTCCCGGGATCAAGTAACACCACGAACAGAGGACTGACTTTCCAGGTGCATCATGGAGAAAAAGCCCCTGGACAGAAATTCAACTCGACAGGAGGCCTCACACCCCTTGACAACTCGAAAAGATAGCGGAGTTTCATGCCTCAACAAGAGACGTGGCATGACTCCCCTGTTGAATCTTCATAGGAAGACTGAGATCCATGTCAGAAATGGAGAGGCACTCTGAGGTTAGCGCCTCAATTCCAGATCAGACCCTAATCCCCTGCACTGAAACAAAAGGCATCCCAAACGCTCCTCACACATCAAAAGGATTGCGGACTTCCCAGAGACAACTTGAGAGGCCCCCTGAGGCCCCTTTTGCAACTCGAGGGATCTGAAATTTTCCTGCCCCAGCTCGAGAAACACTTTGGCATTACCCATTTCAATGTGAATTGAAGCCCGATTCCTCTGAATTGACTTGATAGCAATCATGACCTTCCCCTCGTAACTTGACTTCCCTGAGGCAACACGAGTGTCTCCATGAGATTCCCGTCGTATCTCGAAAGGAAAGTCAAACTTCCCTCGCAAAGCCCCCAAAGCCGCGAGAAACACCAGGCAACGTCACATGAGGCACATATTTTACCGCAGCGCGTGCAGAGCAACCCGAGTTCTCTCTCAAGATAATATAGGAGGTTTGAATCCCTATTTAAAATTCAATGGGCTCCCTGAATACCCATCTTCAATTGAGTAAACCCCGAGTTTCCATCCACAGCTCTAGAAGAGATCTGTATTCCCCACCTCCTCAGGGTATAAACGTTCAAAGCCTGCTTCAACTCTCGAAGAATCATTTCATCCTCTCCCAACACAAGAGGTGGCCTTTATCTCCTATTTAAACTCGAATGCACTCCCGGGGATCCTGCTGCAAGGATAATGTACTCTGAGTTCCCCCTCCACTCGGCGTAAGTCCTGATGATCTAGCAAAGCTCCAATGGAACACTGACTATCACCTCACAACATGATGGGAAACCTGACACCCATGCTCCGCCTATAGGAAAAGCCCTAATGACCAGCCTTATCATGACAAGAGGACTGATTGCCATTTACGACTCAAAGGGAAAGCACAATTCCATGCCTCCAATCGAGACGAAGCCTGACTCCCCAGTAGAACCTTCATAGCAACCCCACGATCCCTGTGGCCAATGGAGAGGAACACACAGTTGACTGATTCAACGCTAGATGTGGTTGTATTCCTCTGCTGCGCCTCGAGAGAAATCCTGAGGTTCCCCTTTCAACAAGAGAAGAGACCTGATTTCCTTGGGGTAACACAAGCGAGTTCCTAAGGTCCCCGTCGCAAGCAAGAAGAACCCCAAGTTTCCCATCACAACTCGAGAATTACCACCAGATTCTCCCCTCAATGGGATATGAGGAAAATTTTGCTGCAGAGTCTTAAGAAAAATCCCACATTCCTGCTTGAAATTGGAACGGGGACTTGACACCTTTTATGTGATTCAAAAATTTCCCGACATAGCCGTCCCCACTGAAGAGAACACAGTTTAGGTACACAACGCTAGATACAGCCCTATTTCTCTGCAGCACCTCGAGAAGAATCCCTAAGTGCCCCTTCCAACAAGAAAGGAGACCTGATTCCCAGGAACCACACGAGAGAGTTCCTGAGGTCCCAGTCACAACTCGAGAGTAAACAAAACTCCCGCCACAACTCGAGAAAAACCACAAGATTCCCACATCAATGCGAGATGAGGAAATTTTCTGTTGTCGAGTCTCAAGAGAAATCCCACATTCCCGCTAGTAACTCGAAAGGGTACTTGACACCCTTTATGTGACTCAAAAAGTTCATTGACATAGCCTTCCCCACTGGACAGGAGAACGCAATTTAGAGACTCAACTCTAGATGAGCCCTTATACCAATTCCACACCTCGAGAGTAATTCCAAGGTTCCCCTTCCAACACGAAAAGAGACCTGACTTCCCTGAAGGAACACGAGCGAGATCCTGATGTCCCATCGCAACTCGAGAGGGACCCGAACATTCCCGCCGCAACTCGAGAAAAAACACAAGATTCTGCCCTCCAGGCGAGATGAGGACCATTTCCGTTGCAGATTCTCAAGAAAACTCCCACATTCCGGTTTGAATCTCGATAGGTTAATTAACATCCTGTATGCGACTCAAAAATTACACCAACATACCCAGTCCCAACCGAGAGGAACACCGCATTTCCTGCCACAACTGAAAAAGTGCCCCGTTTCGCAGTCCTCTTTTCCAGATGACAATCGATTCCCCTGCTTTGTCTGGAATGGAATCCGGAAGTTCGCTTCGCACATTATGCGAAGTCTGGTACCACCTTGAAACCCGAGAGGATCCCCGGGGTCTCAAAACACAATTGGAAAATGTACCGATGTCCCCACCCACTGGAGATATTGTCTGATTCCTCTGCACAGATTCAAATGTATCCTCGAGTATCAACTCACAAGATGAGTGGAGACCTGACTCCCCGAACATTCTCAATACAATCTCCAGGTGCAATTTCAACTCGACTGTGGCCTAACACCCTTTTTCAACTCGATAAGAAAGCGGAGTTCCATGTCTGAATATGAGACGAGGCCTCACAACCAGGTAAATATTATGAGCCACCCCGAGAATTCTGTTGCTACTGGAGAGGAATCCTGAGTTAAATGGACTCCAATCTAGATGCAGACCTGTTTCTCTGCAGCGACTCCAAAGGAATCCCGAGGTTCCCTTGCAAGTGGAAATGTGTTCTGACTTCCCAAAGACCACACGGGAGGCTCCGTGATATTCCCGTCGGTACTCAAGAGGATAGCACACTTTCCACAGCAACTGGAGAAAAACCTCGAGATTCCTCTTTCAAAGCAAGATGAGACTCTTTTTGTCCTGCAGCACATAGACAGAATTCCCGAGTTGTCCTGCAAATTCGAAATGAGGCTTGAATTCCGTGATGCAACTTAAGGGTCGCCCAGAGATACTTGTCCCAATGAGAGAAGAAAACCGAATTTCCCCGCCACAGTTTAAGAGAAGGCCCGTGATCACACCTCAGCTAAAGAAAATGGGCCATTCCACTATCAACTGAAGAGGAATCACAACTTACCCTCGCACCACTTCACGAGTCCAGTCACATCTATGATACTCAATGGCAAACCCAAAGATACTGCAGCAAGGTCACAGGACTCCGAGTTCACACTCAACTAGATATGAGTCGTGTTGTGTTTGTAGTAGCTCCAGTGGAACACGGAATATCACCTCCCAACATGTTTAGAGGCATGAATCCCCCATTGAGCCTCTTTAAAAAGCCCAAGTTTCCCGCTAAAATTGAGAGCAGACCTGACAATCCTTTAACAACTCGGGGGGAAAGCAGAGTTCCCTCCTCAGCAAAGACTACGCCTGATTCCCCAGTGGAACCTTCATAGCAGCCCCAAGATTCCTGTGTCCACTGGAGAGGAACACTGAGTTGTTGTCTAAATGTGGTGCTCATACTCTGCAGTGACTCGAAAGGAATCCTGAGGTTCCACTTTCAACACAAAAGGAGACCTGACTTCCCTGAGGCGAAACGAGCGAGTCCAGGTGGCTCCCGTCTTAACTTGAGAATACCTCCAAGCCGCAACTCAAGAAAAGTCATGAAATTCTCCACTCCAAGGGACAGGAAGTACCTTTCAGGTGCAGCGTCTTTAGAGAAATCCCACATTCCTTCTTCAAACTCCAAAGGATTCTCGGCACCCTTTATGCAACTGAAGAAGTTTCACGAGGTACCTGGAAAATTCGAGAGGAGCTGCGAGAGGAGAAGAGGTTCCTGCCAGAGCTCAAAAAGAGACCTGTTTTCCACTCGTCATCTTGAGGTGAGGATCGATTCCCCTGCTTTGTCTGGAAATTAATCTCGATGTTCCCATCGACTGTGAAGAGGAGGCCGATGTCCCCTTGAAACGGGAGAGGACCCCGGGGAGTCATGCCATAATTCAAAAAACACTGATTTCCACATCCACTCGATATGAGGACTGATTCCACTGTACTGATTCAAAGAGAATTCCTGGGATCAACTAACACCACGAACGGAAGCCTGACTTCCCAGGTGCATCATGGAGAAAAAGCCCCAGGACAGAAATTCTAATCGACAGGAGGCCTCACATACCTTTGACAACTCGAAAAGATAGCGAAGTTCAATACCTCAACAAGTGACGTGGCATGACTCCCCTGTTGAATCTTCATAGGAAGACTGAGATCCATGTTAGACATGGAGAGGCACCCTGAGGTTAGCGCCTCACTTCCAGATCAGACCCTATTCCCCTGCACTGACTCGAAAGGCATCCCAAAGTCTCCTCACACCTCAAACGGATTCCGGACTTCCAAGAGACAACATGAGAGGCTCCGTGAGGCCCCTTTTGCAACTTGAGGGATCCGAAACTTTCCTTTCCCAACTCGAGAAACACTTTGGCATTACCCCTTTGAATGCGAATTGAAGCCTGATTCCTCTGCATTTACTCGAAAGCAATCACGACCTTCCCCTCGCAAGTTGACTTCCCTGAGGCAACACGAGTGTCTCCTGAGTTTCCCATCATATCTCGAAAGGAAAGCCATACTTCCCCTGCAACACGCATAAAACAGTGAGAAACTGCAGGCAACGTCACATGAGGCCCATTTTTTCCTGCAGTGCCTGGAAAGCAATCCCGAGTTCTCTCTCAAGATAACATAGGAGTCTTGAACACCTATTTACAATTCAAGAGGCTCCCTGAATACCCATATTCAATCGAGAGAAACCCTGAGTTTCTGAGCACAGCTCTAGAAGAGATCTGTATTCCCCACCTCTTCATGATATGAGTGTTCAAACAATGCTTCACATATAGAGGAATCATCTCATCCTCTCCCACCACAAGAGGTGGCCTCTATCTCCTATTGAAACTTTAGTGCACTCCCGTGGACTCTGCTGCAAGGATAATGGACTCTGAGTTCCCCCTCGACTCAAGGTAGGTCCTGCTGATCTAGCAAAGCTCCAATGGAACACCGACTCTCCCCTCACAACACGATGGGAAACCTGACACCCATGCTGAGCCTATAGAAAAAGCCATAATGAACAGAATTATCTCGACAAGAGGACTCGAAGGGAAAGCACAATTTCATGCCTCCAATCGAGACGAAGCCTGACTCCCCAGTAGAACCTTCATAGCAACCCCACGATCCCTGTCGCCCCTGGGGAGGAACACACAGTTGACTGACTCAAAGCTAGGTGTGGCCCTATTCCTCTGCTGCACCTCGAGAGACATCCTGAGGTTCCCCTTCAACTCGAGAGGAGACCTGATTTCCCTGGGGCAACACGAGCGAGTTCCTAATGTTCCAGTCGCAAGTCGAGAAGAATCCCAAGCTTCCTGCCGCAGCTCGAGAAAGAACAACAGATTCTCACCTCAATGGGAGATGAGGAAATTTTCTGCTGCAGCGTCTCAATAGAAATCCCACATTCCCGCCTGAAGTTCGAACGTGTCATGACACCCTTTATGTGACTCAAAAATTCCCCGACATAGCTGTCCCCACAGAAGAGGAGCACACAGTTTAGGTACACAACGCTAGATGCTGCCCTATTCCTCTGCGGCGCCTCGAGAATAATCCCGATGTTCCCCTTCCAACACGAAAGGAGACTTGACTTCCCTGGTAGAAGACGAGAGAGTTCTTGCGGTCCCAATCGCAACTCGAGAGGAACCCCAAGCTCCCGCTGCAACTCTAGAAAAACCACAAGATTTCCCCACCAATGAGCGATGAGGAACTTTTCTGCTGCAGTCTCAAGAGAAATCCCACATTCCCGCTTGAAACTTGAACGGGTACTTGACACCCTTTATGCGATTCAAAAAGTTCTTTGACATAGCCATCCCCAGTGGAGAGGAGAAGACAATTTATGGACTCAGATCTAGATGAGCTTTTATTCCAATTCCACACCTTGAGAGTAATGTCGAAGTTCCCCTTCCAACACCAAAAGAGACCCGACTTTCTTGAAGACCAGTGAGATCCTGATGTCCCGTCGCAACTCGAGAGGGATCCGAACCTTCCCGCCGCAACTCAAGAAAAACCACAAGATTCTGCCCTCCAGGCGAGATGAGGACCATTTCCGTTGCAGATTCTCAAGAAAACTCCCACATTCCGGTTTGAAACTCGACAGGTTAATTAATATCCTGTATGCGACTCAAAAATTACACTGACATAACCAGTCCCAACCGAGAGGAACACTGAATTTCCAGCCACAACTAACAAAGTGCCCCATTTAACATTCTTCTTTTCCAGATGACAATCGATTCCCCTGCTTTGTCTGGAATGGAATCCGGATGTTCCCGGGGCATAGTATGAGGAGTACGGTACCACCTTTAAACCCGGGAGGATCCCCAGGGTTTCAAAACACAATTAGAAAAGGTACCGATGTCACCACCCATTCGAGATATTGTCTGATTCCACTGCACAGATTCAAATGTATCCTCAAGTATCAACTCACAAGACGAGTGGAGACCTGACTCCCCGAACATTCTCAAGACAATCTCCAGGTGCAAATTCAACTCGATTGGGGCTTAACACCCCTTTTTCAACTTGAGAAGAAAGCAGAGTTCCACGTTTGAAGTTGAGACGAGGCCTGACTTCCCAGGTGAATTTTGAGAGCCACCCCGAGAACTCTGTTGCTACTGGAGAGGAATCCTGAGTCAAACGACTCCAACCTAGATGCAGACCTGTTTCTCTGCAGCGACTCCAAAGGAATGCCCAGGGTCCCCTTACGAATGGAAAGGCATTCTAACTTCCCAGAGACCACACGGGAGGCTCCTTGATATTCCTGTCGTTACTCGAGAGGATCAGCACACTTCCAACAGCAACTTGAGAAAAACCTCGAGATTCTTATTTCAGAGCAAGATAGGACCCTTTTTTTTCCTGCAGCACATAGACAGAAGTCCCGAGTTCCTTCTCCAAATTCGATATGAGGCTGGAATTCGATGAGGCAACTTAAGGGTCGCTCATAGATAGCCGCCCCAATGAGAGAAGAAAACAGAATTCCCCGCCAATGTTTTAGAGAAGGCCTGTGTTCACACCTCAGCTGAAGAAAATTGGCCATTCCACTTTCAACTGATGAGGAATCCCAACTTCCCCTCGCACCACTTCATGAGTCCTGTCACATCTAAGATACTCAAGGGCTACCCCGTAGATACTGCAGCAAGAACAGGATTCCTAGTTCACACTCAACTTGAGTCGTGTTGTCTTTGCAGCAGCTCCAGTGGAACACAGAGTATCATCTCCCAATATGACTGGAGGCGTGAATCCCCCGCTGAGCCTCTTTAAAAAGGCCAAATTTCCCGCTAATTTTGAGAGCAGATCTGACAATCCTTTTACAACTCGGGGGGAAATCAGAGTTCCCTCCTCAAAAAAGACTAGGCCTGACTCCATAGTGGAACATTCATAGGAACCCCAAGATCCCTGTGCCCACTGGAGAGGAACACTGAGTTTACAAACTCAAGTCTAACTGTGGCCTTCATGCCCTGCAGCGACTCAAAAGGAATCCCGAGGTACCACTTTCAACAGGAAAGGAGACCTGACTTCACTGAGGCACAACGAGTGCGTCCAGGTGGTTCCAGTCTTAACTCGAGGAGACCTCCAAACTTCAAGCCGCAACACGAGAAAAATCATGAAATTATCCACTCGACGCGATAGGACGTCCCTTTCAAAGGCAGCGTCTTTACAGAAATTGCACATTCCCTCTTCAAACTCGAAAGGATCCTCGGCACCCTATATGCAACTGAAGAAGCTCCAAGACATACCGGGACAAACTCAAGAGGAGCAGCGTGGTTTCTGCCACAGCTCAAAAAGAGACCCGTTTTCCACTCCCCATCTGGAGGTGAGGATCGATTCCTCTGCTTCGACTGGAAATTAATCCAGATGTTCCTGTCAAATCTGAGTGGAGGCCAATGTCCCCTTGAAACTCGACAGGACCCCAGGGAGTAGTGCCACAATTCAAAAAGACACCGATTTCCCCATCCGCTCGACGAAAGGACTGATTCCACTGTACCGATTCAGAGAGAATTCCCAGGATCAACTAAAACCATGAACGAAGGCCTGACTTCCCAGGTGCATCATGGAGAAAAAGCCCCTGGACAGAAATTCTACTCGACAGGAGGCCTCACACCCCTTTGACAACTCGAAAAGATAGCAGAGTTCCATGCCTCAACAAGAGACGTGGCATGACTCCCCTGTTGAATCTTCATAGGAAGACTGAGATCCATGTCAGAAATGGAGAGGCACCCTGAGGTTAGCGCCTCAATTCCAGATCAGACCCTAATCCCCTGCACTGACTCGAAAGGCATCCCAAAGTCTCCTCACACCTAAAACGGATTCCGGACTTCCCAGAGACATCTTGAGAGGCTCCGTGAGGTCCCTTTTGCACCTCGAGGGATCTGAAAGTTTCCTGCCCCACCTCGAGAAACACTTTGGAATTACCCCTTTCAATGCAAATTGAAGCCCGATCCTCTGCTTTGACTCGAGAGCCATCATGACCTTCCCCTCGCAACTTGACTTCCCTGAGGGAACACTAGTGTCTCCCTGAGTTTCCCGTCGTATCTCGAAAGGAAAGCCAAACTTCCCCCGCAACTCACCAAAACCGCAAGAAACCACAGGCAATGTCACATGAGGCCCATTTTTTCCTGCAGTGCCTGGAGAACAATCCCGAGTTCTCTCTCAAGATAACATAGGAGGCTTGAATCCCTGTTTTCAATGCAATGGGGTCCCTGAATACCAATCTTCATTTGAGAGAAACCCCGAGTTTCCGTCCACAGCTCTAGAAGAGATCTGTATTCCCCACCTCCTCACAATATGAGCGTTCAAATCCTGCTTCAACTCTTGAGGAATCCTTTCATCCTCTCCCACCAAAAGAGGTGGGCTCTTTCTCCTATTGAAACTCAAGGGCACTCCCGCGGATCCTGCTGCAAGGATAATGGATTCTGAGTTCCCCCTCCACTGGACGTAGGTCCTGATAATCTAGCAAAGCTCCAATGGAACACGGACTATCCCCTCACAACATGATTGGAAACCTGACACCCTTGCTGAGCCTTTAGAAAAAACCCTAATGAACAGCCTTATCATGACAAGAGGACTGATTGCCATTTACTGCTCGAAGGGAAAGCATAATTCCATGCCTCCAATCGAGACGAAGCCTGACTCCACAGTAGGACCTTCATAGCAACCATGAGATCCCTGTCGCCATTGGAGAGGAACACACAATTGACTGACTCAACGGTAGATGTGGTCCTATTCCTCTGCTGCGCCTCGAGAGAAATCCCGAGGTTCCCCTTTCAACACGAGAGGAGACCTGATTTCCCTGGGGCAACACGAGCGAGTTCCTTCGGTTCCCATTGGAGGACAAGAAGAACCCCAAATTAATCGCCACAACTTGAGAAAAAACAACAGATTCTCCCCTCAATGGGAGATGAGGTACTTTTCCGCTGCAGCGTCTCAATAGATATCCCACATTCCCGCTTGAATTCGAACGGGTACTTGACAACCTTTATTAGACTCAAAAATTCCCCAACATAGCTGTCCCCACTGAAGAGGAGCACACAGTTTACATACACAACACTAGATGCTGCCCTCTGCAGTGCCTCGAGAGGAATCCCGAGGTTCCCCTTCTAACACGAAAAGAGACCAGACTTCCCTGCGAGAAGACGAGAGAGTTCTTGAGGTACCAATGGTAACTCGAGAGGAATCCCAAGTTCCCACCGCAACTCGAGAAAAACCACAAGATTCCCCCATCAATGCGAGATGAGGAACTTTCTGCTGCAAAGTCTCAAGTGAAATCCCACATTCCTGCTTGAAACTCGAACGGGTACTTGACACCCTTTATGCGACTCAAAAAGTTCATTGACATAACCATCCTCACTGGAGAGGAGAACACAATTTACAGAATCAACTGTAGATGAGCCATCATTCCAATTCCACGCCTCGAGAGTAATCCTGAAGTTCCCCTTACAACACGAAAAGAGACATGACTTCACTGAAGGAAAACGAGTGAGATCCTGATGTCCCGTTGTAACTCGAGAGAGACCCGAACCTTCCCGCCACAACTCGAGTAAAACCACAAGATTCTGCCCTCCAGGCGAGATGAGGACCATTTCTGTTGCAGATTCTCAAGAAAAATCCCACATTCCGGTTTGAAACTCGACAGGTTAATTAACATCCTTTATGCAATTCAAATATGACACCGACATACCCAGTCCCAACCGAGAGGAACATCGTATTTCCTGCCACAACTGACAAAGTGCCCCGTTTAACAGTCCTCTTTTCCAGATGACAATCGATTCCCCTGCTTTGTCTGGAATGGAATCCGGACATACCCGTCGCACAGTACCAGGAGTCCGGTACCACATTGAAACCCGGGAAGATCCCCGGGTTTTCAAAACACAATTGGAAAAGGTACAAATGTCCCCACCTACTCGAGATATTGTCTGATTCCACTACACAGATTCAAATGTATCCTCGAGTATCAACTCACAAGACGAGTGGAGACCTGACTCCCCGAACATTCTCAATATAGTCTCCAGGTGCAAATTCAACTCGATTGAAGCCTAACACCCCTTTCTCAACTCGAGAAGAAAGCAGAGTTCCACATATGAAGAAGAGATGAGGCCTGACTTCCCAGGAGAATTTTGAGAGCCACCCCGAGAACTCTGTTGCTACTGGAGAGGAATCCTGAGTTAAATGGACTCAAATCTAGATGCAGACCTGTTTCTCTGCAGCGACTCCAAAGGAATGCCCAGGGTCCCCTTGCAAATTGAAAGGAGATCTAACTTCCCAGAGACCACACGGGAGGCTCCATGATATTCCCATCGTTACTCGAGAGGATCAGCACACTTCCAACAGCAACTCGAGGAAAACCTCGAAATTCCTATTTCAAAGCAAGATAAGGCCATTTTTTTCCTGCAGCACATAGACAGAAGTCCCTAGTTCCTTCTGCAAATTCGATATGAGGCTTGAATTCCATGATGCAACCTAAGGGTCTCCCCGAAATAACTGTCCCAATGAGAGAAGAAAACCGAATTTCCCCACCAAAGTTTAAGAGAAGGCACGTGTTCACACCACAGCTCAAGAAAATGTGCCATTCCACTTTCAACTGAAGAGAAATCCCAACTTCCCCTCGCACCACTCCACGAGTCATGTCACATCTATGATACTCAAGGGCTACCCCTTAGATACTGCAACAAGGTCACAGGACTCCGATTTCACACTCAACTTGAGATGAGTCGTGTTGTGTTTGCAGCAGCTCCAGTGGAACATGGAGTATCATCTCCCAACATGATCGGAGGCATGAATCCCCCGCTGAGCCTCTTTAAGAAGGCCAGATTTCCCGCTAATTTTGATAGCAGACCTGACAATCCTTTTAAAACTCGGGGCAAAGCAGAGTTCCATCCTCAACAGGACTAGGTCTGACTCCCTAGTGGAACCTTCATAGCAACTCCAAGATCCCTGTGCCCACTGGAGAGGAACACTGAATTTACACACTCAAGTCTAACTCTGGCCCTCAGGCCCTGCAGCGACTCTAAAGGAATCCCGAGGTTCCACTTACAACAGGAAAGGAGACCTGACTTCCCTGAGGCAAAAAGAGTGAGTCCAGGTTGTTCCCGTCGTAATTCGAGAAGACCAACAATCTTCAAGCCGCAACTCGAGAAAAACCATGAAATTATCCACTCGACGCAACAGGACGTCCCTTTCCACTGCAGCGTCTTTACAGAAATCACACATTCCCTCTTCAAACTCGAAAGGATTCTCGGAACCCTTTACGCAACTGAAGAAGTTCCAAGAGATATCAGACCAAACTCGAGAGGAGCAGAGTTGTTCCTGCCACAGCTCAAAAAGAGACCCGTTTTCCACTCATCATCTCGAGGTGAGGATCGATTCCCTGGCTTCGTCTGGAAATTAATCCAGATATTCCCGTTGAATCTGAGAGGAGGCCGATGTCCCCTCGAAACTCGAGAGGACCCCGGGGAATTGTGCCACAATTCCAAAAGACACCGATTTCCCCATCTGCTCGTCAAAAGGACTGATTCCACTGTACCGATTCAAAGAGAATTCCCGGGATCAACTAACACCATGAACGGAGGCTTGACTTTCCAGGTGCATCATGGAGAAAAAACCCCTGGACAGAAATTCTACTCGACAGGAGGCCTCACACCCCTTTGACAACTCGAAAAGATAGCAGAGTTCCATGCCTCAACAAGAGACGTGGCATGACTCCCCTGTTGAATCTTCATAGGAAGACTGAGATCCATGTCAGAAATGGAGAGGCACCCTGAGGTTAGCGCCTCAATTCCAGATCAGACCCTAATCCCCTGCACTGACTCAAAAGGCATCCCAAAGGATCCTCACACCTCAAACGGATTCCGGACTTCCCAGAGACAACTTGAGAGGCTCCGTGAGGCCCCTTTTGCAACTCGAGGGATCTGAAAGCCTTTCAATGAGAATGGAAGCCCAATTCCCCTGCATTGACTCGAGAGCAATCACGACCTTCCCCTCGCAAGTTGACTTCCCTGAGGCAACACGAGTGTCTCCTGAGTTTCCCCTCATATTTCGAAAGGAAAATCTAACTTCCCTCCGCAGCTCGCCAAATATCACGAGAAACCCTAGGCAACGTCACATGAGGGCCATTTTTTCCTGTAGCTCCTGGAGAGCAATCCGGAGTTCTCTCTCAAGATAACGTAGAAGGCTTGAGTCCCTATTTACAATTCAAAGGGCTCCGTGAATACCCATCTTCAACCGAGAGAAACCCCGAGTTTCGGTCCACAGTTCTAGAAGAGATCCGTATTCCCCACCTCCTCATAATATGAGCGTTCAAACGATGCTTCAGCTCTCGAGGAAACCTTTCATCCTCTCCCACCACAAGAGGTGGCCTCTATCTCCTATTGAAACTCTAGTGCACTCCCGCAGACTCTGCTGCGAGGATAATGGACTCCGAGTTCCCCCTCCACTCGAGGTAGGTCCTGATAATCTAGCAAAGCTCCAATGGAACACCGATAATCCCCTCACAGCATGATGTGAAACTTGAAACCCATGCTGAACCTATAGAAAAATCCCCAATGAACAGCCTTATCATGACAAGCAGACTGATTGCCAGTTAAATTCGAAGGGAAAGCACAATTCCATGCCTCAAATCGAGACAAAGCCTTACTCCCCAAAGAACCTGCACAGCAACCCCATGATCCCTGTCACCACTGTAGAGGAACACACAGTTGACTGACTCAACGGTAGATGTGGGCCTAATAAGCTGCTGCACCTCGAGAGAAATCCCGAGGTTCCTCTTTCAACCTGAGGGAATACCTGATTTCCCTGGGGCAACAGGAGCTAGTTCCTAAGGTCCCCCTTGCAAGCCGAGAAGAACCCCAAGCTTCCTGCTGCAACTCGAGAAAAAGAACCAGATTCTCCCCTCAATGGGAGATGAAGAAAAATTCCGCTGCAGAGTCTCAAGAGAAATCCCACATTCCCACTTGAAATTTGAACGCGTACTTGAAACCCTTTATGTGACTCCAAAATTACCTGACATAGTTGACCCCACTGAAGAGGAGCACACAGTTTAGTTACAGAATGCTAGATGCGGCCCTATTCCTCTGCGGCACCCCAAGAGGAATCCCGAGGTTCCCCTTCCAACCCGAAAGGAGACCTGACTTTCCAGAGACAACAGGAGAGAATTCCTGAGGTCCCAGGTGCAACTCGAGAGGAAACCCAAGCTCCCGCCGCAACTTAAGAAAAACCACAAAATTCCCCCATCAATGCGAGATGAGGAAATTTTCTGCTGCAGAGTCTCAAGAGAAATCCCACATTCCCGCTAGTAACTTGAACGGGTACTTGAAACCCTTTATGCGATTCAAAAAGTTCATTGACATAGCCATCCCCAATGGAGAGGAGAAGGCAATTTACGGACTCAGATCTAGATGAGCCGTTATTCCAATTCCACGCCTTGAGAGTAATGCAGAAGTTCCCCTTCCAACACCAAAAGAGACCCGATTTTCTTGAAGACAAGTGAGATCCTGATGTCCCGTCGCAACTCGAGAGGGACCCGAAAATTCCTACCGCAACTCGAGAAAAACCACAAGATTCTGCCCTCCAGGCGAGATGAGGACCATTTCCGTTGCAGATTCTCAAGAAAACTCCCACATTCAGGTTTGAATCTCGATAGGTTAATTAACATCCTGTATGCGACTCAACAATTACACCGACATACCCAGTCCCAACCAAGAGGAACACCGCATTTCCTGCCACAACTGAAAAAGTGCCCCGTTTCGCAGTCCTCTTTTCCAGATGACAATCGATTCCCCTGCTTTGTCTGGAATGGAATCTGGAAGTTCCCTTCGCACATTATGCGGAGTCTGGTACCACCTTGACCCGAGAGGATCCCCGGGGTCTCAAAACACAGTTGGAAAAGGTACCGATGTCCCCACCCATTCGAGATATTGTCTGATTCCTCTGCACAGATTCAAATGTATCCTCGAGTATCAACTCACAAGTCGAGTGGAGACCTGACTCCCCGAACATTCTCAATACAATCTCCAGGTGCAATTTCAACTCGACTGTGGCCTAACACCCCTTTTTCAACTCGAGAAGAAAGCAGAGTTCCACGTTTGAAGTTGAGACGAGGCCTGACTTCCCAGGTGAATTTTGAGAGCCACCCCGAGAACTCTGTTGCTACTGGAGAGGAATCCTGAGTCAAACGGACTCCAATCTAGATGCAGACCTGTTTCTCTGAAGCGACTCCAAAGGAATGCCCAGGTGCCCCTTACAAATTGAAAGGTGTTCTAACTTCCCAGAGACCACAAGGGAGGCTCCTTGATATTCCCGTCGTTACTCGAGAGGATCAGCACACTTCCAATAGCAACTCGAGAAAAACCTCGAGATTCTTATTTCAAAGCAAGATAAGGCCCTTTTTTTCCTGCAGCACATAGACAGAAGTCCCGAGTTCCTTCTCCATATTCGATATGAGGCTGGAATTCCATGATGCAACTTAAGTATCGTCCATAGATAGCCGTCCCAATGAGAGAAGAAAACCGAATTTCCCCGCCAAAATTTTAGAGAAGGCCCGTGTTCACATCTCAGCTGAAGAAAATTGACCATTCCACTTTCAACTGATGAGGAATCCCAACTTCCCCTCGCACCACTTCATGAGTCCTGTCACATCTATGATACTCAAGGGCTACCCCGTAGATACTGCAGCAAGAACAGGATTCCGAGTTCACACTCAACTTGAGATGAGTCGTGTTGTCTTTGCAGCAGCTCCAGTGGAACGCAGAGTATCATCTCCCAACATGATCGGAGGCAGGAATACCCGCCTGAGCCTCTTTAAAAAGGCCAAATTTCCCTCTAAATTTGATAGCAGACCTGGCTATCCTTTTACAACTCAGGGGGAAAACAGAGTTCCCTCCTCAAAAAAGACTAGGCCTGACTCCCTAGTGTTACATTCATAGCAACCCAAAGATCCCTGTGCCCACTGGAGAGGAACACTGAGTTTACAAACTCAAGTCTAACTGTGGCCTTCATGCCCTGCAGCGACTCAAAAGGAATCCCGAGGTACCACTTTCAACAGGAAAGGAGACCTGACTTCACTGAGGCACAACGAGTGAGTCCAGGTGGTTCCAGTCTTAACTCGAGGAGACCTCCAAACCTCAAGCCGCAACACGAGAAAAACCATGAAATTATCCACTCGACGTGACAGGACTTCCCTTTCAAAGGCAGCGTCTTTACAGATATCGCACATTCCCTCTTCAAACACAAAAGGATCCTAGGCACCCTATATGCAACTGAAGAAGCTCCAAGACATACCGGGACAAACTCGAGACGAGCAGCGAGGTTCCTGCCAGAGCTCAAAAAGAGACCCGTTTTCCACTCGTCATCTGGAGGTGAGGATCGATTCCCCTGCTTTGACTGGAAATCAATCCAGATGTTCCTTTCAAATCTGAGTGGAGGCCAATGTCCCCTCGAAATTCGAGAGGACCCCGAGGAGTCGTGCCACAATTCAAAAAGACACCGATTTCCCCATCCGCTCGACGAAAGGACTGATTCCACTGTACGATTCAGAGAGAATTCCCAGGATCAACTAACACCATGAACGGAGGCCTGACGTCCCAGGTGCATCATGGAGAAAAAGCCCCTAGACAGTAATTCTACTTGACAGGAGGCCTCACACCCCTTTGACAACTCGAAAAGATAGCAGAGTTCCATGCCTCAACAAGAGACGTGGCATGACTCCCCTGTTGAATCTTCATAGGAAGCCTGAGATCCATGTCAGAAATGAGAGGCACCCTGAGGTTAGCGCCTCAATTCCAGATCAGACCCTAATCCCCTGCACTGACTCAAAAGGCATCCCAAAGTCTCCTCACACCTCAAAAGGATTCCTGACTTCCCATAGACAACTTGAAAGACTCCGTGAGGCCCCTTTTGCAACTAGAGGGGTCGGAAAATTTCCTGCCCCACCTCGAGAAACACTTTGGAATTATCCCTTTCAATGCAAATTGAAGCCCGATTCCTCTGCATTGACTCGAGAGCAATCACGACCTTCCCCTCGCAACTTGACTTCCCTGAGGGAACACTAGTGTCTCCCTGAGTTTCCTGTTGTATCTTGAAAGGAAAGCCAAACTTCACCCGCAATTCGCCAAAAACCGTGAGAAACCCCAGGCAATGTCACATGAGGCCCCTTTTTTCCTGCAGTGCCTGGAGAATAATCCTGAGTTCTCTCTCAAGATAACGTAGGAGGCTTGAATCCCTGTTTTCAATGCAATGGGCTTCTTGAATACCCATCTTCCTTCGAGAGAAACCCCGAGTTTCCGTCCACAGCATTAGAAGAGATCTGTATTCCCCACCTCCTCACAATATGAGCGTTCAAATCCTGCTTCAACTCTTGAGGAATCCTTTCATCCTCTCCCACCAAAGAGGTGGCCTCTATCTCCTATTGAAACTCGAGTGCACTCCCGCGGATCCTGCTGCAGGGATAATGGATTCTGAGTTCCCCCTCCACTCGATGTAGGTCCTGATGATCTAGCAAAGCTCCAATGGAACACTGACTATCCCCTCACAACATGATTGGAAACCTGACACCCTTGCTGAGCCTTTAGAAAAAGCCCTAATGAACAGCCTTATCATGACAAGAGGACTGATTGCCATTTACTACTCGAAGGGAAAGCATAATTCCATGCCTCCAATCGAGACGAAGCCTGACTCCACAGTAGGACCTTCATAGCAACACTGCGATCCCTGTCGCCACTGGAGAGGAACACAGTTGGCTGATTCAAAGCTAGATGTGGTCCTATTCCTCTGCTTTGCCTCGAGAGAAATCCCTAGGTTCCCCTTTCAACACGAGAGGAGACCTGATTTCCCTGGGGCAACACGAGCGAGTTCCTACGGTTCTCGTCGGAGGACAAGAAGAACCCCAAATTAACCGCCACAACTTGAGAAAACAAACCAGATTCCCCCCTCAATGGGAGATGAGGTACTTTTCCGCTGCCGCGTCTCAATAGAAATCCCACATTCCCGCTTGAATTCGAACGGGTACTTGACAACCTTTATTAGACTCAAAAATTCCCCAACATAGCTGTCCCCACTGAAGAGGAGCACACAGTTTACATACACAACACTAGATGCTGCCCTCTGCAGTGCCTCGAGAGGAATCCCGAGGTTCCCCTTCTAACACGAAAAGAGACCTGACTTCCCTGCGAGAAGACGAGAGAGTTCTTGAGGTACCAATGGCTACTCGAGAGGAACCCCAAGTTCCCACCGCAACTGAGAAAATCCACAAGATTCCCCCATCAATGCGAGATGAGGAATTTTCTGCTGCATATTCTCAAGAGAAATCCCACATTCCTGCTTGAAACTCGAACGGGTACTTGACACCCTTTATGCGACTCATAAAGTTCATTGACATAACCATCCTCACTGGAGAGGAGAACACAATTTACAGAATCAACTGTAGATGAGCCATCATTCCAATTCCACGCCTCGAGAGTAATCCTGAAGTTCCCCTTACAACACGAAAAGAGACATGACTTCACTGAAGGAAAACGAGTGAGATCCTGATGTCCCGTCACAACTCGAGAGGACCTGAACCTTCCCGCCACAACTCGAGAAAAACCACAAGATTCTGCCCTCCAGGCGAGATGAGGACCATTTCTGTTGCAGATTCTCAAGAAAAATCCCACATTCCGGTTTGAAACTCGACAGGTTAATTAACATCCTTTATGCAATTCAAATATGACACCGACATACCCAGTCCCAACCGAGAGGAACATCGTATTTCCTGCCACAACTGACAAAGTGCCCCGTTTAACAGTCCTCTTTTCCAGATGACAATCGATTCCCCTGCTTTGTCTGGAATGGAAGCCGGACATACCCATCGCACAGTACCAGGAGTACCACATTGAAACCCGGGAAGATCCCCAGGTTTTCAAAACACAATTGGAAAAGGTACCGATGTCCCCAACCACTGGAGATATTTTCTGATTCCACTGCACAGATTCAAATGTATCTTCGAGTATCAACTCACAAGATGAGTGGAGACCTGACTCCCCGAACATTCTCAATATAGTCTCCAGGTGCAAATTCAACTCGATTGAGGCCTAACACCCTTTTCTCAACTCGAGAAGAAAGCAGAGTTCCACATATGAAGAAGAGACGAGGCCTGACTTCCCAGGTGAATTTTGAGAGCCACCCCGAGAACTCTGTTGCTACTGGAGAGGAATCCTGAGTTAAATGGACTCAAATCAGATGCAGACCTGTTTCTCTGCAGCGACTCCAAAGGAATGCCCAGGGTCCCCTTGCAAATTGAAAGGCGTTCAAACTTCCCAGAGACCACACGGGAGACTCCTTGATATTCCCGTCGTTACTCGAGAGGATCAGCACACTTACAACAGCAATTCGAGAAAAACCTCGAGATTCTTATTTCAAAGCAAGATAAGGCTCTTTTTTTCCTGCAGCACATAGACAGAAGTCACTAGTTCCTTCTCCAAATTCGATATGAGGCTTGAATTCCATGATGCACCTTAAGGATCGTCCATAGATAGCCGTCCCAATGAGAGAAGAAAACCGAATTTCCCCACCAAATTTTAAGAGAAGGCACGTGTTCACACCACAGCTCAACAAAATGTGCCATTCCACTTTCAACTGAAGAGGAATTCCAACTTCCCCTCGCACCACTTCACGAGTCATGTCATATCTTTGATACTCAACGGCTACCCCGTGGATACTGCAGCAAGGTCACAGGACTCCGATTTCATACTCAACTTGAGATGAGTCGTGTTGTTTGCAGCAGCTCCAGTGGAACACGGAGTATCATCTCCCAACATGATCGGAGGCATGAATCCCACGTTGAGCCTCTTTAAAAAGGCCAAATTTCCCGCTAATTTTGATAACAGACCTGACAATCCTTTTACAACTCGGGGCAAAGCAGAGTTCCCTCCTCAACAGGACTAGGCCTGACTCCCTAGTGAAACCTTCATAGCAACTCCAAGATTCCTGTGCCCACTGCAGACGAACACTGAGTTTACACACTCAAGTCTAACTCTGGCCCTCAGGCCCTGCAACAACTCGAAAGGAATCCCGAGTTTCCACTTTCAACAGGAAAGGATACCTGACTTCCCTGAGGCAAAACGAGTGAGTCCAGGTTGTTCCCGTCTTAACTCGAGAAGACCAACCAGCTTCAACCAGCCGCAACTCGAGAAAAACCATGAAATTATCCACTCGACGCGACCGGACGTCCCTTTCCGCTGCAGCATCTTTCCAGAAATCACACATTCCCTCTTCAAACTCGAAATGATTCTCGGCACCCTATCCGCAACTGAAGAAGTTCCACGAGGTACCTGGAAAATTCGAGAGGAGCTGTGTGGTTCTGCCAGAGCTCAAAAAGAGACCGTTTCCCACTCGTCATTTCGAGGTGAGGATCAATTTCCCTGCTTCGTCTGGAAATTAATCCCTATGTTCCCATCTAATGTGAAGAGGAGGCCAATGTCCCCTTGAAATGCGAGAGGACCCCGGGGAGTCGTGCCACAATTCAAAAAGACACTGATTTCCCCATCCGCTTGATATGAGGACTGATTCCACTCTACTGATTCAAAGAGAATTCCTGGAATCAAATAACAACACCAACAGAGGCCTGATTTCCCAGGTGCATCATGGAGAAAAAGCCCCAGGACAGAAATTCTACTTGACAGTAGGCCTCAGACCCCTTTGACAACTCGAAAAGATAGCGGAGTTCAATGCCTCAACAAGAGACGTGGCATGACTCCCCTGTTGAATCTTCATAGGAAGACTGAGATCGATGTTAGAAATGGAGAGGCACCCTGAGGTTTGCGCCTCAATTCCAGATCAGACCCGATTCCCCTGCACTGACGCGAAAGGCATCCCAAAGGCTCCTCACACCTCAAAATCATTCCTGCCTACCCAGACACAACTTGAGAGGCTCCGTGAGGCCCCTTTTGCAACTTGAGGGATCCAAAACTTTCCTTTCCCAACTCGAGAAACACTTTGGCATTACCCCTCTGAATGCGAATTGAAGCCCGATTCGATTCTGCTGCATTGACTTGAGAGCAGTCACGACCTTCCCCTCGCAACTTGACTTCCCTAAGGCAACACGAGTGTCTCCTGAGTTTCCCATCGTATCTCGAAAGGAAAGCCAAACTTCCCCCGCAACACGCATAAAACCGTGAGAAACAGCAGGCAACGTCACATGAGGCCTATTTTTTCCTGGAGTGCCTGGAGAGCAATCCTGAGTTCTCTCTTAAGATAACATAGGAGTCTTGAATCCCTATTTACAATTCAAGTGGCTCCCTGAAAACCCATCTTCAATCGAGAGAAACCCCGAGTTTCCGTCCACAGCTCTAGAAGAGATCCGTATTCCCCACCTCCTCACGATATGAGCGTTCAAACCATGCTTCACGTCTAGAGGAATCCTCTCATCCTCTCCCACCACAAGAGGTGGCCTCTATCTCCTATTGAACCTCGAGTGCACTCCCGCCGACACTGATGCAAGGATAATGGACTCTGAGATCCCCCTCCACTCGACGTAGGTCCTGCTGATCTAGCAAAGCTCCAATGGAGCACCGAATATTCCCTCACAACACGATGGGAAACCTGACACCCATGCTGAGCCTATAGAAAAAGCCCTAATGAACAGACTTATCTCGACAAGAGGACTGATTGCCCTTTCACAACTCGAAGGGAAAGCACAATTTCATGCCTCCAATCGAGACGAAGCCTGACTCCCCGGTAGAACCTTCATAGCAACCCCACGATCCCTGTTGCCCCTGGAAAGGAACACACAGTTGACTGACTCAAAGCTAGATGTGGCCCTATTCCTCTGCTGCACCTCGAGAGAAATCCTGAGGTTCCCCTTCAACTCGAGAGGAGACCTGGTTTCCCTGGGGCAACACGAGCGAGTTCCTAATGTTCCAGTCGCAAGTCGAGAAGAACCCCAATCTTCCTGCCGCAGCTCGAGAAAGAACACCAGATTCTCCCCTCAAAGGCAGATGAGGAAATTTTCTGCTGCAGCGTCTCAATAGAAATTCTACATTCCCACTTGAAGTTCGAACGTGTCATGACACACTTTATGTGACTCAAATTTCCCCGACATATCTGTCCTCACAGAAGAGGAGCACACAGTTTAGGTACCCAATGCTAGATGCCACCCTATTACTCTGCGGAGCCTCGAGAAGAATCCCGAGGTTCCCCTTCCAACATGAAAAGAGACCTGACTTCCCTGACAGAAGACGAGAGAGTTCTTGAGGTACCAATGGCAACACGAGAGGAACCCAAACTCCCTCTGCAACTTGAGAAAAACCACAAGATTCCCCCAAAATGCGAGATGAGGTACTTTTCTGCTGCAGAGTCTCAAGAGAAATCCCACATTCCTGCTTGAAATTCGAATGGGTACTTTACACCCTTTATGCGACTCAAAAAGTTCATTGACATAGCCATCCCCAATGGAGAGGAGAACACAATTTACAGAATCAACTGTAGATGAGCCATCATTCCAATTCCACGCCTCGAGAGTAATCCTGAAGTTCCCCTTCCAACACGAAAAGAGACCTGACTTCACTGAAGGAACACGAGCGAGATCCTGATATCCTGTCATATGTCGAGAGGGACCCGAACCTTCCCGCCGCAACTCGAGAAAAACCACAAGATTCTGCCCTCAAGGCCAGATGAGGACCATTTCCATTGCAGATTCTCATGAAAAACCCACATTCCGGTTTGAAACTTGACAGGTTAATTAACATCCTTTATGTAATTCAAATATTACACTGACATACCGAGTCCCAGCAGAGAGGAACATCGTATTTCCTGCCACAACTGACAAAGTGCCCCGTTTAACAGTCCTCTTTTTCAGATGACAATCGATTCCCCTGTTTTGTCTAGAATGGAATCCAGATGTACCCGTCACACAGTACGAGGAGTCTGGTACCACCTTGAAACCAGGGAAGATCCCCGGGTTTTCAAAACACAATGGAAAAGGTACCGATGTCCCCAACCACTGGAGATATTGTCTGATTCCACTGCACAGATTCAAATGTATCCTCGAGTATCTACTCACAAGACCAGTGGAGACTTGACTCCCAGAGTATTCTCAAAACAATCTCCAGGTGCAAATTCAACTCGATTGTGGCCTAACACCCCTTTTTCAACTCGAGAAGAAAGCGGAGTTCCATGTCTGAAGAAGAGATGAGGCCTGACTTCCCAGTTGAATTCTGAGAGCAACCCCGAGAACTTTGTTGCTACTGGAGACGAATCCTGAGTTAAACGGCCTCAAATCTAGATGAAGAGCTATTTCTCTGCAACGACTCCAAAGGTTTTCCGAGATTCCCCTTGCAAATGGAAAGGGGTTCTGACTTCCTAGAGACCACACGGGAGGCTCCTTGATATTCCCGTCATTACTCGAGTGGATCAGCACACTTCCCACAGCAACTCGAGAAAAACCCTGAAATTCCTATTTCAAAGCAAGAAGAGGCCCTTTTTTTCCTGCAGCACATAGACAGAGGTCCCGAGTTCCTTCTCCAATTTCGAAATGAGGCTTGAATTCCTTGATGCAACTTAAGGGTCGCCCAGCGATACGTGTTCCAATGAGAGAAGGAAACCGAATTTCCCTGACACTGTTTAAGCAAAGGCCCATGATCACACCTCAACTGAAGAAAATGGGGCATTCCACTTCCAACTGAAGAGGAATCCCAACTTCCCCTCGCACCACTTCATGAGTCGTGTCACATCTGTGATACTCAAGGGCAATCCCGTAGATACTGCAGCAAGGTCACAGGACTCCGAGTTCACACTCAACTAGAGATGAGTCGTGTTGTGTTTGTAGCAGCTCTAGTGGAACACGGAGTACCACCTCCCAACATGATCGGAGGCATGAATCTCCTGCTGAGCCTCTTTAAAAAGCCCAAATTTCCCGCTAAAATTGATAGCAGACCTGACAATCCTTTTACAACTCGAGGGGAAAGCAGAGTTCCCTCCTCAACAAAGACTAGGCCTGACTACACAGTGGAACCTTCATAGCCACCCCAAGATCGTTGTGCCCACTGGAGAGGAACACTGAATTTACACACTCAAGTCTAACTCTGGCCCTCATGCCCTGCAGTGACTCGAAAGGATTCCCAAGGTTCCACTTTCAACACGAAAGGAGACCAGACTTCCCTGAGGCAAAACGAGCGAGTCCAGGTGGTTCCCGTTGTAACTCGAGAAGACCTCCAAGCTTCAAGCCGCAACTCGAGAAAAACCATTAAATTATCCACTCGACGCAACAGGACGTCCCTTTCCACTGCAGCGTCTTTACAGAAATCGAACATTCCCTCTTCAAACTCGAAAGGATTCTCGGCACCCTATACACAACTGAAGAAGTTCCACGAGATACCAGGACAAACTCGAGACGAGCAGCGAGGTTCCTGCCAGAGCTCAAAAAGAGACCCATTTTCCACTCGTCATCTGGAGTTGAGGATCGATTCCCCTGCTTCGTCCGGAAATTAACTCCGATATCCCCGTCGAATCTGAAGACGAGGCCGATTTCCATTTCAACTCGAGAAGACGCCGGGGAGTCGTGCCAAAATCCAAAAAGACACCGATTTCCCCATCCGCTCGACATGAGGACTGATTCCACTGTACAGATTTAAAGAGAATTCCCGGGATCAACTAACACCACGAACAGAGGCCTGACTTCCCTGGTGCATCATGGAGAAAAAGCCCCAGGACAGAAATTAAACTCGACAGGAGGCCTCCCACGCCTTTGACAATTTGAAAAGTTAGTGGAGTTCCATGCCTCAATAAGAGACGTGACCTGACTCCCCTGTTGAAACTCATAGGAAGACTGAGATCCATGTCAGAAATGGAGAGGCACATGGAGGTTAGCGCCTCTACTCCAGATCAGAAACTATTCCATTGCAATGATTCCAAAGGCAACCCAAAGTCTACACACACCTCAAAAGGATTCCGGACATCACAGTGACAACTTGAGAGGCTCCATGAGGCCCCTTTTGCAGCTCGAGGGATCAGAAAGTTTCGAGCACCAACTCGAGAAAAATTTTAGCATTACCCATTTCAATGCTAATTGAAGCCCGATTTCTTTGCATTGACTTGAGAGCAATCACGACTTTCCACTCACAACGTGACTTCCCTGAGGGAACACGAGTGTCTCCCCGAGTTTCCCATCATATCTCGAAAGGAAAACCTAACTTACCTCCGCAGCTCGCCAAAAACCACGAGAAACCCCAGGCAACATCACATGAGGCCCATTTTTTCCTGCAGCGCCTGGAGAGCAATCCCGTGTTCTCTCTCAAGATAATATAGGAGGCTTGAATCCCTATTTACAATTCAATGGGCTCCCTGAATACCCATCTTCAACCGAGAGAAACCCCGAGTTTCTGTCCACAGCTCTAGAAGAGATCCGTATTCCCCACCTCCTCACGATATGAGCGATCAAACCCTGCTTCAATTCTTGAGGAATTCTTTCATCCTCTCCCACCAAAAGAGGTGGCCTCTATCTCCTATTGAAACTCGAGGGCACTCCCGCAGATCCTGCTGCAAGGATAATGGACTCTGAGTTCCCCTCCACTCGAGGTTAGTCCTGATGATCTAGCAAAGCTCCAATGGAACACTGACTATCCTCTCACAACATGATGGGAAACCTGACACCCATGCTGAGCCTATAGAAAAAGCCCTAATGAACAGCCTTATCATGACAAGGACTGATTGCCATTTACGACTCAAAGAGAAAGCACAATTCCATACCTCCAATCGAGACGAAGCCTGACTCCCCAGTAGAACCTTCATAGCAAATCCGAGGTCCCTGTCGCCACTGGAGAGGAACACACAGTTGACTGATTCAATGCTAGATGTGGACCTATTCCTCTGCTATGCCTCTAGAGAAATCCCGAGTTTCCCCTATCAACAAGAGAGGACACCTGTTTCCCCTGGGGCAACAGGAGTGCGTTCTTAAAGTCCCTGGGGCAAGTCGAGAAGAACCCCAAGTTTCCCACCACAACTCGAGAAAAACCACCAGATTCTCCCCTCAATGGGAGATGCAGAAAATTTTCGCTGCAGAGTCTCAAGAGAAATCCCACATTCCCGCTTGTAATTGGAAGGGATACTTGACACCCTTTATATAACTCCAAAATTACCTGACATATCCGTCCCCACTGAAGAGGAGCACACAGTTTACATACACAACGCTAGATGGGGCCCTATTTCCCTGCGGTGCCTCGAGAGGAATCCCAAGGTTCCCCCTCCAACACGAAAGGAGACTTGACTTCCCAGGGACAACACGAGAGATTTCCTGAGGTCCCAGTCGCAACTCGAGAGTAACCCCAAGCTCCCCTGGAAACTCAAGAAAAACCACAAGATTCCCCCATCAATGCGAGATGAGGAACTTTTCTGCTGCAGAGTCTCAAGAGAAATCCCACATTCCTGCTTGAAATTCAAATAGGTACTTGACAACCTTTATGCGACTAAAAATTTGATTGACATCAGTTAAGTTCAGTCGATCAGTCGTGTCCGACTCTCCACAACACTTTGAATCACAGCATGCCGGGCCTCCCTGTCCATCACCAATTCCCGGAGTTCACTCAAACTTATGTCCACAGAGTCGGTGATGCCATCCAGCCTCTCATTCTCTGTCGTCCACTTCTTCTCCCCCCCCAAACCTTTCCTAGGATCAGAGTCATATCCAGTGAGTCAACTCGTCGCATGAGGTGGCCAAAATATTGCAGTTTCAGCTTAGCATCAGTCCTTCCAATGAACACCCATGATTAATCTCCTTTAGAATGGACTGGTTGGATTTCCTTGTAGTCCAAGGGACTCTCAAGAGTCTTCTCCAACACGACAGTTCAAAAGCATCAATTCTTCAGCGATCAGCTTTCTTCACAGCCCAACTCTCACATCCATACATGACCACGGGAAAAACCATAGCCTTGACTAGACGGACCTTTGTTGGCAAAGTAATGTCTCTGCTTTTTGATATACTATCAAGGTTGGTCATAACTTTCCTTCCAAGGAGTAAGCGTCTTTTAATTTCATGCCTGCAATCAGCATATGCAGTGATTTTGGAGCCCATAAAAATAAAGTCTGACACGATTTCCACAGTTTTTGCATCTATTTGCCATGAAGTGATGGGACCAGATGCCATGATATTTATTTTCTGAATGTTGAGCTTCAAGCCAACATTTTCACTCTCCTCTTTCACTTTCATCAAGAGGCTTTTGAGTTCCTCTTCACTTTCTGCCATAAGGGTAGTGTCATCTGCATATCTGAGGTTATTGATATTTCTCCCAGCAATCTTGATTCCAGCTTGTGCTTCTTCCAGCCCAGCGTTCCTCATGATATACTCTGCATAAAAGTTAAATAAGCGAGGTGACAATATACAGCCTTGACGTACTCTTTTTCCTGTTTGGAACCAGTCTGTTGATCCATGTACAGTTCTGACTGTTGCTTCCTGACCTGCATGCAGGTTTCTCAAGAGGCAGGTCAGGTGTTCTGGTATTCCCATCTGTTTCAGAATTTTCCAAAGTTTATTGTGATCCACACAGTCAAAGGCTTTGGCATAGTAGATGAAGCAGAAATAGATGTTTTTCTGGAACATTCTTGCTTTCTCCATGATCCAGCGGATGTTGGCAATTTGATCTCTGGTGCCTCTGCCTTTTCTAAAACCAGATTGAACATTTGGAAATTCACTGTTCACGTATGGCTGAAGCCTGCTTTGGAGAATTTTGAGCATAACTTTACTAGCGTGTGAGATGAGTGAAATTGTGTGGTAGTTTGAGCAATCTTTGGCATTGCCTTTCTTTGGGATTGGAATGAAGACTGACCTTTTCCAGTCCTGTGGCCAGCGCTGAGTTTTCCAAATCTGCTGGCATATTGAGTGCAGCACTTTCACAGCATCATCTTTCAAGATTTGAAATTGCTCAACTGGAATTCCATCACCTCCACCAGCTTTGTCCTTAGTGATGCTTTCTAAGGCCCACGCGACTTCACATTCCAATATTTCTGGCTCTAGGTCAGTGATCACATTATCGTGACTATCTTGGTCGTGAAGATCTTTTTTGTACAGTTCTTCTGTGTATTCGTGCCACCTCTTCTTAATATCTTCCGCTTGATCTCTTGTTTTTCCTTTTTTGTTGTTTTCCTCTATTTCTTTGCATTGATCACTGAGGAAGGCTTTCTTATCTCTCCTTGTTATTGTTTGGAACTCTGCAGTCAGATGCTTATATCTTTCCTTCCCTCCTTTGCTTTTCGCTTCTCTTCTTTACACACCTATTTTTAAGGTCTCCCCAGACAGCCATTTTTATTATTTTGCATTTATTTTCTATGGGGAAGGTCTTGGTCCCTGTCTCTTGTACAATGTCACAAACCTCTGCCCATAATTCATCAGGCACTCTATCTATCAGATCTAGTCCCTTAAATCTATTTCTCACTTCAACTGTATAATCATAAGGGATTTGATTTAGGTCATATCTGAATGGTCTAGTGGTTTTCCCTACTTTCTTCAATTTAAGTCTGAATTTGGCAATAAGGAGTTCATGATCTGAGCCACAGTCAGCACCTGGTCTATTTATTTGCTGACTGTATAGAGCTTCTCCATCTTTGGCTGCAAAGAATATAATCAATCTGATTTCGGTGTTGACCATCTGGTGATGTCCATGTGTAGTGTCTTCTCTTGTGTTGTTGGGAAGAAGGTGTTTGCTATGACCAGTGCATTCTCTTAACAAAACTCTATTAGCCTTTGTCCTGCTTCATTTCTTGCTCCAAAGCCAAATTTGCTTGTTACTCCAGGTGTTTCTTTACTTCCTACTTTTGCATTCCAGTCCCCTATAATGAAATGGACATCTTTTTTGGGTGTTACTTCTAAAAGGTCTTGTAGGTCTTCATAGAACCGTTCAACTTCGGCTTCTTCAGCATTACTGGTTGGGGCATAGGCCTGGATTATTGTAATATTGAATGGTTTGCCTTGGAAATGAACAGAAATCATTCTTTCGTTTTTAAGATTGCATCCAAATACTGTATTTCGGACTCTTTTGTTGACCATGATGGCTACTCCATTTCTTCTAAGGGATTCCTGCACAGAGTAGTAGATATAATGGTCATCTGAGTTAAATTCACCCATTCCAGTCCATTTTAATTCACTGATTCGTAGAATGCCTATGTTCACTCTTGTCATCTCCTGTTTTACCACTTCCAATTTGCCTTGATTCATGGACCTAACATTCCAGGTTCCTATGCAGTATTGCTCTTTACAGAACCGGACCTTGCTTCTATCACCAGTCACATCCACAACTGGGTACTGGTTTTGCTTTTGCTCCATCCCTTCATTCCTTCTATAGTTATTTCTCCACTGATCTCCAGTAGCATACTGGGCACCTACCGACCTGGGGAATTCCTCATTCAGTACCCTATCATTTTGTCCTTTGATACTGTTCATGGGGTTCTCAAGGCAAGTATACTGAAGTGGCTTGCCATTCCTTTCTCCAGTGGACCACATTCGGCTGTGGTCCATGTGATCAGATCGACTAGTTTCCTGTGATTATGATTTCAGTGTGTCTGCCCTCTGATAACCCCTCACAATACCTACCATCTTATTTGGTTTTCTCTTACCTTGGGCGTGGGATATCTCTTCACTCCTGCTCCATGGGAGCGCAGCCACTGCACCTTACCTTGGATGAGGGGTATCTCTCAAGGCCACCCCTCCTGACCTTGAACGTGGAGTAGCTCCTCTCAGCCCACCTGCGCCCGCGCAGCCTCTGCCTATTGGACGTGGGGTAACTCCTCTTGGCCGCCAGCCCTGGCCTCAGGCGTGGGGTAGCTCCTCACGGCCACACTTCAATGCGTGGTCGGTTGCGAGAGACATTGGCCCCAGTGGCGCAGACGGAGGAGACGCTGGCCCTGGTGGCACAGACGCGATACGCTGGTCCCTGGAGAGGAGAACACAATTTACGGACTCAACTCTAGATGAGCTCTTATTCCAATTCCACGCCTCGAGAGTAATCCCGAAGTTCCCCTTCCAACACGAAAAGAGACCTGACTTCCCTGAAGGAACACGAGCGAGATCCTGATGTCCCGTCCCAATTAGAGAGGGACCCGAACCTTCCTGCCGCAACTCGAGAAAAGCCACAAGATTCTGCCCACAAGGCGAGATGTGGACCATTTCCATTGCAGATTCTCAAGAAAAACCTCACATTCCGGTTTGAAACTTGACAGGTTAATTAACATCCTATATACATCTCAAAAATTACATCGACATACCCAGTCCCAACTGAGAGGAACACCGCATTTCCTGCCACAACTGATAAAGTGCCTCATTTAACAGTTCTCTTTTCCAGATGACAATCGATTCCCCTGCTTTGTCTAGAATGGGATGCAGATATTCCCATCGCACAGTACGAGGAGTCTCGGACCACCTTGAAACCTGGGAGGATCCCTGGGGTTTCAAAACACAATTGGGAAAGGTACAGATGTTGCCACACACTCGAGATATTGTCTTATTCCACTGCACAGATTCAAATATATCCTCGAGTATCAACTCACAAGACGGGTGGAGACCTGACTCCCCAAACATTCTCAATACAATGTCCAGGTGCAAATTCAACTCGACTGTGGCCTAACACCCTTTTCAACTGGAGAAGAAAGCCGAGTTCCATTTCTGAAGACGAGACGAAGCCTGACTACCCAGGTGAATTTTGAGAGCCACCCTGAGAACTCTGTTGCTACTGGAGAGGAATCCTGAGTTAAATGGACTCCAATCTAGATGCAGACCTGTTTCTCTGCAGCGACTCCAAGGGAATCCCGAGGTTCCCCTTGGAAATGGAAAGGCGTTCTGACCTTCCCAGAGACCACACCAGCGGCGTCGTGATATTCCCGTCGTTACTCGAGACGATCAGCACACTTCCACCAGCAACTCAAGAAAAACCTAGAGATTCCTCTTTCAAAGCAAGATGAGGCCATTTTTTCCCCTACAGCACATAGAAAGAAGTCTGGAGTTCCTTCTCAAAATTCAATATGAGGCTTCAATTCCTTCATGCAACTTAAGTGTCGCCCAGAGATACACATCCCAATGAGAGAAGAAAACCGAATTTCCCCGCCACAGTTTAAGAGAAGGCCCGTGATCACACCTCAGCTGAAGAAAATGGGCCATTCCACTTTCAACTGAAGAGCAATCCCAACTTCGCCTCGCACCACTTCACGAGTCCTGTCACACATATTGACACTCAAGGGCAACCCCGTAGATACTGCAGCAAGGTCACAGGACTCCGATTTCACACTCAACTAGGGATGAGTCGTGCTGTGTTTGCAGCAGCTCCAGTGGAACACGGAGTATCACTTCCGAACATGAGCAGAGGCATGAATCCCCCGCTGAGCCTCTTGGAAAAAGCCCAACTTCCCTGCTAAAACAGATAGCAGAAAAGACAATCCTTTTACAATTCGGGGGGAAAGCAGAGTTCCCTCCTCAACAAGGACTAGGCCTGACTCCCCAGTGGACTTCCCAGAGACACCTTGAGAGGCTCCGTGACGCCACTTTTGCAAGTCGAGGGATCCGAAAGTTTCCTGCCTATCTCGAGAAACACTTTGGCATTAACCTTTTCAATGCTAATTGAAGCCCGATTCCAATGCATTGACTCGAGAGCAATCACGACCTTCCCTTCACAACTTGACTTCCCTGAGGCAACACGAGTGTCTCCCTGCGTTTCCCGTCGTATCTCGAAAGGAAAGCCAAACTTCCCTCCACAGCTCACTAAAAACCACCAGAAACCACAGGTAACGTCACATGAGGCCCATTTTTCCTGTGGCACCTGGAGAGCAATCCCAAGTTCTCTCTCAAGTTAACATAGGAGGCTTGAATCCCTATTTACAATTCAAGGGGCTCCCTGAATACAAATCTTCAATAGAAAGAAATCCCGAGTTTCCGTCCACAGCTCTAGAAGAGATCCGGATTACCCACCTCCGCACGATATGAGCATTCAAACTCTGCTTCAACACTAGAGGAATTCTTTCATCCTCTCACACGACAAGATCTGGCCGCAATCTCCTATTGAAACTCGAGTGAACTCTCGCGGATCCTGCTGCAAGGATAATGGACTCTGAGTTCCCCCTCCCCTCGACGTAGGTCCTGATGATCTAGCAAAGCTCCAATGGAACACCGACTATCCCCTCACAACATGATGGGAAATCTGACACCCATGCTGCGCTTACAGAAAAAGCCTTAATGAACAGTCTCATAACGACAAGAGGACTGATTGCCCTTTTACAACTCGAAGGGAAAGCAAAGTTCCATGCCTCTAATTGAGACGAAGCCTGACTTCCCAGTAGAACCTTCAGGCAACCCCGCGATCCCTGTCACCAGTGGAGAGGAACACACAGTTGAATGACTCAATGCTAGATGTGGACCTATTCCTCTGCTGTGCCTCGAGCAAAATCCGAGGTTCCCCTTTCAACACGAGAGGAGACCTAAATTCCCTGAGGCAACATGAACGAGTTGCTAAAGGTCGCAAGTCTAGAAGAACCCCAAGCTTCCCGCTGCAACTCGAGAAAATCCACCAGATTCTCCCCTCAATGGGAGATGAGGAATTTTCCACTGCAGCCTCTCAAGAGAAATCATACATTCCTGCTTGAAATTCGAATGGGTACTTGACACCCTTGATGTGACTCAAATATTACCCGACATAGCCATCTCCACTGAAGAGGAGCACACAGTTTAGGTACACAAAGCTAGAAGCTGGCCTATTCTTCTGCGGCGCTTTGAGAGGAATCCAGAAGTTCTGCTTCCAATATGAAAGGAGACCTGACTTCCCAGGGACAACACCAGAGATTTCCTGAGGTCTCAGTCGCAACTCCAAAGAACCCAAAGCTCCCGCTGCAACTCGAGAAAAACCACAAGATTCCCCCATCAAGGCGAGATGAGGAACGTTTCAGCTGCAGAGTCTCAAGAGAATTCCCACATTCCTGCTTAAAACTCAAACGGGTACTTGACACCCTAATTGCGAGCCAAAAAGTTCATTGACATAGTGGTGCCCACTGGAGAGGAGAACACAATTTACGAACTCAACTCTAGATGAGCCCTTATTCCAATTCCACGCCTAGAGAGTAATCACGAAGTTCCCCTTCCAACATGAAAAGTGACCTCACTACCCTGAAGCAATATGAGCGAATTCCTGATGTCCCGTCTCAACTCGAGAGGGACCCAAACCTTTCCGCCTCAACTCGAGATAAACCACAAGATTCTGCCCTCAAGGCGAGATGAGGACCATTTCCATTGCAGATTCTCAAGAAAAATCCCATATTCTGGTTTGAAACTCGACAGGTTAATTAGCATCTTATATGCAATTCAAAAACTACACCAATATACAGAGTCCCAAAGGAGAGGAACACAGAGTTTCCTGCCACAACTGACAATGTCCCCCGTTTACCAGCCATCTTTTCCATATGACAATCGATTTCCCTGCTTTCTATGGAATGAAATCAGGACGTTCCCGTTGCACAGAACGAGGAGTTCAGTACCACCTTGAAACCCGGGAGGATTCCCTGGGTTTCAAAACACAATTGCAAAAGGTGCCGATGTCCCCACCCACTCGAGATATTGTCTGATTCCACGGCCAGATTCTAATGTACTCTCGAGTATCAAATCACAAGATGAGTGGAGACCAGACTCCCCAGGTGAATTCTGAGAGCCAACCCGAGAACTCTGTTGCTACTGGAGAGGAACTCTGAGTAAAAGGGACTCGAATCTAGATGCAGACCTATTTCTCTGCAGCAACTCCAAAGGAATCCCGAGGTTCCAATGCAAGTGGAAAGACGTTCTGACTTCCCAGAGACCACACCGGAGGCTCCGTGATATTCCCGTCCTTACTCGAGTGGATCAGAACACTTCCCACAGAAACTCGAGGAAAACCTCGAGATTTCTCCTTCTATGCGAGATGAGTCCCTTTTTGTCCTGCAGCACATAGACAGAACTCCCGAGTTCCTTCTCCAAATTCGATATGAGGCTTGAATTCCTTAATGCAACTTAAGGGTCGCCCAGAGATACACATCCCAATGAGAGAAGAAAACCGAATTTCCCCACCACAGTTTAAGAGAAGGCCCGTGATCACACCTCAGCTGAAAAAAAATGGGCCATTCCACTTTCAGCTGAAGAGGAATCCCAACTTCCCCTCGCACCACTTCACGAGTCCTGTCACACATATTGACACTCAAGGGCAACCCCTTAGATACTGCAGCAAGGTCACAGGACTCCGAGTTCACACTCAACTAGAGATGAGTCCTGTTGTGTTTGCAGCAGCTCCAGTGGAACACGGAGTATCACCTCCCAACATGAGCAGAGGCATGAATCCCCCTCTGAGCCTCTCGAAAAAGCCTCCCATCTTCCCTGCTTAAACAGGTATCAGGCCTGACAATCCTTTAACAACTCGGGTGGAAAGCAGAGTTCCCTCCTCAACAAATACTAGGCCTGAGTCCCCAGTGGAATCTTCATAGCAACCCCAAGATCCAGGTACCACTGGAGAGAAACACTGAGTTTACCCACTCAAGGCTAAATGTGGCCCTCATGCCCTGCAGCGACTCGAAAGGAATCCTGAGGTTCCACTTTCCACACGAAAGGAGACCTGACTTCCCTGAGGCTAAACGAGCAAGTCCCAGTGGTTCCCGTCGTAACTCAAGAAGACCTCTAAGCTTTAAGCCGCAACACGAGAAAAACCATGAAATTCTCCACTCCACGAGACAGGACGCACCTTTCCGCTGCAGAGTCTTAAGAGAAATCCCACATTCCCTTTTCAAACTCGAAAGGATTCTCGGCACCTTATAGGCAACTGAAGAAGTTCCACGAGATACCCCACCAAACTCGAGAGGAGCAGCGAGGTTCCTGCCAGAGCTCAAAAAGAGACCCGTTTTCCACTCGTCATCTCGAGGTGAGCATCGATTCCCCTGCTTCGTCTGGAAATTAATCCTGATGTTCAAGTTGAATCTGAAGAGGAGTCCGATGACCCCTTGAAACTCGAGAGGACCTGGGGGAGTCGTGCCACAATTCAAAAAGACACCGATTTCCCCATCTGCTCGACATGAGGACTGATTCCACTGTACTGATTCAAAGAGAATTCCTGGTATCAACTAACACCACTAACGGAGGCTTGACTTCCCAGGTGCATCATGAAGAAAAAGCCCCAGGACAGAAATTCAACTCGACAGGAGGCCTCACACCCCTTTGACTACTCGAAAAGATAGCGGAGTTCCATGCCTCAACAAGAGACGTGGCATGACTCCCCTGTTGAATCTTCATAGGAAAACTGAGATCCACGTCAGAAATGGAGAGGCACCCTGTGTTTAGCGCGTCAAAACCAGATGAGACCCTATTCCCCTTCACTGACTCGAAAGGCATCCCAAAGCCTCCCCACACCTAAAAGGATTCCAGACTTCCCAGAGACACATTGAGAGGCTCCTTGAGGCCCCTTTGGCAAATCGAGGGATCCGAAAGTTTCCTGCCCCAACTCGAGAAACACTTTGGCATTAACCCGTTCAATGCAAATGAAGCCCGATTCTTCTGCATTGACTCGAGAGCAAACACGACCTTCCCCTCCAACTTGACTTCACTGAAGCAACACGAGTGTCTCCCTGAGTTTCTCATCGTATCTAAAAAGGAAAGCCAAAGTTCCCTCCGCATCTCGCCAAAAACCACGAGAAACCCCAGGTAACGTCACATGAGGCCCATTTTTTCCTGTAGCACCTGGAGAGGAATCCCGAGTTCTCTCTCAAGATAGCATAGGAGGCTTGAATCCCTATTTACAATTCAATGGTATCCGTGAATACCCAACTTCAATCGAGAGAAACCCCGAGTTTCAGTCCACAGCTTTCGAAGAGATCCGTATTCCCCACCTCCTCACGATATGAGCATTCAAACCCTGCTTCCACTCTAGAGGAATTCTTTCATCCTCTCCAACCACAAGAGGTGGCGTCTATCTCCTATTTTAACTCAAATGCACTTCCGCAGATCCTGCTGCAAGGATAATGGACTCTGAGTTCCCCCTCCACTCGAGGTAGGTCCTGATGATCTAGTAAAGCTCCAATGGAACACCGACTCTCCCCTCACAACATGATGGGAAACCTGACAACCTTGCTGAGCCTATAGAAAAAGCCTTAATGAACAGCCTTTTCACGACAAGAGGACTGATTGCCCTTTTACACCTCGAAGGGAAAGCACAATTCCATGCCTCCAATCTAGACGAAGCCTGACTCCTCAGTAGAACCTTCATAGCAACCCTGCGATCCCTGTTGCCACTGGAGAGGAACACACAGTTGACTGACTTAATGCTACATGTGGCCCTGTTCCTCTGCTGTGCCTCGATAGAAATCCCGAGGACCCCTTTCAATACGAGAGGAGACCTGAGTTCCCTGAGGCAACACGACCGAGTTCCTAAGGGCCCCATTGCAAGTCGAGAAGAACCCCAAGCTTCCCGCCACAGCTAGGGAAAAACCACAGGACTCTGCCCTCAAGGCGAGTTGAGGAATATTTCCACTGCAGATTCTGAAGAGAAATCCCACATTCCCGCTTGACACTCGTCAATTTATTAACATCCTTTATGCAACTCAAAAACTACAAAGTATTACCCAGCGAAAATCGAGAGGAACACTGAGATTCCTGCCACAAATGACATAGTGTCCTGTTTTCCATTTCTCTTTTCCAGGTGACAGGCGATTCCTCTGGTATGGAATCCGGACTTTCTGGTCGCACAGTACGAGGAGGCCTGTACCATCTTGAAACTCGGGAGGATCCCCAGGGTTTCAAAACACAATTCGAAAAGGTACGGATGTCCCCACCCACTCGAGATATTGTCTGATTCCACTGCACAGATTCAAATGTATCCTCGAGTATCAACTCACAATACAGGTGGAGAGCTGACTCTCCGAACATTCTCAATACAATCTCCAGGTACAAATTCAACTCGACTGTGGCCTAACACCCCTTTTACAATTCGAGAAGAAAGCGGAGTTCCATGTCTGAACACGGGACGAGGCCTGACTCCCCTCGTGAATTTGGAGAGCAACCTCGAGGTCCCTGTCTCCACTGGAGAGGAAGGCACAATTGACCGACACAACGCAAGATGCGGCCCTATTCCTCTTCTGTGTCTCGAGAGAAATCCAGAGGTTACCCTTCCAACATGATATGAGACCTGACTTCCCTGGGGCAACACGAGCGATTTCTTGAGGTATCATCACAACTCGAGAAGAAACCCAAATTCCCGCCGCAACTCGAGAAAAACCACAAGATTCTCCCCTCAATGTGAGATGAGGAACTTTTCCGCTGCAGAGTGTCAAGAGAAATCCCACATTCCCACTTGAAACTCGAACGGGTACTTGACACCTTTTATGTGACCAAAAACTTCCCTGATATCGGTCCACATTGAAGAGGAACACACAGTTTACATACACATCACTAGATGCAGCCCTATTCTTCTACTGCTCCTCGAGAGCAATCCCGAGGTTCCCCTTGCAACAAGAAAGGAGACCGGACTTCTTTGGGACAACACGAGCGACTTCCTGAGGTCCCTGTTGCACCTTGAGCGGAATCCCAAGGATCTCGCCATAACTTGAGAAAATCCACAAGATTCCCCCATCAATGTGAGATGAGGAAATTTTCTACTGCAGAGTAACAAGAGAAATCCCACATTCCTCCGTGAAACTCGAACGGGTACTTGCCACCCTTTATGAGACTCAAAAAGTTCCCTGACATAGCCCTCCGCAGTGGAGAGGAGCACACAATATAGGGAATCAACCTGACATGCGGCCCTATTCCCATTTAACGGCTCGAGAGTAATCCCGAATTTCCCCTTCCAACACAAAACGGGACCTGAATTCCCTGAAGGAACTCGAGCGAGTTCCTGAGGTCCCCATCAAAACTTGAGAGGGACCCCAAGCTTCCCTCCGCAACTCGAGAAAAACCACAGGATTCTACCCTCAAGGCTAGATGAGGAACATTTCCGCTGAAGCTTCTAAAGAAAATCCCACATTCCCTCTTGAAATTCGACAAGTTACTTCACATCCTTTATGCGACTCAAAAATTGCACCGACATACCTAGCCCCAATCGAGAGGAACACCGATATCCTGCCACAAGTGACAAAGTACTCCGTTTTCCAGTCCTCTTTTGCAGATGACAGTCGATTACCCTGCTTTCTCTGGAATGGAATCCTGACGTCCCGGTTGCATAGTACAAGGAGGCTGGTACCACCTTGAACCTCGGGAAGAACCCCGGGGTTTCAAAACACAAATGAAAAAGGTACGGATGTCCCCACCCACTCCAGATATTGTCTTATTCCACTGCACAGATTCAAATGTATCCTCGAGTATCAACTTACAAGACAGGAGGAGACCTGACTCCCTGAGCATACTCAACACAATCTCCAGGTACAAATTCAACTCGACTGTGGCCTAACACCCCTTTTATAACTCGAGAAGAAAGCGAGTTCCATGTCTGAACACGAGACGAGACCTGACTCCCCTGGTGAATTTTGAGAGCAAGCCCGAGATCCCTGTCTCCAATGGAGAGGAACACAGAGTTGACCAATTCACCACTAGATGTGGCCCTATTCCTCTGCTGCACCTTGAGAGGAATCACGAGTTTCCCCTTCCAACACGATAGGAGACCTGACATCCCTGGGGCAACACGAGCGAGATCCTGAGTTCCACGTCACAACTCGAGTGGAACCCCAAAGTTCCTGCCGCAACTCTAAAAAATCGACAAGATTCCCCCATCATGCGAGATTAGGAAGTTTTCTGCAGCAGAATCTCAAGAGAAATACCACATTGCCACTTGAAACTCGAACGGGTACTTGCCACCCTTTAGACGAATCAAAAACTTCCCTAACATAGCCGTACCAATGGAGTAGAGCACACAATTTACAGGCTCAACTGGAGATGAGGCTCTATTCTCATTTAAGGGCTCGAGAGTAATCACGAAGTTCCCCTTCCAAAGAAAAAGTGGACCTGAATTCCCTGAAGCAACTCAAGCGAGTTCGTGAGGTACCCGTTGCAACTCAAGAGGGACCCCAAGCTTCCCACCGCAACTCGAGAAAAACCACAGGATTCTGCCCTCAGTGCGAGATGAGGAATATTTCCGTTACAGATTCTCAAGAGAAATCCCACATTCCCGCTAGAATCTCGACGGATTATTTAACATCCTTTATGCGACTCAAAAATGACACCAACATACCCAGCCCCAATCGAGAAGAACACCGAGTGCCTTGCCACAACTGACAAAGTGCCCCATTTTCCAGTCCTCTTTTCCAGATGACAGTCGATTCCCCTGCGTTTTCTGAAATGGAATCCGGAGGTTCTGTCGCACAGTAGGAGGAGGCCGGTACCACCTTCAGTCTCAGGTGTGTCCCCGGGGATTCAAAACACAATTGGCAAAGGTATCGATGTCCCGACCCACTCGAGATATTGTCTGATTCCACTGCACTGATTCAAATGTATCCTCAGGTAACAACTCACAAGATAAGTCAACAACTTATTCCCGAGCATTCTTGACATAATCTCCAGGTAAAAATTCAACTCGACTGTGGCCTAACACCCCTTTTACAACTCGAGAAGATAGTGGAGTTCTATGTCTGAACCCGCGACGAGGCCTGACTCCCCAAGTGAATTTTGAGAGCAACCCACAGATTCCTGTCGCCACCGGCAAGGAACACAGAGTTGTCTGACTCAACGCTAGATGCGGCCTTATTCCTCTGCTGCGCCTCGAGAGGAATCCGGAGGTTTCCCACCCAACACGATAGGAGACATGAGTTCCCTGGGGCAGCACGAGCGAATTCCTGAGTTCCCCGTTGCAACTCGAACTGAACGCCAAACTTCCTGCCGCAACTCGAGAAACACCGCAAAATTATTCCCTCAAAGGAGGAACATTTCTGCTGCAGAGTCTCAAGAGAAATCCCACTTTCCCGCTCAAAACTTGAACGGGTACATCACACCCCTTATGAGACCCAAAAAATTTCCCATCTTAGACATCCACTTTGAAGAGGAGCACACAATTTACGTACACAACACTACACGTGACCCGATTCCTCTACCACGCCTCGAGAGGAAACCCCAAGTTCCCCTTCCAACAGGAAAGGAGACCTAACTTCCCTGGGACAATGTGAGTGAGTTCCTGAGGTCTCTATGGCAATTCGAGAGGAACCCCAAGATTTCCGCCAAAACTCGAGAATGACGACAAGGTTCACTCATCAAAACGAGATGAGGAACTTTTCTGCTGCAGAATCTCTAGAAAAATCCGACATTCCCACTTGAAACTCGAACGGGTACTTGACAACCTTTATGCAACTCAAAAAGTTCCCTAACATAGCCGTCCCTACTAGAGAGGAGCACACAATTTACGGATTCAACTTGAGATGAGGGCCTGTTCCCATTTAACGGGATGAGAGGAATCCCGAAGTTCCCCTTCCAACACCAAAGGGGAACTGACTGCCCTGAACCAATACGAGCCAGTTGCTGAGGTCCCCGTCACAACTCGAGAGGGACCCCAAGCTTCCCGCCGCAACTCAAGGAAAAGCACAAGATTCTGCCCTCTAGAGGAGATGAGGAACATTTCCGTTGCAGATTCTCAAGAGAAATCCCACATTCCCGCTTGAAACAAGACAGGTTACTTAACATCCTTTATGATATTCAAAAATTACTCCAACATAGCATAGCAACCCACTCCAGTGTTCTTCCCTGGAGAATCCCAGGGACATGGGAGCCTGGTGGGCTTCCATCTATGGGGTCACACAGTATAGGACATGACTGAAGTGACTTAGCAGCAGCAGCGCCCAGCCCCGATTGAGAGGAATACCGAGTTTCCTGCCAAAAGTGACAAAGTGCCCCGTTTTCCAGTCGTATATTCCAGATGACACTCTATTCCCCTGCTTTGTCTGAAATGGAATCCGGACGTTCAATCACAAAGTAGGAGGATCCAGGTACCACCTTTTATTTCTGGGAGTGTCCCCTGGGTTTCAAAACACAATTGGAAAAGGTACGGATGTCCCCACCCACTAGAGATATTGTCTGATTCCACTGCACAGATCCAAATGAATCCTCGAGCGTCAACTCACAAGACGAGTAGAAACCTAACTCCCCGAGCATTCCAGATACAATCTCCAGGTAGAAATTCAAGCCGACTGTGGCCAAAAACACCTTTTACAACTCGAGAAGAAAGCTGAGTTCCATGTCTGAACACGAGATGAGGTCTGACTCCCCAGGTGACTTTTGAGAGCTACCCTGTCATCCTTGTTGACAGTGGCAAGGAACACACAGTTGACCGACTCAATGCTAGATGCCGCCCTATTAATATGTTGAGCCTCAAGAGGAATCCCTAGGATCCCCTTCCAACACGAGCGAGTCCTCAGGTCCCTGTCGCAACTGCAGCAAAACACCAAGCTTTCTGCCGCAACTCGAGAAACACCACAAAATTATCCCCTCAATGCGAGATGAGGAAATTTTCCGCTGCAGAGTCTCAAGAGAAATCCCACATTCCCGATTGAAACTCAAATGTGTACTTGACACCATTTATGCCACCCAAAAACTTCCCCATCTTATCCGTCCACATTGAAGAGGAGCACACAATTTACGTACACAACACTTGATGTGGCCCTATTCCTATACCTTGCCTTGAGAGGAATCCCCAGGTTCCCCTTCCAACAGGAAAGGAAACCAAATATCCCAGGGACAACGCGAGTGAGTTCCTGAGGTCTCCGTCGGAACTCGAGAGGAACCCCAAGCTTTCCGCCACAACTCGAGAGAATCGACAAGGTTCCATAATCAATTCGAGATGAGAACTTTCCTGCTGCAGAATATCAGGAGAAATCCTACATTCCCGTTTGAAACTCGAACGGGTACTTGACAACTTTTATGCAACTCAAGAAGTTTCCTAACATAGCCGAACCCACTGGAGAGGAGCCAACTTGAGATGAGGACCTATTCCCATTTAACGGTTCATGAGTAATCCTGACGTTCCCCTTCCAACACAAAAGGGGGCCTGTCTGCCCTGAAGCAAGACGAGATAGTTCCTGAAGTCCCCGTCACAACTTGAGAGGAACCCCAGGCTTCCTGCCGCAACTCGAGAGGGACACCAAGCTTCTGGCCTCAACACGTGAAAAAGCCCAAAAATATGCCCTCAGTCCGAGATGAGAAAATATTCCGCTGCAGATTCTCAAGAGAAATCCCAAATTTCCACTTGAAACTGATAGGGTACTTGACACCGTTTATGCGCCCTTAAAAGTTTCACAACATAGCCGGCCACATTGAAGAGGAGCACACAATGTATGTAAACAACACTAGATGCTGCCCTATTCCACTACCGCCCCTCGAGAGGAATCCCGAAGTTCCCCTTCCAACTGCAAAGGAGACCTAACTTCCCTGGGACAATGCAGGCGAGTTCATGAGGTCCCCATTCCAACTCGAGAGGAACCCCAAACTTCCCGTCACAACTGGAGAAAAACTACAAGATTCTCCCCTCAAGTCGAGATCAGGAATATTTCCCTTGCAGATTCTCAAGAGAAATCCCACATTCCCGCTTGAAACTCCACAGGTGACTTAACATACTTTATGCGACTCAAAAATTACATCGATATACCCAGACTCAGTCAAGAGGAACACCGAGTTTTCTGCCACAAGTGACAAACTGCAACATTTTCCAGTCTTCTTTTCCCGATGAGACTCAGTTCCTCTGCTTTCTCTAGAATGGAATCCAGACATTGTGGTCGCACAGTACGAGGAGGCTGGTACCCGTTTTTAACTCATGAGAATCCCCCGGTTTTCAAAACACAAATGGAAAAGGTACGGATGTCCCCTCCCACTCGAGATATTGTCTGATTCCACTGCACAGATTTAAAAGTATACTCGAGTATCACCTCACAAGACGAGTGGTGACCTGACTCCCCAAGCATACTCGATACAATCTCCAGGTACAAATTCAAATCTAATGTGGCCTAACACCCCTTTTACAACTCGAGAGGAAAGCGGAGTTCCATGTCTGAAGATGAGTCGAGGCCTGACTACCCACGAGAATTTTGAGAGAAACCCCGAGATCCCTGTCACCACTGGAGAAGAACAGTCAGTTGTACCCGACTCAACACTTGATGTGGCCCTATTCCCATTTAACGGTTTGAGAGTAATCCCGAAGTTCCCCTCCAACACAAAAGGGGACCTGACTGCACTGAAGCAACACAAGCTAGTTCTTGAGGTCCCCATCGCCACTCGAGAGGAACCCCAAGCTTCCCGCGGCAACTCGAGAAAAAAGACAGGGTTCCAACATCAATGCGAGATGAGGAAGTTTCTGCTGCAGAATCTCAAGAGAAATCCCACATTCCCGCTTGACACTCGAACGGGTACTTCACACCCTTTATGCGTCTCAAAAAGTTCCCTAACATAGCCGTCCCCACCGGGGAGGAGCACACAATTTACAGACAAATCAGGATGAGGCCCGATTCCCATTTGACGGCTGGAGAGTAATTCCCAAGATCCCATTCCAACACAAAATGGGACCTGACTTCCCTGAGGCAATGTGAGCGAGTGCCTGAGGTCCCTGTGGCAACTCGAGAGTGACCCCAAGCTTCCCGCCGCGACCCAAGAAAAACCACAAGATTCTGCCCTCAAAGAGAGATGAGGAACTTTTCCGTGCATATTCTCAAGAGAAATCCCACATTCCCGCTTGAAACTCGACAGGTTACTTAACAACCTTTATGAGACTCATAATTACACCGACATACGCAGACCCAATGGAGGGGAACACCGAGTTTCCTGCCACAAGTGCCAAAGTGACCTGTTTTCCAGTCCTCATTTCCAGATGCGAGTCGATTCCTCTGCTTTCGGTGGAATGGATTCTGGAAGTACCAGTCACACAGTACGAGAAGGCCACTACCACCTTGAAACTCGTGAGCATCCCCAGGTTTTCAAAACACAAATGGAAAAGGTCCGGATATCCTGATCCACTCGAGATATTGTCTGATTCCACTGCACAGATTCAAATGTATACTCGAGTATCAACTCACAAGATGAGTGGTTACCTGACGCCCCGAGCATACTCGATACAATCTCCAGGTACAAATTCAATTCTAATGTGGCCTAACACCCCTTTTACAACTCGAGAGGAAAGTGGAATTCCATGTCTGAACAAGAGTCGAGGCCTGACACCCCTGGAGAATTTTGAGAGCAACCCCGAGATCCCTGTCCACACTGGAGAAGAACACAGAGTTGACCGACTTAACACTAGATGCGGCCCTATTCCACTGCTGCGTCTCGAGCGGAATCCCGAAGTTGCCATTCCAACACAATAGGAGACCTGACTTCCCTGGGGCAACACGAGTGAGTTCCTGAGGTCCCCGTCGCAACTCGAGAAGAAGCCCAATTGTGCCACCGCTACTAGAGAAAAAGCGCAAGAACATGCCCTCAATTCATGATGAGAATATTTTCCGCTGTAGTTACTCCAGAGAAATCCCACATTCCAGCTTGAAACTCGAACTGGTACTTGACACCCTTTCAGTTCATTTGAGTCGCTCAGTCGTGTCTGACTATCAGCGACCCCATGAATCACAGCACGCCAGGCCTCCCTGTCAATCACCAACTCCCAGAGTTCACACAAACTCATGTCCACAGAGTCGGTGATGCCATCCAGCCATCTCATTCTCTGTTGTCCCGTTCTCCTGCCGCCCCCAACCTTTCCCAGCATCAGAGTCTTTGCCAGTGATCAACTGTCGCTTGAGGTGGCCAATGTATTGCAGTTTCAGCTTTAACAGCAGTCCTTCCAATGAGCACCCATGATTGATCTCCTTTAGAATGGATTGGTTGAATCTCTTTGCAGTACAAGGACTCTCAAGAGTCTTCTCCAACACCACAGTTCAAAAGCATCAATTTTTCGGTGCTCAGCCTTCTTCACAGTACAACTCTCACATCGATACATGACCATGGGAAAAACCATACATTTGACTAGACGGAACTTTGTTGGCAAGGTAATGTCTCTGCTTTTTAATATCCTATCAAGGTTGGTCATAACAATCCTTCCAAGGAGTAAGCGTCTTTTAATTTCATGGCTGCAATCAGCATATGCAGTAATTTTGGAGCCCAAAATAATACAGTCTGACACTGTTTCCACTGTTTTTCCATCTATTTCCCATGAAATGATGGGACCAGATGCCATGATCTTTGCTTTCTGAATGTTGAGCTTCAAGCCAACCTTTTCACTCTCCTCTTTCACTTTCATCAAGAGGCTTTTGAGTTCCTCTTCACTTTCTGCCATAAGGGTAGTGTCATCTGCATATCTGAGGTTATTGATATTTCTCCCAGCAATCTTGATTCCAGCTTGTGCGTCTTCCACCCCAGCGTTCCTCATGATGTACTCTGCATAAAAGTTAACTAAGCAAGGTGACAATATACAGCCTTGACGTACTCTTTTTCCTGTTTGGAACCAGTCTGTTGTTCCATGTACAGTTATGACTGTTGCTTCCTGACCTGCTTACAGGTTTCTCAAGAGGCAGGTCAGGTGGTCTGGTATTCCCATCTGTTTCAGAATTTGCCACAGTTTATTGTGATCCACACTGTCAAAGGCTTTGGAATAGTAAAAGAAGCAGAAATAGATGATTTTCTGGAACTCTCTTGTTTCTGCATGATCCAGTGGATGTTGGCAATTTGATCTCTGGTGCCTCTGCCTTTTCTGAAACCTGCTTGAACATCTGGGAGTTCACGGATCACATATTTCTGAGGCCTGGCTTGGAGAATTTTGAGCATGAATATATTAGCGTGTGAGATGAGTGCAATTGTGTGATAGTTTGAGCATTCTTTGGCATTGCCTTTCTTTGGGATTGGAATGAAGACTGACCTTTTCCAGTCCTGTGGCCACTGCTGAGTTTTCCAAATTTGCTGGCTTATTGAGTGCAGCACTTTCACAACATCATCTTTCAAGATTTGAAATAGCTCAACTAGAATTCCATCACCTCCACTCGCTTTGTTCATAGTGATTCTTTCTAAGGCCCACTTGACTTCACATTCCAAGATGTCTGGCTCTAGGTCAGTGATCATGTTATCATGACTCTCTTGGTCGTGCAGATCTTTTTTATACAGTTCTTCTGTGTATTCTTGCCACCTCTTCTTAATATCTTCTGCTTCTGTTAGGTCCATACCATTTCTGTCCTTTATTGAGCCCATCTTTTCAAGAAATGTTCCCTTGGAATCTCAAATTTTCTTGAAGAGATCTCTTGTTTTTCTTATTCTGTTATTTTTCTCTATTTCTTTGCATTGATCACTGAGGAAGGTTTTCTTATCTCTCCTTGCTATTCTTTGGAACTCTGCATTCAGATGCTTATATCTTTCCTTTCTCCTATGCTTTTCGCTTCTCTTCATTTCACAGCTATTCGTAAGGTCTCCTCAAACAGTCATTTTGCTTTTTTGCATTTCTTTTCCATGGGGATGGTTTTGGTCCCTGTCTCCTGTACAATGTCACGAAACTCCGTCCAGAGTTCATCAAGCACTCTATCTATCAGGTCTAGTCCCTTAAATCTATCTCTCACTTCCACTGTATAATCATAAGAGATTTGATTTAGGTCATATCTGAATGGTCGATTGGTTTTCCCTACTTTCTTCAATTTAAGTGAATATGACTGGTGATAGAAGCAAGGTCCGGTGCTGTAAGGGAAATATTGCATAGGAACCTGGAATGTTAGGTCCATGAATCAAGGCAAATTGGAAGTGGTCAAACAGGAGATGGCAAGAGTGAACATAGACATTCTAGGAATCAGTGAATTAAAATGGGCTAGAATGGGTGAATTTAACTCAGATGACCATTATATCTACTACTGTGGGCAGGAATCCCTTAGAAGAAATGGAGTAGCCATCATGGTCAACAAAAGAGTCCGAAATCAGAACTTGGATGCAATCTTATAAACGACAGAATGATTTCTGTTCATTTCCAAGGCAAACTATTCAATATTACAGTAATCCAGGCCTATACCCCAACCAGTAACAGTGAAGAAGCCGAAGTTGAACGGTTCTATGAAGACCTACAAGACCTTTTACAACTAACACCCAAAAAAGATGTCCTTTTCATTATAGGGGTCTGGCATGCAAAAGTAGGAAGTCAAGAAACACCTGGAGTAACAGGCAAATTTGGCCTTGGAGCACGGAATGAAGCAAAGCAAAGGCTAATAGAGTTTTGTCAAGAGAACGCACTGGTCATAGCAAACACCCTCTTCCAACAACACAAAAGAAGACTCTACACATGTACATCACCAGATGGTCAACACCGAAATCAGATTGATTATATTCTTTGCAGCCAAAAATGGAGAAGCTGTATACAGTTAGCAAAAACAAGAACAGTAACTGACTGTGCTCATTCATGAACCCCTTATTGCCAAATTCAGACTTAAAATGACACCCTTTATGCACCCCAAAAACTTCCCCGACATAGTCGTCCACATTGAAGAAGAGCACACAATTTACAAACACAACACTCGATGGGGCCCTATTCCTCTACTGCACCTCGAAAGGAATCCCGAGGTGCCCCTTCCAAAAGGATAGGAGACCTCAATTTCCTGGGACAACGCGAGCGAGTTCCTGAGGCCCCCGTCACAAGTTGAGTGGAACCCCAAGTTTTCCGTAGCAATACGAGGAAAACGACAATGTTTCCCCATCAATGCATGATGAGGAAAATTTCTGCTGCAGAATCTCAAGCGCAATCCCACATTCCCCCTTGAACCTCAAACGGGTACTTGACACCCATTATGTGACTCAAAAAGTTCCCTAACATAGCTGACCGCACTGGAGAGTAGCACACAATTTACGGACTCAACTCGAGATGAGGCCCTATTCATATTTAACAGCTCGAGATTAATCCCAAAGTTCCCCTTCCAACAAAAAATGGGACCTGAGTGCCCTGAAGCAACACGAGCTAGTTCCTGAGATCCCCGTTGCAACTCCAGAGTGACAGAAAGCTTCCTACCGCAACTCGAGAAAAAGCCCAAGAACATGCCCTAATTCCAAGATGAGAAAATATTCCGCTGCAGAGTCTCGAGAGAAATCCCACATTTCCGCTTAAAATTCGAAAGTGTACTTGACACCCTTGATGCAACCTTAAAACTTCCACGACATAGCCAGCCACATTGAAGAGGAGCACACAATTTACATACACAACACTAGATGCGGCCCTATTCCACTACTGCGCTTCTAGAGGAAACCCGAGGTTCCCCTTCCAACAGGAAAGGAGACCTCACTTCCCTGGGACAACGCGAGGGAGTTCCTGGGGTCCCCGTCGCAACTCGGGAGGAACTCCAAGGTTTCCACCGCAACTCGAGAAAAATGACAGGGTTCCCACATCAATGTGAGATGAGGAATATTTCTGCTGCAGAATCTCAGGAGAAATCCCACATTCCCGCTTGAAATTCGAACGGGTTCTTGACATCCTTTATGCGACTCAAAAAGTTCCCTAATATAGCCCTCCCCACTGGGGAGGAGCACAGAATTTCTGGACTCAACTCGAGATGAGGCCCTATTCCCATTTTACGGCTGGAGAGTAATTACCAAGTTCCCCTTCCAACACAAAACCGGACCTGACTTCCCTGAGGCAACACAAGCGAGTTCCTGAGGTCCCCGTCACAACTCGAGAGGGATCTCAAGCTTCCCGCTGCAACTAGAGAAAACCCACAAGATTCTGCCCTCAAGGCGAGATGAGGAACTTTTCCTTTGCAGATTCTCCAGAGACATCCCACTTTACAGCTTGAAACTCGGCAGGTTACTTAACATCCTTTATGTGACTCAAAAATTACACCGACGTACCCAGACCAAATCAAGAGGAACACTGAGTTTCCTGCCACAAGTGACAAAGTGCCCCGTGTTCCAGTCTTCTTTTCCAGATGAGAGTCGATTCCTCTGTTTTCTCTGGAATGGAATCCAGACGTTCCGGTTGCACAGTACGAGGAGGCCGGTACAACATTTTATCCCGTTAGGATCCCCAGGTTTTCAAAACACAGAAGGAAAAGGCACGGATATCCCCACCCACTTGAGATACTCTCTGATTCCACTGTACAGATTCAAATGTATACTCAAGTATCAACTCACAAGACGAGTGGTGACCTGACTCCCCGAGCATACTCGATACAATCTCCAGGTACAAAATCAACTCTAGTGTGGCATAACATGCCTTTTACAACTCGAGAAGAAAGCAAAATTCTATGTCTGAACACAAGACAAGGCCTGACTCCCCTGGAGAATTTTGAGAGCAACCCTGAGATCCCTTTCGCCACTGGAGAAGAACACACAGTTGACGGACTCAGCGCTAGATGCGGCCCTATTCCTCTGCTGCATCTTGAGCGGAATCCCGAGGATCCCCTTCCAACACCATAGGAGACCTGACTTCCCTGGGGCAACACGAGCGAGTTCCTGAGGTCCCTGTCTCAACTCAAGAGGAACCCCAAGCTTTCCGCCACAACTCGAGAAAAACGACAAGGTTCCCCCATCAATGCAAGAAAAGGATTTTTTCTGCTGCAGAATCTCAGGAGCAATCGCACATTCCAGCTTGAAACTCGAATGGGTACTTGACACCCTTTATGCGACTCAAAAAGTTCCCTAACTTAGCTGAAACCACTGGAGAGGAGCAAAGAATTTACAGACTCAACTCGAGATGAGGCCGTATTCCAATTTAACGGCTCAAGAGTAATCCCGAATTTCCCCTTCTAACACAAAAGGGGACCTGATTGCCCCGAAGCAACACAAGCTAGTTCTTGAGGTCCCCATCGCAACCCGAGAGGGACCCCAAGCTTCCCGCGGCAACTCGAGAAAAACGACAGGGTTCCCACATCAAAGAGAGATGAGGAAATTTTCTGCTGCAGAATCTCAAGAGAAATCCACATTCCCGCTTGACACTTGAACGGGTACTTGACACCCTTTATGTGACCCCAAAACTTATCCGACATAGTCGTTCACATTGAAGAAGAGCACACAGTTTACGAACACAACACTATAAGGGGCCCTATTCCTCCACCGCACCTCGAGAGGAATCCAGAGCTTTCCCTTTCCTACAGAAAAGGAGACCTCACTTCCCTGGGACAACGGGAGTGAGTTCCTGAGGTCCCTGTCTCAACTCGAGAGGAACACCAAGCTTTCTGCCGCAACTAGAGAAAAAAGACAAGGTTCTCCCATCAATGCGAGAAAAGGATATTTTCTGCTGCAGAATCTCAAGAGCAATCCCACATTCCCGAGTGAAACTCAAACGGGTACTTGACATCCTTAATGCAGCTCAAATTTTCCCTAACTAAGCCGACCCCATTGGAGAGGAGCAAACAATTTACAGACTCAAATTGAGATGAGGCCCTATTCCAATTTAATGGCTTGAGAGTAATCCCGAAGTTACACTTCCAACACAAAAGGGGACCTGTCTGCCCTGAAGCAACACGAGCTAGATGCTGAGATTTCTGTCTCAACTTGAGAGGGACCCCAATCTTCCTGCCGCAACTCAAGAAAAACGACAGGATTCCAACATCAATGCGAGATGAGGAACATTTCTGCTGCAGAATCTCAAGAGAAATCCCACATTCCCGCTTGACACTCCAACGGGTACTTGACACCCTTTATGCGACTCAAAAAGTTCCCTAACATAGCCGTTTCCACTGGGGAGGAGCACAGAATTTATGGACTCAAATTGAGATGAGGCCCTATTCCCAATTAACGGCTGGAGAGTAATTCCCAAGTTCCTATTCCAACACAAAATGGGACCAGACTTCCCTGAGGCAACACGAGCGAGTGCCTGAGGTCCCAGTCCCAACTCGAGAGCGACCCCAAGCTTCCCGCCACAACTCGAGAAAAACCAGAAGATTCTGCCCTCAAGGAGAGATGAGGAACTTTTCCGTTGCATATTCTCAAGAGAAATCCCACATTCCTGCTTGAAACTCGAACGGGTACTTGACACCCTTTTTGCGACTCAAAAAGTTCCCTAACAGCCAACTCCACTGGAGAAGAGCACACATTTTACAGACTCAACTCGTGATGAGGCCCTGTTCCCATTTTACTGCTCAAGAGTAATCTCGAAGAACCACTTCCAACACAAAAGTGGACCTGGCTGCCCTGAAGCAACACAGCGAGTTCCTGAGGTCCCCATCGCAACTCGAGAGGGACCTCAAGGTTCCCGCCTCAACTCGAGAGGGACCCCAAGCTTCCTGCAGCAACTCGAGAGGGACCCCAAGCTCCCCGCCGAAACTCGAGAAAAAGCCCAAGAACATGCCCTCAATCCCAGATGAGAAAATATTCCGCTGCAGAGTCGAAAGAGAAACCCCACATTCCCGCTTGAAACTAGAACGGGTACCTGGCACCCTTGATGCCACCTTAAGACTTCCAGGACATAGCCGGCCACATTGAAGAGGAGCACGCAATTAACATACACAACACTAGATGCGGCCCTATTCCACTACTGCGCCTCGAAGGAATCCTGAAATTCCCCTTCCAACAGGAAAGGAGAACTAACTTCCCTGGGACAACGTGAGGGAGTTCCTGGGGTTCCTGTCGCAACTCGAGAAAAACCACAAGATTCTGTGCTCAAGACGAGATGAGGAATATTTCTGTTGCAGATTCTCAAGAGAAATCCCACATTTCCGCTTGAAACTCGACAGGTTACTTAACATCCTTTATGCGACTCAAAAATTACACCAACATACCCAGCCCCAATCGAGAGGAACACCAAGTTTCCTGCCACAACTGACAAAGTGCCCCATTTTCCAGTCCTCTTTTCCAGGTGAGAGCCAATTCCTCTGCTTTCTCTGGAATGGAATCCGGACGTTTCTGTCTCACAGTGCGAGGAAGCTGGTACCACCTGAAACTCGTGAGGATCTCCCGGTTTTCAAAACACAAATGGAAAAGGTACGGATGTCCCCATCCGCAGGAGATATTTTCGGATTCCACTGCACAGATTCAAATTTAACCTCGAAAATCAAATCACAAGATGATTGGAGATCCGATTCTCTGAGCATATTCGATTCAATCTCCATGTACAAAATCAACTCTAATGTGGTCTAACACACCTTTCGAAACTTGAGAAGAAAGCGGAGTTCCATGTCTGAACACGAGAGGAGTCCTGACTCCCCTGGAGAATTTTGAGAGCAACCCCAAGATCCCTGTCGCCACTGGAGAAGAACAAGCAGTTGACCGACTCAGAGCTAGATGCGGCCCTATTCCTATACCGCACCTCGCGAGGAATCCCGCGGTTCCCCTTCCAACACGAAAGGAGATCTAACATCCCTGGGACAATGCGAGCGAGTTCCTGAGGTCCCCATGGCAACTCGAGAGGAACCCCAAGCTTTCCGCCGCACTCGAGAGAAACGACAAGGTTCCCCCATGAATGCGACATGAGGAACATTTCTGTTGCAGATTTTCAAGAGAAATCCCAAATTCCCGCTTGAAACTTGAATGGTTACGTATTATCCCTTATACAACTCAAAAACTACACCAACAGAACCAGCCCAAATCGAGAGGAACACCGAGTTTCCTGCCACAACTAACAAAGTGCCCCGTTATCCAGTCGTATATTTAAGATAGTCGATTCCCAAATTTTATCTGAAATGGAATGGTGGCGTTCCATCGCAAGGTAGGAGGAAGCTGGTATCATCTTGATTCCTGGAAGGATCCCCGGGGTTTCAAAACACAACTGGAAAAGGTACGGATATCCCCACCCAACACAAAAGGGGACCTGACTGCCCTGAAGCACCACGAGCTAGATCCTGAGGTCCCCGTCGCAAATCGAGATGGACCCCAAGCTACCCCCTGCAACCCGAGAAGGACCCCAAGCTTCCCCCCGGAACTTGAGAAAAAGCCCAAGACATGCCCTCAATCCGAGATGCAAAAATATTCCGCTGCACAGTCTCAAGAGAAATCCTACATTCTCGCTTGAAACTTGAAACTTGACACCCTTGATGCGAACATAAAACTTCCAGCAGATAGCAGGCCACATTGAAGAGGAGCACACAATATATGTACACAACACTTAATGGGGTCCGATTCCACTACCACACCTAGAGAGGAATCCTGAAGTTCCCCTTCCAACAGGAAAAGAGACCTAACTTCCCTGGGACAATGCGAGGGAGTTACTGAGATCCCCGTCACAACTAGATAGTAACCCCAAGCTTCCCGCCGCAACTCTAGAAAAACCACAAGATTCTGCCCTCAAGGCGAGATGAGGAACATGTCCCTTGCAAATTCTCAAGAGAAATCCCACATTCCCGATTGAAAGTCGACAGTTTACTTAACATTCTTTATGCGACTTAAAAATTACACAGACATACCCAGCCCCAATCAAGAGGAACACCGAGATTCCTGACACACCTGACAAAGTGCACCATTTTCCATTCCTCGTTACCAGTCGTGAGTCAATTCCTCTGCATTCTCTGAAATTTAATCCGGACGTTCCAGTGGCATTGAACCAGGAGGCCGGTAGCACTTTTAACTCGTGAGGATCCCTCAGTTTTCAAAACACAAATGGAAAAGGTACGGATGTCCCCACCCAACACCAAAGGGGACCTGACTGCCCTGTAGCAACACAATCTAGTTCCTGTGATCCTTGTCGCAACTCAAGAGGGACCCCAAGCTTCCCCCCGCTACTCGAGAAAAACCCCAAGAACATGCCTTCAATCCGTGATGAGAAAATTTTCCGCTGCTGAGTCTCCAGAGAAATCCCACATTCCCACTTGAAACTCGAATGGGTACTTGACACCCTTGATGAGATCCAAAGACTTCCCCGACATAGTCGTCCACATTGAAGTGAAGCACACAATTTACGAACACAACGTTAGATGGGGCCCTATTCCTCTACCGCACTTCGAGAGGAATCCTGATGTGTCCCTTCAAATAGGAATGGAGACCTCACTTCCCTGGGACAACGCAAGCGAGGGCCTGAGGTCCCTGTTGCAACTCGAGAGGAACCCCGACCTTTCCGCCATAACTCAGGAAAATTGACAGGGTTCCTACATCAATTCGAGATGAGGAATTTTCTGCTGCAGAATCTCAAGAGAAATCTCACATACGCGCTTGAAACTCAAATGGGTACTTGACACCCTTATGTGACTCAAAAAGTTCCCTAACATAGCCATCCACAATGGAGAGGAGCACACAATTTATGGACTCAAGATGAGGCCCTGTTCCTATTTAATGGCTCGAGAGTAATACCGAAGTTCCACTTCCAACACAAAAGTGGACCTGACTGCCCTGAAGCAACATAGCGAGTTCCTGAGGTCCCCGTCGCAACTGGAGAGAGACCCCAAGCTTCCTGCCACAACTCGAGAGGGACCCCAAGCTTCCCGCTGCAATTCGAGAAAAACGACAGTGTTCCCACCTCAAAGAGAGATGAGGAAGTTTTCTGGTGCAGAATCTCAAGAGAAATCCCACATTCCCGCTTGAAATTCGACAGTTTACTTAACATACTTCATGCGATTCAAAAATTACACTGACATTACCAGCCCCAATCAAGAGGAACACCGAGTTTCCTGCCACAGCTGACAAGATGCCCCGTTTTCCAGTCCACTTTTCCAGTCGTGAGTCGATTCCTCGGCATTCTCTAGAATTTAATCCGGACATTCCGGTTGCACTGAACCAGGAGGCCTGTACCACTTTAAACTCGTGAAGATCCTCCGGTTTTCAAAACACAAATGGAACAGGTACGGATGTCCCCACCCATTCGAGATATTGTCTGATTCCACTGAACAGATTCAAATGTAGACTCGAGTATCAGCTCACAAGACGAGTGGTGACCTGACTCCCTGAGCATAGTTGATACAATCTCCAGGTACAAATTCAAATCTAATGTGGCCTAACTACCCTTTTACAACCCGAGAGGAAAGCAGAGTTCTATGTCTGAACACGAGTCGAGGCGTGACTTCCCCTGAGAATTTTGAGAGCAACCCCGAGATCCCTGTCTCCACTGGAGAAGAAAACACAGTTGACCGGCTCAACTCTAGATGCGGCCCTATTCCTCTGCTGCGTCTTGAGCGGAATCCCGAGGTTCCCCTTTCAACACGATAGGAGACCTGACTTCCCTGTAGCAACACGAGCGAGTTCCAGAGGTCCCAGTCGCAACTCGAGAAGAATCCCAAATGTGCCGCCTCAATTGGAGTAAAAGCCCAAGAACATGCCCTCAATCCGTGATGTGAAAATTTTCCTCTGCAGAGCCTCCAGAGAAATCCCACGTTCCCGCTTGAAACTCGAATGGGTACTTGACACCCTTTATGCGACCCGAAAACTTCCCTGACATAGTCGTCCACATTGAAGAGGAGCACACAATTTACGAACACAACACTAGATGGGGCCCTATTCCTCTACCGTGCCTCGAGAGGTATCCCGAGGTGCCCCTTCCAACAGGACAGGAGACCTAAATTCCCTGGGAAAATGACAGCGAGTTCCTGAGGCCCCGGCGCCACTCAAGAAGAGCCCCAAACTTTTCGCCGCAACTCGAGAAAAATGACAGGTTCCCCCATCAATGCAAGATGAGGAACTTATCTGCTGCAGAATCTCAAGAGAAATCCCACATTCCCACTTGAAACTCGAACGGGTATTTGACACCCTTTATGCGACTCAAAAAGTTCCCTAATAGCCATCCCCAATGGAGAGGTGCACACAATTTAGGGACTCAACTCGAGATGAGGCCCTGTTCTAATTTAATGGCTCGAGAGTAATCACGAAGTTCCACTTCCAACACAAAAGTGGACCTGACTGCCCTGAAGCAACATATCGAGTTCCTGAGGTCCCCGTGGTAACTTGAGAAGGACCCCAACTTCCCACCACAACTCGAGAGGGAACCCAAGCTCAAGCCAAAACTCGAGAGTGACCCCAAGATTCCCGCCGCAACTCAAGAAAAAGCCCAAGAACATGCCCTCAATCTGAGATGAGAAAATATTCTGCTGCAGAGTCTCAAGAGAAATCCCACATTTCTGATTGAAACTCGAACGGGAACTTGACACACTTGTTGAGACCTTAAAACTTCCACAACATAGTCGTCCACATTGAAGACGAGCACACAATTTATGAACACAACACTAGATGGAGCCCTATTCCTTATCATCCTTTATGCGACTAAAAAATTACACCAGCATCCCCAGCCCCAACCGAGAGGAACACTGAGTTTCCTGCCACAAATGACAAAGTGTCCCGTTTTCCAGTCCTCTTTTCCAGATGACAGTCGATTTCTCTACTTTCTCGGGAATGGAATCCGGACCTTATGGTCGCATAGTACGAGGAGGTCAGTACCACCTTGAAAGTCATGAGGATGCCCAGGTTTTCAAAACACAAATGGAAAAGGTACGGATGTCCCACCCACTCAAGATATTGTCTGATTCCACTGCACAGATTCAAATGTATACTCGAGTATCAACTCACAAGACGAGTGGTGACCTGACTACCCGAGCATACTTGATACACTCTCCAGGTACAAATTCAATTGTAATGTGGCCTAACAGCCCTTTTAAAACTCGAGAGGAAATCAGAGTTCTATGTATGAACACGAGTCCAGGCCTGACTAGCCTCGAGAAATTTTAGACCAACCATGAGATCCCTGTCGCCACTGGAGAAGAACACACAGTTGACCTACTCAACGCTAGATGGGGCCCTATTCCTCTGCTGCGTTTCGAGCGGAATCCCGAGGTTCCCCTTCCAACATGTTAGGAGACATGACTTCCCTGGGGCATCACGAGTGAATTCCTGAGGTCCCCGTCGCAACTCGAGAGGAACCCCAAGCGTGCCGCCGCAACTAGAGAAAAAGCCCAAGAACATGCTCTTAATTCGTGATGTTAGAATTTTCCGCTGAATAGTCTCCAGAGAAATCCCACATTCCCCCTTGAAACTCGAATGGGTACTTAAGACCCTTTATGCAACCCAAAAACTTCCCCTACATAGTCTTCCACATTGAAGAGGAGCACACAATTTACGAACACAGCACTAGATGGGGCCCTATTCCTCTACAGCACCTCGAGAGGAATCCTGAGGTTCCCCGTCTAGCAGGAAAGGAGACCTCACTTCCCTGGGACAGTGTGACAGAGTTCCTGAGGTCCCCGTCGCATCTCGAGAGGAACACCAAGCTTTCTGCCACAACTCGAGAAAAACGACAAGGTACCCCATCAATGCAAGATGAGGAACATTTCTGCTGCAGAATCTCAAGAGAAATCCCACATTCCCGCTTGAAACTCAAACGAGTACTTGAAACCCGCACGAGTACTTGAAACCCCTTATGCAACTTAAAAATTTCCCTAACATAGCCTACCCCAGTGGAGAGGAGCATACAATTTATAGACTCAACTCGAGATGAGGCCATATTCCCTTTTAATGGCTCGAGAGTAATCCCAAAGTTCCCCTTCTAACACAAAAGTGCCCTGACTGCCCTGAAGCAACACAAGGGAGTTCCCGAGGTCCCACAACTCGAGAAAAAACACAAGATTCTGCCCTCAAGGAAAGATGAGGAATATTTCCATTGCAGATTCTCAAGAGAAATCCCTCATTCCCACTTGAAAATCGACAGATTATTTTATATCCTTTATGCGACTCAAGAATTACACCTACATACGCAGACCCAATTGAGAGGATCACTGAGTTTCTTGCCACAACTGACAAAGTGCCGTGTTTTCCAGTCCTCTTTTCCAGATGACAGTCTATTCCCCTGCTTTGTCTGAAATGGAATCCGGATGTTCCATTGCAAGGTAGGAGGAGGACGGTACCACCTTGATTCCTGGGAGGGTCTCCGGGATTTCAAAACACAATTGGAAAAGGTACGGATGTCCCCACCCACTCGAGATATTGTCTAATTCCACTGCATATATCCAAATGTATGCTCGAATATCAACTCACAAAACAAGTGGAGCCCTGACTCCCCGAGCATTCTCGATACAGTCTCCAGGTACAAATTCAAGTCGACTGTGGTTTAAAACATATTTTCTAACTTGAGAAGAAAACGGAGTTCCGTGTGTGAATACGAGAAGAGGCCTGACTACCGAGGTGTATTTTGAGAGCAACCCCGAGATCCCTGTTGTCACTGGCAAGGAACACACAGTTGACTGACTCAACGTTAGAGGCGGCCCCATTCCTCTGCTGCGCCTAGAGATGAATACCGAGGTTCCTGTTCCAACAGAAGAGGAGACCTGTCTTCTCTGGTGCAACAGGAGCGAGTTCCTCAGGTCGCCTTCGCAACTGGAGAAGAACCCCAAGATTCCCGCCGCAACTCGAGAAACACCACAATATTATCCCCTCAATGCGAGATGAGGAACATTTCCGCTGCAGAGTCTCAAGAGAAATCCCACATTCCTGCCTGATACTCGAACGGGTACTTGACACCATTTATACGACCCCAAAACTTCCCCTACATAGCCGTCCACATTGAAGAGGAGCACACAATTTACATGCACAACACTAGATGCGGCCTATTACTTTACCGTGCCTCGAGAGGCATCCCGAGGTTCCCCTTCCAACACGAAAGGACACCTAACTTCCCTTGGACAACGCGAGTGAGTTCCTGCGGTTCCCCTTCTCAACTCGAGAGGAACCACAATCTTTACGCCAAAACTCAAGAAAAATGACAAGGTTCCACCATAATGCTAGATGAGGAAGTTTTCGGCTGCAGAATCTCAAGAGAAATCCCAAATTCCAGCTTGAAACTCAAACTGTTACTTGACACCCTTTATGCGACTCAAAACATTCCTTGACAATGCCATCCAAACTGGAAAGGAGCACAAAATTTACGGACTCAACGGAACTTTTCCTTTGCAGATACTCAAGAAAAATCCCACATTCCCGCTTGAAACTCGACAGATTACTTAACATCCTTTATGCGACTCCAAAATTACACGGATACACCCAGATCCAATCGTGAGGAACACCGAGTTTACTTCCACAAGTGACAAAGTGCCCCGTTTTCCATTCCTCTTTTCCAGATGAGCGTTGATCTTCTGGATTCTATGGAATGAAATCCGGCCCTTCAGGTAGCACAGTACGAGGAGGCCAGTACCCCCATTTAAAGTCATGAGGATCCCCAGGTTTTCAAAACACAAATCCAAAAGGTACAGACGTCCTGACCCACTCGAGATATTGTCTGATTCCACTGCACAGATTCAAATGTAAACTTTAGTATTAACTCATAAGACCAGTGAAGACCTGCCTCCACGAGCATACTCAATACAATCTCCAGGTAAAAATTCAAATCTAATGTGGCCTAACACCCCTTTTACAACACGAGAAGAAAGCAAAGTTCCATGACTGAACTAGAGACGAGTCCTGACTCCCCTGGAAAATTTTGAGAGCAACCCCGAGATCCCTGTAGCCACTGGAGAGGAACACACAGTTGACCGACTCCAGGCTAGATGCGGCTCTATTACTCTGCTGCATCCCGAGCGGAATCCCAAGTTTCCCCATCCAACACTATAGGAGACCTGTTTTCACTTGGGCAACACGAGCCAATTCCTGAGGTCCCAGTCACAACTCAAGAAGAACCCGAAGTTTCCTACCACAACTGGAGAAAAAGCCCAAGAACATGCCCTAATCCGAGATGAGAAATTATCCCTGTGCAGAGATTCAAGAGAAATTCCACATTCCAGCTTGAAACTCGAATGGGTACTTGACACCCTTGATGCGACCCAAGAACTTCCCCGACATAGCCGTCTACATTGAAGAGGAGCACACAATTTACCAAAAGCACACTAGATGCGGTCCTATTATTATACCGCAACTCGAGAGTCATCCCGAAGTCACCCTTCCAACACAAAATGGGAAATGACTCCCATGAAGTGACACGAACTGGTTCCTGAGGTCCCCGTCGCAACTTGAGAGGGACCCCAAGCTTCCAGCAAGAACTCGAGAGGGACCCCAAGCTTCTAGCCGCAACACGAGAAAAAGCCAAAGAACAGGCCCTCAGTCCAAAATGAGAATATATTCCACTGCAGAGTCTCAAGAGGAATCCCAAATTTCCGCTTCAAACTCGAACGGGTACTTGACAACCTTGATGTGACCTTAAAACTTCCACGACATAGATGACCACATTGAAGAGGGGCATACAATTTATGTAGACAAAACTTGATGCGGCCCTATTCCACTACCGGGCCTCGAGATGAATCCCGAGGTCCCCCTTCCAACAGGAATGGAGACCTAACTTCCCTGGGACAACGCGAGGGAGTTCCTGAGGTCCTCATCGCAACTCGAGAGGGACCAAAGCTTCCCGCCGAAACTCGAGACAAACCACAAGATTCTGCCCTCAAGGAGAGATGAGGAACATTTCCCTTGCAGATTTTCAAGAGAAATCCCACATTCCCACTTGAAACTTGACTGGTTATTTAACATACTTTTTGCGACTCAAAAATAACACCAATATACCCAGATCCAATAGAGAGGATCACCGAGTTTTCTGCCACAGGTGACAAAATGCTGCGTTTTCCAGTCCTTTTTTCCAGATGAGAGTCGATTCCTCTGCTTTCTCTGGAATGGAATCCGGACGTTCTGGTCGCACAGTACGAGGAGGTTGGTACCACTTTTTAACTAGTGAGGATCACCCGGATTTCAAAACACCAATGGAAGAGGTACGGATGTCCCCACCCACTCGAGATATTGTCTGATTCCAAGCACAGTTTCAAATGTACACTCAGTATCAACTAACAAGACGAGAGGTGACCTGACTCCCCAAGCATACTGGATACAATCTCCATGTACAAATTCAAATCTAGTGTCCTAACAACCCTTTTGCAACTCGAGAGGAAAGCGGAGTTCAATGTCTGAACACGAGTCGAGGCCTGACTACCCTGGAGTATTTTGAGAGCAACCCAAGAGATCCCTGAGTCCCCTGGAGAAGAACACACAGTTGACTGACCCAAGGCTAGATGCGGCCCTATTCCCATTTAACGGCTCCAGAGTAATCCCAAAGTTCCCCTTCCAACACAAAAGGGGACCTGACTTCCATGGGCAACACCAGCTAGTTCCCGAGTTCCCTGTTGCAACTCAGACGGACCCCAAGCTTCCCGCCGCAACTTGAGAAAAACAACAGTGTTCTCACATAAAAGAGAGATGAGGAAATTTTCTGCTGCAGAATCTCAAGAGAAATTCCACATTCCCACTTGAAACTCAAACGGGTACTTGACACCTTTTATCCGACTCAAAATATTCCCTAACCTATCCGTTTCCACTGGGGAGGAGTACACAATTTACAGGCTCACCATGAGATGAGGCCCAATTTCCATTTATCGGCTGGAGAGTAATTCCCAAGTTCCCCTTCCAACAAAAAATGGGACCTGACTTCCCTGAAGAAACACGAGCGAGTTGCTGAGGTCCCTTTGGCAACTCGAGAGGGACCCGAAGCTTTGCACGGCAACTCGAGAAAAAGCGCAGGAACATGCCCTCAATCCGAGATGAGAAAATATTCCGCTGCAGACTCTCCAGAGAAATCCCACATTCCCGCTTGAAACTCGAACGGTTACATGACACACTTTATGTGACTAAAAAATTTCCTAACATAGCCAAACCCACTGGATCAGTTCAGTTCAATTCAGTCACACAGTCGTGTCTGACTCTCCGCGACCCCATGAATCACAGCACGCCAGGCCTCCCTGTTCATCACCAACTCCTGGACTTCACTCAAACTCATGTCCACAGAGTCGGTGATGCCATCCAGCCATCTCATTCTCTGTCGTCCCCTTCTCCTCCCGCCCCCAAACTTTCCAGCATCAGAGTCAATTCCAGTCAGTCAACTCGTCACATGAGGTGGCCGAAGTATTGCAGTTTCAGCTTTAGCATCAGTCCCTCCAATGAACACCCAGGATTGATCTCCTCTAGAATGGACTGGTTGGATCTTCTTGCAGTACAAGGGACTCTCAAGAGTCTTCTCCAACACCACAGTTCAAAAGCATCAATTCTTTGGCGATCAGCTTTCTTCACAGTCCAACTCTCACATCCATACATGACCACGGGAAAAACCGTAGCCTTGACTAGACGGACCTTGGTTGGCAAAGTAATGTCTCTGCTTTTTAATATACTATCAAGGTTGGTCATAGCTTTCCTTCCAAGAAGTAAGCGTCTTTTAATTTCATGGCTGCAATCAGCATCTGCAGTGATTTTGGAGCCCCCCAAAATAAAGTCTGACACTGTTTTCACTGTTTCTCCATCTATTTCCCATGAAGTGATGAGACCAGATGCCATAATCTTTGTTTTCTGAATGTTGAGCTTCAAGCCAACCTTTTCACTCTCCTCTTTCACTTTCATCAAGAGGCTTTTGAGTTCCTCTTCACTTTCTGCCATAAGGGTGGTGTCATCTGCATATCTGAGGTTATTGATATTTCTCCCAGCAATCTTGATTCCAGCTTGTGCTTCTTCCAGCCCAGCGTTTCTCATGATGTACTCTGCATATAAGTTAAATAAGCAAGGTGACAATATACAGCCTTGACGCACTCCTTTTCCTATTTGGAACCAATCTGTTGTTCCATGTACGGTTCTGACTGTTACTTCCTGACCTGCATATAGGTTTCTCAAGAAGCAAGTCAGGTGGTCTGGTATTCCCATCTGTTTCAGAATTTTCCACAGTTTATTGTGATCCACACATTCAAAGGCTTTGGCATAGTCAATGAAGCAGAAATAGATGTTTTTCTGGAACTCTCTTCCTTTCTCCATAATCCAGTGGATGTTGGCAATTTGATCTCTGGTGCCTCTGTCTTTTCAAAAACCTGCCTGAACATCTGGGAGTTCACGGTTCACATATTGCTGAAGCCTAGCGTGGAGAATTTTGAGCATGACTTTACTCGCGTGTGAGATGAGTGCAATTGTGCGGTAGTTTGAGCATTCTTTGGCATTCCCTTTCTTTGGGATTGGAATGAAGACTGACCTTTTACAGTCCTGTGGCCACTGCTGAGTTTTCCAAATTTGCTGGCATATTGAGGGCAGCACTTTCTCAGCATCATCTTTCAAGATTTGAAATAGCTCAACTGGAATTCCATCACCTCCACTCGCTTTGTTCGTGGTGATGCTTTCTAAGACCCAGTTGACTTCACATTCCAAGATATCTGGCTCTCGATCAGTGATCACGTTATTGTGACTATCTTGGTCGTGAAAATCTTTTTTGTACAGTTCTTCTGTGTATTCTTGCCACCTTTTCTTAACATTTTCTGCTTCTGTTAGGTCCATACTAGTTCTGTCCTTTATCGAGCCCATCATTGCATGACATGTTCCCTTGGAATCTCTAATTTTCTTGAAGAAATCTCTTGTTTTTCCTAGTCTGTTGCTTTCCTATATTTCTTTGCATTGATCACTGAGGAGGAAGGCGTTCTTATCTCTCCTTGCTATTCTTTGGAACTCTGCATTCAGATGCTTATATCTTTCCTTTTCTCCTATGCTTTTCGCTTCTCTTCTTTTCACAGCTTTTTGTAAGCCCTCCTCAGACAGCCATTTTGCTTTTATGCATTTCTTTTCCATGGGGATGGTCTTGGTCCCTGTCTCCTGTACAATGTCACGAACCTCCATCCAGAGTTCATAAGGCAATCTATCTATCAGATCTAGTCCCTTAAATCTATTTCTCACTTCCACTGTATAATCATAAGGGATTTGATTTAGGTCGTATATAAATGGTCTAGGGGTTTTCCCTACTTTCCTCAATTTAAGTCTGAATTTGGCAATAAGGAGTTCATGTTCTGAGCCACAGTCAGCTCCTGGTCTTGTTTGGCTAACTGTATAGAGCTCCTCCATCTTTGGCTGCAAAGAATATAATCAATCTGACTTCGGTGTTGACCATCTGGTGATGTCCACGTGTTGAGTCTTCTCTTGTGTTGTTGGAAGAGGGTGTTTGCTATGACCAGTGCGTTCTCTTGACAAAACTCTATTAGCCTTGGTCCTGCTTCTTTCCGGACACCAAGGCTAAATTTGCTTGTTACTCCAGGTGTTTCATGACTTCCTACTTTTGCATTCCAGTCCCGTATAATGAAAAGGACATCTTTTTTTTGGGTGTTAGTTGTAAAAGGTCTTGTAGGTCTTCATAGAACCATTCAACTTCGGCTTCTTCAGGGTTACTGGTTGGGTCATAGGCCTGGATTACTGTAATATTGAATGTTTTACCTTGGAAACAAACAGAAATCTTTCTGTTGTTTTTAAGATTGCATCCAAGTACTGCATTTCGGACTCTTTTGTTGACTGTGATGGCTACTCCATTTCTTCTAAGGGATTCCTGCCCACAGTAGTAGATATAGTGGTCATCTGAGTTAAATTCACCCATTCCAGTCCAATTTAATTCACTGATTCGTAGAATGCCTATGTTCACTCTTGTCATCTCCTGTTTGACCACTTTCAATTTGCCTTGATTCATGGACCTAACATTCCAGGTTCCTATGCAATATTGCTCTTTGCAGCACCGGACCTTGCTTCTATCACCGGTCACATCCACAACTGGGTATTGGTTTTGCTTTTGCTCCATCCCTTCATTCCTTCTATAGTTATTTCTCCACTGATCTCCAGTAGCATACTGGGCACCTACCGACCTGGGGAATTCCTCATTCAGTTTCCTACCATTTTGCCCCTTGATACTGTTCATGGGTTCTCAAGGCAAGTATACTGAAGTGATTTTCCATTCCCTTCTCCAGTGGACAACATTCGACTGTGGTCCATGTGATCAGATCAGCTAGTTTCCTGTGATTATGATTCCAGGATGTCTGCCCTCTGATGCCCCCTGGCAATATCTACTGTCTTATCTGGGTTCTTCTTACCTTGGGTGTGGGATATCTCTTCACAGCTGCTCCAAGAAAGCAGCTACCCACTGGATAAGAGCACAAAATTTATGGACTCAACTCTAGATGAGGGCTTATTCCCATTTAACAGCTTGAGAGCCATCCCGAAGTTGCCTTTCCAACAGAAAATGGGACCTGACTCACTTGAAGCAACATGAGCTGGTTCCTAATGTCCCCTTCGCAACTTGAGAGGGACCCCAAGCTTCCTACACCAACTCGAGAAAAAGCCCAAGAACATGCCCTCAGTCTGAAATGAGAGAATATTCCGCTGCAGATTCTCAAGAGAAATCCCAAGTTTCCGCTTCAAACTCGAACGGGTACATGACACCCTTGACGTGACCTTAAAACTTCCATGACATACCCGACCACATTGAAGAGGAGCTCACAATTTATGTACACAACACTAGATGCGGCCCTATTACACTACCGCGCCTCAAGAGGAATCCAGAGGTTCCCCTTCCAACAGGAAAGGAGACCTAATTTCCCTGGGACAATGTGAGGGAGTTCCTGAGGTTCTCGTCACAACTCGAGAGGGACCGAAGCTTTCTGCTGAAACTCGATAGAGACCACTATTCTGTCCTCAAGGCGAGAGGAGGAAAATTTTCCTTGCAGATTCTAAAGAGAAATCCCACATTCCCGCTTGAAACTCGACAGGTAAATTAACATACTTTTTGCGACTCAAAAATTACACCAATATACTCAGACTATATCGAGAGGAACACCGAGTTTCCTGCCACAGTTGACGAAGTGCCGCGTTTTCCAGTCCTCTTTTCCAGATGAGAGTCGATTACTCTGCTTTCTCTGGAATGGAATTCGGATGTTCTGGTCGCACAGTACGAAGAGGCTGGTACCAGTTTTTAACTCATGAAGAACCCCCAGATTTGAAAACACAAATGGAAAAGGTACGGATGTCCCCACCCACTCTAGATATTGTCTGATTCCACTGCACAGAATCAAATGTATACTCAGTATCAACTCAAAAAACGAGTGGTGACCTGACTCCCCGAGTATATTCGATACAATCTCCAGGTAAAAATTCAAATCTAATTGTCCTAACAACCCTTTTGCAACTCGAGAGGAAAGCGGAGTTCCATGTCTGAACACGAGTCAAGGCCTGACTACCCTGGAGCATTTTGAGAGCAACCCCAAGATCCCTCTCCCCACTAGAGAAGAACACACAGTTGACTGACTCAAGACAAGATGCGGCCCTATTTCCATTTAATGACTCGAGAGTAATACCGAAGTTCCCCTTCCAACACAGTAGGTGACCTGACTTCCCTGGGGCAACACTAGCTAGTTTCTGAGATCCCCATTACAACTCAGAGAGACCCCAAGCTTCCCGACGCAACTCGAGAAAAACGACAGGGTTCCCAGATCAAAGAGAGATGAGGAACTTTTCTGCTGCAGAATCTCAAGAGAAATCCCACATTCCCGCTTGAAACTCGAACGGGTACTTGACACCCTTTATGCGACTCAAAATGTTCCCTAACATAAGCGTTTCCCTGGGGAGGAGTACACAATTTATGGACTCACCTCGAGATGAGGCCCAATTAAATTTAATGGCTGGAGAGGAATTCCCAAGTTCCCGTTCCCACAAAAAACGGGACCTGACTTCCGTGAATAAACACCAGCGAGTGGCTGAGTTCCCCTCTGCAACTCGATAGGGACCCGAAGCTTTTCACGACAACTCGTGAACAAGCCCAAGAACATGCCCTCAATCCGAGATGAGAAAATATTCCGCTGCAGACTCTCCAGAGAAATCCCTCATTCCTGCTTGAAATTCGAATGGGTACGTTACACCCTTTATGCGACTCAAAAAGTTTCCTAACATAGCCCAACCCACTGGATAGGAGCACACAATATATGTACTCAACTTGAGATGAGGCCCTATTCACATTTAACAGCTCCAGAGTCATCCCGAAGTTCCCATTCCAACACAAAATGAGACCTGAGTCCCCTGAAGCAACACGAGCTGGTTCCTGAGGTCCCCGTCGCAACTGGAGAGGGACCAAAGCTTCCCGTGGAAACTAGAGAAAAAACACAAGATTCTGCCCTCAAGGCGAGATGAGGAACATTTCCCTTGCAGATTCTCAAGAGAAATGCCACATTCCTGCTTGAAATTCGACAGGTTACTTAACATACGTTTGTGACTCAAAAATTACACAGATATACCCAGAACCAATCTAGAGGAACAACGAGATTCTTCTCAGAGCTGACAAAGTGTGGACTTTTCCAGCCCTCTTTTCCAGATGAGAGTCGATTTCTCTGCCTTCTCTGGAATGGAATCTGGACATTCTGGTCGCACAGTAAGAGGAGGCCGGTACCACTTTTTAACTTGTGAGGTTCCCCCGTTTTCAAAACACCAATTGAAAAGGTACGGATGTCCCCACCCAGTCGAGATATTGTCTTATTCCACTGCGCAGATTCAAATGTATACTCAGGATCAACTCAAAAGACGAGTTGAGACCAGACTCCCCGAGCATAGTCATACAATCTCCAGGTACAAATTCAAATCTAATGTGTCCTAACAACTCTTTTGCAACTCGAGAAGAAAGCGGAGTTCCATGTCTGAACACGAGTTGAGGCCTGACTACCATGGACCATTTTGAGAGCAATGCTGAGATCCCTGCCGCCACTGGAGAGGAACACACAGTTGACCGACTCAACGGTAAATGCTGCCCTATTCCCTTTTAACGGCTCGAGAGTAATCCCGAAGTTCCCCATGCAACACAAAAGGGGATCTGACTTCCCTGGGGAAACACGAACTAGTTCCTGCGTTCCCCGTCTCAACTCAGAGGGACCTCAAGCTTCCCGCCGCAACTCCAGTAAAACGACAGGGTTCCCACAACAAAGAGAGATGAGGAATTTTTCTACTGTTGAATCTCTAGAGAAATCCCACATTCACGTTTCAAACTGTAACGGGTACTTGACACCTATTATGTGACTCAAAATGTTCCCTAACATAGCCGTTTCCAATGAGGAGGAGTACACAATTTACGGACTCACCTTGAGATGAGGCCCAATTCCCATTGAACAGCTGAAGAGGAATTCCCAAGTTCCCCTTCCAACATAAAACGGGACCTGACTTCCCTGAAGAAACACGAGCGAGTTGCTGAGGTCCCCTCCACAAGTCGAGAGGGACCCAAAGCGTTCCACGGCAACTCGAGAACAAGAACAATAACAAGAACATGCCCTCAATCCGCAATGAGAAAATATTCCACTGCAGACTCTCCAGAGAATTCCCACATTCCCGCTTGAAACTCGCATGGGTACATGACACCCTTTAAGTGACTCAAAAAGTTTCCTAACATAGCCGAACCCACTGGATAGGAGTACACAACTCAAGATGAGGCCTTATTCCCATTTAAAGGCTCGAGAGTCATCCCGAAGTTCCCCTTCCAACACAAAATGGGACCTGACTCCCCTGAAGCAATACGAGCTGGTTCCTCAGGTCCCATTTGCAACTGGAGAGGGACCGCAAGCTTCCCCCAAGAACTCGTGAGGGACCCAAGCTTCCCGCCGCAACACGAGAAAAAGCCCAAGAACATGCCCTCAGCCCGAAATGAGAAAATATTCTGCTGCAGAGTCTCAAGAGAAACCCCAAAGTTCCATTTCAAACTAGAACGGGTACTTGATACCCATGATACGACCATAAAACTCCCATGACATAGCCGACCACATTGAAGAGGAGCACACAATTTATGTACACAACACCAGATGCGGCCCTATTCCACTACCACACCTTGAGAGGAATCCCGAGGTTCCTCTTCCAACAGGAAAGGAGACCTAACTTCCCTGGGACAATGCGAGGGAGTTCCTGAGGTGCTACACGCAACTCTAGAGGGACCAAAGCTTCCCGCCGAAACTCGAGAAAAACCACAAGATTCTGCCCTCAAGGCCAGATGAGGAACAGTTCCCTTGCATATTCTCAAGAGAAATCCCTCATTCCTGCTTGAAATTCGAAAGGGTACAAGACACCCTTTATGCGACTCAAAAAGTTTCCTAACATAGCCGAACCGACTGGATAGGAGCACACAATATAGGTACTCAACACAAGATGAAGTACTATTCCCATTAAACTGCTCGAGAGTAATCCCGAAGTTCCCCTTCCAACAAAAAAGGGGACATGACTTCCCTGGGGCAACTGAGCTAGTTCCTGAGTTCCCCGTCGCACCTCAGAGGGACCCCAAGCTTCTGACTGCAACTCGAGATAAACGCCAGGATTCCCACATCAAAGAGAGATGAGGAAATTTTCTGCTGCAGAATCTCAAGAGAAATCCCACATTTCCGCTTGAAACTTGGCAGGTTATATAACATATTTTTGTGACACAAAAATTACACCGATATACCCAGACCCAATCGAGAGAAACACCGAGTTTCCTGCCATGGTCGACAAAGTACCACGATTTCCAGTCCTCTTTTATAGATGAGAGTCGATTCCTCTGCTTTCTCTGGAATGGAATCCGGACGTTCTGGTCGTACAGTACAAGGAGGCCTGTACCACTTTTAAGCTCTTGAGGATCCCCCGGTTTTCAAAACACAAAAGGAAAAGGTACGGATGTCCCCACCCACTCAAGATATTGTCTGATTCCACTGCACACATTCACATGTATTCTCAGGATCAACTCACAAGAGAAGGTGTGACCTGACTCCCCGAGCATACTCGGCACAATCTCCAGGTACAAATTCAAATCTAATGTGCCCTAACAACCCATTTGCAACTCGAGAGGAAAGCGGAGTTCCATGTCTGTACACGAGTCGAGGCCTGAGTACCCTGGAGGATTTTGAGAGCAACACTTAGATCCCTGTTGCCACTGGAGAAGAACAAACAGTTGACCGACTCAACGCTAGATGTGGTCTTATTCCAATTTAATTACTCGAGAGTAATCCCGAAGTTCCCCTTCCAACACAAAAGGGGACCTGACTTCCCTGGGTCAACAGGAGCTAGTTCCTGAGTTCCCCATCGCAACTAGAGGGACACCAAGCTTTGCGCCACAACTCGAGAAAAATGCCACGGTTCCCACATCAAAGAGAGAGAAGGAAATTTTCTGCTGCAGAATCTCAAGAGAAATCCCACATTCCCGCTTGAAACTCGAACGGGTACTTGACACCCTTTATGCGACTCAAAATGTTACCTAACATAGCCGTTTCCCCTGGGGAGGAGTACACAATTTACGGACACACCTCGAGATGAGGCCCAATTCCCATTTAATGGCAGGAGAGGAATTCCCAAGTTCCCCTTCCAACAAAAAACGGGACCTGACTTCCCTGAAGAAACACGAGCGAGTTGCTCAGGTCCCCTCTGCAATTCGAGAGGGACCCGAAGTTTTCCACGGTAACTCTAGAAAAAGCCCAAGAACATGCCCTCAATCCGAGATGAGAAAATATTCCGCTGCAGACTCTCCAGAGAATTCCCACATTCCCGCTTGAAACTCGAAAGGGTACAAGACACCCTTTATGCGACTCAAAATTTTCCTAACATAGCCGAACCCATGGATAGGAGAACACAATATATGTACTCAACTCGAGATGAGGCATTATTCCCATTTAAAGGCTCGAGAGTCATCCCGAAGTTCCCCTTCCAACACAAAATGGGACCTGACTCCCCGGAAGCAACATGAATTGGTTTCTGAGGTCCCATCGTAACTGGAGAGGGACCGAAAGCTTCCCACAAGAACTCGTGAGGGACACCAAGCTTCCCACCGCGTCTCGTGAAAAAGCCCAAGAACATTTCCTCAGTCCGAAATGAGATTATATTTCGCTGCAGGTCCCAAGAGAAATCCCAAATTTCCGCTTTAAAATCAAATGGGTAAATGACACCCTTGATATGACCTTAAAACTTCCAGGACATAGCCTACCACATTGAAGAGGAGCACACAATTTATATACACAACACTAGATGCGGCCCTATTCCACTACCGCACCTCAAGAGGTATCCCGAGGTTTCCCTTCCAACAGGAAAGGAGACCTAAGTTCCCTTGGACAACGCGAGGGATTTCCTGAGGTCCTCCTCACAACTCGAGAGGGACCGAAGCTTCCCACCGAAAGTCGGGAAAAACCACAAGATTCTTCCCTCAAGGTGAGATGAGGAACATTTCCCTTGCAGATTCTCAAGAGAAATCCCACATTCCCACTTGAAACTCGACAGGTTACTTAACATACTTTTTGAGACTAAAAAATTACACCAATATACCCAGACCCAATCGAGAGGAACACCGAGTTTCCTGCCACGGTTGACAAAGTGCCGCATTTTCCAGTCCTCTTTTCCAGATGAGAGTCGACTCCTCTGCTCTCTCTGGAATGGAATCCGGACGTTCTGGTCGCACAGTACGAGGAGGCCGGTTCCGTTTCGTTCCCTTCCGTCGCTCAGTCATGTCCCACTCTTTGCCACCCCATGGACTGTAGCCTAACCAGGCTTCTCCAACCATGGGATTCTCCAGGAAGAATACTGGAGGGGGTTACCATTTCCTTCTCCAGGAGATCTTCCCGACCCAGTTATCGAACCCAGGATTCCCTCATTGGAGGCAGACGCATTAACCTCTGAGACACCAGAGGAGACTGGTGCCACTTTTTAACTCGTGAGTATCCCCCGGTTTTCAAAGCACAAATGGAAAAGGTATGGATGTCCCCACTCACTCGAGATATTATCTGATACCACAGCACAGATTCAAATGTATACTCAGTATCAACTCACAAGACAAGAGGTGACCTGACTCCCCGAGCATACTCGATACAATCTCCAGGTGCAAATTCAAATCTAATGTGCCCTAACAACCCTTTGGAAACCCGAGAGGAAAATGGAATTCCATGTCTGAATATGAGTCAAAGCCTGACTACCCTGGAGCATTTAGAGAGCTACGCTGAGATCTCTGTCGCCACTGGAGAAGAACACACAGTTGACCGACTCAAGGCTTGATGCTGCCTTATTCCAATTTAACGGCTCGAGAGTAATCCCGAAGTTATCCTTCCAACACAAAAGGGGACCTGACTTCCCTGGGACAACACGAGCTAGTTCCTGAGTTCCGTCGCAACTCAGAGGGACCCCAAGCTTCCCGCTGCAACTTGGGAAAACCTACAGTGTTCCCACATCAAAGAGAGATGTGGAACTTTTCTTCTGCAGACTCTCCAGAGAAATCCCACATTCCCGCTTGAAATTCGAACGGGTATATGACACACTTTATGCGACTCAAAATTTTTCCTAACATAGCCGAACCCACTGGATAGGAGCACACAATTTATGGACTCAAATCGAGATGAGGCTTTATTCCCATTAAATGGCTCGAGAATATACCCAAATTTCCCCTTCCAAAACAAAATGTGACCTGAGTCCACTGAAGCAACACGAGCTGGTTCCTCAGGTCTGCTTTGCAACTGGAGAGGGACCCCAGGCTTCCCGCAAGAACACGTGAGGGACTCAAGCTTCCCACCGCAACACGAGAAAAAGCTCAAGAACATACCCTCAGCCCGAAATGAGAAAATAATCCCCTGCAGAGTTTCAAGAGAAATCCCAAAGTTCCGCTTCAAACTAGAACGGGTACTTGCTACCCATGATGCGACAATAAAACTCCCATGATGTAGCTGACCACATTGAAGAGGAGCACACAATTTACGTACACAACACTAGATGCGGCCCTATTCCACTACTGCACCTCGAGAGGAATCCAGAGGTTCCATTTCCAACAGGAAAGGAGACCTAACTTCCCTGGGAAAACGCGAGGGATTTCCTGAGATTCTTGTCGCAACTCCAGAGGGACCGAAGATTCCCACAGAAACTCGAGAAAAACCACCAGATTCTGCCCTCAAGGCGAGATGAGGAACAATTTCCCATACAGATTCTCAAGAGAAATCCCACATTGCTGCTTGAAACCCGACAGGTTACTTAACATACGGTTTGCGACTCAAAAACTACACCCATATACCCAGACCCAATCGAGAGGAACACCGAGTTTCCTGCCACAGCTGACAAAGTGCCGCGTTTTCCAGTCCTCTTTTCAGGTGAGAGTTGATTCCTCTGCTTTCTCTGTAATGGAATCCGGAAGTTCCGGTCATACAGTACGAGGAGGCCGGTACCACTTTTAATTACTGAGGATCCCCCGTTTTCAAAACACAAATGGAAAATGTACAGATGTCCCACGCACTCGAGATAATGTCTGATTCCACTGCACAGCTTCACATGTATACTCAGTATTAACTCACAAGACGAGTGGTGACCTGACCCACTGAGCATACTCAATACAATCTCCAGGTGCAAATTCAAATGTAATGTGTCCTAACAACCCTTTTGCAACTCGAGAGGAAAGCGGAGTTCCATGTCCGTACACAAGTCGAGGCCTGACTTCCCTGGAGCATTTTGAGAGCAACCCTGAGATCCCTGTCGCCACTGGAGAAGAACACACAGTTGACCGACTCAAGGCTAGATACAGCCCTATTCCCGTTTATCGGCTCAAGAGTAACCCCGAAGTTCCCGTTCCAACACAAAAGGGGACCTGACTTCCCTGGGGCAACAGGAGCTAGTTCCTGAGTTCCCCATCTCAACTCAGAGGGACACCAAGCTTCCTGCCGCAACACGATGAAAATGGCAGTGTTCCTACGTTAAAGAGATTAGGAACATTTCTGCTGCTGAATCTAAAGAGAAATCCCACATTCCCGCTTGAAACTCGAACGGGTCCTTGATACCCTTTATGCGACTCAAAATGTTCCCTAACACAGCTGTTTCCACTGGGGAGGAGTACACAATTTATGGACTCACCTCCAGATGAGACCCAATTGCCATTTAACGGCTGGAGAGTAATTCCAAAGTTCCCCTTCCAACAAAAAATGGGACGGGACTTCCCTGAAGAAACACGAGCGAGTTGCAGAGGTTCCCTCCGCAACTCGAGAGTGACCCGAAACTTTCCACGGCAACTGGATAAAATCCCAAGAAGATGCCCTCAATCCTTGATGAGAAAATATTCCGCTGCAGACTCTCCAGAGAAATCCCACATTCCTGCTTGAAACTTGAACGGGTATAGGATACCCTTTATGTGATTCAAAAATTTCGTAACATAGCCGAACCCACTGGAGAGGAGCACACAATTTATGGATTCAAATCGAGATGAGGCCCTATTCCCATTTAACGGCTTGAGAGTCATCCCGCAATTCCCCTTCCAACACAAAATGTGACTTGACTCCACTGATGCAGCAGGAGCTGGTTCTTGAGGTCCCCGTCGCAACTTGAGAGGGACACCAAGCTTCCCGTCGCAACTTGAGTGGGACACCAAGCTTCCCACCGCAACTCGTGAAAAAGCCCAAGAACATGCCCTCAGTCCCAAATGAGAAAATATTCCGTTGCAGAATCTCAAGAGAAATCCCAACTTTCCGCTTCAAAATTGAAGGGGTACTTGACACCCTTGATGTGACGTTAAAATTTCACAGCCCTAGCCGACCACATTGAAGAGGAGCACACAATTTTTGTACACAACACTAGATGAGGCCCTTTTCCACTACCGCACCTCCAGAGGAATCTCTAGGTTCTCCTTCCAACAGGAAAGGAGACCTAACTTCCCTGGGAACTGGAGGGATTTCCAGAAGTCCTTGTCACAACTGGAGAGGGACGGAAGCTTCCCGCCGAAACTCGAGAAAAAACACAAGATTCTGCACTCAAGGCGAGATGAGGAACATTTCCCTTGCAGATTCTCAAGCGAAATCCCACATTTCCGCTTGAAACTCGACAGGTTCCTTAACATACTTTTTGTGACTCAAAAACTACACCGATACTCCCAGACCGAATCGAGAGGAACACCGAGGTTTCCTGCCACAGCTGACAAGGTGCCACGTTTTCCAGTCCTCTTTTCCAGATGAAAGTCAATTCCTCTCCTTTCTCTGGAAAGGAATCCGGACATTCCTATCGCAAAGTAGGAGGAGGCCGGTACCGCTTTTAAGTCATGAGGATCCCCCGGTTTTCAAAACACAAATGGAAAAGGTACGGATGTCCCCACCCACTCGAGATATTGTCTTATTTCACTGCACAGATTCAAAGGTATACTCAGTATCAACTCACAGGACGAGTGGTGACCTGAATCCCCGAGCATACTCGATACAATCTCCAGGAACAAATTCAAATCTAATGTGTCCTAACAACCCTTTTGCACCTGGAGAGGAAAGCGGAGTTCCATGTCTTTACACGAGTCAAAGCCTGACTACCCTGGAGCATTTTGAGAACAATGCTGAGATCCCTGTCGCCACTGGAAAAGAGCACACAGTTGACCGACTAAAGGGTAGATGCGGCCCTATTCCCATTTAAAGGCTCGAGAGTAATCCCGAAGTTCCCCTTCCAACACAAAAGGGGACCTGTCTTCCCTGGGGAAACACAGGCTAGTTCCTGAGTTCCCTGTCCCAACTCAGAGGGACCCCAAGCTTCCCACCGCAACAGGAGAAAAACTCCAGGGTTCCCACATCAAACAGAGATGAGGAACATTTCTGCTGCTGAATCTAAAGAGAAATCCCACATTCCCGCTTGAAACTCAAACGGGTACTTGACACCCTTTAGCGACCAAAATGTTCCATAACATAGACATTTCCAATGGGGAGGAGTACACAATTTACGGACTCACCTCAAGATGAGGCCCAATTACAATTTAACGGCTGGAGAGTAATACACACATTCCCCTACCAACATTAAACGGGACCTGACTTCCCTGAAGAAGCACGAACGGGTTGCTGAGGTCCCCTCCCAACTCGAGAGGGACCCGCAGCTTTCCATGGCAACTCGAGAAAAAGCCCAAGAACATGCCCTCAATCCGAGATGAGAAATTCTTCCACTGCAGACTCTCCAGACAAATCACACATTCCCGCTTGAAACTCGAACGGGTACATGACATCCTTTATGAGATTCAAAAAATTTCCTAACGTATCCGAACCCATTGGATAGGAGCATACAATTGATGGACTCAAATCGAGATGAGGCCCTATTCCCATTTAACAGCTCGAGATTCATTCCGAAGTTCCCCTTCCAACACAAAATGGGACCTGACTCCCCTGAGGCAACAGGAACAGTTTCCTGAGGTCCCCGTCACAAATTGAGAGGGATCCATAGCTTCCCGCCAATACTCGAGAGGGACCAAAAGCTTCCCACCTCAACTCGAGAAAAAGCAAAAGAACAGGCCCTCAGTCCGAAATGAGATAATATTTCGCTGCACAATCTCAAGAGAAATCCCAAATTTCCGCTTCAAACTCGAACGGGTACTTGACACCCTTGATGTGACCATAAAACTTCCATGACATAGCCTACCTCATTGAAGAGGAGCACACAATTTATGTACACGACACTAAATATGGCCCTATTCCACTACTGAGCCTCAAGAGGAATCCCCAGGTACCCCTTCCAACAGGAACGGAGACCAAACTTCCCTGGGACAATGCGAGGGAGTGCCTGAGGTCCTCGTCGCAAATCAAGAGGGACCTAAGCTTCCTGCCGAACTCGAAACTCGAGAAAAACCACAAGATTCTGCCCTCAAGGTGAGATGAGGAACATTTCCCTTGCAGATTCTAAAGAGAAATCCCACATTCCCGCTTGAAACTCGACAGGTTACTTAACATACTTTTTGTGACTCAAAAATTACACCGATATACCCAGACCCAATCGAGAGGAACACCGAGATTCCTGCCACAGTTGACAAAGTGCCTCGTTTTCCAGTCCTCTTTTCCAGATGTGAGTCGATTTCTCTGCTTTCTCTGGAATGGAATCCGGACGTTCTGGTCGCACACTACGAGGAGACTGGTACCACATTTTAAGTCTTGAGGATCCCCCGGTTTTCAAAACACAAATGGAAAAGGTTCGGATGTCTCCACCCACTCGAGACATTTTCTGATTCCACTGCACAAATTCAAATGTGTACTCAGTATCAACTCACAAGTCGAGAGGTTACCTGACTCCACGAGCATACTCGATACAATCTCCAGGTGCAAATTCAAATCTAATGTGTCCTAACAACCCTTTTGCAACTCGAGAGGAAAACGGAGTTCCATGTCTGAACATGAGTCGAGGCCTGACTACCCTGGAGCTTTTGACACAACGCTGAGATCCCTATTGCCACTGGAGAAGAACACACAGTTGACCGACTCCAGGCTAGATGCCGCCCTATTCCCATTTAATGGCTCGAGAGTAATCCCGAAGTTCCCCTTCCAACACAAAAGGGGACCTGACTTCCCTATGGAAACACGAGCTAGTCGCTGAGTTCCCCGTCGCAACTTAGAGGGACCCCAAGCTTTCCGCCGCAACTAGAGAAAAACACATGGTTCCCACATCAAAGAGTGATTAGGCACTTTTCTGCTGCTGAATCTCAAGAGAAATCCCACAGTCCCGCTTGAAACTGGAAAGGGTAGTTGACACCCTTTATGTGACACAAAAAGTTCCCTAACATAGCCGTTGCCACTGGGGAGGAGTACAATTTACGGACTCACCTCGAGATGAGGCCCAATTTCCATTTAACGGCAGGAGAGAAAGTCCCAAGTTCCCCTTCCAACAAAAAACGGGACCTGACTTCCCTGAAGAAACACGAGTGAGTTTCTGAGGTCCCCTCCGCAACTCGAGAGGGACCCGAAGCTTTCCCCGGGAAGTCAAGAACAAGCCCAAGAACATGCCCTCAATCCAACTGAGAAATTATTCCGCTGCAGACTCTCCAGAAAAATCCCACATTCCCGCTTGAAACTCGAACCGGAACATGACACCATTTAGGCGATCCAAAAAGTTTCCTAACATAGCCGAACCCACTGGATAGGAGCACACAATTTATGGACTCAACTTGAATTGAGGCCCTATGACCATTTAAGGGATCGAGAGTCATCCCAAAGTTCCCCTTCCAAAACCAAATGGGACCTGACTCCCCTGAGGCAACACGAGCTGATTCCTGAGTTCCCTGTCACAGCTGAGTGGGAACCCAAGCTTCCCTCCGCAACTCTAGAAAAGGCCCAAGAACATGCCCTCAGTCCGAAATGAGAAAATATTCCGCTGCAAAGTCTCAAGAGAAATCCCAAATTTCCGCTTCAAACTCGAACGGGTACTTGACACCCTTGATGTGACTTAAAACTTCCATGACATAACCGACTAAATTGAAGAGGAGCACAGAATTTATGTAAACAACACTAGATGCGCCCCTATTCGACAACTGCACCTGGAGAGGAATCCCGAGGTTCCCCTTCCAACAGGAACGGAGACCAAACTTCCCTGGGACAATGCGAGGGAGTGCCTGAGGTCCTCGTCGCAACTCGAGAGGGACCTAAGCTTCCTGCCGAAACTCGAGAAAAACCACAAGATTCTGCCCTCAAGGTGAGATGAGGAATATTTCCCTTGCATATTCTCAAGAGAAATCCCACATTCCCGCTTGAAACTCGACAGGTTACTTAACATACTTTTTGCGACTCAAAAATTACACCGATATACCCAGACCCAATCGAGAGGAACACCGAGATTCCTGCCACAGTTGACAAAGTGCCTCGTTTTCCAGTCCTCTTTTCCAGATGTGAGTCGATTTCTCTGCTTTCTCTGGAATGGAATCCGGACGTTCTGGTCGCACACTACGAGGAGACTGGTACCCCTTTTTAAGTCGTGAGGATCCCCCGGTTTTCAAAACACAAATGGAAAAGGTACGGATGTCCCCACCCACTCGAGAAACTTTCTGATTCCACTGCACAGATTCAAATATATACTCAGTATCACGACACAAGATGAGTGGTGACCTGACTCCCCGAGCATACTCGATACAATCTCCATGTACAAATTCAAATCTAATGTGTCCTAACAACCCTTTTGCAACTCGAGAGGAAAGCGGAGTTCCATGTCTGTACACGAGTCGAGGACTGACTACCCTGGAGCATTTTGAGAGCAACGCTGAGATCCCTGTTGCCACTGGAGAAGAATATACAGTTGACCGACTCAAGGCTAAATGCGACCCTATACCCATTTAATGGCTAGAGAGTAATCCCGAAGTTCCCCTTCCAACTCAAAAGGGGAGCTGACTTCCCTGGGGCAACAAGAGCTAGATCTTGAGTTCCGGTCGCAACTCAGAGGGACCCCAATTTCCCGCTGAACTCGGGAAAAATGCCAGGGTTCCCACGTCAAAGAGAGATGGGGAATATTTTTGCTGCAGAATCTCAAGAGAAAACCCACATTCCCGCTTGAAACTCGAAAGGGTACTTGACACAATATTGGACCTTGTCCCCTGAAGCAACACGAGCTGGTTCCTGAGGTCCCCTTCGCAACTGGAAGGGACCCAAAGCTTCCCGCAAGAACTGGTGAGGGAGGCCAAGCTTCCCACTGCAACTCGCGAAAAAGCTCAAGAACGTGCCCTCAGTCAGAAATGAGAAAATATTTCGCTGCAGAGTCTCAAGTGAAATCCCAAATTTCCGCTTCTAACTCGAACGGGTACTTGACACCCTTGATGTGACCTTAAAACTTCCACGACATAGTAGACCACATTAAAGAGGAGCACAAAATTTTTATACACAACACTAGAAGCGGCCCTATTCGACCACCGTGCCTAGAGAGGAATCCCCAAGATCCCCTTCCAACAGGAAAGGAGACCTAAGTTCCCTGGGATAACGCGAGGGAGTTCATCATCGCAACTCGAGAGGTACCGAAGTTACCCGCAAATCTCGAGAAAAACCAAAAGATTCTGCACTCAAGGCAAGATGAGGAACATTTCCCTTGCAGATTCTCAAGAGAAATCCCACATTCCCGGTTGAATCTCGACAGTTTACTTAACATATTTTTTGCAACTCAAAAATTACACCGATATACTGAGACCCAATCGACGGGAATACTGAGTTGCCTGCCACAGCTGACAAAGTGCCGCGTTTTCTAGTACTCTTTTCCAGATGAGAGTCGATTCCTCTGCTTTCTCTGGAATGGAATCCGGATGTTCTGGTCGCACAGTAAGAGGAGGGTGGTACCACTTTTAACTCGTGAGGATCCCCCCGTTTTCAAAACACAAATGGAAAAGGTTCGGATGTCTCCACCCACTCGAGATATTGTCTGATTCCACTGCACAGATTCAAATGTATACTCAGTATCAACTCACAAGTCGAGAGGTGACCTGACTCCACGAGCATACTCGATACAATCTCCAGGTGCAAATTCAAATCTAATGTGTCCTAACAACCCTTTTGCAACTCGAGAGGAAAGCGGAGTTCCATGTCTGAACACGAGTCGAGGCCTGACTACCCTGAAGCTTTTGACACAACGCTGAGATCCCTGTCGCCAGTGGAGAAGAACACACAGTTGACTGACTCCAGGCTCGACGCAGCCTTTTTCCCATTTAATGGCTCGAGAGTAATCCCGAAGTTCCCCTTCCAACACAAAAGGGGACCTGTGTTCCCTGGGGAAACAGGAGCTAGTTCCTGATTTACCCATCGCAACTCAGAGGGACACCAAGCTTCCCGCTGCAACTCCAGAAAACCGACAGGGTTCCCACATCAAAGAGAGATGAGGAACATTTCTGCTGTTGAATCTAAAGAGAAATCCCACATTCCCGCTTGAAACTCGAACGGGTACTTGACACCCGTTATGCGACCAAAATGTTCCATAACATAGACGTTTCCAATGGGGAGGAGTACACAATTTACGGACTCACCTCGAGATGAGGCCTAATTCCCATTTAACGGCTGGAGAGTAATTCCCACGTTCCCCTTCAAACAGTAAATGGGACCTGACTTCCCTGAAGAAACACGAGCGAGTTGCTGAGGTCCCATCCGCAACTCGAGAAGGACCCGCAGCTTTCCATGGCAACTCGAGAAAAAGCCCAAGAACATGCCCTCAATCCGAGATGACAAATTCTTCCACTACAGACTCTCCAGACAAATCGCACATTCCCGTTTGAAACTCGAATGGGTACATGACATCCTTTATGAGATTCAAAAAATTTCCTAACATATCCGAACCCATTGGATAGGAGAACACAACTGATGGACTCAAATCGAGATGAGGCCCTATTCCCATTTAACAGCTCGAGATTCATTCCGAAGTTCCCCTTCCAACACAAAATGGGACCTGACTCCCCTGAGGCAACAGGAACAGTTTCCTGAGGTCCCCGTCACAAATTGAGAGGGATCCATAGCTTCTCGCCGGTATTCGAGAGGGACCACAAGCTTCCCACCTCAACTTGAGAAAAAGCAAAAGAACAGGCCCTCAGTCCGAAATGAGATAATATTTCGCTGCACAATCTCAAGAGAAATCCCAAATTTCCGCTTCAAACTTGAACGGGTACTTGACACCCTTGATGTGACCATAAAACTTCCATGACATAGCCTACCTCTTTGAAGAGGAGCACACAATTTATGTACACGACACTAAATATGGCCCTATTCCACTACTGAGCCTCGAGAGGAATCCCAAGGTACTCCTTCCAACAGGAACGGAGACCTAACTTCCCGGGGACAATGAAAGGGAGTTCCTGAGGTTCTCGTCGCAACTCCAGAGGGACCAAAGCTTCCCGCCGAAACTCGAGAAAAACCACAAGATTCTGCCCTCAAGGCGAGATGAGGAACATTTCCCTTGCAGATTCTAAAGAGAAATCCCACATTCCCGCTTGAAACTCGACAGGTTACTTAACATACTTTTTGCGACTCAAAAATTACACCGATATACCCAGACCCAATCGAGAGGAACACCGAGGTTCCTGCCACAGTTGACAAAGTGCCTCGTTTTCCAGTCCTCTTTTCCAGATGTGAGTCGATTTCTCTGCTTTCTCTGGAATGGAATCCGGACATTCTGGTCGCACAGTAAGAGGAGACTGGTACCCCTTTTTAAGGCGTGAGGATCCCCCGGTTTTCAAAACACAAATGGAAAAGTTTCGGATGTCTCCACCCACTCGAGATATTGTCTGATTCCACTGCGCAGATTCAAATGTATACTCAGTATCAACTCACAAGACGAGTGGTGACCTGAATTCCCGAGCATACTCGATACAATCTCCAGGTACAAATTCAAATCTAATGTGTCCTAATAACCGTTTTTTAACTCGAGAGGAAAGCGGAGTTCCATGTCTGAACACGAGTCGAGGCCTGACTACCCTGGAGCTTTTGACACAACGCTGAGATCCCTGTCGCCAGTGGAGAAGAACACACAGTTGACCGACTCCAGGCTCGATGCAGCCCTATTCCCATTTAACAGCTCAAGAGTAATCCCGAATTTCCCCTTCCAACACAAAAGGGGACCTGTGTTCCCTGGGGAAACAGGAGCTAGTTCCTGATTTACCCATCGCAACTCAGAGGGACACCAAGCTTCCCGCTGCAACTCCAGAAAATCGACAGGGTTCCCACATCAAAGAGAGATGAGGAAATTTTCTGTGCTGAATCTAAAGAGAAATTCCACATTCCCGCTTGAAACTCGAATGGGTACTTGACAAACTTTATGCGACAAAAATGTTCCATAACATAGACGTTTCCAATGGGGAGGAGTACACAATTTACGGACTCACCTCAAGATGAGGCCAAATTCCCATTTAACGGCTGGAGAGTAATTCCCACCTTCCCCTTCCAACATTAAACGGGGCCTGACTTCCCTGAAGAAACACGAGCGAGTTGCTGAGGTCCCCTCCCAACTCGAGAGGGACCCGCAGCTTTCCATGGCAACTCGAGAAAGTGCCCAAGAACATTCTCTCAATCCGAGATGAGAAAATCTTCCACTGCAGACTCTCCAGAGAAATCCCACATTCCCACCTGAAACTCGAACGGGTACATGACACCCTTTATGCGACTCAAAAATTTCCTAACGTAGATGAACCTACTGGATAGGAGCACACAATATAAGTACCAAACTCGATATAAGGCCTTATTCCCATTTAACGGCTCGAAGATCATCCCGAAGTTCCCTTTCCAACACAAAATGGGACCTGACTTTCCGGAAACAACATGAGCTGGTGCCTGCGGTCCCCGTCGCAACTTCAGAGGGACGCCAAGCTTTCCATGGCTACTCGAGGAAAAGCCCAAGAACATGCCCTCAGTCCGAAATGAGAAAATATTCCACTGTATAATCTCAAGAGAAATCCCAAATTTCCACTTCAAACTCGAAAGGGTACTTGACACCCTTGATGAGACCTTAAAAGGTCCACAAAATAGACGACCACATTGAGGAGGAGCACACAATTTATGTACACAACACTAGATGCGGCCCTATTACACTACCAAGCCTCGAGAGAAATCCCGAGGTTCCCCTTCCAACAGGAAAGGAGACCTAACTTCCCTGGGACAACGCGAGGGAGTTCCTGACGTCCTCGTCGCAACTCGAGAGGGACAGAAGCTTCTCGCCGAAAATCTAGAAAAACCACAAGATTCTTCCTCAAGGCGAGATGAGGAACATTTCCCTTGCAGAATCTCAAGAGAAATCCCACATTCCCGCTTGAAACTCGACAGGTTACTTAACATACTTTTCGCGACTGAAAAATTCCACTGATATACCCAGACCCAGTCGAGAGAAACACCTAGTTTCCTGCCACAGTTGACAAAGTGCCGCGTTTTCCAGTCCTCTTTTCCAGATGAGAGTCGATTTCTCTGCTTTCTCTGGGATGGAATCCGGACGTTCAGGTCGGAAAGTACGAGGAAGCCGGTACCACTTTTTAACTCGTGAGGATCCCCCGTTTTTCAAAACACAAATGGAAAAGGTAGGGATGTCCACACCTACTGGAGACATTTTCTGATTCTACTGCACAGATTCAAATGTGTACTCAGTATCAACTCACAAGACGAGTGGTGACCTGACTCCCTGAGCATACTCGATACAATCTCCAGGTAGAAATTCAAATCTAATGAGTCCTAAGAACACTTTTGCAACTCGAGAGGAAAGCAGAGTTCCATGTCTGAACCGGAGTCGAGGACTGACTACCCTGGAGCATTTTGAGAGCAAGGCTGAGAACCTGTCCCCAGTAGAGAAGAACACACAGTTGACCGACTCCAGGCTAGATGCGGCCCTATTCCCATTTAACGTCTCGAGAGTAATCTCGAATTTCCCCTTCCAACACAACAGGGGACCTGACTTCCCTGGGGCATCAGGAGCTAGTTTCTGAGTTCCCCGTCGCAACTCAGAGGGACCCCAAGCTTCCCGCCGCAACTTGAGAAAACGACAGGGTTCCCACATCAAAGAGAGATGAGGAACATTTCTACTGCAGAATCTCAAGAGAAATCCCACATTCCCGCTTGAAACTTGAACGGGTCCTTGACACCCTTTATGCGACTCAAAATGTTCCCTAACACAGCTGTTTCCACTGGGGAGGAGTACACAGTTTAGGACTCAGCTCCAGATGAGGCCCAATTCCCATTTAATGGATGGAGAGTAATTCCCAAGTTCCCCTTCCAACAAAAAACGGGACCTGATTTTGGTGAAGAAACACGAGCGAGTTGCTGAGGTCCCTGCTGCAACTCGACAGGGACCCAAAGCTTTCCACGGCATCTCGAGAAAAAGCACAAGAACATGCCCTCAATCCGAGATGAGAAAATATTCCGCTGCAGACTCTCCAGAGAAATCCCACATTCCCGCTTGAAACTCGAAAAGGTCCATGACACCCTTTATGCAATTCAAATATTTCCTAACATAGCCGAACCCACTGGAGAGGAGCACACAATTTATGGACTCAATGCGAGATGAGGCCCTATTCCCATTTAACGGCTCGAGTGTCATCCGGAAGTTCCCCTTCCAACACAAAATTGGACCTAACTCCCCTGAAGCAACAAGAGCTGGTTCTTGAGGTCCCCGTCTCAACTTGAGATTGACCCCAATCTTATCGCAAGAAGTCGAGAGGGACCCTACGCTTCCCGCCTCAACTCGAGAGAAACGACAATGTTCCCACATCAAAGAGAGATGAGGAAAATTTCTGCTGCAGAGTCTCAAGAGAAATCCCACATTCCCGCTTGAAACTCGAACGGGTACTTGACACCCTTAATGTGACTCAAAATGTTCCATAGCATAGCCGTTTCCAGTGGGGAAACACACAATTTATGGACTCAACTCTAGATGAGGCCCAGTTCCCATTTAACGGCTGGAAACGATTTCCCAAGTTCCCCTTCCAACAAAATCGGGACTAGACTTCCCTGAAGAAACACGAGCGAGTTGCTGAGTTCCCCTCCGCAACTCGAGAGGGACAAGAATTTTTCCACGGCAACTTGAGAAAAAGCCCAAGAACATGCCCTCAATCCGAGATGAGAAAATATTCCCCTGCAGATTCTCAAGAGAAATCCCACATTCCCGCTTGAAACTCTAAAGGGTACTTGACACCCTTTATGCGACTCAAAATGTTCCCTAACATAGTCGTTTCCACTGGGGAGGAGTACACAATTTACGGACTCACCTCAAGATCAGGCCCATCTCCAATTTATTGGCTGGAGAGTAATTCTTAGTTCCCCTTCCAACAAAAAACAGGGCCTGACTTTCCTGAAGGAACAAAAGCTAGTTGCAGAGGTCCCCTCCACAACTCCAGAGGGACCCAAAGCTTTCCACGGCAACTCGAGAAAAAGCCCAAGAACATGCCCTCAATCCGAGATGAGAAAATATTCCGCTGCAGACTCTCCAGAGAAATCCCACATTCCCGCTTGAAACTCGAACGGGTATATGCCACCCTTTATGCGACTTAAAAAGTTTCCTAACATAGCCAAACCGACTGGAGAGGAGCACACAATATATGGACTCAACTTGAGATGAGTCCCTATTCCCATTTAACGGATTGAGAGTCATCCCGATGTTCCCCTTCCAACAGAAAATGGGACCTAACTCCCCTGAAGCAACACGAGCTGGTCCTGAAGTCTCCGCCGAAACCTGAGAGGAACACCAAGCTTCCCGCAAGAACTCGAGAGGGGCCAGATGCTTCGTGCCGCAACTCGAGAAAAAGTCCAGGAACATGCCTTCAGTCTGAAATGAGAAAATATTCTACTGCAGAATCTCAAGCGAAATCCCAAATTTCCACTTCAAACTCGAAGGGGTACTTGACACCCTTGATGTGACCTTAAAACTTCCACGACATAGCCAACCACATTGAAGAGGAGCACACAATTTATGTACACAACACTAGATGCGGCCTTTTCCACTACCACGCCTCGAGAGGAATCCCGAGGTTCCTCTTCCAAGAGGATAGGACACCTAAATTCTCTGGGAAAACGCGAGGGAGGTCTTGAGTTCCTTGTGGCAACTCGAGAGAGACTGAAGCTTTCCGCCGAAACTCGAGAAAAACCACAAGATTCTGCCCTCAAGGCGAGATGAGGAACATTTCCCTTGCAGAATCTCAAGAGAAATCCCACATTCCCGCTTGAAACTCGACAGGTTACTTAACATACTTTTTGAGAATCAAAAACTACACTGATATACCCAGACCCAAAGTAGAGGAACACCGAGTTTCCTGCCACAGTTGACAAAGTGCTGCGTTTTCCAGTCCTCTTTTCCAAATGAGAATCGATTCCTTTGCTTTCTCTGGAATGGAATCCGGACATTCCGGTCGCACAGTATGAGGAGTCCGGTACCACTTTTTAACTCGTTAGGATCCCCCGGTTTTCAAAACACAAATTGAAAAGGCAAATATGTCCCAACCCAATGGAGATATTGTCTGATTCCACTGCCCAGGTTCAAATGTATACTCAGTATCAACTCAGAAGACGAGTGGTGACCTGACTCTCCGAGATTACGTGATACAATATCCAGGTACAAATTCAAATCTAATGTGTCCTAACAACCCTTTAGCAACTCGAGAGGAAAGCGGAGTTCCATGTCTGAACACGAGTCAAAGCCTGACTACCCTGGGGCATTTTGAGAGCAATGCTGAGATCCCTGTCGCCACTAGAGAAGAACAAACAGTTGACCGACTCAGCGCTAAATGCGGCCCTATTCCCAATTAACGTCTCGAGAGTAATCCCGAATTACCCTTCCAACACAAAAGGGGACCTGACTTCCCTGGGGCATCAGGAGCTAGTTTCTGAATTCCCCATCGCAACTCAGAGGGACCCCAAGCTTCCCCCCGCAACTCGAGAAAACGATAGGGTTCCCACATCAAAGAGAGATGAGGAACATTTCTACTGAAGAATCTCAAGAGAAATCCCACATTCCCGCTTGAAACTCGAACGGGTCCTTGACACCCTTAATGTGACTCAAAATGTTCCATAGCATAGCCGTTTCCAGTGGGGAAACACACAATTTACGGACTCAACTCTAGATGAGGCCCAGTTCCCATTTAACGGCTGGAGACGATTTCCCAAGTTCCCCTTCCAACAAAAAACGGGACCTGACTTCCCTGAAGAAACACGAGCGAGTTGCTGAGGTCCCTGCCGCAACTCGAGAGAGACCCAAAGCTTTCCATGGCATCTCGAGAAAAAGCACAAGAACATGCCCTCAATCCGAGATGAGAAAATATTCCGCTGCAGACTCTCCAGAGAAATCCCACATTCCAGCTTGAAACTCAAAAAGGTCCATGACACCCTTTATGCGATTCAAATATTTCCTAACATAGCCGAATGCACTGGAGAAGAGCACACAATTTATGGACTCAACTCGAGATGAGGCCCTATTCCCATTTAACGTCTCGAGAGTCATCCTGAAATTCCCCTTCCAACACAAATTGGGACCTGACTCCCCTGAAGCAACACGAGCTGCTCCTGAAGTCCCCGTCTCAACTTGAGAGGGACCCAAAGCTTCCCGCAAGAACTCGAGATGAACCCCATGCTTCCCGCCTCAACTCGAGAAAAAGCCCAAGAACATGTCCTCAGTCCGAAATGATAAACTATTCCGTTGCAGAGTCTCAAGAGAAATCCCAAATTTCCGCTTCAAACTAGAACGGGTACTTGACACCCTTGATGCGACAATAAAACTCCTATGACATAGTGGACGACATTGAAGAGAAACTCACAATTTATGTACACAACAGTAGATGTGGCCCTATTCCACTACCGCGCCTCGAGAGAAATCCCAAGGTTCCCCGTCCAACACAAAAGGAGACCTGACTTCCCTGGGGCAACACTAGTGAGTTCCTGAGGTCCTCGTCGAAACTCGAGAAAACCCCAAGCATGCCACTGCAACTCGAGAAACTCTACAAAATTATCTCCTCAATGGGAGATGAGGAACGTTTCTGCTATAGAGTCTCATGAGAAATCCCACTTGCCTGGTTGAAACTCGAACGGGAACTTGACACCCTTAATTCAACCCAAAAACTTACCCGACATAGCTTTCCACATTGAAGAGAAGCACATAATTTACATTCACAACACTAGATGCAGCCCTATTCCTCTACCGCGCCTCGAGAGTTATCCTGAGGTTCCCTTCCAACACGAAAGGAGACCTAACTTTCTGGGACAACCCGAGGGTGTTCCTGAGTTTCCCGTTGCAACTGGAGAGAAACCCCAAGCTTTCCGCCGCAACTAGAGGAAAACAACCAGGTTCTCCCATCAGTGCGAGATGAGGAAATTTTCTCCTGCAGAATCTCAAGAGAAATCCCACATTCCCGCTTGAAACTTGACTGGTTACTTAACATCCTTTATACAACTCAAAAATTACACCGACATACCCAGCCCCAATAGAGTAACACCGAGTTTCCTGCCACAACTGACAAAGTTCCCCATTTTCCAGTACTCTTTTCCAGATGACAGTCTATTCACCTGCTTTTTCTTAAATGGAATCTGGACATTCTGTGGCAAAATAGGAGGAGGCCGGTACAACCTTGAATCTCTGGAGGGTCCCCGGGTTTTCAAAACACGATTGGATAAGATTCCGATGTCCCTACCCACTCGAGATATTCTCTGATTCCACTGAACAGAGTCAAATGTATTCTCGAGTATCAACTCACAATAGGAGTGGTAACCTGACTCCCCTAGAATACTCGATACAATCTACAGGTACAAATTCAAATCGACTGTGGCCTAATACCACTTTTACAACTCGAGAAGGAAGCGGAGATCCATGTCTGAACACTTGACGAGGCCTGACTCCCCAGGTGAATTTTGAGAGCATCCCCAAAGTCCCTGTCGCCACTGACAAAGAACACTTGACTGATCAACGCTTGTTACAGCCCTATTCCTCTGCTGCGTTGCGAGAGGAATACCGAGGTTCCCCTTCCAGCACGATAGGAAACCTGACTTCCATGCAGCAACAAGAGCGAGTTCCTGAAGTCCCCGTGGCAACTTGATAAAAACCCCAAGCTTCCTGCCACAACTCGAGAAACACGACAGTATTTTCCCCTCAATAAAAAATGAGAAAATTATTCGCTACAGAATCTCAAGAGAAATCCCACATTCCCACCTGAAACTCGGACTGGTTCTTGACACCCTTTTTCGACTAAAAAAATTCCCTAAGATAGCCGTCCCCACTGGAGTGTAACGCACAATTTTCGGACTCAAATCAGATGAGGCCCTATTCCCATTTAACAGCTCAAGAGTAATCCCGAAGTTCCCCTTCCAACACAATAGGAGACCTGACTTCCCTGGGGCAACACAAATGAATTCCTGAGGTATCCATCGCGACTGGAGAAGAAGCCCAAGCTTCCCACCGCAACTCGAGAAACACCATAATATTCTCCCTTCAATGCGATATGAGGAACTTTTCCGCTAGAGTCTCACGAGAAATCCCACATTCCCGCTTGAAACTCGAATGGATACTTGACACTTTATCTAACGCAAAGACTTCCTCGACATTGAAGAGGAGCACAGAATTTACATACACAACAGTAGATTCTGCCCTGTTCCTCTACCGCACCTCGAGAGGAATCCCGAGGTTCCCCTTCCAACACGATAGGAGACCTGTCTTCCCTGGGGCAACACGAGTGACTTCCTCAGGTCCCCATCTCAACTCGAGAAGAACCCCAGCTTTCCGCTGCAGCTCAAGAAACACCAAAAGAACATGCCCTCAATTCGAGATGAGGATATTTTCCGCTGCAGAGTCTCAAGAGATATCCCACATTCCCACTTGAAACTCGAACAGGTACTTGACACCCTTTATGTGACTCAAAACGTTCTCTGACATATCTGTCCCTACTGGAGAGGAGCACACAATTTACGGACTCAACTCACAATGATGCCCTATTCCCATTCCACGCCTCGAGAGTAATCCCGAAGTTCCCCTTTCAACACTAAAGGAGGCCTGACTTCCCTGAAGCAACACGAGCGAGTTCCTGAGGTCCCCGTTGCACCTCGAGAGGGACCCCAAGCTTCCCGCTGCAACGTGAGAAGAACCACAAGATTCTACCCTCATTCGAGATTAGGAAATTTTCCACTACAGAGTCTCAAGAGAAATCCCACATTCACGATTGAAACTCGAACGCATACTTGACACCATTTATGCGACTCAAAATATTTTCTGACAGAGTCGTACCCACTGAACAGGAGGACACAATTTACGTACACAACACTAGATGTGACCCTATTCCTCTGATGAGCCTCAAGAGATATCCCAAGGTTCACCTTCCAACATGAAAGGAAACCTGACTTCCTTGAGACAACACGAGCGAGTTTGAGGTCCCCGTCCCAACTCAAGAGGAACCCCAAGCTTACAGCCGCAACTCGACAAAAACCACAAGATTCCCCCATCAGTGCGAGATGAGGAAATGTTTCTGCTGCAGAGTCTCAAGACAAATCCCACATTCCCGCTTGAAACTCGGACGGATACTTGACACCCAATATGCGACTCAAAAAGGTCCCTGACATAGCCGTCCCCACTGGAGAGGTGCACACATTTACGGACTCAAACCTAGATGAGGCCCTATTCCCATTCCACGTCTCGAGTGTAATCATGATGTTCCGCTTCCAACACGAAAGGAGACCTGATTTCCCTAAAGCAACACGAGAAAGTTCCTAGGGTTCCAGTCGCAATTTGAGAGATAGCCCAAGCCTCCCGCCACAAGTCAAGAAAAACCACAAGATTCTGCCCTCAAAGCAAAACGAGGGACATTTCCATCGATGATTCTCAAGAGAAATCCCACATTCCCGCTTGAATCTCGACAGGTTATTTAACATCCTTTATGTAACTCAAAAATTACACCTACATACCCAGCCCCAATCTAGAGGAACACCGAGTTTCCTGCCACAACTGACAATGTGCCCCGTTTTCCAGTCCTCTTTTCCAGAAGACAGTCTATTCCCCTGCTTTGTTTGAAATGGAATCCGGATGTTCTTTTGCAGAGTAGGAGGAGGCCGGTACCATCTAGAATCTCAGGAGAGTCCTCGGGCTTTCAAACCCAATTGGAAAAGGTACCAATATCCCTAACAACTCGAGATATTGTCTGATTCCACTACACAGATTCCAAGACGAGTGGAGACCTGACACCCGGAGCATTCTCGATCCAATCTCCAGGTAGAAATTCAACTCGACTGTGGCCTAACACCCCTCTTACAACTCGAAAGGAAGCGGAGATCCATGTCTGAACATGAGAAGCGGCCTGACTCCGCAGGTGAACATTGAGAGCAACACCAAGATCCTTGTCGCCATTGGAGAAGAACACACAGTTGACCGACTCAACGCTAGAGGCTGCCCTATCCCTCTGCTGCACCTCGAGAGGAATCCTGAGGTTCCCCTTCCAACCAGATAGGTGACCTGACTTTGCTGGCGCAACACCAGCGAGTTCCTGGTCGAAAGTCGAGAAGAACCCCAAGCTTCCCGTGGCAACTCGAGAAAATCCACAATTACATGCCCTCAATCCGAGATGAGAAAATTTTTCGCTGAAGAGTCTCAAGAGAAATCCCACATTCCCGCTTGAAACTCGAACAGGTACTTGACACCCATTATGTGACTCAAAAAGTTCCCTAAGATAGCAGTCCTCAGTGGAGAGGAGCACACAATGTAAGGACTCAACTCGAGATGAGTCCCTATTATGATTCCTCGCCTCCAGAATAATTCCGAAGTTCCCCTTTCAACAAGAAAGGAGACCTGACTTCTGTGAAGCAACACAAGAGAGATCCTGAAGTCCATGTCGCAAATGGAAAGGAACACCAAGCTTCCCGCAGCAACTCGAGAAAAACCACAAGATTTTGCCCTCAAAGAGAGATGAGAAACATTTATGTTGGAGATTCTCAAGAGAAATCCCACATTCTCTCTTGAAACTCCACAGGTTACTTAACATTCCTTTATGAGACTCAAAAATTACACCAAAATTCCCAGCCCCAACCGAGTTTCCTGCCACAGCTGACAAAGTGCCCCGCTTTCCAGTCCTCTTTTCCAGATGACAGTCTATTCCCCTGCTTTGTCTGAAATGGAATTCGGACATTCAATCGCACAGTAGGAGGAAGCCGGTACCACCTTGAATCTCAGGAGGGTCCCCGGGGTTTCAAACACAATTGGAAAAGATATCGATGTCCCCACCCACTCGAGATATTGTCTGTTTCCACTGCACAGATTCAAATGTATCCTGGAGTATCAACTCACTAGACGAGTGGAGTCCTGACTCCCCAAGCATTCTCGATAAAATCTCCAGGTAAAATTCAACTTGACTGTGGCCTAACACCCCTTTTACAACTCGAGAAGAAAGCGGAGTTCCATGTCTGAACACGGGATGAGGCCTGACTCACCAGGTGAATTTTGAGAGCAACCCCGAGATCCCTGTCGCCACTGTAGAGGAAGACAGGTATTCTGGGAACCCCTTGAATTGTCAGTATGGATTCAAGCCTCCTGTCGAATCTTGAGAGAGGACTCGGGATTGCACTCAAGGCGATGCAGGAAAAAAAGGGCCTCATGTGATATTGCTTGTGGCATCTCTTGGTTTTTGGCGAGTTCCGGAGGGAAGTTTGGCTTTCCTTTTGAGTTATGATGGGGAACTCAGGGAGACTCTCGTGGTGTCTCAGGGACGTCAAGTTGCGAGTGGATGCTCCTGATTGCTCTCGAGTCACTACAGAGGAATTGGGCTTCAATTCACATTGAAAGTAGTTATCGCAACGTGTTTCTTGAGTTGGGGCAGGAATCTTTCCATTCCCTCGAGTTGAAACAGGGCCTCACAGAGCCTGTCAAGTTGTCTCTGGGAAGTCCGGAATCCTTTTGAGGTGTGAGGAGCCTGTGGGATGCCTTTTGAGTGAGTGCAGGGGAATAGGGTCTCATCAGGAGTTGAGGCGCTAACCTCAGGGTGCCTCTCCGGTTCTGACATGGATCTCAGTGTTCCTAAGAAGTTTCAACAGGGGAGTCATGCCACGTCTCTTGTTAAGTCTTGGACCTCCGCTCTCTTTTCGAGTTGTAAAAGGGGTGGGAGTCCTCCTGTCGAGATGAATTTCTGTCCTGGGGCTTTTTCTCTATGATGCACCTGGGAAGTCAGGCCTCCCTTCGAGGTGTTATTTGATCCCGGGGTTTCCATTTGAATCTGTACAGTGGAATCAGTAGTTATGTCGTGCGGATGGGGAAATCTGTGTCTTTTTGAATTGTGGCAACCCCCCTCCCCGGTGTCCCCTCAAGATTCAATGGGAGATCGGCTTCCTCTTCAGATTTGATGGGAACATCGGGATTAATTCCCAGACGAAGCAGGGGAATCGATCCTCATCTCGAGATGATGAGTAGAAAACAGTGCTCTTCTTGAGCAGTGGCAGGAAGTTTGCTCCTCTCAAGTTTGGCCGGGTATCTCGGGGAACTTCTTGAGTTGCGTATAGGGTGCCGAGTATCCTTTTGAGTTTGAAGAGGGAATGTGGGATTTCTCTTAAGATGATGCAGCGGAAAGCGGCATCCTGTCATGTGGAGGGGAGAATTTCATGGTTTTTCTCAATTTGCGACTTGATGCTTTCAGGTCTTCTCGAGTTACGACTGGGAATTCTGGCACTCGGTAGTTTTGCCTTAGGGAAGTCACGTAATTTTCATGTTGAAAGTGGAACCTCGGGATTCGTTTCGAGTTGCTGCAGTCTGTTAGGGCCACATTAAACTTGAGTCAGTTAACTCAGTGTTCCTCCCCAGTGGCCACAGGTATCTTGGGGTTGCTAGGTTCCACTGGGGAGTAAAGCCTAGTCTTTGCTGAGGTAGGACCTTTTCTTTCCCCCGAGTTGTAAAAGGGTTTTCATATCTGCTCTCTGTTCAAGCGGGAAACTTGTGCTTTTTCGAGAGGCTCAGCGGTGGTTCATGCCTCCAATCAGGTTGTGAGGTGATATTCCGTGTTCACTGGAGCTGGTGTAAGTGCAACATGACTCATCCCTAGTTGAGTGTGAACTCGAAGTCCTTTGACCTTGCTGAGGATACACAGGGTTGCCCAAGAATTTCAATAGATGTGACAGCACTCGTCAAGTGTTGTGAGGGGAAGTTGGAATTCCTCTTCAGTTGAAAGTGGAATGGCCCGTTTTCTTCAGGTGAGGTGTGATCAAGGGGCTCCTCTTAACTTGTAGTGGGAAATTCGGAGTTATTCTCTCATCAGGATGGGTATCTCTGAGGGACCCTTGAGTTGTGTCAAGGTATTCAAGCCTCATATCTAACTTTGAGAAGGAACTCGGGACTTCTGTCTCAGCGCTGAAGGAAAAAAAGGGCCTCGTATTGCTTTGAAGGCGGAATCTCGAGGTTTTTCTTGAGTTGCTGCGGGTGATCCTCTCGAGTAACGAGGGGAATATCAGGGAGCCTCCAGTGTTGTCTTTGGGAAGTCAGAAACCCTTTTCATTTGTAATGGAAACCTTGGGATTCCTTTGGCGTCGCTGCAGAGAAATAGGACTACTTCTAGTTTCGAGTCCGTCAACTCAGGATTCCTCGCCAGTGGCAGCAGGGTTCTCGGGATTGCGCTCAAAATTCACCCGGGAAGTCAGGCCTCTTCTCGAGTTCAGACATGGAACTCCCCTTTCTTCTGGAGTTGTAAAAGGCGGGGCAGGCCACAGACGAGTTGAATTTGTACCTGTAGGTTGTATCGAGAATGCTCAGTGAGTCAGGTCTCCACTCGTCTTGTGAGTTGATACTTGAGGATACATTAGAATCTGTGCAGTGGAATCAGACAATATCTCGAGTGGGTGGGGACATTGGTGTTTTTTCCAATTTTGTTTTGAAACCCCGAGTAGCCTCCAGAGTTTCAGCGTGATATCGACCTCATTGTATTGTGCGACGGGAAAGTACGGTTTCCTTTCCAGACAAAGCAGGGGAATTGACTGTCATCTGGAAAAGAGTACTGTAAAACGGAGCACTTTGTCAGTTGTGGCACGAATCTCACTGTTTCTCTTGAATGGGGCCAGGTATGTAGGGGTAATTTTTGAGTAGCATAAAGGATGTTAGGTATCCTTTGGAGTTTCAAGCAGGAATGTGGGATTTTTCTTGAGAATCTGCAGCGGAAATGTTCCTCATATCGCCTTGAGTGGAGAAAATTCTGTTTTCACTCGAGGTGCGGCAGGAAGCTTGGGGTCCCTCTCGAGTTGAGACGGGGTTCTCTGGAACTCACTCATGTTGCTTCAGGGAAGTCTCGTCTCCATTCTTGTTGGAAGCGATACTTCGGGATTATTCTCGAGGCATGGAATGGGAATATGTTCTCATCTAGAGTTGAGGCTTTAAATTGTGTGATCATCTACAGTGGGGACGGCTATGTTGGGGAACTCTTTAGTGGCATAAAGCATGTCAAGACCCGTTCGAGTTTCAAGCTGGAATGTGGGATTTCTGTTGAGATTCAGCAGCAGAAATGTTCCTCATCTCGCCTTGAGGGGAGAATCTTGTGGTTTTTCTCAAGTTGTGGCGTGAAGCTTGGGATCCCACTCGAGTTGCGACGGGGACCTCACGAACTTGCTCGTGTTGTTTCAGGGAAGTCAGGTCTCCTTTCGTGTTAGAAGGGGAACTTAGGGATTTCTCTCTAGGTGCGGCAGCGGAATAGGGCCTCCTCTAGTTTTGTCCCCTATATTGTGTGCTCCTCTCCCATATGGATGGCTATGACAGGGAACATTTTGAGTCGCATAAATGGTGTCAAATACCCGTTCGTGTTTCAAACGTGGGATGTGGGATTTCTCTTGAGACTCTGTAGAGGAAAATTTCCCCATCTCGCATTGAGGGGTAATCTTGTGGTTCTTCTCAAGTTGCTGCGGGAAGCTTGGGGTTCCTCTCAAGTTGCGACGAGGACCTCAGGAGCTCGGTCGTGTTGCCCCAGGGAAGTCAGGTCTCCTATCGTGTTGGAAGGGGAAACTTTAGATTCCTCTCTAGTGGCAGCAGAGGAATAGGGCCACATCTAGCATTGAGTCGGTCAACTGTGTGTCACTCTCCATTGGCGACTGGGATCTCGGGGTTGCTATGAAGGTTTTCCTGGGAAATCAGAACTCATCTCCATTTGAGACATGGAATTGTGCTTTCCTTTCCGAGAGACGCCTGCCCTGGCCGCGCAGACGCGACGCGAGAGACGCCGGCCCCGGCGCAACGAACCACGCAAAGAGGTGCAGCCGTGAGGAGCTACCCCACGCCTGAGGCCAGGGCCGGCGGCCGAGAGGAGCTACCTCACGTCCAACAGGCAGTGGCTGCGCGGGCACAGGAGGGCCGAGAGGAACTAATCCACGTTCAAGGTCAGGGGGGGCGGCCTTGAGGAGATACCCCTCGTCCAAGGTAAGGTACAGCGGCTGCACTTTGCTGGAGCGGCTGTGAAGAGATTTTCCACGACCACGGTAAGAGAAAGCCAAATAAGACGGTAGGTATTGCTAGGGGGCATCAGAAGGCAGACACACTGAAATCATAATCACAGGAAACTAGTCAATCTGATCACATGGACCACAGCCGAATGTGGTCCACTGGAGAAGGGAATGGCAAACCACTTCAGTATACTTGCCTTGAGAACCCCATGAACAGTAACAAAGGGCAAAATAATAGGATACTGAATGAGGAATTCCCCAGGTCGATAGGTGACCAGTATGCTACTGGAGCTCAATGGACAAATAACTATAGAAGGAATAAAGGGATGGAGAAGGAGCAAAAGCAAAACCAATACCCAGCTGTGGATGTGACCAGTGATAGAAGCAAGGTCCGGTGCTGTAAAGATCAATATTGCATAGGAACCTGGAATGTTAGGTCCATGAATCAAGGCAAGTTGGAAGTAGTCAAACAGGAGATGGCAAGAGTGAACGTCGACATTCTAGGGATCAGTGAATTAAAATGGACTGGAATGGGTGAATTTAACTTGGATGACCATTATATCTACTACTGTGGGCAGGTAACCCTTAGAAGAAATGGAGTAGCCATCATGGTCAACAAAAGAGTCCAAAATGCAGTACTTGGATGCAATCTTAAAAATGACAGGATGATTTCTGTTCGTTTCCAAGGCAAACCATTCAATATTACAGTAATCCAGGCCTATGCCCCAACAAGTAATGTTGAAGAAGCCGAAGTTAATCGGTTCTATGAAGACCTACAAGACCTTTTAGAACTAACACCCAAAAAAGATGTCCTTTTCATTATAGGGGACTGGAATGCAAAAGTAGAAAGACAAGAAACACCTGGCGTAACTGGCAAATTTGGCCTTGGAGCACGGAATGAAGCAGGGCAAAGGCTAATAGAGTATTGTCAAGAGAATGCACTGGTCATAGCAAATACCCTCTTCCAACAACACAAGGGAAGACTCTACACATGGACATCACCAGATGGTCAACACCGAAATCAGATTGATTATATTCTTTGCAACCAAAGATGGAGAAGCTGTATACAGTTAGCGAAAACAAGACCAGGAGCTGACTGTGGCTCAGATCATGAACTCCTTATTGCGAAATTCAGACTTAAATTGAAGAAAGTAGGGAAAACCACTAGACCATTCAGATATGACCTCAATCAAATCCCTTATGATTATACAGTGGAAGTGAGAAATAGATTTAACGGACTAGATCTGATTGATAGAGTGCCTGATGAACTCTGGATGGAGGTTCGTGACATTGTACAGGAGACAGGGACCAAGACAATCCACATAAAAAAGAAATGCAAAAGAGCGAAATGGCTGTCTGAGGAGGCCTTACAAATAGATGTGAAAAGAAGAGAGGCGAAAAGCAAAGGAGAAAAGGAAAGATATAAGCATCTGAATGCAGAGTTCCAAAGAATAGCAAGGAGAGATAAGAAAGACTTCCTCAGTGATCAATGCAAAGAAATAGAGGAAAACAACAGAATAGGAAAAACAAGAGACCTCTTCAAGAAAATTAGAGATTCCAAGGGAACATTTCATGCAAAGATGGGCTCGATAAAGGACAGAAATGGTATGGACCTAACAGAAGAAGAAGATATTAAGAAGAGGTGGCAGGAATACACAGAAGAACTGTACAAAAAAGATCTTCACGACCCAGATAGTCATGATAACGTGATCACTGACCTAGAGCCAGACATCTTGGAATGTGAAGTCAAGTGGGCCTTAGAAAGCATCACTACTAACAAAGCTAGTGGAGGTGATGGAATTCCAGTTGAGCTATTTCAAGTCTTGAAAGATGATGCTATGAAAGTGCTGCACTCAATATGCCAACAGATTTGGTAAACTCAGCGCTGGCCACAGGACTGGAAAAGGTCAGTCTTCATTCCAATCCCAAAGAAAGGCAATGCCAAAGAATGCTCAAACTACCGCACAATTGCACTCATCTCACACGCTAGTAAAGTCATGCTCAAAATTCTCCAAGCCAGGCTTCAGCAGTATGTAAACAGTGAACTCCCAGATGTTCAAGCAGGTTTTAGAAAAGGCAGAGGCACCAGAGATCAAATTGCCAACATCCGCTGGATCATGGAGAAAGCAAGAGTGTTCCAGAAAAACATCTATTTCTGCTTCATTGACTATGCCAAAGCCTTTGACTGTGTGGATCACAATAAACTGTGGACAATTCTGAAAGAGATGGGAATCCCAGACCACCTGACCTGCCTCTTGAGAAACCTGTATGCAGGTCAGGAAGCAACAGTTAGAACTGGACATGGAACAACAGACTGGTTCCAAATAGGAAAAGGTGTACGTCAAGGTTGTATATTGTCACCTTGCTTATTTAACTTTTATGCAGAGTACATCATGAGGAACGCTGGGCTGGAAGAAGCACAAGCTGGAATCAAGATTGCTGGGAGAAATATCAATAACCTCAGATATGCAGATGACACTACCCTTATGGCAGAAAATGAAGAGGAACTCAAAATCCTCTTGATGAAAGTGAAAGAGGAGAGTGAAAAGGTTGGCTTGAAGGTGAACATTCAGAAAACTAAGATCATGGCATCTGGTGCCATCACTTCATGGGAAATAGATGGGAAAACAGTGGAAACAGTGTCAGACTTTATTTTTTTGGGCTCCAAAATCACTGCAGATGCTGATTGCAGCCATGAAATTAAAAGACGCTTACTCCTTGGAAGGAAAGTTATGACCAACCTTGATAGTATATTAAAAAGCAGAGACATTACTTTTCCAACCAAGGTCCGTCTAGTCAAGGCAATGGTTTTTACTGTGGTCATGTTATAGATGTGAGAATTGGACTGTGAAGAAAGCTGATCGCCGAAGAATCGATGCTTTTGAACTGTGGTGTTGGAGAAGACTCTTGAGAGTCCCTAATACTGCAAGGAGATCCAACCAGTCCATTCTAAAGGAGATCAATCCTGGATGTTCATTGGAGCTGAAACTGCAATACTTTGGCCACCTCAGGCGACGAGTTGACTCACTGGAAAAGACTCTGATGCTGGGAAAGTTTGGGTGCGGGAGGAGAAGGGGACGACGGAGAATGAGATGGCTGGATGGCATCACCGACTCTGTGGACATGAGTTTGAGTGTACTCTGGGAGTCGGTGATGGACAGGGAGGCCTGGCGTGCTTTACTTCATGGGGTCGCGGAGAGTCGGACACGACTGAGTGACTGAAATGAACTGAACTGAACTGAACTTCGAGTTGTAAAAGGAGTGTCAGTCCTCGTGTTGTGAACAGGCGGTTCAATAGGACTTTTTCTATATGCTCAGCCTGGGTGTTAGGTCTCCTATCATGTTGTGAGGGGATACTCGGTGTTCCATTGCAGCTTTGCTAAATCATCAGGACCTACCTCGATTAGCACGGGGACTCAGAGTACTTTATCCATGCAGCAGGATCTGCGGGAGAGCACTTGATTTCAATAGGAGACAGAGGGCTACTCTTGTGGTGGGAGAAGAAGGAAGGATACCTCTTGAGTTGAAGCAGGGAATGAATGCTCATATCATGAGGAGGTGGGTAATCTGGAGCTCTTCTAGAGGTGTGGATGGAAACTCCTGTTTTCTCTCGATTGAAGAAGGGTATTCTGGGAGCCCCTTGATATGTAAATAGGGATTCAAGCTTCCTATCGAATCTTGATAGAGAACTCGGCGTTGCTTTCCAGGCACTGCAGGAAAAAAAAGCCCTCATGTGACACTGCCTGGGTCATCTCGTGGTTTTTTGCCAGTTGTGGAAGGACGTTTGCTTTCCTTTCGAGTTACGATGAGGAACTCACGGAGACTCTTGTGTTGCCTCAAAGAAGTCAAGTTGTGAGGGGAAGCTTGTGATTACTCTCGAGTCACTGCAGAGGAATTGGGTTTCAATTCGCTTTGAAAGCGGTAAATACAGAGTGTTTCTTGAGTTCGGGCTGGAATCTTTCGGATCCCTCGAGTTGCAACAGGTCCCTCTCAGAGCCTCTCTAGTTGTCTCTGGGATGTCTGGAATCCTTTTGAGGTGTGAGGAGCCTCTGGGATGCCTTTTGACTCAGTGTATGTGGATAGGGTCTCATCTGGATTTGAGGCGCTAACCTCAGGGTGCCTCTCCAGTTCTGACATGGATCTCAGTGTTCCTATGAAATTTCAACAGGAGAATCATGCTACGCCTCTCGTAGAGGCATGCAACTCCGCTATCTTTTCGAGCTGTTAAAGGTGTGGGAAGCCACCTTTTGAATTGTATTTCTGTCCTGGGCTTTTTCTCAGTGATGCACCTTGGAAGTCAGGCTTCCCTTCGAGGTGTTAGTTGATCCTGGGGTTCCATTTGAATTGGTACAATGGAATCAGGCCTTATATCGAGAGGATGGGGAAATCGGTGTCTTCTTGAATTGTGGCACGACTCCCCGGTGTCCTCTCGAGTTTCAAGGACAGATTGGTCTCCTCTTCAGATTCGACGGGAACATCGGAATTTCTTTCCAGATGGAGCAGGGGAATCGATCCTCATCTCGACATGACGAGTGGAAAACGGGGCTTTTCTTTTCTTTTTTTTTTATTGATCCACTTAGAAATATTAATTAGAGAATTATATTTAAAAAAAATTTTTTAAGTATCGTTGATATAAATGTGTTGGTTGCAGTTGGACAACAGGGTGATTCCTTTTTGTATGTATACACATACATATGTCATCATTGTTGTTTAGTCACTAAGTCATATCTGACTCTCATCACCCCATGGACTGTAGCCCACCAGGCTCCTCTGTCCATGGAACTCTCCAGGCAAAAATACTAGAGTGGGCATCCATTTCCTTCTCCAGGGGATCTTCCTGACCCAGGAATGGAACCTGAGTCTCCTACATTGCAGGTGGATTCCTTACTGTCTGAGCCACAAGGGAAGCCCCTATCTATGTATTCTTTTCAAATATAGCTTAAAGCATGCATAGTCAGTTACTTCAGTCATGTTTGACTCCTGTGACCCCATGATTATACCTTTGATTGTAGCCCAACAGGGTCCTCCGTCCAAGGGATTTCCAAGACAGGAATACTGGAGTGAGCTGTTGTGCTCTCCTTCTGGGGATTGTCCCAACCCAGGGATTGGACCCATATATCTTGCGTCTCCTGTATTGGCAGGTGGATTCGTTACCACTAGCGCCACCTGAGAAGCCCGTTATAGGCTATTTGTTGTTCTTGATGTTGTTGTTCAGTCGCCAATCCAACTCTTGCAAACCCATGAACTGCAGCCCTCACCATCTCCTGAAGTTTGCCCAAGTTCATATCCATTGCATTGATGATGGCATCCAGCCATTTCATCCTTTGACTCTCTCTTTTCCTCTGCCCTCAATCTTGGGATTTCTCTAATGTTTGCATCAGATTCCAAAAGTAGTGAAGTTTCAGCTTCAGCATCAGTCCTTCCAACATGTATTTAGGGTTGAGTTCTTTTGAGATTGGCAGGTTTGATCTCCTTGCTGCCCAATGGACTCTTTAGGAGTCTTCTTCAGCACACAGTTTGAAGGCATCAATTCTTCAGCACTCTGCCTTCTTTATGGTCCAGCTCTCACAACCATATGTGACGACTGGGAAGACAATTGCCTAGACGGTACAGACGTTTGTCAACAGAGTAATATCTCTCTCGGCTTTTCAACACACGGTTTATGATTGTTATAGCTTTCCTGCTAAGAAGGAAATGTCTTCTGATTTCTTGGCTTCAGTCAACATCTGCAGTGATTCAATTCAGTTCAGTTCATTTCAGTTGCTCAGTCGTGACTGACTCTTTGCGACCCCATGAATCACAGCACGCTAGGCCTCCCTGTCCATCACCAACTCCCGGAGTTCACACAAAGTCATGTCCATCAAGTCGGTGATACCATCCAGCCATCTCATTCTCTGTCCTTCCCTTCTCCTCCCGCCCCCAATCCTTCCCAGCATTAGACTCTTCTCCAGTGAGTCAATTCGTCGCATGAGGTGGCCAAAGTATTGGGGTTTCAGGTTTAGCATCAGTCTTTCCAATGAACACCCAGGATCGATCTCCTTTAGAATGGACAGGTTGGATCTCCGTGCAGTCCAAGGGACTCTCAAGAGTCTTCTCCAGCACCACAGTTCAAAAGCATCAATTCTTTGGCGATCAGCTTTCTTCACAGTCAAACTCTCACATCCATACATGACCACAGGAAAAACCATAGCCTTGACTAGACAGACCTTTGTTGGCAAAGTAATGTCTCTGCTTTTTAATATACTGTCTAGGTTTTTCATAACTTTCCTTTCAAGGAGTAAACGTCTTTTAATTTCCTGTCTGCAATCAGCATCTGCACTGATTTGGGGAACAAAAAATAAAACCTGACACTGTTTCCACATCTATTTCCCATGAAGTGATGGGACCAGATGCCATGATCTTTGCTTTCTGAATGTTGAGTTTCAAGTCATTGGAAGATATTACAGTTCTCCGTGTTGTAAAAAAAAAAAAAAAAAGGACTCACACAGGATCCTTGTAGTGGTGGAAATGTTCTGAGCTGTGGCAGGAAGCTCGCTGCTCCTCTCAAGTTGGCCGGGTGTCTCAGGGAACTTCTTGAGTTGCGTATAGGTTGCCGAGAAAACTTTCGAGTTTGAAGAGGGAATGTGGGATTTCTCTTGAGACACTGCAGCGGAAAAGGGACGTCCTGGCGCGTGGAAGGGAGAATTTAATGGTTTTTATCGAGTTTTGGCTTGAAGCTTGGAAGTCTTCTCGTGTAAAGACAGGGACCTCTGTGACTCACTAGTGTTGCCTCAGGGAAATCAAGTCTCCTTTCATGTTGGAAGGGGAACCTCGGGATTCCTCTCGAGGAATAGGGCCGCATCTAGGGTAGAGTCAGTCAATTGAGCGTTCCTTGCCAGTTGCCACAGGGATCTCGGGGTTGCTTTCAAATTTACCTGGGGAGTAAAACCTCGTCTCGTGTTCAGACATTGAACATCGCTTTCTTCTCCAATTTTAAAAAGTGTTTTAGGCCACAGTCGACTTGAATTTGTACCTGGAGATTGTCTCGAGAATGCTCGGGGAGTCAGGTCTCCACTTGTCTTGTGATCTGATACTCGAGGAAAGATTTGGATCTGTGCAGTGGAATCAAACAATATCTCGAGGGATTGGGGACATCCGTGCCATGTCCAATTCTGTTTTGAAATGCTGGAGACCCTCCCAGGGATCTAGGTGGTACCGGTCTCCTCCTACATTGTGATGGGAGGTCCGGATTCCATTTCAGACAAAATAAGGGAATAGACTCTCATCCGGAATGTAGAATTTAAAACGGGGTACTTTGTAAGTTGTGGCAGGAAACTCGGTGTTCCTCTCGATGGGACCTGGGGATACTGGTGTAATTTTTGAATCGCATAAAGGATGCTAAGTAACCTGTCGAGTTTCAAAGGGAATGTGGGATTTCTCTTGAGCTTCTGCAATGGAAATGTTCCTCATCTCGCAATGAGGGGATGATTTTGTGGTTTTCATCGAGTTGCAGCGGGAAGCTTGGGGACCACTTGAATTGTGACGGGGATCTCAGGAAATCACTCATGTTGCTTCAGGGAAGTCAGGCCCCCCTTCATTTTGGAAGGGAAACTTCGGGATTACTCTCGAGCCATTAAAAGGGAATAGGGCCTCATCTCGTTTTGAGTCCATCAATTGTGTGCTCCTCTTCAGTGGGGACGGCTATGTTAGGGAACTTTTGAGTCGCATAAAGGGTGTCAAGTACCCGTTCACGTTTCAAGCGGGAATGTGGGATTTCTCTTGAGATTCTGCAGCAAAAAACTTCCTCATCTCGCATTGATTGTGGAACCTGGTAGTTTTTCTCGAGTTGCGGCGGATAGCTTGGGGTTCCTCTGGAGTTGACAGTGGAACTCAGGAACTCGCTTGCGTTTTCCCAGGGTAGTTAGGTCTCCTTTTGTGTTGGAAGGAGAACCTCGGGTTTCCTCTCGAGGTGCGGTAGAGGAATAGGGCCGCATCTAGTATTGTGTACGTATATTGTGTGGTCCACATCCATGTGGACGGCTATGTCGAGGAAGTTTTTGGGTAGCATAATGGGTGTCAAGTACCCGTTCGAGTTTCAAGCAGGAATGTGGGCTTTATCTTTTGACTCTCCAGCAGATAATTTCCTCATCTCGCAATGAGGGGATAATTTTGTGGTGTTTCTCGAGTTGCGGCAGGAAGTTTCGGATCTCACTCGAATTGCGTGGGGGACCTCAGGAAATTGCTCGTGTTGCTTCAGGGAAGTCAGGCCCCCTTTTGTGTTGGAAGGGGAACTTTGGGATTACTCTCGAGCCATTAAATGCGAATAGGGCTTCATCTCGAGTTGAGTCCGTCAATTGTGTGCTCCTCTCCAGTGGGGACGGCTATGTTAGGGAAGTTTTTGAGTCATATATAGGGTGTCAAGTACCCGTTGGAGTTTCAAGCGGGAATGTGGGATTTCTCTTGAGATTCTGCAGCAGAAAAGTTCCTCATCTCGCATTGATGGTGGAACCTGGTAGTTTTTCTCGAGGTGCGGTGGAAAGCTTGGGGTTCCTCTCGAGTTGCGACGGGGAACTCAGGAACTCGCTCACGTAGTGCCAGGGATGTTAGGTCTCCTTTCGTGTTGGAAGGATAACCTCAGGATTCCTCTCGAGTTGCGGTAGATGAATAGGGCCAAATCAAGTGTTGTGTATGTAAATTTTGTGCTCATCTTCCATGTGGACGTCTATGTTGAGGAAGTTTTTGGGTCGCATAATGAGTGTCAAGTGCCCGTTCGAGTTTCAAGCGGGAATGTGGGGTTTCTCTTTTGACTCTCCAGCAGAAAATTTCCTTATCTCGCATTGAGGGGATAATTTTGTGGTGTTTCTCGAGTTGCGGCGGGAAGCATGGAGTACTTCTCCAGTTGCGACTGTGACCTACGGAACACCCTCGTGTTGCGCCAGGGAAGTCATGTCTTCTATTGTGCTTGAAGGGGCACCTCGGGATTGCTCTCGTGGGGCAGCAGAGGAATAGTGCCGCATTTAGTGTGCAGTCAGTCAACTGTGGGTTCCTTGTCAGTTGCCACAGGGATCTCATGGTTGCTCTCAAAATTCACCTGAGGAGTAAGACCTCGTCTCTTGTTCAGACTTGGAATATCGCTTTCTTCTCGAGTTGTAAAAGGCGTTTTAGGCTACAGTCGACTTGAATTTGTACCTGGAGTTTGTATAGAGAATGCTTAGGGAGTCAGTTCTCCACTCGTCTTGCGAGTTGGTACTCGAGGATACATTTGGATCTGTGCAGTGGAATCAAACAATAACTCGAGTGACTGGGGACATCCGTGCCTTATCCAATTGTGTTTTGAAACCCTGGGCACCTCCCCAGATATAAAGGTGGTACCGGCCTCTTCCTATATTGAGATGGAAGTTCCGGTTTACATTTCAGAGAATTCAGGGTAGTAGACTCTCACCTGGATTATAGAACTGGAAAAAGGGGCACTTTGTCAGTTGTGGCAGGAAACTCGGTGTTCCTCTTGATTGGGACTGGGTATGCTGGTGTAATTTTTGAGTCGCATAAAGGATGCTAAGTAACCTGTCGAGTTTCAAGGGGGAATGTGTAATTTCTCTTGAGAATCTGCATCGGAAATGTTCCTCATCTAACATTGAGGGGATAATTTTGTGGTTTTCTCGAGTTGCGGCGGGAAGCTCGGGGTCCCCCTTGAGTTGCGATGGGGACGTCATGAAATCGCTCCTGTTGCTTCAGGGAGGTCAGATCCCCTTTTGTGTTGAAAGGGGAACTTTGGGATTACTCTCAATCCATTAAATTGGAAGAGGGCCTCATCTCGATTTGAGTCCATCAATTGTGTGCTCCTCTCCAGTGGGGACATCTATTTAGGGAAATTTTTGAGTGCCATGAAGGGTGTCAAGTACCCGTTCAAATTTCAAGTGGAAATGTGGGATTTCTCTTGAGATTCTGCAGCAGAAGAGTTCCTCATCGCGCATTGATGGTGGAACTTGGGAGTTTTCTCGAGGTGCGGGGGAAAGCTTGGGGTTCCTCTCGAGTTGCGACGGGGAACTCAGGAACTCGCTCTCACAATCCCAGGGAAGTTAGGTCTCATTTTGTGTTGGAAGGAGAACTTCGGGATTCCTCTCGACGTGCGGTAGAGGAATATGGCCGCATCTAGTGTTGTGTAGGTAAATTGTGTGCTCCTCTTCCATGTGGACAGCTATGTCTAGGAAGTTTTTGGGTCGCAATAATGGGTGTCTATTACACGTTCGAGTTTCAAGCGGGAATGTGGGCTCTCTCTTGTGACACTCCAGCAGAAAAATTGCTCGACTCACATTGAGGGGATAATTTTGTGGTGTTTTGCGAGTTGTGGCGGGAAGTTTCGGGTTCTTCTCGAGTTTCGACGGGGACAACTGAAACTTCCTCGTTTTGTCCAGGGAAGTCATGTCTCCTATCCTGTTGGAAGGGGCACCTTGGGATTCCTATCGTGGTGCAGCAGAGGAATAGAGCCGCATCTAGTGTGGAGTGTGTCAACTGTGTGTTCCTTGTGAGTTGCACAGGGATCTCCGTGTTGCTCTCAAAATTCACCAGGGGAGTAAGACCTCGTCTGGTGTTCAGACATGGAACATCGCTTTCTTCTCGAGTTGTAAGAAGTGTTATAGGCCACAGTCGACTTGAATTTGTACCTGCAGACTGTCTCGAGAATGCTCGGGGATACAGGTCTCCACTCGTCTTGTGACTTGATACTCGAAGATACATTTGGATCTGTGCAGTGGAATCAAACAATGTCTCAAGTGACTGGGGACATCCGTGCATTGTCAACTTGTGTTTTGAAACCCCGGGGACCCTCCCAGGAATCAAGTTTGTTCGGGCCTCCTCCTACATTGTGATGGAAGGTCCGGTTTTCATTTCAAACAATTCAGGGGAATAGACTCTCCTCCGGAATATAGAATTGGAAAACGGGGCAATTTGTCAGGTGTGGCAGGAAACTCAGTGTTCCTCTCACTAGGGGCTGGGTATGCTTGTGCAAATTTGAGTCACATAAAGGATGCTAAGTAACCTGTCGAGTTTCAAGGGGGAATGTTGGATGTATCTTGAGAATCTGCAACGGAAATGTTCCTCATCATGCATTGAGGGGATAATTTTCGGGTTTTTCTCAAGTCGCAGCAGGAAGCTTGGGGTCCCACTCGAGTTGCGATGGGGACCTCAGAAAATTGCTCATGTTGCTTCAGGGAAGTCAGGTCCCCTTTTGTGTTGGAAGGGTAACTTTGGGATTACTCTCGAGCCATTAAATGGGAATAGGCCCTCTTCTCGATTTGAGTCCGTCAATTGTGTGCTCCTCTCTGATGGGGAGGGTTATGATAGGGAACTTTTTGAGTCGCATAAATGGTGTCAAGTACCCGTTGGAGTTTTAAGCGGGAATGTGGGATTTCTCTTGAGATTCTGCAGCAGAAAATTCCTCATCTCGCATTGATGGTGGAACATGGTAGTTTTTCTCGAGTTGCAGCGGAAAGTTGGAGTTCCTGTCGAATTGAGACGGGGAGCTCAGGAACTCGGTCGCCTTGTCCCAGGGAAGTTAGGTCTCCTTTCGTGTTGGAAGGAGATCCTCGGGATTCCTCTCGAAGTACTGTAGAGGAATAGGGCCACATCTAGTGTTGTGTAGGTAAAGTGTTTGCTCCTCTTCCATGTGGACGGCTATGTCGAGGAAGTTTTTGGGTCGTATAGTGGGTGTCAAGTATCCGTTTTAGTTTCAAGTGAGAATGTGGGTTTTCTCTTGTTATTCTCCAGCAGAAAATTTCCTCATCTCGCATTTAAGGGATAATTTTGTGGTGTTTTTCGAGTTGCGGCGGGAAGCTTGGGGTCCTTCTCGAGTTGTGAAGGGGACCTCTGAAACTCCTTTGTGTTGCCCCAGGAATATCATGTCTCCTATCATGTTGGAATGGGCACCTCGGGATTCCTCTCGTGGCGCAGGGGAGGAATAGGGCCGCATCTAGTGTGGAGTCAGACAAATGCGCATTCCTTGCCAGTTGCCACAGGGATCTCAGGGTTGCTCTCAAAATTCACCTGGGGAGTAAGACCTCGTCTGGTGTTCAGACATGGAACATCGCTTTCTTCTCTAGTTGTAAAAGGGGTTTTCGGCCACAGTTGACTTGAATTTGTACCTGGAGATTGTCTTGAGAATGCTCGGGGAGTCAGGTCTTCACTCGTCTTGTGATCTGATACTCGAGGAAACATTTGGAACTGTGCAGTGGAATAAAACAATATCTCGAGGGATTGCGGACATCCGTGCCTTGTCCAATTGTGTTTTGAAATGCCGGGGACCCTCCCAGGGATCAAGGTCGTACCGGTCTTCTCCTATATTGTGATGGATGGTCCGGTTTCCATTTCAGACAAAATAGGGGAATAGACTCTCATGCGGAGTATAGAATTTAAAGCGGGGCACTTTGTAAGTTGTGTCAGGAAACTCGGTGTTCCTCTTGATGGGGCCAGGGGATACCGGTATAATTTTTGAGTCGCATAAAAGATGCTAAGTAACCTGTCGAGTTTCAAAGGGAATGTGGGATTTCTCTTGAGATTCTGCAACCGGGATGCTTTTGTGGTTTTCATCGAGGTGTGGCGGGAAGCTTGGTGTCCCCCTCAAATTGCGACGGGGATCTCAGGAAATTGCTCGTGTTGCTTCAGGGAAGTCAGGCCCCCCTTCTTGTTGGAAGGATACTTCGGGATTACTCTCGAACCATTAAATGGGAATAGGGCCTCATCTCGTTTTGTGTCCGTCAATTGTGTGCTCCTCTCCAGTGGGGACGGCTATGTTAGGGAAATTTTTGAGTGCCATGAAGGGTGTCAAGTACCCGTTCGAATTTCAAGTGGAAATGTGGGATTTCTCTTGAGATTCTGCAGCAGAAGAGTTCCTCATCTCGCATTGGTGGTGGAAACTGGAGGTTTTCTCGAGTTGCGGCGGAAAGCTTGGGGTTCCTCTCGAGTTGCGAAGGGGAACTCAGGAACTCTCTCGCGTTGTCCCAGGGAAGTTAGGTCTCCTTTCGTGTTGGAACAAGATCCTTGGGATTCCTCTCGAGGTTCGGTAGAGGAATAGGGCCGCATCTAGTGTTGTGTAGGTACATTGTGTGCTCCTCTTCCATGTGGATGGCTATGTCGAGGAAATTTTTGGGTCTTATAGTGGGTGTCAAGTATCCGTTTGAGTTTCAAGTGGGAATGTCGGTTTTCTCTTGTGAATTTCCAGCAGAAATATTCCTCAACTAGCATTGAGGGGATAATTTTGTGGTGTTTCTCGATTTGCGGCGGGAACCTTGGGGTTCTTCTCGTGTTGCCACGGGCACATCCAGAACTCCCTCGTGTTGCCCCAGGGAAGTCATGTCTCCTATTGTGTTGGAAGGTGCACCTCGGGATTCTTATTGCGGTGCAGCAGAGTAATAGAGCCGCATCTAGTGTGGAGTGTGTCAACTGTTCATTCCTTGTGAGTTGCACAGGGATCTCCGTGTTGCTCTCAAAATTCACCAGGGGAGTAAGACCTCGTCTGGTGTTCAGACATGGAACATCGCTTTCTTTTCGAGTTGTAAGAAGTGTTATAGGCCACAGTCGACTTGAATTTGTACCTGCAGTCTGTCTCGAGAATGCTCGGGGATACAGGTCTCCACTCGTCTTGTGACTTGATACTCGAAGATACATTTGGATCTGTGAAGTGGAATCAAACAATGTCTCAAGTGATCGGGGACATCCGTGCCTTATCCAATTGTGTTTTGAAACCACGGGGACCCTCCCAGTAATCAAGGTGGTTCCGGCCTCCTCTTACATTGCGATTGAAGTTCGTTTTCCATTTCAAACAAATCAGGGGAATAGACTCTCCTCCGGAATATAGAACTGGAAAACGGGGCACTTTGTCAGTTGAGGCAGGAAACTCGGTGTTCCTCTCATTTGGGTCTGGGTATGTCTGTGCAAATTTGAGTCACATAAAGGATGCTAAGTAACCTGTCGAGTTTCAAGGGGAATGTGGGATTTATCTTGAGAATCTGTAATGGGATTGTTCCTCATCTCGCATTGAGGGGAGAATTTTGTGGTTTTTCTCAAGTTGCAACAGGAAGCCTGGGGTCTCACTCGAGTTGCGACGGGGACCTCAGGAAATCGCTCTTGTTGCTTCAGGGAAGTCAGGTCCCCTATTTTGTTGGAAGGGGTAATTCGGGATTACACTCGAGCCATTATATGGGAATAGGGCCTCTTCTCGAGGTGAGTCCATAAAGTGTGTTCTCCTCTCCAATGGGGACGGCTGTGTGAGGGTACTTTCTGAGTCACATAAAGGGTGTCAAGTACCCTTTTGCCTTTCAAGCGGTAATGTGGGATTTCTCTTGAGATTCTGCAGCAGAAAATTCCTCATCTCGCATTGATGGTGGACCCTAACCTGGTAGTTTTTCTCGAGTTGCGGGGGAAAGTTGGGGTTCCTCTCGATTTGCAACGGGGAGCTCAGGAACTCACTCGCCTTGTCCCAGGGAAGTAAGGTCTCCTTTCGTGTTGGAAGGAGATCCTCGGGATTCCTCTCCAGGTGCGGTAGAGGAATAGGGCCACATCTAGTGTTGTGTAGGTAAATTGTGTGCTCTTCTTCCATGTGGACGGCTATGTCGAGTCAGTTTTTGGGCCGCATAGTGGGTGTCAAGTATCTGTTTGAGTTTCAAGCGGTAATGAGGGCTTTCTCTTGTGACTCTCCAGCAGATAATTTCCTCATCTCACATTGAGGGGTAATTTTGTGGTGTTTCTCGAGTTGTGGCGGGAAGTTGGGGTTCTTCTCGAGTTGTAATTGGACCTCCGGAACTCCCTCGTGTTGCCCCAGGGAAGTCATGTCTTCTATCGTGCTTGAAGGGGCACCTCGGGATTCTTCTCGTAGCACAGCAGAGGAATAGTGCTGCATCTAGTGTGCAGTCGGTCAGCTGTGGGTTCCTTGCCAGTTGCCACATGGATCTCATGGTTTCTCTCAAATTTCACCTGGGGAGTAAGATCTTGTCTCCTGTTCACACATGAAACATTGCTTTCTTCTCGAGTTGTACAAAAAGGTGTTTTATGCCACAGTCGACTTGAATTTGTACCTGGGTTTGTATAGAGAATGCTCAGGGAGTCAGGTCTCCACTCGTCTTTTGAGTTGGTACTGGAGGATACATTTGGATCTGTGCAGTGGAATCAGACAATATCTCGAGTGATTGGGGATATCCGTGCCTTTTCCACTTGTGTTTTGAAACCCTGGGACCCTCTCAGGAATCAAGGTGGTACCGGCCTCCTCCTACATTGCCATGGAAGGTCCGGTTTCCATTTCAGAGAAATCAGGGGAATAGACTCTCATCTGGATTATAGAACTGGAAAACGGGGACCTTTGTCAGTTGTGGAAGGAAACTCGGTATTCCTCTCGATTGGGGCTGGGTATGCCAGTGTAATCTTTGAGTCGCATAAAGGATTCTAATTAACCTCTCGAATTTCAAGGGCGAATGTGGGATTTCTCTTGAGAATGTGCAACGCAAATGTTCCTCATCTCGCATTGAGGGGATAATTTTGTGGTTTTTCTCGAGTTGTGGCGGAAAGTTTGGGGTCCCACTCGAGTTGAGACGTGGAACTCATGAAATCGCTTATGTTTCTTCAGGGAAGTCAGGTCCCCTCTTTTGTTGGAAGGGGAATGTTGGGATTACTCTAGAGCCATTAAATGGGAATAGGGCCTCATCTCTAGTAGAGTCTGTCAATTGTGTGCTCCTTTCCAGTGGGGACGGCTATGTTAGGGAACTTTTGAGTCGCAAAAACGGTGTCAGTTCCCGTCCAAGTTTCAAGCGTGAATGTGGGATTTCTCTTGAGATTCTTCAGCAGAAAAGTTCCTCATCTCGCATTGATGGTGGAACCTGGTAGTTTTACCGAGTTGCGGCGGATAACTTGGGGTTCCACTCAAGTTGCGACAGGGAACTCAGGAACTCGCTTGTGTTGTCCCAGGGAAGTTAGGTCTCCTTTCGTGTTGGAAGGAGAACCTCGGGATTCTATTCGAGGTGCGGTAGAGGAATAATGCCGCATCTAGTTTTGTGAACGTAAATTGTGTGCTCCTCTTCCATGTGGACGGCTATGTGGAGGAAGTTTTGGGGGTCACATAATGGGTGTCAAGTACCTGTTCGAGTTTCAAGCGGGAATGTGGGGTTTAACTTGTGACTCAGCAGCAGAAAATTTCCTCATCTCGCATTGAGGGGATAATTTTTGTTGTTTCTCGAGTTACGACCAGAAGCTTGGGGTTCTTCTCGAGTTGCGACTGGGACCTTCTGAATTCCCTATTCTTGCCCCAGGGAAGTCATGTCTCCTATCCTGTTGGAAGCAGGAACCTCAGGAATCCTCTCGCGGCGCAACAGAGGAATAGGGCCGCATCTAGTTTGTAATCGGTCAATTGTGCATTCCTTGCCAGTTGCCACAGGGATCTCGGGGTTGCTTTCAAAATTCACCAGGGGAGTAAGACCTCGTCTGGTGTTCAGACATGGAACAGCGCTTTATTCTCGAGTTGTAAAAGGTGTTTTAGGCCTCAGTCGACTTAAATTTGTACCTGGAGATTGTCTCGAGAATGCTCGGGGAGTCAGGGCTCCACTCGTCTTGTGAGTTGATACTCGAAGATACATTTGGATCTGTGCAGTGGAATCAAACAATATCTCGAGAGATTGGGGACATCCGTGCCTTGTCCATTTGTGTTTTGAAACCCCGGGGACCCTCTGAAGAATCAAGATGGTTCCGACCTCCTCCTACATTGCGATGGAAGGTCTGATTTCCATTTCAGAGAAATCAGGGGAATAGACTCTCCTCCGGAATATAGAACTGGAAAACAGGGCACTTTGTCAGTTGTGACAGCAAACTCGCTGTTCCTCTCGATTCGGTCTGGGTATGGCGGTGTTTTTTTTGAGTCCCATAAAGGATGCTAAGTAACCTGTCGAGTTTCAGGGGAGAATGTGGGATTTCTCTTGAGTATCTGCAACGCAAATGTTCCTCATCTAGCATTGAGGGGATAATTTTGTGGTTTTTCTCGAGTTGCGGCTGGAAATTTTGGGTCCCACTCGAGTTGCGACATGGACCTCAGGAAATCGTTCTTGTTGCTTCAGGGAAGTCAGGTCCCCTTTTGTGTTGGAAGGGGAACTTTGGGATTACGGTCGAGCCATTAAATGTGAATAGGGCCTCATCTCGAATTGAGTCCGTCAATTGTGTGCACCAATCCAGTGGGAACGGATATGTTAGGGAACCTTTTTAGTCGCAAAAACGGTGTCAAACACCCTTTCGAGTTTTAAGCAGGAATGTGGGATTTCTCTTGAGATTCTGCAGCAGAAGTGTTCCTCATCTCGCATTGATAGTGGAACCTGGTAGTTTTTCTCGAGTTGCCGTGGATAGCTTGTGGTTCCTCTCGAGTTGCGACGGGGAACTCAGGAACTCGCTCGCATTGTCCCAGGGAAGTTAGGTCTCCTTGTGTGTTGGAAGGAGAACCACAGGATTCCTCTCATGGTGCAGTAGATGAAAAGGGCCACATCTAGGGTTGTGTAGGATAACTGTGTGCTCCTCTTCCATGTGGGTGGCTATGCCGAGGAATTTTTTCAGTCGATTAATGTGTGTCAAGTACCCGTTCTAGTTTCAAGCGGGAATGTGGGGTTTCTCTTGTGACTCTCCAGCAGAAAATTCCTCATCTCGTATTGAGTGGATAATTTTGTGGTGTTTCTCGAATTACGGCCAGAAGCATAGGGTTCTTCTCGAGTTGCAACACTGACCTTGGAAACTCCCTCTGTTGCCCATGGGAAGTCATGTTTCTTATCGTTTTCGAATGGGCACCTCGGGATTCGTCTCGTGGTGCCACAGAGGAATAGGGCTGCATCTGGTGCAGAGTCGGTCATCTGTGCATTCTTTGCCAGTTGCCTCAGGGATCTTGGGGTTGCTCTCAAAATTCACCTGGGGAGTAAGACCTCGTCTCGTGTTCACACATGGAACATCGCTTTCTTCTCGAATTGTAAAAAGCGTATTAGGACACAATAGACTTGAATTTGTACCTGCAGACTGTCTCGAGAATGTTCAGGGAGTGAAGGTTCCAATCGTCTTGTGAGTTGATAATCGAGGATACATTTGGATCTGTGCAGTGGAATCAAACAATATCTCGAGAGGTTGGGTACATCCGTGCATTGTCCAATTATATTTTGAAACCCCGGGGACCCTCCCAGGAATCAAGGTCTATCCGTCCTCCTCCTACATTGTGATGGATGGTCCAGTTTCTATTTCAGACAAATCAGAGGAATGGACTCTCATGGGTAATATAGACCTGGAAAACTGGGCACTTTGTCAGCTGTGGCAGGAAACTCGGTGTTCGTCTCAATTCGGGCTCGGTATGGTGGTGTAATTTTTTAGTCCCATAAAGGATGTTAAGTAACCTGTCGAGTTTCAAGGGGGAATGTGGGATTTGTCTTGAGAATCTGCAAAGGAAAAGTTCCTCATCTAGCATTGAGTGGATAATTTTGTGGTTTTTCTCGAGTTGCGGCGGGAAGCTTGGGGTCCCACTCGAGTTCCGACATGGACCTCAGGAAATCACTCGTGTTGCTTCAGGGAAGTCACGTCCCCTTTTGTGTTGGAAGGGGAACTGTGGGATTACACTCGAGCCATTAAATGGGAATAGGGCCTCATCTCGAGTTGATTCCGTCATTTGTGTGCTCCTCTCCAGTGGGAAAGGTTATATTAAGGAACCGTTTTAGTCGCATAAAGGGTGTCAAATACCCGTTCGAGTTTCAAGCGTGAATGTCAGATTTCTCTTGAGATTCTGCAGCAGAAGTGTCCCTCATGTCACATTGATAGTGGAACCTGGTAGTTTTTCTCGAGTTGCAGCAGATAGCATGGCGTTCCTCAAGAGTTGCGACGGGGAACTCAGGAACTCACTCGCATTGTCCCAGGGAAGTTTGGTCTCCTTTTGTGCTGGAAGGAGTACCTTGGGATTCCTCTCGAGGTGCGGTAGAGGAATAGGGCTGCATCTAGTGATGTTTAGGTTAATTGTGTGGTCCTCTCCCATGTGGACGGTTATGTTGAGGAAGTTTTTGGGGTCTCATAATGGGTGTCCATTACCCGTTCGAGTTTCAAGAGGGAATGTGGGCTTTCTCTTGTGACTCTCTGGCAGAAAATTTCCTCATATCACATTGAGGGGATAATTTTGTGGTGTTTCTCGAGTTGTGGCGGAAAGCTTGGGGTTCTTCTCCAGTTGCAACTGGGACCTCCAGAACTCCCTCTTGTTTACCCAGGGAAGTCATGTCTGCTATCGTACTTAAAGGGGCACCTCGGGATTCCTCTTGCGGTGCAGCAGAGAAATAGGGCCGCATCTAGTGTGGAGTCGGTAATCTGTGCATTCCTTGCTAGTTGCCACAGGTATCTCGTGGTTGCTCTCAAAATTCACCTGGGAAGTAAGACCTCGTCTCTTGTTCAGACATGGAACATAGCTTTTTTCTCGAGTTGTAAAAGGTGTTTTAAGCCACAGTCGACTTGAATTTGTACCTGGAGTTTGTATCGAGAATGCTCATGGAGTCAGGCCTCCACTCGTCTTGCAAGTTGGTACTCGAGTATACATTTGGATCTCTGCAGTGAAATCAAACAATATCTCGATTGACTGGGGACAGCCGTGCCTTATCCAATTGTGTTTTGAAACCCCGAGGACCCTCCCAGGAATCAAGGTCATACCGGAATCCTCCTACATTGCCATGGACGTTCCGGTTTCCATTTCAGAGAAATCGGGGAATAGACTTTCTTCCGGATTATAGAACTGGAAAACAGGGCACTTTGTCAGTTGTGGCAGGAACCATGATGTTCCTCTCGATTGGGGCTGGGTATGCAGATGTAATTTTTGAGTCTCATAAAGGATGCTAAGTAACGTCTCGAGCTTCAAGGGAGAATGTGGAATTTCTCTTCAGAATCTGCAACTGAAATGTTCCTCATCTCGCACTGAGGGATAATTTTGTGTTTTTTCTCGAGTTGCGGTGGGAAGCGTGGGGTCCCACTCGAGTTGCGACAGGGACCTCCGGAAATCGGTCGTGTTGCTTCAGGGAAGTCACGTCCCCTTTTGTGTTGGGAGGTGAACATCGGGATTACTCTCGAGCCATTCAATGGAAATAGGGCCTCATCTCGAGTTGAGTCCGTCAATTGTGTGCTCCTCTCCAGTGGGGAAGGCTATGTTAAGGAACTTTTGAGTCCTATAAAGGGTGTCAAGTACCCTTTCGAGTTTCAACCGGGAATGTGATATTTCTCTTGAGATTCTGCAGCCAAAACTTACTCATCTCGCATTGATGGTGGAACCTGGTAGTTTATCTCGAGCTGCGGCGGATAGCTTAGGGTTCCTCTCGTGTTGCGACGGGGTACGCAGGAACTCGCTCGTGTTGTCCCTGGGAAGTTAGGTCTCCTTTCGTGTTGGAAGGAGAACCTCCGGATTCTACTCGAGGTGTGGTAGAGGAATAGGGCCACGTCTAGTGTTGTGAACGTAAATTGAGTGCTCCTCTTCCATGTTGATGGCTATGTCGAGGAAGTTTTTTGGTCGCATAATGAGTGTCAAGTACCCGTTTGAGTTTAAGGGTAGGAATGTGTGGTTTATATTGTGATTATCCAGCAGAAAATTCCTCATCTCGCATTGAGGGGATAATTTTGTGTTGGTTCTCGAGTTACGGCCAGAAGCTTGAGGTTCTTCTTGAGTTGCGACGGGGACCTCCCGAAGTCCCTCCTGTTGTCCCAAGGAAGTCATGTCTCCTATTGTGTTGGAAGGGGCACTCCGGGATTCCTCTCGCAGCGCAGCAGAGGAATAGGGCTGCATCTAGTTTGTAATCGGTCAACTGTGCATCCTTGCCAGTTGCCACAGGGATCTCGGGGTTGCACTCAAAATTCACCTGGGGAGTAAGACCTCATCTCGTGTTCAGACATGGAACATCACATTCTTCTCGAGTTGTAAAGGTGTTTTAGGCCACAGTCGACTTGAATTTGTACCTGGTGTTTGTATCGAGAATGCTCGGGGAGTCAGGGCTCCACTCATCTTGTGAGTTTGTACTCGAGGATACATTGGGATCTGTGCAGTGGAATCAAACAATATCTCGAGTGACTGGGGATATCCGTGCCTTGTCCAGTTGTGTTTTGAAACCCCGGGGACCCTCCCAGGAATCAAGGTGGTTCCGGCCTCCTCCTACATTGCAATGGAATGTCCGGTTTCAATTTCAGACAAATCAGGGGAATAGACAGACTCTCATCCGGAATATAGAACTGGAAAATGGGGCACTTTGCCAGTTGTGGCAGGAAACTCATTGTTCCTCTCGATTGGGGCTGGGTATGCCGGTGTAATTTTTGAGACACATAAAGGATGCTAAGTAACCTGTCGAGGTTCAAGCGGGAATGTGCGATTTCTCTTGAGAATCTGCAACAGAAATGTTCCTCATCTTGCATTGAGTGGATAAACTTATGGTTTTTCTCTAGGTGCAGTGGGAAGCTTGGGGTCCCACTCGAGTTGCGACGTGGACCTCAGGAAATCGCTCATGTTGCTTCAGGGAAGTCAGGTCCCCTTTTGTGTTGGAAGGGGAATCTCGGGATTACTCTCGAGCCATTAAATTTTATTAGGGCCTCAACTCGAATTGAGTCTCTCAATTGTGTGTCCTCTCCATTTGGGATGGCTATGTTAGGGAACTTTTTGACTCACATAAAGGGTGTCAAGTACCCATTCGAGTTTCAAGCGGGAATGTGGGATTTCTCTTGAATTCTGCAGCCAAAAAATTCCTCATTTCACATTGATGGTGGAACCTGGTAGTTTTTCTCGAGTTGCGGCGGAAAGCTTTGGATTCCTCTCGAGTTGCTATGGAGAACGCAGGAACTCACTCGCGTTGTCCCAGCTAAGTTAGGTCTCCTTTAGTGTTGGAAGGGAAACTTCGGGATTACGGTCGAGCGGGATTACGGTCGAGCCATTAAATGTGAATAGGGCCTCATCTCGAGTTGAGTCCGTCAATTGTGTGCTCCACTCCAGTGGGAACGGATATGTTAGGGAACTTTTTTAGTTGGAAAAACGGTGTCAAATACCCTTTCAAGTTTTAAGCGGGAATGTGGGATTTCTCTTGAGATTCTGCAACAGAAGTGTTCCTCATCTCGCATTGATAGTGGAACCTGGTAGTTTTTCTCGAGTTGCGGCAGATAGCTTGGGGTTCCTCTCGAGTTGCAACGGGGAATTCAGGAACTCACTCGCGTTGTCCCAGGGAAGTTAGGTCTCCTTTTGTGCTGGAAAGAGAACCTTGGGATTCCTCTCGAGTTGCGGTAGAGGAATAGGGCAGCATCTAGTGATGTTTAGGTTAATTGTGTGCTCCTCTCCCATGTGGTCGGCTATGTCGAGGAAGTTTTGTGGTCGCATAATGGGTGTCCATTACCCGTTCGAGTTTCAAGAGGGAATGTGGGCTTTCTCTTGTGACTCTCCAGCAGAAAATTTCCTCAAATCACATTGAGGAGATAATTTTGTGGTGTTTCTCGAGTTACAGTCGGAAGCTTGGGGTTTTTCTCAAGTTGCGACTGGGACCTCGGGAACTCCCTCGTGTTGCCCATGGGAAGTCATGTCTCCTATCATTTTCGAATGGGCACCTCGGATTCCTCTCGTGGCAACACAGAGGAATAGGGCCTCATCTAGTGTGGAGTCGGTAATCTGTGCATTCCTTGCCAGTTGCCACAGGGATCTCGGGGTTGCTCTCAAAATTCACCTCGTTTCATGTTCCGACATGGAACATCGCTTTCTTCTCGAGTTGTAAAAGGTTTTTTAGGACACAGTCGACTTGAATTTGTACCTGCAGACTGTCTCGAGAATGCTAGGGGAGTGAGGGTTCCAATCATCTTGTGAGTTGATACTCGATGATACATTTGGATCTGTGCAGTGGAATCAAACAATATCTCGAGAGGTTGGGGACATCCCTGTATTGTCCAATTGTGTTTTGAAACCCCGGGGACCCTCCCAGGAATCAAGGTCTATCTGTCCTCCTCCTACATTGCGATGGAAGGTCCGGTTTCCATTTCAGACAAATCAGGGGAATAGACACTCTTGCGTATTATAGAACTGGAAAACAGGGCACTTTGTCAGCTGTGGCAGGAAACTCGGTGTTCCTCTCAATTCGGGCTCAGTATGGTGGTGTAATTTTTGAGTCCCGTAAAGGATGTTAAGTAACCTGTCAAGTTTCAAGGGGGAATGTGGGATTTTTCTTGAGAATCTCCAACGGAAAAGTTCCTCATCTAGCATTGAGTGGATAATTTTGTGGTTTTTCTCGAGTTGCGGCGGGAAGCTTGGGGTCCCACTCGAGTTCCGACGTGGACCTCAGGAAATCGCTCACGCTGCTTCAGGGAAGTCAGGTCGCCTTTCGTATTGGAAGGGTAACTTCGGGATTACACTCGAGCCATTAAATGGGAATAGGGCCTCATCTCGAGTTGATTCCTTCAGTTGTGTGCTCCTCTCCATTTGGGACGGCTATGTCAGGGAACTTTTTGCATCGCATAAAGGGTGTCAAGTACCCATTCGAGTTTCAAGTAGGAATGTGGGATTTCTCTTGAGATTCTTCAGCAGAAAAGTTCCACATCTAGCATTTATGGTGGAACCTGGTAGTTTTTCTCGACTTGCGGCGGAAAGCTTTGGATTCCTCTCGAGTTGCGACACAGAATGCAGGAACTCACTCGCGTTGTCCCAGGGAAGTTCAGTTCAGTTCAGTTCAGTAGCTCAGTCGTGTCCGACTCTCCGCGACCCCATGAATCACAGCACGCCAGGCCTCCCTGTCCATCACCAACTCCCGGAGTACACTCAAACTCATGTCCACAGAGTCGGTGATGCTATCCAGCCATCTCATTCTCCGTCGTCCCCTTCTCCTCCCGCACCCAACCTTTCCCAGTATCAGAGTCTTTTCCAGTGAGTCAACTCGTCACATGAGGTGGCCAAATTATTGCAGTTTCAGCTTTAGCATCAGTCCCTCCAATGAACATCCAGGATTGATCTCCTTTAGAATGGACTGGTTGGATCTCCTTGCAGTATAAGGGACTCTCAAGAGTCTTCTCCAACACCACAGTTCAAAAGCATCGATTCTTCGGCGATCAGCTTTCTTCACAGTCCAACTCTCACATCCATACATGACCACGGGAAAAACCATTGCCTTGACTAGACGGACCTTGGTTGGAAAAGTAATGTCTCTGCTTTTTAATATACTATCAAGTTTGGTCATAACTTTCCTTCCAAGGAGCAAGCGTCTTTTAATTTCATGGCTGCAATCAGCATCTGCAGTGATTTTGGAGCCCCAAAAAATAAAGTCTGACACTGTTTTCACTGTTTTTCCTTCTATTTCCCATGAAGTGATGGGACCAGATGCCATGATCTTTGCTTTCTGAATGTTGACCTTCAAGCCAACCTTTTCACTCTACTCTTTCACTTTCATCAGGAGGCTTTTGAGTTCCTCTTCACTTTCTGCCATAAGGGTAGTGTCATCTGCATATCTGAGGTTATTGATATTTCTCCCAGCAATCTTGATTCCAGCTTGTGCTTCTTCCAGCCCAGCGTTCCTCATGATGTACTCTGCATAGAAGTTAAATAAGCAAGGTGACAATATACAACCTTGATGTACTCCTTTTCCTATTTGGAACCAGTCTGTTGTTCCATGTCCAGTTCTAACTGTTACTGATCGACACAATCAAAGGATTTGGCATAGTCAATGAAGCAGAAATAGATGTTTTTCTGAAACTCTCTTGCTTTCTCCATGATCCAGTGGATGTTGGCAATTTGATCTCTGGTGCCTCTGCCTTTTCTAAAACCTGCTTGAACATCTGGGAGTTCACGGTTTACATACTGCTGAAGTCTGGCTTGGAGAATTTTGAGCATGACTTTACTAGCATGTGAGATGAGTGCAATTGTGCGGTAGTTTGAGCATTCTTTGGCATTGCCTTTCTCTGGGATTGGAATGAAGACTGACCTTTTCCAGTCCTGTGGCCAGCGCTGTTTTCCAAATCTGCTGGCATATTGAGTGCAGCACTTTCACAGCATCATCTTTCAAGACTTGAAATAGCTCAACTGGAATTCCATCACCTCCACTAGCTTTGTTAGTAGTGATGCTTTCTAAGGCCCACTTAACTTCACATTCCAAGATGTCTGGTGCTAGGTCAGTGATCACGTTATTGTGACTATCTTGGTCACGAAGATCTTTTTTGTACAGTTCTTCTGTGTATTCCTGCCACCTCTTCTTAATATCTTCTGCTTCTGTTAGGTCCGTACCATTTCTGTCCTTTATCGAGCCCATCTTTGCATGAAATATTCCCTTGGAATCTCCCAGGAAAGTTAGGTCTCCTTTTTTGTTGGAGTGAGAACCTTGGGATTCCTCTCGAGGTGCGGTAGAGGAATAGGGCCGCATCTAGTGTTGTGTACGTCAATTGTGTGCTCCTCTTCCATGTGGACGGCTATGTTGAGGAAGTTTTTGGGTCGCATAATGGGTGTCAAGTACCTGTTCTAGTTTCACGCGGCAATGTGCGGTTTCTCTTGTGACTCTCCAGCAGAAAATTTCCTCATCTCGCATTGAGGGAATAATTTTGTGGTGTTTCTCGAGTTGGGGCAGGAAGCTTGGGGTTCTTCTCGAGTTGCGACAGGGACCTCCGGAACTCCCTCATGTTTCCCCAGGGAAGTCAAGTCTCCTATTGTACTGGAAGGGACACCTCGGGATTCCTCTTGCGGCGCAGCAGAGGAATAGGGCCGCATCTAGTGTGGAGTCGGTCAACTGTGCATTCCTTGCCAGTTGCCACAGGGATCTCGGGGTTGCTCTCAAAATTCACCTGGGCAGTAAGACCTCGTCTCGTGTTCAGACATGGAACATCGCTTTCTTCTCGAGGTGTAAAAGGTGTTTTAGGCCACAGTCGACTTGAATTTGTACCTGTAGTTTGTATCGAGAATGCTCGGGGGTCAGGTCTCCACTCGTCTTCTGAGTTGTTACTCGAGGATACATTCGGATCTGTGCAGTGAAATCAAACAATATCTCGAGTGATTGGGGACATCCGTGCCTTGTCCAATTGTGTTTTGAAACCAGGGCATCTTCCCAGGATTCAAGGTGTTTCCGACCTTCTCCTACATTGCGATGGAAGGTCCAGTTTCCATTTCAGACAATCAGGGGAATAGACTCTCATCCCGAATATAGAACTGGAAAACAGGGAACCTTGTCAGTTGTTGCAGGAAACTCCGTGTTCCTCTCCATTGGGACTGGGTATGCCGGTGGAGTATTTGAGTCACATAAAGGATGCTAAGTAACCTGTCGATTTTCAAGCTGGGAAGTGTGATTTTTCTTGAGAATCTGCAACGGAAATGTTCCTCGTCTCGCATTGAGGGGATAATTTTGTGGTTTCTCTCGAGTTGCGGCTGGAAATTTTGGGTCCCACTCGAGTTGCGACATGGACCTCAGGTAATCGTTCGTGTTGCTTCAGGGAAGTCAGGTCCCCTATTGTGTTGGAAGGGGAACTTCGGGATTACTCTTGAGGCATTAAATGGGAATAGAGGCTCATCTCGAGTTGAGTCCATCAGTTGTGTGCTCCTCTCCAGTGGGGACGGCTATGTTAGGGAAATTTTGTGTCCTATAGTGTATCAAGTACCCGTTCGAGTTTCAAGCAGGAATGTGGGATTTCTCTTGAGATTCTGCAGCCGAAAACTTTCTCATCTCGCATTGATGATGGAACATGGTAGTTTTTCTCGAGTTGCGGCGGATAGCTTGGGGTTCCTCTCGATTTGCGACAGGGAACGCAGAAACTGGCTCGTGTTTTCCCTGAGAAGTTAGGTCTTCTTTCGTGTTAGAATGAGAACCTTGTGATTCTACTCGAGGTCCGGTAGAGGAATAGGGCCACATCTAGTGTTGTGAACGTAAATTGTGTGCTCCTCTTCCATGTGGACGGCTATGTCGAGGATGTTTTTGGGTCGCATAATGAGTGTTAAGTACCCGTTCGAGTTTAAGGGCACGAATGTATGGTTTTTATTGTGACTCTCCAGCAGAAAATTTCCTCAAATCACATTGAGGGGATAATTATTTGGTGTTTCTCGAGTTGTGGCGGGAAGCTTGGGGTTCTTCTCGAGTTGCGACTGGGACCTCCGGAACTCCCTCGTGTTTCCCCATGGAAGTCATGTGTGCTGGAAGATTGTAGTTCCTCACGAGCTGTGACAGTGACATCAGAACTTAGCTCTTTTTACTTCAGGGAGGTCAGTTCACCTTTCTTGTTGCAAGGAGATCTTCGGAATTACACTCGAAGTGTAGAATGGGAATAGGACCTCATCTAAAATTGAGTCCATAAATTGTGTTCTCCTCTCCAGTGGGGACAGCTATGTCAAGGTATGTCTTTGGTCGCTTATAGTGTGTCAAGTCGGGTTCGGGTTTCAAGCGGGAATGTGTGATTTCTCTTGAGACTCTGCATGGTAAATTTTCCTCATCTCACCTTGAGTGCAGAATCTTGTGGTTTTTCTCGAGTTGCAGCGAGAAGCTTGCGCTCCTTCTCAAGTTGCGCCAGGGAACTCCGGAAATCTCTCATGTTGTCCCAGGGACGTCAGGTCTCCAATCGTGTTGGAAGGGGAACCTCGGGATTCCACTCGCGGCGTGGAATGTGATTTGGGTCTCATCTTGTGTTGAGTATGTTAGTTGTGTGCTCCTCTCCAGTGGGGATGGCTTAGTCAGGGAAATTTTTTTGTCACAGAAAGGGTTTCAGGTATCCTTTCGAGTTTCAGGCGGGAATGTGTGATTTCTCTTGAGACTCTGCAGCAGAAATATTCCACATCTCGCATTGAGGGGAGAATCTTGTGGTTTTTCTTGAGTTGCGGCTGGAAGCTTGGGGTCCCTTTCTGTTTGCAACTGGGATCTCAGGCACTCCCTCGTGTTGCCCCAGGGAAGTCCGGTCTCCTTTCCTATTGGAAAGGGTACTTCGAGATTTCTCTTTAGATGTGGAATGTGAATTGGGCCTCATTTAGAAATGAGTCCGTTAATTGTGTGCTCCTCTCCAGTGGGGACGGCTTAGTAAGGGTCCTTTTTGTGTCGCAGAAATGGTGTCAATTACCCGTTTGAGCTTAAGTGGGAATGTGGGATTTCTATTGAGACTCTGCAGCAGAAATATTCCTCATCTCGCATTGACGGGAGAATCTTGTGGTTTTTCTTGTGTTGCGGCTGGAAGGTTGGGGTCCCTTTCCGGTTGCGACGGGGATCTCAGGAACTAGCTCGTCTTGACCAAGGCAATTCAGGTCTCCTTTCCCTTTGGAATGGGTACTTTGGGATTTCTCTCGAGGCGTGCAATGTGAATTGGCACTTATCTAATTCAGTTCATTTCAGTTCAGTCACTCAGTTGTGTCTGACGCTTAGCGACCCAATGAACCACAGCACGCCAGGCATCCCTGTCCATCACCAACTCCCGGAATTCACTCACACTCATGTCCACAGAGTCGGTGATGCCATCCAGCCATCTCATTCTCTGTCGTCCCCAACTCCTCCTACCCCCAATCGCTCCCTGCATCAGAGTCTTTTCCAGTGAGTCAACTTGTCGCATGAGGTGGCCAAAGTATTGGAGTTTCAGCTTTAGCATAAATCCTTCCAATGAATACCCAAGATTGATCTCCTCTAGAATGGAATGGTTGGATCTCCTTGCAGTCCAAGGGACTCTCAAGAGTCTTCTCCAGCACCACAGTTCAAAAGCATCAATTCTTCAGCACTCAGCTTTCTTCACAGTCCAACTCTCACATCCATACATGACCACGGGATAAACCATAGCCTTGACTAGACGGACCTTGGTTGGCAAAGTAATGTCTCTGCTTTTTAATATGCTATCTAAGCTGGTCATAAGTTTCCTTCCAAGAAGTAAGCTTCTTTTAATTTCTTGGCTGCAGTCATAATCCGCAGTGATTTTGGAGCCCAAAAAAATAAAGTCTGACACCGTTAGCACTGTTTCCCCATCTATTCCCAAAGAAGTGATGGGACCAGATGCCATGATCTTCCTTTTCTGAATGTTGAGCTTCAAGCCAACCTTTTCACTCTCCTCTTTCACTTTCATCAAGACGCCTTTGAATTCCTCTTCACTTTCTGACATAAGGGTGGTGCCATCTGCATATCTGAGGTTATTGATATTTCTCCCAGCAATCTTGATTCCAGCTTGTGCTTCTTCCAGCCCAGCTTTCCTCATGATGTACTCTGCATATAAGTTAAATGTGCAGGGTGACAATATACGATCTTGATGTACTCCTTTTCCTATTTGGAACCAGTCTGTTGTTCCATGTCCAGTTCTAACTGTTGCTTCCTGACCGGCATACAGGTTTCTCAAGAGGCAGGTCAGGTGGTCTGGGATTCCCATCTCTTTCAGAATTTTCCACAGTTTATTGTGATCCACACAGTCAAAGGCCTCGTCATAATCAATGAAGCAGAAATAGATATTTTTCTGGAACTCTCTTGCTTTCTCCATAATCCAGCGGATGTTGGCAATTTGATCTCTGGTGCCTCTGCCTTTTCTAAAACCTGCTTGAACATCTGGAAGTTCACGATTCACATATTGCTGAAGCTTAGCTTGGAGAATTTTGAGCATGACTTTACTAGCGTGTGAGATGAGTGCAAATGTGGGGTAGTTTGAGCATTCTTTGGCTTTGCCTTTCTTTCGGATTGGAATGAAGACTGAACTTTTCCAGTCCTGAGGGCATTGCTGAGTTTTCCAAATTTGCTGGCATATTGAGTGCAGCACTTTCACAGCATCATCTTTCAGGATTTGAAATAGCTCAACTGGAATTCCATCACCTCCACTAGCTTTGTTCGTCATGATGGTCTCTAAGGCCCACTTGACTTCACATTCCAAGATGTCTGGCTCCAGGTGAGTGATCACGCCATCATGATTATCTGGGTCGTGAAGATCTTTTTTGTACAGTTCTTCTGTGTATTCTTGCCACCTCTTCTTAATATCTTCTGCTTCTGTTAGGTCCATACAATTTCTGTCCTTTATCGAGCGCATCTTTGCATGAAATGTTCCCTTGAAAACTCTAATTTTCTTGATAAGATCTCCTGCTTTTCCTATTCTGTTGTTTTCCTCTATTTCTTTGCATTGATCGCTGAGGAAGGCTTTCTTATCTCTCCTTGCTATTCTTTGGAACTCTGCATTCAGATGCTTATATCTTTCCTTTCCTCCTTTACTTTTCGCTTCTCTTCTTTTCACAAGTATTTGTAAGGCCTCCTCAGACAGCCATTTTGCTTTTTTGCATTTCTTTTCCATGGGGATGGTTTTGGTCCCTGTCTCCTGTATACTGTCATGAACCTCCGTCCAGAGTTCATCAAGCACTCTATCTATCAGATCTAGACCCTTAAATCTATTTCTTACTTCCACTGTATAATCATAAGGGATTTGATTTAGGTCATATCTGAATGGTCTAGTGGTTTTCCCTACTTTCCTCAATTTAAGTCTGAATTTGGCAATAAGGAGTTCATGATCTGAGCCACAGTCAGCTCCTGGTCTTGTTTCTGCTAAGTTTATACAGCTTCTCCATCTTTGGCTGCAAAGAATATAATCATTCAGATTTCGGTGTTGACCATCTGGTGAGGAGACGGCATCTCTCGCATCAGGGGACTCATCTAGAGATGAGTTCAAAAATTGTGTTCTCCTCTCCAGTGGGGACAGCTATGTCAAGGAATGTCTTGGGTCGCTTATAGTGTGTCAAGTCCTGGTTCGAGTTTCAAGCGAAAATGTGGGATTTCTCTTGAGACTCTGCAGGGGAAATTTTCCTCATCTCACCTTGAGTGAAAAATCTTGTGGTTTTTCTCAAGTTGCGGCGGGAAGCTTTAGGGCCTCCTAGAGTTGTGACGGGGACCTCAGGAACTCGCTTGTGTTGCCCCAGGGAAGTCATGTCTCCATTCGTTTTGGTAGGGGAACTTCGGGATTCCTCTCGAGGCGTGGAATGGGAATAGGGCCTCATGTAATGTTGAGTCCATAAAGTGTGTTCTCTTCTTAAGAGGGGACAGCTATGTCAGGGAATGTCTTGAGTCGCATAAAGGGTGTCATGTACCCATTCGTGTTTCAAGCAGAAATGTGGGATTTCTCTTTAGACACTGCAGGGGAAATTTTCCTCATTTCACCTTGAGTGCAGAATCTTGTGCTTTTTCTCGAGTTGTGGTGGGAAGCTTGGGGTCCTTCTCGAATTACGAGAGGACTTCAGTAACTCGCTTGTTTTGCCCGAGGGAAGGCAGGTCTCCTTTCGTGTTGGAAGGGAAACTTCGGTATCATTCTCGAGGCGTCGAAAGGGAATTGGAAGTCATCTAGAGATGAGTCCGTAAAGTGTTTGCTCCTCTCCAGTAGGGACGGCTTAGTCAGGGAAATTTTTGTTGCCGAAAGGGTGTCAAGTGCCAGTTCGAATTTCCAGCGGTAATGTGGCATTTCCCTTGAGACATCATAGCAGAAAATTCCTCATTTCGCATTGATGGGGGAATCTTGTGGTTTTTCTCGAGTTGCAGCGGGAAGCTTGGGATCTTTCTCGAAATGCGACAGTGACCAGAGAACCTAGCACTTTTTACTTCAGGGAGGTCAAGTCACCTTTCTTGTTGCAAGGAGAGCTTCGGGATTACACTCTAGGGATAGAATGGGAATAGGGCCTCATATAAAATTGAGTCCATAAATTGTGCTCTCCTCTCCAGTGGGGACAGCTATGTCAAGGAATGTCTTGTGTCACATATCGCGTGTCAAGTCCCGGTTCGAGTTTCCAGCGGGAATGTGCGATTTCTCTTGAGTCTCTGCAGCAGAAATGTTCCTCATCTCGCATTGAGGGGATAATCTTGTGTTTTTTTTCCAGTTTCAGCTGGAAGTTGGGGTCCCTTTCCACTTGCATCGGGGATCACAGGAACTCGCTCGTGTTGCCCAAGGGGAATCAGGTCTCCTTTCCTGTTGGAAAGGGTACTTCGGGATTTCTCTCCAGGCATGGAAATTGAATTGGGCCTCATCTAAGGATGAGTCCGTTAATTGTGTGCTCCTCTCCAGTGGGGACGGCTTAGTAAGGGTCTTTTTTTGGTCGCAGAAATGGTGTCAAGTACCCGTTCGAATTTAAGCAGGCATGTGGGATTTCTCTTGAGACTCTGCAGGGGAAATTTTCCTCATCTCATCTTGAGTGCAGAATCTTGAGTTTGCTCGAGTTGCGGCGGGAAGCTTGGGGTCCTTCTCTAGTTGTGACAGAGACCTCAGGAACTCCCTCGTGTAGTCCCTGGGAAGTCAGGTCTCCTTTTGTTTTGGTAGGGGAACTTTGGGATTACTCTCGAAGCATGGAAAAGGAATAGGGTCTCATCTAAAGTTGAGTCCATAAATTGTGTTCTCCTCTCAAGTGGGGACTTCTATGTCAGGGAGTATCTTGAGTCACATAAAAGGTGTCAAGTAGACGTTCGAGTTTCAAGCGGGAATGTGGGATTTCTCTTGAGACTCTGCAGGAGAAATTTTCCTCATCTCACCTTGAGTGCAGAATCTTGTTGTTTATTTCGAGTTCTGGCGGGAAGCTTGGGGTCCTTCTCGAGTTGCGACAGGGACCTCAGTAACTCGCTCGTGTTGCCCCAGGGAAGTCAGGTATCCTTTCGTGTTGGAAGGGAAACTTCGGGATTATTCTCGAGGTGTGGAATGGGAATTGGAATTCATCTAGAGATGTGTCGGTACATTGTGTGCTCCTCTCCAGTATGGACGACTTAGTCAGGGAAATTTTATGGGTGCAGAAAAGGTGTCAAGTACCCGTTCGAATTTCAAGTGGCAATATGGGATTTCCTTTGAGACTGGTGGTTTTTCTCGAGTTGCGGCAGGAAGCTAGGGCTCCTTCTCGAGTTGCGATTGGGAACTCAATAACTCGCTCGTGTTGCCCCAGTGAAGTCAGGTCTCCTTTCGTGTTGGGAGGGAAAGTTCAGCATTATGCTCGAGGCGTGGAATGTGAACTGGGTCTCATCTAGAGATTAGTCAGTTAATTGTGTGCTCCTCTCCAGTGGGGATGGCTTAGTAAGTGTCATTTTTGTGTCTCACAATGGTGTCACGTACCTGTTCGAGTTTAAGCGGGAATGTGGGATTTCTCTTGAGTCTCTGCAGGGGAAAATTTTCTCATTTCCCCTTGTTTGCAGAATTTTGTGGTTTTTCTGGAGGTGTGGTGGGAAGCTTGGGGTCCTTCTCGAGTTTCTACGGTGACTTCAGGAACTTGCTCGTGTTGCCCCAAGGAAGTCAGGTCTCCTTTCGTGTTGGAAGGGAAACTTCGGGATTATTCTCGAGGCGTGGAATGGCAATTGAAAGTCATCTAGAGATGCGTCTGTAAATTGTGTGCTCCTCTCCAGTAGGGACGGCTTATTCAGGGAAACTTTATGGTTGCAGAAAAGGTGTCAAGTACCCTTTCGAATTTCAAGAGGGAATATAGGATTTCCCTTGAGTCTCTGCAGCAGAAAATTCCTCATCTCGCATTGATGGGGGAATCTCGTGGTTTTTCTCGAGTTGAGGCGGGAAACTTGCAGTCGTTCTCGAGTTGCGATGGTGACCTCAGAACCTAGCTCTTTTTATTTTTTATTTCAGGGAGGTCAGGTCACCTTTCTTGTTGCAAGGAGAACTTTGGGATAACACTCGAGGCGTAGGATGAGACTAGGGCCTCATCTAAAGTTGAGTCCATTAATTGTGTTCTCCTCTTAGTGTGGATAGGTATGTCAGGGAATGTCTTGAGTCGCATAAAGGGTGTCAAGTACCCGTTCGCGTTTCAAGCGGGAATGTGGGATTTCTCTTGAGACTCTGCATGGGAAAATTTCCTCAACTCACCTTGAGTGCAGAATCTTGTGGTTTTTCTCGCGTTGCGGGCGGGAAGCTTTGGCTCCTTCTCAATTGCGACGGGGACCGCAGGAACTCGCTCATGTTGCCCCAGGGCAGTCAGGTCTCTTTTCATGTTGGAAGGGAAACTTCGGGGTTATTCTCGTGGCGTGGAATGGGAATTGGAAATCATGTAGTGATGAGTCCGTAAATTGTGTGCTCCTCTCCAATACGGACCTCTTAGTCAGGAAACTTTTATGGTTGCAGAAAGGGTGTCAAGTATCCGTTCAATTTCAAGCAGGAATGTGGGATTTCCCTTGAGACTCGTGGTTTTTCTCGAGTTGCGGCGGAAGATTGTGGTCCATCTCGAGTTGCGAAGGGGACCTCAGGAACTTGCTCGTATTGTCCCAGGTTCATCAGTTCTCCAATCGTGTTGGAAGGGAAACCTTGGGATTCCTCTCATGGCGTGGAATGTGATTTGGGTCTCATCTTGTGTTGAGTCTGTTAATTGTGTCCTCCTCTCCATGGGGACGGCTTAGTCAGGGATCTTTTTGTGTTGCAGAAAGGGTTTCAAGTAACCTTTCTATTTTCAAGCGGGAATGTGTGATTTCTCGTGATTCTCTGCAGCAGAATTGTTCCTCATCTCGCATTGAGCGGAGAATCTTGTGGTTTTTTTCGAGTTGCGGCTGGTAATTTGGGTGCCTTTCTGCTTGCGTCGGGGATCACAGGAATTCGCTCGTGTTGTCCAAGGGAAATCAGGTCTCCTTTCCTGTTGGAAAGGGTACTTCAGAATTTCTCTCGAGGTGTGGAATGTGAATTGGGCCTCATCTAGGGATGAGTCCGTCAATTGTGTGCTCCTCTCCAGTGGGGACGGCCTAGTAACGGTCCTTTTTGTTTTGCAGAAATGGTGTCAAGTACCCGTTCGAGATTAAGCGGAAATGTGGGATTTCTCGTGAGACTCTGCAGGGGAAATTTTCCTCATCTTACCTTGAGTGCAGAATCTTTTGGTTTTTCTCGAGCTGCAGCGGGAAGCTTGGGGTCCTTCTCGAGTGTCAACGGGGACCTCAGGAACTCACTCGTGTAGTCCCCCGAAGTAAAGTCTCCTTTCGTTTTGGTAGGGGAAATTTGGCATTCCTCTCGAGACGTGGAATGGGAATAGGGCCTCATCTAAATTTGAGTCCATAAATTGTGTTCTCTTCTCAAGAGGGGACAGCTATGTGAGGGAATGTCTTGAGTCGCATAAAGGGTGTCATGTATCCATTCATGTTTCAAGCGGGAATGTGGGATTTCTCTTGAGACACTGCAGGGGAAATTTTTCTCATCTCACCTTGAGTGCAGAATCTTGTGGTTTTTCTCGAGTTGCGGTGGGAAGGTTGGGATCCTTCTCGAGTTACGAGGGGACTTCAGTAACTCGCTCGTGCTGCCCAAGGGAAGGCAGGTCTCCCTTCGTGTTGGAAGGGGAACTTCGGTTTCATTCTCGAGGAGTGGAATGAGAATTGGAAGTCATTTAGAGATGAGTCAGTAAAGTGTGTGCTTCTCTCCAGTAGGGACGGTGTAGTCAGGGAAATTTTTGTTGCCAAAAGGGTGTCAAGTAAAAGTTCGAATCTCCAGCGGGAATGTGGGATTTCCCTTGAGACTTTATAGCAGAAAATTCCTCATTTCGCATTGATGGGGGAATCTTGTGGTTTTTCTCGTGTTGCGGGGTAAGCTTGTAGTCCTTCTCGAGTTGCGAGAGTGACCAGAGAACCTAGCTCTTTTTACTTCAGCGAAGTCAGGTCACCTTTCTTGTTGCAAGGAGAGCTTCGGGATTACACTCGAGGGGTAGAAAGGGAATAGGGACTCATATAAAATTGAGTCCATAAATTGTGTTCTCCTCTCCAGTGGGGTCAGCTATATCAAGGGATGTCTTGTGTCGCAGATAGTGTGTCAAGTCCCGGTTAGAGTTTTCAGCGGCAATGTGTGATTTCTCTTGATTCTCTACAACAGGAATATTCCTCATCTCGCATTGAGGGGACAATCTTGTGGTTTTTTCCGAGTTTCGGCTGGAAGTTGGGGTCCCTTTCGGCTTGCATAGGGGATCACAGGAACTCACTCGTGTTGCCCAAGGGAAATCAGGTCTCCTTTGCTGTTGGAAAGGGTACTGCAGAATTTCTCTCGAGGCGTGGAATGTGAATTGAGCCTCATCTAGGAATGAGTCCGTTAATTGTGTACTCCTCTCCAGTGGGGACGGCTTAGTAAGGGTCATTTATTTGTCATAGAAATGGGGTCAAGTACCCGTTCTAGTTAAAGCGGGAATGTGGGATTTCTCTTGAGACTTTGCAGGGGAAATTTTCCTCATCTCACCTTGAGTGCAGAATCTTGTGGTTTGCTCGAGATGCAGCGGGAAGCTTGGGGTCCTTCTCTAGTTGCAACAGGGACCTCAGGAACTCGCTCGTATAGTCCCTGGGGAGGCAGGTCTCCTTTCGTTTTGGTAGGGGAACTTCAGGATTACTCTTGAAGCGTGGAAAGGGAATAGGAACTCATCTAAAGTTGAGTCCATAAATTGTTTTCTCCTCTCAAGTGGGGATTTCTATGTTAGGGAATATCTTGAGTTGCATAAAGAGTGTCAAGTACCCATTCGAATTGCCAGCGGGAATGTGGGATTTCCCTTGAGACTCTGCAGCAGAAAATTACTCATCTTACATTGATGGGGGAATCTAGTGGTTTTTCTCGAGTTGCGGCGGGAAGCTTGTAGGACCTCTCGAGTTGCGACAGTGACCTCAGAACATAGCTCTTTTTACATCAGGGAGGTCAGGTCACCTTTCTTTTTGCAAGGAGAGCTTTGGGATTACACTCGAAGTGTAGAATGTGAATAGGGCCTCATCTAAAATTGAGTCCATAAATTGTGTTCTCCTCTCCAGTGGGGACAGCTATGTCAAGGAATGTCTTGGGTCGCATATAGTGTGTCAAGTCCTGGTTCGAGTTTCAAGCGGGAATGTGGGATTTCTCTTGAGACTCTGCATGGGAAATTTTCCTCATCTCACCTTGAGTCAGAATCCTGTGGTTTTTCTCGAGTTGCGGCGGGAAACTTAGGGTCCTTTTCGAGTTGTGATGGGAACCTCAGGAACCCGCTGGTGTAGTCCCTGGGAAGTCAGGTCTCCTTTCGTTTTGGTAGGGGAACATCAGGTTTTGTCTGGAGGCGTGGATGGGAAAAGGGCCTCATCTAAAGTTGAGTCCATAAATTGTGTTCTCCTCTCAAGTGGGGACAGCTATGTCAGGGAATGTCTTGAGTCGCATAAAGGGTGTCAAGTACCCGTTCAGTTTCAAGCGGGAATGTAGGATTTCTCTTGAGACTCTGCAGCAGATATGTTCCTCATCTCGCATTGAGGGGAGAATCTTGTGGTTTTCTCGAGTTGCGGCGGGAAGCTTGTCGTCCCTATCGAGTTGCGACAGTGATCTCAGAACCTAGCTCTTTTTACTTCAAGGAAGTCAGGTCACCTTTCTTGTTGCAAGGGGAGCTTCGGGATTACATTCGAGGCGTAGAATGGGAAAAGGGCCTCATCTAAAATTGAGTCCATAAATTGTGTTCTCCTCTCAAGTGGGGACAGCTATGTCAGGGAATGTCTTGAGTTGCATAAAGGGTTTCAAGTCCCGGTTCGAGTTTCAAGCAGGAATTTGGGATTTCTCTTGAGACTCTGCAGGGGAAATTTTCCTCCTCTCACCTTGAGTGCAGAATCTTGTGGTTTTTCTCGATTTGCAGCGGGAAGTTTGCGCTCCTTCTCGACTTGCTATGGGGACCTCAGGAACTCGCTTGTGTAGTCTGTGGGAAGTCAGGTCTCCTTTCGTGTTGGAAGGGAAACTTCGGGATCATTCTCAAGGCGTGGAATGGGTATTGAAAGTCACTAGAAATGAGTCCGTAAATTCTGTGCTCCTCTCCAATAGGGATGGCTTCGTCAGGAAAATTATATGGTTGCAGGAGCGGTGTCAAGTACCTGTTCGAATTTCAAGCGGGAATGTGGGATTTCCCTTGAGACTCTTCAGCAGAAAATTCCTCATCTCGCATTGATAGGGGAATCTCGTGGTTTTTATCTAGTTGCGGCACGAAGCTTGTAGTCCCTCTCGAGTTGGGACAGTGACTTCTGAACCTAGCTCTATTACTTCAGGGAAGTGAGGTCTCATTTCTTGTTGCAAGGAGAGCTTCGAGATTACACTTGAGTCGTAGAATGGGAATAGAACCTCATCTAAATTTGAGTCCATAAATTGTGTTCTCCTCTCCAGTGGGGACAGCTATGTCAAATAATGTCTTGGGTTGCATATAGTGTGTCAAGTCCCGTTTCGAGCTTCAAGCGGGAAAGTGGGATTTCTCTTGAGACTCTGCATGGGAAATTTTCCTCATCTCACCTTGAGGGCAGAATATAGTGGTTTTTCTCGAGTTTCAGAGGGAAGCTTGGGGACCTTCTCGAATTGCGATGGGGACATCAGTAACTAGCTCATGTTGTCCCAGTTTCTTCAATTCTCCTATCGTGTTGGTTGGGGAATCTTGGGATTCTGCTTAAGGGGCAGCAGAGGAATAGTGTCGCATCTAGCATTATTTAGGTAAATTTTGTGCTTTTCTTCAGTGGGGCCGGCTAGGATGGGGACATTTTAGAATCCAATAAAGGGTGTCAAGTACTGGTTCGAGCTTCAAGCGGGAATGGGGTATTTCCCTTGAGACTCTGCAGGGGAAATTTTCCTCATCTCACCTTGAGTTCAGAATCTGGTGGTTTTTCTTGAGTTGTGGTGGGAAACTTGGGCTCCTCTCAAGTTGTGACGCGAACCTCACGAACTCTCTCGTGTTGTCCCAGGGAAGTCAGGTCTCCAATCGTGTTGGAAGGAGAAACTCGAGATTCCGCTCGTGGCATGGAATGTGATTTGGGTCTCATCTTGTGTTGAGTCCGTTAATTGTGTGCTCCTCTCCAGTGGGGACGACTTAGTCAGGGATCTTTTTGTGTGGCAGAAAGGGTTTCAAGTACCCTTTCTAGTTTCAAGAGGAAATGTGTGATTTCTCTTGAGATTCTGCAGAAGAATATTTCCTCATCTCGCATAGAGGGGAGAATCTTGTGGTTTTTCTGGAGGTGCGGCTGGAAGCTTTGGGTCCCTTTCGTGGTGCGATGGGGATCTCAGTAAATCGCTCATGTTGTCCCAGGGAAGTCAGGTCTCCAATCATGTTGGAAGGGGAACCTCGGGATTCCGCTCGTGGCGTGGAATGTGATTTGTGTCTCATCTTGTGTTGAGTCCGTTAATTGTGTGCTCCTCTCTAGTGGGGACGACTTAGTCAGGGATCTTTTGTGTGGCAGAAAGGGTTTCAAGTACCCTTTCTAGTTTCAAGAGGAAATGTGTGATTTCTCTTGAGATTCTGCAGCAAAATATTTCCTCATCTCGCATAGAGGGGAGAATCTTGTGATTTTTCTGGAGGTGCGGCTGGAAGCTTTGGGTCCCTTTCGTGGTGCTACAGGGATCTCAGGAAATCGCTCGTGTTGTCCCAGGGATGTCAGGTCTCCAATCATGTTGGAAGGGGAACCTCGGGATTCCGCTCGTGGCGTGGAATGTGATTTGTGTCTCATCTTGTGTTGAGTCCGTTAATTGTGTGCTCCTCTTCAGTAGAAACGGCTTAGTAAGGGTCCTTTTCTGTCGCAGAAATGGTGTCAAGTACCAGCTCGAGTTTATGCGAAAATGTGGGATTTCTCTTGAGACTCTGCAGGGGAAATTTTCCTCATCTCACCTTGAGTGCAGAATCTTGTGGTTTTTCTCGAGTTGCGGGGGGAAGCTTGTGGTGCTTCTCGAGTTGCGATGGGGACCTCAGGAACTCGCTTGTGAAGTCCCTGGCAAGTCAGGTCTCCTTTCGTTTTGGTAGGGGAACTTCAGGATTACTTTCAAGGCGTGGAATGGAAATAGGGCCTCATCTATAGTTGAGTCCATAAATTGTGTTCTCATCTCAAGTGTGGACAGCTATGTCAGGGAATGTCTTGAGTTGCATAAAGGGTGTCAAGTACTCATTCAAGGTTCAAGCGGGAATGCGGGATTTCTCTTGAGACTCTGCATTTGAAATTTTCCTCATCTCACCTTGAGTGCAGAATCTTGTGGTTTTTCTCGAGTTGCGGCGGGAAGCTTGTGGTGCTTCTCGAGTTGCCACTGGGACATCAGTAGCTCGCTCCTGTTGTCCCAGTTTCTTCAATTCTCCTATCGTGTTGGATGGGGAACCTTGGGATTCCTTTCGAGGAGCAGCAGAGTAATAGTGCCGCTTCTAGAGTTATTTACGTAAATTTTGTGCTCTTCTTCAGTGGGGCCGGCTAGGATGGTTAATTTTTAGAGTCCCATAAAGGGTGTCAAGTACCCGTTTGTGTTTCAAGAGGGAATGTTGGATTTCCCTTGAGACTCTGCAGCAGAAATTCCTCATCTCTCATTGATGGGGGAATCTCGTGTTTTTTATCGAGTTGCGGCAGGAAGCTTGTACTCCCTCTCGAGTTGCAACACTGACCTCAGAACCTAGCTCTTTTACTTCAGGGAGGTGAGGTCTCATTTCTTGTTGCAAGGAGAGCTTCGGGATTACACTCAAGGCGTAGAATGGGAATAGGGCCTTATCTAAAATTGAGTCCATCAATTGAGTTTCAAGCGAGAATGTGGGACTTCTCTTGAGAATATGCAACGGAAATATTCCTCATCTCGCCTTGAGGGCAGAACTTGTCGTTTTTCTCGAGTTGCGGCGGGAATCTTGGGGTCCCAGTCGAGTTGCGACGGGGACCTCAGGAACTTGCTAGTGTTGCTTCAGGGAAGTCAGGTCCCCTTTTCGTTGGAAGGGGAACTTCAGGATTACTCTCAAGCCATTAATTGGGAATAGGGCCTCATCTCTAGTTGAGTCCGTCAATTGTGTGCTCCTCTCTAGTGCGGACGGCTAAGTTAGGGAACTTTTTGAGTCGCATAAAGGGGGTCAAGTTCCCGTTCGAGTTTAAAGCAGAAATGTGGGATTTCCTTTGAGATACTGCAGCAGAAAAGTTCCGCATCTTGCATTGATGTGGGAACCTTTTTGTTTTTCTCTAGTTGCGGCGGATAGCTTGGGGTTCCTCTTGAGTAGCAACGGGGACTTTAGGATCTCGCTTGTGTTGCTCCAGGGAAATAAGGTCTCCTATCATGTTGGAAGGGGAACCTCGGGGTTCCTCTCAAGGTGCAGCAGAGGAATAGAGTGGCATCTAGGGTTGAGTTGGTCAACTGTGTGTTCTTCTCCAGTGGCGACAGGGATTTTGGGTTTGCTCTCAATATTCACCTGGTGAGTCAGGCCTCATCTCGTGTTCAGACATGGAACTCCGCTTTCATCTTGAGCAGTAAAAAGTGTTTTAGGCCACAGTTGACTTGAATTTGTACCTGGAGATTGTATCGAGAAGGCTCGGGGAGTCCGGTCTCCACTCGTCTTGGGAGTTGATACTCGAGGATACATCTGGGGCTGTGCAGTGGAATCAGACAATATGTCGAGGGAGTGGGGATATCCGTACCTTTTTCAATTGTGTTTTGAAACCCCTGGAACCCTCCCAGGAATCAAGGTGTTACCGGCCACCTCCTACCTTGCAATGGAACGTCCGGTTTCCATTTCAGACAAAGCAGGGGAATAGAGTGTCATCTGTAATATAGGACTGGAAAACGGGGCACTTTGTCAGTTGTGGCAGGAAAGTCGGTGTTCCTATCGACTGGGGCTGGGTATGTCGGTGTAATTTTTGAGTCGCATAAAGGATGTGAAATAACCTGTGAGTTTCAAGGAGGAATGAGGGATTTCTCTGAGAATCTGCAACTGAAATGTTCTTCATCTCCCCATGAGGGGAGAATCTTGTGGATTTTCTCGAGTTGCGGCGGGAAGCTTGGGGTCCCACTGGATTTGCGAAGGTGATGTGATGAACTCGCCCATGTTGCTTCAGGGAAGTCAGGTCTCCTTTCCTGTTGGAAAGGGTACTTACGGATTTCTCTTGAAGCATGGAATGTGAATTGGGCCTCATCTCGAAATGAGTCTGTTAATTGTGTGCTCCTCTCCAATGGGGACGGCTTAGTAAGTGTCCTTTTTGTGTTGCAGAAATGGTGTCAAGTACCCGATGGAGTTTAAGAGGGAATGTGGGATTTCTCTTGAGACACTGCAGGGGAAACTTTCCTCATCTCACCTTGATTGCAGAATCTTTTTTTTTCCCCTCGAGTTGTGGTGGGAAGCTTGGACTCCATCTTGAGTTGGGACGGGGACCTCAGTAACTCGCTCGTGTTGCCCCAGGTAACTCAGGTCTCCTTTTGTGTTGGAAGGAAAACTTCGGGATTATTCTCTAGGTGTGGAATGAGAATTGGAAATCATCTAGAGATGAGTCCTTAAATTGTGCGCTCCTCTCCAGTAGGGATGGTTTAGTCAGGGAACTTTTATGGTGCAGAAAGGGTGTCAAGTACCTGTTCGAATTTCAAGCGGGCATGTGGGATTTCCCTTGAGACTCTGCAGCAGAAAATTCCTCATCTCACATAGATAGGGGAATCTTGTGGTTTTTATCGAGTTGGGGCGGGAAGCTTGTAGTCCCTCTCAAGTTGCAACAGTGACCTGGGAAACTAGGTCTTTTTACTTCAGGGAGGTAAGGTTACCTTTCTTGTTGCAAAGAGAGCTTCGGGATTGCACTCGAGTCGTAGAATGGGAATAGGGCCTAATCTAAATTGAGTCCATAAATGGTGTTCTCCTCTCCAGTGGGAAAGTTATGTCAAGGAATGTCTTGGATCGCATATAGTGTGTCAAGGCCCGGTTCGAGTTTCAAGCGTGAATGTGGGATTTCTCTTGAGACTCTGCATGGGAAATTTTCGTCATCTCACCTTGAGTGTAGAATCTTGTGGTTTTTCTTGAGTTGCTGTGGGAAGCTTGGGCTCCTTCTCGAGTTGCGACGGAGATCTCAGTAACACGCTCGTGTTGTTCCAGGGACGTCAGGTCTCCAATCGTGTTGGAAGGGGAACCTCGGGATTCCGCTCGTGGTGTGGAATGTGATTTGGGTCTCATCTTGTGTTGAGTCCATTAATTGTGTGCTCCTCTCCAGTGACGATGGCTTAGTCAGGTATCTTTTTGTGTATCAGAAAGGGTTTCAAGTACCCTTTCAAGTTTCAAGTCGGAACTTGTGATTTCTCTTGAGACTTTGCACTGAAATGTTCCTCTTCTCTCCTTGAGGGAAAAGAGTGTGGTTTTTCTCGAGTTTTATCAGGAAGCATGTAGTCCCTTTGAGTTGCGACAGTGACCTCAGAACCTAGCTCTTTTTACTTCAGGGAGGTCAGGTCACCTTTCTTCTTGCTAGGAGAGCTTCGGGATTACACTCAAGGTGTAGAATGGGAATAGGACCTCATCTAAAATTGAGTCCCTAAATTGTGTTCTCCTCTCCAGTGGGGACAGCTATTTCAAGGAATGTCTTGGGTCACATATAGTGTGTCAAGACCCGGTTCGAGTTTCAAGCGGGAATGTGGGATTTCTCTTGAGACTCTGCATGGGAAAATTTCCTCATCTCACCTTGAGTGCAGAATCTGTTGTTGTTTTTTTTTTTTTTTCCGAGTTGCGGCGGGAAGATTGGGGTCCTTCTCGAGTTGCGACAGTGACCTCAGAACCTAGATCTTTTTCCTTCTTGGAGGTCAGGTCACCTTTCTTGTTGCAAGGTGAGCTTCGGGATTACACTGGAGACGTAGAATGGGAATAGGGCCTCATCTGAAATTGAGTCCATAAAATGTGTTCTCGTCTCCAGTGGGGACAGCTATGTCAAGGAATGTCTTGGGTCTCATATAGTGTGTCAAGTCCCGTTTTGAGTTTCAAGCGGGAATGAGGGATTACTCTTGAGACTCTGCAGCAGAAATATTCCTCTTCTCGCATTCAGGGGAGAATATTGTTTTTCTCGAGTTGTGGCTAGAAACTTGGGGTACCTTTTGGGTTGCGAGTGGGATCGCAGGAACTCGCTCGTGTTGCCCCAGGGAAATCAGGTCTCCTTTCCTGTTGGAAAGGGCACTTCCGGATTTCTCTTGAGGCGTGGAATGGGAATTGGGCCTCAGATAGAAATGAGTCCGTTAATTGTGTGCTCCTCTCTAGTGGGGACGGCTTAGTAAGTGTCCTTTTTGTGTCGCAAAATTGGTGTCAAGTACCCTTTCGAGTTTTAGCGGGAATGTGGGATTTCTCTTAAGATTTTGCAGCAGAAATGTTCCTCATCTCGCATTGATGGCAGAACCTTGTCGTTTTACTCGAGTTGTGGTTGGAAAGCTTGGGTTTCCTCTCGAGTTGCGACAGGGAATTCAGGAACTGGCTTGCGTTGTACCATGGAATTTACCTCTTTTTTGCGGTTGGAAGGGGAACCTCAGCATTCCTCAGGAGGCGCGCAGGATGAATAGTTCTGCATCTAGTTTTGTGTACGTAAATTGTGTGCTCTGGCTTCAATGTGGACGGTTAAGACGGGGAATAATTTGAGTCGCATAAAGGGTGTCAATTACCCTTTCGAGTTTCAAGCGGGAATGTGGGATTTCTCTTCAGACTATGCAGGGGAAATTTTCCTCATCTCACCTTGAGTGCAGAATATTGTGGTTTTCTCGAGTTGTGGCGGGAAGCTTGGGCTCCTTCTCGAGATGCGACGGGGACCTCAGGAACTCGCTGGTATCAGGGAATTCAGGTCTCCAATCATGTTCGAAGGGGAACCTGGGGATTCCACTCGTGGCGTGGAATGTGATTTGAGTCTCATCTTGTGTTGAGTCAGTTAATTGTGTGCTCCTGTCCAGTCGGGACGGCTTAGCAATGGTCCTTTTTGTGTCGATGAAATGCTGTGAAGTACCCGTTCAAGTTTAAGCGGGAATGTGGGATTTCCCTTGAGACTCTGCAGGGGAAATTTTCCTCATCTCTCCTTGAGTGCAGAATCTTGTGGTTTTTCTCCAGTTGCGCCGGGAAGCTTGGGGTCCTTCTCGAGTTGCGACGGGGACTTCAGGAACTCGCTTGTGTTGTCCCAGTGACGTCAGTTCTCCAATGGTGTTTGAAGGGGAACCTCGGGATTCAGCTCATGGCATGGAATGTGATTTGGGTCTAACCTTTTCTTGATTCCATTAATTGTGTGCTCCTCTCCAGTGGGGACTGCTTAGTCAGGGATCTATTTGTGTCGCAGAAAGGGTTTCAAGTACCCTTTCGGATTTCAAGCGGGAATGTGTGATTTCCTTTGAGACTCTGCAGCAGAAATGTAGAAATGTTCTTCATCTTGCATTGAGTGGAGAATCTTTTGGTTTCTCTCGAGTTGCGGCTGGAAGCTTGGGGTCTCTGTCGGGTTGCGATGGGGATCTCAGGAAATCGCTTGTGTAGTCCCTGGGAAGTCAGGTCTCCTTTCGTTTTGGTAGGGGAACATCGGGATTCCTCTCGAGGCGTGGAATGGGAATAGGGCCTCATCTAAAGTTGAGTCCATAAATTGTGATCTCCTCTCAAGTGGGGTGAGCTATGTCAGGGAATGTCTTGAGTCACATAAAGTGTGTCAAGTACCCGTTCGAATTTCAAGCGGGAAAGTAGGATTTCTCTTGAGACTCTGCAGGGGAAATTTTCCTCATCTCACCTTGAGTGCAGAATCTTGTGGTTTTTCCCGAGTTGTGGCGGCAAGTTTGGGTCCTTCTCGAGTTGTGATGGGGATCTCAGGAACTCGCTCATGTAGTCCCTGGGAAGTCAGGACTCCTTTCGTTTTGGTAGGGGAAATTTGGGATTATTCTCGAGGCGTGGAATGGGAATTGGGGGTCATAGTGCGATGAGTCCATAAACTGTGTGCTTCTCTCCAATAAGGTCGGCTTAGTCAGGGAACTTTTATCGATGCAGAAAGGGTGTCAATTACCCCTTTGAGTTTCAAGTGTGAATGTGGGATTTCTCTTGAGATTCTGCAGGGGAAATTTTCCTCATCTCACCTTGAATGCAGAATCTTGTGGTTTTTCTGGAGTTGAGGTGGGAAGCTTTGGGTCCTTCTCGCGTTTCGACGGGGACCTCAGGAAGTCGCTCGTGTTGTCCCAGGGCGTCAGGTCTCCAATCGTTTTGGAATGGGAACCTTGGGATTCCGCTTATGGCGTGGAACGTGATTTGGGTTTCATCTTGTGTTGAGTCCGTTAATTCTGTGCTCCTTTCCAGTAGGGACGGATTAGTCAGGGTACTTTTTGTGTCGCAGAAATGGTGTAAAGTACCTGTTCGAGTTTCAGGAGGGAATATGGGATTTCTCTGGAGACTATGCAGTAGAAAACTTCATCGTCTCTCATTGATGGGTAATCTTTTGTTTTTCATGAGTTGCAGCAGGAAGCTTGTAGTCCCTCTCGATTTGTGACATTGACCTCAGAACCTAGCTCTTTTTACATCAGGGAGGTCAGGTCACCTTTCTTTTTGCAAGGAGAGCTTCGGGATTACACTCGAAGTGTAGAATGTGAATAGGGCCTCATCTAAAATTGAGTCCATAAATTGTGTTCTCCTCTCCAGTGGGGACAGCTATGTCAAGGAATGTCTTGAGTCGCATATGATGTATCAAGTCCCGGTTCGAGTTTCAAGCGGGAATGTGGGATTTCCCTTGAGATTCTGCATGGGAAATTTTCCTCGATACTCTGCATGGGAAATTTTCCTCATCTCAACTTGAGTGCAGAAGCTTGTGGTTTTTCTCGAGTTGTAGCGGGAAGCTTGGGCTCCTTCTGGAGATGTGACTGGGACCTCAGGAACTCGCTCGTGTCAGGGATGGCAGGTCTCAAATCTTGTTGGAAGGGGAACCTCGGGATTCCGCTCGTTGCGTGGAATGTGATTTGGGTCTATCTTGTGTTGAGTCCATTAATTGTGTGCTCCTCTCCAGTGGGGACGGCTTACTAAGGGTCCTTTTTATGTAGCAGAAATGGTGTCAAGTACCCGTTCGAGTTTAAGCGGGAATGTGGGATTTCTCTTGAGACTCTGCAGGGGAAATATTCCTCATCTCACTTTGAGTACAGAATCTTGTGGTGTTTCTTGATTTGCGGTAGGAAGCTTGGGGTCCATATCGAGTTGAGATGGAGACATCAGGAACTCGCTCATGTTGGCCAGGGAAGTGATGTCTCCATTCGTGTTGGAAGGGAAACTTCAGGAATATTCTCGAGGCGTGGAATTGGAATTGGAACTCATCTAGTGATGAGTCCGTAAATTGTGTGCTCCTGTCTAGTAGGCTTAATCAGGGAACTTTTATGGTTGCAGAAATGTTGTCAAGTACCTGTTCGCGTTTCAAATGGGAATGTGGGATTTCTCTTGAGATTCTGCAGGGGAAATTTTCCTCATCTCACCTTGAATGCAGAATCTTGTGGTTTTTCTGGAGTTGAGGCGGGAAGCTTTGGGTCCTTCTCGCGTTTCGACGGGGACCTCAGGAACTCGCTCGTGTTGTCCCAGGGACCTCAGGCCTCCAATCGCTTTGGAAGGGGAACCTCGGGATTCCGCTTGTGGCGTGGAATGTGATTTGGGTTTCATCTTGTGTTGAGTCGCATAAAGGGTGTCAAGTTCCCGTTCGCGTTTCAGGAGGGAATGTGGGATTTCTCTTGAGATTCTGCAGGGGAAATTTTCCTCATCTCACCTTGAGTGTAGAATCTTTTGTTTATTCTGGAGTTGAGGTGGGAAGATTTGGGTGCTTGTCGAGTTGCAACGCGGACCTCAGGAACTCACTCATGTTGTCCCAGGGACATCAGGTCTCCTTTCGTTTTGGTAGGGGAACTTCGGGATTACTCTCGAAGCGTAAATGGGAATAGGGCCTCATCTAAATTTGAGTCAATAAATTGTGTTCTCCTCTCAAGTGGGGATAGCTATGTCAGGGAATTTTTTGAGTCACATAAAGGGTGTCAAATACCCGTTCGTGTTTCACGCGGGAAAGTGGGATTTCTCTTGAGACTCTGCAGGGGAAATTTTCCTCAGATCACCTTGAGTGCAGAATCTTGTCGTTTTTCTCGAGTTGCGGCGGCAAGCTTGGGTCCTTCTCGAGTTGCAACGGGGATCTCAGGAACTCGCCCGTGTAGTCCCTGGGAAGTCAGGACTCTTTTCGTTTTGGTAGGGGAAATTTGGGATTATTCTCGAGGGGTAGACTGGGAATTGGAAAGCCTCGAGAGATGAGTCTATAAACTATGAGCTTCTCTCCAATAGGGTCAGCTTAGTCAGGGAACTTTTATTGTTGTAGAAAGGGTGTCAATTACCCGTTTGAGTTTCAAGTGTGAATGTGGGATTTCTCTTGAGATTCTGCAGGGGAAATTTTCCTCATCTCACCTTGAATGCAGAATCTTGTGATTTTTCTGGAGTTAAGGTGGGAAGTTTGGGTCCTTCTTGCATTGCGACGGGGACCTCAGGAACTCGCTCGTGTTGTCCCAGGGACGTCAGGTCTCCAATCGTGTTGGAAGGAAAACCTCGGGAGTATTCTCGAGGTGTGGAATGGCAATTGGAAGTCATCTAGAGATGAGTCCTTCAATTGTGTGCTCCTCTCCAGTAGGGACGGCTTAGTCAGGGGACTTTTATGGTTGCAGAAATGGTGTCAATTACCCGTTCGAGTTTCAAGCGGGTATGTGGGATTTGCTTTGAGACTATGCAGCAGAAAATTCCTCATCTCGCATTGATGGGGGAAATCTAGTGTTTTGTATCGAGTTGTGGTGGGAAGCTTGGAATCCCTCTCGAGTTGCGACAGTGACCTCAGAACCAAGCTCTTTTTACTTCACAGAGGTCACCTTTCTTGTTGCAAGGAGAGCTTCGGGCCTACACTGGAGGCGGAGAATGTGAACAGAGTCTCATGTAAAATTGAGTCCATAAAGTGTGTCCTCCTCTGCAGTGGAGACAACTATGTCAAGGAATGTCTTGGGTCGCATATAGGGTGTCAAGTCTCAGTTCGTGTTTCAAGAGGGAATGTGGGATTTTTCTTGAGACTCTATATGGGTAATTTTCCTCATCAAACCTTGTGTGCAGAATATTGTGGTTTTTCTCGAATTGTGGCAGGAAGCTTGGAGTCCTTCTCAAGTTGTGACGGGTACCTCAGGAAATCGCTCGTGTTGTCCCAGTGAGTCAAGTCTCCAATGGTGTTGGAAGGTTAACCTCGGATTCTGCTGGTGGCATGGAATTTGATTTGGGTCTAATCTTTTCTTGAGTCCGTTAATTGTGTGCTCCTCTCAGTGGGGACTGCTTAGTCAGGGATCTTTTTGTCTCGCAGAAAGTGTTTCAAGTACCCTTCCGGGTTTCAAGCTGGAATGTGTGATTTCCTATGAGACTCTGCAGCAGAAATGTTCCTCATCTCGCATTGAGGGAGCTATCTTTTGGTTTCTCTCGAGTTGTGGCTGGAAGCTTGGGGTCCCTTTCGGATTGCGACAGGGATCTCAGGAACTCACTCGTGTAGTCCCTGCGAAGTCAGGACTCCTTTCATTTTTGGTAGGGGAACTTCGGGATTACTCTCGAAGCGTGGAATGGGAATAGGACCTCATCTAAAGTTGAGTCCATAAATTGTGTTCTTCTCTCAAGTGGGGACAGCTATGTCAGTAAATGTCTTGAGTTGCATAAAGGGTGTCAAGTACCCATTCGAGTTTCAAGCAGGAATGTGGGATATCTCTTGAGACTCTGTAGGGGAAATTTTCCTCATCTCACCTTGAGTGCAGAATCTTGTAGTTTTTCTCGAGTTGTGGCGGGAAGCTTGGCGTCTTTCTCGAGCTCATACGGGGACCTCAGTAACTCGCTCGTGTTCCCCAGGGAATTCAGGTCTCCTTTCCTTTTGGAAAGGGTACTTCGGGATTACTCTCGAAGTGTGGAATGTGATTTGGGTCTCATCTTGTGTTGAGTCCGTTAATTGTGTGCTCCTCTCCAGTGGGAATGGATTAGTCAGGGTTCTTTTTGTGTGGCAGAAACAGTGTCAAGTACTTGTTCAGGTTTGAAGCGGGAATGTGGGATTACTCTGGAGACTCTGCAGGAGAAAATTTCATAGTTTCTCATTGATGGGGAAATCTTGTGGTTTTTCTCGAGTTGCAGGGGGAAGCTTGTAGTCCCTCTCGAGTTGCGACAGCGACCTCAGAACCTAGCTCTATTTACTTCAGGGAGGTCAGGTCACCTTTCTTGCTGCCCAGAGAGCTTCAGGATTACACTGAAGGCGTAGAATGGGAAAAGGGCCTCATCTAAAATTGAGTCCATTAATTGTGTTCTCCTCTCCAGTGGGGACAGCTATGTTAAGGAATGTCTTGGGTCGCATATAATGTATCAATTCCTGGCTTGAGTTTCAAGCGGGAATGTGGGATTTCTCTTGAGACTCTGCATGGGAAATTTTCCTCAACTCAACCTGAGTGCAGAATCTTGTGGTTTTTCTCGAGTTTTGGCGGGAAGCTTGGACTCCTTCTCGAGATGAGAGGGTGACCTCAGGAACTCGCTGTTATCAGGAACGTCAGGTCTTAAAAAATCGTGTTGGAAGGGGAAACTCGGGATTCCACTCATGGCGTGGAATGTTATTTGTGTCTATCTTGTGTTGAGTCCATTAATTGTTTGCTCCTCTCCAGTGGGGACGGCTTAGTAAGGGTCCTTTTTGTGATGCAGAAATTGTGTCAAATACCCATTCGAGTTTAAGCTGGAATGTGGGATTTCTCCTGAGACTCTGCAGGGAAAATTCCCTCAACTCACCTTGACTGCAGAAGCTTGTGTTATTTATCGAGTTGCGGCGGAAAACTTGGGTGACTTCTCTATTTGCAACGGGGACATCAGGAACTCGCTCGTGTAGTCCCTGGGAAGTCAGGTCTCCTTTCGTTTTGATAGGGGAACATCGGGATTACTCTCGAGGCATGGAATGAGAATAGGGCCTCATCTAAAGTGGTGTGCATAAAATGTGTTCTCCTCTCAAATGGGGACAGCTATGTCAGGGAATGTCTTGAGTCGCATAAAGGGTGTCAAGCACCCGTTCGCGTTTCTAGTGGGAATGTGGGATTTCTCTTGAGACGCTGCAGGGGAAATATTCCTCATCTCACCTTGAGTGCAAAATCTTGTGGTTATTTTCAGGATAGGGGGGGAAGCTTGGGGTCCTTCTCGAGTTGCGACATAGCCTCAGGAATTCCCACGTGTAGTCAATGGGAAGTCAGTTCTCCTTTCGTTTTGGTAGAGGAACATCGGGATTACTCTCAATACGTAAAAAGGGAATAGGGCTTCATCTAAAGTTGTGTCCATAAATTGTGTTCTCCTCTCAAGTATGGACAGCTATGTCAGGGAATGTCTTGATTCGCATGAAGGGTGTCAAGTACCCGGTCGCGGTTCAGGCGAGAATGTGGGATTTCTCTTGAGACTCTGCAGGAGAAAATTTCGTCATCTCACCTTGAATGCAGAATCTTGAGGTTTTTCTCGAGTTGCGGCGGGAAGCTTGTGGTCCTTCTTGGCTTGCGACAGGGACCTCAGGAACTGCTCATGTAGTCCCATGGAAGTCAGGTCTGCTTTCTTTTTGGTAGGGGCACATAGGGATTACTCTCAAGGCGTGAAATGGGAATAGGGCCTCATCTAAAGTTGAGTCCATAAACTGTGTTCTCTGCTCAAGTGGTGACAGATATGTCAGGGAATGTCTTGAGTCGTATCAAGGTTGTCAAGCACCTGTTCGCGTTTCAAGCGGGAATGTGGGATTTCTCTTGTGACTCTGCAGGGGCAATTTTCCTCATCTCACCTTGAGTGCAGAATCTTGTGGTTTTTCTCGAGTTGCGGCGGGAAGCTTGGGGTCCTTCTCGAGTTGCGACAGGGACCTCAGGAACTCGCTTGTGGAGTCCCTGGGAAGTCAGGTCCTCTTTCGTTTTGATAGGGGAACATCGGTATTACTCTCGAGGCATGGAATGGGAATAGGGCCTCATCTAAAGTGGTGTGCATAAAATGTGTTCTCTCAAATGGGGACAGCTATGTCAGGGAATGTCTTGAGTCGCATAAATGGTGTCAAGTACCCGTTCGCGTTTCCAGCGGGAATGTGGGATTTCTCTTGAGACGTTGCAGGGGAAATATACCTCATCTCATCTTGAGTGTAGAATCTTGTGATTTTTTCAGGATAGTGCGGGAAGCTTGGGGTCCTTCTCGAGTTGCGACATAGCCTCAGGAATTCGCTCGTATAGACCCTGGGAAGTCAGGTCTCCTTTCGTTTTGGTAGAGGAACATCGGGATTACTCTCAATACGTAAAAAGGGAATAGGGGCTTTATCTAAAGTTGTGTCCATAAATTGTGTTCTCCTCTCAAGTATGGATAGCTATGTCAGGGAATGTCTTGATTCGCATGAAGGCTGTCAAGTACCTGGTCGCGGTTCAGGCGGGAATGTGGGATTTCTCTTGAGACTCTGCAGGAGAAAATTTCGTCATCTCACCTTGAATGCAGAATCTTGAGGTTTTTCTCGAGTTGCGGCGGGAAGCTTGTGGTCCTTCTTGGCTTGTGACAGGGGCCTCAGGAACTCGCTCGTGTAGTCCCATGGAAGTCAGGTCTGCTTTCTTTTTGGTAGGGGCACATAGGGATTACTCTCAAGGCGTGAAATGGGAATGGGGCCTCATCTAAAGTTGAGTCCATAAACTGTGTTCTCCTCTCAAGTGGGTACAGCTATGTCAGGGAATATCTTGGGTCGCATAAAAGCTGTCAAGTACCCATTCGCATTTCAAGCATGAATGTGGGATTTCTCTTGAGACTCTGCAGGGGAAATTTTCCTCATCTCACCTTGAGTGCAGAATCTTGTGGTTTTTCTCGAGTTCGGAGGGAAGCTTGAGGGCCTTCTCGAGTTGCGAAAGGGACCTCAGGAACTCGTTCGTGTAGTCACTGGGAGGTCAGCTCTCCTTTCGTTTTGGTAGGGGAACATAGGGATTACTCTCAAGGCGTGAAAATGGCATAGGGCTTCATTTAAATTTGAGTCTATAAATTGTGTTCTCCTCTCAGGAGGGCACAGTTATGTCAAGGAATGTCTTGAGTCACATCAAGGGGGTCAAGTACCCATTCGCGTTTTAAGCGGGAATGTGGGATTTCTCTTGAGACTCTGCAGGGGAACTTTTCCTCATCTCACCTTGAGTGCAGAGTCTTGTGGTTTTTAGCGAGTTCGGCATGAAGCTTGGGGTTCTTCTCAAGTTGCGACAGGGACCTCAGGAACTCGTTCTTGTAGTCCCTGGGAGGTCAGGTCTCCTTTCCTTTTGGTAGGGGAACATCGGGATTACTCTCAAGGCGTGAAAAGGGAATAGGGCCTCATCTAAATTTGAGTCCATAAATTGTGTTCTCTTCCCAAGCAGGGACAGATATGTCAGGGAACGTTTTGAGTCTCATCATGGGTGTCAAGTACCCGTTCGCGTTTCAAGCGGAAAGGTGGGATTTCTCTTGAGACTCTGCAGGGGAAATATTCCTCATCTCACCTTGAGAGCAAAATATTGTGGTTTTCCTCGAGTTGCAGCAGGATGCTTGGATTCCTTCTCGAGATGTGAAAGGAACCTCAGGAACTCATTCTTGTAGTCCCTGGAAAATCAGGTCTTCTTTCCTTTTGGTTGGGGAACATCGGGATTACTCTCGAGGCGTGGAAAGGAATAGGGGTTCATCTAAAGTTGAGTCAATAAATGTGTTCTCCTCTCAAGTGGGGACAGCTATGTCAGGGAATGTCTTGAGTCGCATAAAGCGTGTCAAGTACCCGTTCGCGTTTCAAGAGGGAATGTGGGATTTCTCTAGAGACTCTGCAGGGGAAATTTTCCTCATCTCACCTTGAGTGTAGAATCTTGTGGTTTTTCTCGAGTTGCGGCAGGAAGTTTGGGGTCCTTCTCGAGTTCCACATGGACCTCAAGAATTCGCTCCTGTAGTCCCTGGGAAGTTAGGTCTCCTTTAGTTTTGGTAGAGGAACATCGGGATTACTCTCAATGCATGAAAAGGGAATAGGGCCTCATCAATAGTTGTGTCCATAAATTGTGTTCTCCTCTCAAGTATGGACAGCTATGTAAGGGAATGTCGTGATTTTCATGAAGGGTGTCAAGTACCTGGTTACGTTTCAGGCGGGAATGTGGGATTTCTCTTGAGACTCTGCAGGGGCAATTTTCCTCATCTCACCTTGAGTGCAGAATCTTGTGGTTTTTCTCGAGTTGCAGCGGGAAGCTTGGGGTCCTTCTCGAGTTGTGACATTGACCTCAGGAATTCTCTCCTGTAGTCCCTGGAAAGTTAGGTCTCCTTTCGTTTTGGTAGGGGAACATTGGCATTACTCTCAATGCATGAAAAGGGAAAAGGGCCTCATCAATAGTTGTGTTCATAAATTGTGTTCTCCTCTCAAGTATGGACAGCTATGTCAGGGAATGTCATGATTTGCATAAAGGGTGTCAAGTTCCCTGTCACGTTTCAGGCAGGAATGTGGGATTTCTCATGAGACTCTGCAGGGGAAAATTTCATCATCTCACCTTGAGTGCAGAATCTTGAGGTTTTTCTCGAGTTGCGGCGGGAAGCTTGTGGTCCTTCTCGGCTTGCGACAGGGACCTCAGGAACTCACTGTGTAGTCCTATGGAAGTCAGGTCTGCTTTCCTTTTGGTAGAGGCACATAGGAATTACTCTCAAGGCATGAAATGGGAATAGCGCCTCATCTAAAGTTGAGTCCATAAACTGTGTTCTCCTCTCAAGTGGGGACAGCTATGTCAGGGAATGTCTTGAGTAGCATCAAGGTTTCAAGTACCCGTTCGCGTTTCAAGCGGGAATGTGGGATTTTTTTTGAGACTCTGCAGGGGAAATTTTCCTCATCTCACCTTGAGTGCAGAATCTTGTGGTTTTTCTCAGGATGAGAAGGGAAGGTTGGGGTCCTTTTGAGTTGCGACCATGACCTCAGGAACTCGGTCATGTAGTCCTTGGGAAGTCAGGTATCCTTTCATTTTGGTAGTGGAGCATCGGGATTACTCTCAAGGCCTGAAATGGGAATAGGACCTCATCTAAATTTGAGTCCATAAATTGTGTTCTCCTCTGAAGTAGGGACCGGTATGTCAGGGAATGTGTTGAATAGATATAAAGGGTCTCAAGTAACTGTTCACGTTTCAACGGGAATGTGGGATTTCTCTTGAGACTCTGCAGGGGAAATATTCCTCATCTCACCTTGAGAGCAAAATATTGTGGTTTTTCTCGAGTTGCGGCAGGAAGCTGGGGGTCCTTCTCGAGTTGCGACAGGGACCTCAGGAACTCACTCGTGTAGTCCCTGGAAAATCAGGTCTCCTTTCGTTTTGGTAGGGCAACATCGGGATTACTCTCGAGGCATGGAAAGGAATAGGGGCTCATCTAAAGTTGAGTCAATAAACTGTGTTCTCCACTCAAGTGGGGGCATTTATATCAGGGAATGTCTTGAGTCGCATAAAGCGTGTCAAGTACCCGTTCGCGTTTCAAGAGGGAATGTGGGATTTCTCTTGAGCCTCTGCAGGGGAAATTTTCCTCATCTCATCTTGAGTGCAGAATCTTGTGCTTTTTCTCGAGTTGCGGCGGGAAGCTTGGGGTCCTTCTGGAATTGCTACAGGAACCTCAGGAACTCGTTTGTGTAGTCCCTGGGAAGTCAGGTTTCCTTTCGTTTTGGTAGGGAACATCGGGATTACCTTTGAAGCGTGGAATGGGATTAGGGCCTCATCTAAAGTTGAGTCCATCAATTGTTTTCTCCTCTCAAGTGGGGATAGTTATGTCAGGGAATGTCTTGAGTCCCATAAAGGCTGTCAAGTACGCGTTCCAGTTTCAAGCAGGAAGGTGGGATTTCTCTTGAGACTCTGCAAGGGAAATTGTCCTCATCTCACCTTGAGTGCAGAATCTTGTGGTTTATCTCGAGTTGCTGTGGGAAGCTGGGGTCCTTCTCTAGTTGTGACAGGGATATCAGGAACTCGCACGTGTAGTCCCTGGGAAGTCAGGTCTCCTTTCGTTTTTTTAGGGGAACATCTTAATTACTCTCGAGGCGTGGAATGGGAATAGGGCCTCATCTAAAGTTGAGTCCATAAATTGTGTTCTCCTCTCAAGTGGGGACAGCTATGTCAGGGAATGTCTTGAATCGCATAAAGGGTGTCAAGTACCCGTTTGGGTTTCAAGAGGGAATGTGGGATTTCTCTTGCACCACTGCAGGGGAAATTTTCCTCATCTCACCTTGAGTGCAGAATCTTCTGGTTTTTCTCAGGATGGGGCGCGACGCTTGGGGTCCTTCTCAACATGTGATAGGACCTCAGGAACTCGTTCTTGTAGTCCCTGGGAGGTCAGGTCTTCTTTTGTTTTGGATGGAAAACATTGGGATTACTCTCGAGACGTGGAAAGGAATAGGGGCTCATCTAAAGTTGAGTCAATAAATTGTGTTCTCCTCTCAAGTGGGGACAACAATGTCAGAGAATGTCTTGATTCGTATAAAGGGTGTCAAGTACCCGGTAGCGGTTCAGGCGGTAATGTGGGATTTCTCTTGAGACTCTGCAGGGGAAAATTTCGTCATCTCACCTTAAATGCAGAATCTTGAGGTTTTTCTCGAGTTGGGGCGGGAAGCTTGTGGTCCTTCTCGGCTTGCAACAGGGACCTCAGGAACTCAGTCGTGAGGGACTGAGTGGTATTTCTCTTGAGACTCTGCAGGGGAAATGTTCCTCATCTCACCTTGACTGCAGAATCTTTTGGTTTTTCTCGAGTTGCCGTGGGAAGCTTGGGGTCCTTCTCGAGTTGCGTGAGGGACCTCAGGAACTCAGTCGTGAAGTCCATTAGAAGTCACGTATCCTTTCGTTATGGTATGGGAACATCGGGATTACACTCGAGGCTTGGAATGGGAATAGGGCCTCATCTAAATTTGAGTCCATAAATTGTGTTCTCCTCTCAAGTGGGGACAGTTATGTCAGTGAATGTCTTGAGTCGCATAAAGGGTGTCAGGTACCTGTTTGTTTTTCAAGCGGGAATGTGGGATTTCTCTTGTGACTCTGCAGGGGAAATTTTTCTCATCTCAATTTGAGTGCAGAATCTTGTGGTTTTTTTCGATTTGCGGCGGGAAGCTTGTGGTCCTCCTCGAGTTGTGACAGGGACCTCAGGAACTTGCGCGTGTAATCCCTGGGAAGTCAGGTCTCATTTCGTTTTATTAGGGGAACATCGGGATTACTCTCGAGGTGTGGAATGGAAATAGGGCCTCACTAAAATTGAGTCCATAAATTGTGTACTTCTGTCAATGGGGACAGCTATGTCAGGGAATGTCTTGATTCGCATCAAGGGTGTCAAGTAACCGTTCACGTTTCAAGTGGGAATGTGGGATTTCTCTTGTGACTCTGCAGGGAAAATTTTCCTCATCTCAATTTGAGTGCAGAATCTTGTGGTTTTTTTCGATTTGCGGCGGGAAGCTTGTGGTCCTCCTCGAGTTGTGACAGGGACCTCAGGAACTCGCGCGTGTAGTCCCTGGGAAGTCAGGTCTACTTTTGTTTTGGTAGGGGAACACCGGGATTACTGTCAAGGCGTAGAATGGGAATAGGCCTCATCTAAAGTAGAATCCATAAGTTGTGTTCTCCTCTCAAGTGGGGACAGGCATGTCAGGGAATGTCTTAAGTTGCTCAAGGGTGTCAAGTACACCTTCGCCTTTCAAGAGGAAATGTGGGATTTCTCTTGAGACTCTGCAGGAGAAATTTTCCTCATCTCTCCTTGAGTGCACAATCTTGTGGTATTTCTCGAGTTGGGGCGGGAAGTTTGGGGTCCTGCTCGAGATGCGACATGGACCTCAGGAACTAGCTCGTGTAGTCCCTGCGAAATCAGGTCTCCTTTCATTTTGGTATGGGAACATTTGGATAACTCTCGAGGTGTGGAATGGGAATAGGGTCTCATCTAAAGTTGAGTCCATAAATTGTGTTCTCCCCTCAAGTGGGCACAGTTATGTCAGGGAATGTCTTGAGTCGCATCAAATATGTCAAATTCCCGTTTGCGTTTCAAGCGGGAATGTGGGATTTCTCTGGAGAATCTGCAGGGGAAATTTTTCTCCTCCCAACTTGAGTGCAGAATGTTGTGGTTTTTCTCGATTTGGGCTGAGAAGCTTGGTTTCCTTCTTGAGTTGCAACAGGAACCTCAGGAACTCGCTCGTGTAGTCCCTGGGAAGTCAGGTCTACTTTTGTTTTGGTAGGGGAACACCAGGATTACTGTCAAGGCGTAGAATGGGAATAGGCCTCATCTAAAGTAGAATCCATAAGTTGTGTTCTCCTCTCAAGTGGGGACAGCTACGTCGCGAATGTCTTGAGTAGCGTCAAGGGTGACAAGTACCCATTCCCGTTTCAAGCGCGAATGTGGGATTTCTCTTGTGACTCTGCAGGGGAAATTTTCCTCATCTTAAATTAAGTGCAGAATCTTGTGGTTTTATCGAGTTGCAGCAGGAAGCTTGGGATCCTTTTCTAATTTCCACAGGGACCTCAGGAACTCGCTCGTGTAGTCCCTGCGAAATCAGGTCTCCTTTTGTTTTTTGTAGGGGAACATCATGATTACTCTCGAGGCGTGGAATGGGAATAGGGCCTCATCTAAAGTTGAGTCCATAAATTGTGTTCTCCTCTCAAGTGGTGACAGCTATGTCAGGGAATGTCGTGAGTAACATAAAGTGTGTCAAGTACCCATTCAAGTTTCAAGCGGGATGGTGGGATTTCTCTTGAGATTCTGCAGGGGAAATTTTCCTCATTTCACCTTGAGTGCAGAATCTTGTGGTTTTTCTCGAGTTGCGGCGGGAAGCTTGGGGTCCTTCTCGAGTAGCGACAGGATCTCAGGAACTCGTTCGTGTAGTTCATGGGAAGTTAGGTCTCCTTTGGCTTTTGGTAGGGGAACATTGGGATTACTCTCGAGGCGTAGAATGGGTATAGGGCGTCATCTAAAGTTGAGTCCATAAATTGTGTTCTCCACTCATGTGGAGACAGCTATGTTAGGGAATGTCTTGAGTCGCATAAAAGATGTCAAGTGCCCTTTTGAGTTTCAAGCGGGAATGTGCGACTTCTCTGGAGACACTGCAGGGGAAATTTTCCTCATCTCTCCTTGAGTGCAGAATCTTGTGGTATTTCTCAAGTTGCTTCAGGAAGCTTGGGTCCTTTCGAGTTGCGACAGGGACCTCAGGAACTCGATCATGTAGTCCCTGAAAAGTCAGTTCTCCTTTCTTTTTGGTAGGGGAATATCGGGATTACACTAGAGGCATGGAATGGGAAAAGGACCTCATCTAAAGTTGAGTCCGTAAATTGTGTTCTCCTCTCAAGTGGGGATAGCTATGTCAGGGAATGTCCTGAGTCGCATAAAGGGTGTCAAGTACACATTCGTGTTTCAAGCGCGAATGTGGGATTTCTCTGGAGACTCTGCAGGTTAAATTTCCCTCATCTCACCTTGAGTGCAGAATCTTGTGGTTTTTCTCGGTTTGCGGCGGGAAACTTGGTGTCCTTCTCGAGTGCGACAGAGACCTCATTAACTCGCTCGTGTAGATGCTGGGACCTCAAGTCTACTTTCGTTTTGGAAGGGGAACATCGGGATTACTCTCGAGGCACGGAATGGGAATAGTTCCTCATCTAAAGTTGAGTCCATAAATTATGATTTTCCACTCAAGTGTGACAGTTATGTCAGGGAATGTATTGAGTCGCATCAAGGGTGTCAAGTACCCGTTCGAGTTTGAAGTGGGAATGTGGGATTTCCCTTGATACTCTGCAAGGGAAATTTTCCTCCTCTCACCTTGAGTACAAAATGTGGTTTTTCACGATTTGGGCTGAGAAGCTTGGAGTCCTTCTTTCTTTGCGACAGGAACGACAGGAACTCGCTCGTGTAGTCCCTGGGAAGTCAGGTCTCCTTTCTTTACGCTACGGGATCATCGGGATTACTCTCGAGGCATGGAATGGGAACAGGGCCTCATCTAAACTTGAGTCCATTAATTCTGTTCTCCTCTCAAGTCGGGACAGCTATTTCAGGGAATGTCTTGAGTCGCATCAAGGGTGTCAATACCCGTTCGCGTTTCAAGCGGGAATGTGGGATTTTTTTGAAACTCTGCAGAGGAAATTTTCCTCATCTCACTTTAAGTGCAGAATCTTGTGGTTTTATCGAGTTGTGGCGAGAAGCTTGGGATCCTTCTCTAATTTCCACAGGGACCTCAGGAACTCACTCATGTAGTCCTTGCGAAGTCAGGTCTCCTTTCGTTTTTGTAGGGGAATATAGGGATTACTCTCGAGGCGTGGAATGGGAACAGGCCCTCATCAAAAGTTGAGTCCTTAAATAGTATTCTCTCAAGTCGGGACAGCTATGTCAGGGTATGTCTTGAGTCGCATAAAGGCTCTCAAGTACACGTTCGCGTTTCCAGTGGGAATGTGGTATTTCTCTTGAGGCTCTGCAGGGGAAAATTTCCTCATCTCACCTTGAGTGAAGAATATTGTGGTTTTTCTCGAGTGGTGGCGCAAAGCTTGGGGTCCTTCTTGAGTTGTGACAGGGACCTCAGACACGCACTCCTGTAGTCCCTAGTAAGTCAGGTCTCCTTTCTTTTTGCTAGGGGAACATCAGGATTACTCTCGAGGCATGGAATGGGAATAGGGCCTCATCTAAATTTGAGTCCATAAATTGTGTGCTCCTCTCAAATGGCGACAGCTACGTCAGGGAATGTCTTGAGTTGCATCAAGGGTTTGAAGTACCCGTTCGCATTTCAAGCGGGAATGTGGGATTTCTCTTGAGACTCTGCAGGGAAAATTTCCTCATCTCACCTTGAGTGCAGAATCTTTTAGTTTTTCTCTAGTTGCGACAGGAAGCTTGGGGTCCTTCTCAAGTTTCTACAGGGAACTCAGGAACTCGCTCGTGTAGTCCCTGGGAAGTCAGGTCTCCCCTTTCTTTTTCCTAGGGGATCATCGGGATTACTCTCGAGGAGTGGATTGGGAATAGGTCCTCATCTAAAGTTGAGTCCATAAACTGTGTTCTCCTCTCAAGTGGGGTCAGCTATAACAGGGAATGTCTTGTGTCTCATCAATGTGTCAATTACCTGTTCGTGTTTCAAGAGGGTATGTGGGATTTCTCTTGAGATTCTGCAGGGGAAATATTCTTCATCTCACTTGGAGTGCAGAATCTTGTGGTTTTTATCGAGTTGCGCAGAAAGCTTATGGTCCTTCTCGAGTTGCGTCAGGGACCTCAAAAATTCGCTCATGTAGTCCCTGGGAAGTCAGGTCTACTTTCGTTTGGTAGGGGAACATTGGGATTTCTCTCGAGGCATGGAATGGGAATAAGGCCTCATTTAAAGTTGAGTCCATAAATTGTGTTCTCCCCTCAAGTGGGGACAGCTACGTCAGGGAATACATTGAGTCGCATCAAATCTGTCAATAGCCCCTCACGTTTCAAGCGGGAATGTGGGATTTCTTTTGAGACTCTGCAGGAGAAATTTTCCTCATCTCACCTTGAGTGCAGAATAATGTGGTTTTTCTCGAGTTGCGGCGGGAAGCTTGGGGTCCTTCTCGAGTTGCGACAGGGACCTCAGGAACTCGCTCGTGTAGTCCCTGGGAAGTCAGGTCTCCTTTTGTTTTGGTAGGGGAGCATCAGGATTACTCTCGAGGCGAGGAATGGGAAAACGGCCTCAACTAAAGTTGATTCCATAAACTGTGATCTCCTCTCAAGTGGGGACAGCTGAATAAGTGAATGTCTTTAATAACATCAAGGTTGTCAAGTACCATTTCGCGTTTAGAGCGGGAATATGTGATTTCTCTTGAGACTCTGCAGAGGAAATTTTCCTCATCTAATCTTGATTGGAAAATTTGTGGTTTATCTCGAGTTGAGGCTGGAAGCTTGGAGTCCTTCTCGAGGTGTGACAGAGACCTCAGAAACTCGCTCCTATATTCCCTGGGAAGTCAGGTCTCCTTTCGTTTTGGTAGGGGAACATCGGGATTTCTCTTGAGGCATGGAATGGGAATAGGGCCTCATCTGAAGTTGAGTCCATAAATTGTGTTCTCCTCTCAAGTGGGGACAGGTATGTAGGGAATGTCTTGAGTCGCTCAAGGGTGTCAAGTACACCTTCGCCTTTCAAGAGGGAATGTGGGATTTCTCTTGAGACTCTGCAGGAGAAATTTTCCTCATCTCTCCTTGAGTGCACAATCTTGTGGTATTTCTCGAGTTGGGGCAGGAAGCTTGGGGTCCTGCTCGAGATGCGACATGGACCTCAGGAACTAGCTCGTGTAGTCCCTGCGAAATCAGGTCTCCTTTCATTTTGGTATGGGAACATTTGGATTACTCTCAAGGTGTGGAATGGGAATAGGGTCTCATCTAAAATTGTGTCCATAAATTGTGTTCTCCCCTCAAGTGGGGACAGCTATGTCAGGGAATGTCTTGAGTCGCATCAACTGTGTCAAATTCCCGTTCGCGTTTCAAGCGGGAATGTGGGATTTCTCTGGAGAATCTGCAGGGGAAATTTTTCTCCTCCCAACTTGAGTGCAGAATGTTGTGGTTTTTCTCGATTTGGGCTGAGAAGCTTGGTTTCCTACTTGAGTTGCAACAGGAACCTCAGGAACTCACTCGTGTAGTCCCTGGGAAGTCAGGTCTACTTTTGTTTTGGTAGGGGAACACCAGGATTACTGTCAAGGCATAGAATGGGAATAGGCCTCATCTAAAGTAGAATCCATAAGTTGTGTTCTCCTCTCAAGTGGGGACAGCTACGTCACGAATGTCTTGAGTAGCGTCAAGGGTGACAAGTACCCATTCCCGTTTCAAGCGGGAATGTGGGATTTCTCTTGTGACTCTGCAGGGGAAATTTTCCTCATCTTACTTTAAGTGCAGAATCTTGTGGTTTTATCGAGTTGCGGCAGGAAGCTTGGGATCCTTCTCTAATTTCCACAGGGACCTCAGGAACTCGCTCGTGTAGTCCCTGCGAAATCAGGTCTCCTTTTGTTTTTTGTAGGGGAACATCGTGATTACTCTCGAGGCGTGGAATGGGAATAGGGCCTCATCTAAAGTTGAGTCCATAAATTGTGTTCTCCTCTCAAGTGGTGACAGCTATGTCAGTGAACGTCTTGAGTAGCATCAAGGGTGTCAAGTACCCATTCCCATTTCAAGCGGGAATGTGGGATATCTCTTGAGACTCTGCAGGTGAAATTTTCCTCATTTCTCATTGACTGCAGAATCCTCTTGTTTTTCTCGCGTTGCGGCGGGAAGATTGGGGTCCATCTCGACATGCAATAGGGACCTCAGGAACTCACTTGGGTAGTCCCTGGGAAGTCAAATTATCTTTCAATTTGGTAGGGAAACATCGGGATTACTCTCGAGGCATGGAATGGGAATAGGACCTCATCTAAAGTTGAGTCCATAAATTGTGTTCTCCCCTTAAGTGGGGACAGCTATGTCAGGGAATGTCTTGAGTCGCATCAAATGTGTCAAGTACCCGTTCGCGTTCCAAGCGGGGTGTGGGATTTCCCTTGAGAAAAATTTTCCTCATCTCTACTTGAGTGCAGAATTTTGTGGTTTTTCTCTAGTTGCAGCGGGAAGCTTAGGGTCCTACTCGAGTTGCGACACAGACCTCATTTACTCGCTCGTGTCAAATCTCCTGGGAAGTCAAATCTCCTTTCGTTTTGGAAGGGGAACATCAGGATTACTCTCGAGGCGTGGAATGGGAATAGGGCCTCATCTAAAGTTGAGTCCATAAACTGTGTTCTCCAGTCAAGTTGGCACAGCTTAGTCAGGGTATGTCCTGAGTCACAAAAAGGGTGTCAAGAACCCGTTCACGTGTCAAGCGGCAATTTGGGATTTCTCTTGAAACTCTGCAGGGGAAACTTTACTCATCTCACCTTTAGTGCAGAATCTTGTGGTTTTTCTCGAGTTGCGGCGGGAAGATTGGTGTCCTTCTCGATTTGCGACATGGACATCAGTGACTCTCTCGTGTAGTCCCTGGGAAGTCAGGTCTCCTTTCGTTTCGGTAGGGGAACATCGGGTTTATTCTTGAGACGTGGAATTTGAATAGGGCCACATCTAAAGTTGAGTCCATAAATTGTGTTCTCCCCTCAAGTGGGGACAGCTACGTCAGTGAATGTCTTGAGTCGCATCAAGGGTGTCAAGTACCCATTCCCATTTCAAGCGGGAATGTGGGATATCTCTTGAGACTCTGCAGGTGAAATTTTCCTCATCTCTCTTTGAATGCAGAATCTTCTTGTTTTTCTCGCGTTGCGGCGGGAAGATTGGGGTCCATCTCGACATGCGATAGGGACCTCAGAAACTCGCTTGGGTAGTCCCTGGGAAGTCAAATTTCCTTTCGTTTTGGTAAGGGAACATCGGAATTACTCTCGAGGCGTGGAATGGGAATACAGCCTCATCTAAAGTTGAGTCCATAAATTGTGTTCTCCTCTCCGATGGGGACAGATGTTAGGGAACTTTCTGAGTGGCACAAGTGTGTCAAGTACCCTTTTGCCTTTCAAGCGGGAATGTGGGATTTCTCTTGAGATTCTGCAGCGCAAAATTACCTCATCTCGCATTGAGGGGATAATTTTGTGGTGTTTCTCGAGTTCTGGCGGGAAGCTGGGGGTACTTCTCGAGTTGTGAAGGGGACCTCAGGATCTCGCTCGGGGTTGCTTCAGGGAAGTCAGGTCCCCTTTTTTATTGGAAGGGGAACTTCCGGTTTACTCTCGAGCCGTTAAATGGGAATAGGGCCTCATCTCGAATTGAGTCCATATAGTGTGTTCTCCTCTCCAATGGGGACGGCTGTGTGAGGGAAATTTGTGAGTCGCATAAAGGGTGTCAAATACCCTTTTGCCTTTCAAGCAGGAAAGTGGGATTACTCTTGAGATGATGCAGCGAAAATTTCCTCATCTCGCATTGAGGGGATAATTTTGTGGTGTTTCTCAAGTTGCGGTTGGAATCTGGCGTACTTCTTAAGTTGCGACGGGGACCTCAGGAACTCGCTCGGGTTGCTACTGGGAAGTCAGGTCCCCTTTTGTGTTGGAAGGGGAACTTCCGATTTACTCTCGAGCCGTTAAATGGGAATAGGGCCTCATCACGAATTGAGTCAATAAAGTGTGTTCTCCTCTCCAATAGGGACGGCTGTGCAAGGGAACTTTCTGAGTAGCATAAAGGTTGTTAAATACCTTTTTGCCTTTCAAGAGGGAATGTGGTATTACTCTTGAGATTATGTAGCGCAAAATTTCCTCATCTCGCATTGAGTGGATAATTTTGTGGTGTTTCTCGAGTTGCGGTTGCAATCTGGCATACTTCTTAAGTTGCGACGGGGACCTCAGGAACTCGCTTGGGTTGCTACTAGGAAGTCAGGTCCCCTTTTGTGTTCGAAGGGGAACTTTCGGTTTACTCTTGAGCTGTTAAATGGGAATAGGGCCTCGTCTCGAATTGAGTCCAAAAAGTGTGTTCTCCTCTCCACTCTGGACTGATGTTAGTGAAATTTCTGAGTTGCATAAAGGGTGTCAAGTACCCTTTTGACTTTTAATACGGAAGGTGGTATTTTTCTGGAGATTCTGCAGCTCAAAATTCCTCATCTCGCATTGAGGGGATAATTTTGTGGTTTATCTCGTGTTGCGGCCTGAAGCTGGGGGTACTTCTCCAGTTGCGACGGGGACCTCAGGAACTCGTTCGGGTTGCTTCAGGGAAGTCAGGTCCCCTTTTGTGATGGTAGGGGAACTTCCAGTTTACCCTCGAGCCGTTAAATGGGAATAGGGCCTCATCTCGAATTGAGTCCATAAAGTGTGTTCTCCTCTCCAGTGGGCCTGCTGCGTTAGGGAACTTTCTGAGTCGCATAATGTGTGTCAAGTACCCTGTTTCCTTTGAAGAGGGAATGTGGGATTTCTCTTGAGATTCTGCAGCGCAAAATTTCCTCATCTCGCATTGAGGGAATAGTTTTGTGGTGTTTCTCGATTTGTGGTGGGAAGCTGGGGAAATTCTCGAGTTGCGATGGGGACCTCAGCAACTCACTCACGTTGCTTCAGGGAAGTCAGGTCCCCTTTTGTGTTTGAAAGGGAACTTCCGATTTACCCGTGAGCCGTTAAATGGGAATAGAGCCTCATCTCGAATTGAGTCCATAAAATGTGTTCTCCTCTCCAGTGGGGACGGCTGTGTAAGGGAACTTTCTGAGTCGCATAAAGGGTGTCAAGTACCCTTTTGCCTTTCAAGAGGGTATGTGGGATTACTCTTGAGATTATGCAGTTAAAATTTCCTCATTGTGCATTGAAGGGATAATTTTGTGGTGTTTCTCGAGTTGCGGCGGGAAGCTGGTGGTACTTCTAGAGCTTCGAATGGGACCTCAGGAACTCACTCGGGTTGCTTCAGGGAAGTCAGGTTCACTTTTTTGCTGGACAGGAAATTTCCGGATTACTCTGGAGCCCTTTAATGGGAACAGGGCCTTTTCTCGATTTGAGTCCAGAAAGTTTGTTCTGCTCTCTACTGAGGACGGATGTTAGGGAACATTCTGAGTCGCATAAAGGGAGTCAAGTACCCTTTTGCCTTTCAAGCGGGAATGTGGGATTTCTCCTGAGATTCTCCAGCACAAAATTTCCTCATCTCGCATTGAGGGGATGATTTTATGGTGTTTCTATAATTGTGGCGGGAAGCTGGGGGTACTCCTCGAGTTGTGACGGGGATCTCAGGAACTCTCTCAAGTTACTTCAGGGAAGTCAGGTCCCCTTTTGTGCTGGAAGGGGAACTTCCGGATTACTCTTGAGCCATTAAATCGGACTATAAGTTCTTCTCAATTTGAGTCCATAAAGTGTGTTCTCCTCTCCACTGAGGACGGATGTTAGGGAACATTCTGAGTAGCAAAGTGTTTCAAGTACCCTTTTGCCTTTCAAGCGGGAATGTGGGATTTCTCTTGAGATTCTGCAGCGCAAAATTACCTCATCTCGCATTGAGGGATAATTTTGTGGTGTTTCTCGAGTTGCGGCAGGAAGCAGTGGGTACTTCTCGAGTTGCGAGGGGGACTTCAGTAACTCACTCGAGTTACTTCATGTATGTCATGTCTCCTTCTTATGTCTCCTGCATGGCAGGCGGATTCTTTACCACTAAGCCACCAGGGAAGAATAGAGGGGGCATACATGTTACTAAGCTTCTGTTTTTCTCCTGGCAATCTGTCTTTTATTAAAGAGGGTCAGGGGGGCCAAAAACCTAGAAAGGCAGATTAAAATTGTCTTTCCTCTCATATGCATGCAATGGAATATTAGTCAACAGTAGAAAGAAGTAAACCATCAAACCTTGATATATATGTTTAAATTTCACATGCATATTGCTAAGTGAAAGAATCCAGTCTGAAAAGGCAGCACACAGTATCACCCCATTTAAAACATTCTAGGGAAAGCAAAGCTACATGGATGTTAAGCAGATCATCTGCTGAAGGGGGGTGAAATATTCTGTGATACTTTAGGATGTGATGCTGTCACTATCCATCTATCTACGCTCATCAATTTGTATAGCCCAAGGGATCAAACATCATCTAATCAAGCTGAGTTATTTAGAGTGTAGGAGTGTCGCAAGATGGAATACACAATGTGACAGAATCTAACCATATTAGAAATGCATGGGGAAAAAAAGCTCACTCTAGGAGATGGGGCAAAATATGATGACCTAAGTTAACTTTGGAAATAGATGAAATAGACTGTACATAAGCAGACTATTTTATGGAGTTCTTTCCAGGGTGAGGTACAATTCTGAAACCACTGTGCACGTAATCTGAAGAGAAGAAATGAACTGATAAATGGTAGATGGTGGGAGCCAGGCTCCTTGCTTTAGGAGTGGGAAGTTACAGATAAGCAAAGAACTAGAGAATGAAGCTGAGCCCTGGACAACCACACCTTCTGGCTCCAAGTTGCTCCTGTCAGGATTACAGTCACCTGCATGTAGGTGCTGTGACCAACCAGTCCCCACTACCACCTGGACTTTCCTCTTCCTCCCAGTGATGACTCCAGTAACATTTCCAGCTTGGATCCCTCTCCCAGGCCAGATGCATCGGTCCATCAACTGCCTCCCCATCTCACTTGGGAGCTAATAGGCACTTTAGAGGATTGCGATCCTGCTGCTCCTCACGCCCAGGAAGCAGCCCCACCTTCCCTGGCTGCTGAACCCAGACAAATGGTGTAACCAGCAGAAGCCTATGGGGTCGTCCCAGGACAGACCCCACCCCATGTCCTCTGCTGTAGCTCCTCTCTGAAGTCCGGAGAAGGCAATGACAAGCCACTCCAGTACTCTTGCCTAGAAAATCCCATGGATGGAGGAGGCTGGTAGGCTGCAGTCCGTGGGGTCGTTAAGGGTCGGACACTTCTGAGCGACTTCACTTTCACACATTGGAGAAGGAAATGGCAACCCACTCCAGTGTTCTTGCCTGGAGAATCCCAGGGACAGGGGAGCCTGGTGGGCTTCCGTCTATGGGGTCACACAGAGTCGGACACGACTGAAGTGACTTAGCAGCAGCAGCAGCAAACCCCCACCCAATGGAAGAAGTTAACTACTCGATGAGAATGAACACAAAGACCCCAGAGCTCCTAGTGCCTGGAAATTCGTGAGTTTAGCCACCTGTTACCTCATCAAGCAGAGAGCTGTGCACCAGATAATCACATGCCCTGTGACCCTCTCCCTCATGTGTCCTGTACGATTGCTTTGCTGAGACTCTTCAGAGTTCAGGGTTTAGAGCACAAGCCACCTGTCCTCCATGTGCTGGTGCTTTTACAGTTAATGTAAAAGCATTACAGTTAATGTAAAAGCTTTTACAGTTAATGTAAAAGCATTTCCTTCATCGTAACTGGTTTCAGAGACTGGCTTTACTGCATTCGGGAATGTGGACCCAAGTTTATTTCAGTAGCTCTGGGGCCTCCCAGGCTCCCACTTCCTTGTGCCCAGTGACTGTGAGCTTCTCCTCCAGAGCCAATGGCCATTCCCTACACTAATTACCCTCGATACCCACAGCCCCAGCCCAAGCCTAACCCCTCCATCAGGCCCTGATGAAGCTCCCTGCCCCCAACGGTGCATCTCACATCCCACCCCAAAGTGGTCTTTCTGAAGCCGAAACAAGAGTGTGACTCTCTCCTCTGTGTGATTCCCCTCACTTGATGAATCCAGGCCTTGATCCATTCCATGTGATTCCAAGGTTCTCATTCTCTCCAGATCCCACTCACATGGCCACTGTCTAAGCCAGTCTATATGGGCCTGTGGTGATCTCCTAAAATGAGGGTTATTTTATACACAGAGATGGGGTGAATGGTGGCCTCAAAAGATGTGTCCCCCCCAGAACACAGGAACAGGGCCATATCTGGGGAAAGGGCCTTTGTAGATGTAGTTAGGAACTCAAGGTAAAGTCATCTAGGGTTCGGGTGACCTTGAATCCCACTGACAGAGTGCTTAAAAGAGATGAAAGAGGACACGGAGGAGAAGCCTCCTAAAGGTGGAGGCTGAGATGGGACGGAGGGAGCCACAAGCCAAGGGGCCCCTGGAGCCCCCGAACCTGGAAAAGGCAGGGAGGACCCTATTCTGGAACCTCTGGAGGGACCTCAGCCCTGCACAACCTTGATGTCAGGTGTCTTGTCTCCAGGACTTGGGGAGGATGAACTCCTCTTGTTTTAACCCACACAGCTTGTGATTATTTGTTAGAGAAGCTACAGAGCAGTCACACAGACCCTGATCTGTAGGATCCTAGATGTGTGGGTCTCAGTAAAGGCAGATGGAGCCTGGATTACAGAACCTTAGAGTCAGCACTGGATCCTCAGAAATGCTAATTCAGTAGCTGGACATCAGAATGTTGAGGGGTCAAATCTGAAGCCTGTCCCTAGGATCCCAACTGCACATGCCTCCCCAGGGTCTTACAGCTGTACACATGGTGCAGTAAGTACCTCTGTCTTGACTGAGGACATTTAATGTCACTGTTTACACCACTAATTAAGAACACACTAGTTACACCGGTGAAAATTCGGTTAGGATACTTACTACCAGGATGAACAATTCTGAAGATAGTCAGAGGTGGGGACTTAAGTGCAGCCAGCAGCCCTCCCACCGTCTCCCCACCTACTCCTCCACCCCCTGCCCAAGGAGTGTCCTCAGTGGAAATCTGGGAGACCATGTGGAGGCAACTCTAAATAAACGCTGGCTGACCCGCAGGCCAAATGCTCCTGAACCTCCTCCACCCTTCCCAGGAAAACACCTGAATTTGTGCAAAGACCTCACAGGCTGGAGGAAAGGGCTTGGAGTCAACCCAGTGACAGCACGCTTGCCGAGTTGGCTCCCACAGGCCAGGAGGGATGGTCTGAAAAGGCCAGGGGTCTCCAAATGGAGGAAATAGGCTGCAAGTGTCAGAAATTTTTATCTCTGTCTTATGTGGCAGGAGGAAACTAGTGTTATATTTTTTCCCCTTCTCTATATAAACTTAAAAAGTGGTTTCTTTTAAAATTCTGTGTGGCCATAACACCTGGTTTCACCTGAACTTAACTTTTCTCAAACCTTGAGCTAACCGATGCATTTTTCTTATGGAAATGTTTGTCTTAAGCTGTGTTAATGTGCTATGTATTTACCCTAGACTCTGTCTTCAAGTCAGATCTGCCTAAAGTCTCAGAATCGACTTGACAAACCAGTATATTATATTCATACATTGTTCTCCTAATCTATGTTAATAAAACTATATATTTGTATGGAAATCTGCCTTTCTTCAGGATTCATGTCAATTGTTTTATGGCCCAGGACGATTCACCTGGTGCCACCATCATCTCAAAATGCAAGTTATGGGTGAGGTGCCTGGTGCCATTCTCTGAGTTTTGAGACATTTCCTTTCTTTAATTAGCAGACTGCTAGTAATGGCAAGCCACTCCAGTACTCTTGCCTAGAAAATCCCATGGATGGAGGAGCCTGGTAGGCTGCAGTCCGTGGGGTCGCTAAGGGTTGGACACGACTGAGCGACTTCACGTTCACTTTTCACTTTCACACATTGGAGAAGGAAATGGCAACCCACTCCAGTGTTCTTGCCTGGAGAATCCCAGGGAAGGGGGAGCCTGATGGGCTTCCTTCCGTCTATGGGGTCACACAGAGTTGGACATGACTGAAGTGACTTAGCAGCAGTAGCTATATATGGAGAAGAAAATGGCAACCCACTCCAGTGTTCTTGCCTGGAGAATCCCAGGGACGGGGGAGCCTGGTGGGCTGCCGTCTATGGGGTCACACAGAGTTGGACACGACTAAAGTGACTTAGCAGCAGCAGCAGCAGTAGCTATATAATATCGGTTAAAGACTAGCAGCAGGGTACTCTTTCTCCCCCTTCTGATGTCTATGTCAGAAGCTTTCTCTATCTCTTTTATACTTTAATAAAACTTTTTTACACAAAACTCTGAGCGATCAAGCCTTGTCACTGGCTCCTAGATTAAATTCTCCTCCAGAGGCCAAGAAACCTGACATCTTTCGTGGTTCAGTAACAACCTTTCAGGTCCTGATCCAGCGGGCTCTACTGGAAGCTTTCCATTTCCCTACCTGAGTTACCCCTCCTGTCCTCCTCTGGCTGCCTTTTATCTTGCGTCCTCACCTCTGCCTGGGAAAACTTCAAAAAGCAGGTATGGGTAACACATCCTCTTCCTTAGCAAGTGGCAGCCTGGCAATCCTGCAGAAGGTCCAGCAGAGCCCCAGGCAGACCAAACCACTCACAACACCATGGCCCCTCACTCCCTGTCACTGCAGCCTCTGAAAGTAGAGAAGATGGCATCAGGTAAAGCTGCAGTCACCCTCACTGCCTCGAGGGGGTATTTATGAAGACTTCAAACCAGTCACACCTGGGAAGGGCTGGCTGGCTGGATCAGGCTACCTAGGTCAGTCACTTGTTGTCCATCAGAGGCTTGTGGTTTCATAAAACTTGCTGTGCCATCTGGGTCCAAGGAACAGGTGTGGGTCATGAGGGTCAGAATGGACATGTGGCTGGAGCTCTGGCTTGTTTTCTAATAATTTTATCTGGCCCATGAGTGGGGGATAATTTCAAGAAGACCCTTTCGGCTTGAGAGGAATACATGGGTCAGGGGAGAGGAGGGGGTGGGTGGAGACTGAGGCCCAGTGCCCAGGTGCTGTGGAAGCCTTTAAAAAACCTGCTGGAAGGAGACCACACAGAGTGAAACCCAGGGTCACAAATCTATCCAGGAGCTGCTGCTTGTTAGTTCAGGTCCTGCTCTAAGGCACTCAGGATCAGCTTTAAGAAGTGGACTAGAGGGTGCTCTGCAATGAGGGCTCTGGGCACAGTTCCTGGGTGCTAAGTCCTGTGAGGTGCCAGCCCAGATGGGCCCCATGCCCTGGGAGAGACCCAGGACTGTGAGACCCAGTCATGTGAGACCCATGGACTGTGGGATACCTGCCAATGAGAACCCCATCCTCCTGGGAGGGAAGTGTGAATAAGTGTTCTCTCTGTGAAGCTGGCACAGAGTAGCTTTGTGACTCCCCTGTGGGCAGTGCTGGGATGAGATGGGAACCAGGACATGCTGGGGGCTCCTGAACCCCTGCCTGGGCCCATCCAGAGTGAAGAGGTCAGTAGGCAGGTGCTGGCCACTGCGCTGTGTGAGGGAGGTCCCAAGGGTACCTCTTGTTTCTTCTACTTGGCACCACGGAGGCCCGGGAAAAAGCAGACGGCCTGGCCCAGGCAGCTGGAGCTCCTGGTGAAGAAGGAATTCATAGGGCCTGGACTCCATCTTAGGCCTGTTCATGCTGATCATGCTCAGCCACCTTTCCTATGGACTTTGAACTTTTTGTTTAGTGCCTATAAAACCGATAACAGAGATAAGACCCCCTCCAGACAGGGGAACCTTAAAAATCATATCTAGGTTACTCATCGCCTAAGAGAAAACATACACTGATCACCCCTTCCTCCAGACAGGCCATAAATTTTTCTGTATCTGTCGAAGTGTAACCTCGGGCTTATTGATTATTGGCTAACTGTTTGAGCACATAAGCACATAGCACGTGAATGATGGGGTTATTGGGATTGTATTTTTCTTGGTTTATGTAAGTCTCAAGGAATTTGGAATGATGGGTTCAGACACGTACACATGGGGTATAAAAGATTTTCACAAATGTTGGTTGGGGTCTTTGTCTAAGAGGAGACTTTGCCTTGAGCCCGCCAGTGTAATAAACTGCACTTCACTATCTGCATTGTCATTCTGAGTGAGTTTGTTTCCCGGAACGCATGGCTACAACACTGGCAACCTTCCAGGGGATGTGAGAGGGAAGGACCAGGCAGAATGGGTGTGGGCACCCAGACAGAGTCATGGGGCTTGGGACCAAGGGGGCCTTTCTGGTCTGAGCTGGGAGTGGACAAGCAGATAGTGAATGCAATTTGGGAAAGTGGCCTTGGTGACATGAGACTGACCCTGCTTCAGAGTGATGAGCCTTCCAGATGATCCCAGAAACAGAACTCTCTTGCTGTTTACACTATTTATTGCACCCATGGCAGGCAAGGTGTAAGCGAGGAAGCTGGAAGAAAACTCTAGGAACTGTAGAAAATCCAGACTTGTTTATTCTTTCCTAATGGTGCAGCAGCAGACACTGTTCACTTCTCTTGTGGTCGACACAGTAGTAACACAACCATAATGTGGCTGCGAGGGATTTTCAGATGGAGCTTATACAGGTTTACAGAACAAAAGTGGCCCATGGCCAAGCATGACAAACATGTGCGGTGCTGTAAGTGATCTCAGCTGCTACATAACCATATATTTACAAAATGCGGGTTGAGTGTGAGAGATCATAAGTTGAGAGAGCCTGACCACTGCCATCTTGGCTAATTTGTTCTTTCCCTACACAGGACTGTGAGAAAAGTCCTGATAAAAGAAGGTGAGTGAATCCTGCTAAGAGGAGGCTCTGTGAGCTGGCCCTGGGAGGGGGTGAAAGGGACAGATGTGGGACCTGCTGTGAATAGGCAGTTACCCTGGGTGGGCAGTGGGCACAGACCCCACTCTGTGGCCCTACATCTGTACTTCTGGGTGGGTTACTTTGCTTCTTGGAACCTCAGCCTCTTGGGCTGGTTGTGGGGTGATGGTGGCATGGACTGACTAGTAATTTGCTCAGGTCCTGATAGAAAGGGGTCTCATGGAAATTGCACAGGACACTGTCAGTATGGGACTTGCAGCTTGTTTCCCACGGTCTGTCTTCAAGATCCAGAGAGCAAATACAAGCCAATGTGCAGCAGAGCCCAGGGATGGGCTCGGTTTGGTGGGTCTTCCTGTTTCCTGAATCTCAGAGGGAACAGGCTCTAGCAGGCAGTGGAAGCATGTGGACCTCAAGGCCCAGCATCCCCTGAGTCTAGTGTTTGGGCACCTGGGAGGCACATGGACCAGGCCAGTTTCCCCCTTGACTCTCTTCCTGCTCATAACATGCAAGGTGCAGGCTGTCAGTACAGAGAAACAGGTGTGGGTGAGAAGAGCACACAGGGAAGCTTATGTACAGCGTCATCCACACATGGAATGTGGGCTGGTGAGATGCAGGCAAGCATAGGGGCAGGAGGTGGGCCTGAGGAAGCAGGGTGGGGCTGGGGGTCCCTAGGAGGGGGTGAATCAAGCTTAGCCTGTGCTGGGCCTTGTACTCCGCTGGCATTCCCTCTCCTGGTCCCTGGGGAGGAGGAACAGAGCAGCGTTGGTGGAGTGGCCATTCTCGGCCCCAGGCCCTGTCAGCACTGGCCCTTCAGGCTCTGGGTCGGGGAGCCTGTGGAGTATGGGTCCAACTGTGCCCACAAGGGAGTCCCAGAGGACTTGGTGAGGAATCACTGGTGTGATCATCACCTGTGCAGAAGCTTCCGAACGAAGGTCCAGTGGAGCTCGTGCCCTACACTTGGGTTTCAAGTCCACAGCACACATCAGCTTCTAGTGGCTCCATTTGTTTTCTAGAGACAAAGCAAAGTGCTAATATGCAGTATGTCCACAGCCCGTGAAAATGCATGTCTGATCTGACTCCAAGTGCTGCTTCTGTGTCCTTCGCTACTGCACACCCAGCAGTCAGTATCACTGAGTCGTAACCTTCGGTGGTGTCAGGGAAGCGGGGGATGAGAGCACAGGGTCCAGACCACGAGGGGGAGGGGCCGTGCTGTCCACAGAGCTGGTGCTGTGGCTGTAGGTGCACTGTACCCACCACACAGGGAAGAGACAATTGTCCCCTCATATCATTACCAAATTAAGTCCCATGGGCACTGTTTGGGCCCTAGCCTGGCTGGGGCACTCTGCCTCAATGGGGAAGGTTTCTGTTCTCCATTCTGGTTCAAGCAGGCAAATAACAAAACCAAAACAGACACAGCACAAGCTTTGTTCAGAGGCCGAAGAACGGAGAAGTGGGAACTAAGTTCACAGATCAACTTATCACCTACCTAGACAGACTGGTTCAGTTTTAAAGAGTAAAGACAAAGGGAGGAGGAGTGAGGCTAACGCTGGGGAGGCATGTACATTTGTTCACTGGGGAAGGGGCAGGACTTTTCCGAGGGAGGGGATGTCACCTCCTTTTCATCATTTTTTGGGGCCATGATGTCCAGTCAGGGCACAAGTACATGTGATAATACAGCTAAATTAACATACAATGAGAGTGGGTCTTTTGGACGTCAGATTCATTGCCATCTTGGTCTCAGCTGGTTCTATCTGTTTTTTGTTTGTTTGTAGCTTCCTTTCTTATCTCTGTCACTTTGAGACTCATGTTAATTCCTGCTAAAGGTGGGGGTTGGAGGGTTGTGTGCAAGGACACTGTTGCAACAAAAATAGAAACGAGGCTTTTTCCTCTCTGGATAACAAGGAGAATAAAGTGAACAGGCTAGAGAAGAAACAAACTGACCTGAAAGACTTAACCACTCCTAGTTTTAACTGTTACTAATCTATAGTGTCTGTAATCAGATCTGTCCTTCACAAAGCTAACCTGTCACTCCCTGACACTAGGTAAATTACCTCCTGCATCTATCACCTCTAACTCTGCGTGAATTACATCCTGCCCCTGGTGTACATACCAACCTCCCCTTCCCCGCCCCACACTCCCCTGTAGCATTTCAATAACTCAGAGACAAATGGACCCAATTACCAGACAGCCAGACCCAATTACCAGTCTGGCTGACACCCACTGTGACTGTTTTGAAATAATGCAAGAAGAAGACTATATGACCTTCACTACTTTGATCTTTATCACATGCCCTGGACAGGGAACTCAAACTATAAGAGCCCCTCTGACTCCCAGGGAAGAGGATACAGTTCTTGAGGTACTAGCAGGCTCTGTTTTCCCCTTTGCATGTCAAAGAATAAAAACCACTTTTATTTTTCTAAAACTCTGTCTCCATTTCTGTTTGGCATGGGTTCACAGAGAGACAAGAATTTTGGCATCAACCCCTATTCAGGGTAGGGTAATGGGTTTTGACCAAGGGTCTGGAGCAGCTCGGACAACACAATGAGGAGACTGAGATGGGCAGTTGGTTGGACACCTGCACTGAGCCTATGGCCAAATAGGGAGGTGGTGAGCAGGGGGCCTGTGGCCAGGGAAGGTTCTCACTGTTTAAGGGAAGGTGTGAACGTGGGTCCAGGTGCAGACTGTCTGCAGACACTGCTACAGAACTCCTGACCTTTCCTGAGGATACTGGGTGGGGGCAGGGGATTCAGGCAACAGGGCAGACCTGCTCTGGATGCTTTTGTGGGGAAGCAGGGCGACAGCAACACGGGCTCTGCCTGAAAAACCCCAAAACCACTCACAGATCACTGCCTCCTGTACAATGTCACAAACCTCCATCCATAGTTATTCAGGCACTCTGTCTATCACATCTAATCCCTTGAATCTATTTGATTTAGGTCATACCTGAATGGTCTAGTGATTTTCCCTACTTTCTTCAATTTAAGTCTGAATTTTGCAATAAGGAGTTTAGTATCTGAGCCACAGTCAGTTCCCAGTTCTGGTTCTTGCTGACTTTATAGAGTTTCTCCATCTTTGGCTGCAAAGAATATAATCAATCTGATTTCGGTATTGACCATCTGGTAATGTCCATGTGTAGAGTCTTCTCTTGTGTTGTTGGAAGAGGGTGTTTGCTATGACCAGTGCGTTCTCTTGGCAAAACTGTATTAGCCTTTGCCCTGTTTCATTTTGTACTCCAAGGGTAAATTTGCCTGTTACTCCAGGTATCTCTTGACTTCCTACTTTTGCATTCCAGTCCCCTATAATGAAAAGGACATCTTTTCTGGGTAATAGTCTGGGAACAATAGACTTGTTCCAAGTCAGGAAAGGAGTATGTCACCCTGCTTATTTAACTTATATGCAGAGTACATCATGTGAAATGCCAGTCTGGATGAAGCACAAGCTGGAATCAAGTTTGCCAGGAGAAATACCAATAACCTCAGATACACAGATGACACCACCCTTACGGCAGAAAGTGAAAAAGAACTAAAGAGCCTCTTGATCAAAGTGAAAGAGGAGAGTGAAAAAAGTTTGCTTAAAAATCAACATTCAGAAAACTAAGATCGTGGCATCCAGTCCCATCACTTCATGGCAAATAGATGGGGAAACAGTGGAAACAGCGACATATTATTTTTCGGGGCTCCAAAAATCACTGCAGATGGTGACTGCAGCCATGAAATTAAAAGATGCTTGTTCCTTGGAAGAAAAATGATGACCAATATAGACACCATATTAAAAAGCAGAAACATTACTTTGCCACCAAAGGAACACCTAGTTACAGCTCTGGTTTTTCCAGTAGTCATGTATGGATGTGAAAGTTTGACTATAAAGAAAGTTGAATGTAGAAGAATTCGTGCTTTTGAACTGTGGTGTTGGAGAAGACTCTTGAGAGTCTCTTGGACTGCAAGGAGATCAATCCAGTCAATCCTAAGGAAATCGGTCCTGACTAGTCATTGGAAGGAATGATGCTCAAGCTTAAGTTCCAATACTTTGGCCACCTGATGTGACGAACTGACTCATCGGGAAAGACCATGATGATGGGAAAGATTGAAGGCAGGAGGAGAAGGGGATGTCAGAGGATGAGATGGTTGGATGACTTCACCTACTCAATCGACATGAAATTGAGCAAGCTTTGGGAGCTGGTGATGAACAGGAAAGCCTGGCGTGCTGCAGTCCATGGGGTCGTAGAGTCAGACACAACTGAGCGACTGAACTGAGCTCACTGATCAGCTTCAGAATCACTCCTGGTGTGGCAATGAGAAGGGGTGGCCCACCTACCAGAAATGAAGGAAGGTGTGGGGTCTGCAAGGCCACCTCACATAGGCACCTGATGGGAGGCTCCAGGGCTCAGCATAGGCTGGTTTGTTCACAGCTGAGACAGGTCACAGGGTGCAGTGGAGAGGCATGGGTGGGAGGGGCTCTGAGTTGGTCACTCATGACCCTGCATGCCCTCCTCACTCAAGGGTGTCCAGGGTGTCTCTTCCCCTAGTGACGAAGGGCAGAACCCTGACATTCACCCCCACCCCCGTCCCCCCAGGGAAGCTCACTAGAGACTTGGCACTTGACTTGGGTCTGGTCACGTGTTGGTGTCTTCCCTCACCCTCTAAAATGCCAGTGCCCCGAAGGGGAGCCAGGACTCAGCGTGAACCTCATGGCTGGTGCAAATAGCATAGGTTCAGAGGGTTGCGCCAATGGGAGGGAGGCTTTACATCAGGGTAGAGAGCTTCCCACCAGCTGCATAAGCTTCCTGGGGGCAGCAGTGGCAAATGACTACACACAGAGGCTGCAAACAACAGAAGCCTATCCTCTCTCAGTCTTGGAGACCAATGCCACACTTCCTCCAGAAGCTCCAGGGAAGTGTCCTTCCTTCATCTTCCCACTTCTGGGGCTCCAGGTGTCCCTGGGCTCATGACCAAATCTCTCCCATCTCTGCCTCTGTCTTCACCTTGTGTCTCCTTTGCATCTGTGTCTCTCAGAAGGATGCTGTCATCAATTTAGGGCCACCCTGATCCAGGATGACCTAATCCCCAGATTCGTAACCAATTATACTTGTAAAGACCTACTTTCAAATAAGGTTCCAGTCACAGATCCTGGGCTCATGACATGGGCATAGTGTTTTGGAGCACCCCTCCCCTCCATTTACCCCACTCTGGCACCCAGTTCCCAGATGCCAGCCTGCCTTCCTCAGGACAGCACTCAGGTTGGTGATATTCTGTCTTTCTGCATGGAGGCATCTTTCATTTGTAACTGTAACTTAGTAGGGTTGAGTGGGGGGCCCTGCTGGTTGACATCCTGGTCATTCTAGTGGCCACACTATATGTGGGAGCATGGCCAGGGCTCCCTGTGCATACTCTACACTGACCACTCAGTGGTCAGGTACCTGCACGGGTTGGACTGGTCCTTGCACCACTGCACCTTCTCGGATATCATGGAACGTGGTGTGTGGGCCTATGGCCAAGATGTGTGGACCCGCCTGAATGCTGGGAGCCTTCCTGCCTGCCCTGTGGCCTCCAGCCTGCCCCCTCACACCACCCCCCACAGACCCTCCAGTCCTGCTGTGGAAACCCTCATCCAGTCGTGGACCCCTGTGCCTGCCATGGAGACCCCCCATCCCATTGGCCCTGAAGAAACTTGCTGGTAGGGGTGAGAACTTGGGCATGAAGAGGACAGGGCAGTGGCAAGCCTGGACTCCAGGCCTGCAGATCAACCTGCTTCTGTCCTATCCAGGTCAGTGCTCACTAAGAAGTCTACAGAAGACAAGTCATGGATCCACCTGCATGTAAAGAAAAACCCAGAGTTAAAGAGCCTACCAGCAGAGTGGAGGAGACCAAGCAGAAGTCAGCCCAGCAGGAGCAGAAGCAGACAAACAGCAGGGGTCTGTGCCCTCAAGAGCTGTGACAGGACTGGGGTGTCTCAGGAGCAGCTTGGTGGCTTCTGTGAACAGATGCAGCCTCCTGGAGAGTGAGCCAGCCCTGTGTCCAGAGCACATGGGGCCCTGGAGGCTTGGTTTTTGAATGTGTAACCAGTCTCGAGTTAAGACGTCCCATTTGGAGCTTTACACAACTAGACAAGAAGGCGTTTATGTTATGAAATTAAAAGACGCTTGCTCCTTGGAAGGAAAGTTATGATCAACCTTGATAGTATATTAAAAAGCAGAGACATTACTTTGCCAACGAAGGTCCGTCTAGTCAAGGCTATGGTTTTTCCCGTGGTCATGTATGGATGTGAGAGTTGGACTGTGAAGAAGGCTGATCGCCGAAGAATCGATGCTTTTGAACTGTGGTGTTGGAGAAGACTCTTGAGAGTCCCTTATACTGCAAGGAGATCCAACCAGTCCATTCTAAAGGAGATCAACCCTGGATGTTCATTGGAGGGACTGATGCTAAAGCTGAAACTGCAATACTTTGGCCACCTCATGCGATGAGTTGACTCACTGGAAAAGACTGTGATGCTGGGAAAGGTTGGGGGCGGGAGGAGAAGGGGACGACAGAGAATGAGATGGCTGGAGGGCATCACCGACTCTGTGGACATGAGTTTAAGTGTACTCCGGGAGTTGGTGATGGACAGGGAGGCCTGGCGTGCTGTGATTCATGGGGTCGCGGAGAGTCGGACACGACTGAGCGACTGAACAACAACAACAACAACAAATCAATTAGCACCTCTGCACCAGGACCTACCCGAGGGAATTTCTCATGAACAGGGACCAGGCCTGGGAACTGAGGGAGTCGGCCTCTTAGTGATGCACTGTGGCTAGAATGCTTCATTCCTGGGAGGTCGTACAGACTCAGCTAACATCCACCCGAGGTCTCTTGTCCCTCTGGTTGACGGGCCCCAAGACCTCCCCTCCCTCCAAGCGCTTTTCTCAGAGGCTCCCAGAAGTCCCTGAAGCTATTATACTTGGGGTTAGTTATGGTGAAGGATGCAGAGTAAAATCAGCGAGGACAGAGGTGAGGAGCAGGGTCCAGTCTCCTCGCCTGTGGCAGCCTGGAAGACCACCTGAGTCCCAGGGTGCAGGGTTTACTGGGTTCTGTCACAGCAACATGGGGCCACCACGTGCCTGATCTCGGCGTCCAGACCCAGTGGGGAACACAGGAAAAGCTACCATGCACCATGCCATCAGCACAGACCAGCCTGGAGCGAGGTCCAAGGAAAAGGACACTCCTGTAAGACTCAAGGTGACCTCTGGAGCTAGGAACAGAGGCCTGACCTCTCAGTGTGTAGGTGACCCCACACCACAAAGGCCCTGGTGCATTGCTCATTCTGAGTAGTCAGTGTGGGTGTAAATGGGTCAGCCAGTGCCCATGTGTCTCAGCCTGTCACCACTGACTACACTGCCTCGCTCTGCTCACAGAGTGAGGCCAACAGAGGGACAACAGGGTGGGAACAAAGCCATGTCATGGCAGGCTGGGTAAGAAAGGGTCCCAGGAGTGAGAACTTGGCTGCCCTTGCCTGTGAGCCAATAGCAGACCTCCACCCTTATGACAGAAAGCGAAGGGGAACTACAGAGCCTCCTAATGAAAAAGTTCATGAAAAAGTTGGCTTAAAGCTCAATATTCAGAAAACTAAGATCATGGTATCTGGTATCATCACATCATGGAAAATAGATGGGGAAACAGTGGAAGCAGTGAGAGACTTTATTTTCTTGGTGCCCAAAATCACTGTAGATGGTGAACGCAGCCATGAAATTAAAAGACGCTTGCCCCTTGGAAGAAAAGTTATGACCAAACTCGACTTCATATTAAAAAGCAGAGACATTACTTTGACAACAGAAGTCCATCTAGTCAAAGCTGTGGTTTTTCGATTAGTCATGTATGGATGTGAGAGTTGGACTATAATCTCTTTAACAAGTGGTGCTGGAAAAACCAGTCAACCACTTGTAAAAGAATGAAACTAGAACACTCCCTAATACCATACACAAAAATAAACTCAAAATGGTTTAAAGATCTAAACGTAAGACCAGAAACTGTAAAACTCCTAGAGGAGAACATAGGCAAAACACTCTCCAACATAAATCACAGCAGGATTCTCCAGGACCCACCTCCCAGAATATTGGAAGTAAAAGAAAAAATAAACTAATGGGACCTATTTAAAATTAAAAGCTTCTGCACAGCAAAGGAAACTATAAGCAAGATGAAAAGACAGCCTTCAGAATGGGAGAAAACAATAGCAAATGAAGCAACTGACAAATAATTAATCTCAAAAACATATAAGCAACTCCTGCAGCTCAATTCCAGAAAAGTATATGACCCAATCAAAAAATGGGCCAAAGAACTCAACAGACATTTCTCCAAAGAAGACATACAGATGGCTAACAAACACATGAAAAGTGCTCAACATCACTCATAATCAGAGAAATGCAAATCAAAACCACCAAGAGGTACCATTTCACACCAGTCAGAATGGCTGCTATCCAAAAATCTACATGTAATAAATGCTGGAAAGGGTGTGAAGAAAAGGGAACCCTCTTACACTGTTGGTGGGAATGCAAACTAGTATAACCACTATGGAGAACAGTGTGGAGATTCTTTAAAAAACTGGAAATAGAACTGCCATACGACCCAGCAAACGCACTCCTGGGCATACACACTGAGGAAACCAGAATTGAAAGAGACACATGTACTCCAATGTTCACTGCAGCACTGTTTATACTAGCCAGGACATGGAAGCAACCTAGATGTCCATCTGCAGACGAATGGATAAGAAAGCTGTGGTACATATACACAATGGAGTATTACTCAGCAATTAAAAAGAATACATTTGAATCAGTCCTAATGAGGTGGATGAAACTGGAGCCTATTTTACATAGTGAAGTAAGCGAGTAAGAAAAATACCAATACAGTATACTAACACATATATGTGGAATTTAGAAAGATGGTAACGATAACCCTATATACAAGACAGCAAAAGAGACACAGATGTATAGAACAGTCGTTTGGGCTCTATGTGATAGGGTGAGGGTGGGATGATTTGGGAGAATGGCATTGAAACATATATATTGTCATATGTGAAACGAGTCGCCAGTCCAGGTTTGATGCATGATACAGGATGCTTGGGCCTGGTGCAATGGGATGACCCAGAGGGATGATATGGGGAGGGAAGTGGGAGGGAGGTTTAAGATGGGGAACACATGTACACCTGGGGCGGATCCATGTCAATGTATGGCAAAACCAATACAATACTGTAAAGTAATTAGCCTCCAATTAAAATAAATAAATTAAAAAAGTAAAATGAGAAGGTTGAACAAACATATATCAAATGTAAAAAAAAGAAAAAGAAAGAAATCTGAGCGCCAGAGAATTCATGGTTTGAACTCTGGTGTTGGAGAAGACTCTTGAGAGTCCCTTGGACTGCAAGGAGATCTAACCAGTCCATCCAAAAGGAAATAAGTCCTGAATATTCATTGGAAGGACTGATGTTGAAGCTGAAGCTCCAATACTTTGGCCAACTGATGAGAAGAAATTTCTCATTTAAAAGACCCTGATGCTGACAAAGGCTGAAGGCAGGAGAAGAAGGGGACCTCAGAGGATGAGATGGTTGGAAGGCATCATCGACTCAATGGACATGAGTTTGAGTAAACTCTGGATGTTTGTGATGGACAGGGAGGCCTGGTGTGCTGCAGTCCATGGGGTTGCAAAGAATCGGACACAACTGAGCAACTGAACTGACTGACTGACTGACCCTGTGGTCAGTCATGTCAACCCACATCTCCCGTGGGGCTGAATTTCCCAAGTCCTGGGGCAGGGTCATGCCGGTGTATACAGCAGGGTGCACAGCAGTGCATGCAGAAGGCCTGACGTCTGCCCTTGCCATTCAGTAGGGACCTGGTAAGGGTGGAGCATCCCAACAGGACACAGGGCTGACCGCGAGGAGGGTGTTGGGGTGAAGGATTTAGGAGCATTTGGAGGCAACCCTCACCTGTTAGCACATGAATGAGGACACTGACCAACTGTGGGCAGGAAGGGGAGTCGAGGGAGGGTCCTGGGTCATCCCCAAGGCTGGATGAGGGGTGTGGAGGCGCAAGTGTCGGAGGTGGTCCCTGTTGGGCAGTGTCGAGCCCCACATCCCTGGAAACCACCCAGTGTCCAGCTAGACTCCAGCCAGGAAGACCAGGGAAGCCCATTCACACTGCTGAAAACACTGATGTGAGGTGTCCACTCTCTTCTTTACCTGGCACAGAAAAGGTCAAACTGAACTGGAGAGAGGGGGTTCAGGTGGAAAGTGTGGGTGCTTGGAGCCTAGAGAGGAGGGTTTCCAAATGAGGGGGTGAGGCCACGGGGAGCAGGAGAGGGATGGGGGGGCAGGGGGACAGTCAGTGAGTTCCTGGCACTGGAGCATGTCCACCCTCTCTCAAGCCAGCCCCCTTTCCTGAAGACAAGGTCTACAAACACGGGGCCCCTGGAAAGGGATTGCTGTCTGGATGGTTCCCTGAGGCTGGATGTTTCTGGGGACACAGGCCAGTCTGGTGGCCCTGGTGAAGACAGCACTCTCTCTGAGGGAATGAGGTGACACTCAGTCCCCAGCCTGTGGGTGATCTAGTCCAGTGTGGGTCATGTCTTTTCCTGGGGGTCCCTGGGGCTTTATCCTCACCATGTGGGGTACAGGAGGGGAGGGATGGATCCTTCCTGGTGCAGCTGTGCCTGGGCTCTCATGGAGGGCCTCTCTGGCCCATAGATTCAAAGGCTTCAGTCACCACTGCTCTGTTGACACCCTCCTCCAAGAATGAGGCACAAGGACCTACCCTGTGAAATGGGGCGCCTGGGTTGGGGAGCTCGTAGGTCACTTCTCAGATGGCCACACTCAGGTCAGGAGGTTGGATGGGGGTGGACTGCAGGCACTTGCCGTGGTCACTACATCACTATGGCATCTTTCTCAGGCCTGAGGTGCCCAGTGGATGGGGGAGGCATTGGTAGCCATACCACAGGGAGGACTGGGCCAGGGGTCCTGGATCACGAGTCACTCCTCCAGGAAGGGGTTTGACATCCAGGGGGAAGGCAGCTAGTGATGGGCCTGGGTTTCCCAAGCACAGTACCCTGCCCCACCCAGACCAGGTTTGGGATTCCTGTGGCCTTGTCCTCAGATGGGTGTGTGGGGCATGTGGGAGGTGTAACAGGGAACACTAACACTTAGGCCTGGAGCCCGAGATCCAGGTGTTGGGGGCCGGCTCCTCCTGTTGGTTCTGTGGTCAGTCAGTTCCAGGTCTCACCTATCCATCTCTGTCTCTTCCCTCACCTTGCCTTCTCACCCATGAGAACTGCACCCACCCCCTCACCCTCACCCCACACAAGTCACTGATCTCATCTCAACCTGGACAGCTCTGCGGTGGCCCATTTATTGCACACAAAGCCCCATTCTGAAGTCCCAGGGAGTCTATCTTCCTGGGGCCTCTAGAGATGACAAATCCTGGTGGTCGACGCAACTCATGGGGACGTGGGGGGAGGTGGGGCCTCCAAGGCTAGAATCCAGGAGCCTCATGGAGGAAGCAGTGTCCTGACCCAAGGAGGGTGGATGAATAGGCTGCGGCAGGAGAGAGGCCAATTGGGGACCACCCCTGCCCTCTGGGGAGTGAGTAGTCTCTGGAGGGCCAGGCAAAAGCTGGCAGGATGGGGATGGCAGAGGTGGGTGGTCTGGTGTGCAACATGGGGCATCACATAACAGCAACCATAAACCATAACCTATAACCTAGCCTGCACATAAGTCCCAGCCCTAATATTAACCCTCCAAACCACCAACACCAAGCCAAATCTAATCAAATCACACAAGTACATCATAAAAAGGAAAACTATACCAGTATACCATATAAATATGAATGCAAGAATTCTCCACACAATTAGAGCAACATGAAACCAACAGAACATTGAATGGATGGTGCCATAAGTACCATTTCTACACCAGAAATGCCAGGTTGTTCCACATATTAAAACCAAGCAATGCATTGAAACACTATAAGCTGTGAAGTAGAAACACATGATCATTTCAGTTACTGAAGAAGGTATAATCAAAGTCCAGCTCTGTCTCATGATACAAACACTCAAAAAAGTAGGAATTAAAGGAAATTTGTTCAGTATGAGAGTAGTATACAAAGCCAGAGCAAACTTTATGTTCAATGCAAAAAACTAAGATTTACTCTGAAATCAGGAACAAGACCAGGAAGCTGGCTTTTACACCTGTTACTTAGTAGGATACTGGAAGTTGTACTCAGAGTTCTGAGGAAAGAAAGAAAAGGCATTCATGTGTGAATGGAAAAATTACAACCATGTCTACTCACAGAACACAGATCACAACACCATCTTACACATAAAACTTCCTATAACAACAAAAATTATTTGACTAGTCAACTGAGTCAGCAAAGTTATAGGGCAAAATAGCAATTTACAAAAACCTATCTTATACATATACACTAGCAATAAATACGGAGAAAGCAATGGCAACCCACTCCAGTACTCTCGCTTGGAAAATCCCCTGGATGTAGGAACGTGGTAGGCTGCAGTGCATGGGGTCACAAAGAGTCGGACATGACTGAGCGACTTCACTTTCACTTTTCACTTTCATGCATTGGAGAAGGAAATGGCAACCCACTCCAGTGTTCTTGCCTGGAGAATCCCAGGGATGGGGGAGCCTGGTGGGCTGCCGTCTATAGGGTTGCACAGAGTCTGACATGACTGAAGCAACTGAGCAGCAGCAGCAATAAATAATCTGAAAATGAACTTATGAAAATAATTCCATTTTTAAATGTTGACATTAATAGTTAGGAATATATCTAATCAAGATACAAGACTTGCTTTCATGTAAAATGTTGTCTGTACATTTGAAATTATTGGAAAATAAATTACTTTTCAAAACATCATGTCAAAACCATGCCAGAAAAACAGAGAAAACATCAAACTTCCACATAGAGACCAAGCCTTACCCAGATGCAGTTCACCCAAAGTTCACATGGACTTTAGAGGCATTGTGAGAAGACTGTATTAGGGCTTCCCAGTATAAAGGACTTCCCTTTCTTCCCTGTTGTGGATGACCTTAATGAGGTAGAAACTGGGATTTTGAATTCTAATTTTCCACCTCATTTCACCAAAAAACTATTAGAAATAATGAATTCAGTAAAGATGCAAAATCAATACACACAAATCAATTGCATTTCCAAACAATAATACACACAAACCAAATGCATTTCTTTGAAATGTGGTGCTGAAGAAGACTCTTGAGATTCCTTTAGATGACAAGGAGACCAAACCAGTCAATTCTAAAGGAAATCAACACTGAATATCCACTGGAAGAACTGATGCTGAAGCTCCAATACTTTGGCCACCTGATGCGAAGAACTGACTTGTTGGAAAAGACCCTGATGCTGGGAAAGATTGAAGGCAGGAGGAGAAGGGGGCAACGGAGGATAAGATGGTTGGATGGTATCACCAACTTGATGGACATGAGTTTGAGCAAGCTCTGGGAGTTGGTGATTGACAGGGAAGCCTGGTGTGCTGCAGTTCATGGTGTCACAGAGACATGACTGAGCGACTGAACAACAGTAACAAAAACAATAACAATGAACCATCTGAAAGGAAAAACTGTACTTACAGCTACGTCAAAAAGAACAAAATATCAAAGAATAAATTTAACAGAGGATGTCAAAGACCTGTACACTGAAAACTTGATGACAATGATGAATAAATTGAAGACATAAATCACTGGAAAGATACCTGTGCTCATGGAACAGAAGAATCCGTTCTACCCAAGGCACCCAGTGAATGCAAGCGCTCCTAAAATTCCAACTTTATTTTTCAGAGAAATGGAGCAAATACTCCTCATATTTGTGTGAACCACAAAGGACCCCAAAAGCAAAGGCAACCCTGAGAAAGGACAGCAGGCTGGAGGCATCTCCCTCCCTGACTCCACACTACATCTGGTGAAGCTACAGGCACCCAACTGTGCGAAATTAGCACAAGAACAGGCACATGGCCCAGAGAAACAGGACAGAGCGCCCAGCATTCAGCCCACACGGATGGGTCCCTTATCTATAGAAAAGGGGCCAAGGACTCACCAAGGTGAAGGACAGCCCCAGCAATAAACTGTTCTGGGAAAACTGGACATCACATCCAAAGATGGGTCCTGGACACCGTCTACACTGCACATAAAACTGATTAAAACCACAGCTTTCCATACCAAGCCCTTCTGGATTGTCTGAAAAGAGCAGTCATTTGCACACAGGAACCTTCTCCAAACTTTTTCTCACTTTTTCTTCTTGACGTCGCCTGGGTCATCAGGAAACCCAGCTCCCATCAGTATGGAGGCTGCCCCGTGTTCTCCTGAAGCTGAAAACCCATCGAGTTCCAAGGAGACTGAGCTCCAGTCAGTAGAGAAGCTGACCTGGGAGTCCCAGCCAAAGTCCTGCGCTGTCTGAGGAGACACAGCTCCCCTCAGCTGGGCTGAGCTGGGGCTGCAGGGAATATGCCTGCGGGTGTCAGCGATGCGGGTAGAGGGCCACCCTGTGGTCAATACGGAAAGTGCCAACCAGGCCTCCCTCACAGGTCACTGGGCACAGTGGCCCCTGCTGTCAGAACTGCTGAGTCTGTTAAACTGGAAATTTAAACTCAAATGAAGACAATATCCCATAACTTTTCTAAAAACAGGTGAAGAAAAATGAATTGTAAACCATATGGAATGAAATAAATGTAGACGCAAAGTTTATAACTTACACAAAATTCTCTCAAAAACATTCATAGACAAATTTTAAATGCAAAATTATTCAAAATTATAGAGAAAAACATAACACAAAATTGACATGAGCTTGGGTTTGGTCAAGTAGATCACAAGCTTTGTAGTTTTAACACACAACACACACACACACACAAAACAATCCAGAAAGAAATACAAGGGATTCAGTGCACTTTATAAAATTAAAGACTTTTACTGTGTGAAAATCAACAGACACACAAAACTGGGGGGAAAAAAAAACTTGCAAACATATCTAATAAAGGTTTTGTCTCAAATTATACAAAGAACTCTGACACAACCTCGTTAAGATTAAGAAAGCGCTAAATGGACAACTGGTCAAAGAAGGTACACAGTACACAAAACTATGCCCAGGACTGGGGGAGTAGAGAAATAATGGCCCAATTCAACTCCTTGAGCCATGTGTAATCTTGGGCTAGTCACGTCCTTCCTGGAAGCCTCCAAGAGATGGAGAGGGAGGAAGGGGAAGAGGGCCAGTTAACCTTACACCTAACTAATGCTGACCATACTCACCAATTTTATTCAACATAGTGTAGCAGGAGGAATAGTGGAGTGGGTTGCCATTCCCTTCTCCAGCAGATCTTCCTGACCCAGGAATCAAACTCAGGTCTCCTTCATTTCAGGCAGATTCTTCACCATCTGAGCCACCGGGGAAGCCCTCCTTGATTTAAAAAATACACTGAAAATGTAGAGTAATCAAGACGATATGATATGAGAATAAAAGATATACACATAGATCCACGGGACAGAATTAAGAGCCCAGAAATAAGCATATGCATATATAGTCAATTCAAGACAAAGGAGGTGAGCCTGTTACCAAAACTATTACAGCCTGACACACAGTGAGGCCCATCAATACTAAACATTAGAATTTGGAACTGTCAAGTCGATTTATTTCTCTTCCTCAGTTCTTGTCTCATCACAACAAAAGTTTGGAGTCATGGACCAAAAGGAGTGGAAAAACAGATAGGTTACAGCTCATCTCAGCTAAAGCAGACAGATCTTTTATTAGTCTGACACTCCCATAGGAGTCCTCCTCAACCGTCCTATCGATTGCTCTTGGCTTCCCCCTTCTATACTTCCATGTTCCTCCTTTTGTCTACGCCTGGTTCAAAGGAGGGCTTACACCCACCACCAGTCAATGAAAGGGAATGCAAATGGGCATATGCTGAAGGTCGATCAAGAATTAAAAGTTACGTAACAGCAAGCTGTCTTGTTTGTGTCTTCCCATAATTCCATCTGTTATAATTACAGAAAATTCATGAGCCTTTAATGGATTCCTAACTGCCTAACTACCTGAGGTTACTGGTCATTTTGTATCCACTGTGCCTAGGGCAGATATGCAGGAATTGAAAAGTTTCTGTGATTATTTTCTAGCATGTCCATTAGCTCTCCTGGATCAGCTTGCATTCCTTTCTGCCAGGCCTCCCTTCTTTGTTTATGTCTAACTTCTTATTAACAGAACAGAGAAAGGTCTATTACAGATTCATACAAAGACATGGGTGGCTCATGCCTTGCTGCTGCTGCTGAGTCGCTTCCATCATGTCCAACTCTGTGTGACCCCATAGACGGAAGCCCACCAGGCTCCCCCGTCCCTGGGATTCTCCAGGCAAGAACACTGGAGTGGGTTGCCATTTCCTTCTCCAATGTGTGAAAGTGAAAAGTGAAAGTGAAGTAGCTCAGTCGTGTCCGACCCTTAGCGACCCCACGGACTGCAGCCTACCAGGCTCCTCCATCCATGGGATTTTCTAGGCAAGAATACTGGAGTGGCTTGCCATTGCCTTCTCCGGGATCATGCCCTAAGAATCCTAAAATTACTAAAAGCCCCAATCTTTTCCCTCCAGCTCATCTGAGCCCTCCAGCTTATCTTCTGGCCCAAGGCTGGGAAAGCTGGAGGGCCTCCAGCAGAAGCCCTGAATCTGCCTCTTACTTCACTCTCCTAATGACCACCACACTACCAACCCTTGACTGCATCACTTCCCCAGTGGTCCCTCACTGACAGTTACCAGTGGGCAGGGCCCACTGCGGCACTCATGGATAGCTGAGCAGGAGAACTAATGGTCACCCATTGACAGTTGGTTGTGGGTGGGGACCACTGAAGCACCCAGTAATGGCTGAGTAAGACCTGTTGCTCAGTAACAGGGTGCAGAGAAATGAGGCCCAGCAATGGCACTTGCTAGGGGCTGTGCTCATCCTGTTCTATTACAGGACTACACAATGGGGAAAAGAGAGCCTCTTCAGGGAATGGTGTTGGGAAAACCGCACAGCCACATGCACAAGAATCACACTGGAATCCTTTCTCATACCATCTACAAAAGCAACCTCATGATGAATCAAATACTTCAATGTAAGGCCTGAAGCCATTAAACTCCTAGAAGAAAACATAGGCAGTACGTGCTTTGACATCAGTCTTAGCAATATTTTCTGAATCTGTCCACCAAAGCAAGGGGAACAAACCAATGGGACTCTATCCAACTGAAAAGCTTTCCAATGGCAAAGGAAACAACTCACAAAATGAAAAGGCAGCCTACTAAATGTTAGAAAATATTTGCAAAAGTGTATCTGAAAACAGGTTTATATCCAAAATAGACAAAGAACTCACACAACATAACCTCCAAAAACCCAATTAAAAATTGGGACCAAACACTTTGTTGACAATAGCCAAGACAGGGAACCACCAACATGTCCATTGATTGGCAAGTGGATAAGAAGTTTACATATATATATGTACATACATACACACATAATGGTATATGATTAAAACACACAAAAAATGCTGCCTTACAACCACATGAATGGACCTAAAAGGTACCGTGCTAAGTGAGATATGGAAATGAAAGAGAAATAACTTATAATATCACTTGTATGTAGAAACTAGAAAATAAAGCAAGAAAATACATAACAGAAATGGACTCAAAGATCCCAAGAACATACTGGTAGTTGCCAGAGAGGGGAGGTGTGAGGGCATAAGTGCAAAGTGTGAGAAAGATTGAGAGGAACTGAATTCAAATTGTAAAACAAATGTCGTGGGGATGTAATGTACAGACTAGGAAATAGAATCCATGATACTGTAATAACATGGATGGTGATGAATGGTTACTAGCCATATCTTGGTCATCATTTTGTAATGTATAAAATTGTATCAGTTCAGTTCAGTCACTCAGTCGTGTCCGACTCTCCGCGACCCCATGAATCACAGCACGCCAGGCCTCCCTGTCTATCACCAACTCCCGGAGTCCACTCAAACTCGTGTCCATCGAGTTGGTGATGCCATCCAGCCATCTCATTCTCTGTTGGCCCCGTCTCCTCCCGCCCCCAATCCCTCCCAGCATCAGAGTCTTTTCCAGTGAGTCAATTCTTCGCATGAGGTGGCCAAAGTATTGGAATTTCAGCCGCAGTCCTTCCAAAGAACACCCAGGATTAATCGCCCCTAGAATGGACTGGTTGGATCTCCTTGCATTCCAAGGGACTCTCAAGAGTCTTCTCCAACACCACAGTTCAAAAGCATCAATTCTTCGGCGATCAGCTTTCGTCACAGTCCAACTCTCACATCCACACATGACCACGGGTAAAACCATAGCCTTGACTAGACGGGCCTTGGTGGGCAAAGTAATGTCTCTGCATTTTAATATGCTATCTAGGTTGGTCATAACTTTCCTTCCAAGGAGTAAGCGTCTTTTAATTTCATGGCTGCAATCAGCATCCGCAGTGATTTTGGAGTCCCCCCAAAATAAAGTCTGACACTGTTTCCACTGATTCTCCATCTATTTCCCATGAAGTGATGGGACCAGATGCCATGATCTTTGTTTGCTGAATGTTGAGCTTCAAGCCAACCTTTTCACTCTCCTCTTTCACTTTCATCAAGAGGCTTTTTAGCTCCTCTTCACTTTCTGCCATAAGGGTGGTGTCATCTGCATATCTGAGGTTATTGATATTTCTCCCAGCAATCTCGATTCCAGCTTGTGCTTCTTCAAGCCCAGCGTTCTTCATTATATACTCTGCATAGAAGTTAAATAAGCAGGGTGACAATATACAACCTTGACACACACCTTTTCCTTTTTGGAACCAGTCTGTTGTTCCATGTCCAGTTCTAACTGTTGCTTCCTGACCTGCATACAGGTTTCTCAAGAGGCAGGTCAGGTGGTCTGGTATTCCCATCTCTTTCAGAATGTTCCACAGTTTATTGGGATCCACACAGTCAAAGGCTTTGGCAAAGTCAATGAAGCAGAAATATATGATTTTCTGGAACGCTCTTGTTTTCTCCATGACCCAGTGGATGTTGGCAAATTGATCTCTGGTGCCTCTGCCTTTTCTAAAACCAGTTTGAACATCTGGAAGTTCACGGTTCACATATTGCTGAAGCCTGGCTTGGATAATTTTGAGCATGACTTTACTAGCGTGGGAGATGAGTGCAATTGTGCTGTAGTTTGATCATTCTTTGGCATTGCCTTTCTTTGGGATTGGAATGAAGATTGACCTTCTCCAGTCCTGTGGCCACTGCTGAGTTTTCCAAATTTGCTGGCATATTGAGTTCAGCACTTTCACAGCATCATCTTTCAGGATTTGAATTAGCTCAATTGGAATTCCATACCAGAAAATTAATATCAGTTCAGTTCAGTAGCTCAGTCATGTCCAACTCGTTGTGAGCCCCTGGACTGCAGTGCGCCAGGCCTCCCTGTCCATCACCAACTCCTGAAACTTGCTCAAATACATGTCCATCGAGTCAGTGATGCCATCCAACCATCTTGTCCTCTGTCATCACCTTCTCCTTGTGCCTTCAACCTTTCCCAGCATCAGGGTATTTCCCAATGAGTCAGTTATTTGCATCAGGTGACCAAAGTATTGGAGTTTCAGTGTCAGCGTTAGTCCGTCCAATGAAAATTCAGGACTGATTTTCTTTAGGATTGACTCATTGGATCTTCTTGCAGTCCAAGGGACTCTCAAAACTATTCTCCACACCACAGTCCAAAAGCATCAATTCTTCACAGCTCAGCTTTCTTTATAGTCCAACTCTCATATCCATACATGACTACTGGAAAAACCATAGCTTTGACTAGACGGACTTTTGTTGGCAAAGTAATGTCTCTGCTTTTTAATATGCTGTCGATGTCGGGCACAGCTTTTCTTCCAAGAAGCAAATGTGTTTTAATTTCATGGCTGCAGTCATCATCTGAAGTGATTTTGGAGCCCCACAAAATAAAATCTCTCACTTTTTCCATTGTTTCTCCATCTAGTTGTCATGAAGTGATGGGACCAGATGCCATGATTTTAATTTTCTGAATGTTGATTTTTAAGCAACTTTTTCACTATCCTCTTTCACTTTCATCAAGAGGCTCTTTAGTTCTTCTTTGCTTTCTCCCATAAAGGTGGTGTCATCTGTATATCTGAGGTTATGGCTGTTTTTTCTGAAATCTTAATTCCAGCTTGTGCTTCATCCAGTCCCACATTTCTCATGATGTCCTCTGCATATAAGTCAAATAAGCAAGATGACAACATACATTCTTGATGTACTCCTTTCCCAGTTTGTAACAAGTCTGTTGTTCCATGTCCAATTGTAACTGTTCCTTCTTGACCTACATACAGATTTCTCAGGAAGCAGGTCAGGTAATCTGGTACTCCCATCTCTTGAAGAATTTTTCACACTTTCCTGTGATCCACACAGTCAAAGGCTTTGGAGTAGTCAATAAAGCAGAAGTAGATGTTTTTCTGGAGCTCTTGCTTTTCTGATGATCCAACAGATGTTGGTAATTTGAACTCTGTTTCCTCTGCCTTTTCTAAATCCAGCTCGAACATCTGGAAGTTCACCGTTCATGTACTGTTGAAGCCTGGCTTGGAGAATTTTGAGCATTACTTTGCTAGTGTGTGAGATGAGTACAGTTGTGCAGTAGTTTGGACATTCTTTGGCTTTGCCTTTCTTTGGGATTGGAATGAAAACTGACATTTTCCAGTCCTGTGGCCACTGTTGAGTTTTTCAAATTTGCTGACATATTGAGTGCAGTACTTTCACAACATTGTCATTCAGATTTGAAATATATCAACTGGGATTCCATCACCTCCATTAGCTTTGTTTTTAGTGATGCTTCCGAAGGCCCACTGGACTTCACATTCCAGGATGTCTGGCTCTAAGTGAGTGATCACACCATCGTGGTTATCTGGGTCGTTAAGATCTTTTTTTGTACAGCTCTTATGTGTATTCTTGCCACCTCTTCTTAATCTCTTCTGCTTTTGTAGGTCCATTCCATTTTTATCTTTTATTGTGCTCATCTTTGCATGAAGTATTCCCTTGGTATATCTAATTTTCTTGAAGAGATCTCTAGTCTTTCCCATTCTATTGTTTTCCTTTATGTCTTTGCATTGATCACTGAGGAAGGCTTTCTTATCTCTCCTTGATTGTCTTTGGAACTCTACATTCAGATGGATATATCTTTCTTTTTCTCCTTTGCCTTTGGCTTCCCTTCTTTTCTCAGCTATTTGTAAGGCCTCCTCAGACAACCATTTAGCCTTTTTGCATTCCTTTTTCTTGGGGAAATTCTTGATCAGAGCCTCCTGTACAATGTTACAAACCTCCATCTGTAGTTATTCAGGCACTCTGTCTTTCACATCTAATCCCTTGAATCCGTTTGTCACTCCCACTGTATAATTGTAAGGAATTTGATTTAGATCATACCTGAATGGTCTAGTGGTTTTCCCTACTTTTTTTCAATTTCAGCCTGAATTTGCCAATAAGGAGTTCATGATCTGAGCCACAGTCAAAGCCAGGTCTTGTTTTTGCAGATTGTATAGAGCTTCTCTATCTTTGACTGCAAAGAATATAATCAATCTGATTTTGTTATTGACCATCTGGTGTCCATATATGGAGCTTTCTTTTGTGTTTTTGCAAGAGGGTGTTTGCTATAATGAGTGCATTCTGTTGGCAAAACACTGTTAGCTCTTGCCCTGCCCCATTTTGTATTCCAAGGCTAAATTGCCTGTTACTTCAGGTATCTCTTGACTTCCTTTGCATTCCAGTCCCCTATAATGAAAACGACTTCTACTTTTGTTGTTAGTTCTAGAAAATCTTGTAGGTCTTCATAGAACCATTCAACTTCAGCTTCTTCAACTGGAAATTAATATTGGGTTGGTCAAAAGCTTTGTTCATGTTTTCAGTAAGATGGCTCTACTAGGACTTAGTTGTCTTTTTTTTATTAATTAATTTATTTTTTATTGGAGGCAAATTATTTTACAATATTATATTGGTTGGTTTTGCCATACATTGACATGAATTTGCCCCGGGTGTACATGAGTTCTCCCTCCTGAACCTCCCTCCCACCTCCTTCTTCCCTTTATCCTCCCTCTGGGTCATCCCTGCACACCAGCCTCGAGCATCCTGTAACATGCATCGACCCTGAACTGGTGATTCATTTCACATATGACAAAATACATGTTTAAATGCCATTCTCCCAAATCATCCCACCCTCACCCTCTCCCACAGAGTCCCAAAGATTGTTCTATACATCTGTGTCTCTTTTGCTGTCTTGTATACAGGGTTATCATTTCAATCTTTCTAAATTCCATATATATGCGTTAGTAAACTGTAATGGTGTTTTCTTTCTGGCTTATTTCACTCTGTATAATAGGCTCCAGTTTCATCCACCTCAAAAGAACTGATTCAAATACATTCTTTTTAATGGCTGAATAATACTCCATTGTGTATATGTAGCAAAGCTTTCTTATCCATTCGTCTGCAGATGGACATCTAGGTTGCTTCCATGTCCTGGCTCTTATAAAGAGTGCTGCAATGAACATTGGAGTACATGTGTCCCTTTTAATTCTGGTTTCCTCCGTGTGTATGCCCAGGAGTGTGATTGCTGGATCATATGGCAGTTCTATTTCCAGTTTTACTTTATTTGAAATAATTTTTAAATTGTATTTTGACAACTGTCTTATCAGAATGCATCAGCTAAACACTCACCCTCTGATGGACCATGTCTGTTTGTTCTTCCCATTGGATCTCGGACACCAAAAAGCACTCAGCATAGAATAGGCATTCAGGAAAAGGTCAGTCTTCATTCCAATCCCAAAGAAAGGCAATGCCAAAGAATGCTCAAACTACCGCACAATTGCACTCATCTCCCACGCTAGTAAAGTCATGCTCAAAATTCTCCAAGCCAGGCTTCAGCAATATATGAACCGTGAACTCCCAGATGTTCAAGCAGGTTTTACAAAAGGCAGAGGCACCAGAGATCAAATTGCCCACATCCACTGGATCATGGAGAAGGCAAGAGAGTTCCAGAAAAACATCCATTTCTGCTTCATTGATAATGCCAAAGCCTTTGACTGTGTGGATCCCAATTAACTGTGGAACATTCTGAAAGAGATGGGAATACCAGACCACCTGACCTGCCTCTTGAGAAATCTGTATGCAGGTCAGGAAGCAACAGTCAGAACTGTACATGGAACAACAGACTGGTTCCAAATAGGAAAAGGAGTATGTCAAGGCTGTATATTGTCACCTTGCTTATTTAACTTATATGCAGAGTACATCATGAGAAATGCTGGGCTGGAAGAAACACAAGCTGGAATCAAGATTGCTGGGAGAAATATCAATAACCTCAGATATGCAGATGACTCCACACTTATGGCAGAAAGTGAAGAGGAACTAAAACGCCTCTTGATGAAAGTGAAAGAGGAGAGTGAAGAGTTTGGCTTGAAGCTCAACATATAGAAAACAAAGATCATGGAATCTGGTCCCGTCACTTCAGGTGAAATAGATGGAAAAACAGTGGAGACAGTGTCAGACTTTGTTTTTTTGGGGGGGCTCCAAGATCACCACGGATGCTGATTGCAGCCGTGAAGTTAGAAGGCGCTTACTCCTTGGAAGGAAACTTATGACCAACATTGATAGCATATTAAAAAGCAGAGACATTACTTTGCCAACAAGAGTCCGTCTAGTCAAGGGTATGGTTTTTCCCGTGGTCATGTATGGATGTGAGAGTTGGACTGTGAAGAAAGCTGATCACCGAAGAATTAATGCTTTTGAACTGTGGTGTTGGAGAAGACTCTTGAGAGTCCCTTGGACTGCAAGGAGATCCAACCAGTCTGTTCTAAAGGAGATCAGTCCTGGGTGTTCATTGGAAGGACTGATGCTGAGGCTGAAACTGCAATACTTTTGCCACCTCATGCGATGAGTTGACTCACTGGAAAAGACTCTGATGCTGGGAAGGGTTGGAGGCGGGAGGAGAAGGGGACGACGGAGAATGAGTTGGCTTGATGGCATCACCGACTCTGTGGACATGGGTTTGGGTGAACTCCGGGAGTTGGTGGTGGCCAGGGAGGCCTGGCGTGCTGTGATTCATGGGGTCAGGGAGAGTCGGACACAACTGAGCGACTGAACTGAACTGAACTGAACTGAAGTATTCAGAGATTAATTAACAAATGACTAAATGAAATTTGTTCCCTACCCTTTGGTACAAATCTGCCTCCTTTGGTCAAATGTGAAAAGTCATATGGCTGCCCAGGTGCCACAGATGGGCAGACCATGGTGAGCAGTTCCTCAGGAATTCCTGTTGTAGCTTGTCTTTCTGATCTCCATCAAACCTTAACCTATGCTGAATTCTTTTCCTCAGAGAAAGTTCATTCCATTAACTTGTTATAGGTCAATAAATGCAAATAAATGTATAAGAATAAGTGAAAAAAATCACAGCAATGTCCTCTATGCCCCACCTGCTAGAGTAATGAAAACAAAAGCAAAAATAAACAGATAGGGCCTAAAACTTTTACACAATAAAGGAAACTATAAGCAAGGTGAAAAGAAAATCCTCAGAATTGAAAAAATACCAAACAAAAGACCTCTGACAAAGAATTAATCTCCAAAATATACAAGCAGCTCATGCAGCTCAATGCCAGGAAAACAAACAACCTAATCACAGAGTGGACAGAAGACCTAAGCAGACATTTCTCCAAAGAAGACATAGAGATGGATATTAGACACATGAAAAGATGTTCAACTTCACTCATAATTAGAGAAATGCAAATCAAAACTACAATGAGGTATCATCTTACACCAGACAGAAAGGCCATCATCAAAAAGTCTACTTTAATGCTGGGGAGGGTGTGGAGAAAAGGGAACCTTCTTATGCTGCTGGCAGGAATTCAAACTGATACAACCTGTACAGAACAGTAGGAGATTCGTTAAAAAACCTAAGAACAAAACTACCTTACAATCCAACAATTCCACTACTGGGCATATACCCTGAGGAAACCATAATTGAAAAAGACACATGTACCCCAGTGTAAATTGCAGCTCTGTTTACAATAGCTAGGACATGGAAGCAACCTAGGTGTCCATCAGCAGATGAATGGATAAGAAAGTTGTGGTACACACACAATGGAATATTACTCAGTTATAAAAAGGAACACATCTGAGTCAGTTCTAATCAGTTGGATGAACTAGATCCTATTGTACAGAGTGAAGTCAGAAAGATAAAGACAAATACCACTTGATGTTTTTGAACTGTGGTGCTGGAAAAGACTTTTGAGAGTCCCTTGGACTGCAAGGAGATCCAACCAGTCCATTCTAAAGGAGATCAATCCTGGGTGTTCATTGGAAGGACTGATGCTAAAGCTGAAACTCCAATGCGAAGAGTTGACTCACTGGAAAAGACTCTGATGCTGGGAGGGATTGTGGGTAGGAGGAGAAGGGGACAACGGAGAATGAGATGGCTGGATGGCATCACCAACTCGATGGACATGAGTTTGAGTGAACTCCGGGAGTTGGTGATGGACAGGGAGGCCTGGCGTGCTGTGATTCATGGGGTCGCAGAGAGTCGGACACGACTGAGCAACTGAATTGAACTGAACTGAACTGAATGCGTATATGTGGGATCTAGAAAGATGATACCAATGATCTTACACACAAGGCAGAAAAGGATACAAAAGCATAAAGAACAGAGTTTTGGACTCAGTGGGAGAAGGAGATGGTGGGTTGATTTGAAAGAATAGCAGTGAAACATATGCACTACCATATGTAAAATAGATAGCCAGTGGGAGTTTCATGTAAGACACGGGGCACAAAAAGCCAGGGCTCTGTGACAACTTGGAGGGATGGAGTGCAGAGGGATGTGGGAGGGGGTTCATTAGGGAGGGGAAACATGTATGCCTATGCCCATTTCATACTAATGTATGGCAAAAACCATCACAATACTATGAAGTACTTATCCTCCAATTAAAATAAATAAAAATTTAAAAACATCAAAATTATTGAATTTTATATAGCAATTTAAATATTGAAGATGGAAGCAAAAAGGAACATTTAGGCATATTATACTTCATTATTTCAAGAAAAGTAAAAACAGTGCAAATAAAGCTTTGTGCAGTGTATGGAGAAAGTTCTGTGACTTCTTCAATGTGTCCAAAGTGGTTTGTGAAGTTTCTTGCTGAAGATTTCTCACTGGATGATGCTTCACAGTCGGGTAGACATGTTGAAGGCGATGGTGATCAAATAGAGACATTAATTGAGAACAATCAACATTATACCCCATGGGAAATAGGTGACATGCTCAGAATATCCAATAGAAGTGTTGGAAACTGCTTACATTAACTTGGTTGTATTACTCACTTTGATGTTTGGGTTCCACATGAGTTAAGTTTTATAAAAAAAGCAAAAACAAACTTCTTGACCACTTTTCCACATGTGATTCTCTTCTTAAACATAAAAAAAAATCTCATTTTTAAAACAAATTGTGATGGGTGATGAAAAGTGGATACTGCACAAAAATAGGGAATGGAAGAGATTGTGGAGCAAGTGAAATGAACCACCACCAACCACACCAAAGGCTGGTCATCCAAAGAAGGTGATGTGTAAATTGTGGAACTGGAAGAGAGTCTTCTATTATAAACTCCTTCCAGAAAACTAAACGGTTCATTCCAATAAGTACTTTCAATTGGAGCAATTGAAAGAAGCACTCACATCATCCCAAATTAGCCACCAGAAAATGCATAATAACCCAAGGCCGCATGTTTCTTTGATGATCAGCAAAAACTATTACAGCTTGTCTGAGCGTTCTGATTCATCTGCCATATTCAGCAGACATTACACCTTCAGATTTCCATTTATTTTGGTCTTTACAAAATTCTCTTAATGGAAAAAAATTTCAATTTCATGGAAGACTGCAAAGGACACCTGGAATAGTCCTTTGTGCAAAAAGATAAAAAAAGTTTTGGGAAGACAGAATTATGCAGTTGCCTGAAAAATGGCAAAAGATAGTGGAACAAAACGATGAATAAAAGTTCTTGGTGAAAATGAAAATTGTGTCTTTTATTTTTTACTTAAAAACAAATGGAAAATTTTGGCCAACCCAATAAAATATTGTCTGTCATTGATACATCAATTTTTTCACAAAGGATAAGAAGGGAATTTTCTGGTGCTCCAGTGGTTAGGACTTGCTTTCACTGAGAGGGCCTGGCTTCAATCCCTGATTGAGGAACTGGATCCTGCAAGCCAAAAATTAAATAAATAAATAAATTTTTAATGATATCTTAAAAAAATAAGTGTAGTGAGATAAAATAGCAGGTGTCACATGAAACTTGGAAGGGGTATAGGCTGAAAGGACAATATCTTCTGAAGTTTGACTGTCAAGTGGATCAGACAAATTGAGGTACTGAAGAGGAACAGCTGTAGCATACTACTGGAATGTTTGTTTGTTTGTTTCAGTTCAGTTAAGTTCAGTCGTTCAGTTGTGTCCAACTCTTTGCAACCCCATGAATCACAGCACACCAGGCCTCCCTGTCCATCACCAACTCCCAGAATTCACACAAACTCACCTCCATTGAGTCGGTGATGTCATCCAGCCACCTCATTCTCTGTCATCCCCTTCTTCTGCTCCTAATCGCTCCCAGCATCAGAGTCTTTTCCAGTGAGTCAAACTTCGCATGAGGTGGACAAAGTATTGGAGCTTCAGCTTTAGCATCAGTCCTTCCAATGAACACCCAGGATTGATCGCATTTAGAATGGACTGGTTGGATCTACTTGTAGCCCAAGGGACTCTCAAGAGTCTTCTCCAACACACAGTTCAAAAGCATCAATTTTTCGGCGATCAGCTTTCTTCACAGTCCAACTCTCACATCCATACATGACCACTGGAAAAACCATAGCCTTGACTAGACGGACCTTGGTTGGCAAAGTAATGTCTCTGATTTTTAATATGCTGTCTAGGTTGGTCATAACTTTCCTTCCAAGGAGTAAGCGTCTTTCAATTTCATGGCTGCGATCAGCATCTGCAGTGATTGTGGAGCCCCCCAAAATAATGTGTGACACTGTTTGTTTAGATAGGTTTTATTCTTTTTTTTTTTTTAAAGAAATTTTGAGTTCACAGCAAAATTAAGCAGAATACAGGGAGGTACCGTAAGTCCCCTGCCTCTGTTATTCCCATGCCCATCCTCCCATCCCCACCCTCCCAAAGCCTCCTGCTCCTCACCTATCCTATCAATATTCTGTGTGTCAATTACTAGGGATGAATCTACATGAACACATCATGGTCACAAGAGTCCAGCATCTATATTAGGCATCATTCCTGGTGTTGTACTTTCTATGGGTTTTGACAAATTTATCTCACCATGAATGCATCACACTGTATAATTTCCTGTCTTAAAAATCCTCTGTGCTTTACCAACTTATCACTCTCCAACCCCTGAACCCTGCCACAAACTCCTGGCTATGCAGTGATCTTTTCACTCTTTTCATGGTTTGCCTTTTGGGGAATGTCCTAGGTAGTTGGTATCCTGAGCTTTGCCACTTTTCCAGATTCGCTTCTTCCAATAAGTAATAGGAACTGAAGGCCCCGCTGCTTGTCTCCTGATGACTCCATATCTCTCATGTCTTTTCAGCACTGAAGAACATCCTGTTGCATGGATGGAGCCAAGTCTATGTGTCCATTCACCTCCCAAAGGACATCTTGGTTGCTTTCAAATTCTGCCAGTTATGAATAAAGCTGCCATAAATGTCCTATAGAGATTTCTGTAAGGATTAGCTGTAAGAATTTGACTCATTTTGTTCCACTGATACTAAGGAGTTTGAGGGCTGGATCAAATGGTAAGAATGTGTTTCATTTTTGGAATTTCTGAAGATGGTAGCTGACAGCATGTCTGCATACTGAGGAATTAAGCCAAGGAACGAGGAAGAATTCAATGACGCCAGCAAGAAAGATATCACCAAGACAAAACCACACTTCCACCCTCTGAGTGTTGATTTGAGAACCAAGTGGATACGAGACGGATGCACAGGAGAGAAGCATCCACATTTGTTTCCCATGAGTTTTACATGGCCCAGGGCACCCTGCTAAGGAAATGATGAAAGGTTCAGTGAAGCTCCAAAACCTGAATGCTTTTCTGTTGGGTTGGACAAAGAAGGATGATTGTGAAAAAGGAAATACATCATGTGGGGAGGCTAAGGAGGATGAGGATTAATGTCAATAAGGTCTGTTTTTACATAATTCTCTTTTTCTCAACTCTTTGCCCTTGACAATCACAATGTCATTCTCCTTCCAGTGGATAAAGGACATATTCAATGGAGGTGGAGTTGTTCTCTTCTGCTTCCAGAAAGAAACAGGGGAAGGCTCAGCAAACCTTTCTTGCACTTGCTATATTGACGGGATTGCTTTGTTTTCGCTGTTTTTAAAGTGTCTGTGTGTATATGTTAGTCACTCAGTCGTGTCTGACTCTTTGTGACTTCATGGACTGTAGCCTGCCAGGCTTCTCTGTTTATGGGATTCTCCAGGCAAGAATACTGCGGTGGGTAGCCACCCCTTTTTCCAGGGAATCTTCCTGACCCAGGGATCAAACCTGGGTATCCTGTATTGCAGGCAGATATTTTGCCAACTGAGCTACATGGGAAATCCCGAAGTGTTTGTAGCTCAAGACAATATTTTGGTTTCCTTTACATCTAAGTCCTTTACCTGGAGTTTTCTTGTGACAGGAGGAGGGAAACCTTTTGTTGCCATGATGGGCCGGGCAGGCAGAGGAGGATAAAGTGGGTGCAGACCGGTGTCTGTTCTTTTCTCATGTGTTGGGGAAATGATTCTGCTCTTGCTGGATGCTCTAATCTCTCCATGAACAATCTAAAAGATATCAGTTGAAAAGAGGAAGAAAAAAGGTCAGGAGAACATGGAGAAGATTGATGATAGGTGTTTGGGTCTCTTGAGCAACGGTTTTATGGAGGCACAGGCACATTCCCAGTCTCTGGATCACCATGTTGATGGTGAATTTGGGGTGTCAGTCATTTTTGAAGGTATGGTGCCACGATCGGGCCACTTTGGGGCACTGTATCCAGCTCATCTGAGCAAGGTTTTTGTGCTAACATGACACAGGGTTCAGCAGGGATGGCATCATGCCAAAGAAAGGGATGCAACAATAAGTCATTGAGCTGAAGTACTTCCGAGAGAGTGACTCTGAAGTGGCTGAGGTAGAAAGAGACCAGCTGGAGATTTGTTGGCTTGTTTGATGAGTAAAAGTTTGGGTGTTATTATCTGGATAAGAAAAAAGAACTCGAAAAGGGGAGATATTTGTACAAAGAATATAAGCAATCTGACTTTGGTGTTGACCATCTGGTGATGTCCATGGGTAGAGTCTTCTCTTGTGTTGTTGGAAGAGGGTGTTTGCTATGACCAGTGCGTTCTCTTGGCAGAACACTATTAGCCTTTGCCCTGCTTCATTCTGTACCCTAAGGCCAAATTTGCCTGTTACCCCAGGTGTTTCTTGACTTCCTACTTTTGCATTCCAGTCCTCTATAATGAAAAGGACATATTTTTAGGGTGTTAATTCTGAAAGGTCTCGTAGGTCTTCATAGAACTATTCAACTTCAGCTTCTTCAGCATTACTGGTTGGGGCATAGGCTTGAATTACTGTGATATTGAATTGTTTGCCTTGGAAATGAACAAAGATCATTCTGTCATTTTTCAGATTGCATCCAAGTATTGTATTTCAGACTCTTTTGTTGACCATGATGGCTACTCCATTTCTTCTAAGGGATTCCTGCCCACAGTAGTAGATATAATGGTCATCTGAGTGAAATTCACCCATTCCAGTCCATTTAAGTTCACTGATTCCTAGTATGTGGACGTTCACTCTTACCATCTCCTGTTTGACCACTTCCAATTTGCCTTGATTCATGGACCTAACATTCCAGGTTCCTATGCAATATTGCTCTTTACAGCACTGGACCTTGCTTCTGTCACCAGTCACATTCACAACTGGGTATTGATTTTGCTTTGGCTCCATACCTTCATTGTTTCTGGAGTTATTTCTCCACTGATCTCCAGTAGCATATTGGGCATCTACCAACCTGGGGAGTTCCTCTTTCAGTATCCTATCATTTTGCCTTTTCATACTGTTCATGGGGTTCCCAAGGCAAGAATACTGAAGTGAAGCTTTGTACAGTTAGCAAAAACAAGACTGGGAGCTGACTGTGGCTCAGATCATGGACTCCTTATTGCAAAAGTCAGACTTAAATTGAAGAAAGTAGGGAAAGCCACTAGACCATTAAGGTATGACCTAAATCAAATCCCTTATGGTTATACAGTGGAAGTGAGAAATGCATTTCAGGGACTAGATCTAATAGATAGAGTGCCTGATGAACTATGGATGGAGGTTCGTGACCTTGTACAGGAGACAGGGATCAAGACCATCCCCATGGAAAAGAAATACAGAAAAGAAAAATGGCTGTCTTGGGATGCCTTACAAATATCTGTGAAAAGAAGAGAAGGGAAATGCAAAGAAGAAAAGGGAAGAAATAAGCATCTGAAGGCAGAGTTCCAAAGGATAGCAAGGAGAGATAAGAAAGCCTTCCTCAATGATCAACGCAAAGAAATAGAGGAAAACGACAGAATAGGAAAGACTAGAGATCACTTCAAGAAAGTTAGATATACCAAGGGAACATTTCATGCAAAGATGGGCTTGATAAAGGACAGAAATGGTATGAACCTAACAGAAGCAAAATATATTAAGAAGAGGTGTCAAGAAAACACAGAAGAACTGTATAAAAAAGATCTTCACGACCAAGATAGTCACGATGGCGTGATCACTCACCTGGAACCAGACATCTTGGAATGTGAAGTCAAGTGGGCCTTAGAAAGCATCACTACTAACAAAGCTAGTGGAGGTGATGGAATTCCAACTGAGCTATTTCAAATCCTGAAAGATGATTCTGTGTTGCACTCAATATGCCAGCAAATTTGGAAAACTCAGCAGTGGCCACAGGACTGGAGAAGGTCAGTCTTCATTCCAATCCAAAAGAAAGGTAACACCAAAGAATTTTCAAACTAGTGCACAATTGCACTCATCTCACATGTTAGTAAAGTCATGCTCAAAATTCTCCAAGCCAGGCTTCAGCAATATGTGAACCGTGAACTTCCAGATGTTCAAACTGGTTTTAGAAAAGGCAGAGGAAACAGAAATCAAGTTCCCAACATCCACTGGATTATCAAAAATGCAAGAGAGTTTCAGAAAAACATCTATTTCTGCTTTATTGACTATGCCAAAGCATTTGACTGTGTGGATCCCAATAAACTGTGGAACATTCTGAAAGAGATGAGAATACCAGACCACCTGACCTGCCTCTTGAGAAACCTGTATGCAGGTCAGGAAGCAACAGTTATAACTGGACATGGAATAACAGACTGGTTCCAAATAGGGAAAGGAGTATGTCAAGGCTGCATATTGTCACTCTGCTTATTTAGCTTATATGCAGAGTACATCATAAGAAACACTGGGCTGGAAAAAGCACAAGCTGGAATCAAGATTGCTGGGAGAAATATCAATAACCGGAGGAGAAGGAACAAGATGGTGGAGGAATAGGATGGCGAGATCACTTTCTCCCCCACAAAATCATCCAAAGAACATTTGAACGCTGAGTAAATTCCACAAAACAACTTCTAAATGCCAGCAGAGGACATTAGGCACCCAGAAAAGCAGCCCATTGTCTTCAAAAGGAGGTAGGAAAAAACATAAAAGATAAAAAGAGAGACAAGAAAGGTAGCGACGGAGCTCCATCCTGGGAAGGGAGACTTAAATAAGAGAGAAGTTTTCAAACACCAGGAAACACTATCACTGGCGAATCTGTGGCGAGCCTTGGAACCTCAAAGGGCCACATAACTGGGAGGAAAAAGAAAGAAATAATTAAAACCCACAGATTACATGCCAAACAGTAACTCCCAACAGAGAAGCAGCACAGACGGCCACATCTGCCATTAGCAACCGGGGGCTGGTCAGGGAGGAGCCAGCCACACTGCTTAGAGAAAGGACTGGACCTGAATGCCACTAGGGCAATCTGAGAGAACTAACTGGGGATAGCAAAGCAGACTGTGGGATAACTACCCCGCAAAAAGACAAAAGGCCCTAACCTAAGACTCCACCAGCCCCGTTCACAGAACAAAGGACTGAGCAGAGCTAGGCGGCTGTGGACGGCCCATCCCCTGCCGAGATAGGCAGGGGAGGGCAGCCAGAGCAGGGAGGGGGCAATCACGGCCCCAGAAAGGCATCCGATACCAAACTGCAGGAAAGCTTCCTTGCTAACCAAGACTTCTTACGTTTCTGGCCAGTCAACATCCACCTGAGAAGGTGTGCCTGCTGTACACCCAGTAAACCAAACAGGAGGGACCAGGGGAGGCAATAAGTCACAGCGACTGTGCTCACCAAACAACTGGTTACCTGAGCTGCTCAGACCGGGGACGGGCACAAAACGCAGGCCCAACCAAGTCTGCGCCTTTGTGGATTACCAGAGTACCTGAACCTGAGTGGCTTAGACCTGGGATATGCTTGCAACCCAGCGCCGGCCTCAGACAGTTCCCGGCAGAGCAACCTAAAGCCTATGCAGTGTACACTGGGACAGCACACACGCCATGAGTGGAGACAAACCCAGTGGGGCTGAAACACTGCGAACACTCCCCACAGATGCCAGAGATATTTGTCTGCAGCTTTCCTCCCTTCCCAGAACAGGACAGAACAAGTGAGGCTTAAAAAGTGTCCACAACCACCCCGTTGTGTCAGGGCAGAAAATAGATACTGAAGAGACCAGCAAACAGAAGCTAAAACAGGAGGGAAGCACCTTGGAAATGACAGATAGAGAAGTCTAGAGGTTACTGCAAGAATAAGACTGAAAACCAGAGGCAAGAGGCTTAAGTCCAAATACTGAGAACACCAGAGAACTCTTAACTCCAGGGAACATTAATCGATAGGAGCTCATCAAACGCCTCCATACCTACACTGAAAACACGCACCACCCAAGGGCCAACAAGTTCCAGAGGAAGATATACCACGCAAATTCTCCAGAAACACAGGAAAATAGCTCTGAGCTTCAATATACAGGCTGCCCAAAGTCACTCCAAACCGACTGACACCTCATAACACATTGCTGGACACTTCATTGCACTCCAGAGAGAAGAAATTCAACTCCACCCACCAGAATACCGACACAAGCTTCCATAACCAGGGAAACTTGACAAGCCACCCGTCCAACCCCACCCACAGTGAGTAAACTCCACAATAAAGAGAACTCCACAAACTGCCAGAAGACGGAAAGGCCACCCCAAACACAGCAATATAAACAGGATGAAGAGGCAGAGAAATACCAAGAAAATAAAGAAACAGGATAAATGCCTACCAACTCAAACAAAAGAGGAAGAGCTAGGGAAGCTATTTGATAAAGAATTCCGAATAATGATAGTGAAATTGATCCAAAGTTTTGAAAACAGGTTGGAGTTACAGATAAATAACCTGGAGACAAGGATTGAGAAAATGCAAGAAAGATTTAACAAGGGTCTAGAAGAAATAAAAAAAGAGTCAATATACAATGAATAATGCAATAGATGAGATCAAAAACACTCTGGATGGAATCAACAATAGAATAACAGAGGCAGAAGATAGAATAAGTGAGTTAGAAGATAGAATGGTAGAAATAAATGAAGCAGAGAGGAAAAAAGAAAAACGAATAAAAAGAAATGAGGACAATCTCAGAGACATCTGGGACAATGTCAAATGCCCCAACATCTGAATCATAGGAGTCCCAGAAGAAGAAGACAAAAAGAAAGACCATGAGAGAATATTTGAGGAGATAATAGTTGAAAACTTCCCTAAAATGGTGAAGGAAATAATCACCGAAGTCCAAGAAACCCAGAGAGTCACTAACAGGATAAACCCAAGGCGAAATACTCCAAGAGACATAATAATCAAATTAACATAGATCAAACACAAAGAACAAATATTAAAAGCAGCAAGGGGAAAGCAACAAATAACATACAAGGGGATTCCCATAAGGATAACAGCTGATCTCTCAACAGAAATTCTTCAGGCCAGGAGGGAATGGCAGGGCATACTTAAAGTGTTGAAAGAAAATAACCTACAGCCCAGATTACTGTACCTAGCCAGGATCTCATTCAAAAATGAAGGAGAAATCAAAACTTTAGAGACAAGCAAAAGCTGAGAGAAATAAGCATCACCAAACCAGCTATCCAACAAATGCTAAAGGAACTAGTCTAGACAGGAAACAGAGAAAGAGTGTATAAACTAGAACCCAAAACAATAAAGTGAATGGCAACAGGATCATGCTTATCAATAATTACATTAAATGTAAATGGGTTGAATGCCCCCAACCAAAAGACAAAGACTGGCTGAATGGATACAAAAACAAGACCCCCATATATGTTGTCTACAAGAGACCCATCTCAAAATGCGGGACACATACAGATTGAAAGTGAAAGGCTGGAAAAATATATTCCACGCAAATAGAGACCAAAAGAAAGCAGGAGTAGCAATACTCATATCAGATAAAATAGACTTTAAAACAAAGGCTGTGAAAAAAGACAAAGAAGGACACTATATAATGATCAAAGGATCAACCCAAGAAGAAGATATACGATTATAAATATATATGCACCCAACATAGGAGCACCGCAATTTGTAAGACAAATGCTAACATGTATGAAAGGGGAAATTAACAATAACACAATAATAGTGGGAGACTTTAATACCCCACTCCCACCTCTGGATAGATCAACTAAACAGAAAATTAACAAGGAAACACAAATGTTAAATGATACAATAGACCAGTAAGACCTAATAGATATCTATAGGACATTTCACCCACAAACAATGAATTTCACCTTCTTCTCAGGTGCACATGGAACCTTCTCCAGGATAGAGCACATAGTTGGCCATAAATCTAGGCTTGGTAAATTAAAAAAAAAAATGAAATCATTCCAAGCATCTTTTCTGACCACAATTCAGTAAGACTAGATCTCAATTACAGGAGAAAAACTATTAAAAATGCCAACATATGGAGGCTGAACAGCACGCTGCTGAATAATGAACAAATCATTGAACAAACCAAAAAAGAAATCAAGATACACATAGAAATGAATGAAAATGAAAACACAGCAACCCAAAACCTCTGGGACACTGTAAAAGCAGTGCTAAGGGGAAGGTTTATAGCAATACAGGCATACCTCAAGAAACAAGCAAAAAGTCAACTAAATAACCTAACTCTACACTTAAAGCAACTAGAAAAGGAAAAAATGAAGAACCCCAGGGTTAGTAGAAGGAAAGTAATCTTAAAAATTAGGGCAGAAATAAATGCAAAAGAAACAAAAGAGACCATAGCAAAAATAAAAAAGCCAAAAGCTGGCTCTTTAAGAGGATAAATAAAATTGACAAGCCAGTAGCCAGACTCATCAAGAAACAGAGGGAGAAAAACCAAATCAATAAAGTTAGAAATGAAAAGGGATAGATCACAACAGACAACACAGAAATACAAAGGATCATAAGAGACTACCATCAGCAATTAAATAACAATAAAATGGACAACTTGGAAGAAATGGACAAATTCTTATAAAAGTACAACTTTCCAAAACTGAACCAGAAAGAAATAGAAAATCTGAACAGACACATCACAAGCACGGAAATTGAAGTTGTAATCAGAAATCTTCCAGCAAACAAAAGCCCAGGTCCAGATGGCTTCACAGCTGAATTCTACCAAAAATTTAGAGAAGAGCTAACACCTATCCTACTCAAACTCTTCCAGAAAATTGCAGAGGAAGGTAAACTTCCAAACTCATTCTATGAGGCCACCATCACCCTAATACCAAAACCTGACAAAGATACCACAAAAAAAGAGAACTACAGGCCAATATCACTGATGAACATAGATGCAAAAATCCTTAACAAAATTCTAGCAATCAGAATCCAACAGCACATTAAAAAGATCATATATCATGACCAAGTGGGCTTTATCCCAGGGATGCAAGTATTCTTCAATATCTGCAAATCAATCAATGTAATACACCACATGAACAAACTGAAAAATAAAAACCATATGATTATCTCAATAGATGCAGAGAAAGCCTTTGACAAAATTCAACATCAATTTATGATCAAAACCCTTCAGAAGACAGGAATAGAATGAACACTCCTCAACATAATAAAAGCTATATATGATAAACCCAGAACAAACATTATACTCAATGGTGAAAAATTTAAAATATTTGCCCTAAAGTCAGGAACAAGACAAGGGTGCCCACTCTCACCACTACTATTCAACATAGTTTTGGAAGTTTTGGCCACAGTAATAAGAGCAGAAAAAGACATGAAAGGAATCCTAATCGGAAAAGAAGAAGTAAAACTCTCACTATTTGCAGATGACATGATCCTCTACACAGAAAACCCTAATGACTCTACCAGAAAATTACTAGAGCTAATCAATGAATACAGTAAAGTTGCAGGATATAAAATCAACACACAGAAATCCCTTGCATTCCAACACTTTAATAATGAGAAAATAGAGAAATTAAGGAAACAATTCCATTCACCATTGTAATGAAAAGAATACTTAGGAATATATCTATTTAAATAAACAAAAGACCTATATATAGAAAACTATAAAACACTAGTGAAAGGAATCAGAGAGGACAATTATAGATGGAGAAGTATACCGTGTTCATGGATTGGAAGAATAAATATTGTGAAAATGACCATATTACCCAAAGTAATTTATAAGTTCCATGTAATCCCTATGAAGATGCCAATGGTGTTTTTCACAGAGCTAAAACAAATGATTTCACAATTTGTATGGAAACAGAAAAAACCTCGAATAGCGAAAGCAATCTTGAGAAAGAAGAATGGAACTGGGGGAATCAACCTGCCGGACGTCAGGCTCTACTAAAAGCCACAGTCATCAAGACAGTATGGTACTGGCATAAAGACAGAAATATAGATCAATGGAACAAAATAGAAAGCCCAGAGATAAATCCATGCACCTATGGACACCTTATCTTTGACAAGTGAGGCAAGAATATTCAATGGAAAAAAGACAATCTTTTTAACAAGTGGTGCTGGGAAAACTGGTCAACCACTTGTAAGAGAATGAAACTAGAACACTCCCTAACACCATACACAAAAATAAACTCAAAATGGATTAAAGATCTAAATGTAAGACCAGAAACTATAAAACTCCTAGAGGAGAACATAGGCAAAACACTCTCCGACATAAATTACAGCAGGATCCTCCATGAGCCACCTCCCAGAATATTGGAAAAAAAGCAAAAATAAACAAATGGGACCTAATTAAAATCAAAAGCTTCTGCACAGCAAAGGAAACTATAAGCAAGGTGAAAAGACAGCCTTCAGAATGGGAGAAAACAATAGCAAATGAAGCAACTGACAAAGAATTAATCTCAAAAACATACAAGCAACTCCTGCAGCTCAATTCCAGAAAAATAAACGACCCAATCAAAAAATGGGCCAAAGAACTCAACAGACATTTCTCCAAAGACATACAGATGGCTAACAAACACATGAAAAGATGCTCAACATCACTCATAATCCGAGAAATGCAAATGAAAACCACAATGAGGTACCATTTCACACCAGTCAGAATGGCTGGTATCCAAAAGTCTACAAGCAATAAATGCTAGAGAGGGTGTGGAGAAAAGTTAACCCTTTTACCCTGTTGGTGGGAATGCAAACTAGTACAACCACTATGGAGAACACTGTGGAGATTCCTTAAAAAACTGGAAATAGAACTGCCATATGACCCAGAAATTGCACTCCTGGGCATACACACCGAGGAAACCAGAACTGAAAGAGACACATGTACTCCAATGTTCATCGCAGCACTGTTTATAATAGCCAGGACATAGAAGCAACCTAGATGTCCACCTATAGACAAATGGATAAGAAAGCCCTGGTATATTTACATAATGGAGTATTACTCAGCAATTAAAAAGAATACATTTGAATCAGTTCTAATGAGGTGGATGAAACTGGAGTCTATTATACAGAGTGAAGTAAGCCAGAAAGAAAAACACCAATACAGTATATTAACGCACATGTACAGAATTTAGAAAGATGATACTGGTAACCCTGTATACGAGACAGCATAAGAACATGTATAGAACAGTCTTTTGGACTCTGTGGGAGAGGACGAGAGTGGGATTATTTGGGAGAATGGCATTGAAACCTGTATATTATCATATGTGAAATGAATTGCCTGTCCTAGTTCGATGCATGATACAAGATGCTCGGGGCTAGTGTACTGGGATGAACCAGAGGGATGGGATGGGGAGGGAGGTGGGAGGGGGGTTCAAGATGGGGAACATATGTACACGCGGGGCAGATTCACCTGGGGCAGATTCCTGTCAATGTATGGCAAAACCAATACAATAATGTAAAGTAAAACAACAACAACACATTCTCTGGGAAAAAAAATAAACAGACCAAAGAGAAAAAAAAGAAAAAGAAAAATCATAATGTAAAAATATAAAAACTAAATGTGAGCTCTGATCCCAAAAAAGAAATATCAGTAACCTCAGATATGCAGATGACACCACCCTTAGGCAGAAAGTGAAGAGGAACTAAAAAGCCTCTTGATGAAAGTGAAAGAGGAGAGTGAAAAGGTTGACTTGAAGCTCAACATTCAGAAAACAAAGATCATGGCATCTGGTCCCATCACTCCATGGGAAATAGATGGGGAAACAGTGGAAACAGTGTCAGACTTTATTTTGGGGAGCTCAAAAATCACTGTGGATGCTGATTGAAGCCATGAAATTGAAAGACGTTTACTCCTTGGAAGGAAAGTTATGACCAACCTAGATAGCATATTAAAAAGCAGAGACATTACTTTGCCAACCAAGGTCCTTCTAGTCAAGGCTATGTTTTTTCCCGTGGTCGTGTATGGATGTTAGAGTTGGACTGTGAACAGAAAGCTGATCGCCGAAGAATTGATGCTTTTGAAATGTGGTGTTGGAGAAGACTCTTGAGAGTCCTTTGGACTGCAAGGAGATCCAACCAGTCCATTCTAAAGGAGATCAGTCCTGGGTGTTCATTGGAAGGACTGATGCTAAAGCTGAAACTCCAATACTTTGGCCACCTCATGCGACGAGTTGATTTACTGGAAAAGAGTCTGATGCTGGGAGGTATTGGGAGCAGGAGGAGAAGGGGATGACAGAGGATGAGATGGCTGGATGGCATCACCGACTCGATGGACATGAGTTTGAGTGAACTCTGGGAGTTGGTGATGGACAGGAAGTCCTGGTGTGCTGTGATTCATGGGGTCTCAAAGAGTCGGACACTACTGAATGATTGAACTGGAGTGAACTGATTTGTACAAAGAATCTGGCAGGATGGGAGAGTGTGGGTCAGTCTATGTGTGAAGAAATGTAGAGAATCTTGAGGCTCAGACTCAGCTTTTCTCAGAAATAGGCAGAGAGAAGAGTTGGCTTCAGTTATCACAAAGCTAATGACATCTCAGCAGTCATGACAGAAGGTTCCCAGAACGAATTGACCTGCAGGAGCCAGTATGACTAGAGCCCTCAACCCTCTGGCCTCAGCTCCCAAAGTGTATCTTTCACAGGAGATATTTATTTCCTGCTTCCAAGGAGAAAGACACAAGATGGAACCTTTAATCTTACCCTTGAATTGTGCCCTTCATCGTGGTGCTGGGGGTGCAGGAAAATGCCTTCTAGTCTCCTGCCTGGAGATGGAAGAGGAAGGATCCCCATCCTCCTAGTCACACTCAACTGGAATGAATCCTTGTCAACCTGAGTTTTCAGCAGGAGAGAGGGAGTGTGTCAGGGAAAAGAGGGCATGGCTCCAGATTTCCCTGTTTTTCATAGATGTAGCTGACTTTTCAGATTCTATCCTCATTTATGTCTGCCCTTAAGTCAACTTCCAGGAGATGCAAAGTTCTGTTTTAGTTTTGTTTTGTTTCACCAGCTTTTCCTGTTTACTAAAATAAGGGTCAAAGTTGTTCTTGGTGTGCTCATTATTTACTCACTTCAGAAGCCACATGGAGCCATCAGAGAAACCGTAAATTTCAGAAAAGTTATGGCTAATCATAAACCCAATGTTCATTATTCAAAATTATGTTTTTCCTGGAGCAAATAGTTACTGGAACCACAAAGTAAATAATAAAAGGCAATACCTCTACACTGTAACATTTAACATGGATTCATCTGAACTTTATTTATTCACACACCTAGGTGAGCATCTGAACTGTTCCTTAGTGTGGGCAGCAAAACCATTCATTGAGTTCCCCCATGTTGAGTGAGGTGGGAGCATTATCTCTGCATTTAACACACAGATGGCTGGATGGTATTACTGACTCGATAGAGGTGAGTTTGAGTGAACTCCGGGAGTTGGTGATGGACAGGGAGGCCTGGCGTGCTCTGATTCATGGGGTCACAAAGAGTCGGACACAACTGAGCAACTGAACTGAAGGAGTTGCTCTCTAGTTGTGGTGGAGTTTCCAATCTAGTTTTATCCAGAAGGCTCGTCTCTTGTTACAGTTGGGTAATTCTCTATTTGTGGGTGGTCAAGTCTCTGTTGTGGTGGAGGTCTCCCCTCTAGTTGCATTGGACAGAGGTTTTCTGCAATAGTTGCATTGTGTGGTGGGGCTGTTCTCCAGATGTGGTGTGTGGGCTCCTCTCTAACTGTGGTGAGCTGCACATCTATAACTATGCTCTTGTAGTAATGTGTGCATGGGTTTCTCTCTTGTGGTGGTATGATGCTCGTCTCTAGTTGTGCTGAGGTCTTATGTTGATTTGCCATGAGAGCTCCTCTTGAGTTGAGGCAGGGGAATCAGAGCTCCTCTCGAGTTCTTTTGGTGCCACCTCTCGATTTGCAGCAATGGACTCGGGGCTCCACTCAATCTGTAGCAGGTACTTAGTGTTCCTCTCGATTACAGCTTGGAATTCAGAGTTCGTTTCGAGTTGCCATGGAAGGCTCCACTTGAGTTGAGGTAGGGGATTCAGAGCTCCTCTTGAGTGAGTTGTGGTGGATTATCTCCGTGGGTGGGGAGTCCTCTGTAGTTTTGACACTGGGTTCTCTTCACTAGGCTTTCATGTGATTCCTCCTCCATGATTGTGAGAGATCCTCTTGAATTACTTCAGTGGGTCATCTCTGTTTGTGGCACAGCGGTTCCTTTTTAGGTGAGATGTCCTGGGGCCTCCTCTCTAGTTGTTGTAAGGTCGGACCCTGGTGGTCTTCTTGGCTTCCCCTTCCTGGTGGCCATCTTGGCTCCTTCTTCCCTTTTTCATCTCCTGCCGGAGGTAAAAAGTCCCACCAAACCACTGAGGAATCTCTGACGTAATAACCCTCTGCCGAGATCTACCCTCCTTCATGACCTCCAGAGCGACCAACCTGGTCTTGCCACCTCAACTAGCTGACCATTCACAATCTCACATTCCTGAGCTTTGCCTTATTTAGGCCTGTTCAGGTTATATGATGTCACTTCCTGCCCCGAAGACATAAGAACCGCACTCTGCCTTTGTTCAGGGCAGAACTCCTCGTGGCCATTCTTGTGGTCAGTGGGTTCTGCCCGGGAGCGCACTGCCAATAAAGACTGTTACTTTCCCTTGGTGTCTGGGTTATTTCCTTACAGCTTGAGACGCCCATTTTCGCGAGCTTACAGTTGTGGTGAGGGAGTCCTCTCCAGCTCTGGCGGGGGAGTGTCTCTGACTTGTTGCTGGGGGCTCCCCACATGATGTGGAATAAGGCTCCTCTTGAATTAGGGCAGATTCTCACAGTTCCCCTTGAGTTTCGTTGGGGACACTGGGACTCCTCTCAAGTTACATCAGCGGGCTTGGGACTCATCTCCAGTTGCGATCTGGAACTCGGTGTTCCTCTCGAGTTGCAGTAGGGGAGTTGGGCCTCCTCTCGAATTGTGGCTGGGAATATGGGCTTCCTCTCCAGTTGTGTCAGGAAACTCGGGGCTCCTCTTGAGTTGAAATAGTGGACTTGGAGTCCACTTGAGTTGCGGCTGGGAATGCAGGATTCCTTTCGAGTAGCCGCGGGAGACTCAGGGTTTCTGTCGAGTTGCAGCAGGTAACTCAGAGCTCCTCTGGGGTTGTGGCGGGGTCTCAGGGTTAATTTCAAGTTGCAGTGTGGAACACAGGGTTCCACTCAAGCCATGGCGGGGAACTTGGGGCTCCTCTCGAGTTGCGGGGCAAGTTCAGGGTTCCTCTCGAGTTGTGACGGAGACCTCAGGGAACCTCTTGTGTTGCCTCAGGGGAGTCAGATCTCCATTCGATTTGTGAGGGGGAGTTCGGGATTGCTCTTGAGTCACTGCAGGGGAATCGGGCCTCATCTCGCGTTGTGGGGGGAATATTGGGGTTCATTTCAAGTTGTGATTAGCACCTCAGGGAACCTCTCATGGTGTCTCAGGGAAGTCAAATCTCCTTTCCAGTTGTGATGGGCACCTCAGGATTCCTCTCAAGGCTCTGCAGGGGAACAGGGCCTCATGTTGAGTTGAGGCAGGAAACTCATGGTTCCTTTCCAGTTGCAACAGGGATCTCGAGGTTCCTATCTATTTTAAACAGGGGAGTCAGTCCTCGTCTTGTGTTGAGGTATGGAACTTCGCTTTTCTCTCAAGTTTTTAAAGGGGTTTGAGGCCTCCTGTCGAGTTCAGGCGGGGTATTTGGGCTTTTTATATAGAGGTGCAACAGGGAAGTCAGACCTTCTTTCATGTTGTAAGGTGATACTCATTGTTCCATTCGAGTCAGTGCAGGGGAATCAGGCCTTATCTCGATTTCAGGGGGAATCCAGTGTTCTGTAATTGTAGCACAAACCACGGGGTTCCCCTCGAGTTTCAATAGGTGAGACAGACCGCCTCCTGAAGTTCAAGGGAGAAGTCGTTATTCCTCTCGAGTTGAAGCAGGGGAATCGACACTCATCTCCAGATGAGTTGGGTAACATGGGTCTCTTCTCGAGTTGTGGTGGGAAATTCGGGTTTCCTCTCGAGTTGTGACATGTATCTCATGAAACCTCTTGAGTTGCATAAAGGGAGTCAAACTCATTTTGAGTTTCAAGAGGGAACTCGGGATTGCTCTCAAGGTGCAGCTGGGGAAAAAGGCTTCATCTCGCATTGAGGGGGGAATCTCATGGTTTTTCTCAAGTTGAGGCGGGAAGCTTATGGTTCTTCTTGAGGTGTGACAGGGCTCCTAGGGAACCTCTCGTGTTGCCTCAGGGAAGTCAAGTCTCATTTCAAGTTGTAAGGGGAAGCGCGGGATTTTTTTCGAATCACTGCAGAGGAATTGGATCTCATCTCTCATTGAGGGGGGAATCTCGTGGTGTTTCTTGAGTTGCTTCAGGAAGCTTTGGGTTCCTCTCCAGTTGTGACACGGACCTCAGGGAACCTCTCATGTTGCCTCAGGGAAGTCAGGCCTCCTTTCAAGATGCGAGGGGTACCTTGGGATTCCTCTCGAGTTGTTGCAGGTGAGTAGGGCCTCATCTCGGGTTGAGGCGGGAAACTCAGGCTTCCTCTCCAGTTGTGACAGGCATCTCAGGGTTCCTATCGAGTTTCAACAGGGGAGTCAGGCCTCGTCTCATTTTGAGGCATGGAACTCCACTTTTCTCTCGAGTTGTAACACGGTTGTCAGGCCTCCTGTCGAGTTCAGGAGGGTCTCAAAGAGTAGGATACAAATGAAGCGACTCAGCACACATGTATGCACTCTGAGAGCATCCATTTCTGTACCTCCAGGAATGTAGTACTACTGTAAAAATTTCTCAGAAATGGTCAGTTTTAATTGTTTCCATTTGGACTTTCTCACCATGACACCACTCACTCTACAGTTTAGGGAACCTATGTTGGGGCGCTACCAACTGCTAAGAATAACTATTCTAATTATACATTCTGGAACTTGGAAAATAGCTATAGAATGAGCTCAGGAACTCCCTGGACTCACTATGAGGTGAATCTGAGCTAAATTTATGTTGATAAGTTGACCCCCATAAGGTCTTACTTTGACTGGATGGCCACAGTGAAAATTTGGTTCTCCTGGAATCAATGTGATTTCACAACCACTGTTCAGTTCAGTTCAGTGGATCAGTTGTGTCCAACTCTTTGCTACTTCATGGACTGAAGCACACCAGGCTTCCCTGTCCATCACCAATTCCCAGAGCTTACTCAAACTCATGCCCATGGAGTCAGTGATGCCATCCAACCAAGTCATCCTATGTTGTCCCCTTCTCCTCCTGCCTTCAAACTTTCCCACCATCAGGATCTTTTCCAATGAGTCAGCTCTTCACACAAGATGACCAAAGTACTGGAATTTCAGCTTCAGCTTCCAATGAATAGTCAGGACTGATTTCCTTTAGGATGGACTGGTGGGATTTCCTTGCAGTCAAAGGGACTCTCAGAGACTTCTCCAACACCACAGTTCAAAAGCATCAATTTTTCAGTCAAGTTTCTTTATAGTCCAACTCTCATATCCATACTTGACTGAAGGAAAAACCATAGCTTTGACAAGATGGACATTAGTTGCCAAAGTAATGTCTTTGCTTTTTAGAATGCTGTTTAGGTTGGTCATAGCTTTTCTTCCAAGGAACAAGCATTATTTAACTTCAAGGCTTCAGTCTCCATCTGCAGTGATTTTCAGTTCAGTTCAGTTCAGTTCAGTCGCTCAGTCATGTCCGACTCTTCGCGACCCCGTGAATCACAGCAGGCCAGGCCTCCCTGTCCATCACCAACTCCCGGAGTTCTTGCAGCCCCCCAAATAAAGTGTCCAGTAGTTTTAGAAAATTACGATTATTTCCTTTTCCCAAGTGTATTTACCTTGATAAAATTTTTGTGTTCCTCTTGGGAGGGTGGGGTAAATATTACAAATAAAAATTCTGGCTATAGTTGCAAGTCCTTCTTTAGAAGACCAAAACTCCCCTTCATTGAATGGTTTCTGGGGCTGTAAAGTGGCTCAATTCGAGGAAGTAATGAAGAGCCGTGACTATCTATTTTAATAATCTTAGTTCAATTTTGGTCGACTTACGTCGATTTAGGTCAGTACATGCCCAATATGCTACTAGAGATCAGTGGAGATATAACTCCAGAAAGAATGAAGAGATGGAGCCAAAGCAATAACAACACCCAGTTATGGAAGTGACTGGTGATGGAAGTAAAGTCCAATGCTGTAAAGAGCAATATTGCATAGGAACCTGAAATGTTAGGTCCTTGAATCAAGTCAAATTGAAAGTGGTTAAACAGCAGATGACAAGAGTGAATGTAGACATTTTAAGAATCAGCAAACTAAAATGGGCTGGAATGGGTGAATTTAACTGAGATGACCATTATATCTACTACCATGGGCAAGATTCCTTTAGAAGAAATGGAGTAGCCATCATAGTCAACAATGGAGTCCAAAATTCAGTACTTGGATGCAATTTCAAAAATGACAGCATGATCTCTGTTCGTTTCCAAGGAAAACCATACAATATCATGGTAATCCAAGTCTATGCCCCGACCAGTAATGTTGAAGCAGCTGAAGGTGAATGGTTCTATGAAGACCTACAAGATCTTTTAGAAATAACACCCCCAAAAAAGATGTCCTTTTCATTATAAGGGACTGGAATGAAAAAGTAGGAAGTCAAGAAACACCTGGAGTAACAGGCAAATTTGACCTTGGAGTATGGAATAAAGCAGGACAAAGGCTAATAGAGTTTTGCCAAGAGAATGCACTGGTCATAGCAAACACCGTCTTCCAACAACACAAGAGAAGACTCTACACATGGACATCACCAGATAGTCAATACCAAATCAGATTGATTATATTCTTTGCATCCAAAGATGGAGAAGCTCTATACAGTCAGCATAAACAAGACTGGGAGCTTACTGTGGCTCAGATCATGAACTCCTTATTGCTAAATTCAGACTTAAATTGAAGAAAGTAGGGAAAACCACTAGACCATTCAGGTATCACCTAAATATGACCTAAATGAAATCCTTTACGATTATACAGTGGGAGTGAGAAATAGATTTAAGCGACTAGATCTGATAGACAGTTCCTCATGAACTACAGACAAAGGTTCATGACATCGTACAGGAGACAGGAATCAGGAGTATCCCCAAGAAAAAGAAATGCAAAAAGGAAAATGCCTGTCCGGAGAGCTATTAAAAATAGCTGTGAATAAAAGTTGCCAAAGGAGAAAAGGAAAGATATAACCATTTGAATGCAGAGTTCCAAAGAATAGCAAGGAGACTTATGAAAGCCTTCCTCAATGATCAGTGTGAAGAAATAGAAGAAAAGAGTAGAATGGGAAAGTCTAGAGACATCTTCAAGAAAATTAGAGATACCAAGGGAACATTTCATGGAAATATGGGCACGATAAAGGACAGAAATATTATGGACCTAACAGAAGCAGAAGATATTTAGAAGAGGTGGCAAGAATATACAGAACTATACAAAAAAGATCTTCATGACCCAGATAATCACGATGGTGTGATCACTCAACTAGAGCCAGACATCCTGGAATTTGACGTCAAGTAGGCCTTAGGAAGCATCAGTACGAAAAAAGATAGGGGAGGTGATGGAATTCCAGTTGAACTGTTCCAAATCCTAAAAGATGATGCTGTGAAAGTGCTTCACTCAATATGCCAACATATATGGAAAACTCCTCAGTGGTCACAGGACTGGAAAGGTCATTTTCATTCCAATCCCAAAGAAAGGCAATGCCAAAGAATGTTCAAACTACCGCACAATTGCACTCATCTCACACATCTCATACGATAGTAAAATAATGATCAAAATTCTCCAAGCCAGGCTTCAATAGTACGTGAACCGTGAACTTCCAGATGTTCAAACTGGTTTTAGAAAAGCCAGAGGAAACAGAAATCAAAATGCCAGCATCCGTTGGATCATCAAGAAAGCAAGAGAGTTCCAGAAAAAAAATCTGTTTTTGATTTATCAACTATGCCAAAGCCTTTGACTGTGTTGATCACAACAAACTGTGGAATAAATATTCTGAATGAGATGGGTATACCAGACCACCTGACCTGCCTCTTGAGATATCTCTATACAGATCAGGAAGCAACAATTAGAATTGAACATGGAACAACAGACTGGTTCCAAATAGGAAAATGAGTACATCAAGGCTGTATATTGTCAACCTGCTTATTTAGCTTATATGCGGAGTACATCATGAGAAACTCTGGGCTGGAAGAAGCACAAACTAGTATTAAGGTTGCTGGGAAGAATATCACTAACCTCAGATATGCAGATGACACCACCCTTATGGCAGAAAGTGAAGAGGAACTAAAGAGCCTCTTGATGGAAGTGAAAGAAGAGAATGAAAATGTTGGCTTAAAGTTCAACATTCAGAAAGCTAAGATCATGGCTTCTGGTTCCATCACTTCATGGCAAATAGATGGGTAAACAGTGGCAGACTTTTTTTTTGGGGGGGGGGGCTCCAAAATCACTGAAGATGGTGACTGCAGCCATGAAATTAAAAGAGACTTACTCTTGGAAGAAAAGTATGACCAACCTAGACAGCATATTAAAAAGCAGAGACATTATTTTGCCAAGAAATATCCATCTAATCAAGGCTATGGTTTTTCCAGTGGTCATGTATGGATGTGAGAGTTGGACTATAAAGAAAGCTGAGTGCTGAAGAATTGATGCTTTTGAACTGTGGTGTTGGAGAAGACTCTTGAGAGTCCCTTGGTCTGCAACAAGATCCAACCAGTCCATCCTAAAGGAGATCAGTCCTAGGTGTTCACTGTAAGGACTGATGCTAAAGCTGAAACTCCAATACTTTGTCCACCTGATGTGAAGAGCTGATTCATTTGAAAAGGCCCTGATGCTGGGAAAGATTGAAGGCAGGAGGAGAAGGGGACAACAGATGATGAGGTGGTTGGATGACACCATCGACTCAATGGACATGGGTTTGGGTGAACTCTGCGAATTGGTGATGGACAGGGAGGCCTGGCATGCTGTGGTTCATGGGGTCACAAAGAGCTGGACATGACTCAGCGACTGAACTGGAACTGGAACAAAGCAGATATAGAATCACACACGTTGTAAGCAAACTTAAAGTTACCAAGATGGAAAGGTGGAAGGGGAGGAGTAAACTAAGAGACTGGGGTTGAAATATGCAATCTAACCTGTCTAAATAGATAGCTAGTAAGAACCTACTGTGTGGAGAAGGAAATGGCAATCCACTCCAGTATTCTTGCCTGGAAAATCCCATGGATGGAGGATCCTGGCAGGTTACAGTTCATGGGGTTGCAAAGAGTTGGACAAAACTGAGCGACTTCACTAACTAACAAGAACCTACTGTATAGAACAGGAACCCTACTCAATACTCTGAAATAATCTATATAGGAATAGAATCTTAGAAAGAGTCAAAGTATGCTTATGTATCATTGATTCACTCTGCTGTATAGCAGAAGCTATATAAAGCTGGAAATCAACTGTATTCTCATAAAAATTAATTTAAAAAGAGTGAGTGTAAAGGAATAATACAAAACAAAAGATAAGATTGTGCAAATAGGAGTATTTTCTTTTCAGGATCTCAACATTTTGCATATTAAAGTATATAATTTATTTAATGATAGATTGTATTAGGCAGACATTTATTTTGCAAGCTCTACAGTTACAGCTAAAAATTAATAAGGAACACTGGATAAAAAAATGGTTCACTTCAGTCGCTCAGTTGTATCTGACTCTTTGAGACCCCATGGACTGAAGCACGCCAGGCCTCCCTGTCCATCACCAACCCCCAGAGTTTACTGAAACTAATGTCCATTGAGTCAGTGATGCCATTCAACCAGCTTGTCCTCTGTCGTCCCCTTCTCCTCCCATCTTCAATCTTTCCCAGCATCAGGGTCTTTTCAAATTAGTCAGTTCTTTGTATCAGGTGGCCAAAATATTAGAGTTTCAACTTCAGCATCAGTCCTTCCAATGAATATTCAGGACTGATCTTCCTTGGGATGGATTAGTTGGATCTCCTTGCAGTCCAAGGGACTCTCAAGAGTCTTTTACAACACCACAGTTCAAAAGCATCAATTTTTCGGTGCTCAGCTTTCTTTATAGTCCAGCTCTCACACCCATACATGACTACAGGAAAAACCATAGCTTTGGCTAGACGGACCTTTGTTGGCAAAGTAATGTCTCTCCTTTTTAATGTGTCTAAGTAATACATAAATACTAAAAGTATATTAAAATAACAAGAAATAATAAGAAAAAACATTGAAAATACATATGTATAGGAGAAAATATATATATAAGAGAAACAAAATATAAACATCAAGGCAGTAAATTTAAATTTAGTCATATTTATAAAACCGCTATTAAAATGTATAGCAATCCAGTCAACGTAGAGCATGGTGTTGATGTTCACTGGCTAAGTCTCGTCTGACTCTGCAACCCCATGGACAGAAGCATGTCAGGCTTCCTTGTCTTTCACTATCTCCTGGAGTTTGTTCAAACTCATGGCCATTGAGTCAATGATGCCATCTCATCATCCATCATCCCCTTCTCCTTTTGTCAGTGAACTGGCTCTTTGCATGACGTGACCAAAATATTGAAGCTTCAGCTTCAGCACCAATCCCCCCAGTGAATATTCAGGGTTGATTTCCTTTAGGATTAATCAGTTTGATTTCCTTCCTGATAAAGGGACCCTCAAAAGTCTTCTCCAACACCACAGTTTGAAAGCAGCAATTCTTCTACACTCAGCCATCTTTATATTCTAACTATCATATCCATATATGACTACTGGAAAAACCATAGCTTTAACTATATGGAGCTTTGTCAGCAAACTGATGTCATTGCTTTTTAATTACCACTCTAGGTTTGTTATAGCTTTTCTTCCACTATAGTTAAATAATTGTGCATATTTGAAAGTTGTTAAGAGAAATTTTTAAAAATTCACATCACAAGAAAAAAATGCATAACTTTGGATGGTGATGGATATTAACATTAGACATTGTGATGATCATTTAAAATATATTTATGTTGTTCAGCAAAAGTTAATATAATGCTATAAGTCAAGTATATCTCAACTAATCACCGAATTATAAAGTCGTGCTTTATGTTAAGTAAATTATGCCTCACCACTATTGCCAATTTAAGCATCAAAGCCTAATGAAAATAATAATGACATTGTATTGTTAGGCTCAAATATATCTATTAAACAAATTAATATGCATAAATATGTACCATGAATACTTATTCTGTTATGTGTCTTTCTAAGTCATCTGTCTAAAGGTATACATGTTGCAGCATGCTATAACACCCTTTTTTTAGTGACCAAAAGTGAGGACTGTGGCAGAGTTTGGCTTTATGCTCTTCAAATACATCTGCTTTATTGACATACAATAAATATCATTCCCTGACTGCAAGGAGGTCCAACCAGTCCATTCTAAAGGAGACCAATCCTGGGTGTTCATTGGTAGGACTGATGCTAAAGCTGAAACTCCAATACTTTGGCCACCTCATGCGACGAGTTGACTCACTGGAAAAGGCTCTGATGCTAGGAGGGAATGGGGTTGGGAGGAGACGGGGAAGACATAGAATGAGATGGCTGGATGGCATCACCGACTCTGTGGACATGAGTATGAGTGAACTCCGGGAGTTGGTGATGGACAGGGAGGCCTGGCTTGCTGTGATTCATGGGGTCGTAAAGAGTCGGACACGACTGAGTGACTGAACTGAACTGAACTGAACCTTCTCAGAACTACATTGGACCAGGTGATTAGTTTCTACAATGACATATGGTTAGAAATGATGTGTTTATTATGTACAGAGGCTCTGAATAGTGTATTTGTTTCCTTATGTTCTGTCTGTCTGGCGTCTCAGGTTTCTGCATGCTGAAGATCCGGTAGGAAACTACAAAGAAGAAGTAGGAACAGTGGGACTCCTAGCTGGAAACAACGAGAGCTTCTTCGTCACTGACTGCAAATGTGTGCTGTAATATGATTTCAAGTTGTTTCTTTATTTTGTTACACTGATATATTTGAGGTATTGTCTCAGAGTGTAGATTTGTTTTCAGGTGATGATGATATTGAACTGAACACGGAAACATTCAATTCAGTATCCTAACTATAGATTTAAGGATTACATCAGTTTACTCACATGGGTGATGGGTGATGGACATTCAGTTTTTTCCATCCTGTAAGTAAAACTTAGTTGAAATAAATCATCAGTGCAATTCTCATTTGTAAATAAATATGACACTAAATGACATGGATAAAACATCAATCCTAAAAAAGTACATAAGTCCAACTTATGAGGAACTTGCTGTAATAAAGAGAAGGAAATTTAAAATACAAAGTAGAAATGCAATTTTAGAAACACGAATAGTGTTTCAAATTGTCAAAGAATCTCTAAACATAAAGAAAAAATGTGCTTATTAGCAGAAGTGGATATTGGCCTTGTAACCTCATTCCTGATAATTTTAGCTACATACCTGCCTGGAAGTAGCTGAAACAGAAAAAGAATTTTGAAGGAGGTTTTTTTTTTTTTCTGTCTTAAATAATTGGGTTTAAATGGGTTTTTAAAAAATCATTAATTGGAGGATAATTGCTTTACAGTGTTGTGTTGGTTCTGCCGTAAAACAAAGTAAATTAGTCATAGGTGTACATACATCCCCTCCGCCTTTAACCTCCCTCCCACACCCACTCCATCGCCCCCAGGTTGTCACAGAGCTTCAGGTTGAGCTCCCTGTTTTATATATTTAGAAACTTTCCACTAGTCATCTGCTTTACATGTGGTGGTGTATATGTCTCAACGTTAATCTTTCAGTTTCCCCCACCCTCTCCTTCCCTCACAAGTCTGTTCTCTATGTCTATGTCTATATTCCTGCCTTGCAAATAGGTTTTTGAATATCATTTTTCTCAAGCACACACACACATATACATACATACATACATATATATACATATATATGTATATATATTTATATTTATGCATGTGTGTGTTAATATATGATATCTTTCTTTCTCTTTCTGATTTACTTCACTCTCCATAATAGGGTCTAGGCTATTTTTAAGGTGCCTTTCATTTTGAATCTGTTAGATACCTATGCAGATGACCAACTAGATATCATAACATGAATAAAACAACCCAGATTTTTGTCAGCAGATACAACATGCTTTAATTTCCACAAAAGTTAATCTAGGAACAGTGTTCCACTTCTGAAAAGGGATCTAATCCTCCCCGCAGTGTATTGGAAAGAACAACAATATCACATTTGTGTATTAGTAAGTGACACACTTTTCTAAAGATGTGAAAGATAAGATCTGAATGAATTATGGGAATAAAATTAAGGAAGGCAAACTTATAGCAATTACTAATGGTCTGAAATGCAATAAATTGAGTTTTAATTTTTTTTCCAGAAAGTACTATTGGTTCAGTTCAGTTCAGTTCAGTTCAGTCGCTCAGTCGTGTCCAACTCTTTGCGACCCCATGAACCACAGCACGCCAGGCCTCCCTGTCCATCACCAACTCCCGGAGTTCACTCAAACTCATGTCCATCGAGTCGGTGATGCCATCCAGCCATCTCATTCTCTACTGTCCCCGTCTCCTCCTACCCCCAATCCCTCCTAGCATCAGACTCTTTTCCAGTGAGTCAACTCGCCGCATGAGGTGGCCAAAGTATTGGAGTTTCAGTTTTAGCATCAGTCCTTCCAATGAACACCCAGGATTGATCTCTTTTAGAATGGACTGGTTGGATTTCCTTGCAGTCCAAGGGACTCTCAAGAGTCTTCTCCAGCACCACAGTTCAAAAGCATCAATTCTTCGGCGATCAGCTTTCTTCACAGTCCAACTCTCACATCCGTATATGACCACGGGAAAAACCATAGCCTTGACTAGACGGACCTTTGTAGGCAAAGTAATGTCTCTGCTTTATAATATGCTATCTAGGCTGGTCATAACTTTTCTTCCAAGGAGCAAGCATCTTTTAATTTCATGGTTGCAATCAGCATCTTAAGTGATTTTGGAGCCCCCCCAAAAAAAGTCTGACACTGTTTCCACTGTTTCCCCATCTATTTCCCATGAAGTGATGGGACCAGATGCCATGATCTTCGTTTTCTGAAAGTTGAGCTTCAAGCCAACCTTTTCACTCTCCTCTTTCACTTTCATCAAGATGCCTTTGAGTTCCTCTTCACTTTCTGCCATAAGGGTGGTGTCATCTGCATATCTGAGGTTATTGATATTTCTCCCGGCAATCTTGATTCCAGCTTGTGCTTCTTCCAGCCCAGCTTTCCTCATGATGTACTCTGCATAGAAGTTAAATAAGCAGGGTGACAATATACAACCTTGATGTACTCCTTTTCCTATCTGGAACCAGTCTGTTGTTCCGTATACGGTTCTAAATGTTGCTTCCTGACCTGCATACAGGTTTCTCAAGAGGCAGGTCAGGTGGTCTGGGATTCCCATCTCTTTCAGAATGTTCCACAGTTTATTGTGATCCACACAGTCAAAGGCTTTGACATAGTCAATGAAGCAGAAATAGATGTTTTTCTGGAACTCTCTTCCTTTCTCCATGATCCAGCGGATGTTGGCAATTTGATCTCTGTTGCCTCTGCCTTTTCAAAAACCTGTTTGAACATCTGGAAATTTTTTCCACCCCCACAGAGGGGAACCTTTGTGTCAAGAAAGAGCTTCAGAGGACAAATCATCTACAGAAAAAGTAGTTTTAAAACATAAACCCAGATGATCACTGAACAGAAGCAGTCTTCTAGAAATTAAACTGATACTCAAGAGAAAATGTCCCCCAGGGTAAGCATGACTACTTCCTACATAAGAGCAGCTGATCTTTGAAGAAGACTCCCTAATGACAGTGACTTCCTGATTCAAAAGAACTGTAAAAATTTACAGGGTCAAAACATCTATATTCTCATAGATAACTTCATGTAAATTCATGAAGGTAAGATGTTAGATGGTTTTATTTAAACGTAGTTCTGGTTTGAGGTTTAAGATAAAAACGATAAAACAGAAAAATTTGAAATTCTGAGATCTTTATCTGAAAATTAGTTAACTTAAATTAACCAATGTATTTCTTTATTTTTTTAATGATAAAATTAGAAATAAGTGAAATAGCAATAATAATAGTATTTATAATAAAACTTTCACTTAAGATAATTTTGAAAACTAATTGTAGTGGAAAGAGAGAAATAAGAGAGAACATTTGTTGACTCAATTTTTTAAACAAAGTATTAATTCAAAAACAATAGTTTGTGGAGCTGGAAGATGGGAACAGACATAGTAGATTTAATGAAATATGAAAACACAGAAAACAGTCATTAATAAAGTGTTATGAAAATTGTCACACAGTGTTGACTGCCTGATGGTAACTGATTACATGAATTTGAAGTGAAGCAAGGTAACAGGCCTCTGTGTGTGTGTGTGTGTGTGTTAGTCACACTCATATGCTTTTGCCACTTGCATTCCTAAAACAAATAATCATAGGGTTTAAATAAAGTTACATTTATTAGATAAAATTACAAAGGAATTTTTTAGGAAGTATTTTATTTGGTTGTAAGAGAAGTAGGTGACAATGGATCAGAGAATCACATAGGTTAAGAACAGACTATATTAAAATATCATGAAACTGAAAATCATTCAGTCATGTCTGACTCCTTATGATCACATGGACAGTCCATAGAATTCTCCAGGCAAGAATACTTGAGTGAGCAACCTTTCCTTTCTCCAAGGGATCTTCCCAACCCAGGGATCGAACCCAGTCTCCCGCCTTGCATGAAGATTCTTTACCAACTGAGGCACAAGGGAAGACCGAGAACACTGGAGTGGGTAGCCTATCCCTTCTTCAGTGGATCTTCCTGACCTTGGAATCAAACCGGTATCTCCTGCATTGCAGGTGGATTCTTTACCAACTGAGCTATCAGGGAACCCCAAATATCATGAAGAATGGGTCATATTTATGGACTGAGTTAAAGGTTAATTGGTATTTGTAATGCAGTGTACAGTGGGTATTAATAGGGAACGTTATTGGACCCCATGATGTAACATGCTTTTCATGTGTAGCATAACCGATGGGTGAGGTACACAGACGAGAACAACACGATTACACGTATCTGCTCCCCCAGTAACAAGGAAAGTCAGTTCTCATTGAAGTAGAAATGGGAGGGCTTAAAATGTTATGAATAAAAATTAGGCAAAAGTTTTAAGTGAAAAGCTTTGAATTGAAAGGAAATGGAATAAGTCAATAGGTACAGAAAAAGAAATTGATGAACCCAAAGAAAAACAATAGCAAGCCTGTGTCATATATAATTTCACTTTTAAAAGGGGTGAAATAATTTAACACTATTGCTGCACAATCAGCTTTAAATAAAAATGCATACATCTTATTGTTTCTGGTATCAGTTCTGCTGCTGCTCAGTCACTTCTGTCATGTCTGACTCTTTGTGATCCCATGGACCATAGCCCATCATGCTTCTTGTCCATGGAATACTCTAGGCAAGAATACTGGGGTGGGTTGCCATCCCCTCCTCCAAGGGATCTTCCTTACCCATGGATAAAACCTATATCTCTCATATCTCCTGCATTTCAGGCCGATTCTTTTACTGCCGAAATACCAGGGAAGCCCTCTGGTATCACTACATCCAAGTATGAGACAATGGAGATTTTATTTCTCAAATTGACTTTAACTGCACGTCAGTTCATCGCTGAGGTTTCAAATCTCATGTCTTAGAAACTGAGCAAGGCAAAGGCAGCAGTACTCGCAAGGATTATGTGAATAGGTTCATGCATCTGATCCAGTTAACAGAAGGGAAACATTGCTCAAAAGCATCAATGAATTAACCGTCTTGAATTTACCATATCCACAGATGTAAGAACAGAAAAACCAAATATCACCACAATGATGGAATTCATCCTTTTGAGGTTTTCTGATATTCCCAATTTCCAATGGATTCTTTTGGGGATATTTTTAGTCCTGTATCTGACCATCATGATGTGCAATAGTGTCATTGTACTGATAAAAAGAATTGATCCTACTCTCCAGACCCCCATGTACTTTTTCCGCAACAACTTTTCCATTGTAGAAATCTGTTATGTGACTGTCACTATCCCAAGAATGCTCACGGACCTCCTGAGACAGAAAGGGAACATTTCCTTCATTGCCTGTGCTACACAAACGTGTTTGGTCCTTCTGTTTCGAGGTTTAGAGTGTCTACTCCTGGCCGTGATGGTCTATGACCGCTACATGGCCATTTGTAACCCTCTTCACTATGGTCTGATCTTGAGCTCCCAGGTCTGTGTCCAGCTGGTCATTGCCTCCTGGGTCAGTGGAGTCCCTGCTGTAACTGGGCAAACATGGCAGGTTTTCTCTCTGCTTTTTTGTGTGTCTACCACAATTAATCATTTTTTCTGTGACCTCTCCCTAGTATTCAAGCTTGCTTGTGGGGACGCATTTACTAACGAGACAGCAGTCTGTGGAGTTGCAGTGGTGTTCATCATGGTTCCATTTCTGTTGACTGTGGTCTCCTATGGCAAAAACATCACCAACATTCTGAAATCGCCATCTTCCAGAGGGAGGGCTAAAGCCTTCTCCACTTGCTCGTCTAACCTCACAGTGGTGGTCTTATTCTACGTCACAGCCTCTACCACCTGTTTACAGCCCAAACAGAATCCATTTGAAGAAACTGGGAAGCTGATCTCTCTTTTCTACACAGTTTGGATCCCAAAGTTGAATCCTATTATATTTACTCTGAGGAAAAAACATCACTGAGAAAACTACTAAGTAAAATATCAACTTGACTCAAAGCCTTGAAATTACAGAAACAATTTGTTTCTATGTTTCTCATGTAAATACATCAGAAAATATCATCTAGTTTATTTCTCAGTTCAGTTCAGTTCAGTCGCTCAGTAGTATCCGACACTTTGTGACCCCATGAATCACAGCACGCCAAGCCTCCGTGTCCATCACCAACTCCTGGAGTTCACTCAAACTCACCTCCATCGAGTCGGTGATGCCATCCAGCCATTTCATTCTCTGTCGTCCTCTTCTCCTCCTGCCCACAATCCCTCCAAGCATCAGAGCCTTTTCCAGTGAGTCAACTCGTCTCATGAGGTAGCCAAAGTATTGGAGCTTCAGCTTTAGCATCAGTCCTTCCAATGAACACCCAGGATTGATCTCCTTAATAATGGACTGGTTGGATCTCCTTGCACTCCAAGGGACTCTCAAGAGTCTTCTCTAACACCACAGTTCAAAAGCATCAATTCTTCGGCAATCAGCTTTCTTCACATTCCAACTCTCACATCCATACATGACCACAGGAAAAACCATAGCCTTGACTAGACTGACCTTGGTTGGCAAAGTAATGTCTCTGCTTTTTAATATGTTATCTAGGTTGGTCATAACTTTCCTTCCAAGAGTAAGCGCCTTTTATTTTCATGGCTGCAATCAGCATCCACAGTGATTTTGGAAACAAAAAATATAGCATCTGACACTGTTTCCACTGTTTCCCCATCTATTTCCCATGAAGTGATGGGACCAGATGACATGACCTTCGATTTCTGCAGGTTGAGCTTCAAGCCAACCTTTTCACTCTCCTCTTTCACTTTCATCAAGAGGCTTTTGAGTTCCTCTTCACTTTCTGCCAAAAGGGTGGTGTCATCTGCATATCTGAGGTTATTGATATTTCTCCCAGCAATCTTGATTCCAGCTTGTGCTTCTTCAAGCTCAGCATTCCTCATGATGTACTCTGCATATAAGTTAATTAGCAGGGTGACAATATACAGCCTTTACGTACTCCTTTTTCTATTTGGAACCAGTCTGTTGTTTCATGTCCAGTTCTAACTGTTGCTTCCTGACCTGTACACAGGTTTCTCAAGAGGCAGGTCAGGTGGTCTGGTATTCCCATCTCTTCAGAATTTTCCACAGTTTATTGCGATCCACACAGTCAAAGACTTTGGCATAGTCAATGAAGCAGAAATAGATGTTTTTCTGGAATGCTCTTGCTTTCTGCACGATCCAGCGGATGTTGGCAATTTGATCTCTGGTGCCTCTGCCTTTTCTATAACCTGCTTGAACATCTGGAAGTTCACTGTTCACGTATGGCTGAAGCCTGGCTTGGATAATTTTGAGCATGAATTTACTAGCGTGTGAGATGAGTGCAATTGTGCAGTAATGTGAGCATTCTTTGGCATTGCCTTTCTTTGGGATTGGAATGAAGACTGACCTTTTCCAGTCCTGTGGCCATTGCTGAGTTTTCCAGATTTACTGGCATATTGAGTGCAGCACTTTAACAGCATCATCTTTCAGGATTTGAAATAGCTCAATTGGAATTCCATCACCTCCACTAGCCTTGTTTGTAGTTATACTTTCTAAGGCCCACTTGACTTGACATTCCAAGATGTCTGGCTCTAGGTGAGTGATCACGCCATCGTGATTATCTTGGTCATGAAGATCTTTTTTGTACAGTTCTTCTGTGTATTTTTGCCACCTCTTCTTAATATCTTCTGCTTCTGTTAGGTCCATACCATTTCTGTCCTTTATCGAGCCCATATTTGCATGAAATGTTCCCTTGGTATCTCTAATTTTCTTGAAAAGATCTCTTGTTTTTTCTATTCTATTGTTTTCCTCTATTTCTTTGCATTGATCACTGAGGAAGGCTTTCTTATCTCTCCTTGCTATTCTTTGGAACTCTGCATTCAGATGCTTATACCTTTCCTTTTCTTCTTTGCTTTTCGCTTCTCTTCTTTTCACAGCTATTTGTAAGGCCTCCTCAGACAGCCATTTTGCTTTTTTGCATTTCTTTTCCATGGGGATGGTCTTGGTCCCTGCCTCCTGTACAATGTCATAAGCCTCCGTTCAGAGTTCATCATGCACTCTATCTATAAGATCTAGTCCCTTAAATCTATTTCTCACTTCCACTGTATAATCATAATGGATTTGATTTAGGTCATATCTGAATGGTCTAGTGGTTTTCCCTACTTTCTTCAATTTAAGTCTGAATTTGTCAATAAGGAGTTCATGATCTGAGCCACAGTCAGCTCCTGGTCTTGTTTCTGCTAAGTTTATACAGCTTCTCCATCTTTGGCTGCAAAAAATTTAATCAATCTGATTTCGATGTTGACCATCTGGTGATGTCCATGCATAGAGTCTTCTCTTGTGTTGTTGGAAGAGGGTGTTTGCTATGACCAGTGCCTTCTCTTGGCAAAACTCTATTAGCCTTTGTCCTGGTTCATTTCATGCTCCAAGGCCAAATTTGCCTATAACTTCCGATTTTTCTTGACTTCCTACTTTTGCATCCACTCCCCCATAATGGAAAGGACATCTTTTTTGGTTTTTGTTCTAAAAGGTCTTGTAGGTCTTCATAGAACCTTTCAGCTTCGGCGTCTTCAGCATTACTGGTTGGGGCATAGGCTTGGATTGCTCTGATATTGAATGGTTTGCCTTGGAAACGAATAGAAATCACACACACACAAAAAAAAAACTAGTCGATCTGATCACGTTGACCACAGCCCTGTCTAACTCAATGAAACTAAGCCATGCCGTTTGGGGCCGCCGAAGATGGGTGGGTCATGGTGGAGAGGTCTGACAGAATGTGGTCCACTGGAGAAGGGAATGGCAAAACACTTCAGTATACTTGCCTTGAGAACCCCATGAACAGTATCAAAAGGAAAAATGATAGGATACTGAAAGAGGAAACCCCAGGTCAGTAGGTGCCGAGTATGCTACTTGAGATCAGTGGATAAATAACTCCAGATAGAATGAAGGGATGGAGCCAAAGCAAAACCAATACCCAGTTGTTGATGTGACTGGTGATAGAAGCAAGGTCCGATGCTGTAAAGAGCAGTATTGCATAGGAGCCTGGAATGTTAGATCCATGAATCAAGGCAAATTGGAAGTGGTCAAACAGGAGATGGCAAGAATGAACGTCGACATTCTAGGAATCAGTGAACTAAAATGGACTAGAATGGGTGAATTTAATGCAGGTGACCATTTTATCTACTACTGTTGGCAGGAATCCCTTAGAAGAAATGGAGTAGCCATCATGGTCAACAAGAGAGTTTATTTCTATGTTCCTATAAACTGATAGTTAATATCATCACTGTCTTCTTACATTATGTGAAAGGACCTAGTTTCAAAGAGTTAAGGGTCTCTGGGTTATCAAAGCACACATTGTCTCCATGGAAATGATCTATTCTGAAGACCTATCTTTCCTCTCACTGGGAAAGAGTGAGTTAAGAGATTTCCTGAGCAATAAAATGATAGTTAACTGCGATATATCCAATGATCATGGTCATGCCTTGTAAGAAATTTGCTTGAAACTTACCATTACTTCAGGAATATTCACTGTCCTTTTCTGGACTTACGATTGTATTTAGACGATGAGAAAATAACAACTGCATCCAAGTTGGTGGGAGTAGGGTAATCTGAGTGTTTTCTTTCAGTTTTTCCTTCTTTCTCTGTTTTGCTACTGTTCATATCCCTGTCAGAGTACAAACCCTGAAAGGATCCTTTGTTACCCCAATGCTGACTGTTTTCTAGTGACGTCATTTCCTCCAGCTTGTGGCTTCACGTTTTGCTTTTGTAGTGTCTCTTTAGTATTAGGAATATTAGGAATTTAAGCTATAAACTGCATTAGGTTGAATGTTGATCCCTGTAAATATATGTCAGGTTACAACCTGCAAACCTGAACTTATTAGGAAAATAAAAGCCTTTGCCGATGTATTTCAGTTAAGGACTTTGAAATAAGATTACCTTAACTTAAGGCCACTCCAGTACTCTTGCCTAGAAAATCCCATGGATGGAGGAGCCTGGTAGGCTGCAGTCCGTGGGGTCGCTAAGGGTCGGACACGACTGAGCGACTTCACTTTCACTTTTCACACACTGGAGAAGGAAATGGCAACCCACTCCAGTGTTCTTGCCTGGAGAATCCCAGGGATGGGGGAGCCTGGTGGGCTTCCGTCTATGGGGTCACACAGGGTCGGACACGACTGAAGTGACTTAGCAGCAGCAGCAACTTAAGGGTACTATATTCTATGATCATTGTTCTTAGTTCTTATAAGGTGGGAAGAGAGATTAAGTTAAAAATAGAGACGTAGCGACACATAGAAGAATATCATGTGAAAATGGAGAAAGCAACCGGGAGTGACACAGCCATGAAGCAATGCACGTCAAGGACTACTGAAAGCTGAAAGAGGCAAGGAGTGACTATCCCTTCAGAGCCTGTGAAGGAAAACCCTGCCAGCACTGTGATTTTGGACACTGGGTTTTAAAGATGTGAGAAAGTCAACTTTTGTTTTTTTTTTTTTTTTTAGAATGCAGTTATTATATTCTTTTTTTTTTTTTGAACAGAGGAAAATTTATGCGTCGAACCTGGACTGGAAACTTATGATAATATACATGCTACAATTCCATTCTCCCCAATCATTCCACCTTCACCCTCTCCCACAGAGTCCCAAAGACTGTCCTTAAACCACTCAATTTGTGATAATTTGTTACAATAGATCTAGGAAAGTAATACACTGTGTAAGCAGTGTTTTTATTATGGTGTTTTTATTCTAATCATCTGGAATAGATTCTGTATCTTTTGGGAACAGTGATTTAAGAAAACATGTAGAATGTTGTTTGTTTTGTTTTTACTTTAAAAACTATATCAATGAAGCCTCATAAAAATATTTGCCCAAGAATGATGGTTAATTGTGTTTGTTCAACGATGTTTATTAAAAGCCTTTTTAATACTGCAAAAGACAACACTAGGAAAGGAAAGGGAAGCCGTTCTCATTTGGAACATAGTAGACATGGCGCCCGTTTTCCGTGTGATGCTGCACAGTCTCTCAAGACAATGTTTTAGAGCCACGCCAGTGAGGAAATCCCAAACTTTTCAGACATTCAATAAGTACATAAATATATGTATAAATGTAACTCTATTTTTGTAACACAAAGGGAGCTAGCATCCATATATTCACATATCATTTCACATGTGCATCTTTCCGGTTGGTGTGTATATATGTCACCAATATCTGGATGTGTATTAGAAGAGAGGGTGGGCTTCTTTACAGTGACAGGAATTCAGATAATGTCTGATTTATTTATTTATTTATACTTTTTTGTAGTATAGATTTATTACAAAGAGAATAATATGCACATCACAAAAATAATAAATTTTATTCCGAAAATAAAAACTACATATGGAAGAAAATTACTTCTTTTCTTCTTCAATTCTTTTCTTATTGCCTCCCAACATTTTACAGAATATTTAGTAGCTAACAGAGAAATTTTAATACCAGCCAAATAATATTTGATATTTGAAAGAAATAACACATTTTTTATGAACTAAACAGAGCCAGAATATATAATGTTTGGTCATGTCTTTGAAAAAGGACTAAAATGGCTTTAATAATAGTTAAAAACAGAGATAAATTTAAGATTATGATACATATATATCATAGGATATATATGTACATGGACACTTTTACATATGTATAATATGCATTTTATATAATATAAACATATATATTTCAATATTCTTTGAATGGACTGATGCTGAAGCTCCAATACTTTGGCCACCTGATGCACCCAATGCTGGGAAATATTGAGGGCAGAAGGAAAAGAGGGCATCAGAAGATGAGATAGCTGAATGATATCACGGATGCAATGGACATGAACTTGGGCAAACTCCGGAAGATGGTGAGGGACAGGGTGGCCTGGAGTGCTGCAGTCCATGGGGTTGTGAAGAGTGGGACATGACTGGAAGACTGAACAGCAACAACAAATATACATTTATATATAGCTATACTATATTGGTCTTTCCTGGTGGCTCAGAGGTTAAAGCGTATGCCTGCAATGCGGGAGATCTGGGTTCGATCCCTGGGTCAGGAAGATCCCCTGGAGAAGGAAATGGCAACCCACTCCAGTATTCTTGCCTGGAGAATCCCATGGATGGAGGAGTCTGGGAGTCTACAGTCCACGGTGTCCCAAAGAGTCGGACATGACTAAGCGACTTGACTAACTAACTCTACTATATAAAATAAAATTACTATAGAAAGTAAAAATAAAAACTATTGATTTCACTCTTTTCACAGAAAGAACATTAAACACACACACACAAACAAACAAGAAGCACATCTCACTTCAGTGATAACACTGGTTCTTTTCGATTTTTCTGTATTCCCAATGTCTGAGTGTTTCTCTTTGTAGTATTTCCCTTTTTTATGTGATTATCCCGGTGAGAAGCAACAACAATACTCTTATAATCAGAGTTGACCAGGCTCTCAAATTCCCATGTGTTTTTTCCCCAGTAACTTTTCCTTCCTGGAAATCTAGAACATTCATAAACCTTCACAGTCAGAAAAAATATATTTTTTGCCTGCCCTACAAAGGTATGTTTTATTTGTATTCTTGGGGACACAGAATACTTCGTCTTGACAGTTGTGTCCTGTGACTGCTATGTGGCCAACTGTAACTTCCGCAACTTCCCCTACTTATAAACCAGGAGCTCTGTGTTCAGCTGATGACACTTGGCTCTTGGATCAGGGTTGTTACAGCCAGGATAAGGCAAACATGCCAGATTTCCCCTCTGTCATTTTTGGATCTAACTGCAAGCTGGGCTGTGGGACTGTTTTTCTGAATGAGACACTAGTCTTCTCTACAGTTGTACCATTAGTGAATCGTTTGTCATGACCCCTTTTCAGTTGACACTTGGCTCCTACAGTAAAATCACTTCTCCATCCTGTGTTGCCATCAGCAGCGGGATGAGCCAAAGATTTCTCCACCTGCTCAGTTCACATCATGCATGTGCACTAAGTCTCTTCGGTAGTGTCTGACTCTTTGCAACCCCGTGAACTGTAGCCCAGCCAGCTCCTCTGTCCACGGGATTCTCCAGGTAAGAACACAGGAATGGGCTGCTGTGCCTTTCTCCAGGGGATGTTGCCTACCCAGGGAATGAACCTGCGTCTCTTTATGTCTCCTGCATTGATAGGTAAGTTCTTTACCATTAGGGCCACGTAGGAAGCCCCATAGTTGTGCCTTTATGTTGTGGACACAGAACCATTACATATTTATGACATGATTCCAACATTTTTATAGGAAAGCTTTTTTTCTCCTTTCTATACCATGTTACCCTGATATTGAATCCCATGATATATACTCTGAGGAATAAGAATGTCACGACAACCTTGAGAAAACGACTGCCTTAATGTTTAACATCTTATCCACTGCTTTGAGCCAATGATCTTTTTCCCCACTTAGTTCTGCAGTTATCTTAATCAGACATTATTTGAAATTTTGCTTCCTTTATTAATATAAATTGATTATCCTCATGATCCTGCCATTTGATGCTTGACTTCCTGATATCAGGATTATCTCCCTAGTGTTTGTATTTATAAGAAATTATTTTTTTTTGCTTATCTCATATTTAATGAACTAGTCTCTGTCAGCAAAAACTCACTGCTTATTTGATTTGTTGTTGTTCAGTTGGTAAGTCATGTCCGACTCTGTGTCTTCATGGACCGTAGCACACCGCTCTCCTCAGTCTTCCACTGTCTCTCGGAATTTGCTCAGATTCATGTAAATTGAGTCAGTGACACTATTAATATCCAACCATTTCATCCTCCATTGTCTCCTCCTTTTTGCCTTCATCTTTACTAGCATCAGGGTCTTTTAATTGAGTTGGCTCTCTACATCAGGTGGCCAAAGTACTAAAACAATATAGTATATTTTATCTATCAATTGGCCTCCCAATATTTTTATCCAAAATTCATAATGCATATTCTATTTTGTCTCCCTCTGTATTGCTATAACTTACTTAAAACCTAAAGATTTCAGCTAGCAAAGATTACTGCATATGGAAAGTTTTAGAGAATACTTGTTGAATGACTATAGAAAATGCACACACTTGAATAAGCAAAAGTTAATACAACAGAAAATGTAGAAAAGATGGCCTTTTAATAAATTATATTAATTTAACTATTAATAATGGTGCAAAAAAAGAGAGCTTGACCCTCATTTCACATAGTTTATTTTAAAATGTAATCTCAGATAATTTGTAAATTTAAGTAAAATGCATAACAATGAATCTTCCAAGATAATGTTTATTAACTTCATGATGTTGGTTTGAGAAAAGTGTTTTTGATAAAATTATTAGTCATAATGTAAACATTAATCTGTTGCCCTTCCTGGACTAAGAAATACTGCTATTCAGAGTGAAACTTTTCAACATAAAATGTTTAAATACACTATAATTAAAGGAATGCTCTAAATCAAAAGCATCAAAAATTCAGAGAAGAAATTGACAACAGACTTAAAGATGCATTTCAAAAGACAGAATAATCTAAATGCCCAGAAAAAATAAGAAAATAACTCATTAGCAACCAGTAAGAAGACCCTTGAGAGTCCCTTGTATAGCAAGGAGATCCAACCAGTCCATTCTAAGGGAGATCGATCCTGGGTGTTCATTGGAAGGACTGATGCTAAAGCTGAGACTGCAATTCTTTGGCCACCTCATGCGATGAGTTGACTCACTGGAAAAGACTCTGATGCTGGGAAGGGTTGGGGGCAGGAGGAGAAGGGGACGACTGAGGATGAGATGGCTGGATGGCATCACCGACTCTGTGGTCTTGAGTCTGAGTGAACTCCGGGAGTTGGTGATGGACAGGGAGGCCTGGCGTGCTGTGATTCATGGGGTCGCAGAGAGTAGGACATGACTGAGCGACTGAACTGAACTGAACTGAATTGAAATGCAAATCAAAACCAGATTAAAACCAAATGAAATCTGTGACACATTCATTACAAGGATTAAATAAAAAGACTCACCCTATCACATACATAAAGGATGTGGAGTAATGAAAGCTCTCACCTGATGCTGGTGTGTGAATTGTACAGCATATTAGCACACAGCCTGCCTTCATCAAGAAAAGCTTACCCTTAGCCATGTACCAGAAGAAATATGTGCACATGTATTCCAAGGGACGCATCTGAGAATGCTCATTTTGCATCATTCTTAATGTCAAATCTTTATCAAACTAGAATTGACTGTAATTGTGATAATTTCACACAGAGGAAAAACAAGGAGCTATAGAAATGAATAAAATGCAATTACATACAGCAAGGATTAAGCATATTTTTAAGCAAACCAAATCATAATCATACTGTGCATACCCTTTTTGTTAAGGTAAAAAGCAGTATTCAGAACACCATCTATCATACATATATACATAATTCCCCCTATTTCTTAAGTTTTATTTAATGAGCATATTCTATCATGGTAAAAAAGCATAATACTCTTTCTTACTTTTGGCTATGCTTCCATTTTTTTATGAAACTAATTTAGAAAAAATGAATTACTTTTTATTATAAAAAAGTAGTAAGCAACAAAAATATGATTCAAGACTGGTGATGTTAGAGAATTGCTTTGAAAAATAAATCAATATCTTTATGAAAGGACATACTTAAAGCCAAGTTTAATTTTCCAACCTCTAAAACAATTAAAAACAAATAACTCTCATTTGTGGTTAAGAGGCACTCGGTCGCAATAACCCAGTCTACTTTCAAGCACTAGAAGGTTTTGATAAATTATAGAACATATTTTAAAGATATCATATAACTGTGGGAGAAAAAAGAATAGATGACAATATCGAAATCAAGGCTCAGTTCAGTTCAGTAGCTCAGTTGTGTCCGACTCTCCGCGATCCCATGAATCACAGCACGCCAGGCCTCCCTGTCCATCACCAACTCCCGGAGTTCACTCAAACTCATCTCCACAGAGTCGGTGATGCCATCCAGCCATCTCATTCTCTGTCGTCCCCTTCTCCTCCCGTCCCCAACCTTTCCTAGCATCAGAGTCTTTTCCAGTGGACTGATGCTAAAGCTGAAACTCCAATACTTTGGCCACCTTATGCGACGAGTTGACTCACTGGAAATCAAGGCTCATTAAGTCATAAAATAGTCACAATTTTTCAAGCACAAATTTGTTGCAATATCATGCTACTGCATAACTTAGTATGTGTGCATACTTACTGATTAATTCAGAGTGAGCACAATTGTGATATTGGTCAATTGGACATTCCTCTCCACACATACACAATGCATAGGAAAATGTCTCAGATTTTTTAACACTGTATCATTGTTCAGATTACAGTTTATTTATTATATTATTTTCTACAAATGAAGCTGTTGTCTGTATGTTGAAGGAATAATTTTCTTCTGTGAATTGTTAATTCATCTGTTTTGCCCATTTTTAAAATTTATACTTTGGGCTTTTTCTCTGTATTAAAGAAGGAGCCAAGATCATTTTATTTGAAATCAGTTGTAACATTTTTTTCCATTATATTAATTATATTTGATACTTATGGGGCTTGCTACTTTTTAGCATCTAGAATCATTTATTTTTACACAGTTTTGTTTGTTTGTTTGTTTGACTGTGTGTGTGTCCTGCATTGTAAATTTTAATGAGTTAAACTTTCCTTACTCCAAAATTACAAAACCCATTTCTTAGAATACTGTAATCATTTCACTCTAAAATATACAAAATTGTGTATCATTTAGGGTTTATCTTCTTGTGGGATAGTTGTCAAAAATACGTATACTGTTTTTTTCTTTTTTTTTCCCCTCTAAGGCTCCCCAGTTGTCCGAATAACAGTTATTTTAAATGCCCATGCTTTACCAATTTGGTAGGCTATTTTAGTCAATGACAGATTTTCATGTATATGTGAGCCTTTTCTGGAATTTCTATTCTATTTCAGCAGAAGGCTTCTTTATTTATGCATGATACTGCGCTGAGCTGTGTTTAGTCGCTCAGCTGGGTCGGATTCTTTGTCAGATGCCATGGACGATAGCCCACCAGGCTCCTCTGTCCCTGGGATTTCTCAAGCAACAATACTGGAGTGGATTCCCATTTCCCACTCCCAGGGATCTTCCTGACCCAGGACTCAATCCTGCGTCCCTAGCCTCTCCTGCCTGGTAGGCAGAATCTTTACCACTGAGCCACATGAGAAGCCCATACATAGTACTGCATTCTGCGAATCACGAGGTCTTGTAACTACTTCCCAACACTAGCTATTTCTTGGATGAGCCCCTGCGGGAGCTCATCCTGGCTGGCCTCTCACTCCCTTCTGTCCTTTATCACATACGGTCCCCGTGATAAGCCTGACCCACCACCCACTACTCACGGGCCTTCTGTGATCTTTGCCGTGAGGCTCCTGATACTTTTTAATTAATCTTCCAAATCACTCCCACTGTCACATTACTATATGTGTCCCTCTCTTGTAAATATTTTCTCTTCATAATCATAAACCTTAAGAAATCACTATTTACTAAATAATTGGAACCGATATCCAATCTTTTAGGTCATGAGAAACTGGCTCTAAGCCAAGATTTTTAAACAATCTTTATGTTGGAGAAATTTCTCCGCATTTGAAGCATATAACTCACAAACTTTTTGCTTAGCATCTTTCTCATGATCTCAGCTGGACTTATTCCAGAGTCTCATTTTATTGCAACTAGAGTCTGAAAGTATTCACACCTTGAACATGTAAAATAAATTTGGAAAAAATTGGTGGTGGGTTGCAAAAGAGAGGAAAAATTTTCTCCTACTACAATTAACCTTGGGTTAAATTTTTAAATCCACCTCATGTGAGGAGTTGACTCACTGGAAAAGAGTCTGATGCTAGGAGGGATTGGGGGTGGGAGGAGACGGGGACGACAGAGAATGAGATGGCTGGATAGCATCACCAACTTGATGAACATGAGTTTGAGTGAACTCCAGGAGTTGGTGATGGACAGGGAGGCCTGGTACTGTGGTTCATGGTGTCACAAAGAGTCGGACACGACTGAGCGACTGAACTGAACTGAACTGAATACATTCATCAGCTAAATCTCAGGTTGCTGAAGAAATCATAAACCTTAATTAACCTAACACACTAATTTTGCACATAAAAATATTTGCCATCAGAATATGTATTATAACTATTACATAGATCTGTCCTGTAACTAGGAATCAAGGAACATATCATAGAAAGGCTCTGCATAATGCATTCATAATAGTTAAGGTAAGAATTGGATGGATGTCTGTTTTGGATTGACCCCAATAATACTGTGTGAGTGTGTGTGCTCGTCATGTATGACTCTCTAGTCTACCAGGCTCCTCTGTCCATGGAATTCTTCCAGCAAGGATTCTGGAGTGAGTTGCCATTTCCTACTCCAGGTGAATTTCCTGACCCAGGGATCAAACCTGTGTCTCTTGCATCTTCTGCATTGACCTCTTGCATCTCCTGCATTGGCAGGCCAATTTTTTAACAAGTGTACCACCTGAGGAGCCCACAAACAATATTACTTAGCACCCTGCTCACATCTAAGAAATAAAATGCACTGTGTCCTTTTCCCTGAAGAGGCTGAAGAAAAACGTTTTCTGAGTAGAGTGAGAGCTATCTGGGAAAATTAAAAAAAAAAATACAAGTCAGAAAATTCACGAAGTGATGATTTTAATTGGAAATTTAAATGTGCCAGGTGGCTGAGATCTCTTGGGTAGAGATAACTACTTTTAAAGAGCACTTTATGTTTAGAAATAACAGAATATTTAAAGGCCAGTTGAATAACTTTGATGAAACAAGTAATTTCACTTCAGTTCAGTTCAGTCGCTAAGTCATGTCCGACTCTGTGCAACCCCATGACTCACAGCATGCCAGGCCTCCCTGTCCATCATCAACTCCCGGAGTTCACTCAAACTCATGTCCATCGAGTCAGTGATGCCATCCAGCCATCTCATTCTCTGTCGTCCCCGTCTCCTCCAACCGCCAATCACTCCCAGCATCAGACTTTTCCTCACAGGAACTTAAATATTCTGACCTTCTCTAGTGAGAAAAATCAGCATCATCTCGAGAAAGAAAGGTAAATGTGAAGATAATTATAGTAAGGTTTACTTCTTATTTTAAATTACTAATCTACACACTAAAACGTGTAAATTATAAATTTTAACATGGCAGCAAATGTTTTGGTTCATTAAAGCAACTTATATATATTTCTTAATATATTAAATAAAATTTCCAATTAAATAATAATAAATAATGGTACTAAGTCACTTTGAAATGTCAAAAAATGTAATAATTAAAGACTAGGTATAGACGATATTAAAGAAAACTTCGAGTCAACACATTGTAACAAAATTTATATATGTTTATTCAGTTTGATATTATAATAAGAGATTTAAAATGACATAACACATAAAATAAAGTTACAACCATTGGGGAATTCAAAGAACAATTATTTTGAAGAAAGAAAATTATAGAATTCAGGATTTATAAAATAATAAAGATAGCTTTAAGTCAACATTGTTTTTAAATTATTTTCAAGGATTACATTGCGAGTTTTTATCAGATATACAAATATACTTGAAATACACCATGTTGTACTCTTGAAAAATTCAAACTCAAATCTTACCTATTTCATGTCATACAAGTTTTGATCACCAAAATGTTGTATCTATACAATTAGAAACTGTATTTTATATAGCACTGGAAATAATTTTATTCAAGTAGTGGGTGAAATTGCTCATACTAAATGTTTTTGTTCATAAAATAATAAAGATTAAAATTCTATTCTTTTGCATATTAATTTTTTCTCCCTTTTCAGATTGACAATTTTATTTTATTTTGTGTTTAGATGTAAATTTATTTTTTTAATTTAATTTATTTATTTTAATTTATTTTATTTATTTTAATTTTTTAAATTTATTTATTTTAATTGGAGGCTAATTACTTTACATTATTGTATAGGTTTTGCCATACATTGACATGAATCTGCCCTGGGTGTACATCAGATTGACAATTTTAAAAGTGTCTCTTCCTTTTCTAAATTTCAGAATCAAATAATGAACACTATATTAAGTAAGAAAGCATTTTCTACTTTCTATATTGTTCTCAAGTATGAAAATAGTCTCAGTCCTTCGGTCCCAGATCATGTAATATCAGTGGGAAAATAAAAGGTAAATGAAAGGAATTGCAACACTATTTGCTACAAATTCGTGTGTGTTCTCCCTATTAGTTCTACAGAGTAGAGGTGATAATATTATTGAAATTATTGGCAGAAAATTCTTGAAGAATTCACATCTAAGAGTCTGGGAGTTTTATATCACTATGATGATTGTTTTAATATCTTATTTCATTCCCTCATTAACCATGTTATACAAAGACAAGGTAAATTAGAGATCAGTTTTTCATAGTGGTAAAACAGAGAGTGAAATGTAGAAGAATAAAATTTAGTTTCTTTTTTTCTTTTTTTTTTTGATTTTATTTTTCCTTATTTATTTATTTTTAAGGAGTCAGTTGCTTTAATAATATATATGGCAACAGATATTTTAAAATAATATTCTACCAAAAATGAGATACCAATTTTTAGTAATATGTTTTATACAATAGATATTGTCCAGGTGAAAAGTGTTGACTAACAGCCTTAACAAAAAGCTTTTCATTAATTTTGGCCTTAAATGCCTCTCTCTGATTCTGAACAGCTTCAATATTATTAGTACAATGACTCAAAATAGTAACAACGCTACAACAGTATCTCACTTCTAAATGCTTCCTGTTGCCTTAAGAGTTTTCCCTATCATTTTCTTTCATTTTTTTCCTCTCTCTTTTTTTTTTTTTATTGGAAGCTAATTGTTTTACAATATTATATTGGTTGGTTTTGCCATACATTGACATGAGAATGGCATTGAAACATGTATGTTGTCATATGTGAAAAGAATCACCAGTTCAGGGTCGATGCGTGTTATAGGATGCTTGGGGGCTGGTGTGCGGGGATGACCCAGAGGGAGGATAAAGGGAGGAGGGAGGTGGGAGGGGGGTTCAGGAAGGGGAACTCATGTACACCCGGGGCGGATTCATGTCAATGTATGGTAAAATTTAGTTTATAATGACAAACATAATAGATAGCTTTTAAATAGACTTTCTATGAATGCCAAAACATCTTTAATTTGCTTTACATGTATCAAATGAATTAATTCATAAAACAATTCTAACTATTAATAAATTGTTAGTCAGTTTTGCAGCCGAAGGGAATGGCAAACCACTTCAATATACTTGCCTTGAGAACACCATGAACAGTATAAAAAGGAAAAATGATAGGATACTGAATGAGGAATTCCCCAGGTTGGTAGGTACCCAGTATGCTACTGGAGATCAGTGGAGAAATAACTCCAGAAAGAATGAAGGGATGGAGCCAAAGCAAAACCAATACCCAGTTGTGGATGTGACTGGTGACAGAAGCAAGGTCCGATGCTGTAAAGAGCAATATTGCATAGGAACCTGGAATGTTAGGAAGTGGTCAAACAGGAGATGACAAGAGTGAACGTAGACATTCTAGGAATCAGTGACCTAAAATGGACTAGAATGGGTGAATTTAACTCAGATGACCATTATATCTACTACGGTGGGCAGGAATCCCTTAGAAGAAATGGAGTAGCCATCATGGTCAACAAAAGAGTCCGAAATTCAGTACTTGGATGCAATCTTAAAAAGGACAGAATGATTTCTGTTCGTTTCCAAGGCAAACCATTCAATATTAGAGTAATCCAAGGTTATGCACCAACCAGTAATGCTGAAGAAGCCGAAGTTGAACGGTTCTATGAAGACCTACAAGACCTTTTAGAACTAACACCCAAAAAAGATGTCCTTTTCATTATAGGGGACTGGAATGCAAAAGTAGGAAGTCAAGAAACACCTGGAGTAACAGGCAAATTTGGCCTTGGAGCACGAAAGGAAGCAGGGCAAAGGCTTATATAGTTTTGCCAAGAGAACGTCCTGGTCAAACACCCTCTTCCAACAACACAAGTGAAGACTCTACACATGGACATCACCAGATGGTCAACACCGAAATCAGATTGATTGTATTATTTGCTGCCAAAGATGGAGAAGCTCTTTACAGTTAGCAAAAACAAGACCAGGAGCTGACTGTGTCTAAAATCATGAACTCCTTATTGCCAAATTCAGACATAAATTGAAGAAAGTAGGGAAAACCACTAGACCATTCAGATATGACCTAAATCAAATCCCTTATGATTATACAGTGGAAGTGAGAAATAGATTTAAGGTATTAGATCTGATAGATAGACTGCCTGATGAACTATGGTCGGAGGTTCATGACATTGTACAGAAGACAGGGACCAAGATCATCCCCATGGAAAGGAAATTCAAAAAAGCAAAATGACTGTATGAGAAGGCCTTACAAATACCTGTGAAAAGAAGAGAAGCAAAAAGCAAAGGAGGAAAGGCAAGATATAAGCATCTGACTGCAGAGTTCCAAAGAACAGCAAGGAGAGATAGGAAAGCCTTCCTCAGCGATCAATGCAAAGAAATAGAGGAAAACAACAGAATAGGAAAAACAAGAGATCTCTTCAACAAAATTAGAGATATCAAGGGAACATTTCATGCAAAGATGGGCTCGATAAAGGACAGAAATGGTATGGACCAAACAGAAGCAGATTTGATGCTTTTGAACTGTGGTGCTGGAGAAGACTCTTGAGAGTCCCTTGGACTACAGGGAGATACAACCAGACCATTCTAGAGGAGATCAATCCTGGCTGTTCATTGGAAGGACTGATGCTTAAGCTGAAACTCCAGTACTTTGGCCACCTCATGCGACGAGTTGACTCAATGGAAAAGACTCTGATGCTGGGAGGGATTGGGGGCGGGGGGAGATGGGGAAGACAGAGAATGAGATGGCTGGATGGCATCACCGACTCGATGGACATGAGTTTGAGTGAACTCCAGGAGTTGATGATGGACAGGGAGGCCTGGCATGCTGTGATTCATGGGGTCGCAAAGAGTCGGACACGACTGAACTGAACTGATCTACGGCACAGGAAGATTAAGCAGTTCGCATTGTCACAAAGCACGCAAGTGAAGCTATGATTCGATTGCAGGCCATCTTGTCAGGATTGTATTTTTTGTCCATGACACTATATTTAGACTGTGCTTGCATGGAAAAACTCAAAACATAAATGATGGGGAAATGAGAAGCAGGGTTGGGAATCATGTTTAGTCAAGTGATGCCTGGAGTGTAATATTTAATGAGGCAGTCCCTTTAACAATGGTGCAATGGAGAGTCAGCCCTGAAACTGAGTGCATGCTCTGAGGAGTCTCATTCCTTATTTAGCTCAGACTGTATTCTACTCCTGGCTCTGATGAAAGGAAAAAAAAATGCAAAAATATAATCATCAACAAGTAACTCAATAACTCTACCAAAAACAATTTTTTCTAGGGAGTGTGTTACAACCCTGGCAACTAAAGATTTAAGAACATTATGCCATATTAATAATTATAGTTATAGGACCATAACTTAAACATATTAAAAGTGATAGGTAATTTTATCAAATATATAATATTTAATTATCTCAAATAGGAAAGCAAACAGAAAACTTAAACAATTACTTAATATAACAGATAATAAATAACGGAGTTAGGATTCAAACTTAAGTATGATTTAAAAAATAGGCACTGATTTGCAACCACAGAACCAATGTGCAAATGATCAATATATCCATCATTGCTAAATCTCAGTATCCTTGTTCAAGAAAAGTGAGTTTAGAAACTGTTATCTGAATTATTATTATTATTTTTTGAGGAACAACAAAGACATCCGAGAAGCACACAAAACACAGGGTAAAGCATAATAGGAAGTATCTTACACAGCTAGTGAACACATTCCAGGTGACTTCTGTTTTCCCAGAGTGACCCTCTTAATTGCTTCTATCTGTATCTATTCCACACAACTTTTCCAGAATAAACCCCTCTTATAGCCCCCACATACTATCTTACAGAAATATATGTATTTTATTCCCCTATGTACAATAAAATAAAATATTCTCTCATTTTTTTGTAAACTGCCTAATAATGTGAATTGTATATAAGAACATGTATGATCAAGATCATCAAGTGATAGGAAGGAAATGAAGAATTGAAATATGTAGCTGAAAATATATAAGGAAGGTAATTTCTGTTATATTAATAGTTCTACTGAAGAATGTACAGGAAAGTTATAGAGATATACAGTAAATTTGCCAAAAAAATGTAAATATTTAAGGGAATTCCCTAGAAGTCCAACAATTAGGACTCTGTACTATCACTTCAGTCTCTGGTTGGGGTACTAAGATCCCATAAGCCATGAGACACGGCCACAAAATAATGTAAGTATTTAAAACTGGGATCACGTAGCAATACTGTGGGTCTATCTTCAATGATTATCAGTCTGTCCAATGCCTATGCTGATCAGGGCATTTGGGGTTTCCCTGGTGGCTCAGTTGATAATCCACCTGCACTGTGGGAGACCCGGGTTTGATCCCTGGGTGGGGAAGATCCCCTGGAGAGGGAAATGACAACCCACTCCACTATTCTTGCCTAGGAAATCCTATGGGCGGTGAAGCCTGGTGGGCTACAGTCCATGGGATCAGAGAGTCAGACACAACTGAACGACTAACACTTAAACTTTTTTGAATTTGGACTGTATTTGAAAAGAATGCCCTAAAAGATATTTCAAGGGAGAGTATATGGTGATAACACATGGATTGTAAACTGAGAAAGGAGAAATGCATATATAATAAAATTCTTAAATTAGAAACAATTGCATTGATCTTGGAAATCAGTCTGGATATCATGATACAATTTATAAAACAGGCACTGATCCCTGATGGAAAAATATAAAGCAGATTATATATTTCCACTTTTTCACAGATGGAACACCAAAAAAAAGCACCAGAAGGTAATCTCACTAAACTGATGGAGTTTGTTCTCTTGAACTTTGCTGATGTTCCTCATCTCCAGACGTTTTTATCTGGACTGTTCTTACTCATCTATATAATTATCTTGATGGGCAATGGCATCATATTTCTGATAACAAAACTAGACCCTGGTCTGAAGACCCCCATGTATTTTTTCCTTGGCAACTTTTCCCTTTTGGAAATCTGCTGTGTGTCTATTACACTCCTCAGAATGCTCGTTAGTCTTTGGACACAAAGAAGAACAGATTGTTTAGTTGCTTGTGCCACACAAACGTGCTTCATTCTTATACTTGGAGCCACCGATGCTTCCATCTGGCTGTGATGACCTATGACCACTACGTGGCCATTTGTAGCCCTCTGCACTATCCTCTAATCATGAGCTATAAGGTGTGTGACTAGCATGTGCAGCTGGTGGCTGGCTCCTGGATCAGTGGAATCCCAATTCAAATAGGCCAGACAGGCCAGGTTTTCTCTCTGCCCTTTTGTGGTTCTAACCCTGTCAACCATATCTTCTGTGACATCCCTCCCATACTCAGGCTGGCCTGTGGGCACACTTTTCTGAGTGAAATGTTAGTCTTCACAGTTGCTGCACTGTTTTGGTTCCATTTCTGTTGATACTTGTCTCCTATGGCAAAATCATCTCCACAATCCTTAAATTGCCATCAGCCACAAGTTGGGGCAAAGCCTTTTCCACCTGCTTATCTCATCTTATGATTGTGGTGTTGTTCTTCAGATCAGGCCTTGTCACATATTTAAGACCCAAACCCCAAGGCTTAGCAGTAACTGACAAAGTGCTTTCTCACTTCTACACGATTGTGATGCCTGTGTTTAAACCCATGATATACAGTCTAAGGAACAAGGATGTCATAATGGCACTGAGACAATGGCCATGCAAATACCTTAGTTCATTCATTGAAATAATAAGTTGTATTTCAGAACTTGATTTCTTATATATTTGTTATAAATATTCAATATTTATCTTAAGCTCAATTTATCTGTCTATAAAGTGTTAGTTATTACCAGAATAAAAATTACTTGTAACACTAAGAGACCTTTCTTTCTCCAGTTGTATGGTTCTGTATGGGCCAACAAATAACAAATCATTCACTTGGGAATTCTATAACCTTATTGTGAAATGTTCTATTGTAGTAAGAACTTTAGACAAGAATTGCTATAATAGGCCCAGTTGTATTCAGTTCAGTTCAGTTCAGTCGCTCAGTCATGTCCGACTCTTTGCGACCCCATGAATCACAGCATGCCAGGCCTCCCTGTCCATCACCAACTCCCGGAGTTCACTCAAACTCATGTCCACAGAGTCGGTGATGCCATCCAGCCATCTTATTCTCTGTCGTCCCCTTCTCCTCCCGCCCCCAACCTTTCCCAGCATCAGAGTCTTTTCCAGTGAGTCAACGCGTCGCATGAGGTGGCCAAAGTATTGGAGTTTCAACTTTAGCATCAGTCCTTCCAATGAACACCCAGGATTGATGTCCTTTAGAATGGACTGGTTGGATCTCCTTGCAGTCCAAGGGACTCTCAAGAGTCTTCTCCAGCACCACAGTTCAAAAGCATCAATTCTTCGGCGATCAGCTTTCTTCACAGTCCAACTCTCACATCCATACATGACCACGGGAAAGACCATAGCCTTGACTAGACGGACTTTGGTTGGCAAAGTAATGTCTCAGCTTTTTAATATACTATCTAGGTTGGTCATAAGTTTCCTATCTTAGATCAAATAAAAAGAGAAAAAGCCTTGAGATAATCTCTGTCCTTTTCTTTCAAGTGAGGTCTCATTTAGAATTGTAAATAAAATAAAATGACCAACAAAAAGCTGTCTACTCTTTTTCAGTGGGATAAAGAATGATAGATGACAATGAAAAACATATTAGGAAAAAATAGTTAATGAATTAAAGAATGTTTCTAGAATCTTGAAAATCAAGTGATGAGAATCAAGAAAGGAAAGGAGATAGAAGAATATGTGTTCTATAGAAATTCAGTGCAAAATTAAATATTCCATGTCAGCAAATAGTGGCAGGTGCTGTAAATGAAGGATAAGAGCAGCTATTTCTTCATGCATGCATATCATGAGACACTAATGCAGAATGAACTCTGCCTGAAGGTTTAAGAAGGCAGGGAAGTGTGAACATTGTTGTAAGAGAATTTGTATTAATAATATTGTTAAAAATAATTTCAATATTTAAATGAGTAGCCTTTATTCTATGGAAAACTAGAGGTTGGCAAATGCTTCCTTCTCCAAGATTTTTAAAATTTGCAAAAGGCTCCTTGAATCCAAGATATTGTGTTCATTGCTTTGACATAATTAATGGTAGTAGGTGTTATTGCTATTTTATAGACAGAGAAATTGATACAAAAAGAACAGTTGAGATACTTTAGAATGCACAGATTATAATAAATTCAAAACAAAAATCAGTTATCTTAATTATAAGACTGATACTGTTTCATTTCATTACAATTTGCTTATCTAAGAGTTAAGGGAAAGAATTACTATTGTTGTTCAGTCTCAAAGTCATGTCCAGCTGTTTGTGACCCTATGGACTATAGTGTGGCAGGCTCCTCTGTCCTCCACTGTCTCCCAGAGTTTTTTCAAGTTCATGCCCATTGAGCCCATGATGCTATCTAATTATCTCATCCTCTGCCACCTCCTTTTCCTTTAGCCTTCAATCTTTCCCAGCATCAGGGTCTTTTCCAATGAGTTGGTTCCTTGCATCAGGTGGCCAGTATTGGAGCTTCAAATTTGGCATCAGCCCTTCCGATGAATATTCAGGGTTGATTTCCTTTAGGACTGACTGGTTTGACCTAATTTCATCCAAGAGACTTCTTTAGTGTCATAGTTTAAAAGGGAAAGAATAGCAATCCCATAACTATTATATCGGAGAAGGCAATGGCACTCCACTCCAATACTCTTGCCTGGAAAATCCCATGGATGGAGGAGCCTGGTAGGCTGCAGTCCATGGGGTCGCTAAGAGTCGGATACGACTGAGCGACTTCACTTTCACTTTTCACTTGGATGCATTGGAGAAGGAAATGGCCACCCACTCCAGTGTTCTTGCCTGGAGAATCCCAGGGACGGGGTAGCCTGGTGGGCTGCCGTCTATGGAGTCGCACAGAGTTGGACACGACTGAAGCGACTTAGCAGCAGCAGCAACTATTATATCTTCACTTTCTTTATCACCATCAGTAATGTATTTAATTTTTGACACATGCAAAAAATAGATGAAGTAGGTTAATATATTTACACTCATGTGTGCATACTCAATCACTCGGTCACGTCTGAACCCTGGTAACTCATGGACTATATAGCCCCCTAGGCTACTCTGTCCATGGAATTTTTCATGCAAGAATATTGCAGTGAATTGTCATTTACCCCTCCAGGAGATCTTCCCAACCCAGGAATCGAACCTGTATCTCCTTCATTGGCAGGCAAATTCTATACCAATGAAACACCTAGGAATCCTCACAAGCCCTAGAAAAATAAAAATCCAAATTTATAAATCAAATGTTATAATTAAACTGTTAACTCTTTTAAAGAGAAATTACTCTGAATGAAGAAAATCTACAAAAGAAATTAAACCTATAAAGTGACATTATCATTAGATAAATAAGTGATGTTGTCTACAAGTATTAGTAATAATTTTTAGTTATAGAGACTGAGTATCCCTTGAGTTACACATTCGAAAGACAGAAGCAGCTATATAGTGAAGTGGTGATAAATTCTCTCTTTTTTCTTTCCTGTTAGGATATTTATGATGGAATAATTCTTGATTTTATCTGTACCCTCTGGTTAATTTCATATACATTGCTGAAAGATCAACTGGTAAAGGTATAAAGATAACTAACCTTTTTTAATAAATAAAAAAAATGTTAGTTATATTTATGCTAATTTAAATACAGCTTATAGGGAGGGAGTGTTAGGCATTTTTTATGTATATATTACTATTTGTGATATTAAGTAATTGTGTGTGAATCTTTGCTTAGAAAGTGAAAGTTGCTCAGTCGTGTCGGATTCTTTGCAACCCCAGAGACTATACAGTCCATGGAATTCTTAAGGCCAGAATACTGGAATGGGTTGGCTTTCCCTTCATCAGGGGATGTTCCCAACGCAGGGATCGAACCCAGGTCTCCCACATTGTGGGCAGATTCTTTATCAGCTGAGCCATAAGGGAAGCCCAAGAATACTGGAGTGGGTAGTCTATCCCTTCTCCAGGGTATCTTCCTGACCCTGTAATTGAAATGGGGTCTCCTGAATTGCACGTGGATTCTTTAACATCTGAGCTATCAGGGAAGCTCTGAATTTTCATCTAAATTACTAATCTGTTCCTTGATATTAAGTGTAAAAAAAGAATTCATACACAGATTTTCTTTCTCATTGCAACTTTGTTAATTAAGTAAGCTCTAGCAAAGATTCTAAGTACGAAATGCATTTTGGAAATTGTTATGAAGCACAGTAATGAAAGCAGTATGACAGCCTGTCAGATGTTTGATATTCAATTTTTATCACTCTTGGAAGAAGTGGAAAGAAAAGATCCAGATATACAGCTCCCTCTGCTTACACATGGAACAATTTTCTTAATTTATACTGAGAAAGTGAATGCAATAAAAGGTTTTCATTCTATTTTAAAATTACTGTTCATAAATGTATGACTTTTAATTTAGTCTTGTGTTCATTCCTCATCACATATCTAATAAAAAATCTCCCATGAAAAATGAATGTGTCACAAATACAAATGGCAGTACCAGCATATTTGTAAATAATTTACCAGTTATAAAAGCAAAGGATATTTTTTCTACACATTTTAAGCAAAATTCTAGCGGTTTACTTATCTGAAAGTGTTGAGTTCAGTTCAGTCGCTCAGTTGTGTCCGACTCTTTGCTACCCCATTAATCACAGCATGCCAGGTCTCCCTGTCCATCACCAACTCCCAGAGTTCACTCAAACTCACCTCCATCGAGTCGATGATGCCATCCAGCCATCTCATTCTCTCTTGTCCCCTTCTCATCCTGCCCCCAATCCCTCCCAGCATCAGAGTCTTTTCCAGTGCGTTAACTCATCGCATGACGTGGCCAAAGTATTGGAGTTTCAGCTTTAGCATCAGTCCTTCCAATGAACACCCAGGATTTATCTTTAGAATGGACTGGTTGGATCTCCTTGCAGTCCAAGGGACTCTCAAGAGTCTTCTCCAACACCACAGTTCAAAGGCATCAATTTTTCGGCAGTCAGCTTTCTTCACAGTCCAACTCTCACATCCATACATGACCACGGGAAAAACCATTGCCTTGACTAGACGGATCTTGGTTGGCAAAGTAATGTCTCTGCTTTTTAATATGCTGTCTAGGTTGGTCATAACTTTCCTTCCAAGGAGTAAGCGTCTTTTAATTCCATGGCTTCAATCAGCATCCACAGTGATTTTGGAGCCCCCCAAAATAAAGTCTGACACTGTTTCCACTGTTTCCCCATCTATTTCCCATGAAGTGATCGGATCAGATGCCATGATCTTAGTTTTCTGAAATGTTATAGTTGGGTAAATTTAAAATGGCTATGAAAAAGTGGATTTGTCTTAAAGAATAAAACACAATTAATAAATTTTCTTATTTAAAATATAGTCAAAATGACTTCAGGCAGAAAATCCAAACTACGTAATAATTGTAAATGACAACACAATAATTAGGAATACTTAACACTAAGATCCGTCTAGTCAAGGCTATGGTTTTTCTCGTGGTCATGTATGGATGTGAGAGTTGGACTGTGAAGAAAGCTGATCGCCGAAGAATTGATGCTTTTGAACTGTGGTGCGGGAGAAGACTCTGGAGAGTCCCTTGGACTGCAAGGAGATCCAACCAGTCTATTCTAAAGGAGATCAGTCCTGGGTATTCATTGGAAGGACTGATGCTAAAGCTGAAACTCCAATACTTTGGCCACCTCATGCGACGCGTTGACTCACTGGAAAAGACTCTGATGCTAGGAAAGGTTGGGGGCGGGAGGAGAAGGGGACGACAGAGAATGAGATGGCTGGATGGCATCAGCAACTCGATGGACATGAGTGTGAGTGAACTCCTGGAGTTGGTGATGGACAGGGAGGCCTGGCATACTGTGATTCATGGGGTCGCGGAGAGTCGGACACGACTGAGCGACTGAACTGAACTGAACTGAACTGAACACTATCAGTGAACATGGGAAGAGTGAAATTAAACTATATTTCTGTGAGCCCTCTGAGACAAATATTGAAAAGTGACCTTTCACATCTTTGCAGTGTTTTCTTAAGCAATAGTTTTTTCAAAACTGCAATCACATCCTTATTCCTAAGACTGTATATCAAGGTGTTAAACACTGGCGTCACAGCAGTGTAGGAAACAGAGAGCATTTTGTCGGTTCCTGCGGAATGATTTGATTTGGGGCATAAATAGGTAATAGTCAAGGAACCAGAGAATAAAAGCACAACGGTGAGATGGGAAGAGCAGGTGGAGAAGGCTTTGGACCAGCCTGTGGCTGAGCGCAGCTTTCATACGGCAGAAATGATTTTGACATCAAAGCCCAGTATCGGGAGGAAAGGAATCGTGGCAAACAGCACAGCAACCGAGAGACACACATTTCATTAAGCGCAGTGTCCGCACAGGCCACGGTGATCAATGGGGAATGTCACAGAAGAAGCGGTCGATCTGGTGTGAAGCACAGAACAGCAGTAAGTACACCCGGCATGTCTGTGCTGTCGGGACTGGAATTCCCGCACCCAGGCGCCAGCAGCCGACTGGAGGCCGGTCCTGTGGGTTGTGAGGGAAGGGCGTGCAGAGGCTGCACGTGGATGCTCAGGGCCCAGGCCTCGCCCCCAGGAGGAGCGCCCCCGGGGCTCCCGGAGCAAGGAAGAGGAGCCTCTGATGGCACAGAGGCTGCACATGGACGCACAGGGCACAGACCTCGTTCCCAGGAGGAGCGTCCCCGGGGCTCCTGGAGCAAGGAAGAAGCGCGTCAGATGGCACAGCTCAGCGAAGAAACACTTTTGTCCTGAGTCCAAAGGGTCACTAGAATCCTAGGGAGAGTGACAGATACGTAACCGATTTCGAGTGACGAGAAATTTGCAAGGAAAAACTACAGGGGCGTCTGGAGCACAGCGTCTACCGTCGTGATTATTCTGTTAAGATGAATATGTAGATGAGAAAGAAAATTCCAAATAGACGTCCCTGGAGGTTCGGAAGATCCAAAAATCCCAGGAGAACAAATGCCATGACTAGAGAGAAATTGCCTTCTGCTGTTTGGTCTCCTGAAAGCACCTGCAATATATATATATATAATCAATGTAAAGTCCTATATCTCTCTGAGTTGCAGTTTGCCAAGTGATAAAATGTGTACACTGCACTTTCAAAACTCACTAATTTGAGTTCTAAAAAAGCATCTAAACTTGATATTAAGCAGTAGTTTAAAGAAATTCATTCTTTTACAAAAAACAATCCATCAGAAAAGAGTAGTATCAGGAATTAGGTCTGCTGATAGATGGCTGTATTTTCCCGTTACTGATAATGAAATAATCGATGCTGCATTCTGTAATTCAGCTTTGTGAGATGAATTTATAGCCAGAAATCTGACAATTTTATTTAGAAGACCTTTCCATCAATTCTCCTTTCTCATGTTATTTCTTTTGAATTACATTTATTTATATTTTGATTTAAGCTATCAAATATTTTTGAGTCATCATGCAACTATAATTTAAAAATAAGCCAGAAAAAGTGATTTGGGGAATGACCTTTGTGATTTTTTTGTCTGTTGTAATAGTTGGTATAGTCAGTTTATTTCAATTGAAAGAGTCATAAAGAACTCAGCCAAAGAGGTATTAATCACATCTGAAATACTGATTTTGCATTTGAGTGGTAATTCCTGCAATTGACAGCCATGCTTTCAATAAATTTCAACTTAAAAATGCTATATAAATAGTCTAAGATCAAAGCAAACAGAAGGCATTATTAAGACAATTTTAGGCATGTACAACTCAAAATCCAAGTTACTTTTACTGCAACAGGTAATTTCAGGGGAACATAGAATGTATCATTTATATATACTTCTCCTTCCTGGGAACTTACATATATAAATAACCCAATAAGTATTTGATTCATGAATGGATAACAGTATCCAATGTTAATTAGATTACTATATCTTCCACTAATGATTTACCAATGGGATGCACTATTCTCATTATTGTGTTTTGTGTTCACCTCTCTCTCTGCACATTGAAGTCTTGTCTTAATTCTTCTCCAATACTGTAAAAATAACCTTCTTCCATATTTTTCTTAAGTATTTTGGGAAAATCAAATCAGAGAAAAGTAAAAATAGCAATTGAAAAACAAGTTGGAAATTAGCAGTCTACAACTGAGTACTAATTTGCTTAACTAAGATTTGAGACAAGTTCTTAATAAGATGCAATGATAAGTAATTTTTGAAATTTCCACATGTATTATGAATATTAAATAGAAATTGCATCATAAAACCTTTGAAATGTAGAGAAGTTCTTAAGCAATTTCTATCCAATTTCTAATTCCCTCCTTAAATATTATAGTAGCATAAAATCTTTCCTTCATATAAAAAAACCGAGGATTTTCTCCATGAATTTGGAATGTTTTCCAGGTGGTGTCAGGGATACCATTCATGCATGGTTTTATTATAATACTGAAAAATATTATGTGTTCATCTATGACAGCAAACGATGTATATATTGATCACACGTTGTGTTGGACTCATTATTTCTGTTTTAATAACCTAAAACACTAAGAACGGAGTTACGAAGAAAAAGTGTACAAACCGAACAGTTGGTGACTACAAATTCCAAGTCCACTATTTATTTCAGACTTTGATTAACAGTTTCTATTTTTGTTAAATGATTTTATGTTTACTTTCCAAAACAGCTTAATTGAAATTACAGTGTTCTGCAATACAGAGATGTTTCCCACATGGCACTAGTGGTAAACAATCCACCTGCCAGTGCAGGAGATGCAAGAGTTGCAGGTTCGATCCCTGGGTCTGGAAGATTGCCTGGAGGAGGAGATAGCAGCCCTCTCCAGCATTCTTGCCTGGAAAATTCCATGGACAGAGGAGCCTGATGGGCTAAAGTCTAGGAGATTGCAAAGAGTCAGACACAATTGAGCACGCATTCACACATGCAATACAGAGATGGTGTTATTATCCACCACATCTATTATAAGCCTCTCCACATTTTATTTTCTCAAATGATACTTAAGCAATAAAATGATTATGAGCTGGATGAAATTCAAGCAACATAGAGAAAAGAAAGAAGAGGACGAGAGAAAGAGAGGGGGAGAGATGGGGAAGGAGGAAAGAAAGAAGGAAGAAGGGTGGGAAGGAGAGAGGGAGGAAAAGAAAGAAGGGAGAGAAAGATATGGAAATGTCACAACCTATGAATTATTCTCAGTATTTTCATAACAAAATATTCACCTTAGTGAATCCCTGGTGGCTCAGCAATAAAGAATCCACCTGTAATGGAGGAGACATGGGTCCAATCTCTGGGTCAGGAAGATCCCCTGGGGAAATCTCTTGGATGGAGGAGTCTGTTGGGCTGCAGTCCATGGGGATCGCAAGAGTCAGACAGGATAGTGACTAAACCAGCACCAGTGTTTTCAATCTACACCTAATACTGGACATGAAAGTAGTATTGTGATTTGATTGTATACTTATAGCCCTTCACTGTAGATGGAGAAAGGCAGTGTCACGTCATTACTCTAAAATTAATTCTACTCAAACTTTTCTTTTGCAGAAGTCCTTCCAAGTGAACAGTAAACAGGCTTGATTCTTTTAACTGAGGCTTTGTGTTTGTTTGTTTTTCCTTTAGGTTGGCTTCTTTTCTTAGGGACACAGGCCAATTTCTCTTTTAATTAGCTAATGACCTCAGGGCTCTAACTCCCTCTAGATGAGGACAAAGACAGTTATATCTGTAGTCTGATTTTGTAGTATTTGTTTAATCAGAAAAGTATAACATCAATGATTTTTCTTTTAATGCCTTAAAATGTTAGATTCCATTCAAGAGGACTTTCCTGTTGCCTCAGATGGTAAAGAGTCTGCCTGCAGTGCAGGAGACCTGGGTTTGACCATTGGGTTAGGTTGAACCACTTGAGAAGGGAATAGCTACTGAAGACTCCAATATTCTGGTGGGAAAATTCCATGGACAGAGGAGCCTGGTGGGCTACAGTCCATGAGGAGAAAGAGTTGGACACAACTGAGCAACTAATACTTTTCAAAATAGTGTTTCTTCAGAAATAATACTACATTGCATTGATGGTAGTATGCAAACACTTTTAAAACATTTAAAAAGAATCCAATTACTGCTTTCTTCAGTAAGTTTTCCTACGTTTAGAATTTTCTTCAAAACTGCCTCAACTATTTTAATAACTTTTTACATTAAAACTAACAATACATTTCAAAATTCTTTTAGTCATTTATCTCACTAATTTTCTAACAGAATAATGAAGACATTGCCTGAAATATAGTCTAACTTATCAAATTTAATATAATATCTTAATAGCCTGTAAAAATCTGGCTTAATAAACTTTGATATTTATGGCATGATTAGCTAAGAAAATCAATCTAAAATGTAAACAACACTTTTGATGTAAGAGTTCACGCTTATCTTCCTGGACTGGAATGAAGTTATTTCTTTCTTTGATATGGAGTATTTTAAATGTTGTTCTATTGATATTCAACTTTAAACAATTTGAAGGTTAGGTGTTGCAAATGTCTTTCTAAATCATTTGCTCTCTCCAAAGCAAATAGTGCTCTTTAAGTAGAAATAGATTTCTTTCGGCCTTGGAAATTAGTTCTCTCACGTGTCAATGTACAATTGAACCAGCTCATTACACTAGCCATTCAAATATTTTGGAAAGCAACCAAAAATGTCCCTAGCCATACCTTTTCTTTTCAGTGATGTATTACTTTATTCTGTAGTGCTTTAAATAACAAGGTAACTGACTCCAGGATTTTTGTCTGGAGAAACCCATGGACAGAGGAACCTGGTGGCCTACAGTCCACTGGGTCACAAAGAATCACACATGACTGAAAGCTACTTAGTACACAAGCACATAAATATCCTAGGGGAATTAGGACAAGAGTGAAAGCAGACATTCTAGGAATCAGTGAACTAAAATGGACTGGAATGGGTGAATTTAATTCAGATGACCATTATATCTACTCCTGTGAGCAGGAATCCCTTAGAAGAAATGGAGTAGCCATCATGGTCAACAAAAGAGTCCAAATGTAGTATTTGGATGCAATCTAAAAAATGGCAGAATGATCTCTGTTCGTTTCCAAGGCAAACAATTTAATATTAGAGTAATCCAAGCCTGTGCCCCAACCAGTAATGCTGAAGAAGCCAAGTTGAATGGTTCTATGAAGACGTAGAAGACCTTTTAGAACTAACACCCAAAAAAGATGTCCTTTTCGTTATAGGGGACTGGAATGCAAAAGTGGGAAGCCAAGAAACACCTGGAGCAACAGGCAAACTTGGTCTTGGAGCACAGAATGAAGGGCAAAGGCTAATAGAGTTTTGCCAAGAGAACGCCCTGGTCATAGCAAACACCCTCTTCCAACAACACAAGGGAAGACTCTACACATGGACATCACCAGATGGTCAACACCGAAATCAGATTGATTGTATTCTTTGCAGCCAAAGATGGAGAAGCTCTTTACAGTTAGCAAAAACAAGGCCAGGAGCTGACTGTGGCTCAGATCATGAACTCCTTATTGCCAAATTCAGACATAAATTGAAGAAAGTAGGGAAAACCACTAGATCATTCAGATATGACCTAAATCAAATCCCTTATGATTATACAGTGGAAGTAAGAAATAGATTTAAGGGTCTAGATCTGATAGATAGAGTGCCTGATGAACTCTGGACGGAGGTTCGTGACATTGTACAGGAGACAGGGACCAAGACCATCCCCATGGAAAAGAAATGCAAAAAAGCAAAATGGCTGTCTGAGGAGGCCTTACAAATAGCTGTGAAGAGAAGAGAAGTGAAAAGCAAAGGAGAAAAGGAAAGATATAAGCATCTGAATGCAGAGTTCCAAAGAATAGCAAAGAGAGATAAGAAAGCCTTCCTCAGCGATCAATGCAAAGAAATAGAGGAAAACAACAGAATAGGAAAAACAAGAGATGATTTCAAGAAAATTAGAGATATCAAGGGAACATTTCATGCAAAGATGGGCTCGATAAAGGACAGAAATGGTATGGACCTAACAGAAGCAGAAGATACTAAGAAGAGGTGGCAGGAATACACAGAAGTACTGTACAAAAATGATCTTCATGACGAAGAGAATCACGATGGCGTAATCACTCACCTGGAACCAGACATCTTGGAATGTGAAGTCAAGTGGGCCTTAGAGAGCGTCATGACGAACAAAGCTAGTGGAGGTGATGGAATTCCAGTTGAACTATTTCAAGTCCTGAAAGATGATGCTGTGAAAGTGCTGCACTCAATATGCAAGCAAATTTGGAAAACTCAGCAGTGGCCACAGGACTGGAAAAGGTCAGTCTTCATCCCCATCCCAAAGGAAGGCAATGCCAAAGAATGCTCACATTACTGCACAATTGCACTCATCTCACACGCTAGTAAAGTCATGCTCAAAATTCTCCAAGACAGGCTTTAGCAATACATGAACCGTGAACTTCCAGATGTTCAAGCTGGTTTTAGAAAGGCAGAGGAACCAGAAATCAAATTGCCAATATCTGCTGGATCATGGAGAAAGCAAGAGAGTTACAGAAAAATATCTATTTCTGCTTCATCGACTATGCCAAATCCTTTGACTCTGTGGATCACAATAAACTGTGGAACATTCTGAAACAGATGGGAATACCAGACCACCTTACCTGCCTCATGAGATATCTCTATGCAGGTCAGGAAGGAACACTTAGAACCGGTCATGGATCAACAGACTGGTTCCAAATTGGAAAAGGAGTATGTCAACAATGAATACCTGCCTATTTATCTTATATGCAGAGTACATCATGAGGAACACTGGGCTGTAAGAAGCACAAGCTGAAATCAAGATTGCAGGGAGAAATATCAATAACCTCAGATAAGCAGATGACACCACCCTTATGGCAGAAAGTGAAGAGGAACTTAAAAAAGCCTCTTGATGAAAGAGAAAGAGGAGAGTGAAAAAGTTGGCTTAAAGCTCAACATCCAGAAAACTAAGATCATGGTATCTGGTCCCATCACTTCATAGGAAATAGATGGGGAAACAGTGGAGACAGTGTCAGACTTTATTTGGGGGGGGGCTCCAAAATCACTGCGGATGCTGATTGCAGCCATGAAATTGAAAGACGCTTATTCCTTGGAAGGAAAGTTATGACCAGCCTAGATAGCATATTAAAAAGCAGAGACATTACTTTGCCAACCAAGGTCTGTCTAGTCAAGGCTATGGTTTTTCCAGTGGTCATGTTTGGATGTGAGAGTTGGACTGTGAAGAAAGCTGATGGCCGAAGAATTGATGCTTTTGAACTGTGGTGCTGGAGAGGACTCTTGATAGTCCCTTGACTGTAAGGATATCTAACTTGTCCATTCTAAGGGAGATCATTCCTGGGTGTTCATTGGATTGATGCTAAAGCTAAAACTCCAATCCTTTGGCCACCTCATGCGACGAGTTGACTCACTGGAAAATACTCTGATGCTGGGAGGGATTGGGGGCAGGAAGAGAAGAGGACGACAGAGAATGAGATGGCTGGATAGCATCACCGACTCGATGGACATGAGTTTGAGTGAACTCCAGGAGTCGGTGATAAACAGGGAGGCCTGGTGTGCTGTGATTCATGGAGGCGCAAAGAGTTGGACACAACTGAGCGACTGAAATGCACTGAACTGAGTGATTTCTATTATTTTTGTTTTTTGTTCCTTCTGTTTGATTTGGATTTATTTTACTATGACTTTTAGAATTTATTGTGGTGAAAATTTAATTTATTGACTTAAGATGCTATTTTAATATTCTAAGTGTTCAGTACTATAATATTGTATTTAACTACTGCTTTGGCTCCATCTCATAGATTGTGATATGTTGCATTTATATTAAGTAAAAATGTAGATCAATAAGAGGAAAACCACCAAATACTTGAAAAGTTACATAACATATAAACCTTCAATAGTGATATCTCTCAAATCCTGGACAAAATATTTCTAAAATTTGTTGCTCTAACTCTCTTTTCATTATTCTTTATACAAGTCTATTTATTCCTGCTTATATGTGTACATGCTTAGTTGTCTGTGCGACACTCTGGACTGTAGCCCACTGGGCTCCTGCTTTCAGCATGTACACTGAAAAGGAATGAGTGTGTGTCCCCTTCCCCTTACTCCCCTTTCTGTAGTCTAGGAGACGGTGAGGTTTACCTGCTTAGTGTGAATGTGGAGATGGAAAATTCTTGTTGAACATGATCTAATTGTCCCAAGTCTTATAGATTTCTTACTTTTGAATTTTTAATGACAAAGACAATTCTCTTCAAGACATTATTCACTTAAATCTTTTTTAGAACATCTTTATTTTTATTTTATAGAGTCAGTAATATGTAATAATAATTTTCTGATTTTACAACACTTCCATTTCTTAATAATCACAAAATACAGGAAAAGAGGTAGAAAATTTTAAGGAATCATATGGACAGATATGATTTTGGTTGTCGTACCAAACTCCTCCAGTGTCAGACAGAAGGGTTTAGTTTAATTAAGAAGTGACATGGGGAATAAGCTGATCCCAAGTTATGACCAACCTGCTGCTGCTGCTAAGTTGCATCAGTCGTGTCCGACTCTGTGCGACCCCATAGACAGCAGCCCAACAGGCTCCTCTGTCCTTGGTATTCTCCAGGCAAGAATACTGGAGTGGGTTGCCATTTCCTTTAGACAGCATATTAAAAAGCAGAGAAATTACTTGCCAACAAAGGTCCGTCTAGTCAAGGCTATGGTTTTTCCCGTGGTCATGTGTGGATGTGAGAGTTAGACTGTGAAGAAAACTGATCGCCGAAGAATTGATGCTTTTGAAATGTGGTGTTGGAGAAGACTCTTGAGAGTCTCTTGGACTGCAAGGAGATCCAACCAGTCCATTCTAAAGGAGATTTGTCCTGGGTGTTCATTGGAAGGACTGATGCTAAAGCTGAAACTGAAATACTTTGGCCACCTCATATGAAGAGTTGACTCACTGGAAAAGAGTCTGATGCTGGGAGGGATTGGGGGCAGGAGGAGAAGGGGACGATAGAGAATGAGATGGCTGGATGGCATCACCGACTCGATGGACATGAGTTTGAGTGAACTCTGGGATTTGGTAGTGGACAGGGAGGCCTGGCGTGCTGTGATTCATCAGGTCACAGAGTCGGACACGACTGAACGTCTGAACTGAACTGAACTGAAGGGTAAAGAATATTTTCTATTTAAAGAGCACTAATTTTTATGACAAGGAATATATTATAGACTGTGGTTAGCCTCTGTTCCAAATAAATGTAAATTGCCTAATTGCCAAAACAAAAAGTCTCACTTTTTTCTCTTTTAACTCTATCTATAAAGGTAAGCATTGCATTTAGCTTCAGTTCAAACAGGTAAGCATGAATCATTTTTTCCAATAGCAAATTTAGCTTTACAAATATCTATGTAGATTTAGAATCAGCAAAAAATGCATTCATTTCAGAAGAATTAAAAATAGATCCTTTCTTCTTCAGTTCAGTTATTTCTTCTTACTGATAATTAATTTAGAAAACCCTGATTCAAATGATCTTTTTACTTTTCTGATTCTCATCATTATATTATCGAGTGAGAAATCACAGAGTACTTTGTAATATGCATGTGTGCACTCAGTCGCTTCAGTCGTCTGACTCTTTGGGAACCTATGGACTGTGGTCCACCAGTCTCCTCTGTCCTTGGGATTCTCCAGGCAAGAGTACTGGAGTGGATTGCCATGCCCTCCTGTAGGAGATCTTTCTGCCCCAGGGACTGAACCCACGTCTCTCATCTCTTACATTCCAGGCAGATTCTTTACCACTGAGCCACCAGGAAATGTCTTGTAATATATTTGGCCAAAATATCAAAGATTGCAACTTATTATCGTTATCATCAGTCATCTTAAGTATTAAGATTTATTAAGTGATTACTACATAGTAAGCATATGTTTAAGTAGTTTGCATGTAGTATTAAATCAGGATATATCACAAAAATTTTTTAAATTATTTAACTAAGTTTGTATGACAGTAAAAGGAGTTATTAAAATGTGTTCTCATCCAATACCAAGGGAATCATTTGTTTGTTAAAATTAAATTCTATGCAAATGAATGAGAAAATATTAAAGTAATATTGGCCTGTTTTCTTTTTTATCCTAAAGGAAGCAAGCTTCAGACTGCATTCACCAATTTTAGGTTGTCATTTCCTATTTCAAATTGATTTCATAAACTTGCTCTAAACAGTATTAAATGCATTGTGATATACCTGATTTACATGATATCATAATCCCTACATCAAAGAAAATTGTCATTTCAGTGGAAATACCAGAAAAATAAACATGAATTATTTTAACAAAAACGAAAGTGGCTCTATTTTGATGAATTATATAGTGATTTTCTCTTTGAATTGTATAAAGAGAAGCATTGACAGTTTTCAGAAGTCAGAGAAACCAAAAAATATGTCACAAGATTTGAGGAAATCTTTGAACGTGAGATTGAGTTTAGAATATAAGTACAGTTTGTATAGAATTTGAATAATTATAATATTTCTTACTTTAGAAATGGTTTTATACTGACAATTCTATTTACTATTCATAAAAAGTTTCCATTTGACAGATAAAAAGTTGAGACAAAAATATTTTAATAAATGTGGAACACTCCATTCTTGATATTAAGTTTTGCTTTCTTACTTTTTCTGGCTTTTCTTTGGCATCTTAGTTTCAGTATGCTTTTCAAATGCACTATCCTAACTGAACATCAAGGAATAATTTACAAAGGGGATTAAAAAATGAGAGAAAACCTTACATACATAAACAGCAGATACAATAAAAAGAATAAAACAAATGGCACTTTCTGCAGGAAATGGATGCACCGATCAAATGTAGGTGCATGCTGCTTGCTAAAAGACTGATGATTCATTAAGCAAGCAATTTTAATCAGTATCCAAATACTACACTCTACATTGATTTAAGTATGTGAATAAAATTTGGTAACGGTGTTGGGACAAGGTATTGAAAAAAGGAGGCATGATTTCATAGACTCATATATGATGCATCTGTCAGCCACTAGCTTCTGACAATTTAAAAGACTCATTCACAGCATTTTTGCATTTCTGCCAATGACATTTTTATTGACAAAATTGTATGATAATGGAAAAAGTTTGAATATCTTTAGTACTGTAATGTGTAGTTTAAGATATTGTAGATAGTACATATATAAATAGTGTATGGCTTCCCAGATGGCTCAGATGATTAAGAATCTGCCTGCCATGCAGAAGATCTGGGTTTGACATCTGGGTAGGGAAAATCCCCTGAGAAGGGAATGGCAACCCACCCCAGTATTCTTGCTTTTGTATGGACTATTGGTTCTACCCCATGTCTGTCTATATTTTTATTTATTTATGTATTTATTTAATTGGAGGCTAGTTACTTTACAATATTATATTTGTTGGTTTTGTCATACATTGACATGAATCTGCCCCGGGTGTACATGTGTTCCCCTTGCAGCAGAAATCTTGACTTTTGTCCTCACTTAATATCCTTAGAATATGTATTTAGTTGTGCATCTTATTTTCAGTGACTTATTTTCTATTGGCTTTCATAAGTTAACCAAAAGTGTTAATCGCTCAGTCGTGTCTGACTCTTTGTGACCCCATGGACTGTAGTCCACCAGGCTCCTCTGTCTGTGGGATTCTCCAGGCCAGAATACTGGAGTGGGTAGCCATTTCCTTCTCCAGAGGATCTTCCCAACCCAGGGATCGAACTGGGGTCTCCTGCACTGTAGGCAGATTCTTTAATATCTGAGCCACCGGGGAATGGCTAAATAAGTTAGCACATAATATGAAAAATACATGTATAACATGCTGAAAACAATGAAGCAATTTACTACGTCTGCAAGAATGAGTAAAAAGAGTATAATTTCTAAATATACACACATGCACGCCCCACGAAAAGTATGCTTGATCTCTAACAGGAAAGAGAGGAAGGAGAGATTTACCTTTTCAGTGGGAATCCATGTTTATACTTTGTAAGTGAAGTGAAGTGAAGTGAAAGTCTCTAGTTGTGTCTGGCTCTTTGTGACCCCACAGACTATACAGTCCATGGAATTCTCCAGGCTAGAATACTGGAGTGGGTAGCCTTTCCCTTCTCCAGGGCATCTTCCCAACCAGGATCAAATCGGGGTCTCCTGCATTGCAGAGAGATTCTTTACCAGCTGAGCTATCGGGGAAGCCCAAAATAACCTCCGCCTGAACAGGGACTTGAACTCTGGACCCTCAGATTAAAAGTCTGATGCTCTACTGACTGAGTATCTGGGTTCTTATACCTTGGGGGAAATTCCAAAGAAGCAATCAAATTGATTCATCTTTAATGTATTCTAGAAGTTAATGAATCACATTTAGTGGAAGAATTATATTATGCATTGCCAAAAAAGATCTACAGAAACACCAAAAAAAGCTAGCAATATAGTTAAAATACAAAGAAAAATGCAAAAAAGATGGGAAATCTCAACCTATCTCAGTCACATACATGACTAACAAAAACACATGCAAAAAAGAAAGAATGAATAAGTTGAATGGGATCATCAATAAAACAAGAATTGCTGAGGATGTGGGTAATTTAGGAAGATCTCACAGATGAGTTGTGCAAGGTGTCTCATGCAGTCAGTAAGTGACAGGTGAACATTCTAGCTAGCACTGCTTTCATGGACATAAACCTGGATATATTTGCCTCTTACGTCTGGAGTGTTCCTGGGCCAAAAGAATAGCTTAAAATTCCTTTTTTCTCAATGGAGAAATCTGAATAGAACTTATCACTACTGATTTATGGACTTTATACTGAAATACACATGTTTGAAAACTAGCAATATCCCATAATATTATATAGTCAGCTCATCAATTTTATTTATAAGAAAAAAATGAAATATGTAGAATGCCAGTGCCAAACAAGACTTTGGAAATACCACAGGAAAACCAACACTTTAAAGATGAACTATATTAATCCCTAAAGCTATTTTAGGTCACTTACAATGTATTTCACCATGCAATCAAATTAACTTTCAATTGATAATAATTAAACACAGAATTGAGAGGTGAAGAGAAAAACACAGGCTGAAAGAGCAAAATAACTATGTAAATGAATTTAACTCAAATTTTTGCATTTTTGAGCTTTCAGATGAAGAGCAAAATTATAATCACATATCTTCAGAAAAAGTGATAATTCATGGCAGAAAATAAAGTTTAAATGGATAACTTTTCTTACAAATTAATTTAATAATGATGAAAAATGTAATTCACAAACTGTTAGACACTTAGAAATTATAGGCTTGTTTTCTAATGGAATTGGAAAAAATGAATGTTGTACCATCTTTTATATAGATAAGGAAACAAAAGCCAAAGAAAGTGAAATAACAGAATAACAGTATCTTTGATTGGATCATTACCACAGATGAAATATGAAGAGAAGAAGCAGAAGACAACATGTCCACAGTGATACAATTTGTACTACTGGGGTTTTCTGAACTTCCAAACCTTCAAGGGCTATTCTTTGGGGTGTTCTCCATTATTTACATAATAATTTTTATTGGAAACAGTCTTATAATAATACTAACTAGGCTTGACCCTGCACTGCACAAACCCATGTATTTTTCCTGGCAAATTTACCCTCCTTGGAAATCTGTTACGTGTCCATTACTCTCCTAGGATTCTGGTGAACCTTTGGACTCAGGACAGAAGCATTTCTGTGCTGGACTGTGCTGCCCAAATGTGCTTCTTCCTTATCCTTGGAGCCACTGAGCGTTTCCTCCTGGTGGTGATGGCCTACAACCGCTGTGTGGCCATCTGTGACCCTCTGCACTACCCCTGGCCATCACCCCAAATGTATGCCTCCAGCTGGCTGTGGGCTCCTGGGTCAGTGGAATCCCAGTGAAGATAGGGCAAATGTGCCAGATCTTCTTTCTGTGTTTCTGTCATTCGAACGAGATTAACCACTTCTCCTGTGACATTCCGCCCATTCTAAAGCTGGCTTGCGAAGACACTTTTGCACATGAGCTCTCAGTCTATGCAGCAGCTCTGTTGTTTGTTGCTGTACCTTTTATGTTGATCCTTGCCTCCTATAGCCAAATCATTTCCACTATTCTGAGGTCACCAACAGCCAGAGGACAGGCTAAAGCCTTCTCCACATGCTCTTCTCACCTGATGGTTGTGCTTTTATTCTTCGGATCTGCTGACATTACCTACTCAAGACCAAAATCCAGCCATTCTGCAGGAACTGACGAACTGTTCTCTCTGTTCTACACTATGGTGACTCCGATGTTCAACACATGATACACAGCCTTCAGAGCAAGGATGTGATTACAGCTCTGAGAAAATTATTGCTCAAAAAATAATTTGGTGATTTTAATTATAAATGTTTTGCTTGCTAAACAGTTAACAGAGAAAGATTTTCAGCTTCTATCTTCCCTTTTTAAGGAGTTCAGTTCAGTTCAGTCACTTAGTCGTGTCCGACTCTTTGAGACCCCAAGAATCACAGCATGCCAGGCCTCCCTGTCCATCACCAACTCCCGGAGTTCACTCAAATTCACGTCCATCAAGTCTGTGATGCCATCCAGCCATCTTATTCTCTGTAATCCCCTTCTCCTCCTGCCCCCAATCCCCCCCAGCATCAGACTCTTTTCCAGTGAGTCAACTCTTCGCATGAAGTGGCCAAAGTATTGGAGTTTCAGCTTTAGCATTAGTCCTTCCAATGAACACCCAAGACTCATCTCCTTTAGAATGGACTGGTTGGATCTCCTTGCAGTCCAAAGGACTCACCACTTCTTTTCTCAGGTGTACTTATGAATACTTTAAAAGACAAATCCACAATTTACTGGGCTTGGATATATACCAGACAAATGAGTCATCAATCCTCCATGCATAAGAATAATCCTTCCTCATGAATTACATAGTAATTTACATATTGAAAAAAATTAAAACAGAATTGAATCAGTTACATTTTTTGGCTTAAATATACTGGAAAATATATGTTTACTTATCTAAATAATTATCTGTATCTCCACACTTGTATTTGTTGGCATTCTTTGATTCTATAGCACAGAAAATGACCACTAGCAGTTGAAAACTGGATGTTTGAATGAGGGATTGAATGAGTGAATGGGTAAATGAATATTGCTAGTGCCAACATCCTACTGCTAGCAAAAAATATCTAGATTTTTCAGAGAGCTAATAGTATTGGGAGCATATTTGCTTATCTACTATAAACTCACATGAAATTACTCCAATCATAAAACCAAAAAAATAGCATTCATAGACTTTGTTCTCTTCCTAAGTGCATGTTAAAACAGTACCTTCCTACTCATCTTAACTGGTTTACTTTGGACATATTTGCATATTCTACTTAGCAAATTTGATCCAAAATAATTTGCTTTGCATTATTTCATCCATTACATAACTGCATTCTAACTGCTAAATCTATGTCAATTTGAATTTTTAAAAGAAAATATATATGGATATAAAGGTGAAGAAAAGTTTTAGAAGTTGTTTTCAGAATTACCCACAGTCCATACAATTGCATTACATTAGTGTGTCTGGACTCACTTTCCATGTCTTTATCCCCTCCTTTAGTGTTGAAAATTTTAAATCATTGACTGATATAATCAAGGAAAGTGAACATATTTTACTAAGATTATTAATGCCCATCTTCCCAATTCCATCCTCAAATTCAGCAACATTAAGAGATGATTTGGTGTAGCCATCCCTGAGAACTTCTGCTACAGTTCTTTTGAAAATTATTCCATTCTCCAGTTTTAGTTTCAGAGAAGGCAATGGCATCCCACTCCATTACTCTTGCCTGGAAAATCCCACGGATGGAGGAGCCTAGTGGGCTGCAGTCCACAGGGTAGCTAAGAGTCAGACACGACTGAGCGACTTCACTTTCACTTTTCACTTTCATTCATTGGAGAAGGAAATTGCAACCCACTCCAGTGTTCTTCCCTGGAGAACCCCAGGGACGGGGGAGCCTGATGGGCTTCCGTCTATGGGGTCACACAGAGTCGGACACGACTGAAGTGACTTAGCAGCAGCAGCAGCAGCAGCAAAGAGAAAAATAATAAATGAACTTTCCTAAAATGGGTTTGCATCGTATTATTAAAGAGACTCTATATTTGTTAAATTTAAATTTTATAGTAAATGAAATGGAAAATAATAATGAGACATTGAAATGCTTTCATTTTTATATTTACATGCTTATCCTAATGATACAGGCTGCTGAATTATAGTCACAAATTCTAGATTTTTATTTCCTGTCTCCAATTTGATTTTTTAAAACTTGCCTATACTCTAATGCTGGGAGGGATTGGGGGCAGGAGGAGAAGGGGATAACAGAGGATGAGATGGCTGGATGGCATCTCCGACTCAATGGACATGAGTTTGAGTGAACTCCGGGAGTTGGTGATGGACAGGGACGCCTGGCGTGCTGCAATTCATGGGGTCGCAAAGAGTAAGACACGACTGAGCGACTGAACTGAACTGAACTGAATACATTTTGAAGATGGTGTATATATTAATAATAAATCTCACACCAAAGATAAACATTTCAGTGGAAAGGCCAGAAAAAGAAACATAAATTATTTGAGCAAGTACAAAAGTGGCTATGTATGCTGGATCATTTAGTATTTTTCTTCCTGAGTTGTAGAAATAAAAGCATCTAAAGGTTTCCAGAAGTCAGAAACCAGCAGCTATACTATGAGATTTGAGAAAAGCATATTTGATGAGGATGAGTTCAGATTAAGTATAATTTGGATGGGACTTGAATAATTGCAATATGTCTTACATTATAAATGATTTTGTATTGATAATTCCATTGATTATTAACAAAATGTTCCATTTGACAAAAAAAAAAGTCAAAGCTAAAAAGGATTTCAGTAAATGTGGAACACCATTCTCAATATCAAATTCTGTTATTCTTGATTTTTCTGGCTTTTTTTTTTTTTTGGCACCTTAGATTCAGTATTATTTTCAAATGTACTACCCTACTTGAATAGTAGGAAGAATTGACAGACAGGACCAAAGAAGAGAAGACCTTACATAAAGAACAGAGACAATAGAATCAAGCAGGTGGGATTTTCTGAACGTAGGTGCATGATGGGAGTCAGCCTAAAAAGATTGGGAATTAATTTAAAAAAAAATTTAATCAGTGTTCCAGTAATATACTCTACACTGAATTAAATAGAGAAATGTTATTAGCTTTCTTTTTCTAAGTCACAGAATTCCTCGGCAAGCCCACATCTTTGATGGACTGTTGCTTCTGCCCCATGTGTGTCTACGTTTCTGTAGCTGAAATGTTGATCATTCATTATGACTTAAAACACTTAGATATGGATATAGGTGTGCCTCTGCTTTGCAGTGACTGTTTCCGTGGACATGCAAATTAATTAACACATACCATGAGAGCTATGTGTGAGATACTGAAAATAATGAAATAACTTGATATTTTACAAAAGTGAAAAGAGTGCAATTTCTAAATAGACACACACTCACACACAGACATATATGCAGAGAAGGCATGGCTGAGCTAGACCAGGATGGAAGGGTGGCCAGTTTGAATTTTGGGTAAGTACCCTTGCTTACACGTTGAGGACTATTTTGACAAAGTAAGCAACTTGGTTCATTTTAATCATTAATTCAAGAAGTTAGTAAATCACTTTTTGCTGAAGAAACATAATACACATTTCATACAAAGATACACTGATGATCAAATGCTTAAAATCTAGATATAGCAAAGAAAAAAGATGACTTAAAGATGGACAATCTCAACCTAAAGCTTTCACACACATGAACTAACACTCACATAGGGGCAAAAAAAAAAAAAAAAAAAAAACACCAAAAAACAATTAATTAAAGGTATTCAGCAGAATTGTTGCAATTATTGAAGTCCTTTGCAATTTAGGAGTCTCTGAGATAGCTATTGTGGTGGATGTATTTCTTACAATAAGTGTGTAACAGGTGAACATTCTAGTTTTCTAGTTTGAATGCTTTAATGAATATAAATGCTAGATGAACCTGCCTCTTACCCTTATGAGAGTTCCTGGACAGGAAGACCAGCTTAGAATTCTTTGCGCAGAAAAATCTGAATAAAAATTATGAATGCTGGATTTGTAGACACTATATTGATATATACAGTTTTTAAAAATTAAATACCATTCAAAAATATTGAGTGGTTAGCTGATGAATTTTGTTTTACAATAAAACAGCTAAATATGCAGAATGTCAAAGGTAAAAAGACATTGAAAATACAACAGAAAAATATCTCATTTTAAAACATTAACTATATGTATCCCTAAGACTATTTTATATTGTATGGTTATGTATGGATGTGAGAGTTGGACTGTGAAGAAAGCTGATCGCCGAAGAATTGATGCTTTTGAACTGTGGTGCTGGAGAAGACTCTGGAGAGTCCCTTGGCCTGCAAGGAGATCCAACCAGTCCATTCTAAAGGAGATCAGTCCTGGGTGTTCATTGGAAGGACTGATGCTAAAGCCGAAACGCCAATACTTTGGCCACCTCATGCGACGAGTTGACTCACTGGAAAAGACTCTGTTGCTGGGAGGGTTTGGAGGCAGGAGGAGACGGGGACGACAGAGAATGAGATGGCTGGATGGCATCACCGACTTGATGGACATGAGTTTGAGTGAACTCCGGGAGTTGGTGATGGACAGGGAGGCCTGGTGTGATGTGATTTGTAGGGTCGCAAAGAGTCGGACACGACTGAGCGACTGAGCTGAACTGAAGACATTTAAAAGAGCAAAAAATTTAATTTTGAATTGATAATGAAAAACAGAATGGAGAGGTGAAAAGAATAACACATCAAATGCAAATATCAAGTTATTTCACAAAGGAACTTAAATTCAGAATTTGTATTTTTGAGTGTTCAGACGAATAGCAAAATTACAATCACGTGTCTTCAGAACTAAATAAATATTGTATACACCAGAAATAAAAAGATTAAAGTTATTTTTTTAATTTACAGATAGATTTAATAATGATGAAAAACACACTTTATCACACATTTAAAGCACCTGGTGTTATAGGTTTGGTTTTTATAGGAAATTGAAAAACAGAAAGTTGTAACATCCTGTTTTATAAATAAGAAAACAAGAGCTAATAAAAATGAAATAACACTACCTCTGATTGGATCATTCCCACAGATGAAATATTAAGATATGGAAGCAAGAGACAACATATCCAAAGTGATGGAATTTGTACTTCTGACGTTTTCTGACCTTCCAAACCTTTAAGGGTTATTCTTTGGGGTGTTCTCCATCATTTACATCATTATCTTAACTGGAAATAGCCTCATATTAATACCAACTAGGCTAACTAGGCTTGATCCATGGAGAAGGCAATGGCAACCCACTCCAGTACTCTTGCCTGGAAAACCCCATGGACGGAGGAGCCTGGTAGGCTGCAGGCCATGGGGTCGCCGAGAGTCGGACACTACTGAGCGACTTCACTTTCACTTTTCACTTTCATGCATTGGAGAAGGAAATGGCAACCCACTCCAGTGTTCTTGCCTGAAGAATCCCAGGGACGGGGGAGCCTGGTGGGTTTCTATCTATGGGGTCGCAGAGTCGGACACGACTGAAGTGACTTAGCAGCAGCAGCAGCAGGCTTGACCTAGCACTGCACAAACCCATGTATTTTTTCTTGGCAAACTTTTCCTGCTTGGAAATCTGTTATGTGTTTGTCACTCTCCCTAGGACTCTGGAATCTTTGGACTAAGGGCAGAAGCATTTCTGTGCTGGACTGTGCTGCCCAAATGTATTTCTTTCTACTCCTTAGAGACACTGAATGCCTCCTCCTGGCGGTGATGGCTTGTGACCGCTGCGTGGCCATCTGTCACCCTCTGCACTATCCCCTGGTCATGACCCCAAAGGTGTGCCTCCAGCTGGCTGTGGGCTCCCGGGTCAGTGGAATCCCAGTGTAGACAGGGCAAACGTGCCGGATCTTCTCTCTGCATCTCTGTCATTCGAAGAAGATTCACCTCTTCTTCTGTGACATTTCCCCCATTCTGACGCTGGCCTGCGGGGACACTTTTGCACACGAGCTCTCAGTCTATGCAGGAGCTCTGTTGTTTGTTACTGTACGTTTTATGCTGATCCTTGCCTCTTGCAGCAAAATCATTTCCACCATTCTGAGGTTTCTAACAGCCAGAGGAAGAGCCAAAGCCTTCTCCACATGCTCTTCTCACCTGTTGGTTGTGCTTTTATTCTTTGGATCTGCTGCTATTACCTACTTAAGGCCCAAATCCAGACATTCTGCAGGAACTGACAGACTCCTCTCTCTGTTCTACACCATGGTGACTCCAATGTTCAATCAAGGATGTGATTGCAGCATTGAAAAAATTATTACTGAAAAAGAGTAATGTGATGAGTTTATTTTAAAATGCTTTAAATGCTGGCCACAGGGTTATCAGAGAAATTTTTAAAGATGTCTACATTTCCCAGTTTAGAAGTTAACCACTTCTTTTTATACTATATTTTTCAGTTCAGTTCAGTTGCTCAGTCATGTCTGACTCTTTGCAACCCCATGGATCTCAGCACGCCAGGACTCCCTGTCCATCACCAATTCCTGGAGTTTGCTCAAACTCATGTCCATTGAGTCCATGATGCCATCCAGCCATCTCCTCTGTCATCCCCTTCTCCTCCAGCCTTCAGTCTCCTTCCTCCCCGCCCTGCCCATCCCTCCGGGTCATCACCTGAGGCTGGGCTCCCTGTGCTGCACAGCAGCTTCCCACCAGCCAGCCATCTCACGCCTTATTGTGTATGTATGCTGATGCTGCTTCCTCCATTCATCTCATACTCTCTCTCCCCCCATGTAAGTCCACTCCCTTCATCTGTGTGTCCATTTCTTTCCTACAAATAGGTTCATCAGTATCATTTTTTTAGATTCCATATATATGTATTACTTAGTAAAGAAATTTTTACAAAATTGTGCATCACTGCTGTCCCAGGAGTTCGATCACTGGTTTTTAATCTTCTCTTTACCAGATGTAGAGCAAGTCATTTAGCTACTATTTTTTCCTTTCATTCTTCTAAAGAACAAAATTAAAATGAGTATGAAGCTTATTTAAAAGCACGTGGCTAGCCATACCATCCCATCAGAAGTGTTGCTGTGTGAAATGAATAAACGTGTTTTTTCACACAGGCCTGAATGTGATTTTAAAGAAGAAAATACACATTCATGTTTCACAGTGTTTGGTGGTGGTAGATAGTACCTTTTTAGTAGCTTTTCAGCTGTTGCAGAAGCTCTTTTGTGGTAGGAAATGTTTCTCAGAAGTGCAGGTTTCGGCATTTTAATGTGTGTGTTATGACTGAGCACTTCAGTGTTTAAACAGTGCTTTCCTCTGCTGTGTATGTATTCAACACAACTTCATCTGCTATATGAACTTCTGTGAATAGAATCAACTGTAACTACAGACATATCTCATTAGTACTTTGCAAGAATTTAATATACTCATGGTATCAATGTGAGAGCAGTTAAAGAGGTTTTATTGTAAAGAAAAAAATTGCATGCTTCTGTAGGTGTGGATTTCATAATTAAAAATCCTATAGCTAGATACTTGACAGCATTTTTGCACAAATATCTACTATTAAAAAAAAAAAGTTTCATTTTGTCATCCAGTTTGTTGCTACTCCTATATGATTTTAACATTAAAAAACGTTGTTGAACATGCAGGCTTTGCAGATTTTATTCACAATTTGGCTTACAAAGAATATGACCGCATCATCATTATTTGAAATCATGATAAAACCAAAGCCGGGAGAACTATTTACACAGCTTATGATTCAGTTCAATTCAGTTCAGTCGCTCAGTTGTGTCCAACTCTTTGTGACCCCATGGACTGCAGCACGCCAGACTCCTCTGTCCATCACCAACCTCCAGAGCTTATTCAAACTCAGGTCCATCAAGTCAGTGATGCCATCCAACCATCTCATCCTCTATCATCCTCGTCTCCTCCTGCCTTAAATCTTTCCCAGCATCAGGGTCTTTTCAAATGAATCAGCTCTTAGCATCAGGTGGCCAAAGTATTGGAGTTTCACCTTCAGCATCAGTTCTTCCAATGAATATTCAGGACTGATTTCCTTTAGGATTCACTGGTTGGATCTCCTTGCAGTCCAAGGGACTCTCAAGAGTCTTCTCCAACACCACAGGTCAAAAGCATCAATTCTTTGAGGTTCAGCTTTCTTTATAGTCCAACTCTCACACCCATACATGACCACTGGAAAAACCATAGCCTTGACTAGAAGGAACTTTGTTGGCAAAGTAATGTCTCTGCTTTTCAATATGGTGTCTAGGTTGGTCATAGCTTTTCATCCAAGGAGCAAGCATCTTTTAATTTCAGGGCTGCAGTCACCATCTGCAGTGATTTTGGAGACCCTCAAAATAAAGTCTGTCACTGTTTCTATTGTTTCCCCATCCATTTGCCATGAAGTGATGGGATTGGATGCCATGATCTTAGTTTTCTGAATTTTAAGCTTTAAGCCAACTTTTTCACTCTCCTCTTTCATTTTCATCAAGAGGCCCTTCAGTTTTTCTTTGCTTTCTGCCATAAGAGTGGTGTCACCTGAGTATCTGAAGTTATTGATATTTCTCTCAGCAATCTTGATTCCAGCTTGTGCTTCATCCAGCCCAGCATTTCTCATGATGTACTCCGCATATAAATTAAATAAGCATGGTAACAATATATAGGCTTGACATGCCCCTTTCCCAATTTGGAACCAGTCTGTTGTTCCATGCCCAGGTCTAACTGTTGCTTTTTGTCCTGGATAGATTTCTCGGGAGGCAGGTCAGGTTGTCTGGTATTCCCATCTCTTTAAGAATGTTCCACAGTGTGTTTTGATCTACACAGTCAAAGGCTTTGGTGTAGTCAATAAAGCAGAAGTTGATTTTTTCTGGAACTCTCTTACTTTTTCAATAATCCAACTTTTACCAATTTTATCTCTGGTTCCTCTGCCTTTTCTAAATCCAGTTTTGAACATCTGGAAGCTTATGGCTCATGTACTGCTGAAGCCTGGCTTGGAGAATGTTGACGATTACTTTGCTAGCATGTTAGATGAGTGCAATTGTATGGTAATTTGAACAATCTTTGGCATTGCCTTTCTTTGGGATCGGAATGAAAACTGACCTTTTTCAGTCCTGTGGCCACTGATGAGTTTTCCAAATTTGCTGGCGTATTGAGTGCAGCACTTTCACAGCATCATCTTTTAGCATTTGAAATAGCTCAATTGGAATTCCATCACCTCCACTAGCTTTGTTCATAGTGATGCTTCCTAAGGCCCATTTGACTTCGCATTCCAGGATGTCTGGTTCTAGGTGAGTGATCACACCATCGTGGTTATCTGGGTCATGAAAATCTCTTTGTTTAGTTCTTCTGTGTATTCTCGCCACCTTTACTTGATATGCTATGCTTCTAATTAACAATACCTATATTGTTACTGACCTATGGTTATGTTTCAATCTATCTTTCCTTTGAATGTTCAACCAAATATGATAATAAGTTCCTATGACTAAAATTTTATCATTAAGATTAAATAGTTAAATATTTATAAATAGCCTTTCAGGAAGAATGGGTTGTTCTCTAGTCTGGAAAGAATCACTTTCTGGTATTTGAAATATACAACGATTTAAACAATATTGTGCATGTATCATTCAAACAACAGTGACATACAGACATGTTTTGTTTTAACATTAAATTTTACTGTCATCCTCTGTGTGTCCCTGTCTGCAAACTGTATCAATTAGGTGTATGAGAGTGTCTGTGACAAAACAGTGACTCAGGAACGACAAAGACCTCCTGCCAGCATCTAACTGAGATTATTTCTCAACCCATAGGCTGACCATGGCAGTCTAGTTGTCAAAGGTAATTGATTGTTAAATGAGGATAAAAGGTTCAGGGGAATGGCCATGTATAATACCACAGAGATGTTTTCATTAATTGATAGCATTTAAAAACATATTCTATAATATTTTAAATTTGCATGCAAATTAAAATGCACTTTTCTGTTGTAAACTTTTTGAGAAGTCTGACAAATCCAGAGTTATGTTACCAAAAACATGGTCAAAATACATAACAGCTTGATAAATCTCCAAAATTCTCATTTTTTATTTCTCTAGTTAATACTCCACCAATTTACTACCAGCATGGGGTCACAGAGAGTCGGACATGACTGAGCGACTGAACTGAACTGAGCTGAACTGACCAGTCCTCTCTCCATATGCCTTTTTGAAAATGTCATATAAATGGAATCATAAAGCCTTTTAAGTCTGAATTTTCACTTTGCATAGAGCATTTAGCATATTGCTGCCTGCATCAATATAGTTTGTTTATTTATATTTCTCTGTAGTGTCTCACACTATGTAATATACCAGAGTTTGTTTACTCATTCCTTGGGTGAAGAACACGTGGCCGTTTCCAGAACTTCACTGTTATAGCTGCCCTGAATGTTTGGTAATAGATTTTTGTGTAAATACAAGTTTCCATTTCTCTATAAAGTGGGACTTCTGGATAAATGTATTTTATAAGTGTGCAATTAACTTTATAATAAACCACCAGCCTTCAGAGAAGCTGTCTCAATTTTCCATTCCTACGAGAAATGCACAGAAGTTCACTTGTTCTAAATCATCACCAGCATTAAATATTATTTGTGCATTGTTTTTTGTTGTTGTTTTGTTTTTATTAGATTTTTTTCAACTATAATGTGTCTAGTGATACTTCATTTTTTAATTTTGATTTTCCTAATCAAACTCAGTAATTTCACACTGAGTTTTTCATGGTGTAATTTGTCATCTCTATATCTTCTTTGATGAATTATCTGTTCAAATTGTTTTCTAACATTTTACTTGTGCTGTTGATTTCTTTATTACGGAGTTTTAAGATTTTTATATATTTATATGTAAATATAAAAAGTATATATGCAGTGTATATGTATTCATATATGTTTATATTCACTGACAAGCTTCCTTGAAAGCTCAGTGGTAAAGAATCCACCTGCCAAGCAGGATATAAGGGTTCAATCCTTGGGTGGGAAAGATCCCCTGGAGAAGGAAATGGCCATCCACTCCAGTATTCTTGCCTGGGAAATCCCATGGACAGAGGAGCCTGGTGGGCTATAGTCCATGAGGTTGCAAATGAGGTTGCAAAAGAGTCAGACATGACTTAGGGACTAAACAACAACAACAATATTCATTAACAGATTACAAAATGAAAGAAAGCCATTATCCAAATATTTTACTGGCAGGAATTAAGCTGATAGAACTGCTCAGCTGCACATGTATGCTATGTTTCATGAAAAGAGACTTGTAACATGGAGTCTGACTCCATATTTGATGTTTGACTGCGGACAGCTTTTAAAGCACATAGTTAAAACAGTTGAAATGGCCCAGTGTAAAATAAAATGGGATCCTCTAAGACTTAAACTCATTATACAAGAACCATTTGAAAGAGAAGGGGAATTTTTTTTTTTTTAAGTAATTGGGGCCAGAAAGCTCCTTCCTCTTCTCGCCTTCCCCTTCCTTCTGTATCTGCACCAGCCTCCGCAGCCCGACCCTGGGGAGCAGACTCTCCGGGCAACTTGTGGTGTCAAGGCCTCGGCGAGCCTGCGCAGACCTGTCCGCCCTCAGGCTCCCTGCACACCCCCTCCTGGGGGCTGGCCTTGCACAGCCCCAACTTCAAGCTGGGGATCATCTGGGAGAGAATGGCCATAAGCTGGATCCTCCTATAGTCGGAGATGATGGGGGCCCTAGCAGTCCTGGCCTCCCAAGGAAGGCAGAAGGACCATTGCTTTGCCTCTGCTCAGGCAGTCTGGGCTCAGAGAGTATAGGCTGGTCCAGAGGCCGTCTTCCCAGTCCCAGGGAACAATCTGCAGGGAATAGGGACAAAGGACTCATCCCCCCACCCACCCATCCACCCACCCGGCAGCGAGGAGCCGCACGATGCCCTGGGGCCCTTGGTTTGTGTCCCTGCTTTGTCTTCCACCTTCATCCATCCCCTTTCTCCAGATCAAGTTGATTCAGGAAGGGGGGGGGCGGGGATTACCTCCAAACATTTCTCCATTTTACAACCCAGTTAGGCCGGTCCATAAAATGAAAATAATGAATGACACCATATGATCACAACCTTAATGCCATAGCCCCAGTTATGAAGGCTCCATAGGCAATAACAATGAAATTACCAACTTCATTCCATTAGCAAGTATCAAATGTTTTGCAGCCATAGATTTAGCTAATATACTCTGTTCGGTGCCTATTTTGACTGCCTCTCAGAGGAAGTTTGCTTTCACCTCTAAAGGGACACAAGATACTCTACTTGACTACTCATAGGGTATCTCAGTAGCTCGGCCATCTCATACAATTTTTTCAAGATATTAACTGCATTCAACTCTTTCTGGAAACATGGATATGACATTGTGTATAAATGGATTCAGGCTTCTCTAGTGACTCGGCAGTAAAGAGTCTGCCTGCTGAGCTGCAGGAGATGTCGGTTCAGTCCCTGGGTCAGGAAGATCCCCTGGGAGAGAGTATAGCAATCCACTCCAATGTTCTTTCCTACAGAGTCCCATAGACAGAGGAATCTGGTGAGCTGCAGTCCAGAAGGTCACAAAGAGTCAGACAGGACTGAAGCAACTTAGGACTCATGCACATAAAGGGATTAATTTGACAGATTCATTTAGGACCATGGGAGGAGGTCATCTGGGGAAGGTGACATCTGGTTGACTGGCAAACTGGACCTGGGTGCTCCTCAACCTCTCCTTTGTCTTTAGAATGTACATTCTGTCCAGCATTCCTACAGTGAGAGATATTGTCAAAGTCACAAGAGGTCTTGAGAGAGCAACTTGCTGTTGAGACCACCTGGACAGTGTACATGCTTGAAGTTTAAGACCTCTATATAAATATTTGAATTTCTGACTGGTGGGTATTGAGATCCACTTGTCTCACAGTTTCCCATGAAAAGCCCTATATGTGAGACTATAAGCCATAGTTTGATGCTGATTCTAGAAAGAGTTCAACTTTAATTCAATTGTATTTTACTGACCTGCTGCAAAATTAATTCAACCTATTGGAGTACAAGAGCTTCCCCAGTGGTTCAGTGATAAAGAATTTACCTACAGTACAGGAGACCCAGATTTGATCACTGGGCCAGGAAAATCCCCTGGAGGAGGAAATGGCAACCCATTCCAGTATTCTTGCCTAGAGAATTCTATGGAAAGAGGAGCCTGGTGGGTTAGAGTCCATGGGGTTGCAAAGAGTCAGACATGACTTAGAGACTAAACAACAAGAATATTTGGGTATTGACACCAAGGATGAGAAGAATCAGGACTTTTTGTTTGATGATGGCTTACTAGAACCTGAGAGTCACAGTTTCCTGCACAGAGAGGAGTGTTATCAATTTACCAAGTAGTGGGAGAATTTCTTAAAAGAAAATTTAAATTGCTGAAAGAAAATGTATATACACAGTGAGAAACAGAGTACTAACATACTTGGAAATCTCAACTACACAAAAATCTCTATGAACACTGAGAGTTTATTTTTCAGGACTGACTTAGAGGCATACTAACTAGTTTAGATAGTTGTCTCTGGTGCCATCTATTGTCTGAAAAATGGAAGAATTCTAGGTTCTATGCTACATGGAAAACACTTTTTTAAGCTCATTCCTCTCAAGCAGTGCCAATGTGAAAGAGTATTAGCTAGGAAAGTCTGTTTTCTTAAGGCTGGTTCATGGAGAGCATTTAAATATTTGAGTGAAAGTAGCATATATTTCCAGAGAAGGCACTGGCAAGCCACTCCAGTACTCTTGCCTAGAAAATCCAATGGATGGAGGAGCCTGGTAGGCTGTAGTCCGTGGGGTCGCTAAGGGTCGGACACGACTGAGCGACTTCACTTCCACTTTTCACTTTCACACATTGGAGAAGGAAATGGCAACCAACTCCAGTGTTCTTGCCTGGAGAATCCCAGGGACGGGGGAGCCTGGTGGGCTTCCGTCTATGGGGTCGCACAGAGTCGGACACGACTGAAGTGAATTAGCAGCAGCCGCATATATTTCAAGTTGACTCACTGGAAAAGACTCTGATGCTGGCAGGCATTGGGGGCAGAAGGAGAAGGGGACAGCAGAGGATGAGATGGCTGGATGGTGTCATCGACTCGATGGACATGAGTTTGAGTGAACTCCGGGTGTTGGTGATGGACAGGGAGGCCTGGTGTGCTGTGATTCATGGGGTCACAAAAAGTCGGACACGACTGACTGACTGAACTGAACTGAACTGAGCATATATTTTCCTAATGACCTCCTTTACCATATTAGTTGCAAGTTCCAAACCAAAGATCCTTAATTCAAACCCTTTTGACCTTGTCATTTTTCATCCAATTCTTTGCTTTTAAAAATTCAATGCATCAATAAATCCATTCAATAAGTTGCTAATTTATATGCATTTTTCAATTCTAACTTATTTTCTAAGGTTTCCAATCATTTGCTGAATGTCTCCCAACTTTTGTCATTTTCATTGTTTTTGGACAATTTTCTTTAGGATGTTTTTAGAATTATTTTAAAATTCTTGCTGGCCAACTCCAATTTTGGTTCAATGTGTGTTTGCTTTTGGCACTTTCCCTCTTGTATGGGCATGAAATCTTTCCTGTTATCATGCTTAGTAATTTGTTTATTACATGCCATACAGACTACAAATATGTTCTACAGGATTTCTCAAATCAATCAATGAAGCTTCAATTATTTTTCTGATGATATTAAGAGCGATAAACTTCATTCAATAGAAAACTGATTCTTTAGGTTTTGGCAACATGTACTGTAACTGGAAAAGGTCAGTCTTCATTCCAATCCCAAAGAAAGGCAATGCCAAAGAATGCTCAAACTACCACACAATTGCACTCATCTCACACGCTAGTAAAGTCATGCTCAAAATTCTCCAAGCCAGGCTTCAGCAATATGTGAACCGTGAACTCCCAGATGTTCAAGCAGGTTTTAGAAAAGGCAGAGGCACCAGAGATCAAATTGCCAACATCCACTGGATCATGGAGAAAGCAAGACAGTTCCAGAAAAACATCTATTTCTGCTTCATTGACTATGATAAAGCCTTTAACTGTGTGGATCACACCGAACTGTGGAAAATTCTGAAAGAGATGTGAATACCAGACCACCTGACCTGCCTCTTGAGAAACCTGTATGCAGGTCAGGAAGCAACAGTTAGAACTGGACATGGAAAAACAGACTGGTTCCAAATAGGAAAAGGAGAACGTTAAGGTTGTATACTGTCAACCTGTTTATTTAACTTATATGAGAGTACATCATGAGGAACGCTGGGCTGGAAGAAGCACAAGCTGGAATCAAGATTGCTGGGAGAAATATCAATCACCACAGATATACAGATGACACCACCCTTATGGCAGAAAGTGAAGAGGAACACAAAAGCCTCTTGATGAAACTGAAAGAGGAGAATGAAAAGGTTGGTTTGAAGCTCAACATTCGGAAAACAAAAATCATGGCATCTGGTCCCATCACTTCATGGGAAATAGATGGGGAAACAGTGGAAACAGTGACAGACTTTATTTTTTTGGGATCCAAAATCACTGAGGATGGTGACTGCAGCCATGAAATTAAAAGACACTTACTCCTTGGAAGGAAAGTTATGACCAGCCTAGATAGTATATTAAAAAGCAGAGACATTACTTTGCCAACAAAGGTCCGTCTATTCAAGGCTATGGTTTTTCCAGTGGTCATGTATGGATGTGAGAGTTGGACTGTGAAGAAAGCTGATCGCCGAAGAATTGATGCTTTTGAACTGTGGTGTTGGAGAAGGGTCTTGAGAGTCCCTTGGACTGCAAGGAGATCCAACCAGTCCATTCTAAAGGAGATCAGTCCTGGGTGTTCATTGGAAGGACTGATGCTAAAGCTGAAACTCCAATACTTTGGCCACCTCATGCGATGAATTGACTTACTGGAAAAGACTCTGATGCTGGGAGGGATTAGGGACGGGAGGAGACGAGGATGACAGAGAATGAGATGGCTGGATGGCATCATCAACTCGATGGACATGTGTTTGAGTGAACTCTGGTAGTTGGTTATGGACAGGGAGGCCTAGCCTGCTGTGATTCATGGGGTCGCAAAAAGTCATACACGACTGAGCGACTGAACTGAACTGAACTGAACTGAAGTAATCCTTCAAGGTTACAATAAGAAGAATTATATTTCAAAATCATGTTCAAATTCTCCTTGCTTCCAGAAAATTTCTGAAATTACAGAAACAAAAATTGACAAAATTCTTAGCCTCAACAGCCTAAATTATACTAGGATAAAAATTAAACGCAGCTATTTGTGTTTGCTCACATATATAATTAGTGAGGAGGCTATATAGAGTGATTTTTAAAGATGAGAAGTTAATACTCATTTTTTGCCCACTTTACTCAGTCATCTAATATTTATGCTGTGCTTAAAGAAGCCAAGAATGATAAAGAATGCCAAAGAGAAAAGCAGTTAATTACTTTAATCTCCTTGATTTAGTATCTTGACAGGATTTAAGGACTTGACTTAAACTTGTCCCTGTCTAAAACATGCTCTCAGCTGATGTTTATTAACATTTGCTTTCATTTCACTAGTATCATTTTTGTTTTTAATTTTTATATAGCTGAAGTACATTTCATTGCATCACTGATCACAGTCAAGAGTACAACACACTACTATCTATTAAATACTGGACAGAAGGAGTACATTGTTCTAGAGTTATAATTGCAAGATGTACTCAAGTTATCACACTTTTAATAACAGATATATTTTTCCTCTTATCATCATTTCATTTATTGCTTCATTATTCATTTATCCTCTGTATTAGCTATAGTACTGTACTTGAAAATTAAAAAAGTAAGAAATATGAGATGTTATCTGCACATATCTGTCCAGTGGAAGAACTAGCTATTAATCAAACAAATAAAATAAAACTATCAACCATGAGATAAAGCTACTAAATTTTGAAATATGTTTCTCAGAATTTATATTTGGAAGATTTGGTCTGGGACTCTTGACTTGATAGCTTGTTTGTTTGTTGAAATAATAAAATAACCTTATAATTATATCTAATTTTTTGCTGTATCAACATAGCATCTTAGGATGTTAGAATTCTCCTAAGAAGAAAACAGCACAGAATATGGACTTCTTAGATGGAAGCTATTCCTTGGTGACTGAGTTTATTCTGTTAGGGTTTCCAGCTCGCTCTGAACTGCAGATTGTCCTGTTCTCCTGTTTCTGACTTTGTACTCTATGATTTTAATGGGGAACATTGGATTGATGATGCTAATCAAGGTTGATCAGCACCTTCAAACACCCATGTATTTTTTCCTTAGTAACCTATCCTTTGTGGAGAAGGAAATGGCAACCCACTCCAGTGTTCTTGCCTGGAGAATCCCAGGGAAGGGGGAGCCTGGTGGGCTTCCGTCTATGGGGTCACACAGAGTCGGACACGACTGAAGTGACTTAGCAGCAGCAGCAGCAACCTATCCTTTGTAGACCTTTGCTATTCAGTCATCGTTCCCAAAATGCTTGTCAACTTCCTCTCTCAGAACAAGTCAATTTCCTATCACGGCTGAGCCTTGCAGTTTTATTTCTTCTATACTTTCACAGATCTTGGCTGCCATGGCATATGACCACTATGTTGCCATCTGTAACCCTTTACTGTACATGGGTGTAATGTCTCGGGGCATCTGTATATGGTTGATCGTCTTGTCATACTTTGGAGGAAATATGAGTTCCCTGGTGCACACATCCTTTGTGTTTATTCTGAAATACTGTGATAAAAATGTCATTAATCATTTTTTCTGTGACCTCCCTCCCCTGCTTAAGTTATCGTGCAAAGACACGTCACTTAATGAGTGGCTTCTCTCCACATACAGCAGCTCAGTGGAAATGATCAGGTTCATCATCATCATCATCATCTCCTACTTTTACATTCTCCTCTCAGTCTTAAAGATCCATTCTTCCAGTGGGAGGAAGAAGACCTTCTCTACATCTGCTTCTCTCCTGACATCCGTGGCCATCTACCAGAAAAATCTGCTCTTCATTTACTCACGACCCAGCTACCTGTATTCTCCCAACACTGATAAAATCATCTGAGTGTTCTACACCATCATCATCCCAGTGCTGAATCCCTTGATTTATAGTTTGAGAAACAAAGATGTAAAAGACGCTGCTAAAAAACTCTTAAAACCAAAGATAAATTCCTCCTGAGATATAAGGTTACAGGATTCATCTAAATCCCTGATTACAAAGTCCAGCTGTGTGTATGCTCAGTCGTGTCCAACTCTTTGCGACCCCATGGATTATAGCCCACCAGGTGCTTTTGTCCTTGGAATTATCCAGACAAGAATACTGGAGTGGGTTGCCATTTCCTCCTCCAGTGAATCTTCCCCACCCAGAGATGGAACCTGTATCTCTTGCTCATCCTGCATTGACAGACGGATTCTTTACCCCTGCAATGCCTGGGACAAACTGTAGCTAAGAACCTGCAACAACCTTGCCAGCGCATACACATTTTTCACACAAGCATTTTATCAAACACTTGTTTTCACAGAGCCAAACACATTTCATAGCCCCCAGATAAAAGAAACATTTAAAAGTTTCAAAATTGCTGCAAACTAATAGTTGGAAAACTTTCCAACTATTCAGTTCAGTTTAGTCACTCAGTTGTGCCTGACTCTTTGCAACCCCATGGACTACAGCATGCCAGGCTTCCCTGTCCATCACCAACTCCTGGAGCTTGTTCAAACTCATGTCCATCGAGTTGATGGTGCCATTCAACCATCTCATCCTCTGTCGTCTCTTTCTCCTGCCTTCAATCTTTCCCAGCTATGGGGTCTCTTCCAATGAGTCAGTTCTTCGTATCAGGTGACCAAAGTATTGGAGCTTCAGCTTCAGCATCAGTCTTTCCAATGAATATTCTTTTATTATTTACTGGTTTGATCTTATTACACGCCAAGGGATTCTCAAGAGTCTTCTCCAACATGACAGTTCAAAAGCATCAATTCTTTGGCACTCAGCTTTATTTATGGTTTATATTTCATATCCACACATGACCACTGGAAAAACTATAGCTTTGACTCGATAGACCGTTGTTGCTAAAGTAATGTCTCTGCTTTTTAATATGCTGTCTAGGTTTGTCATACCTTTTCTTCCATGGAGGAAGCGTCTTTTAATTTCATGGCTGCAGTCACCTTCTGCAGTCATTTTGGAGCCCAAGAAAATAAAGTCTGTCACTTCCAATCATTAGGAGCTGGGAGTTAATTCTAGAACAGATTGTATTAAGTTGTCTTAAAAGATATAGTAAGAACTTCAGAGATTGTGTCTGTGTGTGTTCTCATGTGTAGAATATCTCATTAACAAGATTGCATTTATGAAATTACTGGATTAGGGAGGAAGCCAGATTCCTTTGGTTTCTGTGCTATCTCTTATACCCAACTAGCCAACTGCAGTTTGATCAAGTTATTTTTTCGTCTCAATTGTCTGAGAGGAGAGTATAATGAGGAGAGTATAATACCTACATCAATGACTGCTACATGTTTGACTAAATACTGAGAATCATGCCTGAATCATTTTAAACACTTGATAGATCTTAAATACATCTATTTCTTTAATAAATTAAAATACATAAAGTACAACCAGATAGTATGAGACAGGGGAGCTAGGAAAGCAATAATACCGAATCAAATACCTTTTCTTAAGTGCTGTCCAATAGCAAGTCAAGAACCTTCTATACCCAAGCTAATCCAAATTAATTTGAAAACATTTTCCAAGTGACATCTTGTAGACTAAAGGTTAATTGCAAGCAAAGTATTTGTTTTCCTCCCTATCTTTTATTTTTATGTGTGAAAGTACTACTGAAAGTATGGAGCATCCTTCTCTGGTATCAGAAACACAATGAGCTACTAAGCGTATAACCTGTGTCTTCAATGGCCAGTCAACTGACGTGACTTTGGGAAGCACTACAGAGAACATGCACTTGAAGCCTGGACATAAAAGGACATGTATAATTGCAAAATATATTTCTATAACTTATGTTTTTTCTGTTTATTATCATTTTCATCATTATTATTTATTATATCATTATTTAATTGCCATTTATATATCTGTTGGTGAGGTATCTGTTCAAATCCTGTCCCTATTTTTAATTAGGTTGTGTTTTTATTATTTATAAACATTTTTGTATAGTTTAGCTACAAATTCTTTGTTGCAAAAATGTTTTGCAAATATTTTCTTCACTTCATCTATAAATCTAACATTGATCTATATTACATAATAATACATAGCATTACATAAAAATATAAAACATTAAAAATGATTTCATAAAATTATAACGGGAATAATTAATAATCAACAACACATTTTCTCCTCCGCTTATATTCTATTCACACTGCTAAAGCTCTCATTTGCTCTATAACCACTGTCTCAGAATGGCACAGGTTAAATAACTGGGCTGTATTCTGTTATTCTTCATACTGACCATGGTCAGACAGTATTGTACCATACAGCATCCTATGGAGAGAGGAGCCTGGTGGGCTACAGTCCAGGGGGGGTCTCAAAACAACAACAACAACCAAGTATAAACATTAGTTTGAAGGTTGCTTTATTTCAAAAGTAGTTGAGGTTCCATCTTACAAGTAACAACCTATGAAAAACTGAACTTCATATAAACAATATGCCATATATTTTAGGTCTAAAAAATATACATATCACTCATATTCCAATTTTCACATATTATCCAAGACACACACACATGGAAACATGTGACACACACATATATATTTTTTTAATTGGAGGCACATTATTGTATTGGTTTTGCCATACATTGACATGAATCTGCCCCATGACACACATTATAAATGCATGCAAACATAATGGAGATAAGTCTATATATTTCAGAAACAATTGAAAGTGAAAGTCACTCAGTCATGTCTGACTCTTTGTGATCCCATGAACTATACAGTCCATGGAATTCTCCAGGCTAGAATACTGGAGTGGATAGCTAGTTCCTTCTCCAAGAGATCATTCCCAACCCAGGGATCAAACCCATGTCTCCCTCATTGCAGGCAGATTCTTTACCATCTGAGCTACGAGGGAAGGCCAGAGCATTTATTATCACTCATCTCACTTCCATTTTATAAAGAAAAAGTCTTTTTTATATTTCACAGGAGTAGGTAGCTGTTCTTTTCTCCATGGGGTCTTCCCAACTCAGGGACTGAACTCAGATCTCCCACATTACAGGTAGATTCTTTACCATATGAGCCACCAGGGAAGTGCAAGAATATTGGAGTGGGTAGCCTACCCATTCTTCAGGGATCTTCCTGGTATAGGAATCGAACCAGGGTCTCCTGTATTGCAGGCTGATTCTTTACAAGCTGAGCTAAGGGTAGCTCAAGAGATAAAAATATATGTGTTAAATAAGTTCATAGAAATGTTTCCCTTCCATGAGTAAAGAGATTCTTTCTTTGGCACCAGACAATTCCCACAGAAAGGTAATTAATATTATGACAAAACACATCTAGAGAACTGTTCATTAATACTTGTTTAATGTCTCACCAAATACTGAACATAACATAAACCAAAACCAGAAACATAATTATTTTATTATGATCAATCCATGATATGCTCATTATTTCTGGAACTGATACAGATACTCTTAAAACAATCATGGTTTTGAGAAATATTAAAATTGTTATCTTGGTTTGTATCTGCCGGTGCCAGCCGGCAAAGAGAACAGGTCCGGACCGCAATGACATAGAAGCCTGAGAAAATAATTAAGGAGTAAAGAATGGGGTCGAGAGGACTGAATGCTCGTGAGGCAAATCAGCGACTTTATTGAAAAGCGCCAGGGTTTTTATACAAAGTGAGACAGGGAACAGGGTACATAAAAATACCAAGTCATTTACCAGGTTAGTTATTGCATCTATAGAAGATTACAAAGGCTTGTTTGCTTTCTAAGACAAGCTTGGCATTTAGACTAATGCTCACGAGATAAGAAAAACTAGTCAGCAGGCCATAAAGATTAGGGGGTACATTCTTCATCTATTTTAAGAGATAAGGAAAACAAACCTACATAAATCTGGGGGAATAAACAAGAAACCTAGCAAAGGATTATTTGCTCTGTTTTTCTCAAGGAATAACAAATAAGGCCTGGTAAACGTTTTATGACTCTCTTAAGGGGTGGTGGGACAGGGAACAGCACTTACAAGGCATTCCCAGGGCCAATATTTGGGGCCTTGTTCAGTCCGGCTCCCCGCATGTATCCACATGAATATTCATAGAAAACGCTTAGTCCTGATGCTTACAGCCAGGCATCTCTAACATTAGAGTCTCATCCATATTACTTTGAAGAGGAGAAGACAGGTAAATTAATCAAATGTATTCTCTGAAGTAAAGAAAGGAAGGTTCAGAGACAAGATTGTAGAAAGTAACATGCCTCACAAATTACATTTAGATGTTCAGTTTCTCAACGTTCTACACCAGGTATTTGTTTTTATTGAGCAATAACAGTTATGCTTTTTTCAAGAGTGGGTGCATGAATGTATAATTTTCTGAATATGAAGACAATTGCAGGTAGAATTGTGTTCTATCTTACGATATATTGCAGATGTGCAGAAGTGTTACACATCCCTTTGTCCTTTTCTTGATCATTTTCTGAAAGCTTAGACAAGAACAAAGAAAAATGGATGGAGTTGCTCCTCCATGACTGGATTCATTTTCTTGGGAATAACTGATAACACCAAGGACAAAGTGACCATATTTACCATGGTTCTAATTGTTTATCTCAGTGGCCACTTGGCAAATCTTGGGATGACATTCCTGATTAAGATGGATCCTCAGCTGCACACACCCGTGTACTTTTGCCTCGGTCACCTCTCCTTCTGTGTCCTCTACTATTCCACTGCAATTTACCCCAAGATGATCGTGGACCTATTTTCCAAGAACAAAGTAATTCCCTCCTATGGCTGTGATCTGCAATTCTTGGTATTCTGTACCTTTGCAGATTTTGAGTGTCTCCTGCTGGCCGTGATGGCCTATGACCGGTACAAGGCCATCAGCAGCCCCTCGCTGTATGCTGTCAGCATGTCCAGCGGGGTGTGCTCCAAGGCTGGGGTTTAGCTGGTGGGAATTGCAGATGCTCTGATACACACGACATTATCATTCCGCTTATGTTTCTGTGGGTCAATTGTGATTAAACATTTTTTGTGTGATGTTCCTCCTCTCCTATTTCTATCTTGTTCAGATATCAATGAATTAGTGATATTCACCGTTTTTGGCTTCACTGAACTGAGTACCATTTCGGGAGTCCTTGTCTCTTATTGTTATATCATCCTTTCATTCTTGAAGATCCACTCTGCTGAGAGGAAATTCAAAGTTTTTTCCACCTGCACCGTTCACCTAACTGCTGTGGCAATCTTCCAGGGAACTCTGGAATGTATTTCAGCTCTTCATGTATTTCAGGCCAAGTTCTTCCTACTCTCTAGATCAAGACAAAATGTCCTTTTGTCCTTTTTGCATTTTTAAATATCTATATCACATGCATGTGCACACACCCACACACATATATAGTACTTGTTTAATTTAAAAAGTATATGACATAACACATGAGAAACATAAATTTCTCAGATTCCCAAATAAAGAAGTATTTAGATTAAACCTCAATCCTAAAATATATTACAGTTCCCCTCATAAGTCTGCTTAGTGTGTGTCCAGAATTTAAATGTGCCACTGTTTTTAAAAAACTTTGGACTTTACTAATTAAGTTAATTTTTGTTTCACTTTTTCATTCAAATGTTATTTCAATTTCCCTAAGACTTATTGTGCATTTGCTGAGCATTTTCAACACTTATTTCCTTTATATGTTATAGTACATCTTGTAGATTCTGTACTAAAAGTTGTTAGTGTTAATATTAAACATTAAGGAAACAAAGTCAAGTAATTCATAATAAGACTTAAAATCATCATGAAATAAAAATTGAGGGCTGTAAATCCAAAAGCAAAATGTCTAGAACTATTGCAAAAGATATATATATATATACACACACACACATATATATGTATGTGTATACACATGTGCGCTGTGTTGTGCCTGATTCTTTGCTACCCCATGGACTGTAGCCCACCAGGCTCCTCTGCCCATGGGGATTCTCCAGTCAAGAATACTGGAGTGGATTGCCATGCCCTCCTCTAGGGAATCTTCCCAACCTAGGATCAAACCCAGGTTTCCCACATTGCAGGCAGATTCTTTACCATCTGAGCCTCCAGGGAAGCACAAGAATACTCAGGTGGGGGGTGGAGGGGTAGCCTATCGCCACTCCAGGGGAACTTCCTGACGCAGGAATCAAACCAGGGTCTCCCGCGTTGCAGGCAGATTCTTTACCAGCTGAGATACCAGGGAAGCCCATATGCATATAGTTGTGCATATATATATACACAAATATATATGGTATATACTAAACCCTCAGTTAATTTTGTGTAACTGTGATATAATTAGCACTAACAAACACTTAAAATGTTGTTTGCTAGTTTTGATTTATTACATATTTGCTTATTTTACAATTTTATGTCACCAGACAATAATCAGTGTTTGGATAACAGAGATGGGATTCTCAATCCTTTAGTAAAGAATGCTCATAAATCATATATATATATGTATGTTAATATTTGTGTGCATGTTTGTATGTTGTTACTTCTGTTTCACTTATGTCTGATTCTTTGCAACACAGTGGACTGTAGACATCCAGGCTCTTCTGTCCATGGGATTCTCCAAGCAAGAATACTGAAGTGGGTTGCCATGCCCTCCTCTATAGCATCTTCTCAATCCAGTAATCAAACTCCATGTCTCATGTTTCCTGCATTGGCAGGTGGGTTCTTTACCACTAGTGCCACCTAGGAAGCCTATGTTAATACATGTATGTTCATGCATACACATATATATTTAAAGCATAATTGAATATACATATTGTTTACACATGTATACAACAGTATTTGCAGGGGGGAATGTATGTGAATTAGTTGTGGACAATAATAATGGATCCATAAAGACATGCATAATAATTACATTAGAAATAAACAGCTATAAGTTATTGACATTTACCTTTGTTCTTGTTTCCTGAAGGTTAAGCACTGAATCAGTTTGTTGAGAAAGTGAAGATATGGCCATATATTTGAAGGACCATAAGGTACGGAAAGACTGTTGATTATCCTTTAAAATTTTAAAAGCTAAAAGCCAATGATTGTCTTAAATTTTCTAGTTGCCATTCTAAAATATCCTTATGGGAATGTATTTCAGAATGGAAGTAAAGTCGAAGAACTTACTCTGTTATTCAAAATGTTGTTTGTGAGACTTTATGGCATATTGGGCTTCCCAGATGTCTCAGTTGTAAAGAATCTGCCTGCCGATGTAGGAGATGCAGGAGACATGGGTTTGATCCTTGGGTCAGGAATTCCACCCCGGAGGAAGAAATCATAACCCTCTCCAATATTTTTTCTTGGAGAATCCCATGAAAAGAGGAGTCTGGCAGGCTATAGTCTATAGCGTTGCAAAGAGTCAAACATGACTGAGCTCACATACATGTATGGCATATTAGGAAAAATTCTCATGGTGGAAAAATACTGCAAAGAATTCTTATTTTAGATAAAAGACTTATAGGTTTCTAATCCTAGCATATTTTATCATTTTATCAAACTCTTTTGGAACTGTTGCCTATAAAAAGCAGCTTGATCAAAGCACTGTCTGAAAATTAAAGTCTAAAAAAAATAGGGCATCAATGGATTGTGATGTAACATTATCTAATTAATCCATCTTCATTCATATGACAGATATTTGTTACATTATCTAAAGACTGATATGACTTGCACATTGGTCCATTTTATTGGATCTAATGTAAGTGATATGAAAACGAAAGAAAATTTGAGCCCATCAATTGATAGCCAAAAATAGAATTGCAGCAAACAACATCTACATAATATCTGGCTTTCATGTCTGGAATTACAGAGGTTAAAGAAGAAATTATGGGAATATTTTTTTAAGGAATTCATAACTCAAGTAGAAGTTTGGACATGGTGTGTAAAGACTCTCCTATAATGAAATTTTACAGAAAAAGGGAGCAACATATTAAAAGGCTCTGATGTATTCTAGCCAGTCTACTTCAGTCTTCATCACTATCTTTCCTTTTCTCCTTCTGATGTATCACCGATCTTGATGGAAAATATGTTTGTTCAAGTGCAGTATTATCAGTGACAGTGGATAATGTGACAATATTATAGTCAAGTTTCCATTCTATAGTCCCTTTCTTCATCCTTGAATTTAAATTCTTAACGGTGAATGTGGTATGATGATAGACTAGGTTACCTATACAACACAGAGAAGAGGGAGATGCATAGTGGTCATAGGCTGTGGAACCACATTTGATAGGAAGAGAGCAGTAGTAATATTCAATAAACCAATACATAAGAGGGTTTCTGTTTAAGTTGGAGGGAGTGATGTTTAACCTCACTGGAAATCTCTCTCCCTAGTTAGAAACATGCTCTGGACCAGGTAGCGATGCCACTCTAAATGGAACTCATCACTCTTCCTTTCTATCCCTCGGATCCCCCTGTGTAAAATGGGGACTTCAGCCAGATTACCTGTAAGGTCCTTTCCAGATGATACAATCTGCCTCTATAAAACATGACTCTATTTCTATGTAAAGCCATCCCTATTATTGGAACAGACTTGAAAAATGGAAGAAAAATGAGTCACTTCAGCACTTCATGTTCACACAAAGAATTGTGTGGCCTGTTATTCAAATTCAGAATCTCATAGATTCCTCATAAAAGTAGATATTCAAACTTACTAGTGCTCAGGTAAATAAAACTGAAACAAAAAGTAAAGTTATACTGTATCATCTACAGAATGGCAGAATATAAGCAATTGAAATATCAACTACTCCTGAAGTTGTGAAGCACCATGGACTTCACACATTGATAGTAGATGGAAAATTGCTGCTGCACTTGGTAAAACTCCATAGCTGAGTCTTCTAATGCTGGCTGTACAAATGTCCTAGGACCAAAAATACCATGCCTGGAATTATGCCCAGGAGGGAAGAATGAGTATCTTCACTAAAAGACATGTACAGAAATATTCACCATAGTAGTATTTGAAATACTATAACACTGAAAATAACTAAATTTTTCCCCAGTACATTAGTATAGGACTTGACAAGCTTTTCTTTAAAGTATATTTTAGGGTTTGTAGGCCATAAAATCTTAGCCACACCTAAACAGTTTTTTTGCTATATCCCGAAAGCAACCATCTGTATTCACTTATAAATGGTATGTCTCAGCTTAGGTAAAATGTACTGACTCCTGCTCTGGATTAGGTAAATAACTTTATGGTAGTTTTGTATCTTGAAACAGTAGACTGCAATGTAGATGAATGAACTGCCTCTGCATACAACAACATGTGGAGAAATTTCACAAACATAATACTGAGGGAAAGAAGCCAGACATAGCAGTGTAAAGGCAATATAATTTCCCTGGTATATACCTCAAAAATAAACAAGCTAAGTGGTATATTGTATTGAACATTAATTTGTGATGGGTGTGGGTAAAATTGCCAAGAAGCAACAAATTAATTTTTGGGGGGTCTGATTATAGTTTCATTTCTGAAAATGTACTTGCAGTGTACTTTTTTAGGTGAAAATTTCTATATGTATATTAGACTGATTTTCATTAAGCAAAGTAGATGCAATGAGAAATGGTAAGAAATCTTATTTGTATTTTTTAATCGAAAGGCCTATTGTACAAAATGAATGTTCAGTGTACATATGTGATTTTAGTGTAATGTATAATTCCACTGAGTATCTCAGTGCAGTATTCATTTTTATGTTATTATAAATGCTGCCTTGCTTACAGAAAAACACTGTCTTTATTCACACACTGGCTCTCCCAGTCATTCTCTTAGCTGCAGTGAGACATAATGTATTTAGTACTGCATCATCCAATGAACTGTGTCATAGTACTCCAGGTTTGAGGAACAGAAACTACATTCTGAAAAAAGTAATTTTCTCCTCAGTACACATTTGCCAATAGAGAACTTGTCTTAATGTTACCAGGGGTACCAGGAAAATCCTAGAGATTTTTTTCCCACTTGCTTATATATGAGGAAGACATTTTCTTCTAAAGACATGTTTTTCAATTATTTAAGATCTCCATTTTTAATGAAACACAAATCCCATTGGGAGATACTTTATGTTACCCAATTTAAAATAATAATTTATCTACCCAAACTTGGGTTTAATTTGTTGGGTGAGAGTAGATTGAAAAGTTGTAGTCAACATGGTCTTGATAACAGCACTGTTAAAAAGCTAAAGCTGGGTTCTGGATGAATGAAATGCAACAAAAGGGATTTTTCCCAGAAGATAAGAATGTAGTTGAGGGGAAAACTAAAATGCATAGTAGAATGAGATGACTAAAACAATTCTGTATATACCATATGTGTGACAGTGAAGTAAATAATGATAATAAAACTCTTTTGTAAGACAAATGCATAAGTTTCTTGATTTTAGTGAGAAATTATTAACAGTTATGTGGTTTGATCTTTGCCTTCAAAATATCTCCATAGAGTACTGTACTTGATACCTTAGTATTGATGTGATTTGACTTCCCTAGTGGCTCAGTGGCAATGAATCTGCCTGCTAATACATGAGACACAGGTTTGATCCCTGGGAGAAGATTCCCTGGAGAAGAAAAAGGCAATCCACTTCAGTATTCTAGCTTGAGAAATCCCAAGGACAGAGGAGCCTGGTGAGCTACAGTCCATGGGGTCATGAAAGACTCAGACATGACATAATGACTAAAATAATAAACAACATTTGGGATTATTATACCAAGAATGGGAATAACAATTAAATAAGCAACATAATTTTTCACTAGGTATCTTTTCCCCCAAATTAAAAATGGACTATTAAATGAACTTTAACCTGCTGAATTTCGTAGTTTTAGAGAAAATAATGTAGATGAGAGCAAGAAACAAATAAAAGAAGCAATCAGAAAAGGAACACAAACATCTGTGACTCTGTTTCTGTTTTGTAAAAATGTTGCTTGTACCATATTCTAGATTTCACATATAAGTGCTATCTTATGATATGTATCTTTCTCTGTCTGACTTACTTCTCTCAATATGAAAATCTCTGGATCCATTTGTGGACCTATGCTGCAAAAGGCATTCTCTCTCTGTCAGATAAATAGATGGTTTTCAAAGACTTTCTTCAATCTTTATATATATATATGCAATTTCCCTGGTAGCTCAGATGGTAAAGAATCTGCCTGCACTGCAGGAGACCCTGGTTCAATTCCTGGGTGAGAAGATCCCCTGGAGAAGGGATTGACTAACCACTCCCATATTCTTACCTGGAGAATTCCATGGACAGAGAAGCCTGGTGGGCTACAGTCCATGTGGTCACAGAGAGTCAGACATGACTGAGTGACTAAGCACAGCACACTTAAAATTTGTTTCTCTGATTTATTTCCCCACACGGTTCCTGTTATCTCTTACTACATAAAACTGTATTTCAAACCTAAATAACTCAAAAGAATGACCACTGACTCATTATCTTGTTTTTTTTTTTTTTTTCTCATGTTAACTGAGGATACATGAAATATTCTTGGAAAGATGGTTAGACTGCAAGGTCTTTCATTACTGCACAGGATGTAAATGACTAGCAAGATAGACACAAATTCTCCTCTTCCCAGTCCATGTTATCTCAGAATTTGTCAAATCTGTTATTCAGAAGATTTGTCAGACTTTCTTTACTGTAGGTCATGACTTTTAGATATTGTCTTCTTAAAGGCTAGACTCAGAAGTGACTTACAATATTTCTGACCATTTTTGTTCATTAGAGCAGGTAAAGTATGGCAAAAATTCAAAAGAAAGATAAAGAGGTACTGTATATCTAAGGAAAATATGTGAAAAGTGTACAATTTGCTTTATTCTTCCCAAACTATCAATGAGCTCATTGTAGAACTTTGTTAACTTCTAAGTTCAGTTCAGTTCAGTCGCTCAGTCATATCCGACTCTTTGCAACACCATGAATCACAGCATGCCAGGCCTCCCTGTCCATCACCAGCTCCCGGAGTTCACACAAACTCATGTCCATCGAGTCGGTGATGCCATCCAGGCATCTCATTTTCTGTCCTCCCCTTCTCCTCCCACCCCCAATCCCTCCCAGCATCAGACACTTTTCCAGTGAGTCAACTAGTCGCATGAGGTGGCCAAAGTATTGGAATTTCAGCTTTAGCATCAGTCCTTCCAATGAACCCCCAGGATTGATCTCCTTTAGAATGGACTGGTTGGATTTCCTTGCAGTCCAAGGGACTCTCAAAAGTCTTCTCCAGCACCACAGTTCAAAAGCATCAATTCTTTGGCGATCAGCTTTCTTCACAGTCGAACTCTAACATACATACATAACCACTGGAAAAACTATAGCCTTGACTAGACAGACCTTTGTTGGCAAAGTAATGTCTCTGCTTTTTAATATGCTATCTAGGTTGGTCATAATTTTCTTTCCAAGGAGTAAGCGTCTTTTAATTTACTGCCTGCAGTCATCATCCGCAGTGATTTTGGAGCCCAAAAAAATAAAGTCTGTCACTGTTTCTACTGTTTCCCCATCTATTTCCCATGAAGTAATGGCACCAGATGCCATGATCTTTGTTTTCTGAATGCAGAACTTCAAGCCAACCTTTTCACTCTCCTCTTTCACTTTCATCAAGAGTCTCTTTAGTTCCTCTTCACTTTCTGCCATAAGGGTGGTGTCATCTGCATATCTGAAGTCATTGATATTTTTCCCAGCAATTTTGATTCCAGCTTGTGTTTCTTCCAGCCCAGCGTTCCTCATGATGTACTCTGCATATAAGCTAAATAAGCAGGGTGACAATATACAGCCTTAACATACTCCTTTTCCTATTTGGAACCAGTCTGCTCTTCCATGTCCAGTTCTAATGGTTGCTTCCTGCTGACCTGCATACGGGTTTCTAAAGAGGCAGGTCAGGTGGTCTGGTATTCCCATCTCTTTCAGAATTTTCCACAGTTTATTGTGATCCACACAGTCAAAGGCTTTGACATAGTCAATGATGCAGAAACAGATGTTTTTCTGGAAGTCTCTTGCTTTCTCCATGATCCAGCAGATGTTGGCAATTTGATCTCTGGTTCCTCTGCCTTTTCTAAAACCCGCTTGAACATCTGGCAGTTCACGGTTCACATATTGCTGAAGCCTTGCTTGGAGAATTGTGAGCATGACTGTACTAGCATGTGAAATGAGTGCAACTGTGCAGTAGTTTGAGCATTCTTTGGCATTGCGTTTCTTTGGGATTGGAATGAAGACTGACCTTTTCCAGTCCTGTGGAATTTCTAAGTACTGATTTGCTTATTAATAGTTTTTTTATGTTATTGTTATTAAATCTGTGAGCAAGTGTGCAGTCACTTCTTAGTTTTGTTGTTCATATATGCAAACAAAGTGCCTTTATGAAGCACTTCTTAAGCAGCACACATATAGAAGGAGAGTGACTGACCCTTTGGTCATTCAGGTCATTGTGAAAGGAAAACTAGTTCTGGGATGCTGGGAAATAGTCCAGTCACATCAGAGATACCAAGTTGTGAGACCAAATTTTAGATTCTTTACCATCTGAGCTCCCAGGAAACACAGTAGTTTAGGAATAAAATGGAACTCTGATGATTTAGAAAAGTAATCATACCTGTGCAATTTTCTAAATAGGTCTTCTTTGGACATATGAGCCATATCTATATTAAAATTCCCCTAACAGTTATGTTTTATTTATTTTATATCACTGATAACAAGAAATACTTAATAATAATTGTTTAGAAAGCCCTACTTTTCATCTTCTTGTACCAGCGAGCTTAGGAAATGCAAAATAAGCATTGATCATATTTCTGAGGCCTTAATTGTAGTAGAGACATTCTCAAATGAACAAAATAAGCATAATTCAAAAAAAAGTGCACAATTTAGAGAATGTGAGAGAGTCACAAAAATCAATGAAATATCCCTGGATGATATGTGGTTCGAGGATGGGAATAAGATGATATTTGGTGATGAGGGCTGCCTTAAAAGATAGCACTGGCAGGAATGTTTATAGCTAAATAGAAATAACCCAACGATCATCTAAATGAACAATGGACCAATAAAATGTGTTATAGCCTGAAAATGAATTACTATTGTGTCAATTAATGAAACAAACTTATATGTTCAAGAATATAGATGAACATTGAAAACAGTATACTCAAGAAGCCTGACAGAATAAAAACACATACTACATGATTCTGTTTATATGCAAGGCCAAGAATAGGAAACCATGCCATATCAGAAAGGAGTGGTTTCCAGGGCTCAGGGAGGGAAGAAAGTGGAATGACAGCTAATAAGCTTGTTGTTTCTTATTGGAGTGATGAAAATATTCTGAAGTAGGTGATAACTGAGCAGTCTTGAAAATACACTAAAAGCTAAAGAACAGTATACATTAAAGAAGTGAACTTTATTTTATATGCCTTATAATTTAATAAAAAAGGTAATGCAAAGTATAATAATATTCCAAAATGAGACAGTAAAGGATAGTGTTTCAGAAGCAAAACGACCAATCAAAAGGAGCTGGAAATGATGGAGAGAGAAATTTTTTATTTTTGATTAGGTTTCCTCTTTGACTAGAGAAGGAGATAGTTTCAGGCTAACTGTGAAGCACACCACAAAGAAAATTTGCAGTTTTCATTCTACCATGAATCATTTTGCCGAAAATAGTGAAGCAAAAAAAACTTAGCCTTTGCTAATTTGTTCCTGAACTCATGTGGGGATATACAGAAGCAGAAATGTAGTTAAGGAAATGTTTGAATAACATCAAAGCCAAAGGACAGTAGCACAGGGATTTAAATCCCAATGAATCTGGTTAAATGAAAAGCCATCTGCCTATTGTTCAGCAAACCAAAATCTGCTTATTTCAGGTAAGTTCCTAGATCCTATCTTAAGAAATGTAAGAGAAAAGACTTAACTTTTTGATTAAAACAGGGAAAAAAACTGTGTAATTGAAGCACTTTATGCTTGGTTACTCACTAAAATCTTCATCTAATGGCTAGAAATAGAAATTTACCCAAGTGAATGTTTTCAAGCATCGAAAATACTTAATCCTAAGTGTTAGAGACTAGCCTCTCTATCATTGGAGTCTCTTCCATATGGTTTTCAAGAGGTGAAAAAAGTTATGTTACTACAGATCTACTCCCTGAGGTTAAAAAAAAAAAGTAAGACTCAGGAAAGAGCTGGTAGAAAATGACAAACCTTGTGGATGGCATCTAGATTTACATCAATCTTTCAAAAGTGTTTTTCTCAAATTCATTTTATTCTTGAAGAATAGAGGGCTATGCCTCTTTAATTTGTGTGCATGACTGCATTTTTTCTGAATATAAAAACACAATTGCAGAAGAAAAAAATATGTTCTGCCTTATGATTTTTTACAGATGTATAGAAGTGCATGGCAGTCCACTTCAGTACTCTGGCCTGGACGGAGGAGCCTGGAGGGCTGCAGTGCATGGGGTCACAAAGAGTCGGACATGACTGAGCGACTTCACTTTCACTTTTCACTTTCATGCATTGGAGAAGGAAATGGCAACCCACTCCAGTGTTCTTGCCTGGAGAATCCCAGGGACGGGGGAGCCTAGTGGGCTGCCATCTATGGGGTTGCACAGAGTCAGACATGACTGAAGTGACTTAGCAGCAGCAGCAGAAGCGTTACACATGAATGTGCCATTTATTTTTTTGATCAATTTCTCAAGAGTTTATACAAGATCTAAAAAGAATGGAAGGAGAGAATTGCTCCTCTGGGACTGAATTCATTTTCTTGGGAATTACTAATTACATTGTGAAAAAAGTGACCCTATTTACCATGGTTCTCCTTGTTTATCTCATCAATCTTCTGGCAAACCTTGGAATGATAACCCTGTTTAGGATGGACCCCCAGCTGCACACACCCATGTACCTTTTCCTCAGCCGCCTCTCCTTTCGTGACCTCTGCTATTCCACAGCCATCGGCCCTAAGATGCTGGTGGACCATTTGCCAAGAACAAGTCAGTCTCTTTCTGTGGCTGTGCTCTGCAAGTCTTGGTGCTGTATACATTCATAGACTGTGAGTGTCTCCTGCTGGCCTTGATGGACTATGATCGGTACAAGGCTGTCAGCAGCCCCTTGCTCTATGCGGTCAGCATGTCCAGCAGGGTGTTCCCCCTGCTTGTGGCCAGGGTTTACCTGGTGGGAATGGCAGATGCTCTGATACACACAACATTGGCATTCCACTTATGCTTCTGTGGGTCAAATGAGATTAACCACTTTTTTTGTGATGTTCCTCCTCTCCTATTGCTATCTTGCTCAGACACACAGGTCAATGAGTTAGTGATATTCACGAATTTTGGCTTCATTGAACTGAATACTATTTCAGGAGTCCTTGTCTCTTATTGTTATATTATCCTATCAGTCTTGAAGATACACTCAGCTGAGGGGAGGTTCAAAGCTTTCTCTACCTGCACCTGCCACCTAACTGCTGTGTCAGTTTTCCAGGGAACTACGCTCTTCATGTATTTCAGACCAAGTTCTTCCTGTTCTCCAGATCAAGACAAAATAACCTCACTGTTTTACACCCTTGTGATTCCCATGTTGCTGCTGCTGCTGCTGCTGCTAAGTCGCTTCAGTCGTGTCTGACTCTGTGCGACCCCATAGACAGCAGCCCACCAGGCGCTCCCCCGTCCCTGGGATTCTCCAGGCAAGAACACTGAAGTGGATTGCCATTTCCTTCTCCAATGCAGGAAGGTGAAAAGTCAAAGTGAAGTCGCTCAGTCGTGTCTTGACTCTTTAGCGACCCCATGGACTGCAGGCTACCGGGCTCCCCCATCCATGGGAGTTTCCAGGCAAGAGTACTGGAGTGGGGTGCCATTGCCTTCTCCAAAATATTTATGTTAGGTGTATGTGAATAAACATGCATCCACACAGATAAAGTGACAGATGGTTTATTAAAATTATATGGTAGAATACATGACAAACATAATTTTTCAATTTCTTAAAGTAGTATTACACTTAATCTCAATCTTAAATCTATTACTGTTCCTCTCACATGTCATGTTTAATTATCTTTCCAGAATTTGTACATGGCATTTAGTTTAAAAGAAAAACATTTCTGATTTTTCCATTATGCTAATTTTTGTTTAGTTTTTATTCAAACATTGTTTCAATTATGCTGAGACTTATTGTGCATTTACTCAGTGATCTTTGAGCATGTAGATTCTTTATATACTATAGTGCATTCTGCAGTTTAAATACTACTAAAAATAAGCTAAAACAAATAACATATTAACTAAGTGGTCAAGTATCTCATTATAACCTCAAATTCATCATGAAATAATACATACAGAGCTATAATTCCAAAGCAAAAATATCTAAATATAGTCCAAAATAAAATAATCTTTGAATAGAGATATTCAGTCAAATCTAAATAAGACTCAATTTGAGAAGTGAAAGGATAGTACATAGAGGATTTGGCAGTTATTCAGGTTGTGAAATATACAAGCCCATGTTTATTAGAAAAAGTCATATTTGCTATAACATAGAAGAACCGTGAAGGCAACATACTAAGTGAAATAATCCATAGAGAGGAAGATAAGTACTGCATGATCTTACATATAGATAAGAGTCTAAAAGGTAAAACAGAGCATCTCCCTGGCAGTCCAGTGAATAGGACTTGGTGCTTTCAATGCCCAGGCCTGGGTTTGATCCCTGGTCAGCGAACTAAGATCCTTGTAAGCATTGTGGTGCAGCCAAAGTAAATAAATAAATTTCACAGAAGTGGAGAGTAGATTGGTTGTTGCTAAGGACTGAAAGATAGGAGAAAAGGGTGATGTTGGTCACAGTGCACAAATTTTCTATTATTTATTGAACAAGTTTAGGGGATTTAATCTACATGATGACTCCAGTTAACAATACTGGATTATAAACCTGAAATTTGCTAAAAGAGTAGATTTTAACTGTCCTCACCATATACACACTCAAAATGGTAACTATGTGAGGTTATGCATGTATTAATTAACCTTATTGTGATAATCATTTCACAAAGTATACATATACCACTTCATCACATTGTATACCTTGTAACTATATGTGGTATCTATGAATTATATTTGAGGTAGCTACATTTAAAAATGAGAAGGAAAGAAGTCTAAAGATTAGATTATAAAGCCCTATGGAAGGTATAGAAAGAGACTTGTTAAGATGCAATATTGTGTTTTTGTTATCAACTATCAATTCTTCTGCACTTCGTCCAAGTTGACTTTCCTTCCTTCTCTCTCACTTTCAGCCGTAAGTGCCCCTTTTTTGTCTCTTTGTGGTTCACAAACACCCACTTACCTAAAGCATTGTTTTATATCACACTGTTTGTGCTCATTCTTTGGTAAAGAACAAAGCATTCCATCCTTGTTAACCAAAGCACTGAAAGTTGCCTGAAGCATAAAATAAGCAAATATATATTAACCTAAAAACACTAGACAACCTTTTTTGGCTATTACTTATATTTCAGAAACACAAAATTAACTGAGAGCTTGCTAAGTGTCTTAAAAAATAAAGATATATATCACAATATGCAGGTGGATTCTTTACCAGCTGAGCCCCCAGGGAAGCCCTATATTTCACAATATAGTATAACTATTGTATGCATATAACAACAGTTTGGGGAAGGTGCAGAAATGGTTGTGGACAAAAAGTTAACAGACTTTTATGAAGACATACATATTTATTAATTGCACTAGATATAAGAAATTATAAATTCTTGATATTTGTTGCTTCATATACCTTGAATCTGGTTTCCTGAAGACTAAAGCACAGAAAGTGAGGATACAAACATATATTTGAAATACCATAAAGTACTGAAGAACACTTAGTTATCCATTAAAGGTGTAAGGTTAAAAGACCTCTGATAGTCTTAAATTTTTTAGATGTCATTGTAAAATATCCATATGTGAAAATATTTCAGAATGGAAATATAAAGCCTACAAAATTCCTTTGTTATTCAGAGTGGTATTTGTGAAACACTATAGCATGTTTAAAAGAGTTCTCATGGTGGAAACACCTTAGAATAACTGTATAATATAAAAGGTTGACATTTTCTACTCCTGGTATATTTTATCAGTTCAGCCAAATGTCTTTTGAATTGTTGCTTATGGGGAGAAACATGGCATAAAACATTGACTGGAATATATTAAAATCAAACAAAATAGGGAGTTGATGGATTGCCATTAATTAAGAGTTAATGAACACATTAATTAATCATTCTTCATGCTTATGATATATATTTATTTCAGCAACTAAAGATTGCATTGTAAATATTGGCTCATTTTATCAGATCTAGTGGAAATGATATAAAGAGAAGGGAATTTTAAGCCCATTAAATGGAATTCCAAAAATAGCACTGATTTAGATTAAAATTTTCTATGTGTATATTATAATCTAAAATGGCATTCCATAAACACAATAACTTCACTATGAGATTGTAGAAACTATTAATTTTTATTTTTAATTCTAAAAGTTTCTTGTAAAGGATTTATTCTATGTTTATGTAATGGATATAGTGCATACGTTCTAGAGTATCTCAGTACATTATTAATCTATTTAACTAAAAGTGCCTCCTTGCTTGTAGAACAACACTGTCTTTATCCACCCACTGGCTCTCCCTTCATTTTCACAGCACCTGGGGCTATAAAATGCTTCAGTACCATACCACACAATGAAATCCATGTCATAATAGGCTTGAAGAACAGACAACAGTATTTTGAAGAAGAGTGTCTGGGTAGTATGTGTCTGCCTAAAATTGTTTTAGTGTCTGCGAAGCACCAAGAAAACTCTAAAGGTATATCCTTTCTCTCACTTGCTTAATGTGCGGAATACACTTTCTCTTTAAGAGATGTTTTACAGTTATTTAAGATCTCCATTTTTAATGAAACACAAATCCCATTGGAAGATTTTTTTCCCCCTTAGGTTACCCAGCTTGTAAAAACAATGTAGTTACTCACACTCAGTTAAATTTTTAGGTGGGGGAATATTGAAAGGATGTTAATCTACATGTGTTTGAGGAGCCGCCCTGTTAAAAAGCTAAGCTGGGTTCTGGCTGAACAAAATAGTTGTTGCAGCAAATAGTTGCATCCCAGAAGACAGGGATTCCTGAGGGAAAAATAGTTAGAGCTTCCTTGGTGGCTCAGACAGTAAAGAATTTTCCTGTAATACAGGAGACCCAGGTTTGATCCCTGAGTCAGGAAGATCCCCTGGAGAAGGGAATGACAACCCACTCCATTATTCTTGCCTGGAGAATCCCATGGACAGATGAGCCTGGCAAATAGAGTCTACAGGGTAGCAAAGAGTCAGACACAACTGAGTGACTCACCACCATAATTAGGTGACCAAGAACAGTTCACATACACTATATATGTAACAGAGAAGTGGATGATAGTAGAATTCTTCTGAAACATAAATGAATCAATTTCTTGATTTTCCTGGGAAAACATTAGCAATTAGTTTTGGTTGAACTTTGCTGGAGAAGACTCTTGAGAGTCCCTTGGCCTGCAAGGAGATCCAACCAGTCTATTCTAAAGGAGATCAATCCTGGGTGTTCTTTGGAAGGACTGATGCTAAAGCTGAAACTCCAATACTTTGGCCACCTCATGCGAAGAGTTGACTCACTGGAAAAGACTCTGATGCTGGGAAGGATTGGGGCAGGAGGAGAAGGGGACGACAGAGAATGAGATGGCTGGATGGCATCACCGACTCGATGGACATGAGTTTTAGTGAACTCCGGGAGTTGGTGATGGACAGAGAGGCCTGGCGTGCTGTGATTCATGGGGTTGCAAAGAGTCGGACATGACTGAGAGACTGAAATGAACTGAACTGAACTTTGCCTCACTGATAGCTCCACAGGAATACAATTGGTATTTCAGTGTTGAGATCCTCACAACCAAGAATAACAATGACATATAGAAAGGTATCAAAAGTTGCCATTAACAATCACATTTCCAAAAAAAACCCAGAAAAATTAATCACATTTCCAAAATTAAATATGAAATAATTATAGGGATTTAAACTAAATGATTTCCTGGATTTGTAGAAGATAAAAGTAAAAAAAAACAAACAAATGAAAAGAACAAAGAAAAACACCCAAAGAGATAAGAAAGCCTGTCCCTGCTAATTCCCAAATGAGATTTCTGATGAATTAGGGAATTTGTTATGCTCAGTATATGAATTTCAGTCCATTTGACATTTGTGTTATGTTATTGTGTTGTGGCTTTACCCTCATTGCCTTAATAACTAATGGTTCTGAGCAAACTCTCATGCATTAACTCCTTGCTTATGTATCTTCTTTTTGAAGTCTTTTTTTTCCCCCAATGATGAAAGCTATTAATATATTGTGGATACAAGTTCTTTGTCATATGTATGGTTTTGAAATACTTCTCTCTGATTATATTTATTTTTTGCTGTGAGTGAGTGAAAGTTCCTCAGTCATGTCTGAATCTTTGTGACCCATAACTGTAGCCCCCCAAGCTCCCCATTCCCTTCTACAGGGGATTTTTAGACCCAGAGATCAGACCCAGCTCTCCCACATTGCAGAGATTTCTTTACCATCTGTGTCACCAGGGAAGACCAATCTTTTGCTACATAAACGCTATTCCAAAATTCAGTTCGGTTCAGTTGCTCAATCCTGTCTGACTCTTTAGGACTCCATGGACTGCAGCACACCAGACTTCCTTGTCCATCACCAACTCCCAATGCTTGCTCAAACTCATGTCCATCGAGTGATGTCATCCAACCATCTCATCCTCTATAGTCCCCTTCTCCCCCTGCCTTTAATCTTTCCCAGCATCACAGTCTTTTCCAATGAGTCAGTTCTTTGCAGGGTGGCCAAACTATTGGACCTTCACTTCAGCATCAATCCTCCCAATGATTGATAACCTTTAGGATGGACTGGTTGGATCTCCTTGCAGTGCAAGGGACTCTCAAGAGTCTTCTCCAACATCACAGCTCAAAAGCATCAATTCTTTGGTGCTCAGCTTTCTTTATAGTCCAACTCTCACATCCATACATGACAAGTTCAATACCTGGGTTGGAAGATTCCCTGGAGGAGGAAATAGCAACCTACTCCAGTATTCTTACCTGGAAAATTCCATGCAGAGAGGATTCTGGCAGACTACAGTTCATGGGTTCATAAACTGTAGGACATGACTAAGCACACACACATACAGGTACAAAGAGCTATAAGCTCTTGATATTTGACTATTTCATCTGTTTTTGTTTTTGTTTCTTGAAGGCTTGAGCTAAATCTTTTTGTTTAGGAAGTGTGGATGTGGTCATATATTTGAAAAGCCTTACAAGACTGAAAGACATTCTTAATTATCTATTAAAATTATAAAGCTAAAAGCCACTGATGTTTTAGGTTTTCAAATTGCCCTATAAAATATCCTTATGTGAAAACAGTCTAGATATAAGTAAAGTCTAAGAAAAGCCTCTGTTACTCAGGGAGGCCTTTGTTAGACATTACGAAATTCTAGGCAAAGATTGCATGGTGAATAAAAACCTACAGAAAATTCTTGTTTTAGATGTAAAACTTCAAAAGTCTATCTCTAATGTATTTCATTGATTCATGCAAATGCTTTTGGAATTGCTGCTTATGAGCAGAAATATCACAGAAAAACATTATTCAGTTCAGTTCAGTTCAGTTCAGTCGCTCACTCGTGTCCGACTCGTTGCGACCCCATGAAACACAGCACGCCAGGCCTCCTTGTCCATCACCAACTCCCGGAGTTCACTCAAACTCATGTCCATCGCGTCAGTGATGCCATCCAGCCATCTCATTCTCTTTCATCCCCGTCTCCTCCCACCCCCAATCCCTCCTACCATCAGACTCTTTTCCAGTGAGTCAACTTGTTGCATGAGGTGGCCAAAGTATTGGAGTTTCAGCTTTAGCATCAGTCCTTCCAATGAACACCCAGGATTGATCTCCCTTAGAATGGACTGGTTGGATCTCCTTGCAGTCCAAGAGACTCTCAAGAGTCTTCTCCAGCACCACAGTTCAAAAGCATCAATTCTTCGGCGATCGGCCTTCTTCACAGTCCAACTCTCACATCCATACATGACCACGGGAAAAACCATAGCCTTGACTAGACGGACCTTATTTGGCAAAGTAATGACTCTGCTTTTTAATATACTGTCTAGGTTGGTCATAACTTTCCTTCCAAGGAGTAAGCGGCTTTTAATTTCCTGGCTTCAGTTAGCATCTCCAGTGATTTTGGAGCCCCCCAAAATAAAATCTGACACTTTTTCCACTGTTTCCCCATCTATTTCCCATGAAGTGATGGGACCAGATGCCATGATCTTCGTTTTCTGAATGTTGAGCTTCAAGCCAACCTTTTCACTCTCCTCTTTCACTTTCATCAAGAGGCTTTTGTGTTCCTCTTCACTTTCTGCCATAAGGGTGGTGTCATCTGTATATCTGAGGTTATTGATATTTCTCCCAGCAATCTTGATTCCAGCTTGTGCTTCTTCCAACCCATTACTATTAAATTATATTAAATTCCAAGCAAAGTGGAATGTCAATATATTGCCATGTATAACCAACTTTCATCTATATGATGTAAATTTATTACAGTATTTAAAGCCTGATTTCATCTAAAATTGGCCCATTATATTAGATCTACTTTGTGGTATAAAAAAGAGAAAAAATAAGCAAATTAAATGGAAGGCCAACAATAGAATTGACTGACTGATTCTGTTTTCCCAGAATTTGCATGGTTGAATAACAAATTATGGGAAAATTATTTTAGGAATCAATAACTAAAATAAAAAAATACGCAAGAATGTATACTAACTCTTCTATCTTTAGATTTTGCAAAATAAGGAATCTACACTAAAGACTTTGGTGTGCTTTAGCCTGTCTGTTTCAGTCTCATCACTACACTCCCCTTCTTATGTCAGTTCTGTTTCATATACCCACCAATGACTGATTTTAAAATGTCATCGTACAACTACAGTGTTATCAATGACAGTGTGTAGTAGGCTAAATTGTGTTTGTGTACTCAGTCAAGTGAAAGAGGAAAGTGAAAAGGTTGGCTTGAAGCTCAATTTTCAGAAAACAAAGAACATGGCATCTGGTCCCATCACTTCATGGGAAATAGATGGGGAAACAGTGGAAAAAGTGTCAGACTTTATTTTTTTGGGCTCCAAAATCACTTCGGATGCTGATTGCAGCCATGAAATTAAAAGACGCTTACTCCTTGAAAGGAAAGTTATGACCAACCTAGACAGTATATTAAAAAGCAGAGACATTAGTTTGCCAACAAAGATCCATCTAGTCAAGGCTATGGTTTTTCCCGTGGTCATGTATGGATGTGAGAGTTGGACTGTGAAGAAGGCTGATTGCTGAAGAATTGATGCTTTTGAACTGTGGTGCTGGAGAAGACTCTTGAGAGTCTCTTGGACTGCAAGGAGATCCAACCAGTCCATTCTAAAGGAGATCAATCCTGGGTGTTCATTGGAAGGACTGATGCTAAAGCTGAAACTCCAATACTTCGGCCACCTCATGCGACGCATTGACTCACTGGAAAAGACTCTGATGCTGGGAAGGATTGGGGGCAGGAGGAGAAGGAAACGACAGAGAATAAGATGGCTGGATTACATCATCGACTCGATGGACATGATTTTGAATGAACTCCGGGAGTTGGTGATGGACAGGGAGGCCTGGCATGCTGTGACTCATGGGTCGCAAAAAGTGGGACACGAATGAGCGACTGAACTGAACTGAACTGAACTGACTCAGTCACTCAGTTGTGTCTGACTCTTTTGGCACCATGAACTATATCCTGCCAGGCTCATCTATTCTTGAACCTTTCCTGGTAAGAATACTGGAGTAGGTTGCCATTTTCTCCTCCAACCTCTCCTAGGGGTTGAACCTGTGTCTCTTGTGTCTCCTACATCGACAGGCATATTCTTTACCACTGTGCACCTAGTTAGTGGACTAATACTACAGTCAAGTTCCTGTATCTTGATCCCTTAAACCTTGCCCCTGAAATGTGTGTGTGTGTTTAGTTGCTCAGTCGTGTTTGACTCTTAGTGCCCCCGTGGAGCCTGCCAGGCTCCTCTACCCATGGAATTCTCTAGGCAAGAATACTGGAGTGACATGCCACTTCCTCCTCTTCCTTCCTCCTTTTCTGACAGGGTCCTTCTTATACCCCACCAATGAAAAATTCTCTGAAGTGATGGTCACGTAAGTCAGAGGTCTGGAAGCTGGTGGTCTCACACCTTTGAGAAGATAGGCACCAGTGAGAAAACAGCATGCTGTTTGGGCAGTTTGGTCAGTCTCACGGATCACTGTGATTTTATTCTTTGTTTGTGAAGTCGACATAATGAGCCATCTTATCAAGGAGTCCCAAATTTATTTCTACATCTGGATTCTTATTTTTATCATTTTCTCCTCTTAGACATGAGACATCACATCACGATTTTACTCTTTCTCTTCTTTTACAGTCCAAACTTCACACTAATACCCTGTCCCCAAACTTGCCGACCTGTTCAGAACTGGAAATCTGACCTGTTGTTTATTCAATACCTCAAACCCGACCCTGGCCAGTACGTGGCCAAACCCTGTTGGATCTGCTTATCCATCTCGTCTCCCAGAGGATCGGCACTCCCCATTTCTAACTTTCAGTCCATGTTTAATGCATCTTTTTTCAAAATATCTTCAGGACAGCTTACAAGCCTTTACCAACTGAACTACCCATGAGCTACTTCTAACTCACTCAGATTATCAAAAACTTTGACCCCACACAAATCCCCTCGGCCCACATTTCAGCCTTTTCTCATCTTACCCCCATGATGCCCCTGTCCCGCAAGAAGCAGTTACAGAAGACTGACCTTCAGCCCTTATCCTAAATCAAAAAGGCTGGAATGATAGGGCCCACATGGGGTCTCCTTGATAAGATGGCTCATTATGTCGACTTCGCAAACAAAGAATAAAATCACAGTGATCTGTTAGGCTGACCAAACTGCCCAAACGGCACGCTGTTTACTTACTGGTGCCTATCTTCTCAAAGGTGTGAGACCACCAGCTTCCAGACCTCTGACTTACGTGACCATCACTTCAGAGAATTTTTCATTGATGGGGTATAAGAAGGACCCTGTCAGAAAAAGAGGATGCTGGTTCTCCTTAAGAGCCAGTCACCCTCTCTTTTCCTTCTAATAAATTTCCCTTTTCTTGCCAGACTTCCCAGCATGCTTCTTTTTCTCTACACTCGCCTTACAATTATCACACAAAAATTATACAAAATATCATACTACTAGGGAATTACAGATTAAAGTCATGAGATATCACACCACACCGATTTGGACTGCTAAACTCCATACATATGACAATATCAACCGCTAGAGGGTGAAGAACAACAGGAACGTTCCCTCACTGCTCAGAGGATGCATGTGCAGCCACTGTGTAAGACAGTTGGGCAGTTTTTTCAAAGCTAAAAAGTCTCACCTTGGGGTCCAACAATCATGCTTTCTGTATTTAGTCAACTGCTTTGAAAATCTAACTTCAAATTCAAGCAGAGATGCAATTATGCACATCAACACTATCCATAATAGCTAAAAGCTTGAGGAAATCAGTATATCCTTCAAAAGATGAACGTATAAGCAAAATGGGTTACATCCATGTCAAGGCAAGTAGAATATGCTACCCCAAAATATGCCTCTCTGATATAAGGATTATTTCAGTCGAGGATTATTTCACTAAAAAGGAAAAAGAATCTCAGAATTTCTGCTCAGAAAACTGAGCAGAGATTGTCCTTTTGTGATGTACTTTTACAATAGAGAAATCTTCATATTTAAGGGCTGTCCTTCTTTGCACAGAAACAGAAAGATGATTAAATCTCACATAGAGATTTGATGGTGGAGGAGTTCTGATTTCAATCTGCAAACAATCATATACTTCTTTTCTGTGTTTTGCATGATGAACTGCCAAAACTGACTTCCCCCATTCCCCAAGGTCTTTCTTTTGTTTTCCCTAAAATGGTATTTAAGGTGATGGCTTTGGACACTTCAGGGAGTGATTCAGTTTTCCTGGGTAACTTTTCTATATATAGGCGGTATATATGTTATTAAACTGTTTTATCTCCTGATAATCTTTTTTTGTTTGTTTGTTTTTCTTTCTTTCTTTCTTTTTTTTTTTTTTACAGGAGAAGTCTTGACTAATAACCTACAAGTGTAGAGGAAAAATTGTTTTTCCTCCCATACACAACAATAGGATACTATTCAGCAATAGAAAGGAATGAGCCATGAATCAATGGAAAGACAAAGATAAATCATATCTGACATGTTTATTGTTCAGCCACTCAGTCATGTCCAACTCTTTTTGATCCCATGGACTGCAGCACACTAGGCTTCCCTGTCCATCACTATTTTCCAGAGCTTTCTCAAACTTATATCCATTGAATCGGTGATGCCATCCAACCATCTTGTCCTCTGTTGTCCCCTTCTTCTGCCTTCTATTTTCCCCAACATCAGGGTCTTTTCTAATGAGTCAGTTATTCACATCAGGTGGCCAAAGTATTGGAGCTTCAGCTTCATCATCAGGCCTTCCAATGGATATTCAGGGTTGACTTCCTTTAGGACTGACTGGTTTGATCTCCTTGCAGTCCAAGGGACTCTCAAGAGTCTTCTCCAACACCACAGTTCAAAAGCATCAATTCTTTGGTGCTCAATTTTCTTTATGGTCAAACTCTCACATCCATACTTCACTTTTGGAAAAACCATGGCTTTGGCTTGATGGACATTTGTCTGCAAAGTAATATCTGTGCTTTTTAATATGTTCCCTAGGTTAGTCATAGCTTTTCTTCCAAGGAGCAATCATTTTTTTAATGTCATGTTTCCACTCACCTACCACAGTGATTTTGGAGCCCAAGAAAGTTAAGTCTGTCACTGTCTCTATTGTTTCCCCATCTATTTGCCATGAAGTGATGGTACCAGATGCCATTATCTTAGTTTTTTGAATGTTGAGCTTTAGGCCAGCTTTTTCACTCTCCTCTTTCACCTCCATCAAGAGGCTCTTTAGTTCTTCTTTGCTTTCTGCCATAAGGTTGGTGTCATCCGCATATCTGAGGTTATTGACATTTCTCCCAGCAGTCTTGATTTCACTTTGTGCTTCATCTAGCCTGGCATCTTGCATGATGTTTTCTGCATATTAAGTTACATAAGCGGGGTGACGATATACAGCCTTGAGGTACTTTTTTCTCAATTTGGAGCCAGTCTATTGTTCCATGTCTGGTTCTAACTGTTGCTTCTTGACTTGCATACAGGTTTCTCAGGAGGCAGGTAAGGTGGTCTTGTATTCCCATCTCTTCAAGAATTTTCCAGTTTGTTGTTATCCACACACTTAGCAACTTTAGCGTGGTCAATGAAGCAGATGTATTTCTGGAGGTCTCTTGTTTTTTCTATGATTCAGCAGAAGTTGGCAATTTGATCTCTGGTTCCTCTGCCTTTTCTAAATCCAGCTTGGACATCTGGAATTTCTCAGTTCATGTACTGTTGAAGCCTGGCTTGGAGAATTTAGAGCCTTACTTTGCTAGTTTGTGAAATCAGTGTAATTGTGTGATAGTTTGAACATTTTTTGGCCTTGTTTTTCTTTGGGATTGAAGAGCAAACTCACCTCTTCCAGCCCTGTGGCCACTGCTGAATGAGTAGGGATGAATTATCTCTCTATGACCTGAACAAAGGTGCTTTTGTTTACAGTCAAGCAGAAGGGCAGTGTCCATACTGTTAAGTATGATTATAAAAACAGAAACAACAAAGAACAAGTGAAAGAAGCAGTTTCCAACATGGAGTCAGAATTGGCTTTCTCCCTGCAACAAACAGACTCTGTAGATTATATGGATCACATATAAACTATGCGCTTTATTTTGTGGAGTTCTTCCCAAGGTTCAGTAGCTAACACATGTCATCTGGAAAGGAACAATAAATGGATCAATGGCAAGTGGTGGGCACCAGGTTCCTCACTGTGGGAGCAGGAAGTTACAGATGAACAAGGGGGAGGGCCTCTGCCCTTACAGTCGTGGATCTCTGCTTCCTGGGAGGATGATGTGGGGAGTTGACTGGCCTAGGGAACCACACAGATCTTTACACTGGGAAGGCCCTGCTGCCATAGGTACAGGGCCATCTTTCCACCCACACCTGCTACAAACACTCATTCCTCCATGATCTCCCATGTACAGCTTTTAAGACATTCTCCCCCAGGCAGATAAAGGACTGTGAGGGTCCAAGTTACCCGTAACCTGTCCTAGTGAGGTAGAACTTGCTAGGCAGTCAGTGTAGAAGTCAGAGCCTCAGTTATCTTACTAATTTCAATTTTAATTCTCTCACATAAACGCTTTTGGCTCCACTAGTCTAAAGCTGCATTTGTTCCAGTTTCGAGACATTCAGAGGAATGCCTCCCTAGTCTGGAGGGTCATAAAACATTCAGACCCAGGACTAGACAATCATTACCTGCTGTTCACTTTATCAAGGAGAAAAACTCCAGGTAGAAAATTAGCTCCTAAACATACATCTAACCCCTAAATAATGGTCTGAGGTCTTTAGAAATGGTTGAGGGATGGTGTTGCAATGTCTGGGAAAACTGAGAAACTGGAGGACCAGAGAAACCCATAAAAATGACAAACTGGACATTGCAACATTTAAACTGATTGGTCAGAAAATATATACATCTGGCCCAAGTCAGGATGGCATCACTGACTCAATGTACATGAGTTTGCGCAAACTCCAGTAGACAGTGAAGACCAGGGAAACCTGGAGTGCTGCAATCCGTGGGGTCACAGAGTCTGACACCACTGAGTGACCGAACAACAACAAAGCAAAAATACTAGGAATGTTCAGGCCTGCTCACTGTTCATCTTCTTTGTTTTCAGAAAAAGGAAAGAAAAAACAAAACAGAACACTCATTCCTCGCTTTTTATTTTTTTCTATTCACTGCAACACCCATACCCAGAAGCAGCCCCACCTTCCCTGGCAGCTGAGCCCAGACACCCAGGGCCTCCCACTTCCCTTCTGCTCCAGCGATTGTCAGCTCATCCCCCAGAGCCTTTGGCCAGTAATTCCCCTCTACAGCCACAGCCCTGGCCCAAGCCTGATCCCTCCATCAGGACCTTCAAAACTCCCTGCCCCCATGGTGCATCTCACACCCCGTCTCAATGTGTTCTGAGACATAAACCAGACCATGACTCTCTCCCACCTGTAATCCCCATAGGTTTTCTCCCTTTGGTTGGAGTGTCTTGTCCTGTCCTCATGAGGCTGCTGGCTCCTGGGTTCCCGAACACTGAGCACCTCAGCAGGACGCAGCACAAAACCCTAGAACGGGGCTGGGACTTCTGCTGCCTGATCAAAGAGAGCAGAGAAGGGTTCGCCAGCTGGGACACAAGCACTGCAAAAGTGGCCTCTCCCTCGGCCATTACATCACTCCTATGGGACTTGAGGGAATGAGGGGCTGAGGCACGTGCTAGCTCATTCCTAAGCAGGACAGTATAGGCTCATTCGTATCCCCCAAAATTCACATGCTGAACCTCTAGCCCACAGGACCCCAGGATGCGGCTGTATTTGGAAATGGAATTTTCAAAGAGCTGAGCAAGGTAAAATGCTGTCACTATGGTGGATGCTAAAATCCTAAATGATTATGCATTAAAGTGCTGCACTTAATATGTCAGCAAGTTTGGAAAATTCAGTAGTGGCCACAGGAAAGAAAAAGGTCAGTTTTCTTTCCAACCTCAAATAAGGGCAATGGCAGAGAATGTTCAAAGTAAAAGTGTTAGTCTTTCACTTGTTTCCTACTCTTTGCAACCCCATGGACTGTAGCTTGCCAGGCTCTTCTGTCCATGAAATTCTACAGGCAAGAATATTGGAGTGGGTAGCCATGCCCTTCTCCAGTAGATCTTACCAATACAGGGATCAAACTCAAGTCTCCTGCATTGCAGGTGGATTCTTTACTGTCTGAGCCACCAGGGAAGCCACATGAATGTTCAAACTACTGTACGATTGTGCTCATTTCACATGCTTTTAAGGTTTTGCTCAAAATCCTTCAAGTTAGGCTTCAGCAGTACATGAACCGAGAAATTCCAGATGTACAAGCTGAGTTTAGGAAAGGCAGAGAAACTAGAGGTCAAATTGCCAACATTTGTTGGATCATAGAAAAAGCAAGAGTATTCCAGAAAAACACCTACTTCTGTTTCATTGAGTATGAGAAACTCTTTGACCCTGTGGATCACAACAAACTGTGGAAAATTCTTAAAGAGATTGGAATACCAGACCAAATTTCCTGTCTCCTGAGAAACTTGTATGCAGGTCAGGAAGCAACAGTCAGAACAGGATATGGAACAATAGACGGGTTTCAAGTTGAGAAAGGAGTTTGCCAAGGTTGTATATTGTCACCCTGCTTATTTAACTTACATACAGTGTACATCATGCGAAATGCTGGATTGGATGAATCACAAGCTGGAATCAAGGTTTCCAGAAGAAATATCAACAACCTCAGTCCACAGGGTTGCAAAAAGTTGAACATGACTTAGTGACTGAAACAATAACCCTAACCCATACCTGAATCCTAACCTGCACCCATAACTTGACCCCTGTAGTAACCGGTTAACCTAACACCTAATTCCTAATATATTTTCCCTAAAACCTAACACATGATCCCTAAAACCTAGTCATTAATCTCAAAAGCCTAATCCCTAAACGATACCATAAAACCTAACCTATAATCTTAACCCAAACACACAAATATTTATCCATTAAAACCAAAAAAGGAAAAATAAACAAACAAACAAACCCCAAACTATAAAGCCAAAACCATAATTCACACTAGCTTCTGTGTTGGTCTCAAAAACACCTGGCAATTCCCACTTAAGGGTCTTGCATTTCTTAATCCCTCCTTCTGGATTACTCCTTCCATAACTCTTCACAGTTTATTCTTCACTCCCTTAGTGTAAATGTAAATGGCTTCCCTGGTGGCTCAGTTGGTAAAGACTCTGCCTGCAATGCAGGAGACACAGGTTCGATCCCTGAGTTGGGAAGGTTCCCTGGAGAAGGGAAAGGCAACCGACTCCAGTATTCTTGCCTGGAAAATTCCATGGACAGAGGAGTTTTGTGGGCTACAGTCCATGGGATCTCAAACAGTCAAACATAACTTAGCAACTAACTAGTATAAATGTAACTTTTCAACATGGACTAACACTGACACTCCTGCCCCTCCCTATCCTCTGCATTCCTATCTTCTGCTTTCAGTTCAGTTCAGTTCAGTTCAGTCGCTCAGTCGTGTCCGACTCTCATGTATGGATGTGAGAGTTGGACTGTGAAGAAAGCTGATTGCCGAAGAACTGATGCTTTTGAACTGTGGTGTTGGAGAAGACTCTTGAGAGTCCCTTATACTGCAAGGAGATCCAACCAGTCCATTCTAAAGGAGATCAATCCTGGATGTTCATTGGACGGACTGATGCTAAAGCTGAAACTGCAATACTTTGGCCACCTCATGCGACGAGTTGACTCACTGGAAAAGACTCTGATGCTGGGAAAGGTTGGGGGCGGGTGGAGAAGGGGACGACGGAGAATGAGATGGCTGGATGCCATCACCGACTCTGTGGACATGAGTTTGAGTGTACTCCGGGAGTTGGTGATGGACAGGGAGGCCTGGCGTGCTGTGATTCATGGGGTCGTGGAGAGTTACTGCCTAGTATTTATGGATATTCTAGTGTAACTATAGACATCACCTGCTGTAGCTATGGTTTGCTGTCTGTCTGCCATTGTTTGAGTGTTGGCTTAGATAGACTTAGCCTAATTTGGTCACTGATTCATCCCAATCACCTAAGACAGTGCCTTGCGCATGAACACTCATTGATTACATCCCCTCTGACCACAGCTATCTCCTCTGCAGCACTCTCACCCCACCCCTCCCCCTCCATCAAGATCCTCAGGCCCCAGGGGCCTTCCTCTTTCAGGGGGTGATGTATTGCTTAGATTCTGAAGGTCATCTGAAGCCCAGCTCTACCAACCAGATACAGGAGTCAATGTTTGTGAGCCTTAGTTTCCTCATCTGAGAAAGAAAGCTAATAACTGCACTTGAACAACTTCAGATGGCTGTGATGATTGAATGAATCAAGCATGTAAACCACTTAGGAGAGTGCTGAGCACAGGATAAGAGATCAGTAAAGGTCAGCATTATAAGTCTTCTTTTCATCTCACCTGCTTCAATATACATCAAGGAGCTCACTGCATCATTGGCCAGGATTTGCAGCTCTTCTTAGCCAATGTCTTTCCAGCCCTCTCGCCTAGTACATGATAAAATATTCAACAGACTAGGGAGAAGGAACTTCCTCAAACTGATCAAGGGCATCTACAAAACCCCACAGCTGGCATCATTCAGTTCAGTTCAGTTCAGTCGCTCAGTCTTGTCTGACTCTTTGCGACCTCACGAATCACAGCACACCAGGCCTCCCTGTCCATCCCCAACTCCCGGAGTTCACTCAACTTATGTCCATTGAGTTGGTGATCCCATCAAGCCATCTCATCTTCTGTCGTCCCCGTCTCCTCCCACCCCCAATCCCTCCCAGCATCAGAGTCTTTTCCAGTGAGTCAAAAGTATTGGAGCTTCAGCTTTAGCATCAGCCCTCCAAATGAACACCCAGGATTGATCTCCTCTAGAATGGACTGGTTGGATCTCTTTGTAGTCTAAGGGACTCTCAAGAGTCTTCTCCAATACCACAGTTCAAAAGCGTCAATTCTTCGGCGATCAGCTTTCTTCACAGTCCAACTCTCACATCCATACATGACCACTGGAAAAACCATAGCCTTGACTAGATGGACCTTTGTTGGCAAAGTAATGTCTCTGCTTTTGAATATGCTATCTAGGTTGGTCACAATTTTCCTTCCAAGGAGTAAGCGTCTTTTAATTTCATGGCTGCAATCAGCATCCACATCATACCTAATGGCAAATGAATGCATGCTGTGCCCCTGAGATCAGGGACAAGACAAGAATATCCACTCTTGCCAGTTCTCTCAGTACTGCACTGAAGACCTGAATCAGGGCAATTAGGTAAGAAAGTTGAATAAAAGGACCACAGACTGGAAAGGGAAACAGAAAATGCTTATTCACAGATGACATGATCTTATATATTGAAAATACAAAGGAATCCACTAAAAAAAAAAAAAATGGGACTAAGAAATGAGTTCACCAAGGTGCAGAATAAAAAGCCTTATTGTTTTTTCTGTGCTCTGAAATGGGTTGTGTTGCCCCAAAATCATATATCAACTCCCTAACTTCCAAATATACTATCAAGCAAATAGGATGCTTTGTGAAGTGACTGAGATTAATGAGATCATAAGAGTGGCACTCTGACCCAATATGAATAGAACTGTTGTCATTATAAAACAGAAAGAGGTGCTAGAGACCCATCTCTCTCACTTCAAAATGTTTAGTACACAGTGAGAGAATGGCCATCTGAAAGCCAGGAAGAGAAATCTCACCAGGAACTGAACTCTGTCAGAACCTTAATCTTGGACTTTCCAACCTCCAGAATTGTGAGAAAATAAAAATTTCTGTTGTGTAAGTGGCCCAGTCTGCACTATTTTGTTATGAGGGCCCAAGCAGACAAAGACAACTTGCAAAGAAAAATCAGAAAATACAATTTAAAAAATTTCCATTCATGACAGCATCAAAAAAGAATTAAGTGCTTAGCAGTAAATTCAAAAAGGAGCAAAAACTATACTCTTAAAACTACAAAACTGTGTTGAAAGAAATTAAGTATGTAAACATATGGAAAACATGTCCAAAGTTCACATACCAGAATGCTTAATATGCTAAGATGGCAATACTCCCCAAAGATACTTCCAGATTTACATAATCCTATTAAAATTCCACAATACTTCTTTGTAGAATTGACAACCTGATTTGTATAATTCATGTGCAAATACAAAGGACTAGAATTTCCCAACATGAAAAGGGAAATGAAGTAGGAAGATTAGTATTTTCCAATACGAAGATGTACTACAAAGGGACAGTAGTCAAGACAGTGTGGCATGGCAGAAAATAGAAAACCTACTGATGGAATGGACTTGAGAGTACAAAAATACACACACATACCTGTCTATGCTGAACAGTTTTTCACAAAGCTGCCAAAACAATTCAATGAGAAAAGCTGAGAGCATTTACACATGGATGCTGGTACAAAGGGATAACAAGTCACCAACCAAGAAAAGAAGGAAGGAGGGAGGAAGGAAAGAGAGAAATAGGAGGAAGGGGAAAGGAAAGGGAAGGAATGGAAAGGAAAGGAAAACAAAAGAAGAGAAAAGAAAAAAAGTTATTTTACTCTGAATCACTTACACAGAGTAATATATACAAAATATCTCACCAATCTAAATATAGGAGCAAAAACAAGAAACCTATACAAGAAAACAGGGGTAAATACTCACGATAACAATTCTGCAAAGAATTTTTATATGAAACCAAAAGCACAAACAGTAAAGCTCTAACCACTATTACAGCCCCAACTGTACCTTGACCCCAACCTCAACCCAAATATAAGCCAGAGCCCTACCACAAACCTGATGCTTAATCTTAACCCTAATCCTAACTCTAAACTTAACTTTAACCCAAAGCCAAACTGCGATCTGAATCTTAACCCTAGCCCCAAGCCCAAACCCAAAGCTGGGCCCCTAACTCAAAACCCAAACCATCTACTGACATGAACACTTCTGCTGTGCAGTCTGCTGAACATTTAGCCCTTTAGAGCAAAGGTAACTGTGAGAAGCTCTCCTGTTTGTCTTTACCTTCAGGAGGTATCTAAGTCTGGGGAACTTAATTTTGGCCCCCTTTATTTTGGCCCCCTTTATTTTTTAATCTGCAAATCAGAGCCCAAGTTCACTTGTATGGGCAACAGTCCTCAGGACAAAAACAAATCTCTTAGGTGTTGTGAGACTCTGTTTATCTCTCTATTCCTACTGTATCTTAAATGTAGGTAAGTAATTGTTGTAAGATTTGAAGACATTTCTGAATTGACATGCAAATGTGAAGAATTTTATTTATTTTTATAACTAAACATGAAATGTCTCTAACATACCAAAGTATATAGCACACATTATATTATAGCTTATATTATATCATAGCATATATTTCATACCTTAGTGTTGGCGTTAGCTTACACTCAAAACTAACCAGTGTTTCTTTGTGAAATTATCAATTTCTGTACTTTTATGATTTAATAATGTTTCCTATGTTATAAAACGTTCTACATTCCATATGTGCTACTGTTTTATAAAGTTTTAAATCTTATATACATGACATCATAATCTAAACCTTCTTAGCTCAGTTCAGTGGGAGCTAACCTGCTTTAACTCAAGTCATTGAAAAACAAGCTACTCTGTACTTATGCACATTACTCCAGTGGTGAGAATACTATGGAGTGGTCATATGATCATTTAATTCAGAAAGAGAAAATTCTGCTCCTTGTTTTGATGTAATTTATTCTGGAAATTCTATTTTCATTTTTAATCAGTAAGAAAGGACAGATGCTCGGGTAACATGATGCAATATAGTTACCAAAGCTCTACAGTTGCCAATTGTTTCCGCTCACAGAAAATAAATAAACAGTGAGAACAAGGGAGGCTGGGGTCTGGATTGAGGACTAAGTAGACAACAGGATGAAGCAGAAAATCAAAACCAATGATGAAAGCAGACACACCATCAGAGAACTCCAACGACAAGGAAAAATTACACAGAACTGTTCTTTTACAAATACTCAGAAAGAAATCACGCATGAAACCACAGAGAAATCGTCAAAGAATTTTAAATATCAACTACTTAGCTGATGATGCAAATTATAAAAATAATGTGTCAAAAGACCACAAAATGAACTAGTTACCACTTCATATGCCGCTAAAGTGATTCACAGTGAATTTAATTATATGCTGACTAACAATGCAGCTAACATGAAATGGGTGGTAACAGAGAAAAGTGATAACACAAGTGCAGTCACAAAGCAGAGTGTTGTGCACGTGATTTCATGGGGTAAACAGCAACGCACTCACAAAACCTAAGCTAAACACGCAAGAAAGCTGGAACATGTGCTTTAGAGCCACACACTCTGTCACCAAAAGCCCTAGGTTGTCATCCCGTTTTTAGACTCGGAAGAGCGAGGCAGCCCGACTTCTTCCCTGGGGCCGTGGGGCACCGGGCTTTTAACCTGGTTTCACACGCAGAGCTGGACTGAGTGCGTGACCAGGCCCATCAGCAAGCAGACCAGTTTAGATTCTTGGTTTTGTTCCCACCGCATGCCCTGCACCCTGCAGCCAGGCATCCCCAGTGGAAAATGTGCTGCATGGTTTTCACACGCCATGAGAGCTGCCTATGGTTACATTCACGAAGCTGTCTGCTCCCTGAGAACAGAAACTTCCCTGCAGCTGCTGTGCCCAGCACAGGCCAGGCCCAATGTTACAGAGGCAGGCTCTGGCTGAGTTCATGATGACATGCTAAGCCGGTGGTCCAAATATCAAGACTAATTTGTCACTGTGCCATTATGGAATGATTAAAGACTGCTGCTGCTGCTGTTGCTAAGTCGCTTCAGTCTTGTGGGGCTCTGTGTGACCCCACGGACAGAAGCCCACCAGGCTCCCCCATCCCTGGGATTCTGAAGGCAAGAACACTGGAGTGGGTTGCCATTTCCTTCTCCGATTAAAGACTAGGCAATTTTATAAATCTTAGACCTCTGAGCATAGTAAATGTACTTGATTTTCTTCTGGGTAGAAAGAGAAAAATCAAAGAAAGAAAACCAGTGTGCTGCGGGAGGGACGCGGCAGGGAGGAGGCAGACACATACCCCAGTCATGATGCTCAGCTGCTCTACCTCCCGCGCTGGGCTGTGCTGCCTCCTTCGGGGTGCGGAGCACCCACTGCTGGGCAGGGAGGAGCCGGCAAGCAAGGAGGCGGGATACCAGTGGAGGGAGCTCACTGATCTAAAAGGAAGAGGTTGTCTAAGCTCCCTCTGCCCTCCCTGCTCTAAATCTCCTTGGCCCACTGCTCCGTGTTCTCCTTCTCTTCTTGGACCAACATAAAATAGAATAAAACTCATCACCTGCTTTTGTCAGCAGAGGACGGTGTCTGGAAAACACATTTGGGCTGGCATTCTGTGTCACGATTAGCAAATTCCAGGAACATTTGCTCAATTAACATCTCTCAGGTTCGACTTTCCCTCTTTTGAATATTCTCAAACTTAGAATAACTTAATATTGAGTCTTACAAAGTGACCCCTGATCATTCACATTTGATTTCACTTATTTACTCCAACATTCTGATGGGGCCTGGGTGGCAACTCTCTCCCTATGAGGAGATAACTGAAGTTGACAAACTTGAACCTTCCCTGCTCTCAGGGCAGAGATGCACGTCCCAATCCACTGGGAATCGGGAACTCTGTATAATCAAAAGAGCAATTCACGAACAAGCTGGAGTTTCTAAACACAAGTCTCCAGACCAGATGAAATGCTGAGTTGATCCTTTTTTTTTTAAGGTTGTATATGTACAAATGCATCACTTGATGAAGTTCTCAACCAGCTTTGTTTGAGTTTCTGGATTCATGTCAACGTGCTGCATTAAACTAGAATTCACGGTTACTGCTATTCTCCCCTAATGTGTAGTGGATGATTTAATATAGTAGTTTAAATACTCAATTATGCAAATAAAATTATTTTCATATTAAAATACGAGATTCTTATAGGTCGTAATCTCTCCACTTTCACTTCTACATACGCATCCTGAAAGTTTTTCACTGTTGCTAACAAGTTGATGGACAGAATTTACCATTTACATCAAGTCAACTTGTTGCCTAAGGAAAAATAACTTTACCTGACAACTTGCTATAAAAATAAGAATATTAATATATAACCGTTACATATTTCCTGCAGGGATGAGGAAAGACAATCTTTCTGAGCTCGTCTGTGCTCAAACACGGTGAGGGTGTGATTGCCTGTGTGGGGTTTGGGGGTCCGTGGTCCCCCTGGAACCTGCCCTCAGATCCCAGCGCGGGGCATGCACCTGCTCTGCTTTCTCCTTGGAACCCCACCTCCCCTCCGGCCTGCTCCCGCTCTGACCTCCATCTCCCTCATGAAGTCCGTGGATCATAGTCTCCCATCTGCCCGGAACACTGTCCGCACCGCTCTCAGTGCTTCTGAGGCGCCTCAGGCAACCCGCAAAAAAAGTCCTCAGAGCACAGTTTGGAGCTGAGCCGCCATGGGGTTTCCCAAACAAAAGCAGAGATGAGCATGTCACCAGACTCTGAAGCTCAGCACAGATGCTCAGGCCCTGATCACTAAGACCTGGGCCTGCGGGTGTCAGGCGCTCACTCAGGAGGGGCCTGCTAAGAGGCGGGCGGCCCTGCCTTGACTGTGAACCACCTGCATAGCAGAACCGCCCGGGCTTTGCTCAGTCTTGTCTCTGCAAATAGGGTGGCGCCTACATGTGCAGGAGTCCCTAACCCAGGAGACAGAGCCCTCCTCCGAGGACAGGACACCCCATATGTCTGCAGAGCAGCCAGGGCCAACCACCAGCTCAGCCTGCTCGGGTTCACACGCTGCGCTGCTTGACGGTTTTGTGAGGAAAACTGCTGTACAGGAGATGGAAGTCTGAAATCTCCCCGAGCCACACCTGTCTTCCCTCCCGTCTCCCCTTCCTCCTGACAGAACCACTGCTTTCTCTGCTCCACTTCTACCCAAGGGCCTGGGGCCAGAGCACACTTGGGAATTGGGTGGGGTGTATGACAGTCCCGCTAGGGACTGCGAACCCTTGCAGGTCTTCTGAGGGCCACAGAGGCCTCCGGATTGGTCACCCCCCACCAATCATCACCTCCCAGGTCCGTCGCGGAGTGCAGCCTCCATCTCTCTCCCCCTCCTCCTAGACAAGGTGACCAATTCCTCTGGGAAGTCCTGCCAAATACGCTGAGCCTACCCTGCCCATGAGCCAGGTTTTCAGGACACCCTCCCTCCTGAGCCAGCATAGTGCCCCCACTCAGCCCACACTGCCCTCAAGCCCCACTCCGAGGCCCCGCCTGCGCTGCTAAGTCACTGCCGGGACCCCTGAGAGCTGCCTCCTGGAGACATGTCTCCCTCGCACCAGCTGCTGCGGCCCACCATCTTCAGAGCACAGCGGCCCCTCCTTCCCCATGGCAGCTTCCTCTTCTCGTCTCTCGCTCTCACTGACACACAGGGGACTGGTGACCAGGCCCCAGACTTCTCAATCTGAACCCCCCAACCTTGCCAGGCCTTCGGGTCCCAGCACCAGGGCCCTCCTCGTTACCCAAACCCCCAAGAGCAGGAGGCCGTGTCCACCTCCCCTTCCTCCACTGTCTATGCAGTCCTCCTCACACTCACCTCATCCACCCTGGGAACAGGGGTTCTCCACCTCTGACAGCACCAGCCCCTCACCCTGGATGAGCTCGGCCAGCAAGTCCGGCCATGCCCTCTATCTGTTCTGCAGGCCACACGCTCACCTTGAACTCCACCTGGTGTGATTTTGGACACAGGGCAAGTTTCTGTCTCTGCCTTTGTCTCAAATGATATCCCCTTACTCTAGAAGAAGGCTGGGTGGGGACCCTGGACCGCGAGGATCTCCTAAGCACACAAATGCAGAAATATGCGTATGGGCTCCAAACGGTCTCCTAAATCAGGATTCAAGCAGCAGTTGATTTCCTACAGATGAATGAATGTCACCAGTTAAGCACTTTAATAACCTTTGCTAAAGTTCATCTCTCACTTGTAACCATTTTCCGTGAAGAAGACAAAGAAACATTTAAATACTTAATAAGAATTACTGCGCCTACAACAATGAGTAAGGAAAAATCAGGATGCTCAGTAATCTGCTCATCTCATTCACAAGCCTGGTGATTCCTCCCACCACAGTCAACGGCAAGTCATGTCTCAGTCTCCATTCACATGAAAAAGACTACAGGTCATTAACCTCTGTGACTCTTAAGAAACATCAGTGTCACAGTCTGTCAGGCCCCTCAAATGAATACACCCAAATAGCAACTGGTCGGCCCCCACTTCCAAACCTCAGCCTGTGCTTTTGAATTTTGTCAATACCGTGACCACCACTCTCCCAGGTACTAAGTTCGACCCTAAGGAACGATGCTTGTCTCCTCCTTCTCGCTGGCCATGAAGCTACAGGCTCTTTGAGGTGCAACCATGAGCGACACCCAGTCATATATCCACACACCAGACAGGCCCTTGTCACACTCGACAGCCCTGAGGGGAGCTGCACGGGGGAGCGGGCTACCCTTTGTGGAGGGGAGCCCCTTGTAGCCTCGTCTGGTCCAGTTCAGCTCTCAGGGTTTCCAGGTTTAGAAGCAGCTGGTCCTATGAAACAGCAAATGACACAGCCTGCACCGCTTGCTTTCTGGGTGTAAAATCACTTGCACCAAAATGTACATAATAGGTTACATGAGTAGTTATCAACTCTGAACATTTTAATTCTGAGAAATATTCTCTAAGTCCCATAGCAAATATAAACACTTGGAACAATATAAACCTTATAAACCATAATAAATAAGAAGTTCCATCTCAGGTGTAGAAAAGCTTCTGGAGGAAACATGGCAAGTCATTAACAACAATGACGTCTGTAGAGGGAAGCTGGACTTGGGGCGGGGGTTCAGGTGGGGGGCCAGGACTCACTCTATTGCCCTCGCTCCTCCCATTGCCTTAAACTGTCTCCATGGAGCTCACCTGCATTCTGGGGCATTCCTCACATTCACTCCTCTACACCCCACTTCACTTCCTCGCGGGGTAAAACAAGTCAAATGGGTCAAGTTTCCGAGTCACTCGACTCAACCTGGCAGCTCTGTGCTGTTGGCCAGGGCAGTCACTCACCTTGTGCAGCCCCTGAGCACACAAGACAGGCCGGTGCAAAGCTCGATGTGGAAATCACACAGAAGGTTTCAAGTCTCGCGGTGAAAAAAGGACGTCAAGTAGCCCGTTCGTTTTTAGGAAATTTTAGATTGTGTATGTGGCTCGTATTATCTTTCTGACGGACAGCACTGTCCATGTGAAAGGCTCACACTTTGTCTCAGCTTTCGGGTGAACCCAGAAAGGACTACTCAGAATTCTGAACCACACACAACAGCCACACACTCTAAATCCACCTATAGTGCAAACACATTCAATGTTCAAAACCAGAAATGGTATACACGATACAGCAGTTAACTAGCCATAAAGAAAATGTAACTCGACTTCCGCTAAGCATCTGCAGTGACTGTAACGACGAACCCAGCTCAATTCAGCTCTTAACAAATTTCTAAAGTATTTAGAGATTTAAGTACCTTGTCATTTTGCATTTCTTCGAATTGCTTTTACGCATTTTCAACTTCCCATAGCAGAGAATTCTGAAAAAGGTACAAACAGCACTTTAGTGTCAGCTCTTACAGATGCTGCATGGACCGTGGAATGGTTACACTTCTGTCTGAAAGCCTAAAGCACCTCGGGAGGAGGGGCGGACCTCGCGCCCAGAGTGAAGTGCTGGTTGACAACTTTTAATACTAACTTGTACACAGACAATCTCTTCCTTCCCCAACTGATCTTCTAGATACAAGGAGGCCAGGTCCCTGGGGTAAGTTAAACTGCTTTATACTTGCTTTCAGCTTTTGCAGTTCAGTGGTCACTCAGGAAGCTGGCACGGGTTTCATATGCCGAATTCAAACCTGAGACAAAACTATCCCCACAGGTCAGGGTGAAGTGAGGGTACTGCCCTAGTGGTCTCTAGTGAGGTGTGTGTGACATCTTGGATTTGTGGGGGAAAAATGTGCCACAGAACTTGTAGTGATCACTGGTCTCTCTCAGACAAGCGATACCCAAGTACCAACCTCAGGGAAGATTCTGGGCCTCGTTTTTAGGGCACTGGTGCAGCAGGGACAGGTTTTCAGTGAACCTGAACCAGAGTGTTGCCCATTGAGCTGGTCTGATGGAAGTTTTCAGACATTTTCCAAAGCAAATGAAAAAAGGGAAGGCTGGAGTTGGAATATGAGAATGCTTGCTTTTAGCTGATTCAATCTTTCTATCACATTATTTAAAAGATCCTGAACTAAACTTATTGATTTGACTGTGTTGGGCCTTAGCTGCATCACGTGGGATTCCTTTGTCGTGGTTGCTACGTGGCATGTGGGATCTTAGCTCCCCAACCAGGGATCGAACCTGCGTCCCTGACCTTGCAAGGCAGACTCTCAGACACTGGACTGCCTGCAAAGCCCCAGAAATAAACTTCTAAGAAAGAAACGAAGGGGTGAGGGTGGACCGAGAACAAAGTTCGAGCACGGCGGCTGCTAACACTGGGGCCATCGGGGGATCTGGCTCACTGATGCTTTCTGTAAGGGTTGTGGGCACACGTCTATGTCTGTTCCTTTACACACTGCCTGTGGATGCTGTCACGCTTATTGACTAGCATGAAATGCTGCTACTCAATTATTCATAACGAGTAAAGACATTCACTCTGGGGCCCTCTATGGGAACAGTTTTCCAACTCCTGTCCTGGAGCTTTTCCCCACACACAGACCAGGCCGGGATAGGCCGCGCCAGATGTGCCTCTTTGTAAAGGGGCCCTGGGGCTGGCTCAGATAAAGCTGAAGCCTCTCATCTGATTCGGACACAAGCTTACCCATGGTATCTGATAAGACTTTATTGTGTTATTCCTTCACTTCTCCTTGCCTTGCCTAAAACAGGAAAAACAAAAACTCATAAACTTCAAGAGCAAAGTACGGTCCTTCTTTTAAAAGCACTGGGGAGCCGCGACATGAGCAGCCTGTGCCCTGGTTCCCGAGACGGTCCCCTCCCACGGCCACCTCTGGTGGGCTCTTGAGCATCACCAGAGCAGACGGGCAGGTGCAGAGGGAGTCAGGGACTTCATTTGTCAAAGGTCACTCCCGGGTGGCCAAAGTATTAAAGCTTCAGCCTCAGCATCAGTCCTTCCAATGAATATTCAGGAGTGATTTCCTTTAGGATTGATTGGTTTGATCTCCATGCAGTCCAGGGGACTCTCAAAGAGTCTTTTCCAACACCTCAGTTCAAAAGCATCAATTCTTTAGTGCTCAGCCTTCTTTACGGTCCAACTCTCACATCCGTACGTGACTAATGGAAAATCCATTTCTTTAAGTAGGTGGACCTTTGACGGCAAAATAGTGATCTTAGTTTTTTTTTTGATGTTCAGTTTCAAGCCATCTTTTTCACTCTCTTTCACCTTCATCAAGAGACTCTTCATCAAGCTCCTCGTCGCTTTTTGCCATAAGGGTAGTGTCATCTGCATATCTGAGGTTATTGATATTTCTCCTGATAATCCTGATTCTAGCTTTTGCTTCATCCAGTCCAGCATTTCTCATGACGCACTCTGGATATAAGTTAAATAAGGAGGATGATAATATACAGCCTTGACTTACTCCTTTCCCGATTTTGAACCAGTCTGTTGTTCCATGTCCAGTTCTAACTGTTGCTTCTTGACCTGCATACAGACTTCTCAGGAGGCAGGTCAGATGGTCTGGTATTCCCATCTCTCGATGAATTTTCCACAGTTTTTTGTGATACACACAGTCAAAGGCTGTGGTGTACTCAGTTATGCAGAAGTAGATACTTTTTGGGAACTCTCTTGCTTCTTCCATGATCCAACGTATGTTGGCAATTTGATCTCTGATTCCTCTGCCTTTTCTAAATTCACCTTGAACATCTGGAAGTTCACAGTTCACGTACTATTGAAACCTGCCTTGGAGAATTTTGAGCATTATTTTGCTACTGTGTGAGATGAGTGCAATTGTGCGATAGTTTGAGCATTCTTTGGCATTGCCTTTCTTTGGGATTGGAATGAAAACTGAGCTTTTCCAGTACTCTGGCCACTGCTGAGTTTTCCAAATTTGCTAGCATATGGAGTACAGCACTTTCACAGCATCATCTTTTAGGATTTGAAATAGGTCAACTGGAATTCCATCACCTCCAATAGCTTTGTTCGTAGTGATGCTACCTAAGGCCCTCTTGACTTCACATTCCAGGATGTTGGGCTCTAGGTGAGTGATCACATCATCATGATTATCTGGGTCTTGAAGATCTATTTTGCATAGTTCTGTGTTTTCTTGCCACCTCTTCCTAATATCTTCTGATTAGGTCCATACCATTTCTGTTAAGTACATACCATTTCTGTCCTTTATTGTGCCTATCTTTGCAGGAAAATTTCTCTTGTGTCTCTAATTTTCTTGGAGAGATCTTTAGTCTTTTCCAGTCTATTGCTTTCCTCTATTTATTTGCATTGATCACTGAGGAAGTCTTTCTTATCTCTCCTTGCTATTCTTTGGAACTCTGCATTCAAATGGGTATATCTTTCCTTTTTTCCTTTGCCTTTCACTTCTCTTCTTTTCACAGCTATTTGTGTGGCCTCCTCAGACAGCCATTTTGCCTATTTGCTTTTCTTTTTTTGGGGGGATGGTCTTGATTACTGCTTCCTGTACAATGTCACCAACTTCCATCCATAGTTCATCAGGCACTCTGTCTGTCAGAACTAGTCCCTTAAATCTATTTCTCATTTCCACTATATAATTGTAAGGAATTTGATTTAGGTCATACCTGAATGGTCTAGTGGTTTTCCCGACTTTCTTCAGTTGAAGTCTGAATTTGGCAATAAGGAGCTCATGATCTGAGCCACAGTCAGCTCCCGGTCTTGCTTTTGCTAACTGTATAGAACTTCTCCATCTTTGGCTGCAAAGAGTATAATCTATCTGATTTTGATATTGACCATCTGGTGATGTCCATGTGTAGAGTCTTCTCTTATGTTGTTGGAAGAGGGTGTTTGCTATGACCTGTGCGTTCTCTTGGCAGAACTCTGTTAGCCTTTGCCCTGCTTCATTCTGTACTCCAAGGCCAAATCTGCCAGTTACTCCGGCTATATCTTGACAAATTAAGGTGCGTGAGTGCAAAGTCACTTCATTCATGTCCCACTCTGTGCGACCCTATGTGCTGTAGCCTGCCAGGCTCCCCTGTCCATGGTATTCTCCAGGCAAGATCAGTGGAGTGGATTGCCATGCCCTCCCTCCAGGGGATCTTCCTGACCCAGATAGTGGCACCTGCCAAGCTGCACAGATTAGGAGGGTCATATGTATTTTCATTTTGTAATCTATGGCTCTGTACTATTAAAAGACTCTTACTTCTTGGAGGTTCTCTTCAGTATTGAAATGTTGCTGCGATGAGCTGTGACAGATGCCAGGATTCTTGGCCTCTGGAGTAAAGGAATTCGATCCGGGGCCAGTGATGAGGCTTGATCGCTCAGAGCTTTTTATGTAATAAAGTTTTATTAAAGTATAAAAGAGATAGAGAAAGCTTCTGATATAGACATTAGAAGGGGACAGCAAGAGTGCCCCATTTCTAGTTTCTAGCAAGGAGTTATATATGTATCAGCAAGGTGCTAATTAGAGAAAAGAAACACCTCAAAGCTGAGAGCGCTGCACCAGGCACCTCACCTACAACATGCATTTTGAGATAGCGTGGCACAAGGTGAGTTATGCCTGGCCATAAAACAGTTGACAGGAATCTTAAAGAAAGGCAGATTTCCAAGCAAATACATAGTCTTTTGACATATTAACACAGCTTAAGGAAGACATTTCCATGAAAAAAACGCATTGGTAAGTGCTAGATTTGAGATCAAGCTAAGTTCAGGGAGAACCAGGTATTGTCATGACAACACAGAATTATGAAAGAAAAAAGGAATAAAAAAAGTCCACCAACTGCAGTTTTATTTTCTCCTGCCACTTGGGCACCTCTCACCTGCCTACAGAGGGTATTAACACTCTGAGTACATGTACGGCTTTTTGTGTTGCATCAGTGTGAATGGGGTTACCCAGCTTTCACTCTTAACAAATGACCTGAGTGAGAAACCAGAAAGAAAATAAGAGCAGAAATCCTGAAATGGGAGGCACCTAACAAGTCAAGAGTCTTTGGAATAGTGTTTTATGTAGTGTAACTCCGTGAGTTGGTGATGGACAGGGAGGCCTGGCGTGTTGTGATGCATGGGGTTGCGGAGAGTCGGACACGACTGAGCGACTGAACTGAACTGAACTGATCTGAGCCAATAATGAAACTTGTAACAGTAGTGGCCTGGATTCTTCCAAAAAAGTGATAATAATCCTGGCTTTAAAATCTGTCTTATCTCCTGGTAGGCTTTATCACACCTCATCACTGGACATGGCTTTTTTCCCTCAGGCTTTCCTAGGTGTTCTTGCTCATTTTTCATGTGAAACTTAGAATCAGTTTATCCTGAATATCAGTCTGAATGGCTGTTAATTAGGATTGCATTAGATGTTAGACTAATGAGAAGTGACATTTCTATGACATTCATTCTGATCATGAAGAACACTGTGTGTCTTCACGATGACCCAAGTGCTTGCATGTGTGTAGTTTCCTCCAGATGGCGTTGAAATTTCCTTTCTGTTCCCTCTGGAAACACTGGGCATCTACACTGGAGATGCGGCGTGAACACAGCAGACATAAATTCCTGCCCTCGGACTTTTGGCTACCTGAGATCATGAAGTTATTCCCCTGTGTCATCTACTGGTTTTTCTTTCCTTTCCCCTTAGGTTCACTATTCACTTGGAACTGACTTTTGTTGGACTGATTTTATTCCATCTAGATGGGCAGTTAATTAAGCTGCATTTACTTAAAGTCGACTTGCCTGCTCACTGGTACTGAGTCAGTGAGTGAATGGATGATAGTCTCTTAGTCGTGTCCGACTCTTCTCAGCCACCTGGACTGGACACTCCATGGAATTCTCTAGGCCAGAATCCTGGACTGGGTAGCCTATCCCTTCTCTAGCGGATCTTCCCAAGCCAGGAATCGAACTGGGGTCTCCTATATGGCACGCATATTATTTACCATCTGAGCTATCAGGGAAGTCACTGGTACTACTATTGTAATAAAGCAAGTACTCATGTATGGGTAGAACTAGACATATCTCAAAGACAGGATCAACTTTATTTTTCTTCAGTTCATGTCTGGAGCTGGTGGAAGGAAGGAGCCAAGAATGGAATCGTTGTTTGGGCCTGAGAAACAATAAGCGGTGACTACAGCTGGGGGTGGGGGTGGGGGGCACCTGGAGGAACAGAGTAGAGGCGAAAAGTCATGTCTGTGGGCCGTGCTGATACTGAGGCAGCTTTTAGACTTCAGAATGAAGATGGGAGGTAGGCAGGTGGAGACGAAAGTATCAAGTTATATCTCTGAGCAACATTCCCTTTACAAAATTAGTTCTCTGAAAGCAGAAAAGTATCAAGATCCTCCATGTAGTCAAAAATCTGTGTACACTTTACAGTCAGCCCTCTATAACCTCAGTTTAACTTCTGTGGATTCAAAAACCATGGGACATGCCATATTATGTATTTATTGAAAAAATACAGGTGTAAGTGGACCTGTGCAGTTCAAATCTGTGTTGTCTGAGGGTACCTGTGTGTGTAACGAATTTTATTTATCCACCGCCCACTGATGAACTTTTGGGGTGCATCTCCCTTTTGTCTGTTGTGAACGGTGCTGGTATGAATGTTGGTGTACAAGTATCTGTTGGAGTCCCTACTGGCAATTCTTTTGGATTTAGACCTAGGAGTTTTGCCAGCTCATATGTCAATTTTAACTTTTTGAGGAATGTGTGAACTGTTTCCACAGTGGCCACATCATCTTCCATTCTCCCCAGCAAGACACAGGGCTCCAGGTTTTCCACGTTCTTCCACCACCTGTTAATCCGGTGCAATCTTGTTATATTCTGCTGTTTCTGATCTTTACATTGAAGCTACCTTAGATGTGAGATAGTTTTTCATTGCGGTTTTAACTTGCATTTCTCTAGTGACAAATCACGTTAAGTATCGTTTCATGAGCTTAGTATAATCTACATGCAATAAAACTTAATTTAAGGGTATAGTTTTATGATTTCTGACAGATAAATACACCCACGTACAGCCACCACAGGCAAGATACAGAATGTTTCCATCACCACAAACCTTCTCTTGTCCTTTTCCCAGACACTGTGATCAACACCAGGCAGCCAGTGATTTGCTGGTTTTGAGAGATTAGATCTATTGTCTAGGATTTCCTAAAAACCGGATCATGTGTTTGCATTTGTGTCTGACTTCTTTTGTTTGGCATAATAGGTTTTCTGTTGTTGCTTTTTGTTTTTAAAGTTCCTTAATTTATTTCTAATAACCCTCAGGTCTTTTCCTGAAAAGGAAATGTCCCCATTTTTTTATAACATTTATCAGAAATATATGGATACTATTTTATTTTTTATGCTGTCTGTGGTATTCATATTTTTTAATTTTTTTTTTTTTATTTGGCCACTCTGGGCCTCAGTTGTGGTATGCGGGATACAGTTCCCTGACTACGAATCACATCTGGGCTCCCTGCTTTGGGAGCACAGAGTCGTAGCACGAGGACCACCTATTTGTTTTCTCTCTCTCTGTTTTTAATTGTGTTATAGTCATTTTACAATGTTACATTATTCTCTGCTGTACAAAGATGTGAATCATTTCTATGTATCCATATATCCACTCCCCTCTGAGCTTCCCACCCACCCCCTCATTCCTCTTCTTTAGGTCAATGGAGAGCACCAAGCTGAACTACGGATGCGACACGGCCGCTTTCCACTAGCTATCTGTTTTAGAGACCTGAGGATTATTAGAAATAAAGGAAATTTAAAAACAAACAAAAAGCAGCAACAGGGAACATATATCCCAGCAGTGTATATATGTCGATGTTAGTCTCTCAGGCTGTCCTCTCCTCTCCTTCCCCTGTTGTGTTCTCAAGTTCGTTCTCTGTGTCTCTGCCTCTATTGAGCTCTGGAGATGAGGTCATCAGTACCATTTTTCTATACATGCTGTGCTTAGTTGCTCAAACCTGTTCATTCTGTAGCCTGCAAGGCTCCTCTGGCAATGGACTGCACCTTTCAGGCTCCTCTGCCAAAGAATATTCTCCACAAGTATACCAGAGTGGGTTGCCATGCCCTTTTCAAGGGTATCTTCCCAAACCAGGGATCAAACTCAGGTTTCCCACATTGCAGGCAGATTCTTTACTGTCTGAGCCACAAGGGAAGCCCAACAATAGTAGAATGGGTAGCTTATCCTTTCTTAGGGGATATTGCCAACCCAGGAATTGAACCGGGGTCTCCTGCATTACAGGAGGATTCTTTACCAGCTCAGCTACCATGGAAGCCTATATACATATGTATAGATAGATAGATTGATAGATACGTATGGATTCGTGTATATGAATATATATCTATATGTATATATATACACATACACATATATATATGAATATAGAATATTTGTTTTTGTATTTCTGTCTTATTTCACTTTGACTGACCGTCCATTCACATCTCTTCAGAGGACCACTTTCATTTCTTTAATGGCTATATAATATTACAATGTATATATGCAGCACTTTTCCTTACCCATTTCTCTGTTGATGGACATTTAGGTTGATTTGATATTCTGCTGCTGCTGCTGCTGCTGCTGCTGCTAAGTCGCTTCAGTCATGTCCGATTCTGTGCAACCCCACAGACGGCAGCCCACCAGGCTCCTTTGTCCCTGGGATTCTCCAGGCAAGAATACTGGAGTGGGTTCCTATTTCCTTCTCCAATGCATGAAAGTGAAAAGTGAAAGTGAAGTAGTGGCTGACTCTTCCTGACCCCATGGACTGTAATCTACCAGGCTCCTCCGTCCATGGGATTTTCCAGGCAAAAGTACTGGAGTGGGTTGCCATTTCCGTCTCCAGATTCCATGTCCTAGTTATTGTAAATAGGGTTGCAATGAACATGAGCGTGCATATGTCTTTTTGAATTATGGCAGTCTCAGCAAACCCAGTGGCATTGCTGGGTGGTATGGCAGTTTTAGTTTCAGTTTTTAAGGAACCTGCATACTGCCCTCCGTAGCGGCTATATCAACTTACCTTCCCACCAACAGTGCAGCAGGGGTCTCTCTTCTCTACACCCTCTCCAGTATTGTTTGTAGATATTTTGATGATAGGTATTGTGACTGACGTGAGATAATGTCTCATTTGCAGTTTTGATTTGCATTTCTCTAACAGTGATAGAATAGTCAGTGATGTTGAGATTCTGTTGTGTTTGGTGTTCCATCTTATGACTTACTTATACATCAGTATACTTGAATAGATTCTGAGTGACCCTTTGTGCTCTATAAAGTGATACACTCAGACAAATGCATATTGACAGGTACCCATCCTAAACGATCACTTCCAGTTCCCTGCTCCATGATCTGCTTATCACCTATGTAGCTTTACCTTTCCAGTTCAGTTCAGTTCAGTCGCTCAGTCGTGTCCGACTCTCCGCGACCCCATGAATCACAGCACGCCAGGCCTCCCTGTCCATCACCAACTCCCGGAGTACACTCAAACTCATGTCCACAGAGTCGGTGATGCCATCCAGCCATCTCATTCTCCGTCGTCCCCTTCTCCTCCCGCCCCCAACCTTTCCCAGCATCAGAGTCTTTTCCAGTGAGTCAACTCGTCCCATGAGGTGGCCAAAGTATTGCAGTCTCAGCTTTAGCATCAGTCCCTCCAATGAACATCCAGGATTGATCTCCTTTAGGATGGACTGGTTGGATCTCCTTGCAGTATAAGGGACTCTCAAGACTCTTCTCCAACACCACAGTTCAAAAGCATCGATTCTTCGGCGATCAGCCTTCTTCACAGTCCAACCCTCACATCCATACATGACCACGGGAAAAACCATTGCCTTGACTAGACGGACCTTGGTTGGCAAAGTAATGTCTCTGCTTTTTAATATACTATCTAGGTTGGTCATAACTTTCCTTCCAAGGAGCAAGCGTCTTTTAATTTCATGGCTGCAATCGGCATCTGCAGTGATTTTGGAGCCCAAAAAAACAAAGTCTGACACTGTTTCCACTGCTTTTCCATCTATTTCCCATGAAGTGATGGGACCAGATGCCATGATCTTTGTTTTCTGAATGTTGAGCTTCAAACCAACCTTTTCACTCTCCTCTTTCACTTTCATCAAGAGGCTTTTGAGTTCCTCTTCACTTTCTGCCATAAGGGTGATGTCATCTGCATATCTGAGGTTATTGATATTTCTCCCAGCAATCTTGATTCCAGCTTGTGCTTCTTCCAGCCCAGCGTTCCTCATGATGTACTCTGCATATAAGTTAAATAAACAAGGTGACAATATACAACCTTGACGTACACCTTTTCCTATTTGGAACCAGTCTGTTGTTCCATGTCCAGTTCTAACTGTTGCTTCCTGACCTGCATACAGGTTTCTCAAGAGGCAGGTCAGGTGGTCTGGGATTCCCATTTCTTTCAGAATGTTCCACAGTTTATTGTGATCTACACAGTCAAAGGCTTTGGCATAGTCAATGAAGCAGAAATAGATGTTTTTCTGAAACTCTCTTGCTTTCTCCATGATCCAGCGGATGTTGGCTATTTGATCTCTGGTGCCTCTGCCTTTTCTAAAACCTGCTTGAAGATCTGGGAGTTCACGGTTTACATACAGCTGAAGCCTGGCTTGGAGAATTTTGAGCATGACTTTACTAGCATGTGAGATGAGTGAAATTGTGAGGTAGTTGGAGCATTCTTTGGCATTGCCTTTCTTTGGGATTGGAATGAAGACTGACCTCTTCCAGTCCTGTGGCCACTGCTGAGTTTTCCCAATCTGCTGGCATATTGAGTGCAGCACTTTCACAGCATCATCTTTCAAGACTTGAAATAGCTTAACTGGAATTCCATCACCTCCACTAGCTTTGTTCGTAGTGATGCTTTCTAAGGCCCACTTGACTTCACATTCCAAGATGTCTGGCTCTAGGTCAGTGATTACTTTATCGTGACTATCTTGGTCGTGAAGATATTTTTTGTACAGTTCTTCTGTGTATTCCTGCCACCTCTTCTTAATATCTTCTGCTTCTGTTAGGTCCATACCATTTCTGTCCTTTATCGAGCCCATCTTTGCATGAAATGTTCCCTTGGAATCTCTAATGTTCTTGAAGAGGTCTCTTGTTTTTCCTATTCTGTTGTTTTCCTCTATTTCTTTGCATTGATCGCTGAGGAAGTCTTTCTTATCTCTCCTTGCTATTCTTTGGAACTCTGCATTCAGATGCTTATATCTTTCCTTTTCTCCTTTGCTTTTCGCCTCTCTTCTTTTCACAGCTATTTGTAAGGCCTCCTCAGACAGCCATTTCGCTCTTTTGCATTTCTTTTCCATGGGGATGGTCTTGGTCCCTGTCTCCTGTACAATGTCACAAACCTCCGTCCAGAGATCATCAGGCACTCTATCAATCAGATCTAGTCCCTTAAATCTATTTCTCACTTCCACTGTATAATCATAAGGGATTCCAATACCCAGCTGTGGATGTGACCAGTGATAGAAGCAAGGTCCGGTGCTGTAAAGAGCAATATTGCATAGGAATCTGGAATGTTAGGTCCATGAATCAAGGCAAATTGGAAGTGGTCAAACAGGAGATGGCAAGAGTGAACATAGACATTCTAGGAATCAGTGAATTAAAATGGACTGGAATGGGTGAATTTAACTCGGATGACCATTATGTCTACTACTGTGGGCAGGAATCCCTTAGAAGAAATGGAGTAGCCATCATGGTCAACAAAAGAGTCCGAAATGCAGTACTTGGATGCAATCTTAAAAATGACAGGATGATTTCTGTTCGTTTCCAAGGCAAACCATTCAATATTACAGTAATCCAGGCCTATGCCCCAACCAGTAATGCTGAAGAAGCGGAAGTTAATCGGTTCTATGAAGACCTACAAGACCTTTTAGAACTAACACCCAAAAAAGATGTCCTTTTCATTATAGGAGACTGGAATGCAAAAGTAGGAAGTCAAGAAACACCTGGAGTAACTGGCAAATTTGACCTTGGAGCACGGAATGAAGCAGGGCAAAGGCTAATAGAGTTTTGTCAAGAGAACCCACTGGTCATAGCAAACACCCTCTTCCAACAACACAAGAGAAGACTCTACACACGGACATCACCAGATGGTCAACACCGAAATCACATTGATTATATTCTTTGCAACCAAAGATGGAGAAGCTGTATACAGTTAGCGAAAACAAGACCAGGAGCTGACTGTGGCTCAGATCATGAACTCCTTATTGCCAAATTCAGACTTAAATTGAAGAAAGTAGGGAAAACCACTAGACCATTCAGATATGACCTCAATCATATCCCTTACCTTTCCAAGAATGTCACAATGGGGTCATACTGGGTGCAGCCTTTCAACTGGATTCTTTCACTTAGCCATATGCATCTAAGACTTATCCCTGTCTTTCAAGGGCTGATGTTTCATTCCTTTCCACTGTTGAGTGTTATTCCTTTGCATGTATATACGAGGGAAATAAATTTCGCTCTCCCCTTCCAGGTGCCTGGTTGAGCCCTCCTGCTTCATCATTGAACACACATTATCAGGGGAAAAACAGTAGTTTAACGAACATGTATACCTTTTGCATAGAGAGGAGATGCCAAGGAAAATTGAGTCACTCCCTGAAATGACCCAAGACCTCATCTTAAATAGCTCTTCAGTCCCAAACAGAAGAAAGACCTTGAGGGGAAGGCAGAGGACATTTATGCAAGTTATCATGCAAAGCACAGTAAATAAACAGATGATTGTTTGCAGATTTAAGTCCTGACTTCTTCACAGATAAGTGTTCCTTCTTTGAGATGTAATTATCTTTCTCCTAGGTTCAAAGAGGGACACCTGTACAGATGAAGATTTCCCGAATAAATGTAAATGTACCTCACAGAAGGGCAACCTCAGTCTTCCCTGGTGAACTAGCTGCTAAGAATCTGCCTGCTAATGCGGTGGACACAGGTTCTACCCCTGATCCAGGAGGATCCCACACGCCTCAGCGCAGCTGAGCTCACGCACCATAACTGCTGAGCCAGTGCTCCAGAGCCGGGGAGCCCCAACCACTAAATGCATGCGCCACAACTCCTGAAGCCTCACACCCAGAGCCCGTGCTCCACAACAAGAGTAGAACCAGCTCTCCACAGCGAGAGAAAGCCCTCTCAAAGCAAGGAAGACACAGCATGGCCATAAGGAAATGAATAAATCTTAGAAAAGCATAGGGAGAAACCTCTACTCAGTTTTTATTATTTTAAATTAAACTAAAATAACTCATGTCAAACGGACATAATTTGGCGTGATGTGTTCTGGTCCCCTTGATATCCGTGTACACCAATTTGCTCGCACATTCATCTACTGAAAGGTATCCTGATCTCGTCAAGTTTGTAGCCACTGTGAATAGAACTGCTGTGCAAAATTGCATCTTCGTTTGCATTTGGACATAGCACTTCAGGGCAACTGCCTAAATACTGAAAGCATGACTGCTGGATCCCAAGGCGAGACCTGTTGAGGTTCGGGGAAAACTGCCAAACTGTCCCTCACGGGGGCTCTCAGGCTTCCCACCGGCAATGAGGAGTGGTTCCTGTTGTTCCTCACCCCCCAGCGGTTAGTATTATCTTATATTTGCAGTTCAGCAGTCCTGAGAGGTGTGGTGTGACACATCACGACTTTAATTTGTAACTCCCTGATTGGACATGACCGTGAGCCTATGTGCTATTTATTTTTAACAACTAGGGAATTTCTGACATGTGTTGCAAAGTGAGCGAAGTTTGAAGTCATATGCCAAGTGAATCAAGCTAAACAGAAATGGAAAATAATCTATGATTCCACCGTGAGGCGCACAGATTAGTACACTACAAACACAAAGCAGAATAAGGCTGCCAGGGCATAAGGGGCATTGGACCTGCTGGACTCGGACAAGGGCCAGTGGCCGTGCATGACGATGGTGGTGGTCAGGCAGTCAGTCAGTTCAGTCGCGTCTGACTCTCTGTGACCCCATGAATCGCAGCACGCCAGGCCTCCCTGTCCATCACCAACTCCTGGAGTTCACTCAAACTCATGTCCATTGAGTCGGTGATGCCATCCAACCATCTCATCCTCTGTCGTCCCCTTCTCCTCCTGCCTTCAACCTTTCCCAACATCAGGGTCTTTTCAGATGAGTCAGCTCTTCGCATCAGGTGGCCAAAAGATTGGAGTTTCAGCTTCAACATCAGTCCTTCCAGTGAACACCCAGGACTGATTTCCTTTAGGATGGACTAGTTGGATCTCCCTGCAGTCCAAGGGACTCTCAAGAGTCTTCTCCAACGCCACAGTTCAAAAGCATCAGTTTTTCTGCCCTCAGCATGAGACACAGGACATAGCCAACAGCAACACCTTCTCACACAGATTTCCAGTCAGCGCCGGTCAACTTTCTACACCCTTGGCTTCTCTCCTTTGGGTCTGAGAACTCAAGGCCTCATGAAATTGAGGTATTCTCCTTCTCAGAAAATGGAAACTTGCACACAGCCCCATGCCTCATTCTGCCAGCTAAGGCTATCAGCTCCTCTTACTGAAGAGCCATGTGTCACATGTGTCCTATAGAAGTCCTCAAATTAACAACAGTGCCAATGAGAAGACCTAGGTTGGGAGAGGGCTGAGCTTAATGAAATTATCACCAGATGCGCCAGACTGACAGCTGCTAAGGTGTGTGGCATCAACTTCCCACTGGCCTGACATCTTGGAGGTCATGTCCTCAAACTGGTGACAAGACACCTCTCAGGGACACTCTGGCAACATGATCAGCAGGTAGTGAGACCTGGAGGGAAAAGTGGAAGTGGACAGAAGGTGGATCATGCAGCAAGAGCAGATTCTCCGAGTTGCTGTGCTTGGCACGCGCTATGCTTAGTTGGTCAGTCATGTCCGACTCTTTGCGACCTGATGAACTGTAGCCCTCCAGGCTCCTTATCCATGGGGATTCTCCAGGCAAGAATATCGGAGTGGGGGATCTTCCCAACCCAGGGATCAAACCCACCTCTCCCACACTGCAGGCAGATTCTTTTACTGACCGAGCCTCCCCAGAAGAGAGATTGTAAATGGAACTGAGTAAAGGTCAGGTTATTTGACCAGAGACCAAGCCCTCGGCCTCTGAAAACTCTTGAATTTTTATTTGCTTTGCTCTCACTACTGTTTCTTGGCTTTCCAAGAACTTCAGAAGGTTAAGGGCTAGGGAGAGGAAAGGAGTGAATGATCAAGGAGAATTGGAGTTCTACAGCTAAACTACGATCCTGTCAGTTATAAAAAGACACCCAACTCAGGAGACATTCAGAGTTCGAACGTCGCCGAAGAAATCTTCATTTGCTTCTTCCAAGTTGCATACTGCACCCTCCTTAACTTTCAGTCTCTGAAATCTAAATTAATGGGGACATCTGCTTCTAGCAAATGCAGTCAGTGTTGTCTTGCCACCAGCAGTGTGCAATCACAAAATCAAAGGAAGAGAAAGAAGAGTAAAAAAAGGACAACACAGTACAGGTTCCAGAAACCAGACCCTTCCCCAAATCACCCCCTCTCCACACCCATCTTGCTTCCTCCCACGTGTCTCAATCTGCTGTCATAATTCAGCTGCAAATACATGTGTGTGCTCAATTGCTTCAGTCATGTCCGCCTCAGTGCGTCCCCAGGGACTGTAGCCCACCAGGCTCCTCTGTCCATGGGATTCGCCAGGCAAGAATACTGGGTGGGCTGTCTTGCCCTCCTCCAGGCGATCTTCCCGACCTAGGGCTCAAACTTTTATCCCTAGTCTTCTGTGTGTCCTCAATTGGCAGATGGGTTCTATATCACCTGAGTCACCTGGGAAGCACCCTGCTACAAATACATTTAACAGGAAATGCACTCCAGGCCTGTTTGGTCTGTCATCAATCAAAAACCACCAAGATTTGGTCAGAACTGAAAAATTCAAACAATAAAAAGTTGTAAAAACAAACTATACTCAAGGATTCTGTATGCCCCTGACCAGTTCAGCCACAGACGACTCAAAAGAGGAGAGTCTAACTCTTTCTGGGGAAAGGGGTGCCCCACTCTCAGCCTGATGGTCGTTAGGTCCCCCAACATGGCTTTTGCTCTAGGCCAAAGCTGTCCAGTGAAGTGGACAAATTCAAGCTCCATATAAAACCTTAAATTTTCTACTACCCACATTTAAAAACAAAAAGCAGCAGATGAAATTAATTTTCAAATTATATTTTAATCTGGTAAACAAAAAATATTATAATTTCAACATGTGATCAATATGTCACAAGTCATGACTTGTGTGCAGATAAATCTGACCTTATTTTGATGACTAAATACATTCCTTTCTAAGACAAAGTGCCACTCCTAGAATGGGAAGCTAAAATGGGAACCCCTTTACCTTGGGAGTAAGCCTGTCAGGTAAAATACAAGACATCTACTTAAATTTGGTTTTCAGTGAATAATTTTTTAGTATAAGTACATTCCAAGTATTGCAGGAGATGGGCTTCTACTAAAAAAAAAAAAAGTTTCCATCGTTTCCCTAAAATTCAAATTTAACTGTGATTCCTCTATTTCTGTTTGGTAAATCCAGCCACCTAAAAGGCATGATTAGAACGGATTCCTTCTTTAGCTAAAAGAGAGTACATCAGTGGTGAGTGAACACAGCTCTCTCCCATCAGGGCCAGAGTTACGATCACGGGAGGATGATGTGTCATCATGTGGCCAGTAGAGTTCGGAAGTGTAAAAGTTTGTCTTCATTGGCTCAGCACAGACCACAAGTTACTGGCAACCCCACAAAAGAGGAGGAGATAAAGGCAGGAGAGATGAAGGCAGAGGGAGAAAACGTGGCCAGCTCAGGAAGCAGCAGCAGGTGATGGTGCCCAGGAGGCCACAGGCCAGCCTGCTGGGGTGCCTCACAGTTTCAGGTGTGAAGCACTCTTCCCAGGGTCCAGTGGTGATCACACCTGCAGAAAGGGGCACAGCTAAGCAGTAGGGGGTCACTGAAGCCCAGTGGCTACTCTGCTCCACCCTTGTTTCTTTTTCATGAAGTTACAAAATATCCATACATCCTGTTCATTGGAAGGACTGATGCTAAAGTTGAAACTGCAATACTTTGGCCACGTCATGCGACGAGTTGACTCACTGGAAAAGACTCTGATGCTGGGAAAGGTTGGGGGCGGGAGGAAAAGGGGACGACCGAGAATGAGATGGCTGGATGGCATCACCGACTTTGTGGACATGAGTTTGAGTGAACTCCGGGAGTTGGTGATGGACAGGGAGGCCTGGCGTGCTGTGATCATGGGGTCGCGGAGAGTCGGACACGACTGAGCGACTGAACTGAACTGAACTGAACTGTACTCCCGTGAACCTTGTGCAAGACCTTGATCTTAATGTGGCATCTGCACCTTTCCAACCTGCTGTGGGATTTTCTTTACCAATACAATTGGCCTTTATTTTTACTTTATGTACTAAGAACTCTCACAATGGGTGATGAGAGAGAAGTATCGTGTCCAGCTTATTAGATATTCCTTACTGTCTTCCATGTGAGAGGGTGAAACATGCCCCCCCATTCCTAAAATTCCAAAAGAGTAGTACCTGGTTAAAGCTAAGGGGCACAGTGCTCCCAGAACCTTGGGGAAGATGTGTTTCAGATTGATTTAGTGTTGAGCATGTGTAAGGCTTGGAGGAATGATACAGAGAGTCTCATAGAGTAGATCAGGGTGGACCTTGAGAATCTCCATTTTTAACCACTTCCCAGGTGATGCTAACACTGCTGGTCCAGTGATGACCCTTTGAGAACCACTGACTTACACAAGGAGAGAGCTTCCACAGAAGCTGAAATGGCACTTTTGGAGACACTTCCTTTCTTCTATTCTGAGAGCTTCCTCACACGGAAAACCCAGATGCCAACCTGAAAATTAGCAGAGTAGCTCTTCCACAACTAAGGATGTAAAGAAAAAACCGCATGGAGATGCATTGGAAGGGCAGAGATTCAGTCTAGTCAGGACCCATACTCCTGATGGGTGACCCAGAATTAGGAGGGGACATTTCCAACTTGGTATCTTCCCTGGGGGGACATGCTGAGCACCTGGGCCCTGGTAACCTGAATGAGGAAGACGAGCCCCCATAATATCCTGATTTGAAACCAGCAGAGCTATGTCTGGGAGAGAGCAGGAGGCTGTGGTGAGCCAAGACCCCATGCTTAATAGGTTAGTGCCAATTAAGTGCTGAACATTGGCCCAGGTCAAATGGGAAGGAGAATGATTTTAGGACACGTGCCAAAGGGGCAAGGATTTCTTGAAACTTTCTCCAGGGATGAAGTCACTGATTGATGACATTTAAAAAAAAATCCTCCCTGTACCCAGCTGGCCCAGTGCTAGCAGGAGACGTTTTTGACATTCCCCACTTACCTTGCCAGCACTGCTTGCCCAGCTAGTCTCTGTGTTCCCTGTGGAACAGACATATCCAACTCAGCCATGCCTACAACGCTCCTCCAAAATGGCTTCACCCCCAAGGGCCTGGATTCCCCCACAATAGCCTCCTTTCCTACCACTCACAGTGGGTGGACTCAGCCGTGACTGCATCCCCTCAAGGTGATTTCCACTCCAGGTCACCTCCAGCCAGAAGTACATCTGCGACTGTTGAGGCAGGGCTCAAATTCAGCTGCACTGGGGGCCAGCCAGACCCACCAGCATGCCCAAAGCAACATGGGTACATCTAACAGGACACCACACTCAGCCTACAGAGGAGACACCCTGGATTTCCTGTCTCTGGTGACCTGGGGGAACTCTTCCTTTGGGCAGCACAGGAGACACTCTACATAAATCCACTTATTCAACATGGAGATATAATTTATCTACCTAATATTAATGCATAGAAACAAAAAGGCAAAATAAAGAGACAAAGAATCTATGCTAAGTGAATAGCTAAGACATAAACTCAGAAAAAGAACTAAACAAGATGGAGATAAATAACCTATGTCAGATGACTGCAAAGTAAGGGTCATACTTGGGTCTTCCCTGCTGGTTCATTTGTTAAGATTTTCCTGACAATGTAGGCGACAAGGGTTCAACCTTTGGTCTGGGAACTAAAATCCCAGGCTGCGGGACAAGTAAAGCTGCATGTCACAGCTACTGAACTCATGCACCCTAAAGCCTGTGCTCCACAACAGGAGAAGACAGAACAATGGGAAGCCCACGCAACAAAACTAGAGTGTAGCCCCCACTCTATGCAACTAGAGAAAGGCAATGACACAGCAAGACCCAGTGGGCCCATTAAATCAATGAATAAAAGATGTTTACTTCTATCAGGGGAAGCATGAAAGAACGGAGTGAGAACCTCCACAGAGAGGCAATAAGTATAAAAAAGAACTGATTATAATAGAAGAATACAGTAAAGGACATGAAAAATACAGCAGATGAGTGAGCAGATTAGATGATTCAGAGGACAGATCAGTAAGCTGAAACACAAAGTGGTGGAAATCACCCAGTTTGAGCATCAAAAAGAAAAAAATAAGTCAGAAAACTGAGGATAGTATAAGGCATTTGGTGGACAATATCAAGCATATTAACATTCACATTATAGGGATTCAAGGAGAACAGAGAGAGAAAGATGAAATCTCACTTAAAGAAACAATGGCCAAAAATTTCCCTCTATTGTTGAAGGAAACACACCCAGGTCCAAGAAGCACAGAGAGTCCAACACAGGGTAAATGAAAGGAGAAATATGCCAAGGCATATATTAATCAAACTAAGAGAAATTTAACAAAAAGAGAAAATATTAAAAGCAGAAAGGGCAAAGCAACAAATAACAAGGGAATCCCCATAAGGTTAACAGCTGATCTTTCAGAAGAAATGCTGCAGGCCAGAAGGGTGTGGCATGATACAGGTAAAGTTATGAAAGGGAAAAACTTACCAGCAAGATTACTCCAACCAGCTATGATCTCACTCAGATTCAAAGAACTCAGTACCTTTACAAATAAGAAAAAGTTAAGAAATTCAGCACCACCAAAGTGGCTTTACAACAAATATTAAAGGACATTCTCTAGACAGGAAATAGAAGGGAGTGAATAGACATAAAAAAAAAAAACAAACAGAATAATAAAGTAAATAATAATAGTATCGTGCATATCAATGATTACCCTAAATTTTTATAAATGGATTAAATGGTCCAACTGAAACACAGACTGGCTGAACGGAAACAAAAACAAGCCCCATATAAATGTTGTCGATAATACATCCACCTCAGACCTAGGGACACACACAGACTAAAACTGAGGGCCTGGAAAAAGGTATTCCATACAAATGGAAATCAAAAGAAAGCTGGAGTAGCAATTCTCATAGCACATAAAATAGACTTTTAAATAAAGACTATTACAAGAGACAAGGAAGGACACTACATAATGATAAAGAGATCAATCCAGGAAGAAGATATTGCAATAATAATACACACGCATCCAACACAGGAGCACCTAAATACATAAGACAAATACCAACAACCATAAAATGAGAAATCGACAGTAAGAAAATAATACTAGGGGATTTTAACACCCCACTTATACCAATGGACAGATCATGCACAAAGAAAATTAATAAAGAAACATACGCCTTACATCACACATTAGACTAGATGGACCTTATTGGTATCTTTAGCATATTCCATCACCAAACAGCAGAATGCATTTTTTTTTCTCAAGTGCACATGAAACAGTCTCTGGAATGGATCACATCTTGGGTCACAAATCAAGCCTTGGCAAATGTAAGAAACTGAAATCCTAGCAAGCATCATTTCTGATCACACTGATACTGATTAGGGATCGTTTATAAGAAAGATTTGTAAAAAAACACAGACACATGTAGAACTCAAACAGGTCACTGAAGAAATAAAAAAGGAAATTTAAAAATACCTAAAAACAAAGGGCAATGAATAAATGACATCCCAAATCCTATGTGATGCAATAAAAGCAATGCTAAGAGGAAAGTTTAGAGCAATACAAGAAGCCTACCTAAAGAGATGAAAAGAACATCAAATAAACAAGCTAATCTAACACCTAAAGAAGCTAGAAAAAGAAGAAAAAGGGCCACAAAATCTGCAAAGTTAGCAGAACGAAAGAAATCATAAAGATCAGAGCAGAAATAAATGGAAATGAAGGAAACACTAGCAAAGATCCATAAAACAATAAGATATGTCTTGGAGAAGATAAACAAAATTGACAAATCATTAGCCAGACTCATCAAGAAAAATAGGGAGAAGACTCAAATCAACTCGAAATGAAAAATGAGACTTTACAACAGACAACACAGAAAGAAAAAGGATCATAAGAGACAATTAGAGAAAACTGCATGACAATAAAATGGACAACCTGGAACAAATGGACAGGTTCTTAGAAAAGTACAGTCTTCTAGGACTGAACCAGGAGAAATAGAAAATGTGAATAAATCAGGCACTAACACCAGTCACAAGCTCTAACGATGAACACATCAATCACAAGCACTACTAACTGTGATCAAAAGTCTCCAACAAACAAATGCCCAGGACTTCACAGGTGAATGCTCTCAAATGGTAGTGATGTGATGATACCTACTGTGGTCAAACTCCTCCAGAAAAGCGTGGAGGGAGGAGCATCCCAACCCACTCTGTGAGGCCATCATCACCATGAACCACAATGAGGCAGGAACGCCACCCAGGAAAGAAAACTACAGGCTAACATCACTGACGAGCACCAGAGCAACAATCCTGGGGAAACGCGAGCAAGAGCAAAGCAAAACAAGACACATGGAAAGGGTTACACACCACGTTCATGTGGGGTTTATCCCAGGGATGCAAGGAGTCTTCACTATGTGCACATCAGTCAATGTGATACACTATATTAACAAATTGAAAGATAAAAACCATATGATAATCTCCATCAATGCCAGGAAAGGTTTTGACAAAATTAAACACCAGTTTATGATTTAAAAAACGCCCCATAAATGGGCATGGAAGAAACCTACCTCAACATAATAAAGGTCATAAGGGAAATCTCTCAGCACATTATCCTCAATGGTGTCAAATTTTAAGCATTTCCACTAAGATCAGGATCAAGACCATGGTGCCCGCGCTCCTTTCTATTATTCAATATACATTTGTACGTCATACACACAGCAATCAGAGAAGAAAACGATAAAGAATGCATATTGGATAAGAAGAAGTCCATCTCTCATTGATTGCAGGTGGCCTGTTTCTATTCACAGAAGACCCTAAACATACAACCAGGAAATTACTAGAGCTCTTCAGTGAATTTAGTAAAGCACAGGATACAAAATTAATACACAGAAATCCTTTGCATACTTATAGCACAACAAGAAAAATCAGAAAGAGAAACTAAGGAAAAAGTGCCATTCCCCACTGCAACAAGAAGAATAGCATAGCTAGGAATGCTGCTGCTGCTAAGTCACGTAAGTCATGTCCGACTCTGTGAGACCCCATAGATGGGAGACCACTAGGCTCCTCCGTCACTGGGATTCTCCAGGCAAGAACACTGGAGTGGGTTGCCATTTCCTTCTCCAATGCATGAAAGTGAAATGTGAAAGTAAAGTTACTCAGTCGGGTCCGACTCTTCGGGACCCCATGGACTGTAGTCTACCATGCTCCTCCATACATGGGATTTTCCAGGCAAGCGTACTGGAGTGGGTTGTCATTTTCTTCTCCAATAGCTAGGAATAAACCTACCTAAACAGACAAAACACGTGTATGCAGAAAGACAGGCTGCATGATGAAAGATAGCAAAAATGAAACAAACGGATAGAAAGATATGCCATGTTCTTGAATTGAAAGAAATCAATGTTGTGAAAATGACTACACTACCCAAAGCAATCTGCAGATTCAATTCATCCTTATCAAACAACCAGTGACATTTTTTAAAGAGCTAGGACTAATAATTTTACAATTTATATTGGGGGGGGGAGGGGGAGAAAGACCCAGAAAAGCCAAAGCAATCTTGGAAAGAAATGTGGAACTGGAGGAATCAACCTTTCTGACTTCAGACTATACTACCAAGACACTATGGTACAGGCACAAAAACAGAAACATAGAGCAATGGAACAAGACACGAAGCTGAGAGAGAAACCCGCACTCCTTTTCTTTGACAAGGGAGGCAAGGATGTACAATGGAGAAAGGACAGAAAAGAGAGCCTCTTCAGTAAGTGGTGCTGGGAAACTGGACAACTACATGCAAAAGAAGGAAATTAGAAAACTTCTTCACACTGTACACAAAAACTAATTCACAGTGGATTGAAGACCAACAGGAAAGCCAGAAACTATAAAATTCTTAGAGGAAAACACAGGCAGAACACTCTTGGAGATTTATCATAGCAAGATCCTCTTTGATCCACCTCCGAGAATGACTGAAATAAAAAGAAACATAAAAAAAATGGCACCTAGGGAAACTTCAAAGTATTTAAGCAGCAAAGAAAACTATAAATAAGATGAAAAGACAACCCTCAGAATAGGAGAAAATAATTGTAAACAAAGCAATTGACAAAGGATTACCTACAGAGTACACAAGTAGATCATCGAGCCTAATATCAGAAAAAAAGCAACCAAATGAAAAGTGAGCAGAAGACATGAATACATTTCTCCAAAGAAGACGTTAAGAAGGTGAAAACATGCTCCACATCACTCATTATTAAGGAAATGCTAATCAAAACTACATGAGCTATCACCTCACACCAGTCAGAATGGCCATCATCAACAATTCTACAAATAATAAATGCTGGACAGGACATGGAAGAAAGGGAACCCTCTTGCACTGTTCGTAGACATGTAAATGGATACAACCACTATGGAGAAGGAAAGTAAGGTTTCTTAAAAAAGTAGGAATAAAACTACTGCATGATGCAACAATCCCCTACTGGCCATATACCCTGAGAAAACCACACCTCTAAAAAGACTTATGTACCCCAATGTCCATTGCAGCACTATTTAAAATAGCCAGGGCATGGAAGCAACCTAATGTCTATCAAGAGAAAAATGGATAAATAAATTGTGGAACATATACACAATGGAATATTACTCAGCCATGAAAAGGAACAAATACGAGTTGGTTTAACTGAGGTGGATGAACCTAGAAACTGTGATACAGAGTGAAGTAAGTCAGAAAGAGAAAAACAAATACAGTATATTAATGCATACACATGGAATCTTGTAAAATGGTACTGGTGAATATTTGAAGGGTAGAAATAGATACACAGATGTAGGGGAAGGATTTGTGAACTCAGCTGGAGAAGGAGAGGGTGGGCCAAATTGAGAGAGTAGCATTGAAACATTGCCACTCAGTTCAGTTCAGTTCAGTCGCTCAGTCGTGTCCGACTCTCCGCGACCCCATGAATCACAGCACGCCAGGCCTCCCTGTCCATCACCAACTCCCGGAGTACACTCCATACGTAAAATAGCTAGCTAGTGGGAAGGTGCTATATAACATAGGGAACCCAGCATAGTGCTCTGTGACGACCTAGAGGGTGGGATGGCAGGAAGTGGGAGGCAGGCTCGCCAAAGAGTGGATAATATACTTATGGCCTATCGTGTTGTTGTATGAGGAAAACCAACCAAGCATCGTAAAGCAGTTATCCTTCAATCAAAAATAAATAAATACAGTCTGAAAACTATCATTCAACATATTTGTACTGTCATCTAAAGTTATATGGGATCATCTTCTATTCCTAGCAATTTTTCCACTATAAGAGGTTATAAATGTCATTAAAGGTATTGAAAATATGATTTTAATAGCTACACTGTATTGCTCAATATCTCATACATAAATAATAAAATTTCAGTCTCAACATAGAAACATAGTTCCAAAAAAGCTTTCCATTTAAAACTAAAGCTTGCATTTTAATTCAGTTTAATGAGAATTCCTCTGAAGATCTAAAATTCTTATGAAAAATAAATTATGTGCAGTCTTTCTTGCTTTCAACTGTCAGCACTTATTGTCATTTACTTCTAAGGACTCTTGACATTTTTGCCTTAGACTGTAATTTTTGACTGATATAAAATCTTAAATTTAGATATTAAGGAAGTCAAGAAACACTCTTCTAAGTGTGAGTCACTCAGTCATGTCCAGTTATTTGTGACCCATTGATTGTAGCCCGACAGGTCTTCTGTCCACAGAATTTTCCAGGCAAGAATATTGGCGGGGGTAGCTGTTCCTTTTCCGAGGGGATTTTCCTGACCCAGGGGTCAAACCCAGGTCTCCCGCATTGTAGGCAGATTCTTTACCATATGAACAACCATAGAATCCTGACCCTGGTGTACACGGATGTAAAAATCCTCAAAAGAATATTAGCAAACCAAATTGAAGATACACTAAAAGAATCATACACTATGATCAAATGGAATTTATTCTGTGCCTGCAAGCATGATTTTTTATCTGCACATCAATCACTGTGATACACAATATAAGCAAAATTAAGAATGAAATCGTGTGATCTTCTCAATAATTGCAGACAATGCTTTCGACAAAGTTTAACATCAATTTTGGCACAGTCTCTCAATACAGTGGTTATACATGGAACATCCTAAAGGGTATATAAGACAAGCCCACAGCTAACATCCAGCTCAATGGTAAAGAGATGAAAGATTTTCCTAAAAGATCAGGAATAGTACAAGGATACCCACTCTCACCAATCTTGTTCAACAAGTAGTGGAGGTGTCCTACCCAGAATAACCAGGCAAGAAAAGGAAATAAAAGCCATCCCCATTGGAACAGATGAAGTTACACTGCCACTATTCGATTATGACAGGATTTAAATGAAACCCTAAAAACTCCACCAAGTAACAAGTATTAAAACTAAGAAATTCAGCAGCATAGCAGGATATGAACTGTCAGAGAGAAAACAGAACAGCCCCATATACAAATGCATCAAAAACAACAACAAAAAAAACCCTGAAATAAACTTACCCGAGGAGCAGAAACAACTGTACAGTCACGAGCTCCAAGACATAGAGTCTGGGTTCAAATCCCACCTTACCCACTGACCTGCAGAGTGACCCAGAGCAAATCACAGAATGATCTGAGGCTCAACATATTCAACTGTAAAAAGAACACAAACCCAGTATCTCCTCCCAGGGCTGTGAAACTCCAAGGAAATGCTTACTTAGGCCCGGGGGTTGGAGTGTCTCTGGGAGCCTCTCCTTGTATGAAACTTCTCTAGAACTGGGCTCTTCTGATCCTGTGGGTGAGGGTCAAGTGTAGAGCCTGCGAGCCAAATGGGAATGGACAAGGACGAGGACAAAAAAATACTAGTTCTGTGTAAGGAAGGGAAGCCACCTCCTTTCCAGATCTCAGAGTGGGGCCTGCACTGGAGGCCCAGGGGATGCACAATCAGATGTGATAACTCCAAACCCCCACAGCAGGAATGGAGCCATCCTGGCAAGAAGCTGCTCTCTGGGCCAGGCTCCAGTGTGATGTGGTGCTGCTCCCTGAGTGCTCCATGTCTCCAGCAGGCAAAGAGCTCTCTGGAGCTGGAGGTCTATTAAACCACAGGTGCCTGAGAGTCAGAATGACACAAGGACTAACAACATTGAAAACTAGCTATATTAAAAAAAAAAAAAAGACAGAAGTACAGACGAGGCAGGGGATGAGAAGCAGAAGGACTGACTACCTCTCAAGCCTTGAACAGAAATATCTCCACACCAGCTGAGCAGAGCCCACAGGAGGAAACTATAAAGGAAAAGCAGGCTGTGGGTGTATCTCTCCACTGTTGGATCCAGGGACCCAAGCCCCAATCCACCAGAATCACTTTGCGTATCCAGACACCAAGAGGAAGAAAAGCAGAGCTTGCCTCAGGAAGTCACAGCCAGACTCAATATCGGGGTCGCTGAGCACGGCCACATGGTCACTGGGGACACAGCCCCTCCTCCGTGCTCACATCCTCTGTCCTCACAGAAACACAGCTCACTGCAGAGAACCCTCTGAGGGCACCCGTGCACACTAGAAACTGGCAATGGTGAGATGCGGAGAGAAGTCACAGAAGGGGAGACATGCCTCTGGGGTGCTGCACAAACTACCAAAGATCTGAAGTTCTTGATACGCGGCATTTTTTAAAAAGCTTCTTAATGTGGAAACGCAGAAAGGACATTTCCAGGAGAAAGGACAAACGAATTGTCCCATTGGGACAATTTGGTATCCATGTGGGAAGGTAAGCTGGATCCCTACCTCAAAACACACCACCAAACCAAATAGACACATACCAAACACCAGCAATTGAAGGAAAAACTTCTACAAAATTTCGAACCATTTTTGATGAGGGAATATCTTTTCTTTAAATTGAAGTCTTGTTGATTTACAATGATTTGTTTGTGTAAGGTGTACAGCAAAGTGATTCAGCGATTCAGCCTCTCATGTGCCTCCCTTTGGGAAGCCCCTGGGCCATGCCCTCTACTCAGAACAGCTAAGAATCCTGATAGGCAAAGCAGCATGTGGCGGTGCTCGTGGGGGTTTTAAGACCGAATAAATTATTCTAACATGATACAAGAAATGAGATGGCTGGATGGCATCACCGACTCGATGGATATGAGTTTGAGTGAACTCCGGGAGTTGGTGATGGACAGGGAGGCCCCTGGCGTGCTGTGATTCATGGGGTCACAAAGAGTCAGAGATGACTGAGCGACTGAACTGAACTGAACTGATACAAGAAACAAGCCCAGAGGTTAAGAGAGGATCGCCAAGCCTACCTTCGAACAGGAGGTCTTGCTCCCTTGAATGTGGGTGCGTGAAACAGCACTTGGGAAGGGAAGAGGTGTCTCATGAATATCTTTCCTGCAGAGAACGCAGCAGTGTGTAGAGAAGATGCACAGTCACATCCCAGGACACTGAGCACACGGACACAGTGACTGTAATCTCAGCCCTGCGCCGGGTGCACCGCACTCTCTCCACCCCAGACACAGGCTGAGCGGCTGGCACGCGTCCGGGAGAGTGTGGTTACATAACCTGGACCTGGCCAATCGGTGTGTTCCATCCTCCCTGGCCACCGTGATTGGCTCAGGGCTGGGGCGGTGACCAATCAGGGCCCAGGGCCGGGCCTCACGCTGGAATCAAGGGAAGAGGCGCTCTGGTTGGCCGGAAGGGGTGGGGCCAGGAGAGGTCAGGCTACAGCAGTGGGAGGGGCGTGAAGGAAGCCTGCGGTGGTTGGCAGCTTTCCCGCGCCCGTCAGGGCAGAGCCGCCGGCAGGAGAAGGAGGCCGCTGCTGGGCCCCGGGTTGAGAGCGCCGTTTCCTGCTGTGGTCCCCGAGCTCCACCTGAGACCGGAGGGAAGCCTTCTGCCCGTGAGTCCTCTCCCGCTTGTCTGTCAGCTTGTTTGAACCACGCTGGGTTTTCTGTCAGTGGAGACCGTGGAAATGCACCTGTGTGGGTTTTGGCTGGCTTCAGGGAAGAAATGCCAGATGACGCTGGGAGACTCCAGTTTAATCTGGATTCAGGTCCTATCTCTTGAAAGTGACGTGAAAGTCCCTCAGTCGTGTCCGACTCTTGGCGACCCCATGGGCTGTACAGGCCATGGTCCTCCAGGCCAGAATACTGGAGCGGGTAGCCTTTCCCTTCTCCAGGGCGTCTTCCCAGGCCAGGGATTGAACCCAGGTTAGCTGAGCCACAAGAGAAGTGCAAGAATACTGGAGTGGGTAGCCGGTCCCTTCTGTAGCGGATCAGCATTCCCGACCCAGGAATCAAACTGGGGTCTCCTGCATGGCAGGAGGATTCTTTACCAGCTGAACTATCAGGGAAGCCCAGTATCTCTTAAGGCCAGCTATTAATTGTAGGATTATCCTAATTAGTCTTCATGGGATTAAGGTAGCAACCTGCTAAGGTAGCAATCGATGTCCTTTTTCTAGAGGACAAAACTGGGGCTCAAAGAAGGGGGTGACACAGCTACAGCAAGGAAGTGTGTACCTAAACAAAAGCCCCAGATCCTGCTGTTGGAACTCAGGGAAGCCATATGGTGTGGCTTGTCCATGTGACAGGGGCTAAGGCACCCGGCCCACACTGGATACTGTGGGGACCTGACTTGATGACTGCCTTCTGGCAGCTCTGAGACTCACAAAAGCAATGTGCACTGAAGAGAGGAGGGACACGTCCCTCCATCCACCCCACCACACCCTCCGGGTACTCCCACACCCTGCCCCCTTTTTCTTGCTTTGTGAGGGAATAAGAGTCATGCTCATGTGACCACATTGGCTGTCCACTGTTCACGAGCTACCAGCTGGAGCTGCTACAGGAGAGGCCAAGAGCCTTTGCCCCTGAGTACCTCTCTTTCCTTTGCACCGTGGGGGCCCTCCTCCTCACCTGCACACCGGAGGCCTTTTCTGAGACATTCAGGGACCCTCCTTTAGTTTGCAACAGGTTGCATCCATCGCTGTCCTTTGAAACTCAGCTCATGAGCTCCGTTGTCTGCATCGCGGCCCACCTTGCTGCCAGGGGAGGGATAGAGTGACAATGAATCCAAAGATCAGACCTGACAGGCGGGAATCTGTGTATAAAGGACCTGATTAATCGCACTGTAGAGGCTGTAGTAGGCTCCAGGGATCTGTAACCAGGGCTTGGGCCAAAGTGACTCCACAGCTGTTTTAATGCCTGGGGAGGGGTCTGGCTATAGTGGGGATGGGGTGAGTCTCCTGAGGTTCTGAAGGCCCACTGTGTGCAGGTTCATGGCGCACAGAGAAGAGAAGGCGGAGTCCTTCCCTGCAGGTGGTCACAGCTCATGGGTGAGCCAGACAGGCAGGCAGGACAAGGTAGCACCTGAGCTGCCTTCATGAGTGAATGGTGTGGGGCAAAGGAAGAGAACCAGGTCTGTTCCCTTATGTGGTGCCCAAGGCGGGTTGTCACCAGACTAAACACTTCCTATGGTGACAACCATCACTGCTGCCTGCAAAGGGTTTATATTGGTGTGCGTCTTCATCTGAGTGGTCAGGCCGTCTCTAAACTACACTGGCCATGGGCATTGCCTGTCTTTGGAACTTGACATGTTTCGTCTCTTCCTTACTGAACATTCATTTCCAAGAGGGTTTTGGGGCCACAGGGATGTTGGATTTTTTTCTAGCTTTGTCTCGTGAGAAATGCTTTTCTGGTTGTTGGTGTGGTTTGTTTTTCCAGCTCTCTTTCTTGGCTTATCTTGTGAATTTGTTTCTGCCAGAGGAAGAGCTCAGAATTTGCCTTCTGGCTGAGATGTGACACTTACAACAGCAACGTCTACCTGGATATTATGACCACACTTGCCAAAAGGGCTTTGTTTTGCAGAAGACATCTTGAAAGTACCTACACTGTCCTTTCAGATGCCCAAAGGCTATTTGAAGTAAAATAAAATTTAAAAAAACAAGAATTCTCAAGTTTAGTCTTATAGTATGTGGGGAGTCAGAAAAATCCCCTGCAGGAGGGAAACATTACCCACTCCAGTATTCTGGCCTAGAGAATTCCATGGAGTGTATAGTCCATGGGGTCGCAAGGAATCAGACAAAATCTGATGACTGAACAACAACAGCAATGAAGCTTCACCATTTGTCAAACAGAGACAACAACAGTATTTACACGACTGTGTGCATGTTCAGTTGCTCATTCGTGTCCAACTCTTTGCAGCCCTGTGAACTCTAGCCCCTAAGATCCTCTGTCCGTGGAATTTTTCAGGCAGGAATACTGAAATGGGTTGCCATTTCCTCCTCCAGGGGATCTTCCCAACCCAGGGAGCGAACCCAGGTCTCCTGCATCTGCTACATTGGCTGGCGGGTTCTTTTCTGCTGAACCACCTGGGAAAGAAGGCATTACATCACTGGGTTATCCAGAGTGATACCGCACACAATACTGGGTGCCCTGGGCCGGGAACCCAGTGGAGGGGGCAGTGGCGGGTCTGGACAAAACGTGCCCATAACTTCGTGTATAGGACGGATGGAGGCTGAGCCTGGCCTATTGGCTGTGACCACAGGTGACCCACTTGCCCCCTACCTTCTGCCAGGCACCGTGGGCCCAGAGGGACTCGGCTTAAAAATTGCTTGCCCAGCCACCCACAAGAGGGACCCTGGTTGTCAAATGAGGATCTGACACCTTGATCCAAAAGACGGCCCCCGAAGTCAGTTTCACACATGAGGGTCCAGGAGGGGTGTCATGTCAGAGACCCCTGGGACAGCAGACAGGATAGAAATGGTGGGGGAAGGTCCCGGAGGCAGGTGGCCCAGGCCTTCCTTCTGCAGGAGCACCTCATCCACCCACCCCCCACTCTTCTGTCCCTCCGATGGCGTTGGGGTCAGCGGCCAGGTTTTCTGGGAAATGGACAAGAGCAGCTTGTGGGCCAACATGTTTCCTTGTAACTGAAACCCATCAACATTTTTCAAGTCCAACCTCAAAGCCAGGGCATTATTTATGTCCACTCCGAGAAGGCCACACAGGAAAATCCCGGCTGTGTACTGGGGATGACGGAGGCCTGCCCTGGCCTGATGTTGAACTTGACTCCGTCTTTGGCAGAATTGTTAAGGCCTCAGACACATGAACCTTACAAGGTCAATTTGCTTTCAAGCTGCCGTTCAGGGCTCGCCACCGCACCCCAGGGCTGGCGGGCTGTAGTTTCTCCTCGTTCCTCCCCAGAGCTGGTGTGGGCCATGGCGGCATCTGTTTCCTGTCTTTGTGGATGTTGTTTTTTGAAAAGAGAGCGAGGAGCTGCCTGCTGGAGGATGGTAGCCGCCTCCACACCAGACTCCAGGACCCACGGTCAGGCGGTGAGGGTACCTGAGCTCCCAGGGAGGCCTAGCCCCTCTGAGGCCACGTGTGCGGGTCCAGACCCAGACTGACCACTTCCTGGGGGCTCAGCAGCCTCAGGCACATGGCTTCCACACTGGGAACCTCAGTTTTTCCATCTGTAGAATGGAGGTGATGGCACGTCCTCCCTGCCAGGGGACATGGGACAGGGGAGAGGGACGTGTTTCTTGCAGTTTCCAGCTGAGGCCTTGTGGGCATGAGCTGGTGTCCAAGACGGTTCCCCGACTTGGCTAAGTGTGGTGATGAGCATGGAGTTGGGGGCGGGGGCCCGTCCTCATAGCCTGGACAGTGGGGTGGGGGTTCTAGACTTTGAGGCACCTCAAGTCTAATTTTGACAACTCCGCATGTAAGGACAGTGCAGCAGCAGGTGTTCTCGGGGACTTTCAGCCTGGACACAAACCCCCATCCCGACCCGGCTTGTGGTGCAGGGTCAGATCCCTTTACCGAGAGAAGGAACAGAGGCTCTGAGAGGTGGGGCAAGGAGACCAAGGCCACTGGGCCCGGCAGGGGCAGAACCAGCACTTGAAATTGGATGCTGCACCCTCGTGTCAGTCTCTTTGCCCTGAACCATGAGAACTGGACTATAGAGCAGGCTGAGCACCAAAGAATTGATACTTTTGAACTGTGGTGTCGGAGAAGACTCTTGAAAGTCCCTTGGACTGCAAGGACATCAAACCAGTCCATCCTAAAGGAAATCAACCCTGAAAATTATTCATTGGAAGGAATGATGCTGAAGCTTAAGCTCCAGTACTTTGACCAACTGATGTGAAGAGCTGACTCATTGGAAAAGACCCTGATGCTGGGAAAGATTGAGGGCAGGAGGAGAAGGGGCCATCAGAGGAAGAGATGGTTGGATGGCATCACTGACTCCATGGGCATGAGTTTGAGTAAGCTCTGGGAGATGGTGAAGGACAGGGAAGCCTGGTGTGCTGCAGTCCATGGGGTCTCAAAGAGTCGGACGTGACTTAGTGACTAAACAACAACAAAACGTGGTCTTCAGCCCCCATCTCACTCGTACCCCCAGGCTTAGTGCCTATGCCATGAGCCTGTCCTACAATGAGGTGTCAGGGGCCATTGTCTAGTCCCGAAGCTATTCATATCTCTATTCATAATTCCACCATTACACATGCATTTCTTTGCCCGTAAAGCTTTTATGTCTCTTGAGTCTTAAGTGCTGAGGCTTTTATACACCCCACCTGGTTTCCTCTGGGCCTCTCTTGGTTTTGTGGAAGTGTACTTGTTATAAACAGGAGAAGGAAATGGCAAAGTTATAAAGTGAATTCTAGACATGTTTAAAGAGTCTTGTCTTTAAAGTTCCCCAAGGTCGGCTCTGCCCAGGTCCCAGGTATTTGGGCTGAAATCTGTGCCCCTCGGGTTGCGGTTCTGACGTCCTCCCATGTCTCTTGGCCGGTAGTTCTGTTTCATGGGGAATTCTGCCGGCAGGGTGTTAACCCTTTGGTACATGAATCAGGCCACTGTGGGAGTATTTACACTGCGGAAATTGGCAAATGATGCAGCTACAGTTCAGGGTTGGTTTTTCTTCCTGGAGAGCAGGGGGTTGGGCAAGGGGATGCATACGTTATCAGCATGCCCCTGCTCTGTGCCCACGTGTCTCCCTTTCCGGAAAAGGTCAAGTGTCTTCAAACGTGTCTGTTGTATTTTTGCTTCTCGTTATGACACTTTTTAATTTCTGCATGTTCTGTTTGGTTCTTTCTCAAGTTGGCTGTGTCATTTTCTTTAATGGTTTCCTGTCTTTGCAGGACCTTTCTATCTTGAGGTTTATTTCTCTAAGCGAGGTGAGCTTAGCTGATTTCTTAGATTTATTATCCATCTAATCGTCTCAGAAGTGAAGTCGCTCCCAAAGCTGAGGGGGTCACTTCTGCTGGTTCTCCTCCGGCTGGCTTTCATCCTGATGGGCCTGGCGCTCTTCCCCACTGGCCACCACCCTTCCATAACCCACGGAGCAGTTCCCAAGCCTGGGAAGAAGGTGCCCTTATCCAGAAAGACTTGGCACTTGCATTCTCCACTCATCTGAGGCGTCATGGATAGGATCCCCTTGAACCAAGGTCACAGGCTGATGTGCCTGCACCCACTGGGGTCTTCACCTGCTTCTTCCCCTGCTCGGCACCAGCACCACCTTCCTTGTAATTCCCGTGGTTGGAGGAGGGAGGCCCTTTCTGGGTCACCTGAAAGTGTCGTCTTCTGGGAGTCTGGCTCCATGGGGAGGGAGGGGTCTTCTGTTAGATCCCTCATCTTGGGCAGTTGCTCCTCTGGGTCTTCTCAGGTATTCAGCAACTTTAAGGCGTGACACTTTTTTTTTTTTTTAATAATTGTTTACCATGAGAGAGTGGATCTGAGTAACCTACCCACCCATCATCAAAGCAGGCCTGTGAATGAATACATGTCTTTTATTCCTTCAACAAGCCAGGCCTTGGGAGCCAGACCCTATGCCAAGAGCTGAGGGGTAAATCCGCCCCAGCCAGTCCTGCAGCTCCAGTTAACTCAGAGACCACGTTCTGGGTCCGGGCTCACTGGAGACAGTCGAGGGTACCATGTCCAGGTTGTGTAGAAGGCATGCTTAGGCCAGCACCCATGTGACCGTGCCTGAGTGACCATAGCCGCTCCTCCAGGGTGGTGCAGATGTGGTCAGCAGGAACCATGGTGCAGAAATGCCTCCCTGCAGATACTTGCCCAGGGACTGAGCCCTTTCTTGTCCCCTCCAGGAGCTGTCCAGGTGGCAGGCGGGCGTGAGCAAGCCAGGGTCTGCCCCCTGTGGCAGTCAAGCCTGCCTCCTCATCCAAGAGTATTAAAGTGAACCCGAGGATGCTGCCAGAAGTCAAGGAAGGACTGCGGGAACATCCTCTGCCAGCACACAGTAGGAGCTCAGCAGGACTGTCCCCCACCCCCACCCCCACCCGGATCACTCAGCAAATATCATAAAGCCACGCTCCCATGAGATGACACGTTCAAGTGACCCAGAAATGGCCCCTGTTTTCCCAATTCGGGAACTAGAAGGAGGCTGGTCCTGGCGCCAATCAGGGGATGGGGCCCAGCCCGTGCCAGATGCTCTTCCTCCCAGGAGGCACGTCTGTCACCTAAGCAGACAGACCCAGCCTGGAACAGGCCTGCCAACTCACATGCATGCGGGACCCTGGTGCCAACAGGAAGAGCAGGCAGGCCCCAGGCCTGATAAGAATGCAGCCAGTCATTAGGGACTGACCAGGCATCACGTGCCTTGAACACATTCGAGGAGAACACGATCCCTCCCACAGAGCAGCCCTGGCATCAGAGGCTCTCCGAGAGGTGGTGTTATCCTTGGAGCTGAGGAAGCCGAGGGCACAGAGAAGGGGAGGTTGACCAGGCCCCTGTGGTGGTCAGAAGTCCGGCCCAGGCTTCCCACCGGGGCTCCAGGGCTTCCTGGCCTGGCGGTGCTCAGGAGGCGTCCTGTGTGTCCCTGCCGTGTACACACGCTCCCCGCAGCTCCTGCTGGACCATGAGCCGAGGAGGGGTACACACAGGATGCCATGGAGGCGCCCCCACCACCCTCGGGTCTGAGCACTTGGCACCCCCTAATTCCCTGATGGCAGTGACGGGGCCCTCTGGGGTGGGCAGCAGCCGTGGGCTCAGGGTGGGCTGGGGAGGTGTGCTGCCTGGGAGCCCTCTGGGGGCAGCTAGGGACCCCATTTCGGCCTCGCTGAGGCCAACCTTCCAACAAGCTCGGAGGCTGCCCCTCAGCGGAGACGGGTGACTGTGATGCACAACATGCAGGCTCAGGCAGCCGTGCGGACGCAGAGGGGCCCTTGGCATCCTCGACCGCCAAGAGTCCCCCACAGGGATGGTGTTGCCTGTTCTGTGATTCCCTTTTTCCTTCGAAAAGGAAAGTGTCAGGAGTGACTGTGGTGGGGTTCCTGTGAGTTGAGCCGGAGCGGAGGTTTAACCCCGTCCAGTCTGAGCTGGGCGAGCCTCCTCCTCCACTACCCCACCTTGGATGGCTCAGTCCTGGTCACTCTTCTGGGCCTTCTTGGCTCTTGAGCAGCTTTAAGGTGTGGCATTCGTTTTCTTACTTCTTGTCTTTGTCCAGCCTTTGGTGGCAGTCCATTGCAAGGGCCCTGACCCTGTCGCCTCCCCGAGCCCCTTGGCCCTCCCCACGCCCACGCCAAGCCTCGAGGCCCCTGTGGTTCTGTGTCCTCCAGACTCCCCACCCACAGGGCCAGTCCAGACAGAAGCCACCGTCTGGGGTGTCCGACTGGGGGAGGGGACCTGCATCTCTCGGTTTCTTCCCGCCAGGATCAGGCTGTTGTCAGGCTGGGTGCCAGCGTTTAAAACATCCCATGTGTGTAAGAACGAGGATATCCCATTTGTCCAGTGAGTCCCACGACCCTTTCCTGATCTGGCCAGATGTTTTTCTTGAAGGGACCCTGTCGCTCATGTAAACAGCAGAGCGTGTTTTCCCAGGGATGCCAGCCCAGGCACTGCTTCTTGACCACCGTCGAGAGAAATCTCCACGGACTCGGAGGGATATATTTTGGGTCTTTGCGTGCGGCTGAGCAGAGCACACAGAAATAAACCTGGGCTGCAACAGGAAAGATGGAGTTGGCCATATGGGGCCATCCACGGTCACTCCCAGTGCCCCATGTGGTCAACCCCTCGCCCGGGAGCCCCCAGGCTAGAGGCATTGCTGCCTCTTGGGTCTGGGTGCCCCAGGGCTCCTGGGGTAGGAGAAGCAGCTTCCAGCTTCTTTGCAAAGAGAGTCTGTGCAGGGGTGGTCTTAGCGGCCTCAAGGTCGTGGAGAGGCGGCATAGCCCCAGTCATGGGGTTGGGCGGGGCTGCTGAGAGCACCAAGAACTCCCCACAACTGTGAAGATAGTCACGTGTGGCAAAGATTTGCAGAGGAGCAAAAGGTGGGCTCAGAGAGGCTGAGTCACTCGCCAGAGACAGCACAGCAGCAGACCAGGACTCCGACCCAGGTCGCTGAAACCACGGCTCCCTCCTGTGCCCATCTGACCGGCCCCTTGAGGGCAGCAGGAAGATCTGGGCTCCCCTGGCCTGAGCCCCCGTGCCTGCCTCCTCTCATCCGTGCGGGGATGTGTCCATTCCCAAACCATGCGCTGTGTCCCCCACCCCTGGGCCATCATGTCAGGCTCCAGGCCCCCTGCAGGTGAGCCCCACGCCCACCAGCACACCTCTGAGCCTTGCCCATCTGGTCCCTGTGCCCGAGTGTCCTGATCCTAAGTGTGTTCTTGAGGCAGCCCAGGACTGGAGCCCTGCTTCTTCGAAGCTCCCTGCACCAAGCCCAGTGAGGCTCTGCCTTGTGGCTTCATGACAAGTGTAGTGGGCTAAGTGGTGGCCCCAAAAGCCATCCATCCTTCTGCAGCCTGCCAAGGTGACCTTATTCTGATGAAAAGTCTTGGCAGATGGAAGTAAGTTCCTGACCGCTGCACCAGATCACCCGGGATGCATGTGGACCCTGAATCCAATGACGGGTGTCCTTGGAAGAGAAGAGGGCATGATCTGAGGCACAGAGTCACCCAGGGGAGAAGGTTTATGCAGATGGACACAGAGGTTGGGGTGATGTGGCCACAAGCCCAGGGAGGCCTGGGGTCTGCCAAGGGCTGGACAAGGCCAGAGGGACCCTCCCCTGGAGCCTCTGGAGGGAGCTCAGTCCTGCCCACACCTTGATCACAGGTTTCTGACTCCAGAACTGAGGGAGAATGAATTTGTGTTAAAGTTGTCCAGTCTGTGGTCAGTGGCTGCAGCTGTCCCTGGACACTGAGAGTGAACTTGCCAGCTCCAAGGTGAGAACAGTGGCAGGACCCACCCCCCACCCGCTGACACACAGTTTTGTCATGAGGTTAAATGAGTCAATACGCACTGCTGCCTGAATCAGGGACTGACACTTGGATCTCAGCCCCCTTCACCTCCCCTTCATCATCCCTGGCATTGTTGGGGCCCTCATCCACTCGTTCAGTGGACATGCGGTGCTCCTGCCCAGCCCCGATGTGGACAGCGAGGCCAGCGAGCTGGGAAGCTCCGCGCAGGACTCACCCTGCCTGCTGAAGCCGCACGGACATGGTCTGTGCAGTGACATGGAGGCCCGGGAGAGGCTAGATCCTCCGGTCGTGGGAGGCACGGGGGCCTCAGCATCAGAGGTGGAGGGGTGAGCTGGGTTCATCCAGGGGGATGCAGCCCTTCACTCAAAGTGGGGGAAGAACCCCACGTGGCACCCGGTGTCCGGGGGCCTCCCCTTGCCCTGGTGGGTGATGGGCACAGCCATGGATGACCACCGGAAGTCTGCATCTCACTAGGGGCCGAGGCTGGTGCTGAGTGAATCCTCAGTGAGGTTTTCTTCTTAAAAACCATCCTAAGTGACTTCGGCTCCATTGTTTTTTGCTAAAAACCTACAATGATCCCAAGAACTTTGTACACTCCAAGGGTGGTGACAGGACGTGGAGCCCAGCACAGACCCAAGTCAGCCCTACCCTGCGTCCCATGGGCCGGCCACACCATCCCCCTTCTGTGATCTGGCTTTCTTCTGCCAGGACTCCCAGAATGGTGGGAATGCACGTGTGGCCTCAAGCTGAGGGGCCCAGCATGGGATCCAAGCCCCTGGGGGTTCCCTTGGGAAGTCTGGTGGACCATAGTCGCCACTGCTGTCGGGCAGCTCTGTCTCGGGGAATGTCGTTTCTTTGCTTTCTGTTGTGATGGGGCACCCCAGTTATCTCGGGGCAATTGGGAGGTCTGCTGGGGTTACATGCTCCTGCCGTAGATAGGGAAACATCGCTGCATTGACGCTGCTCACTCGATACTGGGAATCTGTTCAACAGAAATGGCAAGGGGAACAGAGAAAAACAGAAACAGAAAAATGGAGAGTTGCTGGGTTGCTTCAGGACTTACCTGTGATTAAGAGTGTGTGCAGCCTGCCCGTGAACCCGGGTTCCCACGCCTTCCAGCTACCAGGTGTCAGGCGCTGATTTTAGACCCCCAGCTTCACTAAGGAGTCATTGACAGATACAGTTTGTGTGTATTTCAAGTCTACATTGTGATTGTGATGACTTGATGCCCATAGATGTCGTGGAATGATTGCCCAACACTCGCATCGCCTCACACGGTTAACTCTGTGTGTGTGTGTTTTATGCTGTTCTTATAATCCATGAACACAATATAGATAGCTCTCCATTTTTTTTAGATCTTCTTTAATTTATCTTAGAAGTCTATAGTTTGCTGTAAGTCTTGCACTTGTTTAATTAGATATCTTGATATTTCAGTGCCATTATAAATTCCTAATAGAGATAGAATTGACTTTTCTATATTCACTTGCTAAATCCATTAATTTCAAATCATTCTAATTGTATTTTCTTATGTATACACAATTATGTCTGCAAATAAGTGCTTTTTACCCCTTCGCAACTGTGATAACCCTTTTCTTTTTCTTACCTTATTGTACGGACTAGGATCTCCAGTACCGAGTACAATGGTGAACAGAAGTACTGAGAATAAGTATCCTTGTCTCTTTCCCATTATCAGAGGAAAACCTTTCAACCTTTCAGTATTTCACCATCCCATATGATATTAGCTTTTTTATGGATATTTTTATCAAAATATGTAAATTCTTCTCTGTTAGTTTACTAAGAGTTTTTTCTTAGTCATGCACTAAAATTATTACATTAAGTTTTCTTAAGTTTATTTTCTGTAGATTTTGAAACAGGTGATTTTTCTTTTATGTGGTGACTTAACTTTTAAAAAATTTTGTGATTCTAAAACAACACCAACCTAATCTTGATGTATTCTCCTTCTGTTGGATTTTATTTGTTAGTGCTTTATTTAGGATTATTTCATCTATATCCAGAGTCTGTAATGTTACTTTCTTGTACTTCTTCCTTGTTGGTTTTAGTATCAAGGTTATGCTAGTCTTATAAAACAGGGTTGGAGAGTGTTCCTTGTTTATCCCCAGAGTTCCTGTGAGATTACTGTTTCCTTCCCTCGATTTTTGGAAGAATTTTTTGGCAAAACCAGTTGGTTTCATTGTGGGGAGGCTTTTAATTTCAGATGTAATGTTTTTCATGCAAATAAAAATTTCTGATTTTGTATGTCTTCTTGGGTCTAGTTGTGTAAAGCCTTTCCCCGCTGCTAGGAATTTATTGAGGCCAGCAGACTCTCCAATTAGTAAGTGAACTGTGGTTCATCATATCCTTTTATCTGCAAGATGTGTTGTCTCCCCTTAGAAAAATCCTTGATACTGGTGATTTGTGCTTTGTCTGTTTTTCTTAATCAGTCTCTCTAGGGGTTTATCAGTTTTGGCAGTCCTTTCAAAGAGCCCACTTTTGGCTTTGTTTTGAAAAAATTCCATATTGCTTTCGGTTTCCTTATTTTCTTCTCCTTTTTTCCCCATCTGCCTTGTGTTTTGTTTGCTTTGCTTTTTTTCTGGTTTCTGCAGCCCATGGGGTCGCTAAGGGTCGGACACGACTGAGCGACTTCATTTTGACTTTTCACTTCATGCATTGGAGAAGGAAATGGCAACCCACTCCAGTATTCTTTCCTGGAGAATACCAGGGACGGGGGAGCCTGGTGGGCTGCTGTCTATGGGGTCGCACAGAATCGGACACGACTGGAGTGACTTAGCAGCAGCAGCAGCAGGGATAGAGGCTTAATTGATTTTTAGCCTTCCTTCTTTCCCAGTATATGTGTGTAAGGCTTTAAGTTACCCTCTAAACACAGTTTGCTGCGTCCCACAAGTTTGAGTAAGCCAGATTTTTATGGAAAATTATTTTCTAATTTTCATTGTGTTTTTTAAAAATGATTATTCATGAAATTCTTCAAGCAGTATGTCATTTAACTTAATGTTTGGGGATGTTTTTCTAGTGACCCTTGTTTGATTTCTAGCTTAGTTCCATGAAGAGCCCCGTCTTAGTCTTTTGGGGCTACTGTTATAAATACCATAGACTAGCTGAAAAACAACAGAAAGTTGTTTCTTATAGTACTGGAGGCTGGCAAGTCCCAAGAGCACCAGCGGGTGCCACGTCTGGTGAGGCCTGTCTCCTGGTTCCTAGACTGCCTGCTGCTTCTCCCTGTCCTCACAGCATGGGCGCCCGTTCCCTCCTGCCCTGAGCCCTCCCAGAGTGCCTGCCTCCTGGGCTCATCACCGCGTGCGGGGTGCAGTTTGAGGCACATAGACCGTCAGCCCACTGCAGCCCCTAAGTGTACCCCGCATTAGTTCAGTCCTTTGAAAGAGTTTGAGCTTTCCTAATGGCCCAATATATATTCATTTTGTGATATGTTCCTTGGGCCCTTGAAAATAATATGTATCAGTGAGACAGCAATATTCCGTGTGTATCAGTTAGATCAGGTTTGTGACTCATGTAATTCGGATTCCGGTAGCCACGTTTTGTAAAGCAGAAGTAGGTGAAATTACTTGCAATGTATTTTATTTTAACACACCCAAAAATATTATCATTTCAGTGTGTAATCAACATGATAAAACCTAATGAAATATTTCACGTTCTTTTGTTCACGCTAAGTCTTTAAAATCCAGTGTGTGTTTCATGCTTGCAGCACATCTCATCGTAGAGCCAGTCGCAATTCAGGTACTTCATGGCTGCGGGTGACTACGTCCCAGGGAGCCCAGTTCCCTGAGAGATGTGTCTTTAACGTCTCCCACTGTGAGTATGAACTTGGCTGTTACTCCTTTTCTATTTCTGTCAGTTTTATGTATTGATATTTTGAGGCTATGTTATTCGGTACATTCAAATGTGGAATCCTCATGTTCTTGCTGGACTGAACTTGTATCAGTATGAGAAGCTCCTTTTTAAGGCTAGTGATGCTTCTTACTTTAGACACTATTTGACAGTGATATTGCCACATCAGTTTTCTGTCCTTGTTTGCCTGGGTATCTTTTACCTTCACCTGTCTAAAAGATCTTCCATCTTAACAGGAACCTCTGTGACTAGTGTATAGTTTTCATTGTCATCAATTGATCGTTTTTATCTTTTAATGAGAGTATTTGCTCTATTTATAATGTTGATATTTCAGTGCATAGATACCGTGTTACTGTTTGTTTTCTGTCTGTCTCACCTATTCTGTGTTCTTTTCTCTTGCTTCTTGTAGAAGTGTGAAGTCTTTTTCTAGTTCTGTACTCCTCTGTCAGGTTGTTGGGTGTCCATTCACAGATAGAGCGTGTGTTTTACATTCAAGTCTAACTTAGTACTTTTATTGCCTCCCTGACACGACTGTCTCCTCCTTGTCACTGTTATACTTTAAATTGTTAGATATATTTTTGGCGTTAACATCATGGTTTTGTAGAGTTAATGTTTACCCTCACAGTTACCTCATTGTTGGTCTTTACTTGTTTTTTATATTTCTGTCAGAGACTACTTTTCTTTTTCCCAAAGCGCTGCCTGAGTATTTTTTTAGTTCATGTCTGTGCGTGATGAGTTGTCTCATTTCCATTTGCCCTAAAAGTCTTTATTTTGTTTTCACTTTGGAAGAGTGTTTCTGTGGGGTATAGAATTCCAGGTGGGTGGGTGGTTGTTTTTCAGCATTTTACAGATGCCCGTCCATTATCTTCTGACTTCCTTGTTCTTGAAAAGTCAGCTCTCAGTGTTGCTGTGCCATTCAAAGCCACACCTTTTTTCCTCTGAGCTTGAACATTTTCTTCTTGCCTTAGGCACCAGCAGAGCTGCTGAAACCAATGTGTGGTTTTCATTTTTGAGTCAATGGTCTGATTCTTGAACCAACTCTTGCCACTGTCCCTGTCAGTCAGTTCAGTCACTCAGTGTCTGACCCATTGCGACCCCATGGACTGCAGCATGCCAGGCTTCTTTGTCCATCACCAACTCCTGGAGCCTGCTCAAGCTCCTGTCCATCGAGTCGGTAATACCATCCAACCGTCTCATCCTCTGTCGTCCCCTTCTCCTCCTGCCTTCAGTCTTCCCCAGCATCAGGTTCTTTTCCAATGAGTCAGTTCTTCGCATCAGGAGGCCAAAGTATTGGAGCTTCAGCACCAGTCTTTCCAATGAATATTCAGGACTGATTTGCTTTAGGATTGACAGGTTGGATTTCCTTGCAGTCCACGGGGCTCTCAAGAGTCTTCTCCAACACCATAGTTCAGAAGCATTGATTCTTTGGCATTCAGCCTTCTTCATGGACCAACTCTCACATCCATACATGACTGCTGGCTTTGACCAAATGAACTAGTACTAAAGGAGCTCCTACATAGCTTTGGCTAAATGAACCTTTGTCGGCAAAGTAATATCTCTGCTTTTTAATATGCTGTCTAGGTTTTTCATAGCTTTCCTTCCAAGGAGCAAACATCTTTTAATTTCACCATCTGCAGTAATTTTGGAGCCCAAGAAAATAAAATCTGTCACTGTTTCCATTGTTTCCCCATTTATTTGCCATGAAGTGATGGGGCCGTATGCCATGATCTTCATTTTTTGCATGTTGAGTTTTATGCCAGCTTTTTCACTCTCTTCTTTCACTTTCATTAAGAGACTCTTAAGTTTCAACCCCTGTAGGCATTTCTTATTCCCCTTTCTGTCTTTTCTCCACCATGAGGGTCCCCATTTATAGTTTTTAACAACGTAGTTTAACAATGGGCTCCTTTGATATATTCTATACTTTTTTCCCCACATATATATATATATATATATTTTTTTTTTTTTTAACCGATCCATCCTTCAGTTCACTGATCCTCTCTTCAGCTACGTCCAATTTGATGTTAAGCCCAGAGACTGAGATCTTAAATTCAGTTCACTGTTATTGTAAAGTTCTAGAATCGCTTTTGATTCTCAGAAATTTTTCCTTTTTTCAAGTGTATTTTTGAACTGGTGACATTTGCATTTGATCCCTGTAGCACACACACACCTCTGATATGCTGATATACATTGATACCTCTGGGTCTGTTTCGTTTCTTTTTCTCTTGCTCGTATTTGTTGTTACACCCTTTTTTGCTTTTTTGGTTGCATGTTGGGCATTCTGTATGGAAAACCCTAGAGGTTCTGGTGATGCTGTCTTCTCCAGAGTTTCCTCTGACGCAGACCTCTAGTGGACACAGAGCTCTCTGTTCACTCAGGGTTTGAGTGACTTGAGGCTAGGGGGTCCTTGTAAGCTCAGTCTCAGCAGCCTTCCCCCACCGTCCCCCCCTGACCCCAGGGAGGAGCGCTCCAGCGTCTCTGTCTGATTTAACATTTTAACCAGTTTATTGAATGACTGTGTGACTTCACTAGAGTCAAGCTAACAGATGGCCTTGGGGTGCCATCAGCCTTTTTCCCAGAGGAACACTCCAAAGCCTGGTGGCCTTGTAGACCTTGCCTTTCTTCTTCACTCTCCCCAGTGGTTCTAGGTCACTTGTCTGTGTGTCGTTTAAGAATCTCTTCATCCACTTTGTTGTTAGGTTTATGTTTAGGAACGTTTCTCAGATGTCCCTGGGTCTTGAGAAGGCAGGCTTGGATTCTGGGTTCTCCCTTGCCGCGTGCCAGCCAGGTCGTGGTGGAGGCTGATGGCCGGTCTGAGTTGTGGTGGTCTGTGTGGTCTTGGGGTCAGCGGACCCCCTCTTCTCTGGGGGAGCAGGGAGATCCTTTGTGTGGAGCCTGCAGAGACTTGACAGGGTCAGTCTTCATTGTCTCGCTCTCTTTTTAACTTGTGTTTGCATTTAGTGACTCATTTAATTGTTTTCTAGAAGTTTCCGACTTCTACCAAGGAGGTAAATGTATATAGGAAGCAGCTCCTGGAAAGAGAAGAAGAACTCGCTGAGCTCAGAGCCGAAAGGAACAACACCAGGGTCAGTAGAGGGATTCTGACGTGTTGACATTTGCCCCACGGCAGTTACCTCTGGGCTCTGTGCTGCTGACTTTAAACTCTGTCTGATTTTCAAGTCATTTTTCACATCGTCCCACTGAGCAGACTGGGGTGGATCAGTTCGTGGTTCTCATACCTTGCTTCAAATTTATGATGAGAGCTAATGTAATTTTATTACATTTGAGGGGGAGTTCTCTTCACTTACATTTTTGTCCATGCTACACTTTGTGTGGGATCTTAGTTCCCCGACCAGGGATTAAAACCCATGACCCCTGCAGAAGTGTGGAGTCTTAACAACTGGGCCACCTGGGAAGTCCACTCTTACTTGAGACTGAACTGGCGGGATTCTGACATGCCTTAGCATGGTTTCGGTTTTAGAGTGAGGCTGAGAGGAGTTACCGGCCCTGAATGCAAGTATGAGGTTGAAGGTGCTCCTTTGGCCCCACCCTGCAGCTGCTGCTGGAGCACCTGGAGTACCTGGTTTCCCGGAATGTGCCATCCCTCCAGATGACGGTGGGCAAGCAGCAGGAGCAGCCCCCAGCCAGCATGACCAGCGAGTTGGAGGTGCTCAGGGCGCTGAAATTTCTTTTTGACCACCACAAGGCCCTGGATGAGAAGGTACCAGCCACCCAACCTCCTGAATTTGTACACTTGCTGCCTTGTTAGGTGGATGATGCATGTATTTATGTAACTAGTTGACTTTTGAGCTTCTTGAATTCTTGTAAATACATATTTTCTGTAAGAAGTCAGAGTTTTATATGGTTAAAAAGCATTGCCTACGTATATGCTCAGTCATGTCTGTATCTTTGTGACCCTGTGGACTATAGCCCACCATGCTCCTCTCTTCATGGGGCTTCCCAGGCAAGAATACTGGAGTGGGTGGCCATCTTCTACTCCAGGGGATCTTCCCAACCCAGGGATCGAACCTGCCCTCTTGCGTTGGCAGGCGGGTTCTTTACCACTGAGCCACCTGGGAAGCCCCCAGTTAAAAAGTATTAGTTGGCATAAATGTCTCAAGGTTTATTATATTCTGTATATCAATTTGCAGTTAAAAACTGGGCAATATAATTAATTTAGGATAACATTTTGTTCTCTCAAACTTAGAATTTAAAGCTGTTAACAAGCAGATTTTCTTGATGTTAAGATCAATGAGAGCCATTAAAGATAATCTGTTACAGTAGCCATGTATTAGAGTGAGTATAGAATGAGGAGTGCACTAACGTGTATACACACATCAACACACAGTGACTCGACGCCTTGTATTTGAGTTCAGAGAGCGGTTAGGTATAGCACTCGAAAGGTGTCATTTGTTAGAAGAAGAATTAGGTGCTACACATAAAGAGGTAAGTTTGATCAGTCATCGTGTAATTTCAGTTAAAGGTTTGTCATTTGTATCCTTTCGTTTTAAAAATGTATGAAGGCTGTAGTGGTGGGAATCACATGCTATTTATCTTTCTGATTGAGGACCCGCCCACCTGGGGTATTTTAATGACTAGCAAACTAGACTTGTGGCTCAGAGCTGCAGGATCTCTTAAGCACCCCTTTGTCCAGGAGAAGACAAAGTCTGACTCTAATCACCCGGTTCTAATCGGGATGGACAACATCACCAATGCACCATGTAGGTCTGAGCGGCCGTGAGGGTCCTGTGAACTCCCAGAGGTGCAGAAGGCAGTTTTGACCTCGCCGATTTCCTGGAAGTGCTGTGTCCCCTCCCTCCCAAAACAAGGCTGTCTAAGGCTTCCTTTCCCCCTCAGAGATCGTCTGATGGCTCTCTAAGCCACGAGCAAAACCTGGCTAAGATGAGTGAGCTCCAGGAAGTCATAGACAAGCAGTTGCGGGAGCAGAGCCAGATGAAAGAGCGCCTGGCAGCCCTCTCTGCCCACGTGAGAGAGCTGGAGGAGGACCTGGGCACGGCCAGGAAGAAACTCCTCAAGTCTGAGGAAGTGAACATGAAACTGGAGCGGGATGTCCGTGAAGTGAGTGACGGCTGCCGTGTCTGTTGCCCTGAGGTGGTTGTGGGTCCCTTGTTCTCCCGGTGATCTCAGCCTCGGGATGGCTGCACGAGTAAGAGCAGAGCTCTGGTGAGACCACGACAGGCTGTCTCCCCGCCTCTGTGTCGAGGTCTCTGCGGTAGAAGAGGCCTGATCCAGGCGGTCCGTTGGCAGTGGACCAACATGAGGGTAGCCCTTGCACTGTGCTGCACCCTGGGTGTGGACTCCTCATTTCTACAAGTTCTAGGGGGCCCAGTGTGTTCCTTTTAAAACATTCATTTATCCATTCATTCATTTCTTGGCATGTAGTTGCTTTACACTGCTGGATCAATTTCTGCTGTGCAGCAAACTGAATCAGTCATGTATATGTGTATATATATCTACGTATATCCCTGTTGTTTAGATTTCCTACCCATTTCCTTCACCACAGAGCACTGAGGAGCCTTCCCTGTGCTGTACACTAGGTCCTTACTGGCTGTTGACTTGATACGTAGTATCAGCAGTGTATACATGCCAGCCCCAGTCTCCCAGTTCACCCGCCCCCCCACCTGCCTGTCGAATGTATTCCTGACGATGCTGAGATTTCCTTCTGATTCGCTCAGCCGAGTCTGGTGACGTCTGTGGAGGCCGTTCTCTCAGAGAGATGGGAGCATGCTGTGTGGGTTCTGCCGAGGCAGCTTGCCTGGCCGTCTTCTCTGGTTTGCTGAGCTTCCGCTCCTTGACAGGGATGTGTGACGGTGATCCCGGCGGTCAGACCAGTCGAGTGGCACTTGCTCACCCTCAGGTCCTCAGGCCCTAGCTGTGTAACCGCGTAGACTCCTGATGTTTCTGGCAGTCGTGTCTGCGGGTGTCATGATTTATGAGAAACTACCTAACGGTCATTGTGAAAACAGAAGAGTGCTGGGGGTTCAGGCCTCCTCCTGTGAGCCTCATCTCTCCTCTGTATGCAGACAGACAGCCCCCACCCTGCCCCACCCCTCCCCCGTGACACCGTCTCAGACAGAGCCCCTCCAGCATGTGTTCCAGCAGGTGTACTTGTTTAGTAGCTTGGTGTGAGGAATTCTGTGTGAGAACTCAAAACAGAAATATTTGCACATGTTTGTATAACCTTCTCACACTACTCTTTGGCAACAGGAGGAGATTAGGTGACAGAGTTTAATACGTTGAGAATTCTGGAAAAAGTGTTTTTAAGACCTTTCACTTTTAATATTAGGACTTGGCCTACATTGGTTACTTAGTGACCGCGGAGGGACCCAAAATGGATTTTGAGCTGGCAGACAGGAGTCGCACCAGCAGCAAGTTCTGGTCCTGGTTTGAGCATTTCATACATGTGGTTTAACTCTGCTTGAGAAGGCTGCCTCCAGTTGTGTTACACTTTGACTTCTGTTTCCACTCATTAATAGTCTTACTTTAATTTTGAGGAAATTGCATGAGATTTTTCCAACTTTTACCCGAGGAAACGAGCCTCAGAGCCCCCTCTTGGGTCTGTTGAAGGTCCCTCCCTGTTCTGGGTCAAGTCCGCCTGTATGGTGTAGCAGACAGAGGTCCTGACTTCATGCCAGATACCTTCCCTCCTGGAATTCTTGCAATAACAGGGTAGATTAGTATACTTTTTGTTTGCTGTTTGGATTTATTATATAGCAAAGAAGCTTGGTAAACCGAGTAGTCGGGCAGAACATTCCGACAGATGGCTGCCCATCGTGGCAAATGTGACCTTTGAGGTAGGAGTGTTTTTGCTCACATTCAAGAAAACTGCCACGTCTAGGAGTTTAATTTTGAGTACACTGACTTTATGTTTGATTTGAAACTTAGGATTTAGTCCAGCTTTGTTACTCTTAAGTGTATCGGAGTGTTCCATGATAACAACTTACCTTTTCTCCTCTGCAATGCCCGGTGTAGGCCATGGCCCAGAAGGAGGACATGGAAAAGAGAATCATTACCCTAGAGAAACGCTCCCTCGCCACACAGCGTGAAGCTGCCTATGTGCATGACTTCAATGATAAACTTGAAAATGAAATCGCAAATGAGGATTCTATGCATCGACAGGTAATGGCCTTTACTGTACTGTGTCTGACTTTTATAGTATTGAATTACTGAGGAGGGAAGGTAAAGACCTTTTCATGTGACCTCCCACGTTGGAAATCAAGTCCCCGTGTAAAGTTCTTATGACCCTAAAACATGTACATCATGTAAATTATGTACATCACGGTATATCATGGTAAATCATGATGTACATCATGGTAAATCATGGTAAATCAGCGTACTGGAAAGAAATACATTTTTTAAAATTTGGGGGTGACTGCAACTTGCAGGTTTGAATTATTTGGGACTTGGTTTAACCATTTTGTGGAATTCCTCTCCTGACTCCCTTGTTTTATTTGAACGTGAATCTGTTGGCTTGTTAGCGTTTTTACTGAAAGAGCAGAGAGCAGCAGGGAACTTCAGGGCAGTGGGCTAGCCTGTTGAGAACTGGGTCATTGTGACAAAAGGCAGGGTTAGAGCTCCGGTCTGATTAGGATTTGTCCTTCCTATGTTTTGATGAGCCTTACTCGCTCCTGTTCCCGTGTGGTCTCAGATAATCAGGACTTAACCAGGAAAACCAAATCTGGCTTCTCTCAAACAAAGTGAGTCGGGCCGGTGTGTGCCAACATGTATCATTGGCCCCACCACAAAAATAAAACACTAGAAAGTCATTGAAATGTATGAGGTGGAATGCATTACGATATACAAAATAGTGGCTGCCAAAGGCAGATCAGAAAATACTACGTACCATATGCTATTGTTTACTGAGGGTTTTAAAGCCTCACGTGTCAGCACTGTCCCCACCATGCCTGTGTTCCTGGGCCTGGACTGCAGAGCCTCAGACGTGGGCTCCCAGGGGGCAGTGGTTCTGACTCCAATGGTGAGACCCACGGTGAGGCGCCCTCCCCGCTTAGGCAGAGAGCTCAATGTCTCCCAATCAGGGGTGCACTTCCTTACTTTCAGAACAGCTGCTCAGAGGCTGTTGAGCTTGGGATGCTGTTTATGACTAAGCCAGTTCAAAGTAAACTTTTGTTTTGCTTTAAAAATATTTGAATGCCGATGCCGTACTGTGGAAGCTGTGAGAGGTTTTGTTTCCTTGGGCTCAAAAATCACTGCAGACTGTGACTACAGCCATGAGATTTAAAAATGCTTACTCCTTCGAAAGCTATGACAAACCTAGACAGCATATTGAGAAGTAGAGACATCACTTTGCCGACAAAGGTCCGTATAGTCAAAGCTATCGTTTTTCCAGTAGTTACGTATGGGTGTGAAAATTGGACCATAAAGAAGGCTGAGCATTGAAGAACTGATGCTTTCGAACTGTGTTGCTGGAGAAGACTTTAACAGAAAATAAAACAGTGTCAGACTTTGTTTTTTTGGGCTCCAAAATCACTGCAGATGCTGATTGCAGCCATGAAATTAAAAGACGCTTACTCCTTGGAAGGAAAGTTATGATCAACCTTGATAATATATTAAAAAGCAGAGACATTACTTTGCCAAGAAAGGTCCGTCTAGTCAAGGCTATGGTTTTTCCCATGGTCATGTATGGATGTGAGGGTTGGACTGTGAAGAAAGCTGATCGCCGAAGAATTGATGCTTTTGAACTGTGGTGCTGGAGAAGACTCTTGAGAGACCCTTGTACCGCAAGGAGATCCAACCAGTCCATTCTGGGGGAGATCGATCCTGGGTGTTCATTGGAAGGACTGATGCTAAAGCTGAAGCTGCAATACTTTGGCCACCTCATGCGACGAGTTGACTCACTGGAAAAGACTCTGATGCTGGGAAAGGTTGGGGGCGGGAGGAGAAGGGGACGACTGAGATGAGATGGCTGGATGGCATCACCGACTCTATGGACATGAGTTTGAGTGAACTCCGGGAGTTGGTGATGGACAGGGAGGCCTGGCGTGCTGTGATTCATGGGGTCGCGGAGAGTCAGACGCGACTGAGCGACTGAACTGAACTGAACCTGTGTTTTAATTTTTTAAGGTGGAAAATTTCAAACATGCAAAAAAGTGTTATAATCATATACCACTTCTATAATATAGTATAATAAATGCCCATGACCCAGCAATTAGCCTCAGCAATTTCAAACACAGGGCCAGTCTCAAATAGATCATTCTTTTGTCTTCTCTCCATTTTTTTTTTTTTTTAATATATAGTAGGTCCTAAAACAGCTTTTTAAACCACGAGCTTGATGCCCATTTTGTAAAACACAGACTTGCCAACTTTGTTATTACATTTAAAAATTGCTTGAGGTAATTATTTCCAGTTTTTTAATATGAATTTTCATATTGGAAAAGACCCTGATGCTGGGAAAGATTGAAGGCAGGAAGAGAGTGGGTGACAGAGGATGAGATGGTTGGACGGCCTCACCAACTCAATGGACATGAGTTTGAGCAAGTTCTGGGAGTTGGTGATGGACAGGGAAGCCTGGCGTGCTGTGATTCATGGGGTCGCACAGTCAGACACGACTGAGCAAGTGAACTGAACTGAATATGAATTATCATTGGGAGAAAAACTATGGCCAAGCTAGACAGCATATTAAAAAGCAGAGACATTACTTTGCCACCAAAGGAACACCTAGTTACAGCTATGGTTTTTCCAGTAGTCATGTATGGATGTGAGAGTTGGACCGTAAAGAAGCTGAGCACCAAAGAATCGATGCTTCTGAACTGAGGTGTTGGAGAAGAATCTTGAGAGTCCCCTGGACTGCATGGAGATCAATCAATCCTAAAGGAAATCAGTCCTGAATATGCATTGGAAGGACTGATGCTGAGGCTGAAGGTTCAGTACTTTGGCCACCTGATGCAAAGAACTGACAGATTGGAAAAGACCCTGATGCTAGGAAAGATCGAAGGCAGGAGGAGAAGGTGCGACAGAGGACGAGACGGTTGGATGGCATCACTGACCCGATGGACGTGAGTTTGAGCAACTTCTGGGAGATAGTGAAGGACAGGGAAGCCTGGCATGCTGCAGTCCATGGGGTCACAAAGAGTCAGACACGCCTGAACAACAGCAATCATTACAAAGAATTTAAGTGATGTTGCATGTAAAGAAAAATATGTGAACGTCTATCTCCACTGGCTTTTTTCCCAAAATGAATTTTCTCACCTTTTGCTTTATAATTTGAATTCATTTTACCCCCTTAAACCAGACTCAAGCTTCTGATTATGTACTGGGAATTTTCTCTACCAACGTGTGTGTAAGCTGATCCCCTTTAAAGTCTGCTTGTTTCTGAGTGTAAATTTGCTTGCTCCCCGAGCTCCTCCAACAGGTAATGGCTGGTGACACTAAGGTCCCCCAGGTGCTCAGCCAAAGAGAAGCATTGGGAGTGACCTTTGACAAGTGAAGTCCCTGCCTCTCTCTGCCCCTGCCCGTCTGCTCTGGGGATGCTCAAGAGCCCACCAGAGGTGGCCGTGGGAGGGGACCGCCTCGAGAACCAGCGCACAGGCTGCTCACGTCATGGCTCCCCGGTGCTTTTATTTATTTATTTATTTTTTGGTAATTAATTTATTTTTTATTGGAGGCAAATTATTTTACAATATTATATTGGTTGGTTTTGCCATACATTGACATGAATTCGCCCCGGGTTTACATAAGTTCCCCCTCCTGAACCCCCCTCCCACCTCCCTCCTCCCTTTATCCTCCCTCTGGGTCATCCCCGCATGCCAGCCCCGAGCATCCTATAACATGCATTGACCCTGAACTAGTGATTCATTTCACATATAACAACATACGTGTTTCAATGCCATTCTCCCAAATCATCCCACCCTCACCCTCTCCCATAGAGTCCCAAAGACTGTTCTATACATCTGTATCTCTTTTGCTGTCTCGTATACAGGTTATCATTTGCATCTTTCTAAATTCCATATATATGCGTTAATATACTGTATTGGTATTTTTCTTTCTGGCTTACTTCACTCTGTATAATAGGCTCCAGTTTCATCCACCTCATTAGAACTGATTCAAATGTTTTCTTTTTAATGGCTGAATAATACTCCATTATGTATATGTACCAAAGCTTTCTTATCCATTCGTCTGCAGATGGACATCTAGGTTGCTTCCATGTCCGGGCTATTATAAACAGTGCTGCAGTGAACATTGGAGTACATGTGTCTCTTTCAATTCTGGTTTCCTCAGTGTGTATGCCCAGGAGTGCGATTGCTGGATCATATGGCAGTTCTATTTCCAGTTTTTTGAGGAATCTCCACACTGTTCTCCACAGTGGCTGTACTGGTTTCCATTCCCACCAACAGTGTAAGAGGGTTCCTTTCTCTCCACATCCTCTCCAGATTTATTGCATGTAGATTTTTGGATAGCAGCCATTCTGATTGGTGTGAAATGGTATCTCATTGTGGTTTTGATTTGCATCTCTCTGATTATGAGGGATGTTGAGCATTTTTTCATGTGTTTGTTAGCCATCTTTATGTCTTCTTTGGAGAAATGTCTGTTTAGTTCTTTGGCCCATTTTTTGATTGGGTCACTTAGTTTTCTGGAATTGAGCTGCAGGAGCTGCTTGTATATTTTGGAGATTAATCCTTTATCAGTTGCTTCATTTGCTATTATTTTCTCCCATTCTGAAGGCTGTCTTTTCACCTTACTTATAGTTTCCTTTGCTGTGCAGAAGCTTTTGATTATAATTAGGTCCCATTTGTTTATTTTTGCTTTTATTTCCAATATTCTGGGAGGTGGGTCATGGAGGATCCTGCTGTGATTTATGTCGGAGAGTGTTTTGCCTACGTTCTCCTCTAGGAGTTTTATAGTTTCTGGTCTTACATTTAGCGCTCTAATCCATTTTGAGTTTATTTTGGTGTATGGTGTTAGGAAGTGTTCTAGTTTCATTCTTTTACAAGTGGCCGACCAGTTTTCCCAGCACCACTTGTTAAAGAGACTGTCTTTTCTCCATTTTATATTCTTGCCTCCTTTGTCAAAGATGAGGTGTCCATAGGTGCGTGGATTTATCTGTGGGCTTTCTATTTTGTTCCGTTGATCTATATTTCTGTCTTTATGCCAGTACCATACTGTCTTGATGACTGTGGCTTTGTAGTAGAGCGTGAAGTCCGGCAGGTTAATTCCCCCAGTTCCATTTTTCTTCCTCAAGATTGCTTTGGGTATTCGAGATTTTTTGTATTTCCATACAAATTGTGAGATTATTTGTTCTACTTCTGTGAAAAATATCGTTGGTAGCTTGATAGGGATTGCATTGAATGTATAAATTACTTTGGGTAGTATACTCATTTTTACAATATTTATTCTTCCAATCCATGAACATGGTATATTTCTCCATCTATTAGTGTCGTCTTTGATTGCTTTCAATAGCATTTTATAGTTTTCTATGTACAAGTCTTTTGTTTCCTTAGGTAGATATATTCCTAAGTATTTAATTCTTTTCGTTGCAACAGTGAATGGAATAGTTTCCTTAATTTCTCTTTCTATTTTCTCATTATTAGTGTATAGGAATGCAAGGGATTTCTGTGTGTTGATTTTATATCCTGCAACGTTACTGTAATCATTGATTAGCTCTAGTAGTTTTCTGGCAGAGCCTCTAGGGTTTTCTGTGTAGAGGATCATGTCATCAGTGAACAGTGATAGTTTTACTTCTTCTTTTCGAATTTGTATTCCTTTTATGTCTTTTTCTGCTCTGATTGCTGTGGCCAAAACTTCCAGGACTATGTTGAATAGTAGTGATGAGAGTGGGCACCCTTGTCTTGTTCCTGACTTTAGGGGAAATGCTTTCAGTTTTTCACCATTGAGGATAATGTTTGCTGTAGGTTTGTCATATATAGCTTTTATTATGTTGAGGTATGTCCCTTCTATTCCCACTTTCTGGAGGGTTTTTATCATAAATGGATGTTGAATTTTGTCGAAGGCTTTCTCTGCATCTATTGAGATAATCATATGATTTTTATTTTTTAGTTTGTTAATGTGGTGTATTACGCTGATTGATTTGCGGATATTGAAGAAAACTTGCATTCCTGGGATAAAGCCCACTTGGTCATGATGTATGATCTTCTTAATGTGTTGTTGGATTCTGATTGCTAGAATTTTGTTAAGGATTTTTGCATCTATGTTCATCAGTGATATTGGCCTGTAGTTTTCTTTTTTTGTGGGGTCTTTACCAGGTTTTGGGATTAGGGTGATGTTGGCCTCATAGAATGAGTTTGGAAGTTTCCTTTCCTCTGCTATTTTCTGGAAGAGTTTGAGTAGAATAGGTGTTAGCTCTTCTTTAAATTTTTGGTAGAATTCGGCAGTGAAGCCGTCTGGACCTGGGCTTTTGTTTGCTGGAAGATTCCTGATTACAGCCTCTAGTTCCGTGCTTGTGATGGGTCTGTTCAGATTTTCTATTTCTTCCTGGTTCAGTTTTGGAAAGTTGTACTTTTCTAGGAATTTGTCCATTTCTTCAAGGTTATTCATTTTATTGCCATATAATTGCTGATAGTATTCTCTAATAATCCTTTGTATTTCTGTGTTGTCAGTTGTGATCTCTCCATTTTCATTTCTAATTTTATTGATTTGGTTCTTCTCCCTTTGTTTCTTGATGAGTCTGGCTAGTGGTTTGTCAATTTTATTTACCTTCTCAAGGAACCAGCTTTTGGCTTTGTTGATTTTTGCTATGGTCTCTTTTGTTTCTTTTGCATTTATCTCTGCCCTAATTTTTACAATTTCTTTCCTTCTACTGACCCTGGGGTTCTTCATTTCTTCCTTTTCTAGTTCTTTAGATGTACAGTTAGGTTAATCAGTTGACTTTTTTCTTGTTTCTTGAGGTGTGCCTGTATTGCTATGAACTTCCCCCTTAGCACTGCTTTTACAGTGTCCCAGAGGTTTTGGGTTGCTGTGTTTTCATTTTCATTCATTTCTATGCATATTTTGATTTCTCTTTTGATTTCTTCTATGATTTGTTCATTATTCAGCAGCGTGTTGTTCAGCCTCCATATTTTGGCATTTTTAATAGTTTTTCTCACGTAATTGAGATCTAATCTTACTGCATTGTGGTCAGAAAAGATGCATGGAATGATTTCAACTTTTTTGAATTTACCAAGGCTAGATTTATGGCCCAGGATGTGATCTATCCTGGAAAAGGTTCCATGTGCTCTTGAGAAAAAGGTGAAATTCATTGTTTTGGGCTGAAATGTCCTGTAGATATCTATTAGGTCTAACTGGTCTATTGTATCATTTAAAGTTTGTGTTTCCTTGTTAATTTTCTGTTTAGTTGATCTATCCATAGGTGTAAGTGGGGTATTAAAATCTCCCACTATTATTGCATTATTGTTAATTTCCCCTTTCATACTTGTTAGTAATTGTCTTAAATATTGTGGTGCTCCTATGTTGGGTGCATAAATAATTATAATTGTTATATCTTCATCTTGGATTGATCCTTTGATCATTATGTAGTTTCCTTCTTTGTCTCTTTTCACAGCCTTTGTTTTAAAGTCTATTTTATCTGATATGAGTATTGCTACTCCTGCTTTCTATTGGTCTCTATTAGAATGGAATATCTTTTTCAGCCCTTCACTTTCAGTCTGTATGTGTCCCTCGTTTTGAGGTGGGTCTCTTGCAGACAACATATATGGGGGTCTTGTTTTTGTATCCATTCAGCCAGCCTTTGTCTTTTGGTTGGGACATTTAACCCATTTACGTTTAAGGTAATTATTGATAAGTACGATCCTGTAGCCATTTTCTTTATTGCTTTGGGTTCGAGTTTATACACCCTTTCTGTTTTTCCTGTCTAGAAAAAATCCTTTAGCATTTGTTGGAGAGCTGGTTTGGTAATGCTGAATTCTCTCAGCTTTTGCTTGTCTGTAAAGCTTTTGATTTCTCCTTCCTATTTGAATGAGATCCTTGCTGGGTACAGTAGTCTGGGCTGTAGGTTATTTTCTTTCATCACTTTAAGTATTTCTTGCCATTCCCTCCTGGCCTAAAGAGTTTCTGTTGAAAGATCAGCTGTTATCCTTATGGGAATCCCCTTGTGTGTTATTTGCTGTTTTTTCCCTTGCTGCTTTTAATATTTGTTCTTTGTGTTTGATCTTTGTTAATTGGATTAATATGTGTCTTGGAGTATTTCGCCTTGGGTTTATCCTGTTGGGGACTCTCTGGGTTTCTTCGACTTGGGTGATTATTTCTTTCCCTATTTTAGGGAAGTTTTCAACTATTATCTCCTCAAGTATTCTTTCATGGTCTTTCTTTTTGTCTTCTTCTTCTGGGATTCCTATGTTTCGAATGTTGGAGCGTTTAACATTGTCCCAGAGGTCTCTAATATTGTTCTCATTTCTTTTAATTTGTTTTTCTTTTTTCCTCTCTGTTTCATTTATTTCTACAATTCTATCTTCTAGCTCGCTTATCCTGTCTTCTGCCTCTGTTATTCTACTGTTTGTTCCCTCCAGAGTGTTTCTGATCTCATCTATTGCATTATTCATTGTATATTGATTCTTTTTTATTTCCTCTAAGTCCTTATTAAACCTTTCTTCCATCTTCTCAATCCTTTTCTCCAGGTTATTTATCTGTAACTCTATTTTGCTTTCAAGATTTTGAATCATTTTCACCACCAAAATTCGAAATTCTTTGTCGGGTAGATTCCCTATATCTTCCTCTTTTGTTTGTGTTGTGGGCATTTATCTTGTTCCTTTACTTGCTGGGTATTTCTCTGCCTCTTCATCTTGCTTATAATGCTTTGCTTGGGGTGGCCTTTCCCTCTTCTGGCCGTTTGTGGAGTTCTCTTTATTATGTAGTTTCCTCACTGTGTGTGGGGTTGGACAGGTGACTTGTCAAGGTTCCCTGGTTATGGAAGCTTGTGTCGGTGCTCTGGTGGGTGGAGCTGGATTTGTTCTCTCTGGAGTGCAATGAAGTGTCCAGTAATGAGTTATGAGATGTCAGTGGGTTTGGAGTGACTTTGGGCAGCCTGTATATTGAAGCTCAGGGCTAGTTTGCTGTGTTACTGGAGAATTTGCGTGGTATGTCTTGCTCTGGAACTTGTTGACCCTTGGGTGGTGCTTGGTTTTAGTGTAGGTATGGAGACGTTTGATGAGCTCCTATCGATTAATGTTCCCTGGAGTCAGGAGTTCTCTGGTGTTCTCAGGATTCAGGCTTAAGCCTCTTGCCTCTGGTTTTTGGTCTTATTCTTGGAGTAGCCTCTAGACGTCTCTATCTGTCATTTCCAAGGTGGTTCCCTCTGTTTTAGCTTCTGTTTGCTTGTCTCTTCAGTGTCTGATTTCCGCCCTGATACTAGGAGGTGGGTGGACACTTTTTAAGGCTCAGTTGTTCAGTCCTGTTCTGGGAAAGGAGGAACGCTGCAGACGAATATCTCTGGCATCTGTGGGGAGTGCTCGCAGCGTCTCGGCCACACTGGGTTTGCCCCCACTCACAGCACGTACGCTGTCCCAGTCTACACTGCACAGGCTCTAGGTTGCTCTGCCGGGAACTGTCCGAGGCCAGCGCCGGGTTGTATGCACTTCCCAGGTCTGAGCGGCTCAAGTTCAGGTTCTCAGGTACTCCAAAAAGGCGCAGACTTGGTTGGGCCTGCGTTTTGTGCCTTCCCTGGTCCGAGCAGCTCAGGGGACCAGGTGTTTGGCGAGCGCGGTCGCTGCGACTTATCGCCTCCCCAGTCCCCGCCACTCAGTTTTCTGGGTGTAAAACCGGCGCACCTTCTCAGGGGGATATCGACCGGCCCGAGCCCAAGAAGTCTTGACTAGCAAGAAGCCTGTCTGCACTTTGTATCAGATGCCTTTCTTGGGCTGCGGTTACCCGCTCCGGCTCTGGCTACGCTCCCTACCTGTCTTGGGGGGGGGGGGATGGGGGATGGGCCGACCGCAGCCGGCTCACTCTGCTCAGTCCTTTATTCTGTGAGTGGGGCTGGCCGAGTCTTAGGTTAGAGCTTTCCGCCTTTTCGTGGGGAAGCTGTCCCACAGTCTGCTTTGCTCTCCCCAGTTCTCTCAAAATGTTCTCGCGGCATTCAAGCCCAGTCCTCTCTCTAAGTTCAGCCAGCTCCTCCATGCCCAGCCCCCGCTTGCTAATGGCGTATGCAGGCGTCTGCGCTGCTTCTCTGCTGGGAGTTACCGTTTGGCGGGTAATCTGTGGGTTTTAAAAAAAATCTTAAAAAAAAAAGAGGGTTATGTGGCCCTCTGAGCTTCCAAGTCTCGCCACAGATTCGCCATTGAGAGTGTTTCCCGGTGTTTGGAAACTTCTCTCTTTTTAAAGCCTCCCTTCCCGGAACGGAGCTCCATCCTTACTTCTTTTGTCTCGCTTTTTATCTTTTATGTTTTTTCCTACCTCCTTTCGAAGACAATGGGCTGCTTTTCTGGGTGCCTGACGTCCTCTGCCAGCATTTAGAAGTTGTTTTGTGGACTTTACTCTGCGTTCAAATGTTCTTTTGATGAATTTGTGGGGGAGAGAGTGGTCTCGCCGTCCTATTCCTCCGCCATCTTGTTCCTTCTCCCCTCCCCGGTGCTTTTAAGAGAAGGACCGTACTTTGCTCTTGAAGTTCATGAGTTTTTGTTTTTCCTGTTGTAGGCAAGGCAGGGAGACGATGTGAAGGAAGAACACAATAAGAGAATGGATGATCTGGAGGATAAGGTGAGCCAGCCCCATGGCCCCTTTACAAAGAGGCACATCTGGCGTGGCCTGTCCCGGCTTGGTCTGTGTGTGGGGAAAAGCTCCAGGACAGGAGTTGGAAAACTGTTCCCAAGAGGGCCTCAGAGTGAATGTCTTTACTGGTTACGAATAATTGAGTAGCAGCATTTCATGCTAGTCAATAAGCGTGACAGCATCCACAGGCAGTGTGTAAAGGAACAGACGTAGACCTGTGCCCACAACCCTTACAGAAAGCATCAGTGAGCCAGATCCCCCGATGGCCCCAGTGTTAGCAGCCGCCGTGCTCGAACTTTGTTCTCGGTCCACCCTCACCCCTTCGTTTCTTTCTTAGAAGTTTATTTCTGGGGCTTTTCTGGCAGTCCAGGGGTTGAGAGCCCCCGCGGAGCTGCCCTGCGGGGCGGGGCACACTGCCTGCTTGCAGAGAGCTGGAGACCAGGCAGGGAGGGGGACAGTAGAGGCCGCTCCCAGGGAACTTTCAGAGACTCGCAGCAGGCGCTGCAGGGAGCCCTGGAGGAGGAATCTGCTGGTTCCCGTTGTGCGATTTGAAGGCGCGGGGGTGAATGGGGGTGAACCAATAGGCAGTTGGTTCGCTGGAGCGGAGCAGGAATGATGGCAGGTGGTCCTGGAGCCAGCGAAGGGGGTGGCCCTGCCCTGGGGAGGGGTCGTGACGAAGACAGGGGGCGAGGGCACTGGCCCCGGGGGACAGGGAGCCGGCAAACCAGCATCTCGAGGCTGCCCCTCAGTTGCTTTGAGGTCATGTCTGGGAAAAGAAGGCAGGACCTGGGTGACAGTGGGGCAGGGGGGACATTTGCGGAGAGAAGGGTGTGAGGTGTGAGAGCGGGAGGGCGGCACGGGGCCCCGCAGGCACGCTCCCGTGCGTCTCTGATGACAGAGCCGCCCTTGCAGTGCGAGGGGCCGCCGCCCAGAACAGCCGAGGGCCTGTGCCCCGAGAGGAGAGCTGCGGCGGGGCTGGCCCTCCTGTCCGCTGGCTGCCCCTGCTCTCTCCTGTCTGTGGGAGTTCAGACCAGCCTGGAAAACGGAGGGCTGGGAACCTGCGAGGATGGCCCTCCTCGGTGAACCAGTACAAGTGATGACAGCTGAGGTGGACCCAGCGGCTCTGGAGCTGAAGGATTGCTTTTCCTTATTTTCCTTCAGCCTGGCTGATGGGGGCATGGATGTATTTTTTTTAATGTTTGCTTTCTGTCCCTGACTCCATCAGCCCTCGCTTGTGAATAACCTCATAGGATTGCCTTCTGTCCACGCTAAGAGCTGAGTGTCACCAGGCCATATGGGAACTGAATTCTCCTGCCCGTTTCTTCAGTACTGCTCGCTTAAGAGATGCCAGTGTCTCCTAAGCATGGCCCATTTATCCTCAGTCAGGGCTTCCATGTAAAATTGTGTTCAGTTCCTGATAGACTTGAGCTTCCCTGAATGTCGCTGACGAGACGTGGTCCTCTCGTGCCCAGGTGCAGACCCTGAAGGAACAGGGCTGGGATCGCGTGCAGCAAGCCAGCATGCTGGCCAACGTGGCCCAGGCGTTCGAGAGTGACGAGGGCGTGTCTGATGGCAAGGGCGACGGGGTCACCCTCTTCAGCTCGGCCACTCAGCTGTCGCCCAGCGGGCAGAACGATGCTGAGACTCCGACTGTGATGCTTCAGGGGCAGCTGGACACCATCATCGAAGAGATCCGGTGGGTGCGCCTGATGCCAGCTCCCCGGAAACTCGGTTTCTCTGGGGAACTGTCTTCTCCTTAGAGAAGTCTGAGTGTTCCATAGTAAGAAAACTGACTTCATGTCTGCCTCAAGAATTTTCAGTTCCAAGATTGCCCTTGATTCTAGCGCTCAGTCAGCCAAGGCGTTCTGTCCACAGTGTGGTGTCAGCACTCTGTGGGGGGCATTGTGGGGTGTCCCCCCCTCAGCTCTGAGCCCCAAGGTGGGTGAGGTGCTGAGGCGGTGTCCCCTGCAGCCCGTGCACCCTCCAGCACTGAGGGCGTGCCCTCCTGTGTCGCTCAGAGCCTCCCACGTTCTGGTGAAAAGCCGCCTGGATCAGAAAAGCTGGGGTTTTGTGGTTAGCAAATTCCCACTCAGATCTGCATTTTCCCTTTTAACTTAATACCGTGTGAAGATTGGCATGTTGGAAGACAGTGGTCCAAGGACATGTGTTTGAGTTTTACTCATCTCATCAGTAGATTTAAGAAGTTTTCTTTAGACATCGTCTTGGCAGTTATAGCAATTTACAAAAGGGGACAGAATCCAAAGGCCCACCTAGTGGTGAGCAGGGGGCCTTGGGCCTGGGTACAGCCAGGTGGCTGGGGGCCCCGAGGCCTGCCTGGTGCCACACCCGCACAGCGGTTCCCCTGTCCCTAGTCCACGTTCAGAGTGGCTGCAGGCCGGCGACCCTGCACAGGACCTGGGAGAGCTGCTGCTCAGATTGTTCTCGTCACGTCAGCTGAGGCCGAGGTGCCCGTCCCTGTCAGCCGAGCGTGGGGGGACTGGGGGAAAGGCAGGGGATAGATGGCACAACCAGCATTTGCTGGTTGTGCCACCTCACTTTTGACGCCATAGACGGACTGCTTTGTAGGCCGTGTTTGAGCACAGACGAGCTCAGAAAGATTGTCTTTCCCCATCCCCGCAGGAAATATGGAATGGTTATATATTAATATTCTTATTTTTACAGCAAGTTGTCAGGTAAAAGTGATTTTTCCTTATACAACAAGTTGACTTGATGTAATGGTAAATTCTGTCCATCAACTTATCAACACTGAAAAACTTTCAAGATGTATAAGTAGAAGTGAAACTGGAGAGTTTAGTTCCTGTAAGAATCTTATATTTTAATTTGAAAATCATTTTATTTGCATAATCGAGTATTTAAACTGCTGTATAACATCCTCCATGACACACTAGGGGAGAAGAGCAGTAACCATGAATTCTAGGTTAATACGGCACATTGACATGAATCCAGAAACTCACATAAAGCTGGGGGAGAACTTCATCAAGTGATGCGTTTGTACATACACAACCTCAAAAAAAAAAAAAAAAAAAGATCAACTCAGCACTTCATCTGGTCTGGGGACTTGTATTTGGAAACTCCAGCTTGTTCGTGAATCTCTGTTTTGACTGTACAGAGTTCCCGATTCCCAGTGGAAAAGACTTGAGGCACTGACGTGCATCTCTGCCCTGAGAGCAGGGAAAAGGTAGAGGTTGTCAACTTCAGGTATCTCCTCACAGGGAGAGAGTCGCCATCCAGGCCCCGTCAGAATGTTAGAGTAAATAAGTGCAATCAAACGTGAATGATCAGGGGCCACTTTGTAAGACTCAGTGCTAGTTACTCTAAGTTTGAGAATATTCAAAAGAGGGAAAGTTGAACCTTTTTGCTGAGATGTTAATTGAGCAACTGTTCCTGGAATTTGCTAATCGTGACACAGAATGCCAGCCCAAATGTGTTGTCGAGACACACTCCCCTGCTGACAAAGGCACGTGACGGGTTTTATTCTATTTTAGGTTGATCGAAGAGAAGAACACGGAGCAGTCGGCCGAGGAGACTGAGAGCAGTGTGGGCAGCGGGAGCTTAGGCAACCTCCGTCATTTTATTTATTTTTTATTTATTTATTAATTTTTTCAGGTTGTCAAATTTATATTTTATTAAAGGGATGTCTATGTGTCCTGTCAATGGCTTTATGTCTTCTTTCAGTGTATTTAGTTATTTATTATTATTATTCTTTTTGGAGGCTAATTACTTTACAATACTATATTGGTTGGTTTTGCCATACATACTCCCTCAACCTGTATCCCGCCTCCTCGCTTCCCAGCTCCTGCTCGCCCAGCAGTGGGCGCTCCAAGCCCCAAAGGAGGTGGCACAGCCCGCCGCAGGAAGTAGACAAGCTGGGCATCACGACTGGGATATGTGTCTGCCTCCTCCCTGCCGCGTCCCTCCCCCAGCACACTGGTTTTCTTTTGTTTGTTTGTTTTTTCTCTATTTACCCAGAAGAAAATCAGGTACATTTGCTACGCTCAGAGGTCTAAGATTTTTTAAAACTGCCTAGTCTTTAATCATTCCATAATGGCACCGTGACAAATTCAGTTCAGTTCAGTTCTGGACCACTGGCTTACCACGTCATCGTGAACTCAGCCAGAGCCTGCCTCTGTAACATTGGGCCTGGCCTGTGCTGGGCACAGCAGCTGCAGGGAAGTTTCTCTTCTCAGGGAGCAGACAGCTTCATGAAAGTAACCATAGGCAGCTCTCATGGCATGTGAAAACCGTGCCGCACATTTTCCACTGGGGATGCCTGGTTGCAGGGTGCAGGGCATGCGGTGGGGACAAAACCCAAGAATCTCAACTGGTCTGCTTGCTGATGGGCCTGGCCGTGCGCTCAGGCCAGCTCTACGTGTGAAACCAGGTTAAAAGCCGGGGGCCCCAGGGAAGAAGTCGGGCTTCCTCACTCTTCCGAGTCTAAAAACAGGATGACTACCTAGGGCTTTTGGTGACAGAGTGTGTGGCTCTAAAGCACATGTACCAGCTTGCTTCCATGTTTAGCTTAGGTTTTGTGAGTGCATTGCTCTTTACCCCATGAAATCACGTGTACAACACTCTGCTTTGTAATTGCACTTGCATTATCACTGTTTCCGTTACCACCCATTTCATGTTAGCTATGTTGTTAGTCAGCATATAATTAAATTCACTGTGAATTATTTTAGTGGCATGTGAAGTGGTAACTAGTCCATGTTGTGGTCTTCTGACACGCTGTTTTTATAATTTGCATCATTGACTAAGTAGTTGAAATTTAAAATTCTTTGACGATTTCTCTGTGGTTTCATGCTTGATTTCTTTCCGAGTATTTGTAAAAGAACAGTTCTGTGTATGTTTTCCTTGCTGTTGGACTTCTCTGACGGTGTGTCTGCTTTCGTCATTGGTTTTGATTTCCTGTCTCATCCTGCTGTCTGCTTAGTCGTTGTCAGTCAGGCAACGGTCAATCAGTCGTTGTCAATCAGCTGTCGTTTGCCCATCTGTCCCCCCTCCCCCGTCCTCCCACTTGCTCTGGTCATAGCGGTGCTGTGGTCCACAGCATGTGTCCCCTTAGTCGGGTTTGTGCTTTGTCTTCATGTCTCATTAAATGGTGTGTTTCCCCCATAGCAGTAAGTTTGAATTAGCGTATCACTAAGCAGTTACAGGAGAAGGCAATGGCACCCCCACTCCAGTACTCTCGCCTGGAAAATCCCATGGACGGAGGAGCCTGGTAGGCTTCAGTCCATGGGGTCGCAAAGAGTCAGACACGACTGAGCGAATTCACTTTCCGTTTTCACTTCCCGTTTTCACTTCCATGCATTGGAGAAGGAAATGGCAACCCACTCCAGTGTTCTTGCCTGGAGAATCCCAGGGACGGGGGAGCCTGGTGGGCTGCCATCTATGGGGTCGCACAGAGGGAACACGACTGAAGCGACTTAGCAGCAGCAGCAGCAGCAGCATGCAGTTATAAGCATAATGTAGATGGATCCTAAACTACATAACGTGTGTAATTCATAAATGAGATGATCCTTACATAAAGAAATGACCCTCTTAAGTGTAGATTTAATGGACTTTTGACACAATATCCTTTCTGTGTAGGTGCTTGTATTTAAGACTCTCAATGTCATCAGCTTTTGCACAGTTAATGTCTCTTTTAGACTTTAAAAAAGTATCTTCTATGGTTAATGACTGCACCTGCTATTATGCTAGTTTTCATTCTTACATATTTTCACAGGGAACCTGCTTTAATGAATTTATTTTGAGAAGTTTTAAATCAAATTCTTTGTAAGGATTTTACATAAATATCCAATAAGTGGTCAGATTTCTTCAATGTTGAAATAGGTATTATGGTACCTTCCTCATCAGTTAAATTACTAATTTAATGTTTAACATTTTTTTTTTGAGAGAAACTAATTTATAGAGAAATTTGGCTGAGAATAGACAACTGTTAAGGCCCTTTATTGTACAGAACGCTGTGCTTTATTAAATCACGATATTGTAATGGAATTGTATCATCTGAGTAATAATTGATAGTGTTTCTCTAGTAAATCTTCAATAGCTTATTTAATTTCTGTGGTCAAAAATATGTTCTGTTTCCAGTTACATGTTCTCTAAATCTTCATCCCACTTATATGTTTGCAGTCTTTTTTGCTTTACTGTCTTTGCCTATACTGATTCTTGAATTTTTAGCTTCAGAGTCACAATAATCTGGTTTCTTTTCATTTCTTTGCATGCATCTATCAACCTAGTGATTTAAGGAAGCATCGTTGAAAGGTAAACTACTTAGTACTTTAGCATGCCTTTATTTCTCTGTGAAGTATTAAACAGTCCTTATCGTTTAACATGAATGAACACTATGTGGTTATGTACTGGTGAATAATTGACGTTTTAATGGAAGTAACGAAGCTCACCTACCACTTAAAATATGCTGATGGTTCTGTTGGAAATAGGTCATTTGTTGGGACAATTGTAACAGTTTGCTTTCTCCCACTTGTTTGCCTTCTAATCATCTCATGCTTATTTATAATAGACATAGTATCATTGGTTATTTTTAAAGTTTTCTTTACTTATTTTTTTTGCCATGCTGCACAGCTTATGGGATCTTAGTTCCGCAACCAGGGATCAGACCAGTGTCCCGGCAGTGAAAGTGCCAAGTCCTAACCTCTGACCACCATGGAATTTACACTCAGTGTTTTCTTAAAAGTCATGACTGTTAGATTTTCTTAAAAGACATAGATGTTAGATTTGCGGGAAGCCAATTTACTGACGGTGGGTAGCAGTGTGCAGGAGACTCTGTGCACCGGGCACCGTGTCAAGTGCTTTCCAAGTCTGTCATCTCATCCCACAGACACCCAGGTGAGGTCTAGGCTGCTGTTATCCCCATTCAGCAGACATGGACACTGAGGCTGAGAGAGCCCAGGCTCACACACACAGCAGAGCGGTGCGGACTGGTCTGATCAGAGCCTGGACGTGTACCCGTGGTGCCGTCCAGCTCTCTTTCCTCCTGAGGCTCTCGTGTCCATCACGGCATCCCCGATGGAGGGAGCATCAGGAGGGAGCTCGGTGCCGCTCCCCTCGGGTCACTTGGATGAGGCCCTCTTGTTGGGATCCAGTGCGCCGAGGGTTGGCCTTCCTTGTCCCTCTCCCGCTCCCAGCCCGCTGACCGAGGACTCCTGGGGCCTTCCCGCAGGACTCGGGCAGCCGCACTCTGGTTCAGGCAGCTCAGTGCCCGGGAGCCCTCCTGCTGGGCACAGCAGGGCAGCGCCGTCACCCTGGGGTTGGTGGCCGGGGTGTGCCACTCTGTCAAACCTCAACATGGATCAGCCGTAGACACCCATGTGTCCCCTCCCTTTTGAACCTAACTCAAATCTCCCTCCCCATTCCACTGCTCTAGGTTGATACAAGATCATCTGTTAGTGAGACCTAGGGGTGCTTTATGGCAACCACAGTGAGCGAATTACACTCGAACAGTGTGTAAGCACTTCAAGGTGTAGCCCCCAGTCTGTGTGTTCCCGAAAAATCCAAGGCAGACCCGTGGTGTTCGCATGGAGGGGTTAGGTACCTTTTCTGTGTTTCTCTGGTCGTGATGGGTTCCAGTAACCTGCATCATCACTACAAATGATCTTGGGTGGTGGCACAAGTGGTGTGCTTTCCTTCTTCAAACAGAAAGGTCTGGACGGCTTTGCTGAGAGGTTTCTTACTCTTGAAACTGGTGCTTCTGAGCAGCGTCTGGCGATGAGCACAGTCCTTTCATCAGGGCAGTTCATGCCATGCAGGGTTCACAGTGCTGGCATCGCTCTGCCCTCCTGCCCGGCAGGGCAATCTGGTTGTTGGATTCCAGGGAGGGCAGAGCCCGGCTGCAGGGAGGCTCTGGTCGGGGGTCTCTGCACTCAGTCGGGTGCTCTCGCTGCCCCACAGCCCTGCCTCTCTTGAACAAGACAGTCCTTTAAGATGGCATTAAGCTATAACAAGGGTTTATTTTGTACTTGGGGGAAAGCATAGCTAATAGATTTTCAAATAAGTTTCTGGTTATAATGTAAAGCCTGTGAGATTGCCTTTTACGACAGTCTTTTGTTACCCAATTTTACACTTACCTCAATCCCTCAGCCGCCAGCTATCCGGGAAGAGGTAGGAGACATCGAAGGCAAAACCTCGACCCCTGCCTCGCCACGGTCCCTTCGGCTGGACCGGCTGCACACGGGGTCGCTGCGCACAGCCAGCCACGAGGCCATCAGGGACGCCTGCAAGTAAGGGGCCTGCGCGCCTCGGCATCAGTTTCAGGAGCCCTGCGCCTCTTGTCTTGAAAGAGTTGCAAGGATGATTTTACATGAATCCCACTGGGTTCGGTGCCTGGGTTTAGTGGTGGACTTCAGGTGCTGGGGGAGGAGAGCTCAGTGACCTCAGTGATTTTAGGAAACATCTGTCTCGATGGATTGACTCCTGTGGGAGCTTTCCTCCTGCTCTTGCTAGAGGTCTGCCCGGCCCGGGGTGCGTTCCTGCCGGTGGCGGCCCCTTGCCTCTCGGGTTCACTCTTGAGGGTCCCTCCCTTTTCCTCAAGCGTCTCCTCTCAGGAGACTCTGTCCACTCCCGTGACTGACACTGTCCTCATTCAGACCACCACCTGCTGATCTCCTGTCCTGAGCCAGGCAGCACTCGATGGAGGGCACGTGTGGTCACCTGACCAGCAGCCCTGCACGGTGACCGTCGCTCTCCTGCCACTGCCAGGGGCAGTCACCGTGCGGGAGGCAGGGCTACTGCCCAGAGCCGGGGAGCTCGCCTTCTCTGGGAGTGTCGTCACCTGCCGAGCAGCGACCCTGAGGGAAGGTTGGAGCGCCCTCTGCACCAGCTGGCCTGGGGTCAAGTCCTCCTTGGGGGAGAGCTAGAGGCAGGGAATCGCAGCTTCCCGGGGTGGTTGTCTGTGGCCAGGAGCCTGCTTTGCTCGTGTGGAGTGTGCTTGGTGAAGGAGACTCCACAGTCTGCTGCGAGGTTGAGGTGCTGGTGTTGCTGGGTGCCCCGTTCTATCAGTAGGTCCTGTGGACGGGTGTGTGTTTGCACAAGGGTGCCAGATAACGGTCGTTTTCTCTCCCCGAAGCTCGACAGGCTCCCAGCAGCAGCAGCCAGGACTCGCCGCACAAAGCAGCAAAAGACAAAAGCATCAGGTACTCCATCAGCCGCATATTTCAAAAGAAGTAAAAGGGCCGGCCTGGACACCCCGGCAAGGAGGCATTAGGACCAGGTGGGTGCTTCACCGTTCAGAGTTAGGGGGCCTGCAGGCATGTCCCTTCTGTGTGTCCTCCGTCATCCCCACGAGGCACCTGTCACTGACGCTGGGGGTCCTCCTGGGAGCAGGAACGGAGGAGGCGTCTGTCTTCTCGGTGGGTCTGAGATGATCTGATGAGTTAATGAGTGGTTGGGTGGATGGATGGATGAATTCGTCAGGGGATGGGTGGATGGATTAATGAGTGGATGAACAGATGGCTGGCTGGATGGGTGGATGAAGGGAGCATGGAATGAATAAAGCAGATGTTTATACTCCAGTGCTAGAAACATAGTCTCAGAAATTGCTTGAGTAGGAGCTGGGCAATGGTTGTTTCCTCCAGAACAGTGACAGGTGTTTGGAAACGGCTAAGTGCTCATCAGTGAGGGGTGAGGTACAATCTGTGGACAGCCCACAAGGAACAGCCCCCTCCTTCCTGCCACCGTCCCCACCCCCAGGAGCCCGTCAGGGGCTCTGCCCACGGCCCCCGCCCCACCCCACAGCCGCGCAGGTCCTCCTGGGGGCTCCTCAGCACACAGTGTCATCACCAGGCCCCCACCTCGCTCGGCGCCATCTCCTGGAGGACAGGGTGTGTTCCTGCCTCTCCAGCCAGATATTTGCTGAGTGTCTTGTTTGTACTGGGTGTGGGATGTACAGGGGTAAGTAATGCAGATGTGGTCTGGAGCACAGTTTAGGGACAAGAGGGGAAAAGGAGCAGGTTATTACATCTCTCCCTGTTATTCAGAAATACAGCACTGAGAGGGATGCTGCATTGACTGTGTACCAAATGCTGCACATGCCCCTCACCAAGCAGGGGCTGCCACCTCCCGATTTACAGAGGAGACATGGCCCCGCGGTTAGGGAGTGGTGAGGCAGGTTCACACCCACGCAGCGGGACCGGGCACTTTGCCGAACCCCAGCCACCTCTCCGGTGGATGCAGCAGGAATGAGATGGTTCTATGGCATCACTGATTCAATGGACGAGAGTTTTAGCAAACTCCAGGAAATAGTGAAAAGGACAGGAAAGCCCGGAGTGCTGCCGTCCACGGAGCGGCAAAGAGTCGGGCACAACTGAGCGACTGAACTAAAACCTGAGTGTGTGCTGAACTGCTTCAGTCGTGTCCGACCCTCTGCAAGCCCAGGAACTGTAGCCCAGTAGCTCCTCTGTCCAGGGGATTCTCCAGGCAAGAATACTGGAGTGGGTTGTCATGCCCTCCTCCAGGGCATCTTCTTGACCCAGGGATCGAACCCACGTCTCTCGTTATCTCTTGCATTGGCAGGTAGGATCTTTACCACGAGTGCCACCTGGAAAGCCCCAGTGAGTGCTGACAACTAGGAAATGCAGAAAATAAGGGCTGCTCCTAAGTTAAACCAAAAGAGCAGCAAGCACAGGTTGTAAAGTGGGAAACGCAGGATGAGCGACAGCAGTGCTGATGGAAACAAGCTAGGATGCGCTCACCCACATAAAGAAAATACCCGTGCCATTCGGAAGAGGAGCCCATCAGCCCTCGAGGGACAGTAGAACTGGAACGGAAACCGAGGCCATGGTCAGCAGTGCCCACCTACACGGCCCGAGTGGAGTAGTGTCACTCACCGGGCTTCCTGCGTCCCCAGAGCTGCTGGCAGTAACATCTCTGAGTGCTAGACTGGGCAGCGTCCCCGAGTGAGCTAAGACATCACTGCTCTCCTTCCAGTGCTGCTGCGGGGCCCTCTGTGGGCGGCCACGCTCATCCCCTGCCCTGCCACCCTCTGGGGCCCGGCTGTCCCCTGGGATCTTTTCAGCCCTTGATCTTGGGTGTTCCCAGCCCTCTGCCACGCAGGACTGGGACACAACTCAGGACTTGGGCTTGAGACATCAAGGAGACCGTGAATCTGGACGGACACCGCCCTGGGGCCTGTGAGAGAGCAGGAAAGCAAAGCCCCCACGGGGAGGAATCAGAGCTGGGGAACGTGCCCTCAGCCACCACTGCCTTCTGCGCAAGTGCCTCTTCTTTGCTTCTCCTTGACCTGAAAGGAACCCCAGCTGCTGCTGCTCCGCAGGTGATTCCTAAAAATGCACCTCCTGCAAGAGCTGTTGTCCTGCTGCACTGGGGCTGCCTGAGTGTGCTAAGGAGTGTCAGAAAACTGAAGTAGGGCCTGATGCTGGGTCGTGTCTGAAGCGAGGCTAGGCCCTGATGTTGAGGGAGGGTCTGATGCTGGAGTGGGCCTGACGCTAGGGGCAAACGTCTGATGCTGGGGGGACCCTCTGATGCTGGATTAGGGTCTGATGCGTGGGGAGGGCCTGATGCTGGGGGAAGGCCTGATGCTGGACTAGGGCCTGATGCTGGGGGAAGATCTGATGCTGGACTAGGGCCTCATACTGGAGGTGGAGGGCCTGATACTGGGAAGGGTCTAATGCCTGGGGAGTGTCTGAGGGTGAGGGGGGCCAGATGCTGGACTAGGGTCTCATGCTGGGGCAGGGCATGATGCTGGACTAGGGCCTGATGCTGGGGAACGGCCTGATGCTGGACTAGGGTCTGATGCTGGGAGAGGACCTGATACTGGATTAGGGTCTGACCCTGGGGGAGGGTCTGATGCTTGGGAAAGGTCTGATCCCGGGGGAGGGCTTAATGGTGGGGGGAGAGCCTGATAGTGGACTAGGGCCTGATGCGGGGGGAACCTCTGATGCTGGCCTAGGGTCTGATGCTGAAGTAGGGCCTGATGCTGGGTCGTGTCTGAAGCGAGGCTAGGCCCTGATGTTGAGGGAGGGTCTGATGCTGGAGTGGGCCTGACGCTAGGGGCAAACGTCTGATGCTGGGGGGACCCTCTGATGCTGGATTAGGGTCTGATGCGTGGGGAGGGCCTGATGCTGGGGGAAGGCCTGATGCTGGACTAGGGCCTGATGCTGGGGGAAGATCTGATGCTGGACTAGGGCCTGACACTGGGGGTGGGCCTGATGCTAGGGGGCAGGTCTGATGATGGGGTGCAGCCTGCTCCCAGATGTTCACAGAGTTGAGTATAAACCTCAGTGAGAAATCTTTTTCTCATACATTCCTAGCCGCCCTTCTATGTTCTCTTTTCCTGAAGCATAGTTGCTGTGCACTATCGGTTTGATTTCTGCCGTACATCAGCATGAGTTAGCCATAGGTGTACGTGTGTCCCCTCCCTCTTGAATCACCCCCCACCTCCCCTTGCTGCATTCTTGTTTCTATGGATACATGAATAGTAAAGACTGTTGACTGAGATAACATAAAAAGCTCCCACACACAAGCGTGCACACACACACTCCCTAGTGCATCATTCGGGTCCGCGTCAGGGTTGCCCTCGGCCGAACCTCTGGAACCCACAGTGCGCCTTGACACCTGCACTTTGTTCCCACCCTTGGCCCGCTGCCCACGCCTCAGCAGCAGCGGGGCCCTGTCCCCGCAGATGCCGAAGTGATGGAACCCCTTGGCTCCGGAGCCAAGGGCACGAACACCCCGTCGGTCGTCCTTTGCGGACACCTATGTCTTCGCCTTCTGGCCTTTCCACTGTATCCATCGGCTTCTCCTACCAGAATGTCCGTGTGATGACACGGGCTCCCATTACCAGCTCTGGTCTGTTCTCAGGGAGAGGACAGCTTACCCTCGGCACTCTTGATTGGCAGTGGGAAATTTTGCTTCAATACTTTATTGAAAGAAAACAATAAATAATACTGCAATAAAAAAAGTTCAGAAGTAGACTGTGCGTACTTTGTCACATATTCAGGAAGTTCACAAAAGAGTAATAGGAAAACAACGGTAAGAATGAATTGTACAAGTAAATTAAAGGTGGAACCTACATGTAAAGAGACATGCTGTCTCTGTCTACCGAGATCCAGCTGCATAATAAATATCGCACCATGATCTGAACGCATCTCTTGCTGGCTTTTTTAATGTGCCACTGAAAAAGTAAAAGTTACATTTGTACTTATACAATCCAGAATGGCTATGTCATTGCAATCTAAAAATGTACGCCTAGTTCCATTCTTTAAACATGTTTAGAAACAGATGTAAAAAGGTGATTTACATACAAATAAGGCCTTTGTCAGAGCTGCACTACGCTGTCTGTCTGGGAAGTGGCACCTTCGCTGTCCAGCTGGATGGCTCCGCAGCAGGCACAGGGCATCGCAATTGGTCCCCGATGAGTCTCACCGGAGAGATGGGATCCGAGTCCAGAGACTAGGTTACCGGAGAGATTTTCATAGCCGGCTTCTAGTCATCCTTTCAGCCCAAATTTCATCAGAAGCTCACATTTAACACCCAGTACTTTTAAATCGCTTCACGCTGCAGACAAAAAGCATTTCTTGCCAGAAAAAGTACGGTTTAGGTCAGTCGTTAAAATCCAACAACCATTGGTTGGAATTAAGTTTGCTGATTTCAGAGTGATTGTTCGAGAGCTCGGTTACAGTCTGGAAGGGTAATGCACACTGTGTCGTGATTTTACAATCGCAGGAAAAGCCCTTCTCTCATGGTTTAACATGTAAAAGTTAAACAAGAATAATTACAATAAATGCATCATTTACAAAAGCCCTATATTTGTTCATAGGATTGACACAGACAAGCACTACAGTACATTCATTTGAAAGACTAAAATCAGGTATCATAACACGAATTGCTCTGAAAGGATATTTATAGCCTGAATATACATTAAAAAGTAAGTAATTATATAAATGAAGTCATAAGTTTACATAAACATAAGAAACATGAAATTCTAAAATATTTTCTCTATGGTATCCATGAGCTTTTCACTAATTAAAAACCCTGTCATAAAATATCTTCGGGTCCATATAACAAATATCAACAGATTAAAGATTGCATCGAGTTGAAAATGTAGTCTATGTCGTATCCTGGACGCTGTCTAATCACCTGTAGAAGTAGTGTGGGTAAACTGGAAACACACAGACGAGTCAGTCCTGGGACGGCGGCTGGTACCCGAGCCCCTGCCCCTCCAGACACACACCCCCCAACCCCATTCAGGGCTTCAGGGGCTTTGAGAATTCAGAGAAACACGGAGGACCAAGCAGATGAAGGAGAGAACTCTGTGGCGGACTTTATTCTGACGTATAGCTAAAAGCTGCTGGTAACAATCCCCAAAACCCAATCCAGCTTTCTAGCTGAGAGGGGAACAGGACAGAGCATACAGCCTCCTGCCCTCAGAGCAGCTGGAGCAGGGCTGGGCCCCCGGGCCGGCCCCACCAGAGGACCGCCCAGAGCAGCACCTGCAAGGGAGGGTGGCCCCTCAGCGGCGGCCGAGCCCCAGATGCTGGTGCACCTCCGTGAGAAATGCTGGCCTCCGTGCAGAGAGGCCCAGGGCAGGGCAGCCTCGAGAACCCTGACGCCCTGGGCCCTGCTCCCTCCAAGACTGTGCACGCAGGGCATGGCCGGCAGCACTGCCTCTGTGGGAGGGACACCCGTGCACACGGACGCGTGGGAGCCTTGGGCCGTGCTCTGACCAGTCCGGCGCCAACCGGGCGCCAAGGTCACATTCTCTGCTGCTGAGGGCTCTCCCAGGCCGACCTCCAGAGACCCGCTGACCCTCCACTCCCATGGTGTGGCCTCCATGCCCCCGCGGGACCAGGCTTGCCAGTACTCACCCCGAAGCTCAGCAGGAGCAAGTCCTGACTGCAGCGGAATCCAGCCCCTGCATTCCTGCCACGCTGCCTGATCCCACGAGCGCGGGAGGAAGCGTGCAAACACAGTGCGGCTAACCGTGCATGTCACACGAGGCACGAGGACACACACACACTCACACCCGCAGCAGAGCCCACTCCTACTGAGGGTCTGGGGAACCTCCTAGAGGGAGGATGAGCCGGGGAGAGCGAGCCTGGCGGCTGCCATTTGTGAATCCTACCCACCCGGGGGCGGGCAGTCACACTAGAGCAGGAACGGCACAGTCGATGACAAAAACACCGACATGGGGACAGCTACTCCACGTGAGCAGCTGCCACTGTTTCTCCCTGGTCTCTCATCCCCTCCTTTCCTTAATTAACAACTGCCTGAATCTGCCCAGTGGAACTCAGGGAAGGTCATGGAGGCTGAATGAAGGCCGTTAATCAAAGAAACGGGGGACACAGAATGCCTTGTGCTCAGGAGCCCCAGGGGGCCCTGCATGGTATCACCTGTTGGCCCAGCTGCGGTTTGCTCATCCTGTCTTCCTATTCTGGGCCACCCTTCCCTTTTCCATCCCCTGCTACATTTCACTGTCAGGGCACCGACCATGACACCCGTTCTCCGGGTTCAACCACAGCAGGGTCGAAGGGCTGCAGCCTTTCAGCTTCCCCTCTGCTGGCACCTTCACCACACAGGACAGGGGCTGTGTGCACCCTGCTTGTTTACTGCAGCTGGAGACCACAGGTGGTGTGTTTGCTCGTGTGCTCACCCCTTTCGCTTCGGGCCAGGTTTGGGGGGTACTGGAGGAGCCCACCACAAGGCGCCCTGGAGGTGGGGCATCAAGGCCCGGACAGAAGGATCGGTTCTTCCAAAATTGCTGGGGATGGGGGATGGGGCAATTTCAGGGCCTCCTCCTCCTGACACTTGGGAGTTTGTTCTTGGTTTTACTTTGCGTGTTTGTTGCAGGCTTCCCCTTTCTCTGTGAGCACTTTCTGAGCCCCCTTCCGCTGTCCCTAGACCCTAGGAGAAAGCCTGGCGAAGGCGGGGACAAACTTGGGGCTGAAATCAAACAGATAATTTACTCTCTGTATATCTTTGGTCGAATTATTAACTCGTCCACACTTCGGTTTCCTTTCCAGGAACAGGCCAGAAACCCCTAGCTCCTGGGACACCCCAGAGGATGAAAGAAGGTGACCAGTTGACCGCCCATCCCCAGTCCTGGCACCAGCACACAAAGAAAGCAATGCCTTCTCTCTGTCCTCCCAAATGTCAGGCCCCAGAGTTTCCTCCCTTATGATACCCGGCCCCCCACCCTACCCCCGCCCAGGAGAGGTATTCAGCTCAACTCAGTGTCAGGAGACATGGGGGCAGGTGAGGGAAATTGACGGTGATTTTCCACTAGCTGTTCAGCACTGTGCTGGATATTTTAGGCATTGCTAGATCTTTCAGGCATTATTTCGTTATTAGGCAGAAAGCACACAAAAATCAGTAATGACTCAGGCCTGCCTTGAACTTTCCTGCCTTCTGTGTGGCAGATTTCAGAGACTCAGGCCCTGGATTTCTCGTCCTCTGAGCCTGGCCACTGGGTGAGACCTGGTCCCCACTTTCCCTTTGCTGGCTGGCCCTGCAGGCCAGCACACAGACCCCTTCTTCAAAGTTTCACAGACAGACTGACAAAGGAAGTAACACAAGTTTCAGAATCTCACAGGGCTCTGTGACTGCAGTCTGGATTCTGCCCCCTTTTAAGAGCTGGTTCTGAGAGACCCCTTGACCTATTGCCTGTTGCAGCCATGCCTGGGGCTGGGGGTCTGCAGTCTCCTGTTTCTTTTCCAACCTGCCCCCAACACACCCCTGGCCGCAGAGTGTTCAGGCCACAGAGAGAGGGACCTTAGGACCTCCTGAGGCATTTGTGAGGAAACCCCCATGGGGAATTTTCTCAAAATGGGATTTGGAAATTCTGCACCTTAGTCCCTCTGGACAGAGGCAGCTCTGGGCAGTGACAAGAGAGGGGGGACAGGGATTTAGATCTGGGCTCTGGCCCCAGTTCAGCTCCAGTCCTCTTTGTGAGATGGTGGCAGACCTCTGCCCTTTGAGGCCCTCCATTTCCTCATCTAGGAAGTGGAGGTTTGACAGTATTGTTCCTGAGGCTGTTCTCGGTTGAAAGATACAAAACTAGAGGATTTGTGGTATTCCGGAGGAGAGTTGGGGGTACGTGTGCTATTGCCCCTAAAATCGATTCACATCACTTCTCCTGCAGCTAAGGCTGAGGGGTTATCTTATCATCTCTCCTTCCTTCCCGTCCAAGGGAAGGGACTCACCAAGACCCGGGACTCACCTTACTCCCTAGCTCATGAAGTCCTTGTGTGGGCAGTACTGGTCGGTCCTTTCACCTCACTCCCTCCGTCACTCCTTCCCTTTCTCCACCCCCTGCATCCCCCACCCCCGCCACCTTTCCATTCATTTCTACGTCTGTGACATGTAAAATTCTTCGGGGCTTCCCTGGTGGCTCAGTGGTTAAGAATCCACCTGCCAATGCAGGAAACACGGGTTCGATCCCTGGTCCAGGAAGATCCCACATGCTGTGTGACTACTAAGCCTTTGCGCCACAACTACTGAGCCTGTGCCCTACAGCCCAGGAGCCACAACTACTGAGCCCACGTGCCACAACTATTAAAGCCCGCACGCCCTAGGGCCTGTGCTCCACAACAAGGGAAGCCACCGCAGTGAGAAGCCTGTGCACTGCACCTTGAGGGCAGCTCCCGCCTGTGCAACTAGAGAAAAAAAGCCCTCACGGCAATGAAAATCCAGCACAGCCAAATAGAAATAAAATAATAAAAAATAGAATTCTTTGTTTATTAATGTAGAAAACAACTTAAGCAGGAGGGTATTGTACTGGGGGCGATGCTGAGTAGTTCACAGAGTGGACAGAGCATTGGAGAACCTGACTTGGAAAAAGGGCAAGTGAGAAACCAGGGCATCTGGGCGGCAGTGGTACCTCATTAGGGTACCACTGTTGAAACAAAAATACCCCAACCATGTTTCCTATCCACGTCTCAATCTATTAAAGATTCATAGTCCTAGGGGAGGGAGGGTAAACAGCCAAGCTGGTGTCATTTGCTTGCTTCTTCTCTGGGAGAGGATAGAACTCTGGGATTTGCAGTACCACTGAGACTGTAGAGCCTGGAGGAGAAATAAGTCCACAAAAGGATATCAAGATGATATTTGGAAGGGAGAATGGATACTGTGTAAGGAAGTTAAAAAACAAACACAGAAACATATTAAACCCATACTCCGCCCAACCATCCACCCATTAATCTCTCCATCTGTCCGTTTATCTAGCTATACTTTCAGCCAACCCAGAAAAACGCTTAAAAAAAAAAAAAAGCCAAAACCTTTTATTTCGTATTGGGGTATGGTGCTGGAGAAGACTCTTGAGAGTCCCTTGGACTGCAAGGAGATCCAACTATTCCATCTGAAAGGAGATCAGTTCTGGGTGTTCATTGGAAGGACTGATGCTAAAGCTGAAACTCCAATACTTTGGCCACCTCTTGCGACGAGTTGACTCACTGGAAAAGACTCTGATGCGGGGAGTGATTGGGGGCAGGAGGAGACGGGAACGACAGAGAGTGAGATGGCTGGATGGCATCACCCACTCGATGGACATGAGTTTGAGGGAACTCTGGGAGTTGGTGGACAGGGAGGCCTGGCATGCTGTGATTCATGGGGTCACAAAGAGTCGGACACGACTGAGCGACTGAACTGAACTGAACTGAACTGATAGCTGATTATCAATGTTGTAATAGTTTCTGGTGAACGGTGAAGGGACTAGGCATACATATACATGTATCCCTTCTCCCTCAAACTCCCCTCCAATCCAGGCTGCTGCAAAACAGTGAGCAGAGTTCCCTGTGCTAGAGCAGTAGGTCCTTGTTGGTTATCTATTTTAAATATAGCAGAAGAAACACACTAAAAAAGCCTTTTTTTTTTTTTTTTTTTTGGTCTGTGTGGCATGTAGGATCCTAGTTCCCCGACCAGGGATGGAACCTGTGCCCTCTTCATTGGAAGAGTGGAGTCTTAAACACCGGATCATCAGGGAAGTCCCTGAAGAAACACATTTTTATTTAGCACCGCTGGCTCAGACGGTAAAGCGTCTGCCTGCAATGCGGGAGACCCATGTTCGATCCCTGGGTTGGGAAGATCCCCTGGAAAAGGAAATGGCAACCCGCTCCAGTACTCTTGCCTGGAAAATTCCACGGACTGAGGAGCCTGGTAGGCTACAGTCCATGGGGTCGCAAAGAGTAAGACACGACTGAGAGACTTCACTTTCACTTTCGTGTTCCAGAGGCCATACCAGGCACTTGATAGAGTGCAAACGTATCCCTCAGAAATATCCCAAGAGTCTTCTTGGATGTACATACAAAGGATGTATTTATGGAGCTGAAACAAAGATGAGGACCCAGAGAAAGGAATTCATGTCTAGCCACGCACTGGAGGGCCTCTAACAACATTTCTAGGGACAGAGTGACTCGCTTTGCATGCGGGCAGACAAGGGATGGTTTTTGTGGACGTGTATTGCAGGAGATTGCTCACCACAAGTGCACAACAGGATGTGGCCAGGATTTAACCTCTGAATCCTAGGCTCTGCCTCTAGTCTCTTTACCTCTCTAGCAGTAAGGAAGTCCTAGTTCCTTTTTAACAGCTCTCAAACGGGGACTGTGAATATAAGAATCCCTGCCCGGCAGTGTTCTTGCCTGGAGAATCCCAGGGACGGGGGAGCCTAGTGGGCTTCCGTCTATGGGGTCACACAGAGTCGGACACGACTGAAGTGACTTAGCAGCAGCAGCAGCAGCCCGGTATAACTCAGGGAAGTTCTGTGAAGTGGGGTGAGTTAGTGGGTGTGAGGTACTTTCCAAGTACAAAGACAGAGAACTATTTTTGCCGTGCTTATTTCTGTCTCCAGAATGGCTAATGAGAACACTCCTGGCTCACGTGTCCCTCTCACTTCTTTCCAGTCCTCACTGCCCTCCACCTAGCGGTCACCACGGAGAGGGTCTGGTGAGATTTTTGGTTCTTTAGGCTGGTGGATGAATGTCCAGGATAATCACTGCTACTCACCTTGGATCTGTGGATGGTCAGGGCTCTGTGGGCCCCATGCTGGTTGGAAACAGTCCCTGGGTGAGTGTGTGTGTGTGTGTGTGTGTGTGTGTGTGTGTGAGCAGATCCCGGTTTCTTGTAGAAGTGAATACAGTGACTCAGAAAGCCCTGAAATACGTGGGTGGCTCAGCTTTCAGTTCACAGTAGAAAGGAGCTGGTTTTCCAAGTTTTTGCTAAGTCAGCACAAGAGATCAGAGCTGAGATCAGAGGGTGAAACAGATATTGTCTGGAAATTGCCCCATGCTTACAGGACCCAGGCCATGACCCTGGGTGAAGCTTGTCAATTCCCAGTGCCTGTTTTGTCATCTGTAAAATGGGTGGCTTGCCTGTTGGTGGTGTTGCTTAATCTTTGTCACGTGTCCTAGGATGAATGTCTGTTCAGGCACAGGCCCCCAGCTCATCTCTTGCAGCTAACAGTCATTCCTCATATGGAAAGCACTCTCTGCGCTGCCTTTCATTGCTGGTGGTCTACACACACTGCCACCTCTCTGGAGGGTTGCTTGGCAAAATTCATTCAAATTTTCAAAGCGCATACTGTATTTAATAAGCACTAGCAATTCTACTTCTAGGAATTGATCTTACATTCATATGCACACGTGCACAAACTAATATTTACAAAATAGTCATGGTCTGTAACAATGAACGCTGCAGACAGCCTCATTGTCCATCAGGAAGGGGCTGACTGGGGCTTCCCCCATGACTCAGTGGTAAAGAATCTGCCTATTGACATGCAGGAGCTGCAGCCGATGTTTGTGCGATTCCTGGGTCAACAAGAACCCCTGGAAGAGGGCATGGCAATCCACTCCGGTATTCTTGCCTGGAGAATTCCATGGACAGAAGAGCCTGGTGGGCTACAGTCCACAGGGTTGCAAAGAGTTGAAAACAACTGAAGGGCCTGAGCATGCAAGGGGCTGATTAATCTGGTGCTTCCATATAATGGAATTTTAGGCCGCTACTAAAAAGAATGATGTAGTTCTTTATGTGCAGTTATGAAATGATCTCCAAGATACAAGAGGCAAGAAACAGAGTAGCTTTTGAAGTGTGCTTCATGTGTGTGACAAAAGAAAACTCATCCATGCTTGTATATGTACAGATTCTCTTCTGGAGGCTCGTGGGAAACTAGTAATAATTACCTTCCCTTCCTATCAGAAAGGGCAATGCAAAGGAGGCCTGGGGGCATGGGTAAGAGGGGCAGTGCCTTTTTTCTTTTAAGCTTTCAGACACTTAAAACATGAGTTTAGGGACTTCCCTGGCAGTCCAGTGGCAAAGACTCCAAGCTCTTAATGCAAGGGGTACCGGGTTCAATCCATGGTAGGGGAACTAAGACCCTACACACTGCATGGCAGAGCCCAAAAGAAAAAGGTGAGTTTATTTAGGACAAAAGTATACTTTGAAACATTGACATGAGTCCTTCTTTTTTAATTTGTTATTATTATTATTATTGTTTTACTTCTTGGCCACACTGCACAGCATGTGGGCTCTTAACTCCCTGACCAGGGGTTGAACCCAGGCTCCTGGCATTGGAAACACGGAGTATTAACCACTGGAGCACCAGGGAAGCCCCAACGTGTATCATTTTAAACAGTATAACCATTCAAAATTATTATAGTATTTATTTTCAGTTTCTGGTAAAAAAAAATTACCTTTTTTACATGACTCCTTCACCAAACTTGTTTGAATTTTTTTCTAAAATTTTAATTTTATATTGGGGTGCCACTTTGCTGACAAACGTCTGTATAGTCAAAGCGATGGTTTCTCCAGTAGTTATTTATGGATTTGAGAGTTGTACCATAAAGAAGGCTGAATGTCTAAGAATTGCTGCTTTTGAACTGTGGTGTTGGAGAAGACTCTTGAGAGTCCCTTGGATTGCAAGGAAATCAAACTAGTCAATCCTAACGAAAAGCAGCCCTGAATATTCACTGGAAGGACTGACGCTGAAGCTGAAGCTCCAATCCTTTGGCCACCTGATGCGAAGAACTGACTCATTGGAAAAGACCCTGATGCTGGGAAAGATTGAAGGCAGGAGGAGAAGGGGACGACAGAGGATGAGATGGTTGGATGGCATCAATGGACATGAGTTTGAGCAAGCTCCAGGAGAGAGTGAAGGACAGGGAAGCCTACTGTGCTGCAGTCGCAAAGAGAAGGACATGACTTAGCGACTGAACGACAACAGTTGATTAACGATGTTGTGTTTCATGTGTTCAAGAAAGTGATTCAGTTAAACATATACATGTATCTGTTCTTTTTCAAAATCTTTTCCCATTTAGGTTATTACAGAATATAGAGCAGAGTTCCCTGTCCTTGTTGATTATCTATTTTAAACGTAATAGTGTGTATATGTCAATCCTAAACTCCCAACTTATTCCTCCCCACCAGAGGGATGCTATTTTTGTATCTTCAGAATTTAGTATCATGTGGATTTTCTGTCAGTTTATAAACAGTCATCTGGCAGGAAGTGCCCAGGAGTCCCTTGGCATTTCAGGCTCGGTCTTAGAGTCTCTTTGATCTCTAAATCCAATGAGGGACCCAGGTCTCACGGGGGTGGGACAACTCACCCAGAGGCTCATCCTTGCTGCAGTCTTTCACCCAATCCCTCGTCCCACCAGTTGCGTTGGCTTTTGGAATCGTGCTTTGGCCCCAGAAACACAGCCTTCTGTGCCTTCCCCTAGAAGAAGAATGATGTCTGAACCCTGGGAAAGGAGGGATGGATTACTATGTCCTCCGATAGAGGGTGTTGTGTAGTGGAAACTGCACCGGCTTTGCAGTTGCACAAGCTTAGTTTCCAATTCCAGCTTCTGCTGCCAAAGCTGTGAAAGTTCAAGAAACTGCCGTGATCTTTCTAGATGGTCTGCTCATCTGTAAAACGGGCTGACTGCTACTGAGTCCTGGGACTGGAAAGACGAGAGGAGGTCATTGTGTACAGTGCCTGGCACACAGCAGCTGCTCCGCGAATAGCTGCAGCTGCGCCCATGGTCACTGAAGTCGGGGTGGCCTCTTCTCACGAGGGAGGGAAGAAACAGTGGTGGTTGGAATTGAGGGCCCCCTGATCTTGGCCCCTTGCTGGGTAGAGGTGAAAGGGCATGGTGCCTGCCTGCCAGGAATGCTCAGTGATTAAGTAGTCTGAGAGAACCTCAAGTCTACAGCCGCCTCTCTGTAGCTCTGACGTCTGGAGATGGTGTGGTCGGCCCCAAGGTGACTGTTTGCAGGACGGGACTTGCCCTGGTGTTCATGGTGGTGACTCTGGTCAAGGAAGAGCCTGACTCAGGAAGAAGCAGGAGTGTTGGCAGCTGCTCTGGGAGGCTGGCATGACCCCGGCATCAGGGGTTCTTATTTCCTGACTCCACACGTGACTCTGCAGCACACTGGCCTTTCCTGCCACTTGGAAATTGTTTTTAAAATGGGGTTTTCCTCCCAGCTACAGAAACACCCACACCTTCAAGGCGGGGGCAGTGGTGGAGGGCACAGAGTTTCGAGTAAGGCCCGCCTGCGTTGGAGTCCTTGCCTGGATGTTGATTCACTCATTGGCTGTGTTCTTTAACTTTTCAGAGCCTCAGTTTCCTTGTCTGTGAAATGGGGATAATAATGCTGCCTACTTTTCACTGTGAGGATTCACAGAAATGTGTGAGGCAGTACAAAAATGTTGTCTCAGGAGAGCTGGTTAAAGCTGAGCTGATTGGTCTAAAATGAGGGCAAAAATCTTCTTAGGGAGGGAATTACTGTTGGGTTTGGGGAAAAGGTGCATAATGGGCATGTCTGATTAAAAAGGGGAGACTCCCTGCCTTACCCCACCCTTCCTCTGTTGTCTAGAGAGGGCTAATTTTTCTGCAAAAGAAAGAAACAGGTTTGAGAGTTTTTCATGGTCAGTGTGAGAGCTGGTGTGGAGTCGTGAGGGAGGAGAAGGGAGATGCCCAAGAGTCCCAGGTCTCGGGAAGAAAGTCAGGCCAGGAAGAGATTAATATTTTTCTGTCAGGAAATGGCCAGTGGATTTTAAAAATAAATTTATCTAGCTAGCTAGCTATTTATTTATTTTTGGCTGTGTTGGGTCTTTCTTGCTGTACCCGGGCTTTCTCTAGCTGAGGTGAGCAGGGGCCACTCTTCATTGAGGTGCGGGGCTTCAGTAGTTGGAGCTTAGTTGCCCCATGGTGTTTAGTTGCCCGTGGCACATGACGTCTTCTGGAACCAGGGGTCAAACACGTGTTCCCTACATTGGCAGGCAGATTCTTAACCGGTGGACTACCAGAGAAGTCTCTGGCCAGTGGATTTTTAAAGCAGGGGTTTTTACGGCTAATATCTCATTTTATTATTTATTTATTTTTAAATTTATTTATTTGGCTGGGCTGAGTCTTAGTTACAGCACGCAGGCTCTTCAATCTTTATTGCAGCATATGCGATCTGTAGTTGCTGCAACGAAACTCTTAGTTGCAGCATATGAACTCTTAGTTGTGGCATGTGGAATCTAGTTCCCTGACCAGGGATTGAACCAGGATCAGACACCCTGTATTGGGAGCACAGAGTCCTAGCCACTGGACTGCCAGGGAAGACCCTAATACCTAATTTTAAGTTCTCACCCAAATTATTCTGTGCTACATTCAGAACCTATCTTATGCCCAGATTTCCAGTAAACATCTGTTAACACCCAATAACTCACAGAGGGGTTACTTTGGGGAGATGAGGGCCCTGCGTGTGAAGGAAGGAAGAATTCAGTGGAGGCTGGGAACTGGAGAGGAGAGGTGGCAGGACCCAGCCCCAGCCTTCGGTTCTCACGAGGGCATGTGGATGGGCTGAGCTTCCTGACAGCTTGCAGACGCTGAGATGCCGGAGAGAACCAGTTTTGGGGATATTTTGGTGAGGCTCCAGATGACCCCAGAGCAGGACCTGCCAGGTGGGTGGCTTAAAAAGGAGGGAGGACATGCTGAGACTCAGGTCGAGGAGAACGGGGTGGGGCAGAGGCTGCAAGTGAGGGACCAGGGGCTCTGGCCACCACGACCAGTGAGCAGACCGCGAGTCCCCGGAGCTCAGAGCAAGGTGAGGTGACACCTCCTCAGGCAGAAACCGGAACCCGCAGGGTGAGAGTCACACCCCTCACCCCCAGCCAGGGCCTCCAGGCCACTTCAGTGCCCCTTGCATCCCCAGGCCCTCTTGGAGAGGGTTTCCCATCGTCCATCCTTGAGGATGGGATCCAGTGTGGGATCAGTTCCCGAGAACAAAGAGAACATCCGTCTTTGGGGGTGTAGCTAAGTGGTGACATGTCCGTTTTTGACACTGCCGCATGATGCACGGTAAAGGATCACCCCGCTGTCGCAGATCAGCGACACTCTCCAGCCACAAAACCACCCTCTTGGGTTGCAGACACACAGGCTGCTCTCCGGCCTCAGTGCTGCAGATACTCAGAGCATCTGTCTCTGCAAAGCCCTGCTGGTGCGGCTGAGAGCACAAGGGACCCTCCTTTTTCTGTCATGTAGCTGTCCTGTGACTTGTAGCTTCAGTCTCTTTTAAAAAAAGAAAGAAAGAAAGAAAACAACAAAACTTTTTTATTTATGTGACTGGGCCAAGTCTTATTTGGGGCACATGGAATCTTCGATCTTTGCTGTGGCGTGTGGGGTCTAGTTCCCTGACTTGGGATTAAATCTGGGCCCCCTGCATTGGCAGTGTGGAGTCTCAGCCATTGGACTACCAGGGAAGTCGCCTTCAGTCCTCTTTATGAGGCTTAATTTCCCTCCCAGGGACCAGGTAGAAAAGGCTCAGAGAGTAGGATGTGGAATGGTTTTGTTAAAAAATTAGAAAGAAAAGAAATGGAAAGTATGGAGGTTGAGTCACAGGGCAGTGGGGCTAGACCCAGGCCACCAGGACATCAGGTGGGTAGATTTTCTCTTTACTGTTCTGTTGAACTTGTCCTTTCTCCCTTTCTGTTAAATAGGGAATAATTTAAACAATTCTTCCCCTATGGCTTTGGCAAGATTCTCTGAGATAATATAAAGGATTGAATAGGATTTAGCACAGATGGACATGAGTTTGTGTGAACTCTGGGAGCTGGTGATGGACAGGGAGGCCTGGCGTGCTGTGATTCATGGGGTTGCAGAGTCGGACACGACTGAGCGACTGAACTGAACTGAAGCACTCAGTACAGACCAGCCGATATGGTCTTGCTTATTCTCGCCTCCCCTTTGTACTTTTGGTCTCTCTCTCTCTTTTCGTTCTCTCTTGCCTCCATTTTTCCACCAGTGATAAGGTGAGTGTAAGCATCATTCAGAATCCCAATAGTAGAACAGACATGTGGACACAGGGGGACGGGAAGGATGAGACGAATTGAGAGATTCGGATCGGCATATGCACACTCCCATGTGTACGATAGATAGCGAGTGGGAAGCTGCTGTATTGCACAGGGAGCTCACCTCAGTGCTGATGAGCTGGAGGGGTGAGATGGGGGTGCTGGGAGGCAGGTTTACGAGGAAAGGGATATGTGTGTCCAGCTGATGCCCTTTGCTGTATAGCAGAAAATGACTCAACATTGTAAAGCATCTATACTCCAATAAAAGACTTAAAAATGAGAAGAGAAAAAAAAGGCATAAAGCACACCTAGAATAAACATCAAATGCTTATCATAAAAAAAGAAAAAAGAATCTCTATTGTGAGGAAAGGGGAACTTTCCTGTTAGGAGTGAGGATCTGGCTCCTGGTAATTAGGGATCGTCAAGATCCCAGGTTTTGGGCCCAGGCCAAAGCAGTGTGGACTTGCTACTTCCCTCAGCTCCTTGAAAGCCAGTTCCACCACTTACTAGCTGTTTGACCCTGGGCAAAGGGGTGAACTTAATCAAGCCTGTTTCCTTATTGGTAACATGGGGCTGATCCTGTGCAGGACACGCTGGGGCTGGGATAGTTGATCGGCATGTTCCATGTCATGGGCCCAGCTGAATGTGTAAGGCAGGTGCTCCAGATAAGTAGCTGCTTAAGCTAAGATGATGAAACTCTACTGCTCAGGCCAACAACCTGGGAGTCGTCGTCCTTGACTTTTCATTCTCACACACTTCTTTGAGCCTGGCGTGCTGCAGTCCATGAGGTTTGGAAGAGTTGGATGTGACTTGGCTACTGAGCAACAACAGCTTCCCTGGGAGATGATTCCAGGAATTTCCAGGAGGCACACAAAGAAATGGAGCATAAAAAGTAAGAATGCCCCTGCAGGTTTCTTTACTGAGCAGATTGCTATTGTAAATGGGCTTCCCTGGTAGCTCAGCGGTAAAGAATCTGCCTGCCAAGGCAAGAGACTGTAGGTTCGATCCCTGAGTTGGGAAGATCCCCTGGAGAAGGAAATGGCAACCCACTCCAGTGTTCTTGCCTGAAGAATCCCATGGACAGAGGAGCCTGGCGGGCTACCATCCACGGGATCACACAGAGTTGGACATGACTGAGCAACTAAACAACAGCAAACCATCATAATGGGGCACTTTGGACTCAAAGTCCTCTTTGAGGACCCTGGCACATGGTGTGGAGGGAGAAGCTGAATGATTTGCCCACCAGCGTGGGTCTATCATTGATCAAGGGCTCTTCAGGATGACTTCCCCAGCATTCCCATCTTGCTGGGGGTGGGCCCTGGGGCAGGGAGGCAGCGGCTTGCTGTAGAGGGCCAGCCAGTGGTCGTGGGGCCTGGATTAAAAGCATGAGCTGGGCCAGAAAGATTTCTCTGCTGTGGCCTTGGAGATGGAGAAAAAGTGGGGGCACAGGACCTTCCTCAGCTAGTAGGCGTGGACATTGAGCTGGGCGTGTAGATGCTATGACTATGGCCCATAGAGACAGGCATTGATCGGTCCCTCTGGGAACCTTGGCATCAGACAGACACAGATTTGAATTTTGGCTTGGTCACTGACTAGCTGGGTGTGTTGGAGCAAGTTGCTTGAATTCTGAATTCTCCATGGTTTTCTCGTATGCCCTATGGCTAAAATCCCTGCCCTGCAGGGTAGATATTAGGATTAAGAGACATAAAGGATGCTGGGCGTCAGAAGAATTGATGATTTTGAACTGTGGTGTTGGAGAAGACTCTTGAGAGTCTCTTGGGCTGCAAGGAAATCAAAGCAGTCAATCGTAAAGGAAATCAGTCCTGAATATTCATTGGAGGAACTGATGCTGAAGCTGGAACTCCAATACTTTGGCCACCTGATGCAAAGAAATGACTCATTGGAAAAGACCTTGATGCTGGGAAAGATTGAAGGTGGGAGGAGAAGGCGACGACAGAGGATGAGATGGTTAGATGACCTCACCAACTCGATGGACATGAGTTTGAGTAAACTTCGGGAGCTGCTGATGGACAGGGAGGCCTGGTGTGTTGCAGTCCATGAGGTCGCAAAGAGTCGGACATGACTGAGCAACTGAACTGAACTGTAAGGTACCTGACACAGAACAAGATGGTCACTGAGTGTGATTTTCCTTTTCATTTCCCACTGCCCCACCCCTTGCTTCTTGGAGCTGGGCTGTGACAGGGTTGTGGGTCACAAGTGGGTTTGAGAATGGAGGCTTCTTAGGAAGAACTGAGGAGGACTCCAGCTAGAAAAGGGGAAGTGGAGGCATGCTCATGACTCAGAATTTCTATTTCAGGCTCCCAGGCAGGATTGGGAGGACAGTTCCCCAGCCATTGTGAGATATAAGCAGACAAGAACGAGCGAGGCCAGGGCTGGCTAGGCAGTGGGGGGTTTTCTGAGCTTGGGCCCTTCCCTTCCCCCTCCTCTCCCCTGGGGGGTGAGGGTGGGATGGTGGTCCTGGCAGGGACTCTGCTTTGTAGTAAGGCAAGAAAGGAGGTGGGGGAAGCACCCTGTCAGTTATGCAGCCAGGAGCCTCAGGCTGCTCTGTGAGCCCAGGAGGGAGACAGCTAGCTATCCAACTGTGGTCCACCCTCAGGATGAAGGGGCAAGGGCATCTGTGGGCAGACAAAAGTCTCAGGGAAGCCAGGGTGGGAGCACCTCCAGTGGACTCCTCCCTTGTAGGTCTCCATGCTGGAGACACAGGGTAACAAGAATGAGGGGAAATGATGCAAGTAAAACGCAAACACAGAAAACATTCAGATCATTAAAATGGATCCAAGTAATGCAGAAGCACCTAGAGCTATGGCTGGAATCTAAGTTATAGACTCAGGTTTATAGGAAAGAGAACTTTACCACTATAACCTGGTCTGAAATGTATTTTTATCCTGCCCTGTTGCTGGCCTGGTGAGAAGCTTTGATGTCACCTTTCTGGGGGGTGTTCCAGGCATTGGGGCCCCCATTTGGTGACCTGTCACCACCAGTTACTGCTGAGCCTTCCTCCCTGGGGTTAGTGTGGACTGGGGGGTGTGGTGGTGTTCCGATAGTCTGGGGTTCGCTTGAGGACACAGAGACCTTCTCCAGGACTTGGGCCTTCTGTCTGAATGTTCTTCACAGCCCTTCTTCTTTGGGGTCTCCCCTGTGTCGGCCTAAAGAAAAAGACACAGTGTGTGAGCTGTGGCTTCAGGTTTCCTTCAGGGACTGGCTGAGGACTGCAGCCCGGGAGCCAGCCTCTCAGTCGCTCTGCAGAGTTGCTCTAAGGAAGTGTGTGGGGGGAGCCAGGGTGTGTGCGACTATCGGCTGAGGGTTACGAGCAGTCAAGCAAACACCTTGGTGAAAGGGCACCACTAGTCACGGAGCACAGCTGTCTCAGGTGAAAGGTGTCAGTGACGTTCAGTGCATGGGAAGAGGTGAGAATCCGGGTCATTCAAGTTCTTCCTGAGATAAGCAACTGAGGGGTCTGCTTCTCTGAGGCCCAGAGTGTCTCATCTTGTTGTGGTCTTCTCTTTTTTCCTTTATAAATTATGAAAGTATGATAACACATTTACAGGAGGCTTGGAAAACACAGAGCAAGGTTACATATAATTCCACTATACATTACAGTTTCTGTATTTATTTTTAAGTTTAAATTATGAAACTTTGATAACGCATTTACAGCAGTCTTGGAAAATACAGAACAAGGTTACGCATAGTTCCACTATATATTACAATTATTTTTTAAGTAGATAAATTAAGATTTCTTTTTAAGTTGGAGTTTCAATGTCAAACTCTCAAAAATTAATAGGATGAAAAGATAGAAAGGTAGAAGGATATGGTAGACCTGAGAAGCACTATGAACCAATTCACATAGTTAAGATTTATACAATTTTCACACAATATCAGAATACAAATTCTAGTCAAGTCCCCGTAGTCTATAAGCCAGGAGACACTGGAACATATACAGGGACATAAAACAAGGTGCAAAAATTTCATGGTCTGCAGGTACAGAAACCATGGAGTCTGTCCTCTTATCACTGAAGAATTATGTTAGAAATCAATATCAAAAGATATTTGAAAATAACCCACATGTTTTCAAGTACAGTGTGATGTTTACCAAGAGAGATCTTTGACTTAGCCTTTGAAAGCCTCAATAAAGATGAAAGACTGAAGAAACACAGAGGCTGATTGCAGAGAAGAAAGTGCTTAAATGAGAAATTAATGTCAAAATGGAAAATTAATATCAACGATACTTAAAAAACCCCATGTATTTTGAAATTAAATGTCCACTTTTAAATGACGGGTGTGTCTAAGAAGACATGACAGGGAAAATTAGAAAATGTCTGTACATCCTGTTGTGGGCTTCATTTCCCCTCAGAGCGTGCTGTCGGGCAGCTTCTGCAGCAGGTTATGACCTAACCTTCGTAAAGCCGGGTGCTGAGCAATGCTCTTGTTTATCTGTCTTGACACCTGCTTCCCGGCAATGGTGCTGGGATGCGAGGTTGCACCTGCCTCCCTCCAGCCCAAACCAAGACTCCCTCTCTTTCTTTTCTTGGCCATGCCGAAATGCAGGATCCTAGTTCCTTGATCAGGTCAAACCCGGGGCCCTAGCAATGAAGGTCCAGAATCCTAACCACCGGGTCAGCAGGGAATTCCAACCCCACCTTTTTTTTTTTTTCCTTCTAAATGAGTGTTTCATTCTCTTTCTTTCTTTTTTTTTAATTGAGGTGCAGTTGATTTACAATATTGTGTTAATTTCTGCTGAACAGCAAAGTGACTCTGTTATACACATGCATACATTTAAAAAATACCCTTTTCCTTTAAGGTTTATTCCAGGAGATTGGATACAGTTCCCTGTGCTATCCAGTAGGACCTTGTTGTTTATCCATTCTATTCTTTTTGGCTGTGCCACAGGGCATGTGGGATCTTAGTTCCCCGACTGGGGACAGAACACTCGCTCCCTGCAGTGGAAATCTTAACCACTGGACCACCAGGGAAGTCCCTGTTTATCTATTCTAAAGGTAATAGTTTGCACCTACTAACCCTGGACTCTCAGCAGAACTCTTTTTTTTTTTGTCCTGGAAGAAATCCTCCCTCTTTAATAATTCTGGTGAAGACATGAAGGAAATGCACTTTGAATCTTCTTTTGTTCTTTGTGCAGAGGGCGTCGGCTTTTAGAACACAAGCCAGAGACCTCCAGTTTTGCTCTCTGCCCTGCATCAACTCTCCCCTGCAAGGGCTGCAGGAGCCCTCAGGGAAGGGAAGAGGGGACAGAAATAGGAAAATATCCCTAAATATCCTGACAGGGAGTAAAATGTGGCAGTCTGTTTTCCAACAGTGCTCCCTTCCCCCTGTTCACTCCTAGAGCAATGTGTCCTGCATTTGCATGTGTGTGGATTTGGTAGCCTGGGTTAGTCCTTAAGAGGGTCATGCCCCTCTACAGCCAGGAGCATTTCCCCATCTCCTCCCCATTCCCTGTTTCCCATTTAAAAATGCCATGTAGATTACAGTTTAGAATATGCTACACCTAGAGTAGAGCCAGACAGTTTGGTGACGTCAGCTCCCTCTGCAATACCAGCTGCCCTTCGCCTGGTAGATACGCAGTTCCCAAGAGCATAGTACAGAACTGCTATCTCTGCTTTACCGTTCCCCCAGCTCCCTATTAAAAAAATTATTGAAGGGCTTCCCTGGTGGCTCAGTGGTGGGGAATCTGCCTGCCAATACAGGAGACACAGCTTCGGTCCCTGGTTCGGGAAGTTCCCACATGCTGCAGAGCCGCTAAGCCTCTGCACCCTAACTCCTGAGCCTGTGCTCCAGGGCCTGGGAACAACAACCACTGAAGTCCATGCGTTCTGCAGCCTGTGCTCCAAAACAAGAGAGGCCACTGAAATGAGAAGCCCGTGCTCTGCAACGAGAGAGTGGCCCCTGCTCATCACAGCTAGAGAAAAGTCCAAGCAGTGACAAAGAACCGGCACAGCCAAAAAACGAAATAAAAAACTTAAAAGGAATTATTGAGGTGTGGCTTGCATAGAGCTAAGTGTGTGCCTCTTACGGCTTGATGAATTTTGGCACATGGATATGTGTGTGTAGTCATCACCCAGACCCAGATAAAGAACATTGTCAGCTCCTCAGAAGTTTCTCTCTTGTTCACTCTCTTTTTTCGCCTTGCCAAAAGGCTTGTGGAATCTTAATTCCTTGAACAGGGATTGAACGCTGGCCACTGGGAGTGGAAGTGCAGAGTCCTAACCACTGGACCACCAGGGACTTCCCTCCCTCACATTTCTTTCTTTCTTTTTTTTTTTTTTTTTGCAGTGAATCCCCTAAAAGTAACCACTATTTGATATCTATGACTGTTTTTTTTTCTTTTAAGACTTTTTGGAAGTGGATCATTTTTTAAAAGTCTTTGTTGAATTTGTTACAACATTGTCTCTGTTTTGGTTTTCTAGCCTCAAGACATGTGGGATCTTAGGTCCCCCTACCAGGGATCAGACCTGCACCCCCTGCCTTGGAAGGTGAAGTCTTAACCACTGAATCATCAGGGAAGTTCTTCTACGATGGTTTTGACTGTTCTTGATTTCACATAAATGGGAAAAAGTATTTACCCTCATGAGTCTGACTGTTTTGCTCCAAACCATGTCTGTGAAATCCATTCATACTGAATCTATCAGTGGTTTGCTGGGTGGTGTGTCCCATTGCATGGATGCACCACAATGACTAAGGCTGCACACAAGCTTCTCTGAATTCAAGTTTCCCCCCAACCTCTGGTCTGAAGGGAGAATTGTATGACAAACTGCTCTCCACTTGTTCACCCAGTTCAGTTCAGTCGCTCAGTCTTGTCCGACTCTTTGTGACCCCGTGAACTGCAGCACACCAGGCCTCCCTGTCCATCACCAACTCCCGGAGTTCACTCACTCATGTCCATCGAGTCGGTGATGCCATCCAGCCATCTCATCCTCTGTCATCCCCTTCTCCTCCTGCCCCCAATCCCTCCTACCATCAGGGTCTTTTCCAATGAGTCAACTCTTTGCATGAGGTGGCCAAAGTATTGGAGTTTCAGTTTCAGCATCAGTCCTTCCAATGCACACCCAGGATTGGTCTTTGGGATGGACTGGTTGGATCTCCTTGCAGTCCAAGGGACTCTCAAGGGTCTTCTCCAACACCACAGTTCAAAAGCATCAATTCTTCGGCGATCAGCTTTCTTCACAGCCCAACTCTCACATCCATACATGACCACTGGAAAAACCATAGCCTTGACTAGACAGACCTTGGTTGGCAAAGTAATGTCTCTGCTTTTTAATATGCTGTCTAGGTTTGTCATAACTTTCCTTCCAAGGAGTAAGCATCTTTTAGTTTCATGGCTGCAATCAGCATCTGCAGTGATTTTGGAGCCCAAAATAATAAAGTCTGACACTGTTTCCACCGTTTTCTCATCTATTTCCCACGAAGTGATGGGACCAGATGCCATGATCTTTGTTTTCTGAATGTTGAGCTTCAAGTCAACTTTTTCACTCCCCTCTTTCACTTTCATCAAGAGGCTTTTTAGTGCCTCTTCACTTTCTGCCATAAAGGTGGTGTCATCTGCATATCTGAGGTTATTGATATTTCTCCCAGCAATCTTGATTCCAGCTTGTGCTTCCTCCATCCCAGCGTTTCTCATGATGTACTCTGCATAGAAGTTAAATAAGCAGGGTGACAATATACAGCCTTGACGTACTCCTTTTCCTATTTGGAACCAGTCTGTTGTTCCATGTCCAGTTCTAACTGTTGCTTCCTGACCTGCATACAGGTTTCTCAAGAGGCAGGTCAGGTGGTCTGGTATTCCCATCTCTTTCAGAATTTTCCACAGTTTATTGTGATCCACACAGTCAAAGGCTTTGACATAGTCAATAAAACAGAAATAGATGTTCACCCTGAGGTCCCGCCTTCTACTCTTCTGCAACTCTTGGAGTAGAAGGGGCAGCGTTTCCAGGTTCTCCAGCTGTCTCTTACTTTATGCCTTCCTCCTTCCAAGGAGGCACTGGCCCTGCCTTCTTTCTTGAGCTGGGAGAGCAACTGGTTTGCCAAGGAGGACATTCAGTACGACAGGACCTGCTGCTGGACCTGTGTGGGACTCCCGATTGGGGAGGGCAGTTGGAGAGGGAGAAAACGGGCCAAAGGAATAGAGGGAAATCTCGGGTGTGGAGTCTGGATTTCTGCAAGGCTGTGGCATTCAGGTTGCACCAAGTTTAATCAGGTATTCCAGGGGCAGAGAACCTCCAACTGGAGTCTTGGTTTCATACAACGATGCCCAAGATCAGAGGTCATCTTGGTTCCTAGCCTAGTGCAAAGCAGGGCAAGCTGGATTGACTCAGATAGGACTTGGAAAAGGCTGGCTGGACTGAGCTGGGGAAGCTGGCTGCGGCTGCTTGGGAGGACAGACCTTCACCTGGGAGGTCCCTGTCCCCAGGAAGCCTTAGCTAAAGGGTAGGATGGCCTTCTGGGGGCATCAGATGGCTTCTGAGCAGATGACTATTTCTGGACCCCACTGAGGAGTAGGGCACATCACACCGATACCCCACAGGCAACACGGTAGAGGGAGAAGTTTGCCTGCAGAGGTCAGGATGAGAGCTGGACTGTGGCAGATACGGTCCAGAAGGCCCCTTGAAGACTTTCTGTTTCCAGGAACCATCATTTAAGTGTCCACTTCAACCCTCACCTCTCCAGGAAATTCCCCATAATCCATAATACTCTCACTTCCTCTTTTCCAAAACTTTCCATCTCTCAGGATGGTGGGAATGGACAGCACCAGCCTGTGTGATAGTTTCCTAAAGGTACTAGCATGTAAAAGCAGTGTTCCTGGCTCCTAAATTGAGGTGCCAATTAGGAGGATGACAGGCACATGACCCTGGTGAAGGACAAGGCTCCTCATCATGACTGCAAGTTCTTTGCCATCATCTCCTCTTCTCCCAGGCAATCCCACTGCATCTCAGATTATACCGTTACCGTGGCTCACTACTGGCTCACTACTTGCCCAAGCAATGTCTCAGCGTTGCCAATTCCCAGACAACCTTTTCCCTTTCTAAGTTAACCCTCCAGTATTAGTTTTGGAGAAAGTGGCTTTTCCCACCCCTGTTTATGTGTCACCTCCAAGTGCAGCCACATCTCCGTCCTGTCGGTAATATGAGGGACCACATTCACTCTGCAGTTTGTCTGGTCTGATATTTGGAGGTACTAATTTTTGGCTTAAGTGGCAGAAATCTAGCTTAAATGAACTTGCTCATAAAGGAAACATAATGGTTCATGGAACTGGAAAGTGCAAGCAGCTCCCGGCTTCAGATCCAGCTTGATCCAGAGACTCAAACAATGTCATCAGGAGTTTCTTGCCCTCCACTTTTCACTTCTGCTTTTTCTGAAGATACAGAATAGTCGGGATACTCAGAAATTATCCAGAAATGCCTGGACACAGCTCTCTCTCTTTGAGAGAGCCAAGATTCAACTTCAGTCATTAGCTGTGGCCGTGTCGTGACAGAGTAAAACAAGGGACATGGCACACAAACTCAAATTCCCATCAAGTCCAGGCAGTAATCTAAAAGAGTGAAATAGGCCAGCTGGAGAATGCACGCCTCATGAAAAGAGGGGCAATCACTATGTGGGATGTTGACCCATGGCTACCAGATCTGTTCATTTTTTTTGAGTAGACATAGTGTTAACCTTTATTTCTGCATTATACTGTCTTGGATCAAACAAAATAATATTTTCAAAGTACATAAATCAGCAGGAAAAAGTGTATAACCAGTTTTCTCTGTAATAATATATTTTTGAATATAAAGGTCAAAAATCATCTTAATACTGATTTTATCCAAGAAATAGATCTATTTTCCGTATCAGCCTGACAATTAGGGACAAAAGAGGAAAAAATAAAAACAATAAAAGAAAATTTAAAACGGAAGCATTTAAAAATTATTTAAAACATTTTAATTTATTTATTTATTTTAATTGGAGGCTAATTACTTTACACTATTGTATTGATTTTCCCATACATTAACGTGACTCTGCCCCGCGTGTACATATGTTCCCCATCTTGAACCCCCTTCCCACCTCCCTCCCCATCCCATCCCTCTGGTTCATCCCAGTACACCAGCCCCGAGCATCTTGTATCATGCATCGAACTTGGACTGGCGATTCGTTTCACATATGATAATATACACGTTTCAATGCCATTCTCCCAAACCATCCCACCCTCACCCTCTCCCACAGAGTCCCAAAGACTGTTCTATATGTCTATGTCTCTTTTGCAGTCTCGTACACAGGTTTCAGGTTTCCATCTTTCTAAATTCCATATATATGCATCAGTATACTGTATTGGTGTTTTTCTTTCTGGCTTACTTCACTCTGTATAATTGGCTCCAATTTCATCCACCTCATTAAAACTGATTCAAATGCATTCTTCTTGATGGCTGAAAAATACTCCATTGTGTATATGTACCAAAGCTTTCTTATCCATTCATCTGCAGATGGACATCTAGGTTGCTTCCATGTCCTGGCTATTATAAACAGTGCTGCAATGAACATTGGAGTACATGTGTCTCTTTCAATTCTGGTTTCCTCGGTGTGTATGCCCAGGAGTGCGATTGCTGGATCATATGGCAGTTCTATTTCCAGTTTTTTGAGGAATCTCCACACTGTTCTCCATAGTGGCTGTACTAGTTTGTATTCCCACCAACAGTGTAAGAGGGTTCCTTTCTCTCCACACCCTCTCCAGCATTTATTGCATGTAGACTTTTGGATAGCAGCCATTCTGACTGGTGTGAAATGGTATCTCATTGTGGTTTTGATTTGCATTTCTCTGATTATGAGGGATGTTGAGCATTTTTTCATGTGTTTGTTAGCCATCTTTATGTCTTCTTTGGAGAAATGTCTGTTTAGTTCTTTGGCCCATTTTTTGATTGGGTCACTTAGTTTTCTGGAATTGAGCTGCAGGAGCTGCTTGTATATTTTGGAGATTAATCCTTTATCAGTTGCTTCATTTGCTATTATTTTCTCCCATTCTGAAGGCTGTCTTTTCACCTTGCTTAGAGTTTCTTTTGCTGTGCAGAAGCTTTTGATTTTAATTAGGTCCCATTTGTTTATTTTTGCTTTTATTTCCAATATTCTGGGAGGTGGGTCTTGGAGGATCCTGCTGTGATTTATGTCAGAGAGTGTTTTGCCTACGTTCTCCTCTAGGAGTTCTATAGTATCTGGTCTTACATTTAGCTCTCTAATCCATTTTGAGTTTATTTTGGTGTATGGTGTTAGGAAGTGTTCTAATTTCATTCTTTTACAAGTGGCTGACCAGTTTTCCCAGCACCACTTGTTAAAGAGACTGTCTTTTGTCCATTTTATATTCTTGCCTCCTTTGTCAAAGATAAGGTGTCCATAGGTGCGTGGGTTTATCTCTGGGATTTCTATTTTGTTCCATTGATCTATATTTCTGTCTTTATGCCAGTACCATACTGTCTTGATGACTGTGGCTTTGTAGTAGAGCCTGAAGTCTGGCAGGTTAATTCCTCCAGTTCCATTTTTCTTCTTCAAGATTGCTTTGGCTATTCGAGGTTTTTTGTATTTCCATACAAACTGTGAGATTATTTGTTCTAGTTCTGTGAAAAATATCATTGGTAGCTTGATAGGGATTGCATTGAATGTATAAATTACTTTGGGTAGTATACTCATTTTCACAATATTTATTCTTCCAATCCGCGAACACGGTATATTTCTCCATCTATTAGTGTCCTCTTTGATTACTTTCACTAGTGTTTTATAGTTTTCTATGTACAAGTCTTTTGTTTCCTTAGGTAGATATATTCCTAAGTATTTAATTCTTTTCGTTGCAACAGTGAATGGAATAGTTTCCTTAATTTCTCTTTCTATTTTCTCATTATTAGTGTATAGGAATGCAAGGGATTTCTGTGTGTTGATTTTATATCCTGCAACTTTACTGTATTCATTGATTAGCTCTAGTAGTTTTCTGGTAGAGTCTTTAGGGTTTTCTGTGTAGAGGATCATGTCATCAGCGAACAGTGAAAGTTTTACTTCTTCTTTTCCAATTTGTATTCCTTTTATGTCTTTTTCTGCTCTGATTGCTGTAGCCAAAACTTCCAGCACTATGTTGAATAGTAGTGGTGAGAGTGGGCACCCTTGTCTTGTTCCTGACTTTAGGGGAAATGCTTTCAGTTTTTCACCATTGAGGATAATGTTTGCGGTGGGTTTGTCGTATATAGCTCTTATTATGTTGAGATATGTCCCTTCTATTCCCACTTTCTGGAGAGTTTTTATCATAAATGGATGTTGTACTTTGTCAAAGGCTTTCTCTGCATCTATTGAGATAATCATATGATTTTTATTTTTCAGTTTGTTAATGTGGTGTATTACGCTGATTGATTTGCGGATATTGAAGAATCCTTGCATTCCTGGGATAAAGCCCACTTGGTCATGATGTATGATCTTCTTAATATGTTGTTGGATTCTGATTGCTAGAATTTTGTTAAGGATTTTTGCATCTATGTTCATCAGTGATATTGGCCTGTAGTTTTCTTTTTTTGTGGGATCTTTACCAGGTTTTGGGATTAGGGTGATAGTGGCCTCATAGAATGAGTTTGGAAGTTTTCCTTCCTCAGCAATTTTCTGAAAGAGTTTGAGTAGAATAGGTGTTAGCTCTTCACTAAATTTTTGGTAGAATTCAGCTGTGAAGCCGTCTGGACCTGGGCTTTTGTTTGCTGGAAGCTTTCCGATTACTTCCTCTATTTCCGTGCTTGTGATGGGTCTGTTCAGATTTTTTATTTCTTCCTGGTTCAGTTTTGGCAAGGTGTCCTTTTCTAGGAATTTGTCCATTTCTTCCAAGTTATTCATTTTATTGCCATATAATTGCTGATAGTATTCTCTAATAATCCTTTGTATTTCTGTGTTGTCAGTTGTGATTTCTCCCTTTTCATTTCTAATTTTATTGATTTGGTTCTTCTCCCTTTCTTTCTTGATGAGTCTGGCTAGTGGTTTGTCAATTTTATTTACCTTCTCAAAGAACCAGCTTTGGCTTTGTTGATTTTTGCTATGGTCTCTTTTGTTTCTTTTGCATTTATCTCTGCCCTAATTTTTATGATTTCTTTCCTTCTGCTAACCCTGGGGTTCTCCATTTCTTCCTTTTCTAGTTTCTTTAGATGTAGAGTTAGGTTATTTATCTGACTTTTTTCTTGTTTCTTGAGGTGTGCCTGTATTGCTATGAACTTCCCCCTTAGCACTGCTTTTACAGTGTCCCAGAGGTTTTGGGTTGTTGTGTTTTCATTTTCATTCATTTCTATGCATATTTTAATTTCTCTTTTGATTTCTTCTATGATTTGTTCATTATTCAGCAGTGTGTTGTTCAGCCTCCATATGTTGGCATTTTTAATAGTTTTTCTCGCCTAATTGAGATCTAATCTTACTGCATTGTGGTCAGAAAAGATGCTTGGAATGATTTCAATTTTTTTGAATTTACCAAGGCTAGATTTATGGCCCAGGATGTGATCTATCCTGGAAAAGGTTCCGTGTGCACTTGAGAAAAAGGTGAAATTCATTGTTTTGGGGTGAAATGTCCTATAGATATCTATTAGGTCTAACTGGTCTATTGTATCATTTAAAGTTTGTGTTTCCTTGTTAATTTTCTGTTTAGTTGATCTATCCATAGATGTAAGTGGGGTATTAAAGTCTCCCACTATTATTGTGTTATTGTTAATTTCCCCTTTCATAATTGTTAGTAATTGTTTTACATATTGCGGTGCTCTTATGTTGGGTGCATAAATATTTATAATTGTTATATCTTCTTCTTGGATTGATCCTTTGATCATTATGTAGTTTCCTTCTTTGTCTCTTTTCACAGCCTTTGTTTTAAAATCAATTTTATCTGATATGAGTATTGCTACTCCTGCTTTCTTTTGGTCTCTATTTGTGTGGAATATCTTTTTCCAGCCCTTCACTTTCAGTCTGTATGTGTCCCTCGATTTGAGGTGGGTCTCTTGTAGACAACATATATGGGGGTCTTGTTTTTGTATCCATTCAGCCAGCCTTTGTCTTTTGGTTGGGGCATTCAACCCATTTACGTTTAAGGTGATTATTGATAAGTATGATCCCATTGCCATTTTCATTATTGTTTGGGTTCAAGTTTATATACCCTTTCTGTGTTTCCAGTCTAGAGAAGATCCTTTAGTGTTTGTTGGAGAGCTGGTTTGGTGATGCTGAATCCTCTCAGCTTTTGCTTTCTGTAAAGCTTTTGATTTCTCCTTCATATTTGAATGAGATCCTTGCTGGGTATAGTAATCTGGGCTGTAGGGTATTTTCTTTCATCACTTTAAGTATGTCTTGCCATTCCCTCCTGGCCTGAAGAGTTTCTGTTGAAAGATCAGCTGTTATCCTTATGGGGATCCCCTTGTGTGTTATTTGTTGTTTTTCCCTTGCTGCTTTTAATATTTTTTCTTTGTGTTTGATCTTTGTTAATTTGATTAATATGTGCCTTGGGGTATTTCGCCTTGGGTTTATCCTGTTAGGGACTCTCTGTGTTTCTTGGACTTGGGTGATTATTTCCTTCCCCATTTTAGGGAAATTTTCAACTATTATCTCCTCGAGTATTCTCTCATGGTCTTTCTTTTTGTCTTCTTCTTCTGGGACTCCTATGGTTCGAATGTTGGGGCGTTTAATATTGTCCCATATGTCTCTAATATTGTCCTCATTTCTTTTAATTCGTTTTTCTTTTTCCGTCTCTGTTTCATTTATTTCTACAATTCTATCTTCTAGCTCGCTTATCCTGTCTTCTGCCTCCGTTATTCTACTGTTTGTGCCCTCGAGAGTGTTTCTGATCTCGTCTATTGTATTATTCATTGTATATTGACTCTTTTTTATTTCCTCTAATTCTTTATTGAACATTTCTTCCATCTTCTCCATCCTTTTCTCCAGTTTATTTATCTGTAACTCCATTTTGCTTTCCAGATTTTGAATCATTTTCACAATTAAAATTCGAAATTCTTTATCGGGTAGGTTCCCTATATCTTCCTCTTTTGTTTGTGTTGGTGGGCATTTATCCTGTTCCTTTACTTGTTGGGTATTTCTCTCCCTCTTCATCTTGCTTATATTGCTGTGTTCGGGTGGCCTTTCTGTCTTCTGACAGTCTATGGAATTCTCTTTATTATGTAGTTACCTCGTTGTGTGTGGGGTTGGATGGGTGACTTGTCAAGGTTCCCTGGTTAGGGAAGCTTGAGTAGATGTTCTGGTGGGTGGAACTGGATTTCTTCTCTCTGGAGTGCAAGGAAGTGTCCAGTAATGAGTTTGAGATGTCCGTGGGTTTGGGGTGGCTTTGGGCAGCCTGTATATTGAAGTTCAGTGCTATTCTCCTGTGTTGCTGGATAGCTTGCGTAGTATGTCTTTCACTGAAACTTGTTGACCCTTGGGTGGTGCCTGGTTTCAGTGTATGTATGGAGGCCTTTGATGAGTACCTATCAATTAATGTTCTCTGGAACCGGAGATCTCTGGTGTTCTCAGGATTTGGCCTTAAGCCTCTGCCTCTGGTTTTCAGTCTTATTCTTGCAGGAGGCTCAAGGCTTCTCCCTCTTCTGTTTTCTGGTCTCCTCAGTGTCTAATTCCCGTCCTGACACCAGAATGCGGTGGTGGACACTTTTTTTTTTTCCCCAGGCTCTCCTATTCAGTCCTGCTGTAGGGAGGGAGGAACAACTAACAAATATCCCTGGCGTCTGTGGGGAGTGCTCGCGGTGTCTCCGCTACACTGGGAATGCTCCCGCTCGAGGCGTGTGTGCTTTCCCTGTTTATGCTGCTTAGGCTTTAGTTTGCTCTGCTGCAAGCTGTCCGCGGCTGGTGCTGGGTTGCATGCACTTCCCAGGTCTGAGCGGCTCAGGTTCAGGTCCTCGGGTACTCGACAAAGGCACAGACTTGGCTGGGCCTGCGTTTTGTGCCTTCCCCGGTCCTAGCAGCTCAGGTGACCAGGCGTTTGGCGAGCGCAGTCGCTGCGACTTATCGCCTTCCCGGTCCCCGCCGCTCGGTTTTCTGGGAGTACAACCGGCGCAGTTTCTCAGGCGGATATCGACCGGCCCGAACCCAAGAAGTCCTGGCCAGCAAGGAAGCCTGCCTGCAGCTTGGCAGGGGAAGCCTCTCTGGGGCCGCGGCTGCCCCCGCCCCAGCGCTGGCTGCCCTCCCCGCCCGCGTCGGCGGGGGCTGGGGGCTGGCGCGCCCAAGCCCGGTTCTCCCTCTAAGCGCAGCCGCCGGCTCTCCCTCCAAGCGCGGGTGCCGGCTCTCCCTCCAAGCGCGGGCGCCGGCTCTCCCTCCAAACGCGGGTGCCGGCTCTCCCTCTAAGCGCCGCTGCCGGTTCTCCCTCCAAGCACGCAGCCGTTCTCCCTCTAAGCGCAGCCGCCGGGTCTCCCTCCAAGCGCGGGCGCCGGCTCTCCCTCTAAGCGCCGCCGCTGGCGCTGGTTCTCCCTCTAAGCGCTGCTGCCGGCGCCTCCCTGCCCAGCCCCCACCTGCTAGTGAGGGGCGCGGGCGTCTGAGCCGCTTCTCCGCTGAGAGTTTCCTCTGAGCACTTAGTCTGTGAGTTTTAATTATTTATGTCTTTTGTCTCCCAGTTATGCGGCCCTCTGAGGTTCCACTCGCCAGTGTTTCCAGGTGTTTGGAACCTTCTCTCTCTCTCTCTTTTTTTTTTTTAAGCCTCCCTTCCCGGGAGGGAGCTCCGTCCCTCCCTCTTTTGTCTCTCTTTTTATCTATTTCCTACCTCCTTTCGACGACTATGGGCTGCTTTTCTGAGTGCCTGATGTCCTCTGCCGGTATTCAGAAGTTTTTTTTGTGGGATCTACTCAGCGTTCAAATGTTCTTTTGTTGATTTTGTTGGGGGGAAAGTGGCCGTCCTGTCCTATTCCTCCGCCATCTTCCCGTCGACCCCTCTTTAATTTATTTATTTATTTTAATTGGAGGCTAATTACTTTACACTATTGTATTGATTTTCCCATACATTAACATGACTCTGCCCCGGGTGTACATATGTTCCCTATCTTGAACCCCCTTCCCACCTCCCTCCCCATCCCATCCCTCTGGTTCATCCCAGTACACCAGCCCCGAGCATCTTGTATCATGCATCGAACTTGGACTGGCGATTCGTTTCACATATGATAATATACATGTTTCAATGCCATTCTCCCAAACCATCCCACCCTCACCCTCTCCCACAGAGTCCAAAAGACTGTTCCATACATCCGTGTCTCTTTTGCTATCTCGTATATAGGGTTATCGTTATCATCTTTCTAAATTCCATATATATGCGTTAATATACTGTATTGGTGTTTTCCTTTCTGGCTTACTTCACTCTGCATAATAGGCTCCAGTTTCATCCACCTCATTAGGACTGATTCAAATGTATTCTTTTTAATTGCTGAATAATACTCCATTGTGTAAATGTACCACAGCTTTCTTATCCATTCGTCTGTAGATGGACATCTAGGTTGCTTCCATGTCCTGGCTATTATAAACAGTGCTGCGATGAACATTGGAGTACATGTGTCTCTTTCAATTCTGGTTTCCTCGGTGTGTATACCCAGGGGTGCGATTGCTGGGTCGTATGGCAGTTCTATTTCGAGTTTTTTATGGAATCGCCACACTGTTCTCCATAGTGGTTGTACTAGTTTGCATTCCCACCAACAGTGTAAGAGGGTTCCCTTCTCTCCACACCCTCTCCAGCATTTATTGCTTGTAGACGTTTGGATAGCAGCCATTCTGACTGGACTGAAATGGTACCTCATTGTGGTTTTGATTTGCATTTCTCTGATTATGAGTGATGTTGAGCATCTTTTCATGTGTTTGTTAGCCATCTGTATGTCTTCTTTGGAGAAACGTCTGTTTAGTTCTTTGGTCCATTTTTTGGAATTGAGCTGCAGGAGTTGCTTGTATATTTTTGAGATTAATCCTTTGTCAGTTGCTTCGTTTGCTGTTATTTTCTCCCATTCTGAAGGCTGTCTTTTCACCTTGCTTATAGTTTCCTTTGCTGTGCAGAACCTTTTAATTTTAATTAGGTCCCATTTGTTTATTTTTGCTTTTTTTCCAATATTCTGGGAGGTGGCTCATGGAGGATCCTGCTGTGATTTATGTCGGAGAGTGTTTTGCCTATGTTCTCCTCTAGGAGTTTTATAGTTTCTGGTGTTACATTTAGATCTTTAATCCATTTTGAGTTTATTTTTGTGTATGGTGTCAAGGAGTGTTCTAGTTTCATTCTTTTACAAGTGGTTGACCAGTTTTCCCAGCAGCACTTGTTAAAGAGATTGTCTTTTCTCCATTTTATATTCTTGCCTCCCTTGTCAAAGGTAAGGTGTCCCTAGGTGCATGGATTTATCTCTGGGCTTTCTATTTTGTTCCATTGATCTATATTTCTGTCTTTATGCCAGTACCATACTGTCTTGATGACTGTGGCTTTGTAGTAGAGCCTGAAGTCCGGCAGGTTGATTCCCCCAGTTAATTTTCTGTTTAGTTGATCTATCCATAGGTGTGAGTGGGGTATTAAAGTCTCCCACTATTACTGTGTTATTGTTAATTTCCCCTTTCATACTTGTTAGTATCTGTCTTACATATTGTGGTGCTCCTATGTTGGGTGCATATATAATTATAATTGTTATATCTTCTTCTTGGATTGATCCTGTGATCATTATGTAGTGTCTTTCTTTGTCTCTTTTCACAGCCTTTGTCTTAAAGTCTATATCATCTGAAACGAGTATTGCTATTCCTGCTTTCTTTTGGTCTTTATTTGTGAAATCAATCTTGAGAAAGAAGAATGGAACTGGGGGAATCAACCTGCCGGACTTCAGGCTCTACTACAAAGCCACAGTCATCAAGACAGTATGGTACTGGCATAAAGACAGAAATATAGATCAATGGAACAAAATAGAAAGCCCAGAGATAAATCCATGCACCTAGGGACACCTTACCTTTGACAAGGGAGGCAAGAATATAAAATGGAGAAAAGACAATCTCTTTAACAAGTGCTGCTGGGAAAACTGGTCAACCACTTGTAAAAGAATGAAACTAGAACACTCCTTGACACCATACACAAAAATAAACTCAAAATGGATTAAAGATCTAAATGTAACACCAGAAACTATAAAACTCCTAGAGGAGAACATAGGCAAAACACTCTCCGACATAAATCACAGCAGGATCCTCCATGAGCCACCTCCCAGAATATTGGAAAAAAAGCAAAAATAAACAAATGGGACCTAATTAAAATTAAAAGGTTCTGCACAGCAAAGGAAACTATAAGCAAGGTGAAAAGACAGCCTTCAGAATGGGAGAAAATAACAGCAAACGAAGCAACTGACAAAGGATTAATCTCAAAAATATACAAGCAACTCCTGCAGCTCAATTCCAAAAAATGGACCAAAGAACTAAACAGACGTTTCTCCAAAGAAGACATACAGATGGCTAACAAACACATGAAAAGATGCTCAACATCACTCATAATCAGAGAAATGCAAATCAAAACCACAATGAGGTACCATTTCAGTCCAGTCAGAATGGCTGCTATCCAAACGTCTACAAGCAATAAATGCTGGAGAGGGTGTGGAGAGAAGGGAACCCTCTTACACTGTTGGTGGGAATGCAAACTAGTACAACCACTATGGAGAACAGTGTGGCGATTCCATAAAAAACTCGAAATAGAACTGCCATACGACCCAGCAATCGCACCCCTGGGTATACACACCGAGGAAACCAGAATTGAAAGAGACACATGTACTCCAATGTTCATCGCAGCACTGTTTATAATAGCCAGGACATGGAAGCAACCTAGATGTCCATCTACAGACGAATGGATAAGAAAGCTGTGGTACATTTACACAATGGAGTATTATTCAGCAATTAAAAAGAATACATTTGAATCAGTCCTAATGAGGTGGATGAAACTGGAGCCTATTATGCAGAGTGAAGTAAGCCAGAAAGGAAAACACCAATACAGTATATTAACGCATATATATGGAATTTAGAAAGATGATAACGATAACCCTATATACGAGATAGCAAAAGAGACACGGATGTATGGAACAGTCTTTTGGACTCTGTGGGAGAGGGTGAGGGTGGGATGGTTTGGGAGAATGGCATTGAAACATGTATATTATCATATGTGAAACGAATCGCCAGTCCAAGTTCGATGCATGATACAAGATGCTCGGGGCTGGTGTACTGGGATGAACCAGAGGGATGGGATGGGGAGGGAGGTGGGAAGGGGGTTCAAGATAGGGAACATATGTACACCCGGGGCAGAGTCATGTTAATGTATGGGAAAATCAATACAATAGTGTAAAGTAATTAGCCTCCAATTAAAATAAATAAATAAATTAAAGAGGGGTCGACGGGAAGATGGCGGAGGAATAGGACAGGACGGCCACTTTCCCCCCAACAAAATCAACAAAAGAACATTTGAACGCTGAGTAGATCCCACAAAAAAAACTTCTGAATACCGGCAGAGGACATCAGGCACTCAGAAAAGCAGCCCATAGTCGTCGAAAGGAGGTAGGAAATAGATAAAAAGAGAGACAAAAGAGGGAGGGACGGAGCTCCCTCCCGGGAAGGGAGGCTTAAAAAAAAAAAAAAGAGAGAGAGAGAGAGAAGGTTCCAAACACCTGGAAACACTGGCGAGTGGAACCTCAGAGGGCCGCATAACTGGGAGACAAAAGACATAAATAATTAAAACTCACAGACTAAGTGCTCAGAGGAAACTCTCAGCGGAGAAGCGGCTCAGACGCCCGCGCCCCTCACTTGCAGGTGGGGGCTGGGCAGAGAGGCGCCGGCAGCAGCGCTTAGAGGGAGAACCAGCGCCAGCGGCGGCGCTTAGAGGGAGAGCCGGCGCCCGCGCTTGGAGGGAGACCCGGCGGCTGCGCTTAGAGGGAGAACGGCTGCGTGCTTGGAGGGAGAACCGGCAGCGGCGCTTAGAGGGAGAGCCGGCACCCGCGTTTGGAGGGAGAGCCGGCGCCCGCGCTTGGAGGGAGAGCCGGCACCCGCGCTTGGAGGGAGAGCCGGCGGCTGCGCTTAGAGGGAGAACCGGGCTTGGGCGTGCCAGCACCCAGCCCCCGCCGACGCGGGCGGGGAGGGCAGCCAGCGCCGGGGCGGGGGCAGCCGCGGCCCCAGAGAGGCTTCCCCTGCCAAGCTGCAGGCAGGCTTCCTTGCTGGCCAGGACTTCTTGGGTTCGGGCCGGTCGATATCCGCCTGAGAAACTGCGCCGGTTGTACTCCCAGAAAACCGAGCGGCGGGGACCGGGAAGGCGATAAGTCGCAGCGACTGCGCTCGCCAAACGCCTGGTCACCTGAGCTGCTAGGACCGGGGAAGGCACAAAACGCAGGCCCAGCCAAGTCTGTGCCTTTGTCGAGTACCCGAGGACCTGAACCTGAGCCGCTCAGACCTGGGAAGTGCATGCAACCCAGCACCAGCCGCGGACAGCTTGCAGCAGAGCAAACTAAAGCCTAAGCAGCATAAACAGGGAAAGCACACACGCCTCGAGCGGGAGCATTCCCAGTGTAGCGGAGACACCGCGAGCACTCCCCACAGACGCCAGGGATATTTGTTAGTTGTTCCTCCCTCCCTACAGCAGGACTGAATAGGAGAGCCTGGGGAAAAAAAAAAAGTGTCCACCACCGCATTCTGGTGTCAGGACGGGAATTAGACACTGAGGAGACCAGAAAACAGAAGAGGGAGAAGCCTTGAGCCTCCTGCAAGAATAAGACTGAAAACCAGAGGCAGAGGCTTAAGGCCAAATCCTGAGAACACCAGAGATCTCCGGTTCCAGAGAACATTAATTGATAGGTACTCATCAAAGGCCTCCATACATACACTGAAACCAGGCACCACCCAAGGGTCAACAAGTTTCAGTGAAAGACATACTACGCAAGCTATCCAGCAACACAGGAGAATAGCACTGAACTTCAATATACAGGCTGCCCAAAGCCACCCCAAACCCACGGACATCTCAAACTCATTACTGGACACTTCCTTGCACTCCAGAGAGAAGAAATCCAGTTCCACCCACCAGAACATCTACTCAAGCTTCCCTAACCAGGGAACCTTGACAAGTCACCCATCCAACCCCACACACAACGAGGTAACTACATAATAAAGAGAACTCCATAGACTGTCAGAAGACAGAAAGGCCACCCGAACACAGCAATATAAGCAAGATGAAGAGGGAGAGAAATACCCAACAAGTAAAGGAACAGGATAAATGCCCACCAACACAAACAAAAGAGGAAGATATAGGGAACCTACCCGATAAAGAATTTCGAATTTTAATTGTGAAAATGATTCAAAATCTGGAAAGCAAAATGGAGTTACAGATAAATAAACTGGAGAAAAGGATGGAGAAGATGGAAGAAATGTTCAATAAAGAATTAGAGGAAATAAAAAAGAGTCAATATACAATGAATAATACAATAGACGAGATCAGAAACACTCTCGAGGGCACAAACAGTAGAATAACGGAGGCAGAAGACAGGATAAGCGAGCTAGAAGATAGAATTGTAGAAATAAATGAAACAGAGACGGAAAAAGAAAAACGAATTAAAAGAAATGAGGACAATATTAGAGACATATGGGACAATATTAAACGCCCCAACATTCGAACCATAGGAGTCCCAGAAGAAGAAGACAAAAAGAAAGACCATGAGAGAATACTCGAGGAGATAATAGTTGAAAATTTCCCTAAAATGGGGAAGGAAATAATCACCCAAGTCCAAGAAACACAGAGAGTCCCTAACAGGATAAACCCAAGGCGAAATACCCCAAGGCACATATTAATCAAATTAACAAAGATCAAACACAAAGAAAAAATATTAAAAGCAGCAAGGGAAAAACAACAAATAACACACAAGGGGATCCCCATAAGGATAACAGCTGATCTTTCAACAGAAACTCTTCAGGCCAGGAGGGAATGGCAAGACATACTTAAAGTGATGAAAGAAAATACCCTACAGCCCAGATTACTATACCCAGCAAGGATCTCATTCAAATATGAAGGAGAAATCAAAAGCTTTACAGAAAGCAAAAGCTGAGAGGATTCAGCATCACCAAACCAGCTCTCCAACAAACACTAAAGGATCTTCTCTAGACTGGAAACACAGAAAGGGTATATAAACTTGAACCCAAACAATAATGAAAATGGCAATGGGATCATACTTATCAATAATCACCTTAAACGTAAATGGGTTGAATGCCCCAACCAAAAGACAAAGGCTGGCTGAATGGATACAAAAACAAGACCCCCATATATGTTGTCTACAAGAGACCCACCTCAAATCGAGGGACACATACAGACTGAAAGTGAAGGGCTGGAAAAAGATATTCCACACAAATAGAGACCAAAAGAAAGCAGGAGTAGCAATACTCATATCAGATAAAATTGATTTTAAAACAAAGGCTGTGAAAAGAGACAAAGAAGGAAACTACATAATGATCAAAGGATCAATCCAAGAAGAAGATATAACAATTATAAATATTTATGCACCCAACATAAGAGCACCGCAATATGTAAAACAATTACTAACAATTATGAAAGGGGAAATTAACAATAACACAATAATAGTGGGAGACTTTAATACCCCACTTACATCTATGGATAGATCAACTAAACAGAAAATTAACAAGGAAACACAAACTTTAAATGATACAATAGACCAGTTAGACCTAATAGATATCTATAGGACATTTCACCCCAAAACAATGAATTTCACCTTTTTCTCAAGTGCACACGGAACCTTTTCCAGGATAGATCACATCCTGGGCCATAAATCTAGCCTTGGTAAATTCAAAAAAATTGAAATCATTCCAAGCATCTTTTCTGACCACAATGCAGTAAGATTAGATCTCAATTAGGCGAGAAAAACTATTAAAAATGCCAACATATGGAGGCTGAACAACACACTGCTGAATAATGAACAAATCATAGAAGAAATCAAAAGAGAAATTAAAATATGCATAGAAATGAATGAAAATGAAAACACAACAACCCAAAACCTCTGGGACACTGTAAAAGCAGTGCTAAGGGGGAAGTTCATAGCAATACAGGCACACCTCAAGAAACAAGAAAAAAGTCAGATAAATAACCTAACTCTACATCTAAAGAAACTAGAAAAGGAAGAAATGGAGAACCCCAGGGTTAGCAGAAGGAAAGAAATCATAAAAATTAGGGCAGAGATAAATGCAAAAGAAACAAAAGAGACCATAGCAAAAATCAACAAAGCCAAAGCTGGTTCTTTGAGAAGGTAAATAAAATTGACAAACCACTAGCCAGACTCATCAAGAAAGAAAGGGAGAAGAACCAAATCAATAAAATTAGAAATGAAAAGGGAGAAATCACAACTGACAACACAGAAATACAAAGGATTATTAGAGAATACTATCAGCAATTATATGGCAATAAAATGAATAACTTGGAAGAAATGGACAAATTCCTAGAAAAGGACACCTTGCCAAAACTGAACCAGGAAGAAATAAAAAATCTGAACAGACCCATCACAAGCACGGAAATAGAGGAAGTAATCGGAAAGCTTCCAGCAAACAAAAGCCCAGGTCCAGACGGCTTCACAGCTGAATTCTACCAAAAATTTAGTGAAGAGCTAACACCTATTCTACTCAAACTCTTTCAGAAAATTGCTGAGGAAGGAAAACTTCCAAACTCATTCTATGAGGCCACTATCACCCTAATCCCAAAACCTGGTAAAGATCCCACAAAAAAAGAAAACTACAGGCCAATATCACTGATGAACATAGATGCAAAAATCCTTAACAAAATTCTAGCAATCAGAATCCAACAACATATTAAGAAGATCATACATCATGACCAAGTGGGCTTTATCCCAGGAATGCAAGGATTCTTCAATATCCGCAAATCAATCAACGTAATACACCACATTAAAAACTGAAAAATAAAAATCATATGATTATCTCAATAGATGCAGAGAAAGCCTTTGACAAAGTACAACATCCATTTATGATAAAAACTCTCCAGAAAGTGGGAATAGAAGGGACATATCTCAACATAATAAGAGCTATATACGACAAACCCACCGCAAACATTATCCTCAATGGTGAAAAACTGAAAGCATTTCCCCTAAAGTCAGGAACAAGACAAGGGTGCCCACTCTCACCACTACTATTCAACATAGTGCTGGAAGTTTTGGCTACAGCAATCAGAGCAGAAAAAGACATAAAAGGAATACAAATTGGAAAAGAAGAAGTAAAACTTTCACTGTTCGCTGATGACATGATCCTCTACACAGAAAACCCTAAAGACTCTACCAGAAAACTACTAGAGCTAATCAATGAATACAGTAAAGTTGCAGGATATAAAATCAACACACAGAAATCCCTTGCATTCCTATACACTAATAATGAGAAAATAGAAAGAGAAATTAAGGAAACTATTCCATTCACTGTTGCAACGAAAAGAATTAAATACTTAGGAATATATCTACCTAAGGAAACAAAAGACTTGTACATAGAAAACTATAAAACACTAGTGAAAGTAATCAAAGAGGACACTAATAGATGGAGAAATATACCGTGTTCGCGGATTGGAAGAATAAATATTGTGAAAATGAGTATACTACCCAAAGTAATTTATACATTCAATGCAATCCCTATCAAGCTACCAATGATATTTTTCACAGAACTAGAACAAATAATCTCACAGTTTGTATGGAAATACAAAAAACCTCGAATAGCCAAAGCAATCTTGAAGAAGAAAAATGGAACTGGAGGAATTAACCTGCCAGACTTCAGGCTCTACTACAAAGCCACAGTCATCAAGACAGTATGGTACTGGCATAAAGACAGAAATATAGATCAATGGAACAAAATAGAAATCCCAGAGATAAACCCACGCACCTATGGACACCTTATCTTTGACAAAGGAGGCAAGAATATAAAATGGACAAAAGACAGTCTCTTTAACAAGTGGTGCTGGGAAAACTGGTCAGCCACTTGTAAAAGAATGAAATTAGAACACTTCCTAACACCATACACCAAAATAAACTCAAAATGGATTAGAGAGCTAAATGTAAGACCAGATACTATAGAACTCCTAGAGGAGAACGTAGGCAAAACACTCTCTGACATAAATCACAGCAGGATCCTCCAAGACCCACCTCCCAGAATATTGGAAATAAAAGCAAAAATAAACAAATGGGACCTAATTAAAATCAAAAGCTTCTGCACAGCAAAAGAAACTCTAAGCAAGGTGAAAAGACAGCCTTCAGAATGGGAGAAAATAATAGCAAATGAAGCAACTGATAAAGGATTAATCTCCAAAATATACAAGCAGCTCCTGCAGCTCAATTCCAGAAAACTAAGTGACCCAATCAAAAAATGGGCCAAAGAACTAAACAGACATTTCTCCAAAGAAGACATAAAGATGGCTAACAAACACATGAAAAAATGCTCAACATCCCTCATAATCAGAGAAATGCAAATCAAAACCACAATGAGATACCATTTCACACCAGTCAGAATGGCTGCTATCCAAAAGTCTACATGCAATAAATGCTGGTGAGGGTGTGGAGAGAAAGGAACCCTCTTACACTGTTGGTGGGAATACAAACTAGTACAGCCACTATGGAGAACAGTGTGGAGATTCCTCAAAAAACTGGAAATAGAACTGCCATATGATCCAGCAATCGCACTCCTGGGCATACACACCGAGGAAACCAGAATTGAAAGAGACACATGTACTCCAATGTTCATTGCAGCACTGTTTATAATAGCCAGGACATGGAAGCAACCTAGATGTCCATCTGCAGATGAATGGATAAGAAAGCTTTGGTACATATACACAATGGAGTATTTTTCAGCCATCAAGAAGAATGCATTTGAATCAGTTTTAATGAGGTGGATGAAATTGGAGCCAATTATACAGAGTGAAGTAAGCCAGAAAGAAAAACACCAATACAGTATACTGATGCATATATATGGAATTTAGAAAGATGGAAACCTGAAACCTGTGTACGAGACTGCAAAAGAGACATAGACATATAGAACAGTCTTTGGGACTCTGTGGGAGAGGGTGAGGGTGGGATGGTTTGGGAGAATGGCATTGAAACGTGTATATTATCATATGTGAAACGAATCGCCAGTCCAAGTTCGATGCATGATACAAGATGCTCGGGGCTGGTGTACTGGGATGAACCAGAGGGATGGGATGGGGAGGGAGGTGGGAAGGGGGTTCAAGATGGGGAACATATGTACACCCGGGGCAGAGTCACGTTAATGTATGGGAAAATCAATACAATAGTGTAAAGTAATTAGCCTCCAATTAAAATAAATAAATAAATTAAAATGTTTTAAATAATTTTTAAATGCTTCCGTTTTAAATTTTCTTTTATTGTTTTTATTTTTTCCTCTTTTGTCCCTAATTGTCAGGCTGATACGGAAAATAGATCTATTTCTTGGATAAAATCAGTATTAAGATGATTTTTGACCTTTATATTCAAAAATATATTATTACAGAGAAAACTGGTTATACACTTTTTCCTGCTGATTTATGTACTTTGAAAATATTATTTTGTTTGATCCAAGACAGTATAATGCAGAAATAAAGGTTAACACTATGTCTACTCAAAAAAAATGAACAGATCTGGTAGCCATGGGTCAACATCCCACATAGTGATTGCCCCTCTTTTCATGAGGCGTGCATTCTCCAGCTGGCCTATTTCACTCTTTTAGATTACTGCCTGGACTTGATGGGAATTTGAGTTTGTGTGCCATGTCCCTTGTTTTACTCTGTCACGACACGGCCACAGCTAATGACTGAAGTTGAATCTTGGCTCTCTCAAAGAGAGAGAGCTGTGTCCAGGCATTTCTGGATAATTTCTGAGTATCCCGACTATTCTGTATCTTCAGAAAAAGCAGAAGTGAAAAGTGGAGGGCAAGAAACTCCTGATGACATTGTTTGAGTCTCTGGATCAAGCTGGATCTGAAGCCGGGAGCTGCTTGCACTTTCCAGTTCCATGAACCATTATGTTTCCTTTATGAGCAAGTTCATTTAAGCTAGATTTCTGCCACTTAAGCCAAAAATTAGTACCTCCAAATATCAGACCAGACAAACTGCAGAGTGAATGTGGTCCCTCATATTACCGACAGGACGGAGATGTGGCTGCACTTGGAGGTGACACATAAACAGGGGTGGGAAAAGCCACTTTCTCCAAAACTAATACTGGAGGGTTAACTTAGAAAGGGAAAAGGTTGTCTGGGAATTGGCAACGCTGAGACATTGCTTGGGCAAGTAGTGAGCCAGTAGTGAGCCACGGTAACGGTATAATCTGAGATGCAGTGGGATTGCCTGGGAGAAGAGGAGATGATGGCAAAGAACTTGCAGTCATGATGAGGAGCCTTGTCCTTCACCAGGGTCATGTGCCTGTCATCCTCCTAATTGGCACCTCAATTTAGGAGCCAGGAACACTGCTTTTACATGCTAGTACCTTTAGGAAACTATCACACAGGCTGGTGCTGTCCATTCCCACCATCCTGAGAGATGGAAAGTTTTGGAAAAGAGGAAGTGAGAGTATTATGGATTATGGGGAATTTCCTGGAGAGGTGAGGGTTGAAGTGGACACTTAAATGAGGGTTCCTGGAAACAGAAAGTCTTCAAGGGGCCTTCTGGACCGTATCTGCCACAGTCCAGCTCTCATCCTGACCTCTGCAGGCAAACTTCTCCCTCTACCGTGTTGCCTGTGGGGTATCGGTGTGATGTGCCCTACTCCTCAGTGGGGTCCAGAAATAGTCATCTGCTCAGAAGCCATCTGATGCCCCCAGAAGGCCATCCTACCCTTTAGCTAAGGCTTCCTGGGGACAGGGACCTCCCAGGTGAAGGTCTGTCCTCCCAAGCAGCCGCAGCCAGCTTCCCCAGCTCAGTCCAGCCAGCCTTTTCCAAGTCCTATCTGAGTCAATCCAGCTTGCCCTGCTTTGCACTAGGCTAGGAACCAAGATGACCTCTGATCTTGGGCATCGTTGTATGAAACCAAGACTCCAGTTGGAGGTTCTCTGCCCCTGGAATACCTGATTAAACTTGGTGCAACCTGAATGCCACAGCCTTGCAGAAATCCAGACTCCACACCCGAGATTTCCCTCTATTCCTTTGGCCCGTTTTCTCCCTCTCCAACTGCCCTCCCCAATCGGGAGTCCCACACAGGTCCAGCAGCAGGTCCTGTCGTACTGAATGTCCTCCTTGGCAAACCAGTTGCTCTCCCAGCTCAAGAAAGAAGGCAGGGCCAGTGCCTCCTTGGAAGGAGGAAGGCATAAAGTAAGAGACAGCTGGAGAACCTGGAAACGCTGCCCCTTCTACTCCAAGAGTTGCAGAAGAGTAGAAGGCGGGACCTCAGGGTGAACATCTATTTCTGTTTTATTGACTATGTCAAAGCCTTTGACTGTGTGGATCACAATAAACTGTGGAAAATTCTGAAAGAGATGGGAATACCAGACCACCTGACCTGCCTCTTGAGAAACCTGTATGCAGGTCAGGAAGCAACAGTTAGAACTGGACATGGAACAACAGACTGGTTCCAAATAGGAAAAGGAGTACGTCAAGGCTGTATATTGTCACCCTGCTTATTTAACTTCTATGCAGAGTACATCATGAGAAACGCTGGGATGGAGGAAGCACAAGCTGGAATCAAGATTGCTGGGAGAAATATCAATAACCTCAGATATGCAGATGACACCACCTTTATGGCAGAAAGTGAAGAGGCACTAAAAAGCCTCTTGATGAAAGTGAAAGAGGGGAGTGAAAAAGTTGACTTGAAGCTCAACATTCAGAAAACAAAGATCATGGCATCTGGTCCCATCACTTCGTGGGAAATAGATGAGAAAACGGTGGAAACAGTGTCAGACTTTATTATTTTGGGCTCCAAAATCACTGCAGATGCTGATTGCAGCCATGAAACTAAAAGATGCTTACTCCTTGGAAGGAAAGTTATGACAAACCTAGACAGCATATTAAAAAGCAGAGACATTACTTTGCCAGCCAAGGTCTGTCTAGTCAAGGCTATGGTTTTTCCAGTGGTCATGTATGGATGTGAGAGTTGGGCTGTGAAGAAAGCTGATCGCCGAAGAATTGATGCTTTTGAACTGTGGTGTTGGAGAAGACCCTTGAGAGTCCCTTGGACTGCAAGGAGATCCAACCAGTCCATCCCAAAGACCAATCCTGGGTGTGCATTGGAAGGACTGATGCTGAAACTGAAACTCAAATACTTTGGCCACCTCATGCAAAGAGTTGACTCATTGGAAAAGACCCTGATGGTGGGAGGGATTGGGGGCAGGAGGAGAAGGGGATGACAGAGGATGAGATGGCTGGATGGCATCACCGACTCGATGGACATGAGTGAGTGAACTCCGGGAGTTGGTGATGGACAGGGAGGCCTGGTGTGCTGCAGTTCACGGGGTCACAAAGAGTCGGACAAGACTGAGCGACTGAACTGAACTGGGTGAACAAGTGGAGAGCAGTTTGTCATACAATTCTCCCTTCAGACCAGAGGTTGGGGGGAAACTTGAATTCAGAGAAGCTTGTGTGCAGCCTTAGTCATTGTGGTGCATCCATGCAATGGGACACACCACCCAGCAAACCACTGATAGATTCAGTATGAATGGATTTCACAGACATGGTTTGGAGCAAAACAGTCAGACTCATGAGGGTAAATACTTTTTCCCATTTATGTGAAATCAAGAACAGTCAAAACCATCGTAGAAGAACTTCCCTGATGATTCAGTGGTTAAGACTTCACCTTCCAAGGCAGGGGGTGCAGGTCTGATCCCTGGTAGGGGGACCTAAGATCCCACATGTCTTGAGGCTAGAAAACCAAAACAGAGACAATGTTGTAACAAATTCAACAAAGACTTTTAAAAAATGATCCACTTCCAAAAAGTCTTAAAAGAAAAAAAAACAGTCATAGATATCAAATAGTGGTTACTTTTAGGGGATTCACTGCAAAAAAAAAAAAAAAAAGAAAGAAAGAAATGTGAGGGAGGGAAGTCCCTGGTGGTCCAGTGGTTAGGACTCTGCACTTCCACTCCCAGTGGCCAGCGTTCAATCCCTGTTCAAGGAATTAAGATTCCACAAGCCTTTTGGCAAGGCGAAAAAAGAGAGTGAACAAGAGAGAAACTTCTGAGGAGCTGACAATGTTCTTTATCTGGGTCTGGGTGATGACTACACACACATATCCATGTGCCAAAATTCATCAAGCCGTAAGAGGCACACACTTAGCTCTATGCAAGCCACACCTCAATAATTCCTTTTAAGTTTTTTATTTCGTTTTTTGGCTGTGCCGGTTCTTTGTCACTGCTTGGACTTTTCTCTAGCTGTGATGAGCAGGGGCCACTCTCTCGTTGCAGAGCACGGGCTTCTCATTTCAGTGGCCTCTCTTGTTTTGGAGCACAGGCTGCAGAACGCATGGACTTCAGTGGTTGTTGTTCCCAGGCCCTGGAGCACAGGCTCAGGAGTTAGGGTGCAGAGGCTTAGCGGCTCTGCAGCATGTGGGAACTTCCCGAACCAGGGACCGAAGCTGTGTCTCCTGTATTGGCAGGCAGATTCCCCACCACTGAGCCACCAGGGAAGCCCTTCAATAATTTTTTTAATAGGGAGCTGGGGGAACGGTAAAGCAGAGATAGCAGTTCTGTACTATGCTCTTGGGAACTGCGTATCTACCAGGCGAAGGGCAGCTGGTATTGCAGAGGGAGCTGACGTCACCAAACTGTCTGGCTCTACTCTAGGTGTAGCATATTCTAAACTGTAATCTACATGGCATTTTTAAATGGGAAACAGGGAATGGGGAGGAGATGGGGAAATGCTCCTGGCTGTAGAGGGGCATGACCCTCTTAAGGACTAACCCAGGCTACCAAATCCACACACATGCAAATGCAGGACACATTGCTCTAGGAGTGAACAGGGGGAAGGGAGCACTGTTGGAAAACAGACTGCCACATTTTACTCCCTGTCAGGATATTTAGGGATATTTTCCTATTTCTGTCCCCTCTTCCCTTCCCTGAGGGCTCCTGCAGCCCTTGCAGGGGAGAGTTGATGCAGGGCAGAGAGCAAAACTGGAGGTCTCTGGCTTGTGTTCTAAAAGCCGACGCCCTCTGCACAAAGAACAAAAGAAGATTCAAAGTGCATTTCCTTCATGTCTTCACCAGAATTATTAAAGAGGGAGGATTTCTTCCAGGACAAAAAAAAAGAGAGTTCTGCTGAGAGTCCAGGGTTAGTAGGTGCAAACTATTACCTTTAGAATAGATAAACAGGGACTTCCCTGGTGGTCCAGTGGTTAAGATTTCCACTGCAGGGAGCGAGTGTTCTGTCCCCAGTCAGGGAACTAAGATCCCACATGCCCTGTGGCACAGCCAAAAAGAATAGAATGGATAAACAACAAGGTCCTACTGGATAGCACAGGGAACTGTATCCAATCTCCTGGAATAAACCTTAAAGGAAAAGGGTATTTTTTAAATGTATGCATGTGTATAACAGAGTCACTTTGCTGTTCAGCAGAAATTAACACAATATTGTAAATCAACTGCACCTCAATTAAAAAAAAAGAAAGAAAGAGAATGAAACACTCATTTAGAAGGAAAAAAAAAAAAAGGTGGGCTTGGAATTCCCTGCTGACCCGGTGGTTAGGATTCTGGACCTTCATTGCTAGGGCCCCGGGTTTGACCTGATCAAGGAACTAGGATCCTGCATTTCGGCATGGCCAAGAAAAGAAAGAGAGGGAGTCTTGGTTTGGGCTGGAGGGAGGCAGGTGCAACCTCGCATCCCAGCACCATTGCCGGGAAGCAGGTGTCAAGACAGATAAACAAGAGCATTGCTCAGCACCCGGCTTTACGAAGGTTAGGTCATAACCTGCTGCAGAAGCTGCCCGACAGCACGCTCTGAGGGGAAATGAAGCCCACAACAGGATGTACAGACATTTTCTAATTTTCCCTGTCATGTCTTCTTAGACACACCCGTCATTTAAAAGTGGACATTTAATTTCAAAATACATGGGGTTTTTTAAGTATCGTTGATATTAATTTTCCATTTTGACATTAATTTCTCATTTAAGCACTTTCTTCTCTGCAATCAGCCTCTGTGTTTCTTCAGTCTTTCATCTTTATTGAGGCTTTCAAAGGCTAAGTCAAAGATCTCTCTTGGTAAACATCACACTGTACTTGAAAACATGTGGGTTATTTTCAAATATCTTTTGATATTGATTTCTAACATAATTCTTCAGTGATAAGAGGACAGACTCCATGGTTTCTGTACCTGCAGACCATGAAATTTTTGCACCTTGTTTTATGTCCCTGTATATGTTCCAGTGTCTCCTGGCTTATAGACTACGGGGACTTGACTAGAATTTGTATTCTGATATTGTGTGAAAATTGTATAAATCTTAACTATGTGAATTGGTTCATAGTGCTTCTCAGGTCTACCATATCCTTCTACCTTTCTATCTTTTCATCCTATTAATTTTTGAGAGTTTGACATTGAAACTCCAACTTAAAAAGAAATCTTAATTTATCTACTTAAAAAATAATTGTAATATATAGTGGAACTATGCGTAACCTTGTTCTGTATTTTCCAAGACTGCTGTAAATGCGTTATCAAAGTTTCATAATTTAAACTTAAAAATAAATACAGAAACTGTAATGTATAGTGGAATTATATGTAACCTTGCTCTGTGTTTTCCAAGCCTCCTGTAAATGTGTTATCATACTTTCATAATTTATAAAGGAAAAAAGAGAAGACCACAACAAGATGAGACACTCTGGGCCTCAGAGAAGCAGACCCCTCAGTTGCTTATCTCAGGAAGAACTTGAATGACCCGGATTCTCACCTCTTCCCATGCACTGAACGTCACTGACACCTTTCACCTGAGACAGCTGTGCTCCGTGACTAGTGGTGCCCTTTCACCAAGGTGTTTGCTTGACTGCTCGTAACCCTCAGCCGATAGTCGCACACACCCTGGCTCCCCCCACACACTTCCTTAGAGCAACTCTGCAGAGCGACTGAGAGGCTGGCTCCCGGGCTGCAGTCCTCAGCCAGTCGCTGAAGGAAACCTGAAGCCACAGCTCACACACTGTGTCTTTTTCTTTAGGCCGACACAGGGGAGACCCCAAAGAAGAAGGGCTGTGAAGAACATTCAGACAGAAGGCCCAAGTCCTGGAGAAGGTCTCTGTGTCCTCAAGCGAACCCCAGACTATCGGAACACCACCACACCCCCCAGTCCACACTAACCCCAGGGAGGAAGGCTCAGCAGTAACTGGTGGTGACAGGTCACCAAATGGGGGCCCCAATGCCTGGAACACCCCCCAGAAAGGTGACATCAAAGCTTCTCACCAGGCCAGCAACAGGGCAGGATAAAAATACATTTCAGACCAGGTTATAGTGGTAAAGTTCTCTTTCCTATAAACCTGAGTCTATAACTTAGATTCCAGCCATAGCTCTAGGTGCTTCTGCATTACTTGGATCCATTTTAATGATCTGAATGTTTTCTGTGTTTGCGTTTTACTTGCATCATTTCCCCTCATTCTTGTTACCCTGTGTCTCCAGCATGGAGACCTACAAGGGAGGAGTCCACTGGAGGTGCTCCCACCCTGGCTTCCCTGAGACTTTTGTCTGCCCACAGATGCCCTTGCCCCTTCATCCTGAGGGTGGACCACAGTTGGATAGCTAGCTGTCTCCCTCCTGGGCTCACAGAGCAGCCTGAGGCTCCTGGCTGCATAACTGACAGGGTGCTTCCCCCACCTCCTTTCTTGCCTTACTACAAAGCAGAGTCCCTGCCAGGACCACCATCCCACCCTCACCCCCCAGGGGAGAGGAGGGGGAAGGGAAGGGCCCAAGCTCAGAAAACCCCCCACTGCCTAGCCAGCCCTGGCCTCGCTCGTTCTTGTCTGCTTATATCTCACAATGGCTGGGGAACTGTCCTCCCAATCCTGCCTGGGAGCCTGAAATAGAAATTCTGAGTCATGAGCATGCCTCCACTTCCCCTTTTCTAGCTGGAGTCCTCCTCAGTTCTTCCTAAGAAGCCTCCATTCTCAAACCCACTTGTGACCCACAACCCTGTCACAGCCCAGCTCCAAGAAGCAAGGGGTGGGGCAGTGGGAAATGAAAAGGAAAATCACACTCAGTGACCATCTTGTTCTGTGTCAGGTACCTTACAGTTCAGTTCAGTTGCTCAGTCATGTCCGACTCTTTGCGACCTCATGGACTGCAACACACCAGGCCTCCCTGTCCATCAGCAGCTCCCGAAGTTTACTCAAACTCATGTCCATCGAGTTGGTGAGGTCATCTAACCATCTCATCCTCTGTCGTCGCCTTCTCCTCCCACCTTCAATCTTTCCCAGCATCAAGGTCTTTTCCAATGAGTCATTTCTTTGCATCAGGTGGCCAAAGTATTGGAGTTCCAGCTTCAGCATCAGTTCCTCCAATGAATATTCAGGACTGATTTCCTTTACGATTGACTGCTTTGATTTCCTTGCAGCCCAAGAGACTCTCAAGAGTCTTCTCCAACACCACAGTTCAAAATCATCAATTCTTCTGACGCCCAGCATCCTTTATGTCTCTTAATCCTAATATCTACCCTGCAGGGCAGGGATTTTAGCCATAGGGCATACGAGAAAACCATGGAGAATTCAGAATTCAAGCAACTTGCTCCAACACACCCAGCTAGTCAGTGACCAAGCCAAAATTCAAATCTGTGTCTGTCTGATGCCAAGGTTCCCAGAGGGACCGATCAATGCCTGTCTCTATGGGCCATAGTCATAGCATCTACACGCCCAGCTCAATGTCCACGCCTACTAGCTGAGGAAGGTCCTGTGCCCCCACTTTTTCTCCATCTCCAAGGCCACAGCAGAGAAATCTTTCTGGCCCAGCTCATGCTTTTAATCCAGGCCCCACGACCACTGGCTGGCCCTCTACAGCAAGCCGCTGCCTCCCTGCCCCAGGGCCCACCCCCAGCAAGATGGGAATGCTGGGGAAGTCATCCTGAAGAGCCCTTGATCAATGATAGACCCACGCTGGTGGGCAAATCATTCAGCTTCTCCCTCCACACCATGTGCCAGGGTCCTCAAAGAGGACTTTGAGTCCAAAGTGCCCCATTATGATGGTTTGCTGTTGTTTAGTTGCTCAGTCATGTCCAACTCTGTGTGATCCCGTGGATGGTAGCCCGCCAGGCTCCTCTGTCCATGGGATTCTTCAGGCAAGAACACTGGAGTGGGTTGCCATTTCCTTCTCCAGGGGATCTTCCCAACTCAGGGATCGAACCTACAGTCTCTTGCCTTGGCAGGCAGATTCTTTACCGCTGAGCTACCAGGGAAGCCCATTTACAATAGCAATCTGCTCAGTAAAGAAACCTGCAGGGGCATTCTTACTTTTTATGCTCCATTTCTTTGTGTGCCTCCTGGAAATTCCTGGAATCATCTCCCAGGGAAGCTGTTGTTGCTCAGTAGCCAAGTCACATCCAACTCTTCCAAACCTCATGGACTGCAGCACGCCAGGCTCAAAGAAGTGTGTGAGAATGAAAAGTCAAGGACGACGACTCCCAGGTTGTTGGCCTGAGCAGTAGAGTTTCATCATCTTAGCTTAAGCAGCTACTTATCTGGAGCACCTGCCTTACACATTCAGCTGGGCCCATGACATGGAACATGCCGATCAACTATCCCAGCCCCAGCGTGTCCTGCACAGGATCAGCCCCATGTTACCAATAAGGAAACAGGCTTGATTAAGTTCACCCCTTTGCCCAGGGTCAAACAGCTAGTAAGTGGTGGAACTGGCTTTCAAGGAGCTGAGGGAAGTAGCAAGTCCACACTGCTTTGGCCTGGGCCCAAAACCTGGGATCTTGACGATCCCTAATTACCAGGAGCCAGATCCTCACTCCTAACAGGAAAGTTCCCCTTTCCTCACAATAGAGATTCTTTTTTCTTTTTTTATGATAAGCATTTGATGTTTATTCTAGGTGTGCTTTATGCCTTTTTTTTCTCTTCTCATTTTTAAGTCTTTTATTGGAGTATAGATGCTTTACAATGTTGAGTCATTTTCTGCTATACAGCAAAGGGCATCAGCTGGACACACATATCCCTTTCCTCGTAAACCTGCCTCCCAGCACCCCCATCTCACCCCTCCAGCTCATCAGCACTGAGGTGAGCTCCCTGTGCAATACAGCAGCTTCCCACTCGCTATCTATCGTACACATGGGAGTGTGCATATGCCGATCCGAATCTCTCAATTCGTCTCATCCTTCCCGTCCCCCTGTGTCCACATGTCTGTTCTACTATTGGGATTCTGAATGATGCTTACACTCACCTTATCACTGGTGGAAAAATGGAGGCAAGAGAGAACGAAAAGAGAGAGAGAGACCAAAAGTACAAAGGGGAGGCGAGAATAAGCAAGACCATATCGGCTGGTCTGTACTGAGTGCTTCAGTTCAGTTCAGTCGCTCAGTCGTGTCCGACTCTGCAACCCCATGAATCACAGCACGCCAGGCCTCCCTGTCCATCACCAGCTCCCAGAGTTCACACAAACTCATGTCCATCTGTGCTAAATCCTATTCAATCCTTTATATTATCTCAGAGAATCTTGCCAAAGCCATAGGGGAAGAATTGTTTAAATTATTCCCTATTTAACAGAAAGGGAGAAAGGACAAGTTCAACAGAACAGTAAAGAGAAAATCTACCCACCTGATGTCCTGGTGGCCTGGGTCTAGCCCCACTGCCCTGTGACTCAACCTCCATACTTTCCATTTCTTTTCTTTCTAATTTTTTAACAAAACCATTCCACATCCTACTCTCTGAGCCTTTTCTACCTGGTCCCTGGGAGGGAAATTAAGCCTCATAAAGAGGACTGAAGGCGACTTCCCTGGTAGTCCAATGGCTGAGACTCCACACTGCCAATGCAGGGGGCCCAGATTTAATCCCAAGTCAGGGAACTAGACCCCACACGCCACAGCAAAGATCGAAGATTCCATGTGCCCCAAATAAGACTTGGCCCAGTCACATAAATAAAAAAGTTTTGTTGTTTTCTTTCTTTCTTTCTTTCTTTTTTTAAAAGAGACTGAAGCTACAAGTCACAGGACAGCTACATGACAGAAAAAGGAGGGTCCCTTGTGCTCTCAGCCGCACCAGCAGGGCTTTGCAGAGACAGATGCTCTGAGTATCTGCAGCACTGAGGCCGGAGAGCAGCCTGTGTGTCTGCAACCCAAGAGGGTGGTTTTGTGGCTGGAGAGTGTCGCTGATCTGCGACAGCGGGGTGATCCTTTACCGTGCATCATGCGGCAGTGTCAAAAACGGACATGTCACCACTTAGCTACACCCCCAAAGACGGATGTTCTCTTTGTTCTCGGGAACTGATCCCACACTGGATCCCATCCTCAAGGATGGACGATGGGAAACCCTCTCCAAGAGGGCCTGGGGATGCAAGGGGCACTGAAGTGGCCTGGAGGCCCTGGCTGGGGGTGAGGGGTGTGACTCTCACCCTGCGGGTTCCGGTTTCTGCCTGAGGAGGTGTCACCTCACCTTGCTCTGAGCTCCGGGGACTCGCGGTCTGCTCACTGGTCGTGGTGGCCAGAGCCCCTGGTCCCTCACTTGCAGCCTCTGCCCCACCCCGTTCTCCTCGACCTGAGTCTCAGCGTGTCCTCCCTCCTTTTTAAGCCACCCACCTGGCAGGTCCTGCTCTGGGGTCATCTGGAGCCTCACCAAAATATCCCCAAAACTGGTTCTCTCCGGCATCTCAGCGTCTGCAAGCTGTCAGGAAGCTCAGCCCATCCACATGCCCTCGTGAGAACCGAAGGCTGGGGCTGGGTCCTGCCACCTCTCCTCTCCAGTTCCCAGCCTCCACTGAATTCTTCCTTCCTTCACACGCAGGGCCCTCATCTCCCCAAAGTAACCCCTCTGTGAGTTATTGGGTGTTAACAGATGTTTACTGGAAATCTGGGCATAAGATAGGTTCTGAATGTAGCACAGAATAATTTGGGTGAGAACTTAAAATTAGGTATTAGGGTCTTCCCTGGCAGTCCAGTGGCTAGGACTCTGTGCTCCCAGTACAGGGTGTCTGATCCTGGTTCAATCCCTGGTCAGGGAACTAGATTCCACATGCCACAACTAAGAGTTCATATGCTGCAACTAAGAGTTTCGTTGCAGCAACTACAGATCGCATATGCTGCAATAAAGATTGAAGAGCCTGCGTGCTGTAACTAAGACTCAGCCCAGCCAAATAAATAAATTTAAAAATAAATAAATAATAAAATGAGATATTAGCTGTAAAAACCCCTGCTTTAAAAATCCACTGGCCAGAGACTTCTCTGGTAGTCCACCGGTTAAGAATCTGCCTGCCAATGTAGGGAACACGTGTTTGACCCCTGGTTCCAGAAGACGTCATGTGCCACGGGCAACTAAACACCATGGGGCAACTAAGCTCCAACTACTGAAGCCCCGCACCTCAATGAAGAGTGGCCCCTGCTCACCTCAGCTAGAGAAAGCCCGGGTACAGCAAGAAAGACCCAACACAGCCAAAAATAAATAAATAGCTAGCTAGCTAGATAAATTTATTTTTAAAATCCACTGGCCATTTCCTGACAGAAAAATATTAATCTCTTCCTGGCCTGACTTTCTTCCCGAGACCTGGGACTCTTGGGCATCTCCCTTCTCCTCCCTCACGACTCCACACCAGCTCTCACACTGACCATGAAAAACTCTCAAACCTGTTTCTTTCTTTTGCAGAAAAATTAGCCCTCTCTAGACAACAGAGGAAGGGTGGGGTAAGGCAGGGAGTCTCCCCTTTTTAATCAGACATGCCCAATTTGCACCTTTTCCCCAAACCCAACAGTAATTCCCTCCCTAAGAAGATTTTTGCCCTCATTTTAGACCAATCAGCTCAGCTTTAACCAGCTCTCCTGAGACAACATTTTTGTACTGCCTCACACATTTCTGTGAATCCTCACAGTGAAAAGTAGGCAGCATTATTATCCCCATTTCACAGACAAGGAAACTGAGGCTCTGAAAAGTTAAAGAACACAGCCAATGAGTGAATCAACATCCAGGCAAGGACTCCAACCCAGGCGGGCCTTACTCGAAACTCTGTGCCCTCCACCACTGCCCCCGCCTTGAAGGTGTGGATGTTTCTGTAGCTGGGAGGAAAACCCCATTTTAAAAACAATTTCCAAGTGGCAGGAAAGGCCAGTGTGCTGCAGAGTCACGTGTGGAGTCAGGAAATAAGAACCCCTGATGCCGGGGTCATGCCAGCCTCCCAGAGCAGCTGCCAACACTCCTGCTTCTTCCTGAGTCAGGCTCTTCCTTGACCAGAGTCACCACCATGAACACCAGGGCAAGTCCCGTCCTGCAAACAGTCACCTTGGGGCCGACCACACCATCTCCAGACGTCAGAGCCACAGAGAGGCGGCTGCAGACTTGAGGTTCTCTCAGACTACTTAATCACTGAGCATTCCTGGCAGGCAGGCACCATGCCCTTTCACCTCTACCCAGCAAGGGGCCAAGATCAGGGGGCCCTCAATTCCAACCACCACTGTTTCTTCCCTCCCTCGTGAGAAGAGGCCACCCCGACTTCAGTGACCATGGGCGCAGCTGCAGCTATTCGCGGAGCAGCTGCTGTGTGCCAGGCACTGTACACAATGACCTCCTCTCGTCTTTCCAGTCCCAGGACTCAGTAGCAGTCAGCCCGTTTTACAGATGAGCAGACCATCTAGAAAGATCACGGCAGTTTCTTGAACTTTCACAGCTTTGGCAGCAGAAGCTGGAATTGGAAACTAAGCTTGTGCAACTGCAAACCCGGTGCAGTTTCCACTACACAACACCCTCTATCGGAGGACATAGTAATCCATCCCTCCTTTCCCAGGGTTCAGACATCATTCTTCTTCTAGGGGAAGGCACAGAAGGCTGTGTTTCTGGGGCCAAAGCACGATTCCAAAAGCCAACGCAACTGGTGGGACGAGGGATTGGGTGAAAGACTGCAGCAAGGATGAGCCTCTGGGTGAGTTGTCCCACCCCCGTGAGACCTGGGTCCCTCATTGGATTTAGAGATCAAAGAGACTCTAAGACCGAGCCTGAAATGCCAAGGGACTCCTGGGCACTTCCTGCCAGATGACTGTTTATAAACTGACAGAAAATCCACATGATACTAAATTCTGAAGATACAAAAATAGCATCCCTCTGGTGGGGAGGAATAAGTTGGGAGTTTAGGATTGACATATACACACTATTACGTTTAAAATAGATAATCAACAAGGACAGGGAACTCTGCTCTATATTCTGTAATAACCTAAATGGGAAAAGATTTTGAAAAAGAACAGATACATGTATATGTTTAACTGAATCACTTTCTTGAACACATGAAACACAACATCGTTAATCAACTGTTGTCGTTCAGTCGCTAAGTCATGTCCTTCTCTTTGCGACTGCAGCACAGTAGGCTTCCCTGTCCTTCACTCTCTCCTGGAGCTTGCTCAAACTCATGTCCATTGATGCCATCCAACCATCTCATCCTCTGTCGTCCCCTTCTCCTCCTGCCTTCAATCTTTCCCAGCATCAGGGTCTTTTCCAATGAGTCAGTTCTTCGCATCAGGTGGCCAAAGGATTGGAGCTTCAGCTTCAGCGTCAGTCCTTCCAGTGAATATTCAGGGCTGCTTTTCGTTAGGATTGACTAGTTTGATTTCCTTGCAATCCAAGGGACTCTCAAGAGTCTTCTCCAACACCACAGTTCAAAAGCAGCAATTCTTAGACATTCAGCCTTCTTTATGGTACAACTCTCAAATCCATAAATAACTACTGGAGAAACCATCGCTTTGACTATACAGACGTTTGTCAGCAAAGTGGCACCCCAATATAAAATTAAAATTTTAGAAAAAAATTCAAACAAGTTTGGTGAAGGAGTCATGTAAAAAAGGTAATTTTTTTTTTACCAGAAACTGAAATTAAATACTATAATAATTTTGAATGGTTATACTGTTTAAAATGATACACGTTGGGGCTTCCCTGGTGCTCCAGTGGTTAATACTCCGTGTTTCCAATGCCAGGAGCCTGGGTTCAACCCCTGGTCAGGGAGTTAAGAGCCCACATGCTGTGCAGTGTGGCCAAGAAGTAAAACAATAATAATAATAATAACAAATTAAAAAAGAAGGACTCATGTCAATGTTTCAAAGTATACTTTTGTCCTAAATAAACTCACCTTTTTCTTTTGGGCTCTGCCATGCAGTGTGTAGGGTCTTAGTTCCCCTACCATGGATTGAACCCGGTACCCCTTGCATTAAGAGCTTGGAGTCTTTGCCACTGGACTGCCAGGGAAGTCCCTAAACTCATGTTTTAAGTGTCTGAAAGCTTAAAAGAAAAAAGGCACTGCCCCTCTTACCCATGCCCCCAGGCCTCCTTTGCATTGCCCTTTCTGATAGGAAGGGAAGGTAATTATTACTAGTTTCCCACGAGCCTCCAGAAGAGAATCTGTACATATACAAGCATGGATGAGTTTTCTTTTGTCACACACATGAAGCACACTTCAAAAGCTACTCTGTTTCTTGCCTCTTGTATCTTGGAGATCATTTCATAACTGCACATAAAGAACTACATCATTCTTTTTAGTAGCGGCCTAAAATTCCATTATATGGAAGCACCAGATTAATCAGCCCCTTGCATGCTCAGGCCCTTCAGTTGTTTTCAACTCTTTGCAACCCTGTGGACTGTAGCTCACCAGGCTCTTCTGTCCATGGAATTCTCCAGGCAAGAATACCGGAGTGGATTGCCATGCCCTCTTCCAGGGGTTCTTGTTGACCCAGGAATCGCACAAACATCGGCTGCAGCTCCTGCATGTCAATAGGCAGATTCTTTACCACTGAGTCATGGGGGAAGCCCCAGTCAGCCCCTTCCTGATGGACAATGAGGCTGTCTGCAGCGTTCATTGTTACAGACCATGACTATTTTGTAAATATTAGTTTGTGCACGTGTGCATATGAATGTAAGATCAATTCCTAGAAGTAGAATTGCTAGTGCTTATTAAATACAGTATGCGCTTTGAAAATTTGAATGAATTTTGCCAAGCAACCCTCCAGAGAGGTGGCAGTGTGTGTAGACCACCAGCAATGAAAGGCAGCGCAGAGAGTGCTTTCCATATGAGGAATGACTGTTAGCTGCAAGAGATGAGCTGGGGGCCTGTGCCTGAACAGACATTCATCCTAGGACACGTGACAAAGATTAAGCAACACCACCAACAGGCAAGCCACCCATTTTACAGATGACAAAACAGGCACTGGGAATTGACAAGCTTCACCCAGGGTCATGGCCTGGGTCCTGTAAGCATGGGGCAATTTCCAGACAATATCTGTTTCACCCTCTGATCTCAGCTCTGATCTCTTGTGCTGACTTAGCAAAAACTTGGAAAACCAGCTCCTTTCTACTGTGAACTGAAAGCTGAGCCACCCACGTATTTCAGGGCTTTCTGAGTCACTGTATTCACTTCTACAAGAAACCGGGATCTGCTCACACACACACACACACACACACACACACACACACACTCACCCAGGGACTGTTTCCAACCAGCATGGGGCCCACAGAGCCCTGACCATCCACAGATCCAAGGTGAGTAGCAGTGATTATCCTGGACATTCATCCACCAGCCTAAAGAACCAAAAATCTCACCAGACCCTCTCCGTGGTGACCGCTAGGTGGAGGGCAGTGAGGACTGGAAAGAAGTGAGAGGGACACGTGAGCCAGGAGTGTTCTCATTAGCCATTCTGGAGACAGAAATAAGCACGGCAAAAATAGTTCTCTGTCTTTGTACTTGGAAAGTACCTCACACCCACTAACTCACCCCACTTCACAGAACTTCTCTGAGTTATACCGGGCTGCTGCTGCTGCTGCTAAGTCACTTCAGTCGTGTCCGACTCTGTGTGACCCCATAGACGGAAGCCCACTAGGCTCCCCCGTCCCTGGGATTCTCCAGGCAAGAACACTGCCGGGCAGGGATTCTTATATTCACAGTCCCCGTTTGAGAGCTGTTAAAAAGGAACTAGGACTTCCTTACTGCTAGAGAGGTAAAGAGACTAGAGGCAGAGCCTAGGATTCAGAGGTTACATCCTGGCCACATCCTGTTGTGCACTTGTGGTGAGCAATCTCCTGCAATACACGTCCACAAAAACCATCCCTTGTCTGCCCGCATGCAAAGCGAGTCACTCTGTCCCTAGAAATGTTGTTAGAGGCCCTCCAGTGCGTGGCTAGACATGAATTCCTTTCTCTGGGTCCTCATCTTTGTTTCAGCTCCATAAATACATCCTTTGTATGTACATCCAAGAAGACTCTTGGGATATTTCTGAGGGATACGTTTGCACTCTATCAAGTGCCTGGTATGGCCTCTGGAACACGAAAGTGAAAGTGAAGTCTCTCAGTCGTGTCTTACTCTTTGCGACCCCATGGACTGTAGCCTACCAGGCTCCTCAGTCCGTGGAATTTTCCAGGCAAGAGTACTGGAGCGGGTTGCCATTTCCTTTTCCAGGGGATCTTCCCAACCCAGGGATCGAACATGGGTCTCCCGCATTGCAGGCAGACGCTTTACCGTCTGAGCCAGCGGTGCTAAATAAAAATGTGTTTCTTCAGGGACTTCCCTGATGATCCGGTGTTTAAGACTCCACTCTTCCAATGAAGAGGGCACAGGTTCCATCCCTGGTCGGGGAACTAGGATCCTACATGCCACACAGACCAAAAAAAAAAAAAAAAAGGCTTTTTTAGTGTGTTTCTTCTGCTATATTTAAAATAGATAACCAACAAGGACCTACTGCTCTAGCACAGGGAACTCTGCTCACTGTTTTGCAGCAGCCTGGATGGGAGGGGAGTTTGAGGGAGAAGGGATACATGTATATGTATGCCTAGTCCCTTCACCGTTCACCAGAAACTATTACAACATTGATAATCAGCTATCAGTTCAGTTCAGTTCAGTTCAGTCGCTCAGTCGTGTCCGACTCTTTGTGACCCCATGAATCACAGCATGCCAGGCCTCCCTGTCCACCAACTCCCAGAGTTCACTCAAACTCATGTCCATCGAGTGGGTGATGCCATCCAGCCATCTCACTCTCTGTCGTTCCCGTCTCCTCCTGCCCCCAATCACTCCCCGCATCAGAGTCTTTTCCAGTGAGTCAACTCATCGCAAGAGGTGGCCAAAGTATTGGAGTTTCAGCTTTAGCATCAGTCCTTCCAATGAACACCCAGAACTGATCTCCTTTCAGATGGAATAGTTGGATCTCCTTGCAGTCCAAGGGACTCTCAAGAGTCTTCTCCAGCACCATACCCCAATACGAAATAAAAGGTTTTGGCTTTTTTTTTTTTTTTTTTTAAGCGTGTTTCTGGGTTGGCTGAAAGTATAGCTAGATAAACGGACAGATGGAGAGATTAATGGGTGGATGGTTGGGCGGAGTATTGGTTTAATATGTTTCTGTGTTTGTTTTTTAACTTCCTTACACAGTATCCATTCTCCCTTCCAAATATCATCTTGATATCCTTTTGTGGACTTATTTCTCCTCCAGGCTCTACAGTCTCAGTGGTACTGCAAATCCCAGAGTTCTATCCTCTCCCAGAGAAGAAGCAAGCAAATGACACCAGCTTGGCTGTTTACCCTCCCTCCCCTAGGACTATGAATCTTTAATAGATTGAGACGTGGATAGGAAACATGGTTGGGGTATTTTTGTTTCAACAGTGGTACCCTGATGAGACCGTCCAGTAGCACTGCCGCCCAGATGCCCTGGTTTCTCACTTGCCCTTTTTCCAAGTCAGGTTCTCCAATGCTCTGTCCACTCTGTGAACTACTCAGCATCGCCCCCAGTACAATACCCTCCTGCTTAAGTTGTTTTCTACATTAATAAACAAAGAATTCTATTTTTTATTATTTTATTTCTATTTGGCTGTGCTGGATTTTCATTGCCGTGAGGGCTTTTTTTCTCTAGTTGCACAGGCGGGAGCTGCCCTCAAGGTGCAGTGCACAGGCTTCTCACTGCGGTGGCTTCCCTTGTTGTGGAGCACAGGCCCTAGGGCGTGCGGGCTTTAATAGTTGTGGCACGTGGGCTCAGTAGTTGTGGCTCCTGGGCTGTAGGGCACAGGCTCAGTAGTTGTGGCGCAAAGGCTTAGTAGTCACACAGCATGTGGGATCTTCCTGGACCAGGGATCGAACCCGTGTTTCCTGCATTGGCAGGTGGATTCTTAACCACTGAGCCACCAGGGAAGCCCCGAAGAATTTTACATGTCACAGACGTAGAAATGAATGGAAAGGTGGCGGGGGTGGGGGATGCAGGGGGTGGAGAAAGGGAAGGAGTGACGGAGGGAGTGAGGTGAAAGGACCGACCAGTACTGCCCACACAAGGACTTCATGAGCTAGGGAGTAAGGTGAGTCCCGGGTCTTGGTGAGTCCCTTCCCTTGGACGGGAAGGAAGGAGAGATGATAAGATAACCCCTCAGCCTTAGCTGCAGGAGAAGTGATGTGAATCGATTTTAGGGGCAATAGCACACGTACCCCCAACTCTCCTCCGGAATACCACAAATCCTCTAGTTTTGTATCTTTCAACCGAGAACAGCCTCAGGAACAATACTGTCAAACCTCCACTTCCTAGATGAGGAAATGGAGGGCCTCAAAGGGCAGAGGTCTGCCACCATCTCACAAAGAGGACTGGAGCTGAACTGGGGCCAGAGCCCAGATCTAAATCCCTGTCCCCCCTCTCTTGTCACTGCCCAGAGCTGCCTCTGTCCAGAGGGACTAAGGTGCAGAATTTCCAAATCCCATTTTGAGAAAATTCCCCATGGGGGTTTCCTCACAAATGCCTCAGGAGGTCCTAAGGTCCCTCTCTCTGTGGCCTGAACACTCTGCGGCCAGGGGTGTGTTGGGGGCAGGTTGGAAAAGAAACAGGAGACTGCAGACCCCCAGCCCCAGGCATGGCTGCAACAGGTAATAGGTCAAGGGGTCTCTCAGAACCAGCTCTTAAAAGGGGGCAGAATCCAGACTGCAGTCACAGAGCCCTGTGAGATTCTGAAACTTGTGTTACTTCCTTTGTCAGTCTGTCTGTGAAACTTTGAAGAAGGGGTCTGTGTGCTGGCCTGCAGGGCCAGCCAGCAAAGGGAAAGTGGGGACCAGGTCTCACCCAGTGGCCAGGCTCAGAGGACGAGAAATCCAGGGCCTGAGTCTCTGAAATCTGCCACACAGAAGGCAGGAAAGTTCAAGGCAGGCCTGAGTCATTACTGATTTTTGTGTGCTTTCTGCCTAATAACGAAATAATGCCTGAAAGATCTAGCAATGCCTAAAATATCCAGCACAGTGCTGAACAGCTAGTGGAAAATCACCGTCAATTTCCCTCACCTGCCCCCATGTCTCCTGACACTGAGTTGAGCTGAATACCTCTCCTGGGCGGGGGTAGGGTGGGGGGCCGGGTATCATAAGGGAGGAAACTCTGGGGCCTGACATTTGGGAGGACAGAGAGAAGGCATTGCTTTCTTTGTGTGCTGGTGCCAGGACTGGGGATGGGCGGTCAACTGGTCACCTTCTTTCATCCTCTGGGGTGTCCCAGGAGCTAGGAGTTTCTGGCCTGTTCCTGGAAAGGAAACCGAAGTGTGGACGAGTTAATAATTCGACCAAAGATATACAGAGAGTAAATTATCTGTTTGATTTCAGCCCCAAGTTTGTCCCCGCCTTCGCCAGGCTTTCTCCTAGGGTCTAGGGACAGCGGAAGGGGGCTCAGAAAGTGCTCACAGAGAAAGGGGAAGCCTGCAACAAACACGCAAAGTAAAACCAAGAACAGACTCCCAAGTGTCAGGAGGAGGAGGCCCTGAAATTGCCCCATCCCCCATCCCCAGCAATTTTGGAAGAACCGATCCTTCTGTCCGGGCCTTGATGCCCCACCTCCAGGGCGCCTTGTGGTGGGCTCCTCCAGTACCCCCCAAACCTGGCCCGAAGCGAAAGGGGTGAGCACACGAGCAAACACACCACCTGTGGTCTCCAGCTGCAGTAAACAAGCAGGGTGCACACAGCCCCTGTCCTGTGTGGTGAAGGTGCCAGCAGAGGGGAAGCTGAAAGGTTGCAGCCCTTCGACCCTGCTGTGGTTGAACCCGGAGAACGGGTGTCATGGTCGGTGCAATGACAGTGAAATGTAGCAGGGGATGGAAAAGGGAAGGGTGGCCCAGAATAGGAAGACAGGATGAGCAAACCGCAGCTGGGCCAACAGGCGATACCATGCAGGGCCCCCTGGGGCTCCTGAGCACAAGGCATTCTGTGTCCCCCGTTTCTTTGATTAACGGCCTTCATTCAGCCTCCATGACCTTCCCTGAGTTCCACTGGGCAGATTCAGGCAGTTGTTAATTAAGGAAAGGAGGGGATGAGAGACCAGGGAGAAACAGTGGCAGCTGCTCACGTGGAGTAGCTGTCCCCATGTCGGTGTTTTTGTCATCGACTGTGCCGTTCCTGCTCTAGTGTGACTGCCCGCCCCCGGGTGGGTAGGATTCACAAATGGCAGCCGCCAGGCTCGCTCTCCCCGGCTCATCCTCCCTCTAGGAGGTTCCCCAGACCCTCAGTAGGAGTGGGCTCTGCTGCGGGTGTGAGTGTGTGTGTGTCCTCGTGCCTCGTGTGACATGCACGGTTAGCCGCACTGTGTTTGCATGCTTCCTCCCGCGCTCGTGGGATCAGGCAGCGTGGCAGGAATGCAGAGGCTGGATTCCGCTGCAGTCAGGACTTGCTCCTGCTGAGCTTCGGGGTGAGTACTGGCAAGCCTGGTCCCGCGGGGGCATGGAGGCCACACCCTGGGAGTGGAGGGTCAGCGGGTCTCTGGAGGTCGGCCTGGGAGAGCCCTCAGCAGCAGAGAATGTGACCTTGGTGCCCGGTTGGCGCCGGACTGGTCAGAGCACGGCCCAAGGCTCCCACGCGTCCGTGTGCACGGGTGTCCCTCCCACAGAGGCAGTGCTGCCGGCCATGCCCTGCGTGCACAGTCTTGGAGGGAGCAGGGCCCAGGGCGTCAGGGTTCTCGAGGCTGCCCTGCCCTGGGCCTCTCTGCACGGAGGCCAGCATTTCTCACGGAGGTGCACCAGCATCTGGGGCTCGGCCGCCGCTGAGGGGCCACCCTCCCTTGCAGGTGCTGCTCTGGGCGGTCCTCTGGTGGGGCCGGCCCGGGGGCCAGCCCTGCTTCAGCTGCTCTGAGGGCAGGAGGCTGTATGCTCTGTCCTGTTCCCCTCTCAGCTAGAAAGCTGGATTGGGTTTTGGGGATTGTTACCAGCAGCTTTTAGCTATACGTCAGAATAAAGTCCGCCACAGAGTTCTCTCCTTCATCTGCTTGGTCCTCCATGTTTCTCTGAATTCTCAAAGCCCCTGAAGCCCTGAATGGGGTTGGGGGGTGTGTGTCTGGAGGGGCAGGGGCTCGGGCACCAGCCGCCGTCCCAGGACTGACTCATCTGTGTGTTTCCAGTTTACCCACACTACTTCTACAGGTGATTAGACAGCGTCCAGGATACGACATAGACTACATTTTCAACTCGATGCAATCTTTAATCTGTTGATACTTGTTATATGGACCTGAAGATATTTTATGACAGGGTTTTTAGTTAGTGAAAAGCTCATGGATACCATAGAGAAAATATTTTAGAATTTCATGTTTCTTATGTTTATGTAAACTTATGACTTCATTTATATAATTACTTACTTTTTAATGTATATTCAGGCTATAAATATCCTTTCAGAGCAATTCGTGTTATGATACCTGATTTTAGTCTTTCAAATGAATGTACTGTAGTGCTTGTCTGTGTCAATCCTATGAACAAATATAGGGCTTTTGTAAATGATGCATTTATTGTAATTATTCTTGTTTAACTTTTACATGTTAAACCATGAGAGAAGGGCTTTTCCTGCGATTGTAAAATCACGACACAGTGTGCATTACCCTTCCAGACTGTAACCGAGCTCTCGAACAATCACTCTGAAATCAGCAAACTTAATTCCAACCAATGGTTGTTGGATTTTAACGACTGACCTAAACCGTACTTTTTCTGGCAAGAAATGCTTTCTGTCTGCAGCGTGAAGCGATTTAAAAGTACTGGGTGTTAAATGTGAGCTTCTGATGAAATTTGGGCTGAAAGGATGACTAGAAGCCGGCTATGAAAATCTCTCCGGTAACCTAGTCTCTGGACTCGGATCCCTCGTCTCCGGTGAGACTCATCGGGGACCAATTGCGATGCCCTGTGCCCGCTGCGGAGCCATCCAGCTGGACAGCGAAGGTGCCACTTCCCAGACAGACAGCGTAGTGCAGCTCTGACAAAGGCCTTATTTGTATGTAAATCACCTTTTTACATCTGTTTCTAAACATGTTTAAAGAATGGACCTAGGCGTACATTTTTAGATTGCAATGACATAGCCATTCTGGATTGTATAAGTACAAATGTAACTTTTACTTTTTCAGTGGCACATTAAAAAAGCCAGCAAGAGATGCGTTCAGATCATGGTGCGATATTTATTATGCAGCTGGATCTCGGTAGACAGAGACAGCATGTCTCTTTACATGTAGGTTCCACCTTTAATTTACTTGTACAATTCATTCTTACCGTTGTTTTCCTATTACTCTTTTGTGAACTTCCTGAATATGTGACAAAGTACGCACAGTCTACTTCTGAACTTTTTTTATTGCAGTATTATTTATTGTTTTCTTTCAATAAAGTATTGAAGCAAAATTTCCCACTGCCAATCAAGAGTGCCGAGGGTAAGCTGTCCTCTCCCTGAGAACAGACCAGAGCTGGTAATGGGAGCCCGTGTCATCACACGGACATTCTGGTAGGAGAAGCCGATGGATACAGTGGAAAGGCCAGAAGGCGAAGACATAGGTGTCCGCAAAGGACGACCGACGGGGTGTTCGTGCCCTTGGCTCCGGAGCCAAGGGGTTCCATCACTTCGGCATCTGCGGGGACAGGGCCCCGCTGCTGCTGAGGCGTGGGCAGCGGGCCAAGGGTGGGAACAAAGTGCAGGTGTCAAGGCGCACTGTGGGTTCCAGGGGGTCGGCCGAGGGCAACCCTGACGCGGACCCGAATGATGCACTAGGGAGTGTGTGTGTGCACGCTTGTGTGTGGGAGCTTTTTATGTTATCTCAGTCAACAGTCTTTACTATTCATGTATCCATAGAAACAAGAATGCAGCAAGGGGAGGTGGGGGGTGATTCAAGAGGGAGGGGACACACGTACACCTATGGCTAACTCATGCTGATGTACGGCAGAAATCAAACCGATAGTGCACAGCAACTATGCTTCAGGAAAAGAGAACATAGAAGGGCGGCTAGGAATGTATGAGAAAAAGATTTCTCACAGAGGTTTATACTCAACTCTGTGAACATCTGGGAGCAGGCTGCACCCCATCATCAGACCTGCCCCCTAGCATCAGGCCCACCCCCAGTGTCAGGCCCTAGTCCAGCATCAGATCTTCCCCCAGCATCAGGCCCTAGTCCAGCATCAGGCCTTCCCCCAGTATCAGGCCCTCCCCACGCATCAGACCCTAATCCAGCATCAGAGGGTCCCCCCAGCATCAGACGTTTGCCCCTAGCGTCAGGCCCACTCCAGCATCAGACCCTCCCTCAACATCAGGGCCTAGCCTCGCTTCAGACACGACCCAGCATCAGGCCCTACTTCAGCATCAGACCCTAGGCCAGCATCAGAGGTTCCCCCCGCATCAGGCCCTAGTCCACTATCAGGCTCTCCCCCCCACCATTAAGCCCTCCCCCGGGATCAGACCTTTCCCAAGCATCAGACCCTCCCCCAGGGTCAGACCCTAATCCAGTATCAGGTCCTCTCCCAGCATCAGACCCTAGTCCAGCATCAGGCCGTTCCCCAGCATCAGGCCCTAGTCCAGCATCATGCCCTCCCCCAGCATGAGACCCTAGTCCAGCATCTGGCCCCCCTCACCCTCAGACCCTCCCCAGGCATTAGACCCTTCCCAGTATCAGGCCCTCCACCTCCAGTATGAGGCCCTAGTCCAGCATCAGATCTTCCCCCAGCATCAGGCCCTAGTCCAGCATCAGGCCTTCCCCCAGCATCAGACCCTCCCCACGCATCAGACCCTAATCCAGCATCAGAGGGTCCCCCCAGCATCAGACGTTTGCCCCTAGCGTCAGGCCCACTCCAGCATCAGACCTTCCCTCAACATCAGGGCCTAGCCTCGCTTCAGACACGACCCAGCATCAGGCCCTACTTCAGTTTTCTGACACTCCTTAGCACACTCAGGCAACCCCAGTGCAGCAGGACAACAGCTCTTGCAGGAGGTGCATTTTTAGGAATCACCTGCGGAGCAGCAGCAGCTGGGGTTCCTTTCAGGTCAAGGAGAAGCAAAGAAGAGGCACTTGCGCAGAAGGCAGTGGTGGCTGAGGGCACGTTCCCCAGCTCTGATTCCTCCCCGTGGGGGCTTTGCTTTCCTGCTCTCTCACAGGCCCCAGGGCGGTGTCCGTCCAGATTCACAGTCTCCTTGATGTCTCAAGCCCAAGTCCTGAGTTGCGTCCCAGTCCTGCGTGGCAGAGGGCTGGGAACACCCAAGATCAAGGGCTGAAAAGATCCCAGGGGACAGCCGGGCCCCAGAGGGTGGCAGGGCAGGGGATGAGCGTGGCCGTCCACAGAGGGCCCCGCAGCAGCACTGGAAGGAGAGCAGTGATGTCTTAGCTCAGTCGGGGACGCTGCCCAGTCTAGCACTCAGAGATGTTACCGCCAGCAGCTCTGGGGACGCAGGAAGCCCGGTGAGTGACACTACTCCACTCGGGCCGTGTAGGTGGGCACTGCTGACCATGGCCTCGGTTTCCGTTCCAGTTCTACTGTCCCTCGAGGGCTGACGGGCTCCTCTTCCGAATGGCACGGGTATTTTCTTTATGTGGGTGAGCGCATCCTAGCTTGTTTCCATCAGCACTGCTGTCGCTCATCCTGCGTTTCCCACTTTACAACCTGTGCTTGCTGCTCTTTTGGTTTAACTTAGGAGCAGCCCTTATTTTCTGCATTTCCTAGTTGTCAGCACTCACTGGGGCTTTCCAGGTGGCGCTCGTGGTAAAGATCCTACCTGCCAATGCAAGAGATAACGAGAGACGTGGGTTCGATCCCTGGGTCAAGAAGATGCCCTGGAGGAGGGCATGACAACCCACTCCAGTATTCTTGCCTGGAGAATCCCCTGGACAGAGGAGCTACTGGGCTACAGTTCCTGGGCTTGCAGAGGGTCGGACACGACTGAAGCAGTTCAGCACACACTCAGGTTTTAGTTCAGTCGCTCAGTTGTGCCCGACTCTTTGCCGCTCCGTGGACGGCAGCACTCCGGGCTTTCCTGTCCTTTTCACTATTTCCTGGAGTTTGCTAAAACTCTCGTCCATTGAATCAGTGATGCCATAGAACCATCTCATTCCTGCTGCATCCACCGGAGAGGTGGCTGGGGTTCGGCAAAGTGCCCGGTCCCGCTGCGTGGGTGTGAACCTGCCTCACCACTCCCTAACCGCGGGGCCATGTCTCCTCTGTAAATCGGGAGGTGGCAGCCCCTGCTTGGTGAGGGGCATGTGCAGCATTTGGTACACAGTCAATGCAGCATCCCTCGCAGTGCTGTATTTCTGAATAACAGGGAGAGATGTAATAACCTGCTCCTTTTCCCCTCTTGTCCCTAAACTGTGCTCCAGACCACATCTGCATTACTTACCTCTGTACATCCCACACCCAGCACAAACAAGACACTCAGCAAATATCTGGCTGGAGAGGCAGGAACACACCCTGTCCTCCAGGAGATGGCGCCGAGCGAGGTGGGGGCCTGGTGATGACACTGTGTGCTGAGGAGCCCCCAGGAGGACCTGCGCGGCTGTGGGGTGGGGCGGGGGCCGTGGGCAGAGCCCCTGATGGGCTCCTGGGGGTGGGGACGGTGGCAGGAAGGAGGGGGATGTTCCTTGTGGGCTGTCCACAGATTGTACCTCACCCCTCACTGATGAGCACTTAGCCGTTTCCAAACACCTGTCACTGTTCTGGAGGAAACAACCATTGCCCAGCTCCTACTCAAGCAATTTCTGAGACTATGTTTCTAGCACTGGAGTATAAACATCTGCTTTATTCATTCCATGCTCCCTTCATCCACCCATCCAGCCAGCCATCTGTTCATCCACTCATTAATCCATCCACCCATCCCCTGACGAATTCATCCATCCATCCACCCAACCACTCATTAACTCATCAGATCATCTCAGACCCACCGAGAAGACAGACGCCTCCTCCGTTCCTGCTCCCAGGAGGACCCCCAGCGTCAGTGACAGGTGCCTCGTGGGGATGACGGGGGACACACAGAAGGGACATGCCTGCAGGCCCCCTAACTCTGAACGGTGAAGCACCCACCTGGTCCTAATGCCTCCTTGCCGGGGTGTCCAGGCCGGCCCTTTTACTTCTTTTGAAATATGCGGCTGATGGAGTACCTGATGCTTTTGTCTTTTGCTGCTTTGTGCGGCGAGTCCTGGCTGCTGCTGCTGGGAGCCTGTCGAGATTCGGGGAGAGAAAACGACCGTTATCTGGCACCCTTGTGCAAACACACACCCGTCCACAGGACCTACTGATAGAACGGGGCACCCAGCAATACCCGCACCTCAACCTTGCAGCAGACCGTGGAGTCTCCTTCACCAAGCACACTCCACACGAGCAAAGCAGGCTCCTGGCCACAGACAACCACCCCGGGAAGCTGCGATTCCCTGCCTCTAGCTCTCCCCCAAGGAGGACTTGACCCCAGGCCAGCTGGTGCAGAGGGCGCTCCAACCTTCCCTCAGGGTCGCTGCTCGGCAGGTGACGACACTCCCAGAGAAGGCGAGCTCCCCGGCTCTGGGCAGTAGCCCTGCCTCCCGCACGGTGACTGCCCCTGGCAGTGGCAGGAGAGCGACGGTCACCGTGCAGGGCTGCTGGTCAGGTGACCACACGTGCCCTCCATCGAGTGCTGCCTGGCTCAGGACAGGAGATCAGCAGGTGGTGGTCTGAATGAGGACAGTGTCAGTCACGGGAGTGGACAGAGTCTCCTGAGAGGAGACCCTTGAGGAAAAGGGAGGGACCCTCAAGAGTGAACCCGAGAGGCAAGGGGCCGCCACCAGCAGGAACGCACCCCGGGCCGGGCAGACCTCTAGCAAGAGCAGGAGGAAAGCTCCCACAGGAGTCAATCCATCGAGACAGATGTTTCCTAAAATCACTGAGGTCACTGAGCTCTCCTCCCCCAGCACCTGAAGTCCACCACTAAACCCAGGCACCGAACCCAGTGGGATTCATGTAAAATCATCCTTGCAACTCTTTCAAGACAAGAGGCGCAGGGCTCCTGAAACTGATGCCGAGGCGCGCAGGCCCCTTACTTGCAGGCGTCCCTGATGGCCTCGTGGCTGGCTGTGCGCAGCGACCCCGTGTGCAGCTGGTCCAGCCGAAGGGACCGCGGTGGGGCAGGGGTTGAGGTTTTGCCTTTGATGCCTCCTACCTCTTCCCGGATAGCTGGCAGCTGAGGGAATGAGGTAAGTGTAAAATTGGGTAACAAAAGACTGTCGTAAAAGGCAATCTCACAGGCTTTACATTGTCACCAGAAACTTATTTGAAAATCTATTAGCTATGCTTTCCCCCAAGTACAAAATAAACCCTTGTTATAGCTTAATGCCATCTTAAAGGACTGTCTTGTTCAAGAGAGGCAGGGCTGTGGGGCAGCGAGAGCACCCGACTGAGTGCAGAGACCCCCGACCAGAGCCTCCCTGCAGCCGGGCTCTGCCCTCCCTGGAACCCAACAACCAGATTGCCCTGCCGGGTAGGAGGGCAGAGCGATGCCAGCACCGTGAACCCTGCATGGCATGAACTGCCCTGATGAAAGGACTGTGCTCATCGCCAGACGCTGCTCAGAAGCACCAGTTTCAAGAGTAAGAAACCTCTCAGCAAAGCCGTCCAGACCTTTCTGTTTGAAGGAGGAAAGCACACCACTTGTGCCACCACCCAAGATCATTTGTAGTGATGATGCAGGTTACTGGAACCAATCACGACCAGAGAAACACAGAAAAGGTACCTAACCCCTCCATGCGAACACCACGGGTCTGCCTTGGATTTCTCGGGAACACACAGACTGGGGGCTACACCTTGAAGTGCTTACACACAGTTCGAGTGTAATTCGCTCACTGTGGTTGCCATAAAGCACCCCTAGGTCTCACTAACAGATGATCTTGTATCAACCTAGAGCAGTGGAATAGGGAGGGAGATTTGAGTTAGGTTCAAAAGGGAGGGGACATATGGGTGTCTACGGCTGATCCATGTTGAGGTTTGACAGAGCGGCACATCCCGGCCACCAACCCCAGGGTGATGGCGCTGCCCTGCTGTGCCCAGCAGGAGGGCTCCCAGGCACTGAGCTGCCTGAACCAGAGTGCGGCTGCCCGAGTCCTGCGGGAAGGCCCCAGGAGTCCTCGGTCAGCGGGCTGTGAGCGGGAGAGGGACAAGGAAGGCCAACCCTCGGGGCACTGGATCCCAACAACAGGGGCTCATCCAAGTGACCCGAGGGGAGCGGCACCGAGCTCCCTCCTGATGCTCCCTCCATCGGGGATGCCGTGATGGACACGAGAGCCTCAGGAGGAAAGAGAGCTGGACGGCACCACGGGTACACGTCCAGGCTCTGATCAGACCAGTCCGCACCGCTCTGCTGTGTGTGTGAGCCTGGGCTCTCTCAGCCTCAGTGTCCATGTCTGCTGAATGGGGATAACAGCAGCCTAGACCTCACCTGGGTGTCTGTGGGATGCGATGACAGACTTGGAAAGCACTTGACACGGTGCCCGGTACACAGAGTCTCCTGCACACTGCTACCCACCGTCAGTAAATTGGCTTCCCCCAAATCTAACATCTATGTCTTTTAAGAAAATCTAACAGTCGTGACTTTTAAGAAAACACTGAGTGTAAATTCCATGGTGGTCAGAGGTTAGGACTTGGCACTTTCACTGCCGGGACACTGGTCTGATCCCTGGTTGCGGAACTAAGATCCCATAAGCTGTGCAGCATGGCAAAAAAAATAAGTAAAGAAAACTTTAAAAATAACCAATGATACTATGTCTATTATAAATAAGCATGAGATGATTAGAAGGCAAACAAGTGGGAGAAAGCAAACTGTTACAATTGTCCCAACAAATGACCTATTTCCAACAGAACCATCAGCATATTTTAAGTGGTAGGTGAGCTTCGTTACTTCCATTAAAACGTCAATTATTCACCAGTACATAACCACATAGTGTTCATTCATGTTAAACGATAAGGACTGTTTAATACTTCACAGAGAAATAAAGGCATGCTAAAGTTCTAAGGAGTTTACCTTTCAACGATGCTTCCTTAAATCACTAGGTTGATAGATGCATGCAAAGAAATGAAAAGAAACCAGATTTATTGTGACTCTGAAGCTAAAAATTCAAGAATCAGTATAGGCAAAGACAGTAAAGCAAAAAAGACTGCAAACATATAAGTGAGATGAAGATTTAGAGAACATGTAACTGGAAACAGAAGATATTTTTGACCACAGAAATTAAATAAGCTATTGAAGATTTACTAGAGAAACACTATCAATTATTACTCAGACGATACAATTCCATTACAATATCGTGATTTAATAAAGCACAGCATTCTGTACAATAAAGGGCCTTAACAGTTGTCTATTCTCAGCCAAATTTCTCTATAAATTAGTTTCTCTCAAAAAAAAAAAATGTTAAACATTAAATTAGTAATTTAACTGATGAGGAAGGTACCATAATACCTATTTCAACATTGAAGAAATCTGACCACTTATTGGATATTTATGTAAAATCCTTACAAAGAATTTGATTTAAAACTTCTCAAAATAAATTCATTAAAGCAGGTTCCCTGTGAAAATATGTGAGAATGAAAACTAGCATAATAGCAGGTGCAGTCATTAACCATAGAAGATACGTTTTTAAAGTCTAAGAGAGACATTAACTGTGCAAAAGCTGATGACATTGAGAGTCTTAAATACAAGCACCTACACAGAAAGGATATTGTGTCAAAAGTCCATTAAATCTACACTTAAGAGGGTCATTTCTTTATGTAAGGATCATCTCATTTATGAATTACACATGTTATGTAGTTTAGGATCCATCTACATTATGCTTATAACTGCATGCTGCTGCTGCTAAGTCGCTTCAGTCGTGTTCCCTCTGTGCGACCCCATAGATGGCAGCCCACCAGGCTCCCCCGTCCCTGGGATTCTCCAGGCAAGAACACTGGAGTGGGTTGCCATTTCCTTCTCCAATGCATGGAAGTGAAAATGGAAAGTGAAGTCGCTCAGTCGTGTCTGACTCTTTGCGACCCCATGGACTGAAGCCTACCAGGCTCCTCCCTCCATCTGATTTTCCAGGCCAGAGTACTGGAGTGGGGGTGCCATTGCCTTCTCCTGTAACTGCTTAGTGATACGCTAATTCAAACTTACTGCTATGGGGGAAACACACCATTTAATGAGACATGAAGACAAAGCACAAACCCTACTAAGGGGACACACACTGTGGACCACAGCACTGGTATGACCAGAGCAAGTGGGAGGACGGGGGAGGGGAGACGGATGGGCAAACGACAGCTGATTGACAACGACTGATTGACCGTTGCCTGACTGACAACGACTAAGCAGACAGCAGGATGAGACAGGAAATCAAAACCAATGACGAAAGCAGACACACCATCAGAGAAGTCCAACAGCAAGGAAAACATATACAGAACTGTTCTTTTACAAATACTCGGAAAGAAATCAGGCATGAAACCACAGAGAAATCGTCAAAGAATTTTAAATTTCAACTACTTAGTCAATGATGCAAATTATAAAAACAGCGTGTCAGAAGACCACAACATGGACTAGTTACCACTTCACATGCCGCTAAAATGATTCACAGTGAATTTAATTATATGCTGACTAACAATATAGCTAACATGAAATGGGTGGTAACAGAAACAGTGATAATGCAAGTGCAGTTACAAAGCAGAGTGTTGTACACGTGATTTCATGGGGTAAAGAGCAATGCACTCACAAAACCTAAGCTAAACATGGAAGCAAGCTGGGACATGTGCTTTAGAGCCACACACTCTGTCACCAAAAGCCCTAGGACGTCATCCTGTTTTTAGACTCGGAAGAGTGAGGAAGCCCGACTTCTTCCCTGGGGCCCCCGGCTTTTAACCTGGTTTCACACGTAGAGCTGGCCTGAGCACACGGCCAGGCCCATCAGCAAGCAGACCAGTTGAGATTCTTGGGTTTTGTCCCCACCGCATGCCCTGCACCCTGCAGCCAGGCATCCCCAGTGGAAAATGTGCGGCACGGTTTTCACACGCCATGAGAGCTGCCTATGGTTACTTTCATGAAGCTGTCTGCTCCCTGAGAAGAGAAACTTCCCTGCAGCTGCTGTGCCCAGCACAGACCAGGCCCAATGTTACAGAGGCAGGCTCTGGCTGAGTTCACGATGACGTGGTAAGCCAGTGGTCCAGAACTGAACTGAACTGAATTTGTCATGGTGCCATTATGGAATGATTAAAGACTAGGCAGTTTTAAAAAAATCTTAGACCTCTGAGCGTAGCAAATGTACCTGATTTTCTTCTGGGTAAAAAGAGAAAAAACAAACAAACAAAAGAAAACCAGTGTGCTGGGGGAGGGACGCGGCAGGGAGGAGGCAGACACATATCCCAGTCGTGATGCCCAGCTTGTCTACTTCCTGCGGCGGGCTGTGCCGCCTCCTTTGGGGCTTGGAGCGCCCACTGCTGCGCGAGCAGAAGCTGGCAAGCGAGGAGGCGGGATACAGGTTGAGGGAGCATGTATGGCAAAACCAACCAATATAGTATTGTAAAGTAATTAGCCTCCAAAAAGAATAATAATAATTAATAAATAAATACACTGAAAGAAGACATTAACCCATTGACAGGACACATAGACATCCCTTTAATAAAATATAAATTTGACAAGCTGAAAAAAAATAAATAAATAAAATGACGGAGGTTGCCTAAGCTCCCGCTGCCCACACTGCTCTCAGTCTCCTCAGCCGACTGCTCCGTGTTCTTCTCTTCGATCAACCTAAAATAGAATAAAACCCGTCACGTGCCTTTGTCAGCAGGGGAGTGTGTCTCGACAACACATTTGGGCTGGCATTCTGTGTCACGATTAGCAAATTCCAGAGACAGTTGCTCAATTAACATCTCAGCAAAAAGGTTCAACTTTCCCTCTTTTGAAGATTCTCAAACTTAGAGTAACTAGCACTGAGTCTTACAAAGTGGCCCCGATCATTCACGTTTGATTGCACTTACTTACTCTAACATTCTGACGGGGCCTGGGTGGCGACTGTCTCCCTTTGAGGAGATACCCGAAGTTGACAGCCTTTACCTTTTCCCTACTCTCAGGGCAGAGTTGCACGTCAGTGCCTCAAGTCTTTTCCACTGGGAATCAGGAGCTCTGTACAGTCAAAACAGAGATTCACGAACAAGCTGGAGTTTCTAAATACAAGTCCCCAGACCAGATGAAGTGCTGAGTTGATCTTTTTTTTTTTTTTTTTGAGGTTGTATATGTACAAACGCATCACTTGATGAAGTTCTCCCCCAGCTTTGTGTGAGTTTCTGGATTCATGTCAATGTGCCGTATTAACCTAGAATTCATGGTTACTGCTCTTCTCCCCTAGTGTGTCATGGAGGATGATATACAGCAGTTTAAATACTCGATTATGCAAATAAAATGATTTTCAAATTAAAATATAAGATTCTTACAGGAACTAACTCTCCAGTTTCACTTCTACTTATACATCTTGAAAGTTTTTCACTGTTGATAAGTTGATGGACAGAATTTACCATTTACATCAAGTCAACTTGTTGCATAGGGAAAATCACTTTTACCTGACAACTTGCTGTAAAAATAAGAATATTAATATATAACCATTCCATATTTCCTGCGGGGATGGGGAAAGACAATCTTTCTGAGCTCGTCTGTGCTCAAACACGGCCTACAAAGCAGTCTGTCTATGGCGTCAAAAGTGAGGCGGCACCACTTGCATTTGCTGGTTGTGCCGTTCACTCCCTGCCTTTCCCCCAGACCCCCCACGCTCGGCCGATAGGGACGGGCACCTCGGCCTCAGCTGACGTGACGAGAACAATCTGAGCAGCAGCTCTGCCAGGTCCTGTGCAGGGTCGCCGGCCTGCAGCCACTCTGAACGTGGACTAGGGACAGGGGAACCGCTGTGTGGGTGTGGCACGAGGCAGGCCTCGGGGCCCCCAGCCACCCGGCTGTACCCAGACCCAAGGCCCCCTGCTCACCACGAGGCGGGCCTTTGGATTCTGTCCCCTTTTGTAAATTGCTATAACTGCCAAGGCCGTGTCTAAAGAAAACTTCTTAAATCTACTGATGAGATGAGTAAAACTCAAACACATGTCCTTGGACCACTGTCTTCCAACATGCCAATCTTCACACTGTATTAAGTGAAAAAGGAAAATGCAGATCTGAGTGGGAATTTGCCAACCACAAAACCCCAGCTTTTCTGATGCAGGCGGCTTTTCACCAGAACGTGGGAGGCTCTGAGCGACACAGGAGGCACTCCGTCAGTGCTGGAGGGTGCACGGTCTGCAGGGGACACCGCCTCAGCACCTCACCCATCTTGGGGCTCAGAGCTGAGGGGAGGACACCCCACAACGCCCCCCCCGCCCCAGAGTGCTGACAACACACTGTGGACAGAACGCCCTGGCTGACTGAACTCTAGAATCAAGGGCAATCTTGGAACTGAAAACTCTTGAGGCAGACCTGAAGTCAGTTTTCCTACTATGGAACACTCCCTAAGGAGAAGACAGTTCCATAGAGAAACCGAGTTTTCGGGGAGCTGGCATGACTCCCCTGTTGAAACTTCATAGGAACAGTGAGCTCCGTGACAGAAATTGAGAGGCACCCTGAGGTTAGCGCTTCAACTCCACATGAGACCCTAGGCCTTTGCACTCCCTCGAGAGGCATCCCAAAATATACTCACACTTCAAAAGTATTCCAGACTTCCCGGAGACAACTTGAGAGGCCCCGTGAGGCACCTGTTGCAACTCGAGAAATCCGAAAGTTTCCTGCCCCAACTCGAGAAACACTTTGTGGTTACCCCTTTCAATGCCAATTGAAGCCCGACTCCTCTGCAGTGACTTGAGCAATCTCGAGCTTTCCCTCTTAACTTACTTCCCTGACACAACACAAGAGTCTCCCTGAGTTCCCCATCGTCACTCGAAAGGAAAGCCAAACTTCTCTCTCCAGCTCCCCAAAAGCCACGATATGCCCAAGGCAACGAAACATGAGGCCATTTTTTCCTGAAGCATCTGGAGTGCAATCCCGAATTCTCTCTTAAGAATCCATAGGAGGCTTGAATCCATATTTACAACTCAAAGGGCTCCCAAAATACCCGTATTCAATAGAGAGAAACCCCGAGTTTCTGTGCACACCTCTAGAAGAGCACCGTTTTCCCCACCTCCTCACGATATGTGCGTCCAATCCCTGCTTCAACTCATGAAGAATCCTTCCTTATTTTCCCACCACAAGAGGAGGCCTCTGTCTCCTATTGAAACTCGTGTGCTCTCCCGTGGATCCTGCTGTAAGGATAAAAGACTCTGAGTTCTTCCTCCATCCGAGGTAGGTCCTGATGTCCTTGCACAGCTCCAATGAAACACCGAGTATCCCTTCACAACATGATGGGTGACCTGACACCCATGCTGAGACTATAGAAAATGTCCTATTGAACCACCAGAGCAGGAACAGAGGACTGACTCATGTTTTACACCTCGAAGAGAAAACAGAATTCTATACGTCAAATCGAGATGAGGCTGACTCCCCAGTAGAACCTACATAGTAACCCCGCTATCCCTGTCGCCCCTGGAGAGGAACACACAGTTGACCGACTCAAGGCTAGATGTGGCAGCCTTCCTCTGCTGCCCCACGAGAGGAATCTCAAAGTTCCCCTTCCGACAGGAAAGGAGACCTGACATCCCTGGGGCAACACGAGCGAGTTCCTGAGATGCAAGTTGCAACTCAAGGGAAACCCAGGCTTCCCGCTGCAACGTGAGAAAAATCACAAGATTCTCCCCTCGATGCGAGATGAGGAACTTTTCCGCTGCAGAGTCAAAGAGAAATCCCACATTCCCGCCTGAAACTCAAATGGGTACTTGACACCGCTTATCAGTTCAGTTCAGTTCAGTTCAGTCGCTCAGTCGTGTCCGACTCTCCGCGACCCCATGAATCACAGCACGCCAGGCCTCCCTGTCCATCACCAACTCCCGGAGTTCACTCAAACTCATGTCCACAGAATCAGTGATGCCATCCAGCCATCTCATTCTCCGTCGTCCCCTTCTCCTCCCGCCCCCAACCTTTCCCAGCATCAGAGTCTTTTCCAGTGAGTCAACTCGTCTCATGAGGTGGCCAAAGTACTGGAGTTTCAGCTTTAGCATCAGTCCCTCCAATGAACATCCAGGATTGATCTCCTTTAGAATGGACTGGTTGGATCTCCTTGCAGTATAAGGGACTCTCAAGAGTCTTCTCCAACACCACAGTTCAAAAGCATCGATTCTTCGGCGATCAGCTTTCTTCACAGTCCAACTCTCACATCCATACATGACCACGGGAAAAACCATTGCCTTGACTAGACGGACCTTGGTCGGCAAAGTAATGTCTCTGCTTTTTAATATACTATCAAGGTTGGTCATAACTTTCCTTCCAAGGAGCAAGCGTCTTTTAATTTCATGGCTGCAATCAGCATCTGCAGTGATTTTGGAGCCCAAAAAAACAAAGTCTGACACTGTTTCCACTGTTTTTCCATCTATTTCCCATGAAGTGATGGGACCAGATGCCATGATCTTTGTTTTCTGAATGTTGAGCTTCAAGCCAACCTTTTCACTCTCCTCTTTCACTTTCATCAAGAGGCTTTTGAGTTCCTCTTCACTTTCTGCCATAAGGGTAGTGTCATCTGCATATCTGAGGTTATTGATATTTCTCCCAGCAATCTTGATTCCAGCTTGTGCTTCTTCCAGCCCAGCGTTCCTCATGATGTACTCTGCATATAAGTTAAATAAGCAAGGTGACAATATACAACCTTGACGTACACCTTTTCCTATTTGGAACCAGTCTGTTGTTCCATGACTGGTTCTAACTGTTGCTTCCTGACCTGCATACAGGTTTCTCAAGAGGCAGGTCAGGTGGTCTGGGATTCCCATCTCTTTCAGAATGTTCCACAGTTTATTGTGATCCACACAGTCAAAGGCTTTGGCATAGTCAATGAAGCAGAAATAGATATTTTTCTGAAACTCTCTTGCTTTCTCCATGATCCAGCGGATGTTGGCAATTTGATCTCTGGTGCCTCTGCCTTTTCTAAAACCTGCTTGAACATCTGGGAGTTCACGGTTTACATACTGCTGAAGCCTGGCTTGGAGAATTTTGAGCATGACTTTACTAGCGTGTGAGATGAGTGCAATTGTGCGGTAGTTTGAGCATTCTTTGGCATTCCCTTTCTTTGGGATTGGAATGAAGACTGACCTCTTCCAGTCCTGTGGCCACTGCTGAGTTTTCCAAATCTGCTGGCATATTGAGTGCAGCACTTTCACAGCATCATCTTTCAAGACTTGAAATAGCTCAACTGGAATTCCATCACCTCCACTAGCTTTGTTCCTAGTGATGCTTTCTAAGGCCCACTTGACTTCACATTCCAAGATGTCTGGCTCTAGGTCAGTGATCACGTTATTGTGACTATCTTGGTCGTGAAGATCTTTTCTGTACAGTTCTTCTGTGTATTCCTGCCACCTCTTCTTAATATCTTCTGCTTCTGTTAGGTCCATACCATTTCTGTCCTTTATCGAGCCCATCTTTGCATGAAAAGTTCCCTTGGAATCTCTAATTTTCTTGAAGAGGTCTCTTGTTTTTCCTATTCTGTTGTTTTCCTCTATTTCTTTGCATTGATCACTGAGGAAGGCTTTCTTATCTCTCCTTGCTATTCTTTGGAACTCTGCATTCAGATGCTTATATCTTTCCTTTTCTCCTTTGCTTTTCGCCTCTCTTCTTTTAACAGCTATTTGTAAGGCCTCCTCAGACAGCCATTTCGCTCTTTTGCATTTCTTTTCCATGGGGATGGTCTTGGTCCCTGTCTCCTGTACAATGTCACGAACCTCCGTCCAGAGTTCATCAGGCACTCTATCAATCAGATCTAGTCCCTTAAATCTATTTCTCACTTCCACTGCATAATCATAAGGGATTTGATTGAGGTCATATCTGAATGGTCTAGTGGTTTTCCCTACTTTCTTCAATTTAAGTCTGAACTTCGCAATAAGGAGTTCATGATCTGAGCCACAGTCAGCTCCTGGTCTTGTTTTCGCTAACTGTATACAGCTTCTCCATCTTTGGTTGCAAAGAATATAATCAATCTGATTTCGGTGTTGACCATCTGGTGATGTCCATGTGTAGAGTCTTCTCTTGTGTTGTTGGAAGAGGGTGTTTGCTATGACCAGTGCATTCTCTTGACAAAACTCTATTAGCCTTTGCCCTGCTTCATTCCGTGCTCCAAGGCCAAATTTGCCAGTTACTCCAGGTGTTTCTTGACTTCCTACTTTTGCATTCCAGTCCCCTAGAATGAAAAGGACATCTTTTTTGGGTGTTAGTTCTAAAAGGTCTTGTAGGTCTTCATAGAACCGACTAACTTCGGCTTCTTCAGCATTACTGGTTGGGGCATAGGCCTGGATTACTGTAATATTGAATGGTTTGCCTTGGAAACGAACAGAAATCATCCTGTCATTTTTAAGATTGCATCCAAGTACTGCATTTCGGACTCTTTTGTTGACCATGATGGCTACTCCATTTCTTCTAAGGGATTCCTGCCCACAGTAGTAGATATAATGGTCATCCGAGTTAAATTCACCCATTCCAGTCCATTTTAATTCACTGATTCCTAGAATGTCGACGTTCACTCTTGCCATCTCCTGTTTGACCACTTCCAATTTGCCTTGATTCATGGACCTAACATTCCAGGTTCCTATGCAATATTGCTCTTTACAGCACCGGACCTTGTTTCTATCATTGGTCACATCCACAACTGGGTATTGGTTTTGCTTTTGCTCCATCCCTTTATTCCTTCTATAGTTATTTCTCCACTGAGCTCCAGTAGCATACTGGGCACCTACTGACCTGGGGAATTCCTCATTCAGTATCCTATCATTTTGCCTTTTGTTACTGTTCATGGGGTTCTCAAGGCAAGTATACTGAAGTGGTTTGCCATTCCCTTCTCCAGGGGACCACATTCGGCTGTGGTCCATGTGATTAGATCAGCTAGTTTCCTGTGATTATGATTTCAGTTTGTCTGCCCTCTGGTGCCCCCTAGCAATACCTACCGTCTTATTTGGGTTTCTCTTACCTTGGTCGTGGAAAATCTCTTCACAGCCGCTCCAGCAAAGTGCAGCCGCTGTACCTTACCTTGGACGAGGAGTATCTCCTCAAGGCCGCCCCTCCTGACCTTGAACGCGGAGTAGCTCCTCTCGGCCCTCCTGCGCCCGCGCAGCCACCGCCTGTTGGACGTGGGGTAGCTCCTTTCGGCCGCCGGCCCTGGCCTCAGGCGTGGGGTAGCTCCTCACGGCCGCACCTCTTTGTGTGGCACCGCTTATGTGACTCAAAATTTTCCCCGATATAGCCATCCCCACAGGAGAGGAGCACCCAATATAAGGACTCAACTCTAGATGAGGCCCTATTCCTCTGTCATGCCTCAAGAGGAATCCAGACCTTCCCCTTCCAACACGAGAGGAGACCTGATTTTCCTGGGACAACACGAGCGAGTTCCTGAGGTCCGAATCGCTACTCGAGAGGGACCCCAATCTTCCTGCTGCAATTCGAGAAGAACCACAAGATTCTACACTGAAGGCGAGATGAGGAACATTTCCACTGCAGATTCTCAAGAGAAATCCCACATTCCCTCTGGAAACTCGAAAGGTTACTTACCATCCTTTATGCGACTCAAAACTACACCGTCATACCCGGCCCCACTGGAGAGGAACACCGTTTCCTGCCACAACTGACAAAGTGCCCTGTTTCCCAGTCCTCCTTTCCAAGTGACAGTCTACTCTCCTGCTTTGTCTCAGTGGAATCGAGAATTTCCCGTCACACATTATGAGGAGGCCAATATGACCTTGAAACTCGGGAGGATCCCCGTGGTTTCAAAACACAATTCAAAAAGATACCGATGTCCCCAACCACTCGTGATATTGTCTGATTCAATTGCATCGATTCCAATCTAACGTCAAGTATCAATTCACAAGGCGAATGGAGACTTGATTTTCCAAGCATTCTCGATACAATCTTCAGGTACAAATCCAACTCGACTGTGGCCTAACACCCCTTTTGCAACTAGAGAATAATGCGGAGTTCCATGTCTGAACACGGGACGAGGCCTGACTCCCCAGGTGAATTTTGAGAGCAACCACGAGAACCCTGTTTCCATTGGAGAGGAATCATGAGTTGACGGACTCAAATCTAGGTGCAGACTTGTTTCTCTGCAGCGACTCCAAAGGAATCCCGAGGTCCCCTCAAATGGAAAAGCTTTCTGTCTTCCCAGAGACAACACGGAGGCTCCCTGATATTCCTGTCGTTACTCGAGAGGACACAGCAACTTGAGAAAAACATCGAGATTCCTCCTTCAAAGCAAGAACAGGCCCTTTTTTCCTGCAACGCCTAGAGAGAAGTCCCGAGTTCCTTATAAAAATTCGATATGTGGCTTGAATTCCTTGATGCAACTCAAGAGCATCACAGAGATACCCGTCCCGATGAGAGAAGAACTCCGAATTTCCAGCCACAATATAAGAGTAACCCCATGATCACAACTCAGCTGAAGACAAGGGCCATTCCACTTTCAAATGACGAGGAATCCCCACTTCCCCTAGCAACACTAGATGAGTCCTGTCACTTCTATTGACAGTCAAGGGCAACCCCGTGGATTCTGCAGCAAGGTCCAAGGACTCCGAGTTCACACTCAACTAGAGATGGGTCATGCTTTGCTTAACCCAGCTCCAGTGAAATACGGAGTATCACCTCCCAACATGATAGTAGACATGAATCCCCCACTTTGGCTCTCGAAAAACCGTAAATTCCCGCTTGAGCAGACAGCAGATCTGACATCCCTTTCAGAACTCGGGGGAAAAGCAGAGTTCCACCTTCAACAAAGACTAGGCCTGACTTCCCAGTGGAACCTCCATAGCAACCCCAAGATCCCTGTGGCCACTGGAGAGGAACAATGAGTTTACTGACTCAAGTCTAAATGTGGCCCTCATGCCCTGCAGTGCCTCGAAAGGAATGCCGAGGTTCTACTTTCAACAAGAAAGAAGACTTGACTTCCCTGAGGCAAAACTAGGGAGTCCCAGGGGTCCACGTCGTAACTGGAGAAGACCTCCAAGCTTCTAGCCGTAATTTGAGAAAAACCATGAAATTCTGCCTTCCACGCTACAGGACGCCCCTTTCCACTGAAGCGGCTTAAAAGAAATCCCACATTCCATCTACAAACTCGAAAGAATACTCGGCACCCTCTACGCAACTCAAGAAGTTCCCCAAGATACCCGGCCAAACTCGAGAGGAGCAGCGAGGTTCCTGCCACAGCTCAAGAAGAGCCCCGCTTTCCACTCATCATCTCAAGATGAGAATCGATTCCCTTGATTCATCTGGGATGGAATCCCGATGTTCCTGTCGAATCTGAAGAGGAGGACGTTCTCCCCTTTAAACTTGAGAGGACCCCAGTGGGTCGTGCCAAAATTCAAAATGACTCCGATTTCCCCTAACTCTCGACTTAAGACCTGATTCCACTGTCCCGATTCAAATAGAACCCCCAGGATCAACTAACACCACGAAGGGAGGCCTGACTTACCAGGTCCATCATTGAGAAAAAGCGCCAGGACAGAAATTCAACTCGACAGGAATCACGCACCCCTTTAACAACTCGAAAAGAGAGCAGAGTTCCATGCCCCAACAAGAGACCTGGCATGACTCGTCTGTTGAAACTTCATAGGAACACTGAGATCCATGTCAGAACTGGAGGGGCACCCTGAGGTTAGCGCTTCAACTCCAGATGAGGCCCTAGGCCTTTGCACTCACTCGAGAGGCATTCCAAAGGCTACTCACACCTCAAAAGGATTCCAGACTTCCCAGAGACCACGTGAGAGGCTCCGTGAAGCACCTGTTCCAACTCGAGGATTCCGAAAAATTCCTGCCCCAACTCGGGAAACGCTTTATGGTTACCCCTTTTAATGCAAATTGAAGCCCGACTCCTCTCTAGTCACTCAAGCAATATTGAGCTTGCCCTCGTAACTGACTTCCCTGATGCAACACTAGAGTCTCCCTGAATTCCCCGTCGTAACTCGAAAGGAAAGCCAAACTTCCCTCCACAACTAGCCAAAAGCAACGAGATGCCCAAAGCAACAATACATGAAGTCATTTTTTTCCTGCAGCGCTTAGAGAGCAATCCCGAGTTGTCTCTCAAGATTCGATAGGAGGCTTGAATCCTTATTTACAACTCAAGGGGCTACCAGAACACCCGTCTTCAATCGAGAGAAGGCACAAATTTCTGTGCACACCTCTAGGAGAGCTCCGTATTCCCCACCTCCTCATGATATGTGCATTCAATCCCTGCTCCATCTCATGAGGAATACTTCCTGCTTGTTCCACCACAAGAGGAGGCCTCTGTCTCTTATTGAAACTCGAGTGCTCTCCTGTGGATCCTGCTGCAAGGATATAGGACTCTGAGTTCCTCCTCCAACCGAGGTAGGTCCTGATGTTCTTGCACAGCTCCAGTGGAACACAGAGTATCCCTTCACAACATGATGGGAGACCTGACACCCATGTTGAGACTATAGAAAATGCCCTATTAAACCACCAGATCACTAAGCGAGGACTGACTCCTTTTTTACAACTTGATGAGAAAGCAGAATTCCATACCTCAAATCGCGAGGATGACTCCCCAGTAGAACCTACATAATAACCCAGAGATCCCTGTTGCCACTGAAGAGGAACACAGTTGACCAACTCAAGGCTAGACGTGGCCTATTTCTTGCTGCGCCTCGAGAGGAATCCCGAAGTTCCCCTTCCAACAGAAAAGGAGACCTGACATTCCTGGGGCAACATGAGCGAGTCCTGATTTCCACGTCACATCTTGAGAGAAACCCTAACCTTCCCGCCACAACTCGAGAAAAACCACAAGATTCCCCCATCAATGCAAGATGAGGAACATTTCTGCTGCAGCGTATCAAGTGAAATCCCACATTCCCGCTTGAAACTCGAACGGGTACTTGACACTCTTTATGCGACTCAAAAAGTTCCCCAGTATAGCCATCCGCACTGGAGAGGAGCACACAATATAAGGACTCAACGCTAGATGAGGGCCTATTCCATTGCCGCGCCTCAAGAGGAATCCCGAAGTTCCCCTTCCAACACGAGAGGAGACCTGACTTCCCTGGGATAACACGAGCGAGTTCCTGAGGTCTGAATCACTACCTGAGAGGGAACCCAAGCTTCCTGCTGCAATTAGAGAAAAACCACAAAATTCTCCCCTAAAGGCGATATGAGAAATATTTCCGCTGTAGATTCTCAAGAGAAATCCCACATTCCCTCTGGAAACTTGAAAGGTTACTTACCATTCTTTATGCGACTCAAAACTACACCACCACACCTGGCCCCACTCGAGAGGAACACCCAGTTTCCTGCCACAACTGACAAAGTGACCCGTTTTCCAGTCCTCTTTTCCAGAGTCGATTCCCCTGCTTTGTATGCAATGGAATCCGGACTTTCCCGTCGCAAATTAGGAGAAGGCTGTAATCACCTTAAAACTCAGGAGGATCCCCGAAGTTTCAAAACACAATTCAAAAAGGTACCAATGTCCCCAACCACTCGTGATATTGTCTAATTATACTGCACCAATTCAAATCTACACCTCGAGTATCAATTCACAAGGCTAGTGGAGACGTGATTGCCCGAGCATTCTCGATAAAATCTTCAGGTAGAAATTCAACTCGACTGTGGCCTAACACCCCTTTTACAACTAGAGAATAATGCAGAGTTCCTTGTCTGAACACGAGTTGAGGCCTGACTCCCAAGGAGAATTTTGAGAGCAACCACGAGAACCCTGTTTCCACTGGAGAGGAATCATGAGTTGACGGATTCGAATCTAGATGCAGACCTGTTTCTCTGCAGCGACTCCAAAGGAATCCCGAGGTTCCCCTTGCAAATGGAAAGGCTTTCTGTCTTCCCAGAGACAACACGGGAGGCTCCCTGATATTCCCGTTGTTACTTGAGAGGATGCAGGAACTCAAGACAAGCATCGAAGATTCCTCCTTCAAAGTAAGAAGAGGTCCTTTTTCTCCTGCACCGCCTAGACCCAAGTTCCGAGTTCCTTCTCAAAATTCGTTATGCAGCTTGAATTCCTTGGTGCAACTCAATGGTCGCCCAGAGATACCTGTCCCGATGAAAGAAGAATTCCGAATTTCCCGCCACAATTTAATAGGAGCCCCGTGATCACATCTCACCTATCATAATGGGCCATTCCACTTTCAACTGAAGAGGAACCCCAGCTTCACCTAGCAACACTAGACGAGTCCTGTCTCTTCTATTGACACTCACAGGCAACCCCGTGGATTCTGCAGCAAGGTCCAAGGACTCCGAGTTCACACTCAACTAGAGATGAGTCGTGTTACGCTTAACCCAGCTCCATTGGAATGCGGAGTATCACCTCCCAACATGATCGTAGGCATGAATCCCCCACGGAGCATCTCGAAAAGGCTGAAAATTCCCGCTTGAGCAGACAGCAGATCTGACATCCCTTTCAGAACTCGGGGGAAAAGCAGAGTTCCACCTTCAACAAAGACTAGGCCTGACTTCCCAGTGGAACCTTCATAGCAACCCCAAGATCCCTGTGGCCACTGCAGAGGAACACTGAGTTTACCGACTCAAGTCTAAATGTGGCCCTCATGCCCTGCAGCGCCTCGAAAGGAATCCCGAGGTTCTACTTTCAACACGAAAGGAGACCTGAGTTCCCTGAGGCAACACTAGTGAGTCCCAGATGTCCACATGGTAATTCGAGAAGACCTCCATGCTTCAAGCCGTAACTCGAGAAAAACCATGAAATTCTCCCCTCCACGCTACAGGGCGACCCTTTCCGCTGCAGCGGTTCAAAAGAAACCCCAAATTCCGTTTTCAAACTCGAAAGTACACTCGGCACCCTCTTCGCAACTCAAGAAGTTTCCAGAGATACCCGGCCAAACTCGAGAGGAGCAGCGAGGTTCCTGCCACAGGTCAAGAAGAGCCCCGTTTTCCACTCATCATCTCAAGATGAGGATTGATTCCTTGATTCGTCTGGGATGGAATCCCGATGTTCCCTTCGAATCCCCTTTAAACTTGACAGGACCCCGGTGGGTCAAGCCACAATTCAAAATGACACCGCTTTCCCCTTCCACTCGACTTAAGACCTGATTCCACTGTACCGATTCAAATAGAACCCCCAGGTCAACTAACACCACGAAGGGAAGCCTGACTTCCCAGGTGCATCATTGAGAAAATGCCCAGGACAGAAATTCAACTCGACAGGAATCACGCACCCCTTTAACAACTCGAAAAGATAGCGGAGTTCCATGCCTCAACAAGAGACCTGGCATGACTCCCCTTTTGAAACTTCATAGGAACACTGAGATCCATGTCAGAACTGGAGAGGCACCCTGAGTTTGGCGCTTCAACTCCAGATGAGACCATAGACCTTTGTATTCACTCGAGAGGCATCCCAAAGGCTACAACACATCAAAAGCATTCCGGACTTCCCAGAGACCACTTGAGAGGCTTCGTGAGCCACCTGAGGCAACTCGAAGAACCCGAAAAATTCCTGCCCCAACTCGAAAAACACTTTATGGTTACCCCTTTCAATGCCAATGAAGCCCGACTCCTCTGCAGTCACTTGAGAAATCTTGAGCTTTCCCTCGTAACTTACTTCCCTGATGCAACATGAGAATCTCCCTGAGGTCCCCTTGTTACTCGAAAGGAAAGCCAAACTTCCCTCTATAACTCGCCAAAAGCCAAGAGATGCCCAAGGCAACGAAACATGAGGACATTTTTTTCCCTGCAGCGTCTGGAGAGCAATCCGGAGGTCAATCTAAAGATACGATAATAGGCTTGAATCCATATTTACAACTCGAGGGGCTCTCAGAATACCCATATTCAATCGAGAGAAGCCCCGAGTTTAGGTGCAAACCTCTAGAAGAGCTCCGTATTCCCCACCTTCTCACAATATGTGCGTTCAATCCCTGCTTCAACTCATGAGGAATCCTTCCTGCTTCTCGCACAACAGGACGAGGCCTCTGTATCCTATTGAAATTTGAGTGCTCTCCCGTGGATCCTACTGCAAGGATAAAGGACTCTGAGTTCCTCCTCCAACCGAGGTAGGTCCTGATGTCCTTTCACAGCTCCAATGGAAGACTGAGTATCACTTCACAACATCATGGGAGACCTGACACCCATGCTGAGAGTATAGAAAATGCCCTATTGAGCTGCCAGAGCAGGAACTGAGGACACTCTACTCTTTTAATATTCGATGAGAAAGTAGAATTCCGTACCTCAAAACAAGTCGAGGCTGAATCCCCAGTAGAACCTACATAGTAACTCTGAGATCCCTGTTGCCACTGGAGAGGAACACACAGTTGACCGACTCAAGGCTAGATGTGGCCCTATTCCTCTGCCGCCCCTCGAGAGGAATCCCAAAGTTCCCCCTCTGACAGGAAAGGAGACCTGACATCCCTGGGGCAACACGAGTGAGTTCCTGAGGTCCAAGTCGCAACTCAAGAAAAACCCCAGGCTTCCCACTGAAACAAGAGAAAAAACTAAAGATTCTCCCCTCAATGTAAGATAAGGAACTTTTTTCCTGCAGAGTCCAAGAGAAATCCCACATTCCCGCTTGAACTCAAATGGGTACTTGACTCCCTTTATGCAACTCAAAATGTTACGCAGTATAGTCGTCCCCTCTGGAGAGGAGCACCAGGACTCAACTCTAGATGAGGCCCTATTATTCTACCACACCTTGAGTAGAATCCTGACGTTCCCCTTCCAACACGAGAGGAGACCCGATTTTCATGGGACAACACGAGCGAGTTCCTGAGGTCCCAATCGCTACATGAGCAAGACCCCAAGTTTCCTGCTGCAATTCGAGAAAAACCACAAGATTCCCCCCTCAAGGGGAGATGAGGAATATTTCCGCTTCAGATTCTCAAGAGAAATCCCACATTCCCTCTGGAAACTCGAAAGATTACTTACCATCCTTTATGTTACTCAATACTACACCGTCATACCCGGCCCCACTCGAGAGGAACACCCAGTTGCCTGCCACAACTGACAAAGTGCCCCGTTTTCCAATCCTCTTTTCCAGATGAGAGTCGATTCCCTTGCTTTGTCTGCAATGGAATTCGGACTTTCCGTCGCACATTATGAGGAGGCCAGTATCACCTTGAAACTCGGGAGGATCCCCAGGGTTTCAAAACACAATTCAAAAAGGTACCAATGTCCCCAACCACTCGTGAAATTTTCTGATTCCGCTTCACTGATTCCAATCTATCCTCGAGTATCAACTCACAAGATGAGTGGAGACCTGACTGCCTGAGCACTCTCAACACAATCTCCAGGTACAAATTCAACTAGACTGTGGCCTCAGACCTCTTTTACAACTAGAGAATAATGTGGAGTTCCATGTCTGAACACGAGACGAGGCCTAACTCCCCAGGTGAATTTTGAGAGCAACCACGAGAACCCTGTTTCCACTGCAGAGGAACTAAGAGTTGACGGACTCGAAACTAGAGGCAGACCTGTTTCTCTGCAGCGACTCCAAAGGAATCCCGAGGTTCCCTTTGCAAAAGGAAGGGCTTTATGTCTTCCCAGAGACAACATGGGAGGTTCCCTGATATTCCCGTTGTTACTCAAGAGGACACAGCAAGTCGAGAAAAACAGCGAGATTCCTCCTTGAAAGCAAGAAGAGGCCCTTTTTTTCCTGCATCACCTAGACAGAAGTTCCGAGTTTCTTCTCAAATTTCAATATGGGGCTTGAATTCCTTGATGCAACTCAAGGGTCAACCAAAAATACCTGTATCGATGAGAGAAGAGCTCTGAATTTCCTGCCACAATTTAAGAGGAGCCCCGTGATCACACCTCACCTGATCATAACGGGCCATTCCACTTTCAACTGAAGAGGAATTCCAACTTCCCCTAGCAACACGAGACGAGTCCTGAAACTTCTATTGACACTCGCGGGGAACCACGTGGATTCTGCAGCAAGGTCCAAGGACTCCGAGTTCACACTCAACTAGAGATGAGTCGTGTTGCACTTAACCCATCTCCAGTGGAATACGGAGTATCACCTCCCAACATGATCATAGGCAAAAATACCCTGCTGAGCTTCTCGAAAAAGCCGAAGTATCCCGTTTGAGGAGACAGCAAGCCTGACATCCCTTTTACAACTCGGGGGGAAAGCAGGGTTCCATCTTCAACAAAGATTAGGCCTGAATTCCCAGTGGAACCTCCATAGTAAACCTAGGATCCCTGTGGCCACAGGAGAAGAACACTGAATTTACCGACTCAAGTCTAAATGCGGCCCTCATGCCCTGCAATGCCTCGAAAGGAATCCCAAGAATCTACTTTCAACAGGAAAGGAGACCTTACTTCCCTGAGGCAACAGTAGTGAGTCCCAGAAGTCCACATCGTAACTCGAGAAGAAGTCTAAGCCTCAAGCCGCAACTTAAAAAAAAAAAAAACCATGAAATTCTCCCCTCCACGCTACAGGACACCTCTTTCCGCTGCAGCGGCTAAAATGAAATCCCAGATTCCCTCTTCAAATTAGAAATAATACTCAGCACCCTGTACGCAACTCCAGAAGTTCCCTGAGATACCCGGCCAAACTCGAGAGGAGCAGTGAGTTTCCTGCCACAGCTCAGGAAGAGCCCCGTTTTCCACTCGTCATCTCAAGATGAGGATCGATTCCCTTGATTCGTCTGGGATGGAATCCCCATGTTGCCGTCGAATCTGAAGGGGAAGACCTTCTCCTCTTTAAACTCGAGAGGACCTAGGTGGGTCGTGCCACAATTCAAAATGACACCGATTTTCCCTTCCGCTCGACTTAAGACCTAATTCCACTCTAACGATTCAAATAGAAACCCCGGGATCAACTAACACCACGAAGGGAGGCCTGACTTCCCAGGTGCATCATTGAGAAAAAGCCCCAGGACAGAAATTCAATGCGACAGGAATCTCGCACCCCTTTAACACCTCGAAAAGATAGCGGAGTTCCATGCCTCAACAAGAGACCTGGCATGACTCGTCTGTTGAAACTTCATAGGAACACTGAGATCCATGTCAGAACTGGAGAGGCACCCTGAGGTTAGTGCATCAAATCCAGATGAGGCTCTAGGTCTTTGCACTCACTCGAGAGGCATCCCAAAGGCCACTCACACCTCAAAAGGATTCCGGACTTCCCAGAGACAACTTGAGAGGCTCCGTGAGGCACCTGTAGCAAATCGACGAATCCGAAAGATTCCTGCCCGGAACTAAAGAAACACTTTGTGATTACCCCTTTCAATGCAAATTGAAGCGCGTCTCCTCTGCAGTGACTTGAGTAATCTCGAGCTTTCCCTCGTGACTTACGTCCCTGTTGCAACACGAGTGTCTCCCTGAATTCCCCATAGTAATTCGAAAGGAAAGCCAAACTTCCCTCTGCAACTCGCCAAAAGCCACGAAAGGCCCAAGGCAACGAAACATGAGGCCATTTTTTTCCTGCAGCGCCTGGACAGCAATCCCAAGTTCTCTGTCAAGATTCGATAGAAGGGTTGAATCCATATTTACAACTCAAGGGGCTACCAGAATATCCGTAATCAGTAGAGAGAAGCCCTAGTTTCTGTGCACACTTCTAGAAGAGCTCCGTATTCCCCACCTCCTCAATTCCCCACCTCCTCAAGATATGTGCGTTCAATCCCTGCTTCAACTCATGAGGAATCCTTCCTACTTCTCCCACCACAAGAGGAGGCCTCTGTCTCCTATTGAAACTCGAGTGCTCTCCCGAGGATCTTGCTGCAAGGATAAAGGACTCTGAGTTCCTCCTCCAACCGAGGTAGGTCCTGATGTCCTTGCACAGCTCCAGTGGAACACCGAATATCCCTTCACAACATGATGGGAGACCTGATACCCATGTTGAGATTATAGAAAATGCCCTATTGGACCGCCAGAGCAGGAACCGAGGACTGATTCGTCTTTTACAACTCGAAGAGAAAGCAGAATTCCATACCTCAAATCGAGACGTGGCTGACTCCCCAGTAGAACCTTCGTTGTAACCCCGAGATCCCTGTCGCCGCTTGAGAGGAACACAGAGTTGACCAACTAAAGGCTAGATGTTGCCCTGTTCCTCTGCCATGCCTCGAGAGGAATCCCAAAGTACCCCTTCCGACACGAAAGGAGACATGATATCCCTGGAGCAACACAAGTGAGTTCCTGAGGTCCAAGTCCCAACTCTAGAAAAACCCCAAGCTTCCCGCCAAAATGCGAGAAAAACCAAAAGATTCTCCCCTCGATGCGAGATAAAGAACTTTTCTGCCGCAGAGTCTCAAGAGAAATCCCACATTCCCGCCTGAAACTCGAATGGGTACTTCACACCCTTTATGCGACTCAAAAAGTCCCCCAGTATAGCCGTCCCCACTGGAGAGGAGCACCCAATATAAGGACTCAATTCTAGATGTGGCCCTATTCCTCTGCCGCACCTCGAAAGGAATCCTGACAATACCTTTCCAACACGAGAGGACCCCTGACTTCCCTGGGACAACACAAGCGAGTTCCTAGGTCCCAGTGGCTAGTCGAGAGGGACCCTAAGCTTCCTGCTGCAATTAGAGAAAAACCACAAGATTCTCCCCTCAAGGTGAGACGAGAAACATTTCTGTTTCAGATTCTCAAGAGAAATCCCACATTCCCTCTGGAAACTCGAAAGGTTACTTACCATCCTTTATGGGACTCAAAACTACATCACCATACCCAGCCCCACCCAAGAGGAACACCCAGTTTCCTGCCACAACTGACAAAGTGACCCGTTTTCCAGTCTTCTTTTCCAGATGAGCGTCGATTCCCCTGCTTTGTCTGCAATGGAATCCGGACTTTCCCATCGCACATTATGAGGAAGCTGTTATCACCTTGAAACTCGGGAGGATCCCCGGGGTTTCAAAACAGAATACGAAAATGTACCGATGTCTCCAACCACTCGTGATGTTGTCTGATTCCACTGCACCAATTCCAATCTATCCTCGAGTATCAACACACAAGGCGAGTGGAGACCTGACTGCCCGAGCATTATCGATATAACCTCCAGGTAGAAATTCAACTCGACTGTGGCCTAACACCCCTTTTACAAAAAGATAATAATGCGGAGTTCCATGTCTGAACACGAGGTGAAGTCTGACTCCCCAGGTGAATTTTGAGAGCAACCACGAGAATCCTGTTTCCACTGGAGAGGAATCATGAGTTGACGGATTCGAATCTAGATGCAGACCTGTTTCTCTGCAGCGACTCCAAAGGAATCCCGAGGTTCCCCTTGCAAAAGGAAAGGATTTCTGTCTTCCCAGAGACAACACGGTAGGCTCCCTGATATTCCCTTGGTTACTCGAGAGGACGCAGCAACTCGAGAAAATCATTGAGATTCCTCCTTGAAAGCAAGAAGAGGCACTTTTTTTTCCTTATTCGCCTAGACAGAAGTCCCGACTTCGTTCTCAAAATTCGATATGCGGCTTGAATTCCTTGATGCAACTCAAGAGTCACCCAGAGATACGTGTCCTAATGAGAGAAGAACTCCGAAATTCCCGCCACAATTTAGGAGGAGCCCCGTGATCACACCTCACCTGATCATAATAGACCATTTCACTTTCTACTGAAGAGGAATCCCAACTTCTCCTAGCAACACTAGACTAGTCCTGTCACTTTTATTGACACTCGTGGGCAACCCCGTGGATTCTGCAGCAAGGTCCAAGGACTCTGAGTTCACAATCAACTATAAATGATTCGTGTTGTGCTTAACAAAGCTCCAGTGAAATACGGAGTATCACCTCCCAACATGATCCTAGGCATCAATCCCCCACTGAGTCTCTTGAAAAAGCCGAAAATTCCCGCTTGAGTAGACAGCAGGCCTGACATCCCTTTTACAACTCGGGGGGAAAGCAGAGTTCCATCTTCAACAAAGAATAGTCCTGACTTCCCAGTGGAATCGCCATAGCAACCCCAAGATTATTGTGACCACTGGAGAGGAACAGAGTTTACCCAGTCAATTCTAAATGCGGGCCTCATGCCCTGCAGCACCTTGAAAGGAATCCCGAAGTTCTACTTTCTACAAGAAAGGAGACCTGACTTCCCTGAGGCAACACTAGCGAGTCCAAGAGGTCCACGTCTTAACTGGAGAAGACCTCCAAGCTTCAAGCCGCAACTCAAGAAAAACCATGAAATTCTCCCCTCCACGCTACAGGACGCACATTTCCGTTACAGCAGCTCAACAGAAATCCCACATTCCCTCCTCAAACTCAAAAGAATTCTTGGCACCCTCTACGCAACTCAAGGAGTTCCCCAAGATACCCTGCCAAACTCGAGAGGAGCAGCGAGATTCCTGCCACAGCTCAAGAAGAGCCCCGTTTTCCACTCGTCATCTCAAGGTGAGGATCGATTCTCTTGATTCGTCTGGGATGGAATCCCGATGTTCCTGTCAAATCTGAAGGGGAGGACCTTCTCCCCTGAAAACTCGAGAGGACCCCAGTGGGTCGTGCCACAATTCAAAATGACACCGATTTCCCCTTCCGCTCCACTTAAGACCTGATTCCACTGTACCGATTCAAATAGAACCCCCTTTATCAACAACGTCATGAAAGGAGGCATGAATTCCCAGGTGCATCATTGAGAAAAAGCCCCAGGACAGAAATTCAACTCGACAGGAATCTCGCACTCCTTTAACAACTCGAAAAGATAGCGGAGTTCCATGCCTCAACAAGAGACCTGGCATGACTCGTCTGTTGAAACATCATAGGAACACTAAGCTCCATGTCAGAACTGGAGAGGCATCCTGAGGTTAGCCCTTCATCTCCAAATGAGACCCTAGGCCTTTGCACTCACTCGAGAGGCATCCCAAAGGCTACTCAAACCTCAAAAGGATCCAGGTTTCCCAGAGAAAACTTGAGAGGCTCCGTGAGGCACTTGTTGCAACTCGAGGAATCAAAAATATTCCTGTCCCAACTTGAGAAACACTTTGTGGTTACCCCTTTCAATGTGAATTGAAGCCCAACTCCTCTGCAGTGACTCGAGCAGTCTCGAGCTTTCCCTCGTAACTTACTTCCCTGACGCAATACGAGAGTCTCCCTGAGTTCCCCATAGTAACTCAAATGGAAAGCCAAAATTCTCTCCTTAACTCGCCAAAAGACACGAGATGCCCAAGGCAACGAAACATGAAGCCGTTTTATTCCTGCAGCGCCTGGAGAGCAATCCCGAGTTCTCTCTCAAGATTCGATAGGAGGCTTGAATCCATATTTACAACTCAAGGGGTTCCCAAAATACCCGTCTTCAATCGAGAGAAGCCCCGAGTTTCTGTGCACACCTCTAGAATAGCTCTGTATTTCTGTATTCCCCACCTCCTCACGATATGTGCATTCATCCTTGATTAAACTCACGAGGTGTCCTTACTTCTTCTCCCATCACAATAGGAGGCCCCTGTCTCCTATTGAAACTTGAGGTCTCTCCCGTGGATCCTGTTCCAGGAATAAAGGACTCTGAGTTCTTCCTCCAACCGAGGTAGGTCCTAATGTCCTTGCACAGCTCAAATGGAACACCGAGTATCCCTTCACAACATGATGGGAGACCTTACATCCATGCTGAGACTAGAGAAAATGCCCTATTGAACCGCCAGTGCAGGAACCGAGGACTGACTCCTCTTTTACAACTCCATGAGAGAGCAGATTCCATGCCTCAAATTGAGACTAGGCTGACTCCCTGGAAGAACCTACATAGTAACCCCTAGATCCCTGTTGCCACTGGAGAGGAACACAGAGTTGACCGACTCAAGGCTAGATGTGGCCTTATTCCTCTGCCGTGCCTTGGCAGGAATCCCAAAATTCCCAATCCAGCAGGAAAGGAGACCTGACATCCTTGGGGCAATATGAGCATGTTCCTGAGGTCCAAATCGCAACTCAAGAGAAACCCCGAGCTTCCCGCGGCAACACGAGGAAAACCACAAGATTCTCCCCTCGATGCGAGATGAGGAAATTTTCCCCTGCAGAATCTCAAGAGAATTCCCACAATGCCGCCTGAAACTCGAACAGGTACTTGACACCATTTATGCGACTAAAAATGTTCCAATATATAGCCGTCCCCAATGGAGAGGAGCACCCAATTTAAGGACTCAACTCTAGATGAGGCCCTATTCCTCTGCCGAGCTGAGAGAGGAATCCTGTCATTCCCCTTCCAACACGAGAGGAGACCTGACTTCCCTGGGACAACAGGAGCGAGTTCCTGAGGTCCCAATCGCTACTCGAGAGGGACCACAAGCTTCTTGCTGCAATTCGAGAAAAACCACAAGATTCTCCCCTCAAGGCAAGATGAGGAACATTTCTGCTGCAGATTCTCAAGAGAAATCCCTCATTCCCTCTGGAAAATTGAAAGGTTACGTACATCCTTTATGCGACTCAAAACTACACTGCCAAACCCATCCCCACACGAGAAGAACACACAGGTACCTGCCATAACTGACAAAGTGCCCCATTTTCAAGTTCTCTTTTCCAGATGAGAGTCGATTTCCCCTGCTTTCTCTGCAATGGATTCCAGGCTTTCCCGTCACACATTATGAGGAGGCTGGTATCACCTTGACACTCGGGAGGATCCCCGGGGTTTCAAAACACAATTCAAAAAGGTACCAATGTCCCCAACCACTCGTGAAATTTTCTGATTCCACTGAATCGTTTCCAATCTATCCTTGAGTATCAACTCACAAAGCGAGGGGAGACCTCACTGCCCGAGCATTCTCGATACAATCTCCAGGTAGAAATTAAACTCGACTGTGGCCTAACACCCCTTTTACAACTAGAGAGTCATGCCAAGTTCCATGTGTGAACATGAGACGAGGCCTGACTCCCCAGGTGAATTTTGAGAGCAACCACGAGAACCCTGTTTATACTGCGAGAATCATTAGTTGACGGACTCGAATCTAGATGCCGACATGTTTCTCTGCAGCAACTCCAAAGGAATCCCGAGGTTCCCCTTGCAAAATGAAAGGCTTTCTCTCTTCCCAGAGACAAAACGGGAGGCTCCCCGATATTCCCGTCATTACTAGAGAGGACGCAGCAACTAGAGAAAAACATCGAGATTCCTCCTTCAAAGCCAGAAGAGACCCTTTTTTTCCTGCATCGCCTAGACAGAAGTCCCGAGTTCCTTCTTAAATTCGATATGCGGCTTGAATTCCATGATGCAACTCAAGGGTTGTCCAGAGATACCCTTCTGGATGAGAGAAGAACTTCGAATTTCCTGACATAATTTAATAGGAGCCCCGTGATCACACCTCACCTGATCATAATGGGCCATTCCACTTTCAACTGAAGAGCAATTCTAACTTCCTCTAGCAACACTACAAGAGTCCTGTCACTTCTATTTACACTCGCGGGCAGCCCAGTGGATTCTGCAGCAATGTCCAAGGACTCCGAGTTCACACTCAACTATAGATGAGTCATGTTGTGCTTAACCCAGCTCCAATGAAATACAGAATGAAATACCTCCCAACATGATCGTAGGCATGAATTCCCCACTGAGGCTTTCAAAAAAGCTGAAATTTCCCGCTTGAGCAGTCAGCAGGCCTGACATCCATTTTACAACTAGGGGGGAATGCAGAGTTCCATCTTCAACAAAACTAGGCCTGACTTCCCAGTGGAACCTCCATAGCAACTCCAAGATCACTGTGGCCACTGGAGATGAAACCTGAGTTTACCGACTCAAGTCTAAATGTGGTCCTCATACCCTGCAGCGCCTGGAGAGGAATCCCGAGGTCTACTTTCAACACTAAACGAGACATGAATTCTCTGAGGCAACACTAGCGAGTCACAGAGTTCCATGTCGTAACTCGAGAAGACCTCCAAACTTCAAGCCGAACTCGTGAAAAACTATGAAATTCTCCCCTCCACGCTACAGGACGGCCCTTTCCGCTGCAGCGGCTCAAAAGAAATCCCACATTCCCTCTTCAAACTCGAAAGAATACTCAGCACCCTATACACAACTCCAGAAGTTGCCTGAGATACCCGGCCAAACTCGAGAGGAGCAGCGAGGTTCCTGCCACAGCTCAAGAAGAGCCCCGTTTTCCACTTGTCATCTCAAGTTGAGGATCGATTCCCTTTATTTGTCTGGGATGGAGTCATGACGTTCCCGTTGAATCTGAAGGGGAGGACGTTCTCCCCTTTAAACTCGAGAGGACCCCAGTGGGTCATGCCACAATTCAAAATGACACTGCTTTCCCCTTTTGCTCGACTTAAGACCTGATTCTACCCTACCCATTCAAAGAGAACCCCCGGGATCAACTAATACCACGAAGGGAGACCTGACTTCCCAGGAGAAACATTGAGAAATAGCCCCAGGACAGAAATTCAACTCAACAGGAATCTCGCACTCCTTTAACAACTCGAGAAGATAGCGAAGTTCAATGCCTCAACAAGAGATGTGGCATGACTCCCCTATTGAAACTTCATAGGAACACTGAGATCCATGTCAGAACTGGAGAGGCAACCTGAGGTTAGCACATCAACTCCACATGAGACCCTAGGCCTTTGAATTCACTCAAGAAGCATCCAAAAGGCTACTCACACCTCAAAAGCATTCCGGATATCCCAAGACAACTTGAGAGGCTCCCTTAGGCACCTGTTGCAACTCGAGGAATCCTAAAGATTCCAGCCCCAATTTGAGAAACATTTTGTGATTACCCCTTTCAATGCCAATTGAAGCCCGACTCCTCTGCAGTGACTCGAGCAATCTCGAGCTTTCCCTCGTAACTTCCTTCCATGACGCAACATGAGAGTATCCCTGAGTTCCCCGTCGTAACTCGAAAGGAAAGCCACATTTCCCTCCGCAATTCGCCATAAGCCATGAGATGCCCAAGGCAACGAAATATGAGGCCATTTTTTTCCTGCAGCGCCGGGAGAGAGATCCCGAGTTCTCTCAAGATTGGATGGGAGGCTTCAATCCATATTTACAACTCAAAGGGCTCCCACAACACTCGTCTTCAATCGAGAGAAGCCCCGAGTTTCTGTGCACACCTCTAGAAGAAATCCGTATTCCCCACCTCCTCAAGATATGTGCGTTCAATCTCTGCTTCAACTCATGACGAATCCTTCATTCTTCTCCCACCACAAGTGGAGGCCTCTGTCTCCTATTGAAACTCGAGTTTTCTCCCGTGTATACTGCTGCAAGGATAAAGGACTCTGAGTTCCTCCTCCAACCGAGGTAGGTCCTGATGTCCTTGCACAGCTCCAATGTAACACCGAGTATCCCCTCACAACATGATGAGAGACCTGACACCCATGCTGAGACTATAGAAAATGCCCCATTGAACTGCCAGAGCAGGAACCGAGTACTGACTCAGCTTTTACATCTTTTTCTCGATGAGAAAGCAGAATTCCATGCATCATCGAGACGAGGCTGAGTCTCCAGCAGAACCTACATCGTTACCCCGAGATCCCTGTCGCCACTGGAGAGGAATACACAGTTGACCGACGCAAGATTAGATGTGGCCCTATTCCTCTGCCGCACCTCAAGAGGAATCCCAAAGTTCCTCTTCCAACAGGAAAGGAAACCTGACATCCCTGGGGCAACACGAGCGAGTTCCTGAGGTCCAAGTCGCTACTCGAGAAAATCCCCAAGCTTCATGCCTCAACGCGAGAAAAACCACAAGTTTCTCCCCTCTATACGGGATGAGGAATTTTTCGCTGCAGAGTCTCAAGATAAATCCCACATTTCCGCTTGAAACTGGAACATGTACTTAAAAACCTTTATGCAACTCAAAAAGTTTCCTGTATAATCGTCCCCACTGGATAGGAGCACCCAATATAAGAACTCAACTCTAGATGAGTCCCTATTCCTCTGCCGCGCCTCAAGATAAATCCCGACGTTCCCCTTGCAACACAAGAGGAGACCTGACTTCCCTGGGACAACATGAGTGAGTTCCTGAAGTCCCAATCGCTAGTCGAGAGGGACCCCAAGCTTCCTGCTGCAATTTGAGAAAAAGCACAAGATTCTCCCCTCAAGGCGAGATGAGGAACATTTCCGCTGCAGATTCTCAAGAGAAATCATCCATTTCCTCTGGAAACTCGAAAGGTTACTTACCATTCTTTATGCGACTCAAAACTACATCGCCATACCCGGCCCCACTCGAGAGGAACACCCAGTTGCCTGCCACAACTGACAAAGTGCCCCGTTTGTCAGTCCTCCTTTCCAGATAAGAGTCGATTCCCCTGCTTTGTCTGCAATGGAATCAGAACTTTCCCGTCGCACATTATGAGGACTCTTGTATCACCTTGAAAATCGGTTGGATCTTTGGGGTTCAAAGCACAATTCAAAAGGTACTGATGTCCTCAAGCACTCGTGATATTGTCTGATTTCACTGCACCGATTCCAATCTATCCTCGAGTATCAACTCACAAGGCGAGGGGAGACCTGACTGCCCGAGCATTCTCGATACAATCTCCAGGTAGAGATTCAACTCGACTGTGGCCTAACACCCCTTTTACAACTAGAGAATAATGCAGAGTTCCATGTCTGAACAGGAGACGAGGCTTGAATCCCCAGGTGAATTTTGAGAGCAACCATGAGAACCCTGTTTATACTGCGAGAAGCATTAATTGACGGACTCGAATCTAGATGCCAACATGTTTCTCTGCAGCGACTCCAAAGGAATCCCGAGGTTCCCCTTGCAAAATGAAAGGCTTTCTCTCTTCCCAGAGACAAAACGGGAGGCTCCCTGATATTCCCTTGGTTACTCGAGAGGACGCAGCAACTCGAGAAAAACATCGAGATTCCTCCTTCAAAGCCAGAAGAGACCCCTTTTTTCCTGCATCACCTAGACAGAAGTCCTGAGTTCCTTCTTAAATTCGATATGCGGCTTGAATTCCATGATGCAACTCAAGTGTTGTCCAGAGATACCCGTCTGGATGAGAGAAGAACTCCGAATTTCCTGACACAATTTAATAGGAGCCCCGTGATCACACCTCACCTGATCATAATGGGCCATTCCACTTTCAACTGAAGAGGAATCCCATTGTCCCCTAGAACACTAGATGAGTCCTCTCACGTCTACTGACACTCATGAGCAACCCTGCAGATTCTGCAGCAAGGTCCAAGGACGCCGAGTTCACACTCAACTATAGATGAGTCGTGTTGTGCTTAATCCAGCTCCAATGGAATACGGAGTATCACCTCCCAATATGATCGCAGGCATGAATCTCCCGCTGAGCCTCTTGAAAAATCCAAAACTTTAAGCTAGAGCAGACAGCAGACATGACATCCCTTTTATAACTCGGGGGGAAAGCAGAGTTCCAACTTCAACAAAGACTAGGCCTGACTTCCCAGTGGAACCTCCATAGTAACCCCAAGATCCTTGTGGCCACAGGAGAGGAACACTGAGTTAACCGACTCAAGTCTAAATGTGGTCCAAATGCCCTGCAGCGCATCGAAAGGAATCCGGAGTTTCTACTTTCAACACCAAAGAAGACCTGACTTCCCTGAGGCAACACCAGCGAGTCCCAGAGGTCCAAGTCGTAACTCGAAAAGACCTCCAAGCTTCAAGCCGCAACACGAGAAAAACCATGAAATTCTCCTCTCCACGCTACAGGATGCCCTTTTCCACTGCAGCGGCTCAAAAGAACCCCACATTCCTTCTTCAAACTCGAAGGAATACTCGGCATCCTATACGCAACTCCAGAAGTTCTCCAGGATACTTGGCCAAACTTGAGAGGAGGAGCGAGGTTCCTGCCACAGGTCAAGAAGAGCCCAGTTTTCCACTCATCATGTCAAGATGAGGACCGATTCCCTTGATTCGTCTGGGATGGAATCCCGATGTTCCCTTCGAATCTGAAGGGGAGGAGGTTCTCACCTTTAAACTCGAGAGGACACTGGTGAGTCATGCCACAATTCAAAATGACACCGCTTTCCCCTTCCACTCGACTTAAGACATGATTCCACAGTACCGATTCAAGTAGAACCCACGGGATCAACTAAAACCATGGAGGGAGGCCTGACTTCCCAGGTACATCATTGAGTAAAAGCCCAAGGACAGAAATTCTACTAGACAGGAATCTTGCACCCCTTTAACAACTCGACAAGATAGCGGAGTTCCATGCCTCAACAAGAGACGTGGCATGACACGCCTGTTGAAACTTCATAGGAACACTGAGATCGATGTCAGAACTGGAGAGGCACCCTGAGTTTAGCGCTTCAACTATAATTGAGACCCTAGTCCTTGAAATCACTCGAGAGGCATCCCAAAGGTCACTCACACCTCAAAAGGATTCCGGACTTACTAGAGACCACTTGAGAGCCTCCGTGAGGCACCTGTTGCAACTCGAGTAATCCGAAAGATTCCTGCCCCATCTCGAGAAAGATTTTGTGGTTCCCCTTTCAATGCAAATTGAAGCCCGACTCCTCTGCAGTGACTCGAGTAATCTCGAGCATTCCCTCGTAACTTACATCCCTGAGTTCCCCGTCGTAATTCGAAAGGAAAGCTAAACTTCCCACCGCAGCTCACCAAAAGCCACGAGATGCCCCAGGTAACGAAACATGAGGCCATTTTTTTCCTGCAGTGCCTGGAGAGCAATCCGAGATCTCTCTAAAGATTCAATAGGAACCTTGAATCCATAATTACAACTCAAGGGCCTCCCAGAATACCCGTCTTCAATCGAGAGAAGTCCCGAGTTATTGTGCACACCTCTAGAAGAGCTCCGTATTCCCCACCTCCTCATGATATGTGCATTCAATCCCTGCTTCAACTCATGAGGAATCCTTCCTTCTTCTCCCACCACAAGAGGAGGCCTCTGTTTCCTATTGAAAGTCGAGTGCTCTCCTGTGGATCCTGCTGCAAGGATAAAGGACTCTGAGTTCCTCCTCCAACCGAGGTAGGTCCTGATGTCCTTGCACAGCTCCAACGGAACACCGAGTATCCCTTCACATGATGGGAGAACTGACACCCATGCTGAGACTATAGAAAATGCCCTATTTAATGACCAGAGCAGGAATCGAGGACTGACTCCTCTTTTACATCTCAATGAGAAAGCGGAATTCCATACCTCAAATGGAGATGAGGCTGACTCCCCAGTAGAAATTACTTAGTAACGCTGAGATCCCTGTTGCCACTGGAGAGGAACTCACAGTTAACCGACTCAAGGCTAGATGTGGCCCTATTCCTCTGCCGCACCTCGAGAGGAATCCCAAATTTCCCCTTCCAACACGAAAGTTGACCTGACATACCTGAGCCAACACTAGCGAGTTCCTGAGGTCCAAGTCGCAACTCGAGAGAAACCCCAAGCTTCCCACTGCAACAGGAGAAAAACAACCAGATTCTCCCCTCAATGTGATATGAGGAACAATTCTGCTGCAGAGTCTCAGCAGATATCCCACATTCCCACTTGAAACTAGAACAGGCACTTGACACCCTTTATGTGACTCAATAAGTTCCCCCATATAGCCGTCCCCACTAGAGAGGAGCAACCAATATAAGGATTCAACTCTAGATGAGGCCCTGTTCCTCTCCCGTGCCCCGAGAGGAATCCTGACCTTCCCCTTCCAACATGAGAGGAGACCTGACTTACCTGAGACAACACGAGCGAGGTCCTGAGGTCCCAATCGATACTCGAGAGGGACCGCAAGGTTCCTGCTTCAATTCGAGAAAAGCCATAAGTTCTCCCCTACGGTGAGATGAGGAACATTTCCGCTGCTGATTCTCAGGAGAAATCCCAAATTCCCTCTGGAAACTCGAAAGGTTACTTACGATCCTTTATGCGACTCAAAACTACACCATCATACCCGGCCCCACTCGAGAGGAACACACAGTTGCCTGCCACAACTGACAAAGTGCCCCGTTTTCTTGTCCTCTTTTCCAGATGAGAGTCGATTCCCCTGCTTTGTCTGCAATAGAATCCGGACTTTCCCGTCGCACATTATGAGGAGGCCGGTATCACCTTGAAACTCGGGAGGATCCTCGGGGTTTCAAAACACAATTAAAAAAGGAACCGATGTCCCCAACCGCTTGTGATATTGTCTGATTCCACTGCACCGATTCCAATCTATCCTCGAGTATCAACTCACAAGGCGAGTGGAGACCTGACTGCCCGAGCATTCTCGATACAATCTCCAGGTAGAGATTCAACTCGACTGTGGCCTAACACCCCTTTTACAACTAGAGAATAATGCGGAGTTTTATGTCAGAACCCGAGACAAGGCCTGTCTCCTCAGGTGAATTTGAGAACAACCACGAGAACACTTTTTTCACTGGAGAGGAATCATGAGTTGACGGACTCGAATTTAGAGGTAGACCTGTTTCTCTGCAGTGACTCCAAAGGAATTCCGAGGTTCCCCTTGCAAATGGAAAGGCTTTCTGTCTTCCCAGAGACAACACGGGAGGCTCCCTGATATTCCCGACGTTACTCGAGAGGATGCAGCAACTCGAGAAAAACATCGAGATTCCTCCTTCAAAGCCAGAAGAGGCCCCTTTTTTCCTGCATCGCTTAGAGCCAAGTCCCAAGTTCCTTCTCAAAATTCAATATGCGACTTAAATTCCTTGATGCAACTCAAGGGTCGCCCAGAGATACGTGTCCTAATGAGAGAAGAACTCCGAATTTCCCACCACAATTTAAGAGGAGCCCCGTGATCACACCTCACCTGATCATAATGGACCATTCTACTTTCAACTGAAGAGGATTCCCGACTTCCCTTAGCAAGACTAGACGAGTCCTCTCACTTGTATTGACACTCGCGGGGAACCACGTGGATTTTGCAACAAGGTCCAAGGACTCCAAGTTCACACTCAACTATAGATGAGTCGTGTTGCACTTAATCCAACTCCAGTCGAATACGGAGTAACACCTCCCAAGATGATCGTAAGCATGAATCTCCCTCTGAAACTTTCGAAAAAGCCGATATTTCCCGCTTGAGCAGACAGCAGGCCTGACATCCGTTTTACAACTCGGGGGGAAAGCTGTTTTCCATCTTCAACAAAGACTAGGCCTGACTTCCCAGTGGAACCGCCATAGCAACCCCAAGATCCTTGTGGCCACTGGAGAGGAACACTGAGTTTACCGACTGAAGTCTAAATGCGGCCCTCATGCCCAGCAGTGCCTCGAAACGCATTCCGAGTTTCTACTTTCAACACGAATGGAGACCTGACTTCCCTGCAGCAACACTAGCGAGTCCCAGAGGTCCACGTCGTAACTCGAGAAGACCTCCAAGCTTCAAGCTGCATCTCGAGAAACACCAAGAAATCACCCCCTCCACGCTCCTTTCCACTGCAATGGCTCAAAAGAATTCCCACATTCCCTCTTCAAACTCGGAAGAATACTCGGCACCCTAAGGGAAACGATAGAAGTTCCCGAGATACCCAGCCAAACTCGAGAGGAGCAGCGAGCTTCCTGGCACAGCTCAAGAAGAGCCCCGTTTTCCACTCGTCATCTCAAGATGAGGACCGATTCCCTTGATTCGTCTGGTATGGAATCCCAATGTTTCATTTGAATCTGAAGGGGAGGACGTTCTCCCCTTTATTTATTTATTTTTTTAAGTACCAAGGATCTTTATTCTTAGGTCTGATATTTAATCTGTGGCTGCAGATAACATGTCACTATTCAGAGAATAAAAGGTTCCATTATCTTTCATTCAAGTCTTCAGCCACAAAGATACACCTTGTTCTCATACAAGATAAGGGTTGGCAGGGGATTGAGGAGGAACACTGAGGATAAAAGCAAACGGGAACAAAACTTTTACAAGCATATCGTCCCAGTTACCGTGAAGGTTACGTTTCAGGTTAGTTTACAAAAGTAGTGACAGAACCATGATTTCAGTGAAAATCAACACATTATATCTTTTAAAAAACCAATTCAAAAATACTAAGTCAGGAAAGCATGCAAAATTCAGAGTATAAAAAAACACAAGGGCTGGCTGCCCCAACAGGTATTTCCCTCAGAAAGAGGGATTTGAAAATGCTGCACAAAACCAAAGGAATTAGAAGCTGAATTAGCAGACCCATTTCCTCAGTTTATATATGAGGCAAGTGGGCAGGCATTAACTGGTAAAGCTTACTCAGCCAGATTAAGAATGTATAAACATCTAATTCCTGGTGCTATCTGCAACTACGTGTATCTAAAATACAAGAAGATAAATATCCAGAACACATCAAACCCACTGATTTAAAGAAAACATTTCAAAGGAGGGGGTGAAGTTGTTATTATAGCATAGCAGCACATTACACATATTTAAGAGATTAAATAAAAGAAATAATCTCTTATTTTAATGCTCATTTTTGATCAACACAAGTTTTCAGCCAACTTTCTGATGCAGAGCAAAACAAGTATATTCTTCAGTTTTCTTCTACACTGTTTTGGGCCTATCTTCCAAAACTGAGCACTGGGTATTTTTAATGTAAGTAATGGGATGTTATTTGTACATTCTAATTACACATTTTAGGAATAAACAAATGCATATTTCAGTAATTCATAGTGTATTTATAAAATGAAAAGCTCTCTATCAAAATACACTTTTCACTGGGAAAAATAAATAAAACAGACAAATGGATCTACACAAAGTAAAAATTAACTTTGGTAGACTTCACTGTGGAGGACAGTCCATAACAAGCTTATTTGCCCTTCCTCCCCCAGAGCCGGTCATCTTCTGAGTTAAGATTTTAAAAATACGCTTTAATTGAGATCATTATGTTGACATTTGTTTCTCATTCCACATCATCTTCAGCCAAGCTCTGAGCACTTACAATTCTCTGACTAATTGTTGGGAGCTTAGTCAGAAGCATCTGGAACACTGGTGGTGGAAGAATTTGTTGCAACACTTGCAGTAACTGCGGTGGCTGTCCACACACAGCAATTGCATTTGTCAGATGGTCCACACCCTTCTCATATTCACCTTGAGCTAGTAATTCTTCATCAAGTTGTATTTCTTCCAGAAAGAATTTCTGAACGGCTTCAGCATCTTTAAGGTCAGGTAACTTGGAAAGCCCAGCTCTCTCCTTGGCAAGCTTCTGTTTCTTTCTTCGTTCTCGCAGCCGGTTCTTGAAGTTGGGGTCACTCTGTCTCTTGCGGTCGAAGTAAATGCAGTAACCGATGAAAAGGGCCCCGCACATGCCGGAGGCGATGGCGCTGTTCCGGCCCACCATCTTCTCTCCACCGAGGAGCCGGGTCGGCTGCGGCGGGGCCCGCAAAAGAGCCATTGACGGTGACGCCTCGGAGCCGAGTGCATGGCGCAGCTCAGATGCCCGCCCCATTCTCCCCTTTAAACTCGAGAGGACTTCGGTGGGTAGTGCCACAATTCAAAATGACAGCGCTTTCCCCTTCCGCTCGACTTAAGACCTGATTCCACTGTATCGATTGAAAGAGAACCCCCGGGATCAACTAACACCACGAAGGGAGGCCTGACTCCCCAGGTGCATCACTGAGAAAAAGCCCCAGGACAGAAATTCTACTCCACAGGAATCTCGTACCCCTTTAACACCTCAAAAAGTTAGCAGAGTTCCATGCCTCAACAAGAGACCTGGCATGACTCCCCTGTTGAAACTGCGTAGGAACACTGAGATCCATGTCAGAACTGGAGAGGCACCCTGAGGTTAGCGATTCAACTCCAGATGAGACCCTAGGCATTTGCACTCACTCGAGAGGCAGCCCAAAGTCTACTCACACCTGAAAATGATTCCGGACATCCCAGAGACAATTTGAGAGGCTCCGTGAGGCACCTGTTGCAACTCGAGGAATTCAAAAGATTCCTGCCCCAACTCTAGAAACACTTTGTGGTTACCCATTTCAATTCGAATTGAAGCCCGACTCCTCTGCAGTGACTCGATCAATCTCGAGCTTCCCCTCGTAACTTTCTTTCCTGATGCAACACGAGAGTCTTCCTGAATTCTTCGTCGTAACTGGAAAGGAGCCAGACTTCCCTCCTAAACTCGACAAAAGCCACGAGATGACCAAGGCAACGAAACATGAGGCCATGTTTTACCTGGAGCATCTGTAGAGCAATCTTGAGTTCTCTCTCAAGATTCGATAGGAGGCTTGTATCCATATTTACAACTCAGTGGGCTCCCAGAATACCCGTCTAAATCGAGAGAAGCTCCGAGTTTCTGTGCACACCTCTAGAAGAGTTCCGTATTCCCCAGCTCCTCATGATATGTATGTTCAATCCCTGTTTCAACTGATGAGGAATCTTTCCTTCTTCTCCCACCACAAGAGGAGGCCTCTGTCTCCTACTGAAACTCTCCCAAGGATCCTGCTGCAAGGATATAGGACTCTGAGTTCCTCCTTCAACCGAGGTAGGTCCTGATGTCCTTGTACAGGTCCAATGGAACACTAGTATCCCTTCACACCATGATGGGAGATCTGACACTCACGCTGAGACTATAGAAAATGCTTTTTTGAACCGCCAGAGCAGGAACCGGGGACTGACTCTTCTTTTACAACTCGATGAGAAAGCAGAATTCCATTCCTCAGATGGAGACGAGGCTGACTCCGCAGTAGAACCTACATAATAACCCCGAGATCACTGTCACCACTGGAGATGAACACACAGTTGACCGACTCAAGGCTAGATGTGACCCTATTCCTCTGCCGTGCCTCGAGAGAAATCCCAAAGTTCCCCTTCCAACAGGAAAGGAGACCTGACATCCCTGGGGAACACAAGTGAGTTCCTGAGGTCCAAGTCACAACTCGAGAGAAACCCCAAGCTTCCCACAACAACGCGAGAAAAAACACAAGATTCTCCTCTCGATGCAAGATGAGGAAAATTTCCGCTTCAGAGTCTCAGGAGAAATCCCACATTCCTGTTTGAAACTCGAACGGGTCCTTGACACACTTTATGCGACACAGAAAGTTCCCTGACATAGCCGTCCCCACTGGAGAGGAGCACCCAATATAAGGACTCAACTCTAGATGAGGCCCTATTCCTCTACGGCACCTCGAGAGGAATCCCGAAGTTCCCCTTCCAACACGAGAGGAGACCTGATTTCCCTTGGACAACACGAACGTTTTCCTGAGGTCCCAATGGCTACTCGAGAGGAACCGCAAGCTTCCTGCTGCAATTCAAGTAAAACCACAAGATTTTCCCCTCAAGGCGAGATGAGAAATATTTCCGCTGCTGATTTTCAGGAGAAATCCCACATTCCCTCTGGAAACTCGAAAGGTGACTTACCATCCTTTATGCGATTCAAAACTACACCATCATACCTGGGCCCACTGAAGAGGAACACCCATTTGCCTGCCACAAGTGAAAAAGTGCCCCGTTTTCCAGTCCTCTTTTCCACATGAGAGTCGATTCCCCTGCTTTGTCTGCAATAGAATCCGGACTTTCCCGTCGCACATTATGAGGAGGCCGGTATCACCTTGAAACTCGGGAGGATCCTCGGGGTTTCAAAACACAATTAAAAAAGGAACCGATGTCCCCAACCGCTTGTGATATTGTCTGATTCCACTGCACCGATTCCAATCTATCCTCGAGTATCAACTCACAAGGTGAGTGGAGACCTGACTGCCTGAGCATTCTCGATACAATCTCCAGGTAGAAATTCAACTCGACTGTGGCCTAACACCCCTTTTACAACTAGAGAATAATGCGGAGTTTTATGTCAGAACCCAAGAGGAGGCCTGTCTCCCCTGGTGAATTTTGAGAGCAACCACGAGAACCTTGTTTCCACTGGAGAGGAATCATGAGTTGATGGACTCGAATCTAGATGCAGACCCGTTTCTCTGCAGTGACTCCAAAGGAATCCCTATGTTCCCCTTGCAAATGGAAAGGCTTTCTGTCTTCCCAGAGACAACATGGGAGGTTCCCTGATATTCCCGTGGTTACTCGAGAGGATGCAGCAACTTGAGAAAAATATCGAGATTCCTCCTTCAAACCAGAAGAGGCCCTTTTTTTTCCTGCATCGCCTAGACCCAAGTCCCGAGTTCCTTCTAAAAATTCGATATGCAGCTTGAATTCCTTGATGCAACTCAAGGGTCGCCCAGAGATAACCATCCCGATGAGAGAAGAACTCCAAATTTCCCACCACAATTTAAGAGGAGCCCGGTGATCACACCTCACCTGATCATAATGGACCATTCTACTTTCAACTGAAGAGGAATCCCGACTTCCCCTAGCAACACTAGACGAATCCTGTCACTTGTATTGACACTCGTGGGCCACCACATGGATTTTGCAACAAGGTACAAGGACTCCAAGTTCACACTCAACTACAGATGATTCCTGTTGTGCTTAATCCAGCTCCAGTGGAATACGGAGTATCACCTCCCAACATGATCGTAGACATGAATCCCCCGCTGAGACTCTCGAAAAAGCCAAAATTTCCCGCTTGAGCAGACAGTAGGTCTGACATCCCTTTCACAACTTGGGGGGAAAGCAGAGTTCCATATTTTTATAATAGGTTCCAGTTTCATCCACCTCATTAGAACTGATTCAGATGCATTCTTTTTAATGACTGAGTAATATTCCATTGTGTATATGTACCACAGCTTTCTTATCCATTTATCTGCAGATGGACATCTAGGTTGCTTCCATGTCCTGGCTATTATAAACAGTGCTGCAATGAACATTGGAGTACATGTGTCTCTTTCAATTCTGGTTTCCTCGGTGTGTATGCCCAGGAGTGGGATTGCTGGATCATATGACAGTTCTATTTCCAGGATTTTGAGGATTCTCCACACTGTTCTCCATTGTGGCTGTACTAGTTTCCATTTCCACCAACAGTGTAAGAGGGTTCCCTTCTCTCCACACCCTCTCCAGCATTTATTGCATGTAAACTTTTGGATAGCAGCCATTCTGACTGGTGTGAAATGGTGTTTCATTGTGGTTTGGAGAGTTCCATCTTCAACAAAGACTAGGCCTGACTTCCCAGTGGAACCGCCATAGCAACCCCAAGATCCTTGTGTCCACTGGAGAGGAACACTGAGTTTACTGACTCAAGTCTAAATGTGGCCCTCATGCCCAGCAGCACCTCGAAACGCATTCCGAGGTTCTAATTTCAACACGAATGGACACATGACTTCCCTGAGGCAACACTAGCGAGTCCCAGAGGTCCATATCGTAACTCGAGAAGACCTCCAAGCTTCAAGCTGCAACTCGAGAAATACCATGAAATTCTCCCCTCCCCGCTACAGGACGCCCCTTTGCGCTGCAGCAGCTCAAAAGAAATCCCACATTCCCTCTTCAAACTCGAAAGAATACTCAACACCCTATACACAACTCCAGAAGTTCCCCGAGATACCCGGGCAAACTCGAGAGGAGCAGCGAGGTTCCTGCCACAGCTCAAGAAGATCCCCGTTTTCCACTCGTCATCTCGAGATGAGGATCGATTCCCTTGATTTGTCTGGGATGGAATCCCGATGTTCCTGTCAAATCTGAAGGGGAGGACGTTCTCCCCTTTAAACTCGAAAGGACCCCGGTGGGTCGTGCCACAATTCAAAATGACACCATTTCCCCTTCCGCTCGACTTAAGACCTGATTCCAATGTACTGATGCAAAGAGAACCCCCGGGATCAACTAACACCACGAAGGGAGGCCTGACTTCCCAGGTGCATCATTGAGAAAGAACCCCAGGACAGAAATTCAGCTCAACAGGAATCTCGCACCCCTTTAACAACTCGAAAAGATATCGGAGTTCCATGCCTCAACAAGTGATCTGGCATGACTCCCCTGTTGAAACTTCATAATAACACTGAGATCCATGTCAGAACTGGAGAGGCACCCTGAGGTTAGCGCTTCCACTCCATATGAGACCCTAGGCCTTTGCACTCACTCGAGAGGCATCCCAACGTCAAATCACACCTCAAAAGGATTCCGGACTTCCCCGAGACCAGTTGAGAAGCTCCGTAAGGCACCTGTTGCAACTCGAGGAATCTGAAATATTCCTGCCCCAACTCGAGAAACACTTTGTTGTTAACCCTTTCAATGCAAATTGATGCCTAACTCCTCTGCAGTGACTCAAGCAATCTCAACCTTTCCCTCGTAACTTACTTCCCTGATGCAACACAAGAGTCTCCCTGAATTCCCAGTCGTTACTCAAAAGGAGCCACACTTCTCTCCTCAACTCGACAAAAGCCACGAGATGCCCAAGGCAACGAAACTTGAGGCCATTTATTTCCTGCAGCATCTGGAGAGCAATCCCGTAGTCTCTCTCAAGATTCGATAGGAGGCATGAATCCATATTTACAACTCAAGGGGCTCCCAGAATACCCGTCTTCAACAGAGAGAAGGCCCGTGTTTCTGTGCACACCTCTAGAAGAGTTCCATATTCCCTACCTCCTCACGATTTGTGCGTTCAATCCCTGCTTCAACTGATGAGGAATCCTTCCTTCTTCTCCCATCACAAGAGGAGGCCTCTGTCTCCTATTGAAACGCGAGTGCTTTCCAGAGGATCCTGCTGAAAGGATAAAGGACTCTGCATTCCTCCTCGAAACGAAGTATTTCCTGATGTCCTTTCACAGCTCCAATGGAACACCGAGGATCCCTTCACAACATGAAGGGAGACCTGACACCCATGCTGAGACTATAGAAAATGCCCTATTGAACTGCCAGAGCAGGAACCGAGGACTGACTCCTCTTTTACAACTCGATGAGAAAGCAGAATTCCGTACCTCAAATTGAGACGAGGCTGACTCCCCAGTAGAACCTACATAGTAACCCCGAGATCCCTTTCGCCACTGGAGAGGAACACACAGTTGACCGACTCAAGGCTAGATGTGGCCCTATTCCGCTGCCATGCCTCGAGAGGAATCCCGACGTTCCCCTTTCAACACGAGAGGAGACCTGACTTCCCTGGGACAACAGGAGCGAGTTCCTCATGTCCCAATCGCTAATAGAGAGGGTCCACAAGCTTCCTGCTGCAATTCGAGAAAAACAAAAAAATTATCCCCTCAAGGCGAGATGAGGAACTTTTCCGCTGAAGTTTCTCAGGAGAAATCCCACATTCCCTCTGGAAACTTGAAAGGTTACTTACGATCCTTTATGAGACTCAAAACTACACCATATTTCCCGGCCCCAGTCGAGAGGAACACCCAGTTGCCTGCCACAACTGACAAAGTGCCCCGTTTCCCAGTCCTCTTTTCCAGATGAGAGTTGATTCCCCTGCTTTGTCTGCAATAGAATCCGGACTTTCCCGTCGCACATTATGAGGAGGCTGGTATCAACTTGAAACTCGGGAGGATCCCCGGGGTTTCAAATCACAATTCAAAAAGGTACTGATGAACCCCACCACTTGTGATATTGTCTGATTCCACTGCCCCGATTCCAATCTATCCTCGGGTATGAACTCACAAGGCGAGTGGAGACCTGACTGCCTGAGCATTCTCGATACAATCTCCAGGTAGAGATTCAACTCGACTGTGGCCTAACACCCCTTTTACAACTAGAGAATAATGCGGAGTTTTATGTCAGAACCTGAGACGAGGCCTGACTCCCCAGGTGAATTTTGAGAGCAACTACGAGAACCCTGTTTCCACTGGAGAGGAATCATGAGTTGACGGACTCGAATCTAGATGCAGACCTGTTTCTCTGCAGTGACTCCAAAGGAATTCCGAGGTTCCCCTTGCAAATGGAAAGGCTTTCTGTCTTCCCAGAGACAACACGGAAGGCTCCCTGATATTACCGACGTTACTCGAGAGGATGCAGCAACTCGAGAAAAACATCGAGATTCCTCTTTCAAAGCCAGAAGAGGCCCTTTTTTTCCAGCAGCGCCTAGACCCAAGTCCCGAGTTCCTTCTAAAAATTCAATATGCGGCTTAAATTCCTTGATGCAACTCAAGGGTCGCCCAGAGATGCCTGTCCCAATGAGAGAAGAACTCCGAATTTCCCACCACAATTTAAGAGGAGCCCCGTGATCACACCTCACCTGATCATAATGGACCATTCTACTTTCAACTGAAGAGGAATCCCGACTTCCCCTAGCAAGACTAGACGAGTCCTGTCACTTATATTGACACTTGCGGGCAACTGCGTGAATTCTGCAACAAGGTCGAAGGAATCCGAAATCACACTTAACTATAGATGAGTCATATCTGAATGGTCTAGTGGTTTTCCCTACTTTCTTCAATTTAAGTCTGAATTTGGCAATAGGGAGTTCATGATCTGAGCCACAGTCAGCTCCTGGTCTTGTTTTTGCTAACTGTATACAGCTTCTCCATCTTTGGCTGCAAAGAATATAATCAATCTGATTTCGGTGTTGACCATTTTGTGATGTCCATGTGTACAGTCTTCTCTTGTGTTGTTTTTGCTATGACCAGTGCGTTCTCTTGACAAAACGCTATTTGCCTTTGCCCTGCTTCATTCCGTGCTCCAAGGCCAAATTTGCCTGTTACTCCAGGTGTTTCTTGACTTCCTACTTTTGCATTCCAGTCCCCTATAATGAAAAGGATATCTTTTTTTGGGTGTTAGTTCTAAAAGTTCTTGTAGGTCTTCATAGAACCGTCCCACTTCAGATTCTTCAGCGTTTGAGGTAGGGGCATAGGCCTGGATTACTGTAATATTGAATGGTTTGCCTTGGAAACGAACAGAAATCATTCTGTCGATTTTAAGATTGCATCCAAGGACTGCATTTCGGACTCTTTTTTTGACCATGATGGCTACTCCATTTCTTCTAAGGGATTCCTGCCCACAGTAGTAGATATAATGGTCATCTGAGTTAAATTCACCCATTCCAGTCCATTTTAGTTCACTGATTCCTAGAATGCCTATCGTCACTCTTGCCATCTCCTGTTTGACCACTTCCAATTTCCTTGATTCATGGACCTAAGATTCCAGGTTCCTATGCAATATTGCTCTTTACAGCACAGGACTTTGCTTCTATCACCAGTCACATCTACTTTTGCTCCATCCCTTCATTTCTTCTACAGTTATTTCTCCACTGATCTCCAGTAGCATACTGGGCACCTACCGACCTGGGGAATCCCTCATTCCATATCCGATTATTTTGCCCTTTGATACTGTTATGGGGTTCTCAAGGATAGTATACTGACGTGGTTTGCAATTCCCTTCTCCAGTGGACCACATTCGGCTGTGGTCCATGTGATCAGATCGACTAGTTTCCTGTGATTATGATTTTAATGTGTCTGCCCTCTGACGTCCCCTCACAATACCTACCGTCGTATTTGGGTTTCTCTTACCTTGGGCGTGGGATATCTCTTCACAGCTGCTACAAGAAAGCGCAGCCACTGCACCTTACCTTGGATGAGGGGTATCTCCTCAAGGCCACCCCACCTGACCTGGAACTTGGAGTAGCTCCTCTTGGCCCTCCTGCGCCCGTGCAGCCACCGCCTATTGGACGTAGGGTAGCTCCTTTCGGCCTCTGGCCCTGGCTTCAGGAGTGGGGTAGCTCCTCACGGCCCCGCCTCTTTGCATGGTTGGTTGTGCCGGGGCCGGCGTCTCTCACGTCTGCGCTGCCTCAAATCCCTTGTGATTATACAGTGGAAGTGAGAAATAGATTTAAGGGACTAGATCTGATAGATAGATTGCCTGATGAACTCTGGACGGAGGTTCGTGACATTGTACAGGAGACAGGGACCAAGACCATCCCCATGGAAAAGAAATGCAAAAAAGCAAAATGGCTGTTGGAGGAGGCCTTACAAATAGCTGTGAAAAAAGAGAAGCGAAAAGCAAAGGAGAAAAGGAAAGATATAAGCATCTGAATGCAGAGTTCCAAAGAATAGCAAGGAGAGAAAAGAAAGCCTTCCTCAGGGATCAATGCAAAGAAATAGAGAAAAACAACAGAATAGGAAAAACAAGCGATCTCTTCAAGAAAATTAGAGATTCCAAGGGAACATTTCATGCAAAGATGGGCTCGATTAAGGACAGAAATGGTATGGACCTAACAGAAGCAAAAGATATTAAGAAGAGGTGGCAAGAATACAAAGAAGAACTGTACAAAAACTATCTTCACGACCAAGATAGTCACGATAACGTGATCACTGACCTAGAGCCAGACATCTTGGAATGTGAAGTCAAGTGGGCCGTAGAAAGCATCACTACGAACAAAGCTGGTGGAGGTGATGGAATTCCAGTTGAGCTATTTCAAATCTTGAAAGATGATGCTGTGAAAGTGCTGCACTCAATATGCCAGAACATTTGGAAAACTCAGCAGTGGCCACAGGACTGGAAGAGGTCAGTCTTCATTCCAATCCCAAAGAAAGGGAATGCCAAAGAATGCTCAAACTACCGCACAATTGCACTCATCTCACACGCAAGTAAAGTCATGCTCAAAATTCTCCAAGCCAGGCTTCAGCAATATGTGAACCGTGAACTCCCAGATGTTCAAGCACGTTTTAGAAAAGGCAGAGGCACCAGAGATCAAATTGCCAACATCCGCTGGATCATGGTGAAAGCAAGAGAGTTCCAGAAAAACATCTATTTCTGCTTCATTGACTATGCCAAAGCCTTTGACTGTGTGGATCACAATAAACTGTGGAAAATTCTGAAAGAGATGGGAATCCCAAACCACCTGACCTGCCTCTTGAGAAACCTGCATGCAGGTCAGGAAGCAACAGTCAGAACTGTACATGGAACAACAGACTGGTTCAAAATAGGAAAAGGAGTACGTCAAGGCTGTATATTGTCACCTTGTTTATTTAACTTCTATGCAGAGTACATCATGAGGATCGCTGGGCTGGAAGAAGCACAAGCTGGAATCAAGATTGCTGGGAGAAATATCAATAACCTCAGATATGCAGACGACACTACCCTTATGGCAAAAAGTGAAGAGGAACTCAAAAGCCTCTTGATGAAAGTGAAAGAGGAGAGTGGAGAGTGAAAAGTTGGCTTGAAGCTCAACATTCAGAAAACAAAGATAATGTCATCTGTTCCCATCACTTCACGGGAAATAGATGGAAAAACAGTGGAAACAGTGTCAGACTTTATTTTTTCGGGCTTCAAAATCACTGCGAATGCTGATTGCAACCATGAAATTAAAAGCCGCTTACTCTTTGGAAGGAAAGTTGTGACCAACCTTGATAGTATATTAAAAAGCAGAGACATTACTTTTCCAACAAGGGTCCATCTAGTCAAGGCTATGGCTTTTCCCGTCGCCCTGTATGGATGTGAGAGTTGGACTGTAAAGAAAGCTGATCATCGAAGAATTGATGCTTTTGAACTGTGGTGTTGGAGAAGACACTTGAGAGTCCCTTGAGAGTCCCTTGGACAGAAAGGAGATCCAACCAGTCCATTCTAAAGGAGATCAATCCTAGGTGTTCATTGGAAGGACTGATGCTAAAGCTGAAACAGCAATACTTTGGCCCCCTCATGCGTCGGGTTGGCTCACTGGAAAAGACTCTGATGCTGTGAGGGATTGGGGGCGGGAAGAGAAGGGGAAGACAGAGAATGAGATTGCTGGATGGCATCACCGACTCTGTGGACATGAGTTTGAGTGAACTCCGCCTGTTGGTGATGGACAGGGAGGCATGGCGTGCTATGATTCATGGGGTCACGGAGATTCAGACACGACTGAGCGACTTAACTGAACTGAACTGATAGATGAGTCATGGCATAGAGTGTATCACATCCCAACGTGATCATAGGCATGAATCCCCCTCTGATCCTCTCGAAAAGGCCAAAATTTCCTGCTTGGGCAGTCAGCAGGCCTGACATTCGTTTTACAACTCAGGTGGAAAGCAGAATTCCATCTTCAACAAAGATTACGCCTGACTTCCCAGTGGAACCTCCATAGCAACTCCAAGATCCCTGTGGCCACTGGAGAGGAGCACTGAGTTTACTGACTCAAGTCTAAATGCGGACCTCATGCCCAGGAACCCCTCGAAACGCATTCCGAGGTACTACTTTCAACTCGAATGGAGACCTGACTTCCCTGAGGCAATACTAGCGAGTCTCAGAGGTCCACGTCATAACTCAAGAAGACCTCCAACCTTCAAGTCGCATCTCGAGAAAAACCATGAAATTCTCCCCTCCATGCTACAGGACGCCCCTTTCTGTTACAGCGGCTCAAAAGAAATCCCACATTTCCTCTTCAAACTCGAAAGAATACTCGGCACCCTATACACAACTCCAAAAGTTCCCCGAGATACCCAGCAAAACTCGTGAGGAGGAGCGAGATTCCTGCCACAGCTCAAGAAGAACCCCGTTTTCCACTCTTCATCTCAAGATGAGGATCCATTCCATTGATTCGTCTGGGATGGAATCCCCATGTTCCCGTCCAATCTGAAGGGGAGGACTTTCTCCCCTTTAAACTCGAGCGGACCCCGGTGGGTCGTGCACATTTCAAATTGATACCGATTTCCCTTTCTGCCCGACTAAAGACCTGATTCCACTGCACCGATTCAAATAGAAACCCAGGGATCAAGTAAAACCACGAAGGGAGGCCTGAATTCCCAGTTGCATCATTGAGAAAAAGCCCCAGGACAGAAATTCAACTCGACAGGAATCTCACACCCTTTTATCACCTCGAAAAGATAGCGGAGTTCCATGCCTCAACAAGAGACCTGGCATGACTCCCCTGTTGAAACTTCATAGGAACACTGAGATCCATGTCAGAACTGGAGAGGCACCCTGAGGTTAGCGATTCAACTCCAGATGAGACCCTAGGCATTTTCACTCACTCAAGAGGCATCCCAAAGTCTACACACACCTCAAAATTATTCCGGACTTCCCAGAGACAACTTGAGAATCGCTGTGAGGCACCTGTTGAAACTCGAAGAATCCGAAAGATTCCTGCCCCAAGTCGAGAAACACTTTGCGGTTACCCCTTTCAATGCAAATTGAAGCCCGACTCCTCTGCAGTGACTTGAGCAATCTCGAGCTTCCCCTAGTAACTTACTAGACTCCCTGAATTCCCCATTGTAACTCGAAAGGAGCCCGAATTCCCTCCACAACTCGCCAAAAGCCACGAGATGCCCAAGGCAATGAAACAACAGGTTATTTTTTTTCCTCCAGCGCCTGAAGAGCAAACCCGAGTTCACTCTCAAGATTCTATAGAGGCTAGAATCCATATTTACAACTCAAGGGCTCCCAGAAAACCCTTCTTCAATCGAGACAAGCCCCGAGTTTCTGTGCACACCTCTAGAAGAGCTCTGTATTCCCCAACTCCTCACGAAATGTGCTTTCAATCCCTGCTTCAACTCAGGAGGAATCCTTCCTTCTTCTCCCACCACAAGAGGAGGGCTCTGTCTCCTGTTGAAATTCGAGTGCTCTCCCGTGTATCCTGTTGCAAGGATAAAGGACTCTGAGTTCCTCCTCCAACCGAGGTAGGTCCTGATGTCCTTGCACAGCTCCAATGGAACACTGAGTATCCCTTCACAACATGATGGGAGACCTGAAACCCATGCTGAGACTATAGAAAATGCCCTTTTGAACAGCCAGAGCAGGAACAGAGGACTGACTCCTCTTTTACAACTTGATAAGAAAGCAGAATTCCGTACCTCAATCGGGACGAGGCTGACTCCCCAGTAGAACCTAATAGCAACCCCGAGATCCCTGTTGCCACTGGTGATTAACACACAGTTGACAGAATCAAGGCTAGATGTGGCCCTATTCCTCTGCCGCGCCTCGAGAGGAGTCCCAAAATTCCTCCTCTAACAGCAAAGGAGACCTGACATCCCTGGGGCAACACGAGCGAGTTCCTGAGGCCCAAGTCACATCTCGAGAGAAACCCCAAGCTTCCCGCCGCAATGCGAGAAAAACCACAAGATTCTCCCCTCGATGTGAGATGAGGAATTTTTCCGCTGCAGAGCCTTAAGAGAAATCCCACATTCCTGTGTGAAACTCGATCGGGTACTTGACACCCTTTATGCGACTCAAAAAGTTCCCCGATATAGCCATCCCCACTGGAGAGGAGCACCCAACATAAGGACTAAAATCTAGATGAGGCCCTATTCCTCTGCCACACCTCGAGAGGAATCCCGACGTTTCCTTTCCAACACAAGAGGACACCTGACTTCCCTGGGACAACACGAGCCAATTTCTGAGGTCCGAATCGCTACTCAAGAGGGACCTCAAGCTTCCTGCTGTAATTTGAGAAAAACCACAAGGTATTCCCCTCAAGGCGAGATGAGGGACATTACCGATGCATATTCTCAAGAGAAATGCCAATTTCCTTCTGGAAGCTCGAAAGTTTACTTACCATCCTTTATGCTACTCAAAACTTCACCACCATACCCAGCCCCACTCGAGAGGAACACCCAGTTTCCTGCCACAACTGACAAAGTGCCCCTTTTCCCAGTCCTCTTTTCCAGATGAGAGTCTATTCCCCTGCTTTGTCTGCAATGGAATCTAGACTTTCCCGTCGCACATTATGAGGAGGCCGGTATCACCTTGAAACTTGGGAGGATCCCCGGGCATTCAAAACACAATTCAAAAAGGTACAGGTGTCCCAAACCACTCGTGATATTGTCTGATTCCATTGCACCGATTCTAATCCATCCTCGAGTATCAACTCACAAGGCGAGTGGAGACCTGCCTGCCCGAGCATTCTCGATACAATCTCCAGGTAGAAATTCAACTCGACTGTGGCCTATCACTCCTTTTAAAACTAGAGAATAATATGAAGTTCCGCGTCTGAACACGAGTCGAGGCCTGACCCATAGGTGAATTTTGAGAGCAACCACGAGAACCCTGTTTCCACTGGAGAGGAATCATGAGTTGACGGTCTCGAATCTAGATGCAGACCTGTTTCTCTGCAGCGACTCCAAAAGAATCCTGAGGTTCCCCTTGAAAATGGAAAGGCTTTTTGTCTTCCCAGAGACAACATGGGAGGCTCCCTGATATTCCCGTTTTTACTCGAGAAAACGCAACAACTAGAGAACATCGAGATTCCTCCTTCAAAGCAAGAAGAGGCCCATGTTTTCCTGCATCGCCTAGACAGAAGACCCGAGTTCCTTCTCAAAACTCATTATGCGGATTGAATTCCTTGATGCAACTCAAGGGTCGCCCAGAGATACCCATCCTGATGAGGGAAAACTCCGAATTTCCCGCCACATTTTAAGAGGAGCCCCGTGATCACACCTCACCTGATCATAATTTGGCCATTCCACTTTCAACTGAAGAGGAATCCCAACTTCCCCTAGCAACACGAGACGAGTCCTGTCACTTCTGTTGACACTCGCGGGAAACCCCGTGGATTCTGCAGCAAGGACTCTGAGTTCACAGTCAACTAGAGATGAGTCGTGTTGCGCTTAACCCAACTCCAGTGGAATACGGAGTATCACCTCCCAAAATGTTGGTAGGCATGAATCCCCCGCTGAGCCTCTCGAAAAGGCCGAAATTTCCCGCTTGAGCACTTAGCAGGACTGACATCCATTTTACAGCTCGGGGAGAAAGCAGAGTTCCATCTTCAACAAGACTAGGCCTGACTACCCAGTGGAACCTCCGTAGCAACCCCAAGATCCCTGTGGCCACTGGAGAGGATCACTGAGTTTACTGACTCAAGTCTAAATGCGGCCCTCATGCCTTGCAGCGCCTCGAAAGGAATCCCGAGGTTCTACTTTCAACAGCAATGGAGACCTGACTTCACTGAGGCAACACTAGCGAGCCCCAGAGGTTCAGGTCGTAACTCGAGAAGACCTCCAACCTTCAAGCCGCATCTCGAGAAAAACCATGAAATTATCCCCCACAGAACGCCCCTTTGCGCTGCAGCAGCTCAAAAGAAATCCCACATTCCCTCTTCAAACTTGAAAGAATACTCGGCACCCTATACGCAACTCCAGAAGTTCCCCGAGTTACCCGGCCAAATTCGAAAGGAGAAGCGAGGTTCCTGCCACAGCTCAGGAAGAGCCCCGTTTTCCACTCGTCATCTCAAGATGAGGATCGATTCCCTTGATTCGTCTGGGATGGAATCCCCATGTTCCCTTCGAATCTGAAGTGGAGGACCTTCTCCCCTTTGAACTCTAGAGGACCCCGGTGGGTCGTGCCACAATTCAAAATGACACCAATTTCCGCTTCTGCTTGACTTAAGACCAGATTCCACTGTACTGATTCAGAGCGAACATCTGGTATCAACTAACACCACGAAGGGAGGCCTGACTTCCCAGGTGCATCATTGAGAAAAAGCCTCAGGACAGAAATTCAACTCGACAGGAATCTCGCACCCCTTTAGCAACTTGAAAATATGGCGGAGTTCCATGCCTCAACAAGAGACGTGGCATGACTTCCTTGTTGAAACTTCATAGGAACACTGAGATCAATGTCAAATCTCGAGAGGCACCCTGAGGTTAGCGCTTCCACTCCAGATGAGATCCTAGGCCTTTGCACTCACTTGAGAGGCATCCCAAAGGATACTCACACTTCAAAAGGATTCCGGACTTCCCAGAGACCACTTGAGAGGCTCCGTGAGGCACCTGTTGCAACTCGAGGAACCCGAAATATTCCTGCCCCAACTCGAGAAACACTATGTGGTATCCCCTTCAATGCGAATTGAAGCCCGACTCCTCTGCAGTGACTCTAGCAATCTCGAGCTTTCCTTCATAACTTACTTGCCTGACGCAACACAAGTTTCCCTGAGCTCCCCATCGTAACTCGAAAGGAAAGCCAAAGTTCCCTCTGCAACTCGCCAAAAGCCACGAGATGCCCAAGGCAACGAACCAAGAGGCCATTTTTTTTCCTGAAGCACCTGAAGAGCATTCCCGAGTTCAAGCTCAAGATTCAATAGGAGGCTAGAATCCATATTTACTACTCAAGGGGCTCCCACAATACCCGTCTTCAATGGAGAGAAGCCCCGAGTTTCTGTGCACACCTCCATATGAGTTCCGTATTCCCCACCTCCTCACGAAATGTGCTTTCAATCCCTGCTTCAACTCATGAAGAATCCTTCCTTCTTCTCCCACCACAAGAGGAAGCCTCTGTCTCCCATTGAAACTCGAGTGCTCTACCGTGTATCCTGCTGAAAGGATAAAGGACTCTGAGTTCCTCCTCCATCCTAGGTAGGTCCTTATGTCCTTGCACAGCTCTATGGAAAACCGAGTATCCCTTCTCAATATGATGGGAGACCTGACAACCATGCTGAGAGTATAGAAAATGCCCTATTGAACCGCCAGAACAGGAACAGAGGACTGACTCCTATTTTACAACTCGATAAGAAAACAGAATCCCGTACCTCAAATCGGGACGAGGTTGACTCCCCAGTAGAACCTACATAGTAACCCCCAGATCTCTGTTGCCGCTGGAGAGGAACACACAGTTGACAGACTCAAGGCTAGATGTGGCCCTATTCCTCTGCTGCACCTGGAGAGGAATACCAAAATTCCCCTTCCAACAGAAAAGGAGACCTGATATCGCTGGGGCAACAGGAGCGAGTTCCTGAGGTCCAATTCGCAACTCGAGAGAAACCCCAAGCTTCCCGCCACAACGCGAATAAAACCACAAGATTCTCCCTTCAATGCGAGATGAGGAACTTTTCCGCTGCAGAGTCTCAAGAGAAATCCCACATTCCCACTTGAAACTGGAACGGGTACTTGACATCCTTTATGCGACTCAAAAAAGTTATGTGATATAGCCGTCCCCACTGGGGAGGAGCACCCAGTACATGGACTCAACTTTGCTGCTGCTGCTGCTGCATCACTTCAGTCGTGTCCAACTCTGTGTGACCCCATAGACAGAAGCCCACCAGGGTCCCCCGTCCCTGGAATTCTCCAGGCAAGAACACTAGAGTGGGTTGCCATTTCCTTCTCCAATGTGTGAAAATGAAGTCGCTCAGTCGTGTCCTACCCTTAGCGAACCCACGGACTGCAGCCTACCAGGCTCCTCCATCCATGGGATTTTCTAGGCAAGAGTACTGGAGTGCCTTGCCACTAGATGAGGCCTTATTCCTCTTCCGCATCTTGAGAGGAATCCCGAGGTTCCCCCTCCAACACGAGAGGAGACCTGACTTCCCTGGGACAACACGAGCAAGATCCTGAAGACCCAATCGCTACTCGAGAGGGACCCCAAGCTTCCTGCTGCAATTCGAGAAAAACCACAAGATTCTCCCCTCAACGTGAGATGAGGAATATTTCCGCTACAGATTCTCAAAGGAATCCACACATTCCCTCTGGAAACTTGAAGGATTACTTAACATCCTTTATGCGACTCAAAACCACGCCACCATAACCGGCCCCACTCGAGAGGAACACCCAGTTTCCTGCCACAACTGACAAATTGCCCCGTTTCCGGTCCTCTTTTATAGATGAGAGTCGATTCCCTTGCTTTGTGTGCAAAGGAATCTGGACTTTCCCGTTGCACATTATGAGGAGGCTGGTATCACCTTGAAACTCTGGAGGATCCCTGGGGTTTCAAAGCACAATTCTAAAAGGTACCGATGTCCCCAAGCACTCGTGATATTGTCTGATTCCACTGCACCGATTCCAATCTATCCTCATCCTCGAGTATGAACTCACAAGGCGAGTGGAGACCTGACTCCCCGAGCATTTTCGTACAATCTCCAGGTACAAATTCAATTCGACTGTGGCCTAAGACCCCTTTTACAACTAGAGAATAATGCGCAGTTCCATGTCAGAACACGAGACGAGGCCTGATCCCCAGGTGAATTATGAGAGCAACCAAGAGAACACTGTTTCCACTGGAGAGGAATCATGAGTTGATGGACTCGAATCTAGATGCAGGCCTGTTTCTCTGCAGTGACTCCAAAGGAATCCCGAGGTTCCCCTTGCAAATGGAAAGGCTTTCTGTCTTCCCAGAGACAACACGGGAGGCTCCCTGATATTCCTTTCCTTATTCGAACGGATGCAGGAACTCGAGAAAAACATCGAGATTCCCCCTTCAAATAAGAAGAGGCCCTTTTTTTTCCTGCATCACCTAGACAGAAGTCCCGAGTTTCTTCTCAAAATTCGATATGCGGCTTGAATTCCTTGATGCAACTCAAGGGTCGCCCAGAGATACCTGTCCCGATGAGAGAAGAACTCCGTATTTCCCACCACAATTTAAGAGGAGCCCCGTGATCACACCTCACCTGAACATAATGGGCCATTCCACTTTCAACTGAAGAGGAAACTCAACTTCCCATAGCAACACTAGACGAATCCTGTCACTTATATTGACACTCGTGGGCAACCCCGTGGATTCTGTAGTAATGTCCAAGGACTCCGAGTTCACACTCAACTAGAGATGATTCGTGTTGTGCTTAACCCAGCTCCAGTGAAATACGGAGTATCACTTCCCAACATGATTGTAGGCATGAATTTCCCTATGAGCCTCTTGAGAAAGCTGTAAATTCCCGCTTGAGCAGACAGCAGGCCTGACATCCCTCTTACAACTCGTGGTAAGCAGAGTTCCATCTTCAACAAAGACTATACCTTATTTCCCAGTGCAACCTCCATAGCAAGCCCACGATCCCTGTGGCCACGGGAGGGTAACACTGTGTTTACCGACTCAAGTCTAAATGTGGCCTTCATGCCCTGCAGGGTCTCGAAAGGAATCCCGAGTTTCTACTTTCAACACGAAAGGAGACCTGACTTCCCTGAGGCAACACTTGTGAGTCTCAGAAGTCCAAGTCTTAACTTGAGAAGACCTCCAGGCTTCAAGCTGCAACTCGAGAAAAACCATGAAATTCTCTACTCCACGCTACAGGACACCCCTTTCGCTGCAGTGGCTCAAAAGAAATCCCACATTTCCTCTTTAAACTCGAAAGAATACTCGGCACCCTATACACAACTCCAGAATTACCCCAAAAAATCCGGTCAAACTCGAGAGGAGCAACGAAGATCCTGCCACAGCTCAAGGATAGCCCTGTTTTCCATTCGTCATCTCAAGATGAGGATCCATTCTCTTGATTCTTCTCAGATGGAATCCCGATGTTCCCATCGAATCTGAAGGGGAGGACGTTCTCCCCTTTAAACTCCAGAGGACCCCGGTGGGTCATGCCACAATTCCAACTGACACCGATTTCCCCTTCTGCTCGACTTAAGATCTGATTCCACTGTACCAATTCAAATAGAACCCCTGGGATCAACTAACACCAAGAACGTAGGCCTGATTTCCCAGGTGCATCATTGAGAAAAAGCCCCAGGACAGAAATTCAACTCGACGGGAATCTCACACCCTTTGAACAACTCTAAAAGATAGCGGAGTTCCATGCCTCAACAAGAGACGTGGCATGACTCCTCTGTTGAAACTTCATAGGAACACTGAGATTGATGTCAGAAGTGGAGAGGCACCCTGAGGTTAGCGCTTCAACTCCAGATGAGACCCTAGGCTTTTGCATTCACTCGAGAGGCATCCCAAAGGCTACTCTCACCTCAAAAGGATTCCAGACTTCTCAGCGACCACTTGAGAGGTTCCGTGATGCACCTGTTGAAACTCGAGGAATCTGAAACATCCTGCCCCAACTCGAGAAACACTTTGGGGTTACCCCTTTCAATGCAAATTGAAGCCCGACTCCTCTTCAGTGACTAGAGTAATCTCGAACTTACCTTCGTAACTTACTTCCCTGACGCATCACGAGAGTCTCCCTGATTTCCCCATCATAACTTGAAAGGAAAGCCAAAGTTTCCTCCGCAACTCACCAAAAGCCAAGAGATTCCCAAGGCAATGAAACAAGAGGTCATTGATTTTCCTGCAGCACCTGGAGAGCAATCCCGAGTTCACATTCAAGATTCGATAGGAGGCTAGAATCCATATTTACTACTCAAGGGGCTCCCAGAATACCGGTTTTCAATCGAGAGAAGTCCTGAGTTACTGTGCACACCTCTAGAAGAGCTCCGTATCCCCAACTCCCCACGAAATGTGCTTTCAATCCCTGCTTCAACTCAGGAGGAATCCTTCCTTCTTCTCCCACTACAAGAGGAGGCCTCTGTCTCCTATTGAAATTCAAGAGCTCTCCCGTGTATCCTGCTAAAAGGATAAAGAACTCTGAGTTTCTCCTCCAACCGAGGTAGGTCCTGATGTCCTTGCACAGCCTCAATGGAACACTGAGTATCCCTTCACAACATGATGGGTGACCTGAAACCCATGCTGAGACTATAGAAAATGTCCTATTGAACCGCCAGAGCAGGAATCAAGGACTGACTCCTCTTTTACAACTCGATAAAAAAGCAGAATTCCGTACCTCAAATCTGGACGAGGCTGACTCCCCAGTAGAATCTACATATTAACCTCGAGATCCCTGTCGCCACTGGAGAGGAACACAGAGTTGATTGACTCGAGGCTAGATGTGGCCGTATTCCTCTGTCACGCCTCGAGAGAAATCCCAAAGTTCCCCTACCAGCAGGAAAGGAAACCTGACATTCCTGGGGCAACACGAGCGAGTTCCTGAGGTCCAAGTCGCAACTCGAGAGAAACCCCAAGATTCCTGCCACAACGCGAGAAAAACCACAAGATTCTCTCCTTGATGTGAGATGAGGAAATTTTCTGCTGCAGAGTCAGAAGAGAAATCAGACATTCCCGCCTGAAACTCGATTGGGTACTTGACACCGTTTATGCAACTCAAAAAGTTTCCCGATATAGCCGTCCCCACTGGAGTGGATCATCCAATAAAAAGACTCAACTCTAGATGAGGCCCTATTCCTCTGCCACACCTCGAGAGGAATCCTGACATTCCCCTTCCAACACGAGAGGACACCTGACTTCTCTGGGACAACACGAGCTAATTCCTGAGGTCCCAATCGCTACTCGAGAGGGACCCCAAGCTTCCTGCAGCAATTCGAGAAAAACCACAAGATATTCCCCTCAAGGCGAGATGAGGAATATTACCGATGCCTATTCTCAAGAGAAATCCCACATTCCATCTGGAAACTCGAAAGGTTACTTACCATCCTTTATGCGACTCAAAACTACACCGTCATACCCGTCTGCACTCGAGAGGAACACCCAGTTTCCTGCCACAACTGACAAAGTGCCCCATTCTCCAGTCCTCTTTTCCAGATGAGACTCGATTCCCCTTCTTTGTCTGCAATGGAATCCGGAATTTCCCATCGCACATTTTGAGGAGGCCGGTATCACCTTGAAACTTCGGAGGATCCCCGGGGTTTCAAAACACAATTCAAAAAGGTACCAATGTCCCCAACCACTCATGATATTGTCTGATTCCACTGCACCGATTCCAATCTATCCTAGAGTATTAATTCACCATGCGAGTGGATTCCTGACTGCCCGAGCATTCTCGATGCAATCTCCCAGTAGAAATTCAACTCGACTGTGGCCTAACACCCCTTTTACAGCCTGAGAATAATGCACAGTTCCATGTCTGAAGACGAGACGAGGCCTGACTCCCCAGGTGAATTTTGAGAGCAATCACGAGAACCCTGTTTCCACTGGAGAGGAATCATGAGTTGATGGACTTGAATCTAGATGCAGACCTATTTCTCTGTAGTGACTCCAAAGGAATCCCGAGGTTCCCCTTGCAAATAGAAAGGCTTTCTCTCTTCCCAGAGACAACACGGAAGGCTCCATGATATTCCCGTCGTTACTGTAGAGGACGCAACAACTGGAGAAAGACATCGAAATTCCTCCTTCAAAGCAAGAAAAGGTCCTTTTGTTCCTGCATCGCCTAGACAGAAGTCCCGAGTTCCTTCTCAAAATTCAATATGAGGCTTGAATTCCTTAATTCAACTCAAGTGTCGCTCAGAAATACCCGACCTGATGAGAGAAGAACTCCGAATGCCCACCACAATTTAAGAGGAGACCCGTGGTCACACCTCACCTGATCAAAATGGGCCATTTCACTTTCAACTGAAGAGGAATCCCAACTTCCCGTAGCAACACTAGACGAGTCCTGTCACTTCTACTGACACTCGCGGGCATCCCCGTGGATTCTGCAGCTAGGTCCAAGGACACCGAATTCACACTCAACTACAGATGAGCCGTGTTGCACTTCTCTCATCTCCAGTGGAATACGGAGTATCACCTCCCAAAATGATCGTAGGCATGAATCCCCCGCTGAGATTCTCAAGAAAGCCGTAATTCCCCGCTTGAGCAGTCAGTAGAACTGACATCCCTTTTACAACTCAGGGGGTAAGCCGAGTTCCATCTTCAACAAAGACTAGGCCTTATTTCCCAGTGGAATCTCCATAGCAACCCCAAGATCCCTGTGGCCACTGGAGAGGAACACTGAGTTTACCGACACAAGTCTAAATGCGGCCCTCATGCCCTGCAGCGCCTCAAAAGGAATCCCGAGTTTCTACTTTCAACACCAAAGGAGACCTGACTTCCCTGAGGCAACACTAGCGAGACCCAGATGTCCACGTCGTAACTCGAGAAGACCTCCAAGCTTCAAGCCGCAACTCGAGAAAAACCATGAAATTCTCTACTCCACGCTACAGGACGCCCCTTTCCGCTACAGCGGCTCAAAAGAAATCCCACATTCCCTCTTCAAACTCGAAAGAATACTTGGCACACTATACACAACTCAAGAAGATCCCCGAGATACCCGGCCAAACTCGAGAGGAGCAGCGAGGTTCCTGCCACAGCTCAAGAAGAGCCCCGTTTTCACTCGTCATCTCAAGATGAGGATCGAATCCCTTGATTCGTCTGGGATGGAATCCCGATGTTCCCGTCGAATCTGAAGGGGCGGATCTCCTCTTCTTTAAACTCGAGAGGACCTAGGTGGGTCATGCCATAATTCACAATGACAAGGATTTCCCCTCCCACTCGATTTAAGACCTGATTCCACTGTACTGATTCAAATAGAACCCCCGGGATCAACTAACACCACAAAGGGAGGCCTGACTTCCCAGGTGCATCACTGAGAAAAAGCCCCAGGACAGAAATTCAACTCGACAGGAATCTCACACCCTTTTAACAACTCTAAAAGATAGCGGAGTTCCATGCCTCACCAAGAGACGTGGCATGACTCCCCTGTTGAAACTTCATAGGAACACTGAGATCCATATCAGAACTGGAGAGGCACCGTGAGGTTAGCGCTTCAACTCCAGATGAGACCCTAGGCCTTTGCACTCACTCGAGAAGCATCCCAAAGGCTACTCACACCTGAAAATGATTCTGGACTTCCCAGCTACAACTTGAGAGTCTCTGTGAGGCACCTGTTGCAACTGGAGGAATCCGAAAGATTCCTGCCCCAACTCGAGAAACATTTTGTGGTTACCCCTTTCAATGAGAATTGAAACCTGACTCCTAGGCAGTGACTTGAGCAATCATGACCTTTCCCTCGTTACTTACTTCCCTGATTCAACACGATAGTCTCCCTGAGTTCCCCATCATAACTCGAAGCGAAAGCCAAACTTCCTTCCACAACTCGCTAAAAGCCACCAGATGCCCAAGGCAACGAAACATGAGGCCATTTTTTTCCTGCAGCGCCTGGACAGCAATCCCGAGTTCTCTCTCAAGATTCGATAGGAGGCTTGAATCCATATTTACATATCAAGTGCTCCCAGAATACCCGTCTTCAATCGAGAGAAGCCCCGAGTTTCTGTGCACACCTCTAGAAGAGCTCCTTAATCCCCACATCCTCACGATATGTGCGATCAATCACTGATTCATGTCATGAGGAATCCTTCCTTCTTCTCCCACCACAAGAGGAGGCCTCTGTCTCCTATTGAAACTCAAGTGCTATCCCGTGGATCCTGATGCAAGGATAAAGGACTCTGAGTTCCTCCTCCAACCGAGGTAGGTCCTGATGTCCTTGCACAGCTCCAATGGAACACCGAGTATCCCTCTATATGATGGGAAACCTGACAGCCATGCTAATACTATAGAAAATGCCCTATGGTACCGCCAGAGCAGGAACTGAGGACTGACTCTTCTTTTACAACTCAAAAAGAAAGCAGAATTCCGTACCTCAAATCGAGATGAGGCTGACTCCCCAGTAGAACCTACATAGTAACCCCGAGATCCCTGACACTACTGGAGAGGAACACAGTTGACCGACTCAAGGCTAGATGTGGCCCTATTCCTCTGCCCCGCCTCGAGAGGAATCCCAATATTCTCCTTCCAACACGATAGGAGATCTGACATCCTTGGGGCAACACAAGGGAGTTCCTGAGGTCCAAGTCGCAACTGGAGAAGAACCCCAAACTTCCTGCCACAGCTCGAGAAACACCACAAGATTTTCCCCTCAATGAGAGATGAGGAACATTTACTCTGCAGATCTCAAGAGAAATCCCACATTTTTGCTTGAAACTCAGACGTATAATTGACACCCTTTATGCGACTGTAAAATTTGCAAGACTTAGCCATCCACACGGAAGAGCACACCATTTACTTGCACAACACTAGATGCGGCCCTATTCCTCTGTCGTGCCTCAAAAGGATTCCCTAGGTTCCTGTTCAACACAAAATTAGATCTGTCTTCCCTGGGAAAACACGAGTGAGTTCCTGAGGTCCCAGTCGCCACTCGAGAAGTACCCCAAGCCTCCTGCTGCAACTAGAAAAACCACAAGAGTCAGCCCTCAAGACAAGATGAGAAACATTTCCGTTTTTGATTCTCAAGATAAATCCCACATTCCGCTTGAAACTGGATAGGCTACTTAACATCCTTTATGCAACTCAAAAATTACACCAACATACCCAGCCCAAATCGAGATGAAAACCTAGTTTCCTGTCACAACTGCCAAAGTGTCCCGTTTTCCAGACCTCTTTTCCAGATGACAGTCGATTCCCCTGATTTGTCTGGAATGGAATCCAGACATTCCCGTCGCACAGTATGAGGAGGCCGGTACTACCTTGAAACTCAGCAGTATCCCTGGGGTTTCAAAAACACAATTGGAAAAGATACCGATGTTCCCACCCACGCGAGATATTGTTTGATTCCACTGCACAGATTCAAATGTATCTTCGAGTATCTACTCACAAGATGAGTGGAGACCTGGCTCCCCGAGCATTCTCGATACAATCTCCAGGAACAAATTCAACTTGACTGTGGCCCAACACCCTTTTTACAACTCGAGAAGAAAGCGGAGTTCCATGTCTGAACACTAGACAAGGCTTGAATCGCCAGGGGAATTTTGAGAGCAACACCGACATCCCTGTTGTCACTGGAGAGGAACACACAGTTGACCGACTCAAGGTTAGATGTGGCCCTATACCTCTGCTGCACCTCGAGAGGAATCCCGAGGTTCCCCTTCCAACACGATAGGAGACCTGATTTCCCTGGTGCAACCTGAGCGATTCCCTGAGGTCCCCTTCACAATTCGAGTAGAACCCCTAGCTTCCCACCACATGTCCAGATAAACCACAAGATTCTGCCTTCAAGGCAAGATGAGGAACATTTCTGTTGCAAAGTCTCAAGAGAAATACCACATTCCCACTTGAAGCATGAACGGGGACTTGACACCCTTTATGTGACTCAAAATTTCCCTGACAGAGCCATCTCCACTGAAGAGGAGCACACAATTTATAGACTCAATTCTTGATGGGGCCCTATTCCCATTCCATGCCTCGAGAGTAGTCCCGAAGTTTCCCTGCCAACACGAAAGGAGAACTGACTTCCCTGAAGCAATACAAGCGAGTTCCTTAGGTCCCCGTGGCAACTCGAGAGGGAACCCAAGCTTCTCGCCACAACTCAAGAAAACCCACAAGAGTCAGCCCTCAAGGCGAAATGAGGAACATTTCCGTTGTTGATTCTCAAGAGAAATCTCACATTCTGCTTGAAACTCGACAGGTTACTTAACATCCTTTATGAGACTCAAAAATTACACTGACAAACCCAGCCCCAATCGAGAGTAACACAGAGTTTACTGTCACAACTGCCAATGTGCCCCGTTTTCCAGTCCTTTTTTCCAGATGACAGTCTATTCCCCTGCTTTGTCTGGATTGGAACCCGGACATTCCCGTCGCACAGTACGAGGAGGCCGGTACTACCTTGAAACTCAGCAGTATCCCCAGGTTTCAAAAACACGATTGGAAAAGATACTGATGTTCCCACCCATGGGAGATATTGTTTGATTCCACTGCACAGATTCAAATGTATCCTCAAGCATCAACTCACAAGACGAGTGGAGACCTGACTCCCTGAGTATTCTTGATACAATCTCCAGGTACAAATTCAACTCAACTGTGGTCCAACACCCTTTTTACAACTCGAGAAGAAAGCGGAGTTCCATGTCTGAACACGAGACGAGGCCTAACTCCCCAGGGGAATTTTGAGAGCAACCCCGACATCCCTGTCACCACTGGAGAGGAACACACAGTTGGCCGACTCAAGGCTAGATGCGTCCCTATTCCTCTGCTGCACCTCGAGCGGAATCCCGAGGATGCCCTTCCAACACGATAGGAGACCTGACTTCCCCGGGGCAACACGAGCGAACTCCTGAGGTCCCCGTCGCAACACGAGAAGAACTCCAAGCTTCCCACCTCAACTCGAGAAAAATCGAAAGATTTTGTCCTCAAGGCGAGATGAGGAACATTTCCTTTGCAGAGTCCCAAGAGAAATCCCACATTCCTGCTTGAAACTTGAATGGGTACTTGTACCATTTATATGACTCAAAAACTTCCCCGACCTATCTGTCCCCACTGAAGAGGAGCACACAATTTATATACCCAACGCTAGATGCGGACCTATTCCTGTGCTGCGCCTTGAGAAGAATCCCGAATTTCTCCTTCCAACATGATAGGAGACCTGACTTCCCTGAAGCAACACAAGCGAGATCCTGATTTTCCCATCGCAACTCGAGAGGGACTCCAAGCTTCCCACCGCAACTTGAGAAAACCCACAGTATTCTGCCCTCAAGGCAAGATGAGGAACATTTCCGTTGCATATTCTCAAGAGAAATCCCACATTCCCACTTAAAACTCGACAGGTTACTTAAGATCCTTTATGCGTCTCAAAAATTACACGAACAAAACCCAGCCCAAATCGAGATGAACACCGAGCTTCCTGCCACAACTGACAAAGTGCCCTGTATTCCTGTCCTCTTTTCCAGATGACAGTAGATTCCCCTGCTTTGTCTGGAATGGAATCCGGACTTTCCCGTCGCGAAGTATGAGGAGGCCTGTACGAAGTTGAAACTCGGCAGGATCCCTGGGGTTTCAAAACACATTTGGAAAAGGTACCATTGTCCCCACCCATTCGAGATATTGTTTGAACATACTGCACAGATTCAAATGTTTCCTCAAGTATCTACTCAGAAGACGAGGGGAGACCTGGCCCCCCGAGCATTCTCGATACAATCTCCAGGTACAAATTCAACTTGACTGTGGCCCAACACCCTTTTTACAACTCGAGAAGAAAGCAGAGTTCCGTGTCTGAACACTAGACAAGGCTTGAATCGCCAGGGGAATTTTGAGAGCAACCCCGACATCCCTGTTGTCACTGGAGAGGAACACACAGTTGACCGACTCAAGGCTAGATGCGGCGCTATTCCTCTGCTGCACCTCGAGTCGAATCCCAAGGATCCCCTTCCAACACAATAAGAGACGTGACTTCCCTGGGGCAACACCAGCGAGCTCCTGAAGTCCCTGTCGTAACACGAGAAGAACCCCAAGCTTCCCACCTCCACTCGAGAAAAACCAAAAGATTCTGCCCTCAAAGCGAGATGAGGAACAGATCCGTTGCAGATTCTCAAGAGAAATCCCACTTTCCTGCTTGAAACTCGACTGGTTACTTAACATCCTTTATGCGACACAAAAATTACACACATACATACCTAGTCCCAGCCAAGAGGAACACCGAGTTTCATATCACAACTGACAAAGTGCCCCGTTTTCCAGTCCTATTTTCCAGATGACAGTCGATTCTACTGTTTTGTCTGGAATGGAATCCGGACGTTCCCGTCACACATTACCAGGAGGCCGGTACCACCATGAAACTCGGGAGGATCTCCGGGCTTTCAAAACACAATTGGAAAAGGTACCGATGTCCCCATCCATTCGAGAGATTGTCTGATTCCACTGCACAGATTCAAATGTATCCTCGAGTAACAGCTCACAAAACGGGTTAGACCTGACTTCCAGAGCATTCTCAATACAATCTCCAGGTAAAAATTCAACTGGACTGTTGCCTGACATCCCTTTTATAACTCGAGAAGATAGCGGAGTTCCAATTGTAAACAAGAGAGGAGGCCTGCCTCCCGAGGTGAATATTGAGAGCAACCCCTAGAACTGTGTTGCTATTGGAGAGGAATCCTGAGTTAAACTGACTCGAATCTAGATGCAGACCGATTTCTCTGCAGCGACTCCAAAGGAATCCCGAGGTTCCCCTTTCAACAAGAGAGGAGAGCTGCCTTCCTTGGGGCAACACGAGCGAGTTCCAAAGGTTCCCGTCGCAACTCGAGAAGAACCCCAAGCTTCCCTTAGCAACCCGAGAAAAACCACCAGATTCTACCCTCAATTCGAGATGAGGAAAGTTTCCGCTGCTGACTGTCAAGAGAAACCCCACATGCCCGCTTGAAATTCGAACGGGTACTTGACACACTTTATGCGACTCAAAACTTCCCCGACATAGCCATCCCCAAAGAAGCGGAGCACACAGTTTGCCTACACAACGCTAGATGCGGCCCTAATCCTCTGTTCCGCCTCGAGAGGAATCCCGAGTTTCCCCTTCCAACACGAAAGGAGACCTGACTTCCCTGGGACAGCACAAGCGAGTTCCTGAGGTCCCCATCTCAACTCGAGAGGAACCCCAAGCTTCTCGCCGCAACTCGAGAAAAACCACAAGATTCCCCCATCAATGTGAGATGAGGAACTTTTCTGCTGCAGCATCTCAAGTGAAATCCCACATTTCCGCCTGAAACTCGAACGGGTACTTGACACCCTTTATGCGACTCAAAATGTTCCCTGACATAGCCATCCGCACTGGAGAGGAGCACACAATTTATGGACTCAACTCTAGATGAGCCCTTATTCTAATACCAAGCCTCAAAAGTAATCCCCTTCCAACAGTAAAGGAGACCAGACTTCCCTGAAGTAACACGAGCAAGTTCCTGAGCTCCCCATCACACCTCAACAGGGACCCGAATCTTCCCGCCGCAACTCGAGAAAAACCACAAGATTCTGTCCTCAAGTCGAGATGACGAACATTTCCGTTGCAGATTCTCAAGAGAAATCGCACATTCCCGCTTGAAACTCGACAGGTTACTTAACATTCTTTATGCGACAAAAAAATTACACACATTCATAGCCAGTCCCAACCGAGAGGAACACCGAGTTTCCTGTGACAAGTGACAAATTGCCCCGTTTTCCAGTCCTGTTTACCAGAAGACAGTCGATTCCCCTGTTTTGTCTGGAATGGAATCTTGACTATCTCGTTGCACAGTACAAGGACGCCAGTGTCAGCTTGAAACTAGCGAGGGTTTCCGGGGTTTCAAAACACAATTGGAAAAGGTACCAATATCCCGAACCACTCGAGATATTGTCTGATACCACTGCACAGATTCAAATGTATCCTCGAGTATCAACTGACAAGACAGGTGGAGACCTGACTCCCTAGCATTCTCAATACAATCTGCAGGTACAAATCCATCTCAACTGTGGCCTAACCGGAGAAGGCAATGGCAAGCCACTCCAGTACTCTTGCCTAGAAATTCCCATGAATGGAGGAGCCTGGTAGGCTGCAGTCCATGGGGTCGCTAAGGGTCAGACATGACTGAGTGACTTCACTTTCACACATTGGAAAAGGAAATGTCAACCCACTCCAGTGTTCTTGCCTGGAGAATTTCAGGGAAGGGGGAGCCTGGTGGACTTTCATCTATGGGGTCACACACAGTCGGACACGACTGAAGTGACTTAGCAGCAGCAGCAGCAGTGGCCTAACACCCCTTTTACAACTCGAGAAGAAAGCGGAGTTCCATGTCTAAACACGAGATGAGGCCTGACACCCCAGGTGAATTTTCAGAGCAACCCCGAGAACTCTGTTGCTACTCAAGAGGAATCCTGAGTTAAACGGGCCCGAATCTAGATGCAGACCTATTTCTCTGCAGTGACTCTAAATGAATCCCGAGGTTCCCCTTTCAACAGGAGAGGAGACCGGCCATGGCAACTCGAGAAAAACCACCATATTCTCCCCTCAATGCGAGATGAGGACATTTTCCGCTGCTGAGTCTCAAGAGAAATCCCACATTCCCACTTGAAATTCGAACAGGTACTTGACACCCTTTATGCGACTCAAAAAGTTCTCTGACATAGCCGTCCCCACTGGAGAGGAGCACACAATTTACGGACTCAAATCTAGATGAGCCCTTATTCCAATTCCACGCCTCGAGAGTAATCCCGAAGTTCCCCTTCCAATACCAAAGGAAACCTGACTTCCCTATAGTAACAGGAGCGAGTTCCTGAGGTACCCGTCTCAATTCGAGAGGGACTGGAAGCTTCCCGACGCAACTCTAGAAAAACCACAAATTTCTGTCCTCAAGGCGAGATGTGGAACATTTCCGTTGCAGATTCTCAAGAGAAATCTCACATTCTCGCTTGAAACTCGACAGGTTACCTAACATCCTTTATGCGACTCAATCATTACACACATACATACCCAGTCCCAAGTGAGAGGAACACCGAGTTTCCTGCCAAAAGTGACAAAGTGCCCCATTTTCCAGTCCTCTTTTCCAGATGACAGTCAATTCCCCTGCTTTGTCTGGAATGGAATCCTGACGATCCTGTCGCACAGTACGTGGAGGCCAGTATCACTTTGAAACTAGGGAGGGTAGCCGGTGTTTCAAAAAGGTACTGAAGTCCCGACCCACTTGAGATATTGTCTGATTCCACTGCACAGATTCAAATGTATCCTCGAGTATCAACTCACAAGACAGGTGGAGACCTGACCCCCTAGCATTCTCAATACAACCACCAGGTACAAATTCAACTCAACTGCGGCATAACACCCATTTCACAACTCGAGAAAAAAGCGGAGTTCCATGTTTCAACTTGAGATGAGGCCTGACTGCCCAGGTGAATTTTGAGAGCAACTCTGAAAACTCTGTTTCTATTGGACAGGAATACTAAGTTAAACAGACTCAAATCTAGATGCAGACCTATTTCTCTGAAGCTACTCCAAAGGAATCCCGAGGTTCCCCTTTCAACACGAGAGAACTTCCTTCCCTGGGGCAACACGAGCGAGTTCGTAAAGTCCCTGTCGCAACTCGAGAAGAACCCCAAGCTTCCCATTGCAACTCCAGAAAAACCAAAAATTCCCCCCTCAATGCAACATGAGGAACTTTTCTACTGAAGCGTCTCAAGAGAAATCCCTCATTTCTGCTTGAAACTCGAACGGGTACTTGACATGCTTTATGCGCCTCAAAAAGTTCCCTGACATATCTTTCCCCACTGGAGAGGAGCACACAATTTACAGACTCAAAACGAGATGAGCCCTTATTCCAACTACATGCCTCAAGAGAAATCCCGAAGTTCCCCTTCCAACACCAAAGGAGACCTGACTTCCCTGAAGTAACAAGAGCGACTTCCTGAGGTCCCCGTCGCAACTCGAGAGGGACCTGAGCTTCCCAGGCAACTCGAGAAAAACCACAAGATTCTGCCCTCAAAGCAAGATGACAAACATTTCCGTTGCAGATGCTCAAGAGAAATCCCACATTCCCACTTGAAACTCGACAGGTTACTTAAAATCCTTTATGCAACACAAAAATTACACACATCCATACCCAGTCCCAACTGAGAGGAACACCGAGTTTCCTGCCAGAAGTGACAAAGTGCCCCGTTTTCCAGTCCTCTTTACCAGATGACAGTCGATTTGGCTGCTTTGTCTGGAATGGAATCCTGATGATCCCGTTGCACAGTACAAGGAGGCCGGTACCAGCTTGAAACTAGGGAGGGTTCCGGGGGTTTCATAACACAATTGAAAAAGGTACTGAAGTCCCGAATCACTCGAGATTTTGTCTGATTCCACTGCACAGATTCAAATGTATCCTTGAGTATCAACTCACAAGACTGTGGAATACTGACTCCCTAAGGAAGGAGAAGGCAATGGCAAGCCACTCCAGTACTCTTGCCTAGAAAATCCCATGGATGGAGGAGCCTGGTAGGCTGCAGTCCATGGGGTCGCTAAGAGTCGGACAGACTGAGCGACCTCACTTTCACTTTCACGCATTGGAGAAGGGAATGGCAACCCACTCCAGTGTTCTTGCCTGGAGAATCCCAGGGATGGGGGAGCCTGGTGGGCTGCCGTCTATGGGGTCGCACAGAGTCGGACACAACTGAAGCGACTTAGCAGCAGCAGCAGCAGCAGCAGGAGAAGGAAATGGCAACCCATTTCAGTATTCTTGCCTGGAGAATCCCAGGGAAGGGGGAGCCTGGTGGGCTGCCGTCTATGGGGTCACACAGAGTCAGACACGACTGAAGTGACTTAGCAGCAGCAGCATTCTCAATACAATCTCCAGGTACAAATTCAACTCGACTGTGGCCTAACTGGAGAAGGCAATGGCTAGTCACTCAGTACTCTTGCCTAGAAAACCACTTGGATGGAGGAGCATGGTAGGCTGCAGTCCATGCATTCGCTAAGGGTCGGACACGACTGAGTGACTTCACTTTCACAATTGGAGAAGGAAATGGCAACCCACTCCATTGTTCTTGCCTAAAGAATCTCATGGAAGGGGCAACCTGGTGGGCTTCCATCTATGGGGTCATACGAAGTCCGATACTACTGAAGTGACTTAGCAGCGGCAGCAGCAGTGGCCTAACACCCCTTTTACAACTCGAGAAGAAAGCGGAGTTCCATGTCTGAACATGAGACAAGGCCTGACTCCCGAGGTGAATTTTGAGAGCAACCCGAGAACTCTGTTTCTAATGGAGAGGAATCCTGAGTTAAAAGGTCTCAAATCTAGATGCAGACCTATTTTCTGCAGCGACTCCAAAGGAATCCCGAGGTTCCTCTTTCAACACGAGAGGAGACCTGCTTCCCTGGGACAATACGAGTGATTTCGTAAGGTACCGTCCCAACTCGAGAAGAACCCCAAGTTTCCCGCCGCAACTCCAGAAAAACCAAAAATTCCCCATCAATGAGAGATGAAGAACATTTCTACTGAAGCGTCTCAAGAGAAATCCCACATTCCCGCTTGAAACTCGAACGGGTACTTGACACGATTTATGCGCCTCGAAAAGTTCCCTGACAAAGCCGTCCCCACTGGAGAGGAGCACACAATTTTCGGACTCAATACGAGATGAGCCCTTATTCCAACTACACGCCTGGAGAATAATCCCGAAGTTCCCCTTCCAACACGAAAGGAGACCTGACTTCCCTTAAGTAACACGAGTGAGTTCCCGAGGTCCCTGTCGCAACTCAAGAGGGACCTGTGCTTCCCACGCAACTAGAGAAAACCCACAAGATTCTGCCCTCAAGGCGAGATGACGAACATTTCCATTGCAGATGCTCAAGAGAAATCCCACATTCCCGCTTGAAACTCTACTGGTTACTTAACGTCTTTAATGGGACACAAAAATTACACACATATAAACCCAGTCCAAACCGAGAGGAACACTCAGCTTCCTGCCACAAGTGACAAAGTGCCCTGTTTTCCAGTCCATTTTAAAAGATGACAGTCGATTCCCCTGCTTTGTCTGGAATGAAATACTGATGATCCCGTCACACAGTACAAGGAGGCCGGTACCAGCTTGAAACTAGGGAGGGTCCCTGGGGTTTTAAAACACATTTGGAAAAGTTACGGATGTCCTGAACCACTCGAAATATTGTCTGATTCCACTGCACAGACAAATGTATCCTTGAGTATCAACTCACAAGATGGGTGGAGACCTGACTCCCTAGCATTCTCAATACAATCTCCAGGTACAAATTCAACTCGACTGTGGCCTAACTGAAGAAGGCAATGGCAAGCCACTCCAGTACTCTTGCCTAGAAAATCCCATGGATGGAGGAGCCTGGTAGGCTGCAGTCTGTGGGGTGCTAAGGGTCGGACACGACTGAGTGACTTCAGTTTCACTGTTCACTTTCACACATTGGAGAAGAAAATGGTAACCCACTCCAGTGTTCTTGCCTGGAAAATCCCAGGGAAGGGGGAGCTGGTGGGCTTCCATCTATGGGGTCACACAGAGTCAGACACGACTGAAGTGACTTAGCAGCAGCAGCAGCAGTGGCCTAACACCCTTTTTACAACTCGAGAAGAAAGCGGAGTTCCCTGTCTGAACACGAGACGAGGCCTGACTCCCCAGGTGAATTTTCAGAGCAACCCTGAGAACTCTGTTGCTACTGGAGAGGAATCCTGATTTAAACGGACTCGAATCTAGATGCAGACCTATTTCTCTGCAGCGACTCCGAAGGAATCCCGAGGTTCCCCTTTCAACACGAGAGGAGAACTTCCTTCCCTGGAGCAACAGAAGCAAGTTCATAAGGTCCCCGTCAAAACTCGAGAAGAACCCCAAGCTTCCCGCCGCAACTCCAGAAAACCACAAATTCCCCCATCAATAGGAGATGAGAAATTTTTCTACTGCAGCGTCTCAAGAGAAATTCCACATTCCCGCTTGAAACTCGAACGAGTACTTGACACCCTTTATGCAACTCAAAAAGTTCCCTGACATATCTTTCCCCACTGGAGAGGAGCACAAAATTTACGGACTCAAAACGAGATGAGCCCTTATTCCAACTACACACCGCAAGAGTAATCCCGAAGTTCCCCTTCCAACACCAAAGGAGACCTGACTTCCCTGAAGCAACGCAAGTTACTGAGGTCCCCGTCGCAACTCTTGAGTGACCTGAAATTCCTGCGCACCTCGAGAGAAACCACACAATTCTGTCCTCAACGCGAGATGACAAACATTTCCGTTGCAGATTCTCAAGAGAAATCCCACATTCCCGCTTGAAACTCGACAGGTTACTTAAAATCCTTTATGCAACACAAAAATTACACACATCCATACCCAGTCCCAACAGAGAGGAACACCGAGTTTCCTGCCAGAAGTGACAAAGTGCCCCGTTTTCCAGTCCTCTTTACCACATGACAGTCGATTCGGCCGCTTTGTCTGGAATGGAATCCTGACGATCCCGTCGCACAGTACAAGGAGGCTGGTACCACCTTAAAACTAGGGAAGGTCCCCGGGGTTTCAAAACACAATTGGAAAAAGTACTGATGTCCCGAACCACTCGAGATATTGTCTGAGTCCACTGCACAGATTCCAATGTATCCTCGGGTATCAACTCACAAGACGGGTGGAGACCTGATTACCCGAGCATACTCAATACAACCTCCAGGTGCACATTAAACTATAATGTGGCCTACCACCCATTTTACAACTCGAGAAGAAAGAGGAGATCCATGTCTGAACGTGAGATGAGGACTGACTCCCAGGTGAATTTTGAGAGCAACCCGGAGCTCACCGTCGTCATTGCCAAGGAACACACAGTTGACCGACTCAACGGTAGATGCAGCCCTATTCCTCTGCTGCGCCTTGAGAGGAATTCCGAAGTTCCTCTTCCAACACGATAGGAGACCGGACATCCCTGGGACAACACGGTCGAGTTCCTGAGGTCCCCATCCCATCTCGAGAAGAACACAAAGCTTCCCGCTGCAACTTGTGAAACACCACAAAATTATCCCCTCAATGCGAAATGAGGAACTTTTCCGCTGCAGAGTCTCAAGAGAACTCCCACATTAACGCTTGAAACTCCAATGGGTACTTGACACACTTTATGCGACCCAAAAACTTCCCGACATAGCCGTCCACATTGAAGAGGAGCACACAATTTATGTACACAACACTAGATACAGCCCTATACTTCTACCACGCCTCGAGAGGAATCCAGAAGTTCCCCTTCTAACACGAAAGGAGACCTAACTTCCCTGGGACAACGAGAGCGAGTTCCTGAGGTCCCCATCGCAACTCAAGTAGAACCCCAAGCTTTCCGCCACAACTCAAGAAACCACAAAATTAACCCTTCAATGCGAGATGAGGAAATTTTCTGCTGCAGAATCTCAAGAGAAATCCCACATTCCCACTTGAAACTCGAACGGGCACTTGACACCCTTTATGCGACACAAAAAGTTCCCTAACATAGCCGTCCCCACTGGGGAGGAGCACACAATTTACGGACTCAACTGGAGATGAGCCCCTATTCCCATTAACAGCTCGAGAGTAAACCCGAAGTTCCCCTTCCAAGACAAAAAGGGACCTGAGGTCCCTGAAGCAAACATGTGCGAATTCCTGAGGTCCCCGTCGCAATTCGAGAGGGACTAAAGCTTCCTGCTGCAACTGGAGAAAAACCACAAGACTCTGCCCTCAAGGCGAGATGAGGAACATTTCCGTTGCAGATTTTCAAAAGTCTCACATTCCCACTTCAAACTCGACAGGTTACTTACCATTATTTAAGGGACTCACAAATTACACCGACATACCCAGCCCCAATCTGGAGGAACACCGAGTTTCCTGCAACTGACAAAGTGCCCCGTTTTCCAGTCCTATATCCCAGATGGCAGTCTATTCCCCTGCTTTGTCTGAAATGGAATTCAGACGATCCATCGCAAGGTAGGAGGAGGCCGGTACCACCTTCATTCCTGGGAGGGTCCCTGTGGTTTCAAAAAACAATTGGAAATGGTATGGATATCCCCACCCACTCTAGACATTGTCTGATTCCAATGCACATATCCAAATGTATCCTCACGTATCAACTCACAAGGCGAGTGGAGACTTGACTCCCCAAGCATTCTCGATACAATCTCCAGGTACAAACTCAAGTTGGCCGTGGCCTAGAACACCTTTTACAACTCAAGAAGAAGGCGGAGCTCCATGTCTGAACACGAGACGAGACCTGACTTCCCAGGTGAATTCTGAGAGCAACCCAGAGATCCCTGTCGCCACTGTCAAGGAACACACAGTTGACGGACTCCATGCTAGATGCGGTCCTCTTCCTCTGCTGCGCCTCGAGAGGAATCCTGAGGTTCGCCATCCAACACGATAGGAGACATAAGTTACCTGGGGCAACACAGGGAGTTCCTAAGATCCCCGTCGCAACTCGAGAAAAACCCCAAACTTTCCACTGCAACTGGATAAACACAAAATTATCCCCTCAATGCGAGATTAGGAATTTTTCAGCTGCTGAGTCTCAAGAAAAATCCCACATTCTCGCTTGAAACTTAAATGGGTACTTGACACTGTTTTATGCGACCCAAAAACTTCCCAGACATAGCTGTCCACATTGAAGAGGAGGACACAATTTACATACACAACACTAGATGCGGCCCTATTCCTCTACCGTGCCTCGAGAGGAATCCAGAGGATCCCCTTCCAACAGGAAAGGAGACCTAACTTCCCTGGGACAACGTTGGCGAGTCCCTGAGGATTCCCTTGCAACTCGAGAGGAACCTCAAGCTTTCCGCTGCAACTCGAGAAAAACGACAAGGTTCCCCCATCAATGCGAGATGAGGAACACTTCTGCTGCAGAATCTCAAGAGAAATCCCACATTCCTGCTTGAAACTCGAACGGTTACTTACACCCTTTATATGACTCAAAAAGTTCCCTAACATAGCCGTCGCCACTGGAGAGGAGCACACAATTTATGGAATCAACTCGAGATGAGGCCCTATTCCCATTTAACGACTTGAGAGTAAACCCGAAGTTCCCCTTCCAACAAAAAAAGGGGACCTGATTTCGCTGAAGCAACACGAGTGAGTTCCTGAGGTCCCCGTCGCAACTCGAGAAGGTCCCCAAGCTTCCAGAAGCCACTCGCGAAAAACCACAAGATTCTGCCCTCAGGGGAGATGAGGAACATTTCCGTTGCAGATTCTCAAGAGAAATCGCACATTCCAGCTTGAAACTCGACAGGTTTTTTAACATCCTTCATGTGACTAAAAAATAACACCGACATCCCCAGCCCCAATTGAGAGGAACACCGATTGTAGTGCCACAACTGACAAACTGCCCCGTTTTCCAGTCCTCTTTTGCAGGTTAGAGTCGAATACTCTGCTTTCTCTGGAATGGAATCCGGAAGTTCCCGTTGCACAGTACTAGGAGGCCGGTACCACGTTGATTTCTGGGAGGGTTCCCGGGGTTTCAAAACATTTTTTTTTAAAGGTACAGATGTTCCCACCCACTCGAGATATTGTCTGATTACTGCACAGATCCAAATGTATCCTCGAGTATCAACTCACAAGACAAGTGGAGACCTGACTCCCTGAGCATTCTCCATAAAATCTCCAGGTACAAATTCAAGTCGACTGTGTCCTGAAACACCTTTTAAAGTCTAGAAGAAAGTGGAGTTCCATGTCAGAAAAGGAGACGAGGCCTGACTCTCCAGGTGAATTTTGAGAACAACCCCGAGATCCCTGTCGCCACTGGAAAGGAACACACACTTGACCGATTCAACGCTAGATGCGGCCCTATTCCTCTGCTGCACCTCAAAAGGAATCCCGATGTTCCCCTTCCAACACAATAGGAGACCTGACTTCCCTGGGGCAACCCGAGAGAGTTCCTGCAGTCCCCGTCGCAACTCGAGAAGAAACCCAAGCTTCCAGCCGCAACTCGAGAAAAACCCCAAGAACAGGCCCTCAATCTGAGGTGAGAAAACTTTCCGCTGCAGAGTCTCAAGAGAAATCCCACATTCCCGCTTGAAACACGAACGGGTAGTTGACACAATTTTTGCGACCCAAAACTTCCCCAACATAGACGTCCACATTGAAGAGGAGCACACAATTTACTTACACAACACTAGATGCGGCCCTATTCCTCTACCATGCCTCGAGAGGAATCCCGAGGTTTCCCTTCCAACATGAAAGGAGACCTAACTTCGCTGGGACAATGTGAGCGAGTTCCTGATTTCCCCATCGCAAGTCGTGAGGAACACCAAACTTTCCGCCGTAACTCGAGAAAAACAAGGTTCCCCCATCCATGCGAGATGAGGAAATTTTCTGCTGCAGAATCTCAAAAGCAATCCCACATTCCAGCTTGATACTCGAATGGGTACTTGACATCCTTTATGCGACTCAAAATGTTTCCTAACATAGCCGTCCCCACTGGAGAGGAGCACACAATTTACGTACTCACTCGAGATGAAGCCCTATTCCCATTAACGGCTCGATAGTAATCCCGAAGTTCCCCTTCCAACACAAAAGGGGACCTGACTTCCCTGAAGCAACATGTGCGAATTCCTGAGGTCCCCGTCGCATCTAAAGAGGGACCCCAGTCTTCCCGCCGCAACTGGAGAAAAACCACAAGACTCTGCTCTCAAGGCGAGATGAGGAACATTTCCATTGCAGATTCTCAAGAGAAGTCTCACATTCCCACTTCAAACTCGACAGGTTACTTAACATCCTTTATGTGACTCGAAAATTACACAGACATACACAGCCCCAATCGAGAGGAACACCGAGTTTTCTGCAACTGACAAAGTACCCCGTTTTCCAGTGCACCATTTCAGATACCAGTCTATTCCCCTGCTTTGTCTGAAATGGAATCCGGACGTTCCATCACAATGTAGGAGGACGCCAGTACCACCTTGATTCCTGGGAGGGTCCCCGGGGTTTCAAAACACAATTGGAAATGGTACGGATGTCCCCACCCACTCGAGATATTGTCTGATTCCACTGCGCCGATCCATATGTATCCTCTTGTATCAACTCACAAGATGAGTGGAGACCTGACTCCCCAAGCATTCTCGAAACAATATCTGGGTACAAATTCAAGTCGACTGTGGCCTAAAACACCTTTTACAACTTGAGAAGAAAGTGGAGTTCCATGTCTGAACACGAGACGTGGCCTGACTCCACAGGTGAATTTTGAGAGCAACCCCGAGATCCCTGTCACCACTGGAAAGGAACACATTGTTGACTGACTCAACACTAGATGCGGCCATATTCCTCTGCTCTGCCTCAAAAGGAATCCCGAGGTTCCCCTTTCAACACAATAGGAGACCAGACTTCCCTGGGGCAACACGAGCGAGTTCCTGAGGTCCCCGTTGCAACTCGAGAAGAACCCCAAGCTTCCCGCCGCAACTTGAGAAACACCAGAAAATTATCCCCTCAATGAGAGATGAGGAACTTTAACACTGCAGAGTTTCACGAGAAATCCCACATTAACGCTTGAAACTCCAACGGGTGCTTGACAACCTTTATGCGACCCCAAAACCTTCTGAAATAGCCGTCCACATTGAAGATGAGCACACAATTTATGCACACAACACCCGATGCGGCCCTATACCTCTCCCGCGCCTCGAGAGGTATCCCGACATTCCCCTTCCAACATGAAAGGAGCCCTAACTTCGCTGGGACAATGCGATCGAGTTCCTGAGGTCCCCGTTGCAACTCGATAGGAACCCCAAGCTTTCCGCCTGAACTCGAGAAAAACGACAAGGTTCCCTCATCAATGCGAGATGAGGAACTTTTCTGCTGCAGAATCTCAAGAGAAATCCCAATTCCTGTTTGCAACTCGAACGGGTAATTGACACCCTATGTGACTCAAAGAGTTCACTAACAAGCCGTCTCCACTGGAGAGGAGCACACAATTTACAGACTCAAATCGAGATGAGGCCCTATTCCCATTTAACGGCTCGAGTGTAATTCCGAAGTTCCCCTTTCAACACAAAAGGGAACCTGACTTCCCTGAAGCAACACGGGCGAGTTCCAGATGTCCCCGTCACAATTCGAGACTCACGCCAAGCTTCTCGGCGTAACTCGAGAAAAGCCACAAGATTCTGCACTCAAGGCGAGATGAGGAACATTTCCATTGCAGATTCTCAAGAGAAATCACATATTCCCGCTTCAAACTCGACGGGCTACTTACCATCCTTTATGCGACTCACAAATTACACTGACATACCCAGCCCCAATCTAGAGGAACACCGAGTTTCCAGCCACAACTGACAATGTGTCCCGTTTTCCAGTCCTCTTTTCCAGATGAGAGCCGAGTCCTCTGATTTCTCTGGAATGGAATCCGGACATTCTGGTCGCATAATATGAGGAGGCAGGTACCACATTGAAACTCGGGAGGATCCCCGGGTTTTCAAAATACAAATGGAAAAGGTACAGATGTCCCCACCCACTCGAGATATTGTCTGATTCCACTGCACAGATTCAAATGTATCCTTGAGTGTCAATTCACAAGATGAGTGGAGACGTGACTCCTCGAGCAAACTCGATACAATTTCCAGGTACAAATTCAACTCTAATGTGGCCTAACACCCCTTTTACAACTCAAGAAGAAAGCAGAGTTCTATGTCTGAACACGAGACGAGGCCTGACTCCCCTGGAGAATGTTGAGAGCAACCCGGAGATCCTTGTCGCCACTGGAGAAGAACACACAGTTGACTGACTGAAGGCTAGATGCGGCCCTATTCCTCTGCTGCGCCTCGAGAGGAATCCCGAGGTTCCCCTTCCACTAATAGGAGACCTGAATTCCCTGGGGCAACACAAGCGAGTTCCTGAGGTCCTTGTCGTAACTTGAGAAGAACCCCAAGAACATGACCTCAATCTGTGATGGAAAATTTTCCGCTGCAGAGTCTCAAGATAAATCCCACATTCCCACTGGAAACACCACCAGTTACTTAACATGCTTTATGCGACTCAAAAGTTACCCCGACATACCCAACCCCAATCGAGAGGACAACCGAAATTCCTGCCCCAACTGACAAAGTGCTCATTCTTCCAGTCCTATATTCCAGATGACAGTCTATTCCCCTGCTTTGTCTGAAATAGAATCTGGACGTTCCATGGGAAGGTAGGAGGAGGCCAGTACCACCTTGATTCCTGGGAGGGTCCCCAGGGTCTCAAAATATAATTGGAAAAGATACCAGTGTCTCCACCCACTCGAGATATTGTCTGATTCCACTGCACAGATCCAAATGTATCCTCGAGTATCAACTCACAAGACGAGTGTAGACCTGACTCCCCGAGCATTCTCGATACAATCTCCAGATACAAATTCAAGTCGACTGTGGCCTAAATCACCTTTTCCAATTCGAGAAGAAAGCGGAGTTCCATGTCTGAACACCAGACGAGGTCTGACTCTCCAGGTGAATTTTGAGACAAATGCCGAGATCCCTGTTGCCACTTTCAAGGAACACACAGTTGACTGACTCAACACTAGATGCGGCCCTATTCCTCTTGTGCTCCTCGAGAAGAATCCCGAGGTTCCCCTTCCAACACGATAGGAGACTTGACTTCCCTGGGGCAACATGAGAGAGTTCCTGAGGTCCCCGTTGCAACTCGTGAAGAACCACAAGCTTCCCGCCGCATCTCGAGATAAACCCCAAGAACATGCTCTCAATCCGAGATGAGAAACTTTTCCTCTGCAGAGTCTCAAGAGAAAGCCCACATTCCCGCTTGATAGTCCAACAGGTACTTTACACCCTTTATGTGACTCAAAAAGTTCCCTAACATAGCTGTCCCCACTGGAGAGGAGCACACACTTTACGGACTCAACTTGAGATGAGGCCCTATTCCCATTTAATGGCTCGAGAGTAATCCCGAAGATCTCCTTCCAACACAAATGGGGACCTGACTTCCCTGAAGCAACATGAACGACTTCCTGAGATCCCTGTCGCAATTCGAGAGGGACCCCAAGCTTCCCACTGCAACTCGAGAAAAACCGCAAGTTTCTCCCCTCAAGGCGAGATGAGGAACATTTCCGTTGCAACTTCTCAAGAGAAATCCCACATTCCCAGTTCATACTCGACAGGTTACTTCACATCTTTTATGTGACTCAAAAATTACACTGAAATACCTAGCCTCAATCTAGGGGAACACCGAGCTTCCTACCACAACTGACAAAGTATCCTGTTTTCCAGTCTTCTTTTCCAGATGACAGTCGATTCCCCTGCTTTGTCTGGAGTGGAATCCAGACGTTTCCGTCGCACAGTATGTGGAGGCCGGTACCACCTTGAAACTGGGGAGGATCCCCAGGGCTTCAAAACACAATTGGAAAAGGTACCTATGTCTCCACTCCTCGATATATTGTCTGATTCCACTGCACAGATTCAAATATATTCTCGAGTATCAAGTCACAAGACGAGTGGAGAAATGACTCTCGAGCATTCTCAATACAATCTCCAGGTACAAATTCATCTCGACTGTGGCCTAACTCCCCTTTTCCAATTCGAGAAAAAAGCGGAGTTCTATGTCTGAACACTGGATGAGGCCTGACTCCCCAGGTGAATTTTGAGAGCAACCCCGATTACTCTGTTGCTACTGGAGAGGAATCCTGATTTAAACGGACTCGAATCTAGATGCAGACCTATTTCTCTGCAGCGACTCCAAAGGAATCCCGAGGTTCCCCTTTCATTTGGAAAAGCGTTCTGACTGCCCAGAGACAACATGGGAGGCTCCCTGATATTCCCGTCCTTACTCAAGAGGATCACCACACTTCCCGCAGCTACTCGAGAAAAACCTCGAGATTCCTCTTTCAAAGCAAGATGAGAACTTTTTCTTTTTCCCCTGCAGTACATAGACAAAAGTCCCATGTTCCTTCTCCAAATTCAGTAGGTCTGGATGATCTAGCAAAGCTCCAATGGAACACTGACTATCCCCTCACAACATGACGGGAAACCTGACACCCATGATGAGTCGATAGAAAAAGCCCTAATGAACCGCCTGATCACGACACGGGACTGATTCCCCTTTTACAACTCGAAAGGAAAGCAGAATTCCATGCCTCAAATCGAGATGAAGCCGTACTCCCCAGTAGAACCTTCATAGCAACCCTGAGATCCCTGTTGCCTCTGCAGAGGAACACACAACCCACTGAACACTAGATGCGGCCCTGTTCCCCTGCTGCTCCACGAGAGAAATTCAGAGGTTCCACTTTAGACACGAGAGGAGACCTGACTTCCCTGGGGCAACATGAGAGAGTTCCTAAGGTCCCATCGCAACTCGAGAAGAACCCCAAGCTTCCCACCGCAACTCCAGAAAACCCCCCAGATTCTCCCTTCAATGCGAGATGAGGCTATTTTCCCCTGAAGAGTCTCAAGAGAAATCCCACATTCCCGGTTGAATTTCGAACGGGTACTTGAAACCATTTTGAGACTCAAAACTTCCACAACATAGCCGTTCCCTCTGAAGAGGAGTACACAGCTTATGTACACAAAGCTAGATGCTGCCCTATTCCTCTGCCACGCCTCGAGATGAATCCCGAGATTCCCCTCCAACAACAAAGGAGACCTGAATTCCTTGGGACAACACGAGCGAGTTCCTGAGGTCCCCATTGCAACATGAGAGGGACCCCAAGCTTCCCGCCACAACTCGAGAAACACCACAATATTCCCCCATGAATGCGAGATGAGGAAATTTTCTGCTGCTGAGTCTGAAGAGAAATCCCACATTCGTGCTTGAAACTCGAATGGGGATTTGACACCCTTTATGCGACTCAAAATTTCCCTGACATAGCTGTTCCCACTGGAGAGGAGCACACAATTTACAGACTCAACTCTAGATGAGACCTTATTCTAATTCCATGCCTCGAGAGTAATCCCGAAGTTTCCCTTCCAACACAAAAGGAGACCTGACTTCCCTGAAGCAACACGAGTGAGTTTCTGAGGTCCCCATCGCAACTAAAGTGGGATCCGAAGCTTCCCGCCGCAACTCAAGAAAAACCACAAGATTCTGCCCTCAAGGTGAGATGTGGGATATTTTCATTGAAGATTCTCAAGAGAAATCCCACATTCCCGGTGGCAACTCGACAGGTTACTTAGCATCCTTTATGCGACTCAAACGTTACAACGACATAGCCAGTCCCAACGGAGAGGAACACCGAGTTTCCAGCCACAACTGACAAAGTGTCCCGTTTTCCAGTCCTCTTTTCCAGATGACAGTCAATTCCCCTGCTTTGTCTGGAATAGAATCCGGACGTTACTGTCGCACAGCATGAGGAGGCTGGTACCACCTTGAAACTCGGGAGGATCCCAGGGGTTTCAAAACACAATTGGAAAAGATACCGATGTCACCACCCACTCGAGATATCGTCTGATTCCACTGCACAGATTCAAATGTATCCTCGAGTATCAACTCACAAGATGAGTGGAGACCTGACTCCCCGAGCATTCTCAATACAATCTCCAGGTACAAATTAAACTCGACTGTGACCTAACACCCTTTTTACAACTCGAGAGGAAAGCGGAGTTCCATGTCTGAACACGGGATGAGGCCTGACACCCCAGGTGAATTTTGAGAGCAAAACCAAAAACTCTGTTGCTACTGGAGAAAAATCCTGATTTAAACGGACTCGAAACTAGATGCAGACCTATTTCTCTGCAGCGACTCCAAAGAAATCCCGAGGTTACCCTTGCAAATGGAAAGGTGTTCTGACTTCTGACTTCACAGAGAGAACACGGGAGGCTCCCTGATATTCCCGTCCTTACTCAAGAGGATCACCACACTTCCCACAGCAACTCGAGAAAAACCTCGAGATTCCTCTTTCAAAGCAAGATAACGTCCATTTATCCTGCATCACATAGATAGAAGTCCCGAGGTCCTTTTCCAAATTCAATATGAGGCTTGAGTTCCTTGATGCAACTTAAGGGTGGCCAAGATATACCCGTCCCGATGAGAGAAGAAAACCGAATTTCCCTGTCACAACTGAAGAGAAGGCCCCGAGATCACACCTCAGCTGAAGATAATGAGCCATTCCACTTTCAACTGAAGAGGAATCCCAACTTCCCCTCGCACCACATCACGAGTCCTGTCACATCTATTGACACTCGAGGGCAACCCCGTAAGTACTGTAGCAAAGTCAAAAGACTCCGAGTTCACACTCAACTAGAGATGAGTCTTGGTTTGGTTGCAGCGGCTCCATTGGAACACGGAGTATCACCTCCGAACATGATAAGAGGCATGAATCCCCCACTGAGTCTCTCGAAAAAGCTCAAATTTTCCACTAAAACAGATAGCCGATCTGACAATCCTTTTACAACCCAGGGTGAAAGCAGAGTTCCCTCCACAACAAAGACTAGGTCTGACTCCCCCGTGGAACCTTCGCAACAACCCCAAGATCCTTGTGGCCACTGGAGAGGAACACTGAGTTTACCCTCTCAAGTCAAAAAGTGGCCATCATGCCCTGAAGCGAATCGAACGTTATCCCGAGGTTCCACTTTCAACAAGAAAGGAGACCTGACGTCCCTGAGGCAAAAGGAGCGAGTCCCAGTGGTTCCCGTCGTAACTCCAGAAGACCTCCAATCTTCAAACCGCAACTCGAGATTCACCATGAAATTCTCCACTCCACTCGACAGGACGCCCCTTTCCACTGCAGCGTTTTAAGAGAAATCCAACATTTGCTCTTAAAACTCGAAAGGATACTCGGCACCCTATACGCAACTCAAGAAGTTCCCGAGATACCCGGCCAAACTCCAGAGGAGCAGCGAGGATCCACCCTCAGCTCAAGAAGGGACCCGTTTTCCCCTCGTCATGTCGAGGTAAGGATCGATTCCCCTGCTTCATCTGGCAATCAATTCCGATGTTCCTATCGAAACTGAAGAGGAGGCCGATGTCCCCTCGAAACTCGAGAGGACAGCTGGGAGTGCTGCCTCAATTAAAAAAGGCACCATTTTCCCAATCCTCTTGACATAAGGACTGATTCCACTGTACCGATTCAAAGATAACTCCCAGGATCAACTAACACCACGAACGGAGGCCTGACTTCCTACGTGCATCATGGAGAAAAAGCCCCAGGACAGAAATTCAACTCAACAGGAGGCCTCCCATCCCTTTTACAACTCGAAAAGATAGCGGAGTTCCATTCCTCAACAAGAGACGTGGCATGACTCCCCTCTTGAATCTTCATAGGAACACTGAGATCCATGTCAGACGTGAAGAGGCACCCTGAGGTTAGCGCCTCAACTCCAGATCACACACTATTCACCTGCACTGATTCGAAAGGCATCCCAAAGGCTCCTCACACCTCATAAGGATTCCACTTCCCGGAGACAAATTGAAAAGCTCCGTGAGGCCCCTTTTGCAAATCGAGGGATCCGAAATATTCCTGCCCCAACTCAAGAAACACTTTGGGCTTACCCCTTTTGGTGCGAATTGAAGCCCAATTCCTCTGCATTGACTCAAGAGCAATCACGGCCGTCCCCTCGCAAGTTGACTTCCCTGAGGCAACACGAGTGTCTCCCTGAGTTCCCCAGTGTAACTGGAAAGGAAAGCCAAATTCCCTCTGCAATTCACCAAAAACCAAGAGAAGCCTTAGGCAAAGTCACATGAGGCCCTTTTTTTCCTGCAGCGCCTGGAGAGCAATCCTGAGTTCTCTCTCAAGATACCATAGGAGGCTTGAATCCCTATTCACAGGTCAAGGGGCTCTCAGAATACCCACCTTCAATTGAGAGAAACCCTGAGGTTCCATCCACAGCTCTAGAAGAGCCCCGCATTCCCCACCTCCTCACGATATAAGCATTCAAACCCTGCTTCAACTTTAGAGGAATCATTTCTTCCTCTCCCACCAGAAGAGCAGGCCTCTGTCTCCTACTGAAACTCGAGTGCACTCCCACGGATCCTGCTGCAAGGATAAAGGACTCTGAGTTCCCCCTCCAATCGAGGTAGGTTCGGATGATCTAGCAAAGCTCTAATGGAACACCGAGTATCCCCTCACAACATGACGGGAAACCTGACACCCATGCTGAGCTGAAAGAAAAAACCCTAATGAACCACCTGATCACGACACGAGGACTGATTCCCCTTTTACAACTCGAAAGGAAAGCAGAATTCCATGCCTCAAATCGAGACGAACTCTCACTCCCCAGTAGAATCTTCATAGCAACCCCGAGATGCCTGTTGTCACTGGAGAGGAACACACAGTTGACCGATTCAATGCTAGATGCGGCCCTATTCCCCTGCTGCGCCTCGAGAGAAATCCAGAGGCTCCACTTTCAACACAAGAGGAGACCTGATTTCCCTGGGGCAACAGGAGCGAGTTCCTAAGGTCCACGTTGCAACTCGAGAAGAACCCCAAGCTTCCTGCCGCAACTAGAGAAAAAGCAACAGATTCTCCTCTCAATGCGAGATGAGGAAATTTTCCGCTGCACAGTCTCAAGAGAAATCCCACATTCCTGGTTGAATTTCTAACGGGTACTTGAAACCATTTGTGACTCAAAACTTCCCCGACATAGTCGTCCTCACTGAAGAGGAGCACACAGTTTAGTACACATGCTAGATGCGGCCCTATTCCTCTGCCGCGCCTCGAGAGGAATCCCGAGGTTTCCCTTCCAACACCAAAGGAAACCTGAATTCCCTGGGACAACACGAGGGAGTTCCTGAGGTCCCCCTCGCAACATGAGGGGAAACCCAAGCTTCCCGCCACAACTCGGAAACACCACAAGATTCCCCATGAATGTTCATGAGGAAATTTTCTGCCGCTGAGTCTGAAGAGAAATCCCACATTCTTGCTGAAACTCAAACGGGAACTTGACAGCCTTTATGCGACTCAAAATTTCCCTGACATAGCTGTCCCCACTGGAAAGCAGCACACAATTTACGGATTCAACTCTAGATGAGCCCTTATTCCAATTCCATGCCTCGAGAGTAATCCCGAAGTTCCCTTCCAACACGAAAGGAGACCTGACTTCCCTGAAGCAACACGAATGAGTTCCTGAGGTCCCCGTTGCAACTCAAGTGGGACCTGAAGCTTCCTGCCCCAACTCAAAAAAAAACACAAGATTCTTCCCTCAAGGCGAGATGAGGGATATTTCCGTTGAAGATTCTCAAGAGAAATCCCATACTCCCGCTTGCAACTCGACAGATTACTTAGCATCCTTTATGCGACTCAAACATTACAACGACATACCCAGTCCCAAAGGAGAGGAAAACCGAGTTTCCTGCCACAACTGACAAAGTGTCCCATTTTCCAGTCCTCTTTTCCAGATGACAGTCGATTCCCCTGCTTTGTCTGGAATGGTATCCGGACATTCCCGTCACACAGCATGAGGAGTCTGGAACCACCTTGAAACTCGGGAGGATTCCCGGGGTTTCAAAACACAATTGGAAAAGTTTCCAATGTCCCCACCCACTCGAGATATTGTCGGATTCCACTGCACAGATTCAAATGTATCCTCGAGGATCAACTCACAAGACGAATGGAGACCTGACTCCCGAGCATTCTCAATATAATCTCCAGGTACAAATTCCACTCGACTGTGACCTATCACCCCTTTTACAACTCGAGAAGAAAGCGGAGTTCCATGTCTGAACAGGAGACGAGGCCTGACTCCCCAAGTGAATTTTGAGAGCAACCCCGAGAACTCTGTTGCTACTGGAGAAGAATCCTGAGTTAAACGGACTCGAATCTAGATGCAGACCTATTTCTCTGCAGTGACTCCAAAGTAATTCCGAGGTTCCCCTTGCAAATGGAAAGACATTCCTACTTCCCAGAGAGAACACGGGACGCTCTCTGATATTCCCGTTCTAACCCGAGAGGATCACCACATTTTCCTCAGCAACTCGAGATAAACCTCGAGATTCCTCTTTCAAAGCAAGATGTGGCCCCTTTTTCCAGCAGCCCATAGACAGAAGTCCCGAGTTCCTTCTCCAAATTCAATATGAGGTTTGATTTCCTTGATGCAGCTTAAGGGTCGCCCAGAGATACCCGTACAGAGAGAGAAGAAAACCGAATTTCCCCACCACAATTGAAGAGAAGGCCCGTGATCACCCTTCAGCTGAAGATAATGGGCCTTTCCACTTTCAAGTGAAGAGGAATCCCAACTTCCCCTCGAACCACTTGACGGGTCCTGTCACATCTATTGACACTTGAGGGCAACCCCATAGATACTGCAGAAAGGTCAACTGAGTCCGAGTTCACACTCAAATAGAGATGAGTCATACTTGTGTTTGCAGCAGCTCCAGTGGAACATGGAGTATCACCTCCCAACATGATCGGAGGCATGAATCCCCCACTGAGCCTCTCGAAAAAGCCCAAATTTCCTGTGAAAATATAAAGCAGACCTGACAATTCTTTTACAACTTGGGGGGAAAGCAGAGCTTCCTCCTCAACAAAGACTAGGCCTGACTCTCCAGTGGAACCTTCACAGCAACCCCATGATCCCTGTGGCCACTGAGAGGAACACTGAATTTTCCCTCTCAAGTTGAAATGTGGCCCTCATGCCCTTCAGCGACTCAAATGGAATCTTGAGATTCCACATTCAACACGAAAAGAGACCTGACTTCCCTGAGGTGAAACGATTGAGTCCCAGTTGTTCCCGTCGTAACTCCAGAAGACCTCCAAGCTTGAAGCCGCAACTCAAGAAAAAGCATGAAATTCTCCACTCCACGCAACAGGACGCCCCTTTCTGCTGCAGCATCTTAAGAGAAATCCCACTTTCCCTCTTCAAACTCGAAGGGATACTTGGCACCCTATACACAACTCAAGAATTTCCCCGAGATACTCTGCCAACCTCGAGACGAGCAGCGAGGTTCCTGCTACAGCTCAAGAAGAGAACCGTTCTCCACTCGTCATCTCAAGGTGAGGATCGATTCCCCTGCTTCGTCTGGGAATTAATACCTATGTTCCCGTCGAATCTGAAGAGGAGGCCGATGTCCCCTTGAAACTTGAGAGCACCCCTGGTAGTTGTGCCACCATTCAAAAATACACCGATTTCCCCATCCGCTCAACATAAGGACTGATTCCACTGTACCAATTCAAAGAGAACACTCGGGTTCAACTAACACAATGAACTGAGGCCAACTTCCCAGGTGCATCACTGAGAAAAAGCCCCAGGACAGAAATTCAACTCGACAGGAGGCATCCCATCCATTTTGCAACTCAAAAAAAGCGGGGTTCCATGCCTCAAAAAGAGACATGTCATGCCTCCCCTGTTGAATCTTCATAGGAAAACTGAGATCCATGTCAGCACTTTAGATACACCCTGAGCTTAGGGCCTCAACTCCAGATCAGACCCTATTACCCTGCACTGACACGAAAGGCATCCCAAAAGCTCCTCACACCTCAAAAGGATTCCAGACTTCCCAGAGACAACTTGAGAGGCTCCGTGAGACCCCTTTTGCAACTCGAGGGATCTGAAAGATTTCTCCCCCATCTAGAGAAACACTTTGGGGTTCCCCCTTTCAATGTGAATTGAAGCCCGATTCCTCTGCACTGACTCCAGAGCAATCACGACCTTCCCCTCGCAACTTGACTTCCCTGAGGAAATGAATTTCTCCCTCAGCTCCCCATCATACCTCGAAAGAAAAGCCAAACTTCACTGCGCAACTCGCCAAAAACTACGAGAAGCCCCAGGCAATGTCACATGAGGGCCTTTTTCCCCTGCAGTTCCTGGAGAGCAACCCCAAGTTCTTTCTCAAGATACCATCGGAGGCTTGAATCCCTATTTACAATTCAAGGGGCTCCCAGACTACCCATCTTCAATCGAGAGAAAGTTCAAGTTTCCATCCACAGCTCTGGAAGAGCTCCGTATTCCCCACCTTCTGACGATACGAGCGTTCACACACTGCTTCAACTCTAGAAGAATCCTTTCTTCCTCTTCCACCACAAGAGGAGGTCTCTGTCTCTTATTGAAACTCGAGTGCACTCCCGCGGATCCTGCTGCAAGGATAAAGGACTCCGACTTCCCCCTCCAATAATCTAGCAAAGCTCCAATGGAACACTGACTATCCCCTCACAACATGATGGGAAACTTGACACCCATGCTGAGCCGATAGAAAAAGCCCCAAAGAACGGCCTGATCACGACACGAGGACTAATTCCCCTTTTACAACTCGAAAGGAAAGCAGAATTCCATGCTTCAAATAGAGACGAATCCTGACACCCCAGTAAAACCTTCAGAGCAACCCCGAGATCCTTGTCGCCATTGGAGAGGAACACACAGTTGACCGACTCGACACTAGATGCGGCCCTATTCCTCTGCTGTGCCTCGAGAGAAATCCCGAGGTTCCCCTTCCAACACGAGATGAGACCTGACTTCCCTGGTATAACACGATCGAGTTCCTGAGGTCCCTGTCTCAACTGGAACCCCAAGCTTCCAGCCATAACTCGAGAAAAACCACAAGATTCCCCCATCAATGTGAGATGAGGAAATTTGCTGCTTCAGAGTCTCAAGAGAAATTTAACATTCCCGCTTGAAACTCGAACGGGTACTTGACACCCTTAATGCGACTCAAAAAGTTCCCTTACATAGCCGTCGACACTTAGAGGAGCACACAATTTACGGACTCAACTCTAGATGAGCCCTTATTCCAATTCCACGCCGAGAGAGTAATCCCGAAGGTCCCCTTCCAACTCGAAAGGAGACCTGACCTCCGTGAAGGAACACGAGTGAGTTCCTGAAGTCCCCGTCACAACTTAAGAGGGACCCGAAGCTTGCCTCTACAACTCGAGAAAAACCACAAGATTTTGCCCTCAAGGCTAAATGTGGAACATTTCCATTGCAGATTCTCAAGAGAAGTCCCACATTCCCGCCGGAAACTCGAGAGGTTTTTTAACATCCTTTATGCGACTCAAAAATTACAACGATATACCCAGTCCCAACCGAGAGAAACACCGAATTTCCTGCCACAACTGACAAAGAGTCCCGTTTTTCAGTCTTCTTTTCCAGATGACATTCATTTCCCCTGCTTTGTCTGGAATGGAATCCAGACGTTCCCATCGGACAGTATGAGGAGGCTGGTACAATCTTGAAACTCGGGAAGATTCGTGGGGTTTCAAAACACAGTTGGAAAAGTTACTGATGTCCCAACCCATTCGAGACATTGTCTGATTCCACTGCACAGATTCAAATGTATCCTCGACTATCAACTCACAAGACGAGTGGAAACCTGACTCCCCGAGTATTCTCAGTACATTCTCAAGGTACAAATTCCACTCGACTGTGGTCTAACACCCCATTTTCAACTCGAGAGGAAGCGGACGTCCACGTCTGAACACGAGACGAGGCCTGACTCCCAAGGTGAATTTTGAGAGAAAACCCCAAGAACTCTGTTGCTACTGGAGAGGAATCCTGAGTTAAATGGACTCGAATCTAGATGCAGACCTATTTCTCTGCAGCGACTCCAAAGGAATTCCGAGGTTCCCCTTTCAAATAAAAAGGCGTTCCTACTTCCCAGAGACAACACAGGAAGCTCCCTGATATTCCCGTCCTTTCTTGACAGGATCACCACAATTCCTGCAACAACTCGAGAAAAACCTTGAGATTCCTCTTTCAAAGCAAGATGTGGCCCTTTTTTTCCAGCAGCACATAGACAGAAGTACCGAGTTCCTTCTCCAAATTCGACGTGAGGCTTGAGTTCCTTGATGCAACTTAAGGTTCGCCCAGAGATAACCGTACCGAGAGAGAAGAAAACCGAATTTCCCCACCACAATTGAAGAGAAGGGCCGTGATCACCCCTCAGCTGAAGATAATGGGCCTTTCCACTTTCAAGTGAAGAGGAATCCCATCTTCCCCTTGAACCACTTGATGAGTCCTGTCACATCTATTGACACTTGAGGGCAACTCCGTAGATACTGCAGCAAGGTCAAAGGACTCCGAGTTCACACTCAACTACAGATGAGTCATGTTTTGTTTGCCGCAGCTTCAATGGAACACGGAATATCACCTCCCAACATGATTGGAGGCATGAATCCCCCACTGAGCCTCTCGAAAAAGCACAAATATCCAGTTAAAACTGATGGCAGACCTGAGAATCCTTTTACAACTTGGGGGGAAAGCAGAGCTTCCTCCTCAACAAAGACTAGGTCTGACTCCCCAGTGGAACCTTCACAGCAACCCCAAGATCCCTGTGGCCACTGGAGGGGAAAACTGAGTTTACCCTCCTAACTCTAAATGTGGCCCTCATGCCCTGCAGCGACTTGAATGGGATCCCGAGGTTCCACTTTCAATACGAAAGTAGACCTGACTTCCCTGAGGCAAAACTAGCATGTCCCAGTTTTCCCGTCGTATCTCGAGAAGACCTCCAAGCTTCAAGCCGCAACTCGAGAAAAACCATGAAATTCTCCACTCCACGCGACAGGAAGCCCCTTTCTGCTGCAACGTCTTAAGAGAGATCCCACATTCCCAGTTCAAACATGAAAGGATACTTGGCAACCTATACACAACTCTAGAAGTTCCCCGAGATACCCTGCCAAACTTGAGAGGAGCAGCAAGGTTCCTGCCACAGCTCAAGAAGAGACCCGTTCTCCACTCGTCATCTCAAGGTGAGGATCGATTCCCCTGCTTCGTCTGGAAATTAATCCCGATGTTCCCATCGAATCTGAAGAGGAGGCCGATGTCCCCTTGAAACTCGAAAGGACCCCGGGGAGTCATGCCACAATTCAAAAAAACACCGATTTCCCCATCCGCTCGACATAAGGGCTGATTTCACTGTACCAATTCAAAGAGAACTCCCGGGATCAACTAACACCACGAACGGAGGCCAATTTCCCAGGTACATCACTGAGAAAAAGCCCCAGGACAGAAATTCAACTTGACAGGAGGCCACCCACCCCTTTTACAAGCTCGAAAAGATAGCGGAGTTCCATGCCTCAACAAGAGACGTGGCATGACTCCCCTGTTGAAATTTCATAGGAACACTGATATCCATGTCAGACCTGGAGAGACACCCTGAGGTCAGCTCCTCAACTTCAGATCAGACCCTATTACCCTGCACTGACACGAAAGGCATCCCAAAGGCTCCTCACACCTCAAAAGGATTCTGGACTTCCCAGAGACAACGTGAGAGGCTTCGTGAGACCCCTTTTGCAACTCGAGGGATCCGAAAGATTCCTGCCCCAACTCAAGAAACACTTTGGCATTACCCCTTTCAATACTAATTGAAGCCTGCTTCCTCTGCACTGACTCAAGCGCAATCACGGCCTTCCCCTCGCAACTTGACTTCCCTGAGGCAACGAATTTCTCCCTACGTTCCCCATCGGACCTCGAAAGAGAAGCCAAACTTCGCTCCGCAACTCGCCAAAAACCATGAGAATCCCCAGGCAATGTCACATGAGGGCCTTTTTTTCCTGCAGCTCCTGGAGATCAATCCCGAGTTCTCTCTCAAGATACCATCGGAGGCTTGAATCCCTATTTACAATTCAAGGGGCTCCCAATATACCCATCTTCAATCGAGAGAAACTTCAAGTTTCCATCCATAGCTCTAGAAGAGCTCCGTATGCACTCCCGAGGATCCTGCTGCAAGGTAAAGGACTCCGACTTCCCCCTCCAATGATCTAGGAAAGCTCCAATGGAACACCGACTATCCCCTCACAACATGATGGGAAACCTGACACCCATGCTGAGCCAATAGAAAAAGCCCTAATGAACCGCCTGAACACTACACGAGGACTGATTCCCTGTTTACAAATAGAAAGGAAAGCAGAACTCCATGCCTCAAATGGAGACGAAGCCTGAATCCCCAGTGGAACCATCATCAGTTCAGTTCAGTTGCTCAGTCGTGTCCGACTCTCTGCGACCTCATGAATGACAGCACTCCAGGCCTCCCTGTCTATCACCAACTCCCAGAGTCCACTCAAACTCATGTCCACAGAGTCGGTGATGCCATCCAGCCATCTCATTCTCAGTCGTCCCCTTCTCCTCCCGCCCCCAACCTTTCCCAGCATCAGAGTCTCTTGCAGTGAGTCAACTCGCCACATGAGGTGGCCAAAGTATTGCAGTTTCAGCTTCAGCATCAGTCCTTTAAATGAACACCAAGGATTGATCTCCCTTAGAATGGACTGGTTGGATCTCCTTGCAGTCCAAGGGACTCTCAAGAGTCTTCTCCAGCAACACAGTTCAAAAGCATTAATTCTTCGGCGATCAGCTTTCTTCACAGTCCAACTCTCACATCCATACATGACCATGGGAAAAAAACATAGCCTTGACTAGACGGACCTTTGTTGGCAAAGTAATGTCTCTGCTTTTTAATATACTATCTAGGTTGGTCATAACTTTCCTTCCAAGGAGTAAGTTCTTTTAATTTCATGGCTGCAATCACCAGCTGCAGTAATTTTGGAGCCCCCCAAAATAAAGTCTGACACTGTTTCCACTGTTTTTCCATCTATTTCCCATGAAGTGATGGGATCAGATTCCATGATCTTTATATTCTGAATGTTGAGCTTCAAGCCAACCTTTTCACTCTCCTCTTTCACTTTCATCAAGAGGCTTTTGAGTTCCTCTTCACTTTCTGCCATAAGGGTGGTGTCATCTGCATATCTGAGGTTATTGATATTCCTCCCAGCAATCTTGATTCCAGCTTGTGCTTCTTGAACATTCATAGCAACCCCGAGATATCTGTTGCCAGTGGAGAGGAACACAGAGTTTATCGACTCAATGCTAGATGCGGCCATATTCCCCTGCTGTGCCTTGAGAGAAATTCCGAGTTTCCCCTTTCAACACGAGAGGAGACCAGACTTCCCTGGAGCAACACGAGCGAGTTCCTAAGGTTCCCATCTCAACTCGAGAAGAACACCAAGCTTTCCGCTGCAACTCGAGGAAAACCACAAGATTCCCCCATCAATGCGAGATGAGGAACTTTTCTGCTGCTGAGTCTCAAGAGAAAAACCCACATTCCCCCTTGAAACTCGAATGGGGATTTGGCACCCTTTATGCTACTCAAAAAGTTCCCTGACATAGCCGTCCTAAATGGAGAGGAGCACACAATTTAAGGACTCAACTCTATATGAGCCCTAATTCCAATTCGATGCCTCCAGAGAATCCCTTCCACACCAAAGGAGACCTGCCTTCCCTGAAGCAACACGAGCGAGTTCCTGAGGTCCCTGAGCAACTAGAGAGGGACCCGAAACTTCCCACCACAACTCAAGAAAAACCACAAGATTCGGCTCTCAAGGCGAGATGAAGAACATTTCCGTTGCAGATTTTCAAGAGAAGTACCACATTCACGCTTGAAATTCGACACGTTTCTTAACATCCTTTAGGCGACTCAAAAATTACAACGATATACCTAATCCAAACTGAGCGGAACACTGAATTTCCTGCCGCAAATGAAAAAGTACCCTGCTTTCCAGTCCTCTTTTCCAGATGACAATTGATTCCCCTGCTTTGTCTGGAATGGTATCGCGATGTTCCCGTCGCACAGTATGAGAAGGCCAGTACCACCTTGAAACTTGGGAGGATCCCTGGGGTTTCAAAACACAATTGGAAAAGGTACTGATGTCCTCACCCACTAGAGATATTGTCCGATTCCACTGCACAGATTCAAATGCATCCTAGAGTATCAACTTACAAGATGAGTGGAGACCTGACTCCCGAGGACTCTCAATACAATCTCCGGGTACAAAATTCCACTCTCATGTGGCCTAACACCACTTTTTCAACTCGAGAAAAAAGCAGACTTCCATGTCTGAACACGAGATGAGGCCTGACTCCCCAGGTGAATTTTGAGAGCAACCCCGAGAACTCTGTTTCTGTCGGAGAAGAAGCCTGAGTTTAACGGACACGAATCTAGATGCAGACCTATTTCTCTGCAGTGACTCCAAAGGAATCCCGAGGTTACCCTTGCAAATGGAAAGGTGTTCTGACTTCCCAAAGACAACACAGGAGGCTCCCTGATATTCCCGTCGTTACTCGAGAAGATCATCACACTTCCCGCAGCATCTCGAGATAAACCTCGAGATTTCTCTTTCAAAGCAAGATGAGGCCTCTTTTTTCCTGGAGCACATAGACAGAAGTCCTGAATTCTTTCTCAAAATTCGATATGAGGCTTGATTTCCTTGATGCAACTTAAGGGTCGCCCAGAGATACATATCCCGATGAGAGAAGAAAACCGAATTCCCCCACCACAATTGAAGAGAAGCCTTGTGTACAAACCTCAGCTGAAGAAAATGGCCAATTCCTCTTTCAAGGGAACAGGAATCCCAACTTCCCCTCCCACAACTTGACGAGTCCAGTCACCTCTGTTGACACTCGAGGGCAAACCTGTAGATTCTGCAGCATGGTCAGTTCATTTCAGTTCAGTTCAGTCTCTCAGTCGTGTCCGACTCTCTGTAACCCCATGAATCACAGCACGCCAGGCCTCCCTGTCCATCACAAACTCCCAACGGACTCCGAATTCACCCTCAACTAGAGATGAGTCGTGTTGTGTTTGTAGCAGCTCCAGTGGAACATGGAGTATCACCCCCCAACATGATCGGAGGCATGAGTCCCCCGCTGAGTCTCTCGAGAAAGCCCAAATTTCCCGCTAAAATAGATAGCAGACCTGACAATCCTTTTACAATTTGGGGGGAAAGCAGAGATCCGTCCTCAACAAAGACTAGCTCTGAGTCTCCAGTGAAACTTTCATAGCAACCCCAAGATCTCTGTGGCCACTGGAGAGGAACACTGAGTTTACCCTCTCATGTCTAAATGTGGCCCTCATGCCTTGCAGCGACTCGAACGGAATCATGAAGTTTCACTTTCAACATGAAAGGAGACCTGACTTTCCTGAGGCAAAAATAGCAAGTCCCAGTGTTTCCCGTCCTACCTCAAGAAGACCTCCAGTCTGGAAGCTGCAACTCATGAAAAACCAAGAAATTCTCCACTCCACTTCCGCTTCCCAGAGTCAACTTGAGAGACTCCATGAGGCCTCTTTTAAACTCAACAGATCGGAAAGATTCCTACCCCAACTCGAGAAACAGTTTGGGATTACCCCCTTTCAATGGGAATTGAAGCCCAATTCCTCTGCATTGACACGAGAGCAATCACGACCGGACCCTCACAACTTGACTTCCCTGAGGCAACTAGAGTGTCTCCCTGAATTCCCCGTCTTAAATCGAAAGGAAAGCCAAACTTCCCTCTGCAACTCGCCAAAAAACACTGTTGCCACAGGCAATGTCAACTGAGGCCTTTTCTTTTTTTCCTCCAGCGCCGGGATAGCAATCCCGAGTTCTCTTTCAAGATACCATAGGAGGCTTGAATCCCTATTTATAATTCAAGGGGCTCCTAGAATCCCCATCTTCAGTTGAGAAACCCCGAGTTTCTGTCCACAGCTCTAGAACAGCTCCGTATTCCCTACCTCCTCACGATATGAGCGATCAAACCCTTCCTCAACTCTAGAGAAATCCTTTCTTCCTCTCCCACCCGAAGAGGAGGCCTCTGTCTCCTATTGAAACTCGAGTGCACTCCTGCGGATACTGCTGCAAGGATAAAGGACTCTGAGTTCCCCCCCCCAATCTAGCTAGGTCCGGATGATCTAGCAATCCTCCAATGGAACACCGATTCTCCCCTCACAACATGATGGGAAACCTGACACGCATGCTGAGCTGAAAGAAAAGGCCCTAATGAACTGCCTGAGCACGACACGAGGAATGATTCCCCTTTTACAACTCGAAAGGACAGCAGATTTCCATGCCTCAAATCGAGACGAAGCCTGACTCCCCAGTAGAACCTTCATAGCAACCCCAAGATCCATGTCGCCACTGCAGAGGAACACACAGTTGACCGACTTACCGCTAGATGTGTCCCTATTCCCCTGCTGTGCCTCGAGAGAAATCACGAGGTTCCCCTTTCAACACGAGAGGAGACCTGACCTCCCTGGGGCAACACAAGCGAGTTCCTACGGTCCCCAACACAACTTGAAAACAATCCCAAGCTTCCCGCCGCAACTAGCGAAAAACCACAAGATTCTCCCCTCAATGCGAGATGAGGATATTATCCGCTGCAGAGTCTCAAGAGAAATCCCACATTCCCGCTTGAAATTTGAACGGGTACTTGACACACTTTATGCGAATCAAAACATCCCCGACATACCCATTCCCACTAAAGAGGAGCACACAGTTTACGTACACAATGCGAGATGCGGCCCTGTTCCTCTGCCGTGCCTCCAGAGGAATCCCGAGGTTCCCCTTCCACCACAAGAGGAGACCTGACTTCCCTGGGACAACACAAATGAGTTCCCGAGGTCCCCTTCGCAACTCGTGAGGAACTCTAAGCTTCCCGCCGCAACTCGAGAAAAACCACAATATTCCCCCATCAATGTGAGACGAGGAAATTTTCTGCTACAGAGTCTCAAGAGAAATCCCACATTCCCGCTTGAAACTCGAACGGGTACTTGACAACATTTATTCGATTCAAATAGTTCCCTGACATCGCCGTCCCCACTGGAGAGGAGCACACAATTTACGGACTTAACTCTAGATGAGCCCTTATTCCAATTATATGCCTCCAGAGTATCCTGAAGTTCCCCTTCCAACACGAATGGAGAACTGACTTCCCTGTAGCAACACGAGCGAGTTCCTGGGGTCCCCGTCGAAACTAGAGAGGGATCTGAAACTTCCAGCCGCAACTCAAGAAAAAAACCACAAGATTCTGCCCTCAAGGCGAGATGAGGAATATTTCCGTTGCAGATTCTCAAGAGAAGTCCCACAATCCTGCTTGAAACTCGACATGTTACTTAAGGTTGATTATGCGACTCAAAAATTACAACGACATGACCAGTCCCAACCGAGAGGAACACCGAATTTCCTGCCACAACAGACAAAGTGTCCTGTTTTCAAGTCCTCTTCAGATGACAGTTGATTCCCCTGGTTTGCCTGGAATGGAATCCGAACGTTCCCAGCGCACTGTACAGGGAGGCCAGGACCACCTTGAAACTCGGGAGGATCCCTGGGGTTTCAAAACACAATTGGAAAAGGTACTGATGTCCCCACCCACTTGAGAAATTGTCTGATTCCACTGCACATATTCAAATGTATCCTCGAGGATCAACTCACAAGACGAGTGGAGACCAGACTCCCAAGCATTCTCAATACAATCTCCACGTACAAATTCAACTCGCCTGTGGCCTAACACCACTTTTTCAACTCGATAAGAAAGCAGACTTCCATGTCTGAACACGAGACGAGGCCTGACTCCCCAGGTGAATTTTGAGAGCAACCCTGAGTCTGTTGCTGCTGGAGAAGAATCCTGAATTTAACGGACACGATTCTAGATCCACACCTATTTCTCTGCAGCGACTCCAAAGGAATCCTGAGGTTACCCTTGCAAATGGAAAGGTGTTCTGACTACCCAGAGACAACACGGGAGGCTCCCTGATATTCCCGTCGTTACTCGAGAAGATCACCACACTTCCCGCAGCATCTCGAGAAAAACCTCGAGATTCCTCTTTCAAAGCAAGATGAGGTCGCTTTTTTTTCCTGCAGCACATAGACAGAACTCCCGAATTTCTTCTCCAAATTCGATATGAGGCTTGATTTCCTTGATGCAACTTAAGGGTCGCCAAGAGATACCCATCCCGATGAGAGAAGAAAACCGAATTTCCCCGCCACAATTGAAGAGAAGGCCCGTAATCACACCTCAGCTGAAGATAATGGGCCATTCCATTTTCAGCTGACAAGGATTCCCAACTTCCCCTTGCATCACTTGACGAGTCCTGTTACAGCTATTGACACTCGAGGGCAACCCCGTAGATACTGCAGCAAGTCAAAGGACTCCGAGTTCACACTCAGCTAGAGATGAGTCGTGTTGTGTTTGCAGCAGCTCCACTGGAACACGGAGTATCACCCCCCAACGTGATCGGAGGCATGAATCCCCCACTGAGCCTCTGGAAAAAGCATGAATTTCCCGCTAAAACAGATAGCAGACCTGACAATCCTTTTACAACTTGGGGGGAAAGCAGAGTTCCCTCCTCAACAAAGACTAGGCCTGACTCCCAGTGGAACTTTCATAGCAACCCCAAGATCCCTGTGGTCACTGGAGAGGAACACTGAGTTTACCCTCTCACGTCTCAATGTTGCCCTCATGCCCTGAAGCGACTCGAACGGAATCATGAAGTTCCACTTTCAACACGAAAGGAGACATGACTTTCCTGAGGCAAAACTAGCGAGTCCCAGTGTTTCCCTTCGTATCTCGAGATGACCTCCAATCTGGAAGCCACAACTCGAGAAAAACCAAGAAATTCTCCACTCCACGCAACAGGATGCCCCTTTCTGCTGCTGCCTCTTAAGAGAAACCCCACAATCCCTCTTAAAACTCGAAAGGATACTCGGCACCATATAGGCAACTCAAGAAATTCCCCGAGATACCAGGCCAAATTCCAGAGGAGCAGCGAGGTTCCTGCCCTAGCTCAAGAAGGGATCCGTTTTCCACTCGTCATCTCGAGGTGAGGATCGATTCCTGTGCTTTGTCTGGAAATTAATACTGATGTTCCGGTCGAATCTGAAGAGGAGGCCGATGTCCCCTTGAAACTCAAGAGGACCCCGGGGAGTCAGGTCACAATTCAAAAAGACACAAATTTCCCCATCTGCTCGACATAAGGACTGATTCCACTGTACCGATTTAAAGAGAACTCCCGGGATCAACTAACACCACGAACGGAGGCCTGACTTCCCAGGTGCATCATGGAGAAAAAGCCACAGGACAGAAATTCACCTCGACAAGCAGCCTCCCACCCCTTTTACAACTCGAAAGATAGCGGAGTTCCATGCCTGAAAAAGAGACGTGGCATGACTCCCCTGTTGAAATTTCATAGGAACACTGAGATCCATGTCAGACCTGGAGAGAAACCCTGAGGTCACTGCCTCACCTAGAGATCAGACCCTATTCCCCTGCACTTCCTCAAAAGGCATCCCAAAGACTCTTCACACCTCAAAAGGATTCCAGACTTCCCAGAGACAACTTGAGAGGCTCCGTGAGGCCTCTTTTGCAACTCAAGGGATCCGAAATATTCCTGCCCCAACTCGAGAAACACTTTGGGATTACCCCTTTCAATGCGAATTGAGCCCGCTTCTTCTGCATTGACTCGAGAGCACTCACGACCTTCCCCTCGCAATTTGACTTCCCTGAGGCAACACGAGTGTCTCCCTGAGTTCCCCATCGTAACTCGAAAGGAAAGCCAAACTTCCCTCCACAACTAGCCAACAACCACGAGATGCCACAGGCAATGTCACATGAGGCCCTTTTTTTCCTGCAGCGCCTGGAGAGCAATCCCGAGTTCTCTCTCAAGATACCATCAGAGGCTTGAATCCCTATTTACAATTCAAGGTGCTCCCAGAATCCCCATCTTCAACTGAGAGAAACCCCGAGTTTCCATTCAGAGCTCTAGAAGAGCTCCATATTCCCAACCTCCTCACGATATGAGCATTCAAACCCTGCTTCAACTCTACAGGAATCGTTTCTTCTTCTCCCACCACAAGAGGAGGTCTCTGTCTCCTACTGAAACTCAAGTGCACTCCTGCGGATCCTGCTGCAAGGATAAAGGACTCTGCGTTCCCCCTCCAATCGAGGTAGGTCCAAATGATCGAGTAAAGCTCCAATGGAACACCAACTAACCCCTCACAACATGATGGGAACCCTGAGCCAATAGAAAAAGCCCTAATGAACCGCCTGATCATGACACGAGGACTGATTCCCCTTTTACAACTCGAAAGAAAAGCAGAATTCCATGCTTCAGTCTAGACAAAGCCTGAATCCCCAGTAGAACCTTGATAGTAACCACGAGATCCCTGTCGCCACTGCAGAGGTACACACAGTTGACCGACTCAAAGCTAGATGTGGCCCCATTACCCTGAAGCTCCTCGAGAGAAATCCCGAGGTTCCCCTTCCAACATAAAAGGAAACCTAAGTTCCCTGGGACAACGTTAGTGAGTTCTGACGTCCCCGTCACAACTCGAGAAAAACGACCAAGTTTTCCCTTCAATGCTAGATAAGGAACTTCTCTGCAGCAAAATCTCAAGAGAAATCCAACATTCCCGCTTGAAACTCGAACGGGTACTTGACACCCTTTATGCAACTCAAAAAGTTTCCTGACATAACCGTCCCAACTGGAGAGGGGCACACAATTTACGGACTCCACTCGAGATGAGGCCCTATTCCCATTTAACGGCTTGAGAGTAATCCGAAAGTTCCCCTTCCAACAGTAAAGGGGACCTGACTTCCGAGAAGGAACATGAGCGAGTTTCTGAGGTCCTCGTCGTAACTCGAGAGGGACCCCAAGATTCCCACCGCAATTCGAGAAATTCCACAAGATTCTGCCCTCAAGGCGAGATGAGGAACATTTCTTTTGCAGATTCTCAAGAGAAATCCCACATTCCTGCTTGAAACTCTACAGGTTACTTATCATCCTTTATGTGACTCAAAAATTACACAGACATACCCAGCCCAAATCGAGAGGAACACCGAGTTTCCTGCGACAACTGACAAAGTGCCCTGTTTTCCAGTCCTGTTTTCCAGATGACAGTCTATTCAGCTGCTTTGTCTGAAATGGGATCCAGATGTTCAATCGCAAGTTGGGAGGAGGCCCGTACCACCTTGATTCCCTGGAGGGACCCCGGGGTTTTAAAACACAAATGGAAAAATGATTGGATGTCCCCACTCCTTCGAGATGTTCTCCGATTTCACTGCACAGATTACAATGTATCCTCGAGTATCAACTCACAAGACGAGTGGAGACCTGACTCCCTGAACATACTCGATAAAATCTCCAGATACAAATGCAACTCTAATGTGGCCTAACACCCCTTTTTCAACTCGAGAAGAAAGCGGAGTTCCATGTCTGAACACGAGACGAGGACTGACTCCCCTGGAGAATTTTCAGAGCAACTCTGAGATCCATGTTGCCACTGGAGAAAAAACACAGTTGATTTATTCAAAGCTAGATGTGGCCCGATTCCTCTGCTGGGTCTCGAGCGGAATCCCGAAGTTCCCCTTCCAAAACGATAGGAGACCTGACTTCCCTGGGTCAACACGAGGGAGATCCTGAGGTCCCCGTCGCAACTCAAGACGAACCCCAAGCTTCCTGCCACAACTCGAGAAACACAACAACATTATACCCTCAATGAGAGACGAGGAACTATTCCGCTGCAGAGTCTCAAGAGAAATCCCACGTCCCCACTTGAAACTGGAACGGGTACTTGCCAAACTTTATGCAACCCAAATACTTCCCCGACATAGCCGTCCACATTGAAGTGGAGCACACAATTCACGGACTCGAATCTAGATGGTGCCCTATTCCCACTTAATGACTTGAGGGTAATCCCAAAGTTCCCCTTCCAACACAAAAGGGGAGCTGACTTCCCTGAAGCAACACGAGGGAGTTCCTGAAGTCCCCGTCACAACTCGAGAGGGACTTCAAGCTTCCCGGCACAACTCGAGAAAAACCACAAGATTCTTCCCTCAAGGCAAGATGAGGAACATTTTGGTTGCAGATTCTCAAGAGAAATCCCACATTCCCGCTTGAATCTCGACAGGTTACTTAACATCCTTGATGCGACTCAAAAATTACACCTACATACCCAGTCTCAAGCAAGAGGAACACCGAGTTTTCTGCCACAACAGACAAAGTGCCCCGTTTTCCAGTCCTTTTTTACAGATAAGAGTCGATTCCTCTGCTTTATCTACAATGGAATCTGAACGTTCCAGTCGCATATTACGAGGAGGACAGTACCACCTTGAAGCTCGGGAGGATGCCGGGGTTTTTGAAACACAAATGGAAAAGGAATGGATGTTCCCACCCACTTGAGATATTGTCTGATTCCACTGAACAGATTGCAATGTATCCCCGATTATCAACTCACAAGATGAGTCGAGACTTGACTCCGCGAGCATAATTGATACTATCTCCAGGTACAAATTCAACTGGACTGTGGCCTAACACACCTTTTCCAACTTGAGAAGAAAGCGGAGTTCCATGTCTGAACATGAGATGAGGACTGACACACTGGTGAATTTTGAGAGTAACCCTGAGATCGCTGTCGCCACTGGAGAGGAACACGCAGTTGAATGACTCAACATTAGATGTGGCCCTATTCCTCTGCAGTGCCTTGAGAGGAATCCCGAGGTTCCCCTTCCAAGACTATAGGAGCCCTGACTTCCCTGGGGCAACAAGAGCGAGTTCCTGAGGTCACAGTTGCAACTCGAGAAGAACCCCAACCTTACCAAGGCAACTCGAGAAAACCACAAGAACAGGCCCTAAATCTGAGATCAGAAAAATTTCCACTGCAGAGTCTCAAGAGAAATCCCACATTCCCACTTGAAACCCGAACGGGTACTTGACCCCATTTATGCGACTCAAAAAGTTTCCTAACATAGCCGTCCCCAGTGGAGAGGAGCACAAAATGTATGGACTAAACTCGAGATGAGGCCCTATTCCCATACCAGGCCTCGAGAGTAATCCCGAACTTCCTCTTCCAACACGAAAGGAGACCGGAGTTCCCTGAAGCAACATGAGCGAGTTCCTGAGGTCCCCATCGCAACTCGAAAGAGACCTCTAGCTTCCCGCTGAAACTTGAGAAAAACCACAGGATTCTGCCCTCAAGGCTAGATGAGGAACATTTCCGTTGCAAATTCTCAAGAGAAATCCCACATTCCCGCTTGAAACTCGACAAGTTACTTAACATCCTTTATGAGACTCAAAAATTACACAGACATACCCAGCCCAAATTGAGAGGAACACCGAGTTTCCTGCCACAATTGACAAGGTGTTCTGTATTTCAGTCCTCTTTCCCAGATGACAGTCGAATCCCCTGCTTTGTCTGAAATAGAATCTGGACGATCCGTCGCACAGTAGGAGGAGGCCGGTACCACCTTGAATCGTAGGAGGTTCCCCAGGATTACAAAACACAATTGGAAAAGGTACCGATCTCCCCACCCACTCGAGATATTGTCTCATTCCACTGCACAGATTCAAATGTATCCTCGAGTATCAACTCAGAAGACGAGTGGAGACGTTATCGCCGAGAATTATCGATACACATCCAGGTACAAATTCAACTCGACTGTGGCCTAACACCCCATTTACAACTCGAGAAGATAGTGGAGTTCCATGTCTGAACACGAGACAAGGCCTGAATCCCCAGGTGAATTTTGACAGCAACCCCAAGATCCCTGTTGCCACTATCGAGGAACACACAGTTGACTGACTCAACGCTAGATTTTGTCCTGTTCCTCTGCTGCACCTCGAGAGGCATCCTGAGGTTCCCCTTCCAACAGGATAGGAGACTTGACTTTCCTGGGGCAAAATGAGCAACTTCCTGAGGTCCCTGTCACAAGTCGAGAAGAACCCCAAGTTTCCGGCTGCAATGCGAGAAAAACCACAAGAACATGTCCTCAATCCGAGATGAGAAAATATTCCACTAAAGAGTCTCCAGAGAAATCCCACATTCCCGCTTGAAACTGGAACTGGTACTTGACACCCTTCATGTGAATCAAAAATTTCCCTGACATAGCCGTCCCCGCTGGAGAGGAGCACAAATTTACAGACTCAACACGAGATGAGACCCTATTCCCATTCCCTGACTCGACAGTAATCCCGAAGTTCCCCTTGCAACACCAAAGGAGACCTGACTTCCCTGAAGCAACACGAACGAGTTCCTGAGGTCACCGTCGCAACTCGAAAGGGACCCCTATCCCGCCGCAACTCGAGAAAAACCACAATATTCTGACCTCAAGCCGAGATGAGGAACATTCCCTTTGCAGATTCTTAAGAGAAATCCCACATTCCCGCTTGAAACCCGACAGGTTACTTAACATCCTTTATGCGACAAAAAAATTACACTTACATACCCAGCCCCAATCGAGAGGAAAACCGATTTCCTGCCACAAATGAAAAAGTACCCCGTTTTCCAATCCTCTTTTCCAGATGACAGTCTATTCCCCTTCTTTGTCTGAAATGGAATCCGGCGTTCTGTCGCACTGTAGGAGGAGGCTGGTATCACGTTGATCTCAGGGGATTCCCCGGGGTTTCAAAACACAAATGCAAAAGGTACGGATGTCCCCACCCACTAGATATATTGTCTGAAGCCACTGCATAGATTCAAATGTACCTCGAATATCAACTCACAAGACGAGTGGAGTCCTGAATCCCCGAGCATACTCGATACAATCTCCAGGTACAAATTCAACACGACTGTGGCCTAACACCCCTTTTACAACTCGAAATAAAGCGGAGTTCCATGTCTGAACACGAGACAAGGCCTGATTCTCCTGGTGAATTTTGAGAGTGACGCCTAGATCCCTGTCGCCACTGGAGAGGAACACACTGTTGACCGACTCAGTGTTAGATGTGGCCCTATTCATCTGCTGTGCCTCAAGAGCAATCCCGAGGTTCCGCTTCCAACATGAAAGGAGACCTGACTTCACTGGGGAACATGAGCTAGTTCCTGAGGCCCCCGTTACAACTTGAGAAGAACCTGAAGCTTCCCGCCACAACTTGAGAAAAACCTCAAGAACATGCCCTCAATTCGAGATGAGAAAATTTTCTGCTGCAGAGTGTCAAGAAAAATCGAACATTCCCGCTTGAATCTCAAACGGGTACTTGACACCCTTTATGCGACCAAAAAACTTCCCCGACATAGCCGTTCACACTGAAGAGTTGCACACAGTTTATGGACACAACATTAGATGCGGCCTTATTCCTCTACCGTGCCTCGAGAGGAATCCCGAGGTTCCCCTTCCAACACAGTAGGAGACGTGACTTCCCTGGGACAAAAAGAGCGAGTTCCTGAGGTCCCTGTCGCAACTAGAGAGGAACCCCAAGTTTCCCGCTGCAATTCAAGAAAGTCCACAAGATTCCCCCATGAATGTGAGATGAGGAAATTTTCTGCTGCAGAGTCTCAAGAGAAATCCCACATTCCCACTTGAAACTCGAACGGGTAGTTTCCATCCTTTATGCGACTCAAAAAGTTCCCTGACATAGCTGGCCCCAGTGGAAAGGAGCATACAATTTACTGACTCAACTCGAGATGAGGCCCTATCCCATTTAACGGCTCAAGAGTAATCCCGACATTCTCCTTCCAACACAAAAGGGGTCCTGACTTCCCTGAAGCAACTCGAACGAATTCCTGAGGTCCCCGTCGAAACTCGAGAGGAACCCCAAAATTCCCACCGCAACTCGAGAAAAACCAAAAGATTCTGTCCTCAAGCCGAGATGAGGAACTTTTCCATTGCAGATTCTCAAGAGAAATCCCACATTCCCGCTTGAAACTCGACAGGTTATTTACATCCCACCCCTCGTCCAAGGTAAGGTGCAGTGGCTGCTCTTTCTTGGAGCAGCTGTGAAGAGATGTCCCAGGCCCAAGATAAGAGAAACCCAAATAAGACAGTAGGTATTGTGAGGGGGCATCAGAGATCAGATACACTGAAATCATGATCACAGGAAACTAGTCGATTGAGATCACATGGTCTACTGGCGATGGGAATGACAAACCATCAGTATACTTGCTTTGAGAACCCCATGAACAGTATCAAAGGGCAAAATGATAGGATACTGAATAAGGAATTCCCCAGGTCGGTAGGTGTCCAGTATGCTACTGGAGATCAGTGGAGAAATAACTCTATTTATGAATGAAGGGATGGAGCAAAAGCAAAACCAATGCCCAGTTGTGGACATGACTGGTGATAGAAGCAAGGTCTGTGCTGTAAAGAGCAATATTGCATAGGAACCTGGAATGTTAGGTCCATGAATCAAGGCAAATTGGAAGTGATCAAACAGGAGATGGCAAGAGTGAACATAGACATTCTAGGAATCAGTGAACTAAAATGGACTGGAATGGGTGAATTTAATTCAGATGACTATTATATTTACTACTGTGAGAAGGAATCAATTAGAAGAAAAGGAGTAACCATCATGGTCTACAAAAGTGTCCGAAATGCAGTACTTGGATGCAATTTTAAAAACGACAGAATGATTTCTGTTCGTTTCCAAGGCAAACCATTCAATATTACAGTAATCCAGGCCTATGCCCCAACCAGTAACGTTGAAGAAGCCGAAGTTGAATGGTTCTATGAAGACCTACAAGACCTTTTAGAACTGAACTTAAAAAAGATGTCCTTTTCATTATAGGGGACTGGAGTGAAAAAGTAGGAAATCAAGAAACGCCTGGAGTAACAGACAAATTTGGCCTTGGAGCACGGAATGAAGCAGGGCAAAGGTTAAGAGTTTTGTCAAGAGAATGCAGTGGCCATAGCAAACACACTCTTCCAACAACACAAGAGAAGACTCTACACATGGACATCACCAGATGGTCAACACCGAAATCAGATTGATTATGCTCTTTGCAGCCAAAGATGGAGAAGCTCTATACAGTTAGCAAAAACAAGACCAGGAGCTGACTGTGGCGCAGATCATGAACTCCTTATTGCCAAATTCAGACTTAAATTGAAGAAAGCAGGGAAAACCACTAGACCATTCAGATATGACCTCAATCAAATCCCTTATGATTATACAGTGGAAGTGAGAAATAGATTTAAGGGACTAGATCTGATAGAGTGCCTGATGAACTCTGGACGGAGGTTTGTGACATTGTACAGGAGACAGGGACCAAGACCATCACCATGGAAAGGAAATGCAAAAAAGCAAAATGGCTGTCGGAGGAGGCCTTAAAAATAGCTGTGAAAAGAAGAGAAGTGAAAAGCAAAGGAGAAAAGGAAAGATATAAGCATCTGAATGCAGAGTTCCAAAGAATAGCAAGGAGAGATAAGAAAGCCTTCCTCAGTGATCTATGCAAAGAAATAGAGGAAAACAACAGAATAGGAAAAACAAGAGAGCTCTTCAAGAAAATTAGAGATTCCAAGGGAACATTTCATGCAAAGATGGGCTCGATAAAGGACAGAAATGGTATTGGCCTAACAGAAGCAGAAGATGTTAAGAAGAGGTGGCAAGAATACACAGAAGAACTGTACAAAAAAGATCTTCACGACCAGGATAGTCACGATAATGTGATCACTGACCTAGAGCCAGGAATCTTGGAATGTGAAGTCAACTGGGCCTTAGAAAGCATCATGACTGACAAAGCTGGTGTAGGTGATGGAATTCCAGTTGAGCTATTTCAAATCCTGAACGATGACGCTGTGAAAGTGCTGCACTCAATATGCCAGCAAAATTGGAAAACTCAGCAGTGGCCACAGCACTGGAAAAGGTCAGTCTTCATTCCAATCCCAAAGAAAGGCAATGTCAAAGAATGCTCAAACTACCACACAATTGCACTCATCTCACACGCTAGTAAAGCCATGCTCAAAATTCTCCAAGCCAGGCTTCAGCAATATGTGAACCGTGAACCCCCAGATATTCAAGCAGGTTTTAGAAAATGCAGAGGCACCAGAGATCAAATTGCCAACATCCGCTGGATCATGGCGAAAGCAAGAGAGTTCCAGCAAAACATCTCTTTCTGTTTCATTGACTATGCCAAAGCCTTTGACTATGTGTATCATAATAAACTGTGGAAAATTCTGAAAGAGATGGGAGTACCAGACGACCTGACCTGCCTCTTGAGAAACCTGTATGCAGGTCAGAAAGCAACAGTCAGAACTGTACATGGAACAACAGACTGGTTCCAAATAGAAAAGGAGCACGTCAATCCTGTATATTGTCACCTTGTTTATTTAACTTATATGCAGAGTACATCATGAGGAATGCTGGGCTGGAAGAAGGACAAGCTGAAATCAAGTTTGCTGGGAGAAATATCAATAACCTCAGATGTGCAGATGACACCACCCTTATGGCAGAAAGTGAAGAGGAACTAAAAAGCCTCTTGATGAAAGTGAAAGAGGAGAGTGCAAAGGTTGGCTGGAAGCTCAACATTCAGAAAACAAAGATCATTACAACTGGTCCCATCACTTCATGGGAAACAGATGGAAAAACAGTGGAAACAGTGTCAGACTTTATTGTTTCGGGATCCAAAATCACTGCAGGTGCTGATTGCAGCCATGAAATTAAAAGATGCTTACTCCTTGGAAAGAAAGTTATGACCAACCTAGATAGCATATTAAAAAGCAGAGACATTACTTTGCCAACCAAGGTCCGTCTAGTCAAGGCTATGGTTTTTCCCGTGGTCATGTATGGATGTGAGAGTTGGACTGTGAAGAAAGCTGATCTCCGAAGAATTGATGCTTTTGAACTGTGGTGCTGGAGAAGACTCTTGAGAGTCCCTTGGACTGCAAGGAGATCCAACCAGTCCATTCTAAAGGAGATCAATCCTGGGTTTTCATTGGAAAGACTGATGCTAAAGCTGAAACTGCAATACTTTGGCCACCTCATGTGACGAGTTGACTCACTGGAAGACTCTGATTCTGGGAAAGGTTGGGGGCGGGAGGAGAAGGGGACGACAGAGAATGAGATAGCTGGATGGCATCACCGACTCTATGTACATGAGTTTGTGTGATCTCCGGGAATTCGTGATGGACAGGGAGGCCTGGTGTGCTGTGATTCACGGGGTCGCAGAGAATCGGACACGACTGAGTGACTGAACTGAACTGATGCGTCTCAAAAATTACACCGATGTACCCAGACCTAATCGAGAGGAACACCGAGGTTCCTGCCACAACTGACAAAGTGCCTCGTTTTCCGGTGCTCTTTACAAGATGACAGTCGATTCCCTTGCTGGTCTGAAATGGAATCTGTACGATCCGTTTGCACAGTATGAGGAAGCTAGTACCACACTGAATATTGGGAGGGTTCCCAGGGTTTCAAAACACAGTTGGAAAAGGTACCAATGTCCCACCTCAATCGCGATATTGTCTGATTTCACTGCACAGATTCAAATGTATCTTCGAGTATCAACTCACAAGATGAGTGGAGACCTGACTCCCCAAGCATTCTCGATATTATCTCCAGGTACAAATACAACTTGATTGTGGCTTAACACCCCTTTTACAACTCGAGACGAAAGCAGAGTTCCATGTCTGAACACAAGATATGAGACCTGACCCCCCATTTGAATATTGAGAGCAACCCCGAGATCCTTGTTGAAACTGGAGAGTAACAAACTTTAACTCAACGCTAGATGCAGCCCTATTCCTTTGCTGTGACTCGAGAGGTAACCCGAGGTTCCCCTTCCAACATGATCGGAGACCTGACTTGCCTGGGGTAACACCAGAGAGTTCCTTAGGTCCCCGTTGCAACTTGAGAATAACTTCAAGCTTCCCACCGCAACTCGAGAAAAACTACAAGATTCTATCCTCAATGTGAGATGAGGAACATTTCCGCTGCAGAGTCTCAAGAGAAATCCCATAATCCTGCTTGAAACTCGAAAGGGGACTTGACAACCTTTATGCGACCCAAAAACTTCCCTGAAATAGCCGTCCACACAGAAGAGAAGCACACAATATACGTACACAACACTAGATGCAGCCCTATTCCTTTATGGAACCTCGAGAGGAATCACGCGGTACCACGTCCAACACAAAAGGGGACGTGAATTCCGTGAAGCAACTTGAGCGAGTTCTTAAGGTCCCCATCGCAACTTGAGAAGCACCCCAATCTTCCTGTAGGAACTCGAGAAAAACCACAGGATTCTGCCCTCAACGCGAGATGAGGAACATTTCCGTTGCATATTCTCAAGAGAAATCCCACATTCCCGCTTGAAACTCGACAGGTTACTGAACCTCCTTTATGGGACTCAAAAATTACACCGACATACCAAGCCCAGGTCGAGAGGAACACTGAGTTTCCAGCCACAACTGACAAAGTGCCTCGTTTTCAAGTGCTCTTTTCAAGTTGGCAGTCGACTGCCCTGATTTCCCTGGAATGGAATCTGGATGATCTGGTCACACTGTATGAGGAAGCCAGTACCACCTTGAAAGTTGGGAGGATACCCGGGGTTTCAAAACACAAATGAAAAAGGTAGGGTTGACCCAACCCACTCGAGATATTGTCTGATTCCACTGCACAGATTCAAATGTATCTTCGAATTTCAAATCACAAGATGAGTGGAGATCTGACTCCCCGAGCATACTCGATACAATCTCCAGGTACAAATTCAACTCGACTGTGGCCTAACACCCCTTTTACAACTCGAGAAGAAAGCGGAGTTCCATGTTTGAACATGAGACAAGGCCTGACTCCCCAGGTGTATTTTGAGGGCAACACCTAGATCCATGTCGCCATTGGAGAAGAACACACAGTTGACCGACTCAACGCTAGATGCAGCCCGATTCCTCTGCTGCACCTCGAGAGGAATCCTGAGGTTCCCCTTCCAACACGATAGGAAACCTGACTTCCCTGGAGTAACATGAGCGAGTTCCTGTGGTCCCCGTCGCAACTCGAGAGGGAAGCCAAGCTTCCAGCCGTAACTTGAGAAAAATCACAAGATTATGCCCTCAAAGCGAGATGAGGAAAATTTCCGTTCCAGATTCTCAAGGGAAATCCGACATTTCCGCTTAGAACTCGACAGGTTATTTAACATCCTTTAGGCGACTCAAAAATTACACCGACATACCCAGTCCCAATCGAGAGGAACACCGAGGTTCCTGCCACAACTAACAAAGTGCCCCGTTTTCCAGTCCTATATTCCAGATGACAGTCTAATCCCCTGCTTTGTCTGAAATGGAATCCGGACGTTGTATTGCAAGGTAGGAGAAGGCGGGTACCATCTTGATTCCTGGGAGCGTCCCCGGAGTTTCAAAACACAATTGGAAAAGGTACGGATGTCCCCACCCACTCGAGATATTGTCTGATTCCACTGCAAAGATTCCAGTGTATCCTCAAGTATGAACTCACAAGACCAGTGGAGGCCTGACTCCCCGAGCATACTCGATACATTCTCCAGGTACAAATTCAACTCTAAGGTGGCCTAACACCCCTTTAACAACTCGAGAAGAAAGCAGAGTTCCATGTTTGCACACGAGACAAGGCTGACTCCCCAGGTGAATTTTGAGAACAACCCCGAGATCCCTGTCACCACTGGAGAAGAACACACAGTTGACCGTCTGAACGATAGATGCGGCCCTATTCCTATGCTGCGCCTCGAGAGGAATCCCGAGGCTCCCCTTCCAACACGATAAGAGACCTGACTTCCCTGGTGCAACACTAGCTAGTACCTGAGGTCCCTGTCAGAACTCGAAAAGAGCCCCAAGCTTCCCCTCGCAACTCGAGAAACACTAAAAATTATCCCCTCAATGAGAGATGAGGAACTTTTCCGCTGCAAGGTCTCAAGAGAAATCCCACATTTCCGCTTGCAACTCGAACGGGTACTTGACACCCTTTATGAGACCCAAAAACTTTCCCAACATAGCCGTCTACATTGAAGAGCAGCACACAATTTATGTACACAACACTAGATGCGGTCCTACTCCTCTACCGCGCCTCATGAGGAATCCCGAGGTTCCCCTTCCAAAACGAAAGGATACCTAACTTTCCTGGGAGAACACGAGCGATTTCCTGAGGTCCCCGTCGAAACTCGAGAGGAACCCCAAGCTTTCCGCCGCAACTCGAGAAAAACGACAAGATTCTGCCTTCACGGAGAGATGAGGATCATTTCCATTGCAGATTGTCAAGAGAAATCCCACATTCCCGCTTGAAACTCGACAGGTTACTAAACATTCTTTATCCCACTAATAAATTACACCGACACACCCCGCCCCAATAGAGAGGAAAACCGAGTTTCCTGCCACAACTCACAAAGTGCCCCGTTTTAAAATCCTCTTTCCCAGATGAGAGTCGATTCCTCTGCTTTCTCTGGAATGGAATCCAGAAGTTCCATCGCACAGTACGAGGAGGCCGGTACCACCTTGAAACTCGGTAGCATCCCCAGGTTTTCAAAACACAAATGGAACAAGTACGGATGTCCCCACCCACTCGAGATATTGTCTGATTCCACTGCACATATTCCAATGTATCCTCGAGTATCAACTCACAAGACGAGCGAAGATCTGACTTCCCGAGCATACTCGATAAAATCTCCATGTACAAATTCAAATCTAATATGGCCTAACACCTCTTTTACAACTTGAGGAGAAAGCCGAGTTCCATGTCTGAACACGAGACGAGGCCTGAGTCCCCTGGAGAATACTGAGAGCAACCCCGAGATCCCTGTCCCCACTGGAGAAGAACACATATTTGACCTACTCAACGCTAGAGGCGGCCCTATTCCTCTGCTGCGTCTCGAGAGGAATCCCAAGGTTACCCTTCCAACACGAAAGGAGACCTAACTTCCATGGGACAACACGAGCGAGTTCCTGAAGTCTCTGTTGCAACTCGAGAGGAACCCCAATCTTTCCATGGTAACTCGATAAAAACGACAAGGTTCGCCCCTCAATGCGAGATGAAGACATTTTCTGCTACAGAATCTCAAGAGAAATCCCACATTCCTGCTTGAAACTCAAACGGGTACTTGACACCCTTTATGCGACTCAAAAAGTCGCATAACATTGCCTTTCCCACTGGAGAGGAGCACACAATTTACGGACTCAACTCGAGATGAGGCCCTATTCCCATCTAAAGGCTCGAGAGTAATCCCGAAGTTCCCCTTCCAACACAAAGGGGACCTGAATTCCCTGAAGCAAGACGAACGAGTTCCTGAGTTCCCTGTCGCAACTCGAGAGGGACCCATAGCTTCCCGCCACAACTCGAGAAAAACCACAAGATTCTGCCCTCAAGGAGAGATGAGGAACATTTCCATTGCAGATTCTCAAGAGAAATCCCACATTCCTGCTTGAAACTCGACAGGTTACTTAACATCCTTTATGTGACTCAAAAATTACACCGACATACCCAGCCCCAATCGAGAGGATCTCTGAGTTTAATGCCACAGCTGACAAAGTTCCCCAATTTAAAGTTCTCTTTTCCAGATGAGAGTCAATTCCTCTGCTTTCTCTGGAATGGAATCCGTACATTCCGGTCACACAGGACGAAGAGGCGGGTACCACCTTGAAACTCAGGAGGATCCCCAGTTTTCAAAACACAAATGCAAAAGGTACAGATGTCCTCACCCACTCGAGATACTGTCTGATTCCACCACGCAGATTCAAATGTATCCTCTAATATCAACTCAGAGGATGAGTGGAGTCCTGACTCCCTGAACATACTAGATAAAATATCCAGGTGCATATTAAAATCTAGTGTGGCCTAACACCCCTTTAACAACTCGAGAAGAAAGCAGAGTTCCATGTCTGAACACAAGACGAGGGCTGACTCCCCTGGAGAAATTTGAGAGCAACCCCGAGATCCCTGTCGCCACTGGAGAAGAACACACAATTGACTGACTCAATGCTACATGCGGACCTTACCTCTGCTGTGCCTCGAGAGGAATCCTGAGGTTCCCCTTCAAACACGACAGGAGACCTGACTTCCCTGGGGCAACAGGAGCGAGTTCCTGAGGACCCGTCGCAACTCGAGAAGAACCCAAACTTCCCGCCGCAACTTGAGAAAAACCCCAAGAACATGCTCTCAGTCCGCGATGAGAAAATTTTCTGTTGCAGAGTCCCAAGATAAATACCACATTCCCGCTTGAAGCTCAAATAGGTATTTGACACCTTTTTTGTGACCCAAAAACTTCCCCAAAATAACCATCCACATTGAGGAGGAGCACACAATGTACATACAGAACACTAGATGCGGCCTTATTCCACTACTGCGGCTCGAGAGAAATCCCGAGGATCCCCTTCCAACAGGAAAGGAGACCAAACTTCCCTGGGATAACGCGAGCGAGTTCTTGAGGTCCCCATCGCAACTCTCCACGGCATCTTGAGATAAATGACAAGATTCACCCATCAATGCGAGATGAGGAGATTTTCTGCTGCAGAATCTCAAGAGAAATCCCAAATTCCGGCTTGAAACTCGAACGGGTACTTGACACCATTTATGCGACTCAAAAGTTCCCCATCATAGCCTTCCCCACTGGAAAGGAGCACAGAATTTACGGACTCAGCACGAGATGAGGACCTATTCCCATTTAGCGACTTGAGAGCAGTCCCGAAGTTCCCCTTTCAACACAAAAGGGGACCTGACATCCCTAAAACAACATGAGCGAGTTCCTGAGGTCCCCATCGCAACTTGAGAGGGACAACAAGCTTCCCGCCACAACTTGAGAAAAACCACAAGATTCTGACCTCAGGGCTAAATGAGGAACATTTCCGTTTCAGATTCTCAAGAGAAATCCCACAATCCTGCTTGGAACTCGACAGGTTATCCTTTATGCGACTCAATAATTACATAGTGATACCCAGCCCCAGTCAGGAGGAACACCGAATTTCCTGCCACATCTGACAAAGTGCCCCGTTTTACAGTCCTCTTTTCCAGATGAGGGTCGATTCCTCTGCTTTCTCTGGAATGGAATCCGGACGTTCCGTCGCACAGGATGAGGAGGCAGGTACCACCTTGAAACTCAGGAGGATCCCTGGTTTTTCAAAAAACAAATGGAAAAGGTATGGATGTCCCCACCCACTCAAGATATTGTCTGATTCCACTGCACAGATTCAAATGTATCTTCGAGTATCAACTCACAAAATGAGTGGAGACCTGACTACCCGAGCATACTCAATACAATCTCCAGGTACAAATTCAACACTAATGTGGCCTAACACCCCTTTTACAACTCGAGAATAAAGCGGAGTTCCATGTCTGAACACAAGACGAGGCCTGACTTCCCTGGAGAATTTTGAGAGCAACCCCGAGATCGCTGTTGCCACTGGAGTAGAACACACAGTTGACTGACTGAACGCTAGATGGGGCCCTATGCCTCTGCTGCACCTCCAGAGGAATCCCGAGGTACCCCTTCCAACATTATAGGAGACATGACTTCCCTGCGGCAACACGAACGAGTTCCTGACCTCCACTTCGCAACTCAAGAAGAACTCCAATCTTCCTGCCTCAACTCGAGAAAAACCCCCAAAACATGCCCTCAATCCGAGATGGGAAAATTTTCCGCTGCAGAGTCTCAAGAGAAATCCCACATTCCCGCTTGAAACTCGAACGGGTATTTGACACCCTTTATGAGACCCAAAATCTTCCCTGACATAGACATCCACATTGAATTGGAGCGCACAATTGACGTACACAACACTAGATGTGGCCCTATTCCTCTACCGCGCCTCAACAAGAATCCCGAGGTTCCCCTTCCACACAAAAGGAGACATAACTTCCCTAGGACAATGCGAGCGAGTTCCTGAGTTCCCCGTCACAACTCGAGAGGAACCCCAAGCTTTCAGCCACAACTCCAGAAAAACCACAAGGTTCCCCCATCAATGCGAGATGAGGAAATATTCTGCTGCAGATTCTCAAGAGAAATCCCACATTTCTGCTTGAAACTCAACACGTTACTTAACATCTTTTATTCGACTCAAAAATTACACTGCCATACCCAGCCCCAATTGAGAGGAACATCGAGCTTCTTGCCACAACTGAAAAAGTGCCCCATTTTCCAGTCCTCTTTTCCAGATGAGAGTCGATTCTTCTGCTTTCTCTGGAATGGAATCCGGACGTTCCGGTCGCACAATACAAGGTGCCGGTACCACCTTGAAACTCGGGAGGATCCCGGGTTTTTGAAAAAATAATGGAAAAGGTACGGATATCTCCACCCACTTGAGATATTGTCTGATTCCACTGCACAGATTCAAATGTATCCTCAAGTATCCAATCACAGGACGATTGGAGACCTGACTCCACTAGCATACTCGATTCAATCTCAAGGTACAAATTCAAGTCGACTGTGGCCTAACACCCCTTTTACAACTCGAGAAGAAAGTGGAGTTCCATGTCTGAACACGAGACGAGGCCTGACTCCCCAGGTGTATTTTGAGAGCAACCCTGAGATCCCTGTCGTCACTGTCATGGAACACACAGTTGACCGACTCAACGCTAGATGCGGCCCTATTCCTCTGCTGCGTCTCGAGAGGAATCCTGAGGTTCCCCTTCCAATAGGATAGGAGACCTGCCTTCCCTGGAACAACACAAGAGAGTTCCTGAGGTCCCCATTGCAACTCAAGAAGAACCCCAAGCTTCCCACAGCAACTCATGGAAAACCAGAAGTTTCTGCCCTCAAGGCGAGATGAGGAACTTTTTCGCTGCAGAGTGAAGAGAAATAACACATTCCCCCTTGAAACTCGAACGAGTACTTTACACCCTTTATGCGACCCAAAAACTTCCCAGACATATCCGTCCACATTGAAGAGGAGTACACAATTTACGTTTTGAAACCCTGGGGACCCTCCCAGGAATCAAGGTGGTACCTCCCTCCTCGTAGCTTTCGATGGAACGTCCGGATTCCATTTCAGACAAAGCAGGGGAATAGACTGTCATCTGGAATATAGGACTGGAAAACGGGGCACTTTGTCAGTTGTGTCAGGAAAGTTGGGGTTCCTCTCGACTGGGGATGGGTACGACGGTGTAATTTTTGAGGTGCATAAAGGATGTTAAGTAATCTGTCGAGTTTCAAGCGGGAATGTGGGATTTCTCTTGAGAATCTGCAACGGAAATATTCCTCATCCGAGTTGCGGTGGGAAGTTTGGGGTCCCTCTCGAGTTGTGACAGGAACCTCTGGAACTCGCTCGTGTTGCTTCAGGGAAGTCAGGTCTCCTTTCGTGTTGGAAGGGGAACTTCGGGGATTACTCTCGAGTCCTTCAATGGGAATAGGGCCTCATCTAGTGTTGAGTCCGTAAATTGTGTGTTCCTCTCCAGTGGGGACAGCTATGTCAGGGAACTTTTTGTGTCGTGTAAAGGGTGTCAAGTACCCGTTCGAGTTTCAAGTGGGAATGTGGGATTTCTCTTGGGACTCTGAAGCAGAAAATTTCCTCATCTCGCATAGATGGGGGAATCTTGTGGTTTTTCACGAGTTGTGGTGGGAAGCTTGGGGTACATCTCGAGCTTCGACGGGGACCTCAGGAAGTCGCTCGTGTTGCCTAGGGAAGTCAGGTCTCTTATCGTGTTGGCAGGGGAATCAAGATATTCTTCTCGAGGCACACCAGAGTAGTAGGGATGCATATAACTTTGAGTTGTTCAAATGTGTGTTCCTCTCCAGTGGCGACAGGAATCTTGGGGTTGCTCTCAAAACTCACCTGGGGAGTCAGGTCTTGTCTCTTGTTCTGACATGGAACTCCGCTTTTTTTCTCGACTTGTAAATGGGGTGTTAGTCCACAGTCGAGTTTAATTTGTACCTGGAGATTGTACTGAGAATGCTCGGGGAGTCAGGTTTCCACTCGTCTTGTCACTTGTTCCTCGAGGATACATTTGAATCTGTGCAGTGAAATCAGACAAAGTCTCGAGTGGGAGGGGATATTGGTACATTTTCCAATTGTGTTTTGATACCCCTGGGATCCTCCCGAATTTCAAAACCGGCCTCCTCGCTTGTGTTGATTCACGTAAGTGGGGTCTCCTTTCGTTTTGGAAGGGGATCTTCAGGATTACTCTCGAGCCGTTAAATGGGAACAGGGCCTCATCTCGTGTTGAGTTCGTAAATTGTGTGCTCCTCTCCATTGGGGACGGCTATGTCAGGGGACTTTTAGAGTCACATAAATGGTGTCAAGTACCCGTTCGAGTTTCAAGCGAGAATGTGGGATTTCTCTTGAGAGTCTGCAGCAGAAAATTTCCTCATCTTGCATTGATAAGGGAATCTTGTGGTTTTTCTCAAGTTGCAGCTGGAAGGTAGGTGTTCCTCTCTAGTTGCGACGGGGAACCCATGAACTCGCTCCTGTTGTCCAAGGGAAGTCAGGTTCCATTCGTGTTGGAAGGAGAACCTCGGGATTCCTCTGAGGTGCGCCTGAGGAATAGGGCCGCATCTAGCATTGTGTACATAAAATGTGTTCTCCTCTTCAGTGGGGACGCTATGTCGGGGAAGATTTTGAGTCGCATATAGGGTGTCAAGGACACGTTCGAATTTCAGGTGGGAATGTGGGATTTCTCATGAAACTCTGCAGCAGAAAATTTCCTTGTCTCGCATTGAGTGTAGAATCATGTCGTGTTTCTTGAGTTGTGGCGGGAAGATTGGGTTTCTTCTCGAGTTGCAACGGGGAACTCAGGAACTCGCTCCTGTTGCCCCAGGGAATTGAGGTCTCCTATCGTGTTGTTCTAAAGGAGATCAATCCTGGGTGTTCATTGGAAGGACTGATGCTGAAGCTGAAACTGCAATACTTTGGCCACCTCATGGGACAAATTGACTCACTGGAAAAGACTCTGATGCTGGGAAAGGTTGGTGGTGGGAGGAGAAGGGGATGACAGAGAATGAGATGGTTGGATGGCATCACCGACTCTGTGGACATGAGTTTGAGTGAACTCCGGGAGTTGGTGATAGACAGGGAGGCCTGGTGGGCTGTGATTCATGGGGTCGCAGAAAGTTGGATACGACTGAGTGAATGAACTGAACTGAACTGAGTCGTATTGGAAGGAGAACCTTGGGATTCCTCTCAAGGCACAGCAGAGGAATAGGGCAGCATCTAGTGTTGTGTCGGTCAACAGTCTGTTCCTCTTCAATGGCGACAGGGTTCTCAGGGTTGCTTTCAAAATTCACTTGCGGAGTCTGGCCTCGTTTCATTTTCAGACATGGAACTCCGCTTTCTTCTCGAGTTTTAAAAGGGGTGTTAGGCCACAGTCGACTTGAATTTGTATCTGGAGATTTTATTCAGAATGCTAGGGGAGTCATGTCTCCACTCGTCTTGTGAGTTGATACTCGATGATACATTTCAATACGTGCAGTGGAATCACACAATATCTCGAGTGGGTGGTGCCATTGGTACCTTTTCCAATTGTGTTTTGAAACCTCGTGAATCATCCCGAGTTTCAAAGTGGTACCAGCCTCCTTGTACTGTGCAACAGGAATGTACGGATTCCATTCCAGACAAGATCAGGGAATCAACAGTCCAATGAAAAAGAGGAATGGAAAATGGAGTACTTTGACAGTTGTGGCAGGAATCTCGGTGTTCCTCTCAGTAGGACTGGGTATGTCGGTATAATTTTTGAGCCCCTGAAGGATGTTAAGTAACCTATCGAGTTTCAAAACCAGAATGTGGGATTTCACCTGAGACTGCAGAGGAAAATTTCCTCATCTCGCATTGAGGGGAGATTCCTGTGGTTTTTCTTGAGTTGCGGCGGGAGCCTGGGGTTCTTCTCTAGTTGCGACAGGGACCTTAGGAACTAGCTCGTGTTGCCCCCAAAAAATTCAGGCCTCCCTTCGTGGTGTTAGTTGATCCAAGTATTCTCTTTGAATTGGTAGTGTGGAATCAGTCCTTATGTCGAGCGGATGGGGAAATCGGTGTCTTTTTGAATTTGGCACGACTACCCGGGGTCCTCTCGAGTTTCAATGGGAGATCGGCCTCCTCTTCATATTCGACGGGAACATCGGTATTAATTTCCAGATGACACAGGGGAATCGATCCTCACCTGGAAAAGACAAGTGGAAAACGGGTCTCTTCCTGAGCTGTGTCAGGAACATCGCTGCTCCTCTTGAGTCTGGCCGGGTATCTCGGGGAACTTCTTGAGTTGCATATAGGGTGCTGAGTATCCTTTCGAGTTTGACGAGGAAATGTGGGATTTCTCTTAAGATGTTGCAGTGGAAAGAGGCGTCAAGTCGTGTAGATTGGAGAATTTCATGTTTTTTCTTGTGTTGTGGCATGAAGCTTGGAGGTCTTCTCGAGTTATGATGGAAACAACTGGGACTCGCTAGTTTTGTCTCTGGAAAGTCAGGTCTCCTTTCGTGTTGAAAGTGGAACCTCAGGATTCCTTTCGAGTCGCTGCAGGGCATAAGGGCCACATTTAGAATTGAGTGGGTAATCTCAGTGTTCCTCTCCAGTGGCCACAGGGATCTTGGGGTTGCTATGAATGTTCCAATCGGAGTCAAGCCTAATTTTTGTTGAGGAGGGAACTCTTCTTTCCCCCTGAGTTGTAAAAGGATTGTCAGGTCTGCAATCTGTTTGAGCGGGAAATTTGGGCTTTTTCGAGAGGCTCAGTGGGGTATTCATGCCTCCGATCATGTTGGAGGTGAAACTCCGTGTTCCACTGATGCTGCTGCAAACACAACACCACTCATCTTTAGTTGAGTGTGAACTCAGAGTCTTTTGACCTTGCTATACCATCTATGGGGTTGCCCTAGAGTGTCAATAGATGTGACAGGACTCTTCAAGTGTTGCAAAGGGAAGGTGGGATTCCTCGTCAGTTGACAGTTGAATGGCCCATTATCTTCAGCTGAGGTGTGATCATGGGCCTTCTCTTCAACTGTGGCAGGGAAATTCGGTTTTCTTCTCTCATTGGGATGGGTATCTCTGGGCGACCATTAAGTTGCATCAAGGAATTCAAGCCTCATGTCAAATTTGGAGAAGGATCTCGGGACTTCTCTCTATGTGCTGAAGGATATAAGAGGGCCTCATCTTGCTTTGAAAGGGGAATCTCGAGGTTTTTCTCGATTTGCTGTGGGAAGTGTGATGATCCTCTCGAGTAATGAGAGGAATATCAGGGAGCCTCCCGTGTTGTCTCTGGGAAGTCAGAATGTCTTTACATTTTTAGGGGAGCCTGGGGATTCCTTTGGAGTCGCTGCAGAGAAATAGGTCTGCATCTAGGTTCGAGTCCCTTTAACTCAGATTTCCTCTCCAGTACCAACAGAGTTCTCGGGGTTGCTCTCACAATTCACCTGGGGAATCAGGCCTCGTCTCGTGTTCAGACATGGAACTCTGCTTTCATCTCGAGTTGTAAAAGGGGTGTAAAGCCACAGTAGAGTTGAATATGTACCTGAAGAATATATTGACAATGCTCAGGGAGTCAAGTGTCCACTCATCTTGTGAGTTGACACTCGAGGATACATTTGAATCTGTGCAGTGGAATCAGACAATATCTTGACTGGGTGGGGACATCGCTACCTTTTCAAATTCTGTGTTGAAACCCCGGGGATCCTCCCGAGTTTCACGGTCGTATCGTCCTCCTCTTACTGTGCGATGGGTACGTCTGGATTCCATTCGAGACAAAGCAGGGGAATCGACTGTCATCTGGGAAAGAGGATTGGAAAAAGGGGCACTTTGTCAGTTGTGGCAGGAAACTCGGTATTCCTCTCGCTTTGGACTGGGTATGTCGGTGTAATTTTTGAGTTGCACAAAGGATGTTAAGCAACTTGTCGAGTTTCAAGTGGGAATGTGAGATTTCTCTTGAGACTCTGCAACGGAAATATTCCTCATCTCGCCTTGAGGTTAGAATCTTGTGGTTTTTCTTTCGTTTTGGCAGGAAGCTTCGGCTCCCTCTCAATTTGTGACGGGGACGTCAGGAACTAGCTCGTGTTGCTCAGGGAAGTCAGGTCTCCATTCATGTTGTAAGGGGAACTTCGGGATTACTCTCGAGGTGTGGAATTGAAACAAGGGCTCATCTAGATTTGAGTCCATAAATTGTGTGCTCCTCTTCAGTGGGGTCGGCTCTGTCAGGGAACTTTTTGAATCACATAAAGGGTGTCAAGTACCCGTTCGAGTTTCAAGTGGGAATGTGAGATTTCTCTTGAGACTCTGCAGCAGAAAATTTCCTCATCTCTCATTAATGGCAGAATCTGGTATTTTTTCTTGAGTTCCGGCATTACGCTTGGGGTTATTCTCGAGTTGCGATGGGGACCTCAGGAACTCGCTCATGTTGTCCCAGGGAAATCAGATCTCCTTTCGGGTTGGAAGGGGAACCTCGGGATTTCTGTCGAAGCACTACAGAGTAATAGGGCTGCATTAAGCATTGAATCTGTCAACTGTGTTTTCCTCTCCAGTGGCGACAGGGATCTCTGGGTTGCTATGAAGGTTCTACTGGGGAGTCAGGCTTCGTCTTGATTTGAGACATGGAATTCTGCTTTCCCTTTGAGTTGTAAAAAGGGAATCTGTCCTAGTGTCCTTATCAGGCGGTACATTAGGGCTTTTTCTATCGGAACAGCATGGGTGTCAGGTTTCCCATCATGTTATGAGGGGATAGTCAGTGTTCCATTTGAGCTTTGCTAGATCATCAGGATCTACCTCAATTGGATGGGGAACTCATAGTTCTTTATCTTTGCAGCAGGATCCGCGTGAGTGCACTCGAGTTTCAATAAGAGATAGAGGCCTCCTTTTGTGGTGTTAGAAGAAGAAAGGATTCCTCTAGAGTTGAAGAAGGGTTTGAATGCACATATCGTGAGGAGGTGGGGAATACGGAGCTCTTCTAGAGCTTTGGACGGAAACTTGGGGTTTCTCTGGATTGAAGATGGGAATTCTGTGAGCCCCTTGAATTGTAAATAGGGATTCAAGCCTCCTATGGTATCTTGAGAGAGAACTCGGCATTGCTGCCCAGGCGCTGAGGAAAAAAAAGGCCTCATGTGGCATGGCCTGGGGTTTCTCGTGGTTTTTGGCGAGATGCGGAGGGAAGTTTGGCTTTCCTTTCAAGTTATGATGGGGAACTCAGGGAGACACTCGTGTTGACTCAGGGAAATCAAGTTGTGAGGGAAAGGTTGTGATTGCTCTCGAGTCAATGCAGAGGAATCGGGCTTCAATTCGCATTGAAAGGGGTAATGCCAAAGTGTTTTTCGAGTTGGGACAGGAATCTCTCGGATCCCTTGAGTTGCAAAAGGGGCCTCACAGAGCCTCTCAAGTTGTCTCTGGGATGTCCGGAAACGTTTTGAGTTGTGAGGAGCTTTTGGAATGCCTTTCGAGTCAGTGCAGCGGAATAGGGTCTGATGTGGTGTTGAGGCGCTAACCTCAGGGTGCCTCTCCAGTTCTGACGTGGATCTCAGTGTTCCTATGAAGTTTCAACAGGGGAGTCATGCCACGTCTCTTGTTGAGGCATGGACTCCACTATCTTTTCGAGTTGTCAAAGTTGTGGGAGGCCTCCGGTCTAGTTGAATTTCTGTCCTGGGACGTTTTCTCCATGATATACCTGGGAAGTCAGGCCTCCCTTCGTGGTGTTAGTTGATCCCGGGAGTTCTCTTTGAATCGGTACAGTGGAATCAGTCCTTATTCGAGCTGATGGGAAATCGGTGATTTTTGAATAGTGGCACGACTTCCCGGGGTCCTCTTGAGTTTCAAGGAGACATAGGCCTCTTCTTCAGATTCGACGTGAACATAGGGATTAATTTTCAGAAAAAGTATGGGAATCGATCCTCACTTCGAGATGACGAGTGAAAAATGGGTCTCTTCTTGAGCTGTGGCAGGAACCTCGCTGCTCCTCTAGTGGTTGGCCACGTATCTTGGGGAACTTCTTGAGTTGCATATAGGATGCTGAGTGTCCTTTCCAATTTGAAGAGGGAAAGTAGGATTTCTCTTAAGATGCTGCAACGGACAGTGGTATCCTGTACATGGAGTGGAGAATTTCAAGTTTTTTCACGAGATTCTACTTGAAGTTCGGAGGTCTTCTCGATTTACGACGGGAACCACTGGGACTCGCTAATTTTGCCTCAGGGAAGTCAGGTCTCCTTTCGTGTTGAAAGTGGAACCTGGGATTCCTTTCGAGTCACTTCAGGGCATGAGGAACACATTTAGACTTGAGTGGGTAAACGCAGTGTTCCTCCCCAGTGGCCACAGGGATCGTGGGGTTGCTATGAAGGTTCCACTGGGGAGTCAGGCCTAGTCTTTCTTAAGGACGGAACTCTGCTTTATCCGCGAGTTGTAAAAGGATTGTCAGGTCTGCTATCTGTTTTAGTGGGAAATTTGGGCTTCTTTGAGAGGCTCACCTGGGGGCTTCATGCCTCAGATCATGTTGGGATGTGATACTCCGTGTTCCACTGGAGCTACTGCAAACACAACACGACTCATATCTAGTTGAGTTTGAATTGGTAGTCCTTTGACACCGCTGCAGTACCTTCGTGGTTGCCCTCATGTGTCAATAGTTGTGACAGGACTCGTTATGTGGTGCGAGGGGAAGTTGGGATTCCTCTTCAGTTGAAAGTCGAATGGCCCATTATCTTCAGCTGAGGTGTGATCATGGGCCTTCTCTTAAATTGTGGTGGGGAAATTCGGTTTTCTTCTCTCATCGGGACGGGTATCTCTGGGCGACCCTTAAGTTGCATCAAGGAAATCAAGCCTCCTGTAGAATTTGGAAAAGTAATCCGGGACTTCGGTCCATGTGCTGCAGGAACAAAAGGCCTCATCTTGCTTTGAAAAGGCTTCTAGAGGTTTTTCTCGAGTTGCTGCGGGAAGTGTGGTGATCCTCTCGAGTAACGACGGGAATATCAAGGAGCCTCCCGTTTGTGTCTAGGAAGTCAGAACGCCTTTCCATTTGCAAGGGGAACCTCGGGATTCCTTTGGAGTCGCTGCAGAGAAATAGGTCTGTGTCTAGATTCGAGTCCGTTGAACTCAGGATTCCTCTCCAGGAGCAACAGAGTTGTCGGGGTTGTTCTCAAAATTCACCTGGGGTGTCAGGCCTCATCTCATATTCAGACATGAAATTCCGCCTTCTTCTCGAGTTGTAAAAGGGGTGTTAGGCCACAGTCGAGTTGAATTTGTACCTGGAGATTGTATAGAGGATGCCCGGGGAGTCATGTCTCCCCCCATCTTGTGAGTTGATACTCTAGGATGCATTTGAATCTGTGCAGTGGAATCAGACATCTTGACTGGGTGGGGACATCTGTACCTTTTCCAATTGTGTTTTGAAACCCCGGGGATCCTCCCGAGTTTCAAAGTGGTACCGGCCTCCTCGAACTGTGCGATGGGAACATCGGGATTCCATTCCAGACAAATCATGGGAATCTACTGTCACATGGAAAAGAGGACTGGAAAACGGGGTACTTTTCCTTTGAGGCAGAAAATTCGGTGTTCCTCTCGGTAGGGACTGGTTAGATCGGTTAAATTTTAGAGTCGCATAAAGGATGTTAAGTAACCTGTCGAGTTTCAAGCGGGAATGTATGATTTCTCTTGAGAATCTGCAACGGAAATGTTCCTCATCTCGCCTTGAGGGCAGAGTCTTGTGGTTTTTCTCGAGTTGCAGCGGGAAGCTTAGGGTCCTCCAAGAGTTGCGACCAGGACCTCTGGAACTGTCTCGTGTTGCTTCAAGAAGTCAGGTCTCTTTTGTGTTGGAAAGGGAACCTCAGGATTCCTCTCGAGGCACTTCAGAGGAAGAGGGCCGCATCTAGCAATGTGTACATAACGGTGTGCTCGTCTCCTGTGGGTACGTCTATGTCAGGGTAATTTTTGAGTCGCAGAAAGGGTGTCAAGTACACGTTTGAGTTTCAAGCGGGTATGTGGGATGTCTCTTGAGACTTTGCAGCAGAAAATTTCCACATCTTGCATTGATGGGGGAATCTTGTGGTTTATCTCAAGATGCGGCGGGAAGCTTGGGGTTCTTCTCGATTTGCGACGGGGACAATAGGAATTCACTAGTGTTGCACCAGGGAATTCAGGTCTCCTTTTGTGTTGGAAGGGGAACCTCACGCTTCGTCTAGATCCCGGCAGAGGAATGGGGCCGCATCTAACTTTGAGTTGGTTAACTGTGTGTTCCTCTACAGTGACAACAGGGATCCCGGGGATGTTATGAATGTTCGACTGGGGAGTCAAGCTTCGTCTCCATTTGAGACATTGAATTTTCCTTTATATTTGTGTTGTAAAAGGGGAATCAGTCCTTATGTCGTGACCAGGCATTTCATTCCGTCTTTTTCTATCAGCTCAGCATGAATGTCAGGGTTCCCATCATGTTGTGAGGGGATAGTTGGTGTTCCATTGGAGCTCTGCTAGATCATCAGGACCTACCTCGATTGGACGGGGAACTCAGAATCCTTTGTCCTTGCAGCAGGATCCGCGGGAGTGCCCTCGAGTTTCAATAGGAGACAGAGGCCTCCTCTTGTGGTTGGTGTGGGAGAAAGGCTTTCTCAAGAGTTAAAGCAGGGTTTGAAGCCGCATTTAGTTTGGAGGTAGGGAATAAGGAGCTCTTCTAGAGCTTTGTATGGAAACACGGTGTTTCTCTGGATTGAAGATGGGTATTCTGTGAGCCCCTTGAATTGTAAATAGGGGTTCAAGCCCCTTATGGTATCTTGAGAGAGAACTTGGGATTGCTCTCTAGAATCTGCAGGAAAAAAAGGACCTCATGTGATGTTGTCTGGGGATTCTCGTGGTTTTTTGCTAATTGGGGAGGGAAGTTTGGCTTTCCTTTCGAGTTACACCGGGAAATTCAGGGAGACACTCGTGTTGCCTCAGGAATGTCAAGTTGCGAGGGGAAGGTCTTGATTACTCTCAAGTCAATGAAGAGGAATCAGTCTTCAATTCACATTGAAAGGGGTAATGCCAAAGTGTTTCTCGAGTTGGGGAAGGAATATTTCGGATCCCTCGTGTTGCAAAAAGGGCCTCACGGAGCCTCTCATGTAGTCTCTGGAAAGTCCGGAATCCTTCTGACTTGCGAGGAGCCTTTGGGATGAATTTCCAGTCAGTGCAGGGGAATAGGGTCTGATCTGGAGTTGAGTCGCTATCCTCAGGTTGCCTCTACAGTTCTGACATGGATCTCAGTGTTCCTATGAAGTTTCAACAGGGGAGTCATGCCACATCTCTTGTTGAAGCATGGAACTCCGCTATCTTTTAGAGTTGTTAAAGAACTGGGAGGCCTCATGTCGCATTGAATTTCTGTCCTGGGGCTTTTTCTCCATGATGTACCTTGGAAGTCAGACCTCTGTTCTTGTGTTATTTGGTCCTGGGAGTTCTCTTTGAATCGGTACAGTGGAATCAGTCCTTATGTCGAGCGGATGGGGAAATCCGTGTCTTTTTGAATGGTGGCACGACTCCCTGGGGTCCTCTCGAGTTTCAAGGTGATATCGGCCTCCTCTTCAGATTTGATGGGAACATCGGGATTTATTTCCAGATGAAGCAGGGGAATCGATCCTCACCTTGAGATGACAAGTGGAAAACGGGTCTCTTCTTGATCTGTGGCAAGAACCTCGTTACTCCTCTCGAGGTTGGCCACGTATCTCGGGGAACTTCTGAGTTGTATATGTTGTGCCAAGTATCCTTTCGAGTTTGAAGAGGGAATGTGGGATTCCTCTTAAGACGCTGCCGCGGACAGGGGCGTCCTGTACATGGAGTGGAGAAGTTCAACTTTTTTCACGAGTTTCGGCTTGAAGTTCGGATGTCTTCTCGAATTACTACGGGAACCACTGGGACTCGCTAGTTTTGCCTCACGGAAGTCAGGTCTCCTTTCGTGTTGAAAGTGGAACCTGGGATTCCTTTCAAGTCGCTTCAGGGCATGAGGGACACATTTAGACTTCAGTGGGTAAACGCAGTGTTCCTTCCCAGTGGCCACAGGGATCGTGGGGTTGCTATGAAGGGGAGTCAGGCCTAGTCTTTCTTGAGGAGGGAACTCTGTTTTCCCTGCCAGTTGTAAAAGGATTGTCAGGTCTGCTATCTGTTTTAGCGGGAAATTTGGGCTTTTTCAAGAGGATCAGCAGGGGCTTCATGCCTCAGATCATGTTGGGATGTGATACTCCATGTTCCACTGGAGCTGCTGCAAACAAAACACGACTCATATCTAGTTGAGTTTGAATTGGTAGTCCTTTGACACCACTGCAGTATCTTTGGGGTTGCCCTCATGTGTCAATAGTTGTGACAGGACTCGTTATGTGGTGCGAGGGGAAGTTGGGATTCCTCTTCAGTTGAAAGTCGAATGGCCCATTATCTTCAGCTGAGGTGTGATCACGGGCCTTCTCTTAAATTGTGGTGGGGAAATTCGGTTTTCTTCTCTCATCGGGACGGGTATCTCTGGGCGACCCTTAAGTTGCATCAAGGAAATCAAGCCTCCTGTAGAATTTGGAAAAGTAATCCGGGACTTCGGTCCATGTGCTGCAGAAACAAAAGGCCTCATCTTGCTTTGAAAAGGCTTCTAGAGGTTTTTCTCAAGTTGCTGCGGGAAGTGTGGTGATCCTCTTGAGTAACGATGGGAATATCAAGGAGTCTCCCATGTTGTCTCTGGGAAGTCAGAACGCCTTTCCATTTGTAAGGGAAACTCAGGATTCCTTTGGAGTCGCTGCAGAGAAATAGGTCTGTATCTAGATTCGAGTCCGTTGAACTCAGAATTCCTCTCCAATAGCAGCAGAGTTCTCAGGATTGTTCTCAAAATTCACCTGTGGTGTCAGGCCTTGTCTCGTGTTCAGACATGAAACTCCCCTTTCTTCTCGAGTTGTAAAAGGGGTGTTAGGCCACAGTCGAGTTGAATTTGTACCTGGAGATTGTATAGAGAATGGTCGTGGAGTCATGTCTCCCCCCATCTTGTGAGTTGATACTCGAGGATACATTTGTGGCTGTGCAGTGAAATCAGACAATATCTCGACTGGGTGGGGACATCGGTACCTTTTCCAATTGTGTTTTGAAACCCCGGGGATCCTCCAGAGTATCAAGGTGGTACCGACCTCCTCGAACTGTGCGAATGGAACGTCCGGTTTCCATTCCAGACAAATCAGGGGAATTTACTGTCACATGGAAAAGAGGACTGGAAAACGGGGCACTTTTTCTTTGTGGCAGGAAATTCAGTGTTCCTCTCGGTAGGGACTGGTTATGTTGGTTAAATTTAAGAGTTGCATATAGGATGTTAAGTAACCTGTCGAGTTTCAAGTGGGAATGTATGTTTTCCTTGAGAATCTGCATGGAAATTTTCCTCATCTCGCCTTGAGGGCAGAGTCTTGTGGTTTTTCTCGAGTTGTGGCGGGAAGCTTCGGGTCCTCCTTGAGTTGCGACCAGGACCTCAGGAACTGGCTCGTGTTGCTTCACGTAAGTCAGGGCTTCTTTCTTGTTGGAAGGGAAACTTCAGGATTACTCTCGAAGTATGGAATTATAATAAGGGCTCATCTAGATTTGAGTCCGTAAATGGTGTGCTCCTCTCCAGCGTGGGCGGGTATGTCAGGGAACTTTTTGAGTCGCATAAAGGGTGTCAAGTACCCGTTCAAGTTTCAAGCGGGAATGTGGGATTTCTCTTGAGACTCTGCAGCAAGAAAGTTACTCATCTCGCACTGAGGGGAGAATCTGGTGGTTTTTCTAGAGATGCGGCGGGAAGCTTGGGGTTCTTCTCGAGTTGCAACGGGGATATCAGGAACTCGCTCATGTTGTCCCAGGGAAGTCAGGTCTCCTTTCCTTTTGGAAAGGGAACCTCAGGATTCCACTCGAGGTGCTTCAGAGGAATGGGGCCACATCTAACCGTGTTTACATAACTGTGTGCTCCTCTCAAGTGAGGACGTCTATGTCAGAGAACTTTTTGAGTCCCATAAAGGGTGTCAAGTACCCGTTCAAGTTTCAAGCGGGAATATGGGATTTCTCTTGAGACTCTGCAGAAGAAAATTTCCACATCTCGCATTGATGGGGGAATCTTGTGGTTTTTTCTCGAGATGCGGCAGGAAGCTTGGGGTTCTTCTTGAGTTGCGACGGGGACATTTGGAATTCACTCATGTTGCACCAGGGAAGTCAGGTCTCCTTTCGTGTTGGAAGGGGAACCTCAGGCTTCGTCTCGATCGTGGCAGAGGAATGGGGCCATATCTAGCTTTGAGTTGGTCAACCGTGTGTTCCTCTACAGTGGCGACAGGGATCTCGGGGTTGTTATGAATGTTCGACTGGGGAGTCAGGCTTCATCTCGATTTGAGACATGGAATTTCGCTTTACATTCATGTTGTGAAAGGGGAATCAGTCCTCATGTCATGATCAGGCATTTCATTCGGGTTTTTTCTATCAGCTCTGCATGGGTGTCAGGGTTCTCATCATGTTGTGAGGTGATAGTTGGTGTTCCATTGGAGCTTAAATAGATCATCAGGACCTACCTTGATTGGAGGGGGAACTCAGAATCCTTTATCCTTGCAGGAGGATCTGCGGGAGTGCACTCGAGTTTCAATAGGAGACAGAGGTCTCCTCTTGTGGTGGGTGAGGAAGAAAGGCTTCCTCAAGAGTTGAATCAGGGTTTGAAGCCTCACATAGTGTGGAGGAGGGGAATACCGAGCTCTTCTAGAGCTTTGGATGGAAACTCGGTGTTTCTTTGGATTGAAAATGGGTATTCTGGGAGCCCCTTGAATTGTAAATAGGGGTTCAAGCCTCCTATGATATCTTGAGAGAGAACTTGGGATTGCTCTCTAGGAGCTTCAGGAAAAGAGGACATCAAGTGACGTTGTCTGGGGCTTCTCGTGGTTTTTGGCGAATTGCGGAGGGAAGTTTGTCTTTCCTTTCGAGTTACGCCGGGGAATTCAGGGAGACACTCGTGTTGCCTCAGGAATGTCAAGTTGCGAGGGGAAGGTCTTGACTGCTCTCGAGTCAATGCAGAGGAATCAGGTTTCAATTCGCATTGAAAGGGGTAACGCCAAAGTGTTCCTCGAGTTGGGGCGGGAATCTTTCTGATCACTCGCGTTGCTAAAAGGGCCTCATGGAGCCTCTCATGTAGTCTCTGGGAAGTCCAGAATCCTTCTGCGGTGTGAGGAAACTTTGGGATGCATTTCCAGTCAGTGCAGGGGAATAGGGGCTGATCTTGTGTTGCGTCGCTATCCTCAGGTTGCCTCTCCAGTTCTGACATGGATCTCAGTGTTCCTATGAAGTTTCAACAGGGGAGTCATTCCACGTCTCTTGTTGACGCATGGAACTCCGCTATCTTTTCGAGTTGTTTAAAGGCTGGGAGGCCTCGTGTCGAGTTGAATTTCTGTCCTGGGGCTTTTTCTCCATGATGCACCTGGGAAGTCAGGCCTCTGTTCTTGTTGTTAGCTGATCCCGGGGGTTCTCTTTGAATCGGTACAGTGGAATCAGTCCTTATGTCGGGCGGATGGGGAAATCCATGTCTTTTTGAATGGTGGGCTGACTCCCCGGGGTCCTCACGAGTTTCAAGGGGACATCGGCCTCCACTTCAGATTCGATGGGAACATCGGGATTAATTTACAGACGAAGCAGGGGAATCGATTCTCACCTCGAGATGACGAGTGAATAATGGGTTTCTTCTAGAGCTGTGGCAGGAACCTCGCTACTCCTCTCGAGGTTGGCCAAGTATCTCGGGGAACTTCTTGAATTGAACATATTGTGCCGAGTATCCTTTCGAGTTTGAAGAGAGCATGTGGGATTTCTCTTAAGACACTGCAGTGGACAGGGCAGTCCTGTCGGATGGAGTGGAGAATTTCAAGTTTTTTCACGAGTTTCGTCTTGACGTTCGGAGGTCTTCTCGAATTACAACGGGAACCACTGGGTCTCGCTAGTTTTGCCTCAGGGAAGTCAGGTCTCCTTTCATGTTGAAAATGGAACCCGGGATTCCTTTCGAGTCGCTTCAGGGCATCAGGGCCACATTTAGACTTCAGTGGATAAAGGCAGTGTTCCTCCCCAGTGGCCACATGGGTCGTGGGGTTGCTATGAAGGTTCCACTGGGGAGTCAAGCTTAGTGTTTCTTGAGGAGAGAACTCTGCTTTCACCGCGAGTTGTTCGAGGATTGTCAGATCTGCTCTCTGTTTTAGTGGGAAATTTGGGCTTTTTCGAGAGGCTCAGCAGGGGCTTCATGCCTCAGATCATGTTGGGAGGTGATACTCTGTGTTCCACTGGAACTGCTGCAAGCACAACACGACTTATCTCTAGTTGTGTTTGAATTGGTAGTCCTTTGACACTGCTGCAGTACCTTTGATGTTGCCCTTGAGTGTCAATTGATGTGACAAGACTCGTTATGTGGTGCGAGGGGAAGTTGGGATTCCTCTTCAGTTGAAAGTGGAATGGCTGTTTATCTTCAGCTGAGGTGTGATCACGGGCCTTCCCTTAAATTGTGGCGGGGAAATTCGGTTTTCTTCTCTTATCAGGACGGGTATCTCTGGGCGACTATTAAGTTGCATCAAGGAAATCAAGTCTCCTATCGAATTTGGAAAAGGAATCTGGGACTTCGGTCCATGTGCTGCAGGAACAAAAGGCCTCATCTTGCTTTGAAAAGGCATCTCGAGGTTTTTTCGAGTTGCTGCGGGAAGTGTGGTGATCCTCTCGAGTAACGACGGGAATATCAGGGAGCCTCCCGTGTTGTCTCTGGGAAGTCAGAACGCCTTTCCATTTGCAAGGGGAACCTCGGGATTCCTTTGGAGTCGCTGCAGAGAAATAGGTCTGCATCTAGATTCCAGTCCGTTGAACTCAGGATTCCTCTCCATTAGCAACAGAGTTGTCGGGGTTGTTCTCAAAATTCACCTGGGGTGTCAGGCCTCGTCTCGTGTTCAGAGATGAAACTCCGCTTTCTTCTCGAGTTATGAAAGGGGTGTTAAGCCACAGTCGAGTTGAGTATGTACCTGGAGATTTTATTGAGAATGCTAGGTGAGTCAGGTCTCCACCCGTCTTGTGAGTTGATACTCGAGGGCCTCATCTACACGTGTGTACATAACTGTGCTCCTCTCCAGTGGGGACATCTATGTCAGGTACTTTTTGAGTCGCATAAAGTGTGTCAAGTACCCTTTCGAGTTTCAAGCGGGAATGTAGGATTTCTCTTGAGAGTCTGCAACAGAAAAGTTCCACATCTCGCATTGATGGGGGAATCTTGTGGTTTTTATTGAGATGCAGCGGGAAGCTTGGGTTCTTCTCGAGTTGCGACGGGGACATTAGGAACTCGCTCGTGTTGCACCAGGGAAGTCAGGTCTCTTTCATCTTGGAAGGGGAACTTCGGGCTTCGTCTTGATCACAGCAGACGATTAGGGCCGCATCTTGCTTTGAGTCTGTCAACTGTGTGTTCCTCTACCGTGGCAACAGGGATCTCGGGGTTGTTATGAATGTTCGACTGGGGAGTCAGGCTTCGTCTCGATTTGAGACATTGAATTCTGCTTTACTTTCGTGTTGTAAAAGGGAATCAGTCCTCATGTCGTGATCAGGAATTTCATTTGGGCTTTTCCTTTTGGCCCTGGATGGGTTTTAGGTTTCCCATCATGTTATGAGGGGATATTTGGTGTTCCATTGGAGCTTTGCTAGATCAGAAGGACCTACCTCGATTGGAGGGGGAACTCAGAGTCCTTTATCCTTGCAGCAGGATCCACGGGAGTGCACTCGATTTTCAATAGGAGATAGAGTCCTCCTCTTGTGGTGGGAGAGGAAGAAAGGCTTCCTCTAGTGTTGAAGACCGGTTTGAAGCCTCATGTCGTGTGGAGGTGGCGAATATGGAGCTCTTCCAGAGCTTTGGACGGAAACTCGGTGTTTCTCTGGATTGAAGATGGGTATTCTGGGAGCCCCTTGAATTGTAAAAAGGGATTCAAGCCTCCTATGGTATCTTGAGAGAGAACTAGGGATTGCTCCCTAGGAGCTGCAGGAAGAAAAAGGAACTCATGTGACGTTGTCTGGGGCTTCTCGTGGTTTTTGGCGAGTTGCGGAGGGAAGTTTGGCTTTCCTTTCGAGTTACCTTGGGGAATTCAGGGAGACACTCGTGTTGCCTCAGGAAAGTCAAGTTGCGAGGGGAAGGTCTTGATTGCTCTCGGGTCAATGCAGAAGTCTCGGGCTTCAATTTGCATTGAAAGGGGTAATGCCAAATTTTTTTCTCGAGTTGGGGCAGGAATCTTTCGGATCCCTCGAGTTGCAAAAAGGGCCTCATGGAGCCTCTCTTGTGAGGTGTGAGGAGCCTTTGGGATGCATTTTCAGTCAGTGCAGGGAAATAGGGTCTGATCTGGAGTTGAGGCATTATCCTCAGGTTACCTCTCCAGTTTTGACATGGATCTCAGTGTTCCTATGAAGTTTCAACAGGAGAGTCATGTCACGTCTCTTGTTGAGGCATGGAACTCCGCTTTCTTTTCGAGTTTTTAAATGGCTGGGAGGCCTCGTGTCGAGTTGAATTTCTGTCCTGGTGCTTTTTCCCCATGATGCACCTGGGAAGTCATGCCTCACTTCGTGGTGTTAGTTGATCCCGGGAGTTGTCTTTGAATTGGGGGAGTTGTCTTTGAATCGGGACCATAGAATCAGTCTTTTGTCGAGCAGATGGGGAAATCGGTGTCTTTTTGAATGGTGGCACGACTCCCAGGGGTCCGCTCGAGTTTCAAGGGGATATCGGCCTCCTCTTCAGTTTCGACGGGAACATGGGGATTAATTTCCAGACGAATCAGGGGAATTGATCCTCACCTTGAGATGACGAGTGGAAAACGGGTCTCTTATGAGCTGTGGCAGGAACCTTACTGCTCCTCTCGAGGTTGGCCACGTATCTCGGGGAACTTCTTGAGTTGCATATATTGTGCCGAGTATCCTTTCGAGTTTGAAGAGGGAATGTGGGATTCCTCTTAAGACGCTGCCGCGGACAGGGGCGTCCTGTACATGGAGTGGAGAAGTTCAACTTTTTTCACGAGTTTCGGCTTGAAGTTCGGATGTCTTCTCGAATTACTACGGGAACCACTGGGACTCGCTAGTTTTGCCTCAGGGAAGTCAGGTCTCCTTTCGTGTTGAAAGTGGAACCTGGGATTCCTTTCGAGTCGCTTCAGGGCATGAGGGCCACATTCGGACCCGAGGGGATAAATGCAGTGTTCCTACCCACTGGCCACTGTGATCATGGGGTTGCTAGGAAGGTTCCACTGGGGAGTCAGGCCTTGTTATTCTTGAGGAGGGAACTCTGCTTTCCCCGTGAGTTATAAAAGGATTGTCAGGTCTGCTATCTGTTTTAGCAGAAATTTGGGCTTTTTCGAGAGGCTCAGTGGGGGCTTTAAGCCTCAGATAATGTTGGGAGGTGATACTCCGTGTTCCACTGGAGCTGCTGCAAACACAGCATGACGGATCTCTAGTTGAGTGTGAACTTAGAGTCTGTTGACCTTGCTGCAGTACCTTCGGGGTTGCTCTCGAGTGTCAATAGATGTGACAGGACTCGTTATGTGGTGCGAGGGGAAGTTGGGATTCCTCTTCAGTTGAAAGTGGAATGGCCCATTATCTTCAGCAGAGGTGTGACCTCGGGCCTTCTCTTAAATTGTGGCGGGGAAATTCGGTTTTCTTCTCTCATCGGGACGGGTATCTCTGGGCGACCCTTAAGTTGCATCAAGGAAGTGAAGCCTCCTATCGAATTTGGAAAAGGAATCTAGGACTTCTGTCCATGTGCTGCAGGAACAAAAGGCCTCATCTTGCTTTGAAAAGGCATCTCGAGGTTTTTTCGAGTTGCTGCGGGAAGTGTGGTGATCCTCTCGAGTAACGACGGGAATATCAGGGAGCCTCCCGTTTGTCTCTGGGAAGTCAGAACGCTTTTCTGTTTGCAAGGGGAACCTCGGGATTCCTTTGGAGTCGCTGCAGAGAAATAGGTCTGCATCTAGATTCGATTCCGTTGAACTCAAGATTCCTCTCCATTAGCAACAGAGTTGTCGGGGTTGTTCTCAAAATTCACCTGGGGAGTCAGGCCTCATCTCATTTTCAGACATGAAACTCCCCTTTCTTCTCGAGTTGTAAAAGGGGTGTTAGGCCACAGTCAAGTTGAATTTGTACCTGGAGAGTTTATTGAGAATGCTAAGGGAGTTACATCTCCACCCATCTTGTGAGTTGATACTCAAAGATACATTTGAATCTGTGCAGTGGAATCATACAATATCTCGACTGGGTGGGGACATCGGTACCTTTTCCAACTCTGTTTTGAAACCCCGGGGATCCTCCCGAGTTTCAAGGTGGTAACAGCCTCCTCGAACTGTGCCATGGGAACGTCCGGATTCCATTCCAGACAAATCAGGGGAATCTATTGTCACATGGAAAAGAGGACTGGAAAACGGGGCACTTTTTCTTTGTGGCAGGAAATTTGATGTTCCTCTCGGTAGGGACTGGTTATGTCGGTTAAATTTTAGAGTCGCATAAAGGATGTTAAGTAACCTGTCGAGTTTCAAGTGGGAATGCATGATTTCTCTTGAGAATCTGCAATGGAAATGTTCCTCATCTCGCCATGAGGGCAGAGTCTTGTTCTTTTTCTCGAGTTGCAGGGGGAAGTTTCCTGTCCCTCTTGAGTTGCGACCAGGACCTCAGGATCTGGCTCGTGTTGCTTCAAGGAAGTCAGGGCTCTTTTCGTGTTGGAAGGGAAACTTCGGGATTACAATCAAAGCGTGGAATTGGAATAAGGGCTCATCTAGTATTGAGTCTGTAAATTGTGTGCTCCTCTCCAGCGTGGTAGGCTATATCAGGGAACTTTTTGAGTCGCATAAAGGGTGTCAAGTACCCGTTCAAGTTTCAAGCGGGATTATGTGATTTCTCTTGAGACTCTGGAGCAGAAAATTCCTCATCTCGCATTGAGGGGAGAATCTGGTGGTTTTTCTCAAGTTGCGGCGGGAAGCTTAGGGTTCCTCTCGAGTTGTGATGGGGACATCAGGAACTCGCTCGTGTTGTCCCAGGGAAGTCAGGCCTCCTTTCGTGTTGGAAAGGGAACCTCAGGATTCCTCTCGTGATACTTCAGAAGAATAGGGCCGCATCTAGCCTTGTGTACATAACTGTGTGCTCCTCTCCAGTGGGGACGTCTGTGTCAGGGAACTTTTTGAGTCGCATAAAGGGTGTCAAGTACCCGTTCGAGTTTCTAGCGGGAATGTGGGATTTCTCTTGAGACTCTGCAGCAGAAAATTTCCACATCTCGCATTCATGGGGGACTTTTGTCGTTTTTCTCGAGATGCGGCAGGACGCTTGGGGTTCTTCTCGATTTGAGACGGGGAGATTAGGAACTCGCTCGTGTTGCACCAGGGAAGTCAGGTCTCTTTCATCTTGGAAGGGGAACCTCGGGCTTCATCTCGATTGCTGCAGAGGAATAGGGCTGCATATAGCTTTGTGTCAGTCATCTGTGTGTTCCTCTACCGTGGCGACAGGGATCTCGGGGTTGTTATGAATGTTCGACTGGGGAGTCACGTTTCGTCTCATTTTGAGACTTGGAATTATGCTTTACTTTCGTGTTTTAAAACGGGAATCAGTTCTCATGTCTTGATCAGAAGTTACGTTTGGGCTTTATCTTGCGGCTCTGCATGGGTGTCAGTTTTCCCATCATGTTATGAGGGGATATTTGGTGTTCCATTGGACCTTTGCTAGATCAGAAGGACCTACCTCGATTGGAGGGAAACTCTGAGTCCTATATCCTTGCAGCAGAATCCACTGGAGTGCACTCGAGTTTCAATTGGAGACAGAGGCCTCCTCTTGTGGTGGGAGAGGAAGAAAGGCTTCCTCAATATTTGAATCAGGGTTTGAAGCCTCATATCGTATGGAGGTGTGGAATACGGAGCTCTTCTAGAGCTTTGGATGGAAACTCCGTGTTTCTCTGGATTGAAGATGGGTATGCTGGGAGCCCCTTGAATTGTAAAAAGGGATTCAGGCCTCCTATGGTATCTTGAGAGAGAACTCCGGATTGCTCTCTAGGCGCTGCAGGATAAAAAAGAACCTCATGTGACGTTGTCTGGGGCTTCTCGTGGTTTTTGGCGAATTGCGGAGGGAAGTTTGGCTTTCCTTTCAAGTTACCTCGGGGAATTCAGGGAGACACTCATGTTGCCTCAGGAAAGTCAAGTTGCGAGGGGAAGGTCTTGATTGCTCTCGGGTCAATGCAGAGGAATCAGGCTTCAATTCGCATTGAAAGGAGTAATGCCAAATTGTTTCAAGAGTTGGGGCAGGAATCTTTTGGATCCATCGAGTTGCATAAAGGGCCTCACGGAGACTCTCATGTAGTCTCTGGTAAATCCGGAATCCTTGTGAGGTGTGAGGAGAGTTTGGGATGCATTTCCATTCAGTGCAGGGGAATAGGGTCTGATCTGGAGTTGAGGTGCTATCCTCAGGTTGTATTGAGAATGCTCAGGGAGTCAGGTCTCCACTCATCTTGTGAGTTGCTTCTCGAGGAAACATTTGAATCTGTACAGTGGAATCAGAGAATATCTCGAGTGCGTGGGGACATCGCTACCTTTTCCAATTGTGTTTTGAAACCCCGGGGATCCTCCAGAGTTTCAAGGTGGTTCCTTCCTCCTCGTACCTTGCATTCCAGACAAAGCAGGGGAATCGATTGTCATCTGGAAAAGAGGACTGGAAAACGGGGCATTTTGTCAGTTGTGGCAGGAAATTCGGTATTCCTCTCGGTTGGGTCTGGGTATGTCCATGTAATTTTTGAGTCACATAAAGGATGGTAAGTATCCTGTTGAGTTTCAAGCAGGAATTTGCGCCTTCTCTTGAGAATCTGCACTGGAACTTTTCCTCATCTCGCCTGAGGGCAGAATCTTGTGGATTTTCTCGATTGCAGCGGGAAGCTTCGGGTCCCTTTCGAGTTGCTTCATGGAAATCAGATCTCCTTTCGTGTTGGAAGAGCAACCTCGGGATACCTCTCGAGGCTCGGCAGAGGAATAGGGCCGCTTCTAACATTGTGTACGTAAACTGTGTGCTCCTCTTCAGAGGGGATGGCTATGTCAGGGAAGTTTTGAGGCGGAAAAAGGGTGTCAAGTAGCCTTTCGAACTTCAAGAGGGAATATGGGGTTTCTCTGGAGACTCTGTAATGGAATATTTCCTCATCTCGCATTGAGGGGAGAATCTGGTGGTTTTTCTCAAGTTGCAGGGGGAAGCTTGGGATTCTTGTCGAGTTGCAACTGGGACCTTAGGAACTCGCTCATGTTGCCCCAGGGAAGTCAGGTCTCTTCTCGCGTTGAAAGGGGAACCCCAGGATTTCTCTAGAGGCACAGCAGAGGAACAGGGTCGCATCTAGCATTGAGTCAATCAACTGTGTGTTCCTCTCCAGTGGCGACAGGCATCTCGGGGTTGCTATGAAAGTTTGACTGGGAAGTCAGGCTTCGTCACGATTTCAGGCATGGAAATCTGCTTTCCTTTTGAGTTGTGAAAGGTGGAATCAGTCCTCATGTCGTGATCAGGCGGTACATTAGGGCTTTGTCTATCGGCTCAGCATGGGTGTCCGGTTTCCCATCATGTGTGAGGGGATAGTCAGTGTTCCATTGGAGCTTTACTAGATCATCAGGACCTACCTCGATTGGAGGGGGAACTCAGAGTCCTTTATCCTTGCAGCAGGATCCGCAGGAGTGCCCTCGAGTTTCAATAGGAGACAGATGCCTCCTCTTGTGGTGCGAGAGGAAGAAAGAATTCCTCTAGAGTTGAAGCAGAGTGTGAACGCTCATATCGTGAGGAGGTGTGGAATACGGAGTTCTTCTAGAGCTGTGGACCAAAACTTGGGGTTTCTCTTGATTGTAGAAGGGTATTCTGGGATCCCCTTGATTTGTAAATAGGGATTCAAGCCTCCTATGGTATCTTGAGAGAGAATTCGGGATTGCTGTCTAGAATCTGCAGGAGAAAAAGGACCTCATGTAACGTTGCCAGGGGCTTCTCATGGTTTTTGGAGAGTTGCAGAGGGAACTTTGGCTTTCCATTAGTGTTACACCGGGGAACTCAGGGAGATACTCGTGTTGCCTCAGGGAAGTCACATTGCGGGGGGAAGGTCGTGATTGCTCTCAAGTCAATGCAGAGGAATCGGGCTTCAATTCGCATTGATAGGGGTAGTCCCAAAGTGATCTCGAGTTGGGGCAGGAATCTTTCGGATCCCTCGAGTGGCAAAAGTGGCCTCCCAGAGCCTATCAAGTGGTCTCTGGGAAGTCCGGAATCCTTTTGTGGTGTGAGGAGCCTTTGGGATGCCTTTCGGGTCAGTGCAAGGGAATAGGGTCTGATCTGGAGTTGAGGCGCTAACCTCAGGGTGCCTCTCCAGTTCTGACATGGATCTCAATGTTCCTATGAAGTTTCAAAAGGGGAATCATGCCACGTCTCTTGTTGATGCATGGAACTCCGCTATCTTTTCGAGTTGTCAAAGGGGTGGGAGGCCTCGTGTCTAGTTGAATTTCTGTCCTGGTGCTTTTTCTCCATTATGCACCTGGGAAGTCAGGCCTCCCTTCGTGGTGTTAGTTGATCTCGGGAGTTTTCTTTGAATCGGTAGAGTGGAATGACTCCTTATGTCAAGCGGATGGGGAAGCCGGTGTCTTTTTGGATGGTGGCATGACTCCCCAGGTTCCGCTCGAGTTTAGGTGACATTGACCTCCTCTTCAGATTCGACAGCAACATCAGGATTAATTTCCAGACGAAGCAGGGAAATCGATCTTCACCTCGAGATAATGAGTGGAAAACGGGTCTCTTCTTGAGCTCTGGCAGGAACCTCGCTGCTCCTCTCGAGTGTGCCCGGGTATCTCAGGGAACTTCTTGAGTTTTGTATAGGGTGCCGAGTATCCTTTCGAGTTGGAAGAGATAATGTGGGAATTCTCTTAAGACGCTAGAGTGGAAAGGTGCTTCCTGTCGCGTGGATTGGGGAATTTCATGGTTTCTCTCGAGTTGCGGCTTGAAGCTTGGAGGTCTTCTCGAGTTACGACGGGAACCATTTCGACTCGCTAGTTTTGCTTCAGGGAAGTCAGGTCTCCTTTCGTGTTGAAAGTGGAAACTGGAATTCCTTTCGAGTCACTGCAGGGCATGAGGGCCACATTTAGACTTGAGTGGGTAAACTCAGTGTTCCTCTCCAGTGGCGACAGGGATCTTGGGGTTGATATGAAGTTTCCACTGGGGTGTCAGACATAGTCTTTGTTGAGAAGAGAACTCTGCTTTCCCCCTGAGTTGTAAAAGGATTGTCAGGTCTGCAATTTATTTGAGTGGGAAATTTGGGCTTTTTCGAGAGGCTCAGTGGGGGAGTCATGCCTCCGATCATGTTAGGAGGTGATACTCCGTGTTCCACTGGAGCTGATGTAAACACAACACGACTCATCTCTAGTTGAGTGTGAACTCGGAGTCCGTTGACCTTGCTGCAGAATCTATGGGGTTGCCCTCGAGTGTCAATAGATGTGACAGGACTCGTCACTTTGATCTGGGGAAGTTGGGATTCCTGTTCCGCTGAAAGAGGAATGGCCCATTATCTTCAGCTGAGGTTTGTACAGGAGCCTTCTCTTAAATTGTGGCGGGGAAATTCTGTTTGCTTCTCTCATCGGGACGGGTATCTCTGGGAGAACGTTAAGTTGCATCAAGGAAATCAAGCCTCATATCGAATTTGGAAAAGTAATCTGGGACTTCAGTACATGTGCTGCAGGAAAGAAAAGGGCCACATCTTGCTTCGAAAGAGGAACCTCGAGGTGTTTCTCGAGTTGCTGCGGGAAGTGTGGTGATCCTCTCGAGTAATGACGGGAATATCAGGGAGCCTCCCGTGTTGTCTCTGGGAAGTCAGAACACCTTTCCATTTGCAAGGGGAACCTCGGCATTCCTTTGGAGTCGCTGCAGAGTAATAGGCCTGCATATATATTCGAGTCCGTTGAACTCAGGATTCCTCTCCAGGAGCAACAGAGTCCTCGGTGGTGCTCTCAAAATTCACCTGGGGGGTCAGGCCTCTCTCGTGTTCAGACATGTAACTCTGCTTTCTTCTCGAGTTTTAAAAGGGGTGTTAGGCCACAGTCGAGTTGAATTTGTACCTGGAGATTGTATTGAGAATGCTCGTGGAGTCAGGTCTCCACTCGTCTTGTGAGTTGCTACTCGAGGAAACATTTGAATCTGTGCAGTGGAATCAGAGAATATCTCGAGTGGGTGGGGACATCGGTACCTTTTCCATTTGTGATTTGAAACCCTGGGGATCCTCCCGAGGTTCAAGGTGGTACCGGCCTCCTCGTACTGTGCGACGGGAACGTCTGGCTTCCATTCCAGACAAAGCCAGAGAATCGATTGTCATCTGGAAAAGAGGACTGGAAAACGGGGCACTTTGTCAGTTGTGGCAGGAAATTCGGTGTTCCTCTCGGTTGGGACTGGGTATGTCGGTGTAATTTTTGAGTCACATAAAGGCTGGTACGTAACCTGTTGAATTTCAAGCGGGAATCTAGGCTTTCTCTTGAGAATCTGCACTGGAAATGTTCCTCATCTTGCCTTGAGGGCTGAATCTTGTGGTTTTTCTCGAGTTGCAGCGGGAAGCTTGGGTTTCCTCTTGAGTTGTGACGGGGACCTAAGGAACTCGCTCATGTTGTCCCAGGGAAGTCAGTTCTCCTTTCGTGTTGGAAGGGGAACCTCGGGATGCCTCTCGAGTCGCGGCAGAAAAATATGGCTGCATCTAGCTTTGTGTATGTAAACTGTGTGCTCCTCTTCAGAGGGGACGGCTATGTAGGGAAGTTTTGAGGAGCAAAAAGGGTGTCTAATAGCCGTTTGAACTTCAAGCGGGAATATGGGATTTCTCTTGAGACTGGACTGGAAAATTTCCTCATCTTGCATTGACAGGAGAATCTTGTGGTTTTCTCATGTTGTGGCGGGAAGCTTGGAGTTCTTGTTGAGTTGAAACAGGGACTTTAGGAACTTACTTGTATTGCCCCAGGGAAGTCAGGTCTCCTCTCGTGTTGAAAGGGGAACCTCGGGATTTCTCTCGAGTTGCAGCAGAGAAATAGGGTCGCATCTAGGGTTGAGTCAATCAACTGTGTGTTCCTCTATGTTGGCGACAGGAATCTCGGGGTTGCTATGAAAGTTCTACTGGGGAGTCAGTCTTCATCACGATTTTAGGCGTGCAAATCTGCTTTCCTTTCGACTTGTAAAAGGGGGAATCAGACCTCATGTCGTGATCAGGCGGTACATTAGGGCTTTTTCTATCGGCTTTCATGGGTGTCAGGTTTCCCATCATGTTGTGAGGGGATAGTCAGTGTTCCATTGTAGCTTTGTTAGATCATCAGGACCTACCTCGATTGGAGGGGAACTCAGAGTCCTTTATCTTTGCAGCAGGGTCCGCAGGAGTGCCCTCGAGTTTCAATAGGAGACAGATGCCTCCTCTTGTGGTGCGAGAGGAAGAAAGCATTCCTCTAGAGTTGAAGCAGGGTGTGAACGCTCATATCGTGAGGAGGTGTGGAATATGGAGCTCGTCTCGAGCTTTGGACCGAAACTCGGGGTTTCTCTATTGAAGAAAGGTGTTCAGGGATCCCCTTGATTTGTAAATAGGGATTCAAGCCTCCTATGGTATGCGAGAGACACCAGCCCCTGCGGCGCAGATGCGAGAGACGCCGGCCCTGGCGCAACCGACCAGGCAAAGAGGCGCAGCCGAGAGGAGCTCCCCCACGCCTGAGTCTAGGGCCAGCGGCCGAGAGGAGCTGCCCCACGTCCAAAAGGGGGTGTCTGCACGGGCGCAGGAGGGCCGAGAGGAGCTATTCCACGTTCAAGGTCAGGAGGGGCGGCCTTGAGGAGATACCCCTCATCCAAGGTAAGGTACAGTGGCTGCACTTTGCTGGAGCGGCTGTGAAGAGATTTTCCATGACCAAGGTAAGAGAAACCCAAATAAGATGGTAGGTATTGCGAGGGGGCATCAGAGGGCAGACACACTGAAATCATAATCACAGGAAACTAGTTGATCTGATCACATGGACCACAGCCGAATATGGTCCACTGGAGAAGGGAATGGCAAACCACTTCAGTATACTTGCCTTGAGAACCCCAAGAACAGTATCAAAGGGCAAAATGATAGGATACTGAATGAGGAAATCGCCAGGTCGGTAGGTTCCCAGGATGCTACTGGAGTTCAGTTGAGAAGTAACTCTAGAAGGAATAAAGGAATGGAGCAAAAGCAATACACAGTTGTGGATATGACCGATGATAGAAGCACAGTCCGGTGCTGTAAAGAGCAATATTGCATAGGAACCTGGAATGTTAGGTCCATGAATCAAGGCAAAATTGGAAGTGGTCAAACAGGAGATGGCAAGAGTGAACATCGACATTCTAGGAATCAGTGAATTAAAATGGACTAGAATGGGTGAATTTAACTCAGATGACCATTATATCTACTACTGTGGGCAGGAATCCCTTAGAAGAAATGGAGTAGCCATCATGGTCAACAAAAGAGTCCGAAATGCATTCCTTGCATGCAATCTTAAAAACGACAGAATGATTTCTCTTCCTTTCCAAGGGAAACCATTCAACATTACAGTAATCCAGGCCTATTCCCCAACCAGTAACGCTGAAGAAGCCGAAGTTGAATGGTTCTATGAAGACCTACAAGACCTTTTAGAACTAACACCCAAAAAAGATGTCCTTTTCATTATAGGGGACTGGAATGCAAAAGTAGGAAGTCAAGAAACACCTGGAGTAACAGGCAAATTTGGCCTTGGAGCACGGAATGAAGCAGGGCCAAGGCTAATAGAGTTTTGTCTAGAGAACGCACTGGTCATAGCAAACTCCCTCTTCCAACAACACAAGAGAAGACTCTACACGTGGACATCACCAGATGGTCAACACCGAAATCAGATTGATTATATTCTTTGCAGCCAAAGATGGAGAAGCTCTATACAGTTTGCAAAAACAAGACCAGGAGCTGACTGTGGCACAGATCATGAACTCCTTATTGCCAAATTCAGACTTAAATGGAAGAAAGTAGGGAAAACCACTAGACCATTTAGGTATGACCTAAATCAAATCCCTTATGATTATACAGTGGAAGTGAGAAATAGATTTAAGGGACTAGATCTGATAGATAGAGTGCCTGATGAACTATGGATGGAGGTTCGTGACTTTGTACAGGAGACAGGGACCAAGACCATCCCCATGGAAAAGAAATGCAAAAAAGCGAAATGTCTGTCTGAGGAGGCCTTACAAATAGCTGTGAAAAGAAGAGAGGCGAAAAGCGAAGGAGAAAAGGAAAGATATAAGCATCTGAATGCAGAGTTTCAAAGAATAGCTAGGAGAGATAAGAAAGCCTTCCTCAGTGATCAATGCAAAGAAATAGAGGAAAACAACAGAATAGGAAAAACAAGAGAGCTCTTCAAGAAAATGAGAGATTCCAAGGGAACATTTCATGCAAAGATGGGCTCGATAAATGACAGAAATGGTATGGACCTAACAGAAGCAGAAGATATTAAGAAGAGGTGGCAGGAATACACAGAATAACTGTACAAAAAAGATATTCACGACCAAGATAGTCACGATAACGCGATCACTGACCTAGAGCCAGACATCTTGGAATGTGAAGTCAAGTGGGCCTTAGAAAGCATCACTACGAATAAAGCTAGTGGTGGTGATGGAATTCCAGTTGAGCTATTTCAAATCTTGAAAGATGATGCTGTGAAAGTGCTGCACTCAATATGCCAGCAAATTTGGAAAACTCAGCAGTGGCCACAGCACTGGAAAATGTCAGTCTTCATTCCAATCCCAAAGAAAGGCAATGCCAAAGAATGCTCAAACTTCTGCACAATTGCACTCATCTCACACGCTAGTAAAGTCATGCTCAAAATTCTCCAAGCCAGGCTTCAGCAATATGTGAACCGTGAACTCCCAGATGTTCAAGCAGGTTTTAGAAAAGGCAGAGGCACCAGAGATCAAATAGCCAACATCCGCTGGATCATGGAAAAAGCAAGAGAGTTCCAGAAAAACATCTCTTTCTGCTTCATTGACTATGCCAAAATCTTTGACTGTGTGGATCACAATAAACTGTGGAACATTCTGAAAGAGATGGGAATCCCAGACCACCTGAGCTGCCTCTTGAGAAAACTGTATGCAGGTCAGGAAGCAACAGTCAGAACTGTACATGGAAAAACAGACTGGTTCCAAATAGGAAAAGGAGTGCGTTAAGGCTGCATATTGTCACCTTGCTTATTTAACTTATATGCAGGCTACATCATGAGGAATGCTGGGCTGGAAGAAGCACAAGCTGGAATCAAGATTGCTGGGAGAAATATCAATAATCTCAGATATGCAGATGACACTACCCTTATGGCAGAAAGTGAAGAGGAACTTAAAAACCTCTTGATGAAAGTGAACGAGGAGAGTGAAAATGTTGGCTTGAAGCTCAACATTCAGAAAACAAAGATCATGGCATCTGGCCCCATCACTTAATGGGAAATAGATGGAAAAACAGTGGAAACCATGTCAGACTTTATTTTTTTGGGCTCCAAAATCATGCAGATGCTGATTGCAGCCATGAAATTAAAAGACGCTTACTCCTTGGAAGGAAAGTTATGACCAACCTTGATAATATATTAAAAAGCAGAGACATTATTTTGCCAATAAAGGTCCGTCTAGTCAAGGCTATGGTTTTTCCCGTGGTCATGTATGGATGTGAGAGTTGGACTGTGAAGAAAGCTGATCGCCGAAGAATTGATGCTTTTGAACTGTGGTGTTGGAGAAGACTCTTGAGAGTCCCTTGTACCGCAAGGAGATCCAACCAGTCCATTCTAAGGGAAATCGATCCTGGGTGTTCATTGGAAGTACTGATGCTGAAACTGCAATACTTTGGCCACCTCACGTGACGAGTTGACTCACTGGAAAAGACTCTGATGCTGGGAAAGGTTGGGGGCGGGAGGAGAAGGGGACGACCGAGAATGAGATGGCTGGATGGCATCCCCAACTCTGTGGACATGAGTTTGAGTGAACTCTGGGAGTTGGTGATGGATAGGGAGGCCTGGCGTGCTGTGATTCATGGGGTCGCGGAGAGTCAGACATGACTGAGCGACTGAACTGAACTGATGGTATCTTGAGAGAGAACTCGGTATTGCTCTCCAGGTGCTGCAGGAAAAAAAAAGGCCTCATGTGACGTTTCCTGGGGTTTCTTGTGGTTTTTGGAGAGTTGCGGAGGGAAGTTTGGCTTTCCTTTAGAGTTATGCTGGGGAACTCATGGAAAAACTCGTGTTCCCTCAGGGAAGTCACGTTGCAAGGGGAAGATCGTGATTGCTCTTGAGTCAATGCAGAGGAATCGTGCTTCAATTAGCAATGAAAGGGGTAATCCCAAAGTGTTTCTCCCATTTGTGCAGGAATCTTTCGGATCCCTCGAGTGGCAAAAGGGGCCTCACGGAGCCTATCAAGTTGTCTCTGGAAGTCCGGAATCCTTTTGAGGTGTGAGGAGCCTTTGGGTTGCCTTTCGAGTCAGTTGAGGGGAAGATGGTCAGATCTGGATTTGAGGAGCTAACCTCAGGGTGCCTCTCCAGTTCTGACATGGATCTCAGAGTTCCTGTGAAGTTTCAACAGGGAGTCATGCCACGTCTCTTGTTGAGGCATGGAACTCCCTTTTTTCCGAGTTGTAAAAGTGGTGGGAGGCCTCCATCGCATTGAATTTCTGTCCTGGTGCTTTTTCTCCATGATGCACCTGAGAAGTCACGCCTCTCATCTTCGTGTTAGTTGATCCCGGGAGTTCTCTTTGAATGGAGACCGTGGAATCAGACGTTTGTCCGGCAGATGAGGAAATCGGTGTCTTTTTGAATTGTGGCATGACTCCCCAGGATCCGCTTGAGTTTCAAGGGGACATCGGCCTCCTCTTCAGGTTCGACGGGAACATCGGGATAAATTTCCAGACGAAGCAAGGCAATCGATCCTCACCTCGAGATGACGAGTGGAAAACGGGTCTCTTCTTGAGTTGTGTAGCAGGAACCTCGCTGTTCCTCTCGAGTTTGGCCGGGTAACCCGGGGAACTTCTTGAGTTGCATATAAGGTGCCGGGTATCCTTTCGAGTTGGAAGAGCGAATGTGGGACTTCTCTTAAGACGCTAGAGAGGAAAGGTGCATTCTGTCACGTGGACTGGAGAATTTCATGGTTTCTCTCGAGTTGCGGCTAGAAGCTTGGAGGTTTTCTCGAGTTACGACAGGAACGACTGGGACTCGCTGGTTTTGCCTCAGGGAAGTCAGGTCTCCTTTCGTGTTGAAAGTGGAACCTGGGATTTCTTTCGAGTCACTGCACGGCATGAGGGCCACATTTAAGCTTGAGTGGGTATACTCAGTGTTCCTCTCCAGAGGCCACAGTGATCTTGAGGTTGCTATGAAGGTTCCACTGGGGTCTCAGGCCTATTCTTTGTTGAGGAGGGAACTCTGTTTTCCCCCTGAGTTGTAAAAGGATTGTCAGGTCTGCTATCTGATTGAGCGGGAAATTTGGGCTTTTTCGAGAGGCTCAGTGGGGGAATCATGCCTCCGATCATGTTAGGAGGTGATACTCCGTGTTCCACTAGAGCTGCTGCAAACAAAACTCGGCTCATCTCTAGTTGAGTTTGAACTCAGAGTCCGTTGACCTTGCTGCAGAATCTACGGTGCTGCCCACGAGTGTCAATAGATGTGACAATATTCATCAAGTTGTGTGAGGGGAAGTTGGGATTCCTGTTCCGTTAAAAAAGGAATGGCCCATTTTCTTCAGCTGAGGTTTGTACAGGAGCCTTCTCTTAAATTGTGGCGGGGAAATTCTGTTTGCTTCTCTCATCGGGACGGGTATCTCTGGGAGAACCTTAAGTTGCATCAAGGAAATCAAGCCTCATATCGAATTTGGAAAAGTAATCTGGAACTTCAGTCCATGTGCTGCAGGAAAGAAAAGGGCCACATCTTGCTTCGAAAGAGGAACCTCGAGGTGTTTCTCGAGTTGCTGCGGGAAGTGTGGTGATCCTCTCGAGTAATGACGGGAATATCAGGGAGCCTCCCGTGTTGTCTCTGGGAAGTCAGAACACCTTTCCATTTGCAAGGGGAACCTCTGCATTCCTTTGGAGTCACTGCAGAGTAATAGGCCTGCATATATATTCGAGTCCGTTGAACTCAGGATTCCTCTCCAGGAGCAACAGAGTCCTCGGTGGTGCTCTCAAAATTCACCTGGGGGGTCAGGCCTCTCTCGTGTTCAGACATGTAACTCTGCTTTCTTCTCGAGTTTTAAAAGGGGTGTTAGGCCACAGTCGAGTTGAATTTGTACCTGGAGATTGTATTGAGAATGCTCGTGGAGTCAGGTCTCCACTCGTCTTGTGAGTTGCTACTCGAGGAAACATTTGAATCTGTGCAGTGGAATCAGAGAATATCTCGAGTGGGTGGGGACATCGGTACCTTTTCCATTTGTGATTTGAAACCCTGGGGATCCTCCCGAGGTTCAAGGTGGTACCGGCCTCCTCGTACTGTGCGACGGGAACGTCTGGCTTCCATTCCAGACAAAGCCAGAGAATCGATTGTCATCTGGAAAAGAGGACTGGAAAACGGGGCACTTTGTCAGTTGTGGCAGGAAATTCGGTGTTCCTCTCGGTTGGGACTGGGTATGTCGGTGTAATTTTTGAGTCGCATAAAGGCTGGTAAGTAACCGGTTTAGTTTCACGCGAGAATCTGGGTTTTATCTTGAGAATCTGCCCTGGAAATGTTCCTCATCTCCCCTTGAGGGCAGAATCTTGTGGTTTTTCTCGAGTTACGGGGGGAAGCTTCGAGTCCCTCTCGAGTTGTGACGTGGACCTTAGGAACTCGCTCTTGTTTCGTATGGGAAGCCAGGTCTCCTTTCGTGTTGGAATGGGAACTTTGGGATCACTCTTGAGGTCTGGAATTGTAATAAGGCCTCATCTAGATTTGAGTCCGTAAATTGTGTGTTCCTCTCCAGTGGGGACGGCTATGTCAGGGAACTTTTTGAGTCGCATAAAGGGTGTCAAGTACGCGATCGAGTTTCAAGCGGGAATGTGGGATTTCACTTGAGACCATGCAGCAGAAAAGTTCCTCATCTCACATTGATGGGAGAATATTGCGGTTTTTTTCGAGTTGCGGTGGGAAGCTTGGGGTTCCTCTCAAGTTGCGACGGGGACCGTAGGAACTCGCCTATGTTGTCCCAGGGAAGTCAGTTCTCCTTTCGTGTTGGAAGGGAAAACTCTGGATGCCTTTCGAGGCGCGTCAGAGGAACAGGGCTGCATCAAGGGTTGTGTAGGTAAACTGTGAGCTCCTCATCAGAGGGGGCGGCTATTTCGGGGAAGTATTGTGGCGCGAACAGTGTGTCAAGTACCCGTTCGAGTTTCAAGCGGGAAAGTGGGATTTCTCCTGAGACCCTATAGCAGAAAAGTTCCTCATCTCACATTGATGCGGGAATCATGCGTTTTCTCTCGAGTTGCGGCGGGAAGCTTGGGGTTCCAATCTCGAGTTGTGACGGGGACACAGGAACTCGCTCGTGCTGTCACAGGGAAGTCAGGTCTCCTTTCTTGTTGGAAGGGGAAACTCAGGATGCCTCTCGAGTGGCGGCAGAGGAATAAGGCCGCATCTAGCGATGTGTACGTAAACTGTGTGCTCCTCTTCAGAGGGGAGGGCTATGTTGGGGAAGTTTTGAGGCACAAAAAGGGTTTCAAGTAGCCTTTCAAATTTCAAGCGTGAATGTGGCATTTCTCTTGTGACTCTGCAGCGGAATATTTCCTCTTCTCGCATTGATGGGAGAATCCGGTGGTTTTTCTCGAGTTGCGGCGGGAAGCTTGGTGTTCTTGTCGAGTTGCAATGGGGACCTAAGGAACTCGCTCATGTTGCCCCAGGGAAGTCAGGTCTCTTCTCGTGTTGAAAGGGGAACCTCGGGATTTCTCTCGAGGCACAGCAGAGTAATAGGGCCGCATCTAGCGTTGAGTTGGTCAACTGTGTGTTCCTCTCCAGTGGTGACAGGCATCTCGGGGCTGCTATGGAAGTTCTACTGAGGAGTCAGGTTTCGTCTCGATTTCAGGCCTGGAAATTTGCTTTCCTTTCGAATTGTAAAAGGGGAAATCATTCCTCGTCTCGTGATTAGGCGGTACATTAGGGTTTGTCTATCGACTCAGCATGGGTGTCATGTTTCCCATCATGTTGTGAGGGGATAGTCAGTGTTCCATTGTAGCTTTGCTAGATCATCAGGACCTACCTCAATTGGAGTGGGAACTCAGAGTCCTTTATTCTTGCAGCAGGATCCGCGGGAGTGCCCTCGAGTTTCAATAGGAGACAGATGCCTCCTCTTGTGGTGTGAGAGGAAGCATTCCTCTAGAGTTGAAGGAGAATGTGAATGCTCATATCGTGAGGAGGTGTGGAATACGCAGCTCTTCTAGAGCTGTGGACCGAAACTCGTGGGTTCTCTTGATTAAAGAAGGGTATTTTGGGAACCCCATTATTTGTAAATAGGGATTCAAGGCTCCTATGGTATCTTGAGAGAGAACTCGGGATTGCTTTCCAGGTGCTTCAGGAAAAAAAGGGGCTCATGTGACGTTGCCTGGGGCTTCTCGTGGGTTTTGGAGCGGTGCGGAGGGAAGTTTGGCTTTCCTTTAGAGTTACACCGGGGAACTCATGGAGATACTCGTGTTGCCTCAGGGAAGTCATGTTGCGAGGGGAAGGTCGTGATTGCTCTCGAGTCAATGCAAAGGAATTGGGCTTCAATTCACATTGAAAGGGGCAATCCCAAAGTGTTTCTCAAGTTGGGGCAGAAAACTTCCGGATCCCTCGAATGGCAAAAGGGGCCTCACGGAGCCTATCAATTTGTCTTTGGGAAGGACGGAATCCTTTTGAGGTGTGAGGAGACTTTGGGATGCCTTTCGAGTCAGTGCAGGGGAATAGGGTCTGAGTGAGTTGAGGAGATATCCTCAGGGTGCCTCTCCAATTCTGACGTGGATCTCAGTGTTCCTGTGAAGTTTCAACCGGGGAGTCATGCCACGTCTCTTGTTGAGGCATGAAGTCCACTATCTTTCCGAGTTGTAAAAGGGGTGGGAGGCCTCCAGTCGCATTGAATTTTGTCCTGGTGCTTTTTCTCCATGATGCACCTGGGAAGTCAGGCCTCCCTTCATGGTGTTAGTTGATCCCGGGAGTTGTCTTTTGAATCGGTAGAGTGGAATCACTCCTTATGTCGAGCAGATGGGGAAACTGGTGTCTTTTTGAATTGTAGCACGACTCCCCGGGGTCCTCTCGAGTTTCAAGGGGACATCGGCCTCCTCTTCAGATTCGACGGGAACATCGGGATTAGTTTCCAGACGAAGCAGGGCAATCGATCCTCACCAAGAGATGACGAGTGGAAAATGGTCTCTTCTTGAGCTGTGGCAGGAACCTCGCTGCTCCTCTCGAGTTTGGCCGGGTATCCTGGGGAAATTCTTGAGTTGTGTATAGGGTGCCGAGTATCCTTTCGAGTTGGACAAGGGAATGTGGGACTTCTCTTTAAACGCTAGAGCGGAAAGGTGAGTCCTGTCACATGAATTGAAGAATTTCATGGTTTCTCTCAAGTTGTGACTTGAAGCTTGGAGGTCTTCTCGAGTTACTACAGGAACCCCTGGGACTCATTAGTTTTGCCTCAGGGAATTCAGGTCTCCTTTCGTGTTGAAAGTGGAACTGGGATTCCTTTCGAGTCGCTGCAGGGCATGAGGGCCACATTTAGACTTGAGTGGGTAAACTCATTGTTCCCCCCAGTGGCCACAGGGATCTTGGGGTTATGATGAAGGTTCCACTGGGGAGTCAGGCCTAGTCTTTGTTGAGGAGGGAACTCTGCTTTTCCCCCGATTTGTAAAGATTGTCAGGTCTGCTATCTCTTTTAGTGGGAAATTTGGGCTTATTCGAGAGGCTCAGTGACAGAGTAATACCTCCAATCATGTTGGGAGGTGATACTCCGTGTTCCACTGGAGCTGATGTAAACACAACACGACTCATCTCTAGTTGAGTGTGAACTCGGAGTCCGTTGACCTTGCTGCAGAATCTATGGGGTTGCCCTCGAGTGTCAATAGATGTGACAGGACTCGTCAAGTTGTGCGAGGGGAAGTTGGGGTTCCTGTTCCGTTGAAAGAAGAATGGCCCATTATCTTCAGCTGAGGTTTGCACACGAGCCTTCTCTTAAATTGTGGTGGGGAATTTCTGTTTGCTTCTCTCATTGGGACGGGTATCTCTGGGAGAACCTTAAGTTGCATCAAGGAACTCAAGCCTCATATCGAATTTGGAGAAGGAACTTGGGACTTCTGTCTGTGTGCTGCATGAAAAAAAAAAGCCACATCTTGCTTCGAAAGAGGAACCTCGAGGTGTTTCTCGAATTGCTGCGGGAAGTGTCGTGATCCTCTCGAGTAACGACGGGAATATCAGGGAGCCTCCCGTGTTGTCTCTGGGAAGTCAGAACGTCTTTCCATTTGCAAGGGGAGCCTTGGGATTCCTTTGGAGTCGCTGCAGAGAAATAGGTTTGCGTCTAGATTCGAGTTCGTTGAACTCAGGATTCCTCTCCAGGAGCAACAGAGTCCTCGGTGGTGCTCTCAAAATTCACCTGGGGAGTCAGGCCTCATCTCGTGTTCAAACATGTAACTCCACTTTCTTCTCGAGTTTTAAAAGGAGTGTTCGGCCACAGTCGAGTTGAATTTGTACCTGGAGATTTTATTGGGAATGCTCTGGGAGTTAGGTCTTCACTAGTCTTGGGAGTTGCTACTCAAGGAAACATTTGAATCTATGCAGTGGAATCAGAGAATATCTCGAGTGGGGGGGGACATCAATACCTTTTCCAGTTGTGTTCTGAAACTCCAGGGATCCTCCCGAGTTTCAAGGTGGTACCGGCCTCCTCATACCGTGCGATGGGAGCGTCCGTCTTCCATTCCCGATAAAGCAGGGGAATCAATTGTCATCTGGAAAAGAGGACTGGAAAACGGGGCACTTTGTCAATTGTGGCAGGAAATTCGGTTTTCCTCTTGTTTGGGACTAGGTATGTCAGTGTAATTTTTGAGTGTCATAAAGAATGTTAAGTATCTTGTCGACTTTCAAGCGGGAATGTGGGGCTTTTCTTGAGAATCTGCACTGGAAATGTTCCTCATCTCGCCTTGAGGGCAGAATCTTGTGGTTTTTCTTGAGTTGCAGTGGGAAGCTTGGTGTCTCTCTCGAGTTGTGACAGCTACCTAGGAACTCGCTCGTGTTGCTTCAGGAAAGTCAGGTCTCCTTTCGTGTTGGAAGGGTTACTTTGGGATTAATCTCAAGACGTGGAATGGGAATAGGGCCTCATCTACTGTTGAGTCCGAAAATTGTTTGTTCCTCTCCAGTGGGGATGGCTATATTAGGTAGTATTTGAGTTGAATAGAGGGTGTCAAGTACCCGTTCGAGTTTCAAGCTGGAATGTGGGATTTCTCTTGAGACTCTGCAGCAGAAAATTTTCTCATCTCGCATTGAGGGGAGAATCTTGCGGTTTTTCTCGTGTTGCGGCGGGAAGATTGGGGTTCTTTTCCAGTTGCGATGGGGACCTCAGGAACTCGCTCATGTTGCCCCAGGGAAGTCAGGTCTCCTATCGTGTTGGAAGGGAAACCTCGGTATTCCTCTCAAAGCACAGCAGAGGAACAGGACCGCATCAAGCGTTGAGTCTGTCAACTGTGTGTTCCTCTGCAGTGACGACAGGAATCTCGGGGTTTCTATGAAGGTCTACTGGGGAGTCAGGTTTTGTCTCGATTTGAGGCATGGAATTCTGCTTTCCTTTCGAGTTGTAAAAGGGGAGTCAGTCCTCCTGTCGTGATCAGGCGGTTCATTACGGCTTTTTCTATAGGCAACGCATGGGTGTCCAGTATCCCGTCATGTTGTGATGTGATAGTCGGTGTTCCCTTGGAGCTTTGCTAGATTATCAGGACCTACATCGATTGGAGGGAGAACTGAGAGTCCTTTATCCTTGCGATAGGATCCGCGGGAGTGCACTCTAGTTTCAATAGGAGACAGAGGTCTCCTTTTGTGGTGGGAGAGTAGGAAATAATTCCTCTTGAGTTAAAGCAGGGTCTGAAAGCTCATATCATGAGGAGGTTGGGAATATGGAGCTCTTCTAGAGGTGTGGACTGAAACTCAAATTTTCTCTCGATTGAAGAGGGGTTTTCTGGGAGCTGCTTGAAGAATTGAAGCCTCCTATCATATCTTAAGAGAGAACTCGGAATTGCTCTCCAGGCGCTGCAGAAAAGAACAGCCTCTTGTGACGTTGCCTGGGGCATCTCTTGATTTTTGGCGAGCTGTGGGGGTACGTTTGGCTTTCCTTTCAAGGTAAGACGGGAACTCAGGTTGACAATCTGCTGCCTCAGGGAAGTCAAGTTGCGAGGGGAAGGTCGTGATTGCTCTCGAGTTAATGCAGAGGGATCGGGCTTCTATTTGCAATGAAAGGGGTAAGCCAAAAGTGTTTCTCGAGTTCGGGCAGGAAACTTTCGGACTCCTCGCTTGGCAAAAGGGGCCTCACGGTACCTCTCAAGTTGTCTCTGGGAAGTCTGGAATCCTTTTGAGGTGAGAGGATTGTTTGGGATGCCTTTGGAGGCAGTGCAAGGGAATAGGGTCTCATCTGGAGTTGAGGAGCTCTCCTCAGGGTGCTTCTCCAGTTCCAACAAGGATCTCAGTGATCCTATGAAGTTTCAACAGGAGAGTCATGCCACGTCTCTTGTTAAGGCATGGAACTCCGCTATCTTTTCGAGTTGTAAAAGGGGTGGGAGGCCTCCTGTGAGTTGAATTTCTGTCCTGGGGATTTTTAGCCATCATCCACCTGGGAAGTCAGGCCCCGCTCTGTGGTTTTAGTTGATCCTAGGGGTTCTCTTTGAATCGGTTCAGTGGAATCAGTCCTTATGTCGGGCAGATGGGGAAATCGGTGTCTTTTTGAATTGTGGCACGACTACCTGGGGTCCTTTCGAGTTTCAATGGGAGATCGGCCTCCTCTTCAAATTCGACGGGAACATCGGGATTAATTTCCAGATGAATCAGGGGAATCGATCCTCACCTTGAAATGACAAGTGGAAAACGGGTCTCTTCTTGAGCTGTGGCAGGACCCTCGCTGCTCCTCTCGAGTTTGGCTGGGTATCTCGGTTACCTTTTTAAGTTGCATATACCGTTCCGAAAGCATTTTCTTGTTTGAAGAGCAGATGTTGGATTTCTCTTAGGACGCAGCAGTGGAAAGGGGCGTCCTGTCGCGTGGAGTGTATAATTTCACGGTTTTTCCCGAGTTGCGTCTTGAAGCTTGGAGGACTTCTCGAGTTCCGACAGGATCCACTGGGACTCGCTAGTTTTGTTTCAGAGAAGTCAGATCTGCTTTCCCGTTGAAAGTCGAACCTCGGAATTCCTTTCGATTCGCTACAGGGCATGAGTGCCACATTTAGACTTGAGGGGGTAAACTCAGTGTTCCTCTCCAGTAGCCACAGGGATCTTGGGGTTGCTATGAAATTTCCACTGGGGAGTCAGGCCTATTGTTTGTTGACGATGGAACTCTGCTTTCCCCTCGAGTTTAACAGGATTGTCAGGTCTGCTGTCTGTTCCAGTGGGAAATTTGGGCTCTCTCGAGAGGCTCAGCAGGGGATTCATGCCTCAGTTCATGTTGCGAGGTGATACTCTGTGTTCCACTGGAGGTGCTTTAAGCGACTTTTAATTTCATGGCTGCAATCAGCATCTGCAGTGATTTTGATGCCTAAAAAATAAAGTGTGACACTACTTCCACTGTTTTGCCATCTATTTCCGATGAAGTGATGGGACCAGATGCCATGATCTTTGTTTTCTGAATGTTGAGCTTCAAGCCGACATTATCACTCTCCTCTTTCACTTTCATCAAGAGGCCTTTTAGTTCCTCTTCACTTTCTGCCATAAGGGTGGTGTCATCTGCATATCTGAGGTTATTGATATTTCTCCCAGCAATCTTGATTCAAGCTTGTGCTTCTTCCAGCCCAGCGTTCCTCATGATGTATTCTGCATATAAGTTAAATAAGCAAGGTGACAATATACAGCCTTGATGTACTCCTTTTCCTATTTGGAACCAGTCTGTTGTTCCATGTGCAGTTCTGACTGTTGCTTCCTGACCTGAATACAGGTTTCTCAAGAGGCAGGTCAGGTGTTCTGGGATTCCCATCCCTTTCAGAATGTTCCACAGTTTATTGTGATCCACAGAGTCAAAGGCTTTGGCATAGTCAATGAAGCAGAAAGAGATGTTTTTCTGGAACTCTCTTCCTTTCTCCATGATCCAGCGGATGTTGGCTATTTGATCTCTCGTGCCTCTACCTTTTCTAAAACCTGATTGAACATCTGGGAGTTCACAGTTCACATATTGCTGAAGCCTGTCTTGGAGAATTTTGAGCATGACATTACTAGCGTGTGAGGTGAGTGTAATTGTGCGGTATTTTGAGCATTCTTTGGCATTGTCTTTCTTTGGGATTGGAATGAAGACTGACCTTTTCCAGTCCTGTGGCCACTGCTGAGTTTTCCAAATTTGCTGGCATATTGAGTGCAGCACTTTCACAGCATCATCTTTCAAGATTTGAAATAGCTCAACTGGAATTCCATCACCTACACTAGCTTTGTTCATAGTGATGCTTTCTAAGGCCCACTTGACTTCACATTCCAAGATATCTGGCTCCAGGTCAGTGATCACGTTATCGTGACTATCTTGGTCATGAAGATCTTTTTTGTACAGTTCTTCTGTGTATTCTTGCCACCACTTCTTAATATCTTCTGCTTCTGTCTATACCATTTCTGTCCTTTACTGAGCCCATCTTTGCATGAAATGTTCCCTAGGAATCTCTAATTTTCTTGAAGAGATCTCTTGTTTTTCCTATTCTGTTGTTTTCCTCTATTTCGTTGCACTGATCACTGAGGAAGGCTTTCTTATCTCTCCTTGCTATTCTTTGGATCTCTGCATTCAGATGCTTATATCTTTCCTTTTCACTTTTGGCTTTTGCTTCTTTTCTTTTCACAGCTATTTTTAAGGCCTCCTCAGACAGCCATTTTGCTTTTCTGCATTTCTTTTCCATGGGGATGGTCTTGGTCCCTGTCTCCTGTACAATGTCACGAACCTCTGTCCAGAGTTCATCAGGCACTCTATCTATCAGATCTAGTCCCTTAAATCTATTTCTCACTTCCACTGTATAATCATAAGGGATTTGATTTAGGTCATGTCTGAATGGTCTAGTGGTTTTCCCTACTTTCTTCAATTTAAGTCTGAATTTGGCAATAAGGAGTTCATGATCTGCGCCACAGTCAGCTCCTGGTCTTGTTTTTGCTAACTGTATAGAGCTGCTCCATCTTTGGCTGCAAAGAATATAATCAATCTGATTTCGGTGTTGACCATCTGGTGATGTCCATGTGTAGAGTCTTCTCTTGTGTTGTTGGAAGAGGGTGTTTGCTATGACCAGTGCGTTCTCTTTACAAAACTCAAAATCAGGGAGCTTTTGGTGTTGGAGAAAGGGTGTCAAATACCCATTCGAGTTTCATGTGGGAATGTGGGATTTCTCTTGAGACTCTGCGGGAGAAAAGTGCCTCACCTCGCCTTAATGGGGTAATCTTTTGGTTTTTCTCGTGTTATGGCGGGAAGCTTGTAGTCTCTCTTGAGTTAACGACCCGGACCTCAGGAACTCGCTCGTGTTTTCCCAGGGACGTCAGGTCTCCTATTGTGTTGGAAGGGGAACCTTGAGTTTCCGCTCAAGGCGCAGCAGAGGAATAGGCCTGCATCTAACCTCGTTTAAGTAAATTTGCTTCCCTCTTCAGTGGGGACGGCTATGTCTGGGAAGTTTTTGAGTCGCATAAAGGGTGTCAAGTACCCTTTCGAGTTTAAAGCATGAATGTGGGATTTCTTTTGAGACTCTGCAAGGGAAAATTTCCTCATCTCACCTTGAGTTCAGAATTTTGTGGTTTTTGTCGAGCTGTGGTGGGAAGCTTGGAGACCTTCTCGAATAGGGATGGGGACCTGAGGAACTCGCTCTTGTTGCCCCAGGAAAGTCATGTCTCCTTTCTTGTTAGAAGAGGGATTTCTGGATTTCTCTCGAGGCGCGGAATGGGAATAGGGCCTCATCCATATTTGAGTCCTTAAAGTGTATGCTCCTTTCCAGTGGGGGCAGCTATGTCAGGGAGATTTTTGTGTTGCAGAAAGGGTGTCAATTACACGTTCGAGTTTCAAGAGGGAATGTGGGATTTCTCTTGAGACTCTGCAGGGGAAAATTTCCGCATCTCGCCTTGAGTGCAGAATCTTGTTGTTTTTCTCGAGTTGTGGAGGGTAGCTTGGGGTCCTTCTCGAGTTCCCACAGGGATCTCAAGAACTCACTTGGGTTGACCCAGAGAAGTCAGGTCTCATTTCTTGTTGGAAGGGGAACCTCGGGATTCCTCTTGAGGCACAGCAGATGAATAGGTCCGTATATATTATTGATTTGGTCAACTGTGTGTTCCTCTCCAGTGGGGACATGGATCTTGGAGTTGCTCTCAAAATTCACCTGGGGAGTCAATCCTCTTCTCCTGTTCAGGGATGGAACCGTGCTTTCTTCTCGAGTTTAAACGGGGTGTTAGAACACAGTCGAGTTCAGTTTGTACCTGGAGATTGTATGGAGAATGCTCGGGGAGTCAGGTCTCCACTTGTCTTGTGAGTTGCTACTCGAGGATACATTTGAATCTGTGCAGTGGAATCAGACAATATCTCGAATGGGTGGGGATATCGGTTCCATTTACAACTGTGTTTTGAAAACCCGGGAATCCTCCCGAGGTTCACGGTGGTACCAACCTCCTCGTACTGTTCGACGGGACGGGAAGATCCAGATTCCATTCCATACAAAGCACGGGAATCGACTGTCATCTGGACAAGAGGAGTGGATAATGGGGCACTTAGTCAGTTGTGTCGGGAAACTGGGCGTTCCTCTCGATTGCAGCTCGGTATGTCGGTTTAATTTTTGAGTCGCATAAAGATGTTAAGTAACCTGTTGAGTTTTAAGCTGGAATGAGGGATTTCGCATGAGAATCTGCAAAGGAAATGTTGCTCATCTCGCCTTGAGAGCTGAATCTTGTGGTTTTTCTTGAGTTGCGGTGGGAAGCTTCGGGTCCCTCTCGAGTTGCACCGGGGACCTCAGGAACTTGCTCGTGTTGCTTCAGCAAAGTCAGGTCTCCTTTCATTTTGCAAGAAGAGCTTTGGGATTACTCTCGAGGCGTGCAATGGGAATAGGGCCTCATCTAAGGTTGAGTCCATAAATTGTGTGCTCCTCAGCAATGGGGACTGCTATTCAGGGAACTTTTTGAGTCGCATAAACGGTGTCAAGTGCCCGTTCGAATTTCAAGCAGGAATGTGGGATTTCTCTTGAGACTCTGCAGGCGAAATTTTCCTCATCTCGCCTTGAGTGCAGAATCTTGTGGTTTTTCACGAGTTGCGCCGGGTAGCTTGGGGTCCTTCTAGAGTTCCCACAGGGAACTCAGGAACTCGTTCGTGTTGTCCCAGTGACGTCAGGTCTCCTATCGTGTTGGAAGGGGAACCTTGGGATTCCTCTCGAGGCGCAGCAGATGAATAGGGCCGTATCTAGTGTTAATTTGGCCTACTGTGTGTTCCTTTCCAGTGGGGACATGGATCTTGGAGTTGCTTTCAATTTTCACCTGGGGAGTCAGACCTCTTCTCCTGTTCAGGCATGGAACTCTGCTTTCTTCTCGAGTTGTAAAAGGCGTGTTAGACTTCAGTCGAGTTGAATTTGTAACTGGAGATTTTATTGAGAATGCTCGGGGTGTCAGGTCTCCATTTGTCTTGTGAGTTGATACTCGAGATTACATTTGAATCTGTGCGGTGGAATCAGACAAAATCTCTAGTGGGTGGGGATACCGGTTCCTTTTCCAATTGTGTTTTGAAACCCCGGGGATCCTCCCGAGGATCAAGGTGGTACTGGCCATCTCGTACAGTGCGACGGGAACGTCCGGATTCCATTCCAGACAAAGCAGGTGAATCGACTATTTTCGGGAAAACAGAACTGGATAACGGGGCACTTTGTCAGCTGTGGCAAGAATCTCGGTGTTCCTCTCGATTGGGGCTGGGTATGTCAGTGCAATTTTTGAGTCACGTAAAGGATGTAAAGTAACCTGTCGAGTTTCAAGCTGCAATGTGGGATTTCTTATGAGAATCTTCAATGGAAATGTTCCACATCACGCCTTGAGGGCAGAATATTTTGTTTTTTCTCCAGGTGCAGCGGGAAGCTTTGGGTGCCTCTCAAAATGAGACGGGGACCTGAGGAACTCACTCGTGTTGCAGCAGTAAAGTCATGTCTCCTTTCGTGTTGGAAGAGGAATTTCAGGATTCCTCTCAGGCGTGGAATGGGAATAGGGCCTCATCCATATTTGAGTCTGTAAATTGTATGCTACTCTCCAGTGGGGACAACTGTGTCAGGGAGATTTTTGTGTCACAGAAAGGGTGTCAAGTACCCTTTTGCCTCTCAAGCGGGAATGTGGGATTTCTCTTGAGACACTGCAGCAAAAATTTTCCTCATCTCGCCTCGAGTGCATAATCCTGTGGTTTTTCACGAGTTGCGGTGGGTAGCTTGGGGTCCTTCTCGAGTTCCCGCAGGGATCTCAGGTACTCGCTTGTCTTTACCCAGGGAAGTCAGGTCTCCTTTCGTGTTGGAAGGGGAACCTTGGGATTCCTCTCGAGGCACAGCAGATGAATAGGTCCATATATATTATTGATTTGGTCAACTGTGTGTTCCTCTCCAGTGGGGACATGGATCTTGGAGTTGCTCTCAAAATTCACCTGGGGAGTCAATCCTCTTCTCGTGTTCAGGGATGGAACTCCGCTTTCTTCTCGAGTTGTAAACGGGGTTCATCAAGTTCAGTTTGTACCTGGAGAATGTACGGAGAATGCTCGGGGAGTAAGGTCTCCACTCGTCTTGTGAGGTGATACTCAAGGATACATTTGAATCTGTGCAGTGGAATCAGACAATATCTCGAGTGGGTGGAGACATCGGTTCCTTTTACAACTGTGTTTTGAAAACCCGGGAATCCACCCGAGGTTCAAGGTGGTACCAGCCTCCTCCTACTCTTCGACGGGATCGTCCGGATTCTGTTACAGACAAACAGGGGAATCGACTGTCATCTGGACAAAGGAATGTATAACGGGACACTTTGTCAGTTGTTGCAAGAAGCTCAGTGTTCCACTTGATTGGGGCTGGGTGTAATTTTTAAGTTGCATAAAGGATGTCAAGTGACCTGTCGAGTTTCAAGCTGGAATGTGTGATTTCTCTTGAGAATCTGCAATGGAAATGTTTTTCACCATTATTTTATGGTTTTTCTCGAGTTGGGTGGGATGCTTGGGCTCCCCCTCGAATTGAGATGGGGACCTCAGGCACTCGCTTGTGTTACCCCAGGAAAGTCAGGTCTCCTTTCGTGTGGGAAGAGGAATTTCGTTATTCCTCTCGAGGAGTGCAATGGGAATTCGGCCTCATCTAGTGATGAGCCCATTAATTGTGTGCTCCTCACCTGTGGGGATGGCTAAATCAGGGAGACTTTGTTGTAGCAGAAAGGTTGTCAAGTACCCGTTCGAGTTTAAAGTGGGGAAGTGGGATTTCTCTTGAGATTCTGCAGCAGAAAAGTTCCTCACCTCGCATTGATGGGGGAATCTTTTGGATTTTCTCGAGTTGCGGCGGGAAGTTTGTAGTCTCTCTTGAGTTATGATGGGGACCTCAGGAACTGGCTCATGTTGCTTCAGGGAAGTCAGATCTCCTTTCATGTTGCAAGGAGAGCTTTGGGATTACTCTCGAGGCATGGAATAGGGATAGGGCCTCATTTAAGAATGAGTCTGTATATTGTGTTCTACCCTCCAGTGGGGACAGCTATTTCAGGGAACTTTTTGAGTCGCATGAAGGGTGTCTAGTACCCCTACGAGTATCAAATGGAAATGTGGGATTTCTCTTGAGACCCTGCAGCAAAAAATTCCTCATCTCGCATTGATGGGGGAATATTGCGGTTTCTCTCGAGAGGCGGCAGGAAGCTTGGGGTCCTTCTCGAGTTGCAACGGGGAAGTCAGGTCTCTTCTCGTGTTGAAAGGGGAACCTTGGGATTTCTCTTGAGGCGCAGCAGAGGAATAGGGCCTCATCTAGCGTTGAGTCGGTCAACTCTGCGTTCCTCTCCAGTAGCGACAAGCATCTCGGGGTTGCTATGAAAAGTTCTACTGGGGAGTCAGGCTTCGTCTCGATTTCAGGCATGGAAATCTGCTTTCCTTTCGAGTTGTAAAAGAGGGAATCAGTCCTCATGTCATGATCAGGCGGTACATTAGGGCTTTTTCTATAGGTTCAGCATGGGTGTCATGTTTCCCATCATGTTGTGAGGGGATAGTCAGTGTTCCATTGGAGCTTTGCTAGATCATCAGGACCTACCTCGATTGGAGGGGGAACTCAGACCCCTTTATCCTTGCAGCAGGATCCACGGGAGTGCCGTCGAGTTTCAATAGGAGACAGATGCCTCCTCTTGTGGTGCGAGAGGAAGAAAGCATTCCTCTAGAGTTGAAGCAGGGCTTGAACTCTCGTATCGTGAGGAAGTGTGGAATACGGAGCTCTTCTAGAGCTGTGGACCGAAACTCAGGGTTTCTTTTGATTGAAGAAGCGTGTTTTGGGATCCCCTTGATTTGTAAATAGGGATTCAAGCCTCCTATGTTATCTTGAGAGAGAACTCAGGATTGCTCTCCAGGCGCTGCAGGAAAAAAAAGGGCCTCAAGTGACGTTGCCTGGGGCTTCTTGTGGGTTTTGCAGCATTGCAGAGGTAAGTTTGGCTTTCCTTTAGAGTTATGCCGGGGAACTCAGGGAGATACTCGTGTTGCCTCAGGGAAGACAAGTTGCGAGGGGAAGATCGTGCTTGGTCTCGAGTCAATGTAGAGGAATTGGGCTTCAATTCGCCTTTAAAGGGGTTATCCCAAAGTGTTTCTCGAGTTGGGGCAGGAATCTTTCGGATCCCTGGAGTGGCAAAAGTGGCCTCACGGATCCTATCATGTTGTCTCTGGAAGTCCGGAACCCTTTTGAGGTGCGAAGAGCCTTTGGGATGCCTTTCGAGTCAGTGCAGGGGAATAGGGTCTGAGTGAGTTGAGGCTCTATCCTCAGGGTGCCTCTCCAGTTCTGACATGGATCTCAGTGTTCCTGTGAAGTTTCAACAGGGGAGTCATGCCACGTCTCTTGTTGAGGCATGTAACTCCGCTATCTTTCCGAGTTGTAAAAGGGGTGGGAGGCCTCCAGTTGCGTTGAATATCTGTCCTGGTGCTTTTCTCCATGATGCACCTGGGAAGTCATGCCTCCCTTCGTGGTGTTAGTTGATCCCGGGAGTTGTCTTTGAATCGGGACTGTGGAATCAGTCTTTTGTCAAGCAGATGGGGAAATCGGTGTCTTTTTGAATTGTGGCACGACTTCCCGGGGTCCGCTCGAGTTTCAAGGGGACATCGGCCTCCTCTTCAGATTCGACGGGAACATCGGGATTAATTTCTAGACGAAGCAGGGCAATCGATCCTCACCTCGAGATGACAAGTGGAAAACGGGTCTCTTCTTGAGCTGTGGCAGGAACCTCGCTGCTCCACTCGAGTTTGGCCGGGTATCCCGGGGAACTTCTTGAGTTGCGTATAGGGTGCCGAGTATCCTTTCAAGTTGGAAGAGCGAATGTGGGACTTCTCTTAAGATGCTAGAGCGGAAAGGTGGGGCCTGTCGCGTGGACTGGAGAATTTCATGGTTTCTCTCGAGTTGCGGCTTGAAGCTTTTAGGTCTTCTTGAGTTATGATGGGAACCACTGGGACTTGCTAGTTTTGCCTCAGGAAAGTCAGGTCTCCTTTTGTTCTTAATGTAGAACCTGGGATTCCTTTCGAGTAGCTGCAGGGCATGAGGGCCACATTTAGACTTGAGTAGGTAAACTCAGTGTTCCTCCTCAGTGGCCACAAGGATCTTGGGGTTGCTATGAAGGTTCCACTGGGGTATTAGGCCTATTCTTTGTTGAGGAGGGAACTCTGCTTTCCCCCCGAGTTGTTAAAGGCTTGTCAGGTCTGCTATCTGTTTGAGCGGGAAATTTGGGCTTTTTCGAGAGGCTCAGTGGGGGATTCATGCCTCCGATCATGTTGGGAGGTGATACTCCGTGTTCCACTGGAGCTGCTCCAAACAAAACATGACTCATCTCTAGTTGAGTGTGAACTCGGAGTCCGTTGACCTTGCTGCAGAATCTACGGGGTTGCCCTCGAGTGTCAATAGATATGACTGGACTCGTCAATTTGTGCGAGGGGAAGTTGGGATTCCTGTTCCGTTGAAAGAGGAATGGCCCATTATCTTCAGCTGAGGTTTGTACACGAGCCTTCTCTTAAATTGTGGTGGGGAAATTCTGTTTGCTTCTCTCATTGGGATGGGTACCTCTGGGAGAACCTTAAGTTGCATCGAGGAACTCAAGCCTCATATCGAATTTGGAGAAGGAACTCGGGACTTATGTCTATGTGTTGCAGGAAAAAAAAAAGGGGGGCCACATGTTGCTTCGAAAGAGGAACCTTGAAGTGTTTCTAGGGTTGCTGCGGGAAGTGTCGTGATCCTCTCGAGTAATGACGGAAATATCAACGAGCCTCCCGTGTTGTCTCTGGGGAGTCAGAACGCCTTTCCATTTGCAAGGGGAACCTCGGGATTCCTTTGGAGTCGCTGTAGAAAAATTGGTCTGCATCTAGATTCGAGTCCGTTGAACTCAGGATTCCTCTCCAGGAGCAATAGATTCCTTGGTGTTGCTCTCAAAATTCACCTGGGGAGTCTGGCCTCGTCTCGTGTTCAGACATGGAACTCCGCTTCCTTCTCGAGTTTTAAAGGGGTGTTAGGCGAAAGTCGAGTTGAATTTGTACCTGGAGATTGTACTGAGAATGCTCGGGGAGTCAGGTCTCCACTCGTCTTGTGAGTTGCTACTCGAGGAAACATTTGAATCTATGCAGTGGAATCAGAGAATATCTCGAGTGGGTGGGGACATTGGTACTTTTTTCAATTGTGTTTTGAAACCCCGGGGATCCTCCTGAGGTTCAAGGTGGTACCAGTCTCCTCGTACTGTGCGATGAGATCGTCCGGCTTCCATTCCAGACAAGCAGGGGAATCGATTGTCATCTGGAAAAGAGGACTGGAAAACGGGGCACTTTGTCAGTTGTGGCAGGAAATTCGGTGTTCCTCTCGGTTGGGACTGGGTATGCCGGTGTAATTTTTGAGTCTTATAAAGGATGATAAGTAACCTGTTCAATTTCAAGCGGGAATCTGGGATTTCTCTTGAGAATCTGCCCTGGAAATGTTCCTCATCTCGCCTTGAGGGCAAAATCTTGTGGTTTTTCTCGAGTTGCAGCAGGAAGCTTCGGGTCTCTCTCGAGTTGTGACTGGGACCTCAGGATCTCGCTCGTGTTGCTTCAGGGAAGTCAGGTCTCCTTTCATGTTGGAAGGGGTACTTCGGGATTACTCTCGAGACGTGGAATTGGAATAGGGCCTCATCAACTGTTGAGTCCGAAAATTATGTGCTCCTCTCCAGTGGGAATGGCTATATCGGGTAGCTTTTGAGTCGAATAAAGGATGTCAAGTACCCGTTCGAGTTTCAAGCTGGAATATGGGATTTCTCTTTAGACTCTGCAGTGGAAAATTTTCTCATCTCGCATTGAGGGGATTGCGGGAAGCTTGGGGTTCTTCTCCAGTTGTGACAGGGACCTCACGAACTCGCTCGTTTTACTACAGGGAATCAGGTCTCCTATCGTGTTGGAAGGGAAACCTTGGTATTCCTCTCGAGGCACAGCAGAGAAATAGGGCCTCATCCAGCTTTGAGTCGGTCAACTGTGTGTTCCTCTGCAGTGACGACAGGAATCTCGGGGTTGCTATGAAGGTTCTACTGGGGAGTCAGGTTTTGTCTCGATTTGAGGCATGGAATTCTGCTTTTATTTCGAGTTGTAAAAGGGTAGTCAATCCTCCTGTCGTGATCAGACGGTTCATTAGGGCTTTTTTCTACAGGCTCAGCATGGGTGTCCGGTATTCCATCATGTTGTGATGTGATAGTTGGTGTTCCCTTGGAGCTTTGCTAGATCATCAGGACCTACCTCTATTGGAGGGGGAACTCAGAGTCCTTTATCCTTGCAGCAGGATCCGCGGGAGTGCGCTCGTGTTTCAATAGGAGACAGAGGCTTCCTTTTGTCGTGGCAGAATAGGAAAGGATTCCTCTTGAGTTAAAGCAGGGTTGAACGCTCATATCGTGAGGAGGTTGGGAATACGGAGCTCTTCTAGAGGTGTGGACAGAAACTCAAGATTTCTCTCGATTGAAGACGGGTTTTCTGGGAGCCCCTTGAATTGTAAATAAGAATTGAAGCTTCCTATCATATCTTAAGGGAGAACTCGGGATTGCTCTACAGGCGCTGCAGAAAAGAACGGCCTCTTGTGACATTGCCTGGGGCATCTCTTGGTTTTTTGCGAGTTGTGGGGTGAGGTTTGGCTTTCCTTTCAAGTTACCTCGGGGACCTCAGGTTGACTCTGTGTTGCCTCAGGGAAGTCAAGTTGCGAGTGGAAGGTCGTGATTGCTCTCGAGTCAATGCAGAGGGATTGGGATTCAATTCGCATAGAAAGGTGTAACCACAAAATGTTTCTCGAGTTCGGGCAGGAAATTTTTGGACTCCTCGCTTGGCAACAGGGGCCTCACGGAGCCTCTCAAGTTGTCTCTGGGAAATCCGGAATCCTTTTGAGGAGAGGATTGTTTGGGATGCCTTTGCTGGCAGTGCAGGGGAATAGGGTCTCATCTGGAGTTGACGCACTCTCCTTAGGGTGCCTCTCCAGTTCCGACAAGGATCTCAGTGATCCTATGAAGTTTCAACAGGAGAGTCATGCCACGTCTCTTGTTGAGGCATGGAACTCCGCTATCTTTTCGAGTTGTAAAATGGGTGGGAGGCCTCCTGTGAGTTGAATTCCTGTCCTGGGGATTTTTAGCCATCATCCACCTGGGAAGTCAGGCCTCCCTCTGTGGTTTTAGTTGATCCTGGGGGTTCTCTTTGAATCGGTTCAGTGGAATCAGTCCTTATGTCGGGCAGATGGGGAAATCGGTGTCTTTTTGAATTGTGGCACGACTACCTGGGGTCCTTTCGAGTTTCAATGGGAGATCGGCCTCCTCTTCAAATTCGACGGGAACATCGGGATTAATTTCCAGATGAATCAGGGGAATCGATCCTCACCTTGAAATGACAAGTGGAAAACGGGTCTCTTCTTGAGCTGTGGCAGGACCCTCGCTGCTCCTCTCGAGTTTGGCTGGGTATCTCGGTTAACTTCTTGAGTTGCGTATAGGGTGCCGAGTATCCTTTCATATTTGAAGAGCGAATGTGGGATTTCCCTTAGGACGCTGCAGTGGAAAGGGGCGTCCTGTCGCGTGGAGTGTAAAATTTCACGGTTTTTCTCGAGTTACGTCTTGAAGCTTGGAGGCCTTCTCGAGTTACGATAGGAACAACTGGAACCCGCTAGTTTTGTTTCAGAGAAGTCAGGTCTGCTTTCCTGTTGAAAGTGGAACCTCGGGATTCCTTTTGAGTCGCTGCAGGCCCTGAGGGCCACATTTAGACTTGAGTGGGTAAACTCAGTGTTCCTCTCCAGTGGCCACAGGGATCTTGGGATTGTTATAAAGTTTCCACTGGGGAGTCAGGCCTAGTCTTTGTTGAGGATGGAACTATGCTTTACCCCCGAGTTTAAAAAGATTGTCAGGTCTGCTGTTTGTTCAAGCGGGAAATCTGGGCTCTCTCGAGAGGCTCAGCGGGGGATTCATGCCTCAGTTCATGTTGGGAGGTGATTCTCCGTGTTTAACTGGAGGTGCTTTAAGTGCACCAGGACTCATCTCTATTTAAGTGTGAATTCGGAAGCCTTTGACCTTACTGCAAAATACTCGGGGTTGCCCTCTAGTGTCAATAGATGTGAAAGGACTCGACAAGTGTTGCGAGGGGAAGTTGGAATTCCTGTTCAGTTGAAAGTGGAATGGCCCATTAACTTCAGCTGAGGGGTGAACACGGGGCTTCTCTTTAATTGTGGCGGGAAATTCGGTTTTCTTCTCTTATCGGGATGGGTATTTCTGGACGACCTTCCAGTTGCATCAATGATTTCAAAACTCCCATCGATTTGGAGAAGGAAGTCAGCAGTTCTGTCTATGTGCTGCAGGAAAAATAGGGCCTCACGTTGCTTTCAAAGCGGAATCTCGAGGTTTTTCGTGAGTTGTTGCAGGAAGTGTGGTGATCCTCTCGAGTGTTGAAGGGAATATCAGGGAGCCTCCCATGTTGTCTCTTGGAAGTCAGAACGTCTTTCATTTTGCAAAGGGAACCTCGGAATTCCTTTGGAGTCGCTGCAGAGATATAAGTCTGCATCTAGATTCGAGTCCGTTTAACTCAGTATTCCTCTTCAGTAGCAACAGGGTATTCGGGGTTGCCCTCAAAATTCACCTGGGGAGTCAGGCCTCGTCTCGTGTTCAGACATGTTTACTCCACTTTCTTCTCGAGATGTGAAAGGGGTGTTAGGCCACAGTCGAATTTCATTGGTACCTGGAGGCTGTATTGAGACTCCCCTGCTCGGGGAGTCAGGGCTCCATTCGTCTTGTGAGTTGATACTTGAGGATACATTTGAATCTGTGTAGTGGAATCAGACAATAACTCGAGCGGGTGGGGACATCGGTACATTTCCCAAATGTGTTTTGAATCTGCTGAATTTTAAGATGGTACCAGCCTCCTCATACTGTGCGACAGGAACACAAAGGGGCACATTTAGACTTGAGTGGGCAAACTCAGTGTTCCTCTCCAGTAGCCACAGGGATCTTGGGGTTGCTATGAAGTTTCCACTAGGGAATCAGGCCTATTCTTTGTTGACGATGGAACTCTGCTTTCCCCGCGAGTTTAAAAGGATTTTCATGTCTGCTGTCTGTTCAAGCGGGAAATTTCTGCTGTCTCGGGAGGTTAACCAGGGATTCATGCCTCAGTTCATGTTGGGAGGTGATACTCCTTGTTCTACTGGAGGTGCTTTAAGCGTCTTTTAATTTCATGACTGCAATCAGCATCTGCAGTGATTTTGGAGCCCCAAAAAATAAAGTCTGATACTGTTTCCACTGTTTTTCCATCTATTTCCTATGAAGTGATGGGACCAGATTCTATCATCTTTGTTTTCTGAATGTTGAGTTTCAAGCCAACCTTTTCACTCTCCTCTTTCATTTTCGTCAATAGGCTTTTGAGTTCCTCTTCACTTTCTGCCATAAGGGTGGTGTCATTTGCATATCTGAGGTTATTGATAGTTTTCCCAGCAATCTGGATTCCAGCTTGTGCTTCTTCCAGCCCAGCATTCCTCATGATGTACACTGCATATAAGTTAAATAAACAAGGTGACAATATACAGCCTTGATGTACTTCTTTTCCTACTTGGAACCAGTCTGTTGTTCCATGTGCAATTCTGACTGTTGCTTCCTGACCTGCATACAGGTTTCTCAAGAGGCAGGTCAGATGATCTAGAATTCCCATCTCTTTCGGAATTTTCCACCATTTATTGTGATCCACAGAGTCAAACGCTTTGGCATAGTCAATGAAGCAGAAAGAGATGTTTTTCTGGAACTCTCTTGCTTTTTCCATGATCCAGCGGATGTTGGCTATTTGATCTCTGGTGCTTCTGCCTTTTCTAAAACCTGCCTGAACATTGGGGAGTTCTCGGTTCACATATTGCTGAAGCCTGGCTTGGAGAATTTTGAGCATGACTTTACTAGCGTGTGAGGTGAGTGCAATTGTGCGGAAGTTTGAGCATTCTTTGGCATTGCCTTTCTTTAGGATTGGAATGAAGACTGACCTTCTCCAGTCCTGTGGCCACTGCTGAGTTTTCCAAATTTGCTGGCATATTGAGTGCAGCACTTTGACAGCATTATCTTTCAGGATTTGAAATAGCTCAACTGGAATTCCATCACCTACACTTGCTTTGTTCATAGTGATGCTTTCTAAGGCCCACTTGACTTCACATTCCAAGATGTCTGGCTCTAGGTCAGTGATCACGTTATCATGATTATCTTGGTCGTGAAGATCTTTTTTGTACAGTTCTTCTGTGTATTCTTGCCACCTCTTCTTAATATCTTCTGCTTCCGTTAGGTCTAAACCATTTCTGTCATTCATCCAGCCCATCTTTGCATGAAATGTTCTCTTGGAATCTCTCATTTTCTTGAAAAGCTCTCTTGTTTTTCCTATTCTGTTATTTTCCTCTATTTCGTTGTACTGATCACTGAGGAAGGCTTTCTTATCTCTCCTTGCTATTGTTTGGAACTCTGCATTCAGATGCTTATATCTTTCCTTTCCTCCTTTGCGTTTCGCTTCTCTTCTTTTCACAGCTAGTTGTAAGGCCTCCTCAGACAGCCATTTCGCTTTTTTGCATTTCTTTTCCATGGGGATGGTCTTAGTCCCTGTCTCCTGTACAATGTCACGAACCTCCATCCATAGTTCATCAGGCACTCTATCTATCAGATCTAGTCCCTTAAATCTATTCCTCACTTCCACTGTATAATCATATGGGATTTGATTTAGGTCATGTCTGAATGGTCTAGTGGTTTTCCCTACTTTCTTTCATTTAAGTCTGAATTTGGCAATAAGGAGTTCATGATCTGCGCCACAGTCAGCTCCTGGTCTTGTTTTTGCTAACTGTATGCAGCTTCTCCATCTTTGGTTACAAAGAATATAATCAGTCTGATTTAGGTTTTGACCATCTGGTGATGTCCATGTGTAGAGTTTTCTCTTGTGTTGTTGGAAGAGGGTGTTTGCTATGACCAGTGCATTCTCTTGGCAAAACTCTATTAGCCTTTGTTCTGCTTCATTCCGTGCTCCAAGGCCAAATTTGCCTGTTACTCCAGGTGTTTCTTGACTTCCTACTTTTGCATTCCAGTCCCCTATAAATAAAAGAACATCTTTTTAAAGTTCAGTTCTAAAAGGTCTTGTAGGTCTTTATAGAACTATTCAACTTCGGCTACTTCAGCGTTACTGGTTGGGGCATAGGCCTGGATTACTGTAATATTGAATGGTTTGTCTTGGAAACGAATAGAAATCATTCTATCGTTTTTACGATTGCATCCAAGGACTGCATTTCGGACTCTGTTGTTGACCATGATGGCTACTCCATTTCTTCTAAGGGATTCCTGCCCACAGTAGTAGATATAATGGTCATCTGAATTAAATTCACCCATTCCAGTCCATTTTAATTCACTGATTCCTAGAATGTCTATGTTCACTCTTGCCATCTCCTGTTTGACCACTTCCAAATTGCCCTGATTCATGGACCTAACATTCCAGGTTCCTATGTAATATTGCCTCTTTACAGCACCGGATCTTGCTTCAATCACCAGGCACATCTACAACTGTGCATTGGTTTTGCTTTTGCTCCATCCCTTTATTCTTTCTTGAGTTATTGAGTCTCATAAAGGGTGTCAAGTACACATTCGAGTTTCAAGCGGGAATGTGGGATTTTTCTGAGACTCGGCAAGGAAATCTTCCTCATCTCGCCTTGAGTGCAGAATCTTGTGGTTTTTCTCGAGTTGTGGCGGGAATCTTGAGATCCTACTCCAGTTGTGACAGGGACCTCAGGAAGTCACGCGTGTTCATTCAGGGAACTCAGTTCTCCTTTTGTTTTGGAAGGGGAACTTCAGGATTTTTCTCGAGTCGTGGAATGGGAATAGGGCCTCATCCATATTTGAGTCTGTTAATTGTATGGTCCTCTCCAGTGTGGACGGCTATGTAAGAGAATTTTTCAGTCTTAGAAAAGGCGTCAAGTGCCCGTTCGAGTTTCACGCGTGAGTGTAGTATTTCTCTTGCGACTCTGCAGAGGAAATTTTCCTCATCTCGCCTTGAGTGTACAATCTAGTGGTTTTTCTCGAGTTTCAGCGAGAAGCTTGGGTACCTTCTCTAGTTGCGACGGGGACCTCAGGAACTCGTTCGTGTTGCCCCAGGGACGTCAGGTCTCCTATAGTGTTGGAACGGACACTTCGGGATTTCGCTCAAGTTGCAGCAGAGGAATAACCTTGCTCCTAGCCTTGGGTAAGTAAATTGTGTGCTCCTCCTCAGTGGGAACTGATATGTTTGGGAAGTTTCTAAGTCTCATAAAGGGTGTCAAGTACCCGTTCGAGTCTCAAGTGGGAATGTGGGATTTCTCATGAGACTCTGCAGCAGAAAAGTTCCTCTTGGGGTTCGTCTCAAGTTGTGATGGAGACCTCAGGAAATCACTCGTGATTCCCCAGGGAATTCCAGTCTCCTACCGTGTTGGAAGGCGAAATTCGGGATTCCTCTAGAGGCGCAGAAGATTAACAGGGCTGTATCAAATGTTGTTTGATCAACTGTAGGTTCCTCTCCAGTGGGGACTAGGATCTTGGAGTTCCTCTCAAAATTCACCTGGGCCGTCAGGCCTCTTCTCCTGTTCAGAATTGGAACTCTGCTTAATACTCGAGTTGCAAAAGGGCTGTTAGACCACAGTCGAGTTGAGTTTGTACCTGGATATTGTATCGAGAATGCTCGGGGAGTCAAGTCTCCACTCGTCTTATGAGTTGATACTCGAGGATACATTTGACTCTCTGCAGTGGAATCAGATATTATCTCCAGTGGGTTGGGACATCGGTACCCTTTCCAAGTGTGTTTTGATATCCTGGGGATTCTGCTGAGTTTCAGGGTGGTATCGGCCTCCTCATACTGTGCGATGGGAACGTCCGGATTCCATTCCAGACAAAGCAGGGGAATCGACTGTCATCTGGAAAAGAGGACTGGGAAATGTGGCAATTTATCAGATGTGTCGGGAAACTTGGTGTTCCTCTCGATTGGGGCTGGGTATGTTGGTGGAATTTTTGAGTCACATAAAGGATGTGAAGCAACTTGTCGAGTTCCCAGTGGGAATGTGGACTTCTCTTGAGACTCGGCAGCGGAAAATTTGCTCATCTGAAATTGAGGGGAGAATCTTGTGGTTCTTCACAAGTTGTGATGGGGACCTCTGGAACTCACTAGTGTTGTGCCAGGGAAGTCAGATCTCCTATCATGTTGAAAGGGAAACCTCGGGGTTCCTCTCGAGGCGCAGCAAAGGAATAGGGCCGCATCCAGCATTGAGCTGGTCAACTGAGTGTTCCTCTCCAGTGGCGACAGGGATCTCAGGGTCGCTATGAAGGTTCTATCGGGCAGTCAGTATTCGTCTCAATTTGAGGCATCGAATTCTGCTTTCCTTTCGAGTTGTAAAAGGGGAATCTGTCCTCATATCATGATCAGGCGGTTCATTAGGGCTTTTTATATTGGCTCAGCAAGGGTGTTGGGTATCCCGTCATATTGTGATGCCATAGTCGGTTTTACATTGGAGCATTGATAGATCATCAGGACCCACCTCGATTGGAAGGGGAACTCAGAGTCCTTTATCCTTACAGCACGATCCGCGGGAGTTCACTCGAGTTTCAATAGGAGAGAGAGGCCTCCTCTTGTGGTCGGAGAAGAAGATAGTACTCCTCTTGAGTTGAATCAGGCTTTGAACGCTCATATTGTGAGGGGGTTGGAAATACTGAGCACTTTTAGAGGTGTGGACAGAAACTTGGGGTTTCTCTTGATTGAAGACGGGTATTCTTGGAGTCCCTTGAAATGTGAATAGGGATTCATGCCTCCTATCGTATCTTGAGAGAGAATTTGGGATTGCTATCCAGGCGCTGCAGGAAAAGGGGGCGCCATGTGACATTGCCTGAGGCATCTGGTGGTTTTTCGCGAGTTGCGGGGGGAAGTTTGGCTTTCCTTTTGAGTTACGACTTGGAACTCAGGATGACACTCTGTTGCCTCCGGGAAGTCAAGTGGCTAGGGGACGGAGGTTATTACTCTCGAGTCAATGAGGAGGAATCGGGCTACAATTCGCATTGAAAGGGGTAATCCCAAAGTGTTTCTCGAGTCGGGCAGTTAACTTTCGGCTCCCTCGCGTTGCAACAGGGGCCTCACGGAGCCTCTCAAGGTGTTTCTGGGAAGTCCGGAATCCTTTTGAGGTGTGAGGAGTCTTTGGGATGCCTGTTGAGGCAGGGGAGTAAGGGCTCATCTGGAATTGAGGCACACACCTCGGGGTGCCTCTCCATTTGCGACAAGGATCTGAGTGTTCCTATGAAGTGTCAACAGGCCAGTCAGCCACCTCTCTTGATGAGGCATGGAACTCCGCTATCTTTTCGAGTTGTCAAAGAGGTGGGAGGCCTCCTGTCGAGTTGGATTTCTGTCCTGGGGCTTTTTCTCCATGATGCACCTGGGAAGTCATGCCTCCCTCTATGGTGTTAGTTGATCCCGGGGGTTCTCTTTGAATTGGTACAGTGGAATCAGTCCTTATGTCGGGCGGATGGGGAAATCGGTGTCTTTTTGAATTGTGTCACGACTCCCCGCGGTCCTCTCGAGTGTCAAGGGAAGATCGGCCCCCTCTTCAGATTCGACGGTAACATTGGAATTAATTTCCAGACGAAGCAGGGGAATCATCCTCACCTGGAGAAGACAAGTGGAAAACGGGTCTCTTCCTGAGCTGTGGCAGGAACCTCACTGTTCCTCTCGAGTATGGCCGGGTATCTCGGTTAAATTGTTGAGTTGCGTATAGAGGGCTAAGTATTCTTTCGAGTTTGAAGAGGGAATGTGGGATTTCCTTAAGACGCTGCAGCAGAAAGCGGCGTCCTGTCACGTGGTGTGGAGAATTTCATGGTTTTTCTCGAGTTGCATCTTGAAGCTTGGAGGTCTTCTAGAGTACCGACAGGAACCACTGGGACTCTCTAGTTTTGCTTCCAAGAATCGGGTCTGATTTCCTGTTGATAGTGGAACCTCGGGATTCCTTTCGAGTCGCTGCCGGGCAGGAGAGTCACATTTAGACTTGAATGGGTAAACTCAGTTTTCCTCTCCAGTGGCCACAAGAATTCTGGGGTTGCAATGAAGGTTCCACTGGGGAGTCAGGCCTAGTCTTTGTTGAGGTTGGAACTCTGCTATCCCGCCGAGTTTAAAAGGATTGTCATGTCTGATGACTGTTCAAGCGGGAAACTTGGGCTTGTCTCGAGAGGCTCAGATCATGTTCAGAGGTGATACTCCGTGTTCCTCTGGAACTGCTTGAAGCGCAATATGATCATCTCTAGTTGAGTGTGAACTCGGAGTCCTGTGATCTTGCTACACGATGCACAGGGTTGCCCTCGAGTGTCAATAGATGTGACAGGTCTCGACATGAGGTGCCAGGGGAAGTTGGGATTCCTCTTCAGTTGAAAGTGGAATGATCCATTATCTTCAGCTGAGGTGTGACCACGGGGCTTCTCTTAAATTGTGGATGGAAATTTGTTTTTTTTCTCTCATTGGGACGGGTATCTCTGGGGAACACTTAAGTTGCCTCAAGGAATTCAAGCCTCATATCGAATTTGGAGAAGGAACTCAAGACTTCTATGTGCTGCAGGAAAAAAGGCCTCATCTTGCTTGGAAAGAGGAATCTCGAGGTTTTCCGTAGGTTGATGGGGGAAGTGTGTTGATCTTCTCAAGTAACCACGGGAATATCAGGGAGCATCCCGTGTTGTCTCTGCGAACACCGAACGCCTTTCCTTTTGCAAGAGGAACCTCGGGTTTCCTTTGGAGCTGCTGCAGAGAAATAGATCTGCATTGAGATTCGAGTCCGTTTGAGTCAGCATTCCTCTCCAGAGATATTCCTCTCGGGGTAACTCTCAAAATTAACCTGGGGAGACATGCCTCGTCTCCTGTTCAAAATTATAACTCCGCTTTCTTCTCGAGTTGTCAAAGGGGTGTTAGGCCACAGTCGAGTTGAATATGTATTTGGAGATTGTTCGGGAATGCTCGGGGAGTCAGGTCTCCACTCGTCTTGTGAGTTGATACTTGAGGATACATTATGATCTGTGCAGTGGAATCAGACATTATCTCCAGTGCATGGGGACTTTGGTACCTTTTCCAAGTGTGTTTTGATATCTCGGGGATACTGCTGAGTTTCAACGTGGTATCAGCCTCCTCATACTGTGCGATGGGAACGTCCAAATTCCATTCCAGACAAAGCAGGGGAATCGACTGTCATCTGGAAAAGAGGACTGGGAAACGCGTCCCTTTGTCAGTTTTGTCGGGAATCTCAGTGTTCCCCTCGATTGGGGCTGGGTATTTCGGTGTAATTTTTGAGTCACATAAAGGATATGAAGTAACTATTCGAGTTTCCAGCGGGAATGTGGGACTTCTCTTGAGAAACTGCAACAGAAATGTTCCTCATCTCGACTTGAGGACAGGATCTTGTGGTTTTTCTCGAGTTGCGTCTGGCAGCTTGGGGTCTATCGAGTTGCGACGGGGACATAGGAACTCGCTCATGTTGCTTCAGGGAAGTCAGGTCTCCTTTCGTGTTGGAAGGGGTACCCGCGATTATTCTCGAGTCGTGGAATGGGAATAGGGCCTCATCTAATGGTGAGTCCGAAAATTGTGTGCTCCTCTCCAGTGGGGACGGTTATGTCGGGTAGTTGTTGAGTCGCAAGCTGCTACTGCTGCAGCTGCTAAGTCACTTCAGTCGTGTCCGACTCTGTGAGACCCCATAGACGGCAGCCCACCAGGCTCCCCCGTCCCTAGAATTCTCCAGGCAGGAACAATGGAGTGGGTTGCCATTTCCTTCTTCAGTGTGTGAAAGTGAAAAGAGAAAGTGAAGTCGCTCAGTCGTGTCCGACCCTTAACGACCCCACAGACTGCAGCATACCAGGCTGCTCCATCCATGGGATTGTCCAGGCAAGAGTACTGGAGTGGGGTGACATTGCCTTCTCCATAAAGGGTGTCAATTACTCATTCGAGTTTCAAGCGGGAATGTGGGATTTCTCTTGAGACTCGGCAGCGGAAAATTTCCTCACCTGGCATTGAGGGGAGAATCTTGTGGTCTTTCTTGAGTTGCGGCGGGAAGCTTGGGGTTCTTCTCGAGTTGCGACGGGGACCTCAGGAACTCGCTCAGGAAGTCAGATCTCCTATTATGTTGAAAGGGAAACCTCGGGGTTCCTCTCGAGGTGCAGCAGAGGAATAGGGCCGCATGCAGCTTTTAGTTGGTCAACTGTGTGCTCCTCTCCAGTGGCGACAGGGATCTCGGGGTTGCTATGAAGGTTCTACCGGGGAGTCAGATTTCGTCTCGATTTGAGGCATGGAATTCTGCTTTCCTTTCGAGTTGTTAAAGGGGAATCTGTCCTCCGGTCTTGATCAGGCGGTTCATTAGGGCTTTTTCTATTGGCTCAGCAAGGGTGTTAGGTATCCCATCATGTTGTGATGTCAGTGTCGGTTTTACCTTGGAGGATTGCTAGATCATCAGGATCCACCTGGATTGGAGGGGCAACTCAGAGTCCTTTATCTTTGCAGCAGGATCCATGGGAGTTCACTCGAATTTCAATAGGAGACAGAGGCCTCCTTTTGTGGTGGGAGAACAAGATAGGACTCCTCTTGAGTTGAAGCAGGCTTTGAACATTCATATCGTGAGGAGGTTGGGAATACTGAGCTCTTCTAGAAGTGTAGACAGAAACTTGGGGTTTCTCTTGATTGAAGACGGGTATTCTTGGAGTCCCTTGAAATGTGAATAGGGATTCATGCCTCCTATCGTATCTTGAGAGAGAATTCGGGATTGCTATCCAGGCGCTGCAGGAAAAAAGGGGCCCCATGTGACGTTGCCTGAGGCATCTTGAGGTTTTTCGCGAGTTGCGGGGGGAAGTTTGGCTTTCCTTTTGAGTTACGACTTGGAACTCAGGATGACACTCTGTTGCCTCCTGGACGTCAAGTGGCTAGGGAAAGGTGGTTATTACTCTCGAGTCAATGAGGAGGAATCGGGCTACAATGCACATTGAAAGGGGTAATCCCAAAGTGTTTCTCGAGTTGGACAGTTAACTTTCGGCTCCCTCGCGTTGCAACAGGGGCCTCACGGAGCCTCTCAAGGTGTCTCTGGGAAGTCCGGAATCCTTTTGAGGTATGAGGAGTCTTTGGGATGCCTGTTGAGGCAGGGGAATAAGATCTCATCTGGAATTGAGGCACACACCTCGGGGTGCCTCTCCATTTGCGACAAGGATCTGAGTGTTCCTATGAAGTGTCAACAGGCCAGTCAGCCACCTCTCTTGATGAGGCACGGAACTGCGCTATCTTTTCGAGTTGTCAAAGAGGTGGGAGGCCTCCTATCGAGTTGAATTTCTGTCCTGGGGCTTTTTCTCCATGATGCACCTGGGAAGTCAGGCCTCCCTCTGTGGTGTTAGTTGATCCCGGGGGTTCTCTTTGAATCGGTACAGTGGAATCAGTCCTTATTTCGGGTGGATGGGGAAATCAGTGTCTTTTTGAATTGTGGCATGACTCCCCGGGGTCCTCTCAAGTGTTAAGGGAAGATCGGCCCCCTCTTCAGATTCGACGGTAACATTGGAATTAATTTCCAGACGAAGCAGGGGAATCGATCCTCACCTGGAAAAGAAAAGTGGAAAACGGGACTCTTCCTGAGCTGTGGCAGGAACCTCACTGCTCCTCTCGAGTTTGGCAGAGTATCTCGGTGAAATTCTTGAGTTGCGTATAGGGGGCTGAGTATTCTTTCCAGTTTGAAGAGGGAATGTGAGGTTTCTTTTAAGACGCTGCAGCTGAAAGAGGCGTCCTGTCACGTGGTGAGGAGAATTTCATGGTTTCTCTCGAGTTGCGTCTTAAAGCATGGAGGTCTTCTCGAGTACCGACAGGAACCACTGGGACTCTCTAGTTTTGCTTCCGAGAATCGGGTCTGATTTCCTGTTGAAAGTGGAACCTTGGGATTCCTTTTGAGTTGCTGCCGGGCATAAGACCCACATTTAGACTTGAGTGGATAAACTCAGTGTTCCTCTCCAGTGGCCACAGGGATCCTGGGGTTGCAATGAAGGTTCCACTGGGGAGTCAGGCCTAGTCTTTGTTGAGGTTGGAACTCTGCTATCCCGCCGAGTTTAAAAGGATTGTCAAGTCTGATGACTGTTCAAGTGGGAAACTTGGGTTTGTCTCGAGAGGCTCAGATAATGTCGGGAATACTCCGTGTTCCCCTGGAGCTGCTTGAAGCGCAATATGATCATCTCTAGTTGAGTGTGAACTTGGAGTCCTTTGACTTTGCTGCACAAGGCACAGGGTTGCCCTCGAGTGTCAATAGATGTGACAGGTCTCGACACGTGGTGCCAGGGGAAGTCGGGATTCCTCTTCAGTTGAAAGTGGAATGATCCATTATCTTCAGCTGAGGTGTGACCACGGGGCTTCTCTTAAATTGTGGATGGAAATTTGGTTTTCTTCTCTCATTGGGACGGGTATCTCTGGGGAACCCTTTAGTTGCCTCAAGGAATTCAAGCCTCATATCGAATTTGGAGAAGGAACTCGAGACTTCTATGTGCTGCAGGAAAAAAGGCCTCATCTTGCTTGGAAAGAGGAATCTCGAGGTTTTCCTTAGGTTGATGGGGGAAGTGTGTTGATCTTCTCAAGTAACCACGGGAATATCAGGGAGCCTCCCGTGTTGTCTCTGCGAACACCGAACGCCTTTCCTTTTGCAAGAGGAACCTCGGGTTTCCTTTGGAGCTGCTGCAGAGAAAAAGATCTGCATTGAGATTCGAGTCCATTTAAGTCAGCATTCCTCTCCAGCAGTACCAGGGTTCTAGGGGTAGCTCTCAAAATTCACCTGGGGAGACATGCCTCGTCTCGTCTTCAGAATTTGAACTCCAATTTTTTTTGAAACAAATTATGTGTAATCTTTATTAAGTATACAAAATATCGTTGCTTTTTTTTTTAAAGAACTCTAAAAAATTAGTCAAAATGGTACATAAACTTATTAGAGTAACACTTTGGGATTATGCCTTTCAATGAGAATTGAAGCCCGATTCCTCTGCATTGACTCGAGCATAATAACCACCTTCCCCTAGCCACTTGACTTCCCGGAGGCAACAGAGTGTCATCCTGAGTTCCAAGTCGTAACTCAAAAGGAAAGCCAAACTTCCCACCGCAACTCGTGAAAAACCACCAGATGCCTCAGGCAACGTCACATGGGGCCCCTTTTTTCCTGCAGCGCCTGGATAGCAATCCCGAATTCTCTCTCAAGATACGATAGGAGGCTTGATTCCCTATTCTCAGCTCAAGGGACTCCAAGAATACCTGTCTTCAATCGAGAGAAACCCCGAGTTTTTGTCCACACCTCTAGAAGAGCTCAGTATTCCCAATCTCCTCACGATATGAATGTTCAAAGCCTGCTTCAACTCAAGAGGAGTCCTATCTTGTTCTCCCACCACAAAAGGAGGCCTCTGTCTCCTATTGAAATTCGAGTGAACTCCCATGGATCCTGCTGCAAAGATAAAGGACTCTGAGTTGCCCCTCCAATCCAGGTGGATCCTGATGATCTAGCAATCCTCCAAGGTAAAACCGACACTGACATCACAACATGACGGGATACCTAACACCCTTGCTGAGCCAATAGAAAAAGCCCTAATGAACCGCCTGATCAAGACCGGAGGACAGATTCCCCTTTAACAACTCGAAAGGAAAGCAGAATTCCATGCCTCAAATCGAGACGAAATCTGACTCCCCGGTAGAACCTTCATAGCAACCCCGAGATCCCTGTCGCCACTGGAGAGGAGTACACAGTTGACCAACTAAAAGCTGCATGCGGCCCTATTCCTCTGCTGCACCTCGAGAGGAACCCCGAGGTTTCCCTTTCAACATAATAGGAGATCTGACTTCCTGAGCGAGTTCCTGAGGTCCCCGTCGCAACTCGAGAAGAACCCCAAGCTTCCCGCCGCAACTCAAGAAAGACCACAAGATTCTCCCCTCAATGCCAGGTGAGGAAATTTTCCGCTGCCGAGTCTCAAGAGAAATCCCACATTCCCGCTTGAAACTCGAATGAGTAATTGACACCCTTTATGGAGAAGGCAATGTCACCCCACTCCAGTACTCTTGCCTGGACAATCCCATGGATGGAGCAGCCTGGTATGCTGCAGTCTGTGGGGTCGTTAAGGGTCGGACACGACTGAGCGACTTCACTTTCTCTTTTCACTTTCACACACTGAAGAAGGAAATGGCAACCCACTCCATTGTTCCTGCCTGGAGAATTCTAGGGACGGGGGAGCCTGGTGGGCTGCCGTCTATGGGGTCTCACAGAGTCGGACACGACTGAAGTGACTTAGCAGCTGCAGCAGTAGCAGCTTGCGACTCAACAACTACCCGACATAACCGTCCCCACTGGAGAGGAGCACACAATTTTCGGACTCACCATTAGATGAGGCCCTATTCCCATTCCACGACTCGAGAATAATCGCGGGTACCCCTTCCAACACGAAAGGAGACCTGACTTCCCTGAAGCAACATGAGCGAGTTCCTATGTCCCCGTCGCAACTCGATAGACCCCAAGCTGCCAGACGCAACTCGAGAAAAACCACAAGATCCTGTCCTCAAGTCGAGATGAGGAACATTTCTGTTGCAGTTTCTCAAGAGAAGTCCCACATTCCCGCTGGAAACTCGAATAGTTACTTCATATCCTTTATGTGACTCAAAAATTACACCGAAATACCCAGCCCCAATCGAGGGGAACACTGAGATTCCCGACAAAACTGACAAAGGGACGCGTTTCCCAGTCCTCTTTTCCAGATGATAGTCGATTCCCCTGCTTTGTCTGGAATGGAATTCGGACGTTCCCATCGCACAGTATGAGGAGGCCGATACCACGTTGAAACTCAGCAGTATCCCCGGGATATCAAAACACACTTGGAAAAGGTACCAAAGTCCCCATGCACTGGAGATAATGTCTGATTCCACTGCACAGATCATAATGTATCCTCGAGTATCAACTCACAAGACGAGTGGAGACCTGACTCCCCGAGCATTCCCGAACAATCTCCAAATACATATTCAACTCGACTCTAGCCTAACACCCCTTTGACAACTCGAGAAGAAAGCGGAGTCCTAATTCTGAACAGGAGACGAGGCATGTCTCCCCAGGTGAATTTTGAGAGCTACTCCGAGAACCCTGGTGCTGCTGGAGAGGAATGCTGACTTACACGGACTCGAATCTAGATGCAGATCTATTTCTCTGCAGCAGCTCCAAAGGAAACCCGAGGTTCCTCTTGCAAAAGGAAAGGCGTTCGGTGTTCACAGAGGCAAAATGGGAGGCTCCCTGATATTCCCGTGGCTACTTGAGAAGATCAACACACTTCCCCCATCAACCTACGGGAAACCTAGAGATTCCTCTTTCCAAGCAAGATGAGGCCTTTTCCCCTGCAGCACGTAGGTCTCGAGTTCCTTCTCCAAATTCGAAATGAGGCTTGAATTCCTTGAGGCAACTTAAGGTTTCCCCAGAGATACCCGTCCCAATGAGAGAAGAAAACCAAATTTCCATCCACAATTTAAGAGAAGCCCCATGGTGACACCTCAGCTGAAGATAATGGATCATTCCACTTTCAACTGAAGAGGAATCCCAACTTCCCCTGGCACCTCGTGTCGAGATCTGTCACATCTATTGACACTCGAGGGCAACCCTGTGCCTCATGCAGCAAAGTCAAAGGACTCCGAGTTCACACTCAACTAGAGGAGAGTCATATTGCGCTTCAAGCAGTTCCAGTGGAACACGGAGTTCACCGCCCAACATGATTTGAGCCTCTCGAGAGAAGCCCAAGTTTCCCACTTGAACAGTCATCAGACATGACATTCTTTTTAAACTCGGCGGGATAGCAGAGTTCCAACCTCAACAAAGACTAGGCTTGACTCCCCAGTGGAACCTTCATTGCAACCCCAGGATCCCTGTGGCCACTGGAGAGGAACACTGAGTTTACCCACTCAAGTCTAAATGTGGCTCTCATGCCCGGCAGCGACTCGAAAGGAATCCCGAGGTTCCACTTTCTTTCTTTTTTTTTTTTTTTTTGAAACAAATTATGTGTAATCTTTATTAAGTATACAAAATATCGTTGCTTTTTTTTTTTAAAGAACTCTGAAAAATTAGTCAAAATGGTACATATACTTATTAGAGTAACACTTTGGGATTACGCCTTTCAATGAGAATTGAAGCCCGATTCCTCTGCATTGACTCGAGCATAATAACCACCTTCCCCTAGCCACTTGACTTCCCGGAGGCAACAGAGTGTCATCCTGAGTTCCACGTCGTAACTCTAAAGGAAAGCCAAACTTCCCCCCGCAACTCGCGAAAAACCATCAGATGCCTCAGGCAACGTCACATGGGGCCCCTTTTTTCCTGCAGCGCCTGGATAGCAATCCCAAATTCTCTCTCAAGATACGATAGGAGGCTTGACTCCCTAGTCCCAGTTCAAGGGACTCCAAGAATACCCGTTTTCAATCGAGAGAAACCCCGAGTTTTTGTCCACACCTCTAGAAGAGCTCAGTATTCCCAACCTCCTCACGATATGAATGTTCAAAGCCTGCTTTAACTCAAGAGGAGTCCTATCTTGTTCTCCCACCACAAGAGGAGGCCTCTCTCTCCCATTGAAACTCGAGTGAACTCCCGCGGATCCTGCTGCAAGGATAAATGACTCTGAGTTCCCCGTCCAATTGAGGTGGGTCCTGATGATCTAGCAGTGCTCCAAGGTAAAACAGACTATGACATCACAACATGACAGGATACCTAACACCCATGCTGAGCCAATAGAAAAACCCCTAATAATCCGCCTGATCATGACACGAGGACAGATTCCCCTTTTACAACTCGAAAGGAAAGCAGAATTCCATGCCTCAAATCGAGACGAAATCTGACTCCCCGGTAGAACCTTCATAGCGACCCCGAGATCCCTGTCGCCACTGGAGAGGAACATACAGTTGACCAACTCAACGCTGGATGCGGCCCTATTCCACTGCTGCACCTCGAGAGGAACCCCGAGGTATCCCTTTCAACATGATAGGAGATCTGACTTCCCTGGGACAACATGAGCGAGTTCCTGAGGTCCCCGTCGCAACTCGAGAAGAACCCCATGCTTCCCGCCGCAACTCGAGAAAAACCACAAGATTCTCCCCTCAATGTCAGGTGAGGAAATTTTCCACTGCCGAGTCTCAAGAGAGTACTGGAGTGTCAGGCCTCCCTCTGTGGTGTTAGTTGATCCCACAGTTCTCTTTGAATCGGTACAGTGGAATCAGTCCTTATGTCGAGTGGATGGGGAAATTGGTGTCTTTTTGAATTGTGCCATGACTCCCCGGGGTGCTCTCGAGTGTCAAGGGAAGATCGGCCCCCTCTTCAGATTTGATGGTAACATCGGAATTATTTACCAGACGAAGCAGAGGAATCGATCCTTACCTGGAGAAGACAAGTGGAAAACGGGACTCTTCCTGAGCTGTGGCAGGAACCTCACTGCTCCTCTCGAGTCTGGCCGGGTATCTCGGTTAAATTCTTGAGTTGCGTATAGGGGGCCGAGTATCCTTTCGAGTTTGAAGAGGGAATGTGGGATTTCTCTTAAGACGCTGCAGCTGAAAGGGGCGTCCTGTCGCGTGGTGTGGAGAATTTCATGGTTTTTCTCTAGTTGCGTCTTGAAGCTTGGAGGTCTTCTCAAATACCGACAGGAACCACTGTTACTCGCTAGTTTTGCTTCTGGAAAGTCGGGTCTGATTTCCTGTTGTAAGTGGAACCTAGGGATTCCTTTCACATCGATGCAAGGCATGAGGGCCAAATTTAGACTCGAGTGGATAAACTCAGTGTTAATCTCCAGCAGCCACAGGGATCTTGGGGTTGAAATGAAGTTTCCACTGGGGAGTCAGGCCTAGTCATAGTTGAGTTGGAACTCTGTATTCCTGCTGAATTTAAAAGGATTGTCAGGTCTGCTCTTTGTTCAATCGGGAAACTTGAGCTTTTTCGAGATTCTCAGCGGGGGATTCATGCCTCAGATCATGTTGGAAGGTGATACTCCAGGTTCCACTGGAGCTTCTTGAAGCACAACATGACTCATCTCTAGTTGCGTGTGAACTCTGAGTTTTTTGACCTTGTTGCAGGATGCACGGGTTTGCCCTCGAGTGTCAATAGATGTGACAGGTCTCGACACGTGGTGTGAGGGGAAGTTGGGATTCCTCTTCTGTTGAAAGTGGAATGGCCCCTTATCTTCAGCTAAGGTGTGACCACGGGGTTTCTCTTAAATTGTGGCGGGAAATTCGGTTTTCTTCCCTCATTGGGATGGTATCTCTGGGGAACCCTTAAACTGCATCAAGGAATTCAATATTCATATCCAATTTGGAGAAGGATCTTGAGACTTCTATCTATGTGCTGCAGAAAAAAAGGGCCTCATCTTGCTTGGAAAGAGGAATCTTGATGTTTTCCTTAGGTTGATGGGGGAAGTGTGTTGATCCTCTCAAGTAATGACGGGAATATCAGGGAGCCTCCTGCGTTGTCTCTGGGAAGTCAGAACGGGGTCAATTACTCTTTCTAGTTTCAAGCGGGAATGTGGGATTTCTCTTGAGACTTTGCAGCGGAAAATTTCCTCATCTGGCATTGAGGGGAGTATCTTGTGGTTTTTCTCGAGTTGCGGTGGGGAGCTTGGGGGTTCTTCTCGAGTTGTGATAGGGACCTAAGGAACTCACTCGTTTTGCCCCAGGGAAGTCAGATCTCCTATCGTGTTGAAAGGGAAACCTCGGGATTCCTCTCGAGGTACAGCAGAGGAATAGGGTTGCATCCAGCGTTGATTTGGTCAACTGTGTGTTCCTCTCCAGTGGCGAAAGGGATCTCGGGTTTGCTATGAAGTTTCTACCGGGGAGTCAGGTTTCGCCTCGATTTGAGGCATGGAATTCTGCTTTCCTTTCGAGCTGTTAAAGGGAATCTGTCCTCGTATCCTGATCAGGCGGTTCATTAGGGGTTTTTCTATTGGCTCAGCATGTGTGTTAAGTATCCTGTCATGTTGGGATGTCATAGTCGGTTTTACCTTGGAACATTGCTAGATCATTAAGACCTACTTCGATTGGAGGGGGAACTCAGAGTCATTTATCCTTGCAGCAGGATCCGCGGGAGTTCACTCGAGTTTTAATAGGAGAGAGAGGCCTCCTCTTGTGGTGGGAGAAGATAGGACACCACTTGATTTGAAGCATGATTTAAAAGCTCATATCATGAGAAGGTTGGGAATACGGAACTCTTCTAGAGGTGGGGACAGAAACTCGGGGTGTGTCTCGGTTGAGGACGGGTATTATGTGAGCCCCTTGAATTGTAAATAGGGATTCAAGCCTCCTATCTTATCTTGAGAGAGAACTCGGTATTGCTCTCCAGGCACTGCAGGAAAAAAAGGGTCCTCATGTGACGTTGCATGGGGCATCTCGTGGTTTTTTGCGGCTTGCAAGGAAAGTTTGGATTTCCTTTCGAATTACGACTTGGAACTCAGGATGACACTCTGTTGCCTCCGGGAAGTCAAGTGTTTAGGGGAAGGTCGTGATTGCTCTCAAGTCAATGCATAGCAATCTGGCTTCAATTCGCATTGAAAAGGGTAATCCCAATGTGTTTCTCGAGTTGGGCATAAAACTTTTGGATCCCTTGCGTTGCAACAGGGGCCTCAGAGAGCATCTCAAGTTGTCTCTAGGAAGTGCGGAATCCTTTTGAGGTGTGAGGAGCCTTTGGGATGCCTTTTGAGTCAGGGGAATAGGGTCTCATCTGGAATTGAGGCACACACCTCTGGGTGCCTCTCCATTTCCTACAAGGTTCTCAGTTTTCCTATGAAGGTTCAACAGGTCAGTCAGCCACGTCTCTTGTTGAGGCATGGAACTCCGCTATCTTTCCGAGTTGTAAAAGGGGTGGGGGGCCTCCTGCATAGCTGAATTTCTGTCCTGGGTCTTTTTCTCCATGTTGTAACTGGGAAGTCAGGCTTCCCTCTGTGGTGTTAGTTGATCTCACAGTTCTCTTTGAATCGGTATAGTGGAATCAGTCCTTATGTCTGACGGATGGGGAAATCTGTTTCTTTTTGAATTGTTGCACGACTCCCTGGGGTCCTCTCCATTGTTAAGAGAAAATCGGCCTCCTCTTCAGATTCGACGGGATAATCGGGATTAATTTCCAGACGTAGCAGAGGAATCGATCCTCACCTGGAGACGACAAGTGGATAACGGGTCTCTTCTTGAGCTGTGGCAGGAACCTCACTGACCCTCTCAAGTTTGGCCGGGTATCTCGTGTAATTTCCTGAGTTGCGTATAGGGTGCCGAGTATCCTTTCGAGTTTGAAGAGGGAATGTGGCATTTATCTTAAGACTCTGCAGCGGAAATGCGCGTCCTGTCGCGTGGTGTGGAGAATTTCATTGTTTTCCTCCAGTTGCTTCTTGAATCTTGGAGTTCTTCTCGAGTACCGACAGGAACCACTGGGACTCACTAGTTTTGCTTCAAGAAGTTCGGTCTGATTTTATGTTGAAATTGGAAGCTCGGGATTCCTTTCACATCGCTGCAAGGCATGAGGGCCAAATTTAGACTTAAGTGGGTAAACTCAGTGTTCTTCTCCAGTTGCCACAGGGATCTTGGGGTTGCAACAAAGGTTCCACTGGGGAGTCAAGCCTAGTCTTTGTTAGGTTCGGAACTCTGCTTTCCCGCTGAGTTTAAAAGGATTGTCAGGTCTGCTGTCTGTTCAAGCGGAAACTTGGGCTTCTTCAAGAGGCTCAGCGGGGGATTCATGCCTCAGATCATGTTGGACGGTGATACTCCATGTCCACTGGAGCTGCCTGAAGCGCAACATGACTCATCTCTAGGTGAGTGTGAACTGGGAGTCCTTTGAACTTGCTGCAGGATGCACGGAGTTACCCTCGAGTGTCAATAGATGTGACAGGTCTCGACAGGTTGTGCGAGGGGAAGTTGGGATTCCTCTTCAGTTGAAAGTGGAATGGCTCATTATTTTCAGCTGAGGTGTGACCACGGGGCTTCTCTTAAATTGTGGTGGGAAATTCGGTTTTGATCTCTCATGGGGACGGTTATCTCTGGGCGACCCTTAAGTTGCCTCAAGGAATTCAAGCCTCATATCGAAATTGGAGAAGGAACTCGAGATCTGTCTATGTGCTGCAGGAAAAATAGCCCTCTTCTTGCTTGGAAAGAGGAATCTCGAAGTTTTTCGTAGGTTGTTGCAGGGAAATGCGGTGATCCTCTCAAGTAATGACGGGAATATCAGGGAGCCTCCCGTGTTCTCTCTGGGAAGTCAGAACGCCTTTCACTTTGCAAGAGGAACCTCGGGTTTCCTTTGGAGCCACTGCAGAGACATAGGTCTGCATCTAGATTCGAGTCCGTTTAACTCAGGATTCCTCTCTGGCAGCAACAGGGTTCTCGGGTTGCTCTCAAAATTAACCTGCCTAGACAGGCCTCGTCTAGTGTTCAGAATTGGAACTCCACTTTTTCTCAAGTTTTAAAAGTTGTGTTACCCCACAGTCGAGTTAAATTTGTACGTGGAGATGGTATTGAGAATGCTCGGGGAGTCAGGTCTCCACTCGTCCTTGTGAGTTGATACTCGAGGATACATTATGAATCTGTGCAGTGGAATCAGACATTATCTCCAGTGCATGGGGACAATGGTACATTTTCCAAGTGTGTTTTGATATCCTGGGGATTCTGCTGAGTTTCAACGTGGTATCGGCCTCCTCATACTGTGTGATGGGAACGTCCGGATTCCATTCCAGACAAAGCAGGGGAATCGACTGTCATCTGGAAAAGAGGACTGGGAAATGCGGCACTTTGTCAGTTGTGTTGGGAATCTCGGTGTTCCTCTCGACTGGACCTGGGTATGTTGGTGTAATTTTTGAGTCACATACAGGATGTGAAGTAACATTGAGTTTCCAGTGGGAATGTGGGACTTCTTTCGAAAATCTGCAATGGAAATATTCCTCATCTCGCCTTGAGAGTAGGATCTTGTGGTTTTTCTCGAGTTGCGTCGGACAGATTCGGGTCTCTCTCGAATTGCTATGGGGACCTAGGAACTTGCTCATGTTGCTTCAGGGAATTCAGGTCTCCTTTCGTGTTGGAAGGGGTACTCGGGATTACCCTTAAGACGTGGAATGGGAATAGGGCTTCATCTAGTGTTGAGTCTGAAAATTATGTGCCCCTCTCCAGTGGGGACGCCTATGTCGGGTAGTATTTGAGTCGCATAAAGGGTGTCAAGTACCAGTTCGAGTTTCAAGCGGAAATGTGGGATTTCTCTTGAGACTCTGCAGCGGAAAATTTCCTCATCTGGGAGTAAGGGGATTATCTTGTGGTTTTTCTCAAGTTGAGGCAGAAGTTTGGGGTTCTTCTCGAGGTGCGACGGGGACCTCAGGAACTCGATGGTGTTTCAACAGGGAAGTCAGATCTCCTATCGTGTTGGAAGGGAAACCTCGGGATTCCTCTCGAGGGGAAGCAGAGGAATAGGGCCTCATCCACCGTTGAGTTGGTCAACTGTGTGCTCCTCTCCAGTGGCGACAGGGATCTCGGGGTTGCTATGAATGTTCTACTGGGGAGTTAGGTTTCGTCTCGATTTGCAGCATGGAATTCTGCTTTCCTTTCAAGCTGTAAAAGGGGAATCTGTCCTGGTGTCGTGATCAGGAGTTTCATTAGGGATTTTTCTATCGGATCAGCATGGGTGTCAGGTATCCGGTCATGTTGTGATGTGTAGTCTGTGTTCCCTTGAAGCTTAACTAGATCATCAGTACCTACCTCGATTGGAAGGGGACCTCACAGTCCTTTATCCTTGCAGCAGGATCCGCGGGAGTTCACTCGAGTTTCAATAGGAGAGAGAGGCCTCCTCTTGTGATGGAAGAAGAAGATAAGACTCCTGTTCAGTTGAAGCATGGTTTGAACGCTCATATCATGAAGAGTCTGGGAATACGGAGCTCTTCTAGAGGTGTGGACAGAAACTCGGGTTTTCTCTCGATTGAAGAAGGGGATTCTAGGAGCCCCTTGATTTGTAAATAGGGATTCAAGCCTCCTATCGTATGTCAAGAGAGAACTCGAATCGGGATTGCTCTTCAGGTGCTGCAGGAAGAGAAGGGCCTCATGTGAGGTTCCTGGGGCATCTCGTGTTTTTTGGCGAGTTGTGAGGGGACGTTTGGCTTTCGTTTTGACTTACAACACTGAACTCAGGTTGACACTCTGTTGCCTCAGGGAAGTCAAGTTGCGAGGGGAAGGTCGTGATTGCTCTCGTGTCAATACAGAGGAATCGGGCTCAATTTGCATTGAAATCAGTAATCCCACAGAGTTTTTCGAGATGGGGCAGGAAACTTTTGGATCCCTCGCGTGGCAACAGGGGCCTCACGGACACTCTCAAGTTGTCTCTGGGAAGACTGGAATCCTTTAAGGTGTGAGGAGACTTTGGGATGCCTTTTGAGGCAGTGCAGGGGAATAGGGTCTCATCTAGAGTTGAGGGGCTATCCTTAGGGTGCCTCTCCAGTTCCGAAATGGATCTCAGTGATCCTATGAAGTTTCAACAAGGGAGTCATGCCACGTCTTTTGTTGAGTCATGGAACTCCGCTATCTTTCCGAGTTATAAAATAGGTGGGAGGCCTCATGTCGAGTTGCATTCCTGTCCTGGGGCTTTTTCTCCATGAGGCACCTAGGAAGTCAGGTCTCCCTCTGTGGTGTTAGTTGATCCTGAGGCTTCTCTTTGAATCGGTACAGTGCAATCAGTCCTTATGTCGAGCGGATGGGGATATCGGTGTCTGTTTGAATTTTGGCACGACTACTCGGTGTCCTCTCGAGTTTCAAGGGGAGATCCGCCTCCTCTTCAGATTCGACGGGAACATAGGGATTAATTTCCAGACGAAGCAGGGGAATCGATCCTCACCTGGGGATGCCAAGTAGAAAACAGGTCTCTTCTTGAACTGTGGCAGGAACCTCGCTATTCCTCTTGAGTTGGGCCAGGTAACTCGGTTAAACCTGGGAAGTCAGGTCTCCTTTCCTTTTGGTAGGGGAACTTCGGGATTACTCTCGAGGCGTGGAATGGGAATAGGGCCTCATTTAAAGTTGAGTCCATAAATTGTGTTCTCCTCTCCAGTGGGGACAGATATGTCAAGGAATGTCTTGGGTTGCATATAGTGTGTCAAGTCCCGGTTCGAGTTTCAAGCGGGAATGTGGGATTTCTCTTGAGACTCTGCATGGGAAAATTTCCTCATCTCACCTTGAGTGCAGAATCTTGAGGTTTTTCTCGAGTTGTTGCGGGAAGCTTGGGTTCCTTCTCCAGTTGCAAAGGGGACCTCAGGGACTCGCTCGTGTTGTCCCAGAGACTTCAGGACTCCAATCGTGTTGGAAGGGGAACCTCGGCATTCCTCTCGTGGCGTGGAATGTGATTTGGGTCTCATCTTGTGTTGAGTCCATTAATTGTTTGCTTCTTTCCAGTGGGGACGGCTTAGTCTGGGATCTTTTTGTGTCTCAGAAAGGGTTTCAAGTACCCTTTCAAGTTTCAAGCGGGAATGTGTGATTTCTCTTGAGAGTCTGCAGCAGAAACGTTCCTCAGCTCTGATTGAGGGGAGAATCTTGTGGTTTTTCTCGAGTTGAGGCTGGAAGCTTGGTTCCCTTTCAGGTTGTGACAGGGATCACAGGAACTCGCTCATGTTACCTCACGGAAGTCATGTCTCCTTTCCTGTTGAAAAGGGTACCTTGGGATTTCTCTTGAGGCGTGGAATGTGAATTGGGCCTCATCTCGAGATGAGTCCATTAATTGTGTGCTCCTCTTCGGTGGGGATGGCATGTAAGGGTCCATTTTGTGTCGTAGAAATGGTGTCCAGTACCCGTTCGAGTTTAAGCAGGAATGTGGGATTTCTCTTGAGCCTCTGCCGGAGAAATTTTCCTCATCTCGCCTTGAGTGCAGAATCTTGTTTTTTTTCTAGAGTTGCGGCGGGCAGCTTGGGGTCCTTCTAGAGGTGCGACAGGGACCTCAGGAACTCGCTCCTGTACTCCCTGGGAAGTCAGATCTCCTTTCGTTTTGGTAGAGGAACTTCGGGATTACTCTCGAGGTGTAGAATGGGAATAGGGTCTCACCTAAATATGAGTCCATAAATTCGGTTCTCCTCTCAAGTGGGGACAGCTATGTCAGGGAATGTCTAGAGTGGCATAAAGGGTGTCAAGTACCCATTCGAGTTTCAAGGGGTAATGTTGGATTTCTCTTGAGACTCTGCAGGGGAAATTTTCCTCATCTCACATTGAGTGCAGAATCTTGTGGTTTTTCTCGAGTTGCAGCAGGAAACTTGGGGTCCTTCTCGACTTGCGATGGGGACCTCAGTAACTCCCTCCTGTTGCCCCAGGGAACTCAGGTCTCCTTTCTTGTTGCAAGGGAAACTTCGGGATTATTCTCGAGGCGTGGAATGGGAATTGGAAGTCATCTAGATATGAGTCCATAAATTGTGTGCTCCTCTCCAGTAGGGACGGCTTAGTCAGGGAAATTTTTTGGTGCAGAAAGTGTGTCAAGTACCCGTTCGAATTTTATGGGAGAATGTGGGATTTCCCTTTAGACTCTGCAGCAGAAAATTCCTCATCTCGCATTGATGGGGGAATCTCGTGGTTTTTATCGAGTTGCAGCGGGAAGCTTGTAGTCTCTCTCAAGTTGCGACAGTGACTTCCGAACCTAGCTCTTTTTGCTTCAGGTAGGTCAGGTCATCTTTCTTGTTCCAAGCACCTTGTTACAATCGAGGCGTAGAATGTGAATAGGGCCTCATCTAAATTGAGTCCATAAATTGTGTTCTCCTCTCCAGTGGGGACAGCTATGTTAAGGAATGTCTTGGGTCGCATATAGTGTGTCAATGCCCGTTTCGAGTTTCAAGCGGGAATGTGGGATTTCTCTTGAGACTCTGCATGAGAAATTTTCCTCATCTCACCTTGAGTGCAGAATCTTGTGGTTGTTCTCGAGTTGCCGCTGGAAGCTTGGGCTCCTTCTTGAGTTGAAACTGGAATCTCAGGAACTCACTCGTGTTGTCCCAGTGACATCATGTCTCAAATCGTTTTGGAAGGGGAACCTCGGGATTCCGCTTGTGGCGTTGAATGTGATTGGGATCTCATCTTGTGTTGAGTCCGTTAATTGTGTGCTCCTCTCCAGTGGGGAGACGGCTTAGTCAGGGATCTTTTTGTGTCACAGAAAGCGTTTCAAGTACCCTTTCGAGTTTCAAGTGGGAATGTGTTATCTCTCTTGATACTGCAAAGAAATGTTTCTCATCTTTCATTGAGGAAAAATCTTGTGGTTTTTCTCGAGTTGCGGCGGGAAGCTTGTAGTTTCTATTGAGTTGGGACAGTGACCTCAGATCCTAGCTCTTTTTACTTTAGGGAGGTCAGATCACCTTTCTTGTTGCAAGGAGAGCTTCGGGATTACACTCGAGGTGTAAAATGGGAATAGGGCCTCATCTAAAATTGAGTCCATAAATTGTGTTCTCCTCTCCAGTGGGGACAGCTCTTTCAAGGAATGTCTTGGGTCGCATATAGTGTGTCAAGACAAGCGGGAATGTGGGATTTCTCTTGAGACTCTGCATGGGAAGTTTCCCTCATCTCACCTTGCGTGCAGAATCTTGTTTTTTTTTTTCCTCGAGTTGCGGCGGGAAGCTTGGGGTCCTTCTCGAATTGCGACGGGGACCTCAGGAACTCGCTCGTGTAATCCCTGGGAAGTCAGGTCTCCAATCGTGTTTGATGGGGAACCTCGGTATTCTTCTCGAGGCACGGGAGAGGAATAGGGCTGCCTCTAGTGTTGTGTACGTAAATTGTGTGCTCCTCTTCCATGTGGACAGCTATGTTGGGGAAGTTTTGGGGTGACATAAAGTGTGTCAAGAACCCGTTCAAATTTCAAGGGGGAATGTGTGATTTCTCTTAAGACTCTGCAGCAGAAAAGTTCCTCATCTCGCATTGAGTGGACACTTTTGTGGTGCTTCTCGAGTTGCCGTGGGAAGCTTGGGGTTCTTCCTGAGTTGTGACAGGGACCTCAGGAACTCGCTCGTGTTGCCGCAGGGAAGTCAGGTCTCCTGTCGTGTTGGAAGGGGAACCTCGGGATTCCTCTCGAGGCTCAGCATACGAATAGGGCCGCATTAGCTTTGGGTCGATCAACTGTGTATTCCTTGCCAGTGGCGACATGGATCTTGGGGTTGCCCTCGAAATACACTTGGGGAGTCAGGCCTCGTCTCGTGTTCAGACATGGAACTCCGCTTTCTTCTCGAGTTGTAGATTTTGTTTATTCCACAGTTGAATTGAATGTGTACCTGGAGATTGTATCGAAAATGCTCTGGGAGTCTGGACACCAGTCGTCTTGTGAGTTGATCCTCGAGGATACATTTGGATCGGTGCAGTGGAATCAGACAATAACTCGAGTGGGTGGGGACATCTGTACCTTTACCAATTGTGTTTTGAAACCACAGGGAACCTCCCAAGATTCAAGATGGTACCGGCCTCCTCCTATCTTTTGAAGGAACGTCCGGATTTCATTCCAGATAAAGCAGGGGAATCGACTGTCATCTGGAAAAGAGGTCTGGAAAACGGGGCAATTGTCAGTTGTGGCAGGAAACTCAGTGTTCCTGTCGATTGGGGCTGGGTATGTCAGTGAAATTTTTGAGTCACATAAGGGATGTTAAGTAACCTGTCGTGTTTCAAGTGGTAATGTGGCACTTCTCTTGGGAAACTGCGACAGACATGGTCCTCATCTCGCCTTGAGAGCAGAATCTTGTGTTTTTTCTTGAGTTGCAATGGGAAGCTTGGGGTCTCTCTCGAGTTGCGACGGGGAAATTAGAAACTTGCTCGTGTTGCTTCAGGGAAGTCAGGTCCCCTTTTGTGTTGGAAGGGGAAATTCAGGATTACTCTCGAGACAATAAATGGGAATAGGGCCTCATCTGGGGTCGAGTCCGTAAACTGTGTGCGCCTCTCGACTGGGGACGGCTATTTCACGGAATTTTCTGAGTAGCATAAAGGGTGTCAAATACCATTTTGAGCTTTAAGCGAGAATGTTGGATTTCTTTTGAGACACTGCTGGGGAAAATTTTCTCATCTAGGATTGAGGGCATGTTCTTGGGGTTTTTCTCGAGTTGCGACGGGGAACTCAGGAACTCGCTTGTGTTGCCCCAGGGAAGTCAGGGCTCCTATCGTGTTGGAAGGGGAACCTCCGGATTCCTCTCGAGGTGCAGCAGAGGAATACGGTGGCATCTAGCGAAGAATCAGTCAATTGTATGTTCCTTGCCAGTGGCATCAGGGATCTCGGGGTTGCTTTCAAAATTCACCGGGGGAATCAGGTCTCGTCTCATGATCAGACATGCAATGCACTTTCTTCTCGAGTTGTAAAACGGTTGATAGGCCACATTAGATTTGAATTTGTACCTAGAGATTGTATCCAGTATGCTCGAGGAGTCAGGTCTCCACTAGTCTTGTGAGTTGATACTCGAGAATAGATTTGAATCTGTGTAGTAGAATCAGACAATATCTCGAGTGGGTGGTGACATCCGTACCTTTTCCATTTGTGTTTTGAAAACCTGTGTATCCTCCCGAGTTTCAAGGTTGTACCCGCTTCCTCGTTCTGTGGGACCGGAACATCCGGATTACATTCAAGAGAAAGCAGAGGAAATATTTTCATCTGGAAAAGAGGACTGGAAAACGGGGCAATTTGTCAGTGTGGTAGGAAACTCGGTGTTCCTCTAGATTGGGGCTGTGTATGTCAGTTTAATTTTGGAGTCACATAAAGGATGTTAAATAACCTGTCGAGTTTCAAGTGGGAATGTGGAATTTCTCTTGCGAATCTGCAACGGAAATGTTCCTCATCTCGCCTTGAGGGCAGAATCTTGTGGTTTTTCTTGTGTTGCAGCGGAAACCTTCGGCTCTCGAGTTGTGACGCTGACCTAAAAAATTCACTTGTGTTGCTTCAGGGAAGTCATGTCCCCTTTTGTGTTTGAAGGGGAACTTCGGGATTATTCTCGAGCCTTTAAATGGGAATAGGGATTCATCTCGAGTTGAGTCTGTAAATTGTGTGTTCCTTTCTAGTGGGGACTTCTATGTTAGGGAACTTTTTGAGTTGCATTAAGGGTGTCAAGTACCCGTTCGAGTTTCAGCGGGAATGTGGGATTCCTCTTGAGATTCTGCAGCAGAAAAGTTCCTCATCTCGTATTGATGGGGGAGTGTTGTCGTTTTTCTCGATTTGTGGCAGTAAGCTTCGGGTTCCTCTCGAGTTGTGATGGGGACCTCAGGAACTCGCTCGTGTTGCTTCAGGGAAATCAGGTCAACTTTTGTGTTGGAATGGGAATTTCGGGATTACTCTCAAGCCGTTAAATGGGAATAGGGCATCATCTCGAGTTGAGTCCGAAAATTGTGTGCTCCTCTCCAGTGGGGATGGCTATGTTAGGGAAATTTTTGAGTTACATAAAGGGTGTCATGTACCCGTTCGAGTTTCAAGCGTGAATGTGGGATTTCTCTTGAGATTCTAGAGCAGAAATGTTCCTCATTTCGCATTGATGGCAGAACCTTGTCGTTTTACTCGAGTTGTGGTTGGAAATCTTGGGGTTCCTCTCGAGTTGCAACAGGGAATTCAGGAACTGGCTCGCGTTGTCCTATGGAATTTAGGTCCTCTCTGCTGTTGGAAGGGGAACCTCAGGATTCCTCTCGAGGCGCGGGGGAGGAATAGGTTCGCATCTAGTGTTGTGTACATAAACTGTGTGCTCTGCTTCAATGTGGACGGCTATGATGGGGAACATTTTGAGTCGTATAAAGGGTGTCACGTACCCATTCGAGTTTCAAGCGGGAATGTGGGATTTCTCTTGAGATTCTGCAGCAGAAATGTTCCTCATCTCGTATTGATGGCAGAACCTTGTCATTTTACTCGAGTTGCAGTTGGAAAGTTTGGGGTTCCTCTCAAGTTGTGACAAGGAATTCAGGAACTGGCTCGCGTTTTCCCATGGAATTTATGTACTCTTTGATGTTGGAAGGGGAACTTCAGGATTCCTCTGGAGGTGCAGGAGAAAAATATGTCCGCATCTAGTGTTGTGAACGTAAATTGTGTGCTCCACTTCAATGTGGAAGGTTATGACGGGGAACATTTTGTGTCGCATAAAGAGTGTCAATTACCTGTTCGAGTTTCAAGCGTGAATGTGGGATTTCTCTTGAGACTCTGCAGGGGAAATTTTCCTCATTTCACCTTGAGTGCAAAATCTTATGTTTTTTCTCGAGGGCCTCAGGAACTCGCTCGGGTTGCCCCAGGGAAGTAAGGTCTCCTATCGTGTTGGAAAGGGAACCTCCCGAGGTGCAGCAGGGGAATACGGTGGCATCTAGCGAAGAGTCGGTCAACAGTGTATTCCTTGCCAGTGGCATCAGGGATCTCGGGGTTGCTTTAAAAATTCACCGGGGGAATCAGGTCTCGTCTCATGATCAGACATGGAAAGCATTTTCTTCTCGAGTTGTAAAACGTGTGTTAGGCCACATTAGATTTCAGTTTGTACCTAGAGATTGTATCCAGTATGCTCGAGGAGTCAGGTCTGCACTAGTCTTGTGAGTTGATACTCGAGGATAGATTTGAATCTGTGTAGTAGAATCAGACAATATCTCGAGTGGGTGGTGACATCCGTACCTTTTCCATTTGTGTTTTGAAAACCTGTGTATCCTGCCGAGTTTCAAGGTGGTACCCGCCTCCTCATTCTGTGCGACTGGAACTTCCGGATTACATTCCAGAGAAAGCAGAGGAAATACTCTCATCTGGAAAAGAGGACTGGAAAACGGGGCAATTTGTCAGTGTGGTAGGAAACTCGGTGTTCCTCTAGATTGGGGCTGTGTATGTCGGTTTAATTTTGGAGTCACATAAAAGATGTTAAATAACCTGTCGAGTTTCAAGTGGGAATGTGGAATTTCTCTTGCAAATCTGCAACGGAAATGTTCCTCATCTCGCCTTGAGGGCAGAATCTTGTGGTTTTTCTCGTGTTGCAGTGGGAACCTTCGGCTCTCTCTCGAGTTGCTACGCAGACCTCAAGAATTCGCTCGTGTTGCTCCAGGGAAGTCAGGTCCCCTTTTGTGTTGGAAGGGGAACTTCGGGTTTATTCTCGAGCTTTTAAATGGGAATAGGGATTCATCTCGAGTTGAGTCCGTAAATTGTGTGCTCCTCTCCAGTGGGGACGTCTATGTTAGGGAACTTTTTGAGTTGCATTAAGAGTGTCAAGTACCCGTTCGAGTTTCAGCGGGAATGTGGGATTTCTCTTGAGATTCTGCAGCAGAAAAGTTCCTCATCTCGCATTGATGGGGAATGTTGTCGTTTTTCTCGATTTGTGGCAGAAAGCTTGGGGTTCCTCTTGAGTTGTGACAGGGACCTCAGGAACTCGCTCGTGTTGTCCCAGGGATGTTAGGTCTCCTTTCTTGTTGGACGGGGAACCTCAGGTTTCCTCTCGAGGTGCGGGAGAGGAATGGGTCTGCATCTAGTGTTGTGTATGTAAATTGTGTGCTCCTCTTCAATGTGAACGGCTATGTCGGTGAAGATTTTGGGTCGCATAAAGGGTGTCAAGTACCTGTTCGAGTTTCAAGCGGGAATGTCGGATTTCTCTTGTGACAGTGCCGTGGAAAATTTCCTCATCTAGCATTTAGGGGATAATATTGTGTAGTTTCTCGATTTTCAGCGGGAAGCTTAGGGTTCTTCTCGAGTTGTGAAGGGGACCTCAGGAACTCGCTCTTGTTGCCTCAGGGAAGTCAGGTCTCCTATATTGTTGGAAGGGGACCCTCAGGATTCCTCTATAAGGAGTAGCAGAGTCATAGGGCCTCATCTAGCGTTGAGTCGGTCAACTGTTTGTTCTTCTCCAGTCGAGTCAGGGAACTCGTGGTAGCCCTCAAAATTCACCTGGGGAGTCAGGCCTCGTCTATTATTCAGACATGGAACTCCGCTGTCTTCTCGAGTTTTAAAAGCTGTTTTAGCCCACAGTTGACTTGAATTTGTACCTGGAGATTGTATCGAGGATGCTCGGGGAGTCAGGTCTCCACTCGTCTTCTGAGTTGATACTCGAGGATACATTTGGATTGGTGCAGTGGAATCAGACAATATCTCGAGTGGGTTGGGACATCCGTACCTTTTCCATTTGGGCTTTGAAAACCCGGGGATTCTCCTGAGTTTCAAGGTGGTACCGGCCTCCTCGTACTGTGTGCCCGGGACGTCCGTACTCCATTCCAGAGAAAGCAGAGGAATCTACTCCCTTCCGGAAAAGAGGACTGGAAAAAGGGGCACTTGGTCAGTTGTGGCAGGAAACTCGGTGTTCCTCACGATTGGGGCTGGGTATGTCGGTGTAATTTCTGAGTCGCATAAAGGATGTAAAATAACCTGTCGAGTTTCAAACGGGCATGTGGGATTTCTCTTGAGAATCTGCAACAGAAAATTTCCTCATCTGGCCTTGAGGGCAGAATCTTGTGGTTTTTCTCGAGTTGCGGTGGGAAGACTGGGGTCCCTCTCGAGATGCGACGGGGACCTCAGGAACTCGCTCGTGTTGCTTCAGGGTAATCAGGTCAACTTTTGTGTTGGAATGGGAATTTCGGGTTTACTCTCGAGCCGATAAATGGGATTAGGGCCTCATCTCGAGTTGAGTTCGAAAATTGTGTGCTCCTCTCCAGTGGGGATGGCTATGTTAGGGAAATTTTTGAGTCGCATAAAGAGTGTCAAGTACCTGTTCGAGTTTCAAGCATGAATGTGGGATTTCTCTTGAGATTCTGGAGCAGAAATGTTCCTCATCTCGCATTGATGGCGGAACCTTGTCGTTTTACTCGAGTTGCAGTTGGAAAGCTTGGGGTTCCTCTCGAATTGCAACAGGGAATTCAGAAACTGGCTCGTGTTGTCCCATGGAATTTAGGTCCTCTTTGCTGCTGGAAGGGGAACCTCAGGAATCCTCTTGAGGCACGGGGGAGGAATATGTCCGCATCTAGTGTTGTGTGCGTATATTGTGTGCTCCGCTTCAATGTGGAAGGTTATGACGGGGAACATTTTGGGTCAAATAAAAGGTGTCAATTACCCGTTCGAGTTTCAAGTGGGAATGTGGGATTTCTCTTGAGACTCTGCAGGGGAAATTTTCCTCATCTCACCTTGAGTGCAGAATCCTGTGGTTTTATTCGAGTTGCGGCGGGAAGCTTGGGGTCCTTCTCGACTTGCGACGGGGACCTCAGGAACTCACTCATGTTGTCCCAGGGAAGTCAGGTCTTCTTTCATGTTGGAAGGGAAACTTTGGGATTATTCTAGAGGCGTGGAATGGGAATTGGAAGTCATGTAGAGATGAGTCCGTAAATTGTGTGCTCCTCTCCAGTAGGGACAGCTTAGTCAGGAAACTTTTTGTTTTGCAGAAAGGGTGTCAAGTACCCGTTCGAATTTCAAGCGAGAATGTGGGATTTCAATTGAGACTCTGCAGCAGCAAATTCCTCATCTTACATTGTTGGGAGAATCTCATGGTTTTTAATGAGTGGCGGCCGGAAAATTGTAGTCCTTCTCGAGTTGGGACAGTGACCTCAGAACCCACCTCATTTTACTTCAGGGAGGTCAGGTCACCTTTCTTGTTGCAAGGACAGCTTCGGGATTACACTTGAGTAGTAGAGTGGGAATAGGGCCTCATCTAAAATTGAGTCCATAAATTGTGTTCTCCTCTCCAGTGGGGACATCTAGGTCAAGGAATGTCTTGGGTCACATATAGTGTGTAAAGTCACGGTTCGAGTTTCAAGCGGGAATGTGGGATTTCTCTTGAGACTCTGCATGGGAATTTTTCCTCATCTCAGCTTGAATGCAGAATCTTGTGGTTTTTCTCGAGTTGCGGCGGGAAGCTTGGGCTCCTTCTCGAGTTGCGATGGGACTTAAGGAACTCACTCGTGTTGTCCCAGGGACGTCAGGTCTCCAATCATGTTGGAAGGGGAACCTCGGGATTCCGCTTGTGGCGTGGAATGTGATTTGGGTCTCATATTGTGTTGAGTCCGTTAGTTGTGTGCTCCTCTCCAGTGGGGACGGCTTAATCAGGGATCTTTTTGTGTTGCAGAAAGGGTTTCAAGTACCTTTTCGATTTTCAAGCGGGAAGGTGTGATTTCACTTGAGACTCTGCAGCAAAAATGTTCATTATCTCTCATTGAGGGGAGAATCATGTGGGTTTTCTCGAAATGCAGCTGGAAGCTTGGGGTCCCTTTCGGACTGCAACGGGGATCTCAGGAACTCACTCGTGTTGCCCCCAGGAAAGTCAGGTCTCCTTTCCTGTTGGAAAGGGTACTTCGGGATTTCTCTCGAGGCACGGAATGTGAATTCGGCTTCATCTAGAGATGAGTCCGTTAATTGTGTGCTGTCTCCAGTGGGGACGCCTTAGTAAGTGTTCTTTTTGTGTCGCAGAAATGGTGTCAAGTACCTCATCTGGAGATGAGTCCATAAATTGTGTTCTCCTCTCAAGTGGGGACAGCTATGTCAGGGAATGTCTTGAGTTGCATAAAGGGTGTCAAGTACCCATTCGCGTTTCAAGCGGGAATGTCGGATTTCTCTTGAGACTCTGCTGGGGGAATTTTCCTCATCTCACCTTGAGTGCAGAATCTTTTGGTTTTTCGCGAGTTGCGGCAGAAAGCTTGGGGTCCTTCTAGAGTTGCTACAGGGATCTCAGGAATTCGCTCCTGTAGTCCCTGGGAAGTCATGTCTCCTTTCGTTTTCATAGGGGAACATCGGAAATACTCTCGATGCGTGGAATGGGAATAGGGCCTCATCTAAAGCTGATTCCATAAATTGTGTTCTCCTCTCAAGTGGGACAGTTATGTCAGGGAATGTCTTGAGTCGCATAAAGGGTGTCAAGTACCCGTTCGCGTTTAAAGCGGGAATCTGGGATTTCTCTTGAGACTCTGCAGGGGAATTTTTCCTCATCTCACCTTGAGTGCGGAATCTTGTGGTTTTTCTCGAATAGCATCGGAAAGCTTGGGGTCCTTCTCCAGTTATGACAGGGTCCGCAGGAACTCGCTCGTGTAGTTCTGGGAAGTCAGGTCTCCTTTCATTTTGGTAGGGGAACATCGGGATTACACTCGAGGGGTGAAATGGGAATAGGGCCTCATCTAAGTTGAGTCCATAAATTGTTTTCTCCTCTCAAGTTGGGACAGCTATGTCAGGGAGTGTCTTGAGTCGCATAAAGGGTGTCAAGTATCCGTTCGCTTTTCAGCGGGAATGTGGGATTTCTCTTGAGACTCTGCAGGGGAAATGTTCCTCATCTCACCTTGAGTGCAGAATCTTGTGGTTTTTCTCGAGTTCCGGCAGGAAGCTTGGGGTCCTTCTCGAGTTGTGACAGGGACCTCAGGATCTCGCGCTTGTTGTACCTGGGAAGTCAGGTCTTTCATTTTGGTAAGGGAACATCGGGATTACACTCGAGAGGTGGAATGGGAATAGGGCCTCATCTAAAATTGAGGCCATAAATTGTTTTCTCCTCTCAAGTTGGGACAGCTATGTCAGGGAGTGTCTTGAGTCGCCTGAAGGGTGTCAAGTACCCGTTCGCGTTTCAAGTGGGAATGTGGGATTTATCTTGAGACTCTGCAGGGGAAATGTTCCTCATCTCACCTTGAGTGCAGAATCTTTTGGTTTTTCTCGAGTTGCGGCGGGAAGCTTGGGGTCCTTCTCGAGGTGTGACAGGGACCTCATGAACTCGCTCGTGTAGTTCTGGGAAGTCAGGTCTCCATTCGTTTTGGTAGGGGAACATCAGGATTATACTCGAGGGGTGGAATGGGAATAGGGCCTCATCTAAAGTTGAGTCCATAAATTGTTTTCTCCTCTCAAGTTTGGATAGCTATGTCAGGGAGTGTCTTTAGTCTCATAAAGGGTGTCCAGTACCGGTTTGTGCTTCAAACGGGAAGGTGGGATTTCTCTTGAGACTCTCCAAGGGAAATGTTCCTCATCTCACCTTGAGTACAGAATCTTGTGGTTTTTCTCTAGTTGCGGCTGGAAGCTTGGGGTCCTTCTCACATTGCCACAGGGACCTCAGAAACTCGCTCGGGTAATCCCTGAAAAGTCAGGTTTAATCTCGTTTTGGAAGGGGAACATCGGGATTACTCTCGAGGCGTAGAATGGGAATAGGGCCTCATGTAACTTTGAGTCCATAAATTGTGTTCTCTCAAGTGGGGACAGCTATGTCAGGGAAAGTCTTGAGTCGCATAAAGGTGTCAAGTATGCGTTCACCTTTCAAGCGGGAAAGTGGGATTTCTCTTGAGACTCTGCAGGGGAAAATTTCTTCATCTCACCTTGAGTGCAGAATTTTGTGGTTTTAAACGATTTGCTGAGGGAAGCTTGGAGTCCTTCTGGAGTTGCAACAGGGACCTCAGGAACTCCCACGTGTAGTCCCTGGAAAGTCAGGTCTCCTTTCGTTTTGGTAGGGGAACATCGGGATTACTCTTGAGGCGTGGAATGGGAATAGGGACTCATCTCAATTTGAGTCCATAAATTGTGTTCTCCTCTCAAGTGGGGACAGCTATGTCAGGGAATGTCTTGAGTCACATAAAGTTGTCAAATACCCATTCGCGTTTCAAGCGGAAATGTGGCATTTCTCTTGAGACTCTGCAGGGGATATTTTCCTCATCTCACCTTGAGTTCAGAATCTTGTGGTTTTTCTCGAGTTGCGTCGGGAAGCTTGGGGTCCTTTTCAAGTTGCGAAAGAGACCTCAGGAACTCGCTCATGTAGTCTCTGTGAATGCATGTCCTCTTTCGTTTTGGTAGGGGAACATCGGGATTACTCTGGAGGCGTGGAATGGGAATAGGGGCTCATCTAAAGTTGCGTCCATAAATTGTGTTCTCCTTTCAAGTAGGGACAGCTATGTCAGGGAATGTCTGGAGTCGCAGAAAGGTTGTCAAGTACCCGTTCGCGTTTCAAGTTGGAATGTGGGATTTCTCTTGAGACTCTGCAGGGGAAGTATTCTTCTACTCACCTTGAGTGCAGAATCTTGTGGTTTTTCTCGAGTTGCGGCGGGAAGTTTGGGGTCCTTCTCGAGTTGTGAAAGGGAGTTCAGGAACTCGCTCCTGTAGTCCCTGGAAGTCAGGTCTCCTTTCGTTTTGACAGGGGCACATAGGGATTACTCTCGAGGCGTGGAATGGGAATAGGACCTCATCCAAATTTGAGTCCATAAATTGTGTTCTCCTCTCAAGTGGAGACAGCGATGTCAGGGAATGTCTTGAGTCGCATAAAGGGTGTCAAGTACCTGTTCGTGCTTCAGGCGGCAATGTGGAATTTCTCTTGAGACTCTGCAAGGGAAATTATCCTCATCTTACCTTGAGTGCAGAATCTTGTGGTTTTTGTCGAGGTGAGGCGAGAAGCTTGGGGTACTTCTCGAGTTGCGACAGGGACCTCAGGATCTCGCTCCTGTAGTACCTGGGAAGTCAGGTCTTTCGTTTTGGTAAGGGAACATCGATATTACTCTCGAGGCGTGGAATGTGAATAGGGCCTCATCTAATGTTGAGTCCCTAAATTGTGTTCTCCTCTAAGGTGGGGATATCTATGTCAGGGAATGTCTTGAGTCGCATAAAGGGTGTCAAGTACTCGTTCGCATTTCAAGTGGAAACGTGGGATTTCTCTTGTGACTCTGAAGGGGAAATTTTCCTCATTTCACCTTGAGTGCAGAATCTTGTGGCTTTTCTCGAGTTATGGCGGGAAGCTTGGGGTCCTTCTCAATTTGTGACAGGGACCTCAGGAACTCGCTCACGTAGTCCCTGGGAATTCAGTTCTCCTTTCATTTTGGTAGGAGAACATTGGGATTACTCTTGAGGCGTGGAATGGGAATAGGGACTCAGCTAAATTTGAGTACAAAAATTCTGTTCTAATCTCAAGTAGGACAGCCATGTCCGGGAATGCCTTGAGTCGCATACAGAGTGGAAAGTACCCATTCGCGTTTTAAGCGGGAATGTGGGATTTCTCTTGTAACTCTGCAAAGGAAATGTTCCTCATCTCACCTTGAGTGCAGAGTCTTGTGGTTTTTCTCGAGTTGCGGCGGGAAGGTTTGGGTCCATCTCGATTTGCGACAAGGACCTCAGGAACTCGCATGTATCGTCCCTGGGAAGTCAGGTCTCCTTTCGTTTTGGTAGGGGAACATCGGGATTACACTCGAGGGGTGGAATGGAAATAGGGCCTCATCTAAAGTTGAGTCCATAAATTGTTTTCTCCTCTCAAGTTGGGACAGCTATGTCAGGGAGTGTCTTGAGTCGCCTAAAGGGTGTCAAGTACCCGTTCGTGTTTCAAGCGGGAATGTGGGTTTTATCTTAAGACTCTGCAGGGAAATGTTCCTCATCTCACCTTGAGTGCAGAATCTTGTGGTTTTTCTCGAGTTGCGGCGGGAAGCTTGGGGTCCTTCTCGAGGTGTGACAGGGACCTCATGAACTCGCTAGTGCAGTTCTGGGAAGTCAGGTCTCCATTCGTTTTGGTAGGGGAACATCAGGGTTATACTCGAGGGGTGGAATGGGAATAGGGCCTCATCTAAAGTTGAGTCCATAAATTGTGTTCTCCTCTCAAGTTTGGACAGCTATGTCAGGGAGTGTCTTTTTTCGCATAAAGGGTGTCCAGTACCGGTTTGCGCTTCAAACGGGAATGTGGGATTTCTCTTGAGACTCTCCAAGGGAAATGTTCCCCATCTCACCTTGAGTACAGAATCTTGTGGTTTTTCTCTAGTTGCGGCTGGAAGCTTGGGGTCCTTTTCAAGTTGCGAAAGAGACCTCAGAAACTCGCTCAGGTAGTCCCTGGGAAGTCAGGTTTAATCTCGTTTTGGAAGGGGAACATCGGGATTACTCTCGAGGCGTAGAATGGGAATAAGGCCTCATGTAAATTTGAGTACATAAATTGGTTCTTCTCTCATGTGGGGACAGCTATTTCAGGGAAAGTCTTGAGTCGCATAAAGGGAGTCAAGTACGCATTCGCCTTTCAAGTGGGAATGTGGGATTTCTCTTGAGACTCTGTAGGGAAAAATTTCCTCATCTCACCTTGAGTGCAGAATTTTGTGGTCTTAAACGAGTTCTTGTGGGAAGCTTGGAGTCCGTCTGGATTTGCGACAGGGACCTCAGGAACTCGCACGTGTAGTCCCTGGAAAGTCAGGTCTCCTTTCGTTTTGGTAGGGGAACATTGGGATTACTCTCTAGGCGTGGAATGGGAATAGGGACTCATCTCACCTTGAGTCCATAAATTGTGTTCTCCTCTCAAGTGGGGACAGCTATGTCAGGGAATGTCTTGAGTTGCATAAAGGGTGTCAAGTACCCGTTCGCGTTTCAAGCGGGAATGTCAGATTTCTCTTGAGGCTCTGCTGGGGGAATTTTCCTCATCTCACCTTGAGTGCAGAATCTTTTGGTTTTTCTCGAGTTGCGGCAGAAAGCTTGGGGTCCTTCTCGAGTTGCGACAGGGACCTCAGGAACTCGCTCGTGTAGTCTCTGTGAATGCATGTCTTCTTTCGTTTTGGTAGGGGAACATCGGGATTACTCTGGAGGCATGGAATGAGAATAGGGGCTCATCTAAAGTTGCGTCCATAAATTGTGTTCTCCTCTCAAGTAGGGACAGCTATGTCAGGGAATGTCTTGAGTCGCAGAAAGGTTGTCAATTGTCAAGTACCTGTTCGCGTTTCAAGCAGGAATGTGGGATTTCTCTGGGACTCTGCAGGGGAAATTTTCCTCATCTCACCTTGAGTTCAGAATCTGGTGGTTTCTTTTGAGTTGCGGCGGGAAGCTTGGGGTCCTTCTCGTGTTGTGACAGGGACGTGAGGTAAACTTCGTGCAGTCCCTGGGATGTCAGGTCTCCTTTCGTTTTGGTAGGGAAACATCGGGATATCTCTCGAGACGTGGAATGGGAATAGGGCCTCATCTAAATTTGGGTCCATAAATTGTGTTCTTCGCTCAAGTGGGGACAGCCATGTAGGGAATGTCTTGAGTCGCATAAAGGGTGTCAAGTACCCGTTCGCGTTTCAAGCGGTAATGTGGGATTTCTCTTGAGACTGTGCAGGGGAAATATTCCTCATCTCACCTTGAGTGAAGAATCTTGTGGTTTTTCCTGAGTTGCTGCGGGATGCTTGGGGTCCTTCTCGAGTTGCAACAGGGACCTCAGGAACTCATTCGTGTAATGCCTGGGAAGTCAGGTCTAACCTCGTTTTGGCAGGGGAACAACGGGATTACTCTCGAGGGGTGGAATGGGAATAAGACCTCATCTAAAATTGAGTCCATAAATTGTGTTCTCCTCTCAAGTGGGGACAGCTATGTCAGGGAATGCGTTTAGTCGCATAAAGGGTGTCAAGTATCCCTTCGCGTTTCAAGCGGGAATGTGGGATTTCTCTTGAGACTCTGCAGGGGAAGTATTCCTCATCTCACCTTGAGTGCAGAATCTTGTGGTTTTTCTCGAGTTGCGGCGGAAAGCTTTGGGTCCTACTCGAGTTGAGAAAGGGAGTTCAAAACTCACTCGTGTAGTCCCTGGGAAGTCAGGTCTCCTTTCGTTTTGGTAGGGGAACATTGGGATTACTCTCGAGGCGAGGAAATGGAATAGGGCCTCATTTATATTGAGTCCATAAATTGTGTTCTCCTCTCACTTTGGGACAGCTATGTCAGGGAATGTCGTGATTCGCATAAAGAGTGTCAAGTACCCGTTCGTCGTTCAAGCTGGAATGTGGGAAATCTCTTGAGACTCTGCAGGGGAAATTTTCCTCATCTCACCTTGAGTGCAGAATGTTGTGGTTTTTCTCGAGTTGTGACAGGAAGATTGGGGTCCTTCTCGAGTGATGACAGGTACCTCAGGAACTCGCTCGTATAGTCCCTGGGAAGTAATTTCTCCTTTCGTTCTGGTAGGGGAACATCGGGGTTACTCTCGAGGCGTGGAATGGGAATAGGGCCTCATCTAAAGTTGAGTCCATAAACTGTGTTCTCCTCTCAAGTGGGGACAGCTATGTCAGGGAATGTCTTGAGTCCCATAAAGGATGTCAAGTCCCCGTTCGCGTTTCAAGCGGGAAGGTGGGATTTCTTTTGGGACTCTGCAGGGGAAATTTTCCTCAAATTACCTTGAGTGCAGAATCTTGTGGTTTTTCTCGATTTGCCGCGGGAAGCTTGGGATCCTTCTCGAGTTGCGCTGGGATATCAGAAACTATCTCGTATAGTACCTGGGAAGTCAGGTCTCCTTTAGTTTTCGTAGGGGAACATAGCGATTACTCACGAGGCGAGGAATGGGAATATGGCCTCATCTTAATTTGAGTCCGTTAATTGTGTTCTCCTCTCAAGTGGGGACAGCTATGTCAGGGTTGAGTCGCATAAAGCGTGTCAAGTACCCGTTTGCTTTTCAAGTGAGAATGTGAGATTGCTCTTGAGACTCTGCAGGGAAAATATTCCTCATCTCACCCTGAGTGCAAAATCTTGTGTTATTTCTCCAGTTGCAGTGGGAAGCTTGAGGTCTTTCTCGAATTCCCACAGGGACCTCAGGAACTCGCTCGTGTAGTGCCTGGGAAGTCAGTTTTTCCTTTCGTTTTCATAGGGGAATATTAGGATTACTCTCGAGGCATGGAATGGGAATAGGACCTCATCTAAAGTAGAGTCTATAAATTGTGTTCTCCTCTCAAGTGGGGACAGCTATGTCATGGTATGTCTTGCGTCGCATAAAGAGTGTCAAGTACCCATTCGCGTTTCCAGTGGGAATGTTGGATTTCTCTTGAGACTCTGTAGGGGAAATATTCCTCATCTCACCTTGAGTGCAGAATCTTGTGGTTTTTCTCGAGTTGCGGTGGGAAGCTTGGTGTCCTTCTCGAGTTGCGACAGGGACCTCAGGAACTCGCTCATGTAGTCCCTGCAAAATCAGTCTCCTTTCGTTTTGGTAGGGGAACATTGGCATTACTCTTGAGGCGTGGCATGGGAATAGGGTCTCATCTAAAGTTGAGTCCATAAATTGTGTTCTTCTCTCAAATGGGGACAGCGATATCTGGATGTCTTGAGTCGCATAAAGTGTGTCAAGTACCCATTCGCATTTCAAGCGTGAATGTTGGATTTCTCTTGAGACTCTGTAGGGGAAATTTTTCTCATCTCAACTTGAGTGCAGAATCTTGTGGTTTTTCTCGAGTTGAGACAGGAAGCTTGGGGTGCTTCTCAAATTGCGACATGCACCTCAGGAACTTGCTCGTGTAGTCACTGAGAATTCAGGTCTCCTTTCACTTTGGTAGGGGAACATCAGGGTTACTCTCGATGCATGGAATGGGAATAGGGCCTCATCTAAAGTTGAGTACATAAATTGTGTTCTCCTCTCAAGTGGGGACAGCTATGTCCGGGAAAGTCTTGAGTTGCATAAAGCGTGTCAAGTACCCGTTCGTGTTTAAAGCGGGAATTTGGGATTTCGTTTTAGACTCAGTAGGGGAAATTTTCCTCATCTCACCTTGAGAGCAGAATCTTGTGTATTTCCTCGAGTTGTGGCAGAAAGCTTGGGGTCCTTCTCGAGTTGCACAGGGATATCAGGAACTCGCTCGTGTAGTCCCTCGAAGTCAGGTCTCCTTTCGTTTTGGTAGGGGAACATTGGGGTTACTCTCGAAGCGTGGAATGAGAAGAGGGCTTCATCTAAAGTTGAGTCCATAAACTGTTCTCCTCTCAAGTGGGGACAGCTATGTCAGGGAATGACTTGAGTTCCATAGTGTGTCAAGTCCCCGTTCGCTTTTCAAGTGGGAATGTGGGATTTCTTTTGAGACTCTGCATGGGAAATTTTCCTCATCTCACCCTGAATGCAAAATCTTTTGGTTTTTCTCGAGTTGCGGAGGGAAGCTTGGTGTCCTTCTCGAGTTACGACAGGGACCTCAGGAACTCGCTCGTGTAGTTCCTGGGAAGTCAGGTCTCCTTTCGTTTCGGTAGGGGTACATCGGGGTTACTCTCGAGGCTTGTAATGGGAATAGGGTCTCGTCTAATGTTGAGTCCATAAATTGTGTTCTCCTCCCAAGTTGGGACAGCTATGTCAGGGAATGTCTTGAGTCACATAGAGGATGTCCAGTACCCATTCTCGTTTCAAGCGGTAAAATGGGATTTCTCTACAGACTCTGCAGGGGAAATTTTCCTCATCTCACCTTGAGTGCAGAATCTTGTGGTTTTCCTTGAGTTGCGGCAGAATGCTTGGGGTCCTTCTCGAGTTGCGCAGGGACATCAGAAACTCGCTCGTGTTGTCCCTAGAAGTCAGGTCTCCTTTCGTTTTGGTAGGGGAACATCGGGGTTACTCTCAAAGCATGGAATGAGAAGAGGGCTTCATCTAAATTTGAGTCCATAAATTGTGTTCTCCTCTCAAGTGGGGACAGCTATGTCAGGGAATGACTTGAGTTCCATAGCGTGTCAAGTCCCCGTTCGCTTTTCAAGCGGTAAAATTGGATTACTCTTGAGACTCTGAAAGGGAAATTTTCCTCATCTCACCTTGAGTGCAGAATCTTGTGGTTTTTCGTGAGTTACGGCGGGAAGCTTGGTGTCCATCACGAGTTGCACAGGGACCTCAGGAACTCGCTTGTGTAATCCCTAGGAAGTCAGGTCTCCTTTCGTTTCGGTAAGGGAACATCGGGGTTACACTCTAGGCATGGAATGGAAATAGTTACTCACCTAAAGTTGAGTCCATAAATTGTGCTCTCCTCTCGAGTGGTGACTGCTATGTCAGGGGATGTCTTGAGTCGCATAAAGCGTGTCAAGTACCCGACCTCATTTGAAGTGGGAATGTGGGATTTCTCTTGAGACTCTGCAGGGTATATTTTCCTCATCTCACCCTGAGTGAATAATCTTGTGGTTTTTCTCGAGTTGCGGCGGGGAAATTGGGGTCCTTCTCGAGTTGCGACAGGGACCTCAGGAAATCGCTCGTGTAGTCCCAGGGAAGTCAGGTTTCTCCTTTCGTTTTGGTAGGGGAATATCAGGGTTACTCTCGAGGTGTGGAATGGAAATAGGGCCTCCTCTAAAGTTGAGTCCATAAATTGTGTACTCCTGTCAAGTGGGGACAGCTATGTCAGGGAATGTCTTGAGTCGAATAAAGCGTGTCCAGTACCCGTTTGCTTTTCCAGCGAGAATGTGGGATTTCTCTTGAGACTCTGCAGGGGAAAATTTCCTCATCTCACCCTGAGTGCATAATCTTGTGGTTTTTCTCGAGTTGCGGCGGGGAAATTGTGGTCCCTCTCAAGTTGCGACAGGGACCTCAGGAAAAGCTCGTGTAGTCCCAGGGATGTCTGGTCTCCTTTCATTTTGGTAGGGGAATATCGGGGTTACTCTCGAGGCCTGGAATGGAAATAGGGCCTCATCTAAAGTTGAGTCCATAAATTGTTCTCTCCACTCAAGTGTGGACAGCTATGTCAGGGAATGTCTTGAGTTGAATAAAGCGTGTCTAATACCCGTTCGCTTTTCAGCCCGGAATATGGGAAATCTCTTGAGAGTCTGCAGGGGAAATTTTCCTCAACTCACCTTGAGTGCAGAATGTTGTGGTTTTTCTCGAGTTGTGGCAGGAATCTGGGGATCCTTCTCGAGTTGCGACAGTGACCTCAAGAACTCGCTCTTGCAGTCCCTGGGAAGTAAGTTCTCCTTCCGTTCTGTTAGGGGAACATCGTGGTTACTCTCGATGAGTGGAAAGGGAATAGGGCCTCATCTAAAGTTGAGTCCATCAACTGTGTTCTCCTCTCAAGTGGGGACAGCAATGTTAGGAAATATCTCGAGTCGCATAAAGGGTGTCAAGTACCTGTTGGAAGTTCAAGAGGGAATGTGGAATTTCTCTTGAGAATCTGCAGGGGAAATTTTCCTGGTCTCACATTGAGTGCAGAATCTTGTGGTTTTTTTCCGAATTGCGGCGGGAAGGTTGGAGTCCTTCTCGAGTTGCGACATGCACCTATGGAACTTGCTCGTGTAGTCCCTGGAAATTCAGGTCTCCTTTCGTTTTGGTAGGGGAACATTGGGTTTACTCTCGATGCGTGGAAAGGGAATAGGGCCTCATCTAAAGCTGAGTCCATAAACTGTGTTCTCCTCTCAAGTGGGGACAGCTATGTCAGGAGATATCTTGAGTCGCCTAAAGGGTGTCAAGTACCTTTTTGAAGTTCAAGCGGGAATGTGGAATTTCTCTTGAGAATCTGCAGGGGAAATTTTCGTCATCTCACCTTGAGTGCAGAATATTGTGGTTTTTCTCGACTTGTGGCAGGAAGATTGGGCTCCTTCTCGAGTTACGACAGGGACCTCAGAACTCACTCGTGAAGTCCCTGTGAAGTCAGGTCTCTTTTCATATTGTCAGGGGAACATCTCAATTACTCTCAAGGCGTGGAATGGGAATAAGGCCTCATCTAAACTTGAGTCCATAAATTGTGTTCTCCACTCAAGTGGGGACAGCTATGTCAGGGAATGTCTTGAGTCGAATAAAGGTTGTCAAGTATCCCTTTGCGTTTCAAGTGGGAATTTGGGATTTCTCTTAAAACTCAGCAGGGGAAATTTTCCTCATCTCACCTTGAGTACAGAATCTTGTGGTTTTTCTCGAGTTGCAGCGGGAATCTTGGGGTCCTTCTCGAGTTGTGACAGGGACCACAGGATCTAACTCGTGTAGTCCCTGAGAAGTCAGTTCTCCTTTCATTTTGGTAAGGGAACATCGGGATTATTCTAGTGGCGTGGAAAGGCAATAGGGCCTCATCTAAAGTTGAGTCCATAATTTGTGTTCTCCTCACAAGTGGGTACTGCTATGTCAGGGAATGTCTTGAGTCGCATAAAGTATATCAAGTATGCGTTCGCGTTTCCAGTGGGAATGTGGGATTTGTCTTGAGTCTCTGCAGGGGACATTTTCCTAATCTCACCTTGAGTGCAGAATCTTGTGATTTTTGTCGAGTTGTGGCAGGAAGCTTGGTGTCCTTCTCGAGTTGTGTCTGGGACCTAAGGAACTCGTTCGTGTAGTGTCTGGGTAGTCAGGTCTCCTTTCGTTTTGGTAGGGGAACATTGGAATACACACGAGGCGTGGAATTGGAATACGGCCTCAGCAAAAGTTGAGGCCATAAATTGTATTCTCCTCTCAAGTGGGGCCAGCTATATCAGGTAATGTCTTAAGTCGCATAAAGGGTGCCAAGTACCCATTCGAGTTTCAAGCAGGAATGTGGGATTTCTCCTGACTCTGCGGCGGAAATTTTCCTCATCACACATTGAGTGAAGAAACTTGTGGTTTTTCTCGAGTTGAGCAGGACGCTTGGGGTCCTTCCGGATTATTCTAGAGCAGTTAAATGGGAATAGGGCCTCTTCTCGAGTTGAGTCCATTAAGTGTGTTCTCCTGTCCAATGGGGACGGCTATGTGAGGGAACTTTCTGAGTTGCATAAAAGGTGTCAAGTACCCTTTTCCCTTTCAAGCGGGAATGTGGGATTTCTCATGAGATTCTGCAGCGCAAAATTTCCTCATCTGGCATTGAGTGGATAATTTTGTGTGTTTCTCGAGTTGCGATGGGAAGCTGGGCGTAATTCTCGAGTTGGGACAGGGACCTCAGGTACTCGCTTGGGTTGCTTCAGGGAAGTCAGGTCCCCTTTGTTGTTGGAAGGGGAACTTCGGGATTACTCTTGAGCCATTAAATGGGAATAGGGCTTCTTCTTGGGTTTAGTCCTAATGTGTGTTCTCCTCTCCAATGGGGACGGCTGTGTGAGGGAACTTTCAGAGTCGCATTAAGGGTGTCAAGTACCCTTTTGCCTTTCAAGCGGGAATGTGGGATTTCTCTTGATATTCTGCAGTGTAAAATTTCCTCATCTCGCATTGAGGGGATAATTTTGTGGTGTTTCTCGAGTTGCGGCGGGAAGCTAAGGGTACTTCTCCAGCTGCGTTGGGGACCTCATGAAGTTGTTTGGGTTTCTTCAGGTAAGTCAGTTCCCCTTCTGTGTTGGAAGGGGAACGTAGGGATTTCTCTCAAGCCATTAAATGGGAATCGGGCCTCTTCTCCAATTGTGTCCATAAATTGTTTTCTTCTCTGCATTGGGAAGGCTGTGTTAGGAACTTTCTAAATCACACAAAGGGTTTCAAGTACCCTTTTGCCTTTCAAGCTGGAATGTGGGATTTCTTTTGAGATTCTGCAGCGCAAAATTTCCTCATCGCCCATTGAGAGGATAATATTGTGGTGTTTCTTGAGTTGCGGCGGGAAGTTAAGTGTACTTCTCGAGTTGCGACGTGGACCTCAGGGACTCGCTCGGGTTGCTTCAGGGAAGTCAGGTCCTCTTTTGAGTTGGATTGGGAACTTCGGGATTACTCTCGAGCCGTTAAATAGGAATAGGGCTTCTTCTCGAGTTGAGTCCATAAAGTTTGTTCTCCTCTCCAATGGAGAAAGCTGTGTGAGCGAAGTTTCTGAGTCGCCTAAAGGGTGTCAGTACCCTTTTGCCTTTCAAGCGGGAATGTGGGATTTTGCTTGAGATTCTGAAGAGGACAATTTCCTCATCTCGCATTGAGAGGATAATTTTGTGTGTTTCTCGAGTTGCGACAGGGACCTAAGAAGCTCTTTCGGGATGCTTCAGGGAAGTCAGGTCCCATTTTGTGTTGGAAGAGGAACTTCGGGATTACTCTCGAGCCGTTAAATGGGAATAGGGCCTCTTCTCGAGTTGAGTCCATAAAGTGTGTTCTCCTCTCCAATTGGAACGGCTGTATGAGGGAACTTTCTCAGTCGCATAAAGATTGTAAAGTACCCTTTTGCCTTACAAGCGGGAATGTGGGATTTCTCTTGAGATTCTGCACCACACAATTTGCTCATCTCGCATTGAGGTGATAATTTTGTGGTGTTTCTCGAGTTGTGCCGGGAAGCTGAGGGGTACTTCTCGAGTTCCGACGGGACCTCAGGAACTCTCTCGGGTTGCTTCAGGGAAGTCAGTTCCCCTTTTGTGTTGGAAGGGGAACTTCGGGATTATTCTAGAGCCATTAAATGGGAATAGGGCCTCGTCTCGAGTTGAGTCCATAAAGTGTGTTCTCCTCTCCAATGGGGACGGCTGATAGGGAAATTTCTGAGTCGCATAAAGGGTGTCAAGTACCCTTATGCCTTTCAAGCGGATATGTGGGATTTCTCTTGAGATTCTGCAACACAAATTTTCCTCATCACGAATTGAGTGTATAATTTTGTGCTGTTTCTCGAGTTGAGGCGTGAAGCTGGGTTGCTACTCGATTTGCGATGGGGACCTCAGGACCTCGCTCGGGTTGATTCAGGGAAGTCAGGTCCCCTTTTGTGTTGAAAGGGGAACTGCGGGATTAATCTGGAGCCTTTAAATTGGAATGGGGCTTCTTCTCAGGTTGAGTCCTAATGTGTGTTCTCCTCTCCAATTGGGTCGGCTGTTTGAGGGAAATTTCTGAGTCGCATAAAGGATGTGAAGTTCACTTTTGCGTTTCAGGCGGGAAAGTGGGATACCCCTGAGTGTCTGCAGTGCAAAATTTCCTCATCTCGCATTGAGGGGATAATTTTGTGGTGTTTTGCGATTTGCAGCGGAAGCTGGGGTAACTTCTCGCCTTGCGACGGGGACCTCAGGAACTCGCTCGGTTGCTTCAGGGAAGTCAATTCCCCTTTTTTTGGAATGGGAACTTTGGGATTACTCTCAATCCGTTAAACGGGAATAGGGCCTCTTCTTGGGTTGAGTCCATAAAGTGAGTTCTCCTCTCCAATGGGGATGGTTGTGTGAGGGAACTTTCTGTGTCGCATAAAGGGTGTCAAGTACCCTTCTAACTTTCAAGTGGGAATGTGGCATTTCTCTTGAGATTCTGCAGTGCAAAATTTCCTCATCTCGCATTGAGGGGATAATTCTGTGGTTTTTCTCTTGTTGCGGTGGGTTGCTGGGAGTACATCTAGAGTTCCGATGGGGACCTCAAGAATTCGCTCAGGTTGCTTCAGGAAAGTCAGGTCTCCTTTTTTGTTGGAAGGGGAAATTTGGGATTACTTTCGAGCCGTTAATTGGGAATTGGCCTCTTCTCGAGGTGAGTCCATAAAGTGTGTTCTCCTCTCCATTGGGGACACTGTGTGAGGGAAATTTCTGAGTTGCATATATGGTGTCAGGTACACTTTTGCCTTTCAACCGGGAATGTGGGATTTCTCTTCACAATCTGAAACGCAAAATTTCCTCATCTCACATTGAGAGGATAATTTTGCTGTGTTATTCGAGTTGTGGCGGGAAGCTGGGGTATTTCTCAAGTTGCGATGGGAACCTCAGGAACTCGCTCGGGTTGCTTCAGGGAGTCAAGTCCCCTTTTGTGTTGGAAGGGGAACTTCGGGATTATTCCTGAGCCATTAAATGGGAATTGGCCTCTTCTCAAAGTAAGTCCATAAAGTGTGTTCTCCTCTCCAAACTGGACGGCTGTTGGGAAGTTTCTGAGTCGCATAAATGGTGTCAAGTGAGCTTTTCAAGCTGGAATGTGGGATTTCTCTTGTGATTCTGCAGCACACAATTTCCTCATCTCGCATTGAGGGGATAATTTTGTGGTGTTTCTCGATTTGCAGCGGGAAGCTGAGGTACTTGTCGAGTTCCGACGGGGACCTCAGGAACTCGCTCGGGTTTCTTCAGGTAAGTCAGGTCCACTTTTTTGTTGGAAGGGGAACTTCTGATTACTCTAGAGCCGTTAAAAGGGAATAGGACCTCTTCTCGAGTTGAGTCCATAAAGTGTGTTTTTCTCTCCAATGGGGTCGGCTGTGTGAGGGAACTTTCTGAGTCGCATAAAGGGTGTCAAGTACCCTTTTGCCTTTCAAGCGGGAATGTGGGATTTCTCTTGTGATTATGCAGCGCACAATTTCCTCATGTCGCATTGAGCGGATAATTTTGTTGTGTTTCTCTAGTTCTGGCAAGAAGCTGGGGGTACTTCCCGAGTTGCAGCAGAGACCTCAGGAACTCGCTCGGGTTGCTTCAGGGTAGTTAGGTCCCCTTTTGTGTTGAAAGGGGAAATTCCGGATTAGTCTCGAGCCATTAAAAGGGAATAGGCCCTCTTCTCCAGTTGAGTCCATAAAGTGTGTTCTCCTCTCCAATGGGGACGGCTGTTGGGAACTTTCTGAGTCGCATAAATGGTGTCAAGTACTTTTTGCCTTTCACCGGAAATGTGGGATTTCTCTTGAGAATCTGCAGTGCACAATTTCCTCATCTCGCATTGAGGGGATAATTTTGTGGTGTTTCTCGATTTGCAGTGGGAAGCTGAGGTACTTGTCGAGTTCCGAGGGGGACCTCAGGAACTCGCTCAGGTTGCTTCAGGGAAATCAGTTCACCTTTTTTGTTGGAAGGGGAAATTCTTGATTACTCTCGAGCCGTTAATAGGGAATAGGACCTCTTCTCGAGTTGAGTCCATAAAGTGTGTTCTCTACAAAGGGGACGGCTGTGTGAGGGAACTTTCTGAGTTGCATAAAGAGTGTCAGGTACCCTTTTGCCTTTCAACCGGGAATGTGGGATTTCTCTTCAGAATCTGAAGTGCAAAATTTCCTCATCTAGCATTGATAGCATAATTTTGCGGTGTTATTCGAGTTGTGGCGGGAAGCTGGGGTACTTCTCGAGTTGCGACGTGGACCTCAGCAACTCATTCAGGTTGTTAGTGAAGTCAGGTCCCTTTTTGTGTTGAAAGGGGAATTTCGGGATTACTCTGCAGCTGTTAAATGGGATAGGGACTCTTCTTGGGTTGAGTCCATATAAGTGTGTTCTCCTCTCCAATGGGGAGGGATGTGTGAGGGAACTTTCTGAGTAGCATAAAGGGTGTCAAGTACCCTTTTGCCTTTCAAGCAGGAAGGTGGGATTTCTCTTGAGATTCTGCAGCCTACAATTTTCTAATCTTGCCTTGAGTTGATAATTTTGTGCTGTTTCTCGAGTTGAGGCGGGAAGATGGGTTGCTTCTCGATTTGCGATGGGTACCTCAGGACCTCGCTCGTGTTGACTCAGGGATTCAGGTCCCCTTTTGTGTTGGAAGGGGAACTGCGGAATTACTCTTGAGACTTTAAATTGGAATGGGGCTTCTTCTCGAGTTGAGTCCATAAAGTGTGTTCTCCTCTCCAATGGGGACGGTTGTTGGGAACTTTCTGAGTCGCATAAATGGTGTCAAGTACTTTTTGCCTTTCAAGCAGGAATGTGGGGTTTCTCTTGAGTTTCTGTGGCGCATAATTTCCTCATCTCACATTGAGAGGATAATTTTGTGGTGTTTCTCGATTTGTGGTGGGAAGCTGAGGTACTTGTCGACGTCCGACTGGGACCTCAGGAACTCGCTCGGGTTGCTTCAGGGAAATCAGGTCCCCTTTTTTGTTGGAAGGGGAAATTATTGATTATTCTCGAGCCCTTAATAGGGAATAGGACCTCTTCTCAATTTGAGTCCTTAAAGTGTGTTCTCCTCTGCAATGGGGACGGCTTTTTGAGGGAACTTTCTGAGTTGCATAAAGGATGTCAAGTACCGTTTTGCCTTTCAAGTGGGAATGTGGGATTTCTCTTGAGATTCTGCAACGCATAATTTCCTCATCTCACATTGAGGGGATAATTTTGTGGTGTTTCTCGAGTTGCGGCGGGAAGCTGGTGGTAATTTTCAAGTTGCAATGTGGATCTCAGGAACTCGCTCTGGTTGCTTTAGGGAAGTCAGGTCCCTTTTGGTGTTGGAAGGGGAACTTCGGGATTACTCTGGAGCTGTTAAATGGGAATAGGGACTCTTCTCCGGTTGAATCCATATAATGTGTTCTCCTCTCCAATGGGGACGGATGTGTGAGAGAACTTTCTGTGTCGCATAAAGGGTGTCAAGAACCCTTCTACCTTTCAAGAGGGAATGTGGCATTTCTCTTGAGATTGTGCAGTGCAAAATTTCCTCATCTCGCATTGAGGGGATAATTCTGTGGTTTTTCTTGTGTTGCGGCGGGAAGCTGGGAGTATATTTAGAGTTCCGACGGGGACCTCAGGAATTCGCTCGGGTTGCTTCAGGGAAGTCAGGTCTCCTTTTTTGTTGGAAGAGGAAATTTGGGATTACTCTCGAGCCCTTAAATGGGAATTGGCCTCTTCTCGAGGTGAGTCCATAAAGTGTGTTCTCCTCCCCAATGGGGACACTGTGTGAGGGAACTTTCTGAGTCGCAAAAATGGTGTCAGGTACTCTTTTGCCTTTCAACCGGGAATGTGGGATTTCTCTTGAGATTCTGCAGCCCAAAATTTCCTCATCTCACATTGACGGGATAATTTTTTTGTGTTTCGTGAGTTGCGGCGGGAAGCTGGGGGTACTACTCGAATTGCGACAGGGACCTCAGGAACTCGGTCGGGTTGTCTGAGGGAAGACAGGTCCCCTTTTTTCTTGGAAGGGGAACTTCGGGATTACTCTCCAGTTGTTAAATGGGTATAGGGACTCTTCTCGAGTTGAGTCCATAAATTGTGTTCTCCTCTCCAATGGCTCTGGCTCTGTGAGGGAAGTTTCTGAGTCCCATAAATGCTGTCAAGTACCCTCTTGCCTTTCAAGCGGGAATGTCGGATTACTCTTGAGATTCTGCAGCGCAAAATTTCATCATCTCACATTGATGGGATAATTTTGTGGTGTTTCCTGAGTTGCGGTGAGAAGCTGGGGGTACTTCTCTTGTTGAGACGGGGACCTCAGGAATTCGCTCGGGTTGCTTCAGGGAAGTCAGGTCCCCTGTAGTGTTGTAAGGGGAACTTCCGGTTTATTCTCGAGCCGTTAAGCGGGAATAGGGCCTCTTCTTGAGTTGAGTCCAAAAAGTGTGTTTTCCCCTCTAATGAGGATGGCTGTATGAGGGAACTTTCTGAGTCGCATAAATGGTTTCCAGTACCATTTTGCCTTTGAAGCGGGAATGTGGGATTTTTCTTGAGATTCTGCAGCGCAAAATTTCCTCATCTCGCATTGAGGGGATAATATTTTGGTGTTTCTCGAGTTGCGGCGGGAAGCTGGGGGTACATCTCGAGTTGCGACGGGGACCTCAGGAACTCGCTCGGGTTGCTTCAAGGAAGTCAGATCCCCTTTTGTCCTGAAATGGGAAATTCCGGATTACTCTCGAGTCGTTTACTGGGAATAGGTCCTCTTCTCCAGTTGAGTCCATAAAGTGTGTTCTCCTCTCCAATGGGGACGGCTGTATGAGGGAACTTTCAGTCACATAAAGGGTATCAAGTATCCTTTTGCCTTTCAAACGGGAATGTGGGAATTCTCTTGAGATTCTGCAGCACAAAATTTCCTCAACTCGCATTGAGGGGATAATTTTGTTGTGTTTCTCCAGTTTTGGCGGGAAGCTGGCAGTACTTCTCAAGTTGCGACGGGGACCTCAGGAACCTAGTCGGCTTGCTTCAGGGAAGTCAGGTCCCCTTTTGTGTTGGAATGGGACCTTCTGGATTACTTTCAAGACGTTAAATGGCAATAGGGCTTCTTCTAGAGTTGAGTCCATAATGTGTGTTTTCCTCTCCAATGGGGACGGAAGTTAGGGAACTTTCTGAGTCGCATAAAGTGTGTCAAGTACCCTTTTGCCTTTCAAGCCATAATGTGGTATTCCTCTTGAGATTATGCAGAGCAAAATTTCCCCATATATCATTGAGCGGATAATTTTGTGGTGTTTCTCGAGTTGCGGCGGGAAGCTGGGGGTACATCTCAAGTTGCGACGGGGACCTGAGGAACTCGATCGGGTTGCTTCAGGGAAGACAGTTCGCATTTTTTGCTGGAAGGGGAACTTCTGGATTACTCTTGAGCCTTTAAATGGGAATAGGGCCTCTTCTCGAGTTGAGGCAATAAACTGTGTTTTCCTCTCCAATGGGGACGGCTGTTAGGGAACTTTCTGAGTCGCATAAAATGTGTCAAGTACACTTTTGCCTTTCAAGCGGGAATTTGGGATTTCTCTTGGGATTCTGCCAAGTCAATTTTGCTCATCTCTCATTGAGGGGTCATTTTTGTGCTGTATTTCGAGTTGCGGCAGGAAGCTGGGGGTACTTCTCCAGTTGCGACGGGGACCTCAGGAACCTGCTCAGGTTGCTTCAGGGAAGTCAGGTCCCCTTTTGTATTGGAAGGGGAACTTCAGGATTACTCGTGAGCCGTTAAATGGGAATAGGGCCTCTTCTCGAGTTGAGTCCATAAAGTGTGTTCTCCTCTCCAATGGGGATGGGTGTGGGAGGGAACTTTCTGAATCGCATAAAAGGTGTCAGTACCGTTTTGCCTTTTAAGCGGGAATGTGCGATTCCACTTGAAATTCTGCAGCGCAAAATTCCTCATCTTGCATTGAGGGGATAATTTTATGTTGTTTCTCGAGGTTTGACGGGAACCTGGGGGTACTTCTCGAGTTGCGACGGTGACCTCAGGAACTCGATCGCTTTGCTTCAAGGAAGTAAGTTCCCCTTGTGTGCTGGAAGGGGAACTTCCAGATTACTTTCGAGCCTTTAAATGGGAATAGGGCCTCTTCTCGAGTTGAGGCCATATAGTGTGTTCTCCTCTCCATTAGGGACGGCTGTTAGGGAACTTTCTGATTCGCATAAAGGGTCTCAAGTTCCCTTTTGCTTTTCAAGCGGTAATGTGGGATTTCTCTTGATATTCTGCAGCGCAAAATTTACTCATCTCCCATTGAGGGGATAATTTTGTTGTGTTTCTCAAGTTTCAGCGGGAAGCTGGGGGTACTTTCCAAGTTGCGATGGGGACCTCAGGAACTCGCTTGGGTTGCTTCAGGGAAGTCAGGTCCCCTTTTGTTTTGGTAGGGGATTTTCCGGATTACTGTCGAGCCGTTAAATCGGTATAGGTCCTCTTCTAAAGTTGAGTCCAAAAGTTTCTTTTCCTCTCCAATGGGGATGGCTGTCTGAGGGAACTTCCTAATTTGCATAAATGGTGTCCTGTACCCTTTTGCCTTTCAAGCGGGAATGTGCGTATTCTCTTGAGATTGTGCAGGGCAAAATTACCTCATCTCTCACTGAGGGGAAAATTTTGTGGTGTTTCTCAAGAAGCGGAAGGAAGCTTGAGGTTCTTCTCGAGTTGTGACTGGGACCTCAGGAACTCGCTCGGGTTGCTTCAGTGAAATCAAGTCCCCTTTTGTGCTGGAAAGGGAATTTCCGTATTACATTCGAGCTGTTAAACAGGAATAGGGCCTCTTTTCGTGTTGAGTCCATAAAGTGTGTTCTCCTCTCCAATGGGCCGGCTGTTAGGGACCTTTCTGATTCGCAATAAGTGTGTCAAGTAGCCCTTTGCCTTTCAAGCGGGAATGTCGGATTTCTCTTGAGATTCTGCAGCGCAAAATTTCCTCATCTCGCATTGAGGGGATAATTTTGTGGTGTTGATCGAGTTGCGGCGGGAAGCTGGGGGTACTTCTCGAGTTGCGATGGGGACTTCAGAAAATTGCTCGGGTTGCTTCAGGGAAGTCAGGTCCCCTTTTTTGTTGGAAGGGGAACCTCGGCATTACTCTCGAGCCGTTAAATGGGAATAGGGCCTCTTCTCGAGTTGAGTCCATAAAGTGTGTTCTCCTCTCCAATGGGGACGGCTGTGTGAGGGAACTTTCTGAGTCGCATAAAGGGTGTTAAGTACCCTTTTGCCTTTCAAGCGGGAATGTGGGATTTCTCTTGACATTCTGCAGCGCAAAATTTCCTCACCTCGCAATGAGGGAAGAATTTTGTAGTGTTTCTCTAGTTGAGGCGGGAAGCTGGGGGTACTTCTCGAGTTGCGACGGGGACGTCAGGAACTCTCTAGGGTTACTTCAGGCCATTCAGGTCCCCTTTTTGTATTGGAAAGGGAACTTCGGGATTACTCTGGAGCGGTTAAAGGGGAATAGGGCCTCTTCTCGAGTTGAGTCCAAATAGTGTGTTCTCCTCTCCAATGGGGTCGGCTCTGTGAGGGAAGTTTCTGAATCCCATAAAGGGTTTCAAGTACCCTCTTGCCTTTCAAGCGGGAATGTCCGATTTCTCTTGAGATTCTACAGCGCAAAATTTCCTCATCTCGCATTGACGGGATAATTTTGTGGTCCAAAGGGGACGGCGGCGTGAGGGAACTTTCTGAGTCACATAAAGGGTGTCAAGTACCGTTTTTTCTTTCAATCGGGAATGTGGGATTTCTGAGATTCTGCAGCGCAAAATTTCCTCATCTCGCATTGAGGGGATAATTTTGTTGTGTATCTCGAGTTTCAGCGGGAAGCTGGGGGTACTTCTCAAGTTTCGATAGGGAATACAGGAACTTCCACGGGTTGCTTTAGGTAAGTCAGGTCTCCTTTATGTGTTGGAAGGGGAACTACGGGATTACTCTTGAGCCGTTAAATGGGAATAGGGCCTCTTCTCGAGTTGAGTCCATAAAGTGTGTTCTCCTCTCCAATGGGGACGGCTGTTTGACATAACTTTCTGAGTCGCATGAAGGGTGTCAAGTACCGTTTTGTCTTTCAAGCGGGAATGTGGGATTTCTCTTGAGATTCTACAGCCCAAAATTTCCTCATCTCACATTGACGGGATAATTTTGTGTTGTTTTGTGAGTTGCGGCGGGAAGCTGTGGATACTACTCGAATTGCGACGGAGACGTCAGGAACTCGGTCGGGTTTCTTGAGGTAAGACAGGTCCCCTTTTTTGTTGGAAAGGGAAATTCGGGATTACTCTCCAGATGTTAAATGGGTGTAGGGACTCTTCTCGAGTTGAGTCCATAAAGTGTGTTCTCCTCTCCAATGGGGCCTGCTCTGTGAGGGAAGTTTCTGAGTCCCATAAAGGGTGTCAAGTACCCTCTTCCCTTTCAAGCGGGAATGTCCGATTTCTCTTGAGATACTGCAGTGCAAAATTTCCTCATCTCACATTAACGGGATATTTTTGTGGTGTTTCCTGAGTTGCGGTGGGAAGCTGGGGGTACTTCTCGTGTTGAGACGGGGAACACAGGAATTGGCTCGGGCTGCTTGAGGGAAGTCAGGTCCCCTGTGGTGTTGGAAGGGGAACTTCTGGATTACTCTCCAGGTGTTAAATGGGAATAGGGTCTCTTCTTGAGTTGAGTCCATAAAGTGTGTTCCCCACTCCAAAGGGGACAGTGGCGTGAGGGTACTTTCTGAGGAGCATAAAGGGTGTCAAGTACACTTTTGCCTTTCAAGGGGGAATGTGGGATTTCTCTTGAGATTCTGGAGTGCAAAATTTCTTATCTCGCATTGAGGGGGTAATTTTGGGGTGTTTCTCGAGTTGTGCCAGGAAGCTGGGGGTACTTCTCGAGTTCCGATGGGGACCTCAGGAAATCACTAGGGTTGTTTCAGGGAAGTCAGGCCCCCTTTTGTTTTGGAAGGGGAACTTCCGGTTTACTCTCGAGCCGTTTAATGGGAATAGGGCCTCTTCTCGAGTTGAGTCCAAAAATTGTGTTTTCGTCTCCAGTTAGGACGGCTGTATGAAGGAATTTTCTGAGTCGCATAAAGGGTGTCAAGTACCCTTTTGCCTTTCAAGAGGAATCGTGGGATTTCTCTTGAGATTCAGAAGGGCAAAATTACCTCATCTCATGTTGAGGGGATAATTTTGTGGTGTTTGACGAGTTGCGGTGGGAACGTGGGGGTAATTCTCGAGTTGCGAAGGGGACCTCAGGTATTCGCTCGGGTTGATTCAGGGAAGTCAGTTCCCATTTTTTTTTAAGGCAAACTTCCGGATTACTCTCCAGCCATTAAATGGAATAGGGCCTCTTCTATATTACAGTCCATAAAGTGAGTTCTCCTCTCCAATGGGGACGGCTGTTAGGGAACTTTCTTAGTCACATAAAGTGTGTCAAGTACCCTCTTGCCTTTCAAGCAGGAATGTCGCATTTCTCTTGAGATTCAGCAGCGCAAAATTTCCTCATCTCGCATTGAGGGGATAATTTTGTTGTGTTTCATGAGTTGCGGCAGAAAGCTGGGGGTGCTTCTCTAGTTGCGACACTGACCTCAGGAACTCACTCAGGTTGCTTCAGGGAAGTCATGTCCCCTGTATTGTTGGAAGGGGAACTTCTGGTTTACTCTCCAGCCGTTAAATGGGAATAGGCCCTCTTCTCGAGTTGAGTCCATAACGTGTGTTCTCCTCTCCAAAGGGGGTGGCTCCGTGAGGGAACTTTCTGAGACACATAAACGGTGGCAAGTACCCTTTTGCCTTTCACATGGGAATGTGGAATTTCTCTTGAGATTCTGCAGCGCAAAATTTCCTCGTCTAGCATTGAGGGTATAATTTTGCGGTGTTTCTCGAGTTGCGGCGGGAAGCTGGGGGTACATCTCGAGTTGCAACTGGGACTACAGGAACTTTCTCGGGTTGCTTCAGGGAATTCAGGTCCCCTTTTTGTGTTGGAAGGGGAACTTCGGGATTACTCTTGAGCCGTTAAATGGGAATAGGGCCTCTTCTCGAGTTGAGTCCATAAAGTGTGTTCTCCTCTACAATAGGGTCGGCTGTTTGAGGGAACTTTCTGAGTCGCATAAAGGGTGTCAAGCACCGTTTTGTCTTTCAAGTGGGAATGTGGAATTTCTCTTGACATTCTGCAGCCCAAAATTTCCTCATCTCGCATTGACGGGATAATTTTGTGGTGTTTCTCGAGTTGTGGCGGGAAGAAACGGGTACTTCTCGAGATGTGATGGGGACCTCAGGAACACACTCGAGATACTTCAGGGATATTGGGTCCCCTTTTGTGCTGGAAGGGGAACATGCGGATTACTCTCGAATCCTTTAGTGGGAATAAGGCCTCTTCTTGAGTGTCGTCCATAAATTGTGTTCTCCTCTCCAAAGAGGACGGATGTTAGGGAACTTTCTGAGTGGCATTAAGTATGTCAAGTACCCTTTTGCCTTTCAGCGGGAATGTGGGATATCTCTTAAGATTCTACAGTGCAAAATTACGTCATAAAATTGATGGGATAATTTTGTGGTGTTTCTCGAGTTTCGCCGGGAAGAAAGGGGTATTTCTCGAGGTGCGAAGGGGACCTCAAGAACTCGCTCGGGTTTCTTCAAGGAAGTGAAGTCACCTTTTGTTTTGGAAGGGGAACTTCTGGATTATTCTCGATCCGTTAAACGGAAATATTGCCTCTTCTCGAATTGAGTCCATAAAGTGTGTTCTCTTCTCCACTGAGGACGGATGTTTGGGAACATTCTGAGTCGCCTAAAGGGAGTCAAGTAACCTTTTGCCTTTCAACCGTGAATGTGGGATTTCTCTTGAGATGATGCAGCGCAAAATTACCTCATCTCACATTGAGGGGATAATTTTGTGGTGTTTCTGTATTTGTGGCGGGAAGAAGGGGGTACTTCTCGAGTTGCGAAGGAGACCTCAGAAACTCGCTCGGGTTGCTTCAGGGAAGTCAAGTCCCCTTTTGTGTTGGAAGGGGAACTTCCGGATCACTCTCGAGCCATTAAATGGGAATATTGCCTCTTCTCGATTTGAGTCCAAAAAGTTTGTTGTCCTCTCCAATGGGGATGGATTTTAGCGAACTTTCTGAGTGGCATAAAGTGTGTCAACTACCCTTTTGCTTTTAAAGCTGGAATGTGGGATTTCCCTTGAGATTCTGTAGCGGAAATTTACCTCATCTCACATTGAAGGGATAATTTTTTGGTGTTTCTCGAGTTGTGGCGGGAAACAGGGGGGTACTTCTCTGGTTGCGACGGGAACCTCAGGAACTCACTCGAGTTTCTTCAGGGAATTCAGGTCCCCTTTTGTGCTGGAAAGGAAACTTCCGGATTACTCTCGAGCCTTTAGTGGGAAAAGGGCCTCTTCTCGAGTTGAGTCCATAAAGTGTGTTCTCCTCTCCAATGGGGACCGATGTTAGGGAAATCTGTGAGTGGCATAAAGTGTGTCAAGTACCCTTTTGCCTTTCAAGCGGGAATGTAGGATTTCTCTTGAGATTCTGCAGCGCAATATTTCCTCATCTCGGATTGAGGGGATAATTGTGTGGTGTTTCTCGAATTGCAGTGGGAAGCTGGGGGTACTTCTCGAGTTGCGACAGGGACCTCACGAACTCACTCGAGTTCCTTCAGGGAATTCAGGTCCCTTTTTGTGCTGGAAGGGGAACTTCCGGATTACTCTCGAGTCCTTTAATGGGAATAGGGCCTCTTCTCGAGTTGAGTCCATAAAGTGTGTTCTCCTCTCCAGTGAGGACGGATGTTAGGGAACATTCTGAGTAGCCTAAAGGGAGTCAAGTACCCTTTTGCCTTTAAAGTGGGAATGTGGGATTTCTCTTGAGATTTTGCCACGCAAAATTTCATCATCTCAAATTGAGGGTAAAATTTTGTGGTGTTTCTCGAATTGCAGCGGGAAGCTGGGTGTACTTCTTGAGTTGAGATGGGGACCTCAGTAACTCACTCGAGTTACTTCAGGGAAGTCAGGTCCCCTTTTGTGCTGGAAGGGGCACTTCCGGATTTCTCTCAAGCCCTTTAATGGGAATAGGGCCTCTTCTCGATTGAGTCCATAAAGTCTGTTCTCCTCTCCATGAGGATGGATGTTAGGGAACTTCCTGAGTGGTATAAAGTGTGTCAAGTATTCTTTTGCCTTTCAAGCGGGAGTGGGAGATATTTCTTGAGATTCAGCAGCGCAAATTACCTCATCTCGCATTGAGGAAATAATTTTGTGGTGTTTCTCGAAAAGCGACGGGAAGCAGGGGGTTCTTTTCGTGTTGCGACGGGAACCTCAGGAACTCGCTGGGGTTGCCCTAGGGAAGTCAGGTAACCTTTTGTGTTGGAAGGGGAACTTCCAGATTACTCTCGAGCCCTTAAATGTGAATAGGGCCTCTTCTCGAGTTGAGTCCTAAAATGTGTTCTCCTCTGCAATGGGGACCGACGTTAGGGAAATTTCTGTGTGGCATAAAGTTTGTCAAGTACAATTTTGCCTTTCAAGCGAGAATGTGGGATTTCTCTTGAAATTCTGCAGCACAAAATTTCCTCATCTCGCATTGAGGGGATATTTTTGTGGTGTTTCTCTAATTGTGGCGGGAAGCTGGGGGTACTTCTCGAGTTGCGACGGGGATCTCAGGAACTCACTCTTGTTACTTCAGGGAAGTCAGGTCCACTTTTGTGCTAGAGGGGAACTTCTGGCTTACTCTCGAGCCCTTTAATGGATTAGGGCCTATTCTTGAGTTCAAAAAGTGTGTTCTCTTCACCAATGGGGACGGATGTTAGGGAACTTGTTGAGTGGCATAACGTGTGTCAAGTACCCTTTTGCCTTTCAAGCGCGAATGTGGGATTTCTCTTGAGATTCTGCACTGCAAATTTACCTCATCTTGCAGTGAGGGGATAATTTTGTGTTGTTTCTCGAAATGTGGCGGGAAGCTTGGGGTACTTCTCGAGTTGCGATGAGGACCTCAGGAACTCACTCGAGTTGCTTCAGGGAAGTCAGGTCCCCTTTTGTGCTGGGAGGGGAACTTCCGGATTACTCTCGAGCCCTTTAATGGGAATAGGGCCTCTTCTCGAGTTGAGCCTAAAATGTGTGTTCTCCTCTCAATGGGGACGGATGTTAGGGAGCATTTTGAGTGGCATAAAGTGTGTCAAGTAGCCTTTTCCCTTTCAAGCGCGAATGTGGGAATTGTCTTGAGATTCTGCAGTGCAAATTTACATCATCTTGCTTTGAGGGGACAAATTCGTGGTGTTTCTCGAGTTGCGGCGGAAAGCAGGTGGTACTTCTTGAATTGCGACAGGGATCTCAGGAACTCGCTCGGGTTCCTTCAGGGAATTCAGGTCCCCTTTTCTGCTGGAAGGGGCACTTCCGGCTTACTCTCGAGTCCTTTAATGGGAATAGGGCATCTTCTCGAGCTGAGTTCATAAAGTGTGTTCTCCTCTCCACAGGGGACGGAGGTTAGGAAACTTTCTGCGTGGCATAAATTGTGTCAAGTACCCTTTTTCCATTCAAGTGGGAATGTGGGATTTCTCTTGAGATTCTGCTGCGGAAAATTACCTCATCTCGCATTGAGGGGCGAATTTTGTGGTGTTTCTCGAGTTGCGGTGGGAAGCAGGGGGTACTTTTTGAGTTGCGACGGGGACCTCAGGAACTCGCTCGGGTTGCTTAGGGAAGTCAGGTCCCCTTTTGTGTTGGAAGGGGAACTTCTGGAATTCTCTCGAGCCGTTAAATGGGAATATTGCCTCTTCTCGTTTTGTGTCCCAAATGTGTGTTCTCCTCTCCACTGAGGACGGATGATAGGGACCATTCTGATTCGCCTAAAGGCAGTCAAGTTCCCATTGCCTTTTAAGCGGGAATGTGGGATTTCTCTTGAGATTCTGCAGTGTAAAATTACCTTATCTCGCATTGAGGGGATAATTTTGTGGTGTTTCTCGAAATGTGGCGGGAAGCTTGGGGTACTTCTCGAGTTGTGATGAGGACCTCAGGAACTCACTCGATTTGCTTCAGGGAAGTCAGGTCCGCTTTTGTGCTTGAAGGTGAACTTCCGTATTACTCTGGAGCCCTTTAATGAGAAAAGGGTCTCTTCTCGATTTGAGTCCATTAAATGTGTTCTCCTCTCCACTGAGGACGAATGTTAAGGAACATTCTGAGTCGCCTAAAGGCAATCAAATACCCATTGCCTTTTAAGCGGGAATGTGGGATTTCTCTTGAGATTCTGCAGTGCAAAATTTCCTCATCTCGCATTGAGGGAATGATTTTGTGGCGTTTCTCTAATTGTGGTGGGAAGCTGGGGGTACGTCTCGAATTGCGACGTGGACCTCAGAAACTCACTCGTGTTACTTCCAGGAAGTCAGGTCCCCTTTTCTGCTTGAAGGGCAACTTCTGGATTATTCTCGAGCCCTTTAATGGGAATAGGGCCTCTTCTCCAGTGGAGTCTATACAATGTGTTCTCCTCTGCAATGGGGACCGACGTTAGGGAAATTTCCGTGTGGCATAACGTGTGTCAAGTACCCTTTTGCCTTTCAAGTGGGAATGTGGGATTTCTCTTGAGATTCTGCAGCAGAAAATGTCCTCATCTCGCACTGAGGGGATATTTTTGTGGTATTTCTCAAATTGCGGCGGGAAGCTGGGGTACTTCTCGAGCTGTGACGGGGACCTCAGGAACTCACTCAAGTTACTTCAGGGAAGTCAGGTCCCCTTTGTGCTGGAAGAGGAACTTCCAGCTTACTCTCGAGCCCTTTAATGGGAATAGGGTCTCTTCTTTAGTACAAAAATTGTGTTGTCTTCTCCAATGGTGACGGATGTTAGGGAACTTTCTGTGTGGTATAAAGTGTTTCAAGTACCCTTTTCCCTTTCAAGCGGGAACGTGGTATTTCTCTTGAGATTCTGTAGCGCAAAATTTCCTCATCTCGCATTGAGGGGATAATTTTGTGGTGTTTCTCAAATTGTGGCAGGAAGCTGGGTGTACTTCTCGAGTTGCGACGGGGACCTCAGGAACTCACTCTTGTTACTTCAGGGAAGTCCGGTCCACTTTTTTGCTGGAATTGAAATTTCTGGCTTATTCTCGAGCCCTTTAATGGGAATAGAGCCTCTTCTTGAGTACAAAAAGTGTGTTCTCTTCACCAATGGGGACGGATGTTAGGAACTTTCTGAGTGGCATTAAGTGTGTCAAGTACCCTTTTGCCTTTCAAGCGCAAATGTGGGATTTCTCTTGAGATTCTGCATTGCAAATTTACCTCATCTCGCATTGAGGGGATAATTTTGTTGTGTTTCTCGAGTTGGGGTGGATAGCTGGTTGCATTTCTCGAGGTACGACGGGATGTCAGCAACTTGCTCGGGTTCCTTCTGGGAAGTCAAGTCCCCTTTTTTGTTGGAAGCGAAACTTCCGGATTACTCTTGAGCCGTTAAATGGGAATATTGCCTCTTCTCGATTTGAGTCCATAAAGTTTGTTCTCTTCTCCACTGAGTACGGATGTTAGGGAACATTCTGAGTCGCCCAAAGGGAGTCAAGTACACTTTTGCCTTTCAAGCGGGAATGTGGGATTTGCCTTGAGATTCTGCAGCGCAAAATTTCCTCATCTCGCATTGAAGAGATAATTTTGTGGTGTTTCTCGAATTGCGGCGTGAAGCTGAGGGTACTTCTCGAAGTGCAACGGGGACCTCAGGAACTCACTCGTGTTACTTCAGGGAATTCAGGTCCCCTTTTCTGCTGGAAGGGGCACTTCCGGCTTACTCTCGAGTCCTTTAATGGGAATAGCGCATCTTCTCGAGTTGAGTTCATGAAGTGTGTTCTCCTCTCCACTGGGGACGGATGTTAGGGAACTTTCTGCGTGGCATAAATTGTGTCAAGTACCCTTTTTCCATTCAAGCGGGAATGTGGGATTTCTCTTGAGATTCTGCCACGGAAAGTTACCTCATCTCGCATTGAGGGGAGAATTTTGTGGTGTTTCTCGAGTTGCGGTGGGAAGCAGGGGGTACTTTTCGAGTCGCGACGGGGACCTGAGGAACTCGCTCGGGTTACTTAGGGAGTCAGGTCCCCTTTTGTGTTGGAAGGGGAACTTCCGGATTACTCTGGAGCTGTTAAATGGGAATATTGCCTCTTCTCGATTTGTGTCCAAAAAGTGTGTTCTCCTCTCCACTGAGGACGGATGTTAGGGAACATTATGAATCGCATAAAGGGAGTCAAGTACACTTTTGCCTTTCAAGCAGGAATGTGGGATTTCTTTTGTGATTGTGCCGTGCAACATTTCCTCATCTCGCATTGGTGGGATAATTTTTTGTTATTTATCGAATTGTGGTGGGAAGCCTGGGGTACTTCTCGAGTTGCGAAGTGGACCTCAGGAACTCACTCGTGTTACTTCAGGGAAGTCAGGTCCCCTTTTGTGCTTGAAGTGAAACTTCCGTATTACTCTGGAGCCCTTTAATGGGAATAGGGCCTCTTCTCGATTTGAGTCCATTAAATGTGATCTCCTCTCCACTGAGGACGGATGTTAGGGAATATTCTGAGTCGCCTAAAGGCAGTCAAGTACCCACTGTCTTTTAAGCGGGAATTTGGGATTTCTCTTGAGATTCTCCAGTGCTAAATTTCCTCATCTCGCATTGAGGGGATGATTTTGTGGCTTTTCTCTAGTTGTGGCGGGAAGCTGGGCGTACTCCTTGAATTGCGACGTGAACCTCAGGAACTCACTCGTGTTATTTCAGGGTAGTCAGTTCCCCTTTTGTGCTTGAAGGGGAACTTCCAGATTACTCTCGAGCCCTTTAATGGGAATAGGGCCTCTTCTCGAGTGGAGTCCATAAAATGTGTTCTCCTCTCCAATGGGGACCGACGTTAGGGAACTTTCTGTGTGGCATAAAGTGTGTCAAGTACCCTTCTGCCTTTCAAGCGGGAATGTGGGATTTCTCTTGAGATTGTGCAGCGCACAATTTCCATATCTCGTAATGAGGGGATAACTTTCTGGTGTTTCTCGAATTCGGCGGGAAGCTGGGGGTACTTCTCGAGTTGTGACGGGGACCTCAGGAACTCACTCGAGCAACTTCAGGGAAGTCTGGTCCACTTTTGTGCTGGAAGGGGAACTTCCGGCTTAATCTCGAGCCCTTTAATGGGAATAGGGCCTCTTTTTGAGTACAAATAGTGTGTTCTCTTCTCCAATGGGGACGGATGTTAGGGAACTTTCTGTATGGTATAGTTTTTCAAGTACCATTTTGCTTTTCAAGCGCGTATGTGGAATTACTCTTGAGATTCTGCAGCGCAAAATTTCCTCATCTCTCATTGAGTGGATAAATTTGTGGTGTTTCTCAAATTTTGGCGGGAAGCTGGGGGTGCTTCTCGAGTTGCGACGGGGACCTCAGGAACTCACTCTTGTTACTTCAGGGAAGTCAGGTCCACTTTTGTGCTGGAAGGGGAACTTCCAGCTTACTCTCGAGCCCTTTAATGTGAATAGGGCCTCTTCTTGAATACAAAAAGTGTGTTCTCTTCACCAATGGGGACGGATGTTAGGGAACTTTCTGAGTGGCATAAAGTGTTTCAAGTACCCTTTTGCCTTTCAAGCGCGAATGTGGGATTTCTCGTGAGATTCTGCAGTGCATATTTTCCTCATCTCGCATAGAGGGGATAATTTTGTGGTGTTTCTCGAGTTGCGGCAGAAAGCAGGTGGTACTTGTCGAGGTACGACGGGGATCTCAGGAACTCGCTCGGGTTCCTTCAGGGAAGTCAAGTCCCCTTTTTTGTTGGAAGCAAAACTTCCGGATTACTCTTGAGCCGTTAAATGGGAATATTGCCTCTTCTCGATTTGAGTCCATAAAGTTTGTTTTCCTCTCCACTGAGTACGGATAGTAGGGAACATTCTGGGTCGCCCAAAGGGAGTCAAGTACCCTTTTGCCTTTCATGCGGGAATGTGGGATTTCTCTTGAGATTCTGCAGCGCAAAATTTCCTCATCTGGCATTGAGGAGATAATTTTTTGGTGTCTCTCGAATTGCGGCGGGAAGCTGGGGGTACTCCTCGAGATGCGACGGGGACCTCAGGAACTCACTCGTGTTACTTCAGGGAATTCAGGTCCCCTTTTCTGCTGGAAGGGGTACTTCCGGATTACTCTCGAGTCCTTAATGGGAATAGGAAATCTTCTCGAGTTGAGTTCATAAACTGTGTTCTCCTCTCCACTGGGGACTGATGTTAGGGAACATTCTGCGTGGCATAAATTGTGTCAAGTACACTTTTCCCTTTCAAGCGCGAATGTGGGATATCTCTTGAGATTCTGCAGCGCAAATTTACATCATCTTGCTTTGAGGGGACAAATTCGTGGTGTTTCTCGAGTTGCGGCGGAAAGCAGGTGGTACTTCTTGAATTGCGACGGGGATCTCAGGAACTCGCTCGGGTTCCTTCAGGGAAGTCAGGTCCCCTTTTATGTTGGAAGGGGAACTTCCGGATTACTCTCGAGCCGTTAAATGGGAATATTGCCTCTTCTCGATTTGAGTCCAAAAAGTGTGTTCTCCTCTCCACTGAGGAAGGATGTTAGGGTGCATTCTGAATCGCATAAAAGGAGTCAAGTAACCTTTTGCCTTTCAAGCGTGAATGTGGGATTTCTCTTGAGATTCTGCCGTGCAACATTTCCTCATCTCGCATTGAGGGGATAATTTTGTGGTGTTTCTCGAATTGTGGCGGGAAGCTGGGGGTACTTCTCGAGTTGCGACGTGGACCTCAGGAACTCACTGGTGTTACTTCAGCGAAATCAGGTCCCCTATTGTGCTTGAAGGTGAACATCCGTATTACTCTGGAGCCCTTTAATGGAAATAGGGTCTCTTCTCGATTTGAGTCCATTAAATGTGTTCTCCTCACCACTGAGGACGAATGTTAAGGAACATTCTGAGTCGCCTAAAGGCAGTCAAGTACCCATTGTCTTTTAAGCGGGAATGTGGGATTTCTCTTGAGATTCTGCACTGCAAATTTACCTCATCTCGCAGTGAAGGGATAATTTTGTGTTGTTTCTCGAAATGTGGCGGGAAGCTTGGGGTACTCCTCGAGTTGCGATGAGGACCTCAGGAACTCACTCGTGTTGCTTCAGGGAAGTCAGGTCTCCTTTTGTGCTGGGAGGGGAACTTCCAGATTATTCTCGAGCCCTTTATTGGGAATAGGGCCTCTTCGAGTTGAGTCCTAAAATGTGTGTTCTCCTCTCAATGGGGACGGATGTTAGGGAGCATTATGAGTGGCATAAAGTGTGTCAAGTACCCTTTTCCCTCTCAAGCGTGAATGTGGGATTTCTCTTGAGATTCTGCAGCGCAAATTTACATCATCTTGCTTTGAGGGGACAAATTCGTGGTGTTTCTCGAGTTGCGGCGGAAAGCAGGTGGTACTTCTTGAATTGCGACGGGGATCTCAGGAACTCGTTCGAGTTCCTTCAGGGAAGTCAATACCCCTTTTATGTTGGAAGGGGAACTTCCGGATTACTCTCGATCCGTTAAATGGGAATATTGCCTCTTCTCGATTTGAGTCCAAAAAGTGTGTTCTCCTCTCCACTGAGGAAGGATGTTAGGGAGCATTCTGAATCGCATAAAGGGAGTCAAGTACCCTTTTGCCTTTCAAGCGTGAATGTGGGATTTCTCTTGAGATTCTGCCGCGCAACATTTCCTCATCTCGCATTGAGGGGATAATTTTGTGGTGTTTCTCGAATTGTGGCGGGAAGCTGGGTGTACTTCTCGAGTTGCGACGTGGACCTCAGGAACTCACTGGTGTTACTTCAGGGAAGTCAGGTCCCCTATTGTGCTTGAAGGTGAACTTCCGAATTACTCTGGAGCCCTTTAATGGGAAAGGGGTTTCTTCTCAATTTGAGTCCATTAAATGTGTTCTCCTCTCCACTGAAGACGAATGTTAAGGAACATTCTGAGTCCCCTAAAGGCAATCAAATATCCATTGCCTTTTAAGCGGGAATGTGGGATTTCTCTTGAGATTCTGCAGTGCAAAATTTCCTCATCTCGCATTGAGGGAATGATTTTGTGGCGTTTCTCTAATTGTGGCGGGAAGCTGGGGGTACTTCTGCAATTGTGACGTGGACCTCAGAAACTCACTCATGTTACTTCCGGGAAGTCAGTTCCCGTTTTGTGCTTGAAGGGCAACTTCCAGATTTTTCTCGAGTCCTTTAATGGGAATAGGGCCTCTTCTCCAGTTGGGTCCATACAATGTGTTCTCCTCTGCAATGGGGACCGACGTTAGGGAAATTTCTGTGTGGCATAACGTGTGTCAAGTACCCTTTTGCCTTTCATGTGGGAATGTGGGATTTCTCTTGAGATACTGCAGCAGAAAATTTCCTCATCTCGCATTGAGGGGATATTTTTGTGGTATTTCTCAAATTGCGGCGGGAAGCTGGGGTACTTCTCGAGCTGTGACGGGGACCTCAGGAACTCACTCATGTTACTTCAGGGAAGTCAGGTCCCCTTTGTGCTGGAAGAGGAACTTCCAGCTTACTCTCGAGCCCTTTAATGGGAATAGGGCCTCTTCTTTAGTAGAAAAATTGTGTTCTCTTCTCCAAAGGTGACGGATATTAGGGAACTTTCTGTGTGGTATAAAGTGTTTCAAGTACCCTTTTCCCTTTCAAGCGGGAACGTGGGATTTCTCTTGAGATTCTGTAGCGCAAAATTTCCTCATCTCGCATTGAGGGGATAATTTTGTGGTGTTTCTCAAATTGTGGCAGGAAGCTGGGTGTACTTCTCGAGTTGCGACGGGGACCACAGGAACTCACTCTTGTTACTTCAGGGAAGTCTGGTCCACTTTTTTTGCTGGAATTGGAACTTCTAGCTTACTCTCGAGCCCTTTAATGGGAATTGAGCCTCTTCTTGAGTACAAAAAGTGTGTTCTCTTCACCAATGGGGACGGATGTTAGGAACTTTCTGAATGGCATTAAATGTCTCAAGTACCCTTTTGCCTTTCAAGCGCAAATGTGGGATTTCTCTTGAGATTCTGCATTGCAAATTTACCTCATCTCGCATTGAGGGGATAATTGTGTGGTGTTTCTCAAGTTGGGGTGGATAGCTAGTTGCACTTCTCCAGGTACGATGGGATGTCAGCAACTTGCTTGGGTTCCTTCTGGGAAGTCAAGTCCCCTTTTTTGTTGGAAGCGAAACTTCCGGATTACTCTTGAGCCGTTAAATGGGAATATTGCCTCTTCTCGATTTGAGTCCGTAAAGTTTGTTCTCTTCTCCACTGAGTACGGATGTTAGGGAACATTCTGAGTCGCCCAAAGGGAGTCAAGTACACTTTTGCCTTTCAAGCGGGAATGTGGGATTTGCCTTGACATTCTGCAGCGCAAAATTTCCTCATCTGGCATTGAGGAGATAATTTTGTGGTGTTTCTCGAATTGCGGCGAGAAGCTGAGGGTACTTCTCGAAGTGCAACGGGGACCTCAGGAACTCACTCGTGTTACTTCAGGGAATTCAGGTCCCCTTTTCTGCTGGAAGGGGAACTTCCGGCTTACTCTCGAGTCCTTTAATGGGAATAGGAGATCTTCTCGAGTTGAGTTCATGAAGTGTGTTCTCCTCTCCACTGGGGACGGATGTTAGGGAATATTCTGAATCGCATAAAGGGAGTCAAGTACACTTTTGCCTTTCAAGCAGGAATGTGGGATTTCTCTTGTGATTGTGCCGTTCAACATTTCCTCATCTCGCATTGGTGGGATAATTTTGTGGTATTTATCGAATTGTGGTGGGAAGCCTGGGGTACTTCTCGAGTTGCTACGTGGACCTCAGGAACTCACTCGTGTTACTTCAGGGAAGTCAGGTCCCCTTTTGTGCTTGAAGTGAAACTTCCGTATTACTCTGGAGCCCTTTAATGGGAATTGGGCCTCTTCTCGATTTGAGTCCATTAAATGTGATCTCCTCTCCACTGAGGACGGATGTTAGGGAATATTCTGAGTCGCCTAAAGGCAGTCAAGTACCCACTGTCTTTTAAGCGGGAATGTGGGATTTCTCTTGAGAATCTCCAGTGCTAAATTTCCTCATCTCGCACTGAGGGGATGATTTTGTGGCTTTTCTCTAGTTGTGGCGGGAAGCTGGGCGTACTTCTTGAATTGCGACGTGAACCTCAGGAACTCACTCGTGTTATTTCAGGGTAGTCAGCTCCCCTTTTGTGCTTGAAGGGGAACTTCCAGATTACTCTCGAGCCCTTTAATGGGAATAGGGCCTCTTCTCGAGTGGAGTCCATAAAATGTGTTCTCCTCTCCAATGGGGACCGACGTTAGGGAACTTTCTGTGTGGCATAAAGTGTGTCAAGTACCCTTTTGCCTTTCAAGCGGGAATGTGGGATTTCTCTTGAGATTCTGCAGCGCAAAATTTCCATATCTCGTAATGAGGGGATAACTTTCTGGTGTTTCTCGAATTCGGCGGGAAGCTGGGGGTACTTCTCGAGTTGTGACGGGGACCTCAGGAACTCACTCGAGCAACTTCAGGGAAGTCAGGTCCACTTTTGTGCTGGAAGGGGAACTTCCGGCTTAATCTCGAGCCCTTTAATGGGAATAGGGCCTCTTCTTGAGTACAAATATGTGTTCTCTTCTCCAATGGGGACGGATGTTAGGGAACTTTCTGTATGGTATAAAGTTTTTCAAGTACCCTTTTGCCTTTCAAGCGGGTATGTGGAATTTCTCTGGAGATTCTGCAGCGCAAAATTTCCTCATCTCTCATTGAGTGGATAAATTTGTGGTGTTTCTCAAATTTTGGCGGGAAGCTGGGGGTGCTTCTCGAGTTGCGACGGGGACCTCAGGAACTCACTCTTGTTACTTCAGGGAAGTCAGGTCCACTTTTGTGCTGGAAGGGGAACTTCCAGCTTACTCTCGAGCCCTTTAATGTGAATAGGGCCTCTTCTTGAATACAAAAAGTGTGTTCTCTTCACCAATGGGGACGGATGTTAGGGAACTTTCTGAGTGGCATAAAGTGTTTCAAGTACCCTTTTGCCTTTCAAGCGCGAATGTGGGATTTCTCGTGAGATTCTGCAGTGCATATTTTCCTCATCTCGCATAGAGGGGATAATTTTGTGGTGTTTCTCGAGTTGCGGCAGAAAGCAGGTGGTACTTGTCTAGGTACGACGGGGATCTCAGGAACTCGCTCGGGTTCCTTCAGGGAAGTCAAGTCCCCTTTTTTGTTGGAAGCGGAACTTCCGGATTACTCTTGAGCCGTTAAAAGGGAATATTGCCTCTTCTCGATTTGAGTCCATAAAGTTTGTTTTCCTCTCCACTGAGTACAGATAGTAGGGAACATTCTGAGTCGCCCAAAGGGAGTCAAGTACCCTTTTGCCTTTCATGCGGGAATGTGGGATTTCTCTTGAGATTCTGTATCACAAAATTTCCTCATCTGGCATTGAGGAGATAATTTTTTGGTGTCTCTCGAATTGCGGTGGGAAGCTGGGGGTACTCCTCGAGATGCGACGTGGACCTCAGAAACTCACTCGTGTTACTTCCTGGAAGTCAGGTCCCCTTTTGTGCTTGAGGGGGAACTTCTGGATTACTCTCGAGCCCTTTAATGGGAATAGGCCCTCTTCTCCAGTGGAGTCCATAAAATGTGTTCTCCTCTGCAATGGGGACCGACGTTAGGGAAATTTCTGTGTGGCATAACGTGTGTTAAGTACCCTTTTGCCTTTCAAGTGGGAATGTGGGATTTCTCTTGAAATTCTGCAGCACAAAATTTCCTCATCTCGCATTGAGGGGATATTTTTGTGGTGTTTCTCCAATTGCGGCGGGAAGCTGGGGGTATTTCTCGAGTTGCGATGGGGACCTCAGGAACTCACTCTTGTTACTTCAGGGAAGTCAGGTCCACTTTTGTGCTGGAGGGGAACTTCCGGCTTACTCTCGAGCCCTTTAATGGGTTAGGGCGTCTTCTTGAGTACAAATAGTGTGTTCTCTTCACCAATAGGGACGGATGTTAGGGAACTTGCTGAGTGGCATAACGTGTGTTACAAGTACCCTTTTGCCATTCAAGCGTGAATGTGGGATTTCTCTTGAGATTCTGCAATGCAAATTTACGTCATCTCGCATTGAGGGGATAATTTTGTGGTGTTTCTCAAGTTGCGGAGGAAAGCATGGGGTACTTTTCGAGTTGCCAGGGGACCGCAGGAAATCGCTTGGGTTGCTTCAGGGAAGTCTAGTCCCCTTTTGTGTTGGAAGGGGAACTTCCGGATTACTTTCGAGCCCTTTAATGGGAATAGGGCTTCTTCTTGAGTACATAAAGTGTGTTCCCATCTCCAATGGAGACGGATGTTAGGGAGCATTTTGAGTGGCATAAAGTGTGTCAAGTACCCTTTTCCCTTTCAAGCGCGAATGCGGGATTTCTCTTGAGATTCTGCAGCACAAATTTACCTCATCTCTCTTTGAGGGGATAATTTTGTGGTGTTTCTCGAGTTGCGGCGGAAAGCATGGTACTTCTCGAGTTACGACGGGGATCTCAGCAACTTGCTCGGGTTCCTTCTGGGAAGTCAAGTCCACTTTTTTTTTGGAAGGAGAACTTCCGGATTACTCTTGAACCGTTAAATGGGAATATTGCCTCTTCTGGATTAGAGTCCATAAAGATTGTTCTCCTCTCCAATGAGTACGGATGGTAGGGAACATTCTGAGTCGCCAAAAGGGAGTCAAGTACCCTTTTACCTTTCAACCGGAAATGAGGGATTTGTCTTGAGATTCTGCAGCACAAAATTTCCTCATCTCGCGTTGAGGAGATAATTTGGGCTGTTTCTCGAATTGCGGCGGGAAGCTGGGGTTACTTCTCGAGTTGCGACGGGGACCTCAGGAACTCACTCGTGTTACTTCAGGGAATTCAGGTCCCCTTTCTGCTGGAAGGGACACTTCCGGCTAACTCTCGAGTCCTTTAATGGGAATAGGGCATCTTCTCGAGTTGAGTAAACTGTGTTCTCCTCTCCACTGGGGACGGAGGTTAGGAAACTTTCTGCATGGCATAAATTGTGTCAAGTACCCTTTTTCCATTCAAGTGGGAATGTGGGATTTCTCTTGAGATTCTGCCGCGGAAAATTACCTCATCTCGCATCGAGGGGCGAATTTTGTGGTGTTTCTCGAGTGGCGGCGGGAAGCACGGGGTACTTTTCGAGTTGCGACGGGGACCTCAGGAACTCGCTCGGGTTGCTTAGGGAAGTCAGGTCCCCTTTTGTGCTGGAAGGGGAACTTCCGGAATTCTCTCGAGCCGATAAATGGGAATATTGCCTCTTCTCGATTTGTGTCCCAAAAGTGTGTTTTCCTCTCCACTGAGGACGGATGTTAGGGAATATTCTGATTCGCCTAAAGGCAGTCAACTACCCATTGCCTTTTAAGCGGGAATGTGGGATTTCTCTTGAGATTCTGCAGTGCAAAATTTCCGCATCTCGAATTGAGGGGATAATTTTGTGGTGTTTCTCGAAATGTGGCGGAAAGCTTGGGGTATTTCTCGAGTTGCGATGAGGACCTCAGGAACTCACTCGAGTTGCTTCAGGGAAGTCAGGCCCCCTTTTGTGCCTGAAGGTGAACTTCCGTATTACTCTGGAGCCCTTTATTGGGAATAGGTTCTCTTCTCGATTTGAGTCCATTAAATGTGTTCTCCTCTCCACTGAGGATGAATGTTAAGAAACATTCTGAGTCGCCTAAAGGCAGTCAAGTACCCATTGTCTTTTAAGCGGGAATGTGGGATTTCTCTTGAGATTCTGCACTGCAAATTTACCTCATCTCGCAGTGAGGGAATAATTTTGTGTTGTTTCTCGAAATGTGGCGGGAAACATGGGGTACTTCTCGAGTTGCGATGAGGACATCAGGATCTCACTCGAGTTGCTTCAGGGAAGTCAGGTCCCCTTTTGTGCTGGGAGGGAAACTTCCGGATTACTCTCAAGCCCTTTAGTGGGAATAGGGCCTCTTCTCGAGTTGAGTCCTAAAATGTGTGTTCTCCTCTCAATGGGGACGGATGTTACGGAGCATTTTGAGTGGCATAAAGTGTGTCAAGTACCCTTTTCCCTTTCAAGCGCGAATGTGGGATTTCTCTTGAGATTCTGCAGCGCAAATTTACATCATCTTGCTTTGAGGGGACAAATTCGTGGTGTTTCTCGAGTTGCGGCGGAAAGCAGGTGGTACTTCTTGAATTGCGATGGGGATCTCAGGAACTCGCTCGAGTTCCTTCAGGGAAGTCAATTCCCCTTTTATGTTGGAAAGGGAACTTCCGGATTACTCTCGAATCGTTAAATGGGATTATTGCCTCTTCTCGATTTGAGTCCAAAAATTGTGTTCTCCTCTCCACTGAGGAAGGATGTTAGGGAGCATTCTGAATCGCATAAAGGGAGTCAAGTACCCTTTTGCCTTTCAAGCGTGAATGTGGGATTTCTCTTGAGATTCTGCCGCGCAACATTTCCTCATCTCGCATTGAGGGGATAATTTTGTGGTGTTTCTCGAATTGTGGCGGGAAGCTGAGGGTACTTCTCGAGTTGCGACGTGGACCTCAGGAACTCATTCGTGTTACTTCAGGGAAGTCAGGTCCCCTATTGTGCTTGAAGGTGAACTTCCGTATTACTCTGGAGCCCTTTAATGGGAATAGGTTCTCTTCTCACTTTGAGCCCAATAAATGTGTTCTCCTCTCCACTGAGGACGAATGTTAAGGAACATTCTGAGTCGCCTAAAGGCAGTCAAGTACCCATTGTCTTTTAAGCGGGAATGTGGGATTTCTCTTGAGATTCTGCACTGCAAATTTACCTCATCTCGAAGTGAGGGGATAATTTTGTGTTGTTTCTCGAAATGTGGCGGGAAGCTTGGGGTACTTCTCGAGTTGCGAGGAGGACCTCAGGAACTCACTCGAATTGCTTCAGGGAAGTCAGGTCCCCTTTTGTGCTGGGAGGGGAACTTCCGGATTACTCTCGAGCCCTTTAGTGGGAATAGGGCCTCTTCTCGAGTTGAGTCCTAAAATGTGTGTTCTCCTCTCAATGGGGACGGATGTTAGGGAGCATTATGAGTGGCATAAAGTGTGTCAAGTACCCTTTTCCCTTTCAAGCGCGAATGTGGGAATTCTCTTGAGATTCTGCAGCGCAAATTTACATCATCTTGCTTTGAGGGGACAAATTCGTGGTGTTTCTCGAGTTGCGGCGGAAAGCAGGTGGTACTTCTTGAATTGCGACGGGGATCTCAGGAACTCGCTCGAGTTCCTTCAGGGAAGTCAATACCCCTTTTATGTTGGAAGGGGAACTCCCGGATTACTCTCGAGCCGTTAAATGGGAATATTGCCTCTTCTCGATTTGAGTCCAAAAATTGTGTTCTCCTCTCCACTGAGGAAGGATGTTAGGGAGCATTCTGAATCGCATAAAGGGAGTCAAGTACCCTTTTGCCTTTCAAGCGTGAATGTGGGATTTCTCTTGAGATTCTGCCACGCAACATTTCCTCATCTCGCATTTAGGGGATAATTTTGTGGTGTTTCTCGAATTGTGGCGGGAAGCTGGGTGTACTTCTCGAGTTGCGACGTGGACCTCAGGAACTCACTTGTGTTACTTTAGGGAAGTCAGGTCCCCTATTGTGCTTGAAGGTGAACTTCCGTATTACTCTGGAGCCCTTTAATGGGAATAGGGTCTCTTCTCGATTTGAGTCCATTAAATGTGTTCTCCTCTCCACTGAAGACGAATGTTAAGGAACATTCTGAGTCACCTAAAGGCAATCAAATACCCATTGCCTTTTAAGCAGGAATGTGGGATTTCTCTTGAGATTCTGCAGTGCAAAATTTCCTCATCTCGCATTGAGGGAATGATTTTGTGGCGTTTCTCTAATTGTGGCGGGAAGCTGGGGGTACTTCTCGAATTGCGACGTGGACCTCAGAAACTCACTCGTGTTACTTCCGGGAAGTCAGGTCCCCTTTTTTGCTTGAAGGGCAACTTCCGGATTATTCTCGAGCCCTTTAGTGGGAATAGGGCCTCTTCTCCTGTGGCGTCCATACAATGTGTTCTCCTCTGCAATGGGGACCGACGTTTTGGAAATTTCTGTGTGACATAGCGTTTGTCAAGTACCCTTTTGCCTTTCAAGTGGGAATGTGGGATTTCTCTTGAGATTCTGCAGCACAAAATTTCCTCATCTCGCACTGAGGGGATATTTTTGTGGTATTTCTCAGATTGCGGCGGGAAGCTGGGGTACTTCTCGAGCTGTGACGGGGACCTCAGGAACTCACTCAAGTTACTTCAGGGAAGTCAGGTCCCCTTTGTGCTGGAAGAGGAACTTCCAGCTTACTCTCGAGCCCTTTAATGGGAATAGGGCCTCTTCTTTAGTACAAAAATTGTGTTGTCTTCTCCAATGCTGACGGATTTTAGGGAACTTTCTGGGTGGCATAAAGTGTTTCAAGTACCCTTTTGCGTTTCAAGCGGGAACGTGGTATTTCTCTTGAGATTCTGTAGCGCAAAATTTCCTCATCTCGCATTGAGGGGATAATTTTGTTGTGTTTCTCAAATTGTGGCAGTAAGCTGGGGGTACTTCTCGAGTTGCGACGGGGACCTCAGGAACTCACTCTTGTTACTTCAGGGAAGTCTGGTCCACTTTTTTTGCTGGAATTGGAACTTCTGTCTTACTCTCGAGCCCTTTAATGGGAATAGAGCCTCTTCTTGAGTACAAAAAGTGTGTTCTCTTCACCAATGGGGACGAATGTTAGGAACTTTCTGAGTGGCATTAAGTGTGTCACGTACCCTTTTGCCTTTCAAGCGCAAATGTGGGATTTCTCTTGAGATTCTGCATTGCAAATTTACCTCATCTCGCATTGAGGGGATAATTTTGTGGTGTTTCTCGAGTTGGGGTGGATAGCAGGTTGCACTTCTCGAGGTACGACGGGATGTCAGCAACTTGCTCGGGTTCCTTCTGGGAAGTCAAGTCCCCTTTTTTGTTGGAAGGGGAACTTCCGGATTACTCTCCAGCCGTTAAATGGGAATATTGCCTCTTCTCGATTTGAGTCCGTAAAATTTGTTCTATTCTCTACTGAGTACGGATGTTAAGGAACATTCTGAGTCGCCAAAAGGGAGTCAAGTACACTTTTGCCTTTCAAGCGGGAATGTGGGATTTGCCTTGACATTCTGCAGCGCAAAATTTCCTCATCTGGCATTGAGGAGATAATTTTGTGGTGTTTCTCGAATTGCGGCGTGAAGCTGAGGGTACTTTTCGAAGTGCAACGGGGACCTCAGGAACTCACTCGTGTTACTTCAGGGAATTCAGGTCCCCTTTTCTGCTGGATGGGGCACTTCCGGCTTACTCTCGAGTCCTTTAATGGGAATAGCGCATCTTCTCGAGTTGAGTTCATGAAGTGTGTTCTCCTCTCCACTGGGGACGGATGTTAGGGAATTTTCTGCGTGGCATAAATTGTGTCAAGTACCCTTTTTCCATTCAAGCGGGGGGATTTCTCTTGAGATTCTGCAGTGCAAATTTACATCATCATGCTTTGAGGGGACAAATTCGTGGTGTTTCTCGAGTTGCGGCGGGAAGCAGGGGGTACTTTTCGAGTCGCGACGGGGACCTGAGGAACTCGCTCGGGTTACTTAGGGAGTCAGGTCCCCTTTTGTGTTGGAAGGGGAACTTCCGGATTACTCTGGAGCCGTTAAATGGGAATATTGCCTCTTCTCGATTTGTGTCCAAAAAGTGTGTTCTCCTCTCCACTGAGGACGGATGTTAGGGAACATTCTGAATCGCATAAAGGGAGTCAAGTACACTTTTGCCTTTCAAGCAAGAATGTGGGATTTCTCTTGTGATTGTGCCGTTCAACATTTCCTCATCTCGCAATGGTGGGATAATTTTGTGGTATTTATCGAATTGTGGTGGGAAGCCTGGGGTACTTCTCGAGTTGCGACGTGGACCTCAGGAACTCACTCGTGTTACTTCAGGGAAGTCAGGTCCCCTTTTGTGCTTGAAGTGAAACTTCCGTATTACTCTGGAGCCCTTTAATGGGAATAGGGCCTCTTCTCGATTTGAGTCCATTAAGTGTGATCTCCTCTCCACTGAGGACGGATGTTAGGGAATATTCTGAGTCGCCTAAAGGCAGTCAAGTACCCACTGTCTTTTAAGCGGGAATGTGGGATTTCTCTTGAGATTCTCCAGTGCTAAATTTCCTCATCTCGCATTGAGGGGATGATTTTGTGGCTTTTCTCTAGTTGTGGCGGGAAGCTCGGGGTACTTCTTGAATTGCGACGTGAACCTCAGGAACTCACTCGTGTTATTTCAGGGTAGTCAGTTCCCCTTTTGTGCTTGAAGGGGAACTTCCGGATTACTCTCGAGCCCTTTAATGGGAATAGGGCCTCTTCTCGAGTGGAGTCCATAAAATGTGTTCTCCTCTCCAATGGGGACCGACGTTAGGGAACTTTCTGTGTGGCATAAAGTGTGTCAAGTACCCTTTTGCCTTTCAAGCGGGAATGTGGGATTTCTCTTGAGATTCTGCAGCGCAAAATTTCCATATCTCATAATGAGGGGATAACTTTCTGGTGTTTCTCGAATTCGGCGGGAAGCTGGGGGTACTTCTCGAGTTGTGACGGGGACCTCAGGAACTCACTCGAGCAACTTCAGGGAAGTCAGGTCCACTTTTGTGCTGGAAGGGGAACTTCCGGCTTAATCTCGAGCCCTTTAATGGGAATAGGGCCTCTTCTTGAGTACAAATAGTGTGTTCTCTTCTCCAATGGGGACGGATGTTAGGGAACTTTCTGTATGGTATAAAGTTTTTCAAGTACCCTTTTGCCTTTCAAGCGGGTATGTGGAATTTCTCTGGAGATTCTGCAGCGCAAAATTTCCTCATCTCTCATTGAGTGGATAAATTTGTGGTGTTTCTCAAATTTTGGCGGGAAGCTGGGGGTGCTTCTCGAGTTGCGACGGGGACCTCAGGAACTCACTCTTGTTACTTCAGGGAAGTCAGGTCCACTTTTGTGCTGGAAGGGGAACTTCCAGCTTACTCTCGAGCCCTTTAATGTGAATAGAGCCTCTTCTTGAATACAAAAAGTGTGTTCTCTTCACCAATGGGGACGGATGTTAGGGAACTTTCTGAGTGGCATAAAGTGTTTCAAGTACCCTTTTGCCTTTCAAGCGTGAATGTGGGATTTCTCGTGAGATTCTGCAGTGCATATTTTCCTCATCTCGCATTGAGGGGATAACTTTGTGGTGTTTCTCGAGTTGCGGCAGAAAGCAGGTGGTACTTGTCGAGGTACGACAGGGATCTCAGGAACTCGCTCGGGTTCCTTCAGGGAAGTCAAGTCCCCTTTTTTGTTGGAAGCGGAACTTCCGCATTACTCTTGAGCCGTTAAATGGGAATATTGCCTCTTCTCGATTTGAGTCCATAAAGTTTGTTTTCCTCTCCACTGAGTACGGATAATAGGGAACATTCTGAGTCGCCCAAAGGGAGTCAAGTACCCTTTTGCCTTTCATGCGGTAATGTGGGATATCTCTTGAGATTCTGCAGGGCAAAATTTCCTCATCTGGCATTGAGGAGATAATTTTTTGGTGTCTCTCGAATTGCGGCGGGAAGCTGAGTGTACTACTCGAGATGCGACGGGGACCTCAGGAACTCACTCGTGTTACTTCAGGGTATTCAGGTCCCCTTTTCTGCTGGAAGGGGTACTTCTGGCTTACTCTCGAGTCCTTAATGGGAATAGGGAATCTTCTCGAGTTGAGTTCATAAACTGTGTTCTCCTCTCCACTGTGGACTGATGTTAGGGAACTTTCTGCGTGGCATAAATTCTGTCAAGTACCCTTTTTCCATTCAAGCGTGAATGTTGGATTTCTCTTGAGATTCTGCCGCGCAAAATTACCTCATCTCGCATAGAGGGGAGAATTTTGTGGTGTTTCTCGAGTTGCGGCGGGAAACAGGGGGTACTTTTTGAGTTGCGACGGGGACCTCAGGAACTCACTCGAGTTGCTTAGTGAAGTCAGGTCCCCTTTTGTGTTGGAAGGGGAACTTCCGGATTACTCTCGATCCGTTAAATGGGAATATTGCCTCTTCTCGATTTGAGTCCATAAAGTGTGTTCTCCTCTCCACTGAGGACGGATGTTAGGGACCATTCTGAGTGGCCTAAAGGGATTCAAGTACCCCTCTGCCTTTCAAGCGGGAATGTGGGATTTCTCTTCTGATTGTGCCGTGCAACATTTCCTCATCTCGCTTTGGTGGGATAATTTTGTGGTATTTATCGAATTGTGGCGGGAAGCTTTGGGTACTTCTCGAATTGCCACTTGGACCTCAGGAACTCACTCGTGTTACTTCAGGGAAGTCAGGTCCCCTTTTGTGCTTGAAGTGGAACTTCCGGATTACTCTGGAGCCCTTTAATGGAATAAAGCCTCTTCTCGATTTGAGTTCATAAAATGTGTTCTCCTCTCCACTGAGGACGGATATTAGGGATCATTCTGAGTTGCCTAAAGGCAGGCAAGTACCCATTGCCTTTTAAGCGGGAATATGGGATTTTTCTTGAGATTCTGCAGTGCAAAATTTCCTCATCTCGCATTGAGTGGATAATTTTTCCGTGTTTCTCCAGTTGCGGCGTGAAGCAGGGGGTACTTCTTGAGTTGCGACTGGGACCTCAGGAACTCTCTCAGGTTGTTTCAGGGAAGTCAGGTCCCCTTTTTTGTTGGAAGGAGAATTTCGGGATTACTCTCGAGCCGTTAAATGGGAATAGGTCCTCTTCTCGAGTTAAGTCCATAAAGTGTGTTCTCCTCTCCAATGGGGACGACTGTGTGAGGGATTTTTCTGAGTCTCACCCGACGGTGCAGACGTGAGAGAAGCCTTCCCTGCCTGTGCAGACGCGAGAGACCCCGGCCCATCCCGTGCAGTCGGGAGAAACCCGGCCCCACCCACGCAGACGCCAGAGTCGCCGGCCCCGCCCGCACAGACATGAGAGTCCGGGCCTCTCCCGCGAAGACGCGAGAGACCCAGGCCCCGCCCGCGCAGTCGCGAGAGAAGCCGGACTCACCCGCGCAGACCCGAGAGAACCCAGCCTTGCCCGTGCAGACCCGAGAGACACCGGCCGCCCCCGAGCAGACGGGAGAATCGCTGGCCCCACCCGCTCAGACGCAAGAGATGCTGGCCTTGTCGCAACCGACCATGCAAAGATGCTCGGGCATGAGGAGTTACGCCACGCCTGAGGCCAGAGCAGGCGGCCAAGAGGAGGTACCCCATGTCCAATAGGCGGTGGCTGTGCGAGGGAGGGCCGACAGGAGCTACTCACGTTCAAGGTCAGGAGGGGCAGCCTTGTGGACATACTGCTCATCCAAGGTAAGGTGCAGCAGCTGCGCTTTCTTGGAGCAGCTGTGAAGAGATATCCCACACCCAAGGTAAGAGAAACTCAAAGAAGATGGTAGGTATCGCGAGGGGGCATCAGAGGGCAAAAACACTGAAATCATAACCACAGGAATCTAGTCGATCTGATCACATGGACCACAGCCGAATGTGGTCCACTGGAGAAGGGAATGGCAAACCACTTCAGTATACTTGCCTTGAGAACCCCATGAACAGTATCAAAGGGAAAAATGATAGGATACTGAAAGACGAATTCCCCAGGTCGGTAGGTGCCCAGTATCCTACTGGAGATCAGTGGAGAAATAACTCTAGAAGGAATGAAGGGATGGAGCAAAAGCAAAACCAGTACCCAGTTGTGGATGTGACTGGTGATAGAAGTAAGGTCCGGTGCTGTAAAGAGCAATATTGCATAGGAACCTGGAATGTTAGTTCCATGAACCAAGGCAAATTGGAAGTAGTCAAACAGGAGATGGCAAGAGTGAACATAGACATTCTAGGAATCAGTGTCTTCCCCTTCTCCTCCCGCCCCCAACCGTTCCTAGCATCAGAATCTTTTCCAGTGAGTCAACTCGCCTGACGTGGCCAAAGTATTGCAGTTGCAGCTTTAGCATCAGTCCTTCCAATGAACACCCAGGATTGATCTCCCTTAGAATGGACTGGTTGGATCTCCTTGCATTACAAGGGACTCTCAAGAGTTTTCTCCAACACCACAGTTCAAAAGTGTCAATTCTTCGGCAATCAGCTTTCTTCACAGTCCAACTCTCACATCCATACATGACCACGGGAAAAACCATAGCCTTGACTAGACGGACCTTTGTTGGCAAAGTGATGTTTCTGCTTTTTAATATACTATCAAGGTTGGTCGTAACTTTCCTTCCTAAGAATAAGCGCCTTTTAATTTCATGGCTTCAATCAGAATCTGCAGTGATTTTGGAGCCCCAAAAAATAAAGTCTCACACTGTTTCCACTGTTTCCCATCTATTTCAGTGAAGTAATGGGACCAGATGCCATGATCTTTGTTTTCTGAATGTTGAGCTTCAAGCCAACCTTTTCACTCTCCTCTTTCACTTTCATCAAGAGGCTTTTGAGTTCCTCTTCACTTTCTGCCCTAAGGGTGGTGTCATCTCCATATCTGAGGTTATTGATATTTCTCCCAGCAATCTTGATTCCAGCTTGTGCTTCTTCCAGCCCAGCATTTCTCATGATGTACTCTGCATATAAGTTAAATAAGCAAGGTGACAATATACAGCCTTGACGTAATCCTTTTCCTATTTGGAACCAGTCTGTTGTTCCATGTACAGTTCTGAGTGTTGCTTCCTGACCTGCATACAGGTTTCTCAAGAGGCAGCTCAGGTGGTCTGGGATTCCCATCTCTTTCAGAATATTCTACAGTTTATTGTGATCCACACAGTCAAAGGCTTTGGCATAGTCAATGAGGCAGAAAGGGATGTTTTTCTGGAACTCTCTTGCTTTCTCCATGATCCAGGGGATGTTGGCAATTTGATCTCTGGTGCCTCTGCCTTTTCTAAAACCTGCTTGAACATCTGGGAGTTCACGGAGCACATATTGCTGAAGCCTGGCTTGGAGAATTTTGAGCAAGACTGTATTAGCGTGTGAGATGAGTGCAATTGTGCGGAAGTTTGAGCATTCTTTGGCATTGCCTTTCTTTGGGATTGGAATGAAGACTGACCTGTGGCCACTGCTGAGTTTTCCAAATTTGTTGGCATATTGAGTGCAGCACTTTCACAGCATCATCTTTCGAGATTTGAAATAGCTTAACTGGAATTCCATCACCTCCACCAGCTTTGTTCGTAGTGATGCTTTCTACGGCCCACTTGACTTCACATTCCAAGATGTCTGGCTCTAGGTCAGTGATCACATTTTCGTGACTATCCTGGTCGTGAAGATCTTTTTTGTAGAGTTCTTCTGTGTATTCTTGCCACTTCTTCTTAATATCTTCTGCTTCTGTTAGGTCCCTACCATTTCTGTCCTTTATCGAGCCCATCTTTGCATGAAATGTTCCCTTGGAATCTCTAATGTTCATGAAGAGATCTCTTGTTTTCCCTATTCTGTTGTTTTCGTCTATTTCTTTGCAAAGATCACTGAGGAAGGCTTTCTTATCACTCCTTGCTATTCTTTGGAACTTTGCATTCAGATGCTTATATCTTTCCTTTTCTCCTCTGCTTTTCGCTTCTCATCTTTTCACAGCTATTTGTAAGTTCACCTCAGACAGCCATTTTGCTTTTTTTGCATTTATTTTCCATGGGGATAGTCTTAGTCCCTGTCTCCTGTACAATGTCACGAACCTCCATCCAGAGGTCATCAGGCAATCTATCTATCAGATCTAGTCCCTTAAATCTATTTCTCACTTCCACTGTATAATCATAAGGGATTTGATTTAGGTCATATCTGAATGGTCTAGGGGTTTTCCCTACTTTCTTCAATTTAAGTCTGAATTTGGCAATAAGGAGTTCATGATCTGAGCCACAGTCAGCTCCTGGTCTTGTTTTTGCTAAATGTATACAGCTTCTCTGTCTTTGGCTGCAAAGAATATAATCAATCTGATTTTGGTTTGACCATCTTGTGATGTCCACGTGTAGAGTCCGTGCTCCAAGGCCAAATTTGCCTGTTACTCCAGGTGTTTCTTGACTTCCTACTTTTGCATTCCAGTCCCCTATAATGAAAAGGACATCTTTTTTGGGTGTTAGTTCTAAAAGATCTTGTAGGTCTTCATAGAACCGATTAACTTCGGCTTCTTCAGCGTTACTGGTTGGGGCATAGTCTTGTACTTCTCTAATATTGAATGGTTTGCCTTGGAAACGAACAGAAATCATTCTGTAGTTTTTAAGATTGCATCCAAGGACTGCATTTCGGACTCTTTTGTTGACCATGATGGCTACTGCATTTCTTCTAAGGGATTCCTGCCCACAGTAGTAGATATAATGGTCATCCAAGTTAAATTCACCCATTCCAGTCCATTTTAATTCACTGATTCCTAGAATGTCGACATTCACTCTTGCCATCTCCTGTTTGACCACTTCCAATTTGCCTTGATTCATGGACCTAACATTCCAGGTTCCTATGCAATATTGCTCTTTACAGCACCGGACCTTTCTTCTATCACCGGTCACATCCACAGCTGGGTATTGGTTTTGCTTTTGCTCCATCCCTTTATTCCTTCTATAGTTATTTCTCCACTGATCTCCAGTAGCATACTGGACACCTACCGACCTGGGGAATTCCTCATTCAGTATCCTGTCATTTTGCCCTTTGTGACTGTTCATGGTGTTCTCAAGGCAAGTATACTGAAGTGGTTTGCCATTCCCTTCTCCAGTGGACCACATTCGGCTGTGGTCCATGTGATCAGATCGGCTAGTTTCCTGTGATTATGATTTCAGTTTTTCTGCCCTCTGATGCCCCCTAGCAATAACTACCGTCTTATTTGGGTTTCTCTTACCTTGGTCGTGGAAAATCTCTTCACAGCCGCTCCAGCAAAGTGCAGCCGCTGTACCTTACCTTGGACGAGGGGTATCTCCTCAAGGCCTCCCCTCCTGACCTTGAACGCGTAGTAGCTCCTTTCGGCCCTCCTGTGCCCGCGCAGCCACCGCCTGTTGGACGTGGGGTAGCTTCTCTCGGCCTCCGGCCCTGGCCTCAGTCGTGGGGTAGCTCCTCATAGCCACACTTCTTTGCGAGGTTCGTTGCGTCCATTCAATATTACAGTAATACAGGCCTATGCCCCAACCAGTAACGCTGAAGAAGCTGAAGTTAATCGGTTCTATGAAGACCTACAAGACCTTTTAGAACTAACACCCAAAAAAGATGTCCTTTTCATTATAGGGGACTGGAATGCAAAAGTAGGAAGTCAAGAAACACCTGGAGTAACAGGCAAATTTGGCCTTGGAGCACGGAATGAAGCAGGGCCAAGGCTAATAGAGTTTTGTCAAGAGAATGCACTGGTCATAGCAAACACCCTCTTCCAACAACACAAGAGAAGACTCTACACATGGACATCACCAGATGGTCAACACCCAAATCAGATTGATTATATTCTTTGCAGCCAAAGACAGAGAAGCTGTATACACTTAGCAAAAACAAGACCAGGAGCTGACTGTGGCTCAGATCATGAACTCCTTATTGCCAAATTCAGACTTAAATTGAAGAAAGTAGGGGAAAACCCCTAGACCATTCAGATATGACCTAAATCAAATCCCTTATGATTATACAGTGGAAGTGAGAAATAGATTTAAGGGACTAGATCTGATAGATAGATTGCCTGATGACCTCTGGACTGAGGTTCGTGACATTGTACAGGAGACAGGGACCAAGAGCATCCCCATAGAAAATAAATGCAAAAAAAGCAAAATGGCTGTCTGAGGTGGATTTACAAATAGCTGTGAAAAGAAAAGAAGCGAAAAGCAAAGGAGAAAGGGAAAGATATAAATATTAGAATGCAGTGTTCCAAAGAATATCAAGGAGTGATAAGAAAGCCTTCCTCAGTGATCTTTGCAAAGTTGCGGGTACTTCTCGAGTTGCGACGGGGACCTTAGGAACTCAATCGAGGTACTTCATGGAAGTCAGGTCCCCTTTCGTGCTGGTAGGGGAACTTCCGGATTGCTCTTGAACCCTTTAATGGGAATAGGGCCTCTTCTTGAGATGAGTCCAAAGTGTGTTCTCCTCTCCAGTGAGGTCGGATATTAGGGACCATTCTGAGTCGCCTAAAGGGAGTCAAGTATCCTTTTGCCGTGCCAGCAAGAATGTGGGATTTCTCTTGACATTCTGCAGCGCAAATTTTCCTCATCTCGCGTTGAATGAATAATTTTCTGGTGTTTCTCGAATTGCGCCGGGAAGCTGGGGGTATTTCACGAGTTGGAACGGGGACCTCAGGAACTCACTCGAGTTACTTCAGGGAAGTCAGGTCCCCTTTTGTGCTGGAAGGGGAACTTCCAGATTACTCTCGAGCCCTTTAATCGGAATATTGCCTCTTCTCGAGTTGAGTCCATAAAGTGTGTTCTCCTCTCCAATGGGGACGGATGTTAGGGAACTTTCTGAGTGGCATAAAGTGTGTCAAGTACACTTTTTCCTTTCAAGTGGGAATGTGGGATTTCTCTTGAGAATCTGTAACGCAAAATTTCCTCATCTTGCATTGAGGGGATAATTTTGTGATATTTCACGTGTTGCGGTGGAAGCAGGGGGTACTTCTCGGATTGCGACGGGAACCTCAGGAACCCGCTCGGTTTACTTCAGGTAAATCAAGTCCCCTTTTGTGTTGGAAGGGGAACTTCCGGTTTACTCTCGAGCCGTTAAATGGGAATAGGGGCTCATCTCGAATTGAGTCCATAAAGTGTGTTCTCCTCTCCAATTTGGACTGATGTTAGTGAAATTTCTGAAACTCGTAAAGTGTGTCAAGTACCCTTTTGCCTTTCAAGAGGGAATGTGGTATTTCTCTTGAGATTCTGCATCGCAAAATTTCCTCATCTCCCATTGAGGGGATAATTTTGTGGTGTTTCTCATGTTGCGGCGGGAAGCTGGGGGTACTTCTCGAGTTTCGACGTTGAACTCAGGAACTCGCTCGGGTTGATTCAGGGAAGTCAGGTCCCCTTTTGTGTTTGTAGGGGAACTTCCGTTTTACTCTTAAGCCGTTAAATGGGAATTGGGGCTCATCTCGAATTGAGTCCATAAAGTGTGTTCTCCTGTCAAAAGGGGACGGTTGCGTGAGGGAACTTTCTGAGTCCCAAAAAGTGTGTCAAGTACCCTTTTGACTTTCAAGAGGGAATATTTTTATTTCTCTTGAGAGTCTGAGCAACAAAATTTCCTCATCTTGCATTGAGGGGATAATTTTGTGGTATTTCTCGAGTTGCGGCGGGAAGCTGAGGTACTGCTCGAGTTGCAACGGGGACCTCAGGACCTTGCTCGAATTGCTTCAGTTAAGTCAGGTCCCCTTTCGTTTTGGAGGGGAAAATCCGGTTTACTCTCGAGCAGTTAAATGGGAATAGGGGCTCATCTCGAATTGAGTCCATAAAGTGTGTTCTCCTCTCCAATGGGGAGTGATGTTAGTGAAATTTTTGAGTCAAATAAACGGTGTCAAGTACCCTTTTGCCTTTCCAGAGGGAATGTGGTATTTCTCTTGAGATGTGCAGCGCAAAATTTCCTCATCTGGCATTGAGGGGATAATTTTGTGGTGTTTCTCCATTTGTGGCGGGAAGCTGGGTGGTACTTCTCGAGTTGCTACGGGGACCTCAGGAACTCACTCCGCTTGCTTCAGGGAAGTCAGGTCCCCTGGTGTGTTGGAAGTGGAACTTCCGGTTTACTCTCGAACCTTTAAATGGGTATTGGGGCTCATCTCGAATTGAGTCCATAAAGTGTGATCTCCTCTACAATGGGGACGGCTGTGTGAGGGAACTTACTGAGTCGCATAAAGGGTTTCAAGTACCCTTTTGCCTTTCAAGAGGGAATGTGGTATATCTGTTGTATTTTCCAGCGTAAAATTTCCTCATCTCGCATTGAGGAGATAATTTTGTGGTGTTTCTCGAGTTGCGACGGGAAGATGGGGGTACTTCTCGAGTTGGGCCGGGGACCTCAGAACCTCGCTCGGGTTGCTTCAGGGAAGTCAGGTCCCCTTTGGTGTTGGAAAGGGAACTTCCGCTTTACTCTCTAGCCGTTAAATGGGAATAGGGTCTCATCTCGAATTGAGTCCATAAAGTGTGTTCTCCTCTCCAATGGGAACGGCTGTGTGAGGGACAATATGAGTCGCATAATGGCTGTCAAGTAAACTTTTGATTTTCAAGCGGGAATGTGGGAATTCTGTTGAATAGTGCTGAGCAAAATTTCCTCATCTCGCATTGAGAGGATAATTTTGTGGTGTTTCTCCTGTTGAGGCGGGAACCTGGGGGTACATCTCGAGTTGCGACATGAACCTCAGGAACTCTCTCGTGTTGCTTCAGGGAAGTTAGGTCCCCTTTCGCAGTGGAAGGGGAACTTCCGGTTTACTCTCGAGCCGTTAAATGGGAATATGACCTCTTCTCGAGTTGAGTCCAAAAAATGTGTTCTCCTCTTCAATGGGGATGCCTGTGTGAGGGAAATTTCTGAGTCACATAAAGGGTTTCAAGTACCCCTTTGCCTTTCAAGTGGGAATGTAGGATTTCTCTTGAGATTTTGCAGCGCAAAATTTCCTCATCTCACATTGAGGGGATAATTTTGTGGTGTTTCTCGAATTTCGTCGGCAAGTTGGGGGATCTTCTCGAGTTGTGATGGCAATCTCAGGAACTCGCTCGGGTTTCTTCAGGGAAGTCAGGTCCGCTTTTGTGTTGGAAAGGGAATTTCAGGATTACTCTCGATCCGTTAAATGGGTATAGGGCCTCAACTCGAGTTGAGTCCATAAACTGTGTTCTCCTCTCCAATTGGGACAGCTGTGTGAGGGAACTTTCTGAGTCCCATAAATGGTGTCAAGTACCCTTTTGCCTTTCAAGAGGGAATGTGGGAATTCTCTTGAGATTCTGCAGCGCAAAATTTCCCCATCTCGCATTGAGCGGATAATTTTGTGGTGTTTCTTGATTTCGGCGGACAGCTTGGGGTACTTCTCGAGTTGCCACGGGGACCTCAGGAACTCACTCCCTCGTGTTATATCAGGAAAGTCAGGTCCCCTTTTGTGTTGGAAGGGGAAATTCGGGATTACTCTGGAGCCATTAAATGGGAATAGGGCCTCTTCTTGAGTTGAGTCCATAAAGTGTGTTCTCCTCTGCATTGGGGACAGCAGTGTGAGGGAACTTTCTGAGTCAAGTAAAGGGTGTCAAGTACCCTTTTGCCTTTCAAGCGGGAAATGGCATTTCTCTTGAGATTCGGCAGGGCAAAATTTCCTCATCTACCATTGCAGGGATAATTTTTTCATGTTTCTCGAGTTTCGGCGGGAAGCTGAGGGAACTTCTGGGGACGCAACGGGGACCTCAGGAACTCACTTGGGTTTCTTCAGGGAAGTCAGGTCCCCTTTTGTGTTCGATGGGGAACTTCGGGATTACTCTCGAGCCGTTAAATGCGAATAGGGTCTCTTCTCTAGTTGAGTCCTTAACGTCTGTTCTCCTCTCCAATGGGGACGACTGTGTCAGGGAAATTTATGAGTCGCATAAAGGTTGTCAAGTACCCTTTTGATTTTCCGGCAGGAATGTGGAATTTCTCTTGAATTGTGCAGTGCAAAATTTCCTCATCTTGCATTGAGCGGATAATTTTGTGGTGTTTCGCCTCTTGAGGTGAGAAGCTGGGCGTACCTCTAGAGTTGTGACGGGGACCTCAGGAACTCGCTCGTGTTTCTTCAGGGAAGTTAGGTACCCTTTAGTGCTAGAAGTGGTTATTTTGGGATTACTCTCGAGCCGTTAAATGGGAATAGGGCCTCTTCCCAAGTTGAGCCCATAAATTGTGTTCTCCTCTCCAATGGGGACATCTGCGTGAAGGAACTTTCTGAGTTGCATAAAGGCTGTCAAGTACCCTTTTGCCTTTCCAGCTGGAACGTGGGATTTCTCTTGAATAGTGCAGCGCAAAATTTCCTGATCTCGCATTGAGAGGATAATTTTGTGGTGTTTCTCGAGTTGCGGCGGGAAGCTGGGGAGAACTTCTCGAGTAGTGAATAGGACCTCAGGAATTCACTCTGGTTTCTTCAGGGAAGTCAGGTCCCCTTTTGTCTTGGAAGGGGAATTTTGGGATTACTCTCGAGCCGTTAAATGGGAATAGGGCGTCTTCTCGAGTTAAGTCCATAAAGTGTGTTCTCCTCTCCAATGGGGACGACTGTGTGAGGGAATTTTCTGAGTCTCACCAGGCGGCGCAGACATGAGAGATGCCATCCCCTCCCGTGCGGACGCAAGAGAAGCCTTTCCTGCCTGCGAAGACGCGAGAGACCCCGGCCCCAACCGCGCAGACGCCAGAGTCGTCGGCCCCGCCCACGCAGACCCGAGAGACACCGGCCCCGCCCGTGCAGACCCGCGAGACCCCTGCCCCTTCTGCGCAGATGCGAGTGACACGGGCCCCGCCCTGGCAGACGCGGGAGTCGCTGGCCCTGACGGCTCAGACCTTAGAGTCCTGGGCCCCTCCCGCACAGATGCGAGAGACCCAGGCCCCGGCTGCGCAGTCGTGAGAGAACCCGGCCCCGTCCACGCAGATCCAAGAGACCCCGGCCCCTCCCGCGCAGACGCAAGAGACACTGGCCCCACCCGCGCAGACGCGAGAATCACCAGCCCCGCCCGCTCAGAAGCGAGAGTCGCCGTCCCCGCCCACGGAGTCGTGAGAGACGCAGGCCCCGCCCACACAGACATGAGAGACACAGGCCCTGGCGCAACCGACCATGCAAAGATGGGCGGCCATGAGGAGTTACCCCAAGCCTGAGGCCAGGGCAGGCGGCCAAGAGGAGGTACCCCATGTACAATAGGCGGTGGCTGTGCGGGGGAGGGCCGACAGGAGCTACTCACGTTCAAGGTCAGGAGGGGCAGCCTTGAGGACATACCCCTCATCCAAGGTAAGGTGCAGCAGCTGTGCTTTCTTGGAGCAGATGTGAAGAGATATCTCACACCCAAGGTAAGAGAAACTCAAAGAAGATGGTAGGTATTGCGAGGGGGCATCAGAGGGCAGACACACTGAAATCATAACCACAGGAATCTAGTCGATCTGATCACATGGACCACAGCCGAATGTGGTCCACTGGAGAAGGGAATGGCAAACCACTTCAGTATACTTGCCTTGAGAACCCCATGAACAGTATCAAAGGGCAAAATGACAGGATACTGAATGAGGAATTCCCCAGTTCGGTAGGTGCCCAGTATGCTACTGGAGATCAGTGGAGAAATAACTATAGAAAGAATGAAGGGATGGAGCAAAAGCAAAACCAATACCCAGTTGTGGATGTGACTGGTGATAGAAGCAAGGTTCGGTGCTGTAAAGAGCAATATTGCATAGGAACCTGGAATGTTAGGTCCATGAATCAAGGCAACTTGGAAGTGGTCAAACAGGAGATGGCAAGACTGAACATAGATATTCTAGGAATCAGTGAATTAAAATGGACTGGAATGTGTGAATTTAACTCAGATGACAATTATATCTACTACTGTGGGCAGGAATCCCTTAGAAGAAATGCAGTAGCCATCATGGTCAACAAAAGAGTCCGAAATGCAGTCCTTGGATGAAATCTTAAAAACGACAGATTGATTTCTGTTCGTTTCCAAGGCAAACCATTCAATATTAGAGAAGTACAAGACTATGCCCCAACCAGTAACGCTGAAGAAGCCGAAGTTAATCGGTTCTATGAAGACCTACAAGACCTTTTAGAACTAACACCCAAAAAAGATGTCCTTTTCATTATAGGGGACTGGAATGCAAAAGTAGGAAGTCAAGAAACACCTGGAGTAACAGGCAAATTTGGCCTTGGAGCACGGAATGAAGCAGGGCCAAGGCTAATAGAGTTTTGTCAAGAGAACGCACTGGTCATAGCAAACACCCTCCTCCAACAACACAAGAGAAGACTCTACACATGGACATCACCAGATGGTCAACACCAAAATCAGATTGATCATATTCTTTGCAACCAAAGACAGAGAAGATGTATACACTTAGCAAAAACAAGACCAGGAGCTGACTGTGGCTCAGATCATGAACTCCTTATTGCTAAATTCAGACTTAAATTGAAGAAAGTAGGGAAAACCCTTAGACCATTCAGATATGACCTAAATCAAATCCCTGATGATTATACAGTGGAATTGAGAAATAGATTTAAGGAACTAGATCTGATAGATAGATTGCCTGATGACCTCTGGATGGAGGTTCGTGACATTGTACAGGAGACAGGGACTAAGACTATCCCCATGGAAAATAAATGCAAAAAAAGCAAAATGGCTGTCTGAGGTGGACTTACAAATAGCTGTGAAAAGAAGAGAAGCGAAAAGCAAAGAAGAAAGGGAAAGATATAAGTATTAGAATGCAGAGTTCCAAATAATAGCAAGGAGAGATAAGAAAGCTTTCCTCAGTGATCTATGCAAAGAAATAGAGGAAAACAACAGAATAGGAAAAACAAGAGATCTCTTCAAGATCATTAGAGATTCCAAGGGAACATTTCATGCAAAGATGGGCTCGATAAAGGACAGAAATGGTATGGACCTAACAGAAGCAGAAGATATTAAGAAGAGGTGGCAAGAATACACAGAAGAACTCTACAAAAAAGATCTTCACGACCAGGATAGTCAGGATAATGTGATCACTAACTTAGAGCCAGACATCTTGGAATGTGAAGTCAAGTGGGCCTTAGAAAGCATCACTACGCACAAATCTAGTGGAAGTGATGGAATTCCAGTTGAGCTCTTTCAAATCTTGAAAGATGATGCTGTGAAAGTGCTGCACTCAATATGCCAACAAATTTGGAAAACTCAGCAGTGGCCACAGGACTGGAAAAGGTCAGTCTTCATTCCAATCCCAAAGAAAGGCAATGTCAAAGAATGCTCAAACTACCGCACAGTTGCACTCATCTCACACGCTAGTAAAGTCATGCTCAAAATTCTCCAAGCCAGGCTTCAGCAATATGTGATCCGTGAACTCCCAGATGTTCAAGCAGGTTTTAGAAAAGGCAGAGGCACCAGAGATCAAATTGCCAACATCCGCTGGATCATGGAGAAAGCGAGAGAGTTCCAGAAAAACATCTATTTCTGCTTCATTGACTATGCCAAAGCCTTTGACTGTGTGGATCACAATAAACTGTAGAATATTCTGAAAGAGATGGGAATCCCAGACCACCTGAGCTGCCTCTTGAGAAACCTGTATGCAGGTCAGGAAGCAACAGTCAGAACTGGACATGGAACAAAAGACTGGTTCCAAATAGGAAAAGGATTACGTCAAGGCTGTATATTGTCACCTTGCTTATTTAACTTATATGCAGAGTACATCATGAGAAATGCTGGGCTGGAAGAAGAACAAGCTGGAATCAAGATTGCTGGGAGAAATATCAATAACCTCAGATATGCAGATGACACCACCCTTAGGGCAGAAAGTGAAGAGGAACTCAAAAGCCTCTTGATGAAAGTGAAAGAGGAGAGTGAAAAGGTTGGCTTGAAGCTCAACATTCAGAAAACAAAGATCATGGCATCTGGTCCCATCACTTCTTGGGAAATAGATGGGGAAACAGTGGAAACAATGTGAGACTTTATTTTTTGGGGCTCCAAAATCACTGCAGATGCTGATTGCAGCCATGAGAGTAAAAGACGCTTACTCCTTGGAAGGAAAGTTATGACCAACCTTGAGAGTATATTAAAAAGCAGAGACATTACTTTGCCAACAAAGGTCCGTCTAGTCAAGGCTATGGTTTTTCCCGTGGTCATGTATGGATGTGAGAGTTGGACTGTGAGGAAATCTGATCGCCGAAGAATTGTTGCTTTTGAACTGTGTTGCTGGAGAAGACTCTTGAGAGTCCCTTGTACTGCAAGAAGATCCAACCAGTCCATTCTAAGGGAGATCAATCCTGGGTGTTCATTGGAAGGATTGATGCTAAAGCTGAAACTGCAATACTTTGGCAAACTTAGGCGACGAGCTGACTCACCGGAAAAGATTCTGATGCTAGGAAAGGTTGGGGGCGGGAGGAGAAGGGGAGGACAGAGAATGAGATGGCTGGATAGAATCACCGACTCTGTGGACATGAGTTTGAGTGAACTCCGGGAGTTGGTGATAGACAGGGAGGCTTGGCGAACAGTGATTCATGGGGTCGCGCAGAGTAGGACACGACTGAGCGACTGAACTGAACTGAACTGAATAAAGTGTGTCAAGTACCCTTTTGCCTTTCAGGCGGGAATGTGGAATTTCTCTTGATTGTGCAGTGCAAAATTTCCTCTTCTCGCCTTGAGGGGACAATTTTGTGGTGTTTCTCGAGATGCTGCGGGAAGCTGGGGGTTCTTCTTGAGTTGTGACGGGGACCTTAGGAACTCGCTCGGGTTGCTTCAGGGAAGTCAGATCCCCTTCTGTGCTGGTAGGGGAACTTCTGGATTACTCTCATGAGCCCTTAAATTGGAATAGGGCCTCAACTCGAGTTGAGTCCATAAACTCTGTTCTCCTCTCCAATGAGGATGGCTGTGTGAGGAACTTTCTGAGTCGCATAAAGGGTGTCAAGTACCCCTTTGCCTTTCAAGAGGGAATGTGGTATTTCTCTTGAGATTCTGCAGCGCAAAATTTCCCCATCTCGCATTGAGGGAATAATTTTGTGGTGTTTCTGGTGTTGTGGATGGAAGATGGGGGTACGTCTCGAGTTGCGAAGGGGACCTCAGGAACTCACTCCGGTTGCTTAATGGAAGTCAGGTCCCCTTTGGTGCTGGAAGGGGAACATCCGGAATACTCTTGAGCTGTTAAATGGGAATAGGGCCTCTTCTTGAATTGAGTCCATAAAGTGTATTCTCCTCTCCAATGGAGACGGTTGTGTGAGGGAACTTTCTGAGTCGCATAAAGGGTGTCAAGTACCCTTTTGCCTTTCAAGCGGCAATGTGGGTTTTCTCTTTAGATTCTGCAGTGCAAAATTTCCTAATCTCGAATTGGGGGGATAATTTTGTGGTGTTTCTCGAGTTGCGGCAGGACCCTGAGGGAACTTCTCTAGTTGCAATGGGACCTCAGGAACTCGCTAGTGTTGATTCAGAGAAGTCAGGTCCCCTTTTGTGTTGGAAGGGGAACTTCCCGATTACAATCGAGTGTTTAAATGGGAATAGGGACTCTACTCGAATTGAGTCGGAGAAGTGTGTTCTACTCTCCAATGGGGACGGCTGTCTGAATGAACTTTCTTAGTCGCATAAATGGTGTCAAGTACTGTTATGACTTTCACGAGGGAATGTGTGATTTCTCTTGAGATTGTGTAGCGAAAAATTTCCTCATCTTGCATTTAGTGGATAATTTTGTGGTGTTTCTCGAGGTTGGGCAGTAAGCTAAGGTTACTTCTCGAGTTGCAACGGGGACCACAGGAACTCGCTCGGGTTGCTTCAGGGAAATCAGGTCCCCTTTTTGTTGGAAGGGGAACTTTGGGATTACTCAGTCCATAAAGTGTGTTCTCCTCTCCAATCTGGACTGTTGTGTGAGGGAAATTTCTGAGTCACATAAACGGTGTCACGTACCGTTTGATCTTTCAAGTGGGAATGTGGGATTTGTCTTGAAATTCTGCAGCGCAAAAATTCCTGATCTCGCATTGAGGAAATTATTTTGTGGTGTTTCTCGAGTTGTGCCTAGAAACTGGGGGTACTTGTCCAGTTGCTATGGGGACCTCAGGATTCGCTCCGGTTGCTTCAGGGAATCAGGTCCCCTTTTGTGTTGGAAGGGGAATTTCCGGTTTACTCTCGAGCCTTTAAATGGGAATAGGGCTTCTTCTCGAGGTGAGTCCAAAAAACGTGTTTTCCTCTCCAATGGGGACGGCGATGTGAGGAAACTTTCTGAGTCTCATAAAGGGTGTCAAGCACCCTTTTGCCTTTCAAGCGGGAATGTGGGAATTCTCTTGAGATTCTGCAGCACAAAATTTCCTCATCTCGCTTTGAGGGGATAATTTTTGGTGTTTCTCGAGTTGCAGCGGGAAACTGGGGATTACTTCTCCAGTTTTCATGGGGACCTAAGGAACTCGCTCGGGTTGCTTCAGGGAAGTCAGTAACCCGTTCGTGTTGGAAGGGGAACTTCGGGATTACTTCCAAGCCGTTATAGGAAATAGGGCGTCTTCTCGAGTTGAGTCCATAAAGTGTGTTCTCCTCTCCAATGGGGACTGCTGTGTGAGGGAACATTCTGAGGCGCATAAATGGTGTCAAGTAACCTCTTCCCTTTCAAGAGGAAATGTGGGATTTTTCTTGAATGGTGCAGCGCAAAATTACCTCATCTCGCATTGAGGGGATAATTTGGTGGTGTTTCTCGAATTGCGTCAGGAAGCAGAGGGTGCTTCTCCTGTTGCGACTGGGAACTCAGGAACTCCCTCGGGTTGCTTCAGCGAATTCAAGTCCCCTTTTGTGTTGGAAGGGAAACTTTCAGATTACTCTCGAGCCTTTCAATGTGAATAATGCCTCTTCTCGATTTGAGTCCATAAAGTGTGTTCTCCTCTCCACTGAGGACAGATATTAGGGAACATTCTGAGTCGCATAAAGGGAGTCAAGTACCCTTTTGCCTTTCAAGCGGTAATGTGGGATTTCTCTTGAGATTCTGCAGTGCAAAATTTCCTCACCTCGCATTGAGTGGATAATTTTGTGGTGTTTCTCGAATTGCGGCTGGAAGCTGGGGGTACTTCTCGAGTTGCGATGGGGACCTCAGGAACTCGATTGTGTTGCTTCAGAGAAGTCGGGTTCCCTTTGGTGTTGGAAGGGGAACTTGCGGATTACTCTCCAGTCGTTAAATGAGAATAGGGCCCCTTCTTGAGTTGAGTCCATAAAGTGGGTTCTCTCCAATGGGGACCGCTATTAGGGAACTTTCTGAATCGCATAAAGGGTGTCAAGTACCCTTTTGCCTTTCAAGCAAGAAAGTGGGATTTCTCTTGAGATTCTGCAGCGCAAAATTTCCTCATCTCACATTGAGGGGATAATTTTGGGGTGTTTCTTAAGCTGTGGCAGGAAGCTGGGTGTACAACTCGAGTTGCGACGGGAACCTCAGGGAATCTCTCGTGTTCCTTCAGATAAGTGAGTTCCTCTTTTGTGTTAGAAGGGGAATTTCATGATCACTCTCGCGCCGTTAAATGGAAATAGGGCCTCTTCTCGAGTTGAGTCCATAATGTGTGTTCTCCTCTCCAATGGGAACGGCTGTGTGAGGGAAAATATGAGTCGCATAATGGCTGGCAAGTACACTTTTGATTTTCAGGCGGGAATGTGGAATTCTGTTGAATAGAGCTGCGCAAAATTTCCTCATCTCGCATTGAGAGTATAATTTTATGGTGTTTCTCCTGTTGAGGCGGGAAGCTGGGGGTACATCACGAGTTGCGACATGAACCTCAGGAACTCACTCGTGTTGCTTCAGGGAAGTTAGGTCCCCTTTTGCGGTGGAAGGGGAATTTCGGGATTACTCTCAAAACGTTAAATGGAAATAGGACCTCTTCTCGAGTTGAGTCCATAAAGTGTGTTCTCCTCTCCAATGGGGACAGCTGTGTAAGTCAACTTTCTGACTCGCATAAAGGGAGTCAAGTACCCTTTTACCTTTTAAGAGGGAAATTGGGATTTCTTTTGAGATTCTGCAGTGCAAAATTTCCTCATCTCACATTGAGGGGATAATTTTGTGGTGTTTCTCGAGTTATTGCGGATAGCTGGTGGTATTTATCGAGCTGTGAAGGGAAACTCAGGAAATCGCTTGGGTTCCTGCAGGGAAGTCAAGTCCCCTTTTGTCTTGGAAGGGGAACTTCCGGATTACTCTCGAGCCGTTAAATGGGGCCTCTTTTCGAATTGAGTCCATAAAGTGTGTTCTCCTCTCCAATGGGGACGGCTGTGTGAGAGAACGTTCTGAGTCGCATAAAAGGTGTCTAGTAACATTTTCCCTTTCAAGAGGGAATGTGGGTTTTCTCTTGAGATTCTGAAGCGCAGAATATCCTAATCTCGCCTTGAGGGGATAATTTTGTGGTGTTTCTGGAGTTGTGGCGGGAAGATGGGGGTACTTCTCTAGTTGCGACGGGGACCTCAGGAACTAACTCGGGTTGCTTCATGGAAGTCAGGTCTGCATTAGTGCTGGAAGGGGAACATTCGGAATACTCTCGAGCTGTTAAATGGGAATCGGGCCACTTCTTGAATTGAGTCCATAAAGTGTGTTCTCCTCTCCAATGGGGACGGCTGTGTGAGGGAACATTCTGAGTCGCATAAAGGGTGTCAAGTACACTTTTTCCTTACAAACGGGAATGCGGGTTTTCTCTTTAGATTCTGCAGCACAAAATTTCCTCATCTCGCATTGAGGGGATAATTTTGTGGTGTTTCTTGTGTTGCGGCGTGAAGCTGGGGGTACTACTCTACTTGCGTCGAGGACCTCAGGTACTCTCTCGGATTGTTTCAGGGAAGTCAGGTCCACTTTTGTTTTGGAAATTTAACTTCTGGATTACTCTCGAATGTTAAATGGGAATAGGGCCTCATCTCGAGTTGAGTCCAAAAATGTGTGTTCCTCTCCAATGGGAACGGCTGTGTGAGGGAACTTTCTGAGTTGAATCAAGAGTGCCAAGTACCCTTTTGCCTTTCACGCGGGAATGTGGGATTTCTCTTGAGATTCTGCAGGGCAAAATTTCCTCATCTCTCATTGAGGGGATAATTTTCTGGTGTTTCTCGAGTTGCGGCGGGAAGATCGGGGTACTTCTCCAGTTGTGATGGGGACCTCAGGAACTCGCTCGGTTTACTTCAAGGAAGTCAGGTCCCCTTTTGTGTTGGAAGGGGTAGTTCGGGATTACTCTCAAGTCTTTAAATAGGAATTGGCCTCTTCTCGAGTTGAGTCAATAAATTGTGTTCTCCTATCCAATGGGGACGGCAGTTTGAGGGAACTTTCTGAGTCGCATAAAGGGTGTCAAGTACCCTTTTGCCTTTCAAGAGGATAGTGGGATTTCTCTTGAGATTCTGTAGCACAAAATTTCCTCATCTCGCATTGAGGGAATAATTTGTGGTGTTTCTCGAGTTGCGGCAGGAAGCTGGGGTATTTCTCGAGTTGCGACGGGAACCTCAGGAAATCGCTCATATTGCTTCAGGGAAGTCAGTTCCCCTTTTGTGTTGGAAGGGGAACTTCAGGATTACACTCAAACCGTTAAATAGGAATTGGCCTCTTCTCGAGTTGAGTCCATAAAGTGTGTTCTCCTCTCCATTGGGGACGGCAGTTAGAGGGAACTTTCTGAGTCGCATAAAGGGTGTCAAGTACCCTTTTGCCTTTCAAGAGGGAAGGTGGGATTTCCCTTGAGAATTTGCAGCACAAAATTTCCTCTTCTCGCATTGAGGGGATAATTTTGTGGTGTTTCTCGTGTTGTGTCGTGAAGCTGTGTGTACTTCTTGAGATGCAACGCAGACCTCAGGAACTCGCTCGTGTTTGTTCAGGGAAGACAGGTCCCCTTTTGTGTTGGAAGCGGAGCATCCGGATTACTCTCGATCCCTTAAATGGGAAGAGGCCCTCTTCTACAGTTGAGTCCATAAACTGTGCTCTCCTCTCCAGTGGGGAAGGCTGTGTGAGGGAACTTTCTGAGTCTCATAGTGGTTGGAAAGTACCCTTTTACTTTCAAGCGGGAATGTGGGATTTCTCTTGAGATTCTGTAGGGCAAAATTTCCTCATCTCGCATTGAGGGGATAATTTTGGGGTGTTTCTCTAGTTGTGGCAGGAAGCTCGGGTACTTAGTGATTTGCGACGGGACCTCAGGAACTAGCTCGTGTGGCTTCATGGAAGTCAGGTTCCCTTTTGTGCTGGAGGCGGAACTTCCGGATTACTCTCGAGCCGTTATGTGGGAATAGGGCCAATTCTCGAGTTGAGTCCATAAAGTGTGTTCTCCTCTCCAATGTTGACGGCTGTGTGGGGGAACTTTTTGAGTCGCATAAAAGGTGTCAAGTACCCTTTTGCCTTTCTAGCAGGAATGTGGGAATTCCCTTGAGATTCTGCAGCCGAAAATTTCCTCATCTCGCTTTGAGGGGATAATTTTTGGTGTTTCTTGAGTTGCGGCGGGAAACTGGGGATTATTCTCTAGTTGTCATGGGGTCCTAAGGAACTCGCTCGGGTTGCTTCAGGGAAGTCAGGAACCCTTTCGTGTTGGAAGGGGAATTTCGGGATTACTTCCGAGCCGTTATAGGGAATAGGGCCTCTTCTCGAGTTGAGTCCGTAAAGTATGTTCTCCTCTCCAATGGGGACGGCTGTGTGAGGGAACTTTCTGAGGCTCGTAAATGATGTCAAGTAACCTCTTGCCTTTCAAGTGGAAATGTGGGATTTCTCTTGAATGGTGCAGCGCAAAATTTACTCATCTCGCATTGAGGGGATAATTTTGTGGTGTTTCTCGAGTTGAGGCAGGAAGTTCTGCGTACTTCTCAAGTTGCCACCGGGTCCTCAGGAACTCGCTCAGGTTGCTTCAGGGAAGTGAGGTCCCCTTTTGTGTTGGATGGGGAACTTCGGGATTATTCTCGAGCCGTTAACTGGGAATTGGGCCTCTTCTCGAGATGAGTCTCAAAATTGTGTTCTACTTTCCCATGGGGACGGCTGTGTGAGAGAAATTTCTGAGTCGCATAAAGGATGTCAAGTACCCTTTTGCCTTTCAAGAGGGAATGTGGTATTTCTCTTGAGATTCTGCAGCGCAAAATATCCTCATCTCGCATTGAGTGGATAATTTTGTGGTGTTTCTCGGGTTGCCGCGGGAAGCTGGGTGTACTTCTCGAGTTGCGACCTGGTCACCCGGAACTCGCTCGGGTTGCTTCAGGGAAGTCAAGTCGCCTTTAGTGTTGGAAGGGGAACTTGCAGATTACTCTCGAGCCGTTAAATGGGAATATTGCCTCTTCTCGATTTGAGTGCATAAAGTGTGTTCTCCTCTCCAATGTGGACAGAAGTCCCTTTTGTGTTGGAAGGGGAATTTCTGGATTACTCTCGAGCCATTAACTGGGAATTGGGCCTCTTCTCGAGTTGAGTCCATAAAGTGTGTTCTCCTCTCCAATGGGCACGGATGTTAGGCAACTTTCTGTGTTGCATAAAGTGTGCCAAGTACCCTTTTCCTTTCAAGCGGGAATGTGGGATTTCTCTTCAAATTCTGCAGTGCAAAATTTCTTCATCTCTCATTGAGGGATCAATTTTGTGGTGTTCCTCGAATTGTGGCGGGAAGCTGGGGGTTCTTTTCCAGTTGCGACGGGGACCTCAGGAACTCACTCGTGTTACTTCAGGGAAGTCAGGTCCCCTTTTGTGCTGGAAGGGGAACCTCCGGATTACTCTCGAGCCCTTTAATGGCAATAGGGCCTCTTCTCGGTTTGAGTCCATAAAATCTGTTCTCCTCTCCAATGTGGACAGATGTTAGGGCACTTTCTGAGTGGCAAAAATTGTGTCAAATACCCTTTTGCCTTTCAAGAGGGAATGTGGGATTTCTCTTGAGATTCTGCAGCGCAAAATTTCCTCCTCTCACATTGAGGGGATAATTTTGTTGTGTTTCTCGAATTGTGGCGAGAAGCTGGGGGTTCTTCTCGAGATGTGACGGGGACCCCAGAAACTCACTCAGGTTGCTTCAGGGAGGTCAAGTCCCCTTTTGTGTTGGAAGGGAAACTTCCGGATTACTCTCAAGCCATTAATTTTGAATATTGCCTCTTCTCGATTTGAGTGCATAAAGTGTGTTCTCCTCTCCACTGAGGACGGATGATAGGGACCATTCTGAGTCGCCTAAAGGGAGTCAAGTACCCTTTTGCCTTTCAAACGGGAATGTGGGATTTCTCTTGAGATTCTGCAGCGCAAAATTTCCTCCTCTCACATTGTGGGGATAATGTTGTTGTGTTTCTCGAATTGCGGAGAGAAGCTGGGGGTTCTTCTCGAGTTGCGCCGGGGACCCCAGGAACTCACTCAGGTTGCTTCAGGGAAGTCAAGTCGCCTTTTGTGTTGGAAGGGGAACTTCCGGATTACTCTCGAGCCGTTAAATGGGAATATTGCCTCTTCTCGATTTGAGTCCAAAAAGTGTGTTCTCCTCTCCACTGAGGAAGGATGTTAGGGAACATTCTGAGTCGCATAAAGGGAGTCAAGTACCCTTTTGCCTTTGAAGTGGTAATGTGGGATTTCTCTTGAGTTTCTGCAGCGCAAAATTTCTTCATCTCGCATTGAGGGGATAATTTTGTTGTGTTTCTCGAATTGCGGCAGGAAGCTGGGCGTACTTCACGATTTGGGACGGGGACCACAGGCACTCACTCGAGTTACTTTAGGGAATTCAGGCCCCTCTTGTGCTGGAAGGGGAACTTCCGGATTACTCGCGAGCCCTTTAATGGGAATAGGGCCTCTTCTCGAGTTGAGTCCATAAAGTGTGTTTTCCTCTCCAGTGATGACGGAAGTTAGGGACGATTCTGAGTTGCCTAAAGGGTGTCAAGTACCCTTTTGCCTTTCAAGCGGGAATGTGGGATTTCACTTGAAAATCTGCAGCGCAAATTTACCTCTTCTCTCATTGAGGGGATAATTTTGTGGTGTTTCTCGAGTTGCGGTGGGAAGCAGGGGGTACTTTCGAGTTGCCAGAAGGACCTCAGGAACTCGCTCGGGTTACTTCAAGGAAGTCAAGTCCCCTTTTGTTTTGGAAGGGGAACTTCCGGATTACTCTGGAGCCGTTAAAAAGGAATATTGCCTCTTCTCGATTTGAGTCCATAAAGTGTGTTCTCCTCTCCACTGAGGACTGATGTTACGGACCATTCTGAGTCGCCTAAAGGGAGTCAAGTACCCTTTTGCCTTTCAAGCGGGAATGTGGGATTTCACTTGAGATTCTGCAGTGCAAAATTACCTCATCTCGCATTGAGGGGATAATTTTGTGGTTTTTCTAGAGTCGCGGCAAGAGGCGGTGTGTAGTTATCGCGTTGCGATGGGGATCTAAGAAATTCGCTCGGGTTGCTTCAGGGAAGTCAGGTCTCCCTTTGTGTTGGAAGGAGAACTTCCGATTTTCTCTCGAGCCGTTAAATGGGAGTAGGGCATCATCTCGAATTGAGTCCATAAAGTGTGTTCTCCTTGCCAATGGGGACGTCTGTGTGAGGGAACTTTCTGAGTCGCATAAAGGGTATCAAGTACCCTTTTGCCTTTTAAGAGTGAATGTGGTATTTCTCTCGAGATTCTGCCATGCAAAATTTCCTCATCTGGCATTGAGGGGATAATTTTGTGGTGTTTCTCGAGTTGCGGCGGGAAGCTGGGTGAACTTCTCGAGTTGCGACGGGGACCTCAGCAACTCGCTCGGGTTGCTTCAGGGAAGTCACTTCCCCCTTTGTGTTGGAAGGGGAACATCCGGATTACTCTCGAGCCGTTAATTGGGAATAGGGTATCATCTTGAATTGAGTCCATAAAGTGTGTTATCCTCTCCAATGGGGACGGCTGTGTGAGGGAACTTTCTGAGTCGCATCAAGGGAGTCAAGTACCCTTTTGCCTTTTAAGAGGGAATGTGGGATTTCTCTTCAGTTTCTGCAGCGCAAAATTTCCTAATCTCGCCTTCAGGGGATAATTTTGTGGTGTTTCTGGAGTTGTGGCGGGATGATGCGGGTACTTCTCGAGTTGCAACGGGGACCTCAGGAACTCGCTCGGGTTGCTTCATGGAAGTCAGATCTGCTTTAGTGCTGTAAGGGAACATCCGGAATACTCTCGAGCTGTTAAATGGGAATAGGGCCTCTTCTTGAATTGAGTCCATAAAGTGTGTTCTCCTCTCCATGGGGACGGTAGTTAGAGGGAACTTTCTGAGTCGCATAAAGGGTGTCAAGTACCCTTTTGCCTTTCAAGAGGGAAGGTGGCATTTCCCTTGAGAATTTGCAGCACAAAATTTCCTCATCTCGCATTGAGGGGATAATTTTGTGGTGTTTCTCGTGTTGTGTCGTGAAGCTGTGTGTGCTTCTCGAGATGCGACGGAGACCTCAGAAACTCGCTCGTGTTGGTTCAGGGAAGACAGGTCCCCTTTTGTGTTGGAAGCGGAAGAACCGGATTACTTTCGATCCCTTAAATGGGAATAGACTCTCTTCTACAGTTGAGTCCATAAAGTGTGTTCTCCTCTCCAGTGGGGACGGCTGTGTGAGGGAAATTTCTGAGTCGCATAAAGGGTGACAAGTACCCTTTTACTTTCAAGTGGCAATGTGGGATTTCTCTTGAGATTCTACAGCGCAAAATTTCCTCATCTCGCATTGAGGGGATAATTTTGTGGTGTTTCTCTAGTTGTGGCAGGAAGCTTGGGTACTTAGTGATTTGCGACGGGACCACAGGAACTAGATCGTGTGGCTTCATGGAAGTCAGGTCCCCTTTTGTGAGGGAGGTGGAACTTCTGGATTACTCTCGAGCCGTTATGCGGGAATAGGGCCAATTCTCGAGTTAAGTCCATAAAGTGTGTTCTCCTCTCCAATGTTGACGGCTGTGTAGGGGAACTTTTTGAGTCGCATAAAAGGTGTCAAGTACCCTTTTGCCTTTCTAGTAGGAATGTGGGAATTCTCTTCAGATTCTGCAGCCGAAAATTTCCTCATCTCGCTTTGAGGGGATAATTTTTGGTGTTTCTCGAGTTGCGGCGGGAAACTGGGGATTACTTCTCGAGTTGTCATGGGGTCCTAAGGAACTCGCTCGGGTTGCTTCAGGGAAGTCAGGAACCCTTTCGTGTTGGAAGGGGAACTTCGGGATTACTTCCGAGCCGTTATAGGGAATAGGGCCTCTTCTCGAGTTGAGTCCGTAAAGTATGTTCTCCTCTCCAATGGGGACGGCTGTGTGAGGGAACTTTCTGAGGCTCGTAAATGATGTCAAGTAACCTCTTGCCTTTCAAGTGGAAATGTGGGATTTCTCTTGAATGGTGCAGCGCAAAATTTCCTCATCTCGCTTTGAGGGGATAATTTTTGGTGTTTCTCGAGTTGCGGCGGGAAACTGGGGATTACTTCTCGAGTTGTCATGGGGTCCTAAGGAACTCGCTCGGGTTGCTTCAGGGAAGTCAGGAACCCTTTCGTGTTGGAAGGGGAACTTCGGGATTACTTCCGAGCCGTTATAGGGAATAGGGCCTCTTCTCGAGTTGAGTCCGTAAAGTATGTTCTCCTCTCCAATGGGGACGGCTGTGTGAGGGAACTTTCTGAGGCTCGTAAATGATGTCAAGTAACCTCTTGCCTTTCAAGTGGAAATGTGGGATTTCTCTTGAATGGTGCAGCGCAAAATTTACTCATCTCGCATTGAGGGGATAATTTTGTGGTGTTTCTCGAGTTGAGGCAGGAAGTTCTGCGTACTTCTCAAGTTGCCACCGGGTCCTCAGGAACTCGCTCAGGTTGCTTCAGGGAAGTGAGGTCCCCTTTTGTGTTGGAAAGGGAACTTCGGGATTACTCTCGAGCCGTTAACTGGGAATTGGGCCTCTTCTCAAGTTGAGTCTCAAAATTGTGTTCTACTTTCCCATGGGGACGGCTGTGTGAGAGAAATTTCTGAGTCGCATAAAGGATGTCAAGTACCCTTTTGCCTTTCAAGAGGGAATGTGGTATTTCTCTTGAGATTCTGCAGCGCAAAATATCCTCATCTCGCATTGAGTGGATAATTTTGTGGTGTTTCTCAGGTTGCCGCGGGAAGCTGGGCGTACTTCTCGAGTTGCGACCTGGTCCACCCGAACTCGCTCGGGTTGCTTCAGGGAAGTCAGGTCCCCTTTTGTGTCAGAAGGGGCATTTCCGGATTACTCTCGAACCATTAAATGGGAATAAGGAATCTTTTCGAGTTGAGTCCATAACGTGTGTTCTCCTCTCCAATGGGGACGGATGTTAGGGAACTTTCTTAGTGGCATAAAAGGTGTCAGCTAATCTTTTGCCTTTCAAGCGTCAATGTGGGATTTCTCTTGATATACTGCAGCGCAAAATTTCTTCATCTGACATTGAAAGGATAATTTTGTGGTGTTTCTTGACTTTCAGAGGAAAGCTGGGGGTTCTTCTCGAGTTGCGACAGAGACCTCAAGAACTCGCTTGGGTTGCTTCAGGGAAGTCAGGTCCCTCTTTGTGTTATAAGGGGATATTCTGGATTACTCTCTAGCCGTTAAAGGCAATAGGGACTCTTTTCGATTTGAGTCCATAAAGTGTGTTCTCCTCTCCAATGGGACGGATGTTAGGGAACTTTATGAGTGGCATAAAGTGTGTCAAGTACTCTTTTACCTTTCAAGCAGGAATGTGGGATTTTCTTGAGATTCTGCAGCGCCACATTACCCCATCTCGCATTGAGGCGATAATTTTTTGGTGTTTCTCGAGTTACGGCGGGAAGCAGCGGGTACTTTTTCAGTTGCGACGGGACCTCAGAAACTCACTCGAGTTACTTCAGGGAAGTTAGGTCCCCTTTTGTGTTGGAAGGGGAACATCCGGATTACTCTCGAGCCCTTTAATGGGAATAGGGCCTCTTCGAGTTGAGTCCATAAAGTGTGTTCACCTCTCCAATGGGCACGGATGTTAGGGAACATTCTGAGTTGCATAAAGTGTGTCAAGTACCCTTTTGCCTTTCAAGCGGGAATGTGGGATTTCTCTTGAGATTCTGCAGCTCAATAGTTCGTCATCTCGCATTGAGGGAATAATTTTGTGGTGTGTCTCGAGTTGTTGCAGATAGCTGGTAGTATTTAACGAGTTGCCAAGGGATACTCAGGAATTCGCTTGGGTTGCTGCAGTGAAGTCAGGTCCCCTTTTTTCTTGAAAGGAGAACTTCCGGATTACTCTCGAGCCGTTAAATGGGGCCTCTTTTCGCATTGAGTCCATAAAGTGTGTTCTCCTCTCCAATGGGGACGGCTGTGTGAGGGAACTTTCTGAGTCGCATAAACGGTGTCATGTATTCTTTTGCCTTTGAAGAGGGAATGTGGTATTTCTCTTGAGATTCTACAGCCCATAATTTCCTCATCTCGCATTGAGGGGATAATTTTGTGGTGTTTCTCGAGGTGCGGTGGGAAGCTGGGGTACTTCTCTTGTTGTGTCGGGAACTCAGGAATAGACTCGGGTTGCTTCAGGGAAGTCAGGTCTCCTTTGGTATTGGAAGGGGAACTTCCGGTTTACTCTCGAGCTGTTAAGTGGCAATAGGGGCTCATCTCGAATTGAGTCAATTAATTGTGTTCTCCTCTCCAATGGGAACGGCTGTGTGAGGGAACTTTCTGAGTCGCATAAAGGGTGTCAAGTACTCTTTTGCCTTTCAAGAGGGAATGTGGTATTTCTCTTGAGATTCTGCCTCGCAAAATTTCCTCATCTCGCATTGAGGGGATAATTTTGTGGTGTTTCTCGAGTTGCGGCGGGAAGCTGGGGGTACTTTTTGAGTTGCGACAGGGACCTCAGGAACTCGCTTGGGTTGCTTCAGGGATGTCAGGTCCCCTTTGGTGTTGGAAGGGGAACTTCCGGTTTACTCTCTAGTTGTTAAAGGGAAATCGGGCTCATCTCGAATTGAGTCCATAAAGGGTGTTCTCCTCTCCAATGGGGACGGCTGTGTCAGGGAACTTTCTGAGTCGGATAAAGGGTGTCAATTACCCTTTTGCATTTGAAGAGGGAATGTGGTATTTCTCTTGAGATACTGTAGCGCCAAATTTCCTCATCTTGCATTGAGGGGATAATTTTGTGTTGTTTCACGAGTTGCGATGGGAAGCTGGGGGTTCTTCTCCAGTTGCTACGGGGACCTCAGGAACTCGCCCTGGTTGCTTCAGGGAAGTCAGGTCCCCTTTTCTGTTGGAAGGGAAACTTCCAGTTTACTCTTGAGCCGTTAAATTTGAATAGGGCCTTATCTCGAATTGAGTCCATAAAATGTGTACTCCTCTCCAATGGGGACTGGTGTTAGTGAAATTTCTGATTCGCTCAAAGTGTTTCAAGTACCCTTTTTCCTTTCAAGAGGGAATGTGGTTTTTCTCTTGAGATTCTGCAGCGCAAAATTTCCTCATCTCGCATTGAGGGCATAATTTTGTGGTTCTCTCGAGTTGCGGCTTGAAGCTGGGGGTACTTCTCGAGTTGCGACGGGGACCTCAGGAACTTGCTCGCGTTGCTTCAGGGAAGTCACTTCCCCATTTTTGTTGGAAGGGGAACTTCCGGTTTACTCTCGAGACGTTAAATGGGAATAGGGGCTCATCTCGAATTGAGTCGAAAAAGTGTGTTCTCCTCTCCAATGGGGACTGATGTTAGTGAAATTTCTGAGTTGCATAAAGGGTGCCAAGTATGCTTTTGCCTTGCAAGAGGGAATGTGGTATTTCTCTTGAGATTCTGCAGCGCAAAATTTCCTCACCTCTCATCGAGGGGATAATTTTGTGGTGTTTTCGAGGTGCGGCGGGAAGCTGGGGGTACTTCTCGAGTTGCGCCGGGGACCTCAAGAACTCGCTCGGGTTGCATCAGAACAATGAGGTCCCCTTTGGTTTTGGAAGGGGAACTTCTGGTTTACTCCCGTGCCGTTCAATGGGAATAGGGGCTCATCTCGTATTGAGTCCATAAAGTGGGTTCTCCTCTCCAATGGAGACTGATGTTGGTGAAGTTTCTGAGTCCCATAAAGAGTGTCAAGTACCCTTTTGCCTTTCAAGAGGGATTGTGGTATTTCGTTGAGATTCTGCAGCGCAAAATTTCCTCCTCTCGCATTGAGAGGCTAATTTTGTGGTGTTTCTCGAGTTGCGGCGGGAAGCTGGGGGTACTTCTTGAGTAGCGACGGGGATCTCAGGAACTCACTCGGGTTGCTTCAGTGAAGTTGGGTCCCCTTTGGTGTTGGAAGGGGAACTTCCGGTTTACTCTCGAGCCGTTAAATGGGAATAGGGCCTCATCTCGAATTGAGTCCATAACGTGTGTTTTCCTGTCCAATGGGGACGACTAGGTAAGGAAACTTTCTGAGTCGCATAAAGGGTTTCAATTACCGTTTTGCCTTTCAAGAGGGAATGTGGTATTTCTCTTGAGATTCTGCAGGGCAATATTTCCTCATCTCGCATTGAGGGGATAATTCTGTGATGTTTTTCGAGTTGCGGCTTGAAGCTGGGGGTACTTCTCGAGTTGCGATGGGGACCTCAGGAACTTGCTCCGGTTGCTTCAGGGAATTCAGGTCCCCTTTGTGTTGGAAGGGGAACTTGCGGATTACTCTCGAGATGTTAAATGGTAATCGGACCTCATCTCCAGTTGAGACTAAAAATTGTTTTCTCCTCTCCAATGGGGACGACTGTGTGAGGGAATTTTCTGAGTCTCACCCTGCGGCGCAGATGCGAGAGATGCCGTCCCCTCCTCCACAGACACAAGAAAAGCTTTCCCTGCCTGCCCAGACGCGAGAGTCCCCAGTCCCTCCCTGGAAGCGAGAGAGACACCGCCCCCACCCGCGCAGACGCCAGAGTCGCTGGCCCCGCCCACGCAGACATGAGAGACACAGGCCCTGGCGCAACCGACCATGGAAAGATGCGTGGCCATGAGGAGTTACCCCAAGCCTGAGGCCAGGGTAGGCAGCCAAGAGGAGGTACCCCACGTCCAATAGGCGGTGGCTGTGCTGGGGAGGGCCGAGAGGAGCTACTCACGTTCAAGGTCAGGAGGGTCAGCCTTGTGGACATACCCCTCATCCAAGATAAGGTGCAGCAGCTGCGCTTTCTTGGAGCAGCTGTGAAGAGATATCCCACACCCAAGGTAGGAGAAACTCAAAGAAGATGGTAGGTATTGCGAGGGGGCATTAGAGGGCAGACACAATGAAATAATAATCACAGGAATCTAGTCGATCTGATCACATGGACCACAGCCGAATGTGGTCCACTGGAGAAGGGAATGGCAAACCACTTCAGTATACTTGCCTTGAGAACCCCATGAACAGTATCAAAGGGCAAAATGACAGGATACTGAATGAGGAATTCCCCAGTTCGGTAGGTGCCCAGTATGCTACTGGAGATCAGTGGAGAAATAACTCTAGAAAGAATGAAGGGGTGGAGTAAAAGCAAAACTAGTACCCACTTGTGGATGTGACCAGTGATAGAAGCAAGGTCCGGTGCTGTAAAGAGAAATATCGCATAGGAACCTGGAATGTTAGGTCCATGAATCAAGGCAACTTGGAAGTGGTCAAAATGAGATGGCAAGAGTGCACATAGACATTCTAGGAATCAGTGAATTAAAATGGACTGGAATGTGTGAATTTAACTCAGATGACCATTATATCTACTACTGTGGGCAGGAATCCCTTAGAAGAAATGCAGTAGCCATCATGGTCAACAAAAGAGTCCCAAATGCAGTCCTTGGATGCAATCTTAAAAACGACAGAATGATTTCTGTTCGTTTCCAAGGCAAACCATTCAACATTACAGTAATCCAGAACTATGCCCCAACCAGTAACACTGAAGAAGCAGAAGGTGAACGGTTCTATGAAGACCTACAAGACCTTTTAGAACTAACACCCAAAAAAGATGTCCTTTTCATTATAGGGGACTGGAATGCAAAAGGAGGAAGTCAAGAAACACCTGGAGTAACTGGCAAATATGGCCTTGGAGCACGGAATGAAGCAGGGCCAAGGATAATAGAGTTTCGTCAAGAGAACGCACTGGTCATAGCAAACACCCTCTTCCAACAACACAAGAGAACAATCTACACATGGACATCACCAGATGGTCAACACCAAAATCAGATTGATTATATTCTTTGCAGCCAAAGACATAGAAGCTGTATACACTTAGCAAAAACAAGACCAGGAGCTGACTGTGGCTCAGATTATGAACTACTTATTGCCAAATTCAGACTTAAATTGAAGAAAGTGGGGAAAACCCCTAGACCATTCAGATATGACCTAAATCAAATCCCTTATGATTATACAGTGGAAGTGAGAAATAGATTTAAGGAACTAGATCTGATAGATAGATTGCCTGATGATCTCTGGACTGAGGTTCGTGACATTGTACAGGAGACAGGGACCAAGAGCATCCTCATGCAAAATAAATGCAAAAAAAGCAAAATGGCTATCTGAGGTGGACTTACAAAAAGCTGTGAAAGGAAGAGAAGCGAAAAGCAAAGGAGAAAGGGAAAGATACAAGTATTAGAATGCAGAGTCCCAAAGAATAGCAAGGAGAGATAAGAAAGCCTTCCTCAGTGATCTATGCAAAGAAATAGAGGAAAACAATAGAATAGGAAAAACAAGAGATCTCTTCAAGAACATTAGAGATTCCAAGGGAACATTTCATGCAAAATGGGCTCGATAAAGGACAGAAATGGTATGGACCTAACAGAAGCAGAAGATATTAAGAAGAGGTGGCAAGAATACACAGAAGAACTATACAAAAGAGATCTTCACGACCAGGATAGTCACGAAAATGTGATCACTGACCTAGAGCCAGACATCTTGGAATGTGAAGTCAAGTGTGCCTTAGAAAACCTCACTATGAACAAAGCTAGTGGAAGTGATGGAATTCCAGTTGAGGTATTTCAAATCTTGAAAGATGATGCTGTGAAAGTGCTGCACTCACTTTGCCAACAAATTTGGAAAACTCAGCAGTGCCCACAGGACTGGAAAAGGTCAGTCTTCATTCCAATCCCAAAGAAAGGCAATGCCAAAGAATGCTCAAACTACCGCACAATTGCACTCATCTCACTCACTAGTAAAGTCATGCTCAAAGTTCTCCAAGCCAGGCCTCAGCAATATGTGCTCCGTGAACTCCCAGATATTCAAGCAGGTTTTAGAAAAGGCAGAGGCACCAGAGATCAAATGGCCAACATCCGCTGGATCATGGAGAAAGCAAGAGAGTTCCAGAAATCCATCTATTTCTGCTTCATTGACTATGCCAAAGCCTTTGACTGTGTGGATCACAATAAACTGTGGAAAATTCTGAAAGAGATGGGAATCCAAGACCACCTGACCTGCCTCTTGAGAAACCTATATGCAGGTCAGGAAGCAGCATTCAGAACTGTGTATATTGTCACCTTGCTTATTTAACTTATATGCAGAGTACATCATGAGAAATGCTGGGCTGGAAGAAGAACAAGCTGGAATCAAGATTGCTGGGAGAAATATCAATAACCTCAGATATTCAGATGACACGACCCTTAGGGCAGAAAGTGAAGAGGAACTCGAAAGCCTCCTAATGAAAGAGAAAGAGGAGAGTGAAAAGGTTGGCTTGAAGCTCAACATTCAGAAAACAAAGGTCATGGAATCTGGTCCCATCACTTCACTGGAAATAGACGGAAAAACACTGGAAACAGTGTCAGACTTTAGTTTTTTGGGCTCCAAAATCATTGCAGATGCTGATTTCAGCCATGAAATTAAAAGCCGCTTACTCCTTATAAGGAAAGTTATGACCAACCTTGAGAGTATATTAAAAAGCAGAGACATTACTTTGCCAACAAAGGTCCGTCTAGGCAAGGCTATGGTTTTTCCCGTGGTCATGTATGAATGTGAGAGTTGGACTGTGAAGAAAGCTGATCGCCGAAGAATTGATGCTTTTGAACTGTGGTGTTGGAGAAGTCTCTTGGGAGTCCCTTGGACTGCAAGAAGATCCAACCAGTCCATTCTAAGGGAGATCAATCGTGGGTGTTCATTGGAAGGACTGATGCTAAAGCTGAAACTGCAATACTTTGGCCACCTCAGGCGACGAGTTGACTCACTGGAAAAGATTCTGATGCTAGGAAAGGTTGGGGGTGGGAGAAGGGGACGACAGAGAATGAGATGGCTGGATAGAATCACCGACTCTGTGGACATGAGTTTGAGTGAACTCCGGGAGATGGTGATGGACAGGGAGGATTGACGAACAGTTATTCATGGGGACACGGAGAGTTGGACAGGACTGAGCGACTGAACTGAACTGAATTGAATAAGGTGTGTCAAGTACCCTTTTGCCTTTCAGGCGGAAATGTGGAATTTCTCTTGATTGTGCAGCGCAAAATTTCCTCATCTCGCCTTGAGCGGATAATTTTGTGGTGTTTCTGGAGTTGTGGCGGGAAGATGGGGGTACTTCTCGAGTTTCGACGGGGACCTCAGGAACTCGCTCCTGTTGCTTCACGGAAGTCAGGTCCCCTTTTGTGTTGGATTGGGAACTTCCGGTTTACTCTCGATCCGTTAAATGGGAATAGGGGCTCATCTCGAATTGAGTCCATAAAGTGTGTTCTCCTCTCCAATGGGAACGGCTGTGTGAGGGAACATTCTGAGTCGCATAAAGGGTATCAAGTACCCTTTTGCCTTTAAAGCGGGAGTATGCGTTTTCTCTTTAGATTCTGCAGCGCAAAATTTCCTCATCTCCCATTGAGGGGATAATTTTGTGGTATTTCTCGAGTTGTGGCGTGAAGTTGGGGGTACTACTCTAGTTGCGACGGGGACCTCAGGTACTTGCTCGGGTCGCTTCGGGGAAGTCAGGTCCCTCTTTTTGTTGGAAGGGGATATTCTGGATTACAATCGAGCCGTTGAAAGGGAATAGGGCCGCTTCTCGAGTTGATCCCATAAATGTGTTCTCCTCTCCAATTGGGACGTCTGTTTGAGGGAAGTTTATGAATTGCATAAAGGGAGTCAAGTACCCTTTTGCCTTTCAAGTGGAAATGTGGATTTTCCCTTCAGAATCTGCAATGCAAAATTTCCTCATCTCGCATTCAGGGAATAATTTTGTGGTGTTTCTCGAGTTGCGGCCGAAAGCTGGGGGTACTTCTCGAGTTGCAATGGGGACATCAGGAACTGTCTCAGATTGCTTCAGGGAAGTCAAGTCCCCTTTTGTGTTGGAAGGGGAACTTCCGGATTGCTCTAGAGCCTTTAAATGGGAATAACGCCTCTTCTCGATTTGAGTCCATAAGTTGTTCTCCTCTCCAAAGAGGACGGATGTTAGGCAACATTATGAGTCGCATAAAGGGAATCAAGTCCCCTTTTGCCTTTCAAGCTGGAATGTGGGACTTCTTTGGAGATTCTGCAGCGCAAAATTTCCTCCTCTCGCATTAAAGGGAAAATTTTGTGGTGTTTCTCAAATTGCGGCGGGAATTTGGGGGTACTTGTCGAGTTGGGACGGGGACCCCAGGAATTCACTCGAGTTACGTCAGGGAAGTCAGGTCCCCATTTGTGCTGGAAGGGGAACTTCCGGATTACTCTCGAGCCCTCTAATGGGAATAGGGCCTCTTCTCGAGTTGAGTCCATAAAGTGTGTACTCCTCTCCAACGGGAACGGATGTTAGGGAACTTTCTGAGTGGTATAAATTGTGTCAAGTACCCTTTTGCCTTTCAAGCGGGAATGTGGGATTTCTCTTGAGATTCTGCAGCCCAATATTACCTCATCTCGCACTGAGGGGTTAATTTTGTGGAGTTTCTCGAGTTGCGGCGAGAAGCAGAGGGTACTTCTTGAGCTGCGACGGGAACCTCAGGAACTCGCTGTAGTTTCTTCAGGAAAGTCAAGTCCCCTTTTGTGTTGGAAGGGGAACTTCCGGATTAGTCTCCAGCCGTTAAATGGAAATATTGCCTCTTCTCGATTTGAGTCATTAAAGTGTGTTCTCCTCTCCAATGAGGACGGATGTTAGGGAACATTGTGAGTCGCATATAGGGAGTCAAGTACCCTTTTGCCTTTCAAGCGGGAATGTGAGATTTCTCTTGAGATTCTGCAGCCCACAATTACCTCATCTCGCATTGAGGGGTTAATTTTGTGGAGTTTCTCGAGTTGCGGCGGGAAGCAGATGGTACTTCTTGAGTTGCGACGGGAACCTCAGGAACTCGCTGTGGTTTCTTCAGGAAAGTCAAGTCCCCTTTTGTGTTGGAAGGGGAACTGCCGGATTAGTCTCCAGCCGTTAAATGGAAATATTGCCTCTTCTCGATTTGAGTCATTAAAGTGTGTTCTCCTCTCCAATGAGGACGGATGTTAGGGAACATTGTGAGTCGCATATAGGGAGTCAAGTACCCTTTTGCCTTTCAAGCGGGAATGTGGGATTTCTCTTGAGATTCTGTAGCGCAAAATTTCCTCATCTCGCATTTTGGGGATAATTTTGTGGTGTTTCTCTATTAGCGGCGGGAAGCTGGGGGTACTTCTGGAGAAGCGAAGGGGACCTCAGTAACTTACTCGAGTTACTTCAGGGATGTCAGGTCCCCTTTTGTACTGGAAGGGGGACTTCCGGATTACAATCGAGTCCTTTAATGGGAATAGGGCCTCTTCTCGAGTTGAGTCCATAAAGTGTGTTCTCCTCTCCAATGGGGACGGATGTTAGGGAACTTTCTGAGTGGTATAAAGTGTGTCAAGTACCCTTTTGCTTTACAAGAGGGAATGTGGGATTTCTCTTGAAATTCTGCAGCGAAAAATTTCCTCATCTCACATTGAGGGGATAATATTGTGGTGTTTCACGAATTGCGGCGCAATACTGGGGGTACTTCTCGAGTTGCGACGTGGACCTCAGGAACTCACTCGAGTTACTTCAGGGAAGTCAGGTAACATTTTGTGCTGGAAGGGGATCTTCCGGATTACTCTCGAGCCTTTAAACAGGAATATTGCCTCTTCTCGATTTGAGTCCATAAAGTGTGTTCTCCTCTCCACTGAGGACGGATGTTAGGGACCATTCTGAGTCCCCTAAAGGGAGTCAAGTACCCTTTTGCCTTTCAAGCGTGAATGTGGGTTTACTCTTGAGATTCTGCAGTGCAATATTTCCTCATCTCGCATTGAGGGGTAATTTTGTGGAGTTTCTCGTGTTGCGAAATGAAGCAAGGGGTACTTCTTGAGTTGCAACGGGGACCTCAGGAACTTGCTGCGGTTCCTTCAGGGATGTCAAGTCCCCTTTTGTGTTGGAAGGGGAACTCCGGATTACTCTTGAGCCGTTAAATGTGAATAGGGGCTCATCTAGAATTAAGTCCATAAAGTGTGTTCTCCTCTCCAATGGGGAGGGATGTTAGGGATCTTTCTGAGTGGCATAAAGTGTGTGAAGTACTGTTTTGTTTTTCAAGTGGGAATGTGGGAATTCTCTTGAGATTCTGCATCGCAAAATTTGCTCATGTCGCTTTGAGGGTATAATTTGGTGGTGTTTCTCAAATTGCGGCGGGAAGCTGGGGTTACTTCTCTATTTGCGACGGGGACCTCAGGAACTCCCTTGAGCTACTTCAGGAAAGTCAGGTCCCCTTTTGTGCTGGAAGGGGAAATTCCGGAATACTCTCGAGCCCTTCAATGGGAATAGGGCCTCTTCTCGAGTTGAGTCCATAAAGTGTGTTCTCCTCTCCATTGGGGACAGATGTTAGGGAATTTTCTGAGTGGCATAAAGTGTGTCAAGTACCCTTTTGCCTTTTAAGCGGGAATGTGGGATTTCATTTGAGATTTTGCAGCGCAAATTTACCTCATCTAGCATTGACGGGATAATTTTGTGGTGTTTCTCCTGTTGAGGCGGGAAGCTGGTGGTACATCTCGAATTGTGACGTGAACCTCAGCAACTCTCTCGTGTTGCTTCTGGGAAGTTAGTTCCCCTTTTTTAGTGCAAGGGGTATTTCGGAATTACTCTAGAGACTTTAAATGGAAATAGGGCCTCTTCTCGAGTTGAGTCCATAAAGAGTGTTCTCCTCTCCAATGGGGACGACTGTGTGAGGGAAATTTCTTAGTCTCATAAAGGGTTTCAAGTACCCTTTTGGCTTTCAAGCGGGAAAGTAAGATTTCTCTTGAGATTCTGCAGCGCAAAATTTCCTCATCTCACATTGATGGGATAATTTTGTGGTGTTTCTTGAGTTTCAGCTGGAAGTTGGGGGAATCTCGAGCCGCTAAATGGTAACAGGGTTTCATCTCGAATTGAGTCCATAAAGTGTGTTCTCCTATCCAATGACGACTGATGTTAGTGAAATTTCTCAGTCGCATAAAGGGTGTCAAGTACCCTTTTGCCTTTCAAGAGGGAATGTGGTATTTCTCTTCAGATTCTGCAGCGCAAAATTTCCTCATCTCGCATTGAGGGGATAATTTTGTGGTTCTTCTCGAGTTGCGGCTGGAAGCTGAGGGTACTTCTCGACTTAAGATGGGGACCTCAGGAACTCGCTCGGGTTGATTCAGGAAAGTCATGTGCACTTTGGTGTTGGAAGGGGAACTTCCGGTTTACTCTCGAGCCGTTAAATTGGAATGGGGGCTCATCTAGAATTGAGTCCATAAAGTGTGTTCCCCTGTATAATGGGACGGCTGTGTGAGGGAACTTTCTGAGTCGCATAAAGGGTGTCAAGTACTCTTTTGCCTTTCAAGAGGGAGTGTGGTATTTCTTTTGAGATTCTGCAGTGCAAAATTTCCTCATCTCACATTGAGGGGATAATTTTGTCGCGTTTCACGAATTGCGGCGGAATACTGGGGGTACTTCTCGAGTTGTGACGTGGACTTCAGGAACTCACTCGAGTTACTTCAGGGAAGCCAGATAACATTTTGTGCTGGAAGGGGAACTTCCGGATTACTCTCGAGCCGTTAAACAAGAATATTGCCTCTTCTCGAATTGAGTCCATAAAGTGTGTTCTCCTCTCCACTGAGGAAGGATATTAAAAAACATTCTGAGTCGCCTAAAGGGAGTCAAGTACCCTTTTGCCTTTCAAGCGGGAATGTGGGATTTCTCTTGAGATTCTGTAGCGCAAAATTTCCTCATCTCGCATTGAGGGGTAATTTTGTGGAGTTTCTCGTGTTGCGAAATGAAGCAGAGGGTACTTCTTGAGTTGCAACGGGGACCACAGGAACTCGCTGCGGTTTCTTCAGGGAAGTCAAGTCCCCTTTTGTTTTGGAAGGGGAACTCCGGATTACTCTTGAGCCGTTAAATGTGAATAGAGGCTCACCTAGAATTCAGTCCATAAAGTGTGTTCTCCTCCTCTCCAATGGGGAGGGATGTTAGGGAACTTACTGACTGGCATAAAGTGTGTCAATTACTGTTTTGTTTTTCAAGCGGGAATGTGGGAATTCTCTTGAGATTCTGCATCGCAAAATTTGCTCATGTCGCTTTGAGGGTATAATTTGGTGGTGTTTCTCAAATTGCGGCGGGAAGCTGGGGTTACTTCTCTATTTGCGACGGGGACCTCAGGAACTCCCTTGAGCTACTTCAGGGAAGTCAGGTCCCCTTTTGTGCTGGAAGGGGAAATTCCGGAATACTCTCGAGCCCTTTAATGGGAATAGGGCCTCTTCTTGAGTTGAGTCCATAAAGTGTGTTCTCCTCTCCAATGGGGACTTCTGTGTGTGGGAACTTTCTGAGTCGAATAAACGGTGTCAAGTACATTTTTGCCTTTCAAGAGGGAATGTGGTATTTCTCTTGAGATTCTGCCTCGCAAAATTTCCTCATCTCGCATTGAGCACATAATTTTGTGGTGTTTCTCGAGTTGCGCCAGGAAGCTGGGGATACTTCTCAAATTGCGATGGCGACCTGATTAACACGCTCGGGTTGCTTCAGGGAAGTCAGGTCCCCTTTGGTATTGGAAGGGGAACTTCCGGTTTACTCTCGAGCCCTTAAATGTGAACAGGGGCTCATCTCGAATTGAGTCCATAAAGTGTGTTCTCCTCTCCAATGGGGACGGCTGTGTGAGGGAACTTTCTGAGTCGAAGAAAGTGTGTCAAGTACCCTTTTGCCTTTCAAGAGGGAATGTGGGATTTCTCTTGAGATTCTGTCTCGCAAAATTTCCTCATCTCACATTGAGGGGATAATTCTGTGGTGTTTCTTGAGTTGCGGCGGGAAGCTGGGGGTACTTCTCGAGTTGCGACGGGGTCCTCAGGTACTCGCTCGGATTGCTTCAGTTAAGTAAGGTCCCCTTTTGTGTTGAAAGGGGAACTTCCGGTTTGCTCTCTAGCCCTTAAATGGGAATAAGGTCTCATCTCTAGGTGAGTCCTTAAAGTGTTTTCTCCTCTCCAATGTGGACGGCCGAGTTAGGGAGCTTTCTGAGTAACATAAAGGGTGTCATGTATCCTTTTGCCTTTCAAGAGGGAATGTGGTATTTCTCTTGAGATTCTGCCTCGCAAAATTTCCTCATCTCGCATTGAGGGGATAATTTTGTGGTGTTTCTTGAGTTGCGGCGGGAAGCTGGGGGTACTTCTAGAATTGCGATGGGGACCTCAGGAACTCGCTCGGGTTGCTTCAGGGAAGTCAGGTCCCCTTTGGTGTTGGAAGGGGAACTTCCGGTTTCCCCTCGAGCCCTTAAATGTGAACAGGGGCTCATCTCGAATTGAGTCCATAAAGTGTGTTCTCCTCTCCAATGGGGACGGCTGTGTGAGGGAACTTTCTGAGTCGAAGAAAGTGTGTCAAGTACCCTTTTGCCTTTCAAGAGGGAATGTGGGATTTCTCTTGAGATTCTGTCTCGCAAAATTTCCTCATCTCACATTGAGGGGATAATTCTGTGGTGTTTCTTGAGTTGCGGCGGGAAGCTGGGGGTACTTCTCGAGTTGCGACGGGGTCCTCAGGTACTCGCTCGGATTGCTTCAGTTAAGTAAGGTCCCCTTTTGTGTTGAAAGGGGAACTTCCGGTTTGCTCTCTAGCCCTTAAATGGGAATAAGGTCTCATCTCTAGGTGAGTCCTTAAAGTGTTTTCTCCTCTCCAATGTGGACGGCCGAGTTAGGGAGCTTTCTGAGTAACATAAAGGGTGTCATGTATCCTTTTGCCTTTCAAGAGGGAATGTGGTATTTCTCTTGAGATTCTGCCTCGCAAAATTTCCTCATCTCGCATTGAGGGGATAATTTTGTGGTGTTTCTTGAGTTGCGGCGGGAAGCTGGGGGTACTTCTAGAATTGCGATGGGGACCTCAGGAACTCGCTCGGGTTGCTTCAGGGAAGTCAGGTCCCCTTTGGTGTTGGAAGGGGAACTTCCGGTTTCCTCTCGAGCCCTTAAATGTGAACAGGGGCTCATCTCGAATTGAGTCCATAAAGTGTGTTCTCCTCTCCAATGGGGACGGCTGTGTGAGGGAACTTTCTGAGTCGAAGAAAGTGTGTCAAGTACCCTTTTGCCTTTCAAGAGGGAATGTGGGATTTCTCTTGAGATTCTGTCTCGCAAAATTTCCTCATCTCACATTGAGGGGATAATTCTGTGGTGTTTCTTGAGTTGCGGCGGGAAGCTGGGGGTACTTCTCGAGTTGCGACGGGGTCCTCAGGTACTCGCTCGGATTGCTTCAGTTAAGTAAGGTCCCCTTTTGTGTTGAAAGGGGAACTTCCGGTTTGCTCTCTAGCCCTTAAATGGGAATAAGGTCTCATCTCTAGGTGAGTCCTTAAAGTGTTTTCTCCTCTCCAATGTGGACGGCCGAGTTAGGGAGCTTTCTGAGTAACATAAAGGGTGTCATGTATCCTTTTGCCTTTCAAGAGGGAATGTGGTATTTCTCTTGAGATTCTGCCTCGCAAAATTTCCTCATCTCGCATTGAGGGGATAATTTTGTGGTGTTTCTTGAGTTGCGGCGGGAAGCTGGGGGTACTTCTAGAATTGCGATGGGGACCTCAGGAACTCGCTCGGGTTGCTTCAGGGAAGTCAGGTCCCCTTTGGTGTTGGAAGGGGAACTTCCGGTTTCCCCTCGAGCCCTTAAATGTGAACAGGGGCTCATCTCGAATTGAGTCCATAAAGTGTGTTCTCCTCTCCAATGGGGACGGCTGTGTGAGGGAACTTTCTGAGTCGAAGAAAGTGTGTCAAGTACCCTTTTGCCTTTCAAGAGGGAATGTGGGATTTCTCTTGAGATTCTGTCTCGCAAAATTTCCTCATCTCACATTGAGGGGATAATTCTGTGGTGTTTCTTGAGTTGCGGCGGGAAGCTGGGGGTACTTCTCGAGTTGCGACGGGGTCCTCAGGTACTCGCTCGGATTGCTTCAGTTAAGTAAGGTCCCCTTTTGTGTTGAAAGGGGAACTTCCGGTTTGCTCTCTAGCCCTTAAATGGGAATAAGGTCTCATCTCTAGGTGAGTCCTTAAAGTGTTTTCTCCTCTCCAATGTGGACGGCCGAGTTAGGGAGCTTTCTGAGTAACATAAAGGGTGTCATGTATCCTTTTGCCTTTCAAGAGGGAATGTGGTATTTCTCTTGAGATTCTGCCTCGCAAAATTTCCTCATCTCGCATTGAGGGGATAATTTTGTGGTGTTTCTTGAGTTGCGGCGGGAAGCTGGGGGTACTTCTAGAATTGCGATGGGGACCTCAGGAACTCGCTCGGGTTGCTTCAGGGAAGTCAGGTCCCCTTTGGTGTTGGAAGGGGAACTTCCGGTTTCCTCTCGAGCCCTTAAATGTGAACAGGGGCTCATCTCGAATTGAGTCCATAAAGTGTGTTCTCCTCTCCAATGGGGACGGCTGTGTGAGGGAACTTTCTGAGTCGAAGAAAGTGTGTCAAGTACCCTTTTGCCTTTCAAGAGGGAATGTGGGATTTCTCTTGAGATTCTGTCTCGCAAAATTTCCTCATCTCACATTGAGGGGATAATTCTGTGGTGTTTCTTGAGTTGCGGCGGGAAGCTGGGGGTACTTCTCGAGTTGCGACGGGGTCCTCAGGTACTCGCTCGGATTGCTTCAGTTAAGTAAGGTCCCCTTTTGTGTTGAAAGGGGAACTTCCGGTTTGCTCTCTAGCCCTTAAATGGGAATAAGGTCTCATCTCTAGGTGAGTCCTTAAAGTGTTTTCTCCTCTCCAATGTGGACGGCCGAGTAAGGGAGCTTTCTGAGTAACATAAAGGGTGTCATGTATCCTTTTGCCTTTCAAGAGGGAATGTGGTATTTCTCTTGAGATTCTGCCTCGCAAAATTTCCTCATCTCGCATTGAGGGGATAATTTTGTGGTGTTTCTTGAGTTGCGGCGGGAAGCTGGGGGTACTTCTAGAATTGCGATGGGGACCTCAGGAACTCGCTCGGGTTGCTTCAGGGAAGTCAGGTCCCCTTTGGTGTTGGAAGGGGAACTTCCGGTTTCCTCTCGAGCCCTTAAATGTGAACAGGGGCTCATCTCGAATTGAGTCCATAAAGTGTGTTCTCCTCTCCAATGGGGACGGCTGTGTGAGGGAACTTTCTGAGTCGAAGAAAGTGTGTCAAGTACCCTTTTGCCTTTCAAGAGGGAATGTGGGATTTCTCTTGAGATTCTGTCTCGCAAAATTTCCTCATCTCACATTGAGGGGATAATTCTGTGGTGTTTCTTGAGTTGCGGCGGGAAGCTGGGGGTACTTCTCGAGTTGCGACGGGGTCCTCAGGTACTCGCTCGGATTGCTTCAGTTAAGTAAGGTCCCCTTTTGTGTTGAAAGGGGAACTTCCGGTTTGCTCTCTAGCCCTTAAATGGGAATAAGGTCTCATCTCTAGGTGAGTCCTTAAAGTGTTTTCTCCTCTCCAATGTGGACGGCCGAGTTAGGGAGCTTTCTGAGTAACATAAAGGGTGTCATGTATCCTTTTGCCTTTCAAGAGGGAATGTGGTATTTCTCTTGAGATTCTGCCTCGCAAAATTTCCTCATCTCGCATTGAGGGGATAATTTTGTGGTGTTTCTCGAGTTGCGGCATGTAGCTGGGGGTACTTCTCGAGTTGCGACGGGGACCTCCGGAATTTGCTTGGGTTGCTTCAGGGAAGTCAGGTCCGCTTTGGTGTTGGAAGGGGAACTTCCGGTTTACTCTCGAGCTGTTAAAAGTTAATAGGGGCTGATCTCTGATTGAGTCCATATATTATGTTGTCCTCTCCTATGGGGACTGATGTTACTGCAATTTCTGAGTCACATAAAGGGTGTCAGGTACCCTTTTGCGTTTCAAGAGGGAATGTGGTATTTCTCTTGAAATTCTGCCTCGCAAAATTTCCTCATCTCGCATTGAGGGGATAATTTGGTGATGTTTCTTGAGTTGCGGCAGTAAGCCGGGGGTACTTTTCGAGTTGCAACGGGGACCTCAGGAACTCGTTCAGGTTGCTTCAGGGAAGTCAGCACCCCTTTTGTATTGTAAGGGGAACTTCCGGTATACTCTTGAGACGTTAAATGTGAATAGGGTCTCATCTCGAATTGCGTCCATAAAGTGTGTTCTCCTCTACAATGGGGACGGCTGTGTGAGGGAACTTTCTGAATCGCATAAAGGGTGTCAAGTACCCTATTGCCTTTCAAGAGGGAATGTGCTATATCTCTTGAGATTCTTCAGCGCAAAATTTCCTCATCTAGCTTTGACGGGATAATTTGGTGGTGTTTCTCGAGTTGCGGCGGGAAACTGGGGGTACTTCTCGAGTTGTGACGGGGACCTCCGGAACTCGCTCGGGTTGCTTCACGAAAGTCAGGTCCCCTTTGGTGTTGGAAGGGGAACTTCCGGTTTACTCTCGAGCCGTTAAATGGGAATAATGGCTCATCTCGAATTGAGTACATAAAATTTGTTCTCTTGTCCAATGGGGACGACTGTGTGAGGGAACTTTCTGAGTCACATAAAATGTGTCAAGTACACTTTTGCCTTTCAAGAGGGAATGTGGGATTTCTCTTGAGATTCTGTCTCGCAAAATTTCCTCATCTCACATTGAGGGGATAATTCTGTGGTGTTTCTTGAGTTGCGGCGGGAAGCTGGGGGTACTTCTCGAGTTGCGACGGGGTCCTCAGGTACTCGCTCGGATTGCTTCAGTTAAGTAAGGTCCCCTTTTGTGTTGAAAGGGGAACTTCCGGTTTGCTCTCTAGCCCTTAAATGGGAATAAGGTCTCATCTCTAGGTGAGTCCTTAAAGTGTTTTCTCCTCTCCAATGTGGACGGCCGAGTTAGGGAGCTTTCTGAGTAACATAAAGGGTGTCATGTATCCTTTTGCCTTTCAAGAGGGAATGTGGTATTTCTCTTGAGATTCTGCCTCGCAAAATTTCCTCATCTCGCATTGAGGGGATAATTTTGTGGTGTTTCTCGAGTTGCGGCATGTAGCTGGGGGTACTTCTCGAGTTGCGACGGGGACCTCCGGAATTTGCTTGGGTTGCTTCAGGGAAGTCAGGTCCGCTTTGGTGTTGGAAGGGGAACTTCCGGTTTACTCTCGAGCTGTTAAAAGTTAATAGGGGCTGATCTCTGATTGAGCCCATATATTATGTTGTCCTCTCCTATGGGGACTGATGTTACTGCAATTTCTGAGTCACATAAAGGGTGTCAGGTACCCTTTTGCGTTTCAAGAGGGAATGTGGTATTTCTCTTGAAATTCTGCCTCGCAAAATTTCCTCATCTCGCATTGAGGGGATAATTTGGTGATGTTTCTTGAGTTGCGGCAGTAAGCCGGGGGTACTTTTCGAGTTGCAACGGGGACCTCAGGAACTCGTTCGGGTTGCTTCAGGGAAGTCAGCACCCCTTTTGTATTGTAAGGGGAACTTCCGGTATACTCTTGAGACGTTAAATGTGAATAGGGTCTCATCTCGAATTGCGTCCATAAAGTGTGTTCTCCTCTACAATGGGGACGGCTGTGTGAGGGAACTTTCTGAATCGCATAAAGGGTGTCAAGTACCCTATTGCCTTTCAAGAGGGAATGTGCTATATATCTTGAGATTCTTCAGCGCAAAATTTCCTCATCTACTTTGACGGGATAATTTGGTGGTGTTTCTCGAGTTGCGGCGGGAAACTGGGGGTACTTCTCGAGTTGTGACGGGGACCTCCGGAACTCGCTCGGGTTGCTTCACGAAAGTCAGGTCCCCTTTGGTGTTGGAAGGGGAACTTCCGGTTTACTCTCGAGCCGTTAAATGGGAATAATGGCTCATCTCGAATTGAGTACATAAAATTTGTTCTCTTGTCCAATGGGGACGACTGTGTGAGGGAACTTTCTGAGTCACATAAAATGTGTCAAGTACACTTTTGCCTTTCAAGAGGGAATGTGGTATGTCTCTTGAGATTCTGTAGCGCAAAATTTCCTCATCTTGCATTGAGTGGATAATTTTGTGGTGTTTCTCGGTTTGCGGAGGGAAGCTGGAGGTACTTCTCAAGTTGGGACTTTGAACCAGGAACTCGCTCGGGTTGCTTCAGGGAAGTCAGTTCCCCTTTTGTGTTAAATTGGGAACTTCCGGTTTACTCCCGAGCCTTTTAATGGGAATAGGGGCTCATCTCGAATAGAGTCCATAAAGTGTGTACTCTTGTCCAATGGGAATGGCTGTGTGAGGGAGCTTTCTGAGTCGCATAAAGGGTGTCAAGTACCCTGTTACCTTTCAAGAAGGAATGTGGTATTTCTCTTGAGTTTCTGCGGTGGAAAATTCTCTCATCCCACATTGAGGGGATAATTGTTTGGTCTTTCTCGAGTTGTGCCGGGTAGCTGGGGGTACTTCTGGACTTGCGACGGGGACCTCTGGAATTCGCTTGAGTTGCTTCAGGGAAGTCAGGTCCCCTTTGGTGTTGGAAGGGGAGCTTCCGGTTTACTCTCGAGCCATTAAATCAGAATAAGTGCTCATCTAGAATTGAGTCCATAAAGTGTGTTCTCCTCTCCAATGGGGATTGATTTTAATGAAATTTATGAGTCGCATAAAGGGAATCAGTACACTTTTCCCTTTCAAGAGGGAATGTGGTATTTCTCTTGAGCTTCTGTAATGCAAAATTTCCCCATTTCTCATTGAGGGGATAATTTTGTTGTATTTCTCGAGTTGCGGTGAGAAGCTGGAGGTACTTCTCGACTTGCGACGGGGAACACAGGGACTCGCTCAGGTTGCTTCAGGGAAGTCAGGTCCCCTTTGTTGTTGGAAGGGGAACTACCGGTTTACTCTCGAGCCGTTAAATGGGAATAGGGGCTAATCTCGAATTGAGTCCATAAAGTGTGTTATCCTGTCCAATGGGAAGGCTGTGTGAGGGAACATTCTGAGTCGCATACAGGGTGTCAAGTACCCTTTTGCCTTTCATGAATGAATTTGGTATTTCTCTTGAGATTCTGCAGCGCAATATTTCCTCATCTCGCATTGAGGGGATAATTTTTGGTGTTTCTCGAGGTGCGGCGGGAAGCTTGGGGTACTTCTCGAGTTGCGACGGGGACCTCAGGTTTCGCTCGGGTTGCTTCAGGGAAGTCAGTCCCCTTTGGTGTTGGAAGGGGAACCTCCGGTTTACTCTCGAACCGTTAAATTGGAATATGGTCTCATCTCGAATTCAGTCTGTAAATTGGGTTCTCCTCTTCAATGGGGACTGATGTTAGTGAAATTTCTGAGTCGCATAAAGGGTGTGAAGTACCCTATTGCCTTTTAAGAGGGAATGTGGTATTTCTCTTGAGATTCTGCATCGCAAATTTTCCTCATCTCGCATTGAGGGGATAATTTTGTGGTGTTTCTCGAGTTGTGGCGGGAAGCTGCGTGTACTTCTCGAGTTGCGAAGGGGACCTCAGGAACTCGCTTTTGTTGCTTCTGGGAAGTCAAGTCCCCTTTGATGTTCGAATGGGAACTTCCGGTTTACTGTCACGCCGTTAAATGGAAATAGGGTCTCTTCTCGTATTGAGTCCATATAATGTGTGCTCCTCTCCTATGGGGACTGATGTTAGTGCAATTTCTGAGTCGCATAAAGGGTGTCAAGTACTCTTTTGCCTTTCAAGATGGAATGTGGTATTTCTCTTGAGATTTTGCAGCGCAAAATTTCCTCATCTCGCATTGAGGGGATAATTTGGTGGTGTTTCTCGAGTTGCGGCGGGAAGCTAGGGTACTTGCAATGGGGACCTCAGGAACTCGTTCGAGTTATTCAGGGAAGTCACCACCCCTTTTGTATTGGAAGGGGAACTTCCGGATTACTCTCAAGCCGTTAAATGGGAATAGGGGCTCATCTCAAATTGAGTCCATAAATTGTGTTCTCCTCTCCAATGGGGACGGCTGTGAGGGAACTTTCTGAGTCGAATAAAGGGTGTCAAGTACCTTTTTGCCTTTCAAGAGGGAATGTGATATTTCTCTTGAGATTTTCCAGCGCAAAATTTCCTCATCTCGCATTGAGGGGATAATTTTGTGTGTTCTCTAGTTGTGGTGGGAAGCTGGGGGTACTTCTGGAGTTGCGTCGGGGACCTCAGGAAATCAGTCGGGTTGCTCCAGAGAAATCAGGTCTCCTTTTGTGTTGGAAGGGGAACTTCTGGTGTACTCTCGAGCCGTTAAATGGGAATAGGGCCTCATCTCGAATTGAGTCCATAAAGTGTGATCTCCTCTCCAATGGGGACTGATGTTAGTGAAATTTCTGAGTCGCATAAAGGGTTTCATGCACCATTTTGCCTTTCAAGAAGGAATGCGGTATTTCTCTTGAGATTGTGCAGCGCAAAATTTCCTCATCTAGCATTGAGGCGATAATACTGTGGTGTTTCTCAAGTTGAGGAGGAATGCTGGGGGTACTTCTCGAGTTGCGACAAGGAAGTCAGGAACTCGCTTGAGTTGCTTCAGGAAAATCAGGTCCCCTTTAGTGTTGGAAGTGAACTTCCGGTTTACTCTCGAGCCGTTAAATGGGAACAGGGGTTCATCTCGAATTGAGTCCATAAAGTGTGTTCTCCTCTCCAATGTGGACGGCTGTGTGAGGGAACTTTCTGAGTCGCATAAAGGGTGTCAAGTACCCTTTTTGCCTTTCAAGAGGGAATGTGGTATGTCTCTTGAGATTATGCATCGCAAAATTTCCTCATCTTGCGTTGAGAGGATAATTTTGTGTTGATTCTTGTTTTAGGACGGGAAGCTGGGAGTACTTCTTGAGTTGCGACTTGGACTTCAGGAACACGCTCGGGTTGCTTCATGTAAGTCAGGTCCCCTTTGTTGTTGGAAGGGGAACTTCCGGTTTACTCTCGAGCCGTTAAAAGGGAATAGGGCCTCATCTCGAATTGAGTCCATAAAGTGTGTTGTCTTGTCCAATGGGGACTAATATTAGTCAAATTTCTCAGTCGCATTAAGGGTGTCAAGTACCCTTTTGCCTTTCAATAGGGAATATATTATTTCCCTTGAGATTCTAGAATTCAAAATTTCCTCATCTCGCATTGAGGGGATAATATAGTGTTGTTTCTCTAGTTGCGCAGGGAAGCTGGGGGCACTTGTCAACTTGGGACGGGGACGTTAGGATCTCGTTCGGGTTGCTTCAAGGAAGTCACGTCCCCTTTTGTATTGGATGGGCAACTTCCGGTTTACTCTCGAGCCGTTAAATGGAAATAGGGGCTCATCTCGAATTGAGTCCATCAAGTGTGTTCTCCTGTCCAATGGGGATGGCTGTGAGGGAATTTTCTGTGTCGTTGTCAAGTACTCTTTTGCCTTTCAAGAGTGAATGTGGTAATTCTCTTGAGGTTCTAGGGCAAAATTTCCTCATCTCGCATAGAGGGGATAATTTAGTGGTGTTTCTCGAATTGCGGCGGGAAGCTGGTGGTTCTTCTCGAGTTGCGATGGGAACCTCAGGAACTCACTCGAGTTACTTCAGGGAAGTCAGGTCCCCATTTGTGGTGAAAGGGGAACTTCGGATTACTCTCGAGCCCTTTAATGGGAATAGAGCCTCTTGAGTTGAGTCCATAAAGTGTGTTCTCCTCTCACATGGGGACGGAAGTTAGGGAAATTTCTGAGTGGCATAAAGAGTGTCAAGTAACCTTTTGCCTTTCAAGCGGGAATGTGGGATTTCTCTTGAGATTCTGCAGTGCAAAATGACCTCATCTCGCATTGATGGGATAATTTTGTGGGGTTTCTCGAGTTGCGGCGGGAAGCTGGGGGTACTTCGGGAGTTTCGACGGGGACCTCAGGAACTCGCTCGGGTTGCTTCAGCGACGTCAAGTCCCCTTTTTTGCTGGAAGGGGAACTTCCGGATTACTCTTGATCCCTTTAATGGGAATAGGGCCTCCTCTCCAGTAGAGTCCATAAAGTTTGTTCTCCTCTCCACTGAGGACAGATGTTAATGACCATTCTGAATCGCCTAAAGGGAGTCAAGTACCCTTTTGCCTTTCAAGCGGGAATTTGGAATTTCTCTAGAGATTCTGCAGCGCAAAATATCCTCATCTCGCATTGAGGGGATAATTTTGTCGTGTTTCTCGAATGGCTGCGGGAAGATGGGTGTATTTCTCCAGTGGCGAAGGGGACCTCAGGAACTCCCTGAGTTGAGTTCATAAAGTGTGTTCTGCTCCCCAATGGGGAGGGATGTTAGGGAAATATCTGAGTGGCATAAATTTTGTAAAGGACCCTTTTGCCTTTCAAGCGGGAATATGGGATTTCTCTTGAATTTCTACAGCGCAAAATTACCTCATCTCGCATTGAGAGGATAATTTTGTGGTGTTTCTAGAGTTGCAGCGGGAAACATGGGGTACTACTTGAATTGCAACGGGGACCTCAGGAATTCGCTCGGGTTGCTTCATGGAAGTCAAGTCCCCTTTTGTGTTGGAAGGGGAACTTCCGGATTACTCTTGAGCCGTTAAATGGGAATATTGCCTCTTCTCGATTTGAGTCTATAATGTGTGTTCTCCTCTCCAATGAGGACGATGGTAGGGACCATTCTGGGTCGCCTCAAGGAAGTCAAGTACACTTTTGCCTTTCAAGCGGGAATGTGGGATTTCTCTTGAGATTCTGCAGCTCAAAATTTCCTCATCTCGCATTGAGGGGATAATTTTGTGGTGTCTCTCGAATTGCGGCGGGAAGCTGGGGGTACTTCTCGAGTTGCGATGGGGACCTCAGGAACTCACTCGAGTTACTTCAGGGAAGTCAGGTCCCCTTATGTGCTGGAAGGGGAATTTCCGGAATACTCTCGAGCCTTTTAATGGGAATAGCTGCTCTTCTCCAGTTGAGTCCATAAAGTTTGTTCTCCTCTCCACTGGAGACGGATGTTAGGGCACTTTCTGAGTGGCATAAAGTGTGTCAAGTACCCTTTTGCCTTTCAAGAGGGAATGTGGGTTTTATCTAGAGATTCTGCAGTGCAAAATCTCCTCATCTCGCATCGAGGGGATAATTTTGTGGTGTTTCTCGAGTTCGGCGGGAAGTTGAGGGTACTTCTTGAGTTGGGACGGGGACGTCAGGAACTCGCTTGGGTTGCTTCAGGGAAGTCAGTTCCCCTTTTGTGTTGTAAGGGGAACTTCCAGTTCAATCTCGAGCCCTTAAAAGCGAATAGGGCCTCATCTCGAATTGAGTCCATAAAGTGTGTTCTCCCCTCCAATGGGGACTGATGTTAGTGAAATTTCTGAGTCGCATAAAGGGTGTCAAGTAACCTTTTGCCTTTCAAGAGGGAATGTGGTATTTCTCTTGAGATTCTGCAGCGCAAAATTTCCTCATCTCGCATTGACGGGATAATTTTGTGGTGTTTCTCGAGTAGCGGCGGGATGCTGGGGGTACTTCTCGAGTTGAGACGGGGACCTCAGGAGCTCTTTGGGGTGCTTCAGGGAAGTCAGGTCCCCTTTTTGTGTTGCAAGGGGAAATTCCGGTTTACTTTCGAGCCGTTAAATGGGAATAGGGGCTCATCTCGAATTGAGTCCATAAAATGTGTTCTCCTGTCCAATGGAGATGGCTGTTGAGGGAACTTTCTGAGTCGCACAAAGGGTGTCAAGTACCCTGTTGCCTTTCAAGCGGGAAAGTGGGATTTCTCTTGAGATTCTGCAGCGCAAATTTTCCTCGTCTCACAATGACGGGATAATTTTGTAGTGTTTCTCGAGTTTGGGGGGAAGTTGTGGGTACTTCTCGAGTTGCGACGGGGACCTGAGGGACTTGCTTGGGTTGCTTCAGGGAGGTCAGGTCCCCTTTGGTGTTGGAAAGGGAACCTCCGTTTTACTCTCGAGCCGTTAAATGGCAATAGGGGCTCATCTCGAATTGAGTCCATAAAATATGTTCTCATCTCCAATTGGGACGGATGTGTGAGGGAAATTTCTGAGTCGAATAAAGGGTGTCAAGTACCGTTTGTCCTTTCAAAAGGGATTGTTGTATTTCTCGGGAGATTCTGCTGTGCAAAATTTCCTCATCTCGCATTGAGGGGAAAATTTTGTGGTGTTTCTCGAGTTGTGGCGGAAAGCTTTGGGTACTTCTCGAGTTGCGACGGGAACCTCAGGAACTCTCTGGTTGCTTCAGGGAAGTCAAGTCCCCTTTTGTGTTGGAAGGGGAACTTCCGGATTACTCTCGAGCCTTTAAATGGGAATATTGCCTCTTCTCTATTTGAGTCTATAATGTGTGTTCTCCTCTCCAATGAGGGCGATGGTAGGGACCATTCTAAGTCGTCTCAAGGGAGTCAAGTACACTTTTGCCTTTCAAGCGGGAATGTGGGCTTTCTCTTGAGATTCTGCAGCTCAAAATTTCCTCATCTCGCATTGAGGGGATAATTTTGTGGTGTCTCTCGAATTGCGGCGGGAAGCTGGGGGTACTTCTCGAGTTGCGACGGGGACCTCAGGAACTCACTCGAGTTACTTCAGGGAAGTCAGGTCCCGTTTTGTGCTGGAAGGGGAATTTCCGGAATACTCTCGAGCCTTTTAATGGGAATAGCTGCTCTTCTCCAGTTGAGTCCATAAAGTTTGTTCTCCTCTCCACTGGAGACGGATGTTAGGGCACTTTCTGAGTGGCACAAAGTGTGTCAAGTACCCATTTTCCTTTCAAAAGGGATTGTTGTATTTCTCTTGAGATTTTTCAGTGCAAAATTTCCTCATCTCGCATTGAGGGGATAATTTTGTGGTGTTTCTCAAATTACGGCGGTAAACTGGGGTACTTCTCGAGTTGCTATGGGGTTCTCAGAAACTCACTCGTGTTACTTCAGGGAACTCAGGTCCGCTTTTGTGCTGGAAGGGGAACTTCGGGATTACTGTCGAGCCTTTTAATGGGAATAGGGCCTCTTCTCCAGTTGAGTCCATAAAGTGTGTTCTCCTCTCCAGTGGGGACGGATGTCAGGGAACTTTCTGAATCGCCTAAAGGGAGTCAAGTACCCTTTTGCCTTTCAAGCGGGAATGTGGGATTTCTCTTGAAATTCTGCAGCGCAAAATTATATCATCTCGCATTGAGGGGGTAATTTGGTGGTGTTTCTCGAGTTGCGGCGGGAAGCAGGGGGTGCTTCTCGAGTTGCGACGGGGACCTCAGGAACTCGCTGGGGTTGCTTCAGGGAAGTCAGGTCCCCTTTTCTGTTGGAAGGGGAACATCCGGGTTCCTCTCGAGCCCTTAAATGTGCACAGGGATCTCATCTCGAATTAAGTCCATAAAGTGTGTTCTCCTCTCCAAAGGGGACGGATGTGTGAGGGAACTTTCTGAATCGCATAAAGGGTGTCAAGTACCCTTTTGCCTTTCAAGAGCGATCGTGGTATTTCTCTCTAGATTCTGCAGCGCAAAATTTCCTCATCTCGCATTGAGGGGAAAATTTTGTGGTGTTTCTCGAGTTGCGGCGGGAAGCTGGGGGTACTACTCGAGTTGCGAAGGGGGCCTAAGGAACTCGCTCGGGTTGCTTCCGGGAAATCAGGTCCCCTTTTTTGTTTTAAGGGGAACTTCCGTTTTACTCTCTAGCCGTTAAATGGGAATAGGGGCTCATCTCGAATTGTGTCCATAAAGTGTGTTCTCCTGTCCAAAGGGGACGGCTGTGTGAGGGAACTTTCTGAGTCGAATAAAGGGTGTCAAGTACCCTTTTGCCTTTCAAGAGGGAATGTGGTATTTCTCTTGAAATTCTGCATCTCGCTTCAAGGGGAAAATTTTGTGGTGTTTCCGGTGGTGCGGTGGGAAGCTGGAGGTGCTTATCGAGTTGTGACATGGACCTCAGGTACTCGCTCGGGTTGCTTCACGGAAGTCAGGTCCCCTTTTGTTTTTAAGGGTAACTTCCTGTTTACTCTCGAGGTGTTAAATGGGAATAGGGCCTCATCTCGAATTGAGTCCATAAGGTGTGTTCTCTTCTCCAATGGAGACTGATTTTAGTGAAATTTCTGAGTCGCATAAAGGGAGTTTATTACTCTTTTGCCTTTTAAGTGCGAATGTGGGATTTTTCTTGATATTCTGCAGCGCAAAATTTCCTCATCTCGCATTGAGGGGATAATTTTGTGGTGTTTCTCGAGTTGTGGCGGGAAACAGCGGGTACTTTTCGATTTGGGACGGAGAAGTCAGGAAATCGCTTGAATTGCTTCAGGGAACTCAAGTCCCCTTTTTCGTTGGAAGGGGAACATCCGGGTTACTCTCCAGATGTTTAATCGGAATATTGTCTTTTCTCGATTAGAGACCAGAAAGTGTATTCTCCACTCCACTGAGGTCAGATGTTAGGGAACATTCTGAGTCGCATAAAGGGAGTCAAGTACCCTTTTGCCTTTCAAGTGGGAATGTGGGAATTCTCTTGAGACTGTGCAGCGTAAAATTACCTCATCTCGCATTGAGAGCATAATTTTGTGGTGTTTCTGGAGTTGAGCAGGGAAGCAGGGGGTACTTCTTGAGTTAGGATGGGGACCTCAGGAACTCACTCGAGTTACTTCAGGGAAGTCAGGTCCCCTTTTGTGATGGAAAGGGAACGTACGTATTACTTTTGAGACCTTTAAAGGGAATAGGGCTTCTTCTCGAGTTGTGTTCATAAAGTGTGTTCTCCTCTCCCATGGGGACGGATGTTAGGGAACTTTCTGAGTGGCATAAAGTATGTCAAGTACCCTTTTGCCTTTTAAGGGCGAATGTGGGATTTTTCTTGATATTCTGCAGCGCAAAATTTCCTCATCTCGCATTGAGGGGATAATTTTGTGGTGTTTCTCAAATTGCGGCGGGAATCTGGGGGTACATTTCTAGTTGCCAATGGGACCTCAAGAATTCACTAGAGTTACTTCAGGGATGTCGGGTCCACTTATGTGCTGGAAGGGGAACTTCTGGTTAACTCTCGAGCCATTTAATTGCAATAGGCCTCTTCTTGAGTTGAGTCCATAAAATGTGTTCTCCTCTCCACTGAGGACGGATGTTAGGGAACATTCTAATTCCCATAAAGGGCGTCAAGTACCCTTTTGCCTTTCAAGCGGGAATGTGGGATTTCTCTTGATATTCTGCAGCGCAAAATTACCTCATCACGCATTGAGGGGATAATATTGTGGTGTTTCTCGAGCGGCGGGAAGCTGGGGGTACTTCTCGAGGTGCGACGCGGACCTCAGCAAATCACACGAGTTACTTCAGGGAAGTCAGGTCCCCTTTTGTGCTAGAAGGGGAATATTGGAATACTCTAGAGCACTTAATAGGAAATATTGCCTCTTCTCGATTTGAGTCCATAAAGTGTGTTCTCTGCTCCACTGAGGACGGATATTAGGGAACATTTTGATACGCCTAAAGGTAGTCCAGTACCCTTTTGTCTTTCAAGGGGGAAAGTGGGATTTCTCTTGAGATTCTGCAGCGTAAAATTTCCTCATCTCTCATTGAGGGGATAATTTTGTGGTGTTTCTTGAGTTGCGGCATGAAGCAAGGGGAACTTCTCGAGTTGCGCAGGGACCTCAGGAACTCGCTCCAATTGCTTCAGAGAAGTCAAGTCCCCTTTTGTGTTGGATGGGGAAATTCCGGGTTACTCTCGAGCCGTTAAATGGGAATATTTCCTCTTCTCGATTTGAGTCCATAAAGTGTGGTCTCCACTCCACTGAAGATGAATGTAAGGGAACATTCTGAGTGGCATAAAGGGAGTCAAGTACCCTTTTGCCTTTCAAGCGGGAATGTGGGATTTCTCTTGAGGTTTTGCAGTGCAAAATTTCCTCATCTCGCATTGAAGGGATAATTTTGTGATATTTCTCAAATTGCGGCGGGAAGCTGGGGGTACTTCTCGAGGTGCGACGGGGATCACAGGAACTCACTGGAGTTACTTCATTGAAGTCAGGTCCCCTTTTGTGCTGGATTGGGAACTTCCGGATTACTCTCTAGCCCTTTAATTGGAATAGGGCGTCTTCACTCATTGAATCCATAAAGTGTGTTCTCCTCTCCAAAGGGGACAGATGTTAGGGAACTTTCAGAGTGCAATAAATTGTGTCAAGTACCCTTTTGCCTTTCAAGCGGGAATGTGGGATTTCTCTTGCGATTCTGCAGCGCAAAATTTCCTCATCTCGCGTTGACGGGATGATTTTGTGAGGTTCCTTTAGTTGTGGCGGGAAGCCACCGGAACTTCTGGATTTGCGAAGGGAACGTCAGCAACTCTCTAGGGTTACGTCAGGGAAGTCAAGTCCCCTTTTGTGTTGGAAGGGGAACTTCCGGGATACTCTTGAGTCATTAAATGGGAATATTGCCTCTTCTCGATTTGAGTCCATAATTGTGTTCTCCTCTCCACTGAGGATGGACGTTGGGGAACATTCTCAGTCGCATAAAGGGAGTCAAGTACCCTTTTGCCTTTCAGGCGGTAACGTGGGATTTCTCTTGAGATTCTGCATTGCAAAATTTCCTCATCTCGCATTGAGAGGATAATTTTGTGGTGTTTTGAATTGCGGCGGGAATTTGGGGGTACATCTCGAGTTGCCAAAAGTATCTCAGGAACTCACTAGAGTTACTTCAGGGATTTCAGGTCCCCTTTTGAGCTGGAAGGGGAACTTCCAAATTACTCCCATAACCTTTAATGGCAGTAGGCCTCTTCTCGATTTGAGTCCATAAAATGTGTTCTCCTCTCCAATGGGGACGGATGGTAGGGAACATTCTGAGTCGCATAAAGGGAGTTTAGTACCCTTTTGCCTTTCAAGCGCGAATGTGGGATTTCTCTTGAGATTCTGCAGCGCAAAATTACCTCATGTTGCATTGAGGGGATTATTTTGTGGTGTTTCTCGAGTTGCGGCGGGAAACAGCGGGTACTTTTCGATTTGCGACAGAGACCTCAGGAAATCATTGAATTGCTTCAGGGAAGTCAAGTCCACTTTTTTGCTGGAAGGGAAATTTCCGGATTACTCTTGAGCCCTTTAAAGGGAATAGTCCTCTTCTCGATTTGAGTGCATAAAATGTGTTCTCCTCTCCAAAGCGGACTGATGATAGGGAAGTTTCTGAATGGGATAAAGTGTGTAAAGTACCGTTTTGTCTTTCAAGCGGGAATGTGGGATTTCTCTTGAGATTCTGCAGTGCTAAATTACCTCATCTCGCATTGATGGGATAATTTTGTGGTGTTTCTCGAGTTGCGGCCGGAAGCAGCGTGTACTTTTCCATTTGCAACGGGATCCTATGGAACTCCTCGCATTGCTTCAGGGAAGTCAAGTCCCCTTTTGTGTTGGAAGGGGAATTTCCGGGATACTCTCGAGACGTTAAATCGGAATACTGTCTCTCCTCGATTTGAGTCCATAAATTGTGTTCTCCATTCCACTGAGGACGGATGTAAGGGAACATTCTGAGTCGCATAAAGGGAGTCAAGTACCCTTTTGCCTATCAAGCGGGAATGTGGGATTTCTCTTGATATTCTGCAGCGCAAAATTACCTCATCTCTCATTGAGGGGATAATTTTGTGGTTTTTCTCGAGTTGCAGCCGGAAGCAGCGGGAACTTTTCGATTTGCAACCGGAACCTAAGGAACTCGCTCGCATTGCTTCAGGGAAGTCAAGTCCCCTTTTGTGTTGGAAGGGGAAAGTCAGGGATACTCCCGAGATGTTAAATGGGAATATGGCCTCTTCTCGATTTGAGTACATAAAGTGTGTTCTCCTCTCCACTAATGACGGATGTTAGGGAACATTCTGAGTCGCATAAAGCGAGTCAAGTACCCTTTTGCCTTTCAAGCGGGAATGTGGGAGTTCTCTTGAGATTCTGCAGCGCAAAACTTCCTCATCTCGCATTGAGGAGATAATTTTGTGTTTCTTCTCGAATTGCGGCGGTAAGCTGGGGTTGCTTCTCGAGTTGTGACGCGGACCTCATCAACTTACTCGAGTTACTTCAGGGAAGTCAGGTCCCCTTTTGTACTAGAAGGGGAACTTCCGGATTACTCTTGAGCACTTAATAGGAAATATGGCCTCTTTTCGATTTGAGTCCATAAAGTTTGTTCTCTGCTCCAATGAGGACGGATGTTAGGGAACATTCTGTTTTGCCTATAGGGAGTCTGGTACCCTTTTTCGTTTCAAGCGGGAAAGTGGGATTTCTCTTGAGATTCTGCAGCGCAAAATTTTCTCATCTCGTTTTGAGGGGATAATTTTGTGGTGTTTCTTGAATTGCGGACAGAAGCAGGGTGAACTTCTCTAGTTGCGCTGGGACCTCAGGAACAAGCTCCAATTTCTTCAGAGAAGTCAAGTCCCCTTTTGTGTTGGAAGGGGAACATCCGGGTTACTCTCGAGCCGTTAAATGAGAATATTGCCTCTTCTCGATTTGAGTAATAAAGTGTTGTCTCCACTCCACTGAAGACGGATGTTAGGGAACATTCTGAGTCGCATAAAGGGAGTCAAGTACCCTTTTGCCTTTCAAGCGGAAATGTGGGATTTCTCTTGAGATTCTGCAGCGCAAAATTACCTCATCTCGCATTGAGGGGATAATTATGTGGTGTTTCTTTAGTTGTGGCAGGAAGCCGGGGGTACTAATGGATTTGCGAAGGGAACGTCAGGAACTCGCTAGGGTTGCTTTAGGGAAGTCAAGTCCCCTATTGTGTTGGATAGGGGAACTTCCGGATTACTCTCGAGCCGTTAAAAACTTCCTCATCTCGCACTGAGGGGATAATTTTGTGGTGTTTCTCGAATTGCGGCGGGAAGCTGGGAGCAATGTTCGAGGTGCTAGGGGAACCTCAGGAACTCACTCGTTTTACTTCAGGGAAGTCAGGTTCCCTTTTTTGTTGGATGGGGGAACTTCCGGATTACTCTCGAGCCCTTTCAAGGGAATAGGCCTCTTCTCCATTTGCGTCCATAAAATGTGTTCTCCTCTCCAAGGGGACGGATGTTAGGGAAATTTCTGAGTGGCATAAAGTGTGTCATATACCTTTTGCCTTTCAAGCGGGAATGTGGAATTTCTCTTCAGATTGTGCAGCATAAAATTACCTCATCTCGAATTGAGGGAATAATTTTGTGGTGTTTCCGGTGTTGTGGAGGGAAGTAGGGGGTACTTCTCAACTTACGATGGGGACCTCATGAACTCACTCGAGTTACTTCAGGGAAGTCAGGTCCCGTTTTGTACTCGAAAGGGAACGTCCAGATTTCTTTTCACCCCTTTAAAGGTAATAGGGCCTTTTCTCGAGTTGAGTCCATAATGGGTGTTCTCCACTCCACTGAGAACGGTTGTTAGGGAACATTCTGAGTCGCATAAAGGGAGTCAAGTACCCTTTTGCATTTCAAGCGGGATTGTGGGGTTTCTCTTGAGATTGTGCAGCGCAAAATTACCTCATCTCGCATTGAGGGGATAATTTTGTCGTGTTTCTGGAGTTGCGGCGGGAAGCAGGGGGTACTTCTCGAATTATGACGGGGACCTGAGGAACTCACTCTAGTTACTTCAGGGAAGTCAGGTCCCCTTTTGTGCTTTAAAGAGAACTTCCGGATTACTCTTCAGCCGTTAAATGGGAATATTGCATGTTCTCGGTTTAAGACCATAAAGTCTGTTCCAATCTCCACTGAGGACGGATGTGAAGGAACATTCTGAGTCGCATAAAGGGATTCTAGCACATTTTTGCCTTTCACGCGGGAATGTGGGATTTCTCTAGAGATTCTTCAGTGCAAAATTTCGTCATCTCGCATTGAGGGGATAATTTTGTGATGTTTCTTTAGTTGTGGCGGGAAGCCGGGGGTACTTCTGGATTTGCAAAGGGAACGTCAGGAACTCTCTAGGGTTGCTTCAGGGAAGTCAAGTCCCCTTTTGTGTTGAAGGGGAAATTCTGGGTTACTCTGGAGTCATTAAATGCGAATATTGCCTCTTCTTGATTTGATTCCATAAAGTTTGTTCTCCACCCACTGAGGACGGACGTTAGGGAACATTCTGAGTCGCCTAAAGGGAGTCAAGTACCCTTTTGCCTTTCAAGCCGGAATGTGAGATTTGTCTTGAGATTTTGCAGCGCAAATTTACCTCATCACCCATTGAGGGGATAATTTTGTGGTGTTTCTTGAGTTGCGGAGGGAAGCAGGGTGTACTTGTCAAGTTACGATGGGGACCTGAAGAACTCACTCGAGTTACTTCAGGGAAGTCAGGTCCCCTTTTTTGCTGGAAAGGGAACGTCCGGATTACTTTTGAGCCCTTTAAAGGGAATAGGGCCTCTTCTCGAGTTGTGTCCATAAAGTGTGTTATCCTTTCCCATGGGGACGGATGTTAGGGAACTTTCTTAATGGCATAAAATTTGTCTAGTACCCTTTTGCCTTTCAAGCGGGAATGTGGGATTTTTCTTGACAATATGCATCGCAAAATTACTTCATCTCGCATTGAGCGGATAAATTTGTCGTGTTTCTAGACTTGCAGCCGGAAGCAGGGGGTACTTCTAGAGTTATGACGGGGACCTGAGGAACTCACTCGAGTTACTTCAGGGAAGTCAGATCCCCTTTTGTGCTGGAAGGAAACTTCCGGATTACTCTCGAGCCGTTAAATGGGAATATTGCCTCTTCTCGGTTTGAGACCATAAAGTGTGTTCCAATCTCCACTGAGGACGGATGTGAAGGAACATTCTGAGTCGCATAAAGGGATTCAAGTACTCTTTTGCCTTTCAAGCGGGAATGTGGGATTTCTCTTGAGATTGTGCAGCGCAAAATTTCGTCATCTCGCATTGAGGGGATAATTTTGTGATGTTTCTTTAGTTGTGGCAGGAAGCCGGGGGTACATCTGGATTTGCAAAGGGAACCTCAGGAACTCTCTAGGGTTGCTTCAGGGAAGTTAAGTCCCCATTTGTGTTGGAAGGGGAACTTCCGGGTTTCTCTGGAGTCATTAAATGGGAATATTGCCTCTTCTCGATTTGAGTCCATAAAGTGTGTTCTCCTCTCCACTGAGGACTGATGTTAGGGAACATTCTGAGTGGCATAAAGGGAGTCAAGTACCCTTTTGCCTTTCAAGCGGGAATGTGGGATTTTTCTTGATATTCTGCAGTGCAAAATTACCTCTTGTCGCATTGAGGGGATAATATTTTGGTGTTTCTCGAATTATGGCGGGAAACTGCGGGTACTTTTTGAGGTGCGACTGGGACCTCAGGAACTCACTCAAGTTACTTCAGGTAAGTCAGGTCCACTTTTTTGCTGGAAAGTGAACTTCCGGATTACTCTCAAACCATTTAAAGGAAATAGGCGTCTTCTCGATTTGAGTGCATAAAATGTGTTCCCCTCGCCAATGGGGACGGATGTTAGAGAACATTCTAAGTCGCATAAAGGGAGTCAAGTACCCTTTTGCCTTTCAAGCGGGAATGTGGGATTTCTCTTGAGATTCTGCAACGGAAAATTTCCTCATCTCGCACTGAGAGGATAATTTTGTGGTGTTTCTCGAATTGCGGCGGGAGCTGGTGGTATTTCTCGAGGTGTGACGGGGACCTCAGGAACTCACTCGAGTTACTTCAGGGAAGTCAGGTCGACTTTTGTGCTGGAAGGGGAACTTCCGGATTAATCTCTAGCTCTTTAATTGGAATAATGCCTCCTTTCGTGTTGAATCCATAAAGTGTGTTCTTATCTCCAATGGAAAGGATGTTAGGAAACTTTCTGAGTGGCATAAAGTGTATCAAGTACCCCTTTGTCTTTCAAGCGGTAATGTGGGATATCTCTTGAGATTCTGTAGCGCAAAATTTCCTCATCTCGCATTGATGGGATAATTTTGTGGTGTTTCTCGAATTGCAGCCGTAAGCAGCGGGTACTTTTCGATTTGCGACGGAAACGTCAGGAACTCGCTCGCATTGCTTCAGAGAAGTCAAGTCCCCTTTTGTGTTGGAAGGGAAACGTCTGGGATACTCTCGAGATGTTAAATCGGAATATTGTCTCTTCTCGATTTGAGTCCATAAATTGTGTTCTCCACTCCACTGAGGACGGATGATAGGGAACATTCTGAGTCTCATAAAGGGAGTCAAGTACCGTTTTGCTTTTCAAGCGGGAATGTGGGACTTCTCTTGAGATTCTGCAGCACATAATTACCTCATATCCCATTGAGTGGAAAATTTTGTGGTGTTCTCGAGTTGCGGCCAGAAGCAGCGGGTAGTTTTCGATTTGCGTCGGGAACCTCAGGAACTCGCTCGCATTGCTTCAGGGAAGTCAAGTCCCCTTTTGTGTTGGAAGGGTAATGTCTGGGATACTCTCGAGATGTTAAATCGGAATATTGTCTCTTCTCGATTTGAGTCCATAATGTGTGTTCTCCACTCCACTGAGGACGTACGTTAGGGAACATTCTGAGTCGCATTAAGGGAGTCAAGTACCATTTTGCCTTTCAAGCGGGAATGTGGGATTTCTCTTGAGATTGTGCAGCGAAAAATTTCCTCATCTCGCATTGAGGGCATAATTTTGTGCTGTTTCTGGAGTTGCGGAAGGAAGCAGGAGGTACTTCTCCAGTTATGATGGGGATCTCAGGAACTCACTCGAGTTACTTCAGGGAAGTCAGGTCCCCTATTGTGCTGGAAAGGGAACATCCGGATTACTTTTGAACCCTGTAAAGGAAATAGGGCCTCTTCTCGAGTTGAGTCCATAAAGTGTGTTCTCCACTCCACTGAGGACGGATATTAGGGAACATTCTGAGTCGCATAAAGGGAGTCAAGTACCCTTTTTCCTTTCAAGCGGGAATGTGGGATTTCTCTTGAGATTGTGCAGCGCAAAATTACCTCATCTCGCATTAAGGGGATAATTTTGTGGTGTTTCTGGAGTTGCGGCGGGAAGCAGGGGGTACCTCTCGAGTTATGACGGGGACCTGAGGAACTCACTCGAGTTACTTCTGGGAAGTCAGGTCCCCTTTTGTGCTGGAAGGAAACTTCCGGATTACTCTCGAGCCTTTAAATGGGTATATTGCCTCTTCTCCGTTGGAGACCATTAAGTGTGTTCTAATCTCCACTGAGGACGATGTGAGGGAACATTCTGAGTCGCATAAAGGGATTCAGGTACCCTTTTGCCTTTCAAGCGGGAATGTGGGTTATCTCTTTAGATTCTGCAGCGCAAATTTTCCTCTTCTCGCATTGAGTGGATAATATAGTGGTGTTTCTGGAATTGAGGCGGGAAACTGGGGGTACGTTTTGAGGTGAGACGGCGACTTCAGGAACTCACTCGAGGTACTTCAGGGAAGTCAAGTCCACTTTTTTTGCTGGAAGGGGATGTTCCGGATTACTCTGGAGCCCTTTACAGGGAATAGGCCTCTTCTCGATTTGAGTGCATAAAATGTGTTCTCCTCTCCAATGGGGACAGACGATAGGGAACTTTCTGAATGGGATAAAGTGTGTAAAGTACCATTTTGCCTTTCAAGCGGGTATGTGGGATTTCTCTTGAGATTCTGCAGCGCAAAATTACCTCTTCTCGCATAGAGGGGATAATTTTGTTGCGTTTCTCGTGTTGCAGCGGGAAGCAGCGGGTACTTTTCGATTTGCGAGTGGAACCTCAGGAACTCGCTCGGGTGGCTTCAGGGAAGTCAAGTCCCCTTTTGTGTTGGAATGGGAACTTCCGGGTTACTCTCGATCCCTTAAATGGGAATATTGCCTTTTCTCGATTGAGTCCATAAAGTGTGTTCTCCTCTCCACTGAGGACAGATGTTAGGGAACATTCTGAGTCCCATAAAGGGAGTGATGTACTCTTTTGCCTTTCATGTGGGAATGTGGGATTTCTCTTGAGATTCTGCATTGCAAAATTTTCTCATCTCGCATTGAGGGGATAATTTTGTGGTGTTTCTGGAATTGCGGCCCGGAAGTCGGGGTACATCTCGAGTTGCCAAAAGGACCTCAGGAACTCACTAGAGTTACTTCAGGGATGTCAGGGCCCCTTTTGAGCTGGATGGGGAACTTTCGGATTACTCCCCAGCCCTTTAATGGCAATAGGCCTCTTCTCGAGTTGAATCCATAAAATGTGTTCTCCTCTCCAATGGGGACGGATGTTAGGGAACATTCTGAGTCGCATAAAGGGAGTTTAGTACCCTTTTGCCTTTCAAGCGCGAATGTGGGATTTTTCTTGATATTCTGCAGCGCAAAATTACCTCATCTCACATTGAGGGGATAATTTTGTGGTGTTTCTCGAGTTGTGACAGGAAACAGCGGGTACTTTTCGATTTGCGACGGGGACCTCAGGAACTCGCTTGAATTGCTTCAGGGAAGGCAAGTCCCCTTTTGTGTTTGAAGGGGAACGTCTGTGTTACTCTCGAGATGTTTAATCGGAATATTGTCTTTTCTCGATTTGAGACCATAAAGTGTGTTCTCCACTCCACTGAGGACAGATTTCAGGGAACATTCTGAGTCGCATAAAGGGAGTCAAGTACCCTTTTTCCTTTCAAGAGGGAATGTGGGATTTCTCTTGAGAGTGTGCAGCGTAAAATTACCTCATCTCGCATTGAGGGCATAATTTTGTGGTGTTTCTGGAGTTGAGGAGTGAAGCAGGGGGTACTTCTTGAGTTACGATGGGGACCTCAGGAACTCACTCGAGTTACTTCAGGGAAGTCAGGTTCACTTTTGTGCTGCAAAGGGAAAGTCCAGATTACTTTTGAGACCTTTAAAAGGAATTCGGCCTCTTCTCAAGTTGAGTCCGTAAAGTGTGTTTTCCTCTCCCATGGGGACAGATGTTAGGGAACTTTCTTTTGGCATAAAGTTTGTCAAGTACCCTTTCGCCGCTCAAGCGGGAATATGGGATTTGTCTTGAGATTGTGCAGCACAAAATTACCTCATCTCACACTGAGGGGATAATTTTGTGATGTTTCTGGAGTTGCGGCGGGAAGCAGGGGATACATCTCGAGTTACGACGGGGACCTGAGAAACTCACTCGAGTTACTTCCGGGAAGTCAGGTCCCCTTTTGTGCTGGAAAGAAACTTCCGGGTTACTCTCGAACCATTATTAGGGAATATTGGCTCTTCTCGATTTGAGTCCATAAAGTGTGTTCTCCACCCACTGAGGACGGATGTTAGGGAACATTCTGAGTCGCATAAAAGGAGTAAAGTACACTTTTGCCTTTCAAGCGGGAATGTGGGATTTCTCTTGGGATTGTGCAGCGTAAAATATCCTCATCTCCCATTTACAGGAAAATATTGCTATGTTTCTCGAACTGCGCCGGAAAGCTGGGGGTACTTCTTGAGTTGCCAATGGGACCTCAGGAACTCACTCGAGTTATTTCAGGGAAGTCAGGTCCACTTTTGTTCTGGAAAGGGAACATCCAGATTTTTATTGAGACCTTTAAAGGGACTTCGGCCTCTTCTCGAGTTGAGTCCTTAAAGTGTGTTCTTCTCTCCCATGGGGACGGATGTTAGGGAACTTTCTTAATGACATAATGTTTGTCAAGTACCCTTTTGCCTTTCAAGCGGAAATGAGGGATTTCCCTTGAGATTGTGCAGCGCAAAATTACCTCATCTCGCATTGAGGGGATAATATTGTGGTGTTTCTGGAGTTGCAACGGGAAGCAGGGGATACGTCTCGAGTTACGACGGGGACTTGAGAAAAGCAATCGAGTTACTTCCGGGAAGTCAGGTCCCCTTTTGTGCTGGAAGGAAACTTCCCGATTACTCTCGAGACGTTAAAAGGGAATATTGCCTCTTCTGGGTTTGAGACCATAAAGTGTGTTCTCCTCCTCACTGAAGACGGATGTGAGGGAACATTCTGAGTCGCATAAAGGGAGTCAAGTACCCTTTTGCCTTTGAAGCGGGAATGTGGGATTTCTCTTGAGATTGTGCAGTGTAAAATATCCTCATCTCCCATTTACAGGAAAATATTGCTGTGTTTCTCGAACTGCGGCGGAAAGCTGGGGGTACTTCTTGAGTTGCCAATGGGACCTCAGGAACTTACTCGAGTTATTTCAGGGAAGTCAGGTCCACTTTTGTGCTGGAAGGGGAACTTCCCGTTTACTCGAGACCTTTAGTGGGAATAGGGCCTCTTCTCGAGTTGAGTCCTTAAAGTGTGTTCTCCTCTCCAATGGGGACGGATGTTAGGGAACATTCTGAGTCGCATAAAGGGAGTCAAGTACCCCTTTGCCTTTCAAGCGGGAATGTGGGATTTCTCTGGAGATTCTGCAGCGTAAAATTTCCTCATCTCGCATTGAGGGGATAATTTTGTGATGTTTCTTTAGTTGTGGCGGGAAGCCGGGGGTACTTCTGGATTTGCGAAGGGAACGTCAGGAACTCTCTAGGGTTGCTTCAGGGAAGTCAAGTCCCCTTTTGTGTTGGAAGGGGAACTTCCGCTTTCCTCTCGAGTCATTAAATGGGAATATTGCCTCTTCTCGATTTGAGTCCATAAAGTGTGTTCTCCTCTCCACTGAGGACTGATGTTAGGGAACATTCTGAGTGGCATAAAGGGAGTCAAGTACCCTTTTGCCTTTCAAGCGGGAACGTGGGATTTCTCTTGAGATTCTGCAGCGCAAAATTTCCTCATCTCGCATTGAGGAGATAATTTTGTGCTATTTCTCGAATTGCGGCGGGAAGCTGGGGGTGTTTCCCGATGTGCGACGGGGACTTCCGGAACTCACTCGTGTTTCTTCACGGAAGTCATGTCCCCTTTTGTTCCGAATGGGGAACTTCCTGATTACTGTCTAGCCCTTTAATTGGAATAGGGCTTCTTTTCGTGTTGAATCCATAAAATGTGTTCTCTTCTCTAATGGGGATGGATGTTAGGGAACTTTCTGAGTGGCATAAAGTGTGTCAAGTACTCCTTTGTCTTTCAAGCGATAATGTGGCATTTCTCTTGAGATTCTGCAGCACAAAATTACCTCATCTCGCATTGAGGGGATAATTGTTGGTGTTTCTTTATTTGTGTCGGGAAGCCTGTGGTACTTCTGGATTAGTGAAGGGAATGTCAGGAACTCTCTAGGATTGCTTCAGGGAAGTCAAGGCCCCTTTTTTGTTGGAAGGGGAACTTCTGGGTTACTCTGGAGCCATTAATAGGGAATATTGCCTCTTCTCGATTTGAGTCCATAAAGTGTGCTCTCCACCCACTGAGGACGGATGTTAGGGAACATTCTGAGTCGCATAAAGGGAGTAAAGTACACTTTTGCCTTTCAAGCGGGAATGTGGGATTTCTCTTGGGATTGTGCAGCGTAAAATATCCTCATCTCGCATTTACAGGAAAATATTGCTATGTTTCTCGAACTGCGCTGGAAAGCTGGGGGTACTTCTTGAGTTGCCAATGGGACCTCAGGAACTCACTCGAGTTATTTCAGGGAAGTCAGGTCCACTTTTGTGCTGGAAAGGGAACATCCAGATTTTTATTGAGACCTTTAAAGGGACTTCGGCCTCTTCTCGAGTTGAGTCCTTAAAGTGTGTTCTTTTCTCCCATGGGGACGGATGTTAGGGAACTTTCTTAATGACATAATGTTTGTCAAGTACCCTTTTGCCTTTCAAGCGGAAATGAGGGATTTCCCTTGAGATTGTGCAGCGCAAAATTACCTCATCTCGCATTGAGGGGATAATATTGTGGTGTTTCTGGAGTTGCAACGGGAAGCAGGGATACTTCTCGAGTTACGACGGGGACTTGAGAAAAGCAATCGAGTTACTTCCGGGAAGTCAGGTCCCCTTTTGTGCTGGAAGGAAACTTCCCGATTACTCTCGAGACGTTAAAAGGGAATATTGCCTCTTCTGGGTTTGAGACCATAAAGTGTGTTCTCCTCCTCACTGAAGACGGATGTGAGGGAACATTCTGAGTCGCATAAAGGGAGTCAAGTACCCTTTTGCCTTTGAAGCGGGAATGTGGGATTTCTCTTGAGATTGTGCAGTGTAAAATATCCTCATCTCCCATTTACAGGAAAATATTGCTGTGTTTCTCGAACTGCGGCGGAAAGCTGGGGGTACTTCTTGAGTTGCCAATGGGACCTCAGGAACTCACTCGAGTTATTTCAGGGAAGTCAGGTCCACTTTTGTGCTGGAAGGGGAACTTCCCGTTTACTCGAGACCTTTAGTGGGAATAGGGCCTCTTCTCGAGTTGAGTCCTTAAAGTGTGTTCTCCTCTCCAATGGGGACGGATGTTAGGGAACATTCTGAGTCGCATAAAGGGAGTCAAGTACCCCTTTGCCTTTCAAGCGGGAATGTGGGATTTCTCTGGAGATTCTGCAGCTCAAAATTTCCTCATCTCGCATTGAGGGGATAATTTTGTGATGTTTCTTTAGTTGTGGCGGGAAGCCAGCAGTTCTTCTGGATTTGCGAAGGGAATGTCAGGAACTCTCTAGGGTTGCTTCAGGGAAGTCAAGTCCCCTTTTGTGTTGGAAGGGGAACTTCCGCTTTCCTCTCGAGTCATTAAATGGGAATATTGCCTCTTCTCGATTTGAGTCCATAAAGTGTGTTCTCCTCTCCACTGAGGACTGATGTTAGGGAACATTCTGAGTGGCATAAAGGGAGTCAAGTACCCTTTTGCCTTTCAAGCGGGAACGTGGGATTTCTCTTGAGATTCTGCAGTGCAAAATTTCCTCATCTCGCATTGAGGGAATAATATTGTGGTGTTTCTGGAGTTGCAACGGGAAGCAGGGGATACTTCTCGAGTTACGATGGGAACTTGAGAAAAGCAATCGAGTTACTTCCTGGAAGTCAGGTCCCCTTTTGTTCCGGAAGGGGAACTTCCTGATTACTGTCTAGCCCTTTAATTGGAATAGGGCTTCTTTTCGTGTTGAATCCATAAAGTTTGTTCTCCTCTCTAATGGGGATGGATGTTAGGGAACTTTCTGAGTGGCATAAAGTGTGTCAAGTACTCCTTTGTCTTTCAAGCGATAATGTGGCATTTCTCTTGAGATTCTGCAGCACAAAATTACCTCATCTCGCATTGAGGGGATAATTGTTGGTGTTTCTTTATTTGTGTCGGGAAGCCTGTGGTACTTCTGGATTAGTGAAGGGAATGTCAGGAACTCTCTAGGATTGCTTCAGGGAAGTCAAGGCCCCTTTTTTGTTGGAAGGGAAACTTCCGGGTTACTCTCGAGCCATTAATAGAGAATATTGCCTCTTCTCGATTTGATTCCATAAAGTGTGTTCTCCACCCACTGAGGACGGATGTTAGGGAATATTCTGAGTCGCATAAAGGGAGTCAAGTACACTTTTGCCTTTCAAGCGGAAATGAGGGATTACCCTTAGATTGTGCAGCGCAAAATTACCTCATCTCGCATTGAGGGAATAGTATTGTGGTGTTTCTGGAATTGCAACGGGAAGCAGGGGATAATTCTCGAGTTACGACGGGGACTTGAGAAAAGCAATCGAGTTACTTCCGGGAAGTCAGGTCCCCTTTTGTGCTGGAAGGAAACTTCCCGATTACTCTCGAGACGTTAAAAGGGAATATTGCCTCTTCTCGGTTTGAGATCATAAAGTGTGTTCTCCTCCTCACTGAAGATGGATGTGAGGGAACATTCTGAGTCGCATAAAGGGAATCAAGTACCCTTTTGCCTTTCAAGCGGGAATGTGGGATTTCTCTGGAGATTCTGCAGCGTAACATTACCTCATCTCGCATTGAGGGGATAATTTTGTGATGTTTCTTTAGTTGTGGCAGGAAGCCAGGCTTACTTCTGGATTTGCGAAGGGAACGTCAGGAATTCTCTAGGGTTGCTTCAGGGAAGTCAAGTCCCCTTTTGTGTTGGAAGGGGAACTTCCGCTTTCCTCTGGAGTCATTAAATGGGAGTATGGCCTCTTCTCGATTTGAGTCCATAAAGTGTGTTCTCCTCTCCACTGAGGACTGATGTTAGGGAACATTCTGAGTGGCATAAAGGGAGTCAAGTACCCTTTTGCCTTTCAAGCGGGAACGTGGGATTTCTCTTGAGATTCTGCAGCACAAAATTTCCTCATCTCGCATTGAGGAGATAATTTTGTGCTATTTCTCGAATTGCGGCGGGAAGCTGGGGGTGTTTCCCGATGTGCGATGGGGACTTCCGAAACTCACTCGAGTTACTTCACAGAAGTCAGGTCCCCTTTTGTTCCAGAAGGGGAACTTCCTGATTACTGTCTAGCCCTTTAATTGGAATAGGGCTTCTTTTCGTTTTGAATCCACAAAATGTGTTCTCTTCTCTAATGGGGATGGATGTTAGGGAACTTTCTGAGTGGCATAAATTGTGTCAAGTACTCCTTTGTCTTTCAAGCGATAATGTGGCATTTCTCTTGAGATTCTGCAGCACAAAATTACCTCATCTCGCATTGAGGGGATAATTGTTGGTGTTTCTTTATTTGTGTCCGGAAGCCTGTGGTACTTCTGGATTAATGAAGTGAATGTCAGGAACTCTTTAGGATTGCTTCAGGGAAGTCAAGTTCCCTTTTTTGTTGGAAGGGGAACTTCCGGGTTACTCTCGAGCCATTAATAGGGAATATTGCCTCTTCTCGATTTGAGTCCATAAAGTGTGTTCTCCACCCACTGAGGACGGATGTTAGGGAACATTCTGAGTCGCATAAAGGGAGTAAAGTACCCTTTTGCCTTTCAAGCGGGAATGTGGGATTTCTCTTGAGATTGTGCAGCGTAAAATATCCTCATCTCGCATTTACTGGAAAATATTGCTATGTTTCTCGAACTGCGGCGGAAAGTTGGGGGTACTTCTTGAGTTGCCAATGGGACCTCAGGAACTCACTCGAGTTACTTCAGGGAAGTCAGGTTCACTTTTGTGCTGGAAGGGGAACTTCCCGTTTACTCGAGACCTTTAGTGGGTATAGGGCCATTTCTCGAGTTGAGTCCATAAAGTGTGTTCTCCTTTCCAATGGGGACGGATGTTAGGGAACATTCTGAGTCGCATAAAGGGAGTCAAGTACCCTTTAGCCTTTCAAGCGGGAATGTGGGATTTCTCTGGAGATTCTGCAGCGGAAAATTTCCTCATCTCGCATTGAGGGGATAATTTTGTGATGTTTCTTTAGTTGTGGCGGGAAGCGGGAGGTACTTCTGGATTTGCGAAGGGAACGTCAGGAACTCTCTAGGGTTGTGTCAGGGAAGTCAAGTCCCCTTTTGTGTTGGAAGGGGAACTTTCGCTTTCCTCTCGAGTCATTAAATGGGAATATTGCCTCTTCTCGATTTGAGTCCATAAAGTGTGTTCTCCTCTCCACTGAGGACTGATGTTGGGGAACATTCTGAGTGGCATAATGGGAGTCAAGTACCCTTTTGCCTTTCAAGCGGGAACGTGGGATTTCTCTTGAGATTCTGCAGCGCAAAATTTCCTCATCTCGCATTGAGGAGATAATTTTGTGCTATTTCTCGAATTGCGGTGGGAAGCTGGGGTGTTTCTCGATGTGCGACGGGGACTTCGGGAACTCACTCGAGTTACTTCACGGAAGTCAGGTCCCCTTTTGTTCCAGAAGGGGAACTTCCCGATTACTGTCTAGCCCTTTAATTGGAATAGGGCTTCTTTTCGTGTTGAATCCATAAAATGTGTTCTCTTCTCTAATGCGGATGGATGTTAGGGAACTTTCTGGGTGGCATAAAGTGTGTCAAGTACTCCTTTGTCTTTCAAGCGAAAATGTGGCATTTCTCTTGAGATAATGCAGCACAAAATTACCTCATCTCGCATTGAGGGGATAATTGTTGGTGTTTCTTTATTTGTGTCGGGAAGCCTGTGGTACTTCTGGATTAGTGAAGGGAATGTCAGGAACTCTCTAGGATTGCTTCAGGGAAGTCAAGGCCCCTTTTTTGTTGGAAGGGGAACTTCCGGGTTACTCTCGAGCCATTAATAGGGAATATTGCCTCTTCTCGATTTGAGTCCATAAAGTGTGTCCTCCACCCACTGAGGACGGATGTTAGGGAACATTCTGAGTCGCATAAAGGGAGTAAAGTACACTATTGCCTTTCAAGCGGGAATGTGGGATTTCTCTTGGGATTGTGCAGCGTAAAATATCCTCATCTCGCATTTACAGGAAAATATTGCTATGTTTCTCGAACTGCGCCGGAAAGCTGGGGGTTCTTCTTGAGTTGCCAATGGGACCTCAGGAACTCACTCGAGTTATTTCAGGGAAGTCAGGTCCACTTTTGTGCTGGAAAGGGAACATCCAGATTTTTATTGAGACCTTTAAAGGGACTTCGGCCTCTTCTCGAGTTGAGTCCTTAAAGTGTGTTCTTCTCTCCCATGGGGACGGATGTTAGGGAACTTTCTTAATGACATAATGTTTGTCAAGTACCCTTTTGCCTTTCAAGCGGAAATGAGGGATTTCCCTTGAGAATGTGCAGCGCAAAATTACCTCATCTCGCATTGAGGGAATAATATTGTGGTGTTTCTGGAGTTGCAACGGGAAGCAGGGATACTTCTCGAGTTACGACGGGGACTTGAGAAAAGCAATCGAGTTACTTCCGGGAAGTAGGTCCCCTTTTGTGCTGGAAGGAAACTTCCCGATTACTCTCCAGACGTTAAAAGGAAATATTGCCTCTTCTGGGTTTGAGACCATAAAGTGTGTTCTCCTCCTCACTGAAGACGGATGTGAGGGAACATTCTGAGTCGCATAAAGGGAGTCAAGTACCCTTTTGCCTTTCAAGCGGGAATGTGGGATTTCTCTCGAGATTGTGCAGTTTAAAATATCCTCATCTCCCATTTACAGGAAAATATTGCTGTGTTTCTCGAACTGCGGCGGAAAGCTGGGGGTACTTCTTGAGTTGCCAATGGGACCTCAGGAACTTACTCGAGTTATTTCAGGGAAGTCAGGTCCACTTTTGTGCTGGAAGGGGAACTTCCCGTTTACTCGAGACCTTAGTGGGAATAGGGCCTCTTCTCGAGTTGAGTCCTTAAAGTGTGTTCTCCTCTCCAATGGGAACGGATGTTAGGGAACATTCTGAGTCGCATAAAGGGAATCAAGTACCCTATTGCCTTTCAAGCGGGAATGTGGGATTTCTCTGGAGATTCTGCAGCGTAAAATTTCCTCTTCTCGCATTGAGGGGATAATTTTGTGATGTTTCTTTAGTTGTGGCGGGAAGCCGGGGGTACTTCTGGATTTGCGAAGGGACCGTCAGGAACTCTCTAGGGTTGCTTCAGGGAAGTTAAGTCCCCTTTTGTGTTGGAAGGGGAACTTCCGCTTTCCTCTCGAGTCATTAAATGGGAATATTGCCTCTTCTCGATTTGAGTCCATAAAGTGTGTTCTCCTCTCCACTGAGGACTGATGTTAGGGAACATTCTGAGTGGCATAAAGGGAGTCAAGTACCCTTTTGCCTTTCAAGCGGGAACGTGGGATTTCTCTTGAGATTCTGCAGCGCAAAATTTCCTCATCTCGCATTGAGGAGATAATTTTATGCTATTTCTCGAATTGCGGCGGGAAGCTGGGGGTGTTTCCCGATGTGCGACGGGGACTTCCTGAACTCACTCGAGTTACTTCATGGAAGTCTGGTCCCCTTTTGTTCCGGAAGGGGAACTTCCTGATTACTGTCTAGCCCTTTAATTGGAATAGGGCTTCTTTTCGTGTTGAATCCATAAAATGTGTTCTCTTCTCTAATGCGGATGGATGTTAGGGAACTTTCTGGGTGGCATAAAGTGTGTCAAGTACTCCTTTGTCTTTCAAGCGAAAATGTGGCATTTCTCTTGAGATTCTGCAGCACAAAATTACCTCATCTCGCATTGAGGGGATAATTGTTGGTGTTTCTTTATTTGTGTTGGGAAGCCTGTGGTACTTCTGGATTAGTGAAGGGAATGTCAGGAACTCTCTAGGATTGCTTCAGGGAAGTCAAGGCCCCTTTTTTGTTGGAAGGGGAACTTCCGGGTTACTCTCGAGCCATTAATAGGGAATATTGCCTCTTCTCGATTTGAGTCCATAAAGTGTGTTCTCCACCCACTGAGGACGGATGTTAGGGAACATTCTGAGTCGCATAAAGGGTGTAAAGTACACTTTTGCCTTTCAAGCGGGAATGTGGGATTTCTCTTGAGATTGTGCAGCGTAAAATATTCTCATCTCGATTTACAGGAAAATATTGCTGTGTTTCTCGAACTGCGGTGGAAAGCTAGGAGTACTTCTTGAGTTGCCAATGGGACTTCAGGAACTCACTCGAGTTACTTCAGGGAAGCCAAGTCCACTTTTGTGCTGGAAAGGGAACATCCGATTTTTATTGAGACCTTTAAAGGGACTTCGGCCTCTTCTCGAGTTGAGTCCTTAAAGTGTCTTCTTCTCTCCCATGGGGACGGATGTTAGGGAACTTTCTTTTGGCTTAAAGTTTGTCAAGTACCCTTTCACCGTTCAAGCGGGAATGTGGGATTTCTCTTGAGATTGTGCAGCACAAAATTACCTCATCTCACATTGAGGGGATAATTTTGTGGTGTTTCTGGTGCTGCGGCGGGAAGCAGGGAATACATCTCGAGTTACGACGGGGACCTGAGAAACAAACTCGAGTTACTTCCGGGATGTCAGTTACCCTTTTGTGCTGGAAAGAAACTTCCGGATTACTCTCGAGCCATTAATAGGGAATATTGCCTCTTCTCGATTTGAGTCCATAAAGTGTGTTCTCCTCTCCACTGAGGACTGATGTTAGGGAACATTCTGAGTGGCATAAAGGGAGTCAAGTACCCTTTTGCCTTTCAAGCGGGAACGTGGGATTTCTCTTGAGATTCTGCAGCGCAAAATTTCCTCATCTCGCATTGAGGAGATAATTTTGTGCTATTTCTCGAATTGCGGCGGGAAGCTGGGGGTGTTTCTCGATGTGCGACGGGGACTTCCGGAACTCACTCGAGTTACTTCAGGGAAGTCAGGTCCCCTTTTGTTCCGGAAGGGGAACTTCCTGATTACTGTCTAGCCCTTTAATTGGAATAGGGCTTCTTTTCGTGTTGAATCCATAAAGTGTGTTCTCCTCTCTAATGGGGATGGATGTTAAGGAAATTTCTGAGTGGCATAAAGTGTGTCAAGTACTCCTTTGTCTTTCAAGCGATAATGTGGCATTTCTCTTGAGATTCTGCAGCACAAAATTACCTCATCTCGCATTGAGGGGTAATTGTTGGTGTTTCTTTATTTGTGTCGGGAAGCCTGTGGTACTTCTGGATTAGTGAAGGGAATGTCAGGAACTCTCTAGGATTGCTTCAGGGAAGTCAAGTCCCCTTTTTTGTTGGAAGGGGAACTTCCGGGTTACTCTCGAGCCATTAATAGAGAATATTGCCTCTTCTCGATTTGAGTCCATAAAGTGTGTTCTCCATCCACTGAGGACGGATGTTAGGGAACATTCTGAGTCGCATAAAGGGAGTCAAGTCCATCTTTGCCTTTCTAGCGGGAATGTGGGATTTCTCTTGAGATTGTGCAGCGTAAAATATCCTCATCTCGCATTTACAGGAAAATATTGCTGTGTTTCTCAAACTGCGGCGGAAAGTTGGGGGTACTTCTTGAGTTGCCATTGGGACCTCAGGAACTCACTCGAGTTATTTCAGGGAAGTCAGGTCCCCTTTTGTTCTGGAAGGGGAACTTCCTGATTACTCTCGATCCCTTTAGTGGGAATAGGACCTCTTCTCGAGTTGAGTCCATAAAGTGTGTTCTCCTCTCCAATAGGCACGGATATTAGGGAACATTCTGAGTGGCATAAAGAGAGTCAAGTGCCCTTTTGCCTTTTAAGCGGGAATGTGGGATTTGTCTTGAGATTTTGCAGCGCAAAATTTCCTCATCTCGCATTGAGGGGATAATTTTGTGATGTTTCTTTAGTTGTGGCGGGAAGCCAGGGGTACTTCTGGATTTGTGAAGGGAAGGTTAGGAACTCTCTAGGGTTGCTTCAGGGAAGTCAAGTCCCCTTTTATGTTGGAAGGGGAACTTCCGGGTTACTCTCGAGTCATTAAATGGGAATATTGCCTCTTCTCGATTAGAGTCCATAAAGTCTGTGCTCCTCTCCAATGAGGACAGATGTTAGGGAACATTCTGAATCGCCTCAAGGGAGTCAAGTACACTTTTGCCTTTCAAGCGGGAATGTTGGATTTCTCTTGAGATTCTGCATTGCAAAATTCCCTCATCTAGCATTGAGGGGATAATTTTATTATGTTTCTCGTGTTGCAGCGGGAAGCAGCGGTTACTTTTCGATTTACGAGTGGAACCTCAGGAACTCTCTCGGGTGGCTTCAGGGAAGTCAAGTCCCCTTTTGTGTTGGAATGGGAACTTCTGGGTTACTCTCTAGACCTTTAATTGGAATAATGCCTCTTTTCGTGTTGAATCCATAAAGTGTGTTCTCCTCCTCACTGAAGACGGATATGAGGGAACATTCTGAGTCACATAAAGGGAGTCAAGTACCCTTTTGCCTTTCAAGCGGGAAGTTGGGATTTCTCTTGAGATCTGCAGTGCAAAATTTCCTCATCTCGTATTGAGGGGATAATTTTGTAGTGTTTCATGGGTTATGGCGAGAAGCAGGGGGAACTTCTCGAGTTGCACTGGGACCTCAGGAACTCGCTCCAATTGCTTCAGGGAAGTCAAGTCCCCTTTTGTGTTGGAAGGGGAACTTCCGTGTTACTCTAGAGCCGTTAAATGGGAATATGGCCTCTTCTCGATTTGAGTCCATAAAGTGGGGTCTCCACTCCACTGAAGACGGATGTTAGGGAACATACTGAGTGGCATAAAGGGAGTCAAGTACCCTTTTGCCTTTCAAGCGGGAATGTGGGATTTCTCTTGTGATTCTGCAGCAAAAATTAACCACATCTCGCAGTGAGGGGATACTTTTGTTGTGTTTCTGGAGTTGAGGCGTGAAGCAGGGGGTACTTCTCGTGTTACGACAGGGACCTCAGGAACTCACTCGAGTTACATCACGGAAGTCAGCTCCTCTTTTGAGCTGGAAGGGAACTTCCGGATTACTCTCGAGTCGTTACATGGGAATATTGCCTCTTCTCGATTTGAGTCCATAAAGTGTGTTCTCCTATCCACTGAGGACTTAATGACCATTCTGAGTCGCCTCAAGGGAGTCAAGTACCCTTTTGCCTTTAAGCGGGAACGTGGGCTTTCTCTTGAGATTCTGCGGCACAAAATTTCCTCATCTCCCTTGAGGGTCTATTTTTGTGGTGTTTCTCGAATTGCGGCGGGAAGCTGGGTGTTCTTCTCACGTTGCGACTTGGACCTCAGGAACTCACTCGAGTTACTTCACGGAAGTCAGGTCCCCTTTTGTGCTGGAAGGGGAACTTCCGAATTACTCTTGAGCCGTTAAATGGGAATATTGCATCTTCTCGAATGAGTCCATAAAGTGTGTTTTCCCACTGAGGACGGATGTTAGGGTACATTCTGAATCGCCTAAATAGAGTCAAGTAACATTTTGCCTCTCAATCGGGATTGTGCGATTTCTCTTAAGATTGTGCAACTTAAAATTTCCTCATCTCTCATTGAGGGGATAATTTGGTGGTGTTTGTCGAGTTGGGGCAAGAAGCAGGGGGTACTTCTCGAGTTGTGATGGGGACCTCAGGAACTCGCTCGGGTTGTTTCAGGGAAGTAAAGTCCCTTCTTGTGTTGGAAGGGGAACTTCCTGATTACTCTGGAGCCGTTAAATGGGAATATTGCCTCTGCTCGATTTGAGTCCATAAAGTATGTCTCCTCTCCACTGAGGACGAATGTTAGGGACCATTCTGAGTCACCTAAAGGGAGTCAAATACCGTTTTGATTTTCAAGAGGGAATGTGGGATTTCTCTTGAGATTGTCCATCGTAAAATTTCCTCATCTCGCATTGAGGGGATAATTTTATTGTGTTTCTCGAATTGCGGCGGGAAGCTGGGGCTACTTCTCCATTTGAGAGGGGACCTCAGGAAATCACTCGAGTTACTTCAGGGAAGTCAGGTCCCCTTTTGTGTTTGAAGGGGAATTTGCGGTTTACTCTTGAGCCGTTAAGTGGGAATAGGGCCTCATGTCGAATTGAGCCCATAAATTGTGTTCTCCTCTCCAATGGGGACGGCTCTGTGAGGAAAATTTCTGAGTCGCATAAAGGGTGTCTAGTACCCCTTGCCTTTCAAGCGGGAATGTAGGATTTCTCTTGAGATTCTGCAGCGCAAAATTTCCTCATCTCACATTGAGGGGATAATTTTGTCGTGTTTGTCGAGTTTCGCCGAGAAGTTGGGGGAACTTCTCGAGTTGCAACGGTGACCTCAGGAATTCGCTCAGGTTTCTTCAGGGAAGTCAGGTCAGCTTTTGTGTTGGAAAGGGAATTTCAGGATTACTCTCGATCCGTTGAATAGGAATAGGGCCTCTTCTCGAGTTGAGTCCATAAAGTGTGTACTACTGTACAATGGGGATGGCTGATTGAGGGAACTTTCTGAGTCCCATAAAGGGTGTCAATTACCCTTTTGCCTTTCAAACGGGAAATGGCAATTCTCTTGAGATTCTGCAGAGCAAAATTTCCTCATCTCACATTGAGGGGATAATTTTATGGTGTTTCTTGAGTTTGGCGGGAAGCTAGGGGTACTTCTCGAATAGCCAAGAGGACCTCAGGAGCTCACTCAGGTTGCTTCAGGGAAGTCAGGTCCCCGTTTGTTTTGGAAGGGGAACTTCGGGATTACTCTCAAGCCGTTAAGTGGGAATAGGGCCTCTTCTCAAGTTGAGTGCATAATGTGTGTTCTCCTCTCCAAAGTGGACGCCGGTGTGAGGGAAATTTATAAGTCGCATAAAGGTTCTCAAGTACCATTTTGATTTTCAGGCGGGAATGTGGGATTTCTTTGAATAGTGCTGCACAAAATTTCCTCATCTCTCATTGAGGGGATAATTTTGTGGTTTTTCTCCTGTTGAGGCGGGAAGCTGTGGGTACATCTCGAGTTGTGACATGATCCTCAGGAACTAGCTCCTGTTGCTTCAGGGAAGTTAGTTCCCCTTTTGTGGTGCAAGGGGAATTTCGGGATTACTCTCGAGATGTTAAATGGAAACAGGGCCTCTTCTTGACTTGAGTCCATAAAGATTGTTCTCCTCTCCAATGGGGACGACTGTGTGAGGGAAATTTCTGAGTCGCATAAAGGTTTTCAAGTACCCTTTTGCCTTTCTAGCGGGGAAGTAGGATTTCTCTTGAGATTCTGTAGCGCAAAATTTCCTCATCTCACATTGATGGGATAATTTTGTGGTGTTTCTTGAGTTTCAGCAGGAAGTTGGGGGAACTTATTGCGTTGAGACGGGGACCTCAGGAACTCGCTCGGCTTGCTTCAGGGAAGTCAGGTCCGCTTTTGCGTTGGAAAGGGAAATTCGGGATTACTCTCGATCAGTTAAATGGGAATAGGGCTGATTCTCAAGTTGAGTCCATAACGTTTGTTCTCCTCTCCAATGGGGATGGCTGTGTGAGGGAACTTTCTGAGTCCCATAAATGGTGTCAAGTACACTTTTGCCTTTGAAATGGGAATGTGAGAATTCTCTTGAGATTCTGCAGTGCAAATTTTCCCCATCTCACATTGAGCGGATAATTTTGTGGAGTTTCTCGATTTCGGCGGGAAGCTTGGGGTACTTCTCGAGTTGCCACGGGGACCTCAGCTACTCCCTCAGGTTACTTCAGGGAAGTCAGGTCCCCTTTTGTGTTGGAAGGGGAAATTCGGGATTACTCTGGAGCCATTAAATGGGAATAGGACCTCTTCTTGAGTTAAGTCCATAAAGTGTGTTCTCTTCTGCAATGGGTACGGTGGTGTGAGGGAATACCTCCATAAAGTGTGTTCCCCTCTCCACTGAGGACGGATGTTAGGGAACATTCTGAGTTGCATACAGGGAGTCAATTACCCTTTTGCCTTCCAGGCGGATATTTGCGATTTCTCTTGAGATTCTGCAGCGCAAAACTTCCTCACTTCGCTTTGAGGGTATGATTTTGTGGTGTTTCTCGAATTGCGACGGAAAGCTGGGGGTACTTTTTGAGGTGCGACGGGGACCTCAGGAACTCACTCGAGGAACTTCAAGGAAGTCAGGTACCTTTTGTGCTGGAAGGGGAACTTCCGGGTTACTCTGGAGCCCTTAATAGGGATTATGGCCTCTTCTTGATTTGAGTCCATAAAGTGTGTTCTCTGCTCCACTGAGGACGGATGTTAGGCAACATTCTGATTCGCCTATAGGGAGTCAAGTACACTTTCGCCTTTCAAGTGGGAATGTGGGATTTCTCTTGAGATTCTGCAGCAAAAATTTACCACATTTCGCATTGAGGGGATTCTTTTGTGGTGTTTCTGCAGTTGAGGCGGGAAGCAGGGGGTAATTCTCGAGTTACGACGGGGACCTCAGGAACTCACTCGAGTTACATCAGGGAAGTCAGTTCCTCTTTTGTGCTGGAAGGGAACTTCCGGATTACTCTCGAGCCGTTAAATGGGAATATTGCCTCTTCTCGATTTGAATCCATAAAGTATGTTCACCTCTCCACTGAGGACGGATGTTAGGGAACATTCTGAGTCGCATAAAGGGCGTCAAGTACCCTTTTGCGTTTCAAGCGGGAATGTGGGATTTCTCTTGAGCTTCTGCAGCACAAAATTACCTCATGTCGCATGGAGGGGTTAGTTTTGTAGTGTTTCTCGAATTGCAGCGGAAAAAAGAGGGTACTTCTCGATTTGCGAAGTAACCTCAGGAACTCGCTCCGGTTGCCTCAGGGAATTCAAGTCCCATTTTGTGTTGGAAGGGGAACTTCTGGATTTCTCTCGAGTCGATAAATGGCTATATTGCCTCTTCTCCATTTGAGACCAAAAAGTGTGTTCTTGTCTCCACTGAAGACGGAAATTAGGGAACATTCTGATTCGTACATAGGGAGTCAAGTACCCTTTTGCATTTCAAGCGGGATTGTGGGATTTCTCTTGAGATTCTGCAGCGCAAAATTTCCTCATCTCGCATTGAGGGGATAATTTTATGGTGTTTCTGGAATTGCAGCGGGAAGCTCGGGTTAATTCTGGATTTGCGACGCAGACCTCAGCAACTCACTCGAGTTACTTCAGGGAAGTCAGGTCCCGTTTTGTGCTGGAAGAGGAACATCCGGATTACTCTCGAGACCTTTAGTGGCAATAGGCCTCTTCTTGAGTTGAGTCCATATAATGTGTTCTCCTCTCCAATGGGGACAGATGTTAGGGAAATTCTGAGTCACATAAAGGGAGTCAAGTACCGTTTTGCCTTTCAAGCGGGAATGTGGGATTTCTCTTCAGATTCTGCAGCGCAAAACTTCCTCATCTCGCATTGAGGGGATACTTTTGTGGTGTTTCTTGAATTGCGGCGGGAAGCTGGGGGTACATCTCGAGTTGCCAATGGGACCTCAGGAACTCACTAGAGTTATTTCAGTGATGTCAGGTCGCCTTTTGTGCTGGAAGGGGAACTTCCGGATTACTCTCGAGCCCTTTATTGGCAATAGGCCTCTTCTTGACTCCATATAATGTGTTCTCCTCTCCAATGGGGACAGATGTTAGGGAAATTCTGAGTCACATAAAGGGAGTCAAGTACCCTTCTGCCTTTCAAGCGGGAATGTGGGATTTCTTTTGAGATTTTGCAGCGCAAAATTTCCTCATCTCGCATTGAGGGGATAATTTTTTGTTGTTTCTCGAATTGTGGTGGGAAGATGTGGGTACTTCTCAAAGTGCGACGGGGACCTCAGGAACTCACTCGAGTTACTTCAGGGAAATCAGGTCCCCTTTCGTGCTGAAAGGGGAACTTCTGGATTACTCTCTAGCCCTTTAATTGGAATAGGGCGTCTTCAGGCCTTGAATCCATAAAGTGTGTTCTCCTCTCCAAAGGGGACAGATGTTAGGGAACTTTATGAATGGCATAAAGTGTGTCATATAACCTTTTGCCTTTGAAGCGGGAATGAGGGATTTCTCTTGCGGTTCTGCAGCGCAAAATTTCCTCATCTCGCTTTGAGGGAATAATTTTGTGGTTTATCTCGACTTGCAGCGAGAAGCAGGGGGTACTTCTCAAGGTGCGCGAGGACCTCAGGAACTCTCTCTTGTTGCTTCAGGGAAGTCAGCTCCCCTTTTGTGTTAGAAGGGGAAATCCTGGTTACTCTCTAGCCATTAAAAGGGAATATTGCCTCTTTTCAATTTGAGTCCTTAAAATGTGTTCTCCACCCACTGAGGACGGATGTTAGGGAACATTCTGTGTCGCACAAAGGGGGTTAAGTACCCTTTTGCCTTTCAAGCGGAAATGTGGGATTTCTCTTGAGATTCTTTAGCACAAAATTTCCTCATCTCGCATTGAGGGGATAATATTGTGGTGTTTCTCGAATTGCGCCGGATAGCTGGGGGTACATCTCCAGGTGCGACGGAGACCTCAGGAACTCACTCGATTTACTTCACGGAGTCAGTTCCATTTTTGTGCTGGACAGGGAACATCCGTATTACTTTTAAGCCCTTTAAAGTGAATAGGGCCTCTTCTCGAATTAAGTCCATAAAGTGTGTTCTCCTCTCCAATGGGGACGGATGTTAGGGAAATTTCTGAGTCGCATAAAGGGAGTCAAGGACCCTTTTGCCTTTCCGGCGGGAATGTGGGATTTCTCTTGATATTCTGCAGCGCAAAATTACCTCATCTCGCATTGAGGGGTTAGTTTTGTGGTGTTCCTCCCGTTGCGGCGGGAAAAAGGGGGTATTTCTCGAGTTGCGATGGAAACCTCAGGAACTCGCTCGGGTTTCTTCAGGGAAGTCAAGTCCCCTTTTGTGTTGGAAGGGGAACTTCTGGATTAATATCCAGCAGTTAAATGGGAATATTGCCTCTTCTCTATTTGAGTCCATAAAATGTGTTCCCCTCTCCACTGAGGACGGGATGTTAGGGAACATTCTGAGTCGCATTAAGGGAGTCAAGTACCCTTTTCCCTTTCAAGCGAAAATGTGGGATTTCTCTTGAGATTCTGCATTGCAAAATTTCCTCATCTCGCACTGAGGGTATAATTTTGTGGTGTTTCTCGAATTGTGGCGGGAAGCTGTGGGTATATCTCGAGTTGACAATGGGACCTCAGGAACTCAATAGAGTTACTTCAGTGATGTCAGGTCCCATTTTGTGTTGGAAGGGGAACGTCCGGATTACTCTCAAGGAGATAAATGGGTATATTGCCTCTTCACCATTTGAGACCATAAAGTGTGTTCTCCTCTCCACTGAGGAAGGATGTTAGGGAACATTCTAATTCACATAAAGGGCCTCAAATATCCTTTTGCCTTTCAAGCGGGAATTTGGGATTTCTCTTGAGATTTTGCAGCGCATAATTTCCTCATCTCGCATGAGGGGATAATATTTGCTATTTCTCGAATTGCGGCGGGAAGCTGGGGGTACCTCTCGAGGTACGACGGGGACCTCAGGAACTCACTCGAGTTACTTCAGGGAAATCAGGTCCCCTTTTCTGCTGGAAGGGGAGCTTCCGGTTTACTCTCTAGCTCTTTAATTGGAAAAGAGCGTCTTCACGCGTTGAATCCATAAAGTGTGTTCTCTTCTCCAAAGGGGACAGATGTTAGGGAACTTTCTGAGTGGCATAAAGTGTGTCAAATACCCTTTTTCCTTTCACGCGGGAATGTGGGATTTCTCTTGCGATTCTGCAGCGCAAAATTTCCTCATCTCGCTTTGAAGGAATAATTTTGTGGTTTATCTCGAGTTGCGGCGAGAAGTATGGGGTACTTCTCGAGGTGCGCGAGGACTTCAGGAACTCGCTCGGGTTGCTTCAGGAAGTCAACTCCCCTTTTGTGTTAGAAGGGCAACTTCCGGGTTACTCTCGAGCCGTTAAAAGGGAATATTGCGTCTTCTCGATTTGAGTCCATAAAATGTATTCTCCACCCACTGAGGACGGATGTTAGGGAACGTTCGGTGTCGCACAAAGGGGGTCAAGTACCCCTTTGCCTTTCAAGCGGGAATGTGGGATTTCTCTTGAGATTCTGCTGTGCAAAATTTCCTTATCTCGCATTGAGGGGATAATATTGTGGTGTTTCTCGAATTGCAGCGTGAAGCTGGGGGTACTTCTCGAGGTGCGACGGAGACGTCAGGACTCACTCGAGTTACTTCAGGAAATTCAGGTCCCCTTTTGTGCTGGAAAGGGAACGTCCGTATTACTTTTAAGCCCTTTAAAGTGAATAGGGCCTCTTCTCAAGTTAAGTCCATAAAGTGTGTTCTCATCTCCAATTGGGACGGATGTTAGGGAAATTTCTGAGTCGCATAAAGGGACTCAAGTACCCTTTTGCCTTTCCAGCGGGAATGTGGGGTTTCTCTTGAGATTCTGCAGCGCAAATTTACCTCATCTCGCATTGAGGGGTTAGTTTTGTGGTGTTCTTCGAGTTGTGGCGGGAAAAAGGGGTTACTTCTCGATTTGCGATGGAAACCTCAGGAACTCGCTCGGGTTTCTTCAGGGAAGTCAAGTCTCCTTTTGTGTTGGAGGGGGAACATCTGGATTAATATCCAACCGTTAAATGGGAATATTGCCTCTTCTCGATTTGAGTTCATAAGGTGTGTTCCCCTCTGCACTGAGGACGCATGTTAGGGAACATTCTGAGTCGCTTTAAGGGAGTCAAGTACCCTTTTTCCTTTCACGCGAGAATGTGGGATTTCTCTTGAGATTCTGCAGCGCAAGATTACCTCATCTCGCATTGAGGGGATAATATTGTGGTGTTTCTCGAATTGCGGCGGGAAGCTGGGGGTACATCTCGAGTTGCGACGGGGACCTCAGGAACTCACTCTAGTTACTTCAGAGAAGTCAGATCCCCTTTTGTGCTAGAAGGGGAACTTCCGGATAACTCTGGAGCCCTGAATAGGGAATAAGGCCTCTTGTCAATTTGAGTCCATAAAGTGTGTTCTCCACTCCACTGAGGACGGATGTGAGGGAACATTCTGAGTCGCATAAAGGGAGTCAAGCACCCTTTTGCCTTTCAAGCGGGAATGTGGGATTTATCTTGAGATTCTGCAGGGCAAATTTCCTCATCTCGCATTGAGGGGATAATTTTGTGGTGTTTCTCGAATTGCGGTGGGAAACTGGGGGTACATCTCGAGTTGTCAATGGGACCTCAGCAACTCACTAGAGTTACTTCAGGGATGTCAGGTCCCCTTTTGTGCTGGAAGGGGAACTTCCGGATTACTCTCGAGCCCTTTAATGACAATAGGCCTCTTTTTGAGTTGAGTCCATAAAATGTGTTCTCCTCTCCAATGGGGACGGATGTTAGGGAACATTCTGAGTCGAATAAAGGGAGTTTAGTACCCTTTTGCCTTTCAAGTGGGAATGTGGGAATTTTCTTGAGATTCTGCAGCGCAAAATTTCCTCATCTCGCATTGAGGGGATAATTTTGTGATGTTTCTTTAGTTGAGGTGGGAAACCGGAGGTACTTCTGGATTTGCTATGGGAACGTCAGAAACTCTCTAGGGTTGCCTCAGGGAAGTCAAGTCCCCTTTTGTGTTGGAAGGGAAACTTCCGGGTTACTCTCGAGTAATTAAATGGGAATATTGCCTCTTCTTGATTTGAGTCCATAAAGTGTGTTCTCCTCTCTACGGAGGACGGATTTTAGAGAATATTCTGAGTCGCATAAAGGGAGTCAAGTAACCTTTTGCCTTTCAAACGGGAATGTGGGATTTCTCTTGAGATTCTGCAGCGCAAATTTACCTCATCTCGCATTGAGGGGATAATTTTGTCCTGTTTCTCGACTTATGGCGGAAAGCAGTAGTACTCTAGAGTAGAGACGGAGTCCACAGGAACTCGCTCGGTTTGTTCCAGGGAATTCATGTCCCCTTTTGTGTTGCAAGGGGAACTTCCGGATTACTCTCGAGACGTTAAATGGGATAATTGCCTCTTCTCGATTTGAGCCCATAAAGTGTGTTCACCTCTCCACTGAGGACGGATGATAGGGAACATTTTGAGTCGCATAAAGGGAGTCCAGTACTCTTTTGCCTATCAAGAGGGAATGTGGGATTTCTCTTGAGATTCTAACCCGCAAAATTTCTTCATTTAGCATTGAGGGGATAATTTTGTGGTGTTTCTCGAATTGCGGTGGGAAGCTGGGGGTAATTCTTGAGTTGCAATGGGGACGTCAGGACTCACTCGAGTTACTTCAGGGAAGACAGGTCCCATTTCATGCTGTAAGGAAAATTTCCGGATTACTCTCCAGCCGTTTAATTGGAATAGAGCCTCATCTCGAATTGAGTCCATAGATTGTTTTCTCCTCTGCAATGGGGACGGCTATATGGGGGAAGTTTCTATTTCACATAAAGGGTGTCAAGTACCCTTTTTCCTTTCAAGCAGGAATGTGGGATTACTCTTGAGATTATGCAGTGAAAATTTCCTGATCTCGCATTGAGGGGATAATTTGGTGGTGTCTCTCGAGTTGCGGCAGGGAGCTGTGGTTACTTCTTGAATTGCGACGGGGACCTCAGGAACTTGCTCAGGTTGCTTCAGTGTAGTCAGGTTGCTTCAGTGTAGTCAGGTCCCCTTTTGTGTTGGAAGGGGGACTTCCGGTTTACTCTCGATCTGTTAAATAGGAATAGGGCCTCATCTCGAATAGAGTCCTTAATGTGTGTTCTCCTCTACAATGGGGACGGCTGTGTGAGGGAACTTTCTGAGTGACACAAAGGGTGTCCAGTACACTTTTGCCTTTCAAGCGGGAATGTGGCATTTCTCTTGAGATTCTGCAGCGCAAAATTTCCTCATCTCGCATTGAGGGGATAATATTGTGGTGTTTCTTGAATTGCGGCGGGAAGCTGGCGGTACTTCTCGAGGTGCGAAGGAGACCTCAGCAACTCACTCGAGTTACTCCAGGGAAGTTAGGTCCCATTTTGTGCTGGAAAGGGAACGACCGTATTACTTTTGAGCCCTTTAAAATGAATAGGGCCTCTTCTCGAGTTAAGTCCATAAAGTGTGTTCTCCTCTCCAATGGGGATGGATGTTAGGGAAATTTCTGAGTCGCATAAAGGGAGTCAAGTACCCTTTTGCCTTTCCAGTGGGAATGTGGGATTTCTCTTGGATTCTACAGCGCAAAATTACCTCATCTCACATTGAGGGGTTAGTTTTGTTGTGTTCCTCGAGTTACGGCGGGAAAAAGGGGGTAATTCTCGAGTTGTGAAGGAAACCTCAGGAACTCGCTCAGGTTACTTCAGGGAAGTCAAGTGCCCTTTTGTGTTGGAAGGGGAACTTCTGGATTAACATCGAACCGTTAAATGGGAATATTGCCTCTTCTTGATTTAAGTCCATAAAGTATGTTCCCCTCTCCACTGAGGCCGGATGTTAGGGAACATTCTGAGTGGCATAAAGGGAGTCAAGTACCCTTTTTCTTTTCAAGCGAAAATGTGGGATTTCTCTTGAGATTCTGCAGCGAAAACTTTCCTCATCTCGCATTGAGGGGATAATCTTGTATTGTTTCTTGAATTGCGGCGGGAAGCTGTTGGTACATCTCGAGTTGCCAATGGGACCTCAGCAACTCACTAAAGTTACTTCAGGGAAGTCAGGTAGCCTTTTGTGTTGGAAGTGGAACTTCTGGTTTACTCTCGAGGCGTTAAATGGGAATAGGGCCTCATCTCGAATTGAGTCCATAAGGTCTGTTCTCCTATCCAATTAAGATTGATGTTACTGAAATTTCTGAGTCGCATACAGGGTGTCAAGTACCCTTTTAGATTTCAAAAAGGAATGTGGGATTTCTCTTGAGAATGCAGCCAAAAATTTCCTCATCTCGCATTGAGGGGATAATTTTGTGGTGTATCTCGAGTTGCGGCGGGATATTGGGGGTACTTCTCGAGTTGCGAAGGGGACCTCAGAAACTCACTCGGGTTGCTTCAGGGAAGTCAGGTCCCCTTTTGTGTTGGAAGGGTAACTTCCGGTTTACTCTCGAGCCATTAAATGGGAATAGGGCCTCATATCGAATTGTGTCGATAAAGTGTGTTCTCATCTCTAATAGAGACAGCTGTGTGAGGGAACTTTCTGAGTCGCATAAAGGGTGTCAAGTACACTTTTGCCTTTCAAGCGGGAATGTGGAATTTCTCTTGAGATTCTGCAGGGCAAAATTTCCTCATCTCGCATTGAGGAGAAAATTTTGTGGTGTTTCTCGAGTTGCGGCGGGAAGCTGGGAGTACTTCTCGAGTTGCGACGGGGACCTCAGGAACTCACTCGAGTTACTTCAGGGAAGTCAGGTCCCCTTTTGTGCTGGAAGGGGAACTTCTGGATTACTCTCGAGGCCTTTAATGGGAATAGGGCCTCTTCTCGAGTTGAGTCCATAAAGTGTGTATTCCTCTCCAATGGGGACGGATGTTAGGGAACTTTCTGAGTGGCATAAAGTGTGTCAAGTACCCTTTTGCCTTTCAAGCGGGAATGTGAGATATCTCTTGAGATTCTATAGCACAAAATTTCCTCATCTCGCATTGAGGGGATAATTTTGTGTTGTTTCCTGAATTGCGGCAAGAAGCAGGAGGTACTTCACGAGTTGCGATGGGGACCTTAGTAACTCGCTCGGGTTGCTTCAGGGAAGTGAAGTCCCCCTTTGTGTTGGAAAGGGAACTTCCGGATTACTCTCAAGCCGTTTAGTGTGAATATTGCCTCTTTGCGATTTGAGACCATAAAGTGTGATCTCCTCTCCACTGAGGCCGGATGTTAGGGACCATTCTGAATCGCCTAAAGGGAGTCAAGTACCCTTTAGCCTTTCAAGTGGGAATGTGGGAATTCTCTTGAGATTTTGCAGCGCAAAATTACCTCATCTCGCATTGAGGGAATAATTTTGTGGTGTTTCTCAAATTGCGGTGGGAAGCTGGGGGTTCTTCTCGAGTTCTGACAGGGACGTCAGGAACTCACTCGAGTTACTTCAGTAAAGTCAGGTCCCCTTTCTTGTTGGAAAGAAAACTTACGGATTACTCTCCAGCCCTTCAGTAGGAATAGGGCCTCTTTTCGAGTTGAGTCCATAAAGTGTGTTCCCCTCTCAAATGGGGACGGATGTTAGGGACCTTTCTGAGTGGCATAAAGTGTGTCAAGTACCCTTTTGCCTTTCAAGTGGGAAACTGGGATTTCTCTTAAGATTCTGCAGCGCAAGATTACCTCATCTCACATTGAGGGGATAATTTTGTGGTGTTTCTCGAGTTACCACGGGAAGCAGGGGGAACTTCTTGAGTTGCAACGTGGACCTCAGGAACTCCCTCGAGTTTCTTCAGGAACTCAGGTCCCCTTTCGTGCTGGAAGGAAAACTTCCGGATTAATCTCGAGCCCTTTAATTGGAATAGGGCCTCTTTTCGAGTTGAGTCCATGAAGTGTGTTGTCCTATCACATGGGGACGGATGTTATTGAAATTTCTGAGTGGCATAAAGTGTGTCAACTACCCTTTTGCCTTTCAAGCGGGGATGTGGGATTTCTCTTCAGATTCTGCAGCGCAAAATTTCCTCATCTCGCATTGAGGGGATAATTTTGTGGAGTGTGTCGAAGTGCTGCGTGAAGCTTTGGGTACTTCTCGAGTTGCGAAGATGACCTCAGGAACTCACTCGAATTACCTGAGGGAAGTCAGATCCCCTTTCCTGCTCGAAGGAAAACTTCCAGATTACTCTCGAGGCCTTTAATGGTAATAGGGCCTCTTCTCGAGTTGAGTCCATAAAGTGTGTATTCCTCTCCAATGGGGACGGATGTTATTGAACCTTCTGAGTGGCATAAAGTGTGTCAAGTACGCTTTTGCCTTTCAAGTGGGAATTTGGGATTTCAGTTGAGATTCTGCAGTGCAAGATTACCTCAGCTCGCATTAAGGAGATAATTTTGTGGTGTTTCTCGAGTTACCGCGGAAGGCTGGGAATACTTCTGGAGTTGGGACGGGGACCTCAGGAACTCGCTCATGTTGCTTCAGGGAAGTCAAGTCCCCTTTTTTATTGGAAGGGGAACTTCGGGTTTACTCTCGAGCCATTAAATGGGAATAGGGCCTCATATCGTATTGTGTCCATAAAGTGTGTTCTCCTCTCGAATAGAGACGGCTGTGTGAGGGAACTTTCTGAGTCGCCTAAAGGGAATGAAGTACCCTTTTGCCTTTCAAGCGGGAATGTGGGATTTCTCTTGAGATTCTGCAGGGCAAAATTTCCTCATCTCGCATTGAGGGGATAATTTTTTGTTGCTTCTCGAATTGTGGCGGGAATCTGTGGGTACTTCGCGAGGTGCGACGGGGACCTCAGGAACTCATTCGAGTTACTTCAGGGAAGTCAGGTCCCCCTTTGTGCTGAAAGGGGAACTTCGGGATTACTCTCTACCCCTTTAATTGGAATAGGGCGTCTTCCCGCGTTGAATCCATAAAGTGTGTTCTGCTCTCCAAAGGGGACAGATGTTAGGGAACTTTCTGAGTGGCATAAAGTGTGTCATATACCCTTTTTCCTTTCAAGCGGGAATGTGTGATTTCTCTTGCGATTCTGCAGCGCAAAATTTCCTCATCTCGCTTTGAAGGAATAATTTTGTGGTTTATCTCGAGTTGCGGCCAGAAGCAGGGGGTACTTTTCGAGGTGCTTGGACCTCAGGAACTCGCTCGGGTTGCTTCAGGGAAGTCAGTTCAGTTCAGTTCAGTCGCTCAGTCGAGTCCTACTCTCCACGACCCCATGAATCACAGCACGCCAGGCCTCCCTATCCATCACCAACACACGGAGTACACTCAAACTCATGTCCGCAGAGTCGGTGATGCCATCCAGCCATCTCATTCTCCGTCGTCCCCTTCTCCTCCCGCCCCCAACCTTTCCCAGCATCAGAGTCTTTTCCAGTGAGTCAACTCGTCGCATGAGGTGGCCAAAGTATTGCAGTTTCAGCTTTAGCATCAGTCCCTCCAATGAACATCCAGGATTGATCTCCTTAAGAATGGACTGGTTCGATCTCCTTGCAGTATAAGGTACTCTCAAGAGTCTTCTCCAATACCACAGTTCAAAAGCATCGATTCTTTGGCGATCAGCCTTCTTCACACTCCAACTCTCACATCCATACATGACCACAGGAAAAACCATTGCCTTGACTACACGGACCTTGGGTGGCAAAGTAATGTCTCTGCTTTTTAATATACTATCAAGGTTGGTTATAACTTTCCTTCCAAGGAGCAAGCGTCTTTTAATTTCATGGCTGCAATCAGCATCTGCAGTGATTTTGGAGCCCAAAAAAACAAAGTCTGACACGGTTTCCACTGTTTTTCCATCTATTTCCCATGAAGTGATGGGACCAGATGCCATGATCTTTGTTTTCTGAATGTTGAGATTCAAGCCAACCTTTTCACTCTCCTCTTTCACTTTCATCAAGAGGCTTTTGAGTTCCTCTTCACTTTCTGCCCTAAGGGTGGTGTCATCTGCATATCTGAGGTTATTGATATTTCTCCCAGCAATCTTGATTCCAGCTTGTGCTTCTTCCAGCCCAGCGTTCCTCATGATGTACTCTGCATATAAGTTAAATAAGCAAGGTGACAAGATACAAACTTGACGTACACCTTTTCCTATTTGGAACCAGTCTGTTGTTCCATGTCCAGTTCTAACAGTTACTTCCTGACCTGCATACAGGTTTCTCAAGAGACAGGTCAGGTGCTCTGGGATTCCCATCTCTTTCAGAATGTTCCACAGTTTATTGTGATAGGTACAGCGGCTGCACTTTGCTGGAGCGGCTGTTAAGAGATTTTCCACGACCAAGGTAAGAGAAACCCAAATAAGACCGTAGGTATTGCTAGGGGGCACCAGAGGGCAGACAAACTGAAATCATAATCCCAGAAAACTAGCCGATCTGATCACATGGACCACAACCGAATGTGGTCCACTGGAGAAGGGAATGGCAAACCACTTCAGTATACTTGCCTTGAGAACCCCATGAACAGTAACAAAGGGCAGAATGATAGGATACTGAATGAGGAATTCCCCAGGTCAATAGGTGCCCAGTATGCTACTGGAGCTCAGTGGAGAAATAACTATAGCAGGAATAAAGGGATGGAGCAAAAGCAAAACTAATACCCAGTTGTGGATGTGACCAGTGATTGAAGCAAGGTCCGGTGCTGTAAAGAGCAATATTGCATAGGGACCTGGAATGTTAGGTCCATGAATCAAGGCAAATTGGAAGTGGTCAAACAGGAGATGGCAAGAGTGAACATAGACATTCTAGGAATCAGTGAATTAAAATGGACTGGAATGGGTGAATTTAACTCGGATGACCATTATATCTACTACTGTGGACAGGAATCCCCTAGAAGAAATGGAGTAGCCATCATGGTCAACAAAAGAGTCCCAAATGCAGTATTTGGATGCAATCTTAAAAATGACAAGATGATTTCTGTTCGTTTCCAAGGCAGACCATTCAATATTACAGTAATCCAGGCCTATGCCCAACCAGTAATGCTGAAGAAGCCGAAGTTAATCGGTTCTACGAAGACCTACAAGACCTTTTAGAACTAACACCCAAAAAAGATGTCCTTTTCATTATAGGGGACTGGAATGCAAAAGTAGGAAGTCAAGAAACACCTGGAGTAACTGGCAAATATGGCCTTGGAGCACGGAATGAAGCAGGGCAAAGGCTAATAGAGTTTTGTCAAGAGAATGCACTGGTCATAGCAAACACCCTCTTCCAACAACACAAGAGAAGACTCTACATATGGACATCACCAGATGGTCAACACCGAAATCAGATTGATTATATTCTTTGCAGCCAAAGATGGAGAAGCTCTATAAAGTTAGCAAAAACAAGACCAGGAGCTGACTGTGGCTCAGATCATGAACTCCTTATTGCGAAGTTCAGACTTAAATTGAAGAAAGTAGGGAAAACCACTAGACCATTCAGATATGACCTCAATCAAATCCCTTATGATTATACAGTGGAAGTGAGAAATAGAATTAAGGGACTAGATCTGATTGATAGAGTGCCTGATGAACTCTGGACGGAGGTTCGTGATATTGTACAGGAGACAGGGACCAAGACCATCCCCATGGAAAAAAAATGCAAAAGAGCGAAATGGCTGTCTGAGGAGGCCTTACAAATAGCTGTGAAAAGAAGAGAGGCGAACAGCAAAGGAGAAAAGGAAAGATATAAGCATCTGAATGCAGAGTTCCAAAGAATAGCAAGGAGAGATAAGAAAGACTTCCTCAGTGATCAGGGAAGTCAACTCCCCTTTTATGTTAGAGGGGAACTTCCAGGTTACTCTCGAGCCGTTAAAAGGGAATATTGCCTCTTCTCGATTTGAGTCCATAAAATGTGTTCTCCACCCACTGAGGAAGGATGTTAGGGAACATTCTGTGTCGCACAAAGGGGGTCAAGTACCCTTTTTCCTTTCAAGGGGGAATGTGGGATTTCTCTTGAGATATTGCAGCTCAAAATGTGCTCATCTCGCCTTGAGGGGATAATTTTGTGTTGTTTCTTTATTTGTTGCGCGAAGCCAGGGGTACTTCTGGATTAGTGAAAGAAACATCAGAAACTCTCTAGGGTTGCTTCAGGGCAGTCAAGTCCCCTTTTGTGTTGGAAGGGGACCGTCCGGATTACTCTCTAGCCCTTTAATTGGAATAGGGCGTCTTCACGAGTTGAATCCATAAAGTGTCTTCTCCTCTCCAATGGGGACCGATGTTAGGGAACATTCTGAGTGGTGTAAAGTGTGTCAAGTACCCTTTTGTCTTTCATGCGGGAATGTGGAAGTTTTCTTGAGATTGTGCAGCGCAAAATTTTTTCACCTCCCATTGAGGGAATACTTTTGTGGTGTATCTCGAGTTGCGGCAAGAAGCAGGGGGTAGTTCTGAAGTTGCTCGGGGACCTCAGGAACTCGCTCGGGTTGCTTCAGGGAAGTCATGTCCCCTTTTGTGTTGGAAGGGGAACTTCCGGGTTACTCTCGAGCCTTTAAATGGGAATATTGCCTCTTCTCGATTTGAGTCCATAAAATGTGTCTCCACACAATGAGGACGGATGTTACGGAACATTCTGAGTCGCATAAAGGGAGACAAGTACCCTTTTGCCTTTCAAGCAGGAATGTGGGATGTCTTTCGAGAGTCTGCAGTGCAAAATTTCCTCATCTCGCATTGAGGGGATAATATTGTGGTGTTTCTCGAATTGCGGCGGTAAGCTGAGGGTACTTCTCGAGGTGTTACGGAGACCTCAGGAAGTCATTAGAGTTACTTGAGGGATATCAGGTCCCCTTTTTTGCTGGAAAGGGAACGTCCATATAACTTTTGAGCCCTTTAAAGGGAATAGGGCCTCTTCTCGGGTTGAGTCCATAAAGTGTTTTCTCCTCGCCAATGGGCACGGATGTTAGGGAAATTTCTGAGTGGCATAAAGTGTGTCAAGGACCCTTTTGCCTTTCAAGTGGAAATGTGGGATTTCTCTTGAGATTGTGCAGCACAATATTACCACATCTCGCATTGAGGGGCTATTTTTGTGGTGTTTCTGAAGTTGAGGCGGGAAGCAGGGGAAACTTCTCGAGTTACGACGTGGACCTCAGGAACTCACTCGAGTTACATCAGGGAAGTCAGGTCCTCTTTTGTGCTGGAAGGGAACTTCCGGATTACTCTCGAGCCGTTAAATGGGAATATTGCCTCTTCTCGATTTGAGTACATAAAGTATGTTCTCCTCTCTACTGAGGAGGGATGTTAGGGAACATTCTGAGTCGCATAAAGGCAGTCAAGTACCCTTTTACCTTTCAAGCGGTAATATGGGATTTCTCTTGAGATTCTGCAGCGCAAAATTACCTCATGTCGCATTGAAGGGTTACTTTTGTAGTGTTTCTCGAGTTGCGGCGGAAAAAAGGGGTACTTCTCGATTTGTGAAGGAAACCTCAGGAACTCGCTCGGGTTGCTTCAGGGAAGTGAAGTCCCCTTTTGTGTTGGAAGGGGAACTTCCGGATTTCTCTTGAGTCGATAAATGGCTATATTACCTCTTCTCCATTTGAGACCAAAAATTGTGGTCTGCTCTCCACTGAGGACGGAAATTAGGGAACATTCTTATCCGTACAAAGGAAGTCAAGTACCCTTTTGCATTTCAAGCGGGCATGTGGGATTTCTCTTGAGATTCTGCAGTGCAAAATTTCCTCATCTCGCATTGAGGGGATTATTTTATGGTGTGTCTCGAATTGCGGCAGGAAGCTGGGGATAATTCTCGAGTTGCGACGCGGACCTCAGCAACTCAATGGAGTTACTTCAGGGAAGTCAGGTCCCGTTTTTTGCTGGAAGGGGAACTTCCGGTTACTCTCTAGATGTTAAATTGGAATATTGCCTCTTCTGGATTTCAGTCCATAAACTGTGTTCTCCTCTCCACTGAGGACTGATGTTAGGGAACATTCTGAGTCGCATAATGCGAGTCAAGTACCCTTTTGTCTTTCAAGCGGGAAGGTGGGTTTTCTCTTGAGATTCTGCAGCGCAAAATTTCCTCATCTCTTATTTAGGGGAGAATTTTGTGATGTTTCTTGAGTTGCCGAGAGAAGCTGGAGGAAATTCTCGAGTTGCACCGAGACCTCAGGAACTTGCTCCAGTTGCTTCAGGGAAGTCAAGTCCACTTTTGTGTTGGAAGGGGAACTTCCGGGTTACTCTCGAGCCGTTAAATGGGAATATTGCCTCTTCTCGATTTGAGTCCATAAAGTGTGGACTCCACTCCACTGAAGACGGGTGTTAGGGAACATTCTGAGTCACATAAAGGTGGTCAAATACCCTTTTGCGGAAATGTGGGATTTCTCTTGAGATTCTGCAGCGCAAAACTTCCTCATCTCGCATGGAGGGGATAATTTTGTGGTTTTTCTCGAATTGCGGTCCGAAGCTGGGGGTACATCTCGAGTTGCCAAAGGGACCTCAGCAACTCATTAGAGTTACTTCAGGGATGTCAGGTCCCCTTCTGTGCTGGAAGGGGAACTTCTGGATTACTCTCGAACCCTTTAATGGCAATAGGCCTCTTCTTGATTTGAGTCCATAAAATGTGTTCTCCTCTTCACTGGGGACGGATGTTAGGGAACATTCTGAGTCGCATAAAGGGAGTTTAGTACCCTTTTGCCTTTCAAGCGGGAATGTGGGATTTCTCTTGAAATTCTCCAGCGCAAAATTTCCTCCTTTTGCATTGAGAGGATAAGTTTGTGATGTTTCTTTAGTTGAAGCGGGAAGCAGGGGGTACTTCTGGATTTGAGAATGGAACGTCAGGAACTCTCTAGGGTTCCTTCAGGGAGGTCAAGTCCCCTTTTTTGTTGAAAGGGGAACTTCCGGGTTACTCTCGAGTCATTAAATGGGAATATTGCCTCTTCTCGATTTGAGTCCATAAAATGTGTTCTCCTCTCCACTGAGGACAGATGATAGGGAACACTGTGAGTCGCATAAAGGGAGTCAATTACCCTTTTGCCTTTCAAGAGGGAATGTGGGATTTCTCTTGAGATTCTGCAGCAAAAAATTACCACATCTCGCATTGAAGGTATACTTTTGTGGTGTTTCTGGAGTTTAGGCGGAAAGCAGGGGGTACTTCTCGAGTTACGACAGGGACCTCAGGAACTCACTCAAGTTACATCAGGGAAGTCAGGTCCTCTTTTGTGCTGGAAGGGAACTTCCGGATTACTCTGGAGCCGTTAAATGGGAATATTGCATCTTCTCGATTTGAGTCCATAAAGTATATTCTCCTCTCCACTGAGGACCGATGTTAGGGAACATTTTGAGTCGCATAAAGGGAGTCAAGTACCCTTTTGCCTTTCAAGCGGGAACGTGGGATCTCTCTTGAGATTCTGCAGCGCAAAATTACCTCATGTCGCATTGAAGGGTTAGTTTTTTAGTGTTTCTCGAGTTGTGGCAAAAAAGTGGGTACTTCTTGATTTGCGAAGGAAACCTCAGGAACTCGTTCCAGTTGCCTCAGGGAAGTTAAGTCCCCTTTTGTGTTGGAAGGGGAACTTCCGGATCTCTCGAGTCGATAAATGGCTATATTGCCTCTTCTCCATTTGAGACCAAAAAGTGTGTTCTCCTCTCCACTGAGGATGGACATTAGGGTACATTATGATTCGGACAAAGGGAGTCAAGTATCCTTTTGCATTTCAAGCGGGAATGTGGGATTTATCTTGAGATTCTGCAAAGCAAAATTTCCTCATCTCGCATTGAGGGGATAATTTTGTGGTGTTTGTCCTATTGGGGCCTGAGCTGGGGGTACTTCTCGAGTTCGACGTGGGCTTAGCAACTGACTCGAGTTACTTCAGGGATGTCAGGTCCCCTTTTTTGCTGGAAGGGGAACTTTGGGATTACTCTCGAGCCCTTTAAAGGGAATATGCCTCTTCTCGATTTGAGTCCATAAAATGTGTTCTCTTCTCAAAGGGGACGGATGTTAGGGAAATTTCTGAGTGGCATAAATTGTGTCATATACCCTATTTCCTTTCAAGCGGGAATGTGGGATTTCTATTCAGATTGTGTAGTGTAAAATTTCCTCATCTTGCATTGATGGGATAATTTTGTGGTATTTCTCGAATTGCGGCGGGAAGCTGGGGTATTTCTCGATGTGCGGTGGGGACATCAGGAACTCACTCGAGTTACTTCAGGGAAGTAAGGTCCCCTTTTGTGCTGGAAGGGGAACTTCCGAATTACTCTCTAGCCCTTTAATTAGAATAGGGCCTCTTTTCGTGTTTAATCCATAAAGTGTGTTCACCTCTCCAATGGGGATGGATGTTGGGGAACTTTCTGAGTGGCATAAAGTGTGTTAAGTACCCCTTTGTCTTTCAAGCGGTAATGTGGGATTTCTCTTGAAATTCTGCGCGCAAAATTACCTCATCTCGCATTGAGGGGATAATTTTGTGGTGTTTCTTTATTTGTGGAGCCAAGCCGGTGGTACTTCTGGATTAGCAAAGGGAAAGACAGGAACTCTCTAGGGTTGCTTCAGGGAAGTCAAGTGTCCTTTTGTGTTGGAAGGGGAACTTCTGGATTACTCTCGAGCCACTAAATGGGAATATTGCCTCTTCTCTATTTGAGTCCATAAAGTGTGTTCTCCACCCACTGAGGACTGATGTTAGGGAACATTCTGAGTCGCATAAAGGGAGTCCAGTACCCTTTTGCCTTTCAAGCGGATATGTGGGATTTCTCTTGAGATTCTGTAGCTCAAAATTTCCTCATCTCGCATTAGGAGATAATTTTGTGGTGTTTCTCGAATTGTGGCGGGAAGTTGGGGTTACTTTTTGAGGTGTGATGGGGACCTCAGGAACTCACTCGAGTCCCTTCAGGGAAGTCAGGTTCCCTTTTTTGCTGGAAAGGGAACTTCCGGGTTACTCTGGAGCACTTTAAAGGGAATAGGCCTCTTCTTGATTTGAGTCCAAAAATGTGTTCTCCTCTCCAATGGGGACAGATGATAGGGAACTTTCTGAATGGGATAAAGTGTGTAAAGTAACCTTTTGCCTTTGAAGCGGGAATGTGGGATTTCTCTTGAGATTCTGCAGCGTAAAATTACCTCATCTCGCATTTAGGGCATAATTTTGTGGTGTTTCTGGAGTTGCGTAGGGATGCAGGGGGTACTTTTCAAGGTACGATGGGGACCTGAGGAACTCACTCGAGTTACTTCAGGGAAGTCAGGTCCCCTTTTGTGCTGGAAGGAAATTTCCGGATTACTCTCGAGCCGTTAAATGGGAATATTTCCTCTTCTCGTTTTGAGACCATAAATTGTGTTCTAATCTCCACTGAGGACAGATGTGAAAGAACATTCTGAGTAGCATAAAGGGAGTCAAGTACCCTTTGCCTTTCAAGCATGAATGTGGGATTTCTCTTGAGATTCTGCAGTGCAAAATTTCCTCATCTCGCATTGACGGGATAATTTTGTGATGTTTCTTTAGTTGTGGGTGGAAGGCGGGGGGTACTTCTGGATTTCGAAGTGAACGTCAGGAACTCTCTAGGCTTGCTTCAGTTAAGTCAAGTTCCCTTTTGTGTTGGAAGGGGAACTTCCGGGTTACTCTCGAGTCATTAAATGGGAATATTGCCTCTTCTCGATTTGAGTCCATAAAGTGTGTTCTCCTCTCCAATGAGGACGGATGTTAGGGAACATTCTAAGTCGCATAAAGGGAGTCAAGTACCCTTTTGCATTTCAAGCGGGAATGTGGAATTTCTCTTGAGATTCTGCAGCACAAAATTTCCTCATGTCGCATTGAGAGGATAATATTTTGTTGTTTCTCGAATTGCGGCGGAAACTGGGGGTACTTTTTGAGGTGCGACGGGGACCTCAGGAATTCACTCGAGTTACTTCAGGGAAGTCAGGTCCACTTTTTTGCTGGAAGGGTAACTTCCGGATTACTCTCGAGCCCTTTAAATGTAATAGGCCTCTTGTAGATTTGAGTGCATAAAATGTGTTCTCCTCTTAAGTGGGGACAGATGATAGTGAACTTTCTGAATGGGATAAAGCTTGTAAAGTAACATTTTGCCTTTGAAGCGGGAATGTGGGATTTCTCCTGAGATTCTGCAGGGCAAAATTACCTCATCCGCATAGAGGGGATAATTTTGTGGCGTTTCTCGTGTTGCAGCGGGAAGCAGCAGGTACTTTTCGATTTCCGATGGGAACCTCAGGAACTCGCTTGGGTTGCTTCAGGGAAGTCAAGTCCCCTTTTGTGTTGGAAGGGAAACTTCCGGGTTACTCTCGATCCGTTAAATGGGAATATTGCCTCTTCTCGATTTGAGTCCTTAAAGTATGTTCTCCACTCCATTGAGGACGGATGTTAGGGAACATTCTAAGTCGCATAAAGGGAGTCAATTACCCTTTTGCCTTTCAAGAGGGACTGTGGGATTTCTCTTGAGATTGTGCAGCATAAAATTACCTCTTCTCCCATTGAGGGCATAATTTTGTTATGTTTCTGGAGTTGCGAAGGGAAGCAGGGGGTACGTCTCGACTTATGATGGGGACCTCAGGAACTCACTCGAGTTACTTCAGGGAAGTCAGGTCCCATTTTGTGCTGGAAAGAGAACATCCGGGTTACTTTTGAGTCCTTTAAATGGAATAGGGCTTCTTCTCGAGTTGAGTCCATAAAGTGTGTTCTCCTTTCCCATCGGTACCGATGTTAGGGAACATTCTTAATGGCATAAAGTGTGTCAAGTACACTTTTGCCTTTCAAGCGGGAATGTGGGATTTCTCTTTAGATTGTGCAGCGCAAAATTACCTCATCTCGCATTGAGGGGATAATTTTGTGGTGTTTCTGGTGTTGTGGCGGGAAGCAGGGGGTATTTCTCGAGTTATGACGGGGACCTGAGGAACTCACTCGAGTTACTTCAGGGAAGTCAGGTCCCCTTTTGTGCTGGAAGGAAACTTCCGGATTACTCTCGAGCCCTTAAATGGGAATATTGCCTCTTCTCGTTTTGAGACCATAAAGTGTGTTCTAATCTGCACTGAGGACGGATGTTAGGGAACATTCTGAGTCCCATAAAGGGAGTCAAGTACACTTTTGCCTTTCAAGCGGGATTGTGGGATTTCTCTTGAGATTGTGCAGCGCAAAATTACCTCTTCTCCCATTGAGGGCATAATTTTGTGGTGTTTCTGGAGTTGCGAAGGGAAGCAGGGGGTACTTCTTGAGTTACGATGGGGACATCAGGAACTCACTCGAGTTACTTCAGGGAAGTCAGGTCCCATTTTGTGCTGGAAAGGGAACGTCCGGATTACTTTTGGGCCCTTTAAAGGGAATAGGGCCTCTTCTCGAGTTGAGTACATAAAGTGTGTTTTCCTCTCCCATCGGGACCGATGTTAGGGAACATTCTTAATGGCATAAAGTGTGTCAAGTACACTTTTGCCTTTCAAACGGGAATGTGGGATTTCTCTTGAGATTCTGCAGCCCACAATTACCTCATCTCGCATTTAGGAGATAATTATGTGATGTTTCTTTAGTTGTGGCGGCAAGCCGGGGATACTTCTGGATTTGCGAAGGGAACGTTAGGAACTCTCTAGGGTTGCTTCAGGGAAGTCAAGATCCATTTGTGTTGGAAGGCGAACTTCCGGGTTACTCTCGAGTCATTAAATGGGAATATTGCCTCTTCTCGATTTGAGTCCATAAGGTGTGTTCTCCTCTCCACAGAGGGCAAATGTTAGAGAACATTCTGAGTCGCATAACGGGAGTCAAGTACCCTTTTGCCTTTCAAGCGGGAATGTGGGATTTCTCTTGAGATTCTGCAGCGCAAAATTTCTTCATCTCGCATTGAGGGGATAATTTTGTGTTATTTCTCGAATTGCGGTGGGAAGCTGGGGGTATTTCTCGACGTGCGACGTCTACCTCAGGAACTCACTCGAGTTACTTCAGGGAAGTCAGGTCTCCTTTTGTTCAGGAAGGGAAACTTCCGGATTACTCCTTAGCCCTTTAATTGGAATAATGCCCTTTTTCGTGTTGAATCCATAAAGTGTGTTCTTCTCTCCATTGGGTATGGATGTTAGGGAACTTTCTGAGTGGCATAAAGTGTGTCAAGTACCCCTTTGTCTTACAAGCAGTAATGTGGGATTTCTCTTGAGATTCTGCAGCGCAAAATTACCTCATCTCGCATGATCAGATAATTTTGTAATGTTTCTTTATTTGTGGCGGGAAGCCGGGGGTACGTCTGGATTTGCGAAGGGAACGTCAGGAACTCTCTAGGGTTGCTTCAGGGAAGTCAAGATCCCTTTTGTGTTGGAAGGGGAACTTCCGGGTTACTCTCAAGCCATTAAATGGGAATATTGCCTCTTCTCGATTTAAGTCCATGAAATGTGTTCTCCACCCACTTAGGACGGATATTAGGGAACATTCTGAGTCGCATAAAGGGAGTCAAGTACCGTTTTGCCTTTCAAGAGGGAATGTGGGATTTCTCTTGAGATTCGTCAGCGCAAAATTACTTCATCTCCCATTGAGGGAATAATTTTGTGGTGTTTCTCGTTTTGCGGCCGGAAGCAGCAAGTCATTTTCGAATTGTGACGGGAACCTCAGGAACTTGCTCGCATTGCTTCAGGGAAGTCACGTCCCCTTTTGTGTTGGAAGGGGAACGTCCGGGATACTCTCGAGATGATAAATCGGAATATTGTCTCTTCTCGATTTGGGTCCATAAATTGTGTTCTCCACTCCACTGAGGACGGATGTAGGGAACATTCTGAGTCGCATAAAGGGAGTCAAATACCCTTTTACCTTTCAAGGGGGAATGTGGGATTTCTCTTGAGATTCTGCAGTGCAAAATTACCTCATCACGCATTGAGTGGATAATATTGTGGTGTTTCTCGAATTGTGGCGGGAAGCTGGGGGTACTACACGAGGAGCGACGGGTACCTCAGGAACTCACTCGAGTTACTTCAGGGAAGACAAATCTCCTTTTTTGCTGGAAAGGGAACGTCCGGATTACTTTTGAGCCCTTTAAAGGGAATAGGTCCTCCTCTCGATTTGGCTCCATAACATGTGTTCTCCTCTCCAATGGGGAGGGATGCTAGGGAACTTTCAGAGTGACATATAGTATGTCAACTACCCATTTGCCTTTCAAGCAGGAATGTGGGATTTCTCTTGAGATTCTGCAGCGTAAAATTTCCTCATCTCCCAATGAGGGGAAAATATTGTTGTATTTCTCGAATTGGTGGAAAGCTGGTGGTACCACTTGAGTTGCCAATGGGACCTCAGGAACTCAATAGAGTTACTTTGGGATGTCAGTTCCCCTTTTGTTCTGGAAGGGGAACTTCCTGATTACTCTGGAGCCCTTTTGACAATAAGCCTCTTCTTGAGTTGAGTCCATAAAATGTGTTCTCCTCTCCAATGGGGGCGGATGTTAGGGAACATTCTGAGTTGCATAAAGGAAGTCAATTACCCTTTTGCCTTTCAAGCGGGAATGTGGGATTTCTCTTGAGATTCTGCAGCACAAAATTACCTCATCTCGCATTGAGGGCATAATTTGTGGTATTTCTCGAATTGCTGCTGGAAGCCTGGGGTACATCTCGAGTTGCCAATGGTACCTCAGGAACTCACTGAGTTATTTCAGAGAAGTCAGGTCGCCTTTTGTGCTTTAAGGGGAACTTCTGGATTACTCTCTAACTCTTTAATTGGAATAGGGCCTCTTCTCATGTTGAATCCATAAAGGGTGCTCTCCTCTCCAATGGGGAAGGATGTTAGGGAACTTTCTGAGTGGCATAACTTGTGTCAAGTACCCTTTTGCCTTTCAAGAGGGAATGTGGGATTTCTCTTGAGATTCTGGAGCGCAAAATTACCTCATTTCGCATTGAGGGGATAATTTTGTGGTGTTTCTTTAGTTGTGGCGGGAAGCCGGGGGTACTTCTGGATTTGCGAAGGGAACGTCAGGAACTCGCTAGGATTGCTTCAGAGAAGTCTAGTCCCCTTTTGTGTTGGAAGGGGAAATTCCGGGTTACTTTTGAGCCGTTAAATGGGAATATTGCCTCTTCTCAATTTGAATCCATGTAGTGTGTTCTCCTCTACACTGAGGATGGATTTTAGGGAACATTCTGAGTCGCATAAAGGGAGTCAAGTAGCCTTTTGCCTTTCAAGCGGAAATGTGGGACTTCTCTTGAGATTCTGCAGCGCAAAATTTCCTTATCTCGCATTGAGGGGATAGTTTTGAAGTGTTTCTCGAATTGCGGCGGTAAGCTGGGGGTACTTCTCGAGCTTCGATGCGGACCTCAGCCACTGAATCGAGTTACTTCTGGGAAATCAGGTCCCCTTTTGTGCTAGAAGGGGAAATTCTGGATTACTCTCGAGCCCTTAATAGAGAATATTGCCTCTTCTTGATTTGAGTCCATAAAGTGTGTTCTCTTCTCCACTGAGGACGGATGTTAGGGAACATTCTGAGTCGCATAAAGGGAGTAAAGTACACTTTTGCCTTTCAAGCGGGAATGTGGGATTTCTCTTGAGATTCTGCAGCGCAAATTTTCCTCATCTCGCAGTGAGGATATAATTTTGTGGTGTTTCTCGAATTGCGGCGGGAAGCTGGGGGTACTACTGGAGTTGCGACGGGGACCTCAGGAACTCAGTCGTGTTGCTTCAGGGAAGTCAGGTCCCCTTTTGTGCTGGAAGGGGAACGTCCAGATTACTTTTGAGCCCTTTAAAGAGAATAGGGCCTCTACTCGTGTTGAATCCATAAAGTGTGTTCTCCTCTCCAATGGGGACGTCTTTAGGGAACTTTCTGAGTGGTATAAAGTGTGTCAAGTACCCTTTTGCCTTTCAAGCGGGAATGTGGGATTTCTCTTGAGATTCTGCGGCGAAAATTACCTCACACTCCACTGACGAGATAATTTTGTGGTGTTTCTCGAGTTCCGGCTGGAAGCAGGGGTTACTTCTCGAGTTGCGATGGGGACCTAAGGAACTCACTTGAGTTACTTCAGGGAAGAAAGGTCCCCTTTTTTCTGGAAGGGGAACTTCCGGATTACTCTCGAGCCCTTTAAAGGAATAGGCCTCTTCTCGATTTGAGTCCATAAAATGTGTTCTCCTCTCCAAGGGGACGGATGTTAGGGAAATTTCTGAGTGCCATAAAGTGTGACATATACCCTTTTGACTTTCAAGCAGGAATGTTGTATTTCTCTTCAGATTCTGCAGCGTAAAATTACCTCAACTCGCTTTGAGGGGATAATTTTGTGGCATTTCTGGAGTTTCAGCGGGAAGCAGAGGGTACTTCTAGAGTTACGATGGGGACCTGTGGAACTCACTCGAGTTACTTTAGGGAAGTCAGGTCCCCTTTCGTGCTGGAAAGGGAACGTCAGGATTACTTTTTAGCCCTTTAAAGGGAATAGGGCCTCTTCTCGAGTTGAGTATATAAAGTTTGTTCTCCACTCCACTGAGGACGGATGTTAGGGAACATTCTGAGTCGCATAAAGGGAGTCAAGTACCCTTTTGCCTTTCAAGCGGGAATGTGGGATTTCTCTTGATATTCTGCAGCGCAAAATTACCTCATCTCGCATTGAAGGAATAATATTGTGGTGTTTCTCGAATTGCGGCGGGAAGCAGGGGGTACTTCTCGAGGTGCGACGGGGACCTCAGGAAATCACTCGAGTTACTTCAGGGAAGTCAGGTCCCCTTTTGTGCTGGAAAGGGAAAGTCCGGATTACTTTTGAGCCCTTTAAAGGGAATAGGGCCTCTTCTCGAGTTAACTCCTTAACATGTGTTCTCCTCTCCAATGGGAACGGATGCTAGGGAACTTTCTGAGTGGCATATAGTGTGTCAAGTACCCATTTGCCTTTCAAGCGAGAATGTGGGATTTCTCTTGAGATTCTGCAGAGTAAAATTTCCTCATCTCTCATTGAGGGAAAAATATTGTTGTGTTTCTGGAATTGCGGCGGGAAGCTGGTGGTACTTCTTGAGTTGCTAATGAGACCTCAGGAACTCACTAGAGTTACTTTGGGATGTCATGTCCCCTTTTGTTCTGGAAGGGGAGCTTCCGGATTACTCTTGAGCCCTTTAATGGCAAGAGGGACTCTTCTCGAATTGAGTCCATATAGTGTGATCTCCTCTCCAATGGGGACCGAAGTTAAAAAACTTTCTGAGAGGCCTAAATTATGTCAAGTACACTTTTGCCTTTCAAGCATCACTGTGGGATTTCCCTTGAGATTCTGCAGCGCAAAATTACCTCATCTCGCATTGAGGGGATAATTATGTGGAGTTTCTTTAGCTGTGGAAGGAAGCCGGGGGTATTTATGGATTTGCGAAGGGAACGTCAGGAACTCGCTAGGGATGCTGTAGGGAAGTCAAGTCCCCTATTGTGTTGGAAGGGGGAACTTCCGGATTGCTCTCGAGCCCTTAAATGGGAATATCACCTCTTCTCGATTTGAGTCCATAAAGTGTGTTCTCCTCTCCACTGAGGACGGATGTTAGGGAAAATTCTGAGTTGCATAAAGCGAGTCAAGTACCCTTTTGCCTTTCAAGAGGGAATGTGGGATTTGTCTTGAGATTCTGCAGCGCAAAACTTCCTCATCTCGAATTGAGGGGATAATTTTGTGTTGTTTCTCGAATTGCGGCGGGAAGCTGGGGGTACTTCTCGAGTTGCGACGGGAACCTCAGGAACTCGCTCGGGTTGCTTAAGGGAAGTCAAGTCCACTTTCGTGTTGGAAGGGGAACTTCGGCATTAATCTCGAGCCGTTAAATGGGAATATTGCCTCTTCTCGATTTGAGTCCATAAAGTGTGTTCCCCTCTCCAATGAGGACGGATGTTACGGAATATAATGAGTCGCATAAAGGAAATCAAGTAACCTATTTCCTTTCAAGCGGGAATGTGAAATTTCTCTTGAGATTCTGCAGCTCAAAATTTCCTCATCTCGCATTGAAGGGATAATTTTGTGGGTTTTCTCGATTTGCGGTGGGAAGCTGGGGATACTACTGGAGTTGCGACGGGGACCTCAAGTACTCGCTCGAGATGCTTCAGGGAAGTCAGTTCCCCTTTTGTGTTGAAAGGGGAACTTCCGAATTACTCTCCAGCCCTTTAGTGGGAATATTGCCTCTTCTCGATTTGAGTCCATAAAGTGTGTTCTCCTCAACAATGGGGACGGATGTTAGGGAACTTTCTGAGTGGCGTAAAGTGTTTCAAGTACCATTTTGCCTTTCAAGCGGGAATGTGGGATTTCTCTTGAGATTCTGCAGCGGAAAATTTCCTCATCTCGCATTGAGGAGTTAATTTTGTTGTGTTTCTCGAATTGCCGTGGGAAGCTGAGGGTCCATCTCCAGTTGCGACGGGGAACTCAGGAACACGCTCGGGTCGCTTCAGGGAATTCATATCCCCTTTTGTGTTGGAAGGGGAACTTCCGGATTACTCTCCAGCCATTAAATGGGAATGTTGCCTCTTCTCGAGTTGACTCCATAAAGTGTGTTCTCCTCTCCAGTTTGGACATATGTTAGGGAACTTTCTAAGTGTCATAAAATGTTTCAAGAATCCTTTTGCCTTTCAAGCGCGAGAGTGGGATTTCACCTGAGATTCTGCAGCGCAAAATTTCCTCATCTTGCATTGAGGGGATAATTTTGTTCTGTATATCAAGTTGCGGCGGGAAGCAGGGGGTACCACTCGAGTTGGGACGGGGACCTCAAGTACTCGCTCGAGTTGCTTCAGGGAAGTCACATCCCCTTTTTTGTTGGAAGGGGCACTTCCGGATTACTTTCGAACCCGTATATGGGAATATTGCCTCTTCTCAATTTGAGTCCATAAAGTGTTTTCTCCACTCCACTGAGGACGGATGTTAGGGAACATTCTGAGTCGCATAAAGGGAGTCAAGTACACTTTTGCCTTTCAAGCGGGAATGTGGGATTTCTCTTGAGATTGTGCAGTGTAAAATTTCCTCATCTCGCATTGAGGGCATAATTTTGTGGTGTTTCTGGAGTTGCGGAGGGAAGCAGGAGGTACTTCCCCAGTTACGATGGGGACCTCAGGACCTTACTCGAGTTACTTCAGGGAAGTCAGGTCCCCTATTGTGCTGGAAAGGGAATGTCCGAGTACTTTTGAGCCCTTTAAAGGGAACAGGGCCTCTTCTCGAGTTGAGTCCATAAAGTATGTTCTCCACTCCACTGAGGACGGATATTAGGGAACATTCTGAGTCGCATAAAGGGAGTGAAGTAACCTTTTGTCTTTCAAGCAGGAATGTGTGATTTCTTTTGAGATTCTGCAGCGCAAATTTTCCTCATCTCACATTGAGGGGATAATATAATGGTGTTTCTCGAATTGTGGCGGGAAGCTGGGGGTACTTCTCGATTTACCACAGGGATCTCAGGAACTCACTCGAGTTCCTTCAGGGAAGTCAGGTCCCGTTTTGTGCCGGAAGGGAACTTCCGGATTACTTTCGAGCCCTGAAATGGGAATATTGTGTCTTCTCGATTTGAGTCCATAAAGTATGTTCTCCTCTCCTATGAGGACGGATGTTAGGGAACATTCTGAGTCGCATAAAGGGAGTCAAGTACCTTTATGCATTTCAAGCGGGAATGTGGGATTTGTCTTGATATTCTGCAGCACAAAATTTCCTCATCTCACATGGAGGCGATAATTTGTGATGTTTCTTTAGTTGTGGCGGGAAGCCCGGGGTACTTCTGGATTAGCAAAGGGAACGTCAGGAACTCTCTAGGGTTGCTTCAGGGAAGTCAAGTCCCCTTTTATGCTGGAAGGGGAACTTCCGGGTTGCTCTCGATTCATAAATGGGAATATTGCCTCTTCTCGTTTTGAGTCCATAAAGTGTGTTCTCCTCTCCAATGGGGACGGATGTTAGGGAACATTCTGAGTCGCATAAAGGAAGTTTAGTACCCTTTTGCCTTTCAAGCGGGAATGTGGGATTTCTCTTGAGATTCTGCAGTGCAAAATTACCTCAGGTCGCATTAACGGGATACTATTTTGGTGTTTCTCTAATTGCGGCGGGAAACTTTTGGTAAATTTTGAGGTGCGAAGGGGACCTCAGTAACTCATTCGAGTGATTTAAGAGAAGTCAGGTCCCCTTTTGTGCCGGAAGGGAACTTCTGGATTACTGTCGAACCCTTAAAGGGAATAGGCCTCTTCTCGATTTGAGTGCATAAAATGTGTTCTCCTCTCCAATGGGGACAGATGAATGGGAACTTTCTAAATGGGAGAAAGTGTGTAAAGTACCCTTTTGCCTTTCAAGCGGGAATGTGGGATTTCTCTTGAGATTCTGCAAAGCAAAATTACCTCATCCCTCATAGAGGGTATAATTTTGTGGTGTTTCTCCTGTTGCAGCGGGTAGCATCGGGTACTTTTCGATTTTCGACGGGAACCTCAGGAACTCGCTCGGATTGCTTCAGGGAAGTCAAGTCCCCTTTGGTGTTGGAAAGGGAACTTCCGGATTACTCTCGATCCGTTAAAAGGGAATATTGCCTCTTCTCGATTTGAGTCCATAAATTGTGTTCTCCTCTCCACTGAGGACGGATGTTAGGGAACATTCTGAGTGGCATAAAGGGAGTCAAGTACCCTTTTGCCTTTCAAGCGGGAACGTGGGATATCTCTTGAGATTCTGCAGCGCAAACTTTCCTCATCTCGCATTGAGGGGGTAATTTTGTGGTGTTTCTCGAATTGTGGCGGGAATTTGGGGGTATATCTCGAGTTGGCAAAAGGACCTCAGGAACTCACTAGAGTTACTTCAGGAATGTCAGGTCCCCTTTTGAGCTGGAAGGGGAACTTCCGAATTACTCCCGAGCCCTTTAATGGCAATAGGCCTCTTCTCGAGTTGATTCCATAAAATGTGTTCTCCTCTCCAATGGGAACGGATGTTAGGGAACATTCTGAGTCGTATAAAGGGAGTTTAGTACCCTTTTTCCTTTCGAGCGGGAATGTGGGATTTCTCTTGAGATTCTGCATCGCAAAATTACCTCATCTCGCATTGAGGGGATAATTTTGTCGTGTTTCTCGAGTTGTGGCGGGAAAGAGCGGTTACTTTTAGATTTGAGACGGGAACATCAGGAACAAGCTTGCATTGCTTCAGGGAATTTAAGTCCCCTTTTGTGTTGGAAGGGGAACATTCGTGTTACGCTCGAGCCGTTAAATGGGAATATTGTCTTTTCTCGATTTGAGTCCATAAGTGTGTTCTCCACTCCACTGTGGACGGATGTTAGGGAACATTCTGAGTCGCATAAAGGGAGTCAAGTACCCTTTTGAATTTCAAGCGGGAATGTGGGATTTCTCTTGAGATTCTACAGCGCAAAATTAACTCATGTCGCACTGAGGTGGTATTTGGTGTTTCTCAAATTGCGGCGGGAAGCTGGGGGTACTTTTTGAGGTGCGACAGGGACCTCAGGAACTCACTCGAGTTACTTCAGGGGAGTCAGGTCCACTTTTTTACTGGAAGGGGAACTTCCGGATTACTCTCGAGCCCTTTAAAGGGAATAGGCCTCTTCTCGATTTGAGTCCATAAAATGTGTTCTCCACTTTAATGGGGACAGATGATAGGGAACTTTCTAAATGGGATAAAGTTTGTAAGTACTCTTTTGCCTTTCAAGCGGGAATGTGGGATTTCTCTTGAGATTCTGGAGCGGAAAATTACCTCATCTCGCATAGAAGGAATTATTTTGTGGCGTTTCTCGTGTTGCAGCGGGAAGCATCGGGTACTTTTTGATTTGCGACGGGAACCTCAGGAACTCGCTCGGGTTCCTTCAGGGAAGTCAAGTCCCCTTTTGTGCTGGAAGCGTACTTCCGTGTTAATCTTGAGCCGTTAAATGGGAATATTGCCTCTTCTGGTTTGAGTCCATTAAGTGTGTTCTCTCCACTGAGGACTGATGTTAGGGAACATTCTGAGTCACATAAAGGGAGTCAGGTACACTTTTGCCTTTGAAGCGGGAATGTGGGATTTATCTTGAGATTGTGCAGCGTAAAATTACCTGATCTCGCATTGAGGGCATAATATTGTGGTTTTTCTGGAATTGAGGAGGGAAGCAGTGGGGTACTTCTTCAGTTATGATGGGGACCTCAGGAATTCATTCGAGTTACTTCAGAAAATTCACGTCCCCTTTAGCTGGAAAGGGAACGTCCGGATTACTTTTGAGACCTTTAAAGGGAATAGGGCCTTTCCTGAGTTTAGTCCATAAAGTGTGCTCTGCTCTCCCATGGGGACGGATGTTAGGAACTTTCTTAATGGCATAGAGTTGTAAAGTACACTTTTGCCTTTCAAGCGGAAATGTAGGATTTCTCTTGAGATTGTGCAGCGCAAAATTACCTCATCTTGCATTGAGGGGATAATTTTGTGGTGTTTCTGGAGTTGCTGCAGGAAGCAGGGGGTACTTCTCGAGATACGACGGGGACCTGAGGAACTCACTCGAGTTACTTCAGGGAAGTCAGGTCCCCTTTTGTGCTGGAAGGATACTTCCGGATAACTCTCGAGCCATTTAATGGGAATATTGCCTCCTCTCTGTTTGAGACCATAAATTGTGTTCTCCTCTTCACTGAGGACGTATGTGAGGGAACATTCTGAGTCGCATAAAGGGAGTGAAGTACTCTTTTGCTTTTCAAGAGGGAATGTGGGATTTCTCTTGAGATTCTGCAGCAGAAAATTTCCTTATCTCGCATTGAGGGGATAATTTTGTGGTGTTTCTCGAATTGCGGCGGGAAGCTGGGGGTACTTGTCGAGGTGCGAGGGGGACCTCAGGAAATCACTCGAGGTACTTCACAGAAGTCAGGTCCCCTTTTTTGCAGGAAGGGTAACTTCCGAATTACTTTCGAACCATTAAAAGGGAATAGGCCTCTTCTCGATTTGAGTCCATAAAATGTGTTCTCCTCTCCAATGGGGACTAGGATAGGGAACTTTCTGAATGGGATAAAGTGTGTAAAGAAAGCTTTTGCCTTTCAAGCGGGAATGTGGGATTTCTCTTGAAATTCTGCAGCGGAAAATTACCTCATCTCTCATTGAGGCGATAATTTTGTGGTGTTTCTCATGTTGCGGCTGGAAGCAGGGGGTACGTCTCCAGTTGCGACGGGGATTTCAGGCACACGCTCAGGTTGCTTCAGGGAAGTCAAGTCCCCTATTTTGTTTGAAGGGGAACTTCGCGGTTACTCTTCAGCCTTTAAATGGGAATTTTGCCTCTCGATTTCAGTGCATAAAATGTGTTCTCTACCCACTGAGGACTGATGTTAGGGAACATTCTGTGTCTCATAAAAGGAGTCAAGTACCCTTTTGCCTTTCAATCGGTAATGTGGGATTTCTTTTGAGATTATGCCACACAAAATTTACTCATCTCGCATTGAGGGGATAATTTTGTGGTGTTTCTCGAATTATGGCGGGAAGCTGGAGGTACTTCTCGAGGTGTGAGGAGGACCTCAGGAACACACTAGAGTGACTTCAGGGAAGTCAGGTCCCGTTTTGTGCTGGAAGGGGAACTTCCGGATTACTCTCGAGCCGATAAATGGGTATATTACCTCTTCTCCATTTGAGACCATAAAGTGTGTTCTCCTATCCACTGAGGACAAATGTTAGGGAACACTCTGATTCGCATAAAGGGAGTCAAGTACTCTTTTGCCTTTCAAGCGGGAATGTGGGATTTCTCTTGAGATACTGCAGGGTAAAATTTAATCATCTAGCATTGAAGAGATAATTTTGTGGTGTGTCTCGAATTGCGGCGGGAAGCTAGGGGTAATTCTCGAGTTATGACGTGGACCTCAGCAAGTCACTGGAGTTATTTCAGGGAAGTCAGGTCTCCTTTTGTGTTGGAAGGGGAACTTTCCAATTACTCTATAGCCGTTAAATAGGAATATTGCCTCTTCTTGATTTCAGTCCATAAACTGTGTTCTCCTCTCCACTGAGGACGGATGTTAAGGAACCTTCTGAGTTGCATGAAGGGAGTCAAGTACCCTTTTGTTTTTCAAGCGGGAATGTGGGATTTCTCTTGAGATTCTGCAGCGAAAATTACCTCATCCACGATTGAGGGGATAATTTTGTGGTGTTTCTCGAGTTGCGGCGGGAAGCAGGGGGTACTTCTTGAGTTGCAACGGGGACCTCAGAAACTCGCTCGGGTTGCTTCAGGGAAGTCAAGTCAACTTCTTTGTTGAAAGGTGAACTTTTGGATTACTCTCGAGCCGTTAAATGGGAATATTGCCTCTTCTCGATTTGAGTCAATAGAGTGTGTTCCCCACTCCACAGAGGACAGATGTTAGGGAACATTCTGAGTCGCATAAAGGGTGTTAAGTATCACTTTTCCTTTCAAGCGGGAATGTGGGATTTCTCTTGAGATCCTGCAGCGCAAAATTTCCTCATCTCGCATTGAGGGCATAATTTTGTGGTATTTCTTGAATTGTGGCGGGAAGCTGGGGGTACTACTAGAGTTGCGACTGAGACCTCAGGAACTCACTTGAGTTATTTCAGAGAATTCAAGTCACCTTTTGTGCTGGAAGGGGAACTTTTGGATTACTCTCTAGCCCTTTAATTGGAATAGGTCATCTTCCCGTTTTGAATCCATAAAGTGTGTTCTCCTCTCCAATGGGGACTGATGTTTGGGAACTTTCTGAGTGGCATAAAGTGTGTCAAGTACCTTTTTGCCTTTCAAGCAGGAATGTGGCATTTCTCTTGAGATTCTGCAGCGCAAAATTACCTCATCTCGCATTGAGGGGATGATTTTCTGATGTTTCTTTAGTTGTGTCTGGAAGATCGAGGTACTTCTGGATGAGCGATTGGAATGTCAGGAAATCTCTAGGGTTACTTCAGGGAAGTCAAGTCCCTTTTGTGTTGGAAGGAGACATTCTGGGTTACTCTCCAGCCCTTTAAAGGAAATAGTCCTCTTCTAGATTTGAGTGCATAAAATGTGTTTTCCTCTCCAATGGGTACAGATGATAAGGAACTTTCTGAATTGGATAAACTGTGTAAAGTACCCTTTTCCCTTTCAAGAGGGAATGTGGGATTTCTCTTTAGATTCTGCAGCGCAAAATTACCTCATCTCGCTTTGAGGGGATAATTTTGTGTTGTTTCTCGAGTTGCGGCGGGAAGCAGAGGGTACTTTTCGATTTGCGACAGGAACCTTAGGAACTCGCTCGGGTTGCTTCAGGGAAGTCAAGTCCCCTTTTGTGTTGGAAGGGGAACTTCTGGATTACTCTCCTGCGCTTAAATGGGAATATTGACTCTTCTCTATGTGAGTCCATAAAATGTGTTCTCCTCTCCACTGAGCACGGAGGTTAGGAAACATTCTGAGTCGCTTACGGGAGTCAAGTACGCTTTTTCCTTTCATGCGTGAATGTGGGATTTCTCTTGAGATTCTGCAGCGGAAAATTTCCTCATCTCGCATTGAGGGGATAATTTTGTGGTATTTCTCTAATTGTGGCGGGAAGCTGGAGGAACATCTCGAGGTGCGACGGGGACCTCAGGAACTCACTCGAGTTACTTCTGGAAACCAGGTTCCCTTTTGTGCTGGAAGGGGAACTTTGGGATTACTCTCTAACCCTTTAATCGGAATAGGGCCTCTTCTTGATTTGAGTCCATAAAGTGTGTTCTCCTCTCCAATGGGGACAGACGTTAGGGAACATTCTGAGTGGCATAAACTGTGTCAAGTACACTTTTGCCTTTCAAGCGGGAATGTGGTATTTCTCTTGAGATTCTGAAGCGCAGAATTTCCTCATCTCACATTGATGGGAAAATTTTGTGGTGTTTCGCGAGTTGCGGCGGGAAGCTGGGGGGACTTCTCAAGTTGCGACGGGGACGTCAGGAACTCGCTCCAGTTGCTTCAGGGAAGTCAAGTTCCCTTTGGTGTTGGAAGGGGAAGTTCCGGATTACTCTGGAGCCGATAAATAGGTATATTGCCTCTTCTCCATTTGAGTCAATAGAGTGTGTTCCCCTATCCACAGAGGACGGATGTTAGGGAATATTCTGAGTCACATAAAGGGAGTCAAGTTCCATTTTGCCTTTCAAGCGGGAATGTGGGATTTCTCTTGAGATTATGCAATGTAAAATTACCTCATCTCGCATTGAGGGCATAATTTTAGGTGTTTCTCGAATTTCGGCGGGAAGCTGGGGGTATATCTCGAGTTGCCAATGGGACCTCAGCAGCTCACTAGATTTACTTCAGGGAAGTCAGGTCCCCTTTTGTGCTGGAAGTGTAACTTTAGGATTACTCTGGAGCCCTTTAATGGCAATAGGCCTCTTCTAGAGTTGAGTCCATAAAATGTGTTCTCCTCTCCAATGGGGACGGATGTTAGGGAACTTTCTTAATGGCATAAAGTGTGTCAAGTACCCTTTTTCCTTTCAAGCGGGAATGTGGGATTTCTCTTGAGATTCTGCAGCTCAAAATTTCCTCATCTCGCATTGAGGGGATAATTTTGTGGTGTTTCTGGAGTTGCGGCCAGAAGCAGGGGGTACTTCTCGAGTTACGACGGAAAACTAGGAACTCACTCGAGTTATTTTCGCCAAGTCAGGTCCCCTTTTGTGCTGGAAGGGAACTTCCGGATTACTCTCTAGCCGTTTAATGGGAATATTGCCTCTTCTCGATTTGAGTCCATAAATATGTTCTCCTCTCCTATGAGGACGGATGTCAGGGAACCTTCTGAGTCGCATAAAGGGAGTAAAGTACCCTTTTGCCTTTCAAGCAGGAATGTGGGATTTCTCTTGAGATCCTGCAGTGCAAAATTTCCTCATCGCGCATTGAGGTAATTATTTTGTGGTGTTTCTCGAATTGCGGCGGGAAGCAGGGGGTACTTCTCATGATGCGACGGGGACCTCAGCAACTCACTGGAGTTACTTCAGGGAAGTCAGGTCCCCTTTTGTCTTGGAAGGGGAACTTTTGGATTACTCTATAGCAGTTAAATGGGAATATTGCCTCTTCTCTATTTCAGTCCTTAAACTGTGTTCTCCTCTCCACTGAGGACGGATGTTAGGGAAACTTCTGAGTCGCATAAATTGAGTCAAGTACACTTTTGCTTTTCAAGCGGGAATGTGGGATTTCTCTTGAGATTCTGCAGCGAAAATTACCTCATCCATGATTGAGGGGACAATTTTGTGGTGTTTCTCGAGTTGCGGCGGGAAGCAGGGGGTACTTCTCAAGTTGCGTCGGGGACCTCTGAAACTCGCTCGTGTTGCTTCAGGGAAGTCAAGTCAACTTTTGTGTTGGAAGGGGAACTTTCGGATTACTCTCGAGCCGTTAAATGGGAATATTGCCTCTTCTCGATTTGAGTCCATAAAGTGTGTTCCCCTCTCCAATGTGGACGGATGTTAGGGAACATTCTGAATCGCATACAGGGAGTCAAGTACCCTTTTGCCTTTCAAGCGGGCATGTGGGATTTCTCTTGAGATTCTGCAGCGCAAAACTTCCTCACCTCGCATTGAGGGGATGATTTTCTGGTATTTCTCGAATTGCGGCAGGAAGCTGGGGGTACTTTTTGCGGTGCGATGGGGACCTCAGGAACTCACTTGAGTTACTTGAGGGAAGTCAGGTCTCCTTTTTTGTTGGAAGGGGAATTTCTAGATTAATCGCCAGCCCTTTAAAGGAAATAGGCCTCTTCTAGTTTTGAGTGCATAAAATGTGTTGTCCTCTCCAATGGGGACACATGATAAGGAACTTTCTGAATTGGATAAAGTGTGTAAAGTACCCTTTTGCCTTTCAAGAGGGAATGTGGGATTTCTCTTGAGATTCTGCAGTGCAAAATTACCTCATCTCGCTTTGAGGGGATAATTTTGTTATTGTTTCTAGAGTTGCGGCGGGAAGCAGAGGGTACTTTTCGATTTGCGACAGGAACCTTAGGAACTCACTCGAGTTGCTTCAGGGAAGTCAAGTCCCCTTTTGTGTTGGAAGGGGAACTTTGGATTACTCTCCAGCCGTTAAATGGGAATATTGCCTCTTTTCTATGTGAGTCCATAAAATTTGTTCTCCTCTCCACTGAGCACGGAGGCTAGGAAACATCCTGAGTCGCTTAGGGGAGTCAAGTACCCTTTTGCCTTTCAAGCGTGAATGTGGGATTTCTCTTGAGATTCTGCAGCGGAAAATTTCCTCATCTCGCATTGAGGGGATAATTTTGTGGTATTTCTCGAATTGCGGCGGGAAGCTGGAGGAACATCTCGAGGTGGGAAGGGGACCTCAGGAACTCACTCGAGTTACTTCAGAGAAGTCAGGTTCCCTTTTGTGCTGGAAGGGGAACTTCCAGATTACTCTCTAGGCCTTTAATGGGAATAGGGCCTCTTCTTGAGTTGAGTCCATTAAATGTGTTCTCCTCTCCCATGTGGAAAGATGTTAGGGAAAGTTCTGTGTCACACAAAGGGAGTCAAGTACCTTTTTGCGTTTCACCCGGGAATGTGGGATTTCTCCTGAGATTCTGAGCGCAAAATTACCTCATCTCGAAGGCATAATTTTGTGGTGTTTCTCGTGTTGGGTGGGAAAAAGTGGGTACTTCTTGAGTTGCGACGGGAACCTCAGGAACTCGGTCAAGTTTCTTCAGGGAAGTCAAGTCCCCTTTTGTGTTGGAAGGGTAACTTCCGGATAACTCTCGAGCCTTTAAATTGAAATATTACCTCCTTTCTATTTCATTGCACAAATTGTGTTCTCCTCTCCTTGAGGACGGATGTTAAGGAACATTCAGAGTGGCCTAAAGGAAGTCAAGTACCCTTTTACTTTCCAAGTGGGAATGTTGGATTTCTCTTGAGATTCTGCAGCACAAAATTTCCTCATCACGCATTGAGGGGATAATTTTGTTGTATTTCTCGAATTGCGGCGGGAAGCTGGGGGTATTTCTCAAGGTGTGACGGAGACCTCAGGAACTCACTCGAGTTACTTCAGGGAAGTCAGTTCGCCTTTTGAGCTGGAAGGGGAAATTCCGGATTACTCTCTATCCCTTTAATTGGAATAGGGCGTCTTCAGGTGTTGAATCCATAAAGTGTGTTCTCCTCTCCAATGGGGCCTGAGGTTAGGGAACTTTCTGAGTGGCATAAATTGTGTCAAGTACACTTTTGCCTTTAAAGCGGGACTGTGGGATTTCTCTTGTGATTGTGCAGCACAAAATTACCACATCTCCCATTGAGGGGATACTTTTGTGGTGTTTCTGGAGTTGAGACGGGATTCAGGGGGTACTTCTCGAGTTATGACGGGGACCTCGGAACTCACTCGAGTTACTTCAGGGAAGTCAGGTCCCCTTTTGTGCTGCAAGGGAACTTCCGGATTACTCTCGAGCCGTTAAATGGGAATATTGCCACTTCTCGATTTGAGTCCATAAAGTGTGTTCTCCTTTCACTGAGGACGGATGTTAGGGAACATTCTGATTCGCCTATAGGGAGTCAAGTACCCTTTTGCCTTTCAAGCGCGAATGTGGGATTTCTCATGAGATTCTTCAGCGCAAAATTTCCTCATCTCGTATTGAGGGGATAATTTTGTGGTGTTTCTTGAGTTATGGCAAGAAGCAGGGGGAACTTCTCGAGTTGCACCGGGACCTCAGGAACTCGCTCCAATTGCTTCAGGGAAGTCAAGTCTTCTTTAGTGTTGGAAGGGGAACTTCCGGGTTACTCTCCATACGTTAAATGGGAATATGGCCTCTTCTCGATATGAGTCCATAAAGTGTGGTCTCCACTACAATGAAGACAGATGTTCCGAACATTCTGAGTCGCATAAAAGGAGTCAAGTACCCTTTTGAATTTCAAGCGGGAATGTGGGATTTCTCTTGAGATTCTGCAGCAAAAATTTACCACATCTCGCATTAAGGGGATTCTTTTGTGGTGTTTCTGGAGTTGAGGCGGGAAGCAGGGGGTATTTCTCCAATTACGACGGGGACCTCAGGAACTCACTCGAGTTACATCACGTAAGTCATGTCCTCTTTTGTGCTTGAAGGGAACTTCTGGATTACTCTTGAGCCGTTAAATGGGAATATTGCCTCTTCTCGATTTGAGTCCATAAAGTATGTTCTCCTCTCCACTGAGGACGGATGTTAGGGAACATTCTCAGTCGCATAAAGGGAGTCAAGTACCCTTTTGCCTTTCAAGCGGGAATGTTGGATTTCTCTTGAGATTCTGCAGCGCAAAATTTCCTCATGTCGCATTGAGGGGTTAGTTATGTAGTGTTTCTCGAATTGCGGTGGAAAAAAGAGGGTACTTCTCGATTTGCGAAGGAAACCTCAGGAACTCGCTCCAGTTGCCTCAGGGAATTCAAGTCCCCTGTTGTGTTGGAAGGGGAACTTCTGGATTTCTCTCGAGTCGATAAATGTCTATATTGCCTCTTCTCCATTTGAGAACAAAAAATGTGTTCTCCTCTCCACTGAGGACGTAAATTAGGGAACATTCTGATTCGTACAAAGGGAGTCAAGTACCCTTTTACATTTCAAGCGGGAATGTGGGATTTCTCATGAGATTCTTCAGCGCAAAATTTCCTCATCTCGCATTGAGGGGATAATTTTGTGATGTTTCTCGAATTGCGCCGTGAAGCTGGGGGTCATTCTGGAGTTGCGACACAGATCTCAGCACTCAATGGAGTTACTTGAGGGAAGTCAGGTCCCGTTTTGTGCTGGAAGGGGAACTTCCAGATTACTCTCTAGATGTTGAATGGGAATATTGCCTCTTCTCCATTTCAGTCCATAAACTTTGTTCTTCTCTCTACTGAGGACTGATGTTAGGGAACATCCCGAGTGACATAAAGTTAGTCAAGTACACTTTTGCCTTTCAAGCCGGAATGTGGGATTTCTCTTGAGATTCTGCAGTGCAAAGTTTCCTCATCTCGCATTGAGGGCATAATTTTGTGGTATTTTTCGAATTGCGGTGGGAAGCTCGGGGTACATGTCGAGTTGCCAATAGAACCTCAGGAACTCTCTTGAATTATTTCAGAGAAGTCAGGTCGCCTTTTGTGCTGGAAGGGGAACTTCCAGATTACTCTCTAGCCCTTTAATTGGAATAGGGCCTCTTCTCATGTTGAATCCATAAAGTGTGTTCTGCTCTCCAATGGGGACGGATGTTAGGGAATTTTCTGAGTGGCATAATGTGTGTCAAGTACCCTTTTGCCTTTCAAAAGGGAATGTGGGATTTCTCTTGAGATTTTTCAGCGCAAAATTTCCTCATCTCACATTAAGGGGATAATTTGGTCGTGTTTCTTTAGTTGCGGCGGGAAGCCGGGGGTACTTCTGGATTTGCGAAGGGAACGTCAGGAATTCGCTAGGGTTGCTTCAGGAAAGTCAAGTCCCCTTCTGTGTTGGAAGGGGAAATTCCGGGTTACTCTCGAGTCATTAAATGGGAATATTGCCTCTTCTCGATTTGAGTCCATAAAGTGTGTTCTCCACTCTACTGAGGACGGATGTTAGGGAACATTCTGAGTCGCATAATAGGAGTCAAGTACCCCTTTGCCTTTCAAGCTGGAATGTGGGATTTCTCCTGAGATTTTGCAGCGCAAAATTTCCTCATCTCGCACTGAGGGGATAATTTTGTGCTATTTCTCGAACTGCGGCGGGAAGCTGGGGGTACCACTCGAGGTGCGACGGAGACATCAGGAACTCATTCGAGTTACTTCAGGGAAATCAGGTCCCCCTTTGTGCTGGAAGGGGAACTTCCGGATTATTCTCTAGCCCTTTAATTGGAATAGGGTGTCTTCATGCGTTGAATCCGTAAAGTGTGTTCTCCTCTCCAAAGGGGACAGATGTTAGGGAACTTTCTGAGTGGCATAAAGTGTGTCAAGTCCCCTTTTACCTTTCACGCGGGAATGTGGGATTTCTCTTGCGATTCTGCAGCGCAAAATTTCCTCATCTCGCTTTGAAGGAATAATATTGTGGTTTAACTCGAGTTGCGGCCAGAAGCATGGGGTAGTCTGGAGGTGCGGGAGGATATCAAGATCTCTCTCGGGTAGCTTCAGGGAAGTCAACTCCCCTTTATTGTTAGGAGGGGAACTTCCGGGTTACTCTCGAGCCATTAAAAGGTAATATTGCCTCTTCTCAATTTCAGTTGATAAAATGTGTTCTCCACCCACTGAGGACGGATGTTAGGGAACATTCTGTGTCGCGCAAAGGGCGTCAAGTATCCTTTTGCCTTTCAAGCGGGAATGTGGGATTTCTCTTGAGATTCTGCAGTGCAAAATTTCCTCATCTCGCACTGAGGGGATAATATTGTGGTGTTTCTCGAATTGCGGCGGGTAGCTGGGGGTACTTCTCGAGGTGGGACAGAGACCTCAGGAACTCACTCGAGTTACTTCAAGGAAGTCATCTGACATTGAGGGGTTAGTTTTGTGGTGTTCCTCGAGTTGTGGCGGGAAAAAGGGGGTACTTCTCGAGTTGCGATGGAAACCTCAGGAACTCGCTCGGGTTGCTTCAGGGAAGTCAAGTCCCCTTTTCTGTTGGAAGGGGAACTTGTGGATTAATATCTAGCCGTTAAATGGGAATATTGCCTCTTCTCGATTTGAGTCCATAAAGTGTGTTCCCCTCTCCACTGAGGACGGATGTTAGGGAACATTCTGAGTCGCCTCAAGGGAGTCAAGTACCCTTTATCCTTTAAAGCGAAAATGTGGGATTTTTCTTGAGATTCTGCAGCGCAAGATTACCTCATCTCGCATTGAGGGGTTAATTTTGTGGTGTTTCTCGAGTTGAGGTGAGAAGCAGGGGGTACTTCTCAAGTTTCGACAGAGACCTCATGAACTCACTCGGGTTGCTTCAGGGAAGTCAAGTCCCCTTTTGTGTTGGAAGGAACTTCCGGATTACTCTTGAGCCATTAAATGGGAATATTGCGTCTTCTTGATTTGAGTACATAAAGTGTGTTCTCCTCTCCACTGTGGAATGATGTTAGGGAACATTCTGAGAAGCCAAAAGGGAGTCAACTACCCTTTTCCCTTTCAAGCGGGAATGTGGGATTTCTCTTGAGATTCTGCAGCGCAAAATTACCTCATCTCGCATTGAGGGTATAATTTTGTGCTGTTTCTCGACTTATGGCGGAAAGCAGTAGGTACTCTGGAGTTGAGACGGAGACCACAGTAACTCGCTCGGTTTGCTCCAGGGAAGTCATGTCCCCTTTTGTGTTGAAAGGGGACCTTCCTGATTACTGTCGAGACGTTAAATGGGATAATTGCCTCTTCTCGATTTGAGTCCATAAAGTGTGTTCACCTCTCCACTGAGGACGGATGATAGGGAACATTTTGAGTCGCATAAAGGGAGTCCAGTACTCTTTTGCCTATCAAGAGGGAATGTGGGATTTCTCTTGAGATTCTGCCGCGCAAAATTTCCTGATTTCGCATTGAGGGGATAATTTTGTGGTGTTTCTTGAATTGCGGTGGGAAGCTGGGGGTAATTCTTGAGATGCGATGGGGACGTCAGGACTCACTCGAGTTACTTCAGGGAAGTCAGGTCCCATTTCGTGCTGTAAGTAAAATTTCCGGATTACTCTCCAGCCGTTAAATGGAAATAGAACTTCGTCTCGAATTGAGTCCATAAATTGTGTTCTTCTCTCCAATGGGGACGGCTATATGGGGGAACTTTCTATGTCGCAAAAAGGGTGTCAAGTACCCTTTTGCCTTTCAAGCAGGAATGTGGGATTACTCTTGAGATTATGCAGTGAAAATTTCCTGATCTCGCATTGAGGGGATAATTTTTTGGTGTCTCTCGAGTTGCGGCAGGAGGCTGGGGTTACTTCTTGAATTACGACGGGGACCTCAGGAACTCGCTCAAGTTGCTTCAGTGTAGTCAGGTACCCTTTGGGGTTGGAGGGGAACTTCCGGTTTACTCTCGATCTGTTAAATAGGAATAGGACCTCATGTCGAACTGAGTCCTTAAAGTGTGTTCTCCTCTCCAATGGGGACGGCTGTGTGAAGGAACTTTCTGAGTCACACAAAGGGTGTACAGTACCCTTTTGCCTTTCAAGAGGGAATGTGGTATTTCTCTTGAGATGCTGCAGCGCAAAATATCCTCATCTCGCATTCAGGGGATAATTATGTGATGTTTCTTTAGTTGCGGCGGGAAGTCGGCGGTACTTCTGGATTTGCGAAGGGAACGTCATGAACTCTCTAAGGTTGCTTCAGGGAAGTCAAATCCCCTTTTGTGTTGAAAGGGGAACTTCCGGGTTACTCTCGAGTCATTAAATGGGAATATTGCCTCTTCTCGATTTGAGTCCATAAAGTGTGTTCTCCTCTCCACTGAGGACAGATGTTAGGGAACATTCTGAGTCGCGTAAAGGGAGTCAAGTACCTTTTGCCTTTCAAGCGGGAATGTGGGACTTCTCTTGAGATTCTGCAGCGAAAAATTTCCTCATCTCGCACTAAGGAGATAATTTTGTGCTATTTCTCGAATTGCGGCGGGAAGCTGGGGGTATTTCTCGAAGTGCGTCGGGGACCTCAGGAACTCATTCGAGTTACTTCCGGGAAGTCATGTCCCCTTTTGTGCTGGAAGGGGAACTTCCGGATTACTCTCTAGCCCTTTAATTGGAATAGGGCCTCTTTTCGGATTGAATCCATAAAGTGTGTTCTCCTCTCCAGTGGGGATGGATGTTAGGGAACTTTCTGAGTGGCATAAAGTGTGTCAAGTACCCCTTTTTCTTTCAAGCGGTAATGTGGGATTTCTCTTGAGATTCTGCAGTGCAAAATTTCCTCATCTCGCATTGAGGGCATAATTTAGTGATATTTTTCGAATTGCGGTGGGAAGCTCGGGGTACATGTCGAGTTGCCAATGGAACCTCAGGAACTCTCTTGAGTTATTTCAGAGAAGTCAGGTCGCCTTTTGTGCTGGAAGGCGAACTTCCGGATTACTCTCTAGCCCTTTAATTGGAATAGGGCCTCTTCTCATGTTGAATCCATAAAGTGTGTTCTGTTCTCCAATGGGGACGGATGTTAGGGAACTTTCTGAGTGGCATAAAGTGTGTCAAGTACCCTTTTGCCTTTCAAGTGGGAATGTGGGATTTCTTATGAGATTTTTCAGCGCAAAATTTCCTCATCTCGCATTAAGGGGACAATTTGGTCATGTTTCTTTAGTTGCGTCAGGAAGCCGGGGGTACTTCTGGATTTGTGAAGGGAATGTCAGGAATTCGCTAGGGTTGCTTCAGGGAAGTCAAGTCCCCTTTTGTGTTGGAAGGGGAAATTCCGGGTTACTCTCCAACCGTTAAATGGGAATATTGCCTCTTCTCGTTTTGAGTCCATAAAGTGTGTTCTCCTCTCCACTGAGGACGGATGTTAGGGAACATTCTGAGTCGCATAAGAGGAGTCAAGTACCCCTTTGCCTTTCAAGCGGATAGTGGGATTTCTCTTGAGATTTTGCGGCGCAAAATTTCCTCATCTCGCACTGAGCGGATAATTTTGTACTATTTCTCGAATTGCGGCTGGAAGCTGGGGGTACCTCTCGAGGTGCGACGGAGACGTCAGGAACTCACTCGAGTTACTTCAGGGAAATCAGGTCCCCTTTTGTGCTGGAAGGGGAACTTCCGGATGTTTCTCTAGCCCTTTAATTGGAATAGGGCGTCTTCATGCCTTGAATCCATAAAGTGTGTTCTCCTCTCCAAAGGGGACAGATGTTAGGGAACTTTCTGATTGGCATAAAGTGTGTCAAGTACCCTTTTGCCTTTCATGCGGGAATGTGGGATTTCTCTTGCGATTCTGCAGCGCAAAATTTCCTCATCTAGGTTTGAAGGAATAATTTTTTGTTTTATCTCGAGTTGCGGCCAGAAGCATGGGGTAGTTCTGGAGGTGCGGGTGGACATCAAGAACTCGATTGGCTCGCTTCAGGGTAGTCAACTCCTCTTTATTGTTAGGAGGGGAACTTCCGGGTTACTCTCGAGCAATTAAATGGGAATATTGCCTCTTCTCGATTTGAGTCCTTCAAGTGTGTTCTCCACCCACTGAGGACGGATGTTAGGGAACATTCTGAGTCGCCTCAAGAGACTCAAGTATCCTTTTGCCTTTCAAGCGGAAATGTGGGATTTCTCTTGAGATTCTGCAGCGCAAAATTTCCTCATTACGCATTGAGGGGATAATTTTGTGGTGTTTCTCGAGTTGCGGTGAGAAGCAGGGGGTACTACTCCAGTTGCGCCAGGACCTCAGGAACTCGCTTGGGTTGCTTCAGGGAAGTCAAGTTCACTTTTGTGTTGGAAGGGGAACTTCCGGATTAACCTCAAGCCGTTAAATGAGAATATTGCCTCTTCTTGATTTGAGTCCTTAAATTGTGTTCTCACCTCCACTGAGTAAGGAAGTTAGGGAACATTCTGATTCACATAAAGGGAGTCAAGTACCCTTTTGCCTTTCAAGCGGGAATGTGGGATTTCTCTTGACATTCTGCAGCGCAAAATTTCCTCATCTCGCATTGAGGCGATAATTGTGTGGAGTTTCTCGAGTTGCGGCCAAAAGCAGCGGGTACTTTTCGATTTCCGACTGGAACCTCAGGAACTCGCTCGCATTGCTACAGGGAAGTTAAGTCCCCTTTTGTGTTGAAATGGGAACCTCCGGATACTCTCCAGATGTTAAATCGGAATATTGCCTCTTCTCAATTTGAGTCTATAAATTGTGTTCTCCACTCCACTGAGGACGGATGTTAGCGAACATTCTGAGTCGCATAAAGGGAGTCAAGTACCCTTTTGTCTTTCAAGCGGGAATGTGGGATGTCTCTTGAGATTCTGCAGCGCAAAATTTCCTCATTTCGCATTGAGGAGATAATTGTGTGGTGTTTCTCGAATTGCGGCGGGAGCTGAGGGTACTTTTTGAGGTGCGACGAGGACCTCAGGAACTCACTGGAGTTACTTCAGGGAAGTCAGGTTCCCTTTTTTGCTGTAAGGGGAACTTCCGGATTACTCTCGAGCACTTTAAGGGAATAGGCCTCTTCTCGATTTGAGTCCACAAAATGTGTTCTCCACTCCAATGGGGACAGATGAAAGGGAACTTTATGAATGGGATAAAATGTGTCAAGTACCCTTTTGCCTTTCAAGCGGGAATGTGGGATTTCTCTTGAGATTTTTCAGCGCAAAATTTCCTCATCTTGCATTAAGGGGATAATTTGGTCGTGTTTCTTTAGTTGCGGCGGGAAGCCGGGGTACTTCTGGATTTGCGAAGGGAACGTCAGGAATTCGCTAGGGTTGCTTCAGGGAAGTCAAGTCCCCTTTTGTGTTGGAAGGGGAACTTCCGAGTTACTCTGGAGATGTTAAACGTTCTGAGTCGCATAAAGGGAGTCAAGTACCGTTTTTGCCTTTCAAGCGGGAATATGGGATTTCTCTTTTGATTCTGCTGCGTAAAATTTCCTCATCTCACATTGAGGGGATAATTTTGTGCTATTTCTCGAATTGCGGTGTGAAGCTGGGGGTTTTTCTCGAGGTGCGACGGGGACCTCCGGTACTCACTCGAGTTACTTCTGGGAAGTCATGTCCCCTTTTGTGCTGGAAGGGGAACTTCCGGATTCCTCTCTAGCCCTTTAATTGGAATAGAGCCTCTTTTCCTGTTGAATCCATAAATTGTGTTCTCCTCTCTAATGGGGAGAGATGTAAGGGAACTTTCTGAGTGGCATAAAGTGTGTCAAGTACCTTTTTTTTTTCAAGTGGCAATGTGGGATTTCTCTTGAGATTCTGCAGTGAAAATTACCTCATCCACCATGGACGGGATAACTTTGTGGTGTTTCTCGAGTTGCGGCTAGAAGCAGGGGTTACTACTCGGATTGCGACGGGGACCTCAGGAACTCGCTCGGGTTGCTTCAGGGAAGTCAAATCCCTTTTCCTGTTGGAAGGGGAACTTCTGCATTAATCTCGAGCCGTTAAATGGGAACATTGCCTCTTCTCGATTTGAGTCCATAAAGTGTGTTCCCCTCTCCACTGAGGACGGATGTTAGGGAACATTCTGAGTCAAAAAGGAAGTCAAGTACCCTTTTTCTTTTCAAGCAGGAATATGCGATTTCTCATGAGATTTTTCAGCTCAAAATTTGCTCATCTCGCATTGAGGGGATAATTTTGTCGTGTTTCTTTAGTTGCGGCCGGAAGCCGGGGGTACCTCTGGATTTTCGAATGGAACGTCAGGAACTCTCTAGGGTTACTTCAGGGAAGTCAAGTCCCCTTTTGTGTTGGTAGGGGAAATTCCGGGTTACTCTCCAACCGTTAAATGGGAATATTGCCTCTTCTCGATTTGAGTCCATAAGGTGTGTTCTCCTCTCCACTGAGGACGGATGTTAGGGAACATTCTGAGTCGCATAAAGGGAGTCAAGTACCCCTTTGCCTTTCAATCGGGAATGTGGGATTTCTCTTGAGATTTTGCAGCGCAAAATTTCCTCATCTCGCACTGAGGGGATAATTTTGTGCTATTTCTCAAATTGCGGCAGGAAGCTTGGGGTACCTCTCGAGGTGCAACGGGGACCTCAGGAACTCATCCGAGTTACTTCAGGGAAATCAGGTCCCCTTTTGTGCTGGAAGGGGAACTTCCGGATTACTCTCTAGCCCTTTAATTGGAATAGGGCGTCTTCATGCGTTGAATCCATAAAGTGTGTTCTCCTCTCCAAAGGGGACAGATGTTAGGGAACTTTCTGAGTGGCATAAAGTGTGTCAACTACCCTTTTGCCTTTCATGCGGGAATGTGGGATTTCTCTTGTGATTCTGCAGCGCAAAATTTCCTCATCTCGCTTTGAAGAAATAATTTTTGGTGTTTCTCGAGTTGCGGCGAGAAGCATGGGGTACTTCTCGTGGTGCTCGAGGACCTCAGGAACTCGCTCGGGTCGCTTCAGGGAAGTCAACTCCCCTTTATTGTTAGGAGGGGAACTTCCGTGTTACTCTCGAGCCGTTAAAAGGGAATATTGCCTCTTCTCGATTTGAGTCCATAAAATGTGTTCTCCACCCACTGAGGACGGATGTTAGGGAACATTCTGTGTCGCACAAAGGGGGTCAAGTACCCTTTTGCCTTTCAAGCAGGAATGTGGGATTTCTCTTGAGATTCTGCGGCGCAAAATTAACTCATCTGGCATTGAGGGGTTAGTTTTGTGGTGTTCCTCGAGTTACGAGTTGCGGCGGGATAAAGGGGGTAATTCTCAAGTTGAGATGGAAACCACAGGAACTCGCTCTGGTTGCTTCAGGGAAGTCAAGTTCACTTTTGTGTTGGAAGGGGAACATCTGGATTATTATCGAGCTGTTAAATGGGAATATTGCCTCTTCTCGATTTGAGTCCATAAAGTGTGTTCCCCTCTCCACTGAGGACGGATGTTAGGGAACATTCTGAGTCGCCTCAAGGGAGTCAAGTACCCTTTTTCCTTTCAAGCGAAAATGTGGGATTTCTCTTGAGATTCTGCAGCGCAAAATTTCCTCATTTCGCATTGAGTGGATAATTTTGTGGTGTTTCTGGAATCGCTTCGGAAGCTGTGGGTACATCTCGAGTTGACAATGGGACCTCAGGAACTCACTAGAGTTTCTTCAGTGATGTCAGGTCCCCTTTTGTGTTGGAAGGGGACCTTCCGGATTACTCTCGAATAGGTAAATGGTATATTGCCTCTTCGCCATTTGAGACCATAAAGTGTGTTCTCCTCTCCACTGAGGACGGATGTTAGGGAACATTCTAATTCGGGTAAAGGACGTCAAGTACCCTTTTTCCTTTCAAGCGGGAATGTGGGATTTCTCTTGAGATTTTGCAGCACAAAATTTCCTCATCTTGCATTGAGGGGATAATTTTGTGCTATTTCTCGAATTGCGACGGGAATCTGGGGGTACTTCTCGATGTGCGACTGGGACCTCAGGAATTCACTCTAGTTACTTCAGAGAAGTCAGATCCCCTTTTGTGCTAGAAGGGCCACTTCCGGATTACTCTCGAGCCCTTAATAGGGAATATTGGCTCTTGTCGATTTGAGTCCATAAAGTGTGTTGTCCACTCCACTGAGGACGAATGTGAGAGAACATTCTGAGTCGCATAAAGGGAGTCAAGTACCCTTTTGCCTTTAAAGCGGGAATGTGGGATTTATCTTGAGATTCTACAACGCAAATCTTCCTCATCTCGCATTGAGGGTATAATTTTTTGGTGTTTCTTGAATTGCAGCGGGAAACTGGGGATACATCTCGAGTTGTCAATGGGACCTCAGCAACTCACTAGAGTTACTTCAGGGGTGTCAGGTCCCCTTTTGTGCTGGAAGGGGAACTTCCAGATTACTCTCGAGCCCTTCAATTGCAATAGGCCTCTTCTTGAGTTGAGTCCATAAAATGTGTTCTTGTCTCCAATGGGGATGGATGTTAGGGAACATTCTGAGTCGCATAAAGGGAATTTAGTACCCTTTTGCCTTTCAAGCGGGAATGTGGGAATTCTCTTGAAATTCTGCAGCGCAAAATTACCTCATCTTGCATTGAGGGGATAATTTTGTGGTGTTTTTCTAGTTGCGGCGGGAAGCATGGGGTACTTCTCAATTTTCGATGGGGACCTCAGGAACTCGCTCAAGTTGCTTAAGGGAAGTCAAGTCCCCTTTTGTGTTGGAAGGGGAACTTCTGGATTACTCTTGAGCCTTAAAATGGGAATATTGCCTCTTCTAGATTTGAGTCCATACAGTGTGTTCTCCTCTCAAGTGAGGAAGGATGTTAGGGACCACTCTGAATCGCCTAAACGGAGTTAAGTACCCTTTTGGCTTTCAGGCGGGAATATGGGATTTCTCTTGAGATTCTGCACTGCAAATTTCCTCATCTCGCATTGAGGGGATAATTTTGTGTTTCCGAATTGAGGCGTGAAGCCGGGCGTACTTCTCGTGTAGCGACACGGACGTCAGGAACTCACTCGATTTACTTCTTGGAAATTAGGTCCCTTTATGTGCTGCAAGGGGAACTTCCGGGTTACTCTAGAGCCATTAAATGGGAATATGGCCTCATCTCGAATTGGGTCTATAAAGTGTGTTCTCCTCTCCAATAGGAACAGTGGTGTGAGGGAACTTTCTGAGTGGCATAAAGGGTGTCAAATACCCTTTTGCCTTTCAAGAGGGATTGTTTTATTTATCTTGAGATTCTACAGCGCAAACTTTCCTCATCTCGCATTGAGGGGATAATTTTGTGGTGTTTCTCAAGTTGCAGTGGAAAGGTGAGGGTACTTCTCGAGTTGTGATGGGGACGTCAGGAACTCGCTCGGGTTGCTTCAGGGACTCTTCTCAGAGTTGAGTCCATAAAGTGTGTATTCCTCTCCAATGGGGACAGATGTTAGGGAACTTTCTGAGTTGCATAAAGTGTGTCAAGTACCCTTTTGCCTTTCAAGAGGGAATGTGAGATATCTCTTGAGATTCTATAGGGCAAAATTTCCTCATCTCGCATTGAGGGGATAATTTTTTTGGTGTTTCTCGAATTGCGGTGGAAAGCAATGAGTACTTCTCGAGTTGCGACGGGGACCTTAGGAACTCGCTCGGGTTGCTTCAGGGAAGTCAAGTCCCCCTTTGTGTTGGAAAGGGAACTTCCGGATTACTCTCAAGCCGTTAAATGTGAATATTGCCTGTTCGCAGTTTGAGACCATAAAGTGTGATCTCCTCTCCTCTGAGGACGGATATTAGGGACCATTCTGAATCGCCTAAAGGGAGTCAAGTACCCTTTTGCCTTTCAAGTGGGAATGTGAGATTTCTCTTGAGATTCTGCAGCGCAAAATTACCTCATCTCGCATTGAGGGAATAATTTTGTGGTGTTTCTCGAACTGCGGTGTGAGGCTGGGGTTTTTTTTCGAGTTCTGACGGGGACGTCAGGAACTCACTCGAGTTACTTCAGTAAAGTCAGGTCCCCTTTCTTGTTGGAAAGAAAACTTTCGGATTACTCTCCAGCCCTTTAGTAGGAATAGGGCCTCTTTTCGAGTTGAGTCCATAAAGTGTGTTCCCCTCTCAAATGGGGACGGATGTTAGGGACCTTTCTGAGTGGCATAAAGTGTGTCAAGTACCCTTTTGCCTTTCAAGCGGGAAACTGGGATTTCTCTTAAGATTCTGCAGTGCAAGATTACCTCATCTCGCATTGAGGGGATAATTTTGTGGTATTTCTCGAGTTACCGCGGGAAGCAGGGGGAACTTCTCGAGTTGAGACGTGGACCTCAGGAACTCCCTCGAGTTTCTTCAGGAAAGTCAGGTCCCCTTTCGTGCTGTAAGGAAAACTTCCGGATTAGTCTCGAGCCCTTTAATTGGAATAGGGCCTCTTTTCGAGTTGAGGCCATGAAGTGTGTTTTCCTATCAAATGGGGACGGATGTTATTGAACTTTCTGAGTGGCAAAAAGTGTGTCAACTACCCTTTTGCCTTTCAAGCAGGAATGTGGGATTTCTCTTCAGACTCTGCAGCGCAAAATTTCCTCATCTCGCATTGAGGGGGTAATTTTTTGGTGTTTGTCGAAGTGCTGCATGAAGCTTTGGGTACTTCTCGAGTTGCGATGAGGACCTCAGGAACTCACTCGAATTACCTGAGGGAAGTCAGATCCCCTTTCCTGCTCGAAGGAAAACTTCCAGATTACTCTCGAGCCCTTTAATGGGATAGGGCCTCTTCTCGAGTTGAGTCCATAAAGTGTGTTTTCCTCTCCAATGGGGACGGATGTTATTGAACTTTCTGAGTGGCATAAAGTGTGTCAAGTACGCTTTTGCCTTTCAGGTGGGAATTTGGGATTTCAGTTGAGATTCTGCAGCGCAAGATTACCTCAGCTCACATTGAAGGGATAATTTTGTGGTGTTTCTCGAGTTACCGCGGAAGGCAGGGAATACTTCTGGAGTTGCGACGGGGACCTCAGGAACTCGCTCGTGTTGCTTCAGGGAAGTCAAGTCCCCTTTTGTGTTGGAAGGGGAACTTCCGGATTACTCTGGAGCCGTTAAATGGGAATATTGCCTCTTCTCGATTTGAGTCCATACAATGTGATCTCCTCTCAAGTGAGGAAGGATGTTAGGAACCATTCTGAGTCGCCTAAAGGGAGTCAAGTACCCTTTTTCCTTTCAAGCGGGAATGTGGGATTTCTCTTGAGATTCTGCAGTGCAAATTTCCTCATCTCGCATTGAGGTCATACTTTTGTGGTGTTTCTCGAGTTGCAGCGGGAAGCAGGGAGTACTTCTCTGGTTGGGACGGGGAACTCAGGAACTCACTCGGGTTGCTTCAGGTAAGTCAAGTCCCCCTTTGTGTTGGAAGGGGAACTTCCGGATTACTCTCGAGCCGTTAAATGGGATATTTCCTCTTCTTGATTTGAGTGCATAAAGTGTGTTCTCCTCTCCATGGGAACGAGCTGAGGGAACTTTCTGAGTGCCATAAAGTGTGTCAAGTACCGTTTTGTTTTTAAAGAGGAAATGTGGGTTTTCTCTTGTGATTCTGCAGCGCAAAATTTCCTCATCTCCCATGAAGGGCAAAATTACCTGGTGTTTCTCGAATTGGGCGGGAAGATGGGGATACTTCTGAGTTGCGACACGGACCTCAGGAACTCACTCGACTTATTTCAGGGAAGTCAGGTCCCATTTCGTGCTGGAAGGGGAACTTTCGGAATACTCTCGAGCCCTTTAATGGGAATAGGGCCTCTTGTCGAGTTGAGTCCATAAAGTGTGTTCTCCTCCCCACTGGGGATGAATGTTAGGGAGCTTTCTGAGTGGCATATAGTGTGTCAAGTACCGTTTTGCCTTTCAAGCGGGAATGTGGGATTTCTCTTGAGATTCTGCAGTGCAAGATTACCTCATCTCGCATTGCGGGGATAATTTTGTGGTGTTTCTCGAGTTGCGGTGAGAAGCAAGGGGTACTTCTCAAGTGTCGATGGAGACCTCAGGAACTCACTCGGGTTGCTTCAGGGAAGTCAAGTCCCCTTTTGTGTAGGAAGGGGAACTTCCGGATTACTCTGGAGCCGTTAAATGGGAATATTGCGTCTTCTTGATTTGAGTACATAAAGTGTGTTCTCCTCTCCACTGTGGAATGATGTTAGGGAACATTCTGAGTCGCCTAAAGTTAGTCAACTACCATTTTCCCTTTCAAGCGGTAATGTGGGATTTCTCTTGAGATTCTGCAGTGCAAGATTACCTCATCTCGCATTGAGGGGATAATTTTGTGGTGTTTCTTTATTTGTGGTGGGAAGCCGGGGGTACTTCTGGATTAGTGAAGGGAACGACACGAACTGTATAAAGTGGCTTCAGGGAAGTCAAGTCCCCTTTTGTGTTGGAAGGGGAACTTCCGGGTTACTCTCGAGCCATTAAATGGGAATATTGCCTCTTCTCGATTTGAGTCCAAAAGTGTGTTCTCCACCCACTGAGGATATATATTAGGGAACATTCTTGAGTCGCATAAAGGGAGTCAAGTAGCCTTTTGACTTTCAACCGGGAATGTGGGATTTCTCTTGAGAGTCTGCAGCGCAAAATTACCTCATGTCGAATTGAGGGTTTAGTTTTTTTCGGTTTCTCGAGTTGAGGGGGAAAAAAGGGGGTACTTCTCGATTTGGGAAGGAAAGCTCAGGAACTCGCTCGGTTTGCTTCAGGGAAGTCAACTACCCTTTTGTTTTCGAAGGGGAACTTCCGGATTTCTCTCGAGTCAGTAAATGGCTATATCACCTCTTCTCCATTTGAGACCATAAAGTTTGTTCTCCTCTCCACTGAGGATAAAAATTAGGAAACATTCTGATTCATACAAAGGGAGTTAAGTAGCCTTTTGCATTTCAAATGGGAATGTGGGATTTCTCTTGAGATTCTGCAGAGCAAGTTTCCTCACCTAACATTGAGGGAATAATTTTGTGATGTTTCTTTAGTTGTGGCGGGAAGCCGGGGGTACTTCTGGATTTGCGAAGGGAACGTCAAGAACTCTCTAGCGTTGCTTCAGGAAATTCCAGTCCCCTTTGGTGTTGGAAGTGGAACTTCCGGGTTTCTTTCCAGTCATTAAATGGGAATATTGCCTTTTATCGATTTGAGTCCATAAAGTGTGTTCTCCTCTCCACTGAGGACAGATGTTAGGGAACATTCTGAGTCGCCTAAAGGGAGTCAAGTACCCTTTTGCCTTTCAAGCGGGAATGTGGGATTTCTCTTGAGATTCTGCAGCGCAAAATTTCCTCATCTGGCATTGAAGGGATAATTTTGTGCTATTTCTCGAATTGCGGCGGGAAACTGGCTTTATTTTTCGAGGTGCGATGAGGACCTCCGGAACTAACTCGAGTTACTTTTGGGAAGTCAGCTCCCCTTTTGTGCTGGAAGGTTAACTTCCGGTTTACTCTCTAGCCCTTTAATTGGAATAGGGCCTCTTTTCCTATTGAATCCATAAAGTGTGTTCTCCTCTCCAATGGGGACGGATGTTAAGGAACTTTCTGAGTGGCATAAAGTGTGTCAAGTACCCCTTTTTCTTTCAAGCGTCAATGTGGGATTTCTCTTGAGATTCTGCAGTGCAAATTTAACTCATCTCGCATTGAGGGGATAATTTTGCGGTGTTTCTCAAATTGCGGCGGGAAGTTGGGGGTACATCTCGAGTTTCCAATGGGACCTCAGGAACTCACTAGAGTTACTTCAGTGATGTCAGGTCGCCTTTTTTGCTGGAAGGGAAACTTTCTGATTATTCTAGAGCCCTTTAATGGCAATAGGCCTCTTCTTGTGTTGAGTCCATAAAATGTGCTCTCTTCTAAAATGGGGACGGATGTTAGGGAACATTCTGAGTTGCATAATGGGAATTTAGTACCCTTCTGCCTTTCAAGCGGGAATGTGGGATTTCTCTTGGGATTCTGCAGCGCAAAATTGCCTCATCTCGCATTGAGGGGATAATTTTGTGGTGTTTCTCGAGTTGCGGCGGGAAGCAGGGGGTACTTCTCAAGTTTCGATGGGGACCTCAGGAACTCGCTCGGGTTTCTTCAGGGAAGTCAAGTCCCCTTTTTTGTTGGAAGGGAACTTCCGGATTACTCTCGAGCCGTTAAATGGGAATATTGCCTCTTCTCGATTTGAGTCCATACAATGTATTCTCTTCTCCACTGAGGAGGGATGCTAGGTACCACTCTGAGTCGCCTAAAGTGAGTCAAGTACCCTTTTGCCTTTCAAGCGGGAATGTGGGATTTCTCCTGAGATTCTGCAGGGAAAATTTCCTCATCTCGCATTGAGGGGATAATTTTGTGTTTCCGAATTGAGGCGTGAAGCTGGGGGTACTTCTTGAGTAGTGATGCGGACCTCAGGAACTCACTCGATTTACTTCTTGGAAATCAGGTCCCCTTATGTGCTTGAAGGGGAACTTCCGGATTACTCTCAAGCCATTAAATGGGAATAGGGCCTCATCTAGAATTGGGTCTATAAAGTGTGTTCTCCTCTCCAATGGGAACAGTGGTGTGAGGGAACTTTCTGAGTGGCATAAAGGGTGTCAAGTACCCTTTTGCCTTTCAAGAGGGATTGTGGTATTTATCTTGAGATTCTACAGCGCAAACTTTCCTCATCTCGCATTGAGGGGATAATTTTGTGGTGTTTCTCGAATTGCAGTGGGAAGCTGATGGTACTTATCGAGTTGTGACGGGGACATCAGGAACTCGCTCGGGTTGCTTCAGGGAAGTCAGGTCCCCTTTTTTGTTGGAAGTGGAACTTCTGGTTTACTCTCAAGGTGTTAAATAGGAATAGGGCCTCATCTCAAATTGAGTCCATAAAGTATGTTCTCCTATCCAATTAAGATTGATGTTAGTGAAATTTCTGAGTCGCATAAAGGGTGTCAAGTACCCTTTTGCCTATCAAGCGGGAATGTGGGATTTCTCTTGAGATTTTGCAGTGCAAAATTACCTCATCTCGCATTGAGGGGATAATTTTGTCGTGGTTCTTTAGTTGCGGCGGGAAGCCGGGGGTACTTCTGGATTTGCGAAGGGAATGTCAGGAACTCGCTTGGTTTGCTTCAGGGAAATCAAGTCCCCTTTTGTGTTGAAAGGTGAAATTCCTGGTTACTCTCGAGGACATAAATGTGTATATTGCCTCTTCTCGATTTGAGTCCATATAGTGTGTTCTCCTCTCCACTGAGGACGGATGTTAGGGAACATTCTGAGTCGCATAAGGGGAGTCAAGTACCCTTTTGCCTTTCAAACGGGAATGTGAGATTTACTTGAGATTCTGCAGCACAAAATTTCCTCATCTCGCATTGAGGGGATAATATTGCGGTGTTTCTCGAATTGGGGTGGGAAGCTGGCGGTAATTCTCCAGGTGCGAAGGAGATCTCAGGAACTCACTCGAGTTACCTCAGGGAAGTCAGGTCCCCTTTTGGGCTCGAAAGGGAACGTCCGTATTACTTTTGAGCCGTTTAAACTGAATAAGGCCTCTTCTCGAGTTCAGTCCATAAAGTGTGTTCTCCTCTCCAATGGGGACGGATATTAGGGAAATTTCTGAGTCGCATAAAGGGATTCAAGTACGCTTTTGCCTTTCAAGCGGGAATGTGGGATTTCTCTTGATATTCGACAGCGGAAAATTACCTCATCTCGCATTGAGGAGTAAGTTTTGTGGTGTTCCTCGAGTTGCGGCCGGAAAAAGGGGGTATTCTCGAGGTGCGATGGAAAACTCAGGAACTCGTTCGGGTTGCTTCAAGGAAGTCAAGTCCCTTTTGTGTTGGAAGGGGAACTTCTGAATTAATATCGAACCGTTAAATGATAATATTACCTCTTCTTGATTTGAGTCCATAAAATTAGTTCCCCTCTCCACTGAGGCCGGATGTTAGGGAACATTCTGAGTCGCATTAAGGGAGTCAAGTACCCTTTTTCCTTTCAAGTGAAAATTTGGGATTTCTCTTGAGATTCTGCAGCGAAACTTTCCTCATCTCGCATTGAGGGGGTAATTTTGTGGTGTTTCTTGAATTGTGGCGAGAAGCTGTGGGTACATCTCGAGTTGCCAATGGGACCTCAGGAACTCATTAGAGTTACTTCAGTGATGTCAGATCCCCTTTTGTTTTGGAGGGGGAACTTCCGGACTACTCTCTAGGAGATAAATGGGTATATTGCCTCTTTGCCATTTGAGACCATAAAGTGTGTTCTACTCTCCACTGAAGACGGATGTTAGGGAACATTCTAAACCGCATATAGGGGGTCAAGTACTCTTTTGCCTTTCAAGCGGGAATGTGGGATTTCTCTTGAGATTTTGCAGCGCAAAATTTCCTCATCTCGCATTGAGGGGATAATTTTGTGCTATTTCTCGAATTGCGGCGGGAAGCTGGGGGTACTTCTCGAGGTGCGACGGGACCTCAGGAACTCACTTGAGTTCCTTCGGGGAAATCAGGCCCCTTTTTGTGCTGGAAGGGGAACTTCTGGATTACTCTCTAGCCCTTTAATTGGAATAGGGCGTCTTCACGCGTTCAATTCATAAAGTGTGTTCTCCTCTCCAAAGGGGACACATGTAAGGGAACTTTCTGAGTGGTATAAAGTGTGTCACGTAACCTTTTGCCTTTCACGCGGGAATGTGGGATTTCTCTGGCGATTCTGCAGCGCAAAGTTTCCTCATCTCGCTTTGAAGGAATAATTTTGTGGTTTATCTCTAGATGCGGCGAGAAGCAGGGGATACTTTTCGAGGTGCTTAGACCTCAGGAACTCGCTCGGGTTGCTTCAGGGAAGTCAACTCCCCTTTTGTGTTAGAAGGGGAACTTCCGGGTTATTCTCCAGCCATTAAAAGGGAATATGGCCTCTTCTCGATTTGAGTCCATAAAATGTGTTCTTCACCCACAGAGGAAGGATGTTAGGGAACATTCTGTGTCGCACAAAGGGGGTCAAGTACCCTTTTGCCTTTCAAGCGGGAATGTGGGATTTCACTTGAGATTCTGAAGCGCAAAATTTCCTCATCTCGATTTGAGGGGATAATTTTGTGGTATTTCTCGAATTGAGGCAGGAAGCTGGCGGTACTTCTTGAGGTACGAAGGAGACCTCAGGAACTCACTCGAGTTACTTCTGGGAAGTCAGGTCCCCTTTTGGGCTCGAAAGGGAACGTCCGTATTACTTTTGAGCCGTTTAAAGTGAATAGGGCCTCTTCTCGAGTTAAGTCCATAAAGTGTGTTCTCCTCTCCAATGGGGACGGATATTAGGGAAATTTCTGAGTCGCATAAAGGGAGTCAAGTACCCTTTTGCCTTTCCAGCGGGAATGTGGGATTTCTCTTGAGATTCTGCAACGCAAAATAACCTCATCTCGCATTGAGGGGATAATTTTGTGGTGTTTCTCGAATTGCGGCGGGAACTGGGGGTTCTTCTCGAGTTGCGAAGTGGACCTCAGGAACTCACTCCAGTTAATTCAGAGAAGTCAGGTCCCCTTTTGTGCTGGAAGGGGAACTTCTGGAATACTCTTGAGCCCTTTCATGGGAATAGGGCCTCTTGTCGAGTTGAGTCCATAAAGTGTGTTCTCCTCTCCATTGGGGACGGATGTTAGGGAGCTTTCTGAGTGGCATAAAGTGTGTGAAGTATCGTTTTCCTTTTCAAGCGGGAATGTGGGATTTCTATTGAGATTCTGCAGCGCAAAATTTCCTCATCTCGCAATGAGGGGATAATTTTGTGGTGTTTCTCAAATTGCGACGGGAAGCTTGTGGTACTTCTAGAGGTACGAAGGAGAACTCGGGAACTCACTCGAGTTACTTCAGGGAAGTCAGTTCTCCTTTGGGGCTGGAAAGGGAAAGTCCTTATTACTTTTGAGCCATTTAAAGTGAATAGGTCCTCTTCTCGATTTAAGTCCATAAAGTGTGTTCTCCTCTCCAATGGGGACAGATGTTAGGGAAATTTTTGAGTTTCATAAAGTGTGTCAAGTACCCTTTTGACTTTCCAGCGGGAATGTGGGATTTGTCTTGAGATTCTGCAGCGCAAAATTACCTCATCTGGCATTGAGGGGTTAGTTTTGTGCTGTTCCTCGAGTTGCGGCGGGAAAAAGTGGGTACTTCTCGAGTTGCGATGGAAACCTCAGGAACTCGCTCGGGTTGCTTCAGGGAAGTCAAGTCCCCTTTTGTGTTGGAAGGGGAACTTCTCAATTAATATCGAACCGTTAAATGGGAATATTGCCTCTTCTCGATTTGAGTCCATAAAGTTTGTTCCCCTCTCCACTGAGGCCGGATGTTAGGGAACATTCTAATTCGCATTAAGGGAGTCAAGTACACTTTTTCCTTTCAAGCGAAAATTTGGGATTTCTCTTGAGATTCTGCAGTGAAAATTTCCTCATCTCGCATTGATGGGATAATTTTGTGGTGTTTCTTGAATTGCAGCGGGAAGCTGTGGGTACATCTCGAGTTGCCAATGGGACCTCAGGAACTCACTAGAGTTACTTCAGGGAAGTCAGGTCCCCTTTTATGTTGTAAGTTGAACTTTTGGTTTACTCTCGAGGCGTTAAATGGGAATAGGGTCTCATCTCGAATTGAGTCCATAAGGGGTGCTCTCCTATCCAATTAAGATTGATATTAGTGAAATTTCTGAGTCGCATAAAGGGTGTCAAGTACCCTTTTACCTTTCAAACAGGAATGTGGGATTTCTCTTGAGAATGCAGCCAAAAATTTCCTCATCTCGCATTGAGGGGATAATTTTGTGGTGTTTCTCGAATTGAGGCATGAAGCTGGGGGTATTTCTCGAGTTGCAACGGGGACCTAAGGAACTCACTCGAGTTACTTCAGGGAATTCAGCTCCTCTTTCGTGATGAAAGGTGAACTTCCGGATTACTCTCTAGCCCTTTAATGGGAATAGGGCCTCTTCTCGAGTTGAGTCCTAAAAGTGTGTTCTACTATCCAATGGGAACGAGGTTAGGGAACTTTCTGAGTGGAATAAAGTGTGTCAAGTACGTTTTGGTTTTCAAGAGGGAATTTCAAGGGATTTCTCTTGAAATTCTGCATCGCAAATCTACCTCATCTCGCATTGATGGGATTAATTTTTGTTGTTTCTCGAGGTGCTGTGGGAAGCAGGGGGTAATTCTCAAGATGCGACGGGGACCTCAGGAACTCGCTGGGGTTGCTTCAGGGAAGTCAAATCCCCTTTTGTGTTGGAAGGGGAACTTCTGGATTACTCTCGAGCGGTTAAATGGAAATATTGCTTCTTCTCGAATTGAGTCAATAAACTATGTTCTACTCTCCACTGAGGACAGATGTTAGGTAACATTCTGAGTCGAATAAAGGGAGTCAAGAACCCTTTTCCTTGCAAGTGGGAATGTGAGATTTCTCTTGAGATTTTGCCGCTCAAAATTTCCTCATCTCGCATTGAGGTCATACTTTTGTGGTGTTTCTCGAGTTGCGGCGGGAAGCAGGGAGTACTTCTCTGGTTGCGACAGGGAACTCAGGAACTCACTTGGGTTGCTTCAGGTAAGTCAAGTCCCCCTTTGTGTTGGAAGGGGAACTTCCGGATATCTCTGGAGCCATTTAGTGGGATATTTCCTCTTCTTGATTTGAGTGCATAAAGTGTGTTCTCCTCTCCATGGGAACGAGGTGAGGGAACTTTCTGAGTGCCATAAAGTGTGTCAAGTACCGTTTTGGTTTTAAAGAGGGAATGTGGATTTTCTCTTTTGATTCTGCAGCAGAAAATTTCCTCATCTCCCATTGAGGGCAAAATTATCTGGTGTTTCTCGAATTGGGCGGGAAGCTCCGGATACTTCTCGAGTTGCAACGCGGACCTCAGGAACTCACTCGAGTTATTTCGGGGAAGTCAGGTCCCATTTCGTGCTGGAAGGAAAAATTCCGGATTACTTTCCAGCCCTTTAATAGGAATAGGGCCTCTTTTGAGTTGAGTCCATAGTTGTTCTCCTCTCCACTGAGGACGGATGTTAGGGAACATTGAGTCGCCTAAAGGGGGTCTTATATCCTTTTGCCTCTCAAGCGGGAATGTGGGATTTCTCTTGAGATTCTGCAGCGCAAAATTTCCTCATCTCGCAATGAGGGGATAATTTTGTGGTGTTTCTCAAATTGCGACGGGAAACTTGTGGTACTTCTAGAGGTACGAAGGAGAACTGAGGAACTCACTCGAGTTACTTCAGGGAAGTCAGGTCCCCTTTGGGGCTGGAAAGGGAAAGTCCTTATTACTTTTGAGCCGTTTAAAGTGAATAGGTCCTCTTCTCGATTTAAGTCCATAAAGTGTGTTCTCCTCTCCAATGGGGACGGATGTTAGGGAAATTTCTGAGTTTCATAAAGTGTGTCAAGTACCCTTTTGACTTTCCAGCAGGAATGTGGGATTTGTCTTGAGATTCTGTAGCGCAAAATTACCTTATCTCGCATTGAGGGGATAATTTTGTGGTGTTTCTCGAATTGCGGCGGGAACTGGGGCTTCTTCTTGAGTTGCGAAGGGTACCTCAGGAACTCACTCCAGTTAATTCAGAGAAGTCAGGTCCCCTTTTGTCTTGGAAGGGGAACTTCTGGAATACTCTTGAGCCCTTTAATGGGAATAGGGACTCTTGTCGAGTTGAGTCCATAAAGTGTGTTCTCCTCTCCATTGGGGACGGATGTTAGGGAGCTTTCTGAGTGGCATAAAGTGTGTCAAGTACCGTTTTGCCTTTCAAGCGGGAATGTGGGATTTCTCTTGAGATTCTGCAGCGCAAGATTACCTCATCTCGCATTGAGGGGATAATTTTGTGGTCTTTCTCGAGTTGCGGTGAGAAGCAGGGGGTACTTCTCAAGTTTTGACAGAGACCTCAGGAAGTCACTCGGGTTGCTTCAGGGAAGTCAAGTCACCTTTTGTGTTAGAAGGGGAACTTCCTGATTACTCTCGAGCCGTTAAATGGGAATATTGCTTCTTCTCGAATTGTGTCCATAAACTATGTTCTACTCTCCACTGAGGACGGATGTTAGGGAACATTCTGAGTCGAACAAAGGGAGTCAAGAACCCTTTTGCCTTGCAAGCGGGAATGTGAGATTTCTCTTGAGATTTTGACGTGCAAAATTTCCTCATCTCACATTGCGGTCATACTTTTGTGGTGTTTCTCGAGTTGCGGCGGGTAGCAGGGAGTACTTCTCTGGTTGCGATGGGGAACTCTGGAACTCACTCGGGTTGCTTCAGGTAAGTCAAGTCCCCCTTTGTGTTGGAAGGGGAACTTCCGGATTACTCTGGAGCCCTTAAGTGGGATATTTCCTCTTCTCGATTTGAGTGCATAAAGTGTGTTCTCCTCTCCATGGGAACGAGGTGAGGGAACTTTCTGAGTGCCATAAAGTGTGTCAAGTACCGTTTTGGTTTTAAAGAGGGAATGTGGGTTTTCTCTTGTGACTCTGCAACGCAAAATATCCTCATCTCCCATTGAGGGCAAAATTATCTGGTGTTTCTCGAATTGGGCTGGAAGCTGGGGATCCTACTCGAGTTGCGACGCGGACCTTAGGAACTCACTCGAGTTATTTCAGGGAAGTCAGGTCCCATTTCGTGCTGGAAGGAAAAATTCCGGATTACTTTCCAGCCCTTTAATAGGAATAGGGCCTCTTTTGAGTTGAGTCCATAAAGTGTGTTCTCCTCTCCACTGAGGAGGGATGTTAGGGAACATTGAGTCGCCTAAAGGGAGTCTTCTACCCTTTTGCCTCTCAAGCGGGAATGTGGGATTTCTCTTGAGATTCTGCAGCGCAAAATTACCTCATCTCGCATTGAGGGGATAATTTTGTGGTGTTTCTCGAATTGCGGCGGGAACTGGGGGTTCATATCGAGTTGCGAAGGGGACATCAGGATCTCACTCCAGTTAATTCAGAGAAGTCAGGTCCCCTTTTGTGCTGGAAGGGGAACTTCTGGAATACTCTTGAGCCCTTTAATGAGAATAGGGCCTCTTGTCAAGTTGAGTCCATAAAGTGTGTTCTCCTCTCCATTGGGGACGGATCTTAGGGAGCTTTCTGAGTGGCATAAAATGTGTGAAGTATCGTTTTCCTTTTCAAGCGGGAAAGTGGGATTTCTCTTGAGATTCTGCAGCGCAAAATTTCCTCATCACGCATTGAGGGGATAATTTTGTGGTGTTTCTCGAATTGTGGTGGGAAGCTGGCGGTAGTTCTTGAGGTACGAAGGAGACCTCAGGAACTCACTCGAGTTACTTCAGGGACGTCAGGTCCCCTTTTGGGCTGGAAAGGGAACGTCCTTATTACTTTTGAGCCGTTTAAAGTGAATAGGGCCTCTTCTCGAGTTAAGTCCATAAAGTGTGTTCTCCTCTCCAATGGGGACGGATGTTAGGGAAATTTCTGAGTCGCATAAAGGGAGTCAAGTACCCTTTTGCCTTTCCAGGGGGAATGTGGGATTTCTCTTGATATTCTACAGCGCAAAATTGCCTCATCTCGCATTGAGGGGTTAGTTAAGTGGTGTTCCTCGAGTTGCGGCGGGAAAAAGGGGGTACTTCTCAAGGTGCGATGGAAAACTCAGGAATTCGCTCGGGTTACTTCAGGGGAGTCAAGTCCCCTTTTGTTTTGGAAGGGGAACTTATGGATTAATATCGAACCGTTAAATGGGAATATTGACTCTTCTCGATTTGAGTCCATAAAGTTTGTTCGCCTCTCCACTGAGGCCGGATGTTAGCTAACATTCTGAGTCGCATTAAGGGAGTCAAGTACCCTTTTTCCTTTCAAGCGAAAATGTGGGGTTTCTCTTGTGATTCTGCAGCGAGAAATTTCCTCATCTCGCATTGAGGGTATAATTTTGTGGTGTTTCTTGAATTGCAGCGGGAAGCTGTGGGTACATCTCGAGTTGCCAATGGGACCTCAGGAACTCACTAGAGTTACTTCAGTGATGTCAGATCCCCTTTTGTGTTGGAAGGGGAACTTCCGGATTACTCTCGAGGAGATAAATGGGTATATTGCCTCTTCGCCATTTGAGACCATAGAGTGTGTTCTCCTCTCCACTGAGGACGGATGTTAGGGAACATTCTAATTCGCATAAAAGGGCGTCAAGTACTCTTTTGCCTTTCAAGCGGGAATGTGGGATTTGTCTTGAGATTTTGAAGTGCAAAATTTCCTCATCTCGCATTGAGGGGATAATTTTGTGCTATTTCTCGAATTGCGGCGGGAAGCTGGGGGTACTTCTCGAGGTACTCACTCGAGTTCTTTCGGGGAAATCAGGTCCCCTTTTGTGCTGGAAGGGGAACTTCTGGATTACTCTCTAGCCGTTTAATTGGAATAGGGCGTCTTCAGGCGTTGAATTCATAAAGTGTGTTCTCTTCTCCAAAGGGGACAGATGTTAGGGAACTTAATGAGTGGCATAAAGTGTTTCGAGTACCATTTTGCCTTTCATGCGGGAATGTGGGATTTCTCTTGCGATTCTGTAGAGCAAAATTTCTTCATCTCGCTCTGAAGGAATAATTTTGTGGTTTATCTCGAGTTGCGGCGAGAAGCAGGGGGTACTTTTCGAGGTGCTTGGACCTCAGGAACTCGCTCGGGTTGCTTCAGGGAAGTCAACTCCCTTTTTGTGTTAGAAGAGGAACTTGCGGGTTACTCTCGCGCCGTTAAAAGGGAATATTGCCTCTTCTCGATTTGAGTCCATAAATTGTGTTCTCCACCCACTGAGGAAGGATGTTAGGGAACATTCTGTGTCGCACAAAGAGGTTCAAGTACCCTTTTGCCTTTCAACACGGAATGTGGGATTTCTCTTGAGATTCTGCAGCGCAAAATTTCCTCATCTCTCATTGAGGGGATAATTTTGAGTGTTTCTCGAATTGCGGCGGAAAGCTGTGGGTACATCTCGAGTTGTCAATGGGACTTCAGCAACTCACTAGAGTTACTTCAGGGAATTCAGGTCCGCTTTTGTGTTGTAAGTGGAACTTTTGGCTTACTCTTGAGGCGTTAATTGGGAATAGGGCCTCATCTCAATTGAGTCCATATGGTGTGTTCTGTCAATTAAGATTGATGTTAGTGAAATTTCTGAGTCGCATAAATTGTGTCAGGTACCCTTTTACCTTTCAAACAGGAATGTGGGATTTCTCTTGAGAATGCAGCCAAAATCTCCTCATCTCGCATTGAGGGGATAATTTTGTGGTGTTTCTGGAATTGTGGCGTGAAGCTGGGGGTATTTCTCGAGTGGCAATGGGGACCTCAGGAACTCACTCGAGTTATTTAAGGGAAATCAGCTCCTCTTTTGTGATGGAACGTGAACTTCCGGATTACTCTCTAGCCCTTTAATGGGAATAGGGCCTCTTCTCCAGTTGAGTCTTTAAAGTGAGTTCTACTCTCCAATGGGAACAAGGTTAGGGAACTTTCTGAGTGGAATAAAGTGTGTCAAGTACGTTTTGGTTTTCAAGAGGGAATTTCAAGGGATTTCTCTTGAAATTCTGCAGCGCAAAGCTACCTTATCTCGCATTGAGGGGATTATTTTGTGTTGTTTCTCGAGTTGCTGAGGGAAGCAGGGGGTACTTCTCGAGATGCGACGGGGAGCTCAGGAACTCGCTCGTGTTGCTTCAGGGAAGTCAAATCCCCTTTTGTGTTGGAAGGGGAACTTCTGGATTACTCTCGAGCCGTTAAATGGGAATATTGCTTCTTCTCAAATTGAGTCCATAAACTATGTTCTACTCTCCACTGAGGACGGATGATAGGGAACATTCTGAGTCGAATAAAGGGAGTCAAGAACCCTTTGCCTTTCAAGCGGGAATGTGAGATTTCTCTTGAGATTTTGCTGCGCAAAATTTCCTCATCTTGCATTGAGGTCAAACTTTTCTGGTGTTTCTCGAGTTGCAGCGGGAAGCAGGGAGTACTTCTCTGTTTGCGACGGGGAACTCTGGAACTCACTCGGTTTGCTTCAGATAAGTCAAGTCCCCCTTTGTTTTGGAAGGGGAACTTCCGGATTACTCTCGAGCCGTTTAGTGGGATATTTCCTCTTCTCGATTTGAGTGCATAATGTGTGTTCTCCTCTCCATGGGAACCAGGTGAGGGAACTTTCTGAGTGCCATAAAGTGTGTCAAGTACCGTTTTGATTTTAAAGAGGGAATGTGGATTTTCTCTTTTGATTCTGCAGCACAAAATTTCCTCATCTCCCTTTGAGCGCAAAATTATCTGGTGTTTCTTGAATTGGGCGGGAAGCTGGGGATCCTACTCGAGTTGCGACGCGGACCTCAGGAACTCACTCAAGTTATTTCAGGGAAGTCAGGTCCCATTTCGTGCTGGAAGGAAAAAATCCGGATTACTTCCCAGCCCTTTAATAGTAATAGGGCCTCTTTTGAGTTGAGTCCATAAATTATGTTTTCCTCTCCACTGAGGACCGATGTTAGGGAACATTGAGTCGCCTATAGGGGGTCTTCTAAACTTTTGTCTCTCAAGCGGGAATGTGGGATTTTTCTTGAGATTCTGCAACGCAAAATTGCCTCAACTCGCATTGAAGGGATAATTTTGTGGTGTTTCTCGAATTACGGCGGGAAGCAGGGAGTACTTCTCTGGTTGCGACGGGGAACTCTGGAACTCACTCCAGTTAATTCAGAGAAGTCAGGTCCCCTTTTGTGCTGGAAGGGGAACTTCTGGAATACTCTTGAGCCCTTTCATGGTAATAGGGCCTCTTGTCGAGTTGAGTCCATAAAGTGTGTTCTCCTCTCCATTGGGGATGGATGTTAGGGAGCTTTCTGAGTGGCATAACGTGTGTGAAGTATCATTTTCCTTTTCAAGCTGGAATGTGGGATTTCTCTTGAGATTCTGCAGCGCAAAATTTCCTCATCTCGCATTGAGGGGATAATTTTGTGATATTTCTTATTTGTGGCGGGAAGCAGGGGTTACTTCTGCATTTGCAAAGGGAACGTTAGGAACTCTCTAGGGTTGCTTCAGGTAAGTCAAGTCCCCTTTTTTGTTGGAAAGGGAACTTCCGGGTTACTCTTGAGTCATTAAATGGGAATATTGCCTCTTCTCGATTTGAGTCCATAAGTTGTGTTCTCCTCTCCACTGAGGACAGATTTTAGGGAACATTCTGAGTCGCATAAAGGGAGTCCTTAAAGTGTGTTCAGCTCTCCCTTGGGGACGGATGTTAGGGAACTTTCTTAATGGCATAAAGTTTGTCAAGTACAATTTTGCCTTTCAAGCGGGAATGTGGGATTTCTCTTGAGATTGTGCAACTCAAAATTTCCTCATCTCGCATTGAGGGGATAATTTTGAGGTGTTTCTGAAGTTGTGACTGGAAGCAGGGGTTACTTCTCGAAGTACGACGGGGACCTGAGGAACTCACTCGAGTTACTTCAGGGAAGGCAGGTCCCCTTTTGTGCTGGAAGGGTACTTCCCGATTACTCTCGAGCCGTTAAATGGGAATATTGCCTCTTCTCGGTTTGAGTCCATAAATTGTGTTCTCCTCTTCACTGATGACGGATGTGAGGGAACATTCTGAGTCGCATAAAGGGAGTCAAAAACCCTTTTGCCTTTCAAACGGGAATGTGGGATTTCTCTTGAGATACTGCTGGGTAAAATTTCCTCATCTCGCATTGAGGGAAAAATATTTTTTTGTTTCTCGAATTGTGGCGGGAAGCTGGTGGTACTTCTTGAGTTGCCAATGAGACCTCAGGAACTCACTAGAGTTACATTGGGATGTCATGTCCCCTTTTGTTCTGGAAGGGGAACTTCCTGATTACTCTGGAGCCCTTTAATGGGAATAGGGACTCTTCTCGAGTTGAGTCCATATAGTATGATCTCCTCTCCAATGGGGACCGAAGTTAGAAAACTTTGTGAGAGGCATAAAGTGTGTCAAGTACATCTTGCCTTTCAAGCTTCGATGTGGGATTTCTCTTGAGATTCTGCAGCGCAAAATTACCTCATCTCGCATTGAGGGGATAATTTTGTGTTGTTTCTTTTGTTGCGGCGGGATGCTGGGGGTACTTATGGATGTGCGAAGTGATCGTCAGTAACTCACTCGTGTTGCTTCAGGGAAGTCAGGTCCCCCTTTGTGCTGGAAGGGGAACTGCCGGATTACTCTCTAGCCCTTTAATTGGAATAGGGCCTCTACTCGTGTTGAATCCATAAAGTGTGTTCTCCTCTCCAATGGGGACATATGTTAGGGAACTTTCTGAGTTGTATAAAGTGTGTCAAGTACTCTTTTGCCTTTCTAGCAGAAATGTGGGATTTCTCTTGAGATACTGCAGCGAAAATTACCTCATCCACCATTGACGGGATAATTTTCTGGTGTTTCTCGAGGTGCGGCTGGAAGCAGGGGTTGCTTTTCGAGTTGCGAAGGGGACCTCAGGAACTCTCTCGGGTTGCTTCAGGGATGTCAGGTCCCCTTTTGTGCTGGAAGGGGAACTGCCGGATTACTCTCAAGCCGTTAAATGGGAATATTGCCTCTTCTCCATTTGAGTCCATAAAGTGTGTTGCCCTCTCCACTGAGGACAGATGTTAGGGAACATTCTGAGTCGCATAAAGGAAGTCAAGTACACTTTTTCCTTTCAAGCGGGAATGTGGGATTTCTCTTGAGATTTTGCAGCTCAAAATTTGCTCATCTCGCATTGAGGGGATAATTTTGTGGTGTTTCTTTATTTGTGGCGCGAAGCCAGGGGTACTTCTGATTAGCGAACGGAACGTCAGAAACTCTCTAGGGTTGCTTCAGGGAAGTCAAGTCCCCTTTTGTGTTCGAATGGGAACTTCCGGAACACTCTCGAGCCTTTAAATGGGAATATTACCTCCTCTCGATTTCAGTGCATAAATTGTGTTCTCCTCTCCTTGAGGACAGATGTTAAGGAACATTCTGAGTGGCCTAAAGCGAGTGAAGTACTCTTTTACTTTTCAAGCGGAAATGTGGGATTACTCTTGAGATTCTGCAGCACAAAATTTCCTCTTCTCGCCTTGAGGGGATAATTTTGTTGTATTTCTCGAATTGCAGCGGGAAGCTGAGGGTATTTCTCGAGGTGCGACGAGGACCTTAGGAACTCACTCGAGTTACTTCAGGGAAGTCCGGTCGCCTTTTGTGCTGAAAGGGGAACTCCGGATTACTCTCTAGCCCTTTAATTGGAATAGGGCGTCTTCACGAGTTGAATCCGTAAAGTGTGTTCTCCTCTCCAATGGGGACCAATGTTAGGGAACATTCTGAGTGGCATAAATTGTGTCAAGTACCCTTTTGCCTTTCAAGCGGGAATGTGGAATTTTTCTTGAGATTGTGCAGCGCAAAATTTTTTCACCTCGCATTGAGGGAAAACTTTTGTGGTGTATCTCGAGTCGTGGCAAGAAGCAGGGGGTAGTTGTGAAGTTGCGCGGGGACCTCAGGAACTCGCTCGGGTTGCTTTAGGGAAGTCATGTCCCCTTTTGTGTTGGAAAGGGAACTTCCGGGTTACTCTCGAGCCTTTAAATGGGAATATTTCCTCTTCTCGATTTGAGTCCATAAAGTGTGTCTCCACCAAATGAGGACGGATGTTAGGGAACATTCTGAGTCGCATAAAGGAGTCAAGTACCATTTTGCCTTTCAAGCGGGAATGTGGGATGTCTCTTGAGATTCTGCAGCGCAAAATTTCCTCATCTCGCATTGAGGGGATAATATTGTGGTGTTTCTCGAATTGCGGCGGTATTCTGCGGGTACTTCTTCAGGTGCTACAGAGACCTCAGGAACTAACTAGAGTTACTTGAGGGAGGTCAGGTTCACTTTTTTGCTGGAAGGGGAACTTCCGGATTACTCTGGAGCACTTTAAAGGGAATAGGCCTCTTCTCGATTTGAGTCCACAAAATGCATTCTCCTCTCCAATGGGGACAGATGATAGGGAACTTTCTGAATGGGATAAAGTGTGTAAAGTATCCTTTTGCCTTTCAAGCGGGAGTGTGGGATTTCTCTTGAGATTGTACAGCGCAAAATTACCTCAGCTCGCATTGAGGGGATAATTTTGTGGTTTTTCTGGAGTTTCGGCGGTAAGCAGGGGGTACTTCTCAAGTTTCAACTGAGACCTGAGGAACTCAATCGAGTTTCTTCAGGGAAGTCAGGTCCCCTTTTGTGCTGGAAAGAATCTTCCAGATTACTCTCGAGCCGTTAAATGGGAATATTCCCTCTTATCAGTTTGAGACCATAAAGTGTGTTCTCCTCTTCACTGAGGACGGATGTGTTGGAACATTCTGAGTCGCATAAATGGAGTCAAATACCCTTTTGCCTTTCATGCGGGAATGTGGGATTTCTCTTGAGATTCTGTAGCGGAAATTTTCCTCATCTCGCTTTTAGGGGATAATTTTGTGGTGTTTCTCAAATTGCGGCGGGAAGCTGGGGGTACTTTTCGAGGTGCGAATGGGACCTCAGGAACTCACTGGAGTTACTTCAGGGAAGTCAGGTCCCCTTTTGTGGCAGAAGGGAACTTCCGGATTACTCTCGAGCTGTTAAATGGGAATATTGCCTCTTCTCGATTTGAGTCCATAAAGTATGTTCTCCTCTCCTATGAGGACGGATGTTAGGGAATATTCTGAGTCAGGTAAAGGGAGTCAAGTACAGTTATGCCTTTCAAGTGGGAATGTTGGATTTCTCTTGAGATTCTGCAGCGCAAAATTTCCTCATCTCGCATTGAGGGATAATTTTGTGATGTTTCTTTACTTGTGGCGGGAAGCCGGGGGTATTTCTGGATTTGCGAATTGAACGTCAGGATCTCTCTAGGGTTGCTTCAGGGAAGTCAAGTCCCCTTTTTTATTGAAAGGGGAACTTCCGGGTTACTCTCGAGTCATTAAATGGGAATATTGCCTCTTCTCGATTGGAGTCCATAAAGTGTGTTCTCCTATCCACTGAGGACGGATGTTAGGGAACATTCTGAGTCGCCTAAAGGGAGTCAAGTACCCTTTTGCCTTTCAAGAGGGAATGTGGGATTTTTCTTCAAATTCTGCAGCGCAAAATTTTCTCATCATGCATTGAGGGGATAATATTTTGGTGTTTCTCAAATTGCGGCGGGAAACTGGGGGTACTATTTGAGGTGCGACAGGGACCTCAGGAACTCACTCGAGTTACTTCAGGGAAGTCAGGTCCCCTTTTGTGCTGGAAGGAGAAGGTCCGGATTACTTTTTAGCCCTTTAAAGGGAATAGGGCCTTTTCTCAAGTTGAGTCCATAAAGTGTGTTCTCCTCTCCAATGGGGACGGATGTTAGGGAACTTTCTGAGTGGCATAAAGTGTGACCAGTACCCCTTTGTCTTTCGAACGGTAATGTGGGATTTCTCTTGAGACTCTGCAGTGCAAAATTACCTCATCTCGCATTGAGGGGATAATTTTGTGGTGTTTCTTTATTTGTGGCGGGAAGACGGGGGTACATCTGGATTAGCGAAGGGAACGTCAGGAACTCTCTAGGGTTGCTTCAGGGAAGTCAAGTCCCCTTTTTTGTTGGAGGGGAAACTTCCGGGTCACTCTCGAGTCATTAAATGGAAATATTGCCTCTTCTCGATTTGAGTCCATAAGTTTGTTCTCCTCTCCACTGAAGACAGATGTTAGGGAACATTTTGAGTCGCCTCAAGGGAGTAAAGTACACTTTTGCCTTTCAAGTGTGAATGTGTGATTTCTCTTGAGATTCTGCAGCGCATAATTTCCTCATCTCGCATTGAGGGGATAATTTTGAGGTGTTTCTTGAATTGCGGTGGGAAGCTGGGGGTAGTTCTCGAGTTGCGACGTGTACCTCAGTAATTGACTGGAGTTACTTCATGGAATTCTGGTCCACTTTTGTGCTAGAAAGGGAACCTCCGGATTACTCTCAAGCCCTTAATAGGGAATATTGCCTCTTCTCGAGTTGAGTCCATAAAGTGTGTTCTCCTCTCCACTGAGGACGGATGTTAGGGAACATTCTGATTCGTAGAAAGGGAGTCAAGTACCCTCTTGCCTTTCAAGCGGGAATGTGAGATTTCTCTTGAGATTCTGCAGCGCAAAATTTCCTCATCTCGCATTGAGGAGATAATTTTGTGGTGTTTCTCCAATTGCAGCGGGAAGCTGGGGTTACTTTTTGAAGTGCGACGGGGACCTCAGGAACTCACTCGAATTACTTCAGTGAAGTCAAGTCCCATTTTTTCCTGAAAGGGAAACTTCCAGATTACTCTTGAGCACTTTAAAGAGCATAGGCCTCTTCTCGTTTTGAGTACACAAAATATGTTCTCCTCTCCAATGGCGACAGATGATAGGGAACTTTCTGAATGAGATAAAGCGTCTAAGATCCGTTTTGCCATTCAAGCGGGAATGTGGGATTTCTCTTGAGATTCTGCATCACAAATTTACCTCATCTCGCATTGAGGGTTTAATTTTGTGGTGTTTTTCGATTTGCGATGGGAACCTCAGGAGTTCGCTCAGGTTGCTTCAGGGAAGTCACGTTCCCTTTTGTGTTGGAAGGGGAAATTCCGGGTTACTCTGGAGATGTTAAATGGGAATATTGCCTCTTCTCGATTTGAATCCATAAATTGTGTTCTCCACTCCACTGAGGACGGATGTTAGGGAACATTCTGAGTCGCCTAAAGGGAGTCAAGTACACTTTTGTCTTTCAAGCGGGATTGTGGGATTTCTCTTGAGATTTTGCAGCGCAAAATTACCTCATCTCACATTGAGGGCATAATTTCGTGGTGTTTCTGGAGATGCGGAGGGAAGCAGGGGGTACTTCTCGAGTTACGATGGGGACCTGAGGAACTCACTCGAGTTACTTCAGGGAAGTCAGTTCCCCTTTTGTGCTGGAAAGGGAACATCCGGATTACTTTTGAGCCCTGTAAAGGGAATAGGGCCTCTTTTCTAGTTGAGTCCATAAAGTATGTTCTCCTCTCCCATGGGAACGGATATTAGGGAACTTTCTAAATGGCATAAAGTGTGCCAAGTACCCTTTTGCTTTTCAAGTGGAAATGTGGGATTTCTCTTAAGATTGTGCAGCGCAAAATTACCTCATCTCGCATTGAGGGGATAATTTGTGGTGTTTCTGGAGTGGCAGCTGGAAGCAGGGGGTACTTGTCCAGTTATGACAGGGACCTGAGGAACTCACTCAAGTTACTTCACGGAAATCAGGTCCCCTTTTGTGCTGGAAGGAAACTTCCGGATTACTCTCGAGCCGTAAAATGGGAATATTGCCTCTTTTCAGTTTGAGACCATAAAGTGTGTTCTAATCTCCATTGAGGACGGATGTGAGGGAACATTCTGAGTCGCATAAAGGGAGTCAAGTACCCCTTTGCCTTTCAAGCGGGAATGTAGGATTTCTCTTGAGATTCTGCAGCGGAAAATTTCCTCATCTCGGACTGAGCTGATAATTTTGTTGTGTTTCTTGAGTTAGGGGGAGAAGCAGGGGGAACTTCTCGAGTTGCCCCGGGACCTCAGGAACTCGCTCCAATTGCTTTAGTGAAGTCAAGTCCCCTTTTGTGTTGGAAGGGGAACTTCCGGGTTACCTTCGAGCCGTTAAATATGAATATGGCCTCTTCTCGATTTGAGTCCATACAGTGTGGTCTCCATTCCAATGAAAACGGATGCTCTGAACATTCTGAGTCGCATAAAGGGAGTGAAATACCCTTTTGCCTTTCAAGCGGGAATGTGGGATTTTTCTTGAGGTTTTGCAGCAAAAATTTACCACATCTCTCATTGAGGGGATATTTTTGTGGTGTTTCTGGAATTGAGGCGGGAAGCAGGGGGTACTTCTCGAGTTACGATGGGGACCTCAGGAACTCACTCGAGTTACATCAGGGAAGTCAGTTCCTCTTTTGTGCTGGAAGGGAACTTCCGGAATACTCTCGAGCCATTAAATGGGAATATTGCCTCTTCTCGATTTGAGTCCATAAAGTATGTTCTCCCCTCCACTGAGGATGGATGTTAGGGAACATTCTGAGTCGCATAAAGGGAGTCAAGTACCCTTTTCCCTTTCAAGCGGGAATGTGGGATATCTCTTGAGATTCTGCAGCACAAAATTACCTCATGTCGCATTGAGGGGTTAGTTTTGTAGTGTTTCTCCAATTGCGGTGGAAAAAAGGGGGTACTTCTCGATTTGCAAAGGAAACCTCAGGAACTCGCTCCAGTTGCCTCAGGGAATTCAAGACCCCTTTTGTGTTGGAAGGGGAACTTCTGGATTTCTCTGGAGTGGATAAATGGCTATATTGCCTCTTCTCCATTTGAGACCAAAAAGTGTGTTCTCCTCTCTACTGAGGACGGAAATTAGGGAACATTCTGATTCGTACAAAGGGAATCAAGTACCCTATTGCATTTCAAGCTGGAATGTGGGATTTCTCTTGAGATTCTGCAGCGCAAAATTACCTCATCTCGCATTGAGGGGATAATTTTATGGTGCTTCTCTAATTGCGGCGTGAATCTGGGAATAATTATGGAGTTGTGACGCGGACCTGAGCAACTCAATGGAGTTATTTCAGGGAAGTCAGGTCCCGTTTTGTGCTGGAAGGGGAACTTCCTGATTACTCTCTAGACGTTAAATGGGAATATTGCCTCTTTTCGATTTGAGTCCATATAGTGTGTTCTCCTCTCCACTGAGGACGGATGTTAGGGAACATTCTGAGTCACATAAGGGGAGTCAAGTACCCTTTTGCCTTTCAAGCGGGAATGTGGGATTTCTCTTGAGATTTTGCAGCGCAAAATTTCCTGATCTCGCATTGAGGGGATAATAATGTGTTGTTTCTCGAATTGCGGCGGGAAGCTGGGGGAACTTCGCGAGGTGCGACGGAGACCTCAGGAACTCATTCGGGTTGCTTCAGGGAAGTCAGGTCCCCTTTTGTGCTGGAAGGGGAACTTCCGGATTACTCTCGAGCTCTTTAATTGGAATAGGGCGTCTTCATGCATTGAATCCATAAAGGGTGTTCTGCTCTCCAAAGGGGAAAGATGTTAGGGAACTTTCTGAGTGGCATAAATTGTGTCATATACCCTTTTGCATTTCAAGCGGGAATGTGGGATTTTTCTTGCGATTCTGCAGCGCAAAATTTCCTCATCTCGCTTTGAGGGAATAATTTTGTGGTTTATCTCGAGTTGCGGCGAGAAGCAGTGGGTACTTCTTGAGGTGCGCGAGGTCCTGAGGAACTCGCTCGGGTTGCTTCAGGAAGTCAACTCCCCTTTTGTGTTAGAAAGGAAACTTCCGGGTAACTCTCGAGCCGTTAAAAGGGTATATTGCCTCTTTCCAATTTGAGTCCATGAAATGTGTTCTCCACCCACTGAGGACGGATGTTAGGGAACATTCTGTGTCGCACAAAAGTGGTCAAGTACCCTTTTGCCTTTCAAGCGGGAATGTGGGATTTCTCTTGAGATTCTGCAGAGCAAAATTTCCTCATCTCGCACTGAGGGGATAATATTGTGGTGTTTCTTGAATTGCGGCGGGAAGCTGCTGGTACTTCTCGAGGTGCGAAGGAGACCTCAGGAACTCACTCGAGTTACTTCAGGGAAGTCAGGTCCCCTTTTGGGCTGGAAAGGGAACGTCCGTATTACTTTTGAGCCCTTTAAAGTGAATAGGGCCTCTTCTAGAGTTAAGTCCATAAAGTGTGTTCTCCTCTCCAATGGGAACGGATGTTCAGGAAATTTCTGAGTCGCATAAAGGGAGTCAAGTACCCTTTTGCCGGTCCAGCTGGAATGTGGGATTTCTCTTGATATTCTACAGCGCAAAATTACCTCATTTCGCACTGAGGGGTTAGTTAAGTGGTGTTCCTCGAGTTGTGGCGGGAAAAAGGGGGTACTTCTCGAGGTGCGTTGGAAAACTCAGTACCTCGCTCAAGTTGCTTCAGGGAAGTCAAGTCCCCTTTTGTGTTGGAAGAGGAACTTCTGGATTAATATCGAACTGTTAAATGGGAATATTGCCTCTTCTCGATTTGAGTCCATAAAGTTTGTTCCCCTCTCCACTGAGGCTGGATGTTAGGGAACATTCTGAGTCGCATTAAGGGAGTCAAGTACCCTTTTTCCTTTCAAGCGAAAATGTGGGATTTCTCTTGAGATTCTGCAGTGAAAATTTTTTCATCTCGCATTGAGGGGTTAATTTTGTGGTGTTTCTTGAATTGCAGCGGGAAGCTGTGGGTACATCTCGAGTTGCCAATGGGACCTCAGGAACTCACTAGAGTTACTTCAGTGATGTCAGATCCCCTTTTGTGTTGGAAGTGAAACTTTTTGTTTACTCTCGAGTCGTTAAATGGGAATAGGGCCTCATCTCGAATTGAGTCCATAAGGTGTGTTCTCCTATCCAATTAAGATTGATGTTAGTGAAATTTCTGAGTCCCATAAAGGGTGTCAATTACCTTTTTACCTTTCAAACAGGAATGTGGGATTTCTCTTGAGAATGCAGCCAAAAATTTCCTCATCTCGCATTGAGGGGATAATTTTGTGGTGTTTCTCGAACTGAGGCGTGAAGCTGGGTGTATTTCTCGAGTTGCAACGGGGACCTAAGGAACTCACTCGAGTTACTTCATGGAAATCAGCTCCTCTTTTGTGATGGAAGGTGAACTTCCGGATTACTCTCTAGCCCTGTAATGGGAATAGGGCCTCTTCTCGAGTTGAGTCCTTAAAGTGTGTTCTACTCTCTAATGGGAACGAGGTTAGGGAACTTTCTGAGTGGAATAAAGTGTGTCAAGTACGTTTTGGTTTTCAAGAGGGAATTTCAAGGGATTTCTCTTGAAATTCTGCAGCGCAAAGCTACCTCATCTCGCATTGAGGGGATTATTTTGTGGTGTTTCTCAAGTTGCTGTGGGAAGCAGGAGGTACTTCCCGAGATGCGACAGGGACCCCAGGAACTCTCTTGTTTTGCTTCAGGGAAGTCAAATCCCCTTTTGTGTTGGAAGGGGAACTTCCGGATTACTCTCGAGCCGTTAAATGGGAATATTGCTTCTTCTCGAATTGAGTCCATAAACTATGTTCTACTCTCCACTAAGGACTTATGTTAGGGAACATTCTGAGTTGAATAAAGGGAGTCAAGAACCCTTTTGCCTTGCAAGCAGGAATGTGAGATTTCTCTTGAGATTTTCCCGTGCAAAATTTCCTCATCTCGCATTGAGGTCATACTTTTGTGGTGTTCCTCGAGTTGCAGCGGGAAGCAGGGAGTACTTCTCTGGTTACGACGGGGAACTCTGGAACTCACTCGGGTTGCTTCAGGTAAGTCAAGTCCCCCTTTGTGTTGGAAGGGGAACTTCCGGATTACTCTGGAGCCCTTAAGTGGGATATTTCCTCTTCTCGATTTGAGTGCATAAAGTGTGTTCTCCTCTCCATGGGAACGACATGAGGGAACTTTCTGAGTTCCAAAAAGTGTGTCAAGTACCGTTTTGGTTTTAAAGAGGGAATGTGGGTTTTCTCTTGTGATTCTGCAGCGGAAAATTTCCTCATCTCGCATTTAGGGCAAAATTATCTGGTGTTTCTCGAATTAGGCGGGAAGCTGCGGATACTTCTCGAGTTGCGACACGGACTGCAGGAACTCACTCGAGTTATTTCAGGGAAGTCAGGTCCCATTCCGTTCTGTAAGGAAAAATTCCAGATTACTTCCCAGCCCTTTAATAGGAATAGGGCCTCTTTTCTGTTGAGTCCATAAAGTGTGTTCTCCTCTCCACTGAGGACAGATGTTAGGGAATATTGAGTCGCCTAAAGGGGGTCTTCTAACCTGTTGCCTTTCAAGCGGGAATGTGGGATTTCTCTTGAGATTCTGCAATGCAAATTTACCTCATCTCGCATTGAGGGGATAATTTTGTGGTGTTTCTCGAATTGCGGCGGGAACTGGGGATTCTTCTCGAGTTTCGAAGGGGACCTCAGGAACTCACTCCAGGTAATTCAGAGAAGTCAGGTCCCCTTTTGTGCTGGAAGGGGAACTTCTGGAATACTCTTGAGCCTTTTAATGGGAATAGGGCCTCTTGTCGAGTTGAATCCATAAAGTGTGTTATCCTCTCCACTGTGGACGGAAGTTAGGGAGCTTTCTGAGTGGTATAAAGTTTGTCAAGTACCGTTTTGCCTTTCAAGTGGGAATGTGGGATTTCTCTTGAAATTCTGCAGAGCAAGATTACCTCATCTCGCATTGAGGGGATAATTTTGTGGTCTTTCTCGAGTTGCAGTGAGAAGCAGGAGGTACTTCTCAAGTTTCGACAGAGACCTCAGGAACTCACTCGGGTTGCTTCAGGGAAGTCAAGTCCCCTTTTGTGTTGGAAAGGGAACTTCCGGATTACTCTCGAGCCGTTAAATAGGAATATTTCTTCTTCTCGAATTGAGTCCATAAACTATGTTCTACAGAAATGGTATGGACCTGACAGAAGCAGAAGATATTAAGAAGAGGTGGCAAGAATACACAGAAGAACTCTACAAAAAAGATCTTCCTGACCAAGATAGTCACGATAACGTGATCACTGACCTAGAGCCAGACATCTTGGAATGTGAAGTCAAGTGGGCCTTAGAAAGCATCACTACTAACAAAGCTAGTGGAGGTGATGGAATTCCAGTTGAGCTATTTCAAGTCTTGAAAGATGATGCTGTGAAAGTGCTGCACTCAATATGCAGCAGATTTGGAAAACTCAGCAGTGGTCACAGGACTGGAAGAGGTCAGTCTTCATTCCAATCCCAAAGAAAGGCAATGCCAAAGAATGCTCAAACTACCGGACAATTGCCCTCATCTCACACGCTAGCAAAGTCATGCTCAAAATTCTCCAAGCCAGGCTTCAGCAATATGTGAACCATGAACTCCCAGATGTTCAAGCGGGTTTTAGAAAAGGCAGAGGCACCAGAGATCAAATTGCCAACATCTGCTGGATCATGGAGAAAGCAAGAGAGTTTCAGAAAAACATCTATTTCTGCTTCATTGACTATGCCAAAGCCTTTGACTGTGTGGATCACAATAAACTGTGGAACATTCTGAAAGAGATGGGAATCCCAGACCACCTGACCTGCCTCTTGAGAAACCTGTATGCAGGTCAGGAAGCAACAGTTAGAACTGGACATGGAATTACAGACTGGTTCCAAATAGGAAAAGGTGTACGTCAAGGTTGTATATTGTCACCTTGCTTATTTAACTTATATGCAGAGTACATCATGAGGAACGCTGGGCTGGAAGAAGCACAAGCTGGAATCAAGATTGCTGGGAGAAATATCAATAACCTCAGATATGCAGATGACACTACCCTTATGGCAGAAAGTGAAGAGGAACTCAAAAGCCTCTTGATGAAAGTGAAAGAGGAGAGTGAAAAGGTTGGTTTGAAGCTCAACATTCAGAAAACAAAGATCATGGCATCTGGTCCCATCACTTCATGGGAAATAGATGGAAAAACAGTGGAAACAGTGTCAGACTTTGTTTTTTTGGGCTCCAAAATCACTGCAGATGCTGATTGCAGCCATGAAATTAAAAGACTCTTGCTCCTTGGAAGGAAAGTTATGACCAACCTTGATAGTATATTAAAAAGCAGAGACATTACTTTGCCAACCAAGGTCCGTCTAGTCAAGGCAATGGTTTTTCCCGTGGTCATGTATGGATGTGAGAGTTGGACTGTGAAGAAAGCTGATCGCCGAAGAATCGATGCTTTTGAACTGTGGTGTTGGAGAAGACTCTTGAGAGTCCCTTATACTGCAAGGAGATCCAACCAGTCCATTCTAAAGGAGATCAATCCTGGATGTTCATTGGAGGGACTGATGCTAAAGCTGAAACTCCAATACTTTGGCCACCTCATGCGACGAGTTGACTCACTGGAAAAGACTCTGATGCTGGGAAAGGTTGGGGGCGGGAGGAGAAGGGGACGACGGAGAATGAGATGGCTGGATGGCATCACCGACTCTGTGGACATGAGTTTGAGTGTACTCCGGGAGTTGGTGATGGACAGGGAGGCCTGGCGTGCTGTGATTCATGGGGTCGCGGAGAGTCGGACACGACTGAGCGACTGAACTGAACTGAACTGAACTCTCCACTGAGGACGGATGTTAGGGAACATTCTGAGTCGAATAAAGTGAGTCAAAAACCCTTTTGTCTTTCAATCGGGAATGTGAGATTTCTCTTGAGATTTTGCCATGCAAAATTTCTTCATCTCGCATTGAGGTCATACTTTTGTCGTGTTTCTCGAGTTGCGGCGGGAAGCAGGGAATACTTCTCTGGTTGCGACGGGGAACTCAGGAACTCACTCAGGTTGCTTCAGGTAAGTCAAGTCCCCCTTTGTGTTGGAAGGGGAACTTCCGGATTACTCTCGAGCCGTTTAGTGGGATATTTCCTCTTCTCGATTTGAGTGCATAAAGTGTGTTCTCCTCTCCGTGGGAACGAGGTGAGGGAACTTTCTGAGTGCCATAAAGTGTGTCAAGTACCGTTTTGGTTTTAAAGAGGGAATGTGGGTTTTCTCTTGTGATTCTGCAGCGCAAAATATCCTCATCTCCCATTGAGGGCAAATTTATCTGGTGTTTCTCGAATTGGGCGGGAAGCTGGAGATACTTCTCGAGTTGCGACGTGGACATCAGGAACTCTCTCGAGTTATTTCAGGGAAGTCAGGTCCCATTTCGTGCTGGAAGGAAAAATTCCGGATTACTTCCCAGCCCTTTAATAGGAATAGGGCCTCTTTTGAGTTGAGTCCATAAAGTGTGTTCTCCTCTCCACTGAGGACGGATGTTAGGGACCATTGAGTCGCCTAAAGGGGGTCTTCTACCCTTTTGTCTATCAAGCGGGAATGTGGGATTTCTCTTGAGATTCTGCAACGCAAAATTACCTCATCTCGCATTGAGGGGATAATTTTGTGGTGTTTCTCGAATTACGGCGGGAAGCAGGGAGTACTTCTCTGGTTGCGACGGGGAACTCTGGAACTCACTCGGGTTGCTTCAGATAAGTCAAGTCCCCCTTTGTGTTGGAAGGGGGACTTCCTGATTACTCTCGAGCCGTTAAGTGGGATATTTCCTCTTCTCGATTTGAGTGCATAAGGTGTGTTCTCTCCATGGGAACGAGGTGGGGGAACTTTGTGAGTGCCATAAAGTGTGTCAAGTACCGTTTTGGTTTTAAAGAGGGAATGTGGGTTTTCTCTTGTGATTCTGCAGCGCAAAATGTCCTCATCTCCCATTGAGGGCAAAATTATCTGGTGTTTCTCGAATTGGGTGGGAAGCTGCGGATACTTCTCGAGTTGCGACGTGGACTGCAGGAACTCACTCGAGTTATTTCGGGGATGTCAGGTCCCATTTCGTGCTGGAAGGAAAAATTCCAGATTACTTCCCAGCCCTTTAATAGGAATAGGGCCTCTTTTAAGTTGAGTCCATAAATGTGCTCTCCTCTCCACTGAGGACGGATGTTGGGAAACATTGAGTCGCCTAAAGGTGGTCTTCTAACCTGTTTCCTTTCAAGCGGGAATGTGGGATTTCTCTTGAGATTCTGCAACGCAAATTTACCTCATCTCGCATTGAGGGGATAATTTTGTGGTGTTTCTCGAGTTGCGGCTGAAACTGGGTCTTCTTCTCGAGTTGCGAAGCGGACCTCAGGAACTCAGTCCAGTTAATTCAGAGAAGTCAGGTCCCCTTTTGTGCTGGAAGGGGAACTTCTGGAATACTCTTGAGCCCTTTAATGGGAATAGGTCCTCTTGTCGAGTTGATTCCATAAAGTGTGTTCTCCTCTCCATTGGGGACGGATGTTAGGGAGCTTTCTGAGTGGCATAAAGTGTGTGAAGTATCGTTTTCCTTTTCAAGCGGGAATGTGGGATTTCTCTTGAGATTCTGCAGCGCAAAATTTCCTCATCTCGCACTGAGGGGATAATATTGTGGTGTTTCTTGAATTGCGGCGGGAAGCTGCCGGTACTTCTCGAGGTGCGAAGGAGACCTCAGGAACTCACTCGAGTTACTTCAGGGAAGTCAGGTCCCCTTTTGGGCTGGAAAGGGAATGTCCGTATTACTTTTGAGCCGTTTAAAGTGAATAGGGCCTCTTCTCGAGTTAAGTCCATAAAGTGTGTTCTCCTCTCCAATGGGGACGGATGTTAGGGAAATTTCTGAGTCACATAAAGGGAGTCAAGTACCCTTTTGCCTTTCCAGCTGGAATGTAGGATTTCTCTTGATATTCTACAGTGCAAAATTACCTCATCTCGCATTGAGGGGTTAGTTTTGGGGTGTTCCTCGAGTTGCAGCGGGAAAAAGGGGGTACTTCTCGAGGTGCAATGGAAAACTCAGGAACTCACTCGGGTTCCTTCAGGGAAGTCAAGTCCCCTTTTGTGTTGGAAGGGGAACTTCTGGATTAATATCGAACCGTAAATTGGAAATATTGACTCTTCTCGATTTGAGTCCATAAAGTTTGTTCGCCTCTCCACTGAGGCCGGATGTTAGCTAACATTCTGAGTCGCATTAAGGGAGTCAAGTACCCTTTTTCCTTTCAAGCGAAAATGTGGGATTTCTCTTGTGATTCTGCAGTGAGAAATTTCCTCAGTCGCATTGAGTGTATAATTTTGTGGTGTTTCTTGAATTGTGGCGGGAAGCTGTGGGTACATCTCGAGTTGCCAATGGTACCTCAGGAACTCACTAGAGTTACTTCAGTGATGTCAGATCGCCTTTTGTGTTGGAAGGGGAACTTCCGGGTTACTCTCGAGGAGATAAATGGGTATATTGCCGCTTCGCCATTTGAGACCATAAAGTGTGTTCTCCTCTCCACTGAGGACAGATGTTAGGGAACATTCTAATTCGCATAAAGGGCGTCAAATACCCTTTTGCCTTTCAAGCGGGCAAGTGGGATTTCTCTTGAGATTTTGCAGCGCAAAATTTCCTCATCTCGCATTGAGGGGATAATTTTGTGCTATTTCTCGAATTGCGGCGGGAAGCTGGGAGTACTCCTCGAGGTACGACGGGACCTCAGGAACTCACTCGAGTTCCTTCGGGGAAATCAGGTCCCCTTTTGTGCTGGAAGGGGAACTTCTGGATTACTCTTTAGCCCTTAATTGGAATAGGGCGTCTTCAGGCGTTGAATTCATAAAGTGTGTTCTCTTCTCCAAAGGGGACAGATGTTAGGGAACTTTCTGAGTGACATTAAGTGTGTCGAGTACCATTTTGCCTTTCACGCGGGAATGTGGGATTTCTCTTGCCTTTCTGCAGAGCAAAATTTCCTCATCTCGCTTTGAAGGAATAATTTTGTGGTTTATCTCGAGTTGCGGAGAGAAGCAGGGGGTACTTTTCGAGGTGCTTGGACCTCAGGAACTCGCTCGGGTTGCTTCAGGGAAGTCAACTCCCCTTTTGTGTTAGAAGGGGAACTTGCGGGTTACTCTCGCGCCGTTAAAAGGGAATATTGCCTCTTCTCGATTTGAGTCCATAAATTGTGTTCTCCACCCACTGAGGAAGGATGTTAGGGAACATTCTGTGTCGCACAAAGGGGGTCAAGTACCCTTTTGCCTTTCAAGCGGGAATGTGGGATTTCTCTTGAGATTCTGTAGCGCAAAATTTCCTCATCTCGCATTGAGGGGATAATTTTGTGGTGTTTCTCGAATTACGACGAGAAGCTGTGGGTATATCTCGAGTTGTCAATGGGACCTCAGGAACTCACTAGAGTTACTTCAAGGAAGGCAGCTCCCCTTTTGTGTTGTAAGTGGAACTTTTGGTTTACTCTGGAGGCGTTAATTAGGAATAGGGCCTCATCTCAATTGAGTCCATAAGGTGTGTTCTATCCAATTAAGATTGATGTTAGTGAAATTTGTGAGTCACATAAAGGGTGTCAGGTAACCTTTTACTTTTCAAACAGGAATGTGGGATTTCTCTTGAGAATGCAGCCAAAAATTTCCTCATCTCGCATTGAGGGGATAATTTTGTGGTGTTTCTCGAATTGAGGCGTGAAGCTGTGGGTATTTCTCGAGTGGCAACGGGGACCTAAGTAACTCACTCGAGTTATTTCAGGGAAATCAGCTCCTCTTTTGTGATGGAACGTGAACTTCCGGATTACTCTCTAGCCCTTTAATGGGAATAGGGCCTCTTCTCCAGTTGAGTCCTTAAAGTGAGTTCTACTCTCCAATGGGAACGAGGTTAGGGAACTTTCTGAGTGGAATAAAGTGTGTCAAGTACGTTTTGGTTTTCAAGAGGGAATTTCAAGGGATTTCTCTTGAAATTCTGCAGCGCAAATCTACCTCATCTCGCATTGAGGGGATTATTTTGTGTTGTTTCTCGAGGTGCTGTGGGAAGCAGGGGGTAGTTCTCGAGATGCGACGGGGACCTCAGGAACTCGCTCGGGTTGCTTCAGGGAAGTCAAATCCCCTTTTGTGTTGGAAGGGGAACTTCTGGATTACTCTCGAGCCGTTAAATGGGAATATTGCTTCTTCTCGAATTGAGTCCATAAACTATGTTCTACTCTCCACTGAGGACGTATGTTAGGGAACATTCTGAGTCGAATAACGGGAGTCAAGAACCCTTTTGCCTTTCAAGCGGGAATGTGAGATTTCTCTTGAGATTTTGCCGAGCAAAATTTCCTCATCTCGCATTGAAGTCATACTTTTGTGGTGTTTCTCGAGTTGCGGCGGTAAGCAGGGAGTACTTCTCTGGTTGCGACGGGGAACTCTGGAACTCACTCGGGTTGCTTCAGGTATGTCAAGTCCCCCTTTGTGTTGGAAGGGGAACGTCCAGATTACTCTCGAGCCGTTAAATGGGAATATTGCTTCTTCTCGAACTGAGTCCATAAACTATGTTCTACTCTCCACTGAGGACGGATGTTAGGGAACATTCTGAGTCGAATAACGGGAGTCAAGAACCCTTTTGCCTTGCAAGCGGGAATGTGAGATTTCTCTTGAGATTTTGCCGCCCAAAATTTCCTCATCTCGCATTGCGGTCATACTTTTGTGGTGTTTCTCGTGTTGCGGCGGGAAGCAGGGAGTACTTCTCTGGTTGCGACGGGGAACTCTGGAACTCACTCGGGTTGCTTCAGGTAAGTCAAGTCCCCCTTTGTGTTGGAAGGGTTACTTCCGGATTACTCTCGAACCTTTACGTGGGATATTTCCTCTTCTCAATTTGAGTGCATAATGTGTGTTCTCCTCTCCATGGGAACCAGGAGAGGGAACTTTCTGAATTCCATAAAGTGTTTCAAGTACCGTTTTGGTTTTAAATGGGAAACGTGGGTTTTCTTTTGTGATTCTGCAGCGCAAAATTTCCTCATCTCCCATTGAGGGTAAAATTATCTGGTGTTTTTCGAATTGAGCGGGAAGTTGGGGATCCTACTCGAGTTGCGACGCGGACCTCAGGAAATCACTCGAGTTTTTTCCGGGAAGTCAGGTCCCATTTCGTGCTGGAAGGAAAAATTCCAGATTACTTCCCAGCCCTTTAATAGGAAAAGGGCCTCTTTTGAGATGAGTCCATAAAGTGTGTTCTCTTCTGCACTGAGGATGGATGTTAGGGAACATTGAGTCGCCTAAAGGGGATCTTCTAAACTTTTGCCTCTCAAGCGGGAATTTGGGATTTCTCTTGAGATTCTGCAACGCAAAATTGCCTCAACTCGCATTGAGGGGATAATTTTGTGGTGTTTCTCGAATTGTGACGGGAACTGGGGCTTTCTCGAGTTGCGAAGGGGACCTCAGGAACTCACTCCAGTTAATTAAGAGAAATAAGGTCCCCTTTTGTGCTGGAAGGGGAACTTCTGGAATACTCTTGAGCCCTTTAATGGGAATAAGACCTCTTGTCGAGTTGAGTCCATAAAGTGTGTTCTCCTCTCCATTGGGGATGGATGTTAGGGAGCTTTCTGAGTGGCATAAAGTGTGTGAAGTATCGTTTTCCTTTTCAAGCGGGAATGTGGGATTTCTCTTGAGATTCTGCAGCACAAAATTTCCTCATCTCGCATTGAGGGGATAATTTTGTGATATTTCTTTATTTGTGGCGGGAAACAGGGGTTACTTCTGGATTTGCAAAGGGAACGTTAGGAACTCTCTAGGGTTGCTTCAGGTAAGTCAAGTCCCCTTTTGTGTTGGAAGGGGAACTTCCGGGTTACTCTCGAGTCATTAAATGGTAATATTGCCTCTTCTCGATTTGAGTCCATAAATTGTGTTCTCCTCTCCACTGAGGACAGATGTTAGGGAACATTCTGAGTCGCATAAAGGGAGTCCTTAAAGTGTGTTCAGCTCTCCCATGGGAACGGATGTTAGGGAACTTTCTTAATGGCATAAAATTTGTCAAGTACACTTTTGCCTTTCAAGCGGGAATTTGGGCTTTCTCTTGAGATTGTGCAACGCAAATTTCCTCTCTCGCATTGAAGGGATAATATTGAGGTGTTTCTGAAGTTGCGACGGGAAACAGGGGTTACTTCTCGAAGTATGACGGGGACCTGAGGAACTCACTCGAGTTACTTCAGGGAAGTCAGGTCCCCTTTTGTGCTGGAAGGGTACTTCCCGATTACTCTCGATCCGTTAAATGGGAATATTGCCTCTTCTCGGTTTGAGTCCATAAATTGCGTTCTCCTCTTCACTGATGATGGATGTGAGGGAACATTCTGAGTTGCATAAAGGGAGTCAAATACCCTTTTGCCTTTCAAACGGGAATGTGGGATTTCTCTTGAGATACTGCAGTGAAAATTTCCTCATCTCGCATTGAGGGGAAAATATTTTTGTGTTTCTCGAATTGTGGGAGGAAGCTGGTGGTACTTCTTGAGTTGCCAATGGGACCTCAGGAACTCACTAGAGTTACTTTGGGATGTCATGTCCCCTTTTGTTCTGGAAGGGGAACTTCCTGATTACTCTGGAGCCCTTTAATGGGAATAGGGACTCTTCTCGAGTTGAGTCCATATAGTGTGATCTCCTCTCCAATGGGGACCGAAGTTAGAAAACTTTGTGAGAGGCATAAAATGTGTCTAGTACACTTTTGCCTTTCAAGCTTCGATGTGGGATTTCTCTTGAGATTCTGCAGCGCAAAATTACCTCATCTCGCATTGAGGGGATAATTTTGTGGTGTTTCTTTTGTTGCGGCGGGATGCCGGGGGTACTTATGGATTTGCGAAGTGATCGTCAGGAACTCACTCCTGTTGCTTCAGGGAAGTCAGGTCCCCCTTTGTGCTGGAAGGGGAACTGCCGGATTACTCTCTAGCCCTTTAATTGGAATAGGGCCTCTACTCGTGCTGAATCCATAAAGTGTGTTCTCCTCTCCAATGGAGACATATGTTAGGGAACTTTCTGAGTGGTATAAAGTGTGTCAAGTACCCTTTTGCCTTTCAAGTGGGAATGTGGGATTTCCCTGAGATTCTGCAGCGAAAATTACCTCATCCACCATTGACGGGATAATTTTCTGGTGTTTCTCGAGGTGCGGCTGGAAGCAGGGGTTACTTCTTGAGTTGCGAAGGGGACCTCAGGAACTCTCTCGGGTTGCTTCAGGGATGTCAGGTCCCCTTTTGTGCTGGAAGGGGAACTGCCGGATTACTCTCAAGCCGTTAAATGGGAATATTGCCTCTTCTCCATTTGAGTCCATAAAGTGTGTTGCCCTCTCCACTGAGGACAGATGTTAGGGAACATTCTGAGTCGCATAAAGGAAGTCAAGTACACTTTTTCCTTTCAAGCGGGAATGTGGGATTTCTCTTGAGATTTTGCAGCTCAAAATTTGCTCATCTCGCATTGAGGGGATAATTTTGTGGTGTTTCTTTATTTGTGGCGCGAAGCCAGGGGTACTTCTGATTAGCGAACGGAACGTCAGAAACTCTCTAGGGTTGCTTCAGGGAAGTCAAGTCCCCTTTTGTGTTCGAATGGGAACTTCCGGAACACTCTCGAGCCTTTAAATGGGAATATTACCTCCTCTCGATTTCAGTGCATAAATTGTGTTCTCCTCTCCTTGAGGACAGATGTTAAGGAACATTCTGAGTGGCCTAAAGCGAGTGAAATACCCTTTTACTTTTCAAGCGGGAATGTGGGATTACTCTTGAGATTCTGCAGCACAAAATTTCCTCTTCTCGCCTTGAGGGTATAATTTTGTTCTATTACTCGAATTGCAGCGGGAAGCTGGGGGTATTTCTCGAGGTGCGACGAGGACCCTAAGAACTCACTCGAGTTACTTCAGGGAAATCCGGTCGCCTTTTGTGCTGAAAGGGGAACTTCCGGATTACTCTCTAGCCCTATAATTGGAATAGGGCGTCTTCACGAGTTGAATCCATAAAGTGTGTTCTCCTCTCCAATGGGGACCAATGTTAGGGAACATTCTGAGTGGCATAAATTGTGTCAAGTACCCTTTTGCCTTTCAAGCGGGAATGTGGAATTTTTCTTGAGAATGTGCAGCGCAAAATTTTTTCACCGCGCATTGAGGCAATACTTTTGTGGTGTATCTCGAGTTGTGGCAAGAAGAAGGGGGTAGTTATGAAGTTGCGCGGGCATCTCAGGAACTCGCTCGGGTTGCTTCTGGGAAGTCATGTCCCCTTTTTTGTTGGAAAGGGAACTTCCGGTTACTCTCGAGCCTTTAAATGGGAATATTGCCTCTTCTCGATTTGAGTCCACAAAGTGTGTCTCCACCAAATGAGGACGGATGTTAGGGAACATTCTGAGTCGCATAAAGGGAGTCAAGTACCCTTTTTCCTTTCAAGAGGGAATATGGGATGTCTCTTGAGATTCTGCAGCGCAAAATTTCCTCATCTCGCATTGAGGGGATAATATTGTGGTGTTTCTCGAATTGCGGCGGTATGCTGCAGGTACTTCTTGAGGTGCTACAGAGACCTCAGGAACTCACTAGAGTTACTTGAGGGATGTCAGGTTCCCTTTTTTGCTGGAAGGGGAACTTCCGGATTACTCTGGAGCACTTTAAAGGGAATAGGCCTCTTCTCGATTTGAGTCCACAAAATGCGTTCTCCTTTCCAATGGGGACAGATGATAGGGAAGTTTCTGAATGGCATAAAGTGTGTAAAGTACCCCTTTGTCTTTCAAGCGGGAATGTGGGATTTCTCTTGAGATTCTGCAGGGTAAAATTACCTCATCTCGCATTTAGGGCATAATTTTGTGGTGTTTCTCGAGTTGAGGAGGGAAACAGGGGGTAGTTCTCGAGTTACGACAGGGACATCAGGAATTCACTCGAATTACTTCAGCGAAGTCAGATCCTCTTTTGTGCTGGAAAGGGAACGTCCGGATTACTTTTGAGCCCTTTAAAGGAAATAGGGCCTCTTCTCGAGTTGAGTCCATAAAGTGTGTTCTCCTCTGCCATGGGGACGGATGTTAGGGAACTTTCTTAATGGGATAAAGTTTGTCAAGTACACTTTTGCCTTTCAAGCGGGAATGTGGGTTTTCTCTTGAGATTGTGCAGCTCAAAATTACCTCATCTCGCATTGAGGGGATAATTTTGTGGTTTCTCTGGAGTTTCGGCGGGAAGCAGGGGGTACTTCTCGAGTTACAACGGAGACGTGAGGAACTCAATCGAGTTTCTTCAGGGAAGTCAGGTCCCCTTTTGTGCTGGAAGGAATCTTCCAGATTACTCTCGAGCCGTTAAATGGGAATATTGCCTCTTATCGGTTTGAGACCATAAAGTGTTCTCCTCTTCACTGAGGACGGATGTGAGGGAAAATTCTGAGTCGCATAAAGGGAGTCAAGTTCCCTTTTGCCTTTCAAGCGGGAATGTGGGATTTCTCTTGAGATTCTGTAGCGGAAATTTTTTTCATCTCGGTTTGAGGGGATAATTTTGTGGTGTTACTCGAATTGCGGCGGGAAGCAGGGGGTATTCTCCACGTGCGAAGGGGACCTCAGGAACTCAGTGGAGTTACTTCAGGGAAGTCAGGTCCCCTTTTGTGCCAGAAGGGAAATTCCGGATTACTCTCGAGCCCTTAAATGGGAATACTGCCTCTTCTAGATCTGAGTCCATAAAGTATGTTCTCCTCTCCTATGATGACGGATGTTAGGGAACATTCTGAGTCGCATAAAAGGAGTCAAGTACCCTTAAGCCTTTCAAGTGGTAATGTGGGATTTGTCTTGAGATTCTGCAACGCAAAATTTTCTCATCTCGCATTGAGAGGATAATTTTGTGATGTTTCTTTAGTTGTGGCGGGAAGCTGGGGGTACTTCTGGATTTGCAAAGGGAACTTCAGGAACTCTCTAGGGTTACTTAAGGGAAGTCAAGTCCCCTTTGTGTTGGAAGGGGAACTTCCGGATTACTCTCCAGCCCTTAAATGGGAATATTGTCTCTTCTCGTTTTGAGTCCATAATCTGTGTTCTCCTCTTCATTGAGGACTGATATTAGGGAACATTCTGAGTCGCAAAAAGGGAGTCAAGTACACTTTTGCCTTTCAAGCGGGAATGTGGGATTTCTCTTGAGATTTTGCAGCGCAAAATTACCTCATGTCGCATTGAGGGGATAATATTTTGGTGTTTCTCGAATTGCGGTGGGAAACTGGGGGTACTTTTTCAGGTGCGATGGGGACCTCAGGAACTCACTCGAGTTACTTCAGGGAAGTCAGGTCCACTTTTTTCCTGGAAGGGGAACTTCCTGATTACTCTCGAACCCTTCAACGTGAATAGGCCTCTTCTCGATTTGAATGCAAAAAATGTGTTCTCCTCTCCAAATTGGACAGATGATAGGGAACTTTCTGAATAGGATAAAGTGTGTAAAGTACCCTTTTGCCTTTCACGCGGGAATGTGGGATTTCTCTTGAGATTCTTCAGCGCAAATTTACCTCATCTCACATTGAGGGAATAATTTTATGGTGTTTCTCGAGTTGCGGAGGGAAGCAGCGGGTAATATTCAATTTGCGATGGGAACCTCAGGAGTTCGCTCAGGTTGCTTCAGGGAAGTCACGTTCCCTTTTGTGTTGGACGGGGAAATTCCGGGTTACTCTGGAGATGTTAAACGGGAATATTGCCTCTTCTCGATTTGAGTCCATAAACTGTGTTCTCCACTCCACTGAGGACGGATGTTAGGGAACATTCTGAGTCGCCTAAAGGAAGTCAAGTACACTTTTGCCTTTCAAGCGGGATTGTGGGATTTCTCTTGAGATTGTGCAGCGTAAAATTACCTCATCTCGCATTGAGGGGATAATTTGTGGTGTTTCTGGAGTGGCGGCTGGAAGCCGGGGGTACTTCTCCAGTTATGACGGGGACCTGAGGAACTCACTCGAGTTACTTCAGGGAAGTCAGGTCCCCTTTTGTGCTGGAAGGAAACTTCCGGATTACTCTCGAGCCGTTAAATGGGAATATTGCCTCTTCTCGGTATGAGACCATAAAGTGTGTTCTCCTCTTCACTGAGGACGGATGTGAGGGAACATTCTGAGTCGCATAAAGGCAGTCAAGTACCCTTTTGCCTTTCAAGCGGGAATGTGGGATTTCTCTTGAGATTCTGCAGCGCAAAATTTCCTCATCTCGCATTGAGGGGATAATTTTGTGGTGTTTCTGGAGTTGCGGCGAGAAGCAGGGGGTACTTCTCGAGTTATGACTGGGACCTGAGGAACTCACTCAAGTTACTTCCGGGAAGTCAGGTCCCTTTTTGTGCTGGAAGGAAACTTCCAGATTATTCTCGAGCGGTTACATTGGAATATTGAATCTTCTCGGTTTGAGACCATAAAGTGTCTTCTAATCTCCACTGAGGAGGGATGTTAGGGAACATTCTGAGTCGCATAAAGGGAGTCAAGTACCAGTTTGCCTTTCAAGCCAGAATTTGAGATTTCTCTTGAGATTCTGAAGTGCGTATTTTCCTCATCTCGCATTGAGAGGATAACATAGTGTTGTTTCTGGAATTTCGGCGGGAAGCTGGGGGTACTTCTCAAGTTACGCAGGGACCGAAGGAAATCACTCGAGTTAGTACAGGGAAGTCAGGTCCCCTTTTGTGCTGGAAGGGAACTTCCGGATTACTCTCGAGCCCTAAAATGAGAATATTGCCTCTTCTCTATTTGAGTGCATAAAATGTGTTCTCCTCTCCAATGGGGACAGATGATAGGGAACTATCTGAATGGGATAAAGTGTGTAAAGTACCCTTTTGCCTTTCAAGCAGGAATGTTGGATTTCTCTTGAGATTCTGCAGCGCAAAATTACCTCATCTCGCAAAGAGGGGATAATTTTGTGGCATTTATCGTGTTGCAGCGGGGAGCAGCGGGTACTTTTCGATTTCTGACGAGAACCTCAGGAACTTGCTCCGGTTGCTTCAGGGAAGTCAAGTCCCCTTTTGTGTTGGAAGGGGATCTTCCGGGTTACTCTCGAGGCATTAAATGGGAATATTGCCTCTTCTCGATTTGAGTCCATAAAGTGTTTTCTCCACCCACTGAGGACGGATGTTAGGGAACATTCTGAGTCGCCTAAAGAGAGTCAAGTACCCTTTTGCCTTTCAAGCAGGAATGTGGGATTTCTCTTGATATTTTGCAGCGCAAAATTTCCTCATCCTGTATTGAAGGGATAATTTTGAGGTGCTTCTCGAATTGCGGCGGGAAGCTGGGGGTACTTTTTGAGGTGGGACGGGGACCTCAGGAACTCACTCGAGTTACTTCAGGGAAGTCAGGTCCCCTTTTTTGCTGGAAGGGGAACTTCCGGATTACTCTCGAACACTTTAAAGGGAATAGGCCTCTTCTCAATGTGAGTCCACAAAATGTGTTCCCCTCTCCAATGGGGACAGATGATAGGGAACTTTCTGAATGGGATAAAGTGTGTAAAGTACCCTTTTGCCTTTCAAACGTGAATGTGGGATTTCCCTCGAGATTTTGCAGGGCAAATTTACCTCATCTCGCATTGAAGGGATAATTTTGTCGTGTTTTTCGATTTGCAGAAGGAAGCAGCTGGTACTTCTCGAGTTACGATGGGAGCCTCAGGAACTCACTCGAGTTACTTCAGGGAAGTCAGGTCCACTTTTGTGCTGGAAAGGGAACATCAGGATTACTTTTGAGCTCCTTAAAGGGAATAGGGCCTCTTCTCAAGTTGAGTCCATAAAGTTTGTTCTCCTCTCCCATGGGGACGGATGTTAGGGTACTTTCTTAATGGCATAAAGTGTGTCAAGTACCCTTTTGCCTTTCAAGGGGAATATGGGATTTCTCTTGAGATTTGAAAACGCAAAATTACCTCATCTCACATAGAGGGAATAATTTGTGGCGTTTCTCATGTTGCAGCGGGTAGCAGCTGATACTTTTCGAATTGAGCCAGGAACGTCAGGAACTCCCTCTGGTTGCTTCAGGGAAGTCAAGTCCCCTTTTGTGTTGGAAGGGGAAATTCCGGGTTACTCTTGATCTGTTAAATGGGAATATTGTCTATTTTCGATTGAGTCCATATAGTGTGTTCTCCTCTCCACTGAGGACGGAAGTTAGGGAACATTCTGAGTCGCATAAATTGAGTCAAGTACACTTTTGCCTTTCAAGCGTGAATGTGGGATTTCTCTTGAGATTCTGCAGCGCAAAATTTCCTCATCTCTCATTGAGGAGATAATTTTGTGGTGTTTCTCCAATTGCGGCGGGAAGCTGGGGGTACTTTTTGAAGTGCGACGGGGACCTCAGGAACTCACTCGAATTACTTCAGGGAAGTCAGGTCCCCTTTTTTGCTGGAAGGGGAACTTCCGGATTACTCTTGAGCACTTTAAAGGGAATAGGCCTCTTCTTGATTTGAGTCCACAAAATGTGTTCTCCTCTCCAATGGGGACAGATGATAGGGAACTTTCTGAATGGGATAAAGTTTGTAAAGTACCATTTTGCCTTTCAAGCGGGAATGTGGGATTTCCCTTGAGATTCTGCAGCAAAAAATTACTACATCTCGCATCTAGGGGATACTTTTGTGGTGTTTCTGGAGTTGAGGCGGGAAGCAGGGGGTACTTCTCGAGTTACGACGGGGACCTGAGGAACTCACTCGAGTTACTTCAGGAAAGTCAGGTCCCCTTTTGTGCTAGAAAGGGAACGTCTGGATTACTTTTGAGCCCTTTAAAGGGAATAGGGCCTCTTCTGGAGTTGAGTCCATAAAGTGTGTTCTCCTCTCCCATGGGGATAGATCTTAGGGGACTTTCTTAATGTCATAAAGTGTGTCAAGTACCCTTTTGCCTTTCAAGGGGAATATGGGATTTCTCTTGAGATTGTGCAGCGCAAAGTTACCTCATCTCGCATTGAGGGGATAGTTTTGTGGTGTTTCTGGTGTTGCGGCGGGAAGCAGGGGGTACTTCTCGAGTTATGACTGGGACCTGAGGAACTCACTCAAGTTACTTCAGGAAAGTCAGGTCCCTTATTGTGCTGGAAGGAAACTTCCAGATTACTCTCGAGCGGTTACATGGGAATATTGAATCTTCTCGGTTTGAGACCATAAAGTGTCTTCTAATCTCCACTGAGGACGGATGTTAGGGAACATTCTGAGTGGCATAAAGGATGTCAAGTACCCTTTTGCCTTTCAAGCAGGAATGTGGCATTTCTCTTGAGGTTCTGCAGCGGAAAATTTCCTCATCACGCACTGAGGGGATAATTTTATTGTGTTTCTCCAATTGCGATGGGAAGCTGGGGGTACTTTTCTAGGTGCGACGGGGACCTTAGGAACTCACTCGAATTACTTCAGGGAAGTCAGGTCCCCTTTTCTGCTGGAAGGGGAACTTCCGGATTACTCTCAAGCCCTTTAAAGGGAATAGGCCTCTTCTCGATTTGAGTCCACAAAATATGTTTTCCTCTCCAATGGGGACAGATAATAGGGAACTTTTTGAATGGGATAAAGTGTCTGAAGTACACTTTTACCTTTCAAGCGGGAATGTGGGATTTCTCTTGAGATTTTGCAGCGCAAATTTACCTCATCTCGCATTGAGGGGATAATTTTGTGGTGTTTCTCGAGTTGGGGCGGGAAGCAGCAGGTACTTTTCGATTTGCGATGGGAACCTCAGGAGTTCGCTTAGGTTGCTTCAGGGAAGTCACGTTCCCTTTTGTGTTGGAAGGGGAAATTCCGGGTTACTCTGGAGATGTTAAACGGGAATATTGCCTCTTCTCGATTTGAGTCCATAAACTGTGTTCTCCACTCCACTGAGGACGGATGTTAGGGAACATTCTGAGTCGCCTAAAGGGAGTCAAGTACACTTTTGCCTTTCAAGCGGGAATGTGGGATTTCTCTTGAGATTTTGCAGCGCAAAATTACCTCATGTCGCATTGAGGGGATAATATTTTGGTGTTTCTCGAATTGCGGTGGGAAACTGGGGGTACTTTTTCAGGTGCGATGGGGACCTCAGGAACTCACTCGAGTTACTTCAGGGAAGTCAGGTCCACTTTTTTCCTGGAAGGGGAACTTCCTGATTACTCTCGAACCCTTCAACGTGAATAGGCCTCTTCTCGATTTGAATGCAAAAAATGTGTTCTCCTCTCCAAATTGGACAGATGATAGGGAACTTTCTGAATAGGATAAAGTGTGTAAAGTACCCTTTTGCCTTTCACGCGGGAATGTGGGATTTCTCTTGAGATTCTTCAGCGCAAATTTACCTCATCTCACATTGAGGGAATAATTTTATGGTGTTTCTCGAGTTGCGGAGGGAAGCAGCGGGTAATATTCAATTTGCGATGGGAACCTCAGGAGTTCGCTCAGGTTGCTTCAGGGAAGTCACGTTCCCTTTTGTGTTGGACGGGGAAATTCCGGGTTACTCTGGAGATGTTAAACGGGAATATTGCCTCTTCTCGATTTGAGTCCATAAACTGTGTTCTCCACTCCACTGAGGACGGATGTTAGGGAACATTCTGAGTCGCCTAAAGGAAGTCAAGTACACTTTTGCCTTTCAAGCGGGATTGTGGGATTTCTCTTGAGATTGTGCAGCGTAAAATTACCTCATCTCGCATTGAGGGGATAATTTGTGGTGTTTCTGGAGTGGCGGCTGGAAGCCGGGGGTACTTCTCCAGTTATGACGGGGACCTGAGGAACTCACTCGAGTTACTTCAGGGAAGTCAGGTCCCCTTTTGTGCTGGAAGGAAACTTCCGGATTACTCTCGAGCCGTTAAATGGGAATATTGCCTCTTCTCGGTTTGAGACCATAAAGTGTGTTCTCCTCTTCACTGAGGACGGATGTGAGGGAACATTCTGAGTCGCATAAAGGCAGTCAAGTACCCTTTTGCCTTTCAAGCGGGAATGTGGGATTTCTCTTGAGATTCTGCAGCGCAAAATTTCCTCATCTCGCATTGAGGGGAAATTTTTCTGATGATTCTTGAGTTTCAGCGGGAAGCAGGGAGTACTTCTCGAGGTTACAACGGGGACCCCAGGAACTCACTGGAGTTTCTTCAGGGAAGTCAGGTCCCCTTTTGTGCTGTAAAGTGAATGTCCGGATTACTTTCCAGCCCTTTAAAGGGAATAGGGCCTCTTCTCGTGTTGAGTCCATCAAGTGTGTTCTCCTCTCCAATGGGGACAGATGTTAGGGAACATTCTGAGTCGCATAAAGGGAGTCAACTACCCTTTTGCCTTTGAAGCGTGAATGTGGGATTTCTCTGGAGATTCTACAGCGCAAAATTTCCTCATCTCGCATTGAGGTGATAATTTTGTGGTGTTTCTCGAATTGTGGCGGGAAGCTGGGGGTACTTCTCGAGTTGTGACGCGGACCTCAGCAACTCACTGGAGTTACTTCAGGGAAGTCAGGTTCCCTTTTGGGCTGGAAGGGGAACTTCCGGATTACTCTCTAGGCAGTAAATGGGGTAATTGCCTCTTCTCGAGTTGAGCCCATAAAATGTTTTCTCCTGTCCAATCGTTCCGGATTTTAGGGAACTTTCTGAGTGGCATAAAGTGTGTCAAGTACCTTTCTGCCTTTGAAGCGGGAATGTGGGATTTCAATGGAGATTCTGCAACACAAAATTACCTCATCTCGCATTGAGGGGACAATTTTGTGATGATTCTTGAGTTTTGGCGGGAAGCAGGGGGTACTTCTCAAGTTGCGACGGGGACCTCAGGAACTCTCTCTAGTTGCTTCAGGGAAGTCAAGTCCCGTTTTCTGTTGGAAGGGGAACTTCCGGGTTACTCTCGAGCCGTTAAATGGGAATATTGCCTCTTCTCCATTTGAGTCCATAAAGTGTGTTCCCGTCTCCCATGAGGAAGGATGTTAGGGAACACTCTGAATCGTATAAAGGGATCAAGTACCCTTTTGCCTTTCAAGCGGCAATGTGGGATTTCTCTTGAGATTCTGCAGCGCAAAATTTCCTCATCTGGTATTGACAGGATATAATTGTGGTATTTCTCGAATTTCGGCGGGAAGCTGGGGGTATTTCTTGAGGTGCGATGGGGACCTCAGGAACTCACTCGAGTTTCTTCAGGGAAGTCAGGTCCCCTTTTGTGCTGGAAGGGGAACTTCCGGATTATTCTCCAGCCCTTTAATTGGAATAGGGCGTCTTCACGTGTTAAATTCATAAAGTGGAACTTCCGGTTTCCTCTCGAGCCCTTAAATGTGAACAGGGTCTCATCACGAATTGAGTCCATAAAGTGTGTTCTCCTTTCCAATGGGTAGGGCTGTGTGAGGGAACTTTCTGAGTCGAATAAAGGGTGTCAAGTACCGTTTTGCCTTTCAAGACGGAATGTGGTATTTCTTTTGAGATTCTGCATCGCAAAATTTCCTCATCTCGCATTGAGGGGATAATTTTGGGGTGTTTCTCGAGTTGTGGGGGGAAGTTGGGTGTGCCTCTCGAATTGCGACGGGGACTTCAGAAACTCGCTGGGGTTGCTTCAGGGAAGTCAGGTCCACTTTGGTGTTGGAAGGAGAACTTCCGGATTCTTCTCAAGCCCTTCAATGTGAACAGGGCCTCATCTCGAATTGAGTCCATAAAGTGTGTTCTCCTCTCCAAAGGGGACGGCTGTGTGAAGGAACTTTCTGAGTCGAATAAAGGGTGTCAAGTATATTTTGCCTTTCAAGAGGGAATGTGGTATTTCTCTTTAGATTCTGCATCGCAAAATTTCCTCCTCTAGCATTGAGGGGATAATTTTGGGGTGTTTCTGGAGTTGCGGCGGGAAGCTGGGGTGCTTCTCGAGTTGCGACGGGGGTCTCAGGGACTTGCTGGGGTTGCTTCAGGAAAGTCAGGTCCCCTTTGGTGTTGGAAGGGGTACTTCCGGTTTCCTCTCGAGCCCTGAAAAGTGAACAGCGGCTCATCTCGAATTGAGTCCATAAAGTGTTTTCTCCTCTCCAAAGGGGACGGGTGTGTGAGGGAAATTTCTGAGTCGAATAAAGGGTGTCAAGTAACTTTTTGCCTTTCAAGAGGGAATGTGGTATTTCTCTTGAGATTCTACATCGCAAAATTTCCATTATACAGAGTTAAGTAGGCCCGAAAGAAAAACTCCAATACAGTATACTAAGGCATATATAATGTATTTAGAAAGATGCAAATGATAACACTGTATATGATACAACAAAAGAGACACAGATGTATAGAACAGTCGTTGGGACTCTATGGGAGAGGGTGAGGGAGGGAGGATTTGGGAGACTGGCATTGAAACACGTATGTTGTCATATGTAAAACGAATCCCTAGTTCAGGGTCAATGAATATTATAGGATGCTCGAGGCTGGTATGCGGGGATGACCCTGAAGGAGGATAAAGGGAGGAGGGAGGTGGGAGGGGGTTTCAGGAGGGGGAACTTATGTAAACACGGGGCGAATTCATGTCAATGTATGGCAAAACCAACCAATATAATGTTGTAAAATAATTTGCTTCCTATAAAAAATAAATTAATTACCAAAAAAAAAATTTCGTCCTCTCGCATTGAGGGGATAATTTTGTGGTGTTTCTCGTGTTTTGGCGGGAAGCTGGGGGTACAACTCGAGTTGCGACGGGATCCTCAGGATCTCGCTGGGGTTGCTTCAGGGAAGTCAGGTCCCCTTTGGTGTTGGAAGGGGAACTTCCACTTTGCTTTCCAGCCCTTAATTGTGAACAGGGTCTATCTCGAATTGAGTCCATAAAGTGTGTTTTCCTCTCCAATGGGTAGGGCTGTGTGAGGGAACTTTCTGAGTCGAATAAAGGGTGTCAAGTAACTTTTTGCCTTTCAAGAGGGAATGTGGTATTTCTCTTGAGCTTCTGCATCGAAAAATTTCCTCCTCTCGCATTGAGGGGAAAATTTTGTGGTGTTTCTCGAGTTTCGGCGTTAAGCTGAGGGTACTTCTCTAGTTGGGACGGGGACATCAGGAACTCGCTCGGGTTGCTTCAGGGAAGTCAGGGCCCCTTTGGTCTTGGAAGGGGAACTTCCGCTGTCCTCTCGAGCCCTTAAATGTGAACAGGGGCTCATCTCGAATTGAGGCCATAAAGTGTGTTTTACTCTCCAAGTGGATGGCTGTGTGAGGGAACTTCTGAGTCGAATAAAGGGTGTCAAGTACCTTTTTGCCTTTCAAGAAAGAATGTGGTATTTCTCTTGAGCTTCTGCATCGAAAAATCTCCTCCTCTCGCATTGAGGGGATTATTTTGTGGTGTTTCTCGAGTTGCGGCGAGAAGCTGAGGGTACTTCTCGAGTGGTGACGAGGACCTTAGGAACTCCATCGGGTTGCTTCAAGATGTCAGGTCCCCTTTGGTGTTGGAGGGGAACGTCCGCTTTGCTCTCGAGCCCTTAATTGTGAACAAGTGCTTATCTCGAATTGAGTCCATAAAGTGTGTTGTCCTCTCTAAAGGGGACGGCTGTGTGAGGGAAATTTCTGAGCCGAAGAAAGGGTGTCAAGTACCTTTTTGCCTTTCAAGAGGGAATGTGGTATTTCTCTTGAGATTCTGAATCGAAAAATTTCCTCCTCTCGCATTGAGGTGATAATTTTGTGGTGTTTCTCAAGTTGAGGCGGAAGCTGGGGGTACTTCTCGAGTTGTGATGGCGACCTCAGGAACTCACTCGGATTGCTTCAGGGAAGTCAAGTCCCCTTTGTTGTGGGAAGGGGAACATCAGCCTTGCTTTCGAGCCCTTAAATGTGAACAGGGGCTCATCTCGAATTGAGTCCATAAAGTGTGTTCTCCTCTCCAAAGGGGACAGCTGTGTGAGGGAACATTCTGTGTCGAATAAAGGTCTCAAGTACCTTTTTGCCTTTCAAGAGCGAATGTGGTATTTCTCTTGAGATGCTGCATCGCCAAATTTCCTCATCTTGCATGGAGGGGATAATTTTGGGGTGTATCTCGAGTTGCGGAGGGACGCTGGGGGTGCTTCTCGAGTTGCGACGGGGACCTCAGGAACTCGCTGGGGTTGCTTCAGGGAAGTCAGGTCCCCATTGGTGTTGGAAGGGGAACTTCCGGGTTCCTCTCGAGCCCGTAAATGTGCACAGGGGCTCATCTCGAATTGAGTCCATAAAGTGTGTTCTCCTCTCCAAAGGGGACGGTTGCGTGAGGGAACTTTCTGAGTCGAATAAAGGGTGTCAAGTACCCTTTTGCCTTTCAAGAATGAATGTGGTATTTCTCTTGAGATGCTGCATCGCAAAATTTACTCATCTGGCATTGAGGGGATAATTTTGGGGTGTTTCTCGAGTTTCAACGGGGAGCTCAGGAAGACGCTGGGGTTGCTTCAGGGAAGTCAGGTCCCCTTTGGTGTTGGAAGGGGAACTTCCGGTTTCCTTTCGAGCCCTTAAATGTGCACAGGGGCTCATCTCGAATGGAATCCATAAAGTGTGTTCTCCTCTCCAAAGGGGACGGCTGCGTGAGGGAACTTTCTGAGTCGAATAAAGGGTGTCAAGTACCTTTTTGCCTTTCAAGAATGAATGTGGTATTTCTCTTGAGATGCTGCACGCAAAATTTCCTCATCTCGCATTGAGGGGATAATTTTGGGGTGTTTCTCGAGTTGCAACGGGGACCTCAGGAAGACGCTGGGGTTGCTTCAGGGAAGTCAGGTCCCCTTTGGTGTTGGAAGGGGAACTTCCGGTTTCCTCTTGAGCCCTTAAATGTGCATAGGGGCTCATCTGGAATGGAATCCATAAAGTGTGTTCTCCTCTCCAAAGGGGACGGCTGTGTGAGGGAACTTTCTGAGTCGAACGAAGGGTGTCAAGTACCGTTTAGCTCATTTCGAATTGAGTCCATAAAGTGTGTTCTCGTCTGCTTGGGAAAGGCTGTGTGAGGGAACTTTCTGAGTTGAATAAAGGGTGTCAAGAACCTTTTTGCCTTTCAAGAGGGAATGTGGTATTTCTCTTGAGATTCTGCATCGCATAATTTCCTCATCTCGCATTGAGGGGATAATTTTGGGGTTTTTCTCGAGTTACGGCGGGAAGCTGGGAGTGCTTCTTGAGTGGCGACGTGGACCCCAGAAAGACGCTGGGGTTGCTTCAGGGAAGTCAGGTCCCCTTTGGTGTTGGAAGGGGAACTCCCGGTATCCTCTCGAACCCTTATGTGCACAGGGGCTCATCTCGAATTGAGTCCATAAAGTGTGTTCTCCTCTCCAAAGGGGACGGCTGTGTGAGGAAATTTCTGAGTCGAATAAAGGGTTTCAGTATCGTTTTGCCTTTCAAGAGGGAATGCGGTATTTCTCTTGAGATGCTGCATCGCACAATTTCCTCATCTCGCATTGAGGGGATAATTTTGGGGTGTTTCTCGAGTTGCGGCGGGAAGCTGGGGGTGCTGCTCGAGTTGCGAGGGGAACTCAGGAACTCGCTGGGGTTGCTTCAGGGAAGTCAGGTCCCCTTTGGTGTTGGAAGGGGAACTTCCAATTTCCTCTCGAGCCCTTAAATGTGAACAGAAGCTCATCTCCAGTTAAGTCCATAAAGTGTGTTCTCCTCTCCAAACGGGACGGCTCTGAGAGGAAACTTTCTGAGTCAAATAAAGGGTGTCAAGTACCTTTTTCCTTTCAAGCGGGAATGTGGTATTTCTCTTGAGATGCTGCAACGCAAAATTTCCTAATATCGCATTGAGGGGATAATTATGGTGTGTTTTCTGGTTGCTGCGAGAAGCTGGGGGTGCTTCTCCAGTTGCGACGGGGACCTCAGGAACTCGCTGGGGTTGCTTCAGGGAAGTCAGGTCCCCTTTGGTGTTGGAATGGGAACTCCGGTATCCTCTCGAGCTCTTAATTGTGAACAGGGGCTAATCTCGAATTGAATTTTTAAAGTGTGCTCTCGTCTCCAATGGGGACGGCTGTGTGAGGGAACTTTCTGAGTGGAATAAAGGGTGTCAAGTACCTTTTTGCCTTTAAAGAGGTAATGTTGTATTTCTCTTGAGATGCTGCATCGCAAAATTTCCTCATCTCGCATTGAGGGGATAATTTTGGAGTGTTTCTCGAGTTGCGACGGGACACTGGTAGTACTTCTCAAGTTGCGACGGGGACCTCAGGAACTCGCTGGGGTTGCTTCAGGGAAGTCAGGTCCCCTTTGCTGTTGGAATGGGAACTCCGGTATCCTCTCGAGCTCTTAATTGTAAACAGGGGCTAATCTCGAATTGAATTTTTAAAGTGTGCTCTCGTCTCCAATGGGGACGGCTGTGTGAGGGAACTTTCTGAGTGGAATAAAGGGTGTCAAGTACCTTTTTGCCTTTAAAGAGGTAATGTTGTATTTCTCTTGAGATGCTGCATCGCAAAATTTCCTCATCTCGCATTGAGGGGATAATTTTGGAGTGTTTCTCGAGTTGCGACGGGACACTGGTAGTACTTCTCGAGTTGCGACGGGGACCTCAGGAACTAGCTGGGGTTGCTTCAGGGAAGTCAGGTCCCCTTTGCTGTTGGAAAGGGAACTTCCGGTTTACTCTCGAGCCGATAAATGTGCACAGTGGCTCATCTCCAATTGAGTCCATAAAGTGTGTTCTCCGTTACTAAGGGGACGGCTGTGTGAGGGAAATTTCTGAGTCGAATAAAGGGTGTCAAGTACATTTTTGCCTTTCAAGAGGGAATGTGGTATATCTCTTGAGATGCTGCATCGCAACATTTCCTCATCTGGCATGGAGGGGATTATTTTGAGGTGTTTCTCGAGTTGCGGCAGGGACCTCAGAGACTCGCTGGGGTTGCTTCAGGGAAGTCAGGTCCCCTTTGTTGTTGGAAGGCGAACTTCTGGTTTCCTCTCGAGCCCTTAAAAGTACCCAGAAGCTCATCTTGAATTGAGTCCATAAAGTGTGTTCTCCTCTACAAAGGGGACGGCTGTGTGAGGGAAATTTCTGAGTCGAATAAAGGGTGTCAAGTACCTTTTTGCCTTTCAAGAGGGAATGTGGTATTTCTCTTGAGATTCTGCATCGCAAAATTTCCTTATCTCGCATTGAGGGGATAATTTTGGGGTTTTTCTCGAGTTCCGGCAGGGACCTCAGGAATTCGCTGTGGTTGCATTAGGGAAGTCAGGTCCTCTTTGGTGCTGGAAGGACAACTTCCGGTTACATCTCGAGCAATGAAATGTGAACAGGGCCTCATCTCGTATTGAGTCCATAAAGTGTGTTCTCCTCTCCAAAGGGGACGGCTGTGTGAGGGAACCTTCTGAGTGCAATAAAGGGTATCAAGTACCTTTCTGCCTTTCAAGAGGGAATGTGGCAATTCTCTTGAGATGTTGCATCGCAAAATTTTCTCATCTCGCATTAAGGGGATAATTTTGGTGTGTTTCGCGAGTTGCGGCGGGAAGCTGGGGGTGCTTCTCGAGTTGAGACGGGGACCTCAGGAACTCCCTGGGGTTGCTTCAGGGAAGTCAGGTCCCCTTTGGTGTTGGAAGGGGAACTTCCGGGTTCCTCTCGAGCCCTTAAATGTGAACATGGGCTCATCTCGAATTGAGTCCTTAAAGTGTGTTCTCCTCTCCAATGGGGACGGCTTTGTGAGGAAACATTCTGTGTCAAATAAAGTGTGTCAAGTACTTTTTGCCTTTCAAGAGGGAATGTGGTTTTTCTGTAGAGATTCTGCATCGCAAAATTTCCTCATCTTGCATTGAGGGGATAATTTTGGGGTGTTTCTGGAGTTGCGGCGGGAAGTTGTGAGTGCTCCTCGGGTTGCAACGGTTTCCTCATAACTCGCTCTGTTTGCTTCTTGGAAGGTAGGTACCCTTTGTTGTTGGAAGGGGAACTTCCGGTTTCCTCTCTAGACCTTAAATGTGAACAGGGGCTCATCTCGAATTGAGTCCATAAATTGTGTTCTACTCTCCAATGGGGACGGCTTTGTGAGGAAACTTTCTGAGTCGAATAAAGGGTGTCAATACCCTTTTTGCCTTTCAAGAGGAAACTTGGTATTTCTCTTGAGATTCTGCATCGCAAAATTTCGTCATCTCGCATTGAGGAGATAATTTTGGGGTGTTTCTCGAGTTGCGGCGGGAAGCTGGGGGTGCTTCTCCAGTTGCTAAGGGTGCCTCAGGAACTCGCTGGGGTTGCTTCAGGGAAGTCAGCTCCCCTGTTGTGTTGGAATGGGAACTTCCAGTGTTCTCCAAAGCCCTTAAATGTGCACAGGGGCTCATCTCGAATTGAGTCCATAAAGTGTGTTCTCCTCTCCAATGGGGACGGCTGTTTCAGGGATCTTTCTGAGTCAAATAAGTGGTGTCAGTTACCTTTTTGCCCTTCAAGAGGGAATGTGGTATTTCTCTTGAGATTCTGCATCGCAAAATTTCCTCATCTCGCATTGAGTGGATAATTTTGGGGTGTTTCTCGAGTTGAAGCGGAAAGCTGGGGGTTCTTCTCGAGTTGCCACGGGGACCTCAGGATCTCGCTCGGTTGCTTCCGTGAACTCAGGTCCCCTTTGGTTTTGGAATGGGCACTTCCGGTTTACTCTCGAGCCCTTCAATATGAACAGGGGCCCTTCTCGAATTGAGTCCATAAAGTGTGTTCTCCTCTCCAATGGGGACGGCTCTGTGAGGGAACTTTCTAAGTCGAAAAAAGGTTGTCGAGTACATTTTTGCCTTTGAAGAGGGAATGTGGTATTTCTCTTATATTCTGCATTGCAATATTTCCTTATCTCGCATTGAGGGGATAATTTTGGGGTGTTTCTCGAGTTTCGGCGGGAAGCTGGGTGTGCTTCTCGAGTTGTGAAGGGACCTCAGACCTCGCTCAGGTTGCTTCAGGGAAGTCAGGTCCCCTTTGTTGTTGGAAGGGGAACTTCCGGTTTCCTCGTGAGCCCTTAAATGTGAACAGGGGCTCATCTCGAATTGAGTCCATAAAATGTGTTCTCCTTCCAATGGGGATGGATGTTAGGGAACTTTCTGAGTGGCACAAACGAAGTCAAGTACCTTTTTGCCTTTCAAGCGGGAATGTGGGACTTCTCTTCAGATCTGCTGCGCAAAATGACCTCATCTCGAATTGAGGCGATAATTTTGTGGTGTTGGTCAAGTTTCTGGCGGAAGCAGTGATTACTTCTCGAGTTGCGACGGGGACCTCAGAAACTCACTCACTTGCTTCAGTGATGTCAAGTCCCGTTTCGTGTTGGAAGGGGAACTTTCGGATTACTCTCGAGCCGTTAAATGGGCATATTAGCTCTTCTCGATTTCAGTCCATAAAGTGCGTTCCCCTCTCCACTGAGGACGGATGTTAGGGACCATTCTGAGTCGCCTAAAGTGTGTCAAGTACCCTTTTGCCTCAAGCGGGAATGTGGGATTTCTCTTGAGATTCTGCAGGGCAAAATTACCTCATCTCACATTGAGAGCATAATTTTGTGGTGTTTCTCGAGTTGAGGCAGGAAGCAGGTTGTACATCGCGAATTGCGATGGGGAACTCAGGAACTCCCTCGGGTTGCTTCAGGGAAGTCAAGTCCCCTTTTTGTTGGAAGGGAAATTTCTGGATTACTCAGGAGCTGTTAAATGGGAATATTGCCTCTTCTCGATTTAAGTCCATAAATTGTGTTATCCTCTCCACTGAGGATGGATGTTATGGATCATTCTGAGTCTCCTAAAGGGAGTCAAGTCCCCTTTTGCTTTTCAAGCGGGAATGTGAGATTTCTCTTTAGATTATGCAGCGCAAAATTTCCTCAGGTCTCATTGAGGGGATAATAATGTGGTGTTTCTCGTATTGCGGAGGGAAGCTAGGGGTACTTCTCGAGTTGCGAAGGGGACCTCAGGAAATCATTCGAGTTACTGCAGGGAAGCCAGGTCCCCTTTTGTGCTGGAAGGGGAACTTCTGGATTACTCTCGAACCCTTTAAAGGGAATAGGGCCTTTTCTCGAATTGAGTCCATAAATTGTGTTCTCCTCTCCATTGGGGACGGGTATTAGGGAAATTTCTGAGTGGCATAAAGTTTGTCAAGTACACTTTTGCCTTTCAAGCAGGAATGGGCGATTTGTCTTGAGATTCTGCAGCGCAAAATTACCTCATCTCTCATTGACGGGATAATTTTGTGGTGTTTCTTGAGTTGTGGTGGGAAGTAGGGGTACATTTTGAGTTGCGACGGGGACCTCAGGAACTCGCTCCGGTTTCTTCAGGGAAGTCAAGTCCCCTTTTGTGTTGATAGGGGAACTTCCAGATATCTCTCGAGCCGTTAAATAGGAATATTGCCTCTTCTCGATTTGAGTCCATAAAGTGTGTTCTCCTCTCAAATGAGGACGGTTTTAGGGGCCATTCTTAGTCGTCTAAAGAGAGTCAAGTACCATTTTGCCTTTCAAGCGGGAATGTGGGATTTCTCGTGGGATTCTGCAGGACAAAATTTCCTCAACTCGCATTGAGGGGATAATTTTGTGGTGTTTCTGGAATTGCGGCGGGAACCTGGGGGTACTTCTCCAGTTGCGACGGAACCTCAGGAACTCACTCGAGTTACTTCAGGGAAGTCAGGTCCCCTTTTTTGCTCTAAGGGAACTTCCGGATTACTCTCGAGCATTTTAGTGGGAATAGGGCCTCTTCTCGAGTCCGTAAAATGTGTTCTCCTCTCCAATAAGGACGGTTTTTAGGGACCATCCTGAGTCGCCTAAGGGGAGTCAAGTACCCTTTTGCCTTTCAAGCGGGAATGTGGGATTTCTCTTTAGATTCTGTAGCACAAAATTTCATCTTGCATTGAGTGGATAATTTTATGCTGTATCTCGAATTGCGGCGGGAAGCTGGGGGTACTTCTCCAGTTGCGAGGGGACCTCAGGAACTCACTCGAGTTGCTTCAGGGAAGTCAGGTCCCCTTTTGTGCTTGAAGGGGAACTTCTGGGTTACTCTCGAGCCCTTTAACGGGAATAGGGCCTATTCCCTATTTGAGTCCATAAGGTGTGTTCTCCTCTCCAATGGGGACAGATGTTAGGGAACTTTCTGAATGGCATAAAGTGTGTCAAGTACCCTTTTGCCTTTCAAGCGGGAATGCGGGAATTGACTTAAGATTCTGTAGCGCAAAATTACCTCATCTCGCATTGAGGGGATAATTTTGTGCTGTTTCTCGAGTTTCAGCGGGAAGCAGGGGGTACTTCTCGAGTTGTGACGGGGACCTCAGAAACACGTTCAGGATGATTCAGGGAGGGCAGGTCCCCTTTTGAGTTGGAAGGGGAACTTCCGGTTTACTCTCGAGCCGTTAATTGGGGATAGGACCTCATCTCAAATTGAGTCCATAAGGTGTGTTCTCCTCTCCAGTGGGAACTGACATTAGTGAAATTTCTGAGTCACATAAAGGGAGTCAAGTACCCTTTTGCCTTTCAAGAGTGAATGTGGTATTTCTCTTGAGATTCTGCAGCGTATATTTTCCTCATCTCGCATTAGGGAATAATTTTTAGTGTTTCTCAGTTGCGAAGTGAAGATGTGGGTACTTCTCAAGTTTACACGGGGACCTCAGGAACTCGCTTGGGTTTCATCAGGGAAGTCAGGTCCCCTTTGGTGTTGGAATGGGAACTTCCGGTTTACTCTCGAGCCGTTAAATGGGAATAGGGTCTCATCTCGAACTGAGTCCAGAAAGTGTGTTCTCCTCTCCAATGGGGACTGATGTTAGTGAAATTTCTGAGTCGTATAAAGGGTGTCAAGTACCCTTTTGCCTTTCAAGAGGTAATGTGGTATTTCTCTTGAGATTCTGCAACGTAAAATTTCCTCATCTCGCATTGAGGGGATAATTTTGTGGTGTTTCTCGAGTTGCGACTGGGACCTAAGGAAATCTCTCGGGTTTGTTCAGGGAAGGCAGGTCCCCTTTGTTGTTGGAACGGAACTCCCGGTTTACTCTCGAGCCGTTAAATGGGAATAGGGCCTCAACGCGAATTGAGTCCATAAAGTGTGTTCTCCTCTCCAATGGGGACGGCTGTGTGAGGAAACTTTCTGAGTAGCATAAAGAGTGTCAAGTACCCTTTTGCCTTTCAAGCGGGAATGTGGGAATTCTCTGCAGATCTGCAGCACAAAATGACCTCATCTCGAATTGAGTGGATAATTTTGTGGTGTTGGTCAAGTTGCCGGCGGAAGCAGTGATTTCTTCTCAAGTTGCGACGGGGACCTCAGGAACTCACTCACTTGCTTCAGTGAAGTCAAGTCCCCTTTGGTGTTGGAAGGGGAACTTCCGGATTACTCTCAAGCCGTTACATGGGAATATTAGCTCTTCTCGATTTCAGTCCGTAAAGTGTGTTCTCCTCTCCACTGAGGACGGATGTTAGGGACCATTCTGAGTCGCCTAAACGGTGTCAAATACCCTTTTACCTTTCAAGCGGGAATCTGAGATTTCTCTTGAGATTCTGCAGTGCAAAATTTCCTCATCTCACATTGTGGGGATAATTATGTGGTGTTTCTCGAGTTGCGATGGGGACCTCAGAAACTTACTCGAGTTACTTCAGGGTATCGGGTCCCATTTGTGCTGAAAGGGGAACTTCCGGATTACTCTCAAGCTCTTTAATGGGGATAGGGCCTCTTTTGTAGTTGAGTCCATAAAGTGTGTTATTCTCTCCAATGGGGACGAATATTTTTGAACTTTCTGAGTGGCATAAAGTGTGTCAAGTACCCTTTTGCCTTTCAAGCGGGAATGTGGGATATCTCTTGAGATTCCGCAGCGCATAATAACCTCATTTCACATTGAGGGGATAATTTTGTGGTGTTTCTCCAGTTGTGGTGGGAAGCAGGGGGCACTTCTCTAGCTATGGCGGGGACCTCAGGATCTCGCTCGGGTTGCTTCAGGGAAGTCAAGTCGCCTTTTGTTTTGGAAGGGGAACTTCCGGATTACTGTCGAGATGTTAAAAGGGAATATTGCCTCCTCTCCATTTAAGTCCATAAATTATGTTCTCCTCTCCAATGAGGACGGATGTTAGGGAACATTCTGAGTCGCCTAAAGGGAGTCAGTACCCTTTTGCCTTTCAAGCCTGAATGTGGGATTTCTCTTCAGATTCTGCAGCGCAAAATTTCCTCATCTCGCAGTGAGTGAAATATTTTGTGGTGTTTCTCGAATTGCGGCGGGACGCTGGGGGTACTTCTTGAGTTTAGATGGCGACCTCAGGAACTCACTCGAGTTTCTTCAGGGAAGTCAGGTCCCCTTTTGTGCTGGAAGGGGAACTTCCGGATTAGTCTCGAGCCCTTTAATGGGAATAGGGCCTCTTCTGGATTTGAGTCCATAAAGTGTGTATGCCTCTCCAATGGGGACGGATGTTAGGGAACATTCTGAGTGGCATAAAGTGTGTCAAGTTCCCTTTTGCTTTCAAGCGGGAAGGCGGGATTTCTCTTGAGATTCTACAGCAGAAAATTACCTCATCTCGCACTGAGGGGATAATATTGTGTCGTTTCTCGAGTTGGGGCCAGAAGCAGGGGATACTTCTGGAGTTGAGACGGGACCCTCAGGAACTCGCTCAGGTTGCTTCAGGGAAGTCAAGTCCTTTTTTGTATGGAAGCGGAACTTCTTGATTACTCTCGAGCCTTTAAATGGGAATATAGCCTCTTTTCGATTTGAGACCATGAACTGTGTTTTCCTCTCCAATGAGGAAGCATGTTAGGGAACATTCTGAGTCACCTAAAGGGAGTCAGGTACCCTTATGCCTTTCAAGCTGGAATGTGGGATTTCTCTTGAGATTCTGCAGCGCAAGATTTCCTCATCTCACATTGAGGAGATAATTTTGTGGTGTTTCTCGAGTTGTGGCAGGAAGCAGGGAGTACTTCTCTAGTTCCACCGGGGACCTCAGGAATTCTCTCAGGTTGCTTCAGGGAAGTCAAGTCCCCTTTTGTGTTGGAAGGGGAACTTCCGGATGACTCTCGAGCTGTTAAATGTGAATAATGCCTCTTCTCGATTTGAGTCCATAAAGTGTGTTTTCCTCTCCACTGAGGAAGGATGTTAGGGAACATTCTGAGTCACCTAAAGGGAGTCAAGTACCCTTTTGCCCTTCAAGCGGGAATGTGGGATTTCTCTTGAGATTCTGCAGCGCAAAATTTCCTCATCTCGCATTGAGGGGAAAATTTTGTTGTGTTTCTCGAGTTGTGAAGGGGACCTCAGGAACTTTCTCAAGTTACTTCAGGGAATCAGGCCCCTTTTTTCCTGGAAGCAGAACTTCCGGATTACTCTTGAGCCCTTTAATGGGAATATGGCCTCTTCTGGAGTTGCGTCCATAAAGTGTGTTTTCCTTTCCACTGAGGACAAATGTTAGGGACCATTCTGAGTCGCCTAAAGGGAGTCAAGTAACCTTTTGCCTTTCAAGTGGAAATGTGGGATTTCACTTGAGATTCTGCAGCGCAAAATTTCCTCATCTCACATTGTGGGGATAATTTTGTGGTGTTTCTCGAGTTGCGAATACCTCAGAAACTTACCCGAGTTACTTCAGGGAATCACGTGCCATGTGCGGGAAGGGGAACTTCCGGAATAATTTTGAGCCCTGTAATGGGAATAGGGCCTCTTCTCCAGTTGAGTCCCTAAAGTGTGATTTCCTCTCCAGTGGAGACGGAGCTTAGGGAACTTTCTGAGTGGCATAAAGTGTGTCGAGTAAGCTTTTGCCTTTCAATGGTAATGTGGATTTTCTTTTGAGATTCTGCAGCGCAAATTTTCCTCATCTCGCATTGAGGTGATAATGGTGTGGGTTTCTCCAGTTGTGGTGGGAAGCAGGGGGCACTTCTCTAGCTATGGCGGGCACCTCAGGAACTCTCACGATTGCTTCAGGGAAGTCAAGTCGCCTTTTGTGTTGGAAGGGGAACTTCCGGATTACTGTCAAGACGTTAAAAGGGAATATTGCCTCCTCTCCATTTAAGTCCATAAATTATGACCTCCTCTCAACTGAGGATGGATGTTAGGGAACATTCTGAGACGCCTAAAGGGAGTCAAGTACCCTTCTGCCTTTCAAGCGGGAATGTGGGATTTCTCTTGAGATTCTGCAGCGCAAAATTTCCTCATCTCACATTGAGGGGATAATTTTGTGGTGTTCTCGAGTTGCGGCGGGAAGCTGGGGGTACTTCTCGAGTTGCAGCGGGGACCTCAGGAACTCGCTCGGGTTGCTTCAGGGAAGTCAAGATCTTTTATGTGTTGGAAGGGGAACTTCCGGGTTACTCTCGAGCTGTTAAATGGGAAAAATGCCTCTTCTCAATTTGAGTCCATAAAGTGTGTTTTCCTCTCCACTGAGGAAGGATGTTAGGGAACATTCTGAGTCGCATAAACGGAGTCAGTAACCTTTTGCCTTTCAAGCCGGAATGTGGGATTTCTCTTGAGATTCTGCAGCGCAAAATTTCCTCATCTCGCAGTGAGGGGAATATTTTGTGGTGTTTCTCGAATTGCGGCGGGACGCTGGGGGTACTTCTTGAGTTTAGATGGCGACTTCAGGAACTCACTCGAGTTTCTTCAGTGAAGTCAGGTCCCCTTTTGTGCTGGAAGGGGAACTTCCGGATTAGTCTCGAGCCCTTTAATGGGAATAGGGCCTCTTCTGGAGTTGAGTCCATAAAATGTGTTCTCCTCTCCAATGGGGAAGGATGTTAGGGATCTTTCTGAGTGACATAAAGGGAGTCAAGTACGCTTTTGCCTTTCAATTGGGAATGTGGGATTTCTCTTCAGATTCTGCAGCACAAAGTTTCCTCCTCTCGCATTGAGGGGATAATTTTGTGGTGTTTCCGAATTTCGGCGGAAAGCTGGGGGTACTTCTCGAGTTTCAACGGGGACCTCAGGAACTCACTGGAGTTACTTTAGGGAAGTCAGGTCCCCTTTAGTGCTGGACGAGGAACTTCCGGATTACTCTCGAGGCCTTTAAGGGAATAGGGGCTCTTCTGGAGTTGAGTCCATAAATTGTGTATGCCTCTGCAATGGGGATGGATTTTAGGGAACTTTCTGAGGAGCATAAAGTTTGCCAAGTTCCCTTTTGCCTTTCAAGCGGGAATGTGGGATTTCTCTTGAGATTCTGCAGCGCAAAATTACCTCATGTCGCATTGCGAGGATAATACTGTGTTGTTTCTCGAGTTGTGGTTGGAAGTAGGGGATACTTCTGGAGTTGAAACGGGAAACTCAGGAACTCTCTCAGGTTGCTCCAGGGAAGTCAAGTCCCCTTTTGTGTTGGAAGGGGAAATTCTTGATTACTCTTGAGCTTTTAAATGGGAATATTGCCTCTTCTCGATTTGACTGCATGAAGAGTGTTCTCCTCTCCACTGAGGATGGATGTTAGGGAACATTCTGAATCGCATAAAGGGAGTCAAGAACCCTTTTGCCTTTCAAGAGGGAATGTGATATTTCTCTTGAGATTCTGCAGAGCAATATTTCTTCATCTCGCATTGAGGTGATAATTTTGTGGTGTATGTCCAGTTGCGGCGGGAAGCTGGGGGTACTTCTCGACTTGCGATGGGGACATCAGGAACTCGCTCGGGTTTCTTCAGGTAAGGAAGGTCCCGTTTTGTGTTTGAAGGGGAACTTCCGGTTCACTATCGAGCCGTTAAGTGGGAATCGGTACTCATCTCAAATTGAGTCCATAAAGTGTGTTCTCCTCTCCAATGGGCACTGCTGTGTGAGGGAACTTTCTGAATCGCATAAAGGGTGTTAAGAGTCCTTTTGCCTTTCACGAGGGAATGTGGTATTTCTCTTGAGATTCTGCATCGCAAAATTTCCTCAATCGCACTGAGGGGATAATTTTGTTGTGTTTCTCGAGTTGCGGCTGGAGGCTAGGTTATTTCTGGAGTTGCGATGGGGACCTCAGGAAGCCGCTTGGGTTGCTTCAGGGAAGTCAGGTTCCCTTTGGTGTTGGAAGGGGAACTTCCGGTTTACTCTCTAGCCGTTTATTGGGAAAAGGGCCTCATCTTGATTTGAGTCCGTAACGTGTGTTCTCCTGTCCAATGAGGACGGCTGTGTGAGGGAACTTTCTGAGTCGCATAAAGGGTTTCAAGAACCGTTTTGCCTTTCAAGAGGGAATGTGGTATTTCTCTTGAGATTCTGTAACACAAAGTTTCCTATTCTTGCATTGAGTGGATAATTTTGTGGTGTTTCTCGAGTTGCGGCGGGAAGCTGGGGGTACTCCTCAAGTTGCTATGCGTACCTCAGGAACTCACTCGGGTTTCTTCAGGTAAGGCAGGTCCCCTTTTTGTTGGAAGGGGAACTTCTGATTTACTCTTGAGCAGTTAATTGGCAATAGTGCCTCATTTTGAATTGAGTACATAAAGTTCGTTCACCTCTCCAATGGGGACTGATGTTAGTGAAATTTCTGAGTCGCATAAAGGATGTCAAGTACCCTTTTGCATTTCAAGAGGGAATGTGGTATTTCTCTTGAGATTCTGCAGCGCAAAATATCCTCATCTCGCATTGAGGAGATAATTTTGTGGTGTATGTCAAGTTGTGGAGGGAATTTTGGATTACTTCTCGTGTTGTGACGGGGACCTCAGGAATTTGCTCGAGTTACTTCTGGAAATTCAGGTCCCCTTTTGTGTTGGAAGGGGAACTTCCGGTTTAGTCTGGAGCCGTTAAATGGGAATAGGGCCTCATCTCGAATTGAGTCCATAAAGTGTGTTCTCCTCTCCTATGGGGAATGATATTATTGAAATTTCTGAGTCGCATAAACGGTATCAAGTACTTTTTGCCTTTCAAGAGGGAATAGTGGTATTTCTCTTGAGATTCTGCAGTGCAGAATTTCCTCTTCTCGCATTGAGGGGATAACTTTGTGGTGTTTCTCTAGTTGCGGCAGGAAGCTTGGGGTACTTCTCGAGTTGCCATGTGGACCTCAAGAACTTGCTTGGGTTTCTTCAGGTAAGGCAGGTCCCCTTTTGTGTTGGAAAGGGCACTTCCTGTTTACTCTCCAGCCATTAAATGGGAATAGGGCTTCATCTCGAATTGAGTCCATAAAGTGTGTTCTCCTCTCCAATGGGGACGGCTGTGTGAGGGTACTTTCTGAGTCGCATAAAGGGTGTCAAGTACCCTTTTTCCTTTCAAGCGGGAATGTGGTATTTCTCTTGAGATTCTGCAGCACAAAATTTCCTCATCTCGCATTGAGGCGATAATTCTGTGGTGTTTGTCGATTTGCGGCGGGATGCTGGGGGTGCTTCTCGAGTTGCAACGGGGACCTCAGGAAGTGGCTCGGGTTGCTTCAGGGAAGTCAGGTCCCCTTTTGTTTTCTAACGGGAACTTCCGGTTTACTTTCAAGCCGTTAATTGGGAATAGGGATTCATCTGGAGTGGAGTCCAAAAGGTGTTTTTTCCTCTCCAATTGGTACGGCTCTGTGAGCGAACTTTCTGGGTCACATAAAGTGTGTCAAGTGACCTTTTGCCTTTCAAGCGGGTATGTGGGACTTCTCTTGAGATTTCGGAGCGCAAAATTTCCTCATCTCGCATTGTGGGGATAATTTTGTTGTGTCTCAAGTTTCGGCTTGGATCTGGGGGTACTTCTCGAGTTGCAGCGTGGACCTCAGGAACTCGTTCGTATTGCTTCAGGGAAGTCAGGTCCACTTTTTTGGAAGTGGAACTTCCAGATTACTCTCGAGCCTTTAAATGGGAATAGGTCATCTTCTAGATTTCAGTCCATGAAGTGTGCTCTCCGCTCCAATAAGTACGGGTGCTAGGAAACTATCTGAATCACATAAAGTGTGTCAAGTGCCCTTTTGCCTTTCAAGCGGGAATGTGGGATTTCTATTTAATTGTGCAGTGCAAAATTTCCTCATCTCACATTGAGCGGATAATTTTTGGTGTTTCCCCTTTTGAGGCGGGAAGCTGGGGGTACTTCTCGAGTTGCGACGGGGACCTCAGGAACTCGCTTGTGTTGCTTCAGGGAAGTTAGACACCATTTTCTACTGGAACGGGAATTTCGGGATTACTCTCCAGCCGTTAAATGGGAATAGGACCTCTTCCCAAGTTGAGTCCATAAATTGTGTTCTCCTCTCCAATGGGGATGGCTGTGTGAGGGAATTTTCTGAGTCGCATAAAGGGTGTCAAATACAGTTTTTCCTTTCCAGCGGAACGTGGGATTTCTCTTGAATTGTGCAGCGGAATATTTTCCTGATCTCGCATTGAGGGGATAATTTTGTGGTGTTTCTAGAGTTGCGGCGGGAACCTGGTTGAACTTCTCAGGTAGCGAAGAGGATCTCAGGAATTCTCTCTGGCTGCTTCAGGGAAGTCAGGAACCCTTTTGTGTTGGAAGGGGAATTTCGGGATTACTGTTGAGCCTTTAAATGGGAATAGGGCCTCTTCTCGAGTTAAGTCCGTAAAGTGTGATCTCCTCGCCAATGGGGACGACTGTTTGAGGGAATTTTTTGAGTCTCACCCGGCTGTGCAAAAGGGAGAAATACCAGCCCCACCCGCGCAGACACGAGTTTTGCCGGCCCAGGTGGCTGAGACGCCAGAGACCGGGCCTTGCCGGCGCAGACGCGAGAGAGGCCTTCCCTCCCGCGCAGACTCGAGAAACCCTGGCCCCGCCCGCTCAGACGCGAGAGACCTCGGCCCCGCCCACTCAGACGCTTGTTGCTGGTGCCGCCCGCGCAGATGCAAGAGAAGCCGGCCCCGCCTGCGCAGATGAGAGAGCCTCTTGCCCCGCCCGCGCAGACGCGAGAGACACCTGCCCCGCCCGCCCAGATGGGAGAGACCCCGGCCCCGCCCACCAGACGCGGGATACGCAGGCCCCGCCCACGGAGACTCCAGAGAAGCCGGCCCTGGCACAACTGAACATCCAGAGATGTGCAGTGGTGAGGAGCTACCCCATGCCTGAGGCCAGGGCAGGGGGCCGAGAGGAGGTACCCCACCTCCAAAAGGCGATGGCTGTGCGGGGGTGGGCCGAGAGGAGGTACTCACGTTCAAGGTCAGGAGGGGCGGCCTTGAGGACATACCCCTCATCCAAGGTAAGGTGCAGCAGCTGTGCTTTCTTGGAGCAGCTGTGAAGAGATATCCCACACCCAAGGTAAGAGAAACTCAAATCAGATGGTAGGTATTGCGAGGGGGCTTCAGATGGCAGACACACAGAAATCATAATCACAGGAATCTACTCCATCTGATCACATAGACCAGAGCCGAATGTGGTCCACTGGAGAAGGGAATGGCAAACCACTTCAGTATATTTGCATTGAGAACCCTATGAACAGTATCAAAGGGCAAAATGACAGGATACTGAATGAGGAATTCCCCAGGTCGGTAGGTGCCCAGTAAGCTACTGGAGATCAGTGGAGAAATAACTCTAGAAGGAATGAAGGGATGGAGCAAAAGCAAAACCAGTACCCAGTTGTGGATGTGGCCGGTGATAGAAGCAAGGTCTGGTGCTGTAAAGAGCAATATTGCATAGGAACCTGGAATGTAAGGTCCAGGAAGCAAGGCAAATTGGAAGTGGTCAAACAGGAGATGGCAAGAGTGAACATAGACATTCTAGGAATCAGTGAATTAAAATGGACTGGAATGTGTGAATTTAACTCAGATGACCATTATATATATACTACTGTGGGCAGAAATCCCTTAGAAGAAATGGTGTAGCCATCATGGTCAACAAGAGACTCCGAAATGCAGTACTTGGATGCAATCTTAAAAACGACAGAATGATTTCTGTTCGTTTCCAAGGCAAACCATTCAACATTACAGTAATCCAGGCCTATGCCCCAACCACTAACGCTGAAGAAGCTGAAGTTGAACGGTTCTATGAAGACCTACAAGACCTTTTAGAACTAACACCCAAAAAAGATGTCCTTTTCATTCTAGGGGACTGGAATGCAAAAGGAGGAAGTCAAGAAACACCTGGAGTAACAGGCAAATTTGGCCTTGGAGCACGGAATGAAGCAGGGCCAAGTCTAATAGAGTTTTGTCAAGAGAACGCACTGGTCATAGCAAACTCCCTCTTCCAACAACACAAGAGAAGACTCTACACATGGACATCACCAGATGGTCAACACCGAAATCAGATTGATTATATTCTTTGCAGCCAAAGATGGAGAAGCTGTATACAGTTAGCAAAAAAAAGACCAGGAGCTGACTGTGGCTCAGATCATGAACTCCGTATTGCCAAATTCAGACTTAAATTGAAGAAAGTAGGGAAAACCTCTAGAGCATTCAGATATGACCTCAATCAAATCCCTTATGATTATACAGTAGAAGTGAGAAATAGATTTAAGGGACTAGATCTGATAGATAGAGTGCCTGATGAACTCTGGATGGAGGTTCGTGACATTGTACAGGAGACAGGGACCAAGAGCATCCCCATGGAAAAGAAATGCAAAAAAAAGCAAAATGGCTGTCTGAGGTGGCCTTACAAATAGCTGTGAAAAGAAGAGAAGCGAAAAGCAAAGGAGAAAGGGAAAGATATCAGCATTAGAATGCAGAGTTCCAAAGAATAGCAAGGAGAGATAAGAAAGCCTTCCTCAGTGATCAATGCAAAGAAATAGAGGAAAACAACAGAATAGGAAAAACAAGAGATCTCTTCAAGAACATTAGAGATTCCAAGGGAACATTTCATGCAAAGATGGGCTCGATAAAGGACAGAAATGGTATGGACCTAACGGAAGCAGAAGATATTAAGAAGAGGTGCCAAGAATACACAGAAGAACTGTACAAAAAAATCTTCACGACCAGGATAGTCACGAAAATGTGATCACTGGCCTAGATCCAGACATCTTGGAATGTGAATTCAAGTGTGCCTTAGAAAGCAACACTACGAAGAAAGCTAGAGGAAGTGATGTAATTCCAGTTGAGCTATTTCAAATCTTGAAAGATGATGCTGTGAAAGTGCTGCACTCAATATGCCAACAAATTTGGAAAACTCAGCAGTGGCCACAGGACTGGAAAAGATCAGTCTTCATTCTAATCCCAAAGAAAGGCAATGCCAAAGAATGCTCAAGCTACCGCACAATTGCACTCATCTCACACGCTAGTACAGTCATGCTCAAAATTCTCCAAGCCAGGCTTCAGCAATATGTGATCCGTGAACTCCCAGATGTTCAAGCAGGTTTTAGAAAAGGCAGAGGCACCAGAGATCAAATTGCCAACATCCGCTGGATCATGGAGAAAGCGAGAGAGTTCCAGAAAAACATCTATTTCTGCTTCATTGACTATGCCAAAGCCTTTGACTGTGTGAATCACAATAAACTGTGGAAGATTCTGAAAGAGATGGGAATACGAGACCACCTGACCTGCCTCTTTAGAAACCTGTATGCAGGTCAGGAAGCAGCAGTCAGAACTGTGCATGGAACAACAGACTGGTTCCAAATAGGAAAAAGAGTACGTCGAGGCTGTATATTGTAATCTTGCTTATTTAACTTATATGCAGAGTGCATCATGAGAAATGCTGGGCTGGAAGAAGAACAACTGGAATCACGATTGCTGGGAGAAATATCAACAACCTCAGATATGCAGATGACACCACCTTTAGGGCAGAAAGTGAGGAGGAACTCAAAAGCCTCTTGATGAAAGTGAAAGAGGAGAATGAAAAGGTTGGCTTGAAGCTCAACATTCAGAAAACAAAGGTGATGGAATCTGGTCCCAACACTTCACGGGAAATAGATGGAAAAACAGTGGAAACAGTGTCACACTTTATTTTTGGGGGCTCCAAAATCACTGCAGATGCTGATTGAAGCCATGAAATTAAAAGGCGCTTACTCCTTGGAAGGAAAGTTATGATCAACCTTGATAGTATATTAAAAAGCAGAGACATCACTTTGCCAAAAAAGCTCCATCTAGTCAAAGCTATGGTTTTTCCCGTGGTCATGTATGGATGTGAGAGTTGGACTGTGAAGAAAGCTGATCGCCGAAGAACAGATGCTTTTGAACTGTGGTATTGGAGAAGACTCTTGAGAGTCCCTTGGACTGCAAGAAGATCCAACCAGTTCATTCTAAGGGAGATCAATCGTCGGTGTTCATTGGAAGGACTGATGCTAAAGCTGAAACTGCAATACTTCGGCCACCTCATGCGATGAGTTGACTCACTGTAAAAGATTCTGATGCTAGGAGAGGTTGGGGGCTGGAGGAGAAGGGGACGACAGAGAATGAGATGGCTGGATAGCATCACCGACTCTGTGGCCATGAGCTTGAGTGTACTCCGGGAGTTGGTGTAGGACAGGGAGGCCTAGCGTACAGTGATTCATGGGATCGGGGAGAGTCGGACACGACTGAGCGACTGAACTGAACTGAACAGAATAAAGTGTGTCAAATATCCTTTTCCGTTTCAGGCGGGAATGTGGGATTTCTCTTGAAATTTTGCAGCACAAAATTTCTTCATCTCGCATTGAGGGGATAATTTTGTGGTGCTTTCGAATTGCGGCGGGAACCTGGGGGTATTCCTCGAGGTGCGAAGGGGACCTCAGGAACTCACTCGAGTTACTTCAGGGAAGTCAGGTCCCCGTTTGTGCTGGAAGGGGAACTTCCGGATTACTCTCGAGCCGTTAAATGGGAATATTGCCTCTTCTCGATTTGAGTCGGTAAAGTGTGTTCTCCTCTCCACTGAGGACGGATGTTAGGGACCATTCAGAGTCGCCTAAAGGGAGTCAAGTACCCTTTTGCCTTTCAAGCGGGAATGTGGGATTTCTCTTGAGATTCTGCAGTGCAAAATTTCCTCATCTCGCATGGAAGGAATAATTATGTGCTTTTACACGAATTAGGTTGGGAAGCTGGGGGTGATTCTCCAGTTGCGACGAGGACCTCTGGAACACATTCGGATTACTTCAGGGAAGTGAGGTCCCCTTTTGTGCTGGAAGGAGAACTTCCGGATTGTTCTGGAGCCCTTTAATGATAATAGGGCCTCCTCTCGATTTGAGTCCATAAATTGTGTTCTCCTCTCCAATGGGGACGGATGTTAGGGAAATTTCTGAGTGGCATAAAGTGTGTCAAGTACCCTTTTGCCTTTCAAGCGGGAATGTGGGATTTCTCTTGAAATTCTGCAGCGCAAAATTACCTCATCTCGCATTGAGGGGATAATTTTGTGGTATTTCTCCAGTTGCAGAGGGAAGCAGGGGATACTTCTTGAGTTGCAACTGGGACCTCAGGAACTCGCTCGGGTTGCTTCAGCGAAGCCAAGTCCCCTTTTGTGTTGGAAGGGGAACTTCCAGATTACTCTCAAGCCATTAAATGGGAACATTGTCTCTTCTCGATTTGAATCCGGAGAGTGTGTTCTCCTCTGCACTGAGGACGGATGTAGGGACCATTCTGAGTCGCCTAAAGGGAGTCAAGTACACTGTTGCCTTTTAAGCGGGAATGTGGGATTTCTCTTGAGATTCTGCAGCGCAAAATTTCCTCATCTCGCATGGAGGGGATAATTTATTGGTGTTTCACGAATTGGGTTGGGAAGCCTGGGGTACTTCTGCAGTTCGGACGAGTACCTCTGGAACACACTCGAGTTACTTCAGGGAAGTCTGGTCCCATTTTGTGCTGGAAGGGGAACTTCTGTATTACTCTCGAACCCTTTAATGTGAATAGGGCCTCTACTCGAATAGAGTCCTTAAAGTGTGTTCTCCTCCCAATGGGGACGGTTGTGTGAGGGAAGTTTTTGAGTCGAATAAAGGATGTGAAGTACCTTTTTGCCTTTCATGAGGGAATGTGTTATTTCTCTTGAGATTCTGCATCGCAAAATTTCCTGCTCTCGCATAGAGGGGATAATTTTGGGGTGTTTGACGAGTTGAGGCGGGAAGCTGGGGGTGCTTCTCGAGTTGCGACGTGGACTTCAGGAACTCGCTGGGATTGCTTCAGGGAAGTCAGGTCCCCTTTGGTGTTGGAAGGGGAACTTCTGGTTTCCTCTCGAGCCCTTAAATGTGAACAGGGGCTCATCTCGAATTGAGTCCGCAATGTGTGTACTCCTCTCCAAAGAGGACAGCTCTGTGAGGGAACTTTGTGTGTCGAATAAAGGGTGTCAAGTACCTTTTTGCCTTTCCAGAGGGAATGTGGTATTTCTCTTGAGATTCTGCATCGCAATATTTCCTCATCTCACATTCAGGGGATAATTTTGGGGTGTTTCTCGAGTTGCGGCTGAAAGCTGGGGGTTTTTCTCGAGTTGCGATGGGGACCTCAGGTACTCGCTCATGTTGCTTCAGGGATGTCAGGTCCCCTTTTGTGTTGGAATGGGAACTACCGGATTCCTCTCGAGCCCTTCAATGTGAACAGGGGCTCATCTCGAATTGAGTCCATAAAGTGTGTTCTCCTCTCCAATGGGGACGGCTGTGTGAGGGAACTTTCTGTGTTGAATAAAGGGTGTCAAGTACCTTTTTGCCTTTCAAGAGGGAATGTGGTATATCTCTTGAGATTCTGCATCGCAAAATTTCCTCATCTCGCATTGAGGGGATAATTTTGTGGTGTTTCTCGAGTTGCAGTGGAAAGCTGGGGGTTCTTCTCGAGTTACGACTGGGACCTCAGGAATTCACTCGAGTTACTTAAGGGATGTCAGGTCCGCTTTTGTGCTGGAAGGCAATTTCCGGGTTACTCTGGAGCCATTAAGTGGCAATATTTCCTCTTCTCGATTTGAGTCCATAAAGTGTGTTCTCCTCTCCACTGAGGACAGATATTAGGGAACATTCTTATTCGCATAAAGGTAGTCAAGTAACCTTTTGCCTTTCAAGTGGGAATGTGGGATTTATCTTGAGATCTGCAGGGCAAAATTTCCTCATCTCTCATTGAGGGGATAATTTTGTGGTGTTTCTCGAATTTTGGCGGGAAGCTGGGGGTACTCCTCCAGTTGCGGCGGGGTCCTCAGGACCTCGCTCGTGTTGCTTCAGGGAAGTCAAGTCCCCTTTTGTGTTGAAAGGGGAACTTCCGGATTACTCTGGAGCCATTAAATAGGAATATTGCCTCTTCTCGACTTGAGTCCATAAAGTGTGTTCTCCTCTCCAATGAGGACGGTTTTAGGGGCCATTCTGAGTCGCAAAAAGGGAGTCAAGTACCCTTGTGCCTTTCAAACGGGAATGTGGGAATTCTCTTGAGATTCTGCAGCAAAAATTTACCTCATTTCGCATTGAGAGCATAATTCTGTGGTGTTTCTCGAGTTGCTGCGGGAAGCAGGGTTTACTTCTGGAGTTTCGACGGGGAACTCACGACTCGCTCAGGTTTCTTGAGGGAAGTCAAGTCCCCTTTTGTGTTGGAAGGGGAACTTCCGCATTACTCTGGAGCTGTTAAATGGGAATATTGCCTCTTCTCGATTTGAGTCCATAAAGTGTGTTCTCCTCTCCACTGAGGAGGTATGTTAGGGACCAGTCGGAGTCGCCTCAAGGGAGCCAAGAACACTTTTTCCTTTCAAGTGGAAATGTGGGATTTCTCTTGAAATTCTGCAGCGCAAAATTTCCTCATCTCGCATTGAGGGGATAATTTTGTGGTGTTTCTTGAATTGCAGCGCGAAGCTGGGGGTACATCTCGAGGTGCCACAGGGACTTCAGGAACTCACTGGAGTTTCTTCAGGGAAGTCAGTTCCCCTTTTGTGCTGGAAGGGGAATTTCCGGGTTACTCTTGAGCCGTTAAATGGGAATATTGCCTCTGCTCGATTTGACTCCATGAAATGTGTTTTCCTCTCCACTGAGGATGGATGTTAGGGAACATTCTGAGTCGCATAAAGGGAGTCAAGTACCCTTTTGCCTTTCAAGCGGGAATGTGGGATATCTCTTGATATTCTGCAGCGCAAAATTTCCTCCACGATTTGAGGGGATAATTTTGTGATGTTTCTCGAATTTGACGGGTAGCTGGGGGTACTTCTGAAGTTGCCACGGGAACCACAAGGACTCACTCAAATTACTTCAGGGAAGTCAGGTCCCCTTTTGTGCTGGAAGGGGAAATTCCGGTTTACTCTCGAGCTCTTTAATGGGAATAGGGCCTCTTCTCGAGTTGAGTCCATAAAGTGTGTTCTCCTCTGGAATGGGGACGGATGTTAGGGAACTTTTTGAGTGGCATAAAGTGTGTCAAGTACGCTTTTGCCTTTCAAGCGCGAATGTGGGATTTCTCTTGAGATTCTGCAGCACAAAATTTCCTCATCTCGCATTGAGGCGATAATTTTGTGGTGTTTCTGGAGTTGTGGCGGGAACCAGGGGCTACTTCTCTAGTTGCGATGGGGACCTCAGGAACTCGCTCGGGTTGCTTCAGGGAAGTCAAGTCCCCTTTTGTGTTGGAAGGAGAAGTTCCGGATTACTTTCCAGCTGTTAAATGGAAATAATGCCTCTTCTCGATTTGAGTCCATAAAGTGTGTTTTCCTCTCCAATGGGGACGGATGTTAGGGAACATTCTGAGTCGCCTAAAGGCAGTCAAGTACCCTTTTGCCTTTCAAGCGGGAATGTGGGATTTCTCTTAAGATTCTGCAGCGCAAAATTTCCTCATCTCGCATTGACAGGATAATTTTCTGGTGTTTATCGAATTGTGGCAGGAAGAACGGGGTACTTCTAGAGTTGCGGCCGGGACCTCAGGAACTCATTCGGGTTACTTCAGGGAAGTCAGGTCCCGTTTTGTGCTGGAAGGGGAACTTCCGAATTACCCTCGAGCCCTTTAATGGGAATAGGGGCTCTTCTTGAGTTGAGTCCATAAAGAGTGTATGCCTCTCTAATGGGGACGGATGTTAGGGAACTTTCTGAGGGGCATAAAGTGTGTCAAGTTCCCTTTTGCCTTTCAAGCGGGAATGTGGGATTTCTCTTGAGATTCTTCAGCGTAAAATTTCCTCATCTCGCACTGAGGGGATAATTTTGTGGTGTTTCTCGAATTTTGGCGGGAAGCTGGGGTACTCCTCCAGTTGCGGCGGGGTCCTCAGGACCTCGCTCGCGTTGCTTCAGGGAAGTCCAGTACCCTTTTGTGTTGAAAGGGGAACTTCCGGATTACTCTGGAGCCATTAAATAGGAATATTGCCTCTTCTCGACTTGAGTCCATAAAGTGTGTTCTCCTCTCCAATGAGGACGGTTTTAGGGGCCATTCTGAGTCGCCTAAAGGGAGTCAAGTACCCTTGTGCCTTTCAAACGGGAATGTGGGATTTCTCTTGAGATTCTGCAGCAAAAATTTACCTCATTTCGCATTGAGAGCATAATTCTGTGGTGTTTCTCGAGTTGCTGCGGGAAGCAGGGTTTACTTCTGGAGTTTCGACGGGGAACTCAGGACTCGCTCGGGTTTCTTCAGGGAAGTCAAGTCCCCTTTTGTGTTGGAAGGGGAACTTCCGCATTACTCTCCAGCTGTTAAATGGGACTATTGCCTCTTCTCGATTTGAGTCCATAAAGTATGTTCTCCTCTCCACTGAGGAGGGATATTAGGGACCATTCGGAGTCGCCTCAAGGGAGCCAAGTACACTTTTGCCTTTCAAGTGGGAATGTGGGTTTTCTCTTGAAATTCTACACTGCAAAATTTCCTCATCTCGCATTGAGGGGATAATTTTGTGGTGTTTCTCGAGTTGCGGCGGGAAGCTGGGGGTACTTCTCGTGTTGCAGCGGGGACCTCAGGAACTCGCTCGCGTTGCTTCAGGGAATTCAAGTCCACCTTTGTGATGGAAGGGGAACGTCCGGATTACTCTCGAGCTGTTAAATGGGAAAAATGCCTCTTCTGGATTTGAGTCCATAACGTGTGTTTTCCTCTCCACTGAGGAAGGATGTTAGGGAACATTCTGAGTCGCATAAACGGAGCCCGTACCCTTTTGCCTTTCAAGCAGGAATGTGGGATTTCTCTTGAGATTCTGCTGCGAAAATTTCCTCGTCTCGCATTGAGGGGAATATTTTGTGGTGTTTCTCGAATTGCGGCGGGACGCTGGCGGTACTTCTTGAGTTTAAATGGGGACCTCAGGAACTCACTCGAGTTACTTCAGGGAAGTCTGGTCCCCTTTTTTGCTGGAAGGGGAACTTCCGGATTAGTCTCCAGCCCTTTAACGGGAATAGGGCCTCTTCTGGAGTTGAGTCCATAAACTTTGTATGCCTCTCCAATGGGGACGGATGTTAGGGAACTCTCTGAGGGGCATTAAGTGTGTCAAGTTCCCTTTTGCCTTTCAATTGGGAATGTGGGATTTCTCTTGAGATTCTGCAGCGCAAAATTTCCTCATCTCGCATTGAAGGGATAATTTTGTGGTGTTTCTCTAATTTTGGCCGGAAGCTGGGGGTACTCCTCCAGTTGCGGCGAGGTACTCAGGAACTTGCTCGGGTTGCTTCAGGGAAGTCCAGTCCCCTTTTGTGTTGAAAGGGGAACTTCCGGATTTCTCTGGAGCCATTAAATAGGAATATTGCCTCTTCTCGACTTGAGTCCATAAAGTGTGTTCTCCTCTCCAATGAGGACGGTTTTAGGGGCCATTTTGAGTCGCCTAAAGGGAGTCAAGTACTCTTGTGCCTTTCAAACGGGAATGTGGGATTTCTCTTGAGATTCTGCAGCAAAAATTTACCTCATCTCGCATTGAGAGCATAATTCTGTGGTGTTTCTCGAGTTGCTGCGGGAAGCAGGGTTTACTTCTGGAGTTTTGACGGGGAACTCAGGACTCGCTCGGGTTTCTTGAGGGAAGTCAAGTACCCTTTTGTGTTGGAAGGGGAACTTCCGCATTACTCTCGAGCTGTTAAATGGGAATATTGCCTCTTCTCGATTTGAGTCCATAAAGTGTGTTCTCCTCTCCACTGAGGAGGTATGTTAGGAACCATTCGGAGTCGCCTCAAGGGAGCCAAGTACACTTTTGCCTTTCAAGCAGGAATGTGGGATTTCTCTTGAGATTCTCCAGCGCAAAATTTCCTCATCTCGCATTGAGGGGATAATTTTGTGGTGTTTCTGGAGTTGTGGCCGGAATCAGGGGGTACTTCTCGTGTTGCGGCGGGGACCTCAGGAACTCGCTCGGGTTGCTTCAGGGAAGTCAAGTCCCCTTTTGTGTTTGAAGGGGAACCTCCGGATTACTCTCGTGCTGTTAAATGGCAAAAATACATCTTCTCGATTTGAGTCCGTAATGTGTGTTTTCCTCTCCACTGAGGAAGGATGTTAGGGAATATTCTGTGTCGCCTAAAGGGAGTCAAGAACCCTTTTGCCTTTCAAGCGGGATTGTGGGTTTTCTGTTGTGATTCTGCAGCGTAAAATTTCCTCATCTCGCATTGAGGGGATAATATTGTGTTGTTTCTCGAGTTGCGGCGGGAAGCATGGGTTAATTCTCGAGTTGAGCAGGGGAACCTCAGGAACTCGCTCGGGTTGCTTCAGGAATGTCCAGTCCCCTTTTATGTGTGAAGGGGAACTTCCGGATTACTCTCGTGCTGTTAAATGGGAATAATACATCTTCTCGATTTGAGTCCATAAAGTGTGTTTTCCTCTCCACTGAGGAAGGATGTTAGGGAACATTCTGAGTCGCATGAACGGAGTCAGTACCCTTTTGCCTTTCAAGCGGGATTGTGGGATATCTCTTGAGATTCTGCAGCACAATATTTTCTCATCTCGCATTGAGGGGATAATTTTGTGGTGTTTCTCAAATTGCGGCGGGAAGCTGCAGTTACTTCTGGAGTTGCGACGGGGACCTCAGAATCTCACTCGAGTTACAACAGGGAAGTCAGGTCCCCTTTTGTGCTGGGAGGGAAACATACGGATTACTCTCAAGCCCTTGAATGGGAATAGGGCCTCTTCTCGAATTGAGTCCATAAAATCTGTTGTTCTCTCCACTAGGGACGGATTGTAGGGAACTTTCTGAGTGGCATAAAGTGTGTCAAGTACGCTTTTGCCTTTCAATGGTAATGTGGATTTTCTTTTGAGATTCTGCAGCGCAAAATTTCCTCATCCTGCATTGAGTGGATGATTTTGTGGTGTTTCTCCGGTTGTGGTGGGCAGCAGGGGGCACTTTTCTAGCTATGAGGGGACCTCAGGAACTCGCTCGGGTTGCTTCAGGGAAGTCAAGTCACCTTTTTTTTTGGAAGGGGAACTTCCGGATTACTGTCGAGTCGTTAAAAGGGAATATTGCCTCCTCTCCATTTGAGTCCATAAAATATGTTCTCCTCTCCACTGAGGATGGATGTTAGGGAACATTCTGAATCGATAAAAGGGAGTCAAGTACCCTTTTGCCTTTCAAGCGAGAATGTGGGATTTCTCTTCAGATTCTGCAGCGCAAAATTTCCTCATCTCGCATTGAGGGGATAATTTTGTGGTGTTTCTCGAGTTGCGGCGGGAAGCTGGGGTACTTCTCGTGTTGCGGCGGGGACCTCAGGAACTCGCTCGCGTTGCTTCAGGGAAGTCAATCCACCTTTGTGTTGGAAGGGGAACGTCCGGATTACTCTCGAGCTGTTAAATGGGAAAAATGCCTCTTCTGGATTTGAGTCCATAACGTGTGTTCTCCTCTCCACTGAGGATGGATGTTAGGGAACATTCTGAATCGATAAAAGGGAGTCAAGTACCCTTTTGCCTTTCAAGCGAGAATGTGGGATTTCTCTTCAGATTCTGCAGCGCAAAATTTCCTCATCTCGCATTGAGGGGATAATTTTGTGGTGTTTCTTGAGTTGCGGCGGGAAGCTGGGGTACTTCTCGTGTTGCGGCGGGGACCTCAGGAACTCGCTCGCGTTGCTTCAGGGAAGTCAATCCACCTTTGTGTTGGAAGGGGAACGTCCGGATTACTCTCGAGCTGTTAAATGGGAAAAATGCCTCTTCTGGATTTGAGTCCATAACGTGTGTTTTCCTCTCCACTGAGGAAGGATGTTAGGGAACATTCTGAGTCGCATAAACGGAGCCCGTACCCTTTTGCCTTTCAAGCAGGAATGTGGGATTTCTCTTGAGATTCTGCTGCGCAAAATTTCCTCATCTCGCATTGAGGGGAATATTTTGTGGTGTTTCTCGAATTGCGGCGGGACGCTGGCGGTACTTCTTGAGTTTAAATGGGGACCTCAGGAACTCACTCGAGTTACTTCAGGGAAGTCTGGTCCCCTTTTTTGCTGGAAGGGGAACTTCCGGATTAGTCTCCAGCCCTTTAATGGGAATAGGACCTCTTCTGGAGTTGAGTCCATAAACTTTGTATGCCTCTCCAATGGGGACGGATGTTAGGGAACTCTCTGAGGGGCATAATGTGTGTCAAGTTCCCTTTTGCCTTTCAATTGGGAATGTGGGATTTCTCTTGAGATTCTGCAGCGCAAAATTTCCTCATCTCGCATTGAGGGGATAATTTTGTGGTGTTTCTCGAATTTTGGCGGGAAGCTGGGGGTACTCCTCCAGTTGCGGCGAGGTCCTCAGGAACTCGCTCGGGTTGCTTCAGGGAAGTCAAGTCCTCTTTTGTGTTTGAAGGGGAACTTCTTGATAACTGACTATGCTTTAAATGGGAATATTGCCTCTTCTCGATTTTAGTCCATGAAATTTGTATTCCTCTCCACTGAGGACTAATGTTAGGGAACATTCTGAGTCGCATAAACGGAGTCAAGTACCCTTGTGCCTTTCAAGCGGGAATGTGGGATTTCTCTTGAGATTCTGCAGGGAAAATTTTCCTCATCTCGCATTGAGGGGATAATTTGTGGTGTTTCTTGAGTTGCGGCGGGAAGCAGGGGGTAATTCTAGAGTTATGGTGGATACCTCAGGAACTCGCTCTGGCTGCTTCAGGGAAGTCAAGTCCCCTTTTGTGCTGGAAGGGGAACTTCCGGATTACTCTGTAGCCCTTAAAAGGGAATATTGCCTCTTCTCCATTTGAGTAGATAAAATATGTTCTCCTCTCCACTGAGGATGGATGTTATGAAATATTCTGAGTCGTATAAAGGGAGTCAAGTACCCTTTTGCCTTTCAAATGGGAATGTGGGATTTCTCTTGAGATTCTGTAGCGCAAAATTTCCTCATCTCGAATTGACGGGATAATTTTGTGGTGTTTCTCGAATTGCAGCGGGAAGTTGCGGTTACTTCTGGAGTTGCGACTGGGACCTCAGGAACTCACTCGAGTTACTTCCGGGAAGTCCGGTCCCCTTTTCTGCTGGAAGGGGAACTTCCGGATTACTTTGGAGCCCTTTAATCGGAATAGGGCCTCTTCTCGAGTTGAGTCCATAATATCTGTTGTTCTCTCCAATGGGAACAGATGTTATGGAACTTTCTGAGTGGTATTAAGTGTGTCAAGTACCCTTTTGTCTTTCAAGCGGGAATGTGGGATTTCACTTGAGATTCTGCAGCGCAAAATTACCTCATCTCACATTGAGAGCATAATTTTGTGGTGTTTCTCGAGTTGAGGCAGGAAGCATGGTGTACATCTCGAGTTGTGACGGGGAACTCAGTAACTCGCTCGGGTTGCTTCAGGGAAGTCACGTCCCCTTTTGGGTTGGAAGGGGAATTTCCGGTTTACTCTTGAGCCGTTAAATGGGAATATTGCCTCTTCTCGATTTGAGTCCATAAAGTGTGTTCTCCTCTCCACTGAGGACAGATGTTAGGGAACATTCTGAGTTGCCTAAAGGGAATCAAGTACCCTTTTGCTTTTCAAGCGGGAATGTGGGATTTCTCTTGAGATTCTGCAGCGCAAAATTTCCTCCTCTCGCATTGAGGGGATAATTTCGTGTTGTTTCTCGAATTGCAGCGGGACGCTGGGGTTACTTTTTGAGTTTAGATGGGGACTTCAGGAACTCACTCGATTTACTTCAGGGATGTCAGGTCCCCTTTGGTGCTGGAAGGGGAAATTCCGGATTAGTCTCGAGCCCTTTAATGGGAATAGGGCCTCTTCTGGAGTTGAGTCAATAAAGTGTGTTCCTCTCATAATGGGGACAGATATTATGGAAATTTCTGAGTGGCATAAAATTTGTCAAGTACACTTTTGCCTTTCAAGCGGGAATGGGCGGTTTGTCTTGAGACTGCAGTGCAAAATTACCTCATCTCTCATTGAAGGGATAACTTTGCGGTGTTTCTTGAGTTGCGGTGGGAAGCAGGGAGTACATTTCGAGTTGGGACGGGGACCTCAGGAACTTGCTCCGGTTTCTTCAGGGAAATCACATCCCCTTTTTAGATGAAAGGGGAACTTCCACATTACTCTCGAGCTGTTAAATGGGAATATTGCCTCTTCTCGATTTGAGTCCATAAACTGTGTTCCTCTCTCAAACGAGGACGGTTTTAGGGGCCATTCTTAGTCGCCTAAAGAGAGTCAAGTACCCTTTTGCCTTTCAAGCAGGAATGTGGGATTTCTCTTGGGATTCTGCAGGACAAAATTTCCTCATCTCGCATTGAGGGGATAATTTTGTGGTGTTTCTGGAATTGCGGCGGGAACCTGGGTGTACTTCTCCAGTTGCAACGGAACCTCAGGAACTCACTCGAGTTACATCAGGGAATCAGGCCCCTTTTGTGCTGGAAGGAGAACTTCCGGATTACTCTGGAGCACTTTAATGGGAATAGGACCTCTTCTGAAGTTGAGTCCATAAAGTGTGTTATCCTCTCCCCTGAGGACGAATGTTAGTGACCATTCTGAGTTGCCTAAAGTGAATTTAGTACCCTTTTGCCTTTCAAGCGGAAATGTGGGATTTCTCTTGAGATTTTGCAGCGTAAAATTTCCTCATCTCACATTGTGGGGATAATTTTGTGGTGTTTCCCGAGTTGCGATGGGGACCTCAGAAACTTTCTCGAGTTACTTCAGGGAACCAGGTCCCATTTGTGATGGAAGGGGAACTTCCGGATAACTCTGGAGCCCTTTAATGGGAATAGGGCCTCTTCTGGAGTTGAGTCCATAATGTGTGTATTCCTCTCCAATGGGGACGGATGTTAGGGTACTTTCTGAGTGGCATAAAGTGTGTCAAGTTCCCTTTTGCTTTCAAGCTGGAATGTGGGATTTCTCTTGAAATTCTGTAGCGCAAAATTACCTCATCTCGCACTGAGGGGATAATATTGCATCGTTTCTCGAGTTGGAGCATGAAGGAGGGGTTACTTTTGGAGTTGAGACGGGACCCTCTGGAACTGGCTCAGGTTGCTTCAGGGAAGTCAAGTCCTTTTTTGTGTTGGAAGGGGAACTTGCAGGTTACTCTCGAGCTGTTAAATGGGAATAGGGCCTCATCTCGAATTGAGTCTAATAAGTGTGTTCTCCTCTCCAATGGGGAAGAATGTGTGAGGGAACGTTATGAGTGGCATAAAGGGTGTCAAGTACCATTTGCCTTTCAAGAGTGAATGTGGTATATCTCTTGAGATTCTGCAGCGCAAAATTTCCTCATCTCGCATTGAGGGATAATTTTGTGGTGTTTCTCGAATTGCGGCAGGAAGCTGGGGTACTTCTCCAGTTGCGGCGGGAACTCAGGAACTCGTTCGGGTTGCTTCAGGGAAGTCAAGTCCCCTTTTGTGTTGAAAAGGGAACTTCCAGATTACTCTCGAGCCGTTAAATAGGAATATTGCCTCTTCTCGATTTCAGTCCATAAAGTGTGTTCTCCTCTCCACTAAGGACAGATGTTAGGGAACATTCTGAATCGTATAAAGGGAGTCAAGTACCCTTTTGCCTTTCAAGCGGGAATGTGGGATTTCTCTTGAGATTCTGCAGCGCAAAATTTCCTCCTCTCGCATTGAGGGGATAACTTTGTGGTGTTTCTCGAACTGCGGCGGGAATCAGGAGTTACAACTCGAGTTGCGACAGGGACCTAAGGAACTCACTCGAGTTACTTCAGGGAAGTCAGGTCCCATTTTGTGCTGGAAGGGGAATTTCCGGGTTACTCTGCAGCCCTTTAATTGGAATAGGGCTTCTTCTCGAGTTGAGTCCATAAAGTCTGTTGTTCTCTCCAATGGGGACAGATATTAGGGAACTTTCTGAGTGGTATTAAGTGTGTCAAGTACCCTTTTGCCTTTCAAGCGGGAATGTGGGATTTCTCTTGAGATTCTACAGCACAAAATTACCTCATCTCACATTGAGAGCATAATTTTGTGGTGTTTCTCGAGTTGAGGCTGGAAGCAGGGTGTACGTCTCAAGTTGTGACGGGCAACTCGGGAACTCGCTTGGGTTGCTTCAGGGAAGTCAAGTCCCCTTTTTGTTGGAAGGGGAATTTCCGGTTTACTCACGAGCTGTTAAGTGCGAGTATTGCCTCTTCTCGATTTGAGTCCATAAAGTGTGTTATCCTCTCCACTGAGAATGGATGTTAGGGATCATTCTGTGTCGCCTAAAGGGAGTCAAGTACCCTTTGGCCTTTCAAGCGGGAATGTGGGATTTCTCTTGAGATTATGCAGGGAAAATTTCCTCATGTCTCATTGAGGGGATAATTTTGTGGTGTTTCTCCTATTGCGGAGGGAAGCTAGGGGTAATTCTCGAGTTGCAAAGGGGACCTCAGGAAATCACTCGAGTTACTGCAGGGAAGCCAGGTCCCCTTTTGTGCTTAAGGGGAACTTCCGGATTACTCTCAAGCCCTTTAATGGGAATAGGGCCTCTTCTCGATTTGAGTCCATAAAGTGTGTTCTCCTCTCCAACGGGGACGGATATTAGGGAAATTTCTGAGTGGCATTAAGTTTGTCAAGTACACTTTTGCCTTTCAAGCGGGAAAGTGGGATTTCTCTTGAGATTGTGCAGCGCAAAATAATCTCATCTCGCATTGAAGGGATAATTTTGTGGTGTTTCTCGAAATACGGCGGGAAGCTGTGGGTACTTCCCGAGTTGCGGCGGGGACCTCAGGAACTCGCTCGGGTTGCTTCAGGGAAGTCAAGTCCCCTTTTGTGTTGGAAGGGGAACTTCCAGAATACTCTCGAACCATTAAAAGGGAAAATTGCCTCTTCTCCATTTGAGTCCATAAAATATGTTCTTCTCTCCACTGTGGATGGATGTTAGGGAATATTCTGAATCGCATAAAGTCAGTCAAGTACCCTTTTGTCTTTCAAGAGGGAATGTGGGATTTCTCTTGAGATTCTGCAGCGCAAAATTTCCTTATCTCGCATTGAGGGGATAATTTTGTATTGTTTCTCGAGTTGCGGCTGGAAGCTTCGGGTATTTCTCGAGTTGCGACGGAGACCTCAGGAACTCGCGTGGGTTGCTTCAGAGAAGTCAGGTCCCCTTTTGTGTTGAAAGGGGAACTTCCGGTTTACTCTCGAGCCGTTAATTGAGAATAGGGCCTCATCTTGAATTGAGTCCATAAAGTGTGTTCTCCTCTATAATGGGGACGGCTGTGTGAGGGAACTTTCTGAGTCGCATAAAGCGTTTCAAGTACTGTTTTGGCTTTCAAGAGGGAATGTGGTATTTCTCTTGAGAATCTGTAGCACAAAATTTCCTATTCTCGCATTGAGGGGATAATTTTGTGGTGTTTTTCGAGTTGCGGCGGGAAGCTGGGCGTACCTCTCTAGTTGCGATGGGTACCTCAGGAACTCAGTCAGGTTTCCTCAGGTAAGGCAGGTCTCGTTTTTGTTGGAAGGGGAACTTCTGATTTACTCTCGAGCAGTTAATTGGCAATAGTGCCTCATTTCGAATTGAGTACATAAAGTTTGTTCACCTCTCGAATGGGGACTGATGTTAGTGAAATTTCTGAATCGCATAAAGGGTGTCAAGTACCCTTTTCCCTTTCAAGAGTTAATGTGGTATTTCTCTTAAGATTCTGCAGTGCAAAATATCCTCATCTCTCACTGAGGAGATAATTTTGTGGTGTATGTCGATTTGCAGTGGGAATTTGGGATTACTTCTCGTGTTGCGACAGGGACCTCAGGAATTTGCTCGAGTTGTTTCAGGAAAGTCAGGTCCCCTATTGTATTGGAAGGGGAACTTCCAGTTTAGTCTGGAGCCGTTAAATCGGAATAGGGCCTCATCTCGAATTGAGTCCATAAAGTGTGTTCTCCTCTCTTATGGGGACTGATGTTAGTGAAATTTCTGAGTCGCATAAAGTGTGTCAAGTAACCTTTTGCCTTTCAAGCAGGTATCTGGGACTTCTTTTGAGATTTTGGAGCGCAAAATTTCCTCATCTCGGATTGAGGGGATAATTTTGTTGTGTTTCGAGTTTCGGCTTGGTTCTGGGGGTACTTCTCGGGTTGCAACGTGGACCTCAGGAACTCATTCGGGTTGCTTCAGGGAAGTCAGGTCCCCCTTTTTTTGGAAGTGGAACTTCAGGATTACTCTCGAGCCATTAAATGGGTATAGGTAAGGCCTCTTCTAGATTTGAGTCCATAAAGTGTGTTCTCCGCTCCAATAAGGACGGGTGTTAGGAAACTATCTGAATCGCATAAAGTGTGTCTAGTGCGCTTTTGCCTTTCAAGCGGGAATGTGGGATTTCTATTTAATTGTGCAGTGCAAAATTTCCTCATCTCACATTGAGCGGATAATTTTTTGGTGTTTCCCCTTTGAGGCGGGAAGCTGGGGGTACTTCTTGAGTTGCGACAGGGACCTCAGGAACTCTCTTGTGTTGCTTCAGGGAAGTTAGTTACCCTTTTCTGCTGGAACAGGAATTTCGGGATTCCTCTCGAGCCGTTAAATGGGAATAGGGCCTCTTCCCAAGTTGAGTCCATAAATTGTGTTCTCCTCTCCAATGGGGATGGCTGTGTGAGGAAAATTTCTGAGTCGCATAAAGGGTGTCAAATACAGTTTTGCCTTTCCAGCGGAACGTGGGATTTCTCTTGAATTGTGCAGCGGATTATATTCCTGATCTCGCATTGAGGGGATAATTGTGTGGTGTTTCTAGAGTTGCGGTGGGAAGCTGGTTGAACTTCTCAGGTAGCGAAGAGGACCTCAGGAATTCTCTCTGGCTGCTTCAGGGAAGTCAGGAACCCTTTTGTGTTGGAAGGGGAATTTCGGGATTACTGTTGAGCCTTTAAATGGGAATAGGGCCTCTTCTCGAGTTAAGTCCGTAAAGTGTGTTCTCCTCTCCAATGGGGACGACTGTTTGAGGGAATTTTCTGAGTCTCACCCGGCTGTGCAAAAAGGAGAAATACCAGCCCCACCCGCGCAGACACGAGAGATGCCGGCCCAGGCGGCTGAGAAGCCAGAGACCGGGCCTTGCTGGCACAGACGCGAGAGAGGTCTTCCCCGCCCGCGCAGACGAGAGAGACACAGGCCCAGCCCGCGCAGAAGCGAGAGATCCCGGCCCCGCCCGCTCAGATGCTATTGTCGCTGGCGCCTTCGCAGATGCAAGAGAAGCCGGCCCCGCCTGCGCAGATGCGAGAGACCCTTGCCCTGCCCGCCCAGACGCGAGAGACCCCGGCCCCGCCCGCCCAGATGCAAGAGACCCCGGCCCCGCCCACCAGACGCGGGATACGCAGTCCCCGCAAGCGCAGACTCAGAAGCCGGCCCTGGCGCAACCAACCATGCAAAGATGCGCGGCGGTGAGGAGCTACCCCACGCCTGAGGCCAGGGCAGGTGGCCGAGAGGAGGTACCCCACCTCTAATAGGCAGTGGTTGTGCGGGGGTGGGCCGAGAGGAGGTACTCACATTCAAGGTCAGGAGGGGCGGCCTTGAGGACATGCCCCTCATCCAAGGTAAGGTGCAGCAGCTGTGCTTTCTTGGAGCAGCTGTGAAGAGATATCCCACACCCAAGGTAAGAAAAACTCAAATCAGATGGTAGGTATTGCGAGGGGGCATCAGATGGCAGACACATTGAAATCATAATCACAAGAATCTATTCGATCGGATCACATGGACCACAGCCGAATGTGGTCCACTGGAGAAGGGAATGGCAAACCACTTCAGTATACTTGCCTTGAGAACCCCATGAACAGTATCAAAGGGCAAAATGACAGGATACTGAATGAGGAATTCCCCAGGTCTGTAGGTGCCCAGTATGCTACTGGAGATCAGTGGAGAAATAACTCTAGAAGGAATGAAGGGATGGAGCAAAAGCAAAACCAGTACCCAGTTGTGGATGTGACCGGTGATAGAAGCAAGGTCTGGTGCTGTAAAGAGCAATATTGCATACGAACCTGGAATGTAAGCTCCATGATTCAAGGCAAATTGGAAGTGGTCAAACAGGAGATGGCAAGAGTGAACATAGACATCCTAGGAATCAGTGAATTAAAATGGACTGGAATGTGTGAATTTAACTCAGATGACCATTATATATATACTACTGTGAGCAGAAATCCCTTAGAAGAAATAGTGTAGCCATCATTGTCAACAAGAGACTCCGAAATGCAGTACTTGGATGCAATCTTAAAAACGACAGAATGATTTCTGTTCGTTTCCAAGGCAAACCATTCAACATTACAGTAATCCAGGCCTATGCCCCAACCACTAACGCTGAAGAAGCCGAAGTTGAACGGTTCTATGGAGACCTACAAGACCTTTTAGAACTAACACCCAAAAAAGATGTCCTTTTCATTCTAGGGGACTGGAATGCAAAAGGAGGAAGTCAAGAAACACCTGGAGTAACAGGCAAATTTGGCCTTGGAGCACGGAATGAAGCAGGGCCAAGTCTAATAGAGTTTTGTCAAGAGAACGCACTGGTCATAGCAAACTCCCTCTTCCAACAACACAAGAGAAGACTCTACACGTGGACATCACCAGATGGTCAACACCGAAATCAGATTGATTATATTCTTTGCAGCCAAAGATGGAGAAGCTGTATGCAGTTAGCAAAAACAAGACCAGGAGCTGACTGTGGCTCAGATCATGAACTCCTTATTGCCAAATTCAGATTTAAATTGAAGAAAGTAGGGAAAACCCCTAGACCACTCAGATATGACCTCAATCAAACCCCTTATGATTATACAGTGGAAGTGAGAAATAGATTTAAGGCACTAGATCTGATAGATAGAGTGCCTGATGAACTCTGGATGGAGGTTCGTGACATTGTACAGGAGACAGGGACCAAGAGCATCCCCATGGAAAAGAAACCCAAAAAAAGCAAAATGACTGTCTGACGTGGCCTTACAAGTAGCTGTGAAAAGAAGAGAAGCGAAAAGCAAAGGAGAAAGGGAAAGACATAAGCATTAGAATGCAGAGTTCCAAAGAATAGCAAGGAGAGATAAGAAAGCCTTCCTCAGTGATCAATGCAAAGAAATAGAGGAAAACAACAGAATAGGAAAAACAAGAGATCTCTTCAAGAACATTAGAGATTCCAAGGGAACATTTCATGCAAAGATGGGCTCGATAAAGGACAGAAATGGTATGGACCTAACGGAAGCAGAAGATATTAAGAAGAGGTGGCAAGAATACACAGAAGAACTGTACAAAAAAATCTTCACGACCAGGATAGTCACGAAAATGTGATCACTGGCCTAGATCCAGACATCTTGGAATGTGAATTCAAGTGTGCCTTAGAAAGCAACACTACGAACAAAGCTAGTGGAAGTGATGGAATTCCAGTTGAGCTATTTCAAATCTTGAAAGATGATACTGTGAAAGTGCTGCACTCAATATGCCAACAAATTTGGAAAACTCAGCAGTGGCCACAGGACTGGAAAAGGTCAGTCTTCATTCTAATCCCAAAGAAAGGCAATGCCAAAGAATGCTCAAGCTACCGCACAATTGCACTCATCTCACACGCTAGTACAGTCATGCTCAAAATTCTCCAAGCCAGGCTTCAGCAATATGTGATCCGTGAACTCCCAGATGTTCAAGCAGGTTTTAGAAAAGGCAGAGGCACCAGAGATCAAATTGCCAACATCCGCTGGATCATGGAGAAAGCGAGAGAGTTCCAGAAAAACATCTATTTCTGCTTCATTGACTATGCCAAAACCCTTGACTCTGTGGATCACAGTAAACTGTGGAAGATTCTGAAAGAGATGGGAATACGAGACCACCTGACCTGCCTCTTTAGAAACCTGTATGCAGGTCAGGAAGCAACAGTCAGAACTGTGCATGGAACAATAGACTGGTTCCAAATAGGCAAAGGAGTACGTCGCGGCTGTATATTGTAATCTTGCTTATTTAACTTCTATGCAGAGTGAATCGTGAGAAATGCTGGGCTGGAAGAAGAACAACTGGAATCAAGATTGCTGGGAGAAATATCAATAACCTCAGATATGCAGATGACACCACCTTTAGGGCAGAAAGTGAGGAGGAACTCAAAAGCCTCTTGATGAAAGTGAAAGAGGAGAGTGAAAAGGTTGGCTTGAAACTCAACATTCAGAAAACAAAGGTCATGGAATCTGGTCCCAACACCCTTTTGCCATTCAAAAGGGAATGTGGTATTTCCCTTGATAATCTGCAGTGCAAAATTTCCTCATCTCGCATTGAGGGTATAATTTTGTGGTGTATATTGAGTTGAGGCAGTAAGATGAGGGTACTCCTCGAGTTGCCACATGAACCTTAGGAACTCGATCAGCTGGTTTCAGGGAAGTCAGGTCCCCTATTGTGTTGAAAGGGGATATTCCGGTTTAATCTCAAGCCATTAAATGGGAATAAGGCCTCATCTCGAATTGAGTCCATAAAGTGTGTTGTCCTGTCCAATGGGGACAGCTGAGTGAGGGAACTTTCTGAGTCGAATAAAGGGTGTCAAGATCCCTTTTGCCTTTCAACAGGGAATGTGGTATTTCTCTTGAGGTTCTGCATCGCAAAATTTCCTCCTCTCGCATTGAGGGGATAATTTTGTGGTTTTTCCCGAGTTGCGACAGGAAGTTGGGGGTACAACTCGACTTGCAACGGGGACCTCAGGAACTCGCTCGGATTGCTTTAGGGAAGTCAGGTCCCCTTTGGTTTGGGAAGCGCAACTTCCGGTTTCCTCTCGAGCCCTTCACTATGAACAGGGGCTCATCTCGAATTGAGTCCATAAAGTGTGTTCTCCTCTCCAAGTCGACAGCTGTGTGAGGGAACTTTCTGAGTCGAATAAAGGGTGCGAAGTACTTTTTGCCTTTCAAGAGGGAATGTGGTATTTCTTTTGAGCTTCTGCATAGAATAATTTCCTCCTCTCGCATTGAGGGATAATTTTGTGGTGTTTCTCGTGTTGCGGCGGGAAGATGGGTATACTTGTCGAGTTGCGACCGGAACGTCAGGAACTCGCTCGGGTTCCTTCAGGGATGTCAGGTCCCCTTTGGTGTTGGAAGGGGAAATTGCGCTTTGCTCTCGAGCCCTTAAATGTGAACAGGGTCTCATCTCGAATTGAGTCCATAAACTGTGTTCTCCTCTCCAAGTGGACTGCTGTGTGAGGGAAATTTCTGAGTCGAATAATGGGTGTCAAGTAACGTTTTGCCTTTCAAGCGGGAATGTGGTATTTCTCTTGAGCTTCTGCATCGAAAAATTTCCTCATCTCGCATTGAGGGGATAATTTTGGGGTGTTTCTCGAGTTGCGGCGGGAAGCTGGGGGTACTTATAGAGTTGAGACGGGGACCTCAGGAACTTGCTCGGGTTGCTTCAGGGAAGTCAGGTCCCCTTTGCTTTTGGAAGGGGAACTTCCACTTTGCTCTCCAGCCCTTAAATGTGAACAGGGGCTCATCTCGAATTGAGTCCATAAGGTGTGTTCTCCTCTCCAATGGGTAGGGCTGTGTGAGGAATTTTCTGAGACGAATAAAGGGTGTCAAGTACCTTTTTGCCATTCAAGAGGGAATGTGGAATTTCTCTTGAGATTCTACATCGAAATATTTCCTCCTCTCGCATTGAGGGGATAATTTTGTGGTGTTTCACGAGTTGCAGCGGGAAGCTGGGGGTACTTCTCGAGTTGCGACGGGGACCTCAGGAACTCGCTCGGGTGGCTTCAAGGTAGTCAGATCCCATTCGGTGTTGGAAGAGGAACTTCCGCTTTGCTCTCCAGCCCTTACATGTGAACAGGGGCTCATCTCGAATTGAGTCCATAAAGTGTGTTCTCCTCTCCAAGTGGACGGCTGTGTGAGGGAACTTTCTGAGTCGAATAAAGGGTGTCAAGTACCATTTTGCCTTTCAAGAGGGAATGTTGTATTTCTCTTGAGATGCTGCATCTCAAAATTTCCTCATCTCACATTGACGGGATAATTTTGGTGTGATTCTTGAGTTGCGGAAGGAAGCTGGGTGTGCTTCTCGAGTTGCGACGGGAATCTCAGGAACTCGCTGGGGTTACTTCAGAGTAGTCATGTCCCCTTTGTGTTGGAAGGTGAACTTCCGGTTTCCTCTGAGCCGTTAAATGTGCACCGGGACTCATCTCGAATTGAGTCCATAAAGTGTGTTCTCCTCTCCAAAGGGGACGGCTGTGTGAGGGAACTTTCTAAGTCGAATAAACGGTGTCAAGTACCTTTTTGCCTTTCAAGAGGGAATGTGGTATTTCTCTTGAGATGCTGCATCGCAAAATTTCCTCATCTCTCATGGAGGGGATAATTTTGGGGTGTTTCTCCAATTGCGGCGGGAAGCTGGGGGTGCTTCTCGAGTTGCGAAGGGGACCTTAGGAACTCGCTGGGATGCTTCAGTGAAGTCAGGTCCCCTTTGGTGTTGTAAGGGGAACTTTCGGTTTCCTCTCGAGCCCTTAAATGTGCACAGGGGCTCATCTCGAATTGAGTCCATAAAGTGTGTTCTCCTCTAAAAGGTGACGGCTGTGTGACAGAACTTTCTGAGTCGAATAAAGGGTGTCAAGTAACTTTTTGCCTTTCAAGAGGGAATGTGGTATTTCTCTTGAGATGCTGCATAGCAAAATTTCCTCATCTCGCATTGAGGGAATAATTTTGGGGTGTTTCTCGAATTGCGGCGGGAAGCTGGGGGTGCTTCTCGAGTTACGACGGGGACCTCAGGAACTCACTGGGGTTGCTTTAGGGAAGTCAGGCCCCTTTGCTGTTGGAAGGGGAACTTCCGGGTTCATCTCGAGCCCTTAAATGTGCACAGGGGCTCATCTCGAATTGAGTCCATAAAGTGTGTTCTCTCCAATGGGGACGGCTGTGTGAGGGAACTTTCTGAGTCGTATAAAGGGTGTCAAGTACCGTTTTGCCTTTCAAGATGGAATGTGGTATTTCTCTTGAGATGCTGCATCGCAAAATTTCCACATCTCGCATGGAGGGGATAATTTTGTGGTGTTTCTCGAGTTGCGGCGGGAAGCTGCGGGTGCTTCAAGAGTTGCGACGGGGACTTCAGGAACTCGCTGGGTTTGCTTCAGGGAAGTCAGGTCCCCTTTGCTGCTGTAAGGGGAACTTCCGGTTTCCTCTCGTGCACTTAAGTGTGCACAGGGGCTCGTATCGAATTGAGTCCATAAAGTGTGTTCTCTCCAAAGGGGACGGCTGTGTGAGGGAACTTTCTGAGTCGAATCAAGTGTGTCAAGTACCTTTTTGCCTTTCAAGAGGGAATGTGGGGTTTCTCTTGAGATTCTGCATAGCAAAATTTCCTCATCTCGCATTGAGGGGATAATTTTATGGTGTTGGTCATGTTGCGGGCGGAAGCAGTGATTACTTCTCGAGTTGCGACAGGGACCTCAGGAACTCACTCATTTGCTTTAGTGAAATCAAGTCCCCTTTGGTTTTGGAAGGGGAACTTTCGGATTACTCTCGAGCCGTTAAATGGGAATATTAGCTCTTCTCGATTTCAGTCCATAAAGTGTGTTCTCCTCTCCCCTGAGGACGGATGTTAGGGACCATTCTGAGTCGCCTAAACGGTGTCAAATACCCTTTTACCTTTCAAGCGGGAATGTGGGATTTCTCTTGAGATTCTGCAGCTCAAAATTTCCTCATCTCACATTGTGGGGATAATTATGTGGTGTTTCTCGATTTGCGATGGGGACCTCCGAAACTTACTCGAGTTACTTCAAACAATCGGGTCCCATTTGTGCTGGAAATGGAACTTCCGGATTACTCTCGAGCCCTTTAATGGGAATAGCGCCTCTTTGGTAGTTTAGTCCATAAAGTGTGTTATTCTCTCCAATGGGGACGGATATTTTTGAACTTTCTGAGTGCCATAAATTGTGTCAAGTACCCTTTTGCCTTTCAAGCGGGAATGTGGGATATCTCTTGAGATTCCGCAGCGCAAAATTTCCTCATCTCGCATTGAGGGGATAATTTTGTGGTGTTTCTCCAGTTGTGGTGGGAAGCAGGGGGCACTTCTCTAGCTATGGCGGGGACCTCAGGAACTCGCTCGGGTTGCTTCAGGGAAGTCAAGTCGCCTTTTGTTTTGGAAGGGGAACTTCCGGATTACTGTCGAGATGTTAAAAGGGAATATTGCCTCCTCTCCATTTGAGTCCATAATATATGTTCTCCTCTCCACTGAGGATGGATGTTAGGGAAAATTCTGAGTCGCCTAAAGGGAGTCAAGTACTCTTTTGACTTTCAAGCGGGAATGTGGGATTTCCCTTGAGATTCTGCAGCGCAAAATTTCCTCATCTCCCATTGAGGGGATAATTTTCTGGTGTTTCTCGAGTTGCGGGGGGAAGCTGGGGGTACTTCTCGAGGTGCGTCGGGGACCTCAGGAACTTGCTTGGGTTGCTTCAGGGAAGTCAAGTCCTTTTTTGTGTTGGAAGGGGAACTTCCGGATTCCTCTCGAGCTGTTAAATGGGAAAAATGCCTCTTCTCGATTTGAGTCCATAAAGTGTGTTTTCCTCTCCACTGAGGAAGGATGTTAGGGAACATTCTGAGTCGCATAAACGGAGTCAGTACCCTTTTGCCTTTCAAGCCGGAATGTAGGATTTCTCTTGAGATTCTGCAGCGCAGAAAACCTCATCTCTCATTGAGGGGAATATTTTGTGGTGTTTCTCGAATTGCGGCGGGACGCTGGGGGTACTTCTTGAGTTTAGATGGGGACCTCAGGAACTCACTCGAATTTCTTCAGGGAAGTCAGGTCCCCTTTTGTGCTGGAAGGGGAACTTCCGGATTAGTCTCGAGCCCTTTAATGGGAATAGGGCCTCTTCTGGAGTTGAGTCCATAAAGTATGTATACCTCTCCAATGGGACGGATGTTAGGGAACATTCTGAGTGGCATAAAGTGTGTCAAGTTCCCTTTTGCTTTCAAGCGGGAAGGCGGGATTTCTCTTGAGATTCTACAGCAGAAAATTACCTCATCTCGCACTTGTGACGTTTCTCGAGTTGGGGCGGGAAGCACGGGGTACTGCTGGAGTTGAGACCGGACCCTCAGGAACTTGCTCAGGTTGTTTCAGGGAAGTCAAGTACTTTTTTGTGTTTGAAGCGGAACTTCTTGATTACTCTCGAGCCTTGAAATGGGAATATAGCCTCTTTTCGATTTGAGTCCATGAACTGTGTTTTCCTCTCCACTGAGGACGGATGTTAGGGAACATTCTGAGTCGCCTAAAGGGAGTCAGGTACCATTATGCCTTTCAAGCGGGAATGTGGGATATCCCTTGAGACTCTGCAGCGCAAAATTTCCTCATTGAGGGGATAATTTTGTTGTGCTTCTCGAGGTGCGAAGGGGACCTAAGGAACTTTCTCGAGTTACTTCAGGGAATCAGGCCCTTTCTTTCCTGGAAGGAGAACTTCCGGATTACTCTTGAGCCCTTTAATGGGAATAGGGCCTCTTCTGGAGTTGAGTCCATAAAGTGTGTTATCCTCTCCACTGAGGACGAATGTTAGGGACCATTCTGAGTCGGCTAAAGGGAGTCAAGTACCTTTTCGCCTTTCAAGCGGATATTTGGGATTTCACTTGAGATTCTGCAGCACAAATTTTCCTCATCTCACATTGTGGGGAAAATTTTGTGGTGTTTCTCCAGTTGCGATGGGGACCTCAGAAACTTACTCGAGTTACTTCAGGGAATCAGGTACCATTTGTGCTGGAAGGGAAACTTCCGGAATACTTTTGATCCCTTTAATGGGAATAGGGTCTCTTCTCCAGTTGAGTCCCTAAAGTGTGTTATCTTCTGCAATGGGACGGATATTATTGAACTTTCTGAGTGGCATAAAGTGTGTCAAGTACGCTTTTGCCTTTCAAGCGGGAATGTGGGATTTCTCTTGAGATTCTGCAGCGCAAAAAACCTCATCTCTCATTGAGGGGATAATTTTGTGGTGTTTCTCGAATTGCGGCGGGAAGCTGGGGGTACTTCTCGAGTTGCGGCGGGGACCTCAGGAACTCGCTCGGGTTGCTTCAGGTAAGTCAAGTCCACTATTGTGTCGGAAGGGGAACTTCCGGAATACTCTCGAGCCATTAAAAGGGAATATTGCCTCTTCTCCATTTGAGTCCATAAAATATGTTTCCCTCTCCACTGAGGATGGATGTTAGGGAATATTCTGAATCGCATAAAGGGAGTCAAGTACCCTTTTGCCTTTCAAGCGGGAATGTGGGATTTCTCTTGTGATTCTGCAGCGCAAATTTTCCTCATCTCGCATTGAGGGGATAATTTTGTGGTGTTTCTCGAATTGAGACGGGAAGATGGGGGTACTTCTGGAGTTGCGACGGGGACCTCAGGAACTCACTCCAGTTACTTCACGGAAGTCAGGACCCCTTTTGTTCTTCAAGGGGAGCTTCCGGATTACTCTGGAGCCCTTTAAATGGAATAGGGCCTCTTCTGGAGTTGAGTCCACAAAGTGTTTTCTCCTGTCCAATGGGGAAGGATGTTAGGGAACTTTCTGAGTGACATAAAGGGAGTCAAGTAAGCTTTTGCCTTTCAATTGGGAATGTGGGATTTCTCTTCAGATTCTGCAGCGCAAAGTTTCCACCTCTCGCATTGAGGGGATAATTTTGTGGTGTTTCCCGAATTTCGGCGGGAAGCTGGGGGTACTTCTCGAGTTTCCACGGGGACCTCAGGAACTCACTGGAGTTACTTCAGGGAAGTCAGTTCCTCCATTGTGCAGGACGGGGAACTTCCGGATTACTCTGGAGCCCTTTAATGGGAATAGGGGCTCTTCTGGAGTTGAGTCCATAAATTGAGTATGCCTCTGCAATGGGGACGGATTTTAGGGAACTTTCTGAGGGGCATAAAGTATGCCAAGTTCCCTTTTGCCTTTCAAGCGGGAATGTGGGATTTCCCTTGAGATTCTGCAGTGCAAAATTACCTCATGTCGCATTGAGGGGATAATATTGTGTTGTTTCTCGAGTTGTGGTGGGAAGTAGGGGATACTTCTGGAGTTGAAACGGGAACTTAAGGAACTCTCTCGGTTTGCTCCAGGGAAGTCAAGTTCCCTTTTGTGTTGGAAGGGGAACTTCTTGATTACTCTTGAGCCTTTAAATGGGAATATTGCGTCATTTCGATTTGAGTCCATGAGGTGTGTTTTCCTCTCCACTGAGGAAGGATGTTAGGGAACATTCTGAGTCGCCTAAAGGGTGTCAGGTACCCTTATGCCTTTCAAGCTGGAATGTGGGATTTCTTTTGAGATTCTGCAGCGCAAGATTTCCTCATCTCACATTGAGGGGATAATTTTGTCGTGTTTCTCGAGTTGTGGCAGGAAGCAGGGAGTACTTCTCTAGTTCCAGTGGGGACCTCAGGAATTCGCTCGGGTTGCTTCAGGGAAGTCAAGTCCCCTTTTGTGTTGGAAGGGGAACTTCCGGATGACTCTCGAGCTGTTAAATGTGAATAATGCCTCTTCTCGATTTGAGTGCATAAAGTGTGCTTTCCTCTCCACTGAGGAACGTTGTTAGGGAACATTCTGAGTCGCCTAAAGGGAGTCAAGTACCCTTTTGCCCTTCAAGCGGAAATGTGGGATTTCTCTTGAGATTCTGCAGCGCAAATTTTCCTCATCTCGCATTGAGGGAATAATTTTGTTGTGTTTCTCGAGTTGCGAAGGGGACCTCAGAAACTTACCCGACTTACTTCAGGAAATCAGGCCCCTTTTTTCCTGGAAGGAGAACTTCCGGATTACTCTTGAGACCTTTATTGGGAATATGGCCTCTTCTGGAGTTGAGTCCATAAAGTGTGTTTTCCTCTCCACTGAGGACAAATGTTAGGGACCATTCTGAGTCGCCTAAAGGGAGTCAAGTAATCTTTTGCATTTCAAGCGGAAATGTGGGATTTCACTTGAGATTCTGCAGCGCAAAATTTCCTCATCTCACATTGTGGGGATAATTTTGTGGTGTTTCTCGAGTTGCGAATACCTCAGAAACTTACCCGAGTTACGTCAGGGAATCAGGTGCCATTTGTGCTGGAAGGGGATCTTCCGGAATACTTTTGAGCCCTGTAATGGGAATAGGGCCTCTTCTCCAGTTGAGTCCCTAAAGTGTGATTTCCTCTCCAGTGGAGACGGAGCTTAGGGAACTTTCTGAGTGGCATAAAGTGTGTCGAGTAAGCTTTTGCCTTTCAATGGTAATGTGGATTTTCTTTTGAGATTCTGCAGCGCAAAATTTCCTCATCTCGCATTGAGGTGAAAATTTTGTGGTGTTTCTCCAGTTGTGGTGGGAAGCAGGGGGCACTTCTCAAGCTATGGCGGGCACCTCAGGAACTCGCTCGGGTTGCTTCAGGGAAGTCAAGTCACTTTGTGTTGGAAGGGGAACTTCCGGATTACTGTCCAGACGTTAAAATGATATATTGCCTCCTCTCCATTTAAGTCCATAAATTATGTTCTCCTCTACTGAGGATGGATGTTAGGGAACATTCTGAGTCGCCTAAAGGGAGTCAAGTACCCTTCTGCCTTTCAAGCGGGAATGTGGGATTTCTCTTGAGATTCTGCAGCGCAAAATTTCCTCATCTCACATTGAGGGGATAATTTTGTGGTGTTTCTCGAGTTGCGGCGGGAAGCTGGGTGTACTTCTCGAGTTGCAGCGGGGACCTCAGCAACTCGCTCGGGTTGCTTCAGGGAAGTCAAGTCCTTTTTTGTGTTGGAAGGGGAACTTCCGGATTACTCTCGAGCTGTTAAATGGGAAAAATGCCTCTTCTCGATTTGAGTCCATAAAGTGTGTTTTCCTCTCCACTGAGGAAGGATGTTAGGGAACATTCTGAGTCGCATAAAAGGAGTCAGTACCCTTTTGCCTTTCAAGCCGGAATGTGGGATTTCTCTTGAGATTCTCAGCGCAAAATTTCCTCATCTCTCATTGAGGGGAATATTTTGTGGTGTTTCTCGAATTGCGGCGGGACGCTGGGGGTACTTCTTGAGTTTATATGGGGACCTCACGAACTCACTCGAGTTTCTTCAGGGAAGTCAGGTCCCCTTTTGTGCTGGAAGGGGAACTTCCGGATTAGTCTCGAGCCCTTTAATGGGAATAGGGCCTCTTCTGGAGTTGAGTCCATAAAGTGTGTTCTCCTCTCCAATGGGGAAGAATGTTAGGGATTTCTGAGTGACATAAAGGGAGTCAAGTACGCTTTTGCCTTCAATTGGGAATGTTGGATTTCTCTTCAGATTCTGCAGTGCAAAGTTTCCTCATCTCGCATTGAGGGGATAATTTTGTGGTGTTTCCCGAATTTCGGCGGGAAGCTGGGGGTACTTCTCGAGTTTCAACGGGGACCTCAGGAACTCACTGGAGTTACTTTAGGGAAGTCAGGTCCCCTTTAGTGCTGGACGGGGAACTTCCGGATTACTCTCGAGGCCTTTAAGGGAATAGGGGCTCTGCTGGAGTTGAGTCCATAAATTGTGTATGCCTCTGCAATGGGGATGTATTTTAGGGAACTTTCTGAGGAGCATAAAGTATGCCAAGTTCCTTTTGCCTTTCAAGCGGGAATGTGGGATTTCTCTTGAGATTCTGCAGCGCAAATTTACCTCATGTCGCATTGCGGGGATAATACTGTGTTGTTTCTCGAGTTGTGGTTTGAACTAGGGGATACTTCTGTAGTTGAAACGGGAACCTCAGGAACTCTCTCAGGTTGCTCCAGGGAAGTCAAGTCCCCTTTTGTGTTGGAAGGGGAACTTCTTGATTACTCTTGAGCTTTTAAATGGGAATATTGCCTCTTCTCGATTTGACTGCATGAAGAGTGTCCTCCTCTCCACTGAGGATGGATGTTAGGGAACATTCTGATTCTCATAAAGGGAGTCAAGAACCCTTTTGCCTTTCAAGAGGGAATGTGATATTTCTCTTGAGATTCTGCAGAGCAATATTTCTTCATCTCGCATTGAGGTGATAATTTTGTGGTGTATGTCCAGTTGCGGCGGGAAGCTGGGGGTACTTCTCGAGTTGCGATGGGGACATCAGGAACTCGCTCGGGTTTCTTCAGGTAAGGCAGGTCCCGTTTTGTGTTTGAAGGGGAACTTCCGGTTCACTTTGGGGCCGTTAAGTGGGAATCGGTCCTCATCTCGAATTGAGTCCATAAAGTGTGTTCTCCTTTCCAATGGGCACTGCTCTGTGAGGGAACTTTCCGAATCGCATAAAGGGTGTTAAGAGTCCTTTTGCCTTTCAAGAGGGAATGTGGTATTTCTCTTGAGATTCTGCATCACAAATTTTCCTCATCTCGCACTGAGGGGATAATTTTGTGGTGTTTCTCGAGTTGCGGCTGGAGGCTAGGGTATTTCTCGAGTTCCGACGGGGACCTCAGGAACTCGCTTGGGTTGCTTCAGGGAAGTCAGGTCCCCTTTGGTGTTGGAAGGGGAACTTCTGGTTTACTCTCGAGCCGTTTTTTGGGAATAGAGCCTCATCTTGATTTGAGTCCGTAAAGTGTGTTCTCCTGTCCAATGAGGAAGGCTGTGTGAGGGAACTTTCTGAGTCGCATAAAGGGTTTCAAGAACCGTTTTGCCTTTCAAGAGGGAATGTGGTATTTCTCTTGAGATTCTGTAACGCAAAATTTCCTATTCTTGCATTGAGGGGATATTTTGTGGTGTTTCTCGAGTTGCGGCGGGAAGCTGGGGGTGCGTCTCGAGTTGCGACGGGGACCTCAGGAACTCGCTGGGGTTGCTTCAGGGAAGTCAGCTCCCCTTTGGTGTTGGAAGGGGAACTTCCGGTTTACTCTCGAGCCCTTAAATGTGAACAGGGGCTCATCTCAAATTGAGTCCATAAAGTGTGTTCTCCTCTCCAAAGGGGACGGCTGTTTGAGGGAACTTTCTGAGTTGAATAAAGGGTGTCAAATAAATTTTTGCCTTTTCAAAAGGGAATGTGGTATTTCTCTTGAGATTCTGCATCACAAAATTTCTTCCTCTCACATTGAGGGGATAATTTTGTGGTGTTTCTCGATTTGCGGCGGGAAGCTGGGGGTGCTTCTCAGGTTGAGACGGGGACTTCAGGAACTCGCCCGGGTTGCTTCATAGAAGTCAGGACCCCTTTTTTGTTTGAAGGGGAACCTCCGGTTTACTCTCGAGCCGTTAATGGGAATAGAGGCTCATCTTGAATTGAGTCCATAAAATGTGTTCTCCTCTCCAATGGGGACTGATGTTAGTGAAATTTCTGAGTCGAATAAAGGGTGTCAAGTACCCATTGCCTTTCAAGCGGGAATGTGGTATTTCACTTGAGATTCTGCAGCGCAAAATTTCCTCATCTCGCATTGAGTCTATAATATTGTGGTGTTTCTATAGTTGCGGGAGGAAGCTGGGGGTACTACCTGAAATGTGTCGGGGACCTCAGGAAGTCGCTCGGGTTGATTCAGGGAAGTCAGGTCCCCTTTCGTTTTGGAATAGGAACGTCCGGTTTACTCTGGAGCCGTTAAAAGGGAATGGGGCCTCCTCTGGAATTGAGTCCTTAAAGTGTGTTCTCCTCTCCAATGGGGACGGCTGTGTGAGGGAACTTTTTGAGTTGCATAAAGGGTGTCAAGTACCCTTTTGCCTTTCAAGAGAGAATGTGATATTTCTCTTGAGATGCAGCACAAAATTTCCTCACCTCGCATTGCGGGGAAAATTTTGTGGTTTTTCTCTGGTTGCGGCGGGAAGCTGGGGTAACTGCTCGAGTTGCGACGGGGACCCCAGGAAGTCGTTCTGGTTGCTTCAGGGCAGTCAGGTCCCCATTGGAGTTGGAAGGGGAACTTCCGGTTTACTCTCGAGCCATTAAATGGGAATAGGGGCTCATCTCGTATTGAGTCCATAAAGTGTGTTCTCCTCTCCAAAGGGGACGGCTGTGTGAGGGAACTTTCTGAGTCGCAAAAAGGGTGTCCTGTACCCTTTTGCCTTGCAAGAAGGAATGTGGTATTTCTCTTGAAATTCTGCAGCGCAAAATTTCTTCATCTCGCATTGAGGGAATAATTTTGTGGTGTTTCTCGAGTTGCGGCGGGAATCTGGGGGTACTTCTCGAGGTACGATGGGGACCTCAGGACCTTGCTCGGGTGTGTTCAGGGAAGTCAGGTCCCCTTTTTGTTGGAAGGGAAAATTTAGGTTTACTCTAGAGCCGTTAAATGAGAAGAGGGGCTCATCTCGAATTGAGTTCGTAAAGTTTATTTTCCTCTCCAATGGGGATGGATGATAGTGAAATTTCTGCGTCCCAAAAAAGGGTGTCAAGAAAACTTTGCCTTTCAAGAGGGAAGATGGTATTTCTCTTGAGATTCTGCAGCGCAAAATTTCCTCATCTCGCATTTAAGGGATAATTTTGTGGTGTTTCTCGAGTTGCGGCGGGCAGCTGGGGGTGCTTCTCGAGTTGCGACGGGGACCTCAGGAACTCGATGGGGTTGCTTCAGGGAAGTCAGGTCCCTTTGGTGTTGGAAGGGGAACTTCCGGTATACTCTAGAGCCCTTAAATGTGAACAGGAGCTCATCTCGAATTGAGTCCATAAAGTGTGTTCTCCTCTCCAAAGGGGACAGGTTTTTGAGGGAACTTTCTGAGTCGAATAAAGGGTGTCAAATAAATTTTTGCCTTAATAAAAGGGAATGTGGTATTTCTGTTGAGATTCTGCATCGCAAAATTTCCTCCTCTCACATTGAGGGGATAATTTTGTGGTGTTTCTCGATTTGTGGCGGGAAGCTGGGGGTGCTTTTCAGGTTGAAACGGGGACTTCAGGAACTCGCCCGGGTTGCTTCATAGAAGTCAGGACCCCTTTTTTGTTGGAAGGGGCACCTCCGGTTTACTCTCGAGCCGTTAATGGGAATAGGGGCTCATCTTGAATTGAGTCCATAAAATGTGTTCTCCTCTCCAATGGGGACTGATGTTAGTGAAATTTCCGAGTCGAATAAAGGGTGTCAAGTACCCATTGCCTTTCAAGCGGGAATGTGGTATTTCACTTGAGATTCTGCAGCGCAAAATTTCCTCATCTCGCATTGAGTCTATAATATTGTGGTGTTTCTATAGTTGCGGGGAGAAGCTGGGGGTACTACCTGAAGTGCGTCGGGGACCTCAGGAAGTCGCTCGGGTTGATTCAGGGAAGTCAGGTCCCCTTTCGTTTTGGAATAGGAACGTCCGGTTTACTCTGGAGCCGTTAAAAGGGAATGGGGCCTCCTCTGGAATTGAGTCCTTAAAGTGTGTTCTCCTCTCCAATGGGGACGGCATTGTGAGGGAACTTTTTGAGTCGCATAAAGGGTGTCAAGTACCCTTTTGCCTTTCAAGAGAGAATGTGATATTTCTCTTGAGATGCAGCACAAAATTTCCTCACCTCGCATTGCGGGGAAAATTTTGTGGTTTTTCTCTTGTTGCGGCGGGAACCTGGGGTAACTGCTCGAGTTGCGACGGGGACCCCAGGAAGTCGTTCTGGTTGCTTCAGGGCAGTCAGGTCCCCATTGGAGTTGGAAGGGGAACTTCCGGTTTACTCTCGAGCCATTAAATGGGAATAGGGGCTCATTTCGTATTGAGTCCATAAAGTGTGTTCTCCTCTCCAAAGGGGACGGCTGTGTGAGGGAACTTTCTGAGTAGCAAAAAGGTTGTCTTGTACACTTTTGCCTTGCAAGAAGGAATGTGGTATTTCTCTTGAAATTCTGCAGCGCAAAATTTCTTCATCTCGCATTGAGGGAATAATTTTGTGGTGTTTCTTGAGTTGCGGCGGGAATCTGTGGGTACATCTTGAGGTACGATGGGGACCTCAGGAACTTGCTCGGGTTTCTACAGGGAAGTCAGGTCCTCTTTTTGTTGGAAGGGAAAATTTAGGTTTACTCTAGAGCCGTTAAATGGGAATAGGGGCTCATCTAGAATTGAGTTCGTAAAGTATATTTTCCTTTCCAATGGGGATGGATGATAGTGAAATATCTGCGTCCCAAAAAAGGGTGTCAAGAAACCTTTGCCTTTCAAGAGGGAAGGTAATATTTCTCTTGAGATTCTGCAGCGCAAAATTTCCTCATCTCGCATTTAGGGGATAATTTTGGGGTGCTTCTCAAGTTGCGGCAAGAAGGTGGGGGTGCTTCTCGAGTTGCGACGGGGACCTCAGGAACTCGCTGGGGTTGCTTCAGGGAAGTCAGGTCCCCTTTGGTGTTGGATGGGAACTTCCGATTTCCTCTTCGGCCCTTAAATGTGAATAGGGGCTCATCTCAAATTGAGTCCATAAAGTGCGTTCTCTTCTCCAAAGGGTACGGCTGTGTGAGGGAACTTTCTGAGTTGAATAAAGGGTGCTAAGTACCTTTTTGCATTTCAAGAGGGAATGTGGTATTTCTACTGAGATGCTGCATCGCAAAATTTCCTCATCTCGATTGAGCGATTCATTTTGGGGTGTTTCTCGAGCTGCGGTGAGAAGCTGGGGGTGCTTCTCGAGTTGCGACGGGGACCTCAGGAACTCGTTGGGGTTGCTTCAGGGAAGTCAGGTCCCCGTTTTTGTTGGAAGTGGAACTTCGGATTTCCTCTCGAGCCCGTAATTGTGAACAGGGGCTCATCTCGAATTGAGTCCATAAAGTGTGTTCTCGTCTCCAAATGGGACGGCTGTGGGAGGGAACTTTTGGAGTCGAATAAACGGTGTCAAGTACCTTCTTGCCTTTCAAGAGGAATGTGGTATTTCTCTTGAGATACTGCATCGCAAAATTTCCACCTCTCGCATTGAGGGGGTAATTTTGGGGTGTTTCTCGGGTTGCGGTGGGAAGCTGGGAGTGTTTTTCGAGTTGCGACGGGGACCTAAGGAACTCTCTGGGGTTGCTTCAGGGGAGTCAGGTCCCCTTTGGTGTTGGAAGGGTAACTTCCTGTTTCCTCTCGAACTCTTAAATGTGCACACGGCTCATCTCGAATTGAGTCCATAAAGTGTGTTCTCCTCTCCAAAGGGGACGGCTCTGTAAGGGAACTTTCTCAGTCGAATAAAGGGTGTCAAGTAACTTTTTGCCTTTCAAGAGGGAATGTGGTATTTCTCTTGAGATTCTGCACCGCAAAATTTCCTACTCTCGCACTGAGGGGATAACTTTGGGGTGTTTCTCGATTTTCGGCGGGAAGCTGGGGGTGCTTCTCGAGTTGCGACGCGTTCTTCAGGTACTCCCTGGGGTTGCTTCAGGGAAGTCAGGTCCCCTTTGGTGTTGGAATGGAAAGTTCCGGTTTCCTCTCGAGCCCGTAAATGTGAACAAGGGCTCATCTCGAATTGAGTCCATAAAGTGTGTTCTCCTCTCCAAAGGGGACGGCTATGTGAGGGAACTTTCTGAGTCGAATAAAGGGTGTGAAGTATATTTTTGCCTTTCAAGACGGAATGTGGTATTTCTCTTGAGATTCTGCATCGCATAATTTTCTCATCTCGCATTGAGAGGTTAATTTCGGGGTGTTTCTCGAGTTTCGGCGGGAAGCTGGGGGTGCTTCTCCAGTTCCGACGGGGACCTCAGGAACTCGCTGGGGTTGCATCAGGGAAGTCAGATCCCCTTTGTTGTTGGAAGGGGAACCTCTGGTTTCCTCTCGAGCCCGTAAATGTGAACAGGGGCTCATCTGGAATTGAGTCCTTAAAGTGTGTTCTCCTCTCCAATAGGGACGGCGGTTGTGTGAACATTCTGAGTAGAATAAAGAGTGTCAAGTACCTTTTTGTCTTTCAAGAGGGAATGTGGTATTTCTCTTGAGATTCTGCATCGCAAAATTTCCTCATCTCGAATTGAGGGGATAATTTTGCGGTGTTTCTCGAGTTGAGACGGGGACTTCAGGAACCCGCTGGGGTTGCTTCAGGGACGTCAGGTCTCCCTTGGTTTTGGAAGGGGAACTTCCGTTTTCCTCTCGAGCACTTAATTGTGAACAGGGGCTCATCTGGAATTGTGTCCTTAAAGTGTGTTCTCCTCTCCAATGGGTCAGGCTGTCTGAGTGAACTTTCTAAGTAGAATAAAGAGTGTCAAGTACCTTTTTGCCTTTCAAGAGGGAATGTGGTATTTCTCTTAAAATTCTGCATCGAAAAATTTCCTCATCTCGCATTGAGGGGATAATTTGGGGGTGCTTCTCGAGCTGCGGCTTGAAGCTCGGGGTGCTTCTCGAGTTGCGACGGGGACCTAAGTAACTCGCTGGGGTTGCTTCAAGGAAATCAGGTCCCCTATGGTGCTGGAAGGGGAGCTTCCGGTTTCCTCTCCAGCCCTTAAATGTGAACAGGGGCTCATTTCGAATTGAGTCCATAAAGTGTGTTCTCCTCTCCAAAGGGGAAGGCTGTGTGATGGAACTTTCTGAGTAGCAAAAAGGGTGTCCTGTACACTTTTGCCTTTCTAAATGGAATGTGGTATTTCTCTTGAAATTCTGCAGCGCAAAATTTCTTCATCTCGCATTGAGGGAATAATTTTGTGGTGTTTCTCAAGTTGCGGCGGGAATCTGGGAGTACATCTTGAGGTACGATGGGGACCTCAGGAACTTGCTCGGGTTTCTACAGGGAAGTCAGGTCCCCGTTTTGTTGGAAGGGAAAATTTAGGTTTACTCTAGAGCCGTTAAATGGGAATAGGGGCTCATCTAGAATTGAGTTCGTAAAGTATATTTTCCTTTCCAATGGGGATGGATGATAGTGAAATATCTGCGTCCCAAAAAAGGGTGTCAAGAAACCTTTGCCTTTCAAGAGGGAAGGTAATATTTCTCTTGAGATTCTGCAGCGCAAAATTTCCTCATCTCGCATTTAAGGGATAATTTTGGGGTGTTTCTCAAGTTGCGGCGAGAAGGTGGGGGTGCTTCTCGAGTTGCGACGGGGACCTCAGGAACTCGGTGGGGTTTCTTCAGGGAAGTCAGGTCCCCTTTGGTGTTGGATGGGAACTTCCGGTTTCCTCTTCGGCCCTTAAATGTGAATAGGGGCTCATCTCAAATTGAGTCCATAAAGTGTGTTGTCCTCTCCAAAGGGGAGGGCTGTGTGAGATAACTTTCTGAGTCGAATTACGGCTGTCAAGTACCGTTTGGCCTTTCAAGAGGGAATGTGGTATTTCTCTTGAGATGCTGCATCGCAATATTTTCTCATCTCGCATGGAAGGGATAATTTTGGGGTGTTTCTCGAGTTGCGGCGGGAAGCTGGGGGTGCTTCTTGAGTTGCGACGGGGACCTCAGGAACTCGCTGGGGTTGCTTCAGGGATGTCACTTCCCCTTTGGTGTTGGAAGCGGAACTTCCGGTTTCCTCTCGAGCCCTTAAATGTGCACAGGGGCTCATCTCGAATTGAGTCCACAAAGTGTATTCTCCTCTCCAAAGGGGACGGCTGTGTGAGGGAACTTTCTGATTGGAATAAAGGGTGTCAAGTACCTATTTGCCTTTCAAGAGGGAATGTGGTTTTTCTTTTGAGATTCTTCATCGAAAAATTTCCTCATCTCGCATTGAGGGGATAATTTTGGGGTGTTTCTTGAGTTACGGCGGGTAGCTGAGTGTGCTTCTCGAGTTGCGATGGGGACCTCAGGAACTCTCTGGGGTTGCTTCAGGGAAGTCAGGTCCCCTTTGGTGTTGGAAGGGGAACTTCCGTTTTCCTCTCGAGCCCTTAAATGTGCACAGAACTCATCTCGAAATGTGTCCATAAAGTGTGTTCCCCTCTCCAAAGGAGACGGCTGTTGAGGGAACTTTCTGAGTTGAATAAAGTGTGTCAAGTACCTTTTGCCTTTCAAGAGGGAATGTGGTATTTCTCTTGAGATGCTGCATCGGAAAATTTCCTCATCTCGCATTAAGGGGATAATTTTGGGGTGTTTCTGGAGTTGCAGCGGAAAGCTGGTGGTGTTTCTCCAGTAACGACGGGGACCTCAGGAAATCGCAGGGGTTGATTCAGGGAAATCAGGTTTCCTTTGTTGTTGGAAGGGGAACTTCCTGTATCCTCTCGATCCCATAAATGTGAACAGGAGCTCGTCTCGAATTGAGTCCGTAAATTGTGTTCTCCTCTCCAAAAGGGACGGCTGTGTGAGGGAACTTTCTGAGTCGAATAATGGGTGTCAAGCAACTTTTGGCCTTTCAAGATGGAATGTGGTATTTCTATTGAGATTCTGCATCGCAAAATTTTCTCATCTCACATTGAGGGAAAATTTGGTGTGTTTCTCGAGTTGCGGCGGGAATATGGGTGTGCTTCTTGAGTTGCAACGGGGAACTAGGCAACTCACTGCGGTTGCTTTAGGGAAGTCAGATATCCTTTGGTGTTGGAAGGGGAAATTTCGGTTTCCTCTTGAGCCTTTAAATGTGAACTGGGGCTCATCACGAATTGAGTCCTTAAAGTGTGATCTCGTCTCCATAGGGAACGGCTGTGTGAGGGAACTTTCTGAGTCGAATAAAGGGTGTCAAGTACCTTTTTGCCTTTCAAGAGGGAATGTGGTATTTCTCTTGAGATGCTGTTCGCAAAATGTACTCCTCTCGCACTGAGGGGATAATTTTGGGGTGTTTCTCGAGTTGCGGCGGGAAAATGGGGGTGCTTCTCGAGTTGCGACAAGGACATCAGGAACTCGCAGGGGTTACTAGAGGGAAGTCAGGTCCCCTTTGGTGTTGGAAGGGGAACTTCCGGTTTCCTCTCGAGCCCTTAATGTGAACAGGGGCTCATCTCGAATTGAGTCCATAAAATGTGTTCTCCTCTCCAAAGGGGACGGCTGTGTGAGGGAACTTTCTGAGTCGAATAAATGGTGTCAAGTACGTTTTTCCCTTTCAAGAGGGAATGTGGTATTTCTATTGAGATTCTGCATCGCAAAATTTCCTCATGTCGCATTGAGTGGATAATTTTCGGGTGTTTCTCGAGTTGCAGCTGGAAGCTGGGGATGCTTATCGAGTTGAAATGAGGATCTCAGGAATTCGCTGGGGTTGCTTCAGGGAAGTCAGGTCCCCCTTGATGTTGGAAGGGGAACTTCCGGTTTCCTCTCGATCGTTTAAATGTGAACAGGGGCTCATCTCGAATTGAGTCCATACAGTATGTTCTCCTCTCCAAAGGGGACGGCTGTGTGAGGGAACTTTCTGAGTCGAATAAAGGGTGTCTAGTACCTTTTTGCCTTTCAAGAGGTAATGTCGTATTTCTCTTGAGTTGCTGCATCACAAAATTTCCTCATCTCGCATTGAGGGGATAATTTTGGGGTGTTTCACGAGTTGCGACGGGAAGCTGGGGGTGCTTCTCTATTTGCGACGGGGACCTCAGGAACTCGCTCGGTTGCTTCAGGGAAATCAGGTCCCTTTTGGTGTTGAAAGGGGAACTTCCGGTTTCCTCTCGAGCCCTTAAATGTAAACAGAGGCTCATCTCGAATTGAGTCCATAAAGTGTATTCTCCTCCCCAAATGGGACGGCTGTGTGAGGGAACTTTCTGTGTCGAATAAGGGTGTCAAGTACCTTTTTGCATTTGAAAATGAAATGTGGTATTTCTCTTGAGATTCTGTATCGCAAAATTTCCTCATCTCGCAGTGAGGGGATAATTTTGTTGTGTTTCTCGAGTTACGGCAGGAAGCTGGAGTGCTCCTCGAATTGCGATGGGGACATCAGGAACTCGCTGGGGTTGCTTCAGGGAAGTCAGGTCCCTTTGGTGTTGGAAGGGAAACTTCCTGTTTCCTCTCGTGCCCTTAAATGTGAACAGGGGCTCATCTCGAATTGAGTCCATAAAGTGTGTTCTCCTCTCCAAAGGGGACGGATGTGTGAGGGAACTTTCTGAGTCGAATAAAGGGTGTCAAGTACCTTTTTGCCTTTCAAGCGGGAATGTGGTATTTCTCTTGAGATTCTGCATCGCAAAATTTCCTCATTTCGCATGGAGCGTATAATCTTGGTTTGTTTATTGAGTTGTGGTGGGAAGCTGGGGTACGTCTTGAGTTGCGACGGGGACCTCAAGAAATCGCTTGGGTTGTTTCAGGGAAGTCAGGTCCCTTTTGGTGTTGGAAGGGGAACTTCCGGTTTCTTCTTGAGCCCTTAAATGTAAACAGAGGCTCATCTCAAATTGAGTCCATAAAGTGTATTCTCCTCCCCAAATGGGACGGCTGTTTGAGGGAACTTTCTGTGTCGAATAAAGGGTGTCAAGTACCTTTTTGCCTTTGAAAATGAAATGTGGTATTTCTCTTGAGATTCTGTATCGCAAAATTTCCTCATCTCGCATTGAGAGGATAATTTTGTTGTGTTTCTCGAGTTACGGCAGGAAGCTGGAGTGCTCCTCGAATTGCGATGGGGACATCAGGAACTCGCTGGGGTTGCTTCAGGGAAGTCAGGTCCCTTTGGTGTTGGAAGGGGAACTTCCTGTTTCCTCTCGTGCCCTTAAATGTGAACAGGGGCTCATCTCGAATTGAGTCCATAAAGTGTGTTCTCCTCTCCAAAGGGGACGGCTGTGTGAGGGAACTTTCTGAGTCGAATAAAGGGTGTCAAGTACCTTTTTGCCTTTCAAGCAGGAATGTGGTATTTCTCTTGAGATTCTGCATCGCAAAATTTCCTCATTTCGCATGGAGGGTATAATCTTGATTTCTTTACCGAGTTGCGGCGGGAAGCTGGGGTACGTCTCGAGTTGCGACGGGGACCTCAAGAAATCCCTGGGGTTGCTTCAGGGAAGTCAGGTCCCCTTTGGTGTTGGAAGGGGAACTTCCGGTTTCTTCTCGAGCCCTTAAAAGTGCACAGGGGCTCATCTCGAATTGAGTCCATAAAGTGTGTTCTCCTCTCCAAAGGGGGAGGCTGTGTGAGGGAACTTTCTGAGTCGAATAAAGGGTGTCAAGTACCTTTTTGCCTTTCAAGAGGGAATGTGCTACTTCTCTTGAGATTCTACATCGCAAAATTTCCTCATCTCGCATTGAGGGGATAATTTTGGTGTGTTTTCTGGTTGCGGCTAGAAGCTGGGGGTGCTTCTCGATTTGCGACGGGGACCTCAGGAACTCGCATGGGGGTGCTTCAGGGAAGTCAGGTCCCCTTTGGTGCTGGAAGGGGAACTTCCGGTATCCTCTCGAGCTCTTAATTGTGAACAGCGGCTAATCTCGAATTGAATTTTTAAAGTGTGCTCTCGTCTCCAATGGGGACGGCTGTGTGAGGGAACTTTCTGAGCGAATAAAGGGTGTCAAGTACCATTTTGCCTTTCAAGAGGTAATGTTGTATTTCTCTTGAGATGCTGCATCGCAAAATTTCCTCATCTCACATTGAGGGGATAATTTTGGAGTGTTTCTCGAGGTGCGGCGGGACACTGGTGGTACTTCTCGAGTTGCGACAGGGACCTCAGGAACTCGCTGGGGTTGCTTCATGGAAGTCAGGTCCCCTTTGGTGTTGAAAGGGCAAATTCCGGGTTCTTCTCGAGCCCTTAAATGTTCACAGGGGCTCGTCTCGAATTGAGTCCATAAAGTGTGTTCTCCTCTCCAAAGGGAACGGCTGTGTAAGTGAACATTCTGAGTCGAATAAAGGGTGTCAAGTACCGTTTTGCCTTTCAAGAGGGAATATGGTATTTCTCTTGATATGCTGCATCGCAAAATTTCCTCATCTAGCATTGAGGCGATAATTTTGGGGTGTTTCTCGAGATGCGGCTGGAAGCTGGGGTGCTTCTCGAGTTGCGACAGGGACTAAGGAACTCGCTGGGGTGCTTCCGGGAAGTCAGGTCCCCTTTGGTGTTGGAATGGGAACTTCCTGTTTCCACTCTAGCCCTTAAATGTGCAAAGGGCTCATCACGAATTGAGTCCATAAACAGTGTTCTCCTCTCCAAAGGGGACGGCTGTGTGAGGGAACTTTCTGATTCGAATAAAGTGTGTCCAGTACCATTTTTCCTTTCAAGAGGGAATGTGGTATTTCTCTTGAGATGCTGCATCGCAAAATTTCCTCATCTTGCATTGAGGGGATAATTTTGGGGTGTTTCTCGAGTTGTGACGGGGACCTCAGGAACTCGCTGGGGTTTCTTCAGGGAAGTTAGGTCCCCTTTGGTGTTGGAAAGGGAACTTCCGGTTTCCTCTGGAGCCCTTAAATGTGCACAGGGGCTCATCTCTAATTGAGTCCATAAAGTGTGTTCTCCTCTCCAAAGGGGACGGCTGTGTAAGGAACTTTCTGACTCGAATGAAGGGTGTCAAGTACCGTTTTGCCTTTCAAGAGGGAATGTGGTATTTCTCTTGAGATGCTGCATCGCAAAATTTCCTCATCTCGCATTGAGGGGATAATTTTGGGTTGTTTCTTGAGTTGCGGCGGAAAGCTGGGGGTGCTTCTTGAATTGCGACGGGGACCTCAGGAACTCGCTGGGTTTACTTCAGGGAAGTCAGGTCCCCTTTGGGGTTGGAAGGGGAACTCCCGATTTCCTCTCGAGCCCTTAAATGTGCACAGTGGCTGATCTAGAATTGAGTCCATAAAATGTCTTCTCCTCTCCAAAGGGGACGGCTGTGTGAGGAAACTTTTTAGTCGAATAAAGGGAGTCAAGTACCTTTTTGCCTTTCAAGAGGGAATGTGGTATTTCTCTTGAGATGCTGCATCGCAAAATTTCCTCCTCTTGCATTGAGGGGATAATATTGGTGTGTTTCTCGAGTTGTTGCGGGAAGCTGTGGGTGCTTCTCGACTTGCGACAGGGACCTTAGGAACTCGCTGGGGTTGCTTCAGGGAAGTCAGTTCCCAATTGGTGTTGAAAGGGGAACTTCCAGTGTCCTCTCGAGCCCTTAAAGGTGCACAGGGGCACATGTCGAATTGAGTCCATAAAGTGTGTTCTCCTCTCCAAAGCGGACGACTGTGTGAGTGAACTTTCTGAGTCGAATAAAGGGTGTCAAGTACATTATTGCCTTTCACGAGGGAATGTGGTATTTCTCTTGAGATGCTGCATCGCAAAATTTCCTCATCTCGCATGGAGGGGATAATTTTTCGGTGTTTCCCGAGTTGCGGCGGGAAGATGGGAGTGCTTCTCGAGTGGCGACTGGGATCTCAGGACCTCACTGGGGTTGCTACAGCGAAGTCAGTTCCCTTTTGTTTTGGAAGGGGAACTTCCGGTTTCCTCTCAAGCCCTTAAATGTGCACAGATGCTCATCTCGAATTGAGTCCATAAGGTGTGTTCGCCTCTCCAAAGGGGACGGCTGTGTGAGGGAACTTTCTGAGTCGAATAAAGGGTGTCAAGTACTTTTTGCCTTTCAAGAAGGAATGTGGTATTTCTCTTTAGATGCTGCATCGCAAAATTTCCTCATCTCGCATTGAGGGGATAATATAGGGGTGTTTCTCGAGTTGTTGCGGGAAGATGTGGGTGCTTCTCCACTTGCGACGGGGACCTTAGGAACTCGCTGGGGTTGCTTCAGGGAAGTCTGGTCCCCTTTGGTGTTGAAAGGGGAACTTCTGATTTACTCTCGAGCCCTTATATGTGCACAGGGGCTCATCTCGAATTGAGTCCATAAAGTGTGTTCTCCTCTCCCAAGGGGACGGCTGTGTGAGGGAACTTTCTGAGTTGAATGCAGGGTGTCAAGTAACTTTTTGCCTTTCAAGAGGGAAGGTGGTATTTCTCTTGAGATGCTGCATTGCCAAATTTCCTCATCTCGCATTGAGGGGATAATTTTGGGGTGTTTCTCGATTTGCGTCGGGAAGATTGGGGTGCTTCTCCAGTTGCGACGGGGACCTCAGAAACTCGCTGGGGTTGCTTCAGGGAAGTAAGGTCCCCTTTGGTGTTGGAAGGGCAACTTCCGGTTTCCTCTCGAGCCCCTAAATGTGCACAGGGGCTCATCTCGAATTGAGTCCATAAAGTGTGTTCTCCTCTCCAAAGGGGACGGCTGTGTGAGGGAACTTTCTGAGTTGAATAAAGGGTGTCAAGTACCTTTTTGCCTTTCAAGAGGGAATGTGGTATTTCTCTTGAGATGCTGCATCGCAAAATTTCCTCATCTCGCATGGAGGGGATAATTTTGGGGTGTTTCTGGAGTTGCGGTGGGAAGCTGGGTGTGCTTCTCGAGTTGCGACGCGGACCTCAGGAAGTTGCTGGGGTTGCTTCAGGGAAGTCAGGTCCTCTTAGGTGTTGGAAGGGGAACTTCCGGTTTCCTCTCGAGCCCTTAAATGTGCACAGGGGCTCATCTCGAATTGAGTCCATAAAGTGTGTTCTCCTCTCCAAAGGGGATGGCTGTGTGAGGGAACTTTCTGAGTCGAATAAAGGGTGTCAAGTAAGTTTTTGCCTTTCAAGAGGAAATGTGGTATTTATTTTGAGATGCTGCATCGCAAAATTTCCTCATCTCGCATTGAGGGTATAATTTTGTTGTGTCACGAGTTTCGGCTTGGATCTGGGGATACTTCTCAAGTTGCAGAGTGGACCTCAGGAACTCGTTCGTGTTGCTTCATCGAAGTCAAGTCCCCTTTTTTTGGAAGTGGAACTTCCAGATTACTCTTGAGCCCTTAAATGGAATAGGTCCTCTTCTAGATTTGAGTCCACAAAGTGTGTTCTCCGCTCCAATAAGTACAGGTGTTAGGAAACGATCTGAATCGCATAAAGTGTGTCAAGCGCCCTTTTGCCTTTCAAGCGGGAATGTGGGATTTCTATTTAAGTGTGCAGTGCAAAATTTCCTCATCTCACATTGAGCGGATAATTTTTTGGTGTTTCCACTTTTGAGGCGGGATGCTGGGGGTACTTCTCGAGTTTCCACGGTGACCTCAGGAACTCACTGGGGTTGATTCAGGGAAGATAGTCACCCTTTTCTACTGGAAAGGGAATTTCGGGATTACTCTCGAGCCGTTAAATGGGAAAAGGGCCTCTTCCCAAGTTGAGTCCATAAATTGTGTTCTCCTCTCCAATGGGGATGGCTGTGTGAGGGAATTTTCTGAGTCGCATAAATGGTGTCAAATACAGTTTTGCCTTTCCAGCGGAACGTGGCATTTCTCTTGAATTGTGCAGCAGAATATTTTCCTGATCTCGCATTGAGGGGATAATTTTGTGGTGTTTCTAGAGTTGTGGCGGGAACCTGGTTGAAGTTCTCAGGTATCGAAGAGGACCTCAGGAATTCTCTCTGGCTGCTTCAGGGAAGTCAGGAACCCTTTTGTGTTGGAAGGGGAATTTCGGGATTACTGTTGAGCCTTTAAATGGGAATAGGGCCTCTTCTCGAGTTAAGTCCGTAAAGTGTGTTCTCCTCTCCAATGGGGACGACTGTTTGAGGGAATTTTTTGAGTCTCACCCGGCTGTGCAAACGGGAGAAATACCAGCCCCACCCGGGCAGACACGAGTTTTGCCGGCCCAGGCGGCTGAGACACCAGAGACACGGACCTTGCCGGTGCAGACCCGAGAGAGGGCCTCCCCACCCGCTAGATGGGAGAGAACCCGGCCCCACCCGCGCAGACTCGAGAGACCTCGGCCCCGCCCCCTCAGACGCTATTTTTGCTGGCACCGCCCGCACAGACGCAAGAGAAGATGGCCCCCGCCTGCACAGATGCGAGAGACCCTTGCCCCGCCCGCGCAAACGCGAGAGAACCAGGCCCCGCCCACCCAGATGGTAGAGACCCTGGCCCCGCCCACCAGACTCGGGATACACAGGCACCGCCGGCGCAGACTCCAGAGAAGCCGGCCCTGGCGAAACCGACCATGCAAAGATGCGCAGCGGTGAGGAGCTACCCCATGCCTGAGGCCAGGACAGGCGGCCGAGAGGAGGTACCCCACCTCCAATAGGCGGTGGCTGTGCGGGGGAGGGCCGAGAGGAGGTACTCACGTTCAAGGTCAGGAGGGGCGGCCTTGAGGACATACCCCTCATACAAGGTAAGGTGCAGCAGCTGTGATTTCTTGGAGCAGCTGTGAAGAGATATCCCACACCCAAGGTAAGAGAAACTCAAATCAGATGGGAGGTATTGCGAGGGGGCTTCAGATGGCAGACACACTGAAATCATAATCACAGGAATCTACTCGATCTGATCACATGCACCACAGCCGAATGTGGTCCACTGGAGAAGGGAATGGCAAACCACTTCAGTATATTTGCATTGAGAACCCCATGAACAGTATCAAAGGGCAAAATGACAGGATACTGAATGAGGAATTCCCCAGGTCTGTAGGTGCCCAGTATGCTACTGGAGATCAGTGGAGAAATAACTCTAGAAGGAATGAAGGGATGGAGCAAAAGCAAAACCAGTACCCAGCTGTGGATGTGACCGGTGATAGAAGCAATGTCTGGTGCTGTAAAGAGCAATATTGCATAGGAACCTGGAATGTGAGGTCCAGGAGTCAGGGCAAATTGGAAGTGGTCAAACAGGAAATGGCAAGAGTGAACATAGACTTTCTAGGAATCAGTGAATTAAAATGGACTGGAATGTGTGAATTTAACTCAGATGACCATTATATATATATACTACTGTGGGCAGAAATCCCTTAGAAGAAATGGAGTAGCCATCATGGTCAACAAGAGACTCCGAAATGCAGTACTTGGATGCAATCTTTAAAACAACAGAATGATTTCTGTTCGTTTCCAAGGCAAACCATTCAACATTACAGTAATCCAGGCCTATGCCCCAGCCACTAACGCTGAAGTAGCCAAATTTGAAGACCTACAAGACCTTTTAGAACTAACACCCAAAAAAGATGTCCTTTTCATTCTAGGGGACTGGAATGCAAAAGTAGAAGTCAAGAAACACCTGGAGTAACAGGCAAATTTGGCCTTGGAGCACGGAATGAAGCAGGGCCAAGGCTAATATAGTTTTGTCAAGAGAATGCTCTGGTCATAGCAAACCCCCTCTTCCAACAACACAAGAGAAGACTCTACACGTGGACATCACCAGATGGTCAACACCAAAATCAGATTGATTATATTCTTTGCAGCCAAAGATGGAGAAGCTGTATACAGTTAGCAAAAACAAGACCAGGAGCTGACTGTGGCTCAGATCATGAACTCCTTATTGCCAAATTCAGACTTAAATTGAAGAAAGTAGGGAAAACCCCTAGACCACTCAGATATGACCTCAATCAAATCCCTTATGATTATACAGTGGAAGTGAGAAATAGATTTAAGGGACTAGATCTGATAGATAGAGTGCCTGATGAACTCTGGATGGAGGTTCGTGACATTGTACAGGAGACAGGGACCAAGAGCATCCCCATGGAAAAGAAATGCAAAAAAAGCAAAATGGCTGTCTGAGGTGGCCTTACAAATAGCTGTGAAAAGAAGAGAAGTGAAAAGCAAAGGAGAAAGGGAAAGATATAAGCATTAGAATGCAGAGTTCCAAAGAATAGCAAGGAGAGATAAGAAAGCCTTCCTCAGTGATCAATGCAAAGAAATAGAGGAAACCAACAGAATAGGAAAAACAAGAGATCTCTTCAAGAACATTAGAGATTCCAAGGGAACATTTCATGCAAAGATGGGCTCGATAAAGGACAGAAATGGTATGGACCTAACGGAAGCAGAAGATATTAAGAAGAGGTGGCAAGAATACACAGAAGAACTGTACAAAAAAGATCTTCACGACCAGGATAGTCACGAAAATGTGATCACTGGCCTAGAGCCAGACATCTTGGAATGTGAATTCAAGTGTGCCTTAGAAAGTAAGACTACGAAGAAAGCTAGTGGAAGTGATGGAATTCCAGTTGAGCTATTTCAAATCTTGAAAGATGATGCTGTGAAAGTGCTGCACTCAATATGCCAACAAATTTGGAAAACTCAGCAGTGGCCACAGGACTGGAAAAGGTCAGTCTTCATTCCAATCCCAAAGAAAGGCAATGCCAAAGAAGGCTCAAACTACCGCACAATTGCACTCATCTCACACGCTAGTACAGTCATGCTCAAAATTCTCCAAGCCAGGCTTCAGCAATATGTGATCCGTGAACTCCCAGATGTTCAAGCAGGTTTTAGAAAAGGCAGAGGCACCAGAGATCTAATTGCCAACATCCGCTGGATCATGGAGAAAGCGAGAGAGTTCCAGAAAAACATCTATTTCTGCTTCATTGACTAAGCCAAAGCCTTTGACTGTGTGGATCACAATAAACTGAGGAAGATTCTGAAAGTGATGGGAATACCAGACCACCTGACCTGCCTCTTGAGAAACCTGTATGCAGCTCAGGAAGCAACAGTCAGAACTGTGCATGGAACAACAGACTGGTTCCAAATAGGAAAAGGAGTACATCAAGGCTGTATATTGTAATCTTGCTTATTTAACTTATATGCAGAGTGCATCATGAGAAATCCTGGGCTGGAAGAAGAACAACTGGAATCAAGATCGCTGGGAGAAATATCAATAACCTCAGATATGCAGATGACACCACCTTTAGGGCAGAAAGTGAGGAGGAACTCAAAAGCCTCTTGATGAAAGTGAAAGAGGAGAGTGAAAAGGTTGGCTTGAAGCTCAACATTCAGAAAATAAAGGTGATGGAATCTGGTCCCAACCTTTCACGGGAAATAGATGGAAAAACAGTGGAAACAGTGTCACACTTTATTTTTTGGGGCTCCAAAATCACTGCAGATGCTGATTGAAGCCATGAAATTAAAAGGCGCTTACTCCTTGGAAGGAAAGTTATGATCAACCTTGATAGTATATTAAAATCAGGGACATCACTTTGCCAAAAAAGCTCCATCTAGTCAAAGCTGTGGTTTTTCCCGTGGTCATGTATAGATGTGAGAGTTGGACTGTGAAGAAAGCTGATTGCCGAAGAACTGATGCTTTCGAACTGTGGTATTGGAGAAGACTCTTGAGAGTTCCTTGGACTGCAAGAAGATCCAAACAGTCCATTCTAAGGGAGATCAATCGTCGGTGTTCATTGGAAGGACTGATGCTAAAGCTGAAACTGCAGTACTTCGGCCACCTCATGTGATGAGTTGACTAACTGGAAAAGATTCTGATGCTAGGAGAGGTTGGGGGCTGGAGGAGAAGGGGACGACAGAGAATGAGATGGCTGGATAGCATCACCGACTCTGTGGCCGTGAGATTGAGTGAACTCCGGGAGTTGGTGTAGGACAGGGAGGCCTAGCGTACAGTGATTCATGGGGTCGGGGAGAGTCGGACACGACTGAGCGACTGAACTGAACTGAACTGAATAAAGTGTGTCAAATACCCTTTTCCCTTTCAGGCGGGAATGTGGGATTTCTCTTGAAATTCTGCAGCGCAAAATTTCTTCATCTCGCATTGAGGGGATAATTTTGTGGTGTTTTTCGAATTGCGGCGGGAAGCTCCGTGTATTCCTCGAGGTGCAAAGGGGACCTCAGGAACTCACTCGAGTTACTTCAGGGAAGTCAGGTCCCCGTTTGTGCTGGAAGGGGAACTTCCGGATAACTCTAGAGCCGTTAAATGGGAATATTGCCTCTTCTTGATTTGAGTCGGTAAAGTGTGTTCTCCTCTCCACTGAGGACGGATGTTAGGGACCATTCTGATTCGCCTAAAGGGAGTCAAGTACCCTTTTGCCTTTCAAGCGGGAATGTGGGATTTCTCTTGAGATTGTGCAGTGCAAAATTTCCTCATCTCGCATGGAGGAGATAATTATGTGCTGTTACACGAATTGGGTTGGGAAGCTGGGGGTGATTCTCCAGTTGCGACGAGGACCTCTGGAACACACTCGGATTACTTCAGGGAAGTCAGGTCCCCTTTTGTGCTAGAAGGGGAACTTCCGGATTGTTCTCTAGCCCTTTAATGGGAATAGGGCCTCCTCTCGATTTGAGTCCATAAATTGTGTTCTCTTCTCCAATGGGGACGGATGTTAGGGAACTTTCTGAGTGGCATAAATTGTGTCAAGTACCCTTTTGCCTTTCAAGCGTGAATGTGGGATTTCTCTTGAGATTCTGCAGCACAAAATTACCTCATCTCGCATTGAGGGGATAATTTTGTGGTCTTTCTCGAGTTGCAGAGGGAAGCAGGGTGTACTTCTCGAGTTGCAACGGGAACCTCAGGAACTCGCTTGGGTTGCTTCAGCGAAGTCAAGTCCCCTTTTGTGTTGGAAGGGGAACTTCCAGATTACTCTCGAGCCATTAAATGGGAACATTGCCTCTTCTCGATTTGAGTCTGGAGAGTGTGTTCGCCTCTGCACTGAGGACGGATGTTAGGGACCATTCAGAGTCGCCTAAAGAGAGACAAGTACACTGTTGCCTTTCAAGCGTGTGGGATTTCTCTTGAGATTCTGTAGCGCAAGCTTTCCTCATCTCGCATGGAGGGGATAAATTTTGGTGTTTCTCGAATTGGGTTGGGAAGCTGGGGGTACTTCTGCAGTTCCGACGAGTACCTCTGGAACATACTCGAGTTACTTCAGGGAAGTCTGGTCCCATTTTGTGCTGGAAGGGGAACTTCTGTATTACTCTCGAACCCTTTAATGTTAATAGGGCCTCATCTCGAATAGAGTCCATAAAGTGTGTTTTCCTCCAATGGGGACAGCTGTGTGAGGGAAGTTTCTGAGTTGCATAAAGGGGTTTAGTACGCTTTTGCCTTTTATGAGGAAATGTGGTACTTCTCTTCAGATTCTGCATCGCACAATTTCCTCACCTCGCATTGAGGGGATAATTTTGTGGTGTTTCTCGAGTTGCGGCGGTAAGCTGGGGGTGCTTCTCGAGTTGCGACGGGGACCTCAGGAATTCGCTCGGGTTGCTTCAGGGAAGTCAGGTCCCCTTTGGTGTTGGAAGGGGAACTTCCGGTTTCCTCTCGAGACCTTAATTGTGAAAAGGGTCTTATCTCGAATTGAGTAATTAAAGTGTGTTCTCCTCTCGAAAGGGGATGGCTATGTGAGTTAATTGAGTCGAATAAAGGGTGTCAAGTAACTTTTTGCCTTTCAAGAGGGAATGTGTTATTTCTCTTGAGATTCTGCATCGCAAAATTTCCTCATCTCAAATTGAGGGGATAATTTTGGGGTGTTTCTCGAGTTACGGCGGGAAGCTAGGTGTGCTTCTCGAGTTGCGACTGGGACCTCAGGAACTCGCTGGGGTTGCTTCAGGGCAGTCAGGTCCCGTTTGTTGTTGGAAGGGGAACTTCCGGTTTCCTCTCCAGCCCTTAAGTGTGAACAGGGGCTCTTCTCGAATTGAGTCCGTAAAGTGTGTTTTCCTCTCCAAAGGGGACGGCTGTGTGAGAGAAGTTTCTGAGTCGAATAAATGGTGCCAAGTATATTTTGCCTTTCAAGAGGGAATGTGGTATTTCTCTTGAGATTCTGCATCGCAAAATTTCCTCCTCTCGCATTGAGGGGTTTATTTTGCGGTGTTTCTCGAGTTGCGGCAGGAAGCTAGGGGTGATTCTCGAGTTGCGACGGGACCTCAGGAACTTGCTGGTGTTGCTTCAGTTTAGCGAGGTCCCCTTTGGTGGTGGAAGGGGAACTTCCGGTTTCCTCTCGAGCCCTTAATTGTGAACAGGGGCTTATCTCAAATTGAGTCCATAAAGTGTGTTCTCCTCTCCAAAGGGGACGGCTGTGTGAGTGAATTGAGTCGAATAAAGTGTGTCACGTACCTTTTTGCCTTTCAAGAGGGAATGTGGTATTTCTCTTGAGATTCTGCATAGCAAACTTTCCTCATCTCGCCTTGAGTAGATTTTTATTGTGGTATTTCTCGAGTTGCGGCGGGAAGCAAGGGGTGCTCCTCGAGTTGCGCGGGGACCTCAGGAACTCGCTGGGGTTGCTTCAGTTTAGTGAGGTTTCCTTTGGTGGTGGAAGGGGAACTTCCGGTTTCCCCTCGAGACCTTAATTGTGAACAGGTGCTCATCTCGAATTGAGTCCGAAAAGTGTGTTCTCCTCTACAAAGGGGACGGCTGTGTGAGGGAAATATCTGAGTGGCATAAAAGGTTTCAAGTACATTTTTGCCTTTCAAGAGGGAATGGGGTATTTCTCTTGAGATTATTCATCTCAAAATTTCCTCATCTCGCATTGAGGAGATAATTTTGGGGTGTTTCTCTAATTGCGGCGGGAAGCTGGGGGTGCTTCTCGAGTTGTGACTGGGACCTCAGGAACTCGCTGGGGTTGCTTCAGGGAAGTCAGGTCCCCTTTGGAGTTGGAAGGGGAACTTCCGGTTTCCTCTCGAGCCCTTAAATGTGAACAGGGGCTCATCTCGAATTGTGTCCAAAAAGTGTGTTCTCCTCTCCAAGGGGGATGGCTGTGTGAGGGATCTTTTTGAGTCTAAAAAGGGTGTCGAGTATATTTTTGCCTTTCAAGAGTGAATGTGGTATTTCTTTTGAGATTCTTCATCGCAAAATTTCCTCATCTCGTATTGAGGGGATAATTTTGGGGTGTTTCTCGAGTAACGGCGGGAAGCTGGGAGTGCTTCTCGAATTTCAACGGAGACATCAGGAACTCGCTGGGATTGCTTCAAGGAAGTCATGTCCCCTTTGGTGTTGGAGGGGAACTTCCGGTTTCCTCTCGAGCCCTTAAGTGTGAACAGGGGCTAATCTCGAATTGAGTCCAAAAAGTGTGTTCTCCTCTCCAAGGGGGATGGCTGTGTGAGGGAACTTTTTGAGTCTAAAAAGGGTGTCGAGTACATTTTTGCCTTTCAAGAGTGAATGTGGTATTTCTTTTGAGATTCTTCATCGCAAAATTTCCTCATCTCGTATTGAGGGGATAATTTTGGGGTGTTTCTCGAGTAACGGCGGGAAGCTGGGAGTGCTTCTCGAATTTCGACGGGGACATCAGGAACTCGCTGGGATTGCTTCAAGGAAGTCATGTCCCCTTTGGTGTTGGAAGGGGAACTTCCGGTTTCCTCTCGAGCCCTTAAGTGTGAACAGGGGCTCATCTCGAATTGAGTCCATAAACTGTGTTCTCCTCTCCACAGGGGACGGCTGTGTGAGGGAACTTTCTGAGTCGAATAAACGGTGTCAAGTACCTTTTTGCCTTTCAAGAGGGAATGTGGTATTTCTCTTGAGATGCTGCATCGCAAAATTTCCTCCTCTCCCATTGAGGAAATAATTTTGGTGTGTTTCTCGAGTAGCGGCAGGAAGCTGGTGGTGCTTCTCGAGTTGCGACGGGAACCTCAGGGACTCGCTGGGGTTGTTTCAGGGAAGTCAGGTCCCCTTTGGAGTTGGAAGGGGAACTTCCGGTTTCCTCTCGAGCCCTTAAATGTGAACAGGGGCTCATGTCGAATTGAGTCCATAAAGTGTGTTCTCCTCTACAAAGGGGACGGCTGTGTGAGGGATTTTTCTGAGTCGAATAAAGGGTGTCAAGTACCTTTTTGCCTTTCAAAAGGCAATGTGGAATTTCTCTTTAGATTCTGCATGGCAAAATTTCCTCAAATCGCATTGAGGGGATAATTTTGCGGTGTTTCTCGAGTTGCGGTGGGAAGCTGGGGGTGCTTCTCGAGTTGCGATGCGGACCTCAGAAACTCGCTGGGATTGCTTCAGGGAAGTGAGGTCCCATTTGGTGTTGGAAGGGGAACTTCCGGTTTCCTATCGAACCCTTAAATGTGAAAAGGGGCTCATCTCGAATTGAGTCCATAAAGTGTGTTCTCCTCTCCAAAGGGGACAGCTGTGTGAGGGAACTTTCTGAGTCGAATAAATGATGTCAAGTACCTTTTTGCCTTTCAAGAGGGACTGTGGTATTTCTCTTGAGATTTTGGTTCGCAAAATTTCCTCATGTCGCATTGAGGGGATAATTTTGGGGTGTTTCTCGAGTTGCGGCGGGAAGCTGGGGGTGCTTCTCGAGTTGCGACGGAAACCTCAGGAACTCTCTGGGGTTGCTTCAGGGAAGTCAGATCCCCTTTGGTGTTGTAAGGGGATCCTGCGGTTTCCTCTGGAGCCGTTAAATGTGAACAGGGTCTCATCTCGAATTGAGTCCATAAAGTGTGTTCTCCTCTCCAAAGGGGACGGCTGTGTGAGGGAACTTTCTGAGTCGAAAAAATGGTGTCAAGTACCTTTTTGCCTTTCAAGAGGAAATGTGGTATTTCTCTTGAGATTCTGCCTCGGAAAATTTTCTCATCTCACAATGAGGGGATATTTTTGTGGTGTTTCTCGAGTGGCGGCGTTAAGCCGGTGGTGTTTCTCGAGTTGCGACGGTGACCTCAGGAACTCGCTGGGGTTGCTTCAGTGATGTCAGGTCCCCTTTGGTGTTGGAAGGGGAACTTCCGGTTTCCTCTCGAGCCCTTAAATGTGAACAGGGGCTCTTCTCGATTTCAGTCCATAATGTGTGTTCCCCTCTCCACTAAGGCGGATTTTAGGGACCATTCTGAGTCGCCTATAGGGTGTCAAGTACCCTTTTGCCTCAAGCGGGAATGTGGGATTTCTCTTGAGATTCTGCAGGGCAAAATTACCTCATCTCACATTGAGAGCATAATTTTGTGCTGTTTCCCGAATTGAGGCAGGAAGCAGGTTGTACGTCTCGAGTTGCGACGGGGAACTCAGGAACTCCCTCTGGTTACTTCAGGGAAATCAAGTCCCCTTTTTGTTGGAAGAGGAATTTCCGGATTACTCAGGAGCTGTTAAATGGGAATATTGCCTCTTCTCGATTTAAGTCAATATATTGTGTTATCCTCTCCACTGAGGATTGATTTAAGGGATCATTCTGAGTCGCCTAAAGGGAGTCAAGTCCCCTTTTGCCTTTCAAGCGGGAATGTGGGATTTCTCTTGAGATTATGCAGCGCAAAATTTCCTCATGTCTCACTGAGGGGATAATATTGTGGTGTTTCTCGTATTGCGGAGGGAAGCTAGGGGTACTTCTTGAGTTGCGAAGGGGACCTCAGGAAATCATTCGAGTTACTGCAGGGAAGCCAGGTTCCCTTTTGTTCTGGAAGGGGAACTTCTGGATTACTCTCGAACCCTTTAATGGGAATAGGGCCTCTTCCTGAATTGAGTCCATAAATTGTGTTCTCCTCTCCATTGGGGACGGGTATTAGGGAAATTTCTGAGTGGCATAAAATTTGTCAAGTACACTTTTGCCTTTCAAGCGGGAATGGGCGATTTGTCTTGAGATTCTGCAGCGCAAAATTACCTCATCTCTCATTGATGGGATAATTTTGTGGTGTTTCTTGAGTTGCGGTGGGAAGCAGGGGGTACATTTCGAGTTGCGACGTTGACCTCAGGAACTCGCTCCGGTTTCTTCAGGGAAGTCAAGTCCCCTTTTGTGTTGATAGGGGAACTTCCGGATATCTCTCGAGCCGTTAAATAGGAATATTGCCTCTTCTCGATTTGAATCCATAAAGTGTGTTCTCCTCTCAAATGAGGACGGTTTTAGGGGCCATTCTTAGTCGTCTAAAGAGAGTCAAGTACCCTTTTGCCATCAAGCGGGAATGTGGGATTTCTCGTGGGATTCTGCAGGACAAAATTTCCTCAACTCTCATTGAGGGGATAATTTGGTGGTGTTTCTGGAATTGCGGCGGGAACCTGGGGGTACTTCTCCAGTTGCGACGGAACCTCAGGAACTCACTGGAGTTACTTCAGGGAAGTCAGGTCCCCTTTTTTGCTGTAAGGGAACTTCTGGATTACTCTCGAGCACTTTAGTGGGAATAGGGCCTCTTCTCGAGTCCGTAAAATGTGTTCTCCTCTCCAATAAGGACGGTTTTTAGGGACCAACCTGAGTCGCCTAAGGGGAGTCCAGTACCCTTTTTCCTTTCAAGCGGGAATGTGGGATTTCTCTTTAGATTCTGTAGCACAAACATTCATCTCGCATTGAGTGGATAATTTTATGCTGTATCTCCAATTGCGGCGGGAAGCTGGGGGTACTTCTCCAGTTGCGAGGGAACCTCAGGAACTCACTCGAGTTGCTTCAGGGAAGTCAGGTCCCCTTTTGTGCTGGAAAGGGAACTTCCGGATTACTCTCGATCTCTTTAACGGGAATAGGGCCTATTCTCTATTTGAGTCCATAAGGTGTGTTCTCCTCTCCAATGGGGACAGATGTTAGGGAACTTTCTGAGTGGCATAAAGTGTGTCAAGTACCCTTTTGCCTTTCAATCGGGAATGCGGGAATTGTCTTAAGATTCTGTAGCGCAAAATTACCTCATCTCGCATTGAGGGGATAATTTTGTGGTGTTTCTCGAGTTTCAGCGGGAAGCAGGGGGTACTTCTCGAGTTGCGACGGGGACCTCAGAAACCCGTTCAGGATGATTCAGGGAGGGCAGGTCCCCTTTTGAGTTGGAAGGGGAACTTCTGGTTTACCCTCAAGCCGTTAATTGGGGATAGGACCTCATCACAAATTGAGTCCATAAGATGTGTTCTCCTCTCCAGTGGGAACTGACATTAGTGAAATTTCTGAGTCACATAAAGGGAGTCAAATACCCTTTTGCCTTTCAAGAGTGAATGTGGTATTTCTCTTGAGATTTTGCAGCATATATTTTCCTCATCTCGTATTAGGGGATAATTTTTAGTGTTTCTCATTTGCGAAGTGAAGATGTGTGTACTTCTCAAGTTTCGACGGGGACCTCAGGAACTCGCTTGGGTTTCATCAGGGAAGTCAGGTCCCCTTTGGTGTTGGAATGGGAACTTCCGGTTTACTCTCGAGCCATTAAATGGGAATAGGGTCTCATCTCGAACTGAGTCCAGAAAGTGTGTTCTCCTCTCCAATGGGGACTGATGTTAGTGAAATTTCTGAGTCGTATAAAGGGTGTCAAGTACCCTTTTGCCTTTCAAGAGGTAATGTGGTATTTCTCTTGAGATTCTGCAACGTAAAATTTCCTCATCTCGCATTGAGGGGATAATTTTGTGGTGTTTCTCGAGTTGCGATGGGGACCTCAGGAAATCTCTCGGGTTTCTTCAGGGAAGGCAGGTCCCCTTTTTTGTTGGAACGGAACTCCCGGTTTACTTTCGAGCCGTTAAATGGGAATAGGTCCTCAACTCGAATTCAGTCCATAAAGTGTATTCTCCTCTCCAATGGGGACGGCTGTGTGAGGAAACTTTCTGAGTCGCATAAAGAGTGTCAAGTACCTTTTTGCCTTTCAAGAGGGAATGTGGGAATTCTCTTCAGATCTGCAGCGCAAAATGACCTCATCTCGAATTGAGGGGATAATTTTGTGGTGTTGGTCAAGTTGCCGGCGGAAGCAGTGATTACTTCTCGAGTTGCAACGGCGACCTCAGGAACTCACTCACTTGCTTCAGTGAAGTCAAGTCCCCATTGGTGTTGGAAGGAGAACTTCCGGATTACTCTCAAGCCATTAAATGGGAATATTAGCTCTTCTCGATTTCAGTCCATAAAGTGTGTTCTCCTCTCCACTGAGGACGGATGTTAGGGAACATTCTGAGTCGCCTAAACGGTGTCAAATACCATTTTACCTTTCAAGCGGGAATGTGGGATTTCTCTTGAGATTCTGCAGCGCAAAATTTCCTCATCTCACATTGTGGGGAAAATTTTGTGGTGTTTCTCCAGTTGCGATGGGGACCTCAGAAACTTACTCGAGTTACTTCAGGGTATCGGGTCCCATTTGTGCTGGAGGGGAACTTCCGGATTACTCTCGAGCTCTTTAATGGGAATAGGGCTTCTTTTGTAGTTGAGTCCATAAAGTGTGTTATTCTCTCCAATGGGGACAGATATTATTGAACTTTCTGAGTGGCATAAATTGTGTCAAGTAAGCTTTTTCCTTTCAAGCGGGAATGTGGGATTTCTCTTGAGATTCCGCAGCGCAAAATAACCTCATCTCACATTGAGGGGATAATTTTGTGGTGTTTCTCCAGTTGTGGTGGGAAGCAGGGGGCACTTCTCTAGCTATGGCGGGGACCTCAAAAACTCGCTCGGGTTGCTTCAGGGAAGTCAAGTCGCCTTTTGTTTTGGAAGGGGAACTTCCGGATTACTGTCGAAACGTTAAAAGGGAATATTGCCTCCTCTCCATTTGAGTCCATAAAATATGTTCTCCTCTCCCCTGAGGATGGATGTTAGGGAACATTCTGAGTCGCCTAAAGGGAGTTAAGTACCCTTTTGACTTTCAAGCCGGAATGTGGGATTTCTTTTGAGATTCTGCAGCGCAAAATTTCCTCATCTCGCAGTGAGTGAAATATTTTGTGGTGTTTCTCGAATTGCAGCGGGACGCTGGGGTACTTGTTGAGTTTAGATGGGGACCTCAGGAACTCACTCGAGTTTCTTCAGGGAAGTCAGGTCCCCTTTTGTGCTGGAAGGGGAACTTTTGGATTAGTCTCGAGCCCTTTAATGGGAATAGGGCCTCTTCTGGAGTTGAGTCCATAAAGTGTGTTCTCCTCTCCAATGGGGAAGGATGTTAGGGAACTTTCTGAGTGACATAAAGGGAGTCAAGTATGCTTTTGCCTTTCAGTTGGGAATGTGGGATTTCTCTTCAGATTCTGCAGCGCAAAGTTTCCTCCTCTCGCATTGAGAGGATAATTTTGTGGTGTTTCCCGAATTTCGGCGGGAAGCTGGGGGTACTTCTCGAGTTTCAAAGGGGACCTCAGGAACTCACTGGAGTTACTTTAGGGAAGTCAGGTCCCCTTTAGTGCTTGACGGGGAACTTCCGGATTACTCTGGAGGCCTTTAAGGGAATAGGGGCTCTTCTGGAGTTGAGTCCATAAATTGTGTATGCCTCTGCAATGGGGACGGATTTTAGGGAACTTTCTGAGGAGCACAAAGTATGCCAAGTTTCCTTTTGCCTTTCAAGCGTTAATATGGGATTTCTCTTGAGATTCTGCAACGCAAAATTACCTCATGTCGCATTGAGGGGATAATATTGTGTTGTTTCTCGAGTTGTGGTTGGAAGTAGGGGATACTTCTGGAGTTGAAACGGGAACCTCAGGAACTCTCTCAGGTTGCTCCAGGGAAGTCAAGTCCCTTTTTGTGTTGGAAGGGGAACTTCTTGATTACTCTTGAGCCTTTAAATGGGAATATTGCCTCTTCTCGATTTGAGTGCATGAAGAATGTTCTCCTCTCCACTGAGGATGGATGTTAGGGAACATTCTGAGTCGCATAATGGGAGTCAAGAACCCTTTTGCCTTTCAAGAGGGAATGTGTGATATTTCTCTTGAGATTGTGCAGAGCAATATTTCTTCATCTCGCATTGAGGGGATTATCTTGGGGTGTATTTTCAGTTGCGGCGGGAAGCTGGGGGTACTTCTCGAGTTGCGATGGGGACATCAGGAACTCGCTCGGGTTTCTTCAGGTAAGGCAGGTCCTGTTTTGTGTTTGAAGGGGAACTTCCGGTTCACTATCGAGCCGTTAAGTGAGAATCGGTCCTCATCTCGAATTGAGTCCATAATGTGTGTTCTCCTCTCCAATGGGCACTGCTGTGTGAGGGAACTTTCTGAATCGCATAAAGGGTGTTAACAGTCCTTTTGCCTTTCAAGAGGGAATTTGGTATTTCTCTTGAGATTCTGCAGCGCAAAATTTCCTCATCTCGCACTGAGGGGATAATTTTGTGGTGTTTCTCTAGTTGCGGCTGGAGGCTAGGATATTTCTCGAGTTGCGATGGGGACCAGAGGAACTCGCTTGGGTTGCTTCAGGGAAGTCAGGTCCCCTTTGGTGATGGAAGGGGAACTTCCGGTTGACTCTCGAGCCGTTTATTGGGAATAGGGCCTCATCTTGATTTGAGTCCATAAAGTGTGTTCTCCTGTCCAATGGGGACGGCTGTGTGAGGGAACTTTCTGAGTCGCATAAAGGGTTTCAAGAACCGTTTTGCCTTTCAAGAGGGAATGTGGTATTTCTCTTGAGATGCTGTAACACAAAATTTCCTATTCTGGCCTTGAGGGGATAATTTTGTGGTGTTTCTCGAGTTGCGGCGGGAAGCTGGGGGTACTTCTCAAGTTGCTCTGGGTACCTCAGGAACTCACTCGGGTGTCTTCAGGTAAGGCAGGTCCCATTTTTGTTGGAAGGGGAACTTCCGATTTACTCTCGAGCAGTTAATTGGCAATAGTGCCTCATTTTGAATTGAGTACATAAAGTTCGCTCACCTATAAAACGGGGACTGATGTTAGTGAAATTTCTGAGTCGCATAAAGAATGTCAAGTACCCTTTTGCATTTCAAGAGGGAATGTGGTATTTCCCTTGAGATTCTGCAGTGCAAAATTTCCTCATCTCGCATTGAGGAGATAATTTTGTGGTGTATGTCAAGTTGCGGCGGGAATTTTGGATTACTTCTCGTGTTGCGACGGGGACCTCAGGAATTTGCTAGAGTTGCTTCTGGAAAGTCAGTTCCCCTTTTGTGTTGCAAGGGGAACTTCCGATTTAGTCTGGAGCCATTAAATGGGAATAGGGCCTCATTTCGAATTGAGTCCATAAAGTGTGTTCTCCTCTCCTATGGGGACTGATATTAGTGAAATTTCTGAGTCGCATAAAGGGTATCAAGTACTTTTTGCCTTTTAAGAGGGAATAGTGGTATTTCTCTTGAGATTCTGCAACGCAAAATTTCCTCTTCTCGCATTGAGGGGATAATTTTGTGGTGTTTCTCTAGTTGCGGCAGGAAGCTTGGGGTACTTCTCGAGTTGCCATGGGGACCTCAAGAACTTGCTTGGGTTTCTTCAAGTAAGGCAGGTCCCCTTTTGTGTTGGAAAGGGCACTTCCGGTTTACTCTCCAGCCATTCAATGGGAATAGGGCCTCATCTCGAATTGAGTCCATAAAGTGTGTTCTCCTCTCCAATGGGGACGGCTGTGTGAGGGTACTTTCTGAGTCGCATGAAGGGTGTCAAGTACCCTTTTGCCTTTCAAGCGGGAATGTGGGATTTCTCTTGAGATTCTGCAGCGCACAATTTCCTCATCTCGCATTGAGGGGATAATTCTGTGGTGTTTCTCGAGTTGCGGCGGGATGCTGGGGGTGCTTCTCGAGTTGCAACGGGGACCTCAGGAAGTGGCTCGGGTTGCTTCAGGGAAGTCAGGTTCCCTTTTGTGTTCGAACGGGATCTTCCGGTTTACTTTCGAACCGTTCATTGGGAATAGGGATTCATCTGGAGTTGAGTCCAAAAGGTGTTTTCTCCTCTCCAATGGGTACGGCTCTGTGAGCAAAATTTCTGGGTCACATAAAGTGTGTCAAGTGACCTTTTGCCTTTCAAGCGGGTATGTGGGACTTCTCTTGAGATTTCGGAGTGCAAAATTTCCTCATCTCGCATTGAGGGGATAATTTTGTTGTGTCTCGAGTTTCGGCTTGGATCTGGGGGTACTTCTCGAGTTGCAGGGTGGAACTCAGGAACTCGTTCATGTTGCTTCAGGGAAGTCAGGTCCCCTATTTTGGAAGTGGAACTTCCGGATTACTGTCGAGCCCTTAAATGGGAATAAGGCCTCTTCTAGATCTGAGTCCATAAAGTGTGTTCTCCGCTCCAATAAGTGCGGGTGTTAGGAAACTATCTGAATCGCATAAAGTGTGTCAAGTGCCCTTTTGCCTTTCAAGCGGGAATGTGGGATTTCTATTTAATTGTGCAGTGCAAAATTTCCTCATCTCACATTGAGCGGATAATTTTTTGGTGTTTCCACTTTTGAGGCGGGAAGCTGGGGGTACCTCTCGAGTTGCCACGGGGACCTCAGGAACTCGCTTGTGTTGCTTCAGGGAAGTTAGTCACCCTTTTCTACTGGAACGGGAATTTCGGGATTACTCTCCAGCCGTTAAATGGGAATAGGGCCTCTTCCCAAGTTGAGTCCATAAATTGTGTTCTCCTCTCCAATGGGCATGGCTGTGTGAGGGAATTTTCTGAGTCGCATAAAGGGTGTCAAATACAGTTTTGCCTTTCCAGCGGAACGTGGGATTTCTCTTGAATTGTGCAGCAGAATATTTTCCTGATCTCGCATTGAGGGGATAATTTTGTGGTGTTTCTAGAGTTGCGGCGGGAACCTGGTTGAACTTCTCAGGTAGCGAAGAGGACCTCAGGAATTCTCTCTGGCTGCTTCAGGGAAGTCAGGAACCCTTTTGTGTTGGAAGGGGAATTTCGGGATTACTGTTGAGCCTTTAAATGGGAATAGGGCCTCTTCTCGAGTTAAGTCCGTAAAGTGTGTTCTCCTCTCCAATGGGGACGACTGTTTGAGGGAATTTTTTGAGTCTCACCCGGCTGTGCAAACGGGAGAAATACCAGCCCCACCCGCGCAGACACGAGAGATGCCGGCCCTGGCGGCTGAGACGCCAGAGACACGGGCCTTGCCGGCACAGACGCGAGAGAGGCCTTCCCCACCCGGGCAGATGGGAGAGAACCTGGCACCGCCCGGGCAGACTCGAGAGACACCGGCCCCGCCCGCTCAGACTCGAGAGACCTCGGCCCCGCCCGCTCAGACGCTATTGTTGCTGGCGCTGCCCGCGCAGACGCAAGAGAAGCCGGCCCCTCCTGCGCAGATGCGAGAGACCCCGGCCCCGCCCGCCCAGATGGGAGAGACCCCGGCTCCGCCCACCAGACGCGGGATACGCAGGCCCCGCCCACGCAGACTCCAGAGAAGCCGGCCCTGGCACAACCGACCATGCAAAGATGTGCAGCGGTGAGGTGCTACCCCATGCCTGAGGCAAGGGCAGGCGGCCGAGTGGAGGTACCCCACCTCCAATAGGCAGTGGCTGTGCGCGGGAGGGCCGAGAGGAGGTACTCACGTTCATGGTCAGGAGGTGCGGCCTTGAGGACATACGCCTCATCCAAGGTAAGGTGCAGCAGCTGTGCTTTCTTGGAGCAGCTGTGAAGAGATATCCCACACCCAAGGTAAGAGAAACTCAAATCAGATGGGAGGTATTGCGAGGGGGCTTCAGATGGCAGACACACTGAAATCATAATCACAGGAATCTACTCGATCTGATCACATGCACCACAGCCGAATGTGGTCCACTGGAGAAGGGAATGGCAAACCACTTCAGTATATTTGCATTGAGAACCCCATGAACAGTATCAAAGGGCAAAATGACAGGATACTGAATGAGGAATTCCCCAGGTCTGTAGGTGCCCAGTATGCTACTGGAGATCAGTGGAGAAATAACTCTAGAAGGAATGAAGGGATGGAGCAAAAGCAAAACCAGTACCCAGTTGTGGATGTGACCTGTGATAGAAGCAAGGTCTGGTGCTGTAAAGAGCACTATTGCATACGAACCTGGAATGTAAGGTCCAGGAATCAAGGCAAATTGGAAGTGGTCAAACAGGAGATGGCAAGAGTGAACATAGACATTCTAGGAATCAGGGAATTAAAATGGCCTGGAATGTGTGAATTTAACTCAGATGACCATTATATATATATACTACTGTGGGCAAAAATCCCTTAGAAGAAATGGAGTAGCCATCATGGTCAACAAGAGACTCCGAAATGCAGTACTTGGATGCAATCTTAAAAACGACAGAATGATTTCTGTTCGTTTCCAAGGCAAACCATTCAACATTACAGTAATCCAGGCCTATGCCCCAACCACTAACGCTGAAGAAGCCGAAGTTGAACGGTTCTATGGAGACCTACAAGACCTTTTAGAACTAACACCCAAAAAAGATGTCCTTTTCATTCTAGGGGACTGGAATGCAAAAGGAGGAAGTCAAGAAACACCTGGAGTAACAGGCAAATTTGGCCTTGGAGCACGGAATGAAGCAGGGCCAAGTCTAATAGAGTTTTGTCAAGAGAACGCACTGGTCATAGCAAACTCCCTCTTCCAACAACACAAGAGAAGACTCTACACGTGGACATCACCAGATGGTCAACACCGAAATCAGATTGATTATATTCTTTGCAGCCAAAGATGGAGAAGCTGTATACAGTTAGCAAAAACAAGACCAGGAGCTGACTGTGGCTCAGATCATGAACTCCTTATTGCCAAATTCAGACTTAAATTGAAGAAAGTAGGGAAAACCCCTAGACCACTCAGATATGACCTCAATCAAATCCCTTATGATTATACAGTGGAAGTGAGAAATAGATTTAAGGGACTAGATTTGATAGATAGAGTGCCTGATGAACTCTGGATGGAGGTTCGTGACATTGTACAGGAGACAGGGACCAAGAGCATCCCCATGGAAAAGAAATGCAAAAAAAGCAAAATGGCTGTCTGAGGTGGCCTTACAAATAGCTGTGAAAAGAAGAGAAGCGAAAAGCAAAGGAGAAAGGGAAAGATATAAGCATTAGAATGCAGAGTTCCAAAGAATAGCAAGGAGAGATAAGAAAGCCTTCCTCAGTGATCAATGCAAAGAAATAGAGGAAACCAACAGAATAGGAAAAACAAGAGATCTCTTCAAGAACATTAGAGATTCCAAGGGAACATTTCATGCAAAGATGGGCTCGATAAAGGACAGAAATGGTATGGACCTAACAGAAGCAGAAGATATTAAGAAGAGGTTGCAAGAATACACAGAAGAACTGTACAAAAAAGATCTTCACGACCAGGATAGTCACGAAAATGTGATCACTGGCCTAGAGCCAGACATCTTGGAATGTGAATTCAAGTGTGCCTTAGAAAGCAACACTACGAAGAAAGCTAGTGGAAGTGATGTAATTCCAGTTGAGCTATTTCAAATCTTGAAAGATGATGCTGTGAAAGTGCTGCACTCAATATGCCAACAAATTTGGAAAACTCAGCAGTGGCCACAGGACCGGAAAAGTTCAGTCTTCATTCCAATCCCAAAGAAAGGCAATGCCAAAGAATGCTCAAACTACCGCACAATTTCAGTCATCTCACACGCTAGTACAGTCATGATCAAAATTCTCCAAGCCAGGCTTCAGCAATATGTGATCCATGAACTCCCAGATGTTCAAGCAGGTTTTAGAAAAGGCAGAGCACCAGAGATCAAATTGCCAACATCCGCTGGATCATGGAGAAAGCGAGAGAGTTCCAGAAAAATATCTATTTCTGCTTCATTGACTATGCCAAAGCCTTTGGCTGTGTGGATCACAATAAACTGTGGAAGATTGTGAAAGATATGGGAATATCAGACCACCTGACCTGCCTCTTGAGAAACCTGTATGCAGCTCAGGAAGCAACAGTCAGAACTGTGCATGGAAAAACAGACTGGTTCCAAATAGGAAAAGGAGTACGTCAATGCTGTATATTGTAATCTTGCTAATTTAACTTATATGCAGAGTGCATCATGAGAAATGCTGGGGTGGAAGAAGAACAATTGGAATCAAGATTGTTGGGAGAAATATCAATAACCTCAGATATGCAGATGACACCACCTTTAGGGCAGAAAGTGAGGAGGAACTCAAAAGCCTCTTGATGAAAGTGAAAGAGGAGAGTGAAAAGGTTGGCTTGAAGCTCAGCATTCAGAAAATAAAGGTGATGGAATCTGGTCCCACCACTTTACGGGAAATAAATGGAAAAACAGTGGAAACAGTGTCACACTTTATTTTTGGGGGCTCCAAAATCACTGCAGATGCTGATTGCAGCCATGAAATTAAAAGTCGCTTACTCCTTGGAAGGAAAGTTATGATCCACCTTGATAGTATATTAAAAAGCAGAGACATCACTTTGCCAAATAAGCTCCATCTAGTCAAAGCTATGGTTTTTCCCGTGGTCATATATGGATGTGAGAGTTGGACTGTGAAGGAAGCTGATCGCCGAAGAACTGATGCTTTTGAACTCTCGTATTGGAGAAGACTCTTGAGAGTCCCTTGGACTGCAAGAAGATCCAACCAGTCCATTCTAAGGGAGATCAATCGTCGGTGTTCATTGGAAGGACTGATGCTAAAGCTGAAACTGCAATACTTCGGCCACCTCATGCGATGAGCTGACTCACTGGAAAAGATTCTGATGCTAGGGGAGGTTGGAGGCTGGAGGAGAAGGGGACGACAGAGAATGAAATGGCTGGATAGCATCACCGACTCTGTGGCCATGAGTTTGAGCGAACTCCGGGAGTTGGTGTAGGACAGGGAGGCCTAGCGTACAGTGATTCATGGGGTTGCGGAGAGTCGGAAACGACTGAGCGACTGAACTGAACTGAACTGAATAAAGTGTGTCAAATACCCTTTTCCCTTTCAGGCGGGAATGTGGGATTTCTCTTGAAATTCTGCAGCACAAAATTTCTTCATCTCGCATTGAGGGGATAATTTTGTGGTGTTTTCGAATTGCGGCGGGAAGCTGGGGGTATTCCTCGAGGTGCGAAGGGGACCTCAGGAACTCACTCGAGTTACTTCAGGGAAGTCAGGTCCCCGTTTGTGCTGGAAGGGGAACTTCCGGTTTCCTCTCGAGCCCTTAAATGTTCACAGGGGCTCATTTCGAATTGAGCCCATGAAGTGTGTTCTCCTCTAAAACGGGACGGCTGTGTGAGGGAACTTTCTGAGTCGAATAAAGGGTGTCAAGTACATTTTTGCCTTTCAAGAGGGAATGTGGTATTTCTCGTGAGATGCTGCATTGCTAAATTACTTCATCTCGCATTGAGGGGATAATTTTGTGGTATTTCTCGAGTTGCAGAGGGAAGCAGGGGATACTTCTCGACTTGCAACGGGGACCTAAGGAACTCGCTGGGGTTGCTTCAGCGAAGTCAAATCCCCTTTTGTGTTGGAAGAGGAACTTCCAGATTACTCTCCAGCCATTAAATGGGAACATTGCCTATTCTCGATTTGAGTCCGGAGAGTGTGTTCTCCTCTACACTGAGGACGGATGTTAGGGACCATTCAGAGTCGCCTAAAGGGAGTCAAGTACACTGTTGCCTTTCAAGCAAAAATGTGGGATCTCTCTTGAGATTGTGCAGTGCAAAATTTCCTCATCTCGCATGGAGGGGATAATTATGTGCTGTTACACGAATTGGGTTGGGAAGCTGGGGGTGATTCTCCAGTTGCGACGAGGACCTCTGGAACCCACTCGGATTACTTCAGGGAAGTCAGGTCCCCTTTAGTGCTGGAAGGGGAACTTCCATATTGTTCTCGAGCACTTTAATGGGAATAGGGCCTCCTTTCGATTTGAGTCCATAAATTGTGTTCTCCTCTCCAATGGGGACGGATGTTAGGGAACTTTCTGAGTGGCATAAAGTGTGTCAAGTACCCTTTTGCCTTTCAATCGGGAATCTGGGATTTCTCTTGAGATTCTGCAGCGCAAAATTACCTCATCTCGCATTGACGGGATAATTATGGGGTGTTTCTCGAGTTGCAGAGGGAAGCAGGGGTTACTTCTCGAGTTGCGGCGGGGACCTCAGGAGCTCGCTCGGGTTGCTTCAGCAAAGTCAAATCCCCTTTTGTGTTGGAAGGGGAACTTCTGGTTTCCTCTCGAGCCCTTAAATGTGCACAGTGGCTCATCTCCAATTGAGTCCATAAAGTGTGTTCTTCTCTCAAAAGGGGACGGGTGTGTGAGGGAACTTTCTGAGTCGAATAAAGGGTGTCAAGTACCTTTTTGACTTTCAAGAGGGACTGTGGTATTTCTCTTGAGATGCTGCATCGCCAAATTTTTTCATCTCGCATGGAGGGGATAATTTTGGGGTGTTTCTCGAGTTGCGCAGGGAAGCTGGGTGTGCTTCTCGAGTTGCGACGGGGACCTCAGGAACTCGCTGGGGTTGCTTCAGGGAAGTCAGGTCCCCTTTGGTGTTGGAAGGGGAACTTACGGTTTCCTCTCGAGCCCTTCAATGTGCACAGGGGCTCATCTCGAAATGAGTCCATAAAGTATGTTCTCCTCTCCAAAGGGGAAGGCTGTGTGAGGGAACTTTCTGAGTCAAGTTAAGGGTGTCAAGTACCATTTTGAATTTCAAGAGGGATTGTGGTATTTCTCTTGAGATGCTGCATCGCAAAATTTCCTCATCTCGCATTGAGGGGATAATTTTGGTGTGTTTTTCGAGTTGCTGAGGGAAGCTTTGTGTGCTTCTCGAGTTTCAACGGGGACCTCAAAACTCGCTAGGGTTGCTTCAGGGAAGTCAGGTCCCCTTTGGTGTTGGAAGGGGAACTTCCGCTTTCCTCTCGAGGCCTTAATGTGCACACGTGCTCATCTCGAATTGGGTCCATAAACTGTGTTCTCCTCTCCAAAGGGGTCGGCTGGTTTAGGGAACTTTCTGAGACGAATAAAGGGAGTCAAGTACTTTTTGCCTTTCAAGAGAGAATGTGGTATTTCTCTTGAGATGCTGCATCGCAAAATTTCCTCATCTCCTATGGAGGGGATAATTTTGGGGTGTTTCTCCAGTTGCGGCGGAAGCTGGAGGTGCTTTTTGAGTTGCGACGGGGACCTCAGGACCTCGCTGGGGTTGCTTCAGGGAAGTCAGGTCCCCTTTGGTGTTGGAGGGGAACTTCTGGTTTCCTCTCGAGCCCTTAAATGTGCACAGGGGCTCGTCTCAAATTGAGTCCATCAAGTGTGTTCTCCTCTCCAAAGGGGACGGCTGTGTGAGGAAACTTTCTGAGTCGAATAAAGGGTGTCAAGTACGTTTTTGCCTTTCCCGAGGGAATGTGGTATTTCTCTTGAGATGCTGCATCGCAAAATTTCCTCATCTCGCATGGAGGGGATAATTTTGGGGTGCTTCTCGAGTTGCGACGGGGACCTCAGGAACTCGCTGAGGTTGCTTCAGGAAAGTAAGGTCGCCTTTGGTGTTGGAAGGGGAACTTCCTCTTTCCTCTCGAGCCCTTAAATGTGCAAGGGGCTCATCTCCAATTGAGTCCATAAACTGTGTTCTCCTCTCCAAAGGGGTCGGCTGTGTGAGGGAACTTTCTGAGACGAATAAAGGGAGTCAAGTACCTTTTTGCCTTTCAAGAGGGAATGTGATATTTCTCTTGAGATGCTGCATCGCCAAATTTCCTCATTTCGCATGGAGGGGATAATTTTGGGGTCTTTCTCGAGTTGTGGCGGGAAGCTGGGCGTGCTTCTCCAGTTGCGTCTTGGACCTCAGGAACTCGCTGGGGTTGCTTCAGGGAAGTCAGGTCCCCTTTGGTGTTGGAAGGGGAACTTCCGGTTTCCTCTTGATTCCTTCAATGTGCACAGGGGCTCATCTCGAATTGAGTCCATAAAGTTTGTTCTCCTCTCCAAAGGGGACGGATTTGTGAGGGAACTTTCTGAGTCGAATAAAGGGTGTCAAGTACCTTTTTGCCTTTCAAGAGGGAATGTTGTATTTCTCTTGAGATGCTGCATAGCAGAATTTCCTCATCTCGCTTTGAGCGGATAATTTTGCGGTGTTTCTCGAGTTGCGGCGCGAAGCTAGGAGTGCTTCTCGAGTTGCAACGGGGACCTAAGGAACTCGCTGGGGTTGCTACAGGGAAGTCAGGTCCCCTTTGGTGTCGGAAGGGGAACTTCCGGTTTCCCATCGAGCCCTTCAATGTGCACAGGGACTCATCTCGAATTGAGTCCATCAAGGGTGTTCTCCTCTCCAAAGGGGACGGCTGTGTGAGGGAACTTTCTGAGTCAAATAAAGGGTGTCAAGTACCGTTTTGCCTTTCAAGAGTGAATGTGGCATTTCTCTTGAGATGCTGCATAGTCAAATTTCCTCATCTCGCATGGAGGGGATAATTTTGGGGTGTTTCTCGAGTTGCGGCGGAAGCTGGGGGTGCTTCTCGAGTTGCGACGGAGACCTCAGGAACTCGCTGGGGTTGCTTCAGGGAAGTTAGGTCCCCTTTGGTGTTGGAAGGGGAACTTCCGGTTTCCTCTCGAGCCCTCCAATGTGTACAGGGGCTCCTCTCGAATTGAGTCCATAAAGTGTGTTCTCCTCTCCAAAGGGGACGGCTGTGTGAGGGAACTTTCTGAGTCGAATAAAGGGTGTCAAGTACCTTTGGGCGTTTCAAGAGGGAATGTGGTATTTCTCTTGAGATGCTTCATCGCCAAATTTCCTCATCTCGCATGGAGGGGATAATTTTGGGGTGTTTCTCGAGTTGCGGCGGGAAGCTGGGGGTGCTTCTCGAGTTACGACGGGGACCTCAGGAACTCGCTGGGGTTGCTTCAGGGAAGTCAGGTCCCCTTTGGTGTTGGAAGGGGAACTTCCGGTTTCCTCTTGATTCCTTCAATGTGCACAGGGGCTCATCTCGAATTGAGTCCATAAAGTTTGTTCTCCTCTCCAAAGGGGACGGATTTGTGAGGGAACTTTCTGAGTCGAATAAAGGTGTCAAGTAACTTTTTGCCTTTCAAGAGGGAATGTTGTATTTCTCTTGAGATGCTGCATAGCAGAATTTCCTCATCTCGCTTTGAGCGGATAATTTTGCGGTGTTCCTCGAGTTGCGGCGCGAAGCTAGGAGTGCTTCTCGAGTTGCAACGGGGACCTAAGGAACTCGCTGGGGTTGCTACAGGGAAGTCAGGTCCCCTTTGGTGTCGGAAGGGGAACTTCCGGTTTCCCATCGAGCCCTTCAATGTGCACAGGGACTCATCTCGAATTGAGTCCATCAAGGGTGTTCTCCTCTCCAAAGGGGACGGCTGTGTGAGGGAACTTTCTGAGTCAAATAAAGGGTGTCAAGTACCGTTTTGCCTTTCAAGAGTGAATGTGGCATTTCTCTTGAGATGCTGCATAGTCAAATTTCCTCATCTCGCATGGAGGGGATAATTTTGGGGTGTTTCTCGAGTTGCGGCGGAAGCTGGGGGAGCTTCTCGAGTTGCGACGGAGACCTCAGGAACTCGCTGGGGTTGCTTCAGGGAAGTTAGGTCCCCTTTGGTGTTGGAAGGGGAACTTCCGGTTTCCTCTCGAGCCCTCCAATGTGTACAGGGGCTCCTCTCGAATTGAGTCCATAAAGTGTGTTCTCCTCTCCAAAGGGGACGGTTGTGTGAGGGAACTTTCTGAGTCGAATAAAGGGTGTCAAGTACCTTTGGGCGTTTCAAGAGGGAATGTGGTATTTCTCTTGAGATGCTTCATCGCCAAATTTCCTCATCTCGCATGGAGGGATAATTTTGGGGTGTTTCTCGAGTTGCGGCGGGAAGCTGGGGGTGCTTCTCGAGTTACGACGGGGACCTCAGGAACTCGCTGGGGTTGCTTCAGGGAAGTCAGGTCCCCTTCGGTGTTGGAAGGGGAACTTCCGGTTTCCTCTCGAGCCCTTAAATGTTCACAGGGGCTCATCTCGAATTGAGTCCGTAAAGTGTGTTCTCCTCGCCAAATGGGACGGCTGTGTGAGGGAACTTTCTGAGTCGAATAAAGGGAGTCAAGTAACTTTTTGCCTTTCAAGAGGGAATGTGGCATTTCTCTTTAGATGCTGCATCGCAAAAATTCCACATCTCGCATGGAGGGGATAATTTACGGGTGTTTCTTTAGTTGCGGTTGGAAGCTAGGGGTGCTTTTTGACTTGCGACGCGGACCTCAGGAACTCGCTGGGGTTGTTTAAGGGAAGTCAGGTCCCCTTTGGTGTTGGAAGGGGAACTTCCGGTTTCCTCTCGAGCCCTTAAATGTTCACAGGGGCTCATCTCGAATTGAGTCCGTAAAGTGTGTTCTCCTCGCCAAATGGGACGGCTGTGTGAGGGAACTTTCTGAGTCGAATAAAGGGAGTCAAGTAACTTTTTGCCTTTCAAGAGGGAATGTGGCATTTGTCTTTAGATGCTGCATCGAAAAATTCCACATCTCGCATGGAGGGGATAATTTTCGGGTGTTTCTTTAGTTGCGGTTGGAAGCTAGGGGTGCTTTTCGACTTTCGATGCGGACCTCAGGAACTCGCTGGGGTTGTTTAAGGGAAGTCAGGTCGCCTTTGGTGTTGGAAGGGGAACTTCCGGTTTCCTCTCGAGCCCTTAAATGTTCACAGGGGCTCATCACGAATTGAGTCCGTAAAGTGTGTTCTCCTCGCCAAATGGGACGGCTGTGTGAGGGAACTTTCTGAGTCGAATAAAGGGAGTCAAGTAACTTTTTGCCTTTCAAGAGGGAATGTGGCATTTCTCTTTAGATGCTGCATCGCAAAAATTCCACATCTCGCATGGAGGGGATAATTTTCGGGTGTTTCTTTAGTTGCGGTTGGAAGCTAGGGGTGCTTTTCGACTTGCGACGCGGACCTCAGGAACTCGCTGGGGTTGTTTAAGGGAAGTCAGGTCCCCTTTGGTGTTGGAAGGGGAACTTCCAGATTCCTCTCGAGCCTTAAAATGTGCACAGGGGCTCATCTCGAATTGAGTCCATGAAGTGTGTTCTCCTCTCCAAAGGGGACGGCTGTGTGAGGGAACTTTCTGAGTCGAATAAAGGGTGTCAAGTACCTTTTTGCCTTTCAAGAGGGAATGTGGTATTTCTCTTGAGATTCTGCATAGCAGAATTTCCTCATCTCGCCTTGAGCGGATAATTTTGCAGTGTTTGTCGAGTTGCGGCGCGATTCTAGGAGTGCTTCTCGAGTTTGGAAAGGGACCTCAGGAACTCGCTGGTGTTGCTTCAGGGAAGTCAGGTCCCCTTTGGTGTTGGAAGGGGAACTTCCGGTTTCCTCTCGAGCCCCTAAATGTGCACAGGGGTTCATCTCAAATTGAGTCCATCAAGTGTGTTCTCCTCTCCAAATGGGACGGCTGTGTGAGGGAACTTTCTGAGTCGAATAAAGGGTGTCAAGTACCTTTTTGCCTTTCGAGAGGGAATGTGGTATTTCTCTTGAGATGCTGCATCGCAAAATTTCCTCATCTGGCATGGTGGGGATAATTTTGGTGTGTTTCTCGACTTGTGGCGGAAGCTGGGGGTGCTTTTCGAGTTGCGACACGGACCTCAGGAAATCGCTGGCCTTGCAACAGGGAAGTCAGGTCCCCTTTAGTGTTGGAAGGGAAGCTTACGGTTTCCTCAAACCCTTAAATGTGCACAGGGGATCATCTCGAATTGAATCCGTAAAGTGTGTTCTCCTCTCCAAAGGGGACGGCTGTGTGAGGGAACTTTCTGAATCGAATAAAGGTTGTCAACTACCTTTTTGCCTTTCAAGAGGGAATGTGGTATTTCTCTTGAGATGCTGCATCGCAAAATTTCCACATCTCGCATGGAGGGGATAATTTTCGTGTGTTTCTCGAGTTGCGGTTGGAGCTGGGGGTGCTTCTCCAGTTGCGACGGGGATCTCAGGAACTCGCTGGGGTTGCTTCAGGGAAGTCAGGTCCCCTTTGGTGTTGGAAGGGGAACTTCCGATTTCCTCTCGAGCCGGTAAATGTGCACAGGGGCTCATCTCGAATTGAGTCCATCAAGTGTGTTCTCCTCTCCAAAGGGGACGGCTGTGTGAGGGAACTTTCTGAGTCGAATAAAGGGTGTCAAGTACCTATTTGCCGTCCAAGAGGGAATGTGGTATTTCTCTTGAGATGCTGCATCGAAAAATTTCCATATCTCGAATGGAGGGGATAATTTTGGTGTGTTTCTCGAGTTGCGGCGGGAAGTTGGGGGTGCTTCTCGAGTTGCGACGGGGACCTCAGGAACTCGCTGGTGCTGCTTCAGGGAAGACACGTCCCCTTTTGTGTTGGAAGGGGAACTTCCTCTTTCCTCTCGAGCACTTAAATGTGCACAGGGGCTCATCTCCAATTGAGTCCATAAACTGTGTTCTCCTCTCCAAAGGGGTCGGCTGTGTGAGGGAACTTTCTGAGACGAATAAAGGGAGTCAAGTACCTTTTTGCCTTTCAAGAGGGAATGTGATATTTCTCTTGAGATGCTGCCTCGCCAAATTTCCTCATTTCGAATGGAGGGGATAATTTTGGGGTGTTTCTCGAGTTGTGGCGGGAAGCTGGGCGTGCTTCTCCAGTTGTGTCTTGGACCTCAGGAACTCCTTGGGGTTGCTTCAGGAAAGTCAAGTCCCCTTTGGTGTTGGAAGGGGAACTTCCGATTTCCTCTCGAGCCCTTAAATGTGCAAAGGGGCTCATCTCGAATTGAGTCCGTAAAGTGTGTTCTCCTCTACAAAGGGGACGGCTGTGTGAGGGAACTTTGTGAGTCGAATAAAGGGTGTCAAGTACCTTTTTGCCTTTCAAGAAGGAATGTGGTATTTCTCTTGAGATGCTGCATCGCAAAATTTCCTCATCTGGCATGGAGGGGATAATTTTGAGGTGTTTTTACACTTGCGGCAGGAAGATGTGTGTGTTTCACGATTTGTGATGAGGACCTCAGGAACTCGCTGGGGTTGCTTCAGGGAAGTCAGGTCCCCTTTGGTGTTGGAAGGGGAACTTCCGGTTGCCTCTCGAGCCCTTAAATGTGCACAGGGGCTCATCTCGAATTGAGTCCATGAAGTGTGTTCTCCTCTCCAAAGGGGACGGCTGTGTGAGGGAACTTTCTGAGTCGAATAAAGGTTGTCAAGTACCTTTTTGCCTTTCAAGATTGAATGTAGTATTTCTCTTGAGATTCTGCATCGCCAAATTTCCTCACATCGCATGGAGGGGTTAATTTTGGGGTGTTTCTCGAATTGCGGCGGGAAGCTGGGGGTGCTTCTCGAGTTGCGACAGGGACCTTAGGAACTCGCTGGGGTTGCTTCAGGGAAGTCAGATCCCCTTTGGTGTTGGAAGGGGAACTGCCGGTTTCCTCTCGAGCCCTTAAATGTGCACAGGGCTCATCTCGAATTCAGTCCCTCAAGTGTGTTCTCCTCTCCAAAGGGGACGGCTGTGTGAGGGAACTTTCTGAGTCGAATAAAGGGTATCAAGTACCTTTTTGCCTTTCAAGAGGGAATGTGGTTTTTCTCTTGAGATGCTGAATCGCAAAATTTCCACATCTCGCATGGAGGGGATAATTTTAGGGTTTTTCTCGAGGTGCGGTTGGAAGCTGGGGGTGCTTCTCCAGTTGCGACGGGGATCTCAGGAACTCGCTGGGGTTGCTTTAGGGAAGTCAGGTCCCCTTTGGTGTTTGAAGGGGAACTTCCGATTTCCTCTCTAGCCGTTAAATGTGCACAGGGGCTCATCTCGAATTGAGTCCGTAAAGTGTGTTCTCCTCTCCAAGGGGTCGGCTGTTTCAGGGAACTTTCTGAGTAGAATAAAGGGAGTCAAGTACCTTTTTGCCGTCCAAGAGGGAATGTGGTATTTCTTTTGAGATGCTGCATAGCAGAATTTCCTCATCTCGCCTTGAGCGGATAATTTTTCGGTGTTTCTCGAGTTGCGGCGCGAAGCTAGGAGTGCTTCTCGAGTTGCGACAGGGACCTCAGGAACTCGCTGGGGTTGGTTCAGGGAAGTCAGGTCCCCTTTGGTGTTGGAAGGGGAACTTCCCGTTTCCTCTCGAGCCCTTCAATGTGCACAGGGTCTCATCTCGAATTGAGTCCATAAAGTGTGTTCTCCTCTCATAAGGGCACGGCTGTGTGAGGGAACTTTCTGATTCTAATAAAGGGTGTCAAGTACTGTTTTGCCTTTCAAGAGGGAATGTGGCATTTCTCTTGAGATGCTGCATCGCCAAATTTCCTCATCTCGCATGGATGGGATAATTTTGGGGTGTTTCTCGAGTTGCGGCCGGAAGCTGGGTGTGCTTCTCGAGTTGTGACGGGGACCTTAGGAACTCGCTGGGGTTGCTTCAGGGAAGTCAGGTCACCTTTGGAGTTGGAATGGGAACTTCCGGTTTCCTTTTGAGCCCTTCAATGTGAACAGGAGCTCATCTCGAATTTAGTCCATAAAGTGTGTTCTCCTCTCAGAGGGGACAGCTGTGTGAGTGAACTTTCTGAGTCGAATAAAGGGTGTCAAGTACCTTTTTGCCTTTCAAGAGGGAATGTGGTATTTCTCTTGAGATTCTGCATTGCAAAATTTCGTCATCTCGCATTGAGGGGATAATTTTTGGGTGTTTCTCAAGTTGTGGCGGGAACTTGTGGGTGCTTCCCGAGTAGAGACGAGGACCTCAGGAACTCCCAGGGGTTGCTTCAGAGAAGTCAGTTCCCCTTTGGTGTTGGAAGATGAACTTCCGGGTTCCTCTCGAGCCCTTAAATGTGAACAGTGGCTCATCTCGAATTGAGTACATAAAGTGTGTTCTCCTCTTAAAGGGGACCTCTGTGTGAGGGAACTTTCTGAGACGAATAAAGGGTGTCAAGTACATTTTTGCCTTTCAAGAGGCAATGTGGTATTTCTCTTGAGATGCTGCATCGCAAATTTCCTCATCTCGCATTAAGGGGATAATTAGGGGTGTTTCTTGAATTGCGGCGGGAAGCTGGGGGTGCTTCTCGAGTTGCGACGGGGACCTCTGGAACTCGCTGGGGTTGCTTCAGGGAAGTCAGGCCCCTTTGCTTTTGGAAGGGGAACGTCCGGGTTCCTCTCCAGCCCTTAAATGTGCACAGGGGCTCATCTCGAATTGAGTCTATATAGTGTGTTCTCTCCAAAGGGGACAGCTGTGTGAGGGAACTTTTTGAGTCGAATAAAGGGTTTCAAGTACCTTTTTGCTGTCAAGAGGGAATGTGGTATTTCTCTTGAAATGCTGCATCGCAAAATTTCCTCATCTTGCATTGAGGGGAAAATTTTGGGGTGTTTCTCGAGTTGCGGCGGAAAGCTGGGGATGCTTCTCGAGTTGCGACGGGAACCTCAGGAACTCGCTGTTGTTGCTCAGGGAAGTCAGGTCCCCTGTGGTGTTGGAAGGGGATCTTCCGGTTTCCTCTTGAGCCGTTTAATGTGCACAGGGGCTCATCTCGAATTGAGTCCATATAGTGTGTTCTCCTCTAAAAGGGGACGGCTGTGTGAGGGAACTTTCTGAGTCGAATAAAGGGTGTCAAGTACTTTTTGCCTTTCAAGAGGGAATGTGGTATTTCTCTTGACATGCTGCATCGCATAATTTCCTCATCTCGCATTGAGGGGATAATTTTGGGGTGTTTCTCGAGTTGCGGCGGGAAGCTGGGAGTGCTTCTCGTGTTGCGACGGGGACCTCAGGATCTCGCTGGTGTTGCGTCAGGGAAGTCAGGTCACCTTTGCTGTTGGAAGGGGAACTTCCTGATTCCTCTCGAGCCCTTAAATGTGCACATGGGCTCATCTCGAATTGAGTCCATGAAGTGTGTTCTCTCCAAAGGGGACGGCTGTGTGAGGGAACTTTCTGAGTCGAATAAAGGGTGTCAAGTACCTTTTTGCTTTCAAGAGGGAATGTGGTATTTCTCTTGAGATGCTGCATTGCAAAATTTCCTCATCTCGCATTGAGGGTATAATTTTGGGGTTTTTCTCGAGTTGCGGCGGGAAGCTTGGGGTGCTTCTCGAATTACGACGGGGACCACAGGAGCTCTCTGGGGTTGCTTCAGGGAAGTCAGGTCCCCTTTGCTGTTGGAAGCGGAACTTCCGGGTTCCTCTCGAGCCGTTAAATGTGAACAGGGGCTCATCTCGAATTGAGTCCATAAAGTGTGTTCTCCTCTAAAAGGGGACCTCTGTGTGAGGGAAATTTCTGAGTCGAATAAAGGGTGTCAAGTAACTTTTGCATTTCAAGAGGGAATGTGGTGTTTCTCTTGAGATGCTGCATCGCAAAATTTCATCATCTCGCATTGAGGGGATAATTTTGGGGTGTTTCTCGAGTTGCGGCGGGAAACTGGGGGTGCTTCTCGAGTTGCGACGGGGACCTCAGGAATTCGCTAGGGTTGCTTCAGGGAAGTCAGGTCGCCTTTGCTTTTGGAAGGGGAACATCGGGTTTCGTCTCAAGCCCTTAAATGTGCACAGGGGCTCATCTCGAATTGAGTCCATAAAGTGTGTTCTCTCCAAAGGGGACGGATATGTGAGGGAACTTTCTGAGTCGAATAAAGGGTGTCAAGTACCTTTTTGTTTAAAGAGGGAATGTGTTATTTCTCTTGAGATGCTGCATCGAAAAATTTCCTCATCTCGCATGGAGGGGATAATTTTGGGGTGTGTCTCGAGTGGCAGCAGGAAGCTGGGGGTGCTTCTCGAGTTACGACGGGAACCGCAGGAACTCGCTGGGGTTGCTTCAGGGAAGTCAGGTCGCCTTTGGTGTTGGATGGGGAACTTCCGGTTTCTTCTCGAGCCCTTAAATGTGTACAGGGGCTCATCACGTATTGAGTCAATAAAGTGTGTTCTCCTCTCCAAAGGGGACGGTTGTGTGAGGGAACTTTCTGAGTGGAATAAATGGTGTCAAGTACCTTTTTACTCTCAAAAGTGATTGTGGTATTTCTCTTGAAATTCTGCATCGCAAAATTTCCTCATTTCGCATGGAGGGGATAATTTTGGTGTGTTTCTCAAGTTGTGGCGGGAACATGTGGTTATTTCCCGAGTTGCGACGAGGACCTCAGGAACTCTCAGGGGTTGCTTCAGAGAAGTCACGTGCCCTTAGGTGTTGGAAGGGGAACTTTCGGTTTCCTCTCGAGCCCTTAAATGTGAACAGGGGCTCATCTCTAATTGAGTCCATAAAGTGTGTTCTCCTCTTAAAGGGGACCTCTGTGTGAGGGAACTTTCTGAGTCGAATAAAGGGTGTCAAGTACATTTTTGCCTTTCATGAGGGAATCTGGTATTTCTCTTGAGATGTTCCATCGCAAAATTTCCTCATCTCGCATTGAGGGGATAATTTTGGGGTGTTACTCGAGTTGCGGCGGGAAGCTAGGGGTGCTTCTCGAGTTGCGACGGGGACCTCAGGAAGTCGCTGGGGTTGCTTCAGGGAAGTCAGGTCCCCTTTGCTGTTGGAAGGGGAAATTCCGTTTTTCTCTCGAGCCCTTAAATGTGCACAGGGGCTCATCTCGTATTGAGTCCATAAAGTGTGTTCTCCTCTCCAAAGAGGACAGCTGTGTGAGGGAACTTTCTGAGTCGAATAAAGGGTGTCAAGTACCTTTTTGCCTTTCAAGAAGGAATGTGGTATATCTCTTGAGATACTGCATCACAAAATTTCCTCATCTCGCATTGAGGGGATAATTTTGGGGTGTTTTACTAGTTGCGGCGGGAAGCTGGGGGTGCTTCTCGAGTTGCGACGGGGACCTCAGGAACTCGCTGGGGTTGCTTCAGGGTAGTCAGGTCCCCTTTGCTGTTGGAAGGGGAACTTCCGGGTTCCTCTCGAGCCCTTAAATGTGCACAGGGGCTCATCTCGACTTTTGTCCATAAAGTCTGTTCTCCTCTAAAAGGCGACGGCTGTGTGAGGGAACTTTCTGAATCGAATAAAGGGTGTCAAGTACCTTTTTGCCTTTCAAGAGGGAATGTGGTATTTCTCTTGAGATGCTGCATCGCAAAATTTCCTCATCTCGCATCGAGGGGATAATTTTGTGCTGTTTCTCGAGTTGCGGCGGGAAGCTGGGGGTGCTTCTCGAGTCGCGACTGGGACCTCAAGAACTCGCTGGGGTTGCTTCAGCGAAGTCAGTTCCCCTTTGGTGTTGGAAGGGAAACTTCCGGGTTCCTCTGGAGCCCTTAAATATGCACAGGGGCTCATCTCGAATTGAATCCATAAAGTGTGTTCTCCTCTCCAAAGGTGACGGCAGTGTAAGGGAAATTTGTGAGTCGAATAAAGGGTGTGAAGTAGCGTTTTGCCTATCAAGAGGGAATGTGGTATTTCTCTTCAGAAACTGAATCGCAAAATTTCTTCATCTCGTATTGAGGGGATAATTTTGGGGTGTTTCTCGAGTTGGGGCGGGAAGCTGGGGGTGCTTCTCTAGTTGCGAAGGGGACCTCAGGAACTCGCTGGGGTTACTTCAGGGAACTCAGGTCCCCTTTGGTGTTGGAAGGGGAACTTCCGGGTTTCTCTCGAGCTCTTAAATGTGCACAGGGGCTCATCTCGAATTGATTCCATAACCTGTGTTCTCTCCAAAAGAATCGGCTGTGTGAGGGAATTTTCTGAGTCGAATAAAGTGTGACAAGTAACTTTTTGCCTTTCAAGAGGGAATGTGGTTTTTATTTTGTGATGCTGCATCGCAAAATTTCCTCATCTCGCATTGAGGGGATAATTTTGGGGTGTTTCTCGAGTTGCGGCGGGAAGCTGGGGTGCTTCTCGAGTTTCGATGGGGACCTCAGGAAGTCAATGGGCTTGCTTCCGGGAAGTCAGGTCCCCTTTGCTTTTGAAAGGGGAACTTCCGGGTTCCTCTCGAGCCCTTAAATGTGCACAGGGGCTCATCTCGACTTTTGTCCATAACGTCTGTTCTCCTCTAAAAGGTGACGGCTGTGTGAGGGAACTTTCTGAGTTGAATAATGGGTGTCAAGTACATTTTTGCCTTTCAAGAGGGAATGTGGTATTTCTCTTGAGATGCTGCATCGCAAAATTTCCTCATGTCGCATGGAGGGGATATTTTGGGGTGTTTCTCGAGTTGGGGCACGAAGGTGGGGGTGCTTCAAGAGTTGCGACGGGGACCTCAGGAACTCGCTGGGCTTGCTTCAGGGAAGTCAGGTCCCCTTTGCTGTTGGAAGGGGAACTTCCGGGTTCCTCTCGAGGGCTTAAATGTGCACAGGGTCTCATCTCGTATTGAGTCCATAAAGTGTGTTCTCCTCTAAAAGGGGACAGCTGTGTGAGGGAACTTTCTGAGTCGAATAAAGGGTGTCAAGTACCTTTTTGCCTTTCAAAAGGGAAGGTGGTATTTCTCTTTAGATGCTGCATCGCAAAATTTCCTCATCTCGCATTATGGGGATAATTTTGGTGTGTTTCTCGAGTTGCGGCGGGAAGCTGGGGGTGCTTCTCGAGTTGCGACTGGGACCTCAGGAATTTGCTGGGGTTGCTTCTCGGAAGTCAGGTCCAATTTGCTGTTGGAAAGGGAACTTCTGGGTTCCTCTCGAGCCCTTAAATGTGCACAGGGGCTCATCTCGAATTGATTCCATAAACTGTGTTCTCTCCAAAGGGGACGGCTGTGTGAGGGAACTTTCTCAATCGAATAAAGGGTGTCAAGTACATTTTTGGCTTTCAAGAGGGAATGTGGTATTTCTCATGAGATGCTGCATCGCAAAATTTCCTCATCTGGCATTGAGGGGATAATTTTGGGGTGTTTCTCGAGTTGCGGCGAGAAGCTGGGTGTGCTTCTCGAGTTGCGATGGGGACCTCAGGAACTGCTGGGGTTGCTTGTGGGAAGTCAGGTCCCCTTTGCTGTTGGAAGGGGAACTTCCGGGTTCCTCTCAAGGCCTTAAATGTGCACAGGGGCTCATCTCGAACTGAGTCCATAAAGTGTGTTCTCCTCTAAAAGGGGACAGCTGTGTGAGGGAACTTTCTGAGTCGAATAACGGGTGTCAAGTACCTTTTTGCCTTTCAAGATGGAAGGAGGTATTTCTCTTGAGATGCTGCATCGCAAAATTTCCTCATCTCGCATGGAGGTGATAATTTTGGGGTGTTTCTCGAGTTTCGGCGGGAAGCCGGGGATTCTTCTCGAGTTGCAACGGAAACCTCAGGAACTCGCTGGGCTGGCCACATGAAGTCAGTTCCCCTATGTTGTTGGAATGGCAACTTCGGGTTTCCCCTGAGGCCTTAAATGAGCACAGGGGCTCATCTCGAATTGAGTCCATAAAGTGTGTTTTCCTCTCCAAATGGGACGGCTGTGTGAGGGAAATTTCTGAGTCGAATAAAGGGGGTCAAGTACCTTTTTGCCTTTCAAGAGGGAATGTGGTATTTCTCTTGAGATGCTGCATCGCAAAATTTCCTCATCTCGCATTGAGGGAATAATTTTGGGGTATTTTTCGAGTTTTGGCTGGAAGCTGGGGGTGCTTCTCGAGTTGTGACGGGGACCTCAGGTACTCGCTGGGGTTGCTTCAGGGAAGTCAAGTCCCCTTTGGTGTTGGAAGGGAACTTCCGGGTTCCTCTCGAGCCCTTAAATATGCACAATGGCTCATCTCCTATTGAGTCCATAAAGTGTGTTCTCTCCAAAGGGGATGCTGTGTGAGGGAACTTACTTAGTCGAATAAAGGGTATCAAGTACCTTTTTGCCTTTCAAGAGTGAATGTGGTATTTCTCTTGAGATGCTGCATCGCAATATTTCCTCTTCTCGCATTGAGGGGATAATTTGGGGGTGTTTCTCGAGTTGCAGCGGGAAGCTGGGAGTGCTTCTTGAGGTGCGACGGGGACCTCAGGAACTCGCTGGGGTTGCTTCAGGGAAGTCAGGTCCGCTTTGGTGTTGGAAGTTGAACTTCCGGGTTCCTCTCGAGCCCTTAAATGTGAACAGGGGCTCATCCCGAGTTGAGTCCATAAAGTGTGTTCTCTCCAAAGGGGACGGCTGTGTGAAGGAACTTTCTGAGTCGAATAAAGGGTGTCAAGTACCTTTTTGCCTTTCAAGAGGGAATGTGGCATTTCTCTTGAAATGCTGCTTCGCAAAATTTCCTCATTTCGCATTGAGGGAATAATTTTGGTGTGTTTCTCGAGTTGCGGCGGGAAGCTCGGTGTGCTTCTCGAGTAGTGACGGGGACCTCAGAACTCGCTGGGGTTGATTCAGGGAAGTCAGTACCCTTTGGTGTTGGAAGGGGAACTCCGGGTTCCTCTGGAGCCCTTAAATGTGCACGGGGGCTCATCTCGAATTGAGTTCCTGAAGTGTGTTCTCATGTAAAAGGGGAGGGCTGTATGAGGGAACTTTCTGAGTCGAATAAAGGGTGTCAAGTACCTTTTTGCCTTTCAAGATGGAATGTGGTATTTCTGTTGAGATGCTGCATCGCAAAATTTCCTCATCTCGAATTGAGGGGATAATTTTGGGGTGTTTCTCGAGTCGCGGCGGAAGCTGGGGGTGCTTCTCTATTTGCAACGGGGACCTCTGGAACTCGCTGGGGTTGCTTCAGGGAAGTCAGGTCCCCTTTGCTGTTGGAAGGGGAACTTCCGGGTTCCTCTCGAGCCCTTAAATGTGCACAGGGGCTCATCTCGAATTGAGTCCATAAAGTGTGTTCTCTCCAAAGGGGACGGCTGTGTGAGGGAATTTTCTGAGTCAAATAAAGGGTGTGAAGTTCCTATTTGCCTTTCAAGAGGGAATGCGGTATTTCTCTTGAGATGCTGCATCACAAAATTTCCTCATCTCGCATTGATGGAATAATTTTGGTATGTTTCTCGAGTTGCGGCGGGAAGCTGGGGGTGCTTCTCGAGTTGCGATGGGGACCTCAAGAACTCGCTGGTGTTGCTTCAGGGAAATCTGCTCCCCTTTGGTGTTGGAAGGGGAACTTCTGGGTTCCTCTCGAGCCCTTTAATGTGAACAGGGGTTCATCTCCAATTGAGTCCATAAAGTGTGTTCTCCTCTAAAAGGGCACGGCTGTGTGAGGGAACTTTCTGAGTCGAATAAAGGGTGTCAACTTCCTTTTTGCATTTCAAGAGGGAATGTGGTATTTCTCTTGAGATGCTGCATCGCAAAATTTCCTCATCTCGCATTGAGGGGATAATTTTGGGGTGTTTCTCGTTTGCGGCTGGAAGCTGGGGTTTTTTCTCGAGTTGCAACGGGGACCTCAGGAACTCGCTGGGTTTGCTTCATGGAAATCAGGTCCCCTTTGATTTTGGAAGAGGAACTTCCGGGTTCCTCTCGAGCCCTTAAATGTGCACAGGGGCTCATCTCGGATAGAGTCCATAAAGTGTGTTCTCCTCTAAAAGGCGAAGTCTGTGTGAGGGACTTTCTGAGTCGAATAAAGGGTGTCAAGTACCTTTTTGCCTTTCAAGATGGAATGTGGTATTTCTGTTGAGATGCTGCATCGCAAAATTTCCTCATCTCGAATTGAGGGGATAAATTTGGGGTGTTTTTGGTGTTGCGGCGGAAGCTGGGGGTGCTTCTCTATTTGCGACGGGGACCTCTGGAACTCGCTGGGGTTGCTTCAGGGAAGTCAGGTCCCCTTTGCTGTTGGAAGGGGAACTTCCGGGTTCCTCTCGAGCCCTTAAATGTGCACAGGGGCTCATCTCGAATTGAGTCCATAAAGCTTGTTCTCTCCAAAGGGGACGGCTGTGTGAGGAAATTTTCTGAGTCAAATAAAGGGTGTGAAGTTCCTATTTGCCTTTCAAGAGGGAATGCGGTATTTTTCTTGAGATGCTGCATCACAAAATTTCCTCATCTCGCATTGATGGAATAATTTTGGTAAGTTTCTCGAGTTGCGGCGGGAAGCTGGGGGTGCTTCTCGAGTTGTGACGTGGACCTCAGGAACTCGCTGGGGTTGCTTCAGGGAAATCTGATCCCCTTTGGTGTTGGAAGGGGAACTTCCGCGTTCCTCTCGAGCCCTTAAATGTGAACAGGGGCTCATCTCGAATTGAGTCCATAATGTGTGTTCTCTAAAGGGGACGTCTGTGTGAAGGAAATTTCTGAGTCGAATAAAGGGTGTCAAGTACCTTTTTGCCTTTCAAGAGGGAATGTGGTATTTCTCTTGAGATGCTGCATGGCAAAATTTCCTCATCTCGCATTGAGGGGATAATTTTGAGGTGTTTCTCGAGTTGCGGCGTGAAGCTGGGGGTGCTTCTCGAGTTGCGACGGTGACCTCAGGAAATCGCTGTGGTTGCTTCAGGGAAGTCAGGTCCCCTTTGGTGTTGGAAGGGGAACTTCCGGGTTCCTCTCGAGCCCTTAAATATGCACAGGGGCTCATCTCGAATTGAGTCCATAAAGTGTGTTCTCCTCTCCAAAGGGGACAGCTGTGTGAGGGAATTTTCTGAGTCGAATAAAGGGTCTCAAGTACCTTTTTGCCTTTCAAGAGGGAATGTGGTATTTCTCTTGAGATGCTGCATCGCAAAATTTCCTCATCTCCCATTGAGGGGATAATTTTGTGGTGTTTCTCGAGTTGCGGCAGGAAGCTGGGGATACTTCTCAAGTGGCAGCGGGGACCTCAGGAACTCGCTCGGGTTGCTTCAGGGAAGTCAAGTCCTTTTTTGTGTTGGAAGGGGAACTTCCGGATTACTCTCGAGCTGTTAAATAGGAAAAATGCCTCTTCTCGATTTGAGTCCATAAAGTGTGTTTTCCTCTCCACTGAGGAAGGATGTTAGGGAACATTCTGAGTCGCATAAACGGAGTCCGTACCCTTTTGCCTTTCAAGCCGGAATGTGGGATTTCTCTTGAGATTCTCAGCGCAAAATTTCCTCATCTCGCAGGGAGGGGAATATTTTGTGGTGTTTCTCGAATTGCGGCTGGACGCTGGGGGTACTTTTTGAGTTTAGATGGGGACCTCAGGAACTCACTCGAGTTTCTTCGGGGAAGTCAGGTCCCCTTTTGTGCTGGAAGGGGAACTTCCGGATTAGTCTCGAGCCCTTTAATGGGAATAGGGCCTCTTATGGAGTTGAGTCCATAAAGTGTGTTCTCTTCTCCAATGGGGAAGGATGTTAGGGATCTTTCTGAGTGACATAAAGGGAGTCAAGTACGCTTTTGCCTTTCAATTGGGAATGTTGAATTTCTCTTCAGATTCTGCAGCGCAAAGTTTCCTCATCTCGCATTGAGGGGATAATTTTGTGGTGTTTCCCGAATTTCGGCGGGAAGCTGGGGGTACTTCTCGAGTTGCGATGGGGACATCAGGAACTCGCTCGGGTTTCTTCAGGTAAGGCAGGTCCCCTTTTTGTTGGAAGGGGAACTTCCGATTTGCTATCGAGCAGTTACTTGGCAATAGTGCCTCATTTGGAATTGAGTATATAAAGTTCGTTCACCTCTCCAATGGGGACTGATGTTAGTGAAATTTCTGAGTCGCATAAAGGATGTCAAGTACCCTTTTGCATTTCAAGAGGGAATGTGGTATTTCTCTTGAGATTCTGCAGCGCACAATATCCTCATGTCGCATTGAGGAGGTAATTTTGTGGTGTATGTCAAGTTGTGGCGGAATTTTGGATTACTTCTCATGTTGAGACGGGGACCTCAGGAATTTGCTCTAGTTGCTTCATGGAAGTCAGGCCCCTTTGCTGTTGGAAGGGGAACTTCCGGGTTCATCTCGAGCCCTTAAATGTGCACAGGGGCTTATCTCGAATTGAGTCCATAAAGTGTGTTCTCCTCTAAAAGGGGAGGGCTGTGTGAGGGAACTTTCTGAGTCGAATAAACGGTGTCAAGTAGGTTTTTGACTTTCAAGAGGGAATGTGGTATTTCTCTTGAGATGCTACAAAGCAAAATTTCCTCATCTCGCATTTAGGGGATAATTTTGGGGTGTTTCTCGACTTGCGGCGGGAAACTGGGGGTGCTTTTCTAGTTGCGATGGGGACCTCAGGAACTCGCTGTGGTTGCTTCAGGGAAGTCAGGCCCCTTTGCTGATGGAAGGGGAACTTCCGGGTTCCTTTCGAGCCCTTAAATATTCACATGGGCTCATCTCGAATTGAGTCCATAAAGTGTGTTCTCCTCTAAAAGGGGACGGCTGTGTGAGGGAACTTTCTGAGTCGAATAAAGGGTGTCAAGTACCTTTTTGCCGTTCAAGAGGGAATGTGGTATTTCTCTTGAGATGCTGCAAAGCAAAATTTCCTCATCTCGCATTGAGGGGATAATTTTGGTGTGATTCTCGAGTTGCGGCGGGAAGCTGTGGGTGCTTCAAGAGTTTCGACGGGGACCTCAGGAACTCGCTGGGGTTGCTTCAGGGAAGTCAGGTCCCCTTTGCTGTTGGAAGGGGAACTTCCGGGTTCCTCTCGAGCCCTTAAATGTGCACAGGGGCTCCTCTCGAATTGAGTCCATAAAGTGTGTTCTCCTCTAAAAGGGGAGTGCTGTCTGAGGGAAATTTCTGAGTCGAATAAAGGGTGTCAAGTACATTTTTGCCTTTCAAGAGGGAATGTTGTATTTCTCTTGAGATGCTGCATCGCAAAATTTCCTCATCTTGAATTGAGGGGTTAATTTTGGGGTGTTTCTCCAGTTGCGGCCGGAAGCTGGGGGTGCTTCTCGAGTTGCGACGGGGACCTCAAGAACTCGCTGGGGTTGCTTCAGGGAAGTCAGGTCCCCTGTGGTGTTGGAAGGAGAACTTCCGGGTTCATCTTGAGCCCTTAAATGTGCACAGGGGCTCATCCCGAATTGAGTCCATAAACTGTGTTCTCCTCTCCAAAGGGGACAGCTGTGTGAGGGAACTTTCTGAGTCCAATGAAGGGTGACAAGTACCTTTTTGCCTTTCAAGAGGAAATGTTGTATTTCTCTTGAGATGCTTCATCGCAAAATTTCCTCAAAATTTTGGGGTGTTTCTCGAGTTGCGGCGGGAAGTTGGGGGTGCTTCTCGAGTTGCGACGGGGACCTCAGGAACTCGCTGGGGTTGCTTCAGGTAAGTCAGGTACCCTTTGCTTTTGGAAGGGGAACTACCGGGTTCCTCTCGAGCCCTTAAATGTGCACAGGGTCTCATCTCGAATTGACTCCATAAAGTCTGTTCTCCTCTAAATGGGGATGGCTGTTTGAGGGAATTTTATGAGTCGAATAAAGGGTGTCAAGTACCTTTTTGCCTTTCAAGAGAGAATGTGGTATTTCTCTTGAGATGCTACATCGGAAAATTTCCTCATCTCGCACTGAGGGAATAATTTTGGGGTGTTTCTCGATTTGCGACGGGAAGTTGGGGGTGCTTCTTGTTTTGCGACGGGGACCTCAGCAACTCGCTGGGGTTGCTTCAGGGAAGTCAGGTCCCCTTTGGTGTTGGAAGGGGAACTTCCGGGTTCCTCTGGAGCCGTTGAATGTGCACAGGGGCTCATCTCGAATTGAGTCCATAAAGTGTGATCTCTCCAAAGGGGACGGCTGTGTGAGGGAACTTTCTGAGTCGAGTAAAGTGTGTCAAGTAAGTCTTTGTTTTTCAAGAGGGAATGTGGTATTTCTCTTGAGATGCTGCATCGTAAAATTTCCTCATCTCGCATTGAGGGTATAATTTTGGGGTGTTTTTCGAGTTGCGGCGGGAAGCTGGGGGTGCTTCTCGAGTTGAGACGGGGACCTCAAGAACTCGCTGGTGTTGCTTCAGGGAAGTCAGTTCCCCTGTGGTGTTGGAAGGAGAATTTCCGGATTCATCTTGAGCCCTTAAATGTGCACAGGGGCTCATCTCGAATTGAGTCCATAAAATGTGTTGTCCTCTACGAAGGGGACGGCTGTGTGAGGGAACTTTCTGAGTCGAATAAAGGGTGTCAAGTACCTTTTTGCCTTTCAAGAGGGAATGTGGTATTTCTCTTGAGATGCTGCATCGTAAAATTTCCTCATCTCGCATTGAGGAAATAATTTTGGGGTGTTTCTCGAGTTGCGGCGGGAAGCTGGGGGTGCTACTCGAGTTGCGACGGGGACCTCAGGAACTCGCTGGGGTTGCTTCAGGGAAGTCAGGTACCCTTTGGTGTTGGAAGGAGAAATTCCGGGTTCCTCTCGAGCCCTTAAATGTGCACAGGGGGCTCATCCCGAATTGAGTCCATAAACTGTGTTCTCCTCTCCAAAGGGGACAGCTGTGTGAGGGAACTTTCTGAGTCCAATGAAGGGTGTCAAGTACCTTTTTGCCTTTCAAGATTAAATGTTGTATTTCTCTTGAGATGCTTCATCGCAAAATTTCCTCATAATTTTGGGGTGTTTCTCGAGTTGTGGCGGGAAGTTGGGGGTGCTTCTCGAGTTGCGACGGGGACCTCAGGAACTCGCTGGGGTTGCTTCAGGGAAGTCAGGTCCCCTTTGCTTTTGGAAGGGGAACTACCGGGTTCCTCTCGAGCCCTTAAATGTGCACAGGGTCTCATCTCGAATTGAGTCCATAAAGTGTGTTCTCCTCTAAATGGGGATGGCTGTTTGAGGGAATTTTATGAGTCGAATAAGGGGTGTCAAGTACCTTTTTGCCTTTCAAGAGGGAATGTGGTATTTCTCTTGAGATGCTGCATCGGAAAATTTCCTCATCTCGCATTGAGGGAATAATTTTGGGGTGTTTCTCGATTTGTGACGGGAAGTTGGTGGTGCTTCTTGTTTTGCGACGGGGACCTCAGCAACTCGCTGGGGTTGCTTCAGGGAAGTCAGGTCCCCTTTGGTGTTGGAAGGGGAACTTCCGGGTTCCTCTGGATCCGTTGAATGTGCACAGGGGCTCATCTCGAATTGAGTCCATAAAGTGTGATCTCTCCAAAGGGGACGGCTGTGTGAGGGAACTTTCTGAGTCGAGTAAAGTGTGTCAAGTACGTCTTTGTTTTTCAAGAGGGAATGTGGTATTTCTCTTGAGATGCTGCATCGTAAAATTTCCTCATCTCGCATTGAGGGTATCATTTTGGGGTGTTTTTCGAGTTGCGGCGGGAAGTTGGGGGTGCTTCTCGAGTTGCGACTGGGGCCTCAGGAACTCGCTGGGGTTGCTTCAGGGAGTCAGGTCCCCTTTGCTGTTTGAAGGGGAACTTCAGGGTTCCTCTGGAGCCCTTAAATGTGCACAGGGGCTCATCTCGAATTGAGTCCATAATGTGTGTTCTCTAAAAGGGGACGTCTGTGTGAAGGAAATTTCTGAGTCGAATAAAGGGTGTCAAGTACCTTTTTGCCTTTCAAGAGGGAATGTGGTATTTCTCTTGAGATGCTGCATGGCAAAATTTCCTCATCTCGCATTGAGGGGATAATTTTGAGGTGCTTCTCGAGTTGTGGCGTGAAGCTGGGGGTGCTTCTCGAGTTGCGACGGGGACCTCAGGAAATCGCTGTGGTTGCTTCAGGGAAGTCAGGTCCCCTTTGGTGTTGGAAGGGGAACTTCTGGGTTCCTCTCGAGCCCTTAAATGTGCACAGGGGCTCATCCCGAAATGAATCCATAAACTGTGTTCTCCTCTCCAAAGGGGACAGCTGTGTGAGGGAACTTTCTGAGTCGAATAAAGGGTCTCAAGTACCTTTTTGCCTTTCAAGAGGGAATGTGGTATTTCTCTTGAGATGCTGCATCGCAAAATTTCCTCATCTCGTATTGAGGGGATAATTTTGGGGTGTTTCTCGAGTTGAGGCGGGAAGCTGGGGGTGCTTCAAGAGTTGCGACAGGGACCTCAGGAACACGCTGGGGTTGTTTCAGGGAAGTCAGGTCCCCTTTGCTGTTTGGAAGGGGAACTTCCGGGTTCCTCTCGAGCCATTAAATGTGCACAGGGGCTCATCTCGAATTGAGTCAATAAAGTGTGTTCTCTTCAAAGGGGACGGCTGTGTGAGGGAACTTACTGAGTCAAATAAAGGGTGTCAAATACCTTTTTGCCTTTCAAGAGGGAATGTGTAATTTCTCTTGAGATGCTTTGTCGCAAAATTTCCTCATCTCGCATTGAGGGAAAAATTTTGGGGTGTTTCTCGAGTTGCGGCGGGAAGCTGGGGGTGCTTCTCGAGTTTCCACGGGGACCTCAGGAACTCACTTGGGTTGCTTCAGGGAAGTCAGGTCTCCTTTGCTGTTGGAAGGGGAATATCCGGGTTCCTCTCGATCCCTTAAATGTGCACAGGGGCTCATCTCGAATTGAGTCCATAAAGTGGGTTCTCCTCTAAAAGGGGACGGCTGTGTGAGGGATCTTTCTGAGTCGAATAAAGGGTGTCAAGTACCTTTTTGCCTTTCAAGAGGGAATGTGTTATTTCTCTTGAGATGCTGCATCGCAAAATTTCCTCATCTCGCACGAAGGGGATAATTTTGGGGTGTTTCTCCAGTTGTGGCGGGAAGCTGGGGGTGCTTCTCAAGTTGCGACGGGGACCTTAGGAACTCGCTGGGGTTGCTTCAGTGAAGTCAGGTCCCCTTTGGTTTTGGAAGGGGAACTTACGGGTTCCTCTCGAGCCCTTAAATATGCACAGGGGCTCATCTCGAATTGAGTCCATAAAGTGTGTTCTCTCCAAAGGGGACGGCTGTGTGAGGGAACTTTCTGAGTCGAATAAAGGGTGTCAAGTACCTTTTTGCCTTTCAAGAGGGAATGTGGTATTTCTCTTGAGATGCTGCATCGCAAAACTTCCTCATCTCGCATGGAGGGGATAATTTTGGGGTGTTTCTCAAGTTGCGGTGGGAAGCCGGGGGTGCTTCTCGAGTTCGACGGGGACCTCAAGAACTCGCTGGGGTTGCTTCAGGGAAGTCAGGTCCGCTGTGGTGTTGGAAGGGGAACTTCCGGGTTCATCTCGAGCCCTTAAATGTGCACAGGGGCTCATTTCGAATTGTGTTCATAAAATGTGTTGTCCTCTACTAAGGGGACGGCTGTGTGAGGGAACTTTCTGAGTCGAATAAAGGGTGTCAAGTACCTTTTTGCCTTTCTTGAGGGATTATGATATTTTTCTTGAGACGCTGCATCGCAAAATTTCCTCATCTCGCACGGATGGGATAATTTTGGGGTGTTTCTCGAGTTGCGGCGGGAACCCAGGGGTGCTTCTCGAGTTGCGACGGGAACCTCAGGTACTCGCTGGGGTTGCTTGAAGGTAGTCAGGTCCCCTTTGGTGTTGGAAGGGGAACTTCCGGGTTCCCTCGACCCCTTAAATGTGCACAGGGGCTCATCTCGAATTGAGTCCATAAAGTGTGTTCTCCTCTCCAAAGGGGACAGCTGTGTGAGGGAAATTTCTGAGTCGAATAAACGGTCTCAAGTACCTTTTTGCCTTTAAGAGGGAATGTGGTATTTCTCTTGAGATGCTGCATCGCAAAATTTCCTCATCTCGCATTGAGGGGGTAATTTTAGGGTGTTTCTCGAGTTGCGGCGGGAAGCTGTGGATGCTTCAAGAGTTGCGACAGGGACCTCAGGAACGCGCTCGTCTTGTTTCAGGGAAGTCAGGTCCCCTTTGCTGTTGGAAGGGGAACTCCGGGTTCCTTTCGAGCCCATAAATATGTACAGGGGTTCATCTCGAATTGAGTCAATAAAGTGTGTTCTCTCCAAAGGGGAGGGCTGTGTGAGAGAACTTACTGAGTCGATTAAAGGGTGTCAAGTACCTTTTTGCCTTTCAAGAGGGAATGTGGTATTTCTCTTGAGATGCTTCATCGCACAATTTCCTCATCTCGCATGGAGGGGATAATTTTGGGGTGTTTCTCGAGTTGCGGCGGGAAGCTGGGGGTGCTTCTCGAGTTGCGACGGGGACCTCAACAAATCGCCTGGGTTGCTTCAGGTAACTCAGGTCCCCTGATGTGTTGTAAGGGGAACTTCCGGTTTCCTTTTGAGCCCTTAAATGTGCACAGGGGCTCATCTCGAATTGAGTCCATAAAATGTGTTGTCCTCTACTAATGAGACGGCTGTGTGAGGGAACTTTCTGAGTCGAATAAAGGGTGTCAAGTACCTTTTTGCCTTTCTTGAGGGATTATGATATTTTTCTTGAGACGCTGCATCGCAAAATTTCCTCATCTCGCAAGGATGGGATAATTTTGGGGTGTTTCTCGAGTTGCGGCGGGAACCCAGGGGTGCTTCTCGAGTTGCGACGGGAACCTCAGGAACTCGCTGGGGTTGCTTGAAGGTAGTCAGGTACCCTTTGGTGTTGGAAGGGGAACTTCCGGGTTCCCTCGAGCCCTTAAATGTGCACAGGGGCTCATCTCGAATTGAGTCCATAAAGTGTGTTCTCCTCTCCAAATGGGACAGCTGTGTGAAGGAAATTTCTGAGTCGAATAAACGGTCTCAAGTACCTTTTTGCCTTTAAGAGGGAATGTGGTATTTCTCTTGAGATGCTGCATCGCAAAATTTCCTCATCTCGCATTGACGGGATAATTTTGGGGTGTTTCTCGAGTTGCGGAGGGAAGCTGGGGGTACTTCTCGAGTTGCGACGGGGACCTCAGGAACTCGCTGGAGTTGCTTCAGGTAAGTCAGGTCCCCTTTGCTGTTGGAAGGGGAACTTCCGGGTTCCTCTCGAGCCCTTAAGTGTGCAAAGGTGCTCATCCGGAATTGAGTCCATAAAGTGTGTTCTCTACAAATGGGACGGCTGTGTGAGGGAACTTTCTGAGTCGAATAAAGGGTGTCAAGTACCTTTTTGCCTTTCAAGAGTGAATGTGGTATTTCTCTTAACATGCTGCATCGCAAAATTTCCTCATCTCGCATTGAGTTGAAAATTTTGGGGTGTTTCTCGAGAAGCAGCGGGAAGCTGGGGGTGCTTCTACAGTTGCGACGGGGACCTCAGGAACTCGCTGGGGTTGCTTCAGGGAAGTAAAGTCGCCTTTGCTGTTTTTAATGGGAACTTCCGTGTTCCTCTCGAACCCTTAAATGTGCACAGGGGCTCATCGCGAATTGAGTCAATGAAGTGTATACTTCTCTCAAATGAAACGGTTGTTTGAGGGAACTTTCTGAGTCGAATACAGGGTGTCAAGTACCTTTTTCCCTTTCAAGAGGGAATGTGGTATTACTCTTGAGATGCTGCATCGCAAAAATTCTTCATCTCGCATTGAGAGATAATTTTGGGGTGTTTCTCGAGTTGCGGCGGGAAGCTGAGGGTGCTTCACGAGTTGCGACGGGGACCTCAGGAACTCGCTGTAGTTGCTTCAGGTAAGTCAGGTCCCCTTGCTGTTGGAATGGGAACTTCCGGTTTCCTCTTGAGCCCTTAAATGTGAACAGGGGCTAATCTCGATTTGAGTCCTTAGATTGTGTTTTCCTCTCGAAAGGGGACGGCTGTGTGAGGGTACTTTCTGAGTCGAATAAAGGGTGTCAAATACCTTTTTTCCTTTCAATAGGGAATGTGGTATTTCTCTTGAGATGCTGCATCGCAAAATTTCCTCATCTCGCATTGAGGGGATAATTTTGGGGTGTTTCTCGAGTTGCGGCGGGTAGCTGGGGGTGCTTCTCGAGTTGCGCCGGGGACCTCAGGAACTCGCTTGGTTACTCAGGGAAGTCAGTTCCCCTTTGGTGTTGGAAGGGGAACTTCCGGGTTCCTCTCGAGCCCTTTAATGTGCACAGGGGCTCATCTCGAATTGACTCCATAAAGTGTGTTCTCCTCTCCAAAGGGGACAGCTGTGTGAGGGAACTGTCTGAGTCGAGTAAAGGGTGTCAAGTATTTTTTTGCATTTCAAGAGGAAATGTGGCATTTCTCTTCAGACGCTGCATCGCAAAATTTCCTCATCTCGGGTTGAGGGGATAATTTTGGGGTGTTTCAGAGTTGCGGCGGGAAACTGGGTTGGGGCTCATTTCGAATTGAGTCAATAAAGAGTGTTCTTCTCTCCAAAGGGGACGGCTGTGTGAGGGAACTTTCTGAGTCGAATAAAGGGGGTCAAGTAAGCTTTGCCTTTCAAGAGGGAATGTGGTATTTCTCTTGAGATGCTTCATCGCACAATTTCCTCATCTCGCATGGAGGGGATAATTTTGGGGTGTTTCTCGCGTTGCGGCAGGAAACTGGGGGTGCTTCTCGAGTTGTGACAGGGACCTCAGGAACTCGCTGTGGTTGCTTCAGGGATGTTAGTCACCCTTTTATACTGGAACGGGAATTTCGGGATTACTCTCAAGCCGTTAAATGGGAATAGGGCCTCTTCCCAAGTTGAGTCCATAAATTGTGTTCTCCTCTCCAATGGGGATGGCTGTGTGAGGGAAATTTCTGAGTCGAATAAAGCGTGTCAAGTACCTTTTTGCCTTAAAGAGGGAATGTGGTAATTCTCTTGAGATTCTGCATCGCAAAATTTCCTCATCTCCCATTGAGGTGATAATTTTGTTGTGTCTCGAGTTTCGGCTTGGATCTGGGGGTACTTCTCGAGTTGCAGCGTGGACCTCAGGAACTCGTTCGTGTTGCTTCAGGGAAGTCAGGTCCCCTTTGGTGTTGGAAAGGGAACTTCCGGTTTTTTCTGGAGCCCTTAAATGTGCACAGGGGCTCATCTCGAATTGAGTCCATAAAGTGTCTTCTTCTCTCAAAGGTGACGGCTGTGTGGGGGAACTTTCTGACTGAAATAAAGGGTTTCAAGTAACTTTTTGCCTTTCAAGAGGGAATGTGGTATTTCTCTTGAGATTCTGCATCGCAATATTTCGTCATCTCGCATTGAGGGGATAATTTTGGAGTGTTTCTCGAGTTGCGGCGAGAAGCGGGTGATTCTCGAGTTGCGACGGGGACCTAAGGATCTCGCTGGGGTTCCTTCAGGGAAGTCAGGTCGCCTTTGGTATGGAAGGGGAACTTCCGGGTTCCTCTGGAACCCTTAAATGTGCACAAGGGCTCATCTCGAATTGAGTCCATTAAGTGTGTTCTCCTCTACAAAGGGGAAGGCTGTGTGAGGGAACTTTCTGAGTCGAATAAAGGGTGTCAAGAAGCTTTTTGCCTTTCAAGAGTGAATGTGGTATTTCTCTTGAGATGCTGCATCGCAAAATTTCCTCATCTCGCTTTGAGGGGATAATTTTGGGGTTTATCTCGAGTTGCGGCTTGAAGCTGGGGGTGCGTCTCGAGTTGCGACAGTGACCTCAGGAACTCGCTGGCGATGCTTCAGGGAAGTCAGGTCCCCTTTGGTGTTGGAAGGGGAACTTCCGGGTTCCTCTTGACCCCTTAAATGTGCATAGGGTCTCATCTCGAATTGAGTCCGTAAAGTGTTTTCTCCTCTAAAAGGGGACGTCTGTGTGAGGGAACTTTCTGAGTCGAATAAAGGGTGTCAAGTACCTTTTTGCCTTTCAAGAGGGAATGTGGTATTTCTCTTGAGATGCTGCATCGCAAAATTTGCTCATCTCGCATTGAGGGGTTAATTTTGGGGTGTTTCTCGAGTTGCGGCGGGAAGCTGGGGGTTCTTCTCGAGTTGGGACGGGTACCTCAGGAACTCGCTGGGGTTGCTTCAGGGAAGTCAGGTCCCCTTTGGTGTTGGAAGGGGAACTTCCGGTTTCCTCTCGAGCCCTGAAATGTGCACAGGGTCTCATCTCGATGTGAGTCCATCAAGTGTGTTCTCCTCTCCAAAGGGGACGGCTGTGTGAGGGATTTTTCTGAGTCGAATAAAGGGTGTCAAGTACCTTTTTGCCTTTCAAGAGGGAATGTGGTATTTCTCTTGAGATGCTGCATCGCAAAATTTCCTCAAATATAATGGAGGTGATAATTTTGGTGTGTTTCTCGTGTTGCGGCGGGAAGCTGGGGTTGCTTCTCGAGTTGCGACGGGGACCTCAGGAACTCGCTGGGGTTGCTTTCGGGAAGTCAGGTTCCCTTTGGTGTTGGAAGGGAACTTCCGGGTTCCTCTCGAGCCCTTAAATGTGCACAAGGGCTCATCTCGAATTGAGTCCATAAAGTGTGTTCTCCTCTCCAAAGTGGACGGCTGTGTGAGGGAACTTTCTGAGTCGAATAAAGGGTGTCAAGTACCTTTCTGCCTTTCAAAAGGGAATGTTGTATTTCTCTTGACATGCTGAATCACAAAATTTCCTCATGTCGCATGGAGGGGATAATTTTGTGGTGTTTCTCGAGTTGCTCCTGGAAGCTGGGGGTGCTTCTCGAGTTGCGACGGGCATCTCATGAACTCGCTGGGGTTGCTTCAGGGAAGTCAAGTCCCCTCTGATGTTGGAGGGGAATGCCGGTTTCCTCTCGAGTCTTTAAATATGCACAGGGGCTCATCTAGAATTGAGTCCATCAAGTGTGTTCTACTCTGCAAAGGTGACGGCTGTGTGAGGGAACTTTCTGAGTCTAATAAAGGGTTTCAAGTACCTTTTTGCCTTTCAAGAGGGAATGTGGTATTTCTCTTGAGATGCTGCATCGCCAAATTTCCTCATCTCGCATGGAGGGGATGATTTTGGGGTGTTTCTCCAGTTGCGGCGGGAAGCTGGGGGTGCTTCTCGAGTTGCAACGGGGACCTCAGGAACTCGCTGCAGTTGCTTCAGGGAAGTCAGGTCCCCTTTAATGTTGAAAGGGGAACTTCCGGTTCCTCTCATTCCTTAAATGTACACAGGGGCTCATCTCGAATTGAGTCCTTAAAATGTGTTTTCCTCTCCAAAGGGGATGGCTGTATGAGGGAACTTTCTGAGTCGAATAAAGGGTGTCAAGTACCTTTTTGCCTTTCTAGAGTGAATGTGGTATTTCTCTTGTGATGCTGCATCGCAAAATATCCTCATCTCGCATTGAGGGGATAATTTTGGTGTGTGTCTCGAGTTGCGGATGGAAGATAAGTTTGCTTCTCGAGTTTCGACGGGGACCTCAGCAAGTCACTGGCATTGCTTCAGGGAAGTCAGGTCCACTTTGCTTTTGGAAGGGTAACTTCCGGGTTCCTCTCGAGCCCTTAAATGTGCACAGGGGCTCATCTCGATTTGAGTCCATAAAGTGTGTTCTCTCCAAAGGGGACGGCTGTGTGAGGGAACTTTCTGAGTCGAATAAAGGGTGTCAAGTAACTTTTTGCCTTTCAAGAGGGAATGTGGTATTTCTCTTGAGATGCTGCATCGCAAAATTTCCTCATCTCCCATTGAGGGCATAATTTTGGGGTGTTTCTCGAGTTGCGGCGGTAAACTGGGGGTGCTTCTCTAGTTCCGACGGGGACCTCAGGAACTCGCTTGGGTTGCCTCAGGGAAGTCAGGTCCCCTTTGGTGTTTGAAGGGGAACTTCCGTGTTCGTCTCAGCCCTTAAATGTGCACAGGGGCTCTTCTCGAATTGAGTCCAAAGTGTGTTCTCCTCTAAAAGGGGACGGCTGTGTGAGGGAACTTTCTGAGTCGAATAAAGGGTGTCAAGTACCTATTTTCCTTTCCAGAAGGAATGTGGTATTTCTCTTGAGATGCTGCATTGCAAAATTTCCTCATCTCGCATGGAGGGGATAATTTTGGGGTGTTTCTCGAGTTGTGGCGGGAAGCTGATGGTGCTTCTCCTGTTGCGACGGGGACCTCAGGAACTCGCTGGGGTTGCTTCAGGAAAGTCAGGTCCCCTTTGGTGTTGGAAGGGGAACTTCTGGTTTCCTCTCGAGCCCTTCAATGTGCACAGGGGGTCTTCTCGAATTGAGTCCATAAAGTGTGTTCTCCTCTCCAAAGGGGACGGCTGTTTGAGGGAACGTTCTGAGTCGAATACAGGTGTCAAGTACCGTTTTGCCTTTCCAGAGGGAATGTGGTATTTCTCTAGAGATGCTGCATCGCCAAATTTCCTCATCTCGCATGGAGGGGATAATTTTGGGGTGTTTCTCGAGTTGCGGGGGGAAGATGGGGGTGCTTCTCGAGTTGCGACGGGGACGTCAGGAACTCCCTGGGGTTGCTTCAGGGATGTCAGGTCCCCTTTGGTGTTGGAAGGGGAACTTCCGGTTTCCTCTGGAGCCCTTCAATGTGCACAGGGGCTCCCCTCGAATTGAGTCCGTAAAGTGTGTTCTCCTCTCCAAAGGGGACGGCTGTGTGAGGGAAATTTCTGAGTCGAAGAAAGGGTGTCAAGTACCTTTTTGCCTTTCCAGAGGGAATGTGGTATTTCTCTTGAGATGCTGCTTCGCAAAATTTCCTCATCTCGCATGGAGGGGATAATTTTGGGGTGTTTCTCGAGTTGCGGGGGGAACCTGGGTGTTCTTCTCGAGTTGCAGCGGGGACCTCAGGTACTCGCTGGGGTTGCTTCAGGGAAGTAAGGTCCCCTTTGGTGTTGGAAGGGGAACTTCCGGTTTCCCCTCGAGCCCTTCAATGTGCACAGGGGCTCCTCTCGAGTTGAGTCAGTAAAGTGTGTTCTCCTCTCCGAAGGGGACGGCTGTGTGAGGGAACTTTCTGAATCGAATAAAGGGTGTCAAGTACCTTTTTGCCTTTCCAGAGGGAATGTGGTATTTCTCTTGAGATGCTGCATCGACAAATTTCGTCATCTCGCATGGAGGGGATAATTATGGGGTGTATCTCGAGTTGCGGCGGGAAGCTGTAAGTGCTTCTCGAGTTGCGAAGGGGACCTCAGGAACTCGCTGGGGTTGCTTCAGGGAAGTCAGGTCCCCTTTGGTGTTGGAATGGGAACTTCCGGTTTCCTCTCGAGCCCTTCACTGTGCACAGGGGCTCCTCTCGAATTTAGTCCGTAAAGTGTGTTCTCCTCTCCAAAGGGTACCGCTGTGTGAGGGAAATTTCTGAATCGAATAAAGGGTGTCAAGTACCGGTTTGCCTTTCAAGAGGGAATGTGGTATTTCCCTTGATGTGCTGCATGGCCAAATTTCCTCATCTAGCATGGAGGGGATAATTTTGGGTTGTGTCTCGAGTTGCGGCGGGAAGCTGGGGGTGCTTCTCGTGTAACAACGGGGACACCAGGAACTCGCTTTGGTTGCTTCAGGGAAGTCAGGTCCCCTTTGTTGTTGGATGGGGAACTTCCGGTTTCCTCTCGAGCCCTTCAATGTGCACATGGGCTCATCTAGAATTGAGTCCATCAAGTGTGTTCTCCTCTTAAAAGGGTACTGCTGTGTGAGGGAAATTTCTGAGTCGAATGAAGGGTGTCAAGTACCTTTTTTCATTTCAAAAGGGAATGTGGTATTTCTCTTGAGGTGCTGCATCGCAAAATTTCCTCATCTCGCATGTAGGGGATAATTATGGGGTGTTTCTCGAGTTGCGTCGGGAAGCTGGGTAGCTTCTCGAGTTGCGACGGGGACCTCAGGAACTCGCTGTGGTTGCTTCAGGGAAGTCAGGTCCCCTTTGATGTTGGAAGGGGAATATTCTTTTTCCTCTCGACCCCTTAAATGTGCACACTGGCTCATCTCGAATTGAGTCCATCAAGTGTGTTCTCCTCTCCAAAGGGGACGGCTGTGTGAGGGAATTTTCTGAGTAGAATAAAGGGTGTCAAGTACCTTTTTGCCTTTCAAGAGGGAATTTGTTATTTCTCTTGAGATGCTGCATCGCCAAATTTCCTCATCTCGCAAGGAGGGGATAATTATGGGGTGTTTCTCGAGTTGCCGCTGGAAGCTGGGGGTGCTTCTCGAGTTGCGACGGGGATCTCATGAACTCGCTGGGATTGCTTCAGGGAAGTCAGGTCCCCTCTGATTTGGAGGGGAATTCCGGTTTCCTCGCGAGTCTTTAAATGTGCACAGGGGCGCATTTCGAATTGAGTCCATCAACTGTGTTCTACTCTCCAAAGTGGACGGCTGTGTTAGGGAACTTTCTAAGTCGAACAAAGGGAGTCAAGTACCTTTTCCTTTAATAGAGAATGTGGTATTTCTCTTGAGATGCTGCAGCGTAAAAATTTCCTCATCTCGCATTGAGGGGATAATTTTGGGGTGCTTCTCGAGTTGCGACGGGGACCTCAGGAACTCGCTCGTTTTGCTTCAGGGAAGTCAGGTCCCGTTTGGTATTGGAAGGGGAACTTCTGGTTTCCTCTTGAGCCCTTAAATGTGCACAGGGGCTCATCTCGAATTGAGTCCATAAAGTGTGTTCTCCTCTCCATAGGGGATGGCTGTGTGAGGGAACCTTCTGAGACGAATAAAGGGTGTCAGGACCTTTTTGCCTTTCAAGAGGGAATGTGGTATTTCTCTTGAGATGCTGCATGGCCAAATTTCCTCATCTCGCATGGAGGGGATAATTTTGGGGTGTTTCTCGAGTTGCGGCGGGAAGCTGGGGGTGCTTCTCGAGTTGCGACGGGGACCTCAGGAACTCGCTGGGGTTGCTTCAGGGAAGTCAGGTCCCCTTTGGTGTTGGAAGTGGAACATATTTTTTCCTCTCGAGCAATTAAATGTGCACAGTGGCTCATCTCGAATTGAGTCAATCAAGTGTGTTCTCCTCTCCAAAGGGGACGGCTCTGTGAGGGAATTTTCTGAGTCGAATAAAGGGTGTCAAGTACCTTTTTGCCTTTCCAGAGGGAATGTGGTATTTCTCTTGAGATGCTGCATCGCCAAATTTCCTCAACTATAATGGAGGTGATAATTTTGGTGTGTTTCTCGTGTTGCGGCGGGAAGCTGGGGGTGCTTCTCGAGTTGCGACGGGGACCTCAGGAACTCGCTGGGGTTGCTTCAGGGAAGTCAAGTCCCCTTTGCTGTTGGAAGGGGAACTTCAGGGTTCCTCTCGACCCCTTAAATGTGCACAGGGTCTCATCTCGAATTGAGGCCATAAAGTGTGTTCTCTCCAAAGGGGACGGCTGTGTGAGGGAACTTTCTGTGTCGAGTAAAGGGTGTCAAGTGTCTTTTTGCCTTCCAAGAGGGAATGTGTATTTCTCTTGAGATGCTGCATCGAAAAATTTCCTCATCTCGCATTGACGGGAAAATTTTGGGGTGTTTCTCGAGTTGCGGCGGGAAGCTGGGGGTGCTTCTCGAGTTGCGACGGGGACCTCAGGAACTCGCTGGGGTTGCTTCAGGGAAGTCAGGTCCCCTTTGATGTTGGAAGGGGAACTACCGCGTTCCTCTGGAGCCCTTAAATGTGCACAGGGGCTCATCTCGAATTGAGTCCATAAAGTGTGTTCTCCTCTAAAATGGGACGGCTGTGTGAAGGAACTTTCTGAGTGGAATAAAGGGTGTCAAGTACCTTTTTGCCTTTCATGAGGGATTGTGGTATTTGTCTTGAGATGCTGTATCGCAAAATTTCCTCATCTCTCATTGATGGGATAATTTTGGGGAGTTTCTCGAGTTGCGGCCCGAAGCTCGGGGTGTTTCTCGAGTTGTGACGGCGACCTCAGGAATTCTCTGAGGTTGCTTCAGGGAAGTCAGGTCCCTTTGCTGTTGGAAGGGGAACTTCCGGGTTCCTCTCGAGCCCTTAAATGTGCACAGGGGCTCATCTCGTATTGAGTCCATAAAGTGTGTTCTCTCCAAAAGGGATGGCTGTGTGAAGGAACTTTCTGAGTCGAATGAAGGGTGTCAAGTACCTTTTTGCCTTTCAATATTGAATGTGGTATTTATCTTGAGATGCTGCATGGCAAAATTTCCTCATCTCGCATTGAGGGGATAATTTTGGGGTGTTTCTCGAGTTGCGGCGGGAACCTGGGGTGCTTATCGAGTTGCGACGGGGACCTCAGGAACTCGCTGCAGTTGCTTCAGGGAAGTCAGGTCCCCTTTAGTGTTGAAAGGGGAACTTCCGGTTCCTCCCATTCCTTAAATGTACACAGGGGCTCATCTCGAATTGAGTCCTTAAAATGTGTTTTCCTCTCCAAAGGGGATGGCTGTATGAGGGAACTTTCTGAGTCGAATAAAGGGTGTCAAGTACCTTTTTGCCTTTCTAGAGTGAATGTGGTATTTCTCTTGTGATGCTGCATCGCAAAATTTCCTCATCTCGCATTGAGGGGATAATTTTGGGGTGTGTCTCGAGTTGCGGATGGAAGATGAGTGTGCTTTTCGAGTTTCGACGGGGACCTCAGCAACTCACTGGCGTTGCTTCAGGGAAGTCAGGTCCACTTTGCTTTTGGAAGGGGAACTTCCGGGTTCCTCTTGAGCCCTTAAATGTGCACAGGGGCTCATCTCGATTTGAGTCCATAAAGTGTGTTCTCTCCAAAGTGGAAGGCTGTGTGAGGGAACTTTCTGAGTCGAATAAAGGGTGTCAAGTAACTTTTTGCCTTTCAAGAGGGAATGTGGTATTTCTCTTGACATGCTGCATCGCAAAATTTCCTCATCTCGCATTGAGGGCATAATTTTGGGGTGTTTCTTGAGTTGCGGCGGTAAACTGGGGGTGCTTCTCTAGTTCCGACGGGGACCTCAGGAACTCGCTTGGGTTGCCTCAGGGAAGTCAGATCGCCTCTGGTGTTTGAAGGGGAACTTCCGGTTTCCTCTCGAGCCCTTCAGTGTGCACAGGGGCTCCTCTCGAATTGAGTCCGTAAAGTCTGTTCTGCTCTCCAAAGGGGACGGCTGTGTGAGGGAACTTTCTGAGTCGAATAACGGGTGTCAAGTACCTTTTTGCCTTTCCAGAGGGAATGTGGTATTTCTCTTGAGATGCTGCATCATCAAATTTCCTCATCTCGCATGCAGGGGATAATTTTGGGGTGTTTCTCGAGTTGCGGCGTGAAGCAGGGGGTGCTTCTCGAGTTGCGACGTGGACCTCAGGATCTCGCTGGGGTTGCTTCAGGGAAGTCAGGTCCCATATGGTGTTGTAAGTGGCACTTCCGGTTTCCTCTCGAGCCCTTCAATGTGCACAGGGGCTCCTCTCGAATTGAGTCCCTAAAGTGTGTTCTCCTCTCTAAAGGGGACGGCTGTGTGAGGGAACTTTCTGAGTGAATAAAGGGTGTCAAGTACCTTTTTGCCTTCCAGAGGAAATGTGGTATTTCTCGTGAGATGCTGCATCGCCAAATTTCCTCATCTTGCATGGAGGGGATAATTTTGGGGTGTTTCTCGAGTTGTGGCGGGAAGCTGGGGGTGCTTCTCGAGTTGCTACGGGGACCTCAGGAACTCGCTGGGGTTGCTTCAGGGAAGTCAGGTCCCCTTTGGTGTTGGAAGGGGAACTTCCGGTTTCCTCTCGAGCCCTTCAATGTGCACAGGGCCTCCTCTCCAATTGAGTCCATAAAGTGTGTTCTCCTCACCAAAGGGGACGGCTGTTTGAGGGAACCTTCTGAGACGAATAAAGGGTGTCAAGTATCTTTTTGCCTTTCCAGAGGGAATGTGGTATTTCTTTTGAGATGCTGCATCGCCAAATTTCCTCATGTCGCATGGAGGGGATAATTTTGGGGTGTTTCTCGAGTTGCGGCGGGAAGCTGGGGAGCTTCTCGAGTTGCGACGGGGAACTCAGTGACTCGCTGGTGTTGCTTCAGGGAAGTCAGGTCCCCTTTGGTGTTGGAAGGGGAACTTCCGGTTTTCTATCGAGCCCTTCAATGTGCACAGGGGCTCCTCTCGAATTGAGTCCGTAAAGTGTGTTCTCCTCTCCAAAGGGGACGGCTGTGTGAGGGAACTGTCTGAGTCGAATAAAGGTGTCAAGTACATTTTTGCCTTTCCAGAGCGATTGTGGTATTTCTCTTGAGATGCTGCATCGCCAAATTTCCTCATCTGGCATAGAGGGGATAATTTTGGGGTGTTTCTCGAGTTGCGGCGGGAAGCTGGGGGTGCTTCTCGAGTTGCGACGTGGACCTCAGGATCTCGCTGGGGTTGCTTCAGGGAAGTCAGGTCCCATTTGTTGTTGGAAGTGGCACTTCTGGTTTCCTCTCGAGCCCTTCAATGTGCACAGGGGCTCCTCTCGAATTGAGTCCGTAAAGTGTGTTCTCCTCTCCAAAGGGGACGGCTGTGTGAGGGAACTTTCTGAGTCGAATAAAGGGTTTCAAGTACCTTTTTGCCTTTCCAGAGGGAATGTGGTATTTCTCTTGAGATGCTGCATCGCGAAATTTCCTCATCTCGCACGGAGGGGATAATTTTGGGGTGTTTCTCGAGTTGCGGCGGGTTGCTGTGGGTGCTTCTCGAGTTGCGACGGGGACCTCAGGAACTCGCTGGGGTTGCTTCAGGGAAGTCAGGTCCCCTTTGGTGTTGGCAGGGGAACTTCCGGTTTCCTCTCGAGCCCTTCAATGTGCACAGGGGCTCCTCTCCATTTGAGTCCGTAAAATCTGTTCTCCTCTCCAAAGGGGACGGCTGTGTGAGGGAACTTTCTGAGTCGAATAAAGAATGTCAAGTACCTTTTGGCCTTTCCAGAGGGAATGTGGTATTTCTCTTGAGATGCTGCATCGCCAAATTTCCTCATTTCGCATGGAGGGGATAATTTTGGTGTGTTTCTCGAGTTGCGGCGGGAATCTGGGAGTGCTTCTCGAGTTGCGACGGGTCATCAGGTACGCGCTGGGGTTGCTTCAGGGAAGCCAGGTCCGCTTTGGTGTTGGCAGGGGAACTTCCGCTTTCCTCTCGAGCCCTTCAATGTGCACAGCGGCTCCTCTCGAATTGAGTCCGTAAAGTGTGTTCTCCTCTCCAAAGAGGACGGCTCTGTGAGGGAACTTTCTGAGTCGAAGAAAGGGTGTCAAGTACCTTTTTGCCTTTCCAGAGGGAATGTGGTATTTCTCTTGAGAAACTGCATCGCCAAATTTCCTCATCTCGCATGTAGGGGATAATTTTAGGGTGTTTCTCGAGTTGCGGCGGGAATCTGGGGGTGCTTCTCGAATTGGTACGGGGACCTCAGGAGCTCGCTGGGGTTGCTTCAGGGAAGTCATGTCCCCTTTGTTGTTTGAAGGGGAACGTCCGGTTTCCTCTCGAGCCCTTCAATGTGCACAGGGGCTCCTCTCGAATTGAGTCCGTAAAGTATGTTCTCCTCTCCAAAGGGGATGGCTGTTTGAGGGAATTTTCTGAGTCGAATAAAGGGTGTCAAGTACATTTATGCCTTTCCAGAGTTAATGTGGTATTTCTCTTGAGATGCTGCATCTCCAAATTTCCTCATCTCGCATGGAGGGGATAATTTTGGGGTGTTTCTCGAGTTGCGGCGGGAAGCTGGGGGTGCTTCTCGAGTTGCGACGGGGACCTCAGGTACTCGCTGGGGTTGCTTCAAGGAAGTCAGGTACCCTTTGGTGTTGGAAGGGGAACTTCCGGTTTCCTCTCGAGCCCTTCAATGTGCACAGGGGCTCCTCTCGAATTGAGTCCGTAAAGTTTGTTCTCCTCTCCAAAGGGGACGGCTGTTTTTGGGAACTTTCTGAGTCGAATAAAGGGAGTAAAGTACCTTTTTGCCTTTCCAGAGGGAATGTGGTATTTCTCTTGAGAAGCTGCATCGGAAAATTTCCTCATCTCTCATGGAGGGGATAATTTTGGGGTGTTTCTCGAGTTGCGCCGGGAAGCTGGGGGTGCTTCTGGAGTTGCGACGGGGACCTCAGAAACTCGCTGGGGTTGCTTCAGGGAAGTCAGGTCCCCTTTGGTGTTGGAAGGGGAACTTCCAGTTTCCTCTCGAGCCCTTCAATGTGCATAGGGGCTCCTCTCGAATTGAGTCCGTAAAGTGTGTTCTCCTCTCCAAAGGGGACGGCTGTGTGAGGGAACGTTCTGTGTCGAATAAAGGGTGTCAAGTACCTTTTTACCTTTCCAGAGGGAATGTGGTATTTCTCTTGAGATGCTGCATCGCCAAATTTCCTCCTCTAGCATGGAGGGGATAATTTTGGGGTGTTTCTCGAGTTGCGGCGGGAAGCTGGGGGTGCTTTTCGAGTTGCGACGGGGACCTCAGGAACTCGCTGAGGTTGCTTCAGGGAAGTCAGGTCCCCTTTGGTGTTGAAAGGGGAACTTCCGGTTTCCTCTCGAGCCCTTCAATGTGCACTGGGGCTCCTCTCGAATTGAGTCCGTAAAGTGTGCTCACCTCTCCAACCGGGACGGCTGTGGGAGGGAACTTTCTGAGTCGAATAAAGGGTGTCAAGTAGTTTTTGCTTTCCAGAGGGAATGTGGTATTTCTCTTGAGGTGCTGCATCTCCAAATTTCCTCATCTCGCATGGAGGGAAAAATTTTGGTGTGTTTTTCGAGTTGCGGCGGGAAGCTGGGGGTGCTTCTCGAGTTGCGACGGGGACCTCAGGTACTCGCTGGGGTTGCTTCAGGGAAGTCAGGTACCCTTTGGTGGTGGAAGGGGAACTTCCGGTTTCCTCTCGAGCCCTTCAACGTGCACTCGGGCTCCTCTCGAATTGAGTCTGTAAAGTGTGTTCTCCTCTCTAAAGGGGACGGCTGTGTGAGGGAACTTTCTGAGTCGAATAAAAGGTGTCAAGTACCTTTTTGCCATTCAGAGGGAATGTGGTATTTCTCGTGAGATGCTGCATCGCCAAATTTCCTCATCTCGCATGGAGGGGATAATTTTGGGGTGTTTCTCGAGTTGCGGCGGGAAGCTGGGGGTGCTTCTCGAGTTGCGACGGTGACATCAGGAACTCGCTGGGGTTGCTTCAGGATAGTCAGGTCCCCTTTGGTGTTGGAAGGGGAACTTCCGGTTTCCTCTCGAGCCCTTCAATGTGCAAAGGGGCTCCTCTCGAATTGAGTCCGTAAAGTGTGTTCTCCTCTCCAAAGGGGACGGCTGTCTGAGGGAACTTTCTGAGTCGAATACAGGATGTCAAGTACCTTTTTGCCTTTCCAGAGGGAAAGTGGTATTTCTCTTGAGGTGCTTCATCGCCAAATTTCCTCATCTCGCATGGAGGGGATAATTTTGGGGTGTTTCTCGAGTTGTGGCGCGAAGCTGGGGATGCTTCTCGAGTTGCGACGGGGACCTCAGGAACTCGCTGAGGTTGCTTCAGGGAAGTCAGGTCCCCTTGGGTGTTGGAAGGGGAACTTCCGGTTTCCTCTCGAGCCCTTCAACGTGCACACGGGCTCCTCTCGAATTCAGTCCGTAAAGTGTGTTCTCCTCTCCAAAGGGGACGGCTGTGTGAGGGAAATTTCTGATTCGAATAAAAGGTGTCAAGTACCTTTTTGCCCTTCAAGAGGGAATGTGGTACTTCTCTTGAGATGCTGCATCGCCAAATTTCCTCATCTCGCATGGAAGGGATAATTTTGGGGTGTTTCTCGAGTTGCGGCCGGAAGCTGGGGGTGCTTTTCGAGTTGCGACGGGGACCTCAGGAACTCGCTGGGGTTGCTTCAGGGAAGTCAGGTCCCCTTTGGTGTTGAAAGGGGAACTTCCGGTTTCCTCTCGAGCCCTTCAATGTGCACTGGGGCTCCTCTAGAAATTAGTCCGTAATGTGTGTTTCCCTCTCCAAAGGGGACGGCTGTGTGAGGGAACTTTCTGAGTCGAATAAAGGGTGTCAAGTACCTTTTTGCCTTTCCAGAGGGAATGTGGTATTTCTCTTGAGATGCTGCATCGCCAAATTTCCTCCTCTCGCATGGAGGGGAAAATTTTGGTGTGTTTTTCGAGTTGCGGCGGGAAACTGGGGGTGCTTCTCGAGTTGCGACGGGGACCTCAGGGACTCGCTGGGGTTACTTCAGGGAAGTCAGGTCCCCTTTGGTGTTGGAAGGGGAACTTCCGGTTTCCTCTCGAGCCCTTCAATGTGCACAGGGGCTCCTCTCGAATTGAGTCCGTAAAGTGTGCTCACCTCTCCAACCGGGACGGCTGTGGGAGGGAACTTTCTGAGTCGAATAAAGGGTGTCAAGTAGTTTTTGCTTTCCAGAGGGAATGTGGTATTTCTCTTGAGATGCTGCATCTCCAAATTTCCTCATCTCGCATGGAGGGAAAAATTTTGGTGTGTTTTTCGAGTTGCGGCGGGAAGCTGGGGGTGCTTCTCGAGTTGCGACGGGGACCTCAGGTACTCGCTGGGGTTGCTTCAGGGAAGTCAGGTACCCTTTGGTGGTGGAAGGGGAACTTCCGGTTTCCTCTCGAGCCCTTCAACGTGCATTCGGGCTCCTCTCGAATTGAGTCTGTAAAGTGTGTTCTCCTCTCTAAAGGGGACGGCTGTGTGAGGGAACTTTCTGAGTCGAATAAAGGGTGTCAAGTACCTTTTTGCCTTTCAGAGGGAATGTGGTATTTCTCGTGAGATGCTGCATCGCCAAATTTCCTCATCTCGCATGGAGGGGATAATTTTGGGGTGTTTCTCGCGTTGCGGCGGGAAGCTGGGGGTGCTTCTCGAGTTGCGACGGGGACCTCAGGAACTCGCTGGGGTTGCTTCAGGAAAGTCAGGTCCCGTTTGATGTTGGAAGGGGAACTTCCGGTTTCCTCTCGAGCCCTTCAATGTGCACATGGGCTCATCTCAAATTGAGTCCATATAGTGTGTTCTCCTCTCCAAAGTGGACGGCTGTGTGAGGGAACTTTCTGAGTCGAATACAGGGTGTCAATTACCTTTTTGTCTTTCCAGAGAGAAGGTGGTATTTCTCTTGAGATGCTGCATCGCCAAATTTCCTCATCTCGCATGGAGGGGATAATTTTGGGGTGTTTCTCGAGTTGCGGCGAGAAGCTCGGGGTGCTACTCGAGTTGCGACGGAGACCTCAGGAACTCGCTGGGGTTGCTTCAAGGAAATCAGGTCCCCTTTGGTGTTGGAAGGGGAACTTCCGGTTTCCTCTCGAGCCCTTCAATGTGCACAGGGGCTCCTCTCGAATTGAGTCCGTAAAGTGTGTTCTCCTCTCCAAAGGGGACGGCTGTGTGAAGGAACTTTCTGAGTCGAATACAGGGTGTCAAGTACCTCTTTGCCTTTCCAGAGGGAATGTGGTATTTCTCTTGAGATGCTGCATCGCCAAATTTCCTCATCTCGCATGGAGGGGATAATTTTGGGGTGTTTCACGAGTTGCGGCGGGAAGCTGGGGGTGCTTCTCGAGTTGCGACGGGGACCTCAGGAACTCGCTGGGGTTGCTTCAGGGAAGTCAGGTCCCCTTTGGTGTTGGAAGGGGAACTTCCGGTTTCCTGTCGAGCCCTTCAATGTGCACAGGGGCTCCTCTCGAATTGAGTCCGTAAAGTGTGTTCTCCTCTCCAAAGGGGACGGCTGTGTGAGGGAACTTTCTGAGTCGAATACAGCGTGTCAAGCACCTTTTTGCCTTTCCAGAGGGAATGTGGTATTTCTCTTGAGATGCTGCATCGTCAAATTTCCTCATCTCGCATGGAGGGGTAATGGTGGGGTGTTTCTCGAGTTGCGGCGGGAAGCTGGGGGTGCTTCTCGAGTTGCGACGGTGACATCAGGAACTCGCTGGGGTTGCTTCAGGATAGTCAGGTCCCCTTTGGTGTTGGAAGGGGAACTTCCGGTTTCCTGTCGAGCCCTTCAATTTTCACAGGGGCTCCCCTCGAATTGAGTCCGTAAAGTGTGTTCTCCTCTCCAAAGGGGACGGCTGTGTGAGGGAACTTTCTGAGTCGAATACAGCGTGTCAAGTACCTTTTTGCCTTTCCAGAGGGAATGTGGTATTTCTCTTGAGATGCTGCATCGTCAAATTTCCTCATCTCGCATGGAGGGGTAATGGTGGGGTGTTTCTCGAGTTGCGGCGGGAAGCTGGGGGTGCTTCTCGAGTTGCGACGGGGACCTCAGGAACTCGCTGGGGTTGCTTCAGGATAGTCAGGTCCCCTTTGGTGTTGGAAGGGGAACTTCCGGTTTCCTCTCGAGCCCTTCAATGTGCAAAGGGGCTCCTCTCGAATTGAGTCCGTAAAGTGTGTTCTCCTCTCCAAAGGGGACTGCTGTCTGAGGGAACTTTCTGAGTCGAATACAGGATGTCAAGTACCTTTTTGCCTTTCCAGAGGGAAAGTGGTATTTCTCTTGAGATGCTGCATCGCCAAATTTCCTCATCTCGCATGGAGGGGATAATTTTGGGGTGTTTCTCGAGTTGTGGCGCGAAGCTGGGGATGCTTCTCGAGTTGCGACGGGGACCTCAGGAACTCGCTGAGGTTGCTTCAGGGAAGTCAGGTCCCCTTGGGTGTTGGAAGGGGAACTTCCGGTTTCCTCTCGAGCCCTTCAACGTGCACACGGGCTCCTCTCGAATTGAGTCCGTAAAGTGTGTTCTCCTCTCTAAAGGGGACGGCTGTGTGAGAGAACTTTCTGAGTCGAATAAAGGGTGTCAAGTACCTTTTTGCCTTTCCAGAGGGAATGTGGTATTTCTCGTGAGATGCTGCATCGCCAAATTTCCTCATCTCGCATGGAGGGGATAATTTTGAGGTCTTTCTCGAGTTGCGGCGGGAAGCTGGGGGTGCTTCTCGAGTTGCGACGGGGACCTCAGGAACTCGCTGGTGTTGCTTCAGGAAAGTCAGGTCCCGTTTGATGTTGGAAGGGGAACTTCCGGTTTCCTCTCGAGCCCTTCAATGTGCACATGGGCTCATCTCAAATTGAGTTCATATAGTGTGTTTTCCTCTCCAAAGGGGACGGCTGTGTGAGGGAACTTTCTGAGTCGAATACAGGGTGTCAATTACCTTTTTGTCTTTCCAGAGAGAAGGTGGTATTTCTCTTCAGATGCTGCATCGCCAAATTTCCTCATCTCGCATGGAGGGGATAATTTTGGGGTGTTTCTCGAGTTGCGGCGAGAAGCTCGGGGTGCTTCTCGAGTTGCGACGGAGACCTCAGGAACTCCCTGGGGTTGCTTCAAGGAAGTCAGGTCCCCTTGGTGTTGGAAGGGGAAATTCCGGTTTCCTCTCGAGCCCTTCAATGTGCACAGGGGCTCCTCTCGAATTGAGTCTGTAAAGTGTGTTCTCCTCTCCAAAGGGGACGGCTGTGTGAGGGAACTTTCTGAGTCGAATACAGGGTGTCAAGTACCTCTTTGCCTTTCCAGAGGGAATGTGGTATTTCTCTTGAGATGCTGCATCGCCAAATTTCCTCATCTCGCATGGAGGGGATAATTTTGGGGTGTTTCACGAGTTGCGGCGGGAAGCTGGGGGTGCTTCTCGAGTTGCGACGGGGACTTCAGGAACTCGCTGGGGTTGCTTCAGGGATGTAAGGTCCCCTTTGGTGTTGGAAGGGGAATTTCCGGTTTCCTGTCGAGCCCTTCAATGTGCACAGGGGCTCCTCTCGAATTGAGTCCGTAAAGTGTGTTCTCCTCTCCAAAGGGGACGGCTGTGTGAGGGAACTTTCTGAGTCGAATACAGGGTGTCAAGTATCTTTTTGCCTTTCCAGAGGGAATGTGGTATTTCTCTTGAGATGCTGCATCGCCAAATTTCCTCATCTCGCATGGAGGGGATAATTTTGGGGTGTTTCTCGAGTTGCGGCGGGAAGCTGGGCGTGCTTCTCGAGTTGCGACGGGGACCTCAAGAACTCGCTGGGGTTGCTTCAGGGAAGTCAGGTCCCCTTTCGTGTTGGAAGGGGAACTTCCGTTTTCCTCTCGAGCACTTCAATGTGCACAGGGGCTTCTCTCAAATTGAGTCCGTAAAGTGCTCGAGCCCTTCAATGTGCACAGGGGCTCCTCTCGAATTGAGTCCATAAAGTGTGTTCTCCTCTCCAAAGGGGACGGCGGTGTGAGGGAACTTTCTGAGTCGAATAAAGGGTGTCAAGTACCTTTTTGCCTTTCCAGTGGGAATGTGGTATTTATCTTGAGATGCTGCATCGCCAAATTTCCTCATCTCGCATGGAGGGGATAATTTTGGGGTGTTTCTCGAGTTGCGGCGGGAAGCTGGGGGAACTTCTCGAGTTGCGACGGGGACCTCAGGAACTCGCTGGAGTTGCTTCAGGGAACTCAGGTCCCCTTTGGTGTTGGAAGGGGAACTTCCGGTTTCCTCTCGAGCACTTCAATGTGCACAGGAGCTCCTCTCGAACTGAGTCCGTAAAGTGTGTTCTCCTCTCCAAAAGGAACGGCTGTGTGAGGAAACTTTCTGAGTCGAATAAAGGGTGTCAAGTACCTTTTTGCCTTTCCAGAGGGAATGTGGTATTTCTCTTGAGATGCTGCATCGCCAAATATCCTCATCTCGCATGGAGGGGATAATTTTGGGGTGTTTCTCGCGTTGTGGCGGGAAGCTGGGGGTGCTTCTCGTGTTGCGACGAGGACCTCAGGAACTCGCTGGGGTTGCTTCAGGGAAGTCAGGTCCCCTTTGGTGTTGGAAGCGGAACTTCCTGTTTCCTCTCGAGCCCTTAAATGTGCACAGGGGCTCCTCTCGAATTGAGTCCGAAAAGTGTGTTCTCCTCTCCAAAGGGGACGGCTGTGTGAGGGAACTTTCTGAGTCGAATAAAGGGTGTCAAGTACCTTTTTGCCTTTCCAGACGGAATGTGGTATTTCCTTGAGATGCTGCAACGCAAAATTTCCTCATCTGGCATGGAGGGGATAATTTTGGGGTGTTTCTCGAGTTGCGGCGGGAAGCTGGGGGTGCTTCTCGAGTTGTGACGGGGACCTCAGGAACTCGCTGGGGTTGCTTCAGGGAAGTCAGGTCATTTTTTGTGTTGGAAGGGGAACTTCCGCTTTCCACTCGAGCCCTTCACTGTGCACAGGGGCTCCTCTCGTATTGAGTTCGAAAAGTGTGTTCTCCTCTCCAAATTGGACGGCTGTGTGAGTGAACTTTCTGAGTCGAATAAAGGGTGTCAAGTAACTTTTTGCCCTTCCAGAGAGAATGTGGTATTTCTCTTGAGATGCTGCATCGCCAAATTTCCTCATCTCGCATGGAGGGGATAATTTTGGGGTGTTTCGCGAGTTGTGGCGGAAAGCTGGGGGTGCTTCTCGAGTTGCGAGGGGCACCTCAGGAATTCGCTGGGATTGCTTCAGGGAAGTCAGCGCCCCTTTGGTGTTGGAAGGGGAATTTCCGGTTTCCTCTCGAGCCCTTCAATGTGCACAGGGGCTCCTCTCGAATTGAGTCCGTAAAGTGTGTTCTCCTCTCCAAAGGGGACGGCTGTGTGAGGGAACTTTCTGAGTCGAATACAGGGTGTAAAGTACCTTTTTGCCTTTCCAGAGGGAATGTGGTATTTCTCTTGAGATGCTGCATCGCCAAATTTCCTCATCCGGCATTGAGGGGATGATTTGGGGTGTTTCTCGTTTTGCGGCGGGAAGCTGGGGGTGCTTCTCGAGTTGGGACGTTGATCTCAGGAACTCGCTGGGGGTGCTTCAGGGAAGTCAGGTCCCCTTTGCTGTTGGAAGGGGAACTTCCGGGTTCCTCTCGAGCCCTTCAGTGTACACAGGGGCTCATCTCGAATTGAGTCCATAAAGTGTGTTCTCTCCAAAGGGGAAGGCTGTGTGAAGGAAATTTCTGAGTCGAATAAAGTGTGTCAAGTACCTTTTTGCCTTTCAAGAGGGAATGTGGTATTTCTCTTGAGATGCTGCATCGCAAAGTTTCCTCATCTCACATTGAGGGGATAATTTTGGGGTGTTTCTCGAGTTGCGGCGGGAAGCTGGGGGTGCTTCTCGAGTTGCGACGGGGACCTCAGAAACTCGCTGGGGTTGCTTCAGGGAAGTCAGGTCCCCTTTGCTGATGGAAGGGTAACTTCCGGTTTCCTGTCGAACCCTTCAATGTGCACAGGGGCTCCTCCCAAATTGAGCCCGTAAAGTGCGTTCTCCTCTCCAAAAGGGACGGCTGTCTGAGGGAACTTTCTGAGTCGAATAAAGGGTGTCAAGTATATTTTTGCCTTTCCAGAGGGAATGTGGTATTTCTCTTGAGATGCTGCATCCCCAAATTTCCTCATCTCGCATGGAGGGGATCATTTTGGGGTGTTTCTCGAGTTGCGGCGGGAAGCTGGGGGTGCTTCTCGAGTTGCGACGGGGACATCAGGAACTCGCTGGGGTTGCTTCAGGTAAGTCAGGTCCCCTTTGGTGTTGGAAGGGGATCTTCCGCTTTCCTCTCGAGCCCTTCAATGTGCACAGGGGCTCCTCTCGAATTGAGTCTGTAAAGTGTGTTCTCCTCTCCAAAGGGGACGGCTGTCTGAGGGAACTTTCTGAGTCGAATCAAGGGTGTGAAGTAATTTTTGCCTTTCCAGAGGGAATGTGGTATTTCTCTTAAGATGCTGATTCACCAAATTTCCTCATCTCGCATGGAGGGGATAATTTTGGGGTGTTTCTCGAGTTGCGGCGGGAAGCTGGGGGTGCTCCTCGAGTTGCCACGTTGACCTCAGGAACTCGCTGGGGTTGTTTCAGGGAAGTCAGGTCCCCTTGGGTGTTGGAAGGGGAACTTCCGGTTTCCTCTCGAGCCCTTCAATGTGCACAGGGTCTCCTCTCGAATTGACTCCGTAAAATGTGCTCTCCTCTCCAAAGGGGACTGCTGTGTGAGGGAACATTCTGAGTCGAATAAAGGGTGTCAAGTACTTTTTGTCTTTCTGAGGAATGTGGTATTTATCTTGAGATGCTGCATCGCCAAATTTCCTCATTTCGCATGGAGGGGAAAATTTTTGGGTGTTTCCCGAGTTGCGGCGCAAATCTGGGGGTGCTTCTCGAGTTGCGACGTGGACCTCAGGAACTCGCTGGGGTTGTTTCAGGTAAGTCAGGTCCCCTTTCTTGTTGGAAGGGGAACTTCCGGTTTCCTCTCGAGCCCTTCAATGTGCACAGGGGCTCCTCTCGACTTGAGTCCTTAAAGTGTGTTCTCCTCTCCAAAGTGGACGACTGTGTGAGGGAACTTTCTGAGTCGAATAAAGGGTGTCAAGTACCTTTTTGCCTTTCCAGAGGGAATGTGGTGTTTCTCTTGAGAAGCTGCATCGCCAAATTTCCTCATCTCGCATGGAGGGGATAATTTTGGGAAGTTTCTCGAGTTGCGACGGGAATCTGGGGGTGCTACTCGAGTTGCGACGGGGATTTCAGGAACTCGCTGGGGTTGCTTCAGGGAAGTCAGGTCCCCTTTGGTGTTGGAAGGGGAAATACCGGTTTCCTCTCGAGCCCTTCAATGTGCACAGGGGCTCCTCTCGAATTGAGTCCGTAAAGTGTGTTCTCCTCTCCAAAGGGGACGGCTGTGTGAGGGAACTTTCTGAGTCGAATAAAGGGTGTCAAGTACCTTTTTGCCTTTCAAGAGGGAATGTGGTATTTCTCTTGAGATGCTGCATCGCAAAATTTCCTCATCTCGCATGGAGGGGATAATTTTGGGGTGTTTCTCGAGTTGCGGCGGGAAGCTCGGGGTGCTTCTCGAGTTGCGACGGGGACCTCAGGAACTCGCTGGGGTTGCTTCAGGGAAGTCAGGTCCCCTTTGGTGTTGGAAGGGGAACTTCCGGTTTCCTCTCGGTCCCTTCAATGTGCACAGGAGCTCCTCTCGAATTGAGTCCGTAAAGTGTGTTCTCCTCTCCAAAGGGGACGGCTGTGTGAGGGAACTTTCTGAGTCAAATAAAGGGTGTCAAGTACCTTTTTGACTTTCCAGAGGGAATGTGGTATATCTCTTGAGATGCTGCATCGCCAAATTTCCTTATCTCGCATGGAGGGGATAATTTTGGTGTGTTTCTCGAGTTCCGGCGGGAAGCTGGGGGTGCTTCTCGAGTTGCGACGGGGACCTCAGGAACTCTCTGGGGTTGCTTCAGGGATGTCAGTTCCCCTTTGGTGTTGGAAGGGGAACTTCCGGTTTCCTCTCGAGCCCTTCAATGTGCACAGGGGCTCCTCCCAAATTGAGCTCGTTAAGTGCGTTCTCCTCTCTAAAGGGGCCGGCTGTGTGAGGGAACTTTCTGAGTCAAATAAAGGGTGTCATGTACCTTTTTGACTTTCCAGAGGGAATGTGGTATTTCTCTTGAGATGCTGCATCGCCAAATTTCCTCATCTCGCATGGAGGGGATAATTTTGGTTTGATTCTTGAGTTGCGGCGGGAAGCTGGGTTTACTTCTCGAGTTGCGACGGGGACCTCAGCATCTCGCTGGTGTTACTTCAGGGAAGTCAGGTCCCCTTTGGTGTTGGAAGGGGAACTTCCGGTTTCCTCTCGAGCCCTACAATGTGCACGGGGCTCCTCTCGAATTGAGTCCTTATAGTGTGCTCTTCTCTCCAAAGGGAACGGCTGTGAAAGGTAACTTTCTGAGTCGAAAAAAGGGTGTCAAGTACCTTTCTGCTTTTCAAGAGGGAATGTGGTATTTCTCTTGATATGCTGCATCGCCAAATTTCCTCATCTCTCATGGAGGGGATAATTTTGGGGTGTTTCTCGAGTGGCGACGGGAAGCTGGGGTGCTTCTCGAGTTGCGACGGGGACCTCAGGAACTCGCTGGGGTTGCTTCAGGGAAGTAAGGTCCCCTTTGGTGTTCGAAGGAAAATTTCCAGTTCCTCTTGAGCCCTTCAATGTGCACATGTGCTCCTCTCGAATTGGGTCCGTAAAGTGTTTTCTCCTCTCCAAAGGGGACGGCTGTGTAGGGAAATTTCTGAGTCGAATAAAGGGTGTCCAGTACCTTTTTGCCTTTCCAGAGGGAATGTGGTATTTCTCTTGAGATGCTACATCGCCAAATTTCCTCATCTCGCATGGAGGGGATAATTTTGGGGTGTTTCTCGAGTTACGGCGGGAAGCAAGGGGTGCTTCTCGACTTGCGACGGGGACCTCAGGAACTCGATGGGTTTGCTTCAGGGAAGTCAGGTCCCCTTTGGTGTTGGAAGGGGTACTTCCGGTTTCCTCTCCAGCCCTTCAATGTGCACAGGGGCTCCTCTCGAATTGAGTCCGTAAAGTGTGTTCTCCTCTCCAAAGGGGCCGGCTGTGTGAGGGAACTTTCTGAGTCGAATACAGGGTGTCAAGTACCTTTTTGCCTTTCCAGAGGGAATATGGTATTTCTCTTGAGATGCTGCATCGCCAAATTTCCTCATCTCGCATGGAGGGGATAATTTTGGGGTGTTTCTCGAGTTGCAGCGGGAAGCTGGGGGTGCTTCTCGAGTTGCGAAGGGGACCTCAGGAACTCGCTGGGGGTGCTTCAGGGAAGTCAGGTTCCCTTTAGTCTTGGAACGGGAACTTCCGGGTTCCTCTCGAGCCCTTAAATGTGCACAGGGGCTCATCTCGAATTGAGTCCATAAAGTGTGTTCTCCTCTACATGGGGACGGCTGTGTGAGGGAACTTTCTGAGTCGAATAAAGGGTGTCAAGTACCTTTTTGCCTTTCAAGAGGGAATGTGGTATTTCTCTTGAGATGCTGCATCGCAAAATTTCCTCATCCGGCATTGAGGGGATGATTTGGGGTGTTTCTCGTTTTGCGGCGGGAAGCTGGGGGTGCTTCTCGAGTTGGGACGTTGATCTCAGGAACTCGCTGGGGGTGCTTCAGGGAAGTCAGGTCCCCTTTGCTGTTGGAAGGGGAACTTCCGGGTTCCTCTCGAGCCCTTCAGTGTACACAGGGGCTCATCTCGATTTGAGTCCATAAAGTGTGTTCTCTCCAAAGGGGAAGGCTGTGTGAAGGAAATTTCTGAGTCGAATAAAGTGTGTCAAGTACCTTTTTGCCTTTCAAGAGGGAATGTGGTATTTCTCTTGAGATGCTGCATCGCAAAATTTCCTCATCTCACATTGAGGGGATAATTTTGGGGTGTTTCTCGAGTTGCGGCGGGAAGCTGGGGGTGCTTCTCGAGTTGCGACGGGAACCTCAAGAACTCGCTGGGGTTGCTTCAGGGAAGTCAGGTCCTCTTTGCTGTTGGAAGGGTAACTCCCGGTTTCCTTTCGAGCCCTTCAATGTGCACAGGGGCTCCTCCCAAATTGAGCCCGTAAAGTGCATTCTCCTCTCCAAAAGGGACGGCTGTGTGAGGGAACTTTCTGAGTCGAATAAAGGGTGTCAAGTACATTTTTGCCTTTCCAGATGGAATGTGGTATTTCTCTTGAGATGCTGCATCGCCAAATTTCCTCATCTCGCATGGAGGGGATAATTTTGGGGTGTTTCTCGAGTTTCGGCGGGAAGCTGGGTGTACTTTGCGAGTTGCGACGGGGACCTCAGGAACTCGCTGGGGTTGCTTCAGGGAAGTCAGGTCCCCTTTGGTGTTGGAAGGGTATATTCCTGGTTCCTCTCGTGCCCTTAAATGTTCACAGGGGCTCATCTCGAATTCAGTCCATAAAGTGTGTTCTCCTCTGCAAAGGGGACGGCTGTGTGAGGGAACTTTCTGAGTCGAATAAGTGGTGTCAAGTACCTTTTTGCCTTTCAAGAGGGAATGTTGTATTTCTCTTGAGATGCTGCATCGCAAAATTTCCTCATCTCGCATTGAGGGGATTCCTTTGCGGTGTTTCTCGAGTTGCGGCGGAAAGCTGCGGGTGCTTCTAGAGTTGCGACGGGGACCTCAGGAACTCGATGGGGTTGCTTCAGGAATGTCAGGTCCCCTTTGCTGTTGGAAGGGGAACTCCCGGGTTCCTCACGAGCCCTTCAATGTGCCCAGGGGCTCATCTCGAATTGAGTCCATAATGTGTGTTCTCTCCAAAGGGGAAGGCTGTGTGAAGGAACTTTCTGAGTCGAATAAAGGGTGTCAAGTACCTTTTTGCCTTTCCAGAGGGAATGTGGTATTTCTCTTGAGATGCTGCATCGCCAAATTTCCTCATCTCGCATGGAGGGGATAATTCTGGGGTGTTTCTCGAGTTGCGGCGGGAAGCTGGGGATGCTTCTCAAGTTTCGACGGGGACCTCAGGAACTTGCTGGGGTTGCTTAAGTGAAGTTAGTTCCCCCTTGGTGTTGGAAGGGGAACTTCCGCGTAACTCTCGAGACCGAAAATGTGCTCAGGGGGTAATCTGGAATTGAGTCCATAAAGTTTGTTCTCCTCTAAAATGGGATGGCTGTGTGAGGGAACTTTCTGAGTGGAATAAAGGGAGTGAAGTACCTTTTTGCCTTTCAAGAGTGAATGTGGTATTGCTCTTGAGATGCTGCATCACAAAATTTATTCATCTGGCATTGAGGGGCTAATTTTGTGGTGTTTCTCGAGTTACGGCGGGAAGCTGGAGGTGCTTCTCAAGTTGCGACGGGGACCTCAGGAACTCTCTTGGATTGCTTCAGGGAAGTCAGGTCCCGTTTGCTGTTGGAAGGGGAACTTCCGTGTTCCTCTCGAGCCCTTAAATGTGCACAGGGGCTCATAGCGAATTGAGTCCATAAAGTGTGTTCTCCACTCCAAAGGGGAAGGCTGTGTAAGGGGAACTTTCTGAATCGAATAAAGGGTGTCAAGTAACTTTTTGCATTTCAAAAGGGAATGTGGTATTTCTCTTGAGATGCTGCATCGCCAAATTTCCTCATCTCGCATGGAGGGGATAATTTTCGGGTGTTTCTCGAGGTGAGCCGGGAAGCTGGGGGTGCTTCTCGAGTTTCGACGGGAACATCAGGAACTCGCTGGGATTGCTTCAGGGAAGTCAGGTCCCCTTTGGTGTTGGAAGGGGAACTTCCAGTTTCCTCTCGAGCCCTTCAATGTGCACAGGGGCTCCTCTCGAATTGAGTCCGTAAAGTGTGTTCGCCTCTCCAAAGGGGACGGTTGTGTGAGGGAACTTTCTGAGTCGAATAAAGGGTGTCGAGTACCTTTTTGCCTTTCCAGAGGGAATGTGGTATTTCTCTTGAGATGCTGCATCGCCAAATTTCCTCATCTCGCATGGAGGGGATAATTTTGGGGTGTGTCTTGAGTTGCGACGGGAAGCTGGGGGTGCTTCTCGAGTTGCGACGGCGACCTCAGGAACTCGCTGGGTTTGCTTCAGGGAAGTCAGCGCCCCTTTGTTGTTGGAAGGGGAAATTCCGGTTTCCTCTCGAGCCCTTCAATGTGCACAGGGGCTCCTCTCGAATTGAGTCTGTAAAGTGTGTTCTCCTCTCCAAAGGGGACGGCTGTGTGAGGGAACTTTCTGAGTCGAATAAAGGGTGTCAAGTACCTTTTTGCGTTTCCAGAGGGAATGTGGTATTTGTCTTGAGATGCTGCATCGCCAAATTTCCTCATCTCGCATGGAGGGGATAATTTTGGGGTGTTTCTCCAGTTGCGGCGGGAAGCTGGGGGTGCTTCTCGAGTTGCGACGGGGACCTCAGGAACTCGCTGGGGTTGCTTCAGGGAAGTCAGGTCCCCTTTGGTGTTGGAAGGGGAACTTCCGGTTTCCTCTCGAGCCCCTCAATGTGCAGAGGAGTTCCTTTCGAATTGAGTCCGAAAAGAGTGTTCTCCTCTCCAAGAGGTCGGCTGTGTAAGGGAACTTTCTGCGTCGAATAAAGGGTATCAAGTACCTTTCTGCCTTTCCAGAGGGAATGTGGTATTTCTCTTGAGATGCTGCATCGCCAAATTTCCTCATCTCGCATGGAGGGGATAATTTTGGGGTGTTTCTCGAGTTGCGGCGGTAAGCTGGGAGTGCTTCTCCAGTTGCGACTGGGACCTCAGGAACGCGCTGGGGTTGCTTCAGGGAAGTCAGGTCCCCTTTGGTGTTCGAAGGGGAACTTCCGGTATCCTCTCGAGCCCTTCAATGTGCACAGGGGCTCCTCTCGAATTGAGTCCGTAAAGTGTGTTCTCCTCTCCAAAGGGGACGGCTGTGTGTGGGAACTTTCTGAGTCGAATAAAGGGTGTCAAGTACCTTTTTGCCTTTCCAGAGGGAATGTGGTATTTCTCTTGAGATGCTTCATGGCCAAATTTCCTAATCTCGTATGGAGGGGATAATTTTGGGGAGTTTCTCGAGTTATGGCGGGAAGCTGCGGGTGCTTCTCGAGTTGCGTCGGGGACCTCAGGAACTCGCTGGGGTTGCTTCAGGAAGTCAGGTCCCCTTTGGTGTTGTAAGGGGAACTTCTGGTTTCCTCTCGAGCCCTTCAATGTGCACAGGGGCTCCTCTCGAATTGAGTCCGTAAAGTGTGTTCTCCTCTCCAAAGGGGACTGCTGTGTGAGGGAACTTTCTGAGTCGAATAAAGGGTGTCAAGTACCTTTTTGCCTTTCCAGAGGGAATGTGGTATTTCTCTTGAGAGGCTGCATCGCCAAATTTCCTCATCTCGTATGGAGGGGATAATTTTGAGGTGTTTCTCGAGTTGCTGCGTGAAGCTGGGGTTGCTTCTCGAGTTGCGACGGGCACCTCAGGAACTCGCTGGTGTTGCTTCAGGGAAGTCAGGTCCCCTTTGGTGTTGGAAGGGGAACTTCCGGTTTCCTCTCGAGCCCTTCAATGTGCAGAGGAGCTCCTCTCGAATTGCGTCCGTAAAGTGTGTTCTCCTCTCCAAAGGGGACGGCTGTGTGAGGGAACTTTCCGAGTCGAATAAAGGGTATCAAGTACCTTTCTGCCTTTCCAGAGGGAATGTGGTATTTCTCTTGAGATGCTGCATCGCCAAATTTCCTCATCTCGCATGGAGGGGATAATTTTGGTGTATTTCTCGAGTTGCGGCGGGAAGCTGGGGGTGCTTCTCGAGTTGCGACGGGGACCTCAGGAATTCGCTGTGGTTGCTTCATGGAAGTCAGGTACCCTTTGGTGTTGGAAGAGGAGCTTCCGGTTTCCTCTCGAGCCCTTAAATGTGCACAGGGGCACCTCTTGAATTGAGTCCATAAAGTGTGTTCTCCTCTCCAAAGGGGACGCCAGTGTGAGGGAACTTTCTGAGTCGAATAAAGGGTGTCAAGTACCTTTTTGCCTTTCAAGAGGGAATGTGGTATTTATCTTGAGGTGCTGCATCGCCAAATTTCCTCATCTCTCATTGAGGGAATAATTTTGGGGTGTTTCTCGAGTTTCGGCGTGAAGCTGGGGGTTCTTCAAGAGTTGCGACGCGGACCTCAGGAACTCGCTGGGGTTGCTTCAGGGAAGTCAGGTCCCCTTTCTTGTTTGAAGGGGCACTTCCGTGTTCCTCTCTAGCCCTTAAATATGCACAGGGGCTCATCTCGAATTGAGTCCATAAAGTGTGTTCTCTTCTAAAAGGGGACAGGTGTGTGAGGGAACTTTCTGAGTCGAATAAAGGGTGTCAAGTACCTTTTTGCCTTTCAAGAGAGAATGTGGTATTTCTCTTGAGATGCTACATGGCAAAATTTCCTCATCTCGCATTGAGGGGATAATTTTGGGGTGTTTCTCGAGTTACTGCGGGATGCTAGGGGTGCTTCTCGAGTTGGGACGGTGACCTCAGAATCTCGCTGGGGTTGCTTCAGGTAAGTCAGGTCCCCTTTACTGTTGGAAGGAAAATATCCGGGTTCCTCTCGAACCCTTGAATTTGCACCGGGGCTCATCTCGAATTGAGTCCATAAAGTGTGTTCTCTCTAAAGGGGACGGCTGTGTGAGGGAACTTTCTGAGTCGAATAAGGGTGGCAAGTACCTTTCTGCCTTTCAAGAGGGAATGTGGTATTTCTCTTGAGATGCTGCATCATAAAATTTCCTCATCTCGCATTGAGGGGATAATTTTGGGTTGTTTCTCGTGTTGCGGCGGGAAGCTGGGGGTGCTACAAGAGTTGCGACGGGGACCTCTGGAACTCGCTGGGGTTGCTTCAGGGAAGTCAGGTCCCCTTTGCTGTTGGAATCGGAACTTCTGGGTTCCTCTCGAGCCCTAAAATGTGCACAGGGGCTCATCTCATATTGAGTCCATAAAGTGTGTTCTCCTCTAAAAGGGGACGGCTGTGTGAGGCAACTTTCTGAGTCGAATAAAGTGTGTGAAGTACCTTTTTGCCTTTCAAGAGGGAATGTGGTATTTCTCTTGAGATGCTGCATCGCAAAATTTCCTCATCTCGCATTGAGGGGATAATTTTGGTGTGTTTCTCGAGTTGCGGCGGGAAGCTGGGGGTGCTTCTCGAGTTGCGACGGGGACCTCAGGAACTCGCTGGTGTTGCTTCAGGGATGCCAGGTCCCCTTTGGTGTTGGTTGGGGAACTTCCGGTTTCCTCTGGAGCCCTCTAATGTGAACAGGGGCTTATCTCGAATTGAGTTCATAAAGTGTGTTCTCCTCTCCAAAGGGGACGGCTGTGTGAGGGAACTTTCTGAGTCGAATTATGGGTGTCAAGTACTTTTTTCCGTTCAAGAGGAAATGTGGTATTTCTCTTGAGATTCTGCATCGCAAAATTTCCTCATGTCGCATTGAGGGGATAATTTTGTGGTATTGGTCATGTTGCCGGTGGAAGCAGTGATTACTTCTCGAGTTGCGACAGGGACCTCAGGAACTCACTCACTATCTTCAGTGACGTCAAGTCCCCTTTGGTTTTGGAAGGAGAACTTCCGTATTTCTCTCGGGCCGTTAAATGGTAATATTAGCTCTTCTCGATTTCAGTCCATAAAGTGTGTTCTCCTCTCCACTGAGGACGGATATTAGGGACCATTCTGAGTCGCCTAAACGGTGTCAAATACCCTTTTACCTTTCAAGCGGGAATGTGGGATTTCTCTTGAGATTCTGCAGCGCAAAATTTCCTCATCTCACATTGTTTGGATAATTATGTGGTGTTTCTCGAGTTGCGATGGGGACCTCAGAAACTTACTCGAGTTACTTCAGGGAATCGGGTCCCATTTGTGCTGGAAGGGAACTTCCGGATTACTCTCGAGCCCTTTAATGGGAATAGGGCCTCTTTTGTAGTTTAGTCCATAAAGTGTATTATTCTCTCCAATGGGGATGGATATTTTTGAACTTTCTGAGTGGCATAAAGTGTGTCAAGTACCCTTTTGCCTTTTAAGCGGGAATGTATGTTATCTCTTGAGATTCCGTAGTGCAAAATAACCTCATCTCACATTGAGGGGATAATTTTGTGGTATTTCTCCTGTTGTGGTGGGAAGCAGGGGGCACTTCTCAAGCTATGGCGGGCACCTCAGGAACTCGCTCGGGTTGCTTCAGGGAAGTCAAGTCGCCTTTTGTTTTGGAAGGGGAACTTCCGGATTACTGTCGAGATGTTAAAAGGGAATATTGCCTCCTCTCCATTTGAGTCCATAAAATATGTTCTCCTCTCCACTGAGGATGGATGTTAGGGAACATTCTGAGTCGCTTAAAGGGAGTCAAGTACTCTTTTGACTTTCAAGCGGGAAAGTGGGATTTCTCTTGAGATTCTGCAGCGCAAAATTTCCTCATCTCCCATTGAGGGGAATATTTTGTGGTGTTTCTCGAATTGCGGCGGGACGCTGGGGGTACTTCTTGAGTTTAGATGGCGACCTCAGGAACTCACTCGAGTTTCTTCAGGGAAGTCAGGTCCCCTTTTGTGCTGGAAGGGGAACTTCCGGATTAGTCTCTAGCCCTTTAATGGGAATAGGGCCTCTTCCGGAGTTGAGTCCATAAAGTGTGTATGTCTCTCCAATGGGGACGGATATTAGGGAACATTCTGAGTGGCATAAAGTGTGTCAAGTTCCCTTTTGCTTTCAAGCGGGAAGGCGGGATTTCTCTTGAGATTCTACAGCAGAAAATTACCTCATCTCGCACTGAGGGGATAATATTGTGTCGTTTCTCGAGTTGGGGCCGGAAGCAGGGGATACTTCTGGAGTTGAGATGGGACCCTCTGGAACTCGCTCAGGTTGCTTCAGGGAAGTCAAGTACTTTTTTGTGTTGGAAGGGGAACTTCTTGATTACTCCCATTCCTTTAAACGGGAATATAGCCTCTTTTCGATTTGAGTCCATGAATTGTGTTTTCCTCTCCAATGAGGAAGGATGTTAGGGAAAATTCTGAGTCGCCTAAAGGGAGTCAGGTACCTTTATGCCTTTCAAGCTGGAATGTGGGATTTCTTTTGAGATTCTGCAGCACAAGATTTCCTCATCTCACATTGAGGGGATAATTTTGTGGTGTTTCTCGAGTTGTGGCAGGATGCAGGGAGTACTTCTCTAGTTCCAGCGGGGACCTCAGGAATTCGCTCGGGTTGCTTCAGGGAAGTCAAGTCCCCTTTTGTGTTCGAAGGGGAACTTCCGGATGACTCTCGAGCTGTTAAACGTGAATAATGCCTCTTCTCGATTTGAGTCCATAAAGTGTGTTTTCCTCTCCACTGAGGAAGGTTGTTAGGGAACATTCTGAGTCGCCTAAAGGGAGTCAAGTACCCTTTTGCCCTTCAAGCGGGAATGTGGGATTTCTCTTGAGATTCTGCAGCGCAAAATTTCCTCATCTCGCATTGAGGGAATCATTTTGTTGTGTTTCTCGAGTTGCGAAGGGGACCTCAGAAACTTACCCGAGTTACTTCAGGAAATCAGGCCCCTTTTTTCCTGGAAGGAGAACTTCCGGATTACTCTTGAGCAATTTAATGGGAATATGGCCTCTTCTGGAGTTGAGTCCATAAAGTGTGTTTTCCTCTCCACTGAGGACAAATGTTAGGGACCATTCTGAGTCGCCTAAAGGGAGTCAAGTAACCTTTTGCCTTTCAAGCGAAAATGTGGGATTTCACTTGAGATTCTGCAGCGCAAAATTTCCTCATCTCACATTGTGGGGATAATTTTGTGGTGTTTCTCGAGTTGCGAATACCTCAGAAACTTACCCGAGTTACTTCAGGGAATCAGGTGCCATTTGTGCTGGAAGGGGATCTTCCGGAATACTTTTGAGCCCTTTAATGGGAATAGGGCCTCTTCTCCAGTTGAGTCCCTAAAGTGTGATTTCCTCTCCAGTGGAGACGGAACTTAGGGAACTTTCTGAGTGGCATAAAGTGTGTCAAGTAAGCTTTTGCCTTTCAATGGTAATGTGGATTTTCTTTTGAGATTCTGCAGCGCAAAATTTCCTCATCTCGCATTGAGGTGATAATTTTGTGGTGTTTCTCCAGTTGTGGTGGGAAGCAGGGGGCACTTCTCTAGCTATGGCGGGCACCTCAGGAACTCGCTCGGGTTGCTTCAGGGAAGTCAAGTCGCCTTTTGTGTTGGAAGGGGAACTTCCGGATTACTGTCAAGTCGTTAAAAGGGAATATTGCCTCCTCTCCATTTAAGTCCATAAATTATGTTCTCCTCTACTGAGGATGGATGTTAGGGAACATTCTGAGTCGCCTAAAGGGAGTCAAGTATCCTTCTGCCTTTCAAGCGGGAATGTGGGATTTCTCTTGAGATTCTGCAGCGCAAATTTTCCTCATCTTCCATTGAGGGGATAATTTTGTGGTGTTTCTCGAGTTGCGGCGGGAAGGTGGGGGTACATCTCGAGGTGCGTGGGGGACCGCCGGAACTCGCTCGGGTTGCTTCAGGGAAGTCAAGTCCTTTTTTGTGTTTGAAGGGGAACTTCTGGATTACTCTCGAGCTGTTAAATGGGAAAAATGCCTCTTCTCGTTTTGACTCCATAAAGTGTGTTTTCCTCTCCACTGAGGAAGGATGTTAGGGAACATTCTGAGTCGCATAAACGGAGTCAGTACCCTTTTGCCTTTCAAGCCGGAATGTGGGGTTTCTCTTGAGATTCTCAGCGCAAAATTTCCTCATCTCGCATTGAGGGGAATATTTTGTGGTGTTTCTCGAATTGCGGCGGCATGCTGGGGGTAGTTTTTGAGTTTAGATGGGGACCTCAGGAACTCACTCGAGTTTCTTCAGGGAAGTCAGGTCCCCTTTTGTGCTGGAAGGGGAACTTCCGTATTAGTCTCGAGCCCCTTAATGGGAATAGGGCCTCTTAAGGAGTTGAGTCCATAAAGTGTGTTCTCCTCTCCAATGGGGAAGGATGTTAGGGATCTTTCTGAGTGACATAAAGGGAGTCAAGTACGCTTTTGCCTTTCAATTGGGAATGTGGGATTTCTCTTCAGATTCTGCAGCGCAAAGTTTCCTCATCTCGCATTGAGGGGATAATTTTGTGGTGTTTCCCGAATTTCGGCGGGAAGCTGGGGGTACTTCTCGAGTTTCAACGGGGACCTCAGTAACTCACTGGAGTTACTTTAGGGAAGTCAGTTCCCCTTTAGTGCTGGACGGGGAACTTCCGGATTACTCTCGAGGCCTTTAAGGGAATAGGGGCTCTTCTGGAGTTGAGTCCATAAATTGTGTATGCCTCTTCAATGGGGATGGATTTTAGGGAACTCTCTGAGGAGCATAAAGTATGCCAAGTTCCCTTTTGCCTTTCAAGCGGGAACGTGGGATTTCTCTTGAGATTCTGCAGCGCAAAATTACCTCATGTCGCATTGCGGGGATAATACTGTGTTGTTTCTCGAGTTGTGGTTTGAAGTAGGGGATACTTCTGTAGTTGAAACGGGAACCTCAGGAACTCTCTCAGGTTGCTCCAGGGAAGTCAAGTCCCCTTTTGTGTTGGAAGGGGAACTTCTTGATTACTCTTGAGCTTTTAAATGGGAATATTGCCTCTTCTCGATTTGACTGCATGAAAAGTGTTCTCCTCTCCACTGAGGATGGATGTTAGGGAACATTCTGATTCTCATAAAGGGAGTCAAGAACCCTTTTGCCTTTCAAGAGGGAATGTGATATTTCTCTTGAGATTCTGCAGAGCAATATTTCTTCATCTAGCAATGGAGTGATAATTTTGTGGTGTATGTCCAGTTGCGGCGGGAAGCTGGGGGTACTTCTCGAGTTGCGATGGGGACATCAGGAACTCGCTCGGGTTTCTTCAGGTGAGGCAGGTCCCGTTTTGTGTTTGAAGGGGAACTTCCGGTTCACTATCGAGCCGTTAAGTGGGAATCGGTCCTCATCTCGAATTGAGTCCATAAAGTGTGTTCTCCTCTCCAATGGGCACTGCTCTTTGACGGAACTTTCTGAATCGCATAAAGGGTGTTAAGAGTCCTTTTGCCTTTCAAGAGGGAATGTGGTATTTCTCTTGAGATTCTGCATCGCAAAATTTCCTCATCTCGACCCTGAGGGGATAATTTTGTGGTGTTTCTCGAGTTGCGGCTGGAGGCTAGGATATTTCTCGAGTTGCGACGGGGACCTCAGGAACTCGCTTGGGATGCTTCAGGGAAGTCAGGTCCCCTTTGGTGTTGGAAGGGGAACTTCCGGTTTACTCTCGAGCCGTTTATTGGGAATAGGGCCTCATCTTGATTTGAGTCCGTAAAGTGTGTTCTCCTTTCCAATGAGGACGGCTGTGTGAGGGAACTTTCTGAGTCGCATAAAGGGTTTCAAGAACCGTTTTGCCTTTCAAGAGGGAATGTGGTATTTCTCTTGAGATTCTGTAACGCAAAATTTCCTATTCTTGCATTGAGGGGATATTTTGTGGTGTTTCTCGAGTTGCGGCGGGAAGCTGGGGGTACTTCTCAAGTTGCTATTCGTACCTCAGAAACTCACTCGGGTTTCTTCAGGTAAGAAAGGTCCCCTTTTTGTTGGAAGGGGAACTTCCGATTTACTCTCGAGCAGTTAATTGGCAATAGTGCCTCATTTTGAATTGAGTACATAAAGTTCGTTCACCTCTCCAATGGGGACTGATGTTAGTGAAATTTCTGAGTCGCATAAAGGATGTCAAGTAGCCTTTTGCATTTCAAGAGGGAATGTGGTATTTCTCTTGAGATTCTGCAGCGCACAATATCCTCATCTCGCATTGAGGAGATAATTTTGTGGTGTTTGTCAAGTTGTGGCGGGAATTTTGGATTACTTCTCATGTTGGGACGGGGACCTCAGGAATTTGCTCGAGTTGCTTCTGGAAAGTCAAGTCCCCTTTTGTGTTGGAAGGGGAACTTCCGGTTTAGTCTGGAGCTGTTAAATGGGAATAGGGCCTCATCTCGAATTGAGTCCATAAAGTGTGTTCTCCTCTCCTATGGGGAAAGATATTAGTGAAATTTCTGAGTCGCATAAACGGTATGAAGTACTTTTTGCCTTTCAAGAGGGAATAGTGGTATTTCTCTTGAGATTCTGCAGCCCAAAATTTCCTCTTCTCGCATTGAGGGGATAATTTTGTGGTGTTTCTCTAGTTGCGGCAGGAAGCTTGGGGTACTTCTCGAGTTGCCATGTGGACCTCAAGAACTTGCTTGGGTTTCTTCAGGTAAGGCAGGTCCCCTTTTGTGTTGGAAAGGGCACTTCCTGTTTACTCTCCAGCCATTAAATGGGAATAGGGCTTCATCTCGAATTGAGTCCTTAAAGTGTGTTCTCCTCTCCAATGGGGACGGCTGTGTGAGGGTACTTTCTGAGTCGCATAAAGGGTGTCAAGTACCCTTTTGCCTTTCAAGCGGGAATGTGGTATTTCTCTTGAGATTCTGCAGCGCACAATTTCCTCATCTCGCATTGAGGGGATAATTCTGTGGTGTTTGTCGAGTTGCGGCGGGATGCTGGGGGTGCTTCTCGAGTTGCAACGGGGACCTCAGGAAGTGGCTCGGGTTGCTTCAGGGAAGTCAGGTCCCCTTTTGTGGTGGAACGGGAACTTCCGGTTTACTTTCGAGCCGTTCATTGGGAATAGGGATTCATCTGGAGTTGAGTCCAAAAGGTGTTTTTTCCTCTCCAATGGGTACGGCTCTGTGAGCGAACTTTCTGGGTCACATAAAGTGTGTCAAGTGACCTTTTGCCTTTCAAGCGGGTATGTGGGACTTCTCTTGAGATTTCGGAGCGCAAAATTTCCTCATCTCGCATTGTGGGGATAATTTTGTTGTGTCTCGAGTTTCGGCTTGGATCTGGGGGTACTTCTCGAGTTGCAGCGTGGACCTCAGGAACTCGTTCGTGTTGCTTCAGGGAAGTCAGGTCCCCTTTTTTTGGAAGTGGAACTTCCAGATTACTCTCGAGCCCTTAAATGGAAATAGGTCCTCTTCTAGATTTGAGTCCATGAATTTGTTCTCCGCTCCAATAAGTACGGGTGTTAGGAAACTATCTGAATCGCATAAAGTGTGTCAAGTGCCCTTTTGCCTTTCAAGCGGGAATGTGGGATTTCTATTTAATTGTGCAGTGCAAAATTTCCTCATCTCACATTGAGCGGATAATTTTTTGGTGTTTCCCCTTTTGAGGCGGGAAGCTGGAGGTACTTCTCGAGTTGCGACGGGGACCTCAGGAACTCGCTTGTGTTGCTTCAGGGAAGTTAGTCACCCTTTTCTACTGGAACGGGAATTTCAGGATTACTCTCAAGCCTTTAAATGGGAATAGGGCCTCTTCCCAAGTTGAGTCCATAAATTGTGTTCTCCTCTCCAATGGGGATGGCTGTGTGAGGGAATTTTCTGAGTCACATAAAGGGTGTCAAATACAGTTTTGCCTTTCCAGCGGGACGTGGGATTTCTCTTGAATTGTGCAGCGGAATATTTTCCTGATCTCGCATTGAGGGGATAATTTTGTGGTGTTTCTAGAGTTGCAGCGGGAACCTGGTTGAACTTCTCAGGTAGCGAACAGGACCTCAGGAATTCTCTCTGGCTGCTTCAGGGAAGTCAGGAACCCTTTTGTGTTGGAAGGGGAATTTCGGGATTACTGTTGAGCCTTTAAATGGGAATAGGGCCTCTTCTCGAGTTAAGTCCGTAAAGTGTGTTCTCCTCTCCAATGGGGACGACTGTTTGAGGGAATTTTTTGAGTCTCACCCGGCTGTGCAAACGGGAGAAATACCAGCCCCACCCGCGCAGACACGAGAGATGCTGGCCCAGGCGGCTGAGGCGCCAGAGACACGGGCCTTGCCAGTGCAGCCGCCAGAGAGGCCTTTCCCACCTGCGCAGACAGGAGAGAACCCGGTCCCGCCCGCGCAGACTCGAGAGACCCCGGCCCCGCCCGCACAGACTCGAGAGACCCCAGCCCCGCCCGCTCAGACGCGAGAGACCTCGGCCCCGGCCGCTCAGACGCTATTGTTGCTGGCACGGCCCGCGCAGAGGCAAGAGAAGCTGGCCCCGCCCGCGCAGACGCGAGAGACCCCGGCCCCGCCCGCCCAGATGGGAGAGACCCCGGCCCCGCCCACCAGACGCAGGATATGCAGGCCCCGCCCGCGCAGACTCCAGAGAAGCCGGCCCTGGCACAACCGACCATGCAGAGATGTGCAGCAGTGAGGAGCTACCCCATGACTGAGGCCAGGGCAGGTGGCCGAGAGGAGGTACCCCACCTCCAATAGGCGGTGGCTGTGCGGGGGAGGGCCGAGAGGATGTACTCACGTTCAAGGTCAGGAGGGGCGGCCTTGAGGACATACCCCTCATCCAAGGTAAGGTGCAGCAGCTGTGCTTTCTTGGAGCAGCTGTGAAGAGATATCCCACACCCAAGGTAAGAGAAACTGAAATCAGATGGTAGATATTGCGAGGGGGCTTCAGATGGCAGACACACTGAAATCATAATCACAGGAATCTACTCGATCTGATCACATGGACCACAGCCGAATGTGGTCCACTGGAGAAGGGAATGGCAAACCACTTCAGTATATTTGCATTGAGAACCCCATGTACAGTATCAAAGGGCAAAATGACAGGATATTGAATGAGGAATTCCCCAGGTCTGTAGGTGCCCAGTATGCTACTGGAGATCAGTGGAGAAATAACTCTAGAAGGAATGAAGGGATGGAGCAAAAGCAAAACCAGTACCCAGTTGTGGATGTGACCAGTGATAGAAGCAAGTTCTGGTGCTGTAAAGAGCAATATTGCATAGGAACCTGGAATGTAAGGTCCAGGAATCAAGGCAAATTTGAAGTGGTCAAACAGGAGATGGCAAGAGTGAACATAGAGATTCTAGGAATCAGTGAATTAAAATGGACTGGAATGTGTGAATTTAACTCAGATGACCATTTCATATATACTACTGTGGGCAGAAATCCCTTAGAAGAAATGGAGTAGCCATCATGGTCAACAAGAGACTCCGAAATGCAGTACTTGGATGCAATCTTAAAAACGACAGAATGATTTCTGTTCGTTTCCAAGGCAAACCATTCAACATTACAGTAATCCAGGCCTATGCCCCAACCACTAACGCTGAAGAAGCCGAAGTTGAACGGTTCTATGAAGACCTACAAGACCTTTTAGAACTAACACCCAAAAAGATGTCCTTTTCATTCTAGGGGACTGGAATGCAAAAGGAGGAAGTCAAGAAACACCTGGAGTAACAGGCAAATTTGGCCTTGGAGCACGGAATAAAGCAGGGCCAAGTCGAATAGAGTTTTGTCAAGAGAACGCACTGGTCATAGCAAACTCCCTCTTCCAACAACACAAGAGAAGACTCTACACGTGGACATCACCAGATGGTCAACACCGAAATCAGATTGATTATATTCTTTGCAGCCAAAGATGGAGAAGCTGTATACAGTTAGCAAAAACAAGACCAGGAGCTGATTGTGGCTCAGATCATGAACTCCTTATTGCCAAATTCAGACTTAAATTGAAGAAAGTAGGGAAAACCCGTAGACCATTCAGATATGACCTCAATCAAATCCCTTATGATTATACAGTGCAAGTGAGAAATAGATTTAAGGCACTAGATCTGATAGATAGAGTGCCTGATGAACTCTGGATGGAGGTTCGTGACATTGTACAGGAGACAGGGACCAAGAGCATCCCCATGGAAAAGAAATGCAAAAAAAAAGCAAAATGGCTGTCTGAGGTGGCCTTACAAAGAGCTGTGAAAAGAAGAGAAGCGAAAAGCAAAGGAGAAAGGGAAAGATATCAGCATTAGAATGCAGAGTTCCAAAGAATAGCAAGGAGAGATAAGAAAGCCTTCCTCAGTGATCAATGCAAAGAAATAGAGGAAAACAACAGAATAGGAAAAACAAGAGATCTCTTCAAGAACATTAGAGATTCCAAGGGAACATTTCATGCAAAGATGGGCTCGATAAAGGACAGAAATGGTATGGACCTAACGGAAGCAGAAGATATTAAGAAGAGGTGGCAAGAATACACAGAAGAACTGTACACAAAAGATCTTCACGACCAGGATAGTCACGAAAATGTGATCACTGGCCTAGAGCCAGATATCATGGAATGTGAATTCAAGTGTGCCTTAGAAAGCAACACTACGAAGAAAGCTAGTGGAAGTGATGGAATTCCAGTTGAGCTCTTTCAAATCTTGAAAGATGATGCTGTGAAAGTGCTGCACTCAATATGCCAACAAATTTGGAAAACTCAGCAGTGGCCACAGGACTGGAAAAGGTCAGTCTTCATTCTAATCCCAAAGAAAGGCAATGCCAAAGAATGCTCAAGCTACCGCACAATTGCACTCATCTCACACGCTAGTACAGTCATGCTCAAAATTCTCCAAGCCAGGCTTCAGCAATATGTGATCCGTGAACTCCCAGATGTTCAAGCAGGTTTTAGAAAAGGCAGAGGCACCAGAGATCAAATTGCCAACATCCGCTGGATCATGGAGAAAGCGAGAGAGTTCCAGAAAAACATCTATTTCTGCTTCATTGACTATGCCAAAGCCTTTGACTGTGTGGATCTCAATAAACTGTGGAAGATTCTGAAAGAGATGGGAATACGAGACCACCTGACCTGCCTCTTTAGAAACCTGTATGCAGGTCAGGAAGCCGCAGTCAGAACTGTGCATGGAACAACAGACTGGTTCCAAATAGGAAAAGGAGTACGTCAAGGCTGTATATTGTAATCTTGCTTATTTAACTTATATGCAGAGTGCATCATGAGAAATGCTGGGCTGGAAGAAGAACAACTGGAATCAAGATTGCTGGGAGAAATATCAGTAACCTCAGATTAGGGCAGAAAGTGAGGAGGAACTCAAAAGCCTCTTGATGAAAGTGAAAGAGGAGAGTGAAAAGGTTGGCTTGAAGCTCAACATTCAGAAAACAAAGGTGATGGAATCTGGTCCCAACACTTCACGGGAAATAGATGGAAAAACAGTGGAAACCGTGTCAGACTTTATTTTTGGGGGCTCCAAAATCACTGCAGATGCTGATTGAAGCCATGAAATTAAAAGGCGCTTACTCCTTGGAAGGAAAGTTATGATCAACCTTGATAGTATATTAAAAAGCAGAGACATCACTTTGCCAAAACAGCTCCATCTAGTCAAAGCTATGGTTTTTCCCGTGGTCATGTATGGATGTGAGAGTAGGACTGTGAAGAAAGCTGATCGCCGAAGAACTGATGCTTTCGAACTGTGGTATTGGAGAAGACTCTTGAGAGTCCCTTGGACTGCAAGAAGATCCAACCAGTCCATTCTAAGGGAGATCAATCGTCGGTGTTCATTGGAAGGACTGATGCTAAAGCTGAAATTGCAATACTTCGGCCACCTCATGCGATGAGTTGACTCACTGGAAAAGATTCTGATGCTAGGAGAGGTTGGGGGCTGGAGGAGAAGGGGACGACAGAGAATGAGATGGCTGGATAGCATCACCGAATCTGTGGCCATGAGTTTGAGTGAACTCCGGGAGCTGGTATAGGACAGGGAGGCCTAGCGTACAGTGATTCATGGGGTCTCGGAGAGTCGGACACGACTGAGCGACTGAACTGAACTGAACTGAATACAGTGTGTCAAATACCCTTTTCCCTTTCAGGCAGGAATGTGGGATTTCTCTTGAGATTCTGCAGCGCAAAATTTCTTCATCTCGCATTGAGGGGATAATTTTGTGGTGTTTCTCAAATTGCGGCGGGAAGCTGGGGGTATTCCTCGAGGTGCAAAGGGGACCTCAGGAACTCACTCGAGTTACTTCAGGGAAGTCAGGTCCCCGATTGTGCTGGAAGGGGAACTTCCGGATTACTCTCGAGCCGTTAAATGGGAATATTGCCTCTTCTCGATTTGAGTCCTTAAAGTGTGTTCTCCTCTCCACTGAGGACGGATGTTAGGGACCATTCTGATTCGCCTAAAGGGAGTCAAGTACCCTTTTGCCTTTCAAGCGGGAATGTGGGATTTCTCTTGAGATTCTGCAGTGCAAAATTTCCTCATCTCGCATGGAGGGGATAATTATGTGCTGTTACACGAATTGGGCTGGGAAGCTGGGGGTGATTCTCCAGTTGCGACGAGGACCTCTGGAACACACTCAGATTACTTCAGGGAAGTCCGGTCCCCTTTTGTGCTGGAAGGGGAACTTCCGCATTGTTCTCGAGCCCTTTAATGGGAATAGGGCCTCCTCTCGATTTGAGTTCATAAATTGTGTTCTCCTGTCCAATGGGGACGGATTTTAGGGAACTTTCTGAGTGGCATAAAGTGTGTCAAGTACCCTTTTGCCTTTCAAGCGGGAATGTGGGATTTCTCTTGAGATTCCGCAGCGTAAAATTACCTCATCTCGCATTGAGGGGATAATTTTGTGGTATTTCGCGAGTTGCAGAGGGAGGCAGGGGATACTTCTCGACTTGCAACGGGGACCTCAGGAACTCGCTCGGGTTGCTTCAGCGAAGTCAAGTCCCCTTTTCTGTTGGAAGGAGAACTTCCAGATTACACTCGAGCCGTTAAATGGGAACATTGCCTCTTCTCGATTTGAGTCCAGAGAGTGTGTTCTCCTCTGCACTGAGGACGGATGTTAGGGAACATTCTGAGTCGCCTAAAGGGAATCATGTACACTACTTCCTTTCAACCGGGAATTTGGGATTTCTCTTGAGATTCTGCAGCGCAAAATTTCCTCATCTCACATGGAAGGGATAATTTTTTGGTGTTTCACGAATTGGGTTGGGAAGCTGGGGCTACTTCTGCAGTTCCAAGGAGTACCTCTGGACCACACTCGAGTTAATTCAGGGAAGTATGGTCCCATTTTGTGCTGGAAGGTGAACTTCCGTATTACTCTCGAACCCTTTAATGTGAATAGGGCCTCTTCTCGAATAGAGTCCATAAACTGTGTTCTCCTCCCAATGGGGACGGCTGTGTGAGGGAACATTCTGAGTTGCATAAAGGGAGTTTAGTACCATTTTGCCTTTTATGAGGAAATGTGGTATTTCTCTTGAGATTCTGCAGCGCAAAATTTTCTCATCTCGCATTGAGGGAATAATTTTGGGGTGTTTCTCGAGTTGCGGCGGGAAGCTGGGGGTGCTTCTAGAGTTCCGACGGGGACCTCAGGAACTCGCTGGGGTTGCTTCAGGGAAGTCAGGTCCCCTTTGATGTTGGAAGGGGAACTTCCGGTTTCCTCTCGAGCCCTTAAATGTGAAGAGGGGCTCATCTCCAAATGAGTCCATAAAGTGTGTTCTCCTCTCTAAAGGGGACGGCTGTGTGAGGGAACTTTCTGAGTCGAATAAAGGGTGTCAAGTACCTTTTTGCCTTAAAGAGGGAATGTGGTATTTCTCTTGAGAATCTGCATCGCCAAATTTCCTCATCTCGCATTTAAGGGATAATTTTGTGGTGTTTCCCGAGTTGCGGCGGGAAGCTGGGGTGCCACTCGAGTTGCGAAGGGGACCTCAGGAACTCGCTGGGGTTGCTTCAGGGAAGTCAGGTCCCCTTTGCTGTTGGAAGGGGAATTTCCGGGTTCCTCTCGAGCCCTTAAATGTGAACAGGGGCTCATCTCGAATTGAGTCCATAAAGTGTGTTCTCCTCTCCAAAGGGGACGGCTGTGTGAGGGAACTTTCTGAGTCAAATAAAGGGTGTGAAGTACCTTTTTGCCTTTCAAGAGGGAATGTGGTATTTCTCTTGAGATTCTGCATCACAAGTTTTCCTCATCTCGCATTTAAGGGATAATTTTGTGGTTTCTCCAGTTGCAGTGGGAAGCTAGGGGTGCTTCTCGAGTTGAGACGAGGACATCAGCAAATCGCTCGGGTTTCTTCAGGTAAGGCAGGTCCTCTTTGGTGTTGGAAGGGGATTTCCGGTTTACTCTAGAGGCCTCAAATATGAACAAGGGCTCATCTCAAATGGAGTCCATAAAGTGTGTTCTCCTCTCCAATGTGTATGGCAGTGAGGGAACTTTCTGAGTCGAATAAAGCGTGTCAAGTAACTTTTTGCCTTTCAAGAGGAAATGTGGTATTTCTCTTGAGATTCTGCATCGCAAAATTTCCGCATCTCGCATTGAGAGTATAATTTTGGGGTGTTTCTCGAGTTGCCGCGGGAAGCTGGGGCTGCTTCTCGAGTAGCGATGGGGACCTCAGGAGCTCGCTGGGGTTGCTTCAGGGAAGTCAGGTCCCCTTTGGTGTTGGAAGCGGAACTTCCGGTGTCCTCTCGAGCCCTTAAATGTGAACAGGGGCTCATCTCAAATTCAGTCCACAAAGTGTGTTCTCCTCTCCAAAGGGGACGGCACTGTGAGGGAAATTTCTGAGTCGAATAAAGGGTTTCAAGTAACTTTTTGCCTTTCAAGAGGGAATGTTTTATTTCTCTTGTGATGCTGCATCTCAAAATTTCCTCATCTCGCATGGAGGGGATAATTTTGGGGTGTTTCTCGACTTGCGGCAGGAAGCTGGGGGTGCTTCTCGAGTTGCGACGCGGACCTCAGGAACTCGCTGGGGTTCCTTCAGGGAAGTCAGGTCCCCTTTCGTGTTGGAAGGGGAACTTCCGGTTTCCTCTCGAGCCCTTGAATGTGCAAAGGGGCTCTTCTCGAATTGAGTCCATAAAGTCTGTTCTCCTCTCCAAAGGGGACGGCTGTGTGAGGGAACTTTCTGAGTCGAATAAAGGGTGTCAAGTACCTTTTTGCCTTTCAAGAGGAATGTGTTATTTCTCCTGAGATGCTGCATCGCAATATTTCCTCATCTCGCATTGAGGGGATAATTTTGAGGTGTTTCTCCAGTTGCGGAGGGAAGCTGACGGTGCTTCTCTTGTTGCGACGGGGACCTCAGTAACTCGCTGGGGTTGCTTCAGGGAAATCAGGTCCCCTTTGGTGTTGGAAGAGGAAATTCCGGGTTCCTCTCGAGCCCTTAAATGTACACAGGGCCTCATCTCGAATTGAGTCCATAAAGTGTGTTCTCCTCTAAAAGGGGACGGCGGTGTGAGGGAACTTTCTGAGTCGAATAAAGGGTGTCAAGTACCTTTTTGCCTTTCAAGAGGGAATGTGGTATTTCTCTTGAGATGCTGCATCGCAAAATTTCCTCATCTGACATGGAGGGGATAATTTTGGGGTGTTTCTCGAGTTGCGGCTGGAAGCTGGGGGTGCTTCAAGTGTTGCGACGGGGACCTCAGGAACTCGCTGGGGTTACTTCAGGGAAGTCAGGTCCCCTTTGGTGTTGGAAGGGGAACTTCCGTGTTCCTCTAGAGCCCTTAAATGTGCACAGGGGCTCCTCTCGAATTGAGTCCATAAAGTGTGTTCTCCTCTAAAAGGGGAGTGCTGTCTGAGGGAAATTTCTGAGTCGAATAAAGGGTGTCAAGTACCCATTGCCTTTCAAGCGGGAATGTGGTATTTCACTTGAGATTCTGCAGCGCAAAATTTCCTCATCTAGCATTGAGTCTATAATATTGTGGTGTTTCTATAGTTTGGGGAGAAGCTGGGGGTAGTTCTCGAAATGCGTTGGAGACCTCAGGAACTCGCTCGGGTTGATTCAGCGAAGTCAGGTCCCCTTTCGTTTTGGAATAGAAACGTCCGGTTTACTCTGGAGCCGATAAAAGGAAATAGGGCCTCCTCTGGAATTGAGTCCTTAAAGTGTGTTCTCCTCTCCAATGGGGACGGCTGTGTGAGGGAACTTTTTGAGTCGCATAAAGGGTGTCAAGTACCCTTTTGCCTTTCAAGAGAGAATGTGATATTTCTCTTGAGATGCAGCACAAAATTTCCTCAGCTCGCATTGCGGGGAAAATTTTGTGGTTTTTCTCTTGTTGCGGCGGGAAGCTGGGGTATCTGCTCGAGTTGCGACGGGGACCCCAGGAAGTCGCTATGGTTGCTTCAGGGCAGTCAGGTCCCCATTGGAGTTGTAAGGGGAACTTCCGGTTTACTCTCTAGCCATTAAATGGGAATAGGGGCTCATCTCGTATTGAGTCCATAAAGTGTGTTCTCCTCTCCAAAGGGGACAGCTGTGTGAGGGAACTTTCTGAGTCGCAAAAAGGTTGTCCTGTACCCTTTTGCCTTGCAAGAAGGAATGTGGTGTTCTTTTGAAAGTCTGCAGCGCAAAATTTCATCATCTCGCATTGAGGGAATAATTTTGTGGTGTTTCTCGAGTTGCAGCGGGAATCTGGGGGTACTTCTCGAGGTACGATGGGGACCTCAGGATCTTGCTCGGGTTTCTTCAGGGAAGTCAGGTCCCCTTTTTGTTGGAAGGGAAAATTTAGGTTTACTCTAGAGCCGTTAAATGGGAAGAGGGGTTCATCTCGAATTGAGTTCGTAAAGTTTATTTTCCTCTCCAATGGGGATGGATGATAGTGAAATTTCTGCGTCCCAAAAAAGGGTGTCAAGAAACCTTTGCTTTTCAAGAGGGAAGGTGGTATTTCTCTTGAGATTCTGCAGCGCAAAATTTCCTCATCTCGCATTGAGGGGATAATTTTTTGGTGTTTCCCGAGTTGCGGCAGGAAGCTGGGGGTACATCTCAATTTGCTACGGGGACCTCAGGAATTCGCTCGGGTCGCTTCACGGAAGTCAGGTCCCCTTTGGTTTTGGAAGGGGAAATTTCGGTTTCCTCTCGAGCCCTTAAATGTGAACAGGGGCTCATCTGGAATTGAGTCCATAAAGTGTCTTCTCCTCTCCAAAGGGACGGCTGTGTGAGGGAACTTTCTGAGTCGAATAAAGGGTGTAAAAAATCTTTTTGATTTTCCAGAGGGAAGGTGGTATTTCTCGTGAGATTCTGCATCGCCAAATTTCCTCATCTCGCATTGAGGGGATAATTTTGTGGTGTTTCTCGAGTTGCGAAGGGAAGCTGGGGGTGCTTCTCGAGTTGCGACGGGGACCTCAGGAACTCGCTGGGGTTGCTTCAGGGAAGTCAGGTCCACTTTGGTGTTGGAAGGCGAACTTCCAGGTTCCTCTAGACCCCTTCAATGTGAACAGGGGCTCATCTCGAATTGAGTCGATAAAGCGTGTTCTCCTCTCCAAGGGGACGGCTGTGTGAGGGAACTTTATGAGTAAAATAAAGGGTGTCAAGTACCTTTTTGCCTTTCAAGACGGAATGTGGGATTTCTCTTGAGATGCTGCATGGCAAAATTTCCTCATCTCGCATTGAGGGGATAATTTTGGGGTGTTTCTCGAGTTGCGGCGGGACGCTGGGTTGCTACTCGAGTTGCGACGGGGAACTCCGGAACTCACTGGGGTTGCTTCAGGGAAGTCAGGTCCCCTTTGGTGTTGGAAGGGGAAATTCCGGGTTCCTCTCGAGCCCTTAAATGTGCACAGGGACTCATCTCGAATTGAGTCCATAAATTGTGTTCTCGTCTCCAAAAGGGACGGCTGTGTGAGGGAACTTTCTGAGTCGAATAAAGGGTGTCAAGTACCTTTTTGCCTTTCAAGAGGGAATGTGGTATTTCTCTTAAGATTCTGCATCGCAGAATTTCCTCATCTCCCATTGAACGGATAATTTTGGTGTGTTTCAGGAGTTCCGGAGGGAAGCTGGGGGTGCTTCTCGAGTTGTGTCGGGGACCTCAGGAACTCGCTGGGGTTGCTTCAAGGAAGTCAGGTCTCCTTTGCTGTTGGAAGAGGAACTTCCGGGTTCCTCTCGAGCCCTTAAATGTGAACAAGGGCTCATCTCGAATTGAGTCCATAAAGTGTGTTCTCCTCACCAAAGGGGACGGCTGTGTGAGGGAACTTTCTGAGTCAAATAAAGGGTGTGAAGTACCTTTTTGCCTTTCAAGAGGGAATGTGTTATTTCTCTTGAGATTCTGCATCGCAAGTTTTCCTCATCTCGCATTTAAGGGATAATTTTGTGGTTTCTCCAGTTGCGGTGGGAAGCTAGGGGTGCTTCTCGAGTTGAGACGAGGACTTCAGCAAATCGCTCGGGTTGCTTCAGGAAAGTCAGGTCCACTTTGATGTTGGAAGGGGAACTTCCGGTTTACTCTAGAGTCCTCAAATATGAACAAGGGCTCATCTCGAATGGAGTCCATAAAGTGTGTTCCCCTCTCCAATGTGGATGGCAGTGAGGGAACTTTCTGAGTGGAATAAAGGGTGTCAAGTACCTTTTTTCCTTTGAAGAGGGAATGTGGTATTTCACTTGAGATGTTGCATCGCAAAATTTCCTCATCTCGCATTGAGGGGATAATTTTGGGGTGTTTCTCATTTGCGGTGGGAAGCTGGGGGTGCTTCTCGAGTTGCGACGAAGACCTCAGGAACTCGCTGGGGTAGCTTCATGGAAGTCAGTTCCTCATTGGTATTGGAAGGGGAACTTCCGATTTCCTTTCGAACACTTCAATGTGAACAGGGGTCATCTCGAATTGAATCCATAAATTGTGATCTCCTCTCCAAAGGGGACGGAGGTGTGAGGAAACATTCTGAGTCGAATAAAGGGTGTCAAGTACATTTTTGCCTTTCAAGAGGAAGTGTGGTATTTCTCTTGAGATGCTGCATCGCAAAATTTCCTCATCTCGCATTGAGGGGATAATTTTGGGGTGTTTTTCGAGTTGCGGCGGGAAGCTGGGGGTGCTTCTTGAGTTGCAACGGGGACCAAAGGAACTCGCTGGGGTTGCTTCAGGGAAGTCAGGTCCCCTTTGGTGTTGGAAGGGGAACTTCCGGGTTCCTCTCGAGCCCTTAAATGTGAACAGGGGCTCATCTCGAATTGAGTCCATAAAGTGTATTCTCCTCTCCAAAGGGGACGGCTCTCTGAGGGAAATTTCTGAGTCGAATAAAGGGTTTCAAGTACTTTTTGCCTTTCAAGAGGGAATGTTTTATTTTTCTTGTGATGCTGCATCTCAAAATTTCCTCATCTCGCATGGAAGGGATAATTTTGGGGTGTTTCTCGAGTTGCGGCGGGAAACTGGGGGTGCTTCTCGAGTTGCGACGCGGACCTCAGGAACTCGCTGGGGTTCCTTCAGGGAAGTCAGGTCCCCTTTGGTGTTGGAAGGGGAACTTCCGGTTTCCTCTCGAGCCCTTAAATGTGCAAAGGGGCTCATCTCGAATTGAGTCCATAAAGTCTGTTCTCCTCTCCAAAGGGGATGGGTGTGTGAGGGAACTTTCTGAGTCGAATAAAGGGTGTCAAGTATCTCTTTGCCTTTCAAGAGAGAATATGGTATTTCTCTTGAGATTCTTCATTGCAGAATTACCTCATCTTGCATTGAGGGGATAATTTTGGTGTGTTTCTCGAGTAGCGGTGGGAAGCTGGGGGTGCTTCTCGAGTTGCGACGGGGACCTACGGAACTCCCTGGGGTTGTTTCAGGGAAGTCAGGTCCCATTTGGTGTTGGAAGGGGAACTTCCGGATTCCTCTCGAGCCCTTAAATGTGCACAGGGGCTCATCTCGAATTGAGTCCATAAAGTGTGTTCTCTCCAAAGGCGACGGCTGTGTGAGGGAACTTTCTGAGTCGAATAAAGGGTGTCAAGTACCTTTTTGCCTTTCAAGAGGGAATGTGGTATTTCTCTTGAGATGCTGCATCGCAAAATTTCCTCATCTCGCATTGAGGGAATAATTTTGGGGTGTTTATCGAGTTGCAGCGGGAAGCTGGTGGTGCTTCTCGAGTTGCAACGGTGACCTCAGGAACTCGCTGGGGTTGCTTCAGGGAAGTCAGGGCCCCTTTGCTGTTGGAAGGGGAACTTCTGGCTTCCTCTTGAGCCCTTAAATGTGGACAGGGGCTCCTCTCGAATTGAGTCCATAAAGTGTGTTCTGCTCTCCAAAGGGGACAGCTGTGTGAGGTACCTTTCTGAGTCGAATAAAGGGTGTCAAGTATCTCTTTGCCTTTCAAGAGGGAATGTGGTATTTCTCTTGAGATGCTGCATTGCCAAATTTCCTCATCTCGCATTGAGACTATAATTTTGGGGTGTTTCTCGAGTTGCCACGGGAAGTTGGGGCTGCTTCTCGAGTAGCGATGGGGACCTCAGGAGCTCGCTGGGGTTGCTTCATGGAAGTCAGGTCCCCTTTGGTGTTGGAAGGGGAACTTCCGGATTCCTCTCGAGCCCTTAAATGTGCACAGGGGCTCATCTCGAATTGAGTCCATAAAGTGTGTTCTCTCCAAAGGCGACGGCTGTGTGAGGGAACTTTCTGAGTCGAATAAAGGGTGTCAAGTACCTTTTTGCCTTTCAAGAGGGAATGTGGTATTTCTCTTGAGATGCTGCATCGCAAAATTTCCTCATCTCGCATTGAGGGAATAATTTTGGGGTGTTTATCGAGTTGCAGCGGGAAGCTGGTGGTGCTTCTCGAGTTGCAACGGTGACCTCAGGAACTCGCTGGGGTTGCTTCAGGGAAGTCAGGGCCCCTTTGCTGTTGGAAGGGGAACTTCTGGCTTCCTCTTGAGCCCTTAAATGTGGACAGGGGCTCCTCTCGAATTGAGTCCATAAAGTGTGTTCTGCTCTCCAAAGGGGACAGCTGTGTGAGGTACCTTTCTGAGTCGAATAAAGGGTGTCAAGTATCTCTTTGCCTTTCAAGAGGGAATGTGGTATTTCTCTTGAGATGCTGCATTGCCAAATTTCCTCATCTCGCATTGAGACTATAATTTTGGGGTGTTTCTCGAGTTGCCACGGGAAGTTGGGGCTGCTTCTCGAGTAGCGATGGGGACCTCAGGAGCTCGCTGGGGTTGCTTCATGGAAGTCAGGTCCCCTTTGGTGTTGGAACCAGAACTTCCGGTGTCCTCTCGAGCCCTTAAATGTGAACAGGGGCTCATCTCGAATTGAGTCCATAAAGTGTGTTCTCCTCTCCAAAGGGGACGGCTGTATGAGGGAACTTTCTCAGTCGAATAAAGGGTGTCAAGTACCCATTGCCTTTCAAGCGGGAATGTGGTATTTCACTTGAGATTCTGCAGCGCAAAATTTCCTCATCTCGCATTGAGTCTAAAATATTGTGGTGTTTCTATAGTTTTGGGGAGAAGCTGGGGGTACTTCTCGAAGTGCGTCGGAGACCTCAGGAACTCGCTCGGGTTGATTCAGCGAAGTCAGGTCCCCTTTCGTTTTGGAATAGAAACGTCCGGTGTACTCTGGAGCCGATAAAAGGAAATAGGGCCTCCTCTGGAATTGAGTCCTTAAAGTGTGTTCTCCTCTCCAATGGGGACGGCTGTGTGAGGGAACTTTTTGAGTCGCATAAAAGGTGTCAAGTACCCTTTTACTTTTCAGAGAGAATGTGATATTTCTCTTGAGATGCAGCACAAAATTTCCTCACCTCGCATTGCGGGGAAAATTTTGTGGTTTTTCTCTTGTTGCGGCGGGAACCTGGGGTATCTGCTCGAGTTGCGACGGGGACCCCAGGGAGTTGCTCTGGTTGCTTCAGGGCAGTCAGGTCCCCATTGGAGTTTTAAGCGGAACTTCCGGTTTACTCTCGAGCCATTAAATGGGAATAGGGGCTCATCTCGTATTGAGTCCATAAATTGTGTTCTCCTCTCCAAAGGGGACAGCTGTGTGAGGGAACTTTCTGAGTCGCAAAAAGGTTGTCCTGTACCCTTTTGCCTTGCAAGAAGGAATGTGGTGTTCTTTTGAAAGTCTGCAGCGCAAAATTTCATCATCTCGCTTTGGGGGAATAATTTTGTGGTGTTTCTCGATTTGCAGCGGGAATCTCGGGGTACTTCTCGAGGTACGATGGGGACCTCAGCACCTTGCTCAGGTTTCTTCAGGGAAGTCAGGTCCCCTTTCTGTTGGAAGGGAAAATTTAGGTTTACTCTAGAGCCGTTAAATGGAAGTAGGGGCTCATCTCGAATTCAGTTCGTAAAGTTCATTTTCCTCTCCAATGGGGATGGATGATAGTGAAATTTCTGCGTCTCAAAAAAGGGTGTCAAGAAACCTTTGCCTTTCAAGAGGGAAGGTGGTATTTCTCTTGAGATGCTGCATCGCAAAATTTCTTCATCTCGCATGGAGGGGATAATTTTGGGGTGATTCTCGCGTTGCGGCCCGAAGCTGGGGGTGCTTCTCGAGTTACAACGGGGACCTCAGGAACGCACTGTGATTGCTTAAGGGAAGTAAGGTCCCATGTTTGTTGAAAGGGGAACTTCCGGTTTCCTCTCGAGCCCTTCAATGTGCACAGGGGCTCCTATCGAATTGAGTCCGTAAAATGTGATCTCCTCTCCAAAAGGGACGGCTGTGTGACGGAACTTTCTGAGTCGAATACAGGGTGTCAAGTACATTTTTGCCTTTCCAGAGGGATTGCGGTATTTCTCTTGAGATGCTACATCGCCAAATTTCCTCATCTCGCATGGAGGGGATAATTTTGGGGTGTTTCTCGAGTTGCGGCGGGAAGCTGGGGGTGCTCCTCGAGTTGCCACGTTGACCTCAGGAACTCGCTGGGGTTGTTTCAGGGAAGTCAGGTCCCCTTGGGTGTTGGAAGGGGAACTTCCGGTTTCCTCTCGAGCCCTTCAATGTGCACAGGGTCTCCTCTCGAATTGACTCCGTAAAATGTGCTCTCCTCTCCAAAGGGGACTGCTGTGTGAGGGAACATTCTGAGTCGAATAAAGGGTGTCAAGTACTTTTTGTCTTTCTGAGGAATGTGGTATTTATCTTGAGATGCTGCATCGCCAAATTTCCTCATTTCGCATGGAGGGGAAAATTTTTGGGTGTTTCCCGAGTTGCGGCGCAAATCTGGGGGTGCTTCTCGAGTTGCGACGTGGACCTCAGGAACTCGCTGGGGTTGTTTCAGGTAAGTCAGGTCCCCTTTCTTGTTGGAAGGGGAACTTCCGGTTTCCTCTCGAGCCCTTCAATGTGCACAGGGGCTCCTCTCGACTTGAGTCCTTAAAGTGTGTTCTCCTCTCCAAAGTGGACGACTGTGTGAGGGAACTTTCTGAGTCGAATAAAGGGTGTCAAGTACCTTTTTGCCTTTCCAGAGGGAATGTGGTGTTTCTCTTGAGAAGCTGCATCGCCAAATTTCCTCATCTCGCATGGAGGGGATAATTTTGGGAAGTTTCTCGAGTTGCGACGGGAATCTGGGGGTGCTACTCGAGTTGCGACGGGGATTTCAGGAACTCGCTGGGGTTGCTTCAGGGAAGTCAGGTCCCCTTTGGTGTTGGAAGGGGAAATACCGGTTTCCTCTCGAGCCCTTCAATGTGCACAGGGGCTCCTCTCGAATTGAGTCCGTAAAGTGTGTTCTCCTCTCCAAAGGGGACGGCTGTGTGAGGGAACTTTCTGAGTCGAATAAAGGGTGTCAAGTACCTTTTTGCCTTTCAAGAGGGAATGTGGTATTTCTCTTGAGATGCTGCATCGCAAAATTTCCTCATCTCGCATGGAGGGGATAATTTTGGGGTGTTTCTCGAGTTGCGGCGGGAAGCTCGGGGTGCTTCTCGAGTTGCGACGGGGACCTCAGGAACTCGCTGGGGTTGCTTCAGGGAAGTCAGGTCCCCTTTGGTGTTGGAAGGGGAACTTCCGGTTTCCTCTCGGTCCCTTCAATGTGCACAGGAGCTCCTCTCGAATTGAGTCCGTAAAGTGTGTTCTCCTCTCCAAAGGGGACGGCTGTGTGAGGGAACTTTCTGAGTCAAATAAAGGGTGTCAAGTACCTTTTTGACTTTCCAGAGGGAATGTGGTATATCTCTTGAGATGCTGCATCGCCAAATTTCCTTATCTCGCATGGAGGGGATAATTTTGGTGTGTTTCTCGAGTTCCGGCGGGAAGCTGGGGGTGCTTCTCGAGTTGCGACGGGGACCTCAGGAACTCTCTGGGGTTGCTTCAGGGATGTCAGTTCCCCTTTGGTGTTGGAAGGGGAACTTCCGGTTTCCTCTCGAGCCCTTCAATGTGCACAGGGGCTCCTCCCAAATTGAGCTCGTTAAGTGCGTTCTCCTCTCTAAAGGGGCCGGCTGTGTGAGGGAACTTTCTGAGTCAAATAAAGGGTGTCATGTACCTTTTTGACTTTCCAGAGGGAATGTGGTATTTCTCTTGAGATGCTGCATCGCCAAATTTCCTCATCTCGCATGGAGGGGATAATTTTGGTTTGATTCTTGAGTTGCGGCGGGAAGCTGGGTTTACTTCTCGAGTTGCGACGGGGACCTCAGCATCTCGCTGGTGTTACTTCAGGGAAGTCAGGTCCCCTTTGGTGTTGGAAGGGGAACTTCCGGTTTCCTCTCGAGCCCTACAATGTGCACGGGGCTCCTCTCGAATTGAGTCCTTATAGTGTGCTCTTCTCTCCAAAGGGAACGGCTGTGAAAGGTAACTTTCTGAGTCGAAAAAAGGGTGTCAAGTACCTTTCTGCTTTTCAAGAGGGAATGTGGTATTTCTCTTGATATGCTGCATCGCCAAATTTCCTCATCTCTCATGGAGGGGATAATTTTGGGGTGTTTCTCGAGTGGCGACGGGAAGCTGGGGTGCTTCTCGAGTTGCGACGGGGACCTCAGGAACTCGCTGGGGTTGCTTCAGGGAAGTAAGGTCCCCTTTGGTGTTCGAAGGAAAATTTCCAGTTCCTCTTGAGCCCTTCAATGTGCACATGTGCTCCTCTCGAATTGGGTCCGTAAAGTGTTTTCTCCTCTCCAAAGGGGACGGCTGTGTAGGGAAATTTCTGAGTCGAATAAAGGGTGTCCAGTACCTTTTTGCCTTTCCAGAGGGAATGTGGTATTTCTCTTGAGATGCTACATCGCCAAATTTCCTCATCTCGCATGGAGGGGATAATTTTGGGGTGTTTCTCGAGTTACGGCGGGAAGCAAGGGGTGCTTCTCGACTTGCGACGGGGACCTCAGGAACTCGATGGGTTTGCTTCAGGGAAGTCAGGTCCCCTTTGGTGTTGGAAGGGGTACTTCCGGTTTCCTCTCCAGCCCTTCAATGTGCACAGGGGCTCCTCTCGAATTGAGTCCGTAAAGTGTGTTCTCCTCTCCAAAGGGGCCGGCTGTGTGAGGGAACTTTCTGAGTCGAATACAGGGTGTCAAGTACCTTTTTGCCTTTCCAGAGGGAATATGGTATTTCTCTTGAGATGCTGCATCGCCAAATTTCCTCATCTCGCATGGAGGGGATAATTTTGGGGTGTTTCTCGAGTTGCAGCGGGAAGCTGGGGGTGCTTCTCGAGTTGCGAAGGGGACCTCAGGAACTCGCTGGGGGTGCTTCAGGGAAGTCAGGTTCCCTTTAGTCTTGGAACGGGAACTTCCGGGTTCCTCTCGAGCCCTTAAATGTGCACAGGGGCTCATCTCGAATTGAGTCCATAAAGTGTGTTCTCCTCTACATGGGGACGGCTGTGTGAGGGAACTTTCTGAGTCGAATAAAGGGTGTCAAGTACCTTTTTGCCTTTCAAGAGGGAATGTGGTATTTCTCTTGAGATGCTGCATCGCAAAATTTCCTCATCCGGCATTGAGGGGATGATTTGGGGTGTTTCTCGTTTTGCGGCGGGAAGCTGGGGGTGCTTCTCGAGTTGGGACGTTGATCTCAGGAACTCGCTGGGGGTGCTTCAGGGAAGTCAGGTCCCCTTTGCTGTTGGAAGGGGAACTTCCGGGTTCCTCTCGAGCCCTTCAGTGTACACAGGGGCTCATCTCGATTTGAGTCCATAAAGTGTGTTCTCTCCAAAGGGGAAGGCTGTGTGAAGGAAATTTCTGAGTCGAATAAAGTGTGTCAAGTACCTTTTTGCCTTTCAAGAGGGAATGTGGTATTTCTCTTGAGATGCTGCATCGCAAAATTTCCTCATCTCACATTGAGGGGATAATTTTGGGGTGTTTCTCGAGTTGCGGCGGGAAGCTGGGGGTGCTTCTCGAGTTGCGACGGGAACCTCAAGAACTCGCTGGGGTTGCTTCAGGGAAGTCAGGTCCTCTTTGCTGTTGGAAGGGTAACTCCCGGTTTCCTTTCGAGCCCTTCAATGTGCACAGGGGCTCCTCCCAAATTGAGCCCGTAAAGTGCATTCTCCTCTCCAAAAGGGACGGCTGTGTGAGGGAACTTTCTGAGTCGAATAAAGGGTGTCAAGTACATTTTTGCCTTTCCAGATGGAATGTGGTATTTCTCTTGAGATGCTGCATCGCCAAATTTCCTCATCTCGCATGGAGGGGATAATTTTGGGGTGTTTCTCGAGTTTCGGCGGGAAGCTGGGTGTACTTTGCGAGTTGCGACGGGGACCTCAGGAACTCGCTGGGGTTGCTTCAGGGAAGTCAGGTCCCCTTTGGTGTTGGAAGGGTATATTCCTGGTTCCTCTCGTGCCCTTAAATGTTCACAGGGGCTCATCTCGAATTCAGTCCATAAAGTGTGTTCTCCTCTGCAAAGGGGACGGCTGTGTGAGGGAACTTTCTGAGTCGAATAAGTGGTGTCAAGTACCTTTTTGCCTTTCAAGAGGGAATGTTGTATTTCTCTTGAGATGCTGCATCGCAAAATTTCCTCATCTCGCATTGAGGGGATTCCTTTGCGGTGTTTCTCGAGTTGCGGCGGAAAGCTGCGGGTGCTTCTAGAGTTGCGACGGGGACCTCAGGAACTCGATGGGGTTGCTTCAGGAATGTCAGGTCCCCTTTGCTGTTGGAAGGGGAACTCCCGGGTTCCTCACGAGCCCTTCAATGTGCCCAGGGGCTCATCTCGAATTGAGTCCATAATGTGTGTTCTCTCCAAAGGGGAAGGCTGTGTGAAGGAACTTTCTGAGTCGAATAAAGGGTGTCAAGTACCTTTTTGCCTTTCCAGAGGGAATGTGGTATTTCTCTTGAGATGCTGCATCGCCAAATTTCCTCATCTCGCATGGAGGGGATAATTCTGGGGTGTTTCTCGAGTTGCGGCGGGAAGCTGGGGATGCTTCTCAAGTTTCGACGGGGACCTCAGGAACTTGCTGGGGTTGCTTAAGTGAAGTTAGTTCCCCCTTGGTGTTGGAAGGGGAACTTCCGCGTAACTCTCGAGACCGAAAATGTGCTCAGGGGGTAATCTGGAATTGAGTCCATAAAGTTTGTTCTCCTCTAAAATGGGATGGCTGTGTGAGGGAACTTTCTGAGTGGAATAAAGGGAGTGAAGTACCTTTTTGCCTTTCAAGAGTGAATGTGGTATTGCTCTTGAGATGCTGCATCACAAAATTTATTCATCTGGCATTGAGGGGCTAATTTTGTGGTGTTTCTCGAGTTACGGCGGGAAGCTGGAGGTGCTTCTCAAGTTGCGACGGGGACCTCAGGAACTCTCTTGGATTGCTTCAGGGAAGTCAGGTCCCGTTTGCTGTTGGAAGGGGAACTTCCGTGTTCCTCTCGAGCCCTTAAATGTGCACAGGGGCTCATAGCGAATTGAGTCCATAAAGTGTGTTCTCCACTCCAAAGGGGAAGGCTGTGTAAGGGGAACTTTCTGAATCGAATAAAGGGTGTCAAGTAACTTTTTGCATTTCAAAAGGGAATGTGGTATTTCTCTTGAGATGCTGCATCGCCAAATTTCCTCATCTCGCATGGAGGGGATAATTTTCGGGTGTTTCTCGAGGTGAGCCGGGAAGCTGGGGGTGCTTCTCGAGTTTCGACGGGAACATCAGGAACTCGCTGGGATTGCTTCAGGGAAGTCAGGTCCCCTTTGGTGTTGGAAGGGGAACTTCCAGTTTCCTCTCGAGCCCTTCAATGTGCACAGGGGCTCCTCTCGAATTGAGTCCGTAAAGTGTGTTCGCCTCTCCAAAGGGGACGGTTGTGTGAGGGAACTTTCTGAGTCGAATAAAGGGTGTCGAGTACCTTTTTGCCTTTCCAGAGGGAATGTGGTATTTCTCTTGAGATGCTGCATCGCCAAATTTCCTCATCTCGCATGGAGGGGATAATTTTGGGGTGTGTCTTGAGTTGCGACGGGAAGCTGGGGGTGCTTCTCGAGTTGCGACGGCGACCTCAGGAACTCGCTGGGTTTGCTTCAGGGAAGTCAGCGCCCCTTTGTTGTTGGAAGGGGAAATTCCGGTTTCCTCTCGAGCCCTTCAATGTGCACAGGGGCTCCTCTCGAATTGAGTCTGTAAAGTGTGTTCTCCTCTCCAAAGGGGACGGCTGTGTGAGGGAACTTTCTGAGTCGAATAAAGGGTGTCAAGTACCTTTTTGCGTTTCCAGAGGGAATGTGGTATTTGTCTTGAGATGCTGCATCGCCAAATTTCCTCATCTCGCATGGAGGGGATAATTTTGGGGTGTTTCTCCAGTTGCGGCGGGAAGCTGGGGGTGCTTCTCGAGTTGCGACGGGGACCTCAGGAACTCGCTGGGGTTGCTTCAGGGAAGTCAGGTCCCCTTTGGTGTTGGAAGGGGAACTTCCGGTTTCCTCTCGAGCCCCTCAATGTGCAGAGGAGTTCCTTTCGAATTGAGTCCGAAAAGAGTGTTCTCCTCTCCAAGAGGTCGGCTGTGTAAGGGAACTTTCTGCGTCGAATAAAGGGTATCAAGTACCTTTCTGCCTTTCCAGAGGGAATGTGGTATTTCTCTTGAGATGCTGCATCGCCAAATTTCCTCATCTCGCATGGAGGGGATAATTTTGGGGTGTTTCTCGAGTTGCGGCGGTAAGCTGGGAGTGCTTCTCCAGTTGCGACTGGGACCTCAGGAACGCGCTGGGGTTGCTTCAGGGAAGTCAGGTCCCCTTTGGTGTTCGAAGGGGAACTTCCGGTATCCTCTCGAGCCCTTCAATGTGCACAGGGGCTCCTCTCGAATTGAGTCCGTAAAGTGTGTTCTCCTCTCCAAAGGGGACGGCTGTGTGTGGGAACTTTCTGAGTCGAATAAAGGGTGTCAAGTACCTTTTTGCCTTTCCAGAGGGAATGTGGTATTTCTCTTGAGATGCTTCATGGCCAAATTTCCTAATCTCGTATGGAGGGGATAATTTTGGGGAGTTTCTCGAGTTATGGCGGGAAGCTGCGGGTGCTTCTCGAGTTGCGTCGGGGACCTCAGGAACTCGCTGGGGTTGCTTCAGGAAGTCAGGTCCCCTTTGGTGTTGTAAGGGGAACTTCTGGTTTCCTCTCGAGCCCTTCAATGTGCACAGGGGCTCCTCTCGAATTGAGTCCGTAAAGTGTGTTCTCCTCTCCAAAGGGGACTGCTGTGTGAGGGAACTTTCTGAGTCGAATAAAGGGTGTCAAGTACCTTTTTGCCTTTCCAGAGGGAATGTGGTATTTCTCTTGAGAGGCTGCATCGCCAAATTTCCTCATCTCGTATGGAGGGGATAATTTTGAGGTGTTTCTCGAGTTGCTGCGTGAAGCTGGGGTTGCTTCTCGAGTTGCGACGGGCACCTCAGGAACTCGCTGGTGTTGCTTCAGGGAAGTCAGGTCCCCTTTGGTGTTGGAAGGGGAACTTCCGGTTTCCTCTCGAGCCCTTCAATGTGCAGAGGAGCTCCTCTCGAATTGCGTCCGTAAAGTGTGTTCTCCTCTCCAAAGGGGACGGCTGTGTGAGGGAACTTTCCGAGTCGAATAAAGGGTATCAAGTACCTTTCTGCCTTTCCAGAGGGAATGTGGTATTTCTCTTGAGATGCTGCATCGCCAAATTTCCTCATCTCGCATGGAGGGGATAATTTTGGTGTATTTCTCGAGTTGCGGCGGGAAGCTGGGGGTGCTTCTCGAGTTGCGACGGGGACCTCAGGAATTCGCTGTGGTTGCTTCATGGAAGTCAGGTACCCTTTGGTGTTGGAAGAGGAGCTTCCGGTTTCCTCTCGAGCCCTTAAATGTGCACAGGGGCACCTCTTGAATTGAGTCCATAAAGTGTGTTCTCCTCTCCAAAGGGGACGCCAGTGTGAGGGAACTTTCTGAGTCGAATAAAGGGTGTCAAGTACCTTTTTGCCTTTCAAGAGGGAATGTGGTATTTATCTTGAGGTGCTGCATCGCCAAATTTCCTCATCTCTCATTGAGGGAATAATTTTGGGGTGTTTCTCGAGTTTCGGCGTGAAGCTGGGGGTTCTTCAAGAGTTGCGACGCGGACCTCAGGAACTCGCTGGGGTTGCTTCAGGGAAGTCAGGTCCCCTTTCTTGTTTGAAGGGGCACTTCCGTGTTCCTCTCTAGCCCTTAAATATGCACAGGGGCTCATCTCGAATTGAGTCCATAAAGTGTGTTCTCTTCTAAAAGGGGACAGGTGTGTGAGGGAACTTTCTGAGTCGAATAAAGGGTGTCAAGTACCTTTTTGCCTTTCAAGAGAGAATGTGGTATTTCTCTTGAGATGCTACATGGCAAAATTTCCTCATCTCGCATTGAGGGGATAATTTTGGGGTGTTTCTCGAGTTACTGCGGGATGCTAGGGGTGCTTCTCGAGTTGGGACGGTGACCTCAGAATCTCGCTGGGGTTGCTTCAGGTAAGTCAGGTCCCCTTTACTGTTGGAAGGAAAATATCCGGGTTCCTCTCGAACCCTTGAATTTGCACCGGGGCTCATCTCGAATTGAGTCCATAAAGTGTGTTCTCTCTAAAGGGGACGGCTGTGTGAGGGAACTTTCTGAGTCGAATAAGGGTGGCAAGTACCTTTCTGCCTTTCAAGAGGGAATGTGGTATTTCTCTTGAGATGCTGCATCATAAAATTTCCTCATCTCGCATTGAGGGGATAATTTTGGGTTGTTTCTCGTGTTGCGGCGGGAAGCTGGGGGTGCTACAAGAGTTGCGACGGGGACCTCTGGAACTCGCTGGGGTTGCTTCAGGGAAGTCAGGTCCCCTTTGCTGTTGGAATCGGAACTTCTGGGTTCCTCTCGAGCCCTAAAATGTGCACAGGGGCTCATCTCATATTGAGTCCATAAAGTGTGTTCTCCTCTAAAAGGGGACGGCTGTGTGAGGCAACTTTCTGAGTCGAATAAAGTGTGTGAAGTACCTTTTTGCCTTTCAAGAGGGAATGTGGTATTTCTCTTGAGATGCTGCATCGCAAAATTTCCTCATCTCGCATTGAGGGGATAATTTTGGTGTGTTTCTCGAGTTGCGGCGGGAAGCTGGGGGTGCTTCTCGAGTTGCGACGGGGACCTCAGGAACTCGCTGGTGTTGCTTCAGGGATGCCAGGTCCCCTTTGGTGTTGGTTGGGGAACTTCCGGTTTCCTCTGGAGCCCTCTAATGTGAACAGGGGCTTATCTCGAATTGAGTTCATAAAGTGTGTTCTCCTCTCCAAAGGGGACGGCTGTGTGAGGGAACTTTCTGAGTCGAATTATGGGTGTCAAGTACTTTTTTCCGTTCAAGAGGAAATGTGGTATTTCTCTTGAGATTCTGCATCGCAAAATTTCCTCATGTCGCATTGAGGGGATAATTTTGTGGTATTGGTCATGTTGCCGGTGGAAGCAGTGATTACTTCTCGAGTTGCGACAGGGACCTCAGGAACTCACTCACTATCTTCAGTGACGTCAAGTCCCCTTTGGTTTTGGAAGGAGAACTTCCGTATTTCTCTCGGGCCGTTAAATGGTAATATTAGCTCTTCTCGATTTCAGTCCATAAAGTGTGTTCTCCTCTCCACTGAGGACGGATATTAGGGACCATTCTGAGTCGCCTAAACGGTGTCAAATACCCTTTTACCTTTCAAGCGGGAATGTGGGATTTCTCTTGAGATTCTGCAGCGCAAAATTTCCTCATCTCACATTGTTTGGATAATTATGTGGTGTTTCTCGAGTTGCGATGGGGACCTCAGAAACTTACTCGAGTTACTTCAGGGAATCGGGTCCCATTTGTGCTGGAAGGGAACTTCCGGATTACTCTCGAGCCCTTTAATGGGAATAGGGCCTCTTTTGTAGTTTAGTCCATAAAGTGTATTATTCTCTCCAATGGGGATGGATATTTTTGAACTTTCTGAGTGGCATAAAGTGTGTCAAGTACCCTTTTGCCTTTTAAGCGGGAATGTATGTTATCTCTTGAGATTCCGTAGTGCAAAATAACCTCATCTCACATTGAGGGGATAATTTTGTGGTATTTCTCCTGTTGTGGTGGGAAGCAGGGGGCACTTCTCAAGCTATGGCGGGCACCTCAGGAACTCGCTCGGGTTGCTTCAGGGAAGTCAAGTCGCCTTTTGTTTTGGAAGGGGAACTTCCGGATTACTGTCGAGATGTTAAAAGGGAATATTGCCTCCTCTCCATTTGAGTCCATAAAATATGTTCTCCTCTCCACTGAGGATGGATGTTAGGGAACATTCTGAGTCGCTTAAAGGGAGTCAAGTACTCTTTTGACTTTCAAGCGGGAAAGTGGGATTTCTCTTGAGATTCTGCAGCGCAAAATTTCCTCATCTCCCATTGAGGGGAATATTTTGTGGTGTTTCTCGAATTGCGGCGGGACGCTGGGGGTACTTCTTGAGTTTAGATGGCGACCTCAGGAACTCACTCGAGTTTCTTCAGGGAAGTCAGGTCCCCTTTTGTGCTGGAAGGGGAACTTCCGGATTAGTCTCTAGCCCTTTAATGGGAATAGGGCCTCTTCCGGAGTTGAGTCCATAAAGTGTGTATGTCTCTCCAATGGGGACGGATATTAGGGAACATTCTGAGTGGCATAAAGTGTGTCAAGTTCCCTTTTGCTTTCAAGCGGGAAGGCGGGATTTCTCTTGAGATTCTACAGCAGAAAATTACCTCATCTCGCACTGAGGGGATAATATTGTGTCGTTTCTCGAGTTGGGGCCGGAAGCAGGGGATACTTCTGGAGTTGAGATGGGACCCTCTGGAACTCGCTCAGGTTGCTTCAGGGAAGTCAAGTACTTTTTTGTGTTGGAAGGGGAACTTCTTGATTACTCCCATTCCTTTAAACGGGAATATAGCCTCTTTTCGATTTGAGTCCATGAATTGTGTTTTCCTCTCCAATGAGGAAGGATGTTAGGGAAAATTCTGAGTCGCCTAAAGGGAGTCAGGTACCTTTATGCCTTTCAAGCTGGAATGTGGGATTTCTTTTGAGATTCTGCAGCACAAGATTTCCTCATCTCACATTGAGGGGATAATTTTGTGGTGTTTCTCGAGTTGTGGCAGGATGCAGGGAGTACTTCTCTAGTTCCAGCGGGGACCTCAGGAATTCGCTCGGGTTGCTTCAGGGAAGTCAAGTCCCCTTTTGTGTTGGAAGGGGAACTTCCGGATGACTCTCGAGCTGTTAAACGTGAATAATGCCTCTTCTCGATTTGAGTCCATAAAGTGTGTTTTCCTCTCCACTGAGGAAGGTTGTTAGGGAACATTCTGAGTCGCCTAAAGGGAGTCAAGTACCCTTTTGCCCTTCAAGCGGGAATGTGGGATTTCTCTTGAGATTCTGCAGCGCAAAATTTCCTCATCTCGCATTGAGGGAATCATTTTGTTGTGTTTCTCGAGTTGCGAAGGGGACCTCAGAAACTTACCCGAGTTACTTCAGGAAATCAGGCCCCTTTTTTCCTGGAAGGAGAACTTCCGGATTACTCTTGAGCAATTTAATGGGAATATGGCCTCTTCTGGAGTTGAGTCCATAAAGTGTGTTTTCCTCTCCACTGAGGACAAATGTTAGGGACCATTCTGAGTCGCCTAAAGGGAGTCAAGTAACCTTTTGCCTTTCAAGCGAAAATGTGGGATTTCACTTGAGATTCTGCAGCGCAAAATTTCCTCATCTCACATTGTGGGGATAATTTTGTGGTGTTTCTCGAGTTGCGAATACCTCAGAAACTTACCCGAGTTACTTCAGGGAATCAGGTGCCATTTGTGCTGGAAGGGGATCTTCCGGAATACTTTTGAGCCCTTTAATGGGAATAGGGCCTCTTCTCCAGTTGAGTCCCTAAAGTGTGATTTCCTCTCCAGTGGAGACGGAACTTAGGGAACTTTCTGAGTGGCATAAAGTGTGTCAAGTAAGCTTTTGCCTTTCAATGGTAATGTGGATTTTCTTTTGAGATTCTGCAGCGCAAAATTTCCTCATCTCGCATTGAGGTGATAATTTTGTGGTGTTTCTCCAGTTGTGGTGGGAAGCAGGGGGCACTTCTCTAGCTATGGCGGGCACCTCAGGAACTCGCTCGGGTTGCTTCAGGGAAGTCAAGTCGCCTTTTGTGTTGGAAGGGGAACTTCCGGATTACTGTCAAGTCGTTAAAAGGGAATATTGCCTCCTCTCCATTTAAGTCCATAAATTATGTTCTCCTCTACTGAGGATGGATGTTAGGGAACATTCTGAGTCGCCTAAAGGGAGTCAAGTATCCTTCTGCCTTTCAAGCGGGAATGTGGGATTTCTCTTGAGATTCTGCAGCGCAAATTTTCCTCATCTTCCATTGAGGGGATAATTTTGTGGTGTTTCTCGAGTTGCGGCGGGAAGGTGGGGGTACATCTCGAGGTGCGTGGGGGACCGCCGGAACTCGCTCGGGTTGCTTCAGGGAAGTCAAGTCCTTTTTTGTGTTTGAAGGGGAACTTCTGGATTACTCTCGAGCTGTTAAATGGGAAAAATGCCTCTTCTCGTTTTGACTCCATAAAGTGTGTTTTCCTCTCCACTGAGGAAGGATGTTAGGGAACATTCTGAGTCGCATAAACGGAGTCAGTACCCTTTTGCCTTTCAAGCCGGAATGTGGGGTTTCTCTTGAGATTCTCAGCGCAAAATTTCCTCATCTCGCATTGAGGGGAATATTTTGTGGTGTTTCTCGAATTGCGGCGGCATGCTGGGGGTAGTTTTTGAGTTTAGATGGGGACCTCAGGAACTCACTCGAGTTTCTTCAGGGAAGTCAGGTCCCCTTTTGTGCTGGAAGGGGAACTTCCGTATTAGTCTCGAGCCCCTTAATGGGAATAGGGCCTCTTAAGGAGTTGAGTCCATAAAGTGTGTTCTCCTCTCCAATGGGGAAGGATGTTAGGGATCTTTCTGAGTGACATAAAGGGAGTCAAGTACGCTTTTGCCTTTCAATTGGGAATGTGGGATTTCTCTTCAGATTCTGCAGCGCAAAGTTTCCTCATCTCGCATTGAGGGGATAATTTTGTGGTGTTTCCCGAATTTCGGCGGGAAGCTGGGGGTACTTCTCGAGTTTCAACGGGGACCTCAGTAACTCACTGGAGTTACTTTAGGGAAGTCAGTTCCCCTTTAGTGCTGGACGGGGAACTTCCGGATTACTCTCGAGGCCTTTAAGGGAATAGGGGCTCTTCTGGAGTTGAGTCCATAAATTGTGTATGCCTCTTCAATGGGGATGGATTTTAGGGAACTCTCTGAGGAGCATAAAGTATGCCAAGTTCCCTTTTGCCTTTCAAGCGGGAACGTGGGATTTCTCTTGAGATTCTGCAGCGCAAAATTACCTCATGTCGCATTGCGGGGATAATACTGTGTTGTTTCTCGAGTTGTGGTTTGAAGTAGGGGATACTTCTGTAGTTGAAACGGGAACCTCAGGAACTCTCTCAGGTTGCTCCAGGGAAGTCAAGTCCCCTTTTGTGTTGGAAGGGGAACTTCTTGATTACTCTTGAGCTTTTAAATGGGAATATTGCCTCTTCTCGATTTGACTGCATGAAAAGTGTTCTCCTCTCCACTGAGGATGGATGTTAGGGAACATTCTGATTCTCATAAAGGGAGTCAAGAACCCTTTTGCCTTTCAAGAGGGAATGTGATATTTCTCTTGAGATTCTGCAGAGCAATATTTCTTCATCTAGCAATGGAGTGATAATTTTGTGGTGTATGTCCAGTTGCGGCGGGAAGCTGGGGGTACTTCTCGAGTTGCGATGGGGACATCAGGAACTCGCTCGGGTTTCTTCAGGTGAGGCAGGTCCCGTTTTGTGTTTGAAGGGGAACTTCCGGTTCACTATCGAGCCGTTAAGTGGGAATCGGTCCTCATCTCGAATTGAGTCCATAAAGTGTGTTCTCCTCTCCAATGGGCACTGCTCTTTGACGGAACTTTCTGAATCGCATAAAGGGTGTTAAGAGTCCTTTTGCCTTTCAAGAGGGAATGTGGTATTTCTCTTGAGATTCTGCATCGCAAAATTTCCTCATCTCGACCCTGAGGGGATAATTTTGTGGTGTTTCTCGAGTTGCGGCTGGAGGCTAGGATATTTCTCGAGTTGCGACGGGGACCTCAGGAACTCGCTTGGGATGCTTCAGGGAAGTCAGGTCCCCTTTGGTGTTGGAAGGGGAACTTCCGGTTTACTCTCGAGCCGTTTATTGGGAATAGGGCCTCATCTTGATTTGAGTCCGTAAAGTGTGTTCTCCTTTCCAATGAGGACGGCTGTGTGAGGGAACTTTCTGAGTCGCATAAAGGGTTTCAAGAACCGTTTTGCCTTTCAAGAGGGAATGTGGTATTTCTCTTGAGATTCTGTAACGCAAAATTTCCTATTCTTGCATTGAGGGGATATTTTGTGGTGTTTCTCGAGTTGCGGCGGGAAGCTGGGGGTACTTCTCAAGTTGCTATTCGTACCTCAGAAACTCACTCGGGTTTCTTCAGGTAAGAAAGGTCCCCTTTTTGTTGGAAGGGGAACTTCCGATTTACTCTCGAGCAGTTAATTGGCAATAGTGCCTCATTTTGAATTGAGTACATAAAGTTCGTTCACCTCTCCAATGGGGACTGATGTTAGTGAAATTTCTGAGTCGCATAAAGGATGTCAAGTAGCCTTTTGCATTTCAAGAGGGAATGTGGTATTTCTCTTGAGATTCTGCAGCGCACAATATCCTCATCTCGCATTGAGGAGATAATTTTGTGGTGTTTGTCAAGTTGTGGCGGGAATTTTGGATTACTTCTCATGTTGGGACGGGGACCTCAGGAATTTGCTCGAGTTGCTTCTGGAAAGTCAAGTCCCCTTTTGTGTTGGAAGGGGAACTTCCGGTTTAGTCTGGAGCTGTTAAATGGGAATAGGGCCTCATCTCGAATTGAGTCCATAAAGTGTGTTCTCCTCTCCTATGGGGAAAGATATTAGTGAAATTTCTGAGTCGCATAAACGGTATGAAGTACTTTTTGCCTTTCAAGAGGGAATAGTGGTATTTCTCTTGAGATTCTGCAGCCCAAAATTTCCTCTTCTCGCATTGAGGGGATAATTTTGTGGTGTTTCTCTAGTTGCGGCAGGAAGCTTGGGGTACTTCTCGAGTTGCCATGTGGACCTCAAGAACTTGCTTGGGTTTCTTCAGGTAAGGCAGGTCCCCTTTTGTGTTGGAAAGGGCACTTCCTGTTTACTCTCCAGCCATTAAATGGGAATAGGGCTTCATCTCGAATTGAGTCCTTAAAGTGTGTTCTCCTCTCCAATGGGGACGGCTGTGTGAGGGTACTTTCTGAGTCGCATAAAGGGTGTCAAGTACCCTTTTGCCTTTCAAGCGGGAATGTGGTATTTCTCTTGAGATTCTGCAGCGCACAATTTCCTCATCTCGCATTGAGGGGATAATTCTGTGGTGTTTGTCGAGTTGCGGCGGGATGCTGGGGGTGCTTCTCGAGTTGCAACGGGGACCTCAGGAAGTGGCTCGGGTTGCTTCAGGGAAGTCAGGTCCCCTTTTGTGGTGGAACGGGAACTTCCGGTTTACTTTCGAGCCGTTCATTGGGAATAGGGATTCATCTGGAGTTGAGTCCAAAAGGTGTTTTTTCCTCTCCAATGGGTACGGCTCTGTGAGCGAACTTTCTGGGTCACATAAAGTGTGTCAAGTGACCTTTTGCCTTTCAAGCGGGTATGTGGGACTTCTCTTGAGATTTCGGAGCGCAAAATTTCCTCATCTCGCATTGTGGGGATAATTTTGTTGTGTCTCGAGTTTCGGCTTGGATCTGGGGGTACTTCTCGAGTTGCAGCGTGGACCTCAGGAACTCGTTCGTGTTGCTTCAGGGAAGTCAGGTCCCCTTTTTTTGGAAGTGGAACTTCCAGATTACTCTCGAGCCCTTAAATGGAAATAGGTCCTCTTCTAGATTTGAGTCCATGAATTTGTTCTCCGCTCCAATAAGTACGGGTGTTAGGAAACTATCTGAATCGCATAAAGTGTGTCAAGTGCCCTTTTGCCTTTCAAGCGGGAATGTGGGATTTCTATTTAATTGTGCAGTGCAAAATTTCCTCATCTCACATTGAGCGGATAATTTTTTGGTGTTTCCCCTTTTGAGGCGGGAAGCTGGAGGTACTTCTCGAGTTGCGACGGGGACCTCAGGAACTCGCTTGTGTTGCTTCAGGGAAGTTAGTCACCCTTTTCTACTGGAACGGGAATTTCAGGATTACTCTCAAGCCTTTAAATGGGAATAGGGCCTCTTCCCAAGTTGAGTCCATAAATTGTGTTCTCCTCTCCAATGGGGATGGCTGTGTGAGGGAATTTTCTGAGTCACATAAAGGGTGTCAAATACAGTTTTGCCTTTCCAGCGGGACGTGGGATTTCTCTTGAATTGTGCAGCGGAATATTTTCCTGATCTCGCATTGAGGGGATAATTTTGTGGTGTTTCTAGAGTTGCAGCGGGAACCTGGTTGAACTTCTCAGGTAGCGAACAGGACCTCAGGAATTCTCTCTGGCTGCTTCAGGGAAGTCAGGAACCCTTTTGTGTTGGAAGGGGAATTTCGGGATTACTGTTGAGCCTTTAAATGGGAATAGGGCCTCTTCTCGAGTTAAGTCCGTAAAGTGTGTTCTCCTCTCCAATGGGGACGACTGTTTGAGGGAATTTTTTGAGTCTCACCCGGCTGTGCAAACGGGAGAAATACCAGCCCCACCCGCGCAGACACGAGAGATGCTGGCCCAGGCGGCTGAGGCGCCAGAGACACGGGCCTTGCCAGTGCAGCCGCCAGAGAGGCCTTTCCCACCTGCGCAGACAGGAGAGAACCCGGTCCCGCCCGCGCAGACTCGAGAGACCCCGGCCCCGCCCGCACAGACTCGAGAGACCCCAGCCCCGCCCGCTCAGACGCGAGAGACCTCGGCCCCGGCCGCTCAGACGCTATTGTTGCTGGCACGGCCCGCGCAGAGGCAAGAGAAGCTGGCCCCGCCCGCGCAGACGCGAGAGACCCCGGCCCCGCCCGCCCAGATGGGAGAGACCCCGGCCCCGCCCACCAGACGCAGGATATGCAGGCCCCGCCCGCGCAGACTCCAGAGAAGCCGGCCCTGGCACAACCGACCATGCAGAGATGTGCAGCAGTGAGGAGCTACCCCATGACTGAGGCCAGGGCAGGTGGCCGAGAGGAGGTACCCCACCTCCAATAGGCGGTGGCTGTGCGGGGGAGGGCCGAGAGGATGTACTCACGTTCAAGGTCAGGAGGGGCGGCCTTGAGGACATACCCCTCATCCAAGGTAAGGTGCAGCAGCTGTGCTTTCTTGGAGCAGCTGTGAAGAGATATCCCACACCCAAGGTAAGAGAAACTGAAATCAGATGGTAGATATTGCGAGGGGGCTTCAGATGGCAGACACACTGAAATCATAATCACAGGAATCTACTCGATCTGATCACATGGACCACAGCCGAATGTGGTCCACTGGAGAAGGGAATGGCAAACCACTTCAGTATATTTGCATTGAGAACCCCATGTACAGTATCAAAGGGCAAAATGACAGGATATTGAATGAGGAATTCCCCAGGTCTGTAGGTGCCCAGTATGCTACTGGAGATCAGTGGAGAAATAACTCTAGAAGGAATGAAGGGATGGAGCAAAAGCAAAACCAGTACCCAGTTGTGGATGTGACCAGTGATAGAAGCAAGTTCTGGTGCTGTAAAGAGCAATATTGCATAGGAACCTGGAATGTAAGGTCCAGGAATCAAGGCAAATTTGAAGTGGTCAAACAGGAGATGGCAAGAGTGAACATAGAGATTCTAGGAATCAGTGAATTAAAATGGACTGGAATGTGTGAATTTAACTCAGATGACCATTTCATATATACTACTGTGGGCAGAAATCCCTTAGAAGAAATGGAGTAGCCATCATGGTCAACAAGAGACTCCGAAATGCAGTACTTGGATGCAATCTTAAAAACGACAGAATGATTTCTGTTCGTTTCCAAGGCAAACCATTCAACATTACAGTAATCCAGGCCTATGCCCCAACCACTAACGCTGAAGAAGCCGAAGTTGAACGGTTCTATGAAGACCTACAAGACCTTTTAGAACTAACACCCAAAAAGATGTCCTTTTCATTCTAGGGGACTGGAATGCAAAAGGAGGAAGTCAAGAAACACCTGGAGTAACAGGCAAATTTGGCCTTGGAGCACGGAATAAAGCAGGGCCAAGTCGAATAGAGTTTTGTCAAGAGAACGCACTGGTCATAGCAAACTCCCTCTTCCAACAACACAAGAGAAGACTCTACACGTGGACATCACCAGATGGTCAACACCGAAATCAGATTGATTATATTCTTTGCAGCCAAAGATGGAGAAGCTGTATACAGTTAGCAAAAACAAGACCAGGAGCTGATTGTGGCTCAGATCATGAACTCCTTATTGCCAAATTCAGACTTAAATTGAAGAAAGTAGGGAAAACCCGTAGACCATTCAGATATGACCTCAATCAAATCCCTTATGATTATACAGTGCAAGTGAGAAATAGATTTAAGGCACTAGATCTGATAGATAGAGTGCCTGATGAACTCTGGATGGAGGTTCGTGACATTGTACAGGAGACAGGGACCAAGAGCATCCCCATGGAAAAGAAATGCAAAAAAAAAGCAAAATGGCTGTCTGAGGTGGCCTTACAAAGAGCTGTGAAAAGAAGAGAAGCGAAAAGCAAAGGAGAAAGGGAAAGATATCAGCATTAGAATGCAGAGTTCCAAAGAATAGCAAGGAGAGATAAGAAAGCCTTCCTCAGCGATCAATGCAAAGAAATAGAGGAAAACAACAGAATAGGAAAAACAAGAGATCTCTTCAAGAACATTAGAGATTCCAAGGGAACATTTCATGCAAAGATGGGCTCGATAAAGGACAGAAATGGTATGGACCTAACGGAAGCAGAAGATATTAAGAAGAGGTGGCAAGAATACACAGAAGAACTGTACACAAAAGATCTTCACGACCAGGATAGTCACGAAAATGTGATCACTGGCCTAGAGCCAGATATCATGGAATGTGAATTCAAGTGTGCCTTAGAAAGCAACACTACGAAGAAAGCTAGTGGAAGTGATGGAATTCCAGTTGAGCTCTTTCAAATCTTGAAAGATGATGCTGTGAAAGTGCTGCACTCAATATGCCAACAAATTTGGAAAACTCAGCAGTGGCCACAGGACTGGAAAAGGTCAGTCTTCATTCTAATCCCAAAGAAAGGCAATGCCAAAGAATGCTCAAGCTACCGCACAATTGCACTCATCTCACACGCTAGTACAGTCATGCTCAAAATTCTCCAAGCCAGGCTTCAGCAATATGTGATCCGTGAACTCCCAGATGTTCAAGCAGGTTTTAGAAAAGGCAGAGGCACCAGAGATCAAATTGCCAACATCCGCTGGATCATGGAGAAAGCGAGAGAGTTCCAGAAAAACATCTATTTCTGCTTCATTGACTATGCCAAAGCCTTTGACTGTGTGGATCTCAATAAACTGTGGAAGATTCTGAAAGAGATGGGAATACGAGACCACCTGACCTGCCTCTTTAGAAACCTGTATGCAGGTCAGGAAGCCGCAGTCAGAACTGTGCATGGAACAACAGACTGGTTCCAAATAGGAAAAGGAGTACGTCAAGGCTGTATATTGTAATCTTGCTTATTTAACTTATATGCAGAGTGCATCATGAGAAATGCTGGGCTGGAAGAAGAACAACTGGAATCAAGATTGCTGGGAGAAATATCAGTAACCTCAGATTAGGGCAGAAAGTGAGGAGGAACTCAAAAGCCTCTTGATGAAAGTGAAAGAGGAGAGTGAAAAGGTTGGCTTGAAGCTCAACATTCAGAAAACAAAGGTGATGGAATCTGGTCCCAACACTTCACGGGAAATAGATGGAAAAACAGTGGAAACCGTGTCAGACTTTATTTTTGGGGGCTCCAAAATCACTGCAGATGCTGATTGAAGCCATGAAATTAAAAGGCGCTTACTCCTTGGAAGGAAAGTTATGATCAACCTTGATAGTATATTAAAAAGCAGAGACATCACTTTGCCAAAACAGCTCCATCTAGTCAAAGCTATGGTTTTTCCCGTGGTCATGTATGGATGTGAGAGTAGGACTGTGAAGAAAGCTGATCGCCGAAGAACTGATGCTTTCGAACTGTGGTATTGGAGAAGACTCTTGAGAGTCCCTTGGACTGCAAGAAGATCCAACCAGTCCATTCTAAGGGAGATCAATCGTCGGTGTTCATTGGAAGGACTGATGCTAAAGCTGAAATTGCAATACTTCGGCCACCTCATGCGATGAGTTGACTCACTGGAAAAGATTCTGATGCTAGGAGAGGTTGGGGGCTGGAGGAGAAGGGGACGACAGAGAATGAGATGGCTGGATAGCATCACCGAATCTGTGGCCATGAGTTTGAGTGAACTCCGGGAGCTGGTATAGGACAGGGAGGCCTAGCGTACAGTGATTCATGGGGTCTCGGAGAGTCGGACACGACTGAGCGACTGAACTGAACTGAACTGAATACAGTGTGTCAAATACCCTTTTCCCTTTCAGGCAGGAATGTGGGATTTCTCTTGAGATTCTGCAGCGCAAAATTTCTTCATCTCGCATTGAGGGGATAATTTTGTGGTGTTTCTCAAATTGCGGCGGGAAGCTGGGGGTATTCCTCGAGGTGCAAAGGGGACCTCAGGAACTCACTCGAGTTACTTCAGGGAAGTCAGGTCCCCGATTGTGCTGGAAGGGGAACTTCCGGATTACTCTCGAGCCGTTAAATGGGAATATTGCCTCTTCTCGATTTGAGTCCTTAAAGTGTGTTCTCCTCTCCACTGAGGACGGATGTTAGGGACCATTCTGATTCGCCTAAAGGGAGTCAAGTACCCTTTTGCCTTTCAAGCGGGAATGTGGGATTTCTCTTGAGATTCTGCAGTGCAAAATTTCCTCATCTCGCATGGAGGGGATAATTATGTGCTGTTACACGAATTGGGCTGGGAAGCTGGGGGTGATTCTCCAGTTGCGACGAGGACCTCTGGAACACACTCAGATTACTTCAGGGAAGTCCGGTCCCCTTTTGTGCTGGAAGGGGAACTTCCGCATTGTTCTCGAGCCCTTTAATGGGAATAGGGCCTCCTCTCGATTTGAGTTCATAAATTGTGTTCTCCTGTCCAATGGGGACGGATTTTAGGGAACTTTCTGAGTGGCATAAAGTGTGTCAAGTACCCTTTTGCCTTTCAAGCGGGAATGTGGGATTTCTCTTGAGATTCCGCAGCGTAAAATTACCTCATCTCGCATTGAGGGGATAATTTTGTGGTATTTCGCGAGTTGCAGAGGGAGGCAGGGGATACTTCTCGACTTGCAACGGGGACCTCAGGAACTCGCTCGGGTTGCTTCAGCGAAGTCAAGTCCCCTTTTCTGTTGGAAGGAGAACTTCCAGATTACACTCGAGCCGTTAAATGGGAACATTGCCTCTTCTCGATTTGAGTCCAGAGAGTGTGTTCTCCTCTGCACTGAGGACGGATGTTAGGGAACATTCTGAGTCGCCTAAAGGGAATCATGTACACTACTTCCTTTCAACCGGGAATTTGGGATTTCTCTTGAGATTCTGCAGCGCAAAATTTCCTCATCTCACATGGAAGGGATAATTTTTTGGTGTTTCACGAATTGGGTTGGGAAGCTGGGGCTACTTCTGCAGTTCCAAGGAGTACCTCTGGACCACACTCGAGTTAATTCAGGGAAGTATGGTCCCATTTTGTGCTGGAAGGTGAACTTCCGTATTACTCTCGAACCCTTTAATGTGAATAGGGCCTCTTCTCGAATAGAGTCCATAAACTGTGTTCTCCTCCCAATGGGGACGGCTGTGTGAGGGAACATTCTGAGTTGCATAAAGGGAGTTTAGTACCATTTTGCCTTTTATGAGGAAATGTGGTATTTCTCTTGAGATTCTGCAGCGCAAAATTTTCTCATCTCGCATTGAGGGAATAATTTTGGGGTGTTTCTCGAGTTGCGGCGGGAAGCTGGGGGTGCTTCTAGAGTTCCGACGGGGACCTCAGGAACTCGCTGGGGTTGCTTCAGGGAAGTCAGGTCCCCTTTGATGTTGGAAGGGGAACTTCCGGTTTCCTCTCGAGCCCTTAAATGTGAAGAGGGGCTCATCTCCAAATGAGTCCATAAAGTGTGTTCTCCTCTCTAAAGGGGACGGCTGTGTGAGGGAACTTTCTGAGTCGAATAAAGGGTGTCAAGTACCTTTTTGCCTTAAAGAGGGAATGTGGTATTTCTCTTGAGAATCTGCATCGCCAAATTTCCTCATCTCGCATTTAAGGGATAATTTTGTGGTGTTTCCCGAGTTGCGGCGGGAAGCTGGGGTGCCACTCGAGTTGCGAAGGGGACCTCAGGAACTCGCTGGGGTTGCTTCAGGGAAGTCAGGTCCCCTTTGCTGTTGGAAGGGGAATTTCCGGGTTCCTCTCGAGCCCTTAAATGTGAACAGGGGCTCATCTCGAATTGAGTCCATAAAGTGTGTTCTCCTCTCCAAAGGGGACGGCTGTGTGAGGGAACTTTCTGAGTCAAATAAAGGGTGTGAAGTACCTTTTTGCCTTTCAAGAGGGAATGTGGTATTTCTCTTGAGATTCTGCATCACAAGTTTTCCTCATCTCGCATTTAAGGGATAATTTTGTGGTTTCTCCAGTTGCAGTGGGAAGCTAGGGGTGCTTCTCGAGTTGAGACGAGGACATCAGCAAATCGCTCGGGTTTCTTCAGGTAAGGCAGGTCCTCTTTGGTGTTGGAAGGGGATTTCCGGTTTACTCTAGAGGCCTCAAATATGAACAAGGGCTCATCTCAAATGGAGTCCATAAAGTGTGTTCTCCTCTCCAATGTGTATGGCAGTGAGGGAACTTTCTGAGTCGAATAAAGCGTGTCAAGTAACTTTTTGCCTTTCAAGAGGAAATGTGGTATTTCTCTTGAGATTCTGCATCGCAAAATTTCCGCATCTCGCATTGAGAGTATAATTTTGGGGTGTTTCTCGAGTTGCCGCGGGAAGCTGGGGCTGCTTCTCGAGTAGCGATGGGGACCTCAGGAGCTCGCTGGGGTTGCTTCAGGGAAGTCAGGTCCCCTTTGGTGTTGGAAGCGGAACTTCCGGTGTCCTCTCGAGCCCTTAAATGTGAACAGGGGCTCATCTCAAATTCAGTCCACAAAGTGTGTTCTCCTCTCCAAAGGGGACGGCACTGTGAGGGAAATTTCTGAGTCGAATAAAGGGTTTCAAGTAACTTTTTGCCTTTCAAGAGGGAATGTTTTATTTCTCTTGTGATGCTGCATCTCAAAATTTCCTCATCTCGCATGGAGGGGATAATTTTGGGGTGTTTCTCGACTTGCGGCAGGAAGCTGGGGGTGCTTCTCGAGTTGCGACGCGGACCTCAGGAACTCGCTGGGGTTCCTTCAGGGAAGTCAGGTCCCCTTTCGTGTTGGAAGGGGAACTTCCGGTTTCCTCTCGAGCCCTTGAATGTGCAAAGGGGCTCTTCTCGAATTGAGTCCATAAAGTCTGTTCTCCTCTCCAAAGGGGACGGCTGTGTGAGGGAACTTTCTGAGTCGAATAAAGGGTGTCAAGTACCTTTTTGCCTTTCAAGAGGAATGTGTTATTTCTCCTGAGATGCTGCATCGCAATATTTCCTCATCTCGCATTGAGGGGATAATTTTGAGGTGTTTCTCCAGTTGCGGAGGGAAGCTGGCGGTGCTTCTCTTGTTGCGACGGGGACCTCAGTAACTCGCTGGGGTTGCTTCAGGGAAATCAGGTCCCCTTTGGTGTTGGAAGAGGAAATTCCGGGTTCCTCTCGAGCCCTTAAATGTACACAGGGCCTCATCTCGAATTGAGTCCATAAAGTGTGTTCTCCTCTAAAAGGGGACGGCGGTGTGAGGGAACTTTCTGAGTCGAATAAAGGGTGTCAAGTACCTTTTTGCCTTTCAAGAGGGAATGTGGTATTTCTCTTGAGATGCTGCATCGCAAAATTTCCTCATCTGACATGGAGGGGATAATTTTGGGGTGTTTCTCGAGTTGCGGCTGGAAGCTGGGGGTGCTTCAAGTGTTGCGACGGGGACCTCAGGAACTCGCTGGGGTTACTTCAGGGAAGTCAGGTCCCCTTTGGTGTTGGAAGGGGAACTTCCGTGTTCCTCTAGAGCCCTTAAATGTGCACAGGGGCTCCTCTCGAATTGAGTCCATAAAGTGTGTTCTCCTCTAAAAGGGGAGTGCTGTCTGAGGGAAATTTCTGAGTCGAATAAAGGGTGTCAAGTACCCATTGCCTTTCAAGCGGGAATGTGGTATTTCACTTGAGATTCTGCAGCGCAAAATTTCCTCATCTAGCATTGAGTCTATAATATTGTGGTGTTTCTATAGTTTGGGGAGAAGCTGGGGGTAGTTCTCGAAATGCGTTGGAGACCTCAGGAACTCGCTCGGGTTGATTCAGCGAAGTCAGGTCCCCTTTCGTTTTGGAATAGAAACGTCCGGTTTACTCTGGAGCCGATAAAAGGAAATAGGGCCTCCTCTGGAATTGAGTCCTTAAAGTGTGTTCTCCTCTCCAATGGGGACGGCTGTGTGAGGGAACTTTTTGAGTCGCATAAAGGGTGTCAAGTACCCTTTTGCCTTTCAAGAGAGAATGTGATATTTCTCTTGAGATGCAGCACAAAATTTCCTCAGCTCGCATTGCGGGGAAAATTTTGTGGTTTTTCTCTTGTTGCGGCGGGAAGCTGGGGTATCTGCTCGAGTTGCGACGGGGACCCCAGGAAGTCGCTATGGTTGCTTCAGGGCAGTCAGGTCCCCATTGGAGTTGTAAGGGGAACTTCCGGTTTACTCTCTAGCCATTAAATGGGAATAGGGGCTCATCTCGTATTGAGTCCATAAAGTGTGTTCTCCTCTCCAAAGGGGACAGCTGTGTGAGGGAACTTTCTGAGTCGCAAAAAGGTTGTCCTGTACCCTTTTGCCTTGCAAGAAGGAATGTGGTGTTCTTTTGAAAGTCTGCAGCGCAAAATTTCATCATCTCGCATTGAGGGAATAATTTTGTGGTGTTTCTCGAGTTGCAGCGGGAATCTGGGGGTACTTCTCGAGGTACGATGGGGACCTCAGGATCTTGCTCGGGTTTCTTCAGGGAAGTCAGGTCCCCTTTTTGTTGGAAGGGAAAATTTAGGTTTACTCTAGAGCCGTTAAATGGGAAGAGGGGTTCATCTCGAATTGAGTTCGTAAAGTTTATTTTCCTCTCCAATGGGGATGGATGATAGTGAAATTTCTGCGTCCCAAAAAAGGGTGTCAAGAAACCTTTGCTTTTCAAGAGGGAAGGTGGTATTTCTCTTGAGATTCTGCAGCGCAAAATTTCCTCATCTCGCATTGAGGGGATAATTTTTTGGTGTTTCCCGAGTTGCGGCAGGAAGCTGGGGGTACATCTCAATTTGCTACGGGGACCTCAGGAATTCGCTCGGGTCGCTTCACGGAAGTCAGGTCCCCTTTGGTTTTGGAAGGGGAAATTTCGGTTTCCTCTCGAGCCCTTAAATGTGAACAGGGGCTCATCTGGAATTGAGTCCATAAAGTGTCTTCTCCTCTCCAAAGGGACGGCTGTGTGAGGGAACTTTCTGAGTCGAATAAAGGGTGTAAAAAATCTTTTTGATTTTCCAGAGGGAAGGTGGTATTTCTCGTGAGATTCTGCATCGCCAAATTTCCTCATCTCGCATTGAGGGGATAATTTTGTGGTGTTTCTCGAGTTGCGAAGGGAAGCTGGGGGTGCTTCTCGAGTTGCGACGGGGACCTCAGGAACTCGCTGGGGTTGCTTCAGGGAAGTCAGGTCCACTTTGGTGTTGGAAGGCGAACTTCCAGGTTCCTCTAGACCCCTTCAATGTGAACAGGGGCTCATCTCGAATTGAGTCGATAAAGCGTGTTCTCCTCTCCAAGGGGACGGCTGTGTGAGGGAACTTTATGAGTAAAATAAAGGGTGTCAAGTACCTTTTTGCCTTTCAAGACGGAATGTGGGATTTCTCTTGAGATGCTGCATGGCAAAATTTCCTCATCTCGCATTGAGGGGATAATTTTGGGGTGTTTCTCGAGTTGCGGCGGGACGCTGGGTTGCTACTCGAGTTGCGACGGTGAACTCCGGAACTCACTGGGGTTGCTTCAGGGAAGTCAGGTCCCCTTTGGTGTTGGAAGGGGAAATTCCGGGTTCCTCTCGAGCCCTTAAATGTGCACAGGGACTCATCTCGAATTGAGTCCATAAATTGTGTTCTCGTCTCCAAAAGGGACGGCTGTGTGAGGGAACTTTCTGAGTCGAATAAAGGGTGTCAAGTACCTTTTTGCCTTTCAAGAGGGAATGTGGTATTTCTCTTAAGATTCTGCATCGCAGAATTTCCTCATCTCCCATTGAACGGATAATTTTGGTGTGTTTCAGGAGTTCCGGAGGGAAGCTGGGGGTGCTTCTCGAGTTGTGTCGGGGACCTCAGGAACTCGCTGGGGTTGCTTCAAGGAAGTCAGGTCTCCTTTGCTGTTGGAAGAGGAACTTCCGGGTTCCTCTCGAGCCCTTAAATGTGAACAAGGGCTCATCTCGAATTGAGTCCATAAAGTGTGTTCTCCTCACCAAAGGGGACGGCTGTGTGAGGGAACTTTCTGAGTCAAATAAAGGGTGTGAAGTACCTTTTTGCCTTTCAAGAGGGAATGTGTTATTTCTCTTGAGATTCTGCATCGCAAGTTTTCCTCATCTCGCATTTAAGGGATAATTTTGTGGTTTCTCCAGTTGCGGTGGGAAGCTAGGGGTGCTTCTCGAGTTGAGACGAGGACTTCAGCAAATCGCTCGGGTTGCTTCAGGAAAGTCAGGTCCACTTTGATGTTGGAAGGGGAACTTCCGGTTTACTCTAGAGTCCTCAAATATGAACAAGGGCTCATCTCGAATGGAGTCCATAAAGTGTGTTCCCCTCTCCAATGTGGATGGCAGTGAGGGAACTTTCTGAGTGGAATAAAGGGTGTCAAGTACCTTTTTTCCTTTGAAGAGGGAATGTGGTATTTCACTTGAGATGTTGCATCGCAAAATTTCCTCATCTCGCATTGAGGGGATAATTTTGGGGTGTTTCTCATTTGCGGTGGGAAGCTGGGGGTGCTTCTCGAGTTGCGACGAAGACCTCAGGAACTCGCTGGGGTAGCTTCATGGAAGTCAGTTCCTCATTGGTATTGGAAGGGGAACTTCCGATTTCCTTTCGAACACTTCAATGTGAACAGGGGTCATCTCGAATTGAATCCATAAATTGTGATCTCCTCTCCAAAGGGGACGGAGGTGTGAGGAAACATTCTGAGTCGAATAAAGGGTGTCAAGTACATTTTTGCCTTTCAAGAGGAAGTGTGGTATTTCTCTTGAGATGCTGCATCGCAAAATTTCCTCATCTCGCATTGAGGGGATAATTTTGGGGTGTTTTTCGAGTTGCGGCGGGAAGCTGGGGGTGCTTCTTGAGTTGCAACGGGGACCAAAGGAACTCGCTGGGGTTGCTTCAGGGAAGTCAGGTCCCCTTTGGTGTTGGAAGGGGAACTTCCGGGTTCCTCTCGAGCCCTTAAATGTGAACAGGGGCTCATCTCGAATTGAGTCCATAAAGTGTATTCTCCTCTCCAAAGGGGACGGCTCTCTGAGGGAAATTTCTGAGTCGAATAAAGGGTTTCAAGTACTTTTTGCCTTTCAAGAGGGAATGTTTTATTTTTCTTGTGATGCTGCATCTCAAAATTTCCTCATCTCGCATGGAAGGGATAATTTTGGGGTGTTTCTCGAGTTGCGGCGGGAAACTGGGGGTGCTTCTCGAGTTGCGACGCGGACCTCAGGAACTCGCTGGGGTTCCTTCAGGGAAGTCAGGTCCCCTTTGGTGTTGGAAGGGGAACTTCCGGTTTCCTCTCGAGCCCTTAAATGTGCAAAGGGGCTCATCTCGAATTGAGTCCATAAAGTCTGTTCTCCTCTCCAAAGGGGATGGGTGTGTGAGGGAACTTTCTGAGTCGAATAAAGGGTGTCAAGTATCTCTTTGCCTTTCAAGAGAGAATATGGTATTTCTCTTGAGATTCTTCATTGCAGAATTACCTCATCTTGCATTGAGGGGATAATTTTGGTGTGTTTCTCGAGTAGCGGTGGGAAGCTGGGGGTGCTTCTCGAGTTGCGACGGGGACCTACGGAACTCCCTGGGGTTGTTTCAGGGAAGTCAGGTCCCCTTTGGTGTTGGAAGGGGAACTTCCGGATTCCTCTCGAGCCCTTAAATGTGCACAGGGGCTCATCTCGAATTGAGTCCATAAAGTGTGTTCTCTCCAAAGGCGACGGCTGTGTGAGGGAACTTTCTGAGTCGAATAAAGGGTGTCAAGTACCTTTTTGCCTTTCAAGAGGGAATGTGGTATTTCTCTTGAGATGCTGCATCGCAAAATTTCCTCATCTCGCATTGAGGGAATAATTTTGGGGTGTTTATCGAGTTGCAGCGGGAAGCTGGTGGTGCTTCTCGAGTTCCAACGGTGACCTCAGGAACTCGCTGGGGTTGCTTCAGGGAAGTCAGGGCCCCTTTGCTGTTGGAAGGGGAACTTCTGGCTTCCTCTTGAGCCCTTAAATGTGGACAGGGGCTCCTCTCGAATTGAGTCCATAAAGTGTGTTCTGCTCTCCAAAGGGGACAGCTGTGTGAGGTACCTTTCTGAGTCGAATAAAGGGTGTCAAGTATCTCTTTGCCTTTCAAGAGGGAATGTGGTATTTCTCTTGAGATGCTGCATTGCCAAATTTCCTCATCTCGCATTGAGACTATAATTTTGGGGTGTTTCTCGAGTTGCCACGGGAAGTTGGGGCTGCTTCTCGAGTAGCGATGGGGACCTCAGGAGCTCGCTGGGGTTGCTTCATGGAAGTCAGGTCCCCTTTGGTGTTGGAACCAGAACTTCCGGTGTCCTCTCGAGCCCTTAAATGTGAACAGGGGCTCATCTCGAATTGAGTCCATAAAGTGTGTTCTCCTCTCCAAAGGGGACGGCTGTATGAGGGAACTTTCTCAGTCGAATAAAGGGTGTCAAGTACCCATTGCCTTTCAAGCGGGAATGTGGTATTTCACTTGAGATTCTGCAGCGCAAAATTTCCTCATCTCGCATTGAGTCTAAAATATTGTGGTGTTTCTATAGTTTTGGGGAGAAGCTGGGGGTACTTCTCGAAGTGCGTCGGAGACCTCAGGAACTCGCTCGGGTTGATTCAGCGAAGTCAGGTCCCCTTTCGTTTTGGAATAGAAACGTCCGGTGTACTCTGGAGCCGATAAAAGGAAATAGGGCCTCCTCTGGAATTGAGTCCTTAAAGTGTGTTCTCCTCTCCAATGGGGACGGCTGTGTGAGGGAACTTTTTGAGTCGCATAAAAGGTGTCAAGTACCCTTTTACTTTTCAGAGAGAATGTGATATTTCTCTTGAGATGCAGCACAAAATTTCCTCACCTCGCATTGCGGGGAAAATTTTGTGGTTTTTCTCTTGTTGCGGCGGGAACCTGGGGTATCTGCTCGAGTTGCGACGGGGACCCCAGGGAGTTGCTCTGGTTGCTTCAGGGCAGTCAGGTCCCCATTGGAGTTTTAAGCGGAACTTCCGGTTTACTCTCGAGCCATTAAATGGGAATAGGGGCTCATCTCGTATTGAGTCCATAAATTGTGTTCTCCTCTCCAAAGGGGACAGCTGTGTGAGGGAACTTTCTGAGTCGCAAAAAGGTTGTCCTGTACCCTTTTGCCTTGCAAGAAGGAATGTGGTGTTCTTTTGAAAGTCTGCAGCGCAAAATTTCATCATCTCGCTTTGGGGGAATAATTTTGTGGTGTTTCTCGATTTGCAGCGGGAATCTCGGGGTACTTCTCGAGGTACGATGGGGACCTCAGCACCTTGCTCAGGTTTCTTCAGGGAAGTCAGGTCCCCTTTCTGTTGGAAGGGAAAATTTAGGTTTACTCTAGAGCCGTTAAATGGAAGTAGGGGCTCATCTCGAATTCAGTTCGTAAAGTTCATTTTCCTCTCCAATGGGGATGGATGATAGTGAAATTTCTGCGTCTCAAAAAAGGGTGTCAAGAAACCTTTGCCTTTCAAGAGGGAAGGTGGTATTTCTCTTGAGATGCTGCATCGCAAAATTTCTTCATCTCGCATGGAGGGGATAATTTTGGGGTGATTCTCGCGTTGCGGCCCGAAGCTGGGGGTGCTTCTCGAGTTACAACGGGGACCTCAGGAACGCACTGTGATTGCTTAAGGGAAGTAAGGTCCCATGTTTGTTGAAAGGGGAACTTCCGGTTTCCTCTCGAGCCCTTCAATGTGCACAGGGGCTCCTATCGAATTGAGTCCGTAAAATGTGATCTCCTCTCCAAAAGGGACGGCTGTGTGACGGAACTTTCTGAGTCGAATACAGGGTGTCAAGTACATTTTTGCCTTTCCAGAGGGATTGCGGTATTTCTCTTGAGATGCTACATCGCCAAATTTCCTCATCTCGCATGGAGGGGATAATTTTGGGGTGTTTCTCGAGTTGCGGCGGAAAGCTGGGGGTGCTTCTCAAGTTGCGACGGGGACCTCAGGAACTCGCTGGGGTTGCTTCAGGGAAGTGAGGTCCCCTTTGGTGTTGGAAGGGGAACTTCCGGTTTCCTCTCTAGCCCTTCAGTGTGCCCAGGGGCTCCTCTCGAATTGAGTCCGTAAAGTGTGTTCTCCTCTCCAAAGGGGACGGCTGTGTGAGGGAACTTTCTGCGTCGAATAAAGGGTGTCAAGTACCTTTTTGCCTTTCCAGAGGGAATGTGGTATTTCTCGTGAGATGCTGCATCGCCAAATTTCCTCATCTCACATGGAGGGGATAATTTTGGGGTGATTCTCGTGTTCGGCAGGAAGCTGGGGGTGCTTCTCGAGTTGCGACGGGGACGTCAGGAACTCGCTGGGGTTTGTTCAGGGTAGTCAGGTCCCCTTTGGTGTTGGAAGGGGAACTTCCGGTTTCCTCTGGAGCCCTTAAATGTGAACAGGGGCTCATCTCGAATTGAGTCCATTAAGTGTGTTCTCCTCTCCAAAGGGGACGGCTGTGTGAGGGAAATTTCTGAGTCGAATAAAGGGTGTCAAGTAATTTTGGCCTTTCAAGAGGGAATGTGGTATTTCTCTTGAGATGCTGCATCGCCAAATTTCCTCTTCTGGCATGGAGGGGATAATTTTGGGTGTGTGTCTCGAGTTGCGGCGGGCAGCTGGGGATCTTCTCGAATTGCGACGGGGACCTCAGGAACTCGCTGGGGATGCTTCAGGGAAGTCAGGTCCCCTTTGATGTTGGAAGGGGAACTTCCGGTTTCCTCTCGAGCCCTTCAATGTGCACAGTGTCTCCTCTCGAATTGAGTCCGTAAAGTGTGTTCTCCTCTCCAAAAGGGACGGCTGTGTGAGGGAACTTTCTGAGTCTAATAAAGGGTGTCAAGTATCTTTTTGCCGTTCAAGAGGGAATGTGGTATTTCTCTTGAGATGCTGCATTGGAACATTTCCTCATCTCGCATGGAGGGGATAATTTTGGGATGTTTCTCGAGTTGCGGAGGGAAGCTGGGGGTGCTTCCCGAGTTGCGACGGGGACCTCAGGAACTCGCTGGGGTTGCTTCAGGGAAGTCAGGTCCCGCTTATTATTGGAAGGGGAACTTCTGCTTTCCTCTCGAGCCCTTCAATGTGCACAGGTCTCATCTCGAATTGAGTCCATAAATTCTGTCCTCCTCTCCAAAGGGGACGGCTGTGTGAGGGAACTTTCTGAGTCGAATAAAGGGTGTGAAGTACCTTTTTGCATTTCAAGAAGGGAATGTGGTATTTCTCTTGAGATTCTGCATCGCAAGTTTTCCACATCTCGCATTTAGGGGATAATTTTATGGTTTCTCCAGTTGCGGCGGGAAGCTGGGGGTGCTTCTCGAGTTGAGACGAGGACTTCAGCAAATCGCTCGGATTGCTCTAGGTAAGTCAGTTCCTCTTTGGTGTTGGAAGGGGAACTTCCGGTTTACTCTAGAGCCCTCAAATATGAACAAGGGCTCATCTCGAATGGAGTCCATAAAGTGTGTTCTCCTCTCCAATGTGGATGGCAGTGAGGGAAATTTCTGAGTCGAATAAATCGTGTCAAGTATCTTTTTGCCTTTCAAGAGGAAATGTGGTGTTTCTCTTGAGATTCTGCATCGCAAAATTTCCTCATCTCGCATTGAGACTATAATTTTGGGGTTTTCCCCGAGTTGCAGCGGGAAGCTGGGGCTGCTTCTCGAGTTGTGATGGGAACTCAGGAGCTCACTGGGATTTACTCAGGGAAGTCAGGTCCCCTTTGGTGTTGGAAGCGGAACTTCCGGTTTCCTCTCGAGCCCTTAAATGTGAACAGGGCCTCGTCTCGAATTGAGTCCATAAAGTGTGTTCTTCTCTCCAAAGGGCACGGCTGTATGAGGGAACTTTCTGAGTCAAATAAACGGTGTCAAGTACCTTTTTGCCTTTCAAGAGGGAATGTGGTATTTCTCTTGAGATTCTGCATCGCAAAATTGCCTCATGTCGCATTGAGTGTATAATTTTGGGATGTTTTTCGAGTTGCGGTGGATAGCTGGGGGTGCTTCTCGAGTAGCCACGGGGACCTCAGGAACTCTCTGGGGTTGCTTCAGGGAAGTCATGTCCCCTTTGGTGTTGCAAGGGGAACTTCCGGTTTCCTCTCGAGCCCTTAAACGTGAACATGGGCTCCTCTGGAATTGAGTTCATAAAGTGTGTTCTCCTATCAAAGGGGACGGCATTGTGAGGGAACATCCTGAGTCGAATAAAGGGTGTCAAGTACCTTTTTGCCTTTCAAGAGGGAATGTGGTATTTCTCTTGAGATTCTGCATCGCAAAATTTCCTCCTCTCACATTGAGGGGATAATTTTGTGGTGTTTCTCGATTTGTGGCGGGAAGCTGGGGGTGCTTCTCAGGTTGAGACGGGGACTTCAGGAACTCGCTCGGGTTGCTTCACGGAAGTCAGGACCCCTTTTTTGTTGGAAGGGGAACCCCCGGTTTACTCTCGAGCCGTTAATGGGAATAGGGGCTCATCTTGAATTGAGTCCATAAAATGTGTTCTCCTCTCCAATGGGGACTGATGTTAGTGAAATTTCTGAGTCGAATAAAGGGAGTAAAGTACCCATTGCCTTTCAAGCGGGAATGCGGTATTTCACTGGAGATTCTACAGCGCAAAATTTCCTCATCTCGCATTGAGTCTATAATATTGTGGTGTTTCTATAGTTGCGGGGAGAAGCTGGGGGCACTTCTCGAAGTGCGTCGGGGACCTCAGGAACTCGCTCGGGTTGATTCAGCGAAGTCAGATCCCCTTTCGTTTTGGAATAGGAACGTCCGGTTTACTTTGGAGCCGTTAAAAGGGAATAAGGCCTCCTCTGGAATTGAGTCCTTAAAGTGTGTTCTCCTCTCCAATGGGGACGGCTGTGTGAGGGAACTTTTTGAGTCGAATAAAGGGTGTCAAGTACCCTTTTGCCTTTCAAGAGAGAATGTGATATTTCTCTTGAGATGCAGCACAAAATTTCCTCAGCTCGCATTGCGGGGAAAATTTTGTGGTTTTTCTCTTGTTGCGGCGGGAAGCTGGGTAAGTGCTCGAGTTGCGACGGGGACCCCAGGAAGTCGCTCTGGTTGCTTCAGGGCAGTCAGGTCCCCATTGGAATTGGAAGGGGAACTTCCGGTTTACTCTCGAGCCATTAAATGGGAATAGGGGCTCATCTCGTATTGAGTCCATAAAGTGTGCTCTCCTCTTCAAAGGGGACGGCTGTGTGAGGGAACTTTCTGAGTCACAAAATGGGTGTCCTGTACCCTTTTGCCTTGCAAGAAGGAATGTGGTATTTCTCTTGAAATTCTGCAGCGCAAAATTTTTTCATCTCGCATTGAGGGAATAATTTTGTGGTGTTTCTCGAGTTGCGGCGGGAATCTGGGGGTACTTCTCGAGGTACGATGCGGACCTCAGTACCTTACTCGGGTGTCTTCAGGGAAGTCAGGTCCCCTTTTGTTGGAAGGGAAAATTTAGGTTTACTCTAGAGCCGTTAAATGGGAATAGGGGCTCCTCTCCAATTGAGTTGTTAAAGTTTATTTTCCTCTCCAATGGGGATGGATGATAGCGAAATATCTGCGTCACAAAAAAGGGTGTCAAGAAACCTTTGCCTTTCAAGAGGGAATGTGGTATTTCTCGTGAGATGCTGCATCGCAAAATTTCCTCATCTCGCATGGAGGGGATAATTTTGCGGTGTTGCTCGAGTTGTGGCGGGAAGCTGGGGGTGCTTCTCGATTTGCGACAGGGACCTCAGGAAATCGCTGGGGTTGCTTCAGAGAAGTCAGGTCCCCTTTGTTGTTGGAAGGCGAACTTCCGGTTTCTTCTCGAGCCCTTCAATGTGATCAGGGGCTCATCTCGAATTGAGTCCATAAAGTGTGTTCTCCTCTCCAAAGGGGACGGCTGTGTGAGGGAACTTTCTGAGTCGAATAAAGGGTGTCAAATAAATTCTTGCCTGTCAAGAGGGAATGTGGTATTTCTCTTGAGATGCTGCATCGCAAATATACTCATCTCGCATTGAGGGGATAATTTTGGGGTGTTTCTCGAGTTGCGGCGGGAAGCTGGGGGTGCTTCAAGAGTTGTGACCGGAACCGCAGTAACTCGCTGGTGTTGCTTCAGGGAAGTCAGGTCCCCTTTGGTGTTGGAAGGGGAACGTCCGGTTTCATCTCGAGCCCTTCAATGTTAACAGGGGCTCATCACGAATTGAGTCCATAAAGTGTGTTCTCCATTCCAAAGGTGACGGCTGTGTGAGGGAACTTTCTGAGTCGAATAAAGGGTGTCAAGTACCTTTTCTGGCTTTCCAGAGGGAATGTGGTATTTCTCTTGAGATGCTGCATCGTAAAATTTCCTCATCTCGCATGGAGGGGATAATTTTGGGGTGTTTCTCGAGTTGCGGCGGGAACCTGGGGGTGCTTCTCGAGTTGCGACGGGGACCTCAGGAACTCGCTGTGGTTGCTTCAGGGAAGTCAGTTACCCTTGGTGTTCGAAGGGGAACTTCCGGTTTCCTCTCGAGCCCTTCAATGTGCAAAGGGGCTCCTCTCGAATTGGGTCCGTAAAGTGTGTTCTCCTCTCCAAAGAGGACGGCTGTGTGAGGGATCTTTCTGAGTCGAATAAAGGGTGTCAAGTACATTTTTGCCTTTCAAGAGGGAATGTGCTATTTCTCGTGAGATGCTGCATCGCCAAATTTCCTCATCTCGAATGGAGGGGATAATTTTGGGGTGTTTCTCGAGTTGCGGCGGGAAGCTGGGGGTGCTTCTTGAGTAGCGACAGGGACCTCAGGAACTCGCTGGTGTTGCTTCAGGGAAGTCAGGTACCCCTTGCTGTTGGAGGGGAACTTCCGGTTTCCTCTCGAGCCCTTCATTGGGCACAGGGCCTCCTCTCGAATTGAGTCCGTAAAGTGTGTTCTCCTCTCCAAAGGGGATGGCTGTGTGAGGGAAATTTCTGAGTCGAATAAAGGATGTCAAGTACCTTATTGCCTTTCCAGGTGGAATGTGGTATTTCTCTTGAGATGCTGTATCGCCAAATTTCCGTTATGCCACGGAGGGGATAATTTTGGGGTGTTTCTCGAGTTGCGGCGGGCAGCTGGGGGGGCTTCTCGAGTTGCGACGGGGCCTTCAGGAACTCGCTGCGGTTGCTTCAGGGAAGTCAGGTTCCCTTTGGTGTTGGAAGGGAAACTTCCGGTTTCCTCTCGAGACCTTCAATGTGCACAGGGGCTCCTCTCGAATTGAGTCCGTAAAGTGTGTTCTCCTCTCCAATGGGGACGGCTGTGTGAGGGAACTTTCTGAGTCGAATAAAGGGTGTCAAGTACCTTTTTGCCATTCCAGAGGGAATGTGGTATTTCTCGTGAGATGCTGCATCGCCTAATTTCCTCGTCTCGCATGGAGGTGATAATTTTGGGGTGTTTCTCGAGTTGTGGCGGGATGCTGGGGGTGCTTCTCGAGTTGCGACGGGGAAATCAGGAACTCGCTGGGGTTGCTTCAGTGAAGTCAGGTCCCCTTTGGTGTTGGAAGGAGAACTTCCTTTTTCCTCTCGAGCCCTTCAATGTGCACAGGGGCTCCTCTCGAACTGAGTCCGTAAACTGTGTTCTCCTTTCCAAAGGGGACGGCTGTGTGAGGGAACTTTCTGAGTCGAATAAAGGGTGTCAAGTACCTTTTTGCCTTTCCAGAGGGAATGTGGTATTTCTCGTGAGATGCTGCATCGCCAAATTTCCTCATCACGCATGGAGGGGATAATTTTGGGGTGTTTCTCGAGTTGCGGCGGGAAGCTGGGGGTGCTTCTCGAGTTGCGACGGGAACCTCAGGAACTCGCTGGGGTTGCTTCAGGGAAGTCAGGACCCCTTTGGTGTTGGAAGGAGAACTTCCGGTTTCCTCTCGAGCCCTTCAATGTGCACAGGGGCTCCTCTCGAATTGAGTCCGTAAAGTGTGTTCTCCTCTCCAAAGAGACGGCTGTGTGAGGGAACTTTCTGAGTCGAATAAAGGGTGTCAAGTACCTTTTTGCCTTTCCAGAGGGAATGTGGTATTTCTCTTGAGATGCTGCATCGCAAACTTTCCTCATCTCGCATGGAGGGGATAATTTTGGGGTGTTTCTCGAGTTGCGGCGGGAAGCTGGGGGTGCTTCTCGAGTTGCGACGGGGATCTCAGGAACTCGCTGGGGTTGCTTCAGGGAAGTCAAGTCCCCTTTGGTGTTGGAAGGGGAACTTCCGGTTTCCTCTCCAGCCCTTCAATGTGCACAGTGTCTCCTCTAGAATTGAGTCCGTAAAGTGTGTTCTCCTCTCGAAAGGGGACGGCTGTGTGAGGGAACTTTCTTAGTCGAATAAAGGGTGTCAAGTATTTTGCCTTTCAAGAGGGAATGTCGTATTTATCTTTAGATGATGCATCACCAATTTTCCTCATCTCGCATGGAGGGGATAATTTTGGGGTGTTTCTCGAGTTGCGGCGGGAAGATCGGGGTGCTTCTCGAGTTGCGAAGGGGACCTCAGGAACTCGCTGGGGTTGCTTCGGGGAAGTCAGGTCCCCTTTGGTGTTGGAAGGGGAACTTATGGTTTCCTCTCGTCCCCTTCAATGTGCACAGGGGCTCCTCTCGAATTGAGTCCTTAAAGTGTGTTCTCCTCTCCAAAGGGGACGGCTGTGTGAGGGAACTTTCTGAGTCGAATAAAGGATGTCAAGTAACTTTTTGCCTTTCAAGAGGGAATGTGGTATTTCTCTTGAGATGCTGCATCGCCAAATTTCCTTATCTCGCATGGAGGGGATAATTTTGGGGTGTTTCTCGAGTTGCGGCGGGAAGCTGGGAGTGCTTCTCGAGTTGCGACGGTAAACTCAGGAACTCGCTGGGGTTGCTTTACTGAAGTCAGGTCCCCTTAGGTGTTGGAAGGGGAACCTCCGGTTTCCTCTCGAGCCCTTCAATGTGCACAGGGGTTCCTCTCCAATTGAGTCCGTAAAGTGTGTTCTCCTCTCCAAAGGGGACGGCTGTGTGAGGGAACTTTCTGAGTCGAATAAAGGGTGTCAAGTACCTTTTTGCCTTTCAAGAGGGAATGTGGTATTTCTCTTGAGATGCTGCATCGCCAAATTTCCTCATCTCGCAATGAGGGGATAATTTTGTTGTGTTGGTCATGTTGCCGGTGGAAGCAGTGATTACTTCTCGAGTTGCCCCGGGGACCTCAGGCACTCACTCACTTGCTTCAGTGAAGTCAAGTCCCCTTTGGTTTTGGAAGGGGAACTTCTGGATTACTCTCGAGCCGTTAAATGGGAATATTATCTCTTCTCTATTTCAGTCCATAAAGTGTGTTCTCCTCTCCACTGAGGACGGATGTTAGGGACCATTCTGAGTCGCCTAAACAGTGTCAAATATCCTTTTACCTTTCAAGCGGGAATGTGGGATTTCTCTTGAGATTCTGCAGCGCAAAATTTCCTCATCTCACATTGTGGCGCTAATTATGTGGTGTTTCTCCAGTTGCGTTGGAGACCTCAGAAACTTACTCGAGTTACTTCAGACAATCGGGTCCCATTTATGCTGGAAGGGGAACTTCCGGATTACTCTCGAGCCCTTTAATAGGAATAGGGCCTCTTTTGTAGTTTAGTCCATAAAGTGTGTTATTCTCTCCAATGAGGACGGATGTTTTTGAACTTTCTGAGTGGCATAAAGTGTGTCAAGTTCCCTTTTGCCTTTCAAGCGGGAATGTGGGATATCTCTTGAGATTCCCCAGCGCAAAATAACCTCATCTCACATTGAGGGGATAATTTTGTGGTGTTTGTCCTGTAGTGGTGGGAAGCAGGGGGCACTTCTCTAGCTATGGCGGGGACCTCAGGAACTCGCTCGGGTTGCTTCAGGGAAGTCAAGTCGCCTTTTGTTTTGGAAGGGGAACTTCCGGATTACTGCCGAGACGTTAAAAGTTAATATTGCCTCCTCTCCATTTGAGTCCATAAATTATGTTCTCCTCTCCACTGAGGATGGATGTTAGGGAACATTCTGAGTCGCCTAAAGGGAGTCAAGTACTCTTTTGACTTTCAAGCGAGAATGTGGGATTTCTCTTGAGATTCTGCAGCGCAAAATTTCCTCATCTCGCATTGAGGGGATAATTTTCGGGTGTTTCTCGAGTTGCGACGGGAAGCTCGGGGTGCTTCTCGAGTTGCGACAGGGACCTCAGGAACTCGCTGGGTTTGCTTCAGGGAAGTCAGGTCCCCTTTGGTGTTGGAAGGGGAAGTTCCGGTTTCCCCTCGTGCCCTCAAATGTGAACAGGGACTTATCTCGAATTGAGTTCATAAAGTGTGATCTCCTCTCCAAAGGGGACGGCTGTGTGAGGGAACTTTCTGAGTCGAATTATGGGTGTCAAGTACTTTTTGCCTTTCAAGACGGAATGTGGTATTTCTCTTGAGAAGCTGCATCACAAAATTTCCTCATCTCGCATTGAGGGGATAATTTTGAGATGTTTCTCGAGTTGCGGCGGGAAGCTTGGGGTGCTTCTCGCGTTGTGACGGGGACCTCAGGAACTCGCTGGGGTTGCTTCAGGGAAGTCAGGTCCCCTTAGGTGTTGGAAGGGGAACTTCCGGTTTCCTCGTGAGCCCTTAAATGTGAACAGGGGCTCATCTCGAATTGAGTCCATAAAGTGTGTTCTCCTCTCCAAAGTGGACGGCTGTGTGAGGGACCTTTCTGAGTCGAATAAAGGTTCTCAAGGACCTTTTTACCTTTCCAGAGGGAATGTGGTATTTCTCGTGAGATGCTGCATTGCCAAATTTCCTCATCTCGCATGGAGGGGATAATTTTGGGGTGTTTCTCGAGTTGCGGCGGGAAGCTGGGGGTGCTTCTCGAGTTGCGACGGGGACCTCAGGAACTCGCTGGGGTTGCTTCAGGTAAGTCAGGTCCCCTTTCGTGTTGGAAGGGGAACTTACGGTTTCCTCTCGACCCCTTCAATGTGCACAGGGGCTCCTCTCGAATTGTGTCCGTAAATTGTGTTCTCCTCTCCAAAGGGGACGGCTGTGTGAGGGAACTTTCTAAGTCGAATAAAGGATGTCAAGTAACTTTTTGCCTTTCAAGAGGGAATGTGGTATTTCTCTTGAGATGCTGCATCGCCAAATTTCCTTATCTCGCATGGAGGGGATAATTTTGGGGTGTTTCTCGAGTTGCGGCGGGAAGCTGGGAGTGCTTCTCGAGTTGCGACGGTGAACTCAGGAACTCGCTGGGGTTGCTTCACTGAAGTCAGGTCCCCTTAAGTGTTGGAAGGGGAACTTCCGGTTTCCTCTAGAGCCCTTCAATGTGCACAGGGGTTCCTCTCCAATTGAGTCCGTAAAGTGTGTTCTCCTCTCCAAAGGGGACGGCTGTGTGAGGGAACTTTCTGAGTCGAATAAAGGGTGTCAAGTACCTTTTTGCCTTTCAAGAGGGAAAGTGGTATTTCTCTTGAGATGCTGCATCGCCAAATTTCCTCATCTCGCATTGAGGGGATAATTTTGTTGTGTTGGTCATGTTGCCGGTGGAAGCAGTGATTACTTCTCGAGTTGCCCCGGGGACCTCAGGCACTCACTCACTTGCTTCAGTGAAGTCAAGTCCCCTTTGGTTTTGGAAGGGGAACTTCTGGATTACTCTCGAGCCGTTAAATGGGAATATTATCTCTTCTCTATTTCAGTTCATAAAGTGTGTTCTCCTCTCCACTGAGGACGGATGTTAGGGACCATTCTGAGTCGCCTAAACGGTGCCAAATACCCTTTTACCTTTCAAGCGGGAATGTGGGATTTCTCTTGAGATTCTGCAGCGCAAAATTTCCTCATCTCACATTGTGGAGCTAATTATGTGGTGTTTCTCCAGTTGCGTTGGAGACCTCAGAAACTTACTCGAGTTACTTCAGACAATCGGGTCCCATTTGTGCTGGAAGGGGAACTTCCGGATTACTCTCGAGCCCTTTAATAGGAATAGGGCCTCTTTTGTAGTTTAGTCCATGAAGTGTGTTATTCTCTCCAATGAGGACGGATATTTTTGAACTTTCTGAGTGGCATAAAGTGTGTCAAATACCCTTTTGCCTTTCAAGCGGGAATGTGTGATATCTCTTGAGATTCCCCAGCGCAAAATAACCTCATCTCACATTGAGGGGATAATTTTGTGGTGTTTGTCCAGTAGTGGTGGGAAGCAGGGGGCACTTCTCTAGCTATGGCGGGGACCTCAGGAACTCGCTCGGGTTGCTTCAGGGAAGTCAAGTCGCCTTTTGTTTTGGAAGGGGAACTTCCGGATTACTGCCGAGACGTTAAAAGTTAATATTGCCTCCTCTCCATTTGAGTCCATAAATTATGTTCTCCTCTCCACTGAGGATGGATGTTAGGGAACATTCTGAGTCGCCTAAAGGGAGTCAAGTACTCTTGACTTTCAAGCGGGAATGTGGGATTTCTCTTGAGATTCTGCAGCGCAAAATTTCCTCATCTCGCATTGAGGGGATAATTTTCGGGTGTTTCTCGAGTTGCGACGGGAAGCTCGGGGTGCTTCTCGAGTTGCGACAGGGACCTCAGGAACTCGCTGGGTTTGCTTCAGGGAAGTCAGGTCCCCTTTGGTGTTGGAAGGGGAAGTTCCGGTTTCCCCTCGAGCCCTCAAATGTGAACAGGGACTTATCTCGAATTGAGTTCATAAAGTGTGATCTCCTCTCCAAAGGGGACGGCTGTGTGAGGGAACTTTCTGAGTCGAATTATGGGTGTCAAGTACTTTTTGCCTTTCAAGACGGAATGTGGTATTTCTCTTGAGATGCTGCATCACAAAATTTCCTCATCTCGCATTGAGGGGATAATTTTGAGATGTTTCTCGAGTTGCGGCGGGAAGCTTGGGGTGCTTCTCGCGTTGTGACGGGGACCTCAGGAACTCGCTGGGGTTGCTTCAGGGAAGTCAGGTCCCCTTAGGTGTTGGAAGGGGAACTTCCGGTTTCCTCGTGAGCCCTTAAATGTGAACAGGGGCTCATCTCGAATTGAGTCCATAAAGTGTGTTCTCCTCTCCAAAGTGGACGGCTGTGTGAGGGACCTTTCTGAGTCGAATAAAGGGTCTCAATTACCTTTTTACCTTTCCAGAGGGAATGTGGTATTTCTCTTGAGATTCTGCATCGCAAAATTTCCTCCTCTCGCATTGAGGGGATAATTTTGGGGTATTTCTCGAGTTGTGGCGGGAAGCTGGGGGTGCTTCTCGAGTTGCGACGGGGACCTCAGGAACTCGCTTGGGTTGCTTCAGGGAAGTCAGGTCCCCTTAGGTGTTGGAAGGGGAACTTCCGGTTTCCTCTCGAGCCCTTAAATGTGAACAGGGACTCATCTCGAATTGAGTCCATAAAATGTGGTCTCCTCTCCAAAGGGCACGGCTGTGTGAGTGAACATTCTCAGTCGAATAAAGGGTGTCAAGTACCTTTTTGCCTTTCAAGAGGGAATGTGGGATTTCTCTTGAGATTCTGCAGGGCAAAATTTCTTCTTCTCGCATTGATGGGATAATTTTGTGGTGTTTCTCGATTTGCGGCGGGAAGCTGGGGGTACTTCTCGAGGTGCTTCGGGGACCTCAGGAACTCGCTTGGTTTGCTTCAGGGAAGTCAAGTCCTTTTTAGTGTTGGAAGGGGAACTTCCGGATTACTCTCGAGCTGTTAAATGGGAAAAATGCCTCTTCTCGATTTGAGTCCATAAAGTGTGTTTTCCTCTCCACTGAGGAAGGATGTTAGGGAACATTCTGAGTCGCATAAACGGAGTCAGTACCCTTTTGCCTTTCAAGCCGGAATGTAGGATTTCTCTTGAGATTCTACAGCGCAAAATTTCCTCATCTCGCAGTGAGGGGAATATTTTGTGGTGTTTCTCGAATTGCGGCGGGACGCTGCGGGTACTTCTAGAGGTTAGATGGCGACCTCAGGAACTCACTCGTGTTTCCTCAGGGAAGTCGGGTCCCCTTTTGTGCTGGAAGGGGAACTTCCGGATTAGTCTCGAGCCCTTTAATGGGAATAGGGCTTCTTCTGGAGTTGAGTCCATAAAGTGTGTATACCTCTCCAATGGGGACGGATATTAGGGAACATTCTGAGTGTCATAAAGTGTGTCAAGTTCCCGTTTGCTTTCAAGCGGGAAGGCGGGATTTCTCTTGAGATTCTGCAGCAGAAAATTACCTCATCTCGCACTTGTGTCGTTTCTCGAGTTGGGGCGGGAAGCAGGGGGTACTTCTGGAGTTGAGACGGGACCCTCAGGAACTCGCTCAGGTTGCTTCAGGGAAGTCAAGTCCTTTTTTGTGTTGGAAGCGGAACTTCTTGATTACTCTCGAGCCTTTAAATGGGAATATAGCCTCTTTTCGATTTGAGTCCATGAAGTGTGTTTTCCTCTCCACTGAGGACGGATGTTAGGGAACATTCTGAGTCGCCTAAAGGGAGTCAGGTACCCTTTTGCCTTTCAAGCGGGAATGTGGGATTTCTCTTGAGATTCTGCAGCGCAAATTTTCCTCATCTCGCATTGAGGGGATAATTTTGTGGTGTTTCTCAAATTGAGGCGGGAAGATGGGGGTACTTCTGGAGTTGCGACGGGGACCTCAGGAACTCACTCCAGTTACTTCAGGGAAGTCAGGACCCCTTTTGTTCTTGAAGGGGAGCTTCCGGATTACTCTGGAGCCCTTTAAATGGAATAGGGCCTCTTCTGGAGTTGAGTCCAAAAAGTGTGTTCTCCTCTCCAATGGGGAAGGATGTTAGGGAACTTTCTGAGTGACATAAAGGGAGTCAAGTAAGCTTTTGCCTTTCAATTGGGAATGTGGGATTTCTCTTCAGATTCTGCAGCGCAAAGTTTCCTCCTCTCGCATTGAGGGGATAATTTTGTGGTGTTTCCCGAATTTCGGCGGGAAGCTGGGGGTACTTCTCGAGTTTCAACGGGGACCTCAGGAACTCACTGGAGTTACTTCAGGGAAGTCAGTTCTCCCATTGTGCTGGACGGGGAACTTCCGGATTACTCTGGAGCCCTTTAATGGGAATAGGGGCTCTTCTGGAGTTGAGTCCATAAATTGAGTACGCCTCTGCAATGGGGACGGATTTTAGGGAACTTTCTGAGGGGCATAAAGTATGCCAAGTTCCCTTTTGCCTTTCAAGCGGGAATGTGGGATTTCCCTTGAGATTCTGCAGCGCAAAATTACCTCATGTCGCATTGAGCGGATAATATTTTGTTGTTTCTCCAGTTGTGGTGGGAAGTAGGGGATACTTCTGGAGTTGAAACGGGAACCTCAGGAACTCTCTCGGTTTGCTCCAGGGAAGTCAAGTTCCCTTTTGTGTTGGAAGGGGAACTTCTTGATTACTCTTGAGCCTTTAAATGGGAATATTGCCTCTTTTCGATTTGAGTCCATGAGGTGTGTTTTCCTCTCCACTGAGGAAGGATGTTAGGGAACATTCTGAGTCGCATAAACGGAGTCAGTACCCTTTTGCCTTTCAAGCCGGAATGTAGGATTTCTCTTGAGATTCTGCAGCGCAAAATTTCCTCATCTCGCAGTGAGGGGAATATTTTGTGGTGTTTCTCGAATTGTGGCGGGACGCTTGGGGTACTTCTTGAGTTTAGATGGCGACCTCAGGAACTCACTCGAGTTTCTTCAGGGAAGTCAGGTCCCCTTTTGTGCTGGAAGGGGAACTTCCGGATTAGTCTCTAGCCCTTTAATGGGAATAGGGCCTCTTCTGGAGTTGAGTCCATAAAGTGTGTATGTCTCTCCAATGGGGGCGGATATTAGGGAACATTCTGAGTGGCATAAAGTGTGTCAAGTTCCCTTTTGCTTTCAAGCGGGAAGGCGGGATTTTTCTTGAGATTCTACAGCAGAAAATTACCTCATCTCGCACTGAGGGGATAATATTGTGTCGTTTCTCGAGTTCGTGCCGGAAGCTGGGGATAATTCTGGAGTTGACAGGGGACCCTCTGGAACTCGCTCAGGTTGCTTCAGGGAAGTCAAGTACTTTTTTGTGTTGGAAGGGGAACTTCTTGATTACTCTCGAGCCTTTAAATGGGAATATTGCCTCTTTTCGATTTGAGTCCATGAAGTGTGTTTTCCTCTCCAATGAGGAAGGATGTTAGGGAACATTCTGAGTCGCCTAAAGGGAGTCAGGTACCCTTATGCCTTTCAAGCTGGAATGTGGGATTTCTTTTGAGATTCTGCAGCGCAAGATTTCCTCATCTCACATTGAGGGGATAATTTTGTGGTGTTTCTCGAGTTGTGGCATGAAGCATGGAGTACTTCTCTAGTTAGTTCCAGCGGGGACCTCAGGAATTCGCTCGGGTTGCTTCAGGGAAGTCAAGTCCCCTTTTGTGTTGGAAGGGGTACTTCTGGATGACTCTCGAGCTGTTAAATGTGAATAATGCCTCTTCTCGATTTGAGTCCATAAAGTGTGTTTTCCTCTCCACTGAGGAAGGTTGTTAGGGAACATTCTGAGTCACCTAAAGGGAGTCAAGTACCCTTTTGCCCTTCAAGCGGGAATGTGGGATTTCTCTTGAGATTCTGCAGCGCAAAATTTCCTCATCTCGCATTGAGGGAATAATTTTGTTGTGTTTCTCGAGTTGCGAAGGGGACCTCAGAAACTTACCCGAGTTACTTCAGGAAATCAGGCCCTTTTTTCCTGGAAGGAGAACTTCCAGATTACTCTTGAGCCCTTTAATGGGAATATGGCCTCTTCTGGAGTTGAGTCCATAAAGTGTGTTTTCCTCTCCACTGAGGACAAATGTTAGGGACCATTCTGAGTCGCCTAAAGGGAGTCAAGTAACATTTTGCCTTTCAAGCGAAAATGTGGGATTTCACTTGAGATTCTGCAGCGCAAAATTTCCTCATCTCACATTGTGGGGATAATTTTGTGGTGTTTCTCGAGTTGCGAATACCTCAGAAACTTACCCGAGTTACTTCAGGGAATCAGGTGCCATTTGTGCTGGAAGGGGATCTTCCGGAATACTTTTGAGCCCTGTAATGGGAATAGGGCCTCTTCTCCAGTTGAGTCCCTAAAGTGTGATTTCCTCTCCAGTGCAGACGGAGCTTAGGGAACTTTCTGAGTGGCATAAAGTGTGTCAAGTAAGCTTTTGCCTTTCAATGGTAATGTGGATTTTCTTTTGAGATTCTGCAGCGCAAAATTTCCTCATCTTGCATTGAGGTGATAATTTTGTGGTGTTTCTCCAGTTGTGGTGGGAAGCAGGGGGCACTTCTCTAGCTATGGCGGGCACCTCAGGAACTCGCTCGGGTTGCTTCAGGGAAGTCAAGTACTTTTTTGTGTTGGAAGGGGAACTTCCGGATTACTGTCAAGACGTTAAAAGTTAATATTGCCTCCTCTCCATTTAAGTCCATAAATTATGTTCTCCTCTACTGAGGATGGATGTTAGGGAACATTCTGAGTTGCCTAAAGGGAGTCAAGTACCCTTCTGCCTTTCAAGCGGGAATGCGGGATTTCTATTGAGATTCTGCAGCGTAAAATTTCCTCATCTCACATTGTGGGGATAATTTTGTGGTGTTTCTCGAGTTGCGAATACCTCAGAAACTTACCCGAGTTACTTCAGGGAATCAGGTGCCATTTGTGCTGGAAGGGGATCTTCCGGAATACTTTTGAGCCCTGTAATGGGAATAGGGCCTCTTCTCCAGTTGAGTCCCTAAAGTGTGATTTCCTCTCCAGTGGAGACGGAGCTTAGGGGACTTTCTGAGTGGCATAAAGTGTGTCAAGTAAGCTTTTGCCTTTCAATGGTAATGTGGATTTTCTTTTGAGATTCTGCAGTGCAAAATTACCTCATGCTGGGATAATACTGTGTTGTTTCTCGAGTTGTGGTTTGAAGTAGGGGATACTTCTGTAGTTAAAACGGGAACCTCAGGAACTCTCTCAGGTTGCTCCAGGGAAGTCAAGTCCCCTTTTGTGTTGGAAGGGGAACTTCTTGATTTCTCTTGAGCTTTTAAATGGGAATATTGCCTCTTCTCGATTTGACTGCATGAAGAGTATTCTCCTCTCCACTGAGGATGGATGTTAGGGAACATTCTGATTCTCATAAAGGGAGTCAAGAACCCTTTTGCCTTTCAAGAGGGAATGTGTTATTTCTCTTGAGATTCTGCAGAGCAATATTTCCTCATCTCGCATTGAGGTGATAATTTTGTGGTGTATGTCCAGTTGCGGCGGAAAGCTTGGGGTACATCTCGAGTTGCGATGGGGACATCAGGACATCGCTCGGGTTTCTTCAGGTAAGGCAGGTCCCGTTTTGTGTTTGAAGGGGAACTTCCGGTTCACTATCAAGCCGTTAAGTGGGAATCAGTCCTCATCTCGAATTGAGTCCATAAAGTGTGTTCTCCTCTCCAAAGGGGACTGCGGTTGAGGGAACTTTCTGAGTCGAATAAAGGGTGTCAAGTACCTTTTTGCCTTTCAAGAGGGAATGTGGTATTTCTCGTGAGATTCTGCATGGCAAAATTTCCTCATCTCGCATAGAGGGGATAATTTGGGGGTGTTTCTCGAGTTGGGGCGGGAAGCTGGGGTACTTCTCGAGTTACGACGGGGACCTCAGGAACTCGCTGGGGTTTCTTCAGGGAAATTAGGTCCCCTTTGTTGTTGGAAGGGGAACTTCCAGTTTCCTTTGGAGCCCTTAAATGTGAACAGGGGCTCATCTCGAAATGAGTCCATAAACTGACTTCTCCTCTCCAAAGGGACGGCTGTGTGAGGGAACTTTCTGAGTCGAATAAAGGGTGTAAAAAACCTTTTTGCCTTTCCAGAGGGAATTTGGTATTTCTCTTGAGATTCTGCATCGCCAAATGTCCTCATCTCACATTGAGGGGATAATTTTGGGGTGTTTCTCGAGTTGCGGCGGGAAGCTGGGGGTGCTTCTCCAGTTGAGACGAGGACTTCAGCAAATCGCTGGGGTTGCTTCAGGTAAGTCAGGTCCTCTTTGATGTTGGAAGGCGAACTTCTGGTTTACTCTAGAGGCCTCAAATATGAACAAGGGCTCATCTCGAATGGAGTCCATAAAGTGTGTTCTCCTCTCCAAGGGGGAGGGCTGTGTGAGGGAACTTTCTGAGTCGAATAAAGGGTGTCAAGTTCCTTTTTGCCTTTCCAGAGGGAATGTGGTATTTCTCTTGATATGCTGCATCGCAAAATTTCCTCATGTCACATGGAGGGGATAATTTTGGGGTGTTAATCGAGTTGCGGCGGGAAGCTGGTGCTGCTTCTCGAGTTGGGACGGGGACCTCAGGAACTCGCTGGGGTTGCTTCAGGGAAGTTAGGCCCCTTTGGTGTTGGAATGGGAACTTCCGGATTCCTCTCGAGCCTTTAAATGTGCACAGGGTCTCATCTCGAATTGAGTCCATAAAGTGTGTTCTCCTCTCCAAAGGGGACGGCTGTGTGAGGGAACTTTTTGAGTCGAATAAAGGGTGTCAAGTTCCTTTTTGCCTTTCAAGAGGGAATGTGGTATTTCTCTTGAGATGCTCCATCGCAAAATTTCCTCATCTCCCATGGAGGGGATAATTTTGTGGTGTCTTTCGAGTTGGGGCGGGAAGCTGGGGGTGCTTCTCGAGTTGCGACGGGGACCTCAGGAACTCGCTGGGGTTGCTTCAGGGAAGTCAGGTCCAATTTGCTGTTGGAAGGGGAAATTCCGGGTTCCTCTCGAGCCCTTAAAAGTGCACAGGGTTTCATCTCGAATTGAGTCCATAAAGTGTGTTCTCCTCTCCGAAGGGGACGGCTGTGTGAGAGAACTTTCTGAGTCGAATAAAGGGTGTCAAGTACCATTTTGCCTTTCAAGAAAGAATGTGGTATTTCTCTTGAGATGCTGCATAGCAAAATTTCCTCATCTCGCATGGAGGGGATTATTTTGGGGTGTTAATCGAGTTGCGGCGTGAAGCTCGGGCTGCTTCTCGTGTTGCGATGGTGACCTCAGGAACTCGCTGGGGTTGCTTCATGGAAGTCAGGTCCCCTTTGTGGTTGGAATGGGAACTTCCGGTTTCCTCTCGAGCCCTTAAATGTGCACAGGGTCTCCTCTCGAATTGAGTCCACAAAATATGTGTTCCTCTCCAAATGGGACGGCTGTGTGAGGGAACTTTCTGAGTCGAATAAAGGGTGTCAAGTACCTTTTTGCCTTTCAAGAGGGAATGTGGTATTTCTCTTGAGAGGCTGCATCGCCAAAATTCCTCATCTCGCATGGAGGGGATAATTTTGGGGTGTTTCACGAGTTGCGGCTTGAAGCTGGGGGTGCTTCTCGAGTTGCGACGGGGACCTCAGGAACTCGCTGGGGTTGCTTCAGGGAAGTCAGGTCCGCTATGGTGTTGGAAGGGGAACTTCCGGTTTGCTCTCGAGCCCTTAAATGTGCACAGTGGCTCATCTCGAATTGAGTCCATGACGTGTGTTCTCCTCTCCAAAGGAGACGGCTGCATGAGGGAGCTTTCTGAGTCGAATAAAGGGTGTCAAGTACCTTTTTGCCTTTCATGAGGGAATGTGGTATTTCTCTTGAGATGCTGCATCGCAAAAATTCCTCATCTCGCATGGAGGGGATAATTTTGAGGTGTTTCTCGAGATGCAGCGGGAAGCTGTGGGTGCTTCTCGAGTTGCAACGGGGACCTCAGGAACTCACTGGGGTTGTTTAAGGGAAGTCAGGTCACCTTTGGTGTTGGAACGGGAACTTCCCGTTTCCTCTCGAGCGCTTACATGTGCACAGGGGCTCATCTCGAATTGTGTCCATGACGTGTATTCCCCTCTCTAAAGGGGACGGCTGTGTGAGGGAAATTTCTGAGTCGAATAAATCGTGTTAAGTACCTTTTTGCCTTTCAAGAGGGAATGTGGTATTTCTCTTGAGATGCTTCATCGCGCAATTTCCTAATCTCGCATGGAGGGGATAATTTTGGGTTCCTTAACGAGTTGGGACGGAGACCTCATGAACTCGCTGGGGTTGCTTCAGGGAAGTCAAGTCCCCTTTTGTGCTGGAAGGGGAACTTCCGGATTACTCTCGAGCCCTTAAAAGGGAATATTGCCTCTTCTCCATTTGAGTAGATAAAATAGGTTCTCCTCTCCACTGAGGATGGATGTTATGAAATATTCTGAGTCGTATTAAGGGAGTCAAGTACCCTTTTGCCTTTCAAATGGGAATGTGGGATTTCCCTTGAGATTCTGTAGCGCAAAATTTCCTCATCTCGAATTTACGGGATAATTTTGTGGTGTTTTTCGAATTGCAGCGGGAAGCTGCGGTTACTTCTGGAGTTGCGACTGGGACCTCAGGAACTCACTCGAGTTACTTCAGGGAAGTCCGGTCCCCTTTTCTGCTGGAAGGGGAACTTCCGGATTACTTTGGAGCCCTTTAATTGGAATAGGGCCTCTTCTCGAGTTGAGTCCATAATATCTGTTGTTCTCTCCAATGGGAACGGATGTTATGGAACTTTCTGAGTGGTAGTAAGTGTGTCAAGTACCATTTTGCCTTTCAAGCGGGAATGTGGGATTTCTCTTGAAATTCTGCAGTGCAAAATTACCTCATCTCGCATGGAGGGGATAATTTAGTGGTAATTCTCGAGTTGCAAAGGGAAGCAGGGGGTAATTCTCGAGTGACAACGGGGACCTCAGGAACTCGCTGGGGTTGCTTCAGCGAAGTCAAGTCCACTTTTGTGTTGGAAGGGGAACTTCAAGATTACTCTCGAGCCATTAAATGGGAATATTGCCTCTTCTCGATTTGAGTCCGGAGAGTGTGTTCTCCTCTGCACTGGGGACAGATGTTAGGGACCATTCTGAGTCGCCTAAAGGGAATCAAGTACACTGTTGCCTTTCAAGCGGTAATGTGGGATTTCTCTTGAGATTTTGCAGTGCAAAATTTCCTAATCTCCCAAGGAGGGGATAATTTTTTGGTGTTTCACGAATTGGGTTGGGAAGCTGGGGGTACTTCTGCAGTTCCGACGAGTACCTCGGAAGACACTCGAGTTACTTCAGGGAAGTCAGGTCCCATTTTGTGCTGGAAGGGGAACTTCCGTATTACTCTCGAACCCTTTAACATGAATAGGGCCTCTTCTCGAATAGAGTCCATAAAGTGTGTTCTCCTCCCAATGGGGACAGCTGAATGAGGGAAATTTCTGAGTTGCATAAAGGGTGTTTAGTACCCTTTTGCCTTTTATGAGGAAATGTGGTGTTTCTCTTGAGAACCTGCATCGCAAAATTTCCTCATCTCGCATTGAGGGGATAATTTTGTGGTGTTCCTCGAGTTGCGGCGGGAAGCTGGGGGTGTTTCTCGAGTTGCGACGGGGACCTCAGGAACTCGCTGGGGTTGCTTCAGGGAAGTCAGGTCCCCTTTGGTGTTGGAAGGGGAACTTCCGCTTTATTCTCGAGCCCTTAAATGTGAACAGGGGCTCCTCTCGAATTGAGTCCATAAAGAATGTTCTCCTCTCCAATGGGTAGGGCTGTGTGAGGGAACTTTCTGTGTCGAATAAAGGGCGTCAAGTACTTTTTGCCTTTCAAGAGGGAATGTGGTATTTCTCTTGAGATTCTGCATCGCAAAATTTCCTCCTCTCGCGTTGAGGGGATAATTTTGTGGTGTTTCTCGAGTTGCGGCAGGAAGCTAGGGGTACTTTATGAATTGCGACAGGGACCTCAAGAACTCGCTGGGGTTGCTTCAAGGAAGTCAGGTCATCTTTGGTGTTGTAAGGGGAAATTCCGCTGTGCTCTCTAGCCCTTAAATGTGAACAGGGGCTCATGTCTAATTGAGTCCATAAGAAGTTTTCTCCTCTCCAAGTGGACGGCTGTGTGAGGGAACTTTCTGAGTCGAATAAAGGGTGTCAAGTACATTTATGCCTTTCAAGAGGGAATGTGGTATTACTCTTGAGCTTCTGCATCGAAAAATTTCCTCCTCTCGCATTGAGGGGAAAATTCTGGTGTGTTTCTCGAGTTGCGGCGGGAAGCTGGGGGTACTTCTCCAGTTGCGACGGGGACCTCAGGAACTCGCTGGGGTTGCTTCAGGGAAGTCAGGTCCCCTTTGGTGTTAGAAGGGGAATTTACGCTTTGCTCGCGAGCCCTTAAATGTGCACAGGGTCTCATCTCGAATTGAGTCCATAAAGTGTGTTCTCCTCTCCAAAGGGGACGGCTATGTGAGGGAACTTTCTGAGTCGAATGAAGGGTGTCAAGTACGTTTTTGCCTTTCAAGAGGGAATGAGGTATTTCTCTTGAGATGCTGCATGGCAAAATTTCCTCCTCTCGCATTGAGGGGATAATTCTGTGGTGTTTCTCGAGTTGTGACGGGAAGCTGGGGGTACTTCTCGAGTTGCGACAGGGACCTCAGGAACTCGCTGGGGTTGCTTCAGGGAAGTGAGGTCCCCTTTGTTGTTGGAAGGGGAACTTCCGGTTTCCTCTCGAGCCCTTAAATGTGCACAGGGGCTCACCTCGAACTGAGTCCATAAAGTGTGTTCTCCTCTCCAAACGGGACAGCTGTGTGAGGGAACTTTCTGAGTCGAATAAAGGGTGTCAAGTACATTTTTGCCTTTCCAAAGGGAATGTGGTTTTTCTCTTGAGATTCTGCTGCGCAAAATTTCCTCATCTCGCATTGAGGGGAATATTTTGTTGTGTTTCTCGAATTGCGGCGGGACGCTGGCAGTACTTCTTGAGTTTAAATGGGGACCTCAGGAACTCACTCGAGTTACTTCAGGGAAGTCTGGTCCCCTTTTGTGCTGGAAGGGGAACTTCCGGTTTAGTCTGGAGCCCTTTAATGGGAATAGGGCCTCTTCTGGAGTTGAGTCCATAAACTTTGTATGCCTCTCCAATGGGGACGGATGTTAGGGAACTCTCTGAGGGGCATAAAGTGTGTCAAGTTCCCTTTTGCCTTTCAATTGGGAATGTGGGAATTCTCTTGAGATTCTGCAGCGCAAAATTTCCTCATCTCGCATTGAGGGGATAATTTGTGGTGTTTCTCGAATTTTGGCGGGAAGCTGGGGGTACTCCTCCAGTTGCGGCGAGGTCCTCAGGAACTCGCTCGGGTTGCTTCAGGGAAGTCAAGTCCCCTTTTGTGTTGAAAGGGGAACTTACGGATTACTCTGGAGCCATTAAATACAAATATTGCCTCTTCTCGACTTGAGTCCATAAAGTGTGTTCTCCTCTCCAATGAGGACAGTTTTAGGGCCATTCTGAGTCGCCAAAAGGGAGTCAATTACCCTTGTGCTTTTCAAGCGGGAATGTGGGATTTCTCTTGAGATTCTGCAGCGAAAATTTACCTCATCTCGCATTGAGAGCATAATTCTGTGGTGTTTCTCGAGTTGCTGCGGGAAGCAGGGTTTACTTCTGGAGTTTCGATGGGGAACTCAGGACTCGCTCGGATTTCTTCAGGGAAGTCAAGTGCCCTTTTGTGTTGGAAGGAGAACTTCCGCATTTCTCTCGAGCTGTTAAATGGGAATATTGCCTCTTCTCTATTTGAGTCCATTAAGTGTGTTCTCCTCTCCACTGAGGAGGTATGTTAGGGACTATTCGGAGTCGCCTCAAGGGAGCCAAGTACACTTTTTCCTTTCAAGGGGGAATGTGGGATTTCTCTTGAAATTCTGCAGCGCAAAATTTCCTCATCTCGCATTGAGGGGATAATTTTGTGGTGTTTCTTGAATTGCAGCGCGAAGCTGGGGGTACATCTCGAGGTGCCACGGGGACTTCAGGAACTCACTCGAGTTTCTTCAGGGAAGTCAGGTCCCCTTTTGTGCTGGAAGGGGAATTTCCGGGTTACTCTTGAGCCATTCAATGGGAATATTGCCTCTTCTCGATTTGACTCCATGAAATGTGTTTTCCTCTCCACTGAGGATGGATGTTAGGGAACATTCTGAGTCGCATAAAGGGAGTCAAGACCTTTTTGCCTTTCAAGCGGGAATGTGGGATATCTCTTGATATTCTGCAGCGCAAAATTTCCTCCACGATTTGAGGGGATAATTTTGTGATGTTTCTCGAATTTGACGGGTAGCTGGGGGTACTTCTGAAGTTGCCATGGGAACCACAAGGACTCACTCGAATTACTTCAGGGAAGTCAGGTCCCCTTTTGTGCTGGAAGGGGAAATTCCGGTTTACTCTCGAGCTCTTTAATGGGAATAGGGCCTCTTCTCGAGTTGAGTCCATAAAGTGTGTTCTCCTCTGGAATGGGGACGGATGTTAGGGAACTTTTTGAGTGGCATAAAGTGTGTCAAGTACGCTTTTGCCTTTCAAGCGCGAATGTGGGATTTCTCTTGAGATTCTGCAGCACAAAATTTCCTCATCTCGCATTGAGGCGATAATTTTGTGGTGTTTCTGGAGTTGTGGCGGGAACCAGGGGCTACTTCTCTAGTTGCGATGGGGACGTCAGGAACTCGCTCGGGTTGCTTCAGGGAAGTCAAGTCCCCTTTTGTGTTGGAAGGAGAAGTTCTGGATTACTCTCCAGCTGTTAAATGGAAATAATGCCTCTTCTCGATTCGAGTCCATAAAGTGTGTTTCCCTCTCCAATGGGGACGGATGTTAGGGAACATTCTGAGTCGTCTAAAGGCAGGCAAGTACCCTTTTGCCTTTCAAGCGGGAATGTGGGATTTCTCTTAAGATTCTGCAGCGCAAAATTTCCTCATCTCGCATTGACAGGATAATTTTGTGGTGTTTATCGAATTGTGGCAGGAAGCAGGGGGTACTTCTAGAGTTGCGGCCGGGACCTCAGGAACTCAATCGAGTTACTTCAGGGAAGTCAGGTCCCGTTTTGTGCTTGAAGGGGAACTTCCGAATTACCCTCGAGCCCTTTAATGGGAATAGGGGCTCTTCTGGAGTTGAGTCCATAAAATGTGTATGCCTCTCCAATGGGGACGGATGTTAGGGAACTTTCTGAGGGGCATAAAGTGTGTCAAGTTCCCTTTTGCCTTTCAATTGGGAATGTGGGATTTCTCTTGAGATTCTGCAGCGTAAAATTTCCTCATCTCGCATTGAGGGGATAATTTTGTGTTGTTTCTCAAAATGCGGCGGGAAGCTTGGGGGTACTTCTGGAGTTGCGACGGGAACCTCAGGAATTCACTGGAGTTACTTCAGGGAAGTCAGTTCACCTTTTGTTCTGGAAGGGGAACTTCCGGGTTACTCTCGTGCTGTTAAATGTGAATAATACATCTTCTCGATTTGAGTCCATAAGTTTGTTTTCCTCTGCACTAAGGAAGGATGTTAGGGAACATTCTGAGTCGCCTAAAGGGAGTCAAGTACCCTTTTGCCTTTCAAGCGGAATTGTGGGATTTCTCTTGAGATTCTGCAGTGTAAAATCTCCTCATCTCACATTGAGGGGATAATATTGTGTTGTTTCTCGAGTTGCGGCAGGAAGCAAGGGGTACTTCTCCAGTTGAGCCGGGAACCTCAGGCTCTCGCTCGGTTTGCTTCAGGGAAGTCAAGTGCTTTTTGTGTTGGAAGGGGAATTTCTTGATTACTCTCTAGCCTTTAAATGGGAATATTGCCTCTTTTCGATTTGACTCCATGAAGTGTGTTTTCCTCTCCACTGAGGAAGGATGTTAGGGAACATTCTGAGTCGCATAAAGGGAGTCTAGAACCCTTTTGCCTTTCAAACGGGAATGTGGGATTTCTCTTGAGATTCTGCAGCGCAAAATTTCCTCATCTCCCATTGAGGGGATAATTTTGTGGTGTTTCTCGAGTTGCAGCGGGAAGCTGGGGTTAATTCTCATGCTGCGGCGGGGACCTCAGGAACTCGTTCGCGTAGCTTCAGGGAAGTCAAGTCCACCTTTGTGTTGGAAGGGGAACGTCCGGATTACTCTCGAACTGTTAAATGGGAAAAATGCCTCTTCTCGATTTGAGTCCATAAAGTGTGTTTTCCTCTCCACTGAGGAAGGATGTTAGGGAACATTCTGAGTCGCATAAACGGAGCCCGTACCCTGTTGCCTTTCAAGCCGGAATGTGGGATTTCTCTTGAGATTCTGCTGCGCAAAATTTCCTCATCTCGCATTGAGGGGAATATTTTGTGGTGTTTCTCGAGTTGCGGCGGGTCGCTGGCGGTACTTCTTGAGTTTAAATGGGGACCTCAGGAACTGACTCGAGTTACTTCAGGGAAGTCTGGTCCCCTTTTGTGCTGGAAGGGGAACTTCCGGATTAGTCTGGAGCCCTTTAATGGGAATAGGGCCTCTTCTGGAGTTGAGTCCATAAATTTTGTATGCCTCTCCAATGGGGACGGATGTTAGGGAACTCTCTGAGGGGCATAAAGTGTGTCAAGTTCCCTTTTGCCTTTCAATTGGGAATGTGGGAATTCTCTTGAGATTCTGCAGCGCAAAATTTCCTCATCTCGCATTGAGGGGATAATTTTGTGGTGTTTCTCGAATTTTGGCGGGAAGCTGGGGGTACTCCTCCAGTTGCGGCGAGGTCCTCAGGAAGTCGCTCGGGTTGCTTCAGGGAAGTCAAGTCCTCTTTTGTGTTTGAAGGGGAACTTCTTGATTACTCACTAGGCTTTAAATGGGAATATTGCCTCTTCTCGATTTTAGTCCATGAAATGTGTACTCCTCTCCACTGAGGACTAATGTTAGGGAACATTCTGAGTCGCATAAACGGAGTCAAGTACCCTTTTGCCTTTCAAGCGGGAATGTGGGATTTCTCTTGAGATTCTGCAGCGAAAATTTTCCTCATCTCGCATTGAGGGGATAATTTGTGGTGTTTCTCGAGTTGCGGTGGGAAGCAGGGGGTAATTCTAGAGTTGCGGCGGGGACCTCAGGAACTCGCTCGGGTTGCTTCAGAAAAGTCAAGTCCCCTTTTGTGCTGGAAGGGGAACTTCCGGATTACTCTCGAGCCCTTAAAAGGGAATATTGCCTCTTCTCCATTTGAGTAGATAAAATAGGTTCTCCTCTCCACTGAGGATGGATGTTATGAAATATTCTGAGTCGTATTAAGGGAGTCAAGTACCCTTTTGCCTTTCAAATGGGAATGTGGGATTTCTCGAGTTGCGACGGGGAACTCAGTAACTCGCTCGGGTTGCTTCAGGGAAGTCACCTCCCCTTTTGTGTTGGAAGGGGAATTTCCGGATTACTCTGGAGCTGTTAAATGAGAATGATGCCTCTTTTCGATTTGAGTCCATAAAGTGTGTTTTCCTCTCCACTGAGGAAGGATGTTAGGGAACATTCTGAGTCGCCTAAAGGGAGTCAAGTACCCTTTTGCCTTTCAAGCGGGAATGTGGGATTTCTCTTGAGATTCTGCAGCGCAAAATTTCCTCATCTCGCTTTGAGGGGATAATTTTGTGGTGTTTCTCGAATTTTGACGGGAAGCTGGGGGTACATCTCCAGTTGCGGCGGGGACCACAGGAACTCGCTCGCGTTGCGTCAGGGAAGTCATGTCCCCTTTCGTGTTGAAAGGGGCACTTCCGGATTACTCTCGAGCCGTTAAATAGGAATATTGGCTCTTCTCCGTTTGAGTCCATAAAGTGTGTTCTCCTCTCCAATGAGGACGGTTTTAGGGGCCATTCTGAGTCGCCTAAAGGGAGTCAAGTACCCTTGTGCCATTCAAGCGGGAATGTGGGATTTCTCTTGCGATTCTGCAGCAAAAATTTACCTCATCTCGCATTGAGAGCATAATTCTGTGGTGTTTCTCGAGTTGCTGCCGGAAGCAGGGTTTACTTCTCGAGATTCGACGGGGAACTCAGGAACTCGCTCGGGTTGCTTCAGGGAAGTCAGGTCCCCTTTGGTGTTGGAAGGGGAACTTCCGCATTACTCTCGAGCTGTTAAATGGGAATATTGCCTCTTCTCGATTTGAGTCCATTAAGTGTGTTCTCCTCTCCACTGAGGAGGGATGTTAGGGACCATTCGGAGTCGCCTCAAGGAAGCCAAGTACACTTTTGCCTTTCAAGTGGGAATGTGGGATTTCTCTTGAAATTCTGCAGCACAAAATTTCCTCATGTTGCATTGAGGGGATAATTTTGTGGTTTTTCTCGAATTTCAGCGGGAAGCTGGGGGTACATCTCGAGGTGCCACGGGGACTTCAGGAACTCACTCAGTTACTTCCGGGAAGTCAGGTCCCCATTTGTGCTGGAAGGGGAATTTCCGGTTTACTCTTGAGCCATTAAATGGGAATATTGCCTCTTCTCGATTTGAGTCCATAAAGTGTGTTTTCCTCTCCACTGAGGAAGGATGTTAGGGAGCATTCCGAGTCGCATAAACGGAGCCCGTACCCTTTTGCCTTTCAAGCCGGAATGTGGGATTTCTCTTGAGATTCTGCTGCGCAAAATTTCCTCATCTCGCATTGAGGGGAATATTTTGTGGTGTTTCTCGAATTGCGGCGGGACGCTGGCGGTACTTCTTGAGTTTAAATGGGGACCTCAGGAACTCACTCGAGTTACTTCAGGGAAGTCTGGTCCCCTTTTGTGCTGAAAGGGGAACTTCTGGATTAGTCTCGAGCCCTTTAATGGGAATAGGGGCTCTTCTGGAGTTGAGTCCATAAAGTGTGTATGCCTCTCCAATGGGGACGGATGTTAGGGAACTTTCTGAGAGGCATAAAGTGTGTCAAGTTCCCTTTTGCCTTTCAATTGGAAATGTGGGATTTCTCTTGAGATTCTGCAGCGTAAAATTTCCTCATCTCGCATTGAGGGGATAATTTTGTGTTGTTTCTCGAAATCCGGCGGGAAGCTTGGGGGTACTTCTGGAGTTGCGACGGGAACCTCAGGAATTCACTGGAGTTACTTCAGGGAAGTCAGTTCACCTTTTGTTCTGGAAGGGGAACTTCCGGGTTACTCTCGTGCTGTTAAATGTGAATAATACATCTTCTCGATTTGAGTCCATAAGTTTGTTTTCCTCTCCACTAAGGAAGGATGTTAAGGAACATTCTGAGTCGCCTAAAGGGAGTCAAGTACCCTTTTGCCTTTCAAGCGGAATTGTGGGATTTCTCTTGAGATTCTGCAGTGTAAAATCTCCTCATCTCACATTGAGGGGATAATATTGTGTTGTTTCTCGAGTTGCGGCAGGAAGCAAGGGGTACTTCTCCAGTTGAGCCGGGAACCTCAGGAACTTGCTCGGTTTGCTTCAGGGAAGTCAAGTGCTTTTTGTGTTCGAAGGGGAATTTCTTGATTACTCTCTAGCCTTTAAATGGGAATATTGTCTCTTTTCGATTTGACTCCATGAAGTGTGTTTTCCTCTCCACTGAGGAAGGATGTTAGGGAACATTCTGAGTCGCATAAAGGGAGTCTAGAACCCTTTTGCCTTTCAAACGGGAATGTGGGATTTCTCTTGAGATTCTGCAGCGCAAAATTTCCTCATCTCACATTGAGGGGATGATTTTGTGTTGTTTCTCCAGTTGTGGTGGGCAACAGTGGGCACTTTTCTAGCTATGGAGGGGACCTCAGGAATTCACTCGGGTTGCTTCAGGGAAGTCAAGTCACCTTTTTCTTTTTGGAAGGGCAACTTCCGCATTACTGTCGAGTCGTTAAAAGGGAATATTGTCTCCTCTCCATTTGAATCCATAAAATATGTTCTCCTCTGCACTGAGGATGGATGTTAGGGAACATTCTGAATCGCTAAAAGGGAGTCAAGTACCCTTTTGCCTTTCAAGCGGGAATGTGGGATTTCTCTTGAGATTCTGCAGCAGAAAATTTCCTCATCTCGCATTGAGGGGATAATTTTGTGGTGTTTCTCGAGTTGCGGCGGGAAGCTGGGGGTAATTCTCATGCTGCAGCGGGGACCTCAGGAACTCGCTCGCGTTGCTTCAGGGAAGTCAAGTCCACCTTTGTGTTGGAAGGGGAACGTCCGGATTACTCTCGAGCTGTTAAATGGGAAAAATGCCTCTTCTCGATTTGAGTCCATAAAGTGTGTTTTCCTCTCCACTGAGGAAGGATGTTAGGGAACATTCTGAGTCGCATAAACGGAGCCCGGACCATTTTGTCTTTCAAGCCGTATTGTGGGATTTCTCTTGAGATTCTGCTGCGCAAAATTTCCTCATCTCGAATTGAGGGGAATATTTTGTGGTGTTTCTCGAATTGCAGCGGGACGCCTGCGGTACTTCTTGAGTTTAAATGGGGACCTCAGGAACTGACTCGAGTTACTTCAGGGAAGTCTGGTCCCCTTTTGTGCTGGAAGGGGAACTTCCGGATTAGTCTGGAGCCCTTTAATGGGAATAGGGCCTCTTCTGGAGTTGAGTCCATAAATTTTGTATGCCTCTCCAATGGGGACGGATGTTAGGGAACTCTCTGAGGGGCATAAAGTGTGTCAAGTTCCCTTTTGCCTTTCAATTGGGAATGTGGGAATTCTCTTGAGATTCTGCAGCGCAAAATTTCCTCATCTCGCATTGAGGGGATAATTTTGTGGTGTTTCTCGAATTTTGGCGGGAAGCTGGGGGTACTCCTCCAGTTGCGGCGAGGTCCTCAGGAAGTCGCTCGGGTTGCTTCAGGGAAGTCAAGTCCTCTTTTGTGTTTGAAGGGGAACTTCTTGATTACTCACTAGGCTTTAAATGGGAATATTGCCTCTTCTCGATTTTAGTCCATGAAATGTGTACTCCTCTCCACTGAGGACTAATGTTAGGGAACATTCTGAGTCGCATAAACGGAGTCAAGTACCCTTTTGCCTTTCAAGCGGGAATGTGGGATTTCTCTTGAGATTCTGCAGCGAAAATTTTCCTCATCTCGCATTGAGGGGATAATTTGTGGTGTTTCTCGAGTTGCGGTGGGAAGCAGGGGGTAATTCTAGAGTTGCGGCGGGGACCTCAGGAACTCGCTCGGGTTGCTTCAGGAAAGTCAAGTCCCCTTTTGTGCTGGAAGGGGAACTTCCGGATTACTCTCGAGCCCTTAAAAGGGAATATTGCCTCTTCTCCATTTGAGTAGATAAAATAGGTTCTCCTCTCCACTGAGGATGGATGTTATGAAATATTCTGAGTCGTATTAAGGGAGTCAAGTACCCTTTTGCCTTTCAAATGGGAATGTGGGATTTCTCGAGTTGCGACGGGGAACTCAGTAACTCGCTCGGGTTGCTTCAGGGAAGTCACCTCCCCTTTTGTGTTGGAAGGGGAATTTCCGGATTACTCTGGAGCTGTTAAATGGGAATAATGCCTCTTTTCGATTTGAGTCCATAAAGTGTGTTTTCCTCTCCACTGAGGAAGGATGTTAGGGAACATTCTGAGTCACCTAAAGGGAGTCAAGTACCCTTTTGCCTTTCAAGCGGGAATGTGGGATTTCTCTTGAGATTCTGCAGCGCAAAATTTCCTCATCTCGCATTGAGGGGATAATTTTGTGGTGTTTCTCGAATTTTGGCGGGAAGCTGGGGGTACTCCTCCAGTTGCGGCGAGGTCCTCAGGAACTCGCTCGGGTTGCTTCAGGGAAGTCAGGTCCCCTTTGGTGTTGGAAGGGGAACTTCCGGATTACTCTCGAGCCGTTAAATGGGAATATTGCCTCTTCTCGATTTGAGTCCATAAAGTGTGTTCTCCTCTCCACTGAAGACGGATGTTAGGGACCATTCTGATTCGCCTAAAGGGAGTCAAGTACCCTTTTGCCTTTCAAGCGGGAATGTGAGATTTCTCTTGAGATTCTGCAGTGCAAAATTTCCTCATCTCGCATGGAGGGGATAATTATGTGCTGTTACACGAATTGGGTTGGGAAGCTGGGGGTGATTCTCCAGTTGCGACGAGGACCTCTGGAACACACTCGGATTACTTCAGGGAAGTCAGGTCCCCTTTTGTTCTGGAAGGGGAACTTCCGGATTGTTCTCGAGCCCTTTAATAGGAAGAGGGCCTCCTCTCGATTTGAGTCCATAAATTGTGTTCTCCTCTCCAATGGGGACGGATGTTAGGGAACTTTCTGAGTGGCATAAAGTGTGTCAAGTAACCTTTTGCCTTTCAAGCGGAAATGTGGGATTTCTCTTGAGATTCTGCAGCGCAAAATTACCTCATCTCGCATTGAGGGGATAATTTTGTGTTATTTCTCGAGTTGCAGAGGGAAGCAGGTGGAAATTCTCGAGTTGCAACAGGGACCTCAGGAACTCACTCCGGTTGCTTCAGCGAAGTCAAGTCCCCTTTTGTGTTGGAAGGGGAACTTCCAGAATACTCTCGAGCCATTAAATGGGAACATTGCCTCTTCTCGATTTGAGTCCGGAGAGTGTGTTCTCCTCTGCACTGAGGACGGATGTTAGGGACCATTCTGAGTCGCCTAAAGGGAGTCAAGTACACTGTTGCCTTTCAAGCGGGAATGTGGGATTTCTTTTGAGATTCTGCAGCGCAAAATTTCCTCATCACGCATGGAGGGGATAATTTTTTGGTGATTCAAGAATTAGGTTGGGAAGCTGGGGGTACTTCTGCAGTTCCGACGAGTACCTCTGGAACACACTCGAGTTACTTAAGGGAAGTCTGGTCCCATTTTGTGCTGGAATGAAAACTTCCGTATTACTCTCGAACGCTTTAATATGAATAGGGCCTCTTCTCGAATTGAGTCCATAAAGTGTGTTCTCCTCTCCAAAGGGGTCGGCTGTGTGAGGGAACTTTCTGAGTCGAATAAAGGGTGTCAAGTACCTGTTTGCCTTTCAAGAGGGAATGTGGTATTTCTATTGCGATTCTGCATCGCAAAATTTCCTCATCTCGCATTGAGCGGATAATTTTGGGGTGCTTCTTGATTAGCGACGGGGACCTCAGGAATTCGCTGGTGATGCTTCACGGAAGTCAGGTCCCCTTTGGTGTTGTAAGGGCAACTTCCGGGTTCCTCTCCAGCCCTTAGTTGTGAAGAGGAGCTCATCTAGAATTAGTCCATAAAGTGAGTTCTCTTCTCCAAAGGGGAAGGCTGTATGAGGGTACTTTCTGAGTTAAAAAAGGGTGTCAAGTACCTTTTTGCCTTTCAAGAGGCAATGTGGTATTTCTCTTGGGATTCTGCATTACAAAATTTCCGCCTCTCGTATTGAGGGGATAATTTTGGGGTGTTTCTCGAGCTGTGGCATGAAGCTGGGGGTGCTTCTCGATCTGCGACGGGAACCTCAGGAACTCGCTGGGGTTGCTTCAAGAAAGTCAGGTCCCCTTTTTTGTTGCAAGGTGAACTTCCGGTTTCCTCACGCGCCCTTAAATGTGCACAGGGGCTCATCTCGAATTGAGTCCATAGAGTGTGTTCTCCTCTCCAAATGGGACGGCTGTGTGAGGGAACTTTCTGAGTCAAATAAAGAGTGTCAAGTACCTTTTTGCCATTCCAGAGGGAATGTGGTATTTCTCTTGAGATTCTGCATCGCAAAATTTCCTCCTCTCTCATTGACGGGATAATTTTGCTGTGTTTCTCGAGTTTTGGCGGGAAGCTGTGGGTGCTTCTCGAGTGGCGACGGGGACATCAGGAACTCGCTGGGGTTGCTTCAGTGAAGTCAGGTCCCCTTTGGTGTTGGAAGGTGAACTTCCTGTTTCCTCTCGAGCCTTTGAATGTGAACAGGGGCTCATCTCGAATTGAGTCCCTAAAGTGTCTTTTCCTCTGCAATGGGGACGGATGTGTGAGGTAACATTCTGAGTCGAATAAAGGGTGTCAAGTACCTTTTCGTCTTTCAAGAGGAAATGTGGCATTTCTCTTGAGATTCTGCATCCCAAAATTTCCTCCTCTCGCATTTAGGGGATAATTTTGGGGTGTTTCACGAGATGCGGCGGGAAGATGGGGTGCTTCTCAAGTTGCGACGGGGACCTCAGGAACACGCTGGGGTTGTTTCAGGGAATTCAGATCTCCTTTGGTGTTGGAAGGGGAATTTTCGGGTTACTCTCGAGCCCTTAAATGTGAACAGGGGCTCATCTCGAATTGAGTCCATAAAGTGTGTTCTCCTCTCCAAAGGGGACGGCTGTGTGAGGGAAATTTCTGAGTCGAATAAAGGGTTTCAAGTACCTTTTTGTCTTTCAAGAGGGAAAGTGGTATTTCTCTTGAGATTCTGCATCGCAATATTTTCACATCTCGCATTGAGGAAATAATTTTGGGGTGTTTCTCAAGTTTCGGCAGGAACCTGAGGTGTTTCTCGAGTTGCGTCGGGGACCTCAGGAACTCGCTGGGTTTGTTTCATGGAAGTCAGGTGCCCTTTGGTGTTGGAAGGTGAACTTCCGGGTTCCTCTCGAGCCCTTAAATGTGAACAGGGTCTAATCTCGAATTGAGTCCATAAAGTGTGTTCTTCTCTCCAAAGGGGACGGCTGTGTGAGGGAAATTTCTGAGTAGAATAAAGGGTTTCAAGTACCTTTTTGCCTTTCAAGAGGGAAAGTGGTATTTCTCTTGACATTCTGCATCGCAAAATTTTCTCCTCTCGCATTGAGGGGATAATTTTGGGGTGTTTCTCGAGTTGTGGCGGGAAGCTGGGGGTGCTTCTCGAGGTGCGACGGGGACCTCAGGAACTCACAGGGGTTCCTTTAGGGAAATAAGGTCCCCTTTGGTGTTGGAAGGGCAACTTTCGGGTTCCTCTCGATCCCTTAAATGTGAACAGGGATTCATCTCGAATTGAGTCCATAAAGTGTGTTCTACTCTCCAAAGGGGACGGCAGTGTGAGGGAACTTTCTGAGTCGAATAAAGGATGTCAAGTACCTTTTTGCCTGTGAAGAGGGAATGTGGTATTTCTCTTGAGATGCTGCATCACAAAATTTCCTCATCTCGCATTGAGGGGATAATTTTGGAGTGTTTCTCGAGTTGGGGCGGGAAGCTGGGGTGCTTCTCCAGTTGCGACGGGGACCTAAGGAACTCACTGGGGTTGCTTCAGGCAAGTCAGGTCCCCTTTGGTGTTGGAAGGGGAACTTCCGATTTCCTCTCGAGTCCTTAAATGTGCACAGGGGCTCATCTCGAATTGAGTCCATAAAGTGTGTTCTCCTCTCCAAAGGGGACGACTGTGTGAGGGAACTTTCTGAGTCGAATAAAGGGTGTCAAGTGCCTTTTTCCCTTTCAAGAGGGAATGTGGTATTTCTCTTGAGATGCTGCATCGCAAAATTTCCTCATCTCGCATGGAGGGGATAATTTTGGGGTGTTTCTCGAGTTGCGACGGGGACCTCAGGAACTCGCTGGGGTTACTTCAGGGAAGTCAGGTCCCCTTTGGTTTTGGAAGGGGAACTTCCGGTTTCCTCTCGAGCCCTTTAATGTGCACAGGCACTCATCTCGAATTGTGTCCATAAAGTGTATTCTCCTCTCCAAAGGGGACTGCTGTGTGAGGGAACTTTCTGGGTCGAATAAAGGGTGTCAAGTACCTTTTTGCCTCTCAAGAGGGAATGTGGTATTTCGCTTGAGATGCTGCATCGCAAAATTTCCTCATTTCGCATGGAGGGGATAATTTTGGGGTGTTTCCCTAGTTGCGGCGGGAAGCTGGTGGTGCTTTTCGAGTTGCGACCGGGACCTCAGGAACTCGCTGGGGTCGCTTCAGGGAAATCAGGTCCCCTTTGATGTTGGAAGGGGAACTTTCGGTTTCCTCTCAAGTCCTTAAATGTGAACAGGGACTCATCTCGAAATGAGTCCATAAAGTGTGTTCTCCTCTCCAAAGGGGATGGCGGTGTGAGGGATCTTTCTGAGTCGAATAAAGGCTGTCAAGTAACTTTTTGCCTTTCAAGAGGGAATGTCGTATTTCTCTTGAGATGCTGCATCGCCAAATTTACTCATCTCGCATTGAGGGGAAAATCTGGTGTGTTTCTCAGTTGTGGCGGGAAACTTGGGGTTCTTCTCAGGTTGCGACGGGGACCTCAGGAACTCGCTGGGGTTGCTTCAGGGAAGTCAGGTCCCCTTTGGTGTTGAAAGGGGGACTTCCGGTTTCCTCTTGAGCCCTTAAAAGTGAAAAGGGACTCATCTTGAATTGGTTCCATAAAATGTGTTCTCCTCTCCAAAGAGGACGGCTGTGTGAGGGAAATTTCTGAGTCGAATAAAGGGTGTAAAGTACCTTTTTGCCTTTCAAGAGGGAATGCGGTATTTCTCTTGAGAAGCTGCATCGCAGGATTTACTCATCTCGCATTGAGGGGATAATTTTCGGGTGTTTCTCGAGTTGCGGCGGGAAGCTCGATGTGCTTCTCGAGTTGAGACGGGGACCTCAGGAACTGGCTTGGGTTGCTTCAGGGAAGTCAGGTCCCCTTTGCTTTTGAATGGGGAACTCCCGGTTTCCTCTCGAGCCCTTAAATGTGCACAGGGGCTCATCTCGAATGGAGTTCATAAAGTGTGTTCTCCTCTCCAAAAGGGACGGCTGTGCGAGGGAAATTTCTGAGTCGAATAAAGGGTGTAAAGTACCTTTTTGCCTTTCAAGAGGGAATGTGGTATTTCTCTTGAGATTCTGCATCGCAAAATTTCCTCATCTCGCATTGAGGGGATAATTTTGGCGTGTTTCTCAAGTTGCCGCGGACAGCTGGGTGTGCTTTTCGAGTTGCGACGGGTATTTCAGGAACCCGCTGCGGTTGCTTCAGGGAAGTTAGGTCCCCTTTGTTGTTGGAAGGGGAACTTCCGGTTTCCTCTCGATCCTTTAAATATGCACAGGGGCTCATCTCGAATTGAGTCCATAAAGTGTGTTCTCCTCTCCAAAGGGGACGGCTGTTTGAGGGAAATTTCGGAGTCGAATAAAGTGTGTCACGTACCTTTTTGCCTTTCAATAGGGAAGGTGGTATTTCTCTTGAGAGGCTGCATCGCAAAATTTCCTCATCTCGCATTGAGGGGATAATTTGGGTGTGTTTCTCGAGTTGCGGCGGGAAGCTGTGTGTGCTTCTCGAGTTTCCCTCGGGACTTCAGGTACTCGCTGGGGTTGCTTCAGGGAAGTCAAGTTCCATTTGGTGTTGGAAGGGGAACTTCCGGGTTCCTCTCGAGCCCTTATATGTGCACAGGGGCTCATCTCGAATTGAGTCCATAAAGTGTGTTCTCCTCTAAAATGGGACGGCTGTTTGAGGGAAATTTCGGAGTCGAATAAAGTGTGTCACGTACCTTTTTGCCTTTCAAGAGGGAATGTGGTATTTCTCTTGAGATGCTGCATCGCAAAATTTCCTCATCTCGCATTGAGGGGATAATTTTTGGGTGTTTCTCGAGTTGGGGCGGGAAGCTGGGGTGCTTCTCGAGTTGCGACGGGGACCTCAGGAACTCACTGGGGTTGCTTCAGGCAAGTCAGTTCCCCTTTGGTGTTGGAAGGGGAACTTCCTGTTTCCTCTCGAGCCCTTCAATGTGCACAGGGACTCATCTCGAATTGAGTCCATAAAGTGTGTTCTCCTCTCCAAAGCAGACGGCTGTTTGAGGGAACTTCCTGAGTCGAATAAAGGGTGTCAAGTACCTTTTTGCATTTCAACAGGGAATGCGGTATTTCTCCTGAGAGGCTGCATCTGAAAATATCCTCATCTCGCATGAGGGGATAATTTTGGGGTGTTTCTCGAGTTGCGGCGGGAAGCTGGGGGTGCTTCTCGAGTTGCGACGGGGACCTCAGGAACTCGCTTGGGTTGCTTCAGGGAAGTCAGGTCCCCCCTGATGTTGGAAGGGGAACTTTCGGTGTCCTCTCGAGTCCTTAAATGTGAACAGGGGCTCCTCTCGAGTTGATTCCATAAAATGTGTTCTCCTCTCCAAAGGGGACGGCTGTGTGAGGGAACTTTCTGAGTCGAATAAAGGGTGTCAAGTACCTTTTTGCCTTTCAACTGGAAATGCGGTATTTCTCTTGAGATGCTGCATTGCAAAATTTCCTCATCTCGCATTGAATGGATAATTTTGGTGTATTTCTCGATTTGCGGCGGGATGCTAGGGGTGCTTCTCGAGTTGCGATGGAGACCTCAGGAAATCGCTGAGGTTGCTTCAGGGAAGTCAGGTCCCCTTTGGTGTTGGAAGGGGAACTTCCGTTTTCCTCTCGAGTGCTTAAATGTGAACAGGGACTCATGTCGAAATGAGTCCATAAAGTGTGTTCTCCTCTCCAAAGGGGATGGCTGTGTGAGGGAACTTTCTTAGTCGATTAAGGGTGTCAAGTATCTTTTTGCCTTTCAAGAGGGAATGTCGTATTTCTCTTGATATGCTGCATCGGAAAATGTCCTCATCTCACATTGAGGGGATAATTTTGGGGCTTCTCTCGAGTTGCGGCGGGAAGGCGGTGGTGCTCTCGAGTTGCGACGGGGAACTCAGGAACTCGCTGGGGTTGCTTCAGGGAAGTCAGGTCCCCTTTGGTGTTGAAAGGGGGACTTCCGGTTTCCTCTTGAGCCCTTAAAAGTGAAAAGGGACTCATCTTGAATTGGTTCCATAAAATGTGTTCTCCTCTCCAAAGAGGACGGCTGTGTGAGGGAAATTTCTGAGTCGAATAAAGGGTGTAAAGTACCTTTTTGCCTTTCAAGAGGGAATGCGGTATTTCTCTTGAGAAGCTGCATCGCAGGATTTACTCATCTCGCATTGAGGGGATAATTTTCGGGTGTTTCTCGAGTTGCGGCGGGAAGCTCGATGTGCTTCTCGAGTTGAGACGGGGACCTCAGGAACTGGCTTGGGTTGCTTCAGGGAAGTCAGGTCCCCTTTGCTTTTGAATGGGGAACTCCCGGTTTCCTCTCGAGCCCTTAAATGTGCACAGGGGCTCATCTCGAATTGAGTCCATAAAGTGTGTTCTCCTCTAAAATGGGACGGCTGTGCGAGGGAAATTTCTGAGTCGAATAAAGGGTGTAAAGTACCTTTTTGCCTTTCAAGAGGGAATGTGGTATTTCTCTTGAGATTCTGCATCGCAAAATTTCCTCATCTCGCATTGAGGGGATAATTTTGGCGTGTTTCTCAAGTTGCCGCGGACAGCTGGGTGTGCTTTTCGAGTTGCGACGGGTATTTCAGGAACCCGCTGCGGTTGCTTCAGGGAAGTTAGGTCCCCTTTGTTGTTGGAAGGGGAACTTCCGGTTTCCTCTCGATCCTTTAAATATGCACAGGGGCTCATCTCGAATTGAGTCCATAAAGTGTGTTCTCCTCTCCAAAGGGGACGGCTGTTTGAGGGAAATTTCGGAGTCGAATAAAGTGTGTCACGTACCTTTTTGCCTTTCAATAGGGAAGGTGGTATTTCTCTTGAGAGGCTGCATCGCAAAATTTCCTCATCTCGCATTGAGGGGATAATTTGGGTGTGTTTCTCGAGTTGCAGCGGGAAGCTGTGTGTGCTTCTCGAGTTTCCCTCGGGACTTCAGGAACTCGCTGGGGTTGCTTCAGGGAAGTCAAGTTCCATTTGGTGTTGGAAGGGGAACTTCCGGGTTCCTCTCGAGCCCTTGTTTGTGCACAGGGGCTCATCTCGAATTGAGTCCATAAAGTGTGTTCTCCTCTAAAATGGGATGGCTGTTTGAGGGAAATTTCGGAGTCGAATAAAGGGTGTCAAGTACCTTTTTGCCTTTCAAGAGGGAATGTGGTATTTCTCTTGAGATGCTGCATCGCAAAATTACCTCATCTCGCAATGAGGGGTTAATTTTGTTGTGTTTCTCGAGTTGGGGCGGGAAGCTGGGTGTACTTCAAGAGTTCCGACGGGGACCTCAGGAACTCTCTGGGGTTGTTTCAGGGAACTCAGGTACGCTTTGCTGTTGGAAGGGGAACTTAAGGGTTCCTCTCGAGGCGATAAATATGCACAGGGGCTCATCTCGAGTTGAGTCCATAAAGTGTGTTCTCTACAAAGGGGCCAGCTGTGTGAGGGAACTTTCTGAGTCGAATAAAGGGTGTCACGTAACTTTTTGACTTTCAAGAGGGAATGTGGTATTTCTCTTGAGATGCTGCATCGCAAAATTTCCTCATCTCGCATTGAGGGGATAATTTTTGGGTGTTTCTCGAGTTGGGGCGGGAAGCTGGGGTGCTTCTCGAGTTGCGACGGGGACCTCAGGAACTCACTGGGGTTGCTTCAGGCAAGTGAGTTCCCCTTTGGTGTTGGAAGGGGAACTTCCTGTTTCCTCTCGAGCCCTTCAATGTGCACAGGGACTCATCTCGAATTGAGTCCATAAAGTGTGTTCTCCTCTCCAAAGCAGACGGCTGTTTGAGGGAACTTCCTGAGTCGAATAAAGGGTGTCAAGTACCTTTTTGCATTTCAACAGGGAATGCGGTATTTCTCCTGAGAGGCTGCATCTGAAAATTTCCTCATCTCGCATGAGGGGATAATTTTGGGGTGTTTCTCGAGTTGCGGCGGGAAGCTGGGGGTGCTTCTCGAGTTGCGACGGGGACCTCAGGAACTCGCTTGGGTTGCTTCAGGGAAGTCAGGTCCCCCCTGATGTTGGAAGGGGAACTTTCGGTTTCCTCTCGAGTCCTTAAATGTGAACAGGGACTCATCTCGAAATGAGTCCATAAAGTGTGTTCTCCTCTCCAAAGGGGATGGCTGTGCGAGGGAACTTTCTGAGTCGAATAAAGGGTGTCAAGTACCTTTTTGCCTTTCAAGAGGGACTATCGTATTTCTCTTGATATGCTGCATCGCCAAATTACCTCATCTCGCATGGAGGGGATAATTTGGTGTGTTTCTCGAGTTGTGGCGGGAAGCTGGGGGTGCATCTCGAGTTGCGACGGGGACCTCAGGAAGTCGCTGGGGTTGCTTGAGGGAAGTCAGTTCCCCTTTGGTGTTGGAAATGGAGTTTCCGGTTTCCTCTCCAGCCCTAAAATTTGCACTGGGGCTCATCTGGAATTTAGTCCATAAAGTGTGTTCTCCTCTCCAAAGGGGACGGCTGAGTGAGGGAACTTTCTAAGTCCAATAAAGGGTGTCAAGTATCTTTTTGCCTTTCAAGAGGGAATGTGGAATTTCTCTTGAGATGCTGTATCGCAAAATTTTCTCATCTCGCATCGAGGGGATAATTTTGGGGTGATTCTCGAGTTGCGGCGGGAAGCTGGGGGTGCTTCTCTAGTCGCGACAGGGACCTCAGGAACTCGCTGTGGTTGCTTCCGGGAAGTCAGGTCCCCTTTGCTTTTGAAAGGGGAACTCCCGATTTCCTCTCGAGCCCTTAAATGTGCACAGGGGCTCATCTCGAATTGAGTTCATAAAGTGTGTTCTCCTCTCCAAAAGAAACGGCTGTGCGAGGGAAATTTCTGAGTCGAATAAAGGGTGTAAAGTACCTTTTTCCTTTCAAGAGGGAATGTGGTATTTCTCTTGAGATTCTGCATCGCAAAATTTCCTCATCTCGTATTGAGGGGATAATTTTGGCGTGTTTCTCAAGTTGCGGCGGACAGCTGGGTGTGCTTCTTGAGTTGCGACGGGTATCTCAGGAACCCGCTGCGGTTGCTTCAGGGAAGTTAGGTCCCCTTTGTTGTTGGAAGGGGAACTTCCGGTTTCCTCTCGATCCTTTAAATATGCACAGGGGCTCATCTCGAATTGAGTCCATAAAGTGTGTTCTCCTCTCCAAAGGGGTCGGCTGTGTGAGGGAACTTTCTGAGTCGAATAAAGGGTTTCAAGTACCTTTTTGCCTTTCAAGAGGGAATATGCTATTTCTCTTGAGAGGCTGAATCGCAAAATTTCCTCATCTCGCATTGAAGGGATAATTTGGGTGTGTTTCTCGAGTTGCGGCGGGAAGCTGTGTGTGCTTCTCGAGTTTCCCTCGGGACCTCAGGAACTCGCTGGGGTTGCTTCAGGGAAGTCAAGTTCCATTTGGTGTTGGAAGGGGAACTTCCGGGTTCCTCTCGAGCCCTTGTTTGTGCAGAGGGGCTCATCTCGAATTGAGTCCATAAAGTGTGTTCTCCTCTAAAATGGGATGGCTGTTTGAGGGAAATTTCGGAGTCGAATAAAGGGTGTCAAGTACCTTTTTGCCTTTCAAGAGGGAATGTGGTATTTCTCTTGAGATGCTGCATCGCAAAATTACCTCATCTCGCAATGAGGGGTTAATTTTGTTGTGTTTCTCGAGTTGGGGCGGGAAGCTGGGTGTACTTCAAGAGTTCCGACGGGGACCTCAGGAACTCTCTGGGGTTGTTTCAGGGAACTCAGGTACGCTTTGCTGTTGGAAGGGGAACTTAAGGGTTCCTCTCGAGGCGATAAATATGCACAGGGGCTCATCTCGAGTTGAGTCCATAAAGTGTGTTCTCTACAAAGGGGCCAGCTGTGTGAGGGAACTTTCTGAGTCGAATAAAGGGTGTCACGTAACTTTTTGACTTTCAAGAGGGAATGTGGTATTTCTCTTGAGATGCTGCATCGCAAAATTTCCTCATCTCGCATTGAGAGGATAATTTTGGGCTTTTTCTCGAGTTGCGGCGGGAAGCTGGGGGTGCTTCAAGAGTTTAGACGTGGAACTCAGAAACTCGCTGGGGTTGCTTCAGGGATGTCAGGTCCCCTTTGGTGGTGGAAGGGGAACTCCGGGTTCCTCTCGAGCCCTTAAGTGTGCACAGGGGCTCATCTCGAATTGAGTCCATAAAGTGTGTTCTCTCCAAAGGGGCCAGCTTTGTGAGGGAACTTTCTGAGTCGAATAAAGGGTGTCACGTAACTTTTTGACTTTCAAGAGGGAATGTGGTATTTCTCTTGAGATGCTGCATCGCAAAATTTCCTCATCTCGCATTGAGAGGATAATTTTGGGCTTTTTCTCGAGTTGCGGCGGGAAGCTGGGGGTGCTTCAAGAGTTTAGACGTGGAACTCAGGAACTCGCTGGGGTTCCTTCAGGGATGTCAGGTCCCCTTTGGTGGTGGAAGGGGAACTCCGGGTTCCTCTCGAGCCCTTAAGTGTGCTCAGGGGCTCTTCTCGAATTGAGTCCATAAAGTGTGTTCTCCTCTCCAAAGGGGACGGCTATGTGAGGGAACTTTCTGAATCTAATAAAGGGTGTCTAGTACCTTTTTGCCTTTCTAGAGGGAATGTTGTATTTTCCTTGAGATGCTGCATCGCAAAATTTCCTCATCTTGCATTAAGGTAATAATTTTGGGGTGTTTCTCGAGTTGCGGCGGGAAGCTGGGATGCTTCTCGAGGTGCGACGGGGACCTCAGGAACTCGCTGGGGTTGCTTCAGTGAAGTCAGGTCCCATTTGGTGTTGGAAGGGAAACTACGGGTTCCTCTGGAGCCCTTAAATATGCACAGGGGCTCATCTCGAAAGGAATCCATAAAGTGTGTTCTTCTGTATAAGTGGAGAGCTGTGTGAGGGAACTTTCTGAGTTGAATAAAGGGTGTCAAGTACCTTTTTGCCTTTTAAGAGGGAATGTGGTATTTCTCATCAGATGTTGCATCGCAAAATTTCCTCATCTCGCATTGAGGGGATAATTTTGGGGTGTTTCTCGAGTTGCAGTGGGAAGCTGCGGGTGCTACTCGAGTTGCGATGGGGACCTCAGGAACTCGCTGGGTTGCTTCAGGGAAGTCAGGTCCCCTTTGCTGTTGGAAGGGGAACATCCGGTTTCCTCTCGAGCCCTTAAATGTGCACAGGGGCTCCTCTCGAATTGAGTCCGTAAAGTGTGTTCTCCTCTCCAAAGGGGACGGCTGTGTGAGGGAACTTTCTGAGTCGAATAAAGGGTGTCAAGTACCTTTTTGCCTTTCCAGAGGGAATGTGGTATGTCTCTTGAGATGCTGCTTCGCAAAATTTCCTCATCTCGCATTGAGGGGATAATTTTGGTGTGTTTCTCGAGTTGTGGCGGAAAGCTGGGGTACTTCTCGAGTTGCGATTGGGAGCTCAGGAACTCGCTTGGATTGCTTCAGGGAAGTCAGGTCCCTTTTGTTGTTGGAAGGGGAACATCCGGTTTCCTCTCGAGCCCTTAAATGTGCACAGGGGCTCATCTCGAATTGAGTCCACAAACTGTGTTCTCTCCAAAGGGGACGGCTGTGTGAGGGAACTTTCTAAGTCGAAAAAAGGGTGTCAAGTACCTTTTTGCCTTTCAAGAGGGAATGTGGTATTTCTCTTGAGATGCTGCATCGCCAAATTTCCTCATCTCGCATGGAGGGGATAATTTTGGGGTGTTTCTCGAGATGCGTCGGGAAGCTGGGTGTGCCTCTAGAGTTGCGATGGGGACCTCAGGAACTGGCTGTGGTTGCTTCAGGGAAGTCAGGTAACCTTTGGTGTTGGAAGGGGAAATTCCGGGTTCCTCTGGAGCCCTTCATTGTGCACAGGGGCTCCTCTCGAATTGAGTCCATAAAGTGTGTTCTCCTCTAAAAGGGGACGGCTGTGTTTGGGAACTTTCTGAGTCGAATAAAGGGTGTCAAGTATCTTTTTGCCTTTCAAGAGGGAAAGTGGTATTACTCTTGAGATGGTGCATCGCAAAATTTCCTCATCATGCATTGAGGGGTTAATTTTGGTGTGTTTCTCGAGTTGCGTCGGGAAGCTGGGGGTGCCTCTGGAATTGCGACTGGGACCTCAGGAACTCGCTGGGATTTCTTCAGGGAAGTCAGGTCCCCTTTGATGATGGAAGGGGAACTTCCGGGTTCCTCTGGAGCCCTTAAATGTGCACAGGTGCTCATCTCGAATTGAGTCCATAAAATGTGTTCTCTCCAAAGGGGACGGCTGTGTGAGGGAACTTTCTGAGTCGAATAAAGGGTGTCAAGTACCTTTTTGCCTTTCAAGAGGGAATGTGGTATTTCGCTTGAGATGCTGCATTGGAAAATTTCCTGATCTCGCATTGAGCGGATAATTTTGTGTTGTTTCTCGCGTTGCGGTAGGAAGCTGGGGGTTCTTCAAGAGTTGCGATGGGGACCTCAGGAACTCGCTGGGGTTGCTTCAGGGAAGTCAGGACCCCTTTGGTGTTGGAAGGGGAACTTCCGGGTTCCTCTCGAGCCCTTACATGTGCACAGGGGCTCATCTCGAATTGAGTCCATAAAGTGTGTTCTCCTCTAAAAGGGACGACTGTGTGAGGGAACTTTCTGAGTCGAATAAAGGGTGTCAAGTACCTTTTTGCCTTTCAGAGGGAATGTGGTATTTCTCTTGAGATGATGCGTCGCAAAATTTCCTCATCTTGCATTGAGGGGATAATTTTGGGGTGTCGCTCGAGTTGCGTCGGGAAGCTGGGGGTGCTTTTCGAGTTGCGACGCGGACCTCAGGAACTCGTTGGGTTTGCTTCAGGGAAGTCAGGTCCCCTTTGGTGTTGGAAGGGGAACTTCCGGGTTCCTCTCGAGCTCTTAAATATGCACAGGGGCTCATCTCGAATTGAGTCCTTAAAGTGTCTTCTCCTCTAAAAGGGGACGGCTGTGTGAGGGAACTTTCTGAGTCGAATAAAGGGTGTCAAGTACCTTTTTGCCTTTCAAGAGGGAATGTGGTATTTCTCTTGAGATGCAACGTCGCAAAATTTCCTCATCTCGCATTGAGGGGTTAATTTTGGTGTGTTTTTCGAGTTGCGTCGGGAAGCTGGGGGTGCTTCTCGAGTTGCGACGGGGACATCAGTAACTCGCTGGGGTTGCTTCAGGGAAGTCAGGTCCCATTTGGTGTTGGAAGGGGAACTTCCGGGTTCCTCTTGAGCCCTTAAATGTGCACAGGGGGCTCATCTCGAATTGAGTCAATAAAGTGTGTTCTCCTCTAAAAGTGGACGGCTGTGTGAAGGAACGTTCTGAGTCGAGTAAAGGGTGTCAAGTATCTTTTTCTCATTCAAGAGGGAAAGTTGAATTTCTCTTGAGAATCTGCATCGCAAAATTTCCTCATCAAGCATGGAGGGGATAATTTTGGGGTGTTACCCGAGTTGCGGCGGGAAGCTGGTGCTTCTTCTCGAGTTGCGACGGGGACCTCAGGAAATCGCTGGGCTTGCTTCAGGGAAGTCAGTTCCCCTTTGGTGTTGGAAGGGGAACTTCCCATTTCCTATAGAGCCCTTAAATGTGCACAGGGGCTCATCTCGAATTGAGTCCATAAAGTGTGTTCTCCTCTAAAAGGGTACGGCTGTGTGCGGGAACTTTCTGAGTCGAATAAAGGGTGTCAAGTACAATTTTGCCTTTCAAGACGGAATGTGGTATTCCTCTTGAGATGCTGCATCGCAAAATTTCCTCATCTCGCATTGAGGGGATAATTTAGGGTTGTTTCTCGAGTTGCAGCGTGAAGCTGGGTGTGCTTCAAGAGTTGCGACGGGGACCTCAGGAACTCGCTGGGGTTGCTTCAAGGAAGTCAGGTCCCTTTTGCTGTTGGAAGGGGAACTTCCGGGTTCCTCTCGATCCCTTAAATGTGTACAGGGGCTCATCTCGATTTGAATCCATAAAGTGTGTTCTCCTCTCCAAAGGGGACGGCTGTGTGAGGGAACTTTCTGAGTCGAATAAAGGGTGTCAAGTACCTTTTTGCCTTTCAAGAGGGAATGTGGTATTTCTCTTAAGATGCTGCATTGAAAAATTTCCTCATCTCGCTTTGAGGGAATAATTTTGGGGTGCTTCTCGAGTTGCGACGGGGACCTCAGGAACTCGCTGGGGTTGCTTCAGGGAATTCAGGTCCCCTTTGCTGTTGGAAGGGGAACTTCCGGTTTCCTCTCGAGCCCTCAAACGTGAACAGGATCTTATGTCGAATTGAGTTCATAAAGTGTGTTCTCCTCTCCAAATGGGACGGCTGTGTGAGGGAACTTTCTGAGTCGAATTATGGGTGTCAAGTACTTTTTGCCTTTCAATAAGGAATGTGTTATTTCTCTTGAGATTCTGCATCGCAAAATTTCCTAATGTCGCATTGAGGGGATAATTTTGGGGTGTTTCCCAAGTTGCGGCGGGAAGCTGGTGGTGCTTCTCGAGTTGCGACGGGGACCTCAGGAACTCGCTGGGGTTGCTTCAGGGAAGTCAGGTCCCCTTAGGTGTTGGAAGGGGAACTTCCGATTTCCTCTCGAGCCCTTAAATGTGAACAGGAGCTCATCTCGAATTGAGTCCATAAAGTGTGTTCTCCTCTCCAAAGTGGACGGCTGTGTGAGGGAACTTTCTGAGTCGAATAAAGGGTATCAATTACCTTTTTTCCTTTCAAGAGGGACTATGGGGTTTCTCTTGAGATGCTGCATCGCAAAATTTCCTCATCTCGCATTGAGGGGATAATTTTATGGTGTTGGTCATGTTGCCGGAGGAAGCAGTGATTACTTCTTGAGTTGTGACGGGGACCTCAGCAACTCACTCACTTGCTTCAGTGAAGTCAAGTCCCCTTTGGTTTTGGAAGGGGAACTTCCGGATTATTTCGAGCCCTTAAATGGGAATATAACTCTTCTCGATATCAGTCCATAAAATGTGTTCTCCTCTCCACTGAGGACGTATGTTAGGGACCATTCTGAGTCGCCCAAACGGTGTCAAATACCCTTTTACCTTTCAAGCGGGAAAGTAGGATTTCTCTTGAGATTCTGCAGCGCAAAATTTCCTCATCTCACATTGTGGGGATAATTATGTGGTGTTTCTCGAGTTGCGATGGGGACCTCAGAAACTTACTAGAGTTACTTAAGGAAATGGGGTCCCAGTTGTGCTGGAAGGGGAACTTCCGGATTACTCTCGAGCCCTTTAATGGGAATTAGGCCTCTTTTGTAGTTTAGTCCATAAAGTGTGTTATTCTCTCCAATGAGGACGGATATTTTTGAACTTTCTGAGTGGCATAAAGTGTGTCAAGTACCCTTTTGCCTTTCAAGCGGGAATGTGGGATATCTCTTGAGATTCCGCAGCGCAAAATAACCTCATCTCACATTGAAGGGATAATTTTGTGGTGTTTCTCCAGTTGTGGTGGGAAGCAGGGGACACTTCTCTAGCTATGGTGGGCACCTCAGGAACACGCTCGGGTTGCTTCAGGGAAGTCAAGTCGCCTTTTGTTTTGGAAGGGGAACTTCCGGATTACTGTCGAGATGTTAAAAGTGAATATTGCCTCCTCTCCATTTGAGTCCATAAAATATGTTCTCCTCTCCACTGAGGATGATTGTTAGGGAACATTCTGAGTCGCCTAAAGGGAGTCAAGTACTCTTTTGACTTTCAAGCGGGAATGTGGGATTTCTCTTGAGATTCTGCATCGCAAAATTTCCTCATCTCGCATTGAGGGGATAATTTGGGTGTGTTTCTCGAGTTGCGGCGGGAAGCTGTGTGTGCTTCTCGAGTTTCCCTCGGGACTTCAGGAACTCGCTGGGGTTGCTTCAGGGAAGTCAAGTTCCATTTGGTGTTGGAAGGGGAACTTCCGGGTTCCTCTCGAGCCCTTATATGTGCACAGGGGCTCATCTCGAATTGAGTCCATAAAGTGTGTTCTCCTCTAAAATGGGACGGCTGTTTGAGGGAAATTTCGGAGTCGAATAAAGTGTGTCACGTACCTTTTTGCCTTTCAAGAGGGAATGTGGTATTTCTCTTGAGATGCTGCATCGCAAAATTTCCTCATCTCGCATTGAGGGGATAATTTTGGCGTGTTTCTCAAGTTGCCGCGGACAGCTGGGTGTGCTTTTCGAGTTGCGACGGGTATTTCAGGAACCCGCTGCGAGTGCTTCAGGGAAGTTAGGTCCCCTTTGTTGTTGGAAGGGGAACTTCCGGTTTCCTCTCGATCCTTTAAATATGCACAGGGGCTCATCTCGAATTGAGTCCATAAAGTGTGTTCTCCTCTCCAAAGGGGACGGCTGTTTGAGGGAAATTTCGGAGTCGAATAAAGTGTGTCACGTACCTTTTTGCCTTTCAATAGGGAAGGTGGTATTTCTCTTGAGAGGCTGCATCGCAAAATTTCCTCATCTCGCATTGAGGGGATAATTTGGGTGTGTTTCTCGAGTTGCGGCGGGAAGCTGTGTGTGCTTCTCGAGTTTCCCTCGGGACTTCAGGAACTCGCTGGGGTTGCTTCAGGGAAGTCAAGTTCCATTTGGTGTTGGAAGGGGAACTTCCGGGTTCCTCTCGAGCCCTTATATGTGCACAGGGGCTCATCTCGAATTGAGTCCATAAAGTGTGTTCTCCTCTAAAATGGGACGGCTGTTTGAGGGAAATTTCGGAGTCGAATAAAGTGTGTCACGTACCTTTTTGCCTTTCAAGAGGGAATGTGGTATTTCTCTTGAGATGCTGCATCGCAAAATTTCCTCATCTCGCATTGAGGGGATAATTTTTGGGTGTTTCTCGAGTTGGGGCGGGAAGCTGGGGTGCTTCTCGAGTTGCGACGGGGACCTCAGGAACTCACTGGGGTTGCTTCAGGCAAGTCAGTTCCCCTTTGGTGTTGGAAGGGGAACTTCCTGTTTCCTCTCGAGCCCTTCAATGTGCACAGGGACTCATCTCGAATTGAGTCCATAAAGTGTGTTCTCCTCTCCAAAGCAGACGGCTGTTTGAGGGAACTTCCTGAGTCGAATAAAGGGTGTCAAGTACCTTTTTGCATTTCAACAGGGAATGCGGTATTTCTCCTGAGAGGCTGCATCTGAAAATTTCCTCATCTCGCATGAGGGGATAATTTTGGGGTGTTTCTCGAGTTGCGGCGGGAAGCTGGGGGTGCTTCTCGAGTTGCGACGGGGACCTCAGGAACTCGCTTGGGTTGCTTCAGGGAAGTCAGGTCCCCCCTGATGTTGGAAGGGGAACTTTCGGTTTCCTCTCGAGTCCTTAAATGTGAACAGGGACTCATCTCAAAATGAGTCCATAAAGTGTGTTCTCCCCTCCAAAGGGGATGGCGGTGTGAGGGATCTTTCTGAGTCGAATAAAGGCTGTCAAGTACCTTTTTGCCTTTCAAGAGGGAATGTGGTATTTCTCTTGATATGCTGCATCGGAAAATTTCCTCATTTCTCATTGAGGGGATAATTTTGGTGTGTTTTTCGAGTTGCGGCGGGAAGCTGGGGGTGCTTCTCGAGTTGCGACGGGTACCACAGGAACTCGCTGGGGTTCCTTCACGAAAGTCAGGTCCCCTATGGTGTTGGAAGGGGAAAATCGGGGTTCCTCTGGAGCCTTAAATGTGCACAGGGGCTCATCTCGAATTGAGTCCTAAAAGTGTCTTCTCCTCTAAAAGGGGACGGCTGTGTGAGGGAACTTTCTGAGTCGAATAAAGGGTGTCAAGTACCTTTTTGCCTTTCAAGAGGGAATGTGGTATTTCTCTTGAGATGCTGCATCGCAAAATTTCCTCATCTCGCATTGAGGGGATAACTTTGGGGTGTTTCTCGTTTTGCGGCGGTAAGCTGGGGGTGCTTCTCGAGTTGCGACGGGGATCTCAGGGACTCGCTGGGGTTGCTTCAGGGAAGTCAGGTCCCCTTTGCTTTTGGAAGGGGAACTTCCGGGTTCCTCTCGAGCCCTTAAATGTGCACAGGGACTCATCTCCAATTGAGTCCATAAAGTGTGTTCTCCTCTAAAAGGGTACGGCTGTGTGCGGGAACTTTCTGAGTCGAATAAAGGGTGTCAAGTACAATTTTGCCTTTCAAGACGGAATGTGGTATTCCTCTTGAGATGCTGCATCGCAAAATTTCCTCATCTCGCATTGAGGGGATAATTTAGGGTTGTTTCTCGAGTTGCAGCGTGAAGCTGGGTGTGCTTCAAGAGTTGCGACGGGGACCTCAGGAACTCGCTGGGGTTGCTTCAAGGAAGTCAGGTCCCTTTTGCTGTTGGAAGGGGAACTTCCGGGTTCCTCTCGATCCCTTAAATGTGTACAGGGGCTCATCTCGATTTGAATCCATAAAGTGTGTTCTCCTCTCCAAAGGGGACGGCTGTGTGAGGGAACTTTCTGAGTCGAATAAAGGGTGTCAAGTACCTTTTTGCCTTTCAAGAGGGAATGTGGTATTTCTCTTAAGATGCTGCATTGAAAAATTTCCTCATCTCGCTTTGAGGGAATAATTTTGGGGTGCTTCTCGAGTTGCGACGGGGACCTCAGGAACTCGCTGGGGTTGCTTCAGGGAATTCAGGTCCCCTTTGCTGTTGGAAGGGGAACTTCCGGTTTCCTCTCGAGCCCTCAAACGTGAACAGGATCTTATGTCGAATTGAGTTCATAAAGTGTGTTCTCCTCTCCAAATGGGACGGCTGTGTGAGGGAACTTTCTGAGTCGAATTATGGGTGTCAAGTACTTTTTGCCTTTCAATAAGGAATGTGTTATTTCTCTTGAGATTCTGCATCGCAAAATTTCCTAATGTCGCATTGAGGGGATAATTTTGGGGTGTTTCCCAAGTTGCGGCGGGAAGCTGGTGGTGCTTCTCGAGTTGCGACGGGGACCTCAGGAACTCGCTGGGGTTGCTTCAGGGAAGTCAGGTCCCCTTAGGTGTTGGAAGGGGAACTTCCGATTTCCTCTCGAGCCCTTAAATGTGAACAGGAGCTCATCTCGAATTGAGTCCATAAAGTGTGTTCTCCTCTCCAAAGTGGACGGCTGTGTGAGGGAACTTTCTGAGTCGAATAAAGGGTATCAATTACCTTTTTTCCTTTCAAGAGGGACTATGGGGTTTCTCTTGAGATGCTGCATCGCAAAATTTCCTCATCTCGCATTGAGGGGATAATTTTATGGTGTTGGTCATGTTGCCGGAGGAAGCAGTGATTACTTCTTGAGTTGTGACGGGGACCTCAGCAACTCACTCACTTGCTTCAGTGAAGTCAAGTCCCCTTTGGTTTTGGAAGGGGAACTTCCGGATTATTTCGAGCCCTTAAATGGGAATATAACTCTTCTCGATATCAGTCCATAAAATGTGTTCTCCTCTCCACTGAGGACGTATGTTAGGGACCATTCTGAGTCGCCCAAACGGTGTCAAATACCCTTTTACCTTTCAAGCGGGAAAGTAGGATTTCTCTTGAGATTCTGCAGCGCAAAATTTCCTCATCTCACATTGTGGGGATAATTATGTGGTGTTTCTCGAGTTGCGATGGGGACCTCAGAAACTTACTAGAGTTACTTAAGGAAATGGGGTCCCAGTTGTGCTGGAAGGGGAACTTCCGGATTACTCTCGAGCCCTTTAATGGGAATTAGGCCTCTTTTGTAGTTTAGTCCATAAAGTGTGTTATTCTCTCCAATGAGGACGGATATTTTTGAACTTTCTGAGTGGCATAAAGTGTGTCAAGTACCCTTTTGCCTTTCAAGCGGGAATGTGGGATATCTCTTGAGATTCCGCAGCGCAAAATAACCTCATCTCACATTGAAGGGATAATTTTGTGGTGTTTCTCCAGTTGTGGTGGGAAGCAGGGGACACTTCTCTAGCTATGGTGGGCACCTCAGGAACACGCTCGGGTTGCTTCAGGGAAGTCAAGTCGCCTTTTGTTTTGGAAGGGGAACTTCCGGATTACTGTCGAGATGTTAAAAGTGAATATTGCCTCCTCTCCATTTGAGTCCATAAAATATGTTCTCCTCTCCACTGAGGATGATTGTTAGGGAACATTCTGAGTCGCCTAAAGGGAGTCAAGTACTCTTTTGACTTTCAAGCGGGAATGTGGGATTTCTCTTGAGATTCTGCATCGCAAAATTTCCTCATCTCGTATTGAGGGGATAATTTGGGTGTGTTTCTCGAGTTGCGGCGGGAAGCTGTGTGTGCTTCTCGAGTTTCCCTCGGGACTTCAGGAACTCGCTGGGGTTGCTTCAGGGAAGTCAAGTTCCATTTGGTGTTGGAAGGGGAACTTCCGGGTTCCTCTCGAGCCCTTATATGTGCACAGGGGCTCATCTCGAATTGAGTCCATAAAGTGTGTTCTCCTCTAAAATGGGACGGCTGTTTGAGGGAAATTTCGGAGTCGAATAAAGTGTGTCACGTACCTTTTTGCCTTTCAAGAGGGAATGTGGTATTTCTCTTGAGATGCTGCATCGCAAAATTTCCTCATCTCGCATTGAGGGGATAATTTTGGCGTGTTTCTCAAGTTGCCGCGGACAGCTGGGTGTGCTTTTCGAGTTGCGACGGGTATTTCAGGAACCCGCTGCGAGTGCTTCAGGGAAGTTAGGTCCCCTTTGTTGTTGGAAGGGGAACTTCCGGTTTCCTCTCGATCCTTTAAATATGCACAGGGGCTCATCTCGAATTGAGTCCATAAAGTGTGTTCTCCTCTCCAAAGGGGACGGCTGTTTGAGGGAAATTTCGGAGTCGAATAAAGTGTGTCACGTACCTTTTTGCCTTTCAATAGGGAAGGTGGTATTTCTCTTGAGAGGCTGCATCGCAAAATTTCCTCATCTCGCATTGAGGGGATAATTTGGGTGTGTTTCTCGAGTTGCGGCGGGAAGCTGTGTGTGCTTCTCGAGTTTCCCTCGGGACTTCAGGAACTCGCTGGGGTTGCTTCAGGGAAGTCAAGTTCCATTTGGTGTTGGAAGGGGAACTTCCGGGTTCCTCTCGAGCCCTTATATGTGCACAGGGGCTCATCTCGAATTGAGTCCATAAAGTGTGTTCTCCTCTAAAATGGGACGGCTGTTTGAGGGAAATTTCGGAGTCGAATAAAGTGTGTCACGTACCTTTTTGCCTTTCAAGAGGGAATGTGGTATTTCTCTTGAGATGCTGCATCGCAAAATTTCCTCATCTCGCATTGAGGGGATAATTTTTGGGTGTTTCTCGAGTTGGGGCGGGAAGCTGGGGTGCTTCTCGAGTTGCGACGGGGACCTCAGGAACTCACTGGGGTTGCTTCAGGCAAGTCAGTTCCCCTTTGGTGTTGGAAGGGGAACTTCCTGTTTCCTCTCGAGCCCTTCAATGTGCACAGGGACTCATCTCGAATTGAGTCCATAAAGTGTGTTCTCCTCTCCAAAGCAGACGGCTGTTTGAGGGAACTTCCTGAGTCGAATAAAGGGTGTCAAGTACCTTTTTGCATTTCAACAGGGAATGCGGTATTTCTCCTGAGAGGCTGCATCTGAAAATTTCCTCATCTCGCATGAGGGGATAATTTTGGGGTGTTTCTCGAGTTGCGGCGGGAAGCTGGGGGTGCTTCTCGAGTTGCGACGGGGACCTCAGGAACTCGCTTGGGTTGCTTCAGGGAAGTCAGGTCCCCCCTGATGTTGGAAGGGGAACTTTCGGTTTCCTCTCGAGTCCTTAAATGTGAACAGGGACTCATCTCAAAATGAGTCCATAAAGTGTGTTCTCCCCTCCAAAGGGGATGGCGGTGTGAGGGATCTTTCTGAGTCGAATAAAGGCTGTCAAGTACCTTTTTGCCTTTCAAGAGGGAATGTGGTATTTCTCTTGATATGCTGCATCGGAAAATTTCCTCATTTCTCATTGAGGGGATAATTTTGGTGTGTTTTTCGAGTTGCGGCGGGAAGCTGGGGGTGCTTCTCGAGTTGCGACGGGTACCACAGGAACTCGCTGGGGTTCCTTCACGAAAGTCAGGTCCCCTATGGTGTTGGAAGGGGAAAATCGGGGTTCCTCTGGAGCCTTAAATGTGCACAGGGGCTCATCTCGAATTGAGTCCTAAAAGTGTCTTCTCCTCTAAAAGGGGACGGCTGTGTGAGGGAACTTTCTGAGTCGAATAAAGGGTGTCAAGTACCTTTTTGCCTTTCAAGAGGGAATGTGGTATTTCTCTTGAGATGCTGCATCGCAAAATTTCCTCATCTCGCATTGAGGGGATAACTTTGGGGTGTTTCTCGTTTTGCGGCGGTAAGCTGGGGGTGCTTCTCGAGTTGCGACGGGGATCTCAGGGACTCGCTGGGGTTGCTTCAGGGAAGTCAGGTCCCCTTTGCTTTTGGAAGGGGAACTTCCGGGTTCCTCTCGAGCCCTTAAATGTGCACAGGGACTCATCTCCAATTGAGTCCATAAAGTGTGTTCTCCTCTAAAAGGGTACGGCTGTGTGCGGGAACTTTCTGAGTCGAATAAAGGGTGTCAAGTACAATTTTGCCTTTCAAGACGGAATGTGGTATTCCTCTTGAGATGCTGCATCGCAAAATTTCCTCATCTCGCATTGAGGGGATAATTTAGGGTTGTTTCTCGAGTTGCAGCGTGAAGCTGGGTGTGCTTCAAGAGTTGCGACGGGGACCTCAGGAACTCGCTGGGGTTGCTTCAAGGAAGTCAGGTCCCTTTTGCTGTTGGAAGGGGAACTTCCGGGTTCCTCTCGATCCCTTAAATGTGTACAGGGGCTCATCTCGATTTGAATCCATAAAGTGTGTTCTCCTCTCCAAAGGGGACGGCTGTGTGAGGGAACTTTCTGAGTCGAATAAAGGGTGTCAAGTACCTTTTTGCCTTTCAAGAGGGAATGTGGTATTTCTCTTAAGATGCTGCATTGAAAAATTTCCTCATCTCGCTTTGAGGGAATAATTTTGGGGTGCTTCTCGAGTTGCGACGGGGACCTCAGGAACTCGCTGGGGTTGCTTCAGGGAATTCAGGTCCCCTTTGCTGTTGGAAGGGGAACTTCCGGTTTCCTCTCGAGCCCTCAAACGTGAACAGGATCTTATGTCGAATTGAGTTCATAAAGTGTGTTCTCCTCTCCAAATGGGACGGCTGTGTGAGGGAACTTTCTGAGTCGAATTATGGGTGTCAAGTACTTTTTGCCTTTCAATAGGGAATGTGTTATTTCTCTTGAGATTCTGCATCGCAAAATTTCCTAATGTCGCATTGAGGGGATAATTTTGGGGTGTTTCCCAAGTTGCGGCGGGAAGCTGGTGGTGCTTCTCGAGTTGCGACGGGGACCTCAGGAACTCGCTGGGGTTGCTTCAGGGAAGTCAGGTCCCCTTAGGTGTTGGAAGGGGAACTTCCGATTTCCTCTCGAGCCCTTAAATGTGAACAGGAGCTCATCTCGAATTGAGTCCATAAAGTGTGTTCTCCTCTCCAAAGTGGACGGCTGTGTGAGGGAACTTTCTGAGTCGAATAAAGGGTATCAATTACCTTTTTTCCTTTCAAGAGGGACTATGGGGTTTCTCTTGAGATTCTGCATAGCAAAATTTCCTCATCTCGCATTGAGGGGATAATTTTATGGTGTTGGTCATGTTGCCGGAGGAAGCAGTGATTACTTCTCGAGTTGTGACGGGGACCTCAGCAACTCACTCACTTGCTTCAGTGAAGTCAAGTCCCCTTTGGTTTTGGAAGGGGAACTTCCGGATTATTTCGAGCCCTTAAATGGGAATATAACTCTTCTCGATATCAGTCCATAAAATGTGTTCTCCTCTCCACTGAGGACGTATGTTAGGGACCATTCTGAGTCGCCCAAACGGTGTCAAATACCCTTTTACCTTTCAAGCGGGAAAGTAGGATTTCTCTTGAGATTCTGCAGCGCAAAATTTCCTCATCTCACATTGTGGGGATAATTATGTGGTGTTTCTCGAGTTGCGATGGGGACCTCAGAAACTTACTAGAGTTACTTAAGGAAATGGGGTCCCAGTTGTGCTGGAAGGGGAACTTCCGGATTACTCTCGAGCCCTTTAATGGGAATTAGGCCTCTTTTGTAGTTTAGTCCATAAAGTGTGTTATTCTCTCCAATGAGGACGGATATTTTTGAACTTTCTGAGTGGCATAAAGTGTGTCAAGTACCCTTTTGCCTTTCAAGCGGGAATGTGGGATATCTCTTGAGATTCCGCAGCGCAAAATAACCTCATCTCACATTGAAGGGATAATTTTGTGGTGTTTCTCCAGTTGTGGTGGGAAGCAGGGGACACTTCTCTAGCTATGGTGGGCACCTCAGGAACACGCTCGGGTTGCTTCAGGGAAGTCAAGTCGCCTTTTGTTTTGGAAGGGGAACTTCCGGATTACTGTCGAGATGTTAAAAGTGAATATTGCCTCCTCTCCATTTGAGTCCATAAAATATGTTCTCCTCTCCACTGAGGATGATTGTTAGGGAACATTCTGAGTCGCCTAAAGGGAGTCAAGTACTCTTTTGACTTTCAAGCGGGAATGTGGGATTTCTCTTGAGATTCTGCATCGCAAAATTTCCTCATCTCGCATTGAGGGGATAATTTGGGTGTGTTTCTCGAGTTGCGGCGGGAAGCTGTGTGTGCTTCTCGAGTTTCCCTCGGGACTTCAGGAACTCGCTGGGGTTGCTTCAGGGAAGTCAAGTTCCATTTGGTGTTGGAAGGGGAACTTCCGGGTTCCTCTCAAGCCCTTATATGTGCACAGGGGCTCATCTCGAATTGAGTCCATAAAGTGTGTTCTCCTCTAAAATGGGACGGCTGTTTGAGGGAAATTTCGGAGTCGAATAAAGTGTGTCACGTACCTTTTTGCCTTTCAAGAGGGAATGTGGTATTTCACTTGAGATGCTGCATCGCAAAATTTCCTCATCTCCCATTGAGGGGATAATTTTGGCGTGTTTCTCAAGTTGCCGCGGACAGCTGGGTGTGCTTTTCGAGTTGCCACGGGTATTTCAGGAACCCGCTGCGGTTGCTTCAGGGAAGTTAGGTCCCCTTTGTTGTTGGAAGGGGAACTTCCGGTTTCCTCTCGATCCTTTAAATATGCACAGGGGCTCATCTCGAATTGAGTCCATAAAGTGTGTTCTCCTCTCCAAAGGGGACGGCTGTTTGAGGGAAATTTCGGAGTCGAATAAAGTGTGTCACGTACCTTTTTGCCTTTCAATAGGGAAGGTGGTATTTCTCTTGAGAGGCTGCATCGCAAAATTTCCTCATCTCGCATTGAGGGGATAATTTGGGTGTGTTTCTCGAGTTGCGGCGGGAAGCTGTGTGTGCTTCTCGAGTTTCCCTCGGGACTTCAGGAACTCGCTGGGGTTGCTTCAGGGAAGTCAAGTTCCATTTGGTGTTGGAAGGGGAACTTCCGGGTTCCTCTCGAGCCCTTATATGTGCACAGGGGCTCATCTCGAATTGAGTCCATAAAGTGTGTTCTCCTCTAAAATGGGACGGCTGTTTGAGGGAAATTTCGGAGTCGAATAAAGTGTGTCACGTACCTTTTTGCCTTTCAAGAGGGAATGTGGTATTTCTCTTGAGATGCTGCATCGCAAAATTTCCTCATCTCACATTGAGGGGATAATTTTTGGGTGTTTCTCGAGTTGGGGCGGGAAGCTGGGGTGCTTCTCGAGTTGCGACGGGGACCTCAGGAACTCACTGGGGTTGCTTCAGGCAAGTCAGTTCCCCTTTGGTGTTGGAAGGGGAACTTCCTGTTTCCTCTCGAGCCCTTCAATGTGCACAGGGACTCATCTCGAATTGAGTCCATAAAGTGTGTTCTCCTCTCCAAAGCAGACGGCTGTTTGAGGGAACTTCCTGAGTCGAATAAAGGGTGTCAAGTACCTTTTTGCATTTCAACAGGGAATGCGGTATTTCTCCTGAGAGGCTGCATCTGAAAATTTCCTCATCTCGCATGAGGGGATAATTTTGGGGTGTTTCTCGAGTTGCGGCGGGAAGCTGGGGGTGCTTCTCGAGTTGCGACGGGGACCTCAGGAACTCGCTTGGGTTGCTTCAGGGAAGTCAGGTCCCCCCTGATGTTGGAAGGGGAACTTTCGGTTTCCTCTCGAGTCCTTAAATGTGAACAGGGACTCATCTCGAAATGAGTCCATAAAGTGTGTTCTCCCCTCCAAAGGGGATGGCGGTGTGAGGGATCTTTCTGAGTCGAATAAAGGCTGTCAAGTAACTTTTTGCCTTTCAAGAGGGAATGTCGTATTTCTCTTGAGATGCTGCATCGCCAAATTTACTCATCTCGCATTGAGGGGAAAATCTGGTGTGTTTCTCGAGTTGTGGCGGGAAACTTGGGGTGCTTCTCAGGTTGCGACGGGGACCTCAGGAACTCGCTGGGGTTGCTTCAGGGAAGTCAGGTCCCCTTTGATGTTGGATGGGGTAATTTGGGTTTCCTCTCGAGCCCTTCAATGTTAAAAGGGGCTCATCTGGAATTGTGTCCATAAAGTGTGTTCTCCTCTCCAAAGGGGACGGCTGTGTGAGGGAACATTCTGAGTCGAATAAAGGGTGTCAAGTACCTTTTTGCCTTTCAAGAGGGAATGTGGTATTTCTCTTGATATGCTGCATCGGAAAATTTCCTCATTTCTCATTGAGGGGATAATTTTGGTGTGTTTTTCGAGTTGCGGCGGGAAGCTGGGGGTGCTTCTCGAGTTGCGACGGGTACCACAGGAACTCGCTGGGGTTCCTTCACGAAAGTCAGGTCCCCTATGGTGTTGGAAGGGGAAAATCGGGGTTCCTCTGGAGCCTTAAATGTGCACAGGGGCTCATCTCGAATTGAGTCCTAAAAGTGTCTTCTCCTCTAAAAGGGGACGGCTGTGTGAGGGAACTTTCTGAGTCGAATAAAGGGTGTCAAGTACCTTTTTGCCTTTCAAGAGGGAATGTGGTATTTCTCTTGAGATGCTGCATCGCAAAATTTCCTCATCTCGCATTGAGGGGATAACTTTGGGGTGTTTCTCGTTTTGCGGCGGTAAGCTGGGGGTGCTTCTCGAGTTGCGACGGGGATCTCAGGGACTCGCTGGGGTTGCTTCAGGGAAGTCAGGTCCCCTTTGCTTTTGGAAGGGGAACTTCCGGGTTCCTCTCGAGCCCTTAAATGTGCACAGGGACTCATCTCCAATTGAGTCCATAAAGTGTGTTCTCCTCTAAAAGGGTACGGCTGTGTGCGGGAACTTTCTGAGTCGAATAAAGGGTGTCAAGTACAATTTTGCCTTTCAAGACGGAATGTGGTATTCCTCTTGAGATGCTGCATCGCAAAATTTCCTCATCTCGCATTGAGGGGATAATTTAGGGTTGTTTCTCGAGTTGCAGCGTGAAGCTGGGTGTGCTTCAAGAGTTGCGACGGGGACCTCAGGAACTCGCTGGGGTTGCTTCAAGGAAGTCAGGTCCCTTTTGCTGTTGGAAGGGGAACTTCCGGGTTCCTCTCGATCCCTTAAATGTGTACAGGGGCTCATCTCGATTTGAATCCATAAAGTGTGTTCTCCTCTCCAAAGGGGACGGCTGTGTGAGGGAACTTTCTGAGTCGAATAAAGGGTGTCAAGTACCTTTTTGCCTTTCAAGAGGGAATGTGGTATTTCTCTTAAGATGCTGCATTGAAAAATTTCCTCATCTCGCTTTGAGGGAATAATTTTGGGGTGCTTCTCGAGTTGCGACGGGGACCTCAGGAACTCGCTGGGGTTGCTTCAGGGAATTCAGGTCCCCTTTGCTGTTGGAAGGGGAACTTCCGGTTTCCTCTCGAGCCCTCAAACGTGAACAGGATCTTATGTCGAATTGAGTTCATAAAGTGTGTTCTCCTCTCCAAATGGGACGGCTGTGTGAGGGAACTTTCTGAGTCGAATTATGGGTGTCAAGTACTTTTTGCCTTTCAATAGGGAATGTGTTATTTCTCTTGAGATTCTGCATCGCAAAATTTCCTAATGTCGCATTGAGGGGATAATTTTGGGGTGTTTCCCAAGTTGCGGCGGGAAGCTGGTGGTGCTTCTCGAGTTGCGACGGGGACCTCAGGAACTCGCTGGGGTTGCTTCAGGGAAGTCAGGTCCCCTTAGGTGTTGGAAGGGGAACTTCCGATTTCCTCTCGAGCCCTTAAATGTGAACAGGAGCTCATCTCGAATTGAGTCCATAAAGTGTGTTCTCCTCTCCAAAGTGGACGGCTGTGTGAGGGAACTTTCTGAGTCGAATAAAGGGTATCAATTACCTTTTTTCCTTTCAAGAGGGACTATGGGGTTTCTCTTGAGATTCTGCATAGCAAAATTTCCTCATCTCGCATTGAGGGGATAATTTTATGGTGTTGGTCATGTTGCCGGAGGAAGCAGTGATTACTTCTCGAGTTGTGACGGGGACCTCAGCAACTCACTCACTTGCTTCAGTGAAGTCAAGTCCCCTTTGGTTTTGGAAGGGGAACTTCCGGATTATTTCGAGCCCTTAAATGGGAATATAACTCTTCTCGATATCAGTCCATAAAATGTGTTCTCCTCTCCACTGAGGACGTATGTTAGGGACCATTCTGAGTCGCCCAAACGGTGTCAAATACCCTTTTACCTTTCAAGCGGGAAAGTAGGATTTCTCTTGAGATTCTGCAGCGCAAAATTTCCTCATCTCACATTGTGGGGATAATTATGTGGTGTTTCTCGAGTTGCGATGGGGACCTCAGAAACTTACTAGAGTTACTTAAGGAAATGGGGTCCCAGTTGTGCTGGAAGGGGAACTTCCGGATTACTCTCGAGCCCTTTAATGGGAATTAGGCCTCTTTTGTAGTTTAGTCCATAAAGTGTGTTATTCTCTCCAATGAGGACGGATATTTTTGAACTTTCTGAGTGGCATAAAGTGTGTCAAGTACCCTTTTGCCTTTCAAGCGGGAATGTGGGATATCTCTTGAGATTCCGCAGCGCAAAATAACCTCATCTCACATTGAAGGGATAATTTTGTGGTGTTTCTCCAGTTGTGGTGGGAAGCAGGGGACACTTCTCTAGCTATGGTGGGCACCTCAGGAACACGCTCGGGTTGCTTCAGGGAAGTCAAGTCGCCTTTTGTTTTGGAAGGGGAACTTCCGGATTACTGTCGAGATGTTAAAAGTGAATATTGCCTCCTCTCCATTTGAGTCCATAAAATATGTTCTCCTCTCCACTGAGGATGATTGTTAGGGAACATTCTGAGTCGCCTAAAGGGAGTCAAGTACTCTTTTGACTTTCAAGCGGGAATGTGGGATTTCTCTTGAGATTCTGCATCGCAAAATTTCCTCATCTCGCATTGAGGGGATAATTTGGGTGTGTTTCTCGAGTTGCGGCGGGAAGCTGTGTGTGCTTCTCGAGTTTCCCTCGGGACTTCAGGAACTCGCTGGGGTTGCTTCAGGGAAGTCAAGTTCCATTTGGTGTTGGAAGGGGAACTTCCGGGTTCCTCTCAAGCCCTTATATGTGCACAGGGGCTCATCTCGAATTGAGTCCATAAAGTGTGTTCTCCTCTAAAATGGGACGGCTGTTTGAGGGAAATTTCGGAGTCGAATAAAGTGTGTCACGTACCTTTTTGCCTTTCAAGAGGGAATGTGGTATTTCACTTGAGATGCTGCATCGCAAAATTTCCTCATCTCCCATTGAGGGGATAATTTTGGCGTGTTTCTCAAGTTGCCGCGGACAGCTGGGTGTGCTTTTCGAGTTGCCACGGGTATTTCAGGAACCCGCTGCGGTTGCTTCAGGGAAGTTAGGTCCCCTTTGTTGTTGGAAGGGGAACTTCCGGTTTCCTCTCGATCCTTTAAATATGCACAGGGGCTCATCTCGAATTGAGTCCATAAAGTGTGTTCTCCTCTCCAAAGGGGACGGCTGTTTGAGGGAAATTTCGGAGTCGAATAAAGTGTGTCACGTACCTTTTTGCCTTTCAATAGGGAAGGTGGTATTTCTCTTGAGAGGCTGCATCGCAAAATTTCCTCATCTCGCATTGAGGGGATAATTTGGGTGTGTTTCTCGAGTTGCGGCGGGAAGCTGTGTGTGCTTCTCGAGTTTCCCTCGGGACTTCAGGAACTCGCTGGGGTTGCTTCAGGGAAGTCAAGTTCCATTTGGTGTTGGAAGGGGAACTTCCGGGTTCCTCTCGAGCCCTTATATGTGCACAGGGGCTCATCTCGAATTGAGTCCATAAAGTGTGTTCTCCTCTAAAATGGGACGGCTGTTTGAGGGAAATTTCAGAGTCGAATAAAGTGTGTCACGTACCTTTTTGCCTTTCAAGAGGGAATGTGGTATTTCTCTTGAGATGCTGCATCGCAAAATTTCCTCATCTCGCATTGAGGGGATAATTTTTGGGTGTTTCTCGAGTTGGGGCGGGAAGCTGGGGTGCTTCTCGAGTTGCGACGGGGACCTCAGGAACTCACTGGGGTTGCTTCAGGCAAGTCAGTTCCCCTTTGGTGTTGGAAGGGGAACTTCCTGTTTCCTCTCGAGCCCTTCAATGTGCACAGGGACTCATCTCGAATTGAGTCCATAAAGTGTGTTCTCCTCTCCAAAGCAGACGGCTGTTTGAGGGAACTTCCTGAGTCGAATAAAGGGTGTCAAGTACCTTTTTGCATTTCAACAGGGAATGCGGTATTTCTCCTGAGAGGCTGCATCTGAAAATTTCCTCATCTCGCATGAGGGGATAATTTTGGGGTGTTTCTCGAGTTGCGGCGGGAAGCTGGGGGTGCTTCTCGAGTTGCGACGGGGACCTCAGGAACTCGCTTGGGTTGCTTCAGGGAAGTCAGGTCCCCCCTGATGTTGGAAGGGGAACTTTCGGTTTCCTCTCGAGTCCTTAAATGTGAACAGGGACTCATCTCGAAATGAGTCCATAAAGTGTGTTCTCCCCTCCAAAGGGGATGGCGGTGTGAGGGATCTTTCTGAGTCGAATAAAGGCTGTCAAGTAACTTTTTGCCTTTCAAGAGGGAATGTCGTATTTCTCTTGAGATGCTGCATCGCCAAATTTACTCATCTCGCATTGAGGGGAAAATCTGGTGTGTTTCTCGAGTTGTGGCGGGAAACTTGGGGTGCTTCTCAGGTTGCGACGGGGACCTCAGGAACTCGCTGGGGTTGCTTCAGGGAAGTCAGGTCCCCTTTGATGTTGGATGGGGTAATTTGGGTTTCCTCTCGAGCCCTTCAATGTTAAAAGGGGCTCATCTGGAATTGTGTCCATAAAGTGTGTTCTCCTCTCCAAAGGGGACGGCTGTGTGAGGGAACATTCTGAGTCGAATAAAGGGTGTCAAGTACCTTTTTGCCTTTCAAGAGGGAATGTGGTATTTCTCTTGATATGCTGCATCGGAAAATTTCCTCATTTCTCATTGAGGGGATAATTTTGGTGTGTTTTTCGAGTTGCGGCGGGAAGCTGGGGGTGCTTCTCGAGTTGCGACGGGTACCACAGGAACTCGCTGGGGTTCCTTCACGAAAGTCAGGTCCCCTATGGTGTTGGAAGGGGAAAATCGGGGTTCCTCTGGAGCCTTAAATGTGCACAGGGGCTCATCTCGAATTGAGTCCTAAAAGTGTCTTCTCCTCTAAAAGGGGACGGCTGTGTGAGGGAACTTTCTGAGTCGAATAAAGGGTGTCAAGTACCTTTTTGCCTTTCAAGAGGGAATGTGGTATTTCTCTTGAGATGCTGCATCGCAAAATTTCCTCATCTCGCATTGAGGGGATAACTTTGGGGTGTTTCTCGTTTTGCGGCGGTAAGCTGGGGGTGCTTCTCGAGTTGCGACGGGGATCTCAGGGACTCGCTGGGGTTGCTTCAGGGAAGTCAGGTCCCCTTTGCTTTTGGAAGGGGAACTTCCGGGTTCCTCTCGAGCCCTTAAATGTGCACAGGGACTCATCTCCAATTGAGTCCATAAAGTGTGTTCTCCTCTAAAAGGGTACGGCTGTGTGCGGGAACTTTCTGAGTCGAATAAAGGGTGTCAAGTACAATTTTGCCTTTCAAGACGGAATGTGGTATTCCTCTTGAGATGCTGCATCGCAAAATTTCCTCATCTCGCATTGAGGGGATAATTTAGGGTTGTTTCTCGAGTTGCAGCGTGAAGCTGGGTGTGCTTCAAGAGTTGCGACGGGGACCTCAGGAACTCGCTGGGGTTGCTTCAAGGAAGTCAGGTCCCTTTTGCTGTTGGAAGGGGAACTTCCGGGTTCCTCTCGATCCCTTAAATGTGTACAGGGGCTCATCTCGATTTGAATCCATAAAGTGTGTTCTCCTCTCCAAAGGGGACGGCTGTGTGAGGGAACTTTCTGAGTCGAATAAAGGGTGTCAAGTACCTTTTTGCCTTTCAAGAGGGAATGTGGTATTTCTCTTAAGATGCTGCATTGAAAAATTTCCTCATCTCGCTTTGAGGGAATAATTTTGGGGTGCTTCTCGAGTTGCGACGGGGACCTCAGGAACTCGCTGGGGTTGCTTCAGGGAATTCAGGTCCCCTTTGCTGTTGGAAGGGGAACTTCCGGTTTCCTCTCGAGCCCTCAAACGTGAACAGAATCTTATGTCGAATTGAGTTCATAAAGTGTGTTCTCCTCTCCAAATGGGACGGCTGTGTGAGGGAACTTTCTGAGTCGAATTATGGGTGTCAAGTACTTTTTGCCTTTCAATAGGGAATGTGTTATTTCTCTTGAGATTCTGCATCGCAAAATTTCCTAATGTCGCATTGAGGGGATAATTTTGGGGTGTTTCCCAAGTTGCGGCGGGAAGCTGGTGGTGCTTCTCGAGTTGCGACGGGGACCTCAGGAACTCGCTGGGGTTGCTTCAGGGAAGTCAGGTCCCCTTAGGTGTTGGAAGGGGAACTTCCGATTTCCTCTCGAGCCCTTAAATGTGAACAGGAGCTCATCTCGAATTGAGTCCATAAAGTGTGTTCTCCTCTCCAAAGTGGACGGCTGTGTGAGGGAACTTTCTGAGTCGAATAAAGGGTATCAATTACCTTTTTTCCTTTCAAGAGGGACTATGGGGTTTCTCTTGAGATTCTGCATAGCAAAATTTCCTCATCTCGCATTGAGGGGATAATTTTATGGTGTTGGTCATGTTGCCGGAGGAAGCAGTGATTACTTCTCGAGTTGTGACGGGGACCTCAGCAACTCACTCACTTGCTTCAGTGAAGTCAAGTCCCCTTTGGTTTTGGAAGGGGAACTTCCGGATTATTTCGAGCCCTTAAATGGGAATATAACTCTTCTCGATATCAGTCCATAAAATGTGTTCTCCTCTCCACTGAGGACGTATGTTAGGGACCATTCTGAGTCGCCCAAACGGTGTCAAATACCCTTTTACCTTTCAAGCGGGAAAGTAGGATTTCTCTTGAGATTCTGCAGCGCAAAATTTCCTCATCTCACATTGTGGGGATAATTATGTGGTGTTTCTCGAGTTGCGATGGGGACCTCAGAAACTTACTAGAGTTACTTAAGGAAATGGGGTCCCAGTTGTGCTGGAAGGGGAACTTCCGGATTACTCTCGAGCCCTTTAATGGGAATTAGGCCTCTTTTGTAGTTTAGTCCATAAAGTGTGTTATTCTCTCCAATGAGGACGGATATTTTTGAACTTTCTGAGTGGCATAAAGTGTGTCAAGTACCCTTTTGCCTTTCAAGCGGGAATGTGGGATATCTCTTGAGATTCCGCAGCGCAAAATAACCTCATCTCACATTGAAGGGATAATTTTGTGGTGTTTCTCCAGTTGTGGTGGGAAGCAGGGGACACTTCTCTAGCTATGGTGGGCACCTCAGGAACACGCTCGGGTTGCTTCAGGGAAGTCAAGTCGCCTTTTGTTTTGGAAGGGGAACTTCCGGATTACTGTCGAGATGTTAAAAGTGAATATTGCCTCCTCTCCATTTGAGTCCATAAAATATGTTCTCCTCTCCACTGAGGATGATTGTTAGGGAACATTCTGAGTCGCCTAAAGGGAGTCAAGTACTCTTTTGACTTTCAAGCGGGAATGTGGGATTTCTCTTGAGATTCTGCATCGCAAAATTTCCTCATCTCGCATTGAGGGGATAATTTGGGTGTGTTTCTCGAGTTGCGGCGGGAAGCTGTGTGTGCTTCTCGAGTTTCCCTCGGGACTTCAGGAACTCGCTGGGGTTGCTTCAGGGAAGTCAAGTTCCATTTGGTGTTGGAAGGGGAACTTCCGGGTTCCTCTCAAGCCCTTATATGTGCACAGGGGCTCATCTCGAATTGAGTCCATAAAGTGTGTTCTCCTCTAAAATGGGAAGGCTGTTTGAGGGAAATTTCGGAGTCGAATAAAGTGTGTCACGTACCTTTTTGCCTTTCAAGAGGGAATGTGGTATTTCTCTTGAGATGCTGCATCGCAAAATTTCCTCATCTCGCATTGAGGGGATAATTTTGGCGTGTTTCTCAAGTTGCCGCGGACAGCTGGGTGTGCTTTTCGAGTTGCCACGGGTATTTCAGGAACCCGCTGCGGTTGCTTCAGGGAAGTTAGGTCCCCTTTGTTGTTGGAAGGGGAACTTCCGGTTTCCTCTCGATCCTTTAAATATGCACAGGGGCTCATCTCGAATTGAGTCCATAAAGTGTGTTCTCCTCTCCAAAGGGGACGGCTGTTTGAGGGAAATTTCGGAGTCGAATAAAGTGTGTCACGTACCTTTTTGCCTTTCAATAGGGAAGGTGGTATTTCTCTTGAGAGGCTGCATCGCAAAATTTCCTCATCTCGCATTGAGGGGATAATTTGGGTGTGTTTCTCGAGTTGCGGCGGGAAGCTGTGTGTGCTTCTCGAGTTTCCCTCGGGACTTCAGGAACTCGCTGGGGTTGCTTCAGGGAAGTCAAGTTCCATTTGGTGTTGGAAGGGGAACTTCCGGGTTCCTCTCGAGCCCTTATATGTGCACAGGGGCTCATCTCGAATTGAGTCCATAAAGTGTGTTCTCCTCTAAAATGGGACGGCTGTTTGAGGGAAATTTCGGAGTCGAATAAAGTGTGTCACGTACCTTTTTGCCTTTCAAGAGGGAATGTGGTATTTCTCTTGAGATGCTGCATCGCAAAATTTCCTCATCTCGCATTGAGGGGATAATTTTTGGGTGTTTCTCGAGTTGGGGCGGGAAGCTGGGGTGCTTCTCGAGTTGCGACGGGGACCTCAGGAACTCACTGGGGTTGCTTCAGGCAAGTCAGTTCCCCTTTGGTGTTGGAAGGGGAACTTCCTGTTTCCTCTCGAGCCCTTCAATGTGCACAGGGACTCATCTCGAATTGAGTCCATAAAGTGTGTTCTCCTCTCCAAAGCAGACGGCTGTTTGAGGGAACTTCCTGAGTCGAATAAAGGGTGTCAAGTACCTTTTTGCATTTCAACAGGGAATGCGGTATTTCTCCTGAGAGGCTGCATCTGAAAATTTCCTCATCTCGCATGAGGGGATAATTTTGGGTTGTTTCTCGAGTTGCGGCGGGAAGCTGGGGGTGCTTCTCGAGTTGCGACGGGGACCTCAGGAACTCGCTTGGGTTGCTTCAGGGAAGTCAGGTCCCCCCTGATGTTGGAAGGGGAACTTTCGGTTTCCTCTCGAGTCCTTAAATGTGAACAGGGACTCATCTCGAAATGAGTCCATAAAGTGTGTTCTCCCCTCCAAAGGGGATGGCGGTGTGAGGGATCTTTCTGAGTCGAATAAAGGCTGTCAAGTACCTTTTTGCCTTTCAAGAGGGAATGTGGTATTTCTCTTGATATGCTGCATCGGAAAATTTCCTCATTTCTCATTGAGGGGATAATTTTGGTGTGTTTTTCGAGTTGCAGCGGGAAGCTGGGGGTGCTTCTCGAGTTGCGACGGGTACCACAGGAACTCGCTGGGGTTCCTTCACGAAAGTCAGGTCCCCTATGGTGTTGGAAGGGGAAAATCGGGGTTCCTCTGGAGCCTTAAATGTGCACAGGGGCTCATCTCGAATTGAGTCCTAAAAGTGTCTTCTCCTCTAAAAGGGGACGGCTGTGTGAGGGAACTTTCTGAGTCGAATAAAGGGTGTCAAGTACCTTTTTGCCTTTCAAGAGGGAATGTGGTATTTCTCTTGAGATGCTGCATCGCAAAATTTCCTCATCTCGCATTGAGGGGATAACTTTGGGGTGTTTCTCGTTTTGCGGCGGTAAGCTGGGGGTGCTTCTCGAGTTGCGACGGGGATCTCAGGGACTCGCTGGGGTTGCTTCAGGGAAGTCAGGTCCCCTTTGCTTTTGGAAGGGGAACTTCCGGGTTCCTCTCGAGCCCTTAAATGTGCACAGGGACTCATCTCCAATTGAGTCCATAAAGTGTGTTCTCCTCTAAAAGGGTACGGCTGTGTGCGGGAACTTTCTGAGTCGAATAAAGGGTGTCAAGTACAATTTTGCCTTTCAAGACGGAATGTGGTATTCCTCTTGAGATGCTGCATCGCAAAATTTCCTCATCTCGCATTGAGGGGATAATTTAGGGTTGTTTCTCGAGTTGCAGCGTGAAGCTGGGTGTGCTTCAAGAGTTGCGACGGGGACCTCAGGAACTCGCTGGGGTTGCTTCAAGGAAGTCAGGTCCCTTTTGCTGTTGGAAGGGGAACTTCCGGGTTCCTCTCGATCCCTTAAATGTGTACAGGGGCTCATCTCGATTTGAATCCATAAAGTGTGTTCTCCTCTCCAAAGGGGACGGCTGTGTGAGGGAACTTTCTGAGTCGAATAAAGGGTGTCAAGTACCTTTTTGCCTTTCAAGAGGGAATGTGGTATTTCTCTTAAGATGCTGCATTGAAAAATTTCCTCATCTCGCTTTGAGGGAATAATTTTGGGGTGCTTCTCGAGTTGCGACGGGGACCTCAGGAACTCGCTGGGGTTGCTTCAGGGAATTCAGGTCCCCTTTGCTGTTGGAAGGGGAACTTCCGGTTTCCTCTCGAGCCCTCAAACGTGAACAGGATCTTATGTCGAATTGAGTTCATAAAGTGTGTTCTCCTCTCCAAATGGGACGGCTGTGTGAGGGAACTTTCTGAGTCGAATTATGGGTGTCAAGTACTTTTTGCCTTTCAATAGGGAATGTGTTATTTCTCTTGAGATTCTGCATCGCAAAATTTCCTAATGTCGCATTGAGGGGATAATTTTGGGGTGTTTCCCAAGTTGCGGCGGGAAGCTGGTGGTGCTTCTCGAGTTGCGACGGGGACCTCAGGAACTCGCTGGGGTTGCTTCAGGGAAGTCAGGTCCCCTTAGGTGTTGGAAGGGGAACTTCCGATTTCCTCTCGAGCCCTTAAATGTGAACAGGAGCTCATCTCGAATTGAGTCCATAAAGTGTGTTCTCCTCTCCAAAGTGGACGGCTGTGTGAGGGAACTTTCTGAGTCGAATAAAGGGTATCAATTACCTTTTTTCCTTTCAAGAGGGACTATGGGGTTTCTCTTGAGATTCTGCATAGCAAAATTTCCTCATCTCGCATTGAGGGGATAATTTTATGGTGTTGGTCATGTTGCCGGAGGAAGCAGTGATTACTTCTCGAGTTGTGACGGGGACCTCAGCAACTCACTCACTTGCTTCAGTGAAGTCAAGTCCCCTTTGGTTTTGGAAGGGGAACTTCCGGATTATTTCGAGCCCTTAAATGGGAATATAACTCTTCTCGATATCAGTCCATAAAATGTGTTCTCCTCTCCACTGAGGACGTATGTTAGGGACCATTCTGAGTCGCCCAAACGGTGTCAAATACCCTTTTACCTTTCAAGCGGGAAAGTAGGATTTCTCTTGAGATTCTGCAGCGCAAAATTTCCTCATCTCACATTGTGGGGATAATTATGTGGTGTTTCTCGAGTTGCGATGGGGACCTCAGAAACTTACTAGAGTTACTTAAGGAAATGGGGTCCCAGTTGTGCTGGAAGGGGAACTTCCGGATTACTCTCGAGCCCTTTAATGGGAATTAGGCCTCTTTTGTAGTTTAGTCCATAAAGTGTGTTATTCTCTCCAATGAGGACGGATATTTTTGAACTTTCTGAGTGGCATAAAGTGTGTCAAGTACCCTTTTGCCTTTCAAGCGGGAATGTGGGATATCTCTTGAGATTCCGCAGCGCAAAATAACCTCATCTCACATTGAAGGGATAATTTTGTGGTGTTTCTCCAGTTGTGGTGGGAAGCAGGGGACACTTCTCTAGCTATGGTGGGCACCTCAGGAACACGCTCGGGTTGCTTCAGGGAAGTCAAGTCGCCTTTTGTTTTGGAAGGGGAACTTCCGGATTACTGTCGAGATGTTAAAAGTGAATATTGCCTCCTCTCCATTTGAGTCCATAAAATATGTTCTCCTCTCCACTGAGGATGATTGTTAGGGAACATTCTGAGTCGCCTAAAGGGAGTCAAGTACTCTTTTGACTTTCAAGCGGGAATGTGGGATTTCTCTTGAGATTCTGCATCGCAAAATTTCCTCATCTCGCATTGAGGGGATAATTTGGGTGTGTTTCTCGAGTTGCGGCGGGAAGCTGTGTGTGCTTCTCGAGTTTCCCTCGGGACTTCAGGAACTCGCTGGGGTTGCTTCAGGGAAGTCAAGTTCCATTTGGTGTTGGAAGGGGAACTTCCGGGTTCCTCTCAAGCCCTTATATGTGCACAGGGGCTCATCTCGAATTGAGTCCATAAAGTGTGTTCTCCTCTAAAATGGGACGGCTGTTTGAGGGAAATTTCGGAGTCGAATAAAGTGTGTCACGTACCTTTTTGCCTTTCAAGAGGGAATGTGGTATTTCTCTTGAGATGCTGCATCGCAAAATTTCCTCATCTCCCATTGAGGGGATAATTTTGGCGTGTTTCTCAAGTTGCCGCGGACAGCTGGGTGTGCTTTTCGAGTTGCCACGGGTATTTCAGGAACCCGCTGCGGTTGCTTCAGGGAAGTTAGGTCCCCTTTGTTGTTGGAAGGGGAACTTCCGGTTTCCTCTCGATCCTTTAAATATGCACAGGGGCTCATCTCGAATTGAGTCCATAAAGTGTGTTCTCCTCTCCAAAGGGGACGGCTGTTTGAGGGAAATTTCGGAGTCGAATAAAGTGTGTCACGTACCTTTTTGCCTTTCAATAGGGAAGGTGGTATTTCTCTTGAGAGGCTGCATCGCAAAATTTCCTCATCTCGCATTGAGGGGATAATTTGGGTGTGTTTCTCGAGTTGCGGCGGGAAGCTGTGTGTGCTTCTCGAGTTTCCCTCGGGACTTCAGGAACTCGCTGGGGTTGCTTCAGGGAAGTCAAGTTCCATTTGGTGTTGGAAGGGGAACTTCCGGGTTCCTCTCGAGCCCTTATATGTGCACAGGGGCTCATCTCGAATTGAGTCCATAAAGTGTGTTCTCCTCTAAAATGGGACGGCTGTTTGAGGGAAATTTCGGAGTCGAATAAAGTGTGTCACGTACCTTTTTGCCTTTCAAGAGGGAATGTGGTATTTCTCTTGAGATGCTGCATCGCAAAATTTCCTCATCTCGCATTGAGGGGATAATTTTTGGGTGTTTCTCGAGTTGGGGCGGGAAGCTGGGGTGCTTCTCGAGTTGCGACGGGGACCTCAGGAACTCACTGGGGTTGCTTCAGGCAAGTCAGTTCCCCTTTGGTGTTGGAAGGGGAACTTCCTGTTTCCTCTCGAGCCCTTCAATGTGCACAGGGACTCATCTCGAATTGAGTCCATAAAGTGTGTTCTCCTCTCCAAAGCAGACGGCTGTTTGAGGGAACTTCCTGAGTCGAATAAAGGGTGTCAAGTACCTTTTTGCATTTCAACAGGGAATGCGGTATTTCTCCTGAGAGGCTGCATCTGAAAATTTCCTCATCTCGCATGAGGGGATAATTTTGGGGTGTTTCTCGAGTTGCGGCGGGAAGCTGGGGGTGCTTCTCGAGTTGCGACGGGGACCTCAGGAACTCGCTTGGGTTGCTTCAGGGAAGTCAGGTCCCCCCTGATGTTGGAAGGGGAACTTTCGGTTTCCTCTCGAGTCCTTAAATGTGAACAGGGACTCATCTCGAAATGAGTCCATAAAGTGTGTTCTCCCCTCCAAAGGGGATGGCGGTGTGAGGGATCTTTCTGAGTCGAATAAAGGCTGTCAAGTAACTTTTTGCCTTTCAAGAGGGAATGTCGTATTTCTCTTGAGATGCTGCATCGCCAAATTTACTCATCTCGCATTGAGGGGAAAATCTGGTGTGTTTCTCGAGTTGTGGCGGGAAACTTGGGGTGCTTCTCAGGTTGCGACGGGGACCTCAGGAACTCGCTGGGGTTGCTTCAGGGAAGTCAGGTCCCCTTTGATGTTGGATGGGGTAATTTGGGTTTCCTCTCGAGCCCTTCAATGTTAAAAGGGGCTCATCTGGAATTGTGTCCATAAAGTGTGTTCTCCTCTCCAAAGGGGACGGCTGTGTGAGGGAACATTCTGAGTCGAATAAAGGGTGTCAAGTACCTTTTTGCCTTTCAAGAGGGAATGTGGTATTTCTCTTGAGATGTTGCATCGCAAAATTTCCTCATCTCGCATTGAGGGGATAACTTTGGGGTGTTTCTCGTTTTGCGGCGGTAAGCTAGGGGTGCTTCTCGAGTTGCGACGGGGATCTCAGGGACTCGCTGGGGTTGCTTCAGGGAAGTCAGGTCCCCTTTGCTTTTGGAAGGGGAACTTCCGGGTTCCTCTCGAGCCCTTAAATGTGCACAGGGACTCATCTCCAATTGAGTCCATAAAGTGTGTTCTCCTCTAAAAGGGTACGGCTGTGTGCGGGAACTTTCTGAGTCGAATAAAGGGTGTCAAGTACAATTTTGCCTTTCAAGACGGAATGTGGTATTCCTCTTGAGATGCTGCATCGCAAAATTTCCTCATCTCGCATTGAGGGGATAATTTAGGGTTGTTTCTCGAGTTGCAGCGTGAAGCTGGGTGTGCTTCAAGAGTTGCGACGGGGACCTCAGGAACTCGCTGGGGTTGCTTCAAGGAAGTCAGGTCCCTTTTGCTGTTGGAAGGGGAACTTCCGGGTTCCTCTCGATCCCTTAAATGTGTACAGGGGCTCATCTCGATTTGAATCCATAAAGTGTGTTCTCCTCTCCAAAGGGGACGGCTGTGTGAGGGAACTTTCTGAGTCGAATAAAGGGTGTCAAGTACCTTTTTGCCTTTCAAGAGGGAATGTGGTATTTCTCTTAAGATGCTGCATTGAAAAATTTCCTCATCTCGCTTTGAGGGAATAATTTTGGGGTGCTTCTCGAGTTGCGACGGGGACCTCAGGAACTCGCTGGGGTTGCTTCAGGGAATTCAGGTCCCCTTTGCTGTTGGAAGGGGAACTTCCGGTTTCCTCTCGAGCCCTCAAACGTGAACAGGATCTTATGTCGAATTGAGTTCATAAAGTGTGTTCTCCTCTCCAAATGGGACGGCTGTGTGAGGGAACTTTCTGAGTCGAATTATGGGTGTCAAGTACTTTTTGCCTTTCAATAGGGAATGTGTTATTTCTCTTGAGATTCTGCATCGCAAAATTTCCTAATGTCGCATTGAGGGGATAATTTTGGGGTGTTTCCCAAGTTGCGGCGGGAAGCTGGTGGTGCTTCTCGAGTTGCGACGGGGACCTCAGGAACTCGCTGGGGTTGCTTCAGGGAAGTCAGGTCCCCTTAGGTGTTGGAAGGGGAACTTCCGATTTCCTCTCGAGCCCTTAAATGTGAACAGGAGCTCATCTCGAATTGAGTCCATAAAGTGTGTTCTCCTCTCCAAAGTGGACGGCTGTGTGAGGGAACTTTCTGAGTCGAATAAAGGGTATCAATTACCTTTTTTCCTTTCAAGAGGGACTATGGGGTTTCTCTTGAGATTCTGCATAGCAAAATTTCCTCATCTCGCATTGAGGGGATAATTTTATGGTGTTGGTCATGTTGCCGGAGGAAGCAGTGATTACTTCTCGAGTTGTGACGGGGACCTCAGCAACTCACTCACTTGCTTCAGTGAAGTCAAGTCCCCTTTGGTTTTAGAAGGGGAACTTCCGGATTATTTCGAGCCCTTAAATGGGAATATAACCTCTTCTCGATATCAGTCCATAAAATGTGTTCTCCTCTCCACTGAGGACGTATGTTAGGGACCATTCTGAGTCGCCCAAACGGTGTCAAATACCCTTTTACCTTTCAAGCGGGAAAGTAGGATTTCTCTTGAGATTCTGCAGCGCAAAATTTCCTCATCTCACATTGTGGGGATAATTATGTGGTGTTTCTCGAGTTGCGATGGGGACCTCAGAAACTTACTAGAGTTACTTAAGGAAATGGGGTCCCAGTTGTGCTGGAAGGGGAACTTCCGGATTACTCTCGAGCCCTTTAATGGGAATTAGGCCTCTTTTGTAGTTTAGTCCATAAAGTGTGTTATTCTCTCCAATGAGGACGGATATTTTTGAACTTTCTGAGTGGCATAAAGTGTGTCAAGTACCCTTTTGCCTTTCAAGCGGGAATGTGGGATATCTCTTGAGATTCCGCAGCGCAAAATAACCTCATCTCACATTGAAGGGATAATTTTGTGGTGTTTCTCCAGTTGTGGTGGGAAGCAGGGGACACTTCTCTAGCTATGGTGGGCACCTCAGGAACACGCTCGGGTTGCTTCAGGGAAGTCAAGTCGCCTTTTGTTTTGGAAGGGGAACTTCCGGATTACTGTCGAGATGTTAAAAGTGAATATTGCCTCCTCTCCATTTGAGTCCATAAAATATGTTCTCCTCTCCACTGAGGATGATTGTTAGGGAACATTCTGAGTCGCCTAAAGGGAGTCAAGTACTCTTTTGACTTTCAAGCGGGAATGTGGGATTTCTCTTGAGATTCTGCATCGCAAAATTTCCTCATCTCGCATTGAGGGGATAATTTGGGTGTGTTTCTCGAGTTGCGGCGGGAAGCTGTGTGTGCTTCTCGAGTTTCCCTCGGGACTTCAGGAACTCGCTGGGGTTGCTTCAGGGAAGTCAAGTTCCATTTGGTGTTGGAAGGGGAACTTCCGGGTTCCTCTCAAGCCCTTATATGTGCACAGGGGCTCATCTCGAATTGAGTCCATAAAGTGTGTTCTCCTCTAAAATGGGACGGCTGTTTGAGGGAAATTTCGGAGTCGAATAAAGTGTGTCACGTACCTTTTTGCCTTTCAAGAGGGAATGTGGTATTTCTCTTGAGATGCTGCATCGCAAAATTTCCTCATCTCGCATTGAGGGGATAATTTTTGGGTGTTTCTCGAGTTGGGGCGGGAAGCTGGGGTGCTTCTCGAGTTGCGACGGGGACCTCAGGAACTCACTGGGGTTGCTTCAGGCAAGTCAGTTCCCCTTTGGTGTTGGAAGGGGAACTTCCTGTTTCCTCTCGAGCCCTTCAATGTGCACAGGGACTCATCTCGAATTGAGTCCATAAAGTGTGTTCTCCTCTCCAAAGCAGACGGCTGTTTGAGGGAACTTCCTGAGTCGAATAAAGGGTGTCAAGTACCTTTTTGCATTTCAACAGGGAATGCGGTATTTCTCCTGAGAGGCTGCATCTGAAAATTTCCTCATCTCGCATGAGGGGATAATTTTGGGTTGTTTCTCGAGTTGCGGCGGGAAGCTGGGGGTGCTTCTCGAGTTGCGACGGGGACCTCAGGAACTCGCTTGGGTTGCTTCAGGGAAGTCAGGTCCCCCCTGATGTTGGAAGGGGAACTTTCGGTGTCCTCTCGAGTCCTTAAATGTGAACAGGGGCTCCTCTCGAGTTGATTCCATAAAATGTGTTCTCCTCTCCAAAGGGGACGGCTGTGTGAGGGAACTTTCTGAGTCGAATAAAGGGTGTCAAGTACCTTTTTGCCTTTCAACTGGAAATGCGGTATTTCTCTTGAGATGCTGCATTGCAAAATTTCCTCATCTCGCATTGAAAGGATAATTTTGGTGTATTTCTCGAGTTGCGGCGGGATGCTAGGGGTGCTTCTCGAGTTGCGATGGAGACCTCAGGAAATCGCTGAGGTTGCTTCAGTCAAGTCAGGTCAACTTTGGTGTTGGAAGGGGAACTTCCGTTTTCCTCTCGAGTGCTTAAATGTGAACAGGGACTCATGTCGAAATGAGTCCATAAATTGTGTTCTCCTCTCCAAAGGGGATGGCTGTGTGAGGGAACTTTCTTAGTCGATTAAGGGTGTCAAGTATCTTTTTGCCTTTCAAGAGGGAATGTCGTATTTCACTTGATATGCTGCATCGGAAAATGTCCTCATCTCGCATTGAGGGGATAATTTTGGGGCTTCTCTCGAGTTGCGGCGGGAAGGTGGTGGTGCTCTCGAGTTGCGACGGGGACCTCAGGAACTCGCTGGGGTTGCTTCAGGGAAGTCAGGTCCCCTTTGGTGTTGGAAGGGGAACTTCCAGTTTCCTCTTGAGCCCTTAAATGTGAAAAGGGACTCATCTCGAATTGGTTCCATAAAATGTGTTCTCCTCTCCAAAGGGGACGGCTGTGTGAGGGAAATTTCTGAGTCGAATAAAGGGTGTAAAGTACCTTTTTGCCTTTCAAGAGGGAATGCGGTATTTCCCTTGAGAAGCTGCATCGCAGGATTTACTCATCTCGCATTCAGGGGATAATTTTGGGGTGTTTCTCGAGTTGCGGCGGGAAGCTCGATGTGCTTCTCGAGTTGAGACGGGGACCTCAGGAACTGGCTTGGGTTACTTCAGGGAAGTCAGGTCCCCTTTGCTTTTGAATGGGGAACTCCCGGTTTCCTCTCGAGCCCTTAAATGTGCACAGGGGCTCATCTCGAATTGAGTTCATAAAGTGTGTTCTCCTCTCCAAAATGGACGGCTGTGCGAGGGAAATTTCGGAGTCGAATAAAGTGTGTCACGTACCTTTTTGCCTTTCAAGAGGGAATGTGGTATTTCTCTTGAGATTCTGCATCGCAAAATTTCCTCATCTCGCATTGAGGGGATAATTTTGGCGTGTTTCTCAAGTTGCCGCGGACAGCTGGGTGTGCTTTTCGAGTTGCGACGGGTATTTCAGGAACCCTCTGCGGTTGCTTCAGGGAAGTTAGGTCCCCTTTGTTGTTGGAAGGGGAACTTCCGGTTTCCTCTCGATCCTTTAAATATGCACAGGGGCTCATCTCGAATTGAGTCCATAAAGTGTGTTCTCCTCTCCAAAGGGGACGGCTGTTTGAGGGAAATTTCGGAGTCGAATAAAGTGTGTCACGTACCTTTTTGCCTTTCAATAGGGAAGGTGGTATTTCTCTTGAGAGGCTGCATCGCAAAATTTCCTCATCTCGCATTGAGGGGATAATTTGGGTGTGTTTCTCGAGTTGCGGCGGGAAGCTGTGTGTGCTTCTCGAGTTTCCCTCGGGACTTCAGGAACTCGCTGGGGTTGCTTCAGGGAAGTCAAGTTCCATTTGGTGTTGGAAGGGGAACTTCCGGGTTCCTCTCGAGCCCTTATATGTGCACAGGGGCTCATCTCGAATTGAGTCCATAAAGTGTGTTCTCCTCTAAAATGGGACGGCTGTTTGAGGGAAATTTCGGAGTCGAATAAAGTGTGTCACGTACCTTTTTGCCTTTCAAGAGGGAATGTGGTATTTCTCTTGAGATGCTGCATCGCAAAATTTCCTCATCTCGCATTGAGGGGATAATTTTTGGGTGTTTCTCGAGTTGGGGCGGGAAGCTGGGGTGCTTCTCGAGTTGCGACGGGGACCTCAGGAACTCACTGGGGTTGCTTCAGGCAAGTCACTTCCCCTTTGGTGTTGGAAGGGGAACTTCCTGTTTCCTCTCGAGCCCTTCAATGTGCACAGGGACTCATCTCGAATTGAGTCCATAAAGTGTGTTCTCCTCTCCAAAGCAGACGGCTGTTTGAGGGAACTTCCTGAGTCGAATAAAGGGTGTCAAGTACCTTTTTGCATTTCAACAGGGAATGCGGTATTTCTCCTGAGAGGCTGCATCTGAAAATTTCCTCATCTCGCATGAGGGGATAATTTTGGGGTGTTTCTCGAGTTGCGGCGGGAAGCTGGGGGTGCTTCTCGAGTTGCGACGGGGACCTCAGGAACTCGCTTGGGTTGCTTCAGGGAAGTCAGGTCCCCCCTGATGTTGGAAGGGGAACTTTCGGTTTCCTCTCGAGTCCTTAAATGTGAACAGGGACTCATCTCGAAATGAGTCCATAAAGTGTGTTCTCCCCTCCAAAGGGGATGGCGGTGTGAGGGATCTTTCTGAGTCGAATAAAGGCTGTCAAGTAACTTTTTGCCTTTCAAGAGGGAATGTCGTATTTCTCTTGAGATGCTGCATCGCCAAATTTACTCATCTCGCATTGAGGGGAAAATCTGGTGTGTTTCTCGAGTTGTGGCGGGAAACTTGGGGTGCTTCTCAGGTTGCGACGGGGACCTCAGGAACTCGCTGAGGTTGCTTCAGGGAAGTCAGGTCCCCTTTGATGTTGGATGGGGTAATTTGGGTTTCCTCTCGAGCCCTTCAATGTTAAAAGGGGCTCATCTGGAATTGTGTCCATAAAGTGTGTTCTCCTCTCCAAAGGGGACGGCTGTGTGAGGGAACATTCTGAGTCGAATAAAGGGTGTCAAGTACCTTTTTGCCTTTCAAGAGGGAATGTGGTTTTTCTCTTGATATGCGGCATCGGAAAATTTCCTCATCTCGCATTGAGGGGATAATTTTGGGGCTTTTCTCGAGTTGCGACGGGAAGGTGGGTGTGCTCTCGAGTTGCGACGGGGACCTCAGGAACTCGCTGGGGTTGCTTCAGGGAAGTCAGGTTCCCTTTGGTGTTGGAAGGGGAACTTCCGGTTTCCTCTTGAGCCCTTAAATGTGCAACGGGGCTCATCTCGAGTTGATTCCATAAAATGTGTTCTCCTCTCCAAAGGGGACGGCTGTTTGAGGGAACTTTCTGAGTCGAATAAAGGGTGTCAAGTACCTTTTTGCCTTTCAACAGGAAATGCGGTATTTCTCTTGAGATGCTGCATCGCCAAATTTACTCATCTCGCATTGAGGGGAAAATCTGGTGTGTTTCTCGAGTTGGGGCGGGAAGCTGGGGTGCTTCTCTAGTTGCGACGGGGACCTCAGGAACTCACTGGGGTTGCTTCAGGCAAGTCAGTTCCCCTTTTGTGTTGGAAGGGGAACTTCCTGTTTCCTCTCGAGCCCTTCAATGTGCACAGGGACTCATCTCGAATTGAGTCCATAAAGTGTGTTCTCCTCTCCAAAGCAGACGGCTGTTTGAGGGAACTTCCTGAGTCGAATAAAGGGTGTTAAGTACCTTTTTGCATTTCAACAGGGAATGCGGTATTTCTCCTGAGAGGCTGCATCTGAAAATTTCCTCATCTCGCATGAGGGGATAATTTTGGGGTGTTTCTCGAGTTGCGGCGGGAAGCTGGGGGTGCTTCTCGAGTTGCGACGGGGACCTCAGGAACTCGCTTGGGTTGCTTCAGGGAAGTCAGGTCCCCCCTGATGTTGGAAGGGGAACTTCCGGTTTCCGCTCGAGTCCTTAAATGTGAACAGGGACTCATCTCGAAATGAGTCCATAAAATGTGTTCTCCTGTCCAAAGGGGTTGGCTGTGCGAGGGAACTTTCTGAGTCGAATAAAGGGTGTCAAGTACCTTTTTGCCTTTCAAGAGGGACTATCGTATTTCTCTTGATATGCTGCATCGCCAAATTACCTCATCTCGCATGGAGGGGATAATTTTGGTGTGTTTCTCGAGTTGTGGCGGGAAGCTGGGGTTGCATCTCGAGTTGCGACGGGGACCTCAGGAAGTCGCTGGGGTTGCTTGAGGGAAGTCAGTTCCCCTTTGGTGTTGGAAATGGAGTTTCCGGTTTCCTCTCCAGCCCTAAAATATGCACTGGGGCTCATCTGGAATTGAGTCCATAAAGTGTGTTCTCCTCTCCAAAGGGGACGGCTGAGTGAGGGAACTTTCTAAGTCCAATAAAGGGTGTCAAGTATCTTTTTGCCTTTCAAGAGGGAATGTGGTATTTCTCTTGAGATGCTGTATCGCAAAATTTTCTCATCTCGCATCGAGGGGATAATTTTGGGGTGATTCTCGAGTTGCGGCGGGAAGCTGGGGGTGCTTCTCGAGTCGCGACAGGGACCTCAGGAACTCGCTGTGGTTGCTTCCGGGAAGTCAGGTCCCCTTTGCTTTTGAAAGGGGAACTCCCGATTTCCTCTCGAGCCCTTAAATGTGCACAGGGGCTCATCTCGAATTGAGTTCATAAAGTGTGTTCTCCTCTCCAAAAGAAACGGCTGTGCGAGGGAAATTTCTGAGTCGAATAAAGGGTGTAAAGTACCTTTTTGCCTTTCAAGAGGGAATGTGGTATTTCTCTTGAGATTCTGTATCGCAAAATTTCCTCATCTCGTATTGAGGGGATAATTTTGGCGTGTTTCTCAAGTTGCGGCGGACAGCTGGGTGTGCTTCTTGAGTTGCGACGGGTATCTCAGGAACCCGCTGCGGTTGCTTCAGGGAAGTTAGGTCCACTTTGTTGTTGGAAGGGGAACTTCCGGTTTCCTCTTGATCCTTTAAATATGCACAGGGGCTCATCTCGAATTGAGTCCATAAAGTGTGTTCTCCTCTCCAAAGGGGTCGGCTGTGTGAGGGAACTTTCTGAGTCGAATAAAGGGTTTCAAGTACCTTTTTGCCTTTCAAAGGGAATATGGTATTTCTCTTGAGAGGCTACATCGCAAAATTTCCTCATCTCGCATTGAAGGGATAATTTGGGTGTGTTTCTCGAGTTGCGGCGGGAAGCTGTGTGTGCTTCTCGAGTTTCCCTCGGGACCTCAGGAACTCGCTGGGGTTGCTTCAGGGAAGTCAAGTTCCATTTGGTGTTGGAAGGGGAACTTCCGGGTTCCTCTCGAGCCCTTGTTTGTGCAGAGGGGCTCATCTCGAATTGAGTCCATAAAGTGTGTTCTCCTCTAAAATGGGATGGCTGTTTGAGGGAAATTTCGGAGTCGAATAAAGTGTGTCACGTACCTTTTTGCCTTTCAAGAGGGAATGTGGTATTTCTCTTGAGATGCTGCATCGCAAAATTACCTCATCTCGCAATGAGGGGTTAATTTTGTTGTGTTTCTCGAGTTGGGGCGGGAAGCTGGGTGTACTTCAAGAGTTCCGACGGGGACCTCAGGAACTCGCTGGGGTTGTTTCAGGGAACTCAGGTACGCTTTGCTGTTGGAAGGGGAACTTAAGGATTCCTCTCGAGGCGATAAATATGCACAGGGGCTCATCTCGAGTTGAGTCCATAAAGTGTGTTCTCTCCAAAGGGGCCAGCTGTGTGAGGGAACTTTCTGAGTCGAATAAAGGGTGTCACGTACCTTTTTGACTTTCAAGAGGGAATGTGGTATTTCTCTTGAGATGCTGCATTGCAAAATTTCCTCATCTCGCATTGAGAGGATAATTTTGGGCTTTTTCTCGAGTTGCGGCGGGAAGCTGGGGGTGCTTCAAGAGTTTAGACGTGGAACTCAGGAACTCGCTGCGGTTGCTTCAGGGATGTCAGGTACCCTTTGGTGGTGGAAGGGGAACTCCGGGTTCCTCTCGAGCCCTTAAGTGTGCACAGGGGCTCATCTCGAATTGAGTCCATAAAGTGTGTTCTCTCCAAAGGGGCCAGCTGTGTGAGGGAACTTTCTGAGACAAATAAAGGGTGTCACGTACCTTTTTGACTTTCAAGAGGGAATGTGGTATTTCTCTTGAGATGCTGCATCGCAAAATTTCCTCATCTCGCATTGAGAGGATAATTTTGGGCTTTTTCTCGAGTTGCGGCGGGAAGCTGGGGGTGCTTCAAGAGTTTAGACGTGGAACTCAGGAACTCGCTGGGGTTGCTTCAGGGATGTCAGGTCCCCTTTGGCGGTGGAAGGGGAACTCCGGGTTCCTCTCGAGCCCTTAAGTGTGCACAGGGGCTCATCTCGAATTGAGTCCATAAAGTGTGTTCTCTCCAAAGGAGCCAGCTGTGTGAGGGAACTTTCTGAGTCAAATAAAGGGTGTCACGTACCTTTTTGACTTTCAAGAGGGAATGTGGTATTTCTCTTGAGATGCTGCATCGCAAAATTTCCTCATCTCGCATTGAGAGGATAATTTTGGGCTTTTTCTCGAGTTGCGGCGGGAAGCTGGGGGTGCTTCAAGAGTTTAGACGTGGAACTCAGGAACTCGCTGGGGTTGCTTCAGGGATGTCAGGTCCCCTTTGGTGGTGGAAGGGGAACTCCGGGTTCCTCTCGAGCCCTTAAGTGTGCACAGGGGCTCATCTCGAATTGAGTCCATAAAGTGTGTTCTCCTCTCCAAAGGGGACGGCTATGTGAGGGAACTTTCTGAATCTAATAAAGGGTGTCTAGTACCTTTTTGCCTTTCTAGAGGGAATGTTGTATTTTTCTTGAGATGCTGCATCGCAAAATTTCCTCATCTTGCATTAAGGTAATAATTTTGGGGTGTTTCTCGAGTTGCGGCGGAAGCTGGGATGCTTCTCGAGGTGCGACGGGGACCTCAGGAACTCGCTGGGGTTGCTTCAGTGAAGTCAGTTCCCCTTTGGTGTTGGAAGGGAAACTACGGGTTCCTCTGGAGCCCTTAAATATGCACAGGGGCTCATCTCGAATCGAATCCATAAAGTGTGTTCTTCTGTATAAGTGGAGAGCTGTGTGAGGGAACTTTCTGAGTCGAATAAAGGGTGTCAAGTACCTTTTTGCCTTTTAAGAGGGAATGTGGTATTTCTCATCAGATTTTGCATCGCAAAATTTCCTCATCTCGCATTGAGGGGATAATTTTGGGGTGTTTCTCGAGTTGCAGTGGGAAGAAGCGGGTGCTACTCGAGTTGCGATGGGGACCTCAGGAACTCGCTGGGTTGCTTCAGGGAAGTCAGGTCCCCTTTGCTGTTGGAAGGGGAACATCCGGTTTCCTCTCGAGCCCTTAAATGTGCACAGGGGCTCCTCTCGAATTGAGTCCGTAAAGTGTGTTCTCCTCTCCAAAGGGGACGGCTGTTTGAGGGAACTTTCTGAGTCGAATAAAGGGTGTCAAGTACCTTTTTGCCTTTCCAGAGGGAATGTGGTATGTCTCTTGAGATGCTGCTTCGCAAAATTTCCTCATCTCGCATTGAGGGGATAATTTTGGTGTGTTTCTCGAGTTGTGGCGGAAAGCTGGGGTACTTCTCGAGTTGCGATTGGGAGCTCAGAAACTCGCTTGGGTTGCTTCAGGGAAGTCAGGTCCCTTTTGTTGTTGGAAGGGGAACATCCGGTTTCCTCTCGAGCCCTTAAATGTGCACAGGGGCTCATCTCGAATTGAGTCCATAAACTGTGTTCTCTCCAAAGGGGACGGCTGTGTGAGGGAACTTTCTAAGTCGAAAAAAGGGTGTCAAGTACCTTTTTGCCTTTCAAGAGGGAATGTGGTATTTCTCTTGAGATGCTGCATCGCCAAATTTCCTCATCTCGCATGGAGGTGATAATTTTGGGATGTTTCTCGTGATGCGTCGGGAAGCTGGGTGTGCCTCTAGAGTTGCGATGGGGACCTCAGGAACTGGCTGGGGTTGCTTCAGGGAAGTCAGGTAACCTTTGGTGTTGGAAGGGGAAATTCCGGGTTCCTCTGGAGCCCTTCATTGTGCACAGGGGCTCCTCTCGAATTGAGTCCATAAAGTATGTTCTCCTCTAAAATGGGACGGCTGTGTTTGGGAACTTTCTGAGTCGAATAAAGGGTGTCAAGTACCTTTTTGCCTTTCAAGAGTGAAAGTGGTATTACTCTTGAGATGGTGCATCGCAAAATTTCCTCATCATGCATTGAGGGGTTAATTTTGGTGTGTTTCTCGAGTTGCGTCGGGAAGCTGGGGGTGCCTCTGGAATTGCGACTGGGACCTCAGGAACTCGCTGGGGTTTCTTCAGGGAAGTCAGGTCCCCTTTGATGTTGGAAGGGGAACTTCCGGGTTCCTCTGGAGCCCTTAAATGTGCACAGGTGCTCATCTCGAATTGAGTCCATAAAATGTGTTCTCTCCAAAGGGGACGGCTGTGTGAGGGAACTTTCTGAGTCGAATAAAGGGTGTCAAGTACCTTTTTGCCTTTCAAGAGGGAATGTGGTATTTCGCTTGAGATGCTGCATTGGAAAATTTCCTGATCTCGCATTGAGCGGATAATTTTGTGTTGTTTCTCGCGTTGCGGTAGGAAGCTGGGGGTTCTTCAAGAGTTGCGATGGGGACCTAAGGAACTCGCTGGGGTTGCTTCAGGGAAGTCAGGTCCCCTTTGGTGTTGGAAGGGGAACTTCCGGGTTCCTCTCGAGCCCTTACATGTGCACAGGGTCTCATCTCGAATTGAGTCCATATAGTGTGTTCTCCTCTAAAAGGGACGACTGTGTGAGGGAACTTTCTGAGTCGAATAAAGGGTGTCAAGTACCTTTTTGCCTTTCAGAGGGAATGTGGTATTTCTCTTGAGATGATGCGTCGCAAAATTTCCTCATCTCGCATTGAGGGGATAATTTTGGTGTGTCGCTCGAGTTGCGTCGGGACGCTGGGGGTGCTTTTCGAGTTGCGACGCGGACCTCAGGAACTCGTTGGGTTTGCTTCAGGGAAGTCAGGTCCCCTTTGGTGTTGGAAGGGGAAATTCCGGGTTCCTCTCGAGCCCTTAAATATGCACAGGGGCTCATCTCGAATTGAGTCCTTAAAGTGTCTTCTCCTCTAAAAGGGGACGGCTGTGTGAGGGAACTTTCTGAGTCGAATAAAGGGTGTCAAGTACCTTTTTGCCTTTCAAGAGGGAATGTGGTATTTCTGTTGATATGCAACGTCGCAAAATTTCCTCATCTCGCATTGAGGGGATAATTTTGGTGTGTCTTTCGAGTTGCGTCGGGAAGCTGGTGGTGCTTCTCGAGTTGCGACGGGGACATCAGTAACTCGCTGGGGTTGCTTCAGGGAAGTCAGGTCCCATTTGGTGTTGGAAGGGGAACTTCCGGGTTCCTCTTGAGCCCTTAAATGTGCACAGGGGGCTCATCTCGAATTGAGTCAATAAAGTGTGTTCTCCTCTAAAAGTGGACGGCTGTGTGAAGGAACGTTCTGAGTCGAGTAAAGGGTGTCAAGTATCTTTTTCTCATTCAAGAGGGAAAGTTGAATTTCTCTTGAGAATCTGCATCGCAAAATTTCCTCATCAAGCATGGAGGGGATAATTTTGGGGTGTTACCCGAGTTGCGGCGGGAAGCTGGTGCTTCTTCTCGAGTTGCGACGGGGACCTCAGGAAATCGCTGGGCTTGCTTCAGGGAAGTCAGTTCCCCTTTGGTGTTGGAAGGGGAACTTCCCGTTTCCTATAGAGCCCTTAAATGTGCACAGGGGCTCATCTCGAATTGAGTCCATAAAGTGTGTTCTCCTCTCCGAAGTGGACGGATGTGTGAGGGAACTTTCTGAGTCGAATAAAGGGTGTCAAGTACCTTTTTGCCTTTCAAGAGGGATTGACGAATTTCTCTTGAGATTCTCCATCGGAAATTTTCCTCATCTCGCATTGAGGGGATAATTTTGGGGTGTTTCTCAAGTTGCGGTGGTAAGCTGGGTCTGCTACTCGAGTTGCGATGGGTACCTCTGGAAATCGCTGTGGTTGCTTCAGGAAAATCAGGTCCCCTTTGGTGTTGTAAGGGGAATGTCCGGTTGCATCTCAAGCCCTTAAACGTGAACAGGGGCTCATCTCGAATTGAGTCCATATTTGTGTTCTCCTCTCCAAAGGGGACGGATGTGTGAGGTAACTTTCTGAGTCGAATAAAGGGTGTCAAGTAACATTTTGTCTTTCAAGGGGGAATGTGGTATTTCTCTTGAGATGCCTCATCGTAAAATTTCCTCATCTCGCATTGAGGGGATAATTTTGGTGTGTTTCTCGAGTTGCGTCGGGAAGCTGGGGGTGCTTCCCGAGTTGCGACGGGGACCTCAGGAACTCGCTTGCGTTGCTTCAGGGACGTCAGGTCCCCTTTGATTTTGGAAGGGGAACTTCCGGGTTCGTCTCGAGCCCTTAAATGTGCACAGGGGCTCATCTCGAATTGAGTCCATTAAGTGTGTTCTCCTCTAAAAGGGGACGGCTGTGTGAGGGAACTTTCTGAGTCGAATAAAGGGTGTCAAGTATCTTTTTGCCTTTCAAGAGGGAGTGTGGTGTTTCCCTTGAGATGCTGCATCGCAAAATTTCCTCATCTCGCATTGAGGTGATAATTTTGGGGTGTTTCTCGTTTTGCGGCGGGAAGCTGGGGGTGCTTCTCGAGTTGCAACGGGGATCTCAGGTACTCGCTGGGTTTGCTTCAGGGAAGGCAGGTCCCGTTTGCTGTTGGAAAGGGAACTTCCGGGTTCCTGTCGAGCCCTTAAATGTGCACAGGGGCTCATCACCAATTGAGTCCATAAAGTGTGTTTTCCTCTGAAAGGGGACGGCTGTGTGCGAGAACTTTCTGAGTCGAATAAAGGGTGTCAAGTACCTTTTTCCCTTTCCAGAGGTAATGTGGTATTTCTCTTGAGATGCTGCATCGCCAAATTTCCTCATCTCGCATTGAGGGGATAATTTTGGGGTGTATCTCGAGTTGCGGCGCGAAGCTGGGGTTGCTTCTCGACTTGAGACGGGGACCTCAGGACCTCGCTGGGGTTGCTTCAGGGAAGTCAAGTCCCCTTTGGTGTTGGAAGGGGAACTTCCGGTTTCCTCTCGAGCCCTTCAATGTGCACAGGGGCTCCTCTCGAATTGAGTCCGTAAAGTGTGTTCTCCTCTCCAAAGAGGACGGCTGTGTGAGGGAACTTTCTGAGTTGAATAAAGGGTGTCAAGTACCTTTTTGCTTTTCCAGAGGGAATGTGGTATTTCTCGTGAGATGCTGCATCGCCAAATTTCCTCATCTCGCATGGAGGGGGTAATTTTGGTGTGTTTCTCGAGTTGCGGCGGGAAGCTGGGGGTGCTTCTCGAGTTTCGACGGGGACCTCAGGAACTCGCTGGGGTTGCTTCAGGGAAGTCAGGTCCCCTTTGGTTTTGGAAGGGGAACTTCGGTTTCCTCTCGAGCCCTTTAGGTGCTCAGGGGCTCCTCTCGAATTGAGTCCGTAAAGTGTGTTCTCTTCTCCAAAGAGGACGGCTGTGTGAGGGAACTTTCTGAGTCGAATAAAGGGTGTAAAGTACCTTTTTGCCTTTCCAGAGAGAATGTGTTATTTCTCGTGAGATGCTGCATCGCCAAATTTCCTCATCTCGCACGGAGGGGATAATTTTGGGGTGTTTCTCGAGTTGCGGCGGGAAGCTGGGGGTGCTTCTCGAGTTGCGACGGGGACCTCAGGAACTCGCTGGGGTTGCTTCAGGGAAGTCAGGTCCCCTTTGGTGTTGGAAGGGGAGATTCCGGTTTCCTCTCGAGCCCTTCAATGTGCACAGGGGCTCCTCTCGAATTGAGTCCGTAAAGTGTGTTCTCCTCTCCAAAGGGGACGGCTGTGTGAGGGAACTTTCTGAGTCGAATAAAGGGTGTCAAGTACCATTTTGCCTTTCCAGAGGGAATGTGTTATTTCCCGTGCGATGCTGCATGGCCAAATTTCCTCATCTCGCACAGAGGGGATAATTTTGGGGTGTTTCTCGAGTTTCGGTGGGAAATTGGGGGTGCTTCTCGAGTTGCGACGGGGACCTCAGGAACTCGGTGGGGTTGCTTCAGGGAAGTCAGGTCCCCTTTGGTGTTGGAAGGGGAACTTCCGGTTTCCTCTTGAGCCCTTCAATGTGCACAGGGGCTCCTCTCGAAATGAGTCCCTAAAGTGTGTTCTCCTCTCCAAAGAGGACGGCTGTGTGAGGGAACTTTCTGAGTTGAATAAAGGGTGTCAAGTACCTTTTTGCCTTTCCAGAGGGAATGTGGTATTTCTCGTGAGATGCTGCATCGCCAAATTTCCTAATCTCGCATGGAGGGGGTAATTTTGGTGTGTTTCTCGAGTTGCGGCGGGAAGCTGCGGGTGCTTCTCGAGTTTCGACGGGGACCTCAGGAACTCGGTGGTCTTGCTTCAGAGAAGTCAGGTCCCCTTTGTTGTTGGAAGGGGAACTTCCGCTTTCCTCTCGAGCCCATAGGTGCTCCGGGGCTCCTCTCGAATTGAGTCCGTAATGTGTGTTCTCCTCTCCAAAGGGGACGGCTGTGTGAGAGAACTCTGAGTCGAAAAAGGGTGTCAAGTACCATTTTGCCTTTCCAGAGGGAATGTGGTATTTCTCTTGAGATGCTGCATCGCCAAATTTCCTCATCTGGATGGAGGGGATAATTTTGGGGTGTTTCTCGAGTTGCGGCGGGCAGCTGGGGGTGCTTCTCGACTTGAGACGGGGACCTCAGGAACTCGATGGGGTTGCTTCAGGGAAATCACTTCCCCTTTGGTGTTGGAAGGGTAACTTCCGGTTTCCTCTGGAGCCCTTCAATGTTCACAGGGGCTCCTCTCGAATTGAGTCCATAAAGTGTGTTCTCCTCTCCAAAGAGGACGGCTGTGTGAGGGAACTTTCTGAGTTGAATAAAGGGTGTCAAGTACCTTTTTGCCTTTCCAGAGGGAATGTGGTATTTCTCGTGAGATGCTGCATCGCCAAATTTCCTCATCTCGCATGGAGGGGGTAATTTTGGTGTGTTTCTCGAGTTGCGGCGGGAAGCTGCGGGTGCTTCTAGAGTTTCGACGGGGACCTCAGGAACTCGCTGGGGTTGCTTCAGGGAAGTCAGTTCCCCTTTGGTGTTGGAAGGGGAACTTCGGTTTCCTATCGAGCCCTATAGGTGCTCAGGGGCTCCTCTCGAATTGAGTCCGTAAAGTGTGTTCTCCTCTCCAAAGAGGACGGCTGTGTGAGGGAACTTTCTGAGTCGAATAAAGGGTGTCAAGTACCTTTTTGCCTTTCCAGAGAGAATGTGTTATTTCTCGTGAGATGCTGCATCGCCAAATTTCCTCATCTCGCACGGAGGTGATAATTTTGGGGTGTTTCTCGAGTTGCGGCGGGAAGCTGGGGGTGCTTCTCGAGTTGCGACGGGGACCTCAGGAACTCGCTGGGGTTGCTTCAGGGAAGTCAGGTCCCCTTTGTTGTTGGAAGGGGAAGTTCCGGTTTCCTCTCGAGCCCTTCAATGTGCACAGGGGCTCCTCTCGAATTGAGTCCGTAAAGTGTGTTCTCCTCTCCAAAGGGGACGGCTGTGTGAGGGAACTTTCTGAGTCGAATAAAGGGTGTCAAGTACCTTTTTGCCTTTCCAGAGGGAATGTGGTATTTCCCGTGCGATGCTGCATGGCCTAATTTCCTCATCTTGCACGGAGGGGATAATTTTGGGGTGTTTCTCGAGTTTCGGTGGGAAATTGGGGGTGCTTCTCGAGTTGCGACGGGGACCTCAGGAACTCGCTGGGGTTGCTTCAGGGAAGTCAGGTCCCCTTTGGTGTTGGAATGGGAACTTCCGGTTTCCTCTCGAGCCCTTCAATGTGCACAGGGGCTCCTCTCGAAATGAGTCCGTAAAGTGTGTTCTCATCTCCAAAGAGGACGGCTGTGTGAGGGAACTTTCTGAGTTGAATAAAGGGTGTCAAGTACCTTTTTGCCTTTCCAGAGGGAATGTGGTATTTCTCGTGAGATGCTGCATCGCCAAATTTACTAATATCGCATGGAGGGGGTAATTTTCCTGTGTTTCTCGAGTTGCGTCGGGAAGCTGCGGGTGCTTCTCGAGTTTCGACGGGGACCTCAGGAACTCGGTGGTCTTGCTTCAGGGAAGTCAGGTCCCCTTTGTTTTGGAAGGGGAACTTCCGCTTTCCTCTCGAGCCCTTTAGGTGCTCCGGGGCTCCTCTCGAATTGAGTCCGTAAAGTGTGTTCTCCTCTCCAATGGGGATGGCTGTGTGAGGGAACTTTCTCAGTCGAATAAAGGGTGTCAAGTAACTTTTTGCCTTTCCAGAGGGAATGTGGTATTTCTCTTGAGAAGCTACATCGCCAAATTTCCTAATCTCGCATGGAGCGGGTAATTTTGGTGTGTTTCTCGAGTTGCGTCGGGAAGCTGGGGGTGCCTCTGGAATTGCGACTGGGACCTCAGGAACTCGCTGGGGTTTCTTCAGGGAAGTCAGGTCCCCTTTGATGTTGGAAGGGGAACTTCCGGGTTCCTCTGGAGCCCTTAAATGTGCACAGGTGCTCATCTCGAATTGAGTCCATAAAATGTGTTCTCTCCAAAGGGGACGGCTGTGTGAGGGAACTTTCTGAGTCGAATAAAGGGTGTCAAGTACCTTTTTGCCTTTCAAGAGGGAATGTGGTATTTCGCTTGAGATGCTGCATTGGAAAATTTCCTGATCTCGCATTGAGCGGATAATTTTGTGTTGTTTCTCGCGTTGCGGTAGGAAGCTGGGGGTTCTTCAAGAGTTGCGATGGGGACCTCAGGAACTCGCTGGGGTTGCTTCAGGGAAGTCAGGTCCCCTTTGGTGTTGGAAGGGGAACTTCCGGGTTCCTCTCGAGCCCTTACATGTGCACAGGGTCTCATCTCGAATTGAGTCCATATAGTGTGTTCTCCTCTAAAAGGGACGACTGTGTGAGGGAACTTTCTGAGTCGAATAAAGGGTGTCAAGTACCTTTTTGCCTTTCAGAGGGAATGTGGTATTTCTCTTGAGATGATGCGTCGCAAAATTTCCTCATCTCGCATTGAGGGGATAATTTTGGTGTGTCGCTCGAGTTGCGTCGGGAAGCTGGGGGTGCTTTTCGAGTTGCGACGCGGACCTCAGGAACTCGTTGGGTTTGCTTCAGGGAAGTCAGGTCCCCTTTGGTGTTGGAAGGGGAAATTCCGGGTTCCTCTCGAGCCCTTAAATATGCACAGGGGCTCATCTCGAATTGAGTCCTTAAAGTGTCTTCTCCTCTAAAAGGGGACGGCTGTGTGAGGGAACTTTCTGAGTCGAATAAAGGGTGTCAAGTACCTTTTTGCCTTTCAAGAGGGAATGTGGTATTTCTGTTGATATGCAACGTCGCAAAATTTCCTCATCTCGCATTGAGGGGATAATTTTGGTGTGTCTTTCGAGTTGCGTCGGGAAGCTGGTGGTGCTTCTCGAGTTGCGACGGGGACATCAGTAACTCGCTGGGGTTGCTTCAGGGAAGTCAGGTCCCATTTGGTGTTGGAAGGGGAACTTCCGGGTTCCTCTTGAGCCCTTAAATGTGCACAGGGGGCTCATCTCGAATTGAGTCAATAAAGTGTGTTCTCCTCTAAAAGTGGACGGCTGTGTGAAGGAACGTTCTGAGTCGAGTAAAGGGTGTCAAGTATCTTTTTCTCATTCAAGAGGGAAAGTTGAATTTCTCTTGAGAATCTGCATCGCAAAATTTCCTCATCAAGCATGGAGGGGATAATTTTGGGGTGTTACCCGAGTTGCGGCGGGAAGCTGGTGCTTCTTCTCGAGTTGCGACGGGGACCTCAGGAAATCGCTGGGCTTGCTTCAGGGAAGTCAGTTCCCCTTTGGTGTTGGAAGGGGAACTTCCCGTTTCCTATAGAGCCCTTAAATGTGCACAGGGGCTCATCTCGAATTGAGTCCATAAAGTGTGTTCTCCTCTCCGAAGTGGACGGATGTGTGAGGGAACTTTCTGAGTCGAATAAAGGGTGTCAAGTACCTTTTTGCCTTTCAAGAGGGATTGACGAATTTCTCTTGAGATTCTCCATCGGAAATTTTCCTCATCTCGCATTGAGGGGATAATTTTGGGGTGTTTCTCAAGTTGCGGTGGTAAGCTGGGTCTGCTACTCGAGTTGCGATGGGTACCTCTGGAAATCGCTGTGGTTGCTTCAGGAAAATCAGGTCCCCTTTGGTGTTGTAAGGGGAATGTCCGGTTGCATCTCAAGCCCTTAAACGTGAACAGGGGCTCATCTCGAATTGAGTCCATATTTGTGTTCTCCTCTCCAAAGGGGACGGATGTGTGAGGTAACTTTCTGAGTCGAATAAAGGGTGTCAAGTAACATTTTGTCTTTCAAGGGGGAATGTGGTATTTCTCTTGAGATGCCTCATCGTAAAATTTCCTCATCTCGCATTGAGGGGATAATTTTGGTGTGTTTCTCGAGTTGCGTCGGGAAGCTGGGGGTGCTTCCCGAGTTGCGACGGGGACCTCAGGAACTCGCTTGCGTTGCTTCAGGGACGTCAGGTCCCCTTTGATTTTGGAAGGGGAACTTCCGGGTTCGTCTCGAGCCCTTAAATGTGCACAGGGGCTCATCTCGAATTGAGTCCATTAAGTGTGTTCTCCTCTAAAAGGGGACGGCTGTGTGAGGGAACTTTCTGAGTCGAATAAAGGGTGTCAAGTATCTTTTTGCCTTTCAAGAGGGAGTGTGGTGTTTCCCTTGAGATGCTGCATCGCAAAATTTCCTCATCTCGCATTGAGGTGATAATTTTGGGGTGTTTCTCGTTTTGCGGCGGGAAGCTGGGGGTGCTTCTCGAGTTGCAACGGGGATCTCAGGTACTCGCTGGGTTTGCTTCAGGGAAGGCAGGTCCCGTTTGCTGTTGGAAAGGGAACTTCCGGGTTCCTGTCGAGCCCTTAAATGTGCACAGGGGCTCATCACCAATTGAGTCCATAAAGTGTGTTTTCCTCTGAAAGGGGACGGCTGTGTGCGAGAACTTTCTGAGTCGAATAAAGGGTGTCAAGTACCTTTTTCCCTTTCCAGAGGTAATGTGGTATTTCTCTTGAGATGCTGCATCGCCAAATTTCCTCATCTCGCATTGAGGGGATAATTTTGGGGTGTATCTCGAGTTGCGGCGCGAAGCTGGGGTTGCTTCTCGACTTGAGACGGGGACCTCAGGACCTCGCTGGGGTTGCTTCAGGGAAGTCAAGTCCCCTTTGGTGTTGGAAGGGGAACTTCCGGTTTCCTCTCGAGCCCTTCAATGTGCACAGGGGCTCCTCTCGAATTGAGTCCGTAAAGTGTGTTCTCCTCTCCAAAGAGGACGGCTGTGTGAGGGAACTTTCTGAGTTGAATAAAGGGTGTCAAGTACCTTTTTGCTTTTCCAGAGGGAATGTGGTATTTCTCGTGAGATGCTGCATCGCCAAATTTCCTCATCTCGCATGGAGGGGGTAATTTTGGTGTGTTTCTCGAGTTGCGGCGGGAAGCTGGGGGTGCTTCTCGAGTTTCGACGGGGACCTCAGGAACTCGCTGGGGTTGCTTCAGGGAAGTCAGGTCCCCTTTGGTTTTGGAAGGGGAACTTCGGTTTCCTCTCGAGCCCTTTAGGTGCTCAGGGGCTCCTCTCGAATTGAGTCCGTAAAGTGTGTTCTCTTCTCCAAAGAGGACGGCTGTGTGAGGGAACTTTCTGAGTCGAATAAAGGGTGTAAAGTACCTTTTTGCCTTTCCAGAGAGAATGTGTTATTTCTCGTGAGATGCTGCATCGCCAAATTTCCTCATCTCGCACGGAGGGGATAATTTTGGGGTGTTTCTCGAGTTGCGGCGGGAAGCTGGGGGTGCTTCTCGAGTTGCGACGGGGACCTCAGGAACTCGCTGGGGTTGCTTCAGGGAAGTCAGGTCCCCTTTGGTGTTGGAAGGGGAGATTCCGGTTTCCTCTCGAGCCCTTCAATGTGCACAGGGGCTCCTCTCGAATTGAGTCCGTAAAGTGTGTTCTCCTCTCCAAAGGGGACGGCTGTGTGAGGGAACTCTGAGTCTAAAAAGGGTGTCAAGTACCATTTTGCCTTTCCAGAGGGAATGTGGTATTTCTCTTGAGATGCTGCATCGCCAAATTTCCTCATCTGGCATGGAGGGGATAATTTTGGGGTGTTTCTCGAGTTGCGGCGGGCAGCTGGGGGTGCTTCTCGACTTGAGACGGGGACCTCAGGAACTCGATGGGGTTGCTTCAGGGAAATCACTTCCCCTTTGGTTTTGGAAGGGTAACTTCCGGTTTCCTCTGGAGCCCTTCAATGTTCACAGGGGCTCCTCTCGAATTGAGTCCATAAAGTGTGTTCTCCTCTCCAAAGAGGACGGCTGTGTGAGGGAACTTTCTGAGTTGAATAAAGGGTGTCAAGTACCTTTTTGCCTTTCCAGAGGGAATGTGGTATTTCTCGTGAGATGCTGCATCGCCAAATTTCCTCATCTCGCATGGAGGGGGTAATTTTGGTGTGTTTCTCGAGTTGCGGCGGGAAGCTGCGGGTGCTTCTAGAGTTTCGACGGGGACCTCAGAAACTCGCTGGGGTTGCTTCAGGGAAGTCAGTTCCCCTTTGGTGTTGGAAGGGGAACTTCGGTTTCCTCTCGAGCCCTTTAGGTGCTCAGGTGCTCCTCTCGAATTGAGTCCGTAAAGTGTGTTCTCCTCTCCAAAGGGGACGGCTGTGTGAGGGAACTTTCTGAGTCGAATAAAGGGTGTCAAGTACCTTTTTGCCTTTCCAGAGGGAATGTGGTATTTCCCGTGCGATGCTGCATGGCCAAATTTCCTCATCTTGCACGGAGGGGATAATTTTGGGGTGTTTCTCGAGTTTCGGTGGGAAATTGGGGGTGCTTCTCGAGTTGCGACGGGGACCTCAGGAACTCGGTGGGGTTGCTTCAGGGAAGTCAGGTCCCCTTTGGTGTTGGAAGGGGAACTTCCGGTTTCCTCTCGAGCCCTTCAATGTGCACAGGGGCTCCTCTCGAAATGAGTCCGTAAAGTGTGTTCTCATCTCCAAAGAGGACGGCTGTGTGAGGGAACTTTCTGAGTTGAATAAAGGGTGTCAAGTACCTTTTTGCCTTTTCAGAGGGAATGTGGTATTTCTCGTGAGATGCTGCATCGCCAAATTTCCTAATATCGCATGGAGGGGGTAATTTTCCTGTGTTTCTCGAGTTGCGTCGGGAAGCTGCGGGTGCTTCTCGAGTTTCGACGGGGACCTCAGGAACTCGGTGGTCTTGCTTCAGGGAAGTCAGGTCCCCTTTGTTTTTGGAAGGGGAACTTCCGCTTTCCTCTCGAGCCCTTTAGGTGCTCCGGGGCTCCTCTCGAATTGAGTCCGTAAAGTGTGTTCTCCTCTCCAAAGGGGACGGCTGTGTGAGAGAACTGTGAGTCGAAAAAGGGTGTCAAGTACCATTTTGCCTTTCCAGAGGGAATGTGGTATTTCTCTTGAGATGCTGCATCGCCAAATTTCCTCATCTCGCATGTAGGGGGTAATTTTGGGGTTTTTCTCGAGTTGCGGCGGAAAGCTGGGGGTGCTTCTCGAGTTGCGACGGGGACCTCAGGAACTCGCTGGGGTTGCTTCAGGGAAGTCCGGTCCCCTTTGGTGTTGGAAGGGGAACTTCCGGTTTCCTCTCGAGCTCTTCAATGTTCACAGGGCCTCCTCTGGAATTGAGTCCGTAAAGTGTGTTCTCCTCTCCAAAGGGGACGCCTGTGTGAGGGAACTTTCTGAGTCGAATAAAGGGTGTCAAGTACCTTTTTGCCTTTCCAGAGGGAATGTGGTATTTCTCGTGAGATGCTGCATCGCCAAATTTCCTAATCTCGCATGGAGCGGGTAATTTTGGGGTGTTTCTCGAGTTGCGGCGGGAAGCTTGGGGTGCTTCTCGAGTTTCGACGGGGACCTCAGGAACTCGGTGGGGTTGCTTCAGGGAAGTCAGGTCCTCTTTGGTGTTGGAATCGGAACTTCGGTTTCCTCTCGAGCCCTTTAGGTGCTCAGGGGCTCCTCTCGAATTGAGTCCATAAAGTGTGTTCTCCTCTCCAAAGGGGACGGCTGTGTGAGGGAACGTTCTGAGTCGAATAAAGGGTGTCAAGTACCTTTTTCCCTTTCCAGAGGTAATGTGGTATTTCTCGTGCGATGCTGCATGGCCAAATTTCCTCATCTGGCATGGAGGGGATAATTTTGGGGTGTTTCTCGAGTTTCGGTGGGAAATTGGGGGTGCTTCTCGAGTTGCGACGGGGACCTCAGGAACTCGGTGGGGTTGCTTCAGGGAAGTCAGGTCCCCTTTGGTGTTGGAAGGGGAAATTCCGGTTTCCTCTCGAGCCCTTCAATGTGCACAGGGGCTCCTCTCGAATTGAGTCCGAAAAGTGTGTTCTCCTCTCCAAATGGACGGCTGTGTGAGGGAACTTTCTGAGTTGAATAAAGGGTGTCAAGTACCTTTTTGCCTTTCTAGAGGGAATGTGGTATATCTCGTGAGATGCTGCATCGCCAAATTTCCTAATCTCGCATGGAGGGGGTAAATTTGGGGTGTTTCTCGAGTTGCGGCGGGAAGCTGCGCGTGCTTCTCGAGTTTCGACGGGGACCTCAGGAACTCGGTTGTCTTGCTTCAGGGAAGTCAGGTCCTCTTTGGTGTTGGAAGGGGAACTTCCGCTTTCCTCTCGAGCCCTTTCGGTGCTCAGGGGCTCCTCTCGAATTGAGTCCCTAAAGTGTGTTCTCCTCTCCAAAGGGGACGGCTGTGTGAGAGTACTCTGAGTCGAAAAAGGGTGTCAAGTACCATTTTGCCTTTCCAGAGGGAATGTGGTATTTCTCTTGAGATGCTGAATCGCCAAATTTCCTCATCTCGCATGGAGGGGATAATTTTGGGATGTCTCTCGAGTTGCGGCGCGAAGCTGGGGTTGCTTCTCGACTTGAGACGGGGACCTCAGGAATTTGCTGTGGTTGCTTCAGGGAAGTCAGGTCCCCTTTGGTGTTGGAAGGGGAACTTCCGGTTTCCTCTCGAGCCCTTCAATGTGCACAGGGGCTCCTCTCGAATTGAGTCGGTAATGTGTGTTCTCCTCTCCAAAGGGGACGGCTGTGTGAGGGAACTTTCTGAGTCGAATAAAGGGTGTCAAGTAATTTTTTGCCTTTCCAGAGGGAATGTGGTATTTCTCGTGAGATGCTGCATCGCCAAATTTCCTCATCTCGCACGGAGGGGATAATTTTGGGGTGTTTCTCGAGTTGCGGCGGGAAGCTGGGGGTGCTTCTCGAGCGGCGACGGGGACCTCAGGAACTCGCTGGGGTTGCTTCAGGGAAGTCAGGTCCTCTTTGGTGTTGGAAGGGGAACTTCCGGTTTCCTCTCGATCCCTTAAATGTGCACAGGGGCTCCTCTCGAATTGAGTCCGGAAAGTGTGTTCTCCTCTCCAAAGGGGACGGCTGTGTTAGGGAAATTTCTGAGTAGAATAAAGGGTGTCAAGTACCTTTTTTCCGTTCCAAAGTGAATATGGTATTTCTCGTGAGATGCTGCATCGCCAAATTTCCTCATCTCGCATGGAGGGGATAATTTTGGGGTGTTTCTCGAGTTGCGGCGGGAAGCTGGCGGTGCTTATCAAGTTCCGACCGGGACCTAAAGAACTCGCTGGCGTTGGTTCAGGGAAGTCAGGTCCCCTTTGGTGTTGGAAGTAGAACTTCCGGTTTCCTCTCAAGCCCATCAATGTGCACAGGGGCTCCACTCGAATTGAGTCCGTAAATTGTGTTCTCCTCTCCAAAGGGGACGGCTGTGTGAGGGAACTTTCTGAGTCGAATAAAGGGTGTCAAGTACCTTTTTGCCTTCCAGAGGGAATGTGGTATTTCTCGTGAGATGTTACATCCCAAAATTTCCTCATCTCGCATGGAGGGGATAATTTTGGGGTGTTTCTCGAGTTGCGGCGGGAAGCTGGGGGTGCTTCTCGAGTTGCGACGGGGACCTGAGGAACACGCTGGGGTTGCTTCAGGGAAGTCAGGTCCCCTTTGGTGTTGGAAGGGGAACTTCCGGTTTCCTCTCGAGCCCTTCAATGTGCAGAGGGGCTCCTCTCGAATTGAGTCCGTAAAGTGTGTTCTCCTCTCCAAAGGGGATGACTGTGTGAGGGAACTTTCTGAGTCGAATAAAGGGTGTCAAGTACCTTTTTGCCTTTCCAGAGGGAATGTGGTATTTCTCGTGAGATGCTGCATTGCCAAATTTCCTCATCTCGCATGGAGGGGATAATTTTGGGGTGTTTCACGATTTGCGGCGGGAAGCCTGGGGTGCTTCTCGAGTTGCGACGGGGACCTCCGGAACTCGCTGGGGTTGCTTCAGGGAAGTCAGGACCCCTTTGGTGTTGGAAGGGGAACTTCCGGTGTCCTCTTGAGCCCTTCTATGTGCACAGGGGCTCCTCTCGAATTGAGTCCCTAAAGTGTGTTCTCCTCTCCAAAGGGGACGGCTGTGTGAGGGAATTTTCTGAGTCGAATAAAGGGTGTCAAGTACCTTTTTGCCTTCCAGAGGGAATGTGGTATTTCTCGTGAGATGTTACATCCCAAAATTTCCTCATCTCGCATGGAGGGGATAATTTTGGGGTGTTTCTCGAGTTGCGGCGGGAAGCTGGGGGTGCTTCTCGAGTTCCGACGGGTACCTGAGGAACACGCTGGGGTTGCTTCAGGGAAATCAGGTCCCCTTTGGTGTTGGAAGGGGAACTTCCGGTTTCCTCTCGAGCCCTTCAATGTGCAGAGGGGCTCCACTCGAATTGAGTCCGTAAAGTGTGTTCTCCTCTCCAAAGGGGATGACTGTGTGAGGGAACTTTCTGAGTCGAATAAAGGGTGTCAAGTACCTTTTTGCCTTTCCAGAGGGAATGTGGTATTTCTCGTGAGATGCTGCATTGCCAAATTTCCTCATCTCGCATGGAGGGGATAATTTTGGGGTGTTTCACGATTTGCGGCGGGAAGCCTGGGGTGCTTCTCGAGTTGCGACGGGGACCTCCGGAACTCGCTGGGGTTGCTTCAGGGAAGTCAGGACCCCTTTGGTGTTGGAAGGGGAACTTCCGGTGTCCTCTTGAGCCCTTCAATGTGCACAGGGGCTCCTCTCGAATTGAGTCCCTAAAGTGTGTTCTCCTCTCCAAAGGGGACGGCTGTGTGAGGGAATTTTCTGAGTCGACTAAAGGGTGTCAAGTACCTTTTTGCCTTTCCAGAGAGAATGTGGTATTTCTCGTGAGATGCTGCATTGCCAAATTTCCTCATCTCGCATGGAGGGAATAATTTTGGGGTGTTTCTCGAGTTGCGGCGGGAAGCTGGGGGTGCTTCTCGAGTTGCCAAGGCGAACTCAGCAACTCGGTGGGGTTGCTTCAGGGAAGTCAGTTCCCCTTTGGTGTTGGAAGGGGAAATTCCGGTTTCCTCTCGAGCCCTTCAATGGGCACAGGGGCTCCTCTCGAATTGAGTCCGTAAAGTGTGTTCCCCTCTCCAAAGCGGACCGCTGTGTGAGGGAGCTTTCTGAGTCGAATAAAGGGTGTCAAGTACCTTTTTGCGTTTCCAGAGGGAATGCGGTGTTTCTCTTGATACACTGCATTGCATAATTTCCTCATCTGGCATGCAGGGGATAATTTTGGGGTTTTTCTCGAGGTGCGGCGGGAAGCTCGGGGTGCTCCTCGAGTTGCGACGGGGACTTCAGGACCCCGCTGGAGTTGCTTCAGGTAAGTCAGGTCCCCTTTGGTGTTGGAAGGGGAACTTCCGGTTTCCTCTCGAGCCCTTCAATGTGCACAGGGGCTCCTCTCGAATTGAGTCCGTAAAGTGTGTTCTCCTCTCCAAAGGGGACGGCTGTGTGAGGGAACTTTCTGAGTCGAATAAAGGGTGTCAAGTACCTTTTTGCCTTTCCAGAGGGAATGTGGTATTTCTCGTGAGATGCTGCATCGCCAAATTTCCTCATCTCGCATGGAGGGGATAATTTTGGGGTGTTTCTTGAGTTGCGGTGGGAAGCTGCGGGTGCTTCTCGAGTTGAGACGGGGACCTCAGGATCTCGCTGGGGTTGCTTCAGGGAAGTCAGGTCCCCTTTGGTGTTGGAATTGGAACTTCCGCTTTCCTCTCGAGCCCTTCAATGTGCACAGGGTCTCCTCTCGAATTGCGTCCATCAAGTGTGTTCTCCTCTCCAAAGGGGACGGCTGTGTGAGGGAACTTTCTGAATCGAATAAAGGGTGTCAAGTACCTTTTTCCCTTTCCAGAGGGAATGTGGTATTTCTCTTGAGATGCTGCATCGCAAAATTTCCTTATCTCGCATGGAGGGGATAATTTTGGGGTGTTTCTCGAATTGCGGCGGGAAGCTGGGTGTGCTTCCCGAGTTGCCAAGGGGACCTCAGGTATTCTCTGGGGTTGCTTCAGTGAAGTCACTTCCCCTTTGGTGTTGGAAGGGGAACTTCCGGTTTCCTCTCGAGCCCTTCAATGTGCACAGGGGCTCCTCTCGAATTGAGTCCATCAAGTGTGTTCTCCTCTCCAAAGTGGCCGGCTGTGTGAGGGAACTTTCTGAGTCGAATAAATTGTGTCAAATACCTTTTTGCCTTTCCAGAGGGAATGAGGTATTTCTCTTGAGATGCTTCATCGCCAAATTTCCTCATCTCGCATGAAGGGGATAATTTTGGGGCGTCTCTCGAGTTGCGGCGGGAAGCTGGGTGTGCTTCTCGAGTTGCCACGGGGACCTCAGGAACTGGCTGGGGTTGCTTCAGGGAAGTCAGTTCCCCTTTGGTGTTGGAAGGGTAACTTCCCGTTTCCTCTCGAGCCCTTCAATGTGCACAGGGGCTCCTCTCGAATTGAGTCCGTAAAGTGTTTTCTCCTCTCCAAAGTGGACGGCTGTGTGAGGGAACTTTCAGAGTCGAATAAAGGGTGTCAAGTACCTTTTTGCCTTTCCGGAGGGAATGTGGTATTTCTCTTGAGATGCTGCATCGCCAAATTTCCTCATCTCGCATGGAGGGGACAATATGGGGGTGTTTCTCGAGTTGCGGTGGGAAGCTTGGGTTGCTTCTCGAGTTGCGACGGGGACCTCAGGAACTCGCTGGTGTTGCTTCAGGGAAGTCAGGTCCCCTTTGGTGTTGGAAGGGGAACTTCCGGTTTCCTCTCGAGCCCTTCAATGTGCACAGGGGCTCCTCTCGAATTGAGTCCGTAAATTGTGTTCTCCTCTCCAAAGGGGACGGCTGTGTGAGGGAACTTTCTGAGTCGAATAAAGGGTGTCAAGTACCTTTTTGCCTTTCCAGAGGGAATGTGGTATTTCTCTTGAGATGCTCCATCGCAAAATTTCCTCATATCGCATGGAGGGGATAATTCTGGGGGGTTTCTCGAGTTGCGGCGGGACGCTGGGGGGTGCTTCTCGAGTTGCGACGGGGCCTCAGGAACTCGCTTTGCTTGCTTCAGGGAAGTCATGTCCCCTTTGATGTTGGAAGGGGAAATTCCGGTTTCCTCCCGAGCCCTTAAATGTGAACAGGGGCTCATCACTAATTGAGTCTATAAAGTGTCTTCTCCTCTGAAAGGGGACCTCTGTGTGAGGGAACTTTCTGAGTCGAATATAGTGTGTCAAGTAACTTCTTGCCTTTGAAGAGGGAATGTGGTATTTCTCTTGAGATTCTGCATGGCAAAATTTCCTCATCTCGCATTGAGGGGATAATTTTGAGGTGTTTCTCGAGTTGCCGCGGCAAGCTGGGGGTGCTCCTCGAGTTGCGACGGGGACCTTAGAAAATCGCTGGGGTTGTTTCAGGGAATTCAGATCCCCTTTGTTGTTGGAAGGGGAACTTCCGGTTTCCTCTCGAGCCCTTAAATGTGAACAGGGGCTCATCTCGAATTGAGTCCATAAAATGTGTTCTCCTCTCCAATGGGGATGGATGTTAGGGAACTTTCTGAGTGGCACAAAGGAAGTCAGGTACCCTTTTGCCTTTCAAGATGGAATGTGTTAACTCTCTTCCAGTCTCCAGTGCAAAATGACCTCATCTCGAATTGAGGGGATAATTTTGTGGTGTTGGTCATGTTGCCGGCGGAAGCAGTGATTACTTCTCGAGTTGCGACGGGGACCTCAGGAACTCAATCACTTTCTTCAGTGAAGTCAAGTCCCCTTTGGTGTTGGAAGGGGATCTTCCGGATTACTCTCGAGCCGTTTTATGGTAATATTAGCTCTTCTCGATTTCAGTCCGTAAAGTGTGTTCTCCTCTCCACTGAGGACGGATGTTAGGGACCATTCTGAATTGCCTAAACGGTGTCAAATACCCTTTTACCTTTCAAGCGGGAATGTGGGATTTCTCTTGAGATTCTGCAGCGCAAAATTTCCTCATCTCACATTGTGGGGATAATTATGTGGTGTTTCTCGAGTTGCGATGGGGACCTCAGAAACTTACTCGAGTTACTTCAGGTAATCGGGTTTCATTTGTGCTGGAAGGGTAACTTCCGGATTACTCTCGAGCCCTTTAGTGGGAATAGGGCCTCTTTTGTAGTTGAGTCCATAAAGTGTGTTATTCTCTCCAATGGGGACGGATATTTTTGAACTTTCTGAGTGGCATAAAGTGTGTCAAGTACGCTTTTGCCTTTCAAGCGGGAATGTGGGATTTCTCTTGAGATTCCGCAGCGCAAAATAACCTCATCTCTCATTGAGGGGATAATTTTGTGGTGCTTCTCCAGTTGTGGTGGGAAGCAGGGGGCACTTCTCTAGCTATGGCGGGGACCTCAGGAACTCGCTCGGGTTGCTTCAGTGAAGTCAAGTCCTTTTTTGTGTTGGAAGGGGAACTTCCGGATTACTCTCGAGCTGTTAAATGGGAAAAATGCCTCTTTTCGATTTGAGTCCATAAAGTGTGTTTTCCTCTCCAATGAGGAAGGATGTTAGGGAACATTCTGAGTCGCATAAACGCAGTCAGTACCCTTTTGCCTTTCAAGCCGGAATGTAGGATTTCTCTTGAGATTCTGCAGCGCAAAATTTCCTCATCTCGCAGTGAGGGGAATATTTTGTGGTGTTTCTCGAATTGCGGCGGGACGCTGGGGGTACTTCTTGAGTTTAGATGGCGACCTCAGGAACTCACTCGAGTTTCTTCAGGGAAGTCAGGTCCTCTTTTGTGCTGGAAGGGGAACTTCCGGATTAGTCTCGAGCCCTTTAATGGGAATAGGGCCTCTTCTGGAGTTGAGTCCATAAAGTGTGTATGCCTCTCCAATGGGGACGGATGTTAGGGAACATTCTGAGTGGCATAAAGTGTGTCAAGTTCCCTTTTGCTTTCAAGCGAGAATGCGGGATTTCTCTTGAGATTCCGCAGCAGAAAATTACCTCATCTCGCACTGAGGGGATAATATTGTGTCATTTCTCGAGTTGGGGCGGCAAGCAGGGGGTACTTCTGGAGTTGAGACGGGACCCTCAGGAACTCGCTCAGGTTGCTTCAGGGAAGTCAAGTCCTTTTTTGTGCTGGAAGCGGAACTTCTTGATTACTCTCGAGCCTTTAAATGGGAATATAGCCTCTTTTCGATTTGAGTCCATGAAGTGTGTTTTCCTCTCCACTGAGGACGGATGTTAGGGAACATTCTGAGTCGCCTAAAGGGAGTCAGGTACCATTATGCCTTTCAAGCGGGAATGTGGGATATCACTTGAGACCCTGCAGCGCAAAATTTCCTCATTGAGGGGATAATTTTGTTGTGCTTCTCGAGTTGCGAAGGGAACCTCAGGAACTTTCTCGAGTTACTTCAGGGAATCAGGCCCCTTTTTTCCTGGAAGGAGAACTTCCGGATTACTCTTGAGCCCTTTAATGGGAATAGGGCCTCTTCTGGAGTTGAGTCCATAAAGTGTGTTATCCTCTCCACTGAGGACGAATGTTAGGGACCATTCTGAGTCGGCTAAAGGGAGTCAAGTACCCTTTTGCCTTTCAAGCGGATATCTGGGATTTCACTTGAGATTCTGCAGCGCAAATTTTCCTCATCTCACATTGTGGGGAAAATTTTGTGGTGTTTCTCCAGTTGCGATGGGGACCTCAATAACTTACTCGAGTTACTTCAGGGAATCAGGTACCATTTGTGCTGGAAGGGGAACTTCCGGAATACTTTTGAGCCCTTTAATGGGAATAGGGCCTCTTCTCCAGTTGAGTCCCTAAAGTGTGCTATCTTCTCCAATGGGACGGATATTATTGAACTTTCTGAGTGTCATAAAGTGTGTCAAGTACGCTTTTGCCTTTCAAGCGGGAATGTGGGATTTCTCTTGAGATTCTGCAGCGCAAAAAACCTCATCTGTCATTGAGGGGATAATTTTGTGGTGTTTCTCGAATTGCGGCGGGAAGCTGGGGGTACTTCTCGAGTTGCTGCGGGGACCTCAGGAACTCGCTCGGGTTGCTTCAGGGAAGTCAAGTCCACTTTTGTGTTGGAAGGGGAACTTCCGGAATACTCTCGAGCCATTAAAAGGTAATATTGCCTCTTCTCCATTTGAGTCAATAAAATATGTTCTCCTCTCCACTGAGGATGGATGTTAGGGAATATTCTGAATCGCATAAAGGGAGTCAAGTACCCTTTGGCCTTCAAGCGGGAATGTGGGATTTCTCTTGAGATTCTGCAGCGCAAATTTTCCTCATCTCGCATTGAGGGGATAATTTTGTGGTGTTTCTCGAATTGAGGCGGGAAGATGGGGGTACTTCTGGAGTTGCGACGGGGACCTCAGGAACTCACTCCAGTTACTTCAGGGAAGTCAGGACCCCTTTTGTCCTTGAAGGGGAGCTTCCGGATTACTCTGGAGCCCTTTAAATGGAATAGGGCCTCTTCTGGAGTTGAGTCCACAAAGTGTGTTCTCCTCTCCAATGGGGAAGGATGTTAGGGAACTTTCTGAGTGACATAAAGGGAGTCAAGTAAGCTTTTGCCTTTCAATTGGGAATGTGGGATTTCTCTTCAGATTCTGCAGCGCAAAGTTTCCTCCTCTCGCATTGAGGGGATTATTTTGTGGTGTTTCCCAAATTTCGGCGGGAAGCTGGGGGTACTTCTCGAGTTTCAACGGGGACCTCAGGAACTCACTGGAGTTACTTCAGGGAAGTCAGTTCTCCCATTGTGCTGGACGGGGAACTTCCGGATTACTCTGGAGCCCTTTAATGGGAATAGGGGCTCTTCTGGAGTTGAGTCCATAAATTGAGTACGCCTCTGCAATGGGGAAGGATTTTAGGGAACTTTCTGAGGGGCATAAAGTATGCCAAGTTCCCTTTTGCCTTTCAAGCGGGAATGTGGGATTTCTCTTGAGATTCTGCAGCGCAAAATTACCTCATGTCGCATTGCGGGGATAATACTGTGTTGTTTCTCGAGTTGTGGTTGGAAGTAGGGGATACTTCTGGAGTTGAAATGGGAACCTCAGGAACTCTCTCAGGTTGCTCCAGGGAAGTCAAGTCCCCTTTTGTGTTGGAAGGGGAACTTCTTGATTACTCTTGAGCTTTTAAATGGGAATATTGCCTCTTCTCGATTTGACTGCATGAAGAGTGTTCTCCTCTCCACTGAGGATGGATGTTAGGGAACATTCTGAGTCGCATAAAGGGAGTCAAGAACCCTTTTGCCTTTCAAGAGGGAATGTTACATTTCTCTTGATATTCTGCAGAGCAATATTTCTTCATCTCGCATTGAGGTGATAATTTTGTGGTGTATGTTCAGTTGCGGCGGGAAGCTGGGGGTACTTCTCGAGTTGCGATGGGGACATCAGGAACTCGCTCGAGTTTCTTCAGGTAAGGCAGGTCCCGTTTTGTGTTTGAAGGGGAACTTCCGGTTTACTATCGAGCCGTTAAGTGGGAATCGGTCCTCATCTCGAATTGAGTCCATAAAGTGTGTTCTCCTGTCCAATGGGCACTGCTCTGTGAGGGAAATTTCTGAATCGCATAAAGGGTGTTAAGAGTCCTTTTGCCTTTCAAGAGGGAATGTGGTATTTCTCTTGAGATTGTGCAGCGCAAAATTTCCTCATCTCGCACTGAGGGGATAATTTTGTGGTGTTTCTCGAGTTGCGGCTGGAGTCTAGGGTATTTCTCGAGTTGCGACGGGGACCTCAGGAATTCGCTTGGGTTGCTTCAGGGAAGTCAGGTCCCCTTTGGTGTTGGAAGGGGAACTTCCGGTTTACTCTCGAGCCGTTTATTGGGAATAGGGCCTCATCTTGATTTGAGTCCGTAAAGTGTGTTCTCCTGTCCAATGAGGACGGCTGTGTGAGGGAACTTTCTGAGTCGCATAAAGGGTTTCAAGAACCGTTTTGCCTTTCAAGAGGGAATGTGGTATTTCTCTTGAGATTCTGTAACGCAAAATTTCCTATTCTTGCATTGACGGGATAATTTTGTGGTGTTTCTCAAGTTGCGGCGGGAAGCTGGGGGTACTTCTCAAGTTGCTATGCGTACCTCAGGAACTCACTCGGGTTTCTTCAGGTAAGGCAGGTCCCCTTTTTGTTGGAAGGGGAACTTCCGATTTACTCTCGAGCAGTTAATTGGCAATAGTGCCTCATTTTGAATTGAGTACATAAAGTTCGTTCACCTCTCCAATGGGGACTGATGTTAGTGAAATTTCTGAGTCGCATAAAGGATGTCAAGTACCCTTTTGCATTTCAAGAGGGAATGTGGTATTTCTCTTGAGATTCTGCAGCGCAAAATATCCTCATCTCGCATTGAGGAGATAATTTTGTGGTGTATGTCAAGTTGTGGTGGGAATTTTGTATTACTTCTCATGTTGCGACGGGGACCTCAGGAATTTGCTCTAGTTGTTTCTGGAAAGTCAGGTCCCCTTTTGTGTTGGAACGGGAACTTCCGGTTTACTTTCGAGCCGTTCATTGGGAATAGGGATTCATCTGGAGTTGAGTCCAAAAGGTGTTTTTTCCTCTCCAATGGGTACGGCTCTGTGACCGAACTTTCTGGGTCACATAAAGTGTGTCAAGTGACCTTTTGCCTTTCAAGCGGGTATGTGGGACTTCTCTTGAGATTTCGGAGCGCAAAATTTCCTCATCTCGCATTGTGGGGATAATTTTGTTGTGTCTTGAGTTTTGGCTTGGATCTGGGGGTACTTCTTGAGTTGCATCGTGGACCTCGGGAACTCGTTCGTGTTGCTTCAGGGAAGTCCGGTCCCCTTTTTTTGAAGTGGAACTTGCAGATTACTCTCGAGTCCTTAAATGGGAATAGGTCCTCTTCTAGATTTGAGTCCATGAAGTTTGTTCTCCGCTCCAATAAGTACGGGTGTTAGGAAACTATCTGAATCGCATAAAGTGTGTCAAGTGCCCTTTTGCCTTTCAAGAGGGAATGTGGGATTTCTATTTAATTGTGCAGGGCAAAATTTCCTCATCTCACATTGAGCAGATAATTTTTTGGTGTTTCCCCTTTTGAGGCGGGAAGCTGGGGGTACTTCTCCAGTTGCGACGGGGACCTCAGGAACTCGCTTTTGTTGCTTCAGGGAAGTTAGTCACCCTTTTCTACTGGAACGGGAATTTCGGGATTACTCTCGAGCCATTAAATGGGAATAGGGCCTCTTCCCAAATTGAGTCCATAAATTGTGTTCTCCTCTCCAATGGGGATGGCTGTGTGAGGGAATTTTCTGAGTCGCATAAAGGGTGTCAAATACAGTTTTTCCTTTCCAGCGGAACGTGGGATTTCTCTTGAATTGTGCAGTGGAATATTTTCCTGATCTCGCATTGAGGGGATAATTTTGTGGTGTTTCTAGAGTTGCGGCGGGAACCTGGTTGAACTTCTCAGGTAGCGAAGAGGACCTCAGGAATTCTCTCTGGCTGCTTCAGGGAAGTCAGGAACCCTTTTGTGTTGAAAGGGGAATTTCGGGATTACTGTTGAGCCTTTAAATGGGAATAGGGCCTCTTCTAGAGTTAAGTCCGTAAAGTGGGTTCTCCTCTCCAATGGGGACGACTGTTTGAGGGAATTTTTTGAGTCTCACCCGGCTGTGCAAATGGGAGAAATACCAGCCCCACCTGGGCAGACACGAGAGATGCCGGCCCAGGCGGCTGAGACACCAGAGACAAGGGCCTTGCTGGCGCAGACGCGAGAGAGGCCTTCCCCACCCACGCAGACGGGAGAGACCCCGGCCCCGCCCGCTCAGACACCAGAGACCTCGGCCCCGCCCGCTCAGACGCTATTGTTGCTGGCGCCGCCCGCACAGACGCAAGAGAAGCCGGCCCCGCCTGCGCAGATGCGAGAGACCCTTGCCCCGCCCGCGCAGACGCGAGAGACCCCGGCCCCGCCCGCCCAGATGGGAGAGACCCCGGCCCCGCCCACCAGACGCGGGATACGCAGGCCCCGCCCGCGCAGACTCCAGAAAAGCCGGCCCTGGTGCAACCGACCATGCAGAGATGAGCAACAGTGAGGAGCTCACCCATGCCTGAGGCCAGGGCAGGCGGCCGAGAGGAGGTCCCCCACCTCCAATAGGCGGTGGCTGTGCGGGGGAGGGCCGAGAGGAGGTACTCACGTTCAAGGTCAGAAGGGGTGGCCGTGAGGACATACCCCTCATCCAAGGTAAGGTGCAGCAGCTGTGCTTTCTTGGAGCAGCTGTGAAGAGATATCCCACACCCAAGGTAAGAGAAACTCAAATCAGATGGTAGGTATTGCGAGGGGGCTTCAGATGGCAGACACACTGAAATTGTAATCACAGGAATCTACTCCATCTGATCACATGGACCACAGCCGAATGTGGTCCACTGGAGAAGGGAATGGCAAACCACTTCAGTATATTTGCATTGAGAACCCCATGAACAGTATCAAAGGGCAAAATGACAGGATACTGAATGAGGAATTCCCCAGGTCTGTAGGTGCCCAGTATGCTACTGGAGATCAGTGGAGAAATAACTCTAGAAGGAATGAAGGGATGGAGCAAAAGCAAAACCAGTACCCAGTTGTGGATGTGACCGGTGATAGAAGCAAGGTCTGGTGCTGTAAAGAGCAATATTGCATAGGAACCTGGAATGTAAGGTCGAGGAATCAAGGCAAATTGGAAGTGGTCAAACAGGAGATGGCAAGAGTGAACATAGACATTCTAGGAATCAGTGAATTAAAATGGACTGGAATGTGTGAATTTAACTCAGATGACCAATATATATATACTACTGTGGGCAGAAATCCCTTAGAAGAAATGGAGTAGCCATCATGCTCAACAAGAGACTCCGAAATGCACTACTTGGATGCAATCTTAAAAACGACAGAATGATTTCTGTTCGTTTCCAAGGCAAACCATTCAACATTACAGTAATCCAGGCCTATGCCCCAATCACTAATGCTGAAGAAGCCGAAGTTGAACGGTTCTATGAAGACCTACAAGACCTTTTAGAACTAACACCCAAAAAAAGATGTCCTTTTCATTATAGGGGACTGGAATGCAAAAGGAGGAAGTCAAGAAACACCTGGAGTAACAGGCAAATTTGACCTTGGAGCACGGAATGAAGCAGGGCCAAGTCTAATAGAGTTTTGTCAAGAGAACGCACTGGTCATAGCAAATCCCCTCTTCCAACAACACAAGAGAAGACTCTACACGTGGACATCACCAGATGGTCAACACCGAAATCAGATTGATTATATTCTTTGCAGCCAAAGATGGAGAAGCTGTATACAGTTAGCAGAAACAAGACCAGGAGCTGACTGTGGCTCAGATCATGAACTCCTTATTGCCAAATTCAGACTTAAATTGAAGAAAGTAGGGAAAACCCCTAGACCATTCAGATATGACCTCAATCAAATCCCTTATGATTATACAGTGGAAGTGAGAAATAGATTTAAGGCACTAAATCTGATAGATAGAGTGCCTGATGAACTCTGGATGGAGGTTCGTGACATTGTACAGGAGACAGGGACCAAGAGCATCCCCATGGAAAAGAAATGCAAAAAAAAGCAAAATGGCTGTCTGAGGTGGCCTTACAAATAACTGTGAAAAGAAGAGAAGCGAAAAGCAAAGGAGAAAGGGAAAGATATAAGCATTAGAATGCAGAGTTCCAAAGAATAGCAAGGAGAGATAACAAAGCCTTCCTCAGTGATCTATGCAAAGAAATAGAGGAAAACAACAGAATAGGAAAAACAAGAGATCTCTTCAAGAACATTAGAGATTCCAAGGGAACATTTCATGCAAAGATGGGCTCGATAAAGGACAGAAATGGTATGGACCTAACGGAAGCAGAAGATATTAAGAAGAGGTGGCAAGAATACACAGAAGAACTGTACAAAAAAGATCTCCACGACCAGGATAGTCACGAAAATGTGATCACTGGCCTAGAGCCAGACATCTTGGAATGTGAATTCAAGTGTGCCTTAGAAAGCAACACTACAAACAAAGCTAATGGAAGTGATGGAATTCCAGTTGAGCTATTTCAAATCTTGAAAGATGATGCTGTGAAAGTGCTGCACTCAATACGCCAACAAATTTGGAAAACTCAGCAGTGGCCACAGGACTGGAAAAGGTCAGTCTTCATTCTAATCCCAAAGAAAGGCAATGCCAAAGAATGCTCAAGCTACCGCACAATTGCACTCATCTCACACGCTAGTACAGTCATGCTCAAAATTCTCCAAGCCAGGCTTCAGCAATATGTGATCCGTGAACTCCCAGATGTTCAAGCAGGTTTTAGAAAAGGCAGAGGCACCAGAGATCAAATTGCCAACATCCGCTGGATCATGGAGAAAGCGAGAGAGTTCCAGAAGAACATCTATTTCTGCTTCATTGACTATGCCAAAGCCTTTGACTGTGTGGATCACAATAAACTGTGGAAGATTCTGAAAGAGATGGGAATACGAGACCACCTGACCTGCCTCTTTAGAAACCTGTATGCAGGTCAGGAAGCAACAGTCAGAACTGTGCATGGAACAACAGACTGGTTCCAAATAGGAAAAGGGGTACGTCAAGGCTGTATATTGTAATCTTGCTTATTTAACTTATATGCAGAGTGCATCATGTGAAATGCTGGGCTGGAAGAAGAACAACTGGAATCAAGATTGCTGGGAGAAATATCAATAACCTCAGATATGCAGATGACACCACCTTTAGGGCAGAAAGTGAGGAGGAACTCAAAAGCCTCTTGATGAAAGTGAAAGAGGAGAGTGAAAAGGTTGGCTTGAAGCTCAACATTCAGAAAACAAAGGTGATGGAATCTGGTCCCAACACTTCACGGGAAATAGATGGAAAAACAGTGGAAACAGTGTCACACTTTATTTTTGGGGGCTCCAAAATCACTGCAGATGCTGATTGAAGCAATGAAATTAAAAGGCGCTTACTCCTTGGAAGGAAAGTTATGATCAACCTTGATAGTATATTAAAAAGCAGAGACATCACTTTGCCAAAAAAGCTCCATCTAGTCAAAGCTATGGCTTTTCCCGTGGTCATGTATGGATGTGAGAGTTGGACTGTGAAGAAAGCTGATCGCCGAAGAACTGATGCTTTCGAACTGTGGTATTGGAGAAGACTCTTGAGATTCCCTTGGACTGCAAGAAGATCCAACCAGTCCATTCTAAGGGAGATCAATCGTAGGTGTTCATTGGAAGGACTGATGCTAAAGCTGAAATTGCAATACTTCGGTCACCTCATGCGATGAGTTGACTCACTGGAAAAGATTCTGATGCTAGGAGAGTTTGGGGGCAGAAGGAGAAGGGGACGACAGAGAATGAGATGGCTGAATAGCATCACCGGCTCTGTGGCCATGAGTTTGAGTGAACTCCGGGAGTTGGTGTAGGACAGGGAGGCCTAGCGTACAGTGATTCATGGGGTCGCGGAGAGTCGGACACGACTGAGCGACTGAACTGAACTGAACTGAATAAAGTGTGTCAAATACCCTTTTCCCTTTCAGGCGGGAATGTGGGATTTCTCTTGAAATTCTGCAGCGCAAAATTTCTTCATCTCGCATTGAGGGGATAATTTTGTGGTGTTTCTCGAATTGCGGCGGGAAGCTGGGGGTATTCCTCGAGGTGCGAAGGGGACCTCAGGAACTCACTCGAGTTACTTCAGGGAAGTCAGGTCCCCGATTGTGCTGGAAGGGGAACTTCCGGATTACTCTCGAGCCGTTAAATGGGAATTTTGCCTCTTCTCGATTTGAGTCCTTAAAGTGTGTTCTCCTCTCGACTGAGGACGGATGTTAGGGACCATTCTGATTCGCCTAAAGGGAGTCAAGTACCCTTTTGCCTTTCAAGCGGGAATGTGGGATTTCTCTTGAGATTCTGCAGTGCAAAATTTCCTCATCTCGCATGGAGGGGATAATTATGTGCTGTTACACGAATTGGGCTGGGAAGCTGGGGGTGATTCTCCAGTTGCGACGAGGACCTCTGGAACACACTCGGATTACTTCAGGGAAGTCAGGTCCCCTTTTGTGCTGGAAGGGGAACTTCCGGATTGTTCTCGAGCCCTTTAATGGGAATAGGGCCTCCTCTCGATTTGAGTCCATAAATTGTGTTCTCCTCTCCAATGGGACGGAAGTTAAGGAACTTTCTGAGTGGCATAAAATGTGTCAAGTACCCTTTTGCCTTTCAAGCGGGAATGTGGGATTTCTCTTGAGATTCTGCAGCGCAAAATTACCTCATTTCGCATTGAGGGGATAATTTTGTGGTATTTCTCGAGTTGCAGAGGGAAGGAGGGGATACTTCTCGATTTGCAACAGGGACCTCAGGAACTGGCTCGGGCTGCTTCAGCGAAGTCAAGTCCCATTTTGTGTTGGAAGGGGAACTTCCAGATTATTCTCAAGCCGTTAAATGGGAACATTGCCTGTTCTCGATTTGAGTCCAGAGAGTGTGTTCTCCTCTGCACTGAGGACGGATGTTAGGGAACATTCTGAGTCGCCTAAAGGGAGTCAAGTACACTGTTGCCTTTCAAGCGGGAATGTGGGATTTCTCTTGAGATTCTGCAGCGCAAAATTTCCTCATCTCGCATGGAGGGGATAATTTTTTGGTGTTTCACGAATTGGGTTGGGAAGCTGGGGATACTTCTGAAGTTCCGACGAGTACCTCTGGACCACACTCGAGTTACTTCATTGAAGTATGGTCCCATTTTGTGCTGGAAGAAAAACTTCCGTATTACTCTCGAACCATTTAATGTGAATAGGACCTCTTCTCGAATAGAGTCCATAAAGTGTGTTCTCCTCCTAATGGGGACGGCTGTGTGAGGGAACTTTCTGAGTTGCATAAAGGGTGTTTAGTACCCTTTTGCCTTTTATGAGAAAATGTGGTATTTCTCTTGAGATTCTGCAGCGCAAAATTTCCTCATCTCGCATGGAGGGGATAATTTAGGGGTGTTTCTCGAGTTGCGGTGGGAAGCTGGGAGTGCTTCTCGAGTTACGACGGGGACCTCAGGAACTCGCTGGGGTTGCTGCAAGGAAGTCAGGTCCCCTTTGGTGTTGGAAGGGGAACTTCCGGTTTCCTCTCTAGCCCTTCAATGTGCACAGGGGCTCATCTCGAATTGAGTCCATAAGTGTGTTCTCCTCTCCAAAGCTGACGGCAGTGTGAGGGAACTTTCTGAGTCGAATAAAAGGTGTCAAGTATCTTTTTGCCTTTCAAGAGGGAATGTGGTATTTCCCCTGAGATGCTGCATTGCAAAATTTCCTCATCTCGAATGGAGGGGATGATTCTGGGGATGGTCCTCGAGTTGCGACGGGGACCTCAGGAACTCGCTGGGGTTTCTTCAGGGAAGTCAGGTCCCCTTTGGTGTTGGAAGGGGAAATTCCGATTTCCTCTGGAGCCCCTAAATATGCACTGGGGCTCATCTCGAATTGAGTCCGTAAAGTGTGTTCTCCTCTCCAAAGGGGACGGCTGTGTGAGGGAACTTTTTGAGTCGAGTAAGGGTGTCAAGTACCTTTTTGCCTTTCAAGAGGGAATGTGGTATTTCTCTTCAGATGCTGCATCGCAAAATTTCCTCATCACGCATGGAGTGGATAATTTTGGGGTGTTTCTCAAGTTTTGGCAGGAAGCTGGGGGTGCTTCTCGAGTTGCGAAGGGGACCTCAGGAACTCGCTGGGGTTGCTGCAGGCAAGTCAGGTCCCATTTGGTGTTGAAAGCGGAATTTCCGGTTTCGTCTCGAGCCCTTAAATGTGCAAAGGGGCTCATCTAGAATTGAGTCCATAAAGTGTGTTCTCCTCTCCAAAGGGGACGGCTGTGTTAGGGAACTTTCTGAGTTGAATAAAGGGTGTCAAGTACCTTTTTGCCTTTCAAGAGGGAATGTGGTATTTCCCTTGAGATGCTGCATCGCAAAATTTCCGCATCTCACATGCAGGGGATCATTTTGGGGTGTTTCTCGAGTTGCGGCGGAGAGCTGGGGTGCTTCTCGAGTTGCGACGGGGACCTCAGCAACTCCCTTGGGTTGCTTCAGGGAAGTCAGGTCCCCTTTGGTGTTGGAAGGGGAACTTCCGGTTTCCTCTCGAGCCCTTCAATGTGCACAGGGGCTCATCTCGAATTCAGTCGATAATGTGTGTTCTCCTCTCCAAAGGTCACGGTTGTTTGAGGGAACTTTCCGAGTCTAATAAAGGGTTTCAAGTACCTTTTTGCCTTTCAAGAGGGAATGTGGTATTTCTATTTAGATGCTACATCGCTAAATTTCCTCATCTCGCATTTAGGGGATAATTTTGATGTGTTTCACGAGTTGTGGCGGGAAGCTGGGGGTGCTTCTCGAGTTGCGACGGGGACCTCAGGAAATCGCTGGGGTTGTTTCAGGGAAGTGAGGTCCCCTTTGGTGTTGGAAGGGGAACTTCTGGGTTCCTCTCGAGCCTTTAAATGTGCACAGGGTCTCATCTCAAATTGAGTCCATAAAGTGTGTTCTCTCAAAAGGGGACTGCTGTGTGAGGGAACTTTCTGAGTTGAATAAAGGGTGTCGAGTAAATTTTTGCCTTTCAAGAGGGAAGGTAGTATTTCTCTTGAGATGCTGCATCGCAAAATTTCCTCATCTCGCATGGAGGGGATAATTTTGGGGTGTTTCTCGAGTTGCGGCGGGAAGCTGGGGGTGCTTCTCGACTTGCGACGGGGACCTCAGGTACTTTTTGTGGTTGCTTCAGGGAAGTCAGGTCCCCTTTGTGTTGGAAGGGGAAATTCAGGGTTCCTCTCGAGCCCTTAAATGTGCACAGGGTCTCATCTCGAATTGAGTACATAAAGTTTGTTCTCCTCTCCAAAGTGGACGGCTTTGTGAGGGAACTTTCTGAGTCGAATAAAGGGTGTCAGGTACATTTCTGAATTTCAAGAGGGAATGTGTTATTTCTCTTGAGATGCTTCATCGCAAAATGTCCTCATCCCGCATTGAGGGGATAATTTTGGGGTGTTTCTCGAGTTGCAGCGGGAAGCTGGGGGTGCTTCTTGAGTTGCGACGGGGACCTCAGGAACTCGCTCGGTTTGCTTCAGGAAAGTCAGGTCCCCTTTGGTATGGGAAGGGAAATTTCCGGTTTCCTCTCGAGCCCTTGCAAACTGCACAGGATCTCATCTCCAATTGAGTCCATAAAGTGTGTTCTCCTCTCCAAAGGGGACGGCTGTGTGAGGGAACTTTCTGAGTCGAATAAAGGGTTTCAAGTACCTTTTGCCTTTCAAGAGGGAATGTGATATTTCTCTTGAGATGCTGCATCGCAAAATTTCCTCATCTCGCATTGAGGGGATAATTTGGGGTGTTTTTCGAGTTGCGGCGGGATGCTGGATGTGCTTCTCGAGTTGCGACGGGGACCTCAGGAACTCGCTGGGGTTGCTTCAGGGAAGTCAGGTCCCCTTTGGTGTTGGAAGGGGAACTTCCGGGTTCCTCTCCAGCCCTTAAATGTGCACAGGGTCTCATCTAGAATTGAGTCCATAAAGTGTGTTCCCCTCTAAAAGGGGACGGCTGTGTGAGGGAAATTTCTGAGTCAAATAAAGGGTGTCAAGTACCTTTTTACCTTTCAAGAGGGAATGTGGTATTTCTCTTGAGATGCTGCATCGAAAAATTTCCTCATCTCACAATGAGGGAATAATTTTGGGGTGTTTTTCGAGTTGCAACGGGAAGCTGGGGTGCTTCTCGAGTTGCCGCAGGGACCTCAGGAACTCTCTGGGGTTGCTTCAGGAAAGTCAGGTCCCCTTTGGTGTTGGAAGGGGAACTTCCGGGTTCCTCTGGAGCCCTTAAATGTGCACAGGGGCTTATCTCCAATTGAGTCAATCAAGTGTGTTCTCCTCTAAAAGGGGACGGCGGTGTGAGAGAACTTTCTGAGTCGAATAAAGAGTGTCAAGTACCTTTTTGCCTTTCAAGAGGGAATGTGGTATTTCTCTTGAGAAGCTGCATAGCAAAATTTCCTCATCTCGCATTGAGGGGATAATTTTGGGGTATTTCACATGTTGCGGCGGGAAGCTGGGGGTGCCTCTCGAGTTGCGACGGGGACCTCAGGAACTCGCTAGGGTTGCTTCATGGAAGTCAGGTCCCCGTTGGTGTTGGAAGGGGAACTTCCGGTTTCCTCTCGAGCCCTTAAATGTGAACAGGGGCTCATCTCGAATTGAGTCCATAATGGGTGTTCTCCTCTCCAAAGGGGACTGCGGTTGAGGGAACTTTCTGAGTCGAATAAAGGGTGTCAAGGACCTTTTCGCCTTTCCAGAGGGAATGTGGTATTTCTCGTGAGATTCTGCATGGCAAAATTTCCTCATCTTGCATAGAGGGGATAATTTGGGTGTGTTTCTCCAGTTGCGGCGGGAAGTTGGGGGTGCTTCTCGAGTTGCGACGGGGATCTCAGGAACTCGCTGGGGTTTCTTCAGGGAAATTAGGTCCCCTTTGTTGTTGGAAGGGGAAATTCCGGTTTCCTTTCGAGCACTTAAATGTGAACAGGGGCTCATCTCGAATTGAGTCCATAAAGTGTCTTCTCCTCTCCAAAGGGACGGCTGTGTGAGGGAACATTCTGAATCGAATAAAGGGTGTAAAAAACCTTTTTGCCTTTCCAGAGGGAATGTGGTATTTCTCTTGAAATGCTGCATCGCAAAATTTCCTCATCTCGCATTGAGGGGATAATTTTGGGGTGTTTCTCGAGTTGCGGCGGGAACCTGGGGGTGCTTCTCGAGCTGCGACGGGGACCTCAGGGACTCGCTGGGGTTGCTTCTGGGAAGTCAGGTCCCCTTTGGTGTTGGAAGGGGAACTTCCTGTTTCCTCTCGAGCCCTTAAATATGAACAGGGTCTCATCTCGAATTGAGTACATAAAGTGTGTTCTCCTCTCCAAAGGGGACGGCAGTGTGAGGCAACATTCTGAGTCGAATAAAGGGTGTCAAGTACATTTTTGCCTTTCAAGAGGGAATGTGGTATTTCTCTTGAGATTCTGCATCACAAGTTTTCCTCATCTCGCATTTAGGGGATAATTTTGTGGTTTCTCCAGTTGAGGCGGGAAGCTGGGGTGCTTCTCGAGTTGAGACTAGGACTTCAGCAAATCGCTCGGGTTGCTTCAGGTAAGTCAGGTCCTCTTTGGTGTTGGAAGGGGAAATTCCGGTTTACTCTACAGCCCTCAAATGTTCACAGGGCCTCATCACGAATTGAGTCCATCACGTGTGTTCTCCTCTCCAAAGGGGGCGGCTGTGTGAGGGAATTTTCTGAGTCGAATAAAGGGTGTCAAGTACCTTTTCGCCTTTCAAGAGGGAATGTGGTATTTCTCTTGAGATGGTGCATCGCAAAATTTTTTCACTCGAATGGAGGGGATAATTTTGGAGTGTTTCTCCAGTTGCGGCGGGAAGCTGGAGGTGCTTCTCGAGTTGCGACGGGGACCTCAGGAACTCGCTGGGGTTGCTTCAGGGAAGTCAGGTCCCCCTTGGTGTTGGAAGGGGAACGTCCGGTTGCCTCTCAAGCCCTTAAATGTGCACAGGGGCTCATCTCGAATTGAGTCCATAAAGTGTCTTCTCCTCTCCATAGGGGACGGCTGTGTGAAGGAACTTTCTGAGTCGAATAAAGGGTATCAGGTACCTTTTTGCCATTCAAGAGGGAATGTGGTATTGCTCTTGAGATGCTGCATCGCCAAATTTCCTCATGTCGCATGGAGGGGATAATTTTAGGGTGTTTCTCGGGTTGCGGCGGGAAGCTGGGGGTGCTTCTCGAGTTGCGACGGGGACCTCAGGAACTCGCTGGGGTTGCTTCAGGGAAGTCAGGTCCCCTTTGGTGTTGGAAGGGGAAATTCCGGTTTCCTCTCGAGCCCTTAAATGTGCACAGGCGCTCCTCTAGAATTGAGTCCATCAAGTGTGTTGTCCTCTCGAAAGGGGACGGCTGTGTGAGGGAAGTTTCTGAGTCGAATGAAGGATGTCAAGTATCTTTTTGCCTCTCAAGAGGGAATGTGGTATTTCTCTTGAGATGCCGCATCTCCAAATTTCCTCATCTCTCATGGAGGGGATAATTTTGAGGAGTCTCTCGAGTTGCCGCGGGACGCTGGGGGTGCTTCTCGAGTTGCGAAGGGGACCTCAATAACTCACTGAGGTTGCTTCACGGAAGACAGGTCCCCTTTGGTGTTGGAAGGGGAACTTCCGGTTTCCTCTCGAGCCCTTATTGTGCACAGGGGCTCATCTCGAATTGAGTCCATAAAGTGTGTTCTATTCTCCAAAGGGGACGGCTGTGTGCGGGAACTATCTGAGTCAAATAAAGTGTGTAAAGTACCTTTTTGCCTTTCAAGAGGGAATGTGGTATTTCTCTTGAGATGCTGCATTGCCAAATTTCCTCATCTCGCATGGAGGGGATAATTTTGGGGTGTTTCTCGAGTTGCGGCGGGAAGGTGGGTGTGCTTCTCCAGTTGTGATGGGGACCTAGGGCACTTGCTAGGGTTGCTTCAGGGAAGTGAGTTCCCCTTTGGTGTTGGAAGGGGAATTCCGGTTTCCTCTCGAGCCCTTATTGTGCACAGGGGCTCATCTCGAATTGAGTCCATAAAGTGTGTTCTCTCCAAAGGGGACGGCTGTGTGAGGGAACTTTTTGAGTTGCATAAAGGGTGTCAAGAACCTTTTTGCCTTTCAAGAGGGAATGTCGTATTTCTCTTGAGATACTGTTTCGCAAAATTTCCTCATCTCGCATTGAGGGGATAATTTTGGGGTGTTTCTCGAGTTGCGGCAAGAAGCTTGGGGTGCTTCTCGAGTTGCGATGGGGACCTCAGGAACTTTCTGGGGTGCTTCAGGGAAGTCAGGTCCCCTTTGGTGTTGGAAGGTGAACTTCCCGGTTCCTCTCGAGCCCTTAAATGTGCACAGGGGCTCATCTCGAGTTGAGTCCATAAACTGTGTTCTCTCCAAAGGGGATGGCTGTGTGAGGGAACTTTCTGATCGAATAACGGGTGTCACTTACCTTTTTGCCTTTCAAGAGGGAATGTCGTATTTCACTTGAGATACTGTTTCGCAAAATATCCTCATCTCGCATTGAGGGGATACTTTTGGGGTGTTTCTCGAGTTGCGGCAAGAAGCTTAGGGTGCTTCTCGAGTTGCGACGGGGACCTCAGGAACTTGCTGGGGTGCTTCAGGGAAGTCAGGTCCCCTTTGGTGTTGGAAGGTGAACTTCCGGGTTCCTCTCAAGCCCTTAAATGTGCACAGGGGCTCATCTCTAGTGAGTCCATAAACTGTGTTCTCTCCAAAGGGGATGGCTGTGTGAGGGAACTTTCTGATCGTATAACGGGTGTCACGTACCTTTTTGCCTTTCAAGAGGGAATGTGGTATTTCTCGTGAGATGCTGCATCGCCAAATTTCCTCATCTCGCATGGAGGGGATAATTTTGTGGTGTTTCTCGGGTTGCGGCGGGAAGCTGGGGTTGCTTCTCGAGTTGCGATGGGGATCTCAGGAACTCGCTGGGGTTGCTTCAGGGAAGTCAGGTCCCCTTTGGTATTGGAAGGGGACTTCCGGTCTCCTCTCGTCCCCTTAAATGTGAACAGGGGCACATCACGAATTGAATCCTTAAATTGTGTTCCCTTTCTCCAATGGGGACCGCTGTGTGAGGGAAATTTCGAGTCGCCTAAAGGGAGTCATGTACTCTTTTGACTTTCAAGCGGGCATGTGGGATTTCTCTTGAGATTCTGCAGCGCAAATTATCCTCATCTCCCATTGAGGGGATAATTTTGCGGTGTTTCTTGAGTTGCGGCGGGAAGCTGGTGGTACTTCTCGAGTTGCGGCGGGAACCTCAGTAACTCGCTTGGGTTACTTCAGGGAAGTCAAGTCCTGTTTTGTGTTGGAAGCGAATTTCCCGAATACTCTCCAGCTGTTAAATATGAATAATTCCTTTTCTCGATTTGAGTCCATAAAGTGTGTTTTCCTCTCCACTGAGGAAGGATGTTAGGGAACATTCTGAGTCGCATAAACGGAGTCAGTACCCCTTTGCCTTTCAAGCCGGAATGTAGGATTTCTCTTGAGATTCTCAGCGCAAAATTTCCTCATCTCGCAGTGAGGGGAATATTTTGTGGTGTTTCTCGAATTGCGGCGGGACGCTGGGGGTACTTCTTGAGTTTAGATGGCGACCTCAGGAACTCACTCGAGTTTCTTCAGGGAAGTCAGGTCCCCTTTGGTGTTGGAGGGTAACTTCCGGGTTCCTCTCGAGCCCTTAAATGTGCACAGAGTCTCATCTCGAATTGAGTCCTTAAAGTGTGTTCTCTCCAAAGGGGACGGCCGTGTGATGGAAATTTCTGAGTCGAATAAAGGATGTCAAGTACCTTTTTGCCTTTCAAGAGGGAATGTGGTATTTCTCTTGAGATGCTGCATCGCAAAATTTCCTCATCTCGCATTGAGGGGATAATTTTGTGGTGTTTCTTTAGTTGCGGCGTGAAGCTGGGGGTGCGTCTCCAGTTGAAACGGGGACCTCAGGAATTCGCTGGGGTTGCTTCAGGGAAGTCAGGTCCCCTTTGGTGTTGGAAGGGTAACTTCCAGGTTCCTCTCGAGCTCTTAAATGTGCACAGAGTCTCATCTCTAATTGAGTCCATAAAGTGTGTTCTCTCCAAAGGGGACTGCTGTGTGAGGGAACTTTCTGAGTCGATTAAAGGGTGTCAATTACCTTTTGCCTTTCAAGAGGGAATGTGGTATTTCTCTTGAAATGCTGCGTCGCAAAATTTCCTCATCTCGCATTGAGGGAATAATTTTGGGGCGTTCTCAAGTTGCAGCGGGAAGCTGGGGGTGCTTATCGATTTGTGACGGGGACCTCAGGAATTCGTTGGGGTTGCTTCAGGGAAATCAGATCCCCTTTGTTGTTGGAAGGGGAACTTCCGATTTGCTCTCGAGCCCTAAAATGTGCACAGGGGCTCATCTCGAATTGAGTCCATAAAATGAGTTCTCCTTTAAAATGGGATGGCTGTGTGAGGGAACTTTCTGAGTTGCATAAAGGGTGTCAAGTACATTTTAGCCTTTCAAGAGGGAATGTGGTATTTCTCTTGAGATGCTGCATCGCAAAATTTCCACATCTCGCATTGAGGGTATAATTTTGGGGTGTTTCTCGAGTTGCGGCCGGAAGCTGGGGGTGCTTCTCGAGTTGCGACAGGGACCTCAGGAACTCGCTGATTTTGCTTCAGGAAAGTCAGGTCCCCTTTGGTGTTGGAAGGGGAACTTCCGGGTTCCTCTCGAGCCCTTAAATGTGCACAGGGGCTCATCTCGAATTGAGTCCATAGAGTGGGTTCTCCTGTAAAAGGGGACTGCCGTGTGATGGAAATTTCCGAGTCGAATAAAGGGTGTCAAGTACCTTTTTGCCTTTCAAGAGGGAATGTGGTATTTCTCTTCAGATTATGCAAGGCAAAATTTCTTCATCTCGCATTGAGGGGATAATTTTGGGGTGTTTCTCGAGTTGTGTCGGGAAACTGGGGGTGCTTCTCATGTTGCGACTGGGACCTCAGGAATTTGCTGGTGTTGCTTCAGGGAATTCAGGTCCCATTTGGTGTTGGAAGGTGAACTTCCGGTTTCCTCTCGAGCCCTTCAATGTGCACAGGGGCTCATCTCACATTGAGTCCATGAAGTCTGTTCTCTTCTCCAAAGGGGACGGCTGTGTGAGGGAACTTTCTGAGTCGAATAAAGGGTTTCAAGTACATTTTTGCCTTTCAAGAGGGAATGTGGTATTTCTCTTGAGATGCTGCATCACAAAATTTCCTCATCTCGTATTGAGGGGATAATTTTGGGGTGTTTTTACAATTGCGGACGGAAGCTTGGGGTGCTTCTCCAGTTGCGACGGGGACCTCTGAAACTCGCTGGGGTTGCTTCAGGTAAGACAGGTCCTCTTTGGTGTTGGAAGCGGAACGTCCGGGTTCCTCTCGATCCCTTAAATGTGCACAGAGTCTCATCTCGAATTAAGTCCATTAAGTGTGTTCTCTCCAAAGGGGACGGGTGTGTGAGGGAATTTTCTGAGTCGAATAAAGCGTGTCAAGTACCTTTTTGCCTTTCAAGAGGGAATGTGGTATTTCTCTTGAGATGCTGCATCGAAAAATTTCCTCATCTCGTATTGAGGGGATAATTTTGGGGTGTTTTTCGTTTTGCGGTCGGAAGCTGGTGGTGCTTCAAGAGTTGCGACGGGGACCTCAGGAACTCGCTGGGGTTGCTTCATTGAAGTCAGGCCCCTTTGATTTTGGAAGGGGAACTTCCGGGTTCCTCTCGAGCCCTTAAATGTGCACAGGGGTTCATCTCGATTTGAGTCCATAAAGTGTGTTCCCTCAAAGGGGACGGCTGTGTGAGGGAACTTTTTGAGTCAAATAAAGTGTGTCAAATACCTTTTTGCCTTTCAAGAGGGAATGTGGTATTTCTCTTGAGATGCTGCATCGCAAAATTTCCTCACTCGCATTGAGCGAATAATTTTGGTGTGTTTCTCGAGTTGCGGGGGGAAGCTGGGGGTGCTTCAAGAGTTGCGACGGAGACCTCAGGAACTCGCTTGGGTTGCTTCAGGGAAGTCAGATCTCCTTTGGGGTTGGAAGGGGAACTTCCGGTGTACTCTCCAGCACTTAAATGTGCACAGGGGCTCATCTCGAATTGAGTCCATAAAGTGGGTTCTCCTCTAAAAGGGGACGGCTGTGTGAGGGAACTTTCTGAGTCGAATAACGGGTGTCAAGTATCCTTTTTGCCTTTCAAGATGGAATGTGGTATTTCTCTTAAGATGCTGCGTCGCAAAATTTCCTCATCTCGCATTGAGAGGATAATTTTGGGATGTTTTTAGAATTGCGGCGGGAAACTGAGGGTGCTTTTCGAGTTGAGACGGGGAACTCAGAAACTCGCTGGGGTTGCTTCAGGTAAGTTAGGTCCCTTTTGGTGTTGGAAGGGGAAATTCCGGGTTCCTCTGGAGCCCTTAAATGTGTACTGGGTCTCATCTCGAATTGAATCCATAAAGTGTGTTCTCTCCAAAGGGGACAGATGTGTGAGGGAACTTTCTGAGTCGAATAAAGGGTGTCAAGTACCTTTTTGCCTTTCAAGAGGGAATGTGGAATTTCTCTTGAGATGCTGCATCGCAAAATTTCCTCACTCGCATTGAGGGAATAATTTTGGGGTGTTTCTTTAGTTGCGGCGTGAAGCTGGGGGTGCTTCTCGAGTTGAAACGGGGACGTCAGGAATTCGCTGGGGTTGCTTCAGGGAAGTCAGGTCCCCTTTGGTGTTGGAAGGTTAACTTCCGGGTTCCTCTGGAGCTCTTAAATGTGCACAGAGTCTCATCTTGATTTGAGTCCATAAAGTGTGTTCTCTCTAAAGGGGACGGCTGTGTGAGGGAACTTTCTGAGTCGATTAAAGGGTGTCAAGTACCTTTTGCCTTTGAAGAGGGAATGTGGTATTTCTCTTGAAATGCTGCATCGCAAAATTTGCTCATCTCGCACTGAGGGGATAATTTTGGGGTGTATCTCGAGTTGCGGCGGGAAGCTGGGGGTGCTTCAAGAGTTGCGACGGGGACCTCAGGAACTCGCTGGGGTTGCTTCAGGGAGGTCAGTTCCCCTTTGTTGTTGAAAGTGGAACTTCCGGGTTCCTCTCCAGCTGTTAAATGTGCACAGGGGCTCAACTCGAATTGAGTCCTTAAAGTGTATTCTCCTCTAAAAAGTGACTGCCGGGTGGTGGAAATTTCTGAGTCGAATAAAGGGTGTCAAGTACTTTTTGCCTTTCAAGAGGGAATGTGGTATTTCTCTTGAGATGCTGCATCGCAAAATTTCCTCATCTCGCATTGAGGGAATAATTTTGGGGCGTTCTTGAGTTGCAGCGGGAAGCTGGGGGTGCCTGTCGATTTGTGACGGGACCTCAGGAATTCGCTGGGGTTGCTTCAGGGAAATCAGGTCCCCTATGTTGTTGGAAGGGGAATTTCCGATTTGCTCTCGAACCCTAAAATGTGCACAGGGGCTCATCTCAAATTGAGTCCATAAAGTGAGTTCTCCTCTAAAATGGGATGGCTGTGTGAGGGAACTTTCTGAGTTGCATAAAGGGTGTCAAGTACATTTTAGCCTTTCAAGAGGGAATGTGGTATTTCTCTTGAGATGCTGCATCGCAAAATTTCCTCATCTCGTATTGAGGGGATAATTTTGGGGTGTTTTTCGAGTTGCGGTCGGAAGCTGGGGGTGCTTCTCGAGTTGCGACCGGGACCTCAGGAATTCGCTGGTGTTGCTTCAGGGAATTCAGGTCCCATTTGGTATTTGAAGGTGAACTTCCGGTTTCCTCTCGAGCCCTTAAATGTGCACATGGTCTCATCTGGAATTGAGTCCATGAAGTCTGTTCTCCTCTCCAAAGGGGACGGCTGTGTGAGGGAACTTTCTGAGTCGAATAAAGGGTTTCAAGTACATTTTTGCCTTTCAAGAAAGAATTTGGTATTTCTCTTGAGATGCTGCATCGCAAAATTTCCTCATCTCGTATTTGGGGATAATTTTGGGGTGTTTTTAGAATTGCGGCTGGAAGCTTGGGGTGCTTCTCGAGTTGCGACGGGGACCTCTGAAACTCGCTGGGGTTGCTTCAGGTAAGTCAGGTCCCCTTTGGTGTTGGAAGCTGAACGTCCGGGTTCCTCTCGAGCCCTTAAATGTGCACAGAGTCTCATCTCGAATTGAGTCCATAAAGTGTGTTCTCTCCAATGGGGACGGCTGTGTGAGGGAACTTTCTGAGTCGAATAAAGCGTGTCAAGTACTTTTTGCCTTTCAAGAGGGAATGTGTTATTTCTCTTGAAATGCTGCATCGCAAAATTTCCTCATCTCGTATTGAGGGGATAATTTTGGGGTGTTTTTCGAGTTGCGGTCGGAAGCTGGAGGTGCTTCAAGAGTTGCGACGGGGACCTCAGGAACTCGCTGGGGTTGCTTCACTGAAGTCAGGCCCCTTTGATTTTGGAAGGGGAACTTCCGGGTTCCACTCGAGCCCTTAAATGTGCAAAGGGGTTCATCTCGATTTGTGTCCATAAATTTTGTTCTCTCCAAAGGGGACGGCTGTGTGAGGGAACTTTCTGAGTCGAATAAAGCGTGTCAAGTACCTTTTTGCCTTTCAAGAGGGAATGTGGTATTTCTCTTGAGATGCTGCATCGCAAAATTTTCTCATCTCGCATTGAGGGAATAATTTTGCGGTGTTTCTCGTGTTGCGGCGGGAAGCTGGGGGTGCTTCAAGAGTTGCGACGGGGACCTCAGGAACTCGCTGGGGTTGCTTCAGGGAAGTCAAGTCCACTTTGGTGTTGGAAGGGGAACTTCCGGGTTCCTCTCGAGCCCTTAAATGTGCACAGGGACTCATCTCGAATTGAGTCCATAAAGGGTGTTCTCCTCTAAAAGGGGTCGGCTGCGTGAGGGAACTTTATGAGTCGAATAAAGGGTGTCAAGTACCGTTTTGCCTTTCAAGAGGGAATGTGGTATTTCTCTTGAGATGCTGCATCGCAAAATTTCCTCATCTCGAATTGAGGGGTTAATTTTGGGGTGTTTCTCGAGTTGCTCCGGGAAGCTGGTGGTACTTTTCGAGTTGCGACGGGGACCTCAGGAACTCGCTGGGGTTGCTTCAGGGAAGTCAGACCCCATTTGGTGTTGGAAGGGGAACTTCCAAGTTCCTCTCGAGCCCTTAAATATGCACAGGGGCTCATCTCGAATTGAGTCCATAAAGTGTGTTCTCTACAAAGGGGACGGCTGTGTGAGGGAACTCTTTGAGTCGAATAAAGGGTGTCAAATACCTTTTTGCCTTTCAAGAGGGAATGTGATATTTCTCTTGAGATGCTGCATAGCAAAACTTCCTCATCTCGCATTGAAGGGATAATTTTGGGGTGTTTCTCGAGTTGCGGCGTGAAGCTGGGGGTGCTTCTCGTGTTGAAACGGGGACCTCAGGAATTCCCTGGGGTTGCTTCAGGGAAGTCAGGTCCCATTTGGTGTTGGAAGGGTAACTTCCGGGTTCCTCTCGAGCCCTTAAATGTGCACACAGTCTCATCTCGAATTGAGTCCATAAAGTGTGTTCTCTCCAAAGGGGACAGCTGTGTGAGGGAAATTTCTGAGTCGAATAAACGGTGTCAATTACCTTTTTGCCGTTCAAGAGGGAATGTAGTATTTCTCTTGAGATGCTGCATCGCAAAATTTCCTCATCTCGCATTGAGGGAATAATTTTGGGGCGTTCTCAAGTTGCAGCGGGAAGCTAGGGGTGCTTCCCGATTTGTGACGGGGACCTCAGGAACTCGCTGGGGTTGCTTCTGGGAAGTCAGGTCCCCTTTGGTGTTGGAAGGGGAACTTCCGGGTTCCTCTCAAGCCCTTAAATGTGCACAGGGACTCATCTGGAATTGAGTCCATAAAGTGTGCTCTCCTTTGAAAGGGGACTGCTGTGTGAGGGAACTTTCTGAGTCGAATAAAGGGTGTCAAGTACCTTTTTGCCTTTCAAGAGGGAATGTGGAATTTCTCTTGAGATGCTGCAACGCAAAATTTCCTCATCTCGAATTGAGGGGATAATTTTGGGGTGTTTCTCGAGTTGCGGCGTGAAGCTGGGGGTGCTTCTCGAGTTGAAACAGGGACCTCAGGTATTCCCTGGGGTTGCTTCAGGGAAGTCAGGTCCCATTTGGTGTTGGAAGGGTAACTTCCGGGTTCCTCTCGAGCACTTAAATGTGCACAGAGTCTCATCTCGAATTGAGTCCATAAAGTGTGTTCTCTCCAAAGGGGACAGCTGTGTGAGGGAACTTTCTGAGTCGAATAAAGGGTGTCAATTACCTTTTTGCCTTTCAAGAGGGAATGTGGTATTTCTCTTGAGATGCTGCATCGCAAAATTTCCTCATCTCGTATTGAGGGGATAATTTTGGTGTGTTTCTCGAGTTGGGGCCGGAAGCTGGGGGTGATTCAAGAGTTGCGACGGGGACCTCAGGAACTCGCTGGGGTTGCTTCAGGGAAGTCAGGTCCCATTTGGTGTTGGAAGGGTAACATCCGGGTTCCTCTGGAGCCCTTAAATGTGCACTGGGGCTCATCTCCAATTGAGTCCATAAAGTGTGTTCTCTCCAAAGGGGACGGCTGTGTGAGGGAACATTCTGAGTCGAATAATGGGTGTCAAGTACCTTTTTGCCTTTCAAGATGGAATGTGGTATTTCTCTTAAGATGCTGCATCGAAAAATTTCCTCATTCGCATTGAGGGGATAATTTTTGGGGTGTTTTTAGAATTGCGGCCGGAAGTTGGGGGTGCTCCTCGAGTTGCGATGGGGACCTCAGAAACTCGCTGTGGTTGCTTCAGGTAAGTCAGGTCCCCTTTTTTTTGGAAGCGGAATGTCCGGGTTCCTCTGGAGCCCTAAATGTGCACAGGGGCTCATCTCGAATTGAGTCCATAAAGTGTGCTCTCCTCTAAAATGGGACTGCTCTGTGAGGGAACTTTCTGAGTCGAATAAAGGCTGTCAAATACCTTTTTGCCTTTTAAGAGGGAATGTGGTATTTCTCTTGAGATGCTGCATCGCAAAATTTCCTCACTCGCATTGAGGGAATAATTTTGGGGTGTTTCTCGAGTTGCGGCGGGAAGCTGGTGGTGCTTCAAGAGTTGAGACGGGGACCTCAGGAACTCGCTGGGGTTGCCTCAGGGAACTCAGATCGCCTTTGGGGTTGGAAGGGGAAATTCCGGGTTCCTCTCGAGCTGTTAAATGTGCACAGGGGCTCATCTCGAATTGAGTCCATAAAGTGTGTTCTCCTCTAAAAGGGGTCGGCCGTGTGATGGAAATTTCTGAGTCGAATAAAGGGTGTCAAGTACCTTTTTGCCTTTCAAGAGGGAATGTGGTATTTCTCTTGAGATGCTGCATCGCAAAATTTCCTCATCTCGCATTGAGGGGATAATTTTGTGGTGTTTCTTTAGTTGCGGCGTGAAGTTGGGGGTGCTTCTCGAGTTGAAACGGGGACCTCAGGAATTCGCTGGGGTTGCTTCAGGGAAGTCAGGTTCCCTTTGGTGTTGGAAGGGAAACTTCCGGGTTCCTCTCGAGCTCTTAAATGTGCACAGAGTCTCATCTCCAATTGAGTCCATAAAGTGTGTTCTTTCCAAAGGGGACGGCTGTGTGAGGGAACTTTCTGAGTCGATTAAAGGGTGTCAAGTACCTTTTGCCTTTCAAGAGGGAATGTGTTATTTCTCTTGAAATGCTGCATCGCAAAATTTGCTCATCTCGCATTGAGGGGATAATTTTGTGGTGTTTTTAGAGTTGCGGCGGGAAGCTGGGGGTGCTTCTGGAGGTGGGTCGGGGACCTAAGGATCTCGCTGGGGTTGCTTCAGGGAAGTCAGGTCCCCTTTGGTGTTGAAAGGGGAACTTCCGGGTTCCTCTCGAGCCCTTAAATGTGCACAGGGGCTCATCTCCAATTGAGTCCATAGAGTGTGTTCTCCTGTAAAAGGGGACTGCCCTGTGATGGAAATTTCCGAGTCGAATAAAGGGTGTCAAGTACCTTTTTGCCTTTCAAGAGGGAATGTGGTATTTCTCTTGAGATGCTGCATCGCAAAATTTCCTCATCTCGCATTGAGGGAATAATTTTGGGGCGTTCTCAAGTTGCAGCGGGAAGCTGGGGGTGCTTCTCGATTTGTGAAGGGGACCTCAGGAATTCGCTGGGGTTGCTTCAGGGAAATCAGGTCCCCTTTGGTGTTGGTAGGGGAACTTCCGATTTGCTCTCGAGCCCTAAAATGTGCACAGGGGCTCATCTCGAATTGAGTCCATAAAGTGAGTTCTCCTCTAAAATGGGATGGCTGTGTGAGGGAACTTTCTGAGTTGCATAAAAGGTGTCAAATACATTTTAGCCTTTCAAGAGGGAATGTGGTATTTCTCTTGAGATGCTGCATCGCAAAATTTCCTCATCTTGCATGAGAGGATAATTTTGGGGTGTTTTTAGAATTGCGGCGGGAAACTGTGGGTGCTTTTCGAGTTGCGACGGGGACCTCAGAAACTCGCTGGGGTTGCTTCAGTTAAGTCAGGTCCCCTTTGGTGTTGGAAGGGTAACTTCTGTGTTCCTCTCGAGCACTTAAATGTGCACAGAGTCTCATCTCCAATTGAGTCCATAAAGAGTGTTCTCTCCAAAGGGGACGGCTGTGTGAGGGAACTTTCTGAGTAGATTAAAGGGTGTCAAGTACCTTTTGCCTTTCAAGAGGGAATGTGGTATTTCTCTTGAAATGCTGCATAGCAAAATTTCCTCATCTCGCATTGAGGGGATAATTTTGTGGTGTTTTTAGAGTTGCGGCGGGAAGCTGGGGGTGCTTCTCGAGTTGCGTCTGGGACCTGAGGAACTCGCTGGGGTTGCTTCAGGGAAGTCAGGTCCCCTTTGGTGTTGAAAGGGGAACTTCCGGGTTCCTCTCGAGCCCTTAAATGTGCACAGGGGCTCATCTCGAATTGAGTCCATAAAGTGTGTTCTCCTCTTAAAGGGGACTGCCCTGTGATGGAAATTTCTGAGTCGAATAAAGGGTGTCAAGTACCTTTTTGCCTTTAAAGAGGGAATGTGGAATTTCTCTTGAGATGCTGCATCGCAAAATTTCCTCATCTCGCATTGAGGGAATAATCTTGGGGCGTTCTCCAGTTGCAGCGGGAAGTTGGGGGTGCTTCTCGATTTGTGACGGGAACCTCAGGAATTCGCTGGGGTTGCTTCAGGGAAATCAGGTCCCCTTTGGTGGTGGAAGGGTAAATTCCGGGTTCCTCTCGAGCCCTGAAATGTGCACAGGGGCTCATCTCGAATTGAGTCCATAAAGTGAGTTCTCCTCTAAAAGGGGACAGCTGTGTGAGGGAACTTTCTGAGTTGCATAAAGGGTGTCAAGTACCTTTTAGCCTTTCAAGAGGGAATATCGTATTTCTCTTCAGAATCTGCATGGCAAAATTTCTTCATCTCGCATTGAGGGGATAATTTTGGGGTGTTTCTCGAGTTGCGTCGGGAAACTGGGGGTGCTTCTCATGTTGTGACGGGGTCCTCAGGAATTCGCTGGTGTTGCTTCAGGGAATTCAGGTCCCATTTGGTGTTGGAAGGTGAACTTCCGGTTTCCTCTCAAGACCTTAAATGTGCACATGGGCTCATCTCGAAATGAGTCCATGAAGTCTGTTCTCCTCTCCAAAGGGGACGGCTGTGTGAGGGAACTTTCTGAGTCGAATAAAGGGTTTCAAGTACATTTTTGCCTTTCAAGAGGGAATGTGGTATTTCTCTTGAGATGCTGCCTCGCAAAATTTCCTCATCTCGTATTGAGGGGATAATTTTGGGGTGTTTTTAGAATTGCGGCCGGAAACTTGGGGTGCTTCTCGAGTTGCGACGGGGACCTCTGAAACTCGCTGGGGTTGCTTCAGGTAAGTCAGGTCCCCTTTGGTGTTGGAAGCGGAACGTCCGGTTTCCTCTCGAACCCTTAAATGTGCACAGAGTCTCATCTCGAATTGAATCCATAAAGGGTGTTCTCCTCTAAAAGGGGTCGGTTTCGTGAAGGAACTTTCTGAGTCGAATAAAGGGTGTCAAGTACCGTTTTGCCTTTCAAGAAGAAATGTGGTATTTCTCTTGAGATGCTGCATCGCAAAATTTCCTCATCTCGCATTGAGGGGATAATTTTGGGGTGTTTTTAGAGTTGCGGCGGGAAGCTGGGGGTGCTTCTCCAGTTGCGTCGGGGACCTAAGGATCTCGCTGGGGTTGCTTCAGGGAAGTCAGGTCCCCTTTGGTGTTGAAAGGGGAACTTCCGGGTTCCTCTCGAGCCCTTAAATGTGCACAGGGGCTCATCTCGAACTGAGTCCATAAAGTGTGTTCTCCTCTAAAAGGGGACGGCTGTGTGAGGGAACTTTCTGAGTCGAATAAAGGCTGTCAAATACCTTTTTGCCTTTCAAGAGGGAATGTGGTATTTCTCTTGAGATGCTGCATCGCAAAATTTCCTCATCTCGAATTGAGTGGATAATTTTGGGGTGTTTCTCGAGTTGCTGCGGGAAGCTGGTGGTACTTTTCGAGTTGCGACGGGGACCTCAGGAACTCGCTGGGGTTGCTTCAGGGAAGTCAGGTCCCCTTTGGTGTTGGAAGGGGAACTTCCGGGTTCCTCTGGAGCCCTTAAATGTGCACTGGGGCTCATCTCGAATTGAGTCCATTAAGTGTGTTCTCTCCAAAGGGGACGGCTGTGTGAGGGAACTTTCTGAGTCGAATAACAGGTGTCAAGTACCTTTTTGCCTTTCAAGTTGGAATGTGGTATTTCTCTTAAGATGCTGCATCGAAAAATTTCCTCATTCGCATTGAGGGGATAATTTTTGGGGTGTTTTTAGAATTGCGGCCGGAAGTTGGGGGTTCTTCTCGAGTTGCGATGGGGACCTCAGAAACTCGCTGGGGTTGCTTCAGGTAAGTCAGGTCCCCTTTTTTTTTGGAAGCGGAATGTCCGGGTTCCTCTGGAGCCCTTAAATGTGCACAGGGGCTCATCTCGAATTGAGTCCATAAAGTGTGCTCTCCTCTAAAATGGGACTGCTCTGTGAGGGAACTTTCTGAGTCGAATAAAGGCTGTCAAATACCTTTTTGCCTTTTAAGAGGGAATGTGGTATTTCTCTTGAGATGCTGCATCGCAAAATTTCCTCACTCGCATTGAGGGAATAATTTTGGGGTGTTTCTCGAGTTGCGGCGGGAAGCTGGTGGTGCTTCAAGAGTTGAGACGGGGACCTCAGGAACTCGCTGGGGTTGCCTCAGGGAACTCAGATCCCCTTTGGGGTTGGAAGGGGAACTTCCGGGTTCCTCTCGAGCTGTTAAATGTGCACAGGGGCTCATCTCGAATTGAGTCCATAAAGTGTGTTCTCCTCTAAAAGGGGTCGGCCGTGTGATGGAAATTTCTGAGTCGAATAAAGGGTGTCAAGTACCTTTTTGCCTTTCAAGAGGGAATGTGGTATTTCTCTTGAGATGCTGCATCGCAAAATTTCCTCATCTCGCATTGAGGGGATAATTTTGTGGTGTTTCTTTAGTTGCGGCGTGAAGTTGGGGGTGCTTCTCGAGTTGAAACGGGGACCTCAGGAATTCGCTGGGGTTGCTTCAGGGAAGTCAGGTTCCCTTTGGTGTTGGAAGGGAAACTTCCGGGTTCCTCTCGAGCTCTTAAATGTGCACAGAGTCTCATCTCCAATTGAGTCCATAAAGTGTGTTCTCTCCAAAGGGGACGGCTGTGTGAGGGAACTTTCTGAGTCGATTAAAGGGTGTCAAGTACCTTTTGCCTTTCAAGAGGGAATGTGTTATTTCTCTTGAAATGCTGCATCGCAAAATTTGCTCATCTCGCATTGAGGGGATAATTTTGTGGTGTTTTTAGAGTTGCGGCGGGAAGCTGGGGGTGCTTCTGGAGGTGGGTCGGGGACCTAAGGATCTCGCTGGGGTTGCTTCAGGGAAGTCAGGTCTCCTTTGGTGTTGAAAGGGGAACTTCCGGGTTCCTCTCGAGCCCTTCAATGAGCACAGAGGCTCATCTCGAATTGAGTCCATAGAGTGTGTTCTCCTGTAAAAGGGGACTGCCCTGTGATGGAAATTTCCGAGTCGAATAAAGGGTGTCAAGTACCTTTTTGCCTTTCAAGAGGGAATGTGGTATTTCTCTTGAGATGCTGCATCGCAAAATTTCCTCATCTCGCATTGAGGAAATAATTTTGGGGCGTTCTCAAGTTGCAGCGGGAAGCTGGGGGTGCTTCTCGATTTGTGACGGGGACCTCAGGAATTCGCTGTGGTTGCTTCAGGGAAATCAGGTCCCCTTTGGTGTTGGTAGGGGAACTTCCGATTTGCTCTCGAGCCCTAAAATGTGAACAGGGGCTCATCTCGAATTGAGTCCATCAAGTCTGTTCTCCTCTCCAAAGGGGACGGCTGTGTGAGGGAACTTTCTGAGTCGAATAAAGGGTTTCAAGTACATTTTTGCCTTTCAAGAGGGAATGTGGTATTTCTCTTGAGATGCTGCATCGCAAAATTTCCTCATCTCGTATTGAGGGGATAATTTTGGGGTTTTTTTCGAGTTGCGGTTGGAAGCTGGGGGTGCTTCAAGAGTTGTGACGGGGACCTGAGGAACTCGCTGGGGTTGCTTCATTGAAATCAGGCCCCTTTGATTTTGGAAGGGTAACTTCCGGGTTCCTCTCGAGCCCTTAAATGTGCACAGGGGCTCATCTCGAATTGAGTCCATAAAGAGTGTTCTCCTCTAAAAGGGGACAGCTCTGTGAGGGAACTTTCTGAGTCGAATAAAGGGTGTCAAGTACATTTTTGCCTATCAAGAGGGAATATGATATTTCTTTTGAGATGCTGCATCGCAAAATTTCCTCATCTCGCATTCAGGGGACAATTTTGGTGTGTTTCTTGAGTTGCGGTGGGAAGCTGGGGTTGCTTAACGAGTTGCGACGGGGACCTCAGTAACTCGCTCGTGTTGCTTCAGGGAAGTCAGGTCCCCTTTGGTGTTGGACGGGGACCTTCCGGGTTCCTCTCGAGCCCTTAAATGTGCACAGGGGCTCATCATGATTGAGTCCATAAAGTGTGTTCTCTCCAACGGGGACGGCTGTGTGAGGGAACTTTCTGAGTCGAATAAAGGGTGTCAAGTACCTTTTTGCCTTTCAAGAGGGAATGTGGTATTTCTCTTGAGATGCTGCATCGCAAAATTTCCTCATCTCGCATTGAGGGGATAATTTTGGGGTGTTTTTCGAGTTGCGTCGGGAAGCTGGGGGTGCTTCTCGAGTTGCGACGGGGACCTCAGGAACTCGCTGGAGTTGCTTCGGGGAAGTCAGGTCCCCTTTGGTGTTGGAAGGGGAACATACGGCTTCCTCTCGAGCCCTTAAATGTGCACGGAGGCTCATCTCGAATTGAGTCCATAAATTGTGTTCTCCTCTAAAAGGGTATGGCTGTGTGTGGGAACTTTCCGAGTAGAATAAAGGGTGTCATGTACCTTTTTGACTTTCAAGAGGGAATGTGGTATTTCTCTTGAGCTGCTGCATCGCAAAATTTCCTCATCTCGCATGGAGGGGATAATTTTGGGGTGTTTCTCGAGTTGCGGCGGGAAGCTGTGGGTGCTTCTCGAGTTGTGACGGGAAGCTGGGGATGCTTCTCGAGTTGCGACGGGGACCTCAGGAACTCGCTGGGGTTGCTTCAGGGAAGTCAGGTTCCATTTGCTGTTGGAAGGATAACTTCCGGGTACCTCTGGAGCCTTAAATGTGCACAGGGGCTCATCTCGAATTGATTCCATAAAGTATGTTCTCCTCTAAAAGGGTACCGCTGTGTGCGGGAACTTTCTGAGTCGAATAAAGGGTGTCAAGTACCTTTTTGCCTTTCAAGAGGGAATGTGGTATTTCTCTTGAGATGCTGCATCGCAAAATTTCCTCATCTCGCATTGAGGGGATAATTTTGGGGTGTTTCTCGAGTTGCGGCGGGAAGCTGGGAGTGCTTCTAGAGTTGCGACGGGGACCTCAGGAACTCGCTGGGTTTGCTTCAGTGAAGTCAGGTCCCATTTGCTGTTGGAAAGGGAACTTCCGGGTTCCTCTCGAGCCCTTTAATATGAACAGGGGCTCATCTCGAATTGAGTCCATAAAGTGTGTTCTCCTCTCCAAAGGTGACTGCTGTGTGAGGGAACTCTCTGAGTCGAATAAAGGGTGTCAAGTACCTTTCTACCTTTCAAGAGGAAATGTGGTATTTCTCTTGAGAGGCTGCATCTCAAAGTTTCGTAATCTCGCATTGAGGGGATAATTTTGCTGTGTTTCTGGAGCTGCGTCGGGAAGCTGGGGGTGCTTCTCAAGTTGCGACGGGGACCTCAGGAACTCGCTGTGGTTGCTTCACGGAAGTAAGGACACTTTGCTGTTGGAAGGGGAACTTCCGGGTTTCTCTCGAGCCCTTAAATGTGCACAGGGGCTTATCTCGAATTGAGTACATAAAGTGTGTTCTCCTCTAAAAGGGGATGGCTCTGTGAAGGAACTTTCTGAGTCGAATAAAGGGTGTCAAGTGCCTTTTTGCCTTTCAGTAGGGAATGTGGTATTTCTCTTGAGATGCTGCATCGCAAAATTTCCTCATCTCACATTGAGTGGATAATTTTGGTGTGTTTCTCGATTTGCGGCGGGAAGCTGGGATGCTTCACGAGTTGAGACGGGGCCCTAAGGAACTCGCTGGGGTTGCTTAAGGGAAGTCATGTCCCCTTTGGTGTTGGAAGGGGAACTACCGTGTTCCTCTCGAGCCCTTAAATGTGCACAGGGGCTCATCTCGAATTGAGTCCTTAAAGTGTGTTCTCCTCTAAAAGGGGACGGCTGTGTGAGGGAACTTTCTGAGTCGAATAAATGGTGTCAAGTACCTTTTTTCTTTTCAAGAGTGAATGTGGTATTTCTCTTGAGATGCTGCATTGCAAAATTTCCTCATCTCGCATTGAGGGGATAATTATGGGGTGTTTTTCGAGTTGCGGCGGGAAGCTTGGAGTGCTTCTCTAGTTGCACAGGGAAATCAGGAACTCGCTGGGGTTGCTTCAGGGAAGTCAGGTCCCCTTTGCTGTTGGAAGGGGAACTTCCGGGTTCCTCTCGAGCCCTTAAATGTGCACAGGGGCTCATCTCGAATTGAGTCCATAAAGTAGGTTCTCTCCAAAAGGGACGGCTCTGTGAGGGAACTTTCTGATTCTAATAAAGGGTGTCTAGTAACTTTTTGCCTTTCAAGAGGGAATGTGTTACATCTCTTGAGTTGCTGCATAGCAAAATTTCCTCATCTCGCATGGAGGGGATAATTTTGGGGTGTTTCTCGAGTTGCGGCGGGAATCTCGGGGTGCTTCTCGAGTTGCGACCGGGACCTCAGGAACTCGCTGGGGTTGCTTCACGGAAGTCAGGTCCCATTTGCTGTTGGAAGGGGAACTTCCGGGTTCCTCTCCAGCCCTTAAATGTGCACAGGGGCTCATCTCGAATTGAGTCCATAAAGTAGGTTCTCTCCAAAAGGGACGGCTCTGTGAGGGAACTTTCTGATTCGAATAAAGGGTGTCTAGTAACTTTTTGCCTTTCAAGAGGGAATGTGTTACATCTCTTGAGTTGCTGCATCGCAAAATTTCCTCATCTCGCATGGAGGGGATAATTTTGGGGTGTTTCTCGAGTTGCGGCGGGAATCTCGGGGTGCTTCTCGAGTTGCGACCGGGACCTCAGGAATTCGCTGGGGTTGCTTCAGGGAAGTCAGGTCCCCTTTGCTATTGGAAGGGGAACTTCCGGTTTCCTCTCGAACCCTTCAATGTGCACAGGGGCTCCTCTCGAATTGAGTCCGTAAAGTGTGTTCTCCTCTCCAAAGGGAACGGCTGTGTGAGGGAACTTTCTGAGTCGAATAAATGGTCTCAAGTACCTTTTTGTCTTTCCAGCGGGAATGTGGTATTTCTCGTGAGATGCAGCATCGCCAAATTTCCTCATCTCGCATGGAGGGGATAATTTTGGTGTGTTTCTCGAGTTGCGGCGGGAAGCTGGGGGTGCTTCTCGAGTTGCGACGGGGACCTCAGGCACTCGCTGGTGATTCTTCAGGGAAACAGGTCCCCTTTGGTGTTGGAAGGGGAACTTCCTGTTTCCTCTCGAGCCCTTCAATGTGCACAGGGGCTCCTCTCGAATTGAATCCATAAAGTGTGTTCTCCTCTCCAAAGGGGACGGCTGTGTGAGGGAACTTTCTGAGTCAAATAAAGGGTGTCAATGACCTTTTTGCCTTTCCAGAGGGAATGTGGTATTTCTCTTGAGATGCTGCATCGCCAAATTTCCTCATCTCGCATGGAGGGGATAATTTTGGGGTGTTTCTCAAGTTGCGGCGGGAAACATGGGGTGCTTCTCGAGTTGCGACGGGGACCTCAGGAACTCGCTGGGGTTGCTTCAGGGAAGTCAGGTCCCCTTTGGTGTTGGAAGAGAACTTCCAGTTTCCTCTCGAGCCCTTCAATGTGAAGAGGGGCTCCTCTCGAATTGCGTCCGTAAAGTGTGTTCTCCTCTCCAAAGGGCACGGCTGTATGAGGGAAATTTCTGAGTCGAATAAAGGGTGTCAAGTACCTTTTTGCCTTTCCAGAGGGAATGTGGTATTTCTCTTGAGATGCTGCATCGCCAAATTTCCTCATCTCGCATGGAGGGGATAATTTTGGGGTGTATCTCGAGTTGCGTCGTGAAACTGGGGGTGCTTCTCGAGTTGCGACGGGGACCTCAGGAACTCGGTGGGGTTGCTTCAGGGAAGTCAGGTCCACATTGGTGTTGGAAGGGGAACTTCCGGTTTCCTCTCGAGCCCTTCAATGTGCACAGTGGCTCCTGTCGAATTGAGTCCGAAAAGTGTGTTCTCCTCTCCAAAGGGGACGGCTGTGTGAGGGAAGTTTCTGAGTCGAATAAAGGGTGTCAAGTACCTTTTTGGCTTTCCAGAGGGAATGTGGTAATTCTCTTGACATGTACATCGCCAAATTTCCTCATCTCGCATGGAGGGGATAATTTTGGGGTGTTTCTCGAGTTGCGGCGGGAAGCTGGGGGTGCTTCTCGAGTTGCGACGGGGACCTCAGGAACTCGCTGGGGTTGCTTCAGGGAAGTAAGCTCCCCTTTGGTGTTGGATAGGGAACTTCTGCTTTCCTCTCGAGCCCTTCAATGTGCACAGGGGCTCCTCTCGAATTGAGTCCGTAAAGTGTGTTCTCCTCTCCAAAGGGGACGGCTGTGTGAGGGAACTTTCTGAGTCGAATAAAGGGTGTCAAGTACCTTTTTGGCTTTCCAGAGGGAATATGGTATTTCTCTTGAGATGCTGCATCGCCAAATTTCCTCATCTCGCATGGAGGGGATAATTTTGGTGTTTTTCTCGAGTTGCGGCGGGATGCTGGGGGTGCTTCTCGAGTTGCGACGGGGACCTCAGGAACTCGCTGGGGTTGCTTCAGGGAAGTCAGGTCCCCTTTGGTGTTGGAAGGGGAACTTCCGGTTACCTCTCGAGCCCTTCAATGTGCACAGGGGCTCCTCTCGAATTGAGTCCGTAAAGTGTGTTCTCCTCTCCAAAGGGGACGGTTGTGTGAGGGAACGTTCTGTGTCGAATAAAGGGTATCAAGAAACTTTTTGCCTTTCCAGAGGGAATGTGGTATTTCTCGTGAGATGCTGCATCGCCAAATTTCCTCATCTCGCATGGAGGGGATAATTTTGGGGTGTTTCTAGAGTTGGGGTGGGAAGCTTGGGGTGCTTCTCGAGTTGCGACGGGGACCTCAGGAACTCGCTGGGGTTGCTTCAGGGAAGTCAGGTCCCCTTTGGTGTTGGAAGGGGAACTTCCAGTTTCCTCTCGAGCCGTTCAATGTGCACAGGGGCTCCTCTCGAATTGAGTCCGTAAAGTGTGTTCTCCTCTCCAAAGGGGACGGCTATGTGAGGGAACTTTCAGAGTGGAATAAATGGTGTCAAGTACCATTTTTCCTTTCCAGAGGGAATGTGGTATGTCTCTTGAGATGCTGCATCGCCATTTTTCCTCATCTCGCATGGAGGGGATAATTTTGGGGTGTTTCTCGTGTTGCGGCGGGAAGCTGGGAGTGCTTCTCGAATTGCGACGGGGACCTCAGGAACTCGCTGGGTTTGCTTCAGGGAAGTCAGGTCCCCTTTGGTGTTGGAAGGGGAACTTCTGGTTTCCTCTCGAGCCCTTCAAAGTGCACAGGGGCTCCTCTCGAATTCAGTCTTTAAAGTGTGTTCTCCTCTGCCAAGTGTACGGCTGTTTGAGGGAACTTTCTGAGTCGAATAAAGGGTGTCAAGTATCTTTTTGCCTTTCAAGAGGGAATGTGGTATTTCTCTTGAGATGCTGCATCGCAAAATTTCCTCATCTCGCATGGAGGGGTTAATTTTGGGCTGTTTCTCGATTTGCGGCGGGAAGCTGGGTGTGCTTCTCGAGTTGCGACGGGGACATCAGGAACTCGCTGGTGTTGCTTCAGGGAAGTCAGTTCCCCTTTGTTGTTGGAAGGGGAACTTCGGGTTTCCTCTCGAGCCCTTCAATGTGCACAGGGGCTCCTCTCGAATTGAGTCCGTAAAGTGTGTTCTCTTCTCCAAAGGGCACGGCTGTGTGAGGGAAATTTCTGAGTCGAATAAAGGGTGTCAAGTACCTTTTTGCCTTTCCAGAGGGAATGTGGTATTTCTCTTGAGATGCTGCATCGCCAAATTTCCCCATCTCGCATGGAGGGGATAATTTTGGGGTGTTTCTCGAGTTGCGGCGGGAAGCTGGGGGTGCTTCTCGTGTTGCGACGGGGACCTCAGGAACTCGCTGGGGTTGCTTCAGATAATTCAGGTCCCCTTTGGTGTTAGAAGGGTAACTTCCGGTTTCCTCTCCAGCCCTTCAATATGCACAGGGGCTCCTCTGGAACTGAGTCCGTAAAGTGTGTTCTCCTCTCCAAACGGGACGGCTGTGTGAGGGAACTTTCTGAGTCGAATAAAGGGTGTCAATTACCTTTTTGCCTTTCAAGAGGGAATATGGTATTTCTCTTGAGATGCTGCATCGCCAAATTTCCTCAACTCGCATGGAGGGGATAATTTTGGGGTGTTTCTCGAGTTGCGGCGGGAAGCTAGGGGTGCTTCTGGAGTTGCGACAGGGACCTGAGGAACTCGCTGGGGTTGCTTCAGGGAAGTCAGGTCCCCTTGGTGTTGGATGGGGAACTTCTGGTTTCCTCTCGAGCCCTTCAATGTGCACAGGGGCTCCTCTAGAATTGAGACCTTAAAGTGTGTTCTCCTTTCCAAAGGGGACGGCTGTGTGAGGGAACTTTCTGTGTCGAATAAAGGGTGTCAAGTACCTTTTTGCCTTTCCAGAGGGAATGTGGTATTTCTCTAGAGATGCTGCATCGCCAAATTTCCTCATCTCGCATTGAAAGGATAATTTTGGTGTGTTTCTCGAGTTGTGGCGGGAAGCTGGGGGTGCTTCTCGAGTTGCGACGGGGACCACAGGAACTCGCTAGGGTTGCATCAGGGAAGTCAGGTCCCCTTTGATGTTGCAAGGGGAACTTCCGGTTTCATCTCCAGCCCTTAAATGTGCACAGGTGTTCATCTCGAAATGAGACCATAAAGTGTGTTCTCCTCTCCAAAGGGTACGGCTTTGTGAGGGAACTTTCTGAGTCAAATAAAGGGTGTCAAGTACCTTTTGCCTTTCAAGAGGGAATGTAGTATTACTCTTGAGATGCTGGATCACAAAATTTCCTCATCTCGCATTGAGGGGATAATTTTGTTGTGCTTCTCGAGTTGCCTCGGGAAGTTGGGGGTGCTTCTCGAGTTGCGACGGGGACCTCAGGAACACGCTGGTGTTGCCCTTCAATGTGCACAGGGGTTCATCTCGAAATGAGACCATAAAGTGTGTTATCCTCTCCAAAGGGGACGGCTGTGTGAGGGAACTTTCTGTGTCGAATAAAGGGTGTCAAGTACCTTTTTGCCTTTCAAGAGGGAATGTGGTATTAATCTTGAGATGCTGCATCGCAAAATTTCCTCATCTCGCATTGAGGGGTCAATTTTGGTGTGTTTCTCGAGTTGTGGCGGGAAGCTGGGTGTGCTTCTCGAGTTGCGACGGGGACCTCAGGAACTCGATGGGGTTGCTTCAGGGAAGTCAGGTCCCCTTTGGTGTTGGAAGGGGAACTTCCGGTTTACTCTCGAGCCCTTAAATGTGCACAGGGGCTCATCTTGAATTGAGTTCATAAAGTGTGTTCTCCTCACCATAAGGGACGGCTGTGTGAGGGGACTTTCTGAGTCGAATAAAGGGTGTCAAGTACCTTTTTGCCTTTCAAGAGGAAGTGTGGTATTACTCTTGAGATGCTGCATCGCAAAATTTCCTCCTCTCGCATTGAAGTGATAATTTTGGGCTGTTTCTCGAGTTGCGGCGGGACGCTGGGTGTGCTTCTCGAGTTGCGACGGGGATTTCAAAAACTCGCTGGGGTTGCTTCAGGGAAGTCAGGTCCCCTTTGGTGATGGAAGGGGAATTTCCGGTTTTCTCTTGAGCCCTTTAATGTGAACAGGGGCTCATCTAGAATTAAGTCCATAAAGTGTGTTCTCCTCTCCAAAGGGGATGGCTGTGTGAGGGAACTTTCTGAGTCGAATAAAGGGTTTCAAGTCCCTTTTTGCCTTTCAAGAAGGAATGTCGTATTTCTTTTGAGATTATGCATCTCAAATTTTCCTCCTCTCGCATTGAGGGGATAATTTTGGGGTGTTTCTCGAGTTGTGGCGGCAACCTTGGGGTGCTTCTCTAGTTGCGACGGGGACCTCAGTAACTCGCTGGGGTTGCTTCAGGGAAGTCAGGTCCCCTTTGCTCGTGGAAGGGGAACTTCCGGGTTCCTCTCGAGCCCTTAAATGTGCACAGGTCTCATCTCGAATTGAGTCCATATTGTGTGTTCTCTCCAAAGGGGACGGCTGTTTGAGGGAACTTTCTGAGTCGAATAAAGGGTGTCAAGTACCTTTTTGCCTTTCAGGAGGGAATGTGGTATTTCTCTTGAGATGCTGCATCGCAAAATTTCCTCATCTCGCATCGAGGGGATAATTTTGGGGTGTTACTCGAGTTGCGGCAGGAAGCTGGGGGTGCTTCTCGAGTTGCGACTAGGACCTCAGGAACTCGCTGGTGTTGCTTCAGGGAAGTCAGGTCCCCTTTGGTGTTGGAAGGGGAACTTCCGGTCTCCTCTCTAACCCTTAAATGTGCACAGGGGCTCATCTCGAATTGAGTCCATGAAGTGTGTTCTCCTCTCCAAAGGGGACGGCTGTGTGAGGGAAATTTCTGAGTCGAATAAAGGGTGTAAAGTACCTTTTTGCCTTTCAAGATATAATGTGGTATTTCTCTTGAGATGCTGCATCGCAAAATTTCTTCATCTTGCGTAGAGGGAATAATTTTGGGGTGTTTCTCGAGTTGCGGCGGGAAGCTGGGGGTGCTTCTCGAGTTGCGACGGGGACCTCAGGAACTCGCTGGGGTTGCTTCAAGGAAGTCAGGTCCCTTTGGTGTTGGAAGGGGAACTTCCGGTTTCCTCTCGAGCCCTTCAATGTGCACAGGGGCTCCTCTCTAATTGAGTTCGTAAAGTGTCTTCTCCTCTCTAAAGAGGACGGCTGTGTGAGGGAGCATTGTGAGTCGAATAAAGGGTGTCAAGTACCTTTTTGCCTTTCCAGAGGGAATGTGGTATTTCTCTTGAGATGCTGCATTGCCAAATTTCCTCATCTGATGGAGGGGAGTATTTTGGGGTTTTTCTCGTGTTGCGGTGGGAAGCTGGGGGTGCTTCTCGAGTTGCGACGTGGATCTCAGGAACTCGCTGGGGTTGCTTCACGGAAGTCAGGTCCCCTTTGGTGTTGGAAGGGGAACTTCCGGTTTCCTCTTGAGCCCTTCAATGTGCACAGGGGCTCCTCTCGAATTGAATCCTTAAAGTGTGTTCTCCTCTCCAAAGGGGACGGCTGTGTGAGGGAACTTTCTGAGTCGAATAAAGGGTGTCAAGTACCCTTTTGCCTTTACAGAGGGAATGTGGTATTTCTCGTGAGATGATGCATCACCAAATATCCTTTTCTCGCATTGAGGGGATAATTTTGGGGTGTTTCTCGAGTTGCGGTGGGAAGCTGGGGGCGCTTCTCGAGTTCGACTGGGACCTCAGGTACTCGCTGGGGTTGCTACAGGGAAGTCAGGTAGCGTTTGGTGTTGGAAGGGGAACTTCCGGTTTCGTCTCGAGCCCTTCAATGTGCACAGGGGCTCCTCTCGAATTGAGTCCGTAAAGTGTGTTTTCCTCTCCAAAGGGCATGGCTCTGTGAGGGAACTTTCTGAGTCGAATAAAGGGTGTCAAGTACCTTTTTGCCTTTCCAGAGGGAATGTGGTATTACTCTTGATATCCTGCATCGCCAAATTTCCTCATCTCGCATGGAGGGGATAATTTTGGGGTGTTTCTCGAGTTGCGGCGGGAAGCTGGGGGTGCTCCTCGTGTTGTGACTTGGACCTCAGGAACTCGCTGGGGTTGCTTCAGGGAAGTCAGGTCCCCTTTGGTGGTGGAAGGGGAACTTCCGGTTTCCTCTCGAGCCCTTCAATATGCACAGGGGCTCCTCTCGAATTGAGTCCGTAAAGTCTGTTCGCCTCTCAAAACAGGACGGCTGTGTGAGGGAACTTTATGAGTCGAATATAGGGTGTCAAAAAAAAAATAAAATTAAAAAAGTAAAATAAAGGGTGTCAAGTACATTTTTGCCTTTCCAGAGGGAATGTGTTACTTCTCTTGAGATGCTGCATCGCCAAATTTCCTCATCTCGCATGGAAGGGATAATTTTGGGTGTTTCTCGTTTGCGGCGGTAAGCTGGGTGTGCTTCTCGACTTGCGACGGGGACCTCAGGAACTCGCTGGGGTTGCTTCAGGGAAGTCAGGTCCCCTTTGGTGTTGGAAGGGGAACTTCCATTTTCCTCTCGAGCCCTTCAATGTGCACAGGGGCTCCAACGGGACGGCTGTGTGAGGAAACTTCCTGAGTCGAATAAAGGGTGTCAAGTACCTTTTTGCCTTTCCAGATGGAATGTGGTATTTCTCTTGAGATGCTGCATCGCCAAATTTCCTCATCTCGCAAGGAGTGGATATTTTTGGGGTGTTTCTCTAGTTGCGGCGGGAAGCTGGCGGTGCTTCTCGAATTTCGACGGGGACCTCAGGACCTCGCTGGGGTTACTTCAGGGAAGTCAGATCCCCTTTGGTGTTGGAAGGGGAACTTCCGCTTTCCTCTCGAGCCCTTCAATGTGCACAGGGGCTCCTCTCGATTTGAATTCGTAAAGTGTGTTCTCCTCTGCAAAGGGGACGGCTGTGTGAGGGCAATTTCTGAGTCGAATAAAGGGTGTCAAGTACCTTTTTGCCTTTCCAGAGGGAATGTGGTATTTCTCTTGAGATGCTGCATCGCCAAATTTCCTCATCTCGCATGGAGGGGATAATTTTGGGGTGTTTCTCGAGTTGCGGTGGGAAGCTGGAGTTGCTTCTCGAGTTGCGACGGGGACCTCAGGAACTCGCTGGGGTTGGTTCATGGAAGTTAGGTCCCCTTTGGTGTTCGAAGGTGAACTTCCGGTTTCCTCTCGAGCCCTTCAATGTGAACAGGGGCTCCTCTCGAATTGAGACCATGAAATGTGTTCTCCTCTCCAAAGGGGACGGCTGTGTGAGGGAACTTTGTGAGTCGAATAAAGGGTGTCAAGTACCTTTTTGCCTTTCCAGAGGGAATGTGGTATTTCTCTTGAGATGCTGCATCGCCTAATTTCCTCATCTCGCATGGAGGGGTTAATTATGCGGTGTTTCTCGAGTTCCGGATGGAAGCTGGGGGTGCTTCTCGAGTTACGACGGGGAACTCAGGAACTCGGTGGGGTTGATTCAGGGAGGTCAGGTCCTCTTTGGTGTTGGAAGGGGAACTTCCGGTTTCCTCTCGAGCCCTTCACTGTGCACAGGGGCTCCTCTCGAATTGAGTCCGTAAAGTGTGTTCTCCTCTCCAAAGGGGACGGCTGTGTGAGGGAACTTTCTGAGTCGAATAAAGGGTGTCAAGTACATTTTTGCCTTTCCAGAGGGAATGTGGTATTTCTCGTGAGATGCTGCATTCGCAAAATTTCCTCATCTCGCATGGAGGCGACAATTTTGGGGTGTTTCTCGAGTTGCGGCGGGAAGCTGGGTGTGCTTCTCGAGTTGCGACGGGGACCTCAGGACCTCGCTGGGGTTGCTTCAGGGAAGTCAGGTCCCCTTTGGTGTTGGAAGGGGAACTTCCGCTTTCCTCTCGAGCCCTTCAATATGCACAGGGGCTCCTCTCGAATTGAGTTTGTAAAGTGTTTTCTCCTCTGCAAAGGGGACGGCTGTGTGAGGGAACTTTCTGAGTCGATTAAAGGGTGTCAAGTACCTTGTTGCCTTTCCAGAGGGAATGTGGTATTTCTCTTGAGATGCTGCATCGCCAAATTTGCTCATCTCGCATGGAGGGGATAATTTTGGGGTGTTTCTAGAGTTGCGGTGGGAAGCTGGGGGTGCTGCTCGAGTTGCGACGGGTACCTCAGGAACTCGCTTGGGTTGCTTCAGGGAAGTCAGGTCCCTTTGGTGTTGGAAGGGGAACTTCCGGGTTCCTCTCGAGCCCTTCAATGTGCACAGGGGCTCCTCTCGAATTGAGTCCGAAAAGTGTGTTCTCCTCTCCAAAGGGGACGGCTGTGTTAGGGAACTTTTTGAGTCGAATAAAGGGTGTCAAGTACCTTTTTGCCTTTCCAGAGGGAATGTGGTATTTCTCTTGAGATGCTGCATTGCCAAATTTCCTCATCTCGCATGGAGGGGATAATTTTGTTGTGTTTCTCGAGTTGTGGCGGGAAGCTGGGGGTGCTTCTCGAGTTGCACGGGTACCTCAGGAACTCGCTGGGGTTGCTTCTGGGAAGTCAGGTCCCCTTGGTGTTGGAAGGGGAACTTCCGGTTTCCTCTCGAGCCCTTCAATGTGCACAGGGGCTCCTCTCGAATTGAGTCCGTAAAGTGTGTTCTCCTCTCCAAAATGGACGGCTGTATGAGGGAACTTTCTGAGTCGAAGAAAGGGTGTCAAGTACCTTTTTGCCTTTCAAGAGGTAATTTGGTATTTCTCTTGAGATGCTGCCTCGCCAAATTTCCTCATCTCGCATGGAGGGGATAATTTTGGGGTGTTTCTCGAGTTGCAGCGGGAAGCTGGGCGTGCTTCTCCAGTTGCGACGGGGACTTCAGGAACTCACTGGGGTTGCTTCAGGGATGTCAGGTCCCCTTTGGTGTTGGAAGGCGAACATCCGGTTTCATCCCGAGGCCATCAATGTGCACAGGGGCTCCTCTCGAATTGAGTCCGTAAAGTCTATTCTCCTCTCCAAAGGGGACGGCTGTGTGAGGGAACTTTCTGAGTCGAATACAGGGTGTCAAGTACCTTTTTGCCTTTCAAGAGGGAATGTGGTAATGCTCTTGTGATGCTGCATCGCCAAATTTCCTCATCTCGCATGGAGGGGATAATTTTGGTGTGTTTCTCGTGTTGCGGCGGAAAGCTGGGGGTGCTTCTCGAGTTGCACAGGGACCTCACGAACTCGCTCTGCTTGCTTCTGGGAAGTCAGGTCCCCTTTGGTGTTGGAAGGGGAACTTTCGGTTTCCTCTTGAGACCTTAAATGTGCACAGGGGCTCATCTCGAATTGAGTCCATAAAGTGTGTTCTCCTCTCCAAAGGTGACGGCAGTGTGAGGGTACTTTCTGAGTCGAATTATGGTCTCAAGTACTTTTTGCCTTTCAAGAGGTAATGTGGTATTTCTCTTGATATTCTGCATCGCAAAATTTCCTCATCTCGCATTGAGGGGATAATTTTGTTGTGTTGGTCATGTTGCCGGCGGAACCAGTGATTACTTCTCGAGTTGCGACGGGGACCTCAGGATCTCACTCACTTGCTTCAGTGAAGTCAAGTCCCCTTTGGTTTTGCAAGGGGAACATCCGGATTACTCTCGAGCCGTTAAATTTCAATATTAGCTCTTCTCTATTTCAGTCCATAAAGTGTGTTCTCCTCTCCACTGAGGACGGATGTTAGGGACCATTCTGAGTCGCCTAAACGGTGTCAAATACCCTTTTACCTTTCAAGCGGGAATGTGGGATTTCTCTTGAGATTTTGCAGCGCAAAATTTCCTCATCTCACATTGTGGGGATAATTATGTGGTGTTTCTTGAGTTGCGATGGGGACCTCAGAAACTTACTCGAGTTACTTCAGGGAATCGGGTCCCATTTGTGCTGGAAGGGGAACTTCCGGACTACTCTCGAGCCCTTTAATGGGAATAGGGCCTCTTTTGTAGTTTAGTCCATAAAGTGTGTTATTCTCTCCAATGGGGACGGATATTTTTGAACTTTCTGAGTGGCATAAAGTATGTCAAGTACCCTTTTCCCTTTCAAGCGGGAATGTGGGATATCTCTTGAGATTCCGCAGCGCAAAATAACCTCATCTCACATTGAGGGGATAATTTTGTGGAGTTTCTCCAGTTGTGGTGAGAAGCAGGGGGCAGTTCTCTAACTATGGCGGGGACCTCAGGAACTCGCTCGGGTTGCTTCAGGGAAGTCAAGTCGCCTTTTGTTTTGGAAGGGGAACTTCCGGATTACTGTCGAGATGTTAAAAGTGAATATTGCCTCCTCTCCATTTGAGTCCATAAAATATGTTCTCCTCTCCACTGAGGATGGGTGTTAGGGAACATTCTGAGTCGCCTAAAGGGAGTCAAGTACTCTTTTGACTTTCAAGCGGGAATGTGGGATTTCTCTTGAGATTCTGCAGCGCAAAATTTCCTCATCTCCCATTGAGGGTATAATTTTGTGGTGTTTCTCGAGTTGCGGCGGGAAGCTTGGGGTACTTCTCGAGGTGCGTTGGGGACCTCAGGAACTCGCTTGGGTTGCTTCAGGGAAGTCAAGTCCTTTTTTGTGTTGGAAGGGGAACTTCCGGATTACTCTCGAGCTGTTAAATGGGAAAAATGCCTCTTCTCGATTTGAGTCCATAAAGTGTGTTTTCCTCTCCATGAGGAAGGATGTTAGGGAACATTCTGAGTCGCATAAACGGAGTCAGTACCCTTTTGCCTTTCAAGCCGGAATGTAGGATTTCTCTTGAGATTCTGCAGCGCAAAAAACCTCATCTCTCATTGAGGGGAATATTTTGTGGTGTTTCTCGAATTGCGGCGGGACGCTGGGGGTACTTCTTGAGTTTAGATGGTGACCTCAGGAACTCACTCGAGTTTCTTCAGGGAAGTCAGGTCCCCTTTTGTGCTGGAAGGGGAACTTCCGGATTAATCTCGAGCCCTTTAATGGGAATAGGGCCTCTTCTGGAGTTGAGTCCATAAAGTGTGTATACCTCTCCAATGGGGACGGATGTTAGGGAACATTCTGAGTGGCATAAAGTGTGTCAAGTTCCCTTTTGCTTTCAAGCGGGAAGGCGGGATTTCTCTTGAGATTCTGCAGCAGAAAATTACCTCATCTCGCACTTGTGTCGTTTCTCGAGTTGGGGCGGGAAGCAGGGGGTACTTCTGGAGTTGAGACGGGACCCTCAGGAACTCGCTCAGGTTGCTTCAGGGAAGTCAAGTACTTTTTTGTGTTGGAAGCGGAATTTCTTGATTATTCTCGAGCCTTTAAATGGGAATATAGCCTCTTTTCGATTTGAGTCCATGAAGAGTGTTTTCCTCTCCACTGAGGACGGATGTTAGGGAACATTCTGAGTCGCCTAAAGGGAGTCAGGTACCATTATGCCTTTCAAGCGGGAATGTGGGCTATCACTTGAGACTCTGCAGCGCAAAATTTCCTCATTGAGGGGATAATTTTGTTGTGCTTCTCGAGTTGCGAAGGGGACCTCAGGAACTTTCTCGAGTTATTTCAGGGAATCAGGCCCGTTTTTTCCTGGAAGGAGAACTTCCGGATTACTCTTGAGCCCTTTAATGGGAATAGGGCCTCTTCTGGAGTTGAGTCCATCAAGTGTGTTATCCTCTCCACTGAGAACGAATGTTAGGGACCATTCTGAGTCGGCTAAAGGGAGTCAAGTACCCTTTTGCCTTTCAAGCGGATATTTGGGATTTCACTTGAGATTCTGCAGCGCAAATTTTCCTCATCTCACATTGTGGGGAAAATTTTGTGGTGTTTCTCCAGTTGCGATGGGGACCTCAGAAACTTACTCGAGTTACTTCAGGGAATCAGGTACCATTTGTGCTGGAAGGGGAACTTCCGGAATACTTTTGTGCCGTTTAATGGGAATAGGGCCTCTTCTCCAGTTGAGTCCCTAAAGTGTCTTATGTTCTCCAATGGGACGGATATTATTGAACTTTCTGTGTGGCATAAAGTGTGTCAAGTACGCTTTTGCCTTTCAAGCGGGAATGTGGGATTTCTCTTGAGATTCTGCAGCGCAAAAAACCTCATCTCTCATTGAGAGGATAATTTTGTGGTGTTTCTCGAATTGCGGCGGGAAGCTGGGGGTACTTCTCGAGTTGCGACGGGGACCTCAGGAACTCGCTCGGGTTGCTTCAGGGAAGTCAAGTCCACTTTTGTGTCGGAAGGGGAACTTCCGGAATACTCTCGAGCCATTAAAAGGTAATATTGCCTCTTCTCCATTTGAGTCCATAAAATATGTTCTCCTCTCCACTGAGGATGGATGTTAGGGAATATTCTGAATCGCATAATGGGAGTCAAGTACCCTTTTGCCTTTTAAGCGGGAATGTGGGATTTCTCTTGAGATTCTGCAGCGCAAATTTTCCTCATCTCGCATTGAGGGGATAATTTTGTGGTGTTTCTCGAATTGAGGCGGGAAGATGCGGGTACTTCTGGAGTTGCGACGGGGACCTCAGGAACTCACTCCAGTTACTTCACGGAAGTCAGGACCCCTTTTGTTCTTGAAGGGGAGCTTCCGGATTACTCTGGAGCCCTTTAAATGGAATAGGGCCTCTTCTGGAATTGAGTCCACAAAGTGTGTTCTCCTCTCCAATGGGGAAGGATGTTAGGGAACTTTCTGAGTGACATAAAGGGAGTCAAGTAAGCTTTTGCCTTTCAATTGGGAATGTGGGATTTCTCTTAAGATTCTGCAGCGCAAAGTTTCCTCCTCTCGCATTGAGGGGATAATTTTGTGGTGTTTCCCGAATTTCTGCGGGAAGCTGGGGGTACTTCTCGAGTTTCAACGGGGACCTCAGGAACTCACTGGAGTTACTTCAGGGAAGTCAGTTCCCCCATTGTGCTGGACGGGGAACTTCCGGCTTACTCTGGAGCCCTTTAATGGGAATAGGGGCTCTTCTGGAGTTGAGTCCATAAATTGAGTACGCCTCTGCAATGGGGACGGATTTTAGGTAACTTTCTGAGGGGCATAAAGTATGCCAAGTTCCCTTTTGCGTTTCAAGCGGGAATGTGGGATTTCTCTTGAGATTCTGCAGTGCAAAAGTACCTCATGTCGCATTGCGGGGATAATACTGTGTTGTTTCTCGAGTTGTAGTTTGAAGTAGGGGATACTTCTGGAGTTGAAACGGGAACCTAAGGAACTCTCTCGGTTTGCTCCAGGGAAGTCAAGTTCCCTTTTGTGTTGGAAGGGGAACTTCTTGATTACTCTTGAGCCTTTAAATGGGAATATTGCCTCTTTTCGATTTGAGTCCATGAGGTGTGTTTTCCTCTCCACTGAGGAAGGATGTTAGGGAACATTCTGAGTCGCATAAACGGAGTCAGTACCCTTTTGCCTTTCAAGGCGGAATGTAGGATTTCTCTTGAGATTCTGCAGCGCAAAATTTCCTCATCTCGCAGTGAGGGGAATATTTTGTGGTGTTTCTCGAATTGCGGAGGGATGCTGGAGGTACTTCTTGAGTTTAGATGTCGACCTCAGGAACTCACTCGAGTTTCTTCAGGGAAGTCAGGTCCCCTTTTGTGCTGGAAGGGGAACTTCCGGATTAGTCTCGAGCCCTTTAATGGGAATAGGGCCTCTTCTGGAGTTGAGTCCATAAAGTGTGTATGTCTCTCCAATGGGGACGGATATTAGGGAACATTCTGAGTGGCATAAAGTGTGTCAAGTTCCCTTTTGCTTTCAAGCGGGAAGGCGGGATTTCTCTTGAGATTCTACAGCAGAAAATTACCTCATCTTGCACTGAGGGGATAATATTGTGTCGTTTCTCGTGTTGGGGCCGGAAGCAGGGGATACTTCTGGAGTTGAGACGGGACCCTCAGGAACTCGCTCGGGTTGCTTCAGGGAAGTCAAGTACTTTTTTGTGTTGGAAGGGGAACTTCTTGATTACTCTCGAGCCTTTAAATGGGAATATTGCCTCTTTTCGATTTGAGTCCATAAAGTGTGTTTTCCTCTCCAATGAGGAAGGATGTTAGGGAACATTCTGAGTCGCCTAAAGGGAGTCAGGTACCCTTATGCCTTTCAAGCCGGAATGTGAGATTTCTTTTGAGATTCTGCAGCGCACGATTTCCTCATCTCACATTGAGGGTATAATTTTGTGGTGTTTCTCGAGTTGTGGCAGGAAGCAGGGAGTACTTCTCTAGTTCCAGCGGGGACCTCAGGAATTCGCTCGGGTTGCTTCAGGGAAGTCAAGTCCCCTTTTGTGTTGGAAGGGGAACTTCTGGATGACTCTCGAGCTGTTAAATGTGAATAATGCCTCTTCTCGATTTGAGTCCATAAAGTGTGTTTTCCTCTCCACTGAGGAAGGTTGTTAGGGAACATCTGACTCGCCTAAAGGGAGTCAAGTACTCTTTTGCCCTTCAAGCGGGAATGTGGGATTTCTCTTGAGATTCTGCATCGCCAAATTTCCTCATCTCGCATGGAGGGGATAATTTTGGGGTGTTTCACGAGTTGCGGCGGAAAGCTGGGGTTACTTCTCAAGTTGCTATGCTACCTCAGGAAATCACTCTGGTTTCTCAGGTAAGTCAGGTCCACTTTTTTTGGAAGGGGAACTTCCGATTTACTCTAGAGCAGTTAATTGGCAATAGTGCCTCATTTTCAATTGAGTACATAAAGTTCCTTCACCTCTCCAATGGGGACTGATGTTAGTGAAATTTCTGAGTCGCATAAAGGATGTCAAGTACCCTTTTGCATTTCAAGAGGGAATGTCGTATTTCTCTTGAGATTCTGCAGCGCAAAATATCCTCATCTTGCATTGAGGAGATAATTTTGTGGTGTATGTCAAGTTGTGGCGAGAATTTTGGATTACTTCTCGTGTTGCGACGGGGACCTCAGGAATTTGCTCGAGTTGCTTCTCGATAGTCAGGTCCCCTTTTGTGTTGGAAGGGGAACTTCCTGTTTAGTCTGGAGCCGTTAAATGCGAATAGGGCCTCATCTCGAATTGAGTCCATAAAGTGTGTTCTCCTCTCCTATGGGGACTGATATTAGTGAAATTTCTGAGTCGCATAAAGGGTATCAAGTACTTTTTGCCTTTCAAGAGGGAATAGTGGTATTTCTCTTGAGATTCTGCAGCACAAAATTCACTCTTCTCGCATTGAGGGAATAATTTTGTGGTGTTTCTCTAGTTGCGGCAGGAAGCTTGGGGTACTTCTCGAGTTGCCATGTGGACCTCAAGAACTTGCTTGGGTTTCTTCAGGTAAGGCAGGTCCCATTTTGTGTTTGAAAGGGCACTTCCGGTTTCCTCTCGAGCCCTTCAATGTGCACAGGGGCTCCTCTCGAATTGAGTCCGTAAAGTGTGTTCTCCTCTCCAAAGGGGTTGGCTGTGTGAGGGAACATTCTGAGTCGAATAATGGGTGTCAAGTACCTTTTTGCCTTTCAAGAGGGAATTTGGTATTTCTCTTGAGATGCTGCATCGCCAAATTTCCTCATCTCGCATGAAGGGGATAATTTTGGGGTGTTTCTCGAGTTGCGGCGGGAAGCTGGGGGTGCTACTCGAGTTGCGACGGGAACCTCAGGAACTCGCTGGGGTTGCTTCAGGGAAGTCAGGTCCCCTTTGGTGTTGGAAGGGAAACTTCCGGTTTCCTCTCGAGCCCTTCAATGTGCACATGGGCTCCTCTCGTATTGAGTCCATAAAGTGTGTTATCCTCTCCAAAGGTGACGGCTGTGTGAGGGCACTTTCTGAGTCGAATAAAGGGTGTCAAGTACCTTTTTGCCTTTCCAGAGGGAATGTGGTTTTTCTCTTGAGATGCTGCATCGCCAAATTTCCTCATCTCACATGGAGGGGATAATTTTTGTGCGTTTCTCTTGTTGCGGCCGGAAGCTGGGGGTGCTTCTCGAGTTGAGACGCGGACCTCAGGAACTCGCTGGGGTTGCTTCAGGGAAATCAGGTCCGCTTTGGTGTTGGATGGGGAACTTCTGGTTTCCTCTCGACCCCTTCAATATGCACAGGGGCACCTCTCGAATTGAGTCCATAAAGTGTGTTCTTCTCTCCAAATGTGAAGGCTGTGTGAGGGAACTTTCTGAGTCGAAAAAAGGGTGTCAAGTACCTTTTTGCCTTTCCAGATGGAATGTGGTATTTCTCTTGAGATGCTGCACCGCAAAATTTCCTCATCTCGCATGGAGGGATAATTTTGGGGTGTTTCTCGAGTTGCGGCGGGAAGCTGGGGGTGCTTCTCGAGTTGCGACGGGGACATCAGGAACTCGCTGGGGTTGCTTCAGGGGAGTCAGGTCCCCTTTGGTGTTGGAAGGGGAACTTCCGGTTTCCTCTCGAGCCCTTCAATGTGCACAGGGGCTCCTCTCGAATTGAGTCCGTATAGTGTGTTTTCCTCTCCAAAGGGGACGGCTGTGTGAGGGAACTTTCTGAGTCGAATAAAGGGTGTCAAGTACCTTTTTGCCTTTCCAGAGGGAATGTGGTATTTCTCTTGAGATGCTGCATCGCCAAATTTCCTCATCTCGCATGGAGGTGATAGATTTGGGGTGTTTCTCGAGTTCCGGATGGAAGCTGGGTGTGCTTCTCGAGTTGCGACGGGGACCTCAGGAACTCTCTGGGGTTGCTTCGGGGAAGTAAGGTCCCCTTTGGTGTTGGAAGGGGAACTTCCGGTTTCCTCTCGAGCCCTTCAGTGTGCACAGGGGCTCATCTCGAATTGAGTCCATAAAGTGTGTTCTCCTCTCCAAAGGGGACGGCTGTGTGAGGGAAATTTCTGAGTCGAATAAGGGTGTCAAGTAACTGTTTGCCTATCAAGAGGGAATGTGGTATTTCTCCTGAGATGCTGCATCGCCAAATTTCCTCATCTCACATTGAGGGAATAATTTTGGGGTGTTTCTCGAGTTGCGGTGGAAAGCTGGGTGTGCTTCTCGAGTTGCGACGGGGACCTCAGGAACTCGCTGGGGTTGCTTAAAAGAAGTCAGGTCCCCTTTGCTGTTGGAAGGGGAACTTCCGGGTTCCTCTCGAGCCCTAATATGTGCACAGGGGCTCATCTCGAACTGAGTCCATAAAGTGTGTTCTCCTCTAAAAGGGGACTGCTTTCTCAGCTTTCACTGTTTGCTGATGACATGATCCTCTGCACAGAAAACCCTAAAGTTTCTACCAGAAAACTACTAGAGCTAATCAATGATTACAGTAAAGTTGCAGGATATAAAATCAACACAGAAATCCCTTGCATTCCTATACACTAATAATGGGAAAATAGAAAGAGAAATTAAGGAAACTATTCCATTTACTGTTGCAACGAAAACAATTAAATACTTAGGAATATATCTACCTAAGGAAACAAAAGACTTGTACATAGAAAACTATAAAACACTAGTGAAAGTAATCAAAGAGGACACTAATAGATGGAGAAATATACCGTGTTCGTGGATTGGAAGAATAAATATTGTAAAAATGAGTATACTACCCAAAGTAATTTATACATTCAATGCAATCCCTATCAAGCTACCAACAATATTTTTCACAGAACTAGAACAAATAATCTCACAATTTGTATGGAAATACAAAAAACCTCGAATAGCCAAAGCAATTTTGAGGAAGAAGAATGGAACTGGGGGAATTAACCTGCCGGACTTCAGTCTCTATTACAAAGCCACAGTCATCAAGACAGTATGGTACTGGCATAAAGACAGAAATATAGATCAATGGAACAAAATAGAAAGCCCAGAGATAAACCCACGCTCCTATGGACACCTTATCTTCGACAAAGGAGGCAAGAATATAAAATGGAGAAAAGACAGTCTCTTTAACAAGTGGTGCTGGGAAAACTGGTCAGCCACTTGTAAAACAATGAAACTAGAACACTTCCTAACACCATACACCAAAATAAACTCAAAATGGATTAAAGATCTAAATGTAAGACCAGAAACTATAAAACTCCTAGAGGAGAACGTAGGCAAAACACTCTCCGACATAAATCACAGCAAGATCCTCCAAGACCCACCTCCCAGAATATTGGAAATAAAAGCAAAAATAAACAAATGGGACCTAATTAAAATCAAAAGCTTCTGCACAGCAAAGGAAACTCTAAGCAAGGTGAAAAGACAGCCTTCAGAATGGGAGAAAATAATAGCAAATGAAGCAACGGATAAAGGATTAATCTCCAAATTATACAAGCAGCTCCTGCAGCTTAATTCCAGAAAACTAAGTGACCCAATCAAAAAATGGGCCAAAGAACTAAACAGACATTTCTCCAAAGAAGACATAAAGATGGCTAACAAACACATGAAAAAATGCTCAACATCCCTCATCATCAGAGAAATGCAAATCAAAACCACAATGAGATACCATTTCACACCAGTCAGAATGGCTGCTATCCAAAAGTCTACATGCAATAAATGCTGGAGAGGGTGTGGAGAGAAGGGAACCCTCTTACACTGTTGGTGGGAATGCAAACTAGTACAGCCACTATGGAGAACAGTGTGGAGATTCCTCAGAAAACTGGAAATAGAACTGCCCTATGATGAAGCGATCGCACTCCTGGGCATACACACCGAGGAAACCAGAATTGAAAGAGACACATGTACTCCAATGTTCATTTCAGCACTGTTTATAAAAGCCAGGACATGGAAGCAACCTAGATGTCCATCTGCAGATGAATGGATAAGAAAGCTTTGGTACATATACACAATGGAATATTTCTCAGCCATCAAAAAGAATGCATTTGAATCAGTTTTAATGAGGTGGATGAAATTGGAGCCAATTATACAGAGTGAAGTAAGCCAGAAAGAAGAACATCAATACTGTATATTAAAGCATATATATGGAATTTAGAAAATTGGTAACCTGAACCCTGTATAAGAGACTGCAAAAGAGACATAGGCATTTAGAACAGTCTTTGGGACTCTGTGGGAGAGGGTGAAGGTGGAATGATTGGGGAGAATGGAATTGTAGCATGTATATTATCATAAGTGACCAGTCCAGGTTCGACGCATAAATTTTCCTCTGTTCATTTCTTTGCATTTGTGTTTTTTTAATAAAAATACTTTTAACTGTTAAAAAAAATAAAAATAAAAAGAAATGGAAAAAAAAATAAAAAAAAATAAAATAAAAAAAAAGGGGACTGCTGTCTGAGGGAAATTTCTGAGTCGAATAAAGGGTGTCAAGTACATTTTTGCCTTTCAAGAGGGAATGTGGTATTTCTCTTGAGATGCTGCATCGCCAAATTTCCTCATCTCGCATTGAGGGGATAATTTTGGGGTATTTTTCGAGTTGCGGCGGGAAGCTGGGGGTGATTCTCGAGTTGTGACGGGGACCTCAGGAACGCGCTGGGGTTGCTTCAGGGAAGTCAGGTCCTCTTTGGTATTGGAAGGGGAACTCCCGGGTTCCTCTCGAGCCCTTAAATGTGCACAGGGGCTCATCTCGAATTGAGTCCATAAAGTGTGTTCTCCTCTAAAATGGGACTGCTGTGTGAGGGAATTTTCTGACTCTAATAAAGGGTGTCAAGTGCCTTTTTGTCTTTCAAGAGGGAATGTGGTATTTCTCTTGATATGCTGCATCGCAAAATTTCCTCATCTCGCATTGAGGGAATAACTTTGGGGTGTTTCTCGAGTTGCGGCGGGAAGCTGGGGGTGCTTCAAGAGTTGCGACGGGGACCTCAGGATCTCGCTGGGGTTGCTTCGGGGAAGTCAGGTCCCCTTTGGTGTTGGAATGGGAACTCCCGGGTTCCTCTCGAGCCCTTAAATGTGCACAGGGGCTCATCTAGAATTGAGTCCATAAAGTGTGTTCTCCTCTAAAATTTGACGGCTGTGTGAAGGAACTTTCTGAGAAGAATAAAGGGTGTCAAGTACCTTTTTGCCTTTCAAGAGGGAATGTGGTATTTCTCTTGAGATGCTGCATCGCCAAATTTCCTCATCTCGCATTGAGGGGATAATTTTGTGGTGTTTTTCGAGTTGCGGCGGGAAGGTGGGGGTGCTTCAAGAGTTGAGACGGGGACCTCAGGAACTCGCTGGGGTTCCTTCAGGGAAGTCAGGTCCCCTTTACTGTTGGAAGGGGAACCTCCGGGTTCCTCTCGAGCCCTTAAATGTGCACAGGGTCTCATCTCGAATTGAGTCCATAAAGTGTTTTCTCTCCAAATGGGAGGGCTGTGTGAGGGAACTTTCTGAGTCGAATAAGGGTGTCAAGTACCTTTTTGCCTTTACAGAGGGAATGTGGTATTTCTCTTGAGATGCAGCATCGCCAAATTTCCTCATCTCGCAAGGAGGGGATAATTTTGGGGTGTTTCTCGAGTTGCGGCGGGCAGCTGGGGGTGCTTCTCGAGTTGCGACGGGGACCTCAGGAACTCGCTGTGGTTGCTTCAGGAAAGTCAGGTCCCCTTTGGTGTTGGAAGGGGTAACTTCCTGTTTCCTCTCGAGCCCTTAAATGTGCACAGGGGCTCATCTCGAATTGAGTCCATAAAGTGTGTTCTCCTCTCCAAAGGGGACGGCTGTCTGAGGGAACTTTCTGAGTCGAATAAAGGGTTTCAAGAACCGTTTTGCCTTTCAAGAGGGAATGTGGTATTTCTCTTGAGATTCTGTAACGCAAAATTTCCTATTCTTGCATTGAGGGGATAATTTTGTGGTGTTTCTCGAGTTGCGGCGGGAAGCTGGGGGTACTTCTCAAGTTGCTATGCGTACCTCAGGAACTCACTCGGGTTTCTTCATGTAAGGCAGGTCCCCTTTTTGTTGGAAGGGGAACTTCCGATTTACTCTCGAGCAGTTAATTGGCAATAGTGCCTCATTTTGAATTGAGCACATAAAGTTCGTTCACCTCTCCAATGGGGACTGATGTTAGTGAAATTTCTGAGTCGCATAAAGGATGACAAGTACCCTTTTGCATTTCAAGAGGCAATGTGGTATTTCTCTTGAGATTCTGCAGCACAAAATATCCTCATCTCGCATTGGAGATAATTTTGTGGTGTATGTCAAGTTGTGGCGGGAATTTTGGATTACTTCTCGTGTTGCGACGAGGACCTCCGGAATTTGCTCGAGTTGCTTCTGGAAAGTCAGGTCCCCTTTTGTGTTGTAAGGAGAACTTCCGGTTTAGTCTGGAGCCGTTAAAAGGGAATAGGGCCTCATCTCGAATTGAGTCCATAAAGTGTGTTCTCCTCTCCTATGGGGAATGATATTAGTGAAATTTCTGAGTCGCATAAACGGTATGAAGTACTTTTTCCTTTCAAGAGGGAATAGTGGTATTTCTCTTGAGATTCTGCAGCGCAAAATTTCCTCTTCTCGCATTGAGGGGATAATTTTGTGGTGTTTCTCTAGTTGAGGCAGGAAGCTTGGGGTACTTCTCGAGTTGCCATGTGGACCTCAAGAACTTGCTTGGGTTTCTTCAGGTAAGGCAGCTCCCCTTTTGTGTTGGAAAGGGCACTTCCGGTTTACTCTCCAGCCATTAAATGGGAATAGGGCTTCATCTAGAATTGAGTACATAAAGTGTGTTCTCCTCTCCAATGGGGACGGCTGTGTGAGGGCACTTTCTGAGTCGCATAAAGGGTGTCAAGTACCTTTTTGCCTTTCAAGCGGGAATGTGGTATTTCTCTTGAGATTCTGCAGCGCACAATTTCCTCATCTCGCATTGAGGGGATAATTCTGTGGTGTTTGTCGAGTTTCGGCGGGATGCTGGGGGTGCTTCTCGAGTTGCAACGGGGACCTCAGGAAGTGGCTCGGGTTGCTTCAGGGAAGTCAGGTCCCCTTTTGTGTTTGAACGGGAACTTCCGGTTTACTTTCGAGCCGTTAATTGGGAATACGGATTCATCTGGAGTTGAGTCCAAAAGTTGTTATTTCCTCTCCAATGGGTACGGCTCTGTGAGCGAACTTTCTGGGTCACATAAAGTGTGTCAAGTGACCTTTTGCCTTTCAAGCGGGTATGTGGGACTTCTCTTGAGATTTCGGAGCGCAAAATTTCCTCATCTCGCATTGTGGGGATAATTTTGTTGTGTCTCGAGTTTCGGCTTGGATCTGGGGGTACTTCTCGAGTTGCAGCGTGGACCTCAGGAACTCGTTCGTGTTGGTTCAGGGAAGTCAGGTCCCCTTTTTTTGGAAGTGCAACTTCCAGATTACTCTCGAGCCCTTAAATGGGAATAGGTCCTCTTCTAGATTTGAGTCCATGAAGTGTGTTCTCCGCTCCAATAAGTACGGGTGTTAGGAAAATATCTGAATCGCATAAAGTGTGTCAAGTGCCCTTTTGCCTTTCAAGCGGGAATGTGGGATTTCTATTTAATTGTGCAGTGCAAAATTTCCTCATCTCACATTGAGCGGATAATTTTTTGGTGTTTCCCCTTTTGAGGCGGGAAGCTGGGGGTACTTCTCGAGTTGCGACGGGGACCTCAGGAACTCACTTGTGTTGCTTCAGGGAAGTTAGTCACCCTTTTCTACTGGAACGGGAATTTCGGGATTACTCTCGAGCCGTTAAATGGGAATAGGGCCTCTTCCCAAGTTGAGTCCATAAATTGTGTTCTCCTCTCCAATGGGGATGGCTGTGTGAGGGAATTTTCTGAGTCGCATAAAGGGTGTCAAATACAGTTTTTCCTTTCCAGCGGAACGTGGGATTTCTCTTGAATTGTGCAGCGGAATATTTTCCTGATCTCGCATTGAGGGGATAATTTTGTGGTGTTTCTAGAGTTGCGGCGGGAACCTGGTTGAACTTCTCAGGTAGCGAACAGGACCTCAGGAATTCTCTCTGGCTGCTTCAGGGAAGTGAGGAACCCTTTTGTGTTGGAAGGGGAATTTCGGGATTACTGTTGAGCCTTTAAATGGGAATAGGGCCTCTTCTCGAGTTAAGTCCGTAAAGTGTGTTCTCCTCTCCAATGGGGACGACTGTTTGAGGGAATTTTTTGTCTCACCCAGCTGTGCAAACGGGAGAAATACCAGCCCCACCCGCGCAGACACGAGAGATGCCGGCCCAGGAGGGTGAGACGCCAGAGACACGGGCCTTGCTGGTGCAGACACGAGAGAGGCCTTCCCCACCCGCGCAGACGGGAGAGAACCCGGCCCCGCCCGCGCAGACTCGAGAGACCCCGGCCCCGCCCGCTCAGACACGAGAGACCTCGGCCCTGGGCGCTCAGACGCTATTGTTGCTGGCGCCGCCCGCGCAGACGCAAGAGAATCCGGCCCCGCCTGCGCAGATGCGAGAGACCCTTGCCCCGCCTGCGCAGAGGCGAGAGACCCCGGCCCCGCCCGCCCAGATGGGAGAGACCCCGGCCCCGCCCACCAGACGCGGGATACGCAGGTCCCGCCCGCGCAGACTCCAGAGAAGCGGGCCCTGGCACAACCGACCATGCAGAGATGCGCAGTGGTGAGGAGCTACCCCATGACTGAGGCCAGGGCAGGCGGCCGAGAGGAGGTACCCCACCTCCAATAGGCGGTGGCTGTGCGGGGGAGGGCCGAGAGGAGGTACTCACGTTCAAGGTCAGGAGGGGCGGCCTTGAGGACATACCCCTCATCCAAGGTAAGGTGCAGCAGCTGTGCTTTCTTGGAGCAGCTGTGAAGAGATATCCCACACCCAAGGTAAGAGAAACTCAAATCAGATGGTAGGTATTGCGAGGGGGCTTCAGATGGCAGACACACTGAAACCATCATCACAGGAATCTACTCGATCTAATCACATGGACCACAGCCGAATGTGGTCCACTGGAGAAGGGAATGGCAAACCACTTCAGTATATTTGCACTGAGAACCCCATGAACAGTATCAAAGGGCAAAATGACAGCATACTGAATGAGGAATTCCCCAGGTCTGTAGGTGCCCAGTATGCTACTGGAGATCAGTGGAGAAATAACTCTAGAAGGAATGAAGGGATGGAGCAAAAGCAAAACCAGTACCCAGTTGTGGATGTGACCGGTGATAGAAGCAAAGTCTGGTGCTGTAAAGAGCAATATTGCATAGGAACCTGGAATGTAAGGTCCAGGAATCAAGGCAAATTGGAAGTGGTCAAACAGGAGATGGCAAGAGTGAACATAGACATTCTAGGAATCAGTGAATTAAAATGGACTGGAATGTGTGAATTTAACTCAGATGACCATTATATATATACTACTTTGGGCAGAAATCCCTTAGAAGAAATGGAGTAGCCATCATGGTCAACAAGAGACTCCGAAATGCAGTACTTGGATGCAATCTTAAAAACGACAGAATGATTTCTGTTCGTTTCCAAGGCAAACCATTCAACATTACAGTAATCCAGGCCTATGCCCCAACCACTAAAGCTGAAGAAGACGAAGTTGAACGGTTCTATGAAGACCTACAAGACCTTTTAGAACTAACACCCAAAAAGACGTCCTTTTCATTCTAGGGGACTGGAATGCAAAAGTAGGAAGTCAAGAAACACCTGGAGTAACAGGCAAATTTGGCCTTGGAGCACGGAATGAAGCAGGGCCAAGTCTAATAGAGTTTTGTCAAGAGAACGCACTGGTCATAGCAAACTCCCTCTTCCAACAACACAAGAGAAGACTATACACGTGGACATCACCAGATGGTCAACACCGAAATCAGATTGATTATATTCTTTGCAGCCAAAGATGGAGAAGCTGTATACAGTTAGCAAAAACAAGACCAGGAGCTGACTGTGGCTCAGATCATGAACTCCGTATTGCCAAATTCAGACTTAAATTGAAGAAAGTAGGGAAAACCCCTAGACCATTCAGATATGACCTCAATCAAATCCCTTAGGATTATACAGTGGAAGTGAGAAATAGATTTAAGGCACTAGATCTGATAGATAGAATTCCTGATGAACTCTGGATGGAGGTTCGTGACATTGTACAGGAGACAGGGACCAAGAGCATCCCCATGGAAAAGAAATGCAAAAAAAGCAAAATGTCTGTCTGAGGTGGCCTTACAAATAGCTGTGAAAAGAAGAGAAGCGAAAAGCAAAGGAGAAAGGGAAAGATATAAGCATTAGAATGCAGAGTTCCAAAGAATAGCAAGGAGAGATAAGAAAGCCTTCCTCAGTGGTCAATGCAAAGAAATAGAGGAAAACAACAGAATAGGAAAAACAAGAAATCTCTTCAAGAACATTAGCGATTCCAAGGGAATATTTCATACAAAGATGGGCTCGATAAAGGACAGAAATGGTATGGACCTAACGGAAGCAGAAGATATTAAGAAGAGTTGGCAGGAATACACAGAAGAACTGTACATAAAAGATCTTCATGACCAGGATAGTCACGAAAATGTGATCACTGGCCTAGAGCCAGACATCTTCGAATGTGAATTCAAGTGTGCCTTAGAAAGCAACACTACGAACAAAGCTAGTGGAAGTGATGGAATTCCAGTTGAGCTATTTCAAATCTTGAAAGATGATGCTGTGAAAGTGCTGCACTCAATATGCCAACAAATTTGGAAAACTCAGCAGTGGCCACAGGACTGGAAAAGGTCAGTCTTCATTCTAATCCCAAAGAAAGGCAATGCCAAAGAATGCTCAAGGTACCGCACAATTGCACTCATCTCACACGCTAGTACAGTCATGCTCAAAATTCTCCAAGCCAGGCTTCAGCAATATGTGATCCGTGAACTCCCAGATGTTCAAGCAGGTTTTAGAAAAGGCAGAGGCACCAGAGATCAAATTACCAACATCCGCTGGATCATGGAGAAAGCGAGAGAGTTCCAGAAAAACATCTATTTCTTCTTCATTGACTATGCCAAAGCCTTTGACTGTGTGGATCACAATAAACTGTGGAAGATTCTGAAAGAGATGGGAATACGAGACCACCTGACATGCCTCTTTAGAAACCTGTATGCAGGTCAGGAAGCAACAGTCAGAACTGTGCATGGAACAACAGACTGGTTCCAAATAGGAAAAGGAGTACGTCAAGGCTGTATATTGTAATCTTGCTTATTTAACTTATATGCAGAGTGCATCATGAGAAATGCTGGGCTGGAAGAAGAACAACTGGAATCAAGATTGCTGGGAGAAATATCAATAACCTCAGATATGCAGATGACACCACCTTTAGGGCAGAAAGTGAGGAGGAACTCAAAAGCCTCTTGATGAAAGTGAAAGAGGAGAGCGAAAAGGTTGGCTTGAAGCTCAACATTCAGAAAACAAAGGTGATGGAATCTGGTCCCAACACTTCACGGGAAATAGATGGAAAAACAGTGGAAAAAGTGTCACACTTTATTTTCTTGGGCTCCAAAATCACTGCAGATGCTGATTGAAGCCATGAAATTAAAAGGCGCTTACTCCTTGGAAGGAAAGTTATGATCAACCTTGATAGTGTATTAAAAAGCAGAGACATCACTTGGCCAAAAAAGCTCCATCTAGTCAAAGCTATGGTTTTTCCCGTGGTCATGTATGGATGTGAGAGTTGGACTGTGAAGAAAGCTGATCGCCGAAGAACTGATGCTTTCGAACTGTGGTATTGGAGAAGACTCTTGAGAGTCCCTTGGACTGCAAGAAGATCCAACCAGTCCATTCTAAGGGAGATCAATCGTCGGTGTTCATTGGAAGGACTGATGCTAAAGCTGAAATTGCAATACTTCGGCCACCTCATGCGATGAGTTGACTCACTGGAAAAGATTCTGATGCTAGGAGAAGTTGGGGGCTGGAGGAGAAGGGGACGACAGAGAATGAGATGGCTGGATAGTATCACCGGCTCTGTGGCCATGAGTTTGAGTGAACTCCGGGAGTTGGTGTAGGACAGGGAGGCCTAGCGTACAGTGATTCATGGGGTCGCGGAGAGTCGGAAAGGGCTGAGCGACTGAACTGAACTGAACTGAATAAAGTGTGTCAAATACCCTTTTCCCTTTCAGGCGGGAATGTGGGATTTCTCTTGAAATTCTGCAGCGCAAAATTTCTTCATCTCGCATTGAGGGGATAATTTTGTGGTGTTTCTCAAATTGCGGCGGGAAGATGGGGGTATTCCTCGAGGTGCGAAGGGGACCTCAGGAACTCACTCGAGTTACTTCAGGGAAGTCAGGTCCCCGATTGTGCTGGAAGGGGAACTTCCGGATTACTCTCGAGCCGTTATATGGGAATATTGCCTCTTCTCGATTTGAGTCCGTAAAGTGTGTTCTCCTCTCCACTGAGGACGGATGTTAGGGACCATTCTGATTCGCCTAAAGGGAGTCAAGTTCGCTTTTGCCTTTCAAGCGGGAATGTGGGATTTCTCTTGAGATTCTGCAGCGCAAAATTACCTCATCTCGCATTGAGGGGATAATTTTGTGGTATTTCTCGAGTTGCAGAGGGAAGCAGGGGATACTTCTCGACTTGAAACGGGGACCTCAGGAACTCGCTCGGGTTGCTTCAGCGAAGTCAAGACCCCTTTTGTGTTGGAAGGGGAACTTCCAGATTACTCTCGAGCCGTTAAATGGGAATATTGCCTCTTCTCGATTTGAGTCCAGAGAGTGTGTTCTCCTCTGCACTGAGGACGGATGTTAGGGAACATTCTGAGTCGCCTAAAGGGAGTCAAGTACACTGTTGCCATTCAAGCGGGAATGTGGGATTTCTCTTGAGATTCTGCAGCGCAAAATTTCCTCATCTCGCATGGAGGGGATAATTTTTTGGTGTTTAACGAATTGGGCTGGGAAGCTGGGGGTACTTCTGCAGTTCCGACGAGTACATCTGGACCACACTCGAGTTACTTCAGGGAAGTCTGGTCCCATTTTGTGCTGGAAGGGGAACTTCCGTATTACTCTCGAACCCTTTAATGTGAATAGGGGCTCTTCTCGAATTGCGTCCATAAAGTGTGTTCTCTCCAAAGGGGACGGCTGTGTGAGGGAACTTTCTGAGTCGAATAAAGGGTGTCAAGTACCTTTTTGCCTTTCCAGAGGGAATGTGGTATTTCTCTTGAGATGCTGCATCCCCAAATGTCCTCATCTCGCATGGAGGGGATAATTTTGCGGTGTTTCTCGAGTTGCGGCGGGAAGCTGGGGGTGCTTCTCGAGTTGCGACGGGGACCTCAGGAACTCGCTGGGGTTGCTTCAGGGAAGTCAGGTCCCCTTTGTTGTTGGAAGGGGAACTTCCGGTTTCCTCTCGAGCCCTTCAATGTGCACAGGGGCTCCTCTCGAATTTAGTCCGTAAAGTGTGTTCTCCTCTCCAAAGGGGACGACAGTGTGAGGGAAGTTTCTGAGCCGAATAAAGGGTGTCAAGTACCATTTTTCCCTTCCAGAGGGAATGTGGTTTTTCTCTTGAGATGCTGCATCGCCAAATTTCCTCATCTCGCATGGCGGGGATGATTTTGTAGTGTTTCTCGAGTTGCGGCGGGATACTGGGGGTGCTTCTCGAGTTGCGACTGGGACCTCAGGAACTCGCTGGGGTTGCTTCAGATAAGTTAGGTCCCCTTTGATGTTGGAAGGGCAACTTCCTTTTTCCTCTCGAGCCCTTCAATGTGCACAGGGGCTGCTCTCGAATTGAGTCTCTAAACTGTGTTCTCATCTCCAAAGGGGACGGCTGTGTGAGGGAACTTTCTGAGTCGAATAAAGGGTGTCAAGTACCTTTTTGCCTTTCCAGAGGGAATGTGGTATTTCTCGTGAGATGCTGCATCCCCAAATGTCCTCATCTGGCATGGAGGGGATAATTTTGCGGTGTTTCTCGAGTTGCGGCGGGAAGCTGGGAGTGCTTCTCGAGTTGCGACGGGGACCTCAGGAACTCGCTGGGGTTGCTTCAGGGAAGTCAGGTCCCCTTTGGTGTTGGAAGGGGAACTTCCGGTTTCCTCTCGAGCCCTTCAATGTGCACAGGGGCTCCTCTCGAATTTAGTCCGTAAAGTGTGTTCTCCTCTCCAAAGGGGACGGCTGTGTGAGGGAACATTCTGAGTCGAATAAAGGGTGTCAAGTACCTTTTTGCCTTTCCAGAGGGAATGTGGTATTACTCTTGAGATGCTGCATCGCCAAATTTCCTCATCTCGCATGGAGGGGATAATTTTGGGGTGTTTCTCGAGTTGCAGCGGGAAGCTGGGGGTGCTTCTCGAGTTGCGACGGGGACCTCAGGAACTCGCTGGGGTTGCTTCAGGGAAGTCAGGTCCCCTTTGGTGTTGGAAGGGGAACTTCCGGTTTCCTCTCGAGCCCTTCAATGTGCACAGGAGCTCCTCTCGAATTGAGTCCATAAAGTGTGTTCTCTCCAAAGGGGACGGCTGTGTGAGGGAACTTTCTGAGTCGAATAAAGGGTGTCAATTACCTTTTTGCCTTTCCAGAGGGAATGTGGTATTTCTCGTGAGATGCTGCATCCCCAAATTTCCTCCTCTCGCATGGAAGGGAGAATTTTGGGGTGTTTCTCGAGTTGCGGCGGGAAGCTGGGGGTGCTTCTCGAGTTGCGACGGGGACCTCAGGAAGTCGCTGGGGTTGCTTCAGGGAAGTCAGGTCCCCTTTGTTGTTGGAAGGGGAACTTCCGGTTTCCTCTCGAGCCCTTCAATGTGCACAGGGGCTCCTCTCGAATTTAGTCCGTAAAGTGTGTTCTCCTCTCCAAAGGGGACGACAGTGTGAGGGAAGTTTCTGAGCCGAATAAAGGGTGTCAAGTACCATTTTTCCCTTCCAGAGGGAATGTGGTTTTTCTCTTGAGATGCTGCATCGCCAAATTTCCTCATCTCGCATGGCGGGGATGATTTTGTAGTGTTTCTCGAGTTGCGGCGGGATACTGGGGGTGCTTCTCGAGTTGCGACTGGGACCTCAGGAACTCGCTGGGGTTGCTTCAGATAAGTTAGGTCCCCTTTGATGTTGGAAGGGCAACTTCCTTTTTCCTCTCGAGCCCTTCAATGTGCACAGGGGCTGCTCTCGAATTGAGTCTCTAAACTGTGTTCTCATCTCCAAAGGGGACGGCTGTGTGAGGGAACTTTCTGAGTCGAATAAAGGGTGTCAAGTACCTTTTTGCCTTTCCAGAGGGAATGTGGTATTTCTCGTGAGATGCTGCATCCCCAAATGTCCTCATCTGGCATGGAGGGGATAATTTTGCGGTGTTTCTCGAGTTGCGGCGGGAAGCTGGGAGTGCTTCTCGAGTTGCGACGGGGACCTCAGGAACTCGCTGGGGTTGCTTCAGGGAAGTCAGGTCCCCTTTGGTGTTGGAAGGGGAACTTCCGGTTTCCTCTCGAGCCCTTCAATGTGCACAGGGGCTCCTCTCGAATTTAGTCCGTAAAGTGTGTTCTCCTCTCCAAAGGGGACGGCTGTGTGAGGGAACATTCTGAGTCGAATAAAGGGTGTCAAGTACCTTTTTGCCTTTCCAGAGGGAATGTGGTATTACTCTTGAGATGCTGCATCGCCAAATTTCCTCATCTCGCATGGAGGGGATAATTTTGGGGTGTTTCTCGAGTTGCAGCGGGAAGCTGGGGGTGCTTCTCGAGTTGCGACGGGGACCTCAGGAACTCGCTGGGGTTGCTTCAGGGAAGTCAGGTCCCCTTTGGTGTTGGAAGGGGAACTTCCGGTTTCCTCTCGAGCCCTTCAATGTGCACAGGAGCTCCTCTCGAATTGAGTCCATAAAGTGTGTTCTCTCCAAAGGGGACGGCTGTGTGAGGGAACTTTCTGAGTCGAATAAAGGGTGTCAATTACCTTTTTGCCTTTCCAGAGGGAATGTGGTATTTCTCGTGAGATGCTGCATCCCCAAATTTCCTCCTCTCGCATGGAAGGGAGAATTTTGGGGTGTTTCTCGAGTTGCGGCGGGAAGCTGGGGGTGCTTCTCGAGTTGCGACGGGGACCTCAGGAAGTCGCTGGGGTTGCTTCAGGGAAGTCAGGTCCCCTTTGGTGTTGGAAGGGGAACTTCCGGTTTCCTCTCGAGCCCTTCAATGTGCACAGGGGCTCCTCTCGAATTGAGTCCGTAAAGTGTGTTCTCCTCTCCAAAGGGGACGGCTGTGGGAGGGAACTTTCTGAGTCGAATAAAGGGTGTCAAGTACCTTTTTGCCTTTCCAGAGGGAATGTGGTATTTCTCTTGAGATGCTGCATCGCCAAATTTCCTCATCTCGCATGGAGGGGATAATTTTGGTGTGTTTCTCGAGTTGCGGCGGGAAGCTGGGGGTGCTTCTCGAGTTGCGACGGGGACCTCAAGAACTCGCTGTGGTTGCTTCAGGGAAGTCAGGACCCCTTTGGTGTTGGAAGGGGAACTTCCGGTTTCCTCTCGAGCCCTTCAATGTGCAGAGGGGCTCCTCTCGAATTGAGTCCGTAAAGTGTGTTCTCCTCTCCAAAGGGGACGGCTGTGTGAGGGAACTTTTTGAGTCGAATAAGGGGTGTCAAGTACCTTTTTGCCTTTCCAGAGGGAATGTGGTATTTCTCTTGAGTTGCTGCATCGCCATATTTCCTCATCTCGCATGGAGGGGATAATTTTGGGCTGTTTCTCGAGTTGCGGCGGGAGGCTGGAGGTCCTTTTCGAGTTGCGACGGGGACCTCAGGAACTCGCTGGGGTTGCTTCAGTGAAGTCAGGTCCCCTTTGGTGTTGGAAGGGGAACTTCCGGTTTCCTCTCGAGCCCTTCAATGTGCACAGGGGCTCCTCTCGAATTGAGTCCGTAAAGTGTGTTCTCCTCTCCAAAGGGGACGGCTGTGTGAGGGAACTTTCTGAGTCGAATAAAGGGTGTCTAGTACCATTTTGCCTTTCCAGAGGGAATGTGGTATTTCTCTTGAGATGCAGCATCGCCAAATGTCCTCATCTCGCATGGAGGGGATAATTTTGGGGTGTTTCTCGAGTTGCGGCGGGAAGCTGGGGGTGCTTCTCGAGTTGCGACGGGGACTTCAAGAACTCGCTGGGGTTGCTTCAGGGAAGTCAGGTCCCCTTTGGTGTTGGAAGGGGAACTTCCGATTTCCTCTCGAGCCCTTCAATGTGCACAGGGGCTCCTCTCGATTTGAGTCTGTAAAGTGTGTTCTCCTCTCCAAAGGGGACGGCTGTGTGAGGGAACTTTCTGAGTCGAATAAAGGGTGTCAAGTACCTTTTTGCCTTTCCAGAGGGAATGTGGTATTTCTCTTGAGATGCTGCATCGCCAAATGTCCTCATCTCGCACGGAGGGGATAATTTTGGGGTGTTTCTCGAGTTTCGGCGGGAAGCTGTGGGTGCTTCTCGAGTTGAGACGGAGACCTCAGGAACTCGCTGGGGTTGCTTCAGGGAAGTAAGGTCCCCTATGGTGTTGGAAGGGGAACCTCCGGTTTCCTCTCGAGCCCTTCAATGTGCACAGGGGCTCCTCTCGAATTGAGTCTGTAAAGTGTGTTCTCCTCTCCAAAGGGGACGGCTGTGTGAGGGAACTTTCTGAGTCGAATAAAGGCTGTCAAGTACCTTTTTGCCTTTCCAGAGGGAATGTGGTATTTCTCGTGAGATGCTGCATCCCCAAATTTCCTCATCTCGCATGGAGGGGATAATTTTGGGGTGTTTCTCGAGTTGTCGTGGGAAGCTCGGGGTGCTTCTCGAGTTGCGACGGGGACCTCAGGAACTCGCTGGGGTTGCTTCAGGGAAGATAGGTCCCCTTTAGTGTTGGAAGGGGAACTTCCGGTTTCCTCTCGAGCCCTTCAATGTGCACAGGGGCTCCTCTCGAATTTAGTCCGTAAAGTGTGTTCTCCTCTCCAAAGGGGACGGCTGTGTGAGGGAACTTTCTGAGTCGAATAAAGGGTGTCAAGTACCTTTTTGCCTTTCCAGAGGGAATGTGGTATTTTTCTTGAGATGCTGAATCGCCAAATGTCCTCATCTCGCATGGAGGGGATAATTTTGGGGTGTTTCTCGAGTTGCGGCGGGAAGCTGGGGGTGCTTCTCGAGTTGCGACGGGGACCTCAGGAACTCGCTGGGGTTGCTTCAGGGAAGTCAGGTCCCCTTTGGTGTTGGAAGGGGAACTTCCGGTTTCCTCTCGAGCCCTTCAATGTGCACAAGGGCTCCTCTCGAATTGAGTCCGTAAAGTGTGTTCTCCTCTCCAAAGGGGACGGCTGTGTGAGGGAACTTTCTGAGTCGAATAAAGGGTGTCAAGTACCTTTTTGCCTTTCCAGAGGGAATGTGGTATTTCTCGTGAGATGCTGCATCCCCAAATTTCCTCATCTCACATGGAGGGGATAATTTTGGGGTGTTTTTCGAGTTGCGTCGGGAAGCTGGGGGTGCTTCTCGAGTTGCGACGGGGACATCAGGAACTCGCTGGGGTTGCTTCTGGGAAGTCAGGTCCCCTTTGGTGTTGGAAGGGGAACTTCCTGTTTCCTCTCGAGCACTTCAATGTGCACAGGGGCTCCTCTCGAATTGAGTCCGTAAATCGAGTTGCGACGGGGACCTCACGAACTCGCTGGGGTTGCTTCAGGGAAGTCAGTTCCCCTTTGGTGTTGGAAGGGGAACTTCCGGTTTCCTCTCGAGCCCTTCAATGTGCACAGGTGCTCCTCTCAAATTGAGTCCGTAACGTGTGTTCTCCTCTCCAAAGGGGACGGCTGTGTGAGGGAACTTTCTGACTCGAATACAGGGTGTCAAGTACCTTTTTGCCTTTCCAGAGGGAATGTGGTATTTCTCTTGAGATGCTGCATCGCCAAATGTCCTCATCTCGCATGGAGGGGATAACTTTGGGGTGTTTCTCAAGTTGCGGCGGGAAGCTGGGGGTGCTTCTCGAGTTGCGACGGGGACCTCAGGAACTCGCTGGAGTTGCTTCAGGGAAGTCAGGTCCCCTTTGTTGGTGGAAGGGGAACTTCCGGTTTCTTCTCGAGCCCTTAAATGTGCACAGGGGCTGATCTCGAATTGAGTCCATAACGGGTGTTCTCCTCTCCAAAGGGGACGGCTGTGTGAGGGAACATTCTGAGTCGAGTTAAGGTTGTCAAGTAACTTTTTGCCTTTCAAGCCGGAATGTAGTATTTCTCTTGAGATGCTGCATCGCAAAATTTCCTCATCTATAATTGAGGGGATAATTTGGGGTGTTTCTTGAGTTGCGGCGGGATGCTGGGGGTACTTCTTGAGTTTAGATGGGGACCTCAGGAACTCACTCGAGTTTCTTCAGGGAAGTCAGGTCCCCTTTTGTGCTAGAAGGATAACTTCCGGATTAGTCTCGAGCCCTTTAATGGGAATAGGGCCTATTCTGGAGTTGAGTCCAAAAAGTGCGTATGCCTCTCCAATGGGGACGGATGTTAGGGAACATTCTGAGTGGCATAAAGTGTGTCAAGTTCCCTTTTGCTTTCAAGCGGGAATGCGGGATTTCTCTTGAGATTCTGCAGCAGAAAATTTCCTCATCTCGCACTGAGGGGATAATATTGTGTCCTTTCTCGAGTTGGGGCGGGAAGCAGGGGGTACTTCTGGAGTTGAGACGGGACCCTCAGGAACTCGCTCAGGTGGCTTCAGGGAAGTCAAGTCCTTTTTTGTGTTGGAAGGGGAACTTCGTGATTACTCTCGAGCCTTTAAATGGGAATATAGCCTCTTTTCGATTTGAGTCCATGAAGTGTGTTTTCCTCTCCACTGAGGACGGATGTTAGGGAACATTCTGAGTCGCCTAAAGGGAGTCAGGTACCATTATGCCTTTCAAGCGGGAATGTGGGATATCTCTTGAGATTCTGCAGCGCAAAGTTTCCTCATCTCGCATTGAGGGGATAATTTTGTTGTGCTTCTCGAGTTACGAAGGGGACCTCAGGAACTTTCTCTAGTTACTTCAGGGAATCAGGCCCCTTTTTTCCTGGAAGGAGAACTTCCGGATTACTCTTGAGCCCTTTAATGGGAATAGGGCCTCTTCTGGAGTTGAGTCCATAAAGTGTGTTATCCTCTCCACTGAGGACGAATGTTAGGGACCATTCTGAGTCGGCTAAAGGGAGTCAAGTACCCTTTTGCCTTTCAAGCGGATATCTGGGATTTCACTTGAGACTCTGCAGCGCAAAATTTCCTCATCTCACATTGTGGGGAAAATTTTGTGGTGTTACTCCAGTTGCGATGGGGACCTCAGAAACTTACTCGAGTTACTTCAGGGAATCAGGTGCCATTTGTGCTGGAAGGGGAACTTCCGGAATACTTTTGAGCCCTTAAATGGGAATAGGGCCTCTTCTCCAGTTGAGTCCCTAAAGTGTGTTATCTTCTCCAATGGGGACGGATATTATTGAACTTTCTGAGTGGCATAAAGTGTGTCAAGTACGCTTTTGCCTTTCAAGCGGGAATGTGGGATTTCTCTTGAGATTCTGCAGCGCAAAAAACCTCATCTCTCATTGAGGGGATAATTTTGTGGTGTTTCTCGAATTGAGGCGGGAAGCTGGGGGTACTTCTCGAGTTGCGGCGGGGACCTCAGGAACTCGCTCGGGTTGCTTCAAGGAAGTCAAGTCCCCTTTTGTGTTGGAAGGGGAACTTCCAGAATACTCTCGAGGCATTAAAAGGGAATATTGCCTCTTCTCCATTTGAGTCCATAAAATATGTTCTCCTCTCCACTGAGGATAGATGTTAGGGAATATTCTGAATCGCATAAAGGGAGTCAAGTACCCATTTACCTTTCAAGCGGGAATGTGGGATTTCTATTGCGATTCTGCAGCGCAAATTTTCCTCATCTCGCAGTGAGGGGATAATTTTGTGGTGTGTCTCGAATTGAGGCGGGAAAATGGGGGTACTTCTGGAGTTGCGACGGGGACCTCAGGAACTCACTCCAGTTACTTCAGGGAAGTCAGGTCCCCTTTTGTGCTGGAAGGGGAACTTCCGGATTAGTCTCAAGCCCTTTAATGGGAATAGGGCCTCTTCTGGAGTTGAGTCCATAAAGTGTGTTCTCCTCTCCAATGGGGAAGGATGTTAGGGAACTTTCTGAGTAACATAAAGGGAGTCAAGTACGCTTTTGCCTTTCAATTGGGAATGTGGGATTTCTATTCAGATTCTGCAGCGCAAAGTTTCCTCATCACGCATTGAGGGGATAATTTTGTGGTGTTTCCCGAATTTCTGCGGGAAGCTGGGGGTACTTCTCGAGTTTCAACGGGGACCTCAGGAACTCACTGGAGTTACATTAGGGAAGTCAGGTCCCCTTTAGTGCTGGACGGGGAACTTCCGGATTACTCTCGAGGCGTTTAAGGGAATAGGGGCTCTTCTGGCGTTGAGTCCATAAATTGTGCATGCCTCTGCAATGGGGATGGATTTTAGGGAACTTTCTGAGGAGTATAAAGTATGCCAAGTTCCCTTTTGCCTTTCAAGCGTTAAGGTGGGATTTCTCTTGAGATTCTGCAGCGCAAAATTACCTCATGTCTCATTGAGGGGATAATACTGTGTTGTTTCTCGAGTTGTGGTTGGAAGTAGGGCATATTTCTGCAGTTGAATCGGGAACCTCAGGAACTCTCTCAGGTTGCTCCAGGGAAGTCAAGTCCCCTTTTGTGTTGGAAGGGAAACTTCTTGATTACTCTTGAGCCTTTAAATGGGAATATTGCCTCTTCTCGATTTGACTGCATGAAGAGTGTTCTCCTCTCCGCTGAGGATGGATGTTAGGGAACATTCTGAGTCGCATAAAGGGAGTCAAGAACCCTTTTGCCTTTCAAGAGGGAATGTGATATTTCTCTTGAGATTCTGCAGAGCAATATTTCTTCATCTCGCATTGAGGTGATAATTTTGTGGTGTATGTCCAGTTGCGGCGGGAAGCTGGGGGTACTTCTCGAGTTGCTATGGGTACCTCAGGAACTCGCTGGGGTTTCTTCAGGTAAGGCAGGTCCCCTTTTTGTTGCAAGGGGAACTTCCGACTTACTCTCGAGCAGTTTATTGGCAATAGTGCCTCATTTTGAATTGAGTACATAAAGTTCGTTCACCTCTCCAATGGGGACTGATGTTAGTGAAATTTCTGAGTCGCATAAAGGGTATCAAGTACTTTTTGCCTTTCAAGAGGGAATAGTGGTATTTCTCTTGAGATTCTGCAGCACACAATTTCCGCTTCTCGCATTGAGGGGATAATTTTGTGGTGTTTCTCTAGTTGCGGCAGGAAGCTTGGGGTACTTCTTGAGTTGCCATGTGGACCTCAAGAACTTGCTTGGGTTTCTTCAGGTAAGGCAGGTCCCCTTTTGTGTTGGAAAGGGCACTTCCTGTTTACTCCCCAGCCATTAAATGGGAATAGGGCTTCATCTCGAATTGAGTCCATAAAGTGTGTTCTCCTCTCCAATGGGGACGGCTGTGTGAGGGAACTTTCTGAGTCGCATAAAGGGTGTCAAGTACCCTTTTGCCTTTCAAGCGGGAATGTGGTATTTCTCTTGAGATTCTGCAGCGCACAATTTCCTCATCTCGCATTGAGGGGATAATTCTGTGGTGTTTGTCGAGTTGCGGCTAGATGCTGGGGGTGCTTCTTGAGTTGCAACGGGGACCTCAGGAAGTGGCTCGGGTTGCTTCAGGGAAGTCAGGTCCCCTTTTGTGTTGGAACGGGAACTTCTGGTTTACTTTAGAGCCCTTCATTGGGAATAGGGATTCATCTGGAGTTGAGTCCAAAAGCTGTTTTTTCCTCTCCAATGGGTACGGCTCTGTGAGCGAACTTTCTGTGTCACATAAAGCGTGTCAAGTGACCTTTTGCCTTTCAAGTGGGTATGTGGGACTTCTCTTGAGATTTCGGAGTGCAAAATGTCCTCATCTCGCATTGAGGGGATAATTTTGTTGTGTCTCGAGTTTCGGCTTGGATCTGGGGGTACTTCTCGAGTTGCAGCGTGGACCTCAGGAACTCGTTCGTGTTGCTTCAGGGAAGTCACGTCCCCTTTTTTTGGAAGTGGAACTTCCGGATTACTCTCGAGCCCTTAAATGGGAATAGGTGCTCTTCTAGATTTGAGTCCATAAAGTGTGTTCTCCGCTCCAATAATTATGGGTGTTAGGAAACTATCTGAATCACATAAAGTGTGTCAAGTGCCCTTTTGCCTTTCAAGCGGGAATGTGGGATTTCTATTTAATTGTGCAGTGCAAAATTTCCTCATCTCACATTGAGCGGATAATTTTTTGGTGTTTCCCCTTTTGAGGCGGGAAGCTGGAGGTACTTCTCGAGTTGCGACGGGGACCTCAGGAACTCGCTTGTGTTGCTTCAGGGAAGTTAGTCACCCTTTTCTACTGGAATGGGAATTTCGGGATTACTCTCGAGCCGTTAAATGGGAATAGGGCCTCTTCCCAAGTTGAGTCCATACATTGTGTTCTCCTCTCCAATGGGGATGGCTGTGTGCGGGAATTTTCTGAGTCGCGTAAAGGGTGTCAAATACAGTTTTGCCTTTCCAGCGGAACGTGGGATTTCTCTTGAATTGTGCAGCGGAATATTTTCCTGATCTCGCATTGAGGGGATAATTTTGTGGTGTTTCTAGAGTTGCGGCGGGAACCTGGTTGAACTTCTCAGGTAGCAGAGAGGACCTCAGGAATTCTCTCTGGCTGCTTCAGGGATGTCAGGAACCCTTTTGTGTTGGAAGGGGAATTTCGGGATTACTGTTGAGCCTTTAAATGGGAATAGGGCCTCTTCTCGAGTTAAGTCCGTAAAGTGTGTTCTCCTCTCCAATGGGGACCACTGTTTGAGGGAATTTTGTGAGTCTCACCCGGCTGTGCAAACGGGAGAAATACCAGTCCCACCCGCGCAGACACGAGAGATGCCGGCCCAGGCGGTTGAGACGCCAGAGACAGGGGCCTTGCCGGCGCAGACGCGAGAGAGGCCTTCCCCACCTGCGCAGACGGAAGAGAACCCGGCCCCGCCTGCGCAGACTCGAGAGACCCCGGCCCCGCCCGCTCAGACTCCAGGGACTTCGGCCCCGCCCACTAAGACGCTATTGTTGCTGGCGCCGCCCTCGCAGACACAAGAGAAGCCGGCCCCACCTGCGCAGATGCCAGAGACACTTGCCCCGCCCTTGCAGATGCGAGAGACCCCGGCCCCGCCCGCCCAGATGGGAGAGACCCCGGCCCCCCCCCAAAAGATACGGGATACGAAGGCCCCGCCCACGCAGATTGGAGAGAAGCCGGCCCTGGCGCAACCGACCATGCAAAGATGTGCAGCGGTGAGGAGCTACCCCATGCCTGAGGCCAGGGCAGACGGCTGAGAGGAGGTACACCACCTCCAATAGGCGGTGGCTGTGCGGGGGAGGGCCGAGACCAGGTACTCACGTTCAAGGTCAGGAGGGCCGGCCTTGAGGACATACCCCTCATCCAAGGTAAGGTGCAGCAGCTGTGTTATCTTGGAGCAGCTGTGAAGAGATATCCCACACCCAAGGTAAGAGAAACTCAAATCAGATGGTAGGTATTGCGAGGGGGCTTCAGATGGCAGAAACACTGAAATCATAATCACAGGAATCTACTCCATCTGATCACATGGACCACAGACGAATGTGGTCCCCTGGAGAAGGGAATGGCAAACCACTTCAGTATATTTGCATTGAGAACCCCATGAACAGTATCAAAGGGCAAAATGACAGGATACTGAATGAGGAATTCCCCAGGTCTGTAGGTGCCCAGTATGCTACTGGAGATCAGTGGAGAAATAACTCTAGAAGGAATGAAGGGATGGAGCAAAAGCAAAACCAGTACCCAGTTGTGGATGTGACTGGTCATAGAAGCAAGGTCTGGTGCTGTAAAGAACAATATTGCATAGGAACCTGGAATGTAAGATCCAGGAATCAAGGCAAATTGGAAGAGGTCAAGCAGGAGATGGCAAGAGTGAACATAGACACTCTAGGAATCAGTGAATTAAAATGGACTGGAATGTGTGAATTGAACTCAGATGACCATTATATATATACTACTGTGGGCAGAAATCCCTTAGAAGAAATGGAGTAGCCATCATGGTCAACAAGAGACCCTGAAATGCAGTACTTGGATGCAATCTTAAAAAACGACAGAATGATTTCTGTTCGTTTCCAACGCAAACCATTCAACATTACAGTAATCCAGGCCTATGCCCCAACCACTAACGCTGAAGAAGCCGAAGTTCAACGGTTCTATGAAGACCTACAAGACCTTTTAGAACTAACACCCAAAAAGATGTCCTTTTCATTATAGGGGACTGGAATGCAAAAGTAGGAAGTCAAGAAACACCTGGAGTAACAGGCAAATTTGGCCTTGGAGCACGGAATGAAGCAGGGCCAAGTCTAATAGAGTTTTGTCAAGAGAACGCACTGGTCATAGCAAACTCTCTCTTCCAACAACACAAGAGAAAACTCTACACGTGGACATCACCAGATGGTCAACACCGAAATCAGATTGATTATATTCTTTGCAGCCAAAGATGGAGAAGCTGTATACAGTTAGCAAAAACAAGACCAGGAGCTGACTGTGGCTCAGATCATGAACTCCGTATTGCCAAATTCAGGCTTAAATTGAAGAAAGTAGGGAAAACCCCTAGACCATTCAGATATGACCTCAATCAAATCCCTTAGGATTATACAGTGGAAGTGAGAAATAGATTTAAGGCACTAGATCTGATAGATAGAGTGCCTGATGAACTCAGGAAGGAGGTTCGTGACATTGTACAGGAGACAGGGACCAAGAGCATCCCCATGGAAAAGAAATGCAAAAAAAGCAAAATGTCTGTCTGAGGTGGCCTTACAAATAGCTGTGAAAAGAAGAGAAGCGAAAAGCAAAGGAGAAAGGGAAAGATATAAGCATTAGAATGCAGAGTTCCAAAGAATAGCAAGGAGAGAAAAGAAAGCCTTCCTCAGTGATCAATGCAAAGAAATAGAGGAAAACAACAGAATAGGAAAAACAAGAGATCTCTTCAAGAACATTAGAGATTCCAAGGGAACATTTCATACAAAGATGGGCTTGATAAAGAACAGAAATGGTATGGACCTAAAAGAAGCAGAAGATATTAAGAAGTGGTGGCAAGAATACACAGAAGAACTGTACAAAAAAGATCTTCACGACCAGGATAGTCACGAAAATGTGATCACTGGCCTAGAGCCAGACATCTTCGAATGTGAATTCAAGTGTGCCTTAGAAAGCAACACTACGAACAAAGCTAGTGGAAGTGATGGAATTCCAGTTGAGCTATTTCAAATCTTGAAAGAGGATGCTGTGAAAGTGCTGCACTCAATATGCCAACAAATTTGGAAAACTCAGCAGTGGCCACAGGACTGGAAAAGGTCAGTCTTCATTCTAATCCCAAAGAAAGGCAATGCCAAAGAATGCTCAAGCTACCGCACAATTGCACTCATCTCACACGCTAGTACAGTCATGCTCAAAATTCTCCAAGCCAGGCTTCAGCAATATGTGATCGTGAACTCCCAGATGTTCAAGCAGGTTTTAGAAAAGGCAGAGGCACCAGAGATCAAATTGCCAACATCCGCTGGATCATGGAGAAAGCGAGAGAGTTCCAGAAAAACATCTATTTCTTCTTCATTGACTATGCCAAAGCCTTTGACTGTGTGGATCACAATAAACTGTGGAAGATTCTGAAAGAGAAGGGAATATGAGAACACCTGACCTGCCTCTTTAGAAACCTGTATGCAGGTCAGGAAGCAGCAGTCAGAACTGTGCATGGAACAACAGACTGGTTCCAAATAGGTAAAGGAGTACGTCAAGGCTGTATATTGTAATCTTGCTTATTTAACTTCTATGCAGAGTGCATCATGAGAAATGCTAGGCTGGAAGAAGAACAACTGGAATCAAGATTGCTGGGAGAAATATCAATAACCTCAGATATGCAGATGACACCACCTTTAGGGCAGAAAGTGAGGAGGAACTCAAAAGCCTCTTGATGAAAGTGAAAGAGGAGAGTGAAAAGGTTGGCTTGAAACTCAACATTCAGAAAACAAAGGTGGTGGAATCTGGTCCCAACACTTCACGGGAAATAGACGGAAAAACAGTGGAAACAGTGTCACAATTTTCTTTTTGGGGGCTCCAAAATCACTGCAGATGCTGATTGAAGCCATGAAATTAAAAGGCGCTTACTCCTTGGAAGGAAAGTTATGATCAACCTTGATCGTATATAAAAATCAGAGACATCACTTTGCCAAAAAAGCTCCATCTAGTCAAAGCTATGGTTTTTCCTGTGGTCATGTATGGATGTGAGAGTTGGACTGTGAAGTAAGCTGATCGCCGAAGAACTGATGCTTTTAAACTGTGGTATTGGAGAAGACTCTTGAGAGTCCCTTGGACTGCAAGAAGATCCAACCAGTCCATTCTAAGGGAGATCAATCGTCGGTGTTCATTGGAAGGACTGATGCTAAAGCTGAAACTGCAATACTTCGGCCACCTCATGCGATGAGTTGACTCACTGGAAAAGATTCTGATGCTAGGAGAGGTTGGGGGCTGGAGGAGAAGGGGACGACAGAGAATGAGATGGCTGGATAGCATCACCGACTCTGTGGCCATGAGTTTGAGTGAACTCCGAGAGTAGGTGTAGGACAGGGAGGACTAGTGTACAGTGATTCATGGGGTCGAGGAGAGTCGGACACGACTGAGCGACTGAACTGAACTGAACTGAATAAAGTGTGTCAAATACCCTTTTCCCTTTCAGGCGGGAATGTGGGATTTCTCTTGAAATTCTGCAGCGCAAAATTTCTTCATCTCGCATTGAGGGGATAATTTTGTGGTGTTTCTCGAATTGCCGCGGGAAGCTGGGGGTATTCCTAGAGGTGCGAAGGGGACCTCAGGAACTCACTCCAGTTACTTCAGGGAAGTCAGGTCCTCGTTTGTGCTGGAAGGGGAACTTCCGGATTACTCTCGAGCCGTTAAATCGGAATATTGCCTCTTCTAGATTTGAGTCCTTAAAGTGTGTTCTCCTCTCCACTGAGGACGGATGTTACGGAACATTCTGAGTCGCCTAAAGGGAGTCAAGTACCCTTTTGCCTTTCAAGCGGGAATGTGGGATTTCTCTTGAGATTCTGCAGTGCAAAATTTCCTCAACTCACATGGAGGGCATAATTATGTGCGGTTACCCGAATTGGGTTGGGAAGCTGGGGGTGATTCTCCAGTTGCGACGAGAACCTCTGGAACACACTCGGATTACTTCAGGGAAGTCAGGTCCCCTTTGTGCTGGAAAGGGAACTTCCGGTTTCCTCTCCAGCCCTTAAATGTGCACAGGGGCTCCTCACGAATTGAGTCCATAAAATGTGTTCACCTCTCCAAAGGGGACGGCAGTGTGAGGGAACTTTCTGAGTCGAAAAAAGGGTGTCAAGTATCATTTTGCCTTTCAAGAGGGAATGTGGAATTTCTCTTGAGATGCTGCATTGCAAAATTTAATCATCTCGCAATGAGGGGATGATTTTGGGGTGTTTCTCGAGTTGCGGCGGGAATTTGGGGATGCTTCTCGAGTTCCGACGGGGACCTCAGGAACTCGTTGGGGTGGCTTCAGGGAAGTAAGTTCCACTTTGGTGTTGGAAAGGGAACTTCCGATTTCCTCTCGAGCCCTTAAGTGTACACAGGGTCTAATCTCGAATTGAGTCCATAAAGTGTCTTCTCCTCTCCAAAGGGGACGGCTTTGTGAGGGAACATTCTGAGTTGAATAAAGGGTGTCAAGTAACGATTTGCCTTTCAAGAGGGAATGTGGTATTTCTCTTGATATGCTGCATCGCAAAATGTCCTACTCTCGCATTGAGGGGATAATTTTGGGGTGTTTCTCGAGTTGCGGCGGGAAGCTGGGGGTGGTTCTCGAGTTGTGTCGGGAACCTCAGGAACACACTGCGGTTGCTTCAGGGAAGTCAGGTTCGCTTTGGTGTTAGAAGGGTAACTTCCGGTTTCCTCTCGAGCCGTTCAGTGTGCACAGGGGCTCATCTCGATTTGAGTCCCTAAAGTGTGTTATCCTCTCCAAAGGGAACGGCGGTGTGAGGGAAATTTCTGAGTCGAATAAAGGGTGTCAAGTACCTTTTTGCCTTTCAAAAGGAAATGTGGTATTTCTCTTGAGATGCTGCATCGCAAAATTTCCTCATCTCGCATTGAGGGGATAATTTTGGTGTCTTTCTAGAGTTGCGGCGGGAAGCTGTGGGTGCATCTTGAGTTGCGACGTGGACCTCAGGAAAATGCTGGTGTTGCCTCAGGGTAGTCAGTTCCCCTTTGGTGTTGGAAGGGGAACTTCCGGTATCCTCTCGAGCCCTTCAATGTGCACAGGGGCTCATCTCGAATTGAGTCCATTAACTGTGTTCTCCTCTCCAAAGGGGACGGCTGTGTGAGGGAACTTTCTGAGTCGAATAAAGGGTGTCAAGTAAAGTTTTGCCTTTCAAGAGGGAATGTGGTATTTCTCTTCAGATGCTACATCGCAAAATTTCCTCATCTCGCATTGAGGGGATAATTTTGCGGTGTTTCTCTAAGTTCGGTGGAAGCTGGGGATGCTTCTCGAGTTGCTTCATGGGCCTCAGGAACGCGCTGGGGTTACTTCAGGGAAGTAAGGCCCCTTTGGTGTTGGAAGGTTAACTTCCGATTTCTTCTCGAACCCTTAAGTGTGCACAGGGGCTCATCTCGAATTGAGTCCATAAAGTGTGTTCTCCTCTCCAAAGGGGACGGCTGGGTGAGGGAACTTTCTGAGTCGAATAAAGGGTGTCAAGTACCTTTCTGTCTTTCAAGAGGGAATGTGGTATTTCTCTTGAGATGACGCATTCCAAAATTTCCTTATCTCGCATGGAGGGGATAATTTTGGGTTGTTTCTCGAGTTGCGGCGGGAAGCTGTGGTGCTTCTCGATTTACGACGGGGACTTCAAAAACTCGAAGGCGTTGCTTCAGGGAAGTCAGGTCCCCTTTAGCGTTGGAAGGGGAACTTCCGGTTTCCACTCGAGGCCTTAAATGTGCAAAGGGGCTCATCTAGAATTGAGTCCATTAAGTGTGTTCTCCTCTCCAAAGGGGACGGCTGTGTGAGGGAAATTTCTGAGTCGCATAAAGGGTGTCAAGTACCTTATTGCCTTTCAAGAGGGAATGTGGTGTTTCTCTTGAGATGCTGCATCGCAAAATTTCCTCATCTCGAATTGAGAGGATAATTTTGGGTTGTTTCTCGAGTTGCGGCGGGAAGCTGGGAGTGCTTCTCAGGTTGCGACGGAGACCACAGGAACTCGCTGGAGTTGCTTCAGGGAAGTCAGTTCCCCGATTGTGTTGGCAGGGGAACTTCCGCTTACCTCTCGAGCCCTTAAATGTGCACAGGGGCTCATCTCGAATTGAGTCCATAAAGCGTGTTCTCCTCTCCAAAGGGGACGGCTGTGTGAGAGAACTTTCTGAGTAGAGTAAAGGATGTCAAATAACTTTTTGCCTTACAAGAGGGATTGTGGTATTTCTCTTGAGATGCTGCATCGCAAAATTTCCTCATCTCGCATGGAATGTATAATTTTGGGGTGTTTCTCGAGTTGCGGCGGGAAGCTGGGGGTGCTTTTCGAGTTTCGACGGTACCTCAGGAACTCGCTTGGGTTGCTTCCGGGAAGTCAGGTCTCCTTTGGTGTTGGAATGGGAACTTCCGGTTTCCTCTCGAGCCCTTCAATGTTCACAGGGGCTCAGCTCGAATTGAGTCCATAAAGTGTGTTCTCCTCTCCAAAGGGGACGGCTGTGTGAGGGAACTTTCTCAGTAATAAAGGGTGTCAAGTACCTTTTTGCCTTCTAAAAGGGAATGTGGTATTTCTCTTGAAGTGATGAATCACAAAATTTCCTCATCTCGCATGGAGGGGATAATTTTAGGGTGTTTCTCAAGTTGCGGCAGGAAGATGGTGGTGCTTCTCGAGTTGCAACGGGGACCTCAGGAACTCGCTGGGGTTGCTTCAGGGAAGTCAGGTCCCCTTTGGTGTTGGAAGGGGAACTTCCGGTTTCCTCTCGAGCCCTTCAATGTGCACAGGGGCTCCTCTCGAATTGAGTCCGTAAAGTGTGTTCTCCTCTCCAAAGGGGACGGCTGTGTGAGGGAACTATCTGAGTCGAATAAAGGGTGTCAAGTACCTTTTTGCCTTTCCAGAGCGAATGTGGTATTTCTCTTGAGATGCTGCATCGCCAAATTTCCTCATCTATAATTGAGGGGATGATTTTGGGGTGTTTCTCGAATTGCAGCGGGACACTGGGGGTACTTCTTGAGTTTAGATGGCGACCTCAGGGACTCACTCGAGTTTCTTCAGGGAAGTCAGGTCCCCTTTTGTGCTGGAAGGGGAACTTCCGGATTAGTCTCGAGCCCTTTTATGGGAATAGGGCCTCTTCTGGAGTTGAGTCCATAAAGTGTGTATGCCTCTCCAATGGGGACGGATGTTAGGGAACATTCTGGCTGGCATAAAGTGTGTCAAGTTCCCTTTTGCTCTCAAGCGGGAATGCGGGATTTCTCTTGAGATTCTGCAGCAGAAAATTAGCTCATCTCGCACTGAGGGGATAATATTGTGTCGTTTCTTGAGTTGGGGAGGGAAGCAGGGGGTACTTCTGGAGTTGAGACGGGACCCTCAGGAACTCGCTCAGGTTGCTTCAGGGAAGTCAAGTACTTTTTTGTGCTGGAAGCGGAACTTCTTGATTACTGTCGAGCCTTTAAATGGGAATATAGCCTCTTTTCGATTTGAGTCCATGAAGTGTGTTTTCCTCTCCACTGAGGACGGATGTTAGGGAACATTCTGAGTCGCCTACAGGGAGTCAGGTACCATCATGACTTTCAAGCGGGAATGTGGGATATCACTTGAGACTCTGCAGCGCAAAATTTCCTCTTTGAGGGGATAATTTTGTTGTGCTTCTCGAGTTGCGAAGGGGACCTCAGGAACTTTCTCTAGTTACTTCAGGGAATCAGGCCCCTTTTTTCCTGGAAGGAGAACTTCCGGATTACTCTTGAGCCCTTTAATGGGAATAGGGCCTCTTCTGGAGTTGAGTCCATAAAGTGTGTTATCCTCTCCACTGAAGACGAATGTTAGGGACCATTCTGAGTCGGCTAAAGGGGGTCAAGTACCCTTTTGCCTTTCAAGCGGATATCTGGGATTTCACTTGAGATTCTGCAGCGCAAATTTTCCTCATCTCACATTGTGTGGAAAATGTTGTGGTGTTTCTCCAGTTGCGATGGGGACCTCAGAAACTTACTCGAGTTACTTCAGGGAATCAGGTACTATTTGTGCTGAAAGGGGAAGTTCCGGAATACTTTTGAGCCCTTTAATGGGAATAGGGCCTCTTCTCCAGTTGAGTCCCTAAAGTGTGTTATCTTCTCCAATGGAACAGATATTATTGAACTTTCTGAGTGGCATAAAGTGTGTCAAGTACGCTTTTGCCTTTCAAGCGGGAATGTGGGATTTCTCTTGAGATTCTGCAGCGCAAAAAACCTCATCTTCCATTGAGGGGATAATTTTGTGGTGTTTCTCGAATTGCGGCGGGAAGCTGGGGGTACTCCTCGAGTTGTGGCAGGGACCTCAGGAACTCGCTCGGGTTGCTTCAGGGAAGTCAAGTCCACTTTTGTGTTGGAAGGGGAACTTCCGGAATACTCTCGAGCCATTAAAAGGGAATATTGCCTCTTCTCCATTTGAGTCCATGAAATATGTTCTCCTCTCCACTGAGGATGGATGTTAGGGAATATTCTGAATCGCATAAAGGGAGTCAAGTACCCTTTTGCCTTTCAAGCGGGAATGTTGGATTTCTCTTGAGATTCGGCAGCGCAAATTTTCCTCATGTCGCATTGAGGGGATAATTTTGTGGTGTTTCTCGAATTGAGGCGGGAAGATGGGGGTACTTCTGGAGTTGCGACGGGGACCTCAGGAACTCACTCCAGTTACTTCAGGGAAGTCAAGACCCCTTTTGTTCTTGAAGGGGAGCTTCCGGATTACTCTGGAGCCCTTTAAATGGAATAGGGCCTCTTCTGGAGTTGAGTCCACAAAGTGTGTTCTCCTCTCCAATGGGGAAGGATGCTAGGGAACTTTCTGAGTGACATAAAGGGAGTCAAGTAAGCTATTGCCTTTCAATTTGGAATGTGGGATTTCTCTTCAGATTCTGCAGCGCAAAGTTTCCTCCTCTCGCATTGAGGGGATAATTTTGTTGTGTTTCCCGAATTTCGGCGGGAAGCTGGGGGTACTTCTCAAGTTTCAACGGGGACCTCAGGAACTCACTGGAGTTACTTCAGGGAAGTCAGTTCCCCCATTGTGCTGGACGGGGAACTTCCGGATTACTCTCGAGGCCTTTAAGGGAATAGGGGCTCTTCTGGAGTTGAGTCCATAAATTGAGTACGCCTCTGCAATGGGGACGGATTTTAGGGAACTTTCTGAGGGGCATAAAGTATGCCAAGTTCCCTTTTGCCTTTCAAGCGGGAATGTGGGATTTCCCTTGAGATTCTGCAGCGCAAAATTACCTCATGTCGCATTGAGGGGATAATATTGTGTTGTTTCTCGAGTTGTGGTGGGAAGTAGGGGATACTTCTGGAGTTGAAACGGGAACCTAAGGAACTCTCTCGGTTTCCTCCAGGGAAGTCAAGTTCCCGTTTGTGTTGGAAGGGGAACTTCTTGATTCTTCTTGAGCCTTTAAATGGGAATATTGCCTCTTTTCGATTTGAGTCCATGAGGTGTGTTTTCCTCTCGACTGAGGAAGGATGTTAGGGAACATTCTGAGTCGCATAAACGGAGTCAGTACCCTTTTGCCTTTCAAGCCGGAATGTAGGATTTCTCTTGAGATTCTGCAGCGCAAAATTTCCTCATCTCGCAGTGAGGGGAATATTTTGTGGTGTTTCTCGAGTTGCGAAGGGGACCTCAGAAACTTACCCGAGTTACTTCAGGAAATCAGGCCCCTTTTTTCCTGGAAGGAGAACTTCCGGATTACTCTTGAGCCCTTTAATGGGAACATGGCCTCTTCTGGAGTTGAGTCCATAAAGTGTGTTTTCCTCTCCACTGAGGACAAATGTTAGTGACCATTCTGAGTCGCCTAAAGGGAGTCAAGTAACCTTTTGCATTTCAAGCGGAAATGTGGGATTTCACTTGAGATTCTGCAGCGCAAAATTTCCAGATCTCACATTGTGGGGATAATTTTGTGGTGTTTCTCGAGTTGCGAATACCTCAGAAACTTACCCGAGTTACTTCAGGGAATCAGGTGCCATTTGTGCTGGAAGGGGAACTTCCGGAATACTTTTGAGCCCTGTAATGGGAATAGGGCCTCTTCTCCAGTTGAGTCTCTAAAGTGTGATATCCTCTCCAGTGGAGACGGAGCTTAGGGAACTTTCTGAGTGGCATAAAGGGAGTCAAGTACCCTTCTGCCTTTCAAGCGGGAATGTGGGATTTCTCTTGAGATTCTGCAGCGCAAAATTTCCTCATCTCGCATTGAGGTGATAATTTTGTGGTGTTTCTCGAGTTGCGGCGGGAAGCTGGGGGTACTTCTCGAGTTGCAGCGGGGACCTCAGGAACTCGCTCGGGTTGCTTCAGGGAAGTCAAGTCCTTTTTTGTGTTGGAAGGGGAACTTCCAGATTACTCTCGAGCTGTTAAATGGGAAAAATGCCTCTTCTCGATTTGAGTCCATAAAGTGTGTTTTCCTCTCCACTGAGGAAGGATGTTAGGGAACATTCTGAGTCGCATAAACGGAGTCAGTACCCTTTTGCCTTTCAAGCCGGAATGTGGGATGTCTCTTGAGATTCTGCAGCGCAAAATTTCCTCATCTCGCAGTGAGGGGAATATTTTGTGGTGTTTCTCAAATTGCGGCGGGACGCTGGGGGGTACTTCTTGAGTTTAGACGGGGACCTCAGGAACTCACTCGAGTTTCTTCAGGGAAGTCAGGTCCCCTTTTGTGCTGGAAGGGGAACTTCCGGATTAGACTCGAGCCCTTTAATGGGAATAGGGCCTCTTCTGGAGTTGAGTCCATAAAGTGTGTTCTCCTCTCCAATGGGGAAGGATATTAGGGAACTTTCTGAGTGACATAAAGGGAGTCAAGTATGCTTTTGCCTTTCAATTGGGAATGTGGAATTTCTCTTCAGATTCTGCAGTGCAAAGTTTCCTCCTCTCGCATTGAGGGGATAATTTTGTGGTGTTTCCCGAATTTCGGCGGGAAGCTTGGGGTACTTCTCGAGTTTCAACGGGGACCTCAGGAACTCACTGGAGTTACTTTAGGGAAGTCAGGTCCCCTTTAGTGCTGGACGGGGAACTTCCGGATTACTCTCGAGGCCTTTAAGGGAATAGGGGCTCTTCTGGAGTTGAGTCCATAAATTGTTTATGCCTCTGCAATGGGGATGGATTTTAGGGAACTTTCTGAGGAGCATAAAGTATGCCAAGTTCCCTTTTGCCTTTCAAGCGGGAATGTGGGATTTCTCTTCAGATTCTGCAGCGCAAATTTACCTCATGTCGCATTGCGGGGATAATACTGTGTTGTTTCTCAAGTTGTGGTTGGAAGTAGGGGATACTTCTGGAGTTGAAACGGGAACCTCAGGAACTGTCTCAGGTTGCTCCAGGGAAGTCAAGTAACCTTTTGTGTTGGAAGGGGGAACTTCTTGATTCCTCTTGAGCTTTTAAATGGGAATATTGCCTCTTCTCGATTTGACTGCATGAAGAGTGTTCTCCTCTGCACTGAGGATGGATGTTAGGGAACATTCTGAGTCGCATAAAGGGAGTCAAGAACCCTTTTGCCTTTCAAGAGGGAATGTGATATTTCTCTTGAGATTCTGCAGAGCAATATTTCTTCATCTCGCATTGAGGTGATAATTTTGTGGTGTATGTCCAGTTGCGGCGGGAAGCTGGGGGTACTTCTCGAGTTGCGATGGGGACATCAGGAACTCGCTCGGGTTTCTTCAGGTAAGGCAGGTCCCATTTTGTGTTTGAAGGGGAACTTCCGGTTCACTATCGAGCCGTTAAGTGGGAATCGGTCCTCATCTCGAATTGAGTCCATAAAGTGTGTTCTCCTCTCCAATGGGCACTGCTGTGTGAGGGAACTTTCTGAATCGCATAAAGGGTGTTAAGAGTCCTTTTGCCTTTCAAGAGGGAATGTGGTATTTCTCTTGAGATTCTGCAGCGCAAAATTTCCTCATCTCACACTGAGGGGATAATTTTGTGGTGTTTCTCGAGTTGCGGCTGGAGGCTAGGGTATTTCTCGAGTTGGGAGGGGGACCTCAGGAACTCGCTTGGGTTGCTTCAGGGAAGTCAGGTCCCCTTTTTTGTTGGAAGGGGAACTTCCGGTTTACTCTCGAGCCGTTTATTGGGAATAGGGCCTCATCTTGATTTGAGTCCATAAAGTGTGTTCTCCTGTCCAATGAGGACGGCTGTGTGAGGGAACTTTCTGAGTCGCATAAAGGGTTTCAAGAACCGTTTTGCCTTTCAAGAGGGAATGTGGTATTTCTCTTGAGATGCTGCATCGCAAAATTTCCTATTCTTGCATTGAGGGGATAATTTTGTGGTGTTTCTCGAGTTGCGGCGGGAAGCTGGGGGTACTTCTCAAGTTGCTATGTGTACCTCAGGAACTCACTCGGGTTTCTTCAGGTAAGGCAGGTCCCCTTTTTGTTGGAAGGGGAACTTCCGAATTACTCTCGAGCAGTTAATTGGCAATAGTGCCTCATTTTGCATTGAGCACATAAAGTTCGTTCACCTCTCCAATGGGGACTGATGTTAGTGAAATTTCTGAGTCGCATAAAGGATGTCAAGTACCCTTTTGCCTTTCAAGAGAGAATGTGGTATTTCTCTTGAGATTCTGCAGCGCAAAATATCCTCATCTCGCATTGGAGATAATTTTGTGGTGTATGTCAAGTTGTGGCGGGAATTTTGGATTACTTCTCGTGTTGCGTCGAGGACCTCAGGAATTTGCTCGAGTTGCTTCTGAAAGTCATGTCCCCTTTTCTGTTGGAAGGGGAACTTCCGGTTTAGTCTGGAGCCGTTAAATGGGAATAGGGCCTCATCTCGAATTGAGTCTATAAAGTGTGTTGTCCTCTACTATGGGGAATGATATTAGTGAAATTTCTGAGTCGCATAAACGGTATGAAGTACTTTTTGCCTTTCAAGAGGGAATAGTGGTATTTCTCTTGAGATTCTGCAGCGCAAAATTTCCTCTTCTCGCATTGAGGGGATAATTTTGTGGTGTTTCTCTAGTTGCGGCAGGAAGCTTGGGGTACTTCTCGAGTTGCCATGTGGACCTCAAGAACTTGCTTGGGTTTCTTCAGGTAAGGCAGGTCCCCTTTTGTGTTGGAAAGGGCACTTCCTGTTAACTCTCCAGCCATTAAATGGGAATAGGGCTTCATCTCGAATTGAGTCCATAAAGTGTGTTCTCCTCTCCAATGGGGACAGCTGTGTGAGGGTACTTGCTGAGTCGCATAAAGGGTGTCAATTACCTTTTGCCTTTCAAGCGGGAATGTGGTATTTCTCTTGAGATTCTGCAGCGCACAATTTCCTCATCTCGCATTGAGGGGATAATTCTGTGGTGTTTGTCGAGTTGCGGAGGGATGCTGGGGGTGCTTCTCGAGTTGCAAAGGGGACCTCAGGAAGTGGCTCGGGTTGCTTCAGGGAAGTCACGTCCCCTTTTGTGTTGGAACGGGAAATTCCGGTTTACTTTCGAGCCGTTAATTGGGAATACGGATTCATCTGGAGTTGAGTCCAAAAGGTGTTTTTTCCTCTCCAATGGGTACGGCTCTGTGAACGAACTTTCTGGGTCACATAAAGTGTGTCAAGTTACCTTTTGCCTTTCAAGCGGGTATGTGGGACTTCTCTTGAGATTTCGGAGCGCAAAATTTCCTCATCTCGCATTGTGGGGATAATTTTGTTGTGTCTCGAGTTTCGGCTTGGATCTGGGTGTACTTCTCGAGTTGCAGCGTGGACCTCAGGAACTCGTTCGTGTTGCTTCAGGGAAGTCAGGTCCCCTTTTTTGGAAGTGGAACTTCCAGATTACTCTCGAGCCCTTAAATGGGAATAGGTCCTCTTCTAGATTTGAGTACATGAAGTGTGTTCTCCGCTCCAATAAGTACGGGTGTTAGGAAACTATCTGAATCGCATAAAGTGTGTCAAGTGCCCTTTTGCCTTTCAAGCGGGAATGTGGGATTTCTATTTAATTGTGCAGTGCAAAATTTCCTCATCTCACATTGAGGGGATAATTTTTTGGTGTTTCCCCTTTTGAGGCGGGAAGCTGGGGGTACATCTCGAGTTGCGACGGGGACCTCAGGAACTCGCTTGTGTTGCTTCAGGGAAGTTAGTCACCCTTTTCTACTGGAACGGGAATTTTGGGATTACTCTCGAGCCGTTAAATGGGAATAGGGCCTCTTCCCAAGTTGAGTCCATAAATTGTGTTCTCCTCTCCAATGGGGATGGCTGTGTGCGGGAATTTTCTGAGTCGCATAAAGGGTGTCAAATACAGTTTTGCCTTTCCAGCGGAAAGTGGGATTTCTCTTGAATTGTGCAGCGGAATATTTTCCTGATCTCGCATTGAGGGGATAATTTTGTGGTGTTTCTAGAGTTGCGGCGGGAACCTGGTTGAACTTCTCAGGTAGCGAAGAGGACCTCAGGAATTCTCTCTGGCTGCTTCAGGGAAGTCAGGAACCCTTTTGTGTTGGAAGGGGAATTTCGGGATTACTGTTGAGCCTTTAAATGGGAATAGGGCCTCTTCTCGAGTTAAGTCCATAAAGTGTGTTCTCCTCTCCAATGGGGACGACTGTTTGAGGGAATTTTTTGAGTCTCACCCGGCTGTGCAAACGGGAGAAATACCAGCCCCACCCGCGCAGACACGAGAGATGCCAGCCCAGGCGGCTGAGATGCCAGAGACAGAGGCCTTGCCAGCGCAGACGCGAGAGAGGCCTTCCCCACCCGCTCAGATGGGAGAGAACCCGGCCCCACCCGCGCAGACTCGAGAGACCCCGGCCCCGCCCTCTCAGATGCTATTGTTGCTGGCGCCGCCCACGCAGACGCAAGAGAAGCAGGCCTCGCCTGTGCAGATGCGAGAGACCCTGGCCCCGCCCGCCTAGATGGGAGAGACCCCGGCCCCGCCCACCAGACGCGGGATACGCAGGCCCCGCCTGCGCAGACTGGAGAGAAGCCGGCCCTGGTACAACCGACCATGCAGAGATGCGCAGCTGTGAGGAGCTACCCCATGCCTGAGGCCAGGGCAGGTGGCCGAGAGGAGGTCCCCCACCTCCAATAGGCGGTGGCTGTGCGGGGGAGGGCCGAGAGGAGGTACTCACGTTCAAGGTCAGGAGGGGCGGCCTTGAGCGCATACCCCTCATCCAAGGTAAGGTGCAGCAGCTGTGCTTTCTTGGAGCAGCTGTGAAGTGATAGCACACACCCAAGGTAAGAGAAACTCAAATCAGATGGTAGGTATTGCGAGGGGGCTTCAGATGGCAGACACACTGAAATCATCATCACAGGAATCTACTCGATCTGATCACATGGACCACAGCCAAATGTGGTCCACTGGAGAAGGGAATGGCAAACCACTTCAGTATATTTGCATTGAGAACCCCATGAACAGTATCAAAGTGCTAAATGACAGGATACTGAATGAGGAATTCCCCAGGTCTGTAGGTGCCCAGTATGCTACTGGAGATCAGTGGAGAAATAACTCTAGAAGGAATGAAGAGATGGAGCAAAAGCAAAACCAGTACCCAGTTGTGGATGTGACCGGTGATAGAAGCAAAGTCTGGTGCTGTAAAGAGCAATATTGCATAGGAACCTGGAATGTAAGGTCCAGGAATCAAGGCAAATTGGAAGTGGTCAAACAGGAGATGGCAAGAGTGAACACAGACATTCTAGGAATCAGTGAATTAAAATGGACTGGAATGTGTGAATTTAACTCAGATGACCATTATATATATACTACTGTGGGCAGAAATCCCTTAGAAGAAATGGAGTAGCCATCATGGTCAACAAGAGACTCCGAAATGCAGTACTTGGATGCAATCTTAAAAACGACAGAATGATTTCTGTTCGTTTCCAAGGCAAACCATTCAACATTACAGTAATCCAGGCCTATGCCCCAACCACTAACGCTCAAGAAGCTGAAGTTGAACGGTTATATGAAGACCTACAAGACCTTTTAGAACTAACACCCAAAAAGATGTCCTTTTCATTATAGGGGACTGGAAGGCAAAAGTAGGAAGTCAAGAAACACCTGGAGTAACAGGCAAATTTGGCCTTGAAGCACGGAATGAAGCAGGGCCAAGTCTAATAGAGTTTTGTCAAGAGAACGAACTGGTCATAGCAAACTCTCTCTTCCAACAACACAAGAGAAGACTCTACACGTGGACATCACCAGATGGTCAACAGTGAAATCAGATTGATTATATACTTTGCAGCCAAAGATGGAGAAGCTGTATACAGTTAGCATAACAAGACCAGGAGCTGACTGTGGCTCAGATCATGAACTCCTTATTGCCAAATTCAGACTTAAATTGAAGAAAGTAGGGAAAACCCCTAGACCATTCAGATATGACCTCAATCAAATCCGTTATGATTATATACTGGAAGTGAGAAATAGATTTAAGGCACTAGATCTGATAGATAGAGTGCCTGATGAACTCTGGATGGAGGTTCGTGACATTGTACAGGAGACAGGGACCAAGAGCATCCCCATGGAAAAGAAATGCAAAAAAAGCAAAATGGCTGTCTGAGGTGGCCTTACAAATAGCTGTGAAAAGAAGAGAAGCGAAAAGCAAAGGAGAAAGGGAAAGATATCAGCATTAGAATGCAGAGTTCCTAAGAATAGCAAGGAGAGAAAAGAAAGCCTTCCTCAGTGATCAATGCAAAGAAATAGAGGAAAACAACAGAATAGGAAAAACAAGAGATCTCTTCAAGAACATTAGAGATTCCAAGGGAACATTTCATGCAAAGATGGGTTCGATAAAGGACAGAAATCGTATGGACCTAACAGAAGCAGAAGATATTAAGAAGTGGTGGCAAGAATACACAGAAGAACTGTACAAAAAAGATCTTCACGACCAGGATAGTCACGAAAATGTGATCACTGGCCTAGAGCCAGACATCTTGGAATGTGAATTCAAGTGTGCCTTAGAAAGCAACACTACGAACAAAGCTAGTGGAAGTGATGGAATTCCAGTTGAGCTATTTCAAATCTTGAAAGAGGATGCTGTGAAAGTGCTGCACTCAATATGCCAACAAATTTGGAAAACTCAGCAGTGGCCACAGGACTGGAAAAGGTCAGTCTTCATTCTAATCCCAAAGAAAGGCAATGCCAAAGAATGCTCAAGCTACCGCACAATTGCACTCATCTCACACGCTAGTACAGTCATGCTCAAAATTCTCCAAGCCAGGCTTCAGCAATATGTGATCCGTGAACTCAGAGATGTTCAAGCAGGTTTTAGAAAAGGCAGAGGCACCAGAGATCAAATTGCCAACATCCGCTGGATCATGGAGAAAATGAGAGAGTTCCAGAAAAACATCTATTTCTGCTTCATTGACTATGCCAAAGCCTTTGACTGTGTGGATCACAATAAACTGGGGAAGATTCTGAAAGAGATGGGAATACGAGACCACCTGACCTGCCTCTTTAGAAACCTGTATGCAGGTCAGGAAGCAGCAGTCAGAACTGTGCATGGAACAACAGACTGGTTCCAAATAGGAAAAGGAGTACGTCAAGGCTGTATATTGTAATCTTGCTTATTTAACTTCTATGCAGAGTGCATCATGAGAAATGCTGGGCTGGAAGAAGAACAACTGGAATCAAGATTGCTGGGAGAAATATCAATAACCTCAGATATGCAGATGACACCACCTTTAGGGCAGAAAGTGAGGAGGAACTCAAAAGCCTCTTGATGAAAGTGAAAGAGGAGAGTGAAAAGGTTGGCTTGAAGCTCAACATTCAGAAAACAAAGGTGATGGAATCTGGTCCCAACACTTCACGGGAAATAGATGGAAAAACAGTGGAAACAGTGTCACACTGTATTTTTGGGGGCTCCAAAATCACTGCAGATGCTGACTGAAGCCATGAAATTAAAAGGCGCTTACTCCTTGGAAGGAAAGTTATGATCAACCTTGATAGTATATTAAAAAGCAGAGACATCACTTTGCCAAAAAAGCTCCATCTAGTCAAAGCTATGGCTTTTCCCGTGGTCATGTATGGATGTGAGAGTTGGACTGTGAAGAAAGCTGATCGCCAAAGAACTGATGCTTTCGAACTGTGGTATTGGAGAAGACTCTTGAGAGTCCCTTGGACTGCAAGAAGATCCAACCAGTCCATTCTAAGGGAGATCAATCGTCGGTGTTCATTGGAAGGACTGATGCTAAAGCTGAAATTGCAATACTTCGGCCACCTCATGCGATGAGTTGACTCACTGGAAAAGATTCTGATGCTAGGAGAGGTTGGGGGCTGGAGGAGAAGGGGACGACAGAGAATGAGATGGCTGGATAGCATCACCGACTCTGTGGCCATGAGTTTGAGTGAACTCCGGGAGTTGGTGTAGGACAGGGAGGCCTAGCGTACAGTGATTCATGGGGTCGTGGAGAGTTGGACACGACTGAGCGACTGAACTGAACTGAATAAAGCGTGTCAAATACCCTTTTCCCTTTCAGGCGGGAATGTGGGATTTCTCTTGAAATTCGGCAGCGCAAAATTTCTTCATCTCGCATTGAGGGGATAATTTTGTGGTGTTTCTCGAATTGCGGCGGGAAGCTGGGGGTATTCCTCGAGGTGCGAAGGGGACCTTAGGAACTCACTCGAGTTACTTCAGGGAAGTCAGGTCCCCGATTGTGCTGGAAGGGGAACTTCCGGATTACTCTCGAGCCGTTAAATGGGAATATTGCCTCTTCTCGATTTGAGTCCTTAAAGTGTGTTCTCCTCTCCACTGAGGATGGATGTTAGGGACCATTCTGATTCGCCTAAAGGGAGTCAAGTTCCCTTTTGCCTTTCAAGCGGGAATGTGGGATTTCTCTTGAGATTCTGCAGTGCAAAATTTCCTCATCTCGCATGGAGGGGATAATTATGTGCTGTTACACGAATTGGGCTGGGAAGCTGGGGGTGATTCTCCAGTTGCGACGAGGACCTCTGGAACACACTCGGATTACTTCAGGGAAGTCAGGTTCCCGTTTGTGCTGGAAGGGGAATTTCCGGATTGTTCTCGAGCCCTTTAATGGGAATAGGGTCTCCTCTCGATTTGAGTTCATAAATTGTGTTCTCCTCTCCAATGGGGACGGATGTTAGGGAAATTTCTGAGTGGCATAAAGTGTGTCAAGTACCCTTTTGCCTTTCAAGCGGGAATTTGGGATTTCTCTTGAGATTCTGCAGCGCAAAATTACCTCATCTCGCATTGAGGGGATAATTTTGTGGTATTTCTCGAGTTGTAGAGGGAAGCAGGGGATACTTCTCGACTTGCAACGGGGAACTCAGGAACTCGATGGGGTTGCTTCAGGGAAGTCAGGTCCCCTTTGGTGTTGGAAGGGGAACTTCCGGTTTCTTCTCGAGCCCTTAAATGTGCACAGGGGCTCATCTCGAATTGAGTCCATAAAGTGTGTTCTCCTCTCCAAAGGGGACTGCTTTGTGAGATGTGAGGGAACTTTCTGAGTCGAATAAAGGGTGTCAAGTACCTTTTTGCCTTTCAAGAGGGAATGTGGTATTTCTCTTGAAATGCTGCTTCGCAAAATTTCCTCATTTCGCATGGAGGGGATAATTCTGGGGTGTTTCTCGAGTTGCGGCGGGAAGCTCTGTGTGCTACTCGAGTTGCGACGGGGACCTCAGGAACTCGCTGGGGTTGCTTCAGGGAAGTCAGGTCCCATTTGGTGTTGGAAGGGAAACTTCCGATTTCCTCTGGAGCCCTTAAATGTGAACAGGGGCTCATATCGAATTTAGTCCAATAAATGTGTGCTACTTTCCAAAGGGGACGGCTGTGTGAGATGTGAGGGAACTTTCTGAGTCGAATAAAGGGCTTCAAGTAACTTTTTGCCTTTCAAGAGGGAATGTGGTATTTCTCTTGAGATGCTGCATGGAGAAATTTCCTCATCTCGCATTGAGGGGATAATTTTGGGGTGTCACCGAGTTGCGGCGGGAACCTGGGGGTGCTACTTGAGTTGCGACGGGGACCTCAGGAACTCGCTGGGGTTGCTTCAGTGAAGTCAGGTCCCCTTTGGTGTTGGAAGGGGAACTTCCGGTTTCCTCTCAAGCCCTTCAATGTGCACAGGGGCTCCTCTCGAATTGAGTCCATGAAGTGTGTTCTCCTCTTCAAACGGGACGGTGTATGAGGGAAGTTTCTGAGTCGAAAAAAGGGTGTCAAGTATCTTTTTGCCTTTCAAGATGGAATGTGGTATTTCTCTTGAGATGCTGCATCGCAAAATTTCCTCATCTCACATGGAGGGAATAATTTTGGTGTGTTTTCGAGTTGATGCAGGAAGCTGGGGGTGCTTCTCGAGTTGACACGGGGACCGAAGGAACTCGCTGGGGTTGCTTCAGGGAAGTCCGGTCCCCTTTGGTGTTAAAAGGGGATTTTCCGGTTTCTTCTCAAGCCCTTAAATGTGAACAGGGGCTCATCTCGAATTGAGTCAAAAAAGTGTGTTCTCCTCTCCAAAGGGGACGGCTGTGTGAGGGAACTTTCTGAGTCGAATAAAGGGTGTCAAGTACATTTTTGCCTTTCAAGAGGGAATGTGGTATTTCTCTGGAGATGCTGCATCGCAAAATTTCCTCATCTCGCAATGAGCGGATAATTTTGGTGTGTTTCTCGAGTTGTGGCGGGAAGCTGGGGGTGCTTCTCGAGTTGCGACGGGGACCTCAGGAATTCGCTGGGGTTGCTTCAGGAAAGTCAGGTCCCCTTTGGTGTTGGAAAGGGAAGTTACGGTTTCCTCTCGAGCCCTTAAATGTGCACAGGGGTCATATCGAATTGAGTCCTTAAAGTGTATTCACCTCTCCAAAGGGGACGGCTGTGAGAGGGAACTTTCTGAGTCGAATAAAGGGTGTCAAGAAATTTTTGCCTTTCAAGAGGGAATGTGGTATTTCTCTTGAGATGCTGCATCGCAAAATTTCCTCATCTCGTATTGAGAGAATAATTTTGGGGTGTTTTCTAGTTGAAGCGGGAAGCTGGGGTTGAATCTCGAGTTGAGACGGGGACCTCAGAAACTCGCTGGGGTTGCTTCAGGGAAGTCATGTCCCCTTTGGTGTTGGAAGGGGAACTTCCGGGTTCCTCTCAAGCCCTTAAATGTGAACAGGGGCTCATCTCGAATTGAGTCCAAAAAGTGTGTTCTCCTCTCCACAGGGAACGGATGTGTGAGGGAACATTATGAGTCGAATAAAGGGTGTCAAGTAAATTTTTGCATTTCAAGAGGGAATGTGGTATTTCTCTTGAGATGTTGCATCGCAAAATTTCCTCATCTCGCATGGAGGGGATAATTTTGGGGTGTTTCTCGAGTTGCGGCGAGAAGCTGGGCTTCTTCCCGAGTTGCGATGGGGACCTCAGGAACTCGCTGGGGTTGCTTCAGGGAAGTCAGGTCCCCTTTGGTGTTGGAAGGGGAACTTCCGGGTTCCTCTCGAGCCCTTAAATGTGCACAGGGGCTCATCTCGAAATCAGTCCATAAAGTGTGTTCTCCTCTCCAAAGGGGACGGCTGTGTGAGGGAACTTTCTGAGTCGAATAAAGGGTGTCAAGTATCTTTTTGCCTTTCCAGAGGGAATGTGGTATTTCTCTTGAGATGCTGCATCGCAAACTTTCCTCATCTCGCATGGAGGGGATAATTTTAGGGTGTTTCTCGTTTTGCGGCGGGAAGCTGGGGGTGCTTCTCGAGTTGCTACGGGGACCTCAGGAACTCGCTGGGGTTGCTTCAGGGAAGTCAGGTCCCCTTTGGTGTTGGAAGGGGAACTTCCGGTTTCCCCTCGAGCCCTTAAATGTGCACAGGGGCTCCTCTCGAATTGAGTCCGTAAAGTGTGTTCTCCTCTCCAAAGGGGACGGCTGTGTGAGGGAACTTTCTGAGTCGAATAAAGGGTGTCAAGTACCTATTTGCCTTGCAGAAGGAATGTGGTATTTCTCTTGTGATACTGCATGGCAAAATTTCCTCATCTCGCAAGGAGGGGATAATTTTGGGGTGTTTCTCGAGTTGCGGCGGGAAGCTGGGGGTGCTTCTCGAGTTGCGACGGGGACCTCAGGAACTCGCTGGGGTTGATTCAGTGAAGTCAGGTCCCCTTTGGTGTTGGAAGGGGAACTTCCAGTTTCCTCTCAAGCCCTTAAATGTGCACAGGGGCTCATCTCGAATTGAGTCCATAAAGTGTGTTCTCCTCTCCAAAGGGGACTGCTTTGTGAGATGTGAGGGAACTTTCTGAGTCGAATAAAGGGTGTCAAGTACCTTTTTGCCTTTCAAGAGGGAATGTGGTATTTCTCTTGAAATGCTACTTCGCAAAATTTCCTCATTTCGCATGGAGGGGATAATTCTGGGGTGTTTCTCGAGTTGCGGCGTGAAGCTCTGTGTGCTACTCGAGTTGCGACGGGGACCTCAGGAACTCGCTGGGGTTGCTTCAGGGAAGTCAGGTCCCATTTGGTGTTGGAAGGGAAACTTCCGATTTCCTCTGGAGCCCTTAAATGTGAACAGGGGCTCATATCGAATTTAGTCCAATAAATGTGTGCTACTTTACAAAGGGGACGGCTGTGTGAGATGTGAGGGAACTTTCTGAGTCGAATAAAGGGCTTCAAGTAACTTTTTGCCTTTCAAGAGGGAATGTGGTATTTCTCTTGAGATGCTGCATGGAGAAATTTCCTCATCTCGCATTGAGGGGATAATTTTGGGGTGTCACCGAGTTGCGGCGGGAACCTGGGGGTGCTACTTGAGTTGCGACGGGGACCTCAGGAACTCGCTGGGGTTGCTTCAGTGAAGTCAGGTCCCCTTTGGTGTTGGAAGGGGAACTTCCGGTTTCCTCTCAAGCCCTTCAATGTGCACAGGGGCTCCTCTCGAATTGAGTCCATGAAGTGTGTTCTCCTCTTCAAACGGGACGGTGTATGAGGGAAGTTTCTGAGTCGAAAAAAGGGTGTCAAGTATCTTTTTGCCTTTCAAGATGGAATGTGGTATTTCTCTTGAGATGCTGCATCGCAAAATTTCCTCATCTCACATGGAGGGAATAATTTTGGTGTGTTTTCGAGTTGATGCAGGAAGCTGGGGGTGCTTCTCGAGTTGACACGGGGACCGAAGGAACTCGCTGGGGTTGCTTCAGGGAAGTCCGGTCCCCTTTGGTGTTAAAAGGGGATTTTCCGGTTTCTTCTCAAGCCCTTAAATGTGAACAGGGGCTCATCTCGAATTGAGTCAAAAAAGTGTGTTCTCCTCTCCAAAGGGGACGGCTGTGTGAGGGAACTTTCTGAGTCGAATAAAGGGTGTCAAGTACATTTTTGCCTTTCAAGAGGGAATGTGGTATTTCTCTGGAGATGCTGCATCGCAAAATTTCCTCATCTCGCAATGAGCGGATAATTTTGGTGTGTTTCTCGAGTTGTGGCGGGAAGCTGGGGGTGCTTCTCGAGTTGCGACGGGGACCTCAGGAATTCGCTGGGGTTGCTTCAGGAAAGTCAGGTCCCCTTTGGTGTTGGAAAGGGAAGTTACGGTTTCCTCTCGAGCCCTTAAATGTGCACAGGGGTCATATCGAATTGAGTCCTTAAAGTGTATTCACCTCTCCAAAGGGGACGGCTGTGAGAGGGAACTTTCTGAGTCGAATAAAGGGTGTCAAGAAATTTTTGCCTTTCAAGAGGGAATGTGGTATTTCTCTTGAGATGCTGCATCGCAAAATTTCCTCATCTCGTATTGAGAGAATAATTTTGGGGTGTTTTCTAGTTGAAGCGGGAAGCTGGGGTTGAATCTCGAGTTGAGACGGGGACCTCAGAAACTCGCTGGGGTTGCTTCAGGGAAGTCATGTCCCCTTTGGTGTTGGAAGGGGAACTTCCGGGTTCCTCTCAAGCCCTTAAATGTGAACAGGGGCTCATCTCGAATTGAGTCCAAAAAGTGTGTTCTCCTCTCCAAAGGGAACGGATGTGTGAGGGAACATTATGAGTCGAATAAAGGGTGTCAAGTAAATTTTTGCATTTCAAGAGGGAATGTGGTATTTCTCTTGAGATGTTGCATCGCAAAATTTCCTCATCTCGCATGGAGGGGATAATTTTGGGGTGTTTCTCGAGTTGCGGCGGGAAGCTGGGCTTCTTCCCGAGTTGCGATGGGGACCTCAGGAACTCGCTGGGGTTGCTTCAGGGAAGTCAGGTCCCCTTTGGTGTTGGAAGGGGAACTTCCGGGTTCCTCTCGAGCCCTTAAATGTGCACAGGGGCTCATCTCGAAATCAGTCCATAAAGTGTGTTCTCCTCTCCAAAGGGGACGGCTGTGTGAGGGAACTTTCTGAGTCGAATAAAGGGTGTCAAGTATCTTTTTGCCTTTCCAGAGGGAATGTGGTATTTCTCTTGAGATGCTGCATCGCAAACTTTCCTCATCTCGCATGGAGGGGATAATTTTAGGGTGTTTCTCGTTTTGCGGCGGGAAGCTGGGGGTGCTTCTCGAGTTGCTACGGGGACCTCAGGAACTCGCTGGGGTTGCTTCAGGGAAGTCAGGTCCCCTTTGGTGTTGGAAGGGGAACTTCCGGTTTCCCCTCGAGCCCTTAAATGTGCACAGGGGCTCCTCTCGAATTGAGTCCGTAAAGTGTGTTCTCCTCTCCAAAGGGGACGGCTGTGTGAGGGAACTTTCTGAGTCGAATAAAGGGTGTCAAGTACCTATTTGCCTTGCAGAAGGAATGTGGTATTTCTCTTGTGATACTGCATGGCAAAATTTCCTCATCTCGCAAGGAGGGGATAATTTTGGGGTGTTTCTCGAGTTGCGGCGGGAAGCTGCGGGTGCTTCTCGAGTTGCGACGGGGACCTCAGGAACTCGCTGGGGTTGATTCAGTGAAGTCAGGTCCCCTTTGGTGTTGGAAGGGGAACTTCCAGTTTCCTCTCAAGCCCTTAAATGTGCACAGGGGCTCATCTCGAATTGAGTCCATAAAGTGTGTTCTCCTCTCCAAAGGGGACTGCTTTGTGAGATGTGAGGGAACTTTCTGAGTCGAAAAAAGGGTGTCAAGTACCTTTTTGCCTTTCAAGAGGGAATGTGGTATTTCTCTTGAAATGCTACTTCGCAAAATTTCCTCATTTCGCATGGAGGTGATAATTCTGGGGTGTTTCTCGAGTTGCGGCGGGAAGCTCTGTGTGCTACTCGAGTTGCGACGGGGACCTCAGGAACTCGCTGGGGTTGCTTCAGGGAAGTCAGGTCCCATTTGGTGTTGGAAGGGAAACTTCCGATTTCCTCTGGAGCCCTTAAATGTGAACAGGGGCTCATATCGAATTTAGTCCAATAAATGTGTGCTACTTTCCAAAGGGGACGGCTGTGTGAGATGTGAGGGAACTTTCTGAGTCGAATAAAGGGCTTCAAGTAACTTTTTGCCTTTCAAGAGGGAATGTGGTATTTCTCTTGAGATGCTGCATCGAGAAATTTCCTCATCTCGCATTGAGGGGATAATTTTGGGGTGTCACCTAGTTGCGGCGGGAACCTGGGGGTGCTACTTGAGTTGGGACGGGGACCTCAGGAACTCGCTGGGGTTGCTTCAGTGAAGTCACGTCCCCTTTGGTGTTGGAAGGGGAACTTCCGGTTTCCTCTGGAGCCCTTAAATGTGCACAGGGGCTCATCTCGAATTGAGTCCATAAAGTGTGTTCTCCTCTCCAAAGGGGACTGCTTTGTGAGATGTGAGGGAACTTTCTGAGTCGAATAAAGGGTGTCAAGTACCTTTTTGCCTTTCAAGAGGGAATGTGGTATTTCTCTTGAAATGCTGCTTCGCAAAATTTCCTCATTTCGCATGGAGGGGATAATTCTGGGGTGTTTCTCGAGTTGCGGCGGGAAGCTCTGTGTGCTACTCGAGTTGCGACGGGGACCTCAGGAACTCGCTGGGGTTGCTTCAGGGAAGTCAGGTCCCATTTGGTGTTGGAAGGGAAACTTCCGATTTCCTCTGGAGCCCTTAAATGTGAACAGGGGCTCATATCGAATTTAGTCCAATAAATGTGTGCTACTTTCCAAAGGGGACGGCTGTGTGAGATGTGAGGGAAATTTCTGAGTCGAATAAAGGGCTTCAAGTAACTTTTTGCCTTTCAAGAGGGAATGTGGTATTTCTCTTGAGATGCTGCATGGAGAAATTTCCTCATCTCGCATTGAGGGGATAGTTTTGGGGTGTCACCGAGTTGCGGCGGGAATTGGGGGTGCGACGGGGACCTCAGGAACTCGCTGGGGTTGCTTCAGTGAAGTCAGGTCCCCTTTGGTGTTGGAAGGGGAACTTCTGGTTTCCTCTCAAGCCCTTCAATGTGCACAGGGGCTCCTCTCGAATTGAGTCCATGAAGTGTGTTCTCCTCTTCAAACGGGACGGTGTATGAGGGAAGTTTCTGAGTCGAAAAAAGGGTGTCAAGTATCTTTTTGCCTTTCAAGATGGAATGTGGTATTTCTCTTGAGATGCTGCATCGCAAAATTTCCTCATCTCACATGGAGGGAATAATTTTGGTGTGTTTTCGAGTTGATGCAGGAAGCTGGGGGTGCTTCTCGAGTTGACACGGGGACCGAAGGAACTCGCTGGGGTTGCTTCAGGGAAGTCCGGTCCCCTTTGGTGTTAAAAGGGGATTTTCCGGTTTCTTCTCAAGCCCTTAAATGTGAACAGGGGCTCATCTCGAATTGAGTCAAAAAAGTGTGTTCTCCTCTCCAAAGGGGACGGCTGTGTGAGGGAACTTTCTGAGTCGAATAAAGGGTGTCAAGTACATTTTTGCCTTTCAAGAGGGAATGTGGTATTTCTCTGGAGATGTTGCATCGCAAAATTTCCTCATCTCGCAATGAGCGGATAATTTTGGTGTGTTTCTCGAGTTGTGGCGGGAAGCTGGGGGTGCTTCTCGAGTTGCGACGGGGACCTCAGGAATTCGCTGGGGTTGCTTCAGGAAAGTCAGGTCCCCTTTGGTGTTGGAAAGGGAAGTTACGGTTTCCTCTCGAGCCCTTAAATGTGCACAGGGGTCATATCGAATTGAGTCCTTAAAGTGTATTCACCTCTCCAAAGGGGACGGCTGTGAGAGGGAACTTTCTGAGTCGAATAAAGGGTGTCAAGAAATTTTTGCCTTTCAAGAGGGAATGTGGTATTTCTCTTGAGATGCTGCATCGCAAAATTTCCTCATCTCGTATTGAGAGAATAATTTTGGGGTGTTTTCTAGTTGAGGCGGGAAGCTGGGGTTGAATCTCGAGTTGAGACGGGGACCTCAGAAACTCGCTGGGGTTGCTTCAGGGAAGTCATGTCCCCTTTGGTGTTGGAAGGGGAACTTCCGGGTTCCTCTCAAGCCCTTAAATGTGAACAGGGGCTCATCTCGAATTGAGTCCAAAAAGTGTGTTCTCCTCTCCACAGGGAACGGCTGTGTGAGGGAACATTATGAGTCGAATAAAGGGTGTCAAGTAACTTTTTGCATTTCAAGAGGGAATGTGGTATTTCTCTTGAGATGTTGCATCGCAAAATTTCCTCATCTCGCATGGAGGGGATAATTTTGGGGTGTTTCTCGAGTTGCGGCGGGAAGCTGGGCTTCTTCCCGAGTTGCGATGGGGACCTCAGGAACTCGGTTTGGTTGCTTCAGGGAAGTAAGATCCCCTTTGATGTTGGAAGGTTATCCTCCGGTATACTCTCGAGCCCCTAAATGTGCACAGGGGCTCATCTCGAATTGAGTCCATAAAGTGTGTTCTCCTCTCCAAAGGGGACAGCTTTATGAGGGAACTTTCTGAGTCGAATAAAGGGTGTGAAGTAACTTTTGCCTATCAAGATGTAATGTGGTATTTCTCTTGAGATGCTGCATCGAAAATTTCATCTCGCATTGAGGGGATAATTTTGGGGTGTTTCTCGAGTTGCGGCGGGAAGCTGGGGGTGCTTCTCGAGTTGCGACGTTGACCTCAAGAAATCGCTGGGATTGCTACAGGGAAGTCACGTCCCCTTTGCTGTTGGAAGGGGAACTTCTGGGTTCGTCTCGAGCCCTTAAATGTGCACAGGGTCTCCTCTCGAAATGAGTCCATAAAGTGTGTACTCGTCTCCAAAGGGGACGGCTGTGTGAGGGAACTTTCTGAGTCGAATTAAGGGCGTCAAGTACCTTTTTGCCTTTCAATAGGGAATGTGGTATTTCTCTTGAGATGCTGCATCGCAAATTTCCTCATCTCGCATGGAGGGGATAATTTTGGGCTGTATCTCGTGTTGGGGCGGGAAGCTGGGGGTGCTGCTCGAGTTGCGACGGGGACCTCAGGAACTCACTGGGGTTGCTTCTACGGAGTCAGGTCCCCTTTCGTGTTGAAAGGGGAACTTCCGGTTTCCTCTCGAGCCCTTAAATGTGCACAGGGGCTCACCTCGAATTGAGTCCATAAAGTGTGTTCTGCTCTCCAAAGGGGACGGCTCGGTGAGGGAACTTTCTGAGTCGAATAAACGGTGTCAAGTACCTTTTTGCCTTTCAAGAGTGAATGTGGTATTTTTCTTGAGATGCTGAATCGCAAAATTTCCTCATCTCGCATGGAGGGGATAATTTTGGCGTGTTTCACGAGTTGAGGCGGGAAGCTGGGGGTGCTTCTCACATCGCTATGGGGACTTCAGGGAATCGCTGTGGTTGCTTGAGAGAAGTCAGGTCCCCTTTGGAGTTGGAAGGGGAACTTCCGGTTTCCTCTCAAGCCCTAAATGTGCACAGGGTCTCATCTCGAATTGAGTCCATAAAGTGTGTTCTCCTATAAAAGGGGACGGCAGTCTGAGGGAACTTTCTGAGTCGAATAAAGGCTGTCAACTACTTTTTGCCTTTCAAGAGGGAATGTGGTATTTCTCTTGAGATGCTGCATTGCAAAATTTCCTCATCTCGCATGGAGGGGATAATTTTGGAATGTTTCTCGAGTTGCGGGGGGGGAAATGGTGGTGTTTCTCGAGTTGCGACGGAAACCTCAGGAACTCGCTGGGGTTGTTTCAGGGAAGACAGGTCCCCATTGCTGTTGGAAGGGGAACGTCCGGGTTCCTCTCGAGCCCTTAAATGTGCACAGGGGCTCATCTCGAAATGAGTCCATAAAGTGTGTTCTCTCCAAAGGGGAGGCCTGTGTGAGGGAACATTCTGAATCGAATAAAGGGTGTCAGTAACTTTTAGCCTTTTAAGAGGGTACTTGTTATTTCTCTTGAGATGCTGCATCTCAAAATTTCCTCATCCCGCATTGAGGGGATAATTTTGGTGTGTTTCTCGAGTTGCGGCGGGAAGCTGGGGTGCTTCTCGAGTTGCGACGGGGACCTCAGGAACTCGTTGGGGTTGCTTCAGGGAAGTCAGTTCCCCTTTGCTGTTGGAAGGGGAACTTCCGTGTTCCTCTCGAACCCTTAAATGTGCACAGGGGCTCATCTCGAATTGATTCAGTAAAGTGTATTCTCCTCTAAAAGGGCAGCTGTGTGAGGGAACTTTCTGAGTCGAATAAAGGTGTCACGTAGCGTTTTGCATTTCAAGAAGGAATGTGGTATTTCTCTTGAGATTCTGCATCGCAAAATTTCCTCATCTCGAATGGAGGGGATATTTTTGGGGTGTTTCTCGAGTTGCAGCGGGAAGCTGGGGGTGCTTCTCGAGATGCGATGGGGACCTAAGGAACTCGCTGGGGTTGCTTCAGGGAAGTCAGGTCCCCTTTGGTGTTGGAAGGGGAAATTCCAGTTTCCTCTCGAGCCTTTAAATGTACACAGGGGCTCATCTCGAATTGAGTTCATAAAGTGTGTTCTCCTCTCCAAAGGGGACGGCTTGTCAGGGAACTTTCTGAGTCGAATAAAGGGTGTCAAGTACCTTTTTTCCTTTCCAGAGGGAATGTGGTATTTCTCGTGAGATGCTGCATCGCCATATTTCCTCATCTCGCATGGAGGGGATAATTTTGGGGTGTTTCTCGAGTTGCGGCGGGAAGCTGGGGGTGCTTCTCGAGTTGCGACGGGGACCTCAGGAACTCGCTGTGGTTGCTTCAGGGAAGTCAGTTCCCCTTTGCTGTTGGAAGGGGAACTTCCGGTTTCCTCTCGAGCCCTTCAATGTGCACAGGGGCTCTTCTTGAATTGAGTCCGTAAAGTGTGTTCTCCTCTCCAAAGGGGACGGCTGTGTGAACGAACTTTCTGGGTCGAATAAAGGGTGTCAAGTATCTTTTTGCCTTTCCAGAGGGAATGTGATATTTCTCTTGAGATGCTGCATCGCCAAATTTCCTCATCTCGCATGGAGGGGATAATTTTGGGGTGTTTCTCGAGTTGCGGCGGGAAGCTGGGGGTTCTTCCCCAGGTGCGATGGGGACCTCAGGAACTCGCTGGGGTTGCTTCAGGGAAGTCAGGTCCCCTTTGGTATTGGAAGGGGAACTTCCGGTTTCCTCTCGAACACTTCAATGTGCACAGGGGCTCCTCTCGAATTGAGTCCGTAAAGTGTGTTCTTCTCTCCAAAGGGGACGGCTGTGTGAGGGAACTTTCTGAGTCGAATAAAGGGTGTCAAGTACCTTTTTGCCTTTCCAGAGGGAATGTGGTATTTCTCGTGAGATGCTGCATCGCCACATTTCCTCATCTCGCATGGAGGGGATTATTTGGGGTTGTTTCTCGAGTTGCGGCGGGAAGCTGGGGGTGCTTCTCGAGTTGCGACAGGGACCTCAGGAACTCGCTGGGGTTGCTTCAGGAAAATCAGGTCCCCTTTGGTGTTGGAAGGGGAACTTCCGGTTTCCTCTCAAGCCCTTCAATGTGCACAGGGGCTCCTCTCGAATTGAGTCCGTGAAGTGTGTTCTCCTCTCCAAAGGGGACGGCTGTGTGAGGGAACTTTCTGAGTCGAATAAAGGGTGTCAAGTACCTTTTTGCCTTTCCAGAGGGAATGTGGTATTTCTCGTGAGATGCTGCGTCGCCAAATTTCCTATTCTGGCATGGAGGGGATTATTTTGGGGTGTTTCTCGAGTTGTGGTGGGAAACTGGGAGTGCTTCTCGAGTTGCGACGGGGACCTCAGGAACTCTCTGGGGTTGCTTCAGGGAAGTCAGGTCCCCTTTGTTATTGGAAGGGGAACTTCCGGGTTCCTCTCGAGCCCTTCAATGTGCACAGGGGCTCCTCTCGAATTGAGTCCGTAAAGTCTGTTCTCCTCTCCAAAGGGGACGGCTGTGTGAGGGAACTTTCTGAGTCGAATAAAGGGTGTCAAGCACCCTTTTGCCTTTCCAGAGGGAATGTGGTATTTCTCTTGAGATGCTGCATCGCCAAATTTCCTCATCTCGCATGGAGGGGATAATTTTGGGGTGTTTCTCGAGTTGCGGCGGGAAGCTCGGGGTGCTTCTTGAGTTGCGACAGGGACCTCAGGAACTCGCTGAGGTTGCTTCAGGGAAGTCAGGTCCCCTTTGATGTTGGAAGGGGAACTTCCGGTTTCCTCTCGAACCCTTCAATGTGCACATGGGCTCCTCTCGAATTGAGTCCGTAAAGTGTGTTCTCCTCTCCAAAGGGGACGGTTGTGTGAGGGAACTTTCTGAGTCGAATAAAGGGTGTCAAGTACCTTTCTGCCTTTCCAGAGGGAATGTGGTATTTATCTTGAGATGCTGCATTGCAAAATTTCCTCATCTCGCATGGAGGGGATAATTTTGGTGTGTTTCTCGAGTTGCGGCGGGAAGCTGGGGGTGCTTCTCGAGTTGCGACGGGGACCTCAGGAACTCGCTGGGGTTGCTTCAGGGAAGTCAGGTCCCCTTTGGTGTTGGAAGGGGAAATTCCGGTTTCCTCTGGAGCCCTTCAATGTGCACAGGGGCTCATCTCGAATTGAGTCCTTCAAGTGTGTTCTCCTCTCCAATGGGGACGGCTGTGTGAGGGAACTTTCTGAGTCGAAAAAAGGTATCAAGTACCTTCTTGCCTTTCAAGAGGGAATGTGGTATTTCCCTCGAGATGCTGAAACGCAAAATTTCCTCATCTCGCATGGAGGGGATATTTTTGGGGTGTTTCTCGAGTTGCGGCGGGACGCTGGGGGTGCTTCTGGAGTTACGATAGGGACCTCAGGAACTCGCTGCTGTTGCTTCAGGGAAGTCAGGTCCCCTTTGGTGTTGGAAGGGGAACTTCCGGTTTCCTCTTGAGCTCTTAAATCTGCACAGGGGCTCATCTCGAATTGAGTCCATAAAGTGTCTTTTCCTCTCCAAAGGGGACGGCTGTGTGAGGGAACTTTCTGAGTCGAATAAAGGGTGTCAAGTACCTTTTTGCCTTTCAAGAAGGAATGTGGTATTTCTCTTGAGATGCTGCATCGCAAGATTTCTACATCTCGCAATAGGGGGGTTAATTTTGGTGTGTTTCTCGAGTTGCGGCCGAAGCTGGGGATGCTTCTCGAGTTGCAACGGGGACCTGAGGAACTCGCTGGAGTTGCTTCAGGGCAGTCAGGTACCCTTTTGTGTTGGAAGGGGAACATCCTCTTTCCTCTGGAGCCCTTAAATGTTCACAGTGGCTCATCTCAAATTGAGTGTGTAAAGTGTGTTCTCCTCTCCAAATGGGACGGCTGTTTGAGGGAACTTTCTGAGTCGAATAAAGGGTGTCAAGTACCTTTTTTCTTTTCAAGAGGGAATGTGGTATTTCTCTTGAGATACTGCATCGCAAAATTTCCTCATCTCGCATGGAGGGGATAATTTTGGGGTCTTTCTCGAGTTGCGGCGGAAAGCTGGGAGTGCTTCTCGAGTTGCGACGGGGACCTCAGGAACTCGCTGGTGTTACTTCTAGGAAGTCAGTTCCCCTTTGTTGTTGGAAGGGGAACTTCCGGTTTCCTCTCGAGGCCTTAAATGTGCACAGGGGCTCATCTCGAATTGAGTCCATAAAGTGTGTTCTCCTCTCCAAAGGGGATGGCTGTGTGAGGGAACTTACTGAGTCGAATAAAGGGAGTCAAGTACCGTTTTACCTTTCAAGCGGGAATTTGGATTTCTCTTGAGATTCTGCAGCGCAAATTTTCCTCATCTCGCATTGAGGGTGCTTTTTGGTGTTTCTCCAATTGAGGCGGGAAAATGGGGGTACTTCTGGAGTTGCGACGGGGACCTCAGGAACTCACTCCAGTTACTTCAGGGAAGTTAAGACCCCTTTTGTTCTTGAAGGGGAGCTTCCGGATTACTCTGGAGCCCTTTAATTGGAATAGGGCCTCTTCTGGAGTTGAGTCCACAAAGTGTGTTCTCCTCTCCAATGGGGAAGGATGTTAGGGAACTTTCTGAGTGACATAAATGGAATCAAGTAAGCTTTTGCTTTTCAATTGAGAATGTGGGATTTCTCTTCAGATTCTGCAGCGCAAAGTTTCCTCCTCTCGCATTGAGGGTATAATTTTGTGGTGTTTCCCGAATTTTGGTCGGAAGCTGGGGGTACTTCTCGAGTTTCAACGGGGACCTCAGGAACTCACTGGAATTACTTCAGGGAAGTCAGTTCCCCCATTGTGCTGGACGGGGAAATTCCGGATTACTCTCGAGCCCTTTAATGGAAATAGGGGCTCTTCTGGAGTTGAGTCCATTAATTGAGTATGCCTCTGCAATGGGGACGGATTTTAGGGAACTTTCTGAGGGACATAAAGTATCCCAAGTTCCCTTTTGCCTTTCAAGCGGGAATGTGGGATTTCCCTTGAGATTCTGTAGCGCAAAATTACCTCATGTCGCATTGAGGGGATAATATTGTGTTGTTTCTCGAGTTGTGGTGGGAAGTAGGGGATACTTCTGGAGTTGAAACGGGAACCCAAGGAACTCTCTCGGTTTGCTCCAGGGAAGTCAAGTTCCCTTTTGTTTTGGAAGGGGAACTTCTTGTTTACTCTTGAGCCTTTAAATGGGAATATTGCCTCTTTTCGATTTGAGTCCATGAGGTGTGTTTTCCTCTCCACTGAGGAAGGATGTTAGGGAACATTCTGAGTCCCATAAACGGAGTCAGTACCCTTTTGCCTTTCAAGCCGGAATGTAGGATTTCTCTTGAGATTCTGCAGCGCACAATTTCCTCATCTCGCAGTGAGGGGAATATTTTGTGGTGTTTCTCGAGTTGCGAAGGGGACCTCAGAAACTTACCCGAGTTACTTCAGGAAATCAGGCCCCTTTTTTCCTGGAAGGAGAACTTCCGGATTACTCTTGAGCCCTTTAATGGGAATATGGCCTCTTCTGGAGTTGAGTCCATAAAGTGTGTTTTCCTCTCCACTGAGGACAAATGTTAGTGACCATTCTGAGTCGCCTAAAGGGAGTCAAGTAACCTTTTGCCTTTCAAGCGGAAATGTGGGATTTCACTTGAGATTCTGCAGCGCAAAATTTCCTCATCTCACATTGTGGGGATAATTTTGTGGTGTTTCTCGAGTTGCGAATACCTCAGAAACTTACCCGAGTTACTTCAGGGAATCAGGTGCCATTGGTGCTGGAAGGGGAACTTCCGGAATACTTTTGAGCCCTGTAATGGGAATAGGGCCTCTTCTCCAGTTGAGTCTCTAAAGTGTGATATCCTCTCCAGTGGAGACGGAGCTTAGGGAACTTTCTGAGTGGCATAAAGTGTGTCAAGTAAGCTTTTGCCTTTCAATGGTAATGTGGATTTCTTTTGAGATTCTGCAGCGCAAAATTTCCTCATCTCGCATTGAGGTGATAATTTTGTGGTGTTTGTCCAGTTGTGGTGGGAAGCAGGGGGCACTTCTCTAGCTATGGCGGGCACCTCAGGAACTCGCTCGGGTTGCTTCAGGGAAGTCAAGTCGCCTTTTGTGTTGGAAGGGGAACTTCCGGATTACTGTCAAGACGTTAAAAGGGAATATTGCCTCCTCTCCATTTAAGTCCATAAATTATGTTCTCCTCTCCACTGAGGATGGATGTTAGGGAACATTCTGAGTCGCCTAAAGGGAGTCAAGTACCCTTCTGCCTTTCAAGCGGGAATGTGGGATTTCTCTTGAGATTCTGCAGCGCAAAATTTCCTCATCTCCCATTGAGGGGATAATTTTGTGGTGTTTCTCGAGTTGCGGCGGGAAGCTGGGGGTACTTCTCGAGTTGCAGCGGGGACCTCAGGAACTCGCTCGGGTTGCTTCAGGGAAGTCAAGTCCTTTTTTGTGTTGGAAGGGGAACTTCCAGATTACTCTCGAGCTGTTAAATGGGAAAAATGCCTCTTCTCGATTTGAGTCCATAAAGTGTGTTCTCCTCTCCAAAGAGACAGCTGTGTGAGGGAACTTTCTGATTCGATAAAGGGTGTCAAGTACCTTTTTGCCTTTCAAGAGGGAATGTGGTATTTCTCTTGAGATGCTGCATCGCAAAATTTCCTCATCTCGCTTTGAGGAGAGAATTTTGGGGTGTTTCTCGAGTTGCGGGGGGAAGCTGGGTGTGCTACTCGAGTTGCGACGGGGACCTCAGGAACTCGCTGGGGTTGCTTCAGGGCAGTCAGGTCCCCTTTGGTGTTGGAAGGGGAACTTCCGGTTTCCTCTCGAGCCCTTAAAAGTGCACAGGGGCTCATCTCGAATTGAGTCCATAAAGTGTGTTCTCCTCTCCAAAGGGGACGGCTGTTTGAGCGAACTTTCTGAGTCGAACAAAGGTGTCAAGTACCTTTTTGCCTTTCAAGAGGGAATGTGGGATATCACTTGAGACTCTGCAGCGCAAAATTTCCTCATTGAGGGGATAATTTTCTTGTTCTTCTCGAGTTGCGAAGGGGACCTCAGGAACTTTCTCGAGTTATTTCAGGGAATCAGGCCCCTTTTTTCCTGGTAGGAGAACTTCCGGATCCCTCTTGAGCCCTTTAATGGGAATAGGGCCTCTTCTGGAGTTGAGTCCATAAAGTGTGTTTTCCTCTCCACTGAGGACGAACGTTAGGGACCATTCTGAGTCGGCTAAAGGGAGTCAAGTACCCTTTTGCCTTTCAAGCGGATATCTGGGATTTCACTTGAGATTCTGCAGCGCAAATTTTCCTCATCACATTGTGTGAAAAATTTTGTGGTGTTTCTCCAGTTGCGATGGGGACCTCAGAAACTTACTCGAGTTACTTCAGGGAATCAGGTACCATTTGTGCTGGAAGGGGAAGTTCCAGAATACTTTTGAGCCCTTTAATGGGAATAGGGCCTCTTCTCCAGTTGAGTCCCTAAAGTGTGTTATCTTCTCCTATGGGACAGATATTATTGAACTTTCTGAGTGGCATAAAGTGTGTCAAGTACGCTTTTGCCTTTCAAGCGGGAATGTGGGATTTCTCTTGAGATTCTGCAGCGCAAAAAACCTCATCTTCCATTGGGGGATAATTTTGTGGTGTTTCTCGAATTGCAGCGGGAAGCTGGTGGTACTTCTCGAGTTGCGGCGGGGACCTCAGGAACTCGCTCGGGTTGCTTCAGGGAAGTCAAGTCCATTTTTGTGTTGGAAGGGGAACTTCCGGAATACTCTCGAGCCATTAAAAGGGAATATTGCCTCTTCTCCATTTGAGTCCATAAAATATGTTCTCCTCTCCACTGAGGATGGATGTTAGGGAATATTCTGAATCGCATAAAGGGAGTCAAGTACCCTTTTGCCTTTCAAGCTGGAATGTGGGATTTCGCTTGAGATTCTGCGGCGCAAATTTTCCTCATCTCGCATTGAGGGGATAATTTTGTGGTGTTTCTCGAATTGAGGCGGGAAGATGGGGGTACTTCTGGAGTTGCGACGGGGACCTCAGGAACTCACTCCAGTTACTTCAGGGAAGTCAAGACCCCTTTTTTTCTTGAAGGGGAGCTTCCGGATTACTCTGGATCCCTTTAAATGGAATAGGGCCTCTTCTGGAGTTGAGTCCACAAAGTGTGTTCTCCTCTCCAATGGGGAAGGATGTTAAGGACCTTTCTGAGTGACATAAAGGGAGTCAAGTAAGCTTTTGCCTTTCAATTGGGAATGTGGGATTTCTCTTCAGATTCTGCAGCGCAAAGTTTCCTCCTCTTGCATTGAGGGTATAATTTTGTGGTGTTTCCCGAATTTCGGCGGGAAGCTGGGGGTACTTCTCGAGTTTCAACGGGGACCTCAGGAACTCACTGGAGTTACTTCAGGGAGGTCAGTTCCCCCATTGTGCTGGACGGGGAACTTCCGGATTACTCTCGAGCACTTTAATGGGAATAGGGGCTCTTCTGGAGTTGAGTCGATAAATTGAGTACGCCTCTGCAATGGGGACGGATTTTAGGGAACTTTCTGAGGGGCATAAAGTATGCCAAGTTCCCTTTTGCCTTTCAAGCGGGAATGTGGGATTTCCCTTGAGATTCTGCAGCGCAAAATTACCTCATGTCGCATTGAGGGGATAATATTGTGTTGTTTCTCCAGTTGTGGTGGGAAGTAGGAGATACTTCTGGAGTTGAAACGGGAACCTAAGGAACTCTCTCGGTTTGCTCCAGGGAAGTCAAGTTCCCTTTTGTGTTGGAAGGGGAACTTCTTGATTACTCTTGAGCCTTTTACTTGGGAATATTACCTCTTTTCGATTTGAGTCCATGAGGTGTGTTTTCCTCTCCACTGAGGAAGGATGTTAGGGAACATTCTGAGTCACATAAACGGAGTCAGTACCCTTTTGCCTTTCAAGCCGGAATGTAGGATTTCTCTTGAGATTCTGCAGCGCACAATTTCCTCATCTCGCAGTGAGGGGAATATTTTGTGGTGTTTCTCGAGTTGCGAAGGGGACCTCAGAAACTTACCCGAGTTACTTCAGGAAATCAGGCCCCTTTTTTCCTGGAAGGAGAACTTCCGGATTACTCTTGAGCCCTTTAATGGGAATATGGCCTCTTCTGGAGTTGAGTCCATAAAGTGTGTTTTCCTCTCCACTGAGGACAAATGTTAGTGACCATTCTGAGTCGCCTAAAGGGAGTCAAGTAACCTTTTGCCTTTCAAGCGGAAATGTGGGATTTCACTTGAGATTCTGCAGCGCAAAAATTCCTCATCTCACATTGTGGGGATAATTTTGTGGTGTTTCTCGAGTTGCGAATACCTCAGAAACTTACCCGAGTTACTTCAGGGAATCAGGTGCCATTGGTGCTGGAAGGGGAACTTCCGGAATACTTTTGAGCCCTGTAATGGGAATAGGGCCTCTTCTCCAGTTGAGTCTCTAAAGTGTGATATCCTCTCCAGTGGAGACGGAGCTTAGGGAACTTTCTGAGTGGCATAAAGTGTGTCAAGTAAGCTTTTGCCTTTCAATGGTAATGTGGATTTCTTTTGAGATTCTGCAGCGCAAAATTTCCTCATCTCGCATTGAGGTGATAATTTTGTGGTGTTTGTCCAGTTGTGGTGGGAAGCAGGGGGCACTTCTCTAGCTATGGCGGGCACCTCAGGAACTCGCTCGGGTTGCTTCAGGGAAGTCAAGTCGCCTTTTGTGTTGGAAGGGGAACTTCCGGATTACTGTCAAGACGTTAAAAGGGAATATTGCCTCCTCTCCATTTAAGTCCATAAATTATGTTCTCCTCTCCACTGAGGATGGATGTTAGGGAACATTCTGAGTCGCCTAAAGGGAGTCAAGTACCCTTCTGCCTTTCAAGCGGGAATGTGGGATTTCTCTTGAGATTCTGCAGCGCAAAATTTCCTCATCTCCCATTGAGGGGATAATTTTGTGGTGTTTCTCGAGTTGCGGCGGGAAGCTGGGGGTACTTCTCGAGTTGCAGCGGGGACCTCAGGAACTCGCTCGGGTTGCTTCAGGGAAGTCAAGTCCTTTTTTGTGTTGGAAGGGGAACTTCCAGATTACTCTCGAGCTGTTAAATGGGAAAAATGCCTCTTCTCGATTTGAGTCCATAAAGTGTGTTCTCCTCTCCAAAGAGACAGCTGTGTGAGGGAACTTTCTGATTCGATAAAGGGTGTCAAGTACCTTTTTGCCTTTCAAGAGGGAATGTGGTATTTCTCTTGAGATGCTGCATCGCAAAATTTCCTCATCTCGCTTTGAGGAGAGAATTTTGGGGTGTTTCTCGAGTTGCGGGGGGAAGCTGGGTGTGCTACTCGAGTTGCGACGGGGACCTCAGGAACTCGCTGGGGTTGCTTCAGGGCAGTCAGGTCCCCTTTGGTGTTGGAAGGGGAACTTCCGGTTTCCTCTCGAGCCCTTAAAAGTGCACAGGGGCTCATCTCGAATTGAGTCCATAAAGTGTGTTCTCCTCTCCAAAGGGGACGGCTGTTTGAGCGAACTTTCTGAGTCGAACAAAGGTGTCAAGTACCTTTTTGCCTTTCAAGAGGGAATGTGGGATATCACTTGAGACTCTGCAGCGCAAAATTTCCTCATTGAGGGGATAATTTTCTTGTTCTTCTCGAGTTGCGAAGGGGACCTCAGGAACTTTCTCGAGTTATTTCAGGGAATCAGGCCCCTTTTTTCCTGGTAGGAGAACTTCCGGATCCCTCTTGAGCCCTTTAATGGGAATAGGGCCTCTTCTGGAGTTGAGTCCATAAAGTGTGTTTTCCTCTCCACTGAGGACGAACGTTAGGGACCATTCTGAGTCGGCTAAAGGGAGTCAAGTACCCTTTTGCCTTTCAAGCGGATATCTGGGATTTCACTTGAGATTCTGCAGCGCAAATTTTCCTCATCACATTGTGTGAAAAATTTTGTGGTGTTTCTCCAGTTGCGATGGGGACCTCAGAAACTTACTCGAGTTACTTCAGGGAATCAGGTACCATTTGTGCTGGAAGGGGAAGTTCCAGAATACTTTTGAGCCCTTTAATGGGAATAGGGCCTCTTCTCCAGTTGAGTCCCTAAAGTGTGTTATCTTCTCCTATGGGACAGATATTATTGAACTTTCTGAGTGGCATAAAGTGTGTCAAGTACGCTTTTGCCTTTCAAGCGGGAATGTGGGATTTCTCTTGAGATTCTGCAGCGCAAAAAACCTCATCTTCCATTGGGGGATAATTTTGTGGTGTTTCTCGAATTGCAGCGGGAAGCTGGTGGTACTTCTCGAGTTGCGGCGGGGACCTCAGGAACTCGCTCGGGTTGCTTCAGGGAAGTCAAGTCCATTTTTGTGTTGGAAGGGGAACTTCCGGAATACTCTCGAGCCATTAAAAGGGAATATTGCCTCTTCTCCATTTGAGTCCATAAAATATGTTCTCCTCTCCACTGAGGATGGATGTTAGGGAATATTCTGAATCGCATAAAGGGAGTCAAGTACCCTTTTGCCTTTCAAGCTGGAATGTGGGATTTCGCTTGAGATTCTGCGGCGCAAATTTTCCTCATCTCGCATTGAGGGGATAATTTTGTGGTGTTTCTCGAATTGAGGCGGGAAGATGGGGGTACTTCTGGAGTTGCGACGGGGACCTCAGGAACTCACTCCAGTTACTTCAGGGAAGTCAAGACCCCTTTTTTTCTTGAAGGGGAGCTTCCGGATTACTCTGGATCCCTTTAAATGGAATAGGGCCTCTTCTGGAGTTGAGTCCACAAAGTGTGTTCTCCTCTCCAATGGGGAAGGATGTTAAGGACCTTTCTGAGTGACATAAAGGGAGTCAAGTAAGCTTTTGCCTTTCAATTGGGAATGTGGGATTTCTCTTCAGATTCTGCAGCGCAAAGTTTCCTCCTCTTGCATTGAGGGTATAATTTTGTGGTGTTTCCCGAATTTCGGCGGGAAGCTGGGGGTACTTCTCGAGTTTCAACGGGGACCTCAGGAACTCACTGGAGTTACTTCAGGGAGGTCAGTTCCCCCATTGTGCTGGACGGGGAACTTCCGGATTACTCTCGAGCACTTTAATGGGAATAGGGGCTCTTCTGGAGTTGAGTCGATAAATTGAGTACGCCTCTGCAATGGGGACGGATTTTAGGGAACTTTCTGAGGGGCATAAAGTATGCCAAGTTCCCTTTTGCCTTTCAAGCGGGAATGTGGGATTTCCCTTGAGATTCTGCAGCGCAAAATTACCTCATGTCGCATTGAGGGGATAATATTGTGTTGTTTCTCCAGTTGTGGTGGGAAGTAGGAGATACTTCTGGAGTTGAAACGGGAACCTAAGGAACTCTCTCGGTTTGCTCCAGGGAAGTCAAGTTCCCTTTTGTGTTGGAAGGGGAACTTCTTGATTACTCTTGAGCCTTTTACTTGGGAATATTACCTCTTTTCGATTTGAGTCCATGAGGTGTGTTTTCCTCTCCACTGAGGAAGGATGTTAGGGAACATTCTGAGTCACATAAACGGAGTCAGTACCCTTTTGCCTTTCAAGCCGGAATGTAGGATTTCTCTTGAGATTCTGCAGCGCACAATTTCCTCATCTCGCAGTGAGGGGAATATTTTGTGGTGTTTCTCGAGTTGCGAAGGGGACCTCAGAAACTTACCCGAGTTACTTCAGGAAATCAGGCCCCTTTTTTCCTGGAAGGAGAACTTCCGGATTACTCTTGAGCCCTTTAATGGGAATATGGCCTCTTCTGGAGTTGAGTCCATAAAGTGTGTTTTCCTCTCCACTGAGGACAAATGTTAGTGACCATTCTGAGTCGCCTAAAGGGAGTCAAGTAACCTTTTGCCTTTCAAGCGGAAATGTGGGATTTCACTTGAGATTCTGCAGCGCAAAAATTCCTCATCTCACATTGTGGGGATAATTTTGTGGTGTTTCTCGAGTTGCGAATACCTCAGAAACTTACCCGAGTTACTTCAGGGAATCAGGTGCCATTGGTGCTGGAAGGGGAACTTCCGGAATACTTTTGAGCCCTGTAATGGGAATAGGGCCTCTTCTCCAGTTGAGTCTCTAAAGTGTGATATCCTCTCCAGTGGAGACGGAGCTTAGGGAACTTTCTGAGTGGCATAAAGTGTGTCAAGTAAGCTTTTGCCTTTCAATGGTAATGTGGATTTCTTTTGAGATTCTGCAGCGCAAAATTTCCTCATCTCGCATTGAGGTGATAATTTTGTGGTGTTTGTCCAGTTGTGGTGGGAAGCAGGGGGCACTTCTCTAGCTATGGCGGGCACCTCAGGAACTCGCTCGGGTTGCTTCAGGGAAGTCAAGTCGCCTTTTGTGTTGGAAGGGGAACTTCCGGATTACTGTCAAGACGTTAAAAGGGAATATTGCCTCCTCTCCATTTAAGTCCATAAATTATGTTCTCCTCTCCACTGAGGATGGATGTTAGGGAACATTCTGAGTCGCCTAAAGGGAGTCAAGTACCCTTCTGCCTTTCAAGCGGGAATGTGGGATTTCTCTTGAGATTCTGCAGCGCAAAATTTCCTCATCTCCCATTGAGGGGATAATTTTGTGGTGTTTCTCGAGTTGCGGCGGGAAGCTGGGGGTACTTCTCGAGTTGCAGCGGGGACCTCAGGAACTCGCTCGGGTTGCTTCAGGGAAGTCAAGTCCTTTTTTGTGTTGGAAGGGGAACTTCCAGATTACTCTCGAGCTGTTAAATGGGAAAAATGCCTCTTCTCGATTTGAGTCCATAAAGTGTGTTTTCCTCTCCACTGAGGAAGGATGTTAGGGAACATTCTGAGTCGCATAAACGGAGTCAGTACCCTTTTGCCTTTCAAGCCGGAATGTGGGATTTCTCTTGAGATTCTGCAGCGCAAAATTTCCTCATCTCGCAGTGAGGGGAATATTTTGTGGTGTTTCTCAAATTGCGGCAGGTCGCTGGGGGTACTTCTTGAGTTTAGATGGGGACCTCAGGAACTCACTCGAGTTTCTTCAGGGAAGTCAGGTCCCCTTTTGTGCTGGAAGGGGAACTTCCGGATTAGTCTTGAGCCCTTTAATGGGAATAGGGCCTCTTCTGGAGTTGAGTCCATAAAGTGTGTTCTCCTCTCCAATGGGGAAGGATGTTAGGGAACTTTCTGAGTGACATAAAGGCAGTCAAGTATGTTTTTGCCTTTCAATTGGGAATGTGGGATTTCTCTTCAGATTCTGCTGCGCAAAGTTTCCTCATCTTGCATTGAGGGGATAATTTTGTGGTGTTTCCCGAATTTCGGCGGGAAGCTGGGGGTACTTCTCGAGTTTCAACGGGGACCTCAGGAACTCACTGGAGTTACTTTAGGGAAGTCAGGTCCCCTTTAGTGCTGGACGGGGAACTTCCGGATTACTCTCGAGGCCTTTAAGGGAATAGGGGCTCTTCTGGAGTTGAGTCCATAAATTGTTTATGCATCTGCAATGGGGATGGATTTTAGGGAACTTTCTGAGGAGCATAAAGTATGCCAAGTTCCCTTTTGCCTTTCAAGCGGGAATGTGGGATTTCTCTTCAGATTCTGCAGCGCAAAATTACCTCATGTCCCATTGCGGGGATAATACTGTGTTGTTTCTCGAGTTGTGGTGGGAAGTAGGGGATACTTCTGGAGTTGAAACGGGAACCTCAGGAACTCTCTCAGGTTGCTCCAGGGAAGTCAAGTCCCCTTTTGTGTTGGAAGGGGAACTTCTTGGTTACTCTTGAGCTTTTAAATGGGAATATTGCCTCTTCTCGATTTGACTGCATGAAGAGTGTTCTCCTCTACATTGAGGATGGATGTTAGGGAACATTCTGAGTCGCATAAAGGGAGTCAAGAACCCTTTTGCCTTTCAAGAGGGAATGTGATATTTCTCTTGAGATTCTGCAGAGCAATATATCTTCATCTCGCATTGAGGTGATAATTTTGTGGTGTATGTCCAGTTGCGGCGGGAAGCTGGGGGTACTTCTCGAGTTGCGATGGGGTCATCAGGAACTCGCTCGGGTTTCTTCAGGTAAGGCAGGTCCCGTTTTGTGTTTGAAGGGGAACTTCCGTTTCACTATCGAGCCGTTAAGTGGGAATCGGTCCTCATCTCAAATTGAGTCCATAAAGTGTGTTCTCCTCTCCAATGGGCACTGCTGTGTGAGGGAACTTTCTGAATCGCATAAAGGGTGTTAAGAGTCCTTTTGCCTTTCAAGAGGGAATGTGGTATTTCTCTTGAGATTCTGCAGCGCAAAATTTCCTCATCTCGCACTGAGGGGATAATTTTGTGGTGTTTCTCGAGTTGCGGCTGGAGGCTAGGGTATTTCTCGAGTTGCGACGGGGACCTCAGGAACTCGCTTGGGTTGCTTCAGGGAAGTCAGGTCCCCTTTGGTGTTGGAAGGGGAACTTCCGGTTTACTCTCGAGCCGTTTATTGGGAATAGGGCCTCATCTTGATTTGAGTCCGTAAAGTGTGTTCTCCTGTCCAATGAGGACGGCTGTGTGAGGGAACTTTCTGAGTCGCATAAAGGGTTTCAAGAACCGTTTTGCCTTTCAAGAGGGAATGTGGTATTTCTCTTGAGATTCTGTAACGCAAAATTTCCTATTCTTGCATTGAGGGGATAATTTTGTGGTGTTTCTCGAGTTGCGGCGGGAAGCTGGGGGTACTTCTCAAGTTGCTATGTGTACCTCAGGAACTCACTCGGGTTTCTTCAGGTAAGGCAGGTCCCCTTTTTGTTGGAAGGGGAACTTCCGATTTACTCTCGAGCAGTTAATTGGCAACAGTGCCTCATTTTGAATTGAGCACATAAAGTTCGTTCACCTCTCCAATGGGGACTGATGTTAGTGAAATTTCTTAGTCGCATAAAGGATGTCAAGTACCCTTTTGCCTTTCAAGAGAGAATGTGGTATTTCTCTTGAGATTCTGCAGCGCAAAATATCCTCATCTCGCATTGGAGATAATTTTGTGGTTTATGTCAAGTTGTGGCAGGAATTTTGGATTACTTCTCGTGTTGCGATGAGGACCTCAGGAATTTGCTCGAGTTGCTTCTGAAAGTCAGGTCCCCTTTTGTGTTGGAAGGGGAACTTCCGGTTTAGTCTGGAGCCGTTAAATGGGAATAGGGCCTCATCTCGAATTGAGTCCATAAAGTGTGTTCTCCTCTCCTATGGGGAATGATATTAGTGAAATTTCTGAGTCACATAAACGGTGTGAAATACTTTTTGCCTTTCAAGAGGGAATAGTGGTATTTCTCTTGAGATTCTGCAGCGCAAAATTTCCTCTTCTCGCATTGAGGGGATAATTTTGTGGTGTTTCTCTAGTTGCGGCAGGAAGCTTGGGGTACTTCTCGAGTTGCCATGTGGACCTCAAGAACTTGCTTGGGTTTCTTCAGGTAAGGCAGGTCCCCTTTTGTGTTGGAAAGGGCACTTCCTGTTTACTCTCCAGCCATTAAATGGGAATAGGGCTTCATCTCAAATTGAGTCCATAAAATGTGTTCTCCTCTCCAATGGGGACGGCTGTGTGAGGGTACTTTCTGAGTCGCATAAATGGTGTCAAGTACCTTTTTGCCTTTCAAGCGGGAATGTGGTATTTCTCTTGAGATTCTGCAGCGCACAATTTCCTCATCTCGCATTGAGGGGATAATTCTGTGGTGTTTGTCGAGTTGCGGCGGGATGCTGGGGGTGCTTCTCGAGTTGCAACGGGGACCTCAGGAAGTGGCTCGGGTTGCTTCAGGGAAGTCAGGTCCCCTTTTTTTGTTGGAACAGGAACTTCCGGTTTACTTTCGAGCCCTTCATTGGGAATAGGGATTCATCTGGAGTTGAGTCCAAAAGGTGTTTTGTCCTCTCCAATGGGTACGGCTCTGTGAGCGAACTTTCTGGGTCACATAAAGTGTGTCAAGTGACCTTTTGCCTTTCAAGCGGGTATGTGGGACTTCTCTTGAGATTTCGGAGCGCAAAATTTCCTCATCTCGCATTGTGGGGATAATTTTGTTGTGTCTCGAGTTTCGGCTTGGATCTGGGGGTACTTCTCGAGTTGCAGCGTGGACCTCAGGAACTCGTTCGTGTTGCTTCAGGGAAGTCAGGTCCCCTTTTTTTGGAAGTGGAACTGCCACATTACTCTTGAGCCCTTAAATGGGAATAGGTCCTCTTCTAGATTTGAGTCCATGAAGTGCGTTCTCCGCTCCAGTAAGTACGGGTGTTAGGAAACTATCTGAATCGCATAAAGTGTGTCAAGTGCCCTTTTGCCTTTCAAGCGGGAATGTGGGATTTCTATTTAATTGTGCAGTGCAAAATTTCCTCATCTCACATTGAGCAGATAATTTTTTGGTGTTTCCCCTTTTGAGGCGGGAAGCTGGGAGTACTTCTCGAGTTGCGACGGGGACCTCAGCAACTCTCTTGTGTTGCTTCAGGGAAGTTAGTCACCCTTTTTTACTGGAACGGGAATTTAGGGATTACTCTCGAGCCGTTAAATGGGAATAGGGCCTCTTCCCAAGTTGAGTCCATAAATTGTGTTCTCCTCTCCAATGGGGATGGCTGTGTGAGGGAATTTTCTGAGTCGCATTAGGGTGTCAAATACAGTTTTGCCTTTCCAGCGGAACGTGGGATTTCTCTTGAATTGTGCAGCGGAATATTTTCCTGATCTCGCAATGAGGGGATAATTTTGTGGTGTTTCTAGAGTTGCGACGGGAACCTGGTTGAACTTCTCAGATAGCAAACAGGACCTCAGGAATTCTCTCTGGCTGCTTCAGGGAAGTCAGGAACCCTTTTGTGTTGGAAGGGGAATTTCGGGATTACTGTGGAGCCTCTAAATGGGAATAGGGCCTCTTCTCGAGTTAAGTCCGTAAAGTGTGTTCTCCTCTCCAATGGGGATGACTGTTTGAGGGAATTTTTTGAGTCTCACCCGGCTGTGCAAACGGGAGAAATACCAGCCCCACCCGCGCAGAAACGAGAGATGCCGGCCCAGGCGGCTGAGACGCCAGAGACACGGGCCTTGCCGGCGCAGACGCGAGAGAGGCCTTCCCCACCCACGCAGACGGGAGAGAACCCGGTCCCACCCGCGCAGACTCCAGAGACCCCGGCCCCGCCCGCTCAGACGCGAGACCTCGGCCCCGCCCGCTCAGATGCTATTGTTGCTGGCGCCGCCCGCACAGACGCAAGAGAAGCCGGCCCCGCCTGCGCAGATGCGAGAGACCCTTGCCCCACCCGCGCAGGCGCGAGAGACCCCGGCCCCGCCCGCCCAGATGGGAGAGACCCCGGCCCCGCCCACCAGACGCGGGATACGCAGGCCCCGCCTGCGCAGACTGGAGAGAAGCTGGCCCTGGCACAACCGACCATGCAGAGATGCGCAGCGGTGAGGAGCTACCCCATGCCTGAGGCCAGGGCAGGCGGCCGAAAAGAGGTACCCCAACTCCAATAGGCGGTGCCTGTGCGAGGGAGGGCCGAGAGGAGGTACTCACGTTCAAGGTCAGGAGGGGCGGCCTTGAGGACATACCCCTCATCCAAGGTAAGGTGCAGCAGCTGTGCTTTCTTGGAGCAGCTGTGAAGAGATATCCCACACCCAAGGTAAGAGAAACTCAAATCAGATGGTAGGTATTGCGAGGGGGCTTCAGATGGCAGACACACTGAAATCATAATCACAGGAATCTACTCGATCTGATCACATGGACCACAGCCGAATGTGGTCCACTGGAGAAGGGAATGGCAAACCACTTCAGTATATTTGCATTGAGAACCCCATGAACAGTATCAAAGGGCAAAATGACAGGATACTGAATGAGGAATTCCCCAGGTCTGTAGGTGCCCAGTATGCTACTGGAGATCAGTGGAGAAATAACTCTAGAAGGAATGAAGGGATGGAGCAAAAGCAAAACCAGTACCCAGTTGTGGATGTGACTGGTGATAGAAGCAAGGTCTGGTGCTGTAAAGAGCAATATTGCATAGGAACCTGGAATGTAAGGTCCAGGAATCAAGGCAAATTGGAAGTGGTCAAACAGGAGATGGCAAGAGTGAACATAGACATTCTAGGAATCAGTGAATTAAAATGGACTGGAATGTGTGAATTTAACTCAGATGACCATTATATATATACTACTGTGGGCAGAAATCCCTTAGAAGAAATGGAGTAGCCATCATGGTCAACAAGAGACTCCGAAATGCAGTACTTGGATGCAATCTTAAAAATGACAGAATGATTTCTGTTCGTCTCCAAGGCAAACCATTCAACATTACAGTAATCCAGGCCTATGCCCCAACCACTAACGCTGAAGAAGCCGAAGTTGAACGGTTCTATGAAGACCTACAAGACCTTTTAGAACTAACACCCAAAAAGATGTCCTTTTCATTATAGGGGACTGGAATGCAAAAGTAGGAAGTCAAGAAACACCTGGAGTAACAGGCAAATTTGGCCTTGGAGCACGGAATGAAGCAGGGCCACGTCGAATAGAGTTTTGTCAAGAGAATGCACTGGTCATAGCAAACTCCCTCTTCCAACAACACAAGAGAAGACTCTACACGTGGACATCACCAGATGGTCAACACCGAAATCAGATTGATTATATTCTTTGCAGCCAAAGATGAAGAAGCTGTATACAGTTAGCAAAAACAAGACCAGGAGCTGAGTGTGGCTCATATCATGAAATCCTTATTGCCAAATTCAGACTTAAATTGAAGAAAGTAGGGAAAACCCCTAGACCATTCAGATATGACCTCAATCAAATCCCTTATGATTATATAGTGGAACTGAGAAATAGATTGAAGGCACTAGATCTGATAGATAGAGTGCCTGATGAACTCTGGATGGAGGTTCGGGACATTGTACAGGAGACAGGGACCAAGAGCATCCCCATGGAAAAGAAATGCAAAAAAAAGCAAAATGGCTGTCTGAGGTGGCCTTACAAATAGCTGTGAAAAGAAGAGAAGCGAAAAGCAAAGGAGAAAGGGAAAGATATAAGCATTAGAATGCAGAGTTCCAAAGAATAGCAAGGAGAGATAAGAAAGCCTTCCTCAGTGATCAATGCAAAGAAATAGAGGAAAACAACAGAATAGGAAAAACAAGAGATCACTTCAAGATCATTAGAGATTCCAAGGGAACATTTCATGCAAAGATGGGCTCGATAAAGGACAGAGATGGTATGGACCTAACGGAAGCAGAAGATATTAAGAAGAGGTGGCAAGAATACACAGAAGAACTGTACAAAAAAGATCTTCACGACCAGGATAGTCACGAAAATGTGATCACTGGCCTAGAGCCAGACATCTTGGAATGTGAATTCAAGTGTGCCTTAGAAAGCAACACTACGAACAAAGCTAGTGGAAGTGATGGAATTCCAGTTGAGCTCTTTCAAATCTTGAAAGATGATGCTGTGAAAGTGCTGCACTCAATAAGCCAACAAATTTGGAAAACTCAGCAGTGGCCACAGGACTGGAAAAGGTCAGTCTTCATTCCAATCCCAAAGAAAGGCAATGCCAAAGAATGCTCAAGCTACCGCACAATTGCACTCATCTCACACGCTAGTACAGTCATGCTCAAAATTCTCCAAGCCAGGCTTCAGCAATATGTGATCCGTGAACTCCCAGATGTTCAAGCAGGTTTTAGAAAAGGCAGAGGCACCAGAGATCAAATTGCCAACATCCGCTGGATCATGGAGACAGCGAGAGAGTTCCAGAAAAACATCTATTTCTTCTTCATTGACTATGCCAAAGCCTTTGACTGTATGGATCACAATAAACTGTGGAAGATTCTGAACGAGATGGGAATACGAGACCACCTGACATGCCTCTTTAGAAACCTGTATGCAGGTCAGGAAGCAACAGTCAGAACTGTGCATGGAACAACAGACTGGTTCCAAATAGGAAAAGGAGTACGTCAAGGCTGTATATTGTAATCTTGCTTATTTAACTTATATGCAGAGTGCATCATGAGAAATGCTGGGCTGGAAGAAGAACAACTGGAATCAAGATTGCTGGGAGAAATATCAATAACCTCAGATATGCAGATGACACCACCTTTAGGGCAGAAAGTGAGGAGGAACCCAAAAGCCTCTTGATGAAAGTGAAAGAGGAGAGCGAAAAGGTTGGATTGAAGCTCAACATTCAGAAAACAAAGGTGATGGAATCTGGCCCCAACACTTCACGGGAAATAGATGGAAAAACAGTGGAAACCGTGTCAGACTTTATTTTCTTGGGCTCCAAAATCACTGCAGATGCTGATTGAAGCCATGAAATTAAAAGGCGCTTACTCCTTGGAAGGAAAGTTTTGATCAACCTTGATAGTATATTAAAAAGCAGAGACATCACTTTGCCAAAAAAGCTCCATCTAGTCAAAGCTATGGCTTTTCCCGTGGTCATGTATGGATGTGAGAGTTGGACTGTGAAGAAAGCTGATCGCCAAAGAACTGATGCTTTCGAACTGTGGTATTGGAGAAGACTCTTGAGAGTCCCTTGGACTGCAAAAAGATCCAACAAGTCCACTCTAAGGGAGATCAACCGTCGGTGTTCATTGGAAGGACTGATGCTAAAGCTGAAATTGCAATACTTCGGCCACCTCTTGAGATGAGTTGACTCACTGGAAAAGATTCTGATGCTAGGAGAAGTTGGGGGCTGGAGGAGAAGGGGACGACAGAGAATGACATGGCTGGATAGCATCACCGACTCTGTGGCCATGAGTTTGAGTGAAATCCAGGAGTTGGTGTAGGACAGGGAGGCCTAGGGTACAGTGATTCATGGGGTCGTGGAGAGTCGGACACGACTGAGCGACTGAACTGAACTGAACTGAATAAAGTGTGTCAAATACCCTTTTCCCTTTCAGGCGGGAATGTGGGATTTCTCTTGAAATTCTGCAGCGCAAAATTTCTTCATCTCGCATTGAGGGGATAATTTTGTGGTGTTTCTCGAATTGCGGCGGGAAGCTGGGGGTATTCCTCGAGGTGCGAAGGGGACCTCAGGAACTCACTCGAGTTACTTCAGAGAAGTCAGGTCCCCGATTGTGCTGGAAGGGGAAATTCCGGATTACTCTCCAGCCGTTAAATTGGAATATTGCTCTTCTCGATTTGAGTCCTTAAAGTGTGTTCTCCTCTCCACTGAGGACGGATGTTAGGGACCATTCTGATTTGCCTAAAGGGAGTCAAGTTCCCTTTTGCCTTTCAAGCGGGAATGTGGGATTTCTCTTGAGATTCTGCAGTGCAAAATTTCCTCATCTTGCATGGAGGGGATAATTATGTGCTGTTACACGAATTGGGCTGGGAAGCTGGGGGTGATTCTCCAGTTGCGACGAGGACCTCTGGAACACACTCGGATTACTTCAGGGAAGTCAGGTCCCCTTTTGTGCTGGAAGGGGAACTTCCGGATTGTTCTCGAGCCTTTTAATGGGAATAGGGCCTCCTCTCGAATTGAGTCCATAAATTGTGTTCTCCTCTCCAATGGGAACGGATGTTAGGGAAATTTCTGAGTGGCATAAAGTTTGTCAAGTACCATTTTGCCTTTCAAGCGGGAATGTGGGATTTCTCTTGAGATTCTGCAGCGCAAAATTACCTCATCTCGCATTGAGGGGATAATTTTGTGGTATTACTCGAGTTGCAGAGGGAAGCAGGGGATACTTCTCGACTTGCAACGGGGACCTCAGGAACTCGCTCGGGCTGCTTCAGCGAAGTCAAGTCCCCTTTTGTGTTGGAAGGGGAACTTCCAGATTACTCTCGAGCCGTTAAATGGGAACATTGCCTCTTCTCGATTTGAGTCCAGAGAGTGTGTTCTCCTCTCCAAATAGGACGGCTGTGTGAGGGAAAATTCTGAGTCGAATAAAGGGTGTCAAGTAACCTTTTGCCTTTCAAGAGGGAATGTTGTATTTCTCTTGAGATGTTGCATCGCAAAATTTCCTCATCTCGCATGTAGGGGATAATTTAGGGGTGTTTCTCGAGTTGCGGCGGGAAGCTGGGGGTGCTTCTCGAGGTGCGACGGGGACCTCAGGAACTCGCTGGGGTTGCTTCAGGGAAGTCAGGTCACCTTTGGTGTTGGAACGTGAACTTCCGGTTCCTCTGGAGCCCTTAATTATGCACTGGGCCTCATCTCGAATTGAGTCCATAAAGTGTGTTATCCTCTCAAAAGGGGACGACTGTGTGAGGGAACTTTCTGAGTCGAATAAAGGGTGTCAAGTACCTTTTTGCCTTTCAAGAGTGAATGTGGTGTTTCTCTTGAGATGCTGCATCGACAAATTTCCTCACCTCGCATGGAGAGGATAATTTTGGGGTGTTTCTCGAGTTGCGTCGGGAAACTGGGGGTGCTTCTCGAGTTGTGACGGGGACCTCAGAAAATCGCTGAGGTTGCTTCAGGGAATTCAGGTCCCCTTTGGTGTTGGAAGGGGAACTTCCGGTTTCCTCTGGAGCCCTTCAATGTGCACAGGGGCTCCTCTCGAATTGAGTCCATAAAGTGTGTTCTCCTCTACAAAGGGGACGGCTGTGTGAAGGAACTTTCTGAGTCGAATAAAGGGTGTCAAGTACCTTTTTGCCTTTCCAGAGGGAATGTGGTATTTCTCTTGAGATGCTGCATCGCCAAATTTCCTCATATCGCATGGAGGGGATAATTTTGGTGTGTTTCTCGAGTTGCGGCGGGAAGCTGGGGGTGCTAATCGAGTTGCGACGGGCACCTCAGGAACTCGCTGGGGTTGCTTCAGGGAAGTCAGGTCCCCTTTGGTGTTGGAAGGGGAACTTCCGATTTCCTCTCGAGCCCTTCAATGTGCACAGGGGCTCCTCCCGAATTGAGTCCGAAAAGAGTGTTCTCCTCTCCAAAGGAGACGGCTGTGTGAGGGAACTTTCTGTGTCGAATAAAGGGTGTCAAGTAACTTTTTGCCTTACAAGAGTGAATGTGGTGTTTCTCTTGAGATGCTGCATCGCCAAATTTCCTCATCTCGCATGGAGGGGATAATTTTGGGGTGTTTATCGAGTTGCGGTGGGAAGCTGTTGGTGCTTTTCGAGTTGCGACGGGGACCTCAGGAACTCGCTGGGGTTGCTTCAGGGAAGTCAGGTCGCCTTTGGTGTTGGAAGGGGAACTTCCGGTTTCCTCTCGAGCCCTTCAATGTGCACAGGGTCTCCTCTCGAAGAGTCCGTAAAGTGTGTTCTCCTCTCCAAAGGGGACGGCTGTGTGAGGGAACTTTCTGAGTCGAAGAAAGGGTGTCAAGTACCTTTTTGCTTTTCAAGAGGGAATGTGCTATTTCTGTTGAGATGCTGCATCGCCAAATTTCCTCATCTCGCATGCAGGGGATAATTTTGGTGTGTTACTCGAGCTGCGGCGGGAAACTGTGGGTGTTTCCCGAGTTGCGACGGGGACCTCAGGAACTCGCTGGGGTTGCTTCAGGGAAGTCAAGTCCCCTTTGGTATTGGAAGGGGAACTTCCGGTTTCCTCTCGAACTCTTAAATGTGCACAGGGGCTGATCGCGAATTGAGTCCATCAAGTGTGTTCTCCTCTCCAAAGGGGACGGCTGTGTGAGGGAACTTTCTGAGAAGAATAAAGGGTGTCAAGTAACTTTTTGCCTTTCAAGAGGGAATGTGGTATTTCTCTTGAGATGCTGCATCGCCAAATTTCCTCATCTCGCATGGAGGGGATAATTTTGGGGTGTTTCTCGAGTTGAGGCGGGAAGCTGGTGGTGCTTCTCGAGTTGCGACGGGGACCTGAGGAACTCGCTCGGGTTGCTTCAGGGAAATCAGTTCCCCTTTGATGTTGGGAGGGGAACTTCCGGTTTCCTCTCGAGCCCTTAAATTTGAACAGGGGCTCATCTAGAATTGAGTCCATGAAGTGTGTTCTCTTCAAAGGGGACGTCTGTGTGAGGGAACTTTCTGAGTCGAATAAAGGGTATCAAGTACCTTTTTGCCTTTCAAGAGGGAATGTGTTATTTCTCTTGAGATGCTGCATCGCTAAATTTCCTCATCTCGCATGGAGGGGATAATTTTGTGGTGTTACTCGAGTTGCGGCTAGAGGATAGGGTATTTCTCGCGTTGCGACGGGGACCTCAGGAACTCGCTGTGGTTGCTTCAGGGAAGTCAGGTCCCCTTTGGTGTTGGAAGGGGAAATTCCGGTTTCATCTCCAGCCCTTAATGTGCACAGGGGCTCATCTGGAATTGAGTCTATAAAGTGTGTTCTCCTCTCCAAAGGGGACGGCTGTGTGAGGGAACTTTCTGAGTCAAATAAAGGGTGTCAAATAACCTTTTGCCTTTTAAGAGGGAATGTGGTATTTCTCTTGAGATTCTGCATCGCAAAATTTCCTCATCTCGCTTGGAGGGAATAATTTTGGGGTGTTTCTCGAGTTGCGGCGGGAAGCTGGGTGTGCTTCTCGAGTTGCGACGGGGACCTCAGGAACTCGCTGTGGTTGCCTCAGGGAATTAAGGTCCCCTTTGCTGTTGGAAGGGGAACATCCGGTTTCCTCTCGAGCCCTTCAATGTGCACAGGTGCTCCTCTCGAATTAAGTCCATAAAGTGTGTTCTCCTCTTCAAACGGGACGGATGTGTGAGGGAACTTTCTGAGTCGAATACTGGGTGTCAAGTACATTTTTGCCTTTCAAGAGGGAATGTGGTATTTCTCTTGAGATGCTGCATGGCAAAATTTCCTCATCTCGCATGGAGGGGATAATTTTCGGGTGTTTCTCGAGTTGCGGCGGGAAGCTGGTGGTGCTTCTCGAGTTGCGACGGGGACTTCAAGAACTCGCTGGGGTTGCTTCAGGGAAGTAAGGTCCCCAGTGCTGTTGGAAGGGGAACTTCCGGTTTCCTCTCGAGCCCTTCAATGTGCACATGGCCTCTTCTCGAATTGAGTCCGTAAAGTGTGTTCTCCTCTCCAAAGGGGACGGCTGTGTGAAGGAACTTTCTGAGTCGAATAAAGGGTTTCAAGTACCTTTTTGCCTTTCCAGAGGGAATGTGGTATTTCTCTTGAAATGCTGTATCGCCAAATTTCCTCATCTCGCATGGAGGCGATAATTTTGGGGTGTTTCTCGAGTTGCGGCGGGAACCTGAGGGGGTTCTCGAGTTGAAACGGGGACCTCAGGAACTCGCTGGGGTTGCTTCAGGGAAGTCAGGTCCCCTTTGGATTTGGAAGGGGAACGTCCGGTTTCCTCTCGAACCCTTCAATGTGCACAGGGGCTCCTCTAGAATTGAGTACGTAAAGTGTGTTCTCCTCTCCAAAGGGGACGGCTCTGTGAGGGAAATTTCTGAGTCGAATAAAGGGTGTCAAGTACCTTTTTGCCTTCAAGAGGGAATGTGGTATTTCTCTTGAGATGCTGCATCGCCAAATTTCCTCATCTCGCATGGAGAGGATAATTTTGGTGTTTCTCGAGTTGCGGCGGGAAGCTGGGTGTGCTTCTCGAGTTGCGATGGGAACCTCAGGAACTCGCTGCGGTTGCTTCAGGGAAGTCAGGTCCCCTTTGGTGTTGGAAGGGGAACTTCCGGTTTCTTCTCGAGCCCTTCAATGTGCACAGGGGCTCCTTTCGAAATGAGTCCGTAAAGTGTGTTCTCCTCTCCAAAGGGGACGGCTGTGTGAGGGAACTTTCTGAGTCGAATAAAGGGTGTCAAGTACCTTTTTGCCTTTCCAGAGTGAATGGGGTATTTCTCTTGAGATGCTGCATCGCCAAATTTCCTCATCTCGCATGGAGGGGATAATTTTGGGGTTTTTCTCGAGTTGTGGCGGGAAGCTGGGAGTGCTACTCGAGTTGCGACGGCGACCTCAGGAACTCGCTGGGGTTGCTTCAGGGAAGTCAGGTCCCCTTTGGTGTTGGAAGGGGAATGTACGGTTTCCTCTGGAGCCCTTCAATGTGCACAGGGGCTCCTCTCGAATTGAGTCCGTAAAGTGTGTTCTCCTCTCCAAAGGGGACGGGTGTGTGAGGGAACTTTCTGAGTCGAAAAAAGGTTTGCAAGTAACTTTTTGTCTTTCCAGAGGGAATGAGGTGTTTCTCTTGAGATGCTGCATCGCCATTTTCCTCATTTCGCATGGAGGGGATAATTTTGGGGTGTTTCTCGAGTTGCGGCGGGAAGCTGGGGGTGCTTCTCCAGTTGCGACGGGGACCTCAGGAACTCGCTGGGGTTGCTTCAGGGAAGTCAGGTTCTCTTTGGTGTTGGAAGGGGAACTTCCGGTTTCCTCTCGAGCCCTTCAATGTGCACAGGGGCTCCTCTCGAATTGAGTCCGTAAAGTGTGTTCTCCTCTCCAAAAGGGACGGCTGTGTGAGGGAACATTCTGAGTCGAATAAAGGGTGTTAAGTACCTTTTGCCTTTCAAGAGGGAATGTGGTATTTCTCTTGAGATGCTGCATCGCAAAATTTCCTCATCTCGCACTGATGCGATAATTTTGGGATATTTCTCGAGTTGCGTCGGGAATCCTGGGCTGCTTCTCGAGTTGCGACAGGGACCTCAGGAACTCGCTGGGGTTGCTTCAGGGAAGTCACTTCCCCTTTGTTGTTGGAAAGGGAACTTCCGGGTTCCTCTCGAGCCCTTCAATGTGCAAGGGGCTCATCTGGAATTGAGTCCATAAAGTGTGTTCTCTCCAAAGTTGATGGCTGTGTTAGGGATCTTTCTGAGTCGAATAAAGGGTGTCAAGTACCTTTTTTCCTTTCAAGAGGGAATGTGGTATTTCTCTTGAGATGCTTCATTGCAGAATTTCCTCATCTCGCATGGAGGGGTTAATTTTGGTGTGTTTCTCGAGTTGAGGCAGTAAGCCGGGGGTGCTTCTCGAGTTGCGACGGGGACCTCAGGAACTCGCTGGGGTTGCTTCATGGAAGTCAGGTCCCCTTTGGTGTTTGAAAGGGAACTTCCGTGTACCTCTCTAGCCCTTAAATGTGCACAGTGGCTCATCTCGATTTGAGTCCATAAAGTCTGTTCTCTCCAAAGGGGACGGCTGTGTGAGGGAACTTTCTGAGTCGAATAAAGAGTGTCAAGTACCTTTTTGCCTTCCAAGAGGGAATGTGGTATTGCTCTTGAGAGGATGCATCGCAAAATTTCCTCATCTCGCTTTGAGGGGATAATTTTGGGGTGTTTCTCGTGTTGCGGTGGGAAGCTGGGGGTGCGTCTCGAGTTGCAACGTGGACCTCAGGAACTCGCTGTGGTTGCTTCAGTGAAGTAACGTCCCCATTATGTTGGAAGGGAACGTCCGGGTTCATCTGGAGCCCAAAATGTGCACAGGGGATCATTTCAAATTGAGTCCATAAAGTGTGTTCTCCTCTAAATGGGGACGGCTGTGTGAGGGAACTTTCTGAGTGGAATAAAGGGTGTCAAGTACCTTTTTGCCTTTCAAGAGGGAATGTGGTATTTCTCTTGAGATGCTGCATCGCAAAATTTCCTCTTCTCGCATTGAGGGGATAATTTTGGGGTGTTTCTCGAGTTGCGGTGGGAAGCTCCGGGTGCTTCTCGAGTTGCGACGGGGACCTCAGGAACTCGCTGCGGTTGATTCAAGGAAGTCAGGTCCCCTTTGGTGTTGGAAGGGGAACTTCCGGTTTCCTCTCGAGCCCTTAAATGTGCACAGGGGCTCATCTCGAATTGAGTCCCTAAAGTGTGTTCTCCTCTCCAAAGGGGACGGCTGTGTGAGGGAACTTTCTGAGTCCAATAAAGGGTGTCAAGTACCATTTTGCCTTTAGGAGGGATTGTGGTATTTCTCTTGAGATTCTGCATCCCAAAATTTCTTCATCTCGCATTGAGGGGATAATTTTGGGTTGTTTCTCGAGTTGCGGCGGGATGCTGTGGGTCCTTCTCGAGTTGCGACTTGAACCTCAGGAACTCTCTGAGGTTGATTCAGGAAAATCAGGTCCCGTTTGTTGTTGGAAGGGAAACTTCCGGTTTCCTCTCCAACCCTTAAATATGAACAGGGGCTCATCTCGAATTGAGTCCATAAAGTGTGTTCCCCTCTCCGAAGTGGACGGCTCTGTGAGGGAAATTTCTGAGTCGAATAAAGGGAGTCAAGTACTTTTTGTCTTTCAAGAGGGAATGTGGTGTTTCTCTTGAGATTCTGTATCACAAAATTTCCTCATCTCGCATTGAGGGGATGATTTTGGGGTGTTTCTCGAGTTGCGGATTGAAGCAGGGAGCGCTTCTCGAGTTGCGACGGGGACCTCAGGAATTCGCTGGGGTTCCTTCAGGGAAGTCAGGTCCCCTTTGGTGTTGGAAGGGGAACTTCCGGTTTCCTCTCTAGCCCTTAAATGTGAACAGGGGCTCATCTTGAATTGAGTCCATAAAGTGTGTTCTCCTCTCCAAAAGGGACGGTTGTATGAGGTAACTTTCTGAGTCGAATAAAGGGTGTCAAGTACATTTTTTGACTTTCAACAGGGAATGTGGTATTTCTTTTGAGATTCTGCATCGCAATATTTCGTCATCTCGCATTGAGGGGACAATTTTGGGGTGTTTCTCGAGTTGCGGCATGAAGCAGGGAGCGCTTCTCGAGTTGAGACGGGGATCTCAGGAACTCGCTGTGGTTGCTTCAGGGAATTCAGGTCCCCTTTGGTGTTGGAAGGGGAACTTCCGCTTTGTTCTCGAGCCCTTAAATGTGAACAGGGGCTCATCTCAAATTGAGTCCATAAAGTGTGTTCTCCTCTTCAAAGGGCCGGCTGTGTGAGGGAACTTTCTGAGTCGAATAAAGGGTGTCAAGTACTTTTTGCCTTTCAAGACGGAATGTGTATTTCTCTTGAGATTCTGCATCCCAAAATTTCCTCATCTGCATTGAGGGCATAATTTCCTGGTGTTCTTGAGGTGCAGCGGGATGCTGGGGTTGCTTCTCAAGTTGCGACGAGGACCACAGGAACTCGCTCGGCTTGATATAGGGAAGTCAGGTCCCCTTAGCTTTTGGAAGGGGAACTTCCGGTTTCCTCTCGAGCCCTTAAATGTGAACAGGGGCTCATCTCCTATTGAGTCCATGAAGTGTTTTCTCCACTCTAATGGGGACGGCTTTGTGAGGGAAATTTCTGAGTCGAATAAAGGGTGTCAAGTAACTTTTTGCCTTTCAAGAGGGAATGTGGTATTTCTCTTGAGATTCTGCATCGCAAAATTTCCTCACCTCGCATTGAGGTGATAATTTTGATGTTTATCTCGAATTGTGGCGGGAAGTTAGGGGTGCTTCTCGATTTGTGACGTGAACCTCAGTAACTCGCTGGAGTTGCTTCAGGGAAGTCAGGTCCCCTTTGGTGTTGGAAGGGGAACTTCCGGTTTCCTCTCGAGCCCTTAAATGTGAACAGGGTCTCATCTCTAATTGAGTCCATAAAGTGTGTTCTCCTCTCCAAATGGGAAGGCTGTGTGACGGAACTTTCTGAGTCGAATAAAGGGTGTCAAGTACCTTTTTCCCTTTCAAGAGGGAATGTGGTATTTCTCTTGAGATTCTTCATCGCAAAATTTCCTCATCTCGTATTGAGGGGATAATTTTGGGGTATTTCTCGAGTTCCGGCGGGTACCTCAGGAAATCGCTGGTGTTGCTTCAGGGAAGTCAGGTCCCCTTTGATTTTGGAAGGGGAAATTCCGGTTTCCTCTCGAGCTCTTCAATGTGCACAGGGTTTCATCTCGAATTGAGTCCATACAGTGTGTTCTTCTCTCAAAGTAGACGGCTGTGTGAGCGAACTTTCTGAGTCAAATAAAGGGTTCAAGTACCTTTTTTCCTTTCAAGAGGGAATGTGGTATTTCTCTTGAGATTCTGCATCGCAAAATTTCCTCATCTCGCATTGAGGGGATAATTTTGTGGTGTTTCTCCAGTTGCGACGGGGACCTCAGGAATTCACTCGAGTTACTTCAAGGAAGTCAGGTCCGCTTTTGTCCTGGACGGGGAATTTCCGGGTTACTCTGGAGAAATTAAATGGGAATATTGCCTCTTCTAGATTTGAGTCCATAAAGTGTGTTCTCCTCTCCATTGAGGACAGATGTTAGGGAACATTCTGAGTCGTATAAAGGGAGTCAAGTACCCTTTTGCCTTTCAAGCGGGAATTTGGGATTTATCTTTAGATTCTGCATCCCAAAATTTCCTCATGTCGCATTGAGGGGATAATTTTGTGGTGTTTCTCGAATTGCGGCGTGAATTTGGGGCGACTTCTGGAGTTGCGACGGGGACCTCAGGAATTCACTCGAGTTACTTGAGGGCAGTCAGTTCACCTTTTGTGCTGGAAGGGGAACTTCCGGATTACTCTCGAACCCTTTAAATGGAATAGGTCCTCTTCTCCAGTTGAGTCCATAAAGTGTGTTCTCCTCTCCAACGGGGATGGATGTTCGGGAACTTTCTGAGTGGCACAAAGGAAGTCAAGTACCCTTTTGCCTTTCAAGCGGGAATGTGGGAATTCTCTTCAGATCTGCAGCACAAAATGACCTCATCTCGAATTGAGGGGATAATTTTGTGGTGTTGGTCAAGTTGCCGGCGGAAGCAGTGATTACTTCTCGAGTTGCAACGGGGACCTCAGAAACTCACTCACTAGCTTCAGTGATGTCAAGTCCCCTTTGGTGTTGGCAGGGGAACTTCCGGATTACTCTCGAGCCGTTAAATGGGAAAATTAGCTCTTCTGGATTTCAGTCCATAAAGTGTGTTCCCCTCTCCACTGAGGACGGATGTTAGGGACCATTCTGACTCGCCTAAAGTGTGTCAAGTACCCTTTTGCCTCAAGCGGGAATGTGGGATTTCTCTTGAGATTCTGCAGGGCAAAATTACCTCATCTCACATTGAGAGCATAATTTTGTGGTGTTACTCGAGTTGAGGCAGGAAGCAGGTTGTATGTCTCGAGTTGTGACGGGGAACTCACGAACTCCCTCGGGTTACTTCAGGGAAGCCAGGTCCCATTTGTGCTGGAAGGGGAACTTCTGGGTTACTCTCGAACCCTTTAATGGGAATAGGGCCTCTTCTCGAATTGAGTCCATAAATTGTGTTCTCCTCTCCATTGGGGACGGGTATTACGGAAATTTCTAAGGGGCATAAAGTTTGTCAAGTGGGAATGGGCTATTGTCTTGAGATTCTGCAGCGCAAAATTACCTCATCTCTCATTGACGGGATAATTTTGTGGTGTTTCTTGAGTTGCGGTGGGAAGCAGGGGGTACATTTCGAGTTGCGACGGGGACCTCAGGAACTCGCTCCGGTTTCTTCAGGGAAGTCAATTCCCCTTTTGTGTTGATAGGGGAACTTCCGGATATCTCTCGAGCCGTTAAATAGGAATATTGCCTGTTCTCGATTTGAGTCCATAAAGTGTGTTCTCCTCTCAAATGAGGACGGTTTTAGGGGCCATTCTTAGTCGTCTAAAGAGAGTCAAATACCCTTTTGCCTTTCAAGTGGGAATGTGGGATTTCTCGTGGGATTCTGCAGGACGAAATTTCCTCAACTCACACTGAGGGGATAATTTTGTGGTGTTTCTGGAATTGCGGCGGGAACCTGGGGGTACTTCTCCAGTTGCGACGGAACCTCAGGAACTCACTCGAGTTACTTCAGGGAAGTCAGGTCCCCTTTTTTGCTCTAAGGGAACTTCCGGATTACTCTCGAGCACTTTAGTGGGAATAGGGCCTCTTCTCGAGTCCATAAAATGTGTTCTCCTCTCCAATAAGGACGGTTTTTAGGGACCATCCTGAGTCGCCTAAGGGGAGTCAAGTACGCATTTGCCTTTCAAGCAGGAATGTGGGATTTCTCTTTAGATTCTGTAGCACAAAATTTCATCTCGCATTGAGTGGATAATTTTATGCTGTATCTCGAATTGCGGCGGGAAGCTGGGGGTACTTCTCCAGTTGCCAGGGGACCTCAGGAACTCACTCGAGTTGCTTCAGGGAAGTCAGGTCCCCTTTTGTGCTTGAAGGGGAACTTCCGGATTACTCTTGAACCCTTTAACGGGAATAGGGCCTATTCTCTATTTTGTCCATTAGGTGTGTTCTCCTCTCCAATGGGGACAGATGTTAGGGAACTTTCTGAGTGGCATAAAGTGTGTTAAGTACCCTTTTGCCTTTCAATCGGGAATGCGGGGATTGTCTTAAGATTCTGTAGCACAAAATTACCTCATCTCGCATTGAGGGGATAATTTTGGTGTGTTTCTCGAGTTGCGGCGGGAAGCAGGGGGTACTTCTCGAGTTGCGACGGGGACCTCAGAAACTCGTTCAGGATGATTCAGGGAGGGCAGGTCCCCTTTTGAGTTGGAAGGGGAACTTCCGGTTTACTCTCGAGCCGTTAATTGGGGATAGGACCTCATCTCACATTGAGTCCATAAGGTGTGTTCTCCTCTCCAATGGGAACTGACATCAGTGAAATTTCTGAGTCACATAAAGGGAGTCAAGTACCCTTTTGCCTTTCAAGAGTGAATGTGGTATTTCTCTTGAGATTCTGCAGCGTATATTTTCCTCAGCTAGCATTAGGAGATAATTTTTAGTGTTTCTCAGTTGCGAAGTGAAGATGTGGGTACTTCTCAAGTTTCGACGGGGATCTCAGGAACTCGCTTGGGTTTCATCAGGGAAGTCAGGTCCCCTTTGGTGTTGGAATGGGAACTTCCGGTTTACTCTCGAGCCGTTAAATGGGAATAGGGTCTCAACTCGAACTGAGTCCAGAAAGTGTGTTCTCCTCTCCAATGGGGACTGATGTTAGTGAAATTTCTGAGTCGTATAAAGGGTGTCAAGTACCCTTTTGCCTTTCAAGAGGTAATGTGGTATTTCTCTTGAGATTCTGCAACGTAAAATTTCCTCATCTCGCATTGAGGGGATAATTTTGTGGTGTTTCTCGAGTTGCGACGGGGACCTCAGGAAATCTCTCGGGTTTCTTCAGGGAAGGCAGGTCCCCTTTTTTGTTGGAACGGAACTCCTGGTTTACTCTCGAGCCGTTAAATGGGAATAGGGCCTCAACTCGAATTGAGTCCATAAAGTGTGTTCTCCTCTCCAATGGGGACGGCTGTGTGAGGAAACTTTCTGAGTCTCATAAAGAGTGTGAAGTACCCTTTTGCCTTTCAAGCGGGAATGTGGGAATTCTCTTCAGATCTGCAGCGCAAAATGACCTCATCTCGAATTGAGGGGATAATTTTGTGGTGTTGGTCAAGTTGCCGGCGGAAGCAGTGATTACTTCTCGAGTTGCAAAGGGGAACTCAGGAACTCACTCACTTGCTTCAGTGAAGTCAAGTCCCCTTTGGTGTTGGAACTTCTGGATTACTCTCGAACCGTTTAATGGGAATAGGGCCTCTGGATTACTCTCGAACCGTTTAATGGGAATAGGGCCTCTGGATTACTCTCGAGCCGTTAAATGGGAATATTAGCTCTTCTCGATTTCAGTCCATAAAGTGTGTTCTCCTCTCCACTGAGGACGGATGTTAGGGACCATTCTGAGTCGCCTAAACGGTGTCAAATACCCTTTTACCTTTCAAGCGGGAATGTGGGATTTCTCTTGCGATTCTTCAGCGCAAAATTTCCTCATCTCACATTGTGGGGATAATTATGTGGTGTTTCTCGAGTTGCGATGGGGACCTCAGAAACTTATTCGAGTTACTTCAGGGAATCGGGTCCCATTTGTGCTGGAAGGGGAACTTCCGGATTACTCTCGAGCCCTTTAATGGGAATAGGGCCTCTTTTGTAGTTGAGTCCATAAAGTGTGTTATTCTCTCCAATGGGGACGGATATTTTTGAACTTTCTGAGTGGCATAAAGTGTGTCAAGTACACTTTTGCCTTTCAAGCGGGAATGTGGGATATCTCTTGAGATTCCGCAGCACAAAATAACCTCATTTCACATTGAGGGGATAATTTTGTGGTGTTTCTCCAGTTGTGGTGGGAAGCAGGGGGCACTTCTCTAGCTATGGCGGGGACCTCAGGAACTCGCTCGGGTTGCTTCAGGGAAGTCAGGTCGCCTTTTGTTTTGGAAGGGGAACTTCCGGATTACTGTCCAGACGTTAAAAGGGGATATTGCCTCCTCTCCATTTGAGTCCATAAAATATGTTCTCCTCTCCACTGAGGATGGATGTTAGGGAACATTCTGAGTCGCCTAAAGGGAGTCAAGTACCCTTTTGACTTTCAAGCGGAAATGTGGGATTTCTCTTGAGATTCTGCAGCGCAAAATTTCCTCATCTCCCATTGAGGGGATAATTTTGTGGTGTTTCTCGAGTTGCGGCGGGAAGCTGGGGGTAATTCTCAAGTTGCGGCGTGGACCTCAGGAACTCGCTCGGGTTGCTTCAGGGAAGTCAAGTCCTTTTTTGTGTTGGAAGGGGAACTTCAGGATTAGTCTCGAGCCCTTTAATGGGAATAGGGCCTCTTCTGGAGTTGAGTCCATAAAGTGTGTATGCCTCTCCAATGGGGACGGATGTTAGGGAACATTCTGAGTGGCATAAAGTGTCTCAAGTTCCCTTTTACTTTCAAGCGGGAATGCGGGATTTCTCTTGGGATTCTGCAGCAGAAAATTACCTCATCTCGCACTGAGGGGATAATATTGTGTCGTTTCTCGAGTTGGGGCGGGAAGCAGGGGGTACTTCTGGAGTTGAGCCGGGACCCTCAGGAACTCGCTCAGGTTGCTTCAGGGAAGTCAAGTCCATTTTTGTGTTGGAAGGGGAACTTCTTGATTACTCTCGAGCCTTTAAATGGGAATATAGCCTCTTTTCGATTTGAGTCCATGAAGTGTGTTTTCCTCTCCACTGAGGACGGATGTTAGGGAACATTCTGAGTCGCCTAAAGGGAGTCAGGTACCGTTATGCCTTTCAAGCTGGAATGTGGGATATCTCTTGAGATTCTGCAGCGCAAATTTCCTCATCTCGCATTGAAGGGATAATTTTGTTGTGTTTCTCGAGTTGCGATGGGGATCTCAGGAACTTTCTCGAGTTACTTCAGGGAATCAGGCCCCTTTTTTCATGGAAGGAGAATTTCCGGATTACTATTGAGCCCTTTAATGGGAATAGGGCCTGTTCTGGAGTTGAGTCCATAAAGTGTGTTATCCTCTCCACTGAGGACGAATGTTAGGGACCATTCTGAGTCGGCTAAAGGAAGTCAAGTACCCTTTTGCCTTTCAAGCGGATATCTGGGATTTCACTTGAGATTCTGCAGCGCAAAATTTCCTCATCTCACATTGTGGGGAAAATTTTGTGGTGTTTCTCCAGTTGCGATGGGGACCTCAGAAACTTACTCGAGTTACTTCAGGGAATCAGGTCCCATTTGTGCTGGAAGGGGAACTTCCGGAATACTTTTGAGCCCTTTAATGGGAATATGCCTCTTCTCCAGTTGAGTCCCTAAAGTGTGTTATCTTCTCCAATGGGGACGGATATTATTGAACTTTCTGAGAGGCATAAAGTGTGTCAAGTACGCTTTTGCCTTTCAAGCGGTAATGTGGGATTTCTCTTGAGATTCTGCAGCGCAAAAACCTCATCTCTCATTGAGGGGATAATTTTGTGGTGTTTCTCGAATTGCGGCGGGAAGCTGGGGGTACTTCTCGAGTTGCAGTGGGGACCTCAGGAACTCGCTCGGGTTGCTTCAGGGAAGTCAAGTCCCCTTTTGTGTTGGAAGGGGAACTTCCGGAATACTCTCGAGCCATTAAAAGGGAATATTGCCTCTTCTCTATTGAAGTCCATAAAATATGTTCTCCTCTCCACTGAGGATGGATGTTAGGGAATATTCTGAATCACATAAAGGGAGTCAAGTACCCTTTTGCCTTTCAAGCGGGAATGTGGGATTTCTCTTGAGATTCTGCAGCGCAAATTTTCTTCATCTCGCATTGAGAGGATAATTTTGTGGTGTGTCTCGAATTGAGGCGGGAAGATGGGGGTACTTCTGGAGTTGCGACGGGGACCTCAGGAACTCACTCCAGTTACTTCAGGGAAGTCAGGTCCCCTTTTGTTTTTGAAGGGGAGCTTCCGGATTACTCTGGAGCCCTTTAAATGGAATAGGGCCTCTTCTGGGGTTGAGTCCATAAAGTGTGTTCTCCTCTCCAATGGGGAAGGATGTTAGGGAACTTTCTGAGTGACATAAAGGGAGTCAAGTACGCTTTTGCCTTTCAATTGGGAATGTGGGATTTCTCTTCAGATTCTGCAGCGCAAAGTTTCCTCCTCTCGCATTGTGGGGACAATTTTGTGGTGTTTCCTGAATTTCGGCGGGAAGCTGGGGGTACTTCTCGAGTTTCAACGGGGACCTCAGGAACTCACTGGAGTTACTTCAGGGAAGTCAGTTTCCCCATTGTGCTGGACGGGGAACTTCCGTATTACTCTCGAGCCCTTTAATGGGAATAGGGGCTCTTCTGGAGTTGAGTCCATAAATTGAGTACGCCTCTGCAATGGGGACAGATTTTAGGGAACTTTCTGAGGGGGATAAAGTATGCCAAGTTCCCTTTTGCCTTTCAAGCGGGAATGTGGGATTTCCCTTGAGATTCTGCAGCGCAAAATTACCTCATGTCGCATTGAGGGGATAATATTGTGTTGTTTCTCGAGTTGTGGTGGGAAGTAGGGGATACTTCTGGAGTTGAAACGGGAACCTAAGGAACTCTCTCGGGTTGCTCCAGGGAAGTCAAGTTCCCTTTTGTGTTGGAAGGGGAACTTCTTGATTACTCTTGAGCCTTTAAATGGGAATATTGCCTCTTCTCGATTTGAGTGTATGAAGAGTGTTCTCCTCTCCATTGAGGATGGATGTTAGGGAACATTCTGAATCGCCTAAAGGGAGTCAAGTACCCTTTTGCCTTTCAAGCAGGAATGTGGGATTTCTCTTGAGATTCTGCAGCGAAAATTTTCCTCTTCTCGCATTGAGGATATAATTTTGTGGTGTTTCTCCAGTTGCGTCTGGAAGAGGGGGTATGTCTCGAGTTGTGGCGGGACCTCAGGAACTCGCTAGGGTTGCTTCAGGGAAGTCAAGTCCCCTTTTTTGTTGGAAGGGGAACTTCCGGAATACTCTCGAGACGTTAAAAGGGAATATTGCCTATTCTCCATTTGAGTCCATAAAATGTGTTCTCCTCTCCACTGAGGACAGATGTTAGGGAACATTCTGAGTTGTATAAAGGGGGTCAAGTACCCTTTTGCCTTTCAAGCGGAAATGTGGGATTTCTCTTGAGATTCTGCAGCGTTAAATTTCCTCATCTCGCATTGAGGGGATAATATTGTGTTGTTTCTCGATTTGCGGCTGGAAGCATGGGGTACTTCTCGAGTTGAGCTGGGAACCTCAGGAACTCGCTCTGGTTGCTTCAGGGAAGTCAAGTCCTTTTTTGTGTTGGAAGGAGAACTTCTTGATTACTCTCGAGCCTTTAAATGGGAATATTGCCTCTTTTCGATTTGAGTCCATGAAGTGTGTTTTCCTCTCCAATGAGGAAGGATGTTAGGGAACATTCTGAGTCGCCTAAATGGAGTCAGGTACCGTTATGCCTTTCAAGCTGGAATGTGGGATTTCTCTTGAGATTCTGCAGCGCAAGATTTCCTCATCTCACATTGAGGGGATAATTTTGTGGTGTTTCTCGAGTTGTGGCAGGAAGCAGGGAGTACTTCTCTAGTTCCAGCGGGGACCTCAGGAATTCGCTCGGGTTGCTTCAGGGAAGTCAAGTCCCCTTTTGTGTTGGAAGGGGAACTTCCGGATGACTCTCGAGCTGTTAAATGTGAATAATGCCTCTTCTCGATTTGAGTCCATAAAGTGTGTTTTCCTCTCCACTGAGGAAGGATGTTAGGGAACATTCTGAGTCGCCTAAAGGGAGTCAAGTACCCTTTTGCCCTTCAAGCGGGAATGTGGGATTTCTCTTGAGATTCTGCAGCGCAAAATATCCTCATCTCGCATTGAGGGGATAATTTTGTTGTGTTTCTCGAGTTGCGATGGGGACCTCATGAACTTTCTCCTGTTACTTCAGGGAATCAGGCCCCTTTTTTCCTGGAAGGAGAACTTCCGGATTACTCTTGAGCCCTTTAATGGGAATATGGCCTCTTCTGGAGTTGAGTCCATAAAGTGTGTTTTCCTCTCCACTGAGGACAAATGTTAGGGACCATTCTGAGTCGCCTAAAGGGAGTCAAGTAACCTTTTGCCTTTCAAGCGGAAATGTGGGATTTCACTTGAGATTCTGCAGCGCAAAATTTCCTCATGTCACATTGTGGGGATAATTTTGTGGTGTTTCTCGAGTTGCGAATACCTCAGAAACTTACCCGAGTTACTTCAGGGAATCAGGTGCCATATGTGCTGGAAGGGGAACTTCCGGAATACTTTTGAGCCCTGTAATGGGAATAGGGCCTCTTCTCCAGTTGAGTCCCTAAAGTGTGATTTCCTCTCCAATGGACGGAGCTTAGGGTACTTTCTGAGTGGCATAAAGTGTGTCAAGTAAGATTCTGCCTTTCAATGGTAATGTGGATTTTCTTTTGAGATTCTGCAGCGCAAAATTTCCTCATCTCTCATTGAGGTGATAATTTTGTGGTGTTTCTCCAGTTGTGGTGGGAAGCAGGGGGCACTTCTCTAGCTATGGCGGGGACCTCAGGAAATCGCTCGAGTTGCTTCAGGGGAGTCAAGTCGCCTTTTGTGTTGGAAGGGGAACTTCCGGATTACTGTCCAGACGTTAAAAGGGAATATTGCCTCCTCTCCATTTAAGTCCATAAAACATGTTCTCCTCTGCACTGAGGATGGATGTTAGGGAACATTCTGAGTTGCCTAAAGGGAGTCAAGTACCCTTCTGCCTTTCAAGCGGGAATGTGGGATTTCTCTTGAGATTCTGCAGTGCAAAATTTCCTCATCTCCCATTGAGGGGATAATTTTGTGATGTTTCTCGAGTTGCGGCGGGAAGCTGGGGGTACTTCTCGAGTTGCAGCGGGGACCTCAGGAACTCGCTCGGGTTGCTTCAGGGAAGTCAAGTCCTTTTTTGTCTTTGAAGGGGAACTTCCGGATTACTCTCGAGCTGTTAAATGGGAAAAATGTCTCTTCTCGATTTGAGTCCATAAAGTGTGTTTTCCTCTCCACTGAGGAAGGATGTTAGGGAACATTCTGAGTCGCATAAACGGAGTCAGTACCCTTTTGCCTTTCAAGAGGGAATGTGATATTTCTCTTGAGATTCTGCAGCGCAAAATTTCCTCATCTCGCTGTGAGGGGATAATTTTGTGGTGTTTCCCGAATTTCGGCGGGAAGCTGGGGGTACTTCTCGAGTTTCAACGGGGACCTCAGGAACTCACTGGAGTTACTTTAGGGAAGTCAGGTCCCCTTTATAGCTGGACGGGGAACTTCCGGATTACTCTCGAGGCCTTTAAGGGAATAGGGGCTCTTCTGGAGTTGAGTCCATAAATTGTGTATGCCTATGCAATGGGGACGGATTTTAGGGAACTTTCTGAGGAGCATAAAGTAGGCCAAGTTCCCTTTTGCCTTTCAAGCGTTAATGTGTGATTTCTCTTGAGATTCTGCAGCGCAAAATTACCTCATGTCGCATTGAGGGGATAATATTGTGTTGTTTCTCGAGTTGTGGTTGGAAGTAGGGGATACTTCTGGAGTTGAAACGGGAACCTAAGGAACTCTCTCGGGTTGCTCCAGGGAAGTCAAGTTCCCTTTTGTGTTGGAAGGGGAACTTCTTGATTCCTCTTGAGCCTTTAAATGGGAATATTGCCTCTTCTCGATTTGAGTGTATGAAGAGTGTTCTCCTCTCCACTGAGGATGGATATTAGGGAACATTCCGAGTCGCATAAAGGGAGTCAAGAACCCTTTTGCCTTTCAAGAGGGAATGTGATATTTCTCTTGAGATTCTGCAGAGCAATATTTCTTCATCTCATATTGAGGTGATAATTTTGTGGTGTATGTCCAGTTGCGGCGGGAAGCTGGGGGTACTTCTCGAGTTGCGATGTGGACATCAGGAACTCGCTCGGGTTTCTTCAGGTAAGGCAGGTCCCGTTTTGTGTTTGAAGGGGAACTTCCGGTTCACTATCGAGCCGTTAAGTGGGAATCGGTCCTCATCTCGAATTGAGTCCATAAAGTGTGTTCTCCTCTCCAATTGGCACTGCTGTGTGAGGGAACTTTCTGAATCGCATAAAGGGTGTTAAGAGTCCTTTTGCCTTTCAAGAGGGAATGTGGTATTTCTCTTGAGATTCTGCAGTGCAAAATTTCCTCATCTCGCACTGAGGGGATAATTATGTGGTGTTTCTCGAGTTGTGGCAGGAAGCTGGGGTTACTTCTCCAGTTGCTATAGGTACCTCAGGAACTCACTCTGGTTTCTTCAGGTAAGGCAGGTCCCCTCTTTTTGGAAGGGGAACTTCTGATTTACTCTCGAGCAGTTAATTGGCAATAGTGCCTCATTTTGTATTGAGTACAAAAAGTTCGTTCACCTCTCCAATGGGGACTGATGTTAGTGAAATTTCTGAGTCGCATAAAGGATGTCAAGTACCCTTTTGCATTTCAAGAGAGAATGTGGTATTTCTCTTGAGATTCTGCAGCGCAAAATATCCTCATCTCGCATTGAGGAGATAATTTTGTGGTGTATGTCAAGATGTGGCGGGAACTTTGGATTACTTCTCGTGTTGCGACGGGGACCTCAGGAATTTGCTCAAGATGCTTCTGGAAAGTCCGGGAACTTCCGGTTTAGTCTGGAGCCGTTAAATGGGAATAGGGCCTCATCTCGAATTGAGTCCATAAAGTGTGTTCTCCTGTCCTATGGGGACTGATGTAGTGACATTTCTGAGTCGCATAAAGGGTATCAAGTACTTTTTGCCTTTCAAGAGGGAATAGTGGTATTTCTCTGGAGATTCTGCAGCGCAAAATTTCCTCTTCTCGCATTGAGGGGATAATTTTGTGGTGTTTCTCTAGTTGCGGCAGGAAGCTTGGGGTACTTCTCGAGTTGCCATGGGGACCTCAAGAACTTGCTTGGGTTTCTTCAGGTAAGGCAGGTCCCCTTTTGTGTTGGAAAGGGCACTTCCGGTTTACTCTCCAGCCATTAAATGGGAATAGGGCCTCATCTCGAATTGAGTCCATAAAGTGTGTTCTCCTCTCCAAAGGGGACGGCTGTGTGAGGGAACTTTATGAGTCGAATAAAGGGTGTCAAGTACTTTTTGCCTTTCAAGCGGGAATGTGGTATTTCTCTTGAGATTCTGCAGCGCACAATTTCCTCATCTCGCATTGAGGGGATAATTCTGTGGTGTTTGTCGAGTTGCGGCGGGATGCTGGGGGTGCTTCTCGAGTTGCAACGGGGACCTCAGGAAGTGGCTCGGGTTGCTTCAGGGAAGTCAGGTCCCCTTTTGTTTCGGAACGGGAACTTCCGGTTTACTTTCGAGCTTTTAATTGAGAATAGGGATTCATCTGGAGTTGAGTCCAAAAGGTGTTTTTTCCTTTCCAATGGGTACGGCTCTGTGAGCGAACTTTCTGGGTCACATAAAGTGTGTCAAGTGACCTTTTGCCTTTCGAGCGGGTATGTAGGACTTCTCTTGAGATTTCGGAGCGCAAAATTTCCTCATCTCGCATTGAGGGGATAATTTTGTTGTGTCTCGAGTTTAGGCTTGGATCTGGGGGTATTTCTCGAGCTGCAGCGTGGACCTCAGGAACTCGTTCGTGTTACTTCAGGGAAGTCAGGTCCCCTTTTTTTGGAAGTGGAACTTCCGGATTACTCTCGAGCCCTTAAATGGGAATAGGTCTTCTTCTAGATTTGAGTCCATAAAGTGTGTTCTCCGCTCCAATAAGTACGGGTGTTAGGAAACTATCTGAATCGCATACAGTATGTGAAGTGCCCTTTTGCCTTTCAAGCGGGAATGTGGGATTTCTATTTAATTGAGCAGTGCAAAATTTCCTCATCTCACATTGAGCGGAAAATTTTTTGGTGTTTCCCCTTTTGAGGCGGGAAGCTGGGGGTGCTTCTCAAGTTGCGACGGGGACCTCAGGAACTCGCTTGTGTTGCTTCAGGGAAGTTAGTCACCCTTTTCTACTGGAACGGGAATTTCGGGATTACTCTCGAACCGTTAAATGGGAATAGGGCCTCTTCCCAAGTTGAGTCCATAAACTGTGTTCTCCTCTCCAATGGGGATGGCTGTGTGAGGGAATCTTCTGAGTCGAATAAAGGGTGTCAAGTACCTTTTTGCCTTTCAAGAGGAAATGTGGTATTTCTCTTGAGATTCTGCAGTGCAAAATTTCCTCATCTCGCATTGAGGGGATAATTTTGTTGTGTCTCGAGTTTCGGCTTGGATCTGGGGGTACTTCTCGAATTGCAGCATGGACCTCAGGAACTCGTTCGTGTTGCTTCAGAGAAGTCAGGTCCCCTTTTTTTGGAAGTGGAACTTCCAAATTACTCTCGAGCCCTTAAATGGGATTAGGTCCTCTTCTAGATTTGAGTCCATAAAGTGTGTTCTCCGCTCCAATAAGTACGGGTGTTAGGAAACTATCTGAATCGCATAAAGTGTGTCAAGTGCCCTTTTGCCTTTCAAGCGGGAATGTGGGATTTCTATTTAATTGAGCAGTGCAAAATTTCCTCATCTCACATTGAGCGGAAAATTTTTTGGTGTTTCCCCTTTTGAGGCAGGAAGCTGGGGGTACTTCTCGAGTTGCGACGGGGACCTCAGGAACTCGCTTGTGTTGCTTCAGGGAAGTTAGTCACCCTTTTCTACTGGAACGGGAATTTCAGGATTACTCTCGAGCCGTTAAACGGGAATAGGGCCTCTTCCCAAGTTGAGTCCATAAATTGTGTTCTCCTCTCCAATGGGGATGGCTGTGTGAGGGAATTTTCTGAGTCGCATAAAGGGTGTCAAGTACCTTTTTGCCTTTCAAGAGGGAATGTGTTATTTCTCTTGAGATGCTTCATAGCAAAATTTCCTCATCTCGCATGGAGGGGATAATTGTGTTGTGTTTCTCGAGTTGCGGCGGGAAGCTGAGTGTGCTTCTCGAGTTTCGACGGGGACCTCAGAAACTCGCTGGGGTTGCTTCAGGGAAGTCAGGTCCACTTTGGTGTTGGAAGGGGAACTTCCGGTTTCCTCTCGAGCCCTTAAATGTGCACAGGGGCTCATCTCGAATTGAGTCCGTAAAGTGTGTTCTCCTCTAAAATGGGTCGGCTGTGTGCGGGAACTTTCTGAGTCGAATAAAGGGTGTCAAGTAACTTTTTGCCTTTCAAGAGGGAATGTGGTATTTTTCTTGAGATGCTGCATCGCAAAATTTCCTCATCTCGCACTGAGGGGACAATTTTGGTGTGTTTCTCGAGTTGCGGCGGGAAGCTGGGGGTGCTTCTCGAGTTGCGACGGGGACGTCAGGAACTCGCTATAGTTGGTTCAAGGAAGTCGGGTCCCTTTTGCTTTCGGAAGGGGAACTTCCGGGTTCCTCTCGAGCCCTTAAATGTGCCCAGGGACTCAACTCGAATTGAGTCAATGAAGTGTATACTACTCTCAAAGGGGACGGCTGTGTGAGGGAACTTTCTGAGTCGAATAAAGGGTGTCAAGTACCTTTTTGCCTTTCCAGAGGGAATGTGGTATTTCTCTTGACATGCTGCATCGCAAAATTTCCACATCTCGCATAACGGGATAATTTTGGGCTGTTTCTCGTGTTGTGGCGTGAAGCTATAGGTGCTTCTCCAGTTGCGACGGGGACTTTAGGAACTCGCTGAGGTTGCTTCAGGGAAGTCAGGTCCCCTTTTCTGTTGGAAGGGGAACTTCCGGGTTCCTCTGGAACCCTTAAATGTGCCCAGGGGCTCATCTCGAATTGAGTCCATAAAGTGTGTTCTCTCCAAAGGTGACGGATGTGTGAGGGAACTTTCTGAGTCGAATAAAGGGAGTCAAGTAACTTTTAGCCTTTCAAGAGCGAATGTGGTATATCTCTTGAGATGCTGCACCGTAAAATTTTCTCATCTCGCATTGAGGGGATAATTTTGGGGTGTTTCTCGAGTTTTGGCGGGAAGCTGGGGATGCTTCAAGATTTGGGACGGGAAGCTCAGGAACTCGCTGGGGTTACTTCAGGGAAGTCAGGTCCCCTTTGGTGTTGGAAGGGGAACTTCCGGGTTCCTCTCGAGCCCTTAAACGTGCACAGGGGCTCATCTCGAATTGAGTCCATCAAGTGTGTTCTCCTCTCCAAAGGTGACGCTGTGTGAGGGAAATTTCTGAGTTGAATAAAGGGTGTCAAGTAGCTTTTTGCCTTTCAAGAGGGAATGTGGTCTTTCTCTTGAGATGTTGCATCTCAAAATTAACTCATCTCGCATTGAGGGAATAATTTTGTGGTGTTTCACGACTTGCGGCGGGAAGCTGTGGGTGCTACAAGAGTTGCGACATGGACCTAAGGAACTCGCTGGGGTTGCTTCACGGAAGTCAGGTCCCCTTTGCTGTTGGGAGGGGAACTTCCGGGTTGCTCTCGAGCCCTTAAATGTGCACAGGGGCTCATCTCGAATTGAGTCCATAAAGTGTGTTCTCCTCTCAAAGGGGACGGCTGTGTGAGGGAACTTTCTGAGTCGAATAAAAGGTGTCAAGTCACTTTTTGCCTTTCAAGAGGGAATGTGGTATTTCTCTTGAGATGCTGCATCGCAAAATTTCCTCATCTCGCATGGAGGGGATAATTTTGGGGTGTTTCTCGAGTTGCGGCGGGAAGCTGGGGGTTCTTCTCGAGTTGCGACGGGGACCTCAGGAACTCGCTGGGGTTGCTTCAGGGAAGTCAGGTCCCCTTTGGTGTTGTAAGGGGAACTTCCGGTTGCCTCTCGCGCCCTTAAATGTACACAGGGGCTATTCTTGAATTGAGTCCATAAACTGTGTTCTCCTCTCCAAAGGGGACGGCTGTGTGAGGAAACTATCTGAGTCGAATAAAGGGTGTCAAGTACCTTTTTGCCTTTCCAGAGGGAATGTGGTATTTCTCTTGAGATGCTGCATCGCAAAATTTTCTCATCTCGCATGGAGGGGATAATTTTGGGGTGTTTCTCGAGTTGCGACGGGAAGCTGGGGGTGCTACTCGAGTTGCCACGGGGACCTCAGGAACTCGCTGGGGTTGCTTCAGGGAAGTCTGGTCCCCTTCGGTGTTGGAAGGGGAACTTCCGGGTTCCTCTCGAGCCCTTAAACGTGCACAGGGGCTCATCTCGAATTGAGTCCATAAAATGTGTTCTCTCCAAAGGGGACGGCTGTGAGGGAACTTTCTGAGTTGAATAAAGGTTGTCTAGTACCTTTTTGCCTTTCAATAGGGTTTGTGGTATTTCTCTTGAGATGCTGCATCGCAGAATTTCCTCATCTCGCATTAAGGGGATAATTTTGGTGTGTTTCTCGAGTTGCGGCGGGAAGCTGGGGGTGCTTCTCGAGTTGCGACGGGGACCTTAGGAACTCGCTGGGGTTGCTTCAGGGAAGTCAGGTCCCCTTTGCTGTTGGAAGGGGAACTTCCAGTTTCCTCTCGAGCCCTTAAACATGCAGAGGAGCACATCTCGAATTGAGTCCATAAAGTGTGTTGTCCTTTCAAAGGGGACGGCTGTGTGAGGGAACTTTCTGAGTCGAATAAAAGGTGTCAAGTACCTTTTTGCCTTTCAAGAGGGAATGTGGTATTTACCTTGAGATGCTGCATCGTAATATTTCCTCATCTCGCATTGAGGGGAAAATTTTGGTCTGCTTCTCGAGTTGCGATGGGAAGCTAGGAGTGCTTCTCGAGTTGCGATGGGGACTTCAGGAATTCGCTGGGGTTGCTTCAGGGAAGTCAGGTCCCCTTTGGTGTCGGAAGGGGAACTTCCGGTTTCCTCTCGAGCCCTTAAATGTGCACAGGGGCTCATCTCGAATTGAGTCCATAAAGTGTGTTCTCCTCTAAAATGGGTCGGCTGTGTGAGGGAACTTTCTGAGTCGAATAAAGGGTGTCAATTAACTTTTTGCCTTCAAGAGGGAATGTGGTATTTCTCTTGAGATGCTGCATGGCAAAATTTCCTCATCTCGCATTGAGGGGATAATTTTCGTGTGTTTCTCGGGTTGCGGCGGAAAGCTGGGGGTGCATCTCGAGGGGCGACGGGAAACTCAGCAACTCCCTGGGGTTGCTTCAGGGAAGTCAGGTCCCTTTTGCTTTCGGAAGGGGAACTTCCGGGTTCCTCTCGAGCCCTTAAATGTGCCCAGGGGCTCATCTCGAATTGAGTCAATGAAGTGTATACTACTCTCAAAGGGGACCGCTGTGTGAGGGAACTTTCTGAGTCGAATAAAGGGTGTCAAGTACTCTTTTGCCTTTCAACAGGGAATGTGGTATTTCTCTTGAGATGCTGCATCGCAAAATTTCCTCATCTCGCATAACGGGATAATTTTGGGCTGTTTCTCGAGTTGCGGCGTGAAGCTCTAGGTGCTTCTCCAGTTGCGACGGGGACTTCAGGAACTCGCTGTGGTTGCTTCAGGGAAGTCAAGTCCCCTTTTGTGTTGGAAGGGGAACTTCCGGATGACTCTCGAGCTGTTAAATGTGAATAATGCCTCTTCTCGATTTGAGTCCATAAAGTGTGTTTTCCTCTCCACTGAGGAAGGTTGTTAGGGAACATTCTGAGTCGCCTAAAGGGAGTCAAGTACCCTTTTGCCCTTCAAGCGGGAATGTGGGATTTCTCTTGAGATTTTGCAGCGCAAAATTTCCTCATCTCGCATTGAGGGAATAATTTTGTTGTGTTTCTCGGGTTGCGAAGGGGACCTCAGAAACTTACCCGAGTTACTTCAGGAAATCAGGCCCCTTTTTTCCTGGAAGGAGAACTTCCGGATTACTCTTGAGCCCTTTAATGGGAATATGGCCTCTTCTGGAGTTGAGTCCATAAAGTGTGTTTTCCTCTCCACTGAGGACAAATGTTAGGGACCATTCTGAGTCACCTAAAGGGAGTCAAGTAACCTTTTGCCTTTCAAGCGAAAATGTGGGATTTCACTTGAGATTCTGCAGCGCAAAATTTCCTCATGTCACATTGTGGGTATAATTTTGTGGTGTTTCTCAAGTTGCGAATACCTCAGAAACTTACCCGAGTTACTTCAGGGAATCAGGTGCCATTTGTGCTGGAAGGGGATCTTCCGGAATACTTTTGAGCCTTGTAATGGGAATAGGGCCTCTTCTCCAGTTGAGTCCCTAAAGTGTGATTTCCTCTCCAGTGGAGACGGAGCTTAGGGAACTTTCTGAGTGGCATAAAGTGTGTCAAGTAAGCTTTTGCCTTTCAATGGTAATGTGGATTTTCTTTTGAGATTCTGCAGCGCAAAATTTCCTCATCTCGCATTGAGGTGATAATTTTGTGGTGTTTCTCCAGTTGTGGTGGGAAGAGGGGGCACTTCTCTAGCTATGGCGGGCACCTCAGGAACTCGCTGGGGTTGCTTCAGGGAAGTCAAGTCGCCTTTTGTGTTGGAAGGGGAACTTCCGGATTACTGTCAAGACGTTAAAAGGGAATATTGCCTCCTCTCCATTTAAGTCCATAAATTATGTTCTCCTCTACTGAGGATGGATGTTAGGGAACATTCTGAGTCGCCTAAAGGGAGTCAAGTACCCTTCTGCCTTTCAAGCGGGAATGTGTGATTTCTCTTGAGATTCTGCAGCGCAAAATTTCCTCATCTTCCATTGAGGGGATAATTTTGTGGTGTTTCTCGAGTTGCGGCGGGAAGCTGCAGTACTTTTCGAGGTGCGTCGGGGACCTCAGGAACTCGCTTGGGTTGCTTCAGGGAAGTCAAGTCCTTTTTTGTGTTTGAAGGGGAACTTCCGAATTACTCTGGAGCTGTTAAATGGGAAAAATGCCTCTTTTCGATTTGAGTCCATGAGGTGTGTTTTCCTCTCCACTGAGGAAGGATGTTAGGGAACATTCTGAGTCGCATAAAGGGAGTCAAGAACACTTTTGCCTTTCAAGAGGGAATGTGATATTTCTCTTGAGATTCTGCAGAGCAATATTTCTTAATCTCGCATTGAGGTGATAATTTTGTGGTGTATGTCCAGTTGCGGCGGGAAGCTGGGGGTACTTCTCGAGTTGCGATGGGGACATCAGGAACTCGCTCGGGTTTCTTCAGGTAAGGCAGGTCCCGTTTTGTGTTTGAAGGGGAACTTCCGTTTCACTATCGAGCCGTTAAGTGGGAATCGGTCCTCATCTCGAATTGAGTCCATAAAGTGTGTTCTCCTCTTCAATGGGCACTGCTCTTTGAGGGAACTTTCTGAATCTCATAAAGGGTGTTAAGAGTCCTTTTGCCTTTCAAGAGGGAATGTGGTATTTCTCTTGAGATTCTGCATCGCAAAATTTCCTCATCTCGCACTGAGGGGATAATTTTGTGGTGTTTCTCGAGTTGCGGCTGGAGGCTAGGGTATTTCTCGACTTGCGACGGGGACCTCAGGAACTCGCTTGGGTTGCTTCAGGGAAGTCAGGTCCCCTTTGGTGTTGGAAGGGGAACTTCCGATTTACTCTCGAGCCGTTTATTGGAAATAGGGCCTCATCTTGATTTGAGTCCGTAAAGTGTGTTCTCCTTTCCAATGAGGACGGCTGTGTAAGGGAACTTTCTGAGTCGCATAAAGGGTTTCAAGAACCGTTTTTCCTTTCAAGAGGGAATGTGGTATTTCTCTTGAGATTCTGTAACGCAAAATTTCCTATTCTTGCATTGAGGGGATATTTTGTGGTGTTTCTCGAGTTGCGGCGGGAAGCTGGGGGTACTTCTCAAGTGCTATGCATACCTCAGGAACTCACTCGGGTTTCTTCAGGTAAGGCAGGTCCCCTTTTTGTTGGAAGGGGAACTTCCGATTTACTCTCGAGCAGTTAATTGGCAATAGTGCCTCATTTTGAATTGAGTACATAAAGTTCGTTCACCTCTCCAATGGGGACTGATGTTAGTGAAATTTCTGAGTCGCATAAAGGATGTCAAGTACCCTTTTGCATTTCAAGAGGGAATGGGGTATTTCTCTTGAGATTCTGCAGTGCACAATATCCTCATCTCGCATTGAGGAGATAATTTTGTGGTGTATGTCAAGTTGTGGCGGGAATTTTGAATTACTTCTCATGTTGGGACGGAGACCTCAGGAATTTGCTCGAGTTGCTTCTGGAAAGTCAGGTCCCCTTTTGTGTTGGATTGGGAACTTCCGGTTTAGTCTGGAGCCGTTAAATCGGAATAGGGCCTCATCTCGAATTGAGTCCATAAAGTGTGTTCTCCTCTCCTATGGGGAATGATACTAGTGAAATTTCTGAGTCGCATAAACGGTATCAAGTACTTTTTGCCTTTCAAGAGGGAATAGTGGTATTTCTCTTGAGATTCTGCAGCCCAAAATTTCCTCTTCTCGCATTGAGTGGATAATTTTGTGGTGTTTCTCTAGTTGCGGCAGGAAGCTTGGGGTACTTCTCGAGTTGCCATGTGGACCTCAAGAACTTGCTTGGGTTTCTTCAGGTAAGGCAGGTCCCCTTTTGTGTTGGAAAGGGCACTTCCTGTTTATTCTGCAGCCATTAAATGGGAATAGGGCTTCATCTCGAATTGAGTCCATAAAGTGTGTTCTCCTCTCCAATGGGGACGGCTGTGTGAGGGTACTTTCTGAGTCACATAAAGGGTGTCAAATACCTTTTTGCCTTTCAAGCGGGAATGTGGTATTTCTCTTGAGATTCTGCAGCGCACAATTTCCTCATCTCGCATTGAGGGGATAATTCTGTAGTGTTTGTCGAGTTGCGGCGGTATGCTGGGGGTGCTTCTCGAGTTTCAACGGGGACCTCAGGAAGTGGCTCGGGTTGCTTCAGGGAAGTCACGTCCCCTTTTGTGTTGGAACGGGAACTTCCGGTTTACTTTCGAGCCGTTCATTGGGAATAGGGATTCATCTGGAGTTGAGTCCAAAAGGTGTTTTGTCCTCTCCAATGGGTACGGCTCTGTGAGCGAACTTTCTGGGTCACATAAAGTGTGTCAAGTGACCTTTTGCCTTTCAAGCGGGTATGTGGGACTTCTCTTGAGATTTCGGAGCGCAAAATTTCCTCATCTCGCATTGTGGGGATAATTTTGTTGTGTCTCGAGTTTCGGCTTGGATCTGGGGGTACTTCTCGAATTGCAGCGTGGACCTCAGGAACTCGTTCGTGTTGCTTCAGGGAAGTCAGGTCCCCTTTTTTTGGAAGTGGAACTTCCACATTACTCTTGAGCCCTTAAATGGGAATAGGTCCTCTTCTAGATTTGAGTCCATGAAGTGTGTTCTCCGCTCCAATAAGTACGGGTGTTAGGAAACTATCTGAATCGCATAAAGTGTGTCAAGTGCCCTTTTGCCTTTCAAGCGGGAATGTGGGTTTTCTATTTAATTGTGCAGTGCAAAATTTCCTCATCTCACATTGAGCAGATAATTTTTTGGTGTTTCCCCTTTTGAGGCGGGAAGCTGGGAGTACTTCTCGAGTTGCGACGGGGACCTCAGGAACTCGCTTGTGTTGCTTCAGGGAAGTTAGTCACCCTTTTCTACTGGAACGGGAATTTCAGGATTACTCTCAAGCCTTTAAATGAGAATAGGGCCTCTTCCCAAGTTGAGTCCATAAATTGTGTTCTCCTCTCCAATGGGGATGGCTGTGTGAGGGAATTTTCTGAGTCGCATAAAGGGTGTCAAATACAGTTTTGCCTTTCCAGCGGGACGTGGGATTTCTCTTGAATTGTGCAGCGGAATATTTTCCTGATCTCGCATTGAGGGGATAATTTTGTGGTGTTTCTAGAGTTGCAGCGGGAACCTGGTTGAACTTCTCAGGTAGCGAACAGGACCTCAGGAATTCTCTCTGGCTGCTTCAGGGAAGTCAGGAACCCTTTTATGTTGGAAGGGGAATTTCGGGATTACTCTTGAGCCTTTAAATGGGAATAGGGCCTCTTCTCGAGTTAAGTCCGTAAAGTGTGTTCTCCTCTCCAATGGGGACAACTGTTTGAGGGAATTTTTTGAGTCTCACCCGGCTGTGCAAATGGGAGAAATACCAGCCCCACCCGCGCAGATACGAGAGATGCCGGCCCAGTTGGCTGAGACGCGAGAGACACGGGCCTTGCCGGTGCAGACGCGAGAGAGGCCTTCCCCTCCGCGCAGATGGGAGAGAACCCGGCCCCGCCCGCGCAGACTCGAGAGACCCCGGCCCCGCCCGCTCAGACGCTATTGTTGCTGGCGCCGCCCGCTCAGACACAAGAGAAGCCGGCCCCGCCTGCGCAGATGCGAGAGACCCTTGCCCCGCCCGCCCAGAGGCTAGAGACCCCGGCCCCGCCCGCCCAGATGGGAGAGACCCCGGCCCCGCCCACCAGACGAGGGATACGCAGGCCCCGCCCGCGCAGACTGGAGAGAAGCCGGCCCTGGCACAACCGACCATGCAGAGATGCACAGAGGTGAGGAGCTACCCCATGACTGAGGCCAGGGCAGGCGGCCGAGAGGAGGTACCCCACCTCTAATAGGCAGTGGCTGTGCGGGAGAGCCTAGAGGAGGTACTCACGTTCAAGGTCAGGAGGGGTGGCCTTGAGGACATACCCCTCATCCAAGGTGAGGTGCAGCAACTGTGCTTTCTTGGAGCAGCTGTGAAGAGATATCCCACACCCAAGGTAAGAGAACCTCAAATCAGATGGGAGGTATTGCGAGGGGGCTTCAGATGGCAGACACACTGAAATCATAATCACAGGAATCTACTCCATCTGATCACATGGACCACAGCCGAATGTGGTCCACTGGAGAAGGGAATGGCAAACCACTTCAGTATATTTGCATTGAGAACCCCATGAACAGTATCAAAGGGCAAAATGACAGGATACTGAATGAGGAATTCCCCAGGTCTGTAGGTGCCCTGTATGGTACTGGAGATCAGTGGAGAAATAACTCTAGAAGGAATGAAGGGATGGAGCAAAAGCAAAACCAGTACCCAGTTGTGGATGTGACCGGTGATAGAAGCAAGGTCTGGTGCTGTAAAGAGCAATATTGCATAGGAACCTGGAATGTATGGTCCAGGAATCAAGGCAAATTGGAAGTGGTCAAACAGGAGATGGCAAAAGTCAACATAGACATTCTAGGAATCAGTGAATTAAAATGGACTGGAATGTGTGAATTTAACTCAGATGACCATTATATATATACTACTGTGGGCAGAAATCCCTTAGAAGAAATGGAGTAGCCATCATGGTCAACAAGAGACTCCGAAATGCACTACTTGGATGCAATCTTAAAAACGACAGAATGATTTCTGTTCGTTTCCAAGGCAAACCATTCAACATTACAGTAATCCAGGCCTATGCCCCAACCACTAACGCTGAAGAAGCCGAAGTTGAACGGTTCTATGAAGACCTACAAGACCTTTTAGAACTAACACCCAAAAAGATGTCCTTTTCATTATAGGGGACTGGAATGCAAAAGGAGGAAGTCAAGAAACACCTGGAGTAACAGGCAAATTTGGCCTTGGAGTACGGAATGAAGCAGGGCCAAGTCGAATAGAGTTTTGTCAAGAGAACGCACTGGTCATAGCAAACTCCCTCTTCCAACAACACAAGAGAAGACTCTACACGTGGACATCACCAGATGGTCAACACCAAAATCAGATTGATTATATTCTTTGCAGCCAAAGATGGAGAAGCTGTATACAGTTAGCAAAAACAAGACCAGGAGCTGACTGTGGCTCAGATCATGAACTCCTTATTGCCAAATTCAGACTTAAATTGAAGAAAGTAGGGAAAACCCCTAGACCATTCAGATATGACCTCAATCAAATCCCTTATGAGTGGAAGTGAGAAATAGATTTAAGGCACTAGATCTGATAGATAGAGTGCCTGATGAACTCTGGATGGAGGTTCGTGACATTGTACAGGAGACAGAGACCAAGAGCATCCCCATGGAAAAGAAATGCAAAAAAAAGCGAAATGGCTGTTTGAGGTGGCCTTACAAATAGCTGTGAAAAGAAGAGAAGCGAAAAGCAAAGGAGAAAGGGAAAGATATAAGCATTAGAATGCAGAGTTCCAAAGAATAGCAAGGAGAGATAAGAAAGCCTTCCTCAGTGATCAATGCAAAGAAATAGAGGAAAACAACAGAATAGGAAAAACAAGAGATCTCTTCAAGAACATTAGAGATTCCAAGGGAACATTTCATGCAAAGATGGGCTCGATAAAGGACAGAAATGGTATGGACCTAAAGGAAGCAGAAGATATTAAGAAGAGGCGGCAAGAATACACAGAAGAACTGTACAAAAAAGATCTTCACGACCAGGATAGTCACGAAAATGTGATCACTGGCCTAGAGCCAGACATCTTGGAATGTGAATTCAAGTGTGCCTTAGAAAGCAACACTAAGAACAAAGCTAGTGGAAGTGATGGAATTCCAGTTGAGCTATTTCAAATCTTGAAAGATGATGCTGTGAAAGTGCTGCACTCAATATGCCAACAAATTTGGAAAACTCAGCAGTGGCCACAGGACTGGAAAAGGTCTGTCTTCATTCTAATCCCAAAGAAAGGCAATGCCAAAGAATGCTCAAGCTACCGCACAATTGCACTCATCTCACACGCTAGTACAGTCATGCTCAAAATTCTCCAAGCCAGGCTTCATCAATATGTGATCCGTGAACTCCTAGATGTTCAAGCAGGTTTTAGAAAAGGCAGAGGCACCAGAGATCAAATTGCCAACATCCGCTGGATCATGGAGAAAGCGAGAGAGTTCCAGAAAAACATCTATTTCTGCTTCATTGACTATGCCAAAGCCTTTGACTGTGTGGATCACAATAAACTGTGGAAGATTCTGAAAGAGATGGGAATACGAGACCACCTGACCTGCCTCTTTAGAAACCTGTATGCAGGTCAGGAAGCAACAGTCAGAACTGTGCATGGAACAACAGACTGGTTCCAAATAGGAAAAGGAGTACGTCAAGGCTGTATATTGTAATCTTGCTTATTTAACTTATATGCAGAGTGCATCATGAGAAATGCTGGGCTGGAAGAAGAACAACTGGAATGAAGATTGCTGGGAGAAATATCAAGAACCTCAGATATGCAGATGACAGCACCTTTAGGGCAGAAAGTGAGGAGGAACTCAAAAGCCTCTTGATGAAAGTGAAAGAGGAGAGTGAAAAGGTTGGCTTGAAGCTCAACATTCAGAAAACAAAGGTGATGGAATCTGGTCCCAACACTTCACGGGAAATAGATGGAAAAACAGTGGAAACAGTGTCACACTTTATTTTGGGGGCTCCAAAATCACTGCAGATGCTGATTGAAGCCATGAAATCAAAAGGCGCTTACTCCTTGGAAGGAAAGTTATGATCAACCTTGATAGTATATTAAAAAGCAGAGACATCACTTTGCCAAAACAGCTCCATCTAGTCAAAGCTATGGTTTTTCCCGTGGTCATGTATGGATGTGAGAGTTGGACTGTGAAGAAAGCTGATCGCCGAAGAACTGATGCTTTCGAACTGTGGTATTGGAGAAGACTCTTGAGAGTCCCTTGGACTGCAAGAAGATCCAACCAGTCCATTCTAAGAAAGATCAATCGTCGGTGTTCATTGGAAGGACTGATGCTAAAGCTGAAATTGCAATACTTCGGCCACCTCGTGCGATGAGTTGACTCACTGGAAAAGATTCTGATGCTAGGAGAGGTTGGGGGCTGGAGGAGAAGGGGACAACAGAGAATGAGATGGCTGGATAGCATCACCGATTCTATGGCCATGAGTTTGAGTGAACACCGGTAGTTGGTGTAGGACAGGGAGGCCTAGCGTACAGTGATTCATGGGGTCGCGGAGAGTCGGACACGACTGAGCGACTGAACTGAACTGAACTGAATAAAGTGTGTCAAATACCCTTTTCCTTTCAGGCGGGAATGTGGGATTTCTCTTGAAATTCTGCAGCGCAAAATTTCTTCATCTCGCATTGAGGGGATAATTTTGTGGTGTTTCTCGAATTGCGGCGGGAAGCTGGGGGTATTCCTCGAGGTGCGAAGGGGACCTCAGGAACTCACTCGAGTTACTTCAGGGAAGTCAGGTCCCCGATTGTCCTGGAAGGGGAACTTCCGGATTACTCTCGAGCCATTAAATGGGAATATTGCCTCTTCTCGATTTGAGTCCTTAAAGTGTGTTCTCCTCTCCACTGAGGACGGATGTCAGGGACCATTCTGATTCGCCTAAAGGGAGTCAAGTACCCTTTTGCCTTTCAAGCGGGAATGTGGGATTTCTCTTGAGATTCTGCAGCGCAAAATTACCTCATCTCGCATTGAGGGGATAATTTTATGGTATTTCTCGAGTTGCAGAGGGAAGCAGGGGATACTTCTCGACTTGCAACGGGGACCTCAGGAACTCGCTCGGGTTGCTTCAGCGAAGTCAAGTCCCCTTTTGTGTTGGAAGGGGAACTTCCAGATTACTCTCGAGCTGTTAAATGGGAACATTGCCTCTTCTCGATTTGAGTCCAGAGAGTGTGTTCTCCTCTGCACTGAGGACGGATGTTAGGGAACATTCTGAGTCGCCTAAAGGGAGTCAATACACTGTCGCCTTTCAAGCAGGAATGTGGGATTACTCTTGAGATTCTGCAGCGCAAAATTTCCTCATCTCGCATGGAGGGAATAATTTTTTGGTGTTTCACGAATTGGGTTGGGAAGCTGGGGGTACTTCTGCAGTTCTGACGAGTACCTCTGGACAACACTCGAGTTACTTCAGGGAAGTCTGGTCCCATATTGTGCTGGAAGGGGAACTTACGTATTACTCTCAAAGCCTTTAATGTGAATAGGGCCTCTTCTCGAATAGAGTCCATAAAGTGTGTTTTCCTCTCTAAAGGGGACGGCTGTGTGAGGGAACTTTCTGAGTCAAATAAAGGGTGTCAAGTAACTTTTTGCCTTAAAGAGGGAATGTGGTATTTCTCTTGAGAGCTGCATCGCAAAATTTCCTCACCTCGCATGGAGGGGATAATTTTGGGGTGTATCTCGAGTTGCGGAGGGAAGGTGGGGGTGCTTCTCGAGTTGCGACAGGGACCTCAGGAACTCGCTGGGGTTGCTTCAGGGAAGTCAGGTCCCCTTTGGTGTTGGAAGGGGAACTTCCGGTTTCCTCTCGAGCCTTTCAATGTGCACAGGGGTTCATTTCGAATTGAGTCCATCAAGTGTGTTCTCCTCTCCTCCAGCTGTGTGAGGGAACTTTCTGAGTCGAATAAAGGGTGTCAAGTACTTTTTGCCTTTCAAGAAGGAATGTGGTATTTCTCTTGAGATGCTGCATCGCCAAATTTCCTCATCTCGCATAGAGGGGATAATTTTGGGGTGTTTCTCGAGTTGCGGCGGGAAGCTTGGGGTGCTTCCCTAGTTGCGACCTGGACCTCAGGAACTCGCTGCGGTTACTTCAGGGAAGTCAGGTCCCCTTTGGTGTTGGAAGGGGAACTTCCGCTTTCCTCTCGAGCCCTTCAATGTGCACAGGGGCTCCTCTCGAATTGAGTCCGTAAAGTGTGTTCTCCTCTCCAAAGGGGACGGCTTTGTGAGGGAACTTTCTGTGTCGAATAAAGGGTGTCAAGTACATTTTTGCCTTTCCAGAGGGCATGTGGTATTTTCTTGAGATGCTGCATCGCGAAATTTCATCATCTCGCATGGAGGGGATATTTTGGGGTGTTTCTCGAGTTGCGGCGGTAAGCTTGGTGTGCTTCTCGTGTTGCGACGGGGACCTCAGGAACTCGCTGGGTTTGCTTCAGGGAAGTCATGTCCCCTTTGGTGTTGGAAGGGGAACTTCCGGTTTCCTCTGGAGCCCTTCAATGTGCACAGGGGCTCTTCTCGAATTGAGTCCGTAAAGTGTGTTCTCCTCTGCAAAGCGGACGGCTGTGTGAGGGAACTTTCTGAGTCGAATAAAGGGTGTCAAGTACCTTTTTGCCTTTCCAGAAGGAATGTGCTATTTTCCTTGAGATGCTGCATCGACAAATTTCCTCTTCTCGCATGGAGGGGATAATTTTGGGGTGTTTCCCGAGTTGCGGCGGGAAGCTGGGGGTGCTTCTCGAGTTGCGACGTGAACCTCAGGAACTCGCTGCGGTTGCTTCAGGGAAGTCAGGTCCCCTTTGGTGTTGGAAGGGGAACTTCCGGTTTCCTCTCCAGCCCTTCCGTGTACACAGGAGCTCCTCTCGAATTGAGTCCGTAAAGTGTGTTCTCCTCTCCAAAGGGGACGGCTGTGTGAGGGAACTTTCTGAGTCGAATAAAGGGTGTCAAGTACCTTTTTGCCTTTCCAGAGGGAATGTGGTATTTCTCTTGAGATGCTGCATCGCCAAATTTCCTCATCTCGCATGGAGGGGATAATTTTGGGGTGTTTCTCGAGTTGCGGCGGGAAGCTGGGGGTGCTTCTCGAGTTTCGACGGGGGCCTCAGGAACTCGCTGGGGTTGCTTCAGGGAAAACAGGTCCCCTTTGGTGTTGGAAGGGGAACTTCCGGTTTCCTCTCCAGCCCTTCAATGTGCACAGGGACTCCTCTCGAATTGAGTCCGTAAAGTGTGTTCTCCTCTCCAAATGGGACGGCTGTGTGAGGGAACTTTCTGAGTCGAATAAAGGGTGTCAAGTACCTTTTTGCCTTTCCAGAGGGAATGTGGTATTTCTCTTGAGATGCTGCATCTCCAAATTTACTCATCTCGCATGGAGGCGATAATTTTGGCTTGTTTCTCGAGTTGCGGCGGGAAGCTGGATGGGCTTCTCGAGTTGCGACTGGGACCTCAGGAACTCGCTGGGTTTGCTTCAGGGAAGTCATGTCCGCTTTGTTGTTGGAAGGGGAACTTCCGGTTTCCTCTGGAGCCCTTCAATGTGCACAGGGGCTCTTCTCGAATTGAGTCCATAAAGTGTGTTCTCCTCTCCAAAGGGGACGGCTGTGTGAGGGAACTTTCTGAGTCGAATAAAGGGTGTCAAGTACCTTTTTGCCTTTCCAGAAGGAATGTGGTATTTCTCTTGAGATGCTGCATCGACAAATTTCCTCATCTCGCATGGAGGGGATAATTTTGGGGTGTTTCCCGAGTTGCGGCGGGAAGCTGCGGGTGCTTCTCGAGTTGCGACGTGAACCTCAGGAACCCGCTGCGGTTGCTTCAGGGAAGTCAGGTCCCCTTTGGTGTTGGAAGGGGAACTTACGGTTTCCTCTGGAGCCCTTCAATGTGCACAGGGGCTCCTCTCGAATTGGGTCCATAAAGTGTGCTCTCCTCTCCAAAGGGGACGGCTTTGTGAGGGAACTTTCTGAGTCGAATAAAGGGTGTCAAGTACATTTTTGCCTTTCCAGAGGGAATGTGGTATTTCTCTTGAGATGCTGCATGGCCAAATTTCCTCATCTCGCATGGAGGGGATAATTTTTTGGTGTTTCTCGAGTTGCAGCGGGAAGCTGGGGGTGCTTCTCGACTTGCCTCGGGGACCTCAGGAACTCGCTGCGATTACTTCAGGGAAGTCAGGTCCCCTTTGTTGTTGGAAGGGGAACTTCCGGTTTCCTCTGGAGCCCTTCAATGTGCACAGGGGCTCCTCTCGAATTGAGTCCGTAAAGTGTGTTCTCCTCTCCAAACGGACGGCTGTGTGAGGGAACTTTCTGAGTCGAATAAATGGTGTCAAGTACCTTTTTGCCTTTCCAGAAGGAATGTGGTATTTCTCTTGAGACGCTGCATCGACAAATTTCCTCATCTCACATGGAGGGGATAATTTTGGGGTGTTTCCCGAGTTGCGGCGGGAAGCTGCGGGTGCTTCTCGAGTTGCGACGTGAACCTCAGGAACTCGCTGCGGTTGCTTCAGGGATGTCAGGTCCCCTTTGGTGTTGGAAGGGGAACTTCCTGTTTCCTCTCGAGCCCTTCATGTGCACAGGTGCTCCTCTCGATTTGAGTCTGAAAAGTGTGTTCTCCTCTCCAAAGGGGACGGCTGTGTGAGGGAACTTTCTGAGTCGATTAAAGGGTGTCAAATACCTTTTTGCCTTTCCAGAGGGAATGTGGTATTTCTCTTGAGATGCTGCATCGCCAAATTTCCTCATCTCGCATGGAGGGGATAATTTTGGGCTGTTTCTCGAGTTGCGGCGAGAAGCTGGGGGTGCTTCTCGACTTGCGACGGGGACCTCAGGAACTCGCTGCGATTACTTCAGGGAAGTCAGGTCCCCTTTGTTGTTGGAAGGGGAACTTCCGGTTTCCTCTGGAGCCCTTCAATGTGCACAGGGGCTCCTCTCGAATTGAGTCCGTAAAGTGTGTTCTCCTCTCCAAAGGGGACGGCTGTGTGAGGGAACTTTCTGAGTCGATTAAAGGGTGTCAAGTACCTTTTTGCCTTTCAAGAGGGAATGTGGTATTACTCTTGAGATGCTGCATCTCCCAATTTTCTCATCTCGCATGGAGGGGATAATTTTGAGGTGTTTCTCGAGTTACGGCGGGAAGCTGGGGTGCTTCTCGAGTTGCGACGGGGACCTCAGGAACTCGCTGGGGTTGCTTCAGGGAAGTCAGGTCCCCTTTTGTGTTGGAAGCGGAACTTCCGGAATACTCTCGAGCCATTAAAATGTAATATTGCCTCTTCTCCATTTGAGTCCATAAAATATGTTCTCCTCTCCCCTGAGGATGGATGTTAGGGAATATTCTGAATCGCATAAAGGGAGTCAAGTACCCTTTTGCATTTCAAGCAGGAACGTGGGATTTCCCTGAGATTCTGCAGTGCAAATTTTCCTCATCTCGCATTGAGTGTGTTTTGTGGTGTTTCTCGAATTGAGGCGGGAAGATGGGGGTACTTCTGGAGTTGCGAAGGGGACCTCAGGAATTCACTCCAGTTACTTCAGGGAAGATAAGGCCCCTTTTGTTCTTGAAGGGGAGCTTCCGGATTACTCTGGAGCCCTTTAAATAGAATAGGGCCTCTTCTGGAGTTGAGTCCACAAAGTGTGTTCTCCTCTCCAATGGGGAAGGATGTTAGGGAACTTTCTGAGTGACATAAAGGGAGTCAAGTAAGCTTTTGCCTTTCAATTGGGAATGTGGGATTTCTCTTCAGATTCTGCAGCACAAAGTTTCCTCCTCTCCCATTGAGGGGATAATTTTGTTGTGTTTCCCGAATTTCGGCGGGAAGCTGGGGGTACTTCTCGAGTTTCAACGGGGACCTCAGGAACTCACTGGAGTTACTTCAGGGAAGTCAGTTCCCCCATTGTGCTGGACGGGGAACTTCCGGAATACTCTCGAGCCCTTTAATGGGAATAGGGGCTCTTCTGGAGTTGAGTCCATAAATTGAGCACGCCTCTGCAATGGGGACTGATTTTAAGGATCTTTCTGAGGGGCCTAAAGTATGCCAAGTTCACTTTTGCGTTTCAAGCGTTAATGTGGGATTTCCCTTGAGATTCTGCAGCGCAAAATTACCTCATGTCGCATTGAGGGGATAATATTGTGTTGTTTCTCCAGTTGTGGTGGGAAGTAGGGGATACTTCTGGAGTTGAAACGGGAACCTCAGGAACTCTCTCGGATTGCTCCAGGGAAGTCAAGTTCCCTTTTGTGTTAGAAGGGGAACTTCTTGATTACTCTTGAGCCTTTAAATGGGAATATTGCCTCTTTTCGATTTGAGTCCATGAGGTGTGTTTTCCTCTCCACTGAGGAAGGATGTTAGGGAACATTCTGAGTCGCATAAACGGAGTCAGTACCCTTGTGCCTTTCAAGCCGGAATGTAGGATTTCTCTTGACATTCTGCAGCGCAAAATTTCCTCATCTCACAGTGAGGGGAATATTTTGTGCTGTTTCTCGAGTTGCGAATGGGACCTCAGAAACTTACCCGAGTTACTTCAGGAAATCAGGCCCCTTTTTTCCTGGAAGGAGAACTTCCGGATTACTCTTGAGCCCTTTAATGGGAATATGGCCTCTTCTGGAGTTGAGTCTATAAAGTGTATTTTCCTCTCCACTGAGGACAAATGTTAGTAACCATTCTGAGTCGCCTAAAGGGAGTCAAGTAACCTTTTGCCTTTCAAGCGGAAATGTGGGATTTCACTTGAGATTCTGCAGCGCAAAATTTCCTCATCTCACATTGTGGGGATAATTTTGTGGTGTTTCTCGAGTTGCGAATACCTCAGAAACTTACCCGAGTTACTTCAGGGAATCAGGTGCCATTGGTGCTGGAAGGGGAACTTCCGGAATACTTGTGAGCCCTGTAATGGGAATAGGGCCTCTTCTCCAGTTGAGTCTCTAAAGTGTGATATCCTCTCCAGTGGAGACGGAGCTTAGGGAACTTTCTGAGTGGCATAAAGTGTGTCAAGTAAGCTTTTGCCTTTCAATGGTAATGTGGATTTCTTTTGAGATTCTGCAGCGCAAAATTTCCTCATCTCGCATTGAGGTGATAATTTTGTGGTGTTTGTCCAGTTGTGGTGGGAAGCAGGGGGCACTTCTCTAGCTATGGCGGGCACCTCAGGAACTCGCTCGGGTTGCTTCAGGGAAGTCAAGTCGCCTTTTGTGTTGGAAGGGGAACTTCCGGATTACTGTCAAGACGTTAAAAGGGAATATTGCCTCCTCTCCATTTAAGTCCATAAATTATGTTCTCCTCTCCACTGAGGATGGATGTTAGGGAACATTCTGAGTCGCCTAAAGGGAGTCAAGTACCCTTCTGCCTTTCAAGCGGGAATGTGGGATTTCTCTTGAGATTCTGCAGCGCAAAATTTCCTCATCTCCCATTGAGGGGATAATTTTGTGGTGTTTCTCGAGTTGCGGCGGGAAGCTGGGGGTACTTCTCGAGTTGCAGCGGGGACCTCAGGAACTCGCTCGGGTTGCTTCAGGGAAGTCAAGTCCTTTTTTGTGTTGGAAGGGGAACTTCCAGATTACTCTCGAGCTGTTAAATGGGAAAAATGCCTCTTCTCGATTTGAGTCCATAAAGTGTGTTTTCCTCTCCACTGACGAAGGATGTCAGGGAACATTCTGAGTCGCATAAACGGAGTCAGTACCCTTTCGCCTTTCAAGCCGGAATGTGGGATTTCTCTTGAGATTCTGCAGCGCAAAATTTCCTCATCTCTCAGTGAGGGGAATATTTTGTGGTGTTTCTCAAATTGCTGCGGGACGCTGGGGGTACTTCTTGAGTTTAGATGGGGACCTCAGGAACTCACTCGAGTTTCTTCAGGGAAGTCAGGTCCCCTTTTGTGCTGGAAGGGGAACTTCCGGATTAGTCTCGAGCCCATTAATGGGAATAGGGCCTCTTCTAGATTTGAGTCCATAAAGTGTGTTCTCCTCTCCAATGGGGAAGGATGTTAGGGAACTTTCTGAGTGACATAAAGGGAGTCAAGTATGCTTTTGCCTTTCAATTGGGAATGTGGGATTTCCCTTCAGATTCTGCAGCGAAAAGTTTCCTCATCTTGCATTGAGGGGATAATTTTGTGGTGTTTCCCGAATTTCGGCGGGAAGCTGGGGGTACTTCTCGAGTTTCAACGGGGACCTCAGGAACTCACTGGAGTTACTTTAGGGAAGTCAGGTCCCCTTTAGTGCTGGACGGGGAACTTCCGGATTACTCTCGAGGCCTTTAAGGGAATAGGGGCTCTTCTGGAGTTGAGTCCATAAATTGTTTATGCCTCTGCAATGGGGATGGATTTTAGGGAACTTTCTGAGGAGCATAAAGTATGCCAAGTTCCCTTTTGCCTTTCAAGCGGGAATGTGGGTTTTCTCTTCAGATTCTGCAGCGCAAAATTACCTCATGTCGCATTGCGGGGATAATACTGTGTTGTTTCTCGAGTTGTGGTTGGAAGTAGGGGATACTTCTGGAGTTGAAACGGGAACCTCAGGAACTCACTCAGGTTGCTCCAGGGAAGTCAAGTCCCCTTTTGTGTTGGAAGGGGAACTTCTTGATTACTCTTGAGCTTTTAAATGGGAATATTGCCTCTTCTCGATTTGACTGCATGAAGAGTGTTCTCCTCTGCACTGAGGATGGATGTTAGGGAACATTCTGAGTCGCATAAAGGGAGTCAAGAACCCTTTTGCCTTTCAAGAGGTAATGTGATATTTCTCTTGAGATTCTGCAGAGCAATATTTCTTCATCTCACATTGAGGTGATAATTTTGTGGTGTATGTCCAGTTGCGGCGGTAAGCTGCGGGTACTTCTCGAGTTGCGATGGGGACATCAGGAACTCGCTCGGATTTCTTCAGGTAAGACAGGTGCCGTTTTGTGTTTGAAGGGGAACTTCTGGTTCACTATCGAGCCGTTAAGTGGGAATCGGTCCTCATCTCGAATTGAGTCCATAAAGTGTGTTCTCCTCTCCAATGGGCACTGCTGTGTGAGGGAACTTTCTGAATCGCATAAAGGGTGTTAAGAGTCCTTTTGCCTTTCAAGAGGGAATGTGGTATTTCTCTTGAGATTCTGCAGCGCAAAATTTCCTCATCTCACACTGAGGGGATAATTTTGTGGTGTTTCTCGAGTTACGGCTGGAGGCTAGGGTATTTCTCGAGTTGCGACGGGGAACTCAGGAACTCGCTTGGGTTGCTTCAGGGAAGTCAGGTCCCCTTTGGTGTTGGAAGGGGAACTTCCGGTTTACTCTCGAGCCGTTTATTGGGAATAGGGCCTCATCGTGATTTGAGTCCGTAAAGTGTGTTCTCTTGTCCAATGAGGACGGCTGTGTGAGGGAACTTTCTGAGTCGCATAAAGGGTTTCAAGAACCGTTTTGCCTTTCAAGAGGGAATGTGGTATTTCTCTTGAGATTCTGTAACGCAAAATTTCCTATTCTTGCATTGAGGGGATAATTTTGTGGTGTTTCTCGAGTTGCGGCGGGAAGCTGGGGGTACTTCTCAAGTTGCTATGCGTACCTCAGGAACTCACTCGGGTTTCTTCAGGTAAGGCAGGTCCCCTTTTTGTTGGAAGGGGAACTTCCGATTTACTCTCGAGCAGTTAATTGGCAACAGTGCCTCATTTTGAATTGAGCACATAAAGTTCGTTCACCTCTCCAATGGGGACTGATGTTAGTGAAATTTCTGAGTCGCATAAAGGATGTCAAGTACCCTTTTGCCTTTCAAGAGAGAATGTGGTATTTCTCTTGAGATTCTGCAGCGCAAAATATCCTCATCTCGCACTGGAAATAATTTTGTGGTTTATGTCAAGTTGTGGTGGGAATTTTGGATTACTTCTCGTGTTGCGATGAGGACTTCAGGAATTTGCTCGAGTTGCTTCTGAAAGTCAGGTCCCCTTTTGTGTTGGAAGGGGAACTTCCGGTTTATTCTGGAGCGGTTAAATGGGAATAGGGCCTCATCTCGAATTGAGTCCATAAATTGTGTTCTCCTCTCCTATGGGGAATGATATTAGTGAAATTTCTGAGTCGCATAAACGGTATGAAGTACTTTTTGCCTTTCAAGAGGGAATAGTGGTATTTCTCTTGAGATTCTGCAGCGCAAAATTTCCTCTTCTCGCATTGAGGGGATAATTTTGTGGTGTTTCTCTAGTTGCGGCAGGAAGCTTGGGGTACTTCTCGAGTTGCCATGTGGACCTCAAGAACTTGCTTGGGTTTCTTCAGGTAAGGCAGGTCCCCTTTTGTGTTGGAAAGGGCACTTCCTGTTTACTCTCCAGCCATTAAATGGGAATAGGGCTTCATCTCGAATTGAGTCCATAAAGTGTGTTCTCCTCTCCAATGGGGACGGCTGTGTGAGGGTACTTTCTGAGTCGCATAAAGGGTGTCAAGTACCTTTTTGCCTTTCAAGCGGGAATGTGGTATTTTTCTTGAGATTCTGCAGCACAAAATTTCCTCATCTCGCATTGAGGGGATAATTCTGTGGTGTTTGTCGAGTTGCGGCGGGATGCTGGGGGTGCTTCTCGAGTTGCAACGGGGACCTCAGGAAGTGGCTCGGGTTGCTTCAGGGAAGTCAGGTCCCCTTTTGTGTTGGAACGGGAACTTCCGGTTTACTTTCGAACCGTTCATTGGGAATAGGGATTCATCTGGAGTTGAGTCCAAAAGGTGTTTTTTCCTCTCCAATGGGTACGGCTCTGTGAGCGAACTTTCTGGGTCACATAAAGTGTGTCAAGTGACCTTTTGCCTCTCAAGCGGGTATGTGGGACTTCTCTTGAGATTTCGGAGCGCAAAATTTCCTCATCTCGCATTGTGGGGATAATTTTGTTGTGTCTCGAGTTTCGGCTTGGATCTGGGTGTACTTCTCGAGTTGCAGCGTGGACCTCAGGAACTCGTTCGTGTTGCTTCAGGGAAGTCAGGTCCCGTTTTTTTGGAAGTGGAACTTCCAGATTACTCTCGAGCCCTTAAATGGGAATAGGTCCTCTTCTAGATTTGAGTCCATGAAATGTGTTCTCCACTCCAATAAGTACGGGTGTTAGGAAACTATCTGAATCGCATAAAGTGTGTCAGGTGCCCTTTTGCCTTTCAAGCGGGAATGTGGGATTTCTATTTAACTGTGCAGTGCAAAATTTCCTCATCTCACATTGAGCGGATAATTTTTTGGTGTTTCCCCTTTTGAGGCGGGAAGCTGGGAGTACTTCTCGAGTTGCGACGGGGACCTCAGGAACTCGCTTGTGTTGCTTCAGGGAAGTTAGTCACCCTTTTCTACTGGAAGGGGAATTTCGGGATTACTCTCGAGACGTTAAATGGGAATAGGGCCTCTTCCCAAGTTGAGTCCATAAATTGTGTTCTCCTCTCCAATGGGGATGGCTGTGTGAGGGAATTTTCTGAGTCGCATAAAGGGTGTCAAATACAGTTTTGCCTTTCCAGCGGAACGTTGGATTTCTCTTGAATTGTGCAGCGGAATATTTTCCTGATCTCGCATTGAGGGGATAATTTTGTGGTGTTTCTAGAGTTGCAGCGGGAACCTGGTTGAACTTCTCAGGTAGCGAACAGGACCTCAGGAATTCTCTCTGGCTGCTTCAGGGAAGTCAGGAACCGTTTTGTGTTTGAAGGTGAATTTCGGGATTACTGTTGAGCCTTTAAATGGGAATAGGGCCTCTTCTCGAGGTAAGTCCGTAAAGTGTGCTCTCCTCTCCAATGGGGATGACTGTTTGAGGGAATTGTTTGAGTCTCACCCGGCTGTGCAAACGGGAGAAATACCAGCCCCACCCGCGCAGACACGAGAGATGCCGGCCCAGGCGGCTGAGATGCCAGAGACAGGGGCCTTGCCAGCGCAGACGCGAGAGAGGCCTTCCCCACCCGCGCAGACGGGAGAGAACCCGGCCCCGCTCGCACAGACTCGAGAGACCCCGGCCCCGGCCGCTCAGACGCGAGAGACCTCGGCCCCGGCCGCTCAGACGCCATTGTTGCTGGCGCCGCCCGCGCAGACACAAGAGAAGCCGGCCCCGCCTGTGCAGATGCGAGAGACCCTTGCCCCGCCCGCGCAGACGCGAGAGACCCCGGCCCCGCCCCCCCAGATGGGAGAGACCCCGGCCCCGCCCACCAGACGCGGGATACACAGGCCCCGCCTGCGCAGACTGGAGAGAAGCCGGCCCTGGCACAACCAACCATGCAGAGATGCGAAGTGGTGAGGAGCTTCCTCATGCCTGAGGCCAGGGCAGGCGGCCGAGAGGAGGTACCCCACCTCCAATAGGCGGTGGCTGTGCGGGGGAGGGCCCAGAGGAGGTACTCACGTTCAAGGTCAGGAGGGGCGGCCTTGAGGACATACCCCTCATCCAAGGTAAGGTGCAGCAGCTGTGCTTTCTTGGAACAGCTGTGAAGAGATATCCCACACCCAAGGTAAGAGAAACTCAAATCAGATGGTAGGTATTGCGAGGGGGCTTCAGATGGCAGACACACTGAAATCATCATCACAGGAATCTACTCGATCTGATCACATGGACCACAGCCGAATGTGGTCCACTGGAGAAGGGAATGGCAAACCACTTCAGTATTTTTGCATTGAGAACCCCATGAACAGTATCAAAGGGCAAAATGACAGGATACTGAATGAGGAATTTCCCAGGTCTGTAGGTGCCCAGTATGCTACTGGAGATCAGTGGAGAAATAACTCTAGAAGGAATGAAGGGATGGAGCAAAAGCAAAACCAGTACCCAGTAGTGGATGTGACTGGTGATAGAAGCAAGGTCTGGTGCTGTAAAGAGCAATATTGCATAGGAACCTGGAATGTAAGGTCCAGGAATCAAGGCAAATTGGAAGTGGTCAAACAGGAGATGGCAAGAGTGAACATAGACATTCTAGGAATCAGTGAATTAAAATGGACTGGAATGTGTGAATTTAACTCAGATGACCATTATATATATACTACTGTGGGCAGAAATCCCTTAGAAGAAATGGAGTAGCCATCATGGTCAACAAGAGACTCCGAAATGCACTACTTGGATGCAATCTTAAAAACGACAGAATGATTTCTGTTCGTTTCCAAGGCAAACCATTCAACATTACAGTAATCCAGGCCTATGCCCCAACCACTAACGCTGAAGAAGCCGAAGTTGAACGGTTCTATGAAGACCTACAAGACCTTTTAGAACTAACACCCAAAAAGATGTCCTTTTCATTATAGGGGACTGGAATGCAAAAGGAGGAAGTCAAGAAACACCTGGAGTAACAGGCAAATTTGGCCTTGGAGCACGGAATGAAGCAGGGCCAAGTCGAATAGAGTTTTGTCAAGAGAACGCACTGGTCATAGCAAACTCCCTCTTCCAACAACACAAGAGAAGACTCTACACGTGGATATCACCAGATGGTCAACACCGAAATCAGATTGATTATATTCTTTGCAGCCAAAGATGGAGAAGCTGTATACAGTTAGCAAAAACAAGACCAGGAGCTGACTGTGGCTCAGATCATGAACTCCTTATTGCCAAATTCAGACTTAAATTGAAAAAAGTAGGGAAAACCCCTAGACCATTCAGATATGACCTCAATCAAATCCCTTATGATTATATAGTGGAAGTGAGAAATAGATTTAAGGCACTAGATCTGATAGATAGAGTGCCTGATGAACTCTGGATGGAGGTTCGTGACATTGTACAGGAGACAGGGACCAAGAGCATCCCCATGGAAAAGAAATGCAAAAAAAGCAAAATGGCTGTCTGAGGTGGCCTTACAAATAGCTGTGAAAAGAAGAGAAGCGAAAAGCAAAGGAGAAAGGGAAAGATATAAGCATTAGAATGCAGAGTTCCAAAGAATAGCAAGGAGAGATAAGAAAGCCTTCCTCAGTGATCAATGCAAAGAAATAGAGGAAAACAACAGAATAGGAAAAACAAGAGATCTCTTCAAGAACATTAGAGATTCCAAGGGAACATTTCATGCAAAGATGGGTTCGATAAAGGACAGAAATGGTATGGACCTAACGGAAGCAGAAGATATTAAGAAGAGGTGGTAAGAATACACAGAAGAACTGTACAAAAAAGAACTTCACGACCAGGATAGTCACGAAAATGTGATCACTGACCTAGAGCCACACATCTTGGAATGTGAATTCAAGTGTGCCTTAGAAAGCAACACTACGAACAAAGCTAGTGGAAGTGATGGAATTCCAGTTGAGCTCTTTCAAATCTTGAAAGATGATGCTGTGAAAGTGCTGCACTCAATATGCCAACAAATTTGGAAAACTCAGCAGTGGCCACAGGACTGGAAAAGGTCAGTCTTCATTCTAATCCCAAAGAAAGGCAATGCCAAAGAATGCTCAAGCTACCGCACAATTGCACTCATCTCACACGCTAGTACAGTCATGCTCAAAATTCTCCAAGCCAGGCTTCAGCGATATGTGATCTGTGAACTCCCAGATGTTCAAGCAGGTTTTAGAAAAGGCAGAGGCACCAGAGATCAAATTGCCAACATCCGCTAGATCATGGAGACAGCGAGAGAGTTCCGGAAAAACATCTATTTCTTCTTCATTGACTATGCCAAAGCCTTTGACTGTGTGGATCACAATAAACTGTGGAAGATTCTGAACGAGATGGGAATACGAGACCACCTGACCTGCCTCTTTAGAAACCTGTATGCAGGTCAGGAAGCAACAGTCAGAACTGTGCATGGAACAACAGACTGGTTCCAAATAGGAAAAGGAGTAGGTCAAGGCTGTATATTGTAATCTTGCTTATTTAACTTATATGCAGAGTGCATCATGAGAAATGCTGGGCTGGAAGAAGAACAACTGGAATCAAGATTGCTGGGAGAAATATCAATAACCTCAGATATGCAGATGACACCACTTTAGGGCAGAAAGTGAGGAGGAAATCAAAAGCCTCTTGATGAAATTGAAAGAGGAGAGTGAAAAGGTTGGCTTGAAGCTCAACATTCAGAAAACAAAGGTGATGGAATCTGGTCCCAACACTTCACGGGAAATAGATGGAAAAACAGTGGAAACAGTGTCACACTTTATTTTTTGGGGCTCCAAAATCACTGCAGATGCTGATTGAAGCCATGAAATTAAAAGGCGCTTACTCCTTGGAACGAAAGTTTTGATCAACCTTGATAGTATATTAAAAAGCAGAGACATCACTTTGCCAAAAAAGCTCCATCTAGTCAAAGCTATGGCTTTTCCCGTGGTCATGTATGGATGTGAGAGTTGGACTGTGAAGAAAGCTGATCGCCAAAGAACTGATGCTTTCGAACTGTGGTATTGGAGAAGACTCTTGAGAGTCCCTTGGACTGCAAGAAGATCCAACCAGTCCATTCTAAGGGAGATCAATCGTCGGTGTTCATTGGAAGGACTGATGCTAAAGCTGAAATTGCAATACTTCGGCCACCTCATGCGATGAGTTGACTCACTGGAAAAGATTCTGATGCTAGGAGAGGTTGGGGGCTGAAGGAGAAGGGGACGACAGAGAATGAGATGGCTGCATAGCATCACCGACTCTGTGGCCATGAGTTTGAGGGAACTCCGGGAGTTGGTGTAGGACAGGGAGGCCTAGCGTACAGTGATTCATGGGGTCGCGGAGAGCTGGACACGACTGAGCGACTGAACTGAACTGAACTGAATAAAGTGTGTCAAATACCCTTTTCCCTTTCAGGCGGGAATGTGGGATTTCTCTTGAAATTCTGCAGCGCAAAATTTCTTCATCTCGCATTGAGGGGATAATTTTGTGGTGTTTCTCGAATTGCGGCGGGAAGCTGGGGGTATTCCTCGAGGTGCGAAGGGGACCTCAGGAATTCACTCGAGTTACTTCAGGGAAGTTAGGTCCCCGATTGTGCTGGAAGGGGAACTTCCGGATTACTCTCGAGCCGTTAAATGGGAATATTGCCTCTTCTCGATTTGAGTCCTTAAATTGTGTTCTCCTCTCCACTGAGAAAGGATTTTAGGGACCATTCTGATTCGCCTAAAGGGAGTCAAGTTCCCTTTTGCCTTTCAAGCGGGAATGTGGGATTTCTCTTGAGATTCTGCAGTGCAAAATTACCTCATCTCGCATGGAGGGGATAATTATGTGCTGTTACACGAATTGGGCTGGGAAGCTGGGGGTGATTCTCCAGTTGCGACGAGGACCTCTGCAACACACAGGGATTACTTCAGGGAAGTCAGGTCCCCTTTTATGCTGGAAGGGGAACTTCCAGATTGTTCTCGAACCCTTTAATGGGAATAGGGCCTCCACTCGATTTGAGTCCATAAATTGTGTTCTCCTCTCCAATGGGGACGGATGTTAGGGACATTTCTGAGTGGCATAAATTGTGTCAAGTACCCTTTTGCCTTCCAAGCGGGAATGTGGGATTTCTCTTGAGATTCTGCAGCGCAAAATTACCACATCTCGCACTGAGGTGATAATTTTGTGGTATTTCTCGAGTTGCAGAGGGAAGCAGGGGATATTTCTCGACTTGCAATGAGGACCTCAGGAACTCGCTGGCGTTGCTTCAGGGAAGTCAGGTCCCCTTTGGTGTTGGAAGGGGAACTTCCGGTTTCCTCTCGAGCCCTTAAATGTGCACAGGGGCTCATCTAGAATTGCATCCATCAAGTGTGTTTTCTTCTCCAAAGGGGACGGTTGTGTGAGGGAACTTTCTGAGTCGAATGAAGGGTGTCAAGTAACTTTTTTCCTTTCCAGAGGGAATGTGGTATTTCTCTTGAGATGCTGCATTGTCAAATTTCCTCATCTCGCATGGAGGGGATAATTTTGGAGTGTTTCTCGAGTTGCGTCGGGAAGCTGGGCGTGCTTCTCGAGTTCCGACGGGGACCACAGGAACTCGCTGGGGTTGCTTCAGGGAAGTCAGGTCCCCTTTGGTGTTGGAAGGGGAACTTCCGGTTTCCTCTCGAGCCTTTCAGTGTGCACAGGGGCTCCTATCGAATTGAGTCCATAAAGTGTGTTCTCCTCTCCAAAGGGGACGGCTGTTTCAGGGAACTTTCTGAGTCGAATAAAGGGTGTCCAGTACCTTTTTGCCTTTCCAGAGGGAATGTGGTATTTCTCTTGAGATGCTGCATCGCCAAATTTCCCCATCTCGCATGGAGGGGATAATTTTGGGGTGTTTCTCGAGTTGCGGCGGGAAGCTGGGGGTGCTTCTCGAGTTTCGACGGGGACCTCAGGAAGTCGCTAGGGTTTCTTCAGGGAAGTCAGGACCCCTTTGTTGTTGGAAGGGGCACTTCCGGTTTCCTATCGAGCCCTTCAATGTGCACAGGGGCTCCTCTCGAATTGAGTCCGTAAAGTGTGTTCTCCTCTCCAAAGGGGACGGCTGTGTGAGGGAACTTTCTGAGTCGAATAAAGGGTGTGAAGTACCTTTTTGCCTTTCAAGAGGGAATGTGGTATATCTCTTGAGATGCTGCATCGCAAAATTTCCTAATCTCGCATTGAGGGGATAATTTTGGGGTGTTTCTTGAGTTGCGGCGGGAAGCTGGGGGTGCTTCTCGAGTTGCAACGGGGACCTTAGGAGCTCGCTGTTGTTGCTTCCGGGGAGTCAGGTCCCCTATGGTGTTGGAAAGGGTACTTCCGGTTTCCTCTCGGGCCCTTAAATGTGCACAGGGGCTCATCTCGAATTGATTCCATAAAATGTGTTCTCCTCTAAAAGGGGACGGCTGTGTGAGGGAACTTTCTGAGTCTAATAAAGGATGTCACGTACCTTTTTGCTTTTCAAGAGGGAATGTGGCATATCTCTTGAGATTCCGCAGCGCAAAATAACCTCATCTCACATTGAGGGGATAATTTTGTGGTGTTTCTCCAGTTGTGGTGGGAAGCAGGGGGCACTTCTCTAGCTATGGCGGGGACCTCAGGAACTCGCTCGGGTTGCTTCAGGGAAGTCAAGTCGTCTTTTGTTTTGGAAGGGGAACTTCCTGATTACTGTCGAGATGTTAAATGTGAATATTGCCTCCTCTCCATTTGAGTCCATAAAATATGTTCTCCTCTCCACTGAGGATGGATGTTAGGGAACATTCTGAGTCGCCTAATGGGAGTCAAGTACTCTTTTGACTTTCAGGAGGGAATGTGGGATTTCTCTTGAGATTCTGCAGCTCAAAATTTCCTCATCTCCCATTGAGGGGATAATTTTGTGGTGTTTCTTGAGTTGCGGCGGGAAGCTGGGGGTACTTCTCCAAGTGCAGCGGGGACCTCAGGAACTCGCTCGGGTTGCTTCAGGGAAGTCAAGTCCTTTTTTGTGTTGAAAGGGGAACTTCCGGATTACTCTCCAGCTGTTAAATGGGAAAAATGCCTCTTCTCGATTTGAGTCCATAAAGTGTGTTTTCCTCTCCACTGAGGAAGGATGTTAGGGAACATTCAAAGTCGCATAAACGGAGTCAGTACCCTTTTGCCTTTCAAGCCGGAATGTAGGATTTCTCTTGATATTCTGCAGCGCAAATACCTCATCTCTCATTGAGGGGAATATTTTGTGGTGTTTCTCGAGTTGTGGCGGGACGCTGGGGGTACTTTTTGAGTTTAGATGGCGACCTCAGGAACTCACTCGAGTTTCTTCAGGGAAATCAGGTCCCCTTTTGTGCTGGAAGGGGAACTTCCGGTTTAGTCTCGAGCCCTTTAATGGGAATAGGGCCTCTTCTGGAGTTGAGTCCATAAAGTGTCTATACACCTCCAATGGGGACGGATGTTAGGGAACATTCTGAGTGGCATAAAGTGTGTCAAGTTCCCTTTTGCTTTCAAGCGGGAATGCGGGATTTCTCTTGAGATTCTGCAGCAGAAAATTACCTCATCTCGCACTTGTGTCGTTTCTCGAGTTGGGGCGGGAAGCACGGGGTACTTCTGGAGTTGAGACGGGACCCTCAGGAACTCGCTCAGGTTGCTTCAGGGAAGTCAAGTACTTTCTTGTGTTTGAAGCGGAACTTCTTGATTACTCTCGAGCCTTTAAATGGGAATATAGCCTCGTTTCGATTTGAGTCCATGAAGTGTGTTTTCCTCTCCACTGAGGACGGATGTTAGGGAACATTCTGAGTCGCCTAAAGGGAGTCAGGTACCATTATGTCTTTCAAGCGGTAATGTGGGATATCACTTGAGACTCTGCAGCGCAAAATTTCCTCATGGAGGGGATAATTTTGTTGTGCTTCTCGAGCTGCGATGGGGACCTCAGAAACTTACTCGAGTTACTTCAGGGATTCAGGTACCATTTGTGCTGGAAGGGGAACTTCCGGAATACTTTTGAGCCCTTTAATGGGAATAGGGCCTCTTCTCCAGTTGAGTCCCTAAAGTGTGTTATCTTCTCCAAAGGGACGGATATTATTGAACTTTCTGACTGGCATAAAGTGTGTCAAGTACGCTTTTGCCTTTCAAGCGGGAATGTGGGATTTCTCTTGAGATTCTGCAGCGCAAAAAACCTCATCTCTCATTGAGGGGATAATTTTGTGGTGTTTCTCGAATTGCGGCGGGAAGCTGGGGGTACTTCTCGAGTTGCGGCGGGGACCTCAGGAACTCGCTCGGGTTGCTTCAGGGAAGTCAAGTCCACTTTTGCGTTGGAAGGGGAACTTCCGGAATACTCTCGAGCCATTAAAAGGGAATATTGCCTCTTCTCCATTTGAGTCCATAAAATATGTTCTCCGCTCCACTGAGTATGGATGTTAGGGAATATTCTGAATCGCATAAAGGGAGTCAAGTACTCTTTTGCCTTTCAAGCGGGAATGTGGGATTTCTCTTGAGATTCTGCAGCGCAAATTTTCCTCATCTCGCATTGAGGGGATAATTTTGTGGTGTTTCTCGAATTGAGGCGGGAAGATGGGGGTACTTCTGGAGTTGCGACGGGGACCTCAGGAACTCACTCCAGTTACTTCAGGGAAGTCAGGACCCCTTTTGTTCTTGAAGGGGAGCTTCCGGATTACTCTGGAGCCCTCTAAATGGAATAGGGCCTCTTCTGGAGTTGAGTCCACAAAGTGTGTTCTCCTCTCCAATGGGGAAGAATGTTAGGGAACTTTCTGAGTGACATAAAGGGAGTCAAGTAAGCTTCTGCCTTTCAATTGGGAATGTGGGATTTCTCTTCAGATTCTGCAGCGCAAAGTTTCCTCCTCTCGCATTGAGGGGATAATTTTGTGGTGATTCTCCAGTTGTGCTGGGAAGCAGGGGGCACTTCTCTAGCTATGGCGGGCACCTCAGGAACTCGCTCGGGTTGCTTCAGGGAAGTCAAGTCGCCTTTTGTGTTGGAAGGGGAACTTCCGGATTACTGTCAAGACGTTAAAAGGAAATATTGCCTCCTCTCCATTTAAGTCCATAAATTATGTTCTCCTCTACTGAGGATGGATGTGAGGGAACATTCTGACTCGCCTAAAGGGAGTCAAGTACCCTTCTGCCTTTCAAGCGGGAATGTGGGATTTCTCTTGAGATTCTGCAGCGCAAAATTTCCTCATCTCCCATTGAGGGGATAATTTTGTGGTGTTTCTCGAGATGCGGCGGGAAGCTGTGGGTACTTCTCGAAGTGCAGCGGGGACCTCAGGAACTCGCTCGGGTTGCTTCAGGGAAGTCAAGTCATTTTTGTGTTGAAAGGGGAACTTCCGGATTACTCTCCAGCTGTTAAATGGGAAAAATGCCTCTTCTCGATTTGAGTCCATAAAGTGTGTTTTCCTCTCCACTGAGGAAGGATGTTAGGGAACATTCTGAGTCGCATAAACGGAGTCAGTACCCTTTTGCCTTACAAGCCGGAATGTGGGATTTCTCTTGAGATTCTCAGCGCAAAATTTCCTCATCTCGCAGTGAGGGGAATATTTTGTGGTGTTTCCCGAATTTCGGCGGGAAGCTGGGGGTACTTCTCGAGTTTCAACGGGGACCTCAGTAACTCACTGGAGTTACTTTAGGGAAGTCAGTTCCTCTTTAGTGCTGGACGGGGAACTTCCGGATTACTCTCGAGGCCTTTAAGGGAATAGGGGCTCTTCTGGAGTTGAGTCCATAAATTGTGTATGCCTCTGCAATGGGGATGGATTTTAGGGAGCTTTCTGAGGAGCATAAAGTATGCCAAGTTCCCTTTTGCCTTTCAAGCGGGAATGTGGGCTTTCTTTTGAGATTCTGCAGCGCAAAATTACCTCATGTCGCATTGCGGGGATAATACTGTGTTGTTTCTCGAGTTGTGGTTTGAAGTAGGGGATACTTCTGTAGTTGAAACGTGAACCTCAGGAACTCTCTCAGGTTGCTCCAGGGAAGTCAAGTCCCCTTTTGTGTTTGAAGGGGAACTTCTTGATTACTCTTGAGCTTTTAAATGGGAATATTGCCTCTTCTCGATTTGACTGCATGAAGAGTGTTCTCCTCTCCACTGAGGACGGATGTTAGAGAACATTCTGATTCTCATAAAGGGAGTCAAGAACCCTTTTGCCTTTCAAGAGGGAATGTGATATTTCTCTTGAGATTCTGTAGAGCAATATTTCTTCATCTCGCATTGAGGTGATAATTTTGTGGTGTATGTCCAGTTGCGGCGGGAAGCTGGGGGTACTTCTCGAGTTGCGATGGGGACATCAGGAACTCGCTCGGGTTTCTTCAGGTAAGGCAGGTCCCGTTTTGTGTTTGAAGGGGAACTTCCGGTTCACTATCGAGCCGTTAAGTGGGAATCGGTCCTCATCTCGAATTGAGTCCATAAAGTGTGTTCTCCTCTCCAATGGGCACTGCTCTGTGAGGGAACTTTCTGAATCGCATAAAGGGTGTTAACAGTCCTTTTGCCTTTCAAGAGAGAATGTGGTATTTCTCTTGAGATTCTGCATTGCAAAATTTCCTCATCTCGCACTGAGGGGATAATTTTGTGGTGTTTCTCGAGTTGCGGCTGGAGGCTAGGGTATTTCTCGAGTTGCGACGGGGACCTCAGGAACTCGCTTGGGTTGCTTCAGGGAAGTCAGGTCCCCTTTGTTGTTGGAAGGGGAACTTCCGGTTTACTCTCGAGCCGTTTATTGGGAATAGGGCCTCATCTTGATTTGAGTCCATAAAGTGTATTCTCCTGTCCAATGAGGACGGCTGTGTGAGGGAACTTTCTGAGTCGCATAAAGGGTTTCAAGAACCGTTTTGCCTTTCAAGAGGGAATGTGGTATTTCTCTTGAGATTCTGTAACGCAAAATTTCCTATTTTTGCATTGAGGGGATATTTTGTGGTGTTTCTCGAGTTGCGGCGGGAAGCTGGGGGTACTTCTCAAGTTGCTATGCGTACCTCAGGAACTCACTCGGGTTTCTTCAGGTAAGGCAGGTCCCCTTTTTGTTGGAAGGGGAACTTCCGATTTACTCTCGAGCAGTTAATTGGCAATAGTGCCTCATTTTGAATTGAGTACATAAAGTTCGTTCACCTCTCCAATGGGGACTGATGTTAGTGAAATTTCTGAGTCGCATAAAGGATGTCAAGTACCCTTTTGCATTTCAAGAGGGAATGTGGTATTTCTCTTGAGATTCTGCAGCGCAAAATATCCTCATCTCGCATTGAGAAGATAATTTTGTGGTGTATGTCAAGTTGTGGCGGGAATTTTGGATTACTTCTCCTGTTGCGATGGGGACCTCAGGAATTTGCTCGAGTTGCTTCTGGAAAGTTACGTCCCCTTTTGTGTTGCAAGGGGAACTTCTGGTTTAGTCTGGAGCCGCTAAATGGGAATAGGGCCTCATCTCGAATTGAGTCCATAAAGTGTGTTCTCCTCTCCTATGGGGAATGATATTAGTGAAATTTCTGAGTCGCATAAACGGAATCAAGTACTTTTTGCCTTTCAAGAGGGAATAGTGGTATTTCTCTAGAGATTCTGCAGCGCAAAATTTCCTCTTCTCGCATTGAGGGGATAATTTTGTGGTGTTTCTCTAGTTGCGGCAGGAAGCTTGGGGTACTTCTCGAGTTGCCATGTGGACCTCAAGAACTTGCTTGGGTTTCTTCAGGTAAGGCAGGTCCCCTTTTGTGTTGGAAAGGGCACTTCCTGTTTACTCTCCAGCCATTAAATGGGAATAGGGCTTCATCTCGAATTGAGTCCATAAAGTGTGTTCTCCTCTCCAATGGGGACGGCTGTGTGAGGGTACATTCTGAGTCGCATAAAGGGTGTCAAGTACGCTTTTGCCTTTCAAGCGGGAATGTGGTATTTCTCTTGAGATTCTGCAGCGCACAATTTCCTCATCTCGCATTGAGGGGATAATTTGGCTGTTTCTGAGTTGCAGCGGGAAGCTGGGGCTGCTCCTTGAGTTGCGATGGGGACCTCAGGAACTCGCTGGGGTTGCTTCAGCCAAATCAGTTCCCCTTGGTGTTGGAAGGGGAACTTCCGGGTTCCACTTGAGCCCTTAATTGTGCACAGGGGCTCATCTCGAATTGAGTCCATAAAGTGTGTTCTCATCTAAAAGGGGACGGCTGTGTGAGGGAACTTTCTGAGTCGAATAAAGGGTGTCAAGTACCATTTTGCCTTTCAAGAGGGAATGTGGTATTTCTCTTGAGATGCTGCATCGCCAAATTTCCTCATCTCGCATGGAGGGGATAATTTTGGGCTGTTTCTCGAGTTGCTGGGGGAAACTGGGGGTGCTTCTCGAGTTGCGACGGGGACCTCAGGAACTCGCTGGGATTGCTTCAGGGAAGTTAGGTCCCCTTTGGTGTTGGAAGGGGAACTTCCGATTTCCTCTCGAGCCCATCAATGTGCACAGGGGCTCCTCTCGAATTGAGTCCGTAAAGTGTGTTCTCCTCTCCAAAGGGGACGCCTGTGTGAGGGAACTTTCTCAGTCGAATCAAGGCTGTCAAGTACCTTTTTGACTTTCCAGAGGGAATGTCGTATTTCTCTTGAGATTCTGCATCGCCAAATTTCCTCATCTCGCATGGGGGGGATAATTTCGGGGTGTTTCGCGAGTTGCGGCTGTAAGCTGGTGGTGCTTCGCGAGTTGCGACTGGGACCTCAGGAACTCGCTCGAATTGCTTCAAGGAAGTCAGGTCCCCTTTGGTGTTGGAAGGGGAACTTCCGGTTTCCTCTCGAGCCCTTCAATGTGCACAGGGGCTCCTCTCGAAATGAGTCCGTAAAGTGTGTTCTCCTCTTCAAACGGAACGTCTGTGTGAGGGAACATTCTGAGTCGAATAAAGGGTGTCAAGTACCTTTTTGCCTTTCCAGAGGGAATGTGGTATTTCTCTTGAGATGCTGCATCGCCAAATTTCTTCATGTCGCATGGAGTGGATTATTTTGGGATGTTTCTCGAGTTGCGGCGGGAAGCTGGGGGTGCTTCTCGAGTTACGACGGGGACCTCAGGAACTCGTTGGGGTTGCTTCACGGAAGTCAGGTCCCCTTTGGTGTTGGAAGGGGAACTTCCGGTTTCCTCTCGAGCCCTTCTATGTGCACAGGGGCTCCTCTCGAATTGAGTCCGTAAAGTGTGTTCTCGTCTCCAAAGGGGACGGCTGTGTGAGGGAACTTTCTGAGTCGAATAAAGGGTGTCAAGTACCTTTTTGCCTATCCTGAGGGAATGTGGTATTTCTCTTGAGATGCTGCATCGCCAAATTTCCTCATCTCGCATGGAGGGGATAATTTGGGGTGTTTCTCGAGTTGCGGTGGGCAGCTGGGGTTGCTTCCCGAGTTGCAACGGGGACCTCAGGAACTCGCTCTGGTTGCTTCAGGAAAGTCAGGTCCCATTTTGTGTTGGAAGGAGAACTTCTGGTTTCCTCTCGAGCCCTTCAATGTGCACAGGGGCTCCTCTCGAATTGAGTCCGTAAAGTGTGTTCTCCTCTCCAAAGGGGACGGCTGTGTGAGGGAACTTTCTGAGTTGAATAAAGGGTGTCAAGTACCTTTTTGCCTATCCTGAGGGAATGTGGTATTTCTCTTGAGATGCTGCATCGCCAAATTTCCTAATCTCGCATGGAGGGGATAATTTTGGGGTGTTTCTCGAGTTGCGGTGGGCAGCTGGGGTTGCTTCCCGAGTTGCAACGGGGACCTCAGGAACTCGCTGGGGTTGCTTCAGGAGTGTCAGGTCCCCTTTTGTGTTGGAAAGGGAACTTCTGGTTTCCTCTCGAGCCCTTCAATGTGCACAGGGGCTCCTCTCGAATTGAGTCCGTAAAGTGTGTTCTCCTCTCCAAAGGGGACGGCTGAGTGAGGGAACTTTCTGAGTCGAATAAAGGGTGTCAAGTACCTTTTTGCCTTTCCAGAGGGAATGTGGTATTTCTCTTGAGATGCTGCATCGCCAAATTTCCTATTCTCGCATGGAGGGGATAATTTTGGGGTGTTTCTCGAGTTGCGGTGGGAAGTTGGGGGTGCTTCTCGAGTTGCGACGGGGACCTCAGGAACATGCTGGGGTTGCTTCAGGGAAGTCAGGTCCCCTTTGGTGTTTGAAGGGGAACTTCCGGGTTCCTCTCGAGCCTTTCAATGTGCACAGGGGCTCCTCTCGAATTGAGTCCGTAAAGTGTGTTCTCCTCTCCAAAGGGGACGCCTGTGTGAGGGAACTTTCTGAGTCGAATAAAGGGTGTCAAGTACAATTTTGCCTTTCCAGGGCAAATGTGGTATTTCTCGTGAGGTGCTGCATCGCCAAATTTCCTCATCTGCATGGAGGGGATATTTTTGGTGTGTTTCTCGAGTTGCGGCGGGAAGCTGGGGGTGCTTCTCGAGTTGCGATGGCGACCTGAGGATCTCGCTGGGGTTGCTTCAGGGATGTCAGGTCCCTTTTGGTGTTGGAAGGGCAACTTCCTGTTTACTCTCGAGCCCTTCGATGTGCACAGGGCCTCCTCTTGAGTTGAGTCGTTAAAGTGTGTTCTCCTCTCCAAAGGGGACGGCTGTGTGAGGGAGCTTTCTGAGTCAAATAAAGGGTTGTCAAGTATCTTTTTGCCTTTCAAGAGGGAACGTGGTATTTCTCGTGAGATGCTGCATCGACAAATTTTCGCATCTCGCATGGAGGTGTTAATTTTGGGGTGTTTCTCGAGTTGCGGCGGGAAGCTGGGGATGCTTCCCGAGTTGCGACGGGGACCTCAGGAACTCGGTGGGGTAGCTTCAGGAAAGTCAGGTCCCGTTTGGTGTCGGAAGGGGAACTTCCGGTTTCCTCTCAAGCCCTTCAATGTGCACAGGGGCTCCTCTAGAATTGAGTCCTTAAAGTGTGTTCTCCTCTCCAAAGGGGACGGCTGTGTGAGGGAATTTTCTGAGTCGAATAAAGGGTGTCAAGTACCTTTTTGCCTTTCCAGAGGGAATGTGGTATTTCTCGTGAGATGCTGCATCGCCAAATTTCCTCATCTGGCATGGAGAGGATAATTTTGGGGTGTTTCTCCAGTTGCGGCGGGAAGCTGGGGGTGCTTCTCGAGTTGCGACGGGGACCTCAGGAATTCGCTGTGGTTGCTTCACGGAAGTCAGGTCCCCTGTGGTGTTGGAAGGGGAACTTCCGGTTTCCCCTCGAGCCCTTCAAAGTGCACAGTGGCTCCTCTCGAATTGAGTCCGTAAAATGTGTTCTCCTCTCCAAAGGGGACGGCTGTGTGAGGGAACTTTCTGAGTCGAATAAAGGGTGTCAAGTACCTTTTTGCCTTTCAAGAGGGAATGTGGTATTTCTCGTGAGATGCTGCATCGCTATATTTCCTCATCTCGCATGGAGGGGATAATTTTGGGGTGTTTCACGAGTTGCGGCCGGAAGCTGGGGGTGCTTCTCGAGTTGCGACGGGGACCTCAGGAACTCACTGTGGTTGCTTCAGGGAAGTCAGGTCCCCTTTGCTGTTGGAAGGGGAACTTCCGGTTTCCTCTCGAGCCCTTCAATGTGCACAGGGGCTCTTCTTGAATTGAGTCCGTAAGTGTGTTCTCCTCTCCAAAGGGGACGGCTGTGTGAGGGAACTTTCTGAGTCGAATAAAGGGTGTCAAGTATCTTTTTGCCTTTCCAGAGGGAATGTGATATTTCTCGTGAGATACTGCATCGCCAAATTTCCTCATCTCGCATGGAGGGGATAATGTTGGGGTGTTTCACGAGTTGCGGCGGGAAGCTGGGGCTGCTTCTCGAGTTGCGACGGGGACCTCTGGAACTCGGTGTGGTTGCTTCAGGGAAGTCAGGTCCTCGTTGCTGTTGGAAGTGGAACTTCCAGTTTCCTCTCCAGCCCTTCAAAGTGCACAGGGGATCCTCTCAAATTGAGTCCGTAAAGTGTGTTCTCCTCTCCAAAGGGGACGGCTGTGTGAGGGAACTTTCTGAGTCGAATAAAGGGTGTCAAGTACCTTTTTGCCTTTCCAGAAAGAATGTGGTATTTCTCTTGAGATGCTGCATTGCCAAATTTCCTCATCTCAAATGGAGGGGATAATTTTGGGGTGTTTCGCCAGTTGCGGCGGGAAGCTGGGGGTGCTTCTCGAGTTGCCACCGGGATCTCAGCAACTCGCTGGGGTTGCTTCAGGGAAGTCAGGTCCCCTTTGTTGTTGGAAGGGGAACTTCCGGTTTCCTCTCGAGCCTTTAAATGTGCACAGGGGCTCCTCTCGAATTGAGACCGTAAAGTGTGTTCTCCTCTCCAAAGGGGACGGCTGTGTGAGGGAACTTTCTGAGTCGAATAAAGGGTGTCAAGCACCCTTTTGCCTTTTCAGAGGGAATGTGGTATTTCTCTTGAGATGCTGCATCCCAAAATTTCCTCATCTCGCATGGAGGGGATAATTTTGGGGTGTTTCTCGAGTTGCGGCGGAAAGCTGGGTTTGCTGCTCCAGTTGCGACGGGGACCTCAGGAACTCGCTGTGGTTTCTTCAGGGAAGTCAGGTCCCCTTTGGTGTTGGAAGGGGAACTTCCGGTTTCATCTCGATCCCTTAAATATGCACAGGTGCTCATTTCGAATTGAGTCCATAAATTGTGTTCTCCTCTCCAAAGGGGACGGCTGTGTGAGGGAACTTTCTGAGTTGGAAAAAGGGTATCAAGTACCTTTCTGCCTTTCACGAGGGAATGTGGTATTTCTCTTGAGATGCTGCATCGCAAAATTTCCTCATCTCGCATGGAGGGGATAATTTTGGGGTGTTTCTCGATTTGTGGCGGGAAGCTTGGGGTGCTTCTCGAGTTTCCACGGGGACTTCAGGCACTCGCTGGGGTTGCTTCAGGGAAGTCAGGTCCCCTTTGGTGTTGGCAGGGGAACTTCCGGTTTCCTCTCGAGGCCTTCAATGTGCACAGGGGCTCATCTCGAATTGAGTTTGTAAAGTGTGTTCTCCTCTCCAAAGGGGACGGCTTTCTGAGGGAAATTTCTGAGTCGAATAAACGGTGTCAACTACCTTATTTCCTTTCAAGAGGGAATGTGGTATTTTTCTTGAGATGCTGCATCGCAAAATTTCCTCATCTCGCATGGAGGGGATAATTTTGGGGTGTTTCGCCAGTTGCGGCGGGAAGCTGGGGGTGCTTCTCGAGTTTCGACGGGGACCTCAGGAACTCGCTAGGGTTCCTTCAGGGAAGTCAGTTCCCGTTTTTTGTTCGAAGGGGAACTTCCGGTTTCCACTCGAGCCCTACAATGTGCACAGGGGCTCCTCTCGAATTGAGTCCATCAAGTGTGTTCTCCTCTCCAAAGGTGACAGCTGTGTGAGGGAACTTTCTGAGTCGGATAAAGGGTGTCAAGTACCTTTTTGCCTTTCAAGAGGGAATGTGGTATTTCTCTTGAGATGCTGCATCGCCAAATTTCCTCATCTCGCATGGAGGGGATAATTTTGGGGTGTTGCTCGAGTTGCGGTGGGAAGCTGGGTGTGTTTCTCGAGTTGCGACTTGGACCTCAGGAACTCGCTGGGGTTGCTTCAGGGAAGTCAGGTCCCCTTTGGTGTTGGAAGGGGAACTTCCGGTTTCCTCTGTAGCCCTTAAATGTGCACAGGGGCTCTTCTCTAATTGAGTCCATAAAGTGTCTAATCCTCTCCAAAGGGGACGGCTGTGTGAGGGAACTTTCTGAGTCGAATAAAGGGTGTCAAGTACCTTTTTGCCTTTCCAAAGGGAATGTGGTATTTCTCTTGAGATGATGCATCGCTAAATTTCTTCATCTCGCATTTAGGGGATAATTTTGGGGTGTTGCTCGAGTTGCGGCGGGAAGCTGGGGGTGCTTCTCGAGTTGCGACGGGGACCTCAGGAACTCGCTGGGGTTGCTTCAGGGAAGTCAGGTCCCCTTTGTTGTTGGAAGGGGAAATTCCGGTTTCCTCTGGAATCCTTCAATGTGCACAGGGGCTCATCTCGCATTGAGTCCATCAAGTGTGTTCTCCTCTCCAATGGGGACGGCTGTGTGAGGGAACTTTCTGAGTCGAAAAAAGTTATCAAGTACTTTCTTGCCTTTCAAGAGGGAATGTGGTATTTATTTCGAGATGCTGAAACGCAAAATTTCCTCATCTTGCATGGAGGGGATATTTTTGGGGTGTTTCTCGAGTTGCGGCGGGACGCTGGGGGTGCTTCTGGAGTTACGACAGGGACCTCAGGAACTCGCTGCTGTTGCTTCAGGGAAGTCAGGTCCCCTTTGGTGTTGGAAGGGGAACTTCCGGTTTCCTCTCGAGCCCTTAAATCTGCACAAGGGCTCATCTAGAATTGAGTCCATAAAGTGTCTTTTCCTCTCCAAAGGGGACGGCTGTGTGAGGGAACTTTCTGAGTCAAATAAAGGGTGTCAAGTACCTTTCTGCCTTTCAAGAGGGAATGTTGTATTTCTTTTGAGATGCTGCATCGCAAAATTTCCTCATCTCGCATGGAGGGGATAATTTTGGTTTATTTCTCGAGTTGCGGCAGGCACCTGGGGGTGCTTCTATAGTTGCGACGGGGACCTCAGGAACTCGCTGGGGTTGCTTCAGGGAAGTCAGGTCCCCTTTGGTGTTGGAAGGGGAACTTCCTGTTTCCTCTCGAGCACTTAAATGTGCACAGGGGCTCATCTCGAATTGAGTCCATAAAGTGTGTTCTCCTCTCCAAAGGGGATGGCTGTGTGAGGGAACTTACTGAGTCGAATAAAGGGAGTCAAGTACCGTTTTGCCTTTCAAGCGGGAATGTGGATTTCTCTTGAGATTCTGCAGCGCAACTTTTCCTCATCTCGCATTGAGGGGATAATTTTGTGGTGTTTCTCGAATTGAGGCGGGAAGATGGGGGTACTTCTGGAGTTGCGACGGGGACCTCAGGAACTCACTCCAGTTACTTCAGGGAAGTCAAGACCCCTTTTGTTCTTGAAGGGGAGCTTCCGGATTACTCTGGAGCCCTTTAAATGGAATAGGGCCTCTTCTGGAGTTGAGTCCACAAAGTGTGTTCTCCTCTCCAATGGGGAAGGATGTTAAGGACCTTTCTGAGTGACATAAAGGGAGTCAAGTAAGCTTTTGCCTTTCAATTGGGAATGTGGGATTTCTCTTCAGATTCTGCAGCGCAAAGTTTCCTCCTCTTGCATTGAGGGTATAATTTTGTGGTGTTTCCCGAATTTCGGCGGGAATCTGGGGGTACTTCTCGAGTTTCAACGGGGACCTCAGGAACTCACTGGAGTTACTTCAGGGAAGTCAGTTCCCCCATTGTGCTGGACGGGGAACTTCCGGATTACTCTCGAGCACTTTAATGGGAATAGGGGCTCTTCTGGAGTTGAGTCCATAAATTGAGTACGCCTCTGCAATGGGGACGGATTTTAGGGAACTTTCTGAGGGGCATAAAGTATGCCAAGTTCCCTTTTGCCTTTCAAGCGGGAATGTGGGATTTCCCTTGAGATTCTGCAGCGCAAAATTACCTCATGTCGCATTGAGGGGATAATATTGAGTTGTTTCTCCAGTTGTGGTGGGAAGTAGGAGATACTTCTGGAGTTGAAATGGGAACCTAAGGAACTCTCTCGGTTTGCTCCAGGGAAGTCAAGTTCCCTTTTGTGTTGGAAGGGGAACTTCTTGATTACTCTTGACCCTTTAAATGGGAATATTGCCTCTTTTTGATTTGAGTCCATGAGGTGTGTTTTCCTCTCCACTGAGGAAGGATGTTAGGGAACATTCTGAGTCGCATAAACGGAGTCAGTAGCCTTTTGCCGTTCAAGCCGGAATGTAGGATTTTTCTTGAGATTCTTCAGAGCAAAATTTCCTCATCTCGCAGTGAGGGGAATATTTTGTGGTGTTTCTCGAGTTGCGAAGGGGACCTCAGAAACTTACCCGAGTTACTTCAGGAAATCAGGCCCCTTTTTTCCTGGAAGGAGAACTTCCGGATTACTCTTGAGCCCTTTAATGGGAATATGGCCTCTTCTGGAGTTGAGTCCATAAAGTGTGTTTTCCTCTCCACTGAGGAAAAATGTTAGTGACCATTCTGAGTCGCCTAAAGGGAGTCAAGTAACCTTTTGCCTTTCAAGCAGAAATGTGGAATTTCACTTGAGATTCTACAGCGCAAAATTTCCTCATCTCACATTGTGGGGATAATTTTGTGGTGTTTCTCGAGTTGCGATTACCTCAGAAACTTACCCGAGTTACTTCAGGGAATCAGGTGCCATTGGTGCTGGAAGGGGAACTTCCGGAATACTTTTGAGCCCTGTAATGGGAATAGGGCCTCTTCTCCAGTTGAGTCTCTAAAGTGTGATATCCTCTCCAGTGGAGACGGAGCTTAGGGAACTTTCTGAGTGGCATAAAGTGTGTCAAGTAAGCTTTTGCCTTTCAATGGTAATGTGGATTTCTTTTGAGTTTCTGCAGCGCAAAATTTCCTCCTCTCGCACTGAGGTGATAATTTTGTTCTGTTTCTCCAGTTGTGGTGGGAAGCAGGGGGCACTTCTCTAGCTATGGCGGGCACCTCAGAAACTCGCTCGGGTTGCTTCAGGGAAGTCAAGTCACCTTTTGTGTTGGAAGGGGAACTTCCGGATTACTGTCAAGACGTTAAAAGGGAATATTGCCTCCTCTCCATTTAAGTCCATAAATTATGTTCTCCTCTCCACTGAGGATGGATGTTAGGGAACATTCTGAGTCTCCTAAAGGGAGTCAAGTACCCTTCTGCCTTTCAAGCGGGAATGTGGGATTTCTCTTGAGATTCTGCAGTACAAAATTTCCTCATCTCCCATTGAGGGGATAATTTTGTGGTGTTTCTCGAGTTGCGGCGGGAAGCTGGGGGTACTTCTCGAGTTGCAGCGGGGACCTCAGGAACTCGCTCCGGTTGCTTCAGGGAAGTCAAGTCCTTTTTTGTGTTGGAAGGGGAACTTCCGGATTACTCTCGAGCTGTTAAATGGGAAAAATGCCTCTTCTCGATTTGAGTCCATAAAGTGTGTTTTCCTCTCCACTGAGGAAGGATGTTAGGGAACATTCTGAGTCGCATAAACGGAGTCAGTACCCTTTTGCCTTTCAAGCCGGAATGTGGGATTTCTCTTGAGATTCTGCAGCGCAAAATTTCCTCATCTCGCAGTGAGGGGAATATTTTGTGGTGTTTCTCAAATTGCGGCGGGACGCTGGGGGGTACTTCTTGAGTTTAGATGGGGACCTCCGGAACTCACTCGAGTTTCTTCAGGGAAGTCAGGTCCCCTTTTGTGCTGGAAGGGGAACTTCCGGATTAGTCTCGAGCCCTTTAATGGGAATAGGGCCTCTTCTGGAGTTGAGTCCATAAAGTGTGTTCTCCTCTCCAATGGGGAAGGATGTTAGGGAACATTCTGAGTGACATAAAGGGAGTCAAATATGCTTTTGCCTTTCAATTGGGAATGTGGGATTTCTCTTCAGATTCTGCAGCGCAAAGTTTCCTCATCACGCATTGAGGGGATAATTTTCTGGTGTTTCCCGAATTTCGGTGGGAAGCTGGGGGTACTTCTCGAGTTTCAACGGGGACCTCAGGAACTCACTGGAGTTACTTTAGGGAAGTCAGGTCCCCTTTAGTGCTGGACGGGGAACTTCCGGATTACTCTCGAGGCCTTTAAGGGAATAGGGGCTCTTCTGTTGTTGAGTCCATTAATTGTGTATGCCTCTGCAATGGGGATGGATTTTAGGGAACTTTCTGAGGAGCATAAAGTATGCCAAGTTCCCTTTTGCCTTTCAAGCGGGAATGTGGGATTTCTCTTCAGATTCTGCAGCGCAAAATTACCTCATGTCCCATTGCGGGGATAATACTGTGTTGTTTCTCGAGTTGTGGTGGGAAGTAGGGGATACTTCTGGAGTTGAAACGGGAACCTCAGGAACTCTCTCAGGTTGCTCCAGGGAAGTCAAGTCCCCTTTTGTGTTGGAAGGGGAACTTCTTGATTACTCTTGAGCTTTTAAATGGGAATATTGCCTCTTCTCGATTTGACTGCATGAAAAGTGTTCTCCTCTGCACTGAGGATGGATGTTAGGGAACATTCTGAGTCGCATAAAGGGAGTCAAGAACCCTTTTGCCTTTCAAGAGGGAATGTGATATTTCTCTTGAGATTCTGCAGAGCAATATATCTTCATCTCGCATTGAGGTGATAATTTTGTGGTGTATGTCCAGTTGCGGCGGTAAGCTGGGGGTACTTCTCGAGTTGCGATGGGGACATCAGGAACTCGCTCGGGTTTCTTCAGGTAAGGCAGGTCCCGTTTTGTGTTTGAAGGGGAACTTCCGGTTCACTATCGAGCCTTTAAGTGGGAATCGGTCCTCATCTCGAATTGAGTCCATAAAGTGTGTTCTCCTCTCCATTGGGCACTGCTGTGTGAGGGAAATTTCTGAATCGCATAAAGGGTGTTAAGAGTCCTTTTGCCTTTCAAGAGGGAATGTGGTATTTCTCTTGAGATTCTGCAGCGCAAAATTTCCTCATCTCACACTGAGGGGATAATTTTGTGGTGTTTCTCGAGTTGCGGCTGGAGGCTAGGGTATTTCTCGAGTTGCGACGGGGACCTCAGGAACTCGCTTGGGTTGCTTCAGGGAAGTCAGGTCCCCTTTGGTGTTGGAAGGGGAACTTCCGGTTTACTCTCGAGCCGTTTATTGGGAATAGGGCCTCATCGTGATTTGAGTCCGTAAAGTGTGTTCTCCTGTCCAATGAGGACGGCTGTGTAAGGGAACTTTCTGAGTCGCATAAAGGGTTTCAAGAACCGTTTTGCCTTTCAAGAGGGAATGTGGTATTTCTCTTGAGATTCTGTAACGCAAAATTTCCTATTCTTGCATTGAGGGGATAATTTTGTGGTGTTTCTCGAGTTGCGGCGGGAAGCTGGGGGTACTTCTCAAGTTGCTATGCGTACCTCAGGAACTCACTCGGGTTTCTTCAGGTAAGGCAGGTCCCCTTTTTGTTGGAAGGGGAACTTCCGATTTACTCTCGAGCAGTTAATTGGCAACAGTGCCTCATTTTGAATTGAGCACATAAAGTTCGTTCACCTCTCCAATGGGGACTGATGTTAGTGAAATTTCTGAGTCGCATAAAGGATGTCAAGTACCCTTTTGCCTTTCAAGAGAGAATGTGGTATTTCTCTTGAGATTCTGCAGCGCAAAATATCCTCATCTCGCATTGGAGATAATTTTGTGGTGTATGTCAAGTTGTGGCAGGAATTTTGGATTACTTCCCGTGTTGCGATGAGGACCTCAGGAATTTGCTCGAGTTGCTTCTGAAAGTCAGATCCCCTTTTGTGTTGGAAGGGGAACTTCCGGTTTAGTCTGGAGCCGATAAATGGGAATAGGGCCTCATCTCGAATTGAGTCCATAAAGTGTGTTCTCCTCTCCTATGGGGAATGATATTAGTGAAATTTCTGAGTCGCATAAACGTTATGAAGTACTTTTTGCCTTTCAAGAGGGAATAGTGGTATTTCTCTTGAGATTCTGCAGCGCAAAATTTCCTCTTCTCGCATTGAGGGGATAATTTTGTGGTGTTTCTCTAGTTGCGGCAGGAAGCTTGGGGTACTTCTCGAGTTGCCATGTGGACCTCAAGAACTTGCTTGGGTTTCTTCAGGTAAGGCAGGTCCCCTTTTGTGTTGGAAAGGGCACTTTCTGTTTACTCTCCAGTACGTCTCCGCACAGACACAAGAGAAGCCGGCCCCGCCTGGGCAGATGCGAGAGACCCTTGCCCCACCCGGGCAGGCGCGAGAGACCCCGGCCCCGCCCGCCCAGATGGGAGAGACCCCGGCCCCGCCCACCAGACGCGGGATACGCAGGCCCCGCCTGCGCAGACTGGAGAGAAGCCGGCCCTGGCACAACCGACCATGCAGAGATGCGCAGCGGTGAGGAGCTACCCCATGCCTGAGGCCAGGGCAGGCGGCCGAAAAGAGGTACCCCAACTCCAATAGGCGGTGGCTGTGCGGGGGAGGGCCGAGAGGAGGTACTCACGTTCAAGGTCAGGAGGGGCGGCCTTGAGGACATACCCCTCATCCAAGGTAAGGTGCAGCAGCTGTGCTTTCTTGGAGCAGCTGTGAAGAGATATCCCACACCCAAGGTAAGAGAAACTCAAATCAGATGGTAGGTATTGGGAGGGGGCTTCAGATGGCAGACACACTGAAATCATAATCACAGGAATCTACTCGATCTGATCACATGGACCACAGCCGAATGTGGTCCACTGGAGAAGGGAATGGCAAACCACTTCAGTATATTTGCATTGAGAACCCCATGAACAGTATCAAAGGGCAAAATGACAGGATACTGAATGAGGAATTCCCCAGGTCTGTAGGTGCCCAGTATGCTACTGGAGATCAGTGGAGAAATAACTCTAGAAGGAATGAAGGGATGGAGCAAAAGCAAAACCAGTACCCAGTTGTGGATGTGACTGGTGATAGAAGCAAGGTCTGGTGCTGTAAAGAGCAATATTGCATAGGAACCTGGAATGTAAGGTCGAGGAATCAAGGCAAATTGGAAGTGGTCAAACAGGAGATGGCAAGAGTGAACATAGACATTCTAGGAATCAGTGAATTAAAATGGACTGGAATGTGTGAATTTAACTCAGATGACCATTATATATATACTACTGTGGGCAGAAATCCCTTAGAAGAAATGGAGTAGCCATCATGGTCAACAAGAGACTCCGAAATGCAGTACTTGGATGCAATCTTAAAAATGACAGAATGATTTCTGTTCGTCTCCAAGGCAAACCATTCAACATTACAGTAATCCAGGCCTATGCCCCAACCACTAACGCTGAAGAAGCCGAATTTGAACGGTTCTATGAAGACCTACAAGACCTTTTAGAACTAACACCCAAAAAGATGTCCTTTTCATTATAGGGGACTGGAATGCAAAAGTAGGAAGTCAAGAAACACCTGGAGTAACAGGCAAATTTGGCCTTGGAGCACGGAATGAAGCAGGGCCACGTCGAATAGAGTTTTGTCAAGAGAATGCACTGGTCATAGCAAACTCCCTCTTCCAACAACACAAGAGAAGACTCTACACGTGGACATCACCAGATGGTCAACACCGAAATCAGATTGATTATATTCTTTGCAGCCAAAGATGAAGAAGCTGTATACAGTTAGCAAAAACAAGACCAGGAGCTGAGTGTGGCTCATATCATGAACTCCTTATTGCGAAATTCAGACTTAAATTGAAGAAAGTAGGGAAAACCCCTAGACCATTCAGATATGACCTCAATCAAATCCCTTATGATTATATAGTGGAAGTGAGAAATAGATTTAAGGCACTAGATCTGATAGATAGAGTGCCTGATGAACTCTGGATGGAGGTTCGTGACATTGTACAGGAGACAGGGACCAAGAGCATCCCCATGGAAAAGAAATGCAAAAAAAAGCAAAATGGCTGTCTGAGGTGGCCTTACAAATAGCTGTGAAAATAAGAGAAGCGAAAAGCAAAGGAGAAAGGGAAAGATATAAGCATTAGAATGCAGAGTTCCAAAGAATAGCAAGGAGAGATAAGAAAGCCTTCCTCAGTGATCAATGCAAAGAAATAGAGGAAAACAATAGAATAGGAAAAACAAGAGATCACTTCAAGATCATTAGAGATTCCAAGGGAACATTTCATGCAAAGATGGGCTCGATAAAGGACAGAGATGGTATGGACCTAACGGAAGCAGAAGATATTAAGAAGAGGTGGTAAGAATACACAGAAGAACTGTACAAAAAAGATCTTCACGACCAGGATAGTCACGAAAATGTGATCACTGGCCTAGAGCCAGACATCTTGGAATGTGAATTCAAGTGTGCCTTAGAAAGCAACACTACGAACAAAGCTAGTGGAAGTGATGGAATTCCAGTTGAGCTCTTTCAAATCTTGAAAGAGGATGCTGTGAAAGTGCTGCACTCAATAAGCCAACAAATTTGGAAAACTCAGCAGTGGCCACAGGACTGGAAAAGGTCAGTCTTCATTCCAATCCCAAAGAAAGGCAATGCCAAAGAATGCTCAAGCTACCGCACAATTGCACTCATCTCACACGCTAGTACAGTCATGCTCAAAATTCTCCAAGCCAGGCTTCAGCAATATGTGATCCGTGAACTCCCAGATGTTCAAGCAGGTTTTAGAAAAGGCAGAGGCACCAGAGATCAAATTGCCAACATCCGCTGGATCATGGAGAAAGCGAGAGACTTCCAGAAAAACATCTATTTCTTCTTCATTGACTATGCCAAAGCCTTTGACTGTATGGATCACAATAAACTGTGGAAGATTCTGAAAGAGATGGGAATACCAGACCTCCTGACCTGCCTCTTTAGAAACCTGTATGCAGGTCAGGAAGCAACAGTCAGAACTGTGCATGGAACAACAGACTGGTTCCAAATAGGAAAAGGAGTACGTCAAGGCTGTATATTGTAATCTTGCTTATTTAACTTATCTGCAGAGTGCATCATGAGAAATGCTGGGCTGGAAGAAGAACAACTGGAATCAAGATTGCTGGGAGAAATATCAATAACCTCAGATATGCAGATGACACCACCTTTAGGGCAGAAAGTGAGGAGGAACCCAAAAGCCTCTTGATGAAAGTGAAAGAGGAGAGCGAAAAGGTTGGATTGAAGCTCAACATTCAGAAAACAAAGGTGATGGAATCTGGTCCCAACACTTCACGGGAAATAGATGGAAAAACAGTGGAAACCGTGTCAGACTTTATTTTCTTGGGCTCCAAAATCACTGCAGATGCTGATTGAAGCCATGAAATTAAAAGGCGCTTACTCCTTGGAAGGAAAGTTATGATCAACCTTGATAGTATATTAAAAAGCAGAGACATCACTTTGCCAAAAAAGCTCCATCTAGTCAAAGCTATGGCTTTTCCCGTGGTCATGTATGGATGTGAGAGTTGGACTGTGAAGAAAGCTGATCGCCAAAGAACTGATGCTTTCGAACTGTGGTATTGGAGAAGACTCTTGAGAGTCCCTTGGACTGCAAGAAGATCCAACCAGTCCATTCTAAGGGAGATCAACCGTCGGTGTTCATTGGAAGGACTGATGCTAAAGCTGAAATTGCAATACTTCGGCCACCTCTTGCGATGAGTTGACTCACTGGAAAAGATTCTGATGCTAGGAGAGGTTGGGGGCTGGAGGAGAAGGGGACGACAGAGAATGAGATGGCTGGATAGCATCACCGACTCTGTGGCCATGAGTTTGAGTGAACTCCGGGAGTTGGTGTAGGACAGGGAGGCCTAGGGTACAGTGATTCATGGGGTCGCGGAGAGTCGGACACGACTGAGCGACTGAACTGAACTGAACTGAATAAAGTGTGTCAAATACCCTTTTCCCTTTCAGGCAGGAATGTGGGATTTGTCTTGAAATTCTGCAGCGCAAAATTTCTTCATCTCGCATTGAGGGGATAATTTTGTGGTGTTTCTCGAATTGCGGCGGGAAGCTGGGGGTATTCCTCGAGGTGCGAAGGGGACCTCAGGAACTCACTCGAGTTACTTCAGAGAAGTCAGGTCCCCGATTGTGCTGGAAGGGGAACTTCCGGATTACTCTCCAGCCGTTAAATTGGAATATTGCCTCTTCTCGATTTGAGTCCTTAAAGTGTGTTCTCCTCTCCACTGAGGACGGATGTTAGGGACCATTCTGATTCGCCTAAAGGGAGTCAAGTTCCCTTTTGCCTTTCAAGCGGGAATGTGGGATTTCTCTTGAGATTCTGCAGTGCAAAATTTCCTCATCTTGCATGAAGGGGATAATTATGTGCTGTTACACGAATTGGGCTGGGAAGCTGGGGGTGATTCTCCAGTTGCGACGAGGACCTCTGGAACACACTCGGATTACTTCAGGGAAGTCAGGTCCCCTTTTGTGCTGGAAGGGGAACTTCCGGATTGTTCTCGAGCCTTTTAATGGGAATAGGGCCTCCTCTCGAATTGAGTCCATAAATTGTGTTCTCCTCTCCAATGGGGACGGATGTTAGGGAAATTTCTGAGTGGCATAAAGTGTGTCAAGTACCATTTTGCCTTTCAAGCGGGAATGTGGGATTTCTCTTGAGATTCTGCAGCGCAAAATTACCTCATCTCGCATTGAGGGGATAATTTTGTGGTATTTCTCGAGTTGCAGAGGGAAGCAGGGGATACTTCTCGACTTGCAACGGGGACCTCAGGAACTCGCTCGGGCTGCTTCAGCGAAGTCAAGTCCCCTTTTTTGTTGGAAGGGGAACTTCCAGATTACTCTCGAGCCGTTAAATGGGAACATTGCCTCTTCTCGATTTGAGTCCAGAGAGTGTGTTCTCCTCTGCACTGAGGACGGATGTTAGGGAACATTCTGAGTCGCCTAAAGGGAGTCAAGTACACTGTTGCCTTTCAAGCGGGAATGTGGGATTTCTCTTGAGATTCTGCAGCGCAAAATTTCCTCATCTCGCATGGAGGGGATAATTTTTTGGTGTTTCACGAATTGGGTTGGGAAGCTGGGGGTACTTCTGCAGTTCCGACGAATACCTCTGGACCACACTCGAGTTACTTCAGAGAAGTCTGGTCCCATTTTTGCTGAAAGGGGAACTTCCTTATTACTCTCGAACCCTTTAATGTGAATAGGACCTCATCTCGAATAGAGTCCATAAAGTGTGTTCGCCTCCCAATGGGGACGGCTGTGTGAGGGAACTTTCTGAGTTGCATAAAGGGTGTTTAGTAACCTTTGGCCTTTTATGAGGAAATGTGGTATTTCTCTTGAGATTCTGCAGGGCAAAATTTCCTCATCTCGCTTTGAGGGGATAATTTTGGGGTGTTTCTCGAATTGCGGCGGGAAGCTGGGGGTGCTTCTAGAGTTGCGACGGGGACCTCAGGAACTCGCTGGGGTTGCTTCAGGGAAGTCAGTTCCCCTTTGATGTAGGAAGGGGAACTTCCGGTTTCCTCTCCATGCCTTAAATGTGAACAGGGGCTCATCTCGAATTGAGTCCATAAAGTGTGTTCTCCTCTCCAAAGGGGTCGGCTGTGTGAGGGAACTTTCTGAGTCGAATAAAGGGTGTCAAGTACCTTTTTGCCTTTCAAGAGGGAATGTGGTATTTCTCTTGTGATTCTGCATCGCAAAACTTCCTCCTCTCACATTGAGGGGATAATTTGGGGGTGTTTCTCGAATTGCTGCGGGAACCTGGGGGTGCTTCTCAGGTTGCGACGGGGACTTCAGGAACTCGCTCGGGTTGCTTCACGGAAGTCAGGACCCCTATTTTGTTGGAAGGGGAACCTCCGGTTTACTCTGGAGCCGTTAAATGGGAATAGGGCCTCCTCTGGAATTGAGTCCTTAAAGTGTGTTCTGCTCTCAAATGGGGACGGCTGTGTGAGGGAACATTTTGAGTCGCATAAAAGGTGTCAAGTACCCGTTTGCTTTCAAGAGGGAATGTGGTATTTTTCTTGAGATGCAGCACAAAATTTCCTCACCTCGCATTGCGGGGAAAATTTTGTGATTTTACTCGTGTTGCCCCTGGAAGCTGGGGTAACTGCTCGAGTTGCGACGGGGACCTCAGGAACTCGCTGGGGTTGCTTCAGGGAAGTCAGGTCCCCTTTGGTGTTGGAAGGGGAACTTCCGGTTTCCTCTCGAGCTCTTAAATGTGCAAAGGGGCTGATCGCGAATTGAGTCCATCAAGTGTGTTCTCCTCTCCAAAGGGGACGGCTGTGTGAGGGAACTTTCGGAGAAGAATAAAGGGTGTCAAGTAACTTTTTGCCTTTCAAGAGGGAATGTGGTATTTCTCTTGAGATGCTGCATCGCCAAATTTCCTCATCTCGCATGGAGGGGATAATTTTGGGGTGTTTCTCGAGTTGAGGCGGGAAGCTGGGTGTGCTTCTCGAGTTGCGACGGGGACCTGAGGAACTCGCTCGGGTTGCTTCAGGGAAATCAGGTCCCCTTTGATGTTGGGAGGGGAACTTCCGGTTTCCTCTCGAGCCCTTAAATTTGAACAGGGGCTCATCTATAATTGAGTCCATGAAGTGTGTTCTCTTCAAAGGGGACGGCTGTGTGAGGGAACTTTCTGAGTCGAATAAAGGGTATCAAGTACCTTTTTGCCTTTCAAGAGGGAATGTGTTATTTCTCTTGAGATGCTGCATCGCCAAATTTCCTCATCTCGCATGGAGGGGATAATTTTGTGGTGTTACTCGAGTTGCGGCTGGAGGATAGGGTATTTCTCGAGTTGCGACGGGGACCTCAGGAACTCGCTGTGGTTGCTTCAGGGAAGTCAGGTCCCCTTTGGTGTTGGAAGGGGAAATTCCGGTTTCATCTCAAGCCCTTAATGTGCACAGGGGCTCGTCTAGAATTGAGTCTATAAAGTGTGTTCTCCTCTCCAAAGGGGACGGCTGTGTGAGGGAACTTTCTGAGTCAAATAAAGGGTGTCAAATAACCTTTTGCCTTTTAAGAGGGAATGTGGTATTTCTCTTGAGATTCTGCATCGCAAAATTTCCTCATCTCGCATGGAGGGAATAATTTTGGGGTGTTTCACGAGTTGCGGCGGGGACCTCAGGAACTCGCTGGGGTTGCTTCAGGGAAGTCAGGTCCCCTTTGGTGTTGGAAGGGGAACTTCCGGTTTCCTCTTGAGCCCTTCAATGTGCACAGGTGCTCATCTTGAATTGAGTCCATAAAGTGTGCTCTTCTATCCAAAGGGGACGGCTGTGTGATGAAAGTTTCTGAGTCGAATAAAGGGTGTTAAGTATCTTTATGCCTTTCAAGAGGGAATGTGGTATTTCTCTTGAGATGCTGCATTGCCAAATTTCCTCATCTCGCAAGGGGGGGATAATTTTGGGGTGTTTCTCGAGTTGCGGCGAGAAGCTGGGGGTGCTTCTCGAGTTGCGACGGGGACCTCAGGAACTCGCTATGGTTGCTTCAGGGAAGTCAGGTCCCCTTATTTGTTGGAAGGGGAACTTCCGGTTTCCTCTCGAGCCCTTCGATGTGCACAGGGGCTCATCTCGAATTGAGTCCATAAAGTGTGTTCTCTCCAAAGGGGAAGGCTGTGTGAGGGAACTTTCTGAGTCAAATACAGGGTGTCAAGTACCTTTTTGCCTCTCCAGAGGGAATGTGGTATTTCTCTTGAGATGCTGCATCGCCAAATTTCCTCATCTCGCATGGAGGGGATAATTTTGGGGTGTTTCTCGAGATGCGGCGGGAAGCTGGGGGTGCTTCTCGAGTTGTGACGGGGACCTCAGGAACTCGCTGGGGTTGCTTCAGGGAAGTCAGGTCCCCTTTGTTGTTGGAAGGTCAACTTCCGGTTTCCTCTCGAGCCCTTCAATGTGCACAGGGGCTCCTCTCGAGATGAGTCCGTTAAGTGTGTTCTCCTCTCCAAAGGGGTACGCTGTGTGAGGGAACTTTCTGAATCGAATAAAGGGTGTCAAGTACCTTTTTGCCTTTCCAGAGTGAATGTGGTATTTCGCTTGACATGCTGCATCGCCAAATTTCCTCATCTTGCATGGAGGGGATAATTTTGGGGAGTTACTCGAGTTGCGGCGGGACGCTGGGGGTGCTTCTCGAGTTGCGACGGTGTCCTCAGGAACTCGCTGGGGTTGCTTCAGGGAAGTCAGGTCCCCTTTGCTGTTGGAAGGGGAACTTCCGGTTTCCTCTTGAGCCCTTCAATGTGCACAGGGGCTCGTCTCGAATTGAGTCTGTAAAGTGTGTTCTCCTCTCCAAAGTGGACGGCTGTGTGAGGGAACTTTCTGAGTCGAATAAAGGGTGTCAAGTACCTTTTTGCCTTTCAAGAGGGAATGTGGTATTTCTCTTGAGATGCTGCATCGCCAAATTTCCTCATCTCGCATGGAGGGGATAATTTTGGGGTGTTTCTCGAGTTACGGAGGGAAGCTGGGCGTGCTTCTGGAGATGCGACGGGGACCTCAGGGACTCGCTGTGGTTGCTTCAGGGAAGTCAGGTCCCCTTTGGTTTTGGAGGGGCACTTCCGGTTTCCTAGCGAGCCCTTCAATGTGCACAGGGGCTCGTCTCGAATTGAGTCCGTAAAGTGTGTTCTCCTCTGCAAAGGGGAAGGGTGTGTGAGGGAATTTTCTGAGTCGAATAAAGGGTGTCCAGTACCTTTTTGCCTTTCCAGAGGGAATGTGGTATTCCTGTTGAGATGCTGAATCGCCAAATTTCCTCATCTCGCATGGAGGGGATAATTTTGGGATGTTTCTCGAGTTACGGCTCGAAGCTGGGTGTGTTTCTGAGTTGCGACGGGGACCTCAGGAACTCGCTGGGGTTGCTTCAGGGAAGACAGGTTCCCTTTGGTGTTGGAAGGGGAACTTCCGGTTTCCTCTCGAGCCCTTCAATGTGCACAGGGCTCGTCTCGAATTGAGTCCGTAAAGTGTGTTCTCCTTTCCAAACGGGACGGCTGAGTGAAGGAACTTTCTGAGTCGAATAAAGGGTGTCAAGTACCTTTTTGCCTTTCCAGAGGGAATGTGGTATTTCTCTTGAGATGCTGCATCACCAAATTTTCTCATCTCGCATGGAGGGGATAATTTTTGGGTGTTTCTCGAGTTGCGGCGCGAAGCTGCGGGTGCTTCTCGAGTTGCGACGGGGACCTCAGGAACTCGCTGGGGTTACTGCAGGGAAATCAGGTCCCCTTTGGTGTTGGAAGGGGAACTTCCGGTTTCCTCTCGAGCCCTTCAATGTGCACAGGGGCTCCTCTCGAATTGAGTCCGAAAAGTGTGTTCTCCTCTCCAAAGGGGACGGCTGTGTGTGGGAACTTTCTGAGTCGAATAAAGGGTGTCAAGTACATTTTTGCCTTTCAAGAGAGAATGTGGTATTTCTCATGAGATGCTGCATCCCAAATTGCCTAATCTCGCATGGAGGGGATAATTTTGGGGTGTTTCTCGAGTTGCGGCGGGAAGCTGGGGGTGCTTCTCGACTTGCGACGGGACCTCAGGAACTCGCTGGGGTTGCTTCAGGGAAGTCAGGTCCCCTTTGGTGTTGGAAGGGGAACTTCCGGTTTCCTCTCGAGCCTTCAATGTGCACAGGGGCTCCTCTCGTATTGAGTCCGTAAAGTGTGTTCTCCTCTCCAAAGAGGACGGTTGTGTGAGAGAACTTTCTGAGTCGAATAAAGGGTGTCAAGTACCTTTTTGCCTTTCCAGAGGGAATGTGGTATTTCTCTTGAGATGCTGCATCGCCAAATTTCCTCATCTCGCATGGAGGGGATAATTTTTGGGTGTTTCTCGAGTTGCGGCGGGAAGCTGGGGGTGCTTCTCGAGGTGCGTCGGGGACCTCAGCAACTCTTTGGGGTTGCTTCAGGGAAGTCAGGTCCCCTTTGGTGTTGGAAGGGGAACTTCCGGTTTCCTCTCCAGCCCTTCAGTGTGCCCAGGGGCTCCTCTCGCATTGAGTCTGGAAAGTGTGTTCTCCTCTCCAAAGGGGTCGGCTGTGTGAGGGAACTTTCTGAGTCGAATGAAGGGTGTCAAGTACCTTTTTACCTTTCCAGAGGGAATGTGGAATTTCTCTTGAGATGCTGCATCGCCAAATTTCCTCATCTCGCATGGAGGGGATAATTTTGGGATGTTTCTCAAGTTGCGGCTCGAAGCCGGGGGTGCTTCTCGAGTAGTGACGGGGACCTCAGGTACTCGCTGGGGTTGCTTCAGTGAAGTCAGTTCCCCTTTGGTTTTGGAAGGGGAACTTCCGGTTTCCTCTCGAGCCCTTCAATGTGCACAGGGCTCGTCTCGAATTGAGTCCGTAAAGTGTGTTCTCCTCTCCAAAGGGGACGACTGTGTGAGGGAACTTTCTGAGTCGAATAAAGGGTGTCAAGTACCTTTTTGCCTTTCCAGAGGGAATGTGGTATTTCTCTTGAGATGCTGCATTGCAAAATTTCCTCCTCTCGCATGGAGGGGATAATTTTTGTGTGTTTCTCGAGGTGCGGAGGGAAGCTGGGGGTGCTTCTCGAGGTGCGTCGGGAACCTCAGCAACTCTTTGGGGTTGCTTCAGGGAAGTCAGGTCCCCTTTAGTGTTGGAAGGGGAACTTCCGGTTTTGTCTCGAGCCCTTCAATGTGCACAGGGGCTCCTCTCGAATTGAGTCCGTAAAGTGGGTTCTCCTCTCCAAAGGGGACGGCTGTGTGAGGGAACTTTCTGAGTCGAATAAAGGGTGTCCAGTACCTTTTTGCCTTTCCAGAGGGAATGTGGTATTTCTCTTGAGATGCTGCATCGCCAAATTTCCTCATCTCGCATGGAGGGGATAATTTTGGGGTGCTTCTCGAGTTGCGGCGGGAAGCTGGGGTGCTTCTCGAGTTGCGACGGGGACCTCAGGAACTCGCTGGGGTCGCTTCAGGGCAGTCACGTCCCCTTTGTTTTTGGAAGGGGCACTTCCGGTTTCCTCTCGAGCCCTTCAATGTGCACAGGGGCTCCTCTCGAATTGAGTCCGTAAAGTGTGTTCTCCTCTCTAAAGGGGACGGCTGTGTGAGGGAACTTTCTGAGTCGAATAAAGTGTGTCCAGTACCTTTTGCCTTTCCAGAGAGAATGTGGTATTTCTGTTGAGATGCTGCATCGCCAAATTTCCTCATCTCGCATGGAGGGGATAATTTTGGGGTGTTTCTCGAGTTGCGGCGGGAAGCTCGGTGTGTTTCTCGAGTTGCGACTGGGACCTCAGGAACTCGCTGGTGTTGCTTCAGGGAAGTCAGGTCCCCTTTGTTGTTGGAAGGTGAACTACCGGTTTCCTCTCTTGCCCATCAATGTGCACAGGGGCTCCTCTCGAAATGAGTCCGTTAAGTGTGTTCTCCTCTCCAAAGGGGATGGCTGTGTTAGGGAACTTTCTGAGTCGAATAAAGGGTGTCAAGTACCTTTTTGCCTTTCCAGAGGGAATTTGGTATTTCTCTTGAGATGCTGCATCGCCAAATTTCCTCATCTCGCATGGAGGGGATAATTTTGGGGAGTTACTCGAGTTGCGGCGGCACGCTGGGGGTGCTTCTCGAGTTGAGAAATTGCGGTTTCCACTCGAGCCCTTAAATGTGCACAGGGGCTCATCTCGAATTTAGTCCATCAAGTTGATCTCCACTCCCAAGGGGACGGCTGGGTGAGGGAATTTTCTGAGTCAAATAAAGGGTGTCAAGTACCTTTTTGCCTTTCCAGAGGAAATGTGGTATTTCTCTTGAGATGCTGCATCGCCAAATTTCCTCATCTCGGATGTAGGGGATAATTTTTGTGTGTTTCTCGAGTTGAGTCGGGAAGCTGGGCGTGCTTCTCGAGTTGCGACGGGGACCTCAGGAACTCGCTGTGGTTGCTTCAGGGAAGTCAGGTCCCCTTTGGTGTTGGAAGGGGAACTTCCGGTTTCCTCTCGAGCCCTTCAATGTGCACAGGGGCTCCTCTCGAATTGAGTCCGTAAAGTGTGTTCACCTCTCCAAAGGGGACAGCTGTGTGAGGGAACTTTCTGAGTCGAATAAATGGTGTCAAGTACTTTTTGCCTTTCCAGAGGGAATGTGGTATTTCTCTTGAGATGCTGCATGGTCAAATTTCCTCATCTCGCATGGAGGGGATAATTTTGGGGTGATTCTCGAGTTCCGGCGGGAAGCTGGGGGCTTGTTCTCGAGTTGCGACGGGGACCTCAGGAACTCGCTGGGGTTGCTTCAGCGACGTCAGGTCCCCTTTAGTGTTGGAAGGGATACTTCCGGTTTCCTCTCGAGCATTCAATGTGCACAAGGGCTCCTCTCGAATTGAGTCCGTAAAGTGTGTTCTCGTCTCCAAAGGGGACGGCTGTGTGAGGGAACTTTCTGAGTCGAGAAAAGGGTGTCAAGTACCTTTTTGCCTTTCCAGAGGGAATGTGGTGTGTCTCTTGAGATGCTGCACCGCCAAATTTCCTCATCTCGCATGGAGGGGATAATTTTTGGGTGTTTCTCGAGTTGCGGCGCGCAGCTGGGGGTGCTTCCCGACTTGCGACGGGGACCTCAGGAACTCGCTGGGTTTTCTTCAGGGAAGTCAGCTCCCCTTTGGTGTTGGAAGGGAAACTTCCAGTTTCCTCTCGACGCCTTCAATGTGCACAGGGGCTGCTCTCGAATTGAGTCCGTAAAGTGTGTTCTCCTCTCCAAAGGGGACGGCTGTGTGAGGGAACTCTCTGTTTCGAATAAAGGGTGTCAAGTACCTTTTTGCCTTTTAAAAGGGAATGTGGTGTTTCTCTTGAGATGCTGCATCCCAAAATTTCCTCATCTCGCATGGAGGGGATAATTTTGGGGTGTTTTTCGAGTTTAGGCGCGAAGCTGGGGGTGCTTGTCGAGTTGCGACGGGGACCTCAGGAACTCGCTGGGGTTGCTTCAGGGAAGTCAGGTCCCCTTTGGTATTGGAAGGGGAACTTCCGGTTTCCTCTCGATCCCTTCAATGTGCACAGGGGCTCCTCTCGAATTGAGTCCGTAAAGTGTGTTCTCCTCTCCAAAGGGGACGGCTGTGTGAGGGATCTTTCTAAGTCGAATAAAGGGTGTCAAGGACCTTTTTGCCTTTCCAGAGGGAATGTGGTATATCTCTTGAGATGCTGCATCGCAAAATTTCCTCATCTCGCATGGAGGGGATAATTTTGGGGTGTTTCTCGAATTGCTGCGGGAAGCTGGGGCTGCTTCTCGAGTTGCGACGGGGACCTCAGGAACTCGCTGGGGTTGCTTCAGGGAAGTCAGGTAACCTTTGGTATTGGAAGGGGAACTTCCGGTTTCCTCTCCAGCCCTTCAATGTGCACAGGGGCTCCTCTCGAATTGAATCCGTAAAGTGTGTTCTCGTCTCCAAAGGGTACGGCTGTGTGAGGGAACTTTCTGAGTCGAATAAAGGGTGTCAAGTACCTTTTTGCCTTTCAAGAGGGAATGTGGTATTTCTCTTGAGATGCTGCATCGCCAAATTTCCTCATCTCGCATGGAGGGGATAATTTTGGGGTGTTTCTCGAGTTGCGGCGGGAAGCTGGGGGTGCTTCCCGACTTACGACGGGGACCTCAGGAACTCGCTGGGTTTGCTTCAGGGAAGTCAGGTCCAGTTTGGTGTTGGAAGGGGAACTTCCAGTTTCCTCTCGAGGCCTTCAATGTGAACAGTGGCTCCTCTCGAATTGAGTCCGTAAAGTGTCTTCTCCTCTCCAAAGGGGACAGCTGTGTGAGGGAACTTTCTGAGTCGAATAAAGGGTGTCAAGTACCTTTTTGCCTTTCAAGAGGGAATGTGGTATTTCTCTTGAGATGCTGCATCCCAAACTTTCCTCATCTCGCATGGAGGGGATAATTTTGGGGTGTTTCTCGAGTTGCGGCGGGAAGCTGGGGGTGCTTCTCGAGTTGCAACGGGGACCTTAGGAGCTTGCTGGTGTTGCTTCCGGGGAGTCAGGTCCCCTATGGTGTTGGAAAGGGTACTTTCGGTTTCCTCTAGGGCCCTTAAATGTGCACAGGGGCTCATCTCGAATTGATTCCATAAAATGTGTTCTCCTCTAAAAGGGGACGGCTGTGTGAGGGAACTTTCTGAGTCTAATAAAGGATGTCACGTACCTTTTTGCTTTTCAAGAGGGAATGTGGCATATCTCTTGAGATTCCGCAGCGCAAAATAACCTCAAATCACATTGAGGGGATAATTTTGTGGTGTTTCTCCAGTTGTGGTGGGAAGCAGGGGGCACTTCTCTAGCTATGGCGGGGACCTCAGGAACTCGCTCGGGTTGCTTCAGGGAAGTCAAGTCGTCTTTTGCTTTGGAAGGGGAACTTCCTGATTACTGTCGAGATGTTAAAAGTGAATATTGCCTCCTCTCCGTTTGAGTCCATAAAATATGTTCTCCTCTCCACTGAGGATGGATGTTAGGGAACATTCTGAGTCGCCTAATGGGAGTCAAGTACTCTTTTGACTTTCAGGAGGGAATGTGGGATTTCTCTTGAGATTCTGCAGCTCAAAATTTCCTCATCTCCCATTGAGGGGATAATTTTGTCGTGTTTCTTGAGTTGCGGCGGGAAGCTGGGGGTACTTCTCCAAGTGCAGCGGGGACCTCAGGAACTCGCTCGGGTTGCTTCAGGGAAGTCAAGTCCTTTTTTGTGTTGAAAGGGGAACTTCCGGATTACTCTCCAGCTGTTAAATGGGAAAAATGCCTCTTCTCGATTTGAGTCCATAAAGTGTGTTTTCCTCTCCACTGAGGAAGGATGTTAGGGAACATTCTGAGTCGCATAAACGGAGTCAGTACCCTTTTGCCTTTCAAGCCGGAATGTAGGATTTCTCTTGATATTCTGCAGCGCAAATACCTCATCTCTCATTGAGGGGAATATTTTGTGGTGTTTCTCGAATTGCGGCGGGACGCTGGGGGTACTTTTTGAGTTTAGATGGCGACCTCAGGAACTCACTCGAGTTTCTTCAGGGAAGTCAGGTCCCCTTTTGTGCTGGAAGGGGAACTTCCGGATTAGTCTCGAGCCCTTTAATGGGAATAGGGCCTAGTCTGGAGTTGAGTCCATAAAGTGTCTATACACCTCCAATGGGGACGGATGTTAGGGAACATTCTGAGTGGCATAAATTGTGTCAAGTTCCCTTTTGCTTTCAAGCGGGAATGCGGGATTTCTCTTGAGATTCTGCAGCAGAAAATTACCTCATCTCGCACTTGTGTCGTTTCTCGAGTTGGGGCGGGAAGCAGGGGGTACTTCTGGAGTTGAGACGGGACCCTCAGGAACTCGCTCAGGTTGCTTCAGGGAAGTCAAGTACTTTCTTGTGTTTGAAGCGGAACTTCTTGATTACTCTCGAGCCTTTAAATGGGAATATAGCCTCGTTTCGATTTGAGTCCATGAAGTGTGTTTTCCTCTCCACTGAGGACGGATGTTAGGGAACATTCTGAGTCGCCTAAAGGGAGTCAGGTACCATTATGCCTTTCAAGCGGGAATGTGGGATATCACTTGAGACTCTGCAGCGCAAAATTTCCTCATGGAGGGGATAATTTTGTTGTGCTTCTCGAGCTGCGAAGGGGATCTCAGGAACTTTCTCAAGTTACTCCAGGGAATCAGGCCCTTTTTTTGCTGGAAGGAGAACTTCCGGATTACTCTTGAGCCCTTTAATGGGAATAGGGCCTCTTCTGGAGTTGAGTCCATAAAGTGTGTTATCCTCTCCACTGAGGACGAATGTTAGGGACCATTCTGAGTCGGCTAAAGAGAGTCAAGTAACCTTTTGCCTTTCCAGCGGATATTTGGGATTTCACTTGAGATTCTGCAGCGCAAATTTTCCTCATCTCACATTGTGGGGAAAATTTTGTGGTGTTTCTCCAGTTGCGATGGGGACCTCAGAAACTTACTCGAGTTACTTCAGGGAATCAGGTACCATTTGTGCTGGAAGGGGAAGTTCCAGAATACTTTTGAGCCCTTTAATGGGAATAGGGCCTCTTCTCCAGTTGAGTCCCTAAAGTGTGTTATCTTCTCCAAAGGGACGGATATTATTGAACTTTCTGACTGGCATAAAGTGTGTCAAGTACGCTTTTGCCTTTCAAGCGGGAATGTGGGATTTCTCTTGAGATTCTGCAGCGCAAAAAACCTCATCTCTCATTGAGGGGATAATTTTGTGGTGTTTCTCGAATTGCGGCGGGAAGCTGGGGGTACTTCTCGAGTTGCGGCGGGGACCTCAGGAACTCGCTCGGGTTGCTTCAGGGAAGTCAAGTCCACTTTTGCGTTGGAAGGGGAACTTCCGGAATACTCTCGAGCCATTAAAAGGGAATATTGCCTCTTCTCCATTTGAGTCCATAAAATATGTTCTCCGCTCCACTGAGTATGGATGTTAGGGAATATTCTGAATCGCATAAAGGGAGTCAAGTACTCTTTTGCCTTTCAAGCGGGAATGTGGGATTTCTCTTGAGATTCTGCAGCGCAAATTTTCCTCATCTCGCATTGAGGGGATAATTTTGTGGTGTTTCTCGAATTGAGGCGGGAAGATGGGGGTACTTCTGGAGTTGCGACGGGGACCTCAGGAACTCACTCCAGTTACTTCAGGGAAGTCAGGACCCCTTTTGTTCTTGAAGGGGAGCTTACGGATTACTCTGGAGCCCTCTAAATGGAATAGGGCCTCTTCTGGAGTTGAGTCCACAAAGTGTGTTCTCCTCTCCAATGGGGAAGGATGTTAGGGAACTTTCTGAGTGACATAAAGGGAGTGAAGTAAGCTTTTGCCTTTCAATTGGGAATGTGGGATTTCTCTTCAGATTCTGCAGCGCAAAGTTTCCTCCTCTCGCATTGAGGGGATAATTTTGTGGTGATTCTCCAGTTGTGCTGGGAAGCAGGGGGCACTTCTCTAGCTATGGCGGGCACCTCAGGAACTCGCTCGGGTTGCTTCAGGGAAGTCAAGTCGCCTTTTGTGTTGGAAGGGGAACTTCCGGATTACTGTCAAGACGTTAAAAGGAAATATTGCCTCCTCTCCATTTAAGTCCATAAATTATGTTCTCCTCTACTGAGGATGGATGTGAGGGAACATTCTGACTCGCCTAAAGGGAGTCAAGTACCCTTCTGCCTTTCAAGCGGGAATGTGGGATTTCTCTTGAGATTCTGCAGCGCAAAATTTCCTCATCTACCATTGAGGGGATAATTTTGTGGTGTTTCTCGAGATGCGGCGGGAAGCTGGGGGTACTTCTCGAAGTGCAGCGGGGACCTCAGGAACTCGCTCGGGTTGCTTCAGGGAAGTCAAGTCCTTTTTTGTGTTGAAAGGAGAACTTCCGGATTACTCTCGAGCTGTTAAATGGGAAAAATGCCTCTTCTCGATTTGAGTCCATAAAGTGTGTTTTCCTCTCCACTGAAGAAGGATGTTAGGGAACATTCTGAGTCGCATAAACGGAGTCAGTACCCTTTTGCCTTTCAAGCTGGAATGTGGGATTTCTCTTGAGATTCTCAGCGCAAAATTTCCTCATCTCGCAGTGAGGGGAATATTTTGTGGTTTTTCCCGAATTTCGGCGGGAAGCTGGGGGTACTTCTCGAGTTTCAACGGGGACCTCAGTAACTCACTGGAGTTACTTTAGGGAAGTCAGTTCCTCTTTAGTGCTGGACGGGGAACTTCCGGATTACTCTCGAGGCCTTTAAGGGAATAGGGGCTCTTCTGGAGTTGAGTCCATAAATTGTGTATGCCTCTGCGATGGGGATGGATTTTAGGGAGCTTTCTGAGGAGCATAAAGTATGCAAAGTTCCCTTTTGCCTTTCAACCGGGAATGTGGGCTTTCTCTTGAGATTCTGCAGGGCAAAATTACCTCATGTCGCATTGCGGGGATAATATTGTGTTGTTTCTCGAGTTGCGGTTTGAAGTAGGGGATACTTCTGTAGTTGAAACGTGAACCTCAGGAACTCTCTCAGGTTGCTCCAGGGAAGTCAAGTCCCCTTTTGTGTTGGAAGGGGAACTTCTTGATTACTCTTGAGCTTTTAAATGGGAATATTGCCTCTTCTCGATTTGACTGCATGAAGAGTGTTCTCCTCTCCACTGAGGACGGATGTTAGAGAACATTCTGATTCTCATAAAGGGAGTCAAGAACCCTTTTGCCTTTCAAGAGGGAATGTGATATTTCTCTTGAGATTCTGTAGAGCAATATTTCTTCATCTCGCATTGAGGTGATAATTTTGTGGTGTATGTCCAGTTGCGGCGGGAAGCTGGGGGTACTTCTCGAGTTGCGATGGGGACATCAGGAACTCGCTCGGGTTTCTTCAGGTAAGGCAGGTCCCGTTTTGTGTTTGAAGGGGAACTTCCGGTTCACTATCGAGCCGTTAAGTGGGAATCGGTCCTCATCTCGAATTGAGTCCATAAAGTGTGTTCTCCTCTCCAATGGGCACTGCTCTGTGAGGGAACTTTCTGAATCGCATAAAGGGTGTTAACAGTCCTTTTGCCTTTCAAGAGAGAATGTGGTATTTCTCTTGAGATTCTGCATTGCAAAATTTCCTCATCTCACACTGAGGGGATAATTTTGTGGTGTTTCTCGAGTTGCGGCTGGAGGCTAGGGTAATTCTCGAGTTGCGACGGGGACCTCAGGAACTCGCTTGGGTTGCTTCAGGGAAGTCAGGTCCCCTTTGTTGTTGGAAGGGGAACTTCCGGTTTACTCTCGAGCCGTTTATTGGGAATAGGGCCTCATCTTGATTTGAGTCCATAAAGTGTGTTCTCCTGTCTAATGAGGACGGCTGTGTGAGGGAACTTTCTGAGTCGCATAAAGGGTTTCAAGAACCGTTTTGCCTTTCAAGAGGGAATGTGGTATTTCTCTTGAGATTCTGTAACGCAAAATTTCCTATTCTTGCATTGAGGGGATATTTTGTGGTGTTTCTCGAGTTGCGGCGGGAAGCTGGGGGTACTTCTCAAGTTGCTATGCGTACCTCAGGAACTCACTCGGGTTTCTTCAGGTAAGGCAGGTCCCCTTTTTGTTGGAAGGGGAACTTCCGATTTACTCTCGAGCAGTTAATTGGCAATAGTGCCTCATTTTGAATTGAGTACATAAAGTTCGTTCACCTCTCCAATGGGGACTGATGTTAGTGAAATTTCTGAGTCGCATAAAGGATGTCAAGTACCCTTTTGCATTTCAAGAGGGAATGTGGTATTTCTCTTGAGATTCTGCAGCGCAAAATATCCTCATCTCGCATTGAGGAGATAATTTTGTGGTGTGTGACAAGTTGTGGCGGGAATTTTGGATTACTTCTAGTGTTGCGATGGGGACCTCAGGAATTTGCTCGAGTTGCTTCTGGAAAGTTACGTCCCCTTTTGTGTTGGAAGGGGAACTTCTGGTTTAGTCTGGAGCCATTAAATGGGAATAGGGTCTCATCTCGAATTGAGTCCATAAAGTGTGTTCTCCTCTCCTATGGGGAATGATATTAGTGAAATTTCTGAGTCGCATAAACGGTATCAAGTACTTTTTGCCTTTCAAGAGGGAATAGTGGTATTTCTCTTGACATTCTGCAGCCCAAAATTTCCTCTTCTCGCATTGAGGGGATAATTTTGTGGTGTTTCTCTAGTTGCGGCAGGAAGCTTGGGGTACTTCTCGAGTTGCCATATGGACCTCAAGAACTTGCTTGGGTTTCTTCAGGTAAGGCAGGTCCCCTTTTGTGTTGGAAAGGGCACTTCCTGTTTACTCTCCAGCCATTAAATGGGAATAGGGCTTCATCTCGAATTGAGTCCATAAAGTGTGTTCTCCTCTCCAATGGGGACGGCTGTGTGAGGGTACTTTCTGAGTCGCATAAAGGGTGTCAAGTACGCTTTTGCCTTTCAAGCGGGAATGTGGTATTTCTCTTGAGATTCTGCAGCGCACAATTTCCTCATCTCGCATTGAGGGGATAATTTTGCTGTGTTTCTGAGTTGCAGCGGGAAGCTGGGGCTGCCCCTTGAGTTGCGACGGGGACCTCAGGAACTCGCTGGGGTTGCTTCAGGGAAGTCAGGTCCCCTTTTGTGTTGGAAGGGGACTTCCGAGTTCCTCTCCAGCCTTTAGATGTGCACAGGGGCTCATCTGGAATTGAGTCCATAAAGTGTGTTCTCCTCTAAAGGTGGACTGCAGTGTGAGGGAACTTTCGGAGTCGAATAAATGGTGTCAAGTACCTTTTTGCCTTTCAAGAGGGAATGTGATATTTCTCTTGAGATGCTGCATCGCCATATTTCCGCATTTCGCACTGAGAGGATAATTTTGCTGTGTTTCTGGGTTGCGGCGGCTAGCTGGGTGTGCTCCTTGAGTTACGACGGGAACCTCAGGAACTCGCCAGCGTTATTTCACTGAAATCAGGTCCCCTTTGGTGTTCGAAGAGGAACTTCCGGGTTCCTCTTGAGCCCTTAAATGTGCACAGCGGCTCATCTCGAATTGAGTCCATAAAGTGTGTTCTCCTCTAAACGGGGATTGATGGGTGAGGGAACATTCTGAGTCGAATAAAGGGTGTCAAGTACCTTTTTGCCTTTCAAGAGGGAATGTGGTATTTCCCTTGAGATGCTGCATCGCAAAATTTCCTCATCTCGAATTGAGGGGATATTGTTGGGGTGTTTCTCGAGTTGCGGCGGGAAGCTGGGTTGCTTCTCGAGTTGCGACGGGGACCTCAGGAACTCGCTGGGGTTGCTTCAGGGAACTCACGTCCCCTTTGGTGTTGGAAGGGGAACTTCCGTTTTCCTCTCGATACCTTCAATGTGCACAGCGGCTCCTCTCGAATTGAGTCCGTAAAGTGTGTTTTCCTCTCCAAAGGGGACGGCTGTGTGAGGGAACTTTCTGAGTCGAATAAAGGGTGTCAAGTACCTTTTTGCCTTTCCAGAGGGAATGTGGTATTTCTCTTGAGATGCTACATCGCCAAATTTCCTCATCTCGCATGGAGGGGATAATTTTGGGGTGTTTCTCGAGTTGCTGCGGGAAGATGGGGGTGCTTCTCGAGTAGCGACGGGGACCTCTGGAACTCGCTGGCTTTGTTTCAGGGAAGTCATGTCCCTGTTGCTGTTGGAAGGGGAACTTCCGGGTTCCTCTCCAGCCCTTAAATGTACACAGGGGCTCATCTCAAATAGAGTCCATAAAGTGTGTTCTCTCCAAAAGGGACGGCTGTGTGAGGGAACTTTCTGAGTCTAATAAAGGGTGTCAAGTAACTTTTTGCCTTTCCAGAAGGAATGTGCTATTTCCCTTGAGATGCTGCATCGCAAAATTTCCTCACCTTGCATTGAGGGGTTAATTTGGCTGTGTTTCTGAGTTGCAGCGGGAAGCTGGGGCTGCTCCTTGAGTTGCGATGGGGACCTCAGGAACTCGCTGGGGTTGCTTCAGGCAAGTCAGTTCCCCTTGGTGCTGGAAGGGGAACTTCCGGGTTCCACTTGAGCCCTTAATTGTGCACAGGGGCTCATCTCGAATTGAGTCCATAAAGTGTGTTCTCATCTAAAAGGGGACGGCTGTATGAGGGAACTTTCTGAGTCGAATAAAGGGTGTCAAGTACCTTTTTGCCTTTCAAGAGGGAATGTGGTATTTCTCTTGAGAGGCTGCATCGCCAAATTTCCTCATCTCGCATGGAGGGGATAATTTTGGGGTGTTACTCGAGTTGCTGCGGGAAACTGGGGGTGCTTCTCGAGTTGCGACGGGGACCTCAGGAACTCGCTGGGGTTGCTTCAGGGAAGTTAGGTCCCCTTTGGTGTTGGAAGGGGAACTTCCGATTTCCTCTCGAGCCCATCAATGTGCACAGGGGCTCCTCTCGAATTGAGTCCGTAAAGTGTGTTCTCCTCTCCAAAGGGGTCGGCTGTGTGAGGGAACTTTCTGAGTCGAATAAAGGGTGTCAAGTACCGTTTTGCCTTTCCAGAGGGAATGTGGTATTTCTCTTGAGATTCTGCATCGCAAAATTTCCTCATCTCGCATGGAGGGGATAATTTAGGGGTGTTTCTCGAGTTCGGCGGGAAGGTGGGGTGCTTCTCGAGTTGTGACGGGGACCTCAGGAACTCGCTGGGGTTGCTTCAGGGAAGTCAGGTCCCCTTTGGTGTTGGAAGGGGAACTTCCGCTTTCCTCTCGAGCCCTTCAATGTGCACAGGGGCTCCTCTAAAATGAGTCCGTAAAGTGTGTTCAAGTCTCCAAAGGGGACGGCTGTGTGAGGGAACTTTCTGAGTCGAATAAAGGATGTCAAGTACCGTTTTGCCTTTCCAGAGACAATGTGGTATTTCTCTTGAGATGCTGCATCGCCAAATTTCCTCATCTCGCATGGAGGGGATAATTTTGGGGTGTTTCTCGAGTTGCGGCGGGAAGCTGGGGGTGCTTCTCGAGATGCGACGGTGACCTCAGGAAATCGCAGGGGTTGCTTCAGGGAAGTGAGGTCCCCTTTTTGTGTTGGGAGGGAAACTTCCGGATTCCTCTCGAGCCCTTCATGTGCACAGAGTCTCCTCTCGAATTGGGTCCGTAAAGTGTGTTCTCCTCTCAAAAGCGGACGGATGTGTGAGGGAACTTTCTGATTCGAATAAAGGGTGTCATGTACCTTTTTGCCTTTCCGGAGGGAATGTGGTATTTCTCTTGAGATGGTGCATCGCCAAAGTTCCTCATCTCGCATGGAGGGCATAATTTTGGGGTGTTTCTCGAGTTGCGGCGGGACGCTGGGGGTGCTTCACGAGTTGCGACGGGGACCTCAGGAAATAACTGGGGTTGCTTCAGGGAAGTAAGGTCCCCTTTGTTGTTGGAATGGTAACTTCCTGTTTCCTCTCGAGCCCTTCAATGCGCCCAGGGGCTCCTCTCGAATTGAGTCCGTAAAGTGTGTTCTCCTCTCCAAAGGGGACGGCTGTGTGAGGGAACTTTCTGAGTCGAATAATGGGTGTCAAGTAATTTTTAGCCTTTCCACAGGGAATGTGGTATTTCTCTTGAGATGTTGCATCGCAAAATTTCCTCATCTCGCATGGAGGGGATAATTTTGGAGTGTTTCTCGAGTTGTGGCGGGAAGTTGGGGGTGCTTCTCGAGTTGCGACGTGGACCTCAGGAACTCGCTGGGGTTGCTTCAGGGAAGTCAGGTCCCCTTTGTTGTTGGAAGGGGAACTTCCGGGTTCCTCTCGAGCCCTTCAATGTGCACAGGGGCTCCTCTTGAATTGAGTCCGTAAAGTGTGTTCTCCTCTCCAAAGGGGACGGCTGTGTGAGGGAACTTTCTGAGTCGAATAAAGGGTGTCAAGTACCTTTTTGCCTTTCCAGAGGGAATGTGGTATTTCTCGTGAGATACTGCATCGCCAAATTTCCTCATCTCGCATGGAGGGGATAATTTTGGGGTGTTTCTCGAGTTGCGGCGGGAAGCGGGGGTGCTTCTCGAGTTGCGACGGGGACCTCAGGAACTCGCTGGGGTTGCTTCAGGAAAGTCAGGTCCCCTTTGGTGTTGGAAGGGGAACTTCCGGGTTCCTCTCGAGCCCTTCAATGTGCACTGGGGCTCCTCTCGAATTGAGTCCTTAAAGTGTGTTCTCCTCTCCAAAGGGGATGGCTGTGTGAGGGAACTTTCTGAGTCGAATAAAGGGTGTCAAGTACCTTTTTGCCTTTCCAGAGGGAACGTGGTATTTCTCGTGAGATGCTGCATCGCTATATTTCCTCATCTCGCATGGAGGGGATAATTTTGGGGTGTTTCTCGAGTTGCGGCGGGAAGCTGGGGGTGCTTCTCGAGTTGCGACGGGGACCTCAGGAACTCGCTGGGCTTGCTTCAGGGAAGTCAGTTCCCCTTTGGTGTTGGAAGGGGAACTTCCGGTTTCCTCTCGAGTCCTTCAAAGTGCACAGGGGCTCCTCTCGAATTGAGTCCGTAAAGTGTGTTTTCCTCTCCAAAGGGGACGCCTGTGTGAGGGAACTTTCTGAGTCGAATAAAGGGTGTCAAGTACAATTTTGCCTTTCCAGGGCAAATGTGGTATTTCTCGTGAGGTGCTGCATCGCCACATTTCCTCATCTCGCATGGAGGGGATAATTTTGGTGTGTTTCTCGAGTTGCGGCGGGAAGCTGGGGGTGCTTCTCGAGTTACGACGGGGACCTCAGGAACTCGCTGGGGTTGCTTCAGGGAAGTCAGGTCCCCTTTGGTGTTGGAAGGGGAACTTCCGGTTTCCTCTCGAGCCCTTCAATGTGCACAGGGCCTTCTCTCGAATTGAGTCCGTAAAGTGTGTTCTCCTCTCCAAAGGGGACGGCTGTGTGAGGGAACTTTCTGAGTCGAATAAATGGTGTCAAGTACCTTTTTGCCTTTCCAGAGGGAATGTGGTATTTCTCGTGAGATGCTGCATTGACATATTTCCTCATCTCGTATGGAGGGGATAATTTTGGGGTGTTTCTCGAGTTCCGGCGGGAAGCTAGGGGTGCTTCTCCAGTTGCGACGTGTACCTCCGGAACTGGCTGTGGTTGCTTCAGGGAATTCAGTTCCCCTTTGGTGTTGGAAAGGGAACTTCCGGTTTACTTCGAGCCCTTCAATGTGCACAGGGGCTCCTCTCGAATTGAGTCCGAAAAGTGTGTTCTCCTCTCAAAGGGGACGGCTGTGTGAGGGATCTTTCTGAGTCGAATAAAGGGTGTCAAGTACCTTTTCGCCTTTCCAGAGGGAATGTGATATTTCTCTTGAGATGCTGCATCGCCAAATTTAATCATTTCGCATAGAGGGGATAATTTTGGGGTGTTTCTCGAGTTGCGGCGTGAAGTAGGGGTGCTTCTCGAGTTGCGACGGAGACCTCAGGAACTCGCTGGGGTTGCTTCAGGGATGTCAGGGCCCCGTTGGTTTGGAAAGGGAACTTCCGGTTTCCTCTCGAGCCCTACAATGTGCACAGGGCTCCTCTCGAATTGAGTCCGTAAAGTGTGTTCTCCTCTCCAATCTGGACGACTGTGTGAGGGAACTTTCTGAGTCGAATAAAGGGTGTCAAGTACCTTTTTGCCTTTCCAGAGGGAATGTGGTATTTCTCTTCAGATGCTGCATCGCCAAATTTCCTCATCTCGCATGGAGGGGATAATTTTGGTGTGTTTCTCGAGTTGCGGCGGGAAGCTGCGGTTGCTTCTCGAGTTGCGACGGGGACCTCAGGAACTCGCTGGGGTTGCTTCAGGGAAGTCAGGTCCCCTTTGGTGTTGGAAGGGGAAATTCCGGTTTCCTCTCGAGCACTTAAATGTGCAGAGGGGTCATCTCGATTTGAGTCCATCAAGTGTGATCTCCTCTCCAAAGGGGCCGGCTGTGTGAGGGAACTTTCTGAGCTGAATAAAAGGTGACAAGTACCTTTTTGAGTTTCAAGAGCGAATGTGGTATTTCTCTTGAGATGCTGCATGACAAAATTTCCTCATCTCGCATGGAGGGGATAATTTTGGGGTGTTTCTCGAGTTGCGGCGGAAAGCTGGGTTTGCTTCTCGAGTTGCGACGGGGACCTCAGTAACTCGCTGGGGTTGCTTCAGGGAAGTCAGGTCCCCTTTGGTGTTGGAAGGGGAACTTCCGGTTTCCTCTCGATCCCTTAAATATGCACAGGTGCTCATTTCGAATTGAGTCCATAAAATGTGTTCTCCTCTCCAAAGGGGACGGCTGTGTGAGGGAACTTTCTGAGTCGGAAAAAGGGTATCAAGTACCTTCTTGCCTTTCACGAGGGAATGTGGTATTTCTCTTGAGATGCTGTATCTCAAAATTTCCTCATCTCGCATGGAGGGGATAATTTTGGGGTGTTTCTCAATTTGCGGCGGGAAGCTTGGTGTGCTTCTCGAGTTGCCACTGGGACCTCAGGAACTCGCTAGGGTTGCTTCAGGGAAGTCAGGTCCCCTTTGGTGTTGGCAGGGGAACTTCCGGTTTCCTCTCGAGGCATTCAATGTGCACAGGGGCTCATCTCGAATTGAGTTTGTAAAGTGTGTTCTCCTCTCCAAAGGGGACGGCTGTCTGAGGGAAATTTCTGAGTCGAAGAAACGGTGTCAACTACCTTATTTCCTTTCAAGAGGGAATGTGGTATTTTTCTTGAGTTGCTGCATCTCAAAATTTCCTCATCTCGCATGGAGGGGATAATTTTGGGGTGTTTCGCCAGTTGCGGCGGGAAGCTGGGGGTGCTTCTCGAGTTTCGACGGGGACCTCAGGAACTCGCTAGGGTTCCTTCAGTGAAGTCAGTTCCCCTTTTGTGTTCGAAGGGGAACTTCCGGTATCCTCTCGAGCCCTAAAATGTGCACAGGGGCTCCTCTCGAATTGAGTCCATCAAGTGTGATCTCCTCTCCAAAGGTGAAAGCTGTTTGAGGGAACTTTCTGAGTCGAATAAAGGGTGTCAAGTACCTTTTTGCCTTTCAAGAGGGAATGTGGTCTTTCTCTCGAGATGCTGCATCGCAAATTTTCCTCATCTCGCATGCAGGGGATAATTTTGGTGTGTTTCTCGAGTTGCGACGGGACGCTGGGAGTGCTTCTGGGGTTGCGACAGGGACCTCAGGAACTCGCTGGGGTTGCTTCAGGGAAGTCAGGTCCCCTTTGGTGTTGGAAGGGGAACTTCCGGTTTCCTCTGTAGCCCTTAAATGTGCACAGGGGCTCTTCTCTAATTGAGTCCATAAAGTGTCTAATCCTCTCCAAAGGGGATGGCTGTGTGAGGGAACTTTCTGAGTCGAATAAAGGGTGTCAGGTACCTTTTTGCCTTTCCAGAGGGAATGTGGTATTTCTCTTGAGATGCTGCATCGCTAAATTTCTTCATCTCGCATTTAGGGGATAATTTTGGGGTATTGCTCGAGTTGCGGCGGGAAGCTGGGGGTGTTTCTCGAGTTGCGACGGGGACCACAGGAACTCGCTTGGGTTGCTTCGAGGAAGTGAGGTCCCCTTTGGTCTTGGAAGGGGAATTTCCGGTTTCCTCTCAAGCCCTACAATGTGCACAGGGGCTCATCTCGAATTGAGTCCATAAAGTGTTTTCCCCTTTCCAAAGGGAACGGCTGTGTGAGGGAACTTTCTGAGTCGAATAAATGGTGTCAAGTACCTTTTTGCCTTTCAAGAGGGAATGCGGTATTTCTCCTGAGATGCTGCATCGCAAATTTCCTCATCTCGCATGGAGGGGACAATTTTGGGGTGTTTCGCGAATTGCGGCAGGAAGCTGGGGGTGCTTCTGGAGTTGCGACAGGGACCTCAGGAACTCGCTGGGGTTGCTTCAGGGAAGTCAGGTCCCCTTTGGTGTTGGAAGGTGACCTTCAGGTTTCCCCTGGAGCCCTTAAATCTGCACAGGGGCTCATCTCGAATTGAGTCCATAAATTGTGTTCTCCTCTCCAAAGGGGACGGCTGTGTGAGGGAACTTTCTGAGTCGAATAAAGGGTGTCAAGTACCTTTTTGCCTTTCAAGAGGGAATGTGGAATTTATCTTGAGATGCTGCATTGCAAAATTTCCTCATCTCGCATGGAGGGGATAATTTTGGTGTGTTTCTCGAGTTGTGGCGGGAAGCTGGGGGTGCTTCTCGAGTTGCGACGGGGACCTCAGGAACTCGCTGGGGTTGCTTCAGGGAAGTCAGGTCCCCTTTGGTGTTGGAAGGGGAAATTCCGGTTTCCTCTGGAGCCCTTCAATGTGCACAGGGGCTCATCTCGAATTGAGTCCATCAAGTGTGTTCTCCTCTCCAATGGGGACGGCTGTGTGAGGGAACTTTCTGAGTCGAAAAAAGGTATCAAGTACCTTCTTGCCTTTCAAGAGGGAATGTGGTATTTCTTTCGAGATGCTGAAACGCAAAATTTCCTCATCTCGCATGGAGGGGATATTTTTGGGGTGTTTCTCGAGTTGCGGCGGGACGCTGGGGGTGCTTCTGGAGTTACGACAGGGACCTCAGGAACTCGCTGCTGTTGCTTCAGGGAAGTCAGGTCCCCTTTGGTGTTGGAAGGGGAACTTCCGGTTTCCTCTCGAGACCTTAAATCTGCACAGGGGCTCATCTCGAATTGAGTCCATAAAGTGTCTTTTCCTCTCCAAAGGGGACGGCTGTGTGAGCGAACTTTCTGAGTCAAATAAAGGGTGTCAAGTACCTTTTTGCCTTTCAAGAAGGAATGTGGTATTTCTCTTGAGATGCTGCATCGCAAGATTTCTACATCTCGCAATAGGGTGGTTAATTTTGGTGTGTTTCTCGAGTTGCGTCGGGCAGCTGGGGGTGCTTCTATAGTTGCGACGGGGACCTCTGGAACTCGCTGGGGTTGCTTCAGGGAAGTCAGGTCCCCTTTGGTGTTGGAAGGGGAACTTCCTGTTTCCTCTCGAGCACTTAAATGTGCACAGGGGCTCATCTAGAATTGAGTCCATAAAGTGTGTTCTCCTCTCCAAAGGGGATGGCTGTGTGAGGGAACTTACTGAGTCGAATAAAGGGAGTCAAGTACCCTTTTGCCTTTCAAGCGGGAATGTGGATTTCTCTTGAGATTCTGCAGCGCAAATTTTCCTCATCTCAAATTGAGGGTGTTTTTTGATGTTTCTCTAATTGAGGCGGGAAAATGGGGGTACTTCTGGAGTTGCGACGGGGACCTCAGGAACTCACTCCAGTTACTTCAGGGAAGTTAAGACCCCTTTTGTTCTTGAAGGGGAGCTTCCGGTTTACTCTGGAGCCCTTTAAATGGAATAGGGCCTCTTCTGGAGTTGAGTCCACAAAGTGTGTTCTCCTCTCCAATGGGGAAGGATGTTAGGGAACTTTCTGAGTGACATAAATGGAGTCAAGTAAGCTTTTGCTTTTCAATTGGGAATGTGGGATTTCTCTTCAGATTCTGCAGCGCAAAGTTTCCTCCTCTTGCATTGAGGGGATAATTTTGTGGTGTTTCCCGAATTTTGGTCGGAAGCTGGGGGTACTTCTCGAGTTTCAACGGGGACCTCAGGAACTCACTGGAGTTACTTCAGGGAAGTCAGTTCCCCCATTGTGCTGGACGGGGAACTTCCGGATTACTCTCGAGCCCTTTAATGGGAATAGGGGCTCTTCTGGAGTTGAGTCCATTAATTGAGTATGCCTCTGCAATGGGGACGGATTTTAGGGAACTTTCTGAGGGGCATAAAGTATGCCAAGTTCCCTTTTGCCTTTCAAGCGGGAATGTGGGATTTCCCTTGAGATTCTGTAGCGCAAAATTACCTCATGTCGCATTGAGGGGATAATATTGTGTTGTTTCTCGAGTTGTGGTGGGAAGTAGGGGATACTTCTGGAGTTGAAACGGGAACCTTAGGAACTCTCTCGGTTTGCTCCAGGGAAGTCAAGTTCCCTTTTGTTTTGGAAGGGGAACTTCTTGATTACTCTTGAGCCTTTAAATGGGAATATTGCCTCTTTTCGATTTGAGTCCATGAGGTGTGTTTTCCTCTCCACTGAGGAAGGATGTTAGGGAACATTCTGGGTCGCATAAACGGAGTCAGTACCCTTTTGCCTTTCAAGCCGGAATGTAGGATTTCTCTTGAGATTCTGCAGCGCAAAATTTCCTCATCTCGCAGTGAGGGGAATATTTTGTGGTGTTTCTCGAGTTGCGAAGGGGACCTCAGAAACTTACCCGAGTTACTTCAGGAAATCAGGCCCCTTTTTTCCTGGAAGGAGAACTTCCAGATTACTCTTGAGCCCTTTAATGGGAATATGGCCTCTTCTGGAGTTGAGTCCATAAAGTGTGTTTTCCTCTCCACTGAGGACAAATGTTAGTGACCATTCTGAGTCGCCTAAAGGGAGTCAAGTAACCTTTTGCCTTTCAAGCGGAAATGTGGGATTTCACTTGAGATTCTGCAGCGCAAAATTTCCTCATCTCACATTGTGGGGATAATTTTGTGGTGTTTCTCGAGTTGCGATTACCTCAGAAACTTACCCGAGTTACTTCAGGGAATCAGGTGCCATTGGTGCTGGAAGGGGAACTTCCGGAATACTTTTGAGCCCTGTAATGGGAATAGGGCCTCTTCTCCAGTTGAGTCTCTAAAGTGTGATACCCTCTCCAGTGGAGACGGAGCTTAGGGAACTTTCTGAGTGGCATAAAGTGTGTCAAGTAAGCTTTTGCCTTTCAATGGTAATGTGGATTTCTTTTGAGATTCTGCAGCGCAAAATTTCCTCATCTCGCATTGAGGTGATAATTTTGTGGTGTTTGTCCAGTTGTGGTGGGAAGCAGGGGGCACTTCTCTAGCTATGGCGGGCACCTCAGGAACTCGCTCGGGTTGCTTCAGGGAAGTCAAGTCGCCTTTTGTGTTGGAAGGGGAACTTCCGGATTACTGTCAAGACGTTAAAAGGGAATATTGCCTCCTCTCCATTTAAGTCCATAAATTATGTTCTCCTCTCCACTGAGGATGGATGTTAGGGAACATTCTGAGTCGCCTAAAGGGAGTCAAGTACCCTTCTGCCTTTCAAACGGGAATGTGGGATTTCTCTTGAGATTCTGCAGCGCAAAATTTCCTCATCTCCCATTGAGGGGATAATTTTGTGGTGTTTCTCGAGTTGCGGCGGGAAGCTGGGGGTACTTCTCGAGTTGCAGCGGGGACCTCAGGAACTCGCTCGGGTTGCTTCAGGGAAGTCAAGTCCTTTTTTGTGTTGGAAGGGGAAATTCCAGATTACTCTCGAGCTGTTAAATGGGAAAAATGCCTCTTCTCGATTTGAGTCCATAAAGTGTGTTCTCCTCTCCGAAGAGACAGCTGTGTGAGGGAACTTTCTGATTCGATAAAGGGTGTCAAGTACCTTTTTGCCTTTCAAGAGGGAATGTGGTATTTCTCTTCAGATGCTGCATCGCAAAATTTCCTCATCTCGCTTTGAGGGGAGAATTTTGGGGTGTTTCTCGAGTTGCGGGGGGAAGCTGGGTGTGCTACTCGAGTTGCGACGGGGACCTCAGGAACTCGCTGGGGTTGCTTCAGGGCAGTCAGGTCCCCTTTGGTGTTGGAAGGGGAACTTCCGGTTTCCTCTCGAGCCCTTAAAAGTGCACAGGGGCTCATCTCGAATTGAGTCCATAAAGTGTGTTCTCCTCTCCAAAGGGGACGGCTGTTTGAGCGAACTTTCTGAGTCGAACAAAGGTGTCAAGTACCTTTTTGCCTTTCAAGAGGGAATGTGGGATATCACTTGAGACTCTGCAGCGCAAAATTTCCTCATTGAGGGGATAATTTTCTTGTTCTTCTCGAGTTGCGAAGGGGACCTCAGGAACTTTCTCGAGTTACTTCAGGGAATCAGGCCCCTTTTTTCCTGGTAGGAGAACTTCCGGATCCCTCTTGAGCCCTTTAATGGCAATAGGGCCTCTTCTGGAGTTGAGTCCATAAAGTGTGTTTTCCTCTCCACTGAGGACGAACGTTAGGGACCATTCTGAGTCGGCTAAAGGGAGTCAAGTACCCTTTTGACTTTCAAGCGGATATCTGGGATTTCACTTGAGATTCTGCAGCGCAAATTTTCCTCATCACATTGTGTGAAAAATTTTGTGGTGTTTCTCCAGTTGCGATGGGGTCCTCAGAAACTTACTCGAGTTACTTCAGGGAATCAGGTACCATTTGTGCTGGAAGGGGAAGTTCCAGAATACTTTTGAGCCCTTTAATGGGAATAGGGCCTCTTCTCCAGTTGAGTCCCTAAAGTGTGTTATCTTCTCCAATGGGACAGATATTATTGAACTTTCTGAGTGGCATAAAGTGTGTCAAGTACGCTTTTGCCTTTCAAGCGGGAATGTGGGATTTCTCTTGAGATTCTGCAGCGCAAAAAACCTCATCTTCCATTGGGGGATAATTTTGTGGTGTTTCTCGAATTGCAGCGGGAAGCTGGTGGTACTTCTCGAGTTGCGGCGGGGACCTCAGGAACTCGCTCGGGTTGCTTCAGGGAAGTCAAGTCCATTTTTGTGTTGGAAGGGGAACTTCCGGAATACTCTCGAGCCATTAAAAGGGAATATTGCCTCTTCTCCATTTGAGTCCATAAAATATGTTCTGCTCTCCACAGAGGATGGATGTTAGGGAATATTCTGAATCGCATAAAGGGAGTCAAGTACCCTTTTGCCTTTCAAGCTGGAATGTGGGATTTCTCTTGAGATTCTGCAGCGCAAATTTTCCTCATCTCGCATTGAGGGGATAATTTTGTGGTGTTTCTCGAATTGAGGCGGGAAGATGGGGGTACTTCTGGAGTTGCGACGGGGACCTCAGGAACTCACTCCAGTTACTTCAGGGAAGTCAAGACCCCTTTTGTTCTTGAAGGGGAGCTTCCGGATTACTCTGGAGCCCTTTAAATGGAATAGGGCCTCTTCTGGAGTTGAGTCCACAAAGTGTGTTCTCCTCTCCAATGGGGAAGGATGTTAAGGAACTTTCTGAGTGACATAAAGGGAGTGAAGTAAGCTTTTGCCTTTCAATTGGGAATGTGGGATTTCTCTTCAGATTCTGCAGCGCAAAGTTTCCTCCTCTTGCATTGAGGGTATAATTTTGTGGTGTTTCCCGAATTTCGGCGGGAAGCTGGGGGTACTTCTCGAGTTTCAACGGGGACCTCAGGAACTCACTGGAGTTACTTCAGGGAAGTCAGTTCCCCCATTGTGCTGGACGGGGAACTTCCGGATTACTCTCGATCACTTTAATGGGAATAGGGGCTCTTCTGGAGTTGAGTCGATAAATTGAGTACGCCTCTGCAATGGGGACGGATTTTAGGGAACTTTCTGAGGGGCATAAAGTATGCCAAGTTCCCTTTTGCCTTTCAAGCGGGAATGTGGGATTTCCCTTGAGATTCTGCAGCGCAAAATTACCTCATGTCGCATTGAGGGGATAATATTGTGTTGTTTCTCCAGTTGTGGTGGGAAGTAGGAGATACTTCTGGAGTTGAAACGGGAACCTAAGGAACTCTCTCGGTTTGCTCCAGGGAAGTCAATTTCCCTTTTGTGTTGGAAGGGGAACTTCTTGATTACTCTTGAGCCTTTAAATGGGAATATTGCCTCTTTTCGATTTGAGTCCATGAGGTGTGTTTTCCTCTCCACTGAGGAAGGATGTTAGGGAACATTCTGAGTCGCATAAACGGAGTCAGTACCCTTTTGCCTTTCAAGCCGGAATGTAGGATTTCTCTTGAGATTCTGCAGCGCAAAATTTCCTCATCTCGCAGTGAGGGGAATATTTTGTGGTGTTTCTCGAGATGCGAAGGGGACCTCAGAAACTTACCCGAGTTACTTCAGGAAATCAGGCCCCTTTTTTTCTGGAAGGAGAACTTCCGGATTACTCTTGAGCCCTTTAATGGGAATATGGCCTCTTCTGGAGTTGAGTCCATAAAGTGTGTTTTCCTCTCCACTGAGGACAAATGTTAGTGACCATTCTGAGTCGCCTAAAGGGAGTCAAGTAACCTTTTGCCTTTCAAGCGGAAATGTAGAATTTCACTTGAGATACTACAGCGCAAAATTTCCTCATCTCACATTGTGGGGATAATTTTGTGGTGTTTCTCGAGTTGCGATTACCTCAGAAACTTACCCGAGTTACTTCAGGGAATCAGGTGCCATTGGTGCTGGAAGGGGAACTTCCGGAATACTTTTGAGCCCTGTAATGGGAATAGGGCCTCTTCTCCAGTTGAGTCTCTAAAGTGTGATATCCTCTCCAGTGGAGACGGAGCTTAGGGAACTTTCTGAGTGGCATAAAGTGTGTCAAGTAAGCTTTTGCCTTTCAATGGTAATGTGGATTTCTTTTGAGATTCTGCAGCGCAAAATTTCCTCATCTCGCACTGAGGTGATAATTTTGTGGTGTTTCTCCAGTTGTGGTGGGAAGCAGGGGGCACTTCTCTAGCTATGGCGGGCACCTCAGAAACTCGCTCGGGTTGCTTCAGGGAAGTCAAGTCACCTTTTGTGTTGGAAGGGGAACTTCCGGATTACTGTCAAGACGTTAAAAGGGAATATTGCCTCCTCTCCATTTAAGTCCATAAATTATGTTCTCCTCTCCACTGAGGATGGATGTTAGGGAACATTCTGAGTCGCCTAAAGGGAGTCAAGTACCCTTCTGCCTTTCAAGCGGGAATGTGGGATTTCTCTTGAGACTCTGCAGCGCAAAATTTCCTCATCTCCCATTGAGGGGATAATTTTGTGGTGTTTCTCGAGTTGCGGCGGGAAGCTGGGGGTACTTCTCGAGTTGCAGCGGGGACCTCAGGAACTCGCTCGGGTTGCTTCAGGGAAGTCAAGTCCTTTTTTGTGTTGGAAGGGGAACTTCCGGATTACTCTCGAGCTGTTAAATGGGAAAAATGCCTCTTCTCGATTTGAGTTCATAAAGTGTGTTTTCCTCTCCACTGAGGAAGGATGTTAGGGAACATTCTGAGTCGCATAAACGGAGTCAGTACCCTTTTGCCTTTCAAGCCGGAATGTGGGATTTCTCTTGAGATTCTGCAGCGGAAAATTTCCTCATCTCGCAGTGAGGGGAATATTTTGTGGTGTTTCTCAAATTGCGGCGGGACGCTGGGGGGTGCTTCTTGAGTTTAGATGGGGACCTCAGGAACTCACTCGAGTTTCTTCAGGGAAGTCAGGTCCACTTTTATGCTGGAAGGGGAACTTCCGGATTAGTCTCGAGCCCTTTAATGGGAATAGGGCCTCTTCTGGAGTTGAGTCCATAAAGTGTGTTCTCTTCTCCAATGGGGAAGGATGTTAGGGAACTTTCTGAGTGACATAAAGGGAGTCAAATATGCTTTTGCCTTTCAATTGGGAATGTGGGATTTCTCTTCAGATTCTGCAGCGCAAAGTTTCCTCATCTCGCATTGAGGGGATAATTTTGTGGTGTTTCCCGAATTTCGGTGGGAAGCTGGGGGTACTTCTCGAGTTTCAACGGGGACCTCAGGAACTCACTGGAGTTACTTTAGGGAAGTCAGTTCCCCTTTAGTGCTGGACGGGGAACTTCCGGATTACTCTCGAGGCCTTTAAGGGAATAGGGGCTCTTCTGGTGTTGAGTCCATAAATTGTGTATGCCTCTGCAATGGGGATGGATTTTAGGGAACTTTCTGAGGAGCATAAAGTATGCCAAGTTCCCTTTTGCCTTTCAAGCGGGAATGTGGGATTTCTCTTCAGATTCTGCAGCGCAAAATTACCTCATGTCGCATTGCGGGGATAATACTGTGTTGTTTCTCGAGTTGTGGTGGGAAGTAGGGGATACTTCTGGAGTTGAAACGGGAACCTCAGGAACTCTCTCAGGTTGCTCCAGGGAAGTCAAGTCCCCTTTTGTGTTGGAAGGGGAACTTCTTGATTACTCTTGAGCTTTTAAATGGGAATACTGCCTCTTCTCGATTTGACTGCATGAAGAGTGTTTTCCTCTCCACTGAGGATGGATGTTAGGGAACATTCTGAGTCGCATAAAGGGAGTCAAGAACCCTTTTGCCTTTCAAGAGGGAATGTGATATTTCTCTTGAGATTCTGCAGAGCAATATTTCTTCATCTCGCATTGAGGTGATAATTTTGTGGTGTATGTCCAGTTGCGGCGGGAAGCTGGGGGTACTTCTTGAGTTGCGATGGGGACATCAGGAACTCGCTCGGGTTTCTTCAGGTAAGGCAGGTTCCGTTTTGTGTTTGAAGGGGAACTTCCGGTTCACTATCGAGCCATTAAGTGGGAATCGGTCCTCATCTCGAATTGAGTCCGTAAAGTGTGTTCTCCTGTCCAATGAGGACGGCTGTGTGAGGGAACTTTCTGAGTCGCATAAAGGGTTTCAAGAACCGTTTTGTCTTTCAAGAGGGAATGTGGTATTTCTCTTGAGATTCTGTAACGCAAAATTTCCTATTCTTGCATTGAGGGGATAATTTTGTGGTGTTTCTCGAGTTGCGGCGGGAAGCTGGGGGTACTTCTCAAGTTGCTATGCGTACCTCAGGAACTCACTCGGGTTTCTTCAGGTAAGGCAGGTCCCCTTTTTGTTGGAAGGGGAACTTCCGATTTACTCTCGAGCAGTTAATTGTCAATAGTGCCTCATTTTGAATTGAGCACATAAAGTTCGTTCACCTCTCCAATGGGGACTGATGTTAGTGAAATTTCTGAGTCGCATAAAGGATGTCAAGTACCCTTTTGCCTTTCAAGAGAGAATGTGGTATTTCTCTTGAGATTCTGCAGCGCAAAATATCCTCATCTCGCATTGGAGATAATTTTGTGGTGTATGTCAAGTTGTGGCAGGAATTTTGGATTACTTCTCGTGTTGCGATGAGGACCTCAGGAATTTGCTCGAGTTGCTTCTGAAAGTCAGGTCCCCTTTTGTGTTGGAAGGGGAACTTCCGGTTTCGTCTGGAGCCGTTAAATGGGAATAGGGCCTCATCTCGAATTGAGTCCATAAAGTGTGTTCTCCTCTCCTATGGGGACTGATGTTAGTGAAATTTCTGAGTCGCATAAACGGTATGAAGTACTTTTTGCCTTTCAAGAGGGAATAGTGGTATTTCTCTTGAGATTCTGCAGCGCAAAATTTCCTCTTCTCGCATTGAGGGGATAATTTTGTGGTGTTTCTCTAGTTGCGGCAGGAAGCTTGGGGTACTTCTCGAGTTGCCATGTGGACCTCAAGAACTTGCTTGGGTTTCTTCAGGTAAGGAAGGTCCCCTTTTGTGTTGGAAAGGGCACTTCCTGTTTACTCTCCAGCCATTAAATGGGAATAGGGCTTCATCTTGAATTGAGTCCATAAAGTGTGTTCTCCTCTCCAATGGGGACGGCTGTGTGAGGGTACTTTCTGAGTCGCATACAGGGTGTCAAGTAACTTTATGCCTTTCAAGCGGGAATGTGGTATTTCTCTTGAGATTCTGCAGCGCAAAATTTCCTCATCTCGCAGTGAGGGGAATATTTTGTGGTGTTTCTCGAGTTGCGAAGGGGACCTCAGAAACTTACCCGAGTTACTTCAGGAAATCAGGCCACTTTTTTCCTGGAAGGAGAACTTCCGGATTACTCTTGAGCCCTTTAATGGGAATATGGCCTCTTCTGGAGTTGAGTCCATAAAGTGTGTTTTCCTCTCCACTGAGGACAAATGTTAGTGACCATTCTGAGTCGCCTAAAGGGAGTCAAGTAACCTTTTGCCTTTCAAGCGGAAATGTGGGATTTCACTTGAGATTCTGCAGCGCAAAATTTCCTCATCTCACATTGTGGGGATAATTTTGTGGTGTTTCTCGAGTTGCGAATACCTCAGAAACTTACCCGAGTTACTTCAGGGAATCAGGTGCCATTGGTGCTGGAAGGGGAACTTCCGGAATACTTTTGAGCCCTGTAATGGGAATAGGGCCTCTTCTCCAGTTGAGTCTCTAAAGTGTGATATCCTCTCCAGTGGAGACGGAGCTTAGGGAACTTTCTGAGTGGCATAAAGTGTGTCAAGTAAGCTTTTGCCTTTCAATGGTAATGTGGATTTCTTTTGAGATTCTGCAGCGCAAAATTTCCTCCTCTCGCATTGAGGTGATAATTTTGTGGTGTTTGTCCAGTTGTGGTGGGATTCAGGGGGCACTTCTCTAGCTATGGCGGGCACCTCAGGAACTCGCTCGGGTTGCTTCAGGGAAGTCAAGTCGCCTTTTGTGTTGGAAGGGGAACTTCCGGATTACTGTCAAGACGTTAAAAGGGAATATTGCCTCCTCTCCATTTAAGTCCATAAATTATGTTCTCCTCTCCACTGAGGATGGATGTTAGGGAACATTCTGAGTCGCCTAAAGGGAGTCAAGTACCCTTCTGCTTTTCAAGCGGGAATGTGGGATTTCTCTTGAGATTCTGCAGCGCAAAATTTCCTCATCTCCCATTGAGTGGATAATTTTGTGGTGTTTCTCGATTTGCGGTGGGAAGCTGGGGGTACTTCTCGAGTTGCAGCGGGGACCTCAGGAACTCGCTCGGGTTGCTTCAGGGAAGTCAGGTCCCCTTTGGTGTTGGAAGGGGAACTTCTGGTTTCCTCTCGAGCCCACCAGGTGCACAGGGGCTCCTCTCGGATTGAGTCCGTAAAGTGTGTTCTCCTCTCCAAAGGGGATGGCTGTGTTAGGGAACTTTCTGAGTCGAATAAAGGGTGTCAAGTACCTTTTTGCCTTTCCAGAGGGAATGTGATATTTCTCTTGAGATGCTGCATCGCCAATTTCCTCATCTCGCATGAAGGGGATAATTTTGGGGTGTTTCTCGAGTTGCGGCGGAAAGCTGGGGGTGCTTCTCGAGTTGCGACGGGGACCTCAACTACTTGCTGGGGTTGCTTCAGGGAAGTAAGGTCCCCTTTGGTGTTGGAAGGGGAACTTCCTGTTTCTACTCGAGCCCTTCAATGTGCACAGGGGCTCCTCTCGAATTGAGTCCGTAAAATGTGTTCTCCTCTCCAAAGGGGACGGCTGTGTGAGGGAACATTCTCAGTCGAATAAAGGGTGTCAAGTACCTTTTTGCCTTTCCAGAGGGAATGTGGTGTTTCTCTTGAGATGCTGCATCGACAAATTTCCTCATCTCGCATGGAGAGGATAATTTTGGGGTGTTTCTCGAGTTGCGGCGGGAAATTGGGGGTGCTTCTCGAGTTGTGACGGGGACCTCAGTAACTCGCTGGGGTTGCTTAAGGGAACTCAGGTCCCCTTTGGTGTTGGAAGGGGAACTTCCGGTTTCCTCTCGAGACCTTCAATGTGCACAGGGGCTCCTCTCAAATAGAGTCCATAAAGTGTGTTCTCCTCTCCAAAGGGGACGGCTGTGTGAGGGAACTTTCTGAGTCGAATAAAGGGTGTCAATTACCTTTTTGCCTTCCCAGATGGAATGTGGTATTTCTCTTGAGATGCTGCATCGCCAAATTTCGTCATATCGCATGTTGGGGATAATTTTGGTGTGTTTCTCGAGTTGCGGCGGGAAGCTGGGGGTGCTAATCGAGTTGCGACGGGCACCTCAGGAACTCGCTGGGGTGACTTCAGGGAAGTCAGGTCCCCTTTGGTGTTGGAAGGGGAACTTCCGATTTCCTCTCGAGCCCTTCAATGTGCACAGGGGCTCCTCTCGAATTGAGTCCGTAAAGTGTGTTCTCCTCTCTAAAGGGGACGGCTGTGTGAGGGAACTTTCTGAGTCGAATAAATTCTGTCAAGTACCTTTTTGCCTTTCAAGAGTGAATGTGGTGTTTCTCTTGAGATGCTGCATCGCCAAATTTCCTCATCTCGCATGGAGGGGATAATTTTGGGGTGCCTCTCGAATTGCCACAGGGACCTCAGGAACTCGCTGGGTTTGCTTCAGGGAAGTCAGGTCCCCTTTGGTGTTGGAAGGGGAACTTCCGGTTTCCTCTCGAGCCCTTCAATGTGCACAGGGGCTCCTTTCGAATTGAATCCGTAAAGTGTGTTCTCCTCTCCAAAGGGGACGGCTGTGTGAGGGAACTTTTTGAGTCGAATAAAGGGTTTCAAGTACATTTTTGCCTTTACCGAGGGAATGTGGTATTTCTCTTGAGATGCTGCATCGACAAATTTCCTCATCTCGCATGGAGGGGATAATTTTGCGGTGTTTCCCGAGTTGCGGCGGGAAGCTGGGTGTGCTTCTCGAGTTGCGACGGGGACCTCAGGAACTCGCTGTGGTTGCTTCAGGGAAGTCAAGTTCCCTTTGTTGTTGAAAGGGGAACTTCCGGTTTCCTCTGGAGCCCTTCAATGTGCACAGGGGCTCCTCTCGAATTGAGTCCGTAAAGTGTGTTCTCCTCTCCAAAGGGGACGGCTGTTTGAGGGAACTTTCTGAGTCGAATAAAGGGTGTCAAGTACCTTTTTGCCTTTCCAGAGGGAATGTGGTATTTCTCTTGAGATGCTGCATCGCCAAATTTCCTCATCTCGCATGGAGGGGATAATTTTGGGGTGTTTCTCGAGTTGCGGCGGGAAGCTGGGGGTGCTTCTCGAGTTGCGACGGGGACCTCAGGAACTCGCTGGGGTTGCTTCATGGAAGTCAGGTCCCCTTTGGTGTTGGAAGGGGAACTTCCGGTTTCCTCTCGAGCCTTTCATTGTGCACAGGGGCTCCTCTCGAATTGAGTCCGTAAAGTGTGTTCTACTCTCCAAAGGGTCGGCTGCTTGAGGGAACTTTCTGAGTCGAAAAAAGGGTGTCAAGTACCTTTTTGCCTTTCCAGAGGGAATGTGGTATTTCTTGTGAGATACTTCATCGCCAAATTTCCTCATCTCGCATGGAGGGGATATTTTTGGTGTGTTTCTCGAGTTGCGGCAGGAAGCTGAGGGTGCTTCTCGAGTTGCGACGGGGACCTCAGGAACTCCCTGGGGTTGCTTCAGGGAAGTCAGGTCCCCTTTGGTGTTGGAAGGGGAACTTCCGGTTTCCTCTCGAGCCCTTCAATGTGCACAGGGGCTCCTCTCGAATTGAGTCCGTAATGTGTGTTCTCCTCTCCAAAGGGAAGGCTCTGTGAGCGAACTTTCTGAGTCGAATAAAGGATGTCAAGTAACTTTTTGCCGTTCCAGAGGGAATGTGGTAATCTCTTGAGATGCTGTATCGCCAAATTTCCTCATCTCGCATGGAGGGGATTATTTTGGCGTGTTTTTCGAGTTACGGTGGGAAGGTGGGGGTGCTTCTCGAGTTCGCTGGGGATACTTCAGGGAAGTCAGTTCCCCTTTGGTGTTGGAAGAGGAACTGCCAGTTTGCTCTAGAGCCCTTAAATGTACTCAGGGCTAATCTCGTATTGAGTCCATAATGTGTGTTCTCCTCCCCAAAGGGGACGGCGGGCTGAGGGAACTTTCTGAGTCGAATAAAGGGTGTCAAGTACCTTTTTGCCTTTCCAGAGGTAATGTGGTATTTCTCGTGAGATGCTGCATCGCAAAATTTCCTCATCTCACAAGGCGTGGATAATTTTGGGGTGTTTCTCGAGTTGCGGCGGGAAGCTGGGTGAGCTTCTCGAGTTGTTACGGGGACCTGAGGAACTCGCTGGTGTTGCTTCAGTTAAATCAGGTCCCCTTTTGTGTTGGAAGGGGAACTTCCGGTTTTCTCTGGAACCCTTAAATGTGCACAGGGGCTCATCTCGAATTGAGTCCAGAAAGTGTGTTTTCCTCTCCAAATAGGACGGCTGTGTGAGGGAAAATTCTGAGTCGAATAAAGGGTGTCAAGTAACCTTTGCCTTTCAAGAGGGAATGTTGTATTTCTCTTGAGATGCTGCATCACAAAATTTCCTCATCTCGCATGTAGGGGATAATTTAGGGGTGTTTCTCGAGTTGCGGCGGGAAGCTGGGGGTGCTTCTCGAGATGCAACGGGGACCTCAGGAACTCGCTGGGGTTGCTTCGGTTAAGTCAGGTCCTCTTTGGTGTTGGAACGTGAACTTCCGGTTCCTCTGGAGCCCTTAATTGTGCACAGGGCCTCATCTCGAATTGAGTCCATAAAGTGTGTTATCCTCTCAAAAGGGGACGACTGTGTGAGGGAACTTTCTGAGTCGAATAAAGGGTGTCAAGTACCTTTTTGCCATTCAAGAGTGAATGAGGTGTTTCTCTTGAGATGCTGCATCAACAAATTTCCTCACCTCGCATGGAGAGGATAATTTTGGGGTGTTTCTCGAGTTGCGGCGGGAAGCTGGGGGTGCTTCTCGAGTTGAGACGGGGACCTCAGGAACTCGCTGGGATTGCTTCATGGAAGTCAAGTCCCCTTTGGTGTTGGAAGTGGAACTTCTGGTTTACTCTCGAGCCCCCCAGGTGCACAGGGGCTCCTCTCGGATTGAGTCTGTAAAGTATGTTCTCCTCTCCAAAGGGGATGGCTGTGTTAGGGAACTTTCTGAGTCGAATAAAGGGTGTCAAGTACCTTTTTGCCTTTCCAGAGGGAATGTGATATTTCTCTTGAGATGCTGCATCGCTAATTTCCTCATCTCGCATGGAGGGGATAATTTTGGGGTGTTTCTCGAGTTGCGGTGGGAAGCTGGGGGTGCTTCTCGAGTTGCGACGGGGACCTCAACTACTTGCTGGGGTTGCTTCAGGGAAGTAAGGTCCCCTTTGATGTTGGAAGGGGAACTTACGGTTTCTACTCGAGCGCTTCAATGTGCACAGGGGCTCCTCTCGAATTGAGTCCGTAAAGTGTGTTCTCCTCTCCAAAGGAGACGGCTGTGTGAGGGAACATTCTGAGTCGAATAAAGGGTGTCAAGTACCTTTTTGCCTTTCCAGAGGGAATGTGGTATTTCTCTTGTGATGCTGCTTCGCCAAATTTCCTCATCTCGATTGTAGGGGATAATTGTGGGGTGTTTCTTGAGTTGCGGTGGGAAGCTGGGGGTGCTTCTCGAGTTGCAAAGGGAACCTCAGGAACTCGCTGGGCTTGCTTCAGGGAAGTCAGGTCGAATTTGGTGTTAGAAGGGGAACTTCTGGTTTCCTCTCCAGCCCTTCAATGAGCACAATGGTTCCTCCCGAATTGAGTCCGTTAATTGTGTTCTCCTCTCCAAAGGGGACCGCTGTGTGAGGGAAGTTTCTGAGTCGAATAAAGGTTGCCAAGTACCTTTTTGCCTTTCCAGAGGCAATGTGGTATTTCTCTTGAGATGCTGCATCGCCAAATTTCCTCATCTCGCATGGAGGGGATAATTTTGGGGTGTTTCTCGAGTTGCGGCGGGAAGCTGGGGGTGCTTCTCGAGTTGCGACGGGGACCTCAGGAACTCGCTGGGGTTGCTTCAGGGAAGTCAGCTATCCTTTGTTGTTGGAGGGGAACTTCCGGTTTCCTCTCGAGCCCTTCAATGTGCACAGGGGCTCGTCTCGAATTGAGTCCGTAAAGTGTGTTCTCCTCTCCAAACGGGACGATTGTATGAGGGAACTTTCTGAGTCGAATAAAGGGTGTCAAGTACCTTTTTGCCTTTCCAGAGGGAATGTGGTATTTCTCGTGAGATGCTGCATCGCCAAATTTCCTCATCTCGCATGGAGGGGATAATTTTGGGGTGTTTCTCGAGTTGCAGAGGGAAGCTGGGGGTGCTTCTCGAGTTGCGACGGGGACCTCAGGAACTCGCTGGGGTTGCTTCGGGGAAGTCAGGTCCCCTTTGGTGTTGGAAGGGGAACTTCCGGTTTCCTCTGGAGCCCTTCAATGTGCACAGGGGCTCCTCTCGAATTCAGTCCGTAAAGTGTGTTCTCCTCTCCAAAGGGGACGGCTGTGTGAGGGAACGTTCTGAGTCGAATAAAGGGTGTCAAGTACCTTTTTGCCTTACCAGAGCGAATGTGGTATTTCTCTTGAGATGCTGCATCGCCAAATTTCCTCATCTCGCATGGAGGGGATAATTTTGGGGTGTTTCTCGAGTTGCGGCGGAAAGCTGGGGGTGCTTCTCTAGTTGCGACGGGGACCTCAGGAACTCGCTGGGGTTGCTTCAGGGAAGTCAGGTCCCCTTTGGTGTTGGAAGGGGAACTTCCGGTTTCCTCTCGAGCCTTTCATTGTGCACAGGGGCTCCTCTCGAATTGAGTCCTTAAAGTGTGTTCTCCTCTCCAAAGGGGACGGCTGTGACAGGGAACTTTCTGAGTCGAATAAAGGGTGTCAAGTACATTTTTGCCTTTCCAGAGGGAATGTGGTATTTCTCTTGAGATGCTGCATCGCCAAATTTCCTCATTTCGCATGGAGGGGATAATTTTGGTGTGTTTCTCGAGTTGCGGCGGGAAGCTGGGGGTGCTTCTCGAGTTGCGACGGGGACCTCAGGAACTCGCTGGGATTGCTTCAGGGAAGTCAGGACCCCTTAGTTGTTGGAAGGGGAACTTCCGGTTTCCTCTCAAGCCTTTAATGTGCACAAGGGCACCTCTCGAATTTAGTCCGTAAAGTGTGTTCTCCTGTCCAAATGGGACGGCTGTTTGAGGGAACACTCTCAGTCGAATAAAGGATGTGAAGTACCTTTTTCCCTTTCCAGAGGGAATGTGGTATTTCTATTGAGATGCTGCATCGCCAAATTTGCTCATCTCGCATGGAGGGGATAATTTTGGGGTGTTTCTCGAGTTGCGGCGGGAAGCTGGGGGTGCTTCTCGAGTTGCGACGGGGACCTCAGGAACTCGCTGGGGTTGCTTCAGGGAAGTCAGGTCCCCTTTGTTGTTGGAAGGGAAACTTCCGGTTTCCTCTCGAGCCCTCGAATGTGCACAGGGGCTCCTCCTGAATTGAGTCCGTAAAGTGTGTTCTCCTCTCCAATCGGGACGGCTGTGTGAGGGAACTTTCTGAGTCGAATAAAGGGTGTCAAGTACCTTTTTGCCTTTCCAGAGGGAATGTGGTATTTCTCTTGAGATGCTGCATCGCCAAATTTCCTCATCTCGCATGGAGGGGATAATATTGGGGTGTTTCTCGAGTTGCGGCGGGACGCTGGGGGTGCTTCTCGAGTTGCGACGGGGACCTCAGGAACTCGCTGGGGTTGCTTCAGGGAAGTCAGGTCCCCTTTGGTGTTGAAGGGGAACTTCCGGGTTCCTCTCGAGCCCTTCAATGTGCACAGGGGCTCCTCTCGAATCGAGTCCGTAAAGTGTGTTCTCCTCTGCAAAGGGGACGGCTGTGTGAGGGAACTTTCTGAGTCGAATAAAGGGTGTCAAGTACCTTTTTGCCTTTCCAGAGGGTATGTGGTATTTCTCTTGAGATGCTGCATCGCTAAATTTCATCTCGCGTGGAGGGGATAATTTCGGGGTGTTTCTCGAGTTCCGGCGGGAAGCTGGGGGTGCTTCTCGAGTTGCGACAGGGACCTCAGGAACTCGCTGGGGTTGCTTCAGTTAAGTCAGGTCCCCTTTGGCGTTGGAAGGGGAACTTCCGGTTTCTTCTCGAGCCCTTCAATGTGCACAGGGGCTCCTCTCGAATTGAATCCGTAAAGTGTGTTCTCCTCTCCAAAGGGGACGGCTGTGTGAGGGAACTTTCTGAGTCGAATAAAGGGTGTCAAGTACCTTTTTGCCTTTCCAGAGGGAATGTGGTATTTCTCTTGAGATGCTGCATCGCCAAATTTCCTCATCTCGCATGGAGGGGAAAATTTTGCGGTGTTTCTCGAGTTGCGGCGGGAAGCTGGGGGTGCTTCTCGAGTTGCTACTTGGACCTCAGGAACTCGCTGGGGTTGCTTCAGGGAAGTCAGGTCCCCTTTGGTGTTGGAAGGGGAACTTCCGGTTTCCTCTCGAGCCCTTCAATGTGCACAGGGGCTCCTCTCGAATTGAGTCCGTAAAGTGTGTTCTCCTCTCCAAAGGGGACGGCTGTGTGAGGGAACTTTCTGAGTCGAATAAAGGGTGTCAAGTACCTTTTTGCCTTTCCAGAGGGAATGTGGTATTTCTCTTGAGATGCTGCATCGCCAAAATTCCTAATGTCGCATGGAGGGGATAATTTTGGGGTGTTTCTCGAGTTGCGGCGGGGAGCTTTTGGTGCTTTTCGAATTGCGACGGGGACCTTAGGAACTCGCTGGGGTTGCTTCAGGGAAGTCAGGTCCCCTTTGGTGTTGGAAGGGGAACTTCCGGTTTCCTCTCGAGCCCTTCAGTGTGTACAGGGGCTCCTCTCTAATACAGTCCGTAAAGTGTGTTCTCCTCTCCAACGGGGACGGCTGTGTGAGGGAACTTTCTGAGTCGTATAAAGGGTGTCAAGAACCTTTTTGCCTTTCCAGAGGGAATGTGGTATTTCTCTTGAGATGCTACATCGTCAAATTTCCTCATCTCGAATGGAGGGGATAATTTTTGGGTGTTTCTCGAGTTGCGGCGGGAAGCTGGGGGTGCTTCTCGAGTTGCGACGGGGACCTCAGGAACTCGCTTGTGCTGCCTCAGGGAAGTCAGGTCCCCTTTGGTGTTGGAAGGGGAACTTCCGGTTTCCTCTCGATCCCATCAATGTGCACAGGGGCTCCTCTCGAATTGAGTCTGTAAAGTGTGTTCCCCTCTCCAAAGGGGACGGCTGTGTGAGGGTACTTTCTGAGTGAAATAAAGGGTGACAAGTAACTTTTTGCCTTTCCAGAGGGAATGTGGTATTTCTCTTGAGAAGCTGCATCGCCAAATTTCATCTCGCATGGAGGGGATAATTTTGGGGTGTTTCTCGAGTTTCGGCGGGATGCTGGGTGTGCTTCTCGAATTGCGACGGGTACCTCAGGAAGTCGCTGGGGTTGCTTCAGGGAAGTCAGGTCCCCTTTGGTGTTGGAAGGGGAACTTCCGGTTTCCTCTCGAGCCCTTCAATGTGCACAGGGGCTCCTCTCAAAATGTGTCCGAAAAGTGTGTTCTCCTCTCCCAAGGGGACGGCTGTGTGAGGGAACTTTCTGAGTCGAATAAATGGTGTCAAGTACATTTTTGCCTTTCCAGAGGGAATGTGCTATTTCTCTTGAGATACTGCATCGCAAAATTTCCTCATCTTGCATGGAGGGGATAATTTTGGGTTGTTTCTCGAGTTGCGGCGGGAAGGAGAGGGTGCTTCTCGAGTTGCGACGGGGACCTCAGGAACTCGCTGGGGTTGCTTCAGGGAAGTCAGGTCCCCTTTTGTGTTGGAAGGGGAATTTCCGTTTTCCTCTCGAGCCCTTCAATGTGCACAGGGGCTCCTCTCGAATTGAGTCTGTAAAGTGTGTTCTCCTCTCCAAAGGGGACGGCTGTGTGAGGGAACTTTCTGAGTCGAATAAAGGGTGTCAAGTACCTTTTTGCCTTTCCAGAGGGAATGTGGTATTTCTCTTGAGATGATGCATCGACAAATTTCCTCATCTCGCATGGAGGTGATAATTTTGGGGTGTTTCTCGAGTTGCGGCGGGAAGCTTTTGGTGCTTCTCGAGTTGCGACGGGGACCTCAGGAACTCGCAGGGTTGCTTCAGGGAAGTCAGTTCCCCCTTGGTGTCGGAAGGGGAACTTCCGGTTTCCTCTCGAGCCCTTCTATGTGCACAGGGGTTCCACTGGAATTGAGTCCGGAAAGTGTGTTTTCCTCTCCAAAGTGGACGGCTGTGTGAGGGAACTTTCTGAGTCGAATAAAGGGTGTCAAGTACCTTTTTGCCTTTCCAGAGGGAATGTGCTATTTCTCTTGAGATACTGCATCGCAAAATTTCCTCATCTCGCATGGAGGGGATAATTATCGGGTGTTTCTCGAATTGCGGCGGGAAGCTGGGGGTGATCCTCGAGTTGCGACGGGGACCTCAGCAACTCGATGGGGTTGCTTCAGGGAAGTCAGGTCCCCTTTTGTGTTGGAAGGGTAACTTCCGGTTTCCTCTCGAGCCCTTCAATGTGCACAGGGGTTCCTCTCGAATTGAGTCCGTAAAGTGTGTTCTCCTCTCCAAAGAGGACGGCTGTGTGAGGGAACTTTCTGAGTCGAATAAAGGATGTCAAGTACCTTTTTGCCTTTCCATAGGGAATGTGGTGTTTCTATTGAGATGCTGCATCGCCAAATTTGCTCATCTCGCATGGAGGGGATAATATTGGGGTGTTTCTCGAGTTGCGGCGGGAAGCTGGGGTGCTTCTCGAGTTGCGACAGGGACCTCAGGAACTCGCTGTGGTTGCTTCAGGGAAGTCAGGTCCCCTTTGGTGTTGGAAGGGAAACTTCCGGTTTCCTCTCGAGCCCTCCAATGTTCACAGGGGCTCCTCCTGAATTGAATCCGTAAAGTGTGTTCTCCTCTCCAAACGGGACGGCTGTGTGAGGGAACTTTCTGAGTCGAATAAAGGGTGTCAAGTACCTTTTTGCCTTTCCAGAGGGAATGTGGTATTTCTCTTGAGATGCTGCATCGCCAAATTTCCTCATCTCGAATGGTGGGGATAATATTGGGGTGTTTCTCGAGTTGCGGCGGGAAGCTGGGGGTGCTTCTCGAGTTGCGACGGGGACCTCAGGACCTCGCTGGGGTTGTTTCAGGGAAGTCAGGTCCCCTTTGGCGTTGGAAGGGGAACTTCCGGGTTCCTCTCGAGCCCTTCAATGTGCACAGGGGCTCCTCTCGAATCGAGTCCGTAAAGTGTGTTCTCCTCTGCAAAGGGGACGGCTGTGTGAGGGAACTTTCTGAGTCGAATAAAGGGTGTCAAGTACCTTTTTGCCTTTCCAGAGGGAATGTGGTATTTCTCTTGAGATGCTGCATCGCTAAATTTCATCTCGTGTGGAGGGGATAATTTCGGGGTGTTTCTCGAGTTGCGGCGGGAAGCTGGGGGTGCTTCTCGAGTTGCGACAGGGACCTCAGGAACTCGCTGGGGTTGCTTCAGGGAAGTCAGGTCCCCTTTGGTGTTGGAAGGGGAACTTCCGGTTTCCTCTCGAGCCCTTCAATGTGCACAGGGGTTCCTCTCGAATTGAGTCCGTAAAGTGTGTTCTCCTCTCCAAAGGAGACGGCTGTGTGAGGGAACTTTCTGAGTCGAATAAAGGGTGTCAAGTACCTTTTTGCCTTTCCAGAGGGAATGTGGTATTTCTCTTGAGATGCTGCATCGCCAAATTTCCTCATCTCGCATGAAGGGGATAATTTTGGGGTGTTTCTCGAGTTGCGGCGGGGAGCTTTTGGTGCTTTTCGAATTGCGACGGGGACCTCAGGAACTCGCTGGGGTTGCTTCAGGGAAGTCAGGTCCCCTTTCGTGTTGGAAGGGGAACTTCCGGTTTCCTCTCGAGCCCTTCAATGTGTACAGGGGCTCCTCTCTAATACAGTCCGTAAAGTGTGTTCTCCTCTCCAACGGGGACGGCTGTGTGAGGGAACTTTCTGAGTCGTATAAAGGGTGTCAATTACCTTTTTGCCTTTCCAGAGGGAATGTGGTATTTCTCTTGAGATGCTACATCGTCAAATTTCCTCATCTCGCATGGAGGGGATAATTTTTGGGTGTTTCTCGAGTTGCGGCAGGAAGCTGGGGGTGCTTCTCGAGTTGCGACGGGGACCTCAGGAACTCGCTTGTGATGCCTCAGGGAAGTCAGGTCCCCTTTGGTGTTGGAAGGGGAACTTTTGGGTTCCTCTCGATCCCATAAATGTGCACAGGGGCTCCTCTCGAATTGAGTCTGTAAAGTGTGTTCTCCTCTCCAAAGGGGACGGCTGTGTGAGGGTACTTTCTGAGTGAAATAAAGGGTGTCAAGTACCTTTTTGCCTTTCCAGAGGGAATGTGGTATTTCTCTTGAGATGCTGCATCGCCAAATTTCCCCATCTCGCATGGAGGGGAGATTTTGGGCTATTTCTCGAGCTGCGGCGGGAAGCTGGGGGTGCTTCTCGAGTTGCCACGGGGACATCAGGAATCGCTGGGGTTGCTTCAGGGAAGTCAGCTCCCCTTGGGTTTTTGAAGGGGAACTTCCGGTTTCCTCTCGAGCCCTTCAATGTGCACAGGGGCTCCTCTCGAATTGAGTCCATCAGGTGTGTTTTCCTCTCCAAAGGGGCCGGCTGTGTGAGGGAACTTTCTGAGTCGAATAAAGGGTGTCAAGTAATTGTTTGCCTTTCCAGAGGGAATGTGGTATTTCTCTTGAGATACTGCATCGCCAAATTTCCTCATCTCGCATGGAGGGGATAATTTTGGGGTGTTTCTCGAGCTGGGGCGGGAAGCTGGGGGTGCTTCTCGAGTTTCGACCTGGACCTCAGGAACTCGCTGGGGTTGCTTCAGGGAAGTCAAGTCCCCTTTGATGATGGAAGGGGAACTTCCTGTTTCCTCTCGAGCCCTTCAATGTGCACAGGGGCTCCCCTCGAATTGAGTCCGTAAAGTGTGTTCTCCTCTCCAAAGGGGACGGCTGTGTGAGGGAACTTTCTGGGTCGAATAAAGGGTGTCAAGTACCTTTTTGCCTTTCCAGAGGGAATGTGGTATTTCTCTTGAGATGCTGCATCGTCAAATTTCCTCATCTCGCATGGAGGGGAAAATTTTGGGGTGTTTCTCGAGTTGAGCTGGGAAGCTGGGGGTTCTTCTGGAGTTGCGACGGGGATCTCAGGAACTCGCTGGGATTGCTTCAGGGAAGTCAGTTCCCCTTTGGTGTTGGAAGGGGAACTTCCGGTTTCCTCTCGAGCCCTTCAATGTGCACAGGGGCTCCTCTCGAATTGAGTCCGTAAAGCGTGTTCTCCTCTCCAAAGGGGACGGCTATGTGAGGGAACTTTCTGAGTCGAATGAAGGTGTCAAGTACCTTTTTGCCTCTCCAGAGGGAATTTGTATTTCTCTTGAGATGCTGCATCGCCAAACTTCCTCATCTCGCATGGAGGGGAGAATTTTGGGGTGTTTCTCGAGTTGCGGCGGGAAGCTGGGTTGCTTCTCTAGTTGCGACGGGGACCTCAGGAACTCGCTGGGGTTGCTTCAGGGAAGTCAGGTCCCCTTTGGTGTTGGAAGGGGAACTTCAGGTTTCCTCTCGAGCCCTTCAATGTGCACAGGGGCTCCTCTCGAATTGAGTCCGTAAAGTGTGTTCTCCTCTCCAAAGGGGACGGCTGTGTGAGGGAACTTTCTGAGTCGAATAAAGGGTGTCAAGTACCTTTTTGCCTTTCCAGAGAGAATGTGGTATTTCTCGTGAGATGCTGCATCGCCAAATTTCCTCATCTCGCATGGAGGGGAGAATTTTGTGGGGTTTCTCGAGTTTCGGCGGGAAGCTGGGGGTGCTTCTCGAGTTGCGACGGGGACCTCAGGAACTCGCTGGATTGCTTCAGGGAAGTCAGGTCCCCTTTGGTGTTGGAAGGGGAACTTCCGGTTTCCTCTCGAGCCCTTCAATGTGCACAGGGGCTTCTCTCGAATTGAGTCCGTAAAATGTGTTTTCCTCTCCAAAGCCTACGCTGTGTGAGGGAACTTTCTGAGTCGAATAAAGGGTGTCAAGTACCTTTTTGCCTTTCCAGAGGGAATGTGGTATTTCTCTTGATATGCTGCATCGCCAAATTTCGTCATCTCGCATGGACGGGATAATTTTGGGGTGCTTCTCGAGTTGCGACGGTGACATCAGGAACTCGCTGGGGTTGCTTCAGGGAAGTCAGGTCCCCTTTGGTGTTGGAAGGGGAACTTCCGGTTACCTCTCGAGCCCTTCAATGTGCACAGGGGCTCGTCTCGAATTGAGTCCGTAAAGTGTGTTCTCCTCTCCAAAGGGGACGGCTGTGTGAGGGAACTTTCTGAGTCGAATAAAGGGTGTCAAGTACCTTTTTGCCTTTCCAGAGGGAATGTGGTATTTCTCTTGAGATGCTGCATCGACAAATGTCCTCATCTCGCATGGAGGGGATAATTTTGGGGTTTTTCTCAAGTTGCGGTGGCAAGATGGGGGTTGCTCTCGAGTTACAACGGGGACCTCCGGAACTGCTGGGGTTCCCTCAGGGAAGTCAGGTCACCTTTGGTGTTGGAAGGGGAACTTCCGTTTTCCTCTCGAGCCCTTCAGTGTGCACAGGGGCTCCTCTTGAATTGAGTCCGTAAAGTGTGTTCTCCTCTCCAAAGGGGACGGCTGTGTGAGGGAACTTTCTGTGTCGAGTAAAGGGTGTCAAGTACCTTTTTGCCTTTCCAGAGGGAAAGTGGTATTTCTCTTGAGATGCTGCATCGCCAAATTTCGTCATCTTGCTTGGAGGGGATAATTTTGGGGTGTTTCTCGATTTTCGGCGGGAATCAGGGGGTGCTTCTCGAGTTGCGACGGGGACCTCAGGAACTCGCTGGGGTTGCTTCAGGGAAGTCAGGTCCCCTTTGGTGTTGGAAGGGCAACTTCCGGTTTCCTCTCGAGCCCTTCATAGTGCACAGGGGCTCCTCTCGAATTGAGTCCGTAAAGTGTGTTCTCCTCTCCACAGGGGACGGTTGTGTGAGGGAACTATCTGTGTCGAATAAAGGGTGTCAAGTACCTTTTTGCCTTTCCAGAGGGAATGTGGTATTTCTCTTGAGATGCTGCATCGCCAAATTTCCTCATCTCGCAAGGAGGGGATAATTTTGCGGTGTTTCTCGAGTTGCGGCGGGAAGCTGGGGGTGCTTCTCGAGTTACGACGGGGACCGCAGAAACTCGCTGGGGTTGCTTCAGGGAAGTCAGTTCCCCTTTGCTATTGGAAGGGGAACTTTCGGTTTCCTCTCGAGCCCTTCAATGTGCACAGGGGCTCCTCTCGACGTGAGTCTGTAAAGTGTGTTCTCCTCTCCAAAGGTGACTGCTGTGTGAGGGAAATTTCTTAGTCGAATAAAGGGTGTCAAGTACCATTTTGCCTTTCCAGAGGGAATGTGGTATTTCTCTTGAGATGCTGCATCGCCAAATTTCCTCATCTCGCATGGAGGGGATAAATTTGGGGTGTTTCTCGATTTGCGGCGGGAAGCTGGGGGTGCTTCTCGGGTTGCGACGGGGACCTCAGGAACTCGCTGGGGTTGCTTCAGGGAAGTCATGTCCCCGTTGGTGTTGAAAGGGGAACTTCCGGTTTCCTCTAGAGCCCTTCAATGTGCACAGGGGCTCCTCCCGAATTGAGTCCGTAAAGTGTGTTCTCCTCTACAAACGGGACGGCTGTGTGAGGGAACTTTCTGAGTCGAATAAACGGTGTCAAGTACCTTTTTGCTTTTCAAGAGGGAATGTGGTATTTCTCTTGAGATGCTGCATCGCCAAATTTCGTCATCTCGCATGGACGGGATAATTTTGGGGTGCTTCTCGAGTTGCGACGGTGACATCAGGAAATCGCTGGGGTTGCTTCAGGGAAGTCACGTCCCCTTTGGTGTTGGAAGGGGAACTTCCGGTTTCCTCTCGAGCCCTTCAATGTGCACAGGGGCTCCTGCCGAATTGAGTCCGGAAATTGTGTTCTCCACTCCGAAGGTGACGGCTGTGTGACGGAACTTTCTGAGTCGAATAAAGGGTGTCAAGTAACTTTTTGCCTTTCCAGAGGGAATGAGGTATTTCTATTGAGATGCTGCATCGCCAAATTTCCTCATCTCGCATGGAGGGGATAATTTTGGGGTGTTTCTCGAGTTGCGGCGGGAAGCTGGTGGTGCTTCTCGAGTTGCGACTGGGACCTAAGGAACTCGCTGGGGTTCCTTAAGGGAAGTCAGGTCCCCTTTGGTGTTGGAAGGGGAACTTCCGGGTTCCTCTCGAGACGTTCAATGTGCACAGGGGCTCCCGTCGTATTGAGTTCGTAAAATGTGTTCTCCTCTCCAAAGGGGCCGGCTGTGTGAGGGAACTTTCTGAGTCGAATAAAGGGTGTCAAGTACATTTTTGCCTTTCCAGAGGGAACGTGGTATTTTCCTTGATATGCTGCATCGCCAAATTTCCTCATCTCGCATGGACGGGATAATGTTGGGCTGTTTCTCGAGGTGCGATGGGAAGCTGGAGGTGCTTCTCGAGTTGCGACGGGGACTTCAGGAACTGCTGGGGTTGCTTCAGGGAAGTCAGGTCCCCTTTGTTGTTGGAAGGGGAACTTCCGTTTTCCTCTCGAACCCTCCATGTGCACAGGGTCTCCTCTAGAATTGAGTCCGTAAAGTGTGTTCTCCTCTCCAAAGGGGACGGCTGTGTGAGGGAACTTTCTGAGTCGAGTAAAGGGTGTCAAGTACCTTTTCGCGTTTCCAGAGGGAATGTGGTATTTCTCTTGAGATGCTGCATCGCCAAATTTCGTCATCTTGCATGGAGGGGATCATTTTGGGGTGTTTCTCGATTTGCGGCGGGAAGCTGGGGGTGCTTCTCGAGTTGCGACGGGGACCTCAGGAATTCGCTGGGGTTGCTTCAGGGAAGTCAGGTCCCCTTTGTTGTTGGAAGGGGAACTTCCGGTTTCCTCTCGAGCCCTTCAATGTACACAGGGTCTCTTCTCGAATTGAGTCCGTAAAGTGTGTTCTCCTCTCCAAAGAGGTCGGCTGTGTGAGGGAACTTTCTGAGTCGAATAAAGGGTGTCAAGTACCTTTTTGCCTTTCCGGAGGGAATGTGGTATTTTTCTTGAGATGCTGCATCGCCAAATTTCGTCATCTCGCATGGAGGGGATAATTTTCTGGTGTTTCTCGAGTTGCGACGGGAAGCTGGGGGTGCTTCTAGAGTTGCGACGGGACCTCAGGAACTCGCTGGGTTTGCTTCAGGGAAGTCATGTCCCCTTTGGTGTTGGAAGGGGAACTTCCGGTTTCCTCTCGAGCCCTTCAACGTGCACAGGGGCTCCTCTAGAATTGAGTCCGTAAAGTGTGTTCTCCTCTCCAAAGGCGACGGCTGTGTGAGGGAACATTCTGAGTCGAATAAAGGGTCTCAAGAACCTTTTTGCCTTTCCAGAGGGAATGTGGTGTTTTCCTTAACATGCTGCATCGCCAAATTTCCTCATCTCGCATGGAGGGGATAATGTTGCGCTGTTTCTCGAGGTGCGACGGGAATCAGGGGGTGCTTCTCGAGTTGCGACGGGGACCTCAGGAACTCGCTGGGGTTGCTTCAGGGAAGTCAGGTCCCCTTTGGTGTTGGAAGGGGAACTTCCGGTTTCCTCTCGAGCCCTGCAATGTGCACAGGGGCTCCTCTCAAATTGAGTCCGTAAATTGTGTTCTCCTCTCCAAAGGGGACGGCTGTGTGAGGGAACTTTCTGAGTCGAATAAAGGGTGTCATGTACCTTTTTGCCTTTCCAGAGGGAATGTGGTATTTCTCTTGAGATGCTGCATCGCCAAATTTCCTCATCTCGCATGGAGGGGATAATTTTGGGGTGTTTCTCGAGTTGCGACGGGAAGCTGGGAGTGCTTCTCTAGTTGCGACGGGGACCTCAGGAACTCGCTGGGGTTGCTTCAGGGAAGTCAGTTCCCCTTTGGTGTTGGAACGGGAACTTCCGGTTTCCTCTCGAGCCTTTCAATGTGCACAGGGGCTCCTCACGAATTGAGTCCGTAAAGTGTGTTCTCCTCTCCAAAGTGGACGGCTGTGTGAGGGAACTTTCTGTGTCGAAATAGGGTGTCAAGTACCTTTTTGCCTTTCCAGAGGGAATGTGGTATTTCTCTTGAGATGCTGCATCGCCAAAATTCCTAATGTCGCATGGAGGGCATAATTTTGGGGTGTTTCTCGAGTTGCGGCGGGAAGCTGGCGGAGCTTCTCGAGTTGCGACGGGGACCTCAGGAACTCGCTGGGGTTGCTTCAGGGAAGTCAGTTCCACTTTGGTGTTGGAAGGGTAACTTCCGGTTTCCTCTCGAGCCCTTCAATGTTCATAGGGGCTCCTCTCGAATTGAGTCCGTAAAGTGTGTTCTCCTGTCCAAAGGGGACAGCTGTGTGAGGGAACTTTCTGAGTCGAATACAGGGTGTCAAGTACGTTTTTGACTTTCCAGAGGGAATGTGTTATTTCTTTTGAAATGCTTCATCGCCAAATTTCGTCATCTCGCATGGAGGGGATAATTTTGGGGTGTTTTCGAGTTACGGCGGGAAGCTGGGGGTGCCTCTGGAGTTGCCACGTGAACCTCAGGATCTCGCTGCGGTTGCTCAGGGAAGTCAGGTACCCTTTGGTGTTGGACGGGGAACTTCCGGTTTCCTCTCGAGCCCTTCAATGTGCACAGGGGCTGCTCTAGAATTGAGTCCGTAAAGTGTGTTCTCCTCTCCAAAGGGGATGGCTGTGTGAGGGAACTTTCTGTGTCGAATAAAGGGTGTCAAGTACCTTTTTGCCTTTCCAGAGGGAATGTGGTATTTCTCTTGATATGCTGCATCGCCAAATTTCCTCATCTCGCATGGAGGGGATAATTTTAGGGTGTTTCTCCAGTTGCGGCGGGAAGATGGGGGTGCTTCTCGAGTTGCGACGGGGACCTCAGGAACTCGCTGGGGTTGCTTCAGGGAAGTCAGGTCCCCTTTGGTGTTGGAAGGGGAACATCCGGGTTCCTCTCGAGCCCTTCAATGTGCACAGGGGCTCCTCTCGACGTGAGTCTGTAAAGTGTGTTCTCCTCTCCAAAGGTGACTGCTGTGTGAGGGAAATTTCTTAGTCGAATAAAGGGTGTCAAGTACCATTTTGCCTTTCCAGAGGGAATGTGGTATTTCTCTTGAGATGCTGCATCGCCAAATTTCCTCATCTCGCATGGAGGGGATAAATTTGGGGTGTTTCTCGATTTGCGGCGGGAAGCTGGGGGTGCTTCTCGGGTTGCGACGGGGACCTCAGGAACTCGCTGGGGTTGCTTCAGGGAAGTCATGTCCCCGTTGGTGTTGAAAGGGGAACTTCCGGTTTCCTCTAGAGCCCTTCAATGTGCACAGGGGCTCCTCCCGAATTGAGTCCGTAAAGTGTGTTCTCCTCTACAAACGGGACGGCTGTGTGAGGGAACTTTCTGAGTCGAATAAAGGGTGTCAAGTACCTTTTTGCTTTTCAAGAGGGAATGTGGTATTTCTCTTGAGATGCTGCATCGCCAAATTTCGTCATCTCGCATGGACGGGATAATTTTGGGGTGCTTCTCGAGTTGCGACGGTGAGATCAGGAAATCGCTGGGGTTGCTTCAGGGAAGTCACGTCCCCTTTGGTGTTGGAAGGGGAACTTCCGGTTTCCTCTCGAGCCCTTCAATGTGCACAGGGGCTCCTGCCGAATTGAGTCCGGAAATTGTGTTCTCCACTCCGAAGGTGACGGCTGTGTGACGGAACTTTCTGAGTCGAATAAAGGGTGTCAAGTAACTTTTTGCCTTTCCAGAGGGAATGAGGTATTTCTATTGAGATGCTGCATCGCCAAATTTCCTCATCTCGCATGGAGGGGATAATTTTGTTGTGTTTCTCGAGTTGCGGCGGGAAGCTGGTGGTGCTTCTCGAGTTGCGACTGGGACCTAAGGAACTCGCTGGGGTTGCTTCAGGGAAGTCAGGTCCCCTTTGGTGTTGGAAGGGGAACTTCCGGGTTCCTCTCGAGACGTTCAATGTGCACAGGGGCTCCCGTCGTATTGAGTTCGTAAAATGTGTTCTCCTCTCCAAAGGGGCCGGCTGTGTGAGGGAACTTTCTGACTCGAATAAAGGGTGTCAAGTACATTTTTGCCTTTCCAGAGGGAACGTGGTATTTTCCTTGATATGCTGCATCGCCAAATTTCCTCATCTCGCATGGACGAGATAATGTTGGGCTGTTTCTCGAGGTGCGATGGGAAGCTGGAGGTGCTTCTCGAGTTGCGACGGGGACTTCAGGAACTGCTGGGGTTGCTTCAGGGAAGTCAGGTCCCCTTTGTTGTTGGAAGGGGAACTTCCGTTTTCCTCTCGAACCCTCCATGTGCACAGGGTCTCCTCTAGAATTGAGTCCGTAAAGTGTGTTCTCCTCTCCAAAGGGGACGGCTGTGTGAGGGAACTTTCTGAGTCGAGTAAAGGGTGTCAAGTACCTTTTCGCGTTTCCAGAGGGAATGTGGTATTTCTCTTGAGATGCTGCATCGCCAAATTTCGTCATCTTGCATGGAGGGGATCATTTTGGGGTGTTTCTCGATTTGCGGCGGGAAGCTGGGGGTGCTTCTCGAGTTGCGACGGGGACCTCAGGAATTCGCTGGGGTTGCTTCAGGGAAGTCAGGTCCCCTTTGTTGTTGGAAGGGGAACTTCCGGTTTCCTCTCGAGCCCTGCAATGTGCACAGGGGCTCCTCTCAAATTGAGTCCGTAAATTGTGTTCTCCTCTCCAAAGGGGACGGCTGTGTGAGGGAACTTTCTGAGTCGAATAAAGGGTGTCATGTACCTTTTTGCCTTTCCAGAGGGAATGTGGTATTTCTCTTGAGATGCTCCATCGCCAAATTTCCTCATCTCGCATGGAGGGGATAATTTTGGGGTGTTTCTCGAGTTGCGACGGGAAGCTGGGAGTGCTTCTCTAGTTGCGACGGGGACCTCAGGAACTCGCTGGGGTTGCTTCAGGGAAGTCAGTTCCCCTTTGGTGTTGGAACGGGAACTTCCGGTTTCCTCTCGAGCCTTTCAATGTGCACAGGGGCTCCTCACGAATTGAGTCCGTAAAGTGTGTTCTCCTCTCCAAAGTGGACGGCTGTGTGAGGGAACTTTCTGTGTCGAAATAGGGTGTCAAGTACCTTTTTGCCTTTCCAGAGGGAATGTGGTATTTCTCTTGAGATGCTGCATCGCCAAAATTCCTAATGTCGCATGGAGGGCATAATTTTGGGGTGTTTCTCGAGTTGCGGCGGGAAGCTGGCGGAGCTTCTCGAGTTGCGACGGGGACCTCAGGAACTCGCTGGGGTTGCTTCAGGGAAGTCAGGTCCCCTTTGGTGTTGGAAGGGGAACTTCCGGTTTCCTCTCGAACCCTTCAATGTTCACAGGGGCTCCTCTGAAATTGAGTCTGTAAAGTGTGTTCTCCTCTCCAATGGGGACGGCTGTGTCAGGGAACTTTCTGAGTTGAATAAAGGGTGTCAAGTACCTTTTTGCCTTTCCAGAGGGAATGTGGTATTTCTCTTGAGATGCTGCATTGCCAAATTTCCTAATCTCACATGGAGGGGATAATTTTGGTGTGTTTCTCGAGTTGCGACGTGAAGCTGGGGGTGCTTCACGAGTTGAGACGGGGACCTCATGTACTCGCTGGGGTTCCTTCAGGGAAGTCAGGTCCCCTTTGGTGTTGTAAGGGGAACTTCCGGTTTCCTCTCGAGCCCTTCAATGTGCACAGGGGCTCCTCTCGAATTGAGCCCGTAAAGTGTGTTCTCCTCTCCAAAGGGGAAAGATGTGTGAGGGAACTGGCTGAGTCGAATAAAGGGTGTCAAGTACCTTTTTGCCTTTGAAGAGGGAATGTGGTATTTCTCTTGAGATGCTGCATCGTTAAATTTCCTCATCTAGCATGCAGGGGATAATTTTGGGGTGTTTCACGAGTTGCGGCGGGATGGTGGGGGTGCTTCTCGTGTTGCGACGGGGACCTCAGGAACTCGCTGGGGTTGCTTCAGTGAAGTCAGGTCCCCTTTCGTGTTGGAAGGGGAAATTCCGGTTTCCTCTACAGCCCTTCAATGTGCACAGGGGCTCCTCTCGAATTGAGTCCAGAAAGTGTGTTCTCCTCTCCAAAGGGGACACCTGTGTGAGGGAACTTTCTGAGTCGAATAAAGGGTGTCAAGTACCTTTATGCCTTTCAAGAGGGAATGTGGTATTTCTCTTGAGATGCTGCATCGCCAAATTTCCTCATGTCGCATGGAGGGCATAATTTTGGGGTGTTTCTCGAGTTGCGGCGGGAAGCTGGGGGTGCTTCTCGAGTTGCGACGGGGACCTCAGGAACTCGCTGGGGTTGCTATAGGGAAGTCAGGTCCCCTTTGTTGTTGGAAGGTTAACTCCCGGTTTCCTCTCAAGCCCTTCAATGTACATTGGGGCTCCTCTCGAATTGAGTCCGTAAAGTGTGTTCTCCTCTCCAAAGGGGACAGCTGTGTGAGGGAACTTTCTGAGTCATATACAGGGTGTCAAGTACCTTTTTGACTTTCCAGAGGGAATGTGGTATTTCTTTTGAAATGCTTCATCGCCAAATTTCGTCATCTGGCATGGAGGGGATAATTTTGGGGTGTTTCTCGAGTTGCGGCGGGACGCTGGGGGTGCTTCTCGAATTGCGACGGGGACCTCAGGAACTCGCTGGGGTTGCTTCAGGGTAGTCAGGTCCCCTTTGGTGTTGGAAGGGGAACTTCCGGTTTCCTCTCGAGCCCTTCAATGTTCACAGGGGCTCCTCTCGAATTGAGTCCGTAAAGTGTGTTCTCCTCTCCAAAGGGGACGGCTGTGTGAGGGAACTTTCTGAGTCGAATAAAGGGTGTCAAGTACCTTTTTGCCTTTCCAGAGGGAATGTGGTATTTCTCGTAAGATGCTGCATCGCAAAATTTCCTCAACTCGCATGGAGGGGATAATTTTGGTGTGTTTCTCGAGTTGTGGCGGGAAGCTGGGGGGGTTCTCGAGTTGCCACGGGGAACTTAGGAACTCGCTGAGGTTGCTTCAGGGAAGTCAGGTCCCCTTTGGTGTTGGAATGGGAACTTCCGGTTTCCTCTCGAGCCCTTAAATGTGCACAGGGGCTCATCTCGAATTGAGTCCATCAAGTGTGTTCTCCTCTTCAAAGGGGACGGCAGTGTGAGGTACCGTTGTGAGTCGAGTAATGGGTTTCAAGTACCTTTTTGCCTTTCAAGACGGAATGTGGTATTTCTCTTGAGATGCTGTATCGCAAAATTTCCAAATCTCGCATGGAGGGGATAATTTTGGGGTGTTTCTCGAGGTTCGGCGGGAAGCTGGGGGTGCTTCTCGAGTTGCGACGGTGACCTCAGGAACTCGATGGGTTCGCTTCAAGGAAGTTATGTCCCCTTTGGTGTTGGAAGGGGAACTTTCGGTTTCCTCTCGAGTCCTTCAATGTGCACAGGGGCTCCTCTAGAATTGAGTCCGTAAAGTGTGTTCTCCTCTCCAAAGGGGACGGCTGTGTGAGGGAACTTTCTGAGTCAAATAAAGGGTGTCAAGTACCTTTTTGCCTTTCCAGAGGGAATGTGGTATTTCTCTTGAGATGCTGCATCGCCAAATTTCCTCATCTCGCATGGAGGGGATAATTTTGGGGTGTTTCTCGAGTTGCGATTGGGACCACAGGAACTCGCTGGGGTTGCTTATGGGAAGTCAGGTCCATTTTGGTTTTGGAAGTGGAACTTCCGGTTTCCTCTCGAGCCCTTAAATGTGCACAGGGGCTCATCTCGAATTGAGTCCGTAAAGTGTGTTCTCCTCTCCAAAGGGGACGGCTGTGTGAGGGAACTTTCTGAGTCGAATAAAGGGTGTCAAGTACCTTTTTGCCTTTCCAGAGGGAATGTGGAATTTCTCTTGAGATGCTGCATTGCCAAATTTCCTCATCTCACATGGAGATGATAATTTTGGTGTGTTTCTCGAGTTGCGGCGGGAAGCTGGGGGTGCTTCTCGAGTTGCGACGGGGACCTCAGGAACTCGCCTGGGTTGGTTCAGGGAAGTCAGGTCCCCTTTGGTGTTGGAAGGGGAACTTCCGGTTTCCTCTCGAGCCCTTCAATGTGCACAGGGGCTCATCTCGAATTGAGTCCGTAAAGTGTGTTCTCCTCTAAAAGGGGACGGCTGTGTGAGGGAACTTTCTGAGTCGAATAAAGGGTGTCAAGTACCTTTTTTGCCTTTCAAGAGGGAATGTTGTATTTCTCTTGAGATGCTGCATCGCAAAATTTCCTCATCTCGCATGGAGGGGTAATTTTGGAGTGTTTCTCGAGTTGCGGCGGGAAACTAGGGGTTCTTCTCGAGTTGCGACGGGGACCTCAGGAACACGCTGGGGTTGCTTCAGGGAAGTCAGGTCCCCTTGGTGTTGGAAGGGAACTTCCGGTTTCCTCTCGAGCCCTTAAATGTGCACAGGGGCTCATCTCGAATTGAGTCCATAAAGTGTGTTCTCCTCTCCAAAGGGACTGCTGTGTGAGGAAACTTTGTGAGTCGAATAAAGGGTGTCAAGTACCTTTTTGCCTTTCAAGAGGGAATGTGGTATTTCTCTTGAGATGCTGCATGGCAAAATTTCCTCATCTCGCATGGAGGGGATAATTTTGGGGTGTTTCTCGAGTTGCTGCGGGAAGCTGGGGGTGCTTCTCGAGTGGCGACGGGGAACTCAGGAAATCGCTGGGGTTGCTTCAGGTAAGTCAGGTTCCCTTTGGTGTTGGATGGGAAATTCCGGGTTCCTCTCTTGCCCTTAAATGTGCACAGGAGCTCATCTCGAATTGAGTCCATAAAGTGTGTTCTCCTCTCCAAAGGGGACGGCTATGTGAGGGAACTTTCTGATTCGAATAAGGGTAACAAGTACATTTTTGCCTTTCAAGAGGGAACGTGGTATTTCTCTTGAGATGCTGCATCGCAAAATTTGCTCATCTCGCATTGAGGGGATAATTTTGGGTTGTTTCTCGAGTTTCGGCGGGAACCTGGTGGTGCTTGTCGAGTTGAGACGGGGAGCTCAGGAACTCGCTGCGGTTGCTTCAGGGAAGTCAGGTCCCCTTTGGTGTCGGAAGGGGAACTTCAGGGTTCCTCTCGAGCCCTTAAATGTGCACAGGGGTCATCTCAAATGAGTCCATTAAGTGTGTTCTCCTCTAAAAGGGGACAGCTGTGTGAGGGAACTTTCTGAGTCGAATAAAGGGTGTCAAGTACCTTTGTGCCTTTCCAGACGGAATGTGGTATTTCTCTTGAGATGCTGCATCTCAAAAATTCCTCATCTCGCATTGAGGGCAAAATTTTGGGGTGTTTCTCCAGTTGCGGCAGGGACCTTAGGAACTCTCTGCGGTTACTTCAGGGAAGTCAGGTCCCCTTTGGTGTTGGAAGGGGAACTTCCCGTTTCCTCTTGAGCCCTTAATTGTGAACAGGGGCTCATGTGGAAATGAGTCCTTAAAGTGTGTTCTCCTCTCCAATGGGGACGGCTGTGTGAGGGAATTTTCTGTGTCGAATAAAGGGTGTCAAGTAACTTTTTGCCTTTCAAGAGGGAATGTGGTATTTCTCTTGAGATGCTGCATCGCAAAATTTCCTCATCTAGCATGGAGGGGATAATTTTGGGGTGTTTCTCGAGTTACGGCGGAAAGCTGGGGTGCTTCTCGTGTTACAACGGGGACCTTAGAAACTAGCTCGTGTTTCTTCACGAAAGTCAGCTCCCCTTTGTTGTTGCAAAGGGAACTTCCGGTTTCCTCTCGAGCCCTCAAATGTGCACAGGGGTTCATCTCGAATTGAGTCCGTAAAGTGTGTTCTCCTCTCCAAAGGGGAGGGCTGAGTGAGGGAACTTTCTGAGTCGAATAAAGGGTGTCAAGTACCTTTTTGCCTTTCCAGAGGGAATGTGGTATTTCTCTTGAGGTGCTGCATCGCCTAATTTTCTCATTTCGCATGGAGGGGATAATTATGGGGTGTTTCTCGAGTTGCGGCGGGAAGCTGGGGGTGCTTCTCGAGTTGCGACGGGGACCTCAGGAACTCGCTGAGGTTGATTCAGGTAGTCAGGTCCCCTTTGTTGTTTTAAGGGTAACTTCCGGTTTCCTCTCGAGCACTTCAATGTGCACCGGGGCTCGTCTCGAATTGAGTCCGTAAAGTGTGTTCTCCTCTCCAAAAGGTACGGCTGTGTGAGGGAACTTTCTGAGTCGAATAAAGGGTGTCAAGTAACTTTTTGCCTTACCAAGGGAATATGGAATTTCATTTGAGATGCTGCATCGCCAAATTTCCTCATCTCGCATGGAGGGGATAATTTTGGGGTGTTTCTCGAGTTGCGGCGCGAAGCTGGGGTGCTTCTCGAATTGAGACGGGGTGCTCAGGAACTCGCTGGGGTTACTTCAGGGAAGTCAGGTCCCCTTTGGTGTTGGAAGGGGAACTTCCGGTTTCCTCTCGAGCCCTTCAATGTGCACAGGAGTTCCTCTCGAATTGAGTCCGTAAAGTGTGTTATCCTCTCCAAAGGGGACGGCTGTGAGGGAATGTTCTGAGTCGAATAAAGGGTGTCAAGTACCATTTTGCCTTTCAAGAAGGAATGTGGTATTTCTCTTGATATGCTGCATCGCCATATTTCCTCATCTCGCATGGAGCGGATAATTTTGGAGTGTTTCTCGAGTTGCGGCGCTAAGCTGGGGTGCTTCTGGAGTTGCGACGGGGACCTCAGGAACTCGCTGCGGTTGCTTCAGGGAAGTCAGGTCCCCTTTGGTTTTGGAAGGGGAACTTCCGGTTTCCTCTTGAGCCCTTCAATGTGCACAGGGGCTCCTCCGAATTAAGTCCGTAAAGTGTGTTCTCCTCTCCAAAGGGGACGGCTGTGTGAGGGAACTTTCTGAGTCGAATAAAGGGTGTCAAGTACCTTTTTGCCTTTCCAGAGGGAATGTGGTATTTCTCGTGAGATGCTGCATCGCCAAATTTCCTCATTTCGTATGGAGGGGATAATTTTGGGGTGTTTCTCGAGTTGCGGCGGGAAGCTGTGTGTGCTTCTCGAGTTGCGACGGGGACCTCAGGAACTCGCTGGGGTTGCTTCAGGGAAGTCAGGTCCCCTTTGGTTTTGAAATGGGAACTTACGGTTTCCTCTCGAGCCCTTCAATGTGCACATTGGCTCCTCTCGAATTGACTTCCTAAAGTGTGTTCTCCTCTCCAAAGGGGAGGGCTGTGTGAGGGAACTTTCTGAGTCGAATAAAGGATGTCAAGTACCTTTTTGCCTTTCCAGAGGGAATGTGGTATTTCGCGTGAGATGCTTCATCGCCAAATTTCCTCATCTCGCATGAAGGGGATAATTTTGGGGTGTTTTGCGAGTTGCGGCGTGAAGCTGGGAGTGCTTCTCGAGTTGCGACGGGGACCTCAGGAACTCGCTGGGGTTGCTTCAGGGAAGTCAGGTCCCCTTTTGTGTTGGACAGGGAACTACCGGTTTCCTCTCGGGCCCTTCAATGTGCACAGTGGCTCCTCTCGATTTGAGTCCGTAAAGTGTGTTCTCCTCTCCAAAGGGGACGGCTGTGTGAGGGAACTTTCTGTGTCGAGTAAAGGGTGTCAAGTACCTTTTTGCCTTTCCAGAGGGAAAGTGGTATTTCTCTTGAGATGCTGCATCGCCAAATTTCGTCATCTTGCTTGGAGGGGATAATTTTGGGGTGTTTCTCGATTTTCGGCGGGAATCAGGGGGTGCTTCTCGAGTTGCGACGGGGACCTCAGGAACTCGCTGGGGTTGCTTCAGGGAAGTCAGGTCCCCTTTGGTGTTGGAAGGGCAACTTCCGGTTTCCTCTCGAGCCCTTCATAGTGCACAGGGGCTCCTCTCGAATTGAGTCCGTAAAGTGTGTTCTCCTCTCCACAGGGGACGGTTGTGTGAGGGAACTATCTGTGTCGAATAAAGGGTGTCAAGTACCTTTTTGCCTTTCCAGAGGGAATGTGGTATTTCTCTTGAGATGCTGCATCGCCAAATTTCCTCATCTCGCAAGGAGGGGATAATTTTGCGGTGTTTCTCGAGTTGCGGCGGGAAGCTGGGGGTGCTTCTCGAGTTACGACGGGGACCGCAGAAACTCGCTGGGGTTGCTTCAGGGAAGTCAGTTCCCCTTTGCTATTGGAAGGGGAACTTTCGGTTTCCTCTCGAGCCCTTCAATGTGCACAGGGGCTCCTCTCGACGTGAGTCTGTAAAGTGTGTTCTCCTCTCCAAAGGTGACTGCTGTGTGAGGGAAATTTCTTAGTCGAATAAAGGGTGTCAAGTACCATTTTGCCTTTCCAGAGGGAATGTGGTATTTCTCTTGAGATGCTGCATCGCCAAATTTCCTCATCTCGCATGGAGGGGATAAATTTGGGGTGTTTCTCGATTTGCGGCGGGAAGCTGGGGGTGCTTCTCGGGTTGCGACGGGGACCTCAGGAACTCGCTGGGGTTGCTTCAGGGAAGTCATGTCCCCGTTGGTGTTGAAAGGGGAACTTCCGGTTTCCTCTAGAGCCCTTCAATGTGCACAGGGGCTCCTCCCGAATTGAGTCCGTAAAGTGTGTTCTCCTCTACAAACGGGACGGCTGTGTGAGGGAACTTTCTGAGTCGAATAAACGGTGTCAAGTACCTTTTTGCTTTTCAAGAGGGAATGTGGTATTTCTCTTGAGATGCTGCATCGCCAAATTTCGTCATCTCGCATGGACGGGATAATTTTGGGGTGCTTCTCGAGTTGCGACGGTGACATCAGGAAATCGCTGGGGTTGCTTCAGGGAAGTCACGTCCCCTTTGGTGTTGGAAGGGGAACTTCCGGTTTCCTCTCGAGCCCTTCAATGTGCACAGGGGCTCCTGCCGAATTGAGTCCGGAAATTGTGTTCTCCACTCCGAAGGTGACGGCTGTGTGACGGAACTTTCTGAGTCGAATAAAGGGTGTCAAGTAACTTTTTGCCTTTCCAGAGGGAATGAGGTATTTCTATTGAGATGCTGCATCGCCAAATTTCCTCATCTCGCATGGAGGGGATAATTTTGGGGTGTTTCTCGAGTTGCGGCGGGAAGCTGGTGGTGCTTCTCGAGTTGCGACTGGGACCTAAGGAACTCGCTGGGGTTCCTTAAGGGAAGTCAGGTCCCCTTTGGTGTTGGAAGGGGAACTTCCGGGTTCCTCTCGAGACGTTCAATGTGCACAGGGGCTCCCGTCGTATTGAGTTCGTAAAATGTGTTCTCCTCTCCAAAGGGGCCGGCTGTGTGAGGGAACTTTCTGAGTCGAATAAAGGGTGTCAAGTACATTTTTGCCTTTCCAGAGGGAACGTGGTATTTTCCTTGATATGCTGCATCGCCAAATTTCCTCATCTCGCATGGACGGGATAATGTTGGGCTGTTTCTCGAGGTGCGATGGGAAGCTGGAGGTGCTTCTCGAGTTGCGACGGGGACTTCAGGAACTGCTGGGGTTGCTTCAGGGAAGTCAGGTCCCCTTTGTTGTTGGAAGGGGAACTTCCGTTTTCCTCTCGAACCCTCCATGTGCACAGGGTCTCCTCTAGAATTGAGTCCGTAAAGTGTGTTCTCCTCTCCAAAGGGGACGGCTGTGTGAGGGAACTTTCTGAGTCGAGTAAAGGGTGTCAAGTACCTTTTCGCGTTTCCAGAGGGAATGTGGTATTTCTCTTGAGATGCTGCATCGCCAAATTTCGTCATCTTGCATGGAGGGGATCATTTTGGGGTGTTTCTCGATTTGCGGCGGGAAGCTGGGGGTGCTTCTCGAGTTGCGACGGGGACCTCAGGAATTCGCTGGGGTTGCTTCAGGGAAGTCAGGTCCCCTTTGTTGTTGGAAGGGGAACTTCCGGTTTCCTCTCGAGCCCTTCAATGTACACAGGGTCTCTTCTCGAATTGAGTCCGTAAAGTGTGTTCTCCTCTCCAAAGAGGTCGGCTGTGTGAGGGAACTTTCTGAGTCGAATAAAGGGTGTCAAGTACCTTTTTGCCTTTCCGGAGGGAATGTGGTATTTTTCTTGAGATGCTGCATCGCCAAATTTCGTCATCTCGCATGGAGGGGATAATTTTCTGGTGTTTCTCGAGTTGCGACGGGAAGCTGGGGGTGCTTCTAGAGTTGCGACGGGACCTCAGGAACTCGCTGGGTTTGCTTCAGGGAAGTCATGTCCCCTTTGGTGTTGGAAGGGGAACTTCCGGTTTCCTCTCGAGCCCTTCAACGTGCACAGGGGCTCCTCTAGAATTGAGTCCGTAAAGTGTGTTCTCCTCTCCAAAGGCGACGGCTGTGTGAGGGAACATTCTGAGTCGAATAAAGGGTCTCAAGAACCTTTTTGCCTTTCCAGAGGGAATGTGGTGTTTTCCTTAACATGCTGCATCGCCAAATTTCCTCATCTCGCATGGAGGGGATAATGTTGCGCTGTTTCTCGAGGTGCGACGGGAATCAGGGGGTGCTTCTCGAGTTGCGACGGGGACCTCAGGAACTCGCTGGGGTTGCTTCAGGGAAGTCAGGTCCCCTTTGGTGTTGGAAGGGGAACTTCCGGTTTCCTCTCGAGCCCTGCAATGTGCACAGGGGCTCCTCTCAAATTGAGTCCGTAAATTGTGTTCTCCTCTCCAAAGGGGACGGCTGTGTGAGGGAACTTTCTGAGTCGAATAAAGGGTGTCATGTACCTTTTTGCCTTTCCAGAGGGAATGTGGTATTTCTCTTGAGATGCTGCATCGCCAAATTTCCTCATCTCGCATGGAGGGGATAATTTTGGGGTGTTTCTCGAGTTGCGACGGGAAGCTGGGAGTGCTTCTCTAGTTGCGACGGGGACCTCAGGAACTCGCTGGGGTTGCTTCAGGGAAGTCAGTTCCCCTTTGGTGTTGGAACGGGAACTTCCGGTTTCCTCTCGAGCCTTTCAATGTGCACAGGGGCTCCTCACGAATTGAGTCCGTAAAGTGTGTTCTCCTCTCCAAAGTGGACGGCTGTGTGAGGGAACTTTCTGTGTCGAAATAGGGTGTCAAGTACCTTTTTGCCTTTCCAGAGGGAATGTGGTATTTCTCTTGAGATGCTGCATCGCCAAAATTCCTAATGTCGCATGGAGGGCATAATTTTGGGGTGTTTCTCGAGTTGCGGCGGGAAGCTGGCGGAGCTTCTCGAGTTGCGACGGGGACCTCAGGAACTCGCTGGGGTTGCTTCAGGGAAGTCAGTTCCACTTTGGTGTTGGAAGGGTAACTTCCGGTTTCCTCTCGAGCCCTTCAATGTTCATAGGGGCTCCTCTCGAATTGAGTCCGTAAAGTGTGTTCTCCTGTCCAAAGGGGACAGCTGTGTGAGGGAACTTTCTGAGTCGAATACAGGGTGTCAAGTACGTTTTTGACTTTCCAGAGGGAATGTGTTATTTCTTTTGAAATGCTTCATCGCCAAATTTCGTCATCTCGCATGGAGGGGATAATTTTGGGGTGTTTTCGAGTTACGGCGGGAAGCTGGGGGTGCCTCTGGAGTTGCCACGTGAACCTCAGGATCTCGCTGCGGTTGCTCAGGGAAGTCAGGTACCCTTTGGTGTTGGACGGGGAACTTCCGGTTTCCTCTCGAGCCCTTCAATGTGCACAGGGGCTGCTCTAGAATTGAGTCCGTAAAGTGAGTTCTCTCCAAAGGTGACGGCTGTGTGAGGGAACATTCTGCGCCGAATAAAGGGTGTCAAGTAACTTTTTGCCTTTGAAGAGGGAATGTGGTATTTCTCTTGAGATGCTGCATTGCCAAATTTCCTCATCTCGCATGGAGGGGATAATTTTGGGGTGTTTCTCGAGTTGCGGCGGGAAGCTGGGGGTGCTTCTCGAGTTGCGACGGGGACCTCAGGAACTCGCTGGGGTTGCTTCAGGGAAGTCAGGTCCCCTTTGGTGTTGGAAGGGGAACTTCCGGTTTCCTCTCGAGCCCTACAATGTGCACAGGGGCTCCTCACGAATTGAGTCCGTAAAGTGTGTTCTCCTCTCCAAAGGGGATGGCTGTGTGAGGGAACTTTCTGTGTCGAATAAAGGGTGTCAAGTACCTTTTTGCCTTTCCAGAGGGAATGTGGTATTTCTCTTGATATGCTGCATCGCCAAATTTCCTCATCTCGCATGGAGGGGATAATTTTAGGGTGTTTCTCCAGTTGCGGCGGGAAGATGGGGGTGCTTCTCGAGTTGCGACGGGGACCTCAGGAACTCGCTGGGGTTGCTTCAGGGAAGTCAGGTCCCCTTTGGTGTTGGAAGGGGAACATCCGGGTTCCTCTCGAGCCCTTCAATGTGCACAGGGGCTCCTCTCGACGTGAGTCTGTAAAGTGTGTTCTCCTCTCCAAAGGTGACTGCTGTGTGAGGGAAATTTCTTAGTCGAATAAAGGGTGTCAAGTACCATTTTGCCTTTCCAGAGGGAATGTGGTATTTCTCTTGAGATGCTGCATCGCCAAATTTCCTCATCTCGCATGGAGGGGATAAATTTGGGGTGTTTCTCGATTTGCGGCGGGAAGCTGGGGGTGCTTCTCGGGTTGCGACGGGGACCTCAGGAACTCGCTGGGGTTGCTTCAGGGAAGTCATGTCCCCGTTGGTGTTGAAAGGGGAACTTCCGGTTTCCTCTAGAGCCCTTCAATGTGCACAGGGGCTCCTCCCGAATTGAGTCCGTAAAGTGTGTTCTCCTCTACAAACGGGACGGCTGTGTGAGGGAACTTTCTGAGTCGAATAAAGGGTGTCAAGTACCTTTTTGCTTTTCAAGAGGGAATGTGGTATTTCTCTTGAGATGCTGCATCGCCAAATTTCGTCATCTCGCATGGACGGGATAATTTTGGGGTGCTTCTCGAGTTGCGACGGTGAGATCAGGAAATCGCTGGGGTTGCTTCAGGGAAGTCACGTCCCCTTTGGTGTTGGAAGGGGAACTTCCGGTTTCCTCTCGAGCCCTTCAATGTGCACAGGGGCTCCTGCCGAATTGAGTCCGGAAATTGTGTTCTCCACTCCGAAGGTGACGGCTGTGTGACGGAACTTTCTGAGTCGAATAAAGGGTGTCAAGTAACTTTTTGCCTTTCCAGAGGGAATGAGGTATTTCTATTGAGATGCTGCATCGCCAAATTTCCTCATCTCGCATGGAGGGGATAATTTTGTTGTGTTTCTCGAGTTGCGGCGGGAAGCTGGTGGTGCTTCTCGAGTTGCGACTGGGACCTAAGGAACTCGCTGGGGTTGCTTCAGGGAAGTCAGGTCCCCTTTGGTGTTGGAAGGGGAACTTCCGGGTTCCTCTCGAGACGTTCAATGTGCACAGGGGCTCCCGTCGTATTGAGTTCGTAAAATGTGTTCTCCTCTCCAAAGGGGCCGGCTGTGTGAGGGAACTTTCTGACTCGAATAAAGGGTGTCAAGTACATTTTTGCCTTTCCAGAGGGAACGTGGTATTTTCCTTGATATGCTGCATCGCCAAATTTCCTCATCTCGCATGGACGAGATAATGTTGGGCTGTTTCTCGAGGTGCGATGGGAAGCTGGAGGTGCTTCTCGAGTTGCGACGGGGACTTCAGGAACTGCTGGGGTTGCTTCAGGGAAGTCAGGTCCCCTTTGTTGTTGGAAGGGGAACTTCCGTTTTCCTCTCGAACCCTCCATGTGCACAGGGTCTCCTCTAGAATTGAGTCCGTAAAGTGTGTTCTCCTCTCCAAAGGGGACGGCTGTGTGAGGGAACTTTCTGAGTCGAGTAAAGGGTGTCAAGTACCTTTTCGCGTTTCCAGAGGGAATGTGGTATTTCTCTTGAGATGCTGCATCGCCAAATTTCGTCATCTTGCATGGAGGGGATCATTTTGGGGTGTTTCTCGATTTGCGGCGGGAAGCTGGGGGTGCTTCTCGAGTTGCGACGGGGACCTCAGGAATTCGCTGGGGTTGCTTCAGGGAAGTCAGGTCCCCTTTGTTGTTGGAAGGGGAACTTCCGGTTTCCTCTCGAGCCCTGCAATGTGCACAGGGGCTCCTCTCAAATTGAGTCCGTAAATTGTGTTCTCCTCTCCAAAGGGGACGGCTGTGTGAGGGAACTTTCTGAGTCGAATAAAGGGTGTCATGTACCTTTTTGCCTTTCCAGAGGGAATGTGGTATTTCTCTTGAGATGCTCCATCGCCAAATTTCCTCATCTCGCATGGAGGGGATAATTTTGGGGTGTTTCTCGAGTTGCGACGGGAAGCTGGGAGTGCTTCTCTAGTTGCGACGGGGACCTCAGGAACTCGCTGGGGTTGCTTCAGGGAAGTCAGTTCCCCTTTGGTGTTGGAACGGGAACTTCCGGTTTCCTCTCGAGCCTTTCAATGTGCACAGGGGCTCCTCACGAATTGAGTCCGTAAAGTGTGTTCTCCTCTCCAAAGTGGACGGCTGTGTGAGGGAACTTTCTGTGTCGAAATAGGGTGTCAAGTACCTTTTTGCCTTTCCAGAGGGAATGTGGTATTTCTCTTGAGATGCTGCATCGCCAAAATTCCTAATGTCGCATGGAGGGCATAATTTTGGGGTGTTTCTCGAGTTGCGGCGGGAAGCTGGCGGAGCTTCTCGAGTTGCGACGGGGACCTCAGGAACTCGCTGGGGTTGCTTCAGGGAAGTCAGGTCCCCTTTGGTGTTGGAAGGGGAACTTCCGGTTTCCTCTCGAACCCTTCAATGTTCACAGGGGCTCCTCTGAAATTGAGTCTGTAAAGTGTGTTCTCCTCTCCAATGGGGACGGCTGTGTCAGGGAACTTTCTGAGTTGAATAAAGGGTGTCAAGTACCTTTTTGCCTTTCCAGAGGGAATGTGGTATTTCTCTTGAGATGCTGCATTGCCAAATTTCCTAATCTCACATGGAGGGGATAATTTTGGTGTGTTTCTCGAGTTGCGACGTGAAGCTGGGGGTGCTTCACGAGTTGAGACGGGGACCTCATGTACTCGCTGGGGTTCCTTCAGGGAAGTCAGGTCCCCTTTGGTGTTGTAAGGGGAACTTCCGGTTTCCTCTCGAGCCCTTCAATGTGCACAGGGGCTCCTCTCGAATTGAGCCCGTAAAGTGTGTTCTCCTCTCCAAAGGGGAAAGATGTGTGAGGGAACTGGCTGAGTCGAATAAAGGGTGTCAAGTACCTTTTTGCCTTTGAAGAGGGAATGTGGTATTTCTCTTGAGATGCTGCATCGTTAAATTTCCTCATCTAGCATGCAGGGGATAATTTTGGGGTGTTTCACGAGTTGCGGCGGGATGGTGGGGGTGCTTCTCGTGTTGCGACGGGGACCTCAGGAACTCGCTGGGGTTGCTTCAGTGAAGTCAGGTCCCCTTTCGTGTTGGAAGGGGAAATTCCGGTTTCCTCTACAGCCCTTCAATGTGCACAGGGGCTCCTCTCGAATTGAGTCCAGAAAGTGTGTTCTCCTCTCCAAAGGGGACACCTGTGTGAGGGAACTTTCTGAGTCGAATAAAGGGTGTCAAGTACCTTTATGCCTTTCAAGAGGGAATGTGGTATTTCTCTTGAGATGCTGCATCGCCAAATTTCCTCATGTCGCATGGAGGGCATAATTTTGGGGTGTTTCTCGAGTTGCGGCGGGAAGCTGGGGGTGCTTCTCGAGTTGCGACGGGGACCTCAGGAACTCGCTGGGGTTGCTATAGGGAAGTCAGGTCCCCTTTGTTGTTGGAAGGTTAACTCCCGGTTTCCTCTCAAGCCCTTCAATGTACATTGGGGCTCCTCTCGAATTGAGTCCGTAAAGTGTGTTCTCCTCTCCAAAGGGGACAGCTGTGTGAGGGAACTTTCTGAGTCATATACAGGGTGTCAAGTACCTTTTTGACTTTCCAGAGGGAATGTGGTATTTCTTTTGAAATGCTTCATCGCCAAATTTCGTCATCTGGCATGGAGGGGATAATTTTGGGGTGTTTCTCGAGTTGCGGCGGGACGCTGGGGGTGCTTCTCGAATTGCGACGGGGACCTCAGGAACTCGCTGGGGTTGCTTCAGGGTAGTCAGGTCCCCTTTGGTGTTGGAAGGGGAACTTCCGGTTTCCTCTCGAGCCCTTCAATGTTCACAGGGGCTCCTCTCGAATTGAGTCCGTAAAGTGTGTTCTCCTCTCCAAAGGGGACGGCTGTGTGAGGGAACTTTCTGAGTCGAATAAAGGGTGTCAAGTACCTTTTTGCCTTTCCAGAGGGAATGTGGTATTTCTCGTAAGATGCTGCATCGCAAAATTTCCTCAACTCGCATGGAGGGGATAATTTTGGTGTGTTTCTCGAGTTGTGGCGGGAAGCTGGGGGGGTTCTCGAGTTGCCACGGGGAACTTAGGAACTCGCTGAGGTTGCTTCAGGGAAGTCAGGTCCCCTTTGGTGTTGGAATGGGAACTTCCGGTTTCCTCTCGAGCCCTTAAATGTGCACAGGGGCTCATCTCGAATTGAGTCCATCAAGTGTGTTCTCCTCTTCAAAGGGGACGGCAGTGTGAGGTACCGTTGTGAGTCGAGTAATGGGTTTCAAGTACCTTTTTGCCTTTCAAGACGGAATGTGGTATTTCTCTTGAGATGCTGTATCGCAAAATTTCCAAATCTCGCATGGAGGGGATAATTTTGGGGTGTTTCTCGAGGTTCGGCGGGAAGCTGGGGGTGCTTCTCGAGTTGCGACGGTGACCTCAGGAACTCGATGGGTTCGCTTCAAGGAAGTTATGTCCCCTTTGGTGTTGGAAGGGGAACTTTCGGTTTCCTCTCGAGTCCTTCAATGTGCACAGGGGCTCCTCTAGAATTGAGTCCGTAAAGTGTGTTCTCCTCTCCAAAGGGGACGGCTGTGTGAGGGAACTTTCTGAGTCAAATAAAGGGTGTCAAGTACCTTTTTGCCTTTCCAGAGGGAATGTGGTATTTCTCTTGAGATGCTGCATCGCCAAATTTCCTCATCTCGCATGGAGGGGATAATTTTGGGGTGTTTCTCGAGTTGCGATTGGGACCACAGGAACTCGCTGGGGTTGCTTATGGGAAGTCAGGTCCATTTTGGTTTTGGAAGTGGAACTTCCGGTTTCCTCTCGAGCCCTTAAATGTGCACAGGGGCTCATCTCGAATTGAGTCCGTAAAGTGTGTTCTCCTCTCCAAAGGGGACGGCTGTGTGAGGGAACTTTCTGAGTCGAATAAAGGGTGTCAAGTACCTTTTTGCCTTTCCAGAGGGAATGTGGAATTTCTCTTGAGATGCTGCATTGCCAAATTTCCTCATCTCACATGGAGATGATAATTTTGGTGTGTTTCTCGAGTTGCGGCGGGAAGCTGGGGGTGCTTCTCGAGTTGCGACGGGGACCTCAGGAACTCGCCTGGGTTGGTTCAGGGAAGTCAGGTCCCCTTTGGTGTTGGAAGGGGAACTTCCGGTTTCCTCTCGAGCCCTTCAATGTGCACAGGGGCTCATCTCGAATTGAGTCCGTAAAGTGTGTTCTCCTCTAAAAGGGGACGGCTGTGTGAGGGAACTTTCTGAGTCGAATAAAGGGTGTCAAGTACCTTTTTTGCCTTTCAAGAGGGAATGTTGTATTTCTCTTGAGATGCTGCATCGCAAAATTTCCTCATCTCGCATGGAGGGGTAATTTTGGAGTGTTTCTCGAGTTGCGGCGGGAAACTAGGGGTTCTTCTCGAGTTGCGACGGGGACCTCAGGAACACGCTGGGGTTGCTTCAGGGAAGTCAGGTCCCCTTGGTGTTGGAAGGGAACTTCCGGTTTCCTCTCGAGCCCTTAAATGTGCACAGGGGCTCATCTCGAATTGAGTCCATAAAGTGTGTTCTCCTCTCCAAAGGGACTGCTGTGTGAGGAAACTTTGTGAGTCGAATAAAGGGTGTCAAGTACCTTTTTGCCTTTCAAGAGGGAATGTGGTATTTCTCTTGAGATGCTGCATGGCAAAATTTCCTCATCTCGCATGGAGGGGATAATTTTGGGGTGTTTCTCGAGTTGCTGCGGGAAGCTGGGGGTGCTTCTCGAGTGGCGACGGGGAACTCAGGAAATCGCTGGGGTTGCTTCAGGTAAGTCAGGTTCCCTTTGGTGTTGGATGGGAAATTCCGGGTTCCTCTCTTGCCCTTAAATGTGCACAGGAGCTCATCTCGAATTGAGTCCATAAAGTGTGTTCTCCTCTCCAAAGGGGACGGCTATGTGAGGGAACTTTCTGATTCGAATAAGGGTAACAAGTACATTTTTGCCTTTCAAGAGGGAACGTGGTATTTCTCTTGAGATGCTGCATCGCAAAATTTGCTCATCTCGCATTGAGGGGATAATTTTGGGTTGTTTCTCGAGTTTCGGCGGGAACCTGGTGGTGCTTGTCGAGTTGAGACGGGGAGCTCAGGAACTCGCTGCGGTTGCTTCAGGGAAGTCAGGTCCCCTTTGGTGTCGGAAGGGGAACTTCAGGGTTCCTCTCGAGCCCTTAAATGTGCACAGGGGTCATCTCAAATGAGTCCATTAAGTGTGTTCTCCTCTAAAAGGGGACAGCTGTGTGAGGGAACTTTCTGAGTCGAATAAAGGGTGTCAAGTACCTTTGTGCCTTTCCAGACGGAATGTGGTATTTCTCTTGAGATGCTGCATCTCAAAAATTCCTCATCTCGCATTGAGGGCAAAATTTTGGGGTGTTTCTCCAGTTGCGGCAGGGACCTTAGGAACTCTCTGCGGTTACTTCAGGGAAGTCAGGTCCCCTTTGGTGTTGGAAGGGGAACTTCCCGTTTCCTCTTGAGCCCTTAATTGTGAACAGGGGCTCATGTGGAAATGAGTCCTTAAAGTGTGTTCTCCTCTCCAATGGGGACGGCTGTGTGAGGGAATTTTCTGTGTCGAATAAAGGGTGTCAAGTAACTTTTTGCCTTTCAAGAGGGAATGTGGTATTTCTCTTGAGATGCTGCATCGCAAAATTTCCTCATCTAGCATGGAGGGGATAATTTTGGGGTGTTTCTCGAGTTACGGCGGAAAGCTGGGGTGCTTCTCGTGTTACAACGGGGACCTTAGAAACTAGCTCGTGTTTCTTCACGAAAGTCAGCTCCCCTTTGTTGTTGCAAAGGGAACTTCCGGTTTCCTCTCGAGCCCTCAAATGTGCACAGGGGTTCATCTCGAATTGAGTCCGTAAAGTGTGTTCTCCTCTCCAAAGGGGAGGGCTGAGTGAGGGAACTTTCTGAGTCGAATAAAGGGTGTCAAGTACCTTTTTGCCTTTCCAGAGGGAATGTGGTATTTCTCTTGAGGTGCTGCATCGCCTAATTTTCTCATTTCGCATGGAGGGGATAATTATGGGGTGTTTCTCGAGTTGCGGCGGGAAGCTGGGGGTGCTTCTCGAGTTGCGACGGGGACCTCAGGAACTCGCTGAGGTTGATTCAGGTAGTCAGGTCCCCTTTGTTGTTTTAAGGGTAACTTCCGGTTTCCTCTCGAGCACTTCAATGTGCACCGGGGCTCGTCTCGAATTGAGTCCGTAAAGTGTGTTCTCCTCTCCAAAAGGTACGGCTGTGTGAGGGAACTTTCTGAGTCGAATAAAGGGTGTCAAGTAACTTTTTGCCTTACCAAGGGAATATGGAATTTCATTTGAGATGCTGCATCGCCAAATTTCCTCATCTCGCATGGAGGGGATAATTTTGGGGTGTTTCTCGAGTTGCGGCGCGAAGCTGGGGTGCTTCTCGAATTGAGACGGGGTGCTCAGGAACTCGCTGGGGTTACTTCAGGGAAGTCAGGTCCCCTTTGGTGTTGGAAGGGGAACTTCCGGTTTCCTCTCGAGCCCTTCAATGTGCACAGGAGTTCCTCTCGAATTGAGTCCGTAAAGTGTGTTATCCTCTCCAAAGGGGACGGCTGTGAGGGAATGTTCTGAGTCGAATAAAGGGTGTCAAGTACCATTTTGCCTTTCAAGAAGGAATGTGGTATTTCTCTTGATATGCTGCATCGCCATATTTCCTCATCTCGCATGGAGCGGATAATTTTGGAGTGTTTCTCGAGTTGCGGCGCTAAGCTGGGGTGCTTCTGGAGTTGCGACGGGGACCTCAGGAACTCGCTGCGGTTGCTTCAGGGAAGTCAGGTCCCCTTTGGTTTTGGAAGGGGAACTTCCGGTTTCCTCTTGAGCCCTTCAATGTGCACAGGGGCTCCTCCGAATTAAGTCCGTAAAGTGTGTTCTCCTCTCCAAAGGGGACGGCTGTGTGAGGGAACTTTCTGAGTCGAATAAAGGGTGTCAAGTACCTTTTTGCCTTTCCAGAGGGAATGTGGTATTTCTCGTGAGATGCTGCATCGCCAAATTTCCTCATTTCGTATGGAGGGGATAATTTTGGGGTGTTTCTCGAGTTGCGGCGGGAAGCTGTGTGTGCTTCTCGAGTTGCGACGGGGACCTCAGGAACTCGCTGGGGTTGCTTCAGGGAAGTCAGGTCCCCTTTGGTTTTGAAATGGGAACTTACGGTTTCCTCTCGAGCCCTTCAATGTGCACATTGGCTCCTCTCGAATTGACTTCCTAAAGTGTGTTCTCCTCTCCAAAGGGGAGGGCTGTGTGAGGGAACTTTCTGAGTCGAATAAAGGATGTCAAGTACCTTTTTGCCTTTCCAGAGGGAATGTGGTATTTCGCGTGAGATGCTTCATCGCCAAATTTCCTCATCTCGCATGAAGGGGATAATTTTGGGGTGTTTTGCGAGTTGCGGCGTGAAGCTGGGAGTGCTTCTCGAGTTGCGACGGGGACCTCAGGAACTCGCTGGGGTTGCTTCAGGGAAGTCAGGTCCCCTTTTGTGTTGGACAGGGAACTACCGGTTTCCTCTCGGGCCCTTCAATGTGCACAGTGGCTCCTCTCGATTTGAGTCCGTAAAGTGTGTTCTCCTCTCCAAAGGGGACGGCTGTGTGAGGGAACTTTCTGAGTAGAATAAAGGGTGTCAAGTACCTTTTGCCTTTCCAGAGGGAATATGGTATTTCTCTAGAGATGCTGCATCGCAAAATTTCCTCATCTCGCAAGAAAAGGATAATTTTGGGGTGTTTCTCGAGTTGTGGCGGGAAGCTGCGGGTGCTGCTCGAGTTGCGACGGGGACCTCAGGAACTCGCTGTGGTTGCTTCAGGGAAGTCAGGTCCCCTTTGGTGTTGGAAGGGGAACTTCCGATTTCCCCTCGAGCCCTTCAATGTGCACAGGGGCTCCTTTCGAATTGAGTGCATAAAGTGTGTTCTCCTCCACAAAGGGGACGGCTGTGTGAGGGAACATTCTGAGTCCAATAAAGGGTGTCAAGTACCGTTTTGCGTTTAAAGAGGGAATGTGGTATTTCTCTTGAGATGCTGCATCGCCAAATTTCCTCATCTAGCATGCAGGGGATAATTTTGGGGTGTTTCTCGAGTTGCGGCGGGAAGCTGGCGGTGCTTCTCGAATTGCCATGGGGACCTCAGGAACTCGCTGGGGTTGCTTCAGGGAAGTCAGTTCTCCATTGATGTTGGAAGGGGAACTTCCGGTTTCCTCTCGAGCCCTTGAATGTGCACAGGGGCTCCTCTCGAATTGAGTCCGTAAAGTGTGTTCTCCTCTCCAAAGAGGACGGCTGTGTGAGGGAACTTTCTGAGTCGAATAAAGGGTGTCAAGTACCTTTTTGCCTTTCAAGAGGGAATGTGATATTTCTCTTGAGATGCTGCATCGCAAAATTTCCTCATCTCGCATGGAGGGAATAATTTTTGGCTGTTTCTCGAGTTGCGGCTGGAAGCTGGGGGTGCTTATCGAGTTGCGACGGGGACCTCAGGAACTCGCTGGGGTTGCTTCAGGAAGTCAGATCCCCTTTGGTGTTGGAAGGGCAACTTCCGGTTTCCTCTCGAGCCCTTAAATGCGCACAGGGGCTCCTCTCGAATTGAGTCCGTAAAGTGTGTTCTCCTCTGCAAAGGGGACGGCTGTGTCAGGGAACTTTCCTAGGCGAATAAAGGGTGTCAAGTACCTTTTTGCCTTTCCAGAGGGAATGTGGTATTTCTCGTGAGATGCTGCATCGCCAAATTTCTTCATGTCGCATGGAGGGAATAATTTTGGGGTGTTTATCGAGTTGCGGCGGGAAGCTGGGGGTGCTTCTCGAGTTGCGACGGCTACCTGAGGAACTCGCTGGGGTTGCTTCAGGAAAGTCACGTCCCCTTTATTGTTGGAAGGGGAACTTCCGGTTTCCTCTCGAGCCCTTCAATGTGAACAGGGGCTCCTCTCGAATTGAGTCCGTAAAGGGTGTTCTCCTCTCCAAAGGGGACGGCTGTGTGAGGGAACTTTCTGAGTCGAATAAAGGGTGTCAAGTACCTTTTTGCCTTTCAAGAGGGAATGTGGTATTTCTCTTGAGATGCTGCATCGAAAAATTTCCTTAGTCGCATGGAGGGGATAATTTTGGGGTGTTTCTCGAGTTGCGGCGGGTAGCTGGGGGTGCTTCTCGAGTTGCGACGGGGACCTCAGGAACTCGCTGATTTTGCTTCAGGCAAGCCAGGTCCCCTTTGGTGTTGGAAGGCGAACTTCCGGTTTCCTCTCAAGCTCTTCAATGTGCACAGGGGCTCCTCTCGAATTGAGTCCGTAAAGTGTGTTCTCCTCTCCAAAGGGGACGGCTGTGTGAGGGAACTATCTGCGTCGAATAAAGGGTGTCAAGTACCTTTTTGCCTTTACAGAGGGAATGTGGTATTTCTCTTGAGATGCTGCATCGCCAAATTTCCTCATCTCCCATGGAGGGGATAATGTTGGGGTGTTTCTCGAGTTGCGGCTGGAAGCTGGGGGTGCTTCTCGAGTTGCGACAGGGACCTCAGTAACTCGCTGCGGTTGCTTCAGGAAGTCAGGTCCCCTTTGGTGTTGGAAGGGGAACTTCCGGTTTCCAGAGGGAATGTGGTATTTCGCTTGAGTTGCTGCTTCGCCAAATTTCCTCATCTCGCATGAGGGGATAATTTTGGAGTGTTTCTCGAGTTGCGGCGGGAAGCTGGGGTTGCTTCTCGAGTTGCGACGGGGACCTCAGGAACTCGCTGGGGTTGCTTCAGGGAACTCATGTCCCCTTTGGTGTTGGAAGGGGAACTTCCGGTTTCCTCTTGTGCTCTTCAGTGTGCACAGGGGCTCCTCTGGAATTGAGTCCGTAAAGTGTGTTCTCCTCTCCAAAGGGGACGGCTGTGTGAGGGAACTTTCTGAGTCGAATACAGGGTGTCAAGTACCTTTTTGCCATTCCAGTGGGAATGTGGTATTTCTCTTGTGATGCTGCATCGCCAAATTTCCTCATCTCGCACGGAGGGCATAATTTTGGGGTGTTTCTCGAGTTGCGGCGGGAAGCTGGGGGTGCTTCTCGACTTGCGACGGGGACCTCAGGAACTCGCTGGGGTTGCTTCAGTGAAGTCAGGTCCCCTTTGATTTTGGGAGGGGAACTTCCGGTTTCCTCTCGAGCCGTTCAATGTGCCCTGGGACTCCTCTTGAATTGAGTCCGTAAAATGTGTTCTCCTCTCCAAAGGCGACGGCTGTGTGAGGGAACTTTCTGAGTCGAATAAAGGGTTTCAAGTATATTTTTGCCTTTCCAGAGGGAATGTGGTATTTCTCGTGAGATGCTGCATCGCCAAATTTCCTCATCTCGCATGGAGCGGATAATTTTGTGGTGTTTCTCGAGTTGCGGCGGGAAGCTGGGAGTGCATCTCGAGTTGCAACTGGGACCTCAGGAACTCACTGGGGTTGCTTCAGGGAATTCAGTTCCCCTTTGGTGTTGGAAGGGGAACTTCCGGTTTCCTCTCGAGCCCTTCAATGTGCACAGGGGCTCCTCTCGAATTGAGACCGAAAAGTGTGTTCTCCTCTCCAAAGGGGACGGCTGTGTGAGGGAACTTTCTGAGTCGAATAAAGGGTGTCAAGTACCTTTTTGCCTTTCCAGAGGGAATGTGGTATTTCTCTTGAGATGCTGCATCACCAAATTTCCTCATCTCGGATGGAGGGGATACTTTTGGGGTGTTTCTCGAGTTGCGGCGGGAAGCTGGGGGTGCTTCTCGATTGCGACGCGGACCTCAGGAACTCGCTGGGGTTGCTTCAGGGAAGTCAGGTCCCCTTTGGTGTTGGAAGAGGAACTTCCGGTTACTTTTGAGCCCTTCAATGTGCACAGGGGCTCCTCTCGAATTGAGTCCGTAAAGTGTGTTCTCCTCTCCAAATGGGACGGCTGTTTGAGGGAACTTTCTGATTCGAATAAGGATGTCTAGTAACTTTTTGCCTTTCCAGAGGGATTGTGGTATTTCTCTTGAGATGCTGCATCGCCAAATTTCCTCATCTCGCATGGAGGGGATAATTTTGGTGTTTTTCTCGAGTTCCGGCGGGAAGCTGGGGGTGCTTCTCGAGTTGCGACGGAGACCTCAGGAACTCGCTGGGGTTGCTTCAGGGAAGTCAGTTCCCCCTTGGTGTTGGAAGGGGAACTTCCGGTTTTTTATCGAGCCCTTCAATGTGCAGAGGGGCTCCTCTCGAATTGAGTCCGTAAAGTATGTTCTCCTCTCCAAAGGGGACGGCTGTGTGAGGGAAATTTGTGAGTCGAATAAAGGGTGTCAAGTACCTTTTTGCCTTTCCGGGGGGAATGTGGTCTTTCTCTTGACATCCTGCATCGCAAAATTTCCTCATCTCGCATGGAGGGCATAATTTTGTGGTGTTTCTCGGGTTACGGCGGGAAGCTAGGGGTGCTTCTCGAGTTGCGACTGGGACCTCAGGAACTCGCTGGGGTTGCTTCAGGGAAGTCATGTCCCCTTTGGTTTTGGAAGGGGAACTTCCGTTTTCCTCTCAAGCCCTTCAATGTTCACAGGGGCTCCTCTCGAATTGAATCCGTAAAGTGTGTTCTCCTCTCCAAAGGGGACTGCTGTGTGAGGGACCTTTCTGAGTCTAATAAAGGGTGTCAAGTACATTTTTGCCTTTCCAGAGGGAATATGGTATTTCTCTTGAGATTCTGATCGCCAAATTTCCACATCCGCATGGAGGGGATAATTTTGGGGTGTTTCTCGAGTTGCGGCGGGAATATCGAGAGCTTCTCGAGTTGCGAATGCGACCTGAGCAACTCGCTGGGGTTGCTTCAGGTAAGTCAGTTCCCCTTTGCTGTTGGAAGGGGAACTTCCGGTTTCCTCTCGAACCCTTCAATGTGCACAGGGGCTCCTCTCGAATTGAGTCCGTAAAGTGTGTTCTCCTCTCCAAAGGGGACGGCTGTGTGAGGGAACTTTGTGAGTCGAATAAAGGGTGTCAAGTACCTTTTTGCCTTTCCAGAGGTAATGTGGTATTTCTCTTGAGATCCTGCATTCCCAAATTTCCTCATCTTGCATGGAGGGGATAACTTTGGGGTGTTTCTCGAGTTGCGGCGGGAAGCTGGGGGTGCTTCTCGAGTTACGACGGGGACCTCAGGAACTCGCTGGGTTTGCTTCAGGGAAGTCAGTTCCCCTTTGTTGTTGGAAGGGGAACTTCAGGTTTCCTCTCAAGCCCTTCAATGTGCACAGGGGCTCCTCTCGAATTGAGTCCGTAAAGTGTGTTCTCCTCTCCAAACGGGACGGCAGTGTGAGGGAACTTTCTGAGTCGAATAACGGGTATCAAGTACCTTTTTGCCTTTCCAGAGGGAATGTGGTATTTCTCTTGAGATGCTGCATCGCCAAATTTCCTCATCTCGCATGGAGGGGATAATTTTGGGATTCTTCTCGAGTTGCGGCGGGAAGCTGGGAGTGCTTCTCGAGTTGCAAATGCGACCTGGGCAACTCGCTGGGGTTGCTTCAGGGAAGTCAGGTCCCCTTTGGTGTTGGAAGAGGTACTTCCGGTTTCCTCTCGATCCCTTCAATGTGTACAGGGTCTCCTCTCGAATTGAGTCCGTAAAGTGTGTTCTCCTCTCCAAAATGGACGGCTATGTGAGGGAATTTTCTGAGTCGAATAAAGGGTGTCAAGTACCTTTTTGCCTTTTAAGAGGGAACGTTCTATTTCTCGTGAGATTCTGCATGGCTAAATTTCCTCATCTCGCATGGAGGGGATAATTTTGGGGTGTTTCTCGAGTTTCGGCTAGAAGCTGGGTGTGCTTCACGAGTTGCGATGGGGACCTCAGGAACTCGCTGGGGTTGCTTCAGGGAAGTCAAGTCGCCTTTTGTTTTGGAAGGGGAACTTCCGGATTACTGTCAAGACGTTAAAAGGGAATATTGCCACCTCTCCATTTAAGTCCATAAATTATGTTCTCCTCTCCACTGAGGATGGATGTTAGGGAACATTCTGAGTCGCCTAACGGGAGTCAAGTACCCTTCTGCCTTACATGCGGGAATGTGGGATTTCTCTTGAGATTCTGCATCGCAAAATTTCCTCATCTCGCATTGAGGGGATAATTTTGGGGTGTTTGTCGAGTTGCGGCGGGAAGTTGGGGGTGCTTCTCGAGTTGCAACGGGGACCTCAGGAACTCGCTGAAGTTGCTTCAGGGAAATCAGGTCCCCTTTGTTGCAGGAAGGGGAACTTCCGTTTTCGTCTCGAGCCCTTAAATGTGAACAGGGGCTCATCTCGAATTGAGTCCATGAAGTGTGTTCTCCTCTCCAAACGGGACGGCTGTGTGAGTGAAGTTTCTGAGTCGAATAAAGGTTGTCAAGTACCTTTTTGCCTTTCAAGAGGGAATGTGGTATTTCTCTTGAGATGCTGCATCTCAGAATTTCCTCATCTCGCATTGAGGGAATAATTTTGTGCTGTTTCTCGAGTTGGGAATACCTCAGAAACTTACCCTAGTTACTTCAGTGAATCAATTGCCATTTGTGCTGGAAGGGGAACTTCCTGAATACTTTTGAGCCCTGTAATGGGAATAGGGCCTCTTCTCCAGTTGAGTCTCTAAAGTGTGATATCCTCTCCAGTGGAGACAGAGCTTAGGGAACTTTCTGAGTGGCATAATGTGTGTCAAGTAAGCTTTTGCCTTTCAATGGTAATGTGGATTTCTCTTGAGATTCTGCAGCGCAAAATTTCCTCATCTCGCATTGAGGTGATAATTTTGTGGTGTTTCTCCAGTTGTGGTGTGAAGCAGGGGGCACTTCTCTAGCTATGGCGGGCACCTCAGGAACTCGCTCGGGTTGCTTCAAGGAAGTCAAGTCGCCTTTTGTGTTGGAAGGGGAACTTCCGGATTACTGTCAAGACGTTAAAAGGGAATATTGCCTCCTCTCCATTTAAGTCCATAAATTATGTTCTCCTCTCCACTGAGGATGGATGTTAGGGAACATTCTGAGTCGCCTAAAGGGAGTCAAGTACCCTTCTGCCTTTCAAGCGGGAATGTGGGATTTCTCTTGAGATTCTGCAGCGCAAAATTTCCTCATCTCCCATTGAGGGGATAATTTTGTGGTGTTTCTCGAGTTGCGGCGGGAAGCTGGGGGTACTTCTCGAGTTGCAGCGGGGACCTCAGGAACTCGCTCGGGTTGCTTCAGGGAAGTCAAGTCCTTTTTTGTGTTGGAAGGGGAACTTCCGGATTACTCTCGAGCTGTTAAATGGGAAAAATGCCTCTTCTTGATTTGAGTCGATTAAGTTAGTTTTCCTCTCCACTGAGGAAGGATGTTAGGGAACATTCTGAGTCGCATAAACGGAGTCAGTACCCTTTTGCCTTTCAAGCCGGAATGTGGGATTTCTCTTGAGATTCTGCAGCGCAAAATTTCCTCATCTCGCAGTGAGGGGAATATTTTGTGGTGTTTCTCAAATTGCGGCGGGACGCTGGGGGTACTTCTTGAGTTTAGATGGGGACCTCAGGAACTCACTCGAGTTTCTTCAGGGAAGTCAGGTCCCCTTTTGTGCTGGAAGGGGAACTTCCGGATTCGTCTCGAGCCCTTTAATGGGAATAGGACCTCTTCTGGAGTTGAGTCCATAAAGTGTGTTCTCCTCTCCAATGGGGAAGGATGTTAGGGAACTTTCTGAGTGACATAAAGGGAGTCATGTATGCTTTTGCCTTTCAATTGGGAATGTGGGATTTCTCTTCAGATTCTGCAGCGCAAAGTTTCCTCATCTCGCATTGAGGGGATAATTTTGTGGTGTTTCCCGAATTTCGGCGGGAAGCTGGGGGTACTTCTCGAGTTTCAGCGGGGACCTCAGGAACTCACTGGAGTTACTTTAGGGAAGTCAGGTCCCCTTTAGTGCTGAACGGGGAACTTCCGGATTACTCTCGAGGCCTTTATGGGAATAGGGGCTCTTCTGGAGTTGAGTCCATAAATTGTTTATGCCTCTGCAATGGGGATGGATTTTAGGGAACTTTCTGAGGAGCATAAAGTATGCCAAGTTCCCTTTTGCCTTTCAAGCGGGAATGTGGGATTTCTCTTCAGATTCTGCAGCGCAAAATTACCTCATGTCGCATTGCGGGGATAATACTGTGCTGTTTCTCGAGTTGTGGTTGGAAGTAGGGGATACTTCTGGAGTTGAAACGGGAACCTCAGGAACTCTCTCAGGTTGCTCCAGGGAAGTCAAGTCCCCTTTTGTGTTGGAAGGGGAACTTCTTGATTACTCTTGAGCTTTTAAATGGGAATATTGCCTCTTCTCAATTTGACTGCATGAAGAGTGTTCTCCTCTGCACTGAGGATGGATGTTAGGGAACATTCTGAGTCGCATAAAGGGAGTCAAGAACCCTTTTGCCTTTCAAGAGGTAATGTGATATTTCTCTTGAGATTCTGCAGAGCAATATTTCTTCATCTCGCATTGAGGTGATAATTTTGTGGTGTATGTCCAGTTGGGGCGGGAAGCTGGGGGTACTTCTCGAGTTGCGATGGGGGCATCAGGAACTCGCTCGGGTTTCTTCAGGTAAGGCAGGTCCCGTTTTGTGTTTGAAGGGGAACTTCCGGTTCACTATCGAGCCGTTAAGTGGGAATCGGTCCTCATCTCGAATTGAGTCCATAAAGTGTGTTCTCCTCTCCAATGGGCACTGCTGTGTGAGGGAACTTTCTGAATCGCATAAAGGGTGTTAAGAGTCCTTTTGCCTTTCAAGAGGGAATGTGGTATTTCTCTTGAGATTCTGCAGCGCAAAATTTCCTCATCTCACACTGAGGGGATAATTTTGTGGTGTTTCTCTAGTTGCGGCTGGAGGCTAGGGTATTTCTCGAGTTGCGACGGGGACCTCAGGAACTCGCCTGGGTTGCTTCAGGGAAGTCAGGTCCCCTTTGGTGTTGGAAGGGGAACTTCCGGTTTACTCTCCAGCCGTTTATTGGGAATAGGGCCTCATCTTGATTTGAGTCCGTAAAGTGTGTTCTCCTGTCCAATGAGGACGGCTGTGTGACGGAACTTTCTGGGTCGCATAAAGGGTTTCAAGAACCATTTTGCCTTTCAAGAGGGAATGTGGTATTTCTCTTGAGATTCTGTACCGCAAAATTTCCTATTCTTGCATTGAGGGGATAATTTTGTGGTGTTTCTCGAGTTGCGGCGGGAAGCTGGGAGTACTTCTCAAGTTGCTATGCATACCTCAGGAACTCACTCGGGTTTCTTCAGGTAAGGCAGGTCCCCTTTTTTTTGAAAGGGGAACTTCCGATTTACTCTCGAGCAGTTAATTGGCAATAGTGCCTCATTTTGAATTGAGCACATAAAGTTCGTTCACCTCTCCAATGGGGACTGATGTTAGTGAAATTTCTGAGTCGCATAAAGGATGTCAAGTACCCTTTTGCATTTCAAGAGAGAATGTGGTATTTCTCTTGAGATTCTGCAGCGCAAAAAATCCTCATCTCGCATTGGAGATAATTTTGTGGTGTATGTCAAGTTGTGGCGGGAATTTTGGATTACTTCTCGTGTTGCGACGAGGACCTCAGGAATTTGCTCGAGTTGCTTCTGGAAAGTCAGGTCCCCTTTTGTGTTGGAAGGGGAACTTACGGTTTAGGCTGGAGCCGTTAAATGGGAATAGGGCCTCATCTCGAATTGAGTCCATAAAGTGTGTTCTCCTCTCCTATGGGGAATGATATTAGTGAAATTTCTGAGTCGCATAAACGGTATGAAGTACTTTGTGCCTTTCAAGAGGCAATAGTGGTATTTCTCTTGAGATTCTGCAGCCCAAAATTTCCTCTTCTCGCATTGAGGGGATAATTTTGTGGTGTTTCTCTAGTTGCGGCAGGAAGCTTGGGGGTACTTCTCGAGTTGCCATGTGGACCTCAAGAACTTGCTTGGGTTTCTTCAGGTAAGACAGGTCCCCTTTTGTGTTGGAAAGGGCACTTCCTGTTTACTCTCCAGCCATTAAATGGGAATAGGGCTTCATCTCGAATTGAGTCCATAAAGTGTGTTCTCCTCTCCAAAGGGGACGGCTGTGTGAGGGAACTTTCTGAGTCGAATAAAGGGTGTCAAGTACCTTTTTGCCTTTCAAGCGGGAATGTGGTATTTCTCTTGAGATTCTGCAGCGCACAATTTCCTCATCTCGCATTGAGGGGATAATTTTGGGGTGTTTCTCGAGTTGCGGCGGGATGCTGCGGGTGCTTCTCGAGTTGCAACGGGGACCTCAGGAAGTGGCTCGGGTTGCTTCAGGGAAGTCAGGGCCCCTTTTGTGTTGGAACGGGAACTTCCGGTTTACTTTCGAGCCGTTCATTGGGAATACGGATTCATCTGGAGTTGAGTCCAAAAGTTGTTTTTTCCTCTCCAATGGGTACGGCTCTGTGAGCGAACTTTCTGGGTCACATAAAGTGTGTCAAGTGACCTTTTGCCTTTCAAGCGGGTATGTGGGAATTCTCTTGAGATTTTGGAGCGCAAAATTTCCTCATCTCGCATTGTGGGGATAATTTTGTTGTGTCTCGAGTTTCGGCTTGGATCTGGGGGTACTTCTCGAGTTGCAGCGTGGACCTCAGGAACTCGTTCGTGTTGCTTCAGGGAAGTCAGGTCCCCTTTTTTTGGAAGTGGAACTTCCAGATTACTCTGGAGCCCTTAAATGGGAATAGGTCCTCTTCTAGATTTGAGTCCATGAAGTGTGTTCTCCGCTCCAATAAGTACGGGTGTTAGGAAACTATCTGAATCGCATAAAGTGTGTCAAGTGCCCTTTTGCCTTTCAAGCGGGAATGTGGGATTTCTATTTAATTGTGCAGTGCAAAATTTCCTCATCTCACATTGAGCGGATAATTTTTTGGTGTTTCCCCTTTTGAGGCGGGAAGCTAGGGGTACTTCTCGAGTTGCGACGGGGACCTCAGGAACTCGCTTGTGTTGCTTCAGGGAAGTTAGTCACCCTTTTCTACTGGAACGGGAATTTCGAGATTACTCTCGAGCCGTTAAATGGGAATAGGGCCTCTTCCCAAGTTGAGTCCATAAATTGTGTTCTCCTCTCCAATGGGGATGGCTGTGTGAGGGAATTTTCTGAGTCGCATAAAGGGTGTCAAATACAGTTTTGCCTTTCCAGCGGAACGTGGGATTTCTCTTGAATTGTGCAGCGGAATATTTTCCTGATCTCGCATTGAGGGGATAATTTTGTGGTGTTTCTAGAGTTGCGGCGGGAACCTGGTTGAACTTCTCAGGTAGCGAACAGGACCTCAGGAATTCTCTCTGGCTGCTTCAGGGAAGTCAGGAACCCTTTTGTGTTGGAAGGGGAATTTCGGGATTACTGTTGAGCCTTTAAATGGGAATAGGGCCTCTTCTCGAGTTAAGTCCATAAAGTGTGTTCTCCTCTCCAATCGGGACGACTGTTTGAGGGAATTTTTTGAGTCTCACCCGGCTGTGCAAAAGGGAGAAATACCAGCCCCACCCGCGCAGACACGAGAGATGCCGGCCCAGGCGGCTGAGACGCCAGAGACACGGGCCTTGCCAGCGCAGACGCGAGAGAGGCCTTCCCCACCCGCTCAGACGGGAGAGAACCCGGCCCCACCCGCGCAGACTCGAGAGACCCCGGCCCCGCCCGCTCAGGCAGGAGAGACCTCGGCCCCGCCCGCTCAGATGCTATTGTTGCTGGCGCCGCCCGAGCAGACGCAAGAGAAGCCGGCCCCGCCTGCGCAGATGCCAGAGACCCTTGCCCCGCCCGCGCAGACGCGAGAGACCCTGGCCCCGCCCGCCCAGATGGGAGAGACCCCGGCCCCGCCCACCAGACGCGGGATACACAGGCCCCACCTGCACAGACTGGAGAGAAGCCGGCCCTGGCGCAACCGACCATGCAGAGATGCGCAGCGGTGAGGAGCTACCCCATGCCTGAGGCCAGGGCAGGCGGCCGAGAGGAGGTACCCCATCTCCAATAGGCGGTGGCTGTGCGGGGGAGGGCCGAGAGGAGGTACTCACGTTCAAGGTCAGGATGGGCGGCCTTGAGGACATTCCCCTCATCCAAGGTAAGGTGCAGCAGCTGTGCTTTCTTGGAGCAGCTGTGAAGAGATATCCCACACCCAAGGTAAGAGAAACTCAAATCAGATGGTAGGTATTGCGAGGGGGCTTCAGATGGCAGACACACTGAAATCATAATCACAGGAATCTACTTGATCTGATCACATGGACCACAGCTGAATGTGGTCCACTGGAGAAGGGAATGGCAAACCACTTCAGTATATTTGCGTTGAGAACCCCATGAACAGTATCAAAGGGCAAAATGACAGGATACTGAATGAGGAATTCCCCAGCTCTGTAGGTGCCCAGTATGCTACTGGAGATCAGTGGAGAAATAACTCTAGAAGGAATGAAGGGATGGAGCAAAAGCAAAACCAGTACCCAGTTGTGGATGTGACGGATGATAGAAGCAAGGTCTGGTGCTGTAAAGAGCAATATTCCATAGGAACCTGGAATGTAAGGTCCAGGAATCAAGGCAAATTGGAAGTGGTCAAACAGGAGACGGCAAGAGTGAACATAGACATTCTAGGAATCAGTGAATTAAAATGGACTGGAATGTGTGAATTTAACTCAGATGACCATTAAGGCAATGGCAAGCCACTCCAGTACTATTGCCTAGAAAATCCCATGGATGGAGGAGCCTGGTAGGCTGCAGTCCATGGGGTCGCTAAGGGTCGGACATGACTGAGCGACTTCACTTTCACTTTTCACTTTCACACATTGGAGAAGGAAATGGCAACCCACTCCAGTGTTCTTGCCTGGAGAATCCCAGGGACGGGGGAGCCTGGTGGGCTTCCGTCTATGGGGTCACACAGAGTCGGATACGACTGAAGTGACTTAGCAGTAGCAGCAGACCATTATATATATACTACTGTGGGCAGAAATCCCTTAGAAGAAATGGAGTAGCCATCATGGTCAACAAGAGACTCCGAAATGCAGTACTTGGATGCAATCTTAAAAACGACAGAATGATTTCTGTTCGTTTCCAAGGCAAACCATTCAACATTACAGTAATCCAGGCCTATGCCCCAACCACTAACGCTGAAGAAGCTGAAGTTGAATGGTTCTATGAAGACCTACAAGACCTTTTAGAACTAACACCCAAAAAGATGTCCTTTTCATTATAGGGGACTGGAATGCAAAAGTAGGAAGTCAAGAAACACCTGGAGTAACAGGCAAATTTGGCATTGGAGCACGGAATGAAGCAGGGCCAAGGCTAATAGAGTTTTGTCAAGAGAACGCACTGGTCATAGCAAACTCGCTCTTCCAACAACACAAGAGAAGACTCTACACGTGGACATCACCAGATGGTCAACACCGAAATCAGATTGATTATATTCTTTGCAGCCAAAGAAGGAGAAGATGTATACAGTTAGCAAAAACAAGACCAGGAGCTGACTGTGGCTCAGATCATGAACTCCTTATTGCCAAATTCAGACTTAAATTGAAGAAAGTAGGGAAAACCCCTAGACCATTCAGATATGACCTCAATCAAATCCCTTAGGATTATACAGTGGAAGTGAGAAATAGGTTTAAGGGACTAGATCTGATAGATAGAGTGCCTGATGAACTCTGGATGGAGGTTCGTGACATTGTACAGGAGACAGGGACCAAGAGCATCCCCATGGAAAAGAAATGCAAAAAAAGCAAAATGGCTGTCTGAGGTGGCCTTACAAATAGCTGTGAAAAGAAGAGAAGCGAAAAGCAAAGGAGAAAGGGAAAGATATAAGCATTAGAATGCAGAGTTCCAAAGAATAGCAAGGAGAGATAAGAAAGCCTTCCTCAGTGATCAATGCAAAGAAATAGAGGAAAACAACAGAATAGGAAAAACAAGAGATCTCTTCAAGAACATTAGAGATTCCAAGGGAACATTTCATGCAAAGATGGGCTCGATAAAGGACAGAAATTGTATGGACCTAACGGAAGCAGAAGATATTAAGAAGAGGTGGCAAGAATACACAGAAGAACTGTACAAAAAAGATCTTCACGACCAGGATAGTCACGAAAATGTGATCACTGGCCTAGAGCCAGACATCTTGGAATGTGAATTCAAGTGTGCCTTAGAAAGCAACACTACGAACAAAGCTAGTGGAAGTGATGGAATTCCAGTTGAGCTATTTCAAATCTTGAAAGATGATGCTGTGAAAGTGCTGCACTCAATATGCCAACAAATTTGGAAAACTCAGCAGTGGCCACAGGACTGGAAAAGGTCAGTCTTCATTCTAATCCCAAAGAAAGGCAATGCCAAAGAATGCTCAAGCTACCGCACAATTGCACTCATCTCACAAGCTAGTACAGTCATGCTCAAGATTCTCCAAGCCAGGCTTCAGCAATATGTGATCCGTGAACTCCCAGATGTTCAAGCAGGTTTTAGAAAAGGCAGAGGCACCAGAGATCAAATTGCCAACATCCGCTGGATCATGGAGAAAGCGAGAGAGTTCCAGAAAAACATCTATTTCTGCTTCATTGACTATGCCAAAGCCTTTGACTGTGTGGATCACAGTAAATTGTGGAAGATTCTGAAAGAGATGGGAATACGAGACCACCTGACATGCCTCTTTAGAAACCTGTATGCAGGTCAGGAAGCAACAGTCAGAACTGTGCATGGAACAACAGACTGGTTCCAAATAGGAAAAGGAGTACGTCAAGGCTGTATATTGTAATCTTGCTTATTTAACTTATATGCAGAGTGCATCATGAGAAATGCTGGGCTGGAAGAAGAACAACTGGAATCAAGATTGCTGGGAGAAATATCAATAACCTCAGATATGCAGATGACACCACCTTTAGGGCAGAAAGTGAGGAGGCACTCAAAAGCCTCTTGATGAAAGTGAAAGAGGAGAGTGAAAAGGTTGGCTTGAAGCTCAACATTCAGAAAACAAAGGTGATGGAATCTGGTCCCAACACTTCACGGGAAATAGATGGAAAAACAGTGGAAACAGTGTCACACTTTATTTTGGGGGGCTCCAAAATCACTGCAGATGCTGATTGAAGCCATGAAATTAAAAGGCGCTTACTCCTTGGAAGGAAAGTTATGATCAACCTTGATAGTATATTAAAAAGCAGAGACATCACTTTGCCAAAAAAGCTCCATCTAGTCAAAGCTATGGCTTTTCCCGTGGTCATGTATGGATGTGAGAGTTGGACTGTGAAGAAAGCTGATCGCCGAAGAACTGATGCTTTCGAACTGTGGTATTGGAGAAGACTCTTGAGAGTCCCTTGGACTGCAAGAAGATCCAACCAGTCCATTCTAAGGGAGATCAATCGTCGGTGTTCATTGGAAGGACTGATGCTAAAGCTGAAATTGCAATACTTCGGCCACCTCATGCGATGAGTTGACTCACTGGAAAAGATTCTGATGCTAGGAGAGGTTGGGGGCTGGAGGAGAAGGGGACGACAGAGAATGAGATGGCTGGATAGCATCACCGACTCTGTGGCCATGAGTTTGAGTGAACTCCGGGAGTTGGTGTAGGACAGGGAGGCCTAGCGTACAGTAATTCATGGGGTCGCGGAGAGTCGGACACGACTGAGCGACTGAACTGAACTGAACTGAATAAAGTGTGTCAAATACCCTTTTCCCTTTCAGTCGGGAATGTGGGATTTCTCTTGAAATTCTGCAGTGCAAAATTTCTTCATCTCGCATTGAGGGGATAATTTTGTGGTGTTTCTCGAATTGCGGCGGGAAGCTGGGGGTATTCCTCGAGGTGCGAAGGGGACCTCAGGAACTCACTCGAGTTACTTCAGGGAAGTCAGGTCCCTGATTGTGCTGGAAGGGGAAATTCCGGATTACTCTCGAGCCATTAAATGGGAATATTGCCTCTTCTCGATTTGAGTCCTTAAAGTGTGTTCTCCTCTCCACTGAGGAGGGATGTTAGGGATCATTCTGATTCGCCTAAAGGGAGTCAAGTTCTCTTTTGTCTTTCAAGCGGGAATGTGGGATTTCTCTTGAGATTCTGCAGTGCAAAATTTCCTCATCTCGCATGGAGGGGATAATTATGTGCTGTTACACGAATTGGGCTGGGAAGCTGGGGGTGATTCTCCAGTTGCGACGAGGACCTCTGGAACACACTCGGATTACTTCAGGGAAGTCAGGTCCCCTTTTGTGCAGGAAGGGGAACTTCCGGATTGTTCTCGAGCACTTTAATGGGAATAGGGCCTCCTCTCGATTTGAGTCCATAAATTGTGTTCTCCTCTCCAATGGGGACGGATGTTAGGGAACTTTGTGAGTGGCATAAAGTGTGTCAAGTACGCTTTTGCCTTTCAAGCGGGAATGTGGGATTTCTCTTGAGATGCTGCATCGCAAAATTTCCTCATCTCGCATTGAGGGGATAATTTTGGGGTGTTTCTCGAGTTGATGCGGGAAGCTGGGGGTGCTTTTCGAGTTACAACGGGGCCCTCAGGATCTCGCTGGTGTTGCTTCAGGGAAGACAGGTCCCCTTTGCTGTTGGAAGGGGAACTTCCGGTTTGCTATCGAGCCTTCACATGTGCACAGGGGCTTATCTCGAATTCACTCCATAAAGTGTGTTCTCCTCTCCAAAGGGAACGGCTGTGTGAGGGATATTTCTGTGTCGAATAAAGGGTGTCAACTACCTTTTTGCCTTTCAAGAGGGAATGTGGTATTTCTCTTGTGATACGGCATCGCAAAATTCCTCATCTCGCATTGAGGGGATAATTTTGGGGTGTTTCTCGAGTTGCGGCGGAAAGCTGGCGGTGCTTCTTGAGTTGCGACGGGGACCTCAGGAACTCGCTGGTGTTGCGTCAGGGAAGTCAGGTCCCGTTTGTTTTCGGAAGGGGAACTTCCGGTTTCCTCTCTAGCCCTTAAGTGTGCACAAGGGCTCATCTCGAATTGAGTCCATCAAGTGTGTTCTCCTCTCCAAATGGGACGGCTGTGTGAGGGAACTTTCTGAGTCGAATAAAGGGTGTCAAGTACCTTTTTACCTTTCCAGAGGGAATGTGGTATTTCTCTTGAGATGCTGCATCGCCAAATTTCCTCATCTCGCACGGAGGGGATAATTTTGGGGTGTTACTCGAGTTGCGCCGAGAAGCTGGGGGTGCTTCTCGAGTTGCGACGGGGACCTCAAGAACTCGCTAGGGTTACTTCAGGGAAGTCAGGTCCCCTTTGTTGTTGGAAAGGGAACTTACGGTTTCCTCTCGAGCCCTTCAATGTGCACAGGGGCTCCTCTCGAATTGATTCCGTAAAGTGTGTTCTCTCCAAAGGGGACAGCTGTGTGAGGGAACTTTCGGAGTCGAATAAAGGGTGTCAAGTACCTTTTTACCTTTCCAGAGGGAATGTGGTATTTCTCGTGAGATGCTGCATCGCCAAATTTCCTCATCTCGCATGAAGCGGATAATTTTGTCGTGTTTATCGAGTTGAGGCGGGAAGCTGGGGGTGCTTCTCGAGTTGCAACGGGGACCTCAGGAACTCGCTGGGGTTGGTCAAGGAAGTCAGGTCCCCTTTGGTGTTGGAAGGGGAACTTCCGGTTTCCTCTCGAGCCCTTCAATGTGCACAGGGGCTCCTCTCGAATTGAGTCCATAAAGTGTGTTCTCGTCTCCAAAGTGCTCGGCTGTGTGAGGGAACTTTCTGAGTCGAATAAAGGGTGTCAAGTACCTTTTTGCTTTTCCAGAGGGAATGTGGTATTTCTCTTGAGATGCTGCATCGCCAAATTTCCTCATCTCGCATGGAGGGGATAATTTAGGGGTGTTTCTCGAGTTGCGGCGGGAAGCTGGGGGTGCTTCTCGAGTTGCGACAGGGACCTCAGGAACTCGCTGGGGTTGCTTCTGGGAAGTCAGGTCCCCTTTGTTGTTGGAAGGGGAACTTCCGGTTTCCTCTCGAGCGCTTCAATATGCACAGGGGCTCCTCTCGAATTGTGTCAGTAAAGTCTGTTCTCCTCCCAAAGGGGACGGCTATTTGAGGGAACTTTCTGAGTCGAATAAAGGGTGTCAAGTACCTTTTTTCCTTTCCAGAGGGAATGTGGTATTTCTCTTGAGATGCTGCATCGCCAAATTTCCTCATCTCGCATGGAGGGGATAATTTAGGTGTGTTTCTCGAGTTGCGGCGGGAAGCTGGGGGTGCTTCTCGAGTTGCGACGGGGACCTCAGGAACTCGCTGGGGTTACTTCAGGGAAGTCAGGTCCCCTTTGGTGTTGGAAGTGGAACTTCCGGTTTCCTCTCGAGCCCTTCAATGTGCACAGGGTCTGCTCTCGAATTGAGTCTGTAAAGTGTGTTCTCCTCTCCAAAGGGGACGGCTGTGTGAGGGAAGTTTCTGAGTGGAATAAAGGGTGTCAAGTACCTTTTTGCCTTTCCAGAGGGAATGTGGTATTTCTCTTGAGAGGCTGCATCGCCAAATTTTCTCATTTCGAATGGAGAGGATAATTTTGGGGTGTTTCTCGAGTTGCGGCGGGAAGCTGGGGGTGCTTCTCGAGTTGCGATGGGGACCTCAGGAACTCGCTGGGGTTGCTTCAGGGAAGTGAGTTCCCCTTTGCTTTTGGAAGGGGAACATCCGGTTTCCTCTCGAGCCCTTCAATGTGCACAGGGGCTCCTCTCGAATTGAGTTCGTAAAGTGTGCTCTCCTCTCCAAAGGGGACGGCTGTGTGAGGGAACTTTCTGAGTCGAATAAAGGGTGTCAAGTACCTTTTTGCCTTTCCAGAGGGAATGTGGTATTTCTCTGTAGATGCTGCATCGCAAAGTTTCCTCATCTCGCATGGAGGGGATAATTTTGGGGTGTTTCTCGAGTTGCGGCGGGAAGCTGGGGGTGCTTCTAGAGTGCGCTGTGGACCTCAGGAAGTCGCTGGGATTGCTTCAGGGAAGTCAGGTCCCCTTGGTGTCGGAGGGGGAACTTCCGGTTTCCTCTCGATCCCTTCAATTTGCACAGGGGCTCCTCTCGAATTGAGTCCGTAAAGTGTGTTCTCCTCTCCAAAGGGGACGGCTGTGTGAGGGAACTTTCTGAGTCGAAAAAGGGTGTGAAGTATCTTTTTGCCTTTCCAGAGGGAATGTGGTATTTCCCGTGAGATCCTGCATCGCCAAATTTCCTCATCTCGCATGGAGGGGATATTTTTGTGGTGTTTCGCGAGTTTCGGCGGGAAGCTCGGGGTGCTACTCTAGTTGTGACGGGGACCTAAGAAACTCGCTGGGGTTGCTTCAGGGAACTCAGGTCCCCTTTGGTGTTGGAAGGGGAACTTCTGATTTCCTCTCGAGCCCATCAGTGGTTACAGGGGCTCTACACGAATTGAGTCCGAAAAGTGTGTTCTCCTCTCCAAAGGGGACGGCTGTGTGAGGGAACTTTCTGTGTCGAATAAAAGGTGTCAAGTAACTTTTTGCCTTTCCAGAGGGAATGTGGTATTTCTCTTGCGATGCTGCATCGCCAAATTTCCTCATCTCGCATGGAGGGGATAATTTTGGGGTGTTTCTCGAGTTGCGTGGGGAAGCCGGGGGTGATTCTCGAGTTGCGACGTGGAACTCAGGGAGACGCTGCGGTTGCTTCAGCGAAGTCAGGTCCCCTTTGGTGTTGGAAGGGGAACTTCCGGTTTCCTCTTGAGCCCTTCAATGTGCACACGGGCTCCTCTCGAATTGAGTCCGTAAAGTGTGTTCTCCTCTCCAAAGGGGACGGCTGTGTGAGGGAAATTTCTGAGTCGAATAAAGGGTGTCAAGTACCTTTTTGCCTTTCCAGAGGGAATGTGGAATTTCTCTTGAGATGCTGCATCGCCAAATTTCCTCATCTCGCATGGAGGGGAGAATTTTGGGCTGTTTCTCGAGTTGCGGCGGGAAGCTGGGGGTGCTTCTCGAGTTGCGACGGGGACCTCAGGAACTCGCTGGGGTTGCTTCAGGGAAGTCAAGTCCCCTTTGGTGTTGGAAGGGGAACTTCCGGTTTCCTCTCGAGCCCTTCAATGTGCACAGGGGCTCCTCTCGAATTGAGTCCGTAAAGTGTGTTCTCCTCTCCAAAGGGGACGGCTGTGTTAGGGAAGATTCTGAGTCGAATAAAGGGTGTCAAGTACCTTTTTGCCTTTCCAGAGGGAATGTGGTATTTCTCTTGACATGCTGCATCGCCAAATTTCCTCATCTCGCATGGAGGGGAGAATTTTGGGCTGTTTCTCGAGTTGCGGCGGGAAGCTGGGGGTGCTTCTCGAGTTGCGACGGGGACCTCAGGAACTCGCTGGGGTTGCTTCAGGGAAGTCAGGTCCCCTTTGGTGTTGGAAGGGGAACTTCCGGTTTCCTCTCGAGCCCTTCAAAGTGCACAGGGGCTCCTCTCGAATTGAGTCCGTAAATTGTGTTCTCCTCTCCAAAGGGGACGGCTGTGTGAGGGAACTTTCTGAGTCGAATAAAGGGTGTCAAGTACCTTTTTGCCTTTCCAGAGGGAATGTGGTATTTCTCTTGAGATGCTGCATCGCCAAATTTCCTCATCTCGCATGGAGGGGAGAATCTTGGGGTGTTTCTCGAGTTGCGGCGGGAAGCTGGGGGTGCTTCTCGAGTTGCGACAGGGACCTCAGGAACTCGCTGGGGTTGCTTCAGGGAAGTCAGGTCCCCTTTGGTGTTGGAAGGGGAACTTCCGATTTCCTCTCGAGCCCTTCAATGTGCACAGGGGCTCCTCTCGAATTGAGTCCGTAAAGTGTGTTCTCCTCTCCAAAGGGGACGGCTGTGTGAGGGAACTTTCTGAGTCGAATAAAGGGTGTCAAGTACCTTTTTGCCTTTCCAGAGGGAATGTGGTATTTCTCTTGAGATGCTGCATCGCCAAATTTCCTCGTCTCGCATGGAGGGGATAATTTTGGGGTGTTTCTCGAGTTGTGGCGGGAAGCTGGGGGTGCATCTCGAGTTGCGACGGGGACCTCAGGAACTCGCTGAGGTTGCTTCAGGGAAGTCAGTACCCTTTGGTGTTGGAAGGGGAACTTCCGGTTTCCTCTGGAGCCCTTCAATGTGCACAGGGGATCCTCTCGAATTGAGTCCGTAAGGTGTGTTCTCCTCTCCAAAGGGGACGGCTGTGTGAGGGAATTTTCTGAGTCGAATAAAGGGTGTCAAGTACCTTTTTGCCTTTCCAGAGGGAATGTGGTATTTCTCTTCAGATGCTGCATCGCGAAATTTCCTCATCTCGCATGGAGGGGATAATTTTGGGGTGTTTCTCGAGTTGCGGCGGGAAGCTGGGGGTGCTTCTCGAGTTGCGACGGGGACCTCAGGAACTCGCTGGGGTTGCTTCAGGGAAGTCAGGTCCCCTTTGGTGTTGGAAGGGGAACTTCCGGTTTCCTCTCGAGCCCTTCAGTGTGCACAGGGGCTCCTCTTGAATTGAGTCCGTAAAGGGTGTTCTCCTCTCAAATGGGGACGGCTGTGTGAGGGAACTTTCTGAGTCGAATGAAGGGTGTCAAGTACCTTTTTGCCTATCCAGAGGGAATGTGGTATTTCTCTTGAGATGCTGCATCGCCAAATTTCCTCATCTCGCATGGAGGGGATAATTTTGGGGTTTTTCTCGAGTTGCGGCAGGAAGCTGGGGGTGCTTCTCGACTTGCCACGGGGACCTCAGGAACTCGCTGGGGTTGCTTCAGGGAAGTCAGTTCCCCTTTGGTGTTGGAAGGGGAACTTCCGGTTTCCTCTCGAGCCCTTCAATGTGCACAGGGGCTCCTCTCGAATTGAGTCCGTAAAGTGTGTTCTCCTCTCCAAAGGGGACGGCTGTGTGAGGGAACTTTCTGAGTCGAAAAAAGGGTGTCAAGTACCTTTTTGCCTTTCCAGAGGGAATGTGGTATTTCTCTTGAGATGCTGCATCGCCAAATATCCTCATCTCGCATGGAGGGGATAATTTTGGGGTGTTTCTCGAGTTGCGGCGAGAAGCTGTGGGTGCATCTCGAGTTGCGAAGGGGACCTCAGGAACTCGCTGGGGTTGCTTCAGGGAAGTCAGGTCCCCTTTGGTGTTGGAAGGGGAACTTCCGGGTTCCTCTCGAGCCCTTCAATGTGCACAGGGGCTCCTCTCGAATTGAGTCCGTAAAGTGTGTTCTCCTCTCAAAAGGGGACGGCTGTGTGAGGGAACTTTCTGAGTCGAATAAAGGGTGTCCAGTACCGTTTTGCCTTTCAAGAGGGAACGTGCTATTTCTCTTGAGATGCTGGAACGCCAAATTTCCTCATCTCGCAAGGAGGGGATAATTATGGGGTACTTCACCAGTTGCGGCGGGAAACTGGGGGTGCTTCTCGAGTTGCGACGGGGACCTCAGGAACTCGCTGGGGTTGCTTCAGGGAAGTCAGGTCCCCTTTGGTGTTGGAAGGGGAACTTAAAGTTTCCTCTCGAGCCCTTCAAAGTGCACAAGAGCTACTCTCGATTTGAGTCCGTAAAGTGTGTTCTCATCTCCAAAGGGAACGGTGTGTCGGGGAACTTTCTGAGTCGAAGAAAGGGTGTCAAGTAACTTTTTGCCTTTCAAGAGAGAATGTGGTATTTCTCTTGAGATGATGCATCGACAAATTTCCTCATCTCGCATGGAGAGGATAATTTAGTGGTGTTTCTCGAGTTGCGGCGGGAAGCTGGGGGTGCTTCTCGAGTTGCGACCGGAACCTCAGGAACTCGCTGGGGTTGCTTCAGGGAAGTCAGGTCCCCTTTGGTGTTGGAAGGGGAACTTCCGGTTTCCTCTCGAGCCCTTCAATATGCAGAGGGTATCCTCTCGAATAGAGTCCGTAAAGTGTGTTGTCCTCTCGAAAGTGGACGGCTGTGTGAGGGAACTTTCTGAGTCGAATAAACGGTGTCAAGTACCTTTTTGCCTTTCACGAGGGAATGTGGTATTTCTCTTGAGATGCTGCATCGCCAAATTTCCTCATCTCGCATGGAGGGGATAATTTTGGGGTGTTTCTCGAGTTGCGGCGGGAAGCTGGGGGTGCTTCTCGAGTTGCGACGTGGACCCCAGGAACTCGCTGGAGTTGCTTCAGGGAAGTTAGGTCCACTTTGGTGTTGGAAGGGGAACTCCCGGTTTCCTCTCGAGCCCTTCAATGTGCACCGGGGCTCCCCTCGAATTGAGTCCGTAAAGTGTGTTCTCCTCTCAAAGGGGACGGCTGTGTGAGGGAACTTTCTGAGTCGAATAAAGGGTGTCAAGTACCGTTTTGCCTTTCAAGAGGGAATGTGGTATTTCTCTTGAGATGCTGCATCGCCAAATTTCCTCATCTCGCATGGAGGGGATAATTTTGGGCTGTTTCTCGAGTTGCGGCGGGAAGCTGGGGGTACTTGTCGAGTGGCGACGGGGACCTCAGGAACTCGCTGGGGTTGCTTCAGGGAAGTCAGGTCCCCTTTGCAGGTGAAAGAGGAACTTCCGGTTTCCTCTCGAGCCCTTCAATGTGCACAGGGGCTCCTCTCGAATTGAGTCCGTAAAGTGTGTTCTCCTCTCCAAAGGGGACGGCTGTGTGAGGGAACTTTCTGAGTCGAATAAAGTGTGTCAAGTACCTTTATGTCTTTCCAGAGGGAATGTGGTATTTCTCGTGAGATGCTGCATCAACAAATTTCCTCATCTCGCATGGAGGGGATAATTTTGGGGTCTTTCTCGAGTTGCAGCGGGAAGCTGGGGGTGCTTTTCGCGTTGCGACGGGGACCTCAGGAACTCGCTGGGGTTGCTTCAGGGAAGACAGCTCCCCTTTGTTGTTGAAAGGTGAACTTCCGGTTTCCTCTCGAGCCCTTCAACGTGCACAGGGGCTCCTCTCGAATTGAGTCCGTAAAGTGTGTTCTCCTCTCCAAAGGGGACGGCTGTGTGAGGGAACTTTCTGAGTCGAATAAAGGGTGTCAAGTAACTTTTTGCCTTTCCAGAAGGAATGTGGTATTTCTCTTGAGATGCTGCATCGCCAAATTTCCTCATCTCTCATGGAGGGGATAATTTTGGGGTGTTTCTCGAGTTGCGGCGGGAAGCTGGGGGTGCTTCTCGAGTTGCGATGGAGACCTCAGGAACTCGCTTGGGTTACTCAAGGGAAGTCAGGTCCCCTTTGGTGTTGGAAGGGGAACTTCCGGTTTCCTCTCGAGCCCTTCAATGTGCACAGGGGCTCCTCTCGAATTGAGTCCGTAAAGTGTGTTCTCCTCTCCAAAGGGGACGGCTGTGTGAGGGAACTATCTGATTCGAAAAAAGGGTGCCAAGTACCTTTTTGCCTTTCCAGAGGGAATGTGGTATTTCTCTTGAGATGCTGCATCGCCAAATTTCCTCATCTCGCATGAGGGGATAATTTTGGGGTGTTTCTCGAGTTGCGGCGGGAAGCTGGGGGTGATTCTCGAGTAGCGACGGGGACCTAAGGAACTCGCTGGTGTTGCTTCAGGGAAGTCAGGTCCCATTTGGGGTTGGAATGGGAGCTTCCGGTTTCCTCTCGAGCCCTTCAATGTGCACAGGGGCTCCTCTCGAATTGAGTCCCTAAAGTGTGTTCTCCTCTCAAAGGGGACGGCTGTGTGAGGGAACTTTTGAGTCGAAAAAAGGGTGTCAAGTACCTTTTTGCCTTTCCAGAGGTAATGTGGTATTTCTCTTGAGATGCTGCATTGCCAAATTTCCTCATCTCGCGTGGAGGGGATAATTTTGGGGTGTTTCTCGAGTTGCGGCGGGAAGCTGGGGGTGCTTCTCGAGTTGCGACGGGGACCTCAGGAACTCGCTGGGGTTGCTTCAGGGAAGTCAGGTCCCCTTTGGTGTTGGAACGGGAACTTCTGGTTTCCTCTCGAGCCCTTCAGTGGGCACAGGCGCTCCTCTCGAATTGAGTCCGTAAAGTGTGTTCTCCTCTCCAAAGGGGACGGCTGTGTGAGGGAACTTTCTGAGTCGAATAAAGGGTGTCAAGTACCATTTTGCCTTTCCAGAGGGAATGTGGTATTTCTCTTGAGATGCTGCATCGCCAAATTTGCTCATCTCGCATGGAGGGGATAATTTTGGTATGTTTCACGAGTTGCGGGCGGAAGCTGGGGGTGCTTCTCGACTTGCGACGGGGACCTCAGGAACTCGCTGGGGTTGCTTCAGGGAAGTCAGGTCCCCTTTGGTGTTGGAAGGGGAACTTCCGGTTTCCTCTCGAGCCCTTCAATGTGCACAGGGACTCCTCTCGAATTGAGTCCGTAAAGTGTTTTCTCCTCTCCAAAGGGGACGGCTGTCTGAGGGAACTTTCTGAGTCGAATAAAGGGTGTCAAGTACCATTTTGCCTTTCCAGAGTGAATGTGGTATTTCTCTTGAGATGCTCCATCGCCAAATTTGCTCATCTCGCATGGAGGGCATAATTTTGGGGTGTTTCTCGAGTTGCGGCGGGAAGCTGGGGGTGCTTCTCGAGTTGCGACGGGGACCTCAGGAACTCGCTGTGGTTTCTTCAGGGAAGTCAGGTCCTCTTTGGTGTTGGAAGGGGAACTTCCGGTTTCCTCTCGAGCCCTTCAATGTGCACAGGGGCTCCTCTCGAATTGAGTCCGTAAAGTGTGTTCTCCTCTCCAAAGGGGACGGCTGTCTGAGGGAACTTTCTTAGTCGAATAAAGGGTGTCAAGTACCATTTTGCCTTTCCAGAGTGAATGTGGTATTTCTCTTGAGATGCTGCATCGCCAAATTTGCTCATCTCGCATGGAGGGGATAATTTTGTGGTGTTTCTCGACTTGCGGCGGGAAGCTGGGAGTGCTTCTCGAGTTGCGACGGGGACCTCAGGAACTCGCTGGGGTTGCTTCAGGGAAGTCAGGTCCCCTTTGGTGTTGGAAGGGGAACTTCCGGTTTCCTCTCGAGCCCTTCAATGTGCACAGGGGCTCCTGTCGAATTGAGTCCGTAAAGTGTGTTCTCCTCTCAAAAGGGGACGGCTGTGTGAGGGAACTTTCTGAGTCGAATATAGGGTGTCAAGTACCTTTTTGCCTATCCAGAGGGAAAGTGGTATTTCTCTTGAGATGCTGCATCGCAAAATTTCCTCATCTCGCATGGAGGGGATAATTTGGGGGTGTTTCTCGAGTTGCGGTGGGAAGCTGGGGGTGCTTCTCGAGTTGCGACGGGGACCTCAGGAACTCGCTGGGGTTGCTTCAGGGAAGTCAGGTCCCCTTTGGTGTTGGAAGGGGAACTTCCGGTTTCATCTCGAGCCCTTCAATGTGCACAGGGGCTTCTCTCGAATTGTGTCCGTAAAGTGTGTTCTCCTCTCCAAAGGGGACGGCTGTGTGAGGGAACTTTCTGAGTCGAATAAAGGGTGTCAAGTACCTTTTTGCCTTTCCAGAGGGAATGTGCTATTTCTCTTGAGATGCTGCATAGCCAAATTTCCTCATCTCGCATGGAGGGGATAATTTGGGGGTGTTTCTCGAGTTGCGGCGGGAAGCTGGGGGTGCTTTTCGAGTTGCGACGGGGACCTCAGGAACTCGCTGGGGTTGCTTCAGGGAAGTCAGGTCCCCTTTGGTGTTGGAAGGGGAACTTCCGGTTTCCTCTCGAGCCCTTCAATGTGCACAGGGGCTTCTCTCGAATTGAGTCCGTAAAGTGTGTTCTCCTCTCCAAAGGGGACGGCTGTGTGAGGGAACTTTCTGAGTCGAATAAAGGGTGTCAAGTACCGTTTTGCCTTTCCAGAGGGAATGAGGTATTTCTCTTGAGATGCTGCATCGCCAAATTTCCTCATCTCGCATGGAGGGGATAATTTTGGGGTGTTTCTCGAGTTTCGGCGGGTAGCTGGGGGTGCTTCTCGAGTTACGACGGGGACCTCAGGAACTCGCTGGGGTTGCTTCAGGGAAGTCAGGTCCCCTTTGGTGTTGGAAGGGGAACATCCGTTTTCCTCTCGAGCCCTTCAATGTGCACAGGGGCTCCTCTCGAATTGAGTCCGTAAAGTGTGTTCTCCTCTCCAAAGGGGACGGCTGTGTGAGGGAACTTTCTGAGTCGAATAAAGGGTGTCAAGTACCTTTTTGCCTTTCCAGAGGGAATGTGGTATTTCTCTTGAGATGCTGCATCGACAAATTTCCTCATCTCGCATGGAGGGGATAATTTTGGGGTGTTTCTCGAGTTGCGGCGGGAAGCTGGGGGTGCTTCTCGAGTTGCGACGGGGACCTCAGGAACTCGCTGGGGTTGCTTCAGGGAAGTCAGGTCCCCTTTGGTGTTGGAAGGGGAGCTTCCGGTTTCCTCTTGAGCCCTTCAATGTGCACAGGGGCTCCTCTCGAATTGAGTCCGTAAAGTTTGTTCGCCTCTCCCAATGGGACGGCTGTGTGAGGGAACTTTCTGAGTCGAATAAAGGGTGTCAAGTACCTTTTTGCCTTTCCAGAGGAAATGTGGTATTTCTCTTGAAATGCTGCATCGCCAAATTTCCTCATCTCGCATGGAGGGAATAATTTTGGGGTATTTCTGGAGTTGCGGCGGGAAGCTGGGGGTGCTTCTCGAGTTGCGACGGGGACCTCAGGAACTCGCTGGGGTTGCTTCAGGGAAGTCAGGTCCCCTTTGGTGTTGGAAGGGGAACTTCCGGTTTCCTCTCGAGCCCTTTAATGTGCACAGGAGCTCCTCTTGAATTGAGTCCGTAGAGTGTGTTCTCCTCTCCAAAGGGGACGGCTGTGTGAGGGAACTTTCTGAGTCGAATAAAGGGTGTCAAGTACCGTTTTGCCTTTCCAGAGGGAATGTGGTATTCCTCTTGAGATGCTGCATCGCCAAATTTCCTCATCTCGCATGGAGGGGATAATTTTGGGGTGTTTCTCGAGTTGCGGCGGGAAGCTGGGGGTGCTTCTCGAGTTGCGACGGGGACCTCAGGAACTCGCTGGGGTTGCTTCAGGGAAGTCAGGTCCCCTTTGGTGTTGGAAGGGGAACTTCCGGTTTCCTCTCGAGCCCTTCAATGTGCACAGGGGCTCCTCTCGAATTGAGTCCCTAAAGTGTGTTCTCCTCTCAAAGGGGACGGCTGTGTGAGGGAACTTTTGAGTCGAATAAAGGGTGTCAAGTACCTTTTTGCCTTTCCAGAGGGAATGTGGTATTTCTCTTGAGATGCTGCATCGCCATATTTCCTCATCTCGCATGGAGAGGATAATTTTGGGGTGTTTCTCGAGTTGCGGCGGGAAGCTGGGGGTGCTTCTCGAGTTGCGACGGGGACCTCAGGAACTCGCAAGGGTTGCTTCAGTGAAGTCAGTTCCCCTTTGGTGTTGGAAGGGGAACTTCCGGTTTCCTCTCGAGCCCTTCAATGTGCACAGGGACTTCTCTCGAATTGAGTCCGTAAAGTGTGTTCTCCTCTCCAAAGGGGACGGCTGGGTGAGGGAACTTTCTGAGTCGAATAAAGGGTGTCAAGTACCTTTTTGCCTTTCCGGAGGGAATGTGGTATTTCTCTTGAGATGCTGCATCGCCAAATTTCCTCATCTCGCATGGAAGGGATAATTTTGGGGTGTTTCTCGAGTTGCAGCGGGAAGCTGGGTGTGCTTCTCGAGTTGCGTCGGGGACCTCAGGAACTCGCTGGGGTTGCTTCAGGGAAGTCAGGTCCCCTTTGGTGTTGGAAGGGGAACTTCCGGTTTCCTCTCGAGTCCTTTAATGTGCACAGGGGCTCCTGTCGAATTGAGTCCGTAAAGTGTGTTCTCCTCTCCAAAGGGGACGGCTGTGTGAGGGAACTTTCTGAGTCGAATAAAGGGTGTCAAGTACCTTTTTGCCCTTCCAGAGGGAATGTGGTATTTCTCTTGAGATGCTGCATCGCCAAATTTCCTCATGTCGCATTGAGGGGATAATTTTGGGGTGTTTCTCGATTTGCGGCGGGAAGCTGGGGGTGCTTCTCGAGTTGCGACGGGGACCTCAGGAACTCACTGGGGTTGCTTCAGGGAAGTCAGGTCCCCTTTGGTGTTGGAAGCGGAACTTCCGGTTTCCTCTCGAGCCCTTCAATGTGCACAGGGGCTCCTCTCGAATTGAGTCCGTAAAGTGTGTTCTCCTCTCCACAGGGGACGGCTGTGTGAGGGAACTTTCTGAGTCGAATAAAGGGTGTCAAGTAACTTTTTGCCTTTCCAGAGGGAATGTGGTATTTCTCTTGAGATGCTGCATCGCCAAATTTCCTCATCTCGCATGGAGGGGATAATTTTGGGGGGTTTCTCGAGTTGCGGCGGGAAGCTGGGGGTGCAACTCATGTTGCTACGGGGACCTCAGGAACTCGCAGGGGTTGCTTCAGGGAAGTCAGGTCCCCCTTGGTGTTTGAAGGGGAACTTCCGGTTTCCTCTCGAGCCCTTCAATGTGCACAGGGGCTCCTCTCGAATTGAGTCCGTAAAGTGTGTTCTCCTCTCCAAAGGAGACGGCTGTGTGAGGGAACTTTCTGAGTCGAATAAAGAGTGCCAAGTACTTTTTGCCTTTCCAAAGTGAATGTGGTATTTCTCTTGAGATGCTGCAAGGCCAAATTTCTCATCTCTCATAGAGGGGATAATTTTGGCGTGTTTCTCAAATTGCGGCGGGAAGCTGGGGGTGCTTCTGGAGTTGCGACGGAGACCTCAGGAACTCGCTGGGGTTGCTCAAGGGAAGTCAGGTCCCCTTTGGTGTTGGAAGGGGAACTTGCGGTTTCCTCTCGAGCCCTTCAATGTGCACAGGGGCTTCTCACGAATTGAGTCCGAAAAGTGTGTTCTCCTCTCAAAGGGGACGGCTGTGTGAGGGAACTTTCTGAGTCGAATAAAGGGTGTCAAGTACCTTTTTGCCTTTCCAGAGGGAATGTGGTATTTCTCTTGAGATGCTGCATCGCCAAATTTCCTCATGTCGCATCGAGGGAGAATTTTGGGGTGTTTCTCGAGTTGCAGCGGGAAGCTGGGGGTGCTTCTCGAGTTGCGACGGGGACCTCAGGAACTCGCTGGGGTTGCTTCAGGGAAGTCAGGTCCCGTTTGGTGTTGGAAGGGGAACTTCCGGTTTCCTCTCGAGCCCTTCAATGTGCACAGGGGCTCCTCTCGAATTGAGTCCGTAAAGTGTGTTCTCCTCTCCAAAGGGGACGGCTGTGTGAGGGAACTTTCTGAGTCGAATAAAGGGTGTCAAGTACCTTTTTGCCTTTCCAGAGGGAATGTGGTATTTCTCTTGAGATGCTGCATCGCCAAATTTCTCATCTCGCATGCAGGGGATAATTTTGGGGTGTTTTTCGAGTTCGGGCTGGAAGCTGGTGGTGTTTCTCCAGTTGCGACGGGGACCTCAGGAACTCGCTGGGGTTGCTTCAGGGAAGTCAGGTCCCCTTTGGTGTTGGAAGGGGAACTTCCGGTTGCCTCTCGAGCCCTTCAATGTGCACAGGGGCTCCTCTCGAATTGAGTCCGTAATGTGTGTTCTCCTCTCCAAAGGGGATGGCTGTGTGAGGGAACTTTCTGAGTCGAATAAAGGGTGTCAAGTACCTTTTTGCCATTCCAGAGGGAATGTGGTATTTCTCTTGAGATGCTGCATCGCCAAATTTCCTCATCCTGCACGGAGGGGATTATGTTGGGGTGTTTCTCGAGTTGCGGCGGGAAGCTGGGGGTGCTTCTCGAGTTGCGACGGGGACCTCAGGAACTCGCTGGGTTTGCGTCAGGGAAGTCAGGTCCCCTTTGGTGTTGGAAGGGGAACTTCCGGTTTCCTCTCGAGCCCTTCAATGTGCACAGGGGCTCCTCTCGAATTGAGTCCGAAAAGTGTGTTCTCCTCTCAAAGGGGACGGCTGTGTGAGGGAACTTTCTGAGTCGAATAAAGGGTGTCAAGTACCTTTTTGCCTTTCCAGAGGCAATGTGGTATTTCTCGTGAGATGCTGCATCGCCAAATTTCCTCATCTCGCATGGAGGGGAGAATTTTGGGGTGTTTCTCGAGTTGCGGCGGGAAGCTGGGGGTGCTTCTCGAGTTGCGACGGGGACCTCAGGAACTCGTTGGGGTTGCTTCAGGGAAGTCAGGTCCCCTTTGGTGTTGGAAGGGGAACTTCCGGTTTCCTCTCGAGCCCTTCAATGTGCACAGGGGCTCCTCTCGAATTGAGTCCGTAAAGTGTGTTCTCCTCTCAAAAGGGGACGGCTGTGTGAGGGAACTTTCTGAGTCGAATAAAGGGTGTCAAGTACCTTTTTGCCTTTCCAGAGGGAATGTGGTATTTCTCTTGAGAAGCTGCATCGCCAAATTTCTCATCTCGCATGCAGGGGATAATTTTGGGGTGTTTGTCGAGTTCGGGCGGGACGCTGGGTGTGTTTCTCCAGTTGCGACGGGGACCTCAGGAACTCGCAGGGGTTGCTTCAGGGAAGTCAGGTCCCCTTTGGTGTTGGAAGGGGAACTTCCAGTTTCCTCTCGAGCCCTTCAATGTGCACAGGGGCTCCTGTCGAATTGAGTCCGTAAAGTGTGTTCTCCTCTCCAAAGGGGACGGCTGTGTCAGGGAACTTTCTGAGTCGAATAAACGGTGTCAAGTACCTTTTTGCCTCTCCAGAGGGAATGTGATATTTCTCTTGAGATGCTGCATCGCCAATTTTCCTCATCTCGCATGGAGGGGATAATTTTGGTGTGTTTCTCGAGTTGCGCCGGGTAGCTGGGGGTGCTTCTCGAGTTGCGACGGGGACCTCAGGAACTCGCTGGGGTTGCTTCAGGGAAGTCAGGTCCCCTTTGGTGTTGGAAGGGGAATTTCCGGTTTCCTCTCGAGCCCTTCACTGTGCTCAGGGCTCCTCTCGAATTGAGTCCGTAAAGTGTGTTCTCCTTTCCAAAGGGGACGGCTGTGTGAGGGATCTTTCTGAGTCGAATAAAGGGTGTCAAGTACCTTTTTGCCTTTCCAGAGGGAATGTGGTATTTCTCTTGAGATGCTGCATCGCCAAATTTCCTCATCTCGCATGGAGGGGATAATTTTGGGGTGTTTCTCGAGTTGCGGCGGGAAGCTGGGGGTGCTTCTCGAGTTGCGACGGGGACCTCAGGAACTCGCTAGGGTTGCTTCAGTGAAGTCAGGTCCATTTGGTGTTGGAAGGGGAACTTCCGGTTTCCTCTCGAGCCCTTCAATGTGCACAGGGGCTCCTCTCGAATTGAGTCCGTATAGTTTGTTCTCCTCTCCAAAGTGGAGGGCTGTGTGAGGGAACTTTCTGAGTCGAATAAAGGGTGTCAAGAACAGTTTTGCCTATCCAGAGGGAATGTGGTATTTCTCTTGAGATGCTGCATTGCCAAATTTCTCATCTCGCATGGAGGGGATAATTTTGGGGTGTTTCTAGAGTTCGGGCGGGAAGCTGGGGGTGTTTCTTCAGTTGCGACGGGGACCTCAGGAACTCGCTGGGGTTGCTTCAGTGAAGTCAAGTCCCCTTTGGTGTTGGAAGGGGAACTTCCGGTTTCCTCTCGAGCCCTTCAATGTGCACAGGGGCTCCTCTCGAATTGAGTCCGTAAAGTGTGTTCTCCTCTCCAAAGGGGATGGCTGTGTGAGGGAACTTTCTGAGTCGAATAAAGGGTGTCAAGTACCTTTTTGCCTTTCCAGACGGAATGTGGTATTTCTCTTGAGATGCTGCATCGCCAAATTTCCTCATCTCGCATGGAGGGGAGAATTTTGGGGTGTTTCTCTAGTTGCGGCGGGAAGCTGGGGGTGTTTCTCCAGTTGCGACGGGGACCTCAGGAAATCGCTGGGGTTGCTTCAGGGAAGTCAGGTCCCGTTTGGTGTTGGAAGGGGAACTTCCGGTATCCTCTCGAGCCCTTCAATGTGCACAGGGGCTCCTCTCGAATTTAGTCCGTAAAGTGTGTTCTCCTCTCCAAAGGGGACGGCTGTGTGAGGGAACTTTCTGAGTCGAAGAAAGGGTGTCAAGTACCTTTTTGCCTTTCCAGAGGGAATGTGGTATTTCTCTTGAGATGCTGCATCGCCTAATTTGCTCATCTCGCATGGAGGGGATAATTTTCGGGTGTTTCTCGAGTTGCGGCGGGAAGCTGGGGGTGTTTCTCGAATTGCGACGGGGACCTCAGGAACTCGCTGGGGTTGCTTCAGGGAAATCAGGTCCCCTTTGGTGTTGGAAGGGGAACTTCCGGTTTCCTCTCGAGCCCTTCAATGTGCAAAGGGGCTCCTCTCGAATTGAGTCCGTAAAGTGTGTTCTCCTCTCCAAAGGGGACGGCTCTGTGAGGGACCTTTCTGAGTCGAATAAAGGGTGTCAAGTACCTTTTTGCCTTTCCAGAGGAAATGTGGTATTTCTCTTGAGATGCTGCATCGCCAAATTTCCTCATCTCGCATGGAGGGGATAATTTTGGGGTGTTTCTAGAGTTTCGGCGGGAAGTTGGGGGTGCTTCTAGAGTGAGATGGGGAACTCAGGAACTCGCTGAGGTTGCTTCAGGGAAGTCAGGTCTCCTTTGGCGTTGGAAGGTCTACGTCCGGTTTCCTCTCGAGCCCTTCAATGTGCACAGGGGCTCCTCTCGAATTGAGTCAGTGAAGTGTGTTCTCCTCTCAAAGGGGACGGCTGTGTGAGGGACCTTTCTGAGTCGAATAAAGGGTGTCAAGTACCTTTTTGCCTTTCCAGAGGAATGTGGTATTTCTCTTCAGATTCTGCATCGCCAAATTTCCTCATCTCGCATGGAGGGGAGAATTTTGGGGTGTTTCTCGAGTTGTGGCGGGAAGCTGGGGGTGCTGCTCGAGTTGCCACGGGGACCTCAGGAACACCCTGGGGTTGTTTCAGGGAAGTCAGGTCCCCTTTGGTGTTGGAAGGGGAACTTCCGGTTTCCTCTCGAGCCCTTCAATGTGCACAGGGTCTCCTCTCGAATTGAGTCCGTAAAGTGTGTTCTCCTCTCCAAAGGGGACGGCTGTGTCAGGGAACTTTCTGAGTCGAATAAAGGGTGTCAAGTACCTTTTTGCCTTTCCAGAGGGAATGTGGTATTTCTCTTGAGATGCGGCATCGCCAATTTTCCTCATCTCGCATGGAGGGGATAATTTTGGTGTGTTTCTCGAGTTGCGCCGGGTAGCTGGGGGTGCTTCTCGAGTTGCGACGGGGACCTCAGGAACTCGCTGGGGTTGCTTCAGGGAAGTCAGGTCCCCTTTTGTGTTGGAAGGGGAACTTCCGGTTTCCTCTCGAGCCCTTCACTGTGCACAGGGCTCCTCTCGAATTGAGTCCATAAATTGTGTTCTCCTTTCCAAAGGGGACGGCTGTGTGAGGGATCTTTCTGAGTCGAATAAAGGGTGTCAAGTACCTTTTTGCCTTTCCAGAGGGAATGAGGTATTTATCTTGAGATGCTGCATCGCCAAATTTCCTCATGTCGCATGGAGGGGATAATTTTGGGGTGTTTCTAGAGTTGCGGCGGAAAGCTGGGTGTGCTTCTCGAGTTGCGACGGGGTCCTAAGGAACCCGCTGGGGTTGCTTCAGGGAAGTCAGGTCCCCTTTGGTGTTGGAAGGGGAACTTCCGCTTTCCTCTCGAGCCCTTCAATGTGCACAGGGGCTCCTCTCGAATTGAGTCCGTAAAGTGTGTTCTCGTCTCCAAAGGAGACGGCTGTGTGAGGGAACTTTCTGAGTCGAATAAAGGGTGTCAAGTACCTTTTTGCCTTTCCAGAGGGAATGTGGTAGTTCTCTGGAGATGCTGCATCGCCAAATTTCCTCATCTCGCATGGAGGGAAAATTTTGGGCTGTTTCTCGAGTTTCGGCGGGAAGCTGGGGGTGCTTCTCGAGTTGCGACGGGGAGCTCAGGAACTCGCTGGCGTTGCTTCAGGGAAGTCAGGTCCCCTTTGGTGTTGGAAGGGGAACTTCCGGTTTCCCCTCGAGGCCTTCAATGTGCACAGCGGCTCCTCTAGAATTGAGTCTGTGAAGTGTGTTCTCCTCTCCAAAGGGGACGGCTGTGTGAGGGAACTTTCTGAGTCGAATAAAGGGTGTCAAGTACCTTTTTGCCTTTCCAGAGTGAATGTGGTATTTCTCGTGTGATGCTGCATCGCCAAATTTCCTCATCTCGCATGGAGGGGAGAATTTTGGGGTGTTTCTCGAGTTGCGGCGGGAAGCTGGGGGTGCTTCTCGAGTTGCGACGGGGACCTCAGGTACTCGCTGGGGTTGCTTCAGGGAAGTCAGGTCCCCTTTGGTGTTGGAAGGGGAACTTCCGGTTTCCTCTCGAGCCCTTCAATGTGCACAGGGGCTCCTCTGGAATTGAGTCCGTAAAGTGTGTTCTCCTCTCCAAAGGGGACGGCTGTGTGAGGGAACTTTCTGAGTCGAATAAAGGGTGTCAAGTACCTTTTTGCCTTTCCAGAGGGAATGTGGTATTTCTCTTGAGAGGCTGCATCGCCAAATTTCCTCAACTCGCATGGAGGGGATAATTTTGTGGTGTTTCTAGAGTTGCGGCGGGAAGCTTCGGGTTCTTCTCGAGTTGCGACGTGGACCTCAGGATCTCGCTGGGGTTGCTTCAGGTAAGTCAGGTCCTCTTTGGTGTTGGAAGGGGAACTTCAAGTTTCCTCTCGAGCCCTTCAATGTGCACAGGGGCTCCTCTCGAATTGAGTCCGTAAAGTGTGTTCTCCTCTCCAAAGGGGACGGCTGTGTGAGGGAAGTTTCTGAGTCGAATAAAGGGTGTCAAGTACCTTTTGCCTTTCTAGAGGGAATGTGGTATTTTCGTGAGATGCTGCATGGCCAAATTTCCTCATCGCGCATGGAGGGCAGAATTTTGCGCTGTTTCTAGAGTTGTGGCGGGAAGCTGGGGGTGTTTCTCGAGTTGCGACGGGGAACTCAGGAACTCGCTGGGGTTGCTTCAGGGATATAGGTTCCCTTTGGTGTTGGAAGGGGAACTTCCGGTTTCCTCTCGAGCCCGACAGTGTGCACAGGGGCTCCTCTCGAATTGAGTCCGTAAAGTGTGTTCTCCTCTCCAGAGGGGACGGCTGTGTGAGGGAACTTTCTGAGTCTAATAAAGGGTGTCAAGTACCTTTTTGCCTTTCCAGAGGCAATGTGGTATTTCTCGTGAGATGCTGCATGGCCAAATTTCCTCATCGCGCATGGAGGCAGAATTTTGGGCTGTTTCTCGAGTTGCGGCGGGAAGCTGGGGGTGCTTCTCGAGTTGCGACGGGGAACTCAGGAACTCGCTGGGGTTGCTTCAGGGAAGTCAGGTCCCCTTTGGTTTTGGAAGGGGAACTTCTGGTTTCCTCTCGAGCCCTTCAATGTGCACAGGGGCTCCTCTCGAATTGAGTCCGGGAAGTGTGTTCTCCTCTCCAAAGGGGATGGCTGTGGGAGGGAACTTTCTGAGTCGAATAAAGGTTTCAAGTACCTTTTTGCCTTTCCAGAGGGAATGTGGTATTTCTCGTGAGATGCTGCATCGCCAAATTTCCTCATCTCGCATGGAGGGGAGAATTTTGGGGTGTTTCTCAAGTTCCGGCGGGAAACTGGGGGAGCTTCTCGAGTTGCGACGGGGACCTCAGGAACTCGCTGGGGTTGCTTCAGGGAAGTCAGGTCCCCTTTGGTGTTGGAGGGGAACATCCGGGTTCCTCTCGAGCCCTTCAATGTGCACAGGGTCTCCTCTCGAATTGAGTCCATAAAGTGTGTTCTCCTCTCCAAAGTGGACGGTTGTGTGAGGGAACTTTCTGAGTCGAATAAAGGGTGTTAAGTACCTTTTTTCCTTTCCAGAGGGAATGTGGTATTTCTCTTGAGATGCTGCATCGCCAAATTTCCTCATCTCGCATGGAGGGGATATTTTTGGGGTGTTTCTCGAGTTGCGGGGGGAAGCTGGGGGTGCTTCTCGAGTTGCGACGGGGACCTCAGAACTCGCTGGGGTTGCTTCAGTGAAGTCAGGTCCCCTTTGGGGTTGGCAGGGGAACTTCCGGTTTCCTCTCGAGCCCTTCAATGTGCACAGGGGCTCCTCTCGAATTGAGTCCGTAAAGTGTGTTCTCCTCTCCAAAGGGGACGGATGTGTGAGGGAACTTTCTGAGTCGAATAAAGGGTGTCAAGTACGTTTTTGCAATTCCAGAGGGAATGTGGTATTTCTCGTGAGATGCTGCATCGCCAAATTTCCTCATCTTGCATGGAGGGGAGAATTTTGGGCTGTTTCTCGAGTTGCGGCGGGAAGCAGGGGGTCCTTCTCGAGTTGCGACGGGGACCTCAGGAACTCGCTGGGGTTGCTTCAGGGAAGTCAGGTCCCCTTTGGTGTTGGAAGGGGAACTTCCGGTTTCCTCTCGAGCCCTTCAATGTTCACAGGGGCTCCTCTCGAATTTAGTCCGTGAAGTGTGTTCTCCTCTCAAAGGGGACGGCTGTGTGAGGGAACTTTCTGAGTCGAATAAAGGGTGTCAAGTACCTTTTTGCCTTTCCAGAGGGAATGTGGTATTTCTCTTGAGATGCTGCATCGCCAAATTTCATCATCTCGCATGGAGGGGATAATTTTGGGGTGTTTCTCGAGTTGCGGCGGGAAGCTGGGGGTGCTTCTCGAGTTGCGACGGGGACCTCAGGAACTCGCTGGGGTTGCCTCAGGGAAGTCAGGTCCCCTTTGGTGTTGGAAGGGGAACTTCCGGTTTCCTCTTTAGTCCTTCAATGTGCGCAGGGGCTCCTCTCGAATTGAGTCCGTAAAGTATGTACTCCTCTCCAAAGGGGACGGCTGTGTGAGGGAACTTTCTGAGTCGAATAAACGGTGTCCTGTACCTTTTTGCCTTTCCAGAGGGAATGTATTATTTCCCTTGAGATGCTGCATCGCCAAATTTCCTCATTCGCCTAGAGGCGATAATTTTGGGGTGATTCTCTATTTGCGGCTGGAAGCTGGGGGTGCTACTCAAGTTACGACGTTGACCACAGGACCTCGCTGGGGTTGCTTCAGGGTAGTCAGGTCCCCTTTGGTGTTGGAAGGGGAACTTCCAGTTTACTCTCGAGCCCTTCAATGTGCACAGGGGCTCCTCTCGAAATGAGTCCGTAAAGTGTGTTCTCCTCGCCAAAGGGGACGGCTGTGTGAGGGAACTTTCTGAGTCGAATAAACGGTGTCCTGTACCTTTTTGCCTTTCCAGAGGGAATGTATTATTTCCCTTGAGATGCTGCATCGCCAAATTTCCTCATTCGCCTAGAGGCGATAATTTTGGGGTGATTCTCTATTTGCGGCTGGAAGCTGGGGGTGCTACTCAAGTTACGACGTTGACCACAGGACCTCGCTGGGGTTGCTTCAGGGTAGTCAGGTCCCCTTTGGTGTTGGAAGGGGAACTTCCAGTTTACTCTCGAGCCCTTCAATGTGCACAGGGGCTCCTCTCGAAATGAGTCCGTAAAGTGTGTTCTCCTCGCCAAAGGGGACGGCTGTGTGAGGGAAGTTTCTGAGTCGAATAGGGGGTGTCAAGTACCTTTCTGCCTTTCCAGAGGGAATGTGGTATTTCTCTTGAGATGCTGCATCGCCAAATTTCCTCATCTCGCATGGAGGGGAGAATTTTGGGGTGTTTCACGTGTTGCGGCGGGAAGCTGGGGGTGCTTCTCGAGTGCGACGGGGACCTCAGGAACACGCTGGGGTTGCTTCAGGGAAGTCAGGTCCCCTTTGCTGTTGGAAGGGGAACTTCCGGTTTCCTCTCAAGCCCTTCAATGTGCACAGGGGCTCCTCTCGAATTGAGTCCGTAAAGTGTGTTCTCCTCTCCAAAGGGGACGGCTGTGTGAGGGAACTTTCTGAGTCGAATAAAGGGTGTCAAGTACCTTTTTGCCTTTCCAGAGGGAATGTGGTATTTCTCTTGCGATGCTGCATCGCCAAATTTCCTCATCTCGCATGGAGGGGATAATTTTGGGCTGTTTCTCGAGTTGCGGGGGGAAGCTGGGGTGCTTCTCGAGTTGCGACGGGGACCTCAGGAACTCGCTGGGGTTGCTTCAGGGAAGTCAGGTCCCCTTTGGTGTTGGAAGGGGAACTTCCGGTTTCCTCTCGAGCCCTTCAATGTGCACAGGGGCTCCTCTCGAATTGAGTCCGTAAAGTGTGTTCTCCTCTCCAAAGGGGACGGCTGTGTGAGGGTACTTTCTGAGTCGAATAAAGGGTGTCAAGTACCTTTTTTCCTTTCCAGAGGGAATGTGGTATTTCTCGTGAGATGCTGCATCGCCAAATTTCCTCATCTCGCATGGAGGGGATAATTTTGCGGTGTTTCTCGAGTTGCGGCGGGAAGCAGGGGGTGCTTCTCGAGTTGCGACGTGGACCTCAGGAACTCGCCCGGGTTGCTTCAGGGCAGTCAGGTCCCCTTTGGTGTTGGAAGGGGAACTTCCAGTTTCCTCTCGAGCCCTTCAATGTGCACAGGGGCTCCTCTCAAATTGAGCCCATAAAGTGTGTTCTCCTCGCCAAAGGGGACGGCTGTGTGAGGGAAGTTTCTGAGTCTAATAAAGGGTGTCAAGTACCTTTTTGCCTTTCCGGAGGGAATGTGGTATTTCTCTTGAGATGCTGCATCGCCAAATTTCCTCATGTCGCATGGAGGGGAGAATTTTGGGGTGTTTCTCGAGTTGCGGCGGGAAGCTGGGTGTGCTTCTCGAGTTGCGACGGGGACCTCAGGAACTCGCTGGGGTTGCTTCAGGGAAGTCAGGTCCCTTTTGGTGTTGGAAGGGGAACTTCCGGTTTCCTCTCGAGCCCATCCATGTGCACAGGGGCTCCTCTCGAATTGAGTCCGTAAAGTGTGTTCTCCTCTCCAAAGGGGACGGCTGTTTGAGGGAACTTTCTGAGTCGAATAAAGGGTGTCCAGTAACTTTTTGCCTTTCCAGAGGGAATGTATTATTTCTCTTGAGATGCTGCATCGCCAAATTTCCTCATTCGCCTAGAGGCGATAATTTTGGGGTGATTCTCGATTTGCGGCGGGAATCTGGGGGTGCTTCTCAAGTTACGACGTTGACCACAGGAACTCGCTGGGGTTGCTTCAGGGTAGTCAGGTCCCCTTTGGTGTTGGAAGGGGAACTTCCGGTTTCCTCTCGAGCCCTTCAATGTGCACAGGGGCTCCTCTCGAATTGAGTCCGTAACGTGTGTTCTCCTCTCCTAAGGGGACGGCTGTGTGAGGGAACTTTCTGAGTCGAATAAAGGCTGTCAAGTACTTCTTTGCATTTCCAAAGGGAATGTGGTATTTCTCTTGAGATGCTGCATCGCTAAATTTCCTCATCTCGCATGGAGGGGATAATTTTGGGGTGTTTCTCGAGTTGCGGCGGGAAGCTGGGGTTGCTTCTCGAGTTGCGACGGGGACCACAGGAACTCGCTGGGGTTGCTTCAGGAAAGTCAGGTCCCCTTTGGTGTTGGAAGGGGAACTTCCGGTTTCCTCTCGAGCCATTCAATGTGCACAGGGTTCCTCTCGAATTGAGTCTGTAAAGTGTGTTCTCCTTTCCAAAGGGGACGGCTGTGTGAGGGAACTTTCTGAGTCGAATAAAGGGTGTCAAATACCTTTTTCCTTTCCAGAGGCAATGTGGTATTTCTCGTGAGATGCTGCATCGCCAAATTTCCTCATCTCGCATGGAGGGGAGAATTTTGGGCTGTTTCTCGAGTTGCGGCGGGAAGCTGGGGGTGCTTCTCGAGTTGCGACGGGGACTTCAGGAACTCGCTGGGGTTGCTTCAGGTAAGTCAGGTGCCCTTTGGTGTTGGAAGGGGAACTTCCGGTTTCCTCTCGAGCCCTTCAATGTGCACAGGGGCTCCTCTCGAATTGAGTCCGTAATGTGTGTTCTCCTCTCCAAAGGGGACGGCTGTGTGAGGGAACTTTCTGAGTCGAATAAAGGGTGTCAAGTACCTTTTTGCCTTTCCAGAGGGAATGTGGTATTTCTCTTGCGATGCTGCATCGCCAAATTTCCTCATCTCGCATCGCGGGGATAATTTTGGGGTGTTTCTCGAGTTGCGGCGGGAAGCTGTGGGTGCTTCTCGAGTTGCGACGGGGACCTCAGGAACTCGCTGGGGTTGCTTCAGGGAAGTCAGGTCCCCTTTGGTGTTGGAAGGGGAACTTGCGGTTTCCTCTCGAGCCCTTCAATGTGCACAGGGGCTCCTCTCGAATTGAGTCCGTAAAGTGTGTTCTCCTCTCCATAGGGGACGGCTGTGTGAGGGAACTTTCTGAGTCGAATAAAGGGTGTCAAGTACCTTTTTGCCTTTCCAGAGGGAATGTGCTATTTCTCTTGAGATGCTGCATCGCCAAATTTCCTCATCTCGCATGGAGGGGATAATTTTGGGGTGTTTCTCTAGTTGCGGCGGGAAGCTGGGGGTGCTTCTTGAGTTGCGACGGGGACCTCAGGAACTCGCTGGGGTTGCTTCAGGGAAGTCAGGTCCCCTTTGGTGTTGGCAGGGGAACTTCCGGTTTCCTCTCGAGCCCTTCAATGTGCACAGGGGCTCCTCTCGAATTGAGTCCGAAAAGTGTGTTCTCCTCTCCAAAGGGGACGGCTGTGTGAGGGAACTTTCTGAGTCGAATAAAGGGTGTCAAGTAACTTTTTGCCTTTCCAGAGGGAATGTGGTATTTCTCTTGAGATGCTGCATCGCCAAATTTCCTCATCTCGCATGGCGGGGATAATTTTGGGGTGTTTCTCGAGTTGCGGCGGGAAGCTGGGGGTGCTTCTCGAGTTGCGACGGGGACCTCAGGAACTCGCTGGGGTTGCTTCAGGGAAGTCAGGTCCCCTTTGGTGTTGGAAGGGAAACTTGCGGTTTCCTCTCGAGCCCTTCAATGTGCACAGGGGCTCCTCTCGAAATGAGTCCGTAAAGTGTGTTATCCTCTCCAAAGGGACTGCTGTGTGAGGGAACTTTCTGAGTCGATTAAAGGGTGTCAAACACCTTTTTGACTTTCCAGAGGGAATGTGGTATTTCTCGTGAGATGCTGCATCGCCAAATTTCCTCATCTCGCATGGAGGGGAGAATTTTGGGGTGTTTCTGGAGTTGCGGCGGGAAGCTGGGGGTGCTTCTCGAGTTGCGACGGGGACCTCAGGAACTCGCTGGGGTTGCTTCAGGGAAGTCAGGTCCCCTTTGGTGTTGGAAGGGGAACTTCCGGTTTCCTCTCGAGCCCTTCAATGTGCACAGGGGCTCCTCTCGAATTGAGTCCGTAAAGTGTGTTCTCCTCTCCAAAGGGGACGGCTGAGTGAGGGAAATTTCTGTGTCGAATAAAGGGTGTCAAATACCTTTTTGCCTTTCCAGAGGGAATGTGGTATTTCTCTTGAGATGCTGCATCGCCAAATTTCCTCATCTCGCATGGAGGGGATAATTTTGGGGTGTTTCTCGAGTTGCGGCGGGAAGCTGGGGGTGCTTCTCGAGCTGAGACGGGGACCTCAGGAACTCGCTGGGGTTGCTTCAGGGAAGTCAGGTCCCCTTTGGTGTTGGAAGGGGAACTTCCGGTTTCCTCTCGAGCCCTTAAATGTGCACAGGGGCTCCTCTCGAATTGAGTCCGTAAAGTGTGTTCTCCTCTCCAAAGGGGACGGCTGTGTGAGGGAACTTTCTGTGTCGAATAAATGGTGTCAAGTACCTTTTTGCCTTTCCAGAGGGAATGTGGTATTTCTCTTGAGATGCTGCATCGCCAAATTTCCTCATCTAGCATGGAACGGATAATTTTGGGGTGTTTCGCTAGTTGCGACTGGGACCTCAGTTAATCGCTGGGGTTGCTTCAGGGAAGTCAGGTCCCCTTTGTTGTTGGTAGGGGAACTTCCCGTTTCCTCTCGAGCCCTTCAATGTGCACAGGGGCTCCTCTCGAATTGAGTCCGTAAAGTTTGTTCTTCTCTCCAAAGGGCGGCTGTGTGAGGGAACTTTCTGAGTCGAATAAAGGATGTCAAGTACCTTTTTGCCTTTCCAGAGGGAATGTGGTATTTCCCTTGAGATGCTGCATCGCCAAGTTTCGTCATCTCGCATAGAGGGGATAATTTTGGGGTGTTTCTCGAGTTGCGGCGGGGACCTCAGGAATTCGCTGGGGTTGCTTCAGGGAAGTCACGTCCCCTTTGGTGTTGGAAGGGGAATTTCCGGTTTCCTCTCGAGCCCTTCAACGTGCACAGGGGCTCCTCTCGAATTGAGTCCCTAAAGTGTATTCTCCTCCCCAAAGGGGACGGCTGTGTGAGGGAACTTCCTGAGTCGAATAAAGGGTGTCAAGTACCTATTTGCCTTTCCAGAGGGAATGTGGTATTTCTCGTGAGGAGCTGCATCGCCAAATTTCCTCATGTCGCATGGAGGGGAGAATTCTGGGATGTTTCTCGAGTTGCGGCGGGAAGCTGGGGGTGCTTCTTGAGTTGCGACGGGGATCCCAGGAACTCGCTGGGGTTGCTTCAGGGAAGTCAGGTCCACTTTGGTGTTGGAAGGGGAACTTCCGGTTTCCTCTCGAGCCCTTCAATGTGCACAGGGGCTCCTCTCGAATTGAGTCCCTAAAGTGTGTTCTGCTTTCCAACGGGAACGGCTGTGTGACGGAACTTTCTGAGTCGAATAAAGGGTGTCAAGTACCTTTTTACCTTTCCAGAGGGAATGTGGTATTTCTCGTGAGATGCTGCATCGACAAATTTCCTCATTTCGCATGGAGGGGAGAATTTTGGGCTGTTTCTCGAGTTGTGGTGCGAAGCTGGGGGTGCTTCTCGAGTTGCGACGGGGACCTCAGGAACTCGCTGGGGTTGCTTCAGGGAAGTCACGTCCCCTTTGGTGTTGGAAGGGGAACTTCCGGTTTCCTCTCGAGCCCTTCAATGTGCACAGGGGCTCCTCTCGAATTGAGTCCGTAAAGTGTGTTCTCCTCTCCAAAGGGGACGGCTGTGTGAGGGAACTTTCTGAGTCGAATAAAGGGTGTCAAGTACCTTTTTGCCTTTCCAGAGGGAATGCGGTATTTCTCTTGAGATGCTGCATCGCCAAATTTCCTCATCTCGCATGGAGGGGATAATTTTGGGGTGTTTCTCGAGTTGCGGCGGGAAGATGGGGGTGCTTCTGGAGTTGCGAAGGGGACCTCAGGAACTCGCTGGGGTAGCTTCAGGGAAGTCAGGTCCCCTTTGGTGTTGGAAGGGAAACTTCCGGTTTCCTATCGAGCCCTTCAATGTGCACAGGGGCTCCTCTCGATTTGAGTCCGTAAAGTGTGTTCTCCTCTCCAAAGGGGACGGCTGTGTGAGGGAACTTTCTGAGTCGAATAAAGGCTGTCAAGTACCTTTTTGCCTTTCCAGAGGGAATGTGGTATTTCTCTTGAGATGCTGCATCGCTAAATTTCCTCATCTCGCATGGAGGGGATAATTTTGCGGTGTTTCTCGAGTTGCGGCGGGAAGCTGGGTTTGCTTCTCGAGTTGCGACGGGGACCTCAGGAACTCGCTGTGGTTGCGTCAGGGAAGTCAGGTCCCCCTTGGTGTTGGAAGGGGAATTTCCGGTTTCCTCTCGAGCCCTTCAATGTGCACAGGGGCTCCTCTCAAATTTAGTCCGTAAAGTATGTTTCTTCTCCAAAGGGGACGGCTGTGTGAGGGAACTTTCTGAGTCGAATAAAGGGTGTCAAGTACCTTTTTGCCTTTCCAGCATGAATGTGGTATTTCTCGTGAGATGCTGCATCGCCAAATTTCCTCATCTCGCATGGAGGGGATAATTTTGGGGTGTTTCTCGAGTTGCGGCGGGAAGCTGGGGGTGCTTCTCGAGCTGAGACGGGGACCTGAGGAACTCGCTGGGGTTGCTTCAGGGAAGTCAGGTCCCCTTTGGTGTTGGAAGGGGAACTTCCGGTTTCCTCTCGAGCCCTTAAATGTGCACAGGGGCTCCTCTCGAATTGAGTCCGTAAAGTGTGTTCTCCTCTCCAAAGGGGACGGCTGTGTGAGGGAACTTTCTGTGTCGAATAAATGGTGTCAAGTACCTTTTTGCCTTTCCAGAGGGAATGTGGTATTTCTCTTGAGATGCTGCATCGCCAAATTTCCTCATCTAGCATGGAACGGATAATTTTGGGGTGTTTCGCTAGTTGCGACTGGGACCTCAGTTAATCGCTGGGGTTGCTTCAGGGAAGTCAGGTCCCCTTTGTTGTTGGTAGGGGAACTTCCCGTTTCCTCTCGAGCCCTTCAATGTGCACAGGGGCTCCTCTCGAATTGAGTCCGTAAAGTTTGTTCTTCTCTCCAAAGGGCGGCTGTGTGAGGGAACTTTCTGAGTCGAATAAAGGATGTCAAGTACCTTTTTGCCTTTCCAGAGGGAATGTGGTATTTCCCTTGAGATGCTGCATCGCCAAGTTTCGTCATCTCGCATAGAGGGGATAATTTTGGGGTGTTTCTCGAGTTGCGGCGGGGACCTCAGGAATTCGCTGGGGTTGCTTCAGGGAAGTCAGGTCCCCTTTGGTGTTGGAAGGGGAACTTCCGGTTTCCTCTCGAGCCCTTCAATGTGCACAGGGGCTCCTCGCGAATTGAATCCATAAAGTGGGTTCTCCTCTCCAAAGGGGACGGCTGTGTGAGGGAACTTTCTGAGTCGAATAAAGGGTGTCAAGTACCTTTTTGCCGTTCCAGAGGGAATGTGGTATTTCTCGTGAGATGCTGCATTGGCAAATTTCCTCATCTCGCATGGAGGGAAAATTTTGGGCTGTTTCTCGAGTTGGGGCGGGAAGCTGGGGGTGCTTCTCGAGTTGCGACGGGGACCTCAGGAACTCGCTGGGGTTGCTTCAGGGAAGTCAGGTCCCCTTTGGTGTTGGAAGGGGAACTTCCGGTTTCCTCTCGAGCCCTTCAATGTGCACAGGGGCTCCTCTCGAATTGAGGCCGCTTTGTGTGTTCTCCTCTCCAAAGGGGACGGCTGTGTGAGGGAACTTTCTGAGTCGAATAAAGGGTGTCAAGTACCTTTTTGCCTTTCCAGAGGGAATGAGGTAGTTCTCTGGAGATGCTGCATCGCCAAATTTCCTCATCTCGCATGGAGGGGATAATTTTGTGGTGTTTCTCGAGTTGCGGCGGGAAGCTGGGGGTGCATCTCAGGTTGCTACGGGGACCTCAGGAACTCGCAGGGGTTGCTTCAGGGAAGTCAGGTCCCCCTTGGTGTTTGAAGGGGAACTTCCGGTTTCCTCTCGAGCCCTTCAATGTGCACAGGGGCTCCTCTCGAATTGAGTCCGTAAAGTGTGTTCTCCTCTCCAAAGGAGACGGCTGTGTGAGGGAACTTTCTGAGTCGAATAAAGAGTGCCAAGTACCTTTTTGCCTTTCCAAAGTGAATGTGGTATTTCTCTTGAGATGCTGCAAGGCCAAATTTCTCATCTGTCATGGAGGGGATAATTTTGGCGTGTTTCTCGAATTGCGGCGGGAAGCTGGGGGTGCTTCTGGAGTTGCGACGGAGACCTAGGAACTCGCTGGGGTTGCTCAAGGGAAGTCAGGTCCCCTTTGGTGTTGGAAGGGGAACTTGCGGGTTCCTCTCGAGCCCTTCAATGTGCACAGGGGCTCCTCACGAATTGAAGCCGAAAAGTGTGTTCTCGTCTCAAAGGGTACGGCTGTGTAAGGGAACTTTCTGAGTCGAATAAAGGGTGTCAAGTACCTTTTTGCCTTTCCAGAGGGAATGTGGTATTTCTCTTGAGATGCTGCATCTCCAAATTTCCTCATGTCGCATGGAGGGGAGAATTTTGGGGTGTTTCTCGAGTTGCGGCGGGAAGCTGGGGGTGCTTCTCGAGTTGCGACGGGGACCTCAGGAACTCGCTGGGGTTGCTTCAGGGAAGTCAGGTCCCCTTTGGTGTTGGAAGGGGAACTTCCGGTTTCCTCTCGAGCCCTTCAATGTGCACAGGGGCTCCTCTCGATTTGAGTCCGTAAAGTGTGTTCTCCTCTGCAAAGAGGACGGTAGTGTGAGGGAACTTTCTGAGTCGAATACAGGGTGTCAAGTACCTTTTTGCCTTTCCAGAGGGAATGTGGTATTTCTCTTGAGATGGTGCATCAGCAAATTTCCTCATCTCGCACGGAGGGGATAATTTTGGGGTGTTTCTCGAGTTGCGGCGGGAAGCTGGGTTGCTTCTCGAGTTGCGACGGGGACCTCAGGAACTCGCTGGGGTTGCGTCAGGGAAGTCAGGTCCCCTTTGGTGTTGGAAGGGGAACTTCCGGTTTCCTCTCGAGCCCTTCAATGTGCACAGGGGATCCTCTCGAATCGAGTCCGTAAAGTGTGTTCTCCTCTGCAAAGAGGACGGCAGTGTGAGGGAACTTTCTGAGTCGAATAAAGGGTGTCAAGTACCTTTTTGCCTTTCCAGAGGGAATGTGGTATTTCTCTTGAGATGCTGCATCACCAAATTTCCTCATCTCGCACGGAGGGGATAATTTTGGGGTGTTTCTCGAGTTGCGGCGGGAAGCTGGGGTGCTTCCCGAGTTGCGACGGGGACCTCAGGAACTCGCTGGGGTTGCTTCAGGGAAGTCAGGTCCCCTTTGGTGTTGGAAGGGGAACTTCCGGTTTCCTCTCGAGCCCTTCAATGTGCACAGGGGCTCCTCTCGAATTGAGTCCGAAAAGTGTGTTCTCCTCTCAAAGGGGAAGGCTGTGTGAGGGAACTTTCTGAGTCGAATAAAGGGTGTCAAGTACCTTTTTGCCATTCCAGAGGGAATGTGGTATTTCTCTTGAGATGCTGCATCGCCAAATTTCCTCATCCTGCACGGAGGGGATTATTTTGGGGTGTTTCTCGAGTTGCGGCGGGAAGCTGGGGGTGCTTCTCGAGTTGCGACGGGGACCTCAGGAACTCGTTGGGATTGCTTCAGGGAAGTCAGGTCCCCTTTGGTGTTGGAAGGGGAACTTCCGGTTTCCTCTCGAGCCCTTCAATGTGCACAGTGGCTCCTGTCGAATTGAGTCCGTAAAGTGTGTTCTCCTCTCCAAAGGGGACGGCTGTGTCAGGGAACTTTCTGAGTCGAATAAACGGTGTCAAGTACCTTTTTGCCTTTCCAGAGGGAATGTGGTATTTCTCTTGAGATGCTGCATCGCCAATTTTCCTCATCTCGCATGGAGGGGATAATTTTGGTGTGTTTCTCGAGTTGCGCCGGGAAGCTGGGGGTGCTTCTCGAGTTGCGACGGGGACCTCAGGAACTCGCTGGGGTTGCTTCAGGGAAGTCAGGTCCCCTTTGGTGTTGGAAGGGGAACTTCCGGTTTCCTCTAGAGCCCTTCACTGTGCACAGGGCTCCTCTCGAATTGAGTCCGTAAAGTGTGTTCTCCTTTCCAAAGGGGACGGCTGTGTGAGGGATCTTTCTGAGTCGAATAAAGGGCGTCAAGTACCTTTTTGCCTTTCCAGATGGAATGTGGTATTTCTCTTGAGATGCTGCATCGCCAAATTTCCTCATCTCGCATGGAGGGGATAATTTTGGGGTGTTTCACGAGTTGCGGCGGGAAGCCTGGGGTGCTTCTCGAGTTGCGACGGGGACCTCAGGAACTCACTGGGGTTGCTTCAGGGAAGTCAGGTCCCCTTTGGTGTTGGAAGGGGAACTTTCGGTTTCCTCTCGAGCCCGTCAATGTGCACAGGGGCTCCTCTCGAATTGAGTCCGTAAAGTGTGTTCTCCTCTCCAAAGGGGACGGCTGTGTGAGGGAACTTTCTGAGTCGAATAAAGGGTGTCAAGTACCTTTTTGCCTTTCCAGAGGGAATGTGGTATTTCTCTTGAGATGCTGCATCGCCAAATTTCCTCATCTCGCATGGAGGGGAGAATTTTGGGGTGTTTCTCTAGTTGCGGCGGGAAGCTGGGGGTGCTTCTCGAGTTGCGACGGGGACCTCAGGAACTCGCTGGGGTTGTTTCAGGGAAGTCAGGTCCCCTTTGGTGTTGGAAGGGGAACTTCCGGTTTCCTCTCGAGCCCTTCAATGTGCACAGGGGCTCCTCTCGAATTGAGTCCGTAAAGTGTGTTCTCCTCTCCAAAGGGGACGGCTGTGTGAGGGAACTTTCTGAGTCGAATAAAGGGTGTCAAGGACCTTTTTGCCTTTCCAGAGGGAATGTGGTATTTCTCTTGAGATGCTGCATCGCCAAATTTCCTCATGTCGCATGGAGGGGATAATTTTGGGGTGTTTCTCGATTTGCGGCGGGAAGCTGGGGGTGCTTCTCGAGTTGCGACGGGGACCTCAGGAACTCATTGGGGTTGCTTCAGTGAAGTCAGGTCCACTTTGGTGTTGGAAGCGGAACTTCCGGTTTCCTCTCGAGCCCTTCAATGTGCACAGGGGCTCCTCTCGAATTCAGTCCGTAAAGTGTGTTCTCCTCTCCAAAGGGGACGGCTGTGTGAGGGAACTTTCTGAGTCGAATAAAGGGTGTCAAGTACCTTTTTGCCTTTCCGGAGGGAATGTGGTATTTCTCTTGAGATGCTGCATCGCCAAATTTCTCATCTCGCATGCAGGGGATAATTTTGGGGTGTTTTTCGAGTTCGGGCGGGAAGCTGGTGGTGTTTCTCCAGTTGCGACGGGGACCTCAGGAACTCGCTGGGGTTGCTTTAGGGAAGTCAGGTCCCTTTGGTGTTGGAAGGGGAACTTCCGGTTTCCTCTCGAGCCCTTCAATGTGCACAGGGGCTCCTCTCGATTTGAGTCCGTAAAGTGTGTTCTCCTCTGCAAAGAGGACGGTAGTGTGAGGGAACTTTCTGAGTCGAATACAGGGTGTCAAGTACCTTTTTGCCTTTCCAGAGGGAATGTGGTATTTCTCTTGAGATGGTGCATCACCAAATTTCCTCATCTCGCACGGAGGGGATAATTTTGGGGTGTTTCTCGAGTTGCGGCGGGAAGCTGGGTTGCTTCTCGAGTTGCGACGGGGACCTCAGGAACTCGCTGGGGTTGCGTCAGGGAAGTCAGGTCCCCTTTGGTGTTGGAAGGGGAACTTCCGGTTTCCTCTCGAGCCCTTCAATGTGCACAGGGGATCCTCTCGAATTGAGTCCGTAAAGTGTGTTCTCCTCTGCAAAGAGGACGGCAGTGTGAGGGAACTTTCTGAGTCGAATAAAGGGTGTCAAGTACCTTTTTGCCTTTCCAGAGGGAATGTGGTATTTCTCTTGAGATGCTGCATCACCAAATTTCCTCATCTCGCACGGAGGGAATAATTTTGGGGTGTTTCTCGAGTTGCGGCAGGAAGGTGGGGTGCTTCCCGAGTTGCGACGGGGACCTCAGGAACTCGCTGGGGTTGCTTCAGGGAAGTCAGGTTCCCTTTGGTGTTGGAAGGGGAACTTCCGGTTTCCTCTCGAGCCCTTCAATGTGCACAGGGGCTCCTCTCGAATTGAGTCCGAAAAGTGTGTTCTCCTCTCAAAGGGGACGGCTGTGTGAGGGAACTTTCTGAGTCGAATAAAGGGTGTCAAGTACCTTTTTGCCATTCCAGAGGGAATGTGGTATTTCTCTTGAGATGCTGCATCGCCAAATTTCCTCATCCTGCACGGAGGGGATTATTTTGGGGTGTTTCTCGAGTTGCGGCGGGAAGCTGGGGGTGCTTCTCGAGTTGCGATGGGGACCTCAGGAACTCGTTGGGATTGCTTCAGGGAAGTCAGGTCCCCTTTGGTGTTGGAAGGGGAACTTCCGGTTTCCTCTCGAGCCCTTCAATGTGCACAGGGGCTCCTCTCGAATTGAGTCCGTAAAGTGTGTTCTCCTCTCCAAAGGGGACGGCTGTGTGAGGGAACTTTCTGAGTCGAATAAAGGGTGTCAAGTACCTTTTTGCCTTTCCAGAGGGAATGTGGTATTTCTCTTGAGAAGCTGCATCGCCAAATTTCTCATCTCGCATGCAGGGGATAATTTTGGGGTGTTTGTCGAGTTCGGGCGGGAAGCTGGGGGTGTTTCTCCAGTTGCGACGGGGACCTCAGGAACTCGCAGGGGTTGCTTCAGGGAAGTCAGGTCCCCTTTGGTGTTGGAAGGGGAACTTCCAGTTTCCTCTCGAGCCCTTCAATGTGCACAGTGGCTCCTGTCGAATTGAGTCCGTAAAGTGTGTTCTCCTCTCCAAAGGGGACGGCTGTGTCAGGGAACTTTCTGAGTCGAATAAACGGTGTCAAGTACCTTTTTGCCTTTCCAGAGGGAATGTGGTATTTCTCTTGAGATGCTGCATCGCCAATTTTCCTCATCTCGCATGGAGGGGATAATTTTGGTGTGTTTCTCGAGTTGCGCCGGGAAGCTGGGGGTGCTTCTCGAGTTGCGACGGGGACCTCAGGAACTCGCTGGGGTTGCTTCAGGGAAGTCAGGTCCCCTTTGGTGTTGGAAGGGGAACTTCCGGTTTCCTCTCGAGCCCTTCACTGTGCACAGGGCTCCTCTCGAATTGAGTCCGTAAAGTGTGTTCTCCTTTCCAAAGGGGACGGCTGTGTGAGGGATCTTTCTGAGTCGAATAAAGGGTGTCAAGTACCTTTTTGCCTTTCCAGAGGGAATGTGGTATTTCTCTTGAGATGCTGCATCGCCAAATTTCCTCATCTCGCATGGAGGGGAGAATTTTGGGGTGTTTCTCTAGTTGCGGCGGGAAGCTGGGGGTGCTTCTCGAGTTGCGACGGGGACCTCAGGAACTCGCTGGGGTTGTTTCAGGGAAGTCAGGTCCCCTTTGGTGTTGGAAGGGGAACTTCCGGTTTCCTCTCGAGCCCTTCAATGTGCACAGGGGCTCCTCTCGAATTGAGTCCGTAAAGTGTGTTCTCCTCTCCAAAGGGGACGGCTGTGTGAGGGAACTTTCTGAGTCGAATAAAGGGTGTCAAGGACCTTTTTGCCTTTCCAGAGGGAATGTGGTATTTCTCTTGAGATGCTGCATCGCCAAATTTCCTCATGTCGCATGGAGGGGATAATTTTGGGGTGTTTCTCGATTTGCGGCGGGAAGCTGGGGGTGCTTCTCGAGTTGCGACGGGGACCTCAGGAACTCATTGGGGTTGCTTCAGTGAAGTCAGGTCCACTTTGGTGTTGGAAGCGGAACTTCCGGTTTCCTCTCGAGCCCTTCAATGTGCACAGGGGCTCCTCTCGAATTCAGTCCGTAAAGTGTGTTCTCCTCTCCAAAGGGGACGGCTGTGTGAGGGAACTTTCTGAGTCGAATAAAGGGTGTCAAGTACCTTTTTGCCTTTCCGGAGGGAATGTGGTATTTCTCTTGAGATGCTGCATCGCCAAATTTCTCATCTCGCATGCAGGGGATAATTTTGGGGTGTTTTTCGAGTTCGGGCGGGAAGCTGGTGGTGTTTCTCCAGTTGCGACGGGGACCTCAGGAACTCGCTGGGGTTGCTTTAGGGAAGTCAGGTCCCCTTTGGTGTTGGAAGGGGAACTTCCGGTTTCCTCTCGAGCCCTTCAATGTGCACAGGGGCTCCTCTCGATTTGAGTCCGTAAAGTGTGTTCTCCTCTGCAAAGAGGACGGTAGTGTGAGGGAACTTTCTGAGTCGAATACAGGGTGTCAAGTACCTTTTTGCCTTTCCAGAGGGAATGTGGTATTTCTCTTGAGATGGTGCATCACCAAATTTCCTCATCTCGCACGGAGGGGATAATTTTGGGGTGTTTCTCGAGTTGCGGCGGGAAGCTGGGTTGCTTCTCGAGTTGCGACGGGGACCTCAGGAACTCGCTGGGGTTGCGTCAGGGAAGTCAGGTCCCCTTTGGTGTTGGAAGGGGAACTTCCGGTTTCCTCTCGAGCCCTTCAATGTGCACAGGGGATCCTCTCGAATTGAGTCCGTAAAGTGTGTTCTCCTCTGCAAAGAGGACGGCAGTGTGAGGGAACTTTCTGAGTCGAATAAAGGGTGTCAAGTACCTTTTTGCCTTTCCAGAGGGAATGTGGTATTTCTCTTGAGATGCTGCATCACCAAATTTCCTCATCTCGCACGGAGGGAATAATTTTGGGGTGTTTCTCGAGTTGCGGCAGGAAGGTGGGGTGCTTCCCGAGTTGCGACGGGGACCTCAGGAACTCGCTGGGGTTGCTTCAGGGAAGTCAGGTTCCCTTTGGTGTTGGAAGGGGAACTTCCGGTTTCCTCTCGAGCCCTTCAATGTGCACAGGGGCTCCTCTCGAATTGAGTCCGAAAAGTGTGTTCTCCTCTCAAAGGGGACGGCTGTGTGAGGGAACTTTCTGAGTCGAATAAAGGGTGTCAAGTACCTTTTTGCCATTCCAGAGGGAATGTGGTATTTCTCTTGAGATGCTGCATCGCCAAATTTCCTCATCCTGCACGGAGGGGATTATTTTGGGGTGTTTCTCGAGTTGCGGCGGGAAGCTGGGGGTGCTTCTCGAGTTGCGATGGGGACCTCAGGAACTCGTTGGGATTGCTTCAGGGAAGTCAGGTCCCCTTTGGTGTTGGAAGGGGAACTTCCGGTTTCCTCTCGAGCCCTTCAATGTGCACAGGGGCTCCTCTCGAATTGAGTCCGTAAAGTGTGTTCTCCTCTCCAAAGGGGACGGCTGTGTGAGGGAACTTTCTGAGTCGAATAAAGGGTGTCAAGTACCTTTTTGCCTTTCCAGAGGGAATGTGGTATTTCTCTTGAGAAGCTGCATCGCCAAATTTCTCATCTCGCATGCAGGGGATAATTTTGGGGTGTTTGTCGAGTTCGGGCGGGAAGCTGGGGGTGTTTCTCCAGTTGCGACGGGGACCTCAGGAACTCGCAGGGGTTGCTTCAGGGAAGTCAGGTCCCCTTTGGTGTTGGAAGGGGAACTTCCAGTTTCCTCTCGAGCCCTTCAATGTGCACAGTGGCTCCTGTCGAATTGAGTCCGTAAAGTGTGTTCTCCTCTCCAAAGGGGACGGCTGTGTCAGGGAACTTTCTGAGTCGAATAAACGGTGTCAAGTACCTTTTTGCCTTTCCAGAGGGAATGTGGTATTTCTCTTGAGATGCTGCATCGCCAATTTTCCTCATCTCGCATGGAGGGGATAATTTTGGTGTGTTTCTCGAGTTGCGCCGGGAAGCTGGGGGTGCTTCTCGAGTTGCGACGGGGACCTCAGGAACTCGCTGGGGTTGCTTCAGGGAAGTCAGGTCCCCTTTGGTGTTGGAAGGGGAACTTCCGGTTTCCTCTCGAGCCCTTCACTGTGCACAGGGCTCCTCTCGAATTGAGTCCGTAAAGTGTGTTCTCCTTTCCAAAGGGGACGGCTGTGTGAGGGATCTTTCTGAGTCGAATAAAGGGTGTCAAGTACCTTTTTGCCTTTCCAGATGGAATGTGGTATTTCTCTTGAGATGCTGCATCGCCAAATTTCCTCATCTCGCATGGAGGGGATAATTTTGGGGTGTTTCTCGAGTTGCGGCGGGAAGCTGGGGGTGCTTCTCGAGTTGCGACGGGGACCTCAGGAACTCGCTAGGGTTGCTTCAGTGAAGTCAGGTCCATTTGGTGTTGGAAGGGGAACTTCCGGTTTCCTCTCGAGCCCTTCAATGTGCACAGGGGCTCCTCTCGAATTGAGTCCGTATAGTGTGTTCTCCTCTCCAAAGGGGACGGCTGTGTGAGGGAACTTTCTGAGTCGAAAAAGGGTGTCAAGTACCTTTTTGCCTTTCAAAAGGGAATGTGGTATTTCTCCTGAGATGCTGCATCGCAAAATTTCCTCATCTCGCATGGAGGGGATAATTTTGGGGCGTTTCTCGAGTTGCGGTGGGAAGCTGCGGGTGCTTCTTGAGTTGCGAGGTGACCTCAGGAACTCGCTGGGGTTGCTTCAGAAAAGTCAGGTCCCCTTTGGTGTTGGAAGGGGAACTTTTGGTTTCCTCTCGAGCCCTTAAAGATGCACAGGGGCTCATCTCGAATTGAGTCCATGAGGTGTGTTCTCCTCTACAAAGGGGACGGCTGTGTGAGGGACCTTTCTGAGTCGAATAAAGGGTGTCAAGTACCTTTTTGCCTTTCCAGAGGGAATGTGGTATTTCTCTTGAGAAGCTGCATCGCCAAATTTCTCATCTCGCATGCAGGGGATAATTTTGGGGTGTTTGTCGAGTTCGGGCGGGAAGCTGGGGGTGTTTCTCCAGTTGCGACGGGGACCTCAGGAACTCGCAGGGGTTGCTTCAGGGAAGTCAGGTCCCCTTTGGTGTTGGAAGGGGAACTTCCAGTTTCCTCTCGAGCCCTTCAATGTGCACAGTGGCTCCTGTCGAATTGAGTCCGTAAAGTGTGTTCTCCTCTCCAAAGGGGACGGCTGTGTCAGGGAACTTTCTGAGTCGAATAAACGGTGTCAAGTACCTTTTTGCCTTTCCAGAGGGAATGTGGTATTTCTCTTGAGATGCTGCATCGCCAATTTTCCTCATCTCGCATGGAGGGGATAATTTTGGTGTGTTTCTCGAGTTGCGCCGGGAAGCTGGGGGTGCTTCTCGAGTTGCGACGGGGACCTCAGGAACTCGCTGGGGTTGCTTCAGGGAAGTCAGGTCCCCTTTGGTGTTGGAAGGGGAACTTCCGGTTTCCTCTCGAGCCCTTCACTGTGCACAGGGCTCCTCTCGAATTGAGTCCGTAAAGTGTGTTCTCCTTTCCAAAGGGGACGGCTGTGTGAGGGATCTTTCTGAGTCGAATAAAGGGTGTCAAGTACCTTTTTGCCTTTCCAGATGGAATGTGGTATTTCTCTTGAGATGCTGCATCGCCAAATTTCCTCATCTCGCATGGAGGGGATAATTTTGCGGTGTTTCTCGAGTTGCGGCGGGAAGCTGGGGGTGCTTCTCGAGTTGCGACGGGGACCTCAGGAACTCGCTAGGGTTGCTTCAGTGAAGTCAGGTCCATTTGGTGTAGGAAGGGGAACTTCCGGTTTCCTCTCGAGCCCTTCAATGTGCACAGGGGCTCCTCTCGAATTGAGTCCGTATAGTGTGTTCTCCTCTCCAAAGGGGACGGCTGTGTGAGGGAACTTTCTGAGTCGAAAAAGGGTGTCAAGTACCTTTTTGGCTTTCAAGAGGGAATGTGGTATTTCTCCTGAGATGCTGCATCGCAAAATTTCCTCATCTCGCATGGAGGGGATAATTTTGGGGCGTTTCTCGAGTTGCGGTGGGAAGCTGCGGGTGCTTCTTGAGTTGCGAGGTGACCTCAGGAACTCGCTGGGGTTGCTTCAGAAAAGTCAGGTCCCCTTTGGTGTTGGAAGGGGAACTTTTGGTTTCCTCTCGAGCCCTTAAAGATGCACAGGGGCTCATCTCGAATTGAGTCCATGAGGTGTGTTCTCCTCTACAAAGGGGACGGCTGTGTGAGGGACCTTTCTGAGTCGAATAAAGGGTGTCAAGTACCTTTTTGCCTTTCCAGAGGGAATGTGGTATTTCTCTTGAGATGCTGCATCGCCAAATTTCCTCATGTCGCATGGTGGGGAGAATTTTGTGGTGTTTCTCTAGTTGCGGCGGGAAGCTGGGGGTGCTTCTCGAGTTGCGACGGGGACCTCAGGAACTCGCTGGGGTTGTTTCAGGGAAGTCAGGTCCCCTTTGGTGTTGGAAGGGGAACTTCCGGTTTCCTCTCGAGCCATTCAATGTGCACAGGGGCTCCTCTCGAATTGAGTCCGTAAAGTGTGTTCTCCTCTCCAAAGGGGACGGCTGTGTGAGGGAACTTTCTGAGTCGAATAAAGGGTGTCAAGGACCTTTTTGCCTTTCCAGAGGGAATGTGGTATTTCTCTTGAGATGCTGCATCGCCAAATTTCCTCATGTCGCATGGAGGGGATAATTTTGGGGTGTTTCTCGATTTGCGGCGGGAAGCTGGGGGTGCTTCTCGAGTTGCGACGGGGACCTCAGGAACTCATTGGGGTTGCTTCAGTGAAGTCAGGTCCACTTTTGTGTTGGAAGCAGAACTTCCGGTTTCCTCTCGAGCCCTTCAATGTGCACAGGGGCTCCTCTCGAATTGAGTCCGTAAAGTGTGTTCTCCTCTCCAAAGGGGACGGCTGTGTGAGGGAACTTTCTGAGTCGAATAAAGGGTGTCAAGTACCTTTTTGCCTTTCCGGAGGGAATGTGGTATTTCTCTTGAGATGCTGCATCGCCAAATTTCTCATCTCGCATGCAGGGGATAATTTTGGGGTGTTTTTCGAGTTCGGGCGGGAAGCTGGTGGTGTTTCTCCAGTTGCGACGGGGACCTCAGGAACTCGCTGGGGTTGCTTTAGGGAAGTCAGGTCCCCTTTGGTGTTGGAAGGGGAACTTCCGGTTTCCTCTCGAGCCCTTCAATGTGCACAGGGGCTCCTCTCGATTTGAGTCCGTAAAGTGTGTTCTCCTCTGCAAAGAGGACGGTAGTGTGAGGGAACTTTCTGAGTCGAATACAGGGTGTCAAGTACCTTTTTGCCTTTCCAGAGGGAATGTGGTATTTCTCTTGAGATGGTGCATCACCAAATTTCCTCATCTCGCACGGAGGGGATAATTTTGGGGTGTTTCTCGAGTTGCGGCGGGAAGCTGGGTTGCTTCTCGAGTTGCGACGGGGACCTCAGGAACTCGCTGGGGTTGCGTCAGGGAAGTCAGGTCCCCTTTGGTGTTGGAAGGGGAACTTCCGGTTTCCTCTCGAGCCCTTCAATGTGCACAGGGGATCCTCTCGAATTGAGTCCGTAAAGTGTGTTCTCCTCTGCAAAGAGGACGGCAGTGTGAGGGAACTTTCTGAGTCGAATAAAGGGTGTCAAGTACCTTTTTGCCTTTCCAGAGGGAATGTGGTATTTCTCTTGAGATGCTGCATCACCAAATTTCCTCATCTCGCACGGAGGGAATAATTTTGGGGTGTTTCTCGAGTTGCGGCAGGAAGGTGGGGTGCTTCCCGAGTTGCGACGGGGACCTCAGGAACTCGCTGGGGTTGCTTCAGGGAAGTCAGGTTCCCTTTGGTGTTGGAAGGGGAACTTCCGGTTTCCTCTCGAGCCCTTCAATGTGCACAGGGGCTCCTCTCGAATTGAGTCCGAAAAGTGTGTTCTCCTCTCAAAGGAGACGGCTGTGTGAGGGAACTTTCTGAGTCGAATAAAGGGTGTCAAGTACCTTTTTGCCATTCCAGAGGGAATGTGGTATTTCTCTTGAGATGCTGCATCGCCAAATTTCCTCATCCTGCACGGAGGGGATTATTTTGGGGTGTTTCTCGAGTTGCGGCGGGAAGCTGGGGGTGCTTCTCGAGTTGCGACGGGGACCTCAGGAACTCGTTGGGATTGCTTCAGGGAAGTCAGGTCCCCTTTGGTGTTGGAAGGGGAACTTCCGGTTTCCTCTCGAGCCCTTCAATGTGCACAGGGGCTCCTCTCGAATTGAGTCCGTAAAGTGTGTTCTCCTCTCCAAAGGGGACGGCTGTGTGAGGGAACTTTCTGAGTCGAATAAAGGGTGTCAAGTACCTTTTTGCCTTTCCAGAGGGAATGTGGTATTTCTCTTGTGAAGCTGCATCGCCAAATTTCTCATCTCGCATGCAGGGGATAATTTTGGGGTGTTTGTCGAGTTCGGGCGGGAAGCTGGGGGTGTTTCTCCAGTTGCGACGGGGACCTCAGGAACTCGCAGGGGTTGCTTCAGGGAAGTCAGGTCCCCTTTGGTGTTGGAAGGGGAACTTCCGGTTTCCTCTCGAGCCCTTCAATGTGCACAGGGGCTCCTCTCGAATTGAGTCCGTAAAGTGTGTTCTCCTCTCCAAAGGGGACGGCTGTGTGAGGGAACTTTCTGAGTCGAATAAAGGGTGTCAAGTACCTTTTTGCCTTTCCAGAGGGAATGTGGTATTTCTCTTGAGAAGCTGCATCGCCAAATTTCTCATCTCGCATGCAGGGGATAATTTTGGGGTGTTTGTCGAGTTCGGGCGGGAAGCTGGGGGTGTTTCTCCAGTTGCGACGGGGACCTCAGGAACTCGCAGGGGTTGCTTCAGGGAAGTCAGGTCCCCTTTGGTGTTGGAAGGGGAACTTCCAGTTTCCTCTCGAGCCCTTCAATGTGCACAGTGGCTCCTGTCGAATTGAGTCCGTAAAGTGTGTTCTCCTCTCCAAAGGGGACGGCTGTGTCAGGGAACTTTCTGAGTCGAATAAACGGTGTCAAGTACCTTTTTGCCTTTCCAGAGGGAATGTGGTATTTCTCTTGAGATGCTGCATCGCCAATTTTCCTCATCTCGCATGGAGGGGATAATTTTGGTGTGTTTCTCGAGTTGCGCCGGGAAGCTGGGGGTGCTTCTCGAGTTGCGACGGGGACCTCAGGAACTCGCTGGGGTTGCTTCAGGGAAGTCAGGTCCCCTTTGGTGTTGGAAGGGGAACTTCCGGTTTCCTCTCGAGCCCTTCACTGTGCACAGGGCTCCTCTCGAATTGAGTCCGTAAAGTGTGTTCTCCTTTCCAAAGGGGACGGCTGTGTGAGGGATCTTTCTGAGTCGAATAAAGGGTGTCAAGTACCTTTTTGCCTTTCCAGATGGAATGTGGTATTTCTCTTGAGATGCTGCATCGCCAAATTTCCTCATCTCGCATGGAGGGGATAATTTTGGGGTGTTTCTCGAGTTGCGGCGGGAAGCTGGGGGTGCTTCTTGAGTTGCGACGGGGACCTCAGGAACTCGCTAGGGTTGCTTCAGTGAAGTCAGGTCCATTTGGTGTTGGAAGGGGAACTTCCGGTTTCCTCTCGAGCCCTTCAATGTGCACAGGGGCTCCTCTCGAATTGAGTCCGTATAGTGTGTTCTCCTCTCCAAAGGGGACGGCTGTGTGAGGGAACTTTCTGAGTCGAAAAAGGGTGTCAAGTACCTTTTTGCCTTTCAAGAGGAATGTGGTATTTCTCCTGAGATGCTGCATCGCAAAATTTCCTCATCTCGCATGGAGGGGATAATTTTGGGGCGTTTCTCGAGTTGCGGTGGGAAGCTGCGGGTGCTTCTTGAGTTGCGAGGTGACCTCAGGAACTCGCTGGGGTTGCTTCAGAAAAGTCAGGTCCCCTTTGGTGTTGGAAGGGGAACTTTTGGTTTCCTCTCGAGCCCTTAAAGATGCACAGGGGCTCATCTCGAATTGAGTCCATGAGGTGTGTTCTCCTCTACAAAGGGGACGGCTGTGTGAGGGACCTTTCTGAGTCGAATAAAGGGTGTCAAGTACTTTTTTGCCTTTCAAGAGGGAATGTTGTATTTCTCTTGAGATGCTGCATCGCCAAATTTCCTCATCTCGCATGGAGGGGATAATGTTGGGCTGTTTCTCGAGGTGCGGCGGGAATCAGGGAGTGCTTCTCGAGTCGCGACGGGGACCTCAGGAACTCGCTGGGGTTGCTTCAGGGAAGTCAGGTCCCCGTTGGTGTTGGAAGGGGAACTTCCGGTTGCCTCTTGAGGCCTTCAATGTGCACATAGGCTCCTCTCGAATTGAGTCCGTAGAGTGTGTTCTCCTCTCCAAAGGAGACGGCTGTGTGAGGGAACTATCTGTGTCGAATAAAGGGTGTCTAGTACCTTTTTGCCTTTCCAGAGGGAATGTCGTATTTCTCTTCAGATGCTGCATCGCCAAATTTCCTCAACTCGCATGGAGGGGATAATTTTGGGGTGTTTCTCGAGTTCAGGCGGGAAGCTGGGGGTGCTTATTGAGTTGCGACGGGGACCTCAGGAACTCGCTGGGGTTGCTTCAGGGAAGTCAGGTCCCCTTTGGTGTTGGAAGGGGAACTTCCGGTTTCCTCTCGAACCCTTCAATGTTCACAGGGGCTCCTCTCAAATTGAGTCCGTAAAGTGTGTTCTCCTCTCCAATGGGGACGGCTGTGTCAGGGAACTTTCTGAGTTGAATAAAGGGTGTCAAGTACCTTTTTGCCTTTCCAGAGGGAATGTGGTATTTCTCTTGAGATGCTGCATTGCCAAATTTCCTAATCTCACATGGAGGGGACAATTTTGGTGTGTTTCTCGAGTTGCGACGTGAAGCTGGGGGTGCTTCACGAGTTGAGACGGGGACCTCATGTACTCGATGGGGTTCCTTCAGGGAAGTCAGGTCCCCTTTGGTGTTGTAAGGGGAACTTCCGGTTTCCTCTCGAGCCCTTCAATGTGCACAGGGGCTCCTCTCGAATTGAGCCCGTAAAGTGTGTTCTCCTCTCCAAAGGGGAAAGATGTGTGAGGGAACTGACTGAGTCGAATAAAGGGTGTCAAGTACCTTTTTGCCTTTGAAGAGGGAATGTGGTATTTCTCTTGAGATGCTGCATCGTTAAATTTCCTCATCTAGCATGCAGGGGATAATTTTGGGGTGTTTCACGAGTTGCGGCGGGAAGGTGGGGGTGCTTCTCGAGTTGCGACGGGGACCTCAGGAACTCGCTGGGGTTGCTTAAGTGAAGTCAGGTCCCCTTTCGTGTTGGAAGGGGAAATTCCAGTTTCCTCTACAGCCCTTCAATGTGCACAGGGGCTCCTCTCGAATTGAGTCCAGAAAGTGTGTTCTCCTCTCCAAAGGGGACAGCTGTGTGAGGGAACTTTCTGAGTCGAATAAAGGGTGTCAAGTACCTTTATGCCTTTCAAGAGGGAATGTGGTATTTCTCTTGAGATGCTGCATCGCAAAATTTCCTCATGTCTCATGGAGGGCATAATTTTGGGGTGTTTCTCGAGTTGCGGCGGGAAGCTGGGGGTGCTTCTCGAGTTGCGACGGGGACCTCAGGAACTCGCTGGGGTTGCTATAGGGAAGTCAGGTCCCCTTTTTTGTTGGAAGGTTAACTCCCGGTTTCCTCTCAAGCCCTTCAATGTGCACAGGGGCTCCTCTCGAATTGAGTCCGTAAAGTGTGTTCTCCTCTTCAAAGGGGACAGCTGTGTGAGGGAACTTTCTGAGTCATATACAGGGTGTCAAGTACCTTTTTGACTTTCCAGAGGGAATGTGGTATTTCTTTTGAAATGCTTCATCGCCAAATTTCGTCATCTGGCATGGAGGGGATAATTTTGGGGTGTTTCTCGAGTTGCGGCGGGACGCTGGGGGTGCTTCTCGAATTGCGACGGGGACCTCAGGATCTCGCTGGGGTTGCTTCAGGGTAGTCAGGTCCCCTTTGGTGTTGGAAGGGGAACTTCCGGTTTCCTCTCGAGCCCTTCAATGTTCACAGGGGCTCCTCTCGAATTGAGTCCGTAAAGTGTGTTCTCCTCTCCAAAGGGGACGGCTGTGTGAGGGAACTTTCTGAGTCGAATAAAGGGTGTCAAGTACCTTTTTGCCTTTCCAGAGGGAATGTGGTATTTCTCGTGAGATGCTGCATCGCAAAATTTCCTCAACTCGCATGGAGGGGATAATTTTGGTGTGTTTCTCGAGTTGTGGCGGGAAGCTGGGGGGGTTCTCGAGTTGCCACGGGGAACTTAGGAACTCGCTGAGGTTGCTTCAGGGAAGTCAGGTCCCCTTTGGTGTTGGAATGGGAACTTCCGGTTTCCTCTCGAGCCCTTAAATGTGCACAGGGGCTCATCTCGAATTGAGTCCATCAAGTGTGTTCTCCTCTTCAAAGGGGACGGCAGTGTGAGGTACCGTTGTGAGTCGAGTAATGGATTTCAAGTACCTTTTTGCCTTTCAAGACGGAATGTGGTATTTCTCTTGAGATGCTGTATCGCAAAATTTCCAAATCTCGCATGGAGGGGATAATTTTGGGGTGTTTCTCGAGTTTCGTCGGGAAGCTGGGGGTGCTTCTCGAGTTGCGACGGTGACCTCAGGAACTCGATGGGTTCGCTTCAAGGAAGTTATGTCCCCTTTGGTGTTGGAAGGGGAACTTTCGGTTTCCTCTCGAGCCGTTCAATGTGCACAGGGGCTCCTCTAGAATTGAGTCCGTAAAGTGTGTTCTCCTCTCCAAAGGGGACGGCTGTGTGAGGGAACTTTCTGAGTCAAATAAAGGGTGTCAAGTACCTTTTTGCCTTTCCAGAGGGAATGTGGTATTTCTCTTGAGATGCTGCATGGCCAAATTTCCTCATCTCGCATGGAGGGGATAATTTTGGGGTGTTTCTCGAGTTGCGATTGGGACCACAGGAACTCGCTGGGGTTGCTTATGGGAAGTCAGGTCCATTTTGGTTTTGGAAGTGGAACTTCCGGTTTCCTCTCGAGCCCTTAAATGTGCACAGGGGCTCATCTCGAATTGAGTCCGTAAAGTGTGTTCTCCTCTCCAAAGGGGACGGCTGTGTGAGGGAACTTTCTGAGTCGAATAAATGGTGTCAAGTACCTTTTTGCCTTTCCAGAGGGAATGTGGAATTTCTCTTGAGATGCTGCATTGCCAAATTTCCTCATCTCGCATGGAGGGGATAATTTTGGGGTGTTTCTCGAGTTGCGGCGGGAAGCTGGGGGTGCTTCTCGAGTTGCGACGGGGACCTCAGGAACTCGCCTGGGTTGGTTCAGGGAAGTCAGGTCCCCTTTGGTGTTGGAAGGGGAACTTCCGGTTTCCTCTCGAGCCCTTCAATGTGCACAGGGGCTCATCTCGAATTGAGTCCGTAAAGTGTGTTCTCCTCTCCAAAGGGGACGGCTGTGTGAGGGAACGTTCTGAGTCGAATAAAGGGTGTCAAGTACCTTTTTTGCCTTTCAAGAGGGAATGTTGTATTTCTCTTGAGATGCTGCATCGCCAAATTTCCTCATCTCGCATGGAGGGGTAATTTTGGAGTGTTTCTCGAGTTGCGGCGGGAAACTAGGGGTTCTTCTCGAGTTGCGACGGGGACCTCAGGAACACGCTGGGGTTGCTTCAGGGAAGTCAGGTCCCCTTGGTGTTGGAAGGGAACTTCCGGTTTCCTCTCGAGCCCTTAAATGTGCACAGGGGCTCATCTCGAATTGAGTCCATAAAGTGTGTTCTCCTCTCCAAAGGGACTGCTGTGTGAGGAAACTTTGTGAATTGAATAAAGGGTGTCAAGTACCTTTTTGCCTTTCAAGAGGGAATGTGGTATTTCTCTTGAGATGCTGCATGGCAAAATTTCCTCATCTCGCATGGAGGGGATAATTTTGGGGTGTTTCTCGAGTTGCTGCGGGAAGCTGAGGGTGCTTCTCGAGTGGCGACGGGGAACTCAGGAAATCGCTGGGGTTGCTTCAGGTAAGTCAGGTTCCCTTTGGTGTTGGATGGGAAATTCCGGGTTCCTCTCTTGCCCTTAAATGTGCACAGGAGCTCATCTCGAATTGAGTCCATAAAGTGTGTTCTCCTCTCCAAAGGGGACGGCTATGTGAGGGAACTTTCTGATTCGAATAAGGGTAACAAGTACATTTTTGCCTTTCAAGAGGGAACGTGGTATTTCTCTTGAGATGCTGCATCACAAAATTTGCTCATCTCGCATTGAGGGGATAATTTTGGGTTGTTTCTCGAGTTTCGGCGGGAACCTGGTGGTGCTTGTCGAGTTGAGACGGGGACCTCAGGAACTCGCTGCGGTTGCTTCAGGGAAGTCAGGTCCCCTTTGGTGTCGGAAGGGGAACTTCAGGGTTCCTCTCGAGCCCTTAAATGTGCACAGGGGTCATCTCAAATGAGTCCATTAAGTGTGTTCTCCTCTAAAAGGGGACAGCTGTGTGAGGGAACTTTCTGAGTCGAATAAAGGGTGTCAAGTACCTTTGTGCCTTTCCAGACGGAATGTGGTATTTCTCTTGAGATGCTGCATCTCAAAAATTCCTCATCTCGCATTGAGGGCAAAATTTTGGGGTGTTTCTCCAGTTGCGGCAGGGAACTTAGGAACTCTCTGCGGTTACTTCAGGGAAGTCAGGTCCCCTTTGGTGTTGGAAGGGGAACTTCCCGTTTCCTCTTGAGCCCTTAATTGTGAACAGGGGCTCATGTGGAAATGAGTCCTTAAAGTGTGTTCTCCTCTCCAATGGGGACGGCTGTGTGAGGGAATTTTCTGTGTCGAATAAAGGGTGTCAAGTAACTTTTTGCCTTTCAAGAGGGAATGTGGTATTTCTCTTGAGATGCTGCATCGCAAAATTTCCTCATCTAGCATGGAGGGGATAATTTTGGGGTGTTTCTCGAGTTACGGCGGGAAGCTGGGGTGCTTCTCGTGTTACAACGGGGACCTTAGAACCTAGCTCGTGTTTCTTCACGAAAGTCAGCTCCCCTTTGTTGTTGCAAAGGGAACTTCCGGTTTCCTCTCGAGCCCTTAAATGTGCACAGGGGTTCATCTCGAATTGAGTCCGTAAAGTGTGTTCTCCTCTCCAAAGGGGAGGGCTGAGTGAGGGAACTTTCTGAGTCGAATAAAGGGTGTCAAGTACCTTTTTGCCTTTCCAGAGGGAATGTGGTATTTCTCTTGAGGTGCTGCATCGCCTAATTTCCTCATTTCGCATGGAGGGGATAATTATGGGGTGTTTCTCGAGTTGCGGCGGGAAGTTGGGGGTGCTTCTCGAGTTGCGACGGGGACCTCAGGAACTCGCTGAGGTTGATTCAGGTAGTCAGGTCCCCTTTGTTGTTTTAAGGGTAACTTCCGGTTTCCTCTCGAGCACTTCAATGTGCACCGGGGCTCGTCTCGAATTGAGTCCGTAAAGTGTGTTCTCCTCTCCAAAAGGGACGGCTGTGTGAGGGAACTTTCTGAGTCGAATAAAGGGTGTCAAGTAACTTTTTGCCTTACCAGAGGGAATATGGAATTTCATTTGAGATGCTGCATCGCCAAATTTCCTCATCTCGCATGGAGGGGATAATTTTGGGGTGTTTCTCGAGTTGCGGCGCGAAGCTGGGGTGCTTCTCGAGTTGAGACGGGGTGCTCAGGAACTCGCTGGGGTTGCTTCAGGGAAGTCAGGTCCCCTTTGGTGTTGGAAGGGGAACTTCCGGTTTCCTCTCGAGCCCTTCAATGTGCACAGGATTTCCTCTCGAATTGAGTCCGTAAAGTGTGTTATATTCTCCAAAGGGGACGGCTGTGTGAGGGTGTTCTGAGTCGAATAAAGGGTGTCAAGTACCATTTTGCCTTTCAAGAAGGAATGTGGTATTTCTCTTGATATGCTGCATCGCCATATTTCCTCATCTCGCATGGAGCGGATAATTTTGGAGTGTTTCTCGAGTTGCGGCGCTAAGCTGGGGTGCTTCTTGAGTTGCGACGGGGACCTCAGGAACTCGCTGGGGTTGCTTCAGGGAAGTCAGGTCCCCTTGGGTGTTGGAAGGGGAACTTCCGGTTTCCTCTCGAACCCTTCAATGTTCACAGGGGCTCCTCTCAAATTGAGTCCGTAAAGTGTGTTCTCCTCTCCAATGGGGACGGCTGTGTCAGGGAACTTTCTGAGTCGAGTAAAGGGTGTCAAGTACCTTTTTGCCTTTCCAGAGGGAATGTGGTATTTCTCGTGAGATGCTGCATCGCAAAATTTCCTCAACTCGCATGGAGGGGATAATTTTGGTGTGTTTCTCGAGTTGTGGCGGGAAGCTGGGGGGGTTCTCGAGTTGCCACGGGGAACTTAGGAACTCGCTGAGGTTGCTTCAGGGAAGTCAGGTCCCCTTTGGTGTTGGAATGGGAACTTCCGGTTTCCTCTCGAGCCCTTAAATGTGCACAGGGACTCATCTCGAATTGAGTCCATCAAGTGTGTTCTCCTCTTCAAAGGGGACGGCAGTGTGAGGTACCGTTGTGAGTCGAGTAATGGGTTTCAAGTACCTTTTTGCCTTTCAAGACGGAATGTGGTATTTCTCTTGAGATGCTGTATCGCAAAATTTCCAAATCTCGCATGGAGGGGATAATTTTGGTGTGTTTCTCGAGTTTCGTCGGGAAGCTGGGGGTGCTTCTCGAGTTGCGACGGTGACCTCAGGAACTCGATGGGTTCGCTTCAAGGAAGTTATGTCCCCTTTGGTCTTGGAAGGGGAACTTCCGGTTTCCTCTCGAGCCCTTCAATGTGCACAGGGGCTCCTCTAGAATTGAGTCCGTAAAGTGTGTTCTCCTCTCCAAAGGGGACGGCTTAGTGAGGGAACTTTCTGAGTCGAATAAAGGGTGTCAAGTACCTTTTTGCCTTTCCAGAGGGAATGTTGTATTTCTCTTGAGATGCTGCATCGCCAAATTTCCTCATGTCGCATGGAGGGGATAATTTTGGGGTGTTTCTCGATTTGCGGCGGGAAGCTGGGGGTGCTTCTCGAGTTGCGACGGGGACCTCAGGAACTCACTGGGGTTGCTTCAGGGAAGTCAGGTCCCCTTTGGTGTTGGAAGCGGAACTTCCGGTTTCCTCTCGAGCCCTTCAATGTGCACAGGGGCTCCTCTCGAATTGAGTCCGTAAAGTGTGTTCTCCTCTCCAAAGGGGGCGGCTGTGTGAGGGAACTTTCTGAGTCGAATAAAGGGTGTCAAGTACCTTTTTGCCTTTCCAGAGGGAATGTGGTATTTCTCTTGAGATGCTGCATCGCCAAATTTCCTCATCTCGCATGGAGGGGATAATTTTGGGGGGTTTCTCGAGTTGCGGCGGGAAGCTGGGGGTGCATCTCAGGTTGCTACGGGGACCTCAGGAACTCGCAGGGGTTGCTTCAGGGAAGTCAGGTCCCCCTTGGTGTTTGAAGGGGAACTTCCGGTTTCCTCTCGAGCCCTTCAATGTGCACAGGGGCTCCTCTCGAATTGAGTCCGTAAAGTGTGTTCTCCTCTCCAAAGGAGACGGCTGTGTGAGGGAACTTTCTAAGTCGAATAAAGAGTGCCAAGTACCTTTTTGCCTTTCCAAAGTGAATGTGGTATTTCTCTTGAGATGCTGCAAGGCCAAATTTCTCATCTCTCATGGAGAAGATTATTTTGGCGTGTTTCTCGAATTGCGGCGGGAAGCTGGGGGTGCTTCTGGAGTTGCGACGGAGACCTCAGGAACTTGCTGGGGTTGCTCAAGGGAAGTCAGGTCCCCTTTGGTGTTGGAAGGGGAACTTGCGGGTTCCTCTCGAGCCCTTCAATGTGCACAGGGGCTCCTCACGAATTGAGTCCGAAAAGTGTGTTCTCCTCTCAAAGGGTACGGCTGTGTGAGGGAACTTTCTGAGTCGAATAAAGGGTGTCAAGTACCTTTTTGCCTTTCCAGAGGGAATGTGGTATTTCTCTTGAGATGCTGCATCGCCAAATTTCCTCATGTCGCATGGAGGGGAGAATTTTGGGGTGTTTCTCGAGTTGCGGCGGGAAGCTGGGGGTGCTTCTCGAGTTGCGACGGGGACCTCAGGAACTCGCTGGGGTTGCTTCAGGGAAGTCAGGTCCCCTTTGGTGTTGGAAGGGGAACTTCCGGTTTCCTCTCGAGCCCTTCAATGTGCACAGGGGCTCCTCTTGAATTGAGTCCGTAAAGTGTGTTCTCCTCTCCAAAGAGGACGGCTGTGTGAGGGAACTTTCTGAGTCGAATAAAGGGTGTCAAGTACCTTTTTGCCTTTCCAGAGGGAATGTGGTATTTCTCTTGAGATGCTGCATCGCCAAATTTCTCATCTCGCATGCAGGGGATAATTTTGGGGTGTTTTTCGAGTTCGGGCGGGAAGCTGGTGGTGTTCTCCAGTTGTGACGGGGACCTCAGGAACTCGCTGGGGTTGCTTCAGGGAAGTCAGGTCCCCTTTGGTGTTGGAAGGGGAACTTCCGGTTTCCTCTCGAGCCCTTCAATGTGCACAGGGGCTCCTCTCGATTTGAGTCCGTAAAGTTTGTTCTCCTCTGCAAAGAGGACGGCAGTGTGAGGGAGCTTTCTGAGTCGAATACAGGGTGTCAAGTACCTTTTTGCCTTTCCAGAGGGAATGTGGTATTTCTCTTGAGATGGTGCATCACCAAATTTCCTCATCTCGCACGGAGGGGATAATTTTGGGGTGTTTCTCGAGTTGCGGCGGGAAGCTGGGTTGCTTCTCGAGTTGCGACGGGGACCTCAGGAATTCGCTGGGGTTGCGTCAGGGAAGTCAGGTCCCCTTTGGTGTTGGAAGGGGAACTTCCGGTTTCCTCTCGAGCCCTTCAATGTGCACAGGGCTCCTCTCGAATTGAGTCCGTAAAGTGTGTTCTCCTTTCCAAAGGGGACGGCTGTGTGAGGGATCTTTCTGAGTCGAATAAAGGGTGTCAAGTACCTTTTTGCCGTTCCAGAGGGAATGTGGTATTTCTCTTGAGATGCTGCATCGCCAAATTTCCTCATCTCGCATGGAGGGGATAATTTTGGTGTGTTTCTCGAGTTGCGGCGGGAAGCTGGGGGTGCTTCTCGAGTTGCGACGGGGACCTCAGGAACTCGCTATGGTTGCTTCAGTGAAGTCAGGTCCATTTGGTGTTGGAAGTGGAACTTCCGGTTTCCTCTCGAGCCCTTCAATGTGCACAGGGGCTCCTCTCGAATTGAGTCCGTATAGTGTGTTCTCCTCTCCAAAGGGGAGGGCTGTGTGAGGGAACTTTCTGAGTCGAATAAAGGGTGTCAAGAACAGTTTTGCCTTTCCAGAGGGAATGTGGTATTTCTCTTGAGATGCTGCATTGCCAAATTTCTCATCTCGCATGGAGGGGATAATTTTGGGGTGTTTCTAGAGTTCGGGCGGGAAGCTGGGGGTGTTTCTCCAGTTGCGACGGGGACCTCAGGAACTCGCTGGGGTTGCTTCAGGGAAGTCAGGTCCCCTTTGGTGTTGGAAGGGGAACTTCCGGTTTCCTCTCGAGCCCTTCAATGTGCACAGGGGCTCCTCTCGAATTGAGTCCGTAAAGTGTGTTCTCCTCTCCAAAGGGGATGGCTGTGTGAGGGAACTTTCTGAGTCGAATAAAGGGTGTCAAGTACCTTTTTGCCTTTCCAGACGGAATGTGGTATTTCTCTTGAGATGCTGCATCGCCAAATTTCCTCATCTCGCATGGAGGGGATAATTTTGGGGTGTTTCTCGAGTTGCGGCGGGAAGCTGGGGGTGCTTCTCGAGTTGCGACGGGGACCTCAGGAACTCGCTGGGGTTGCTTCAGGGAAGTCAGGTCCCGTTTGGTGTTGGAAGGGGAACTTCCGGTTTCCTCTCGAGCCCTTCAATGTGCACAGGGGCTCCTCTCGAATTGAGTCCGTAAAGTGTGTTCTCCTCTCCTAAGGGGACGGCTGTGTGAGGAAACTTTCTGAGTCGAAGAAAGGGTGTCAAGTACCTTTTTGCCTTTCCAGAGGGAATGTGGTATTTCTCTTGAGATGCTGCATCGCCTAATTTGCTCATCTCGCAAGAAGGGGATAATTTTCGGGTGTTTCTCGAGTTGCGGCGGGAAGCTGGGGGTGCTTCTCGAATTGCGACGAGGACCTCAGGAACTCGCTGGGGTTGCTTCAGGGAAATCAGGTCCCCTTTGGTGTTGGAAGGGGAACTTCCGGTTTCCTCTCGAGCCCTTCAATGTGCAAAGGGGCTCCTCTCGAATTGAGTCCGTAAAGTGTGTTCTCCTCTCAAAAGGGGACGGCTGTGTGAGGGACCTTTCTGAGTCGAATAAAGGGTGTCAAGTACCTTTTTGCCTTTCCAGAGGAAATGTGGTATTTCTCTTGAGATGCTGCATCGCCAAATTTCCTCATCTCGCATGGAGGGGATAATTTTGGGGTGTTTATCGAGTTTCGGCGGGAAGTTGGGGGTGCTTCTAGAGTGAGATGGGGACCTCAGGAATTCGCTGAGGTTGCTTCAGGGAAGTCAGGTCTCCTTTGGCGTTGGAAGGTGAACGTCCGGTTTCCTCTCGAGCCCTTCAATGTGCACAGGGGCTCCTCTCGAATTGAGTCAGTGAAGTGTGTTCTCCTCTCAAAGGGGACGGCTGTGTGAGGGACCTTTCTGAGTCGAATAAAGGGTGTCAAGTACCTTTTTGCCTTTCCAGAGGAATGTGGTATTTCTCTTGAGATTCTGCATCGCCAAATTTCCTCATCTCGCATGGAGGGGAGAATTTTGGGGTGTTTCTCGAGTTGTGGCGGGTAGCTGGGGGTGCTTCTCGAGTTGCTACGGGGACCTCAAACTCGCTGGGGTTGTTTCAGGGAAGTCAGGTCCCCTTTGGTGTTGGAAGGGGAACTTCCGGTTTCCTCTCGAGCCCTTCAATGTGCACAGGGGCTCCTCTCGAATTGAGTCCGTAAAGTGTGTTCTCCTCTCCAAAGAGGACGGCTGTGTGAGGGAAGTTTCTGAGACGAATAAAGGCTGTCAAGTACCTTTTTGCCTTTCCAGAGGGAATGTGGTATTTCTCTTGAGATGCTGCATGGCCAAATTTCCTCATCTCGCATGGAGGGGATAATTTTGGGGTGTTTCTCGAGTTGCCGCGGGAAGCTGGGGGTGCTTCTCGAGTTGCGACGTGGACCTCAGGAACTCGCTGGGGTTGCTTCAGGCATGTCAGGTCCCCTTTGGTGTTGGCAGGGGAACTTCCGGTTTCCTCTCCAGCCCTTCAGTGTGCACAGGGTCTCCTCTCGAATTTAGTCCGTAAAGTGTGTTCTCCTCTCCAAAGGTGACGGCTGTGTGAGGGAACTTTCGGAGTCGAATAAAGGGTGTCAAGTACCTTTTTGCCTTTCCAGAGGGAATGTGGTATTTCTCTTGAGATGCTGCATCGCCAAATTTGCTCATCTCGCATTGAGGGGATAATTTTGGGGTGTTTATCGAGTTGCGGCGGGAAGCTGGGGGTGCTTCTCGAGTTGCGACGGGGACCCCAGGAACTCGCTGGGGTTGTTTCAGGGAAGTCAGGTCCCCTTTGGTGTTGGAAGGGGAACTTCCGGTTTCCTCTCGAGCCCTTCAATGTGCACAGGGTCTCCTCTCGAATTGAGTCCGTAAAGTGTGTTCTCCTCCCCAAAGTGGACGGTTCTGTGAGGGAACTTTCTGAGTCGAATAAAGGGTGTCAAGTACCTTTTTGCCTTTCCAGAGGGAATGTGGTATTTCCCTTGAGATGCTGCATCGCCAAATTTCTTATCTCGCATGCAGGGGATAATTTTGGGGTGTTTGTCGAGTTCGGGCGGGAAGCTGGGGTTGTTTCTCCAGTTGCGACGGGGACCTCAGGAACTCGCTGGGGTTGCTTCAGGGAAGTCAGGTCCCCTTTGGTGTTGGAAGGGGAACTTCCGGTTTCCTCTCGAGCCCTTCAATGTGCACAGGGGCTCCTGTCTAATTGAGTCCGTAAAGTGTGTTCTCCTCTCCAAAGGGGACGGCTGTGTCAGGGAACTTTCTGAGTCTAATAAAGGGTGTCAAGTAACTTTTTGCCTTTCCAGAGGGAATGTGGTATTTCTCTTGAGATGCTGCATCGCCAATTTTCCTCATCTCGCATGGAGGGGATAATTTTGGTGTGTTTCTCGAGTTGTGCCAGTAAGCTGGGGGTGCTTCTCGAGTTGCGACGGGGATCTCAGGAACTCGCTGGGGTTGCTTCAGGGAAGTCAGGTGCCCTTTGGTGTTGGAAGGGGAACTTCCGGTTTCCTCTCGAGCCCTTCAAAGTGCACAGGGGCTCCTCTCGAATTGAGTCCGTAAAGTGTGTTCTCCTCTCCAAAGGGGACGGCTGTGTGAGGGAACTTTCTGAGTCGAATAAAGGGTGTCAAGTACCTTTTTGCCTTTCCAGAGGGAATGTGGTATTTCTCTTGAGATGCTGCATCGCCAAATTTCCTCATCTCGCATGGAGGGGAAAATTTTGGGGTGTTTCTCGAGTTCCGGCGGGAAGCTGGGTGTGCTCCTCGAGTTGCGACGGGGACCTCAGGAAGTCGCTGGGGTTGCTTCAGGGAAGTCAGGTCCCCTTTGGTGTTGGAAGGGGAACTTCCGGTTTCCTCTCGAGCCCTTCAATGTGCACAGCTGCTCCTCTCGAATTGAGTCCGTAAAGTGTGTTCTCCTCTCCAAAGGGGACGGCTGTGTGAGGGAACTTACTGAGTCGAATAAAGGGTGTCAAGTACCTTTTTGCCTTTCCAGAGGGAATGTGGTATTTCTCGTGAGATGCTGCATTGACAAATTTCCTCATCTCGCATGGAGGGGATAATTTTGTGGTGTTTCTCGAGTTGCGGCGGGAAGCTGGGGGTGCTTCTCGAGTTGCGACGGGGACCTCAGGAACTCGCTGGGGTTGCTTCAGGGAAGTCAGGTCCCCTTTGGTTTTGGAAGGTGAACTTCCGGTTTCCTCTCGAGCCCTTCAATTTGCACAGGGGCTCCTCTCGAATTGAGTCCGTAAAGTGTGTTCTCCTCTCCAAAGGGGACGGGTGTGTGAGGGAACTTTCTGAGTCGAATAAGAGGTGTCAAGTACCATTTTGCCTTTCCGGAGGGAATGTGGCATTTCTCGTGAGATGCTGCATCGCCAAATTTCCTCATCTCGCATGGAGGGGATAATTTTCGGTTGTTTCTAGAGTTGCGGCGGAAAGCTGGGTGTGCTTCTCGAGTTGCGACGGGGTCATAAGGAACCCGCTGGGGTTGCTTCAGGGAAGTCAGGTCCCCTTTGGTGTTGGAAGGGGAACTTCCGGTTTCCTCTCGAGCCCTTCAATGTGCACAGGGGCTCCTCTCGAATTGAGTCCGTAAAGTGTGTTCTCGTCTCCAAAGGAGACGGCTGTGTGAGGGAACTTTCTGAGTCGAATAAAGGGTGTCAAGTAACTTTTTGCCTTTCCAGAGGGAATGTGGTAGTTCTCTGGAGATGCTGCATCGCCAAATTTCCTCATCTCGCATGGAGGGAAAATTTTGGGCTGTTTCTCGAGTTTCGGCGGGAAGCTGGGGGTGCTTCTCGAGTTGCGACGGGGAGCTCAGGAACTCGCTGGCGTTGCTTCAGAGAAGTCAGGTCCCCTTTGGTGTTGGAAGGGGAACTTCCGGTTTCCCCTCGAGCCCTTCAATGTGCACAGCGGCTCCTCTAGAATTGAGTCTGTAAAGTGTGTTCTCCTCTCCAAAGGGGACGGCTGTGTGAGGGAACTTTCTGAGTCGAATAAAGGGTGTCAAGTACCTTTTTGCCTTTTCAGAGGGAATGTGGTATTTCTCGTGAGTTGCTGCATCGCCAAATTTCCTCATCTCGCATGGAGGGGATAATTGTGGGGTGTTTCTCGAGTTGCGGCGGGAAGCTGGGGGTGCTTCTCTATTTTTCGACGGGGAGCTCAGGAACTCGCTGGGGTTGCTTCAGGGAAGTCAGGTCCCCTTTGGTGTTGGAAGGGGAACTTCCGGTTTCCTCTGGAGCCCTTCAATGTGCACAGGGGCTCCTCTGGAATTGAGTCCGTAAAGTGTGTTCTACTCTCCAAAGGGGACGGCTGTGTGAGGGAACTTTCTGTGTCGAATCGAGGGTGTCAAGTACCATTTTGCCTTTCCAGAGGCAATGTGGAATTTCTCGTGAGATGCTGCATTGCCAAATTTCCTCATCTCGAATGGAGGGGATAATTTTGGGGTGTTTCTCGAGTTGCGGCGGGAAGCTGGGGGTGCTTCTCGAGTTGCGACGGGGACCTCAGGAACCCGCTGGCGTTGCTTCAGGAAAGTCAGGTCCCCTTTGTTGTTGGAAGGGGAAATTCCGGTTTCCTCTCGAGCCCTTCAATGTGCACAGGGGCTCCTCTCGAATTGAGTCCGTAACGGGTTTTCTCCTCTCTAAAGGGGACGGCTGTGTGAGGGAACTTTCTGAGTCGAAGAAAGGGTGTCAAGTACCTATTTGCCTTTCCAGAGGAAATGTGGTATTTCTCGTGAGATGCTGCATCGCCAAATTTCCTCATCTCGCATGGAGGGGAGAATTTTGGGGTGTTTCTCGAGTTGCGGCGGGAAGCTGGGGGTGCTTCTCGAGTTGCGACGGGGACCTCAGGTACTCGCTGGGGTTGCTTCAGGGAAGTCAGGTCCCCTTTGGTGTTGGAAGGGGAACTTCCTGTTTCCTCTCGAGCCCTTCAATGTGCACAGGGGCTCCTCTGGAATTGAGTCCGTAAAGTGTGTTCTCCTCTCCAAAGGGGACGGCTGTGTGAGGGAACTTTCTGAGTCGAATAAAGGATGTCAAGTACCTTTTTGCCTTTCCAGAGGGAATGTGGTATTTCTCTTGAGAGGCTGCATCGCCAAATGTCCTCAACTCGCATGGAGGGGATAATTTTGTGGTGTTTCTAGAGTTGCGGCGGGAAGCTTCGGGTGCTTCTCGAGTTGCGACGTGGACCTCAGGATCTCGCTGGGGTTGCTTCAGGTAAGTCAGGTCCTCTTTGGTGTTGGAAGGGGAACTTCAAGTTTCCTCTCGAGCCCTTCAATGTGCACAGGGGCTCCTCTCGAATTGAGTCCGTAAAGTGTGTTCTCCTCTCCAAAGTGGACGGCTGTGTGAGGGAAGTTTCTGAGTCGAATAAAGGGTGTCAAGTACCTTTTTAGCTTTCCAGAGGGAATGTGGTATTTGTCTTGAGATGCTGCATCGCCAAATTTCCTCATCTCGCATGGAGGGGATAATTTTGGTGTGTTTCTCGAGTTGCGGCGGGAAGCTGGGGGTGCTTCTCGAGTTGCGACGGGGACCTCAGGAACTCGCTGGGGTTGCTTCAGGGATATAGGTTCCCTTTGGTGTTTGAAGGGGAAATTCCTGTTTCCTCTCGAGCCCTTCAATGTGCACAGGGGCTCCTCTCGAATTGAGTCCGTAAAGTGTGTTCTCCTCTCCAAAGGGGACGGCTGTGTGAGGGAACTTTGTGAGTCGAATAAAGGGTGTCAAGTACTTTTTTGCCTTACCAGAGGGAATGTGGTATTTCTCGTGAGATGATGCATCACGAAATTTCCTCATCTCGCATGGAGGGGATAATTTTGGGGTGTTTCTCGAGTTGCGGCGGGAAGCTGGGGGTGCTTCTCGAGTTGCGACGGGGACCTCAGGAACTCGCTGGGGTTGCTTCACGGAAGTCAGGTCCCCTTTGGTGTTGGAAGGGGAACTTCCTGTTTCTTCTCGAGCCCGACAGTGTGCACAGGGGCTCCTTTCGAATTGAGTCCGTAAAGTGTGTTCTCCTCTCCACAGGGCACGGCTGTGTCAGGGAACATTCTGAGTCGAATAAAGGGTGTCAAGTACATTTTGCCTTTCCAGAGGGAATGTGGTATTTTCGTGAGATGGTGCATGGCCAAATTTCCTCATCGCACATGGAGGGCAGAATTTTGTGCTGTTTCTAGAGGTGTGGCGGGAAGCTGGGGGTGCTTCTCGAGTTGCGACGGGGAACTCAGGAACTCGCTGGGGTTGCTTCAGGGATATAGGTTCCCTTTGGTGTTGGAAGGGGAAATTCCGGTTTCCTCTCGAGCCCTTCAATGTGCACAGGGGCTCCTCTCGAATTGAGTCCGTAAAGTGTGTTCTCCTCTCCAAAGGGGACGGCTGTGTGAGGGAAGTTTCTGAGTCGAATAAAGGGTGTCAAGTACCTTTTTGCCTTTCCAGAGGGAATGTGGTATTTCTCGTGAGATTCTGCATTGCCAAATTTCCTCATCTCGCATGGAGGGGAGAATTTTGGGCTGTTTCTCGAGTTGCGGCGGGAAGCTGGGGGTGATTCTCGAGTTGCGACGGGGACCTCAGGAACTCGCTGGGGTTGCTTCAGGGAAGTCAGGTCCTCTTTGGTGTTGGAAGGGGAACTTCCGGTTTCCTCTCGAGCCCTTCAATGTGCACAGGGGCTCCTCTCGAATTGAGTCCGTAAAGTGTGTTCTCCTCTCCAAAGGGGACGGCTGTGTGAGGGAACTTTCTGAGTCGAATAAAGGGTGTCAAGTACCTTTTTGCCTTTCCAGAGGGAATGTGGTATTTCTCGTGAGATGCTGCATCGCCAAATTTCCTCATCTCGCATGGAGGGGAGAATATGGGGTGTTTCTCCAGTTGCCGCGGGAAACTGGGGGTGCTTCTCGAGTTGCGACGGGGACCTTAGGAAATCACTGGGGTTGCTTCAGGGAAGTCAGGTCCCCTTTGGTGTTGGAGGTGAACTTCCGGTTTCCTCTCAAGCCCTTCAATGTGCACAGGGGCTCCTCTCGAATTGAGTCTCTAAAGTGTGTTCTCCTCTCAAAGGGGACGGCTGTGTCAGGGAACTTTCTGAGTCGAATAAAGGGTGTCAAGCACTTATTTGCCTTTCCAGAGGGAATGTGGTATTTCTCGTGAGATGCTGCATCGCCAAATTTCCTCATCTCGCATGGAGGGGAGAATTTTGGGGTGTTTCTGGAGTTGCGGCGGGAAGCTGGGGGTGCTTCTCGAGTTGCGACGGGGACCTCAGGAACTCGCTGGGGTTGCTTCAGGGAAGTCAGGTCCCCTTTGGTGTTGGAAGGGGAACTTTCGGTTTCCTCTCGAGCCCTTAAATGTGCACAGGGGCTCCTCTCGAATTGAGTCCGTAAAGTGTGTTCTCCTCTCCAAAGGGGACGTCTGTGTGGGAACTTTCTGTGTCGAATAAATGGTGTCAAGTACCTTTTTGCCTTTCCAGAGGGAATGTGGTATTTCTCTTGAGATGCTGCATCGCCAAATTTCCTCATCTCGCATGGAGGGGATAATTTTGGGGTGTTTCTCGAGTTGCGGCGGGAAGCTGGGGGTGCTTCTCGAGTTGAGACGGGGACCTCAGGAACTCGCTGGGGTTGCTTCAGGGAAGTCAGGTCCCCTTTGGTGTTGGAAGGGGAACTTCCGGTTTCCTCTCGAGCCCTTAAATGTGCACAGGGGCTCCTCTCGAATTGAGTCCGGAAAGTGTGTTCTCCTCTCCAAAGGGGACGGCTGTGTGAGGGAACTTTCTGTGTCGAATAAATGGTGTCAAGTACCTTTTTGCCTTTCCAGAGGGAATGTGGTATTTCTCTTGAGATGCTGCATCGCCAAATTTCCTCATCTAGCATGGAACGGATAATTTTGGGGTGTTTCGCTAGTTGCGACTGGGACCTCAGTTAATCGCTGGGGTTGCTTCAGGGAAGTCAGGTCCCCTTTGTTGTTGGTAGGGGAACTTCCCGTTTCCTCTCGAGCCCTTCAATGTGCACAGGGGCTCCTCTCGAATTGAGTCCGTAAAGTTTGTTCTTCTCTCCAAAGGGCGGCTGTGTGAGGGAACTTTCTGAGTCGAATAAAGGATGTCAAGTACCTTTTTGCCTTTCCAGAGGGAATGTGGTATTTCGCTTGAGATGCTGCATCGCCAAATTTCGTCATCTCGCATAGAGGGGATAATTTTGGGGTGTTTCTCGAGTTGCGGCGGGGACCTCAGGAATTCGCTGGGGTTGCTTCAGGGAAGTCACGTCCCCTTTGGTGCTGGAAGGGGAACTTCCGGTTTCCTCTCGAGCCCTTCAACGTGCACAGGGGCTCCTCTCGAATTGAGTCCCTAAAGTGTATTCTCCTCCCCAAAGGGGACGGCTGTGTGAGGGAACTTCCTGAGTCGAATAAAGGGTGTCAAGTACCTATTTGCCTTTCCAGAGGGAACGTGGTATTTCTCGTGAGATGCTGCATCTCCAAATTTCCTCATCTCGCATGGAGGGGAGAATTCTGGGATGTTTCTCGAGTTGCGGCGGGAAGCTGGGGGTGCTTCTTGAGTTGCGACGGGGATCCCAGGAACTCGCTGGGGTTGCTTCAGGGAAGTCAGGTCCACTTTGGTGTTGGAAGGGGAACTTCCGGTTTCCTCTCGAGCCCTTCAATGTGCACAGGGGCTCCTCTCGAATTGAGTCCCTAAAGTGTGTTCTGCTTTCCAACGGGGACGGCTGTGTGACGGAACTTTCTGAGTCGAATAAACGGTGTCAAGTACCTTTTTACCTTTCCAGAGGGAATGTGGTATTTCTCGTGAGATGCTGCATCGCCAAATTTCCTCATCTCGCATGGAGGGGAGAATTTTGGGGTGTTTCTCGAGTTGCGGCGGGAAGCTGGGGGTGCTTCTCGAGTTGCGACGGGGACCTCAGGAACTCGCTGGGGTTGTCAGGGAAGTCAGGTCCCCTTTGGTGTTGGAAGGGGAACTTCCGGTTTCCTCTCGAGCCCTTCAATGTGCACAGGGGCTCCTCTCGAATTGAGTCCGTAAAGTGTGTTCTCCTCTCCAAAGGGGACGGCTGTGTGAGGGAACTTTCTGAGTCGAATAAAGGGTGTCAAGTACCTTTTTGCCTTTCCAGAGGGAATGTGGTATTTCTCTTGAGATGCTGCATCGCCAAATTTCCTCATCTCGCATGGCGGGGATAATTTTGGGGTGTTTCTCGAGTTGCGGCGGGAAGCTGGGGGTGCTTCTCGAGTTGCGACGGGGACCTCAGGAACTCGCTGGGGTTGCTTCAGGGAAGTCAGGTCCCCTTTGGTGTTGGAAGAGGAACTTGCGGTTTCCTCTCGAGCCCTTCAATGTGCACAGGGGCTCCTCTCGAATTGAGTCGGGAAAGTGTGTTCTCCTCTCCAAAGGGGACGGCTGTGTGAGGGAACTTTCAGAGTCGAATAAAGGGTGTCAAGTACGTTTTTACCTTTCCAGAGAGAATGTGGTATTTCTCGTGAGATTCTGCATCGCCAAATTTCCTCATCTCGCATGGAGGGGATAATTTTTGGGTGTTTCTCGAGTTGCGGCGGGAAGCTGGGGTGCTTCTCGAGTTGCGACGGGGACCTCAGGAACTCGGTGAGGTTGCTTCAGGGAAGTCAGGGCCCCTTTGGTGTTGCAAGGGGAACTTCCGGTTTCCTCTCGAGCCCTTCATTGTGCACAGGGGCTCCTCTCGAATTGAGTCCGTAAAGTGTGTTCTCCTCTCCAAAGGGGACGGCTGTGTGAGGGAACTTTCTGAGTCGAATAAAGGGTGTCAAGTACCTTTTTGCCTTTCTAGAGGGAATGTGGTATTTCTCGTGAGATGCTGCATCGCCAAATTTCCTCATCTCGCATGCAAGGGATAATTTTGGGGTGTTTCTCGAGTTGCGGCGGGAAGCTGGGGGTGCTTCTGGAGTTGCGACGGGGACCTCAGGAACTCGCTGGGTTGCTTAAGTGAAGTCAGGTCCCCTTTGGTGTTGGCAGGGGAACTTCCGGTTTCCTCTCGAGCCCTACAATGTGCACAGGGGCTCCTCTCGAATTGAGTCTGTAAAGTGTGTTCTCCTCTCCAAAGGGGACGGCTGTGTGAGGGAACTTTCTGAGTCGAATAAAGGGTGTCAAGTACCTTTTTGCCTTTCCAGAGGGAATGTGGTATTTCTCGTGAGATGCTGCATCGCCAAATTTCCTCATTTCGCATGGAGGGGATAATTTTGGGGTGTTTCTCGAGTTGCGGCGGGAAGCTGGGGGTTCTTCTCGAGTTGCGACGGGGACCTCAGGAACTCGCTGGGGTTGCTTCAGGGAAGTCAGGTCCCCTTTGGTGTTGGAAGGGAAACTTGCGGTTTCCTCTCGAGCCCTTCAATATGCACAGGGGCTCCTCTCGAAATGAGTCCGTAAAGTGTGTTATCCTCTCCAAAGGGACGGCTGTGTGAGGGAACTTTCTGAGTCGAATAAAGGGTGTCAAATACCTTTTTGCCTTTCCAGAGGGAATGTGGTATTTCTCGTGAGATGCTGCATCGCCAAATTTCCTCATCTCGCATGGAGGGGAGAATTTTGGGGTGTTTCTGGAGTTGCGGCGGGAAGCTGGGGGTGCTTCTCGAGTTGCGACGGGGACCTCAGGAACTCGCTGGGGTTGCTTCAGGGAAGTCAGGTCCCCTTTGGTGTTGGAAGGGGAACTTTCGGTTTCCTCTCGAGCCCTTAAATGTGCACAGGGGCTCCTCTCGAATTGAGTCCGTAAAGTGTGTTCTCCTCTCCAAAGGGGACGGCTGTGTGAGGGAACTTTCTGAGTCGAATAAAGGGTGTCAAGTACCTTTTTGCCTTTCCAGAGGGAATGTGGTATTTCTCTTGAGATGCTGCATCGCCAAATTTCCTCATCTCGCATGGAGGGGATAATTTTGGGGTGTTTCTCGAGTTGCGGCGGGAAGCTGGGGGTGCTTCTCGAGTTGAGACGGGGACCTCAGGAACTCGCTGGGGTTGCTTCAGGGAAGTCAGGTCCCCTTTGGTGTTGGAAGGGGAACTTCCGGTTTCCTCTCGAGCCCTTAAATGTGCACAGGGGCTCCTCTCGAATTGAGTCCGTAAAGTGTGTTCTCCTCTCCAAAGGGGACGGCTGTGTGAGGGAACTTTCTGTGTCGAATAAATGGTGTCAAGTACCTTTTTGCCTTTCCAGAGGGAATGTGGTATTTCTCTTGAGATGCTGCATCGCCAAATTTCCTCATCTAGCATGGAACGGATAATTTTGGGGTGTTTCGCTAGTTGCGACTGGGACCTCAGTTAATCGCTGGGGTTGCTTCAGGGAAGTCAGGTCCCCTTTGTTGTTGGTAGGGGAACTTCCCGTTTCCTCTCGAGCCCTTCAATGTGCACAGGGGCTCCTCTCGAATTGAGTCCGTAAAGTTTGTTCTTCTCTCCAAAGGGCGGCTGTGTGAGGGAACTTTCTGAGTGGAATAAAGGATGTCAAGTACCTTTTTGCCTTTCCAGAGGGAATGTGGTATTTCCCTTGAGATGCTGCATCGCCAAATTTCGTCATCTCGCATTGAGGGGATAATTTTGGGGTGTTTCTCGAGTTGCGGCGGGGACCTCAGGAATTCGCTGGGGTTGCTTCAGGGAAGTCACGTCCCCTTTGGTGTTGGCAGGGGAACTTCCGGTTTCCTCTCGAGCCCTTCAACGTGCACAGGGGCTCCTCTCGAATTGAGTCCCTAAAGTGTATTCTCCTCCCCAAAGGGGACGGCTGTGTGAGGGAACTTCCTGAGTCGAATAAAGGGTGTCAAGTACCTATTTGCCTTTCCAGAGGGAATGTGGTATTTCTCGTGAGATGCTGCATCGCCAAATTTCCTCATCTCGCATGGAGGGGAGAATTCTGGGATGTTTCTCGAGTTGCGGCGGGAAGCTGGGGGTGCTTCTTGAGTTGCGACGGGGATCCCAGGAACTCGCTGGGGTTGCTTCAGGGAAGTCAGGTCCACTTTGGTGTTGGAAGGGGAACTTCCGGTTTCCTCTCGAGCCCTTCAATGTGCACAGGGGCTCCTCTCGAATTGAGTCCCTAAAGTGTGTTCTGCTTTCCAACGGGGACGGCTGTGTGACGGAACTTTCTGAGTCGAATAAAGGGTGTCAAGTACCTTTTTACCTTTCCAGAGGGAATGTGGTATTTCTCGTGAGATGCTGCATCGCCAAATTTCCTCATCTCGCATGGAGGGGAGAATTTTGGGCTGTTTCTCGAGTTGCGGCGGGAAGCTGGGGGTGCTTCTCGAGTTGCGACGGGGACCTCAGGAACTCGCTGGGGTTGTCAGGGAAGTCAGGTCCCCTTTGGTGTTGGAAGGGGAACTTCCGGTTTCCTCTCGAGCCCTTCAATGTGCACAGGGGCTCCTCTCGAATTGAGTCCGTAAAGTGTGTTCTCCTCTCCAAAGGGGACGGCTGTGTGAGGGAACTTTCTGAGTCGAATAAAGGGTGTCAAGTACCTTTTTGCCTTTCCAGAGGGAATGTGGTATTTCTCTTGAGATGCTGCATCGCCAAATTTCCTCATCTCGCATGTAGGGGATAATTTTGGGGTGTTTCTCGAGTTACGGCGTGAAGCTGGGGGTGCTTCTCGAGTAACGACAGGGACCTCAGGAACTCGCTGGGGTTGCTTCAGGGAAGTCAGGTCCCCTTTGGTGTTGGAAGGGGAACTTCCAGTTTCGTCTGGAGCCCTTCAATGTGCACAGGGGCTCCTCTCAAATTGAGTCCGTATAGTGTGTTCTCCTCTCCAAAGGGGACGGCTGTGTCAGGGAACTTTCTGAGTCGAATAAAGGGTGTCAAGCACCTTTTTGCCTTTCCAGAGGGAATGTGGTATTTCTCTTGAGAGGCTGCATCGCCAAATTTCCTCATCTCGCATGGAGGGGAGAATTTTGGGGTGTTTCTCGAGTTGCGGTGGGAAGCTGGTGGTGCATTTCGATTTCCGACGGGGACCTCACGAACTCGCTGGTGTTGCTTCAGGGAAGTCAGGTCCCCTTTGGTGTTGGAAGGGGAACTTCCGGTTTCCTCTCGAGCCCTTCAATGTGCACAGGTGCTCCTCCCGAATTGAGTCCGTAAAGTGTGTTCTCCTCTCCAAAGGTTATGGCTGTGTGAGGGAACTTACTGAGTCGAATAAAGGGTGTCAAGTACCTTTTTGCCTTTCCAGAGGCAATGTGGTATTTCTCGTGAGATGCTGCATCGCCAAATTTCCTCATCTCGCATGGAGGAGATAATTTTGGGGTGTTTCTCCAGTTGCGGCGGGAAGCTGGGGGTGCTTCTCGAGTTGCGACGGGGACCTCAGGAACTCGCTGGGGTTGCTTCAGGGAAGTCAGGTCCCCTTTGGTGTTGGAAGGTGAACTTTCGGTTTCCTCTCGAGCCCTTCAATGTGCACAGGGGCTCCTCTCGAATTGAGTCCGTAAAGTGTGTTCTCCTCTCCAAAGGGGACAGCTGTGTGAGGGAACTTTCTGAGTCGAATAAAGGGTGTCAACTACCATTTTGCCTTTCCAGAGGGAATGTGGCATTTCTCGTGAGATGCTGAAACGCCAAATTTCCGCATCTCTCATGAAGGGGATAATTTTTGGGTGTTTCTAGAGTTGCGGCGGAAAGCTGGGGGTGCTTCTCGAGTTGCGACGGGGTCCTAAGGAACTCGCTGGGGTTGTTTCAGGGAAGTCAGGTCCCCTTTGTGTCGGAAGGGGAACTTCCGGTTTCCTCTCGAGCCCTTCTATGTGAACAGGGGTTCCACTCGAATTGAGTCCGTAAAGTGTGTTCTCCTCGCCACAGGGGACGGCTGTGTGAGGGAACTTTCTGAGTCGAATAAAGGGTGTCAAGTAACTTTTTGCCTTTCCAGAGGGAATGTGTTATTTCTCTTGAGACCCTGCGTCGCAAAATTTCCTCATCTCGCATGGAGGGGATAATTTTGTGGTGTTTCTCGAGTTGCGGCGGGAAGCTGGGGGTGCTTCTCGAGTTGCGACGGGGACCTCAGCAACTCGATGGGGTTGCTTCAGGGAAGTCAGGTCCCCTTTGGTGTTGGAAAGGGAACTTCCTGTTTCCTCTCGAGCCCTTCTATGTGCACAGAGGCTCCTCTCGAATTGAGTCCGTAAAGTGTGTTCTCCTCTCCAAAGTGGACAGCTGTGTGAGGGAACTTTCTGAGTCGAATAAAGGGTGTCAAGTACCTTTTTGCCTTTCCAGCGGGAATGTGGTATTTCTCGTGCGATGCTGCATCGCCAAATTTCCTCATCTCGCATGGATGCGAGAATTTTGAGCTGTTTCTCGAGTTGTGGCGGGAAGCTGGGGTTGCTTCTCGAGTTGCGACGGGGTCATAAGGAACCCGCTGGGGTTGCTTCAGGGAAGTCAGGTCCCCTTTGGTGTTGGAAGGGGAACTTCCGGTTTCCTCTCGAGCCCTTCAATGTGCACAGGGGCTCCTCTCGAATTGAGTCCGTAAAGTGTGTTCTCGTCTCCAAAGGAGACGGCTGTGTGAGGGAACTTTCTGAGTCGAATAAAGGGTGTCAAGTACCTTTTTGCCTTTCCAGAGGGAATGTGGTAGTTCTCTGGAGATGCTGCATCGCCAAATTTCCTCATCTCGCATGGAGGGAAAATTTTGGGCTGTTTCTCGAGTTTCGGCGGGAAGCTGGGGGTGCTTCTCGAGTTGCGACGGGGAGCTCAGGAACTCGCTGGCGTTGCTTCAGAGAAGTCAGGTCCCCTTTGGTGTTGGAAGGGGAACTTCCGGTTTCCCCTCGAGCCCTTCAATGTGCACAGCGGCTCCTCTAGAATTGAGTCTGTAAAGTGTGTTCTCCTCTCCAAAGGGGACGGCTGTGTGAGGGAACTTTCTGAGTCGAATAAAGGGTGTCAAGTACCTTTTTGCCTTTTCAGAGGGAATGTGGTATTTCTCGTGAGTTGCTGCATCGCCAAATTTCCTCATCTCGCATGGAGGGGATAATTGTGGGGTGTTTCTCGAGTTGCGGCGGGAAGCTGGGGGTGCTTCTCTATTTTTCGACGGGGAGCTCAGGAACTCGCTGGGGTTGCTTCAGGGAAGTCAGGTCCCCTTTGGTGTTGGAAGGGGAACTTCCGGTTTCCTCTGGAGCCCTTCAATGTGCACAGGGGCTCCTCTGGAATTGAGTCCGTAAAGTGTGTTCTACTCTCCAAAGGGGACGGCTGTGTGAGGGAACTTTCTGTGTCGAATCGAGGGTGTCAAGTACCATTTTGCCTTTCCAGAGGCAATGTGGAATTTCTCGTGAGATGCTGCATTGCCAAATTTCCTCATCTCGAATGGAGGGGATAATTTTGGGGTGTTTCTCGAGTTGCGGCGGGAAGCTGGGGGTGCTTCTCGAGTTGCGACGGGGACCTCAGGAACCCGCTGGCGTTGCTTCAGGAAAGTCAGGTCCCCTTTGTTGTTGGAAGGGGAAATTCCGGTTTCCTCTCGAGCCCTTCAATGTGCACAGGGGCTCCTCTCGAATTGAGTCCGTAACGGGTTTTCTCCTCTCTAAAGGGGACGGCTGTGTGAGGGAACTTTCTGAGTCGAAGAAAGGGTGTCAAGTACCTATTTGCCTTTCCAGAGGAAATGTGGTATTTCTCGTGAGATGCTGCATCGCCAAATTTCCTCATCTCGCATGGAGGGGAGAATTTTGGGGTGTTTCTCGAGTTGCGGCGGGAAGCTGGGGGTGCTTCTCGAGTTGCGACGGGGACCTCAGGTACTCGCTGGGGTTGCTTCAGGGAAGTCAGGTCCCCTTTGGTGTTGGAAGGGGAACATCCTGTTTCCTCTCGAGCCCTTCAATGTGCACAGGGGCTCCTCTGGAATTGAGTCCGTAAAGTGTGTTCTCCTCTCCAAAGGGGACGGCTGTGTGAGGGAACTTTCTGAGTCGAATAAAGGATGTCAAGTACCTTTTTGCCTTTCCAGAGAGAATGTGGTATTTCTCTTGAGAGGCTGCATCGCCAAATGTCCTCAACTCGCATGGAGGGGATAATTTTGTGGTGTTTCTAGAGTTGCGGCGGGAAGCTTCGGGTGCTTCTCGAGTTGCGACGTGGACCTCAGGATCTCGCTGGGGTTGCTTCAGGTAAGTCAGGTCCTCTTTGGTGTTGGAAGGGGAACTTCAAGTTTCCTCTCGAGCCCTTCAATGTGCACAGGGGCTCCTCTCGAATTGAGTCCGTAAAGTGTGTTCTCCTCTCCAAAGTGGACGGCTGTGTGAGGGAAGTTTCTGAGTCGAATAAAGGGTGTCAAGTACCTTTTTAGCTTTCCAGAGGGAATGTGGTATTTGTCTTGAGATGCTGCATCGCCAAATTTCCTCATCTCGCATGGAGGGGATAATTTTGGTGTGTTTCTCGAGTTGCGGCGGGAAGCTGGGGGTGCTTCTCGAGTTGCGACGGGGACCTCAGGAACTCGCTGGGGTTGCTTCAGGGATATAGGTTCCCTTTGGTGTTTGAAGGGAAATTCCTGTTTCCTCTCGAGCCCTTCAATGTGCACAGGGGCTCCTCTCGAATTGAGTCCGTAAAGTGTGTTCTCCTCTCCAAAGGGGACGGCTGTGTGAGGGAACTTTGTGAGTCGAATAAAGGGTGTCAAGTACTTTTTTGCCTTACCAGAGGGAATGTGGTATTTCTCGTGAGATGATGCATCACGAAATTTCCTCATCTCGCATGGAGGGGATAATTTTGGGGTGTTTCTCGAGTTGCGGCGGGAAGCTGGGGGTGCTTCTCGAGTTGCGACGGGGACCTCAGGAACTCGCTGGGGTTGCTTCACGGAAGTCAGGTCCCCTTTGGTGTTGGAAGGGGAACTTCCTGTTTCTTCTCGAGCCCGACAGTGTGCACAGGGGCTCCTTTCGAATTGAGTCCGTAAAGTGTGTTCTCCTCTCCACAGGGGACGGCTGTGTCAGGGAACATTCTGAGTCGAATAAAGGGTGTCAAGTACATTTTGCCTTTCCAGAGGGAATGTGGTATTTTCGTGAGATGGTGCATGGCCAAATTTCCTCATCGCACATGGAGGGCAGAATTTTGTGCTGTTTCTAGAGGTGTGGCGGGAAGCTGGGGGTGCTTCTCGAGTTGCGACGGGGAACTCAGGAACTCGCTGGGGTTGCTTCAGGGATATAGGTTCCCTTTGGTGTTGGAAGGGGAAATTCCGGTTTCCTCTCGAGCCCTTCAATGTGCACAGGGGCTCCTCTCGAATTGAGTCCGTAAAGTGTGTTCTCCTCTCCAAAGGGGACGGCTGTGTGAGGGAAGTTTCTGAGTCGAATAAAGGGTGTCAAGTACCTTTTTGCCTTTCCAGAGGGAATGTGGTATTTCTCGTGAGATTCTGCATTGCCAAATTTCCTCATCTCGCATGGAGGGGAGAATTTTGGGCTGTTTCTCGAGTTGCGGCGGGAAGCTGGGTGTGATTCTCGAGTTGCGACGGGGACCTCAGGAACTCGCTGGGGTTGCTTCAGGGAAGTCAGGTCCTCTTTGGTGTTGGAAGGGGAACTTCCGGTTTCCTCTCGAGCCCTTCAATGTGCACAGGGGCTCCTCTCGAATTGAGTCCGTAAAGTGTGTTCTCCTCTCCAAAGGGGACGGCTGTGTGAGGGAACTTTCTGAGTCGAATAAAGGGTGTCAAGTACCTTTTTGCCTTTCCAGAGGGAATGTGGTATTTCTCGTGAGATGCTGCATCGCCAAATTTCCTCATCTCGCATGGAGGGGAGAATATGGGGTGTTTCTCCAGTTGCCGCGGGAAACTGGGGGTGCTTCTCGAGTTGCGACGGGGACCTTAGGAAATCGCTGGGGTTGCTTCAGGGAAGTCAGGTCCCCTTTGGTGTTGGAGGTGAACTTCCGGTTTCCTCTCAAGCCCTTCAATGTGCACAGGGGCTCCTCTCGAATTGAGTCTCTAAAGTGTGTTCTCCTCTCAAAGGGGACGGCTGTGTCAGGGAACTTTCTGAGTCGAATAAAGGGTGTCAAGCACTTATTTGCCTTTCCAGAGGGAATGTGGTATTTCTCGTGAGATGCTGCATCGCCAAATTTCCTCATCTCGCATGGAGGGGAGAATTTTGGGGTGTTTCTGGAGTTGCGGCGGGAAGCTGGGGGTGCTTCTCGAGTTGCGACGGGGACCTCAGGAACTCGCTGGGGTTGCTTCAGGGAAGTCAGGTCCCCTTTGGTGTTGGAAGGGGAACTTTCGGTTTCCTCTCGAGCCCTTAAATGTGCACAGGGGCTCCTCTCGAATTGAGTCCGTAAAGTGTGTTCTCCTCTCCAAAGGGGACGTCTGTGTGGGAACTTTCTGTGTCGAATAAATGGTGTCAAGTACCTTTTTGCCTTTCCAGAGGGAATGTGGTATTTCTCTTGAGATGCTGCATCGCCAAATTTCCTCATCTCGCATGGAGGGGATAATTTTGGGGTGTTTCTCGAGTTGCGGCGGGAAGCTGGGGGTGCTTCTCGAGTTGAGACGGGGACCTCAGGAACTCGCTGGGGTTGCTTCAGGGAAGTCAGGTCCCCTTTGGTGTTGGAAGGGGAACTTCCGGTTTCCTCTCGAGCCCTTAAATGTGCACAGGGGCTCCTCTCGAATTGAGTCCATAAAGTGTGTTCTCCTCTCCAAAGGGGACGGCTGTGTGAGGGAACTTTCTGTGTCGAATAAATGGTGTCAAGTACCTTTTTGCCTTTCCAGAGGGAATGTGGTATTTCTCTTGAGATGCTGCATCGCCAAATTTCCTCATCTAGCATGGAACGGATAATTTTGGGGTGTTTCGCTAGTTGCGACTGGGACCTCAGTTAATCGCTGGGGTTGCTTCAGGGAAGTCAGGTCCCCTTTGTTGTTGGTAGGGGAACTTCCCGTTTCCTCTCGAGCCCTTCAATGTGCACAGGGGCTCCTCTCGAATTGAGTCCGTAAAGTTTGTTCTTCTCTCCAAAGGGCGGCTGTGTGAGGGAACTTTCTGAGTCGAATAAAGGATGTCAAGTACCTTTTTGCCTTTCCAGAGGGAATGTGGTATTTCTCTTGAGATGCTGCATCGCCAAATTTCCTCATTTAGCATGGAACGGATAATTTTGGGGTGTTTCGCTAGTTGCGACTGGGACCTCAGTTAATCGCTGGGGTTGCTTCAGGGAAGTCAGGTCCCCTTTGTTGTTGGTAGGGGAACTTCCCGTTTCCTCTCGAGCCCTTCAATGTGCACAGGGGCTCCTCTCGAATTGAGTCCGTAAAGTTTGTTCTTCTCTCCAAAGGGCGGCTGTGTGAGGGAACTTTCTGAGTCGAATAAAGGATGTCAAGTACCTTTTTGCCTTTCCAGAGGGAATGTGGTATTTCGCTTGAGATGCTGCATCGCCAAATTTCGTCATCTCGCATAGAGGGGATAATTTTGGGGTGTTTCTCGAGTTGCGGCGGGGACCTCAGGAATTCGCTGGGGTTGCTTCAGGGAAGTCACGTCCCCTTTGGTGCTGGAAGGGGAACTTCCGGTTTCCTCTCGAGCCCTTCAACGTGCACAGGGGCTCCTCTCGAATTGAGTCCCTAAAGTGTATTCTCCTCCCCAAAGGGGACGGCTGTGTGAGGGAACTTCCTGAGTCGAATAAAGGGTGTCAAGACCCTATTTGCCTTTCCAGAGGGAATGTGGTATTTCTCGTGAGATGCTGCATCTCCAAATTTCCTCATCTCGCATGGAGGGGAGAATTCTGGGATGATTCTCGAGTTGCGGCGGGAAGCTGGGGGTGCTTCTTGAGTTGCGACAGGGATCCCAGGAACTCGCTGGGGTTGCTTCAGGGAAGTCAGGTCCACTTTGGTGTTGGAAGGGGAACTTCCGGTTTCCTCTCGAGCCCTTCAATGTGCACAGGGGCTCCTCTCGAATTGAGTCCCTAAAGTGTGTTCTGCTTTCCAACGGGGACGGCTGTGTGACGGAACTTTCTGAGTCGAATAAAGGGTGTCAAGTACCTTTTTACCTTTCCAGAGGGAATGTGGTATTTCTCGTGAGATGCTGCATCGCCAAATTTCCTCATCTCGCATGGAGGGGAGAATTTTGGGGTGTTTCTCGAGTTGCGGCGGGAAGCTGGGGGTGCTTCTCGAGTTGCGACGGGGACCTCAGGAACTCGCTGGGGTTGTCAGGGAAGTCAGGTCCCCTTTGGTGTTGGAAGGGGAACTTCCGGTTTCCTCTCGAGCCCTTCAATGTGCACAGGGGCTCCTCTCGAATTGAGTCCGTAAAGTGTGTTCTCCTCTCCAAAGGGGACGGCTGTGTGAGGGAACTTTCTGAGTCGAATAAAGGGTGTCAAGTACCTTTTTGCCTTTCCAGAGGGAATGTGGTATTTCTCTTGAGATGCTGCATCGCCAAATTTCCTCATCTCGCATGGCGAGGATAATTTTGGGGTGTTTCTCGAGTTGCGGCGGGAAGCTGGGGGTGCTTCTCGAGTTGCGACGGGGACCTCAGGAACTCGCTGGGGTTGCTTCAGGGAAGTCAGGTCCCCTTTGGTGTTGGAAGGGGAAATTCCGGTTTCCTCTCGAGTCTTTCAATGGGCAGAGGGGCTGCCCTCGAATTGAGTCCGTAAAGTGTGTTCTCCTATCCAAAGGGGACGGCTGTGTGAGGGAAATTTCTGAGTCGAATAAAGGGTGTCAAGTACCTTTTGCCCTACCAGAGGCAATGTGGTATTTCTCTTGAGATGCTGCATCGAAAAATTTCCTCATCTCGCATGCAGGGGATAATTTTGGGGTGTTTCTCGAGTTGCGGCGGGAAACTGGGGGTGCTTCTTGAGTTGCGACGGGGACCTCAGGAACTCGCTGGGGTTGCTTCAGGGAAGTCAGGTACCCTTTGGTGTTGGAAGGGGAACTTCCGGTTTCCTCTCGAGCCGTTCAATGTGCACAGGGGCTCCTCTCGAATTGAGTCCGTATTCTGTGTTCTCCTCTCCAAAGGGGACGGCTGTGTGAGGGAACTTTCTGAGTCGAATAAAGGGTGTCAAGTACCTTTTTGCCTTTCCAGAGGGAATGTGGTATTTCTCGTGAGATGCTGCATCGGCAAATTTCCTCATCTCGCATGGAGGGAAAATTTTGGGCTGTTTCTCGAGTTGCGGCTGGAAGCTGGGGGTGCTTCTCGAGTTGCGACGGGGACCTCAGGAACTCGCTGGGGTTGCTTCAGGGAAGTCAGGTCCCCTTTGGTGTTGGAAGGGGAACTTCCAGTTTCGTCTGGAGCCCTTCAATGTGCACCGGGGCTCCTCTCAAATTGAGTCCGTATAGTGTGTTCTCCTCTCCAAAGGGGACGGCTGTGTCAGGGAACTTTCTGAGTCGAATAAAGGGTGTCAAGCACCTTTTTGCCTTTCCAGAGTGAATGTGGTATTTCTCTTGAGAGGCTGCATCGCCAAATTTCCTCATCTCGCATGGAGGGGAGAATTTTGGGGTGTTTCTCGAGTTGCGGTGGGAAGCTGGTGGTGCATTTCGATTTCCGACGGGGACCTCAGGAACTCGCTGGTGTTGCTTCAGGGAAGTCAGGTCCCCTTTGGTGTTGGAAGGTGAACTTCCGGTTTCGTCTCGAGCCCTTCAATGTGCACAGGTGCTCCTCCCGAATTGAGTCCGTAAAGTGTGTTCTCCTCTCCAAAGGTTATGGCTGTGTGAGGGAACTTACTGAGTCGAATAAATGGTGTCAAGTACCTTTTTGCCTTTCCAGAGGCAATGTGGTATTTCTCGTGAGATGCTGCATCGCCAAATTTCCTCATCTCGCATGGAGGAGATAATTTTGGGGTGTTTCTCGAGTTGCGGCGGGAAGCTGGGGGTGCTTCTCGAGTTGCGACGGGGACCTCAGGAACTCGCTGGGGTTGCTTCAGGGAAGTCAGGTCCCCTTTGGTGTTGGAAGGGGAACTTCCGGTTTCCTCTCGAGCCCTTCAATGTGCACAGGGGCTCCTGTAGAATTGAGTCCGTAAAGTGTCTTCTCATCTCCAAAGGGGATGGCTGTGTGAGGGAACTTTCTGAGTCGAATAAAGGGTGTCAAGTACCTTTTTGCCTTTCCAGATGGAATGTGGTATTTCTCTTGAGATGCTGCATCGCAAAATTTCCTCATCTCGCATGGAGGGGAGAATTTTGGGATGTTTCTCGAGTTGCGGCGGCAAGCTGGGGTTGCTTATCGAGTTGCGACGGGTACCTCAGGAACTCCCTGGGGTTGCTTCAGGGAAGTCAGGTCCCCTTTGGTGTTGGAAGGGGAACTTCCGGTTTCCTCTCGAGCCCTTCAATGTGCACAGGGCCTCCTCTGGAATTGAGTATATAAAGTGTGTTCTACTCTCCAAAGGGGACGGCTGCTTGAGGGAACTTTCTGAGTCGAATAAAGGGTATCAAGTACCTTCTTGCCTTTCCAGAGGCAATGTGGTATTTCTCGTGAGATGCTGCATCGCCAAATTTCCTCATCTCGCATGAAGGGGAAAATTTTGGGGTGTTTCTCGAGTTGCGGCGGAAAGGTGGTGGTGCTTCTCGAGTTGCGACGGGGACCTCAGGAATTCGCTGGGGTTGCTTCAGGGAAGTCAGGTCCCCTTTGGTGTTGGAAGGGGATCTTCCGGTTTCCTCTCGAGCCCTTCAATGTGCACAGGGGCTCCTCGCGAATTGAATCCGTAAAGTGTGTTCTCCTCTCCAAAGGGGACGGCTGTGTGAGGGAACTTTCTGAGTCGAATAAAGGGTGTCAAGTACCTTTTTGCCGTTCCAGAGGGAATGTGGTATTTCCCGTGAGATGCTGCATCGGCAAATTTCCTCATCTCGCATGGAGGGAAAATTTTGGGCTGTTTCTCGAGTTGCGGCGGGAAGCTGGGGGTGCTTCTCGAGTTGCGACGGGGACCTCAGGAACTCGCTGGGGTTGCTTCAGGGAAGTCAGGTCCCCTTTGGTGTTGGAAGGGGAACTTCCGGTTTCCTCTCGAGCCCTTCAATGTGCACAGGGGCTCCTCTCGAATTGAGGCCGCTTTGTGTGTTCACCTCTCCAAAGGGGACACCTGTGTGAGGGAACTTTCTGAGTCGAATAAAGGGTGTCAACTACCATTTTGCCTTTCCAGAGGGAATGTGGCATTTCTCGTGAGATGCTGAAACCCCAAATTTCCGCATCTCTCATGAAGGGGATAATTTTCGGGTGTTTCTAGAGTTGCGGCGGAAAGCTGGGGGTGCTTCTCGAGTTGCGACGGGGTCGTAAGGAACTCGCTGGGGTTGTTTCACGGAAGTCAGGTCCCCTTTGTGTCGGAAGGGGAACTTCCCGTTTCCTCTCGAGCCCTTCTATGTGAACAGGGGTTCCACTCGAATTGAGTCCGTAAAGTGTGTTCTCCTCGCCACAGGGGACGGCTGTGTGAGGGAACTTTCTGAGTCGAATAAAGGGTGTCAAGTAACTTTTTGCCTTTCCAGAGGGAATGTGTTATTTCTCTTGAGACCCTGCATCGCAAAATTTCCTCATCTCGCATGGAGGGGATAATTTTGTGGTGTTTCTCGAGTTGCGGCGGGAAGCTGGGGGTGCTTCTCGAGTTGCGACGGGGACCTCAGCAACTCGATGGGGTTGCTTCAGGGAAGTCAGGTCTCCTTTGGTGTTGGAAAGGGAACTTCCGGTTTCCTCTCGAGCCCTTCTATGTGCACAGAGGCTCCTCTCGAATTAAGTCCGTAAAGTGTGTTCTCCTCTCAAAGGGGACGGCGGTGTGAGGGAACTTTTGAGTCGAATAAAGGGTGTCAAGTACCTTTTTGCCTTTCCAGAGGGAATGTGGTATTTCTCTTGAGATGCTGCATTGCCAAATTTCCTCATCTCGCGTGGAGGGGATAATTTTGGGGTGTTTCTCGAGTTGCGGCGTGATGCTGGGGGTGCTTCTCGAGTTGCGACGGGGACCTCAAACTCGCTGGGGTTGCTTCAGGTAAGTCAAGTCCCCTTTGATGTTGGAAGGGGAACTTCCGGTTTCCTCTCGTGCCCTTCAATGTGCACAGGGGCTCCTCTCGAATTGAGTCCGTAAAGTGTGTTCTCCTCTCCAAAGGGGACGGCTGTTTGAGGGAACTTTCTGAGTTGAATAAAGGGTGTCAAGTATCTTTTTGCCTTTCCAGAGGGAATGTGGTATTTCTCTTGAGATGCTGCATCGCCAAATTTCCTCATCTCGCATGAGGGGATAATTTTGGGGTGTTTCTCGAGTTGCGGCGGGAAGCTGGGGGTGCTTCTCGAGTTGCGACGGGGACCTCAGGAACTTGCTGTGGTTGCTTCAGGAAGTCAGGTCCCATTTGGTGTTGGAATGGGAGCTTCCGGTTTCCTCTCGGGCCCTTCAATGTGCACAGGGGCTCCTCTCGAATTGAGTCCCTAGAGTGTGTTCTCCTCTCAAAGGGACGGCTGTGTGAGGGAACTTTTGAGTCGAATAAAGGGTGTCAAGTACCTTTTTGCCTTTCCAGAGGGAATGTGGTATTTCTCTTGAGATGCTGCATTGCCAAATTTCCTCATCTCGCGTGGAGGGGATAATTTTGGGGTGTTTCTCGAGTTGCGGTGGGAAGCTGGGGGTGCTTCTCGAGTTGCGACGGGGACCTTAGGAACTCGCTGGGGTTGCTTCAGGGAAGTCAGGTCCCCTTTGGTGTTGGAAGGGGAACTTCCGGTTTCCTCTCGAGCCCTTCAATGGGCACAGGGGCTCCTCTCGAATTGAGTCCGTAAAGTGTGTTCTCCTCTCCACAGGGGACGGCTGTGTGAGGGAACTATCTGAGTCGAATAAAGGGTGTCAAGTACCTTTTTGCCTTTCCAGAGGGAATGTGGTATTTCTCTTGAGATGCTGCATCGCCAAATTTCCTCATCTCGCATGGAGGGGATAATTTGGGGGTGTTTCTCGAATTGCGGCGGGAAGCTGGGGGTGCTTCTCCAGTTGCGACGGGGACCTCAGGAACTCGCTGGGGTTGCTTCAGGGAAGTCAGGTCCCCTTTGGTGTTGGAAGGGGAACTTCCGGTTTCCTCTCGAGCCCTTCAATGTGTACAGGGGCTCCTCTCGAATTGAGTCCGTAAAGTGTGTTCTCCTCTCCAAAGGGGACGGCTGTGTGAGGGAACTTTCTGAGTCGAATAAAGGGTGTCAAGTATCTTTTTGCCTTTCCAGAGGGAATGTGGTATTTCTCTTGAGATGCTGCATCGCCAAATTTCCTCATCTCGCATGGAAGGGAGAATTTTGGGGTGTCTCTCGAGTTGCGGCGGGAAGCTGGGGTTGCTTCTCGAGTTGCGACGGGGACCTCCGGATCTCGCTGGGGTTGCTTTAGGGAAATCAGGTCACCTTTGTTGTTGGAAGGGGAACTTCCGGTTTCCTCACGAGCCCTTCAATGTGCACAGGGGCTCCTGTCGAATTGAGTCCGTAAAGTGTGTTCTCCTCTCCAAAGGGGACGGCTGTTAGAGGGAACTTTCTGAGTCGAATAAAGGGTGTCAAGTACCTTTTTGCCTTTCCAGAGGGAATGTCGTATTTTTCTTGAGATGCTGCATCGCCAAATTTCCTCATCTCGCATGGAGGGGAGAATTTTGGGGTGTTTCTCGAGTTGCGGCAGGAAGCTGTGGGTGCTTCTCGAGTTGCGAAGGGGACTTCAGGAACTCGCTGGGGTTGCTTCAGGGAAGTCAGGTCCCCTTTGGTGTTGGAAGGGGAACTTCCGGTTACCTCTCGAGAACGTCAATGTGCACAGGGTCTCCTCTCGAATTGAGTCCATAAAGTGTGTTCTCCTCTCCAAAGGGGACGGCTGTGTGAGGGAACTTTCTGAGTCGAATAAAGGGTGTCAAGTACCTTTTTGCCTTTCCAGAGGGAATGTGGTATTTCTCGTGAGATGCAGCATCGCCAAATTTCCTCATCTCGCATGGAGGGGATAATTTTGAGGTGTTTCTCGAGTTGCGGCGGGAAGCTGGGGGTGCTTCTCGACTTGCGACGGGGAACTCAGGAACTCGCTGGGGTTGCCTCAGGGAAATCAGGTCCCCTTTGGTGTTGGAAGGGGAACTTACGGTTTCCTCTCGAGCCCTTCTATATGCACAGGGGCTACTCTCGAATTGAGTCCGAAAAGTGTGTTCTCCTCATCAAAGGGGACGGCTGTGTGAGGGAACTTTCTGAGTCGAATAAAGGGTGTCAAGTACCTTTTTGCCTTTCCAGAGGGAATGTGGTATTTCTCGTGAGATGATGCATCGCCAAATTTCCTCATCTCGCCAGGAGGGGATAATTTTGGGGTGTTTCTCAAGTTGCGGCGAGAAGCTGGGGGTGCTTCTCGAGTTGCGACGGGGACCTCAGGAACTCGCTGGGGTTGCTTCAGGGAAGTCATATCCCCTTTGCTGTTGGAGGGGAACTTCCGGTTTCCTCACGAGCCCTTCAATGTGCACAGGGGCTCCTTTCGAATTGAGTCCGTAAAGTGTGTTCTACTCTCCAAAGGGGACGTCTGTGTGAGGGAACTTTCTGAGTCGAATAAACGGTGTCAAGTACCATTTTGCCTTTCCAGAGGGAATGTGGTATTTCTCTTCAGATGCTGCATCGCCAAATTTCCCCATCTCGCATGGAGGGGAGAATTTTGGGGTGTTTCTCGAGTTGCGTCGGGACGCTGAGGGTGCTTCTCGAGTTGCGACGGGGACCTCAGGAATTCGTTGGGGTTGCTTCAGGGAAGTCAGGTCCCCTTTGGTGTTGCAAGGGGAACTTCCGGTTTCCTCTCGAGCCCTTCAATGTCCACAGGGGCTCCTCACGAATTCAGTCCGTAAAGTGTGTTCACCTCTCCAAAAGGGACGGCTGTGTGAGGGAACTTTCTGAGTCGAATAAAGGGTGTCAAGTACCTTTTTGCCTTTCCAGAGGGAATGTGGTATTTCTCGTGAGATGATGCATTGCCAAATTTCCTCATCTCGCATGGAGGGGAGAATTTTGGGCTGTTTATCGAGTTGCGGCGGGAAGCTGGGGGTGGTTCTCGAGTTGCGACGGGGACCTCAGGAACTCGCTGGGGTTGCTTCAGGGAAGTCAGGTCCCCTTTGGTGTTGGAAGGAGAACTTCCGGTTTCCTCTCGAGCCCGTCAATGTGCACAGGGTCTCCTCTGGAATTCAGTCCATAAAGTGTATTCTCCTCTCCAAATGGGACGGTTGTGTGAGGGAACTTTCTGAGTCGAATAAAGGGTGTCAAGTACCTTTTTGCCTTTCCAGAGGGAATGTGGTATTTCTCTTGAGATGCTGCATCGCCAAATTTCCTCATCTAGCATGGAGGGGAGAATTTTGGGCTGATTCTCGAGTTGCGGTGGGAAGCTAGGGGTGCTTCTCGAGTTGCGATGGGGACCTCAGGAACTCGCTGGGGTTGCTTCAGGGAAGTCAGGTCCCCTTTGGTGTTGCAAGGGGAACTTCCGGTTTCCTCTCGAGCCCTTCAATGTGCACAGGGGCTCCTCACGAATTCAGTCCGTAAAGTGTGTTCACCTCTCCAAAAGGGACGGCTGTGTGAGGAAACTTTCTGAGTCGAATAAAGGGTGTCAAGTACCTTTTTGCCTTTCAGGAGGGAATGTGGTATTTCTCGTGAGATGATGCATCGCCAAATTTCCTCATCTGGCATGGAGGGGAGAATTTTGGGCTGTTTCTCGAGTTGCGGCGGGAAGCTGGGGGTGGTTCTCGAGTTGCGACGGGGACCTCAGGAACTCGCTGGGGTTGCTTCAGGGAAGTCAGGTCCCCTTTGGTGTTGGAAGGAGAACTTCCGGTTTCCTCTCGAGCCCGTCAATGTGCACAGGGGCTCCTCTCGAATTCAGTCCATAAAGTGTGTTCTCCTCTCCAAAGGGGACGGTTGTGTGAGGGAACTTTCTGAGTCGAATAAAGGCTGTCAAGTACCTTTTTGCCTTTCCAGAGGGAATGTGGTATTTCTCTTGAGATGCTGCATCGCCAAATTTCCTCATCTAGCATGGAGGGGAGAATTTTGGGCTGTTTCTCGAGTTGTGGCGGGAAGCTGGTTGTGCTTCTCGAGTAGCGACGGGGACCTCAGGAACTCGCTGGGGTTGCTTCAGGGAAGTCAGGTCCCCTTTGGTGTTGGAAGGGGAACTTCCGGTTTCCTCTCTAGCCCTTCAATGTGCACAGGGGCTCCTCTCGAATTGAGTCCGTAAAGTGTGTTCTCCTCTCCAAAGTTTACGGCTGTGTGAGGGAACTTTCTGAGTCGAATAAAGGGTGTCAAGTACCTTTTTGCCTTTCCAGAGGGAATGTGGTATTTCTCGTGAGATGCTGCATCGCCAAATTTCCTCATCTCGCAAGGAGGGGATAATTTTGGGGTGTTTCTCGAGTTGCGGCGGGAAGCTGAGGGTGCTTCTCGAGTTGCGACGGGGACCTCAGGAACTCGTTGGGGTTGCTTCAGGGAAGTCAGGTCCCCTTTGGTGTTGGAAGGGGAACTTCCGGTTTCCTCTCGAGCCCTTCAATGTGCACAGGGGAACCTCTCGAATTGAGTCCGTAAAATGTGTTCTCCTCTCCAAAGGGGACGGCTGTGTGAGGGAACTTTCTGAGTCGAATAAAGGGTGTCAAGTACCTTTTTGCCTTTCCAGAGGGAATGTGGTATTTCTCCTGAGATGCTGCATCGCCAAATTTCCTCATCTCGCAAGGAGGGGAGGATTTTGGGGTGTTTCTCGACTTGCGGCGGGAAGCTGGGGGTGCTTCTCGAGTTGCGACGGGGACCTCAGGAACTCGCTGGGGTTGTTTCAGGGAAGTAAGATCCCCTTTGTGTTGGAAGGGGAATTTCCGGTTTCCTCTCGAGCCCTTCAATGTGCACAGGGGCTCCTCTCGAATTGAGTCCGTAAAGTGTGTTCTCCTCTCCAAAGGGGACGGCTGTGTGAGGGAACTTTCTGAGTCGAATAAAGGGTGTCAAGTACCTTTTTGCCTTTCCAGAGGGAATGTGATATTTCTCGTGAGATGCTGCATCGCCAAATTTCCTCATCTCGCATGGAGGGGATAATTTTTGTGTGTTTCTCGAGTTGTGGCGTGAAGCCAGGGGTACTTCTGGAGTTGCGACGGGGACCTCAGGAACTCGCTGGGGTTGCTTCAGGGAAGTCAGGTCCCCTTTGGTTTCGGAAGGAGAACTTCCGGATTCCTCTCGATCCCGTCAATGTGCACAGGGGCTCCTCTCCAATTGAGTCCAAAAAGTGTGTTCTCCTCTCCAAAGTGGACGGCTGTGTGAGGGAACTTTCTGAGTCGAATAAAGGGTGTCAAGTACCTTTTTGCCTTTCCAGAGGGAAGGTGGTATTTCTCTTGAGATGCTGCATCGCCATATTTCCTCTTCTCGCATGGAGGGGAAAATTTTGCGGTGTTTCTGGAGTTCCGGCGGGAAGCTGGGGGTGCTTCTCGAGTTGCGACGGGGACCTCAGGAACTCGCTGGGGTTGCCTCAGGGAAGTCAGGTCCCCTTAGGTGTTGGAAGGGGAACTTCCGGTTTCCTCTTGAGCCCTTCAATGTGCGCAGGGGCTACTCTCGAATTGAGTCCGTAAAGTATGTTCTCCTCTCCAAAGGGGACGGCTGTGTGAGGGAACTTTCTGAGTCGAATAAAGGGTGTCCAGTACCTTTTTGCCTTTCCAGAGGGAATGTGGTATTTCTCGTGAGATGCTGCATCGCCCAATTTTCTCATCTCGCATGGAGGGGAGAATTTGGTGCTTTTTCTCGAGTTGCGGTGGGAAGCTAGGGGTGCTTCTCGAGTTGCGATGGGGACCTCAGGAACTCGCTGGGGTTGCTTCAGGGAAGTCAGGTCCCCTTTGGTGTTGCAAGGGGAACTTCCGGTTTCCTCTCGAGCCCTTCAATGTGCACAGGGGATACTCACGAATTCAGTCCGTAAAGTGTGTTCACTCTCCAAAGGGGACGGCTGTGTGAGGGAACTTTCTGAGTCGAATAAAGGGTGTCAAGTACCTTTTTGCCTTTCCAGAAGGAATGTGGTATTTCTCTTAGGATGCTGCATCGCCACATTTCCTCATCTAGCATGGGTGGAGAATTTTGGGCTGTTTCTCGAGTTGTGGCGGGAAGCTGGGGGTGCTTCTCGAGTAGCGACGGGGACCTCAGGAACTCGCTGGGGTTCCTTCAGGGAAGTCAGGTCCCCTTTGGTGTTGGAAGGGGAACTTCCGGTTTCCTCTCGAGCCCTTCAATGTGCACAGGGGCTCCTCTCGAATTGAGTCCGTAAAGTGTGTTCTCCTCTCCAAAGGGGACGGCTGTGTGAGGGAACTTTCTGAGTCGAATAAAGGGTGTCAAGTACCTTTTTGCCTTTCCAGAGGGAATGTGGTATTTCACTTGAGATGCTGCATCGCCAAATTTCCTCATCTCGCATGGAGGGGATAATTTTGGGGTGTTTCTCGAGTTGCGGCGGGAAGCTGGGGGTGCTTCTCGAGTTGCGACGGAGACCTCAGGAACTCGCTGGGCTTGCTTCAGGGAAGTCAGGTCCCCTTTGGTGTTGGAAGGGGAACTTCCGGTTTCCTCTCGAGCCCTTCAATGTGCACAGGTGCTCCTCTCGAATTCAGTCCGTAAAGTGTGTTCTCCTCTCCAAAGGGGACGGCTGTGAAGGAACTTTCTGAGTCGAATAAAGGGTGTCAAGTACCTTTTTGCCTTTCCAGAGGGAATGTGGTATTTCTCGTGAGATGCTGCATCGCCATATTTCCTCATCTCGCATGGAGGGGAGAATTTTGTGCTTTTTCTTGAGTTGCGGTGGGAATCTGGAGGTGCTTCTCGAGTTGCGATGGGGACCTCAGGAACTCGCAGGGGTTGCTTCAGGGAAGTCAGGTCCCCTTTGGTGTTGCAAGGGGAACTTCCGGTTTCCTCTCGAGCCCTTCAATGTGCACAGGGGATCCTCTCGAATTGAGTCCGTAAAGTGTGTTCTCCTCTCCAGAGGGTACGGCTGTGTGAGGGAACTTTCTGAGTCGAATAAAGGGTGTCAAGTACCTTTTTGCCTTTCCAGAGGGAATGTGGTATTTCTCGTGAGAGGCTGCATCGCCAAATTTCCTCATCTTGCATGGAGGGGAGAATTTTGGGGTGTTTCTCGAGTTGCGGCGGGAAGCTGGGGGTGCTTCTCGAGTTGCGACGGGGACCTCAGGAACTCGCTGGGGTTGCTTCAGGGAAATCAGGTCCCCTTTGGTGTTTGAAGGCGAAATTCCGGTTTCCTCTAGAGTCCTTCAATGTGCACAGGGGCTCCCCTCGAATTGAGTCCATAAAGTGTGTTCTCCTCTCCAAAGGGGAGGGCTGTGTGAGGGAAATTTCTGAGTCGAATAAAGGGTGTCAGGTACCTTTTTGCCTTTCCCGAGGGAATGTGGTATTTCTCGTGAGAGGCTGCATCGCCAAATTTCCTCATCTCGCATGGAGGGGAGAATTTTGTGGTGTTTCTCGAGTTGCGGCGGGAAGCTGGGGGTGCTTCTCGAGTTGCGACGGGGACCTCAGGAACTCGCTGGGGTTGTTTCAGGGAAGTAAGATCCCCTTTGGTGTTGGAAGGGGAATTTCCGGTTTCCTCTCGAGCCCTTCAATGTGCACAGTGGCTCCTCTCGAATTGAGTCGGTAAAGTGTGTTCTCCTCTCCAAAGGGGACGGCTGTGTGAGGGAACTTTCTGAGTCGAATAAAGGGTGTCAAGTACCTTTTTGCCTTTCCAGAGGGAATGTGGTATTTCTCGTCAGATGCTGCATCGCCAAATTTCCTCATCTCGCATGGAGGGGAGAATTCTGGTGTGTTTCACGAGTTGATGCGGGAAGCTGGGGGTGCTTCTCGAGTTGGGACGGGGAACTCAGGAACTCGCTGGGGTTTCTTCAGTGAATTAAGATCCCCTTTGGTGTTGGAAGGGGAACTTCCGGTTTCCTCTCGAGCCCTTCAATGTGCACAGGTGCTCCTCTCGAATTGAGTCCGTAAAGTGTGTTCTCCTCTCCAAAGGGGACGGCTGTGTGAGGGAACTTTCTGAGTCGAATAAAGGGTGTCAAGTACCTTTTTGCCTTTCCAGAGGGAATGTGGTATTTCTCTTGAGATGCTGCATCGCCAAATTTCCTCATCTCGCATTTAGGGGATAATTTTGGGGTGTTACATGAGTTGCGGCGGGAAGCTGGGGGTGCTTCTCGAGGTGCGACGGGGACCTCAGGAACTCGCTGGGGTTGCTTCAGGGAAGTCAGGTCCCCTTTGGTGTTGGAAGGGGAACTTCCCGTTTCCTCTCGAGCCCTTCAATGTGCACAGGGGCTCCTCTCAAATTGAGTCCGTAAAGTGTGTTCTCCTCTCCAAAGGGGACGGCTGTGTGAGGGAATTTTCTGAGTCGAATAAAGGGTGTCAAGTACGTTTTTGCCTTTCCAAAGGGAATGTGGTATTTCTCGTGAGATGCTGCATCGCCAAATTTCCTCATCTAGAATGGAGGGGAGAATTTTGGGCTTTTTCTCGAGTTGCGGCGGGAAGCTGGGGGTGCTTCTCGAGTTGCGACGGGGACCTCAGGAACTCGCTGGGGTTGCTTCAGGGAAATCAGGTCCCCTTTGGTGTTGGAAGGGGAACTTCCGGGTTCCTCTCGAGCCCTTCAATGTGCACAGGGGCTCCTCTCGAATTGAGTCCGTAAAGTGTGTTCTCCTCTCAAAAGGGGACGGCTGTGTGAGGGAACTTTCTGAGTCGAATAAAGGGTGTCAAGTACATTTTTGCCTTTCCAGAGGGAATGTGGTATTTCTCGTGAGATGCTGCATCGCCAAATTTCCTCATCTCGCATGGAGGGGAGAATTTTGGGGTGTTTCTCGAGTTGCGGCGGAAGCTGGGGGTGCTTCTCGAGTTGCGACGGGGACCTCAGGAACTCGCTGGGGTTGCTTCAGGGAAGTCAGGTCCCCTTTTGTGTTGGAAGGAGAACTTCCGGATTCCTCTCGAGCCCGTCAATGTGCACAGGGGCTCCTCTCGAATTGAGTCCGTAAAGTGTGTTCTCCTCTCCAAAGGGGACGGCTGTGTGAGGGAACTTTCTGAGTCGAATAAAGGGTGTCAAGTACCTTTTTGCCTTTCCAGAGGGAATGTGGTATTTCTCGTGAGATGCTGCATCGCCCAATTTTCTCATCTCGCATGGAGGGGAGAATTTTGTGCTTTTTCTCGAGTTGCGGTGGGAAGCTGTGGGTGCTTCTCGAGTTGCGATGGGGACCTCAGGAACTCGCTGGGGTTGCTTCAGGGAATTCAGGTCCCCTTTGCTGTTGCAAGGGGAAATTCCGGTTTCCTCTCGAGCCCTTCAATGTGCACAGGGGCTCCTCTCGAATTCAGTCTGTAAAGTGTGTTCACCTCTCCAAAGGGACGGCTGTGTGAGGGAACTTTCTGAGTCGAATAAAGTGTGTCAAGTACCTTTTTGCCTTTCCAGAGGGAATGTGGTATTTCTCGTGAGATGCTGCATCGCCATATTTCCTCTTCTCGCATGGAGGGGATAATTTTGGGGTGTTTCTCGAGTTGTGGCGGGAAGTTGGGGGTGGTTCTCGAGTTGCGACGGGGACCTCAGGAACTCGCTGGGGTTGCTTCAGGGATGTCAGGTCCCCTTTGCTGTTGGAAAGGGAACTTCCGTTTCCTCTCGAGCCCTTCAATGTGCACAGGGGCTCCTCTCGAATTGAGTCCGGAAAGTGTGTTCTCCTCTCCAAAGGGGACGGCTGTGTGAGGGAACTTTCTGAGTCGAATAAAGGCTGTCAAGTACATTTTTGCCTTTCCAGAGGGAATGTGGTATTTCTCTTGCGATGCTGCATCGCTAAATTTTCTCATCTCGCATGGAGGGGATAATTTTGGTGTGTTTCTCGAGTTGCGGCAGGAAGCTGGGGTTGCTTCTCGAGTTGCGACGGGGACCTCAGGAACTCGCTGGGGTTGCTTCAGGGAAGTCAGGTCCCCTTTGGTGTTGGAAGGGGAATTTCCCGTTTCCTCTCGAGCCCGTCAATGTGCACAGGGGCTCCTCTCGAATTGAGTCCGTTAAGTGTGTTCTCCTCTCCAAATAGGACGGCTGTGTGAGGGAACTTTCTGAGTCGAATAAAGGGTGTCAAGTATCTTTTTGCCTTTCCAGAGGGAATGTGGTGTTTCTCGTGAGATGCTGCATCGCCAAATTTCCTCACCTCGCATAGAGTGGAGAATTTTGGGGTGTTTCTCGAGTTGTGGCGGGAAGCTGGGGGTTCTTCTCGAGTTGCGTCGGGGACCTCCGGAACTCGCTGTGGTTGCTTCAGGGAAGTGAGGTCCCCTTTGGTGTTGGAAGGGGAACTTCCGGTTTGCTCTCGAGCCCTTCAATGGGCACAGGGGCTCCTGTCGAATTGAGTCCGTAAAGTGTGTTCTCCTCTCCAAAGGGGACGGCTGTTTGAGGGAACTTTCTGAGTCGAATAAAGGGTGTCAAGTACCTTTTTGCCTTTCCAGAGGGAATGTGGTATTTCTCTTGAGATGCTGCATCGCCAAATTTCCTCATCTCGCATGGAGGGGAGAATTTTGGGGTGTTTCTCGAGTTGCGGCGGGAAGCTGGGGCTGCTTCTGGAGTTGCGACGGGGACCTCAGGAACTCGCTGGGGTTGCTTCAGGGAAGTCAGGTCCCCTTTGGTGTTGGAAGGGGAACTTCCGGTTTCCTCTCAAGCCCTTCAATGTGCACAGGGGCTCCTCTCGAATTGAGTCCGTAAAGTGTGTTTTCCTCTCCAAAGGGGACGGCTGTGTGAGGGAACTTTCTGAGTCGAATAAAGGGTGTCAAGTACGTTTTTGCCTTTCCAGAGGGAATGTGGTATTTCTCGTGACATGCTGCATCGCCAAATTTCCTCATCTAGCATGGAGGGGAGAATTTTGGACTGTTTCTCGAGTTGCGGCGGGAAGCTGGGGGTGCTTCTCGAGTTGCGACGGGGACCTCAGGAACTCGCTGTGTTTGCTTCAGGGAAGTCAGGTCCCCTTTGGTGTTGGAAGGGGAACTTCCGGTTTCCTCTTGAGCCCTTCAATGTGCACAGGGGCTCCTCTCGAAATGAGTCCGTAAAGTGTGTTCTCCTCTCCAAATGGGACGGCTGTGTGAGGGAACTTTCTGAGTCGAATAAAGGCTGTCAAGTACCTTTTTGCCTTTCCAGAGGGAATGTGGTATTTCTCTTGAGATGCTGCATCGCCAAATTTCCTCATCTCGCATGGAGGGGAGAATTTTGGGCTGTTTCTCGAGTTGCGGCGGGAAGCTGGGGGTGCTTCTCGAGTTGCGACGGGGACCTCAGGAACTCGCTGGGGTTGCTTCAGGGAATTTAGGTCCCCTTTGGTGTTGGAAGGGGAACTTGCGGTTTCCTCTCGAGCCCTTCAATGTGCACACGGGCTCCTCTCGAATTGAGTCGGTAAAGTGTGTTCTCCTCTCCAAAGGGGACGGATGTGTGAGGGAACTTTCTGAGTCGAATAAAGGGTTTCAAGTACCTTTTTGCCTTTCCAGAGGGAATGTGGTATTTCTGTTGAGATGCTGCATCACCAAATTTCCTCATCTCGCATGGAGGGGATAATTATGTGGTGTTTCACGAGTTACGGCGGGAAGCTGGGGGTGCTTCTCGAGTTGCGACGGGGACCTCAGGAACTCGCTGGGGTTGCTTCAGGGAAGTCAGGTGCCCTTTCGTGTTGGAAGGGGATCTTCCGGTTTCCTCTCGAGCCCTTCAATGGGCACAGGGCCTCCTCTCGAATTCAGTCCGTAAAGTGTGTTCTCCTTGCCAAAGGGGACGGCTGTGTGAGGGAATTTTCTGAGTCGAATGAAGGCTGTCAAGTACCTTTTTGCCTTTCCAGAAGGAATGTGGTATTTCTCGTGAGATGCTGCATCGCCAAATTTCCTCATCTCGCATGGAGGGGGGAATTTTGGGGTGTTTCTCGAGTTGCGGCGGGAAGCTGGGGGTGCTTCTCGAGTTGCGACGGTTACCTCAGGAGCTCGCTGGGGTTGATTCAGGGAAGTCAGGTCCCCTTTGGTGTTGGAAGGGAAACTTCCGATTTCCTCTCGAGCCCTTCAATGTGCACAGTGGCTCCTCTCGAATTGAGTCCGTAAAGTGTGTTCTCCTCTCCAAAGGGGACAGCTGTGTGAGGGAACTTTCTGAGTCGAATAAAGGGTGTCAAGTACCTTTTGGCCTTTCCAGAGGGAATGTGGTATTTCTCCGGAGATGTTGCATCGCCAAATTTCCTCATCTCGCATGGAGGGGATAATTTTCGGGTGTTTCTCGAGTTGCGGCGCGAAGCTGGGGGTGCTACGAGTTGCGACGGGGACCTCATGAACTCGCTGCGGTTGCTTCAGGTAAGTCAGGTCCCCTTTGGTGTTGGAAAGGGAACTTCTGGTTTCCTCTCGAGCGCTTCAATGTGCACAGGGGCTCCTCTCGATATTGAGTCCGTAAAGTTTGTTCTCCAGTCCAAAGGGGACGGCTGTGAGAGGGAACTTTCTGAGTCGAATAAAGGTTGTCAAGTACCTTCTTGCCTTTCCAGAGGGAATGTGGTATATCTCGTGAGATGGTGCATCGCCAAATTTCCTCATCTCGCATGGAGGGGATAATTTTGGGGTGTTTCTCGAGTTGCGGCGTTAACCTGGGGGTTCTATGAGTTGCGACGGGGTCCTCATCGCGACGGGGACCTCATGAACTCGCTGGAATTGCTTCAGGGAAGTCAGGTCCCCTTTGGTGTTGCAAGGGGAACTTCCGGTTTCCTCTCGAGCCCTTAAATGTGCACAGGGTCTCCTCTCGAATTGAGTCCGTAAAGTGTGTTCTCCTCTCCAAAGGGGACGGCTGTGAGAGGGAACTTTCTGAGTCGAATAAAGGTTGTCAAGTACCTTTTTGCCTTTCCAGAGGGAATGTGGTATTTCTCGTGAGATGGTGCATCGCCAAATTTCCTCATCTCGCATGGAGGGGATAATTTTGGCGTGTTTCTCGAGTTGCGCCGTTAACCTGGGGGTGCTATGAGTTGCGACGGGGACCGAATCGCGACGGGGACCTCATAAACTCGCTGGAATTGCTTCAGGGAAGTCAGGTCCCCTTTGGTGTTGGAAGGGGAACTTCCGGTTTCCTCTCGAGCTCTTCAATGTGCACAGGGGCTCCTCTCGAATTGAGTCCGTAAAGTGTGTTCTCCTCTCCAAAGGGGACGGCTGTGTGAGGGAATTTTCTGAGTCGAATGAAGGGTGTCAAGTACCTTTTTGCCTTTCCAGAGGGAATGTGGTATTTCTCGTGAGATGCTTCATCGCCAAATTTCCTCATCTCGTATGGAGGGGATAATTTTGGGGTGTTTCTCGAATTGAGGCGGGAAGCTGGGGGTGCTTCTCGAGTTGCGACGGGGACCTCAGGAACTCGCTGGGGTTGCTTCAGGGAAGTCAGGTCCCCTTTGGTGTTGGAAGGGGAACTTCCGGTTTCCTCTCGAGCCCTTCAATGTGCACAGGGGCTCCTCTCGAATTGAGTCCGTAAAGTGTGTTCTCCTCTCCAAAGGGGACGGCTGTGTCAGGGAACTTTCTGAGTCGAATAAAGGGTGTCAAGTACCTTTTGGCCTTTCCAGAGGGAATGTCGGAATTCTCCTGAGATGTTGCATCGCCAAATTTCCTCATCTCGCATGGAGGGGATAATTTTGGGTTGTTTCTCGAGTTTCGGCGGGAAGCTGGGCGTGCTTCTCGAGTTGCGACGTGGAATTCAGGAACTCGCTGGGGTTGCTTCAGGGAAGTCAGGTCCCCTTGGGTGTTGGAAGGGGAACTTCCGGTTTCCTCTGGAGCTCTTCAGTGTGCACAGGGGCTCCTCTCGAATTGAGTCCGTAAAGTGTGTTCTCCTCTCCAAAGGGGACGGCTGTGTGAGGGAATTTTCTGAGTCGAATGAAGGGTGTCAAGTACCTTTTTGCCTTTCCAGAGGGAATGTGGTATTTCTCGTGAGATGCTTCATCGCCAAATTTCCTCATCTCGTATGTAGGAGATAATTTTGGGATGTTTATCGAGTTGAGGCGGGAAGCTGGCGGTGCTTCTCGAGTTGCGACGGGGACCTCAGGAAATCGCTGGGGTTGCTTCAGGGAAGTCAGGTCCCCTTTGGTGTTGGAAGGGGAACTTCCGGTTTCGTCTCGAGCCCTTCAATGTGCACAGGGGCTCCTCTCGAATTGAGTCCGTAAAGTGTGTTCTCCTCTCCAAAGGGGACGGCTGTTTGAGGGAACTTTCTAAGTCGAATAAAGGGTGTCAAGTACCATTTTGCCTTTCCAGAGGGAATGTGGTATTTCCCTTGAAAAGCTGCATCGCCAAATTTCCTCATCTCGCATGGAGAGGATAATTTTGGGGTGTTTCTCGAGTTGCGGCGGGAAGCAGGGAGTGCTTCTCGAGTTGCGACGGGGACCTCAGGAACTAGCTGGAGTTGCTTCAGGGAAGTCAGGTCCCCTTTGGTGTTGGAAGGGGAACTTCCGGTTTCCTCTCGAGCCCTTCAATGTGCACAGGGGATCCTCTCGATTTGAGTCCGTAAAGTGTGTTCTCCTCTCCAAAGGGGAAGGCTGTCTGAGGGAACTTTCTGAGTCGAATAAAGGGTGTCAAGTACCTTTTTGCCTTTCCAGAGGGAATGTGGTATTTCTCTTGAGATGCTGCATCGCCAAATTTCCTCATATCGCATGGAGGGGACAATTTTGGGATGTTTCTCGAGTTGTGGCGGGAAGCTAGGGGTGCTTCTCGAGTTGCGACGGGGACCTCAGGAACTCGCTGGGGTTGCTTCAGGGATGTAAGTTCCCCTTTGTTGTTGGAAGGGGAACTTCCGGTTTCCTCTCGAGCCCTTCAATGTGCACAGGGTCTCCTCTCGAATTGAGTCCGTAAAGTGTGTTCTCCTCTCCAAAGGGGACGGCTGTGTGAGGGAACTTTCTGAGTCGAATAAAGGGTATCAAGTACCTTTTTGCCTTTCCAGAGGGAATGAGGTATTTCCCTTGAGATGCTGCATCGCCAAATTTCCTCATCTCGCATGGAAGGGATAATTTTGTGGTGCTTCTCGAGTTGCGGCGGGAAGCTGGGGGTGCTTCTCGTGTTGCGACGGGGACCTCAGGAACTCGCTGGGGTTGCTTCAGGGAAGTCAGGTCCCCTTTGGTGTTGGAAGGTGAACGTCCGGTTTCCTCTCGAGCCCTTCAATGTGCACAGGGGCTCCTCTCGAATTGAGTCAGTGAAGTGTGTTCTCCTCTCAAAGGGGACGGCTGTGTGAGGGACCTTTCTGAGTCGAATAAAGGGTGTCAAGTACCTTTTTGCTTTTCCAGAGGAATGTGGTATTTCTCTTGAGATGCTGCATCGCCAAATTTCCTCTTCTCGCATGGAGGGGAGAATTTTGGGGTGTTTCTCGAGTTGTGGCGGGAAGTTGGGGGTGCTTCTCGAGTTGCTACGGGGAACTCAGGAACTCGCTGGGGTTGCTTCAGGGAAGTCAGGTCCCCTTTGGTGTTGGAAGGGAACTTCCGGTTTCCTCTCGAGCCCTTCAAAGTGCACAGGGGCTCCTCTCGAATTGAGTCCGTAAAGTGTGTTCTCCTCTCCAAAGGGGACGGCTGTGTGAGGGAAGTTTCTGAGACGAATAAAGGGTGTCAAGTACCTTTTTGCCTTTCCAGAGGGAATCTGGAATTTCTCTTGAGATGCTGCATGGCCAAATTTCCTCATCTCGCATGGAGGGGATAATTTTGGGGTGTTTCTCGAGTTACCGCTGGAAGCTGGGGGTGCTTCTCGCGTTGCGACGCGGACCTCAGGAACTCGCTGGGGTTGCTTCAGGGATGTAAGGTCCCCTTTGGTGTTGGAAGGGGAACTTCAGGTTTCCTCTCGAGCCCTTCAATGTGCACAGGGGCTCCTCTCGAATTGAGTCCGTAAAGTGTGTTCTCCTCTCCAAAGGGGACGGCTGTGTGAGGGAACTTTCGGAGTCGAATAAAGGGTGTCAAGTAACTTTTTGCCTTTCCAGAGGGAATGTGGTATTTCTCTTGAGATGCTGCATCGCCAAATTTGCTCATCTCGATTAGAGGGGATAATTTTGGGGTGTTTATCGAGTTTCGGCGGGAAGCTGGGGGTGCTTCTCGAGTTGCGAAGGGGACCCCAGGAACTCGCTGTGGTTGTTTCAGGGAAGTCAGGTCCCCTTTGGTGTTGGAAGGGGAACTTCAGGTTTCCTCTCGAGCCCTTCAATGTGCACAGGGGCTCCTCTCGAATTGAGTCCGTAAAGTGTGTTCTCCTCTCCAAAGTGGACGGCTCTGTGAGGGAACTTTCTGAGTCAAATAAAGGGTGCCAAGTACTTTTTTGCCTTTCCAGAGGGAATGTGGTATATATCTTGAGATGCTGCATCGCCAAATTTCCTCATCTCGCATGGAGGGGATAATTTTGGGGTGTTTCTCGAGTTGCGGCGGGAAGCTGGGTGTGCTTCTCGAGTGCGCCGGGGACCTCAGGAAGTCGCTGGGATTTCTTCAGGGAAGTCAGGTCCCCTTTGGTGTTAGAAGAGGAACTTTCGGTTTCCTCTCTAGCCCTTCAAAGTGCAAAGGGGCTCCTCTCGAATTGAGTCCCTAAAGTGTGTTCTCCTCTCAAAGGGGACGGCTGTGTGAGGGAACTTTCTGAGTCGAATAAAGGGTGTCAAGCACATTTTTGCCTTTCCAGAGGGAATGTCGTATTTCTCGTGAGATGCTGCATCGCCAAATTTCCTCATCTCGCATGGAGGGGATCATTTTGGGCTGTTTCTCGAGTTGCGGCGGGAAGCTGGGGGTGCTTCTCGAGTTGCGACGGGGACCTCAGGAACTCGCTGGGGTTGCTTCAGGGAAGTCAGGTCACCTTTGGTGTTGGAAGGGGAACCTCAGGTTTCCTCTCGAGCCCTTCAATATGCACAGGGGCTCCTCTCGAATTGAGTCCGTAAAGTGTTTTCTCCTCTCCAAAGGGGACGGCTGTGTGAGGGAACTTACTGAGTCAAATAAAGGGTGTCAAGTACCTTTTTGCCTTTCCAGAGGGAATGTGGTATTTCTCATGAGATGCTGCATCGCCAAATTTCCTCATCTCGCATGGAGGGGATAATTTTGTGGTGTTTCTCGAGTTGCGGCGGGAGGCTGGGGGTGCTACTCTAGTTGCGACGGGGACCTCAGGTACTCGCTGGGGTTGCTTCAGGGAAGTCAGGTCCCCTTTGGTTTTGGAAGGGGAACTTCCGGTTTCCTCTCGAGCCCTTCAATGTGCACAGGGGCTCCTCTCGAATTGAGTCTGTAAAGTGTGTTCTCCCTTCTAATGGGGACGGCTGTGTGAGGGAACTTTCTGAGTCGAATAAAGGGTGTCAAGTACCTTTTTTCCTTTACAGAGGGAACGTGGTATTTCTCTTGAGATGCTGCATCGCCAAATTTCCTCATCTCGCATGGAGGGGAGAATTTTTGGCTGTTTCTGGAGTTGCGGCGGGAAACTGGGGGTGCTTCTCGAGTTGCGACGGGGACCTCAGGAACTCGCTGGGGTTGCTTCAGGGAAGTCAGGTCACCTTTGGTGTTGGAATTGGAACCTCAGGTTTCCTCTCGAGCCCTTCAATGTGCACAGGGGCTCGTCTCCAATTGAGTCCGTAAAGTGTGTTCTCCTCTCCAAAGGGGACGGCTGTGTGAGGGAACTTTCTCAGTCGAATAAAGGGTGTCAACTACGTTTTTGCCTTTCCAGAGGGAATGTGGTATTTCTCTTGAGATGCTGCATCGCCAAATATCCTCATCTCGCATGTAGGGGATAATTTTTGGTGTTTCTCGCGTGCGGCGGGAAGCTGCGGGTGTTTCTCGAGTTGCGACGGGGACCTCAGGAACTCGCTGGGGTTGCTTCAGGGAAGTCAGGTCCCCTTTGGTGTTGGAAGGTGAATTTCCGGTTTCCTCTCGAGCCCTTCAATGTGCACAGGGGCTCCTCTCGAATTGAGTCCGTAAAGTGTGTTCTCCTCTCCAAAGGGGACGGCTGTGTCAGGGAACTTTCTGAGTCGAATAAAGGGTGTCAAGTACCTTTTGGCCTTTCCAGAGGGAATGTCGGAATTCTCCTGAGATGTTGCATCGCCAAATTTCCTCATCTCGCATGGAGGGGATAATTTTGGGTTGTTTCTCGAGTTTCGGCGGGAAGCTGGGCGTGCTTCTCGAGTTGCGACGTGGAATTCAGGAACTCGCTGGGGTTGCTTCAGGGAAGTCAGGACCCCTTGGGTGTTGGAAGGGGAACTTCCGGTTTCCTCTGGAGCTCTTCAGTGTGCACAGGGGCTCCTCTCGAATTGAGTCCGTAAAGTGTGTTCTCCTCTCCAAAGGGGACGGCTGTGTGAGGGATTTTCTGAGTCGAATGAAGGGTGTCAAGTACCTTTTTGCCTTTCCAGAGGGAATGTGGTATTTCTCGTGAGATGCTTCATCGCCAAATTTCCTCATCTCGTATGTAGGAGATAATTTTGGGATGTTTATCGAGTTGAGGCGGGAAGCTGGGGGTGCTTCTCGAGTTGCGACGGGGACCTCAGGAATTCGCTGGGATTGCTTCAGGGAAGTCAGGTCCCCTTTGGTGTTGGAAGGGGAACTTCCGGTTTCCTCTCGAGCCCTTCAATGTGCACAGGGGCTCCTCTCAAATTGAGTCCGTAAACTGTGTTCTCCTCTCCAAAGGGGACGGCTGTGTGAGGGAACATTCTAAGTCGAATAAAGGGTGTCAAGTACCATTTTGCCTTTCCAGAGGGAATGTGGTATTTCCCTTGAAAAGCTGCATCGCCAAATTTCCTCATCTCGCATGGAGAGGATAATTTTGGGGTGTTTCTCGAGTTGCGGCGGGAAGCAGGGGGTGCTTCTCGAGTTGCGACGGGGACCTCAGGAACTAGCTGGAGTTGCTTCAGGGAAGTCAGGTCCCCTTTGGTGTTGGAAGGGGAACTTCCGGTTTCCTCTCGAGCCCTTCAATGTGCACAGGGGATCCTCTCGATTTGAGTCCGTAAAGTGTGTTCTCCTCTCCAAAGGGGACGGCTGTCTGAGGGAACTTTCTGAGTCGAATAAAGGGTGTCAAGTACCTTTTTGCCTTTCCAGAGGGAATGTGGTATTTCTCTTGAGATGCTGCATCGCCAAATTTCCTCATCTCGCACGGAGGGGGAAATTTTGTGGTGTTTCTCGAGTTGCGGCGGGAAGCTGGGGGTGCTTCTCGAGTTGCGACGGGGACCTCAGGAACTCGCTGGGGTTGCGTCAGGGAAGTCAGGTCCCCTTTGGTGTTGGAAGGGGAACTTCCGGTTTCCTCTTGAGCCCTTCAATGTGCACAGGGGCTCCTCTCGAATTGAGTCCGAAAAGTGTGTTCCCCTCTCAAAGGGGACGGCTGTGTGAGGGAACTTTCTGAGTCGAATAAAGGGTGTCAAGTACCTTTTTGCCTTTCCAGAGGGAATGTGGTATTTCTCTTGAGATGCTGCATCGCCAAATTTCCTCATCTTGCATGGAGGGGAGAATTTTGGGGTGTTTCTCGAGTTGCGGCGGGAAGCTGGGGGTGCTTCTCGAGTTGCGACGGGGACCTCAGTAACTCGCTGGGGTTGCTTCAGGGAAGTCAGGTCCCCTTTGGTGTTGGAAGGGGAACTTCTGGTTTCCTCTCGAGCCCTTCAATGTGCACAGGGGCTCCTCTCGAATTGAGTCCGTAAAGTGTGTTCTCCTCACCAAAGGAGACGGCTGTGTGAGGGAAATTTCTGAGTCGAAAAAGGGTGTCAAGTATCTTTTTGCCTTTCAAGAGGGAATGTGGTATTTCTCTTGAGAGGCTGCATCGCCAAATTTCCTCATCTCGCATGGAGGGGATAATTTTGGGGTGTTTCTCGAGTTGCGGCGGGAAGCTGGGAGTGCTTCTCGAGTTGCGACGGGGATCTCAGGAACTCGCTGGGGTTGCTTCAGGGAAGTCAGGTCCCCTTTGTTGTTGGAAGGGGAACTTCCGGTTTCCTCTCGAGCCCTTCAATGTGCACAGGGGCTCCTCTCGAATTGAGTCCGTAAAGTGTGTTCTCCTCTCCAAAGGGGACGGCTGTGTGAGGGAACTTTCTGAGTCGAATAAAGGGTGTCATGTACCTTTTTGCCTTTCCAGAGGGAATGTGGTATTTCTCTTGAGATGCTGCATCGCCAAATTTGCTCATCTCGCATGGAGTGGATAATTTTCGTGTGTTTCTCGAGTTGCGGCGGGAAGCTGGGGGTGCTTCTCGAATTGCGACGGGGACCTCAGGAACTCGCTGGGGTTACTTCAGGGAAATCAGGTCCCCTTTGGTGTTGGAAGGGGAACTTCCGGTTTCCTCTCGAGCCCTTCAATGTGCACAGGGGCTCCTCTCGAATTGAGTCCGTGAAGTGTGTTCTCCTCTCAAAAGGGGACGGCTGGATGAGGGAAATTTCTGAGTCGAATAAAGGGTGTCAAGTACCTTTTTGCCTTTCCAGAGGGAATGTGGTATTTCTCTTGAGATGCTGAATCGCCAAATTTCCTCATCTCGCATGGAGGGGATAATTTTGGGGTGTTTATCGAGTTGCGGCGGGAAGCTGGGGGTGCTTCTGGAGTTGCGACGGGGACCCCAGGAACTCGCTGGGGTTGGTTCAGGTAAGTCAGGTCCCCTTTGGTGTTGGAAGGGGAACTTCAGGTTTCCTCTCGAGCCCTTCAATGTGCACAGGGGCTCCTCTCGAATTGAGTCCGTAAAGTGTGTTCTCCTCCCCAAAGTGGACGGCTCTGTGAGGGAACTTTCTGAGTCGAAAAAAGGGTGTCAAGTAACTTTTTGCCTTTCCAGAAGGAATGTGGTATTTCTCTTGAGATGCTGCATCGCCAAATTTCCTAGTCTCGCATGGAGGGGAGAATTTTGGGGTGTTTCTCGAGTTGTGGCGGGAAGTTGGGGGTGTTTCTCGAGTTGCTACGGGGAACTCAGGAACTCGCTGAGGTTGCTTCAGGGAAGTCAGGTCTCCTTTGGTGTTGGAAGGGGATCTTCCGGTTTCCTCTCGAGCCCTTCAATGTGCACAGGGGCTCCTCTCGAATTGAGTCCGTAAAGTGTGTTCTCCTCTCCAAAGGGGACGGCTGTGTGAGGGAAGTTTCTGAGACAAATAAAGGGTGTCAAGTACATTTTTGCCGTTCCAGAGGGAATCTGGTATTTCTCTTGAGATGCTGCATCGCCAAATTTCCTCATCTCGCATGGAGGGGATAATTTTGGGGTGTTTCTCGAGTTGCCGCTGGAAGCTGGGGGTGCTTCTCGAGTTGCGACGCGGACCTCAGGAACTCGCTGGGGTTGCTTCAGGGATGTCAGGTCCCCTTTGGTGTTGGAAGGGGACTTCAGGTTTCCTCTCGAGCCCTTCAATGTGCACAGGGTCTCCTCTCGAATTGAGTCCGGAAAGTGTGTTCTCCTCTCCAAAGGGGACGGCTGTGTGAGGGAACTTTCGGAGTCGAATAAAGGGTGTCAAGTACCTTTTTGCCTTTCCAGAGGGAATGTGGTATTTCTCTTGAGATGCTGCATCGCCAAATTTGCTCATCTCGCATGGAGGGGATAATTTTGGGGTGTTTATCGAGTTGTGGCGGGAAGCTAGGGGTGCTTCTCGAGTTGCGACGGGGACCTCAGGAACTCGCTGGGGTTGCTTCAGGGATGTAAGGTCCCCTTTGGTGTTGGAAGGGGAACTTCCGGTTTCCTCTCGAGCCCTTCAATGTGCACAGGGTCTCCTCTCGAATTGAGTCCGTAAAGTGTGTTCTCCTCTCCAAAGGGGACGGCTGTGTGAGGGAACTTTCTGAGTCGAATAAAGGGTATCAAGTACCTTTTTGCCTTTCCAGAGGGAATGAGGTATTTCCCTTGAGATGCTGCATCGCCAAATTTCCTCATCTCGCATGGAAGGGATAATTTTGTGGTGCTTCTCGAGTTGCGGCGGGAAGCTGGGGGTGCTTCTCGTGTTGCGACGGGGACCTCAGGAACTCGCTGGGGTTGCTTCAGGGAAGTCAGGTCCCCTTTGGTGTTGGAAGGTGAACGTCCGGTTTCCTCTCGAGCCCTTCAATGTGCACAGGGGCTCCTCTCGAATTGAGTCAGTGAAGTGTGTTCTCCTCTCAAAGGGGACGGCTGTGTGAGGGACCTTTCTGAGTCGAATAAAGGGTGTCAAGTACCTTTTTGCCTTTCCAGAGGAATGTGGTATTTCTCTTGAGATGCTGCATCGCCAAATTTCCTCATCTCGCATGGAGGGGAGAATTTTGGGGTGTTTCTCGAGTTGTGGCGGGAAGTTGGGGGTGCTTCTCGAGTTGCTACGGGGAACTCAGGAACTCGCTGGGGTTGCTTCAGGGAAGTCAGGTCCCCTTTGGTGTTGGAAGGGAACTTCCGGTTTCCTCTCGAGCCCTTCAATGTGCACAGGGGCTCCTCTCGACTTGAGTCCGTAAAGTGTGTTCTCCCCTCCAAAGGGGACGGCTGTGTGAGGGAAGTTTCTGAGAAGAATAAAGGGTGTCAAGTACCTTTTTGCCTTTCCAGAGGGAATGTGGTATTTCTCTTGAGATGCTGCATCGCCAAATTTGCTCATCTCGCTTGGAGGGGATAATTTTGGGGTGTTTATCGAGTTGCGGCGGGAAGCTGGGGGTGCTTCTCGAGTTGCGAAGGGGACCCGAGGAACTCGCTGGTGTTGTTTCAGGGAAGTCAGGTCCCCTTTGGTGTTGGAACGGGAACTTCAGGTTTCCTCTCGAGCCCTTCAATGTGCACAGGGGCTCCTCTCGAATTGAGTCCGTAAAGTGTGTTCTCCTCCCCAAAGTGGACGGCTCTGTGAGGGAACTTTCTGAGTCGAATAAAGGGTGTCAAGTACCTTTTTGCCTTTCCAGAGGGAATGTGGTATTTCTCTTGAATTGCTGAAGCGCCAAATTTCCTCATCTCGCATGGAGGGGATAATTTTGGGGTGTTTCTCGAGTTGCGTCGGAAGCTGGGGGTGCTTCTCGAGTTGCGACGGGGACCTCAGGACCTCGCTGGGGTTGCTTCAGGGAAGTCAGGTCCCCTTTGTTGTTAGAAGGGGAACTTCCGGTTTCCTCTCGAGCCCTTCAATGTGCACAGGGGCTCCTCTCGAATTGAGTCCGTAAAGTGTGTTCTCCCCTCCAAAGGGGACGGCTGTATGAGGGAACTTTCTGAGTCGAATAAAGGGTGTCAAGTACCTTTTTGCCTTTCCAGAGGGAATGTGGTATTTCTCGTGAGATGCCGCATCGCCAAATTTCCTCATCTCGCGTGGAGGGGATAATTTTGTGGTGTTTCTAGAGTTGCGGCGGGAAGCTGGGGGTGCTTCTCGAGTTGCGACGGGGACCTCAGGAACTCGCTGGGATTGCTTCAGGGAAGTCAGGTCCCCTTTGGTGTTAGAAGAGGAACTTCCGGTTTCCTCTCGAGCCCTTCAAAGTGCACAGGGGCTCCTCTCGAATTGAGTCCCTAAAGTGTGTTCTCCTCTCAAAGGGGACGGCTGTGTGAGGGAAGTTTCTGAGTCGAATAAAGGGTGTCAAGCACATTTTTGCCTTTCTAGAGGGAATGTGGTATTTCTCGTGAGATGCTGCATCGCCAAATTTCCTCATCTCGCATGGAGGGGATCATTTTGGGCTGTTTCTCGAGTTGCGGCAGGAAGCTGGGGGTGCTTCTCGAGTTGCGACGGGGACCTCAGGAACTCGCTGGGGTTGCTTCAGGGAAGTCAGGTCACCTTTGGTGTTGGAAGGGGAACCTCAGGTTTCCTCTCAAGCCCTTCAATGTGCAGAGGGGCTCCTCTCGAATTGAGTCCGTAAAGTGTGTTCTCCTCTCCAAAGGGGACGGCTGTGTGAGGGAACTTACTGAGTCAAATAAAGGGTGTCAAGTACCTTTTTGCCTTTCCAGAGGGAATGTGGTATTTCTCGTGAGATGCTGCATCGCCAAATTTCCTCATCTCGCATGGAGGGGATAATTTTGTGGTGTTTCTCCAGTTGCGGCGGGAAGCTGGGGGTGCGATTCTAGTTGCGACGGGGACCTCAGGTACTCGCTGGGATTGCTTCAGGGAAGTCAGGTCCCCTTTGGTGTTGGAAGGGGAACTTCCGGTTTCCTCTCGAGCCCTTCAATGTGCACAGGGGCTCCTCTCGAATTGAGTCTGTAAAGTGTGTTCTCCCTTCTAAAGGGGACGGCTGTGTGAGGGAACTTTCTGAGTCGAATAAAGGGTGTCAAGTACCTTTTTTCCTTTAGAGAGGGAATGTGGTATTTCTCTTGAGATGCTGCATCGCCAAATTTCCTCATCTCGCATGGAGGGGAGAATTTTTGACTGTTTCTGGAGTTGCGGCGGGAAACTGGGGGTGCTTCTTGAGTTACGACGGGGACCTCAGGAACTCGCTGGGGTTGCTTCAGGGAAGTCAGGTCCCCTTTGGTGTTGGAAGGGGAACTTCCGGTTTCGTCTCGAGCCCTTCAATGTGCACAGGGGCACCTCTCGAATTGAGTCCGTAAAGTGTGTTCTCTTCTCCAAAGGGGATGGCTGTGTGAGGAAATTTCTGAGTCGAATAAAGGGTGTCAAGTACCTTTTTGCCTTTCCAGAGGGAATGTGGTATTTCTATTGAGATGCTGCATCGCCAAATTTCCTCATCTCGCATGAAGGGGATAATTTTGGGCTGTTTCTCGAGTTGCGGCGGGAAGCTGGGGGTGCTTCTCGAGTTGCGACGGGGATCTCAAGAACCCGCTGGGGTTGCTTCAGTGAAGTCAGGTCCCCTTTGGTGTTGGAAGGGGAACTTCCGGTTTCCTATCGAGCCCTTCAATGTGCAGAGGGGCTCCCCTCGATTTGAGTCCGTAAAGTGTGTTCTCCTCTCCAAAGGGGACGGCTGAGTGAGGGAACTTTCTGAGTCGAATAAAGAGTGTCAAGAACCTTTTGCCTTTCCAGAGTCAATGTGGTATTTCTCTTGAGATGCTGCATGGCCAAATTTCCTCATCTCGCATGGAGGCGATAATTTTGGTGTTTCTCGAGTTGCGGCGGGAAGCTGGGGGTGCTTCTCGAGTTGCGACGGGGACCTCAGGAACTCGCTGTGGTTGCTTCAGGGAAGTCAGGTCCCCTTTGGTGTTGGAAGTGGAACTTCCGGTTTCCTCTCGAGCCCTTCAATGTGCACAGGGGCTCGTCTCCAATTGAGTCCGTAAAGTGTGTTCTCCTCTCCAAAGGGGACGGCTGTGTGAGGGAACTTTCTCAGTCGAATAAAGGGTGTCAACTACGTTTTTGCCTTTCCAGAGGGAATGTGGTATTTCTCTTGAGATGCTGCATCGCCAAATATCCTCATCTCGCATGTAGGGGATAATTTTTGGTGTTTCCCGCGTGCGGCGGGAAGCTGCGGGTGCTTCTCGAGTTGCGACGGGGACCTCAGGTACTCGCTGGGGTTGCTTCAGGGAAGTCAGGTACCCTTTGGTGTTGGAAGGGGAACTTCCGGTTTCCTCTCGAGCCCTTCAATGTGCACAGGGTCTCCTCTCGAATTGAGTCCGTAAAGTGTGTTCTCCTCTCCAAAGGGGACGGCTGTGTGAGGGAACTTTCTGAGTCGAATAAAGGGTGTCAATTACCTTTTTGCCTTTCCAGAGGAAATGTGGTATTTCTCGTGAGATGCTGCATCGCCAAATTTCCTCATCTCGCATGGAGGGGAGAATTTTGGGCTGTTTCCCGAGTTGCGGCGGGAAGCTGGGGGTGCTTCTCGAGTTGCGACGGGGACCTCAGGAACTCGCTGAGGTTGCTTCAGGGAAGTCAGGTCCCCTTTGGTGTTGGAAGGGGAACTTCCGGTTTCCTCTCGAGCCCTTCAATGTGCACAGGGGCTCCTCTCGAATTGAGTCCGTAAAGTGTGTTCTCCTCTCCAAAGAGGACGGCTGTGTGAGGGAACTTTCTGAGTCGAATAAAGGGTGTCATGTACCTTTTTGCCTTTCCAGAGGGAATGTGGTATTTCTCTTGAGATGCTGCATCGCCAAATTTGCTCATCTCGCATGGAGGGGATAATTTTGGGGTGTTTCTCGAGTTGCGGCGGGAAGCTGGGGGTGCTTCTCGAATTGCGACGGGGACCTCAGGAACTCGCTGGGGTTGCTTCAGGGAAATCAGGTCCCCTTTGGTGTTGGAAGGGGAACTTCCGGTTTCCTCTCGAGCCCTTCAATGTGCACAGGGGCTCCTCTCGAATTGAGTCCGTAAAGTGTGTTCTCCTCTCCAAAGGGGACGGCTGTGTGAGGGAACTTTCTGAGTCGAATAAAGGGTATCAAGTACCTTTTTGCCTTTCCAGAGGGAATGAGGTATTTCCCTTGAGATGCTGCATCGCCAAATTTCCTCATCTCGCATGGAAGGGATAATTTTGTGGTGCTTCTCGAGTTGCGGCGGGAAGCTGGGGGTGCTTCTCGTGTTGCGACGGGGACCTCAGGAACTCGCTGGGGTTGTTTCAGGGAAGTCAGGTCCCCTTTGGTGTTGGAAGGTGAACGTCCGGTTTCCTCTCGAGCCCTTCAATGTGCACAGGGGCTCCTCTCGAATTGAGTCAGTGAAGTGTGTTCTCCTCTCAAAGGGGACGGCTGTGTGAGGGACCTTTCTGAGTCGAATAAAGGGTGTCAAGTACCTTTTTGCCTTTCCAAAGGAATGTGGTATTTCTCTTGAGATGCTGCATCGCCAAATTTCCTCATCTCGCATGGAGGGGAGAATTTTGGGGTGTTTCTCGAGTTGTGGCGGGAAGTTGGGGGTGCTTCTCGAGTTGCTACGGGGAACTCAGGAACTCGCTGGGGTTGCTTCAGGGAAGTCAGGTCCCCTTTGGTGTTGGAAGGGAACTTCCGGTTTCCTCTCGAGCCCTTCAATGTGCACAGGGGCTCCTCTCGAATTGAGTCCGTAAAGTGTGTTCTCCTCTCCAAAGGGGACGGCTGTGTGAGGGAAGTTTCTGACACGAATAAAGGGTGTCAAGTACCTTTTTGCCTTTCCAGAGGGAATGTGGTATTTCTCTTGAGATGCTGCATCGCCAAATTTGCTCATCTCGCTTGGAGGGGATAATTTTGGGGTGTTTATCGAGTTGCGGCGGGAAGCTGGGGGTGCTTCTCGAGTTGCGAAGGGGACCCCAGGAACTCGCTGGGGTTGTTTCAGGGAAGTCAGGTCCCCTTTGGTTTTGGAAGGGGAACTTCAGGTTTCCTCTCGAGCCCTTCAATGTGCACAGGGGCTCCTCTCGAATTGAGTCCGTAAAGTGTGTTCTCCTCCCCAAAGTGGACGGCTCTGTGAGGGAACTTTCTGAGTCGAATAAACGGTGTCAAGTACCTTTTTGCCTTTCCAGAGGGAATGTGGTATTTCTCTTGAATTGCTGCATCGCCAAATTTCCTCATCTCGCATGGAGGGGATAATTTTGGGGTGTTTCTCGAGTTGCGGCGGGAAGCTGGGTGTGCTTCTCGAGTGTGCCGGGGACCTCAGGAAGTCGCTGGGATTTCTTCAGGGAAGTCAGGTCCCCTTGGTGTTTGAGGGGGAACTTCCGGTTTCCTCTCGAGCCCTTCAATGTGCACAGGGGCTCCTCTCGAATTGAGTCCGTAAAGTGTGTTCTCCCCTCCAAAGGGGACGGCTGTATGAGGGAACTTTCTGAGTCGAATAAAGGGTGTCAAGTACCTTTTTGCCTTTCCAGAGGGAATGTGGTATTTCTCGTGAGATGCTGCATCGCCAAATTTCCTCATCTCGCGTGGAGGGGATAATTTTGTGGTGTTTCTAGAGTTGCGGCGGGAAGCTGGGGGTGCTTCTCGAGTTGCGACGGGGACCTCAGGAACTCGCTGGGATTGCTTCAGGGAAGTCAGGTCCCCTTTGGTGTTAGAAGAGGAACTTCCGGTTTCCTCTCGAGCCCTTCAAAGTGCACAGGGGCTCCTCTCGAATTGAGTCCCTAAAGTGTGTTCTCCTCTCAAAGGGGACGGCTGTGTGAGGGAAGTTTCTGAGTCGAATAAAGGGTGTCAAGCACATTTTTGCCTTTCCAGAGGGAATGTGGTATTTCTCGTGAGATGCTGCATCGCCAAAATTCCTCATCTCGCATGGAGGGGATCATTTTGGGCTGTTTCTCGAGTTGCGGCGGGAAGCTGGGGGTGCTTCTCGAGTTGCGACGGGGACCTCAGGAACTCGCTGGGGTTGCTTCAGGGAAGTCAGGTCACCTTTGGTGTTGGAAGGGGAACCTCAGGTTTCCTCTCAAGCCCTTCAATGTGCAGAGGGGCTCCTCTCGAATTGAGTCCGTAAAGTGTGTTCTCCTCTCCAAAGGGGACGGCTGTGTGAGGGAACTTACTGAGTCAAATAAAGGGTGTCAAGTAGCTTTTTGCCTTTCCAGAGGGAATGTGGTATTTCTCGTGAGATGCTGCATTGCCAAATTTCCTCATCTCGCATGGAGGGGATAATTTTGTGGTGTTTCTCGAGTTGCGGCGGGAAGGTGGGGGTGCGATTCTAGTTGCGACGGGGACCTCAGGTACTCGCTGGGGTTGCTTCAGGGAAGTCAGGTCCCCTTTTGTGTTGGAAGGGGAACTTCCGGTTTCCTCTCGAGCCCTTCAATGTGCACAGGGGCTCCTCTCGAATTGAGTCTGTAAAGTGTGTTCTCCCTTCTAAAGGGGACGGCTGTGTGAGGGAACTTTCTGAGTCGAATAAAGGGTGTCAAGTACCTTTTTTCCTTTAGAGAGGGAATGTGGTATTTCTCTTGAGATGCTGCATCGCCAAATTTCCTCATCTCGCATGGAGGGGAGAATTTTTGGCTGTTTCTGGAGTTGCGGCGGGAAACTGGGGGTGCTTCTTGAGTTACGACGGGGACCTCAGGAACTCGCTGGGGTTGCTTCAGGGAAGTCAGGTCCCCTTTGGTGTTGGAAGGGGAACTTCCGGTTTCGTCTCGAGCCCTTCAATGTGCACAGGGGCACCTCTCGAATTGAGTCCGTAAAGTGTGTTCTCTTCTCCAAAGGGGATGGCTGTGTGAGGAAATTTCTGAGTCGAATAAAGGGTGTCAAGTACCTTTTTGCCTTTCCAGAGGGAATGTGGTATTTCTATTGAGATGCTGCATCGCCAAATTTCCTCATCTCGCATGAAGGGGATAATTTTGGGCTGTTTCTCGAGTTGCGGCGGGAAGCTGGGGGTGCTTCTCGAGTTGCGACGGGGATCTCAAGAACCCGCAGGGGTTGCTTCAGTGAAGTCAGGTCCCCTTTGGTGTTGGAAGGGGAACTTCCGGTTTCCTATCGAGCCCTTCAATGTGCAGAGGGGCTCCCCTCGATTTGAGTCCGTAAAGTGTGTTCTCCTCTCCAAAGGGGACGGCTGAGTGAGGGAACTTTCTGAGTCGAATCAAGGGTGTCAAGAACCTTTTGCCTTTCCAGAGTCAATGTGGTATTTCTCTTGAGATGCTGCATGGCCAAATTTCCTCATCTCGCATGGAGGCGATAATTTTGGTGTTTCTCGAGTTGCGGCGGGAAGCTGGGGGTGCTTCTCGAGTTGCGAAGGGGACCCCAGGAACTCGCTGGGGTTGTTTCAGGGAAGTGAGGTCCCCTTTGGTGTTGGAAGGGGAACTTCAGGTTTCCTCTCGAGCCCTTCAATGTGCACAGGGGCTCCTCTCGAATTGAGTCCGTAAAGTGTGTTCTCCTCCCCAAAGTGGACGGCTCTGTGAGGGAACTTTCTGAGTCGAATAAAGGGTGTCAAGTACCTTTTTGCCTTTCCAGAGGGAATGTGGTATTTCTCTTGAATTGCTGAAGCGCCAAATTTGCTCATCTCGCATGGAGGGGATAATTTTGGGGTGTTTCTCGAGTTGCGTCGGAAGCTGGGGGTGATTCTCGAGTTGCGACGGGGACCTCAGGACCTCGCTGGGGTTGCTTCAGGGAAGTCAGGTCCCCTTTGTTGTTAGAAGGGGAACTTCCGGTTTCCTCTCGAGCCCTTCAATGTGCACAGGGGCTCCTCACGAATTGAGTCCGTAAAGTGTGTTCTCCTCTCCAAAGTGGACGGCTGTGTGAGGGAACTTTCTGAGTCAAATAAAGGGTGCCAAGTACTTTTTTGCCTTTGCAGAGGGAATGTGGTATATATCTTGAGATGCTGCATCGCCAAATTTCCTCATCTCGCATGGAGGGGATAATTTTGGGGTGTTTCTCGAGTTGCGGCGGGAAGCTGGGTGTGCTTCTCGAGTGCGCCGGGGACCTCAGGAAGTCGCTGGGATTTCTTCAGGGAAGTCAGGTCCCCTTGGTGTTTGAGGGGGAACTTCCGGTTTCCTCTCGAGCCCTTCAATGTGCACAGGGGCTCCTCTCGAATTGAGTCCGTAAAGTGTGTTCACCCCTCCAAAGGGGACGGCTGTATGAGGGAACTTTCTGAGTCGAATAAAGGGTGTCAAGTACCTTTTTGCCTTTCCAGAGGGAATGTGGTATTTCTCGTGAGATGCTGCATCCCCAAATTTCCTCATCTCGCGTGGAGGGGATAATTTTGTGGTGTTTCTAGAGTTGCGGCGGGAAGCTGGGGGTGCTTCTCGAGTTGCGACGGGGACCTCAGGAACTCGCTGGGATTGCTTCAGGGAAGTCAGGTCCCCTTTGGTGTTAGAAGAGGAACTTCCGGTTTCCTCTCGAGCCCTTCAAAGTGCACAGGGGCTCCTCTCGAATTGAGTCCCTAAAGTGTGTTCTCTTCTCAAAGGGGACGGCTGTGTGAGGGAACTATCTGAGTCGAATAAAGGGTGTCACGTACCTTTTTGCCTTTCCAGAGGGAATGTGGTATTTCTCTTGAGATGTTGCATCGCCAAATTTCCTCATCTCGCACGCAGGGGATAATTTTCGGGTATTTCTCGAGTTGCGGCGGGAAGCTGGGGGTGCATCTCGAGTTGCGACGGGGACCTCAAGAACTCGCTGGGGTTGCTTCAGGGAAGTCAGGTCCCCTTTGGTGTTGGAAGGGGAACTTCCGGTTTCCTCTCGAGCCCTTCAATGTGCACAGGGGCTCTTCTCGAATTGAGTCCGTAGAGTGTGTTCTCCTCTCAAAGGGGAAGGCTGTGTGAGGGAACTTTCTGAGTCAAATAAAGGGTGTCAACTACCTTTTTGCCTTTCCAGAGGGAATGTGGTATTTTTCTTGAGATGCTGCATCGCCAAATTGCCTCATCTCGCATGGAGGGGATAATTTTGGGGTGTTTCTCGAGTTGCGGCGGGAAGTTGGGGCTGCTTCTCGAGTTGCGACGGGGACCTCAGGAACTCGCTTGGGTTGCTGCAGGGAAGTCAGGTCACCTTTGGTGTTAGAAGGGAAACTTCCGGTTTCCTCTCGAGCCCTTCAATGTGCACTGGGGCTCCTCTCGAAATGAGTCCGTAAAGTGTGTTCTCCTTTCCAAAGGGGACGGCTGTGTGAGGGAACTTTCTGTGTCGAATAAAGGGTGTCAAGTACCTTTTGGCCTTTCCAGAGGGAATGTGGTATTTCTCTTGAGATCCTGCATCGCCAAATTTCCTCATCTCGCAGGGAGAGGATAATTTTCGCGTGGTTCCCGAGTTGCGGCGGAAAGCTGGGGGTGCTTCTCGAGTTGCGACGGGGACCTCAGGAACTCGCTGGAGTTGCTTCAGAGAAGTCAGGTCCCCTTTGGTGTTGTAAGGGGAACTTTCGGTTTCCTCTGGAGCCCTTCAATGTGCACAGGGGCTCCTCTCGAATTGAGTCCGTATAGTGTGTTCTCCGCTCCAAAGGGGACGGCTGTGTGAGGGAAAATTCTGATTCGAATAAAGGGTGTCAAATACCTTATTTCCTTTCCAGAGGGAATGTGGTATTTCTCGTGAGATGCTGCATCGCCAAATTTTCTCATCTCGCATGGAGGGGATAATTGTGGGGTGTTCCTCGAGTTGCGGCGGGAAGCTCGTGGTGCTTCTCGAGTGCGACGGGGACCTCAGGAACTCGCTGGGGTTGCTTCAGGGAAGTCAGGTCCCCTTTGTTGTTGGAAGGGGAACTTTCGGTTTCCTCTCGAGCCCTTCAATGTGCACAGGGGCTCCTCTCGAATAGAGTCCGCTTTGTGTGTTCTCCTCTCCAAAGGGGACGGCTGTGTGAGGGAAATTTCTGAGTCGAATAAAGGGTGTCAAGTACTTTTTGCCTTTCCAGAGGGAATGTGGTATTTCTCTTGAGATGCTGCATCGCCAAATTTCCTCATCTCACATGGAGGGGAGATTTTTGGGGTGTTTCTCGAGTTGCGGCGGGAAACTGGGGGTGCTTCTCGAGTTGCGACGGCGACCTCAGGAACTCGCTGGGGTTGCTTCAGGGAAGTCAGGTCCCCTTTGGTATTGGAAGGGGAACTTCCGGTTTCCTCTCGAGCCCTTCAATGTGCACAGGGGATCCCCTCGAATTGAGTCCGTAAAGTGTGTTCACCTCTCCAAAGGGTACGGCTGTGTGAGGGAAATTTCTGAGTCCAATAAAGGGTGTCAAGTACCTTTTTGCCTTTCCAGAGGGAATGTGGTATTTCTCTTGAGAGGCTGCATCGTCAACTTTCCTCATCCTGCATGGAGGGGATAATTTTGAGGTGTTTCTCGAGTTGCGGCGGGAAGCTGGGGGTGCTTCTCGAGTTGCGACGGGGACCAAGGATCTCGCTGGGGTTGATTCAGGGAAGTCAGGTCCCCTTTGGTGTTGGAAGGGGAACTTCCGGTTTCCTCTCGAGCTCTTCAATGTGCACAGGGGCGCCCCTCGAATTGAGTTCGTAAAGTCTGTTCTCCTCTCCAAAGGAGACGGCTGTGTGAGGGAAATTTCTGAGTCGAATAAAGGGTGTCAAGTACCTTTTTGCCTTTCCAGAGGGAATGTGGTATTGCTCGTGAGATGCTGCATCGCCCAATTTCCTCATCTCGCATGGAGGGGAGAATTTTGTCGTGTTTCTCGAGTTGCGGCGGAAAGCTGGGGGTGCTCCTCGAGTTGCGACGGGGACCTCAGGAACTCCCTGGGGTTGCTTCAGGGAAGTCAGGTCCCGTTTGGTATTGGAAGGGGAACTTCCGGTTTCCTCTCGAGCCCTTCAATGTGCACAGAGGCTCCTCTCGAAATGAGTCCGTAAAGTGTGTTCTCCTCTCCAAATGGGACGGCTGTGTTAGGGAACTTTCTGAGTCGAATAAAGGGTGTCAAGTACCTTTTTGCCTTTCCAGAGGGAATGTGGTATTTCTCTTGAGATGCTGCATCGCCAAATTTCGTCATCTCGCATGGAGGGGATAATTTTGGGGTGTTTCTCGAGTTGCGGCTGGAAGCTGGGGGTGCTTCTCGAGTTCCTTCGGGGACCTCAGAAACTCGTTTGGGGTGCTTCAGGGAAGTCATGTCCCCTTTGATGTTGGAGGGGAACTTCCGGTTTCCTCTCGCGACCTTCAATGTGCCCAGGGGCTCCTCTCGAATTGAGTCCGTAAAGTGTGTTCTCCTCTCCAAAGGGGACGGCTGTGTGAGCGAAGTTTCTGAGCAGAATAAAGGGTGTCAAGTACCTTTTTGCCTTTCCAGAGGGAATGTGGTATTTCTCTTGAGATGCTGCATCGCCAAATTTCCTCATCTCGCATGGAGGGGATAATTTTGGGGTGTTTCTCGAGTTGCGGCAGAAAGCTGGGGGTGCTTCTCGAGTTAAGACGGGGACCTCAGGAACTCGCTGTGGTTGTTTCAGGGAAGTCAGGTCCCCTTTGTTGTTGGAACGGGAACTTCCGGGTTCCTCTCAAGCCCTTCAATATGCACAGGGGCTCCTCTCGAACTGAGTCCGTAAAGTGTGTTTTCCATCCAAAGGGGACGGCTGTGTGAGGGAACTTTCTGAGAAGAATAAAGGGTGTCAAGTACCTTTTTGCCTTTCCAGAGGGAATGTGTTATTTCTCTTGAGATGCTGCATCGCCAAATTTCCTCATCTCGCCTGGAGGGGATAATTTTGGGGTGTTTCTCGAGTTGCGGCGGGAAGCTGGGGGTGCTTCTCGAGTTTCGACCTGGACCTCAGGAACTCGCTGGGGTTGCTTCAGTGAAGTCAGGTCCCCTTTGATGATGGAAGGGGAACTTTGGTTTCCTCTTGAGACCTTCAATATGCACAGGGGCTCCTCTCGGATTGAGTCCGTAAAGTGTGTTCTCCTCTCCAAAGGGGACGGCTGTGTGAGGGAACTTTCTGAGTCGAATAAAGGGTGTCAAGTACCTTTTTGCCTTTCCAGAGGGAATGTGGTATTTCTCTTGAGATGCTGCATCGCCAATATTCCTCATCTCGCATGGAGGGGATAATTCTGTGGTGTTTCTCGAGTTGGGGCGGGAAGCTGGGGGTGCTACTCGAGTTGCGACGGGGACCTCAGGAACTCGCTGAGGTTGCTTCAGGGAAGTCAAGTCCCTTTGGTGTTGGAAGGGGAACTTCCGGTTTCCTCTCGAGCCCTTCAATGGGCACAGGGGCTACTCTCGAATTGAGTCCGTAAAGTGTGTTCTCCTCTCCAAAGGGGACGGCTGTGTGAGGGAATTTTCTGAGTCGAATAATGGGTGTCAAGTACATTTTTACCTTTCCAGAGTGAATGTGGTATTTTTCTTCAGATGCTACATCGCCAAATTTCCTCATCCTGCATGGAGGGGTTAATTTAAGGGTGTTTCTCGAGTTGCGGCGGGAAGCTGGGGGTGCTTCTCGAGTTGCGTTGGGGACCTCAGCAACTCGTTGGGGTTGCTTTAGGGAAGTCAGGTCCCCTTTGATGTTGAAAGGGGAACTTCCGGTTTCCTCTCGAGACCTTCAATGTGCACAGGGGCTCCTCTCGAATTGAGTCCGTAAAGTGTGTTCTCCTCTCCAAAGGGGACGGCTGTGTGAGGGAACTTTCTGAGTCGAATACAGGGTGTCAAGTACCTCCTTGCCTTTCCAGAGGGAATGTGGTATTTCTCCTGAGATGCTACATCGCCAAATTTCGTCATCACGCATGGAGCGGATAATTTTGGGGTGTTTCTCGAGTTGCGGCGGGAAGCTGGGGGTGCTTCTCGAGTTGCGTCGGGGACCTCAGGAACTCGCTGGGGTTGCTTCAGGGAAGTCAGGTCGCTTTGGTGTTTTAAGGGGAAATTCCAGTTTCCTCTCGAGCCCTTCAATGTGCACAGGGGCTCCCCTCGAATTGAGTCCGTAAAGTGTGTTCTCCTCTCCAAAGGGGACGGCTGTGTGAGATAACTTTCTGAGTCGAATAAAGGGTGTCAAGTGCCTTTTTGCCTTTCCAGAGGGAATGTGGTATTTCTCGTGAGATGTTGCATCGCAAAATTTCCTCATCTCCCATGGAGGGGATAATTTTGGGGCGTTTCTCGAGTTGCGACGGGAAGCTGGGGGTGCTTCTCGAGTTGCGACGGGGACCTCAGGATCTCGCTGGGGTTGATTCAGGGAAGTCAGGTCCCTTTTGGTGTTGGAAGGGGAAATTACGGTTTCCTCTCGAGCCCTTCAATGTGCACAGGGGCTCCTCTCTAATTGAGTCCGTAAAAGGTGTTCTCCTCTCCAAAGGGGACGGCTGTGTGAGGGAACTTTCTGAGTCGAATAAAGGTGTCAAGTACCTTTTTGCCTTTCCAGAGGGAATGTGGTATTTCTCGTGAGATGCTGCATCGCCAAACTTCCTCATCTCGCATGGAGGGGAGAATTTTGGGCTGTTTCTCGAGTTGCTGCGGGAAGCTGGGGGTGCTTCTCGAGTTGCGACGGGGACCTCAGGAACTCGCTGGGGTTGCTTCAGGGAAGTCAGGTCCCCTTTGGTGTTGGAAAGGAACTTCCGGTTTCCTCTCGAGCCCTTTAATGTGCACAGGGGCTCCTCTCGAATTGAGTCCGTAAAGTGTGTTCTCCTCTCCAAAGGGGACGGCTGTGTGAGGGAACTTTCTGAGTCGAATAATGGCTGTCAAGTACCTTTTTGCCTTTGCAGAGGGAATGTGGTATTTCTCTTGAGATGCTGCATCGCCAAATTTCCTGTTCTCGCATGGAGGGGAAAATTTTGGGCTGTTTCTCGAGTTGAGGCGGGAAGCTGGGTGTGCTTCTCGAGTTGCGACGGGGACCTCAGGAACTCGCTGGGGTTGCTTCAGGGAAGTCAGATCCCCTTTGGAGTTGGAAGGGGAACTTCCTGTTTCCTCTCGAGCCCTTCAATGTGCACAGGGGCTCCTCTCGAATTGAGTCCATAAAGTGTGTTCTTCTCTCCAAAGGGGACGGCTGTGTGAGGGAACTTTCTGAGTCGAATAAAGGGTGTCAAGTACCTTGTTGCCTTTCCAGAGGGAATGTGGTATTTCTCCTGAGTTGCTGCATCGCCAAATTTGCTCATCTCACAGGAGGGGAGAATTTTGGTGTTTCTCGAGTTGCGGCGGGAAGCTGGGGGTGCTTCTCGAGTTGCGCCGGGGACCTCAGGAACTCGCTGGGGTTGCTTCAGGGAAGTCAGGTCCCCTTTGTTGTTGGAAGGGGAACTTTCGCTTTCCTCTCGAGCCTTTCAATGTGCACAGGGGCTCCTCTCGAATTGAGTCCGTAAAGTGTGTTCTCCTCTCCAAAGGGGACGGCTGTGTGAGGGAACTTTCTGAGTCGAATAAAGGGTGTCAAGTACCTTTTTGCCTTTCCAGAGGGAATGTGGTATTTCTCTTGCGATGCTGCATCGCCAAATTTCCTCATCTCGCATGGAGGGGATAATTTTGGGGTGTTTCTCGAGTTGCGACGGGAAGCTGGCGGTGCTTCCAGAGTTGCGACTGGGACATCAGGTACTCGCTGGGGTTTCTTCAGGGAATTCAGGTCCCCTTTGGTGTTGGAAAGGGAACTTCCGGTTTCCTCTCTAGCCCTTCAATGTGCACAGGGGCTCCTCTCGAATTGAGTCCGTAAAATGTGTTCTCCTCTCCAAAGGGGACGGCTGTGTGAGGGAACTTTCTGAGTCGAATACAGGGTGTCAAGTACCTTTTTGCCTTTCCAGAATGAATGTGGTATTTCTCTTGAGATGCTGCATCGCCAAATTTCCTCATCTCGCATGGAGGGGATAATTTTGCGGTGTATCTCGAGTTGCGGCGGGAAGCTGGGCTTGCTTCTCGAGTTGCGACGGGGACCTCAGGATCTCGCTGGGGTTGCTTCAGGGAAGTCAGGTTCCCTTTGGTGTTGGAAGGGGAACTTCCGGTTTCCTCTGGAGCCCTTCTCTGTGCACAGGGGCTCCTCTCGAATTGAGTCTGTAAAGTGTGTTCTCCTCTCCAAAGGGGACGGCTGTGTGAGGGAACTTTCTGAGTCGAATAAAGGGTGTCAAGTAACTGGTTGCCTTTCCAGAGGGAATGTGGTATTTCTCTTGAGATGCTGCATCGGCAAATTTCCTCATCTCGCATGGAGGTGATAATTTTGGGGTGTTTCTCGAGTTGCGGCCGGAAGCCAGGTGTGCTTCTCGAGTTGCGACGGGGACCTCAGGAACTCGCTGGGGTTGCTTCAGGGAAGTTAGGTCCCCTTTGGTGTTGGAAGGGGAACTTCCGGTTTCATCTCGAGCCCTTCAGTGTGCACAGGGGCTCCTCTCGAATTGAGTCCGTAAAGTGTGTTCTCCTCTCCAAAGGGGACGGCTGTGTGAGGGAACTTTCTGAGTCGAATAAAGGGTTTCAAGTACCTTTTTGCCTTTCCAGAGGGAATGTGGTGTTTCTCTTGAGATGCTGCATCGCCAAATTTCCTCACCTCGCATGGAGGGGATAATTTTAGGGTGTTTCACGAGTTGAGGCGGGAAGCTGGGGGTGCTTCTCGAGTTGCGAGGGGGACCTCAGGAACTCGCGGGTGTTGCTTTAGGTAAGTCAGGTCCCCTTTGGTGTTGGAAGGGTAACTTCCGGTTTCCTCTCGAGCCCTTCAATGTGCACAGGGGCTCCTCTCGAATTGAGTCCGTAAAGTGTGTTCTCCTCTCCAAAGGGGACGGCTGTGTGAGGGAACTTTCTGAGTCGAATAAAGGCTGTCAAGTACCTTTTTGCCTTTCCAGAGGGAATGTGGTATTTCTCTTGAGATGCTGCATCGCCACATTTCCTCATCTCGCATGGAGGGGATAATTTTGGGGTGTTTCTCGAGTTGCAGCGGAGTGTGCTTCTCGAGTTGCGACGGGTACCTCAGGAACTCGCTGCGGTTGCTTCACGGAAGTCAGGTCCCCTTTGGTGTTGGAAGGGGAACTTCCAGTTTCCTTTCGAGACCTTCAATGTGCACAAGGGCTCCTCTAGAATTGAGTCCGTAAAGTGTGTTCTACTCTCCAAAGGGGACGTTTGTGTGAGTGAAATTTCTGAGTCGAAAAAAGGGTGTCAAGTACCTTTTTGCCTTTCCAGAGGGAATGTGATCTTTCTCTTGAGATGCTGCATCACCAAATTTCCTCATCTCGCATGGAGGGGATAATTTTGGGGTGTTTCTCGAGTTCCGACGGGAAGCTGGGTGTGTTTCTCGAGTTGCGACGGGGACGTCAGAAACTCGCTGGGGTTGCTTCAGGGAAGTCAGGTCCCCTTTGGTGCTGGAAGGGGAACTCCCGGTTTCCTCTCGAGCCCTTCAGTGTGCACAGGGGCTCCTCTCGAATTGAGTCCGTAAACTGTGTTCTCCTCTCCAAAGGGGACGGCTGTTTCAGGCAACTTTCTGAGTCGAATAAAGGGTGTCAAGTACCTTTTTGCCTTTCCAGAGGGAATGTGGTATTTCTCTTGAGATGCAACATCGCCAAATTTCTTCCTCTCGCATGGAGTGGAAAATTTTCGGGTGTTTATCGAGTTGCGGCGGGAAGCTGGGGGTGCTTCTCGAGTTGCGAAGGGGACCTCAGGAACTCGCTGGGGTTGTTTCAGGGAAATCAGGTCCCCTTTGGTGTTGGAAGGGGAACTTCCGGTTTCGTCTCGAGCCCTTCAATGTGCACAGGGGCTCCTCTCGAATTGAGTCCGTAAAGTGTGTTAACCTCTCCAAAGGGGACGGCTGTGTGAGGGAACTTTCTGAGTCGAATAAAGGGTGTCAAGTACCTTTTTGCCTTTCCAGAGGAAATGTGGTATTTCTCTTGAGATGCTGCATCGCCAAATTTCCTCATCTCGCATGTAGGGGATAATTTTGGGGTGTTTCTCGAGTTGCGGCGGGTAGCTGGGTGTGCTTCTCGAGTTGCGACGGGGACCTCAGGAACTCGCTGGGGTTGCTTCAGGGAAGTAAGGTCCCCTTTGGTGTTGGAAGGGGAAGTTCCTGTTTCCTCTCGAGCCCTTCAATGTTCACAGGGGCTCCTCTCGAATTGAGTCCGTAAAGTGTGTTCTCCTCTCCAAAGGGGTCGGCTGTGTGAGGGAACTTTCTGAGTCGAATAAAGGGTGTCAAGTACCTTTTTGCCTTTCCAGAGGGAATGTGGTATTTCTCTTGAGATGCTGCATCGCCAAATTTCCTCACCTCGCATGGAGGGGATAATTTTAGGGTGTTTCACGAGTTGAGGCGGGAAGCTGGGGGTGCTTCTCGAGTTGCGACGGGGACCACAGGAACTCGCTGGGGTTGCTTCAGGGAAGTAAGTTCCCCTTTGGTGTTGGAAGGGGAACTTCCGGTTTCCTCTCGAGCCCTTCAGTGTGCACAGGGGCTCCTCTCGAATTGAGTCCGTAAAGTGTGTTCTCCTCTCCAAAGGGGACGGCTGTGTGAGGGAACTTTCTGAGTCGAATAAAGGGTGTCAAGTACATTTTTGCCTTTCCAGAGGGAATGTGGTATTTCCCTTGAGATGCTGCATCGCCAAATTTCCTCATCTTGCATGGAGGGGATAATATTGGGGTGTTTCTTGAGTTGCGGCGGAAAGCTGGGGGTGCTTCTCGAGTTGCGAGGGGGACCTCAGGAACTCGCGGGTGTTGCTTCAGGTAAGTCAGGTCCCCTTTGGTGTTGGAAGGGTAACTTCCGGTTTCCTCTCGAGCCCTTCAATGTGCACAGGGTCTCCTCTCGAATTGAGTCCGTAAAGTGTGTTTTCCTCTCCAAAGGGGACGGCTGTGTGAGGGAACTTTCTGAGTCGAATAAAGGGTGTCAAGTACCTTTTTGCCTTTCCAGAGGGAATGTGGTATTTCTCTTGAGATGCTTCATCGCCACATTTCCTCATCTCGCATGGAGGGGATAATTTTGGGGTGCTTCTCGAGTTGCAGCGGAGGGTGCTTCTCGAGTTACGACGGGGACCTCAGGAACTCGCTGCGGTTGCTTCACGGAAGTCAGGTCCCCTTTGGAGTTTGAAGGGGAACTTCCAGTTTCCTTTCGAGACCTTCAATGTGCACAGGGGCTCCTCTCGAATTGAGTCCGTAAAGTGTGTTCTCCTCTCCAAAGGGGACGGTTGTGTGAGTGAACTTTCTGAGTCGAAAAAAGGGTGTCAAGTACCTTTTTGCCTTTCCAGAGGGAATGTGATCTTTCTCTTGAGATGCTGCATCACCAAATTTCCTCATCTCGCATGGAGGGGATAATTTTGGGGTGTTTCTCGAGTTGCGACGGGAAGCTGGGGGTGTTTCTCGAGTTGCGACGGGGACGTCAGAAACTCGCTGGGGTTGCTTCAGGGAAGTCAGGTCCCCTTTGGTGTTGGAAGGGGAACTCCCGGTTTCCTCTCGAGCCCTTCAGTGTGCACAGGGGCTCCTCTCGAATTGAGTCCGTAAACTGTGTTCTCCTCTCCAAAGGGGACGGCTGTGTGAGGGAACTTTCTGAGTTGAAGAAAGGGTGTCAAGTACCTTTTTGCCTTTCCAGAGGGAATGTGGTATTTCTCTTGAGATGCTGCATCGGCAAATTTCCTCATCTCGCATGGAGTGGAAAATTTTCGGGTGTTTATCGAGTTGCGGCGGGAAGCTGGGGGTGCTTCTCGAGTTGCGACGGGGACCTCAGGAACTCGCTGGGGTTGCTTCAGGGAAATCAGGTCCCCTTTGGTGTTGGAAGGGGAACTTCCGGTTTCGTCTCGAGCCCTTCAATGTGCACAGGGGCTCCTCTCGAATTGAGTCCGTAAAGTGTGTTCTCCTCTCCAAAGGGGACGGCTGTGTGAGGGAACTTTCTGCGTCGAATAAAGGGTGTCAAGTACCTTTTTGCCTTTCCAGAGGGAATGTGGGATTTCTCTTGAGATGCTGCATCGTCAAATTTCCTCATCTCGCATGGAGGGGATAATTTTGGGGTGTTTCTCGAGTTGCGGCGTGAAGCTGGGGGTGCTTCTAGAGTTGCGACGGGGACCTCAGGAACTCGCTGGGGTTGCTTCAGGGAAGTCAGGTCCCCCTTGGTGTCGGAAGGGGAACTTCCGGTTTCCTCTCGAGCCCTTCTATGTGCACAGGGGTTCCACTGGAATTGAGTCCGTAAAGTGTGTTCTCCTCTCCAAAGGGGACGGCTGTGTGAGGGAACTTTCTGAGTCGAATAAAGGGTCTCAAGTACCTTTTTGCCTTTGCAGAGGGAATATGTTATTTCTCTTGAGATACTGCATCGCAACGTTTCCTCATCTCGCATGGAGGGGATAATTTTCGGGTGTTTCTCGAGTTGCGGCGGGAAGCTGGGGGTGTTTCTCGAGTTGCGACGGGTACCTCAGGAACTCGCTGGGGTTGCTTCAGGGAAGTCAGGTCCCCTTTGGTGTTGGAAGGGGAACTTCCGGTTTCCTCTCGAGCCCTTCAATGTGCACAGGGGTTACTCTCGAATTGAGTCCGTAAATTGTGTTCTCCTCTCCAAAGGGGACGGCTGTGTGAGGGAACTTTCTGAGTCGAATAAAGGGTGTCAAGTATGTTTTTGCCTTTCCAGAGGGAATGTGGTGTTTTTAGTGAGATGGTGCATCACCAAATTTGCTAATCTCGCATGGAGGGGATAATTTTGGGGTGTTTCTCGAGTTGCGGCGGGAAGCTGGGTGTGCTTCTCGAGTTTCGACGGGGACCTCAGGAACTCGCTGGGGTTGCTTCAGGGAAGTCAGGTCCCCTTTGGTGTTGGAAGGGGAACTTCCGGTTTCCTCTCGAGCCCTTCAATGTGCACAGGGGCTCCTCTCGAATTGAGTCCGTAAAGTGTGTTCTCCTCTCCAAAGGGGACGGCTGTGTGAGGGAACTTTCAGAGTCGAATGAAGGGGGTCAAGTACCTTTTTGCCTTTCTAGACGGAATGTAATATTTCCTTGAGATGCTGCATCGCCAAATTTCCTCATCTCGGATGGAGGGGATAATTTTGGTGTGTTTCTCGAGTTGCGGCGGGAAGCTGGGGGTGCTTCTCGAGTTGCGACGGGGACCTCAGGAACTCGCTGGGGTTACCTCAGGGAAGTCTGGTCCCCTTTGGTGTTGGAAGGGGAACTTCCGGTTTCCTCTCTAGCCCTTCAAAGTGCACAGGGTCTCCTCTCGAATTGAGTCCATAAAGTATGTTCTCCTCTCCAAAGGGGACGGCTGTGTGAGGGAACTTTCTGAGTCGAATAAAGGGTGTCAAGTACCTTTTTGCCTTTCCAGAGGGAATGTGGTATTTCTCTTGAGATGCTGCATCGCCAAATTTCCTCATCTCGCATGGAGGGGATAATTTTGGTGTGTTTCTCGAGTTGCGGCGGGAAGCTGGGGGTGCTTCTCGAGTTGCGACGGAGACCTCAGGAACACGCTGGGGTTGCTTCAGGGAAGTCAGGTCCCCTTTGGTGTTGCAAGGGGAACTTCCGGTTTCCTCTCGAGCCCTTCAATGTGCACAGGGGCTCTTCTCGAATTGAGTCCGTAAAGTGTGTTCTACTCTCCAACGGGGACGGCTGTGTGAGGGAACTTTCTGAGTCGAATAAAGGGTGTCAAGTACCTTTTTGCCTTTCCAGAGGGAATGTGCTATTTCTCTTGATATGCTGCATCGCAAAATATCCTCCTCTCGCAATGAGGGGATAATTTTTTGGTGTTTCTTGAGTTGCGACCAGAAGCTGGGGGTGCTTCTCGAGTTGCCACGGGGACCTCAGGAACTCGCTTGAGTTGCTTCAGGGAATTCAGGTTCTCTAAGGTGTTGGAAGGGTCACCTCCGGTTTCCTCTCGAGCCTTTAAATGTGAACAGAGTCTCATCTCGTATTGAGTCCATAAAGTGTGTTCTCCTCTCCAGCAGGATTAATGTAAGTGAAATTTCTGAGTCACAAAAACGGTGTCAAGTACACTTTTGCCTTTAAAGAGGGAATGTGTTATTTCTCCTGAGATTCTGCTTCGCAAAATTTCCTCATCTCGCATTGAGGGGATAATTTTCGGGTATTTCTCGAGTTGCCTCCTGAAGCTGGGGGTGCTTCTCGAGTTGCGACGGCGACCTCAGGAAGTACCTGGAGTGCTCCAGGGAAGTCGGGTCCCCTTTGGTGGTGGAAGGGGAACTTCCGGTTTCCTCTGGAGCCCTTAAATATGAACAGGGGCTCCTCTCGAATTGAGTCCGTAAAGTGTGTTCTCCTCTCCAAAGGGGACGGCTGTGTGAGGGAACTTTCTGAGTCGAATAAAGGGTGTCAAGTAGCTTTTTGCCTTTCAAGTGGGAATGTGGTGTTTTTCTTGAGATGCTGCATCGCAAAATTTCCTCATCTCGCATTGAGGAGATAATTTTGGGGTGTTTCTCGAGTTGCAGCGTGAAGCTGGGGTGATTCTCGAATTGCGACGTTGACCTCAGGAAGTCGCTGGGAATGCTTCAGGGAACTCAGGTCCCCTTTGTTGTTGAAAGGGGAACTTCCTGTTTCCTTTCCAGCCCTTAAATGTGAAAAGGGGCTCATCTCGAATTGAGTCCATAAAATGTGTTCTCCTCTCCAAAAGGGATGACTGTGTGAGGGTACTTTCTGAGTTGAATAAAGGGTGTCAAGTACCTTTTTGCCTTTCAAGAGGGAATGTGGTGTTTCTCTTGAGATGCTGCATCGCAAAATTTCTTCATCTCGAATTGAGGGGATAATTTTAGGGTGATTCTCGAGTTTCGGCGGGAAGCTGGTGGTGCTTCTCGAGTTGCGACGGGCACGTCTGTAACTCGCTGTGGTTGCTTCAGGGAAGTCAGGTCCCCTTTGGTGTTGGAAGGGGAAATTCCGGTTTCCTCTTGAGCCCTTAAATGTGAAGAGGGGTTCATCTCGAATTGAGTCCTTAAAGTGTGTTCTCCTCTCCAATGGGGACGGCTGTGTGAGACAACTTTCTCAGTCGAATAAAGGGTGTCAAGGATATTTTTGCCTTTCAAGAGGGAATGTGGTATTTCTCTTGAGACTGTGCATCGCAAAGTTTCCTCGTCTCGCATAGAGGGAAAAATTTTTTGGTGTTTCTCGAGTTGCGGCGGGAATCCTGGGGTACTTGTCGCGTTGCGACGGGGTCTGAGGAACTCGTCGTGTTGCTTCAGGGAAGTCAGGTTCCCTTTGGTGTTGGAATGGGAACTTCCGGTTTCCTCTCGAGCCCTTAAATGTGAACAGGGGCTCATGTCGAATTGAGTTCATATAGTGTGCGATCCTTTCCATTGGGGACTGCTGTATGAGGGAACTTTTTGAGTCGAATAAAGGGTGTCAAGGACCTTTTTGCCTTTCAAGAGGGAATGTGGTATTTCTCTTGAGATTCTGCATCGCAAAATTTCCTCCTCTCGCATTGAGGGGATAATATTGTGGTGTTTCTCGAGTTGCGGCGGCAAGTTGGGGGTACTTCTCGAGTTGCGACTGGGACCTCAGGAACTCGCTCGGGTTTCTTTAGGGAAGTCAGGTGCCCTTTGGTGTTGGAAATGGAACTTCCGGTTTACTCTCAAGTCGTTCAATGGGAATAGGGGCTTATCTCGATTTGAGTCCATAAATGTGTTTTCTACAATGGGGACGGCTGTGTGAGGGAAATTCCTGTGTCGAATAATCGGTGTCAAGTACCTTTTTGCCTTTCAAGAGGGAGTGTGTTATTTCTCTTGAGATTCTGCATCGCAAAATTTCCCAATCTCGCAATGAGGGGATAATTTTTTGGTGTTTCTCCAGTTGCGGCGGGAAGCTGGGTGTTCTTCTCGAGTTTCGACGGGGACCTCAGCATCTTGCTCCGGTTGCTTCAGGGAATTCAGGTCCCCTTTTGTGTTGGAAGGGGAAATTCCGGTTTCCTCTCGAGCCGTTAAATGGGTATAAGGCCTCATCTCGAATTGAGTCCATAATGTCTGTTCTCCTCTGCAATGGCGATGGCTGTGTGACGGTAATTTCTGTGTAGCATAACTGGTGTCAAGTACCCTTTTGCGTTACAAGAGGGAATGTGTGATTATCTTGAGATATTGCCGTGAAAATTTCCTCATCTCGCATAGCTGGGTAATTGTGTGGTGTTTCTCAAATTGCGGCAGGAAGCTGGGGGTACATCTCGAGTTGCGACGGGGACCTCAGGAACTCATTCGAGTTACTTCATGGAAGTCAGGTGGCCTTTTGTGGTGGAAGGGAACTTCTGGATTACTCTCGTTGAGTCCATAAATTCTGTTCTCCTCTCGACTGAGGACAGATGTTAGGGAACATTCTGAGTCGCCTAAAGGGAGTCAATACCCTTTTTCCTTTCAAGCGGGATTGTGGGATTTCTCTTGAGATTCCGCAGCCCAAAATTTCCTCATCTCGCATTGAGGGGATAATTTATTATGTTTCTCAAAGTGCGTCGGGAAGCTGGGGGTAATTCTGGAGTTGCGAAGGGGACTTCAGGAACTCGCTCGGTTTGCTTCAAGGAAATATGGTCCCCTTTTGTGTTGCAAGGGGAAGCTCCGGTTTACTCTCTAGCCGTTAAAATGGAATAGGGCCTCATCTCGAATTAATTCCATAAAGTGTGTTCTCCTCTCCAATGGGGACGGCTGTGTGAGGGAACATTCTGAGTCGCATAAAGGGTGTCAAGTACCCTTTTTCGTGTCAAGAGGGAATGTGGGATTACTCTTGAGATTATGCAGAGAAAATTTCCTCATCTCACATTGAGGGGATAATTTTGTGTTGTTTCTCCTGTTGAGGCGGGAAGCTGGGGGTACATCTTGAATTGTGACGTGAACCTCAGCAACTTGCTCTTGTTGCTTCAGGGAAGTTAATTCCCCTTTTGTAGTGCAAGGGGTATTTCGGAATTACTCTCGAGACGTTAAATGGAAATAGGGCCTCTTCTCAAAGTGAGTCTATAAGGAGTGTTCTCCTCTCCAATGGGGACGCCTGTGTGAGGGAAATTTCTGAGTTGCATAAAGGGTTTCAAGTACCCTTTTGCCTCTCAAGAGTTAAAGTAAGATTTCTCTTGAGATTCTGCAGCGCAAAATTTCCTCATCTCACATTGATGGGATAATTTTGTGGTGTTTCTTGAGTTTCGGCAGGAAGTTGGGGGAACTTATCGAGTTGCGACGGGGACCTCAGGAACTCGCTCTGGTTTCTTCAGGGAAGTCAGGTCCGCTTTTTTGTTGGAAATTGAATTTCAGGGTTTCTCTTTATCAGTTAAATGGGAATAGGGCCTATTCTCAAGTTGAGTCCATAACGTTTGTTCTCCTCTCCAATGGGGACAGCTGTGTGAGCGAACTTTCTGAGTCCCATAAATTGTGTCAAGTACACTTTTGCCTTTTAAGCGGGAATGTGGGAATTATCTTGAGATTCTGCAGCGCACAATTTCCCCATTTCGCATTGAGTGGATAATTTTGTGGTGTTTCTCGATTTTGGCGGGAAGCTTTGGGTACTTCTCGAGTTGCCACGGGGACCTCAGGAAATCCCTCGGGTTACTTCAGGGAAGTCAGGTCCCCTTTTGTGTTGGAAGGGGAAATTTGGGATTACTCTGGAGCCATCAAATGGGAATAGGTCCTCTTCTTGAGTTGAGTCCATAAAGTGTGTTCTCCTCTGCAATTGGGACGGCGGTGTGAGGGAACTTTGTGAGTCGCATAAAGAGTGTCAAGTACCCTTTTGCCTTTCAAGAGGGAATGTGGTATTTCTCTTGAGATTCTGCATCGCAAAATTTCCTCATCTCGCATTGAGGGGATAATTTTGTGTTGTTTCTCGAGTTGCGACGGGAAACTGGGGGTACTTCTCGAGTTTCAACGGGGACCTCAGGACCTCGCTCCGGTTGCTTTAGGGAAGTCAGTTCACCTTCTCTGTTGGAAGGGGAACTACCGGTTTACTCTCGAGCCGTTTAATGGGAATAGGGCCTCATCTCCAATTGAGTCCATAACGTGTGTTGTCCTGTCCAATGGGGAGGACTGGGTGAGTAAACTTTCTGAGCTGCATAAAGCGTGTAAAGTACACTTTTGCCTTTCAAGAGGGAATGTGGTATTTCTCTTGAGATTCTGCAGGGCAATATTTCCATATCTCGCATTAAGGGAATAATTTTGTGGCGTTTCTCGAGTTCCGGCGGGAAGCTGGGGTGCTTCTCGAGTTGCGACGGGGACCTCAGGAACTTGCTCGTGTTGCCTCAGGGAATTCAGGTCCCCTTTGGTGTTGGCAGGGGAACTTCCGGTTACTCTAGAGCGCTTAAATGTTAACAGGATCTCATTTCAAATTGAGTCCATAAAGTGTGTTCTCCTCTCCAAACGGAACAGCTGTGTGAAGGAACTTTCTGAATCTAACAAAGGGTGTCAAAGACATTTTTGCCTTTCAAGAGGGAATGTGGTATTTCTTTTGAGATTCTGAATTGCAAAATTTCCTCCTCTCGCATTGAGGGGATAATTTTGTGGTGTTTCTCGAGTTACTGCGGGAAGCTGGTGGTACATCTCGAGTTGCGACGCCGACATCAGGAACTCGCTCGGGTTGCTTCAGGGAAGTCAGGTCCCCGTTGGTGTTGGAAGGGGAATTTCCGGTTTGCTCTCGAGACCTTAAAAGTGAACAGGGGCTCATCTCGAGTTGAGTCCATAAATTGTGTTCTCCTCTCCAAAGGGTAGGGCTGTGTTAGGGAACTTTCTGAGTCGAATAAAGGGTGTCAAGTAACTTTTTGTCTTTCAAGAGGGAATGTGGTATTTCTCTTAAGCTTCTGCATTGAAAAATTTCCTCTTCTCGCACTGAGGGCAAAATTTTGTAGTGTTTCTCGTGTTGCGGCGAGAAGCCGGAGGTACTTCTCCAGTTGCGACGGGGACCTCAGGAACTCGCTCGGGTTGCTTCAGGGAAGTCAGGTCCGCTTTGGTGTTGGAAGGGGAACTTCCTCTTTGCTCTCGAGCCCTTAAATGTGAACAGGGGCTCATATCGATTTGAGTCCATAAAGTGTGTTTTCCTCTCCAATGTCTAGGGCTGTGTGAGGGAACTTTCAGCGTCGAATAAAGGTTGTCAAGGACCTTTTTGCCTTTCAAGAGGGAATTTGGTATTTCTCTTGAAATTTTGCATCGCAAAACTTCCTCTTCTTGCATTAAGGGGATAATTTTTTGGTATTTCTCGTGTTGCGGCGATAAGCTGGTGGTACTTCTCGAGTGTTGACGGGACCTCAGGAACTCGCCCGAGTTCTTCAAGGAAGTCAGGTCCCCTTTGGTATTGGAAGGGGAACTTCCGGTGTGCTCTCGAGCCCTTAAATGTGAACAGGGCCTCATTTCCAATTGAGTCCATAAAGAGTATTCTCCCCTCCAAGTGGTCGGCTGTGTGAGGGAACTTTCTGAGTCGAATAAAGGGTGTCAAGTACCTTTTTGCCTTTCCAGAGGGAATATGGTATTTCTCTTGAGATGCTGCATCGCCAAATTTCCTCATCTCGCATGGAGGGGATAATTTTGCGTTGTTTTTCGAGTTGCGGCGGGAAGCTGGGGGTGCTTCTCGAGTTGCGACGGGGACCTCAGGAACTCGCTGGGGTTGCTTCAGGGAAGGCAGGTCCCCTTTGGTGTTGGAAGGGCACCTTCCGGTTTCCTCTCGAGCCCTTCAATGTGCACAGGGGCTCCTGTCGATTTGAGTCCGTAAAGTGTGTTCTCCTCTCCAAAGGGGACGGCTGTGTGAGGGAAATTTCTGAGTCGAACAAAGGGTGTCAAGGACCTTTTTGCCTTTCCAGGGGGAATGTGGTATTTCTCTTGAGATGCTGCATCGCCAAATTTCTTCATCTCGCATGGAGGGGATAATTTTGGGGTGTTTCTCGAGGTGCGGCGGGAAGCTGGGGTTGCTTCTCGAGTTGCGACGGGGACCTCAGGAACTCGCTGGTGTTGCTTCAGGAAATTGAGGTCCCCTTTGGTGTTGGAAGGGGAACTTCCGGGTTCCTCTCCAGCCCTTCAATGTGCACAGGGGCTCCTCTCGAATTGAGTACGTAAAGTGTGTTCTCCTCTCCAAAGGGGACGGCTGTGTGAGGGAAATTTCTGAGTCGAATAAAGGGTGTCAAGTACCTTTTTGCCTTTCCAGAGGGAATGTGGTATTTCTCTTGAGATGCTGCATCGCCAAATTTCCTCATCTAGCATGGAGGGGATAATTTTGGGGTGTTTCTCGAGGTGCGGCGGGAAGCTGGGGGTGCTTCTCGAGTTGCGACGGGGACCTCAGGAACTCGCTGGGGTTGCTTCAGGAAATTCAGGTCCCCTTTGGTGTTGGAAGGGGAACTTCCGGGTTCCTCTCCAGCCCTTCAATGTGCACAGGGGCTCCTCTCGAATTGAGTCCGTAAAGTGTGTTCTCCTCTCCAAAGGGGACGGCTGTGTGAGGGAACTTTCTGAGTCGAATAAAGGGTGTCAAGTACATTTTTGCCTTTCCAGAGGGAATATGGTATTTCTATTGAGATGCTGCATCGCCAAATTTCCTTATCTCGCAGGAGGGGATAATTTTGGGGTGTTTCTCGAGTTGCGGCGGGAAGCTGGGGGTGCTTCTCGAGTTGCAAAGGGGACCTCAGGAACTCACTGGGGTTGCTTCTGGGAAGTCAGGTCCCCTTTGGTGTTGGAAGGGGAACTTCCGGTTTCCTCTCGAGCCCTTCAATGTGCATAGGGGCTCCTCTCAAATTGAGTCCATAAAGTGTGTTCTCCTCTCTAAAGGGGACGGCTGTGTGAGGGAAATTTCTGAGTCGAATAATGGGTGTCAAGTACCTTTTTGCCTTTCCAGAGGGAATGTGGTATTTCTCTTGAGGTGCTGCATCGCCAAATTTCCTCATCTCGCATGGAGGGGATAATTTTGCGTTGTTTTTCGAGTTGCGGCGGGAAGCTGGGGGTGCTTCTCGAGTTGCGACGGGGACCTCAATAACTCGCTGCGGTTGCTTCAGGGAAGTCAGGTCCCCTTTGGCGTTGGAAGGGGAACTTCCGGTTTCCTCTCGAGCCCTTCAATGTGCACAGGGGCTCGTCTCGAATTGAGTCCGGAAAGTGTGTTCTCCTCTCCAAAGGGGACGGCTGTGTGAGGGAACTTTGTGAGTCGAATAAAGGGTGTCAAGTACCTTTTTGCCTTTCCAGAGGAAATGTGGTATTTCTCGTGAGATGCTGCATCGCCAAATTTCCTCATCTCGCATGGAGGGGATACTTTTGGGGTGTTTGTCGAGTTGCGGCGGGAAGCTGGGGGTGCTTCTCGAGTTGCGACAGGGACCTCAGGAACTCGCTGGGGTTGCTTCAGGGAAGTCAGTTCCCCTTGGAGTTGGAAGGGGAACTTCCGGTTTCCTCTCGAGCCCTTCAATGTGAACAGGGGCTCCTCTCGAATTGAGTCCGTAAAGTGTGTTCTCCTCTCCAAAGGGGACGGCTGTGTGAGGGAAATTTCTGAGTCGAATAAAGGGTGTCAAGTACCTTTTTGCCTTTCCAGAGGGAATGTGGTATTTCTCTTGAGATGCTGCATCGCCAAATTTCCTCATCTCGCATGGAGGGGATAATTTTGGGGTGTTTCTCGAGGTGCGGCGGGTAGCTGGGGGTGCTTCTCGAGTTGCGACGGGGACCTCAGGAACGCGCTGGGGTTGCTTCAGGGAAGTCACGTCCCCTTTGGTGTTGGAAGGGGAACATCCGGTTTCTTCTGGAGTCCTTCAAAGTGCACAGGGGGTCCTCACGAATTGAGTCTGAAAAGTGTGTTCTCCTCTCCAAAGGGGACGGCTGTGTGAGGGAACATTCTGAGTCGAATAAAGGGTGTCAAGGACCTTTTTGCCTTTCCAGAGGGAATGTGGTATTTCTCGTGACATGCTGCATCGCCAAATTTACACATCTCGCATGGAGGGGATAATTTTGGGTTGTTTCTCGAGTTGCGGCGGGAAGCTGGGGGTGCTTCTCGAGTTGCGACGGGGACCTCAGGAACGCGCTGGGGTTGCTTCAGGGAAGTCACGTCCCCTTTGGTGTTGGAAGGGGAACTTCCGGTTTCTCTGGAGCCCTTCAAAGTGCACAGGGGCTCCTCACGAATTGAGTCCGAAAAGTGTGTTCTCCTCTCCAAAGGGGACGGCTGTGTGAGGGAACATTCTGAGTCGAATAAAGGGTGTCAAGTACCTTTTTGCATTTCCAGAGGGAATGTGGTATTTCTCTTGAGATGCTGCATCGCCAAATTTGCTCATCTCCATGGAGGGGATCATTTTGGGGTGTTTCTCGAGTTGCGGCGAGAAGCTGGGGTGCTTCTCAAGTTCCGACGCGTTCCTCAGGAACTCGCTGGAGTTGCTTTAGGAAAGTCAGGTCCCCATTGGTGTTGGAAGGGGAATTTCCGGTTTCCTCTCAAGCCCTTCAATATGCACAGGGGCTCCTCTCGAATTGAGTCCGTAAAGTTTCTTCTCCTCTCCAACGGAGACGGCTGTGTGAGGGAACCTTCTGGGTCGAATAAAGGGTGTCAAGTACCTTTTTGCCTTTCCAGAGGGAATGTGGTATTTCTCTTGAGATGCTGCATCGCCAAATTTCCTCATCTAGCATGGAGGGGATAATTTTGGGTTGTTTCTCGAGTTGCGGCGGGAAGCTGGGGGTGCTTCTCGAGTTGCGACAGGGACCTCAGGAACTCGCTGGGGTTGCTTCAGGGAAGTCAGGTCCCCTTTGGTGTTGGAAGGGGAACTTCCGGTTTCGTCTCGAGCCTTTCAATGTGCACAGGGGCTCCTCTCGAATCGAGTTCCTGAAGTGTGTTCTCCTTTCCAAAGGGGACGGCTGTGTGAGGGAAATTTCTGAGTCGAATAAAGGGTGTCAAGTACCTTTTTGCCTTTCCAGAGGCAATGTGGTATTTCTCGTGAGATGCTGCATCGCCTAATTTCCTCATCTCGCATGGAGGGGATAATTTTGGGGTGTTTCTCTAGTTGCGGCGGGAAGCTGGGGGTGCTTCTCGAGTTGCGACGGTGACATCAGGAACTCGCTGGTGTTGCTCCAGGGATGTCAGGTCCCCTTTGGTGTTGCAAGGGGAACTTCCGGTTTCCTCTCGAGCCCTTCAATGTGCACAGGGGCTCCTCTCGAAATGAGTCCGTAAAGTGTGTTCTCCTCTCCAAAGGTGACGACTGTGTGAGGGAACACTCTGAGTCGAATAAAGGGTGTCAAGTACCTTTTTGCCTTTCCAGAGGGAATGTGGTATTTCTCTTGAGATGCTGCATTGCCAAATTTCCTCATTTCGCATGGAGGGGATAATTTTGGGGTGTTTCTCGAGTTCCGGAGGGAAGGTGGGGGTGCTTCAGGAGTTGAGACGGGGACCTCAGGAACTCGCTGGGGTTGCTTCAGGGAAGTCAGGTCCCCTTTGGTGTTGGAAGGGGAACTTCCGGTTTCCTCTCGAGCCCTTCAATGTGCACAGGGGCTCCTGCCGAATTGAGTCTGTAAAGTGTGTTCTCCTCTCCGAAGGTGACGGCTGTGTGACGGAACTTTCTGAGTCGAATAAAGGGTGTCAAGTACCTTTTGGCCTTTGCAGAGGGAATGTGGTATTTCTATTGAGATGCTGCATCGCCAAATTTCCTCATCTCGCATGGAGGGGTAAATTTGGGGTGTTTCTCGATTTGCGGCAGGAAGCTGGGGGTTCTTCTCGAGTTGCGTCGGTGACCTCAGGAACTCGCTGTGGTTGCCTCATGGAAGTCAGGTCCCCGTTGGTGTTGAAAGGGAAACTTCCGGTTTCCTCTCGAGCCCTTCAATGTGCACAGGGGCTCCTCGCGAATTGAGTCCGGAAAGTGTGTTCTCCTTTCCAAAGGGGACGGCTGTGTGAGGGAACTTTCTGAGTCGAATAAAGGGTGTCAAGTACGTTTTTGCTTTTCAAGAGGGATTGTGGTATTTCTCTTGAGATGCTGCATCGCCAAATTTCGTCATCTCGCAGGGACGGGATAATTTTGGGGTGCTTCTCGAGTTGCGACGGTGACATCAGGAACTCGCTGGGGTTGCTTCCGGGAATCAGGTCCCCTTTGGTGTTGGAAGGGGAATTTCCGGATTCCTCTCGAGCCCTTCAATGTGCACAGGGGCACCTCCCGAATTCAATCCGTAAAGTGTGTTCTCCTCTCCAAAGGATATGGCTGTGTGAGGGAACTTTCTGAGTCGAATAAAGGGTGTCAAGTACCTTTTTGTCTTCCAGAGGGAATGTGGTATTTCTCTTGAGATGCTGCATCGCCAAATTTCCTCATCTCGCATGGAGGGGATAATTTTGGGGTGTTTCTCGAGTTGCGGCGGGAAGCTGGGCGTGTTTCTCAAGTTGCGACGGGGACCTCAGGAAATCGCTGGGGTTGCTTCAGGGAATCAGGTACCCTTTGGTGTTGGAAGGGGAACTTCCGGTTACCTCTCGAGCCCTTCAATGTGCACAGGGGCTCGTCTCGAATTGAGTCTGTAAAGTGTGTTCTCCTCTCCAAAGGGGACGGCTGTGTGAGGGAACTTTCTGAGTCGAATAAAAGGTTTCAAGTACATTTTTGCCTTTCCAGAGGTAATGTGGTATTTCTCTTGAGATGCTGCATCGCCAAATTTCCTCATCTCGCATGGAGGGGATAAATTTGGGGTGTTTCTCGAGTTGCGGCGGGAAGATGGGGGTGCTTCTCGACTTGCGACGGGGACCTCAGGAACTCGCTGGGGTTGCTTCAGGGAAGTCAGGTCCCCTTTGGTGTTGGAAGGGGAACTTCCGGTTTCCTCTCGAGCCTTTCAATGTGCACAGGGGCTCCTGCCGAATTGAGTCCGTAAAGTGTGTTCTCCTCTCCGAAGGGGACGGCTTTGTGACGGAACTTTCTGAGTCGAATAAAGGGTGTCAAGGACCTTTTTGCCTTTCCAGAGGGAATGTGGTATTTCTATTGAGATGCTGCATCGCCAAATTTCCTCATCTCGCATGGAGGGGATAATTTTGGGGTGTTTCTTGAGTTGCGGCGGGAAGCTGGGGGTGCTTCTCGAGTTGCGACGGGGACCTCAGGAACTCGCTGGGGTTGCTTCAGGGAAATCAGGTCCCCTTTGGTGTTGGAAGGGGAAGTTCCTGTTTCCTCTCGAGCCCTTCAATGTGCACAGGGTCTCCTCTCGAATTGAGTTGTAAAGTGTGTTCTCCTCTCCAAAGGAGACGCCTGTGTGAGGGAACTTTCTGAGTCGAATAAAGGTTGTCAAGTACCTTTTTGCCTTTCCAGAGGGAATGTGGTATTTCTCGTGAGATGCTGCATCGCCAAATTTCCTCATCTCGCGTGGAGGGGATAATTATGGGGTGTTTCTCGAGTTGCGGCGGGAAGCTGGGGGTGCTTCTCGAGTTCCGACGGGGACCTCAGGAACTCGCTGGGGTTGCTTCAGGCAAGTCAGGTCCACTTTGGTGTTGGAAGGGGAACTTCCGGTTTCCTCTCGAGCCCTTCAATGTGCACAGGGGATCCTCTCGAATTGAGTCCGTAAAGTGTGTTCTCCTCTCCAAAGGGGACGGCTGTGGGAGGGAACTTTCTGAGTCGAATAAAGGGTGTCAAGTACCTTTTTGCCTTTCCAGAGGGAATGTGGTATTTCTCGTGACATGCTGCATCGCCAAATTTACTCATCTCGCATGGAGGGGATAATTTTGGGGTGTTTCTCGAGTTGCGGCGGGAAGCTGGGTGTGCTTCTCGAGTTGCGACGGGGACCTCAGGAACGCGCTGGGGTTGCTTCAGGGAAGTCACGTCCCCTTTGGTGTTGGAAGGGGAACTTCCGGTTTCCTCTGGAGCCCTTCAATGTGCACAGGGGCTCCTCTCGAATTGAGTCCGTAAAGTTTGTTCTCCTCTCCAAAGGAGACGGCTGTGTGAGGGAAACTTCTGCGTCGAATAAAGGGTGTCAAGTACCTTTTTGCCTTTCCAGAGGGAATGTGGTATTTCTCTTGAGAAGCTACATCGCCAAATTTCCTCATCTAGCACGGAGGGGATAATTTTGGGTTGTTTCTCAAGTTGCGGCGGGAAGCTGGGGGTGCTTCTCGAGTTGCCACGGGGACCTCAGGAACTCGCTGGGGTTGCTTCAGGGAAGTCAGGTCCCCTTTGGTGTTGGAAGGGGAACTTCCGGTTTCCTCTGGAGCCCTTCAAAGTGCACAGGGGCTCCTCACGAGTTGAGTCCGAAAAGTGTGTTCTCCTCTCCAAAGGGGACGGCTGTGTGAGGGAAATTTCTGAGTAGAATAAAGGGTGTCAAGTAACTTTTTGCCTTTCCAGAGGCAATGTGGTATTTCTCGTGAGATGCTGCAACGCCTAATTTCCTCATCTCGCATGGAGGGGATAATTTTGGGGTGTTTCTCGAGTTGCGGCGGGAAGCTGGGGGTGCTTCTCGAGTTGCGACGGGGACCTCAGGAACTCGCTGGTGTTGCTCCAGGGAAGTCAGGTCCCCTTTGGTGTTGGAAGGGGAACTTCCGGTTTCCTCTCGAGCCCTTCAATGTGCACAGGGGCTCCTCTCGAATTGAGTCCGTAAAGTGTGTTCTCCTCTCCAAAGGGGACGGCTGTGTGACGGAACACTCAGAGTCGAATAAAGGGTGTCAAGTACCTTTTTGCCTTTCCAGAGGGAATGTGGTATTTCTCTTGAGATGCTGCAACGCCTAATTTCCTCATCTCGCATGGAGGGGATAATTTTGGGGTGTTTCTCGAGTTGTGGCAGGAAGCTGGGGGTTCTTCTCGAGTTGCGTCGGGGACCTCAGGAACTCGCGGGGGTTGCTTCAGGGAAGTCAGGCCCCGTTGGTGTTGAAAGGGAAACTTCCGGTTTCCTCTCGAGCCCTTCAATGTGCACAGGGGCTCCTCGCGAATTGAGTCCGGAAAGTGTGTTCTCCTTTCCAAACGGGACGGCTGTGTGAGGGAATTTTCTGAGTCGAAAAAAGGGTGTCCAGTACGTTTTTGCTTTTCAAGAGGGAATGTGGTATTTCTCTTGAGATGCTGCATCGCCAAATATCGTCATCTCTCATGGACGGGATAATTTTGGGGTGCTTCTCGAGTTGCGACGGTGACATCAGGAACTCGCTGGGGTTGCTTCACGGAAGTCAGGTCCCCTTTGGTGTTGGAAGGGGAACTTCCGGTTTCCTCTCGAGCCCTTCAATGTGCACAGGGGCTCGTCTCGAATTGAGTCCGTAAAGTGTGTTCTCCTCTCCAAAGGGGACGGCTGTGTGAGGGAACTTTCTGAGTCGAATAAAAGGTGTCAAGTATATTTTTGCCTTTCCAGAGGGAATGTGGTATTTCTCTTGAGATGCTGCATCGCCAAATTTCCTCATCTCGCATAGAGGGGTAAATTTGGGGTGTTTCTCGAGTTGCGGCGGGAAGCTAGGGGTGCTTCTCGAGTTGCGACGGGGACCTCAGGAACTCGCTGGGGTTGCTTCAGGGAAGTCAGGTCCCCTTTGGTGTTGAAAGGGGAACTTCCGGTTTCCTCTCGAGCCCTTCAATGTGCACAGGGGCTCCTGCCGAATTGAGTCCGTAAAGTGTGTTCTCTCCGAAGGGGACGGCTGTGTGACGGAACTTTCTGAGTCGAATAAAGGGTGTCAAGTACCTTTTTGCCTTTCCAGAGGGAATGTGGTATTTCTATTGAGATTCTGCATCGCCAAATTTCCTCATCTCGCATGGAGGGGATAAATTTGTGGTGTTTCTCGATTTGCGGCGGGAAGCTGGGGGTGCTTCTCGGGTTGCGACGGGGACCTCAGGAACTCGCTGGGGTTGCTTCAGGGAAGTCAGGTCCCCGTTGGTGTTGAAAGGGGAACTTCCGGTTTCCTCTGGAGCCCTTCAATGTGCAGAGGGGCTCCTCCCGAATTGAGTCTGTAAAGTGTGTTCTCCTCTCCAAAGGGGACGGCTGTGTGAGGGAACTTTCTGAGTCGAATAAAGGGTGTCAAGTACCTTTTTGCTTTTCAAGAGGGAATGTGGTATTTCTTTTGAGATGCTGCATCGCCAAATTTCCTCATCTCCCACGGACGGGATAATTTTGGGGTGCTTCACGAGTTGCGACGGTGACCTCAGGAATTCGCTGGGGTTGCTTCAGGGAAGTCAGGTCCCCTTTGGTGTTGCAAGGGGAACTTCCGGTTACCTCTCGAGCCCTTCAATGTGCACAGGGGCTCCTCTCGAATTGAGTCCGTAAAGTGTGTTCTCCTCTCCAAAGGGGACGGCTGTGTAGGGAACTTTCTGAGTCGAATAAAGGGTGTCAAGTACCTTTTTGCCTTTCCAGAGGGAATGTGGTATTTCTCTTGAGATGCTCCATCGCCAAATTTCCTCATCTCGCATGGAGCGGATAATTTTGGGGTGTTTCTCGAGTTCCGGCAAGAAGCTGGGGCTGCTTCTCGAGTTGCGACGGACACCTCAGGAACTCGCTGGGATTGCTTCAGGGAAGTCAGGTCCCCTTTAGTGTTGGAAGGGGAACTTCCGGTTTCCTCTCGAGCCCTTCAATGTGCACAGGGGCTCCTCTCGAATTGAGTCCGTAAAGTGTGTTCTCCTCTCCAAAGGGGAAGGCTGTGTGAGGGAACTTTCTGAGTCAAATAAACGGTGTCAAGTACCTTTTTGCCTTTCCAGAGGGAATGTGGTATTTCTCGTGAGATGCTGCATCGCCAAATTTCCTCATCTCGCATGGAGGGGATAATTTTGGGGTGTTTCTCGAGTTGCGGCGGGAAGCTGGGGGTGCTTCTCGAGTTGCGACGGGGACCTCAGAAATTCGCTGGGGTTGCTTCAGGGAAGTCAGGTCCCCTTTGGTGTTGGAAGGGGAACTTCCGGTTTCCTCTCGAGCCCTACAATGTGCACAGGGGCTCCTCCCGAACTGAGTCCAAAAAGTGTGTTCTCCTCTCGAATGGGGACGGCTGTGTGAGGGAACTTTCTGTGTCGAATAAAGGGTTTCAAGTAACTTTTTGCCTTTCAAGAGTGAATGTGGTATTTCTCTTGAGATGCTGCATCGCCAAATTTCCTCATCTCGCATGGAGGGGATAATTTTGGGGTGTTTCTCGAGTTGCGGCGGGAAGCTGGGGGTGCTTCTCTAGGTGCGACGGGGACCTCAGGAACTCGCTTTGGTTGCTTCAGGGAAGTCAGGTCCCCTTTTGTGTTGGAAGCGGAACTTCCGGTTTCCTCTCGAGCCCTTCAATGTGCACAGGGGCTCCTCTCGAATTGAGTCCGTAAAGTGTGTTCTCCTCTCCAAAGGGGACGGCTGTGTGAGGGAACTTTCTGAGTCGAATAAAGGGTGTCAAGTACCTTTTTGCCTTTCCAGAGGGAATGTGGTATTTCTCTTGAGAGGCTGCATCGCCAAATTTCCTCATCTCGCATGGAGGGGATAATTTTGGGGTGTTTCTCGTGTAGCGGCGGGAAGCTGGGGGTGCTTCTCGAGTTGCGACGGGGACCTCAGGTACTCGCTGGGGTTGCTTCAGGGAAGTCAGTTCCCCTTTGGTGTTGGAAGGGGAACTTCCGGTTTCCTCTCGAGCCCTTCAATGTGCACAGGGGCTCCTCTCGAATTTAGTCCGTAAAGTGTGTTCTCCTCTTGAAATGGGACGGCTGTGTGAGGGAACTTTCTGAGTCGAATAAAGGGTGTCAAGTATCTTTTTGCCTATCCAGAGGGAATGTGGTATTTCTCTTGAGATGCTGCATCGCCTAGTTTCCTCATCTCGCATGGAGGGGATAATTTTGGGGTGTTTCTCGAGTTGCGCCGGGAAGCTGGGGGTGCTTCTCGAGTTGCGACGGGGACCTCAGGAACTCGCTGGGGTTGCTTCAGGGAAGTCAGGTCCCCTTTGGTGTTGGAAGGGGAACTTCCGGTTTCCTCTCGAGCTCTTCAATGTGCACAGGGGCTCCTCTCGAATTTAGTCCGTGAAGTGTTTTCTCCTCTCAAAGGGGACGGCTCTGTGAGGTAACTTTCTGAGTCGAATAAAGGGTGTCAAGAACCTTTTTGCCTTTCCAGAGGGAATGTGGTATTTCTCTTGAGATGCTGCGTCGCCAAATTTCCTCATCTCGCACGGAGGGGATAATTTTGGGGTGTTTCTCGAGTTGCCGCGGGAAGCTGGGGGTGCTTCTCGAGTTGCGACGGGGACCTCAGGAACTCGCTGGGGTTGCTTCAGCGAAGTCAGGTCCCCTTTGTTGTTGGAAGGGGAACTTCCGCTTTCCTCTCGAGCCCTTCAATGTGCACAGGGGCTCCTCTCGAATTGAGTCCGTAAAGTGTGTTCTCCTCTCCAAAGGGGACGGCTGTGTGAGGGAACTTTCTGAGTCGAATAAAGGGTGTCAAGTACCTTTTTGCCTTTCCAGAGGGAATGTGGAATTTCTCTTGAGATGCTGCATCGCCAAATTTCCTCATCTCGCATGGAGGGGAGAATTGTGGGGTGTTTCTCGAGTTGCGGCGGGAAGCTGGGTGTGATCTCGAGTTGCGACGGGGACCTCAGGAACTCGCTGGGGTTGCTTCAGGGAAGTCAGGTCCCCTTTGGTGTTGGAAGGGGAACTTCCGGTTTCCTCTCGAGCCCTTCAATGTGCACAGGGGCTCCTCCCGAATTAAGTCCGTAAAGTGTGTTCTCCTCTCCAAAGGGGACGGCTGTCTGAGGGAACTTTCTGAGTCGAATAAAGGGTGTCAAGTATCTTTTTGCCTTTCCAGAGGGAATGTGGTATTTCTCTTGAGATGCTGCATCGCCAAATTTCCTCATCTAGCATGGGGGGATAATTTTGTTGTGTTTCTCGAGTTACGGCGGGAAGCTGGGGGTGCTTCTCGAGTTGCGACGGGGACCTCAGGAACTCGCCGGGATTACTTCAGGGAAGTCAGGTCCCCTTTGGTGTTGGAAGGGGAACTTCCGGTTTCCTCTCGAGCCCTTCAGTGTGCACAGGGTTTCCTCTCGAATTGAGTCCGTAAAATGTGTTCTCCTCTCCAAAGGGGACGGCTGTGTGAGGGAACTTTCTGAGTCGAATAAAGGGTGTCAAGTACCTTTTTGCCTTTCCAGAGGGAATGTGCTATTTCTCTTGAGATGCTGCATCGCCAAATTTCCTCATCTCGCATGGAGGGGATAATTTTGGGGTGTTTCTCGAGTTGCGGCGGGAAGCTGTGGGTGCTTCTCGAGTTGCGACGGGGACCTCAGAAACTCGCTGGGGTTGCTTCAGGGAAGTCAGGTCCCCTTTGGTGTTGGAAGGGGAACTTCCGGTTTCCTCTCGAGCCCTTCAATGTGCACAGGGGCTCATCTCGAATTGAGTCCGTAAAGTGTGTTCTCCTCTCCAAAGGGGACGGCTGTGTGAGGGAACTTTCTGAGTCGAATAAAGGGTGTCAAGTACCTTTTTGCCTTTCCAGAGGGAATGTGGTATTTCTCTTGAGATGCTGCATCGCCAAATTTCCTCATCTCGCATGGAGGGGATAATTTTGGGGTGTTTCCCGAGTTGCGGCGGGAGCTGGGGGTGATTCTCGAATTGCGACGGGGACCTCAGGAACTCGCTGGGGTTGCTACAGGGAAATCAGGTCCACTTTGTGTTGGAAGGGTCACTTCCGATTTCCTCTCGAGCCCTTCAGTGTGCACAGGGGTTCCTCTCGAATTGAGTCCGTAAAATGTGTTCTCCTCTCCAAAGGGGACGGCTGTGTGAGGGAACTTTCTGAGTCGAATAAAGGGTGTCAAGTACCTTTTTGCCTTTCCAGAGGGAATGTGGTATTTCTCTTGAGATGCTGCATCGCCAAATTTCCTCATCTCGCATGGAGGGGATAATTTTGGGGTGTTTCTCGAGTTGCGGCGGGAAGCTGTGGGTGCTTCTCGAGTTGCGACGGGGACCTCAGAAACTCGCTGGGGTTGCTTCAGGGAAGTCAGGTCCCCTTTGGTGTTGGAAGGGGAACTTCCGGTTTCCTCTCGAGCCCTTCAATGTGCACAGGGGCTCATCTCGAATTGAGTCCGTAAAGTGTGTTCTCCTCTCCAAAGGGGACGGCTGTGTGAGGGAACTTTCTGAGTCGAATAAAGGGTGTCAAGTACCTTTTTGCCTTTCCAGAGGGAATGTGGTATTTCTCTTGAGATGCTGCATCGCCAAATTTCCTCATCTCGCACGGATGGGATAATTTTGGGGTTTTTCTCGAGTTGCGGCGGGAAGCTGGGGGTGCTTCTCGAGTTGCGACGGGGACCTCAGGAACTCGCGGGGGTTGCTTCAAGGATGTCAGGTCCCCTTTGGTGTTGGAAGGGGAACTTCCGGGTTCCTCTCGAGCCCTTCAATGTGCACAGGGGCTCCTCTCGAATTGAGTCCATAAAGTGTGTTCTCCTCTCCAACGGGGACGGCTGTGTGAGGGAACTTTCTGAGTCGAATAAAGGGTGTCAAGTACCTTTTTGCCTTTCCAGAGGGAATGTGCTATTTCTCTTGAGATGCTGCATCGCCACATTTCCTCATCTCGCATGGAGGGGATAATTTTGAGGTGTCTCTCGAGTTGCGGCGGGAAGCTCGGGGTGCTTCTCGAGTTGCGACGGGGATCTCAGGAACTCGCTGGGGTTGCTTCAGGGAAGTCAGGTCCCCTTTGCTGTTGGAAGAGGAACTTCCGGTTTCCTCTCGAGCCCTTAAATGTGCACAGGGGCTCTTCTCGAATTGAGTCAGTGAAGTGTGTTCTCCTCTCAAAGTGGACGGCTGTGTGAGGGAACTTTCTGAGTCGAATAAAGGGTGTCAAGTACCTTTTTGCCTTTCCAGAAGGAATGTGGTATTTCTCGTGAGATGCTACATCGCCAAATTTCCTCATCTCGCATGGAGACGATAATTTTCGGGTGTTTCTCGAGTTGTGGCGGGAAGCTGGAGGTGCTTCTCGAGTTGCGACGGGGACGTGAGGAACTCGCTGGGGTTGCTTCAGGGAAGTAAGGTCCCCTTTGGTGTTCGAAGGGGAACTTCCCGTTTCCTCTCGAGCCCTTCAATGTGCACAGGGGCTCCTCTCGAATTGAGTCCGTAAAGTGTGTTCTCCTCTCCAAAGGGGACGGCTGTGTGAGGGAACTTTCTGAGTCGAATAAAGGGTGTCAAGTACCTTTTTGCCTTTCCAGAGGGAATGTGGTATTTCTCGTGAGATGCTGCAATCCCAAATTTCCTCATCTCGAACGGGGGGATAATTTTCGGGTGTTTCTCGAATTGAGGCGGGAAGCTGGGGGTGCTTCTCGAGTTGCGACGGGGACCTCAGGAACTCGCTGGGGTTGCTTCAGGGAAGTCAGGTCCCCTTTGGTGTTGGAAGGGGAACTTCCGGTTTCCTCTCGAGCCCTTCAATGTGCACAGGGGCTCCTCCCGAATTAAGTCCGTAAAGTGTGTTCTCCTCTCCAAAGGGGACGGCTGTCTGAGGGAACTTTCTGAGTCGAATAAAGGGTGTCAAGTATCTTTTTGCCTTTCCAGAGGGAATGTGGCATTTCTCTTGAGATGCTGCAACGCCAAATTTCCTCATCTCGCATGGAGGGGAGAATTTTGGGGTGTTTCTCGAGTTGCGGCGGGAAGCTGGGGGTGCTTCTCGAGTTGCGACGGGGACCTCAGGAACTCGCTGGGGTTGCTTCAGGTAAGTCAGTTCCCCTTTGATGTTGGAAGGGGAACTTCCGGTTTCCTCTCGAGCCCTTCAATGTGCACAGGGGCTCCTCTCGAATTGAGTCCGTAAAGTGTGTTCTCCTCTCCAAAGGGGACGGCTGTGTGAGGGAACTTTCTGAGTCGAATAAAGGGTGTCAAGTACCTTTTTGTCTTTCCAGAGGGAATGTGGTATTTCTCGTGAGATGCTGCATCGCCAAATTTCCTCATCTCGCATGGAGGGGATAATTTTGGTGTGTTTCTCGAGTTGCGGCGGTAAGCTGGGGGCGCTACTCTAGTTGCGACGGGGACCTCAGGAACTCGCTGGGGTTGCTTCAGGGAAGTCAGGTCCCCTTTGGTGTTGGAAGGGGAACTTCCGGTTTCCTCTCGAGCCCTTCAATGGCAAAGGGGCTCCTCTCGAATTGAGTCCGTAAAGTGTGTTCTCCTCTCCAAAGGGGACGGCTGTGTAGGGAACTTTCTGAGTCGAATAAAGGTTGTCAAGTACATTTTTGCCTTTCCAGAGGGAATAAGGTATTTCTCGAGAGATGCTGCATCGCCAAATTTCCTCATCTCGCATGGAGGGGATAATTTTCTGGTGTATCTCGAGTTGCGGCGGGTAGCTGGAGGTGCTTCGCGAGTTACGACGGGGACATCAGGAACTCGCTGGGGTAGCTTCAGGGAAGTCAGGTCCCCTTTGGTGTTGGAAGGGGAACTTCCGGTTTCCTCTCGAGCCCTTCAATGTGCACAGGGGCTCCTCTCGAATTGAGTCCGTAAAGTGTGTTCTCCTCTCCAAAGGGGACGGCTGTGTGAGGTATCTTTCTGAGTCGAATAAAGGGTGTCAAGTCCCTTTTTGCCTTTCCAGAGGAAATGTGGTATTTCTCTTGAGATGCTGCATCGCCAAATTTCCTCATCTCGCATGGAGGGGAGAATTTTGGGGTGTTTCTCGAGTTGCGGCGGGAAGCTGGGGGTGCTTCTCGAGTTGCGACGGGGACCTCAGGAACTCGCTGGAGTGCTTCAGCGATGTCAGGTCCCCTTTGGTGTTGGAAGGGGAACTTCCGGTTTCCTCTCGAGCCCTTCAATGTGCACAGGGGCTCCTCTCGAATTGAGTCCGTAATGTGTGTTCTCCTCTCCAAAGGGGACGGCTGTGTGAGGGAACTTTCTGAGTCGAATAAAGGGTGTCAAGTCCCTTTTTGCCTTTCCAGAGGGAATGTGGTATTTCTCTTGAGATGCTGCATCGCCAAATTTCCTCATATCGCATGGAGGGGATAATTTTGGGGTGTTTCTCGAGTTGCGGCGGGAAGCTGGGGGTGCTTCTCCAGTTGCGACGGGGACCTCAGGAACTCGCTGGGGTTGCTTCAGGGAAGTCAGGTCCGCTTTGGTGTTGGAAGGGGAACTTCCGGTTTCCTCTCGAGCCCTTCAATGTGCACAGGGGCTCCTCTCGAATTGAGTCCGTAAAGTGTGTTCTCCTCTCCAAAGGGGACGGCTGTGTGAGGGAACTTTCTGAGTCGAATAAAGGGTGTCAAGTACCTTTTTGCCTTTCCAGAGAGAATATGCTATTTCTCTTGAGATGCTGCATCGCCAAATTTCCTCATCTCGCATGGAGGGGATAATTTTGGGGTGTTTCTCGAGTTGCGGCGGGAAGCTGGGGGTGCTTCTTGAGTTGCGACGGGGACCTCAGGAACTCGCTGGGGTTGCTTCAGGGAATTCAGGTCCCCTTTGGTGTTGGAAGGGGAACTTCCGGTTTCCTCTCGAGCGCTTCAATGTGCACTGGGGCTCCTCACGAATTGAGTCCGTAAAGTGTGTTCTCCTCTCCAAAGGGGACGGCTGTGTGAGGGAACTTTCTGAGTCGAATAAAGGGTGTCAAGTACCTTTTTGCCTTTCCAGAGAGAATATGCTATTTCTCTTGAGATGCTGCATCGCCAAATTTCCTCATCTCGCATGGAGGGGATAAGTTTGGGGTGTTTCTCGAGTTGCGGCGGGAAGCTGGGGGTGCTTCTCGAGTTGCGACGGGGACCTCAGGAACTCGCTGGAGTGCTTCAGCGAGGTCAGGTCCCCTTTGGTGTTGGAAGGGGAACTTCCGGTTTCCTCTCGAGCCCTTCAATGTGCACAGGGGCTCCTCTCGAATTGAGTCCCTAAAGTGTGTTCTCCTCTCCAAAGGGGACGGCTGTGTGAGGGAACTTTCTGAGTCGAATAAAGGGTGTCAAGTACCTTTTTGCCTTTCCAGAGGGAATGTGGTATTTCTCTTGAGATGCTGCATCGCCAAATTTCCTCATCTCGCATGGAGGGGATAATTTTGGGGTGTTTCTCGAGTTGCGGCGGGAAGCTGGGGGTGCTTCCCGAGTTGCGGCGGGGAAATCAGGAACTCGCTGGGGTTGCTTCAGGGAAGTCAGGTCCCCTTTGGTGTTGGAAGGGGAACTTCCGGTTTCCTCTCGAGCCCTTCAATGTGCACAGGGGCTCCTCTCGAATTGAGTCCGTAAAGTGTGTAATCCTCTCCAAATGGGACGGCTGTGTGAGGGAACTTTCTGAGTCGAATAAAGGGTGTCAAGTACCTTTTTGCCTTTCCAGAGGGAATGTGGTATTTCTCTTGAGATGCTGCATCGCCAAATTTCCTCATCTCGCATGGAGGGGATAATTTTGGGGTGTTTCTCGAGTTGCGGCGGGAAGCTGGGGGTGCTTCTCGAGTTGCGACGGGAACCTCAGGAACTCGCTGGAGTGCTTCAGCGACGTCAGGTCCCCTTTGGTGTTGGAAGGGGAACTTCCGGTTTCCTCTCGAGCCCTTCAATGTGCACAGGGGCTCCTCTCGAATTGAGTCCGTAAAGTGTGTTCTCCTCTCCAAAGGGGACGGCTGTGTGAGGGAACTTTCTGAGTCGAATAAAGGGTGTCAAGTACCTTTTTGCCTTTCCGGAGGGAATGTGCTATTTCTCTTGAGATTCTGCATCGCCAAATTTCCTCATCTCGCATGGAGGGGATAATTTTGGGGTGTTTCTCGAGTTGCGGCGGGAAGCTGGGGGTGCTTCTCGAGTTGCGACGGGGAAATCAGGAACTCGCTGGGGTTGCTTCAGGGAAGTCAGGTCCCCTTTGGTGTTGGAAGGGGAACTTCCGGTTTCCTCTCGAGCCCTTCAATGTGCACAGGGGCTCCTCTCGAATTGAGTCCATAAAGTGTGTTCTTCTCTCCAAAGGGGACGACTGTGTGAGGGAACTTTCTGAGTCAAATAAAGGGTGTCAAGTCCCTTTTTGCCTTTCCAGAGGGAATGTGGTATTTCTCTTGAGATGCTGCATCGCCAAATTTCCTCATCTCGCATGGAGGGGATAATTTTGGGGTGTCTCTCGAGTTGCGGCGGGAAGCTGGGGGTGCTTCTCGAGTTGCGACGGGGAAATCAGGAACTCGCTGGGGTTGCTTCAGGAAATCAGGTCCCCTTTGGTGTTGGAAGGGGAACTTCCGGTTTCCTCTCGAGCCCTTCAATGTGCACAGGGGCTCCTCTCGAATTGAGTCCGTAAAGTGTGTTCTCCTCTCCAAAGGGGACGGCTGTGTGAGGGAACTTTCTGAGTCGAATAAAGGGTGTCAAGTACCTTTTTGCCTTTCCAGAGAGAATATGCTATTTCTCTTGAGATGCTGCATCGCCAAATTTATTCATCTCGCATGGAGGGGATAATTTTGGGGTGTTTCTCGAGTTGCGGCGAGAAACTGGGGGTGCTTCTCGAGTTGCGACGGGGACCTCAGGAACTCGCTGGAGTGCTTCAGCGACGTCAGGTCCCCTTTGGTGTTGGAAGGGGAACTTCCGGTTTCCTCTCGAGCCCTTCAATGTGCACAGGGGCTCCTCTCGAATTGAGTCCGTAAAGTGTGTTCTCCTCTCCAAAGGGGACGGCTGTGTGAGGGAACTTTCTGAGTCGAATAAAGGGTGTCAAGTCCCTTTTTGCCTTTCCAGAGGGAATGTGGTATTTCTCTTGAGATGCTGCATCGCCAAATTTCCTCATCTCGCATGGAGGGGATAATTTTGGGGTGTTTCTCGAGTTGCGGCGGGAAGCTGGGGGGCTTCTCGAGTTGCGACGGGAACCTCTGGAACTCCCTGGGGTTGCTTCAGGGAAGTCAGGTCCCCTTTGGTGTTGGAAGGGGAATTTCCGGTGTCCTCTCGAGCCCTTCAATGTGCACAGGGGCTCCTCTCGAATTGAGTCCGTAAAGTGTATTCTCCTCTCCAAAGGGGACGTCTGTGTGAGGGAACTTTCTGAGTCGAATAAAGGGTGTCAAGTACCTTTTTGCCTTTCCAGAGGGAATGTGCTATTTCTCTTGAGATGCTGCATCGCCAAATTTCCTCATCTCGCATGGAGGGGATAATTTTGGGGTGTTTCTCGAGTTGCGGCGGGAAGCTGGGGGTGCTTCTCGAGTTGAGACGGGGACCTCAGGAACTCGCTGGAGTGCTTCAGCGACGTCAGGTCCCCTTTGGTGTTGGAAGGGGAACTTCCGGTTTCCTCTCGAGCCCTTCAATGTGCACAGGGGCTCCTCTCGAATTGAGTCCGTAAAGTGTGTTCTCCTCTCCAAAGGGGACGGCTGTGTGAGGGAACTTTCTGAGTCGAATAAAGGGTGTCAAGTCCCTTTTTGCCTTTCCAGAGGGAATGTGGTATTTCTCTTGAGATGCTGCATCGCCAAATTTCCTCATCTCGCATGGAGGGGATAATTTTGGGGTGTTTCTCGAGTTGCGGCGGGAAGCTGGGGGTGCTTCTCGAGTTGCGACGGGGACCTCAGGAACTCGCTGGAGTGCTTCAGCGACGTCAGGTCCCCTTTGGTGTTGGAAGGGGAACTTCCGGTTTCCTCTCGAGCCCTTCAATGTGCACAGGGGCTCCTCTCGAATTGAGTCCGTAAAGTGTGTTCTCCTCTCCAAAGGGGACGGCTGTGTGAGGGAACTTTCTGAGTCGAATAAAGCGTGTCAAGTACCTTTTTGCCTTTCCAGAGAGAATATGCTATTTCTCTTGAGATGCTGCATCGCCAAATTTATTCATCTCGCATGGAGGGGATAATTTTGGGGTGTTTCTCGAGTTGCGGCGAGAAACTGGGGGTGCTTCTCGAGTTGCGACGGGGACCTCAGGAACTCGCTGGAGTGCTTCAGCGACGTCAGGTCCCCTTTGGTGTTGGAAGGGGAACTTCCGGTTTCCTCTCGAGCCCTTCAATGTGCACAGGGGCTCCTCTCGAATTGAGTCCGTAAAGTGTGTTCTCCTCTCCAAAGGGGACTGCTGTGTGAGGGAACTTTCTGAGTCGAATAAAGGGTGTCAAGTACCTTTTTGCCTTTCCAGAGGGAATGTGGTATTTCTCTTGAGATTCTGCATCGCCAAATTTCCTCATCTCGCATGGAGGGGATAATTTTGGGGTGTTTCTCGAGTTGCAGCGGGAAGCTGGGGTTGCTTCTCGAGTTGCGATGGGGAAATCAGGAACTCGCTGGGGTTGCTTCAGCGACGTCAGGTCCCCTTTGGTGTTGGAAGGGGAACTTCCGGTTTCCTCTCGAGCCCTTCAATGTGCACAGGGGCTCCTCTCGAATTGAGTCCATAAAGTGTGTTCTCCTCTCCAAAGGGGACGGCTGTGTGAGGGAACTTTCTGAGTCGAATAAAGGGTGTCAAGAAACTGTTTCCCTTTCCAGAGGGAATGTGGTATTTCTCTTGAGATGCTGCATCGCCAAATTTCCTCATCTCGCATGGAGGGGATAATTTTGGGGTGTTTCTCGAGTTGCGGCGGGAAGCTGGGGGTGCTTCTCGAGTTGCGACGGGGATCTCAGGAACTCCCTGGGGTTGCTTCAGGGAAGTCAGGTCCCCTTTGGTGTTGGAAGGGGAACTTCCGGTGTCCTCTCGAGCCCTTCAATGTGCACAGGGGCTCCTCTCGAATTGAGTCCGTAAAGTGTGTTCTCCTCTCCAAAGGGGACGGCTGTGTGAGGGAACTTTCTGAGTCGAATAAAGGGTGTCAAGAAACTGTTTCCCTTTCCAGAGGGAATGTGGTATTTCTCTTGAGATGCTGCATCGCCAAATTTCCTCATCTCGCATGGAGGGGATAATTTTGGGGTGTTTCTCGAGTTGCGGCGGGAAGCTGGGGGTGCTTCTCGAGTTGCGACGGGGTCCTCAGGAACTCGCTGGAGTGCTTCAGCGATGTCAGGTCCCCTTTGGTGTTGGAAGGGGAACTTCCGGTTTCCTCTCGAGCCCTTCAATGTGCACAGGGGCTCCTCTCGAATTGTGTCCGTAAAGTGTGTTCTCCTCTCCAAAGGGGACGGCTGTGTGAGGGAACTTTCTGAGTCGAATAAAGGGTGTCAAGTACCTTTTTGCCTTTCCAGAGGGAATGTGCTATTTCTCTTGAGATGCTGCATCGCCAAATTTCCTCATCTCGCATGGAGGGGATAATTTTGGGGTGTTTCTCGAGTTGCGGCGGGAAGCTGGGGGTGCTTCTCGAGTTGCGACGGGGACCTCAGGAACTCGCTGGGGTTGCTTCAGGGAAGTCAGGTCCCCTTTGGTGTTGGAAGGGGAACTTCCGGTTTCCTCTCGAGCCCTTCAATGTGCACAGGGGCTCCTCTCGAATTGAGTCCGTAAAGTGTGTTCTCCTCTCCAAAGAGGACGGCTGTGTGAGGGAACTTTCTGAGTCGAATAAAGGGTGTCAAGTACCTTTTTGCCTTTCCAGAGGGAATGTGCTATTTCTCTTCAGATGCTGCATCGCCAAATTTCCTCATCTCGCATGGAGGGGATAATTTTGGGGTGTTTCACGAGTTGCGGCGGAAAGCTGGGGGTGCTCCTCGAGTTGCGACGGGGACCTCAGGAACTCGCTGGGGTTGCTTCAGGGAAGTCAGGTCCCCTTTGGTGTTGGAAGGGGAACTTCCGGTTTCCTCTCGAGCCCTTCAATGTGCACAGGGACTCCTCTCGAATTGAGTCCGTAAAGTGTGTTCTCCTCTCCAAAGGGGACGGCTGTGTGAGGGAACTTACTGAGTCGAATAAAGGGTGTCAAGTACCTTTTTGCCTTTCCAGAGGGAATGTGGTATTTCTCTTGAGATGCTGCATCGCCAAATTTCCTCATCTCGCATGGAGGGGATAATTTTGGGGTGTTTCTCGAGTTGCGGCGGGAAGCTGGGGGTGCTTCTCGATTTGCGACGGGGACCTCAGGAACTCGCTGGGGTTGCTTCAGGGAAGTCAGGTCCCCTTTGGTGTTGGAAGGGGAACTTCCGGTTTCCTCTCGAGCCCTTCAATGTGCACTGGGGCTCCTCTCGAATTGAGTCCGTAAAGTGTGTTCTCCTCTCCAAAGGGGACGGCTGTGTGAGGGACCTTTCTGAGTCAAATAAAGGGTGTCAAGTACCTTTTTGCCTTTCCAGAGGGAATGTGGTATTTCTCGTGAGATGCTGCATCGCCAAATTTCCTCATCTCGCATGCAGGGGAGAATTTTGGGGTGTTTCTTGAGTTGCGGCGGGAAGCTGGGGGAGCTTCTCGAGTTGCGACGTGGACCTAAGGAACTCCCTGGGGTTGCATCAGGGAAGTCAGGTCCCCTTTGGTGTTGGAAGGGGAACTTCCGGTTTCCTCTCCTGAACTTCAGTGTGCACAGGGGCTCCTCTCCAATTGAGTTCGTAAAGTGTGTTCCCCTCTCCAAAGGGGACGGCTGTGTGAGGGAACATTCTGAGTCGAATAAAGGGTGTCAAGTACCTTTTTGTCTTTCCAGAAGGAATGTGGTATTTCTCTTGAGAAGCTGCATCGCCATATTTCCTCAACTCGCATGGAGAGGATAATTTTGGGGTGTTTCTCGAGTTGCGGCTGGAAGCTGGGGGTGCTTCGCAAGTTGTGACGGGAAGCTGGGGGTGCTTCTCGAGTTGCGACGGGGACTTCAGGACCTCGCTGGGGTGGCTTAAGGGAAGTCAGGTCCCCATTGCTGTTGCCACTGGAACTTCCGGTTTCCTCTCGAGCCTTAAATGTGCACAGGGGCTCCTCTCGAATTGAGTCATAAAATGTGTTCTCCTCTCCAAAGGGGACGGCTGTGTGAGGGAACGTTTTGAGACGTATAAACGGTGTCAAGTACCTTTCTGCCTTTCAAGAGTGAATGTGGTATTTCTCTTGAGATGCTGCATCACCAAATTTCCTCATCTCGCATGGAGGGGATAATTTTGGGGTGTTTCTCGAGTTGCGGCGGGAAGTTGGGAGTGCCTCTCTAGTTGCGACGGGAACCTCAGGAAGTCGCTGGTGTTGCTTCTGGTAAGTCAGGTCACCTTTGGTGTTGAAATGGGAACTTCCGGTTTCCTCTCGAGCCCTTCAATGTGCACAGGGGCTCCTCTCGAATTGAGTCCGTAAAGTGAGTTCTCCTCTCCATGGGAACGGCTGTGTGAGGGAACTTTCTGCGTCCAATAAAGGGTGTCAAGTACATTTTTGCCTTTCCAGAGGGAATGTGGTATTTCTCTTGAGATGCTGCATGGCAAAATTTCCTCATCTCGCATGAAGTGGATAATTTTGGGGTGTTTCTCGAGTTGCGGCGGGAAGCTGGGGGTGCTTCTCAAGTTGCGACGGGGACCTCAGGAACTCGCTGGGGTAGCTTCAGGGAAGTTAAGTCCCTTTGGTGTTTTAAGGGGAACTTCCGTGTTTCTCTCGAACCCTACATTTTGCACAGGGGCTCCCCTCGAAATGAGTCCGTAAAGTGTGTTCTCCTCTCCAAAGGGGACGGCTGTGTCAGGGAACTTTCTGAGTCGAATAAAGGGTGTCAAGTGCATTTTTGCCTTTCCAGAATGAATGTGGTATTTCTCGTGAGATGCTGCATCGCCAAATTTCCTCATCTCGCATGGAGGGGATAATTTTGGGGTGTTTCTCGAGTTGCGACGGGAAGTTGGGGGTGCTTCTCGAGTTGCGACGGGGACATCAGGAACTCGCTGGGGTTCCTTCAGGGAAGTCAGGTTTCCTTTGGTGTTTGAAGGGGAACATCCGGCTTCCTCTCGAGCCTTTCGATGTGCACAGGGGCTAATCTCGAATTGAGTCCGTAAAGTGTGTTCTCCTCTCCAAAGGGGACGGCTGTGTGAGGGAACTTTCTGAGTCGAATAAAGGGTGTCAAGTACCTTTTTGCCTTTTCAGAGGGAATGTGGTATTTCTATTGAGATGCTGCATCGGCAAATTTCCTCATCTCGCATGGAGGTGATAATTTTGGCGTGTTTGTCCAGTTGCGGCGGGAAGCTGGGGGTGCTTCTCGAGTTGCGACGGGGACCTCAGGAATTCGCTGGGGTTGCTTCAGGGAAGTCAGGTCCCCTTTTTTGTTGGAAGGGGAACTTCCGGTTTCCTCTCGAGCCCTTCAATGTTCACCTGGGCTCCTCTCTAATTGAGTCCGTAAAGTGTGTTATCCTCTCCAAAGGGGACGGCTGTGTGAGGGAACTTTCTGAGTCGAATAAAGGGTGTCAAGTACCTTTTTGCCTTTCCAGAGGGAATGTGGTATTTCTCTTGAGATGCTTCATCGCCAAATTTCCTCATCTCGCATGGAGGAGATAATTTTGGGGTGTTTCTCGAGTTGCGGCGGGAAGCTGGGGGTGCTTCTCGAGTTGCGACGGGGACCTCAGGAACTCCCTGGGGTTGCTACAGGGAAGTCAGGTCCCCTTTGGTGTTGGAAGGGGAACTTCCGGTGTCCTCTCGAGCCCTTCAATGTGCACAGGGGCTCCTCTCGAATTGAGTCCGTAAAGTGTGTTCTCCTCTCCAAAGGGGACGGCTGTGTGAGGGAAATTTCTGAGTCGAATAAAGGGTGTCAAGAACCTTTTTCCCTTTCCAGAGGGAATGTGGTATTTCTCTTGAGATGCTGCATCGCCAAATTTCCTCATCTCGCATGGAGGAGATAATTTTGGGGTGTTTCTCGAGTTGCGGCGGGAAGCTGGGGGTGCTTCTCGAGTTGCGACGGGGACCTCAGGAACTCGCTGGAGTGCTTCAGCGACGTCAGGTCCCCTTTGGTGTTGGAAGGGGAACTTCCGGTTTCCTCTCGAGCCCTTCAATGTGCACAGGGGCTCCTCTCGAATTGAGTCCGTAAAGTGTGTTCTCCTCTCCAAAGGGGACGGCTGTGTGAGGGAACTTTCTGAGTCGAATAAAGGGTGTCAAGTACCTTTTTGCCTTTCCGGAGGGAATGTGCTATTTCTCTTGAGATTCTGCATCGCCAAATTTCCTCATCTCGCATGGAGGGGATAATTTTGGGGTGTTTCTCGAGTTGCGGCGGGAAGCTGGGGGTGCTTCTCGAGTTGCGACGGGGAAATCAGGAACTCGCTGGGGTTGCTTCAGGGAAGTCAGGTCCCCTTTGGTGTTGGAAGGGGAACTTCCGGTTTCCTCTCGAGCCCTTCAATGTGCACAGGGGCTCCTCTCGAATTGAGTCCATAAAGTGTGTTCTTCTCTCCAAAGGGGACGACTGTGTGAGGGAACTTTCTGAGTCAAATAAAGGGTGTCAAGTCCCTTTTTGCCTTTCCAGAGGGAATGTGGTATTTCTCTTGAGATGCTGCATCGCCAAATTTCCTCATCTCGCATGGAGGGGATAATTTTGGGGTGTCTCTCGAGTTGCGGCGGGAAGCTGGGGGTGCTTCTCGAGTTGCGACGGGGAAATCAGGAACTCGCTGGGGTTGCTTCAGGAAATCAGGTCCCCTTTGGTGTTGGAAGGGGAACTTCCGGTTTCCTCTCGAGCCCTTCAATGTGCACAGGGGCTCCTCTCGAATTGAGTCCGTAAAGTGTGTTCTCCTCTCCAAAGGGGACGGCTGTGTGAGGGAACTTTCTGAGTCGAATAAAGGGTGTCAAGTACCTTTTTGCCTTTCCAGAGAGAATATGCTATTTCTCTTGAGATGCTGCATCGCCAAATTTATTCATCTCGCATGGAGGGGATAATTTTGGGGTGTTTCTCGAGTTGCGGCGAGAAACTGGGGGTGCTTCTCGAGTTGCGACGGGGACCTCAGGAACTCGCTGGAGTGCTTCAGCGACGTCAGGTCCCCTTTGGTGTTGGAAGGGGAACTTCCGGTTTCCTCTCGAGCCCTTCAATGTGCACAGGGGCTCCTCTCGAATTGAGTCCGTAAAGTGTGTTCTCCTCTCCAAAGGGGACGGCTGTGTGAGGGAACTTTCTGAGTCGAATAAAGGGTGTCAAGTCCCTTTTTGCCTTTCCAGAGGGAATGTGGTATTTCTCTTGAGATGCTGCATCGCCAAATTTCCTCATCTCGCATGGAGGGGATAATTTTGGGGTGTTTCTCGAGTTGCGGCGGGAAGCTGGGGGGCTTCTCGAGTTGCGACGGGAACCTCTGGAACTCCCTGGGGTTGCTTCAGGGAAGTCAGGTCCCCTTTGGTGTTGGAAGGGGAATTTCCGGTGTCCTCTCGAGCCCTTCAATGTGCACAGGGGCTCCTCTCGAATTGAGTCCGTAAAGTGTATTCTCCTCTCCAAAGGGGACGTCTGTGTGAGGGAACTTTCTGAGTCGAATAAAGGGTGTCAAGTACCTTTTTGCCTTTCCAGAGGGAATGTGCTATTTCTCTTGAGATGCTGCATCGCCAAATTTCCTCATCTCGCATGGAGGGGATAATTTTGGGGTGTTTCTCGAGTTGCGGCGGGAAGCTGGGGGTGCTTCTCGAGTTGAGACGGGGACCTCAGGAACTCGCTGGAGTGCTTCAGCGACGTCAGGTCCCCTTTGGTGTTGGAAGGGGAACTTCCGGTTTCCTCTCGAGCCCTTCAATGTGCACAGGGGCTCCTCTCGAATTGAGTCCGTAAAGTGTGTTCTCCTCTCCAAAGGGGACGGCTGTGTGAGGGAACTTTCTGAGTCGAATAAAGGGTGTCAAGTCCCTTTTTGCCTTTCCAGAGGGAATGTGGTATTTCTCTTGAGATGCTGCATCGCCAAATTTCCTCATCTCGCATGGAGGGGATAATTTTGGGGTGTTTCTCGAGTTGCGGCGGGAAGCTGGGGGTGCTTCTCGAGTTGCGACGGGGACCTCAGGAACTCGCTGGAGTGCTTCAGCGACGTCAGGTCCCCTTTGGTGTTGGAAGGGGAACTTCCGGTTTCCTCTCGAGCCCTTCAATGTGCACAGGGGCTCCTCTCGAATTGAGTCCGTAAAGTGTGTTCTCCTCTCCAAAGGGGACGGCTGTGTGAGGGAACTTTCTGAGTCGAATAAAGCGTGTCAAGTACCTTTTTGCCTTTCCAGAGAGAATATGCTATTTCTCTTGAGATGCTGCATCGCCAAATTTATTCATCTCGCATGGAGGGGATAATTTTGGGGTGTTTCTCGAGTTGCGGCGAGAAACTGGGGGTGCTTCTCGAGTTGCGACGGGGACCTCAGGAACTCGCTGGAGTGCTTCAGCGACGTCAGGTCCCCTTTGGTGTTGGAAGGGGAACTTCCGGTTTCCTCTCGAGCCCTTCAATGTGCACAGGGGCTCCTCTCGAATTGAGTCCGTAAAGTGTGTTCTCCTCTCCAAAGGGGACGGCTGTGTGAGGGAACTTTCTGAGTCGAATAAAGGGTGTCAAGTACCTTTTTGCCTTTCCAGAGGGAATGTGGTATTTCTCTTGAGATTCTGCATCGCCAAATTTCCTCATCTCGCATGGAGGGGATAATTTTGGGGTGTTTCTCGAGTTGCAGCGGGAAGCTGGGGTTGCTTCTCGAGTTGCGACGGGGAAATCAGGAACTCGCTGGGGTTGCTTCAGCGACGTCAGGTCCCCTTTGGTGTTGGAAGGGGAACTTCCGGTTTCCTCTCGAGCCCTTCAATGTGCACAGGGGCTCCTCTCGAATTGAGTCCATAAAGTGTGTTCTCCTCTCCAAAGGGGACGGCTGTGTGAGGGAACTTTCTGAGTCGAATAAAGGGTGTCAAGAAACTGTTTCCCTTTCCAGAGGGAATGTGGTATTTCTCTTGAGATGCTGCATCGCCAAATTTCCTCATCTCGCATGGAGGGGATAATTTTGGGGTGTTTCTCGAGTTGCGGCGGGAAGCTGGGGGTGCTTCTCGAGTTGCGACGGGGATCTCAGGAACTCCCTGGGGTTGCTTCAGGGAAGTCAGGTCCCCTTTGGTGTTGGAAGGGGAACTTCCGGTGTCCTCTCGAGCCCTTCAATGTGCACAGGGGCTCCTCTCGAATTGAGTCCGTAAAGTGTGTTCTCCTCTCCAAAGGGGACGGCTGTGTGAGGGAACTTTCTGAGTCGAATAAAGGGTGTCAAGAAACTGTTTCCCTTTCCAGAGGGAATGTGGTATTTCTCTTGAGATGCTGCATCGCCAAATTTCCTCATCTCGCATGGAGGGGATAATTTTGGGGTGTTTCTCGAGTTGCGGCGGGAAGCTGGGGGTGCTTCTCGAGTTGCGACGGGGTCCTCAGGAACTCGCTGGAGTGCTTCAGCGATGTCAGGTCCCCTTTGGTGTTGGAAGGGGAACTTCCGGTTACCTCTCGAGCCCTTCAATGTGCACAGGGGCTCCTCTCGAATTGTGTCCGTAAAGTGTGTTCTCCTCTCCAAAGGGGACGGCTGTGTGAGGGAACTTTCTGAGTCGAATAAAGGGTGTCAAGTACCTTTTTGCCTTTCCAGAGGGAATGTGCTATTTCTCTTGAGATGCTGCATCGCCAAATTTCCTCATCTCGCATGGAGGGGATAATTTTGGGGTGTTTCTCGAGTTGCGGCGGGAAGCTGGGGGTGCTTCTCGAGTTGCGACGGGGACCTCAGGAACTCGCTGGGGTTGCTTCAGGGAAGTCAGGTCCCCTTTGGTGTTGGAAGGGGAACTTCCGGTTTCCTCTCGAGCCCTTCAATGTGCACAGGGGCTCCTCTCGAATTGAGTCCGTAAAGTGTGTTCTCCTCTCCAAAGAGGACGGCTGTGTGAGGGAACTTTCTGAGTCGAATAAAGGGTGTCAAGTACCTTTTTGCCTTTCCAGAGGGAATGTGCTATTTCTCTTCAGATGCTGCATCGCCAAATTTCCTCATCTCGCATGGAGGGGATAATTTTGGGGTGTTTCACGAGTTGCGGCGGAAAGCTGGGGGTGCTCCTCGAGTTGCGACGGGGACCTCAGGAACTCGCTGGGGTTGCTTCAGGGAAGTCAGGTCCCCTTTGGTGTTGGAAGGGGAACTTCCGGTTTCCTCTCGAGCCCTTCAATGTGCACAGGGACTCCTCTCGAATTGAGTCCGTAAAGTGTGTTCTCCTCTCCAAAGGGGACGGCTGTGTGAGGGAACTTACTGAGTCGAATAAAGGGTGTCAAGTACCTTTTTGCCTTTCCAGAGGGAATGTGGTATTTCTCTTGAGATGCTGCATCGCCAAATTTCCTCATCTCGCATGGAGGGGATAATTTTGGGGTGTTTCTCGAGTTGCGGCGGGAAGCTGGGGGTGCTTCTCGATTTGCGACGGGGACCTCAGGAACTCGCTGGGGTTGCTTCAGGGAAGTCAGGTCCCCTTTGGTGTTGGAAGGGGAACTTCCGGTTTCCTCTCGAGCCCTTCAATGTGCACTGGGGCTCCTCTCGAATTGAGTCCGTAAAGTGTGTTCTCCTCTCCAAAGGGGACGGCTGTGTGAGGGACCTTTCTGAGTCAAATAAAGGGTGTCAAGTACCTTTTTGCCTTTCCAGAGGGAATGTGGTATTTCTCGTGAGATGCTGCATCGCCAAATTTCCTCATCTCGCATGCAGGGGAGAATTTTGGGGTGTTTCTTGAGTTGCGGCGGGAAGCTGGGGGAGCTTCTCGAGTTGCGACGTGGACCTAAGGAACTCCCTGGGGTTGCATCAGGGAAGTCAGGTCCCCTTTGGTGTTGGAAGGGGAACTTCCGGTTTCCTCTCCTGAACTTCAGTGTGCACAGGGGCTCCTCTCCAATTGAGTTCGTAAAGTGTGTTCCCCTCTCCAAAGGGGACGGCTGTGTGAGGGAACATTCTGAGTCGAATAAAGGGTGTCAAGTACCTTTTTGTCTTTCCAGAAGGAATGTGGTATTTCTCTTGAGAAGCTGCATCGCCATATTTCCTCAACTCGCATGGAGAGGATAATTTTGGGGTGTTTCTCGAGTTGCGGCTGGAAGCTGGGGGTGCTTCGCAAGTTGTGACGGGAAGCTGGGGGTGCTTCTCGAGTTGCGACGGGGACTTCAGGACCTCGCTGGGGTGGCTTAAGGGAAGTCAGGTCCCCATTGCTGTTGCCACTGGAACTTCCGGTTTCCTCTCGAGCCTTAAATGTGCACAGGGGCTCCTCTCGAATTGAGTCATAAAATGTGTTCTCCTCTCCAAAGGGGACGGCTGTGTGAGGGAACGTTTTGAGACGTATAAACGGTGTCAAGTACCTTTCTGCCTTTCAAGAGTGAATGTGGTATTTCTCTTGAGATGCTGCATCGCCAAATTTCCTCATCTCGCATGGAGGGGATAATTTTGGGGTGTTTCTCGAGTTGCGGCGGGAAGTTGGGAGTGCCTCTCTAGTTGCGACGGGAACCTCAGGAAGTCGCTGGTGTTGCTTCTGGTAAGTCAGGTCACCTTTGGTGTTGAAATGGGAACTTCCGGTTTCCTCTCGAGCCCTTCAATGTGCACAGGGGCTCCTCTCGAATTGAGTCCGTAAAGTGAGTTCTCCTCTCCATGGGAACGGCTGTGTGAGGGAACTTTCTGCGTCCAATAAAGGGTGTCAAGTACATTTTTGCCTTTCCAGAGGGAATGTGGTATTTCTCTTGAGATGCTGCATGGCAAAATTTCCTCATCTCGCATGAAGTGGATAATTTTGGGGTGTTTCTCGAGTTGCGGCGGGAAGCTGGGGGTGCTTCTCAAGTTGCGACGGGGACCTCAGGAACTCGCTGGGGTAGCTTCAGGGAAGTTAAGTCCCTTTGGTGTTTTAAGGGGAACTTCCGTGTTTCTCTCGAACCCTACATTTTGCACAGGGGCTCCCCTCGAAATGAGTCCGTAAAGTGTGTTCTCCTCTCCAAAGGGGACGGCTGTGTCAGGGAACTTTCTGAGTCGAATAAAGGGTGTCAAGTGCATTTTTGCCTTTCCAGAATGAATGTGGTATTTCTCGTGAGATGCTGCATCGCCAAATTTCCTCATCTCGCATGGAGGGGATAATTTTGGGGTGTTTCTCGAGTTGCGACGGGAAGTTGGGGGTGCTTCTCGAGTTGCGACGGGGACATCAGGAACTCGCTGGGGTTCCTTCAGGGAAGTCAGGTTTCCTTTGGTGTTTGAAGGGGAACATCCGGCTTCCTCTCGAGCCTTTCGATGTGCACAGGGGCTAATCTCGAATTGAGTCCGTAAAGTGTGTTCTCCTCTCCAAAGGGGACGGCTGTGTGAGGGAACTTTCTGAGTCGAATAAAGGGTGTCAAGTACCTTTTTGCCTTTTCAGAGGGAATGTGGTATTTCTATTGAGATGCTGCATCGGCAAATTTCCTCATCTCGCATGGAGGTGATAATTTTGGCGTGTTTGTCCAGTTGCGGCGGGAAGCTGGGGGTGCTTCTCGAGTTGCGACGGGGACCTCAGGAATTCGCTGGGGTTGCTTCAGGGAAGTCAGGTCCCCTTTTTTGTTGGAAGGGGAACTTCCGGTTTCCTCTCGAGCCCTTCAATGTGCACCTGGGCTCCTCTCTAATTGAGTCCGTAAAGTGTGTTATCCTCTCCAAAGGGGACGGCTGTGTGAGGGAACTTTCTGAGTCGAATAAAGGGTGTCAAGTACCTTTTTGCCTTTCCAGAGGGAATGTGGTATTTCTCTTGAGATGCTTCATCGCCAAATTTCCTCATCTCGCATGGAGGAGATAATTTTGGGGTGTTTCTCAAGTTGCGGCGGGAAGTTGGGGGTGCTTCTCGAGTTGCGACGGGGACGTCAGGAACTCGCTGGGGTTGCTTCAGGGAAGTTAGATCGCTTTGGTGTTTTAAGGGGAACCTCCGGTTTTCTCTCGAACCCTCCATTTTGCACAGGGGCTCCCCTCGAATTGAGTCCGTAATGTGTGTTCTCCTCTCCAAAGGGACGGCTGTGTCAGGGAACTTTCTGAGTCGAATAAAGGGTGTCAAGTACATTTTTGCCTTTCCAGAGGGAATGTGGTATTTCTCGTGAGATGTTGCATCGCCAAATTTCTTCATCTTGCCTGGAGGGGATAATTTTGGAGTGTTTCTAAAGTTGCCTCGGGAAGCTGGGGGTGCTTCTCGAGTTGCGACGGGGACATCAGGAAGTCGCTGGGGTTGCTTCTGGGAAGTTAGGTCCCTTTGGTGTTTTAAGGGGAACTTCCGTTTTTATCTCGAACCCTACATTTTGCACAGGGGCTCCCCTCGAATTGAGTCCGTAAAGTGTGCTCTCCACTCCGAAGGGGACGGCTGTGTCAGGGAACTTTCTGAGTCGAATAAAGGGTGTCAAGTACATTTTTGCCTTTCCAGAGGGAATGTGGTATTTCTCGTGAGATGCTGCATCGCCAAATTTCCTCATCTCGCATGGAGGGGATAATTTTTGGTGTTTCTCGAGTTGCGACGGGAAGCTGGGGGTGCTTCTCGAGTTGCGACGGGGACCTCAGGAACTCGCTGGGGTTGCTTCAGGGAAGTCAGGTCCCCTTTGTTGTTGGAAGGGGAACTTCCGGTTTCCTCTCGAGCCCTTCAATGTGCACAGGGGCTCCTCTCGAATTGAGTCCGTAAAGTGTGTTCTCCTCTCCAAAGGGGACGGCTGTGTGAGGGAACTTTCTGAGTCGAATAATGCGTGTCAAGTACCTTTTTGCCTTTCCAGGGGGAATGCGGTATTTCTCGTGAGATGCTGCATCGCCAAATTAAGTCATCTCGCATGGAGGGGAGAATTTTGGGTTGTTTCTCGAGTTGCGGCGGGAAGCTGGGTGTGCTTCTCGAGTTGTGACGGGGACCTCAGGATCTCGCTGAGGTTGCTTCAGGGAAATCAGGTCCCCTTTGTTGTTGGAAGGGGAACTTCCGGTTTCCTCTCGAGCCCTTCAATGTGCACAGGGGCTCCTCTCGAATTGAGTCCGTAAAGTGTGTTCTCCTCTCCAAAGGGGACCGCTGTGTGAGGCAACTTTCTGAGTCGAATAAAGGGTGTCAAGTACCTTTTTGCCTTTTCAGAGGGAATGTGGTATTTCTCCTGAGATGCTGCATCGGCAAATTTCCTCATCTCGCATGGAGGGGATAATTTTGGCGTGTTTCTCGAGTTGCGGCGGGAAGCTGGGGGTGCTTCTCGAGTTGCGACGGGGACCTCAGGAACTCGCTGGGGTTGCTTCAGGGAAGTCAGGTCCCCTTTGGTGTTGGAAGGGGAACTTCCGGTTTCCTCTCCAGCCCTTCAATGTGCACCTGGGCTCCTCTCGAATTGAGTCCGTAAAGTGTGTTCTCCTCTCCAAAGGGGACTGCTGTGTGAGGGAACTTTCTGAGTCGAATTAAGGGTGTCAAGTACCTTTTTGCATTTCCAGAGGGAATGTGGTATTTCTCTTGAGATGCTTCATCGCAAATTTCCTCATCTCGCATGGAGGGGATAATTTTGGTGTGTTTCTCAAGTTGCGCCGGGAAGCTGGGGGTGCTTCTCGAGTTGCGACGGGGACATCAGGAACTCGCTGGGGTTGCTTCAGGGAAGTTAGGTCGCTTTGGTGTTTTATGGGGAACTTCCGGTTTTCTCTCGAACCTTCCATTTTGCACAGGGGCTCCCCTCGAATTGAGTCCGTAAAGTGTGTTCTCCTCTCCAAAGGGACGGCTGTGTCAGGGAACTTTCTGAGTCGAATAAAGGGTGTCAGGTACATTTTTGCCTTTCCAGAGGGAATGTGGTATTTCTCGTGAGATGCTGCATCGCCAAATTTCCTCATCTCGCATGGAGGGGATAATTTTTGTGTGTTTCTCGAGTTGCGACGGGAAGCTGGGGGTGCTTCTCGAGTTGCGACGGGGACCTCAGGAACTCGCTGGGGTTGCTTCAGGGAAGTCAGGTCCCCTTTCGTGTTGGAAGGGGAACTTCCGGTTTCCTCCTGAGCCCTTCAATGTGCACAGGGGCTTCTCTCTAATTGAGTCCGTAAAGTGTGTTCTCCTCTCCAAAGGGGATGGCTGTGTGAGGGAACTTTCTGAGTCGAATAAAGGGTGTCAAGTACCTTTTTGCCTTTCCAGAGGGAATGTGGTATTTCTCGTGAGATGCTGCATCGCCAAATTTCCTCATCTCGCATGGAGGGGATAATTTTTGGGTGTTTCTCGAGTTGCGGCGGGAAGCTGGGGGTGCTTCTCGAGTTGCGACGGGGACCTCAGGAACTCGCTGGGGTTGCTTCAGGGAAGTCAGGTCCCCTTTGTTGTTGGAAGGGGAAATTCCGGTTTCCTCTCGAGCCCTTCGATGTGCACAGGCGCTCCTCTCGAATTGAGTCCCTAAAGTGTGTTCTCCTCTCCAAAGGGGACGGCTCTGTGAGGGAACTTTCTGAGTCGAATAAAGGGTGTCAAGTACATTTTTTCCTTTCCAGAGGGAATGTGGTATTTCTCGTGAGATGCTGCATCGCCAAATTTCCTCATCTCGCATGGAGGGGATAATTTTGGGGTGTTTCTCGAGTTGCGGCGGGAAGCTGGGGGTGCTTCTGGAGTTGCGACGGGGACCTCAGGAACTCGCTGGGGTTGCTTCAGGGAAGTCATGTCCCCTTTGGTTTTGGAAGGGGAACTTCCGGTTTCCTCTCGAGCCCTAAAATGTGCTCAGGGGCTCATCCCGAAGTGAGTCCATAAAGTGTGTTCCCCTCTCCAAAGGGGACGCCAGTGTGAGGGAACATCCTGAGTCGAATAAAGGGTGTCAAGTACCTTTTTACGTTTCAAAGGGAATGTGGTATTTCTCTTGAAATGCTGCATCGCCAAATTTCCTCATCTCGCATGGAGGGGATAATTTTGGGGTGTCTCTCGAGTTGCGGCGGGAAGCTGGGGGTGCTTCTGGAGTTGCGACGGAGACCTCATGAACTCACTGGGGTTGTTTCAGCGAAGTCAGGTCCCCTTTGGTGTTGGAAGGGGAACTTCCGGTTTCCCCTCGAGCTCTTAAATGTGCAAAGGGGCTCATCTCGAATTGAGTCCGTAAAGTGTGTTCTCCTCTCCAAATGGGACGGCTGTGTGAGGGAACTTTCTGATTCGAATAAAGGGTGTCAAGTACCTTTTTGCCTTTCAAGATGGAATGTGGTATTTCTCTTGAGATGCTGCATCGGAAAATTTCCTCATCTAGTTCGGAATGGATAATTTTGGGGTGTTCTGGAGTTGCGGCGGGAAGCTGGGGGTGCTTCTCAATTTGCGACGGGGACCTCAGGAACTCGCTTTGTTTACTTCATGGAAGGCAGGTCCCCTTTGGTGTTGGAAGGGGAACTTCCGGTTTCCTCGCTAACCCTTAAATGTGCACAGCGGCTCATCCCGTATTGAGTCCGTAAAATGTGCTCTCCTCTCCAAAGGGGATGGCTGTGTGAGGGAACTTTCTGAGATAAATAAAGGATTTCAAGTCCCTTTTTGCCTTTCAAGAGGGAATGGGGTATTTCTCTTGAGATGCTGCATCCCAAAATTTCCTCATCTCGCATAATTTTGTGGTGTTTTTCGAGTTGCGGCGGGAAGCTGGGGGTGCTTCTCGAGTTGCGACGGGGACCTCAGGAGCTCGCTGGGGTTGCTTCAGGGAAGTGAGGTGCCCTTTGGTGTTGGAAGGGGAACTTCCGGTTTCCTCTCGAGCTCTTAAATATGCACAGGGGCTCATTTCGAATTGAGTCCATAAAGTGTGTTCTCCTCTCCAAAGGGGATGGCTGTGTGAGGGAACCGTCTGAGTCGAATAAAGGTTGTCAAGTACCTTTTTGCCTTTGAAGACGAAATGTGGTATTTCTCTTGAGATGCTGCATCGCCAAATTTCCTCATCTCGCATGGAGGGGATAATTTTGGGGTGTTTCTCGAGTTGAGACGGGAAGCTGGCGGTGCTTCTCTAGTAGCGTCTGGGACCTCAGGAACTCGCTGGGGTTGCTTCAGGGAAGTCAGGTCCCCTTTGGTGTTGGAAGGGGTACTTCCGGTTTCCTGTCGAGACGTTAAATGTGCACAGGGGCTCATCTCGAATTGAGTCCATCAAGTGTGTTCTCCTCTCCAAAGGGGACGGCTGTGTGAGGGAACTTTCTGAGTCGAATAAAGGGTGTCAAGTACCTTTTTCCTTTCAAGAGCGAATGTGGTATTTCTCTTGAGATGCTGCATCGCAAAATTTCCTCATCTCGCATGGAGGGGATAATTTTGGGGTCTTTCTCGAGTTGCGACGGGAAGCTGGGGGTGCTTCTCGAGTAGCGACGGGGACCTCAGGAACTCGCTGGGGTTGCCTCAGGGAAATCAGGTACCCTTTGGTGTTGGAAGGGGAACTTCCCGTTTCCTCTCGAATCCTTAATTGTGCACAGGGGCTCACCTCAAATTGAGTCCATCAAGTGTGTTCTCCTCTCCAAAGGGGACGGCTGTGTGAGGGAACTTTCTGAGTCGAATAAAGGGTGTCAAGTACCTTTTTGCCTTTCAAGAGGGAATGTGGTATTTCTCTTGAGATGCTGCATCGCCAAATTTCCTCATCTCGCATGGAGGGAATAATTTTGGGGTGTTTCTCGAGTTGCGGCGGGAAGCTGGGTGTGCTTCTCGAGTTGCGACGGGGACCTCAGGAACTCGCTGGGGTTGCTTCAGGGAAGTCAGGTCCCCTTTGGTGGTGGAAGGGGAACTTCCGGTTTCCTCTCGAGCCCTTAAATGTGCACAGGGCCTGATCTCGAATTGAGTCCATAAAATGTGCTGTCCTCTCCAAAGGGGACAGCTGTGTGAGGGAACTTTCTAAGTTGAATAAAGGGTGTCAAGTACCTTTTTGCCTTTCAAGAGCGAATGTGGTATTTCTCTTGAGATGCTGCATCGCAAATTTTCCTCATCTCGCATGGAGGGAATAATTTTGGGGTGTTTCTCGAGTTGCAGCGGGCAGCTGGGGGTGCTTCTCGAGTTGCGACGGGGACCTCCGTAACTCGCTGGGGTTGTTTCAGGGAAGTCAGTTCCCCTTTGGTGTTGGAAGGGGAACTTCCGGTTTCCTTTCGAGCCCTTAGATGTGCACAGGGGCTCATTTCGAATTGAGTCCATAAAGTGTGTTCTCCTCTCCAAAGGGGATGGCTGTGTGAGGGAACCTTCTGAGTTGAATAAAGGGTGTCAAGTAACTTTTTCCCTTTCAAGAGGGAATGTGGTATTTCTCTTGAGATGCTGCATCGCCAAATTTCCTCATCTCGCATGGACGGGATAATTTTGGGCTGTTTCTCGAGTTGCGGCGGGAAAAAGGGGGAGCTTCTCTACTTGCGACGGAGACCTCAGAAACTCGCTGGGGTTGCTTCAGGGAAGTCAGGTCCCCTTTGGTGTTGGAAGGGGACCTTCCCGTTTCCTCTCGCGTCCTTAAATGTGCACAGGGGCTCAACTCGAGTTGAGTCCGTTAAGTATGTTCTCCTCTCCAAAGGGGACGGCTGTGTGAGGGAACTTTCTGAGTCGAATAAAGGGTGTCAAGTACCTTTTTGCCTTTCAAGAGGGAATGTGGTATTTCTCTTGAGATGCTGCATCGCAAAATTTCCTCATTCGGCACGGAGGGGATAATTTTGGGGTTTTTCTCGATTTGCTGCCGGACCCTGGGGGTGCTTCTTGAGTTGCGACGGGGACCTCAGGAACTCACTGGGGTTGCTTCAGGGAAGTCAGGTCCCCTTTGGTGTTGGAAGGGGACCTTCCCGTTTCCTCTCGAGTCCTTAAATGTGCACAGGGGCTCAACTCGAGTTGAGTCCGTTAAGTATGTTCTCCTCTCCAAAGTGGACGGATGTGTGAGGGAACTTTCTGAGTCGAATAAAGGGTGTCAAGTACCTTTTTGCCTTTCAAGAGGGAATGTGGTATTTCTCTTGAGATGCTGCATCGCAAAATTTCCTCATTCGGCACGGAGGGGATAATTTTGGGGTTTTTCTCGATTTGCTGCCGGACCCTGGGGGTGCTTCTCGAGTTGCGACGGGGACCTCAGGAACTCACTGGGGTTGCTTCAGGGAAGTCAGGTCCCCTTTGGTGTTGGAAGGGGAACTTCCTGTTTCCTCTCGAGCTCTTAAATGTGCACAGCGGCTCATCTCGAATAGAGTCAATGAAATGTGCTCTCCTCTCAAAGGTGATGGCTGTGTGAGGTAACTTTCTGAGACGAATAAACGTTGTCAAGTAACTTTTTTTCTATCAAGAGGGAATGTGGTATTTCTTTTGAGATGCTGCATCGCAAAATTTCCTCATCTCGCACGGAGGGGATAATTTTGGGGTGTTTCTCGAGTTGCAGCGGTCAGCTGGGGGTGCTTCTCGAGTTGCGACAGGGAACTCAGGAACTCGCTGGGGTTGCTTCAGGGAAGTCAGGTCCCCTTTGGTGTTGGAAGGGGAACTTGCGGTTTCCTCTCAAGCCCTTAAAAGTGCACAGGGGTCAACTCGAATTGAGTCCATAAAGTGTGTTCTCCTCTCCAAAGTGGAAGGCTGTGTGAGAGAACTTTCTGAGTCGAATAAAGGGTGTCAAGTACCTTTTTGCCTTTCAAGAGGGAATGTGGCATTTCTCTTGAGATGCTGCATCGCCAAATTTCCTCATCTCGTATGGAGGGGATAATTTTGTAGTGTTTCTAGAGTTGCAGCGGGAAGCTGGCGGTGCTTCTCGTTTTGCGACGGGGACCTCAGGAACTCAATGGGGTTGCTTCAGCGAAGTCAGGTCCCTTTTGGTGTTGGAAGGGGAACTTCCGGTTTCCTCTCGAGGCCTTAAATGTGCACAGGGACTCATCTCGAATTGAGTCCATTAAGTGTGTTCTCCTCTCCAAAGGGGACGGCTGTGTGAGGGAACATTCTGAGTCGAATAAAGGGTGTCAAGTACCTTTTTGACTTTTTAGAGGGAATGTGGTATTTCTCTTGAGATGCTGCATCGCAAAATTTCCTCATCTCGCATTGAGGGGAAAATTTTGGTGTGGATCTAGAGTTGCCACGGGCACTTCAGGAACTCACTGGGGTTGCTTCAGGGAAGTCAGGTCCGCATTGGTGTTCAAGGGGAACTCCGGTTTACTCTCGAGCCCTTATGTGCACAATGGTTCATCTCGAATTGAGTCCATAAAGTGTGTTCTCCTCTCTAAAGTGGACGGCTGTGTGATGGAATTTTTTGAGTCGAATAAAGTGTGTCAATTAGCTTTTTGCCTTTCAAGAGGGAATGTGGTATTTCTCTTGAGATGCTGCATTGCTAAATTTCCTCATCTTGCATGGAGGGGTAATTTTGGGGCGTTTCGCGAGTTGCGGCGGGAAGCTGGGGGTGCTTCTCGAGTTGCGACGGGGACCTCAGGAACTCGCTGGGGTTGCTTCAGGGAAGTCATGTCCCCTTTGGTGTTGGAAGGGGAACGTCCGGGTTCCGCTCTAGCCCTTGAATGTGCAAAGGGGCTCATCTCGAATTGAGTCCATAAAGTTTGTTCTCCTCTCCAAAGGGGACGGCTGTGTGAGGGAATTTTCTGAGTCGAATAAAGGGTGTCAAGTACCTTTTTGCCTTTCAAGAGGGAATGTGTTATTTCTCTGCAGATGCTGCATCGCAACATTTCCTCTTCTGGCATGGAGGGGATATTTTGGGGTGTTTCTCGAGTTGCCACAGGAAGCTGGGGGTGCTTCTCGAGTTGCGATGGGGACCTCAGGGACTCGCTTGTGTTGCTTCAGTGAAGTCAGGTCCGCATTGGTGTTGGAAGGGGAAATACGGTTTCCTCTCGAGCTCGTATGTGCACAATGGCTCAACTCGAATTGAGTCCATAAAGTGTGTTCTCCTCTCCAAAGTCGACTGCTGTGTGAGGGAACTTTCTGAGTCGAATAAAGGGTGTCAAGTAGCTTTTTGTCTTTCAAGAGGGAATGTGGTATTTCTCTTGAGATGCTTCATCGCAAAATTTCCTCATCTCGCATGGAGGGGATAATTTTGGGGTGTTTCTCGAGGTGCGGCGGGAAGCTGGGGGTGCTTCTCGAGTTGCGACGGGGACCTAGGGAACTCGCTGGGGTTGCTTCAGGGAAGTCAGGTCCCCTTTGGTGGTGGAAGGGGAACTTTCGGTTGCCTCTCGAGCCCTTAAATGTGCACAGGGGCTCATCTCGAATTGAGTCCATAAAGTGTGTTCTCCTCTCCAAAGTGGACGGCTGTGTGAGGGAACTTTCTGAGTCGAATAAAAGGTGTCAAGTACCTTTTTGCCTTTCAAGAGGGAATGTGGTATTTCTCTTGAGATGCTGCATCGCAAAATATCCTCATCTCGCATTGAGGGGATAATTTTGGGGTGTTTCTCAAGTTGCGGAGGGAAGCTGGGGTGCTTCTCGAGTGGCGACGGGGACCTCAGGAACTCGCTGGGGTTGCTTCAGGGAATTCAGGTAACCTTTGGTGTTGGAAGGGGAACTTCCGGTTTCCTCTCGAGCCCTTATGTGCACAGGGGTTCATCTCGAATTGAGTCCATAATGTGTGTTCTCCTCTCCAAAAGAAACGACTGTGTGAGGGAAATTTCTGAGTCGAATAAAGGGTGTCAATTAGCTTTTTGCCTTTCAAAACCGAATGTGGTATTTCTCTTGAGATGCTGCATGGCAAAATTTCCTCATCGCACTGAGGGGTTAATTTTGAAGTGTTTCTCGAGTTGCGGCGGAAGCTGGAGGTGCTTCTCGAGTTGCGACGGGGACCTCAGGAACTCGCTGGGATTGCTTCAGGGAAGTCAGGACTCTTTTGTGTTTGAAGGGGAACTTCCGGTTTTCTCTCGAGCCCTTAAATGTGCACAGGGGCTCATTCGAATTGAGTCCATAATGTGTGTTCTGCTCTCCAAAGGGAACGGCTGTTTGAGGGAACTTTCTGAGTCGAATAAAGGGTGTCAAGTACCTTTTGCCTTTCAAGAGGGAATGTGGTATTTCTCTTGAGATGCTGCATCGCAAAATTGCCTCATGCTGCATTGAGGGGATAATTTTGGTGTGTTTGTCGAGTTTCGGCGGGAAGATGGAGTTGCTTCTCGAATTGCGACGGGGACTTCATTAACTCACTGCGGTTGCTTCAGGGAAGTCAGGTCCCCTTTGGTGCTGGACGGGGAAATTCCTTTTTCCTCTCGAGCCCTTTAATGGGCACAGGGGCTCATCTCGAATTGAGTCCATAATGTGTGTTCTCCTCTCCAAAGGGAACGGCTGTGTGAGGGAACTTTCTGAGTCGAATAAAGGGTGTCAAGTACCTTTTGCCTTTCAAGAGGCAATGTGGTATTTCTCTTGAGATGCTGCATCGCAAAATTTCCTCATCTCGCATTGAGGGGATAATTTTGGGGTGGGTCTAGAGTTGCGACGGGGACTTCAGGAACTCGCTGGGGTTGCTTCAGGGAAGTCAGGTCCCCTTTGGTGTTCGAAGCGGAACTCCGGTTTTCTCTCGAGCCCTTATGTGCACAATGGTTCATCTCGAATTGAGTCCATAAAGTGTGTTCTCCTCTCCAAAGGGGACGGCTGTGTGAGGGAACTTTCTGAGTCGAATAAATGGTGTCAAGTACCTTTTAACTCGGATGACCATTATTTCTACTACTGTGGACAGGAATCCCTTAGAAGAAATGGAGTAGCCATCATGGTCAACAAAAGAGTCCGAAATGCAGTAGTTGGATGTAATCTTAAAAATGACAGGATGATTTCTGTTCGTTTCCAAGGCAAACCATTCAATATTACAGTAATCCAGGCCTATGCCCCAACCAGTAATGGTGAAAAAGCCGAAGTTAATCGGTTCTATGAAGACCTACAAGACATTTTAGAACTTACACCCAAAAAAGATTCCCTTTTCATTATAGCGACTAGAATGCAAAAGTAGGAAGTCAAGAAACACCTGGAGTAAGAGGCAAATTTGGCCTTGGTGCACGGAATGAAGCAGGGCAAAGCCTAATAGAGTTTTGTCAAGAGAATGCACTGGTCATAGCAAACACCCTCTTCCAACAACACAAGAGAAGACTCTACACATGGACATCACCAGATGGTCAACACCTAAATCAGATTGATTATATTCTTTGCAACCAATGATGGAGAAGCTGTATATAGTTAGCGAAAACAAGACCAGGAGCTGACTGTGGCTCAGATCATGAACTCCTTATTGCGAAGTTCAGACTTAAATTTAAGAAAGTAGGGGAAACCACTAGACCATGCAGATATGATCTCAATCAACTCCCTTATGATTATACAGTGGAAGTGAGAAATAGATTTAAGGGACTAGATCTGATTGATAGAGTGCCTGATGAACTCTGGACGGAGGTTCTTGACATTGTACAGGAGACAGGGACCAAGACCATCCCCATGGAAAAGAAATGCAAAAGAGCGAAATAGCTGTCTGAGGAGGCCTTACAAATAGCTGTGAAAAGAAGAGAGGCGAAAAGCGAAGGAGAAAAGGAAAGATATAAGCATCTGAATGCAGAGTTCCAAAGAATAGCAAGGAGAGATAAGAAAGACTTCCTCAGTGATCAATGCAAAGAAATAGAGGAAAACAACAGAATAGGAAAAACAAGAGACCTCTTCAAGAAAATTAGAGATTCCAAGGGAACATTTCATGCAAAGATGGGCTCGATGAAGGACAGAAATGGTATGGACCTAACAGAAGCAGAAGATATTAAGAAGAGGTGGCAGGAATACACAGAAGAACTGTACAGAAAAGATCTTCACGACCAAGATAGTCACGATAATGTGATCACTGACCTGGAGCCAGACATCTTGGAATGTGAAGTCAAGGGGGCCTTAGAAAACATCACTACTAACAAAGCTAGTGGAGGTGATGGAATTCCAGTTGAGCTATTTCAAGTCTTGAAAGATGATGCTGTGAAAGTGCTGCACACAATATGCCAGCAGATTTGGAAAACTCAGCAATGGCCACAGGACTGGAAGAGGTCAGTCTTCATTCCAATCCCAAAGAAAGGGAATGCCAAAGAATGTTCAAACTACCGGGCAATTGCACTCATCTCACACGCTAGTAAAGTCATGCTCAAAATTCTCCAAGCCAGGCTTCAGCAGTATGTAAACCGTGAAATCCCAGATGTTCAAGCAGGTTTTAGAAAAGGCAGAGGCACTAGAGATCAAATTACAACATTCGCTGGATCATGGAGAAAGCAAGAGAGTTTCAGAAAAACATCTATTTCTGCTTCATTGACTATGCCAAAGCCTTTGACTGTGTCGATCACAATAAACTGTGGAACATTCTGAAAGAGATGGGAATCCCAGACCACCTGATCTGCCTCTTGAGAAACCTGTATGCAGGTCAGGAAGCAACTGTTAGAACTGGACATGGAACAACAGACTGGTTCCAAATAGGAAAAGGTGTACGTCAAGGTTGTATATAGTCATCTTGCTTATTTAACTTATATGCAGAGTACATCATGAGGAACGCTGGGCTGGAAGAAGCACAAGCTGGAATCAAGATTGCTGGGAGAAATATCAATAACCTCAGATATGCAGATGACACTACCCTTATGGCAGAAAGTGAAGAGGAACTCAAAAGCCTCTTGATGAAAGTGAAAGAGGAGAGTGAAAAGGTTGGCTTGAAGCTCAACATTCAGAAAACAAAGATCATGGCATCTGGTCCCAACACTTCATGGGAAATAGATGGAAAAAGAGTGGAAACAGTGTCAGACTTTGTTTTTTTGGGCTCCAAAATCACTGCAGATGCTGATTGCAGCCATGAAATTAAAAGACGCTTGCTGCTTGGAAGGAAAGTTATGACCAACCTTGATAGTATATTAAAAAGCAGAGACATTACTTTGCCAACCAAGGTCCGTCTAGTCAAGGCAATGGTTTTTCCCGTGGTCATGTATGGATGTGAGAGTTGGACTGTGAAGAAGGCTGATCGCCGAAGAATCGATGCTTTTGAACTGTGGTGTTGGAGAAGACTCTTGAGAGTCCCTTATACTGCAAGGAGATCCAACCAGTCCATTCTGAAGGAGATCAATCCTGGATGTTCATTGGAGGGACTGATGCTAAAGCTGAAACTGCAATACTTTGGCCACCTCATGCAACAAGTTGACTCACTGGAAAAGACTCTGATGCTGGGAAGGTTGGGGGCGGGAGGAGAAGGGGACAACGGAGAATGAGATGGCTGGATGGCATCACCGACTCTGTGGACATGAGTTTGAGTGTACTCCGGGAGTTGGTGATGGACAGGGAGGCCTGGCGTGCTGTGATTCATGGGGTCGCGGAGAGTCGGACACGACTGAGCGACTGAACTGAACTGAACTGAACTGAACCTTTTGGCTTTTCAAGAGGGAATGTCGTATCTCTCTTGAGATTCTGCATCGCAAAATTTCCTCATCTTACATTGAGGGGATAATTTTGGGGTGTTTCTCGAGTTGCGGCGGGAAGCTGGGGTGCTTCTCGAGTTGCGACGGGGACCTCAGGAACTCGCTGGGGTTGCTTCAGGGAAGTCAGGTCCCCTTTGGTGTTGGAAGGGCAACTTCCGGTTCCTCTCGAGCCCTTAAATGTGCACAGGGGCTCATCTCGAATTGAGTCCATAAAGTGTGTCCTCCTCTCCAAAGGGGACGACTGTGTGAGGGAACGTTCTGAGGCGAATAAAGGGTGTCAAGTACTTTTTTGCCTTTCAAGAGGCAATGTGGTATTTCTCTTGAGATGCTACATCGGAAAATTTTCTCATCTCTCATTAAGGGGATAATCTTGGGGTGCTTCACGAGTTGCGGCGGGAAACTGGGGGTGCTTATCGAGTTGCGATGGGGACCTCAGGAACTTGCTGGGGTTGCTTCAGGGAAGTCAGGTCCCCTTTGGTGTTGGAAGGGGAACTTCCGGTTTCCACTCAAGCCCTTAAATGTGAACAGGGGCTCATCTCGAATTGAGTCCGTAAAGTGTGTTCTCCTCTCCAAAGGGGACGGCTGTGTGAGGGAACTTCCTGAGCCGAGTAAGGGGTGTCAAGTACCTTTTTGCCTTTCAAGATGGAATGTGGTATTTCTCTTGAGATGCTGCTGCGCAAAATTTCCTCATCTCGCATTGAGGGGATAATTTTGGTGTGTTTCTCGAGTTGCGGCGGGAAGCTGGGTGTGATTCTCGAGTTGCGACGGGGACCTCAGGAACTCGCTGGGGCTGCTTCAGGGAATTCAGGTCCGCATTGGTTTTTGAAGGGTAACTTCCGGTTTCCTCTCGAGCCCTTATGTGCACAGGGGCGCATCTCGAATTGAGTCCTTAAAGTGTGTTCTCCTCTAAAATGGGACGGCTGTGTGAGGGAACTTTCTGAGTCGAATAAAGGGTGTCAATTAGCTTTTTGCCTTTCAAGAGGGAAAGTGGTATTTCTCTTGAGATTCTGCATCGCAAAATTTCCTCAACTCGCATTGAGGGGATAATTTTGGGGTGTTTCTCGAGTTGCGGCGGGAAGCTGGGGGTGCTACTCGAGTTGCGACGGGGACCTCAGGAACTCGCTGGGGTTGCTTCAGGGAAGTCAGGTCTCCTTTGGTGTTGGAAGGGGAAATTCCGGTTTCCTCTCGAGCCCTTAAATGTGCCCAGGGGCTCATCTCGAATTGAGTCCATAAAGTGTGTTCTCCTTTCCAAAGGGGACGGCTGTGTGAGGGAACTTTCTGAGTCGAATAAAGGGTGTCAAGTACCTTTTTGCCTTTCAAGAGGGAATGTGGTATTTCTCTTGAGATGATGCTTCGCAAAATTTCCTCCTCTCGCATTGAGGGTATAGTTTTGGGGTGTTTCTCGAGTTGCGGCGGGAAGCTGGGGGTGCTTCTCGAGTTGCGACGGGGACCTCAGGAACTCGCTGGGGTTGCTTCAGGGAAGTCAGGTCGCCTTTGGTGTTGGAAGGGGAACTTCCTGTTTCCTCTCGAGCCCTTAAATTTGCACAGGCGCTCATCTCGAATTGAGTCCATAAAGTGTGTTCTCCTCTCCAAAGGGGACGGCTGTGTGAGGGAACTTTCTGAGTCGAATAAAGGGTGTCAAGTACCTTTTTGCCTTTCAAGAGGGAATGTGGTATTTCTCTTGAGATGCTGCATCGCAAAATTTCCTCATCTCGCATAGAGGGGATAATTTTGGGGTGTTTCTCGAGTTGCGGCGGGAAGCTGGGTTTACTTCTCGAGTTGCGACGGGGACCTCAGGAACTCGCTGGGGTTGCTTCAGGGAAGTCAAGTCCCCTTTGGTGTTGGAAAGGGAACTTCCGGTTTCTTCCCGAGCCCTTAAATGTGCACAGGGTCTCATCTCGAATTGAGTCCATAAAGTGTGTTCTCCTTTCCAAAGGGGACGGCTGTGTGAAGGAACTTTCTGAGTCGAATAAATCGTGTCAAGTACCTTTTAACTCGGATGACCATTATATCTACTACTGTGGACAGGAATCCCTTAGAAGAAATGGAGTAGCCATCATGGTCAACAAAAGAGTCCGAAATGCAATACTTGGATGCAATCTTAAAAATGACAGGATGATTTCTGTTCGTTTCCAAGGCAAACCATTCAATATTACAGTAATCCAGGCCTATGCCCCAACCAGTAATGGTGAAAAAGCCAAAGTTAATCGGTTCTATGAAGACCTACAAGACCTTTTAGAACTTACACCCAAAAAAGATGTCCTTTTCAATATAGGGGACTGGAATGCAAAAATAGGAAGTCAAGCAACACCTGGAGTAAGAGGCAAATTTGGCCTTGGAGCACGGAATGAAGCAGGGCAAAGGCTAATAGAGTTTTGTCAAGAGAATGCACTGGTCATAGCAAACACCCTCTTCCAACAACACAAGAGAAGACTCTACACATGGACATCACCAGATGGTCAACACCTAAATCAGATTGATTATATTCTTTGCAACCAATGATGGAGAAGCTGTATACAGTTCACGAAAACAAGACCAGGAGCTGACTGTGGTTCAGATCATGAACTCCTTATTGTGAAGTTCTGACTTAAATTGAAGAAAGTAGGGAAAACCACTAGACCATTCAGATATGACCTCAATCAAATCCCTTATGATTATACAGTGGAAGTGAGAAATAGATTTAAGGGACTAGATCTGATTGATAGAGTGCCTGATGAACTCTGGACGGAGGTTCTTGACATTGTACAGGAGACAGGGACCAAGACCATCCCCATGGAAAAGAAATGCAAAAGAGTGAAATAGCTGTCTGAGGAGGCCTTACAAATAGCTGAGAAAAGAAGAGAGGCGAAAAGCAAAGGAGAAAAGGAAAGATATAAGCATCTGAATGCAGAGTTCCAAAGAATAGCAAGGAGAGATAAGAAAGACTTCCTCAGTGATCAATGCAAAGAAATAGAGGAAAACAACAGAATAGGAAAAACAAGAGACCTCTTCAAGAAAATTAGAGATTCCAAGGGAACATTTCATGCAAAGATGGGCGCGATAAAGGACAGAAATGATATGGACCTAACAGAAGCAGAAGATATTAAGAAGAGGTGGCAGGAATACACTGAAGAACTGTACAGAAAACATCTTCATGACCAAGATAGTCAAGATAATGTGATCACTGACCTAGAACCAGACATCTTGGAATGTGAAGTCAAGGGGGCCTTAGAAAGCATCACTACTAACAAAGCTAATGGAGGTGATGGAATTCCAGTTGAGGTATTTCAAGTCTTGAAAGATGATGCTGTGAAAGTGCTGCACACAATATGCCAGCAGATTTGGAAAACTCAGCAATGGCCACAGGACTGGAAGAGGTCAGTCTTCATTCCAATCCCAAAGAAAGGCAATGCCAAAGAATGTTCAAACTACCAGACAATTGCACTCATCTCACACGCTAGTAAAGTCATGCTCAAAATTCTCCAAGCCAGGCTTCAGCAGTATATAAACCATGAAATCCCAGATGTTCAAGCAGGTTTTAGAAAAGGCAGAGGCACTAGAGATCAAATTACCAACATCCGCTGGATCATGGAGAAAGCAAGAGAGTTTCAGAAAAACATCTATTTCTGCTTCATTGACTATGCCAAAGCCTTTGACTGTGTCGATCACAATAAACTGTGGAACATTCTGAAAGAGATGGGAATCCCAGACCACCTGATCTGCCTCTTGAGAAACCTGTATGCAGGTCAGGAAGCAACTGTTAGAACTGGACATGGAACAACAGACTGGTTCCAAATAGGAAAAGGTGTACGTCAAGGTTGTATATAGTCACCTTGCTTATTTAACTTATATGCAGCGTACATCATGAGGAACGCTGGGCTGGAAGAAGCACAAGCTGGAATCAAGATTGCTGGGAGAAATATCAATAACCTCAGATATGCAGATGACACTACCCTTATGGCAGAAAGTGAAGAGGAACTCAAAAGCCTCTTGATGAAAGTGAAAGAGGAGAGTGAAAAGGTTGGCTTGAAGCTCAACATTCAGAAAACAAAGATCATGGCATCTGGTCCCAACACTTCATGGGAAATAGATGGAAAAAGAGTGGAAACAGTGTCAGACTTTGTTTTTTTGGGCTCCAAAATCACTGCAGATGCTGATTGCAGCCATGAAATTAAAAGACGCTTGCTCCTTGGAAGGAAAGTTATGACCAACCTTGATAGTATATTAAAAAGCAGAGACATTACTTTGCCAACCAAGGTCCGTCTAGTCAAGGCAATGGTTTTTCCCGTGGTCATGTATGGATGTGAGAGTTGGACTGTGAAGAAGGCTGATCGCCGAAGAATCGATGCTTTTGAACTGTAGTGTTGGAGAAGACTCTTGAGAGTCCCTTATACTGCAAGGAGATCCAACCAGTCCATTCTGAAGGAGATCAATCCTGGATGTTCATTGGAGGGACTGATGCTAAAGCTGAAACTGCAATACTTTGGCCACCTCATGCGACGAGTTGACTCACTGGAAAAGACTCTGATGCTGGGAAGGTTGGGGGCGGGAGGAGAAGGGGACGACGGAGAATGAGATGGCTGGATGGCATCACCGACTCTGTGGACATGAGTTTGAGTGTACTCCGGAATTGGTGATGGACAGGGAGGCCTGGCATGCTGTGATTCATGGGGTCGCAGAGAGTCGGACACGACTGAGCGACTGAACTGAACTGAACTGAACCTTTTGGCCTTTCAAGAGGGAATGTGGTATCTCTCTAGAGATTCTGCATCGCAAAATTTCCTCATCTCGCATTGAGGGGATAGTTTAGGGGTGTTTCTCGAGTTGCGGCAGGGAACTGGGTGTGCTTCTCGAGGTGCGATGGGGACCTCAGGAACTTGCTGGGGTTGCTTCAGGGAAGTCAGGTCCCCTTTGGTGTTGGAAGGGGAACTTCCGGTTTCCTCTCGAGCGCTTAACTGTGCACAGGGTCTCATCTCGAATTAAGTCCATAAAGTGTGTTCTCCTCTTCAAAGGGGAAGGCTGTGTGAGGGAACTTTCTGAGTCGAATAAAGGGTGTCAAGTACCTTTTTGCCTCTCAAGAGGGAATGTGGTATTTCTCTTGAGATGCTGTATCGCAAAATTTTCTCATCTCGCATGGAGGGGATAATTTTGTGGTGTTTCTCGAGTTGCGGCGGGAAGCTGGGGGTGCTTCTCGAGTTGCGACGGGGACCTCAGGAACTCGCTCTGGTTGCTTCAGGGAAGTCAGGTCCCCTTTGGTGTTGGAAGGGGAACTTTCAGTTTCCTCTCGAGCCGTTAAATGTGCACAGGGGCTCATCTCGAATTGAGTCCATAAAGTGTGTCCTCCTCTCCAAAGGGGACGTCTGTGTGAGGGAACTTTCTGAGGCGAATAAAGCGTATCAAGTACCTTTTTGCCTTTCAAGAGGGAATGTGGTATTTCTCTTGAGATGCTGCATCGCAAAATTTTCTCATCTCGCATTAAGGGGATAATCTTGGGAGTTTCACGAGTTGCGGCGGGAAACTGGGGGTGCTTCTCGAGTTGCGATGGGGACCTCAGGAACTCACTGGGGTTGCTTCAGGGAAGTCAGGTCCCCTTTGGTGTTGGAAGGGGAACTTCCGGGTTCCTCTCGAGCCCTTAAATGTGAACAGGGGCTCATCTCGAATTGAGTCCATAAAGTGTGTTCTCCTCTCCAAAGGGGACGGCTGTGTGAGGGAACTTTCTGAGTCGAATAAAGGGTGTCAAGTATCTTTTTGCCTTTCAAGAGGGAATGTGGTAGTTCTCTTGAGATGCTGCATCGCAAAATTTCCTCATCTCGCATTGAGGGGATAATTTTGTGGTGTTTCTCGATTTGCGGCAGGAAGCTGGGGGTGCTTCTCGAGTTGCGATGAGGACCTCAGGAACTCGCTGGGGTTGCTTCAGGGATGTCAGGTCCCCTTTGGTTTTGGATGGGGAACATCCTGTTTCCTCTCGAGCCCTTAAATGTGAACAGGGGCTCATCTCGTGTTGAGTCCATAAAGTGTGTTCTCCTCTCCCAAAGGAATGGCTGTGTGAGGGAACTTTATGAGTCGAATAAAAGGTGTCAAGTACCTCTTTGCCTTTCAAGAGGAAATGTGGTATTTCTCTTGAGATTTTGCATCGCAAAATATTCTCATCTCTCACTGAGGGGATAATTTTTCGGTTTACTAGTGTTGCGGCAGGGTGCTTCTCGAGTTGCGATGGGGACCTCAGGAACTCGCTGGGGTTGCTTCAGGGAAGTCAGGTCCCCTTTGTTGTTGGAAGGGGAACTTCCGGTTTCCTCTCGAGCCCATAAATGTGCACAGGGGCTCATCTCGAATTGAGTCCGTAAAGTGTGTTCTCCTCTTCAAAGGGGACGGCTGTGTGAGGGAACTTTCTGAGTCGAGTAAAGGGTGTCAAGTACCTTTTTGCCTTTCAAGAGGGAATGTGGTATTTCTCTTGGGATGCTGCATCTCAAAATTTCCTCATCTCGCATGGAGGGGATAATTTTGGGGTGTATCTCGAGTTGCGGTGGGAAGCTTGGGGTGCTTTTCGAGTTGCGCCACGGACCTCAAGAACTCGCTGATGTTGCTTCAAGAAAGTCAGGTCCCGTTTGGTGTTGGACGGGGAACTTCCGGTTTCCTTTTGAGCCCTTAAATGTGAACAGGGGCTCATCTCGAATTGAGTCCATAAAGTGTGTTATATTCTCCAAAGGGGACGGCTGTGTGAGGGAACTTTCTGAGTCGAATAAATGGTGTCAATTAACTTCTTGCCTTTCAAGAGGGAATGTGGTATTTCTCTTGAGATTCTGCATCGCAAAATTTCCTCATTTCGCATTGATGGGATAATTTTGTTGTGTTTCTCGAGTTGCGGCGGGAAGCTGGGGGTACTTCTCGAGTTGAGACGGGGACCTCAGGAACACCCTGGTGTTGAAACAGGGAAGTCAGGTCCCCTTCAGTGTTGGAAGGGGAACTTCCGGTTTACTCTCAAGCCCTTAAATGTGAACAGGGGCTCATCTCGAATTGAGTCCATAAAATGTGTTTTCCTCTCCAATGGGGACGACTGTGTGAGGGAACTTTCTGAGTCGAATAAAGGGTGTCAAGAACCTTTTTGCCTTTCAAGAGGGAATGTGGTATTTCTCTTGAGATTCTGCAATCCAAAATTTCCTCCTCTCGCATTGAGCGGATAATTTTGTTTTGTTTCTCGAGTTGCGGCGGGAAGCTGGGGGTACTCCTCGAGTTGCGACGGGGACCTCAGGAACTTGCTTGGGTTGCCTCAGGGAAGTCAGGTCCCGTTATGTGTTGGACGTGGAACTTCCACTTTACTCTGGAGCCCTTAAATGTGAACAGGGGCTCATCTTAAATTGAGTCCATAAAGTGTGTTCTCCTCTCCAATCGGGACGGCTGTGTGAGGGAACTTTCTGAGTCGAATAAAGGGTGTCAAGGACATTTGTAACATTCAAGTCGGAATGTGGTATTTCTCTTGAGATTCTTGATCGCAAAATTTCCTCCTCTCGCATTGAGGGGTTATTTTTGTGGTTTTCTCGAGGTGCGGCGGAAGCTGGGGATACTTCTCTAGTTGCGACGTCTACCTTAGTAACTCTCTCAGGTTGCTTCATCGAAGTCAGCTCCCCTTTGCTGTTGGAAGGGGAACTTCCGCTTTGCTCTCGAGCCCTTCAATGTGAACAGGGACTCATCTCGAATTGAGTCCATAAAGTGTGTTCTCCTCTCCAATGGGCACAGCTGTGTGAAGGTACTTTCTCAGTCGAAAAAGGGTGTCAAGGACCTTTTTGCCTTGCAAGATGGAATGTGGTATTTCTCTTGAGATTCTGAATCGCAAAATTTCCTCCTCTTGCATTGAGGGCATAATTTTGTGGTGTAACTCGAGTTTCGGCGGGAAGCTGGCGGTACTTCTCGAGTTGCGACGGGGACCTCAGGAACACGCTCAGGTTGCTTCAGGGAAGTCAGGTCCCCTTTGGTGTTGGAAGTGGAACTTCCGGTTTACCCTCGAGCCCTTAAATATGATCAGGGGCTCATCTCGAATTGAGTCCATAAAGTGTGTTCTCCTCTCCAAAGGGGACGGCTGTATGAGGGAACTTTCTGAGTCGAATAAAGGGTGTCAAGTACCTTTTTGCCTTTCAAGAGCGAATGTGGTATTTCTCTTTAGATTCTGCATTGCAAATTTTCCTCATCTCGCATTGATGGAATAATATTTTGATGTTTCTCGGGTTACGGCGATAAGCTGGGGGTACTTCTCGCGTTATGACGGGGACCTAAGGAAATCGTTCGGTTTGCTTCAGGAAAGTCAGTTCCCCTTTCGTGTTGGAAGGGTTACTTCCGGTTTACTCTCTAGCCCTTAAATGGATGACGGGTATCTCCCGTGTCGGGGTCACCCGGCACCGCACCTGACTCGCACCCGGCTCACGTGTCAGCACTGTCAGGGTCGCCTGGGACCACCGTCTGGCCAAGTGTCAGCCTTTCGTGATCGCCTGTCACCAACACCAGCCTGCATATCAGCACCATCGGGGTCGCCCGGCACCATGTCCAGGCCGTGTGTCAGCCTAGTTGGTGTCACTAGGCATGACACTCGGGCCACCATCAGCCCCTTCTGGGTTGCCGGTACCACACCCAGGTGACGTGTCAACCCTGTCGGTGTCGCCCGGTACCATCCCCAGGTCACATGTTAACCCCTCAGGGTCTCCTGGCACCACCCCTGGGCCTCATGTCAGCCCTGTTGGAGTCACCTGGCACCACCACCGAACGGCATGCCAGCCCCACCTGGGTCGTCCGGCACTGCCCCCTGTCAGCGATTCAGCCACGTTGGGGGTCACCTGGCACCAAAACTGGGCCATGAGACATCGCAGTTGGAATCACACGGCACCACCCCCGGGCCGAGTGTCAGTGCTGCCAGGGTTTCCCAGCACCCATCCTGGGCCGCATTTCAGCGTCATTGTAGTCACCCAGTGCCAACCAAGAGGCATGTCTCAACCCCATCGGGGTCACCAAGCACCGCCCCTGGGCCCCGTATCAGTGCCATCAGGGTCACCCGGCACCACCTCCGGGCCGAGTGTCAACCTTTTCAGGGCCACCAGGCAACATCCCCTGGCCGCATATCAGCATCCTGAGTCGCCCTGCGATGCCCCTGGGGCCATGAATCAGCGCTGTAGGGGTTGCATGGCAATGCTCCCAGCACACGTGTCACCACCGTCAGAGTAGCCCAGCACCACCCGCGGGCCGCATATCAGCACCGTCAAAGTCACCCGGCACCACCCCCAGGGCGCATGTCAACCTTGTCAGGGTCATCCGGCACCATCCCCAGTTTGCGTGTCAACCCCTCAGGGTCTCCAATCACTACCCCCGGGCAGCGTGCCAGCCCAGTTGGAGTCGCCCAGCACCACTGCCGAGCCACGTGCCAGCTCTATCTGGGTCGCCTGGCACTGACCCTGTCCGTGAGTCAGCCCCATCGGGGTCACCCGGCAGCACAACTGGGCCGTGAGTCATTGACATTGGAGTCGCCCGGCAGTGCCCCCGGGCTGCATGTCAGCTACGTCGGAGTCGCCCAGAACCACCCTCAGGGCACTTGTCAGCATTGTCAGAGTCGCCTGGCACCACCCCTGGCCACATGTCAACCCTGTCAGAGTCACCATGCACCACCCCCAGGTCGTGTGTCAACCCCATCGAGGTCACCTGGCACCAACCCCGGGTCGCATGTGAACCCTATCAGGGTCACCCAGCGCCGCACCCGTGCCACATATGAGCACCGTCAGGATCGCCCAGGCACACCACAGGGCTGCATTTCAGCATCATCAGAATTGCCTGTAGTGTCCCTGGCCCGCATGTCAGCACTGTCTGGGTCACCCGGGATCACTTTGGGGCGCGTGTCAACCCTTCGTGGTCGCCTGGCACTGACCCCAGCCCGCAGGTCAGCACCATCAGGATTGCCTGGCACCGCCCCCGCGTCGTGTGGCCATGCCATTGGAGTCACCCGGCACCACCCCAGGGCCACATGTCAGCCCCATCAGGGTCGCCAGGGACCACACTCGGGTCACGTGTCAGTGCCATCCGGGTCTCTTGACACTGCCCCCGGACCACATGTCAGCACTCTCTTTGTCGCCTGGGACCACCCCCAGAGGACGTGTCAGCCCTTCATGGTCGCCTGGCATTGACCCCGGCCCACATGTCAGCACCATAAGGATCGCCCAGCACCACCGCCAGGCCGCGTGTCAACCCCATCAGAGTCACCCTGCACCACCCCCAGGTCGTGTGTCAGCCCCATTGGAGTCGCCCGGCACCACCCTCAGGTCACATGTCAACCCCTCAGGATCTCCCAGCACCACCCCCGGGCCGCATGTCAGTCCAGTTGGAGTCGCCCGGCAACACCGCCGAGCCACGTGCCAGCCCCGACTGGGTCTCCTGGCACTGGCCCCTGTCCACAAGTCAACCGCATCGGGTTCACCCGGCACCGCTCCTGGGCCACGTTTGAGCGCTGTCGGAATCGCCCGGCCATGACCCCAGGCTGCATTTCAGTGTCGTCAGAAAGGCCCAGCAGTGCCCCCGGCCCACATGTCAGCACCGTTGGGGTCGCCTGGCACCACCCCCGGGCCACGTGTTAGTGTTGTGGGAGTCTCCCAGCACCAATCCCAGGTCGCCTGTCAACCCCATCGGATTCACCCGGCACCACCCCGTGACGCATGTCAACCCCATCGTGGTCACCCGGCACCGCCCACGGGCCACATGTCAGTGCCATCGGGGTCACCCGGCACCGCCCTTGGGCCGCATGTCAGCCCTGTCGGGGACGCCCAACACTGCCTCTGGGCCGTATGTCAGCCCCATCGGAGCTGCCCAGCACCATCCCCAGCCCGCATGTCCACCCCTTCGGGGTCACCAGGCACCGCCCTGGCCACGTGTCAGCCCCATTGGGGTCCCCAGGCACTGCCCCGTCCACGTGTCTAGCCCATTGGGGTCTCCCAGCACCACCCACAGGCCGCGTGTCAGCATTGTCAGTGTCACCTGGCTCTGCCCCCGGGCCACATTTCAGTGTCATCTGGGTCTCTTGGCACCGCCACCGGACCGGGTGTCAGCCCCATCTGAGTCGCCCGGCACCACCGGCGGGCTACATGGCACCCTCATCAGAGTCGCCCAGCACCACCCGCAGGTCACGTGTCAACCCTGTCAGGGTCACCCGGCACCAACTCCAGTTCAAGTGTGAACCCCGTTGGGGTCGTCTGGCTCCACCCCCGGGCCACGTATCAGCGCCATCAGGGTTTCTGGGCACCACACCTGGGCCGCATGTCAGGGTCGTAGGAGTCTCTTGGCACCACCCCCGAGCCATGTCTCAACCCCGTCAGTGTTGCCCAGCGCCACTTCGGGGCTGCGTGTCAGTGATGTCAGGGTTGCCCGGCACCAGCCCCTTGCCACGTGTCAACCCCTTCGGGGTCACCTGACACCACCCCTGGGCCGAGTTTCAGCGCCATTGGAGTCGCCCGGCTCCACCCCTGGGCCGCATGTCAACCCCATTGTGGTCGCCTAGCACCACCCCTAGGTCGTGTGTCAACCCCGTTGAGGTTGCCCGGAACCACCCCTGGGCCGTGTGTCAGCCCCATCAGAGTCGCCTGGCACCACCCCCCGGCCGCGTGTCAGCATTGTCGATGTCGCCCGGAACCACCCCCTGACCGCGTGTCAGCCTCATCAGTGTCACTTGGCACCACGCCCAGGCCGCATTTCAGTGTGGTCAGAATCGCCAGGCAGGGCACCCGGCCCACATGTCTGCCCCATTGGGTTTGCCCAGCACCACCCCCGGGCCATGTGTCAACCCCATCGGAGTCGCCCAGCACCACCCCCAGCCCACATGTCAGCACTGTCTAGGTCACCCGGGACCACCCCAGGGCCTTGTGTAAGCCCTTCATGGTCACCCAGCACTGACCCTGGCCTGCATGTCAGCAGCACCGTTAGGGTCATCTGGCACCACCCCCGGGTCACGTGGCCACCCTGTTGGGGTCTCCTGGCACTGCCCCCAGGCCGTGATCCAGCCCCGTCCAGGTCGCCAGGCACCACACTCAGGCTGCATGTTAGCCCCGTCAGGGTCACCCGGCACCACCCCCGGGCCACACGTCACCCCTGTCGGGGTTGCCCAGCACTGCCCCCAGGCCACGTTGTCAGCATCGTCGGAGCCACCCGGTACCACCCCAGGCCACGTGTCAACCCCATCGGGGTCACCAGGCACCACCCATGGGCCAAGTGTCTGCACCTTTGGAGTCACCCGGTGCCACCTCCTGCTGCCTGTCAGAGCCAACAGGGTTCCCCGGCACCACACTGCAGGCCACGAATCAGCGCCATGGATTCACCCCGCATCACCCCCGGGCCTCAAGTCAGCATCGTCAGAGTCGCCCAGCTCCACCTCCGGGTAGTGTGTAAACCCTGTCGCGGTTGCCTGGCACCACCTCTGGGCCGCATGTTGGCATCGTCGGAGTCACCCGGCAACATCCCGTGACACATGTCAACCTTATCAGAGTCACCTGGCACCGCAAATGGGCCACATGTAAGCCCCATCGGGGTCACCAGTCACCACCCTGTTGCGTGTCAGCATCGTGAAAACCACCCGGCATCACCCCCTAGCCTCATGTCAGTCCCATCGGGGTCACGCGGCACCGCACACGGGCCGTGTGCCAGCCCCATCAGGGTCGCCCGGCACTGCCCCCAGCCTGCGTGTCAGCCCTGTTGGGGTCTCCAGGCACTGCCCCGGCCACGTGTCAGCATCATCAGAACCACCCGGCACCACCCCCGAGTCTCATGTCAGCCCCATCGGAGTCGCCCGGCACCACTGGCAGGCTGCATGCCAGCCGCATCAGAGTCACCCGGCACCACCCGCAGGTCATGTGTCAACCCTGTCAGGGTCACCCGGCACCAAAACCAGTTCTAGTGTGAACCCCATCGGAGTCATCCGGCATCAACCTCAGGCCACGTGTCAGCACCGTCAGGGTATCCCAGGACCACTCCCAGGCTGCATGTCAGCATCGTGGGAGTATCCCGGCGCCACCCCCAAGCCACGTCTAAACCCCGTTAGTGTCAACCGGCGCCGCCCCCAGGCTGCATGTCAACACCTTCGGGGCCACCCAGCACCATCCCTGGGCCACGTGTCAGTGTCCTTGGAGTCACCCGGCACCACCCCTGGGCCGAGTGTCATCGGCATTGGAGTCTCCCGGTACGACCCCTGGGCTGCATGTCAGCCCCATCGGAGTCGCCCAGCACCACCACCTATCCACGTGCCAGGCCTGTCTGGGTGGCCCGGCACTGCCCCTTGTCCGCAAGTCAGTGCCATCAGAGTCGCCCGGCACCGCACCACGGGAAACGTGTCAGCGCTGTTAGAGTCAACCGGCACTTCCCCTGGGCCACGTGTCAGCATTGTCAGTGTCTTCCGGAACCATCCCCGGGCTGCGTGTCAACCCCGTCGGGGTCACCCGGCACCAACCCCAGGTCGCGTGTCAACCCCGTCGGGGTCACCTGGCATCACCTGCAGGTCGTGTGTAAACCCTGTCGGGGTCTCCCGGCACCAACACTGGGTCGCATGTGAACCCCTTCGGTGTCTCCCGGCACCGCTCTCGAGCTGTGTGTCAATGACGTCAGGGTCTCCTGGCACTGCTCCTGGGCCTCATGTCAGCATTGTCGGAGTCTCCTGGTGTCATAACCGAGCCGTGTCTTAACCACGTTGGGGTCGCCCGGTGCCACCCCTGGGCCACATGTCAACACCTTCAGGGTCGCCCGGCACCACCACCGGGCTGCAAGTCAACCCCTTCATGGCCACCCAGCACCATCCCTGGGCCACGTGTCAGCATCCTCAGAGTCACCCGGTGCTGCCCCCAGGCCACGTGTCAGTGCCATAAGGGTCACTCGGCACTGCCCCCAGCGTGCGTATCACCACGGTCTGAGTTGCCCGGCACCACCCCCAGGCCACATGTCAGCACCATCCAAGTCAGGAGACACCACCCCCAGGACGGGTGTCAACCACGTCGGGATCGCCCGGCACCACCCCCAAGCCGCATGTCAGCCCCATTGGGGTCATCCGACACCACCCCTGGGCCACGTTTCAGTCCCGTCGGGGTCTCCCGTCAATGCCCCCGGCCAACATGTCGGCACTGGCTGGGATGCCCAGGACCACCCCCGGGCAGCGGGTCAACTCTTTGTGGAAGCCTGGCACCGACCCTATCCTGCAGTTCAGCACTGTCGGGGTCGCCTGGCATCCCCCCAGGTAGTATGGCCACCCCGTTGGGGTCGCCCAGCACCACCCCCGGGCTATGTGTCAGCCCCGTAGGGGTTGCCCAACACCAACACTGGGCAACGTGTCAGCCCTGTCGGGGTCTCCCGGCACCACCCCCAGGCCGCGTTTCAGTGTGGTTGGAGTCGCCCGGCAACACCCCCAGGTCCCGTGTCAACTCCGTTGGGGTTGGCCGGCACCACCCCCAGTCCGCGAGTCAGCCCCATTGGGTTCACCCAGCACCACAACCGGGCCGCATGTCTGCGCCTTAGAGGTCGCCCGGCCACCACCCCCGGGCAGCATATCAGTTTCATCAGTCTCCCAGAAGCGCCCTTGGCCCTCATGTCAGCCCCGTCTGGGTCGCCCAGCACCACCCCCAGGCCGCATTTCAGCGTTGTCGGAGTCCCCTGGCAACACCCCCAGTTCACATATCAACCCTGTCGCGGTAGCCCGGCACCACCCCCGGGGCCGTGTCAGCCCCGTCGGAGTCGCCCAGCATCATGGCCGGGCTGCGTGCCAGCCCAGTCTGGGTCACACGGCACCGCTCCATCTGCAAGTAATCCCTGTCGGGGTCACCCAGCACCACGACCAGGCCACGACTTATCGCCATTGGACTCACCCAGCACCACCCCCGGGCCGCGTGTCAGATCCGTCAGAGTCACTTGGAACCGTCCCCATGCCATGTGTCAGCGTCGTCAGAATCGACCAGCAGAGCCCCTGGCCTTCATATCAGCCCCATCGGGGTCACCCGAAACCACCCACAGGCCACGTGTCAGCCCCATCGGGGTCGCCCAGCACTGCTCCCAGCTGGCATGTCAGCATTGTCTGGGTTGCCCAGGACGTGTGTCACCACCATCAGAGTCGCCCGGCACAAACCCCGGGCCGCCGGTTAGTGCCATGGGAGTCGCTTGGCAACACCCCAGGGCCGCATGTCAGCGTTGTTGGAATCACCAAGCGCCACACCCGGGGCCGTGTCAGCCACATCAGAGATGCTCGGCACCACTGCTGGGCCATGTTCCAGCCCCTTTGGGGTCGCCCAGCACTGCCCCCGGTCTGTGAGTCACCACCTTTGGGGTCACCCAGCATCACCCCCGGGGCGCATGTCAGCATCGACAGAATGGCCTGGCACCACCACAAAGCCATGTGTCAGCCCCGTCGGGATCTCTCGACACGAAACCCTAGGCCATATGTCAAGCCCGTACGGTCACCCGGTACAGCGCGCGGGAAGGGTGTCAGCGCAGTCATGTAATCACATGTTATCATCTGTTATCACATGTAATCACATGTAATCGTGTGTTATCACGTGTTATCGTATGTAGTCACATGTTATCGTATGTTGTCACATGTTTCCGTATATTATCGCATGAAATCACAATTTATGCTATGTAATCACATGTTATCGTATGTTATCACATGCTATCGTGTGTTTTCACATGTTACAGTATACTATCGCATGTAATCACATGTTATCGTATGTGATCACATGTTATCATATGTAACCGCATGTAATCACGTGTTACTGTGCAATCACGTGTTATCATATGCGATCACATGTAATCATATGTTATCGTATGTTATCACATGTTATTGTACGTAATGACGTATTATCCTATGTTATCACGTGTTATCGTTGGTGATCGCATGTTATCGTGTGTAATCCCATGTTACCGTAAGTAATCACATGTAACCACATGTTATCGTGTGTTATCACGTGTTATAGTATGTTATCGCATGTTAAAATGGGTAATCACGTGTTATCATTTGTTATCACATTTATCGTGTGTAATCGCATGCAATCATATGTTATCATTTATAATCACATGTTATCACATGTTTTATATCGCATGTTATTGTGTGTGATGGCATGTGATCCTATGATATCGTATATGATCACAGGTATTCATATGTTATCGTATGTTATCACAGGTTATTGTGTTTAATCTCGTATTATCGTTTGTTATCACCTGTTATCATTTGTGACAACATATTTTTTTGTGTAATCACGTTACAGTATGTAATCACATGTTACCTTATGATATCACATGTAAGCAAATGTTATCGTATGTTATAGCATGAAATCACATGTTATCGTGTGTTATTGTATGTTATCACATGTTATCACATATTAATATGTGTCATTGTATGTTATCGTTTGTCATCTTATATTTTCCCATGTTATCGTATGTCATCACATATTACGTATGTTATCACATGTTACGGTGTGAAATCACGTGTTATCATTTTTATCACATGTAATCACATGTTATCGTGTGTTATCACGTGTTTTCGTATGTTATCACATGTTATCTCATATAATCATATGTTATCGTACTTTATCATATGTCATCACGTGTTATTGTATGTTATCACCTGTAATCATAGGTTATCACATGTTATTGTGTGTTAGCACGTGTTATCGTATGTTATCGCATGCAATCATAATTTATCATATGTAATCATGTGTTATCTTATGTTATCGTGTGTTATCGTGTGTTATCGTATGTTATCACCTGTAATCATATGTTATCATATGTAGTCGCATGTTATCATATGTTATAACATGTTATCTTATGTAATCACATGTTATCATTTGGTATATGTTATCACATGTTATCGTGATATATTGCATGTTATCACATATCGTGTGTAATCGAATGTGAGATCATATTAAATCATACATTATCGCATGTTATCGCATATTATCGAATGTTATCACATGTTATCGTGTGGAATCAGATGTTATCATTTGTTATTATATATTATCGTGTGTTATCGTATGTTATCACGTGTCATCGTATGTTCTAACCTGTAATCACATGTTATCATATGTAGTCGCATGTTATCGTATGTTATCACGTGCAATCACATGTTATCGTTCGTAATCACATGTTATCGTATGTTACCACATGTAATCACATTTTATCTATCGCATGTTATCGTGTGTAATCTCATTTGATCCTATATTATCGTATATGATCACATGTATTCACATGTTATCGTATGTTATCATATGTTATTGTGTTTAATCACGTATTATCGTTGGTTATCACGTGTTGTCATTTGTAATCACATGTTTTCGTGTGTAATCACATGTTACCGTATGTAATCACATGTTACCTTATAATATCAAATGTAATCACATGTCATCTTTTATTATCGCATGTTATCACATGTTACCATGTGTAATCGGGTGTTATCATTTGTTATGACATATAATCGCATGTAATCATATGTTATCGTATGTCAACACGTTCTATTGTATATTATCACCTCTAATCACATGTTATCGTATGTTACCACATGTTTTCGTGTTTTTGCACGTGTTTTCATATATCATCAAGTGTTATCGCATGTTATCGCAAGAAATCACATGTTGTCGTGTCTTATTGTATGTTATCACATGTTAATATGTATGCTATCGTTTGTCATCTTATATGATCGCATGTTATGGCATATTATCGTGTGTTATCACGTGTTATCGTATGTTATCACCTGTAATCACATGTTATCATATATAGTCTCATGTTATCTTATGTTATCACGTGTAATCACATGTTATCATGTGTTACAACGAGGTTTCATACGTTATCGTGGTTATCCAATGAAATCATATGTTATCGTATGTAATCGAGTGTCATCGGATGTTATCACGTGCAATCAAATGTTGTCGTTCGTAATCACCTGTTATCGTATGTTACCACATGTAAACCCATGTTATCTATTGCATGTTATCTTGTGTGATCGCATGTGATCCTATATTATCGTCTATGATCACATGTATTCATATGTTATCGTATGTTTTCACATTTTATTGTGTCTAATCGAGTATTATCGTTTGTTATCACGTCTTATTTGTGATAACATGTTTTCGTGTGTAATCACATGTTACCATATGTAATCACATGTTACCATATGATATCCTATGTAATCACTTGTTATCGTATGTTATCGCATGAGGTCACATGTTATCGTGTGTTATTCTATGTTATCCCATGTTATCACATATTAACATGTATGTTCTCATTTGCCATCTTATATTATCGCATGTTATCGTATGTTAAAACATGTTACCGTGTGTAATCACGTGTTATCATTTGTTATCACATGTAATCATATGTTATCATACGTTATCATATTTCATCACGTGTTATTTTATGTTACCACCTGTAATCACATGTTATCATATGTTATCACATGTTATCGTGTTTAAGCACTTGTTTTTATATGTCATCAAGTGTTATCGTATGTTATCGCATGAAATCACATGTTATCCTGTGTTATTGTATTTTATCACATGTTATCACATATTAACATGTATGTTAACGTTTGTCATCTTATATTATCGCATGTTATAACATATTATCCTATGTAATCACATGTTATCGTGTTTTATGACGTGTTTTCCCATGCAAACATACCTTATCATATGTTATCTCATGTTATCATATTTAATCGCGTGTTATCGTATGTTATCAACTGTAATCATGTGTGATCGCATGTGATCCTATGTTATCGTATGTGCTCACATGTTATCGCATTTAAAACATATTATCGTATGTTATCATGTGTTTTCACATGTCACCATATGTTACCACATGTTATCGTGTGTAATCAAATGTTATCATATGTAATCACATATTATCGTCTGTAATCACATGCTATCGTATATAATCACAGGTTATCGTATTTTATCGCCTGTGATCACATGTTATCGTATGTCATCACATGTAATCACATGTTATCATATATTATTGCGTGTAATAACGGGTTATCATGTGTAATTACGTTATCATATGTAATCACGTGTTCTCCTTTTTGATCACCTGTTATCGTTTGTGATCGCATGTTATCGTGCGTAAGCTCAGGTTACCGTATGTAATCACATGTAACCACATGTTATCTTGTGTTATCACGTGTTATCATATGTTATCTTATGTTATCGCATGCAATTATGTTATCGTATGTAATCAAGTGTTATGTTATCACCTGTAATCACATGTTATCTTCTGTAGTGGCATGTTATCGTTTGTTATCACATGTAATCATATGTTATCACAGGTTATCACATGTTATCATGTGTAATATCATGTTATCAGTTATCGTATGTTATCACATGTTATCCTATGTTATCGCATGTAAGAATATGTTATAATATGTAGTCGCATGTTATCACGTGTAATCACATGTTATCGTATGTAATCACGTGTTATTCTATGCTATCACATGTAATCGTGTGTTATCGTCTGTTATCCTATATAATAACATGTAATCTCATGTAATCACATGTTATCGCATGTTATCGCATGTGATCACGTGTTATCGTGTGTAATCAAATGTTTTCGTGTGTAATCACGTAACTGTATATTATCGCATGTTATCCTATGTAATCACATGTTATCCTATGTTATCACATGTGATTCTGTTTTATCGTATGTTGTCGTGTGTAATCATGTGTTATCACGTTATCGTATGTAGTCGCATGTTATCACATGTTATCGTCTTTTGTCATATGTAGTTACATTTTATCGTATGTTATCACATATGGTCACATGTTATCGCATGTTTCCACCTGTAATCACGTGTTATCGTATATTATCACACTTAATGACGTGTTATCGTATATAATCACATGTTATCATATGCTATCTCGTGTTATCACATGTAATCTCCTATTAACAAATTTTGTCATATGTTATAGCATGTTATCGCATGTTAACATATGTTTTCACCTGTTACAGTATGTTATCCCCAGTGTTCGCATGTTATCGTGTATGATCAACTGTTATATGATCACATATTTTCGTTTGATATCACATGTTACCGTATGATATCACATGTAATCACATGTTATCGTATGTAATCACATGATATCGTATGCAGGCTCATGTTACCATATGTAATCACATGTTACCGTATGTCATTACATGTTATCATATTCTTATGTTATCGTATGTTATCACAGGAATCACATGTGATTACATGTTTATCGTGTGTGATCACATGTTTTCGTATGTTATCACTTGTCATAGTGTGCAATCACGTGTTATCGTGTGTAATCACATGTTATCATATATAATCACATTTTATCATGTGTAGTCGCATGCTATTGTATGTAATCACATGTTATCGTATTTTATCGCCTGTTATCACATGTTATCCTATGTAATCACATGAAACCATATGTAATCGCATGTTGCCATTTGTCATTACATGTTATCGCATGTTATCATATGTTATCGTGTGTAATCACGTTATCGTTTGTTATCATGTAATCACATATTATCGTGTTTTATCACGTTTTATCATGTTACCGCATGTAATTATATGTTATGTTATCGTATGTTACCACATGTAATCACATGTTATCTTATGTGATCACATTTTATCTTGTGTGATCCCATGCTATCGTGTATGATCCCATGTTATCGTGTATGATCCCTTGTTATCCTATGCTATCACATGTAATCGTGTGTAATCGCATGTTATCGTATGTCGTCTCATATATCGCATCTAATAGTATGTTATCGCATGTTATCACGTGTTATCCTGTGTAATCACATGTTATCATATGTTATCACATGTTATCATGCGTAATAACGTGTTATACTTTTTTATCACGTGTTATCATTTGTGATCGCATGTTATCGTCTGTAATTCCATGTTACCTTATGTGATCACATGTAACCACGTGTTATCACGTGCTATCGTGTGTTATTGCATGTTATCTTTTGTTATCACATTTGTCGTGTATTATCACGTGTTTTTGTATGTTATCGTATGTTATCGCATGCAATCATATGTTATCATATGTAATCACGTTTTATCGTATGTTATCACCTGTAATCTCATGTTATCATATGTAGTCGCATGTTATCGTGCTGTATTCTATGTTATCACATATTATAGTGTGTAATCGAATGTGATTGCATCTCATTGTATATTATCGCATATTATCGTATGTTATCTCGTGTTATCCTGTGTTATCTCGTGTTATCCTGTGTTATCGCGTGTAGTCACCTGTTATCGTATGTAATCACATGCTTTCATATGTAGTCGCATGTTATCGTATATAATCACATGTTATCGTGTGTTATCACGTGTTTTCGTGTGTTATCACGTGTTTCCGTGTTTTATCCTGTGTTATCGCATGCAATCATATGTTATCGTATGTAATCACATGTAATCGCATGTGATCACGTGTTATCATATGTTATCAGGATTCAATCACATTTTACCATATGCTATCTTATGTTATCTTATGTTATCGCATGTAATCACATGTTATGGTCTGTTTCACAAGTACTCACATGTTTCCGTATGTTATGATATGTTATCACATGTAATCGTATGTAATGACATGTTATCGTGTGTTTCGTATGTTACCACATGTAGTCGCATGTGATCACATGTTATCAAATGTTGTCGTATGTTATCACATGTCATCGTATGTTATCACATGTCATCATGTGTTTCGCATGTTTTTTAAGAGAACTATCTTATAGATTTATTAATGAAAAATACTTTACAAAAACAATATGTTTGGCCCTAAAATAGTTCAGCTGACTCTGAGGGTTTACAGCGGCGACTTAGCAAGTGGCAGTAATGGCTGTGCTGCTGAGGACAGGAAGGTATATTAGTTTGCCTGACTCCCATCTGTTCTGAAGAGTAAATGTTATGTTGGCAGCCTCACGTTCTAGCCGCTGATTTGGGGGCTGAGGGAAGGCCGACAGTCTGGGCAGGTGGGTTAACCTGAATGATGTTGTCAGGACCAAGACCTGTGGGCTACATGTCCAGACCTCCAAGGATGAGGGATGGAGAAGACAGAAGGTCGGATAATAGGGATAGGTGGATAAAACAAAGCACAGAAGTTGGTAATATAACAGGGAACAGAATATGCGGGCTTAGAGTATTCAAGAATAAAATGGTGACCCTAAGATCCTAAGGAATGGCTAGTGTCCAGAGTAACATGGATTCATCTTTAAAGTGGATCAAATAAAACCCTAAACAGCAGCTGCTTCCTTTTGCTAGGTGAATGGAAATTGGAGTTTCCAAATATTCCCTCAAAGAGCCAGGTCTCCTTAGGGCTTCCTGGAACCCCTGGGAGAAATTGCCAGCTCTGTGTTGACATAAGACTTGCACAACCTTGGCAAGGATGCAGGGTACCAACTCTGCTGCAGTACAGTTTAACAGAGAAAGCTGTGGCTCCAGGAGAGGAAAGGGGTGACCCTTACCACCTGCTGTGCTGCAGGGCTCTAGCCCTGACCTGTTCTCTGCCAGGGGCATCTGATAGGACAAACAGAAACTCCTCTCTCCCTGTCCTCCTGTGCCTAGACGGCAGGGCATAACTGCTTTGCCTCCAGTCATCATCTGGGGGCATATCTACTCTTCGAGGACCAGGGGCTCAAAACCCTGGAACAGGACCTGAATTCCAAGCTGACCTCAAGTGTACACAAAGACTGCTTGATGGTGGTGGCACAGACACAGGATGAACAACAAGAGGGTGGGAGGGTGAATGGAAAAGATCACCCCAGGACTGAGCATGAGGAACCTGAAGGCCCTGGTGTCTTTCTGGTAGTGTGGCAGTGTGGGTTAGCTGAGGCTTGCACCCTGAAGTAGTCAGGAATCTGGCCCCAGTATGCTGGTTGGCCTCTGACCATGGTCCCCGGGATGCATCTGTGCTGGAATGATGGGGGAGACTCTGGTAGTTCAAAGTCCTTCCTGTGTACTTGACCCCTTCGGTAGTTTAACCCCTATCACACATAGCCAGAAACTGCTGGACACGCCTCGAAGTTCCTGGGGATCTATGGGGATCCCCTGCCATGCTGGGCATCAAGACAGCTGGTGTTATCCTAAATTATCACATGTTATCGTGTGTTATCACGTTATAACATGTTATTACATGTTATCATCTGTTATCACATGTAATCGTCTGTTATCATATGTTATCGTCTGTTACCACATATTATCAGGTGTTATCACGTGTTATCGTATGTTTCACATGGTTTCATATTTTATCACTTGTTATCGTATGTTATCATATGTTATCACGTTATTGTGAGTTTCGCATGATATAGTATGTTTCACATGTTATCGTATGTTACGTATGTTATCATATGTTACCGCATGTTGTCATATGTTATGGTATATTTTCATATGCTATTGCCGATTATTGTATGTTGAAATATGTTATTGTTCTCCCATATTGTATGTTATCACATGCTATCATATGTTATCATATGTTAGCACATGCTCTCATATGTTATGGCATGTTATCGTGTGTTATCACATGCTATCATATGTTACGGCGTGTTATCATGTTTTATCACATGCTATCATATGTTATTGAGTGTTATCGTATGTTATTGTGTGTTATCACATGTTATTGCATGTTGTCACATGTTATCCTGTTTTATTGTATGTTATCTTATGTTATCACATTTTTATATATTCTCTATGTTATTACATGTATGTTATTGGATTTAACGTATGTTATCGCATACTATTGCATGTTGTCACATATTATCGTATGTTATCCTATGTTGTTGCATGTTGTCATGTGTTATCATGAATCATCGCATGCTATTGTATCTTATCACAAGTTTCTCCATTTTATTACATGTTATCGTGTGTTCTTGTATGTTATGGTGTGTTATTGTATGTCATCGTGTTTTATCGTGTATTATCATTTGTTACCATATGTCACTGTATGTTATTACATGTTATTGTTTGTTATCGCATTTTATCGAAAGTTAGCACATGTTAATAGGTGTTATTGACTGTTATCATATGATGTCATGTTATTGTATGTTATCATATATTGTATGTTATTGTATAAATTGTGTTATCGTATATTATCACCTATCATATTTTAACATATGTCATCACATTTCTTTGATCTTCTTGAGGGAGTTAGGCATACTAAAACTGTGAGGTATCATCTCAGCTCACAAGCAGTAGCATTCTGGGTGTGATCCCGCATCCCCTGATTGTAGGCCACATTGTGCCTGTTTCTCTTTGTGCATTGCTTAAACAGTGCTGTCAAGCAACATATGCACCATGTACACAAAAGCTCTTCACATATATCTGACAGAGTTCTCAGTGCTCTACTCAAGACCTGTTAAGTTTGGAGACAACAGAGCTCACATCTTTCCATGTAGCCCTGCGGCTTAGATTGCATTAAAAGGCAATACCACAGGTAAGCCTAGGAAGGGGCAGAGTTATGTCTGACACACTTCCTCAGCCTGATCCTTCAAGGGAACCTACGCTGTGAGCTAGGAAAGCGTTTTAAGTCTCGGAAAGTGAAAGGGACATGCAGGCCTCGGACCCGGAAATATGGGTGCTTTGAGCAAATCTCAGCGTCTCCCAGTGTTAAAGCAAACTCCTCTTTGCCAAACAGAGCTTTCCAATGCAGGCCCATAGGCTGCCTCTGCATCTGCGAAGGAAGCTCTCTAATCCCGCTTCCTCCGAAATCTGCTTCAACCTGAGTGAAAAGTCCTTGGAGAGGTCTTTCCTCAGGGGCAGATTCTCCTGTGCCTGGGGAAGAGGGAAGGGCACCACACTCCCAAGGAAAGGCCAGACACACTCCACATGTCTTTGCTTTTCCTGAGGGTGGCAGGGAGCCAAAAATTATGAGCTAGCTTCTCAGCTGATACGCAGGCGCATTCTGGATGTGATCCCGCATCCCGTGCCTCGAGCCCCATGGTGCCTGTTTCTATCTGTGCGTCACATAAACAGTGCGGCCAAGCAACGTCTTCACCATATACACAAAAGCGCTTCCCTTCCATCTGACACAGTCCTCAATATATCTGCTCTAGAAATCATAAGTTTGGAGACAACCGAGCCGAACCTCCTTTCCAAGGAGTCCTGAGGCTTAGATTGCATTGAATGGCAATACCACAGGGAAGCCTAGGAAAGGGCTGAGTCATGTCGAACACACTTCCTCAGCTTGCTCCTTTAAGGGAAGCAATGCTGTGAGCTAGGAAAACCTTTTCAAGCTCGGAAAGTGTACGAGAGATGCAGGCCTCGGACCCGGAAATATCGGTGCTTTGAGCAAATCTCAGCATCTCACAGTGTCAAAGCGAACTCCCTTCTGCCGAATAGAGATTTCCAATGCAGGTCGGTCGGCTGCCTCTGCATTTGCGAAGGAAGCTCTCTAATCCCGGTTCCTGCGAAATCTGCTTCTCAGGCTGAGTGACTATCAGTGGGTACAGTCTTTCCTCTGGGGCAGTTTCTCCTGTGCCTGGGGCTGCCGGAAGGGCACCACACTCACAGAAATAGGCCAAACACACCCCACATGTCTTTGCTCCTCTTGAGAGCTGCAGGCAACCTCAAACTCTCAGGAAGCTACTCGGCTTAGAGGAAGAAGCACTCTGGCTGGGATCTTGCATTCTCTGCCTGGAGGCCCATGGTGCCTGTTTCTCTCTGTACACTGCTACAAGAGAGCGGCCAGGCAACACCTTCCCCATCTACCGTTCTGGTCTTCCCTTCCATCTGACAGAGTTCTCACTGCTCTACTCTAGACCTAGGAAGTTTGGAGTCAACCGGGCTCCTCCTCCTGTGCAAGTAGTCCTGGGGCCTAGATTGAGTGGAAAGGCAAAACCACAGGCAAGCCCAGGAAAGTGCTGAGTCATGTCTGACACACTCCCTCAGCCTGCTCCTTCATGGCTAGCAAGGCTGTGAGCTAGGAAAGTCTTTGGAAGCTCAGAAAGTGTAAGAGAAATGCAAGCCCCCACCCAGCAATATCGGTGCTTTGAGCAGATCTCACAGCCTCCCAGTGCCAAAGCGAGCTCCTCTCTGTCAAATACAGCTTTGAAAATGCAGGCCACTCTGCTGCCTATGCATCCATGAAGGAAGTTCTCTATTCCCGCTTCCTGCGAAAGCTGCTTCAACGTGAGAGAAACGCCCTTGGAGAGGTCTTTCCTCAGGGGCAGTTTCTCCTGTGCCTGGGGAAGAGGGAAGGGCACCACACTCCCAAGGAAAGGCCAGACACACTCCACGTGTCTTTGCTTTTCCTGAGGGTGGCAGGGAGCCAAAAATTGTGAGCTAGCTTCTCAGCTGATACGCAGGAGCATTCTGGATGTGATCTTGCATTCTGTGCTAGGAGGCCCATGGTGCCTATTTCTCTCTGTGCATTGCTTCAACATTTTGGCCAGGCCACAACTTCACCATCTACCCTTCTGCTCTTACCTTCCAAATGACAGAGTTCTCATTGCTCTACTCTAGACCTAGGAATTCTGGAGACAACCGGGCTCCTCCTCCTGTGCAAGTAGTTATGGGGCATAGTTTGAGTATAAGGGAAAAAACACAGGAAAGCCCAGGAAAGTGCTGAGTCATGTCTGACACACTCCCTCAGACTGCTCCTTCATGGGTAGCAAGGCTGTGAGCTAGGAAAGTCATGGGAAGCTCAGAAAGTGTAAGAGAGAGGCAGGCCCCAACCCAGAAATTTCGGTACTTTAGCAGATCTCACAGCCTCCCAGTGCCAAAGCGAGCTCCTCTCTGCCAAATACAGCTTTCCAAATGCAGACCGGTCTGCTACTTATGAATCCATGAAGGAAACTCTCTACTCCCGCTTCCTGCAAAATCTGCTACAGCTTGAGTGAAAAGACCTTGGATAGGTCTTTCCTCAGGGACAGTTTCTCCTGTGCCTGGGGAAGAGGGAAAGGCACCACACTCACAAGAAAAGGTCAGACACTCTCCACATGTCTTTGCTCTTCTTGAGAGCGGCAGGGAGCCTAAAACTGTGATGTAGATTCTCAGCTGATACGCAGGAGCATTCTGGCTGTGATACCGCATCCCCTGCCTGGAGGCCCATGGTGCCTGTTTCTCTCTGTACGTTGCTTAAACAGTGCGACCAAGCAAAGTCTTCACCATATACACAAAAGCGCTTCCCTTCCATCTGACAGAGTCCTCAATGTTCTACTCTAGACCTCATAAGTTTGGAGACAACCGAGCCGACCCTGCTTTCCAAGGAGTCCTGAGGCTTAGATTGCATTGAATGGCAATACCACAGGGAAGCCTAGGAAAGGGTTGAGTCATGTCGGACACACTTCCTCAGCCTGCTCCTTTAAGGGAAGCAACGCTGTGAGATAGGAAAATCTTTTCAAGCTCGGAAAGTGTACGAGAGATGCAGGCCTCGGACCCGGAAATATCGGTGCTTTGAGCAAATCTCAGCATCTCAAAGTGTCAAAGCGAACTCCTTTATGCCGAATAGAGATTTCCAATGCAGGTGGGTAGGCTGCCTCTGCATTTGCGAAGGAAGCTCTCTCATCCCGCTTCCTGCGAAATCTGCTTCTCAGCCTGAGTGACTATCAGTGGGAACGGTCTTTCTTCTGGTGCAGTTTCTCCTGTGTCTGGGGCTGACGGAAAGGCACCACACTCACAGGGAAAGGCCAAACACACCCCACATGTCTTTGCTCCTCTGGAGAGCTGCAGGCAACCTCAAACTCTCAGGAAGCTTCTCGGCTGAGACGCAGAAGCACTCTGGCTGGAATCTCGCATCCCCTGCCTGGAGGTCCATGGTGCCTCTTTCTCCCTGTGCGTTGCTTCACCAGAGCGGCCAGGAAACATCTGCCCCATCTACCCTTCTGCTCTTCCCTTCCATCTGAAAGAGTTCTCACTGCTCTACTCTACATCAAGGACGTTTGGAGATAACCGGGCTCCTCCTCCTGTGCAAGTAGTCCTGGGGCCTAGTTTGAGTGGAAAGGCAAAACCACAGGCAAGCACAGGAAAGTGCTGACTCATGTTTGACACACTCCCGCAGCCTGCTCCTTCGTGGCTAGCAACCATGTGAGCTAGGAAATTCTTTGGAAGCTCTGAAAGTTAAAGCGAGATATAGGCCCCAACCCAGCAATATTGGTGCTTTAAGCAGATCTCCCAGCCTCCCAGTGCCGAAGCAAGCTCTTCTCTTCCAAATACAGCTTTGCAAATGCAGGCCGCTCTGCTGCCTATGCATTCACGAAGGAAGCTCTCTAGGCCCGCTTCCTGAGAAATCTGCTTCAGCTTGAGTGAAAAGCCCTTGGAGAGGTCTTTGTTCAGGCGCAGTTTCTCCTGTGCCTGGGGAAGAGGGTAGGGCACCACAGTCCCAAGGAAAGGCCAGACACATTCCACAGGTCTTTGCTCTTCTGGAGGGCGGCAGGGAGCCTCAAACTGTGAGGTAGCCTCTCAGCTGAGACGCAGGGGCATTCTGGCTGTGATCCCGCATCCCCTGCAAGGAGGCCCACGTTGCCTTTCTCTGGGCGTTGCTTCCACAGTGCGGCCAAGCAACATCTTCAACATGGACACAACAGCGCTTTCCTTACATCTGGCAGACTTCTCAGTGCTCTACTCTAGACCTCTGAAGTTGGGAGACAACCGAGCCCAGCCTCCTTTCCAAGGAGTCCTGCGCCTTAGATTGCACTGAAAGGCAATAGCACAGGGAAGACTAGGAAGGGGCTGAGTAATGTCGGACACACTTCCTCAGCCTGCTCCTTTAAGGGAGGCAACGCTGTGAGCTAGGAAAGCCTTCTCAAGCTCGGAAAGTGCAAGAGAGATGCATGCCCCGGACCCTGAAATATCGGTGCTTGCAGCCAATCTCAGCGTCTCCCAGTGGCAAAGCGAACGCCTCTCTGCCAAATACAGCTTTGCAGACGCAGGCCGCTAGGCTGCCTCTGCATTGGCGAAGGAAGCTCTCTCATCCCGCTTCCAGCGAAATCTGCTTCTCAGCCTGAGTGAATCTCAGTGGGAACGGTCTTTCCTCTGGGGCAGTTGCTCCTGTGCGTGGGGCTGCCGCAAGGGCACCACACTCACAGGGAAAGGCCAAACACTCCTCACATGACTTTGCTCCTGTTGAGAGCTGCAGGCAACCTCAAACTCTCAGGAAGCTTCTCGGCTGAGACGCAGAAGCACTCTGGCTGGGATCTCGCATCTCCTGCCTGGAGGCCCAAGGTGCCTGTTTCTCCCTATGCGTTGCTTCAACAGCGCTGCGAGGCAACATCTGCCCCATACACCTTTCTTCACGTCCCTTCATTCTGACAGAGTACGCACGGCTCTCCTCTGCACGTAGGAGCTCTGGAGACAACCAGGCTCCTCCTCCTGTGTAAGTAGTCCTGGGGCCTAGATTGACTGGAAAGGCAAAACAACAGGCAAGCCCAGGAAAGTGCTGAGTCATGTCTGACACACTCCCTCAGCCTGCTCCTTCATGGGTAGCAAGGCTGTGAGCTAGAAAAGTCTTGGGAAGCTCAGAAAGTGTAAGAGAGAGGCAGGCCCCACCCAGAAATTTCGGTACTTTAGCAGATCTCACAGCCTCCCAGTGCCAAAACGAGCTCCTCTCTGCCAAATACAGCTTTCCAAATGCAGACCGGTCTGCTACCTATGAATCCATGAAGGAAACTCTCTACTCCCACTTCCTGCAAAATCTGCTACAGCATGAGTGAAAAGACCTTGGATAGGTCTTTCCTCAGGGACAGTTTCTCCTGTGCCTGGGGAAGAGGGAAAGGCACCACACTCACAAGAAAAGGTCAGACACCCTCCACATGTCTTTGCTATTCTTGAGAGCGGCAGGGAGCCTAAAACTGTGATGTAGATTCTCAGCTGATACGCAGGATCATTCTGGCTGTGATAACGCATCCCCTGCCTGGAAGCACATGGTGCCTGTTTCTCTCTGTACGTTGCTTAAACAGTGTGGCCAAGCAACGTCTTCACCATACACAAAAAACCGCTTCCCTTCCATCTGACAGAGTCCTCAATGTTCTACTCTAGACCTCTTAAGTTTGGAGATAACCGAGGCGACCCTCCTTTCTAAGGAGTCTTGGGGCTTAGATTGCATTGAATGGCAATAACACAGGGAAGCATAGGAAGGGGTTGAGTCATGTCGGACACAGTTCCTCAGCCTGCTCCTTTCAGGGAAGCAACGCTGGGAGCTAGGAAAGCCTTCCCAAGCTCGGAAAGTGTAAGAGAGATGCAGGCCGCGCACCCGGAAATCTCGGTGCTTGGAGTCAATCTCAGCGACTCCCAGTGGCAAAGCGAACGCCTCACTGCCAAATAGAGCTTTGCAGACGCAGGCCGCTAGGCTGCCTCTGCATTGGCGAAGGAAGCTCTCTCCTCCCGCTTCCTGCGAAATCTGCTTCTCAGCCTGAGCGAATCTCAGTGGGAACGGTCTTTCCTCTGGGGCCGTTGCTCCTGTGCCTGGGGCTGCCGCAAGGGCACCACCCTCACAGGGAAAGGCCAAACACACCCCACATGTCTTGGCTCCTCTGGAGAGCTGCAGGCAGCCTCAAACTCTCAGGAAGCTTGTCGGCTGAGACGCAGAAGCACTCTGGCTGGGATCTCGCATCCCCTGCCTGGAGGCCCATGGTGCCTGTTTCTCCCTGTGCGTTGCTTCACCAGAGCGGCCAGGCAACATCTGCCCCATCTACCCTTCTGCTCTTCCCTTCCAGCTGACAGCGTTCTCCCTGCTCTACTCTAGCCCTAGAAAGTTTGGAAACAACCGGGCTCCTCCTCCTGTGCAAGGAGTCCTGGGGCCCAGTTGGAGTGGAAAGGCAAAACCACAGGCAAGCCCAGGAGAGTGCTGAGTCATGTCTGACACACTCCCTCAGCCTGCTCCTTCATGGCTAGCGAGGCTGTGAGCTAGGAAAGTCTTTGGAAGCTCAGCAAGTGGAAGCGAGATGCAGGCCCCAACCCAGCAATCCCGGTGCTTGAAGCAGGCCTCCCAGCCTCCCAGTGCCAAAGCGAGCTCCTCTCTGCCAAATGCAGCTTTGCACACGCAGGCCGCTCTGCTGCCTCTGCCTCCACGAAGGAAGCTCTCTAGGCCCGCTTCCTGTGAAATCTGCTTCCGCCTGAGGGAAAAGCCCTTGGACAGGTCTTTGCTCAGGGGCAGTTTCTCCTGTGCCTGGGGAAGAGGGAAGGGCACCACACTCCCAAGGAAAGGCCAGACACACTCCACACGTCTTTGCTCTTCTGGAGGGCGGCATGGAGCCTCCACCTGGGAGGTAGCTTCTCAGCTGAGACGCAGGGGCATTCTGGCTGTGATCCCGCAGCCCCTGCCTGGAGGCCCACGCTGCCTGTTTCTCTCTGGGCGTTGCTTCCACCGTGCGGACAAGCACCATCTTCACCACGGGCACAACAGCGCTTCCCTTCCATCTGACAGACTTCTCAAGGCTAAACCCTAGACCTCTGAAGTGGGGAGACAACCGAGCCCAACCTCCTTTCCAAGGAGTCCTGCGCCTTCGATTGCACTGAAAGGCAATAGCACGGGGAAGCCTAGGAAGGGGCTGAGGCATGTCGGACACACTTCCTCAGCCTGCTCCTTTCAGGGAAGCAACGCTGGGAGCTAGGAAAGCCTTCTCCAGCTCGGAAAGTGCAAGAGAGATGCAGGCCGCGCACCCGGAAATCTCGGTGCTTGGAGCCAATCTCAGCGTCTCCCAGGGGCAAAGCGAACGCCTCTCTGCCAAATCCAGCTTTGCAGACGCAGGCCGCTAGGCTGCCTCTGCACTGGCGAAGGAAGCTCTCTCCTCCCGCTTCCTGCGAAATCTGCTTCTCAGCCTGAGCGAATCTCAGTGGGAACGGTCTTTCCTCTGGGGCCGTTGCTCCTGTGCCTGGGGCTGCCGCAAGGGCACGACCCTCACAGGGAAAGGCCAAACACACCCCACATGTCTTTGCTCCTCTGGAGAGCTGCAGGCATTCTCAAACTCTCAGGAAGATTCTCGGCTGAGACGCAGAAGCACTCTGGCTGGGATCTCGCATCCCCTGCCTGGAGGCCCATGGTGCCAGTTTCTCCCTGTGCGTTGCTTCACCAGAGCGGCCAGGCAACATCTGCCCCATCTACCCTTCTGCTCTTCCCTTCCAGCTGACAGCGTTCTCCCTGCTCTACTCTAGCCCTAGAAAGTTTGGAGACAACCGGGCTCCTCCTCCTGTGCAAGGAGTCCTGGGGCCCAGTTGGAGTGGAAAGGCAAAACCACAGACAAGCCCAGGAGAGTGCTGAGTCATGTCTGACACACTCCCTCAGCCTGCTCCTTCATGGCTAGGGAGGCTGTGAGCTAGGAAAGTCTTTGGAAGCTCAGCAAGTGGAAGCGAGATGCAGGCCCCAACCCAGCAATCCCGGTGCTTGGAGCAGGCCTCCCAGCCTCCCAGTGCCAAAGCGAGCTCCTCTCTGCCAAATGCAGCTTTGCACACGCAGGCCGCTCTGCTGCCTCTGCATCCACGAAGGAAGCTCTCTAGGCCCCCTTCCTGCAAAATCGGCTTCCGCCTGAGGGAAAGGCCCTTGGAGAGGTCTTTGCTCAGGGGTAGTTTCTCCTGTGTCTGGGGAAGAGGGAAGGGCACCACACTCCCAAGGAAAGGCCAGACACACTCCACTCGTCTTTGCTCTTCTGGAGGGCGCCATGGAGCCTCCACCTGGGAGGTAGTTTCTCAGCTGAGACGCAGGGGCATTCTGGCTGTGATCCCGCAGCCCCTGCCTGGAGGCCCACTGTGCCTGTTTCTCTCTGGGCGTTGCTTCCGCAGTGCGGCCAAGCAACATCTTCACCGTGGGCACAACAGCGCTTCCCTTCCATCTGACAGACTTCTCAGTGCCCTGCCCTAGAGCTCTGAAGTGGGGAGACAACCGAGCCCAGCCTCCTTTCCAAGGAGTCCTGCACCTTCGATTGCACTGAAAGGCAATAGCACGGGGAAGCCTAGGAAGGGGATGAGGCATGTCGGACACACTTCCTCAGCATGCTCCTTTCAAGGAAGCAACACTGGGAGCTAGGAAAGCCTTCTTAAGCTCGGAAAGTGCAAGAGAGATGCAGGCCGCGTACTCGGAAATCTCGGTGCTTGGAGCCAATCTCAGCGTCTCCCAGGGGCAAAGCGAACGCCTCTCTGCCAAATCCAGCTTTGCAGACGCAGGACGCTAGGCTGCCTCTGCACTGGCGAAGGAAGCTCTCTCCTCCCGCTTCCTGCGAAATCTGCTTCTCAGCCTGAGCGAATCTCAGTGGGAACGGTCTTTCCTCTGGGGCCGTTTCTCCTGTGCCTGGGGCTGCCGCAAGGGCACCACCCTCACAGGGAAAGGCCAAACACACCCCACATGTCTTTGCTCCTCTGGAGAGCAGCAGGCAGCCTCAAACTCTCAGGAAGCTTCTCGGCTGAGACGCAGAAGCACTCTGGCTGGGATCACGCATCCCCTGCCTGAAGGCCCATGGTGCCTGTTTCTCCCTGTGCGTTGCTTCACCAGAGCGGCCTGGCAACATCTGCCCCATCTACCCTTCTGCTCTTCCCTTCCAGCTGACAGCGTTCTCCCTGCTCTACTCTAGCCCTAGGAAGTTTGGAGACAACCGGGCTCTTCCTCCTGTGCAAGGAGTCCTGGGGCCCAGTTGGAGTGGAAAGGCAAAACCACAGGCAAGCCCAGGAGAGTGCTGAGTCATGTCTGACACACTCCCTCAGTCTGCTCCTTCATGGCTAGGGAGGCTGTGAGCTAGGAAAGTCTTTGGAAGCTCAGCAAGTGGAAGCGAGATGCACTCCCCAACCCAGCAATCCCGGTGCTTGGAGCAGGCCTCCCAGCCTCCCAGTGCCAAAGCGAGCTCCTCTCTGCCAAATGCAGCTTTGCACACGCAGTCCGCTCTGCTGCCTCTGCATCCACGAAGGAAGCTCTCTAGGCCCCCTTCCTGCAAAATCTGCTTCCGCCTGAGGGAAAGACCCTTGGAGAGGTCTTTGCTCAGGGGCAGTTTCTCCTGTGTCTGGAGAAGAGGGAAGGGCACCACACTCCCAAGGAAAGGCCAGACACACTCCACACGTCTTTGCTCTTCTGGAGGGCGGCATGGAGCCTCCACCTGGGAGGTAGTTTCTCAGCTGAGACGCAGGGGCATTCTGGCTGTGATCCCGCAGCCCCTGCCTGGAGGCCCACGGTGCCTGTTTCTCTCTGGGCGTTGCTTCCGCAGTGCGGCCAAGCAACATCTTCACCGTGGGCACAACAGCGCTTCCCTTCCATCTGACAGACTTCTCAGTGCCCTGCCCTAGACCTCTGAAGTGGGGAGACAACCGAGCCCAGCCTCCTTTCCAAGGAGTCCTGCGCCTTCGATTGCACTGAAAGGCAATAGCACGGGGAAGCCTAGGAAGGGGCTGAGGCATGTCGGACACACTTCCTCAGCCTGCTCCTTTCAAGGAAGCAACGCTGGGAGCTAGGAAAGCCTTCTTAAGCTCGGAAAGTGCAAGAGAGATGCAGGCCGCGTATCCGGAAATCTCGGTGCTTGGAGCCAATCTCAGCGTCTCCCAGGGGCAAAGCGAACGCCTCTCTGCCAAATCCAGCTTTGCAGACGCAGGCCGCTAGGCTGCCTCTGCACTGGCGAAGGAAGCTCTCTCCTCCCGCTTCCTGCGAAATCTGCTTCTCAGCCTGAGCGAATCTCAGTGGGAACGGTCTTTCCTCTGGGGCCGTTGCTCCTGTGCCTGGGGCTGCCGCAAGGGCACGACCCTCACAGGGAAAGGCCAAACACACCCCACATGTCTTTGCTCCTCTGGAGAGCAGCAGGCAGCCTCAAACTCTCAGGAAGCTTCTCGGCTGAGACGCAGAAGCACTCTGGCTGGGATCTAGCATCCCCTGCCTGGAGGCCCAAGGTGCCTGTTTCTCCCTGTGCGTTGCTTCACCAGAGCGGCCAGGCAACATCTACCCCATCTACCCTTCTGCTCTTCCCTTCCAGCTGACAGCGTTCTCCCTGCTCTACTCTAGCCCTAGGAAGTTTGGAGACAACCGGGCTCCTCCTCCTGTGCAAGGAGTCCTGGGGCCCAGTTGGAGTGGAAAGGCAAAACCACAGGCAAGCCCAGGAGAGTGCTGAGTCATGTCTGACACACTCCCTCAGCCTGCTCCTTCATGGCTAGCGAGGCTGTGAGCTAGGAAAGTCTTTGGAAGCTCAGCAAGTGGAAGCGAGATGCAGGCCCCAACCCAGCAATCCCGTTGCTTGGAGCAGGCCTCCCAGCCTCCCAGGGCCAAAGCGAGCTCCTCTCTGCCAAATGCAGCTTTGCACACGCAGGCCTCTCTGCTGCCTCTGCATCCACGAAGGAAGTTCTCTAGGCCCGCTTCCTGCGAAATCTGCTTCCGCCTGAGGGAGAGGCCCTTGGAGAGGTCTTGGCTCAGGGGCAGTTTCTCCTGTGCCTGGGGAAGAGGGAAGGGCACCACACTCCCAAGGAAAGGCCAGACACACTCCACACGTCTTTGCTCTTCTGGAGGGCGGCATGGAGCCTCCACCTGGGAGGTAGCTTCTCAGCTGAGACGCAGGGGCATTCTGGCTGTGATCCCGCTGCCCCTGCCTGGAGGCCCACGCTGCCTGTGTCTCTCTGGGCATTGCTTCCACAGTGCGGCCAAGCAACATCTTCACCGTGGGCACAACAGCGCTTCCCTTCCATCTGACAGACTTCTCAGTGCTCTGCCCGAGACCTCTGAAGTGGGGAGACAACCGAGCCCAGCCTCCTTTCCAAGGAGTCCTGCGCCTTCCATTGCACTGAAAGGCAATAGCACGGGGAAGCCTAAGAAGGGGCTGAGGCATGTCGGACACACTTCCTCAGCCTGCTCCTTTCAGGGAAGCAACGCTGGGAGCTAGGAAAGCCTTCTCAAGCTCGGAAAGTGCAAGAGAGATGCAGGCCGCGCACCCGGAAATCTCGGTGCTTGGAGCCAATCTCAGAGTCTCCCAGGGGCAAAGCGAACGCCTCTCTGCCAAATCCAGCTTTGCAGACGCAGGCCGCTAGGCTGCCTCTGCACTGGCGAAGGAAGCTCTCTCCTCCCGCTTCCTGCGAAATCTGCTTCTCAGCCTGAGCGAGTCTCAGTGGGAACGGTCTTCCCTCTGGGGCCGTTGCTCCTGTGCCTGGGGCTGCCGCAAGGGCACCACCCTCACAGGGAAAGGCCAAACACACCCCACATGTCTTCGCTCCTCTGGAGAGCTGCAGGCAGCCTCAAACTCTCAGGAAGCTTCTCGGCTGAGACGCAGAAGCACTCTGGCTGGGATCTCGCATCCCCTGCCTGCAGGCCCATGGTGCCTGTTTCTCCCTGTGCGTTGCTTCGCCAGAGCGGCAAGGCATCATCTGCCCCATCTACACTTCTGCTCTTCCCTTCCAGCTGACAGCGTTCTCCCTGCTCTACTCTAGCCCTAGGAAGTTTGGAGACAACCGGGCTCCTCCTCCTGTGCAAGGAGTCCTGGGGCCCAGTTGGAGTGGAAAGGCAAAACCACAGGCAAGCCCAGGAGAGTGCTGAGTCATGTCTGACACACTCCCTCAGCCTGCTCCTTCATGGCTAGCGAGGCTGTGAGCTAGGAAAGTCTTTGGAAGCTCAGCAAGTGGAAGCGAGATGCAGGCACCAACCCAGCAATCCCGGTGCTTGGAGCAGGCCTGCCAGCCTCCCAGTGCCAAAGCGAGCTCCTCTCTGCCAAATGCAGCTTTGCACACGCAGGCCACTCTGCTGCCTCTGCATCCACGAAGGAAGCTCTCTAGGCCCGCTTCCTGCGAAATCTGCTTCCGCCTGCGGGAAAGGCCCTTGGAGAGGTCTTGGCTCAGGGGCAGTTTCTCCTGTGCCTGGGGAAGAGAGCAGGGCACCACACTCCCAAGGAAAGGCCAGACACACTCCACACGTCTTTGCTCTTCTGGAGGGCGGCATGGAGCCTCCACCTGGGAGGTAGCTTCTCAGCTGAGACGCAGGGGCATTCTGGCTGTGATCCCGCAGCCCCTGCCTGGAGGCCCACGCTGCCTGTGTCTCTCTGGGCGTTGCTTCCACAGTGCGGCCAAGCAACATCTTCACCATGGGCACCACAGCGCTTCCCTTCCATCTGACAGACTTCTCAGTGCTCTGCCCTAGACCTCTGAAGTGGGGAGACAACCGAGCCCAGCCTCCTTTCCAAGGAGTCCTGCGCCTTCCATTGCACTGAAAGGCAATAGCACGGGGAAGCCTAGGAAGGGGCTGAGGCATGTCGGACACACTTCCTCAGCCTGCTCCTTTCAGGGAAGCAACGCTGGGAGCTAGGAAAGCCTTCTCCAGCTCGGAAAGTGCAAGAGAGATGCAGGCCGCGCACCCGGAAATCTCGGTGCTTGGAGCCAATCTCAGCGTCTCCCAGGGGCAAAGCGAACGCCTCTCTGCCAAATCCAGCTTTGCAGACGCAGGCCGCTAGGCTGCCTCTGCATTGGCGAAGGAAGCTCTCTCCTCCCGCTTCCTGCGAAATCTGCTTCTCAGCCTGAGCGAGTCTCAGTGGGAACGGTCTTTCCTCTGGGGCCGTTGCTCCTGTGCCTGGGGCTGCCACAAGGGCACCACCCTCACAGGGAAAGGCCAAACACACCCCACATGTCTTCACTCCTCTGGAGAGCTGCAGGCAGCCTCAAACTCTCAGGAAGCTTCTCGGCTGAGACGCAGAAGCACTCTGGCTGGGATCTCGCATTCCCTGCCTGGAGGCCCATGGTGCCTGTTTCTCCCTGTGCGTTGCTTCGCCAGAGCGGCCAGGCAACATCTGCCCCATCTACCCTTCTGCTCTTCCCTTCCAGCTGACAGCGTTCTCCCTGCTCTACTCTAGCCCTAGGAAGTTTATAGACAACCGGGCTCCTCCTCCTGTGCAAGGAGTCCTGGGGCCCAGTTGGAGTGGAAAGGCAAAACCACAGGCAAACCCAGGAGAGTGCTGAGTCATGTCTGACACACTCCCTCAGCCTGCTCCTTCATGGCTAGCGAGGCTGTGAGGTAGGAAAGTCTTTGGAAGCTCAGCAAGTGGAAGCGAGATGCAGGCCCCAACCCAGCAATCCCGGTGCTTGGAGCAGGCATGCCAGCCTCCCAGTGCCAAAGCGAGCTCCTCTCTGCCCAATGCAGCTTTGCACACGCAGGCCGCTCTGCTGCCTCTGCATCCACGAAGGAAGCTCTCTAGGCCCGCTTCCTGCGAAATCTGCTTCCGCCTGCGGGAAAGGCCCTTGGAGAGGTCTTGGCTCAGGGGCAGTTTCTCCTGTGCCTGGGGAAGAGGGCAGGGCACCACACTCCCAAGGAAAGGCCAGACACACTCCACACGTCTTTGCTCTTCTGGAGGGCGGCATGGAGCCTCCACCTGAGAGGTAGCTTCTCAGCTGAGACGCAGGGGCATTCTGGCTGTGATCCCGCAGCCCCTGCCTGGAGGCCCACGCTGCCTGTGTCTCTCTGGGCGTTGCTTCCACAGTGCGGCCAAGCAACATCTTCACCACGGGCACAACAGCGCTTCCCTTCCATCTGACAGACTTCTCAGTGCTCTGCCCTAGACCTCTGAAGTGGGGAGACAACCGAGCCCAGCCTCCTTTCAAGGAGTCCTGTGCCTTCGATTGCACTGAAAGGCAAAAGCACGGGGAAGCCTTGGAAGGGGCTGAGGCATGTCGGACACACTTCCTCAGCCTGCTCCTTTCAGGGAAGCAACGCTGGGAGCTAGGAAAGCCTTCTCCAGCTCGGAAAGTGCAAGAGAGATGCAGGCCGCGCACCCGGAAATCTCGGTGCTTGGAGCCAATCTCAGCGTCTCCCAGGGGCAAAGCGAACGCCTCTCTGCCAAATCCAGCTGTGCAGACGCAGGCCGCTAGGCTGCCTCTGCATTGGCGAAGGAAGCTCTCTCCTCCCGCTTCCTGCGAAATCTGCTTCTCAGCCTGAGCGAGTCTCAGTGGGAACGGTCTTTCCTCTGGGGCCGTTGCTCCTGTGCCTGGGGCTGCCGCAAGGGCACCACCCTCACAGGGAAAGGCCAAACACACCCCACATGTCTTCGCTCCTCTGGAGAGCTGCAGGCAGCCTCAAACTCTCAGGAAGCTTCTCGGCTGAGACGCAGAAGCACTCTGGCTGGGATCTCGCATCCCCTGCCTGGAGGCCCATGGTGCCTGTTTCTCCCTGTGCGTTGCTTCGCCAGAGCGGCCAGGCAACATCTGCCCCATCTACCCTTCTGCTCTTCCCTTCCAGCTGACAGCGTTCTCCCTGCTCTACTCTAGCCCTAGGAAGTTTGGAGACAACAGGGCTCCTCCTCCTGTGCAAGGAGTCCTGGGGCCCAGTTGGAGTGGAAAGGCAAAACCACAGGCAAGCCCAGGAGAGTGCTGAGTCATGTCTGACACACTCCCTCAGCCTGCTCCTTCATGGCTAGCGAGGCTGTGAGCTAGGAAAGTCTTTGGAAGCTCAGCAAGTGGAAGCGAGATGCAGGCCCCAACCCAGCAATCCCGGTGCTTGGAGCAGGCCTCCCAGCCTCCCAGTGCCAAAGCGAGCTCCTCTCTGCCAAATGCAGCTTTGCACACGCAGGCCGCTCTGCTGCCTCTGCATCCACGAAGGAAGCTCTCTAGGCCCGCTTCCTGCGAAATCTGCTTCCGCCTGAGGGAAAGGCCCTTGGAGAGGTCTTGGCTCAGGGGCAGTTTCTCCTGTGCCTGGGGAAGAGGGCAGGGCACCACACTCCCAAGGAAAGGCCAGACACACTCCACACGTCTTTGCTCTTCTGGAGGGCGGCATGGAGCCTCCACCTGGGAGGTAGCTTCTCAGCTGAGACGCAGGGGCATTCTGGATGTGATCCCGCAGCCCCTGCCTAGAGGCCCACGCTGCCTGTGTCTCTCTGGGCGTTGCTTCCACAGTGCGGCCAAGCAACATCTTCACCATGGGCACAACAGCGCTTCCCTTCCATCTGACAGACTTCTCAGTGCTCTGCCCTAGACCTCTGAAGTGGGGAGACAACCGAGCCCAGCCTCCTTTCCAAGGAGTCCTGCGCCTTCGATTGCACTGAAAGGCAATAGCACGGGGAAGCCTAGGAAGGGGCTGAGGCATGTCGGACACACTTCCTCAGCCTGCTCCTTTCAGGGAAGCAACGCTGGGAGCTAGGAAAGCCTTCTCCAGCTCGGAAAGTGCAAGAGAGATGCAGGCCGCGCACCCGGAAATCTCGGTGCTTGGAGCCATTCTCAGCGTCTCCCAGGGGCAAAGCGAACGCCTCTCTGCCAAATCCAGCTGTGCAGACGCAGGCAGCTAGGCTGCCTCTGCATTGGCGAAGGAAGCTCTCTCCTCCCGCTTCCTGCGAAATCTGCTTCTCAGCCTGAGCGAGTCTCAGTGGGAACGGTCTTTCCTCTGGGGCCGTTGCTCCTGTGCCTGGGGCTGCCGCAAGGGCACCACCCTCACAGGGAAAGGCCAAACACACCCCACATGTCTTCGCTCCTCTGGAGAGCTGCAGGCAGCCTCAAACTCTCAGGAAGCTTCTCGGCTGAGACGCAGAAGCACTCTGGCTGGGATCTCGCATCCCCTGCCTGGAGGCCCATGGTGCCTGTTTCTCCCTGTGCGTTGCTTCGCCAGAGCGGCCAGGCAACATCTGCCCCATCTACCCTTCTGCTCTTCCCTTCCAGCTGACAGCGTTCTCCCTGCTCTACTCTAGCCCTAGGAAGTTTGGAGACAACCGGGCTCCTCCTCCTGTGCAAGGAGTCCTGGGGCCCAGTTGGAGTGGAAAGGCAAAACCACAGGCAAGCCCAGGAGAGTGCTGAGTCATGTCTGACACACTCCCTCAGCCTGCTCCTTCATGGCTAGCGAGGCTGTGAGCTAGGAAAGTCTTTGGAAGCTCAGCAAGTGGAAGCGAGATGCAGGCCCCAACCCAGCAATCCCGGTGCTTGGAGCAGGCCTGCCAGCCTCCCAGTGCCAATGCGAGCTCCTCTCTGCCAAATGCAGCTTTGCACACGCAGGCCGCTCTGCTGCCTCTGCATCCACGAAGGAAGCTCTCTAGGCCCGCTTCCTGCGAAATCTGCTTCCGCCTGCGGGAAAGGCCCTTGGGGAGGTCTTGGCTCAGGGGCAGTTTCTCCTGTGCCTGGGGAAGAGGGCAGGGCACCACACTCCCAAGGAAAGGCCAGACACACTCCACACGTCTTTGCTCTTCTGGAGGGCGGCATGGAGCCTCCACCTGGGAGGTAGCTTCTCAGCTGAGACGCAGGGGCATTCTGGCTGTGATCCGCAGCCCCTGCCTGGAGGCCCACGCTGCCTGTGTCTCTCTGGGCGTTGCTTCCACAGTGCGGCCAAGCAACATCTTCACCATGGGCACAACAGCGCTTCCCTTCCATCTGACAGACTTCTCAGTGCTCTGCCCTAGACCTCTGAAGTGGGGAGACAACCGAGCCCAGCCTCCTTTCCAAGGAGTCCTGCGCCTTCGATTGCACTGAAAGGCAATAGCACGGGGAAGCCTAGGAAGGGGCTGAGGCATGTCGGACACACTTCCTCAGCCTGCTCCTTTCAGGGAAGCAACGCTGGGAGCTAGGAAAGCCTTCTCCAGCTCGGAAAGTGCAAGAGAGATGCAGGCCGCGCACCCGGAAATCTCGGTGCTTGGAGCCAATCTCAGCGTCTCCCAGGGGCAAAGCGAACACCTCTCTGCCAAATCCAGCTTTGCAGACGCAGGCCGCTAGGCTGCCTCTGCATTGGCGAAGGAAGCTCTCTCCTCCTGCTTCCTCCGAAATCTGCTTCTCAGCCTGAGCGAGTCTCAGTGGGAACGGTCTTTCCTCTGGGGCCGTTGCTCCTGTGCCTGGGGCTGCCGCAAGGGCACCACCCTCACAGGGAAAGGCCAAACACACCCCACATGTCTTCGCTCCTCTCGAGAGCTGCAGGCAGCCTCAAACTCTCAGGAAGCTTCTCGACTGAGACGCAGAAGCACTCTGGCTGGGATCTCGCATCCCCTGCCTGGAAGCCCATGGTGCCTGTTTCTCCCTGTGCGTTGCTTCGCCAGAGCGGCCAGGCAACATCTGCCCCATCTACCCTTCTGCTCTTCCCTTCCAGCTGACAGCGTTCTCCGTGCTCTACTCTAGCCCTAGGAAGTTTGGAGACAACCGGGCTCCTCCTCCTGTGCAAGGAGTCCTGGTGCCCAGTTGGAGTGGAAAGGCCAAACCACAGGCAAGCCCAGGAGAGTGCTGAGTCATGTCTGACACACTCCCTCAGCCTGCTCCTTCATGGCTAGCGAGGCTGTGAGCTAGGAAAGTCTTTGGAAGCTCAGCAAGTGGAAGCGAGATGCAGGCCGCAACCCAGCAATCCCGGTGCTTGGAGCAGGCCTGCCAGCCTCCCAGTGCCAAAGCGAGCTCCTATCTGCCAAATGCAGCTTTGCACACGCAGGCCGCTCTGCTGCCTCTGCATCCACGAAGGAAGCTCTCTAGGCCCGCTTCCTGCGAAATCTGCTTCCGCCTGCGGGAAAAGCCCTTGGAGAGGTCTTGGCTCAGGGGCAGTTTCTCCTGTGCCTGGGGAAGAGGGCAGGGCACCACACTCCCAAGGAAAGGCCAGACACACTCCACACGTCTTTGCTCTTCTGGAGGGCGGCATGGAGCCTCCACCTGGGAGGTAGCTTCTCAGCTGAGACGCAGGGGCATTCTGGCTGTGATCCCGCAGCCCCTGCCTGGAGGCCCACGCTGCCTGTGTCTCTCTGGGCGTTGCTTCCACAGTGCGGCCAAGCAACATCTTCACCATGGGCACAACAGCGCTTCCCTTCCATCTGACAGACTTCTCAGTGCTCTGCCCTAGACCTCTGAAGTGGGGAGACAACCGAGCCCAGCCTCCTTTCCAAGGAGTCCTGCGCCTTCGATTGCACTGAAAGGCAATAGCACGGGGAAGCCTAGGAAGGGGCTGAGGCATGTCGGACACACTTCCTCAGCCTGCTCCTTTCAGGGAAGCAACGCTGGGAGCAAGGAAAGCCTTCTCCAGCTCGGAAAGTGCAAGAGAGATGCAGGCCGCGCACCCGGAAATCTCGGTGCTTGGAGCCAATCTCAGCGTCTCCCAGGGGCAAAGCGAACGCCTCTCTGCCAAATCCAGCTGTGCAGACGCAGGCCGCTAGGCTGCCTCTGCATTGGCGAAGGAAGCTCTCTCCTCCCGCTTCCTGCGAAATCTGCTTCTCAGCCTGAGCGAGTCTCAGTGGGAACGGTGTTTCCTCTGGGGCCGTTGCTCCTGTGCCTGGGGCTGCCGCAAGGGCACCACCCTCACAGGGAAAGGCCAAACACACCCCACATGTCTTTGCTCCTCTGGAGAGCTGCAGGCAGCCTCAAACTCTCAGGAAGCTTCTCGGCTGAGACGCAGAAGCACTCTGGCTGGGATCTCGCATCCCCTGCCTGGAGGCCCATGGTGCCTGTTTCTCCCTGTGCGTTGCTTCGCCAGAGCGGCCAGGCAACATCTGCCCCATCTACCCTTCTGCTCTTCCCTTCCAGCTGACAGCGTTCTCCCTGCTCTACTCTAGCCCTAGGAAGTTTGGAGACAACCGGGCTCCTCCTCCTGTGCAAGGAGTCCTGGGGCCCAGTTGGAGTGGAAAGGCAAAACCACAGGCAAGCCCAGGAGAGTGCTGAGTCATGTCTGACACACTCCCTCAGCCTGCTCCTTCATGGCTAGCGAGGCTGTGAGCTAGGAAAGTCTTTGGAAGCTCAGCAAGTGGAAGCGAGATGCAAGCCCAAACCCAGCAATCCCAGTGCTTGGAGCAGGCCTCCCAGCCTCCCAGTGCCAAAGCGAGCTCCTCTCTGCCAAATGCAGCTTTGCACACGCAGGCCGCTCTGCTGCCTCTGCATCCACGAAGGAAGCTCTCTAGGCCCGCTTCCTGCGAAATCTGCTTCCGCCTGAGGGAAAGGCCCTTGGAGATGTCTTGGCTCAGGGGCAGTTTCTCCTGTGCCTGGGGAAGAGGGCAGGGCACCACACTCCCAAGGAAAGGCCAGACACACTCCACACGTCTTTGCTCTTCTGCAGGGCGGCATGGGAGGTAACTTCTCAGCTGAGACGCAGGGACATTCTGGCTGTGATCCCGCAGCCCCTGCCTGGAGGCCCACGGTGCCTGTGTCTCTCTGGGCGTTGCTTCCACAGTGCGGCCAAGCAACATCTTCACCATGGGCACAACAGCGCTTCCCTTCCATCTGACAGACTTCTCAGTGCTCTGCCCTAGACCTCTGAAGTGGGAGACAACCGAGCCCAGCCTCCTTTCCAAGGAGTCCTGCGCCTTCGATTGCACTGAAAGGCAATAGCACGGGGAAGCCGAGGAAGGGGCTGAGGCATGTCGGACACACTTCCTCAGCCTGCTCCTTTCAGGGAAGCAACGCTGGGACCTAGGAAAGCCTTCTCCAGCTCGGAAAGTGCAAGAGAGATGCAGGCCGCGCACCCGGAAATCTCGGTGCTTGGAGCCAATCTCAGCGTCTCCCAGGGGCAAAGCGAACGCCTCTCTGCCAAATCCAGCTGTGCAGACGCAGGCCGCTAGGCTGCCTCTGCATTGGCGAAGGAAGCTCTCTCCTCCCGCTTCCTGCGAAATCTGCTTCTCAGCCTGAGCGAGTCTCAGTGGGAACGGTCTTTCCTCTGGGGCCGTTGCTCCTGTGCCTGGGGCTGCCGCAAGGGCACCACCCTCACAGGGAAACGCCAAACACACCCCACATGTCTTTGCTCCTCTGGAGAGCTGCAGGCAGCCTCAAACTCTCAGGAAGCTTCTCGGCTGAGACGCAGAAGCACTCTGGCTGGGATCTCGCATCCCCTGCCTGGAGGCCCATGGTGCCTGTTTCTCCCTGTGCGTTGCTTCACAAGAGCGGCCAGGCAACATCTGCCCCATCTACCCTTCTGCTCTTCCCTTCCAGCTTACAGCGTTCTCCCTGCTCTACTCTAGCCCTAGGAAGTTTGGAGACAACCGGGCTCCTCCTCCTGTGCAAGGAGTCCTGGGGCCCAGTTGGAGTGGAAAGGCAAAACCACAGGCAAGCCCAGGAGAGTGCTGAGTCATGTCTGACACACTCCCTCAGCCTGCTCCTTCATGGATAGCGAGGCTGTGAGCTAGGAAAGTCTTTGGAAGCTCAGCAAGTGGAAGCGAGATGCAAGCCCCATTCCCAGCAATCCCGGTGCTTGGAACAGGCTTCCCAGCCTCCCAGTGCCAAAGCGAGCTCCTCTCTGCCCAATGCAGCTTTGCACACGCATGGCGCTCTGCTGCCTCTGCATCCACGAAGGAAGCTCTCTAGGCCCGCTTCCTGCGAAATCTGCTTCTGCCTTAGGGAAAAGCCCTTGGAGAGGTCTTTGCTCAGGGGCCGTTTCTCCTGTGCCTGGGGAAGAGGGCAGGGCACCACACTCGCAAGGAAAGGCCAGACACACTGCACACGTCTTTGCTCTTCTGGAGGGCGGCATGGAGCCTCCACCTGGGAGGTAGCTTCTCAGCTGAGACGCAGGGGCATTCTGGCTGTGATCCCGCAGCCCCTGCCTGGAGGCCCACGGTGCCTGTTTCTCTCTGGGCGTTGCTTCCACAGTGCGGCCAAGCAACATCTTCACCATGGGCACAACAGCGCTTCCCTTCCGTCTGACAGACTTCTCAGTGCTCTGCTCTAGACCTCTGAAGTGGGGAGACAACCGAGCCCAGCCTCCTTTGCAAGGAGTCCTGCGCCTTCTATTGCACTGAAAGGCAATAGCACGGGGAAGCCTAGGAAGGTGCTGAGTCATGTCTGACACACTCCCTCAGCCTGCTCCTTCATGGCTAGCGAGGCTGTGAGCTAGGAAAGTCTTTGGGAGCTCAGCAAGTGGAAGCGAGACGCAGGCCCCAACCCAGCAATCCCGGTGCTTGGAGCAGGCCTCCCAGCCTCCCAGTGCCAAAGCGAGCTCCTCTCTGCCAAATGCAGCTTTGCACTCGCAGGCCGCTCTGCTGCCTCTGCATCCACGAAGGAAGCTCTCTAGGCCCGCTTCCTGCGAAATCTGCTTCCGCCTCAGGAAAAAGCCCTTGGAGAGGTCTTTGCTCAGGGGCCGTTTCTCCTGTGCCTGGGGAAGAGGGAAGGGCACCACACTCCCAAGGAAAGGCCAGACACACTCCACACGTCTTTGCTCTTCTGGAGGGCGGCATGGAGCCTCCACCTGGGAGGTAGCTTCTCAGCTGAGACGCAGGGGCATTCTGGCTGTGATCCCGTAGCCCTGCCTGGAGGCCCACGGTGCCTGTTTCTCTCTGGGCGTTGCTTCCACAGTGCGCCCAAGCAACATCTTCACCATGGGCACAACAGCGCTTCCCTTCCGTCTGACAGACTTCTCAGTGCTCTGCCCTAGACCTCTGAAGTGGGGAGACAACCGAGCCCAGCCTCCTTTGCAAGGAGTCCTGCGCCTTCGATTGCACTGAAAGGCAATAGCACGGGGAAGCCTAGGAAGGGGCTGAGTCATATCGGACACACTGCCTCAGCCTGCTCCTTTCAGGGAAGCAACGCTGGGATCTAGGAAAACCTTCTTCAGCTCGGAAAGTGCAAGAGAGATGCAGGCCGCGCACCCGGAAATCTCGGTGCTTGGAGCCAAACTCAGCGTCTCCCAGGGGCAAAGCGAACGCCTCTCTGCCAAATCCAGCTGTGCAGACGCAGGCCGCTAGGCTGCCTCTGCATTGGCGAAGGAAGCTCTCTCCTCCCGCTTCCTGCGAAGTCTGCTTCTCAGCCTGAGCGAATCTCAGCGGGAACGGTCTTTCCTCTGGGGCTGTTGCTCCTGTGCCTGGGGCTGCCGCAAGGGCACCACCCTCACAGGGAAAGGCCAAACACACCCCACATGTCTTTGCTCCTCTGGAGAGCTGCAGGCAGCCTCAAACTCTCAGGAAGCTTCTCGGCTGAGACGCAGAAGCACTCTGGCTGGGATCTCGCATCCCCTGCCTGGAGGCCCATGGTGCCTGTTTCTCCCTGTGCGTTGCTTCAGCAGAGCGGCCAGGCAACATCTGCCCCATCTACCCTTCTGCTCTTCCCTTCCAGCTGACAGCGCTCTCCCTGCTCTACTCTACCCCTAGGAAGTTTGGAGACAACCGGGCTCCTGCTCCTGTGCAAGGAGTCCTGGGGCCCAGTTGGAGTGGAAAGGCAAAACCACAGGCAAGCCCAGGAGAGTGCTGAGTCATGTCTGACACACTCCCTCAGCCTGCTCCTTCATGGCTAGCGAGGCTGTGAGCTAGCAAATCTTTGGCAGCTCAGGAAGTGGAAGCGAGATGCAGGCCCCAACCCCGCAATCCCTGTGACTGGAGCAGATCTCACAGCCTCCCAGTGCCAAAGCGAGCTCCTCTCTGCCAAATGCAGCTTTGCAAAGGCAGGCCGCTCTGCTGCCTCTGCATCCACGAAGGAAGCTCTCGAGGCCCGCTTCCTGCGAAACCTGCTTCAGCCTGAGGGAAAAGCCCTTGGAGAGGTCTTGGCTCAGGGGCAATTTCTCCTGTGCCCGGGGAAGAGGGAAGGGCACCACACTCCCAAGGAAAGGCCAGACACACTCCACACGTCTTTGCTCTTCTGGAGGGCGGCATGGAGCCTCCAACTGGGAGGTAGCTTCTCAGGTGAGACGCAGGGGCATTCTGGCTGTGATCCCGCAGCCCCTGCCTGGAGGCCCACGGTGCCTGTTTCTCTCTGGGCGTTGCTTCAACAGTGCGGCCAAGCAACGTCTTCACCATGGGCACAACAGCGCTTCCCTTCCATCTGACAGTCTTCTCAGTGCTCTGCTCTAGACCTCTGAAGTGGGGAGACAACCGAGCCCAGCCTCCTTTCCAATGAGTCCTGCGCCTTCCATTGCACTGAAAGGCAATAGAACAGGGACGCCTAGGAAGGGGCTGAGTCACGTCGGACACACTTCCTCAGCCTGCTCCTTTCAGGAAAGCAACGCTGTGAACTAGGAAAGCCTTCCCAAGCTCGGAAAGTGCAAGAGAGATGCCGGCCGCACACCCGGAAATCTCGGTGCTTGGAGCCCATCTCAGCGTCTCCCAGTGGCAAAGCGAACGCCTCTCTGCCAAATCCAGCTGTGCAGACGCAGGCCGCTAGGCTGCCTCTGCATTGGCGAAGGAAGCTCTCTCATCCCGCTTCCTGCGAAATCTGCTTCTCAGCCTGAGTGAATCTCAGTGGGAACGGTCTTTCCTCTGGGGCCGTTGCTCCAGGGCCTGGGGCTGCCGCAAGGGCACCACCCTCACAGGGAAAGGCCAAACACACCCCACATGTCTTTGCTCCTCTGGAGAGCTGGAGGCAACCTCAAACGCTCAGGAAGCTTCTCGGCTGAGACGCAGAAGCACTCTGGCTGGGATCTCGCATCCCCTGCCTGGAGGCCCATGGTGCCTGTTTCTCCCTGTGCGTGGCTTCACCAGAGCGGCCAGGCAACATCTCCCCCTTCTAACCTTCTGCTCTTCCCTTCCATCTGACAGAGTTCTCCCTGCTCTACCCTAGCCCTAGGACGTTTGGAGACAACCGGGCTCTTCCTCCTGTGCAAGGAGTCCTGGGGCCTAGTTGGAGTGGAAAAGCAAAACCACAGGCAAGCCCAGGAAAGTGCTGAGTCATGTCTGACACACTCCCTCAGCCTGCTCCTTCATGGCTAGCGAGGCTGTGAGCTAGGAAAGTCTTTGGCAGCTCAGGAAGTGGAAGCGAGATGCAGGCCCCAACCCAGCAATCCCGGTGCCTGGAGCAGAGCTCACAGCCTCCCAGGGTCAAAGCGAGCTCCTCTCTGCCAAATGCAGCTTTGCAAAGGAAGGCCGCTTTTCTGCCTCTGCATCCACCAAGGAAGCTCTCGAGGCCCGCTTCCTGCGAAATCTGCTTCAGCCTGAGGGAAAAGCTTTTGGAGAGGTCTTGGCTCAGGGGCAGTTTCTCCTGTGCCTTGGCTAGAGGGAAGGGCACCACAGTCCCAAGGAAAGGCCAGACACACTCCACACGTCTTTGCTCTTCTGGAGGGCGGCATGGAGCCTCCAACTGGGAGGTAGCTTCTCAGCTGAGACGCAGGGGCATTCTGGCTGTGATCCAGCAGCCCCTGCCTGGAGGCCCACGGTGCCTTTTCTCTCTGGGCGTTGCTTCAACAGTGCGGCCAAGCAACGTCTTCACCATGGGCACAACAGCGCTTCCCTTCCATCTGACAGACTTCTCAGTGCTCTGCTCTAGACCTCTGAAGTGGGGAGACAACCGAGCCCAGCCTCCTTTCCAAGGAGTCCTGCGCCTTCCATTGCACTGAAAGGCAATAGCACAGGGACGCCTAGGAAGGGGCTGAGTCACGTCGGACACACTTCCTCAGCCTGCTCCTTTCAGGGAAGCAACGCTGTGAGCTAGGAAAGCCTTCCCAAGCTCGGAAAGTGCAAGAGAGATGCAGGCCGCGCACCCGGAAATCTCGGTGCTTGGAGCCAATCTCAGCGTCTCCCAGGGGCAAAGCGAACGCCTCTCTGCCAAATCCAGCTGTGCAGACGCAGATCGCTAGGCTGCCTCTGCATTGGCGAAGGAAGCTCTCTCATCCCGCTTCCTGCGAAATCTGCTTCTCAGCCTGAATGAATCTCAGTGGGAACGGTCTTTCCTCTGGGGCCGTTGCGCCTGGGCCTGGGGCTGCCGCAAGGGCACCACCCTCACAGGGAAAGGCCAAACACACCCCACATGTCTTTGCTCCTCTGGAGAGCTGCAGGCAACCTCAAACGCTCAGGAAGCTTCTCGGCTGAAACGCAGAAGCACTCTGGCTGGGATCTCGCATCCCCTGCCTGGAGGCCCATGGTGCCTGTTTCTCCCTGTGCATGGCTTCACCAGAGCGGCCAGGCAACATCTCCCCCTTCCACCCTTCTGCTCTTCCCTTCCATCTGACAGAGTTCTCCCTGCTCTACTCTAGCCCTAGGACGTTTGGAGACAACCGGGCTCCTCCTCCTGTGCAAGGAGTCCTGGGGCCTAGTTGGAGTGGAAAGGCAAAACCACAGGCAAGCCCAGGAAAGTGCTGAGTCATGTCTGACACACTCCCTCAGCCTGCTCCTTCATGGCTAGCGAGGCTGTGAGCTAGCAAAGTCTTTGGCAGCTCAGGAAGTGGAAGCGAGATGCAGGCCCCAACCCAGCAATCCCGGTGCCTGGAGCAGAACTCACAGCCTCCCAGTGCCAAAGCGAGCTCCTCTCTGCCAAATGCAGCTTCGCAAAGGCAGGCCGCTCTGCTGCCTCTGCATCCACGAAGGAAGCTCTCGAGGCCCGCTTCCTGCGAAATCTGCTTCAGCCTGAGGGAAAAGCCCTTGGAGAGGTCTTGGCTCAGGGGCAGTTTCTCCTGTGCCTGGGGAAGAGGGAAGGGCACCACACTCCCAAGGAAAGGCCAGACACACTCCACACGTCTTTGCTCTTCTGGAGGGAGGCATGGAGCCTCCAACTGGGAGGTAGCTTCTCAGCTGAGACGCAGGGGCATTCTGGCTGTGATCCCGCAGCCCCTGCCTGGAAGCCCACGGTGCCTGTTTCTGGGCGTTGCTTCAACAGTGCGGCCAAGCAACGTCTTCACCATGGGCACAACAGCGCTTCCCTTCCGCCTGACAGACGTCTCAGTGCTCTGCTCTAGACCTCTGAAGTGGGGAGACAACCGAGCCCAGCCTCCTTTCCAAGGAGTCCTGCGCCTTCCATTGCACTGAAAGGCAATAGCACGGGGAAGCCTAGGAAGGGGCTGAGTCATGTGGGACACACTTCCTCAGCCTGCTCCTTTCAGGGAAGCAACGCTGGGAGCTAGGAAAGCCTTCTCCAGCTCGGAGAGTGCAAGAGAGATGCAGGCCGCGCACCGGGAATCTCGGTGCTTGGAGCCAATCTCAGCGTCTCCCAGGGGCAAAGCGAACGCCTCTCTGCCAAATCCAGCTTTGCAGACGCAGGCCGCTAGGCTGCCTCTGCATTGGCGAAGGAAGCTCTCTCCTCCCGCTTCCTGCGAAATCTGCTTCTCAGCCTGAGCGAATCTCAGTGGGAACGGTCTTTCCTCTGGGGCCGTTGCTCCTGTGCCTGGGGCTGCCGCAAGGGCACCACCCTCACAGGGAAAGGCCAAACACACCCCACATGTCTTTGCTCCTCTGGAGAGCTGCAGGCAACCTCAAACTCTCAGGAAACTTCTCGGCTGAGACGCAGAAGCACTCTGGCTGGGATCTCGCATCCCCTGCCTGGAGGCCCATGGTGCCTGTTTCTCCCTGGGCGTTGCTTCACCAGAGCGGCCAGGCAACATCTGCCCCATCTACCCTTCTGCTCTTCCCTTCCAGCTGACAGAGTTCTCCCTGCTCTACTCTAGCCCTAGGAAGTTTGGAGACAACCGGGCTCCTCCTCCTGTGCAAGGAGTCCCGGGGCCCAGTTTGAGTGGAAAGGCAAAACCACAGGCAAGCCCAGGAAAGTGCTGAGTCATGTCTGACACACTCCCTCAGCCTGCTCCTTCATGGCTAGCGAGGCTGTGAGCTAAGAAAGTCTTTGGAAGCTCAGCAAGTGGCAGCGAGATGCAGGCCCCAACCCAGCAATCCCGGTGCTTGGATCAGGTCTCACAGCCTCCCAGTGCCAAAGCGAGCTCCTCTCTGCCAAATGCAGCTTTGCACACGCAGGCCGCTCTGCTGCCTCTGCATACACGAAGGAAGCTCTCTAGGCCCGCTTCCTGCGAAATCTGCTTCAGCCTGAGGGAAAAGCCCTTGGAGAGGTCTTGGCTCAGGGGCAGTTGCTCCTGTGCCTGGGGAAGAGGGAAGGGCACCACACTCCCAAGGAAAGGCCAGACACACTCCACACGTCTTTGCTCCTCTGGAGGGCGGCATGGAGCCTCCAACTGGGAGGTCGCTTCTCAGCGGAGACGCAGGGGCATTCTGGCTGTGATCCCGCAGCCCCTGCCTGGAGGCCCACGGTGCCTGTTTCTCTCTGGGCGTTGCTTCCACAGTGCAGCCAAGCAACATCTTCACCATGGGCACAACAGCGCTTCCCTTCCGCCTGACAGACGTCTCAGTGCTCTGCTCTAGACCTCTGAAGTGGGGAGACAACCGAGCCCAGCCTCCTTTCCAAGGAGTCCTGCGCCTTCGATTGCACTGAAAGGCAATATCACGGGGAAGCCTAGGATGGGGCTGAGTCATGTCGGACACACTTCCTCAGCCTGCTCCTTTCAGGGAAGCAACGCTGGGAGCTAGGAAAGCCTTCTCCATCTCGGAGAGGGCAAGAGAGATGCAGGCCGCGCACCCGGAAATCTCGGTGCTTGGAGCCAATCTCAGCGTCTCCCAGGGGCAAAGCGAACGCCTCTCTGCCAAATCCAGCTTTGCAGACGCAGGCCGCTAGGCTGCCTCTGCATTGGCGAAGGAAGCTCTCTCCTCCCGCTTCCTGCGAAATCTGCTTCTCAGCCTGAGCGAATCTCAGTGGGAACGGTCTTTCCTCTGGGGCCGTTGCTCCTGTGCCTGGGGCTGCCGCAAGGGCACCACCCTCACAGGGAAAGGCCAAACACACCCCACATGTCTTTCTTCCTCTGGAGAGCTGCAGGCAACCTCAAACTCTCAGGAAGCTTCTCGGCTGAGACGCAGAAGCACTCTGGCTGGGATCTCGCATCCCCTGCCTGGAGGCCCATGGTGCCTGTTTCTCTATGGGCGTTGCTTCACCAGAGCGGCCAGGCAACATCTGCCCCATCTACCCTTCTGCTCTTCCCTTCCAGCTGACAGAGTTCTCCCTGCTCTACTCTAGCCCTAGGAAGTTTGGAGACAACTGGGCTCCTCCTCCTGTGCAAGGAGTCCCGGGGCCCAGTTGGAGTGGAAAGGCAAAACCACAGGCAAGCCCAGGAAAGTGCTGAGTCATGTCTGACACACTCCCTCAGCCTGCTCCTTCATGGCTAGCGAGGCTGTGAGCTAGGAAAGTCTTTGGAAGCTCAGCAAGTGGCAGCGAGATGCAGGCCCCAACCCAGCAATCCCGGTGCTTGGAGCAGGTCTCACAGCCTCCCAGTGCCAAAGCGAGCTCCTCTCTGCCAAATGCAGCTTTGCACACGCAGGCCGCTCTGCTGCCTCTGCATCGACAAAGGAAGCTTTCTAGGCCCGCTTCCTGCGAAATCTGCTTCAGCCTGAGGGAGAAGCCCTTGGAGAGGTCTTTGCTCAGGGGCAGTTGCTCCTGTGCCTGGGGAAGAGGGAAGGGCACCACACTCCCAAGGAAAGGCCAGACACACTCCACACGTCTTTGCTCCTCTGGAGGGCGGCATGGAACCTCCAACTGGGAGGTCGCGTCTCAGCGGAGACGCAGGGGCATTCTGGCTGTGATCCCGCAACCCTGCCTGGAGGCCCACGGTGCCTGTTTCTCTCTGGGCGTTGCTTCCACAGTGCAGCCAAGCAACATCTTCACCATGGGCACAACAGCGCCTCCCTTCCGCCTGACAGACGTCTCAGTGCTCTGCTCTAGACCTCTGAAGTGGGGAGACAACCTAGCCCAGCCTCCTTTCCAAGGAGTCCTGCGCCTTCCATTGCACTGAAAGTCAATAGCACGGGGAAGCCTAGGAAGGGGCTGAGTCATGTCGGACACACTTCCTCAGCCTGCTCCTTTCAGGGAAGCAACGCTGGGAGCTAGGTAAGCCTTCTCAAGCTCGGAGAGTGCAAGAGAGATGCAGGCCGCGCACCCGGAAATCTCGGTGCTTGGAGCCAATCTCAGCGTCTCCCAGGGGCAAAGCGAACGCCTCTCTGCCAAACCCAGCTTTGCAGACGCAGGCCGCTAGGCTGCCTCTGCATTGGCGAAGGAAGCTCTCTCCTCCCGCTTCCTGCGAAATCTGCTTCTCAGCCTGAGCGAATCTCAGTGGGAACGGTCTTTCCTCTGGGGCCGTTGCTCCTGTGCCTGCGGCTGCCGCAAGGGCACCACCTTCACAGGGAAAGGCCAAACACACCCCACATGTCTTTGCTCCTCTGGAGAGCTGCAGGCAACCTCAAACTCTCAGGAAGCTTCTCGGCTGAGACGCAGAAGCACTCTGGCTGGGGTCTCGCATCCCCTGCCTGGAGGCCCATGGTGCCTGTTTCTCCCTGGGCGTTGCTTCACCAGAGCGGCCAGGAAACATCTGCCCCATCTACCCTCCTGCTCTTCCCTTCCAGCTGACAGAGTTCTCCCTGCTCTACTCTAGCCCTAGGAAGTTTGGAGACAACCGGGCTCCTCCTCCTGTGCAAGGAGTCCCGGGGCCCAGTTGGAGTGGAAAGGCAAAACCACAGGCAAGCCCAGGAAAGTGCTGTGTCATGTCTGACACACTCCCTCTGCCTGCTCCTTCATGGCTAGCGAGGCTGTGAGCTAGGAAAGTCTTTGGAAGCTCAGCAAGTGGCAGCGAGATGCAGGCCCAACCCAGCAATCCCGGTGCTAGGAGCAGGTCTCACAGCCTCCCAGTGCCAAAGTGAGCTCCTCTCTGCCAAATGCAGCTTTGCAAAGGCAGGCCGCTCTGCTGCCTCTGCATCCACGAAGGAAGCTCTCTAGGCCCGCTTCATGCGAAATCTGCTTCAGCCTGAGGGAAAAGCCCTTGGAGAGGTCTTTGCTCAGGGGCAGTTGCTCCTGTGCCTGGGGAAGAGGGAAGGGCACCACACTCCCAAGGAAAGGCCAGACACACTCCACACGTCTTTGTTCCTCTGGAGGGCGGCATGGAGCCTCCAACTGGGAGGTCGCTTCTCAGCGGAGACGCAGGGGCATTCTGGCTGTGATCCCGCAGCCCCTGCCTGGAGGCCCACGGTGCCTGTTTCTCTCTGGGTGTTGCTTCCACAGTGCAGCCAAGCAACATCTTCACCATGGGCACAACAGCGCTTCCCTTCTGCCTGACAGACGTCTCAGTGCTCTGCTCTAGACCTCTGAAGTGGGTAGACAACCGAGCCCAGCCTCCTTTCCAAGGAGTCCTGCGCCTTCCATTGCACTGAAAGGCAATAGCACGGGGAAGCCTAGGAAGGGGCTGAGTCATGTCGGACACACTTCCTCAGCCTGCTCCTTTCAGGGAAGCAACGCTGGGAGCTAGGAAAGACTTCTCCAGCTCGGAGAGTGCAAGGGAGATGCAGGCCGCGCACCCGGAAATCTCGGTGCTTGGAGCCAATCTCAGCGTCTCCCAGGGTCAAAGCGAACGCCTCTCTGCCAAATCCAGCTTTGCAGACACAGGCCGCTAGGCTGCCTCTGCATTGGCGAAGGAAGCTCTCTCCTCCCGCTTCCTGCGAAATCTGCTTCTCAGCCTGAGCGAATCTCAGTGGGAACGGTCTTTCCTCTGGGGCCGTTGCTCCTGTGCCTGGGGCTGCCGCAAGGGCACCACCCTCCCAGGGAAAGGCCAAACACACCCCACATGTCTTTGCTCCTCTGGAGAGCTGCAGGCAACCTCAAACTCTCAGGAAGCTTCTCGGCTGAGACGCAGAAGCACTCTGGCTGGGGTCTCGCATCCCCTGCCTGGAGGCCCATGGTGCCTGTTTCTCCCTGGGCGTTGCTTCACCAGAGCGGCCAGGCAACATCTGCCCCATCTACCCTTCTGCTCTTCCCTTCCAGCTGACAGAGTTCTCCCAGCTCTACTCTAGCCCTAGGAAGTTTGGAGACAACCGGGCTCCTCCTCCTGTGCAAGGAGTCCCGGGGCCCAGTTGGAGTGGAAAGGCAAAACCACAGGCAAGCCCAGGAAAGTGCTGTGTCATGTCTGACACACTCCCTCTGCCTGCTCCTTCATGGCTAGCGAGGCTGTGAGCTAGGAAAGTCTTTGGAAGCTCAGCAAGTGGCAGCGAGATGCAGGCCCAACCCAGCAATCCGATGCTTGGAGCAGGTCTCACAGCCTCCCAGTGCCAAAGCGAGCTCCTCTCTTCCAAATGCAGCTTTGCACACGCAGGCCGCTCTGCTGCCTCTGCATCCACGAAGGAAGCTCTCTAGGCCCGCTTCCTGCGAAATCTGCTTCAGCCTGAGGGAAAAGCCCTTGGAGAGTTCTTGGCTCAGGGGCAGTTGCTCCTGTGCCTGGGGAAGAGGGAAGGGCACCACACTCCCAAGGAAAGGCCAGAGACACTCCACACGTCTTTGCTCCTCTGGAGGGCGGCATGGAGCCTCCAACTGGGAGGTCGCTTCTCAGCGGAGACGCAGGGGCATTCTGGCTGTGATCCCGCAGCCCCTGCCTGGAGGCCCACGGTGCCTGTTTCTCTCTGGGCGTTGCTTCCACAGTGCGGCCAAGCAACATCTTCACCATGGGCACAACAGCGCTTCCCTTCCGCCTGACAGACGTCTCAGTGCTCTGCTCTAGACCTCTGAAGTGGGGAGACAACCGAGCCCAGCCTCCTTTCCAAGGAGTCCTGCGCCTTCGATTGCACTGAAAGGCAATATCACGGGGAAGCCTAGGATGGGGCTGAGTCATGTCGGACACACTTCCTCAGCCTGCTCCTTTCAGGGAAGCAACGCTGGGAGCTAGGAAAGCCTTCTCCATCTCGGAGAGGGCAAGAGAGATGCAGGCCGCGCACCCGGAAATCTCGGTGCTTGGAGCCAATCTCAGCGTCTCCCAGGGGCAAAGCGAACGCCTCTCTGCCAAATCCAGCTTTGCAGACGCAGGCCGCTAGGCTGCCTCTGCATTGGCGAAGGAAGCTCTCTCCTCCCGCTTCCTGCGAAATCTGCTTCTCAGCCTGAGCGAATCTCAGTGGGAACGGTCTTTCCTCTGGGGCCGTTGCTCCTGTGCCTGGGGCTGCCGCAAGGGCACCACCCTCACAGGGAAAGGCCAAACACACCCCACATGTCTTTGTTCCTCTGGAGAGCTGCAGGCAACCTCAAACTCTCAGGAAGCTTCTCGGCTGAGACGCAGAAGCACTCTGGCTGGGATCTCGCATCCCCTGCCTGGAGGCCCATGGTGCCTGTTTCTCTATGGGCGTTGCTTCACCAGAGCGGCCAGGCAACATCTGCCCCATCTACCCTTCTGCTCTTCCCTTCCAGCTGACAGAGTTCTCCCTGCTCTACTCTAGCCCTAGGAAGTTTGGAGACAACTGGGCTCCTCCTCCTGTGCAAGGAGTCCCGGGGCCCAGTTGGAGTGGAAAGGCAAAACCACAGGCAAGCCCAGGAAAGTGCTGAGTCATGTCTGACACACTCCCTCAGCCTGCTCCTTCATGGCTAGCGAGGCTGTGAGCTAGGAAAGTCTTTGGAAGCTCAGCAAGTGGCAGCGAGATGCAGGCCCCAACCCAGCAATCCCGGTGCTTGGAGCAGGTCTCACAGCCTCCCAGTGCCAAAGCGAGCTCCTCTCTGCCAAATGCAGCTTTGCACACGCAGGCTGCTCTGCTGCCTCTGCATCGACAAAGGAAGCTCTCTAGGCCCGCTTCCTGCGAAATCTGCTTCAGCCTGAGGGAGAAGCCCTTGGAGAGGTCTTTGCTCAGGGGCAGTTGCTCCTGTGCCTGGGGAAGAGGGAAGGGCACCACACTCCCAAGGAAAGGCCAGACACACTCCACACGTCTTTGCTCCTCTGGAGGGCGGCATGGAACCTCCAACTGGGAGGTCGCGTCTCAGCGGAGACGCAGGGGCATTCTGGCTGTGATCCCGCAACCCTGCCTGGAGGCCCACTTTGCCTGTTTCTCTCTGGGCGTTGCTTCCACAGTGCAGCCAAGCAACATCTTCACCATGGGCACAACAGCGCCTCCCTTCCGCCTGACAGACGTCTCAGTGCTCTGCTCTAGACCTCTGAAGTGGGGAGACAACCTAGCCCAGCCTCCTTTCCAAGGAGTCCTGCGCCTTCCATTGCACTGAAAGTCAATAGCACGGGGAAGCCTAGGAAGGGGCTGAGTCATGTCGGACACACTTCCTCAGCCTGCTCCTTTCAGGGAAGCAACGCTGGGAGCTAGGTAATCCTTCTCAAGCTCGGAGAGTGCAAGAGAGATGCAGGCCGCGCACCCGGAAATCTCGGTGCTTGGAGCCAATCTCAGCGTCTCCCAGGGGCAAAGCGAACGCCTCTCTGCCAAATCCAGCTTTGCAGACTCAGGCCGCTAGGCTGCCTCTGCATTGGCGAAGGAAGCTCTCTCCTCCCGCTTCCTGCGAAATCTGCTTCTCAGCCTGAGCGAATCTCAGTGGGAACGGTCTTTCCTCTGGGGCCGTTGCTCCTGTGCCTGCGGCTGCCGCAAGGGCACCACCTTCACAGGGAAAGGCCAAACACACCCCACATGTCTTTGCTCCTCTGGAGAGCTGCAGGCAACCTCAAACTCTCAGGAAGCTTCTCGGCTGAGACGCAGAAGCACTCTGGCTGGGGTCTCGCATCCCCTGCCTGGAGGCCCATGGTGCCTGTTTCTCCCTGGGCGTTGCTTCACCAGAGCGGCCAGGAAACATCTGCCCCATCTACCCTCCTGCTCTTCCCTTCCAGCTGACAGAGTTCTCCCTGCTCTACTCTAGCCCTAGGAAGTTTGGAGACAACCGGGCTCCTCCTCCTGTGCAAGGAGTCCCGGGGCCCAGTTGGAGTGGAAAGGCAAAACCACAGGCAAGCCCAGGAAAGTGCTGTGTCATGTCTGACACACTCCCTCTGAATGCTCCTTCATGGCTAGCGAGGCTGTGAGCTAGGAAAGTCTTTGGAAGCTCAGCAAGTGGCAGCGAGATGCAGGCCCAACCCAGCAATCCCGGTGCTAGGAGCAGGTCTCACAGCCTCCCAGTGCCAAAGTGAGCTCCTCTCTGCCAAATGCAGCTTTGCAAAGGCAGGCCGCTCTGCTGCCTCTGCATCCACGAAGGAAGCTCTCTAGGCCCGCTTCATGCGAAATCTGCTTCAGCCTGAGGGAAAAGCCCTTGGAGAGGTCTTTGCTCAGGGGCAGTTGCTCCTGTGCCTGGGGAAGAGGGAAGGGCACCACACTCCCAAGGAAAGGCCAGACACACTCCACACGTCTTTGCTCCTCTGGAGGGCGGCATGGAGCCTCCAACTGGGAGGTCGCTTCTCAGCGGAGACGCAGGGGCATTCTGGCTGTGATCCCGCAGCCCCTGCCTGGAGGCCCACGGTGCCTGTTTCTCTCTGGGTGTTGCTTCCACAGTGCAGCCAAGCAACATCTTCACCATGGGCACAACAGCGCTTCCCTTCTGCCTGACAGACGTCTCAGTGCTCTGCTCTAGACCTCTGAAGTGGGTAGACAACCGAGCCCAGCCTCCTTTCCAAGGAGTCCTGCGCCTTCCATTGCACTGAAAGGCAATAGCACGGGGAAGCCTAGGAAGGGGCTGAGTCATGTCGGACACACTTCCTCAGCCTGCTCCTTTCAGGGAAGCAACGCTGGGAGCTAGGAAAGACTTCTCCAGCTCGGAGAGTGCAAGGGAGATGCAGGCCGCGCACCCGGAAATCTCGGTGCTTGGAGCCAATCTCAGCGTCTCCCAGGGTCAAAGCGAACGCCTCTCTGCCAAATCCAGCTTTGCAGACACAGGCCGCTAGGCTGCCTCTGCATCGGCGAAGGAAGCTCTCTCCTCCCGCTTCCTGCGAAATCTGCTTCTCAGCCTGAGCGAATCTCAGTGGGAACGGTCTTTCCTCTGGGGCCGTTGCTCCTGTGCCTGGGGCTGCCGCAAGGGCACCACCCTCCCAGGGAAAGGCCAAACACACCCCACATGTCTTTGCTCCTCTGGAGAGCTGCAGGCAACCTCAAACTCTCAGGAAGCTTCTCGACTGAGACGCAGAAGCACTCTGGCTGGGGTCTCGCATCCCCTGCCTGGAGGCCCATGGTGCCTGTTTCTCCCTGGGCGTTGCTTCACCAGAGCGGCCAGGCAACATCTGCCCCATCTACCCTTCTGCTCTTCCCTTCCAGCTGACAGAGTTCTCCCAGCTCTACTCTAGCCCTAGGAAGTTTGGAGACAACCGGGCTCCTCCTCCTGTGCAAGGAGTCCCGGGGCCCAGTTGGAGTGGAAAGGCAAAACCACAGGCAAGCCCAGGAAAGTGCTGTGTCATGTCTGACACACTCCCTCTGCCTGCTCCTTCATGGCTAGCGAGGCTGTGAGCTAGGAAAGTCTTTGGAAGCTCAGCAAGTGGCAGCGAGATGCAGGCCCAACCCAGCAATCCGATGCTTGGAGCAGGTCTCACAGCCTCCCAGTGCCAAAGCGAGCTCCTCTCTTCCAAATGCAGCTTTGCACACGCAGGCCGCTCTGCTGCCTCTGCATCCACGAAGGAAGCTCTCTAGGCCCGCTTCCTGCGAAATCTGCTTCAGCCTGAGGGAAAAGCCCTTGGAGAGGTCTTGGCTCAGGGGCAGTTGCTCCTGTGCCTGGGGAAGAGGGAAGGGCACCACACTCCGAAGGAAAGGCCAGACACACTCCACACGTCTTTGCTCCTCTGGAGGGCGGCATGAAGCCTCCAACTGGGGGGTCGCTTCTCAGCGGAGACGCAGGGGCATTCTGGCTGTGATCCCGCAGCCCCTGCCTGGAGGCCCACGGTGCCTGTTTCTCTCTGGGCGTTGCTTCCACAGTGCGGCCAAGCAACATCTTCACCATGGGCACAACAGCGCTTCCCTTCCGCCTGACAGACGTCTCAGTGCTCTGCTCTAGACCTCTGAAGTGGGGAGACAACCGAGCCCAGCCTCCTTTCCAAGGAGTCCTGCGCCTTCCATTGCACTGAAAGGCAATAGCACGGGGAAGCCTAGGAAGGGGCTGAGTCATGTGGGACACACTTCCTCAGCCTGCTCCTTTCAGGGAAGCAACGCTGGGAGCTAGGAAAGCCTTCTCCAGCTCGGAGAGTGCAAGAGAGATGCAGGCCGCGCACCGGGAATCTCGGTGCTTGGAGCCAATCTCAGCGTCTCCCAGGGGCAAAGCGAACGCCTCTCTGCCAAATCCAGCTTTGCAGACGCAGGCCGCTAGGCTGCCTCTGCATTGGCGAAGGAAGCTGATCCTCCCGCTTCCTGCGAAATCTGCTTCTCAGCCTGAGCGAATCTCAGTGGGAATGGTCTTTCCTCAGGGGCCGTTGCTCCTGTGCCTGGGGCTGCCGCAAAGGCACCACCCTCACAGGGAAACGCCAAACACACCCCTGATGACTTTGCTCCTCTGGAGAGCTGCAGGCAACCTCAAACTCTCAGGAAGCTTCTCGGCTGAGACGCAGAAGCACTCTGGCTGGGGTCTCGCATCCCCTGCCTGGAGGCCCATGGTGCCTGTTTCTCCCTGGGCGTTGCTTCACCAGAGCGGCCAGGCAACATCTGCCCCATCTACCCTTCTGCTCTTCCCTTCCAGCTGACAGAGTTCTCCCTGCTCTACTCTAGCCCTAGGAAGTTTGGAGACAACCGGGCTCCTCCTCCTGTGCAAGGAGTCCCGGGGCCCAGTTGGAGTGGAAAGGCAAAACCACAGGCAAGCCCAGGAAAGTGCTGAGTCATGTCTGACACGCTCCCTCAGCCTGCTCCTTCATGGCTAGCGAGGCTGTGAGCTAGGAAAGTCTTTGGAAGCTCAGCAAGTGGCAGCGAGATGCAGGCCCCAACCCAGCAATCCCGGTGCTTGGAGCTGGTCTCACAGCCTCCCAGTGCCAAAGCGAGCTCCTCTCTGCTAAATGCAGCTTTGCACACGCAGGCCGCTCTGCTGCCTCTGCATCCACGAAGGAAGCTCTCTAGGCCCGCTTCCTGCGAAATCTGCTTCAGCCTGAGGGAAAAGCCCTTGGAGAGGTCTTGGCTCAGGGGCAGTTGCTCCTGTGCCTGGGGAAGAGGGAAGGGCACCACACTCCCAAGGAAAGGCCAGAGACACTCCACACGTCTTTGCTCCTCTGGAGGGCGGCATGGAGCCTCCAACTGGGAGGTCGCTTCTCAGCGGAGACGCAGGGGCATTCTGGCTGTGATCCCGCAGCCCCTGCCTGGAGGCCCACGGTGCCTGTTTCTCTCTGGGCGTTGCTTCCACAGTGCGGCCAAGCAACATCTTCACCATGGGCACAACAGCGCTTCCCTTCCGCCTGACAGACGTCTCAGTGCTCTGCTCTAGACCTCTGAAGTGGGGAGACAACCGAGCCCAGCCTCCTTTCCAAGGAGTCCTGCGCCTTCCATTGCACTGAAAGGCAATAGCACGGGGAAGCCTAGGAAGGGGCTGAGTCATGTCGGACACACTTCCTCAGCCTGCTCCTTTCAGGGAAGCAACGCTGGGAGCTAGGAAAGACTTCTCAAGCTCGGAGAGTGCAAAAGAGATGCAGGCCGCGCATCCGGAAATCTCGGTGCTTGGAGCCAATCTCAGCGTCTCCCAGGGTCAAAGCGAACGCCTCTCTGCCAAATCCAGCTGTGCAGACGCAGGCCGCTAGGCTGCCTCTGCATTGGCGAAGGAAGCTCTCTCCTCCCGCTTCCTGCGAAATCTGCTTCTCAGCCTGAGCGAATCTCAGTGGGAACGGTCTTTCCTCTGGGGCCGTTGCTCCTGTGCCTGGGGCTGCCGCAAGGGCACCACCCTCCCAGTGAAAGGCTAAACACACCCCACATGTCTTTGCTCCTCTGGAGAGCTGCAGGCAACCTCAAACTCTCAGGAAGCTTCTCGGCTGAGACGCAGAAGCACTCTGGCTGGGATCTCGCATCCCCTGCCTGGAGGCCCATGGTGCCTGTTTCTCCCTGGGCGTTGCTTCACCAGAGCGGCCAGGCAACATCTGCCCCATCTACCCTTCTGCTCTTCCCTTCCATCTGTCAGAGTTCTCCCTGCTCTACTCTAGCCCTAGGAAGTTTGGAGACAACCGGGCTCCTCCTCCTGTGCAAGGAGTCCCGGGGCCCAGTTGGAGTGGAAAGGCAAAACCACAGGCAAGCCCAGGAAAGTGCTGAGTCATGTCTGACACATTCCCTCAGCCTGTTCCTTCATGGCTAGCGAGGCTGTGAGCTAGGAAAGTCTTTGGAAGCTCAGCAAGTGGCAGCGAGATGCAGGCCCCAACCCAGCAATCCCGGTGCTTGGAGCAGGTCTCACAGCCTCCCAGTGCCAAAGCGAGCTCCTCTCTGCCAAATGCAGCTTTGCACAAGCAGGCCGCTCTGCTGCCTCTGCATCCACGAAGGAAGCTCTCTAGGCCCGCTTCCTGCGAAATCAGCTTCAGCCTGAGGGAAAAGCCCTTGGAGAGGTCTTGGCTCAGGGGCAGTTGCTCCTGTGCCTGGGGAAGAGGGAAGGGCACCACACTCCCAAGGAAAGGCCAGACACACTCCACACGTCTTTGCTCCTCTGGAGGGCGGCATGGAGCCTCCAACTGGGAGGTCGCTTCTCAGCGGAGACGCAGGGGCATTCTGGCTGTGATCCCGCAGCCCCTGCCTGGAGGCCCACGGTGCCTGTTTCTCTCTGGGCGTTGCTTCCACAGTGCGGCCAAGCAACATCTTCACCATGGGCACAACAGCGCTTCCCTTCCGCCTGACAGACGTCTCAGTGCTCTGCTCTAGACCTCTGAAGTGGGGAGACAACCGAGCCCAGCCTCCTTTCCAAGGAGTCCTGCGCCTTCCATTGCACTGAAAGGCAATAGCACGGGGAAGCCTAGGAAGGGGCTGAGTCATGTGGGACACAATTCCTCAGCCTGCTCCTTTCAGGGAAGCAACGCTGGGAGCTAGGAAAACCTTCTCCAGCTCGGAGAGTGCAAGAGAGATGCAGGCCGCGCACCCGGAAATCTCGGTGCTTGGAGCCAATCTCAGCGTCTCCCAGGGGCAAAGCGAACGCCTCTCTGCCAAATCCAGCTTTGCAGACGCAGGCCGCTAGGCTGCCTCTGCATTGGCGAAGGAAGCTCTCTCCTCCCGCTTCCTGCGAAATCTGCTTCTCAGCCTGAGCGAATCTCAGTGGGAACGGTCTTTCCTCTGGGGCCGTTGCTCCTGTGCCTGGGGCTGCCGCAAGGGCACCACCCTCCCAGGGAAAGGCCAAACACACCCCACATGTCTTTGCTCCTCTGGAGAGCTGCAGGCAACCTCAAACTCTCAGGAAGCTTCTCGGCTGAGACGCAGAAGCACTCTGGCTGGGGTCTCGCATCCCCTGCCTGGAGGCCCATGGTGCCTGTTTCTCCCTGGGCGTTGCTTCACCAGAGCGGCCAGGCAACATCTGCCCCATCTACCCTTCTGCTCTTCCCTTCCAGCTGACAGAGTTCTCCCTGCTCTACTCTAGCCCTAGGAAGTTTGGAGACAACCGGGCTCCTCCTCCTGTGCAAGGAGTCCCGGGGCCCAGTTGGAGTGGAAAGGCAAAACCACAGGCAAGCCCAGGAAAGTGCTGAGTCATGTCTGACACACTCCCTCAGCCTGCTCCTTCATGGCTAGCGAGGCTGTGAGCTAGGAAAGTCTTTGGAAGCTCAGCAAGTGGCAGCGAGATGCAGGCCCCAACCCAGCAATCCCGGTGCTTGGAGCAGGTCTCACAGCCTCCCAGTGCCAAAGCGAGCTCCTCTCTGCCAAATGCAGCTTTGCACACGCAGGCCGCTCTGCTGCCTCTGCATCCACGAAGGAAGCTCTCTAGGCCCACTTACTGCGAAATCTGCTTCAGCCTGAGGGAAAATCCCTTGGAGAGGTCTTGGCTCAGGGGCAGTTGCTCCTGTGCCTGGGGAAGAGGGAAGGGCACCACACTCCCAAGGAAGGCCAGACACACTCCTCACGTCTTTGCTCCTCTGGAGGGCGGCATGGAGCCTCCAACTGGGAGGTCGCTTCTCAGCGGAGACGCAGGGGCATTCTGGCTGTGATCCCGCAGCCCCTGCCTGGAGGCCCACGGTGCCTGTTTCTCTCTGGGCGTTGCTTCCACAGTGCGGCCAAGCAACATCTTCACCATGGGCACAACAGCGCTTCCCTTCCGCCTGACAGACGTCTCAGTGCTCTGCTCTAGACCTCTGAAGTGGGGAGACAACCTAGCCCAGCCTCCTTTCCAAGGAGTCCTGCGCCTTCCATTGCACTGAAAGGCAATAGCACGGGGAAGCCTAGGAAGGGGCTGCGTCATGTCGGACACACTTCCTCAGCCTGTTCCGTTCAGGGAAGCAACGCTGGGAGCTAGGAAAGTCTTCTCCAGCTCGGAGAGTGCAAGAGAGATACAGGTCGCGCACCCGGAAATCTCGGTGCTTGGAGACAATCTCAGCGTCTCCCAGGGGCAAAGCGAACGCCTCTCTGCCAAATCCAGCTTTGCAGACGCAGGCCGCTAGGCTGCCTCTGCATTGGCGAAGGAAGCTCTCTCCTCCCGCTTCCTGCGAAATCTGCTTCTCAGCCTGAGCGAATCTCAGTGGGAACGGTCTTTCCTCTGGGGCCGTTGCTCCTGTGCCTGGGGCTGCCGCAAGGGCACCACCCTCCCAGTGAAAGGCCAAACACAACCCACATGTCTTTGCTCCTCTGGAGAGCTGCAGGCAACCTCAAACTCTCAGGAAGCTTCTCGGCTGAGACGCAGAAGCACTCTGGCTGGGATCTCGCATCCCCTGCCTGGAGGCCCATGGTGCCTGTTTCTCCCTGGGCGTTGCTTCACCAGAGCGGCCAGGCAACATCTGCCCCATCTACCCTTCTGCTCTTCCCTTCCAGCTGACAGAGTTCTCCCTGCTCTACTCTAGCCCTAGGAAGTTTGGAGACAACCGGGCTCCTCCTCCTGTGCAAGGAGTCCCGGGGCCCAGTTGGAGTGGAAAGGCAAAACCACAGGCAAGCCCAGGAAAGTGCTGAGTCATGTCTGACACACTCCCTCAGCCTGCTCCTTCATGGCTAGCGAGGCTGTGAGCTAGGAAAGTCTTTGGAAGCTCAGCAAGTGGCAGCGAGATGCAGGCCCCAACTCAGCAATCCCGGTGCTTGGAGCAGGTCTCACAGCCTCCCAGTGCCAAAGCGAGCTCCTCTCTGCCAAATGCAGCTTTGCACAAGCAGGCCGCTCTGCTGCCTCTGCATCCACGAAGGAAGCTCTCTAGGCCCGCTTCCTGCGAAATCTGCTTCAGCCTGAGGGAAAAGCCCTTGGAGAGGTCTTGGCTCAGGGGCAGTTGCTCCTGTGCCTGGGGAAGAGGGCAGGGCACCACACTCCCAAGGAAAGGCCAGACACACTCCACACGTCTTTGCTTCTCTGGAGGGCGGCATGGAGCCTCCAACTGGGAGGTCGCTTCTCAGCGGAGACGCAGGGGCATTCTGGCTGTGATCCCGCAGCCCCTGCCTGGAGGCCCACGGAGCCTGTTTCTCTCTGGGCGTTGCTTCCACAGTGCGGCCAAGCAACATCTTCACCATGGGCACAACAGCGCTTCCCTTCCACCTGACAGACGTCTCAGTGCTCTGCTCTAGACCTCTGAAGTGGGGAGACAACCGAGCCCAGCCTCCTTTCCAAGGAGTCCTGCGCCTTCCATTGCACTGAAAGGCAATAGCACGGGGAAGCCTAGGAAGGGGCTGAGTCACGTCGGACACACTTCCTCAGCCTGCTCCTTTCAGGGAAGCAACGCTGGGAGCTAGGAAAGCCTTCTCAAGCTCGGAGAGTGCAAAAGAGATGCAGGCCGCGCACCCGGAAATCTCGGTGCTTGGAGCCAATCTCAGCGTCTCCCAGGGGCAAAGCGAAGGCCTCTCTGCCAAATCCAGCTTTGCAGACGCAGGCCGCTAGGCTGCCTCTGCATTGGCGAAGGAAGCTCTCTCCTCCCGCTTCCTGCGAAATCTGCTTCTCAGCCTGAGCGAATCTCAGTGGGAACGGTCTTTCCTCTGGGGCCGTTGCTCCTGTGCCTGGGGCTGCCGCAAGGGCACCACCCTCCCAGGGAAAGGCCAAACACACCCCACATGTCTTTGCTCCTCTGGAGAGCTGCAGGCAACCTCAAACTCTCAGAAAGCTTCTCGGCTGAGACGCAGAAGCACTCTGGCTGGGGTCTCGCATCCCCTGCCTGGAGGCCCATGGTGCCTGTTTCTCCCTGGGCGTTGCTTCACCAGAGCGGCCAGGCAACATCTGCCCCATCTACCCTTCTGCTCTTCCCTTCCAGCTGACAGAGTTCTCCCTGCTCTACTCTAGCCCTAGGAAGTTTGGAGACAACCGGGCTCCTCCTCCTGTGCAAGGAGTCCCGGGGCCCAGTTGGAGTGGAAAGGCAAAACCACAGGCAAGCCCAGGAAAGTGCTGAGTCATGTCTGACACACTCCCTCAGCCTGCTCCTTCATGGCTAGCGAGGCTGTGAGCTAGGAAAGTCTTTGGAAGCTCAGCAAGTGGCAGCGAGATGCAGGCCCCAACCCAGCAATCCCGGTGCTTGGAGCAGGTCTCACATCCTCCCAGTGCCAAAGCGAGCTCCTCTCTGCCAAATGCAGCTTTGCACACGCAGGCCGCTCTGCTGCCTCTGCATCCACGAAGGAAGCTCTCTAGGCCCGCTTCCTGCGAAATCTGCTTCAGCCTGAGGGAAAAGCCCTTGGAGAGGTCTTGGCTCAGGGGCAGTTGCTCCTGTGCCTGGGGAAGAGGGAAGGGCACCACACTCCCAAGGAAAGGCCAGACACACTCCACACGTCTTTGCTCCTCTGGAGGGCGGCATGGAGCCTCCAACTGGGAGGTCGCTTCTCAGCGGAGACGCAGGGGCATTCTGGCTGTGATCCCGCAGCCCCTGCCTGGAGGCCCACGGTGCCTGTTTCTCTCTGGGCGTTGCTTCCACAGTGCGGCCAAGCAACATCTTCACCATGGGCACAACAGCGCTTCCCTTCCGCCTGACAGACGTCTCAGTGCTCTGCTCTAGACCTCTGAAGTGGGGAGACAACCGAGCCCAGCCTCCTTTCCAAGGAGTCCTGCGCCTTCCATTGCACTGAAAGGCAATAGCACGGGGAAGCCTAGGAAGGGGCTGAGTCATGTCGGACACACTTCCTCAGCCTGCTCCTTTCAGGGAAGCAACGCTGGGAGCTAGGAAAGCCTTCTCAAGCTCGGAGAGTGCAAGAGAGATGCAGGCCGCGCACCCGGAAATCTCGGTGCTTGGAGCCAATCTCAGTGTCTCCCAAGGGCAAAGCGAACGCCTCTCTGCCAAATCCAGCTTTGCAGACGCAGGCCGCTAGGCTGCCTCTGCATTGGCGAAGGAAGCTCTCTCCTCCCGCTTCCTGCGAAATCTGCTTCTCAGCCTGATTGAATCTCATTGGGAACGGTCTTTCCTCTGGGGCCGTTGCTCCTGTGCCTGGGGCTGCCGCAAGGGCACCACCCTCCCAGGGAAAGGCCAAACACACCCCACATGTCTTTGCTCCTCTGGAGAGCTGCAGGCAACCTCAAACTCTCAGGAAACTTCTCGGCTGAGACGCAGAAGCACTCTGGCTGGGGTCTCGCATCCCCTGCCTGGAGGCCCATGGTGCCTGTTTCTCCCTGGGCGTTGCTTCACCAGAGCGGCCAGGCAACATCTGCCCCATCTACCCTTCTGCTCTTCCCTTCCAGCTGACAGAGTTCTCCCTGCTCTACTCTAGCCCTAGGAAGTTTGGAGACAACCGGGCTCCTCCTCCTGTGCAAGGAGTCCCGGGGCCCAGTTGGAGTGGAAAGGCAAAACCACAGGCAAGCCCAGGAAAGTGCTGAGTCATGTCTGACACACTCCCTCAGCCTGCTCCTTCATGGCTAGCGAGGCTGTGAGCTAGGAAAGTCTTTGGAAGCTCAGCAAGTGGCAGCGAGATGCAGGCCCCAACCCAGCAATCCCGGTGCTTGGAGCAGGTCTCACAGCCTCCCAGTGCCAAAGCGAGCTCCTCTCTGCCAAATGCAGCTTTGCACACGCAGGCCGCTCTGCTGCCTCTATATCCACGAAGGAAGCTCTCTAGGCCCGCTTACTGCGAAATCTGCTTCAGCCTGAGGGAAAAGCCCTTGGAGAGGTCTTGGCTCAGGGGCAGTTGCTCCTGTGCCTGGGGAAGAGGGAAGGGCACCACACTCCCAAGGAAAGGCCAGACACACTCCACACGTCTTTGCTCCTCTGGAGGGCGGCATGGAGCCTCCAACTGGGAGGTCGCTTCTCAGCGGAGACGCAGGGGCATTCTGGCTGTGATCCCGCAGCCCCTGCCTGGAGGCCCACGGTGCCTGTTTCTCTCTGGGCGTTGCTTCCACAGTGCGGCCAAGCAACATCTTCACCATGGGCACAACAGCGCTTCCCTTCCGCCTGACAGACGTCTCAGTGCTCTGCTCTAGACCTCTGAAGTGGGGAGACAACCGAGCCCAGCCTCCTTTCCAAGGAGTCCTGCGCCTTCCATTGCACTGAAAGGCAATAGCACGGGGAAGCCTAGGAAGGGGCTGAGTCATGTCGGACACACTTCCTCAGCCTGCTCCTTTCAGGGAAGCAACGCTGGGAGCTAGGAAAGCCTTCTCAAGCTCGGAGAGTGCAAGAGAGATGCAGGCCGCGCACCCGGAAATCTCGGTGCTTGGAGCCAATCTCAGCGTCTCCCAGGGGCAAAGCGAACGCCTCTCTGCCAAATCCAGTTTTGCAGACGCAGGCCGCTAGGCTGCCTCTGCATTGGCGAAGGAAGCTCTCTCCTCCCGCTTCCTGCGAAATCTGCTTCTCAGCCTGAGCGAATCTCAGTGGGAACGGTCTTTCCTCTGGGGCCGTTGCTCCTGTGCCTGGGGCTGCCGCAAGGGCACCACCCTCCCAGGGAAAGGCCAAACACACCCCACATGTCTTTGCTCCTCTGGAGAGCTGCAGGCAACCTCAAACTCTCAGGAAGCTTCTCGGCTGAGACGCAGAAGCACTCTGGCTGGGGTCTCGCATCCCCTGCCTGGAGGCCCATGGTGCCTGTTTCTCCCTGGGCGTTGCTTCACCAGAGCGGCCAGGCAACATCTGCCCCATCTACCCTTCTGCTCTTCCCTTCCAGCTGACAGAGTTCTCCCTGCTCTACTCTAGCCCTAGGAAGTTTGGAGACAACCGGGCTCCTCCTCCTGTGCAAGGAGTCCCGGGGCCCAGTTGGAGTGGAAAGGCAAAACCACAGGCAAGCCCAGGAAAGTGCTGAGTCATGTCTGACACAGTCCCTCAGCCTGCTCCTTCATGGCTAGCCAGGCTGTGAGCTAGGAAAGTCTTTGGAAGCTCAGCAAGTGGCAGCGAGATGCAGGCCCCAACCCAGCAATCCCGGTGCTTGGAGCAGGTCTCACAGCCTCCCAGTGCCAAAGCGAGCTCCTCTCTGCCAAATGCAGCTTTGCACACGCAGGCCGCTCTGCTGCCTCGGCATCCAGGAAGGAAGCTCTCTAGGCCCGCTTCCTGCGAAATCTGCTTCCGCCTGAGGGAAAGGCCCTTGGAGAGGTCTTGGCTCAGGGGCAGTTTCTCCTGTGCCTGGGGAAGAGCGCAGGGCACCACACTCCCAAGGAAAGTCCAGACACACTCCACACGTCTTTGCTCTTCTGGAGGGCGGCATGGAGCCTCCACCTGGGAGGTAGCTTCTAAGCTGAGACGCAGGGGCATTCTGGGCTGTGATCCCGCAGCCCCTGCCTGGAGGCCCACGGTGCCTGTGTCTCTCTGGGCGTTGCTTCCACAGTGCGGCCAAGCAACATCTTCACCATGGGCACAACAGCGCTTCCCTTCCATCTGACAGACTTCTCAGTGCTCTGCCCTAGACCTCTGTAGTGGGGAGACAACCGAGCCCAGCCTCCTTTCCAAGGAGTCCTGCGCCTTCGATTGCACTGAAAGGCAATAGCACGGGGAAACCTAGGAAGGGGCTGAGGCATGTCGGACACACTTCTTCAGCCTGCTCCTCTCAGGGAAGCAACGCTGGGAGCTAGGAAAGCCTTCTCCAGCTCGGAAAGTGCAAGAGAGATGCAGGCCGCTCACCCGGAAATCTCGGTGCTTGGAGCCAATCTCAGGGTCTCCCAGGGGCAAAGCGAACGCCTCTCTGCCAAATCCAGCTTTGCAGACGCAGGCCGCTAGGCTGCCTCTGCATTGGCGAAGGAAGCTCTCACTTCCCGCTTCCTGCGAAATCTGCTTCTCAGCCTGAGCGAGTCTCAGTGGGAACGGTCTTTCCTCTGGGGCCGTTGCTCCTGTGCCTGGGGCTGCCGCAAGGGCACCACCCTCACAGGGAAAGGCCAAACACACCCCACATGTCTTCGCTCCTCTGGAGAGCTGCAGGCAGCCTCAAACTCTCAGGAAGCTTCTCGGCTGAGATGCAGAAGCACTCTGGCTGGGATCTCGCATGCCCTGCCTGGAGGCCCATGGTGCCTGTTTCTCCCTGTGCGTTGCTTCACCAGAGCGGCCAGGCAACATCTGCCCCATCTACACTTCTGCTCTTCCCTTCCAGCTGACAGCGTTCTCCCTGCTCTACTCTAGCCCTAGGAAGTTTGGAGACAACCGGGCTCCTCCTCCTGTGCAAGGAGTCCTGGGGCCCAGTTGGAGTGGAAAGGCAAAACAACAGGCAAGCCCAGGAGAGTGCTGAGTCATGTCTGACACACTCCCTCAGCCTGCTCCTTCACGGCTAGCGAGGCTGTGAGCTAGGAAAGTCTTTGGAAGCTCAGCACGTGGAAGCGAGATGCAGGCCCCAACCCAGCAATCCCGGTGCTTGGAGCAGGCCTCCCAGCCTCCCAGTGCCAAAGCGAGCTCCTCTCTGCCAAATGCAGCTTTGCACACGCAGGCCGCTCTGCTGCCTCGGCATCCACGAAGGAAGCTCTCTAGGCCCGCTTCCTGCGAAATCTGCTTCCGCCTGAGGGAAAGGCCCTTGGAGAGGTCTTGGCTCAGGGGCAGTTTCTCCTGTGCCTGGGGAAGAGGGCAGGGCACCACACTCCCAAGGAAAGGCCAGACACACTCCACACGTCTTTGCTCTTCTGGAGGGCGGCATGGAGCCTCCACCTGGGAGGTAGCTTCTCAGCTGAGACGCAGGGGCATTCTGGCTGTGATCCCGCAGCCCCTGCCTGGAGGCCCACGGTGCCTGTTTCTCTCTGGGCGTTGCTTCCACAGTGCGGCCAAGCAACATCTTCACCATGGGCACAACAGCGCTTCCCTTCCGTCTGACAGACTTCTCAGTGCTCTGCTCTAGACCTCTGAAGTGGGGAGACAACCGAGCCCAGCCTCCTTTGCAAGGAGTCCTGCGCCTTCTATTGCACTGAAAGGCAATAGCACGGGGAAGCCTAGGAAGGTGCTGAGTCATGTCTGACACACTCCCTAAGCCTGCTCCTTCATGGCTAGCGAGGCTGTGAGCTAGGAAAGTCTTTGGGAGCTCAGCAAGTGGAAGCGAGACGCAGGCCCCAACCCAGCAATCCCGGTGCTTGGAGCAGGCCTCCCAGCCTCCCAGTGCCAAAGCGAGCTCCTCTCTGCCAAATGCAGCTTTGCACTCGCAGGCCGCTCTGCTGCCTCTGCATCCACGAAGGAAGCTCTCTAGGCCCGCTTCCTGCGAAATCTGCTTCAGCCTGAGGGAAAAGCCCTTGGAGAGGTCTTGGCTCAGGGGCAGTTGCTCCTGTGCCTGGGGAAGAGGGAAGGGCACCACACTCCCAAGGAAAGGCCAGACACACTCCACACGTCTTTGCTCTTCTGGAGGGCGGCATGGAGCCTCCAACTGGGAGGTAGCTTCTCAGGTGAGACGCAGGGGCATTCTGGCTGTGATCCCGCAGCCCCTGCCTGGAGGCCCACGGTGCCTGTTTCTCTCTGGGCGTTGCTTCAACAGTGCGGCCAAGCAACGTCTTCACCATGGGCACAACAGCGCTTCCCTTCCATCTGACAGTCTTCTCAGTGCTCTGCTCTAGACCTCTGAAGTGGGGAGACAACCGAGCCCAGCCTCCTTTCCAATGAGTCCTGCGCCTTCCATTGCACTGAAAGGCAATAGAACAGGGACGCCTAGGAAGGGGCTGAGTCACGTCGGACACACTTCCTCAGCCTGCTCCTTTCAGGAAAGCAACGCTGTGAACTAGGAAAGCCTTCCCAAGCTCGGAAAGTGCAAGAGAGATGCCGGCCGCACACCCGGAAATCTCGGTGCTTGGAGCCCATCTCAGCGTCTCCCAGTGGCAAAGCGAACGCCTCTCTGCCAAATCCAGCTGTGCAGACGCAGGCCGCTAGGTTGCCTCTGCATTGGCGAAGGAAGCTCTCTCATCCCGCTTCCTGCGAAATCTGCTTCTCAGCCTGAGTGAATCTCAGTGGGAACGGTCTTTCCTCTGGGGCCGTTGCTCCAGGGCCTGGGGCTGCCGCAAGGGCACCACCCTCACAGGGAAAGGCCAAACACACCCCACATGTCTTTGCTCCTCTGGAGAGCTGGAGGCAACCTCAAACGCTCAGGAAGCTTCTCGGCTGAGACGCAGAAGCACTCTGGCTGGGATCTCGCATCCCCTGCCTGGAGGCCCATGGTGCCTGTTTCTCCCTGTGCGTGGCTTCACCAGAGCGGCCAGGCAACATCTCCCCCTTCTAACCTTCTGCTCTTCCCTTCCATCTGACAGAGTTCTCCCTGCTCTACCCTAGCCCTAGGACGTTTGGAGACAACCGGGCTCTTCCTCCTGTGCAAGGAGTCCTGGGGCCTAGTTGGAGTGGAAAAGCAAAACCACAGGCAAGCCCAGGAAAGTGCTGAGTCATGTCTGACACACTCCCTCAGCCTGCTCCTTCATGGCTAGCGAGGCTGTGAGCTAGGAAAGTCTTTGGCAGCTCAGGAAGTGGAAGCGAGATGCAGGCCCCAACCCAGCAATCCCGGTGCCTGGAGCAGAGCTCACAGCCTCCCAGGGTCAAAGCGAGCTCCTCTCTGCCAAATGCAGCTTTGCAAAGGAAGGCCGCTTTTCTGCCTCTGCATCCACCAAGGAAGCTCTCGAGGCCCGCTTCCTGCGAAATCTGCTTCAGCCTGAGGGAAAAGCTTTTGGAGAGGTCTTGGCTCAGGGGCAGTTTCTCCTGTGCCTTGGCTAGAGGGAAGGGCACCACAGTCCCAAGGAAAGGCCAGACACACTCCACACGTCTTTGCTCTTCTGGAGGGCGGCATGGAGCCTCCAACTGGGAGGTAGCTTCTCAGCTGAGACGCAGGGGCATTCTGGCTGTGATCCAGCAGCCCCTGCCTGGAGGCCCACGGTGCCTTTTCTCTCTGGGCGTTGCTTCAACAGTGCGGCCAAGCAACGTCTTCACCATGGGCACAACAGCGCTTCCCTTCCATCTGACAGACTTCTCAGTGCTCTGCTCTAGACCTCTGAAGTGGGGAGACAACCGAGCCCAGCCTCCTTTCCAAGGAGTCCTGCGCCTTCCATTGCACTGAAAGGCAATAGCACAGGGACGCCTAGGAAGGGGCTGAGTCACGTCGGACACACTTCCTCAGCCTGCTCCTTTCAGGGAAGCAACGCTGTGAGCTAGGAAAGCCTTCCCAAGCTCGGAAAGTGCAAGAGAGATGCAGGCCGCGCACCCGGAAATCTCGGTGCTTGGAGCCAATCTCAGCGTCTCCAAGGGGCAAAGCGAACGCCTCTCTGCCAAATCCAGCTGTGCAGACGCAGATCGCTAGGCTGCCTCTGCATTGGCGAAGGAAGCTCTCTCATCCCGCTTCCTGCGAAATCTGCTTCTCAGCCTGAATGAATCTCAGTGGGAACGGTCTTTCCTCTGGGGCCGTTGCGCCTGGGCCTGGGGCTGCCGCAAGGGCACCACCCTCACAGGGAAAGGCCAAACACACCCCACATGTCTTTGCTCCTCTGGAGAGCTGCAGGCAACCTCAAACGCTCAGGAAGCTTCTCGGCTGAAACGCAGAAGCACTCTGGCTGGGATCTCGCATCCCCTGCCTGGAGGCCCATGGTGCCTGTTTCTCCCTGTGCATGGCTTCACCAGAGCGGCCAGGCAACATCTCCCCCTTCCACCCTTCTGCTCTTCCCTTCCATCTGACAGAGTTCTCCCTGCTCTACTCTAGCCCTAGGACGTTTGGAGACAACCGGGCTCCTCCTCCTGTGCAAGGAGTCCTGGGGCCTAGTTGGAGTGGAAAGGCAAAACCACAGGCAAGCCCAGGAAAGTGCTGAGTCATGTCTGACACACTCCCTCAGCCTGCTCCTTCATGGCTAGCGAGGCTGTGAGCTAGCAAAGTCTTTGGCAGCTCAGGAAGTGGAAGCGAGATGCAGGCCCCAACCCAGCAATCCCGGTGCCTGGAGCAGAACTCACAGCCTCCCAGTGCCAAAGCGAGCTCCTCTCTGCCAAATGCAGCTTCGCAAAGGCAGGCCGCTCTGCTGCCTCTGCATCCACGAAGGAAGCTCTCGAGGCCCGCTTCCTGCGAAATCTGCTTCAGCCTGAGGGAAAAGCCCTTGGAGAGGTCTTGGCTCAGGGGCAGTTTCTCCTGTGCCTGGGGAAGAGGGAAGGGCACCACACTCCCAAGGAAAGGCCAGACACACTCCACACGTCTTTGCTCTTCTGGAGGGCGGCATGGAGCCTCCAACTGGGAGGTAGCTTCTCAGCTGAGACGCAGGGGCATTCTGGCTGTGATCCCGCAGCCCCTGCCTGGAAGCCCACGGTGCCTGTTTCTGGGCGTTGCTTCAACAGTGCGGCCAAGCAACGTCTTCACCATGGGCACAACAGCGCTTCCCTTCCATCTGACAGACTTCTCAGTGCTCTGCTCTAGACCTCTGAAGTGGGGAGACAACCGAGCCCAGCCTCCTTTCCAAGGAGTCCTGCGCCTTCCATTGCACTGAAAGGCAATAGCACAGGGACGCCTAGGAAGGGGCTGAGTCACGTCGGACACACTTCCTCAGCCTGCTCCTTTCAGGGAAGCAACGCTGTGAGCTACGAAAGCCTTCCCAAGCTCGGAAAGTGCTAGAGAGATGCAGGCCGCGCACCCGGAACTCTCGGTGCTTGGAGCCCATCTCAGCGTCTCCCAGTGGCAAAGCAAACGCCTCTCTGCCAAATCCAGCTATGCAGACGCAGGCCGCTAGGCTGCCTCTGCATTGGCGAAGGAAGCTCTCTCATCCCGCTTCCTGCGAAATCTGCTTCTCAGCCTGAGCGAATCTCAGTGGGAACGGTCTTTCCTCTGGGGCCGTTGCTCCTGTGCCTGCGGCTGCCGCAAGGGCACCACCTTCACAGGGAAAGGCCAAACACACCCCACATGTCTTTGCTCCTCTGGAGAGCTGCAGGCAACCTCAAACTCTCAGGAAGCTTCTCGGCTGAGACGCAGAAGCACTCTGGCTGGGGTCTCGCATCCCCTGCCTGGAGGCCCATGGTGCCTGTTTCTCCCTGGGCGTTGCTTCACCAGAGCGGCCAGGAAACATCTGCCCCATCTACCCTCCTGCTCTTCCCTTCCAGCTGACAGAGTTCTCCCTGCTCTACTCTAGCCCTAGGAAGTTTGGAGACAACCGGGCTCCTCCTCCTGTGCAAGGAGTCCCGGGGCCCAGTTGGAGTGGAAAGGCAAAACCACAGGCAAGCCCAGGAAAGTGCTGTGTCATGTCTGACACACTCCCTCTGCCTGCTCCTTCATGGCTAGCGAGGCTGTGAGCTAGGAAAGTCTTTGGAAGCTCAGCAAGTGGCAGCGAGATGCAGGCCCAACCCAGCAATCCCGGTGCTAGGAGCAGGTCTCACAGCCTCCCAGTGCCAAAGTGAGCTCCTCTCTGCCAAATGCAGCTTTGCAAAGGCAGGCCGCTCTGCTGCCTCTGCATCCACGAAGGAAGCTCTCTAGGCCCGCTTCATGCGAAATCTGCTTCAGCCTGAGGGAAAAGCCCTTGGAGAGGTCTTTGCTCAGGGGCAGTTGCTCCTGTGCCTGGGGAAGAGGGAAGGGCACCACACTCCCAAGGAAAGGCCAGACACACTCCACACGTCTTTGTTCCTCTGGAGGGCGGCATGGAGCCTCCAACTGGGAGGTCGCTTCTCAGCGGAGACGCAGGGGCATTCTGGCTGTGATCCCGCAGCCCCTGCCTGGAGGCCCACGGTGCCTGTTTCTCTCTGGGTGTTGCTTCCACAGTGCAGCCAAGCAACATCTTCACCATGGGCACAACAGCGCTTCCCTTCTGCCTGACAGACGTCTCAGTGCTCTGCTCTAGACCTCTGAAGTGGGTAGACAACCGAGCCCAGCCTCCTTTCCAAGGAGTCCTGCGCCTTCCATTGCACTGAAAGGCAATAGCACGGGGAAGCCTAGGAAGGGGCTGAGTCATGTCGGACACACTTCCTCAGCCTGCTCCTTTCAGGGAAGCAACGCTGGGAGCTAGGAAAGACTTCTCCAGCTCGGAGAGTGCAAGGGAGATGCAGGCCGCGCACCCGGAAATCTCGGTGCTTGGAGCCAATCTCAGCGTCTCCCAGGGTCAAAGCGAACGCCTCTCTGCCAAATCCAGCTTTGCAGACACAGGCCGCTAGGCTGCCTCTGCATCGGCGAAGGAAGCTCTCTCCTCCCGCTTCCTGCGAAATCTGCTTCTCAGCCTGAGCGAATCTCAGTGGGAACGGTCTTTCCTCTGGGGCCGTTGCTCCTGTGCCTGGGGCTGCCGCAAGGGCACCACCCTCCCAGGGAAAGGCCAAACACACCCCACATGTCTTTGCTCCTCTGGAGAGCTGCAGGCAACCTCAAACTCTCAGGAAGCTTCTCGGCTGAGACGCAGAAGCACTCTGGCTGGGGTCTCGCATCCCCTGCCTGGAGGCCCATGGTGCCTGTTTCTCCCTGGGCGTTGCTTCACCAGAGCGGCCAGGCAACATCTGCCCCATCTACCCTTCTGCTCTTCCCTTCCAGCTGACAGAGTTCTCCCAGCTCTACTCTAGCCCTAGGAAGTTTGGAGACAACCGGGCTCCTCCTCCTGTGCAAGGAGTCCCGGGGCCCAGTTGGAGTGGAAAGGCAAAACCACAGGCAAGCCCAGGAAAGTGCTGTGTCATGTCTGACACACTCCCTCTGCCTGCTCCTTCATGGCTAGCGAGGCTGTGAGCTAGGAAAGTCTTTGGAAGCTCAGCAAGTGGCAGCGAGATGCAGGCCCAACCCAGCAATCCGATGCTTGGAGCAGGTCTCACAGCCTCCCAGTGCCAAAGCGAGCTCCTCTCTTCCAAATGCAGCTTTGCACACGCAGGCCGCTCTGCTGCCTCTGCATCCACGAAGGAAGCTCTCTAGGCCCGCTTCCTGCGAAATCTGCTTCAGCCTGAGGGAAAAGCCCTTGGAGAGGTCTTGGCTCAGGGGCAGTTGCTCCTGTGCCTGGGGAAGAGAGAAGGGCACCACACTCCCAAGGAAAGGCCAGACACACTCCACACGTCTTTGCTCCTCTGGAGGGCGGCATGAAGCCTCCAACTGGGGGGTCGCTTCTCAGCGGAGACGCAGGGGCATTCTGGCTGTGATCCCGCAGCCCCTGCCTGGAGGCCCACGGTGCCTGTTTCTCTCTGGGCGTTGCTTCCACAGTGCGGCCAAGCAACATCTTCACCATGGGCACAACAGCGCTTCCCTTCCGCCTGACAGACGTCTCAGTGCTCTGCTCTAGACCTCTGAAGTGGGGAGACAACCGAGCCCAGCCTCCTTTCCAAGGAGTCCTGCGCCTTCCATTGCACTGAAAGGCAATAGCACGGGGAAGCCTAGGAAGGGGCTGAGTCATGTGTGACACACTTCCTCAGCCTGCTCCTTTCAGGGAAGCAACGCTGGGAGCTAGGAAAGCCTTCTCCAGCTCGGAGAGTGCAAGAGAGATGCAGGCCGCGCACCGGGAATCTCGGTGCTTGGAGCCAATCTCAGCGTCTCCCAGGGGCAAAGCGAACGCCTCTCTGCCAAATCCAGCTTTGCAGACGCAGGCCGCTAGGCTGCCTCTGCATTGGCGAAGGAAGCTGATCCTCCCGCTTCCTGCGAAATCTGCTTCTCAGCCTGAGCGAATCTCAGTGGGAATGGTCTTTCCTCAGGGGCCGTTGCTCCTGTGCCTGGGGCTGCCGCAAAGGCACCACCATCACAGGGAAAGGCCAAACACACCCCTGATGACTTTGCTCCTCTGGAGAGCTGCAGGCAACCTCAAACTCTCAGGAAGCTTCTCGGCTGAGACGCAGAAGCACTCTGGCTGGGGTCTCGCATCCCCTGCCTGGAGGCCCATGGTGCCTGTTTCTCCCTGGGCGTTGCTTCACCAGAGCGGCCAGGCAACATCTGCCCCATCTACCCTTCTGCTCTTCCCTTCCAGCTGACAGAGTTCTCCCTGCTCTACTCTAGCCCTAGGAAGTTTGGAGACAACCGGGCTCCTCCTCCTGTGCAAGGAGTCCCGGGGCCCAGTTGGAGTGGAAAGGCAAAACCACAGGCAAGCCCAGGAAAGTGCTGAGTCATGTCTGACACACTCCCTCAGCCTGCTCCTTCATGGCTAGCGAGGCTGTGAGCTAGGAAAGTCTTTGGAAGCTCAGCAAGTGGCAGCGAGATGCAGGCCCCAACCCAGCAATCCCGGTGCTTGGAGCTGGTCTCACAGCCTCCCAGTGCCAAAGCGAGCTCCTCTCTGCCAAATGCAGCTTTGCACACGCAGGCCGCTCTGCTGCCTCTGCATCCACGAAGGAAGCTCTCTAGGCCCGCTTCCTGCGAAATCTGCTTCAGCCTGAGGGAAAAGCCCTTGGAGAGGTCTTGGCTCAGGGGCAGTTGCTCCTGTGCCTGGGGAAGAGGGAAGGGCACCACACTCCCAAGGAAAGGTCAGACACACTCCACACGTCTTTGCTCCTCTGGAGGGCGGCATGGAGCCTCCAACTGGGAGGTCGCTTCTCAGCGGAGACGCAGGGGCATTCTGGCTGTGATCCCGCAGCCCCTGCCTGGAGGCCCACGGTGCCTGTTTCTCTCTGGGCGTTGCTTCCACAGTGCGGCCAAGCAACATCTTCACCATGGGCACAACAGCGCTTCCCTTCCGCCTGACAGACGTCTCAGTGCTCTGCTCTAGACCTCTGAAGTGGGGAGACAACCGAGCCCAGCCTCCTTTCCAAGGAGTCCTGCGCCTTCCATTGCACTGAAAGGCAATAGCACGGGGAAGCCTAGGAAGGGGCTGAGTCATGTCGGACACACTTCCTCAGCCTGCTCCTTTCAGGGAAGCAACGCTGGGAGCTAGGAAAGACTTCTCAAGCTCGGAGAGTGCAAAAGAGATGCAGGCCGCGCACCCGGAAATCTCGGTGCTTGGAGCCAATCTCAGCGTCTCCCAGGGTCAAAGCGAACGCCTCTCTGCCAAATCCAGCTGTGCAGACGTAGGCCGCTAGGCTGCCTCTGCATTGGCGAAGGAAGCTCTCTCCTCCCGCTTCCTGCGAAATCTGCTTCTCAGCCTGAGCGAATCTCAGTGGGAACGGTCTTTCCTCTGGGGCCGTTGCTCCTGTGCCTGGGGCTGCCGCAAGGGCACCACCCTCCCAGTGAAAGGCTAAACACACCCCACATGTCTTTGCTCCTCTGGAGAGCTGCAGGCAACCTCAAACTCTCAGGAAGCTTCTCGGCTGAGACGCAGAAGCACTCTGGCTGGGATCTCGCATCCCCTGCCTGGAGGCCCATGGTGCCTGTTTCTCCCTGGGCGTTGCTTCACCAGAGCGGCCAGGCAACATCTGCCCCATCTACCCTTCTGCTCTTCCCTTCCATCTGTCAGAGTTCTCCCTGCTCTACTCTAGCCCTAGGAAGTTTGGAGACAACCGGGCTCCTCCTCCTGTGCAAGGAGTCCCGGGGCCCAGTTGGAGTGGAAAGGCAAAACCACAGGCAAGCCCAGGAGAGTGCTGAGTCATGTCTGACACACTCCCTCAGCCTGTTCCTTCATGGCTAGCGAGGCTGTGAGCTAGGAAAGTCTTTGGAAGCTCAGCAAGTGGCAGCGAGATGCAGGCCCCAACCCAGCAATCCCGGTGCTTGGAGCTGGTCTCACAGCCTCCCAGTGCCAAAGCGAGCTCCTCTCTGCCAAATGCAGCTTTGCACAAGCAGGCCGCTCTGCTGCCTCTGCATCCACGAAGGAAGCTCTCTAGGCCCGCTTCCTGCGAAATCTGCTTCAGCCTGAGGGAAAAGCCCTTGGAGAGGTCTTGGCTCAGGGGCAGTTGCTCCTGTGCCTGGGGAAGAGGGAAGGGCACCACACTCCCAAGGAAAGGCCAGACACACTCCACACGTCTTTGCTCCTCTGGAGGGCGGCATGGAGCCTCCAACTGGGAGGTCGCTTCTCAGCGGAGACGCAGGGGCATTCTGGCTGTGATCCCGCAGCCCCTGCCTGGAGGCCCACGGTGCCTGTTTCTCTCTGGGCGTTGCTTCCACAGTGCGGCCAAGCAACATCTTCACCATGGGCACAACAGCGCCTCCCTTCCGCCTGACAGACGTCTCAGTGCTCTGCTCTAGACCTCTGAAGTGCGGAGACAACCTAGCCCAGCCTCCTTTCCAAGGAGTCCTGCGCCTTCCATTGCACTGAAAGTCAATAGCACGGGGAAGCCTAGGAAGGGGCTGAGTCATGTCGGACACACTTCCTCAGCCTGCTCCTTTCAGGGAAGCAACGCTGGGAGCTAGGTAAGCCTTCTCAAGCTCGGAGAGTGCAAGAGAGATGCAGGCCGCGCACCCGGAAATCTCGGTGCTTGGAGCCAATCTCAGCGTCTCCCAGGGGCAAAGCGAACGCCTCTCTGCCAAACCCAGCTTTGCAGACGCAGGCCGCTAGGCTGCCTCTGCATTGGCGAAGGAAGCTCTCTCCTCCCGCTTCCTGCGAAATCTGCTTCTCAGCCTGAGCGAATCTCAGTGGGAACGGTCTTTCCTCTGGGGCCGTTGCTCCTGTGCCTGCGGCTGCCGCAAGGGCACCACCTTCACAGGGAAAGGCCAAACACACCCCACATGTCTTTGCTCCTCTGGAGAGCTGCAGGCAACCTCAAACTCTCAGGAAGCTTCTCGGCTGAGACGCAGAAGCACTCTGGCTGGGGTCTCGCATCCCCTGCCTGGAGGCCCATGGTGCCTGTTTCTCCCTGGGCGTTGCTTCACCAGAGCGGCCAGGAAACATCTGCCCCATCTAACCTCCTGCTCTTCCCTTCCAGCTGACAGAGTTCTCCCTGCTCTACTCTAGCCCTAGGAAGTTTGGAGACAACCGGGCTCCTCCTCCTGTGCAAGGAGTCCCGGGGCCCAGTTGGAGTGGAAAGGCAAAACCACAGGCAAGCCCAGGAAAGTGCTGTGTCATGTCTGACACACTCCCTCTGCCTGCTCCTTCATGGCTAGCGAGGCTGTGAGCTAGGAAAGTCTTTGGAAGCTCAGCAAGTGGCAGCGAGATGCAGGCCCAACCCAGCAATCCCGGTGCTAGGAGCAGGTCTCACAGCCTCCCAGTGCCAAAGTGAGCTCCTCTCTGCCAAATGCAGCTTTGCAAAGGCAGGCCGCTCTGCTGCCTCTGCATCCACGAAGGAAGCTCTCTAGGCCCGCTTCATGCGAAATCTGCTTCAGCCTGAGGGAAAAGCCCTTGGAGAGGTCTTTGCTCAGGGGCAGTTGCTCCTGTGCCTGGGGAAGAGGGAAGGGCACCACACTCCCAAGGAAAGGCCAGACACACTCCACACGTCTTTGTTCCTCTGGAGGGCGGCATGGAGCCTCCAACTGGGAGGTCGCTTCTCAGCGGAGACGCAGGGGCATTCTGGCTGTGATCCCGCAGCCCCTGCCTGGAGGCCCACGGTGCCTGTTTCTCTCTGGGTGTTGCTTCCACAGTGCAGCCAAGCAACATCTTCACCATGGGCACAACAGCGCTTCCCTTCTGCCTGACAGACGTCTCAGTGCTCTGCTCTAGACCTCTGAAGTGGGTAGACAACCGAGCCCAGCCTCCTTTCCAAGGAGTCCTGCGCCTTCCATTGCACTGAAAGGCAATAGCACGGGGAAGCCTAGGAAGGGGCTGAGTCATGTCGGACACACTTCCTCAGCCTGCTCCTTTCAGGGAAGCAACGCTGGGAGCTAGGAAAGACTTCTCCAGCTCGGAGAGTGCAAGGGAGATGCAGGCCGCGCACCCGGAAATCTCGGTGCTTGGAGCCAATCTCAGCGTCTCCCAGGGTCAAAGCGAACGCCTCTCTGCCAAATCCAGCTTTGCAGACACAGGCCGCTAGGCTGCCTCTGCATCGGCGAAGGAAGCTCTCTCCTCCCGCTTCCTGCGAAATCTGCTTCTCAGCCTGAGCGAATCTCAGTGGGAACGGTCTTTCCTCTGGGGCCGTTGCTCCTGTGCCTGGGGCTGCCGCAAGGGCACCACCCTCCCAGGGAAAGGCCAAACACACCCCACATGTCTTTGCTCCTCTGGAGAGCTGCAGGCAACCTCAAACTCTCAGGAAGCTTCTCGGCTGAGACGCAGAAGCACTCTGGCTGGGGTCTCGCATCCCCTGCCTGGAGGCCCATGGTGCCTGTTTCTCCCTGGGCGTTGCTTCACCAGAGCGGCCAGGCAACATCTGCCCCATCTACCCTTCTGCTCTTCCCTTCCAGCTGACAGAGTTCTCCCAGCTCTACTCTAGCCCTAGGAAGTTTGGAGACAACCGGGCTCCTCCTCCTGTGCAAGGAGTCCCGGGGCCCAGTTGGAGTGGAAAGGCAAAACCACAGGCAAGCCCAGGAAAGTGCTGTGTCATGTCTGACACACTCCCTCTGCCTGCTCCTTCATGGCTAGCGAGGCTGTGAGCTAGGAAAGTCTTTGGAAGCTCAGCAAGTGGCAGCGAGATGCAGGCCCAACCCAGCAATCCGATGCTTGGAGCAGGTCTCACAGCCTCCCAGTGCCAAAGCGAGCTCCTCTCTTCCAAATGCAGCTTTGCACACGCAGGCCGCTCTGCTGCCTCTGCATCCACGAAGGAAGCTCTCTAGGCCCGCTTCCTGCGAAATCTGCTTCAGCCTGAGGGAAAAGCCCTTGGAGAGGTCTTGGCTCAGGGGCAGTTGCTCCTGTGCCTGGGGAAGAGGGAAGGGCACCACACTCCCAAGGAAAGGCCAGACACACTCCACACGTCTTTGCTCCTCTGGAGGGCGGCATGAAGCCTCCAACTGGGGGGTCGCTTCTCAGCGGAGACGCAGGGGCATTCTGGCTGTGATCCCGCAGCCCCTGCCTGGAGGCCCACGGTGCCTGTTTCTCTCTGGGCGTTGCTTCCACAGTGCGGCCAAGCAACATCTTCACCATGGGCACAACAGCGCTTCCCTTCCGCCTGACAGACGTCTCAGTGCTCTGCTCTAGACCTCTGAAGTGGGGAGACAACCGAGCCCAGCCTCCTTTCCAAGGAGTCCTGCGCCTTCCATTGCACTGAAAGGCAATAGCACGGGGAAGCCTAGGAAGGGGCTGAGTCATGTGTGACACACTTCCTCAGCCTGCTCCTTTCAGGGAAGCAACGCTGGGAGCTAGGAAAGCCTTCTCCAGCTCGGAGAGTGCAAGAGAGATGCAGGCCGCGCACCGGGAATCTCGGTGCTTGGAGCCAATCTCAGCGTCTCCCAGGGGCAAAGCGAACGCCTCTCTGCCAAATCCAGCTTTGCAGACGCAGGCCGCTAGGCTGCCTCTGCATTGGCGAAGGAAGCTGATAATCCCGCTTCCTGCGAAATCTGCTTCTCAGCCTGAGCGAATCTCAGTGGGAATGGTCTTTCCTCAGGGGCCGTTGCTCCTGTGCCTGGGGCTGCCGCAAAGGCACCACCCTCACAGGGAAAGGCCAAACACACCCCTGATGACTTTGCTCCTCTGGAGAGCTGCAGGCAACCTCAAACTCTCAGGAAGCTTCTCGGCTGAGACGCAGAAGCACTCTGGCTGGGGTCTCGCATCCCCTGCCTGGAGGCCCATGGTGCCTGTTTCTCCCTGGGCGTTGCTTCACCAGAGCGGCCAGGCAACATCTGCCCCATCTACCCTTCTGCTCTTCCCTTCCAGCTGACAGAGTTCTCCCTGCTCTACTCTAGCCCTAGGAAGTTTGGAGACAACCGGGCTCCTCCTCCTGTGCAAGGAGTCCCGGGGCCCAGTTGGAGTGGAAAGGCAAAACCACAGGCAAGCCCAGGAAAGTGCTGAGTCATGTCTGACACACTCCCTCAGCCTGTTCCTTCATGGCTAGCGAGGCTGTGAGCTAGGAAAGTCTTTGGAAGCTCAGCAAGTGGCAGCGAGATGCAGGCCCCAACCCAGCAATCCCGGTGCTTGGAGGAGGTCTCACAGCCTCCCAGTGCCAAAGCGAGCTCCTCTCTGCCAAATGCAGCTTTGCACAAGCAGGCCGCTCTGCTGCCTCTGCATCCACGAAGGAAGCTCTCTAGGCCCGCTTCCTGCGAAATCTGCTTCAGCCTGAGGGAAAAGCCCTTGGAGAGGTCTTGGCTCAGGGGCAGTTGCTCCTGTGCCTGGGGAAGAGGGAAGGGCACCACACTCCCAAGGAAAGGCCAGACACACTCCACACGTCTTTGCTCCTCTGGAGGGCGGCATGGAGCCTCCAACTGGGAGGTCGCTTCTCAGCGGAGACGCAGGGGCATTCTGGCTGTGATCCCGCAGCCCCTGCCTGGAGGCCCACGGTGCCTGTTTCTCTCTGGGCGTTGCTTCCACAGTGCGGCCAAGCAACATCTTCACCATGGGCACAACAGCGCCTCCCTTCCGCCTGACAGACGTCTCAGTGCTCTGCTCTAGACCTCTGAAGTGGGGAGACAACCTAGCCCAGCCTCCTTTCCAAGGAGTCCTGCGCCTTCCATTGCACTGAAAGTCAATAGCACGGGGAAGCCTAGGAAGGGGCTGAGTCATGTCGGACACACTTCCTCAGCCTGCTCCTTTCAGGGAAGCAACGCTGGGAGCTAGGTAAGCCTTCTCAAGCTCGGAGAGTGCAAGAGAGATGCAGGCCGCGCACCCGGAAATCTCGGTGCTTGGAGCCAATCTCAGCGTCTCCCAGGGGCAAAGCGAACGCCTCTCTGCCAAACCCAGCTTTGCAGACGCAGGCCGCTAGGCTGCCTCTGCATTGGCGAAGGAAGCTCTCTCCTCCCGCTTCCTGCGAAATCTGCTTCTCAGCCTGAGCGAATCTCAGTGGGAACGGTCTTTCCTCTGGGGCCGTTGCTCCTGTGCCTGCGGCTGCCGCAAGGGCACCACCTTCACAGGGAAAGGCCAAACACACCCCACATGTCTTTGCTCCTCTGGAGAGCTGCAGGCAACCTCAAACTCTCAGGAAGCTTCTCGGCTGAGACGCAGAAGCACTCTGGCTGGGGTCTCGCATCCCCTGCCTGGAGGCCCATGGTGCCTGTTTCTCCCTGGGCGTTGCTTCACCAGAGCGGCCAGGAAACATCTGCCCCATCTACCCTCCTGCTCTTCCCTTCCAGCTGACAGAGTTCTCCCTGCTCTACTCTAGCCCTAGGAAGTTTGGAGACAACCGGGCTCCTCCTCCTGTGCAAGGAGTCCCGGGGCCCAGTTGGAGTGGAAAGGCAAAACCACAGGCAAGCCCAGGAAAGTGCTGTGTCATGTCTGACACACTCCCTCTGCCTGCTCCTTCATGGCTAGCGAGGCTGTGAGCTAGGAAAGTCTTTGGAAGCTCAGCAAGTGGCAGCGAGATGCAGGCCCAACCCAGCAATCCCGGTGCTAGGAGCAGGTCTCACAGCCTCCCAGTGCCAAAGTGAGCTCCTCTCTGCCAAATGCAGCTTTGCAAAGGCAGGCCGCTCTGCTGCCTCTGCATCCACGAAGGAAGCTCTCTAGGCCCGCTTCATGCGAAATCTGCTTCAGCCTGAGGGAAAAGCCCTTGGAGAGGTCTTTGCTCAGGGGCAGTTGCTCCTGTGCCTGGGGAAGAGGGAAGGGCACCACACTCCCAAGGAAAGGCCAGACACACTCCACACGTCTTTGTTCCTCTGGAGGGCGGCATGGAGCCTCCAACTGGGAGGTCGCTTCTCAGCGGAGACGCAGGGGCATTCTGGCTGTGATCCCGCAGCCCCTGCCTGGAGGCCCACGGTGCCTGTTTCTCTCTGGGTGTTGCTTCCACAGTGCAGCCAAGCAACATCTTCACCATGGGCACAACAGCGCTTCCCTTCTGCCTGACAGACGTCTCAGTGCTCTGCTCTAGACCTCTGAAGTGGGTAGACAACCGAGCCCAGCCTCCTTTCCAAGGAGTCCTGCGCCTTCCATTGCACTGAAAGGCAATAGCACGGGGAAGCCTAGGAAGGGGCTGAGTCATGTCGGACACACTTCCTCAGCCTGCTCCTTTCAGGGAAGCAACGCTGGGAGCTAGGAAAGACTTCTCCAGCTCGGAGAGTGCAAGGGAGATGCAGGCCGCGCACCCGGAAATCTCGGTGCTTGGAGCCAATCTCAGCGTCTCCCAGGGTCAAAGCGAACGCCTCTCTGCCAAATCCAGCTTTGCAGACACAGGCCGCTAGGCTGCCTCTGCATCGGCGAAGGAAGCTCTCTCCTCCCGCTTCCTGCGAAATCTGCTTCTCAGCCTGAGCGAATCTCAGTGGGAACGGTCTTTCCTCTGGGGCCGTTGCTCCTGTGCCTGGGGCTGCCGCAAGGGCACCACCCTCCCAGGGAAAGGCCAAACACACCCCACATGTCTTTGCTCCTCTGGAGAGCTGCAGGCAACCTCAAACTCTCAGGAAGCTTCTCGGCTGAGACGCAGAAGCACTCTGGCTGGGGTCTCGCATCCCCTGCCTGGAGGCCCATGGTGCCTGTTTCTCCCTGGGCGTTGCTTCACCAGAGCGGCCAGGCAACATCTGCCCCATCTACCCTTCTGCTCTTCCCTTCCAGCTGACAGAGTTCTCCCAGCTCTACTCTAGCCCTAGGAAGTTTGGAGACAACCGGGCTCCTCCTCCTGTGCAAGGAGTCCCGGGGCCCAGTTGGAGTGGAAAGGCAAAACCACAGGCAAGCCCAGGAAAGTGCTGTGTCATGTCTGACACACTCCCTCTGCCTGCTCCTTCATGGCTAGCGAGGCTGTGAGCTAGGAAAGTCTTTGGAAGCTCAGCAAGTGGCAGCGAGATGCAGGCCCAACCCAGCAATCCGATGCTTGGAGCAGGTCTCACAGCCTCCCAGTGCCAAAGCGAGCTCCTCTCTTCCAAATGCAGCTTTGCACACGCAGGCCGCTCTGCTGCCTCTGCATCCACGAAGGAAGCTCTCTAGGCCCGCTTCCTGCGAAATCTGCTTCAGCCTGAGGGAAAAACCCTTGGAGAGGTCTTGGCTCAGGGGCAGTTGCTCCTGTGCCTGGGGAAGAGGGAAGGGCACCACACTCCCAAGGAAAGGCCAGACACACTCCACACGTCTTTGCTCCTCTGGAGGGCGGCATGAAGCCTCCAACTGGGGGGTCGCTTCTCAGCGGAGACGCAGGGGCATTCTGGCTGTGATCCCGCAGCCCCTGCCTGGAGGCCCACGGTGCCTGTTTCTCTCTGGGCGTTGCTTCCACAGTGCGGCCAAGCAACATCTTCACCATGGGCACAACAGCGCTTCCCTTCCGCCTGACAGACGTCTCAGTGCTCTGCTCTAGACCTCTGAAGTGGGGAGACAACCGAGCCCAGCCTCCTTTCCAAGGAGTCCTGCGCCTTCCATTGCACTGAAAGGCAATAGCACGGGGAAGCCTAGGAAGGGGCTGAGTCATGTGGGACACACTTCCTCAGCCTGCTCCTTTCAGGGAAGCAACGCTGGGAGCTAGGAAAGCCTTCTCCAGCTCGGAGAGTGCAAGAGAGATGCAGGCCGCGCACCGGGAATCTCGGTGCTTGGAGCCAATCTCAGCGTCTCCCAGGGGCAAAGCGAACGCCTCTCTGCCAAATCCAGCTTTGCAGACGCAGGCCGCTAGGCTGCCTCTGCATTGGCGAAGGAAGCTGATCCTCCCGCTTCCTGCGAAATCTGCTTCTCAGCCTGAGCGAATCTCAGTGGGAATGGTCTTTCCTCAGGGGCCGTTGCTCCTGTGCCTGGGGCTGCCGCAAAGGCACCACCCTCACAGGGAAAGGCCAAACACACCCCTGATGACTTTGCTCCTCTGGAGAGCTGCAGGCAACCTCAAACTCTCAGGAAGCTTCTCGGCTGAGACGCAGAAGCACTCTGGCTGGGGTCTCGCATCCCCTGCCTGGAGGCCCATGGTGCCTGTTTCTCCCTGGGCGTTGCTTCACCAGAGCGGCCAGGCAACATCTGCCCCATCTACCCTTCTGCTCTTCCCTTCCAGCTGACAGAGTTCTCCCTGCTCTACTCTAGCCCTAGGAAGTTTGGAGACAACCGGGCTCCTCCTCCTGTGCAAGGAGTCCCGGGGCCCAGTTGGAGTGGAAAGGCAAAACCACAGGCAAGCCCAGGAAAGTGCTGAGTCATGTCTGACACACTCCCTCAGCCTGCTCCTTCATGGCTAGCGAGGCTGTGAGCTAGGAAAGTCTTTGGAAGCTCAGCAAGTGGCAGCGAGATGCAGGCCCCAACCCAGCAATCCCGGTGCTTGGAGCTGGTCTCACAGCCTCCCAGTGCCAAAGCGAGCTCCTCTCTGCTAAATGCAGCTTTGCACACGCAGGCCGCTCTGCTGCCTCTGCATCCACGAAGGAAGCTCTCTAGGCCCGCTTCCTGCGAAATCTGCTTCAGCCTGAGGGAAAAGCCCTTGGAGAGGTCTTGGCTCAGGGGCAGTTGCTCCTGTGCCTGGGGAAGAGGGAAGGGCACCACACTCCCAAGGAAAGGTCAGACACACTCCACACGTCTTTGCTCCTCTGGAGGGCGGCATGGAGCCTCCAACTGGGAGGTCGCTTCTCAGCGGAGACGCAGGGGCATTCTGGCTGTGATCCCGCAGCCCCTGCCTGGAGGCCCACGGTGCCTGTTTCTCTCTGGGCGTTGCTTCCACAGTGCGGCCAAGCAACATCTTCACCATGGGCACAACAGCGCTTCCCTTCCGCCTGACAGACGTCTCAGTGCTCTGCTCTAGACCTCTGAAGTGGGGAGACAACCGAGCCCAGCCTCCTTTCCAAGGAGTCCTGCGCCTTCCATTGCACTGAAAGGCAATAGCACGGGGAAGCCTAGGAAGGGGCTGAGTCATGTCGGACACACTTCCTCAGCCTGCTCCTTTCAGGGAAGCAACGCTGGGAGCTAGGAAAGACTTCTCAAGCTCGGAGAGTGCAAAAGAGATGCAGGCCGCGCACCCGGAAATCTCGGTGCTTGGAGCCAATCTCAGCGTCTCCCAGGGTCAAAGCGAACGCCTCTCTGCCAAATCCAGCTGTGCAGACGTAGGCCGCTAGGCTGCCTCTGCATTGGCGAAGGAAGCTCTCTCCTCCCGCTTCCTGCGAAATCTGCTTCTCAGCCTGAGCGAATCTCAGTGGGAACGGTCTTTCCTCTGGGGCCGTTGCTCCTGTGCCTGGGGCTGCCGCAAGGGCACCACCCTCCCAGTGAAAGGCTAAACACACCCCACATGTCTTTGCTCCTCTGGAGAGCTGCAGGCAACCTCAAACTCTCAGGAAGCTTCTCGGCTGAGACGCAGAAGCACTCTGGCTGGGATCTCGCATCCCCTGCCTGGAGGCCCATGGTGCCTGTTTCTCCCTGGGCGTTGCTTCACCAGAGCGGCCAGGCAACATCTGCCCCATCTACCCTTCTGCTCTTCCCTTCCATCTGTCAGAGTTCTCCCTGCTCTACTCTAGCCCTAGGAAGTTTGGAGACAACCGGGCTCCTCCTCCTGTGCAAGGAGTCCCGGGGCCCAGTTGGAGTGGAAAGGCAAAACCACAGGCAAGCCCAGGAAAGTGCTGAGTCATGTCTGACACACTCCCTCAGCCTGTTCCTTCATGGCTAGCGAGGCTGTGAGCTAGGAAAGTCTTTGGAATCTCAGCAAGTGGCAGCGAGATGCAGGCCCCAACCCAGCAATCCCGGTGCTTGGAGAAGGTCTCACAGCCTCCCAGTGCCAAAGCGAGCTCCTCTCTGCCAAATGCAGCTTTGCACAAGCAGGCCGCTCTGCTGCCTCTGCATCCACGAAGGAAGCTCTCTAGGCCCGCTTCCTGCGAAATCTGCTTCAGCCTGAGGGAAAAGCCCTTGGAGAGGTCTTGGCTCAGGGGCAGTTGCTCCTGTGCCTGGGGAAGAGGGAAGGGCACCACACTCCCAAGGAAAGGCCAGACACACTCCACACGTCTTTGCTCCTCTGGAGGGCGGCATGGAGCCTCCAACTGGGAGGTCGCTTCTCAGCGGAGACGCAGGGGCATTCTGGCTGTGATCCCGCAGCCCCTGCCTGGAGGCCCACGGTGCCTGTTTCTCTCTGGGCGTTGCTTCCACAGTGCGGCCAAGCAACGTCTTCACCATGGGCACAACAGCGCTTCCCTTCCGCCTGACAGACGTCTCAGTGCTCTGCTCTAGACCTCTGAAGTGGGGAGACAACCGAGCCCAGCCTCCTTTCCAAGGAGTCCTGCGCCTTCCATTGCACTGAAAGGCAATAGCACGGGGAAGCCTAGGAAGGGGCTGAGTCATGTGGGACACAATTCCTCAGCCTGCTCCTTTCAGGGAAGCAACGCTGGGAGCTAGGAAAACCTTCTCCAGCTCGGAGAGTGCAAGAGAGATGCAGGCCGCGCACCCGGAAATCTCGGTGCTTGGAGCCAATCTCAGCGTCTCCCAGGGGCAAAGCGAACGCCTCTCTGCCAAATCCAGCTTTGCAGACGCAGGCCGCCAGGCTGCCTCTGCATTGGCGAAGGAAGCTCTCTCCTCCCGCTTCCTGCGAAATCTGCTTCTCAGCCTGTTTGAATCTCAGTGGGAACGGTCTTTCCTCTGGGGCCGTTGCTCCTGTGCCTGGGGCTGCCGCAAGGGCACCACCCTCCCAGGGAAAGGCCAAACACACCACACATGTCTTTGCTCCTCTGGAGAGCTGCAGGCAACCTCAAACTCTCAGGAAGCTTCTCGGCTGAGACGCAGAAGCACTCTGGCTGGGGTCTCGCATCCCCTGCCTGGAGGCCCATGGTGCCTGTTTCTTCCTGGGCGTTATTTCACCAGAGCGGCCAGGCAACATCTGCCCCATCTACCCTTCTGCTCTTCCCTTCCATCTGACAGAGTTCTCCCTGCTCTACTCTAGCCCTAGGAAGTTTGGAGACAACCGGGCTCCTCCTCCTGTGCAAGGAGTCCCGGGGCCCAGTTGGAGTGGAAAGGCAAAACCACAGGCAAGCCCAGGAAAGTGCTGAGTCATGTCTGACACACTCCCTCAGCCTGCTCCTTCATGGCTAGCGAGGCTGTGAGCTAGGAAAGTCTTTGGAAGCTCAGCAAGTGGCAGCGAGATGCAGGCCCCAACCCAGCAATCCCGGTGCTTGGAGCAGGTCTCACAGCCTCCCAGTGCCAAAGCGAGCTCCTCTCTGCCAAATGCAGCTTTGCACACGCAGGCCGCTCTGCTGCCTCTGCATCCACGAAGGAAGCTCTCTAGGCCCGCTTCCTGCGAAATCTGCTTCAGCCTGAGGGAAAAGCCCTTGGAGAGGTCTTGGCTCAGGGGCAGTTGCTCCTGTGCCTGGGGAAGAGGGAAGGGCACCACACTCCCAAGGAAGGCCAGACACACTCCACACGTCTTTGCTCCTCTGGAGGGCGGCATGGAGCCTCCAACTGGGAGGTCGCTTCTCAGCGGAGACGCAGGGGCATTCTGGCTGTGATCCCGCAGCCCCTGCCTGGAGGCCCACGGTGCCTGTTTCTCCCTGGGCGTTGCTTCCACAGTGCGGCCAAGCAACATCTTCACCATGGGCACAACAGCGCTTCCCTTCCGCCTGACAGACGTCTCAGTGCTCTGCTCTAGACCTCTGAATTGGGGAGACAACCGAGCCCAGCCTCCTTTCCAAGGAGTCCTGCGCCTTCCATTGCACTGAAAGGCAATAGCACGGGGAAGCCTAGGAAGGGGCTGAGTCATGTCGGACACACTTCCTCAGCCTGCTCCTTTCAGGGAAGCAACGCTGGGAGCTAGGAAAGCCTTCTCAAGCTCGGAGAGTGCAAAAGAGATCCAGGCCGCGCACCCGGAAATCTCGGTGCTTGGAGCCAATCTCAGCGTCTCCCAGGGGCAAAGCGAACGCCTCTCTGCCAAATCCAGCTTTGCAGACGCAGGCCGCTAGGCTGCCTCTGCAATGGCGAAGGAAGCTCTCTCCTCCCGCTTCCTGCGAAATCTGCTTCTCAGCCTGAGCGAATCTCAGTGGGAACGGTCTTTCCTCTGGGGCCGTTGCTCCTGTGCCTGGGGCTGCCGCAAGGGCACCACCCTCCCAGGGAAAGGCCAAACACACCCCACATGTCTTTGCTCCTCTGGAGAGCTGCAGGCAACCTCAAACTCTCAGGAAGCTTCTCGGCTGAGACGCAGAAGCACTCTGGCTGGGGTCTCGCATCCCCTGCCTGGAGGTCCATGGTGCCTGTTTCTTCCTGGGCGTTGTTTCACCAGAGCGGCCAGGCAACATCTGCCCCATCTACCCTTCTGCTCTTCCCTTCCATCTGACAGAGTTCTCCCTGCTCTACTCTAGCCCTAGGAAGTTTGGAGACAACCAGGCTCCTCCTCCTGTGCAAGGAGTCCCGGGGCCCAGTTGGAGTGGAAAGGCAAAACCACAGGCAAGCCCAGGAAAGTGCTGAGTCATGTCTGACACACTCCCTCAGCCTGCTCCTTCATGGCTAGCGAGGCTGTGAGCTAGGAAAGTCTTTGGAAGCTCAGCAAGTGGCAGCGAGATGCAGGCCCCAACCTAGCAATCCCGGTGCTTGGAGCAGGTCTCACAGCCTCCCAGTGCCAAAGCGAGCTCCTCTCTGCCAAATGCAGCTTTGCACACGCAGGCCGCTCTGCTGCCTCTGCATCCACGAAGGAAGCTCTCTAGGCCCGCTTACTGCGAAATCTGCTTCAGCCTGAGGGAAAAGCCCTTGGAGAGGTCTTGGCTCAGGGGCAGTTGCTCCTGTGCCTGGGGAAGAGGGAAGGGCACCACACTCCCAAGGAAGGCCAGACACACTCCACACGTTTTGCTCCTCTGGAGGGCGGCATGGAGCCTCCAACTGGGAGGTCGCTTCTCAGCGGAGACGCAGGGGCATTCTGGCTGTGATCCCGCAGCCCCTGCCTGGAGGCCCACGGAGCCTGTTTCTCTCTGGGCGTTGCTTCCACAGTGCGGCCAAGCAACATCTTCACCATGGGCACAACAGCGCTTCCCTTCCACCTGACAGACGTCTCAGTGCTCTGCTCTAGACCTCTGAAGTGGGGAGACAACCGAGCCCAGCCTCCTTTCCAAGGAGTCCTGCGCCTTCCATTGCACTGAAAGGCAATAGCACGGGGAAGCCTAGGAAGGGGCTGAGGCATGTCGGACACACTTCCTCAGCCTGCTCCTTTCAGGGAAGCAACGCTGGGAGCTAGGAAAGCCTTCTCAAGCTCGGAGAGTGCAAAAGAGATGCAGGCCGCGCACCCGGAAATCTCGGTGCTTGGAGCCAATCTCAGCGTCTCCCAGGGGCAAAGCGAACGCCTCTCTGCCAAATCCAGCTTTGCAGACGCAGGCCGCTAGGCTGCCTCTGCATTGGCGAAGGAAGCTCTCTCCTCCCGCTTCCTGCGAAATCTGCTTCTCAGCCTGAGCGAATCTCAGTGGGAACGGTCTTTCCTCTGGGGCCGTTGCTCCTGTGCCTGGGGCTGCCGCAAGGGCACCACCCTCCCAGGGAAAGGCCAAACACACCCCACATGTCTTTGCTCCTCTGGAGAGCTGCAGGCAACCTCAAACTCTCAGGAAGCTTCTCGGCTGAGACGCAGAAGCACTCTGGCTGGGGTCTCGCATCCCCTGCCTGGAGGCCCATGGTGCCTGTTTCTCCCTGGGCGTTGCTTCACCAGAGCGGCCAGGCAACATCTGCCCCATCTACCCTTCTGCTCTTCCCTTCCAGCTGACAGAGTTCTCCCTGCTCTACTCTAGCCCTAGGAAGTTTGGAGACAACCGGGCTCCTCCTCCTGTGCAAGGAGTCCCGGGGCCCAGTTGGAGTGGAAAGGCAAAACCACAGGCAAGCCCAGGAAAGTGCTGAGTCATGTCTGACACAGTCCCTCAGCCTGCTCCTTCATGGCTAGCCAGGCTGTGAGCTAGGAAAGTCTTTGGAAGCTCACTAAGTGGCAGCGAGATGCAGGCCCCAACCCAGCAATCCCGGTGCTTGGAGCAGGTCTCACAGCCTCCCAGTGCCAAAGCGAGCTCCTCTCTGCCAAATGCAGCTTTGCACACGCAGGCCGCTCTGCTGCCTCGGCATCCAGGAAGGAAGCTCTCTAGGCCCGCTTCCTGCGAAATCTGCTTCCGCCTGAGGGAAAGGCCCTTGGAGAGGTCTTGGCTCAGGGGCAGTTTCTCCTGTGCCTGGGGAAGAGCGCAGGGCACCACACTCCCAAGGAAAGTCCAGACACACTCCACACGTCTTTGCTCTTCTGGAGGGCGGCATGGAGCCTCCACCTGGGAGGTAGCTTCTAAGCTGAGACGCAGGGGCATTCTGGGCTGTGATCCCGCAGCCCCTGCCTGGAGGCCCACGGTGCCTGTGTCTCTCTGGGCGTTGCTTCCACAGTGCGGCCAAGCAACATCTTCACCATGGGCACAACAGCGCTTCCCTTCCATCTGACAGACTTCTCAGTGCTCTGCCCTAGACCTCTGTAGTGGGGAGACAACCGAGCCCAGCCTCCTTTCCAAGGAGTCCTGCGCCTTCGATTGCACTGAAAGGCAATAGCACGGGGAAACCTAGGAAGGGGCTGAGGCATGTCGGACACACTTCCTCAGCCTGCTCCTCTCAGGGAAGCAACGCTGGGAGCTCGGAAAGCCTTCTCCAGCTCGGAAAGTGCAAGAGAGATGCAAGCCGCTCACCCGGAAATCTCGGTGCTTGGAGCCAATCTCAGGGTCTCCCAGGGGCAAAGCGAACGCCTCTCTGCCAAATCCAGCTTTGCAGACGCAGGCCACTAGGCTGCCTCTGCATTGGCGAAGGAAGCTCTCTCCTCCCGCTTCCTGCGAAATCTGCTTCTCAGCCTGAGCGAGTCTCAGTGGGAACGGTCTTTCCTCTGGGGCCGTTGCTCCTGTGCCTGGGGCTGCCGCAAGGGCACCACCCTCACAGGGAAAGGCCAAACACACCCCACATGTCTTCGCTCCTCTGGAGAGCTGCAGGCAGCCTCAAACTCTCAGGAAGCTTCTCGGCTGAGATGCAGAAGCACTGTGGCTGGGATCTCGCATGCCCTGCCTGGAGGCCCATGGTGCCTGTTTCTCCCTGTGCGTTGCTTCACCAGAGCGGCCAGGCAACATCTGCCCCATCTACACTTCTGCTCTTCCCTTCCAGCTGACAGCGTTCTCCCTGCTCTACTCTAGCCCTAGGAAGTTTGGAGACAACCGGGCTCCTCCTCCTGTGCAAGGAGTCCTGGGGCCCAGTTGGAGTGGAAAGGCAAAACAACAGGCAAGCCCAGGAGAGTGCTGAGTCATGTCTGACACACTCCCTCAGCCTGCTCCTTCACGGCTAGCGAGGCTGTGAGCTAGGAAAGTCTTTGGAAGCTCAGCACGTGGAAGCGAGATGCAGGCCCCAACCCAGCAATCCCGGTGCTTGGAGCAGGCCTCCCAGCCTCCCAGTGCCAAAGCGAGCTCCTCTCTGCCAAATGCAGCTTTGCACACGCAGGCCGCTCTGCTGCCTCGGCATCCACGAAGGAAGCTCTCTAGGCCCGCTTCCTGCGAAATCTGCTTCCGCCTGAGGGAAAGGCCCTTGGAGAGGTCTTGGCTCAGGGGCAGTTTCTCCTGTGCCTGGGGAAGAGGGCAGGGCACCACACTCCCAAGGAAAGGCCAGACACACTCCACACGTCTTTGCTCTTCTGGAGGGCGGCATGGAGCCTCCACCTGGGAGGTAGCTTCTCAGCTGAGACGCAGGGGCATTCTGGCTGTGATCCCGCAGCCCCTGCCTGGAGGCCCACGGTGCCTGTGTCTCTCTGGGCGTTGCTTCCAGAGTGCAGCCAAGCAACATCTTCACCTTGGGAAAAAAGCGCTTCCCTTCCATCTGACAGACTTCTCAGTGCTCTGCCCTAGACCTCTGAATTGGGGAGACAACCGAGCCCAGCCTCCTTTCCATGGAGTCCTGCGCCTTCGAATGCACTGAAAGGCAATAGCAAGGGGAAGCCTAGGAAGGGGCTGAGGCATGTCGGACACACTTCCTCAGCCTGCTCCTTTCAGGGAAGCAACGCTGGGAGCTAGGAAAGCCTTCTCCAGCTCGGAAAGTGCAAGAGAGATGCAGGCCGCGCACCCGGAAATCTCGGTGCTTGGAGCCAATCTCAGCGTCTCCCAGGGGCAAAGCGAACGCCTCTCTGGCAAATCCAGCTGTGCAGACGCAGGCCGCTAGGCTGCCTCTGCATTGGCGAAGGAAGCTCTCTCTTCCCGCTTCCTGCGAAATCTGCTTCTCAGCCTGAGCGAGTCTCAGTGGGAACGGTCTTTCCTCTGGGGCCGTTGCTCCTGTGCCTGGGGCTGCCGCAAGGGCACCACCCTCACAGGGAAAGGCCAAACACACCCCACATGTCTTTGCTCCTCTGGAGAGTTGCAGGCAGCCTCAAACTCTCAGGAAGCTTCTCGGCTGAGACGCAGAAGCACTCTGGCTGGGATCTCGCATCCCCTGCCTGGAGGCCCATGGTGCCTGTTTCTCCCTGTGCGTTGCTTCAGCAGAGCGGCCAGGCAACATCTGCCCCATCTACCCTTCTGCTCTTCCCTTCCAGCTGACAGCGTTCTCCCTGCTCTTCTCTAGCCCTAGGAAGTTTGGAGACAACCGGGCTCCTCTTCCTGTGCAAGGAGTCCTGGGGCCCAGTTGGAGTGGAAAGGCAAAACCACAGGCAAGCCCAGGAGAGTGCTGAGTCATGTCTGACACACTCCCTCAGCCTGCTCCTTCACGGCTAGCGAGGCTGTGAGCTAGGAAAGTCTTTGGAAGCTCAGCAAGTGGAAGCGAGATGCAGGCCCCAACCCAGCAATCCCGGTGCTTGGAGCAGGCCTCCCAGCCTCCCAGTGCCAAAGCGAGCTCCTCTCTGCCAAATGCAGCTTTGCACACGCAGGCCGCTCTGCTGCCTCTGCATCCACGAAGGAAGCTCTCTAGGCCCGCTTCCTGTGAAATCTGCTTCCGCCTGAGGGAAAGGCCCTTGGAGAGGTCTTGGCTCAGGGGCAGTTTCTCCTGTGCCTGGGGAAGAGGGCAGGGCACCACACTCCCAAGGAAAGGCCAGACACACTCCACACGTCTTTGCTCTTCTGGAGGGCGGCATGGAGCCTCCACCTGGGAGGTAGCTTCTCAGCTGAGACGCAGGGGCATTCTGGCTGTGATCCCGCAGCCCCTGCCTGGAGGCCCACGCTGCCTGTGTCTCTCTGGGCGTTGCTTCCACAGTGCGGCCAAGCAACATCTTCACCATGGGCACAACAGCGCTTCCCTTCCATCTGACAGACTTCTCAGTGCTCTGCCCTAGACCTCTGAAGTGGGGAGACAACCGAGCCCAGCCTCCTTTCCAAGGAGTCCTGCGCCTTCGATTGCACTGAAAGGCAATAGCACGGGGAAACCTAGGAAGGGGCTGAGTCATGTCGGACACACTTCCTCAGCCTGCTCCTCTCAGGGAAGCAACGCTGGGAGCTAGGAAAGCCTTCTCCAGCTCGGAAAGTGCAAGAGAGGTGCAGGCCGCTCACCCGGAAATCTCGGTGCTTGGAGCCAATCTCAGCGTCTCCCAGGGGCAAAGCGAACGCCTCTCTGCCAAATCCAGCTGTGCAGACACAGGCCGCTAGGCTGCCTCTGCATTGGCGAAGGAAGCTCTCTCCTCCCGCTTCCTGCGAAATCTGCTTCTCAGCCTGAGCGAGTCTCAGTGGGAACGGTCTTTCCTCTGGGGCCTTTGCTCCTGTGCCTGGGGCTGCCGCAAGGGCACCACCCTCACAGGGAAAGGCCAAACACACCCCACATGTCTTTGCTCCTCTGGAGAGCTGCAGGCAGCCTCAAACTCTCAGGAAGCTTCTCGGCTGAGACGCAGAAGCACTCTGGCTCGGATCTCGCATCCCCTGCCTGGAGGCCCATGGTGCCTGTTTCTCCCTGTGCGTTGCTTCACCAGAGCGGCCAGGCAACATCTGCCCCATCTACCCTTCTGCTCTTCCCTTCCAGCTGACAGCGTTCTCCCTGCTCTACTCTAGCCCTAGGAAGTTTGGAGACAACCGGGCTCCTCCTCCTGTGCAAGGAGTCCTGGGGTCCAGTTGGAGTGGAAAGGCAAAACCACAGGCAAGCCCAGGAGAGTGCTGAGTCATGTCTGACACACTCCCTCAGCCTGCTCCTTCACGGCTAGCGAGGCTGTGAGCTAGGAAAGTCTTTGGAAGCTCAGCACGTGGAAGCGAGATGCAGGCCCCAAACCAGCAATCCCGGTGCTTGGAGCAGGCCTCCCAGCCTCCCAGTGCCAAAGCGAGCTCCTCTCTGCCAAATGCAGCATTGCACACGCAGGCCGCTCTGCTGCCTCGGCATCCACGAAGGAAGCTCTCTAGGCCCGCTTCCTGCGAAATCTGCTTCCGCCTGTGGGAAAGGCCCTTGGAGAGGTCTTGGCTCAGGGGCAGTTTCTCCTGTGCCTGGGGAAGAGGGCAGGGCACCACACTCCCAAGAAAGGCCAGACACACTCCACACGTCTTTGCTCTTCTGGAGGGCGGCGTGGAGCCTCCACCTGGGAGGTAGCTTCTCACCTGAGACGCAGGGGCATTCTAGCTGTGATCCCGCAGCACCTGCCTGGAGGCCCACGCTGCCTGTGTCTCTCTGGGCGTTGCTTCCACAGTGCGGCCAAGCAACATCTTCACCATGGGCACAACAGCGCTTACCTTCCATCTGACAGACTTTTCAGTGCTCTGCCCTAGACCTCTGAAGTGGGGAGACAACCGAGCCCAGCCTCCTTTCCAAGGAGTCCTGCGCCTTCGATTGCACTGAAAGGCAATAGCATGGGGAAGCCTAGGAAGGGGCTGAGGCATGTCGGACACACTTCTTCAGCCTGCTCCTTTCAGGGAAGCAACGCTGGGAGCTAGGAAAGCCTTTTCCAGCTCGGAAAGTGCAAGAGAGATGCAGGCCGCGCACCCGGAAATCTCGGTGCTTGGAGCCAATCTCAGCATCTCCCAGGGGCAAAGCCAACGCCTCTCTGCCAAATCCAGCTGTGCAGACGCAGGCCGCTAGGCTGCCTCTGCATTGGCGAAGGAAGCTCTCTCCTCCCGCTTCCTGCGAAATCTGCTTCTCAGCCTGAGCGAGTCTCAGTGGGAACGGTCTTTCCTCTGGGGCCGTTGCTCCTGTGCCTGGGGCTGCCGCAAGGACACCACCCTCACAGGGAAAGGCCAAACACACCCCACATGTCTTTGCTCCTCTGGAGAGCTGCAGGCAACCTCAAACTCTCAGGAAGCTTATCGGCTGAGACGCCGAAGCACTCTGGCTGGGATCTCGCATCCCCTGCCTGGAGGTCCATGGTGCCTGTTTCTCCCTGTGCGTTGCTTCACCAGAGCGGCCAGGCAACATCTGCCCCATCTACCCTTCTGCTCTTCCCTTCCAGCTGACAGCGTTCTCCCTGCTCTACTCTAGCCCTAGGAAGTTTAGAGACAACCGGGCTCCTCCTCCTGTGCAAGGAGTCCTGGGGCCCAGTTGGAGTGGAAAGGCAAAACCACAGGCAAGCCCAGGAGAGTGCTGAGTCTTGTCTGACACACTCCCTCAGCCTGCTCCTTCATGGCTAGCGAGGCTGTGAGCTAGGAAAGTCTTTGGAAGCTCAGCACGTGGAAGCGAGATGCAGGCCCCAACCCAGCAATCCCGGTGCTTGGAGCAGGCCTCCCAGCCTCCCAGTGCCAAAGCGAGCTCCTCTCTGCCAAATGCAGCTTTGCACACGCAGGCCGCTCTGCTGCCTCGGCATCCACGAAGGAAGCTCTCTAGGCCCGCTTCCTGCGAAATCTGCTTCCGCCTGAGGGAAAGGCCCTTGGAGAGGTCTTGGCTCAGGGGCAGTTTCTCCTGTGCCTGGGGAAGAGGGCAGGGCACCACACTCCCAAGGAAAGGCCAGACACACTCCACACGTCTTTGCTCTTCTGGAGGGCGGCATGGAGCCTCCACCTGGGAGGTAGCTTCTCAGCTGAGACGCAGGGGCATTCTGGCTGTGATCCCGCAGCCCCTGCCTGGAGGCCCACGCTGCCTGTGTCTCTCTGGGCGTTGCTTCCACAGTGCGGCCAAGCAACATCTTCACCATGGGCACAACAGCGCTTCCCTTCCATCTGACAGACTTCTCAGTGCTCTGCCCTAGACCTCTGAAGTGGGAAGACAACCGAGCCCAGCCTCCTTTCCAAGGAGTCCTGCGCCTTCGATTGCACTGAAAGGCAATAGCACGGGGAAGCCTAGGAAGGGGCTGAGGCATGTCGGACACACTTCCTCAGCCTGCTCCTTTCAGGGAAGCAACGCTGGGAGCTAGGAAAGCCTTCTCCAGCTCGGAAAGTGCAAGAGAGATGCAGGCCGCGCACCTGGAAATCTCGGTGCTTGGAGCCAATCTCAGCGTCTCCCAGGGACAAAGCGAACGCCTCTCTGCCAAATCCAGCTGTGCAGACGCAGGCCGCTAGGCTGCCTCTGCATTGGCGAAGGAAGCTCTCTCCTCCCGCTTCCTGCGAAATCTGCTTCTCAGCCTGAGCGAGTCTCAGTGGGAACGGTCTTTCTCTGGGGCCGTTGCTCCTGTGCCTGGGGCTGCCTCAAGGGCACCACCCTCACAGGGAAAGGCCAAACACACCCCACATGTCTTTGCTCCTCTGGAGAGCTGCAGGCAGCCTCAAACTCTCAGGAAGCTTCTCGGCTGAGACGCAGAAGCACTCTGGCTGGGATCTCGCATCCCCTGCCTGGAGGCCCATGGTTCCTGTTTCTCCCTGTGCGTTGCTTCACCAGAGCGGCCAGGCAACATCTGCCCCATCTACCCTTCTGCTCTTCCCTTCCTGCTGACAGCGTTCTCCCTGCTCTACTCTAGCCCTAGGAAGTTTGGAGACAACCGGGCTCCTCCTCCTGTGCTAGGAGTCCTGGGGCCCAGTTGGAGTGGAAAGGCAAAACCACAGGCAAGCCCAGGAGAGTGCTGAGTCATGTCTGACACACTCCCTCAGCCTGCTCCTTCATGGCTAGCGAGGCTGTGAGCTAGGAAAGTCTTTGGAAGCTCAGCAAGTGGAAGCGAGATGCAGGCCCCAACCCAGCAATCCCGGTGCTTGGAGCAGGCCTCCCAGCCTCCCAGTGCCAAAGCGAGCTCCTCTCTGCCAAATGCAGCTTTGCAAACGCAGGCCGCTCTGCTGCCTCTGCATCCACGAAGGAAGCTCTCGAGGCCCGCTTCCTGCGAAATCTGCTTCCGCCTGAGGGAAAGGGCCTTGGAGAGGTCTTGGCTCAGGGGCAGTTTCTCCTGTGCCTGGGGAAGAGGGCAGGGCACCACACTCCCAAGGAAAGGCCAGACACATTCCACACGTCTTTGCTCTTCTGGAGGGCGGCATGGAGCCTCCACCTGGGAGGTAGCTTCTCAGCTGAGACGCAGGGGCATTCTGGCTGTGATCCCGGAGCCCCTGCCGGGAGGCCCACGGTGCCTGTGTCTCTCTGGGCGTTGCTTCCACAGTGCGGCCAAGCAACATCTTCACCATGGGCACAACAGCGCTTCCCTTCCATCTGACAGACTTCTCAGTGCTCTGCCCTAGACCTCTGAAGTGGGGAGACAACCGAGCCCAGCCTCCTTTCCAAAGAGTCCTGCGCCTTCGATTGCACTGAAAGGCAATAGCACGGGGAAGCCTAGGAAGGGGCTGAGGCATGTCGGACACACTTCCTCAGCCTGCTCCTTTCAGGGAAGCAACGCTGGGAGCTAGGAAAGCCTTCTCCAGCTCGGAAAGTGCAAGAGAGATGCAGGCCGCACACCCGGAAATCTCGGTGCATGGAGCCAATCTCAGCATCTCCTAGGGGCAAATCCAACGCCTCTCTGCCAAATCCAGCTGTGCAGACGCAGGCCGCTAGGCTGCCTCTGCATTGGCGAAGGAAGCTCTCTCCTCCCGCTTCCTGCGAAATCTGCTTCTCAGCCTGAGCGAGTCTCAGTGGGAACGGTCTTTCCTCTGGGGCCGTTGCTCCTGTGCCTGGGGCTGCCGCAAGGGCACCACCCTCACAGGGAAAGGCCAAACACACCCCACATGTCTTTGCTCCTCTGGAGAGCTGCAGGCAGCCTCAAACTCTCAGGAAGCTTCTCGGCTGAGACGCAGAAGCACTCTGGCTGGGATCTCGCATCCCCTGCCTGGAGGCCCAAGGTGCCTGTTTCTCCCTGTGCGTTGCTTCACCAGAGCGGCCAGGCAACATCTGCCCCATCTACCCTTCTGCTCTTCCCTTCCAGCTGACAGCGTTCTCCCTGCTCTACTCTAGCCCTAGGAAGTTTGGAGACAACCGGGCTCCTCTTCCTGTGCAAGGAGTCCTGGGGCCCAGTTGGAGTGGAAAGGCAAAACCACAGGCAAGCCCAGGAGAGTGCTGAGTCATGTCTGACACACTCCCTCAGCCTGCTCCTTCATGGCTAGCGAGGCTGTGAGCTAGGAAAGTCTTTGGAAGCTCAGCACGTGGAAGCGAGATGCAGGCCCCAACCCAGCAATCCCGGTGCTTGGAGCAGGCCTCCCAGCCTCCCAGTGCCAAAGCGAGCTCCTCTCTGCCAAATGCAGCTTTGCACACGCAGGCCGCTCTGCTGCCTCGGCATCCAGGAAGGAAGCTCTCTAGGCCCGCTTCCTGCGAAATCTGCTTCCGCCTGAGGGAAAGGCCCTTGGAGAGGTCTTGGCTCAGGGGCAGTTTCTCCTGTGCCTGGGTAAGAGGGCAGGGCACCACACTCCCAAGGAAAGGCCAGACACACTCCACACGTCTTTGCTCTTCTGGAGGGCGGCGTGGAGCCTCCACCTGGGAGGTAGCTTCTCAGCTGAGACGCAGGGGCATTCTGGCTGTGATCCCGCAGCCCCTGCCTGGAGGACCACTGTGCCTGTGTCACTCTGGGCGTTGCTTCCACAGTGCGGCCAAGCAACATCTTCACCATGGGCACAACAGCGCTTCCCTTCCATCTGACAGACTTCTCAGTGCTCTGCCCTAGACCTCTGAAGTGGGGAGACAACCGAGCCCAGCCTCCTTTCCAAGGAGTCCTGCGCCTTCGATTGCAATGAAAGGCAATAGCACGGGGAAGACTAGGAAGGGGCTGAGGCATGTCGGACACACTTCCTCAGCCTGCTCCTTTCAGGGAAGCAACGCTGGGAGCTAGGAAAGACTTCTCCAGCTCGGAAAGTGCAAGAGAGATGCAGGCCGCGCACCCGGAAATCTCGGTGCTTCGAGCCAATCAGAGCGTCTCCCAGGGGCAAAGCGAACGCCTCTCTGCCAAATCCAGCTGTGCAGACGCAGGCAGCTAGGCTGCCTCTGCATTGGCGAAGGAAGCTCTCTCCTCCCGCTTCCTGCGAAATCTGCTTCTCAACCTGAGCGAGTCTCAGTGGGAACGGTCTTTCCTCTGGGGCCGTTGCTCCTGTGCCTGGGGCTGCCGCAAGGGCACCACCCTCACAGGGAAAGGCCAAACACATCCCACAAGTCTTTGCTCCTCTGGAGAACTGCAGGCAGCCTCAAACTCTCAGGAAGCTTCTCGGCTGAGACGCAGAAGCACTCTGGCTGGGATCTCGCATCCCCTGCCTGGAGGCCCATGGTGCCTGTTTCTCCCTGTGCGTTGCTTCACCAGAGCGGCCAGGCAACATCTGCCCCATCTACCCTTCTGCTCTTCCCTTCCAGCTGACACCGTTCTCCCTGCTCTACTCTAGCCCTAGGAAGTTTGGAGACAACCGGGCTCCTCCTCCTGTGCAAGGAGTCCTGGGGCCCAGTTGGAGTGGAAAGGCAAAACCACAGGCAAGCCCAGGAGAGTGCTGAGTCATGTCTGACACACTCCCTCAGCCTGCTCCTTCATGGCTAGCGAGGCTGTGAGCTAGGAAAGTCTTTGGAGCTCAGCAAGTGGAAGCGAGATGCAGGCCCCAACCCAGCAATCCCGGTGCTTGGAGCAGGCCTCCCAGCCTCCCAGTGCCAAAGCGAGCTCCTCTCTGCCAAATGCAGCTTTGCACACGCAGGCCGCTCTGCTGCCTCTGCATCCACGAAGGAAGCTCTCTAGGCCCGCTTCCTGCGAAATCTGCTTCCGCCTGAGGGAAAGGCCCTTGGAGAGGTCTTGGCTCAGGGGCAGTTTCTCCTGTGCCTGGGCAAGAGGGCAGGGCACCACACTCCCAAGGAAAGGCCAGACACACTCCACACGTCTTTGCTCTTCTGGAGGGCGGCATGGAGCCTCCACCTGGGAGGTAGCTTCTCAGCTGAGACGCAGGGGCATTCTGGCTGTGATCCCGCAGCCCCTGCCTGGAGGCCCACGCTGCCTGTGTCTCTCTGGGCGTTGCTTCCACAGTGCGGGAAAGCAACATCTTCACCATGGGCACAACAGCGCTTCCCTTCCATCTGACAGATTTCTCAGTGCTCTGCCCTAGACCTCTGAAGTGGGAAGACAACCGAGCCCAGCCTCCTTTCCAAGGAGTCCTGCGCCTTCGATTGCACTGAAAGGCAATAGCACGGGGAAGCCTAGGAAGGGGCTGAGGCATGTCGGACACACTTCCTCAGCCTGCTCCTTTCAGGGAAGCAACGCTGGGAGCTAGGAAAGACTTCTCCAGCTCGGAAAGTGCAAGAAAGATGCAGGCCGCGCACCTGGAAATCTCGGTGCTTGGAGCCAATCTCAGCGTCTCCCAGGGGCAAAGCGAACGCCTCTCTGCCAAATCCAGCTGTGCAGACGCAGGCCGCTAGGCTGCCTCTGCATTGGCGAAGGAAGCTCTCTCCTCCCGCTTCCTGCGAAATCTGCTTCTCAGCCTGAGCGAATCTCAGTGGGAACGGTCTTTCCTCTGGGGCCGTTTCTCCTGTGCCTGGGGCTGCCTCAAGGGCACCACCCTCACAGGGAAAGGCCAAACACACCCCACATGTCTTTGCTCCTCTGGAGAGCTGCAGGCAGCCTCAAACTCTCAGGAAGCTTCTCGGCTGAGACGCAGAAGCACTCTGGCTGGGATCTCGCATCCGCTGCCTGGAGGCCCATGGTGCCTGTTTCTCCCTGTGCGTTGCTTCACCAGAGCGGCCAGGCAACATCTGCCCCATCTACCCTTCTGCTCTTCCCTTCCTGCTGACAGCGTTCTCCCTGCTCTACTCTAGCCCTAGGAAGTTTGGAGACAACCGGGCTCCTCCTCCTGTGCAAGGAGTCCTGGGGCCCAGTAGGAGTGGAAAGGCAAAACCACAGGCAAGCCCAGGAGAGTGCTGAGTCATGTCTGACACACTCCCTCAGCCTGCTCCTTCATGGCTAGCGAGGCTGTGAGCTAGGAAAGTCTTTGTAAGCTCAGCAAGTGGAAGCGAGATGCAGGCCCCAACCCAGCAATCCCGGTGCTTGGAGCAGGCCTCCCAGCCTCCCAGTGCCAAAGCGAGCTCCTCTCTGCCAAATGCAGCTTTGCAAACGCAGGCCGCTTTGCTGCCTCTGCATCCACGAAGGAAGCTCTCTAGGCCCGCTTCCTGCGAAATCTGCTTCCGCCTGAGGGAAAGGGCCTTGGACAGGTCTTGGCTCAGGGGCAGTTTCTCCTGTGCCTGGGGAAGAGGGCAGGGCACCACACTCCCAAGGAAAGGCCAGACACATTTCACACGTCTTTGCTCTTCTGGAGGGCGGCCTGGAGCCTCCACCTGGGAGGTAGCTTCTCAGCTGAGACGCAGGGGCATTCTGGCTGTGATCCCGGAGCCCCTGCCGGGAGGCCCACGCTGCCTGTGTCTCTCTGGGCGTTGCTTCCACAGTGCGGCCAAGCAACATCTTCACCATGGGCACAACAGCGCTTCCCTTCCATCTGACAGACTTCTCAGTGCTCTGCCCTAGACCTCTGAAGTGGGAAGACAACCGAGCCCAGCCTCCTTTCCAAGGAGTCCTGCGCCTTCGATTGCACTGAAAGGCAATAGCACGGGGAAGCCTAGGAAGGGGCTGAGGCATGTCGGACACACTTCCTCAGCCTGCTCCTTTCAGGGAAGCAACGCTGGGAGCTAGGAAAGCCTTCTCCAGCTCGGAAAGTGCAAGAGAGATGCAGGCCGCGCACCCGGAAATCTCGGTCCTTGGAGCCAATCTCAGCATCTCCTAGGGGCAAAGCCAACGCATCTCTGCCAAATCCAGCTGTGCAGACGCAGGCCGCTAGGCTGCCTCTGCATTGGCGAAGGAAGCTCTCTCCTCCCGCTTCCTGCGAAATCTGCTTCTCAGCCTGAGCGAGTCTCAGTGGGAACGGTCTTTCCTCTGGGGCCGTTGCTCCTGTGCCTGGGGCTGCCGCAAGGGCACCACCCTCAGAGGGAAAGGCCAAACACACCCCACATGTCTTTGCTCCTCTGGAGAGCTGCAGGCAGCCTCAAACTCTCAGGAAGCTTCTCGGCTGAGACGCAGAAGCACTCTGGCTGGGATCTCGCATCCCCTGCCTGGAGGCCCATGGTGCCTGTTTCTCCCTGTGCGTTGCTTCACCAGAGCGGCCAGGCAACATCTGCCCCATCTACCCTTCTGCTCTTCCCTTCCAGCTGACAGCGTTCTCCCTGCTCTACTCTAGCCCTAGGAAGTTTGGAGACAACCGGGCTCCTCCTCCTGTGCAAGGAGTCCTGGGTCCCAGTTGGAGTGGAAAGGCAAAACCACAGGCAAGCCCAGGAGAGTGCTGAGTCATGTCTGACACACTCCCTCAGCCTGCTCCTTCATGGCTAGCGAGGCTGTGAGCTAGGAAAGTCTTTGGAAGCTCAGCACGTGGAAGCGAGATGCAGGCCCCAACCCAGCAATCCCGGTGCTTGGAGCAGGCCTCCCAGCCTCCCAGTGCCAAAGCGAGCTCCTCTCTGCCAAATGCAGCTTTGCACACGCAGGCCGTTCTGCTGCCTCGGCATCCACGAAGGAAGCTCTCTAGGCCCGCTTCCTTCGAAATCTGCTTCCGCCTGAGGGAAAGGCCCTTGGAGAGGTCTTGGCTCAGGGGCAGTTTCTCCTGTGCCTGGGGAAGAGGGCAGGGCACCACACTCCCAAGGAAAGGCCAGACACACTCCACATGTCTTTGCTCTTCTGGAGGGCGGCGTGGAGCCTCCACCTGGGAGGTAGCTTCTCAGCTGAGACGCAGGGGCATTCTGGCTGTGATCCCGCAGCCCCTGCCTGGAGGCCCACTGTGCCTGTGTCTCTCTGGGCGTTGCTTCCACAGTGCGGCCAAGCAACATCTTCACCATGGGCACAACAGCGCTTCCCTTCCATCTGACAGACTTCTCAGTGCTCTGCCCTAGACCTCTGAAGTGGGGAGACAACCGAGCCCAGCCTCCTTTCCAAGGAGTCCTGCGCCTTCGATTGCAATGAAAGGCAATAGCACGGGGAAGCCTAGGAAGGGGCTGAGGCATGTCGGACACACTTCCTCAGCCTGCTCCTTTCAGGGAAGCAACGCTGGGAGCTAGGAAAGACTTCTCCAGCTCGGAAAGTGCAAGAGAGATGCAGGCCGCGCACCCGGAAATCTCGGTGCTTGGAGCCAATCTCAGCGTCTCCCAGGGGCAAAGCGAACGCCTCTCTGCCAAATCCAGCTGTGCAGACGCAGGCCGCTAGGCTGCCTCTGCATTGGCGAAGGAAGCTCTCTCCTCCCGCTTCCTGCGAAATCTGCTTCTCAACCTGAGCGAGTCTCAGTGGAAACGGTCTTTCCTCTGGGGCCGTTGCTCCTGTGCCTGGGGCTGCCGCAAGGGCACCACCCTCACAGGGAAAGGCCAAACACATCCCACAAGTCTTTGCTCCTCTGGAGAGCTGCAGGCAGCCTCAAACTCTCAGGAAGCTTCTCGGCTGAGACGCAGAAGCACTCTGGCTGGGATCTCGCATCCCCTGCCTGGAGGCCCATGGTGCCTGTTTCTCCCTGTGCGTTGCTTCACCAGAGCGGCCAGGCAACATCTGCCCCATCTACCCTTCTGCTCTTCCCTTCCAGCTGACACCGTTCTCCCTGCTCTACTCTAGCCCTAGGAAGTTTGGAGACAACCGGGCTCCTCCTCCTGTGCAAGGAGTCCTGGGGCCCATTTGGAGTGGAAAGGCAAAACCACAGGCAAGCCCAGGAGAGTGCTGAGTCATGTCTGACACACTCCCTCAGCCTGCTCCTTCATGGCTAGCGAGGATGTGAGCTAGGAAAGTCTTTGGAAGCTCAGCAAGTGGAAGCGAGATGCAGGCCCCAACCCAGCAATCCCGGTGCTTGGAGCAGGCCTGCCAGCCTCCCAGTGCCAAAGCGAGCTCCTCTCTGCCAAATGCAGCTTTGCACACGCAGGCCGCTCTGCTGCCTCTGCATCCACGAAGGAAGCTCTCTAGGCCCGCTTCCTGCGAAATCTGCTTCCGCCTGAGGGAAAGGCCCTTGGAGAGGTCTTGGCTCAGGGGCCGTTTCTCCTGTGCCTGGGGAAGAAGGCAGGGCACCACACTCCCAAGGAAAGGCCAGACACACTCCACACGTCTTTGCTCTTCTGGAGGGCGGCATGGAGCCTCCACCTGGGAGGTAGCTTCTCAGCTGAGACGCAGGGGCATTCTGGCTGTGATCCCGCAGCCCCTGCCTGGAGGCCCACGCTGCCTGTGTCTCTCTGGGCGTTGCTTCCACAGTGCGGCCAAGCAACATCTTCACCATGGGCACAACAGCGCTTCCCTTCCATCTGACAGACTTCTCAGTGCTCTGCCCCAGACCTCTGAAGAGGGGAGACAACCGAGCCCAGCCTCCTTTCCAAGGAGTCCTGCGCCTTCGATTGCACTGAAAGGCAATAGCACCGGGAGCCTAGGAAGGGGCTGAGGCATGTCGGACACACTTCCTCAGCCTGCTCCTTTCAGGGAAGCAACGCTGGGAGCTAGGAAAGCCTTCTCAAGCTCGGAAAGTGCAAGAGAGATGCAGGCCGCGCACCCGGAAATCTCGGTGCTTGGAGCCAAACTCAGCGTCTCCCAGGGGCAAAGCGAACGCCTCTCTGCCAAATCCAGCTGTGCAGACTCAGGCCGCTAGGCTGCCTCTGCATTGGCGAAGGAAGCTCTCTCCTCCCGCTTCCTGCGAAATCTGCTTCTCAGCCTGAGCGAGTCTCAGTGGGAACGGTCTTTCCTCTGGGGCCGTTGCTCCTGTGCCTGGGGCTGCCGCAAGGGCACCACCCTCACAGGGAAAGGCCAAACACACCCCACATGTCTTTGCTCCTCTGGAGAGCTGCAGGCAGCCTCAAACTCTCAGGAAGCTTCTCGGCTGAGACGCAGAAGCACTCTGGCTGGGATCTCGCATCCGCTGCCTGGAGGCCCATGGTGCCTGTTTCTCCCTGTGCGTTGCTTCACCAGAGCGGCCAGGCAACATCTGCCCCATCTACCCTTCTGCTCTTCCCTTCCAGCTGACAGCGTTCTCCCTGCTCTACTCTAGCCATAGGAAGTTTGGAGACAACCGGGCTCCTCCTCCTGTGCAAGGAGTCCTGGGGCCCAGTTGGAGTGGAAAGGCAAAACCACAGGCAAGCCCAGGAGAGGGCTGAGTCATATCTGACACACTCCCTCAGCCTGCTCCTTCATGGCCAGCGAGGCTGTGAGCTAGGAAAGTCTTTGGAAGCTCAGCAAGTGGAAGCGAGATGCAGGCCCCAACCCAGCAATCCCGGTGCTTGGAGCAGGCCTCCCAGCCTCCCAGTGCCAAAGCGAGCTCCTCTCTGCCAAATGCAGCTTTGCACACGCAGGCCGCTCTGCTGCCTCTGCATCCACGAAGGAAGCTCTCTAGGCCCGCTTCCTGCGAAATCTGCTTCCGCATGAGGGAAAGGCCCTTGGAGAGGTCTTGGCTCAGGGGCAGTTTCTCCTGTGCCCGGGGAAGAGGGCAGGGCACCACACTCCCAAGGAAAGGCCAGACACACTCCACACATCTTTGCTCTTCTGGAGGGCGGCATGGAGCCTCCATCTGGGAGGTAGCTTCTCAGCTGAGACGCAGGGGCTTTCTGGCTGTGATCCCGCAGCCCCTGCCTGGAGGCCCACGCTGCCTGTGTCTCTCTGGGCGTTGCTTCCACAGTGCGGCCAAGCAACATCTTCACCATGGGCACAACAGCGCTTCCCTTCCATCTGACAGACTTCTCAGTGCTCTGCCCTAGACCTCTGAAGTGGGGAGACAACCGAGCCCAGCCTCCTTTCCAAGGAGTCCTGCGCCTTCCATTGCACTGAAAGGCAATAGCACGGGGAAGCCTAGGAAGGGGCTGAGGCATGTCGGACACACTTCCTCAGCCTGCTCCTTTCAGGGAAGCAACGCTGGGAGCTAGGAAAGCCTTCTTCAGCTCGGAAAGTGCAAGAGAGATGCAGGCCGCGCACCCGGAAATCTCGGTGCTTGGAGCCAATCTCAGCGTCTCCCAGGGGCAAAGCCAACGCCTCTCTGCCAAATCCAGCTGTGCAGACGCAGGCCGCTAGGCTGCCTCTGCATTGGCGAAGGAAGCTCTCTCCTCCCGCTTCCTGCGAAATCTGCTTCTCAGCCTGAGCGAGTCTCAGTGGGAACGGTCTTTCCTCTGGGGCCGTTGCTCCTGTGCCTGGGGCTGCCGCAAGGGCACCACCCTCACAGGGAAAGGCCAAACACACCCCACATGTCTTTGCTCCTCTGGAGAGCTGCAGGCAGCCTCAAACTCTCAGGAAGCTTCTCGGCTGAGACGCAGAAGCACTCTGGCTGGGATCTCGCATCCCCTGCCTGGAGGCCCATGGTGCCTGTTTCTCCCTGTGCGTTGCTTCACAAGAGCGGCTAGGCAACATCTGCCCCATCAACCCTTCTGCTCTTCCCTTCCAGCTGAGAGCGTTCTCCCTGCTCTACTCTAGCCCTAGGAAGTTTGGAGACAGCCGGGCTCCTCCTCATTTTCAAGGAGTCCTGGGGCCCAGTTGGAGTGGAAAGGCAAAACCACAGGCAAGCCCAGGAGAGTGCTGAGTCATGTCTGACACACTCCCTCAGCCTGCTCCTTCATGGCTAGCGAGGCTGTGAGCTAGGAAAGTCTTTGGAAGCTCAGCACGTGGAAGCGAGATGCAGGCCCCAACCCAGCAATCCCGGTGCTTGGAGCAGGCCTCCCAGCCTCCCAGTGCCAAAGCGAGCTCCTCTCTGCCAAATGCAGCTTTGCACACGCAGGCCGCTCTGCTGCCTCTGCATCCACGAAGGAAGCTCTCTAGGCCCGCTTCCTGCGAAATCTGCTTCCGCCTGAGGGAAAGGCCCTTGGAGAGGTCTTGGCTCAGGGGCCGTTTCTCCTGTGCCTGGGGAAGAGGGCAGGGCACCACACTCCCAAGGAAAGGCCAGACACACTCCACACGTCTTTGCTCTTCTGGAGGGCGGCATGGAGCCTCCACCTGGGAGGTAGCTTCTCAGCTGAGACGCAGGGGCATTCTGGCTGTGATCCCGCAGCCCCTGCCTGGAGGCCCGCGCTGCCTGTGTCTCTCTGGGCGTTGCTTCCACAGTGAGGCCAAGCAACATCTTCACCATGGGCACAACAGCGCTTCCCTTCCATCTGACAGACTTCTCAGTGCTCTGCCCTAGACCTCTGAAGTGGGGAGACAACCGAGCCCAGCCTCCTTTCCAAGGAGTCCTGCGCCTTCCATTGCACTGAAAGGCAATAGCACGGGGAAGCCTAGGAAGGGGCTGAGGCATGTCGGACACACTTCCTCAGCCTGCTCCTTTCAGGGAAGCAACGCTGGGAGCTAGGAAAACCTTCTCCAGCTCGGAAAGTGCAAGAGAGATGCAGGCCGCGCACCCGGAAATCTCGGTGCTTGCAGCCAATCTCAGCGTCTCCCAGGGTCAAAGCGAACGCCTCTCTGCCAAATCCAGCTTTGCAGACGCAGGCCGCTAGGCTGCCTCTGCATTGGCGAAGGAAGCTCTCTCCTCCCGCTTCCTGTGAAATCTGCTTCTCAGCCTGAGCGAGTCTCAGTGGGAACGGTCTTTCCTCTGGGGCCGTTGCTCCTGTGCCTGGGGCTGCCTTAAGGGCACCACCCTCACAGGGAAAGGCCAAACACACCCCACATGTCTTTGCTCCTGTGGAGAGTAGCAGGCAGCCTCAAACTCTCAGGAAGATTCTCGGCTGAGACGCAGAAGCACTCTGGCTGGGATCTCGCATCCCCTGCCTGGAGGCCCATGGTGCCTGTTTCTCCCTGTGCGTTGCTTCGCCAGAGCGGCCAGGCAATATCTGCCCCATCTACCCTTCTGCTCTTCCCTTCTAGCTGACACCGTTCTCCCTGCTCTACTCTAGCCCTAGGAAGTTTGGAGACAACCGGGCTACTCCTCCTGTGCAAGGAGTCCTGGGGCCCAGTTGGAGTGGAAAGGCAAAACCACAGGCAAGCCCAGGAGAGTGCTGAGTCATGTCTGACACACTCCCTCAGCCTGCTCCTTCATGGCTAGCGAGGCTGTGAGCTAGGAAAGTCTTTGGAAGCTCAGCACGTGGAAGCGATTTGCAGGCCCCAACCCAGCAATCCCGGTGCTTGGAGCAGGCCTCCCAGCCTCCCAGTGCCAAAGCGAGCTCCTCTCTGCCAAATGCAGCTTTGCACACGCAGGCCGCTCTGCTGCCTCTGCATCCACGAAGGAAGCTCTCTAGGCCCGCTTCCTGCGAAATCTGCTTCCGCCTGAGGGAAAGGCCCTTGGAGAGGTCTTGGCTCAGGGGCAGTTTCTCCTGTGCCTGGGGAAGAGGGCAGGGCACCACACTCCCAAGGAAAGGCCAGACACACTCCACACGTCTTTGCTCTTCTGGAGGGCGGCATGGAGCCTCCACCTGGGAGGTAGCTTCTCAGCTGAGACGCCGGGGCATTCTGGCTGGGATCCCGCAGCCCCTGCCTGGAGGCCCACGCTGCCTGTGTCTCTCTGGGCGTTGCTTCCACAGTGCGGCCAAGCAACATCTTCACCATGGGCACAACAGCGCTTCCCTTCCATCTGACAGACTTCTCAGTGCTCTGCCCTAGACCTCTGAAGTGGGGAGACAACCGAGCCCAGCCTCCTTTGCAAGGAGTCCTGCGCCTTCGATTGCACTGAAAGGCAATAGCCCGGGGAAGCCTAGGAATGGGCTGAGTCATGTCGGACACACTTCCTCAGCCTGCTCCTTTCAGGGAAGCAACGCTGGGAGCTAGGAAAGCCTTCTCCAGCTCGGAACGTGCAAGAGAGATGCAGGCCGCGCACCCGGAAATCTCGGTGCTTGGAGCCAATCTCAGCGTCTCCCAGGGGCAAAGCGAACGCCTCTCTGCCAAATCCAGCTGTGCAGACGCAGGCCGCTAGGCTGCCTCTGCATTGGCGAAGGAAGCTCTCTCCTTCCGCTTCCTGCGAAATCTGCTTCTCAGGCTGAGCGAGTCTCAGTGGGAACGGTCTTTCCTCTGGGGCCGTTGCTCCTGTGCCTGGGGCTGCCGCAAGGGCACCACCCTCACAGGGAAAGGCCAAACACCCCCACATGTCTTTGCTCCTCTGGAGAGCTGCAGGCAGCCTCAAACTCTCAGGAAGCTTCTCGGCTGAGACGCAGAAGCACTCTGGCTGGGGTCTCGCATCCCCTGCCTGGAGGCCCATGGTGCCTGCTTCTCCCTGTGCGTTGCTTCACCAGAGCGGCCAGGCAACATCTGCCCCATCTACCCTTCTGCTCTTCCCTTCCAGCTGACAGCGTTCTCCCTGCTCTACTCTAGCCCTAGGAAGTTTGGAGACAACCGGGCTCCTCCTCCTGTGCAAGAAGTCCTAGGGCCCAGTTGGAGTGGGAAGGCAAAACCACAGGCAAGCCCAGGAGAGTGCTGAGTCATGTCTGACACACTCCCTCAGCCTGCTCCTTCATGGCGAGCGAGGCTGTGAGCTAGGTAAGTCTCTGGAAGCTCAGCACGTGGAAGCGAGATGCAGGCCCCAACCCAGCAATCCCGGTGCTTGGAGCAGGCCTCCCAGCCTCCCAGTGCCAAAGCGAGCTCCTCTCTGCCCAATGCAGCTTTGCACACGCAGTCCGCTCTGCTGCCTCTGCATCCACGAAGGAAGCTCTCTAGGCCCGCTTCCTGCGAAATCTGCTTCCGCATGAGGGAAAGGCCCTTGGAGAGGTCTTGGCTCAGGGGCAGTTTCTCCTGTGCCTGGGGAAGAGGGCAGGGCACCACACTCCCAAGGAAAGGCCAGACACACTCCACACGTCTTTGCTCTTCTGGAGGGCGGCATGGAGCCTCCACCTGGGAGGTAGCTTCTCAGCTGAGACGCAGGGGCATTCTGGCTGGGATCCCGCAGCCCCTGCCTGGAGGCCCACGGTGCCTGTGTCTCTCTGGGTGTTGCTTCCACAGTGCGGCCAAGCAACATCTTCACCATGGGCACAACAGCGCTTCCCTTCCATCTGACAGACTTCTCAGTGCTCTGCCCTAGACCTCTGAAGTGGGGAGACAACCGAGCCCAGCCTCCTTTCCAAGGAGTCCTGCGCCTTCGATTGCGCTGAAAGGCAATAGCACGGGGAAGCCTAGGAAGGGGCTGAGGCATGTCGGACACACTTCCTCAGCCTGCTCCTTTCAGGGAAGCAACGCTGGGAGCTAGGAAAGCCTTCTCCAGCTCGGAACCTGCAAGAGAGATGCAGGCCGCGCACCCGGAAATCTCGGTGCTTGGAGCCAATCTCAGCGTCTCCCAGGGGCAAAGCGAACGCCTCTCTGCCAAATCCAGCTGTGCACACGCAGGCCGCTAGGCTGCCTCTGCATTGGCGAAGGAAGATCTCTCCTCCCGCTTCCTGCGAAATCTGCTTCTCGGCCTGAGCGAGTCTCAGTGGGAACGGCATTTCCTCTGGGGCCATTGCTCCTGTGCCTGGGGCTGCCGCAAGGTCACCACCCTCACAGGGAAAGGCCAAACACCCCCACATGTCTTTGCTCCTCTGGAGAGCTGCAGGCAGCCTCAAACTCTCAGGAAGCTTCTCGGCTGAGACGCAGAAGCACTCTGGCTGGGGTCTCGCATCCCCTGCCTAGAGGCCCATGGTGCCTGCTTCTCCCTGTGCGTTGCTTCACCAGAGCGGCCAGGCAACATCTGCCCCATCTACCCTTCTGCTCTTCCCTTCCAGCTGACAGCGTTCTCCCTGCTCTACTCTACCCCTAGGAAGTTTGGAGACAACCGGGCTCCTCCTCCTGTGCAAGGAGTCCTGGGGCCCAGTTGGAGTGGGAAGGCAAAACCACAGGCAAGCCCAGGAGAGTGCTGAGTCATGTCTGACACACTCCCTCAGCCTGCTCCTTCATGGCTAGCGAGGCTGTGAGCTAGGAAAGTCTCTGGAAGCTCAGCACGTGGAAGCGAGATGCAGGCCCCAACCCAGCAATCCCGGTGCTTGGAGCAGGCCTCCCAGCCTCCCAGTGCCAAAGCGAGCTCCTCTCTGCCCAATGCAGCTTTGCACACGCAGGCCGCTCTGCTGCCTTTCATCCACGAAGGAAGCTCTCTAGGCCCGCTTCCTACGAAATCTGCTTCCGCCTGAGGGAAAGGCCCTTGGAGAGGTCTTGGCTCAGGGGCAGTTTCTCCTGTGCCTGGGGAAGAGGGCAGGGCACCACACTCCCAAGGAAAGGCCAGACACACTCCACACGTCTTTGCTCTTCTGGAGGGCGGCATGGAGCCTCCACCTGGGAGGTAGCTTCTCAGCTGAGACGCAGGGGCATTCTGGCTGGGATCCCGCAGCCCCTGCCTGGAGGCCCACGCTGCCTGTGTCTCTCTGGGCGTTGCTTCCACAGTGCGGCCAAACAACATCTTCACCATGGGCACAACAGCGCTTCCCTTCCATCTGACAGACTTCTCAGTGCTCTGCCCTAGACCTCTGAAGTGGGGAGACAACCGAGCCCAGCCTCCTTTCCAAGGAGTCCTGCGCCTTCGATTGCACTGAAAGGCAATAGCACAGGGAAGCCTAGGAAGGGGCTGAGGCATGTCGGACACACTTCCTCAGCCTGCTCCTTTCAGGGAAGCAACGCTGGTAGCTAGGAAAGCCTTCTCCAGATCGGAACGTGCCAGAGAGTTGCAGGCCGCGCACCCGGAAATCTCGGTGCTTGGAGCCAATCTCAGCGTCTCCCAGGGGCAAAGCGAACGCCTCTCTGCCAAATCCAGCTGTGCAGACGCAGGCCGCTAGGCTGCCTCTGCATTGGCGAAGGAAGCTCTCTCCTACCGCTTCCTGCGAAATCTGCTTCTCGGCCTGAGCGAGTCTCAGTGGGAACGGCCTTTCCTCTGGGGCCGTTGCTCCTGTGCCTGGGGCTTCCGCAAGGTCACCACCCTCACAGGGAAAGGCCAAACACCCCCACATGTCTTTGCTCCTCTGGAGAGCTGCAGGCAGCCTCAAACTCTCAGGAAGCTTCTCGGCTGAGACGCAGAAGCACTCTGGCTGGGGTCTCGCATCCCCTGCCTGGAGGCCCATGGTGCCTGCTTCTCCCTGTGCGTTGCTTCACCAGAGCGGCCAGGCAACATCTGCCCCATCTACCCTTCTGCTCTTCCCTTCCAGCTGACAGCGTTCTCCCTGCTCTACTCTAGCCCTAGGAAGTTTGAAGACAACCGGGCTCCTCCTCCTGTGCAAGGAGTCCTGGGGCCCAGTTGGAGTGGAAAGGCAAAACCACAGGCAAGCCCAGGAGAGTGCTGAGTCATGTCTGACACACTCCCTCAGCCTGCTCCTTCATGGCTAGCGAGGCTGTGAGCTAGGAAAGTCTTTGGAAGCTCAGCACGTGGAAGCGAGATGCAGGCCCCAACCCAGCAATCCCGGTGCTTGGAGCAGGCCTCCCAGCCTCCCAGTGCCAAAGCGAGCTCCTCCCTGCCCAATGCAGCTTTGCACACGCAGGCCACTCTGCTGCCTCTGCATCCACGAAGGAAGCTCTCTAGTCCCGCTTCCTGCGAAATCTGCTTCCGCCTGAGGGAAAGTCCCTTGGAGAGGTCTTGGCTCAGGGGCAGTTTCTCCTGTGCCTGGGGAAGAGGGCAGGGCACCACACTCCCAAGGAAAGGCCAGACACACTCCACACGTCTTTGCTCTTTTGGAGGGCGGCATGGAGCCTCCACCTGGGAGGGAGCTTCTCAGCTGAGACGCAGGGGCATTCTGGCTGGGATCCCGCAGCCCCTGCCTGGAGGCCCACGGTGCCTGTGTCTCTCTGGGCGTTGCTTCCACAGTGCGGCCAAGCAACATCTTCACCATGGGCAAAACAGCGCTTCCCTTCCATCTGACAGACTTCTCAGTGCTCTGCCTTAGACCTCTGAAGTGGGGAGACAACCGAGCCCAGCCTCCTTTCCAAGGAGTTCTGCGCCTTCGATTGCGCTGAAAGGCAATAGCACGGGGAAGCCTAGGAAGGGGCTGAGGCATGTCGGACACACTTCCTCAGCCTGCTCCTTTCAGGGAAGCAACGCTGGGAGCTAGGAAAGCCTTCTCCAGCTCGGAACGTGCAAGAGAGATGCAGGCCGCTCACCCGGAAATCTCGTGCTTGGAGCCAATCTCAGCGTCTCCCAGGGGCAAAGCGAACGCCTCTCTGCCAAATCCAGCTGTGCAGACGCAGGCCGCTAGGCTGCCTCTGCATTGGCGAAGGAAGCTCTCTCCTCCCGCTTCCTGCGAAATCTGCTTCTCAGCCTGAGCGAGTCTCAGTGGGAACGGTCTTTCCTCTGGGGCCGTTGCTCCTGTGCCTGGGGCTGCCGCAAGGGCACCACCCTCACAGGGAAAGACCAAACACACCCCACATGTCTTTGCTCCTCTGGAGAGCTGCAGGCAGCCTCAAACTCTCAGGAAGCTTCTCGGCTGAGACGCAGAAGCACTCTGGCTGGGGTCTCGCATCCCCTGCCTGGAGGCACATGGTTCCTCTTTCTCCCTGTGCGTTGCTTCACCAGAGCGGCCAGGCAACATCTGCCCCATCTACCCTTCTGCTCTTCCCTTCCAGCTGACAGCGTTCTCCCTGCTCTACTCTAGCCCTAGGAAGTTTGGAGACAACCGGGCTCCTCCTCCTGTGCAAGGAGTCCTGGGGCCCAGTTGGAGTGCTAAGGCAAAACCACAGGCAAGCCCAGGAGAGTGCTGAGTGATGTCTGACACACTCCCTCAGCCTGCTCCTTCATGGCTAGCGAGGCTGTGAGCTAGGAAAGTCGTTTGAAGCTCAGCACGTGGAAGCGAGATGCAGGCCCCAACCCAGCAATCCCGGTGCTTGGAGCAGGCCTCCCAGCCTCCCAGTGCCAAAGCGAGCTCCTCTCTGCCCAATGCAGCTTTGCACACGCAGGCCGTTCTGCTGCCTCTGCATCCACGAAGGAAGCTCTCGAGGCCCGCTTCCTGCGAAATCTGCTTCTGCCTGAGGGAAAGGCCCTTGAAGAGGGCTTGGCTCAGGGGCAGTTTCTCCTGTGCCTGGGGAAGAGGGCAGGGCACCACACTCCCAAGGAAAGGCCAGACACACTCCACACGTCTTTGCTCTTCTGGAGGGCGGCATGGAGCCTCCACCTGGGAGGTAGCTTCTCAGCTGAGACGCAGGGGCATTCTGGCTGGGATCCCGCAGCCCCTGCCTGGAGGCCCACGCTGCCTGTGTCTCTCTGGGCGTTGCTTCCACAGTGCGGCCAAGCAACATCTTCACCATGGGCACAACAGCGCTTCCCTTCCATCTGACAGACTTCTCAGTGCTCTGCCCTAGACCTCTGAAGTGGGGAGACAACCGAGCCCAGCCTCCTTTCCAAGGAGTCCTGCGCCTTCGATTGCACTGAAAGGCAATAGCACAGGGAAGCCTAGGAAGGGGCTGAGGCATGTCGGACACACTTCCTCAGCCTGCTCCTTTCAGGGAAGCAACGCTGGGAGCTAGGAAAGCCTTCTCCAGCTCGGAACGTGCAAGAGAGATGCAGGCCGCGCACCCGGAAATCTCGGTGCTTGGAGCCAATCAGAGCGTCTCCCAGGGGCAAAGCGAACGCCTCTCTGGCAAATCCAGCTGTGCAGACGCAGGCCGCTAGGCTGCCTCTGCATTGGCGAAGGAAGCTCTCTCCTCCCGCTTCCTGCGAAATCTGCTTCTCAGCCTGAGCGAGTCTCAGTGGGAACGGTCTTTCCTCTGGGGCCGTTGCTCCTGTGCCTGGGGCTGCCGCAAGGGCACCACCCTCACAGGGAAAGGCCAAACACACCCCACATGTCTTTGCTCTTCTGGAGAGCTTCAGGCAGCCTCAAACTCTCAGGAAGCTTCTCGGCTGAGACGCAGAAGCACTCTGGGTGGGGTCTCGCATCCCCTGCCTGGAAGCCTATGGTGCCTGTTTCTCCCTGTGCGTTGCTTCACCAGAGCGGCCAGGCAGCATCTGCCCCATCTACCCTTCTGCTCTTCCCTTCCAGCTGACAGCGTTCTCCCTGGTCTACTCTAGCCCTAGGAAGTTTGGAGGCAACCGGGCTCCTCCTCCTGTGCAAGGAGTCCTGGGGCCCAGTTGGAGTAGAAAGGCAAAACCACAGGCAAGCCCAGGAAAGTGCTGAGTCATGTCTGACACACTCCCTCAGCCTGCTCCTTCATGGCTAGCGAGGCTGTGAGCTAGGAAAGTCTTTGGAAGCTCAGCACGTGGAAGCGAGATGCAGGCCCCAACCCAGCAATCCCGGTGCTTGGAGCAGGCCTCCCAGCCTCCCAGTGCCAAAGCGAGCTCCTCTCTGCCCAATGCAGCTTTGCACACGCAGGCCGCTCTGCTGCCTCTGCATCCACGAAGGAAGCTCTCTAGGCCCGCTTCCTGCGAAATCTGCTTCAGCCTGAGGGAAAAGCCCTTGGAGAGGTCTTGGCTCAGGGGCCGTTTACCCTGTGCCTGGGGAAGAGGGAAGGGCACCACACTCCCAAGGAAAGGCCAGACACACTCCACACGTCTTTGCTCTTCTGGAGGGCGGCATGGAGCCTCCACCTGGGAGGTAGCTTCTCAGCTGAGACGCAGGGGCATTCTGGCTGTGATCCTGAAGCCCTTGCCTGGAGGCCCACGGTGCCTGTTTCTCTCTGGGCGTTGCTTCCAGAGTGCGGCCAAGCAACATCTTCACCATGGGCACAACAGCGCTTCCCTTCCGTCTGACAGACTTCTCAGTGATCTGCCCTAGACCTCTGAAGTGGGGAGACAACCGAGCCCAGCCTCCTTTGCAAGGAGTCCTGCGCCTTCGATTGCACTGAAAGGCAATAGCACGGGGAAGCCTAGGAAGGGGCGGAGTCATTTTGGACACACTTCCTCAGCCTGCTCCTTTCAGGGCAGCAACGCTGGGAGCTAGGAAAGCCTTCTCCAGCTCCGAAAGTGCAAGAGAGATGCAGGTCGCGCACCCGGAAATCTCGGTGCTTGGAGCCAATCTCAGCGTCTCCCAGGGGCAAAGGGAACGCCTCTCTGCCAAATCCAGCATTGCAGACGCAGGCCGCTAGGCTGCCTCTGCATTGGCGAAGGAAGCTCTCTCCTCCCGCTTCCTGCGAAGTCTGCTTCTCAGCCTGAGCGAATCTCAGTGGGAACGGTCTTTCCTCTGGGGCCGTTGTTCCTGTGCCTGGGGCTGCCGCAAGGGCACCACCCTCACAGGGAAAGGCCAAACACACCCCACATGTCTTTGCTCCTCTGGAGAGCTTCAGGCAGCCTCAAACTCTCAGGAAGCTTCTCGGCTGAGACGCAGAAGCACTCTGGCTGGGATCTCGCATCCCCTGCCTGGAGGCCCATGGTGCCTGTTTTTCCCTGTGCGTTGCTTCAGCAGAGCGGCCAGGCAACATCTGCCCCATCTACCCTTCTGCTCTTCCCTTCCAGCTGATAGAGTTCTCATTGCTCTACTCTAGCCCTAGGAAGTTTGGAGACAACCGGGCTCCTCCTCCTGTGCAAGGAGTCCTGGGGCCCAGTTGGAGTGGAAAGGCAAAACCACAGGCAAGCCCAGGAGAGTGCTGAGTCATGTCTGACACACTCCCTCAGCCTGCTCCTTCATGGCTAGAGAGGCTGTGAGCTAGGAAAGTTTTTGGGAGCTCAGCAAGTGGAAGCGAGATGCAAGCCCCATTCCCAGCAATCCCGGTGCTTGGAGCAGGCTTCCCAGCCTCCCAGTGCCAAAGCGAGCTCCTCTCTGCCCAATGCAGCTTTGCACACGCAGGCCGCTCTGCTGCCTCTGCATCCACGAAGGAAGCTCTCTAGGCCCGCTTCCTGCGAAATCTGCTTCTGCCTGAGGGAAAAGCCCTTGGAGAGGTCTTTGCTCAGGGGCCGTTTCTCCTGTGCCTGGGGAAGAGGGAAGGGCACCACACTCGCAAGGAAAGGCCAGACACACTGCACACGTCTTTGCTCTTCTGGAGGGCGGCATGGAGCCTCCACCTGGGAGGTAGCTTCTCAGCTGAGACGCAGGGGCATTCTGGCTGTGATCCCGCAGCCCCTGCCTGGAGGCCCACGGTGCCTGTTTCTCTCTGGGCGTTGCTTCCACAGTGCGGCCAAGCAACATCTTCACAATGGGCACAACAGCGCTTCCCTTCCGTCTGACAGACTTCTCAGTGCTCTGCCCTAGACCTCTGAAGTGGGGAGACAACCGAGCCCAGCCTCCTTTGCAAGGAGTCCTGCGCCTTCTATTGCACTGAAAGGCAATAGCACAGGCAAGCCCAGGAGAGTGCTGAGTCATGTCTGACACACTCCCTCAGCCTGCTCCTCCATGGCTAGCGAGGTTGTGAGCTAGCAAAGTCTTTGGCAGCTCAGGAAGTGGAAGCGAGATGCAGGCCCCAACCCAGCAATCCCGGTGCCTGGAGCAGATCTCACAGCCTCCCAGTGCCAAAGCGAGCTCCTCTCTGCCAAATGCAGCTTTGCAAAGGCAGGCCGCTCTGCTGCCTCTGCATCCACGAAGGAAGCTCTCGAGGCCCGCTTCCTGCGAAACCTGCTTCAGCCTGAGGGAAAAGCCCTTGGAGAGGTCTTGGCTCAGGGGCATTTTCTCCTGTGCCTGGGGAAGAGGGAAGGGCACCACACTCCCAAGGATAGGCCAGACACACTCCACACGTCTTTGGTCTTCTGGAGGGCGGCATGGAGCCTCCAACTTGGAGGTAGCTTCTCAGCTGAGACGCAGGGGCATTCTGGCTCTGATCCCGCAGCCGATGCCTGGAGGCCCACGGTGCCTGTTTCTCTCTGGGCGTTGCTTCAACAGTGCGGCCAAGCAACGTCTTCACCATGGGCACAACAGCGCTTCCCTTCCATCTGACAGACTTCTCAGTGCTCTGCTCTAGACCTCTGAAGTGGGGAGACAACCGAGCCCAGCCTCCTTTCCAAGGAGTCCTGCGCCTTCCATTGCACTGAAAGGCAATAGCACAGGGACGCCTAGGAAGGGGCTGAGTCACGTCGGACACACTTCCTCAGCCTGCTCCTTTCAGGGAAGCAACGCTGTGAGCTAGGAAAGCCTTCCCAAGCTCGGAAAGTGCAAGAGAGATGCAGGCCGCGCACCCGGAAATCTCGGTGCTTGGAGCCCATCTCAGCGTCTCCCAGTGGCAAAGCGAACGCCTCTCTGCCAAATCCAGCTGTACAGACGCAGGCCGCTAGTCTGCCTCTGCATTGGCGAAGGAAGCTCTCTCCTCCCGCTTCCTGCGAAATCTGCTTCTCAGCCTGAGTGAATCTCAGTGGGAACGGTCTTTCCTCTGGGGCCGTTGCTCCTGGGCCTGGGGCTGCCGCAAGGGCACCACCCTCACAGGGAAAGGCCAAACACACCCCACATATCTTTGCTCCTCTGGAGAGCTGCAGGCAACCTCAAACGCTCAGGAAGCTTCTCGGCTGAGACGCAGAAGCACTCTGCCTGGGATCTCGCATCCCCTGCCTGGAAGCCCATGGTGCCTGTTTCTCCCTGTGCGTTGCTTCAGCAGAGCGGCCAGGCAACATCTGCCCCATCTACCCTTCTGCTCTTCCCTTCCATCTGACAGAGTTCTCCCTGCTCTACTCTAGCCCTAGGAAGTTTGAAGACAACCGGGCTCCTCCTCCTGTGCAAGGAGTCCTGTGGCCTAGTTGGAGTGGAAAGGCAAAACCACAGGCAAGCCCAGGAAAGTGCTGAGTCATGTCTGACACACTCCCTCAGCCTGCTCCTTCATGGCTAGCGAGGCTGTGAGCTAGCAAAGTCTTTGGCAGCTCAGGAAGTGGAAGCGAGATGCAGGCCCCAACCCAGCAATCCCGGTGCCTGGAGCAGATCTCACAGCATCCCAGTGCCAAAGCGAGCTCCTCTCTGCCAAATGCAGCTTTGCAAAGGCAGGCCGCTCTGCTGCCTCTGCATCCACGAAGGAAGCTCTCGAGGCCCGCTTCCTGCGAAATCTGCTTCAGCCTGAGGGAAAAGCCCTTGGAGAGGTCTTGGCTCAGGGGCAGTTTCTCCTGTGCCTGGCGAAGAGGGAAGGGCACCACACTCCCAAGGAAAGGCCAGACACACTCCACACGTCTTTGCTCTTCTGGAGGGCGGCATGGAGCCTCCAACTGGGAGGTAGCTTCTCAGCTGAGACGCAGGGGCATTCTGGCTGTGATCCCGCAGCCCCTGCCTGGAGGCCCACGGTGCCTGTTTCTCTCTGGGCGTTGCTTCAACAGTGCGGCCAAGCAACGTCTTCACCATGGGCACAACAGCGCTTCCCTTCCATCTGACAGACTTCTCAGTGCTCTGCTCTAGACCTCTGAAGTGGGGAGACAACCGAGCCCAGCCTCCTTTCCAATGAGTCCTGCGCCTTCCATTGCACTGAAAGGCAATAGAACAGGGACGCCTAGGAAGGGGCTGAGTCACGTCGGACACACTTCCTCAGCCTGCTCCTTTCAGGAAAGCAACGCTGTGAACTAGGAAAGCCTTCCCAAGCTCGGAAAGTGCAAGAGAGATGCAGGCCGCGCACCCGGAAATCTCGGTGCTTGGAGCCAATCTCAGCGTCTCCCAGGGGCAAAGGGAACGCCTCTCTGCCAAATCCAGCATTGCAGACGCAGGCCGCTAGGCTGCCTCTGCATTGGCGAAGGAAGCTCTCTCCTCCCGCTTCCTGCGAAGTCTGCTTCTCAGCCTGAGCGAATCTCAGTGGGAACGGTCTTTCCTCTGGGGCCGTTGTTCCTGTGCCTGGGGCTGCCGCAAGGGCACCACACTCACAGGGAAAGGCCAAACACACCCCACATGTCTTTGCTCCTCTGGAGAGCTTCAGGCAGCCTCAAACTCTCAGGAAGCTTCTCGGCTGAGACGCAGAAGCACTCTGGCTGGGATCTCGCATCCCCTGCCTGGAGGCCCATGGTGCCTGTTTTTCCCTGTGCGTTGCTTCAGCAGAGCGGCCAGGCAACATCTGCCCCATCTACCCTTCTGCTCTTCCCTTCCAGCTGATAGAGTTCTCATTGCTCTACTCTAGCCCTAGGAAGTTTGGAGACAACCGGGCTCCTCCTCCTGTGCAAGGAGTCCTGGGGCCCAGTTGGAGTGGAAAGGCAAAACCACAGGCAAGCCCAGGAGAGTGCTGAGTCATGTCTGACACACTCCCTCAGCCTGCTCCTTCATGGCTAGAGAGGCTGTGAGCTAGGAAAGTTTTTGGGAGCTCAGCAAGTGGAAGCGAGATGCAAGCCCCATTCCCAGCAATCCCGGTGCTTGGAGCAGGCTTCCCAGCCTCCCAGTGCCAAAGCGAGCTCCTCTCTGCCCAATGCAGCTTTGCACACGCAGGCCGCTCTGCTGCCTCTGCATCCACGAAGGAAGCTCTCTAGGCCCGCTTCCTGCGAAATCTGCTTCTGCCTGAGGGAAAAGCCCTTGGAGAGGTCTTTGCTCAGGGGCCGTTTCTCCTGTGCCTGGGGAAGAGGGAAGGGCACCACACTCGCAAGGAAAGGCCAGACACACTGCACACGTCTTTGCTCTTCTGGAGGGCGGCATGGAGCCTCCAACTGGGAGGTAGCTTCTCAGCTGAGACGCAGGGGCATTCTGGCTGTGATCCCGCAGCCCCTGCCTGGAGGCCCACGGTGCCTGTTTCTCTCTGGGCGTTGCTTCCACAGTGCGGCCAAGCAACATCTTCACAATGGGCACAACAGCGCTTCCCTTCCGTCTGACAGACTTCTCAGTGCTCTGCCCTAGACCTCTGAAGTGGGGAGACAACCGAGCCCAGCCTCCTTTGCAAGGAGTCCTGCGCCTTCTATTGCACTGAAAGGCAATAGCACAGGCAAGCCCAGGAGAGTGCTGAGTCATGTCTGACACACTCCCTCAGCCTGCTCCTCCATGGCTAGCGAGGTTGTGAGCTAGCAAAGTCTTTGGCAGCTCAGGAAGTGGAAGCGAGATGCAGGCCCCAACCCAGCAATCCCGGTGCCTGGAGCAGATCTCACAGCCTCCCAGTGCCAAAGCGAGCTCCTCTCTGCCAAATGCAGCTTTGCAAAGGCAGGCCGCTCTGCTGCCTCTGCATCCACGAAGGAAGCTCTCGAGGCCCGCTTCCTGCGAAACCTGCTTCAGCCTGAGGGAAAAGCCCTTGGAGAGGTCTTGGCTCAGGGGCATTTTCTCCTGTGCCTGGGGAAGAGGGAAGGGCACCACACTCCCAAGGATAGGCCAGACACACTCCACACGTCTTTGGTCTTCTGGAGGGCGGCATGGAGCCTCCAACTTGGAGGTAGCTTCTCAGCTGAGACGCAGGGGCATTCTGGCTCTGATCCCGCAGCCGATGCCTGGAGGCCCACGGTGCCTGTTTCTCTCTGGGCGTTGCTTCAACAGTGCGGCCAAGCAACGTCTTCACCATGGGCACAACAGCGCTTCCCTTCCATCTGACAGACTTCTCAGTGCTCTGCTCTAGACCTCTGAAGTGGGGAGACAACCGAGCCCAGCCTCCTTTCCAAGGAGTCCTGCGCCTTCCATTGCACTGAAAGGCAATAGCACAGGGACGCCTAGGAAGGGGCTGAGTCACGTCGGACACACTTCCTCAGCCTGCTCCTTTCAGGGAAGCAACGCTGTGAGCTAGGAAAGCCTTCCCAAGCTCGGAAAGTGCAAGAGAGATGCAGGCCGCGCACCCGGAAATCTCGGTGCTTGGAGCCCATCTCAGCGTCTCCCAGTGGCAAAGCGAACGCCTCTCTGCCAAATCCAGCTGTACAGACGCAGGCCGCTAGTCTGCCTCTGCATTGGCGAAGGAAGCTCTCTCCTCCCGCTTCCTGCGAAATCTGCTTCTCAGCCTGAGTGAATCTCAGTGGGAACGGTCTTTCCTCTGGGGCCGTTGCTCCTGGGCCTGGGGCTGCCGCAAGGGCACCACCCTCACAGGGAAAGGCCAAACACACCCCACATATCTTTGCTCCTCTGGAGAGCTGCAGGCAACCTCAAACGCTCAGGAAGCTTCTCGGCTGAGACGCAGAAGCACTCTGCCTGGGATCTCGCATCCCCTGCCTGGAAGCCCATGGTGCCTGTTTCTCCCTGTGCGTTGCTTCAGCAGAGCGGCCAGGCAACATCTGCCCCATCTACCCTTCTGCTCTTCCCTTCCATCTGACAGAGTTCTCCCTGCTCTACTCTAGCCCTAGGAAGTTTGAAGACAACCGGGCTCCTCCTCCTGTGCAAGGAGTCCTGTGGCCTAGTTGGAGTGGAAAGGCAAAACCACAGGCAAGCCCAGGAAAGTGCTGAGTCATGTCTGACACACTCCCTCAGCCTGCTCCTTCATGGCTAGCGAGGCTGTGAGCTAGCAAAGTCTTTGGCAGCTCAGGAAGTGGAAGCGAGATGCAGGCCCCAACCCAGCAATCCCGGTGCCTGGAGCAGATCTCACAGCATCCCAGTGCCAAAGCGAGCTCCTCTCTGCCAAATGCAGCTTTGCAAAGGCAGGCCGCTCTGCTGCCTCTGCATCCACGAAGGAAGCTCTCGAGGCCCGCTTCCTGCGAAATCTGCTTCAGCCTGAGGGAAAAGCCCTTGGAGAGGTCTTGGCTCAGGGGCAGTTTCTCCTGTGCCTGGCGAAGAGGGAAGGGCACCACACTCCCAAGGAAAGGCCAGACACACTCCACACGTCTTTGCTCTTCTGGAGGGCGGCATGGAGCCTCCAACTGGGAGGTAGCTTCTCAGCTGAGACGCAGGGGCATTCTGGCTGTGATCCCGCAGCCCCTGCCTGGAGGCCCACGGTGCCTGTTTCTCTCTGGGCGTTGCTTCAACAGTGCGGCCAAGCAACGTCTTCACCATGGGCACAACAGCGCTTCCCTTCCATCTGACAGACTTCTCAGTGCTCTGCTCTAGACCTCTGAAGTGGGGAGACAACCGAGCCCAGCCTCCTTTCCAATGAGTCCTGCGCCTTCCATTGCACTGAAAGGCAATAGAACAGGGACGCCTAGGAAGGGGCTGAGTCACGTCGGACACACTTCCTCAGCCTGCTCCTTTCAGGAAAGCAACGCTGTGAACTAGGAAAGCCTTCCCAAGCTCGGAAAGTGCAAGAGAGATGCAGGCCGCGCACCCGGAAATCTCGGTGCTTGGAGCCCATCTCAGCGTCTCCCAGTGGCAAAGCGAACGCCTCTCTGCCAAATCCAGCTGTGCAGACGCAGGCCGCTAGGCTGCCTCTGCATTGGCGAAGGAAGCTCTCTCATCCCGCTTCCTGCGAAATCTGCTTCTCAGCCTGAGTGAATCTCAGTGGGAACGGTCTTTCCTCTGGGGCCGTTGCTCCTGGGCCTGGGGCTGCCGCAAGGGCACCACCCTCCCAGGGAAAGGCCAAACACACCCCACATGTCTTTGCTCCTCTGGAGAGCTGCAGGCAACCTCAAACGCTCAGGAAGCTTCTCGGCTGAGACAAAGAAGCACTCTGGCTGGGATCTCGCATCCCCTGCCTGGAGGCCCATGGTGCCTGTTTCTCCCTGTGCGTGGCTTCACCAGAGCGGCCAGGCAACATCTCCCCCTTCTAACCTTCTGCTCTTCCCTTCCATCTGACAGAGTTCTCCCTGCTCTACCCTAGCCCTAGGACGTTTGGAGACAACCGGGCTCTTCCTCCTGTGCAAGGAGTCCTGGGGCCTAGTTGGAGTGGAAAAGCAAAACCACAGGCAAGCCCAGGAAAGTGCTGAGTCATGTCTGACACACTCCCTCAGCCTGCTCCTTCATGGCTAGCGAGGCTGTGAGCTAGGAAAGTCTTTGGCAGCTCAGGAAGTGGAAGCGAGATGCAGGCCCCAACCCAGCAATTCCGGTGCCTGGAGCAGAGCTCACAGCCTCCCAGGGTCAAAGCGAGCTCCTCTCTGCCAAATGCAGCTTTGCAAAGGCAGGCCGCTTTGCTGCCTCTGCATCCACCAAGGAAGCTCTCGAGGCCCGCTTCCTGCGAAATCTGCTTCAGCCTGAGGGAAAAGCCCTTGGAGAGGTCTTGGCTCAGGGGCAGTTTCTCCTGTGCCTGGGGAAGAGGGAAGGGCACCACAGTCCCAAGGAAAGGCCAGACACACTCCACACGTCTTTGCTCTTCTGGAGGGCGGCATGGAGCCTCCAACTGGGAGGTAGCTTCTCAGCTGAGACGCAGGGGCATTCTGGCTGTGATCCAGCAGCCCCTGCCTGGAGGCCCACGGTGCCTTTTCTCTCTGGGCGTTGCTTCAACAGTGCGGCCAAGCAACGTCTTCACCATGGGCACAACAGCGCTTCCCTTCCATCTGACAGACTTCTCAGTGCTCTGCTCTAGACCTCTGAAGTGGGGAGACAACCGAGCCCAGCCTCCTTTCCAAGGAGTCCTGCGCCTTCCATTGCACTGAAAGGCAATAGCACAGGGACGCCTAGGAAGGGGCTGAGTCACGTCGGACACACTTCCTCAGCCTGCTCCTTTCAGGGAAGCAACGCTGGGAGCTAGGAAAGCCTTCCCAAGCTCGGAAAGTGCAAGAGAGATGCAGGCCGCGCACCCGGAAATCTCCGTGCTTGGAGCCAATCTCAGCGTCTCCAAGGGGCAAAGCGAACGCCTCTCTGCCAAATCCAGCTGTGCAGACGCAGTCCGCTAGGCTGCCTCTGCATTGGCGAAGGAAGCTCTCTCATCCCGCTTCCTGCGAAATCTGCTTCTCAGCCTGAATGAATCTCAGTGGGAACGGTCTTTCCTCTGGGGCCGTTTCGCCTGGGCCTGGGGCTGCCGCAAGGGCACCACCCTCACAGGGAAAGGCCAAACACACCCCACATGTCTTTGCTCCTCTGGAGAGCTGCAGGCAACCTCAAACGCTCAGGAAGCTTCTCGGCTGAGACGCAGAAGCACTCTGGCTGGGATCTCGCATCCCCTGCCTGGAGGCCCATGGTGCCTGTTTCTCCCTGTGCATGGCTTCACCAGAGCGGCCAGGCAACATCTCCCCCTTCCACCCTTCTGCTCTTCCCTTCCATCTGACAGAGTTCTCCCTGCTCTACTCTAGCCCTAGGACGTTTGGAGACAACCGGGCTCCTCCTCCTGTGCAAGGAGTCCCGGGGCCTAGTTGGAGTGGAAAGGCAAAACCACAGGCAAGCCCAGGAAAGTGCTGAGTCATGTCTGAAACACTCCCTCTGCCTGCTCCTTCATGGCTAGCGAGGCTGTGAGCTAGCAAAGTCTTTGGCAGCTCAGGAAGTGGAAGCGAGATGCAGGCCCCAACCTAGCAATCCCGGTGCCTGGAGCAGAACTCACAGCCTCCCAGTGCCAAAGCGAGCTCCTCTCTGCCAAATGCAGCTTCGCAAAGGCAGGCCGCTCTGCTGCCTCTGCATCCACGAAGGAAGCTCTCGAGGCCCGCTTACTGCGAAATCTGCTTCAGCCTGAGTGAAAAGCCCTTGGAGAGGTCTTGGCTCAGGGGCAGTTTCTCCTGTGCCTGGGGAAGAGGGAAGGGCACCACACTCCCAAGGAAAGGCCAGACACACTCCACACGTCTTTGCTCTTCTGGAGGGCGGCATGGAGCCTCCAACTGGGAGGTAGCTTCTCAGCTGAGACGCAGGGGCATTCTGGCTGTGATCCCGCAGCCCCTGCCTGGAGGCCCACGGTGCCTGTTTCTCTCTGGGCGTTGCTTCAACAGTGCGGCCAAGCAACGTCTTCACCATGGGCACAACAGCGCTTCCCTTCCATCTGACAGACTTCTCAGTGCTCTGCTCTAGACCTCTGAAGTGGGGAGACAACCGAGCCCAGCCTCATTTCCAAGGAGTCCTGCGCCTTCCATTGCACTGAAAGGCAATAGCACGGGGAAGCCTAGGAAGGGGCTGAGTCACGTCGGACACACTTCCTCAGCCTGCTCCTTTCAGGGAAGCAACGCTGTGAGCTAGGAAAGCCTTCCCAAGCTCGGAAAGTGCAAGAGAGATGCAGGCCGCGCACCCGGAAATCTCGGTGCTTGGAGCCCATCTCAGCGTCTCCCAGTGGCAAAGCAAACGCCTCTCTGCCAAATCCAGGTGTGCAGACGCAGGCCGCTAGGCTGCCTCTGCATTGGCGAAGGAAGCTCTCTCATCCCGCTTCCTGCGAAATCTGCTTCTCAGCCTGAGTGAATCTCAGTGGGAACGGTCTTTCCTCTGGGGCCGTTGCTCCTGGGCCTGGGGCTGCCGCAAGGGCACCACCCTCACAGGGAAAGGCCAAACACACCCCACATGTCTTTGCTCCTCTGGAGAGCTGCAGGCAACCTCAAACGCTCAGGAAGCTTCTCGGCTGAGACGCAGAAGCACTCTGGCTGGGATCTCGCATCCCCTGCCTGGAGGCCCATGGTGCCTGTTTCTCCCTGTGCGTGGCTTCACCAGAGCGGCCAGGCAACATCTGCCCCATCTACCCTTCTGCTCTTCCCTTCCATCTGACAGAGTTCTCCCTGCTCTACTCTAGCCCTAGGAAGTTTGGAGACAACCGGGCTCCTCCTCCTGTGCAAGGAGTCCTGGGGCCTAGTTGGAGTGGAAAGGCAAAACCAGAGGCAAGCCCAGGAAAGTGCTGAGTCATGTCTGACACACTCCCTCAGCCTGCTCCTTCATGGCTAGCGAGGCTGTGAGCTAGCAAAGTCTTTGGCAGCTCAGGAAGTGGAAGCGAGATGCAGGCCCCAACCCAGCAATCCCGGTGCCTGGAGCAGAACTCATAGCCTCCCAGTGCCAAAGCGAGCTCCTCTCTGCCAAATGCAGCTTTGCAAAGGCAGGCCGCTCTGCTGCCTCTGCATCCACGAAGGAAGCTCTCGAGGCCCGCTTCCTGCGAAATCTGCTTCAGCCTGAGGGAAAAGCCCTTGGAGAGGTCTTGGCTCAGGGGCAGTTTCTCCTGTGCCTGGGGAAGAGGGAAGGGCACCACATTCCCAAGGAAAGGCCAGACACACTCCACACGTCTTTGCTCTTCTGGAGGGCGGCATGGAGCCTCCAACTGGGAGGTAGCTTCTCAGCTGAGACGCAGGGGCATTCTGGCTGTGATCCCGCAGCCCCTGCCTGGAGGCCCACGGTGCCTGTTTCTCTCTGGTCGTTGCTTCAACAGTGCGGCCAAGCAACGTCTTCACCATGGGCACAACAGCGCTTCCCTTCCATCTGACAGACTTCTCAGTGCTCTGCTCTAGACCTCTGAAGTGGGGAGACAACCGAGCCCAGCCTCCTTTCCAAGGAGTCCTGCGCCTTCCATTGCACTGAAAGGCAATAGCACGGGGAAGCCTAGGAAGGGGCTGAGTCATGTCGGACACACTTCCTCAGCCTGCTCCTTTCAGGGAAGCAACGCTGGGAGCTAGGAAAGCCTTCTCCAGCTCGGAGAGTGCAAGAGAGATGCAGGCCGCGCACCCGGAAATCTCGGTGCTTGGAGCCAATCTCAGCGTCTCCCAGGGGCAAAGCGAACGCCTCTCTGCCAAATCCAGCTTTGCAGACGCAGGCCGCTAGGCTACCTCTGCATTGGCGAAGGAAGCTCTCTCCTCCAGCTTCCTGCGAAATCTGCTTCTCAGCCTGAGCGAATCTCAGTGGGAACGGTCTTTCCTCTGGGGCCGTTGCTCCTGTGCCTGGGGCTGCCGCAAGGGCACCACCCTCCCAGGGAAAGGCCAAACACAGTCCACATGTCTTTGCTCCTCTGGAGAGCTGCAGGCAACCTCAAACTCTCAGGAAGCTTCTCGGCTGAGACGCAGAAGCACTCTGGCTGGGGTCTCGCATCCCCTGCCTGGAGGCCCATGGTGCCTGTTTCTCCCTGGGCGTTGCTTCACCAGAGCGGCCAGGCAACATCTGCCCCATCTACCCTTCTGCTCTTCCCTTCCAGCTGACAGAGTTCTCCCTGCTCTACTCTAGCCCTAGGAAGTTTGGAGACAACCGGGCTCCTCCTCCTGTGCAAGGAGTCCCGGGGCCCAGTTGGAGTGGAAAGGCAAAACCACAGGCAAGCCCAGGAAAGTGCTGAGTCATGTCTGACACACTCCCTCAGCCTGCTCCTTCATGGCTAGCGAGGCTGTGAGCTAGGAAAGTCTTTGGAAGCTCAGCAAGTGGCAGCGAGATGCAGGCCCCAACCCAGCAATCCCGGTGCTTGGAGCAGGTCTCACAGCCTCCCAGTGCCAAAGCGAGCTCCTCTCTGCCAAATGCAGCTTTGCACACGCAGGCCGCTCTGCTGCCTCTGCATCCACGAAGGAAGCTCTCTAGGCCCGCTTCCTGCGAAATCTGCTTCAGCCTGAGGGAAAAGCCCTTGGAGAGGTCTTGGCTCAGGGGCAGTTGCTCCTGTGCCTGGGGAAGAGGGAAGGGCACCACACTCCCAAGGAAAGGCCAGACACACTCCACACGTCTTTGCTCCTCTGGAGGGCGGCATGGAGCCTCCAACTGGGAGGTTGCGTCTCAGAGGAGACGCAGGGGCATTCTGGCTGTGATCCCGCAGCCCCTGCCTGGAGGCCCACGGTGCCTGTTTCTCTCTGGGCGTTGCTTCCACAGTGCGGCCAAGCAACATCTTCACCATGGGCACAACAGCGCTTCCCTTCCGCCTGACAGACGTCTCAGTGCTCTGCTCTAGACCTCTGAAGTGGGGAGACAACCGAGCCCAGCCTCCTTTCCAAGGAGTCCTGCGCCTTCCATTGCACTGAAAGGCAATAGCACGGGGAAGCCTAGGAAGGGGCTGAGTCATGTCGGACACACTTCCTCAGCCTGCTCCTTTCAGGGAAGCAACGCTGGGAGCTAGGAAAGCCTTCTCAAGCTCGGAGAGTGCAAGAGAGATGCAGGCCGCGCACCCGGAAATCTCGGTGCTTGGAGCCAATCTCAGCGTCTCCCAGGGGCAAAGCGAACGCCTCTCTGCCAAATCCAGCTTTGCAGACGCAGGCCGCTAGGCTGCCTCTGCATTGGCGAAGGAAGCTCTCTCCTCCCGCTTCCTGCGAAATCTGCTTCTCAGCCTGAGCGAATCTCAGTGGGAACGGTCTTTCCTCTGGGGCCGTTGCTCCTGTGCCTGCGGCTGCCGCAAGGGCACCACCCTCCCAGGGAAAGGCCAAACACACCCCACATGTCTTTGCTCCTCTGGAGAGCTGCAGGCAACCTCAAACTCTCAGGAAGCTTCTCGGCTGAGACGCAGAAGCACTCTGGCTGGGGTCTCGCATCCCCTGCCTGGAGGCCCATGGTGCCTGTTTCTCCCTGGGCGTTGCTTCACCAGAGCGGCCAGGCAACATCTGCCCCATCTACCCTTCTGCTCTTCCCTTCCAGCTGACAGAGTTCTCCCTGCTCTACTCTAGCCCTAGGAAGTTTGGAGACAACCGGGCTCCTCCTCCTGTGCAAGGAGTCCCGGGGCCCAGTTGGAGTGGAAAGGCAAAACCACAGGCAAGCCCAGGAAAGTGCTGTGTCATGTCTGACACACTCACTCTGCCTGCTCCTTCATGGCTAGCGAGGCTGTGAGCTAGGAAAGTCTTTGGAAGCTCAGCAAGTGGCAGCGAGATGCAGGCCCCAACCCAGCAATCCCGGTGCTTGGAGCAGGTCTCACAGCCTCCCAGTGCCAAAGCGAGCTCCTCTCTGCCAAATGCAGCTTTGCACACGCAGGCCGCTCTGCTGCCTCTGCATCCACGAAGGAAGCTCTCTAGGCCCGCTTCCTGCGAAATCTGCTTCAGCCTGAGGGAAAAGCCCTTGGAGAGGTCTTGGCTCAGGGGCAGTTGCTCCTGTGCCTGGGGAAGAGGGAAGGGCACCACACTCCCAAGGAAAGGCCAGACACACTCCACACGTCTTTGCTCCTCTGGAGGGCGGCATGGAGCCTCCACCTGGGAAGTCGCTTCTCAGCGGAGACGCAGGGGCATTCTGGCTGTGATCCCGCAGCCCCTGCCTGGAGGCCCACGGTGCCTGTTTCTCTCTGGGCGTTGCTTCCACAGTGCGGCCAAGCAACATCTTCACCATGGGCACAACAGCGCTTCAATTCCGCCTGACAGACGTCTCAGTGCTCTGCTCTAGACCTCTGAAGTGGGGAGACAACCGAGCCCATCCTCCTTTCCAAGGAGTCCTGCGCCTTCCATTGCACTGAAAGGCAATAGCACGGGGAAGCCTAGGAAGGGGCTGAGTCATGTCGGACACACTTCCTCAGCCTGCTCCTTTCAGGGAAGCAACGCTGGGAGCTAGGAAAGCCTTCTCAAGCTCGGAGAGTGCAAGAGAGATGCAGGCCGCGCACCCGGAAATCTCGGTGCTTGGAGCCAATCTCAGCGTCTCCCAGGGGCAAAGCGAACGCCTCTCTGCCAAATCCAGCTTTGCAGACGCAGGCCGCTAGGCTGCCTCTGCATTGGCGAAGGAAGCTCTCTCCTCCCGCTTCCTGCGAAATCTGCTTCTCAGCCTGAGCGAATCTCAGTGGGAACGGTCTTTCCTCTGGGGCCGTTGCTCCTGTGCCTGGGGCTGCCGCAAGGGCACCACCCTCCCAGGGAAAGGCCAAACACACCCCACATGTCTTTGCTCCTCTGGAGAGCTGCAGGCAACCTCAAACTCTCAGGAAGCTTCTCGGCTGAGACGCAGAAGCACTCTGGCTGTGGTCTCGCATCCCCTGCCTGGAGGCCCATGGTGCCTGTTTCTCCCTGGGCGTTGCTTCACCAGAGCGGCCAGGCAACATCTGCCCCATCTACCCTTCTGCTCTTCCCTTCCAGCTGACAGAGTTCTCCCTGCTCTACTCTAGCCCTAGGAAGTTTGGAGACAACCGGGTTCCTCCTCCTGTGCAAGGAGTCCCGGGGCCCAGTTGGAGTGGAAAGGCAAAACCACAGGCAAGCCCAGGAAAGTGCTGAGTCATGTCTGACACACTCCCTCAGCCTGCTCCTTCATGGCTAGCGAGGCTGTGAGCTAGGAAAGTCTTTGGAAGCTCAGCAAGTGGCAGCGAGATGCAGGCCCCAACCCAGCAATCCCGGTGCTTGGAGCAGGTCTCACAGCCTCCCAGTGCCAAAGCGAGCTCCTCTCTGCCAAATGCAGCTTTGCACACGCAGGCCGCTCTGCTGCCTCTGCATCCACGAAGGAAGCTCTCTAGGCCCGCTTCCTGCGAAATCTGCTTCAGCCTGAGGGAAAAGCCCTTGGAGAGGTCTTGGCTCAGGGACAGTTGCTCCTGTGCCTGGGGAAGAGGGAAGGGCACCACACTCCCAAGGAAAGGCCAGACACACTCCACACGTCTTTGCTCCTCTGGAGGGCGGCATGGAGCCTCCAACTGGGAGGTCGCGTCTCAGCGGAGACGCAGGGGCATTCTGGCTGTGATCCCGCAGCCCCTGCCTGGAGGCCCACGGTGCCTGTTTCTCTCTGGGCGTTGCTTCCACAGTGCGGCCAAGCAACATCTTCACCATGGGCACAACAGCGCTTCCCTTCCGCCTGACAGACGTCTCAGTGCTCTGCTCTAGACCTCTGAAGTGGGGAGACAACCGAGCCTAGCCTCCTTTCCAAGGAGTCCTGCGCCTTCCATTGCACTGAAAGGCAATAGCACGGGGAAGCCTAGGAAGGGGCTGAGTCATGTCGGACACACTTCCTCAGCCTGCTCCTTTCAGGGAAGAAACGCTGGGAGCTAGGAAAGCCTTCTCAAGCTCGGAGAGTGCAAGAGAGATGCAGGCCGCGCACCCGGAAATCTCGGTGCTTGGAGCCAATCTCAGCGTCTCCCAGGGGCAAAGCGAACGCCTCTCTGCCAAATCCAGCTTTGCAGACGCAGGCCGCTAGGCTGCCTCTGCATTGGCGAAGGAAGCTCTCTCCTCCCGCTTCCTGCGAAATCTGCTTCTCAGCCTGAGCGAATCTCAGTGGGAACGGTCTTTCCTCTGGGGCCGTTGCTCCTGTGCCTGGGGCTGCCGCAAGGGCACCACCCTCCCAGGGAAAGGCCAAACACACTCCACATGACTTTGCTCCTCTGGAGAGCTGCAGGCAACCTCAAACTCTCAGGAAGCTTCTCGGCTGAGACGCAGAAGAACTCTGGCTGGGGTCTCGCATCCCCTGCCTGGAGGCCCATGGTGCCTGTTTCTCCCTGGGCGTTGCTTCACCAGAGCGGCCAGGCAACATCTGCCCCATCTACCCTTCTGCTCTTCCCTTCCAGCTGACAGAGTTCTCCCTGCTCTACTCTAGCCCTAGGAAGTTTGGAGACAACCGGGCTCCTCCTCCTGTGCAAGGAGTCCTGGGGCCCAGTTGGAGTGGAAAGGCAAAGCCACAGGCAAGCCCAGGAAAGTGCTGAGTCATGTCTGACACACTCCCTCAGCCTGCTCCTTCATGGCTAGCGAGGCTGGGAGCCAGGAAAGTCTTTGGAAGCTCAGCAAGTGGCAGCGAGATGCAGGCCCCAACCCAGCAATCCCGGTGCTTGGAGCAGGTCTCACAGCCTCCCAGTGCCAAAGCGAGCTCCTCTCTGCCAAATGCAGCTTTGCACACGCAGGCCGCTCTGCTGCCTCTGCATCCACGAAGGAAGCTCTCTAGGCCCGCTTCCTGTGAAATCTGCTTCAGCCTGAGTGAAAAGCCCTTGGAGAGGTCTTGGCTCAGGGGCAGTTGCTCCTGTGCCTGGGGAAGAGGGAAGGGCACCACACTCCCAAGGAAAGGCCAGACACACTCCACAGGTCTTTGCTCCTCTGGAGGGCGGCATGGAGCCTCCAACTGGGAGGTCGCTTCTCAGCGGAGACGCAGGGGCATTCTGGCTGTGATCCCGCAGCCCCTGCCTGGAGGCCCACGGTGCCTGTTTCTCTCTGGGCGTTGCTTCCACAGTGCGGCCAAGCAACATCTTCACCATGGGCACAACAGCGCTTCCCTTCCGCCTGACAGACGTCTCAGTGCTCTGCTCTAGACCTCTGAAGTGGGGAGACAACCGAGCCCAGCCTCCTTTCCAAGGAGTCCTGCGCCTTCCATTGCACTGAAAGGCAATAGCACGGGGAAGCCTAGGAAGGGGCTGAGTCATGTCGGACACACTTCCTCAGCCTGCTCCTTTCAGGGAAGCAACGCTGGGAGCTAGGAAAGCCTTCTCAAGCTCGGAGAGTGCAAGAGAGATGCAGGCCACGCACCCGGAAATCTCGGTGCTTGGAGCCAATCTCAGCGTCTCCCAGGGGCAAAGCGAACGCCTCTCTGCCAAATCCAGCTTTGCAGACGCAGGCCGCTAGGCTGCCTCTGCATTGGCGAAGGAAGCTCTCTCCTCCCGCTTTCTGCGAAATCTGCTTCTCAGCCTGAGCGAATCTCAGTGGGAACGGTCTTTCCTCTGGAGCCGTTGCTCCTGTGCCTGGGGCTGCCGCAAGGGCACCACCCTCCCAGGGAAAGGCCAAACACACCCCACATGTCTTTGCTCCTCTGGAGAGCTGCAGGCAACCTCAAACTCTAAGGAAGCTTCTCGGCTGAGACGCAGAAGCACTCTGGCTGGGGTCTCGCATCCCCTGCCTGGAGGCCCATGGTGCCTGTTTCTCCCTGGGCGTTGCTTCACCTGAGCGGCCAGGCAACATCTGCCCCATCTACCCTTCTGCTCTTCCCTTCCAGCTGACAGAGTTCTCCCTGCTCTACTCTAGCCCTAGGAAGTTTGGAGACAACCGGGCTCCTCCTCCTGTGCAAGGAGTCCCGGGGCCCAGTTGGAGTGGAAAGGCAAAACCACAGGCAAGCCCAGGAAAGTGCTGAGTCATGTCTGACACACTCCCTCAGCCTGCTCCTTCATGGCTAGCGAGGCTGTGAGCTAGGAAAGTCTTTGGAAGCTCAGCAAGTGGCAGCGAGATGCAGGCCCCAACCCAGCAATCCCGGTGCTTGGAGCAGGTCTCACAGCCTCCCAGTGCCAAAGCGAGCTCCTCTCTGCCAAATGCAGCTTTGCACACGCAGGCCGCTCTGCTGCCTCTGCATCCACGAAGGAAGCTCTCTAGGCCCGCTTCCTGCGAAATCTGCTCCAGCCTGAGGGAAAAGCCCTTGGAGAGGTCTTTGCTCAGGGGCAGTTGCTCCTGTGCCTGGGGAAGAGGGAAGGGCACCACACTCCCAAGGAAAGGCCAGACACACTCCACACGTCTTTGCTCCTCTGGAGGGCGGCATGGAGCCTCCAACTGGGAGGTCGCGTCTCAGCGGAGACGCAGGGGCATTCTGGCTGTGATCCCGCAGCCCCTGCCTGGAGGCCCATGGTGCCTGCTTCTCTCTGGGCGTTGCTTCCACAGTGCGGCCAAGCAACATCTTCACCATGGGCACAACAGCGCTTCCCTTCCGCCTGACAGACGTCTCAGTGCTCTGCTCTAGACCTCTGAAGTGGGGAGACAACCGAGCCCAGCCTCCTTTCCAAGGAGTCCTGCGCCTTCCATTGCACTGAAAGGCAATAGCACGGGGAAGCCTAGGAAGGGGCTGAGTCATGTCGGACACACTTTCTCAGCCTGCTCCTTTCAGGGAAGCAACGCTGGGAGCTAGGAAAGCCTTCTCCAGCTCGGAGAGGGCAAGAGAGATGCAGGCCACGCACCCGGAAATCTCGGTGCTTGGAGCCAATCTCAGCGTCTCCCTGGGGCAAAGCGAACGCCTCTCTGCCAAATCCAGCTTTGCAGACGCAGGCCGCTAGGCTGCCTCTGCATTGGCGAAGGAAGCTCTCTCCTCCCGCTTCCTGCGAAATCTGCTTCTCAGCCTGAGCGAATCTCAGTGGGAACGGTCTTTCCTCTGGGGCCGTTGCTCCTGTGCCTGGGGCTGCCGCAAGGGCACCACCCTCCCAGGGAAAGGCCAAACACACCCCACATGTCTTTGCTCCTCTGGAGAGCTGCAGGCAACCTCAAACTCTCAGGAAGCTTCTCGGCTGAGACGCAGAAGCACTCTGGCTGGGGTCTCGCATCCCCTGCCTGGAGGCCCATGGTGCCTGTTTCTCCCTGGGCGTTGCTTCACCAGAGCGGCCAGGCAACATCTGCCCCATCTACCCTTCTGCTCTTCCCTTCCAGCTGACAGAGTTCTCCCTGCTCTACTCTAGCCCTAGGAAGTTTGGAGACAACCGGGCTCCTCCTCCTGTGCAAGGAGTCCCGGGGCCCAGTTGGAGTGGAAAGGCAAAACCACAGGCAAGCCCAGGAAAGTGCTGTGTCATGTCTGACACACTCCCTCAGCCTGCTCCTTCATGGCAAGCGAGGCTGTGAGCTAGGAAAGTCTTTGGAAGCTCATCAAGTGGCAGCGAGATGCAGGCCCAACCCAGCAATCCCGGTGCTTGGAGCAGGTCTCACAGCCTCCCAGTGCCAAAGCGAGCTCCTCTCTGCCATATGCAGCTTTGCAAAGGCAGGCCGCTCTGCTGCCTCTGCATCCACGAAGGAAGCTCTCTAGGCCCGCTTCATGCGAAATCTGCTTCAGCATGAGGGAAAAGCCCTTGGAGAGGTCTTTGCTCAGGGGCAGTTGCTCCTGTGCCTGGGGAAGCGGGAAGGGCACCACACTCCCAAGGAAAGGCCAGACACACTCCACACGTCTTTGCTCCTCTGGAGGGCGGCATGGAGCATCCAACTGGGAGGTCGCTTCTCAGCGGAGACGCAGGGGCATTCTGGCTGTGATCCCGCAGCCCTGCCTGGAGGCCCACGGTGCCTGTTTCTCTCTGGGAGTTGCTTCCACAGTGCAGCCAAGCAACATCTTCACCATGGGCACAACAGCGCTTCCCTTCTGCCTGACAGACGTCTCAGTGCTCTGCTCTAGACCTCTGAAGTGGGGAGACAACCGAGCCCAGCCTCCTTTCCAAGGAGTCCTGCCCCTTCCATTGCACTGAAAGGCAATAGCACGGGGAAGCCTAGGAAGGGGCTGAGTCATGTCGGACACACTTCCTCAGCCTGCTCCTTTCAGGGAAGCAACGCTGGGAGCTAGGAAAGACTTCTCCAGCTCGGAGAGTGCAAGGGAGATGCAGGCCGCGCACCCGGAAATCTCGGTGCTTGGAGCCAATCTCAGCGTCTCCCAGGGGCAAAGCGAACGCCTCTCTGCCAAATCCAGCTTTGCAGACGCAGGCCGCTAGGCTGCCTCTGCATCGGCGAAGGAAGCTCTCTCCTCCCGCTTCCTGCGTAATCTGCTTCTCAGCCTGAGCGAATCTCAGTGGGAACGGTCTTTCCTCTGGGGCCGTTGCTCCTGTGCCTGGGGCTGCCGCAAGGGCACCACCCTCCCAGGGAAAGGCCAAACACACCCCACATGTCTTTGCTCCTCTGGAGAGCTGCAGGCAACCTCAAACTCTCAGGAAGCTTCTCGGCTGAGACCCAGAAGCACTCTGGCTGGGGTCTCGCATCCCCTGCCTGGAGGCCCATGGTGCCTGTTTCTCCCTGGGCGTTGCTTCACCAGAGCGGCCAGGCAACATCTGCCCCATCTACCCTTCTGCTCTTCCCTTCCAGCTGACAGAGTTCTCCCTGCTCTACTCTAGCCCTAGGAAGTTTGGAGACAACCGGGCTCCTCCTCCTGTGCAAGGAGTCCCGGGGCACAGTTGGAGTGGAAAGGCAAAACCACAGGCAAGCCCAGGAAAGTGCTGAGTCATGTCTGACACACTCCCTCAGCCTGCTCCTTCATGGCTAGCGAGGCTGTGAGCTAGGAAAGTCTTTGGAAGCTCAGCAAGTGGCAGCGAGATGCAGGCCCCAACCCAGCAATCCCGGTGCTTGGAGCAGGTCTCACAGCCTCCCAGTGCCAAAGCGAGCTCCTCTCTGCCAAATGCAGCTTTGCACACGCAGGCCGCTCTGCTGCCTCTGCATCCACGAAGGAAGCTCTCTAGGCCCGCTTCCTGCGAAATCTGCTTCAGCCTGAGGGAAAAGCCCTTGGAGAGGTCTTTACTCAGGGGCAGTTGCTCCTGTGCCTGGGGAAGAGGGAAGGGCACCACACTCCCAAGGAAAGGCCAGACACACTCCACACGTCTTTGCTCCTCTGGAGGGCGGCATGGAGCCTCCAACTGGGAGGTCGCGTCTCAGCGGAGACGCAGGGGCATTCTGGCTGTGATCCCGCAGCCCCTGCCTGGAGGCCCACGGTGCCTGCTTCTCTCTGGGCGTTGGTTCCACAGTGCGGCCAAGCAACATCTTCACCATGGGCACAACAGCGCTTCCCTTCCGCCTGACAGACGTCTCAGTGCTCTGCTCTAGACCTCTGAAGTGGGGAGACAACCGAGCCCAGCCTCCTTTCCAAGGAGTCCTGTGCCTTCGATTGCACTGAAAGGCAATATCACGGGGAAGCCTAGGAAGGGGCTGAGTCATGTGGGACACACTTCCTCAGCCTGCTCCTTTCAGGAAAGCAACGCTGGGAGCTAGGAAAGCCTTCTCCAGCTCGGAGAGTGCAAGAGAGATGCAGGCCGCGCACCCGGAAATCTCGGTGCTTGGAGCCAATCTCAGCGTCTCCCAGGGGCAAAGCGAACGCCTCTCTGCCAAATCCAGCTTTGCAGACGCAGGCCGCTAGGCTGCCTCTGCATTGGCGAAGGAAGCTCTCTCCTCCCGCTTCCTGCGAAATCTGCTTCTCAGCCTGAGCGAATCTCAGTGGGAACGGTCTTTCCTCTGGGGCCGTTGCTCCTGTGCCTGGGGCTGCCGCAAGGGCACCACCCTCCCAGGGAAAGGCCAAACACACCCCACATGTCTTTGCTCCTCTGGAGAGCTGCAGGCAACCTCAAACTCTCACGAAGCTTCTCGGCTGAGACGCAAAAGCACTCTGGCTGGGGTCTCGCATCCCCTGCCTAGAGGCCCATGGTGTCTGTTTCTCCCTGGGCGTTGCTTCACCAGAGCGGCCAGGCAACATCTGCCCCATATACCCTTCTGCTCTTCCCTTCCAGCTGACAGAGTTCTCCCTGCTCTACTCTAGCCCTAGGAAGTTTGGAGACAACCGGGCTCCTCCTCCTGTGCAAGGAGTCCCGGGGCCCAGTTGGAGTGGAAAGGCAAAACCACAGGCAAGCCCAGGAAAGTGCTGAGTCATGACTGACACAATCCCTCAGCCTGCTCCTTCATGGCTAGCGAGGCTGTGAGCTAGGAAAGTCTTTGGAAGCTCAGCAAGTGGCAGCGAGATGCAGGCCCCAACCCAGCAATCCCGGTGCTTGGAGCAGGTCTCACAGCCTTCCAGTGCCAAAGAGAGCTCCTCTCTGCCAAATGCAGCTTTGCACACGCAGGCCGCTCTGCTGCCTCTGCATTCACGAAGGAAGCTCTCTAGGCCCGCTTCCTGCGAAATCTGCTTCAGCCTGAGGGAAAAGCCCTTGGAGTTGTCTTTGCTCAGGGGTAGTTGTTCCTGTGCCTGGGAAAGAGGGAAGGGCACCACACTCCCAAGGAAAGGCCAGACACACTCCACACGTCTTTGCTCCTCTGGAGGGCGGCATGGAGCCTCCAACTGGGAGGTCGCTTCTCAGCGGAGACGCAGGGGCATTCTGGCTGTGATCCCGCAGCCCCTGCCTGGAGGCCCACGGTGCCTGTTTCTCTCTGGGCGTTGCTTCCACAGTGCAGCCAAGCAACATCTTCACCATGGGCACAACAGCGCTTCCCTTCCGCCTGACAGACGTCTCAGTGCTCTGCTCTAGACCTCTGAAGTGGGGAGACAACCGAGCCCAGCCTCCTTTCCAAGGAGTATTGCGCCTTCGATTGCATTGAAAGGCAATAGCACGGGGAAGCCTAGGAAGGGGCTGAGTCATGTCGGACACACTTCCTCAGCCTGCTCCTTTCAGGGAAGCAACGGTGGGAGCTAGGTAAGCCTTCTCAAGCTCGGAGAGTGCAAGAGAGATGCAGGCCGCGCACCCGGAAATCTCGGTGCTTGGAGCCAATCTCAGCGTCTCCCAGGGGCAAAGCGAACGCCTCTCTGCCAAATCCAGCTTTGCAGACGCAGGCCGCTAGGCTGCCTCTGCATTGGCGAAGGAAGCTCTCTCCTCCCGCTTCCTGCGAAATCTGCTTCTCAGCCTGAGCGAATCTCAGTGGGAACGGTCTTTCCTCTGGGGCCGTTGCTCCTGTGCCTGCGGCTGCCGCAAGGGCGCCACCTTCACAGGGAAAGGCCAAACACACCCCACATGTCTTTGCTCCTCTGGAGAGCTGCAGGCAACCTCAAACTCTCAGGAAGCTTCTCGGCTGAGACGCAGAAGCACTCTGGCTGGGGTCTCGCATCCCCTGCCTGGAGGCCCATGGTGCCTGTTTCTCCCTGGGCGTTGCTTCACCAGAGCGGCCAGGCAACATCTGCCCCATCTACCCTTCTGCTCTTCCCTTCCAGCTGACAGAGTTCTCCCTGCTGTACTCTAGCCCTAGGAAGTTTGGAGACAACCGGGCTCCTCCTCCTGTGCAAGGAGTCCCGGGGCCCAGTTGGAGTGGAAAGGCAAAACCACAGGCAAGCCCAGGAAAGTGCTGAGTCATGTCTGACTCACTCCCTCAGCCTGCTCCTTCATGGCTAGCGAGGCTGTGAGCTAGGAAAGTCTTTGGAAGCTCAGCAAGTGGCAGCGAGATGCAGGCCCCAACCCAGCAATCCCGGTGCTTGGAGCAGGTCTCACAGCCTCCCAGTGCCAAAGCGAGCTCCTCTCTGCCAAATGCAGCTTTGCACACGCAGGCCGCTCTGCTGCCTCTGCATCCACGAAGGAAGCTCTCTAGGCCCGCTTCCTGCGAAATCTGCTTCAGCCTGAGGGAAAAGCCCTTGGAGAGGTCTTGGCTCAGGGGCAGTTGCTCCTGTGCCTGGGGAAGAGGGAAGGGCACCACACTCCCAAGGAAAGGCCAGACACACTCCACACGTCTTTGCTCCTCTGGAGGGCGGCATGGAGCCTCCAACTGGGGGGTCGCTTCTCAGCGGAGACGCAGGGGCATTCTGGCTGTGATCCCGCAGCCCCTGCCTGGAGGCCCACGGTGCCTGTTTCTCTCTGGGCGTTGCTTCCACAGTGCGGCCAAGCAACATCTTCACCATGGGCACAACAGCGCTTCCCTTCCGCCTGACAGACGTCTCAGTGCTCTGCTCTAGACCTCTGAAGTGGGGAGACAACCGAGCCCAGCCTCCTTTCCAAGGAGTCCTGCGCCTTCCATTGCACTGAAAGGCAATAGCACGGGGAAGCCTAGGAAGGGGCTGAGTCATGTGGGACACACTTCCTCAGCCTGCTCCTTTCAGGGAAGCAACGCTGGGAGCTAGGAAAGCCTTCTCCAGCTCGGAGAGTGCAAGAGAGATGCAGGCCGCGCACCCGGAAATCTCGTTGCTTGGAGCCAATCTCAGCGTCTCCCAGGGGCAAAGCGAACGCCTCTCTGCCAAATCCAGCTTTGCAGACGCAGGCCGCTAGGCTGCCTCTGCATTGGCGAAGGAAGCTCTCTCCTCGCGCTTCCTGCGAAATCTGCTTCTCAGCCTGAGCGAATCTCAGTGGGAACGGTCTTTCCTCTGGGGCCGTTGCTCCTGTGCCTGGGGTTGCCGCAAGGGCACCACCCTCACAGGGAAAGGCCAAACACACCCCTCATGACTTTGCTCCTCTGGAGAGCTGCAGGCAACCTCAAACTCTCAGGAAGCTTCTCGGCTGAGAGGCAGAAGCACTCTGGCTGGGGTCTCGCATCCCCTGCCTGGAGGCCCATGGTGCCTGTTTCTCCCTGGGCGTTGCTTCACCAGAGCGGCCAGGCAACATCTGCCCCATCTACCCTTCTGCTCTTCCCTTCCAGCTGACAGAGTTCTCCCTGCTCTACTCTAGCCCTAGGAAGTTTGGAGACAACCGGGCTCCTCCTCCTGTGCAAGGAGTCCCGGGGCCCAGTTGGAGTGGAAAGGCAAAACCACAGGCAAGCCCAGGAAAGTGCTGAGTCATGTCTGACACACTCCCTCAGCCTGCTCCTTCATGGCTAGCGAAGCTGTGAGCTAGGAAAGTCTTTGGAAGCTCAGCAAGTGGCAGCGAAATGCAGGCCCCAACCCAGCAATCCCGGTGCTTGGAGCAGGTCTCACAGCCTCCCAATGCCAAAGCGAGCTCCTCTCTGCCAAATGCAGCTTTGCACACGCAGGCCGCTCTGCTGCCTCTGCATCCACGAAGGAAGCTCTCTAGGCCCGCTTCCTGCGAAATCTGCTTCAGCCTGAGGGAAAAGCCCTTGGAGAGGTCTTTGCTCAGGGGCAGTTTCTCCTGTGCCTGGGGAAGAGGGAAGGGCACCACACTCCCAAGGAAAGGCCAGACACACTCCACACGTCTTTGCTCCTCTGGAGGGCGGCATGGAGCCTCCAACTGGGGGGTCGCTTCTCATCGGAGACGCAGGGGCATTCTGGCTGTGATCCCGCAGCCCCTGCCTGGAGGCCCACGGTGCCTGTTTCTCTCTGGGCGTTGCTTCCACAGTGCGGCCAAGCAACATCTTCACCATGGGCACAACAGCGCTTCCCTTCCGCCTGACAGACGTCTCAGTGCTCTGCTCTAGACCTCTGAAGTGGGGAGACAACCGAGCCCAGCCTCCTTTCCAAGGCGTCCTGCGCCTTCCATTTCACTGAAAGGCAATAGCACGGGGAAGCCTAGGAAGGGGCTGAGTCATGTCGGACACACTTCCTCAGCCTGCTCCTTTCAGGGAAGCAACGCTGGGAGCTAGGAAAGCCTTCTCCAGCTCGGAGAGTGCAAGAGAGATGCAGGCCGCGCACCCGGAAATCTCGGTGCTTGGAGCCAATCTCAGCGTCTCCCAGGGGCAAAGCGAACGCCTCTCTGCCAAATCCAGGTTTGCAGACGCAGGCCGATAGGCTGCCTCTGCATTGGCGAAGGAAGCTCTCTCCTCCCGCTTCCTGCGAAATCTGCTTCTCAGCCTGAGCGAATCTCAGTGGGAACGGTCTTTCCTCTGGGGCCGTTGCTCCTGTGCCTGGGGCTGCCGCAAGGGCACCACCCTCCCAGGGAAAGGCCAAACACACCCCACATGTCTTTGCTCCTCTGGAGAGCTGCACTCAACCTCAAACTCTCAGGAAGCTTCTCGGCTGAGACGCAGAAGCACTCTGGCTGGGGTCTCGCATCCCCTGCCTGGAGGCCCATGGTGCCTGTTTCTCCCTGGGCGTTGCTTCACCAGAGCGGCCAGGCAACATCTGCCCCATCTACCCTTCTGCTCTTCCCTTCCAGCTGACAGAGTTCTCCCTGCTCTACTCTAGCCCTAGGAAGTTTGGAGACAACCGGGCTCCTCCTCCTGTGCAAGGAGTCCCGGGGCCCAGTTGGAGTGGAAAGGCAAAACCACAGGCAAGCCCAGGAAAGTGCTGAGTCATGTCTGACACACTCCCTCAGCCTGCTCCTTCATGGCTAGCGAGGCTGTGAGCTAGGAAAGTCTTTGGAAGCTCAGCAAGTGGCAGCGAGATGCAGGCCCCAACCCAGCAATCCCGGTGCTTGGAGCAGGTCTCACAGCCTCCCAGTGCCAAAGCGAGCTCCTCTCTGCCAAATGCAGCTTTGCACACGCAGGCCGCTCTGCTGCCTCTGCATCCACGAAGGAAGCTCTCTAGGCCCGCTTCCTGCGAAATCTGCTTCAGCCTGAGGGAAAAGCCCTTGGAGAGGTCTTGGCTCAGGGGCAGTTGCTCCTGTGCCTGGGGAAGAGGGAAGGGCACCACACTCCCAAGGAAAGGCCAGACACACTCCACACGTCTTTGCTCCTCTGGAGGGCGGCATGGAGCCTCCAACTGGGAGGTCGCTTCTCAGCGGAGACGCAGGGGCATTCTGGCTGTGATCCCGCAGCCCCTGCCTGGAGGCACACGGTGCCTGTTTCTCTCTGGGCGTTGCTTCCACAGTGCGGCCAAGCAACATCTTCACCATGGGCACAACAGCGCTTCCCTTCCGCCTGACAGATGTCTCAGTGCTCTGCTCTAGACCTCTGAAGTGGGGAGACAACCGAGCCCAGCCTCCTTTCCAAGGAGTCCTGCGCCTTCCATTGCACTGAAAGGCAATAGCACGGGGAAGCCTAGGAAGGGGCTGAGTCATGTCGGACACACTTCCTCAGCCTGCTCCTTTCAGGGAAGCAACGCTGGGAGCTAGGAAAGCCTTCTCAAGCTCGGAGAGTGCAAGAGAGATGCAGGCCGCGCACCCGGAAATCTCGGTGCTTGGAGCAAATCTCAGCGTCTCCCAGGGGCAAAGCGAATGCCTCTCTGCCAAATCCAGCTTTGCAGACGCAACCCGCTAGGCTGCCTCTGCATTGGCGAAGGAAGCTCTCTCCTTCCGCTTCCTGCGAAATCTGCTTCTCAGCCTGAGCGAATCTCAGTGGGAACGGTCTTTCCTCTGGGGCCGTTGCTCCTGTGCCTGGGGCTGCCGCAAGGGCACCACCCTCCCAGGGAAAGGCCAAACACACCCCACATGTCTTTGCTCCTCTGGAGAGCTGCAGGCAACCTCAAACTCTCAGGAAGCTTCTCGGCTGAGACGCAGAAGCACTCTGGCTGGGGTCTCGCATCCCCTGCCTGGAGGCCCATGGTGCCTGTTTCTCCCTGGGCGTTGCTTCACCAGAGCGGCCAGGCAACATCTGCCCCATCTACCCTTCTGCTCTTCCCTTCCAGCTGACAGAGTTCTCCCTGCTCTACTCTAGCCCTAGGAAGTTTGGAGACAACCGGGCTCCTCCTCCTGTGCAAGGAGTCCCGGGGCCCAGTTGGAGTGGAAAGGCAAAACCACAGGCAAGCCCAGGAAAGTGCTGAGTCATGTCTGACACACTCCCTCAGCCTGCTCCTTCATGGCTAGCGAGGCTGGGAGCTAGGAAAGTCTTTGGAAGCTCAGCAAGTGGCAGCGAGATGCAGGCCCCAACCCAGCAATCCCGGTGCTTGGAGCAGGTCTCACAGCCTCCCAGTGCCAAAGCGAGCTCCTCTCTGCCAAATGCAGCTTTGCACACGCAGGCCGCTCTGCTGCCTCTGCATCCACGAAGGAAGCTCTCTAGGCCCGCTTCCTGCGAAATCTGCTTCAGCCTGAGGGAAAAGCCCTTGGAGAGGTCTTTGCTCAGGGGCAGTTGCTCCTGTGCCTGGGGAAGAGGGAAGGGCACCACACTCCCAAGGAAAGGCCAGACACACTCCACATGTCTTTGCTCCTCTGGAGGGCGGCATGGAGCCTCCAACTGGGAGGTCGCTTCTCAGCGGAGACGCAGGGGCATTCTGGCTGTGATCCCGCAGCCCCTGCCTGGAGGCCCACGGTGCCTGTTTCTCTCTGGGCGTTGCTTCCACAGTGCGGCCAAGCAACATCTTCACCATGGGCACAACAGCGCTTCCCTTCCGCCTGACAGACGTCTCAGTGCTCTGCTCTAGACCTCTGAAGTGGGGAGACAACCGAGCCCAGCCTCCTTTCCAAGGCGTCCTGCGCCTTCCATTGCACTGAAAGGCAATAGCACGGGGAAGCCTAGGAAGGGGCTGAGTCATGTCGGACACACTTCCTCAGCCTGCTCCTTTCAGGGAAGCAACGCTGGGAGCTAGGAAAGCCTTCTCAAGCTCGGAGAGTGCAAGAGAGATGCAGGCCGCGCACCCGGAAATCTCGGTGCTTGGAGCAAATCTCAGCGTATCCCAGGGGCAAAGCGAACGCCTCTCTGCCAAATCCAGCTTTGCAGACGCAGGCCGCTAGGCTGCCTCTGCATTGGCGAAGGAAGCTCTCTCCTCCCGCTTCCTGCGAAATCTGCTTCTCAGCCTGAGCGAATCTCAGTGGGAACGGGCTTTCCTCTGGGGCCGTTGTTCTTGTGCCTGGGGCTGTCGCAAGGGCACTACCCTCACAGGGAAAGGCCAAACACACCCCACATGTCTTTGCTCCCCTGGAGAGCTGCAGGCAACCTCAAACTCTCAGGAAGCTTCTCGGCTGAGACGCAGAAGCACTCTGGCTGGGGTCTCGCATCCCCTGCCTGGAGGCCCATGGTTCCTGTTTCTCCCTGGGCGTTGCTTCCCCAGAGCGGCCTGGCAACATCTGCCCCATCTACCCTTCTGCTCTTCCCTTCCAGCTGACAGAGTTCTCCCTGCTCTACTCTAGCCCTAGGAAGTGTGGAGACAACCGGGCTCCTCCTCCTGTGCAAGGAGTCCCGGGGCCCAGTTGAAGTGGAAAGGCAAAACCACAGGCAAGCCCAGGAAAGTGCTGAGTCATGTCTGACACACTCCCTCAGCCTGCTCCTTCATGGCTAGCGAGGCTGGGAGCTAGGAAAGTCTTTGGAAGCTCAGCAAGTGGCAGCGAGATGCAGGCCCCAACCCAGCAATCCCGGTGCTTGGAGCAGGTCTCACAGCCTCCCAGTGCCAAAGCGAGCTCCTCTCTGCCAAATGCAGCTTTGCACACGCAGGCCGCTCTGCTGCCTCTGCATCCACGAAGGAAGCTCTCTAGGCCCGCTTCCTGCGAAATCTGCTTCAGCCTGAGGGAAAAGCCCTTGGAGAGAGGTCTTTGCTCAGGGGCAGTTGCTCCTGTGCCTGGGGAAGAGGGAAGGGCACCACACTCCCAAGGAAAGGCCAGACACACTCCACATGTCTTTGCTCCTCTGGAGGGCGGCATGGAGCCTCCAACTGGGAGGTCGCTTCTCAGCGGAGACGCAGGGGCATTCTGGCTGTGATCCCGCAGCCCCTGCCTGGAGGCCCACGGTGCCTGTTTCTCTCTGGGCGTTGCTTCCACAGTGCGGCCAAGCAACATCTTCACCATGGGCACAACAGCGCTTCCCTTCCGCCTGACAGACGTCTCAGTGCTCTGCTCTAGACCTCTGAAGTGGGGAGACAACCTAGCCCAGCCTCCTTTCCAAGGAGTCCTGCGCCTTCCATTGCACTGAAAGGCAATAGCACGGGGAAGCCTAGGAAGGGGCTGAGTCATGTCGGACACACTTCCTCAGCCTGCTCCTTTCAGGGAAGCAACGCTGGGAGCTAGGAAAGCCTTCTCAAGCTCGGAGAGTGCAAGAGAGATGCAGGCCGCGCACCCGGAAATCTCGGTGCTTGGAGCAAATCTCAGCGTCTACCAGGGGCAAAGCGAATGCCTCTCTGCCAAATCCAGCTTTGCAGACGCAGCCCGCTAGGCTGCCTCTGCATTGGCGAAGGAAGCTCTCTCCTTCCGCTTCCTGCGAAATCTGCTTCTCAGCCTGAGCGAATCTCAGTGGGAACGGTCTTTCCTCTGGGGCCGTTGCTCCTGTGCCTGGGGCTGCCGCAAGGGCACCACCCTCCCAGGGAAAGGCCAAACACACCCCACATGTCTTTGCTCCTCTGGAGAGCTGCAGGCAACCTCAAACTCTCAGGAAGCTTCTCGGCTGAGACGCAGAAGCACTCTGGCTGGGGTCTCGCATCCCCTGCCTGGAGGCCCATGGTGCCTGTTTCTCCCTGGGCGTTGCTTCACCAGAGCGGCCAGGCAACATCTGCCCCATCTACCCTTCTGCTCTTCCCTTCCAGCTGACAGAGTTCTCCCTGCTCTACTCTAGCCCTAGGAAGTTTGGAGACAACCGGGCTCCTCCTCCTGTGCAAGGAGTCCCGGGGCCCAGTTGGAGTGGAAAGGCAAAACCACAGGCAAGCCCAGGAAAGTGCTGAGTCATGTCTGACACACTCCCTCAGCCTGCTCCTTCATGGCTAGCGAGGCTGGGAGCTAGGAAAGTCTTTGGAAGCTCAGCAAGTGGCAGCGAGATGCAGGCCCCTACCCAGCAATCCCGGTGCTTGGAGCAGGTCTCACAGCCTCCCAGTGCCAAAGCGAGCTCCTCTCTGCCAAATGCAGCTTTGCACACGCAGGCCGCTCTGCTGCCTCTGCATCCACGAAGGAAGCTCTCTAGGCCCGCTTCCTGCGAAATCTGCTTCAGCCTGAGGGAAAAGCCCTTGGAGAGGTCTTTGCTCAGGGGCAGTTGCTCCTGTGCCTGGGGAAGAGGGAAGGGCACCACACTCCCAAGGAAAGGCCAGACACACTCCACATGTCTTTGCTCCTCTGGAGGGCGGCATGGAGCCTCCAACTGGGAGGTCGCTTCTCAGCGGAGACGCAGGGGCATTCTGGCTGTGATCCCGCAGCCCCTGCCTGGAGGCCCACGGTGCCTGTTTCTCTCTGGGCGTTGCTTCCACAGTGCGGCCAAGCAACATCTTCACCATGGGCACAACAGCGCTTCCCTTCCGCCTGACAGACGTCTCAGTGCTCTGCTCTAGACCTCTGAAGTGGGGAGACAACCGAGCCCAGCCTCCTTTCCAAGGCGTCCTGCGCCTTCCATTCCACTGAAAGGCAATAGCACGGGGAAGCCTAGGAAGGGGCTGAGTCATGTCGGACACACTTCCTCAGCCTGCTCCTTTCAGGGAAGCAACGCTGGGAGCTAGGAAAGCCTTCTCAAGCTCGGAGAGTGCAAGAGAGATGCAGGCCGCGCACCCGGAAATCTCGGTGCTTGGAGCAAATCTCAGCGTATCCCAGGGGCAAAGCGAACGCCTCTCTGCCAAATCCAGCTTTGCAGACGCAGGCCGCTAGGCTGCCTCTGCATTGGCGAAGGAAGCTCTCTCCTCCCGCTTCCTGCGAAATCTGCTTCTCAGCCTGAGCGAATCTCAGTGGGAACGGGCTTTCCTCTGGGGCCGTTGTTCCTGTGCCTGGGGCTGCCGCAAGGGCACTACCCTCACAGGGAAAGGCCAAACACACCCCACATGTCTTTGCTCCCCTGGAGAGCTGCAGGCAACCTCAAACTCTCAGGAAGCTTCTCGGCTGAGACGCAGAAGCACTCTGGCTGGGGTCTCGCATCCCCTGCCTGGAGGCCCATGGTGCCTGTTTCTCCCTGGGCGTTGCTTCCCCAGAGCGGCCTGGCAACATCTGCCCCATCTACCCTTCTGCTCTTCCCTTCCAGCTGACAGAGTTCTCCCTGCTCTACTCTAGCCCTAGGAAGTGTGGAGACAACCGGGCTCCTCCTCCTGTGCAAGGAGTCCCGGGGCCCAGTTGGAGTGGAAAGGCAAAACCACAGGCAAGCCCAGGAAAGTGCTGAGTCATGTCTGACACACTCCCTCAGCCTGCTCCTTCATGGCTAGCGAGGCTGGGAGCTAGGAAAGTCTTTGGAAGCTCAGCAAGTGGCAGCGAGATGCAGGCCCCAACCCAGCAATCCCGGTGCTTGGAGCAGGTCTCACAGCCTCCCAGTGCCAAAGCGAGCTCCTCTCTGCCAAATGCAGCTTTGCACACGCAGGCCGCTCTGCTGCCTCTGCATCCACGAAGGAAGCTCTCTAGGCCCGCTTCCTGCGAAATCTGCTTCAGCCTGAGGGAAAAGCCCTTGGAGAGAGGTCTTTGCTCAGGGGCAGTTGCTCCTGTGCCTGGGGAAGAGGGAAGGGCACCACACTCCCAAGGAAAGGCCAGACACACTCCACATGTCTTTGCTCCTCTGGAGGGCGGCATGGAGCCTCCAACTGGGAGGTCGCTTCTCAGCGGAGACGCAGGGGCATTCTGGCTGTGATCCCGCAGCCCCTGCCTGGAGGCCCACGGTGCCTGTTTCTCTCTGGGCGTTGCTTCCACAGTGCGGCCAAGCAACATCTTCACCATGGGCACAAGAGCGCTTCCCTTCCGCCTGACAGACGTCTCAGTGCTCTGCTCTAGACCTCTGAAGTGGGGAGACAACCTAGCCCAGCCTCCTTTCCAAGGAGTCCTGCGCCTTCCATTGCACTGAAAGGCAATAGCACGGGGAAGCCTAGGAAGGGGCTGAGTCATGTCGGACACACTTCCTCAGCCTGCTCCTTCTAGGGGAGCAACGCTGGGAGCTAGGAAAGTCTTCTCCAGCTCGGAGAGTGCAAGAGAGATGCAGGCCGCGCACCCGGAAATCTCGGTGCTTGGAGCCAATCTCAGCGTCTCCCAGGGTCAAAGCGAACGCCTCTCTGCCAAATCCAGCTTTGCAGACGCAGGCCGCTAGGCTGCCTCTGCATTGGCGAAGGAAGCTCTCTCCTCCCGCTTCCTGCGAAATCTGCTTCTCAGCCTGAGCGAATCTCAGTGGGAACGGTCTTTCCTCTGGGGCCGTTGCTCCTGTGCCTGGGACTGCCGCAAGGGCACCACCCTCCCAGGGAAAGGCCAAACACACCCCACATGTCTTTGCTCCTCTGGAGAGCTGCAGGCAACCTCAAACTCTCAGGAAGCTTCTCGGCTGAGACGCAGAAGCACTCTGGCTGGGATCTCGCATCCCCTGCCTGGAGGCCCATGGTGCCTGCTTCTCCCTGGGCGTTGCTTCACCAGAGCGGCCAGGCAACATCTGCCCCATCTACCCTTCTGCTCTTCCCTTCCAGCTGACAGAGTTCTACCTGCTCTACTCTAGCCCTAGGAAGTTTGGAGACAACCGGGCTCCTCCTCCTGTGCAAGGAGTCCCGGGGCCCAGTTGGAGTGGAAAGGCAAAACCACAGGCAAGCCCAGGAAAGTGCTGAGTCATGTCTGACACACTCCCTCAGCCTGCTCCTTCATGGCTAGCGAGGCTGTGAGCTAGGAAAGTCTTTGGAAGCTCAGCAAGTGGCAGCGAGATGCAGGCCCCAACCCAGCAATCCCGGTGCTTGGAGCAGGTCTCACAGCCTCCCAGTGCCAAAGCGAGCTCCTCTCTGCCAAATGCAGCTGTGCACACGCAGGCCGCTCTGCTGCCTCTGCATCCACGAAGGAAGCTCTCTAGGCCCGCTTCCTGCGAAATCTGCTTCAGCCTGAGGGAAAAGCCCTTGGAGAGGTCTTGGCTCAGGGGCAGTTGCTCCTGTGCCTGGGGAAGAGGGAAGGGCACCACACTCCCAAGGAAAGGCCAGACACACTCCACACGTCTTTGCTCCTCTGGAGGGCGGCATGGAGCCTCCAACTGGGAGGTCGCGTCTCAGCGGAGACGCAGGGGCATTCTGGCTGTGATCCCGCAGCCCCTGCCTGGAGGCCCACGGTGCCTGTTTCTCTCTGGGCGTTGCTTCCACAGTGCGGCCAAGCAACATCTTCACCATGGGCACAACAGCGCTTCCCTTCCGCCTGACAGACGTCTCAGTGCTCTGCTCTAGACCTCTGAAGTGGAGAGACAACCGAGCCCAGCCTCCTTTCCAAGGAGCCCTGCGCCTTCCATTGCACTGAAAGGCAATAGCACGGGGAAGCCTAGGAAGGGGCTGAGTCATGTCGGACACACTTCCTCAGCCTGCTCCTTTCAGGGAAGCAACGCTGGGAGCTAGGAAAGCCTTCTCCAGCTCGGAGAGTGCAAGAGAGATGCAGGCCGCGCACCCGGAAATCTCGGTGCTTGGAGCCAATCTCAGCGTCTCCCAGGGGCAAAGCGAACGCCTCTCTGCCAAATCCAGCTTTGCAGACGCAGGCCGCTAGGCTGCCTCTGCATTGGCGAAGGAAGCTCTCTCCTCCCGCTTCCTGCGAAATCTGCTTCTCAGCCTGAGCGAATCTCAGTGGGAACGGTCATTCCTCTGGGGCCGTTGCTCCTGTGCCTGGGGTTGCCGCAAGGGCACCACCCTCCCAGGGAAAGGCCAAACACACCCCACATGTCTTTGCTCCTCTGGAGAGCTGCAGGCAACCTCAAACTCTCAGGAAGCTTCTCGGCTGAGACGCAGAAGCACTCTGGCTGGGATCTCGCATCCCCTGCCTGGAGGCCCATGGTGCCTGCTTCTCCCTGGGCGTTGCTTCACCAGAGCGGCCAGGCAACATCTGCCCCATCTACCCTTCTGCTCTTCCCTTCCAGCTGACAGAGTTCTCCCTGCTCTACTCTGGCCCTAGGAAGTTTGGAGACAACCGGGCTCCTCCTCCTGGGCAAGGAGTCCCGGGGCCCAGTTGGAGTGGAAAGGCAAAACCACAGGCAAGCCCAGGAAAGTGCTGAGTCATGTCTGACACACTCCCTCAGCCTGCTCCTTCATGGCTAGCGAGGCTGTGAGCTAGGAAAGTCTTTGGAAGCTCAGCAAGTGGCAGCGAGATGCAGGCCCCAACCCAGCAATCCCGGTGCTTGGAGCAGGTCTCACAGCCTCCCAGTGCCAAAGCGAGCTCCTCTCTGCCAAATGCAGCTGTGCACACGCAGGCCGCTCTGCTGCCTCTGCATCCACGAAGGAAGCTCTCTAGGCCCGCTTCCTGCGAAATCTGCTTCAGCCTGAGGGAAAAGCCCTTGGAGAGGTCTTGGCTCAGGGGCAGTTGCTCCTGTGCCTGGGGAAGAGGGAAGGGCACCACACTCCCAAGGAAAGGCCAGACACACTCCACACGTCTTTGCTCCTCTGGAGGGCGGCATGGAGCCTCCAACTGGGAGGTCGCGTCTCAGCGGAGACGCAGGGGCATTCTGGCTGTGATCCCGCAGCCCCTGCCTGGAGGCCCACGGTGCCTGTTTCTCTCTGGGCGTTGCTTCCACAGTGCGGCCAAGCAACATCTTCACCATGGGCACAACAGCGCTTCCCTTCCGCCTGACAGACGTCTCAGTGCTCTGCTCTAGACCTCTGAAGTGGGGAGACAACCGAGCCCAGCCTCCTTTCCAAGGAGCCCTGCGCCTTCCATTGCACTGAAAGGCAATAGCACGGGGAAGCCTAGGAAGGGGCTGAGTCATGTCGGACACACTTCCTCAGCCTGCTCCTTTCAGGGAAGCAACGCTGGGAGCTAGGAAAGCCTTCTCAAGCTCGGAGAGTGCAAGAGAGATGCAGGCCGCGCACCCGGAAATCTCGGTGCTTGGAGCCAATCTCAGCGTCTCCCAGGGGCAAAGCGAACGCCTCTCTGCCAAATCCAGCTTTGCAGACGCAGGCCGCTAGGCTGCCTCTGCATTGGCGAAGGAAGCTCTCTCCTCCCGCTTCCTGCGAAATCTGCTTCTCAGCCTGAGCGAAACTCAGTGGGAACGGTCATTCCTCTGGGGCCGTTGCTCCTGTGCCTGGGGCTGCCGCAAGGGCACCACCCTCCCAGGGAAAGGCCAAACACACCCCACATGTCTTTGCTCCTCTGGAGAGCTGCAGGCAACCTCAAACTCTCAGGAAGCTTCTCGGCTGAGACGCAGAAGCACTCTGGCTGGGATCTCGCATCCCCTGCCTGGAGGCCCATGGTGCCTGCTTCTCCCTGGGCGTTGCTTCACCAGAGCGGCCAGGCAACATCTGCCCCATCTACCCTTCTGCTCTTCCCTTCCAGCTGACAGAGTTCTCCCTGCTCTACTCTGGCCCTAGGAAGTTTGGAGACAACCGGGCTCCTCCTCCTGGGCAAGGAGTCCCGGGGCCCAGTTGGAGTGGAAAGGCAAAACCACAGGCAAGCCCAGGAAAGTGCTGAGTCATGTCTGACACACTCCCTCAGCCTGCTCCTTCATGGCTAGCGAGGCTGTGAGCTAGGAAAGTCTTTGGAAGCTCAGCAAGTGGCAGCGAGATGCAGGCCCCAACCCAGCAATCCCGGTGCTTGGAGCAGGTCTCACAGCCTCCCAGTGCCAAAGCGAGCTCCTCTCTGCCAAATGCAGCTGTGCACACGCAGGCCGCTCTGCTGCCTCTGCATCCACGAAGGAAGCTCTCTAGGCCCGCTTCCTGCGAAATCTGCTTCAGCCTGAGGGAAAAGCCCTTGGAGAGGTCTTGGCTCAGGGGCAGTTGCTCCTGTGCCTGGGGAAGAGGGAAGGGCACCACACTCTCAAGGAAACGCCAGACACACTCCACACGTCTTTGCTCCTCTGCAGGGCGGCATGGAGCCTCCAACTGGGAGGTCGCGTCTCAGCGGAGACGCAGGGGCATTCTGGCTGTGATCCCGCAGCCCCTGCCTGGAGGCCCACGGTGCCTGTTTCTCTCTGGGCGTTGCTTCCACAGTGAGGCCAAGCAACATCTTCACCATGGGCACAACAGCGCTTCCCTTCCGCCTGACAGACGTCTCAGTGCTCTGCTGTAGACTTCTGAAGTGGGGAGACAACCGAGCCCAGCCTCCTTTCCAAGGAGCCCTGCGCCTTCCATTGCACTGAAAGGCAATAGCACGGGGAAGCCTAGGAAGGGGCTGAGTCATGTCGGACACACTTCCTCAGCCTGCTCCTTTCAGGGAAGCAACGCTGGGAGCTAGGAAAGCCTTCTCAAGCTCGGAGAGTGCAAGAGAGATGCAGGCCGCGCACCCGGAAATCTCGGTGCTTGGAGCCAATCTCAGCGTCTCCCAGGGGCAAAGCGAACGCCTCTCTGCCAAATCCAGCTTTGCAGACGCAGGCCGCTAGGCTGCCTCTGCATTGGCGAAGGAAGCTCTCTCCTCCCGCTTCCTGCGAAATCTGCTTCTCAGCCTGAGCGAATCTCAGTGGGAACGGTCATTCCTCTGGGGCCGTTGCTCCTGTGCCTGGGGCTGCCGCAAGGGCACCACCCTCCCAGGGAAAGGCCAAACACACCCCACATGTCTTTGCTCCTCTGGAGAGCTGCAGGCAACCTCAAACTCTCAGGAAGCTTCTCGGCTGAGACGCAGAAGCACTCTGGCTGGGATCTCGCATCCCCTGCCTGGAGGCCCATGGTGCCTGCTTCTCCCTGGGCGTTGCTTCACCAGAGCGGCCAGGCAACATCTGCCCCATCTACCCTTCTGCTCTTCCCTTCCAGCTGACAGAGTTCTCCCTGCTCTACTCTGGCCCTAGGAAGTTTGGAGACAACCGGGCTCCTCCTCCTGGGCAAGGAGTCCCGGGGCCCAGTTGGAGTGGAAAGGCAAAACCACAGGCAAGCCCAGGAAAGTGCTGAGTCATGTCTGACACACTCCCTCAGCCTGCTCCTTCATGGCTAGCGAGGCTGTGAGCTAGGAAAGTCTTTGGAAGCTCAGCAAGTGGCAGCGAGATGCAGGCCCCAACCCAGCAATCCCGGTGCTTGGAGCAGGTCTCACAGCCTCCCAGTGCCAAAGCGAGCTCCTCTCTGCCAAATGCAGCTGTGCACACGCAGGCCGCTCTGCTGCCTCTGCATCCACGAAGGAAGCTCTCTAGGCCCGCTTCCTGCGAAATCTGCTTCAGCCTGAGGGAAAAGCCCTTGGAGAGGTCTTGGCTCAGGGGCAGTTGCTCCTGTGCCTGGGGAAGAGGGAAGGGCACCACACTCTCAAGGAAACGCCAGACACACTCCACACGTCTTTGCTCCTCTGGAGGGCGGCATGGAGCCTCCAACTGGGAGGTCGCGTCTCAGCGGAGACGCAGGGGCATTCTGGCTGTGATCCCGCAGCCCCTGCCTGGAGGCCCACGGTGCCTGTTTCTCTCTGGGCGTTGCTTCCACAGTGAGGCCAAGCAACATCTTCACCATGGGCACAACAGCGCTTCCCTTCCGCCTGACAGACGTCTCAGTGCTCTGCTGTAGACTTCTGAAGTGGGGAGACAACCGAGCCCAGCCTCCTTTCCAAGGAGCCCTGCGCCTTCCATTGCACTGAAAGGCAATAGCACGGGGAAGCCTAGGAAGGGGCTGAGTCATGTCGGACACACTTCCTCAGCCTGCTCCTTTCAGGGAAGCAACGCTGGGAGCTAGGAAAGCCTTCTCAAGCTCGGAGAGTGCAAGAGAGATTCAGGCCGCGCACCCGGAAATCTCGGTGCTTGGAGCCAATCTCAGCGTCTCCCAGGGGCAAAGCGAACGCCTCTCTGCCAAATCCAGCTTTGCAGACGCAGGCCGCTAGGCTGCCTCTGCATTGGCGAAGGAAGCTCTCTCCTCCCGCTTCCTGCGAAATCTGCTTCTCAGCCTGAGCGAATCTCAGTGGGAACGGTCATTCCTCTGGGGCCGTTGCTCCTGTGCCTGGGGCTGCCGCAAGGGCACCACCCTCCCAGGGAAAGGCCAAACACACCCCACATGTCTTTGCTCCTCTGGAGAGCTGCAGGCAACCTCAAACTCTCAGGAAGCTTCTCGGCTGAGACGCAGAAGCACTCTGGCTGGGATCTCGCATCCCCTGCCTGGAGGCCCATGGTGCCTGTTTCTCCCTGGGCGTTGCTTCACCAGAGCGGCCAGGCAACATCTGCCCCATCTACCCTTCTGCTCTTCCCTTCCAGCTGACAGAGTTCTCCCTGCTCTACTCTGGCCCTAGGAAGTTTGGAGACAACCGGGCTCCTCCTCCTGGGCAAGGAGTCCCGGGGCCCAGTTGGAGTGGAAAGGCAAAACCACAGGCAAGCCCAGGAAAGTGCTGAGTCATGTCTGACACACTCCCTCAGCCTGCTCCTTCATGGCTAGCGAGGCTGTGAGCTAGGAAAGTCTTTGGAAGCTCAGCAAGTGGCAGCGAGATGCAGGCCCCAACCCAGCAATCCCGGTGCTTGGAGCAGGTCTCACAGCCTCCCAGTGCCAAAGCGAGCTCCTCTCTGCCAAATGCAGCTGTGCACACGCAGGCCGCTCTGCTGCCTCTGCATCCACGAAGGAAGCTCTCTAGGCCCGCTTCCTGCGAAATCTGCTTCAGCCTGAGGGAAAAGCCCTTGGAGAGGTCTTGGCTCAGGGGCAGTTGCTCCTGTGCCTGGGGAAGAGGGAAGGGCACCACACTCTCAAGGAAACGCCAGACACACTCCACACGTCTTTGCTCCTCTGGAGGGCGGCATGGAGCCTCCAACTGGGAGGTCGCGTCTCAGCGGAGACGCAGGGGCATTCTGGCTGTGATCCCGCAGCCCCTGCCTGGAGGCCCACGGTGCCTGTTTCTCTCTGGGCGTTGCTTCCACAGTGAGGCCAAGCAACATCTTCACCATGGGCACAACAGCGCTTCCCTTCCGCCTGACAGACGTCTCAGTGCTCTGCTGTAGACTTCTGAAGTGGGGAGACAACCGAGCCCAGCCTCCTTTCCAAGGAGCCCTGCGCCTTCCATTGCACTGAAAGGCAATAGCACGGGGAAGCCTAGGAAGGGGCTGAGTCATGTCGGACACACTTCCTCAGCCTGCTCCTTTCAGGGAAGCAACGCTGGGAGCTAGGAAAGCCTTCTCAAGCTCGGAGAGTGCAAGAGAGATGCAGGCCGCGCACCCGGAAATCTCGGTGCTTGGAGCCAATCTCAGCGTCTCCCAGGGGCAAAGCGAACGCCTCTCTGCCAAATCCAGCTTTGCAGACGCAGGCCGCTAGGCTGCCTCTGCATTGGCGAAGGAAGCTCTCTCCTCCCGCTTCCTGCGAAATCTGCTTCTCAGCCTGAGCGAATCTCAGTGGGAACGGTCATTCCTCTGGGGCCGTTGCTCCTGTGCCTGGGGCTGCCGCAAGGGCACCACCCTCCCAGGGAAAGGCCAAACACACCCCACATGTCTTTGCTCCTCTGGAGAGCTGCAGGCAACCTCAAACTCTCAGGAAGCTTCTCGGCTGAGACGCAGAAGCACTCTGGCTGGGATCTCGCATCCCCTGCCTGGAGGCCCATGGTGCCTGCTTCTCCCTGGGCGTTGCTTCACCAGAGCGGCCAGGCAACATCTGCCCCATCTACCCTTCTGCTCTTCCCTTCCAGCTGACAGAGTTCTCCCTGCTCTACTCTGGCCCTAGGAAGTTTGGAGACAACCGGGCTCCTCCTCCTGGGCAAGGAGTCCCGGGGCCCAGTTGGAGTGGAAAGGCAAAACCACAGGCAAGCCCAGGAAAGTGCTGAGTCATGTCTGACACACTCCCTCAGCCTGCTCCTTCATGGCTAGCGAGGCTGTGAGCTAGGAAAGTCTTTGGAAGCTCAGCAAGTGGCAGCGAGATGCAGGCCCCAACCCAGCAATCCCGGTGCTTGGAGCAGGTCTCACAGCCTCCCAGTGCCAAAGCGAGCTCCTCTCTGCCAAATGCAGCTGTGCACACGCAGGCCGCTCTGCTGCCTCTGCATCCACGAAGGAAGCTCTCTAGGCCCGCTTCCTGCGAAATCTGCTTCAGCCTGAGGGAAAAGCCCTTGGAGAGGTCTTGGCTCAGGGGCAGTTGCTCCTGTGCCTGGGGAAGAGGGAAGGGCACCACACTCTCAAGGAAACGCCAGACACACTCCACACGTCTTTGCTCCTCTGCAGGGCGGCATGGAGCCTCCAACTGGGAGGTCGCGTCTCAGCGGAGACGCAGGGGCATTCTGGCTGTGATCCCGCAGCCCCTGCCTGGAGGCCCACGGTGCCTGTTTCTCTCTGGGCGTTGCTTCCACAGTGAGGCCAAGCAACATCTTCACCATGGGCACAACAGCGCTTCCCTTCCGCCTGACAGACGTCTCAGTGCTCTGCTGTAGACTTCTGAAGTGGGGAGACAACCGAGCCCAGCCTCCTTTCCAAGGAGCCCTGCGCCTTCCATTGCACTGAAAGGCAATAGCACGGGGAAGCCTAGGAAGGGGCTGAGTCATGTCGGACACACTTCCTCAGCCTGCTCCTTTCAGGGAAGCAACGCTGGGAGCTAGGAAAGCCTTCTCAAGCTCGGAGAGTGCAAGAGAGATTCAGGCCGCGCACCCGGAAATCTCGGTGCTTGGAGCCAATCTCAGCGTCTCCCAGGGGCAAAGCGAACGCCTCTCTGCCAAATCCAGCTTTGCAGACGCAGGCCGCTAGGCTGCCTCTGCATTGGCGAAGGAAGCTCTCTCCTCCCGCTTCCTGCGAAATCTGCTTCTCAGCCTGAGCGAATCTCAGTGGGAACGGTCATTCCTCTGGGGCCGTTGCTCCTGTGCCTGGGGCTGCCGCAAGGGCACCACCCTCCCAGGGAAAGGCCAAACACACCCCACATGTCTTTGCTCCTCTGGAGAGCTGCAGGCAACCTCAAACTCTCAGGAAGCTTCTCGGCTGAGACGCAGAAGCACTCTGGCTGGGATCTCGCATCCCCTGCCTGGAGGCCCATGGTGCCTGCTTCTCCCTGGGCGTTGCTTCACCAGAGCGGCCAGGCAACATCTGCCCCATCTACCCTTCTGCTCTTCCCTTCCAGCTGACAGAGTTCTCCCTGCTCTACTCTGGCCCTAGGAAGTTTGGAGACAACCGGGCTCCTCCTCCTGGGCAAGGAGTCCCGGGGCCCAGTTGGAGTGGAAAGGCAAAACCACAGGCAAGCCCAGGAAAGTGCTGAGTCATGTCTGACACACTCCCTCAGCCTGCTCCTTCATGGCTAGCGAGGCTGTGAGCTAGGAAAGTCTTTGGAAGCTCAGCAAGTGGCAGCGAGATGCAGGCCCCAACCCAGCAATCCCGGTGCTTGGAGCAGGTCTCACAGCCTCCCAGTGCCAAAGCGAGCTCCTCTCTGCCAAATGCAGCTGTGCACACGCAGGCCGCTCTGCTGCCTCTGCATCCACGAAGGAAGCTCTCTAGGCCCGCTTCCTGCGAAATCTGCTTCAGCCTGAGGGAAAAGCCCTTGGAGAGGTCTTGGCTCAGGGGCAGTTGCTCCTGTGCCTGGGGAAGAGGGAAGGGCACCACACTCCCAAGGAAAGGCCAGACACACTCCACACGTCTTTGCTCCTCTGGAGGGCGGCATGGAGCCTCCAACTGGGAGGTCGCGTCTCAGCGGAGACGCAGGGGCATTCTGGCTGTGATCCCGCAGCCCCTGCCTGGAGGCCCATGGTGCCTGTTTCTCTCTGGGCGTTGCTTCCACAGTGCGGCCAAGCAACATCTTCACCATGGGCACAACAGCGCTTCCCTTCCGCCTGACAGACGTCTCAGTGCTCTGCTCTAGACCTCTGAAGTGGGGAGACAACCGAGCCCAGCCTCCTTTCCAAGGAGCCCTGCGCCTTCCATTGCACTGAAAGGCAATAGCACGGGGAAGCCTAGGAAGGGGCTGAGTCATGTCGGACACACTTCCTCAGCCTGCTCCTTTCAGGGAAGCAACGCTGGGAGCTAGGAAAGCCTTCTCCAGCTCGGAGAGTGCAAGAGAGATGCAGGCCGCGCACCCGGAAATCTCGGTGCTTGGAGCCAATCTCAGCGTCTCCCAGGGGCAAAGCGAACGCCTCTCTGCCAAATCCAGCTTTGCAGACGCAGGCCGCTAGGCTGCCTCTGCATTGGCGAAGGAAGCTCTCTCCTCCCGCTTCCTGCGAAATCTGCTTCTCAGCCTGAGCGAATCTCAGTGGGAACGGTCATTCCTCTGGGGCCGTTGCTCCTGTGCCTGGGGCTGCCGCAAGGGCACCACCCTCCCAGGGAAAGGCCAAACACACCCCACATGTCTTTGCTCCTCTGGAGAGCTGCAGGCAACCTCAAACTCTCAGGAAGCTTCTCGGCTGAGACGCAGAAGCACTCTGGCTGGGATCTCGCATCCCCTGCCTGGAGGCCCATGGTGCCTGCTTCTCCCTGGGCGTTGCTTCACCAGAGCGGCCAGGCAACATCTGCCCCATCTACCCTTCTGCTCTTCCCTTCCAGCTGACAGAGTTCTCCCTGCTCTACTCTGGCCCTAGGAAGTTTGGAGACAACCGGGCTCCTCCTCCTGGGCAAGGAGTCCCGGGGCCCAGTTGGAGTGGAAAGGCAAAACCACAGGCAAGCCCAGGAAAGTGCTGAGTCATGTCTGACACACTCCCTCAGCCTGCTCCTTCATGGCTAGCGAGGCTGTGAGCTAGGAAAGTCTTTGGAAGCTCAGCAAGTGGCAGCGAGATGCAGGCCCCAACCCAGCAATCCCGGTGCTTGGAGCAGGTCTCACAGCCTCCCAGTGCCAAAGCGAGCTCCTCTCTGCCAAATGCAGCTGTGCACACGCAGGCCGCTCTGCTGCCTCTGCATCCACGAAGGAAGCTCTCTAGGCCCGCTTCCTGCGAAATCTGCTTCAGCCTGAGGGAAAAGCCCTTGGAGAGGTCTTGGCTCAGGGGCAGTTGCTCCTGTGCCTGGGGAAGAGGGAAGGGCACCACACTCTCAAGGAAACGCCAGACACACTCCACACGTCTTTGCTCCTCTGGAGGGCGGCATGGAGCCTCCAACTGGGAGGTCGCGTCTCAGCGGAGACGCAGGGGCATTCTGGCTGTGATCCCGCAGCCCCTGCCTGGAGGCCCACGGTGCCTGTTTCTCTCTGGGCGTTGCTTCCACAGTGAGGCCAAGCAACATCTTCACCATGGGCACAACAGCGCTTCCCTTCCGCCTGACAGACGTCTCAGTGCTCTGCTGTAGACTTCTGAAGTGGGGAGACAACCGAGCCCAGCCTCCTTTCCAAGGAGCCCTGCGCCTTCCATTGCACTGAAAGGCAATAGCACGGGGAAGCCTAGGAAGGGGCTGAGTCATGTCGGACACACTTCCTCAGCCTGCTCCTTTCAGGGAAGCAACGCTGGGAGCTAGGAAAGCCTTCTCAAGCTCGGAGAGTGCAAGAGAGATGCAGGCCGCGCACCCGGAAATCTCGGTGCTTGGAGCCAATCTCAGCGTCTCCCAGGGGCAAAGCGAACGCCTCTCTGCCAAATCCAGCTTTGCAGACGCAGGCCGCTAGGCTGCCTCTGCATTGGCGAAGGAAGCTCTCTCCTCCCGCTTCCTGCGAAATCTGCTTCTCAGCCTGAGCGAATCTCAGTGGGAACGGTCATTCCTCTGGGGCCGTTGCTCCTGTGCCTGGGGCTGCCGCAAGGGCACCACCCTCCCAGGGAAAGGCCAAACACACCCCACATGTCTTTGCTCCTCTGGAGAGCTGCAGGCAACCTCAAACTCTCAGGAAGCTTCTCGGCTGAGACGCAGAAGCACTCTGGCTGGGATCTCGCATCCCCTGCCTGGAGGCCCATGGTGCCTGCTTCTCCCTGGGCGTTGCTTCACCAGAGCGGCCAGGCAACATCTGCCCCATCTACCCTTCTGCTCTTCCCTTCCAGCTGACAGAGTTCTCCCTGCTCTACTCTGGCCCTAGGAAGTTTGGAGACAACCGGGCTCCTCCTCCTGGGCAAGGAGTCCCGGGGCCCAGTTGGAGTGGAAAGGCAAAACCACAGGCAAGCCCAGGAAAGTGCTGAGTCATGTCTGACACACTCCCTCAGCCTGCTCCTTCATGGCTAGCGAGGCTGTGAGCTAGGAAAGTCTTTGGAAGCTCAGCAAGTGGCAGCGAGATGCAGGCCCCAACCCAGCAATCCCGGTGCTTGGAGCAGGTCTCACAGCCTCCCAGTGCCAAAGCGAGCTCCTCTCTGCCAAATGCAGCTGTGCACACGCAGGCCGCTCTGCTGCCTCTGCATCCACGAAGGAAGCTCTCTAGGCCCGCTTCCTGCGAAATCTGCTTCAGCCTGAGGGAAAAGCCCTTGGAGAGGTCTTGGCTCAGGGGCAGTTGCTCCTGTGCCTGGGGAAGAGGGAAGGGCACCACACTCTCAAGGAAACGCCAGACACACTCCACACGTCTTTGCTCCTCTGCAGGGCGGCATGGAGCCTCCAACTGGGAGGTCGCGTCTCAGCGGAGACGCAGGGGCATTCTGGCTGTGATCCCGCAGCCCCTGCCTGGAGGCCCACGGTGCCTGTTTCTCTCTGGGCGTTGCTTCCACAGTGAGGCCAAGCAACATCTTCACCATGGGCACAACAGCGCTTCCCTTCCGCCTGACAGACGTCTCAGTGCTCTGCTGTAGACTTCTGAAGTGGGGAGACAACCGAGCCCAGCCTCCTTTCCAAGGAGCCCTGCGCCTTCCATTGCACTGAAAGGCAATAGCACGGGGAAGCCTAGGAAGGGGCTGAGTCATGTCGGACACACTTCCTCAGCCTGCTCCTTTCAGGGAAGCAACGCTGGGAGCTAGGAAAGCCTTCTCAAGCTCGGAGAGTGCAAGAGAGATTCAGGCCGCGCACCCGGAAATCTCGGTGCTTGGAGCCAATCTCAGCGTCTCCCAGGGGCAAAGCGAACGCCTCTCTGCCAAATCCAGCTTTGCAGACGCAGGCCGCTAGGCTGCCTCTGCATTGGCGAAGGAAGCTCTCTCCTCCCGCTTCCTGCGAAATCTGCTTCTCAGCCTGAGCGAATCTCAGTGGGAACGGTCATTCCTCTGGGGCCGTTGCTCCTGTGCCTGGGGCTGCCGCAAGGGCACCACCCTCCCAGGGAAAGGCCAAACACACCCCACATGTCTTTGCTCCTCTGGAGAGCTGCAGGCAACCTCAAACTCTCAGGAAGCTTCTCGGCTGAGACGCAGAAGCACTCTGGCTGGGATCTCGCATCCCCTGCCTGGAGGCCCATGGTGCCTGTTTCTCCCTGGGCGTTGCTTCACCAGAGCGGCCAGGCAACATCTGCCCCATCTACCCTTCTGCTCTTCCCTTCCAGCTGACAGAGTTCTCCCTGCTCTACTCTGGCCCTAGGAAGTTTGGAGACAACCGGGCTCCTCCTCCTGGGCAAGGAGTCCCGGGGCCCAGTTGGAGTGGAAAGGCAAAACCACAGGCAAGCCCAGGAAAGTGCTGAGTCATGTCTGACACACTCCCTCAGCCTGCTCCTTCATGGCTAGCGAGGCTGTGAGCTAGGAAAGTCTTTGGAAGCTCAGCAAGTGGCAGCGAGATGCAGGCCCCAACCCAGCAATCCCGGTGCTTGGAGCAGGTCTCACAGCCTCCCAGTGCCAAAGCGAGCTCCTCTCTGCCAAATGCAGCTGTGCACACGCAGGCCGCTCTGCTGCCTCTGCATCCACGAAGGAAGCTCTCTAGGCCCGCTTCCTGCGAAATCTGCTTCAGCCTGAGGGAAAAGCCCTTGGAGAGGTCTTGGCTCAGGGGCAGTTGCTCCTGTGCCTGGGGAAGAGGGAAGGGCACCACACTCTCAAGGAAACGCCAGACACACTCCACACGTCTTTGCTCCTCTGCAGGGCGGCATGGAGCCTCCAACTGGGAGGTCGCGTCTCAGCGGAGACGCAGGGGCATTCTGGCTGTGATCCCGCAGCCCCTGCCTGGAGGCCCACGGTGCCTGTTTCTCTCTGGGCGTTGCTTCCACAGTGAGGCCAAGCAACATCTTCACCATGGGCACAACAGCGCTTCCCTTCCGCCTGACAGACGTCTCAGTGCTCTGCTGTAGACTTCTGAATTGGGGAGACAACCGAGCCCAGCCTCCTTTCCAAGGAGCCCTGCGCCTTCCATTGCACTGAAAGGCAATAGCACGGGGAAGCCTAGGAAGGGGCTGAGTCATGTCGGACACACTTCCTCAGCCTGCTCCTTTCAGGGAAGCAACGCTGGGAGCTAGGAAAGCCTTCTCAAGCTCGGAGAGTGCAAGAGAGATGCAGGCCGCGCACCCGGAAATCTCGGTGCTTGGAGCCAATCTCAGCGTCTCCCAGGGGCAAAGCGAACGCCTCTCTGCCAAATCCAGCTTTGCAGACGCAGGCCGCTAGGCTGCCTCTGCATTGGCGAAGGAAGCTCTCTCCTCCCGCTTCCTGCGAAATCTGCTTCTCAGCCTGAGCGAATCTCAGTGGGAACGGTCATTCCTCTGGGGCCGTTGCTCCTGTGCCTGGGGCTGCCGCAAGGGCACCACCCTCCCAGGGAAAGGCCAAACACACCCCACATGTCTTTGCTCCTCTGGAGAGCTGCAGGCAACCTCAAACTCTCAGGAAGCTTCTCGGCTGAGACGCAGAAGCACTCTGGCTGGGATCTCGCATCCCCTGCCTGGAGGCCCATGGTGCCTGCTTCTCCCTGGGCGTTGCTTCACCAGAGCGGCCAGGCAACATCTGCCCCATCTACCCTTCTGCTCTTCCCTTCCAGCTGACAGAGTTCTCCCTGCTCTACTCTGGCCCTAGGAAGTTTGGAGACAACCGGGCTCCTCCTCCTGGGCAAGGAGTCCCGGGGCCCAGTTGGAGTGGAAAGGCAAAACCACAGGCAAGCCCAGGAAAGTGCTGAGTCATGTCTGACACACTCCCTCAGCCTGCTCCTTCATGGCTAGCGAGGCTGTGAGCTAGGAAAGTCTTTGGAAGCTCAGCAAGTGGCAGCGAGATGCAGGCCCCAACCCAGCAATCCCGGTGCTTGGAGCAGGTCTCACAGCCTCCCAGTGCCAAAGCGAGCTCCTCTCTGCCAAATGCAGCTGTGCACACGCAGGCCGCTCTGCTGCCTCTGCATCCACGAAGGAAGCTCTCTAGGCCCGCTTCCTGCGAAATCTGCTTCAGCCTGAGGGAAAAGCCCTTGGAGAGGTCTTGGCTCAGGGGCAGTTGCTCCTGTGCCTGGGGAAGAGGGAAGGGCACCACACTCTCAAGGAAACGCCAGACACACTCCACACGTCTTTGCTCCTCTGGAGGGCGGCATGGAGCCTCCAACTGGGAGGTCGCGTCTCAGCGGAGACGCAGGGGCATTCTGGCTGTGATCCCGCAGCCCCTGCCTGGAGGCCCACGGTGCCTGTTTCTCTCTGGGCGTTGCTTCCACAGTGAGGCCAAGCAACATCTTCACCATGGGCACAACAGCGCTTCCCTTCCGCCTGACAGACGTCTCAGTGCTCTGCTGTAGACTTCTGAAGTGGGGAGACAACCGAGCCCAGCCTCCTTTCCAAGGAGCCCTGCGCCTTCCATTGCACTGAAAGGCAATAGCACGGGGAAGCCTAGGAAGGGGCTGAGTCATGTCGGACACACTTCCTCAGCCTGCTCCTTTCAGGGAAGCAACGCTGGGAGCTAGGAAAGCCTTCTCAAGCTCGGAGAGTGCAAGAGAGATGCAGGCCGCGCACCCGGAAATCTCGGTGCTTGGAGCCAATCTCAGCGTCTCCCAGGGGCAAAGCGAACGCCTCTCTGCCAAATCCAGCTTTGCAGACGCAGGCCGCTAGGCTGCCTCTGCATTGGCGAAGGAAGCTCTCTCCTCCCGCTTCCTGCGAAATCTGCTTCTCAGCCTGAGCGAATCTCAGTGGGAACGGTCATTCCTCTGGGGCCGTTGCTCCTGTGCCTGGGGCTGCCGCAAGGGCACCACCCTCCCAGGGAAAGGCCAAACACACCCCACATGTCTTTGCTCCTCTGGAGAGCTGCAGGCAACCTCAAACTCTCAGGAAGCTTCTCGGCTGAGACGCAGAAGCACTCTGGCTGGGATCTCGCATCCCCTGCCTGGAGGCCCATGGTGCCTGTTTCTCCCTGGGCGTTGCTTCACCAGAGCGGCCAGGCAACATCTGCCCCATCTACCCTTCTGCTCTTCCCTTCCAGCTGACAGAGTTCTCCCTGCTCTACTCTGGCCCTAGGAAGTTTGGAGACAACCGGGCTCCTCCTCCTGGGCAAGGAGTCCCGGGGCCCAGTTGGAGTGGAAAGGCAAAACCACAGGCAAGCCCAGGAAAGTGCTGAGTCATGTCTGACACACTCCCTCAGCCTGCTCCTTCATGGCTAGCGAGGCTGTGAGCTAGGAAAGTCTTTGGAAGCTCAGCAAGTGGCAGCGAGATGCAGGCCCCAACCCAGCAATCCCGGTGCTTGGAGCAGGTCTCACAGCCTCCCAGTGCCAAAGCGAGCTCCTCTCTGCCAAATGCAGCTGTGCACACGCAGGCCGCTCTGCTGCCTCTGCATCCACGAAGGAAGCTCTCTAGGCCCGCTTCCTGCGAAATCTGCTTCAGCCTGAGGGAAAAGCCCTTGGAGAGGTCTTGGCTCAGGGGCAGTTGCTCCTGTGCCTGGGGAAGAGGGAAGGGCACCACACTCCCAAGGAAAGGCCAGACACACTCCACACGTCTTTGCTCCTCTGGAGGGCGGCATGGAGCCTCCAACTGGGAGGTCGCGTCTCAGCGGAGACGCAGGGGCATTCTGGCTGTGATCCCGCAGCCCCTGCCTGGAGGCCCACGGTGCCTGTTTCTCTCTGGGCGTTGCTTCCACAGTGCGGCCAAGCAACATCTTCACCATGGGCACAACAGCGCTTCCCTTCCGCCTGACAGACGTCTCAGTGCTCTGCTCTAGACCTCTGAAGTGGGGAGACAACCGAGCCCAGCCTCCTTTCCAAGGAGCCCTGCGCCTTCCATTGCACTGAAAGGCAATAGCACGGGGAAGCCTAGGAAGGGGCTGAGTCATGTCGGACACACTTCCTCAGCCTGCTCCTTTCAGGGAAGCAACGCTGGGAGCTAGGAAAGCCTTCTCCAGCTCGGAGAGTGCAAGAGAGATGCAGGCCGCGCACCCGGAAATCTCGGTGCTTGGAGCCAATCTCAGCGTCTCCCAGGGGCAAAGCGAACGCCTCTCTGCCAAATCCAGCTTTGCAGACGCAGGCCGCTAGGCTGCCTCTGCATTGGCGAAGGAAGCTCTCTCCTCCCGCTTCCTGCGAAATCTGCTTCTCAGCCTGAGCGAATCTCAGTGGGAACGGTCATTCCTCTGGGGCCGTTGCTCCTGTGCCTGGGGCTGCCGCAAGGGCACCACCCTCCCAGGGAAAGGCCAAACACACCCCACATGTCTTTGCTCCTCTGGAGAGCTGCAGGCAACCTCAAACTCTCAGGAAGCTTCTCGGCTGAGACGCAGAAGCACTCTGGCTGGGATCTCGCATCCCCTGCCTGGAGGCCCATGGTGCCTGCTTCTCCCTGGGCGTTGCTTCACCAGAGCGGCCAGGCAACATCTGCCCCATCTACCCTTCTGCTCTTCCCTTCCAGCTGACAGAGTTCTCCCTGCTCTACTCTGGCCCTAGGAAGTTTGGAGACAACCGGGCTCCTCCTCCTGGGCAAGGAGTCCCGGGGCCCAGTTGGAGTGGAAAGGCAAAACCACAGGCAAGCCCAGGAAAGTGCTGAGTCATGTCTGACACACTCCCTCAGCCTGCTCCTTCATGGCTAGCGAGGCTGTGAGCTAGGAAAGTCTTTGGAAGCTCAGCAAGTGGCAGCGAGATGCAGGCCCCAACCCAGCAATCCCGGTGCTTGGAGCAGGTCTCACAGCCTCCCAGTGCCAAAGCGAGCTCCTCTCTGCCAAATGCAGCTGTGCACACGCAGGCCGCTCTGCTGCCTCTGCATCCACGAAGGAAGCTCTCTAGGCCCGCTTCCTGCGAAATCTGCTTCAGCCTGAGGGAAAAGCCCTTGGAGAGGTCTTGGCTCAGGGGCAGTTGCTCCTGTGCCTGGGGAAGAGGGAAGGGCACCACACTCCCAAGGAAAGGCCAGACACACTCCACACGTCTTTGCTCCTCTGGAGGGCGGCATGGAGCCTCCAACTGGGAGGTCGCGTCTCAGCGGAGACGCAGGGGCATTCTGGCTGTGATCCCGCAGCCCCTGCCTGGAGGCCCACGGTGCCTGTTTCTCTCTGGGCGTTGCTTCCACAGTGCGGCCAAGCAACATCTTCACCATGGGCACAACAGCGCTTCCCTTCCGCCTGACAGACGTCTCAGTGCTCTGCTCTAGACCTCTGAAGTGGGGAGACAACCGAGCCCAGCCTCCTTTCCAAGGAGCCCTGCGCCTTCCATTGCACTGAAAGGCAATAGCACGGGGAAGCCTAGGAAGGGGCTGAGTCATGTCGGACACACTTCCTCAGCCTGCTCCTTTCAGGGAAGCAACGCTGGGAGCTAGGAAAGCCTTCTCCAGCTCGGAGAGTGCAAGAGAGATGCAGGCCGCGCACCCGGAAATCTCGGTGCTTGGAGCCAATCTCAGCGTCTCCCAGGGGCAAAGCGAACGCCTCTCTGCCAAATCCAGCTTTGCAGACGCAGGCCGCTAGGCTGCCTCTGCATTGGCGAAGGAAGCTCTCTCCTCCCGCTTCCTGCGAAATCTGCTTCTCAGCCTGAGCGAATCTCAGTGGGAACGGTCATTCCTCTGGGGCCGTTGCTCCTGTGCCTGGGGCTGCCGCAAGGGCACCACCCTCCCAGGGAAAGGCCAAACACACCCCACATGTCTTTGCTCCTCTGGAGAGCTGCAGGCAACCTCAAACTCTCAGGAAGCTTCTCGGCTGAGACGCAGAAGCACTCTGGCTGGGATCTCGCATCCCCTGCCTGGAGGCCCATGGTGCCTGCTTCTCCCTGGGCGTTGCTTCACCAGAGCGGCCAGGCAACATCTGCCCCATCTACCCTTCTGCTCTTCCCTTCCAGCTGACAGAGTTCTCCCTGCTCTACTCTGGCCCTAGGAAGTTTGGAGACAACCGGGCTCCTCCTCCTGGGCAAGGAGTCCCGGGGCCCAGTTGGAGTGGAAAGGCAAAACCACAGGCAAGCCCAGGAAAGTGCTGAGTCATGTCTGACACACTCCCTCAGCCTGCTCCTTCATGGCTAGCGAGGCTGTGAGCTAGGAAAGTCTTTGGAAGCTCAGCAAGTGGCAGCGAGATGCAGGCCCCAACCCAGCAATCCCGGTGCTTGGAGCAGGTCTCACAGCCTCCCAGTGCCAAAGCGAGCTCCTCTCTGCCAAATGCAGCTGTGCACACGCAGGCCGCTCTGCTGCCTCTGCATCCACGAAGGAAGCTCTCTAGGCCCGCTTCCTGCGAAATCTGCTTCAGCCTGAGGGAAAAGCCCTTGGAGAGGTCTTGGCTCAGGGGCAGTTGCTCCTGTGCCTGGGGAAGAGGGAAGGGCACCACACTCTCAAGGAAACGCCAGACACACTCCACACGTCTTTGCTCCTCTGGAGGGCGGCATGGAGCCTCCAACTGGGAGGTCGCGTCTCAGCGGAGACGCAGGGGCATTCTGGCTGTGATCCCGCAGCCCCTGCCTGGAGGCCCACGGTGCCTGTTTCTCTCTGGGCGTTGCTTCCACAGTGAGGCCAAGCAACATCTTCACCATGGGCACAACAGCGCTTCCCTTCCGCCTGACAGACGTCTCAGTGCTCTGCTGTAGACTTCTGAAGTGGGGAGTCAACCGAGCCCAGCCTCCTTTCCAAGGAGCCCTGCGCCTTCCATTGCACTGAAAGGCAATAGCACGGGGAAGCCTAGGAAGGGGCTGAGTCATGTCGGACACACTTCCTCAGCCTGCTCCTTTCAGGGAAGCAACGCTGGGATCTAGGAAAGCCTTCTCCAGCTCGGAGAGTGCAAGAGAGATGCAGGCCGCGCACCCGGAAATCTCGGTGCTTGGAGCCAATCTCAGCGTCTCCCAGGGGCAAAGCGAACGCCTCTCTGCCAAATCCAGCTTTGCAGACGCAGGCCGCTAGGCTGCCTCTGCATTGGCGAAGGAAGCTCTCTCCTCCCGCTTCCTGCGAAATCTGCTTCTCAGCCTGAGCGAATCTCAGTGGGAACGGTCATTCCTCTGTGGCCGTTGCTCCTGTGCCTGGGGCTGCCGCAAGGGCACCACCCTCCCAGGGAAAGGCCAAACACACCCCACATGTCTTTGCTCCTCTGGAGAGCTGCAGGCAACCTCAAACTCTCAGGAAGCTTCTCGGCTGAGACGCAGAAGCACTCTGGCTGGGATCTCGCATCCCCTGCCTGGAGGCCCATGGTGCCTGCTTCTCCCTGGGCGTTGCTTCACCAGAGCGGCCAGGCAACATCTGCCCCATCTACCCTTCTGCTCTTCCCTTCCAGCTGACAGAGTTCTCCCTGCTCTACTCTGGCCCTAGGAAGTTTGGAGACAACCGGGCTCCTCCTCCTGGGCAAGGAGTCCCGGGGCCCAGTTGGAGTGGAAAGGCAAAACCACAGGCAAGCCCAGGAAAGTGCTGAGTCATGTCTGACACACTCCCTCAGCCTGCTCCTTCATGGCTAGCGAGGCTGTGAGCTAGGAAAGTCTTTGGAAGCTCAGCAAGTGGCAGCGAGATGCAGGCCCCAACCCAGCAATCCCGGTGCTTGGAGCAGGTCTCACAGCCTCCCAGTGCCAAAGCGAGCTCCTCTCTGCCAAATGCAGCTGTGCACACGCAGGCCGCTCTGCTGCCTCTGCATCCACGAAGGAAGCTCTCTAGGCCCGCTTCCTGCGAAATCTGCTTCAGCCTGAGGGAAAAGCCCTTGGAGAGGTCTTGGCTCAGGGGCAGTTGCTCCTGTGCCTGGGGAAGAGGGAAGGGCACCACACTCCCAAGGAAAGGCCAGACACACTCCACACGTCTTTGCTCCTCTGGAGGGCGGCATGGAGCCTCCAACTGGGAGGTCGCGTCTCAGCGGAGACGCAGGGGCATTCTGGCTGTGATCCCGCAGCCCCTGCCTGGAGGCCCACGGTGCCTGTTTCTCTCTGGGCGTTGCTTCCACAGTGCGGCCAAGCAACATCTTCACCATGGGCACAACAGCGCTTCCCTTCCGCCTGACAGACGTCTCAGTGCTCTGCTCTAGACCTCTGAAGTGGGGAGACAACCGAGCCCAGCCTCCTTTCCAAGGAGCCCTGCGCCTTCCATTGCACTGAAAGGCAATAGCACGGGGAAGCCTAGGAAGGGGCTGAGTCATGTCGGACACACTTCCTCAGCCTGCTCCTTTCAGGGAAGCAACGCTGGGAGCTAGGAAAGCCTTCTCCAGCTCGGAGAGTGCAAGAGAGATGCAGGCCGCGCACCCGGAAATCTCGGTGCTTGGAGCCAATCTCAGCGTCTCCCAGGGGCAAAGCGAACGCCTCTCTGCCAAATCCAGCTTTGCAGACGCAGGCCGCTAGGCTGCCTCTGCATTGGCGAAGGAAGCTCTCTCCTCCCGCTTCCTGCGAAATCTGCTTCTCAGCCTGAGCGAATCTCAGTGGGAACGGTCATTCCTCTGGGGCCGTTGCTCCTGTGCCTGGGGCTGCCGCAAGGGCACCACCCTCACAGGGAAAGGCCAAACACACCCCACATGTCTTTGCTCCTCTGGAGAGCTGCAGGCAACCTCAAACTCTCAGGAAGCTTCTCGGCTGAGACGCAGAAGCACTCTGGCTGGGATCTCGCATCCCCTGCCTGGAGGCCCATGGTGCCTGCTTCTCCCTGGGCGTTGCTTCACCAGAGCGGCCAGGCAACATCTGCCCCATCTACCCTTCTGCTCTTCCCTTCCAGCTGACAGAGTTCTCCCTGCTCTACTCTGGCCCTAGGAAGTTTGGAGACAACCGGGCTCCTCCTCCTGGGCAAGGAGTCCCGGGGCCCAGTTGGAGTGGAAAGGCAAAACCACAGGCAAGCCCAGGAAAGTGCTGAGTCATGTCTGACACACTCCCTCAGCCTGCTCCTTCATGGCTAGCGAGGCTGTGAGCTAGGAAAGTCTTTGGAAGCTCAGCAAGTGGCAGCGAGATGCAGGCCCCAACCCAGCAATCCCGGTGCTTGGAGCAGGTCTCACAGCCTCCCAGTGCCAAAGCGAGCTCCTCTCTGCCAAATGCAGCTGTGCACACGCAGGCCGCTCTGCTGCCTCTGCATCCACGAAGGAAGCTCTCTAGGCCCGCTTCCTGCGAAATCTGCTTCAGCCTGAGGGAAAAGCCCTTGGAGAGGTCTTGGCTCAGGGGCAGTTGCTCCTGTGCCTGGGGAAGAGGGAAGGGCACCACACTCCCAAGGAAAGGCCAGACACACTCCACACGTCTTTGCTCCTCTGGAGGGCGGCATGGAGCCTCCAACTGGGAGGTCGCGTCTCAGCGGAGACGCAGGGGCATTCTGGCTGTGATCCCGCAGCCCCTGCCTGGAGGCCCACGGTGCCTGTTTCTCTCTGGGCGTTGCTTCCACAGTGCGGCCAAGCAACATCTTCACCATGGGCACAACAGCGCTTCCCTTCCGCCTGACAGACGTCTCAGTGCTCTGCTCTAGACCTCTGAAGTGGGGAGACAACCGAGCCCAGCCTCCTTTCCAAGGAGCCCTGCGCCTTCCATTGCACTGAAAGGCAATAGCACGGGGAAGCCTAGGAAGGGGCTGAGTCATGTCGGACACACTTCCTCAGCCTGCTCCTTTCAGGGAAGCAACGCTGGGAGCTAGGAAAGCCTTCTCCAGCTCGGAGAGTGCAAGAGAGATGCAGGCCGCGCACCCGGAAATCTCGGTGCTTGGAGCCAATCTCAGCGTCTCCCAGGGGCAAAGCGAACGCCTCTCTGCCAAATCCAGCTTTGCAGACGCAGGCCGCTAGGCTGCCTCTGCATTGGCGAAGGAAGCTCTCTCCTCCCGCTTCCTGCGAAATCTGCTTCTCAGCCTGAGCGAATCTCAGTGGGAACGGTCATTCCTCTGGGGCCGTTGCTCCTGTGCCTGGGGCTGCCGCAAGGGCACCACCCTCACAGGGAAAGGCCAAACACACCCCACATGTCTTTGCTCCTCTGGAGAGCTGCAGGCAACCTCAAACTCTCAGGAAGCTTCTCGGCTGAGACGCAGAAGCACTCTGGCTGGGATCTCGCATCCCCTGCCTGGAGGCCCATGGTGCCTGCTTCTCCCTGGGCGTTGCTTCACCAGAGCGGCCAGGCAACATCTGCCCCATCTACCCTTCTGCTCTTCCCTTCCAGCTGACAGAGTTCTCCCTGCTCTACTCTGGCCCTAGGAAGTTTGGAGACAACCGGGCTCCTCCTCCTGGGCAAGGAGTCCCGGGGCCCAGTTGGAGTGGAAAGGCAAAACCACAGGCAAGCCCAGGAAAGTGCTGAGTCATGTCTGACACACTCCCTCAGCCTGCTCCTTCATGGCTAGCGAGGCTGTGAGCTAGGAAAGTCTTTGGAAGCTCAGCAAGTGGCAGCGAGATGCAGGCCCCAACCCAGCAATCCCGGTGCTTGGAGCAGGTCTCACAGCCTCCCAGTGCCAAAGCGAGCTCCTCTCTGCCAAATGCAGCTGTGCACACGCAGGCCGCTCTGCTGCCTCTGCATCCACGAAGGAAGCTCTCTAGGCCCGCTTCCTGCGAAATCTGCTTCAGCCTGAGGGAAAAGCCCTTGGAGAGGTCTTGGCTCAGGGGCAGTTGCTCCTGTGCCTGGGGAAGAGGGAAGGGCACCACACTCCCAAGGAAAGGCCAGACACACTCCACACGTCTTTGCTCCTCTGGAGGGCGGCATGGAGCCTCCAACTGGGAGGTCGCGTCTCAGCGGAGACGCAGGGGCATTCTGGCTGTGATCCCGCAGCCCCTGCCTGGAGGCCCACGGTGCCTGTTTCTCTCTGGGCGTTGCTTCCACAGTGCGGCCAAGCAACATCTTCACCATGGGCACAACAGCGCTTCCCTTCCGCCTGACAGACGTCTCAGTGCTCTGCTCTAGACCTCTGAAGTGGGGAGACAACCGAGCCCAGCCTCCTTTCCAAGGAGCCCTGCGCCTTCCATTGCACTGAAAGGCAATAGCACGGGGAAGCCTAGGAAGGGGCTGAGTCATGTCGGACACACTTCCTCAGCCTGCTCCTTTCAGGGAAGCAACGCTGGGAGCTAGGAAAGCCTTCTCCAGCTCGGAGAGTGCAAGAGAGATGCAGGCCGCGCACCCGGAAATCTCGGTGCTTGGAGCCAATCTCAGCGTCTCCCAGGGGCAAAGCGAACGCCTCTCTGCCAAATCCAGCTTTGCAGACGCAGGCCGCTAGGCTGCCTCTGCATTGGCGAAGGAAGCTCTCTCCTCCCGCTTCCTGCGAAATCTGCTTCTCAGCCTGAGCGAATCTCAGTGGGAACGGTCATTCCTCTGGGGCCGTTGCTCCTGTGCCTGGGGCTGCCGCAAGGGCACCACCCTCCCAGGGAAAGGCCAAACACACCCCACATGTCTTTGCTCCTCTGGAGAGCTGCAGGCAACCTCAAACTCTCAGGAAGCTTCTCGGCTGAGACGCAGAAGCACTCTGGCTGGGATCTCGCATCCCCTGCCTGGAGGCCCATGGTGCCTGCTTCTCCCTGGGCGTTGCTTCACCAGAGCGGCCAGGCAACATCTGCCCCATCTACCCTTCTGCTCTTCCCTTCCAGCTGACAGAGTTCTCCCTGCTCTACTCTGGCCCTAGGAAGTTTGGAGACAACCGGGCTCCTCCTCCTGGGCAAGGAGTCCCGGGGCCCAGTTGGAGTGGAAAGGCAAAACCACAGGCAAGCCCAGGAAAGTGCTGAGTCATGTCTGACACACTCCCTCAGCCTGCTCCTTCATGGCTAGCGAGGCTGTGAGCTAGGAAAGTCTTTGGAAGCTCAGCAAGTGGCAGCGAGATGCAGGCCCCAACCCAGCAATCCCGGTGCTTGGAGCAGGTCTCACAGCCTCCCAGTGCCAAAGCGAGCTCCTCTCTGCCAAATGCAGCTGTGCACACGCAGGCCGCTCTGCTGCCTCTGCATCCACGAAGGAAGCTCTCTAGGCCCGCTTCCTGCGAAATCTGCTTCAGCCTGAGGGAAAAGCCCTTGGAGAGGTCTTGGCTCAGGGGCAGTTGCTCCTGTGCCTGGGGAAGAGGGAAGGGCACCACACTCTCAAGGAAACGCCAGACACACTCCACACGTCTTTGCTCCTCTGGAGGGCGGCATGGAGCCTCCAACTGGGAGGTCGCGTCTCAGCGGAGACGCAGGGGCATTCTGGCTGTGATCCCGCAGCCCCTGCCTGGAGGCCCACGGTGCCTGTTTCTCTCTGGGCGTTGCTTCCACAGTGAGGCCAAGCAACATCTTCACCATGGGCACAACAGCGCTTCCCTTCCGCCTGACAGACGTCTCAGTGCTCTGCTGTAGACTTCTGAAGTGGGGAGTCAACCGAGCCCAGCCTCCTTTCCAAGGAGCCCTGCGCCTTCCATTGCACTGAAAGGCAATAGCACGGGGAAGCCTAGGAAGGGGCTGAGTCATGTCGGACACACTTCCTCAGCCTGCTCCTTTCAGGGAAGCAACGCTGGGATCTAGGAAAGCCTTCTCCAGCTCGGAGAGTGCAAGAGAGATGCAGGCCGCGCACCCGGAAATCTCGGTGCTTGGAGCCAATCTCAGCGTCTCCCAGGGGCAAAGCGAACGCCTCTCTGCCAAATCCAGCTTTGCAGACGCAGGCCGCTAGGCTGCCTCTGCATTGGCGAAGGAAGCTCTCTCCTCCCGCTTCCTGCGAAATCTGCTTCTCAGCCTGAGCGAATCTCAGTGGGAACGGTCATTCCTCTGTGGCCGTTGCTCCTGTGCCTGGGGCTGCCGCAAGGGCACCACCCTCCCAGGGAAAGGCCAAACACACCCCACATGTCTTTGCTCCTCTGGAGAGCTGCAGGCAACCTCAAACTCTCAGGAAGCTTCTCGGCTGAGACGCAGAAGCACTCTGGCTGGGATCTCGCATCCCCTGCCTGGAGGCCCATGGTGCCTGCTTCTCCCTGGGCGTTGCTTCACCAGAGCGGCCAGGCAACATCTGCCCCATCTACCCTTCTGCTCTTCCCTTCCAGCTGACAGAGTTCTCCCTGCTCTACTCTGGCCCTAGGAAGTTTGGAGACAACCGGGCTCCTCCTCCTGGGCAAGGAGTCCCGGGGCCCAGTTGGAGTGGAAAGGCAAAACCACAGGCAAGCCCAGGAAAGTGCTGAGTCATGTCTGACACACTCCCTCAGCCTGCTCCTTCATGGCTAGCGAGGCTGTGAGCTAGGAAAGTCTTTGGAAGCTCAGCAAGTGGCAGCGAGATGCAGGCCCCAACCCAGCAATCCCGGTGCTTGGAGCAGGTCTCACAGCCTCCCAGTGCCAAAGCGAGCTCCTCTCTGCCAAATGCAGCTGTGCACACGCAGGCCGCTCTGCTGCCTCTGCATCCACGAAGGAAGCTCTCTAGGCCCGCTTCCTGCGAAATCTGCTTCAGCCTGAGGGAAAAGCCCTTGGAGAGGTCTTGGCTCAGGGGCAGTTGCTCCTGTGCCTGGGGAAGAGGGAAGGGCACCACACTCCCAAGGAAAGGCCAGACACACTCCACACGTCTTTGCTCCTCTGGAGGGCGGCATGGAGCCTCCAACTGGGAGGTCGCGTCTCAGCGGAGACGCAGGGGCATTCTGGCTGTGATCCCGCAGCCCCTGCCTGGAGGCCCACGGTGCCTGTTTCTCTCTGGGCGTTGCTTCCACAGTGCGGCCAAGCAACATCTTCACCATGGGCACAACAGCGCTTCCCTTCCGCCTGACAGACGTCTCAGTGCTCTGCTCTAGACCTCTGAAGTGGGGAGACAACCGAGCCCAGCCTCCTTTCCAAGGAGCCCTGCGCCTTCCATTGCACTGAAAGGCAATAGCACGGGGAAGCCTAGGAAGGGGCTGAGTCATGTCGGACACACTTCCTCAGCCTGCTCCTTTCAGGGAAGCAACGCTGGGAGCTAGGAAAGCCTTCTCCAGCTCGGAGAGTGCAAGAGAGATGCAGGCCGCGCACCCGGAAATCTCGGTGCTTGGAGCCAATCTCAGCGTCTCCCAGGGGCAAAGCGAACGCCTCTCTGCCAAATCCAGCTTTGCAGACGCAGGCCGCTAGGCTGCCTCTGCATTGGCGAAGGAAGCTCTCTCCTCCCGCTTCCTGCGAAATCTGCTTCTCAGCCTGAGCGAATCTCAGTGGGAACGGTCATTCCTCTGGGGCCGTTGCTCCTGTGCCTGGGGCTGCCGCAAGGGCACCACCCTCACAGGGAAAGGCCAAACACACCCCACATGTCTTTGCTCCTCTGGAGAGCTGCAGGCAACCTCAAACTCTCAGGAAGCTTCTCGGCTGAGACGCAGAAGCACTCTGGCTGGGATCTCGCATCCCCTGCCTGGAGGCCCATGGTGCCTGCTTCTCCCTGGGCGTTGCTTCACCAGAGCGGCCAGGCAACATCTGCCCCATCTACCCTTCTGCTCTTCCCTTCCAGCTGACAGAGTTCTCCCTGCTCTACTCTGGCCCTAGGAAGTTTGGAGACAACCGGGCTCCTCCTCCTGGGCAAGGAGTCCCGGGGCCCAGTTGGAGTGGAAAGGCAAAACCACAGGCAAGCCCAGGAAAGTGCTGAGTCATGTCTGACACACTCCCTCAGCCTGCTCCTTCATGGCTAGCGAGGCTGTGAGCTAGGAAAGTCTTTGGAAGCTCAGCAAGTGGCAGCGAGATGCAGGCCCCAACCCAGCAATCCCGGTGCTTGGAGCAGGTCTCACAGCCTCCCAGTGCCAAAGCGAGCTCCTCTCTGCCAAATGCAGCTGTGCACACGCAGGCCGCTCTGCTGCCTCTGCATCCACGAAGGAAGCTCTCTAGGCCCGCTTCCTGCGAAATCTGCTTCAGCCTGAGGGAAAAGCCCTTGGAGAGGTCTTGGCTCAGGGGCAGTTGCTCCTGTGCCTGGGGAAGAGGGAAGGGCACCACACTCTCAAGGAAACGCCAGACACACTCCACACGTCTTTGCTCCTCTGGAGGGCGGCATGGAGCCTCCAACTGGGAGGTCGCGTCTCAGCGGAGACGCAGGGGCATTCTGGCTGTGATCCCGCAGCCCCTGCCTGGAGGCCCACGGTGCCTGTTTCTCTCTGGGCGTTGCTTCCACAGTAAGGCCAAGCAACATCTTCACCATGGGCACAACAGCGCTTCCCTTCCGCCTGACAGACGTCTCAGTGCTCTGCTGTAGACTTCTGAAGTGGGGAGTCAACCGAGCCCAGCCTCCTTTCCAAGGAGCCCTGCGCCTTCCATTGCACTGAAAGGCAATAGCACGGGGAAGCCTAGGAAGGGGCTGAGTCATGTCGGACACACTTCCTCAGCCTGCTCCTTTCAGGGAAGCAACGCTGGGAGCTAGGAAAGCCTTCTCAAGCTCGGAGAGTGCAAGAGAGATGCAGGCCGCGCACCCGGAAATCTCGGTGCTTGGAGCCAATCTCAGCGTCTCCCAGGGGCAAAGCGAACGCCTCTCTGCCAAATCCAGCTTTGCAGACGCAGGCCGCTAGGCTGCCTCTGCATTGGCGAAGGAAGCTCTCTCCTCCCGCTTCCTGCGAAATCTGCTTCTCAGCCTGAGCGAATCTCAGTGGGAACGGTCATTCCTCTGTGGCCGTTGCTCCTGTGCCTGGGGCTGCCGCAAGGGCACCACCCTCCCAGGGAAAGGCCAAACACACCCCACATGTCTTTGCTCCTCTGGAGAGCTGCAGGCAACCTCAAACTCTCAGGAAGCTTCTCGGCTGAGACGCAGAAGCACTCTGGCTGGGATCTCGCATCCCCTGCCTGGAGGCCCATGGTGCCTGCTTCTCCCTGGGCGTTGCTTCACCAGAGCGGCCAGGCAACATCTGCCCCATCTACCCTTCTGCTCTTCCCTTCCAGCTGACAGAGTTCTCCCTGCTCTACTCTGGCCCTAGGAAGTTTGGAGACAACCGGGCTCCTCCTCCTGGGCAAGGAGTCCCGGGGCCCAGTTGGAGTGGAAAGGCAAAACCACAGGCAAGCCCAGGAAAGTGCTGAGTCATGTCTGACACACTCCCTCAGCCTGCTCCTTCATGGCTAGCGAGGCTGTGAGCTAGGAAAGTCTTTGGAAGCTCAGCAAGTGGCAGCGAGATGCAGGCCCCAACCCAGCAATCCCGGTGCTTGGAGCAGGTCTCACAGCCTCCCAGTGCCAAAGCGAGCTCCTCTCTGCCAAATGCAGCTGTGCACACGCAGGCCGCTCTGCTGCCTCTGCATCCACGAAGGAAGCTCTCTAGGCCCGCTTCCTGCGAAATCTGCTTCAGCCTGAGGGAAAAGCCCTTGGAGAGGTCTTGGCTCAGGGGCAGTTGCTCCTGTGCCTGGGGAAGAGGGAAGGGCACCACACTCCCAAGGAAAGGCCAGACACACTCCACACGTCTTTGCTCCTCTGGAGGGCGGCATGGAGCCTCCAACTGGGAGGTCGCGTCTCAGCGGAGACGCAGGGGCATTCTGGCTGTGATCCCGCAGCCCCTGCCTGGAGGCCCACGGTGCCTGTTTCTCTCTGGGCGTTGCTTCCACAGTGCGGCCAAGCAACATCTTCACCATGGGCACAACAGCGCTTCCCTTCCGCCTGACAGACGTCTCAGTGCTCTGCTCTAGACCTCTGAAGTGGGGAGACAACCGAGCCCAGCCTCCTTTCCAAGGAGCCCTGCGCCTTCCATTGCACTGAAAGGCAATAGCACGGGGAAGCCTAGGAAGGGGCTGAGTCATGTCGGACACACTTCCTCAGCCTGCTCCTTTCAGGGAAGCAACGCTGGGAGCTAGGAAAGCCTTCTCAAGCTCGGAGAGTGCAAGAGAGATTCAGGCCGCGCACCCGGAAATCTCGGTGCTTGGAGCCAATCTCAGCGTCTCCCAGGGGCAAAGCGAACGCCTCTCTGCCAAATCCAGCTTTGCAGACGCAGGCCGCTAGGCTGCCTCTGCATTGGCGAAGGAAGCTCTCTCCTCCCGCTTCCTGCGAAATCTGCTTCTCAGCCTGAGCGAATCTCAGTGGGAACGGTCATTCCTCTGGGGCCGTTGCTCCTGTGCCTGGGGCTGCCGCAAGGGCACCACCCTCCCAGGGAAAGGCCAAACACACCCCACATGTCTTTGCTCCTCTGGAGAGCTGCAGGCAACCTCAAACTCTCAGGAAGCTTCTCGGCTGAGACGCAGAAGCACTCTGGCTGGGATCTCGCATCCCCTGCCTGGAGGCCCATGGTGCCTGTTTCTCCCTGGGCGTTGCTTCACCAGAGCGGCCAGGCAACATCTGCCCCATCTACCCTTCTGCTCTTCCCTTCCAGCTGACAGAGTTCTCCCTGCTCTACTCTGGCCCTAGGAAGTTTGGAGACAACCGGGCTCCTCCTCCTGGGCAAGGAGTCCCGGGGCCCAGTTGGAGTGGAAAGGCAAAACCACAGGCAAGCCCAGGAAAGTGCTGAGTCATGTCTGACACACTCCCTCAGCCTGCTCCTTCATGGCTAGCGAGGCTGTGAGCTAGGAAAGTCTTTGGAAGCTCAGCAAGTGGCAGCGAGATGCAGGCCCCAACCCAGCAATCCCGGTGCTTGGAGCAGGTCTCACAGCCTCCCAGTGCCAAAGCGAGCTCCTCTCTGCCAAATGCAGCTGTGCACACGCAGGCCGCTCTGCTGCCTCTGCATCCACGAAGGAAGCTCTCTAGGCCCGCTTCCTGCGAAATCTGCTTCAGCCTGAGGGAAAAGCCCTTGGAGAGGTCTTGGCTCAGGGGCAGTTGCTCCTGTGCCTGGGGAAGAGGGAAGGGCACCACACTCCCAAGGAAAGGCCAGACACACTCCACACGTCTTTGCTCCTCTGGAGGGCGGCATGGAGCCTCCAACTGGGAGGTCGCGTCTCAGCGGAGACGCAGGGGCATTCTGGCTGTGATCCCGCAGCCCCTGCCTGGAGGCCCACGGTGCCTGTTTCTCTCTGGGCGTTGCTTCCACAGTGCGGCCAAGCAACATCTTCACCATGGGCACAACAGCGCTTCCCTTCCGCCTGACAGACGTCTCAGTGCTCTGCTCTAGACCTCTGAAGTGGGGAGACAACCGAGCCCAGCCTCCTTTCCAAGGAGCCCTGCGCCTTCCATTGCACTGAAAGGCAATAGCACGGGGAAGCCTAGGAAGGGGCTGAGTCATGTCGGACACACTTCCTCAGCCTGCTCCTTTCAGGGAAGCAACGCTGGGAGCTAGGAAAGCCTTCTCCAGCTCGGAGAGTGCAAGAGAGATGCAGGCCGCGCACCCGGAAATCTCGGTGCTTGGAGCCAATCTCAGCGTCTCCCAGGGGCAAAGCGAACGCCTCTCTGCCAAATCCAGCTTTGCAGACGCAGGCCGCTAGGCTGCCTCTGCATTGGCGAAGGAAGCTCTCTCCTCCCGCTTCCTGCGAAATCTGCTTCTCAGCCTGAGCGAATCTCAGTGGGAACGGTCATTCCTCTGGGGCCGTTGCTCCTGTGCCTGGGGCTGCCGCAAGGGCACCACCCTCCCAGGGAAAGGCCAAACACACCCCACATGTCTTTGCTCCTCTGGAGAGCTGCAGGCAACCTCAAACTCTCAGGAAGCTTCTCGGCTGAGACGCAGAAGCACTCTGGCTGGGATCTCGCATCCCCTGCCTGGAGGCCCATGGTGCCTGCTTCTCCCTGGGCGTTGCTTCACCAGAGCGGCCAGGCAACATCTGCCCCATCTACCCTTCTGCTCTTCCCTTCCAGCTGACAGAGTTCTCCCTGCTCTACTCTGGCCCTAGGAAGTTTGGAGACAACCGGGCTCCTCCTCCTGGGCAAGGAGTCCCGGGGCCCAGTTGGAGTGGAAAGGCAAAACCACAGGCAAGCCCAGGAAAGTGCTGAGTCATGTCTGACACACTCCCTCAGCCTGCTCCTTCATGGCTAGCGAGGCTGTGAGCTAGGAAAGTCTTTGGAAGCTCAGCAAGTGGCAGCGAGATGCAGGCCCCAACCCAGCAATCCCGGTGCTTGGAGCAGGTCTCACAGCCTCCCAGTGCCAAAGCGAGCTCCTCTCTGCCAAATGCAGCTGTGCACACGCAGGCCGCTCTGCTGCCTCTGCATCCACGAAGGAAGCTCTCTAGGCCCGCTTCCTGCGAAATCTGCTTCAGCCTGAGGGAAAAGCCCTTGGAGAGGTCTTGGCTCAGGGGCAGTTGCTCCTGTGCCTGGGGAAGAGGGAAGGGCACCACACTCCCAAGGAAAGGCCAGACACACTCCACACGTCTTTGCTCCTCTGGAGGGCGGCATGGAGCCTCCAACTGGGAGGTCGCGTCTCAGCGGAGACGCAGGGGCATTCTGGCTGTGATCCCGCAGCCCCTGCCTGGAGGCCCACGGTGCCTGTTTCTCTCTGGGCGTTGCTTCCACAGTGAGGCCAAGCAACATCTTCACCATGGGCACAACAGCGCTTCCCTTCCGCCTGACAGACGTCTCAGTGCTCTGCTGTAGACTTCTGAAGTGGGGAGTCAACCGAGCCCAGCCTCCTTTCCAAGGAGCCCTGCGCCTTCCATTGCACTGAAAGGCAATAGCACGGGGAAGCCTAGGAAGGGGCTGAGTCATGTCGGACACACTTCCTCAGCCTGCTCCTTTCAGGGAAGCAACGCTGGGAGCTAGGAAAGCCTTCTCAAGCTCGGAGAGTGCAAGAGAGATGCAGGCCGCGCACCCGGAAATCTCGGTGCTTGGAGCCAATCTCAGCGTCTCCCAGGGGCAAAGCGAACGCCTCTCTGCCAAATCCAGCTTTGCAGACGCAGGCCGCTAGGCTGCCTCTGCATTGGCGAAGGAAGCTCTCTCCTCCCGCTTCCTGCGAAATCTGCTTCTCAGCCTGAGCGAATCTCAGTGGGAACGGTCATTCCTCTGTGGCCGTTGCTCCTGTGCCTGGGGCTGCCGCAAGGGCACCATTCTCACAGGGAAAAGCCAAACACACCCCACATGTCTTTGCTCCTCTGGAGAGCTGCAGGCAACCTCAAACTCTCAGGAAGCTTCTCGGCTGAGACGCAGAAACACTCTGGCTGGGATCTCGCATCCCCTGCCTGGAGGCCCATGGTGCCTGCTTCTCCCTGGGCGTTGCTTCACCAGAGCGGCCAGGCAACATCTGCCCCATCTACCCTTCTGCTCTTCCCTTCCAGCTGACAGAGTTCTCCCTGCTCTACTCTGGCCCTAGGAAGTTTGGAGACAACCGGGCTCCTCCTCCTGGGCAAGGAGTCCCGGGGCCCAGTTGGAGTGGAAAGGCAAAACCACAGGCAAGCCCAGGAAAGTGCTGAGTCATGTCTGACACACTCCCTCAGCCTGCTCCTTCATGGCTAGCGAGGCTGTGAGCTAGGAAAGTCTTTGGAAGCTCAGCAAGTGGCAGCGAGATGCAGGCCCCAACCCAGCAATCCCGGTGCTTGGAGCAGGTCTCACAGCCTCCCAGTGCCAAAGCGAGCTCCTCTCTGCCAAATGCAGCTGTGCACACGCAGGCCGCTCTGCTGCCTCTGCATCCACGAAGGAAGCTCTCTAGGCCCGCTTCCTGCGAAATCTGCTTCAGCCTGAGGGAAAAGCCCTTGGAGAGGTCTTGGCTCAGGGGCAGTTGCTCCTGTGCCTGGGGAAGAGGGAAGGGCACCACACTCCCAAGGAAAGGCCAGACACACTCCACACGTCTTTGCTCCTCTGGAGGGCGGCATGGAGCCTCCAACTGGGAGGTCGCGTCTCAGCGGAGACGCAGGGGCATTCTGGCTGTGATCCCGCAGCCCCTGCCTGGAGGCCCACGGTGCCTGTTTCTCTCTGGGCGTTGCTTCCACAGTGCGGCCAAGCAACATCTTCACCATGGGCACAACAGCGCTTCCCTTCCGCCTGACAGACGTCTCAGTGCTCTGCTCTAGACCTCTGAAGTGGGGAGACAACCGAGCCCAGCCTCCTTTCCAAGGAGCCCTGCGCCTTCCATTGCACTGAAAGGCAATAGCACGGGGAAGCCTAGGAAGGGGCTGAGTCATGTCGGACACACTTCCTCAGCCTGCTCCTTTCAGGGAAGCAACGCTGGGAGCTAGGAAAGCCTTCTCAAGCTCGGAGAGTGCAAGAGAGATGCAGGCCGCGCACCCGGAAATCTCGGTGCTTGGAGCCAATCTCAGCGTCTCCCAGGGGCAAAGCAAACGCCTCTCTGCCAAATCCAGCTTTGCAGACGCAGGCCGCTAGGCTGCCTCTGCATTGGCGAAGGAAGCTCTCTCCTCCCGCTTCCTGCGAAATCTGCTTCTCAGCCTGAGCGAATCTCAGTGGGAACGGTCATTCCTCTGGGGCCGTTGCTCCTGTGCCTGGGGCTGCCGAAAGGGCACCACCCTCACAGGGAAAGGCCAAACACACCCCACATGTCTTTGCTCCTCTGGAGAGCTGCAGGCAACCTCAAACTCTCAGGAAGCTTCTCGGCTGAGACGCAGAAGCACTCTGGCTGGGATCTCGCATCCCCTGCCTGGAGGCCCATGGTGCCTGCTTCTCCCTGGGCGTTGCTTCACCAGAGCGGCCAGGCAACATCTGCCCCATCTACCCTTCTGCTCTTCCCTTCCAGCTGACAGAGTTCTCCGTGCTCTACTCTGGCCCTAGGAAGTTTGGAGACAACCGGGCTCCTCCTCCTGGGCAAGGAGTCCCGGGGCCCAGTTGGAGTGGAAAGGCAAAACCACAGGCAAGCCCAGGAAAGTGCTGAGTCATGTCTGACACACTCCCTCAGCCTGCTCCTTCATGGCTAGCGAGGCTGTGAGCTAGGAAAGTCTTTGGAAGCTCAGCAAGTGGCAGCGAGATGCAGGCCCCAACCCAGCAATCCCGGTGCTTGGAGCAGGTCTCACAGCCTCCCAGTGCCAAAGCGAGCTCCTCTCTGCCAAATGCAGCTGTGCACACGCAGGCCGCTCTGTTGCCTCTGCATCCACGAAGGAAGCTCTCTAGGCCCGCTTCCTGCGAAATCTGCTTCAGCCTGAGGGAAAAGCCCTTGGAGAGGTCTTGGCTCAGGGGCAGTTGCTCCTGTGCCTGGGGAAGAGGGAAGGGCACCACACTCCCAAGGAAAGGCCAGACACACTCCACACGTCTTTGCTCCTCTGGAGGGCGGCATGGAGCCTCCAACTGGGAGGTCGCGTCTCAGCGGAGACGCAGGGGCATTCTGGCTGTGATCCCGCAGCCCCTGCCTGGAGGCCCACGGTGCCTGTTTCTCTCTGGGCGTTGCTTCCACAGTGCGGCCAAGCAACATCTTCACCATGGGCACAACAGCGCTTCCCTTCCGCCTGACAGACGTCTCAGTGCTCTGCTCTAGACCTCTGAAGTGGGGAGACAACCGAGCCCAGCCTCCTTTCCAAGGAGCCCTGCGCCTTCCATTGCACTGAAAGGCAATAGCACGGGGAAGCCTAGGAAGGGGCTGAGTCATGTCGGACACACTTCCTCAGCCTGCTCCTTTCAGGGAAGCAACGCTGGGAGCTAGGAAAGCCTTCTCCAGCTCGGAGAGTGCAAGAGAGATGCAGGCCGCGCACCCGGAAATCTCGGTGCTTGGAGCCAATCTCAGCGTCTCCCAGGGGCAAAGCGAACGCCTCTCTGCCAAATCCAGCTTTGCAGACGCAGGCCGCTAGGCTGCCTCTGCATTGGCGAAGGAAGCTCTCTCCTCCCGCTTCCTGCGAAATCTGCTTCTCAGCCTGAGCGAATCTCAGTGGGAACGGTCATTCCTCTGGGGCCGTTGCTCCTGTGCCTGGGGCTGCCGCAAGGGCACCACCCTCACAGGGAAAGGCCAAACACACCCCACATGTCTTTGCTCCTCTGGAGAGCTGCAGGCAACCTCAAACTCTCAGGAAGCTTCTCGGCTGAGACGCAGAAGCACTCTGGCTGGGATCTCGCATCCCCTGCCTGGAGGCCCATGGTGCCTGCTTCTCCCTGGGCGTTGCTTCACCAGAGCGGCCAGGCAACATCTGCCCCATCTACCCTTCTGCTCTTCCCTTCCAGCTGACAGAGTTCTCCCTGCTCTACTCTGGCCCTAGGAAGTTTGGAGACAACCGGGCTCCTCCTCCTGTGCAAGGAGTCCCGGGGCCCAGTTGGAGTGGAAAGGCAAAACCACAGGCAAGCCCAGGGAAGTGCTGAGTCATGTCTGACACACTCCCTCAGCCTGCTCCTTCATGGCTAGCGAGGCTGTGAGCTAGGAAAGTCTTTGGAAGCTCAGCAAGTGGCAGCGAGATGCAGGCCCCAACCCAGCAATCCCGGTGCTTGGAGCAGGTCTCACAGCCTCCCAGTGCCAAAGCGAGCTCCTCTCTGCCAAATGCAGCTGTGCACACGCAGGCCGCTCTGCTGCCTCTGCATCCACGAAGGAAGCTCTCTAGGCCCGCTTCCTGCGAAATCTGCTTCAGCCTGAGGGAAAAGCCCTTGGAGAGGTCTTGGCTCAGGGGCAGTTGCTCCTGTGCCTGGGGAAGAGGGAAGGGCACCACACTCCCAAGGAAAGGCCAGACACACTCCACACGTCTTTGCTCCTCTGGAGGGCGGCATGGAGCCTCCAACTGGGAGGTCGCGTCTCAGCGGAGACGCAGGGGCATTCTGGCTGTGATCCCGCAGCCCCTGCCTGGAGGCCCACGGTGCCTGTTTCTCTCTGGGCGTTGCTTCCACAGTGCGGCCAAGCAACATCTTCACCATGGGCACAACAGCGCTTCCCTTCCGCCTGACAGACGTCTCAGTGCTCTGCTCTAGACCTCTGAAGTGGGGAGACAACCGAGCCCAGCCTCCTTTCCAAGGAGCCCTGCGCCTTCCATTGCACTGAAAGGCAATAGCACGGGGAAGCCTAGGAAGGGGCTGAGTCATGTCGGACACACTTCCTCAGCCTGCTCCTTTCAGGGAAGCAACGCTGGGAGCTAGGAAAGCCTTCTCAAGCTCGGAGAGTGCAAGAGAGATGCAGGCCGCGCACCCGGAAATCTCGGTGCTTGGAGCCAATCTCAGCGTCTCCCAGGGGCAAAGCGAACGCCTCTCTGCCAAATCCAGCTTTGCAGACGCAGGCCGCTAGGCTGCCTCTGCATTGGCGAAGGAAGCTCTCTCCTCCCGCTTCCTGCGAAATCTGCTTCTCAGCCTGAGCGAATCTCAGTGGGAACGGTCATTCCTCTGGGGCCGTTGCTCCTGTGCCTGGGGCTGCCGCAAGGGCACCACCCTCCCAGGGAAAGGCCTAACACACCCCACATGTCTTTGCTCCTCTGGAGAGCTGCAGGCAACCTCAAACTCTCAGGAAGCTTCTCGGCTGAGACGCAGAAGCACTCTGGCTGGGATCTCGCATCCCCTGCCTGGAGGCCCATGGTGCCTGCTTCTCCCTGGGCGTTGCTTCACCAGAGCGGCCAGGCAACATCTGCCCCATCTACCCTTCTGCTCTTCCCTTCCAGCTGACAGAGTTCTCCCTGCTCTACTCTAGCCCTAGGAAGTCTGGAGACAACCGGGCTCCTCCTCCTGTGCAAGGAGTCCCGGGGCCCAGTTGGAGTGGAAAGGCAAAACCACAGGCAAGCCCAGGAAAGTGCTGAGTCATGTCTGACACACTCCCTCAGCCTGCTCCTTCATGGCTAGCGAGGCTGTGAGCTAGGAAAGTCTTTGGAAGCTCAGCAAGTGGCAGCGAGATGCAGGCCCCAACCCAGCAATCCCGGTGCTTGGAGCAGGTCTCACAGCCTCCCAGTGCCAAAGCGAGCTCCTCTCTGCCAAATGCAGCTGTGCACACGCAGGCCGCTCTGCTGCCTCTGCATCCACGAAGGAAGCTCTCTAGGCCCGCTTCCTGCGAAATCTGCTTCAGCCTGAGGGAAAAGCCCTTGGAGAGGTCTTGGCTCAGGGGCAGTTGCTCCTGTGCCTGGGGAAGAGGGAAGGGCACCACACTCCCAAGGAAAGGCCAGACACACTCCACACGTCTTTGCTCCTCTGGAGGGCGGCATGGAGCCTCCAACTGGGAGGTCGCGTCTCAGCGGAGACGCAGGGGCATTCTGGCTGTGATCCCGCAGCCCCTGCCTGGAGGCCCACGGTGCCTGTTTCTCTCTGGGCGTTGCTTCCACAGTGCGGCCAAGCAACATCTTCACCATGGGCACAACAGCGCTTCCCTTCCGCCTGACAGACGTCTCAGTGCTCTGCTCTAGACCTCTGAAGTGGGGAGACAACCGAGCCCAGCCTCCTTTCCAAGGAGCCCTGCGCCTTCCATTGCACTGAAAGGCAATAGCACGGGGAAGCCTAGGAAGGGGCTGAGTCATGTCGGACACACTTCCTCAGCCTGCTCCTTTCAGGGAAGCAACGCTGGGAGCTAGGAAAGCCTTCTCAAGCTCGGAGAGTGCAAGAGAGATGCAGGCCGCGCACCCGGAAATCTCGGTGCTTGGAGCCAATCTCAGCGTCTCCCAGGGGCAAAGCGAACGCCTCTCTGCCAAATCCAGCTTTGCAGACGCAGGCCGCTAGGCTGCCTCTGCATTGGCGAAGGAAGCTCTCTCCTCCCGCTTCCTGCGAAATCTGCTTCTCAGCCTGAGCGAATCTCAGTGGGAACGGTCATTCCTCTGGGGCCGTTGCTCCTGTGCCTGGGGCTGCCGCAAGGGCACCACCCTCACAGGGAAAAGCCAAACACACCCCACATGTCTTTGCTCCTCTGGAGAGCTGCAGGCAACCTCAAACTCTCAGGAAGCTTCTCGGCTGAGACGCAGAAGCACTCTGGCTGGGATCTCGCATCCCCTGCCTGGAGGCCCATGGTGCCTGCTTCTCCCTGGGCGTTGCTTCACCAGAGCGGCCAGGCAACATCTGCCCCATCTACCCTTCTGCTCTTCCCTTCCAGCTGACAGAGTTCTCCCTGCTCTACTCTGGCCCTAGGAAGTTTGGAGACAACCGGGCTCCTCCTCCTGGGCAAGGAGTCCCGGGGCCCAGTTGGAGTGGAAAGGCAAAACCACAGGCAAGCCCAGGAAAGTGCTGAGTCATGTCTGACACACTCCCTCAGCCTGCTCCTTCATGGCTAGCGAGGCTGTGAGCTAGGAAAGTCTTTGGAAGCTCAGCAAGTGGCAGCGAGATGCAGGCCCCAACCCAGCAATCCCGGTGCTTGGAGCAGGTCTCACAGCCTCCCAGTGCCAAAGCGAGCTCCTCTCTGCCAAATGCAGCTGTGCACACGCAGGCCGCTCTGCTGCCTCTGCATCCACGAAGGAAGCTCTCTAGGCCCGCTTCCTGCGAAATCTGCTTCAGCCTGAGGGAAAAGCCCTTGGAGAGGTCTTGGCTCAGGGGCAGTTGCTCCTGTGCCTGGGGAAGAGGGAAGGGCACCACACTCCCAAGGAAAGGCCAGACACACTCCACACGTCTTTGCTCCTCTGGAGGGCGGCATGGAGCCTCCAACTGGGAGGTCGCGTCTCAGCGGAGACGCAGGGGCATTCTGGCTGTGATCCCGCAGCCCCTGCCTGGAGGCCCACGGTGCCTGTTTCTCTCTGGGCGTTGCTTCCACAGTGCGGCCAAGCAACATCTTCACCATGGGCACAACAGCGCTTCCCTTCCGCCTGACAGACGTCTCAGTGCTCTGCTCTAGACCTCTGAAGTGGGGAGACAACCGAGCCCAGCCTCCTTTCCAAGGAGCCCTGCGCCTTCCATTGCACTGAAAGGCAATAGCACGGGGAAGCCTAGGAAGGGGCTGAGTCATGTCGGACACACTTCCTCAGCCTGCTCCTTTCAGGGAAGCAACGCTGGGAGCTAGGAAAGCCTTCTCAAGCTCGGAGAGTGCAAGAGAGATGCAGGCCGCGCACCCGGAAATCTCGGTGCTTGGAGCCAATCTCAGCGTCTCCCAGGGGCAAAGCAAACGCCTCTCTGCCAAATCCAGCTTTGCAGACGCAGGCCGCTAGGCTGCCTCTGCATTGGCGAAGGAAGCTCTCTCCTCCCGCTTCCTGCGAAATCTGCTTCTCAGCCTGAGCGAATCTCAGTGGGAACGGTCATTCCTCTGGGGCCGTTGCTCCTGTGCCTGGGGCTGCCGAAAGGGCACCACCCTCACAGGGAAAGGCCAAACACACCCCACATATCTTTGCTCCTCTGGAGAGCTGCAGGCAACCTCAAACTCTCAGGAAGCTTCTCGGCTGAGACGCAGAAGCACTCTGGCTGGGATCTCGCATCCCCTGCCTGGAGGCCCATGGTGCCTGCTTCTCCCTGGGCGTTGCTTCACCAGAGCGGCCAGGCAACATCTGCCCCATCTACCCTTCTGCTCTTCCCTTCCAGCTGACAGAGTTCTCCGTGCTCTACTCTGGCCCTAGGAAGTTTGGAGACAACCGGGCTCCTCCTCCTGGGCAAGGAGTCCCGGGGCCCAGTTGGAGTGGAAAGGCAAAACCACAGGCAAGCCCAGGAAAGTGCTGAGTCATGTCTGACACACTCCCTCAGCCTGCTCCTTCATGGCTAGCGAGGCTGTGAGCTAGGAAAGTCTTTGGAAGCTCAGCAAGTGGCAGCGAGATGCAGGCCCCAACCCAGCAATCCCGGTGCTTGGAGCAGGTCTCACAGCCTCCCAGTGCCAAAGCGAGCTCCTCTCTGCCAAATGCAGCTGTGCACACGCAGGCCGCTCTGTTGCCTCTGCATCCACGAAGGAAGCTCTCTAGGCCCGCTTCCTGCGAAATCTGCTTCAGCCTGAGGGAAAAGCCCTTGGAGAGGTCTTGGCTCAGGGGCAGTTGCTCCTGTGCCTGGGGAAGAGGGAAGGGCACCACACTCCCAAGGAAAGGCCAGACACACTCCACACGTCTTTGCTCCTCTGGAGGGCGGCATGGAGCCTCCAACTGGGAGGTCGCGTCTCAGCGGAGACGCAGGGGCATTCTGGCTGTGATCCCGCAGCCCCTGCCTGGAGGCCCACGGTGCCTGTTTCTCTCTGGGCGTTGCTTCCACAGTGCGGCCAAGCAACATCTTCACCATGGGCACAACAGCGCTTCCCTTCCGCCTGACAGACGTCTCAGTGCTCTGCTCTAGACCTCTGAAGTGGGGAGACAACCGAGCCCAGCCTCCTTTCCAAGGAGCCCTGCGCCTTCCATTGCACTGAAAGGCAATAGCACGGGGAAGCCTAGGAAGGGGCTGAGTCATGTCGGACACACTTCCTCAGCCTGCTCCTTTCAGGGAAGCAACGCTGGGAGCTAGGAAAGCCTTCTCCAGCTCGGAGAGTGCAAGAGAGATGCAGGCCGCGCACCCGGAAATCTCGGTGCTTGGAGCCAATCTCAGCGTCTCCCAGGGGCAAAGCGAACGCCTCTCTGCCAAATCCAGCTTTGCAGACGCAGGCCGCTAGGCTGCCTCTGCATTGGCGAAGGAAGCTCTCTCCTCCCGCTTCCTGCGAAATCTGCTTCTCAGCCTGAGCGAATCTCAGTGGGAACGGTCATTCCTCTGGGGCCGTTGCTCCTGTGCCTGGGGCTGCCGCAAGGGCACCACCCTCACAGGGAAAGGCCAAACACACCCCACATGTCTTTGCTCCTCTGGAGAGCTGCAGGCAACCTCAAACTCTCAGGAAGCTTCTCGGCTGAGACGCAGAAGCACTCTGGCTGGGATCTCGCATCCCCTGCCTGGAGGCCCATGGTGCCTGCTTCTCCCTGGGCGTTGCTTCACCAGAGCGGCCAGGCAACATCTGCCCCATCTACCCTTCTGCTCTTCCCTTCCAGCTGACAGAGTTCTCCCTGCTCTACTCTGGCCCTAGGAAGTTTGGAGACAACCGGGCTCCTCCTCCTGTGCAAGGAGTCCCGGGGCCCAGTTGGAGTGGAAAGGCAAAACCACAGGCAAGCCCAGGGAAGTGCTGAGTCATGTCTGACACACTCCCTCAGCCTGCTCCTTCATGGCTAGCGAGGCTGTGAGCTAGGAAAGTCTTTGGAAGCTCAGCAAGTGGCAGCGAGATGCAGGCCCCAACCCAGCAATCCCGGTGCTTGGAGCAGGTCTCACAGCCTCCCAGTGCCAAAGCGAGCTCCTCTCTGCCAAATGCAGCTGTGCACACGCAGGCCGCTCTGCTGCCTCTGCATCCACGAAGGAAGCTCTCTAGGCCCGCTTCCTGCGAAATCTGCTTCAGCCTGAGGGAAAAGCCCTTGGAGAGGTCTTGGCTCAGGGGCAGTTGCTCCTGTGCCTGGGGAAGAGGGAAGGGCACCACACTCCCAAGGAAAGGCCAGACACACTCCACACGTCTTTGCTCCTCTGGAGGGCGGCATGGAGCCTCCAACTGGGAGGTCGCGTCTCAGCGGAGACGCAGGGGCATTCTGGCTGTGATCCCGCAGCCCCTGCCTGGAGGCCCACGGTGCCTGTTTCTCTCTGGGCGTTGCTTCCACAGTGCGGCCAAGCAACATCTTCACCATGGGCACAACAGCGCTTCCCTTCCGCCTGACAGACGTCTCAGTGCTCTGCTCTAGACCTCTGAAGTGGGGAGACAACCGAGCCCAGCCTCCTTTCCAAGGAGCCCTGCGCCTTCCATTGCACTGAAAGGCAATAGCACGGGGAAGCCTAGGAAGGGGCTGAGTCATGTCGGACACACTTCCTCAGCCTGCTCCTTTCAGGGAAGCAACGCTGGGAGCTAGGAAAGCCTTCTCAAGCTCGGAGAGTGCAAGAGAGATGCAGGCCGCGCACCCGGAAATCTCGGTGCTTGGAGCCAATCTCAGCGTCTCCCAGGGGCAAAGCGAACGCCTCTCTGCCAAATCCAGCTTTGCAGACGCAGGCCGCTAGGCTGCCTCTGCATTGGCGAAGGAAGCTCTCTCCTCCCGCTTCCTGCGAAATCTGCTTCTCAGCCTGAGCGAATCTCAGTGGGAACGGTCATTCCTCTGGGGCCGTTGCTCCTGTGCCTGGGGCTGCCGCAAGGGCACCACCCTCCCAGGGAAAGGCCTAACACACCCCACATGTCTTTGCTCCTCTGGAGAGCTGCAGGCAACCTCAAACTCTCAGGAAGCTTCTCGGCTGAGACGCAGAAGCACTCTGGCTGGGATCTCGCATCCCCTGCCTGGAGGCCCATGGTGCCTGCTTCTCCCTGGGCGTTGCTTCACCAGAGCGGCCAGGCAACATCTGCCCCATCTACCCTTCTGCTCTTCCCTTCCAGCTGACAGAGTTCTCCCTGCTCTACTCTAGCCCTAGGAAGTCTGGAGACAACCGGGCTCCTCCTCCTGTGCAAGGAGTCCCGGGGCCCAGTTGGAGTGGAAAGGCAAAACCACAGGCAAGCCCAGGAAAGTGCTGAGTCATGTCTGACACACTCCCTCAGCCTGCTCCTTCATGGCTAGCGAGGCTGTGAGCTAGGAAAGTCTTTGGAAGCTCAGCAAGTGGCAGCGAGATGCAGGCCCCAACCCAGCAATCCCGGTGCTTGGAGCAGGTCTCACAGCCTCCCAGTGCCAAAGCGAGCTCCTCTCTGCCAAATGCAGCTGTGCACACGCAGGCCGCTCTGCTGCCTCTGCATCCACGAAGGAAGCTCTCTAGGCCCGCTTCCTGCGAAATCTGCTTCAGCCTGAGGGAAAAGCCCTTGGAGAGGTCTTGGCTCAGGGGCAGTTGCTCCTGTGCCTGGGGAAGAGGGAAGGGCACCACACTCCCAAGGAAAGGCCAGACACACTCCACACGTCTTTGCTCCTCTGGAGGGCGGCATGGAGCCTCCAACTGGGAGGTCGCGTCTCAGCGGAGACGCAGGGGCATTCTGGCTGTGATCCCGCAGCCCCTGCCTGGAGGCCCACGGTGCCTGTTTCTCTCTGGGCGTTGCTTCCACAGTGCGGCCAAGCAACATCTTCACCATGGGCACAACAGCGCTTCCCTTCCGCCTGACAGACGTCTCAGTGCTCTGCTCTAGACCTCTGAAGTGGGGAGACAACCGAGCCCAGCCTCCTTTCCAAGGAGCCCTGCGCCTTCCATTGCACTGAAAGGCAATAGCACGGGGAAGCCTAGGAAGGGGCTGAGTCATGTCGGACACACTTCCTCAGCCTGCTCCTTTCAGGGAAGCAACGCTGGGAGCTAGGAAAGCCTTCTCAAGCTCGGAGAGTGCAAGAGAGATGCAGGCCGCGCACCCGGAAATCTCGGTGCTTGGAGCCAATCTCAGCGTCTCCCAGGGGCAAAGCGAACGCCTCTCTGCCAAATCCAGCTTTGCAGACGCAGGCCGCTAGGCTGCCTCTGCATTGGCGAAGGAAGCTCTCTCCTCCCGCTTCCTGCGAAATCTGCTTCTCAGCCTGAGCGAATCTCAGTGGGAACGGTCATTCCTCTGGGGCCGTTGCTCCTGTGCCTGGGGCTGCCGCAAGGGCACCACCCTCCCAGGGAAAGGCCTAACACACCCCACATGTCTTTGCTCCTCTGGAGAGCTGCAGGCAACCTCAAACTCTCAGGAAGCTTCTCGGCTGAGACGCAGAAGCACTCTGGCTGGGATCTCGCATCCCCTGCCTGGAGGCCCATGGTGCCTGCTTCTCCCTGGGCGTTGCTTCACCAGAGCGGCCAGGCAACATCTGCCCCATCTACCCTTCTGCTCTTCCCTTCCAGCTGACAGAGTTCTCCCTGCTCTACTCTGGCCCTAGGAAGTTTGGAGACAACCGGGCTCCTCCTCCTGGGCAAGGAGTCCCGGGGCCCAGTTGGAGTGGAAAGGCAAAACCACAGGCAAGCCCAGGAAAGTGCTGAGTCATGTCTGACACACTCCCTCAGCCTGCTCCTTCATGGCTAGCGAGGCTGTGAGCTAGGAAAGTCTTTGGAAGCTCAGCAAGTGGCAGCGAGATGCAGGCCCCAACCCAGCAATCCCGGTGCTTGGAGCAGGTCTCACAGCCTCCCAGTGCCAAAGCGAGCTCCTCTCTGCCAAATGCAGCTGTGCACACGCAGGCCGCTCTGCTGCCTCTGCATCCACGAAGGAAGCTCTCTAGGCCCGCTTCCTGCGAAATCTGCTTCAGCCTGAGGAAAAGCCCTTGGAGAGGTCTTGGCTCAGGGGCAGTTGCTCCTGTGCCTGGGGAAGAGGGAAGGGCACCACACTCCCAAGGAAAGGCCAGACACACTCCACACGTCTTTGCTCCTCTGGAGGGCGGCATGGAGCCTCCAACTGGGAGGTCGCGTCTCAGCGGAGACGCAGGGGCATTCTGGCTGTGATCCCGCAGCCCCTGCCTGGAGGCCCACGGTGCCTGTTTCTCTCTGGGCGTTGCTTCCACAGTGCGGCCAAGCAACATCTTCACCATGGGCACAACAGCGCTTCCCTTCCGCCTGACAGACGTCTCAGTGCTCTGCTCTAGACCTCTGAAGTGGAGAGACAACCGAGCCCAGCCTCCTTTCCAAGGAGCCCTGCGCCTTCCATTGCACTGAAAGGCAATAGCACGGGGAAGCCTAGGAAGGGGCTGAGTCATGTCGGACACACTTCCTCAGCCTGCTCCTTTCAGGGAAGCAACGCTGGGAGCTAGGAAAGCCTTCTCCAGCTCGGAGAGTGCAAGAGAGATGCAGGCCGCGCACCCGGAAATCTCGGTGCTTGGAGCCAATCTCAGCGTCTCCCAGGGGCAAAGCGAACGCCTCTCTGCCAAATCCAGCTTTGCAGACGCAGGCCGCTAGGCTGCCTCTGCATTGGCGAAGGAAGCTCTCTCCTCCCGCTTCCTGCGAAATCTGCTTCTCAGCCTGAGCGAATCTCAGTGGGAACGGTCATTCCTCTGGGGCCGTTGCTCCTGTGCCTGGGGCTGCCGCAAGGGCACCACCCTCCCAGGGAAAGGCCAAACACACCCCACATGTCTTTGCTCCTCTGGAGAGCTGCAGGCAACCTCAAACTCTCAGGAAGCTTCTCGGCTGAGACGCAGAAGCACTCTGGCTGGGATCTCGCATCCCCTGCCTGGAGGCCCATGGTGCCTGCTTCTCCCTGGGCGTTGCTTCACCAGAGCGGCCAGGCAACATCTGCCCCATCTACCCTTCTGCTCTTCCCTTCCAGCTGACAGAGTTCTCCCTGCTCTACTCTGGCCCTAGGAAGTTTGGAGACAACCGGGCTCCTCCTCCTGGGCAAGGAGTCCCGGGGCCCAGTTGGAGTGGAAAGGCAAAACCACAGGCAAGCCCAGGAAAGTGCTGAGTCATGTCTGACACACTCCCTCAGCCTGCTCCTTCATGGCTAGCGAGGCTGTGAGCTAGGAAAGTCTTTGGAAGCTCAGCAAGTGGCAGCGAGATGCAGGCCCCAACCCAGCAATCCCGGTGCTTGGAGCAGGTCTCACAGCCTCCCAGTGCCAAAGCGAGCTCCTCTCTGCCAAATGCAGCTGTGCACACGCAGGCCGCTCTGCTGCCTCTGCATCCACGAAGGAAGCTCTCTAGGCCCGCTTCCTGCGAAATCTGCTTCAGCCTGAGGGAAAAGCCCTTGGAGAGGTCTTGGCTCAGGGGCAGTTGCTCCTGTGCCTGGGGAAGAGGGAAGGGCACCACACTCTCAAGGAAACGCCAGACACACTCCACACGTCTTTGCTCCTCTGGAGGGCGGCATGGAGCCTCCAACTGGGAGGTCGCGTCTCAGCGGAGACGCAGGGGCATTCTGGCTGTGATCCCGCAGCCCCTGCCTGGAGGCCCACGGTGCCTGTTTCTCTCTGGGCGTTGCTTCCACAGTGAGGCCAAGCAACATCTTCACCATGGGCACAACAGCGCTTCCCTTCCGCCTGACAGACGTCTCAGTGCTCTGCTGTAGACTTCTGAAGTGGGGAGACAACCGAGCCCAGCCTCCTTTCCAAGGAGCCCTGCGCCTTCCATTGCACTGAAAGGCAATAGCACGGGGAAGCCTAGGAAGGGGCTGAGTCATGTCGGACACACTTCCTCAGCCTGCTCCTTTCAGGGAAGCAACGCTGGGAGCTAGGAAAGCCTTCTCAAGCTCGGAGAGTGCAAGAGAGATGCAGGCCGCGCACCCGGAAATCTCGGTGCTTGGAGCCAATCTCAGCGTCTCCCAGGGGCAAAGCGAACGCCTCTCTGCCAAATCCAGCTTTGCAGACGCAGGCCGCTAGGCTGCCTCTGCATTGGCGAAGGAAGCTCTCTCCTCCCGCTTCCTGCGAAATCTGCTTCTCAGCCTGAGCGAATCTCAGTGGGAACGGTCATTCCTCTGGGGCCGTTGCTCCTGTGCCTGGGGCTGCCGCAAGGGCACCACCCTCCCAGGGAAAGGCCTAACACACCCCACATGTCTTTGCTCCTCTGGAGAGCTGCAGGCAACCTCAAACTCTCAGGAAGCTTCTCGGCTGAGACGCAGAAGCACTCTGGCTGGGATCTCGCATCCCCTGCCTGGAGGCCCATGGTGCCTGCTTCTCCCTGGGCGTTGCTTCACCAGAGCGGCCAGGCAACATCTGCCCCATCTACCCTTCTGCTCTTCCCTTCCAGCTGACAGAGTTCTCCCTGCTCTACTCTGGCCCTAGGAAGTTTGGAGACAACCGGGCTCCTCCTCCTGGGCAAGGAGTCCCGGGGCCCAGTTGGAGTGGAAAGGCAAAACCACAGGCAAGCCCAGGAAAGTGCTGAGTCATGTCTGACACACTCCCTCAGCCTGCTCCTTCATGGCTAGCGAGGCTGTGAGCTAGGAAAGTCTTTGGAAGCTCAGCAAGTGGCAGCGAGATGCAGGCCCCAACCCAGCAATCCCGGTGCTTGGAGCAGGTCTCACAGCCTCCCAGTGCCAAAGCGAGCTCCTCTCTGCCAAATGCAGCTGTGCACACGCAGGCCGCTCTGCTGCCTCTGCATCCACGAAGGAAGCTCTCTAGGCCCGCTTCCTGCGAAATCTGCTTCAGCCTGAGGGAAAAGCCCTTGGAGAGGTCTTGGCTCAGGGGCAGTTGCTCCTGTGCCTGGGGAAGAGGGAAGGGCACCACACTCCCAAGGAAAGGCCAGACACACTCCACACGTCTTTGCTCCTCTGGAGGGCGGCATGGAGCCTCCAACTGGGAGGTCGCGTCTCAGCGGAGACGCAGGGGCATTCTGGCTGTGATCCCGCAGCCCCTGCCTGGAGGCCCACGGTGCCTGTTTCTCTCTGGGCGTTGCTTCCACAGTGCGGCCAAGCAACATCTTCACCATGGGCACAACAGCGCTTCCCTTCCGCCTGACAGACGTCTCAGTGCTCTGCTCTAGACCTCTGAAGTGGGGAGACAACCGAGCCCAGCCTCCTTTCCAAGGAGCCCTGCGCCTTCCATTGCACTGAAAGGCAATAGCACGGGGAAGCCTAGGAAGGGGCTGAGTCATGTCGGACACACTTCCTCAGCCTGCTCCTTTCAGGGAAGCAACGCTGGGAGCTAGGAAAGCCTTCTCAAGCTCGGAGAGTGCAAGAGAGATGCAGGCCGCGCACCCGGAAATCTCGGTGCTTGGAGCCAATCTCAGCGTCTCCCAGGGGCAAAGCGAACGCCTCTCTGCCAAATCCAGCTTTGCAGACGCAGGCCGCTAGGCTGCCTCTGCATTGGCGAAGGAAGCTCTCTCCTCCCGCTTCCTGCGAAATCTGCTTCTCAGCCTGAGCGAATCTCAGTGGGAACGGTCATTCCTCTGGGGCCGTTGCTCCTGTGCCTGGGGCTGCCGCAAGGGCACCACCCTCCCAGGGAAAGGCCTAACACACCCCACATGTCTTTGCTCCTCTGGAGAGCTGCAGGCAACCTCAAACTCTCAGGAAGCTTCTCGGCTGAGACGCAGAAGCACTCTGGCTGGGATCTCGCATCCCCTGCCTGGAGGCCCATGGTGCCTGCTTCTCCCTGGGCGTTGCTTCACCAGAGCGGCCAGGCAACATCTGCCCCATCTACCCTTCTGCTCTTCCCTTCCAGCTGACAGAGTTCTCCGTGCTCTACTCTGGCCCTAGGAAGTTTGGAGACAACCGGGCTCCTCCTCCTGGGCAAGGAGTCCCGGGGCAGAGTTGGAGTGGAAAGGCAAAACCACAGGCAAGCCCAGGAAAGTGCTGAGTCATGTCTGACACACTCCCTCAGCCTGCTCCTTCATGGCTAGCGAGGCTGTGAGCTAGGAAAGTCTTTGGAAGCTCAGCAAGTGGCAGCGAGATGCAGGCCCCAACCCAGCAATCCCGGTGCTTGGAGCAGGTCTCACAGCCTCCCAGTGCCAAAGCGAGCTCCTCTCTGCCAAATGCAGCTGTGTACACGCAGGCCGCTCTGCTGCCTCTGCATCCACGAAGGAAGCTCTCTAGGCCCGCTTCCTGCGAAATCTGCTTCAGCCTGAGGGAAAAGCCCTTGGAGAGGTCTTGGCTCAGGGGCAGTTGCTCCTGTGCCTGGGGAAGAGGGAAGGGCACCACACTCTCAAGGAAACGCCAGACACACTCCACACGTCTTTGCTCCTCTGGAGGGCGGCATGGAGCCTCCAACTGGGAGGTCGCGTCTCAGCGGAGACGCAGGGGCATTCTGGCTGTGATCCCGCAGCCCCTGCCTGGAGGCCCACGGTGCCTGTTTCTCTCTGGGCGTTGCTTCCACAGTGCGGCCAAGCAACATCTTCACCATGGGCACAACAGCGCTTCCCTTCCGCCTGACAGACGTCTCAGTGCTCTGCTGTAGACTTCTGAAGTGGGGAGACAACCGAGCCCAGCCTCCTTTCCAAGGAGCCCTGCGCCTTCCATTGCACTGAAAGGCAATAGCACGGGGAAGCCTAGGAAGGGGCTGAGTCATGTCGGACACACTTCCTCAGCCTGCTCCTTTCAGGGAAGCAACGCTGGGAGCTAGGAAAGCCTTCTCAAGCTCGGAGAGTGCAAGAGAGATGCAGGCCGCGCACCCGGAAATCTCGGTGCTTGGAGCCAATCTCAGCGTCTCCCAGGGGCAAAGCGAACGCCTCTCTGCCAAATCCAGCTTTGCAGACGCAGGCCGCTAGGCTGCCTCTGCATTGGCGAAGGAAGCTCTCTCCTCCCGCTTCCTGCGAAATCTGCTTCTCAGCCTGAGCGAATTTCAGTGGGAACGGTCATTCCTCTGGGGCTGTTGCTCCTGTGCCTGGGGCTGCCGCAAGGGCACCACCCTCCCAGGGAAAGGCCAAACACACCCCACATGTCTTTGCTCCTCTGGAGAGCTGCAGGCAACCTCAAACTCTCAGGAAGCTTCTCGGCTGAGACGCAGAAGCACTCTGGCTGGGATCTCGCATCCCCTGCCTGGAGGCCCATGGTGCCTGCTTCTCCCTGGGCGTTGCTTCACCAGAGCGGCCAGGCAACATCTGCCCCATCTACCCTTCTGCTCTTCCCTTCCAGCTGACAGAGTTCTCCCTGCTCTACTCTGGCCCTAGGAAGTTTGGAGACAACCGGGCTCCTCCTCCTGGGCAAGGAGTCCCGGGGCCCAGTTGGAGTGGAAAGGCAAAACCACAGGCAAGCCCAGGAAAGTGCTGAGTCATGTCTGACACACTCCCTCAGCCTGCTCCTTCATGGCTAGCGAGGCTGTGAGCTAGGAAAGTCTTTGGAAGCTCAGCAAGTGGCAGCGAGATGCAGGCCCCAACCCAGCAATCCCGGTGCTTGGAGCAGGTCTCACAGCCTCCCAGTGCCAAAGCGAGCTCCTCTCTGCCAAATGCAGCTGTGCACACGCAGGCCGCTCTGCTGCCTCTGCATCCACGAAGGAAGCTCTCTAGGCCCGCTTCCTGCGAAATCTGCTTCAGCCTGAGGGAAAAGCCCTTGGAGAGGTCTTGGCTCAGGGGCAGTTGCTCCTGTGCCTGGGGAAGAGGGAAGGGCACCACACTCTCAAGGAAAGGCCAGACACACTCCACATGTCTTTGCTCCTCTGGAGGGCGGCATGGAGCCTCCAACTGGGAGGTCGCGTCTCAGCGGAGACGCAGGGGCATTCTGGCTGTGATCCCGCAGCCCCTGCCTGGAGGCCCACGGTGCCTGTTTCTCTCTGGGCGTTGCTTCCACAGTGCGGCCAAGCAACATCTTCACCATGGGCACAACAGCGCTTCCCTTCCGCCTGACAGACGTCTCAGTGCTCTGCTCTAGACCTCTGAAGTGGGGAGACAACCGAGCCCAGCCTCCTTTCCAAGGAGCCCTGCGCCTTCCATTGCACTGAAAGGCAATAGCACGGGGAAGCCTAGGAAGGGGCTGAGTCATGTCGGACACACTTCCTCAGCCTGCTCCTTTCAGGGAAGCAACGCTGGGAGCTAGGAAAGCCTTCTCAAGCTCGGAGAGTGCAAGAGAGATGCAGGCCGCGCACCCGGAAATCTCGGTGCTTGGAGCCAATCTCAGCGTCTCCCAGGGGCAAAGCGAACGCCTCTCTGCCAAATCCAGCTTTGCAGACGCAGGCCGCTAGGCTGCCTCTGCATTGGCGAAGGAAGCTCTCTCCTCCCGCTTCCTGCGAAATCTGCTTCTCAGCCTGAGCGAATCTCAGTGGGAACGGTCATTCCTCTGGGGCCGTTGCTCCTGTGCCTGGGGCTGCCGCAAGGGCACCACCCTCACAGGGAAAGGCCAAACACACCCCACATGTCTTTGCTCCTCTGGAGAGCTGCAGGCAACCTCAAACTCTCAGGAAGCTTCTCGGCTGAGACGCAGAAGCACTCTGGCTGGGATCTCGCATCCCCTGCCTGGAGGCCCATGGTGCCTGCTTCTCCCTGGGCGTTGCTTCACCAGAGCGGCCAGGCAACATCTGCCCCATCTACCCTTCTGCTCTTCCCTTCCAGCTGACAGAGTTCTCCCTGCTCTACTCTGGCCCTAGGAAGTTTGGAGACAACCGGGCTCCTCCTCCTGGGCAAGGAGTCCCGGGTCCCAGTTGGAGTGGAAAGGCAAAACCACAGGCAAGCCCAGGAAAGTGCTGAGTCATGTCTGACACACTCCCTCAGCCTGCTCCTTCATGGCTAGCGAGGCTGTGAGCTAGGAAAGTCTTTGGAAGCTCAGCAAGTGGCAGCGAGATGCAGGCCCCAACCCAGCAATCCCGGTGCTTGGAGCAGGTCTCACAGCCTCCCAGTGCCAAAGCGAGCTCCTCTCTGCCAAATGCAGCTGTGCACACGCAGGCCGCTCTGCTGCCTCTGCATCCACGAAGGAAGCTCTCTAGGCCCGCTTCCTGCGAAATCTGCTTCAGCCTGAGGGAAAAGCCCTTGGAGAGGTCTTGGCTCAGGGGCAGTTGCTCCTGTGCCTGGGGAAGAGGGAAGGGCACCACACTCCCAAGGAAAGGCCAGACACACTCCACACGTCTTTGCTCCTCTGGAGGGCGGCATGGAGCCTCCAACTGGGAGGTCGCGTCTCAGCGGAGACGCAGGGGCATTCTGGCTGTGATCCCGCAGCCCCTGCCTGGAGGCCCACGGTGCCTGTTTCTCTCTGGGCGTTGCTTCCAAAGTGCGGCCAAGCAACATCTTCACCATGGGCACAACAGCGCTTCCCTTCCTCCTGACAGACGTCTCAGTGCTCTGCTCTAGACCTCTGAAGTGGGGAGACAACCGAGCCCAGCCTCCTTTCCAAGGAGCCCTGCGCCTTCCATTGCACTGAAAGGCAATAGCACGGGGAAGCCTAGGAAGGGGCTGAGTCATGTCGGACACACTTCCTCAGCCTGCTCCTTTCAGGGAAGCAACGCTGGGAGCTAGGAAAGCCTTCTCAAGCTCGGAGAGTGCAAGAGAGATGCAGGCCGCGCACCCGGAAATCTCGGTGCTTGGAGCCAATCTCAGCGTCTCCCAGGGGCACAGCGAACGCCTCTCTGCCAAATCCAGCTTTGCAGACGCAGGCCGCTAGGCTGCCTCTGCATTGGCGAAGGAAGCTCTCTCCTCCCGCTTCCTGCGAAATCTGCTTCTCAGCCTGAGCGAATCTCAGTGGGAACGGTCATTCCTCTGGGGCCGTTGCTCCTGTGCCTTGGGCTGCCGCAAGGGCACCACCCTCACAGGGAAAGGCCAAACACACCCCACATGTCTTTGCTCCTCTGGAGAGCTGCAGGCAACCTCAAACTCTCAGGAAGCTTCTCGGCTGAGACGCAGAAGCACTCTGGCTGGGATCTCGCATCCCCTGCCTGGAGGCCCATGGTGCCTGCTTCTCCCTGGGCGTTGCTTCACCAGAGCGGCCAGGCAACATCTGCCCCATCTACCCTTCTGCTCTTCCCTTCCAGCTGACAGAGTTCTCCCTGCTCTACTCTGGCCCTAGGAAGTTTGGAGACAACCGGGCTCCTCCTCCTGGGCAAGGAGTCCCGGGGCCCAGTTGGAGTGGAAAGGCAAAACCACAGGCAAGCCCAGGAAAGTGCTGAGTCATGTCTGACACACTCCCTCAGCCTGCTCCTTCATGGCTAGCGAGGCTGTGAGCTAGGAAAGTCTTTGGAAGCTCAGCAAGTGGCAGCGAGATGCAGGCCCCAACCCAGCAATCCCGGTGCTTGGAGCAGGTCTCACAGCCTCCCAGTGCCAAAGCGAGCTCCTCTCTGCCAAATGCAGCTGTGCACACGCAGGCCGCTCTGCTGCCTCTGCATCCACGAAGGAAGCTCTCTAGGCCCGCTTCCTGCGAAATCTGCTTCAGCCTGAGGGAAAAGCCCTTGGAGAGGTCTTGGCTCAGGGGCAGTTGCTCCTGTGCCTGGGGAAGAGGGAAGGGCACCACACTCCCAAGGAAAGGCCAGACACACTCCACACGTCTTTGCTCCTCTGGAGGGCGGCATGGAGCCTCCAACTGGGAGGTCGCGACTCAGCGGAGACGCAGGGGCATTCTGGCTGTGATCCCGCAGCCCCTGCCTGGAGGCCCACGGTGCCTGTTTCTCTCTGGGCGTTGCTTCCACAGTGCGGCCAAGCAACATCTTCACCATGGGCACAACAGCGCTTCCCTTCCGCCTGACAGACGTCTCAGTGCTCTGCTCTAGACCTCTGAAGTGGGGAGACAACCGAGCCCAGCCTCCTTTCCAAGGAGCCCTGCGCCTTCCATTGCACTGAAAGGCAATAGCACGGGGAAGCCTAGGAAGGGGCTGAGTCATGTCGGACACACTTCCTCAGCCTGCTCCTTTCAGGGAAGCAACGCTGGGAGCTAGGAAAGCCTTCTCAAGCTCGGAGAGTGCAAGAGAGATGCAGGCCGCGCACCCGGAAATCTCGGTGCTTGGAGCCAATCTCAGCGTCTCCCAGGGGCAAAGCAAACGCCTCTCTGCCAAATCGAGCTTTGCAGACGCAGGCCGCTAGGCTGCCTCTGCATTGGCGAAGGAAGCTCTCTCCTCCCGCTTCCTGCGAAATCTGCTTCTCAGCCTGAGCGAATCTCAGTGGGAACGGTCATTCCTCTGGGGCCGTTGCTCCTGTGCCTGGGGCTGCCGCAAGGGCACCACCCTCCCAGGGAAAGGCCAAACACACCCCACATGTCTTTGCTCCTCTGGAGAGCTGCAGGCAACCTCAAACTCTCAGGAAGCTTCTCGGCTGAGACGCAGAAGCACTCTGGCTGGGATCTCGCATCCCCTGCCTGGAGGCCCATGGTGACTGCTTCTCCCTGGGCGTTGCTTCACCAGAGCGGCCAGGCAACATCTGCCCCATCTACCCTTCTGCTCTTCCCTTCCAGCTGACAGAGTTCTCCGTGCTCTACTCTGGCCCTAGGAAGTTTGGAGACAACCGGGCTCCTCCTCCTGGGCAAGGAGTCCCGGGGCCCAGTTGGAGTGGAAAGGCAAAACCACAGGCAAGCCCAGGAAAGTGCTGAGTCATGTCTGACACACTCCCTCAGCCTGCTCCTTCATGGCTAGCGAGGCTGTGAGCTAGGAAAGTCTTTGGAAGCTCAGCAAGTGGCAGCGAGATGCAGGCCCCAACCCAGCAATCCCGGTGCTTGGAGCAGGTCTCACAGCCTCCCAGTGCCAAAGCGAGCTCCTCTCTGCCAAATGCAGCTGTGCACACGCAGGCCGCTCTGCTGCCTCTGCATCCACGAAGGAAGCTCTCTAGGCCCGCTTCCTGCGAAATCTGCTTCAGCCTGAGGGAAAAGCCCTTGGAGAGGTCTTGGCTCAGGGGCAGTTGCTCCTGTGCCTGGGGAAGAGGGAAGGGCACCACACTCCCAAGGAAAGGCCAGACACACTCCACACGTCTTTGCTCCTCTGGAGGGCGGCATGGAGCCTCCAACTGGGAGGTCGCGTCTCAGCGGAGACGCAGGGGCATTCTGGCTGTGATCCCGCAGCCCCTGCCTGGAGGCCCACGGTGCCTGTTTCTCTCTGGGCGTTGCTTCCACAGTGCGGCCAAGCAACATCTTCACCATGGGCACAACAGCGCTTCCCTTCCGCCTGACAGACGTCTCAGTGCTCTGCTCTAGACCTCTGAAGTGGGGAGACAACCGAGCCCAGCCTCCTTTCCAAGGAGCCCTGCGCCTTCCATTGCACTGAAAGGCAATAGCACGGGGAAGCCTAGGAAGGGGCTGAGTCATGTCGGACACACTTCCTCAGCCTGCTCCTTTCAGGGAAGCAACGCTGGGAGCTAGGAAAGCCTTCTCAAGCTCGGAGAGTGCAAGAGAGATGCAGGCCGCGCACCCGGAAATCTCGGTGCTTGGAGCCAATCTCAGCGTCTCCCAGGGGCAAAGCGAACGCCTCTCTGCCAAATCCAGCTTTGCAGACGCAGGCCGCTAGGCTGCCTCTGCATTGGCGAAGGAAGCTCTCTCCTCCCGCTTCCTGCGAAATCTGCTTCTCAGCCTGAGCGAATCTCAGTGGGAACGGTCATTCCTCTGGGGCCGTTGCTCCTGTGCCTGGGGCTGCCGCAAGGGCACCACCCTCACAGGGAAAGGCCAAACACACCCCACATGTCTTTGCTCCTCTGGAGAGCTGCAGGCAACCTCAAACTCTCAGGAAGCTTCTCGGCTGAGACGCAGAAGCACTCTGGCTGGGATCTCGCATCCCCTGCCTGGAGGCCCATGGTGCCTGCTTCTCCCTGGGCGTTGCTTCACCAGAGCGGCCAGGCAACATCTGCCCCATCTACCCTTCTGCTCTTCCCTTCCAGCTGACAGAGTTCTCCCTGCTCTACTCTGGCCCTAGGAAGTTTGGAGACAACCGGGCTCCTCCTCCTGTGCAAGGAGTCCCGGGGCCCAGTTGGAGTGGAAAGGCAAAACCACAGGCAAGCCCAGGAAAGTGCTGAGTCATGTCTGACACACTCCCTCAGCCTGCTCCTTCATGGCTAGCGAGGCTGTGAGCTAGGAAAGTCTTTGGAAGCTCAGCAAGTGGCAGCGAGATGCAGGCCCCAACCCAGCAATCCCGGTGCTTGGAGCAGGTCTCACAGCCTCCCAGTGCCAAAGCGAGCTCCTCTCTGCCAAATGCAGCTGTGCACACGCAGGCCGCTCTGCTGCCTCTGCATCCACGAAGGAAGCTCTCTAGGCCCGCTTCCTGCGAAATCTGCTTCAGCCTGAGGGAAAAGCCCTTGGAGAGGTCTTGGCTCAGGGGCAGTTGCTCCTGTGCCTGGGGAAGAGGGAAGGGCACCACACTCCCAAGGAAAGGCCAGACACACTCCACACGTCTTTGCTCCTCTGGAGGGCGGCATGGAGCCTCCAACTGGGAGGTCGCGTCTCAGCGGAGACGCAGGGGCATTCTGGCTGTGATCCCGCAGCCCCTGCCTGGAGGCCCACGGTGCCTGTTTCTCTCTGGGCGTTGCTTCCACAGTGCGGCCAAGCAACATCTTCACCATGGGCACAACAGCGCTTCCCTTCCGCCTGACAGACGTCTCAGTGCTCTGCTCTAGACCTCTGAAGTGGGGAGACAACCGAGCCCAGCCTCCTTTCCAAGGAGCCCTGCGCCTTCCATTGCACTGAAAGGCAATAGCACGGGGAAGCCTAGGAAGGGGCTGAGTCATGTCGGACACACTTCCTCAGCCTGCTCCTTTCAGGGAAGCAACACTGGGAGCTAGGAAAGCCTTCTCAAGCTCGGAGAGTGCAAGAGAGATGCAGGCCGCGCACCCGGAAATCTCGGTGCTTGGAGCCAATCTCAGCGTCTCCCAGGGGCAAAGCGAACGCCTCTCTGCCAAATCCAGCTTTGCAGACGCAGGCCGCTAGGCTGCCTCTGCATTGGCGAAGGAAGCTCTCTCCTCCCGCTTCCTGCGAAATCTGCTTCTCAGCCTGAGCGAATCTCAGTGGGAACGGTCATTCCTCTGGGGCCGTTGCTCCTGTGCCTGGGGCTGCCGCAAGGGCACCACCCTCCCAGGGAAAGGCCTAACACACCCCACATGTCTTTGCTCCTCTGGAGAGCTGCAGGCAACCTCAAACTCTCAGGAAGCTTCTCGGCTGAGACGCAGAAGCACTCTGGCTGGGATTTCGCATCCCCTGCCTGGAGGCCCATGGTGCCTGCTTCCCCCTGGGCGTTGCTTCACCAGAGCGGCCAGGCAACATCTGCCCCACATACCCTTCTGCTCTTCCCTTCCAGCTGACAGAGTTCTCCCTGCTCTACTCTAGCCCTAGGAAGTCTGGAGACAACCGGGCTCCTCCTCCTGTGCAAGGAGTCCCGGGGCCCAGTTGGAGTGGAAAGGCAAAACCACAGGCAAGCCCAGGAAAGTGCTGAGTCATGTCTGACACACTCCCTCAGCCTGCTCCTTCATGGCTAGCGAGGCTGTGAGCTAGGAAAGTCTTTGGAAGCTCAGCAAGTGGCAGCGAGATGCAGGCCCCAACCCAGCAATCCCGGTGCTTGGAGCAGGTCTCACAGCCTCCCAGTGCCAAAGCGAGCTCCTCTCTGCCAAATGCAGCTGTGCACACGCAGGCCGCTCTGCTGCCTCTGCATCCACGAAGGAAGCTCTCTAGGCCCGCTTCCTGCGAAATCTGCTTCAGCCTGAGGGAAAAGCCCTTGGAGAGGTCTTGGCTCAGGGGCAGTTGCTCCTGTGCCTGGGGAAGAGGGAAGGGCACCACACTCTCAAGGAAACGCCAGACACACTCCACACGTCTTTGCTCCTCTGGAGGGCGGCATGGAGCCTCCAACTGGGAGGTCGCGTCTCAGCGGAGACGCAGGGGCATTCTGGCTGTGATCCCGCAGCCCCTGCCTGGAGGCCCACGGTGCCTGTTTCTCTCTGGGCGTTGCTTCCACAGTGCGGCCAAGCAACATCTTCACCATGGGCACAACAGCGCTTCCCTTCCGCCTGACAGACGTCTCAGTGCTCTGCTCTAGACCTCTGAAGTGGGGAGACAACCGAGCCCAGCCTCCTTTCCAAGGAGCCCTGCGCCTTCCATTGCACTGAAAGGCAATAGCACGGGGAAGCCTAGGAAGGGGCTGAGTCATGTCGGACACACTTCCTCAGCCTGCTCCTTTCAGGGAAGCAACGCTGGGAGCTAGGAAAGCCTTCTCCAGCTCGGAGAGTGCAAGAGAGATGCAGGCCGCGCACCCGGAAATCTCGGTGCTTGGAGCCAATCTCAGCGTCTCCCAGGGGCAAAGCGAACGCCTCTCTGCCAAATCCAGCTTTGCAGACGCAGGCCGCTAGGCTGCCTCTGCATTGGCGAAGGAAGCTCTCTCCTCCCGCTTCCTGCGAAATCTGCTTCTCAGCCTGAGCGAATCTCAGTGGGAACGGTCATTCCTCTGGGGCCGTTGCTCCTGTGCCTGGGGCTGCCGCAAGGGCACCACCCTCCCAGGGAAAGGCCAAACACACCCCACATGTCTTTGCTCCTCTGGAGAGCTGCAGGCAACCTCAAACTCTCAGGAAGCTTCTCGGCTGAGACGCAGAAGCACTCTGGCTGGGATCTCGCATCCCCTGCCTGGAGGCCCATGGTGCCTGCTTCTCCCTGGGCGTTGCTTCACCAGAGCGGCCAGGCAACATCTGCCCCATCTACCCTTCTGCTCTTCCCTTCCAGCTGACAGAGTTCTCCCTGCTCTACTCTGGCCCTAGGAAGTTTGGAGACAACCGGGCTCCTCCTCCTGGGCAAGGAGTCCCGGGGCCCAGTTGGAGTGGAAAGGCAAAACCACAGGCAAGCCCAGGAAAGTGCTGAGTCATGTCTGACACACTCCCTCAGCCTGCTCCTTCATGGCTAGTGAGGCTGTGAGCTAGGAAAGTCTTTGGAAGCTCAGCAAGTGGCAGCGAGATGCAGGCCCCAACCCAGCAATCCCGGTGCTTGGAGCAGGTCAAACAGCCTCCCAGTGCCAAAGCGAGCTCCTCTCTGCCAAATGCAGCTGTGCACACGCAGGCCGCTCTGCTGCCTCTGCATCCACGAAGGAAGCTCTCTAGGCCCGCTTCCTGCGAAATCTGCTTCAGCCTGAGGGAAAAGCCCTTGGAGAGGTCTTGGCTAAGGGGCAGTTGCTCCTGTGCCTGGGGAAGAGGGAAGGGCACCACACTCTCAAGGAAAGGCCAGACACACTCCACACGTCTTTGCTCCTCTGGAGGGCGGCATGGAGCCTCCAACTGGGAGGTCGCGTCTCAGCGGAGACGTTGGGGCATTCTGGCTGTGATCCCGCAGCCCCTGCCTCGAGGCCCAAGGTGCCTGTTTCTCTCTGGGCGTTGCTTCCACAGTGAGGCCAAGCAACATCTTCACCATGGGCACAACAGCGCTTCCCTTCCGCCTGACAGACGTCTCAGTGCTCTGCTGTAGACTTCTGAAGTGGGGAGACAACCGAGCCCAGCCTCCTTTCCAAGGAGCCCTGCGCCTTCCATTGCACTGAAAGGCAATAGCACGGGGAAGCCTAGGAAGGGGCTGAGTCATGTCGGACACACTTCCTCAGCCTGCTCCTTTCAGGGAAGCAACGCTGGGAGCTAGGAAAGCCTTCTCAAGCTCGGAGAGTGCAAGAGAGATTCAGGCCGCGCACCCGGAAATCTCGGTGCTTGGAGCCAATCTCAGCGTCTCCCAGGGGCAAAGCGAACGCCTCTCTGCCAAATCCAGCTTTGCAGACGCAGGCCGCTAGGCTGCCTCTGCATTGGCGAAGGAAGCTCTCTCCTCCCGCTTCCTGCGAAATCTGCTTCTCAGCCTGAGCGAATCTCAGTGGGAACGGTCATTCCTCTGGGGCCGTTGCTCCTGTGCCTGGGGCTGCCGCAAGGGCACCACCCTCCCAGGGAAAGGCCAAACACACCCCACATGTCTTTGCTCCTCTGGAGAGCTGCAGGCAACCTCAAACTCTCAGGAAGCTTCTCGGCTGAGACGCAGAAGCACTCTGGCTGGGATCTCGCATCCCCTGCCTGGAGGCCCATGGTGCCTGCTTCTCCCTGGGCGTTGCTTCACCAGAGCGGCCAGGCAACATCTGCCCCATCTACCCTTCTGCTCTTCCCTTCCAGCTGACAGAGTTCTCCCTGCTCTACTCTGGCCCTAGGAAGTTTGGAGACAACCGGGCTCCTCCTCCTGGGCAAGGAGTCCCGGGGCCCAGTTGGAGTGGAAAGGCAAAACCACAGGCAAGCCCAGGAAAGTGCTGAGTCATGTCTGACACACTCCCTCAGCCTGCTCCTTCATGGCTAGCGAGGCTGTGAGCTAGGAAAGTCTTTGGAAGCTCAGCAAGTGGCAGCGAGATGCAGGCCCCAACCCAGCAATCCCGGTGCTTGGAGCAGGTCTCACAGCCTCCCAGTGCCAAAGCGAGCTCCTCTCTGCCAAATGCAGCTGTGCACACGCAGGCCGCTCTGCTGCCTCTGCATCCACGAAGGAAGCTCTCTAGGCCCGCTTCCTGCGAAATCTGCTTCAGCCTGAGGGAAAAGCCCTTGGAGAGGTCTTGGCTCAGGGGCAGTTGCTCCTGTGCCTGGGGAAGAGGGAAGGGCACCACACTCCCAAGGAAAGGCCAGACACACTCCACACGTCTTTGCTCCTCTGGAGGGCGGCATGGAGCCTCCAACTGGGAGGTCGCGTCTCAGCGGAGACGCAGGGGCATTCTGGCTGTGATCCCGCAGCCCCTGCCTGGAGGCCCACGGTGCCTGTTTCTCTCTGGGCGTTGCTTCCACAGTGAGGCCAAGCAACATCTTCACCATGGGCACAACAGCGCTTCCCTTCCGCCTGACAGACGTCTCAGTGCTCTGCTGTAGACTTCTGAAGTGGGGAGACAACCGAGCCCAGCCTCCTTTCCAAGGAGCCCTGCGCCTTCCATTGCACTGAAAGGCAATAGCACGGGGAAGCCTAGGAAGGGGCTGAGTCATGTCGGACACACTTCCTCAGCCTGCTCCTTTCAGGGAAGCAACGCTGGGAGCTAGGAAAGCCTTCTCAAGCTCGGAGAGTGCAAGAGAGATGCAGGCCGCGCACCCGGAAATCTCGGTGCTTGGAGCCAATCTCAGCGTCTCCCAGGGGCAAAGCGAACGCCTCTCTGCCAAATCCAGCTTTGCAGACGCAGGCCGCTAGGCTGCCTCTGCATTGGCGAAGGAAGCTCTCTCCTCCCGCTTCCTGCGAAATCTGCTTCTCAGCCTGAGCGAATCTCAGTGGGAACGGTCATTCCTCTGGGGCCGTTGCTCCTGTGCCTGGGGCTGCCGCAAGGGCACCACCCTCCCAGGGAAAGGCCAAACACACCCCACATGTCTTTGCTCCTCTGGAGAGCTGCAGGCAACCTCAAACTCTCAGGAAGCTTCTCGACTGAGACGCAGAAGCACTCTGGCTGGGATCTCGCATCCCCTGCCTGGAGGCCCATGGTGCCTGCTTCTCCCTGGGCGTTGCTTCACCAGAGCGACCAGGCAACATCTGCCCCATCTACCCTTCTGCTCTTCCCTTCCAGCTGACAGAGTTCTCCCTGCTCTACTCTGGCCCTAGGAAGTTTGGAGACAACCGGGCTCCTCCTCCTGGGCAAGGAGTCCCGGGGCCCAGTTGGAGTGGAAAGGCAAAACCACAGGCAAGCCCAGGAAAGTGCTGAGTCATGTCTGACACACTCCCTCAGCCTGCTCCTTCATGGCTAGCGAGGCTGTGAGCTAGGAAAGTCTTTGGAAGCTCAGCAAGTGGCAGCGAGATGCAGGCCCCAACCCAGCAATCCCGGTGCTTGGAGCAGGTCTCACAGCCTCCCAGTGCCAAAGCGAGCTCCTCTCTGCCAAATGCAGCTGTGCACACGCAGGCCGCTCTGCTGCCTCTGCATCCACGAAGGAAGCTCTCTAGGCCCGCTTCCTGCGAAATCTGCTTCAGCCTGAGGGAAAAGCCCTTGGAGAGGTCTTGGCTCAGGGGCAGTTGCTCCTGTGCCTGGGGAAGAGGGAAGGGCACCACACTCTCAAGGAAACGCCAGACACACTCCACACGTCTTTGCTCCTCTGGAGGGCGGCATGGAGCCTCCAACTGGGAGGTCGCGTCTCAGCGGAGACGCAGGGGCATTCTGGCTGTGATCCCGCAGCCCCTGCCTGGAGGCCCACGGTGCCTGTTTCTCTCTGGGCGTTGCTTCCACAGTGAGGCCAAGCAACATCTTCACCATGGGCACAACAGCGCTTCCCTTCCGCCTGACAGACCTCTCAGTGCTCTGCTGTAGACTTCTGAAGTGGGGAGACAACCGAGCCCAGCCTCCCTTCCAAGGAGCCCTGCGCCTTCCATTGCACTGAAAGGCAATAGCACGGGGAAGCCTAGGAAGGGGCTGAGTCATGTCGGACACACTTCCTCAGCCTGCTCCTTTCAGGGAAGCAACGCTGGGAGCTAGGAAAGCCTTCTCAAGCTCGGAGAGTGCAAGAGAGATGCAGGCCGCGCACCCGGAAATCTCGGTGCTTGGAGCCAATCTCAGCGTCTCCCAGGGGCAAAGCGAACGCCTCTCTGCCAAATCCAGCTTTGCAGACGCAGGCCGCTAGGCTGCCTCTGCATTGGCGAAGGAAGCTCTCTCCTCCCGCTTCCTGCGAAATCTGCTTCTCAGCCTGAGCGAATCTCAGTGGGAACGGTCATTCCTCTGGGGCCGTTGCTCCTGTGCCTGGGGCTGCCGCAAGGGCACCACCCTCCCAGGGAAAGGCCAAACACACCCCACATGTCTTTGCTCCTCTGGAGAGCTGCAGGCAACCTCAAACTCTCAGGAAGCTTCTCGGCTGAGACGCAGAAGCACTCTGGCTGGGATCTCGCATCCCCTGCCTGGAGGCCCATGGTGCCTGCTTCTCCCTGGGCGTTGCTTCACCAGAGCGGCCAGGCAACATCTGCCCCATCTACCCTTCTGCTCTTCCCTTCCAGCTGACAGAGTTCTCCCTGCTCTACTCTGGCCCTAGGAAGTTTGGAGACAACCGGGCTCCTCCTCCTGGGCAAGGAGTCCCGGGGCCCAGTTGGAGTGGAAAGGCAAAACCACAGGCAAGCCCAGGAAAGTGCTGAGTCATGTCTGACACACTCCCTCAGCCTGCTCCTTCATGGCTAGCGAGGCTGTGAGCTAGGAAAGTCTTTGGAAGCTCAGCAAGTGGCAGCGAGATGCAGGCCCCAACCCAGCAATCCCGGTGCTTGGAGCAGGTCTCACAGCCTCCCAGTGCCAAAGCGAGCTCCTCTCTGCCAAATGCAGCTGTGCACACGCAGGCCGCTCTGCTGCCTCTGCATCCACGAAGGAAGCTCTCTAGGCCCGCTTCCTGCGAAATCTGCTTCAGCCTGAGGGAAAAGCCCTTGGAGAGGTCTTGGCTCAGGGGCAGTTGCTCCTGTGCCTGGGGAAGAGGGAAGGGCACCACACTCCCAAGGAAAGGCCAGACACACTCCACACGTCTTTGCTCCTCTGGAGGGCGGCATGGAGCCTCCAACTGGGAGGTCGCGTCTCAGCGGAGACGCAGGGGCATTCTGGCTGTGATCCCGCAGCCCCTGCCTGGAGGCCCACGGTGCCTGTTTCTCTCTGGGCGTTGCTTCCACAGTGCGGCCAAGCAACATCTTCACCATGGGCACAACAGCGCTTCCCTTCCGCCTGACAGACGTCTCAGTGCTCTGCTCTAGACCTCTGAAGTGGGGAGACAACCGAGCCCAGCCTCCTTTCCAAGGAGCCCTGCGCCTTCCATTGCACTGAAAGGCAATAGCACGGGGAAGCCTAGGAAGGGGCTGAGTCATGTCGGACACACTTCCTCAGCCTGCTCCTTTCAGGGAAGCAACGCTGGGAGCTAGGAAAGCCTTCTCAAGCTCGGAGAGTGCAAGAGAGATGCAGGCCGCGCACCCGGAAATCTCGGTGCTTGGAGCCAATCTCAGCGTCTCCCAGGGGCAAAGCGAACGCCTCTCTGCCAAATCCAGCTTTGCAGACGCAGGCCGCTAGGCTGCCTCTGCATTGGCGAAGGAAGCTCTCTCCTCCCGCTTCCTGCGAAATCTGCTTCTCAGCCTGAGCGAATCTCAGTGGGAACGGTCATTCCTCTGGGGCCGTTGCTCCTGTGCCTGGGGCTGCCGCAAGGGCACCACCCTCCCAGGGAAAGGCCAAACACACCCCACATGTCTTTGCTCCTCTGGAGAGCTGCAGGCAACCTCAAACTCTCAGGAAGCTTCTCGGCTGAGACGCAGAAGCACTCTGGCTGGGATCTCGCATCCCCTGCCTGGAGGCCCATGGTGCCTGCTTCTCCCTGGGCGTTGCTTCACCAGAGCGGCCAGGCAACATCTGCCCCATCTACCCTTCTGCTCTTCCCTTCCAGCTGACAGAGTTCTCCCTGCTCTACTCTGGCCCTAGGAAGTTTGGAGACAACCGGGCTCCTCCTCCTGGGCAAGGAGTCCCGGGGCCCAGTTGGAGTGGAAAGGCAAAACCACAGGCAAGCCCAGGAAAGTGCTGAGTCATGTCTGACACACTCCCTCAGCCTGCTCCTTCATGGCTAGCGAGGCTGTGAGCTAGGAAAGTCTTTGGAAGCTCAGCAAGTGGCAGCGAGATGCAGGCCCCAACCCAGCAATCCCGGTGCTTGGAGCAGGTCTCACAGCCTCCCAGTGCCAAAGCGAGCTCCTCTCTGCCAAATGCAGCTGTGCACACGCAGGCCGCTCTGCTGCCTCTGCATCCACGAAGGAAGCTCTCTAGGCCCGCTTCCTGCGAAATCTGCTTCAGCCTGAGGGAAAAGCCCTTGGAGAGGTCTTGGCTCAGGGGCAGTTGCTCCTGTGCCTGGGGAAGAGGGAAGGGCACCACACTCCCAAGGAAAGGCCAGACACACTCCACACGTCTTTGCTCCTCTGGAGGGCGGCATGGAGCCTCCAACTGGGAGGTCGCGTCTCAGCGGAGACACAGGGGCATTCTGGCTGTGATCCCGCAGCCCCTGCCTGGAGGCCCACGGTGCCTGTTTCTCTCTGGGCGTTGCTTCCACAGTGCGGCCAAGCAACATCTTCACCATGGGCACAACAGCGCTTCCCTTCCGCCTGACAGACGTCTCAGTGCTCTGCTCTAGACCTCTGAAGTGGGGAGACAACCGAGCCCAGCCTCCTTTCCAAGGAGCCCTGCGCCTTCCATTGCACTGAAAGGCAATAGCACGGGGAAGCCTAGGAAGGGGCTGAGTCATGTCGGACACACTTCCTCAGCCTGCTCCTTTCAGGGAAGCAACGCTGGGAGCTAGGAAAGCCTTCTCAAGCTCGGAGAGTGCAAGAGAGATGCAGGCCGCGCACCCGGAAATCTCGGTGCTTGGAGCCAATCTCAGCGTCTCCCAGGGGCAAAGCGAACGCCTCTCTGCCAAATCCAGCTTTGCAGACGCAGGCCGCTAGGCTGCCTCTGCATTGGCGAAGGAAGCTCTCTCCTCCCGCTTCCTGCGAAATCTGCTTCTCAGCCTGAGCGAATCTCAGTGGGAACGGTCATTCCTCTGGGGCCGTTGCTCCTGTGCCTGGGGCTGCCGCAAGGGCACCACCCTCCCAGGGAAAGGCCAAACACACCCCACATGTCTTTGCTCCTCTGGAGAGCTGCAGGCAACCTCAAACTCTCAGGAAGCTTCTCGGCTGAGACGCAGAAGCACTCTGGCTGGGATCTCGCATCCCCTGCCTGGAGGCCCATGGTGCCTGCTTCTCCCTGGGCGTTGCTTCACCAGAGCGGCCAGGCAACATCTGCCCCATCTACCCTTCTGCTCTTCCCTTCCAGCTGACAGAGTTCTCCCTGCTCTACTCTGGCCCTAGGAAGTTTGGAGACAACCGGGCTCCTCCTCCTGGGCAAGGAGTCCCGGGGCCCAGTTGGAGTGGAAAGGCAAAACCACAGGCAAGCCCAGGAAAGTGCTGAGTCATGTCTGACACACTCCCTCAGCCTGCTCCTTCATGGCTAGCGAGGCTGTGAGCTAGGAAAGTCTTTGGAAGCTCAGCAAGTGGCAGCGAGATGCAGGCCCCAACCCAGCAATCCCGGTGCTTGGAGCAGGTCTCACAGCCTCCCAGTGCCAAAGCGAGCTCCTCTCTGCCAAATGCAGCTGTGCACACGCAGGCCGCTCTGCTGCCTCTGCATCCACGAAGGAAGCTCTCTAGGCCCGCTTCCTGCGAAAACTGCTTCAGCCTGAGGGAAAAGCCCTTGGAGAGGTCTTGGCTCAGGGGCAGTTGCTCCTGTGCCTGGGGAAGAGGGAAGGGCACCACACTCCCAAGGAAAGGCCAGACACACTCCACACGTCTTTGCTCCTCTGGAGGGCGGCATGGAGCCTCCAACTGGGAGGTCGCGTCTCAGCGGAGACGCAGGGGCATTCTGGCTGTGATCCCGCAGCCCCTGCCTGGAGGCCCACGGTGCCTGTTTCTCTCTGGGCGTTGCTTCCACAGTGCGGCCAAGCAACATCTTCACCATGGGCACAACAGCGCTTCCCTTCCGCCTGACAGACGTCTCAGTGCTCTGCTCTAGACCTCTGAAGTGGGGAGACAACCGAGCCCAGCCTCCTTTCCAAGGAGCCCTGCGCCTTCCATTGCACTGAAAGGCAATAGCACGGGGAAGCCTAGGAAGGGGCTGAGTCATGTCGGACACACTTCCTCAGCCTGCTCCTTTCAGGGAAGCAACGCTGGGAGCTAGGAAAGCCTTCTCAAGCTCGGAGAGTGCAAGAGAGATGCAGGCCGCGCACCCGGAAATCTCGGTGCTTGGAGCCAATCTCAGCGTCTCCCAGGGGCAAAGCGAACGCCTCTCTGCCAAATCCAGCTTTGCAGACGCAGGCCGCTAGGCTGCCTCTGCATTGGCGAAGGAAGCTCTCTCCTCCCGCTTCCTGCGAAATCTGCTTCTCAGCCTGAGCGAATCTCAGTGGGAACGGTCATTCCTCTGGGGCCGTTGCTCCTGTGCCTGGGGCTGCCGCAAGGGCACCACCCTCCCAGGGAAAGGCCAAACACACCCCACATGTCTTTGCTCCTCTGGAGAGCTGCAGGCAACCTCAAACTCTCAGGAAGCTTCTCGGCTGAGACGCAGAAGCACTCTGGCTGGGATCTCGCATCCCCTGCCTGGAGGCCCATGGTGCCTGCTTCTCCCTGGGCGTTGCTTCACCAGAGCGGCCAGGCAACATCTGCCCCATCTACCCTTCTGCTCTTCCCTTCCAGCTGACAGAGTTCTCCCTGCTCTACTCTGGCCCTAGGAAGTTTGGAGACAACCGGGCTCCTCCTCCTGTGCAAGGAGTCCCGGGGCCCAGTTGGAGTGGAAAGGCAAAACCACAGGCAAGCCCAGGAAAGTGCTGAGTCATGTCTGACACACTCCCTCAGCCTGCTCCTTCATGGCTAGCGAGGCTGTGAGCTAGGAAAGTCTTTGGAAGCTCAGCAAGTGGCAGCGAGATGCAGGCCCCAACCCAGCAATCCCGGTGCTTGGAGCAGGTCTCACAGCCTCCCAGTGCCAAAGCGAGCTCCTCTCTGCCAAATGCAGCTGTGCACACGCAGGCCGCTCTGCTGCCTCTGCATCCACGAAGGAAGCTCTCTAGGCCCGCTTCCTGCGAAATCTGCTTCAGCCTGAGGGAAAAGCCCTTGGAGAGGTCTTGGCTCAGGGGCAGTTGCTCCTGTGCCTGGGGAAGAGGGAAGGGCACCACACTCCCAAGGAAAGGCCAGACACACTCCACACGTCTTTGCTCCTCTGGAGGGCGGCATGGAGCCTCCAACTGGGAGGTCGCGTCTCAGCGGAGACGCAGGGGCATTCTGGCTGTGATCCCGCAGCCCCTGCCTGGAGGCCCACGGTGCCTGTTTCTCTCTGGGCGTTGCTTCCACAGTGCGGCCAAGCAACATCTTCACCATGGGCACAACAGCGCTTCCCTTCCGCCTGACAGACGTCTCAGTGCTCTGCTCTAGACCTCTGAAGTGGGGAGACAACCGAGCCCAGCCTCCTTTCCAAGGAGCCCTGCGCCTTCCATTGCACTGAAAGGCAATAGCACGGGGAAGCCTAGGAAGGGGCTGAGTCATGTCGGACACACTTCCTCAGCCTGCTCCTTTCAGGGAAGCAACGCTGGGAGCTAGGAAAGCCTTCTCAAGCTCGGAGAGTGCAAGAGAGATGCAGGCCGCGCACCCGGAAATCTCGGTGCTTGGAGCCAATCTCAGCGTCTCCCAGGGGCAAAGCAAACGCCTCTCTGCCAAATCCAGCTTTGCAGACGCAGGCCGCTAGGCTGCCTCTGCATTGGCGAAGGAAGCTCTCTCCTCCCGCTTCCTGCGAAATCTGCTTCTCAGCCTGAGCGAATCTCAGTGGGAACGGTCATTCCTCTGGGGCCGTTGCTCCTGTGCCTGGGGCTGCCGCAAGGGCACCACCCTCCCAGGGAAAGGCCAAACACACCCCACATGTCTTTGCTCCTCTGGAGAGCTGCAGGCAACCTCAAACTCTCAGGAAGCTTCTCGGCTGAGACGCAGAAGCACTCTGGCTGGGATCTCGCATCCCCTGCCTGGAGGCCCATGGTGCCTGCTTCTCCCTGGGCGTTGCTTCACCAGAGCGGCCAGGCAACATCTGCCCCATCTACCCTTCTGCTCTTCCCTTCCAGCTGACAGAGTTCTCCCTGCTCTACTCTGGCCCTAGGAAGTTTGGAGACAACCGGGCTCCTCCTCCTGGGCAAGGAGTCCCGGGGCCCAGTTGGAGTGGAAAGGCAAAACCACAGGCAAGCCCAGGAAAGTGCTGAGTCATGTCTGACACACTCCCTCAGCCTGCTCCTTCATGGCTAGCGAGGCTGTGAGCTAGGAAAGTCTTTGGAAGCTCAGCAAGTGGCAGCGAGATGCAGGCCCCAACCCAGCAATCCCGGTGCTTGGAGCAGGTCTCACAGCCTCCCAGTGCCAAAGCGAGCTCCTCTCTGCCAAATGCAGCTGTGCACACGCAGGCCGCTCTGCTGCCTCTGCATCCACGAAGGAAGCTCTCTAGGCCCGCTTCCTGCGAAATCTGCTTCAGCCTGAGGGAAAAGCCCTTGGAGAGGTCTTGGCTCAGGGGCAGTTGCTCCTGTGCCTGGGGAAGAGGGAAGGGCACCACACTCCCAAGGAAAGGCCAGACACACTCCACACGTCTTTGTTCCTCTGGAGGGCGGCATGGAGCCTCCAACTGGGAGGTCGCGTCTCAGCGGAGACGCAGGGGCATTCTGGCTGTGATCCCGCAGCCCCTGCCTGGAGGCCCACGGTGCCTGTTTCTCTCTGGGCGTTGCTTCCACAGTGCGGCCAAGCAACATCTTCACCATGGGCACAACAGCGCTTCCCTTCCGCCTGACAGACGTCTCAGTGCTCTGCTCTAGACCTCTGAAGTGGGGAGACAACCGAGCCCAGCCTCCTTTCCAAGGAGCCCTGCGCCTTCCATTGCACTGAAAGGCAATAGCACGGGGAAGCCTAGGAAGGGGCTGAGTCATGTCGGACACACTTCCTCAGCCTGCTCCTTTCAGGGAAGCAACGCTGGGAGCTAGGAAAGCCTTCTCAAGCTCGGAGAGTGCAAGAGAGATGCAGGCCGCGCACCCGGAAATCTCGGTGCTTGGAGCCAATCTCAGCGTCTCCCAGGGGCAAAGCGAACGCCTCTCTGCCAATTCCAGCTTTGCAGACGCAGGCCGCTAGGCTGCCTCTGCATTGGCGAAGGAAGCTCTCTCCTCCCGCTTCCTGCGAAATCTGCTTCTCAGCCTGAGCGAATCTCAGTGGGAACGGTCATTCCTCTGGGGCCGTTGCTCCTGTGCCTGGGGCTGCCGCAAGGGCACCACCCTCCCAGGGAAAGGCCAAACACACCCCACATGTCTTTGCTCCTCTGGAGAGCTGCAGGCAACCTCAAACTCTCAGGAAGCTTCTCGGCTGAGACGCAGAAGCACTCTGGCTGGGATCTCGCATCCCCTGCCTGGAGGCCCATGGTGCCTGCTTCTCCCTGGGCGTTGCTTCACCAGAGCGGCCAGGCAACATCTGCCCCATCTACCCTTCTGCTCTTCCCTTCCAGCTGACAGAGTTCTCCCTGCTCTACTCTGGCCCTAGGAAGTTTGGAGACAACCGGGCTCCTCCTCCTGTGCAAGGAGTCCCGGGGCCCAGTTGGAGTGGAAAGGCAAAACCACAGGCAAGCTCAGGAAAGTGCTGAGTCATGTCTGACACACTCCCTCAGCCTGCTCCTTCATGGCTAGCGAGGCTGTGAGCTAGGAAAGTCTTTGGAAGCTCAGCAAGTGGCAGCGAGATGCAGGCCCCAACCCAGCAATCCCGGTGCTTGGAGCAGGTCTCACAGCCTCCCAGTGCCAAAGCGAGCTCCTCTCTGCCAAATGCAGCTGTGCACACGCAGGCCGCTCTGCTGCCTCTGCATCCACGAAGGAAGCTCTCTAGGCCCGCTTCCTGCGAAATCTGCTTCAGCCTGAGGGAAAAGCCCTTGGAGAGGTCTTGGCTCAGGGGCAGTTGCTCCTGTGCCTGGGGAAGAGGGAAGGGCACCACACTCCCAAGGAAAGGCCAGACACACTCCACACGTCTTTGCTCCTCTGGAGGGCGGCATGGAGCCTCCAACTGGGAGGTCGCGTCTCAGCGGAGACGCAGGGGCATTCTGGCTGTGATCCCGCAGCCCCTGCCTGGAGGCCCACGGTGCCTGTTTCTCTCTGGGCGTTGCTTCCACAGTGCGGCCAAGCAACATCTTCACCATGGGCACAACAGCGCTTCCCTTCCGCCTGACAGACGTCTCAGTGCTCTGCTCTAGACCTCTGAAGTGGGGAGACAACCGAGCCCAGCCTCCTTTCCAAGGAGCCCTGCGCCTTCCATTGCACTGAAAGGCAATAGCACGGGGAAGCCTAGGAAGGGGCTGAGTCATGTCGGACACACTTCCTCAGCCTGCTCCTTTCAGGGAAGCAACGCTGGGAGCTAGGAAAGCCTTCTCCAGCTCGGAGAGTGCAAGAGAGATGCAGGCCGCGCACCCGGAAATCTCGGTGCTTGGAGCCAATCTCAGCGTCTCCCAGGGGCAAAGCGAACGCCTCTCTGCCAAATCCAGCTTTGCAGACGCAGGCCGCTAGGCTGCCTCTGCATTGGCGAAGGAAGCTCTCTCCTCCCGCTTCCTGCGAAATCTGCTTCTCAGCCTGAGCGAATCTCAGTGGGAACGGTCATTCCTCTGGGGCCGTTGCTCCTGTGCCTGGGGCTGCCGCAAGGGCACCACCCTCCCAGGGAAAGGCCAAACACACCCCACATGTCTTTGCTCCTCTGGAGAGCTGCAGGCAACCTCAAACTCTCAGGAAGCTTCTCGGCTGAGACGCAGAAGCACTCTGGCTGGGATCTCGCATCCCCTGCCTGGAGGCCCATGGTGCCTGCTTCTCCCTGGGCGTTGCTTCACCAGAGCGGCCAGGCAACATCTGCCCCATCTACCCTTCTGCTCTTCCCTTCCAGCTGACAGAGTTCTCCCTGCTCTACTCTGGCCCTAGGAAGTTTGGAGACAACCGGGCTCCTCCTCCTGGGCAAGGAGTCCCGGGGCCCAGTTGGAGTGGAAAGGCAAAACCACAGGCAAGCCCAGGAAAGTGCTGAGTCATGTCTGACACACTCCCTCAGCCTGCTCCTTCATGGCTAGCGAGGCTGTGAGCTAGGAAAGTCTTTGGAAGCTCAGCAAGTGGCAGCGAGATGCAGGCCCCAACCCAGCAATCCCGGTGCTTGGAGCAGGTCTCACAGCCTCCCAGTGCCAAAGCGAGCTCCTCTCTGCCAAATGCAGCTGTGCACACGCAGGCCGCTCTGCTGCCTCTGCATCCACGAAGGAAGCTCTCTAGGCCCGCTTCCTGCGAAATCTGCTTCAGCCTGAGGGAAAAGCCCTTGGAGAGGTCTTGGCTCAGGGGCAGTTGCTCCTGTGCCTGGGGAAGAGGGAAGGGCACCACACTCCCAAGGAAAGGCCAGACACACTCCACACGTCTTTGTTCCTCTGGAGGGCGGCATGGAGCCTCCAACTGGGAGGTCGCGTCTCAGCGGAGACGCAGGGGCATTCTGGCTGTGATCCCGCAGCCCCTGCCTGGAGGCCCACGGTGCCTGTTTCTCTCTGGGCGTTGCTTCCACAGTGCGGCCAAGCAACATCTTCACCATGGGCACAACAGCGCTTCCCTTCCGCCTGACAGACGTCTCAGTGCTCTGCTCTAGACCTCTGAAGTGGGGAGACAACCGAGCCCAGCCTCCTTTCCAAGGAGCCCTGCGCCTTCCATTGCACTGAAAGGCAATAGCACGGGGAAGCCTAGGAAGGGGCTGAGTCATGTCGGACACACTTCCTCAGCCTGCTCCTTTCAGGGAAGCAACGCTGGGAGCTAGGAAAGCCTTCTCAAGCTCGGAGAGTGCAAGAGAGATGCAGGCCGCGCACCCGGAAATCTCGGTGCTTGGAGCCAATCTCAGCGTCTCCCAGGGGCAAAGCGAACGCCTCTCTGCCAATTCCAGCTTTGCAGACGCAGGCCGCTAGGCTGCCTCTGCATTGGCGAAGGAAGCTCTCTCCTCCCGCTTCCTGCGAAATCTGCTTCTCAGCCTGAGCGAATCTCAGTGGGAACGGTCATTCCTCTGGGGCCGTTGCTCCTGTGCCTGGGGCTGCCGCAAGGGCACCACCCTCACAGGGAAAGGCCAAACACACCCCACATGTCTTTGCTCCTCTGGAGAGCTGCAGGCAACCTCAAACTCTCAGGAAGCTTCTCGGCTGAGACGCAGAAGCACTCTGGCTGGGATCTCGCATCCCCTGCCTGGAGGCCCATGGTGCCTGCTTCTCCCTGGGCGTTGCTTCACCAGAGCGGCCAGGCAACATCTGCCCCATCTACCCTTCTGCTCTTCCCTTCCAGCTGACAGAGTTCTCCCTGCTCTACTCTGGCCCTAGGAAGTTTGGAGACAACCGGGCTCCTCCTCCTGGGCAAGGAGTCCCGGGGCCCAGTTGGAGTGGAAAGGCAAAACCACAGGCAAGCCCAGGAAAGTGCTGAGTCATGTCTGACACACTCCCTCAGCCTGCTCCTTCATGGCTAGCGAGGCTGTGAGCTAGGAAAGTCTTTGGAAGCTCAGCAAGTGGCAGCGAGATGCAGGCCCCAACCCAGCAATCCCGGTGCTTGGAGCAGGTCTCACAGCCTCCCAGTGCCAAAGCGAGCTCCTCTCTGCCAAATGCAGCTGTGCACACGCAGGCCGCTCTGCTGCCTCTGCATCCACGAAGGAAGCTCTCTAGGCCCGCTTCCTGCGAAATCTGCTTCAGCCTGAGGGAAAAGCCCTTGGAGAGGTCTTGGCTCAGGGGCAGTTGCTCCTGTGCCTGGGGAAGAGGGAAGGGCACCACACTCCCAAGGAAAGGCCAGACACACTCCACACGTCTTTGCTCCTCTGGAGGGCGGCATGGAGCCTCCAACTGGGAGGTCGCGTCTCAGCGGAGACGCAGGGGCATTCTGGCTGTGATCCCGCAGCCCCTGCCTGGAGGCCCACGGTGCCTGTTTCTCTCTGGGCGTTGCTTCCACAGTGCGGCCAAGCAACATCTTCACCATGGGCACAACAGCGCTTCCCTTCCGCCTGACAGACGTCTCAGTGCTCTGCTCTAGACCTCTGAAGTGGGGAGACAACCGAGCCCAGCCTCCTTTCCAAGGAGCCCTGCGCCTTCCATTGCACTGAAAGGCAATAGCACGGGGAAGCCTAGGAAGGGGCTGAGTCATGTCGGACACACTTCCTCAGCCTGCTCCTTTCAGGGAAGCAACGCTGGGAGCTAGGAAAGCCTTCTCCAGCTCGGAGAGTGCAAGAGAGATGCAGGCCGCGCACCCGGAAATCTCGGTGCTTGGAGCCAATCTCAGCGTCTCCCAGGGGCAAAGCGAACGCCTCTCTGCCAAATCCAGCTTTGCAGACGCAGGCCGCTAGGCTGCCTCTGCATTGGCGAAGGAAGCTCTCTCCTCCCGCTTCCTGCGAAATCTGCTTCTCAGCCTGAGCGAATCTCAGTGGGAACGGTCATTCCTCTGGGGCCGTTGCTCCTGTGCCTGGGGCTGCCGCAAGGGCACCACCCTCCCAGGGAAAGGCCAAACACACCCCACATGTCTTTGCTCCTCTGGAGAGCTGCAGGCAACCTCAAACTCTCAGGAAGCTTCTCGGCTGAGACGCAGAAGCACTCTGGCTGGGATCTCGCATCCCCTGCCTGGAGGCCCATGGTGCCTGCTTCTCCCTGGGCGTTGCTTCACCAGAGCGGCCAGGCAACATCTGCCCCATCTACCCTTCTGCTCTTCCCTTCCAGCTGACAGAGTTCTCCCTGCTCTACTCTGGCCCTAGGAAGTTTGGAGACAACCGGGCTCCTCCTCCTGTGCAAGGAGTCCCGGGGCCCAGTTGGAGTGGAAAGGCAAAACCACAGGCAAGCCCAGGAAAGTGCTGAGTCATGTCTGACACACTCCCTCAGCCTGCTCCTTCATGGCTAGCGAGGCTGTGAGCTAGGAAAGTCTTTGGAAGCTCAGCAAGTGGCAGCGAGATGCAGGCCCCAACCCAGCAATCCCGGTGCTTGGAGCAGGTCTCACAGCCTCCCAGTGCCAAAGCGAGCTCCTCTCTGCCAAATGCAGCTGTGCACACGCAGGCCGCTCTGCTGCCTCTGCATCCACGAAGGAAGCTCTCTAGGCCCGCTTCCTGCGAAATCTGCTTCAGCCTGAGGGAAAAGCCCTTGGAGAGGTCTTGGCTCAGGGGCAGTTGCTCCTGTGCCTGGGGAAGAGGGAAGGGCACCACACTCCCAAGGAAAGGCCAGACACACTCCACACGTCTTTGCTCCTCTGGAGGGCGGCATGGAGCCTCCAACTGGGAGGTCGAGTCTCAGCGGAGACGCAGGGGCATTCTGGCTGTGATCCCGCAGCCCCTGCCTGGAGGCCCACGGTGCCTGTTTCTCTCTGGGCGTTGCTTCCACAGTGAGGCCAAGCAACATCTTCACCATGGGCACAACAGCGCTTCCCTTCCGCCTGACAGACGTCTCAGTGCTCTGCTGTAGACTTCTGAAGTGGGGAGACAACCGAGCCCAGCCTCCTTTCCAAGGAGCCCTGCGCCTTCCATTGCACTGAAAGGCAATAGCACGGGGAAGCCTAGGAAGGGGCTGAGTCATGTCGGACACACTTCCTCAGCCTGCTCCTTTCAGGGAAGCAACGCTGGGAGCTAGGAAAGCCTTCTCAAGCTCGGAGAGTGCAAGAGAGATGCAGGCCGCGCACCCGGAAATCTCGGTGCTTGGAGCCAATCTCAGCGTCTCCCAGGGGCAAAGCGAACGCCTCTCTGCCAATTCCAGCTTTGCAGACGCAGGCCGCTAGGCTGCCTCTGCATTGGCGAAGGAAGCTCTCTCCTCCCGCTTCCTGCGAAATCTGCTTCTCAGCCTGAGCGAATCTCAGTGGGAACGGTCATTCCTCTGGGGCCGTTGCTCCTGTGCCTGGGGCTGCCGCAAGGGCACCACCCTCACAGGGAAAGGCCAAACACACCCCACATGTCTTTGCTCCTCTGGAGAGCTGCAGGCAACCTCAAACTCTCAGGAAGCTTCTCGGCTGAGACGCAGAAGCACTCTGGCTGGGATCTCGCATCCCCTGCCTGGAGGCCCATGGTGCCTGCTTCTCCCTGGGCGTTGCTTCACCAGAGCGGCCAGGCAACATCTGCCCCATCTACCCTTCTGCTCTTCCCTTCCAGCTGACAGAGTTCTCCCTGCTCTACTCTGGCCCTAGGAAGTTTGGAGACAACCGGGCTCCTCCTCCTGGGCAAGGAGTCCCGGGGCCCAGTTGGAGTGGAAAGGCAAAACCACAGGCAAGCCCAGGAAAGTGCTGAGTCATGTCTGACACACTCCCTCAGCCTGCTCCTTCATGGCTAGCGAGGCTGTGAGCTAGGAAAGTCTTTGGAAGCTCAGCAAGTGGCAGCGAGATGCAGGCCCCAACCCAGCAATCCCGGTGCTTGGAGCAGGTCTCACAGCCTCCCAGTGCCAAAGCGAGCTCCTCTCTGCCAAATGCAGCTGTGCACACGCAGGCCGCTCTGCTGCCTCTGCATCCACGAAGGAAGCTCTCTAGGCCCGCTTCCTGCGAAATCTGCTTCAGCCTGAGGGAAAAGCCCTTGGAGAGGTCTTGGCTCAGGGGCAGTTGCTCCTGTGCCTGGGGAAGAGGGAAGGGCACCACACTCTCAAGGAAACGCCAGACACACTCCACACGTCTTTGCTCCTCTGGAGGGCGGCATGGAGCCTCCAACTGGGAGGTCGCGTCTCAGCGGAGACGCAGGGGCATTCTGGCTGTGATCCCGCAGCCCCTGCCTGGAGGCCCACGGTGCCTGTTTCTCTCTGGGCGTTGCTTCCACAGTGAGGCCAAGCAACATCTTCACCATGGGCACAACAGCGCTTCCCTTCCGCCTGACAGACGTCTCAGTGCTCTGCTCTAGACCTCTGAAGTGGGGAGACAACCGAGCCCAGCCTCCTTTCCAAGGAGCCCTGCGCCTTCCATTGCACTGAAAGGCAATAGCACGGGGAAGCCTAGGAAGGGGCTGAGTCATGTCGGACACACTTCCTCAGCCTGCTCCTTTCAGGGAAGCAACGCTGGGAGCTAGGAAAGCCTTCTCAAGCTCGGAGAGTGCAAGAGAGATTCAGGCCGCGCACCCGGAAATCTCGGTGCTTGGAGCCAATCTCAGCGTCTCCCAGGGGCAAAGCGAACGCCTCTCTGCCAAATCCAGCTTTGCAGACGCAGGCCGCTAGGCTGCCTCTGCATTGGCGAAGGAAGCTCTCTCCTCCCGCTTCCTGCGAAATCTGCTTCTCAGCCTGAGCGAATCTCAGTGGGAACGGTCATTCCTCTGGGGCCGTTGCTCCTGTGCCTGGGGCTGCCGCAAGGGCACCACCCTCACAGGGAAAGGCCAAACACACCCCACATGTCTTTGCTCCTCTGGAGAGCTGCAGGCAACCTCAAACTCTCAGGAAGCTTCTCGGCTGAGACGCAGAAGCACTCTGGCTGGGATCTCGCATCCCCTGCCTGGAGGCCCATGGTGCCTGCTTCTCCCTGGGCGTTGCTTCACCAGAGCGGCCAGGCAACATCTGCCCCATCTACCCTTCTGCTCTTCCCTTCCAGCTGACAGAGTTCTCCCTGCTCTACTCTGGCCCTAGGAAGTTTGGAGACAACCGGGCTCCTCCTCCTGGGCAAGGAGTCCCGGGGCCCAGTTGGAGTGGAAAGGCAAAACCACAGGCAAGCCCAGGAAAGTGCTGAGTCATGTCTGACACACTCCCTCAGCCTGCTCCTTCATGGCTAGCGAGGCTGTGAGCTAGGAAAGTCTTTGGAAGCTCAGCAAGTGGCAGCGAGATGCAGGCCCCAACCCAGCAATCCCGGTGCTTGGAGCAGGTCTCACAGCCTCCCAGTGCCAAAGCGAGCTCCTCTCTGCCAAATGCAGCTGTGCACACGCAGGCCGCTCTGCTGCCTCTGCATCCACGAAGGAAGCTCTCTAGGCCCGCTTCCTGCGAAATCTGCTTCAGCCTGAGGGAAAAGCCCTTGGAGAGGTCTTGGCTCAGGGGCAGTTGCTCCTGTGCCTGGGGAAGAGGGAAGGGCACCACACTCTCAAGGAAACGCCAGACACACTCCACACGTCTTTGCTCCTCTGGAGGGCGGCATGGAGCCTCCAACTGGGAGGTCGCGTCTCAGCGGAGACGCAGGGGCATTCTGGCTGTGATCCCGCAGCCCCTGCCTGGAGGCCCACGGTGCCTGTTTCTCTCTGGGCGTTGCTTCCACAGTGCGGCCAAGCAACATCTTCACCATGGGCACAACAGCGCTTCCCTTCCGCCTGACAGACGTCTCAGTGCTCTGCTGTAGACTTCTGAAGTGGGGAGACAACCGAGCCCAGCCTCCTTTCCAAGGAGCCCTGCGCCTTCCATTGCACTGAAAGGCAATAGCACGGGGAAGCCTAGGAAGGGGCTGAGTCATGTCGGACACACTTCCTCAGCCTGCTCCTTTCAGGGAAGCAACGCTGGGAGCTAGGAAAGCCTTCTCAAGCTCGGAGAGTGCAAGAGAGATGCAGGCCGCGCACCCGGAAATCTCGGTGCTTGGAGCCAATCTCAGCGTCTCCCAGGGGCAAAGCGAACGCCTCTCTGCCAAATCCAGCTTTGCAGACGCAGGCCGCTAGGCTGCCTCTGCATTGGCGAAGGAAGCTCTCTCCTCCCGCTTCCTGCGAAATCTGCTTCTCAGCCTGAGCGAATCTCAGTGGGAACGGTCATTCCTCTGGGGCCGTTGCTCCTGTGCTTGGGGCTGCCGCAAGGGCACCACCCTCCCAGGGAAAGGCCAAACACACCCCACATGTCTTTGCTCCTCTGGAGAGCTGCAGGCAACCTCAAACTCTCAGGAAGCTTCTCGGCTGAGACGCAGAAGCACTCTGGCTGGGATCTCGCATCCCCTGCCTGGAGGCCCATGGTGCCTGCTTCTCCCTGGGCGTTGCTTCACCAGAGCGGCCAGGCAACATCTGCCCCATCTACCCTTCTGCTCTTCCCTTCCAGCTGACAGAGTTCTCCCTGCTCTACTCTGGCCCTAGGAAGTTTGGAGACAACCGGGCTCCTCCTCCTGGGCAAGGAGTCCCGGGGCCCAGTTGGAGTGGAAAGGCAAAACCACAGGCAAGCCCAGGAAAGTGCTGAGTCATGTCTGACACACTCCCTCAGCCTGCTCCTTCATGGCTAGCGAGGCTGTGAGCTAGGAAAGTCTTTGGAAGCTCAGCAAGTGGCAGCGAGATGCAGGCCCCAACCCAGCAATCCCGGTGCTTGGAGCAGGTCTCACAGCCTCCCAGTGCCAAAGCGAGCTCCTCTCTGCCAAATGCAGCTGTGCACACGCAGGCCGCTCTGCTGCCTCTGCATCCACGAAGGAAGCTCTCTAGGCCCGCTTCCTGCGAAATCTGCTTCAGCCTGAGGGAAAAGCCCTTGGAGAGGTCTTGGCTCAGGGGCAGTTGCTCCTGTGCCTGGGGAAGAGGGAAGGGCACCACACTCCCAAGGAAAGGCCAGACACACTCCACACGTCTTTGCTCCTCTGGAGGGCGGCATGGAGCCTCCAACTGGGAGGTCGCGTCTCAGCGGAGACGCAGGGGCATTCTGGCTGTGATCCCGCAGCCCCTGCCTGGAGGCCCACGCTGCCTGTTTCTCTCTGGGCGTTGCTTCCACAGTGCGGCCAAGCAACATCTTCACCATGGGCACAACAGCGCTTCCCTTCCGCCTGACAGACGTCTCAGTGCTCTGCTCTAGACCTCTGAAGTGGGGAGACAACCGAGCCCAGCCTCCTTTCCAAGGAGCCCTGCGCCTTCCATTGCACTGAAAGGCAATAGCACGGGGAAGCCTAGGAAGGGGCTGAGTCATGTCGGACACACTTCCTCAGCCTGCTCCTTTCAGGGAAGCAACGCTGGGAGCTAGGAAAGCCTTCTCAAGCTCGGAGAGTGCAAGAGAGATGCAGGCCGCGCACCCGGAAATCTCGGTGCTTGGAGCCAATCTCAGCGTCTCCCAGGGGCAAAGCGAACGCCTCTCTGCCAAATCCAGCTTTGCAGACGCAGGCCGCTAGGCTGCCTCTGCATTGGCGAAGGAAGCTCTCTCCTCCCGCTTCCTGCGAAATCTGCTTCTCAGCCTGAGCGAATCTCAGTGGGAACGGTCATTCCTCTGGGGCCGTTGCTCCTGTGCCTGGGGCTGCCGCAAGGGCACCACCCTCCCAGGGAAAGGCCTAACACACCCCACATGTCTTTGCTCCTCTGGAGAGCTGCAGGCAACCTCAAACTCTCAGGAAGCTTCTCGGCTGAGACGCAGAAGCACTCTGGCTGGGATCTCGCATCCCCTGCCTGGAGGCCCATGGTGCCTGCTTCTCCCTGGGCGTTGCTTCACCAGAGCGGCCAGGCAACATCTGCCCCATCTACCCTTCTGCTCTTCCCTTCCAGCTGACAGAGTTCTCCCTGCTCTACTCTAGCCCTAGGAAGTCTGGAGACAACCGGGCTCCTCCTCCTGTGCAAGGAGTCCCGGGGCCCAGTTGGAGTGGAAAGGCAAAACCACAGGCAAGCCCAGGAAAGTGCTGAGTCATGTCTGACACACTCCCTCAGCCTGCTCCTTCATGGCTAGCGAGGCTGTGAGCTAGGAAAGTCTTTGGAAGCTCAGCAAGTGGCAGCGAGATGCAGGCCCCAACCCAGCAATCCCGGTGCTTGGAGCAGGTCTCACAGCCTCCCAGTGCCAAAGCGAGCTCCTCTCTGCCAAATGCAGCTGTGCACACGCAGGCCGCTCTGCTGCCTCTGCATCCACGAAGGAAGCTCTCTAGGCCCGCTTCCTGCGAAATCTGCTTCAGCCTGAGGGAAAAGCCCTTGGAGAGGTCTTGGCTCAGGGGCAGTTGCTCCTGTGCCTGGGGAAGAGGGAAGGGCACCACACTCCCAAGGAAAGGCCAGACACACTCCACACGTCTTTGCTCCTCTGGAGGGCGGCATGGAGCCTCCAACTGGGAGGTCGCGTCTCAGCGGAGACGCAGGGGCATTCTGGCTGTGATCCCGCAGCCCCTGCCTGGAGGCCCACGGTGCCTGTTTCTCTCTGGGCGTTGCTTCCACAGTGCGGCCAAGCAACATCTTCACCATGGGCACAACAGCGCTTCCCTTCCGCCTGACAGACGTCTCAGTGCTCTGCTCTAGACCTCTGAAGTGGGGAGACAACCGAGCCCAGCCTCCTTTCCAAGGAGCCCTGCGCCTTCCATTGCACTGAAAGGCAATAGCACGGGGAAGCCTAGGAAGGGGCTGAGTCATGTCGGACACACTTCCTCAGCCTGCTCCTTTCAGGGAAGCAACGCTGGGAGCTAGGAAAGCCTTCTCCAGCTCGGAGAGTGCAAGAGAGATGCAGGCCGCGCACCCGGAAATCTCGGTGCTTGGAGCCAATCTCAGCGTCTCCCAGGGGCAAAGCGAACGCCTCTCTGCCAAATCCAGCTTTGCAGACGCAGGCCGCTAGGCTGCCTCTGCATTGGCGAAGGAAGCTCTCTCCTCCCGCTTCCTGCGAAATCTGCTTCTCAGCCTGAGCGAATCTCAGTGGGAACGGTCATTCCTCTGGGGCCGTTGCTCCTGTGCCTGGGGCTGCCGCAAGGGCACCACCCTCCCAGGGAAAGGCCAAACACACCCCACATGTCTTTGCTCCTCTGGAGAGCTGCAGGCAACCTCAAACTCTCAGGAAGCTTCTCGGCTGAGACGCAGGAGCACTCTGGCTGGGATCTCGCATCCCCTGCCTGGAGGCCCATGGTGCCTGCTTCTCCCTGGGCGTTGCTTCACCAGAGCGGCCAGGCAACATCTGCCCCATCTACCCTTCTGCTCTTCCCTTCCAGCTGACAGAGTTCTCCCTGCTCTACTCTGGCCCTAGGAAGTCTGGAGACAACCGGGCTCCTCCTCCTGTGCAAGGAGTCCCGGGGCCCAGTTGGAGTGGAAAGGCAAAACCACAGGCAAGCCCAGGAAAGTGCTGAGTCATGTCTGACACACTCCCTCAGCCTGCTCCTTCATGGCTAGCGAGGCTGTGAGCTAGGAAAGTCTTTGGAAGCTCAGCAAGTGGCAGCGAGATGCAGGCCCCAACCCAGCAATCCCGGTGCTTGGAGCAGGTCTCACAGCCTCCCAGTGCCAAAGCGAGCTCCTCTCTGCCAAATGCAGCTGTGCACACGCAGGCCGCTCTGCTGCCTCTGCATCCACGAAGGAAGCTCTCTAGGCCCGCTTCCTGCGAAATCTGCTTCAGCCTGAGGGAAAAGCCCTTGGAGAGGTCTTGGCTCAGGGGCAGTTGCTCCTGTGCCTGGGGAAGAGGGAAGGGCACCACACTCCCAAGGAAAGGCCAGACACACTCCACACGTCTTTGCTCCTCTGGAGGGCGGCATGGAGCCTCCAACTGGGAGGTCGCGTCTCAGCGGAGACGCAGGGGCATTCTGGCTGTGATCCCGCAGCCCCTGCCTGGAGGCCCACGGTGCCTGTTTCTCTCTGGGCGTTGCTTCCACAGTGCGGCCAAGCAACACCTTCACCATGGGCACAACAGCGCTTCCCTTCCGCCTGACAGACGTCTCAGTGCTCTGCTCTAGACCTCTGAAGTGGGGAGACAACCGAGCCCAGCCTCCTTTCCAAGGAGCCCTGCGCCTTCCATTGCACTGAAAGGCAATAGCACGGGGAAGCCTAGGAAGGGGCTGAGTCATGTCGGACACACTTCCTCAGCCTGCTCCTTTCAGGGAAGCAACGCTGGGAGCTAGGAAAGCCTTCTCCAGCTCGGAGAGTGCAAGAGAGATGCAGGCCGCGCACCCGGAAATCTCGGTGCTTGGAGCCAATCTCAGCGTCTCCCAGGGGCAAAGCGAACGCCTCTCTGCCAAATCCAGCTTTGCAGACGCAGGCCGCTAGGCTGCCTCTGCATTGGCGAAGGAAGCTCTCTCCTCCCGCTTCCTGCGAAATCTGCTTCTCAGCCTGAGCGAATCTCAGTGGGAACGGTCATTCCTCTGGGGCCGTTGCTCCTGTGCCTGGGGCTGCCGCAAGGGCACCACCCTCCCAGGGAAAGGCCAAACACACCCCACATGTCTTTGCTCCTCTGGAGAGCTGCAGGCAACCTCAAACTCTCAGGAAGCTTCTCGGCTGAGACGCAGAAGCACTCTGGCTGGGATCTCGCATCCCCTGCCTGGAGGCCCATGGTGCCTGCTTCTCCCTGGGCGTTGCTTCACCAGAGCGGCCAGGCAACATCTGCCCCATCTACCCTTCTGCTCTTCCCTTCCAGCTGACAGAGTTCTCCCTGCTCTACTCTGGCCCTAGGAAGTTTGGAGACAACCGGGCTCCTCCTCCTGGGCAAGGAGTCCCGGGGCCCAGTTGGAGTGGAAAGGCAAAACCACAGGCAAGCCCAGGAAAGTGCTGAGTCATGTCTGACACACTCCCTCAGCCTGCTCCTTCATGGCTAGCGAGGCTGTGAGCTAGGAAAGTCTTTGGAAGCTCAGCAAGTGGCAGCGAGATGCAGGCCCCAACCCAGCAATCCCGGTGCTTGGAGCAGGTCTCACAGCCTCCCAGTGCCAAAGCGAGCTCCTCTCTGCCAAATGCAGCTGTGCACACGCAGGTCGCTCTGCTGCCTCTGCATCCACGAAGGAAGCTCTCTAGGCCCGCTTCCTGCGAAATCTGCTTCAGCCTGAGGGAAAAGCCCTTGGAGATGTCTTGGCTCAGGGGCAGTTGCTCCTGTGCCTGGGGAAGAGGGAAGGGCACCACACTCTCAAGGAAACGCCAGACACACTCCACACGTCTTTGCTCCTCTGGAGGGCGGCATGGAGCCTCCAACTGGGAGGTCGCGTCTCAGCGGAGACGCAGGGGCATTCTGGCTGTGATCCCGCAGCCCCTGCCTGGAGGCCCACGGTGCCTGTTTCTCTATGGGCGTTGCTTCCACAGTGAGGCCAAGCAACATCTTCACCATGGGCACAACAGCGCTTCCCTTCCGCCTGACAGACGTCTCAGTGCTCTGCTGTAGACTTCTGAAGTGGGGAGACAACCGAGCCCAGCCTCCTTTCCAAGGAGCCCTGCGCCTTCCATTGCACTGAAAGGCAATAGCACGGGGAAGCCTAGGAAGGGGCTGAGTCATGTCGGACACACTTCCTCAGCCTGCTCCTTTCAGGGAAGCAACGCTGGGAGCTAGGAAAGCCTTCTCAAGCTCGGAGAGTGCAAGAGAGATGCAGGCCGCGCACCCGGAAATCTCGGTGCTTGGAGCCAATCTCAGCGTCTCCCAGGGGCAAAGCGAACGCCTCTCTGCCAATTCCAGCTTTGCAGACGCAGGCCGCTAGGCTGCCTCTGCATTGGCGAAGGAAGCTCTCTCCTCCCGCTTCCTGCGAAATCTGCTTCTCAGCCTGAGCGAATCTCAGTGGGAACGGTCATTCCTCTGGGGCCGTTGCTCCTGTGCCTGGGGCTGCCGCAAGGGCACCACCCTCACAGGGAAAGGCCAAACACACCCCACATGTCTTTGCTCCTCTGGAGAGCTGCAGGCAACCTCAAACTCTCAGGAAGCTTCTCGGCTGAGACGCAGAAGCACTCTGGCTGGGATCTCGCATCCCCTGCCTGGAGGCCCATGGTGCCTGTTTCTCCCTGGGCGTTGCTTCACCAGAGCGGCCAGGCAACATCTGCCCCATCTACCCTTCTGCTCTTCCCTTCCAGCTGACAGAGTTCTCCCTGCTCTACTCTGGCCCTAGGAAGTCTGGAGACAACCGGGCTCCTCCTCCTGTGCAAGGAGTCCCGGGGCCCAGTTGGAGTGGAAAGGCAAAACCACAGGCAAGCCCAGGAAAGTGCTGAGTCATGTCTGACACACTCCCTCAGCCTGCTCCTTCATGGCTAGCGAGGCTGTGAGCTAGGAAAGTCTTTGGAAGCTCAGCAAGTGGCAGCGAGATGCAGGCCCCAACCCAGCAGTCCCGGTGCTTGGAGCAGGTCTCACAGCCTCCCAGTGCCAAAGCGAGCTCCTCTCTGCCAAATGCAGCTGTGCACACGCAGGCCGCTCTGCTGCCTCTGCATCCACGAAGGAAGCTCTCTAGGCCCGCTTCCTGCGAAATCTGCTTCAGCCTGAGGGAAAAGCCCTTGGAGAGGTCTTGGCTCAGGGGCAGTTGCTCCTGTGCCTGGGGAAGAGGGAAGGGCACCACACTCCCAAGGAAAGGCCAGACACACTCCACACGTCTTTGCTCCTCTGGAGGGCGGCATGGAGCCTCCAACTGGGAGGTCGCGTCTCAGCGGAGACGCAGGGGCATTCTGGCTGTGATCCCGCAGCCCCTGCCTGGAGGCCCACGGTGCCTGTTTCTCTCTGGGCGTTGCTTCCACAGTGCGGCCAAGCAACATCTTCACCATGGGCACAACAGCGCTTCCCTTCCGCCTGACAGACGTCTCAGTGCTCTGCTCTAGACCTCTGAAGTGGGGAGACAACCGAGCCCAGCCTCCTTTCCAAGGAGCCCTGCGCCTTCCATTGCACTGAAAGGCAATAGCACGGGGAAGCCTAGGAAGGGGCTGAGTCATGTCGGACACACTTCCTCAGCCTGCTCCTTTCAGGGAAGCAACGCTGGGAGCTAGGAAAGCCTTCTCCAGCTCGGAGAGTGCAAGAGAGATGCAGGCCGCGCACCCGGAAATCTCGGTGCTTGGAGCCAATCTCAGCGTCTCCCAGGGGCAAAGCGAACGCCTCTCTGCCAAATCCAGCTTTGCAGACGCAGGCCGCTAGGCTGCCTCTGCATTGGCGAAGGAAGCTCTCTCCTCCCGCTTCCTGCGAAATCTGCTTCTCAGCCTGAGCGAATCTCAGTGGGAACGGTCATTCCTCTGGGGCCGTTGCTCCTGTGCCTGGGGCTGCCGCAAGGGCACCACCCTCCCAGGGAAAGGCCAAACACACCCCACATGTCTTTGCTCCTCTGGAGAGCTGCAGGCAACCTCAAACTCTCAGGAAGCTTCTCGGCTGAGACGCAGAAGCACTCTGGCTGGGATCTCGCATCCCCTGCCTGGAGGCCCATGGTGCCTGTTTCTCCCTGGGCGTTGCTTCACCAGAGCGGCCAGGCAACATCTGCCCCATCTACCCTTCTGCTCTTCCCTTCCAGCTGACAGAGTTCTCCCTGCTCTACTCTGGCCCTAGGAAGTCTGGAGACAACCGGGCTCCTCCTCCTGTGCAAGGAGTCCCGGGGCCCAGTTGGAGTGGAAAGGCAAAACCACAGGCAAGCCCAGGAAAGTGCTGAGTCATGTCTGACACACTCCCTCAGCCTGCTCCTTCATGGCTAGCGAGGCTGTGAGCTAGGAAAGTCTTTGGAAGCTCAGCAAGTGGCAGCGAGATGCAGGCCCCAACCCAGCAATCCCGGTGCTTGGAGCAGGTCTCACAGCCTCCCAGTGCCAAAGCGAGCTCCTCTCTGCCAAATGCAGCTGTGCACACGCAGGCCGCTCTGCTGCCTCTGCATCCACGAAGGAAGCTCTCTAGGCCCGCTTCCTGCGAAATCTGCTTCAGCCTGAGGGAAAAGCCCTTGGAGAGGTCTTGGCTCAGGGGCAGTTGCTCCTGTGCCTGGGGAAGAGGGAAGGGCACCACACTCCCAAGGAAAGGCCAGACACACTCCACACGTCTTTGCTCCTCTGGAGGGCGGCATGGAGCCTCCAACTGGGAGGTCGCGTCTCAGCGGAGACGCAGGGGCATTCTGGCTGTGATCCCGCAGCCCCTGCCTGGAGGCCCACGGTGCCTGTTTCTCTCTGGGCGTTGCTTCCACAGTGCGGCCAAGCAACATCTTCACCATGGGCACAACAGCGCTTCCCTTCCGCCTGACAGACGTCTCAGTGCTCTGCTCTAGACCTCTGAAGTGGGGAGACAACCGAGCCCAGCCTCCTTTCCAAGGAGCCCTGCGCCTTCCATTGCACTGAAAGGCAATAGCACGGGGAAGCCTAGGAAGGGGCTGAGTCATGTCGGACACACTTCCTCAGCCTGCTCCTTTCAGGGAAGCAACGCTGGGAGCTAGGAAAGCCTTCTCAAGCTCGGAGAGTGCAAGAGAGATGCAGGCCGCGCACCCGGAAATCTCGGTGCTTGGAGCCAATCTCAGCGTCTCCCAGGGGCAAAGCGAACGCCTCTCTGCCAAATCCAGCTTTGCAGACGCAGGCCGCTAGGCTGCCTCTGCATTGGCGAAGGAAGCTCTCTCCTCCCGCTTCCTGCGAAATCTGCTTCTCAGCCTGAGCGAATCTCAGTGGGAACGGTCATTCCTCTGGGGCCGTTGCTCCTGTGCCTGGGGCTGCCGCAAGGGCACCACCCTCCCAGGGAAAGGCCAAACACACCCCACATGTCTTTGCTCCTCTGGAGAGCTGCAGGCAACCTCAAACTCTCAGGAAGCTTCTCGGCTGAGACGCAGAAGCACTCTGGCTGGGATCTCGCATCCCCTGCCTGGAGGCCCATGGTGCCTGCTTCTCCCTGGGCGTTGCTTCACCAGAGCGGCCAGGCAACATCTGCCCCATCTACCCTTCTGCTCTTCCCTTCCAGCTGACAGAGTTCTCCCTGCTCTACTCTAGCCCTAGGAAGTTTGGAGACAACCGGGCTCCTCCTCCTGTGCAAGGAGTCCCGGGGCCCAGTTGGAGTGGAAAGGCAAAACCACAGGCAAGCCCAGGAAAGTGCTGAGTCATGTCTGACACACTCCCTCAGCCTGCTCCTTCATGGCTAGCGAGGCTGTGAGCTAGGAAAGTCTTTGGAAGCTCAGCAAGTGGCAGCGAGATGCAGGCCCCAACCCAGCAATCCCGGTGCTTGGAGCAGGTCTCACAGCCTCCCAGTGCCAAAGCGAGCTCCTCTCTGCCAAATGCAGCTGTGCACACGCAGGCCGCTCTGCTGCCTCTGCATCCACGAAGGAAGCTCTCTAGGCCCGCTTCCTGCGAAATCTGCTTCAGCCTGAGGGAAAAGCCCTTGGAGAGGTCTTGGCTCAGGGGCAGTTGCTCCTGTGCCTGGGGAAGAGGGAAGGGCACCACACTCCCAAGGAAAGGCCAGACACACTCCACACGTCTTTGCTCCTCTGGAGGGCGGCATGGAGCCTCCAACTGGGAGGTCGCGTCTCAGCGGAGACGCAGGGGCATTCTGGCTGTGATCCCGCAGCCCCTGCCTGGAGGCCCACGGTGCCTGTATCTCTCTGGGCGTTGCTTCCACAGTGCGGCCAAGCAACATCTTCACCATGGGCACAACAGCGCTTCCCTTCCGCCTGACAGACGTCTCAGTGCTCTGCTCTAGACCTCTGAAGTGGGGAGACAACCGAGCCCAGCCTCCTTTCCAAGGAGCCCTGCGCCTTCCATTGCACTGAAAGGCAATAGCACGGGGAAGCCTAGGAAGGGGCTGAGTCATGTCGGACACACTTCCTCAGCCTGCTCCTTTCAGGGAAGCAACGCTGGGAGCTAGGAAAGCCTTCTCCAGCTCGGAGAGTGCAAGAGAGATGCAGGCCGCGCACCCGGAAATCTCGGTGCTTGGAGCCAATCTCAGCGTCTCCCAGGGGCAAAGCGAACGCCTCTCTGCCAAATCCAGCTTTGCAGACGCAGGCCGCTAGGCTGCCTCTGCATTGGCGAAGGAAGCTCTCTCCTCCCGCTTCCTGCGAAATCTGCTTCTCAGCCTGAGCGAATCTCAGTGGGAACGGTCATTCCTCTGGGGCCGTTGCTCCTGTGCCTGGGGCTGCCGCAAGGGCACCACCCTCCCAGGGAAAGGCCAAACACACCCCACATGTCTTTGCTCCTCTGGAGAGCTGCAGGCAACCTCAAACTCTCAGGAAGCTTCTCGGCTGAGACGCAGAAGCACTCTGGCTGGGATCTCGCATCCCCTGCCTGGAGGCCCATGGTTCCTGCTTCTCCCTGGGCGTTGCTTCACCAGAGCGGCCAGGCAACATCTGCCCCATCTACCCTTCTGCTCTTCCCTTCCAGCTGACAGAGTTCTCCCTGCTGTACTCTAGCCCTAGGAAGTTTGGAGACAACCGGGCTCCTCCTCCTGGGCAAGGAGTCCCGGGGCCCAGTTGGAGTGGAAAGGCAAAACCACAGGCAAGCCCAGGAAAGTGCTGAGTCATGTCTGACACACTCCCTCAGCCTGCTCCTTCATGGCTAGCGAGGCTGTGAGCTAGGAAAGTCTTTGGAAGCTCAGCAAGTGGCAGCGAGATGCAGGCCCCAACCCAGCAATCCCGGTGCTTGGAGCAGGTCTCACAGCCTCCCAGTGCCAAAGAGAGCTCCTCTCTGCCAAATGCAGCTGTGCACACGCAGGCCGCTCTGCTGCCTCTGCATCCACGAAGGAAGCTCTCTAGGCCCGCTTCCTGCGAAATCTGCTTCAGCCTGAGGGAAAAGCCCTTGGAGAGGTCTTGGCTCAGGGGCAGTTGCTCCTGTGCCTGGGGAAGAGGGAAGGGCACCACACTCCCAAGGAAAGGCCAGACACACTCCACACGTCTTTGCTCCTCTGGAGGGCGGCATGGAGCCTCCAACTGGGAGTTCGCGTCTCAGCGGAGACGCAGGGGCATTCTGGCTGTGATCCCGCAGCCCCTGCCTGGAGGCCCACGCTGCCTGTTTCTCTCTGGGCGTTGCTTCCACAGTGCGGCCAAGCAACATCTTCACCATGGGCACAACAGCGCTTCCCTTCCGCCTGACAGACGTCTCAGTGCTCTGCTCTAGACCTCTGAAGTGGGGAGACAACCGAGCCCAGCCTCCTTTCCAAGGAGCCCTGCGCCTTCCATTGCACTGAAAGGCAATAGCACGGGGAAGCCTAGGAAGGGGCTGAGTCATGTCGGACACACTTCCTCAGCCTGCTCCTTTCAGGGAAGCAACGCTGGGAGCTAGGAAAGCCTTCTCAAGCTCGGAGAGTGCAAGAGAGATGCAGGCCGCGCACCCGGAAATCTCGGTGCTTGGAGCCAATCTCAGCGTCTCCCAGGGGCAAAGCGAACGTCTCTCTGCCAAATCCAGCTTTGCAGACGCAGGCCGCTAGGCTGCCTCTGCATTGGCGAAGGAAGCTCTCTCCTCCCGCTTCCTGCGAAATCTGCTTCTCAGCCTGAGCGAATCTCAGTGGGAACGGTCATTCCTCTGGGGCCGTTGCTCCTGTGCCTGGGGCTGCCGCAAGGGCACCACCCTCACAGGGAAAGGCCAAACACACCCCACATGTCTTTGCTCCTCTGGAGAGCTGCAGGCAACCTCAAACTCTCAGGAAGCTTCTCGGCTGAGACGCAGAAGCACTCTGGCTGGGATCTCGCATCCCCTGTCTGGAGGCCCATGGTGCCTGTTTCTCCCTGGGCGTTGCTTCACCAGAGCGGCCAGGCAACATCTGCCCCATCTACCCTTCTGCTCTTCCCTTCCAGCTGACAGAGTTCTCCCTGCTCTACTCTGGCCCTAGGAAGTCTGGAGACAACCGGGCTCCTCCTCCTGTGCAAGGAGTCCCGGGGCCCAGTTGGAGTGGAAAGGCAAAACCACAGGCAAGCCCAGGAAAGTGCTGAGTCATGTCTGACACACTCCCTCAGCCTGCTCCTTCATGGCTAGCGAGGCTGTGAGCTAGGAAAGTCTTTGGAAGCTCAGCAAGTGGCAGCGAGATGCAGGCCCCAACCCAGCAGTCCCGGTGCTTGGAGCAGGTCTCACAGCCTCCCAGTGCCAAAGCGAGCTCCTCTCTGCCAAATGCAGCTGTGCACACGCAGGCCGCTCTGCTGCCTCTGCATCCACGAAGGAAGCTCTCTAGGCCCGCTTCCTGCGAAATCTGCTTCAGCCTGAGGGAAAAGCCCTTGGAGAGGTCTTGGCTCAGGGGCAGTTGCTCCTGTGCCTGGGGAAGAGGGAAGGGCACCACACTCCCAAGGAAAGGCCAGACACACTCCACACGTCTTTGCTCCTCTGGAGGGCGGCATGGAGCCTCCAACTGGGAGGTCGCGTCTCAGCGGAGACGCAGGGGCATTCTGGCTGTGATCCCGCAGCCCCTGCCTGGAGGCCCACGGTGCCTGTTTCTCTCTGGGCGTTGCTTCCACAGTGCGGCCAAGCAACATCTTCACCATGGGCACAACAGCGCTTCCCTTCCGCCTGACAGACGTCTCAGTGCTCTGCTCTAGACCTCTGAAGTGGGGAGACAACCGAGCCCAGCCTCCTTTCCAAGGAGCCCTGCGCCTTCCATTGCACTGAAAGGCAATAGCACGGGGAAGCCTAGGAAGGGGCTGAGTCATGTCGGACACACTTCCTCAGCCTGCTCCTTTCAGGGAAGCAACGCTGGGAGCTAGGAAAGCCTTCTCAAGCTCGGAGAGTGTAAGAGAGGTGCAGGCCGCGCACCCGGAAATCTCGGTGCTTGGAGCCAATCTCAGCGTCTCCCAGGGGCAAAGCGAACGCCTCTCTGCCAAATCCAGCTTTGCAGACGCAGGCCGCTAGGCTGCCTCTGCATTGGCGAAGGAAGCTCTCTCCTCCCGCTTCCTGCGAAATCTGCTTCTCAGCCTGAGCGAATCTCAGTGGGAACGGTCATTCCTCTGGGGCCGTTGCTCCTGTGCCTGGGGCTGCCGCAAGGGCACCACCCTCCCAGGGAAAGGCCAAACACACCCCACATGTCTTTGCTCCTCTGGAGAGCTGCAGGCAACCTCAAACTCTCAGGAAGCTTCTCGGCTGAGACGCAGAAGCACTGTGGCTGGGATCTCGCATCCCCTGCCTGGAGGCCCATGGTGCCTGCTTCTCCCTGGGCGTTGCTTCACCAGAGCGGCCAGGCAACATCTGCCCCATCTACCCTTCTGCTCTTCCCTTCCAGCTGACAGAGTTCTCCCTGCTCTACTCTGGCCCTAGGAAGTTTGGAGACAACCGGGCTCCTCCTCCTGTGCAAGGAGTCCCGGGGCCCAGTTGGAGTGGAAAGGCAAAACCACAGGCAAGCCCAGGAAAGTGCTGAGTCATGTCTGACACACTCCCTCAGCCTGCTCCTTCATGGCTAGCGAGGCTGTGAGCTAGGAAAGTCTTTGGAAGCTCAGCAAGTGGCAGCGAGATGCAGGCCCCAACCCAGCAATCCCGGTGCTTGGAGCAGGTCTCACAGCCTCCCAGTGCCAAAGCGAGCTCCTCTCTGCCAAATGCAGCTGTGCACACGCAGGCCGCTCTGCTGCCTCTGCATCCACGAAGGAAGCTCTCTAGGCCCGCTTCCTGCGAAATCTGCTTCAGCCTGAGGGAAAAGCCCTTGGAGAGGTCTTGGCTCAGGGGCAGTTGCTCCTGTGCCTGGGGAAGAGGGAAGGGCACCACACTCCCAAGGAAAGGCCAGACACACTCCACACGTCTTTGCTCCTCTGGAGGGCGGCATGGAGCCTCCAACTGGGAGGTCGCGTCTCAGCGGAGACGCAGGGGCATTCTGGCTGTGATCCCGCAGCCCCTGCCTGGAGGCCCACGCTGCCTGTTTCTCTCTGGGCGTTGCTTCCACAGTGCGGCCAAGCAACATCTTCACCATGGGCACAACAGCGCTTCCCTTCCGCCTGACAGACGTCTCAGTGCTCTGCTCTAGACCTCTGAAGTGGGGAGACAACCGAGCCCAGCCTCCTTTCCAAGGAGCCCTGCGCCTTCCATTGCACTGAAAGGCAATAGCACGGGGAAGCCTAGGAAGGGGCTGAGTCATGTCGGACACACTTCCTCAGCCTGCTCCTTTCAGGGAAGCAACGCTGGGAGCTAGGAAAGCCTTCTCAAGCTCGGAGAGTGCAAGAGAGATGCAGGCCGCGCACCCGGAAATCTCGGTGCTTGGAGCCAATCTCAGCGTCTCCCAGGGGCAAAGCGAACGCCTCTCTGCCAAATCCAGCTTTGCAGACGCAGGCCGCTAGGCTGCCTCTGCATTGGCGAAGGAAGCTCTCTCCTCCCGCTTCCTGCGAAATCTGCTTCTCAGCCTGAGCGAATCTCAGTGGGAACGGTCATTCCTCTGGGGCCGTTGCTCCTGTGCCTGGGGCTGCCGCAAGGGCACCACCCTCCCAGGGAAAGGCCAAACACACCCCACATGTCTTTGCTCCTCTGGAGAGCTGCAGGCAACCTCAAACTCTCAGGAAGCTTCTCGGCTGAGACGCAGAAGCACTCTGGCTGGGATCTCGCATCCCCTGCCTGGAGGCCCATGGTGCCTGCTTCTCCCTGGGCGTTGCTTCACCAGAGCGGCCAGGCAACATCTGTCCCATCTACCCTTCTGCTCTTCCCTTCCAGCTGACAGAGCTCTCCCTGCTCTACTCTAGCCCTAGGAAGTTTGGAGACAACCGGGCTCCTCCTCCTGTGCAAGGAGTCCCGGGGCCCAGTTGGAGTGGAAAGGCAAAACCACAGGCAAGCCCAGGAAAGTGCTGAGTCATGTCTGACACACTCCCTCAGCCTGCTCCTTCATGGCTAGCGAGGCTGTGAGCTAGGAAAGTCTTTGGAAGCTCAGCAAGTGGCAGCGAGATGCAGGCCCCAACCCAGCAATCCCGGTGCTTGGAGCAGGTCTCACAGCCTCCCAGTGCCAAAGCGAGCTCCTCTCTGCCAAATGCAGCTGTGCACACGCAGGCCGCTCTGCTGCCTCTGCATCCACGAAGGAAGCTCTCTAGGCCCGCTTCCTGCGAAATCTGCTTCAGCCTGAGGGAAAAGCCCTTGGAGAGGTCTTGGCTCAGGGGCAGTTGCTCCTGTGCCTGGGGAAGAGGGAAGGGCACCACACTCCCAAGGAAAGGCCAGACACACTCCACACGTCTTTGCTCCTCTGGAGGGCGGCATGGAGCCTCCAACTGGGAGGTCGCGTCTCAGCGGAGACGCAGGGGCATTCTGGCTGTGATCCCGCAGCCCCTGCCTGGAGGCCCACGGTGCCTGTTTCTCTCTGGGCGTTGCTTCCACAGTGCGGCCAAGCAACATCTTCACCATGGGCACAACAGCGCTTCCCTTCCGCCTGACAGACGTCTCAGTGCTCTGCTCTAGACCTCTGAAGTGGGGAGACAACCGAGCCCAGCCTCCTTTCCAAGGAGCCCTGTGCCTTACATTGCACTGAAAGGCAATAGCACGGGGAAGCCTAGGAAGGGGCTGAGTCATGTCGGACACACTTCCTCAGCCTGCTCCTTTCAGGGAAGCAATGCTGGGAGCTAGGAAAGCCTTCTCAAGCTCGGAGAGTGCAAGAGAGATGCAGGCCGCGCACCCGGAAATCTCGGTGCTTGGAGCCAATCTCAGCGTCTCCCAGGGGCAAAGCGAACGCCTCTCTGCCAAATCCAGCTTTGCAGACGCAGGCCGCTAGGCTGCCTCTGCATTGGCGAAGGAAGCTCTCTCCTCCCGCTTCCTGCGAAATCTGCTTCTCAGCCTGAGCGAATCTCAGTGGGAACGGTCATTCCTCTGGGGCCGTTGCTCCTGTGCCTGGGGCTACCGCAAGGGCACCACCCTCCCAGGGAAAGGCCAAACACACCCCACATGTCTTTGCTCCTCTGGAGAGCTGCAGGCAACCTCAAACTCTCAGGAAGCTTCTCGGCTGAGACGCAGAAGCACTCTGGCTGGGATCTCGCATCCCCTGCCTGGAGGCCCATGGTGCCTGCTTCTCCCTGGGCGTTGCTTCACCAGAGCGGCCAGGCAACATCTGCCCCATCTACCCTTCTGCTCTTCCCTTCCAGCTGACAGAGTTCTCCCTGCTCTACTCTGGCCCTAGGAAGTTTGGAGACAACCGGGCTCCTCCTCCTGGGCAAGGAGTCCCGGGGCCCAGTTGGAGTGGAAAGGCAAAACCACAGGCAAGCCCAGGAAAGTGCTGAGTCATGTCTGACACACTCCCTCAGCCTGCTCCTTCATGGCTAGCGAGGCTGTGAGCTAGGAAAGTCTTTGGAAGCTCAGCAAGTGGCAGCGAGATGCAGGCCCCAACCCAGCAATCCCGGTGCTTGGAGCAGGTCTCACAGCCTCCCAGTGCCAAAGCGAGCTCCTCTCTGCCAAATGCAGCTGTGCACACGCAGGCCGCTCTGCTGCCTCTGCATCCACGAAGGAAGCTCTCTAGGCCCGCTTCCTGCGAAATCTGCTTCAGCCTGAGGGAAAAGCCCTTGGAGAGGTCTTGGCTCAGGGGCAGTTGCTCCTGTGCCTGGGGAAGAGGGAAGGGCACCACACTCCCAAGGAAAGGCCAGACACACTCCACACGTCTTTGCTCCTCTGGAGGGCGGCATGGAGCCTCCAACTGGGAGGTCGCGTCTCAGCGGAGACGCAGGGGCATTCTGGCTGTGATCCCGCAGCCCCTGCCTGGAGGCCCACGGTGCCTGTTTCTCTCTGGGCGTTGCTTCCACAGTGCGGCCAAGCAACATCTTCACCATGGGCACAACAGCGCTTCCCTTCCGCCTGACAGACGTCTCAGTGCTCTGCTCTAGACCTCTGAAGTGGGGAGACAACCGAGCCCAGCCTCCTTTCCAAGGAGCCCTGCGCCTTCCATTGCACTGAAAGGCAATAGCACGGGGAAGCCTAGGAAGGGGCTGAGTCATGTCGGACACACTTCCTCAGCCTGCTCCTTTCAGGGAAGCAACGCTGGGAGCTAGGAAAGCCTTCTCAAGCTCGGAGAGTGCAAGAGAGATGCAGGCCGCGCACCCGGAAATCTCGGTGCTTGGAGCCAATCTCAGCGTCTCCCAGGGGCAAAGCGAACGCCTCTCTGCCAAATCCAGCTTTGCAGACGCAGGCCGCTAGGCTGCCTCTGCATTGGCGAAGGAAGCTCTCTCCTCCCGCTTCCTGCGAAATCTGCTTCTCAGCCTGAGCGAATCTCAGTGGGAACGGTCATTCCTCTGGGGCCGTTGCTCCTGTGCCTGGGGCTGCCGCAAGGGCACCACCCTCCCAGGGAAAGGCCAAACACACCCCACATGTCTTTGCTCCTCTGGAGAGCTGCAGGCAACCTCAAACTCTCAGGAAGCTTCTCGGCTGAGACGCAGAAGCACTGTGGCTGGGATCTCGCATCCCCTGCCTGGAGGCCCATGGTGCCTGCTTCTCCCTGGGCGTTGCTTCACCAGAGCGGCCAGGCAACATCTGCCCCATCTACCCTTCTGCTCTTCCCTTCCAGCTGACAGAGTTCTCCCTGCTCTACTCTGGCCCTAGGAAGTTTGGAGACAACCGGGCTCCTCCTCCTGTGCAAGGAGTCCCGGGGCCCAGTTGGAGTGGAAAGGCAAAACCACAGGCAAGCCCAGGAAAGTGCTGAGTCATGTCTGACACACTCCCTCAGCCTGCTCCTTCATGGCTAGCGAGGCTGTGAGCTAGGAAAGTCTTTGGAAGCTCAGCAAGTGGCAGCGAGATGCAGGCCCCAACCCAGCAATCCCGGTGCTTGGAGCAGGTCTCACAGCCTCCCAGTGCCAAAGCGAGCTCCTCTCTGCCAAATGCAGCTGTGCACACGCAGGCCGCTCTGCTGCCTCTGCATCCACGAAGGAAGCTCTCTAGGCCCGCTTCCTGCGAAATCTGCTTCAGCCTGAGGGAAAAGCCCTTGGAGAGGTCTTGGCTCAGGGGCAGTTGCTCCTGTGCCTGGGGAAGAGGGAAGGGCACCACACTCCCAAGGAAAGGCCAGACACACTCCACACGTCTTTGCTCCTCTGGAGGGCGGCATGGAGCCTCCAACTGGGAGGTCGCGTCTCAGCGGAGACGCAGGGGCATTCTGGCTGTGATCCCGCAGCCCCTGCCTGGAGGCCCACGGTGCCTGTTTCTCTCTGGGCGTTGCTTCCACAGTGCGGCCAAGCAACATCTTCACCATGGGCACAACAGCGCTTCCCTTCCGCCTGACAGACGTCTCAGTGCTCTGCTCTAGACCTCTGAAGTGGGGAGACAACCGAGCCCAGCCTCCTTTCCAAGGAGCCCTGCGCCTTCCATTGCACTGAAAGGCAATAGCACGGGGAAGCCTAGGAAGGGGCTGAGTCATGTCGGACACACTTCCTCAGCCTGCTCCTTTCAGGGAAGCAACGCTGGGAGCTAGGAAAGCCTTCTCCAGCTCGGAGAGTGCAAGAGAGATGCAGGCCGCGCACCCGGAAATCTCGGTGCTTGGAGCCAATCTCAGCGTCTCCCAGGGGCAAAGCGAACGCCTCTCTGCCAAATCCAGCTTTGCAGACGCAGGCCGCTAGGCTGCCTCTGCATTGGCGAAGGAAGCTCTCTCCTCCCGCTTCCTGCGAAATCTGCTTCTCAGCCTGAGCGAATCTCAGTGGGAACGGTCATTCCTCTGGGGCCGTTGCTCCTGTGCCTGGGGCTGCCGCAAGGGCACCACCCTCCCAGGGAAAGGCCAAACACACCCCACATGTCTTTGCTCCTCTGGAGAGCTGCAGGCAACCTCAAACTCTCAGGAAGCTTCTCGGCTGAGACGCAGAAGCACTGTGGCTGGGATCTCGCATCCCCTGCCTGGAGGCCCATGGTGCCTGCTTCTCCCTGGGCGTTGCTTCACCAGAGCGGCCAGGCAACATCTGCCCCATCTACCCTTCTGCTCTTCCCTTCCAGCTGACAGAGTTCTCCCTGCTCTACTCTGGCCCTAGGAAGTTTGGAGACAACCGGGCTCCTCCTCCTGTGCAAGGAGTCCCGGGGCCCAGTTGGAGTGGAAAGGCAAAACCACAGGCAAGCCCAGGAAAGTGCTGAGTCATGTCTGACACACTCCCTCAGCCTGCTCCTTCATGGCTAGCGAGGCTGTGAGCTAGGAAAGTCTTTGGAAGCTCAGCAAGTGGCAGCGAGATGCAGGCCCCAACCCAGCAATCCCGGTGCTTGGAGCAGGTCTCACAGCCTCCCAGTGCCAAAGCGAGCTCCTCTCTGCCAAATGCAGCTGTGCACACGCAGGCCGCTCTGCTGCCTCTGCATCCACGAAGGAAGCTCTCTAGGCCCGCTTCCTGCGAAATCTGCTTCAGCCTGAGGGAAAAGCCCTTGGAGAGGTCTTGGCTCAGGGGCAGTTGCTCCTGTGCCTGGGGAAGAGGGAAGGGCACCACACTCCCAAGGAAAGGCCAGACACACTCCACACGTCTTTGCTCCTCTGGAGGGCGGCATGGAGCCTCCAACTGGGAGGTCGCGTCTCAGCGGAGACGCAGGGGCATTCTGGCTGTGATCCCGCAGCCCCTGCCTGGAGGCCCACGCTGCCTGTTTCTCTCTGGGCGTTGCTTCCACAGTGCGGCCAAGCAACATCTTCACCATGGGCACAACAGCGCTTCCCTTCCGCCTGACAGACGTCTCAGTGCTCTGCTCTAGACCTCTGAAGTGGGGAGACAACCGAGCCCAGCCTCCTTTCCAAGGAGCCCTGCGCCTTCCATTGCACTGAAAGGCAATAGCACGGGGAAGCCTAGGAAGGGGCTGAGTCATGTCGGACACACTTCCTCAGCCTGCTCCTTTCAGGGAAGCAACGCTGGGAGCTAGGAAAGCCTTCTCAAGCTCGGAGAGTGCAAGAGAGATGCAGGCCGCGCACCCGGAAATCTCGGTGCTTGGAGCCAATCTCAGCGTCTCCCAGGGGCAAAGCGAACGCCTCTCTGCCAAATCCAGCTTTGCAGACGCAGGCCGCTAGGCTGCCTCTGCATTGGCGAAGGAAGCTCTCTCCTCCCGCTTCCTGCGAAATCTGCTTCTCAGCCTGAGCGAATCTCAGTGGGAACGGTCATTCCTCTGGGGCCGTTGCTCCTGTGCCTGGGGCTGCCGCAAGGGCACCACCCTCCCAGGGAAAGGCCAAACACACCCCACATGTCTTTGCTCCTCTGGAGAGCTGCAGGCAACCTCAAACTCTCAGGAAGCTTCTCGGCTGAGACGCAGAAGCACTCTGGCTGGGATCTCGCATCCCCTGCCTGGAGGCCCATGGTGCCTGCTTCTCCCTGGGCGTTGCTTCACCAGAGCGGCCAGGCAACATCTGTCCCATCTACCCTTCTGCTCTTCCCTTCCAGCTGACAGAGCTCTCCCTGCTCTACTCTAGCCCTAGGAAGTTTGGAGACAACCGGGCTCCTCCTCCTGGGCAAGGAGTCCCGGGGCCCAGTTGGAGTGGAAAGGCAAAACCACAGGCAAGCCCAGGAAAGTGCTGAGTCATGTCTGACACACTCCCTCAGCCTGCTCCTTCATGGCTAGCGAGGCTGTGAGCTAGGAAAGTCTTTGGAAGCTCAGCAAGTGGCAGCGAGATGCAGGCCCCAACCCAGCAATCCCGGTGCTTGGAGCAGGTCTCACAGCCTCCCAGTGCCAAAGCGAGCTCCTCTCTGCCAAATGCAGCTGTGCACACGCAGGCCGCTCTGCTGCCTCTGCATCCACGAAGGAAGCTCTCTAGGCCCGCTTCCTGCGAAATCTGCTTCAGCCTGAGGGAAAAGCCCTTGGAGAGGTCTTGGCTCAGGGGCAGTTGCTCCTGTGCCTGGGGAAGAGGGAAGGGCACCACACTCCCAAGGAAAGGCCAGACACACTCCACACGTCTTTGCTCCTCTGGAGGGCGGCATGGAGCCTCCAACTGGGAGGTCGTGTCTCAGTGGAGACGCAGGGGCATTCTGGCTGTGATCCCGCAGCCCCTGCCTGGAGGCCCACGGTGCCTGTTTCTCTCTGGGCGTTGCTTCCACAGTGCGGCCAAGCAACATCTTCACCATGGGCACAACAGCGCTTCCCTTCCGCCTGACAGACGTCTCAGTGCTCTGCTCTAGACCTCTGAAGTGGGGAGACAACCGAGCCCAGCCTCCTTTCCAAGGAGCCCTGCGCCTTCCATTGCACTGAAAGGCAATAGCACGGGGAAGCCTAGGAAGGGGCTGAGTCATGTCGGACACACTTCCTCAGCCTGCTCCTTTCAGGGAAGCAATGCTGGGAGCTAGGAAAGCCTTCTCAAGCTCGGAGAGTGCAAGAGAGATGCAGGCCGCGCACCCGGAAATCTCGGTGCTTGGAGCCAATCTCAGCGTCTCCCAGGGGCAAAGCGAACGCCTCTCTGCCAAATCCAGCTTTGCAGACGCAGGCCGCTAGGCTGCCTCTGCATTGGCGAAGGAAGCTCTCTCCTCCCGCTTCCTGCGAAATCTGCTTCTCAGCCTGAGCGAATCTCAGTGGGAACGGTCATTCCTCTGGGGCCGTTGCTCCTGTGCCTGGGGCTACCGCAAGGGCACCACCCTCCCAGGGAAAGGCCAAACACACCCCACATGTCTTTGCTCCTCTGGAGAGCTGCAGGCAACCTCAAACTCTCAGGAAGCTTCTCGGCTGAGACGCAGAAGCACTCTGGCTGGGATCTCGCATCCCCTGCCTGGAGGCCCATGGTGCCTGCTTCTCCCTGGGCGTTGCTTCACCAGAGCGGCCAGGCAACATCTGCCCCATCTACCCTTCTGCTCTTCCCTTCCAGCTGACAGAGTTCTCCCTGCTCTACTCTGGCCCTAGGAAGTTTGGAGACAACCGGGCTCCTCCTCCTGTGCAAGGAGTCCCGGGGCCCAGTTGGAGTGGAAAGGCAAAACCACAGGCAAGCCCAGGAAAGTGCTGAGTCATGTCTGACACACTCCCTCAGCCTGCTCCTTCATGGCTAGCGAGGCTGTGAGCTAGGAAAGTCTTTGGAAGCTCAGCAAGTGGCAGCGAGATGCAGGCCCCAACCCAGCAATCCCGGTGCTTGGAGCAGGTCTCACAGCCTCCCAGTGCCAAAGCGAGCTCCTCTCTGCCAAATGCAGCTGTGCACATGCAGGCCGCTCTGCTGCCTCTGCATCCACGAAGGAAGCTCTCTAGGCCCGCTTCCTGCGAAATCTGCTTCAGCCTGAGGGAAAAGCCCTTGGAGAGGTCTTGGCTCAGGGGTAGTTGCTCCTGTGCCTGGGGAAGAGGGAAGGGCACCACACTCCCAAGGAAAGGCCAGACACACTCCACACGTCTTTGCTCCTCTGGAGGGCGGCATGGAGCCTCCAACTGGGAGGTCGCGTCTCAGCGGAGACGCAGGGGCATTCTGGCTGTGATCCCGCAGCCCCTGCCTGGAGGCCCACGGTGCCTGTTTCTCTCTGGGCGTTGCTTCCACAGTGCGGCCAAGCAACATCTTCACCATGGGCACAACAGCGCTTCCCTTCCCCCTGACAGACGTCTCAGTGCTCTGCTCTAGACCTCTGAAGTGGGGAGACAACCGAGCCCAGCCTCCTTTCCAAGGAGCCCTGCGCCTTCCATTGCACTGAAAGGCAATAGCACGGGGAAGCCTAGGAAGGGGCTGAGTCATGTCGGACACACTTCCTCAGCCTGCTCCTTTCAGGGAAGCAACGCTGGGAGCTAGGAAAGCCTTCTCAAGCTCGGAGAGTGCAAGGGAGATGCAGGCCGCGCACCCGGAAATCTCGGTGCTTGGAGCCAATCTCAGCGTCTCCCAGGGGCAAAGCGAACGCCTCTCTGCCAAATCCAGCTTTGCAGACGCAGGCCGCTAGGCTGCCTCTGCATTGGCGAAGGAAGCTCTCTCCTCCCGCTTCCTGCGAAATCTGCTTCTCAGCCTGAGCGAATCTCAGTGGGAACGGTCATTCCTCTGGGGCCGTTGCTCCTGTGCCTGGGGCTGCCGCAAGGGCACCACCCTCCCAGGGAAAGGCCAAACACACCCCACATGTCTTTGCTCCTCTGGAGAGCTGCAGGCAACCTCAAACTCTCAGGAAGCTTCTCGGCTGAGACGCAGAAGCACTCTGGCTGTTATCTCGCATCCCCTGCCTGGAGGCCCATGGTGCCTGCTTCTCCCTGGGCATTGCTTCACCAGAGCGGCCAGGCAACATCTGCCCCATCTACCCTTCTGCTCTTCCCTTCCAGCTGACAGAGTTCTCCCTGCTCTACTCTGGCCCTAGGAAGTTTGGAGACAACCGGGCTCCTCCTCCTGGGCAAGGAGTCCCGGGGCCCAGTTGGAGTGGAAAGGCAAAACCACAGGCAAGCCCAGGAAAGTGCTGAGTCATGTCTGACACACTCCCTCAGCCTGCTCCTTCATGGCTAGCGAGGCTGTGAGCTAGGAAAGTCTTTGGAAGCTCAGCAAGTGGCAGCGAGATGCAGGCCCCAACCCAGCAATCCCGGTGCTTGGAGCAGGTCTCACAGCCTCCCAGTGCCAAAGCGAGCTCCTCTTTGCCAAATGCAGCTGTGCACACGCAGGCCGCTCTGCTGCCTCTGCATCCACGAAGGAAGCTCTCTAGGCCCGCTTCCTGCGAAATCTGCTTCAGCCTGAGGGAAAAGCCCTTGGAGAGGTCTTGGCTCAGGGGCAGTTGCTCCTGTGCCTGGGGAAGAGGGAAGGGCACCACACTCCCAAGGAAAGGCCAGACACACTCCACACGTCTTTGCTCCTCTGGAGGGCGGCATGGAGCCTCCAACTGGGAGGTCGCGTCTCAGCGGAGACGCAGGGGCATTCTGGCTGTGATCCCGCAGCCCCTGCCTGGAGGCCCACGGTGCCTGTTTCTCTCTGGGCGTTGCTTCCACAGTGCGGCCAAGCAACATCTTCACCATGGGCACAACAGCGCTTCCCTTCCGCCTGACAGACGTCTCAGTGCTCTGCTCTAGACCTCTGAAGTGGGGAGACAACCGAGCCCAGCCTCCTTTCCAAGAAGCCCTGCGCCTTCCATTGCACTGAAAGGCAATAGCACGGGGAAGCCTAGGAAGGGGCTGAGTCATGTCGGACACACTTCCTCAGCCTGCTCCTTTCAGGGAAGCAACGCTGGGAGCTAGGAAAGCCTTCTCAAGCTCGGAGAGTGCAAGAGAGATGCAGGCCGCGCACCCGGAAATCTCGGTGCTTGGAGCCAATCTCAGCGTCTCCCAGGGGCAAAGCGAACGCCTCTCTGCCAAATCCAGCTTTGCAGACGCAGGCCGCTAGGCTGCCTCTGCATTGGCGAAGGAAGCTCTCTCCTCCCGCTTCCTGCGAAATCTGCTTCTCAGCCTGAGCGAATCTCAGTGGGAACGGTCATTCCTCTGGGGCCGTTGCTCCTGTGCCTGGGGCTGCCGCAAGGGCACCACCCTCCCAGGGAAAGGCCAAACACACCCCACATGTCTTTGCTCCTCTGGAGAGCTGCAGGCAACCTCAAACTCTCAGGAAGCTTCTCGGCTGAGACGCAGAAGCACTCTGGCTGGGATCTCGCATCCCCTGCCTGGAGGCCCATGGTGCCTGCTTCTCCCTGGGCGTTGCTTCACCAGAGCGGCCAGGCAACATCTGCCCCATCTACCCTTCTGCTCTTCCCTTCCAGCTGACAGAGTTCTCCCTGCTCTACTCTGGCCCTAGGAAGTTTGGAGACAACCGGGCTCCTCCTCCTGTGCAAGGAGTCCCGGGGCCCAGTTGGTGTGGAAAGGCAAAACCACAGGCAAGCCCAGGAAAGTGCTGAGTCATGTCTGACACACTCCCTCAGCCTGCTCCTTCATGGCTAGCGAGGCTGTGAGCTAGGAAAGTCTTTGGAAGCTCAGCAAGTGGCAGCGAGATGCAGGCCCCAACCCAGCAATCCCGGTGCTTGGAGCAGGTCTCACAGCCTCCCAGTGCCAAAGCGAGCTCCTCTCTGCCAAATGCAGCTGTGCACACGCAGGCCGCTCTGCTGCCTCTGCATCCACGAAGGAAGCTCTCTAGGCCCGCTTCCTGCGAAATCTGCTTCAGCCTGAGGGAAAAGCCCTTGGAGAGGTCTTGGCTCAGGGGCAGTTGCTCCTGTGCCTGGGGAAGAGGGAAGGGCACCACACTCCCAAGGAAAGGCCAGACACACTCCACAGGTCTTTGCTCCTCTGGAGGGCGGCATGGAGCCTCCAACTGGGAGGTCGCGTCTCAGCGGAGACGCACGGGCATTCTGGCTGTGATCCCGCAGCCCCTGCCTGGAGGCCCACGGTGCCTGTTTCTCTCTGGGCGTTGCTTCCACAGTGCGGCCAAGCAACATCTTCACCATGGGCACAACAGCGCTTCCCTTCCACCTGACAGACGTCTCAGTGCTCTGCTCTAGACCTCTGAAGTGGGGAGACAACCGAGCCCAGCCTCCTTTCCAAGGAGCCCTGCGCCTTCCATTGCACTGAAAGGCAATAGCACGGGGAAGCCTAGGAAGGGGCTGAGTCATGTCGGAGACACTTCCTCAGCCTGCTCCTTTCAGGGAAGCAACGCTGGGAGCTAGGAAAGCCTTCTCAAGCTCGGAGAGTGCAAGAGAGATGCAGGCCGCGCACCCGGAAATCTCGGTGCTTGGAGCCAATCTCAGCGTCTCCCAGGGGCAAAGCGAACGCCTCTCTGCCAAATCCAGCTTTGCAGACGCAGGCCGCTAGGCTGCCTCTGCATTGGCGAAGGAAGCTCTCTCCTCCCGCTTCCTGCGAAATCTGCTTCTCAGCCTGAGCGAATCTCAGTGGGAACGGTCATTCCTCTGGGGCCGTTGCTCCTGTGCCTGGGATGACGCAAGGGCACCACCCTCCCAGGGAAAGGCCTAACACACCCCACATGTCTTTGCTCCTCTGGAGAGCTGCAGGCAACCTCAAACTCTCAGGAAGCTTCTCGGCTGAGACGCAGAAGCACTCTGGCTGGGATCTCGCATCCCCTGCCTGGAGGCCCATGGTGCCTGCTTCTCCCTGGGCGTTGCTTCACCAGAGCGGCCAGGCAACATCTGCCCCATCTACCCTTCTGCTCTTCCCTTCCAGCTGACAGAGTTCTCCCTGCTCTACTCTGGCCCTAGGAAGTCTGGAGACAACCGGGCTCCTCCTCCTGTGCAAGGAGTCCCGGGGCCCAGTTGGAGTGGAAAGGCAAAACCACAGGCAAGCCCAGGAAAGTGCTGAGTCATGTCTGACACACTCCCTCAGCCTGCTCCTTCATGGCTAGCGAGGCTGTGAGCTAGGAAAGTCTTTGGAAGCTCAGCAAGTGGCAGCGAGATGCAGGCCCCAACCCAGCAATCCCGGTGCTTGGAGCAGGTCTCACAGCCTCCCAGTGCCAAAGCGAGCTCCTCTGTGCCAAATGCAGCTGTGCACACGCAGGCCGCTCTGCTGCCTCTGCATCCACGAAGGAAGCTCTCTAGGCCCGCTTCCTGCGAAATCTGCTTCAGCCTGAGGGAAAAGCCCTTGGAGAGGTCTTGGCTCAGGGGCAGTTGCTCCTGTGCCTGGGGAAGAGGGAAGGGCACCACACTCCCAAGGAAAGGCCAGACACACTCCACACGTCTTTGCTCCTCTGGAGGGCGGCATGGAGCCTCCAACTGGGAGGTCGCGTCTCAGCGGAGACGCAGGGGCATTCTGGCTGTGATCCCGCAGCCCCTGCCTGGAGGCCCACGGTGCCTGTTTCTCTCTGGGCGTTGCTTCCACAGTGCGGCCAAGCAACATCTTCACCATGGGCACAACAGCGCTTCCCTTCCGCCTGACAGACGTCTCAGTGCTCTGCTCTAGACCTCTGAAGTGGGGAGACAACCGAGCCCAGCCTCCTTTCCAAGGAGCCCTGCGCCTTCCATTGCACTGAAAGGCAATAGCACGGGGAAGCCTAGGAAGGGGCTGAGTCATGTCGGACACACTTCCTCAGCCTGCTCCTTTCAGGGAAGCAACGCTGGGAGCTAGGAAAGCCTTCTCAAGCTCGGAGAGTGCAAGAGAGATGCAGGCCGCGCACCCGGAAATCTCGGTGCTTGGAGCCAATCTCAGCGTCTCCCAGGGGCAAAGCGAACGCCTCTCTGCCAAATCCAGCTTTGCAGACGCAGGCCGCTAGGCTGCCTCTGCATTGGCGAAGGAAGCTCTCTCCTCCCGCTTCCTGCGAAATCTGCTTCTCAGCCTGAGCGAATCTCAGTGGGAACGGTCATTCCTCTGGGGCCGTTGCTCCTGTGCCTGGGGCTGCCGCAAGGGCACCACCCTCCCAGGGAAAGGCCAAACACACCCCACATGTCTTTGCTCCTCTGGAGAGCTGCAGGCAACCTCAAACTCTCAGGAAGCTTCTCGGCTGAGACGCAGAAGCACTCTGGCTGGGATCTCGCATCCCCTGCCTGGAGGCCCATGGTGCCTGCTTCTCCCTGGGCGTTGCTTCACCAGAGCGGCCAGGCAACATCTGCCCCATCTACCCTTCTGCTCTTCCCTTCCAGCTGACAGAGTTCTCCCTGCTCTACTCTGGCCCTAGGAAGTTTGGAGACAACCGGGCTCCTCCTCCTGTGCAAGGAGTCCCGGGGCCCAGTTGGTGTGGAAAGGCAAAACCACAGGCAAGCCCAGGAAAGTGCTGAGTCATGTCTGACACACTCCCTCAGCCTGCTCCTTCATGGCTAGCGAGGCTGTGAGCTAGGAAAGTCTTTGGAAGCTCAGCAAGTGGCAGCGAGATGCAGGCCCCAACCCAGCAATCCCGGTGCTTGGAGCAGGTCTCACAGCCTCCCAGTGCCAAAGCGAGCTCCTCTCTGCCAAATGCAGCTGTGCACACGCAGGCCGCTCTGCTGCCTCTGCATCCACGAAGGAAGCTCTCTAGGCCCGCTTCCTGCGAAATCTGCTTCAGCCTGAGGGAAAAGCCCTTGGAGAGGTCTTGGCTCAGGGGCAGTTGCTCCTGTGCCTGGGGAAGAGGGAAGGGCACCACACTCCCAAGGAAAGGCCAGACACACTCCACAGGTCTTTGCTCCTCTGGAGGGCGGCATGGAGCCTCCAACTGGGAGGTCGCGTCTCAGCGGAGACGCACGGGCATTCTGGCTGTGATCCCGCAGCCCCTGCCTGGAGGCCCACGGTGCCTGTTTCTCTCTGGGCGTTGCTTCCACAGTGCGGCCAAGCAACATCTTCACCATGGGCACAACAGCGCTTCCCTTCCACCTGACAGACGTCTCAGTGCTCTGCTCTAGACCTCTGAAGTGGGGAGACAACCGAGCCCAGCCTCCTTTCCAAGGAGCCCTGCGCCTTCCATTGCACTGAAAGGCAATAGCACGGGGAAGCCTAGGAAGGGGCTGAGTCATGTCGGACACACTTCCTCAGCCTGCTCCTTTCAGGGAAGCAACGCTGGGAGCTAGGAAAGCCTTCTCAAGCTCGGAGAGTGCAAGAGAGATGCAGGCCGCGCACCCGGAAATCTCGGTGCTTGGAGCCAATCTCAGCGTCTCCCAGGGGCAAAGCGAACGCCTCTCTGCCAAATCCAGCTTTGCAGACGCAGGCCGCTAGGCTGCCTCTGCATTGGCGAAGGAAGCTCTCTCCTCCCGCTTCCTGCGAAATCTGCTTCTCAGCCTGAGCGAATCTCAGTGGGAACGGTCATTCCTCTGGGGCCGTTGCTCCTGTGCCTGGGATGACGCAAGGGCACCACCCTCCCAGGGAAAGGCCTAACACACCCCACATGTCTTTGCTCCTCTGGAGAGCTGCAGGCAACCTCAAACTCTCAGGAAGCTTCTCGGCTGAGACGCAGAAGCACTCTGGCTGGGATCTCGCATCCCCTGCCTGGAGGCCCATGGTGCCTGCTTCTCCCTGGGCGTTGCTTCACCAGAGCGGCCAGGCAACATCTGCCCCATCTACCCTTCTGCTCTTCCCTTCCAGCTGACAGAGTTCTCCCTGCTCTACTCTGGCCCTAGGAAGTCTGGAGACAACCGGGCTCCTCCTCCTGTGCAAGGAGTCCCGGGGCCCAGTTGGAGTGGAAAGGCAAAACCACAGGCAAGCCCAGGAAAGTGCTGAGTCATGTCTGACACACTCCCTCAGCCTGCTCCTTCATGGCTAGCGAGGATGTGAGCTAGGAAAGTCTTTGGAAGCTCAGCAAGTGGCAGCGAGATGCAGGCCCCAACCCAGCAATCCCGGTGCTTGGAGCAGGTCTCACAGCCTCCCAGTGCCAAAGCGAGCTCCTCTTTGCCAAATGCAGCTGTGCACACGCAGGCCGCTCTGCTGCCTCTGCATCCACGAAGGAAGCTCTCTAGGCCCGCTTCCTGCGAAATCTGCTTCAACCTGAGGGAAAAGCCCTTGGAGAGGTCTTGGCTCAGGGGCAGTTGCTCCTGTGCCTGGGGAAGAGGGAAGGGCACCACACTCCCAAGGAAAGGCCAGACACACTCCACACGTCTTTGCTCCTCTGGAGGGCGGCATGGAGCCTCCAACTGGGAGGTCGCGTCTCAGCGGAGACGCAGGGGCATTCTGGCTGTGATCCCGCAGCCCCTGCCTGGAGGCCCACGGTGCCTGTTTCTCTCTGGGCGTTGCTTCCACAGTGCGGCCAAGCAACATCTTCACCATGGGCACAACAGCGCTTCCCTTCCGCCTGACAGACGTCTCAGTGCTCTGCTCTAGACCTCTGAAGTGGGGAGACAACCGAGCCCAGCCTCCTTTCCAAGAAGCCCTGCGCCTTCCATTGCACTGAAAGGCAATAGCACGGGGAAGCCTAGGAAGGGGCTGAGTCATGTCGGACACACTTCCTCAGCCTGCTCCTTTCAGGGAAGCAACGCTGGGAGCTAGGAAAGCCTTCTCAAGCTCGGAGAGTGCAAGAGAGATGCAGGCCGCGCACCCGGAAATCTCGGTGCTTGGAGCCAATCTCAGCGTCTCCCAGGGGCAAAGCGAACGCCTCTCTGCCAAATCCAGCTTTGCAGACGCAGGCCGCTAGGCTGCCTCTGCATTGGCGAAGGAAGCTCTCTCCTCCCGCTTCCTGCGAAATCTGCTTCTCAGCCTGAGCGAATCTCAGTGGGAACGGTCATTCCTCTGGGGCCGTTGCTCCTGTGCCTGGGGCTGCCGCAAGGGCACCACCCTCCCAGGGAAAGGCCAAACACACCCCACATGTCTTTGCTCCTCTGGAGAGCTGCAGGCAACCTCAAACTCTCAGGAAGCTTCTCGGCTGAGACGCAGAAGCACTCTGGCTGGGATCTCGCATCCCCTGCCTGGAGGCCCATGGTGCCTGCTTCTCCCTGGGCGTTGCTTCACCAGAGCGGCCAGGCAACATCTGCCCCATCTACCCTTCTGCTCTTCCCTTCCAGCTGACAGAGTTCTCCCTGCTCTACTCTGGCCCTAGGAAGTTTGGAGACAACCGGGCTCCTCCTCCTGTGCAAGGAGTCCCGGGGCCCAGTTGGTGTGGAAAGGCAAAACCACAGGCAAGCCCAGGAAAGTGCTGAGTCATGTCTGACACACTCCCTCAGCCTGCTCCTTCATGGCTAGCGAGGCTGTGAGCTAGGAAAGTCTTTGGAAGCTCAGCAAGTGGCAGCGAGATGCAGGCCCCAACCCAGCAATCCCGGTGCTTGGAGCAGGTCTCACAGCCTCCCAGTGCCAAAGCGAGCTCCTCTCTGCCAAATGCAGCTGTGCACACGCAGGCCGCTCTGCTGCCTCTGCATCCACGAAGGAAGCTCTCTAGGCCCGCTTCCTGCGAAATCTGCTTCAGCCTGAGGGAAAAGCCCTTGGAGAGGTCTTGGCTCAGGGGCAGTTGCTCCTGTGCCTGGGGAAGAGGGAAGGGCACCACACTCCCAAGGAAAGGCCAGACACACTCCACAGGTCTTTGCTCCTCTGGAGGGCGGCATGGAGCCTCCAACTGGGAGGTCGCGTCTCAGCGGAGACGCACGGGCATTCTGGCTGTGATCCCGCAGCCCCTGCCTGGAGGCCCACGGTGCCTGTTTCTCTCTGGGCGTTGCTTCCACAGTGCGGCCAAGCAACATCTTCACCATGGGCACAACAGCGCTTCCCTTCCGCCTGACAGACGTCTCAGTGCTCTGCTCTAGACCTCTGAAGTGGGGAGACAACCGAGCCCAGCCTCCTTTCCAAGGAGCCCTGCGCCTTCCATTGCACTGAAAGGCAATAGCACGGGGAAGCCTAGGAAGGGGCTGAGTCATGTCGGACACACTTCCTCAGCCTGCTCCTTTCAGGGAAGCAACGCTGGGAGCTAGGAAAGCCTTCTCAAGCTCGGAGAGTGCAAGAGAGATGCAGGCCGCGCACCCGGAAATCTCGGTGCTTGGAGCCAATCTCAGCGTCTCCCAGGGGCAAAGCGAACGCCTCTCTGCCAAATCCAGCTTTGCAGACGCAGGCCGCTAGGCTGCCTCTGCATTGGCGAAGGAAGCTCTCTCCTCCCGCTTCCTGCGAAATCTGCTTCTCAGCCTGAGCGAATCTCAGTGGGAACGGTCATTCCTCTGGGGCCGTTGCTCCTGTGCCTGGGATGACGCAAGGGCACCACCCTCCCAGGGAAAGGCCTAACACACCCCACATGTCTTTGCTCCTCTGGAGAGCTGCAGGCAACCTCAAACTCTCAGGAAGCTTCTCGGCTGAGACGCAGAAGCACTCTGGCTGGGATCTCGCATCCCCTGCCTGGAGGCCCATGGTGCCTGCTTCTCCCTGGGCGTTGCTTCACCAGAGCGGCCAGGCAACATCTGCCCCATCTACCCTTCTGCTCTTCCCTTCCAGCTGACAGAGTTCTCCCTGCTCTACTCTGGCCCTAGGAAGTCTGGAGACAACCGGGCTCCTCCTCCTGTGCAAGGAGTCCCGGGGCCCAGTTGGAGTGGAAAGGCAAAACCACAGGCAAGCCCAGGAAAGTGCTGAGTCATGTCTGACACACTCCCTCAGCCTGCTCCTTCATGGCTAGCGAGGCTGTGAGCTAGGAAAGTCTTTGGAAGCTCAGCAAGTGGCAGCGAGATGCAGGCCCCAACCCAGCAATCCCGGTGCTTGGAGCAGGTCTCACAGCCTCCCAGTGCCAAAGCGAGCTCCTCTGTGCCAAATGCAGCTGTGCACACGCAGGCCGCTCTGCTGCCTCTGCATCCACGAAGGAAGCTCTCTAGGCCCGCTTCCTGCGAAATCTGCTTCAGCCTGAGGGAAAAGCCCTTGGAGAGGTCTTGGCTCAGGGGCAGTTGCTCCTGTGCCTGGGGAAGAGGGAAGGGCACCACACTCCCAAGGAAAGGCCAGACACACTCCACACGTCTTTGCTCCTCTGGAGGGCGGCATGGAGCCTCCAACTGGGAGGTCGCGTCTCAGCGGAGACGCAGGGGCATTCTGGCTGTGATCCCGCAGCCCCTGCCTGGAGGCCCACGGTGCCTGTTTCTCTCTGGGCGTTGCTTCCACAGTGCGGCCAAGCAACATCTTCACCATGGGCACAACAGCGCTTCCCTTCCGCCTGACAGACGTCTCAGTGCTCTGCTCTAGACCTCTGAAGTGGGGAGACAACCGAGCCCAGCCTCCTTTCCAAGGAGCCCTGCGCCTTCCATTGCACTGAAAGGCAATAGCACGGGGAAGCCTAGGAAGGGGCTGAGTCATGTCGGACACACTTCCTCAGCCTGCTCCTTTCAGGGAAGCAACGCTGGGAGCTAGGAAAGCCTTCTCAAGCTCGGAGAGTGCAAGAGAGATGCAGGCCGCGCACCCGGAAATCTCGGTGCTTGGAGCCAATCTCAGCGTCTCCCAGGGGCAAAGCGAACGCCTCTCTGCCAAATCCAGCTTTGCAGACGCAGGCCGCTAGGCTGCCTCTGCATTGGCGAAGGAAGCTCTCTCCTCCCGCTTCCTGCGAAATCTGCTTCTCAGCCTGAGCGAATCTCAGTGGGAACGGTCATTCCTCTGGGGCCGTTGCTCCTGTGCCTGGGGCTGCCGCAAGGGCACCACCCTCCCAGGGAAAGGCCAAACACACCCCACATGTCTTTGCTCCTCTGGAGAGCTGCAGGCAACCTCAAACTCTCAGGAAGCTTCTCGGCTGAGACGCAGAAGCACTCTGGCTGGGATCTCGCATCCCCTGCCTGGAGGCCCATGGTGCCTGCTTCTCCCTGGGCGTTGCTTCACCAGAGCGGCCAGGCAACATCTGCCCCATCTACCCTTCTGCTCTTCCCTTCCAGCTGACAGAGTTCTCCCTGCGCTACTCTGGCCCTAGGAAGTTTGGAGACAACCGGGCTCCTCCTCCTGGGCAAGGAGTCCCGGGGCCCAGTTGGAGTGGAAAGGCAAAACCACAGGCAAGCCCAGGAAAGTGCTGAGTCATGTCTGACACACTCCCTCAGCCTGCTCCTTCATGGCTAGCGAGGCTGTGAGCTAGGAAAGTCTTTGGAAGCTCAGCAAGTGGCAGCGAGATGCAGGCCCCAACCCAGCAATCCCGGTGCTTGGAGCAGGACTCACAGCCTCCCAGTGCCAAAGCGAGCTCCTCTCTGCCAAATGCAGCTGTGCACACGCAGGCCGCTCTGCTGCCTCTGCATCCACGAAGGAAGCTCTCTAGGCCCGCTTCCTGCGAAATCTGCTTCAGCCTGAGGGAAAAGCCCTTGGAGAGGTCTTGGCTCAGGGGCAGTTGCTCCTGTGCCTGGGGAAGAGGGAAGGGCACCACACTCCCAAGGAAAGGCCAGACACACTCCACACGTCTTTGCTCCTCTGGAGGGCGGCATGGAGCCTCCAACTGGGAGGTCGCGTCTCAGCGGAGACGCAGGGGCATTCTGGCTGTGATCCCGCAGCCCCTGCCTGGAGGCCCACGCTGCCTGTTTCTCTCTGGGCGTTGCTTCCACAGTGCGGCCAAGCAACATCTTCACCATGGGCACAACAGCGCTTCCCTTCCGCCTGACAGACGTCTCAGTGCTCTGCTCTAGACCTCTGAAGTGGGGAGACAACCGAGCCCAGCCTCCTTTCCAAGGAGCCCTGCGCCTTCCATTGCACTGAAAGGCAATAGCACGGGGAAGCCTAGGAAGGGGCTGAGTCATGTCGGACACACTTCCTCAGCCTGCTCCTTTCAGGGAAGCAACGCTGGGAGCTAGGAAAGCCTTCTCAAGCTCGGAGAGTGCAAGAGAGATGCAGGCCGCGCACCCGGAAATCTCGGTGCTTGGAGCCAATCTCAGCGTCTCCCAGGGGCAAAGCGAACGCCTCTCTGCCAAATCCAGCTTTGCAGACGCAGGCCGCTAGGCTGCCTCTGCATTGGCGAAGGAAGCTCTCTCCTCCCGCTTCCTGCGAAATCTGCTTCTCAGCCTGAGCGAATCTCAGTGGGAACGGTCATTCCTCTGGGGCCGTTGCTCCTGTGCCTGGGGCTGCCGCAAGGGCACCAGCCTCCCAGGGAAAGGCCAAACACACCCCACATGTCTTTGCTCCTCTGGAGAGCTGCAGGCAACCTCAAACTCTCAGGAAGCTTCTCGGCTGAGACGCAGAAGCACTCTGGCTGGGATCTCGCATCCCCTGCCTGGAGGCCCATGGTGCCTGCTTCTCCCTGGGCGTTGCTTCACCAGAGCGGCCAGGCAACATCTGCCCCATCTACCCTTCTGCTCTTCCCTTCCAGCTGACAGAGTTCTCCCTGCTCTACTCTGGCCCTAGGAAGTTTGGAGACAACCGGGCTCCTCCTCCTGTGCAAGGAGTCCCGGGGCCCAGTTGGAGTGGAAAGGCAAAACCACAGGCAAGCCCAGGAAAGTGCTGAGTCATGTCTGACACACTCCCTCAGCCTGCTCCTTCATGGCTAGCGAGGCTGTGAGCTAGGAAAGTCTTTGGAAGCTCAGCAAGTGGCAGCGAGATGCAGGCCCCAACCCAGCAATCCCGGTGCTTGGAGCAGGTCTCACAGCCTCCCAGTGCCAAAGCGAGCTCCTCTCTGCCAAATGCAGCTGTGCACACGCAGGCCGCTCTGCTGCCTCTGCATCCACGAAGGAAGCTCTCTAGGCCCGCTTCCTGCGAAATCTGCTTCAGCCTGAGGGAAAAGCCCTTGGAGAGGTCTTGGCTCAGGGGCAGTTGCTCCTGTGCCTGGGGAAGAGGGAAGGGCACCACACTCCCAAGGAAAGGCCAGACACACTCCACACGTCTTTGCTCCTCTGGAGGGCGGCATGGAGCCTCCAACTGGGAGGTCGCGTCTCAGCGGAGACGCAGGGGCATTCTGGCTGTGATCCCGCAGCCCCTGCCTGGAGGCCCACGCTGCCTGTTTCTCTCTGGGCGTTGCTTCCACAGTGCGGCCAAGCAACATCTTCACCATGGGCACAACAGCGCTTCCCTTCCGCCTGACAGACGTCTCAGTGCTCTGCTCTAGACCTCTGAAGTGGGGAGACAACCGAGCCCAGCCTCCTTTCCAAGGAGCCCTGCGCCTTCCATTGCACTGAAAGGCAATAGCACGGGGAAGCCTAGGAAGGGGCTGAGTCATGTCGGACACACTTCCTCAGCCTGCTCCTTTCAGGGAAGCAACGCTGGGAGCTAGGAAAGCCTTCTCCAGCTCGGAGAGTGCAAGAGAGATGCAGGCCGCGCACCCGGAAATCTCGGTGCTTGGAGCCAATCTCAGCGTCTCCCAGGGGCAAAGCGAACGCCTCTCTGCCAAATCCAGCTTTGCAGACGCAGGCCGCTAGGCTGCCTCTGCATTGGCGAAGGAAGCTCTCTCCTCCCGCTTCCTGCGAAATCTGCTTCTCAGCCTGAGCGAATCTCAGTGGGAATGGTCATTCCTCTGGGGCCGTTGCTCCTGTGCCTGGGGCTGCCGCAAGGGCACCAGCCTCCCAGGGAAAGGCCAAACACACCCCACATGTCTTTGCTCCTCTGGAGAGCTGCAGGCAACCTCAAACTCTCAGGAAGCTTCTCGGCTGAGACGCAGAAGCACTCTGGCTGGGATCCTGCATCCCCTGCCTGGAGGCCCATGGTGCCTGCTTCTCCCTGGGCGTTGCTTCACCAGAGCGGCCAGGCAACATCTGCCCCATCTACCCTTCTGCTCTTCCCTTCCAGCTGACAGAGTTCTCCCTGCTCTACTCTAGCCCTAGGAAGTTTGGAGACAACCGGGCTCCTCCTCCTGTGCAAGGAGTCCCGGGGCCCAGTTGGAGTGGAAAGGCAAAACCACAGGCAAGCCCAGGAAAGTGCTGAGTCATGTCTGACACACTCCCTCAGCCTGCTCCTTCATGGCTAGCGAGGCTGTGAGCTAGGAAAGTCTTTGGAAGCTCAGCAAGTGGCAGCGAGATGCAGGCCCCAACCCAGCAATCCCGGTGCTTGGAGCAGGTCTCACAGCCTCCCAGTGCCAAAGCGAGCTCCTCTCTGCCAAATGCAGCTGTGCACACGCAGGCCGCTCTGCTGCCTCTGCATCCACGAAGGAAGCTCTCTAGGCCCGCTTCCTGCGAAATCTGCTTCAGCCTGAGGGAAAAGCCCTTGGAGAGGTCTTGGCTCAGGGGCAGTTGCTCCTGTGCCTGGGGAAGAGGGAAGGGCACCACACTCCCAAGGAAAGGCCAGACACACTCCACACGTCTTTGCTCCTCTGGAGGGCGGCATGGAGCCTCCAACTGGGAGGTCGCGTCTCAGCGGAGACGCAGGGGCATTCTGGCTGTGATCCCGCAGCCCCTGCCTGGAGGCCCACGGTGCCTGTTTCTCTCTGGGCGTTGCTTCCACAGTGCGGCCAAGCAACATCTTCACCATGGGCACAACAGCGCTTCCCTTCCGCCTGACAGACGTCTCAGTGCTCTGCTCTAGACCTCTGAAGTGGGGAGACAACCGAGCCCAGCCTCCTTTCCAAGGAGCCCTGCGCCTTCCATTGCACTGAAAGGCAATAGCACGGGGAAGCCTAGGAAGGGGCTGAGTCATGTCGGACACACTTCCTCAGCCTGCTCCTTTCAGGGAAGCAACGCTGGGAGCTAGGAAAGCCTTCTCAAGCTCGGAGAGTGCAAGAGAGATGCAGGCCGCGCACCCGGAAATCTCGGTGCTTGGAGCCAATCTCAGCGTCTCCCAGGGGCAAAGCGAACGCCTCTCTGCCAAATCCAGCTTTGCAGACGCAGGCCGCTAGGCTGCCTCTGCATTGGCGAAGGAAGCTCTCTCCTCCCGCTTCCTGCGAAATCTGCTTCTCAGCCTGAGCGAATCTCAGTGGGAACGGTCATTCCTCTGGGGCCGTTGCTCCTGTGCCTGGGGCTGCCGCAAGGGCACCACCCTCCCAGGGAAAGGCCAAACACACCCCACATGTCTTTGCTCCTCTGGAGAGCTGCAGGCAACCTCAAACTCTCAGGAAGCTTCTCGGCTGAGACGCAGAAGCACTCTGGCTGGGATCTCGCATCCCCTGCCTGGAGGCCCATGGTGCCTGCTTCTCCCTGGGCGTTGCTTCACCAGAGCGGCCAGGCAACATCTGCCCCATCTACCCTTCTGCTCTTCCCTTCCAGCTGACAGAGTTCTCCCTGCTCTACTCTGGCCCTAGGAAGTTTGGAGACAACCGGGCTCCTCCTCCTGTGCAAGGAGTCCCGGGGCCCAGTTGGAGTGGAAAGGCAAAACCACAGGCAAGCCCAGGAAAGTGCTGAGTCATGTCTGACACACTCCCTCAGCCTGCTCCTTCATGGCTAGCGAGGCTGTGAGCTAGGAAAGTCTTTGGAAGCTCAGCAAGTGGCAGCGAGATGCAGGCCCCAACCCAGCAATCCCGGTGCTTGGAGCAGGTCTCACAGCCTCCCAGTGCCAAAGCGAGCTCCTCTCTGCCAAATGCAGCTGTGCACACGCAGGCCGCTCTGCTGCCTCTGCATCCACGAAGGAAGCTCTCTAGGCCCGCTTCCTGCGAAATCTGCTTCAGCCTGAGGGAAAAGCCCTTGGAGAGGTCTTGGCTCAGGGGCAGTTGCTCCTGTGCCTGGGGAAGAGGGAAGGGCACCACACTCCCAAGGAAAGGCCAGACACACTCCACACGTCTTTGCTCCTCTGGAGGGCGGCATGGAGCCTCCAACTGGGAGGTCGCGTCTCAGCGGAGACGCAGGGGCATTCTGGCTGTGATCCCGCAGCCCCTGCCTGGAGGCCCACGCTGCCTGTTTCTCTCTGGGCGTTGCTTCCACAGTGCGGCCAAGCAACATCTTCACCATGGGCACAACAGCGCTTCCCTTCCGCCTGACAGACGTCTCAGTGCTCTGCTCTAGACCTCTGAAGTGGGGAGACAACCGAGCCCAGCCTCCTTTCCAAGGAGCCCTGCGCCTTCCATTGCACTGAAAGGCAATAGCACGGGGAAGCCTAGGAAGGGGCTGAGTCATGTCGGACACACTTCCTCAGCCTGCTCCTTTCAGGGAAGCAACGCTGGGAGCTAGGAAAGCCTTCTCCAGCTCGGAGAGTGCAAGAGAGATGCAGGCCGCGCACCCGGAAATCTCGGTGCTTGGAGCCAATCTCAGCGTCTCCCAGGGGCAAAGCGAACGCCTCTCTGCCAAATCCAGCTTTGCAGACGCAGGCCGCTAGGCTGCCTCTGCATTGGCGAAGGAAGCTCTCTCCTCCCGCTTCCTGCGAAATCTGCTTCTCAGCCTGAGCGAATCTCAGTGGGAACGGTCATTCCTCTGGGGCCGTTGCTCCTGTGCCTGGGGCTACCGCAAGGGCACCACCCTCCCAGGGAAAGGCCAAACACACCCCACATGTCTTTGCTCCTCTGGAGAGCTGCAGGCAACCTCAAACTCTCAGGAAGCTTCTCGGCTGAGACGCAGAAGCACTCTGGCTGGGATCTCGCATCCCCTGCCTGGAGGCCCATGGTGCCTGCTTCTCCCTGGGCGTTGCTTCACCAGAGCGGCCAGGCAACATCTGCCCCATCTACCCTTCTGCTCTTCCCTTCCAGCTGACAGAGTTCTCCCTGCTCTACTCTGGCCCTAGGAAGTTTGGAGACAACCGGGCTCCTCCTCCTGGGCAAGGAGTCCCGGGGACCAGTTGGAGTGGAAAGGCAAAACCACAGGCAAGCCCAGGAAAGTGCTGAGTCATGTCTGACACACTCCCTCAGCCTGCTCCTTCATGGCTAGCGAGGCTGTGAGCTAGGAAAGTCTTTGGAAGCTCAGCAAGTGGCAGCGAGATGCAGGCCCCAACCCAGCAATCCCGGTGCTTGGAGCAGGTCTCACAGCCTCCCAGTGCCAAAGCGAGCTCCTCTCTGCCAAATGCAGCTGTGCACACGCAGGCCGCTCTGCTGCCTCTGCATCCACGAAGGAAGCTCTCTAGGCCCGCTTCCTGCGAAATCTGCTTCAGCCTGAGGGAAAAGCCCTTGGAGAGGTCTTGGCTCAGGGGCAGTTGCTCCTGTGCCTGGGGAAGAGGGAAGGGCACCACACTCCCAAGGAAAGGCCAGACACACTCCACACGTCTTTGCTCCTCTGGAGGGCGGCATGGAGCCTCCAACTGGGAGGTCGCGTCTCAGCGGAGACGCAGGGGCATTCTGGCTGTGATCCCGCAGCCCCTGCCTGGAGGCCCACGGTGCCTGTTTCTCTCTGGGCGTTGCTTCCACAGTGCGGCCAAGCAACATCTTCACCATGGGCACAACAGCGCTTCCCTTCCGCCTGACAGACGTCTCAGTGCTCTGCTCTAGACCTCTGAAGTGGGGAGACAACCGAGCCCAGCCTCCTTTCCAAGGAGCCCTGCGCCTTCCATTGCACTGAAAGGCAATAGCACGGGGAAGCCTAGGAAGGGGCTGAGTCATGTCGGACACACTTCCTCAGCCTGCTCCTTTCAGGGAAGCAACGCTGGGAGCTAGGAAAGCCTTCTCAAGCTCGGAGAGTGCAAGAGAGATGCAGGCCGCGCACCCGGAAATCTCGGTGCTTGGAGCCAATCTCAGCGTCTCCCAGGGGCAAAGCGAACGCCTCTCTGCCAAATCCAGCTTTGCAGACGCAGGCCGCTAGGCTGCCTCTGCACTGGCGAAGGAAGCTCTCTCCTCCCGCTTCCTGCGAAATCTGCTTCTCAGCCTGAGCGAATCTCAGTGGGAACGGTCATTCCTCTGGGGCCGTTGCTCCTGTGCCTGGGGCTGCCGCAAGGGCACCACCCTCCCAGGGAAAGGCCAAACACACCCCACATGTCTTTGCTCCTCTGGAGAGCTGCAGGCAACCTCAAACTCTCAGGAAGCTTCTCGGCTGAGACGCAGAAGCACTCTGGCTGGGATCTCGCATCCCCTGCCTGGAGGCCCATGGTGCCTGCTTCTCCCTGGGCGTTGCTTCACCAGAGCGGCCAGGCAACATCTGCCCCATCTACCCTTCTGCTCTTCCCTTCCAGCTGACAGAGTTCTCCCTGCTCTACTCTAGCCCTAGGAAGTTTGGAGACAACCGGGCTCCTCCTCCTGTGCAAGGAGTCCCGGGGCCCAGTTGGAGTGGAAAGGCAAAACCACAGGCAAGCCCAGGAAAGTGCTGAGTCATGTCTGACACACTCCCTCAGCCTGCTCCTTCATGGCTAGCGAGGCTGTGAGCTAGGAAAGTCTTTGGAAGCTCAGCAAGTGGCAGCGAGATGCAGGCCCCAACCCAGCAATCCCGGTGCTTGGAGCAGGTCTCACAGCCTCCCAGTGCCAAAGCGAGCTCCTCTCTGCCAAATGCAGCTGTGCACACGCAGGCCGCTCTGCTGCCTCTGCATCCACGAAGGAAGCTCTCTAGGCCCGCTTCCTGCGAAATCTGCTTCAGCCTGAGGGAAAAGCCCTTGGAGAGTTCTTGGCTCAGGGGCAGTTGCTCCTGTGCCTGGGGAAGAGGGAAGGGCACCACACTCCCAAGGAAAGGCCAGACACACTCCACACGTCTTTGCTCCTCTGGAGGGCGGCATGGAGCCTCCAACTGGGAGGTCGCGTCTCAGCGGAGACGCAGGGGCATTCTGGCTGTGATCCCGCAGCCCCTGCCTGGAGGCCCACGGTGCCTGTTTCTCTCTGGGCGTTGCTTCCACAGTGCGGCCAAGCAACATCTTCACCATGGGCACAACAGCGCTTCCCTTCCGCCTGACAGACGTCTCAGTGCTCTGCTCTAGACCTCTGAAGTGGGGAGACAACCGAGCCCAGCCTCCTTTCCAAGGAGCCCTGCGCCTTCCATTGCACTGAAAGGCAATAGCACGGGGAAGCCTAGGAAGGGGCTGAGTCATGTCGGACACACTTCCTCAGCCTGCTCCTTTCAGGGAAGCAACGCTGGGAGCTAGGAAAGCCTTCTCAAGCTCGGAGAGTGCAAGAGAGATGCAGGCCGCGCACCCGGAAATCTCGGTGCTTGGAGCCAATCTCAGCGTCTCCCAGGGGCAAAGCGAACGCCTCTCTGCCAAATCCAGCTTTGCAGACGCAGGCCGCTAGGCTGCCTCTGCATTGGCGAAGGAAGCTCTCTCCTCCCGCTTCCTGCGAAATCTGCTTCTCAGCCTGAGCGAATCTCAGTGGGAACGGTCATTCCTCTGGGGCCGTTGCTCCTGTGCCTGGGGCTGCCGCAAGGGCACCACCCTCCCAGGGAAAGGCCAAACACACCCCACATGTCTTTGCTCCTCTGGAGAGCTGCAGGCAACCTCAAACTCTCAGGAAGCTTCTCGGCTGAGACGCAGAAGCACTCTGGCTGGGATCTCGCATCCCCTGCCTGGAGGCCCATGGTGCCTGCTTCTCCCTGGGCGTTGCTTCACCAGAGCGGCCAGGCAACATCTGCCCCATCTACCCTTCTGCTCTTCCCTTCCAGCTGACAGAGTTCTCCCTGCTCTACTCTGGCCCTAGGAAGTTTGGAGACAACCGGGCTCCTCCTCCTGTGCAAGGAGTCCCGGGGCCCAGTTGGTGTGGAAAGGCAAAACCACAGGCAAGCCCAGGAAAGTGCTGAGTCATGTCTGACACACTCCCTCAGCCTGCTCCTTCATGGCTAGCGAGGCTGTGAGCTAGGAAAGTCTTTGGAAGCTCAGCAAGTGGCAGCGAGATGCAGGCCCCAACCCAGCAATCCCGGTGCTTGGAGCAGGTCTCACAGCCTCCCAGTGCCAAAGCGAGCTCCTCTCTGCCAAATGCAGCTGTGCACACGCAGGCCGCTCTGCTGCCTCTGCATCCACGAAGGAAGCTCTCTAGGCCCGCTTCCTGCGAAATCTGCTTCAGCCTGAGGGAAAAGCCCTTGGAGAGGTCTTGGCTCAGGGGCAGTTGCTCCTGTGCCTGGGGAAGAGGGAAGGGCACCACACTCCCAAGGAAAGGCCAGACACACTCCACACGTCTTTGCTCCTCTGGAGGGCGGCATGGAGCCTCCAACTGGGAGGTCGCGTCTCAGCGGAGACGCAGGGGCATTCTGGCTGTGATCCCGCAGCCCCTGCCTGGAGGCCCACGCTGCCTGTTTCTCTCTGGGCGTTGCTTCCACAGTGCGGCCAAGCAACATCTTCACCATGGGCACAACAGCGCTTCCCTTCCGCCTGACAGACGTCTCAGTGCTCTGCTCTAGACCTCTGAAGTGGGGAGACAACCGAGCCCAGCCTCCTTTCCAAGGAGCCCTGCGCCTTCCATTGCACTGAAAGGCAATAGCACGGGGAAGCCTAGGAAGGGGCTGAGTCATGTCGGACACACTTCCTCAGCCTGCTCCTTTCAGGGAAGCAACGCTGGGAGCTAGGAAAGCCTTCTCCAGCTCGGAGAGTGCAAGAGAGATGCAGGCCGCGCACCCGGAAATCTCGGTGCTTGGAGCCAATCTCAGCGTCTCCCAGGGGCAAAGCGAACGCCTCTCTGCCAAATCCAGCTTTGCAGACGCAGGCCGCTAGGCTGCCTCTGCATTGGCGAAGGAAGCTCTCTCCTCCCGCTTCCTGCGAAATCTGCTTCTCAGCCTGAGCGAATCTCAGTGGGAACGGTCATTCCTCTGGGGCCGTTGCTCCTGTGCCTGGGGCTACCGCAAGGGCACCACCCTCCCAGGGAAAGGCCAAACACACCCCACATGTCTTTGCTCCTCTGGAGAGCTGCAGGCAACCTCAAACTCTCAGGAAGCTTCTCGGCTGAGACGCAGAAGCACTCTGGCTGGGATCTCGCATCCCCTGCCTGGAGGCCCATGGTGCCTGCTTCTCCCTGGGCGTTGCTTCACCAGAGCGGCCAGGCAACATCTGCCCCATCTACCCTTCTGCTCTTCCCTTCCAGCTGACAGAGTTCTCCCTGCTCTACTCTGGCCCTAGGAAGTTTGGAGACAACCGGGCTCCTCCTCCTGTGCAAGGAGTCCCGGGGACCAGTTGGAGTGGAAAGGCAAAACCACAGGCAAGCCCAGGAAAGTGCTGAGTCATGTCTGACACACTCCCTCAGCCTGCTCCTTCATGGCTAGCGAGGCTGTGAGCTAGGAAAGTCTTTGGAAGCTCAGCAAGTGGCAGCGAGATGCAGGCCCCAACCCAGCAATCCCGGTGCTTGGAGCAGGTCTCACAGCCTCCCAGTGCCAAAGCGAGCTCCTCTCTGCCAAATGCAGCTGTGCACACGCAGGCCGCTCTGCTGCCTCTGCATCCACGAAGGAAGCTCTCTAGGCCCGCTTCCTGCGAAATCTGCTTCAGCCTGAGGGAAAAGCCCTTGGAGAGGTCTTGGCTCAGGGGCAGTTGCTCCTGTGCCTGGGGAAGAGGGAAGGGCACCACACTCCCAAGGAAAGGCCAGACACACTCCACACGTCTTTGCTCCTCTGGAGGGCGGCATGGAGCCTCCAACTGGGAGGTCGCGTCTCAGCGGAGACGCAGGGGCATTCTGGCTGTGATCCCGCAGCCCCTGCCTGGAGGCCCACGGTGCCTGTTTCTCTCTGGGCGTTGCTTCCACAGTGCGGCCAAGCAACATCTTCACCATGGGCACAACAGCGCTTCCCTTCCGCCTGACAGACGTCTCAGTGCTCTGCTCTAGACCTCTGAAGTGGGGAGACAACCGAGCCCAGCCTCCTTTCCAAGGAGCCCTGCGCCTTCCATTGCACTGAAAGGCAATAGCACGGGGAAGCCTAGGTAGGGGCTGAGTCATGTCGGACACACTTCCTCAGCCTGCTCCTTTCAGGGAAGCAACGCTGGGAGCTAGGAAAGCCTTCTCAAGCTCGGAGAGTGCAAGAGAGATGCAGGCCGCGCACCCGGAAATCTCGGTGCTTGGAGCCAATCTCAGCGTCTCCCAGGGGCAAAGCGAACGCCTCTCTGCCAAATCCAGCTTTGCAGACGCAGGCCGCTAGGCTGCCTCTGCACTGGCGAAGGAAGCTCTCTCCTCCCGCTTCCTGCGAAATCTGCTTCTCAGCCTGAGCGAATCTCAGTGGGAACGGTCATTCCTCTGGGGCCGTTGCTCCTGTGCCTGGGGCTGCCGCAAGGGCACCACCCTCCCAGGGAAAGGCCAAACACACCCCACATGTCTTTGCTCCTCTGGAGAGCTGCAGGCAACCTCAAACTCTCAGGAAGCTTCTCGGCTGAGACGCAGAAGCACTCTGGCTGGGATCTCGCATCCCCTGCCTGGAGGCCCATGGTGCCTGCTTCTCCCTGGGCGTTGCTTCACCAGAGCGGCCAGGCAACATCTGCCCCATCTACCCTTCTGCTCTTCCCTTCCAGCTGACAGAGTTCTCCCTGCTCTACTCTAGCCCTAGGAAGTTTGGAGACAACCGGGCTCCTCCTCCTGTGCAAGGAGTCCCGGGGCCCAGTTGGAGTGGAAAGGCAAAACCACAGGCAAGCCCAGGAAAGTGCTGAGTCATGTCTGACACACTCCCTCAGCCTGCTCCTTCATGGCTAGCGAGGCTGTGAGCTAGGAAAGTCTTTGGAAGCTCAGCAAGTGGCAGCGAGATGCAGGCCCCAACCCAGCAATCCCGGTGCTTGGAGCAGGTCTCACAGCCTCCCAGTGCCAAAGCGAGCTCCTCTCTGCCAAATGCAGCTGTGCACACGCAGGCCGCTCTGCTGCCTCTGCATCCACGAAGGAAGCTCTCTAGGCCCGCTTCCTGCGAAATCTGCTTCAGCCTGAGGGAAAAGCCCTTGGAGAGTTCTTGGCTCAGGGGCAGTTGCTCCTGTGCCTGGGGAAGAGGGAAGGGCACCACACTCCCAAGGAAAGGCCAGACACACTCCACACGTCTTTGCTCCTCTGGAGGGCGGCATGGAGCCTCCAACTGGGAGGTCGCGTCTCAGCGGAGACGCAGGGGCATTCTGGCTGAGATCCCGCAGCCCCTGCCTGGAGGCCCACGGTGCCTGTTTCTCTCTGGGCGTTGCTTCCACAGTGCGGCCAAGCAACATCTTCACCATGGGCACAACAGCGCTTCCCTTCCGCCTGACAGACGTCTCAGTGCTCTGCTCTAGACCTCTAAAGTGGGGAGACAACCGAGCCCATCCTCCTTTCCAAGGAGCCCTGCGCCTTCCATTGCACTGAAAGGCAATAGCACGGGGAAGCCTAGGAAGGGGCTGAGTCATGTCGGACACACTTCCTCAGCCTGCTCCTTTCAGGGAAGCAAAGCTGGGAGCTAGGAAAGCCTTCTCAAGCTCGGAGAGTGCAAGAGAGATGCAGGCCGTGCACACGAAATCTCGGTGCTTGGAGCCAATCTCAGCGTCTCCCAGGGGCAAAGCGAACGCCTCTCTGCCAAATCCAGTTTTGCAGACGCAGGCCGCTAGGCTGCCACTGCATTGGCGAAGGAAGCTCTCTCCTCCCGCTTCCTGCGAAATCTGCTTCTCAGCCTGAGCGAATCTCAGTGGGATCGGTCATTCCTCTGGGGCCGTTGCTCCTGTGCCTGGGGCTGCCGCAAGGGCACCACCCTCCCAGGGAAAGGCCAAACACACCCCACATGTCTTTGCTCCTCTGGAGAGCTGCAGGCAACCTCAAACTCTCAGGAAGCTTCTCGGCTGAGACGCAGAAGCACTCTGGCTGGGATCTCGCATCCCCTGCCTGGAGGCCCATGGTGCCTGCTTCTCCCTGGGCGTTGCTTCACCAGAGCGGCCAGGCAACATCTGCCCCATCTACCCTTCTGCTCTTCCCTTCCAGCTGACAGAGTTCTCCCTGCTCTACTCTGGCCCTAGGAAGTTTCGAGACAACCGGGCTCCTCCTCCTGGGCAAGGAGTCCCGGGGCCCAGTTGGAGTGGAAAGGCAAAACCACAGGCAAGCCCAGGAAAGTGCTGAGTCATGTCTGACACACTCCCTCAGCCTGCTCCTTCATGGCTAGCCAGGCTGTGAGCTAGGAAAGTCTTTGGAAGCTCAGCAAGTGGCAGCGAGATGCAGGCCCCAACCCAGCAATCCCGGTGCTTGGAGCAGGTCTCACAGCCTCCCAGTGCCAAAGCGAGCTCCTCTCTGCCAAATGCAGCTGTGCACACGCAGGCCGCTCTGCTGCCTCTGCATCCACGAAGGAAGCTCTCTAGGCCCGCTTCCTGCGAAATCTGCTTCAGCCTGAGGGAAAAGCCCTTGGAGAGGTCTTGGCTCAGGGGCAGTTGTTCCTGTGCCTGGGGAAGAGGGAAGGGCACCACACTCCCAAGGAAAGGCCAGACACACTCCACACGTCTTTGCTCCTCTGGAGGGCGGCATGGAGCCTCCAACTGGGAGGTCGCGTCTCAGCGGAGACGCAGGGGCATTCTGGCTGTGATCCCGCAGCCCCTGCCTGGAGGCCCACGGTGCCTGTTTCTCTCTGGGCGTTGCTTCCACAGTGCAGCCAAGCAACATCTTCACCATGGGCACAACAGCGCTTTCCTTCCGCCTGACAGACGTCTCAGTGCTCTGCTCTAGACCTCTGAAGTGGGGAGACAACCGAGCCCAGCCTCCTTTCCAAGGAGCCCTGCGCCTTCCATTGCACTGAAAGGCAATAGCACGGGGAAGCCTAGGAAGGGGCTGAGTCATGTCGGACAAACTTCCTCAGCCTGCTCCTTTCAGGGAAGCAACGCTGGGAGCTAGGAAAGCCTTCTCAAGCTCGGAGAGTGCAAGGGAGATGCAGGCCGCGCACCCGGAAATCTCGGTGCTTGGAGCCAATCTCAGCGTCTCCCAGGGGCAAAGCGAACGCCTCTCTGCCAAATCCAGCTTTGCAGACGCAGGCCGCTAGGCTGCCTCTGCATTGGCGAAGGAAGCTCTCTCCTCCCGCTTCCTGCGAAATCTGCTTCTCAGCCTGAGCGAATCTCAGTGGGAACGGTCTTTCCTCTGGGGCCGTTGCTCCTGTGCCTGGGGCTGCCGCAAGGGCACCACCCTCACAGGGAAAGGCCAAACACACCCCACATGTCTTTGCTCCTCTGGAGAGCTGCAGGCAACCTCAAACTCTCAGGAAGCTTCTCGGCTGAGACGCAGAAGCACTCTGGCTGGGGTCTCGCATCCCCTGCCTGGAGGCCCATGGTGCCTGTTTCTCCCTGGGCGTTGCTTCACCAGAGCGGCCAGGCAACATCTGCCCCATCTACCCTTCTGCTCTTCCCTTCCAGCTGACAGAGTTCTCCCTGCTCTACTCTAGCCCTAGGAAGTTTGGAGACAACCGGGCTCCTCCTCCTGTGCAAGGAGTCCCGGGGCCCAGTTGGAGTGGAAAGGCAAAACCACAGGCAAGCCCAGGAAAGTGCTGAGTCATGTCTGACACACTCCCTCAGCCTGCTCCTTCATGGCTAGCGAGGCTGTGAGCTAGGAAAGTCTTTGGAAGCTCAGCAAGTGGCAGCGAGATGCAGGCCCCAACCCAGCAATCCCGGTGCTTGGAGCAGGTCTCACAGCCTCCCAGTGCCAAAGCGAGCTCCTCTCTGCCAAATGCAGCTTTGCACACGCAGGCCGCTCTGCTGCCTCTGCATCCACGAAGGAAGCTCTCTAGGCCCGCTTCCTGCGAAATCTGCTTCAGCCTGAGGGAAAAGCCCTTGGAGAGGTCTTGGCTCAGGGGCAGTTGCTCCTGTGCCTAGGGAAGAGGGACGGGCACCACACTCCCAAGGAAAGGCCAGACACACTCCACACGTCTTTGCTCCTCTGGAGGGCGGCATGGAGCCTCCAAATAGGAGGTCGCTTCTCAGCGGAGACGCAGGGGCATTCTGGCTGTGATCCCGCAGCCCCTGCCTGGAGGCCCACGGTGCCTGTTTCTCTCTGGGCGTTGCTTCCACAGTGCAGCCAAGCAACATCTTCACCATGGGCACAACACCGCTTCCCTTCTGCCTGACAGACGTCTCAGTGCTCTGCTCTAGACCTCTGAAGTGGGGAGACAACCGAGCCCAGCCTCCTTTCCAAGGAGTCCTGCGCCTTCCATTGCACTGAAAGGCAATAGCACGGGGAAGCCTAGGAAGGGGCTGATTCATGTCGGACACACTTCCTCAGCCTGCTCCTTTCAGGGAAGCAACACTGGGAGCTAGGAAAGACTTCTCCAGCTCGGAGAGTGCAAGGGAGATGCAGGCCGCGCACCCAGAAAACTCGGTGCTTGGAGCCAATCTCAGCGTCTCCCAGGGGCAAAGCGAACGCCTCTCTGCCAAATCCAGCTTTGCAGACGCAGGCCGCTAGGCTGCCTCTGCATTGGCGAAGGAAGCTCTCTCCTCCCGCTTCCTGCGAAATCTGCTTCACAGCCTGAGCGAATCTCAGTGGGAACGGTCTTTCCTCTGGGGCCGTTGCTTCTGTGCCTGGGGCTGCCGCAAGGGCACCACCCTCCCAGGGAAAGGCCAAACACACCCCACATGTCTTTGCTCCTCTGGAGAGCTGCAGGCAACCTCAAACTCTCAGGAAGCTTCTCGGCTGAGACGCAGAAGCACTCTGGCTGGGGTCTCGCATCCCCTGCCTGGAGGCCCATGGTGCCTGTTTCTCCCTGGGCGTTGCTTCACCAGAGCGGCCAGGCAACATCTGCCCCATCTACCCTTCTGCTCTTCCCTTCCAGCTGACAGAGTTCTCCCTGCTCTACTCTAGCCCTAGGAAGGTTGGAGACAACCGGGCTCCTCCTCCTGTGCAAGGAGTCCCGGGGCCCAGTTGGAGTGGAAAGGCAAAACCACAGGCAAGCCCAGGAAAGTGCTGAGTCATGTCTGACACACTCCCTCAGCCTGCTCCTTCATGGCTAGCGAGGCTGTGAGCTAGGAAAGTCTTTGGAAGCTCAGCAAGTGGCAGCGAGATGCAGGCCCCAACCCAGCAATCCCGGTGCTTGGAGCAGGTCTCACAGCCTCCCAGTGCCAAAGCGAGCTCCTCTCTGCCAAATGCAGCTGTGCACACGCAGGCCGCTCTGCTGCCTCTGCATCCACGAAGGAAGCTCTCTAGGCCCGCTTCCTGCGAAATCTGCTTCAGCCTGAGGGAAAAGCCCTTGGAGAGGTCTTGGCTCAGGGGCAGTTGCTCCTGTGCCTGGGGAAGAGGGAAGGGCACCACACTCCCAAGGAAAGGCCAGACACACTCCACACGTCTTTGCTCCTCTGGAGGGCGGCATGGAGCCTCCAACTGGGAGGTCGCTTCTCAGCGGAGACGCAGGGGCATTCTGGCTGTGATCCCGCAGCCCCTGCCTGGAGGGCCAGGGTGCCTGTTTCTCTCTGGGCGTTGCTTCCACAGTGCAGCCAAGCAACATCTTCACCATGGGCACAACAGCGCTTCCCTTCCGCCTGACAGACGTCTCAGTGCTCTGCTCTAGACCTCTGAAGTGGGGAGACAACCGAGCCCAGCCTCCTTTCCAAGGAGTCCTGCGCCTTCGATTGCATTGAAAGGCAATAGCACGGGGAAGCCTAGGAAGGGGCTGAGTCATGTCGGACACACTTCCTCAGCCTGCTCCTTTCAGGGAAGCAACGCTGGGAGCTAGGTAAGCCTTCTCAAGCTCGGAGAGTGCAAGAGAGATGCAGGCCGCGCACCCGGAAATCTCGGTGCTTGGAGCCAATCTCAGCGTCTCCCAGGGGCAAAGCGAACGCCTCTCTGCCAAATCCAGCTTTGCAGACGCAGGCCGCTAGGCTGCCTCTGCAATGGCGAAGGAAGCTCTCTCCTCCCGCTTCCTGCGAAATCTGCTTCTCAGCCTGAGCGAATCTCAGTGGGAACGGTCTTTCCTCTGGGGCCGTTGCTCCTGTGCCTGCGGCTGCCGCAAGAGCACCACCTTCACAGGGAAAGGCCAAACACACCCCACATGTCTTTGCTCCTCTGGAGAGCTGCAGGCAACCTCAAACTCTCAGGAAGCTTCTCGGCTGAGACGCAGAAGCACTCTGGCTGGGGTCTCGCATCCCCTGCCTGGAGGCCCATGGTGCCTGCTTCTCCCTGGGCGTTGCTTCACCAGAGCGGCCAGGCAACATCTGCCCCATCTACCCTTCTGCTCTTCCCTTCCAGCTGACAGAGTTCTCCCTGCTCTACTCTAGCCCTAGGAAGTTTGGAGACAACCGGGCTCCTCCTCCTGTGCAAGGAGTCCCGGGGCCCAGTTGGAGTGGAAAGGCAAAACCACAGGCAAGCCCAGGAAAGTGCTGAGTCATGTCTGACACACTCCCTCAGCCTGTTCCTTCATGGCTAGCGAGGCTGTGAGCTAGGAAAGTCTTTGGAAGCTCAGCAAGTGGCAGCGAGATGCAGGCCCAACCCAGCAATCCCGGTGCTTGGAGCAGGTCTCACAGCCTCCCAGTGCCAAAGCGAGCTCCTCTCTGCCAAATGCAGCTTTGCACACGCAGGCCGCTCTGCTGCCTCTGCATCCACGAAGGAAGCTCTCTAGGCCCGCTTCCTGCGAAATCTGCTTCAGCCTGAGGGAAAAGCCCTTGGAGAGGTCTTTTCTCAGGGGCAGTTGCTCCTGTGCCTAGGGAAGAGGGACGGGCACCACACTCCCAAGGAAAGGCCAGACACACTCCACACGTCTTTGCTCCTCTGGAGGGCGGCATGGAGCCTCCAAATGGGAGGTCGCTTCTCAGCGGAGACGCAGGGGCATTCTGGCTGTGATACCGCAGCCCCTGCCTGGAGGCCCACGGTGCCTGTTTCTCTCTGGGCGTTGCTTCCACAGTGCAGCCAAGCAACATCTTCACCATGGGCACAACACCGCTTCCCTTCTGCCTGACAGACGTCTCAGTGCTCTGCTCTAGACCTCTGAAGTGGGGAGACAACCGAGCCCAGCCTCCTTTCCAAGGAGTCCTGCGCCTTCCATTGCACTGAAAGGCAATAGCACGGGGAAGCCTAGGAAGGGGCTGATTCATGTCGGACACACTTCCTCAGCCTGCTCCTTTCAGGGAAGCAACACTGGGAGCTAGGAAAGACTTCTCCAGCTCGGAGAGTGCAAGGGAGATGCAGGCCGCGCACCCGGAAATCTCGGTGCTTGGAGCCAATCTCAGCGTCTCCCAGGGGCAAAGCGAACGCCTCTCTGCCAAATCCAGCTTTGCAGACGCAGGCCGCTAGGCTGCCTCTGCATTGGCGAAGGAAGCTCTCTCCTCCCGCTTCCTGTGAAATCTGCTTCTCAGCCTGAGCGAATCGCAGTGGGAACGGTCTTTCCTCTGGGGCCGTTGCTCCTGTTCCTGGGGCTGCCGCAAGGGCACCACCCTCCCAGGGAAAGGCCAAACACACTCCACATGTCTTTGCTCCTCTGGAGAGCTGCAGGCAACCTCAAACTCTCAGGAAGCTTCTCGGCTGAGACGCAGAAGCACTCTGGCTGGGATCTCGCATCCCCTGCCTGGAGGCCCATGGTGCCTGTTTCTCCCTGGGCGTTGCTTCACCAGAGCGGCCAGGCAACATCTGCCCCATCTACCCTTCTGCTCTTCCCTTCCATCTGACAGAGTTTTCCCTGCTCTACTCTAGCCCTAGGAAGTTTGGAGACAACCGGGCTCCTCCTCCTGTGCAAGGAGTCCCGGGGCCCAGTTGGAGTGGAAAGGCAAAACCACAGGCAAGCCCAGGAAAGTGCTGAGTCATGTCTGACACACTCCCTCAGCCTGCTCCTTCATGGCTAGCGAGGCTGTGAGCTAGGAAAGTCTTTGGAAGCTCAGCAAGTGGCAGCGAGATGCAGGCCCCAACCCAGCAATCCCGGTGCTTGGAGCAGGTCTCACAGCCTCCCAGTGCCAAAGCGAGCTCCTCTCTGCCAAATGCAGCTGTGCACACGCAGGCCGCTCTGCTGCCTCTGCATCCACGAAGGAAGCTCTCTAGGCCCGCTTCCTGCGAAATCTGCTTCAGCCTGAGGGAAAAGCCCTTGGAGAGGTCTTGGCTCAGGGGCAGTTGCTCCTGTGCCTGGGGAAGAGGGAAGGGCACCACACTCCCAAGGAAAGGCCAGACACACTCCACACGTCTTTGCTCCTCTGGAGGGCGGCATGGAGCCTCCAACTGGGAGGTCGCTTCTCAGCGGAGACGCAGGGACATTCTGGCTGTGATCCCGCAGCCCCTGCCTGGAGGCCCACGGTGCCTGTTTCTCTCTGGGCGTTGCTTCCACAGTGCGGCCAAGCAACATCTTCACCATGGGCACAACAGCGCTTCCCTTCCGCCTGACAGACGTCTCAGTGCTCTGCTCTAGACCTCTGAAGTGGGGAGACAACCGAGCCCAGCCTCCTTTCCAAGGAGTCCTGCGCCTTCCATTGCACTGAAAGGCAATAGCACGGGGAAGCCTAGGAAGGGGCTGAGTCATGTCGGACACACTTCCTCAGCCTGCTCCTTTCAGGGAAGCAACGCTGGGAGCTAGGAAAGCCTTCTCAAGCTCGGAGAGTGCAAGAGAGATGCAGGCCGCGCACCCGGAAATCTCGGTGCTTGGAGCAAATCTCAGCGTCTCCCAGGGGCAAAGCGAACGCCTCTCTGCCAAATCCAGCTTTGCAGACGCAGGCCGCTAGGCTGCCTCTGCATTGGCAAAGGAAGCTCTCTCCTCCCGCTTCCTGCGAAATCTGCTTCTCGGCCTGAGCGAATCTCAGTGGGAACGGTCTTTCCTCTGGGGCCGTTGCTCCTGTGCCTGGGGCTGCCGCAAGGGCACCACCCTCCCACGGAAAGGCCAAACACACCCCACATGTCCTTGCTCCTCTGGAGAGCTGCAGGCAAACTCAAACTCTCAGGAAGCTTCTCGGCTGAGACGCAGAAGCACTCTGGCTGGGATCTCGCATCCCCTGCCTGGAGGCCCATGGTGTGTGTTTCTCCCTGGGCGTTGCTTCACCAGAGCGGCCAGGCAACATCTGCCCCATCTACCCTTCTGCTCTTCCCTTCCAGCTGAGAGAGTTCTCCCTGCTCTACTCTAGCCCTAGGAAGTTTGGAGACAACCGGGCTCCTCCTCCTGTGCAAGGAGTCCCGGGGCCCAGTTGGAGTGGAAAGGCAAAACCACAGGCAAGCCCAGGAAAGTGCTGAGTCATGTCTGACACACTCCCTCAGCCTGCTCCTTCATGGCTAGCGAGGCTGTGAGCTAGGAAAGTCTTTGGAAGCTCAGCAAGTGGCAGCGAGATGCAGGCCCCAACCCAGCAATCCCGGTGCTTGGAGCAGGTCTCACAGCCTCCCAGTGCCAAAGCGAGCTCCTCTCTGCCAAATGCAGCTTTGCACACGCAGGCCGCTCTGCTGCCTCTGCATCCACGAAGGAAGCTCTCTAGGCCCGCTTCCTGCGAAATCTGCTTCAGCCTGAGGGAAAAGCCCTTGGAGAGGTCTTGGCTCAGGGGCAGTTGCTCCTGTGCCTGGGGAAGAGGGAAGGGCACCACACTCCCAAGGAAAGGCCAGACACACTCCACACGTCTTTGCTCCTCTGGAGGGCGGCATGGAGCCTCCAACTGGGAGGTCGCTTCTCAGCGGAGACGCAGGGGCATTCTGGCTGTGATCCCGCAGCCCCTGCCTGGAGGCCCACGGTGCCTGTTTCTCTCTGGGCGTTGCTTCCACAGTGCGGCCAAGCAACATCTTCACCATGGGCACAACAGCGCTTCCCTTCCGCCTGACAGACGTCTCAGTGCTCTGCTCTAGACCTCTGAAGTGGGGAGACAACCGAGCCCAGCCTCCTTTCCAAGGAGTCCTGCGCCTTCCATTGCACTGAAAGGCAATAGCACGGGGAAGCCTAGGAAGGGGCTGAGTCATGTCGGACACACTTCCTCAGCCTGCTCCTTTCAGGGAAGCAACGCTGGGAGCTAGGAAAGCCTTCTCAAGCTCGGAGAGTGCAAGAGAGATGCAGGCCGCGCACCCGGAAATCTCGGTGCTTGGAGCCAATCTCAGCGTCTCCCAGGGGCAAAGCGAACGCCTCTCTGCCAAATCCAGCTTTGTAGACGCAGGCCGCTAGGCTGCCTCTGCATTGGCGAAGGAAGCTCTCTCCTCCCGCTTCCTGCGAAATTTGCTTCTCGGCCTGAGCGAATCTCAGTGGGAACGGTCTTTCCTCTGGGGCCGTTGCTCCTGTGCCTGGGGCTGCCGCAAGGGCACCACCCTCCCAGGGAAAGGCCAAACACACCCCACATGTCTTTGCTCCTCTGGAGAGCTGCAGGCAACCTCAAACTCTCAGGAAGCTTCTCGGCTGAGACGTAGAAGCACTCTGGCTGGGGTCTCGCATCCCCTGCCTGGAGGCCCATGGTGCCTGTTTCTCCCTGGGCGTTGCTTCACCAGAGCGGCCAGGCAACATCTGCCCCATCTACCCTTCTGCTCTTCCCTTCCAGCTGACAGAGTTCTCCCTGCTCTACTCTAGCCCTAGGAAGTTTGGAGACAACCGGGCTCCTCCTCCTGTGCAAGGAGTCCCGGGGCCCAGTTGGAGTGGAAAGGCAAAACCACAGGCAAGCCCAGGAAAGTGCTGAGTCATGTCTGACACACTCCCTCAGCCTGCTCCTTCATGGCTAGCGAGGCTGTGAGCTAGGAAAGTCTTTGGAAGCTCAGCAAGTGGCAGCGAGATGCAGGCCCCAACCCAGCAATCCCGGTGCTTGGAGCAGGTCTCACAGCCTCCCAGTGCCAAAGCGAGCTCCTCTCTGCCAAATGCAGCTTTGCACACGCAGGCCGCTCTGCTGCCTCTGCATCCACGAAGGAAGCTCTCTAGGCCCGCTTCCTGCGAAATCTGCTTCAGCCTGAGGGAAAAGCCCTTGGAGAGGTCTTGGCTCAGGGGCAGTTGCTCCTGTGCCTGGGGAAGAGGGAAGGGCACCACACTCTCAAGGAAAGGCCAGACACACTCCACACGTCTTTGCTCCTCTGGAGGGCGGCATGGAGCCTCCAACTGGGAGGTCGCTTCTCAGCGGAGACGCAGGGGCATTCTGGCTGTGATCCCGCAGCCCCTGCCTGGAGGCCCACGGTGCCTGTTTCTCTCTGGGCGTTGCTTCCACAGTGCAGCCAAGCAACATCTTCACCATGGGCACAACAGCGCTTCCCTTCCGCCTGACAGACGTCTCAGTGCTCTGCTCTAGACCTCTGAAGTGGGGAGACAACCGAGCCCAGCCTCCTTTCCAAGGAGTCCTGCGCCTTCGATTGCATTGAAAGGCAATAGCACGGGGAAGCCTAAGAAGGGGCTGAGTCATGTCGGACACACTTCCTCAGCCTGCTCCTTTCAGGGAAGCAACGCTGGGAGCTAGGAAAGCCTTCTCAAGCTCGGAGAGTGCAAGAGAGATGCAGGCCGCGCACCCGGAAATCTCGGTGCTTGGAGCCAATCTCAGCGTCTCCCAGGGGCAAAGCGAACGCCTCTCTGCCAAATCCAGCTTTGCAGACGCAGGCCGCTAGGCTGCCTCTGCATTGGCGAAGGAAGCTCTCTCCTCCCGCTTCCTGCGAAATCTGCTTCTCAGCCTGAGCGAATCTCAGTGGGAACGGTCTTTCCTCTGGGGCCGTTGCTCCTGTGCCTGCGGCTGCCGCAAGGGCACCACCTTCACAGGGAAAGGCCAAACACACCCCACATGTCTTTGCTCCTCTGGAGAGCTGCAGGCAACCTCAAACTCTCAGGAAGCTTCTCGGCTGAGACGCAGAAGCACTCTGGCTGGGGTCTCGCATCCCCTGCCTGGAGGCCCATGGTGCCTGTTTCTCCCTGGGCGTTGCTTCACCAGAGCGGCCAGGCAACATCTGCCCCATCTACCCTTCTGCTCTTCCCTTCCAGCTGACAGTGTTCTCCCTGCTCTACTCTAGCCCTAGGAAGTTTGGAGACAACCGGGCTCCTCCTCCTGTGCAAGGAGTCCCGGGGCCCAGTTGGAGTGGAAAGGCAAAACCACAGGCAAGCCCAGGAAAGTGCTGAGTCATGTCTGACACACTCCCTCTGCCTGTTCCTTCATGGCTAGCGAGGCTGTGAGCTAGGAAAGTCTTTGGAAGCTCAGCAAGTGGCAGCGAGATGCAGGCCCCAACCCAGCAATCCCGGTGCTTGGAGCAGGTCTCACAGCCTCCCAGTGCCAAAGCGAGCTCCTCTCTGCCAAATGCAGCTTTGCACACGCAGGCCGCTCTGCTGCCTCTGCATCCACGAAGGAAGCTCTCTAGGCCCGCTTCATGCGAAATCTGCTTCAGCCTGAGGGAAAAGCCCTTGGAGAGGTCTTTGCTCAGGGGCAGTTGCTCCTGTGCCTAGGGAAGAGGGACGGGCACCACACTCCCAAGGAAAGGCCAGACACACTCCACACGTCTTTGCTCCTCTGGAGGGCGGCATGGAGCCTCCAACTGGGAGGTCGCTTCTCAGCGGAGACGCAGGGGCATTCTGGCTGTGATCCCGCAGCCCCTGCCTGGAGGCCCACGGTGCCTGTTTCTCTCTGGGCGTTGCTTCCACAGTGCAGCCAAGCAACATCTTCACCATGGGCAGAACACCGCTTCCCTTCTGCCTGACAGACGTCTCAGTGCTCTGCTCTAGACCTCTGAAGTGGGGAGACAACCGAGCCCAGCCTCCTTTCCAAGGAGTCCTGCGCCTTCCATTGCACTGAAAGGCAATAGCACGGGGAAGCCTAGGAAGGGGCTGATTCATGTCGGACACACTTCCTCAGCCTGCTCCTTTCAGGGAAGCAACACTGGGAGCTAGGAAAGACTTCTCCAGCTCGGAGAGTGCAAGGGAGATGCAGGCCGCGCACCCGGAAATCTCGGTGCTTGGAGCCAATCTCAGCGTCTCCCAGGGGCAAAGCGAACGCCTCTCTGCCAAATCCAGCTTTGCAGACGCAGGCCGCTAGGCTGCCTCTGCATTGGCGAAGGAAGCTCTCTCCTCCCGCTTCCTGCGAAATCTGCTTCTCAGCCTGAGCGAATCTCAGTGGGAACGGTCTTTCCTCTGGGGCCGTTGCTTCTGTGCCTGGGGCTGCCGCAAGGGCACCACCCTCCCAGGGAAAGGCCAAACACACCCCACATGTCTTTGCTCCTCTGGAGAGCTGCAGGCAACCTCAAACTCTCAGGAAGCTTCTCGGCTGAGACGCAGAAGCACTCTGGCTGTGGTCTCGCATCCCCTGCCTGGAGACCCATGGTGCCTGTTTCTCCCTGGGCGTTGCTTCACCAGAGCGGCCAGGCAACATCTGCCCCATCTACCCTCTGCTCTTCCCTTCCAGCTGACAGAGTTCTCCCTGCTCTACTCTAGCCCTAGGAAGTTTGGAGACAAAAGGGCTCCTCCTCCTGTGCAAGGAGTCCCGGGGCCCAGTTGGAGTGGAAAGGCAAAACCACAGGCAAGCCCAGGAAAGTGCTGAGTCATGTCTGACACACTCCCTCGGCCTGCTCCTTCATGGCTAGCGAGGCTGTGAGCTAGGAAAGTCTTTGGAAGCTCAGCAAGTGGCAGCGAGATGCAGGCCCCAACCCAGCAATCCCGGTGCTTGGAGCAGGTCTCACAGCCTCCCAGTGCCAAAGCGAGCTCCTCTCTGCCAAATGCAGCTTTGCACACGCAGGCCGCTCTGCTGCCTCTGCATCCACGAAGGAAGCTCTCTAGGCCCGCTTCCTGCGAAATCTGCTTCAGCCTGAGGGAAAAGCCCTTGGAGAGGTCTTGGCTCAGGGGCAGTTGCTCCTGTGCCTGGGGAAGAGGGAAGGGCACCACACTCCCAAGGAAAGGCCAGACACACTCCACACGTCTTTGCTCCTCTGGAGGGCGGCATGGAGCCTCCAACTGGGAGGTCGCGTCTCAGCGGAGACGCAGGGGCATTCTGGCTGTGATCCCGCAGCCCCTGCCTGGAGGCCCACGGTGCCTGTTTCTCTCTGGGCGTTGCTTCCACAGTGCAGCCAAGCAACATCTTCACCATGGGCACAACAGCGCTTCCCTTCCGCCTGACAGACGTCTCAGTGCTCTGCTGTAGACTTCTGAAGTGGGGAGACAACCGAGCCCAGCCTCCTTTCCAAGGAGCCCTGCGCCTTCCATTGCACTGAAAGGCAATAGCACGGGGAAGCCTAGGAAGGGGCTGAGTCATGTCGGACACACTTCCTCAGCCTGCTCCTTTCAGGGAAGCAACGCTGGGAGCTAGGAAAGCCTTCTCAAGCTCGGAGAGTGCAAGAGAGATGCAGGCCGCGCACCCGGAAATCTCGGTGCTTGGAGCTAATCTCAGCGTCTGCCAGGGGCAAAGCGAACGCCTCTCTGCCAAATCCAGCTTTGCAGACGCAGGCCGCTAGGCTGCCTCTGCATTGGCGAAGGAAGCTCTCTCCTCCCGCTTCCTGCGAAATCTGCTTCTCAGCCTGAGCGAATCTCAGTGGGAATGGTCTTTCCTCTGGGGCCGTTGCTCCTGTGCCTGGGGCTGCCGCAAGGGCACCACCCTCACAGGGAAAGGCCAAACACACCCCACATGACTTTGCTCCTCTGGAGAGCTGCAGGCAACCTCAAACTCTCAGGAAGCTTCTCGGCTGAGACGCAGAAGCACTCTGGCTGGGGTCTCGCATCCCCTGCCTGGAGGCCCATGGTGCCTGTTTCTCCCTGGGCGTTGCTTCACCAGAGCGGCCAGGCAACATCTGCCCCATCTACCCTTCTGCTCTTCCCTTCCAGCTGACAGAGTTCTCCCTGCTCTACTCTAGCCCTAGGAAGTTTGGAGACAACCGGGCTCCTCCTCCTGTGCAAGGAGTCCCGGGGCCCAGTTGGAGTGGAAAGGCAAAACCACAGGCAAGCCCAGGAAAGTGCTGAGTCATGTCTGACACACTCCCTCAGCCTGCTCCTTCATGGCTAGCGAGGCTGTGAGCTAGGAAAATCTTTGGAAGCTCAGCAAGTGGCAGCGAGATGCAGGCCCCAACCCAGCAATCCCGGTGCTTGGAGCAGGTCTCACAGCCTCCCAGTGCCAAAGCGAGCTCCTCTCTGCCAAATGCAGCTTTGCACACGCAGGCCGCTCTGCTGCCTCTGCATCCACGAAGGAAGCTCTCTAGGCCCGCTTCCTGCGAAATCTGCTTCAGCCTGAGGGAAAAGCCCTTGGAGAGGTCTTGGCTCAGGGGCAGTTGCTCCTGTGCCTGGGGAAGAGGGAAGGGCACCACACTCCCAAGGAAAGGCCAGACAAACTCCACACGTCTTTGCTCCTCTGGAGGGCGGCATGGAGCCTCCAACTGGGAGTTTGCTTCTCAGCGGAGACGCAGGGGCATTCTGGCTGTGATCCCTCAGCCCCTGCCTGGAGGGCCACTGTGCCTGTTTCTCTCTGGGCGTTGCTTCCACAGTGCGGCAAAGCAACATCTTCACCATGGGCACAACAGCGCTTCCCTTCCGCCTGACAGACGTCTCAGTGCTCTGCTCTAGACCTCTGAAGTGGGGAGACAACCGAGCCCAGCCTCCTTTCCAAGGAGTCCTGTGCCTTCCATTGCACTGAAAGGCAATAGCACGGGGAAGCCTAGGAAGGGGCTGAGTCATGTCGGACACACTTCCTCAGCCTGCTCCTTTCAGGGAAGCAACTCTGGGAGCTAGGAAAGCCTTCTCCAGCTCGGAGAGTGCAAGAGAGATGCAGGCCGCGCACCCGGAAATCTCGGTGCTTGGAGCCAATCTCAGCGTCTCCCAGGGGCAAAGCGAACGCCTCTCTGCCAAATCCAGCTTTGCAGACGCAGGCCGCTAGGCTGCCTCTGCATTGGCGAAGGAAGCTCTCTCCTCCCGCTTCCTGCGAAATCTGCTTCTCAGCCTGAGCGAATCTCAGTGGGAACGGTCTTTCCTCTGGGGCCGTTGCTCCTGTGCCTGCGGCTGCCGCAAGGGCACCACCCTCCCAGGGAAAGGCCAAACACACCCCACATGTCTTTGCTCCTCTGGAGAGCTGCAGGCAACCTCAAACTCTCAGGAAGCTTCTCGGCTGAGACGCAGAAGCACTCTGGCTGGGGTCTCGCATCCCCTGCCTGGAGGCCCATGGTGCCTGTTTCTCCCTGGGCGTTGCTTCACCAGAGCGGCCAGGCAACATCTGCCCCATCTACCCTTCTGCTCTTCCCTTCCAGCTGACAGAGTTCTCCCTGCTCTACTCTAGCCCTAGGAAGTTTGGAGACAACCGGGCTCCTCCTCCTGTGCAAGGAGTCCCGGGGCCCAGTTGGAGTGGAAAGGCAAAACCACAGGCAAGCCCAGGAAAGTGCTGAGTCATGTCTGACACACTCCCTCTGCCTGTTCCTTCATGGCTAGCGAGGCTGTGAGCTAGGAAAGTCTTTGGAAGCTCAGCAAGTGGCAGCGAGATGCAGGCCCAACCCAGCAATCCCGGTGCTTGGAGCAGGTCTCACAGCCTCCCAGTGCCAAAGCGAGCTCCTCTCTGCCAAATGCAGCTTTGCACACGCAGGCCGCTCTGCTGCCTCTGCATCCACGAAGGAAGCTCTCTAGGCCCGCTTCATGCGAAATCTGCTTCAGCCTGAGGGAAAAGCCCTTGGAGAGGTCTTGGCTCAGGGGCAGGTGCTCCTGTGCCTAGGGAAGAGGGACGGGCACCATACTCCCAAGGAAAGGCCAGACACACTCCACACGTCTTTGCTCCTCTGGAGGGCGGCATGGAGCCTCCAACTGGGAGGTCGCTTCTCAGCGGAGACGCAGGGGCATTCTGGCTGTGATCCCGCAGCCCCTGCCTGGAGGCCCACGGTGCCTGTTTCTCTCTGGGCGTTGCTTCCACAGTGCAGCCAAGCAATATCTTCACCATGGGCACAACACCGCTTCCCTTCTGCCTGACAGACGTCTCAGTGCTCTGCTCTAGACCTCTGAAGTGGGGAGACAACCGAGCCCAGCCTCCTTTCCAAGGAGTCCTGCGCCTTCGATTGCACTGAAAGGCAATAGCACGGGGAAGCCTAGGAAGGGGCTGAGTCATGTCGGACACACTTCCTCAGCCTGCTCCTTTCAGGGAAGCAACGCTGGGAGCTAGGAAAGCCTTCTCAAGCTCGAAGAGTGCAAGAGAGATGCAGGCCGCGCACCCGGAAATCTCGGTGCTTGGAGCCAATCTCAGCGTCTCCCAGGGGCAAAGCGAACGCCTCTCTGCCAAATCCAGCTGTGCAGACGCAGGCCGCTAGGCTGCCTCTGCATTGGCGAAGGAAGCTCTCTCCTCCCGCTTCCTGCGAAATCTGCTTCTCAGCCTGAGCGAATCTCAGTGGGAACGGTCATTCCTCTGGGGCCGTTGCTCCTGTGCCTGGGGCTGCCGCAAGGGCACCACCCTCACAGGGAAAGGCCAAACACACCCCACATGTCTTTGCTCCTCTGGAGAGCTGCAGGCAACCTCAAACTCTCAGGAAGCTTCTCGGCTGAGACGCAGAAGCACTCTGGCTGGGATCTCGCATCCCCTGCCTGGAGGCCCATGGTGCCTGCTTCTCCCTGGGCGTTGCTTCACCAGAGCGGCCAGGCAACATCTGCCCCATCTACCCTTCTGCTCTTCCCTTCCAGCTGACAGAGTTCTCCCTGCTCTACTCTGGCCCTAGGAAGTTTGGAGACAACCGGGCTCCTCCTCCTGGGCAAGGAGTCCCGGGGCCCAGTTGGAGTGGAAAGGCAAAACCACAGGCAAGCCCAGGAAAGTGCTGAGTCATGTCTGACACACTCCCTCAGCCTGCTCCTTCATGGCTAGCGAGGCTGTGAGCTAGGAAAGTCTTTGGAAGCTCAGCAAGTGGCAGCGAGATGCAGGCCCCAACCCAGCAATCCCGGTGCTTGGAGCAGGTCTCACAGCCTCCCAGTGCCAAAGCGAGCTCCTCTCTGCCAAATGCAGCTGTGCACACGCAGGCCGCTCTGCTGCCTCTGCATCCACGAAGGAAGCTCTCTAGGCCCGCTTCCTGCGAAATCTGCTTCAGCCTGAGGGAAAAGCCCTTGGAGAGGTCTTGGCTCAGGGGCAGTTGCTCCTGTGCCTGGGGAAGAGGGAAGGGCACCACACTCCCAAGGAAAGGCCAGACACACTCCACACGTCTTTGCTCCTCTGGAGGGCGGCATGGAGCCTCCAACTGGGAGGTCGCGTCTCAGCGGAGACGCAGGGGCATTCTGGCTGTGATCCCGCAGCCCCTGCCTGGAGGCCCACGGTGCCTGTTTCTCTCTGGGCGTTGCTTCCACAGTGCGGCCAAGCAACATCTTCACCATGGGCACAACAGCGCTTCCCTTCCGCCTGACAGACGTCTCAGTGCTCTGCTCTAGACCTCTGAAGTGGGGAGACAACCGAGCCCAGCCTCCTTTCCAAGGAGCCCTGCGCCTTCCATTGCACTGAAAGGCAATAGCACGGGGAAGCCTAGGAAGGGGCTGAGTCATGTCGGACACACTTCCTCAGCCTGCTCCTTTCAGGGAAGCAACGCTGGGAGCTAGGAAAGCCTTCTCCAGCTCGGAGAGTGCAAGAGAGATGCAGGCCGCGCACCCGGAAATCTCGGTGCTTGGAGCCAATCTCAGCATCTCCCAGGGGCAAAGCGAACGCCTCTCTGCCAAATCCAGCTTTGCAGACGCAGGCCGCTAGGCTGCCTCTGCATTGGCGAAGGAAGCTCTCTCCTCCCGCTTCCTGCGAAATCTGCTTCTCAGCCTGAGCGAATCTCAGTGGGAACGGTCATTCCTCTGGGGCCGTTGCTCCTGTGCCTGGGGCTGCCCCAAGGGCACCACCCTCCCAGGGAAAGGCCAAACACACCCCACATGTCTTTGCTCCTCTGGAGAGCTGCAGGCAACCTCAAACTCTCAGGAAGCTTCTCGGCTGAGACGCAGAAGCACTTTGGCTGGGATCTCGCATCCCCTGCCTGGAGGCCCATGGTGCCTGCTTCTCCCTGGGCGTTGCTTCACCAGAGCGGCCAGGCAACATCTGCCCCATCTACCCTTCTGCTCTTCCCTTCCAGCTGACAGAGTTCTCCCTGCTCTACTCAGGCCCTAGGAAGTTTGGAGACAACCGGGCTCCTCCTCCTGGGCAAGGAGTCCCGGGGCCCAGTTGGAGTGGAAAGGCAAAACACAGGCAAGCCCAGGAAAGTGCTGAGTCATGTCTGACACACTCCCTCAGCCTGCTCCTTCATGGCTAGCGAGGCTGTGAGCTAGGAAAGTCTTTGGAAGCTCAGCAAGTGGCAGCGAGATGCAGGCCCCAACCCAGCAATCCCGGTGCTTGGAGCAGGTCTCACAGCCTCCCAGTGCCAAAGCGAGCTCCTCTCTGCCAAATGCAGCTGTGCACACGCAGGCCGCTCTGCTGCCTCTGCATCCACGAAGGAAGCTCTCTAGGCCCGCTTCCTGCGAAATCTGCTTCAGCCTGAGGGAAAAGCCCTTGGAGAGGTCTTGGCTCAGGGGCAGTTGCTCCTGTGCCTGGGGAAGAGGGAAGGGCACCACACTCCCAAGGAAAGGCCAGACACACTCCACACGTCTTTGCTCCTCTGGAGGGCGGCATGGAGCCTCCAACTGGGAGGTCGCGTCTCAGCGGAGACGCAGGGGCATTCTGGCTGTGATCCCGCAGCCCCTGCCTGGAGGCCCACGGTGCCTGTTTCTCTCTGGGCGTTGCTTCCACAGTGCGGCCAAGCAACATCTTCACCATGGGCACAACAGCGCTTCCCTTCCGCCTGACAGACGTCTCAGTGCTCTGCTCTAGACCTCTGAAGTGGGGAGACAACCGAGCCCAGCCTCCTTTCCAAGGAGCCCTGCGCCTTCCATTGCACTGAAAGGCAATAGCACGGGGAAGCCTAGGAAGGGGCTGAGTCATGTCGGACACACTTCCTCAGCCTGCTCCTTTCAGGGAAGCAACGCTGGGAGCTAGGAAAGCCTTCTCAAGCTCGGAGAGTGCAAGAGAGATGCAGGCCGCGCACCCGGAAATCTCGGTGCTTGGAGCCAATCTCAGCGTCTCCCAGGGGCAAAGCGAACGCCTCTCTGCCAAATCCAGCTTTGCAGACGCAGGCCGCTAGGCTGCCTCTGCATTGGCGAAGGAAGCTCTCTCCTCCCGCTTCCTGCGAAATCTGCTTCTCAGCCTGAGCGAATCTCAGTGGGAAAGGTCATTCCTCTGGGGCCGTTGCTCCTGTGCCTGGGGCTGCCGCAAGGGCACCACCCTCCCAGGGAAAGGCCAAACACACCCCACATGTCTTTGCTCCTCTGGAGAGCTGCAGGCAACCTCAAACTCTCAGGAAGCTTCTCGGCTGAGACGCAGAAGCACTCTGGCTGGGATCTCGCATCCCCTGCCTGGAGGCCCATGGTGCCTGCTTCTCCCTGGGCGTTGCTTCACCAGAGCGGCCAGGCAACATCTGCCCCATCTACCCTTCTGCTCTTCCCTTCCAGCTGACAGAGTTCTCCCTGCTCTACTCTGGCCCTAGGAAGTTTGGAGACAACCGGGCTCCTCCTCCTGTGCAAGGAGTCCCGGGGCAGAGTTGGAGTGGAAAGGCAAAACCACAGGCAAGCCCAGGAAAGTGCTGAGTCATGTCTGACACACTCCCTCAGCCTGCTCCTTCATGGCTAGCGAGGCTGTGAGCTAGGAAAGTCTTTGGAAGCTCAGCAAGTGGCAGCGAGATGCAGGCCCCAACCCAGCAATCCCGGTGCTTGGAGCAGGTCTCACAGCCTCCCAGTGCCAAAGCGAGCTCCTCTCTGCCAAATGCAGCTGTGCACACGCAGGCCGCTCTGCTGCCTCTGCATCCACGAAGGAAGCTCTCTAGGCCCGCTTCCTGCGAAATCTGCTTCAGCCTGAGGGAAAAGCCCTTGGAGAGGTCTTGGCTCAGGGGCAGTTGCTCCTGTGCCTGGGGAAGAGGGAAGGGCACCACACTCTCAAGGAAACGCCAGACACACTCCACACGTCTTTGCTCCTCTGGAGGGCGGCATGGAGCCTCCAACTGGGAGGTCGCCTCTCAGCGGAGACGCAGGGGCATTCTGGCTGTGATCCCGCAGCCCCTGCCTGGAGGCCCACGGTGCCTGTTTCTCTCTGGGCGTTGCTTCCACAGTGAGGCCAAGCAACATCTTCACCATGGGCACAACAGCGCTTCCCTTCCGCCTGACAGACGTCTCAGTGCTCTGCTGTAGACTTCTGAAGTGGGGAGACAACCGAGCCCAGCCTCCTTTCCAAGGAGCCCTGCGCCTTCCATTGCACTGAAAGGCAATAGCACGGGGAAGCCTAGGAAGGGGCTGAGTCATGTCGGACACACTTCCTCAGCCTGCTCCTTTCAGGGAAGCAACGCTGGGAGCTAGGAAAGCCTTCTCAAGCTCGGAGAGTGCAAGAGAGATGCAGGCCGCGCACCCGGAAATCTCGGTGCTTGGAGCCAATCTCAGCGTCTCCCAGGGGCAAAGCGAACGCCTCTCTGCCAAATCCAGCTTTGCAGACGCAGGCCGCTAGGCTGCCTCTGCATTGGCGAAGGAAGCTCTCTCCTCCCGCTTCCTGCGAAATCTGCTTCTCAGCCTGAGCGAATCTCAGTGGGAACGGTCATTCCTCTGGGGCCGTTGCTCCTGTGCCTGGGGCTGCCGCAAGGGCACCACCCTCCCAGGGAAAGGCCAAACACACCCCACATGTCTTTGCTCCTCTGGAGAGCTGCAGGCAACCTCAAACTCTCAGGAAGCTTCTCGGCTGAGACGCAGAAGCACTCTGGCTGGGATCTCGCATCCCCTGCCTGGAGGCCCATGGTGCCTGCTTCTCCCTGGGCGTTGCTTCACCAGAGCGGCCAGGCAACATCTGCCCCATCTACTCTTCTGCTCTTCCCTTCCAGCTGACAGAGTTCTCCCTGCTCTACTCTGGCCCTAGGAAGTTTGGAGACAACCGGGCTCCTCCTCCTGGGCAAGGAGTCCCGGGGCCCAGTTGGAGTGGAAAGGCAAAACCACAGGCAAGCCCAGGAAAGTGCTGAGTCATGTCTGACACACTCCCTCAGCCTGCTCCTTCATGGCTAGCGAGGCTGTGAGCTAGGAAAGTCTTTGGAAGCTCAGCAAGTGGCAGCGAGATGCAGGCCCCAACCCAGCAATCCCAGTGCTTGGAGCAGGTCTCACAGCCTCCCAGTGCCAAAGCGAGCTCCTCTCTGCCAAATGCAGCTGTGCACACGCAGGCCGCTCTGCTGCCTCTGCATCCACGAAGGAAGCTCTCTAGGCCCGCTTCCTGCGAAATGTGCTTCAGCCTGAGGGAAAAGCCCTTGGAGAGGTCTTGGCTCAGGGGCAGTTGCTCCTGTGCCTGGGGAAGAGGGAAGGGCACCACACTCCCAAGGAAAGGCCAGACACACTCCACACGTCTTTGCTCCTCTGGAGGGCGGCATGGAGCCTCCAACTGGGAGGTCGCGTCTCAGCGGAGACGCAGGGGCATTCTGGCTGTGATCCCGCAGCCCCTGCCTGGAGGCCCACGGTGCCTGTTTCTCTCTGGGCGTTGCTTCCACAGTGCGGCCAAGCAACATCTTCACCATGGGCACAACAGCGCTTCCCTTCCGCCTGACAGACGTCTCAGTGCTCTGCTCTAGACCTCTGAAGTGGGGAGACAACCGAGCCCAGCCTCCTTTCCAAGGAGTCCTGCGCCTTCCATTGCACTGAAAGGCAATAGCACGGGGAAGCCTAGGAAGGGGCTGAGTCATGTCGGACACACTTCCTCAGCCTGCTCCTTTCAGGGAAGCAACGCTGGGAGCTAGGAAAGCCTTCTCAAGCTCGGAGAGTGCAAGAGAGATGCAGGCCGCGCACCCGGAAATCTCGGTGCTTGGAGCCAATCTCAGCGTCTCCCAGGGGCAAAGCGAACGCCTCTCTGCCAAATCCAGCTTTGCAGACGCAGGCCGCTAGGCTGCCTCTGCATTGGCGAAGGAAGCTCTCTCCTCCCGCTTCCTGCGAAATCTGCTTCTCAGCCTGAGCGAATCTCAGTGGGAAAGGTCATTCCTCTGGGGCCGTTGCTCCTGTGCCTGGGGCTGCCGCAAGGGCACCACCCTCCCAGGGAAAGGCCAAACACACCCCACATGTCTTTGCTCCTCTGGAGAGCTGCAGGCAACCTCAAACTCTCAGGAAGCTTCTCGGCTGAGACGCAGAAGCACTCTGGCTGGGATCTCGCATCCCCTGCCTGGAGGCCCATGGTGCCTGCTTCTCCCTGGGCGTTGCTTCACCAGAGCGGCCAGGCAACATCTGCCCCATCTACCCTTCTGCTCTTCCCTTCCAGCTGACAGAGTTCTCCCTGCTCTACTCTGGCCCTAGGAAGTTTGGAGACAACCGGGCTCCTCCTCCTGTGCAAGGAGTCCCGGGGCAGAGTTGGAGTGGAAAGGCAAAACCACAGGCAAGCCCAGGAAAGTGCTGAGTCATGTCTGACACACTCCCTCAGCCTGCTCCTTCATGGCTAGCGAGGCTGTGAGCTAGGAAAGTCTTTGGAAGCTCAGCAAGTGGCAGCGAGATGCAGGCCCCAACCCAGCAATCCCGGTGCTTGGAGCAGGTCTCACAGCCTCCCAGTGCCAAAGCGAGCTCCTCTCTGCCAAATGCAGCTGTGCACACGCAGGCCGCTCTGCTGCCTCTGCATCCACGAAGGAAGCTCTCTAGGCCCGCTTCCTGCGAAATCTGCTTCAGCCTGAGGGAAAAGCCCTTGGAGAGGTCTTGGCTCAGGGGCAGTTGCTCCTGTGCCTGGGGAAGAGGGAAGGGCACCACACTCTCAAGGAAACGCCAGACACACTCCACACGTCTTTGCTCCTCTGGAGGGCGGCATGGAGCCTCCAACTGGGAGGTCGCGTCTCAGCGGAGACGCAGGGGCATTCTGGCTGTGATCCCGCAGCCCCTGCCTGGAGGCCCACGGTGCCTGTTTCTCTCTGGGCGTTGCTTCCACAATGCGGCCAAGCAACATCTTCACCATGGGCACAACAGCGCTTCCCTTCCGCCTGACAGACGTCTCAGTGCTCTGCTGTAGACTTCTGAAGTGGGGAGACAACCGAGCCCAGCCTCCTTTCCAAGGAGCCCTGCGCCTTCCATTGCACTGAAAGGCAATAGCACGGGGAAGCCTAGGAAGGGGCTGAGTCATGTCGGACACACTTCCTCAGCCTGCTCCTTTCAGGGAAGCAACGCTGGGAGCTAGGAAAGCCTTGTCAAGCTCGGAGAGTGCAAGAGAGATGCAGGCCGCGCACCCGGAAATCTCGGTGCTTGGAGCCAATCTCAGCGTCTCCCAGGGGCAAAGCGAACGCCTCTCTGCCAAATCCAGCTTTGCAGACGCAGGCCGCTAGGCTGCCTCTGCATTGGCGAAGGAAGCTCTCTCCTCCCGCTTCCTGCGAAATCTGCTTCTCAGCCTGAGCCAATCTCAGTGGGAACGGTCATTCCTCTGGGGCCGTTGCTCCTGTGCCTGGGGCTGCCGCAAGGGCACCACCCTCACAGGGAAAGGCCAAACACACCCCACATGTCTTTGCTCCTCTGGAGAGCTGCAGGCAACCTCAAACTCTCAGGAAGCTTCTCGGCTGAGACGCAGAAGCACTCTGGCTGGGATCTCGCATCCCCTGCCTGGAGGCCCATGGTGCCTGCTTCTCCCTGGGCGTTGCTTCACCAGAGCGGCCAGGCAACATCTGCCCCATCTACCCTTCTGCTCTTCCCTTCCAGCTGACAGAGTTCTCCCTGCTCTACTCTGGCCCTAGGAAGTTTGGAGACAACCGGGCTCCTCCTCCTGTGCAAGGAGTCCCGGGGCCCAGTTGGAGTGGAAAGGCAAAACCACAGGCAAGCCCAGGAAAGTGCTGAGTCATGTCTGACACACTCCCTCAGCCTGCTCCTTCATGGCTAGCGAGGCTGTGAGCTAGGAAAGTCTTTGGAAGCTCAGCAAGTGGCAGCGAGATGCAGGCCCCAACCCAGCAATCCCGGTGCTTGGAGCAGGTCTCACAGCCTCCCAGTGCCAAAGCGAGCTCCTCTCTGCCAAATGCAGCTGTGCACACGCAGGCCGCTCTGCTGCCTCTGCATCCACGAAGGAAGCTCTCTAGGCCCGCTTCCTGCGAAATCTGCTTCAGCCTGAGGGAAAAGCCCTTGGAGAGGTCTTGGCTCAGGGGCAGTTGCTCCTGTGCCTGGGGAAGAGGGAAGGGCACCACACTCCCAAGGAAAGGCCAGACACACTCCACACGTCTTTGCTCCTCTGGAGGGCGGCATGGAGCCTCCAACTGGGAGGTCGCGTCTCAGCGGAGACGCAGGGGCATTCTGGCTGTGATCCCGCAGCCCCTGCCTGGAGGCCCACGGTGCCTGTTTCTCTCTGGGCGTTGCTTCCACAGTGCGGCCAAGCAACATCTTCACCATGGGCACAACAGCGCTTCCCTTCCGCCTGACAGACGTCTCAGTGCTCTGCTCTAGACCTCTGAAGTGGGGAGACAACCGAGCCCAGCCTCCTTTCCAAGGAGCCCTGCGCCTTCCATTGCACTGAAAGGCAATAGCACGGGGAAGCCTAGGAAGGGGCTGAGTCATGTCGGACACACTTCCTCAGCCTGCTCCTTTCAGGGAAGCAACGCTGGGAGCTAGGAAAGCCTTCTCAAGCTCGGAGAGTGCAAGAGAGATGCAGGTCGCGCACCCGGAAATCTCGGTGCTTGGAGCCAATCTCAGCGTCTCCCAGGGGCAAAGCGAACGCCTCTCTGCCAAATCCAGCTTTGCAGACGCAGGCCGCTAGGCTGCCTCTGCATTGGCGAAGGAAGCTCTCTCCTCCCGCTTCCTGCGAAATCTGCTTCTCAGCCTGAGCGAATCTCAGTGGGAATGGTCATTCCTCTGGGGCCGTTGCTCCTGTGCCTGGGGCTGCCGCAAGGGCACCACCCTCCCAGGGAAAGGCCTAACACACCCCACATGTCTTTGCTCCTCTGGAGAGCTGCAGGCAACCTCAAACTCTCAGGAAGCTTCTCGGCTGAGACGCAGAAGCACTCTGGCTGGGATCTCGCATCCCCTGCCTGGAGGCCCATGGTGCCTGCTTCTCCCTGGGCGTTGCTTCACCAGAGCGGCCAGGCAACATCTGCCCCATCTACCCTTCTGCTCTTCCCTTCCAGCTGACAGAGTTCTCCCTGCTCTACTCTAGCCCTAGGAAGTCTGCAGACAACCGGGCTCCTCCTCCTGTGCAAGGAGTCCCGGGGCCCAGTTGGAGTGGAAAGGCAAAACCACAGGCAAGCCCAGGAAAGTGCTGAGTCATGTCTGACACACTCCCTCAGCCTGCTCCTTCATGGCTAGCGAGGCTGTGAGCTAGGAAAGTCTTTGGAAGCTCAGCAAGTGGCAGCGAGATGCAGGCCCCAACCCAGCAATCCCGGTGCTTGGAGCAGGTCTCACAGCCTCCCAGTGCCAAAGCGAGCTCCTCTCTGCCAAATGCAGCTTTGCACACGCAGGCCGCTCTGCTGCCTCTGCATCCACGAAGGAAGCTCTCTAGGCCCGCTTCCTGCGAAATCTGCTTCAGCCTGAGGGAAAAGCCCTTGGAGAGGTCTTGGCTCAGGGGCAGTTGCTCCTCTGCCTGGGGAAGAGGGAAGGGCACCACACTCCCAAGGAAAGGCCAGACACACTCCACACGTCTTTGCTCCTCTGGAGGGCGGCATGGAGCCTCCAACTGGGAGGTCGCGTCTCAGCGGAGACGCAGGGGCATTCTGGCTGTGATCCCGCAGCCCCTGCCTGGAGGCCCACGGTGCCTGTTTCTCTCTGGGCGTTGCTTCCACAGTGCGGCCAAGCAACATCTTCACCATGGGCACAACAGCGCTTCCCTTCCGCCTGACAGACGTCTCAGTGCTCTGCTCTAGACCTCTGAAGTGGGGAGACAACCGAGCCCAGCCTCCTTTCCAAGGAGCCCTGCGCCTTCCATTGCACTGAAAGGCAATAGCACGGGGAAGCCTAGGAAGGGGCTGAGTCATGTCGGACACACTTCCTCAGCCTGCTCCTTTCAGGGAAGCAACGCTGGGAGCTAGGAAAGCCTTCTCAAGCTCGGAGAGTGCAAGAGAGATGCAGGCCGCGCACCCGGAAATCTCGGTGCTTGGAGCCAATCTCAGCGTCTCCCAGGGGCAAAGCGAACGCCTCTCTGCCAAATCCAGCTTTGCAGACGCAGGCCGCTAGGCTGCCTCTGCATTGGCGAAGGAAGCTCTCTCCTCCCGCTTCCTGCGAAATCTGCTTCTCAGCCTGAGCGAATGTCAGTGGGAACGGTCATTCCTCTGGGGCCGTTGCTCCTGTGCCTGGGGCTGCCGCAAGGGCACCACCCTCCCAGGGAAAGGCCAAACACACCCCACATGTCTTTGCTCCTCTGGAGAGCTGCAGGCAACCTCAAACTCTCAGGAAGCTTCTCGGCTGAGACGCAGAAGCACTCTGGCTGGGATCTCGCATCCCCTGCCTGGAGGCCCATGGTGCCTGCTTCTCCCTGGGCGTTGCTTCACCAGAGCGGCCAGGCAACATCTGCCCCATCTACCCTTCTGCTCTTCCCTTCCAGCTGACAGAGTTCTCCCTGCTCTACTCTGGCCCTAGGAAGTCTGGAGACAACCGGGCTCCTCCTCCTGTGCAAGGAGTCCCGGGGCAGAGTTGGAGTGGAAAGGCAAAACCACAGGCAAGCCCAGGAAAGTGCTGAGTCATGTCTGACACACTCCCTCAGCCTGCTCCTTCATGGCTAGCGAGGCTGTGAGCTAGGAAAGTCTTTGGAAGCTCAGCAAGTGGCAGCGAGATGCAGGCCCCAACCCAGCAATCCCGGTGCTTGGAGCAGGTCTCACAGCCTCCCAGTGCCAAAGCGAGCTCCTCTCTGCCAAATGCAGCTGTGCACACGCAGGCCGCTCTGCTGCCTCTGCATCCACGAAGGAAGCTCTCTAGGCCCGCTTCCTGCGAAATCTGCTTCAGCCTGAGGGAAAAGCCCTTGGAGAGGTCTTGGCTCAGGGGCAGTTGCTCCTGTGCCTGGGGAAGAGGGAAGGGCACCACACTCTCAAGGAAACGCCAGACACACTCCACACGTCTTTGCTCCTCTGGAGGGCGGCATGGAGCCTCCAACTGGGAGGTCGCGTCTCAGCGGAGATGCAGGGGCATTCTGGCTGTGATCCCGCAGCCCCTGCCTGGAGGCCCACGGTGCCTGTTTCTCTCTGGGCGTTGCTTCCACAATGCGGCCAAGCAACATCTTCACCATGGGCACAACAGCGCTTCCCTTCCGCCTGACAGACGTCTCAGTGCTCTGCTGTAGACTTCTGAAGTGGGGAGACAACCGAGCCCAGCCTCCTTTCCAAGGAGCCCTGCGCCTTCCATTGCACTGAAAGGCAATAGCACGGGGAAGCCTAGGAAGGGGCTGAGTCATGTCGGACACACTTCCTCAGCCTGCTCCTTTCAGGGAAGCAACGCTGGGAGCTAGGAAAGCCTTGTCAAGCTCGGAGAGTGCAAGAGAGATGCAGGCCGCGCACCCGGAAATCTCGGTGCTTGGAGCCAATCTCAGCGTCTCCCAGGGGCAAAGCGAACGCCTCTCTGCCAAATCCAGCTTTGCAGACGCAGGCCGCTAGGCTGCCTCTGCATTGGCGAAGGAAGCTCTCTCCTCCCGCTTCCTGCGAAATCTGCTTCTCAGCCTGAGCCAATCTCAGTGGGAACGGTCATTCCTCTGGGGCCGTTGCTCCTGTGCCTGGGGCTGCCGCAAGGGCACCACCCTCACAGGGAAAGGCCAAACACACCCCACATGTCTTTGCTCCTCTGGAGAGCTGCAGGCAACCTCAAACTCTCAGGAAGCTTCTCGGCTGAGACGCAGAAGCACTCTGGCTGGGATCTCGCATCCCCTGCCTGGAGGCCCATGGTGCCTGCTTCTCCCTGGGCGTTGCTTCACCAGAGCGGCCAGGCAACATCTGCCCCATCTACCCTTCTGCTCTTCCCTTCCAGCTGACAGAGTTCTCCCTGCTCTACTCTGGCCCTAGGAAGTTTGGAGACAACCGGGCTCCTCCTCCTGTGCAAGGAGTCCCGGGGCCCAGTTGGAGTGGAAAGGCAAAACCACAGGCAAGCCCAGGAAAGTGCTGAGTCATGTCTGACACACTCCCTCAGCCTGCTCCTTCATGGCTAGCGAGGCTGTGAGCTAGGAAAGTCTTTGGAAGCTCAGCAAGTGGCAGCGAGATGCAGGCCCCAACCCAGCAATCCCGGTGCTTGGAGCAGGTCTCACAGCCTCCCAGTGCCAAAGCGAGCTCCTCTCTGCCAAATGCAGCTGTGCACACGCAGGCCGCTCTGCTGCCTCTGCATCCACGAAGGAAGCTCTCTAGGCCCGCTTCCTGCGAAATCTGCTTCAGCCTGAGGGAAAAGCCCTTGGAGAGGTCTTGGCTCAGGGGCAGTTGCTCCTGTGCCTGGGGAAGAGGGAAGGGCACCACATTCCCAAGGAAAGGCCAGACACACTCCACAGGTCTTTGCTCCTCTGGAGGGCGGCATGGAGCCTCCAACTGGGAGGTCGCGTCTCAGCGGAGACGCAGGGGCATTCTGGCTGTGATCCCGCAGCCCCTGCCTGGAGGCCCACGGTGCCTGTTTCTCTCTGGGCGTTGCTTCCACAGTGCGGCCAAGCAACATCTTCACCATGGGCACAACAGCGCTTCCCTTCCGCCTGACAGACGTCTCAGTGCTCTGCTCTAGACCTCTGAAGTGGGGAGACAACCGAGCCCAGCCTCCTTTCCAAGGAGCCCTGCGCCTTCCATTGCACTGAAAGGCAATAGCACGGGGAAGCCTAGGAAGGGGCTGAGTCATGTCGGACACACTTCCTCAGCCTGCTCCTTTCAGGGAAGCAACGCTGGGAGCTAGGAAAGCCTTCTCAAGCTCGGAGAGTGCAAGAGAGATGCAGGCCGCGCACCCGGAAATCTCGGTGCTTGGAGCCAATCTCAGCGTCTCCCAGGGGCAAAGCGAACGCCTCTCTGCCAAATCCAGCTTTGCAGACGCAGGCCGCTAGGCTGCCTCTGCATTGGCGAAGGAAGCTCTCTCCTCCCGCTTCCTGCGAAATCTGCTTCTCAGCCTGAGCGAATCTCAGTGGGAATGGTCATTCCTCTGGGGCCGTTGCTCCTGTGCCTGGGGCTGCCGCAAGGGCACCACCCTCCCAGGGAAAGGCCTAACACACCCCACATGTCTTTGCTCCTCTGGAGAGCTGCAGGCAACCTCAAACTCTCAGGAAGCTTCTCGGCTGAGACGCAGAAGCACTCTGGCTGGGATCTCGCATCCCCTGCCTGGAGGCCCATGGTGCCTGCTTCTCCCTGGGCGTTGCTTCACCAGAGCGGCCAGGCAACATCTGCCCCATCTACCCTTCTGCTCTTCCCTTCCAGCTGACAGAGTTCTCCCTGCTCTACTCTAGCCCTAGGAAGTCTGCAGACAACCGGGCTCCTCCTCCTGTGCAAGGAGTCCCGGGGCCCAGTTGGAGTGGAAAGGCAAAACCACAGGCAAGCCCAGGAAAGTGCTGAGTCATGTCTGACACACTCCCTCAGCCTGCTCCTTCATGGCTAGCGAGGCTGTGAGCTAGGAAAGTCTTTGGAAGCTCAGCAAGTGGCAGCGAGATGCAGGCCCCAACCCAGCAATCCCGGTGCTTGGAGCAGGTCTCACAGCCTCCCAGTGCCAAAGCGAGCTCCTCTCTGCCAAATGCAGCTTTGCACACGCAGGCCGCTCTGCTGCCTCTGCATCCACGAAGGAAGCTCTCTAGGCCCGCTTCCTGCGAAATCTGCTTCAGCCTGAGGGAAAAGCCCTTGGAGAGGTCTTGGCTCAGGGGCAGTTGCTCCTCTGCCTGGGGAAGAGGGAAGGGCACCACACTCCCAAGGAAAGGCCAGACACACTCCACACGTCTTTGCTCCTCTGGAGGGCGGCATGGAGCCTCCAACTGGGAGGTCGCGTCTCAGCGGAGACGCAGGGGCATTCTGGCTGTGATCCCGCAGCCCCTGCCTGGAGGCCCACGGTGCCTGTTTCTCTCTGGGCGTTGCTTCCACAGTGCGGCCAAGCAACATCTTCACCATGGGCACAACAGCGCTTCCCTTCCGCCTGACAGACGTCTCAGTGCTCTGCTCTAGACCTCTGAAGTGGGGAGACAACCGAGCCCAGCCTCCTTTCCAAGGAGCCCTGCGCCTTCCATTGCACTGAAAGGCAATAGCACGGGGAAGCCTAGGAAGGGGCTGAGTCATGTCGGACACACTTCCTCAGCCTGCTCCTTTCAGGGAAGCAACGCTGGGAGCTAGGAAAGCCTTCTCAAGCTCGGAGAGTGCAAGAGAGATGCAGGCCGCGCACCCGGAAATCTCGGTGCTTGGAGCCAATCTCAGCGTCTCCCAGGGGCAAAGCGAACGCCTCTCTGCCAAATCCAGCTTTGCAGACGCAGGCCGCTAGGCTGCCTCTGCATTGGCGAAGGAAGCTCTCTCCTCCCGCTTCCTGCGAAATCTGCTTCTCAGCCTGAGCGAATCTCAGTGGGAACGGTCATTCCTCTGGGGCCGTTGCTCCTGTGCCTGGGGCTGCCGCAAGGGCACCACCCTCCCAGGGAAAGGCCAAACACACCCCACATGTCTTTGCTCCTCTGGAGAGCTGCAGGCAACCTCAAACTCTCAGGAAGCTTCTCGGCTGAGACGCAGAAGCACTCTGGCTGGGATCTCGCATCCCCTGCCTGGAGGCCCATGGTGCCTGCTTCTCCCTGGGCGTTGCTTCACCAGAGCGGCCAGGCAACATCTGCCCCATCTACCCTTCTGCTCTTCCCTTCCAGCTGACAGAGTTCTCCCTGCTCTACTCTGGCCCTAGGAAGTTTGGAGACAACCGGGCTCCTCCTCCTGGGCAAGGAGTCCCGGGGCAGAGTTGGAGTGGAAAGGCAAAACCACAGGCAAGCCCAGGAAAGTGCTGAGTCATGTCTGACACACTCCCTCAGCCTGCTCCTTCATGGCTAGCGAGGCTGTGAGCTAGGAAAGTCTTTGGAAGCTCAGCAAGTGGCAGCGAGATGCAGGCCCCAACCCAGCAATCCCGGTGCTTGGAGCAGGTCTCACAGCCTCCCAGTGCCAAAGCGAGCTCCTCTCTGCCAAATGCAGCTGTGCACACGCAGGCCGCTCTGCTGCCTCTGCATCCACGAAGGAAGCTCTCTAGGCCCGCTTCCTGCGAAATCTGCTTCAGCCTGAGGGAAAAGCCCTTGGAGAGGTCTTGGCTCAGGGGCAGTTGCTCCTGTGCCTGGGGAAGAGGGAAGGGCACCACACTCCCAAGGAAAGGCCAGACACACTCCACACATCTTTGCTCCTCTGGAGGGCGGCATGGAGCCTCCAACTGGGAGGTCACGTCTCAGCGGAGACGCAGGGGCATTCTGGCTGTGATCCCCCAGCCCCTGCCTGGAGGCCCACGGTGCCTGTTTCTCTCTGGGCGTTGCTTCCACAGTGCGGCCAAGCAACATCTTCACCATGGGCACAACAGCGCTTCCCTTCCGCCTGACAGACGTCTCAGTGCTCTGCTCTAGACCTCTGAAGTGGGGAGACAACCGAGCCCAGCCTCCTTTCCAAGGAGCCCTGCGCCTTCCATTGCACTGAAAGGCAATAGCACGGGGAAGCCTAGGAAGGGGCTGAGTCATGTCGGACACACTTCCTCAGCCTGCTCCTTTCAGGGAAGCAACGCTGGGAGCTAGGAAAGCCTTCTCCAGCTCGGAGAGTGCAAGAGAGATGCAGGCCGCGCACCCGGAAATCTCGGTGCTTGGAGCCAATCTCAGCGTCTCCCAGGGGCAAAGCGAACGCCTCTCTGCCAAATCCAGCTTTGCAGACGCAGGCCGCTAGGCTGCCTCTGCATTGGCGAAGGAAGCTCTCTCCTCCCGCTTCCTGCGAAATCTGCTTCTCAGCCTGAGCGAATCTCAGTGGGAACGGTCATTCCTCTGGGGCCGTTGCTCCTGTGCCTGGGGCTGCCGCAAGGGCACCACCCTCCCAGGGAAAGGCCAAACACACCCCACATGTCTTTGCTCCTCTGGAGAGCTGCAGGCAACCTCAAACTCTCAGGAAGCTTCTCGGCTGAGACGCAGAAGCACTCTGGCTGGGATCTCGCATCCCCTGCCTGGAGGCCCATGGTGCCTGCTTCTCCCTGGGCGTTGCTTCACCAGAGCGGCCAGGCAACATCTGCCCCATCTACCCTTCTGCTCTTCCCTTCCAGCTGACAGAGTTCTCCCTGCTCTACTCTAGCCCTAGGAAGTTTGGAGACAACCGGGCTCCTCCTCCTGTGCAAGGAGTCCCGGGGCCCAGTTGGAGTGGAAAGGCAAAACCACAGGCAAGCCCAGGAAAGTGCTGAGTCATGTCTGACACACTCCCTCAGCCTGCTCCTTCATGGCTAGCGAGGCTGTGAGCTAGGAAAGTCTTTGGAAGCTCAGCAAGTGGCAGCGAGATGCAGGCCCCAACCCAGCAATCCCGGTGCTTGGAGCAGGTCTCACAGCCTCCCAGTGCCAAAGCGAGCTCCTCTCTGCCAAATGCAGCTGTGCACACGCAGGCCGCTCTGCTGCCTCTGCATCCACGAAGGAAGCTCTCTAGGCCCGCTTCCTGCGAAATCTGCTTCAGCCTGAGGGAAAAGCCCTTGGAGAGGTCTTGGCTCAGGGGCAGTTGCTCCTGTGCCTGGGGAAGAGGGAAGGGCACCACACTCTCAAGGAAACGCCAGACACACTCCACACGTCTTTGCTCCTCTGGAGGGCGGCATGGAGCCTCCAACTGGGAGGTCGCGTCTCAGCGGAGACGCAGGGGCATTCTGGCTGTGATCCCGCAGCCCCTGCCTGGAGGCCCACGGTGCCTGTTTCTCTCTGGGCGTTGCTTCCACAGTGAGGCCAAGCAACATCTTCACCATGGGCACAACAGCGCTTCCCTTCCGCCTGACAGACGTCTCAGTGCTCTGCTGTAGACTTCTGAAGTGGGGAGACAACCGAGCCCAGCCTCCTTTCCAAGGAGCCCTGCGCCTTCCATTGCACTGAAAGGCAATAGCACGGGGAAGCCTAGGAAGGGGCTGAGTCATGTCGGACACACTTCCTCAGCCTGCTCCTTTCAGGGAAGCAACGCTGGGAGCTAGGAAAGCCTTCTCAAGCTCGGAGAGTGCAAGAGAGATGCAGGCCGCGCACCCGGAAATCTCGGTGCTTGGAGCCAATCTCAGCGTCTCCCAGGGGCAAAGCGAACGCCTCTCTGCCAAATCCAGCTTTGCAGACGCAGGCCGCTAGGCTGCCTCTGCATTGGCGAAGGAAGCTCTCTCCTCCCGCTTCCTGCGAAATCTGCTTCTCAGCCTGAGCGAATCTCAGTGGGAACGGTCATTCCTCTGGGGCCGTTGCTCCTGTGCCTGGGGCTGCCGCAAGGGCACCACCCTCCCAGGGAAAGGCCAAACACACCCCACATGTCTTTGCTCCTCTGGAGAGCTGCAGGCAACCTCAAACTCTCAGGAAGCTTCTCGGCTGAGACGCAGAAGCACTCTGGCTGGGATCTCGCATCCCCTGCCTGGAGGCCCATGGTGCCTGCTTCTCCCTGGGCGTTGCTTCACCAGAGCGGCCAGGCAACATCTGCCCCATCTACCCTTCTGCTCTTCCCTTCCAGCTGACAGAGTTCTCCCTGCTCTACTCTGGCCCTAGGAAGTTTGGAGACAACCGGGCTCCTCCTCCTGGGCAAGGAGTCCCGGGGCCCAGTTGGAGTGGAAAGGCAAAACCACAGGCAAGCCCAGGAAAGTGCTGAGTCATGTCTGACACACTCCCTCAGCCTGCTCCTTCATGGCTAGCGAGGCTGTGAGCTAGGAAAGTCTTTGGAAGCTCAGCAAGTGGCAGCGAGATGCAGGCCCCAACCCAGCAATCCCGGTGCTTGGAGCAGGTCTCACAGCCTCCCAGTGCCAAAGCGAGCTCCTCTCTGCCAAATGCAGCTGTGCACACGCAGGCCGCTCTGCTGCCTCTGCATCCACGAAGGAAGCTCTCTAGGCCCGCTTCCTGCGAAATCTGCTTCAGCCTGAGGGAAAAGCCCTTGGAGAGGTCTTGGCTCAGGGGCAGTTGCTCCTGTGCCTGGGGAAGAGGGAAGGGCACCACACTCCCAAGGAAAGGCCAGACACACTCCACACGTCTTTGCTCCTCTGGAGGGCGGCATGGAGCCTCCAACTGGGAGGTCGCGTCTCAGCGGAGACGCAGGGGCATTCTGGCTGTGATCCCGCAGCCCCTGCCTGGAGGCCCACGGTGCCTGTTTCTCTCTGGGCGTTGCTTCCACAGTGCGGCCAAGCAACATCTTCACCATGGGCACAACAGCGCTTCCCTTCCGCCTGACAGACGTCTCAGTGCTCTGCTCTAGACCTCTGAAGTGGGGAGACAACCGAGCCCAGCCTCCTTTCCAAGGAGCCCTGCGCCTTCCATTGCACTGAAAGGCAATAGCACGGGGAAGCCTAGGAAGGGGCTGAGTCATGTCGGACACACTTCCTCAGCCTGCTCCTTTCAGGGAAGCAACGCTGGGAGCTAGGAAAGCCTTCTCAAGCTCGGAGAGTGCAAGAGAGATGCAGGCCGCGCACCCGGAAATCTCGGTGCTTGGAGCCAATCTCAGCGTCTCCCAGGGGCAAAGCGAACGCCTCTCTGCCAAATCCAGCTTTGCAGACGCAGGCCGCTAGGCTGCCTCTGCATTGGCGAAGGAAGCTCTCTCCTCCCGCTTCCTGCGAAATCTGCTTCTCAGCCTGAGCGAATCTCAGTGGGAACGGTCATTCCTCTGGGGCCGTTGCTCCTGTGCCTGGGGCTGCCGCAAGGGCACCACCCTCCCAGGGAAAGGCCAAACACACCCCACATGTCTTTGCTCCTCTGGAGAGCTGCAGGCAACCTCAAACTCTCAGGAAGCTTCTCGGCTGAGACGCAGAAGCACTCTGGCTGGGATCTCGCATCCCCTGCCTGGAGGCCCATGGTGCCTGCTTCTCCCTGGGCGTTGCTTCACCAGAGCGGCCAGGCAACATCTGCCCCATCTACCCTTCTGCTCTTCCCTTCCAGCTGACAGAGTTCTCCCTGCTCTACTCTGGCCCTAGGAAGTTTGGAGACAACCGGGCTCCTCCTCCTGGGCAAGGAGTCCCGGGGCCCAGTTGGAGTGGAAAGGCAAAACCACAGGCAAGCCCAGGAAAGTGCTGAGTCATGTCTGACACACTCCCTCAGCCTGCTCCTTCATGGCTAGCGAGGCTGTGAGCTAGGAAAGTCTTTGGAAGCTCAGCAAGTGGCAGCGAGATGCAGGCCCCAACCCAGCAATCCCGGTGCTTGGAGCAGGTCTCACAGCCTCCCAGTGCCAAAGCGAGCTCCTCTCTGCCAAATGCAGCTGTGCACACGCAGGCCGCTCTGTTGCCTCTGCATCCACGAAGGAAGCTCTCTAGGCCCGCTTCCTGCGAAATCTGCTTCAGCCTGAGGGAAAAGCCCTTGGAGAGGTCTTGGCTCAGGGGCAGTTGCTCCTGTGCCTGGGGAAGAGGGAAGGGCACCACACTCCCAAGGAAAGGCCAGACACACTCCACACGTCTTTGCTCCTCTGGAGGGCGGCATGGAGCCTCCAACTGGGAGGTCGCGTCTCAGCGGAGACGCAGGGGCATTCTGGCTGTGATCCCGCAGCCCCTGCCTGGAGGCCCACGGTGCCTGTTTCTCTCTGGGCGTTGCTTCCACAGTGCGGCCAAGCAACATCTTCACCATGGGCACAACAGCGCTTCCCTTCCGCCTGACAGACGTCTCAGTGCTCTGCTCTAGACCTCTGAAGTGGGGAGACAACCGAGCCCAGCCTCCTTTCCAAGGAGCCCTGCGCCTTCCATTGCACTGAAAGGCAATAGCACGGGGAAGCCTAGGAAGGGGCTGAGTCATGTCGGACACACTTCCTCAGCCTGCTCCTTTCAGGGAAGCAACGCTGGGAGCTAGGAAAGCCTTCTCAAGCTCGGAGAGTGCAAGAGAGATGCAGGCCGCGCACCCGGAAATCTCGGTGCTTGGAGCCAATCTCAGCGTCTCCCAGGGGCAAAGCGAACGCCTCTCTGCCAAATCCAGCTTTGCAGACGCAGGCCGCTAGGCTGCCTCTGCATTGGCGAAGGAAGCTCTCTCCTCCCGCTTCCTGCGAAATCTGCTTCTCAGCCTGAGCGAATCTCAGTGGGAACGGTCATTCCTCTGGGGCCGTTGCTCCTGTGCCTGGGGCTGCCGCAAGGGCACCACCCTCCCAGGGAAAGGCCAAACACACCCCACATGTCTTTGCTCCTCTGGAGAGCTGCAGGCAACCTCAAACTCTCAGGAAGCTTCTCGGCTGAGACGCAGAAGCACTGTGGCTGGGATCTCGCATCCCCTGCCTGGAGGCCCATGGTGCCTGCTTCTCCCTGGGCGTTGCTTCACCAGAGCGGCCAGGCAACATCTGCCCCATCTACCCTTCTGCTCTTCCCTTCCAGCTGACAGAGTTCTCCCTGCTCTACTCTGGCCCTAGGAAGTTTGGAGACAACCGGGCTCCTCCTCCTGTGCAAGGAGTCCCGGGGCCCAGTTGGAGTGGAAAGGCAAAACCACAGGCAAGCCCAGGAAAGTGCTGAGTCATGTCTGACACACTCCCTCAGCCTGCTCCTTCATGGCTAGCGAGGCTGTGAGCTAGGAAAGTCTTTGGAAGCTCAGCAAGTGGCAGCGAGATGCAGGCCCCAACCCAGCAATCCCGGTGCTTGGAGCAGGTCTCACAGCCTCCCAGTGCCAAAGCGAGCTCCTCTCTGCCAAATGCAGCTGTGCACACGCAGGCCGCTCTGCTGCCTCTGCATCCACGAAGGAAGCTCTCTAGGCCCGCTTCCTGCGAAATCTGCTTCAGCCTGAGGGAAAAGCCCTTGGAGAGGTCTTGGCTCAGGGGCAGTTGCTCCTGTGCCTGGGGAAGAGGGAAGGGCACCACACTCCCAAGGAAAGGCCAGACACACTCCACACGTCTTTGCTCCTCTGGAGGGCGGCATGGAGCCTCCAACTGGGAGGTCGCATCTCAGCGGAGACGCAGGGGCATTCTGGCTGTGATCCCGCAGCCCCTGCCTGGAGGCCCACGGTGCCTGTTTCTCTCTGGGCGTTGCTTCCACAGTGCGGCCAAGCAACATCTTCACCATGGGCACAACAGCGCTTCCCTTCCGCCTGACAGACGTCTCAGTGCTCTGCTCTAGACCTCTGAAGTGGGGAGACAACCGAGCCCAGCCTCCTTTCCAAGGAGCCCTGCGCCTTCCATTGCACTGAAAGGCAATAGCACGGGGAAGCCTAGGAAGGGGCTGAGTCATGTCGGACACACTTCCTCAGCCTGCTCCTTTCAGGGAAGCAACGCTGGGAGCTAGGAAAGCCTTCTCAAGCTCGGAGAGTGCAAGAGAGATGCAGGCCGCGCACCCGGAAATCTCGGTGCTTGGAGCCAATCTCAGCGTCTCCCAGGGGCAAAGCGAACGCCTCTCTTCCAAATCCAGCTTTGCAGATGCAGGCCGCTAGGCTGCCTCTGCATTGGCGAAGGAAGCTCTCTCCTCCCGCTTCCTGCGAAATCTGCTTCTCAGCCTGAGCGAATCTCAGTGGGAACGGTCATTCCTCTGGGGCCGTTGCTCCTGTGCCTGGGGCTGCCGCAAGGGCACCACCCTCCCAGGGAAAGGCCTAACACACCCCACATGTCTTTGCTCCTCTGGAGAGCTGCAGGCAACCTCAAACTCTCAGGAAGCTTCTCGGCTGAGACGCAGAAGCACTCTGGCTGGGATCTCGCATCCCCTGCCTGGAGGCCCATGGTGCCTGTTTCTCCCTGGGCGTTGCTTCACCAGAGCGGCCAGGCAACATCTGCCCCATCTACCCTTCTGCTCTTCCCTTCCAGCTGACAGAGTTCTCCCTGCTCTACTCTAGCCCTAGGAAGTCTGGAGACAACCGGGCTCCTCCTCCTGTGCAAGGAGTCCCGGGGCCCAGTTGGAGTGGAAAGGCAAAACCACAGGCAAGCCCAGGAAAGTGCTGAGTCATGTCTGACACACTCCCTCAGCCTGCTCCTTCATGGCTAGCGAGGCTGTGAGCTAGGAAAGTCTTTGGAAGCTCAGCAAGTGGCAGCGAGATGCAGGCCCCAACCCAGCAGTCCCGGTGCTTGGAGCAGGTCTCACAGCCTCCCAGTGCCAAAGCGAGCTCCTCTCTGCCAAATGCAGCTGTGCACACGCAGGCCGCTCTGCTGCCTCTGCATCCACGAAGGAAGCTCTCTAGGCCCGCTTCCTGCGAAATCTGCTTCAGCCTGAGGGAAAAGCCCTTGGAGAGGTCTTGGCTCAGGGGCAGTTGCTCCTGTGCCTGGGGAAGAGGGAAGGGCACCACACTCCCAAGGAAAGGCCAGACACACTCCACACGTCTTTGTTCCTCTGGAGGGCGGCATGGAGCCTCCAACTGGGAGGTCGCGTCTCAGCGGAGACGCAGGGGCATTCTGGCTGTGATCCCGCAGCCCCTGCCTGGAGGCCCACGGTGCCTGTTTCTCTCTGGGCGTTGCTTCCACAGTGCGGCCAAGCAACATCTTCACCATGGGCACAACAGCGCTTCCCTTCCGCCTGACAGACGTCTCAGTGCTCTGCTCTAGACCTCTGAAGTGGGGAGACAACCGAGCCCAGCCTCCTTTCCAAGGAGCCCTGCGCCTTCCATTGCACTGAAAGGCAATAGCACGGGGAAGCCTAGGAAGGGGCTGAGTCATGTCGGACACACTTCCTCAGCCTGCTCCTTTCAGGGAAGCAACGCTGGGAGCTAGGAAAGCCTTCTCCAGCTCGGAGAGTGCAAGAGAGATGCAGGCCGCGCACCCGGAAATCTCGGTGCTTGGAGCCAATCTCAGCGTCTCCCAGGGGCAAAGCGAACGCCTCTCTGCCAAATCCAGCTTTGCAGACGCAGGCCGCTAGGCTGCCTCTGCATTGGCGAAGGAAGCTCTCTCCTCCCGCTTCCTGCGAAATCTGCTTCTCAGCCTGAGCGAATCTCAGTGGGAACGGTCATTACTCTGGGGCCGTTGCTCCTGTGCCTGGGGCTGCCGCAAGGGCACCACCCTCACAGGGAAAGGCCAAACACACCCCACATGTCTTTGCTCCTCTGGAGAGCTGCAGGCAACCTCAAACTCTCAGGAAGCTTCTCAGCTGAGACGCAGAAGCACTCTGGCTGGGATCTCGCATCCCCTGCCTGGAGGCCCATGGTGCCTGCTTCTCCCTGGGCGTTGCTTCACCAGAGCGGCCAGGCAACATCTGCCCCATCTACCCTTCTGCTCTTCCCTTCCAGCTGACAGAGTTCTCCCTGCTGTACTCTAGCCCTAGGAAGTTTGGAGACAACCGGGCTCCTCCTCCTGGGCAAGGAGTCCCAGGGCCCAGTTGGAGTGGAAAGGCAAAACCACAGGCAAGCCCAGGAAAGTGCTGAGTCATGTCTGACACACTCCCTCAGCCTGCTCCTTCATGGCTAGCGAGGCTGTGAGCTAGGAAAGTCTTTGGAAGCTCAGCAAGTGGCAGCGAGATGCAGGCCCCAACCCAGCAATCCCGGTGCTTGGAGCAGGTCTCACAGCCTCCCAGTGCCAAAGCGAGCTCCTCTCTGCCAAATGCAGCTGTGCACACGCAGGCCGCTCTGCTGCCTCTGCATCCACGAAGGAAGCTCTCTAGGCCCGCTTCCTGCGAAATCTGCTTCAGCCTGAGGGAAAAGCCCTTGGAGAGGTCTTGGCTCAGGGGCAGTTGCTCCTGTGCCTGGGGAAGAGGGAAGGGCACCACACTCCCAAGGAAAGGCCAGACACACTCCACACGTCTTTGCTCCTCTGGAGGGCGGCATGGAGCCTCCAACTGGGAGGTCGCGTCTCAGCGGAGACGCAGGGGCATTCTGGCTGTGATCCCGCAGCCCCTGCCTGGAGGCCCACGGTGCCTGTTTCTCTCTGGGCGTTGCTTCCACAGTGCGGCCAAGCAACATCTTCACCATGGGCACAACAGTGCTTCCCTTCCGCCTGACAGACGTCTCAGTGCTCTGCTCTAGACCTCTGAAGTGGAGAGACAACCGAGCCCAGCCTCCTTTCCAAGGAGCCCTGCGCCTTCCATTGCACTGAAAGGCAATAGCACGGGGAAGCCTAGGAAGGGGCTGAGTCATGTCGGACACACTTCCTCAGCCTGCTCCTTTCAGGGAAGCAACGCTGGGAGCTAGGAAAGCCTTCTCCAGCTCGGAGAGTGCAAGAGAGATGCAGGCCGCGCACCCGGAAATCTCGGTGCTTGGAGCCAATCTCAGCGTCTCCCAGGGGCAAAGCGAACGCCTCTCTGCCAAATCCAGCTTTGCAGACGCAGGCCGCTAGGCTGCCTCTGCATTGGCGAAGGAAGCTCTCTCCTCCCGCTTCCTGCGAAATCTGCTTCTCAGCCTGAGCGAATCTCAGTGGGAACGGTCATTCCTCTGGGGCCGTTGCTCCTGTGCCTGGGGCTGCCGCAAGGGCACCACCCTCACAGGGAAAGGCCAAACACACCCCACATATCTTTGCTCCTCTGGAGAGCTGCAGGCAACCTCAAACTCTCAGGAAGCTTCTCGGCTGAGACGCAGAAGCACTCTGGCTGGGATCTCGCATCCCCTGCCTGGAGGCCCATGGTGCCTGCTTCTCCCTGGGCGTTGCTTCACCAGAGCGGCCAGGCAACATCTGCCCCATCTACCCTTCTGCTCTTCCCTTCCAGCTGACAGAGTTCTCCCTGCTGTACTCTAGCCCTAGGAAGTTTGGAGACAACCGGGCTCCTCCTCCTGTGCAAGGAGTCCCGGGGCCCAGTTGGAGTGGAAAGGCAAAACCACAGGCAAGCCCAGGAAAGTGCTGAGTCATGTCTGACACACTCCCTCAGCCTGCTCCTTCATGGCTAGCGAGGCTGTGAGCTAGGAAAGTCTTTGGAAGCTCAGCAAGTGGCAGCGAGATGCAGGCCCCAACCCAGCAATCCCGGTGCTTGGAGCAGGTCTCACAGCCTCCCAGTGCCAAAGCGAGCTCCTCTCTGCCAAATGCAGCTGTGCACACGCAGGCCGCTCTGCTGCCTCTGCATCCACGAAGGAAGCTCTCTAGGCCCGCTTCCTGCGAAATCTGCTTCAGCCTGAGGGAAAAGCCCTTGGAGAGGTCTTGGCTCAGGGGCAGTTGCTCCTGTGCCTGGGGAAGAGGGAAGGGCACCACACTCCCAAGGAAAGGCCAGACACACTCCACACGTCTTTGCTCCTCTGGAGGGCGGCATGGAGCCTCCAACTGGGAGGTCGCGTCTCAGCGGAGACGCAGGGGCATTCTGGCTGTGATCCCGCATCCCCTGCCTGGAGGCCCACGGTGCCTGTTTCTCTCTGGGCGTTGCTTCCACAGTGCGGCCAAGCAACATCTTCACCATGGGCACAACAGCGCTTCCCTTCCGCCTGACAGACGTCTCAGTGCTCTGTTCTAGACCTCTGAAGTGGAGAGACAACCGAGCCCAGCCTCCTTTCCAAGGAGCCCTGCGCCTTCCATTGCACTGAAAGGCAATAGCACGGGGAAGCCTAGGAAGGGGCTGAGTCATGTCGGACACACTTCCTCAGCCTGCTCCTTTCAGGGAAGCAACGCTGGGAGCTAGGAAAGCCTTCTCAAGCTCGGAGAGTGCAAGAGAGATGCAGGCCGTGCACCCGGAAATCTCGGTGCTTGGAGCCAATCTCAGCGTCTCCCAGGGGCAAAGCGAACGCCTCTCTGCCAAATCCAGCTTTGCAGACGCAGGCCGCTAGGCTGCCTCTGCATTGGCGAAGGAAGCTCTCTCCTCCCGCTTCCTGCGAAATCTGCTTCTCAGCCTGAGCGAATCTCAGTGGGAACGGTCATTCCTCTGGGGCCGTTGCTCCTGTGCCTGGGGCTGCCGCAAGGGCACCACCCTCCCAGGGAAAGGCCAAACACACCCCACATGTCTTTGCTCCTCTGGAGAGCTGCAGGCAACCTCAAACTCTCAGGAAGCTTCTCGGCTGAGACGCAGAAGCACTCTGGCTGGGATCTCGCATCCCCTGCCTGGAGGCCCATGGTGCCTGCTTCTCCCTGGGCGTTGCTTCACCAGAGCGGCCAGGCAACATCTGCCCCATCTACCCTTCTGCTCTTCCCTTCCAGCTGACAGAGTTCTCCCTGCTCTACTCTGGCCCTAGGAAGTTTGGAGACAACCGGGCTCCTCCTCCTGGGCAAGGAGTCCCGGGGCCCAGTTGGAGTGGAAAGGCAAAACCACAGGCAAGCCCAGGAAAGTGCTGAGTCATGTCTGACACACTCCCTCAGCCTGCTCCTTCATGGCTAGCGAGGCTGTGAGCTAGGAAAGTCTTTGGAAGCTCAGCAAGTGGCAGCGAGATGCAGGCCCCATCCCAGCAATCCCGGTGCTTGGAGCAGGTCTCACAGCCTCCCAGTGCCAAAGCGAGCTCCTCTCTGCCAAATGCAGCTGTGCACACGCAGGCCGCTCTGCTGCCTCTGCATCCACGAAGGAAGCTCTCTAGGCCCGCTTCCTGCGAAATCTGCTTCAGCCTGAGGGAAAAGCCCTTGGAGAGGTCTTGGCTCAGGGGCAGTTGCTCCTGTGCCTGGGGAAGAGGGAAGGGCACCACACTCCCAAGGAAAGGCCAGACACACTCCACACGTCTTTGCTCCTCTGGAGGGCGGCATGGAGCCTCCAACTGGGAGGTCGCGTCTCAGCGGAGACGCAGGGGCATTCTGGCTGTGATCCCGCAGCCCCTGCCTGGAGGCCCACGGTGCCTGTTTCTCTCTGGGCGTTGCTTCCACAGTGCGGCCAAGCAACATCTTCACCATGGGCACAACAGCGCTTCCCTTCCGCCTGACAGACGTCTCAGTGCTCTGCTCTAGACCTCTGAAGTGGGGAGACAACCGAGCCCAGCCTCCTTTCCAAGGAGCCCTGCGCCTTCCATTGCACTGAAAGGCAATAGCACGGGGAAGCCTAGGAAGGGGCTGAGTCATGTCGGACACACTTCCTCAGCCTGCTCCTTTCAGGGAAGCAACGCTGGGAGCTAGGAAAGCCTTCTCAAGCTCGGAGAGTGCAAGAGAGATGCAGGCCGCGCACCCGGAAATCTCGGTGCTTGGAGCCAATCTCAGCGTCTCCCAGGGGCAAAGCGAACGCCTCTCTGCCAAATCCAGCTTTGCAGACGCAGGCCGCTAGGCTGCCTCTGCATTGGCGAAGGAAGCTCTCTCCTCCCGCTTCCTGCGAAATCTGCTTCTCAGCCTGAGCGAATCTCAGTGGGAACGGTCATTCCTCTGGGGCCGTTGCTCCTGTGCCTGGGGCTGCCGCAAGGGCACCACCCTCCCAGGGAAAGGCCTAACACAACCCACATGTCTTTGCTCCTCTGGAGAGCTGCAGGCAACCTCAAACTCTCAGGAAGCTTCTCGGCTGAGACGCAGAAGCACTCTGGCTGGGATCTCGCATCCCCTGCCTGGAGGCCCATGGTGCCTGTTTCTCCCTGGGCGTTGCTTCACCAGAGCAGCCAGGCAACATCTGCCCCATCTACCCTTCTGCTCTTCCCTTCCAGCTGACAGAGTTCTCCCTGCTCTACTCTGGCCCTAGGAAGTCTGGAGACAACCGGGCTCCTCCTCCTGTGCAAGGAGTCCCGGGGCCCAGTTGGAGTGGAAAGGCAAAACCACAGGCAAGCCCAGGAAAGTGCTGAGTCATGTCTGACACACTCCCTCAGCCTGCTCCTTCATGGCTAGCGAGGCTGTGAGCTAGGAAAGTCTTTGGAAGCTCAGCAAGTGGCAGCGAGATGCAGGCCCCAACCCAGCAATCCCGGTGCTTGGAGCAGGTCTCACAGCCTCCCAGTGCCAAAGCGAGCTCCTCTCTGCCAAATGCAGCTGTGCACACGCAGGCCGCTCTGCTGCCTCTGCATCCACGAAGGAAGCTCTCTAGGCCCGCTTCCTGCGAAATCTGCTTCAGCCTGAGGGAAAAGCCCTTGGAGAGGTCTTGGCTCAGGGGCAGTTGCTCCTGTGCCTGGGGAAGAGGGAAGGGCGCCACACTCTCAAGGAAACGCCAGACACACTCCACACGTCTTTGCTCCTCTGGAGGGCGGCATGGAGCCTCCAACTGGGAGGTCGCGTCTCAGCGGAGACGCAGGGGCATTCTGGCTGTGATCCCGCAGCCCCTGCCTGGAGGCCCACGGTGCCTGTTTCTCTCTGGGCGTTGCTTCCACAGTGCGGCCAAGCAACATCTTCACCATGGGCACAACAGCGCTTCCCTTCCGCCTGACAGACGTCTCAGTGCTCTGCTGTAGACTTCTGAAGTGGGGAGACAACCGAGCCCAGCCTCCTTTCCAAGGAGCCCTGCGCCTTCCATTGCACTGAAAGGCAATAGCACGGGGAAGCCTAGGAAGGGGCTGAGTCATGTCGGACACACTTCCTCAGCCTGCTCCTTTCAGGGAAGCAACGCTGGGAGCTAGGAAAGCCTTCTCAAGCTCGGAGAGTGCAAGAGAGATGCAGGCCGCGCACCCGGAAATCTCGGTGCTTGGAGCCAATCTCAGCGTCTCCCAGGGGCAAAGCGAACGCCTCTCTGCCAATTCCAGCTTTGCAGACGCAGGCCGCTAGGCTGCCTCTGCATTGGCGAAGGAAGCTCTCTCCTCCCGCTTCCTGCGAAATCTGCTTCTCAGCCTGAGCGAATCTCAGTGGGAACGGTCATTCCTCTGGGGCCGTTGCTCCTGTGCCTGGGGCTGCCGCAAGGGCACCACCCTCACAGGGAAAGGCCAAACACACCCCACATGTCTTTGCTCCTCTGGAGAGCTGCAGGCAACCTCAAACTCTCAGGAAGCTTCTCGGCTGAGACGCAGAAGCACTCTGGCTGGGATCTCGCATCCCCTGCCTGGAGGCCCATGGTGCCTGTTTCTCCCTGGGCGTTGCTTCACCAGAGCGGCCAGGCAACATCTGCCCCATCTACCCTTCTGCTCTTCCCTTCCAGCTGACAGAGTTCTCCCTGCTCTACTCTGGCCCTAGGAAGTCTGGAGACAACCGGGCTCCTCCTCCTGTGCAAGGAGTCCCGGGGCCCAGTTGGAGTGGAAAGGCAAAACCACAGGCAAGCCCAGGAAAGTGCTGAGTCATGTCTGACACACTCCCTCAGCCTGCTCCTTCATGGCTAGCGAGGCTGTGAGCTAGGAAAGTCTTTGGAAGCTCAGCAAGTGGCAGCGAGATGCAGGCCCCAACCCAGCAGTCCCGGTGCTTGGAGCAGGTCTCACAGCCTCCCAGTGCCAAAGCGAGCTCCTCTCTGCCAAATGCAGCTGTGCACACGCAGGCCGCTCTGCTGCCTCTGCATCCACGAAGGAAGCTCTCTAGGCCCGCTTCCTGCGAAATCTGCTTCAGCCTGAGGGAAAAGCCCTTGGAGAGGTCTTGGCTCAGGGGCAGTTGCTCCTGTGCCTGGGGAAGAGGGAAGGGCACCACACTCCCAAGGAAAGGCCAGACACACTCCACAGGTCTTTGCTCCTCTGGAGGGCGGCATGGAGCCTCCAACTGGGAGGTCGCGTCTCAGCGGAGACGCAGGGGCATTCTGGCTGTGATCCCGCAGCCCCTGCCTGGAGGCCCACGGTGCCTGTTTCTCTCTGGGCGTTGCTTCCACAGTGCGGCCAAGCAACATCTTCACCATGGGCACAACAGCGCTTCCCTTCCGCCTGACAGACGTCTCAGTGCTCTGCTCTAGACCTCTGAAGTGGGGAGACAACCGAGCCCAGCCTCCTTTCCAAGGAGCCCTGCGCCTTCCATTGCACTGAAAGGCAATAGCACGGGGAAGCCTAGGAAGGGGCTGAGTCATGTCGGACACACTTCCTCAGCCTGCTCCTTTCAGGGAAGCAACGCTGGGAGCTAGGAAAGCCTTCTCAAGCTCGGAGAGTGCAAGAGAGATGCAGGCCGCGCACCCGGAAATCTCGGTGCTTGGAGCCAATCTCAGCGTCTCCCAGGGGCAAAGCGAACGCCTCTCTGCCAAATCCAGCTTTGCAGACGCAGGCCGCTAGGCTGCCTCTGCATTGGCGAAGGAAGCTCTCTCCTCCCGCTTCCTGCGAAATCTGCTTCTCAGCCTGAGCCAATCTCAGTGGGAACGGTCATTCCTCTGGGGCCGTTGCTCCTGTGCCTGGGGCTGCCGCAAGGGCACCACCCTCACAGGGAAAGGCCAAACACACCCCACATGTCTTTGCTCCTCTGGAGAGCTGCAGGCAACCTCAAACTCTCAGGAAGCTTCTCGGCTGAGACGCAGAAGCACTCTGGCTGGGATCTCGCATCCCCTGCCTGGAGGCCCATGGTGCCTGCTTCTCCCTGGGCGTTGCTTCACCAGAGCGGCCAGGCAACATCTGCCCCATCTACCCTTCTGCTCTTCCCTTCCAGCTGACAGAGTTCTCCCTGCTGTACTCTAGCCCTAGGAAGTTTGGAGACAACCGGGCTCCTCCTCCTGGGCAAGGAGTCCCGGGGCCCAGTTGGAGTGGAAAGGCAAAACCACAGGCAAGCCCAGGAAAGTGCTGAGTCATGTCTGACACACTCCCTCAGCCTGCTCCTTCATGGCTAGCGAGGCTGTGAGCTAGGAAAGTCTTTGGAAGCTCAGCAAGTGGCAGCGAGATGCAGGCCCCAACCCAGCAATCCCGGTGCTTGGAGCAGGTCTCACAGCCTCCCAGTGCCAAAGCGAGCTCCTCTCTGCCAAATGCAGCTGTGCACACGCAGGCCGCTCTGCTGCCTCTGCATCCACGAAGGAAGCTCTCTAGGCCCGCTTCCTGCGAAATCTGCTTCAGCCTGAGGGAAAAGCCCTTGGAGAGGTCTTGGCTCAGGGGCAGTTGCTCCTGTGCCTGGGGAAGAGGGAAGGGCACCACACTCCCAAGGAAAGGCCAGACACACTCCACAGGTCTTTGCTCCTCTGGAGGGCGGCATGGAGCCTCCAACTGGGAGGTCGCGTCTCAGCGGAGACGCAGGGGCATTCTGGCTGTGATCCCGCAGCCCCTGCCTGGAGGCCCACGGTGCCTGTTTCTCTCTGGGCGTTGCTTCCACAGTGCGGCCAAGCAACATCTTCACCATGGGCACAACAGCGCTTCCCTTCCGCCTGACAGACGTCTCAGTGCTCTGCTCTAGACCTCTGAAGTGGGGAGACAACCGAGCCCAGCCTCCTTTCCAAGGAGCCCTGCGCCTTCCATTGCACTGAAAGGCAATAGCACGGGGAAGCCTAGGAAGGGGCTGAGTCATGTCGGACACACTTCCTCAGCCTGCTCCTTTCAGGGAAGCAACGCTGGGAGCTAGGAAAGCCTTCTCAAGCTCGGAGAGTGCAAGAGAGATGCAGGCCGCGCACCCGGAAATCTCGGTGCTTGGAGCCAATCTCAGCGTCTCCCAGGGGCAAAGCGAACGCCTCTCTGCCAAATCCAGCTTTGCAGACGCAGGCCGCTAGGCTGCCTCTGCATTGGCGAAGGAAGCTCTCTCCTCCCGCTTCCTGCGAAATCTGCTTCTCAGCCTGAGCGAATCTCAGTGGGAACGGTCATTCCTCTGGGGCCGTTGCTCCTGTCCCTGGGGCTGCCGCAAGGGCACCACCCTCCCAGGGAAAGGCCAAACACACCCCACATGTCTTTGCTCCTCTGGAGAGCTGCAGGCAACCTCAAACTCTCAGGAAGCTTCTCAGCTGAGACGCAGAAGCACTCTGGCTGGGATCTCGCATCCCCTGCCTGGAGGCCCATGGTGCCTGCTTCTCCCTGGGCGTTGCTTCACCAGAGCGGCCAGGCAACATCTGCCCCATCTACCCTTCTGCTCTTCCCTTCCAGCTGACAGAGTTCTCCCTGCTGTACTCTAGCCCTAGGAAGTTTGGAGACAACCGGGCTCCTCCTCCTGGGCAAGGAGTCCCGGGGCCCATTTGGAGTGGAAAGGCAAAACCACAGGCAAGCCCAGGAAAGTGCTGAGTCATGTCTGACACACTCCCTCAGCCTGCTCCTTCATGGCTAGCGAGGCTGTGAGCTAGGAAAGTCTTTGGAAGCTCAGCAAGTGGCAGCGAGATGCAGGCCCCAACCCAGCAATCCCGGTGCTTGGAGCAGGTCTCACAGCCACCCAGTGCCAAAGCGAGCTCCTCTCTGCCAAATGCAGCTGTGCACACGCAGGCCGCTCTGCTGCCTCTGCATCCACGAAGGAAGCTCTCTAGGCCCGCTTCCTGCGAAATCTGCTTCAGCCTGAGGGAAAAGCCCTTGGAGAGGTCTTGGCTCAGGGGCAGTTGCTCCTGTGCCTGGGGAAGAGGGAAGGGCACCACACTCCCAAGGAAAGGCCAGACACACTCCACACGTCTTTGCTCCTCTGGAGGGCGGCATAGAGCCTCCAACTGGGAGGTCGCGTCTCAGCGGAGACGCAGGGGCATTCTGGCTGTGATCCCGCAGCCCCTGCCTGGAGGCCCACGGTGCCTGTTTCTCTCTGGGCGTTGCTTCCACAGTGCGGCCAAGCAACATCTTCACCATGGGCACAACAGCGCTTCCCTTCCGCCTGACAGACGTCTCAGTGCTCTGCTCTAGACCTCTGAAGTGGAGAGACAACCGAGCCCAGCCTCCTTTCCAAGGAGCCCTGCGCCTTCCATTGCACTGAAAGGCAATAGCACGGGGAAGCCTAGGAAGGGGCTGAGTCATGTCGGACACACTTCCTCAGCCTGCTCCTTTCAGGGAAGCAACGCTGGGAGCTAGGAAAGCCTTCTCAAGCTCGGAGAGTGCAAGAGAGATGCAGGCCGCGCACCCGGAAATCTCGGTGCTTGGAGCCAATCTCAGCGTCTCCCAGGGGCAAAGCGAACGCCTCTCTGCCAAATCCAGCTTTGCAGACGCAGGCCGCTAGGCTGCCTCTGCATTGGCGAAGGAAGCTCTCTCCTCCCGCTTCCTGCGAAATCTGCTTCTCAGCCTGAGCGAATCTCAGTGGGAACGGTCATTCCTCTGGGGCCGTTGCTCCTGTGCCTGGGGCTGCCGCAAGGGCACCACCCTCCCAGGGAAAGGCCAAACACACCCCACATGTCTTTGCTCCTCTGGAGAGCTGCAGGCAACCTCAAACTCTCAGGAAGCTTCTCGGCTGAGACGCAGAAGCACTCTGGCTGGGATCTCGCATCCCCTGCCTGGAGGCCCATGGTGCCTGCTTCTCCCTGGGCGTTGCTTCACCAGAGCGGCCAGGCAACATCTGCCCCATCTACCCTTCTGCTCTTCCCTTCCAGCTGACAGAGTTCTCCCTGCTCTACTCTGGCCCTAGGAAGTTTGGAGACAACCGGGCTCCTCCTCCTGTGCAAGGAGTCCCGGGGCCCAGTTGGAGTGGAAAGGCAAAACCACAGGCAAGCCCAGGAAAGTGCTGAGTCATGTCTGACACACTCCCTCAGCCTGCTCCTTCATGGCTAGCGAGGCTGTGAGCTAGGAAAGTCTTTGGAAGCTCAGCAAGTGGCAGCGAGATGCAGGCCCCAACCCAGCAATCCCGGTGCTTGGAGCAGGTCTCACAGCCTCCCAGTGCCAAAGCGAGCTCCTCTCTGCCAAATGCAGCTGTGCACACGCAGGCCGCTCTGCTGCCTCTGCATCCACGAAGGAAGCTCTCTAGGCCCGCTTCCTGCGAAATCTGATTCAGCCTGAGGGAAAAGCCCTTGGAGAGGTCTTGGCTCAGGGGCAGTTGCTCCTGTGCCTGGGGAAGAGGGAAGGGCACCACACTCCCAAGGAAAGGCCAGACACACTCCACACGTCTTTGCTCCTCTGGAGGGCGGCATGGAGCCTCCAACTGGGAGGTCGCGTCTCAGCGGAGACGCAGGGGCATTCTGGCTGTGATCCCGCAGCCCCTGCCTGGAGGCCCACGGTGCCTGTTTCTCTCTGGGCGTTGCTTCCACAGTGCGGCCAAGCAACATCTTCACCATGGGCACAACAGCGCTTCCCTTCCGCCTGACAGACGTCTCAGTGCTCTGCTCTAGACCTCTGAAGTGGGGAGACAACCGAGCCCAGCCTCCTTTCCAAGGAGCCCTGCGCCTTCCATTGCACTGAAAGGCAATAGCACGGGGAAGCCTAGGAAGGGGCTGAGTCATGTCGGACACACTTCCTCAGCCTGCTCCTTTCAGGGAAGCAACGCTGGGAGCTAGGAAAGCCTTCTCCAGCTCGGAGAGTGCAAGAGAGATGCAGGCCGCGCACCCGGAAATCTCGGTGCTTGGAGCCAATCTCAGCGTCTCCCAGGGGCAAAGCGAACGCCTCTCTGCCAAATCCAGCTTTGCAGACGCAGGCCGCTAGGCTGCCTCTGCATTGGCGAAGGAAGCTCTCTCCTCCCGCTTCCTGCGAAATCTGCTTCTCAGCCTGAGCGAATCTCAGTGGGAACGGTCATTCCTCTGGGGCCGTTGCTCCTGTGCCTGGGGCTGCCGCAAGGGCACCACCCTCACAGGGAAAGGCCAAACACACCCCACATGTCTTTGCTCCTCTGGAGAGCTGCAGGCAACCTCAAACTCTCAGGAAGCTTCTCGGCTGAGACGCAGAAGCACTCTGGCTGGGATCTCGCATCCCCTGCCTGGAGGCCCATGGTGCCTGCTTCTCCCTGGGCGTTGCTTCACCAGAGCGGCCAGGCAACATCTGCCCCATCTACCCTTCTGCTCTTCCCTTCCAGCTGACAGAGTTCTCCCTGCTGTACTCTAGCCCTAGGAAGTTTGGAGACAACCGGGCTCCTCCTCCTGGGCAAGGAGTCCCGGGGCCCAGTTGGAGTGGAAAGGCAAAACCACAGGCAAGCCCAGGAAAGTGCTGAGTCATGTCTGACACACTCCCTCAGCCTGCTCCTTCATGGCTAGCGAGGCTGTGAGCTAGGAAAGTCTTTGGAAGCTCAGCAAGTGGCAGCGAGATGCAGGCCCCAACCCAGCAATCCCGGTGCTTGGAGCAGGTCTCACAGCCTCCCAGTGCCAAAGCGAGCTCCTCTCTGCCAAATGCAGCTGTGCACACGCAGGCCGCTCTGCTGCCTCTGCATCCACGAAGGAAGCTCTCTAGGCCCGCTTCCTGCGAAATCTGCTTCAGCCTGAGGGAAAAGCCCTTGGAGAGGTCTTGGCTCAGGGGCAGTTGCTCCTGTGCCTGGGGAAGAGGGAAGGGCACCACACTCCCAAGGAAAGGCCAGACACACTCCACACGTCTTTGCTCCTCTGGAGGGCGGCATGGAGCCTCCAACTGGGAGGTCGCGTCTCAGCGGAGACGCAGGGGCATTCTGGCTGTGATCCCGCAGCCCCTGCCTGGAGGCCCACGGTGCCTGTTTCTCTCTGGGCGTTGCTTCCACAGTGCGGCCAAGCAACATCTTCACCATGGGCACAACAGCGCTTCCCTTCCGCCTGACAGACGTCTCAGTGCTCTGCTCTAGACCTCTGAAGTGGGGAGACAACCGAGCCCAGCCTCCTTTCCAAGGAGCCCTGCGCCTTCCATTGCACTGAAAGGCAATAGCACGGGGAAGCCTAGGAAGGGGCTGAGTCATGTCGGACACACTTCCTCAGCCTGCTCCTTTCAGGGAAGCAACGCTGGGAGCTAGGAAAGCCTTCTCCAGCTCGGAGAGTGCAAGAGAGATGCAGGCCGCGCACCCGGAAATCTCGGTGCTTGGAGCCAATCTCAGCGTCTCCCAGGGGCAAAGCGAACGCCTCTCTGCCAAATCCAGCTTTGCAGACGCAGGCCGCTAGGCTGCCTCTGCATTGGCGAAGGAAGCTCTCTCCTCCCGCTTCCTGCGAAATCTGCTTCTCAGCCTGAGCGAATCTCAGTGGGAACGGTCATTCCTCTGGGGCCGTTGCTCCTGTGCCTGGGGCTGCCGCAAGGGCACCACCCTCCCAGGGAAAGGCCAAACACACCCCACATGTCTTTGCTCCTCTGGAGAGCTGCAGGCAACCTCAAACTCTCAGGAAGCTTCTCAGCTGAGACGCAGAAGCACTCTGGCTGGGATCTCGCATCCCCTGCCTGGAGGCCCATGGTGCCTGCTTCTCCCTGGGCGTTGCTTCACCAGAGCGGCCAGGCAACATCTGCCCCATCTACCCTTCTGCTCTTCCCTTCCAGCTGACAGAGTTCTCCCTGCTCTACTCTGGCCCTAGGAAGTTTGGAGACAACCGGGCTCCTCCTCCTGTGCAAGGAGTCCCGGGGCCCAGTTGGAGTGGAAAGGCAAAACCACAGGCAAGCCCAGGAAAGTGCTGAGTCATGTCTGACACACTCCCTCAGCCTGCTCCTTCATGGCTAGCGAGGCTGTGAGCTAGGAAAGTCTTTGGAAGCTCAGCAAGTGGCAGCGAGATGCAGGCCCCAACCCAGCAATCCCGGTGCTTGGAGCAGGTCTCACAGCCTCCCAGTGCCAAAGCGAGCTCCTCTCTGCCAAATGCAGCTGTGCACACGCAGGCCGCTCTGCTGCCTCTGCATCCACGAAGGAAGCTCTCTAGGCCCGCTTCCTGCGAAATCTGATTCAGCCTGAGGGAAAAGCCCTTGGAGAGGTCTTGGCTCAGGGGCAGTTGCTCCTGTGCCTGGGGAAGAGGGAAGGGCACCACACTCCCAAGGAAAGGCCAGACACACTCCACACGTCTTTGCTCCTCTGGAGGGCGGCATGGAGCCTCCAACTGGGAGGTCGCGTCTCAGCGGAGACGCAGGGGCATTCTGGCTGTGATCCCGCAGCCCCTGCCTGGAGGCCCACGGTGCCTGTTTCTCTCTGGGCGTTGCTTCCACAGTGCGGCCAAGCAACATCTTCACCATGGGCACAACAGCGCTTCCCTTCCGCCTGACAGACGTCTCAGTGCTCTGCTCTAGACCTCTGAAGTGGGGAGACAACCGAGCCCAGCCTCCTTTCCAAGGAGCCCTGCGCCTTCCATTGCACTGAAAGGCAATAGCACGGGGAAGCCTAGGAAGGGGCTGAGTCATGTCGGACACACTTCCTCAGCCTGCTCCTTTCAGGGAAGCAACGCTGGGAGCTAGGAAAGCCTTCTCCAGCTCGGAGAGTGCAAGAGAGATGCAGGCCGCGCACCCGGAAATCTCGGTGCTTGGAGCCAATCTCAGCGTCTCCCAGGGGCAAAGCGAACGCCTCTCTGCCAAATCCAGCTTTGCAGACGCAGGCCGCTAGGCTGCCTCTGCATTGGCGAAGGAAGCTCTCTCCTCCCGCTTCCTGCGAAATCTGCTTCTCAGCCTGAGCGAATCTCAGTGGGAACGGTCATTCCTCTGGGGCCGTTGCTCCTGTGCCTGGGGCTGCCGCAAGGGCACCACCCTCACAGGGAAAGGCCAAACACACCCCACATGTCTTTGCTCCTCTGGAGAGCTGCAGGCAACCTCAAACTCTCAGGAAGCTTCTCGGCTGAGACGCAGAAGCACTCTGGCTGGGATCTCGCATCCCCTGCCTGGAGGCCCATGGTGCCTGCTTCTCCCTGGGCGTTGCTTCACCAGAGCGGCCAGGCAACATCTGCCCCATCTACCCTTCTGCTCTTCCCTTCCAGCTGACAGAGTTCTCCCTGCTGTACTCTAGCCCTAGGAAGTTTGGAGACAACCGGGCTCCTCCTCCTGGGCAAGGAGTCCCGGGGCCCAGTTGGAGTGGAAAGGCAAAACCACAGGCAAGCCCAGGAAAGTGCTGAGTCATGTCTGACACACTCCCTCAGCCTGCTCCTTCATGGCTAGCGAGGCTGTGAGCTAGGAAAGTCTTTGGAAGCTCAGCAAGTGGCAGCGAGATGCAGGCCCCAACCCAGCAATCCCGGTGCTTGGAGCAGGTCTCACAGCCTCCCAGTGCCAAAGCGAGCTCCTCTCTGCCAAATGCAGCTGTGCACACGCAGGCCGCTCTGCTGCCTCTGCATCCACGAAGGAAGCTCTCTAGGCCCGCTTCCTGCGAAATCTGCTTCAGCCTGAGGGAAAAGCCCTTGGAGAGGTCTTGGCTCAGGGGCAGTTGCTCCTGTGCCTGGGGAAGAGGGAAGGGCACCACACTCCCAAGGAAAGGCCAGACACACTCCACACGTCTTTGCTCCTCTGGAGGGCGGCATGGAGCCTCCAACTGGGAGGTCGCGTCTCAGCGGAGACGCAGGGGCATTCTGGCTGTGATCCCGCAGCCCCTGCCTGGAGGCCCACGGTGCCTGTTTCTCTCTGGGCGTTGCTTCCACAGTGCGGCCAAGCAACATCTTCACCATGGGCACAACAGCGCTTCCCTTCCGCCTGACAGACGTCTCAGTGCTCTGCTCTAGACCTCTGAAGTGGGGAGACAACCGAGCCCAGCCTCCTTTCCAAGGAGCCCTGCGCCTTCCATTGCACTGAAAGGCAATAGCACGGGGAAGCCTAGGAAGGGGCTGAGTCATGTCGGACACACTTCCTCAGCCTGCTCCTTTCAGGGAAGCAACGCTGGGAGCTAGGAAAGCCTTCTCCAGCTCGGAGAGTGCAAGAGAGATGCAGGCCGCGCACCCGGAAATCTCGGTGCTTGGAGCCAATCTCAGCGTCTCCCAGGGGCAAAGCGAACGCCTCTCTGCCAAATCCAGCTTTGCAGACGCAGGCCGCTAGGCTGCCTCTGCATTGGCGAAGGAAGCTCTCTCCTCCCGCTTCCTGCGAAATCTGCTTCTCAGCCTGAGCGAATCTCAGTGGGAACGGTCATTCCTCTGGGGCCGTTGCTCCTGTGCCTGGGGCTGCCGCAAGGGCACCACCCTCCCAGGGAAAGGCCAAACACACCCCACATGTCTTTGCTCCTCTGGAGAGCTGCAGGCAACCTCAAACTCTCAGGAAGCTTCTCAGCTGAGACGCAGAAGCACTCTGGCTGGGATCTCGCATCCCCTGCCTGGAGGCCCATGGTGCCTGCTTCTCCCTGGGCGTTGCTTCACCAGAGCGGCCAGGCAACATCTGCCCCATCTACCCTTCTGCTCTTCCCTTCCAGCTGACAGAGTTCTCCCTGCTGTACTCTAGCCCTAGGAAGTTTGGAGACAACCGGGCTCCTCCTCCTGGGCAAGGAGTCCCGGGGCCCAGTTGGAGTGGAAAGGCAAAACCACAGGCAAGCCCAGGAAAGTGCTGAGTCATGTCTGACACACTCCCTCAGCCTTCTCCTTCATGGCTAGCGAGGCTGTGAGCTAGGAAAGTCTTTGGAAGCTCAGCAAGTGGCAGCGAGATGCAGGCCCCAACCCAGCAATCCCGGTGCTTGGAGCAGGTCTCACAGCCTCCCAGTGCCAAAGCGAGCTCCTCTCTGCCAAATGCAGCTGTGCACACGCAGGCCGCTCTGCTGCCTCTGCATCCACGAAGGAAGCTCTCTAGGCCCGCTTCCTGCGAAATCTGCTTCAGCCTGAGGGAAAAGCCCTTGGAGAGGTCTTGGCTCAGGGGCAGTTGCTCCTGTGCCTGGGGAAGAGGGAAGGGCACCACACTCCCAAGGAAAGGCCAGACACACTCCACACGTCTTTGCTCCTCTGGAGGGCGGCATGGAGCCTCCAACTGGGAGGTCGCGTCTCAGCGGAGACGCAGGGGCATTCTGGCTGTGATCCCGCAGCCCCTGCCTGGAGGCCCACGGTGCCTGTTTCTCTCTGGGCGTTGCTTCCACAGTGCGGCCAAGCAACATCTTCACCATGGGCACAACAGCGCTTCCCTTCCGCCTGACAGACGTCTCAGTGCTCTGCTCTAGACCTCTGAAGTGGAGAGACAACCGAGCCCAGCCTCCTTTCCAAGGAGCCCTGCGCCTTCCATTGCACTGAAAGGCAATAGCACGGGGAAGCCTAGGAAGGGGCTGAGTCATGTCGGACACACTTCCTCAGCCTGCTCCTTTCAGGGAAGCAACGCTGGGAGCTAGGAAAGCCTTCTCAAGCTCGGAGAGTGCAAGAGAGATGCAGGCCGCGCACCCGGAAATCTCGGTGCTTGGAGCCAATCTCAGCGTCTCCCAGGGGCAAAGCGAACGCCTCTCTGCCAAATCCAGCTTTGCAGACGCAGGCCGCTAGGCTGCCTCTGCATTGGCGAAGGAAGCTCTCTCCTCCCGCTTCCTGCGAAATCTGCTTCTCAGCCTGAGCGAATCTCAGTGGGAACGGTCATTCCTCTGGGGCCGTTGCTCCTGTGCCTGGGGCTGCCGCAAGGGCACCACCCTCCCAGGGAAAGGCCAAACACACCCCACATGTCTTTGCTCCTCTGGAGAGCTGCAGGCAACCTCAAACTCTCAGGAAGCTTCTCGGCTGAGACGCAGAAGCACTCTGGCTGGGATCTCGCATCCCCTGCCTGGAGGCCCATGGTGCCTGCTTCTCCCTGGGCGTTGCTTCACCAGAGCGGCCAGGCAACATCTGCCCCATCTACCCTTCTGCTCTTCCCTTCCAGCTGACAGAGTTCTCCCTGCTCTACTCTAGCCCTAGGAAGTTTGGAGACAACCGGGCTCCTCCTCCTGGGCAAGGAGTCCCGGGGCCCAGTTGGAGTGGAAAGGCAAAACCACAGGCAAGCCCAGGAAAGTGCTGAGTCATGTCTGACACACTCCCTCAGCCTGCTCCTTCATGGCTAGCGAGGCTGTGAGCTAGGAAAGTCTTTGGAAGCTCAGCAAGTGGCAGCGAGATGCAGGCCCCAACCCAGCAATCCCGGTGCTTGGAGCAGGTCTCACAGCCTCCCAGTGCCAAAGCGAGCTCCTCTCTGCCAAATGCAGCTGTGCACACGCAGGCCGCTCTGCTGCCTCTGCATCCACGAAGGAAGCTCTCTAGGCCCGCTTCCTGCGAAATCTGCTTCAGCCTGAGGGAAAAGCCCTTGGAGAGGTCTTGGCTCAGGGGCAGTTGCTCCTGTGCCTGGGGAAGAGGGAAGGGCACCACACTCCCAAGGAAAGGCCAGACACACTCCACACGTCTTTGCTCCTCTGGAGGGCGGCATGGAGCCTCCAACTGGGAGGTCGCGTCTCAGCGGAGACGCAGGGGCATTCTGGCTGTGATCCCGCAGCCCCTGCCTGGAGGCCCACGGTGCCTGTTTCTCTCTGGGCGTTGCTTCCACAGTGCGGCCAAGCAACATCTTCACCATGGGCACAACAGCGCTTCCCTTCCGCCTGACAGACGTCTCAGTGCTCTGCTCTAGACCTCTGAAGTGGGGAGACAACCGAGCCCAGCCTCCTTTCCAAGGAGCCCTGCGCCTTCCATTGCACTGAAAGGCAATAGCACAGGGAAGCCTAGGAAGGGGCTGAGTCATGTCGGACACACTTCCTCAGCCTGCTCCTTTCAGGGAAGCAACGCTGGGAGCTAGGAAAGCCTTCTCCAGCTCGGAGAGTGCAAGAGAGATGCAGGCCGCGCACCCGGAAATCTCGGTGCTTGGAGCCAATCTCAGCGTCTCCCAGGGGCAAAGCGAACGCCTCTCTGCCAAATCCAGCTTTGCAGACGCAGGCCGCTAGGCTGCCTCTGCATTGGCGAAGGAAGCTCTCTCCTCCCGCTTCCTGCGAAATCTGCTTCTCAGCCTGAGCGAATCTCAGTGGGAACGGTCATTCCTCTGGGGCCGTTGCTCCTGTGCCTGGGGCTGCCGCAAGGGCACCACCCTCACAGGGAAAGGCCAAACACACCCCACATGTCTTTGCTCCTCTGGAGAGCTGCAGGCAACCTCAAACTCTCAGGAAGCTTCTCGGCTGAGACGCAGAAGCACTCTGGCTGGGATCTCGCATCCCCTGCCTGGAGGCCCATGGTGCCTGCTTCTCCCTGGGCGTTGCTTCACCAGAGCGGCCAGGCAACATCTGCCCCATCTACCCTTCTGCTCTTCCCTTCCAGCTGACAGAGTTCTCCCTGCTGTACTCTAGCCCTAGGAAGTTTGGAGACAACCGGGCTCCTCCTCCTGTGCAAGGAGTCCCGGGGCCCAGTTGGAGTGGAAAGGCAAAACCACAGGCAAGCCCAGGAAAGTGCTGAGTCATGTCTGACACACTCCCTCAGCCTGCTCCTTCATGGCTAGCGAGGCTGTGAGCTAGGAAAGTCTTTGGAAGCTCAGCAAGTGGCAGCGAGATGCAGGCCCCAACCCAGCAATCCCGGTGCTTGGAGCAGGTCTCACAGCCTCCCAGTGCCAAAGCGAGCTCCTCTCTGCCAAATGCAGCTGTGCACACGCAGGCCGCTCTGCTGCCTCTGCATCCACGAAGGAAGCTCTCTAGGCCCGCTTCCTGCGAAATCTGCTTCAGCCTGAGGGAAAAGCCCTTGGAGAGGTCTTGGCTCAGGGGCAGTTGCTCCTGTGCCTGGGGAAGAGGGAAGGGCACCACACTCCCAAGGAAAGGCCAGACACACTCCACACGTCTTTGCTCCTCTGGAGGGCGGCATGGAGCCTCCAACTGGGAGGTCGCGTCTCAGCGGAGACGCAGGGGCATTCTGGCTGTGATCCCACAGCCCCTGCCTGGAGGCCCACGGTGACTGTTTCTCTCTGGGCGTTGCTTCCACAGTGCGGCCAAGCAACATCTTCACCATGGGCACAACAGCGCTTCCCTTCCGCCTGACAGACGTCTCAGTGCTCTGCTCTAGACCTCTGAAGTGGGGAGACAACCGAGCCCAGCCTCCTTTCCAAGGAGCCCTGCGCCTTCCATTGCACTGAAAGGCAATAGCACGGGGAAGCCTAGGAAGGGGCTGAGTCATGTCGGACACACTTCCTCAGCCTGCTCCTTTCAGGGAAGCAACGCTGGGAGCTAGGAAAGCCTTCTCCAGCTCGGAGAGTGCAAGAGAGATGCAGGCCGCGCACCCGGAAATCTCGGTGCTTGGAGCCAATCTCAGCGTCTCCCAGGGGCAAAGCGAACGCCTCTCTGCCAAATCCAGCTTTGCAGACGCAGGCCGCTAGGCTGCCTCTGCATTGGCGAAGGAAGCTCTCTCCTCCCGCTTCCTGCGAAATCTGCTTCTCAGCCTGAGCGAATCTCAGTGGGAACGGTCATTCCTCTGGGGCCGTTGCTCCTGTGCCTGGGGCTGCCGCAAGGTCACCACCCTCACAGGGAAAGGCCAAACACACCCCACATGTCTTTGCTTCTCTGGAGAGCTGCAGGCAACCTCAAACTCTCAGGAAGCTTCTCGGCTGAGACGCAGAAGCACTCTGGCTGTTATCTCGCATCCCCTGCCTGGAGGCCCATGGTGCCTGCTTCTCCCTGGGCGTTGCTTCACCAGAGCGGCCAGGCAACATCTGCCCCATCTAGCCTTCTGCTCTTCCCTTCCAGCTGACAGAGTTCTCCCTGCTCTACTCTAGCCCTAGGAAGTTTGGAGACAACCGGGCTCCTCCTCCTGGGCAAGGAGTCCCGGGGCCCAGTTGGAGTGGAAAGGCAAAACCACAGGCAAGCCCAGGAAAGTGCTGAGTCATGTCTGACACACTCCCTCAGCCTGCTCCTTCATGGCTAGCGAGGCTGTGAGCTAGGAAAGTCTTTGGAAGCTCAGCAAGTGGCAGCGAGATGCAGGCCCCAACCCAGCAATCCCGGTGCTTGGAGCAGGTCTCACAGCCTCCCAGTGCCAAAGCGAGCTCCTCTCTGCCAAATGCAGCTGTGCACACGCAGGCCGCTCTGTTGCCTCTGCATCCACGAAGGAAGCTCTCTAGGCCCGCTTCCTGCGAAATCTGCTTCAGCCTGAGGGAAAAGCCCTTGGAGAGGTCTTGGCTCAGGGGCAGTTGCTCCTGTGCCTGGGGAAGAGGGAAGGGCACCACACTCCCAAGGAAAGGCCAGACACACTCCACACGTCTTTGCTCCTCTGGAGGGCGGCATGGAGCCTCCAACTGGGAGGTCGCGTCTCAGCGGAGACGCAGGGGCATTCTGGCTGTGATCCCGCAGCCCCTGCCTGGAGGCCCACGGTGCCTGTTTCTCTCTGGGCGTTGCTTCCACAGTGCGGCCAAGCAACATCTTCACCATGGGCACAACAGCGCTTCCCTTCCGCCTGACAGACGTCTCAGTGCTCTGCTCTAGACCTCTGAAGTGGGGAGACAACGGAGCCCAGCCTCCTTTCCAAGGAGCCCTGCGCCTTCCATTGCACTGAAAGGCAATAGCACGGGGAAGCCTCTGAAGGGGCTGAGTCATGTCGGACACACTTCCTCAGCCTGCTCCTTTCAGGGAAGCAACGCTGGGAGCTAGGAAAGCCTTCTCAAGCTCGGAGAGTGCAAGAGAGATGCAGGCCGCGCACCCGGAAATCTCGGTGCTTGGAGCCAATCTCAGCGTCTCCCAGGGGCAAAGCGAACGCCTCTCTGCCAAATCCAGCTTTGCAGACGCAGGCCGCTAGGCTGCCTCTGCATTGGCGAAGGAAGCTCTCTCCTCCCGCTTCCTGCGAAATCTGCTTCTCAGCCTGAGCGAATCTCAGTGGGAACGGTCATTCCTCTGGGGCCGTTGCTCCTGTGCCTGGGGCTGCCGCAAGGGCACCACCCTCCCAGGGAAAGGCCTAACACACCCCACATGTCTTTGCTCCTCTGGAGAGCTGCAGGCAACCTCAAACTCTCAGGAAGCTTCTCGGCTGAGACGCAGAAGCACTCTGGCTGGGATCTCGCATCCCCTGCCTGGAGGCCCATGGTGCCTGCTTCTCCCTGGGCGTTGCTTCACCAGAGCGGCCAGGCAACATCTGCCCCATCTACCCTTCTGCTCTTCCCTTCCAGCTGACAGAGTTCTCCCTGCTCTACTCTGGCCCTAGGAAGTTTGGAGACAACCGGGCTCCTCCTCCTGGGCAAGGAGTCCCGGGGCCCAGTTGGAGTGGAAAGGCAAAACCACAGGCAAGCCCAGGAAAGTGCTGAGTCATGTCTGACACACTCCCTCAGCCTGCTCCTTCATGGCTAGCGAGGCTGTGAGCTAGGAAAGTCTTTGGAAGCTCAGCAAGTGGCAGCGAGATGCAGGCCCCAACCCAGCAATCCCGGTGCTTGGAGCAGGTCTCACAGCCTCCCAGTGCCAAAGCGAGCTCCTCTCTGCCAAATGCAGCTGTGCACACGCAGGCCGCTCTGCTGCCTCTGCATCCACGAAGGAAGCTCTCTAGGCCCACTTCCTGCGAAATCTGCTTCAGCCTGAGGGAAAAGCCCTTGGAGAGGTCTTGGCTCAGGGGCAGTTGCTCCTGTGCCTGGGGAAGAGGGAAGGGCACCACACTCCCAAGGAAAGGCCAGACACACTCCACACGTCTTTGCTCCTCTGGAGGGCGGCATGGAGCCTCCAACTGGGAGGTCGCTTCTCAGCGGAGACGCAGGGGCATTCTGGCTGTGATCCCGCAGCCCCTGCCTGGAGGCCCACGGTGCCTGTTTCTCTCTGGGCGTTGCTTCCACCGTGCGGCCAAGCAACATCTTCACCATGGGCACAACAGCGCTTCCCTTCCGCCTGACAGACGTCTCAGTGCTCTGCTCTAGACCTCTGAAGTGGGGAGACAACCGAGCCCAGCCTCCTTTCCAAGGAGCCCTGCGCCTTCCATTGCCCTGAAAGGCAATAGCACGGGGAAGCTTAGGAAGGGGCTGAGTCATGTCGGACACACTTCCTCAGCCTGCTCCTTTCAGGGAAGCAACGCTGGGAGCTAGGAAAGCCTTCTCAAGCTCGGAGAGTGCAAGAGAGATGCAGGCCGCGCACCCGGAAATCTCGGTGCTTGGAGCCAATCTCAGCGTCTCCCAGGGGCAAAGCGAACGCCTCTCTGCCAAATCCAGCTTTGCAGACGCAGGCCGCTAGGCTGCCTCTGCATTGGCGAAGGAAGCTCTCTCCTCCCGCTTCCTGCGAAATCTGCTTCTCAGCCTGAGCCAATCTAAGTGGGAACGGTCATTCCTCTGGGGCCGTTGCTCCTGTGCCTGGGGCTGCCGCAAGGGCACCACCCTCACAGGGAAAGGCCAAACACACCCCACATGTCTTTGCTCCTCTGGAGAGCTGCAGGCAACCTCAAACTCTCAGGAAGCTTCTCGGCTGAGACGCAGAAGCACTCTGGCTGGGATCTCGCATCCCCTGCCTGGAGGCCCATGGTGCCTGCTTCTCCCTGGGCGTTGCTTCACCAGAGCGGCCAGGCAACATCTGCCCCATCTACCCTTCTGCTCTTCCCTTCCAGCTGACAGAGTTCTCCCTGCTCTACTCTAGCCCTAGGAAGTTTGGAGACAACCGGGCTCCTCCTCCTGGGCAAGGAGTCCCGGGGCCCAGTTGGAGTGGAAAGGCAAAACCACAGGCAAGCCCAGGAAAGTGCTGAGTCATGTCTGACACACTCCCTCAGCCTGCTCCTTCATGGCTAGCGAGGCTGTGAGCTAGGAAAGTCTTTGGAAGCTCAGCAAGTGGCAGCGAGATGCAGGCCCCAACCCAGCAATCCCGGTGCTTGGAGCAGGTCTCACAGCCTCCCAGTGCCAAAGCGAGCTCCTCTCTGCCAAATGCAGCTGTGCACACGCAGGCCGCTCTGCTGCCTCTGCATCCACGAAGGAAGCTCTCTAGGCCCGCTTCCTGCGAAATCTGCTTCAGCCTGAGGGAAAAGCCCTTGGAGAGGTCTTGGCTCAGGGGCAGTTGCTCCTGTGCCTGGGGAAGAGGGAAGGGCACCACACTCCCAAGGAAAGGCCAGACACACTCCACACGTCTTTGCTCCTCTGGAGGGCGGCATGGAGCCTCCAACTGGGAGGTCGCGTCTCAGCGGAGACGCAGGGGCATTCTGGCTGTGATCCCGCAGCCCCTGCCTGGAGGCCCACGGTGCCTGTTTCTCTCTGGGCGTTGCTTCCACAGTGCGGCCAAGCAACATCTTCAACATGGGCACAACAGCGCTTCCCTTCCGCCTGACAGACGTCTCAGTGCTCTGCTCTAGACCTCTGAAGTGGGGAGACAACCGAGCCCAGCCTCCTTTCCAAGGAGCCCTGCGCCTTCCATTGCACTGAAAGGCAATAGCACGGGGAAGCCTAGGAAGGGGCTGAGTCATGTCGGACACACTTCCTCAGCCTGCTCCTTTCAGGGAAGCAACGCTGGGAGCTAGGAAAGCCTTCTCCAGCTCGGAGAGTGCAAGAGAGATGCAGGCCGCGCACCCGGAAATCTCGGTGCTTGGAGCCAATCTCAGCGTCTCCCAGGGGCAAAGCGAACGCCTCTCTGCCAAATCCAGCTTTACAGACGCAGGCCGCTAGGCTGCCTCTGCATTGGCGAAGGAATCTCTCTCCTCCCGCTTCCTGCGAAATCTGCTTCTCAGCCTGAGCGAATCTCAGTGGGAACGGTCATTCCTCTGGGGCCTTTGCTCCTGTGCCTGGGGCTGCCGCAAGGGCACCACCCTCCCAGGGAAAGGCCAAACACACCCCACATGTCTTTGCTCCTCTGGAGAGCTGCAGGCAACCTCAAACTCTCAGGAAGCTTCTCGGCTGAGACGCAGAAGCACTCTGGCTGGGATCTCGCATCCCCTGCCTGGAGGCCCATGGTGCCTGCTTCTCCCTGGGCGTTGCTTCACCAGAGCGGCCAGGCAACATCTGCCCCATCTACCCTTCTGCTCTTCCCTTCCAGCTGACAGAGTTCTCCCTGCTCTACTCTAGCCCTAGGAAGTTTGGAGACAACCGGGCTCCTCCTCCTGGGCAAGGAGTCCCGGGGCCCAGTTGGAGTGGAAAGGCAAAACCACAGGCAAGCCCAGGAAAGTGCTGAGTCATGTCTGACACACTCCCTCAGCCTGCTCCTTCATGGCTAGCGAGGCTGTGAGCTAGGAAAGTCTTTGGAAGCTCAGCAAGTGGCAGCGAGATGCAGGCCCCAACCCAGCAATCCCGGTGCTTGGAGCAGGTCTCACAGCCTCCCAGTGCCAAAGCGAGCTCCTCTCTGCCAAATGCAGCTGTGCACACGCAGGCCGCTCTGCTGCCTCTGCATCCACGAAGGAAGCTCTCTAGGCCCGCTTCCTGCGAAATCTGCTTCAGCCTGAGGGAAAAGCCCTTGGAGAGGTCTTGGCTCAGGGGCAGTTGCTCCTGTGCCTGGGGAAGAGGGAAGGGCACCACACTCCCAAGGAAAGGCCAGACACACTCCACACGTCTTTGCTCCTCTGGAGGGCGGCATGGAGCCTCCAACTGGGAGGTCGCGTCTCAGCGGAGACACAGGGGCATTCTGGCTGTGATCCCGCAGCCCCTGCCTGGAGGCCCACGCTGCCTGTTTCTCTCTGGGCGTTGCTTCCACAGTGCGGCCAAGCAACATCTTCACCATGGGCACAACAGCGCTTCCCTTCCGCCTGACAGACGTCTCAGTGCTCTGCTCTAGACCTCTGTAGTGGAGAGACAACCGAGCCCAGCCTCCTTTCCAAGGAGCCCTGCGCCTTCCATTGCACTGAAAGGCAATAGCACGGGGAAGCCTAGGAAGGGGCTGAGTCATGTCGGACACACTTCCTCAGCCTGCTCCTTTCAGGGAAGCAACGCTGGGAGCTAGGAAAGCCTTCTCAAGCTCGGAGAGTGCAAGAGAGATGCAGGCCGCGCACCCGGAAATCTCGGTGCTTGGAGCCAATCTCAGCGTCTCCCAGGGGCAAAGCGAACGCCTCTCTGCCAAATCCAGCTTTGCAGACGCAGGCCGCTAGGCTGCCTCTGCATTGGCGAAGGAAGCTCTCTCCTCCCGCTTCCTGCGAAATCTGCTTCTCAGCCTGAGCCAATCTCAGTGGGAACGGTCATTCCTCTGGGGCCGTTGCTCCTGTGCCTGGGGCTGCCGCAAGGGCACCACCCTCACAGGGAAAGGCCAAACACACCCCACATGTCTTTGCTCCTCTGGAGAGCTGCAGGCAACCTCAAACTCTCAGGAAGCTTCTCGGCTGAGACGCAGAAGCACTCTGGCTGGGATCTCGCATCCCCTGCCTGGAGGCCCATGGTGCCTGCTTCTCCCTGGGCGTTGCTTCACCAGAGCGGCCAGGCAACATCTGCCCCATCTACCCTTCTGCTCTTCCCTTCCAGCTGACAGAGTTCTCCCTGCTCTACTCTAGCCCTAGGAAGTTTGGAGACAACCGGGCTCCTCCTCCTGGGCAAGGAGTCCCGGGGCCCAGTTGGAGTGGAAAGGCAAAACCACAGGCAAGCCCAGGAAAGTGCTGAGTCATGTCTGACACACTCCCTCAGCCTGCTCCTTCATGGCTAGCGAGGCTGTGAGCTAGGAAAGTCTTTGGAAGCTCAGCAAGTGGCAGCGAGATGCAGGCCCCAACCCAGCAATCCCGGTGCTTGGAGCAGGTCTCACAGCCTCCCAGTGCCAAAGCGAGCTCCTCTCTGCCAAATGCAGCTGTGCACACGCAGGCCGCTCTGCTGCCTCTGCATCCACGAAGGAAGCTCTCTAGGCCCGCTTCCTGCGAAATCTGCTTCAGCCTGAGGGAAAAGCCCTTGGAGAGGTCTTGGCTCAGGGGCAGTTGCTCCTGTGCCTGGGGAAGAGGGAAGGGCACCACACTCCCAAGGAAAGGCCAGACACACTCCACACGTCTTTGCTCCTCTGGAGGGCGGCATGGAGCCTCCAACTGGGAGGTCGCGTCTCAGCGGAGACGCAGGGGCATTCTGGCTGTGATCCCGCAGCCCCTGCCTGGAGGCCCACGGTGCCTGTTTCTCTCTGGGCGTTGCTTCCACAGTGCGGCCAAGCAACATCTTCAACATGGGCACAACAGCGCTTCCCTTCCGCCTGACAGACGTCTCAGTGCTCTGCTCTAGACCTCTGAAGTGGGGAGACAACCGAGCCCAGCCTCCTTTCCAAGGAGCCCTGCGCCTTCCATTGCACTGAAAGGCAATAGCACGGGGAAGCCTAGGAAGGGGCTGAGTCATGTCGGACACACTTCCTCAGCCTGCTCCTTTCAGGGAAGCAACGCTGGGAGCTAGGAAAGCCTTCTCCAGCTCGGAGAGTGCAAGAGAGATGCAGGCCGCGCACCCGGAAATCTCGGTGCTTGGAGCCAATCTCAGCGTCTCCCAGGGGTAAAGCGAACGCCTCTCTGCCAAATCCAGCTTTGCAGACGCAGGCCGCTAGGCTGCCTCTGCATTGGCGAAGGAATCTCTCTCCTCCCGCTTCCTGCGAAATCTGCTTCTCAGCCTGAGCGAATCTCAGTGGGAACGGTCATTCCTCTGGGGCCTTTGCTCCTGTGCCTGGGGCTGCCAAAAGGGCACCACCCTCCCAGGGAAAGGCCAAACACACCCCACATGTCTTTGCTCCTCTGGAGAGCTGCAGGCAACCTCAAACTCTCAGGAAACTTCTCGGCTGAGACGCAGAAGCACTCTGGCTGGGATCTCGCATCCCCTGCCTGGAGGCCCATGGTGCCTGCTTCTCCCTGGGCGTTGCTTCACCAGAGCGGCCAGGCAACATCTGCCCCATCTACCCTTCTGCTCTTCCCTTCCAGCTGACAGAGTTCTCCCTGCTCTACTCTAGCCCTAGGAAGTTTGGAGACAACCGGGCTCCTCCTCCTGGGCAAGGAGTCCCGGGGCCCAGTTGGAGTGGAAAGGCAAAACCACAGGCAAGCCCAGGAAAGTGCTGAGTCATGTCTGACACACTCCCTCAGCCTGCTCCTTCATGGCTAGCGAGGCTGTGAGCTAGGAAAGTCTTTGGAAGCTCAGCAAGTGGCAGCGAGATGCAGGCCCCAACCCAGCAATCCCGGTGCTTGGAGCAGGTCTCACAGCCTCCCAGTGCCAAAGCGAGCTCCTCTCTGCCAAATGCAGCTGTGCACACGCAGGCCGCTCTGCTGCCTCTGCATCCACGAAGGAAGCTCTCTAGGCCCGCTTCCTGCGAAATCTGCTTCAGCCTGAGGGAAAAGCCCTTGGAGAGGTCTTGGCTCAGGGGCAGTTGCTCCTGTGCCTGGGGAAGAGGGAAGGGCACCACACTCCCAAGGAAAGGCCAGACACACTCCACACGTCTTTGCTCCTCTGGAGGGCGGCATGGAGCCTCCAACTGGGAGGTCGCGTCTCAGCGGAGACACAGGGGCATTCTGGCTGTGATCCCGCAGCCCCTGCCTGGAGGCCCACGCTGCCTGTTTCTCTCTGGGCGTTGCTTCCACAGTGCGGCCAAGCAACATCTTCACCATGGGCACAACAGCGCTTCCCTTCCGCCTGACAGACGTCTCAGTGCTCTGCTCTAGACCTCTGAAGTGGAGAGACAACCGAGCCCAGCCTCCTTTCCAAGGAGCCCTGCGCCTTCCATTGCACTGAAAGGCAATAGCACGGGGAAGCCTAGGAAGGGGCTGAGTCATGTCGGACACACTTCCTCAGCCTGCTCCTTTCAGGGAAGCAACGCTGGGAGCTAGGAAAGCCTTCTCAAGCTCGGAGAGTGCAAGAGAGATGCAGGCCGCGCACCCGGAAATCTCGGTGCTTGGAGCCAATCTCAGCGTCTCCCAGGGGCAAAGCGAACGCCTCTCTGCCAAATCCAGCTTTGCAGACGCAGGCCGCTAGGCTGCCTCTGCATTGGCGAAGGAAGCTCTCTCCTCCCGCTTCCTGCGAAATCTGCTTCTCAGCCTGAGCCAATCTAAGTGGGAACGGTCATTCCTCTGGGGCCGTTGCTCCTGTGCCTGGGGCTGCCGCAAGGGCACCACCCTCACAGGGAAAGGCCAAACACACCCCACATGTCTTTGCTCCTCTGGAGAGCTGCAGGCAACCTCAAACTCTCAGGAAGCTTCTCGGCTGAGACGCAGAAGCACTCTGGCTGGGATCTCGCATCCCCTGCCTGGAGGCCCATGGTGCCTGCTTCTCCCTGGGCGTTGCTTCACCAGAGCGGCCAGGCAACATCTGCCCCATCTACCCTTCTGCTCTTCCCTTCCAGCTGACAGAGTTCTCCCTGCTCTACTCTAGCCCTAGGAAGTTTGGAGACAACCGGGCTCCTCCTCCTGGGCAAGGAGTCCCGGGGCCCAGTTGGAGTGGAAAGGCAAAACCACAGGCAAGCCCAGGAAAGTGCTGAGTCATGTCTGACACACTCCCTCAGCCTGCTCCTTCATGGCTAGCGAGGCTGTGAGCTAGGAAAGTCTTTGGAAGCTCAGCAAGTGGCAGCGAGATGCAGGCCCCAACCCAGCAATCCCGGTGCTTGGAGCAGGTCTCACAGCCTCCCAGTGCCAAAGCGAGCTCCTCTCTGCCAAATGCAGCTGTGCACACGCAGGCCGCTCTGCTGCCTCTGCATCCACGAAGGAAGCTCTCTAGGCCCGCTTCCTGCGAAATCTGCTTCAGCCTGAGGGAAAAGCCCTTGGAGAGGTCTTGGCTCAGGGGCAGTTGCTCCTGTGCCTGGGGAAGAGGGAAGGGCACCACACTCCCAAGGAAAGGCCAGACACACTCCACACGTCTTTGCTCCTCTGGAGGGCGGCATGGAGCCTCCAACTGGGAGGTCGCGTCTCAGCGGAGACGCAGGGGCATTCTGGCTGTGATCCCGCAGCCCCTGCCTGGAGGCCCACGGTGCCTGTTTCTCTCTGGGCGTTGCTTCCACAGTGCGGCCAAGCAACATCTTCAACATGGGCACAACAGCGCTTCCCTTCCGCCTGACAGACGTCTCAGTGCTCTGCTCTAGACCTCTGAAGTGGGGAGACAACCGAGCCCAGCCTCCTTTCCAAGGAGCCCTGCGCCTTCCATTGCACTGAAAGGCAATAGCACGGGGAAGCCTAGGAAGGGGCTGAGTCATGTCGGACACACTTCCTCAGCCTGCTCCTTTCAGGGAAGCAACGCTGGGAGCTAGGAAAGCCTTCTCCAGCTCGGAGAGTGCAAGAGAGATGCAGGCCGCGCACCCGGAAATCTCGGTGCTTGGAGCCAATCTCAGCGTCTCCCAGGGGCAAAGCGAACGCCTCTCTGCCAAATCCAGCTTTACAGACGCAGGCCGCTAGGCTGCCTCTGCATTGGCGAAGGAATCTCTCTCCTCCCGCTTCCTGCGAAATCTGCTTCTCAGCCTGAGCGAATCTCAGTGGGAACGGTCATTCCTCTGGGGCCTTTGCTCCTGTGCCTGGGGCTGCCGCAAGGGCACCACCCTCCCAGGGAAAGGCCAAACACACCCCACATGTCTTTGCTCCTCTGGAGAGCTGCAGGCAACCTCAAACTCTCAGGAAGCTTCTCGGCTGAGACGCAGAAGCACTCTGGCTGGGATCTCGCATCCCCTGCCTGGAGGCCCATGGTGCCTGCTTCTCCCTGGGCGTTGCTTCACCAGAGCGGCCAGGCAACATCTGCCCCATCTACCCTTCTGCTCTTCCCTTCCAGCTGACAGAGTTCTCCCTGCTCTACTCTAGCCCTAGGAAGTTTGGAGACAACCGGGCTCCTCCTCCTGGGCAAGGAGTCCCGGGGCCCAGTTGGAGTGGAAAGGCAAAACCACAGGCAAGCCCAGGAAAGTGCTGAGTCATGTCTGACACACTCCCTCAGCCTGCTCCTTCATGGCTAGCGAGGCTGTGAGCTAGGAAAGTCTTTGGAAGCTCAGCAAGTGGCAGCGAGATGCAGGCCCCAACCCAGCAATCCCGGTGCTTGGAGCAGGTCTCACAGCCTCCCAGTGCCAAAGCGAGCTCCTCTCTGCCAAATGCAGCTGTGCACACGCAGGCCGCTCTGCTGCCTCTGCATCCACGAAGGAAGCTCTCTAGGCCCGCTTCCTGCGAAATCTGCTTCAGCCTGAGGGAAAAGCCCTTGGAGAGGTCTTGGCTCAGGGGCAGTTGCTCCTGTGCCTGGGGAAGAGGGAAGGGCACCACACTCCCAAGGAAAGGCCAGACACACTCCACACGTCTTTGCTCCTCTGGAGGGCGGCATGGAGCCTCCAACTGGGAGGTCGCGTCTCAGCGGAGACACAGGGGCATTCTGGCTGTGATCCCGCAGCCCCTGCCTGGAGGCCCACGCTGCCTGTTTCTCTCTGGGCGTTGCTTCCACAGTGCGGCCAAGCAACATCTTCACCATGGGCACAACAGCGCTTCCCTTCCGCCTGACAGACGTCTCAGTGCTCTGCTCTAGACCTCTGTAGTGGAGAGACAACCGAGCCCAGCCTCCTTTCCAAGGAGCCCTGCGCCTTCCATTGCACTGAAAGGCAATAGCACGGGGAAGCCTAGGAAGGGGCTGAGTCATGTCGGACACACTTCCTCAGCCTGCTCCTTTCAGGGAAGCAACGCTGGGAGCTAGGAAAGCCTTCTCAAGCTCGGAGAGTGCAAGAGAGATGCAGGCCGCGCACCCGGAAATCTCGGTGCTTGGAGCCAATCTCAGCGTCTCCCAGGGGCAAAGCGAACGCCTCTCTGCCAAATCCAGCTTTGCAGACGCAGGCCGCTAGGCTGCCTCTGCATTGGCGAAGGAAGCTCTCTCCTCCCGCTTCCTGCGAAATCTGCTTCTCAGCCTGAGCCAATCTCAGTGGGAACGGTCATTCCTCTGGGGCCGTTGCTCCTGTGCCTGGGGCTGCCGCAAGGGCACCACCCTCACAGGGAAAGGCCAAACACACCCCACATGTCTTTGCTCCTCTGGAGAGCTGCAGGCAACCTCAAACTCTCAGGAAGCTTCTCGGCTGAGACGCAGAAGCACTCTGGCTGGGATCTCGCATCCCCTGCCTGGAGGCCCATGGTGCCTGCTTCTCCCTGGGCGTTGCTTCACCAGAGCGGCCAGGCAACATCTGCCCCATCTACCCTTCTGCTCTTCCCTTCCAGCTGACAGAGTTCTCCCTGCTCTACTCTAGCCCTAGGAAGTTTGGAGACAACCGGGCTCCTCCTCCTGGGCAAGGAGTCCCGGGGCCCAGTTGGAGTGGAAAGGCAAAACCACAGGCAAGCCCAGGAAAGTGCTGAGTCATGTCTGACACACTCCCTCAGCCTGCTCCTTCATGGCTAGCGAGGCTGTGAGCTAGGAAAGTCTTTGGAAGCTCAGCAAGTGGCAGCGAGATGCAGGCCCCAACCCAGCAATCCCGGTGCTTGGAGCAGGTCTCACAGCCTCCCAGTGCCAAAGCGAGCTCCTCTCTGCCAAATGCAGCTGTGCACACGCAGGCCGCTCTGCTGCCTCTGCATCCACGAAGGAAGCTCTCTAGGCCCGCTTCCTGCGAAATCTGCTTCAGCCTGAGGGAAAAGCCCTTGGAGAGGTCTTGGCTCAGGGGCAGTTGCTCCTGTGCCTGGGGAAGAGGGAAGGGCACCACACTCCCAAGGAAAGGCCAGACACACTCCACACGTCTTTGCTCCTCTGGAGGGCGGCATGGAGCCTCCAACTGGGAGGTCGCGTCTCAGCGGAGACGCAGGGGCATTCTGGCTGTGATCCCGCAGCCCCTGCCTGGAGGCCCACGGTGCCTGTTTCTCTCTGGGCGTTGCTTCCACAGTGCGGCCAAGCAACATCTTCAACATGGGCACAACAGCGCTTCCCTTCCGCCTGACAGACGTCTCAGTGCTCTGCTCTAGACCTCTGAAGTGGGGAGACAACCGAGCCCAGCCTCCTTTCCAAGGAGCCCTGCGCCTTCCATTGCACTGAAAGGCAATAGCACGGGGAAGCCTAGGAAGGGGCTGAGTCATGTCGGACACACTTCCTCAGCCTGCTCCTTTCAGGGAAGCAACGCTGGGAGCTAGGAAAGCCTTCTCCAGCTCGGAGAGTGCAAGAGAGATGCAGGCCGCGCACCCGGAAATCTCGGTGCTTGGAGCCAATCTCAGCGTCTCCCAGGGGTAAAGCGAACGCCTCTCTGCCAAATCCAGCTTTGCAGACGCAGGCCGCTAGGCTGCCTCTGCATTGGCGAAGGAATCTCTCTCCTCCCGCTTCCTGCGAAATCTGCTTCTCAGCCTGAGCGAATCTCAGTGGGAACGGTCATTCCTCTGGGGCCTTTGCTCCTGTGCCTGGGGCTGCCAAAAGGGCACCACCCTCCCAGGGAAAGGCCAAACACACCCCACATGTCTTTGCTCCTCTGGAGAGCTGCAGGCAACCTCAAACTCTCAGGAAACTTCTCGGCTGAGACGCAGAAGCACTCTGGCTGGGATCTCGCATCCCCTGCCTGGAGGCCCATGGTGCCTGCTTCTCCCTGGGCGTTGCTTCACCAGAGCGGCCAGGCAACATCTGCCCCATCTACCCTTCTGCTCTTCCCTTCCAGCTGACAGAGTTCTCCCTGCTCTACTCTAGCCCTAGGAAGTTTGGAGACAACCGGGCTCCTCCTCCTGGGCAAGGAGTCCCGGGGCCCAGTTGGAGTGGAAAGGCAAAACCACAGGCAAGCCCAGGAAAGTGCTGAGTCATGTCTGACACACTCCCTCAGCCTGCTCCTTCATGGCTAGCGAGGCTGTGAGCTAGGAAAGTCTTTGGAAGCTCAGCAAGTGGCAGCGAGATGCAGGCCCCAACCCAGCAATCCCGGTGCTTGGAGCAGGTCTCACAGCCTCCCAGTGCCAAAGCGAGCTCCTCTCTGCCAAATGCAGCTGTGCACACGCAGGCCGCTCTGCTGCCTCTGCATCCACGAAGGAAGCTCTCTAGGCCCGCTTCCTGCGAAATCTGCTTCAGCCTGAGGGAAAAGCCCTTGGAGAGGTCTTGGCTCAGGGGCAGTTGCTCCTGTGCCTGGGGAAGAGGGAAGGGCACCACACTCCCAAGGAAAGGCCAGACACACTCCACACGTCTTTGCTCCTCTGGAGGGCGGCATGGAGCCTCCAACTGGGAGGTCGCGTCTCAGCGGAGACACAGGGGCATTCTGGCTGTGATCCCGCAGCCCCTGCCTGGAGGCCCACGCTGCCTGTTTCTCTCTGGGCGTTGCTTCCACAGTGCGGCCAAGCAACATCTTCACCATGGGCACAACAGCGCTTCCCTTCCGCCTGACAGACGTCTCAGTGCTCTGCTCTAGACCTCTGAAGTGGAGAGACAACCGAGCCCAGCCTCCTTTCCAAGGAGCCCTGCGCCTTCCATTGCACTGAAAGGCAATAGCACGGGGAAGCCTAGGAAGGGGCTGAGTCATGTCGGACACACTTCCTCAGCCTGCTCCTTTCAGGGAAGCAACGCTGGAAGCTAGGAAAGCCTTCTCCAGCTCGGAGAGTGCAAGAGAGATGCAGGCCGCGCACCCGGAAATCTCGGTGCTTGGAGCCAATCTCAGCGTCTCCCAGGGGCAAAGCGAACGCCTCTCTGCCAAATCCAGCTTTGCAGACGCAGGCCGCTAGGCTGCCTCTGCATTGGCGAAGGAAGCTCTCTCCTCCCGCTTCCTGCGAAATCTGCTTCTCAGCCTGAGCGAATCTCAGTGGGAACGGTCATTCCTCTGGGGCCGTTGCTCCTGTGCCTGGGGCTGCCGCAAGGGCACCACCCTCCCAGGGAAAGGCCAAACACACCCCACATGTCTTTGCTCCTCTGGAGAGCTGCAGGCAACCTCAAACTCTCAGGAAGCTTCTCGGCTGAGACGCAGAAGCACTCTGGCTGGGATCTCGCATCCCCTGCCTGGAGGCCCATGGTGCCTGCTTCTCCCTGGGCGTTGCTTCACCAGAGCGGCCAGGCAACATCTGCCCCATCTACCCTTCTGCTCTTCCCTTCCAGCTGACAGAGTTCTCCCTGCTGTACTCTAGCCCTAGGAAGTTTGGAGACAACCGGGCTCCTCCTCCTGGGCAAGGAGTCCCGGGGCCCAGTTGGAGTGGAAAGGCAAAACCACAGGCAAGCCCAGGAAAGTGCTGAGTCATGTCTGACACACTCCCTCAGCCTGCTCCTTCATGGCTAGCGAGGCTGTGAGCTAGGAAAGTCTTTGGAAGCTCAGCAAGTGGCAGCGAGATGCAGGCCCCAACCCAGCAATCCCGGTGCTTGGAGCAGGTCTCACAGCCTCCCAGTGCCAAAGCGAGCTCCTCTCTGCCAAATGCAGCTGTGCACACGCAGGCCGCTCTGCTGCCTCTGCATCCACGAAGGAAGCTCTCTAGGCCCGCTTCCTGCGAAATCTGCTTCAGCCTGAGGGAAAAGCCCTTGGAGAGGTCTTGGCTCAGGGGCAGTTGCTCCTGTGCCTGGGGAAGAGGGAAGGGCACCACACTCCCAAGGAAAGGCCAGACACACTCCACACGTCTTTGCTCCTCTGGAGGGCGGCATGGAGCCTCCAACTGGGAGGTCGCGTCTCAGCGGAGACGCAGGGGCATTCTGGCTGTGATCCCACAGCCCCTGCCTGGAGGCCCACGGTGCCTGTTTCTCTCTGGGCGTTGCTTCCACAGTGCGGCCAAGCAACATCTTCACCATGGGCACAACAGCGCTTCCCTTCCGCCTGACAGACGTCTCAGTGCTCTGCTCTAGACCTCTGAAGTGGGGAGACAACCGAGCCCAGCCTCCTTTCCAAGGAGCCCTGCGCCTTCCATTGCACTGAAAGGCAATAGCACGGGGAAGCCTAGGAAGGGGCTGAGTCATGTCGGACACACTTCCTCAGCCTGCTCCTTTCAGGGAAGCAACGCTGGGAGCTAGGAAAGCCTTCTCAAGCTCGGAGAGTGCAAGAGAGATGCAGGCCGCGCACCCGGAAATCTCGGTGCTTGGAGCCAATCTCAGCGTCTCCCAGGGGCAAAGCGAACGCCTCTCTGCCAAATCCAGCTTTGCAGACGCAGGCCGCTAGGCTGCCTCTGCATTGGCGAAGGAAGCTCTCTCCTCCCGCTTCCTGCGAAATCTGCTTCTCAGCCTGAGCCAATCTCAGTGGGAACGGTCATTCCTCTGGGGCCGTTGCTCCTGTGCCTGGGGCTGCCGCAAGGTCACCACCCTCACAGGGAAAGGCCAAACACACCCCACATGTCTTTGCTTCTCTGGAGAGCTGCAGGCAACCTCAAACTCTCAGGAAGCTTCTCGGCTGAGACGCAGAAGCACTCTGGCTGGGATCTCGCATCCCCTGCCTGGAGGCCCATGGTGCCTGCTTCTCCCTGGGCGTTGCTTCACCAGAGCGGCCAGGCAACATCTGCCCCATCTAGCCTTCTGCTCTTCCCTTCCAGCTGACAGAGTTCTCCCTGCTCTACTCTAGCCCTAGGAAGTTTGGAGACAACCGGGCTCCTCCTCCTGGGCAAGGAGTCCCGGGGCCCAGTTGGAGTGGAAAGGCAAAACCACAGGCAAGCCCAGGAAAGTGCTGAGTCATGTCTGACACACTCCCTCAGCCTGCTCCTTCATGGCTAGCGAGGCTGTGAGCTAGGAAAGTCTTTGGAAGCTCAGCAAGTGGCAGCGAGATGCAGGCCCCAACCCAGCAATCCCGGTGCTTGGAGCAGGTCTCACAGCCTCCCAGTGCCAAAGCGAGCTCCTCTCTGCCAAATGCAGCTGTGCACACGCAGGCCGCTCTGCTGCCTCTGCATCCACGAAGGAAGCTCTCTAGGCCCACTTCCTGCGAAATCTGCTTCAGCCTGAGGGAAAAGCCCTTGGAGAGGTCTTGGCTCAGGGGCAGTTGCTCCTGTGCCTGGGGAAGAGGGAAGGGCACCACACTCCCAAGGAAAGGCCAGACACACTCCACACGTCTTTGCTCCTCTGGAGGGCGGCATGGAGCCTCCAACTGGGAGGTCGCGTCTCAGCGGAGACGCAGGGGCATTCTGGCTGTGATCCCGCAGCCCCTGCCTGGAGGCCCACGGTGCCTGTTTCTCTCTGGGCGTTGCTTCCACAGTGCGGCCAAGCAACATCTTCACCATGGGCACAACAGCGCTTCCCTTCCGCCTGACAGACGTCTCAGTGCTCTGCTCTAGACCTCTGAAGTGGGGAGACAACCGAGCCCAGCCTCCTTTCCAAGGAGCCCTGCGCCTTCCATTGCACTGAAAGGCAATAGCACGGGGAAGCCTAGGAAGGGGCTGAGTCATGTCGGACACACTTCCTCAGCCTGCTCCTTTCAGGGAAGCAACGCTGGGAGCTAGGAAAGCCTTCTCAAGCTCGGAGAGTGCAAGAGAGATGCAGGCCGCGCACCCGGAAATCTCGGTGCTTGGAGCCAATCTCAGCGTCTCCCAGGGGCAAAGCGAACGCCTCTCTGCCAAATCCAGCTTTGCAGACGCAGGCCGCTAGGCTGCCTCTGCATTGGCGAAGGAAGCTCTCTCCTCCCGCTTCCTGCGAAATCTGCTTCTCAGCCTGAGCGAATCTCAGTGGGAACGGTCATTCCTCTGGGGCCGTTGCTCCTGTGCCTGGGGCTGCCGCAAGGGCACCACCCTCCCAGGGAAAGGCCTAACACACCCCACATGTCTTTGCTCCTCTGGAGAGCTGCAGGCAACCTCAAACTCTCAGGAAGCTTCTCGGCTGAGACGCAGAAGCACTCTGGCTGGGATCTCGCATCCCCTGCCTGGAGGCCCATGGTGCCTGCTTCTCCCTGGGCGTTGCTTCACCAGAGCGGCCAGGCAACATCTGCCCCATCTACCCTTCTTCTCTTCCCTTCCAGCTGACAGAGTTCTCCCTGCTCTACTCTGGCCCTAGGAAGTTTGGAGACAACCGGGCTCCTCCTCCTGGGCAAGGAGTCCCGGGGCCCAGTTGGAGTGGAAAGGCAAAACCACAGGCAAGCCCAGGAAAGTGCTGAGTCATGTCTGACACACTCCCTCAGCCTGCTCCTTCATGGCTAGCGAGGCTGTGAGCTAGGAAAGTCTTTGGAAGCTCAGCAAGTGGCAGCGAGATGCAGGCCCCAACCCAGCAATCCCGGTGCTTGGAGCAGGTCTCACAGCCTCCCAGTGCCAAAGCGAGCTCCTCTCTGCCAAATGCAGCTGTGCACACGCAGGCCGCTCTGCTGCCTCTGCATCCACGAAGGAAGCTCTCTAGGCCCGCTTCCTGCGAAATCTGCTTCAGCCTGAGGGAAAATCCCTTGGAGAGGTCTTGGCTCAGGGGCAGTTGCTCCTGTGCCTGGGGAAGAGGGAAGGGCACCACACTCCCAAGGAAAGGCCAGACACACTCCACACGTCTTTGCTCCTCTGGAGGGCGGCATGGAGCCTCCAACTGGGAGGTCGCTTCTCAGCGGAGACGCAGGGGCATTCTGGCTGTGATCCCGCAGCCCCTGCCTGGAGGCCCACGGTGCCTGTTTCTCTCTGGGCGTTGCTTCCACCGTGCGGCCAAGCAACATCTTCACCATAGGCACAACAGCGCTTCCCTTCCGCCTGACAGACGTCTCAGTGCTCTGCTCTAGACCTCTGAAGTGGGGAGACAACCGAGCCCAGCCTCCTTTCCAAGGAGCCCTGCGCCTTCCATTGCACTGAAAGGCAATAGCACGGGGAAGCCTAGGAAGGGGCTGAGTCATGTCGGACACACTTCCTCAGCCTGCTCCTTTCAGGGAAGCAACGCTGGGAGCTAGGAAAGCCTTCTCAAGCTCGGAGAGTGCAAGAGAGATGCAGGCCGCGCACCCGGAAATCTCGGTGCTTGGAGCCAATCTCAGCGTCTCCCAGGGGCAAAGCGAACGCCTCTCTGCCAAATCCAGCTTTGCAGACGCAGGCCGCTAGGCTGCCTCTGCATTGGCGAAGGAAGCTCTCTCCTCCCGCTTCCTGCGAAATCTGCTTCTCAGCCTGAGCGAATCTCAGTGGGAACGGTCATTCCTCTGGGGCCGTTGCTCCTGTGCCTGGGGCTGCCGCAAGGGCACCACCCTCACAGGGAAAGGCCAAACACACCCCACATGTCTTTGCTCCTCTGGAGAGCTGCAGGCAACCTCAAACTCTCAGGAAGCTTCTCGGCTGAGACGCAGAAGCACTCTGGCTGGGATCTCGCATCCCCTGCCTGGAGGCCCATGGTGCCTGCTTCTCCCTGGGCGTTGCTTCACCAGAGCGGCCAGGCAACATCTGCCCCATCTACCCTTCTGCTCTTCCCTTCCAGCTGACAGAGTTCTCCCTGCTCTACTCTGGCCCTAGGAAGTTTGGAGACAACCGGGCTCCTCCTCCTGTGCAAGGAGTCCCGGGGCCCAGTTGGAGTGGAAAGGCAAAACCACAGGCAAGCCCAGGAAAGTGCTGAGTCATGTCTGACACACTCCCTCAGCCTGCTCCTTCATGGCTAGCGAGGCTGTGAGCTAGGAAAGTCTTTGGAAGCTCAGCAAGTGGCAGCGAGATGCAGGCCCCAACCCAGCAATCCCGGTGCTTGGAGCAGGTCTCACAGCCTCCCAGTGCCAAAGCGAGCTCCTCTCTGCCAAATGCAGCTGTGCACACGCAGGCCGCTCTGCTGCCTCTGCATCCACGAAGGAAGCTCTCTAGGCCCGCTTCCTGCGAAATCTGCTTCAGCCTGAGGGAAAAGCCCTTGGAGAGGTCTTGGCTCAGGGGCAGTTGCTCCTGTGCCTGGGGAAGAGGGAAGGGCACCACACTCCCAAGGAAAGGCCAGACACACTCCACACGTCTTTGCTCCTCTGGAGGGCGGCATGGAGCCTCCAACTGGGAGGTCGCGTCTCAGCGGAGACGCAGGGGCATTCTGGCTGTGATCCCGCAGCCCCTGCCTGGAGGCCCACGGTGCCTGTTTCTCTCTGGGCGTTGCTTCCACAGTGCGGCCAAGCAACATCTTCACCATGGGCACAACAGCGCTTCCCTTCCGCCTGACAGACGTCTCAGTGCTCTGCTCTAGACCTCTGAAGTGGGGAGACAACCGAGCCCAGCCTCCTTTCCAAGGAGCCCTGCGCATTCCATTGCACTGAAAGGCAATAGCACGGGGAAGCCTAGGAAGGGGCTGAGTCATGTCGGACACACTTCCTCAGCCTGCTCCTTTCAGGGAAGCAACGCTGGGAGCTAGGAAAGCCTTCTCAAGCTCGGAGAGTGCAAGAGAGATGCAGGCCGCGCACCCGGAAATCTCGGTGCTTGGAGCCAATCTCAGCGTCTCCCAGGGGCAAAGCGAACGCCTCTCTGCCAAATCCAGCTTTGCAGACGCAGGCCGCTAGGCTGCCTCTGCATTGGCGAAGGAAGCTCTCTCCTCCCGCTTCCTGCGAAATCTGCTTCTCAGCCTGAGCGAATCTCAGTGGGAACGGTCATTCCTCTGGGGCCGTTGCTCCTGTGCCTGGGGCTGCCGCAAGGGCACCACCCTCCCAGGGAAAGGCCTAACACACCCCACATGTCTTTGCTCCTCTGGAGAGCTGCAGGCAACCTCAAACTCTCAGGAAGCTTCTCGGCTGAGACGCAGAAGCACTCTGGCTGGGATCTCGCATCCCCTGCCTGGAGGCCCATGGTGCCTGCTTCTCCCTGGGCGTTGCTTCACCAGAGCGGCCAGGCAACATCTGCCCCATCTACCCTTCTGCTCTTCCCTTCCAGCTGACAGAGTTCTCCCTGCTCTACTCTGGCCCTAGGAAGTTTGGAGACAACCGGGCTCCTCCTCCTGGGCAAGGAGTCCCGGGGCCCAGTTGGAGTGGAAAGGCAAAACCACAGGCAAGCCCAGGAAAGTGCTGAGTCATGTCTGACACACTCCCTCAGCCTGCTCCTTCATGGCTAGCGAGGCTGTGAGCTAGGAAAGTCTTTGGAAGCTCAGCAAGTGGCAGCGAGATGCAGGCCCCAACCCAGCAATCCCGGTGCTTGGAGCAGGTCTCACAGCCTCCCAGTGCCAAAGCGAGCTCCTCTCTGCCAAATGCAGCTGTGCAAACGCAGGCCGCTCTGCTGCCTCTGCATCCACGAAGGAAGCTCTCTAGGCCCACTTCCTGCGAAATCTGCTTCAGCCTGAGGGAAAAGCCCTTGGAGAGGTCTTGGCTCAGGGGCAGTTGCTCCTGTGCCTGGGGAAGAGGGAAGGGCACCACACTCCCAAGGAAAGGCCAGACACACTCCACACGTCTTTGCTCCTCTGGAGGGCGGCATGGAGCCTCCAACTGGGAGGTCGCTTCTCAGCGGAGACGCAGGGGCATTCTGGCTGTGATCCCGCAGGCCCTGCCTGGAGGCCCACGGTGCCTGTTTCTCTCTGGGCGTTGCTTCCACCGTGCGGCCAAGCAACATCTTCACCATGGGCACAACAGCGCTTCCCTTCCGCCTGACAGACGTCTCAGTGCTCTGCTCTAGACCTCTGAAGTGGGGAGACAACCGAGCCCAGCCTCCTTTCCAAGGAGCCCTGCGCCTTCCATTGCACTGAAAGGCAATAGCACGGGGAAGCCTAGGAAGGGGCTGAGTCATGTCGGACACACTTCCTCAGCCTGCTCCTTTCAGGGAAGCAACGCTGGGAGCTAGGAAAGCCTTCTCAAGCTCGGAGAGTGCAAGAGAGATGCAGGCCGCGCACCCGGAAATCTCGGTGCTTGGAGCCAATCTCAGCGTCTCCCAGGGGCAAAGCGAACGCCTCTCTGCCAAATCCAGCTTTGCAGACGCAGGCCGCTAGGCTGCCTCTGCATTGGCGAAGGAAGCTCTCTCCTCCCGCTTCCTGCGAAATCTGCTTCTCAGGCTGAGCCAATCTCAGTGGGAACGGTCATTCCTCTGGGGCCGTTGCTCCTGTGCCTGGGGCTGCCGCAAGGGCACCACCCTCACAGGGAAAGGCCAAACACACCCCACATGTCTTTGCTCCTCTGGAGAGCTGCAGGCAACCTCAAACTCTCAGGAAGCTTCTCGGCTGAGACGCAGAAGCACTCTGGCTGGGATCTCGCATCCCCTGCCTGGAGGCCCATGGTGCCTGCTTCTCCCTGGGCGTTGCTTCACCAGAGCGGCCAGGCAACATCTGCCCCATCTACCCTTCTGCTCTTCCCTTCCAGCTGACAGAGTTCTCCCTGCTCTACTCTGGCCCTAGGAAGTTTGGAGACAACCGGGCTCCTCCTCCTGTGCAAGGAGTCCCGGGGCCCAGTTGGAGTGGAAAGGCAAAACCACAGGCAAGCCCAGGAAAGTGCTGAGTCATGTCTGACACACTCCCTCAGCCTGCTCCTTCATGGCTAGCGAGGCTGTGAGCTAGGAAAGTCTTTGGAAGCTCAGCAAGTGGCAGCGAGATGCAGGCCCCAACCCAGCAATCCCGGTGCTTGGAGCAGGTCTCACAGCCTCCCAGTGCCAAAGCGAGCTCCTCTCTGCCAAATGCAGCTGTGCACACGCAGGCCGCTCTGCTGCCTCTGCATCCACGAAGGAAGCTCTCTAGGCCCGCTTCCTGCGAAATCTGCTTCAGCCTGAGGGAAAAGCCCTTGGAGAGGTCTTGGCTCAGGGGCAGTTGCTCCTGTGCCTGGGGAAGAGGGAAGGGCACCACACTCCCAAGGAAAGGCCAGACACACTCCACACGTCTTTGCTCCTCTGGAGGGCGGCATGGAGCCTCCAACTGGGAGGTCGCGTCTCAGCTGAGACGCAGGGGCATTCTGGCTGTGATCCCGCAGCCCCTGCCTGGAGGCCCACGGTGCCTGTTTCTCTCTGGGCGTTGCTTCCACAGTGCGGCCAAGCAACATCTTCACCATGGGCACAACAGCGCTTCCCTTCCGCCTGACAGACGTCTCAGTGCTCTGCTCTAGACCTCTGAAGTGGGGAGACAACCGAGCCCAGCCTCCTTTCCAAGGAGCCCTGCGCCTTCCATTGCACTGAAAGGCAATAGCACGGGGAAGCCTAGGAAGGGGCTGAGTCATGTCGGACACACTTCCTCAGCCTGCTCCTTTCAGGGAAGCAACGCTGGGAGCTAGGAAAGCCTTCTCCAGCTCGGAGAGTGCAAGAGAGATGCAGGCCGCGCACCCGGAAATCTCGGTGCTTGGAGCCAATCTCAGCGTCTCCCAGGGGCAAAGCGAACGCCTCTCTGCCAAATCCAGCTTTGCAGACGCAGGCCGCTAGGCTGCCTCTGCATTGGCGAAGGAAGCTCTCTCCTCCCGCTTCCTGCGAAATCTGCTTCTCAGCCTGAGCGAATCTCAGTGGGAACGGTCATTCCTCTGGGGCCGTTGCTCCTGTGCCTGGGGCTGCCGCCAGGGCACCACCCTCCCAGGGAAAGGCCTAACACACCCCACATGTCTTTGCTCCTCTGGAGAGCTGCAGGCAACCTCAAACTCTCAGGAAGCTTCTCGGCTGAGACGCAGAAGCACTCTGGCTGGGATCTCGCATCCCCTGCCTGGAGGCCCATGGTGCCTGCTTCTCCCTGGGCGTTGCTTCACCAGAGCTGCCAGGCAACATCTGCCCCATCTACCCTTCTGCTCTTCCCTTCCAGCTGACAGAGTTCTCCCTGCTCTACTCTGGCCCTAGGAAGTTTGGAGACAACCGGGCTCCTCCTCCTGTGCAAGGAGTCCCGGGGCCCAGTTGGAGTGGAAAGGCAAAACCACAGGCAAGCCCAGGAAAGTGCTGAGTCATGTCTGACACACTCCCTCAGCCTGCTCCTTCATGGCTAGCGAGGCTGTGAGCTAGGAAAGTCTTTGGAAGCTCAGCAAGTGGCAGCGAGATGCAGGCCCCAACCCAGCAATCCCGGTGCTTGGAGCAGGTCTCACAGCCTCCCAGTGCCAAAGCGAGCTCCTCTCTGCCAAATGCAGCTGTGCAAACGCAGGCCGCTCTGCTGCCTCTGCATCTACGAAGGAAGCTCTCTAGGCCCGCTTCCTGCGAAATCTGCTTCAGCCTGAGGGAAAAGCCCTTGGAGAGGTCTTGGCTCAGGGGCAGTTGCTCCTGTGCCTGGGGAAGAGGGAAGGGCACCACACTCCCAAGGAAAGGCCAGACAACTCCACAGGTCTTTGCTCCTCTGGAGGGCGGCATGGAGCCTCCAACTGGGAGGTCGCGTCTCAGCGGAGACGCAGGGGCATTCTGGCTGTGATCCCGCAGCCCCTGCCTGGAGGCCCACGGTGCCTGTTTCTCTCTGGGCGTTGCTTCCACAGTGCGGCCAAGCAACATCTTCACCATGGGCACAACAGCGCTTCCCTTCCGCCTGACAGACGTCTCAGTGCTCTGCTCTAGACCTCTGAAGTGGGGAGACAACCGAGCCCAGCCTCCTTTCCAAGGAGCCCTGCGCCTTCCATTGCACTGAAAGGCAATAGCACGGGGAAGCCTAGGAAGGGGCTGAGTCATGTCGGACACACTTCCTCAGCCTGCTCCTTTCAGGGAAGCAACGCTGGGAGCTAGGAAAGCCTTCTCAAGCTCGGAGAGTGCAAGAGAGATGCAGGCCGCGCACCCGGAAATCTCGGTGCTTGGAGCCAATCTCAGCGTCTCCCAGGGGCAAAGCGAACGCCTCTCTGCCAAATCCAGCTTTGCAGACGCAGGCCGCTAGGCTGCCTCTGCATTGGCGAAGGAAGCTCTCTCCTCCCGCTTCCTGCGAAATCTGCTTCTCAGCCTGAGCGAATCTCAGTGGGAACGGTCATTCCTCTGGGGCCGTTGCTCCTGTGCCTGGGGCTGCCGCAAGGGCACCACCCTCCCAGGGAAAGGCCAAACACACCCCACATGTCTTTGCTCCTCTGGAGAGCTGCAGGCAACCTCAAACTCTCAGGAAGCTTCTCGGCTGAGACGCAGAAGCACTCTGGCTGGGATCTCGCATCCCCTGCCTGGAGGCCCATGGTGCCTGCTTCTCCCTGGGCGTTGCTTCACCAGAGCGGCCAGGCAACATCTGCCCCATCTACCCTTCTGCTCTTCCCTTCCAGCTGACAGAGTTCTCCCTGCTCTACTCTGGCCCTAGGAAGTTTGGAGACAACCGGGCTCCTCCTCCTGTGCAAGGAGTCCCGGGGCCCAGTTGGAGTGGAAAGGCAAAACCACAGGCAAGCCCAGGAAAGTGCTGAGTCATGTCTGACACACTCCCTCAGCCTGCTCCTTCATGGCTAGCGAGGCTGTGAGCTAGGAAAGTCTTTGGAAGCTCAGCAAGTGGCAGCGAGATGCAGGCCCCAACCCAGCAATCCCGGTGCTTGGAGCAGGTCTCACAGCCTCCCAGTGCCAAAGCGAGCTCCTCTCTGCCAAATGCAGCTGTGCACACGCAGGCCGCTCTGCTGCCTCTGCATCCACGAAGGAAGCTCTCTAGGCCCGCTTCCTGCGAAATCTGCTTCAGCCTGAGGGAAAAGCCCTTGGAGAGGTCTTGGCTCAGGGGCAGTTGCTCCTGTGCCTGGGGAAGAGGGAAGGGCACCACACTCCCAAGGAAAGGCCAGACACACTCCACACGTCTTTGCTCCTCTGGAGGGCGGCATGGAGCCTCCAACTGGGAGGTCGCGTCTCAGCGGAGACGCAGGGGCATTCTGGCTGTGATCCCGCAGCCCCTGCCTGGAGGCCCACGGTGCCTGTTTCTCTCTGGGCGTTGCTTCCACAGTGCGACCAAGCAACATCTTCACCATGGGCACAACAGCGCTTCCCTTCCGCCTGACAGACGTCTCAGTGCTCTGCTCTAGACCTCTGAAGTGGGGAGACAACCGAGCCCAGCCTCCTTTCCAAGGAGCCCTGCGCCTTCCATTGCACTGAAAGGCAATAGCACGGGGAAGCCTAGGAAGGGGCTGAGTCATGTCGGACACACTTCCTCAGCCTGCTCCTTTCAGGGAAGCAACGCTGGGAGCTAGGAAAGCCTTCTCCAGCTCGGAGAGTGCAAGAGAGATGCAGGCCGCGCACCCGGAAATCTCGGTGCTTGGAGCCAATCTCAGCGTCTCCCAGGGGCAAAGCGAACGCCTCTCTGCCAAATCCAGCTTTGCAGACGCAGGCCGCTAGGCTGCCTCTGCATTGGCGAAGGAAGCTCTCTCCTCCCGCTTCCTGCGAAATCTGCTTCTCAGCCTGAGCGAATCTCAGTGGGAACGGTCATTCCTCTGGGGCCGTTGCTCCTGTGCCTGGGGCTGCCGCAAGGGCACCACCCTCCCAGGGAAAGGCCAAACACACCCCACATGTCTTTGCTCCTCTGGAGAGCTGCAGGCAACCTCAAACTCTCAGGAAGCTTCTCGGCTGAGACGCAGAAGCACTCTGGCTGGGATCTCGCATCCCCTGCCTGGAGGCCCATGGTGCCTGCTTCTCCCTGGGCGTTGCTTCACCAGAGCGGCCAGGCAACATCCGCCCCATCTACCCTTCTGCTCTTCCCTTCCAGCTGACAGAGTTCTCCCTGCTCTACTCTGGCCCTAGGAAGTTTGGAGACAACCGGGCTCCTCCTCCTGTGCAAGGAGTCCCGGGGCCCAGTTGGAGTGGAAAGGCAAAACCACAGGCAAGCCCAGGAAAGTGCTGAGTCATGTCTGACACACTCCCTCAGCCTGCTCCTTCATGGCTAGCGAGGCTGTGAGCTAGGAAAGTCTTTGGAAGCTCAGCAAGTGGCAGCGAGATGCAGGCCCCAACCCAGCAATCCCGGTGCTTGGAGCAGGTCTCACAGCCTCCCAGTGCCAAAGCGAGCTCCTCTCTGCCAAATGCAGCTGTGCACACGCAGGCCGCTCTGCTGCCTCTGCATCCACGAAGGAAGCTCTCTAGGCCCGCTTCCTGCGAAATCTGCTTCAGCCTGAGGGAAAAGCCCTTGGAGAGGTCTTGGCTCAGGGGCAGTTGCTCCTGTGCCTGGGGAAGAGGGAAGGGCACCACACTCCCAAGGAAAGGCCAGACACACTCCACACGTCTTTGCTCCTCTGGAGGGCGGCATGGAGCCTCCAACTGGGAGGTCGCGTCTCAGCGGAGACGCAGGGGCATTCTGGCTGTGATCCCGCAGCCCCTGCCTGGAGGCCCACGGTGCCTGTTTCTCTCTGGGCGTTGCTTCCACAGTGCGGCCAAGCAACATCTTCACCATGGGCACAACAGCGCTTCCCTTCCGCCTGACAGACGTCTCAGTGCTCTGCTCTAGACCTCTGAAGTGGGGAGACAACCGAGCCCAGCCTCCTTTCCAAGGAGCCCTGCGCCTTCCATTGCACTGAAAGGCAATAGCACGGGGAAGCCTAGGAAGGGGCTGAGTCATGTCGGACACACTTCCTCAGCCTGCTCCTTTCAGGGAAGCAACGCTGGGAGCTAGGAAAGCCTTCTCAAGCTCGGAGAGTGCAAGAGAGATGCAGGCCGCGCACCCGGAAATCTCGGTGCTTGGAGCCAATCTCAGCGTCTCCCAGGGGCAAAGCGAACGCCTCTCTGCCAAATCCAGCTTTGCAGACGCAGGCCGCTAGGCTGCCTCTGCATTGGCGAAGGAAGCTCTCTCCTCCCGCTTCCTGCGAAATCTGCTTCTCAGCCTGAGCGAATCTCAGTGGGAACGGTCATTCCTCTGGGGCCGTTGCTCCTGTGCCTGGGGCTGCCGCAAGGGCACCACCCTCCCAGGGAAAGGCCTAACACACCCCACATGTCTTTGCTCCTCTGGAGAGCTGCAGGCAACCTCAAACTCTCAGGAAGCTTCTCGGCTGAGACGCAGAAGCACTCTGGCTGGGATCTCGCATCCCCTGCCTGGAGGCCCATGGTGCCTGCTTCTCCCTGGGCGTTGCTTCACCAGAGCGGCCAGGCAACATCTGCCCCATCTACCCTTCTGCTCTTCCCTTCCAGCTGACAGAGTTCTCCCTGCTCTACTCTGGCCCTAGGAAGATTGGAGACAACCGGGCTCCTCCTCCTGGGCAAGGAGTCCCGGGGCCCAGTTGGAGTGGAAAGGCAAAACCACAGGCAAGCCCAGGAAAGTGCTGAGTCATGTCTGACACACTCCCTCAGCCTGCTCCTTCATGGCTAGCGAGGCTGTGAGCTAGGAAAGTCTTTGGAAGCTCAGCAAGTGGCAGCGAGATGCAGGCCCCAACCCAGCAATCCCGGTGCTTGGAGCAGGTCTCACAGCCTCCCAGTGCCAAAGCGAGCTCCTCTCTGCCAAATGCAGCTGTGCAAACGCAGGCCGTTCTGCTGCCTCTGCATCCACGAAGGAAGCTCTCTAGGCCCACTTCCTGCGAAATCTGCTTCAGCCTGAGGGAAAAGCCCTTGGAGAGGTCTTGGCTCAGGGGCAGTTGCTCCTGTGCCTGGGGAAGAGGGAAGGGCACCACACTCCCAAGGAAAGGCCAGACACACTCCACACGTCTTTGCTCCTCTGGAGGGCGGCATGGAGCCTCCAACTGGGAGGTCGCTTCTCAGCGGAGACGCAGGGGCATTCTGGCTGTGATCCCGCAGCCCCTGCCTGGAGGCCCACGGTGCCTGTTTCTCTCTGGGCGTTGCTTCCACCGTGCGGCCAAGCAACATCTTCACCATGGGCACAACAGCGCTTCCCTTCCGCCTGACAGACGTCTCAGTGCTCTGCTCTAGACCTCTGAAGTGGGGAGACAACCGAGCCCAGCCTCCTTTCCAAGGAGCCCTGCGCCTTCCATTGCACTGAAAGGCAATAGCACGGGGAAGCCTAGGAAGGGGCTGAGTCATGTCGGACACACTTCCTCAGCCTGCTCCTTTCAGGGAAGCAACGCTGGGAGCTAGGAAAGCCTTCTCAAGCTCGGAGAGTGCAAGAGAGATGCAGGCCGCGCACCCGGAAATCTCGGTGCTTGGAGCCAATCTCAGCGTCTCCCAGGGGCAAAGCGAACGCCTCTCTGCCAAATCCAGCTTTGCAGACGCAGGCCGCTAGGCTGCCTCTGCATTGGCGAAGGAAGCTCTCTCCTCCCGCTTCCTGCGAAATCTGCTTCTCAGGCTGAGCCAATCTCAGTGGGAACGGTCATTCCTCTGGGGCCGTTGCTCCTGTGCCTGGGGCTGCCGCAAGGGCACCACCCTCACAGGGAAAGGCCAAACACACCCCACATGTCTTTGCTCCTCTGGAGAGCTGCAGGCAACCTCAAACTCTCAGGAAGCTTCTCGGCTGAGACGCAGAAGCACTCTGGCTGGGATCTCGCATCCCCTGCCTGGAGGCCCATGGTGCCTGCTTCTCCCTGGGCGTTGCTTCACCAGAGCGGCCAGGCAACATCTGCCCCATCTACCCTTCTGCTCTTCCCTTCCAGCTGACAGAGTTCTCCCTGCTCTACTCTGGCCCTAGGAAGTTTGGAGACAACCGGGCTCCTCCTCCTGTGCAAGGAGTCCCGGGGCCCAGTTGGAGTGGAAAGGCAAAACCACAGGCAAGCCCAGGAAAGTGCTGAGTCATGTCTGACACACTCCCTCAGCCTGCTCCTTCATGGCTAGCGAGGCTGTGAGCTAGGAAAGTCTTTGGAAGCTCAGCAAGTGGCAGCGAGATGCAGGCCCCAACCCAGCAATCCCGGTGCTTGGAGCAGGTCTCACAGCCTCCCAGTGCCAAAGCGAGCTCCTCTCTGCCAAATGCAGCTGTGCACACGCAGGCCGCTCTGCTGCCTCTGCATCCACGAAGGAAGCTCTCTAGGCCGGCTTCCTGCGAAATCTGCTTCAGCCTGAGGGAAAAGCCCTTGGAGAGGTCTTGGCTCAGGGGCAGTTGCTCCTGTGCCTGGGGAAGAGGGAAGGGCACCACACTCCCAATGAAAGGCCAGACACACTCCACACGTCTTTGCTCCTCTGGAGGGCGGCATGGAGCCTCCAACTGGGAGGTCGCGTCTCAGCTGAGACGCAGGGGCATTCTGGCTGTGATCCCGCAGCCCCTGCCTGGAGGCCCACGGTGCCTGTTTCTCTCTGGGCGTTGCTTCCACAGTGCGGCCAAGCAACATCTTCACCATGGGCACAACAGCGCTTCCCTTCCGCCTGACAGACGTCTCAGTGCTCTGCTCTAGACCTCTGAAGTGGGGAGACAACCGAGCCCAGCCTCCTTTCCAAGGAGCCCTGCGCCTTCCATTGCACTGAAAGGCAATAGCACGGGGAAGCCTAGGAAGGGGCTGAGTCATGTCGGACACACTTCCTCAGCCTGCTCCTTTCAGGGAAGCAACGCTGGGAGCTAGGAAAGCCTTCTCCAGCTCGGAGAGTGCAAGAGAGATGCAGGCCGCGCACCCGGAAATCTCGGTGCTTGGAGCCAATCTCAGCGTCTCCCAGGGGCAAAGCGAACGCCTCTCTGCCAAATCCAGCTTTGCAGACGCAGGCCGCTAGGCTGCCTCTGCATTGGCGAAGGAAGCTCTCTCCTCCCGCTTCCTGCGAAATCTGCTTCTCAGCCTGAGCGAATCTCAGTGGGAACGGTCATTCCTCTGGGGCCGTTGCTCCTGTGCCTGGGGCTGCCGCCAGGGCACCACCCTCCCAGGGAAAGGCCTAACACACCCCACATGTCTTTGCTCCTCTGGAGAGCTGCAGGCAACCTCAAACTCTCAGGAAGCTTCTCGGCTGAGACGCAGAAGCACTCTGGCTGGGATCTCGCATCCCCTGCCTGGAGGCCCATGGTGCCTGCTTCTCCCTGGGCGTTGCTTCACCAGAGCGGCCAGGCAACATCTGCCCCATCTACCCTTCTGCTCTTCCCTTCCAGCTGACAGAGTTCTCCCTGCTCTACTCTGGCCCTAGGAAGTTTGGAGACAACCGGGCTCCTCCTCCTGTGCAAGGAGTCCCGGGGCCCAGTTGGAGTGGAAAGGCAAAACCACAGGCAAGCCCAGGAAAGTGCTGAGTCATGTCTGACACACTCCCTCAGCCTGCTCCTTCATGGCTAGCGAGGCTGTGAGCTAGGAAAGTCTTTGGAAGCTCAGCAAGTGGCAGCGAGATGCAGGCCCCAACCCAGCAATCCCGGTGCTTGGAGCAGGTCTCACAGCCTCCCAGTGCCAAAGCGAGCTCCTCTCTGCCAAATGCAGCTGTGCACACGCAGGCCGTTCTGCTGCCTCTGCATCTACGAAGGAAGCTCTCTAGGCCCGCTTCCTGCGAAATCTGCTTCAGCCTGAGGGAAAAGCCCTTGGAGAGGTCTTGGCTCAGGGGCAGTTGCTCCTGTGCCTGGGGAAGAGGGAAGGGCACCACACTCCCAAGGAAAGGCCAGACAACTCCACAGGTCTTTGCTCCTCTGGAGGGCGGCATGGAGCCTCCAACTGGGAGGTCGCGTCTCAGCGGAGACGCAGGGGCATTCTGGCTGTGATCCCGCAGCCCCTGCCTGGAGGCCCACGGTGCCTGTTTCTCTCTGGGCGTTGCTTCCACAGTGCGGCCAAGCAACATCTTCACCATGGGCACAACAGCGCTTCCCTTCCGCCTGACAGACGTCTCAGTGCTCTGCTCTAGACCTCTGAAGTGGGGAGACAACCGAGCCCAGCCTCCTTTCCAAGGAGCCCTGCGCCTTCCATTGCACTGAAAGGCAATAGCACGGGGAAGCCTAGGAAGGGGCTGAGTCATGTCGGACACACTTCCTCAGCCTGCTCCTTTCAGGGAAGCAACGCTGGGAGCTAGGAAAGCCTTCTCAAGCTCGGAGAGTGCAAGAGAGATGCAGGCCGCGCACCCGGAAATCTCGGTGCTTGGAGCCAATCTCAGCGTCTCCCAGGGGCAAAGCGAACGCCTCTCTGCCAAATCCAGCTTTGCAGACGCAGGCCGCTAGGCTGCCTCTGCATTGGCGAAGGAAGCTCTCTCCTCCCGCTTCCTGCGAAATCTGCTTCTCAGCCTGAGCGAATCTCAGTGGGAACGGTCATTCCTCTGGGGCCGTTGCTCCTGTGCCTGGGGCTGCCGCAAGGGCACCACCCTCCCAGGGAAAGGCCAAACACACCCCACATGTCTTTGCTCCTCTGGAGAGCTGCAGGCAACCTCAAACTCTCAGGAAGCTTCTCGGCTGAGACGCAGAAGCACTCTGGCTGGGATCTCGCATCCCCTGCCTGGAGGCCCATGGTGCCTGCTTCTCCCTGGGCGTTGCTTCACCAGAGCGGCCAGGCAACATCTGCCCCATCTACCCTTCTGCTCTTCCCTTCCAGCTGACAGAGTTCTCCCTGCTCTACTCTGGCCCTAGGAAGTTTGGAGACAACCGGGCTCCTCCTCCTGTGCAAGGAGTCCCGGGGCCCAGTTGGAGTGGAAAGGCAAAACCACAGGCAAGCCCAGGAAAGTGCTGAGTCATGTCTGACACACTCCCTCAGCCTGCTCCTTCATGGCTAGCGAGGCTGTGAGCTAGGAAAGTCTTTGGAAGCTCAGCAAGTGGCAGCGAGATGCAGGCCCCAACCCAGCAATCCCGGTGCTTGGAGCAGGTCTCACAGCCTCCCAGTGCCAAAGCGAGCTCCTCTCTGCCAAATGCAGCTGTGCACACGCAGGCCGCTCTGCTGCCTCTGCATCCACGAAGGAAGCTCTCTAGGCCCGCTTCCTGCGAAATCTGCTTCAGCCTGAGGGAAAAGCCCTTGGAGAGGTCTTGGCTCAGGGGCAGTTGCTCCTGTGCCTGGGGAAGAGGGAAGGGCACCACACTCCCAAGGAAAGGCCAGACACACTCCACACGTCTTTGCTCCTCTGGAGGGCGGCATGGAGCCTCCAACTGGGAGGTCGCGTCTCAGCGGAGACGCAGGGGCATTCTGGCTGTGATCCCGCAGCCCCTGCCTGGAGGCCCACGGTGCCTGTTTCTCTCTGGGCGTTGCTTCCACAGTGCGGCCAAGCAACATCTTCACCATGGGCACAACAGCGCTTCCCTTCCGCCTGACAGACGTCTCAGTGCTCTGCTCTAGACCTCTGAAGTGGGGAGACAACCGAGCCCAGCCTCCTTTCCAAGGAGCCCTGCGCCTTCCATTGCACTGAAAGGCAATAGCACGGGGAAGCCTAGGAAGGGGCTGAGTCATGTCGGACACACTTCCTCAGCCTGCTCCTTTCAGGGAAGCAACGCTGGGAGCTAGGAAAGCCTTCTCCAGCTCGGAGAGTGCAAGAGAGATGCAGGCCGCGCACCCGGAAATCTCGGTGCTTGGAGCCAATCTCAGCGTCTCCCAGGGGCAAAGCGAACGCCTCTCTGCCAAATCCAGCTTTGCAGACGCAGGCCGCTAGGCTGCCTCTGCATTGGCGAAGGAAGCTCTCTCCTCCCGCTTCCTGCGAAATCTGCTTCTCAGCCTGAGCGAATCTCAGTGGGAACGGTCATTCCTCTGGGGCCGTTGCTCCTGTGCCTGGGGCTGCCGCAAGGGCACCACCCTCCCAGGGAAAGGCCAAACACACCCCACATGTCTTTGCTCCTCTGGAGAGCTGCAGGCAACCTCAAACTCTCAGGAAGCTTCTCGGCTGAGACGCAGAAGCACTCTGGCTGGGATCTCGCATCCCCTGCCTGGAGGCCCATGGTGCCTGCTTCTCCCTGGGCGTTGCTTCACCAGAGCGGCCAGGCAACATCCGCCCCATCTACCCTTCTGCTCTTCCCTTCCAGCTGACAGAGTTCTCCCTGCTCTACTCTGGCCCTAGGAAGTTTGGAGACAACCGGGCTCCTCCTCCTGGGCAAGGAGTCCCGGGGCCCAGTTGGAGTGGAAAGGCAAAACCACAGGCAAGCCCAGGAAAGTGCTGAGTCATGTCTGACACACTCCCTCAGCCTGCTCCTTCATGGCTAGCGAGGCTGTGAGCTAGGAAAGTCTTTGGAAGCTCAGCAAGTGGCAGCGAGATGCAGGCCCCAACCCAGCAATCCCGGTGCTTGGAGCAGGTCTCACAGCCTCCCAGTGCCAAAGCGAGCTCCTCTCTGCCAAATGCAGCTGTGCACACGCAGGCCGCTCTGCTGCCTCTGCATCCACGAAGGAAGCTCTCTAGGCCCGCTTCCTGCGAAATCTGATTCAGCCTGAGGGAAAAGCCCTTGGAGAGGTCTTGGCTCAGGGGCAGTTGCTCCTGTGCCTGGGGAAGAGGGAAGGGCACCACACTCCCAAGGAAAGGCCAGACACACTCCACACGTCTTTGCTCCTCTGGAGGGCGGCATGGAGCCTCCAACTGGGAGGTCGCGTCTCAGCGGAGACGCAGGGGCATTCTGGCTGTGATCCCGCAGCCCCTGCCTGGAGGCCCACGGTGCCTGTTTCTCTCTGGGCGTTGCTTCCACAGTGCGGCCAAGCAACATCTTCACCATGGGCACAACAGCGCTTCCCTTCCGCCTGACAGACGTCTCAGTGCTCTGCTCTAGACCTCTGAAGTGGGGAGACAACCGAGCCCAGCCTCCTTTCCAAGGAGCCCTGCGCCTTCCATTGCACTGAAAGGCAATAGCACGGGGAAGCCTAGGAAGGGGCTGAGTCATGTCGGACACACTTCCTCAGCCTGCTCCTTTCAGGGAAGCAACGCTGGGAGCTAGGAAAGCCTTCTCCAGCTCGGAGAGTGCAAGAGAGATGCAGGCCGCGCACCCGGAAATCTCGGTGCTTGGAGCCAATCTCAGCGTCTCCCAGGGGCAAAGCGAACGCCTCTCTGCCAAATCCAGCTTTGCAGACGCAGGCCGCTAGGCTGCCTCTGCATTGGCGAAGGAAGCTCTCTCCTCCCGCTTCCTGCGAAATCTGCTTCTCAGCCTGAGCGAATCTCAGTGGGAACGGTCATTCCTCTGGGGCCGTTGCTCCTGTGCCTGGGGCTGCCGCAAGGGCACCACCCTCCCAGGGAAAGGCCAAACACACCCCACATGTCTTTGCTCCTCTGGAGAGCTGCAGGCAACCTCAAACTCTCAGGAAGCTTCTCGGCTGAGACGCAGAAGCACTCTGGCTGTTATCTCGCATCCCCTGCCTGGAGGCCCATGGTGCCTGCTTCTCCCTGGGCGTTGCTTCACCAGAGCGGCCAGGCAACATCTGCCCCATCTACCCTTCTGCTCTTCCCTTCCAGCTGACAGAGTTCTCCCTGCTCTACTCTGGCCCTAGGAAGTTTGGAGACAACCGGGCTCCTCCTCCTGGGCAAGGAGTCCCGGGGCCCAGTTGGAGTGGAAAGGCAAAACCACAGGCAAGCCCAGGAAAGTGCTGAGTCATGTCTGACACACTCCCTCAGCCTGCTCCTTCATGGCTAGCGAGGCTGTGAGCTAGGAAAGTCTTTGGAAGCTCAGCAAGTGGCAGCGAGATGCAGGCCCCAACCCAGCAATCCCGGTGCTTGGAGCAGGTCTCACAGCCTCCCAGTACCAAAGCGAGCTCCTCTCTGCCAAATGCAGCTGTGCACACGCAGGCCGCTCTGCTGCCTCTGCATCCACGAAGGAAGCTCTCTAGGCCCGCTTCCTGCGAAATCTGCTTCAGCCTGAGGGAAAAGCCCTTGGAGAGGTCTTGGCTCAGGGGCAGTTGCTCCTGTGCCTGGGGAAGAGGGAAGGGCACCACACTCCCAAGGAAAGGCCAGACACACTCCACACGTCTTTGCTCCTCTGGAGGGCGGCATGGAGCCTCCAACTGGGAGGTCGCGTCTCAGCGGAGACGCAGGGGCATTCTGGCTGTGATCCCGCAGCCCCTGCCTGGAGGCCCACGGTGCCTGTTTCTCTCTGGGCGTTGCTTCCACAGTGCGGCCAAGCAACATCTTCACCATGGGCACAACAGCGCTTCCCTTCCGCCTGACAGACGTCTCAGTGCTCTGCTCTAGACCTCTGAAGTGGGGAGACAACCGAGCCCAGCCTCCTTTCCAAGGAGCCCTGCGCCTTCCATTGCACTGAAAGGCAATAGCACGGGGAAGCCTAGGAAGGGGCTGAGTCATGTCGGACACACTTCCTCAGCCTGCTCCTTTCAGGGAAGCAACGCTGGGAGCTAGGAAAGCCTTCTCAAGCTCGGAGAGTGCAAGAGAGATGCAGGCCGCGCACCCGGAAATCTCGTTGCTTGGAGCAAATCTCAGCGTCTCCCAGGGGCAAAGCGAACGCCTCTCTGCCAAATCCAGCTTTGCAGACGCAGGCCGCTAGGCTGCCTCTGCATTGGCGAAGGAAGCTCTCTCCTCCCGCTTCCTGCGAAATCTGCTTCTCAGCCTGAGCGAATCTCAGTGGGAACGGTCATTCCTCTGGGGCCGTTGCTCCTGTGCCTGGGGCTGCCGCAAGGGCACCACCCTCCCAGGGAAAGGCCAAACACACCCCACATGTCTTTGCTCCTCTGGAGAGCTGCAGGCAACCTCAAACTCTCAGGAAGCTTCTCGGCTGAGACGCAGAAGCACTCTGGCTGGGATCTCGCATCCCCTGCCTGGAGGCCCATGGTGCCTGCTTCTCCCTGGGCGTTGCTTCACCAGAGCGGCCAGGCAACATCTGCCCCATCTACCCTTCTGCTCTTCCCTTCCAGCTGACAGAGTTCTCCCTGCTCTACTCTGGCCCTAGGAAGTTTGGAGACAACCGGGCTCCTCCTCCTGTGCAAGGAGTCCCGGGGCCCAGTTGGAGTGGAAAGGCAAAACCACAGGCAAGCCCAGGAAAGTGCTGAGTCATGTCTGACACACTCCCTCAGCCTGCTCCTTCATGGCTAGCGAGGCTGTGAGCTAGGAAAGTCTTTGGAAGCTCAGCAAGTGGCAGCGAGATGCAGGCCCCAACCCAGCAATCCCGGTGCTTGGAGCAGGTCTCACAGCCTCCCAGTGCCAAAGCGAGCTCCTCTCTGCCAAATGCAGCTGTGCACACGCAGGCCGCTCTGCTGCCTCTGCATCCACGAAGGAAGCTCTCTAGGCCCGCTTCCTGCGAAATCTGCTTCAGCCTGAGGGAAAAGCCCTTGGAGAGGTCTTGGCTCAGGGGCAGTTGCTCCTGTGCCTGGGGAAGAGGGAAGGGCACCACACTCCCAAGGAAAGGCCAGACACACTCCACACGTCTTTGCTCCTCTGGAGGGCGGCATGGAGCCTCCAACTGGGAGGTCGCGTCTCAGCGGAGACGCAGGGGCATTCTGGCTGTGATCCCGCAGCCCCTGCCTGGAGGCCCACGGTGCCTGTTTCTCTCTGGGCGTTGCTTCCACAGTGCGGCCAAGCAACATCTTCACCATGGGCACAACAGCGCTTCCCTTCCGCCTGACAGACGTCTCAGTGCTCTGCTCTAGACCTCTGAAGTGGGGAGACAACGGAGCCCAGCCTCCTTTCCAAGGAGCCCTGCGCCTTCCATTGCACTGAAAGGCAATAGCACGGGGAAGCCTAGGAAGGGGCTGAGTCATGTCGGACACACTTCCTCAGCCTGCTCCTTTCAGGGAAGCAACGCTGGGAGCTAGGAAAGCCTTCTCAAGCTCGGAGAGTGCAAGAGAGATGCAGGCCGCGCACCCGGAAATCTCGGTGCTTGGAGCCAATCTCAGCGTCTCCCAGGGGCAAAGCGAACGCCTCTCTGCCAAATCCAGCTTTGCAGACGCAGGCCGCTAGGCTGCCTCTGCATTGGCGAAGGAAGCTCTCTCCTCCCGCTTCCTGCGAAATCTGCTTCTCAGCCTGAGCGAATCTCAGTGGGAACGGTCATTCCTCTGGGGCCGTTGCTCCTGTGCCTGGGATGACGCAAGGGCACCACCCTCCCAGGGAAAGGCCTAACACACCCCACATGTCTTTGCTCCTCTGGAGAGCTGCAGGCAACCTCAAACTCTCAGGAAGCTTCTCGGCTGAGACGCAGAAGCACTCTGGCTGGGATCTCGCATCCCCTGCCTGGAGGCCCATGGTACCTGCTTCTCCCTGGGCGTTGCTTCACCAGAGCGGCCAGGCAACATCTGCCCCATCTACCCTTCTGCTCTTCCCTTCCAGCTGACAGAGTTCTCCCTGCTCTACTCTAGCCCTAGGAAGTCTGGAGACAACCGGGCTCCTCCTCCTGTGCAAGGAGTCCCGGGGCCCAGTTGGAGTGGAAAGGCAAAACCACAGGCAAGCCCAGGAAAGTGCTGAGTCATGTCTGACACACTCCCTCAGCCTGCTCCTTCATGGCTAGCGAGGCTGTGAGCTAGGAAAGTCTTTGGAAGCTCAGCAAGTGGCAGCGAGATGCAGGCCCCAACCCAGCAATCCCGGTGCTTGGAGCAGGTCTCACAGCCTCCCAGTGCCAAAGCGAGCTCCTCTCTGCCAAATGCAGCTGTGCACACGCAGGCCGCTCTGCTGCCTCTGCATCCACGAAGGAAGCTCTCTAGGCCCGCTTCCTGCGAAATCTGCTTCAGCCTGAGGGAAAAGCCCTTGGAGAGGTCTTGGCTCAGGGGCAGTTGCTCCTGTGCCTGGGGAAGAGGGAAGGGCACCACACTCCCAAGGAAAGGCCAGACACACTCCACACGTCTTTGCTCCTCTGGAGGGCGGCATGGAGCCTCCAACTGGGAGGTCGCGTCTCAGCGGAGGCGCAGGGGCATTCTGGCTGTGATCCCGCAGCCCCTGCCTGGAGGCCCACGGTGCCTGTTTCTCTCTGGGCGTTGCTTCCACAGTGCGGCCAAGCAACATCTTCACCATGGGCACAACAGCGCTTCCCTTCCGCCTGACAGACGTCTCAGTGCTCTGCTCTAGACCTCTGAAGTGGGGAGACAACCGAGCCCAGCCTCCTTTCCAAGGAGCCCTGCGCCTTCCATTGCACTGAAAGGCAATAGCACGGGGAAGCCTAGGAAGGGGCTGAGTCATGTCGGACACACTTCCTCAGCCTGCTCCTTTCAGGGAAGCAACGCTGGGAGCTAGGAAAGCCTTCTCAAGCTCGGAGAGTGCAAGAGAGATGCAGGCCGCGCACCCGGAAATCTCGGTGCTTGGAGCCAATCTCAGCGTCTCCCAGGGGCAAAGCGAACGCCTCTCTGCCAAATCCAGCTTTGCAGACGCAGGCCGCTAGGCTGCCTCTGCATTGGCGAAGGAAGCTCTCTCCTCCCGCTTCCTGCGAAATCTGCTTCTCAGCCTGAGCGAATCTCAGTGGGAACGGTCATTCCTCTGGGGCCGTTGCTCCTGTGCCTGGGGCTGCCGCAAGGGCACCACCCTCACAGGGAAAGGCCAAACACACCCCACATGTCTTTGCTCCTCTGGAGAGCTGCAGGCAACCTCAAACTCTCAGGAAGCTTCTCGGCTGAGACGCAGAAGCACTCTGGCTGGGATCTCGCATCCCCTGCCTGGAGGCCCATGGTGCCTGCTTCTCCCTGGGCGTTGCTTCACCAGAGCGGCCAGGCAACATCTGCCCCATCTACCCTTCTGCTCTTCCCTTCCAGCTGACAGAGTTCTCCCTGCTCTACTCTAGCCCTAGGAAGTCTGGAGACAACCGGGCTCCTCCTCCTGTGCAAGGAGTCCCGGGGCCCAGTTGGAGTGGAAAGACAAAACCACAGGCAAGCCCAGGAAAGTGCTGAGTCATGTCTGACACACTCCCTCAGCCTGCTCCTTCATGGCTAGCGAGGCTGTGAGCTAGGAAAGTCTTTGGAAGCTCAGCAAGTGGCAGCGAGATGCAGGCCCCAACCCAGCAATCCCGGTGCTTGGAGCAGGTCTCACAGCCTCCCAGTGCCAAAGCGAGCTCCTCTCTGCCAAATGCAGCTGTGCACACGCAGGCCGCTCTGCTGCCTCTGCATCCACGAAGGAAGCTCTCTAGGCCCGCTTCCTGCGAAATCTGCTTCAGCCTGAGGGAAAAGCCCTTGGAGAGGTCTTGGCTCAGGGGCAGTTGCTCCTGTGCCTGGGGAAGAGGGAAGGGCACCACACTCCCAAGGAAAGGCCAGACACACTCCACACGTCTTTGCTCCTCTGGAGGGCGGCATGGAGCCTCCAACTGGGAGGTCGCGTCTCAGCGGAGACGCAGGGGCATTCTGGCTGTGATCCTGCAGCCCCTGCCTGGAGGCCCACGGTGCCTGTTTCTCTCTGGGCGTTGCTTCCACAGTGCGGCCAAGCAACATCTTCACCATGGGCACAACAGCGCTTCCCTTCCGCCTGACAGACGTCTCAGTGCTCTGCTCTAGACCTCTGAAGTGGGGAGACAACCGAGCCCAGCCTCCTTTCCAAGGAGCCCTGCGCCTTCCATTGCACTGAAAGGCAATAGCACGGGGAAGCCTAGGAAGGGGCTGAGTCATGTCGGACACACTTCCTCAGCCTGCTCCTTTCAGGGAAGCAACGCTGGGAGCTAGGAAAGCCTTCTCAAGCTCGGAGAGTGCAAGAGAGATGCAGGCCGCGCACCCGGAAATCTCGGTGCTTGGAGCCAATCTCAGCGTCTCCCAGGGGCAAAGCGAACGCCTCTCTGCCAAATCCAGCTTTGCAGACGCAGGCCGCTAGGCTGCCTCTGCATTGGCGAAGGAAGCTCTCTCCTCCCGCTTCCTGCGAAATCTGCTTCTCAGCCTGAGCGAATCTCAGTGGGAACGGTCATTCCTCTGGGGCCGTTGCTCCTGTGCCTGGGGCTGCCGCAAGGGCACCACCCTCACAGGGAAAGGCCAAACACACCCCACATGTCTTTGCTCCTCTGGAGAGCTGCAGGCAACCTCAAACTCTCAGGAAGCTTCTCGGCTGAGACGCAGAAGCACTCTGGCTGGGATCTCGCATCCCCTGCCTGGAGGCCCATGGTGCCTGCTTCTCCCTGGGCGTTGCTTCACCAGAGCGGCCAGGCAACATCTGCCCCATCTACCCTTCTGCTCTTCCCTTCCAGCTGACAGAGTTCTCCCTGCTCTACTCTGGCCCTAGGAAGTTTGGAGACAACCGGGCTCCTCCTCCTGGGCAAGGAGTCCCGGGGCCCAGTTGGAGTGGAAAGGCAAAACCACAGGCAAGCCCAGGAAAGTGCTGAGTCATGTCTGACACACTCCCTCAGCCTGCTCCTTCATGGCTAGCGAGGCTGTGAGCTAGGAAAGTCTTTGGAAGTTCAGCAAGTGGCAGCGAGATGCAGGCCCCAACCCAGCAATCCCGGTGCTTGGAGCAGGTCTCACAGCCTCCCAGTGCCAAAGCGAGCTCCTCTCTGCCAAATACAGCTGTGCACACGCAGGCCGCTCTGCTGCCTCTGCATCCACGAAGGAAGCTCTCTAGGCCCGCTTCCTGCGAAATCTGCTTCAGCCTGAGGGAAAAGCCCTTGGAGAGGTCTTGGCTCAGGGGCAGTTGCTCCTGTGCCTGGGGAAGAGGGAAGGGCACCACACTCCCAAGGAAAGGCCAGACACACTCCACACGTCTTTGCTCCTCTGGAGGGCGGCATGGAGCCTCCAACTGGGAGGTCGCGTCTCAGCGGAGACGCAGGGGCATTCTGGCTGTGATCCCGCAGCCCCTGCCTGGAGGCCCACGGTGCCTGTTTCTCTCTGGGCGTTGCTTCCACAGTGCGGCCAAGCAACATCTTCACCATGGGCACAACAGCGCTTCCCTTCCGCCTGACAGACGTCTCAGTGCTCTGCTCTAGACCTCTGAAGTGGGGAGACAACCGAGCCCAGCCTCCTTTCCAAGGAGCCCTGCGCCTTCCATTGCACTGAAAGGCAATAGCACGGGGAAGCCTAGGAAGGGGCTGAGTCATGTCGGACACACTTCCTCAGCCTGCTCCTTTCAGGGAAGCAACGCTGGGAGCTAGGAAAGCCTTCTCAAGCTCGGAGAGTGCAAGAGAGATGCAGGCCGCGCACCCGGAAATCTCGGTGCTTGGAGCCAATCTCAGCGTCTCCCAGGGGCAAAGCGAACGCCTCTCTGCCAAATCCAGCTTTGCAGACGCAGGCCGCTAGGCTGCCTCTGCATTGGCGAAGGAAGCTCTCTCCTCCCGCTTCCTGCGAAATCTGCTTCTCAGCCTGAGCGAATCTCAGTGGGAACGGTCATTCCTCTGGGGCCGTTGCTCCTGTGCCTGGGGCTGCCGCAAGGGCACCACCCTCCCAGGGAAAGGCCAAACACACCCCACATGTCTTTGCTCCTCTGGAGAGCTGCAGGCAACCTCAAACTCTCAGGAAGCTTCTCGGCTGAGACGCAGAAGCACTCTGGCTGGGATCTCGCATCCCCTGCCTGGAGGCCCATGGTGCCTGCTTCTCCCTGGGCGTTGCTTCACCAGAGCGGCCAGGCAACATCTGCCCCATCTACCCTTCTGCTCTTCCCTTCCAGCTGACAGAGTTCTCCCTGCTCTACTCTAGCCCTAGGAAGTTTGGAGACAACCGGGCTCCTCCTCCTGTGCAAGGAGTCCCGGGGCCCAGTTGGAGTGGAAAGGCAAAACCACAGGCAAGCCCAGGAAAGTGCTGAGTCATGTCTGACACACTCCCTCAGCCTGCTCCTTCATGGCTAGCGAGGCTGTGAGCTAGGAAAGTCTTTGGAAGCTCAGCAAGTGGCAGCGAGATGCAGGCCCCAACCCAGCAATCCCGGTGCTTGGAGCAGGTCTCACAGCCTCCCAGTGCCAAAGCGAGCTCCTCTCTGCCAAATGCAGCTGTGCACACGCAGGCCGCTCTGCTGCCTCTGCATCCACGAAGGAAGCTCTCTAGGCCCGCTTCCTGCGAAATCTGCTTCAGCCTGAGGGAAAAGCCCTTGGAGAGGTCTTGGCTCAGGGGCAGTTGCTCCTGTGCCTGGGGAAGAGGGAAGGGCACCACACTCCCAAGGAAAGGCCAGACACACTCCACACGTCTTTGCTCCTCTGGAGGGCGGCATGGAGCCTCCAACTGGGAGGTCGCGTCTCAGCGGAGACGCAGGGGCATTCTGGCTGTGATCCCGCAGCCCCTGCCTGGAGGCCCACGCTGCCTGTTTCTCTCTGGGCGTTGCTTCCACAGTGCGGCCAAGCAACATCTTCACCATGGGCACAACAGCGCTTCCCTTCCGCCTGACAGACGTCTCAGTGCTCTGCTCTAGACCTCTGAAGTGGGGAGACAACCGAGCCCAGCCTCCTTTCCAAGGAGCCCTGCGCCTTCCATTGCACTGAAAGGCAATAGCACGGGGAAGCCTAGGAAGGGGCTGAGTCATGTCGGACACACTTCCTCAGCCTGCTCCTTTCAGGGAAGCAACGCTGGGAGCTAGGAAAGCCTTCTCCAGCTCGGAGAGTGCAAGAGAGATGCAGGCCGCGCACCCGGAAATCTCGGTGCTTGGAGCCAATCTCAGCGTCTCCCAGGGGCAAAGCGAACGCCTCTCTGCCAAATCCAGCTTTGCAGACGCAGGCCGCTAGGCTGCCTCTGCATTGGCGAAGGAAGCTCTCTCCTTCCGCTTCCTGCGAAATCTGCTTCTCAGCCTGAGCGAATCTCAGTGGGAACGGTCATTCCTCTGGGGCCGTTGCTCCTGTGCCTGGGGCTGCCGCAAGGGCACCACCCTCACAGGGAAAGGCCAAACACACCCCACATGTCTTTGCTCCTCTGGAGAGCTGCAGGCAACCTCAAACTCTCAGGAAGCTTCTCGGCTGAGACGCAGAAGCACTCTGGCTGGGATCTCGCATCCCCTGCCTGGAGGCCCATGGTGCCTGCTTCTCCCTGGGCGTTGCTTCACCAGAGCGGCCAGGCAACATCCGCCCCATCTACCCTTCTGCTCTTCCCTTCCAGCTGACAGAGTTCTCCCTGCTCTACTCTGGCCCTAGGAAGTTTGGAGACAACCGGGCTCCTCCTCCTGTGCAAGGAGTCCCGGGGCCCAGTTGGAGTGGAAAGGCAAAACCACAGGCAAGCCCAGGAAAGTGCTGAGTCATGTCTGACACACTCCCTCAGCCTGCTCCTTCATGGCTAGCGAGGCTGTGAGCTAGGAAAGTCTTTGGAAGCTCAGCAAGTGGCAGCGAGATGCAGGCCCCAACCCAGCAATCCCGGTGCTTGGAGCAGGTCTCACAGCCTCCCAGTGCCAAAGCGAGCTCCTCTCTGCCAAATGCAGCTGTGCACACGCAGGCCGCTCTGCTGCCTCTGCATCCACGAAGGAAGCTCTCTAGGCCCGCTTCCTGCGAAATCTGCTTCAGCCTGAGGGAAAAGCCCTTGGAGAGGTCTTGGCTCAGGGGCAGTTGCTCCTGTGCCTGGGGAAGAGGGAAGGGCACCACACTCCCAAGGAAAGGCCAGACACACTCCACACGTCTTTGCTCCTCTGGAGGGCGGCATGGAGCCTCCAACTGGGAGGTCGCGTCTCAGCGGAGACGCAGGGGCATTCTGGCTGTGATCCCGCAGCCCCTGCCTGGAGGCCCACGCTGCCTGTTTCTCTCTGGGCGTTGCTTCCACAGTGCGGCCAAGCAACATCTTCACCATGGGCACAACAGCGCTTCCCTTCCGCCTGACAGACGTCTCAGTGCTCTGCTCTAGACCTCTGAAGTGGGGAGACAACCGAGCCCAGCCTCCTTTCCAAGGAGCCCTGCGCCTTCCATTGCACTGAAAGGCAATAGCACGGGGAAGCCTAGGAAGGGGCTGAGTCATGTCGGACACACTTCCTCAGCCTGCTCCTTTCAGGGAAGCAACGCTGGGAGCTAGGAAAGCCTTCTCCAGCTCGGAGAGTGCAAGAGAGATGCAGGCCGCGCACCCGGAAATCTCGGTGCTTGGAGCCAATCTCAGCGTCTCCCAGGGGCAAAGCGAACGCCTCTCTGCCAAATCCAGCTTTGCAGACGCAGGCCGCTAGGCTGCCTCTGCATTGGCGAAGGAAGCTCTCTCCTCCCGCTTCCTGCGAAATCTGCTTCTCAGCCTGAGCGAATCTCAGTGGGAACGGTCATTCCTCTGGGGCCGTTGCTCCTGTGCCTGGGGCTGCCGCAAGGGCACCACCCTCACAGGGAAAGGCCAAACACACCCCACATGTCTTTGCTCCTCTGGAGAGCTGCAGGCAACCTCAAACTCTCAGGAAGCTTCTCGGCTGAGACGCAGAAGCACTCTGGCTGGGATCTTGCATCCCCTGCCTGGAGGCCCATGGTGCCTGCTTCTCCCTGGGCGTTGCTTCACCAGAGCGGCCAGGCAACATCTGCCCCATCTACCCTTCTGCTCTTCCCTTCCAGCTGACAGAGTTCTCCCTGCTCTACTCTGGCCCTAGGAAGTTTGGAGACAACCGGGCTCCTCCTCCTGTGCAAGGAGTCCCGGGGCCCAGTTGGAGTGGAAAGGCAAAACCACAGGCAAGCCCAGGAAAGTGCTGAGTCATGTCTGACACACTCCCTCAGCCTGCTCCTTCATGGCTAGCGAGGCTGTGAGCTAGGAAAGTCTTTGGAAGCTCAGCAAGTGGCAGCGAGATGCAGGCCCCAACCCAGCAATCCCGGTGCTTGGAGCAGGTCTCACAGCCTCCCAGTGCCAAAGCGAGCTCCTCTCTGCCAAATGCAGCTGTGCACACGCAGGCCGCTCTGCTGCCTCTGCATCCACGAAGGAAGCTCTCTAGGCCCGCTTCCTGCGAAATCTGCTTCAGCCTGAGGGAAAAGCCCTTGGAGAGGTCTTGGCTCAGGGGCAGTTGCTCCTGTGCCTGGGGAAGAGGGAAGGGCACCACACTCCCAAGGAAAGGCCAGACACACTCCACACGTCTTTGCTCCTCTGGAGGGCGGCATGGAGCCTCCAACTGGGAGGTCGCGTCTCAGCGGAGGCGCAGGGGCATTCTGGCTGTGATCCTGCAGCCCCTGCCTGGAGGCCCACGGTGCCTGTTTCTCTCTGGGCGTTGCTTCCACAGTGCGGCCAAGCAACATCTTCACCATGGGCACAACAGCGCTTCCCTTCCGCCTGACAGACGTCTCAGTGCTCTGCTCTAGACCTCTGAAGTGGGGAGACAACCGAGCCCAGCCTCCTTTCCAAGGAGCCCTGCGCCTTCCATTGCACTGAAAGGCAATAGCACGGGGAAGCCTAGGAAGGGGCTGAGTCATGTCGGACACACTTCCTCAGCCTGCTCCTTTCAGGGAAGCAACGCTGGGAGCTAGGAAAGCCTTCTCAAGCTCGGAGAGTGCAAGAGAGATGCAGGCCGCGCACCCGGAAATCTCGGTGCTTGGAGCCAATCTCAGCGTCTCCCAGGGGCAAAGCGAACGCCTCTCTGCCAAATCCAGCTTTGCAGACGCAGGCCGCTAGGCTGCCTCTGCATTGGCGAAGGAAGCTCTCTCCTCCCGCTTCCTGCGAAATCTGCTTCTCAGCCTGAGCGAATCTCAGTGGGAACGGTCATTCCTCTGGGGCCGTTGCTCCTGTGCCTGGGGCTGCCGCAAGGGCACCACCCTCACAGGGAAAGGCCAAACACACCCCACATGTCTTTGCTCCTCTGGAGAGCTGCAGGCAACCTCAAACTCTCAGGAAGCTTCTCGGCTGAGACGCAGAAGCACTCTGGCTGGGATCTCGCATCCCCTGCCTGGAGGCCCATGGTGCCTGCTTCTCCCTGGGCGTTGCTTCACCAGAGCGGCCAGGCAACATCTGCCCCATCTACCCTTCTGCTCTTCCCTTCCAGCTGACAGAGTTCTCCCTGCTCTACTCTAGCCCTAGGAAGTCTGGAGACAACCGGGCTCCTCCTCCTGTGCAAGGAGTCCCGGGGCCCAGTTGGAGTGGAAAGACAAAACCACAGGCAAGCCCAGGAAAGTGCTGAGTCATGTCTGACACACTCCCTCAGCCTGCTCCTTCATGGCTAGCGAGGCTGTGAGCTAGGAAAGTCTTTGGAAGCTCAGCAAGTGGCAGCGAGATGCAGGCCCCAACCCAGCAATCCCGGTGCTTGGAGCAGGTCTCACAGCCTCCCAGTGCCAAAGCGAGCTCCTCTCTGCCAAATGCAGCTGTGCACACGCAGGCCGCTCTGCTGCCTCTGCATCCACGAAGGAAGCTCTCTAGGCCCGCTTCCTGCGAAATCTGCTTCAGCCTGAGGGAAAATCCCTTGGAGAGGTCTTGGCTCAGGGGCAGTTGCTCCTGTGCCTGGGGAAGAGGGAAGGGCACCACACTCCCAAGGAAAGGCCAGACACACTCCACACGTCTTTGCTCCTCTGGAGGGCGGCATGGAGCCTCCAACTGGGAGGTCGCGTCTCAGCGGAGACGCAGGGGCATTCTGGCTGTGATCCCGCAGCCCCTGCCTGGAGGCCCACGGTGCCTGTTTCTCTCTGGGCGTTGCTTCCACAGTGCGGCCAAGCAACATCTTCACCATGGGCACAACAGCGCTTCCCTTCCGCCTGACAGACGTCTCAGTGCTCTGCTCTAGACCTCTGAAGTGGGGAGACAACCGAGCCCAGCCTCCTTTCCAAGGAGCCCTGCGCCTTCCATTGCACTGAAAGGCAATAGCACGGGGAAGCCTAGGAAGGGGCTGAGTCATGTCGGACACACTTCCTCAGCCTGCTCCTTTCAGGGAAGCAACGCTGGGAGCTAGGAAAGCCTTCTCAAGCTCGGAGAGTGCAAGAGAGATGCAGGCCGCGCACCCGGAAATCTCGGTGCTTGGAGCCAATCTCAGCGTCTCCCAGGGGCAAAGCGAACGCCTCTCTGCCAAATCCAGCTTTGCAGACGCAGGCCGCTAGGCTGCCTCTGCATTGGCGAAGGAAGCTCTCTCCTCCCGCTTCCTGCGAAATCTGCTTCTCAGCCTGAGCGAATCTCAGTGGGAACGGTCATTCCTCTGGGGCCGTTGCTCCTGTGCCTGGGGCTGCCGCAAGGGCACCACCCTCACAGGGAAAGGCCAAACACACCCCACATGTCTTTGCTCCTCTGGAGAGCTGCAGGCAACCTCAAACTCTCAGGAAGCTTCTCGGCTGAGACGCAGAAGCACTCTGGCTGGGATCTCGCATCCCCTGCCTGGAGGCCCATGGTGCCTGCTTCTCCCTGGGCGTTGCTTCACCAGAGCGGCCAGGCAACATCTGCCCCATCTACCCTTCTGCTCTTCCCTTCCAGCTGACAGAGTTCTCCCTGCTCTACTCTGGCCCTAGGAAGTTTGGAGACAACCGGGCTCCTCCTCCTGTGCAAGGAGTCCCGGGGCCCAGTTGGAGTGGAAAGGCAAAACCACAGGCAAGCCCAGGAAAGTGCTGAGTCATGTCTGACACACTCCCTCAGCCTGCTCCTTCATGGCTAGCGAGGCTGTGAGCTAGGAAAGTCTTTGGAAGTTCAGCAAGTGGCAGCGAGATGCAGGCCCCAACCCAGCAATCCCGGTGCTTGGAGCAGGTCTCACAGCCTCCCAGTGCCAAAGCGAGCTCCTCTCTGCCAAATGCAGCTGTGCACACGCAGGCCGCTCTGCTGCCTCTGCATCCACGAAGGAAGCTCTCTAGGCCCGCTTCCTGCGAAATCTGCTTCAGCCTGAGGGAAAAGCCCTTGGAGAGGTCTTGGCTCAGGGGCAGTTGCTCCTGTGCCTGGGGAAGAGGGAAGGGCACCACACTCCCAAGGAAAGGCCAGACACACTCCACACGTCTTTGCTCCTCTGGAGGGCGGCATGGAGCCTCCAACTGGGAGGTCGCGTCTCAGCGGAGACGCAGGGGCATTCTGGCTGTGATCCCGCAGCCCCTGCCTGGAGGCCCACGCTGCCTGTTTCTCTCTGGGCGTTGCTTCCACAGTGCGGCCAAGCAACATCTTCACCATGGGCACAACAGCGCTTCCCTTCCGCCTGACAGACGTCTCAGTGCTCTGCTCTAGACCTCTGAAGTGGGGAGACAACCGAGCCCAGCCTCCTTTCCAAGGAGCCCTGCGCCTTCCATTGCACTGAAAGGCAATAGCACGGGGAAGCCTAGGAAGGGGCTGAGTCATGTCGGACACACTTCCTCAGCCTGCTCCTTTCAGGGAAGCAACGCTGGGAGCTAGGAAAGCCTTCTCAAGCTCGGAGAGTGCAAGAGAGATGCAGGCCGCGCACCCGGAAATCTCGGTGCTTGGAGCCAATCTCAGCGTCTCCCAGGGGCAAAGCGAACGCCTCTCTGCCAAATCCAGCTTTGCAGACGCAGGCCGCTAGGCTGCCTCTGCATTGGCGAAGGAAGCTCTCTCCTCCCGCTTCCTGCGAAATCTGCTTCTCAGCCTGAGCGAATCTCAGTGGGAACGGTCATTCCTCTGGGGCCGTTGCTCCTGTGCCTGGGGCTGCCGCAAGGGCACCACCCTCCCAGGGAAAGGCCAAACACACCCCACATGTCTTTGCTCCTCTGGAGAGCTGCAGGCAACCTCAAACTCTCAGGAAGCTTCTCGGCTGAGACGCAGAAGCACTCTGGCTGGGATCTCGCATCCCCTGCCTGGAGGCCCATGGTGCCTGCTTCTCCCTGGGCGTTGCTTCACCAGAGCGGCCAGGCAACATCTGCCCCATCTACCCTTCTGCTCTTCCCTTCCAGCTGACAGAGTTCTCCCTGCTCTACTCTAGCCCTAGGAAGTTTGGAGACAACCGGGCTCCTCCTCCTGTGCAAGGAGTCCCGGGGCCCAGTTGGAGTGGAAAGGCAAAACCACAGGCAAGCCCAGGAAAGTGCTGAGTCATGTCTGACACACTCCCTCAGCCTGCTCCTTCATGGCTAGCGAGGCTGTGAGCTAGGAAAGTCTTTGGAAGCTCAGCAAGTGGCAGCGAGATGCAGGCCCCAACCCAGCAATCCCGGTGCTTGGAGCAGGTCTCACAGCCTCCCAGTGCCAAAGCGAGCTCCTCTCTGCCAAATGCAGCTGTGCACACGCAGGCCGCTCTGCTGCCTCTGCATCCACGAAGGAAGCTCTCTAGGCCCGCTTCCTGCGAAATCTGCTTCAGCCTGAGGGAAAAGCCCTTGGAGAGGTCTTGGCTCAGGGGCAGTTGCTCCTGTGCCTGGGGAAGAGGGAAGGGCACCACACTCCCAAGGAAAGGCCAGACACACTCCACACGTCTTTGCTCCTCTGGAGGGCGGCATGGAGCCTCCAACTGGGAGGTCGCGTCTCAGCGGAGACGCAGGGGCATTCTGGCTGTGATCCCGCAGCCCCTGCCTGGAGGCCCACGCTGCCTGTTTCTCTCTGGGCGTTGCTTCCACAGTGCGGCCAAGCAACATCTTCACCATGGGCACAACAGCGCTTCCCTTCCGCCTGACAGACGTCTCAGTGCTCTGCTCTAGACCTCTGAAGTGGGGAGACAACCGAGCCCAGCCTCCTTTCCAAGGAGCCCTGCGCCTTCCATTGCACTGAAAGGCAATAGCACGGGGAAGCCTAGGAAGGGGCTGAGTCATGTCGGACACACTTCCTCAGCCTGCTCCTTTCAGGGAAGCAACGCTGGGAGCTAGGAAAGCCTTCTCAAGCTCGGAGAGTGCAAGAGAGATGCAGGCCGCGCACCCGGAAATCTCGGTGCTTGGAGCCAATCTCAGCGTCTCCCAGGGGCAAAGCGAACGCCTCTCTGCCAAATCCAGCTTTGCAGACGCAGGCCGCTAGGCTGCCTCTGCATTGGCGAAGGAAGCTCTCTCCTCCCGCTTCCTGCGAAATCTGCTTCTCAGCCTGAGCGAATCTCAGTGGGAACGGTCATTCCTCTGGGGCCGTTGCTCCTGTGCCTGGGGCTGCCGCAAGGGCACCACCCTCACAGGGAAAGGCCAAACACACCCCACATGTCTTTGCTCCTCTGGAGAGCTGCAGGCAACCTCAAACTCTCAGGAAGCTTCTCGGCTGAGACGCAGAAGCACTCTGGCTGGGATCTCGCATCCCCTGCCTGGAGGCCCATGGTGCCTGCTTCTCCCTGGGCGTTGCTTCACCAGAGCGGCCAGGCAACATCTGCCCCATCTACCCTTCTGCTCTTCCCTTCCAGCTGACAGAGTTCTCCCTGCTCTACTCTAGCCCTAGGAAGTTTGGAGACAACCGGGCTCCTCCTCCTGTGCAAGGAGTCCCGGGGCCCAGTTGGAGTGGAAAGGCAAAACCACAGGCAAGCCCAGGAAAGTGCTGAGTCATGTCTGACACACTCCCTCAGCCTGCTCCTTCATGGCTAGCGAGGCTGTGAGCTAGGAAAGTCTTTGGAAGCTCAGCAAGTGGCAGCGAGATGCAGGCCCCAACCCAGCAATCCCGGTGCTTGGAGCAGGTCTCACAGCCTCCCAGTGCCAAAGCGAGCTCCTCTCTGCCAAATGCAGCTGTGCACACGCAGGCCGCTCTGCTGCCTCTGCATCCACGAAGGAAGCTCTCTAGGCCCGCTTCCTGCGAAATCTGCTTCAGCCTGAGGGAAAAGCCCTTGGAGAGGTCTTGGCTCAGGGGCAGTTGCTCCTGTGCCTGGGGAAGAGGGAAGGGCACCACACTCCCAAGGAAAGGCCAGACACACTCCACACGTCTTTGCTCCTCTGGAGGGCGGCATGGAGCCTCCAACTGGGAGGTCGCGTCTCAGCGGAGACGCAGGGGCATTCTGGCTGTGATCCCGCAGCCCCTGCCTGGAGGCCCACGGTGCCTGTTTCTCTCTGGGCGTTGCTTCCACAGTGCGGCCAAGCAACATCTTCACCATGGGCACAACAGCGCTTCCCTTCCGCCTGACAGACGTCTCAGTGCTCTGCTCTAGACCTCTGAAGTGGGGAGACAACCGAGCCCAGCCTCCTTTCCAAGGAGCCCTGCGCCTTCCATTGCACTGAAAGGCAATAGCACGGGGAAGCCTAGGAAGGGGCTGAGTCATGTCGGACACACTTCCTCAGCCTGCTCCTTTCAGGGAAGCAACGCTGGGAGCTAGGAAAGCCTTCTCCAGCTCGGAGAGTGCAAGAGAGATGCAGGCCGCGCACCCGGAAATCTCGGTGCTTGGAGCCAATCTCAGCGTCTCCCAGGGGCAAAGCGAACGCCTCTCTGCCAAATCCAGCTTTGCAGACGCAGGCCGCTAGGCTGCCTCTGCATTGGCGAAGGAAGCTCTCTCCTCCCGCTTCCTGCGAAATCTGCTTCTCAGCCTGAGCGAATCTCAGTGGGAACGGTCATTCCTCTGGGGCCGTTGCTCCTGGGCCTGGGGCTGCCGAAAGGGCACCACCCTCACAGGGAAAGGCCAAACACACCCCACATGTCTTTGCTCCTCTGGAGAGCTGCAGGCAACCTCAAACTCTCAGGAAGCTTCTCGGCTGAGACGCAGAAGCACTCTGGCTGGGATCTTGCATCCACTGCCTGGAGGCCCATGGTGCCTGCTTCTCCCTGGGCGTTGCTTCACCAGAGCGGCCAGGCAACATCTGCCCCATCTACCCTTCTGCTCTTCCCTTCCAGCTGACAGAGTTCTCCCTGCTCTACTCTGGCCCTAGGAAGTTTGGAGACAACCGGGCTCCTCCTCCTGTGCAAGGAGTCCCGGGGCCCAGTTGGAGTGGAAAGGCAAAACCACAGGCAAGCCCAGGAAAGTGCTGAGTCATGTCTGACACACTCCCTCAGCCTGCTCCTTCATGGCTAGCGAGGCTGTGAGCTAGGAAAGTCTTTGGAAGCTCAGCAAGTGGCAGCGAGATGCAGGCCCCAACCCAGCAATCCCGGTGCTTGGAGCAGGTCTCACAGCCTCCCAGTGCCAAAGCGAGCTCCTCTCTGCCAAATGCAGCTGTGCACACGCAGGCCGCTCTGCTGCCTCTGCATCCACGAAGGAAGCTCTCTAGGCCCGCTTCCTGCGAAATCTGCTTCAGCCTGAGGGAAAAGCCCTTGGAGAGGTCTTGGCTCAGGGGCAGTTGCTCCTGTGCCTGGGGAAGAGGGAAGGGCACCACACTCCCAAGGAAAGGCCAGACACACTCCACACGTCTTTGCTCCTCTGGAGGGCGGCATGGAGCCTCCAACTGGGAGGTCGCTTCTCAGCGGAGACGCAGGGGCATTCTGGCTGTGATCCCGCAGCCCCTGCCTGGAGGCCCACGGTGCCTGTTTCTCTCTGGGCGTTGCTTCCACAGTGCGGCCAAGCAACATCTTCACCATGGGCACAACAGCGCTTCCCTTCCGCCTGACAGACGTCTCAGTGCTCTGCTCTAGACCTCTGAAGTGGGGAGACAACCGAGCCCAGCCTCCTTTCCAAGGAGTCCTGCGCCTTCCATTGCACTGAAAGGCAATAGCACGGGGAAGCCTAGGAAGGGGCTGAGTCATGTCGGACACACTTCCTCAGCCTGCTCCTTTCAGGGAAGCAACGCTGGGAGCTAGGAAAGCCTTCTCAAGCTCGGAGAGTGCAAGAGAGATGCAGGCCGCGCACCCGGAAATCTCGTTGCTTGGAGCAAATCTCAGCGTCTCCCAGGGGCAAAGCGAACGCCTCTCTGCCAAATCCAGCTTTGCAGACGCAGGCCGCTAGGCTGCCTCTGCATTGGCGAAGGAAGCTCTCTCCTCCCGCTTCCTGCGAAATTTGCTTCTCGGCCTGAGCGAATCTCAGTGGGAACGGTCTTTCCTCTGGGGCCGTTGCTCCTGTGCCTGGGGCTGCCGCAAGGGCACCACCCTCCCAGGGAAAGGCCAAACACACCCCACATGTCTTTGCTCCTCTGGAGAGCTGCAGGCAACCTCAAACTCTCAGGAAGCTTCTCGGCTGAGACGCAGAAGCACTCTGGCTGGGGTCTCGCATCCCCTGCCTGGAGGCCCATGGTGCCTGTTTCTCCCTGGGCGTTGCTTCACCAGAGCGGCCAGGCAACATCTGCCCCATCTACCCTTCTGCTCTTCCCTTCCAGCTGACAGAGTTCTCCCTGCTCTACTCTAGCCCTAGGAAGTTTGGAGACAACCGGGCTCCTCCTCCTGTGCAAGGAGTCCCGGGGCCCAGTTGGAGTGGAAAGGCAAAACCACAGGCAAGCCCAGGAAAGTGCTGAGTCATGTCTGACACACTCCCTCAGCCTGCTCCTTCATGGCTAGCGAGGCTGTGAGCTAGGAAAGTCTTTGGAAGCTCAGCAAGTGGCAGCGAGATGCAGGCCCCAACCCAGCAATCCCGGTGCTTGGAGCAGGTCTCACAGCCTCCCAGTGCCAAAGCGAGCTCCTCTCTGCCAAATGCAGCTTTGCACACGCAGGCCGCTCTGCTGCCTCTGCAGACACGAAGGAAGCTCTCTAGGCCCGCTTCCTGCGAAATCTGCTTCAGCCTGAGGGAAAAGCCCTTGGAGAGGTCTTGGCTCAGGGGCAGTTGCTCCTGTGCCTGGGGAAGAGGGAAGGGCACCACACTCCCAAGGAAAGGCCAGACACACTCCACACGTCTTTGCTCCTCTGGAGGGCGGCATGGAGCCTCCAACTGGGAGGTCGCTTCTCAGCGGAGACGCAGGGGCATTCTGGCTGTGATCCCGCAGCCCCTGCCTGGAGGCCCACGGTGCCTGTTTCTCTCTGGGCGTTGCTTCCACAGTGCAGCCAAGCAACATCTTCACCATGGGCACAACAGCGCTTCCCTTCCGCCTGACAGACGTCTCAGTGCTCTGCTCTAGACCTCTGAAGTGGGGAGACAACCGAGCCCAGCCTCCTTTCCAAGGAGTCCTGCGCCTTCGATTGCATTGAAAGGCAATAGCACGGGGAAGCCTAAGAAGGGGCTGAGTCATGTCGGACACACTTCCTCAGCCTGCTCCTTTCAGGGAAGCAACGCTGGGAGCTAGGAAAGCCTTCTCAAGCTCAGAGAGTGCAAGAGAGATGCAGGCCGCGCACCCGGAAATCTCGGTGCTTGGAGCCAATCTCAGCGTCTCCCAGGGGCAAAGCGAACGCCTCTCTGCCAAATCCAGCTTTGCAGACGCAGGCCGCTAGGCTGCCTCTGCATTGGCGAAGGAAGCTCTCTCCTCCCGCTTCCTGCGAAATCTGCTTCTCAGCCTGAGCGAATCTCAGTGGGAACGGTCTTTCCTCTGGGGCCGTTGCTCCTGTGCCTGCGGCTGCCGCAAGGGCACCACCTTCACAGGGAAAGGCCAAACACACCCCACATGTCTTTGCTCCTCTGGAGAGCTGCAGGCAACCTCAAACTCTCAGGAAGCTTCTCGGCTGAGACGCAGAAGCACTCTGGCTGGGGTCTCGCATCCCCTGCCTGGAGGCCCATGGTGCCTGTTTCTCCCTGGGCGTTGCTTCACCAGAGCGGCCAGGCAACATCTGCCCCATCTACCCTTCTGCTCTTCCCTTCCAGCTGACAGAGTTCTCCCTGCTCTACTCTAGCCCTAGGAAGTTTGGAGACAACCGGGCTCCTCCTCCTGTGCAAGGAGTCCCGGGGCCCAGTTGGAGTGGAAAGGCAAAACCACAGGCAAGCCCAGGAAAGTGCTGAGTCATGTCTGACACACTCCCTCTGCCTGTTCCTTCATGGCTAGCGAGGCTGTGAGCTAGGAAAGTCTTTGGAAGCTCAGCAAGTGGCAGCGAGATGCAGGCCCAACCCAGCAATCCCGGTGCTTGGAGCAGGTCTCACAGCCTCCCAGTGCCAAAGCGAGCTCCTCTCTGCCAAATGCAGCTTTGCACACGCAGGCCGCTCTGCTGCCTCTGCATCCACGAAGGAGGCTCTCTAGGCCCGCTTCATGCGAAATCTGCTTCAGCCTGAGGGAAAAGCCCTTGGAGAGGTCTTTGCTCAGGGGCAGTTGCTCCTGTGCCTAGGGAAGAGGGACGGGCACCACACTCCCAAGGAAAGGCCAGACACACTCCACACGTCTTTGCTCCTCTGGAGGGTGGCATGGAGCCTCCAACTGGGAGGTCGCTTTTCAGCGGAGACGCAGCGGGCATTCTGGCTGTGATCCCGCAGCCCCTGCCTGGAGGCCCACGGTGCCTGTTTCTCTCTGGGCGTTGCTTCCACAGTGCAGCCAAGCAACATCTTCACCATGGGCACAACACCGCTTCCCTTCTGCCTGACAGACGTCTCAGTGCTCTGCTCTAGACCTCTGAAGTGGGGAGACAACCGAGCCCAGCCTCCTTTCCAAGGAGTCCTGCGCCTTCCATTGCACTGAAAGGCAATAGCACGGGGAAGCCTAGGAAGGGGCTGAGTCATGTCGGACACACTTCCTCAGCCTGCTCCTTTCAGGGAAGCAACACTGGGAGCTAGGAAAGACTTCTCCAGCTCGGAGAGTGCAAGGGAGATGCAGGCCGCGCACCCGGAAATCTCGGTGCTTGGAGCCAATCTCAGCGTCTCCCAGGGGCAAAGCGAACGCCTCTCTGCCAAATCCAGCTTTGCAGACGCAGGCTGCTAGGCTGCCTCTGCATTGGCGAAGGAAGCTCTCTCCTCCCGCTTCCTGCGAAATCTGCTTCTCAGCCTGAGCGAATCTCAGTGGGAACGGTCTTTCCTCTGGGGCCCTTGCTTCTGTGCCTGGGGCTGCCGCAAGGGCACCACCCTCCCAGGGAAAGGCCAAACACACCCCACATGTCTTTGCTCCTCTGGAGAGCTGCAGGCAACATCAAACTCTCAGGAAGCTTCTCGGCTGAGACGCAGAAGCACTCTGGCTGTGGTCTCGCATCCCCTGCCTGGAGACCCATGGTGCCTGTTTCTCCCTGGGCGTTGCTTCACCAGAGCGGCCAGGCAACATCTGCCCCATCTACCCTTCTGCTCTTCCCTTCCAGCTGACAGAGTTCTCCCTGCTCTACTCTAGCCCTAGGAAGTTTGGAGACAACCGGGCTCCTCCTCCTGTGCAAGGAGTCCCGGGGCCCAGTTGGAGTGGAAAGGCAAAACCACAGGCAAGCCCAGGAAAGTGCTGAGTCATGTCTGACACACTCCCTCGGCCTGCTCCTTCATGGCTAACGAGGCTGTGAGCTAGGAAAGTCTTTGGAAGCTCAGCAAGTGGCAGCGAGATGCAGGCCCCAACCCAGCAATCCCGGTGCTTGGAGCAGGTCTCACAGCCTCCCAGTGCCAAAGCGAGCTCCTCTCTGCCAAATGCAGCTTTGCACACGCAGGCCGCTCTGCTGCCTCTGCATCCACGAAGGAAGCTCTCTAGGCCCGCTTCCTGCGAAATCTGCTTCAGCCTGAGGGAAAAGCCCTTGGAGAGGTCTTGGCTCAGGGGCAGTTGCTCCTGTGCCTGGGGAAGAGGGAAGGGCACCACACTCCCAAGGAAAGGCCAGACACACTCCACACGTCTTTGCTCCTCTGGAGGGCGGCATGGAGCCTCCAACTGGGAGGTCGCTTCTCAGCGGAGACGCAGGGGCATTCTGGCTGTGATCCCGCAGCCCCTGCCTGGAGGCCCACGGTGCCTGTTTCTCTCTGGGCGTTGCTTCCACAGTGCGGCCAAGCAACATCTTCACCATGGGCACAACAGCGCTTCCCTTCCGCCTGACAGACGTCTCAGTGCTCTGCTCTAGACCTCTGAAGTGGGGAGACAACCGAGCCCAGCCTCCTTTCCAAGGAGCCCTGCGCCTTCCATTGCACTGAAAGGCAATAGCACGGGGAAGCCTAGGAAGGGGCTGAGTCATGTCGGACACACTTCCTCAGCCTGCTCCTTTCAGGGAAGCAACGCTGGGAGCTAGGAAAGCCTTCTCAAGCTCGGAGAGTGCAAGAGAGATGCAGGCCGCGCACCCGGAAATCTCGGTGCTTGGAGCCAATCTCAGCGTCTCCCAGGGGCAAAGCGAACGCCTCTCTGCCAAATCCAGCTTTGCAGACGCAGGCCGCTAGGCTGCCTCTGCATTGGCGAAGGAAGCTCTCTCCTCCCGCTTCCTGCGAAATCTGCTTCTCAGCCTGAGCGAATCTCAGTGGGAACGGTCTTTCCTCTGGGGCCGTTGCTCCTGTGCCTGGGGCTGCCGCAAGGGCACCACCCTCACAGGGAAAGGCCAAACACACCCCACATGACTTTGCTCCTCTGGAGAGCTGCAGGCAACCTCAAACTCTCAGGAAGCTTCTCGGCTGAGACGCAGAAGCACTCTGGCTGGGGTCTCGCATCCCCTGCCTGGAGGCCCATGGTGCCTGTTTCTCCCTGGGCGTTGCTTCACCAGAGCGGCCAGGCAACATCTGCCCCATCTACCCTTCTGCTCTTCCCTTCCAGCTGACAGAGTTCTCCCTGCTCTACTCTAGCCCTAGGAAGTTTGGAGACAACCGGGCTCCTCCTCCTGTGCAAGGTGTCCCGGGGCCCAGTTGGAGTGGAAAGGCAAAACCACAGGCAAGCCCAGGAAAGTGCTGAGTCATGTCTGACACACTCCCTCAGCCTGCTCCTTCATGGCTAGCGAGGCTGTGAGCTAGGAAAGTCTTTGGAAGCTCAGCAAGTGGCAGCGAGATGCAGGCCCCAACCCAGCAATCCCGGTGCTTGGAGCAGGTCTCACAGCCTCCCAGTGCCAAAGCGAGCTCCTCTCTGCCAAATGCAGCTTTGCACACGCAGGCCGCTCTGCTGCCTCTGCATCCACGAAGGAAGCTCTCTAGGCCCGCTTCCTGCGAAATCTGCTTCAGCCTGAGGGAAAAGCCCTTGGAGAGGTCTTGGCTCAGGGGCAGTTGCTCCTGTGCCTAGGGAAGAGGGAAGGGCACCACACTCCCAAGGAAAGGCCAGACACACTCCACACGTCTTTGCTCCTCTGGAGGGCGGCATGGAGCCTCCAACTGGGAGGTCGCTTCTCAGCGGAGACGCAGGGGCATTCTGGCTGTGATCCCGCAGCCCCTGCCTGGAGGCCCACGGTGCCTGTTTCTCTCTGGGCGTTGCTTCCACAGTGCAGCCAAGCAATATCTTCACCATGGGCACAACACCGCTTCCCTTCTGCCTGACAGACGTCTCAGTGCTCTGCTCTAGACCTCTGAAGTGGGGAGACAACCGAGCCCAGCCTCCTTTCCAAGGAGTCCTGCGCCTTCCATTGCACTGAAAGGCAATAGCACGGGGAAGCCTAGGAAGGGGCTGAGTCATGTCGGACACACTTCCTCAGCCTGCTCCTTTCAGGGAAGCAACACTGGGAGCTAGGAAAGACTTCTCCAGCTCGGAGAGTGCAAGGGAGATGCCGGCCGCGCACCCGGAAATCTCGGTGCTTGGAGCCAATCTCAGCGTCTCCCAGGGGCAAAGCGAACGCCTCTCTGCCAAATCCAGCTTTGCAGACGCAGGCCGCTAAGCTGCCTCTGCATTGGCGAAGGAAGCTCTCTCCTCCCGCTTCCTGCGAAATCTGCTTCTCAGCCTGAGCGAATCTCAGTGGGAACGGTCTTTCCTCTGGGGCCGTTGCTTCTGTGCCTGGGGCTGCCGCAAGGGCACCACCCTCCCAGGGAAAGGCCAAACACACCCCACATGTCTTTGCTCCTCTGGAGAGCAGCAGGCAACCTCAAACTCTCAGGAATCTTCTCGGCTGAGACGCAGAAGCACTCTGGCTGGGGTCTCGCATCCCCTGCCTGGAGGCCCATGGTGCCTGTTTCTCCCTGAGCGTTGCTTCACCAGAGCGGCCAGGCAACATCTGCCCCATCTACCCTTCTGCTCTTCCCTTCCAGCTGACAGAGTTCTCCCTGCTCTACTCTAGCCCTAGGAAGTTTGGAGACAACCGGGCTCCTCCTCCTGTGCAAGGAGTCCCGGGGCCCAGTTGGAGTGGAAAGGCAAAACCACAGGCAAGCCCAGGAAAGTGCTGAGTCATGTCTGACACACTCCCTCAGCCTGCTCCTTCATGGCTAGCGAGGCTGTGAGCTAGGAAAGTCTTTGGAAGCTCAGCAAGTGGCAGCGAGATGCAGGCCCCAACCCAGCAATCCCGGTGCTTGGAGCAGGTCTCACAGCCTCCCAGTGCCAAAGCGAGCTCCTCTCTGCCAAATGCAGCTTTGCACACGCAGGCCGCTCTGCTGCCTCTGCATCCACGAAGGAAGCTCTCTAGGCCCGCTTCCTGCGAAATCTGCTTCAGCCTGAGGGAAAAGCCCTTGGAGAGGTCTTGGCTCAGGGGCAGTTGCTCCTGTGCCTGGGGAAGAGGGAAGGGCACCACACTCCCAAGGAAAGGCCAGACACACTCCACACGTCTTTGCTCCTCTGGAGGGCGGCATGGAGCCTCCAACTGGGAGGTCGCTTCTCAGCGGAGACGCAGGGGCATTCTGGCTGTGATCCCGCAGCCCCTGCCTGGAGGCCCACGGTGCCTGTTTCTCTCTGGGCATTGCTTCCACAGTGCGGCCAAGCAACATCTTCACCATGGGCACAACAGCGCTTCCCTTCCGCCTGACAGACGTCTCAGTGCTCTGCTCTAGACCTCTGAAGTGGGGAGACAACCGAGCCCAGCCTCCTTTCCAAGGAGTCCTGCGCCTTCCATTGCACTGAAAGGCAATAGCACGGGGAAGCCTAGGAAGGGGCTGAGTCATGTGGGACACACTTCCTCAGCCTGCTCCTTTCAGGGAAGCAACGCTGGGAGCTAGGAAAGCCTTCTCCAGCTCGGAGAGTGCAAGAGAGGTGCAGGCCGCGCACCCGGAAATCTCGGTGCTTGGAGCCAATCTCAGCGTCTCCCAGGGGCAAAGCGAACGCCTCTCTGCCAAATCCAGCTTTGCAGACGCAGGCCGCTAGGCTGCCTCTGCATTGGCGAAGGAAGCTCTCTCCTCCCGCTTCCTGCGAAATCTGCTTCTCAGCCTGAGCGAATCTCAGTGGGAACGGTCTTTCCTCTGGGGCCATTGCTCCTGTGCCTGGGGCTGCCGCAAGGGCACCACCCTCCCAGGGAAAGGCCAAACACACCCCTCATGACTTTGCTCCTCTGGAGAGCTGCAGGCAACCTCAAACTCTCAGGAAGCTTCTCGGCTGAGACGCAGAAGCACTCTGGCTGGGGTCTCGCATCCCCTGCCTGGAGGCCCATGGTGCCTGTTTCTCCCTGGGCGTTGCTTCACCAGAGCGGCCAGGCAACATCTGCCCCATCTACCCTTCTGCTCTTCCCTTCCAGCTGACAGAGTTCTCCCTGCTCTACTCTAGCCCTAGGAAGTTTGGAGACAACCGGGCTCCTCCTCCTGTGCAAGGAGTCCCGGGGCCCAGTTGGAGTGGAAAGGCAAAACCACAGGCAAGCCCAGGAAAGTGCTGAGTCATGTCTGACACACTCCCTCAGCCTGCTCCTTCATGGCTAGCGAGGCTGTGAGCTAGGAAAGTCTTTGGAAGCTCAGCAAGTAGCAGCGAGATGCAGGCCCCAACCCAGCAATCCCGGTGCTTGGAGCAGGTCTCACAGCCTGCCAGTGCCAAAGCGAGCTCCTCTCTGCCAAATGCAGCTTTGCACACGCAGGCCGCTCTGCTGCCTCTGCATCCACGAAGGAAGCTCTCTAGGCCCGCTTCCTGCGAAATCTGCTTCAGCCTGAGGGAAAAGCCCTTGGAGAGGTCTTGGCTCAGGGGCAGTTGCTCCTGTGCCTGGGGAAGAGGGAAGGGCACCACACTCCCAAGGAAAGGCCAGACACACTCCACACGTCTTTGCTCCTCTGGAGGGCGGCATGGAGCATCCAACTGGGAGGTCGCGTCTCAGCGGAGACGCAGGGGCATTCTGGCTGTGATCCCGCAGCCCCTGCCTGGAGGCCCACGGTGCCTGTTTCTCTCTGGGCGTTGCTTCCACAGTGCGGCCAAGCAACATCTTCACCATGGGCACAACAGCGCTTCCCTTCCACCTGACACACGTCTCAGTGCTCTGTTCTAGACCTCTGAAGTGGGGAGACAACCGAGCCCAGCCTCCTTTCCAAGGAGTCTTGCGCCTTCCATTGCACTGAAAGGCAATAGCACGGGGAAGCCTAGGAAGGGGCTGAGTCATGTCGGACACACTTCCTCAGCCTGCTCCTTTCAGGGAAGCAACGCTGGGAGCTAGGAAAGCCTTCTCAAGCTCGGAGAGTGCAAGAGAGATGCAGGCCGCGCACCCGGAAATCTCGGTGCTTGGAGCCAATCTCAGCGTCTCCCAGGGGCAAAGCGAACGCCTCTCTGCCAAATCCAGCTTTGCAGACGCAGGCCGCTAGGCTGCCTCTGCATTGGCGAAGGAAGCTCTCTCCTCGCGCTTCCTGCGAAATCTGCTTCTCAGCCTGAGCGAATCTCAGTGGGAATGGTCTTTCCTCTGGGGCCGTTGCTCCTGTGCCTGGGGCTGCCGCAAGGGCAGCACCCTCACAGGGAAAGGCCAAACACACCCCACATGTCTTTGCTCCTCTGGAGAGCTGCAGGCAACCTCAAACTCTCAGGAAGCTTCTCGGCTGAGACGCAGAAGCACTCTGGCTGGGGTCTCGCATCCCCTGCCTGGAGGCCCATGGTGCCTGTTTCTCCCTGGGCGTTGCTTCACCAGAGCGGCCAGGCAACATCTGCCCCATCTACCCTTCTGCTCTTCCCTTCCAGCTGACAGAGTTCTCCCTGCTCTACTCTAGCCCTAGGAAGTTTGGAGACAACCGGGCTCCTCCTCCTGTGCAAGGAGTCCCGGGGCCCAGTTGGAGTGGAAAGGCAAAACCACAGGCAAGCCCAGGAAAGTGCTGAGTCATGTCTGACACACTCCCTCAGCCTGCTCCTTCATGACTAGCGAGGCTGTGAGCTAGGAAAGTCTTTGGAAGCTCAGCAAGTGGCAGCGAGATGCAGGCCCCAACCCAGCAATCCCGGTGCTTGGAGCAGGTCTCACAGCCTCCCAGTGCCAAAGCGAGCTCCTCTCTGCCAAATGCAGCTTTGCACACGCAGGCCGCTCTGCTGCCTCTGCATCCACGAAGGAAGCTCTCTAGGCCCGCTTCCTGCGAAATCTGCTTCAGCCTGAGGGAAAAGCCCTTGGAGAGGTCTTGGCTCAGGGGCAGTTGCTCCTGTGCCTGGGGAAGAGGGAAGGGCACCACACTCCCAAGGAAAGGCCAGACACACTCCACACGTCTTTGCTCCTCTGGAGGGCGGCATGGAGCCTCCAACTGGGAGGTCGCGTCTCAGCGGAGACGCAGGGGCATTCTGGCTGTGATCCCGCAGCCCCTGCCTGGAGGCCCACGGTGCCTGTTTCTCTCTGGGCGTTGCTTCCACAGTGCGGCCAAGCAACATCTTCACCATGGGCACAACAGCGCTTCCCTTCCGCCTGACAGACGTCTCAGTGCTCTGCTCTAGACCTCTGAAGTGGGGAGACAACCGAGCCCAGCCTCCTTTCCAAGGAGTCCTGCGCCTTCCATTGCACTGAAAGGCAATAGCACGGGGAAGCCTAGGAAGGGGCTGAGTCATGTGGGACACACTTCCTCAGCCTGCTCCTTTCAGGGAAGCAACGCTGGGAGCTAGGAAAGCCTTCTCCAGCTCGGAGAGTGCAAGAGAGATGCAGGCCGCGCACCCGGAAATCTCGGTGCTTGGAGCCAATCTCAGCGTCTCCCAGGGGCAAAGCGAACGCCTCTCTGCCAAATCCAGCTTTGCAGACGCAGGCCGCTAGGCTGCCTCTGCATTGGCGAAGGAAGCTCTCTCCTCCCGCTTCCTGCGAAATCTGCTTCAGCCTGAGGGAAAAGCCCTTGGAGAGGTCTTGGCTCAGGGGCAGTTGCTCCTGTGCCTGGGGAAGAGGGAAGGGCACCACACTCCCAAGGAAAGGCCAGACACACTCCACACGTCTTTGCTCCTCTGGAGGGCGGCATGGAGCCTCCAACTGGGAGGTCGCGTCTCAGCGGAGACGCAGGGGCATTCTGGCTGTGATCCCGCAGCCCCTGCCTGGAGGCCCACGGTGCCTGTTTCTCTCTGGGCGTTGCTTCCACAGTGCGGCCAAGCAACATCTTCACCATGGGCACAACAGCGCTTCCCTTCCGCCTGACAGAAGTCTCAGTGCTCTGCTCTAGACCTCTGAAGTGGGGAGACAACCGAGCCCAGCCTCCTTTCCAAGGAGTCCTGCGCCTTCCATTGCACTGAAAGGCAATAGCACGGGGAAGCCTAGGAAGGGGCTGAGTCATGTGGGACACACTTCCTCAGCCTGCTCCTTTCAGGGAAGCAACGCTGGGAGCTAGGAAAGCCTTCTCCAGCTCGGAGAGTGCAAGAGAGATGCAGGCCGCGCACCCGGAAATCTCGGTGCTTGGAGCCAATCTCAGCGTCTCCCAGGGGCAAAGCGAACGCCTCTCTGCCAAATCCAGCTTTGCAGACGCAGGCCGCTAGGCTGCCTCTGCATTGGCGAAGGAAGCTCTCTCCTCCCGCTTCCTGCGAAATCTGCTTCAGCCTGAGGGAAAAGCCCTTGGAGAGGTCTTGGCTCAGGGGCAGTTGCTCCTGTGCCTGGGGAAGAGGGAAGGGCACCACACTCCCAAGGAAAGGCCAGACACACTCCACACGTCTTTGCTCCTCTGGAGGGCGGCATGGAGCCTCCAACTGGGAGGTCGCTTCTCAGCGGAGACGCAGGGGCATCCTGGCTGTGATCCCGCAGCCCCTGCCTGGAGGCCCACGGTGCCTGTTTCTCTCTGGGCGTTGCTTCCACAGTGCGGCCAAGCAACATCTTCACCATGGGCACAACAGCGCTTCCCTTCCGCCTGACAGAAGTCTCAGTGCTCTGCTCTAGACCTCTGAATTGGGGAGACAACCGAGCCCAGCCTCCTTTCCAAGGAGCCCTGCGCCTTCCATTGCACTGAAAGGCAATAGCACGGGGAAGCCTAGGAAGGGGCTGAGTCATGTCGGACACACTTCCTCAGCCTGCTCCTTTCAGGGAAGCAACGCTGGGAGCTAGGAAAGCCTTCTCAAGCTCGGAGAGTGCAAGAGAGATGCAGGCCGCGCACCCGGAAATATCGGTGCTTGGAGCCAATCTCAGCGTCTCCCAGGGGCAAAGCGAACGCCTCTCTGCCAATTCCAGCTTTGCAGATGCAGGCCGCTAGGCTGCCTCTGCATTGGCGAAGGAAGCTCTCTCCTCCCGCTTCCTGCGAAATCTGCTTCTCAGCCTGAGCGAATCTCAGTGGGAACGGTCATTCCTCTGGGGCCGTTGCTCCTGTGCCTGGGGCTGCCGCAAGGGCACCACCCTCACAGGGAAAGGCCAAACACACCCCACATGTCTTTGCTCCTCTGGAGAGCTGCAGGCAACCTCAAACTTTCAGGAAGCTTCTCGGCTGAGACGCAGAAGCACTCTGGCTGGGATCTCGCATCCCCTGCCTGGAGGCCCATGGTGCCTGTTTCTCCCTGGGCGTTGCTTCACCAGAGCGGCCAGGCAACATCTGCCCCATCTACCCTTCTGCTCTTCCCTTCCAGCTGACAGAGTTCTCCCTGCTCTACTCTAGCCCTAGGAAGTCTGGAGACAACCGGGCTCCTCCTCCTGTGCAAGGAGTCCCGGGGCCCAGTTGGAGTGGAAAGGCAAAACCACAGGCAAGCCCAGGAAAGTGCTGAGTCATGTCTGACACACTCCCTCAGCCTGCTCCTTCATGGCTAGCGAGGCTGTGAGCTAGGAAAGTCTTTGGAAGCTCAGCAAGTGGCAGCGAGATGCAGGCCCCAACCCAGCAATCCCGGTGCTTGGAGCAGGTCTCACAGCCTCCCAGTGCCAAAGCGAGCTCCTCTCTGCCAAATGCAGCTGTGCACACGCAGGCCGCTCTGCTGCCTCTGCATCCACGAAGGAAGCTCTCTAGGCCCGCTTCCTGCGAAATCTGCTTCAGCCTGAGGGAAAAGCCCTTGGAGAGGTCTTGGCTCAGGGGCAGTTGCTCCTGTGCCTGGGGAAGAGGGAAGGGCACCACACTCCCAAGGAAAGGCTAGACACACTCCACACGTCTTTGTTCCTCTGGAGGGCGGCATGGAGCCTCCAACTGGGAGGTCGCGTCTCAGCGGAGACGCAGGGGCATTCTGGCTGTGATCCCGCAGCCCCTGCCTGGAGGCCCACGGTGCCTGTTTCTCTCTGGGCGTTGCTTCCACAGTGCGGCCAAGCAACATCTTCACCATGGGCACAACAGCGCTTCCCTTCCGCCTGACAGACGTCTCAGTGCTCTGCTCTAGACCTCTGAAGTGGGGAGACAACCGAGCCCAGCCTCCTTTCCAAGGAGCCCTGCGCCTTCCATTGCACTGAAAGGCAATAGCACGGGGAAGCCTAGGAAGGGGCTGAGTCATGTCGGACACACTTCCTCAGCCTGCTCCTTTCAGGGAAGCAACGCTGGGAGCTAGGAAAGCCTTCTCCAGCTCGGAGAGTGCAAGAGAGATGCAGGCCGCGCACCCGGAAATCTCGGTGCTTGGAGCCAATCTCAGCGTCTCCCAGGGGCAAAGCGAACGCCTCTCTGCCAAATCCAGCTTTGCAGACGCAGGCCGCTAGGCTGCCTCTGCATTGGCGAAGGAAGCTCTCTCCTCCCGCTTCCTGCGAAATCTGCTTCTCAGCCTGAGCGAATCTCAGTGGGAACGGTCATTCCTCTGGGGCCGTTGCTCCTGTGCCTGGGGCTGCCGCAAGGGCACCACCCTCCCAGGGAAAGGCCAAACACACCCCTCATGACTTTGCTCCTCTGGAGAGCTGCAGGCAACCTCAAACTCTCAGGAAGCTTCTCTGCTGAGACGCAGAAGCACTCTGGCTGGGATCTCGCATCCCCTGCCTGGAGGCCCATGGTGCCTGCTTCTCCCTGGGCGTTGCTTCACCAGAGCGGCCAGGCAACATCTGCCCCATCTACCCTTCTGCTCTTCCCTTCCAGCTGACAGAGTTCTCCCTGTTCTACTCTAGCCCTAGGAAGTTTGGAGACAACCGGGCTCCTCCTCCTGGGCAAGGAGTCCCGGGGCCCAGTTGGAGTGGAAAGGCAAAACCACAGGCAAGCCCAGGAAAGTGCTGAGTCATGTCTGACACACTCCCTCAGCCTGCTCCTTCATGGCTAGCGAGGCTGTGAGCTAGGAAAGTCTTTGGAAGCTCAGCAAGTGGCAGCGAGATGCAGGCCCCAACCCAGCAATCCCGGTGCTTGGAGCAGGTCTCACAGCCTCCCAGTGCCAAAGCGAGCTCCTCTCTGCCAAATGCAGCTGTGCACACGCAGGCCGCTCTGCTGCCTCTGCATCCACGAAGGAAGCTCTCTAGGCCCGCTTCCTGCGAAATCTGCTTCAGCCTGAGGGAAAAGCCCTTGGAGAGGTCTTGGCTCAGGGGCAGTTGCTCCTGTGCCTGGGGAAGAGGGAAGGGCACCACACTCCCAAGGAAAGGCCAGACACACTCCACACGTCTTTGCTCCTCTGGAGGGCGGCATGGAGCCTCCAACTGGGAGGTCGCGTCTCAGCGGAGACGCAGGGGCATTCTGGCTGTGATCCCGCAGCCCCTGCCTGGAGGCCCACGGTGCCTGTTTCTCTCTGGGCGTTGCTTCCACAGTGCGGCCAAGCAACATCTTCACCATGGGCACAACAGCGCTTCCCTTCCGCCTGACAGACGTCTCAGTGCTCTGCTCTAGACCTCTGAAGTGGAGAGACAACCTAGCCCAGCCTCCTTTCCAAGGAGCCCTGCGCCTTCCATTGCACTGAAAGGCAATAGCACGGGGAAGCCTAGGAATGGGCTGAGTCATGTCGGACACACTTCCTCAGCCTGCTCCTTTCAGGGAAGCAACGCTGGGAGCTAGGAAAGCCTTCTCCAGCTCGGAGAGTGCAAGAGAGATGCAGGCCGCGCACCCGGAAATCTCGGTGCTTGGAGCCAATCTCAGCGTCTCCCAGGGGCAAAGCGAACGCCTCTCTGCCAAATCCAGCTTTGCAGACGCAGGCCGCTAGGCTGCCTCTGCATTGGCGAAGGAAGCTCTCTCCTCCCGCTTCCTGCGAAATCTGCTTCTCAGCCTGAGCGAATCTCAGTGGGAACGGTCATTCCTCTGGGGCCGTTGCTCCTGTGCCTGGGGCTGCCGCAAGGGCACCACCCTCCCAGGGAAAGGCCAAACACACCCCACATGTCTTTGCTCCTCTGGAGAGCTGCAGGCAACCTCAAACTCTCAGGAAGCTTCTCGGCTGAGACGCAGAAGCACTCTGGCTGGGATCTCGCATCCCCTGCCTGGAGGCCCATGGTGCCTGCTTCTCCCTGGGCGTTGCTTCACCAGAGCGGCCAGGCAACATCTGCCCCATCTACCCTTCTGCTCTTCCCTTCCAGCTGACAGAGTTCTCCCTGCTCTACTCTAGCCCTAGGAAGTTTGGAGACAACCGGGCTCCTCCTCCTGGGCAAGGAGTCCCGGGGCCCAGTTGGAGTGGAAAGGCAAAACCACAGGCAAGCCCAGGAAAGTGCTGAGTCATGTCTGACACACTCCCTCAGCCTGCTCCTTCATGGCTAGCGAGGCTGTGAGCTAGGAAAGTCTTTGGAAGCTCAGCAAGTGGCAGCGAGATGCAGGCCCCAACCCAGCAATCCCGGTGCTTGGAGCAGGTCTCACAGCCTCCCAGTGCCAAAGCGAGCTCCTCTCTGCCAAATGCAGCTGTGCACACGCAGGCCGCTCTGCTGCCTCTGCATCCACGAAGGAAGCTCTCTAGGCCCGCTTCCTGCGAAATCTGCTTCAGCCTGAGGGAAAAGCCCTTGGAGAGGTCTTGGCTCAGGGGCAGTTGCTCCTGTGCCTGGGGAAGAGGGAAGGGCACCACACTCCCAAGGAAAGGCCAGACACACTCCACACGTCTTTGCTCCTCTGGAGGGCGGCATGGAGCCTCCAACTGGGAGGTCGCGTCTCAGCGGAGACGCAGGGGCATTCTGGCTGTGATCCCGCAGCCCCTGCCTGGAGGCCCACGGTGCCTGTTTCTCTCTGGGCGTTGCTTCCACAGTGCGGCCAAGCAACATCTTCACCATGGGCACAACAGCGCTTCCCTTCCGCCTGACAGACGTCTCAGTGCTCTGCTCTAGACCTCTGAAGTGGGGAGACAACCGAGCCCAGCCTCCTTTCCAAGGAGCCCTGCGCCTTCCATTGCACTGAAAGGCAATAGCACGGGGAAGCCTAGGAAGGGGCTGAGTCATGTCGGACACACTTCCTCAGCCTGCTCCTTTCAGGGAAGCAACGCTGGGAGCTAGGAAAGCCTTCTCCAGCTCGGAGAGTGCAAGAGAGATGCAGGCCGCGCACCCGGAAATCTCGGTGCTTGGAGCCAATCTCAGCGTCTCCCAGGGGCAAAGCGAACGCCTCTCTGCCAAATCCAGCTTTGCAGACGCAGGCCGCTAGGCTGCCTCTGCATTGGCGAAGGAAGCTCTCTCCTCCCGCTTCCTGCGAAATCTGCTTCTCAGCCTGAGCGAATCTCAGTGGGAACGGTCATTCCTCTGGGGCCGTTGCTCCTGTGCCTGGGGCTGCCGCAAGGGCACCACCCTCACAGGGAAAGGCCAAACACACCCCACATGTCTTTGCTCCTCTGGAGAGCTGCAGGCAACCTCAAACTCTCAGGAAGCTTCTCGGCTGAGACGCAGAAGCACTCTGGCTGGGATCTCGCATCCCCTGCCTGGAGGCCCATGGTGCCTGCTTCTCCCTGGGCGTTGCTTCACCAGAGCGGCCAGGCAACATCTGCCCCATCTACCCTTCTGCTCTTCCCTTCCAGCTGACAGAGTTCTCCCTGCTCTACTCTGGCCCTAGGAAGTTTGGAGACAACCGGGCTCCTCCTCCTGGGCAAGGAGTCCCGGGGCCCAGTTGGAGTGGAAAGGCAAAACCACAGGCAAGCCCAGGAAAGTGCTGAGTCATGTCTGACACACTCCCTCAGCCTGCTCCTTCATGGCTAGCGAGGCTGTGAGCTAGGAAAGTCTTTGGAAGCTCAGCAAGTGGCAGCGAGATGCAGGCCCCAACCCAGCAATCCCGGTGCTTGGAGCAGGTCTCACAGCCTCCCAGTGCCAAAGCGAGCTCCTCTCTGCCAAATGCAGCTGTGCACACGCAGGCCGCTCTGCTGCCTCTGCATCCACGAAGGAAGCTCTCTAGGCCCGCTTCCTGCGAAATCTGCTTCAGCCTGAGGGAAAAGCCCTTGGAGAGGTCTTGGCTCAGGGGCAGTTGCTCCTGTGCCTGGGGAAGAGGGAAGGGCACCACACTCCCAAGGAAAGGCCAGACACACTCCACACGTCTTTGCTCCTCTGGAGGGCGGCATGGAGCCTCCAACTGGGAGGTCGCGTCTCAGCGGAGACGCAGGGGCATTCTGGCTGTGATCCCGCAGCCCCTGCCTGGAGGCCCACGGTGCCTGTTTCTCTCTGGGCGTTGCTTCCACAGTGCGGCCAAGCAACATCTTCACCATGGGCACAACAGCGCTTCCCTTCCGCCTGACAGACGTCTCAGTGCTCTGCTCTAGACCTCTGAAGTGGAGAGACAACCGAGCCCAGCCTCCTTTCCAAGGAGCCCTGCGCCTTCCATTGCACTGAAAGGCAATAGCACGGGGAAGCCTAGGAAGGGGCTGAGTCATGTCGGACACACTTCCTCAGCCTGCTCCTTTCAGGGAAGCAACGCTGGGAGCTAGGAAAGCCTTCTCAAGCTCGGAGAGTGCAAGAGAGATGCAGGCCGCGCACCCGGAAATATCGGTGCTTGGAGCCAATCTCAGCGTCTCCCAGGGGCAAAGCGAACGCCTCTCTGCCAAATCCAGCTTTGCAGACGCAGGCCGCTAGGCTGCCTCTGCATTGGCGAAGGAAGCTCTCTCCTCCCGCTTCCTGCGAAATCTGCTTCTCAGCCTGAGCGAATCTCAGTGGGAACGGTCATTCCTCTGGGGCCGTTGCTCCTGTGCCTGGGGCTGCCGCAAGGGCACCACCCTCCCAGGGAAAGGCCAAACACACCCCACATGTCTTTGCTCCTCTGGAGAGCTGCAGGCAACCTCAAACTCTCAGGAAGCTTCTCGGCTGAGACGCAGAAGCACTCTGGCTGGGATCTCGCATCCCCTGCCTGGAGGCCCATGGTGCCTGCTTCTCCCTGGGCGTTGCTTCACCAGAGCGGCCAGGCAACATCTGCCCCATCTACCCTTCTGCTCTTCCCTTCCAGCTGACAGAGTTCTCCCTGCTCTACTCTAGCCCTAGGAAGTTTGGAGACAACCGGGCTCCTCCTCCTGGGCAAGGAGTCCCGGGGCCCAGTTGGAGTGGAAAGGCAAAACCACAGGCAAGCCCAGGAAAGTGCTGAGTCATGTCTGACACACTCCCTCAGCCTGCTCCTTCATGGCTAGCGAGGCTGTGAGCTAGGAAAGTCTTTGGAAGCTCAGCAAGTGGCAGCGAGATGCAGGCCCCAACCCAGCAATCCCGGTGCTTGGAGCAGGTCTCACAGCCTCCCAGTGCCAAAGCGAGCTCCTCTCTGCCAAATGCAGCTGTGCACACGCAGGCCGCTCTGCTGCCTCTGCATCCACGAAGGAAGCTCTCTAGGCCCGCTTCCTGCGAAATCTGCTTCAGCCTGAGGGAAAAGCCCTTGGAGAGGTCTTGGCTCAGGGGCAGTTGCTCCTGTGCCTGGGGAAGAGGGAAGGGCACCACACTCCCAAGGAAAGGCCAGACACACTCCACACGTCTTTGCTCCTCTGGAGGGCGGCATGGAGCCTCCAACTGGGAGGTCGCGTCTCAGCGGAGACGCAGGGGCATTCTGGCTGTGATCCCGCAGCCCCTGCCTGGAGGCCCACGGTGCCTGTTTCTCTCTGGGCGTTGCTTCCACAGTGCGGCCAAGCAACATCTTCACCATGGGCACAACAGCGCTTCCCTTCCGCCTGACAGACGTCTCAGTGCTCTGCTCTAGACCTCTGAAGTGGGGAGACAACCGAGCCCAGCCTCCTTTCCAAGGAGCCCTGCGCCTTCCATTGCACTGAAAGGCAATAGCACGGGGAAGCCTAGGAAGGGGCTGAGTCATGTCGGACACACTTCCTCAGCCTGCTCCTTTCAGGGAAGCAACGCTGGGAGCTAGGAAAGCCTTCTCAAGCTCGGAGAGTGCAAGAGAGATGCAGGCCGCGCACCCGGAAATCTCGGTGCTTGGAGCCAATCTCAGCGTCTCCCAGGGGCAAAGCGAACGCCTCTCTGCCAAATCCAGCTTTGCAGACGCAGGCCGCTAGGCTGCCTCTGCATTGGCGAAGGAAGCTCTCTCCTCCCGCTTCCTGCGAAATCTGCTTCTCAGCCTGAGCGAATCTCAGTGGGAACGGTCATTCCTCTGGGGCCGTTGCTCCTGTGCCTGGGGCTGCCGCAAGGGCACCACCCTCACAGGGAAAGGCCAAACACACCCCACATGTCTTTGCTCCTCTGGAGAGCTGCAGGCAACCTCAAACTCTCAGGAAGCTTCTCGGCTGAGACGCAGAAGCACTCTGGCTGGGATCTCGCATCCCCTGCCTGGAGGCCCATGGTGCCTGCTTCTCCCTGGGCGTTGCTTCACCAGAGCGGCCAGGCAACATCTGCCCCATCTACCCTTCTGCTCTTCCCTTCCAGCTGACAGAGTTCTCCCTGCTCTACTCTGGCCCTAGGAAGTTTGGAGACAACCGGGCTCCTCCTCCTGGGCAAGGAGTCCCGGGGCCCAGTTGGAGTGGAAAGGCAAAACCACAGGCAAGCCCAGGAAAGTGCTGAGTCATGTCTGACACACTCCCTCAGCCTGCTCCTTCATGGCTAGCGAGGCTGTGAGCTAGGAAAGTCTTTGGAAGCTCAGCAAGTGGCAGCGAGATGCAGGCCCCAACCCAGCAATCCCGGTGCTTGGAGCAGGTCTCACAGCCTCCCAGTGCCAAAGCGAGCTCCTCTCTGCCAAATGCAGCTGTGCACACGCAGGCCGCTCTGCTGCCTCTGCATCCACGAAGGAAGCTCTCTAGGCCCGCTTCCTGCGAAATCTGCTTCAGCCTGAGGGAAAAGCCCTTGGAGAGGTCTTGGCTCAGGGGCAGTTGCTCCTGTGCCTGGGGAAGAGGGAAGGGCACCACACTCTCAAGGAAACGCCAGACACACTCCACACGTCTTTGCTCCTCTGGAGGGCGGCATGGAGCCTCCAACTGGGAGGTCGCGTCTCAGCGGAGACGCAGGGGCATTCTGGCTGTGATCCCGCAGCCCCTGCCTGGAGGCCCACGGTGCCTGTTTCTCTCTGGGCGTTGCTTCCACAGTGCGGCCAAGCAACATCTTCACCATGGGCACAACAGCGCTTCCCTTCCGCCTGACAGACGTCTCAGTGCTCTGCTCTAGACCTCTGAAGTGGGGAGACAACCGAGCCCAGCCTCCTTTCCAAGGAGCCCTGCGCCTTCCATTGCACTGAAAGGCAATAGCACGGGGAAGCCTAGGAAGGGGCTGAGTCATGTCGGACACACTTCCTCAGCCTGCTCCTTTCAGGGAAGCAACGCTGGGAGCTAGGAAAGCCTTCTCCAGCTCGGAGAGTGCAAGAGAGATGCAGGCCGCGCACCCGGAAATCTCGGTGCTTGGAGCCAATCTCAGCGTCTCCCAGGGGCAAAGCGAACGCCTCTCTGCCAAATCCAGCTTTGCAGACGCAGGCCGCTAGGCTGCCTCTGCATTGGCGAAGGAAGCTCTCTCCTCCCGCTTCCTGCGAAATCTGCTTCTCAGCCTGAGCGAATCTCAGTGGGAACGGTCATTCCTCTGGGGCCGTTGCTCCTGTGCCTGGGGCTGCTGCAAGGGCACCACCCTCCCAGGGAAAGGCCAAACACACCCCACATGTCTTTGCTCCTCTGGAGAGCTGCAGGCAACCTCAAACTCTCAGGAAGCTTCTCGGCTGAGACGCAGAAGCACTCTGGCTGGGATCTCGCATCCCCTGCCTGGAGGCCCATGGTGCCTGCTTCTCCCTGGGCGTTGCTTCACCAGAGCGGCCAGGCAACATCTGCCCCATCTACCCTTCTGCTCTTCCCTTCCAGCTGACAGAGTTCTCCCTGCTCTACTCTGGCCCTAGGAAGTTTGGAGACAACCGGGCTCCTCCTCCTGGGCAAGGAGTCCCGGGGCCCAGTTGGAGTGGAAAGGCAAAACCACAGGCAAGCCCAGGAAAGTGCTGAGTCATGTCTGACACACTCCCTCAGCCTGCTCCTTCATGGCTAGCGAGGCTGTGAGCTAGGAAAGTCTTTGGAAGCTCAGCAAGTGGCAGCGAGATGCAGGCCCCAACCCAGCAATCCCGGTGCTTGGAGCAGGTCTCACAGCCTCCCAGTGCCAAAGCGAGCTCCTCTCTGCCAAATGCAGCTGTGCACACGCAGGCCGCTCTGCTGCCTCTGCATCCACGAAGGAAGCTCTCTAGGCCCGCTTCCTGCGAAATCTGCTTCAGCCTGAGGGAAAAGCCCTTGGAGAGGTCTTGATCAGGGGCAGTTGCTCCTGTGCCTGGGGAAGAGGGAAGGGCACCACACTCCCAAGGAAAGGCCAGACACACTCCACACGTCTTTGCTCCTCTGGAGGGCGGCATGGAGCCTCCAAATGGGAGGTCGCGTCTCAGCGGAGACTCAGGGTCATTCTGGCTGTGATCCCGCAGCCCCTGCCTGGAGGCCCACGGTGCCTGTTTCTCTCTGGGCGTTGCTTCCACAGTGCGGCCAAGCAACATCTTCACCATGGGCACAACAGCGCTTCCCTTCCGCCTGACAGACGTCTCAGTGCTCTGCTCTAGACCTCTGAAGTGGGGAGACAACCGAGCCCAGCCTCCTTTCCAAGGAGCCCTGCGCCTTCCATTGCACTGAAAGGCAATAGCACGGGGAAGCCTAGGAAGGGGCTGAGTCATGTCGGACACACTTCCTCAGCCTGCTCCTTTCAGGGAAGCAACGCTGGGAGCTAGGAAAGCCTTCTCCAGCTCGGAGAGTGCAAGAGAGATGCAGGCCGCGCACCCGGAAATCTCGGTGCTTGGAGCCAATCTCAGCGTCTCCCAGGGGCAAAGCGAACGCCTCTCTGCCAAATCCAGCTTTGCAGACGCAGGCCGCTAGGCTGCCTCTGCATTGGCGAAGGAAGCTCTCTCCTCCCGCTTCCTGCGAAATCTGCTTCTCAGCCTGAGCGAATCTCAGTGGGAACGGTCATTCCTCTGGGGCCGTTGCTCCTGTGCCTGGGGCTGCCGCAAGGGCACCACCCTCCCAGGGAAAGGCCAAACACACCCCACATGTCTTTGCTCCTCTGGAGAGCTGCAGGCAACCTCAAACTCTCAGGAAGCTTCTCGGCTGAGACGCAGAAGCACTCTGGCTGGGATCTCGCATCCCCTGCCTGGAGGCCCATGGTGCCTGCTTCTCCCTGGGCGTTGCTTCACCAGAGCGGCCAGGCAACATCTGCCCCATCTACCCTTCTGCTCTTCCCTTCCAGCTGACAGAGTTCTCCCTGCTCTACTCTGGCCCTAGGAAGTTTGGAGACAACCGGGCTCCTCCTCCTGGGCAAGGAGTCCCGGGGCCCAGTTGGAGTGGAAAGGCAAAACCACAGGCAAGCCCAGGAAAGTGCTGAGTCATGTCTGACACACTCCCTCAGCCTGCTCCTTCATGGCTAGCGAGGCTGTGAGCTAGGAAAGTCTTTGGAAGCTCAGCAAGTGGCAGCGAGATGCAGGCCCCAACCCAGCAATCCCGGTGCTTGGAGCAGGTCTCACAGCCTCCCAGTGCCAAAGCGAGCTCCTCTCTGCCAAATGCAGCTGTGCACACGCAGGCCGCTCTGCTGCCTCTGCATCCACGAAGGAAGCTCTCTAGGCCCGCTTCCTGCGAAATCTGCTTCAGCCTGAGGGAAAAGCCCTTGGAGAGGTCTTGGCTCAGGGGCAGTTGCTCCTGTGCCTGGGGAAGAGGGAAGGGCACCACACTCCCAAGGAAAGGCCAGACACACTCCACACGTCTTTGCTCCTCTGGAGGGCGGCATGGAGCCTCCAACTGGGAGGTCGCGTCTCAGCGGAGACGCAGGGGCATTCTGGCTGTGATCCCGCAGCCCCTGCCTGGAGGCCCACGGTGCCTGTTTCTCTCTGGGCGTTGCTTCCACAGTGCGGCCAAGCAACATCTTCACCATGGGCACAACAGCGCTTCCCTTCCGCCTGACAGACGTCTCAGTGCTCTGCTCTAGACCTCTGAAGTGGGGAGACAACCGAGCCCAGCCTCCTTTCCAAGGAGCCCTGCGCCTTCCATTGCACTGAAAGGCAATAGCACGGGGAAGCCTAGGAAGGGGCTGAGTCATGTCGGACACACTTCCTCAGCCTGCTCCTTTCAGGGAAGCAACGCTGGGAGCTAGGAAAGCCTTCTCCAGCTCGGAGAGTGCAAGAGAGATGCAGGCCGCGCACCCGGAAATCTCGGTGCTTGGAGCCAATCTCAGCGTCTCCCAGGGGCAAAGCGAACGCCTCTCTGCCAAATCCAGCTTTGCAGACGCAGGCCGCTAGGCTGCCTCTGCATTGGCGAAGGAAGCTCTCTCCTCCCGCTTCCTGCGAAATCTGCTTCTCAGCCTGAGCGAATCTCAGTGGGAACGGTCATTCCTCTGGGGCCATTGCTCCTGTGCCTGGGGCTGCCGCAAGGGCACCACCCTCCCAGGGAAAGGCCAAACACACCCCACATGTCTTTGCTCCTCTGGAGAGCTGCAGGCAACCTCAAACTCTCAGGAAGCTTCTCGGCTGAGACGCAGAAGCACTCTGGCTGGGATCTCGCATCCCCTGCCTGGAGGCCCATGGTGCCTGCTTCTCCCTGGGCGTTGCTTCACCAGAGCGGCCAGGCAACATCTGCCCCATCTACCCTTCTGCTCTTCCCTTCCAGCTGACAGAGTTCTCCCTGCTCTACTCTGGCCCTAGGAAGTTTGGAGACAACCGGGCTCCTCCTCCTGGGCAAGGAGTCCCGGGGCCCAGTTGGAGTGGAAAGGCAAAACCACAGGCAAGCCCAGGAAAGTGCTGAGTCATGTCTGACACACTCCCTCAGCCTGCTCCTTCATGGCTAGCGAGGCTGTGAGCTAGGAAAGTCTTTGGAAGCTCAGCAAGTGGCAGCGAGATGCAGGCCCCAACCCAGCAATCCCGGTGCTTGGAGCAGGTCTCACAGCCTCCCAGTGCCAAAGCGAGCTCCTCTCTGCCAAATGCAGCTGTGCACACGCAGGCCGCTCTGCTGCCTCTGCATCCACGAAGGAAGCTCTCTAGGCCCGCTTCCTGCGAAATCTGCTTCAGCCTGAGGGAAAAGCCCTTGGAGAGGTCTTGGCTCAGGGGCAGTTGCTCCTGTGCCTGGGGAAGAGGGAAGGGCACCACACTCCCAAGGAAAGGCCAGACACACTCCACACGTCTTTGCTCCTCTGGAGGGCGGCATGGAGCCTCCAACTGGGAGGTCGCGTCTCAGCGGAGACGCAGGGGCATTCTGGCTGTGATCCCGCAGCCCCTGCCTGGAGGCCCACGGTGCCTGTTTCTCTCTGGGCGTTGCTTCCACAGTGCGGCCAAGCAACATCTTCACCATGGGCACAACAGCGCTTCCCTTCCGCCTGACAGACGTCTCAGTGCTCTGCTCTAGACCTCTGAAGTGGGGAGACAACCGAGCCCAGCCTCCTTTCCAAGGAGCCCTGCGCCTTCCATTGCACTGAAAGGCAATAGCACGGGGAAGCCTAGGAAGGGGCTGAGTCATGTCGGACACACTTCCTCAGCCTGCTCCTTTCAGGGAAGCAACGCTGGGAGCTAGGAAAGCCTTCTCAAGCTCGGAGAGTGCAAGAGAGATGCAGGCCGCGCACCCGGAAATCTCGGTGCTTGGAGCCAATCTCAGCGTCTCCCAGGGGCAAAGCGAACGCCTCTCTGCCAAATCCAGCTTTGCAGACGCAGGCCGCTAGGCTGCCTCTGCATTGGCGAAGGAAGCTCTCTCCTCCCGCTTCCTGCGAAATCTGCTTCTCAGCCTGAGCGAATCTCAGTGGGAACGGTCATTCCTCTGGGGCCATTGCTCCTGTGCCTGGGGCTGCCGCAAGGGCACCACCCTCCCAGGGAAAGGCCAAACACACCCCACATGTCTTTGCTCCTCTGGAGAGCTGCAGGCAACCTCAAACTCTCAGGAAGCTTCTCGGCTGAGACGCAGAAGCACTCTGGCTGGGATCTCGCATCCCCTGCCTGGAGGCCCATGGTGCCTGCTTCTCCCTGGGCGTTGCTTCACCAGAGCGGCCAGGCAACATCTGCCCCATCTACCCTTCTGCTCTTCCCTTCCAGCTGACAGAGTTCTCCCTGCTCTACTCTGGCCCTAGGAAGTTTGGAGACAACCGGGCTCCTCCTCCTGGGCAAGGAGTCCCGGGGCCCAGTTGGAGTGGAAAGGCAAAACCACAGGCAAGCCCAGGAAAGTGCTGAGTCATGTCTGACACACTCCCTCAGCCTGCTCCTTCATGGCTAGCGAGGCTGTGAGCTAGGAAAGTCTTTGGAAGCTCAGCAAGTGGCAGCGAGATGCAGGCCCCAACCCAGCAATCCCGGTGCTTGGAGCAGGTCTCACAGCCTCCCAGTGCCAAAGCGAGCTCCTCTCTGCCAAATGCAGCTGTGCACACGCAGGCCGCTCTGCTGCCTCTGCATCCACGAAGGAAGCTCTCTAGGCCCGCTTCCTGCGAAATCTGCTTCAGCCTGAGGGAAAAGCCCTTGGAGAGGTCTTGGCTCAGGGGCAGTTGCTCCTGTGCCTGGGGAAGAGGGAAGGGCACCACACTCTCAAGGAAACGCCAGACACACTCCACACGTCTTTGCTCCTCTGGAGGGCGGCATGGAGCCTCCAACTGGGAGGTCGCGTCTCAGCGGAGACGCAGGGGCATTCTGGCTGTGATCCCGCAGCCCCTGCCTGGAGGCCCACGGTGCCTGTTTCTCTCTGGGCGTTGCTTCCACAGTGAGGCCAAGCAACATCTTCACCATGGGCACAACAGCGCTTCCCTTCCGCCTGACAGACGTCTCAGTGCTCTGCTGTAGACTTCTGAAGTGGGGAGACAACCGAGCCCAGCCTCCTTTCCAAGGAGCCCTGCGCCTTCCATTGCACTGAAAGGCAATAGCACGGGGAAGCCTAGGAAGGGGCTGAGTCATGTCGGACACACTTCCTCAGCCTGCTCCTTTCAGGGAAGCAACGCTGGGAGCTAGGAAAGCCTTCTCAAGCTCGGAGAGTGCAAGAGAGATGCAGGCCGCGCACCCGGAAATCTCGGTGCTTGGAGCCAATCTCAGCGTCTCCCAGGGGCAAAGCGAACGCCTCTCTGCCAAATCCAGCTTTGCAGACGCAGGCCGCTAGGCTGCCTCTGCATTGGCGAAGGAAGCTCTCTCCTCCCGCTTCCTGCGAAATCTGCTTCTCAGCCTGAGCGAATCTCAGTGGGAACGGTCATTCCTCTGGGGCCGTTGCTCCTGTGCCTGGGGCTGCCGCAAGGGCACCACCCTCCCAGGGAAAGGCCAAACACACCCCACATGTCTTTGCTCCTCTGGAGAGCTGCAGGCAACCTCAAACTCTCAGGAAGCTTCTCGGCTGAGACGCAGAAGCACTCTGGCTGGGATCTCGCATCCCCTGCCTGGAGGCCCATGGTGCCTGCTTCTCCCTGGGCGTTGCTTCACCAGAGCGGCCAGGCAACATCTGCCCCATCTACCCTTCTGCTCTTCCCTTCCAGCTGACAGAGTTCTCCCTGCTCTACTCTGGCCCTAGGAAGTTTGGAGACAACCGGGCTCCTCCTCCTGGGCAAGGAGTCCCGGGGCCCAGATGGAGTGGAAAGGCAAAACCACAGGCAAGCCCAGGAAAGTGCTGAGTCATGTCTGACACACTCCCTCAGCCTGCTCCTTCATGGCTAGCGAGGCTGTGAGCTAGGAAAGTCTTTGGAAGCTCAGCAAGTGGCAGCGAGATGCAGGCCCCAACCCAGCAATCCCGGTGCTTGGAGCAGGTCTCACAGCCTCCCAGTGCCAAAGCGAGCTCCTCTCTGCCAAATGCAGCTGTGCACACGCAGGCCGCTCTGCTGCCTCTGCATCCACGAAGGAAGCTCTCTAGGCCCGCTTCCTGCGAAATCTGCTTCAGCCTGAGGGAAAAGCCCTTGGAGAGGTCTTGGCTCAGGGGCAGTTGCTCCTGTGCCTGGGGAAGAGGGAAGGGCACCACACTCTCAAGGAAACGCCAGACACACTCCACACGTCTTTGCTCCTCTGGAGGGCGGCATGGAGCCTCCAACTGGGAGGTCGCGTCTCAGCGGAGACGCAGGGGCATTCTGGCTGTGATCCCGCAGCCCCTGCCTGGAGGCCTACGGTGCCTGTTTCTCTCTGGGCGTTGCTTCCACAGTGAGGCCAAGCAACATCTTCACCATGGGCACAACAGCTCTTCCCTTCCGCCTGACAGACGTCTCAGTGCTCTGCTGTAGACTTCTGAAGTGGGGAGACAACCGAGCCCAGCCTCCTTTCCAAGGAGCCCTGCGCCTTCCATTGCACTGAAAGGCAATAGCACGGGGAAGCCTAGGAAGGGGCTGAGTCATGTCGGACACACTTCCTCAGCCTGCTCCTTTCAGGGAAGCAACGCTGGGAGCTAGGAAAGCCTTCTCAAGCTCGGAGAGTGCAAGAGAGATGCAGGCCGTGCACCCGGAAATCTCGGTGCTTGGAGCCAATCTCAGCGTCTCCCAGGGGCAAAGCGAACGCCTCTCTGCCAAATCCAGCTTTGCAGACGCAGGCCGCTAGGCTGCCTCTGCATTGGCGAAGGAAGCTCTCTCCTCCCGCTTCCTGCGAAATCTGCTTCTCAGCCTGAGCGAATCTCAGTGGGAACGGTCATTCCTCTGGGGCCGTTGCTCCTGTGCCTGGGGCTGCCGCAAGGGCACCACCCTCCCAGGGAAAGGCCAAACACACCCCACATGTCTTTGCTCCTCTGGAGAGCTGCAGGCAACCTCAAACTCTCAGGAAGCTTCTCGGCTGAGACGCAGAAGCACTCTGGCTGGGATCTCGCATCCCCTGCCTGGAGGCCCATGGTGCCTGCTTCTCCCTGGGCGTTGCTTCACCAGAGCGGCCAGGCAACATCTGCCCCATCTACCCTTCTGCTCTTCCCTTCCAGCTGACAGAGTTCTCCCTGCTCTACTCTGGCCCTAGGAAGTTTGGAGACAACCGGGCTCCTCCTCCTGGGCAAGGAGTCCCGAGGCCCAGTTGGAGTGGAAAGGCAAAACCACAGGCAAGCCCAGGAAAGTGCTGAGTCATGTCTGACACACTCCCTCAGCCTGCTCCTTCATGGCTAGCGAGGCTGTGAGCTAGGAAAGTCTTTGGAAGCTCAGCAAGTGGCAGCGAGATGCAGGCCCCAACCCAGCAATCCCGGTGCTTGGATCAGGTCTCACAGCCTCCCAGTGCCAAAGCGAGCTCCTCTCTGCCAAATGCAGCTGTGCACACGCAGGCCGCTCTGCTGCCTCTGCATCCACGAAGGAAGCTCTCTAGGCCCGCTTCCTGCGAAATCTGCTTCAGCCTGAGGGAAAAGCCCTTGGAGAGGTCTTGGCTCAGGGGCAGTTGCTCCTGTGCCTGGGGAAGAGGGAAGGGCACCACACTCCCAAGGAAAGGCCAGACACACTCCACACGTCTTTGCTCCTCTGGAGGGCGGCATGGAGCCTCCAACTGGGAGGTCGCGTCTCAGCGGAGACGCAGGGGCATTCTGGCTGTGATCCCGCAGCCCCTGCCTGGAGGCCCACGGTGCCTGTTTCTCTCTGGGCGTTGCTTCCACAGTGCGGCCAAGCAACATCTTCACCATGGGCACAACAGCGCTTCCCTTCCGCCTGACAGACGTCTCAGTGCTCTGCTCTAGACCTCTGAAGTGGGGAGACAACCGAGCCCAGCCTCCTTTCCAAGGAGCCCTGCGCCTTCCATTGCACTGAAAGGCAATAGCACGGGGAAGCCTAGGAAGGGGCTGAGTCATGTCGGACACACTTCCTCAGCCTGCTCCTTTCAGGGAAGCAACGCTGGGAGCTAGGAAAGCCTTCTCAAGCTCGGAGAGTGCAAGAGAGATGCAGGCCGCGCACCCGGAAATCTCGGTGCTTGGAGCCAATCTCAGCGTCTCCCAGGGGCAAAGCAAACGCCTCTCTGCCAAATCCAGCTTTGCAGACGCAGGCCGCTAGGCTGCCTCTGCATTGGCGAAGGAAGCTCTCTCCTCCCGCTTCCTGCGAAATCTGCTTCTCAGCCTGAGCGAATCTCAGTGGGAACGGTCATTCCTCTGGGGCCGTTGCTCCTGTGCCTGGGGCTGCCGCAAGGGCACCACCCTCACAGGGAAAGGCCAAACACACCCCACATGTCTTTGCTCCTCTGGAGAGCTGCAGGCAACCTCAAACTCTCAGGAAGCTTCTCGGCTGAGACGCAGAAGCACTCTGGCTGGGATCTCGCATCCCCTGCCTGGAGGCCCATGGTGCCTGCTTCTCCCTGGGCGTTGCTTCACCAGAGCGGCCAGGCAACATCTCCCCCATCTACCCTTCTGCTCTTCCCTTCCAGCTGACAGAGTTCTCCGTGCTCTACTCTGGCCCTAGGAAGTTTGGAGACAACCGGGCTCCTCCTCCTGGGCAAGGAGTCCCGGGGCCCAGTTGGAGTGGAAATGCAAAACCACAGGCAAGCCCAGGAAAGTGCTGAGTCATGTCTGACACACTCCCTCAGCCTGCTCCTTCATGGCTAGCGAGGCTGTGAGCTAGGAAAGTCTTTGGAAGCTCAGCAAGTGGCAGCGAGATGCAGGCCCCAACCCAGCAATCCCGGTGCTTGGAGCAGGTCTCACAGCCTCCCAGTGCCAAAGCGAGCTCCTCTCTGCCAAATGCAGCTGTGCACACGCAGGCCGCTCTGCTGCCTCTGCATCCACGAAGGAAGCTCTCTAGGCCCGCTTCCTGCGAAATCTGCTTCAGCCTGAGGGAAAAGCCCTTGGAGAGGTCTTGGCTCAGGGGCAGTTGCTCCTGTGCCTGGGGAAGAGGGAAGGGCACCACACTCCCAAGGAAAGGCCAGACACACTCCACACGTCTTTGCTCCTCTGGAGGGCGGCATGGAGCCTCCAACTGGGAGGTCGCGTCTCAGCGGAGACGCAGGGGCATTCTGGCTGTGATCCCGCAGCCCCTGCCTGGAGGCCCACGGTGCCTGTTTCTCTCTGGGCGTTGCTTCCACAGTGCGGCCAAGCAACATCTTCACCATGGGCACAACAGCGCTTCCCTTCCGCCTGACAGACGTCTCAGTGCTCTGCTCTAGACCTCTGAAGTGGGGAGACAACCGAGCCCAGCCTCCTTTCCAAGGAGCCCTGCGCCTTCCATTGCACTGAAAGGCAATAGCACGGGGAAGCCTAGGAAGGGGCTGAGTCATGTCGGACACACTTCCTCAGCCTGCTCCTTTCAGGGAAGCAACGCTGGGAGCTAGGAAAGCCTTCTCAAGCTCGGAGAGTGCAAGAGAGATGCAGGCCGCGCACCCGGAAATCTCGGTGCTTGGAGCCAATCTCAGCGTCTCCCAGGGGCAAAGCGAACGCCTCTCTGCCAAATCCAGCTTGGCAGACGCAGGCCGCTAGGCTGCCTCTGCATTGGCGAAGGAAGCTCTCTCCTCCCGCTTCCTGCGAAATCTGCTTCTCAGCCTGAGCGAATCTCAGTGGGAACGGTCATTCCTCTGGGGCCGTTGCTCCTGTGCCTGGGGCTGCCGCAAGGGCACCACCCTCCCAGGGAAAGGCCAAACACACCCCACATGTCTTTGCTCCTCTGGAGAGCTGCAGGCAACCTCAAACTCTCAGGAAGCTTCTCGGCTGAGACGCAGAAGCACTCTGGCTGGGATCTCGCATCCCCTGCCTGGAGGCCCATGGTGCCTGCTTCTCCCTGGGCGTTGCTTCACCAGAGCGGCCAGGCAACATCTGCCCCATCTACCCTTCTGCTCTTCCCTTCCAGCTGACAGAGTTCTCCCTGCTCTACTCTAGCCCTAGGAAGTCTGGAGACAACCGGGCTCCTCCTCCTGTGCAAGGAGTCCCGGGGCCCAGTTGGAGTGGAAAGGCAAAACCACAGGCAAGCCCAGGAAAGTGCTGAGTCATGTCTGACACACTCCCTCAGCCTGCTCCTTCATGGCTAGCGAGGCTGTGAGCTAGGAAAGTCTTTGGAAGCTCAGCAAGTGGCAGCGAGATGCAGGCCCCAACCCAGCAATCCCGGTGCTTGGAGCAGGTCTCACAGCCTCCCAGTGCCAAAGCGAGCTCCTCTCTGCCAAATGCAGCTGTGCACACGCAGGCCGCTCTGCTGCCTCTGCATCCACGAAGGAAGCTCTCTAGGCCCGCTTCCTGCGAAATCTGCTTCAGCCTGAGGGAAAAGCCCTTGGAGAGGTCTTGGCTCAGGGGCAGTTGCTCCTGTGCCTGGGGAAGAGGGAAGGGCACCACACTCTCAAGGAAACGCCAGACACACTCCACACGTCTTTGCTCCTCTGGAGGGCGGCATGGAGCCTCCAACTGGGAGGTCGCGTCTCAGCGGAGACGCAGGGGCATTCTGGCTGTGATCCCGCAGCCCCTGCCTGGAGGCCCACGGTGCCTGTTTCTCTCTGGGCGTTGCTTCCACAGTGCGGCCAAGCAACATCTTCACCATGGGCACAACAGCGCTTCCCTTCCGCCTGACAGACGTCTCAGTGCTCTGCTGTAGACTTCTGAAGTGGGGAGACAACCGAGCCCAGCCTCCTTTCCAAGGAGCCCTGCGCCTTCCATTGCACTGAAAGGCAATAGCACGGGGAAGCCTAGGAAGGGGCTGAGTCATGTCGGACACACTTCCTCAGCCTGCTCCTTTCAGGGAAGCAACGCTGGGAGCTAGGAAAGCCTTCTCAAGCTCGGAGAGTGCAAGAGAGATGCAGGCCGCGCACCCGGAAATCTCGGTGCTTGGAGCCAATCTCAGCGTCTCCCAGGGGCAAAGCGAACGCCTCTCTGCCAAATCCAGCTTTGCAGACGCAGGCCGCTAGGCTGCCTCTGCATTGGCGAAGGAAGCTCTCTCCTCCCGCTTCCTGCGAAATCTGCTTCTCAGCCTGAGCGAATCTCAGTGGGAACGGTCATTCCTCTGGGGCCGTTGCTCCTGTGCCTGGGGCTGCCGCAAGGGCACCACCCTCCCAGGGAAAGGCCAAACACACCCCACATGTCTTTGCTCCTCTGGAGAGCTGCAGGCAACCTCAAACTCTCAGGAAGCTTCTCGGCTGAGACGCAGAAGCACTCTGGCTGGGATCTCGCATCCCCTGCCTGGAGGCCCATGGTGCCTGCTTCTCCCTGGGCGTTGCTTCACCAGAGCGGCCAGGCAACATCTGCCCCATCTACCCTTCTGCTCTTCCCTTCCAGCTGACAGAGTTCTCCCTGCTCTACTCTGGCCCTAGGAAGTTTGGAGACAACCGGGCTCCTCCTCCTGGGCAAGGAGTCCCGGGGCCCAGTTGGAGTGGAAAGGCAAAACCACAGGCAAGCCCAGGAAAGTGCTGAGTCATGTCTGACACACTCCCTCAGCCTGCTCCTTCATGGCTAGCGAGGCTGTGAGCTAGGAAAGTCTTTGGAAGCTCAGCAAGTGGCAGCGAGATGCAGGCCCCAACCCAGCAATCCCGGTGCTTGGAGCAGGTCTCACAGCCTCCCAGTGCCAAAGCGAGCTCCTCTCTGCCAAATGCAGCTGTGCACACGCAGGCCGCTCTGCTGCCTCTGCATCCACGAAGGAAGCTCTCTAGGCCCGCTTCCTGCGAAATCTGCTTCAGCCTGAGGGAAAAGCCCTTGGAGAGGTCTTGGCTCAGGGGCAGTTGCTCCTGTGCCTGGGGAAGAGGGAAGGGCACCACACTCTCAAGGAAACGCCAGACACACTCCACACGTCTTTGCTCCTCTGGAGGGCGGCATGGAGCCTCCAACTGGGAGGTCGCGTCTCAGCGGAGACGCAGGGGCATTCTGGCTGTGATCCCGCAGCCCCTGCCTGGAGGCCCACGGTGCCTGTTTCTCTCTGGGCGTTGCTTCCACAGTGAGGCCAAGCAACATCTTCACCATGGGCACAACAGCGCTTCCCTTCCGCCTGACAGACGTCTCAGTGCTCTGCTGTAGACTTCTGAAGTGGGGAGACAACCGAGCCCAGCCTCCTTTCCAAGGAGCCCTGCGCCTTCCATTGCACTGAAAGGCAATAGCACGGGGAAGCCTAGGAAGGGGCTGAGTCATGTCGGACACACTTCCTCAGCCTGCTCCTTTCAGGGAAGCAACGCTGGGAGCTAGGAAAGCCTTCTCAAGCTCGGAGAGTGCAAGAGAGATGCAGGCCGCGCACCCGGAAATCTCGGTGCTTGGAGCCAATCTCAGCGTCTCCCAGGGGCAAAGCGAACGCCTCTCTGCCAAATCCAGCTTTGCAGACGCAGGCCGCTAGGCTGCCTCTGCATTGGCGAAGGAAGCTCTCTCCTCCCGCTTCCTGCGAAATCTGCTTCTCAGCCTGAGCGAATCTCAGTGGGAACGGTCATTCCTCTGGGGCCGTTGCTCCTGTGCCTGGGGCTGCCGCAAGGGCACCACCCTCCCAGGGAAAGGCCAAACACACCCCACATGTCTTTGCTCCTCTGGAGAGCTGCAGGCAACCTCAAACTCTCAGGAAGCTTCTCGGCTGAGACGCAGAAGCACTCTGGCTGGGATCTCGCATCCCCTGCCTGGAGGCCCATGGTGCCTGCTTCTCCCTGGGCGTTGCTTCACCAGAGCGGCCAGGCAACATCTGCCCCATCTACCCTTCTGCTCTTCCCTTCCAGCTGACAGAGTTCTCCCTGCTCTACTCTGGCCCTAGGAAGTTTGGAGACAACCGGGCTCCTCCTCCTGGGCAAGGAGTCCCGGGGCCCAGTTGGAGTGGAAAGGCAAAACCACAGGCAAGCCCAGGAAAGTGCTGAGTCATGTCTGACACACTCCCTCAGCCTGCTCCTTCATGGCTAGCGAGGCTGTGAGCTAGGAAAGTCTTTGGAAGCTCAGCAAGTGGCAGCGAGATGCAGGCCCCAACCCAGCAATCCCGGTGCTTGGAGCAGGTCTCACAGCCTCCCAGTGCCAAAGCGAGCTCCTCTCTGCCAAATGCAGCTGTGCACACGCAGGCCGCTCTGCTGCCTCTGCATCCACGAAGGAAGCTCTCTAGGCCCGCTTCCTGCGAAATCTGCTTCAGCCTGAGGGAAAAGCCCTTGGAGAGGTCTTGGCTCAGGGGCAGTTGCTCCTGTGCCTGGGGAAGAGGGAAGGGCACCACACTCTCAAGGAAACGCCAGACACACTCCACACGTCTTTGCTCCTCTGGAGGGCGGCATGGAGCCTCCAACTGGGAGGTCGCGTCTCAGCGGAGACGCAGGGGCATTCTGGCTGTGATCCCGCAGCCCCTGCCTGGAGGCCCACGGTGCCTGTTTCTCTCTGGGCGTTGCTTCCACAGTGAGGCCAAGCAACATCTTCACCATGGGCACAACAGCGCTTCCCTTCCGCCTGACAGACGTCTCAGTGCTCTGCTGTAGACTTCTGAAGTGGGGAGACAACCGAGCCCAGCCTCCTTTCCAAGGAGCCCTGCGCCTTCCATTGCACTGAAAGGCAATAGCACGGGGAAGCCTAGGAAGGGGCTGAGTCATGTCGGACACACTTCCTCAGCCTGCTCCTTTCAGGGAAGCAACGCTGGGAGCTAGGAAAGCCTTCTCAAGCTCGGAGAGTGCAAGAGAGATGCAGGCCGCGCACCCGGAAATCTCGGTGCTTGGAGCCAATCTCAGCGTCTCCCAGGGGCAAAGCGAACGCCTCTCTGCCAAATCCAGCTTTGCAGACGCAGGCCGCTAGGCTGCCTCTGCATTGGCGAAGGAAGCTCTCTCCTCCCGCTTCCTGCGAAATCTGCTTCTCAGCCTGAGCGAATCTCAGTGGGAACGGTCATTCCTCTGGGGCCGTTGCTCCTGTGCCTGGGGCTGCCGCAAGGGCACCACCCTCCCAGGGAAAGGCCAAACACACCCCACATGTCTTTGCTCCTCTGGAGAGCTGCAGGCAACCTCAAACTCTCAGGAAGCTTCTCGGCTGAGACGCAGAAGCACTCTGGCTGGGATCTCGCATCCCCTGCCTGGAGGCCCATGGTGCCTGCTTCTCCCTGGGCGTTGCTTCACCAGAGCGGCCAGGCAACATCTGCCCCATCTACCCTTCTGCTCTTCCCTTCCAGCTGACAGAGTTCTCCCTGCTCTACTCTGGCCCTAGGAAGTTTGGAGACAACCGGGCTCCTCCTCCTGGGCAAGGAGTCCCGGGGCCCAGTTGGAGTGGAAAGGCAAAACCACAGGCAAGCCCAGGAAAGTGCTGAGTCATGTCTGACACACTCCCTCAGCCTGCTCCTTCATGGCTAGCGAGGCTGTGAGCTAGGAAAGTCTTTGGAAGCTCAGCAAGTGGCAGCGAGATGCAGGCCCCAACCCAGCAATCCCGGTGCTTGGAGCAGGTCTCACAGCCTCCCAGTGCCAAAGCGAGCTCCTCTCTGCCAAATGCAGCTGTGCACACGCAGGCCGCTCTGCTGCCTCTGCATCCACGAAGGAAGCTCTCTAGGCCCGCTTCCTGCGAAATCTGCTTCAGCCTGAGGGAAAAGCCCTTGGAGAGGTCTTGGCTCAGGGGCAGTTGCTCCTGTGCCTGGGGAAGAGGGAAGGGCACCACACTCCCAAGGAAAGGCCAGACACACTCCACACGTCTTTGCTCCTCTGGAGGGCGGCATGGAGCCTCCAACTGGGAGGTCGCGTCTCAGCGGAGACGCAGGGGCATTCTGGCTGTGATCCCGCAGCCCCTGCCTGGAGGCCCACGGTGCCTGTTTCTCTCTGGGCGTTGCTTCCACAGTGCGGCCAAGCAACATCTTCACCATGGGCACAACAGCGCTTCCCTTCCGCCTGACAGACGTCTCAGTGCTCTGCTCTAGACCTCTGAAGTGGGGAGACAACCGAGCCCAGCCTCCTTTCCAAGGAGCCCTGCGCCTTCCATTGCACTGAAAGGCAATAGCACGGGGAAGCCTAGGAAGGGGCTGAGTCATGTCGGACACACTTCCTCAGCCTGCTCCTTTCAGGGAAGCAACGCTGGGAGCTAGGAAAGCCTTCTCAAGCTCGGAGAGTGCAAGAGAGATGCAGGCCGCGCACCCGGAAATCTCGGTGCTTGGAGCCAATCTCAGCGTCTCCCAGGGGCAAAGCGAACGCCTCTCTGCCAAATCCAGCTTTGCAGACGCAGGCCGCTAGGCTGCCTCTGCATTGGCGAAGGAAGCTCTCTCCTCCCGCTTCCTGCGAAATCTGCTTCTCAGCCTGAGCGAATCTCAGTGGGAACGGTCATTCCTCTGGGGCCATTGCTCCTGTGCCTGGGGCTGCCGCAAGGGCACCACCCTCCCAGGGAAAGGCCAAACACACCCCACATGTCTTTGCTCCTCTGGAGAGCTGCAGGCAACCTCAAACTCTCAGGAAGCTTCTCGGCTGAGACGCAGAAGCACTCTGGCTGGGATCTCGCATCCCCTGCCTGGAGGCCCATGGTGCCTGCTTCTCCCTGGGCGTTGCTTCACCAGAGCGGCCAGGCAACATCTGCCCCATCTACCCTTCTGCTCTTCCCTTCCAGCTGACAGAGTTCTCCCTGCTCTACTCTGGCCCTAGGAAGTTTGGAGACAACCGGGCTCCTCCTCCTGGGCAAGGAGTCCCGGGGCCCAGTTGGAGTGGAAAGGCAAAACCACAGGCAAGCCCAGGAAAGTGCTGAGTCATGTCTGACACACTCCCTCAGCCTGCTCCTTCATGGCTAGCGAGGCTGTGAGCTAGGAAAGTCTTTGGAAGCTCAGCAAGTGGCAGCGAGATGCAGGCCCCAACCCAGCAATCCCGGTGCTTGGAGCAGGTCTCACAGCCTCCCAGTGCCAAAGCGAGCTCCTCTCTGCCAAATGCAGCTGTGCACACGCAGGCCGCTCTGCTGCCTCTGCATCCACGAAGGAAGCTCTCTAGGCCCGCTTCCTGCGAAATCTGCTTCAGCCTGAGGGAAAAGCCCTTGGAGAGGTCTTGGCTCAGGGGCAGTTGCTCCTGTGCCTGGGGAAGAGGGAAGGGCACCACACTCTCAAGGAAACGCCAGACACACTCCACACGTCTTTGCTCCTCTGGAGGGCGGCATGGAGCCTCCAACTGGGAGGTCGCGTCTCAGCGGAGACGCAGGGGCATTCTGGCTGTGATCCCGCAGCCCCTGCCTGGAGGCCCACGGTGCCTGTTTCTCTCTGGGCGTTGCTTCCACAGTGAGGCCAAGCAACATCTTCACCATGGGCACAACAGCGCTTCCCTTCCGCCTGACAGACGTCTCAGTGCTCTGCTGTAGACTTCTGAAGTGGGGAGACAACCGAGCCCAGCCTCCTTTCCAAGGAGCCCTGCGCCTTCCATTGCACTGAAAGGCAATAGCACGGGGAAGCCTAGGAAGGGGCTGAGTCATGTCGGACACACTTCCTCAGCCTGCTCCTTTCAGGGAAGCAACGCTGGGAGCTAGGAAAGCCTTCTCAAGCTCGGAGAGTGCAAGAGAGATGCAGGCCGCGCACCCGGAAATCTCGGTGCTTGGAGCCAATCTCAGCGTCTCCCAGGGGCAAAGCGAACGCCTCTCTGCCAAATCCAGCTTTGCAGACGCAGGCCGCTAGGCTGCCTCTGCATTGGCGAAGGAAGCTCTCTCCTCCCGCTTCCTGCGAAATCTGCTTCTCAGCCTGAGCGAATCTCAGTGGGAACGGTCATTCCTCTGGGGCCGTTGCTCCTGTGCCTGGGGCTGCCGCAAGGGCACCACCCTCCCAGGGAAAGGCCAAACACACCCCACATGTCTTTGCTCCTCTGGAGAGCTGCAGGCAACCTCAAACTCTCAGGAAGCTTCTCGGCTGAGACGCAGAAGCACTCTGGCTGGGATCTCGCATCCCCTGCCTGGAGGCCCATGGTGCCTGCTTCTCCCTGGGCGTTGCTTCACCAGAGCGGCCAGGCAACATCTGCCCCATCTACCCTTCTGCTCTTCCCTTCCAGCTGACAGAGTTCTCCCTGCTCTACTCTGGCCCTAGGAAGTTTGGAGACAACCGGGCTCCTCCTCCTGGGCAAGGAGTCCCGGGGCCCAGATGGAGTGGAAAGGCAAAACCACAGGCAAGCCCAGGAAAGTGCTGAGTCATGTCTGACACACTCCCTCAGCCTGCTCCTTCATGGCTAGCGAGGCTGTGAGCTAGGAAAGTCTTTGGAAGCTCAGCAAGTGGCAGCGAGATGCAGGCCCCAACCCAGCAATCCCGGTGCTTGGAGCAGGTCTCACAGCCTCCCAGTGCCAAAGCGAGCTCCTCTCTGCCAAATGCAGCTGTGCACACGCAGGCCGCTCTGCTGCCTCTGCATCCACGAAGGAAGCTCTCTAGGCCCGCTTCCTGCGAAATCTGCTTCAGCCTGAGGGAAAAGCCCTTGGAGAGGTCTTGGCTCAGGGGCAGTTGCTCCTGTGCCTGGGGAAGAGGGAAGGGCACCACACTCTCAAGGAAACGCCAGACACACTCCACACGTCTTTGCTCCTCTGGAGGGCGGCATGGAGCCTCCAACTGGGAGGTCGCGTCTCAGCGGAGACGCAGGGGCATTCTGGCTGTGATCCCGCAGCCCCTGCCTGGAGGCCTACGGTGCCTGTTTCTCTCTGGGCGTTGCTTCCACAGTGAGGCCAAGCAACATCTTCACCATGGGCACAACAGCTCTTCCCTTCCGCCTGACAGACGTCTCAGTGCTCTGCTGTAGACTTCTGAAGTGGGGAGACAACCGAGCCCAGCCTCCTTTCCAAGGAGCCCTGCGCCTTCCATTGCACTGAAAGGCAATAGCACGGGGAAGCCTAGGAAGGGGCTGAGTCATGTCGGACACACTTCCTCAGCCTGCTCCTTTCAGGGAAGCAACGCTGGGAGCTAGGAAAGCCTTCTCAAGCTCGGAGAGTGCAAGAGAGATGCAGGCCGTGCACCCGGAAATCTCGGTGCTTGGAGCCAATCTCAGCGTCTCCCAGGGGCAAAGCGAACGCCTCTCTGCCAAATCCAGCTTTGCAGACGCAGGCCGCTAGGCTGCCTCTGCATTGGCGAAGGAAGCTCTCTCCTCCCGCTTCCTGCGAAATCTGCTTCTCAGCCTGAGCGAATCTCAGTGGGAACGGTCATTCCTCTGGGGCCGTTGCTCCTGTGCCTGGGGCTGCCGCAAGGGCACCACCCTCCCAGGGAAAGGCCAAACACACCCCACATGTCTTTGCTCCTCTGGAGAGCTGCAGGCAACCTCAAACTCTCAGGAAGCTTCTCGGCTGAGACGCAGAAGCACTCTGGCTGGGATCTCGCATCCCCTGCCTGGAGGCCCATGGTGCCTGCTTCTCCCTGGGCGTTGCTTCACCAGAGCGGCCAGGCAACATCTGCCCCATCTACCCTTCTGCTCTTCCCTTCCAGCTGACAGAGTTCTCCCTGCTCTACTCTGGCCCTAGGAAGTTTGGAGACAACCGGGCTCCTCCTCCTGGGCAAGGAGTCCCGAGGCCCAGTTGGAGTGGAAAGGCAAAACCACAGGCAAGCCCAGGAAAGTGCTGAGTCATGTCTGACACACTCCCTCAGCCTGCTCCTTCATGGCTAGCGAGGCTGTGAGCTAGGAAAGTCTTTGGAAGCTCAGCAAGTGGCAGCGAGATGCAGGCCCCAACCCAGCAATCCCGGTGCTTGGATCAGGTCTCACAGCCTCCCAGTGCCAAAGCGAGCTCCTCTCTGCCAAATGCAGCTGTGCACACGCAGGCCGCTCTGCTGCCTCTGCATCCACGAAGGAAGCTCTCTAGGCCCGCTTCCTGCGAAATCTGCTTCAGCCTGAGGGAAAAGCCCTTGGAGAGGTCTTGGCTCAGGGGCAGTTGCTCCTGTGCCTGGGGAAGAGGGAAGGGCACCACACTCCCAAGGAAAGGCCAGACACACTCCACACGTCTTTGCTCCTCTGGAGGGCGGCATGGAGCCTCCAACTGGGAGGTCGCGTCTCAGCGGAGACGCAGGGGCATTCTGGCTGTGATCCCGCAGCCCCTGCCTGGAGGCCCACGGTGCCTGTTTCTCTCTGGGCGTTGCTTCCACAGTGCGGCCAAGCAACATCTTCACCATGGGCACAACAGCGCTTCCCTTCCGCCTGACAGACGTCTCAGTGCTCTGCTCTAGACCTCTGAAGTGGGGAGACAACCGAGCCCAGCCTCCTTTCCAAGGAGCCCTGCGCCTTCCATTGCACTGAAAGGCAATAGCACGGGGAAGCCTAGGAAGGGGCTGAGTCATGTCGGACACACTTCCTCAGCCTGCTCCTTTCAGGGAAGCAACGCTGGGAGCTAGGAAAGCCTTCTCAAGCTCGGAGAGTGCAAGAGAGATGCAGGCCGCGCACCCGGAAATCTCGGTGCTTGGAGCCAATCTCAGCGTCTCCCAGGGGCAAAGCAAACGCCTCTCTGCCAAATCCAGCTTTGCAGACGCAGGCCGCTAGGCTGCCTCTGCATTGGCGAAGGAAGCTCTCTCCTCCCGCTTCCTGCGAAATCTGCTTCTCAGCCTGAGCGAATCTCAGTGGGAACGGTCATTCCTCTGGGGCCGTTGCTCCTGTGCCTGGGGCTGCCGCAAGGGCACCACCCTCACAGGGAAAGGCCAAACACACCCCACATGTCTTTGCTCCTCTGGAGAGCTGCAGGCAACCTCAAACTCTCAGGAAGCTTCTCGGCTGAGACGCAGAAGCACTCTGGCTGGGATCTCGCATCCCCTGCCTGGAGGCCCATGGTGCCTGCTTCTCCCTGGGCGTTGCTTCACCAGAGCGGCCAGGCAACATCTCCCCCATCTACCCTTCTGCTCTTCCCTTCCAGCTGACAGAGTTCTCCGTGCTCTACTCTGGCCCTAGGAAGTTTGGAGACAACCGGGCTCCTCCTCCTGGGCAAGGAGTCCCGGGGCCCAGTTGGAGTGGAAATGCAAAACCACAGGCAAGCCCAGGAAAGTGCTGAGTCATGTCTGACACACTCCCTCAGCCTGCTCCTTCATGGCTAGCGAGGCTGTGAGCTAGGAAAGTCTTTGGAAGCTCAGCAAGTGGCAGCGAGATGCAGGCCCCAACCCAGCAATCCCGGTGCTTGGAGCAGGTCTCACAGCCTCCCAGTGCCAAAGCGAGCTCCTCTCTGCCAAATGCAGCTGTGCACACGCAGGCCGCTCTGCTGCCTCTGCATCCACGAAGGAAGCTCTCTAGGCCCGCTTCCTGCGAAATCTGCTTCAGCCTGAGGGAAAAGCCCTTGGAGAGGTCTTGGCTCAGGGGCAGTTGCTCCTGTGCCTGGGGAAGAGGGAAGGGCACCACACTCCCAAGGAAAGGCCAGACACACTCCACACGTCTTTGCTCCTCTGGAGGGCGGCATGGAGCCTCCAACTGGGAGGTCGCGTCTCAGCGGAGACGCAGGGGCATTCTGGCTGTGATCCCGCAGCCCCTGCCTGGAGGCCCACGGTGCCTGTTTCTCTCTGGGCGTTGCTTCCACAGTGCGGCCAAGCAACATCTTCACCATGGGCACAACAGCGCTTCCCTTCCGCCTGACAGACGTCTCAGTGCTCTGCTCTAGACCTCTGAAGTGGGGAGACAACCGAGCCCAGCCTCCTTTCCAAGGAGCCCTGCGCCTTCCATTGCACTGAAAGGCAATAGCACGGGGAAGCCTAGGAAGGGGCTGAGTCATGTCGGACACACTTCCTCAGCCTGCTCCTTTCAGGGAAGCAACGCTGGGAGCTAGGAAAGCCTTCTCAAGCTCGGAGAGTGCAAGAGAGATGCAGGCCGCGCACCCGGAAATCTCGGTGCTTGGAGCCAATCTCAGCGTCTCCCAGGGGCAAAGCGAACGCCTCTCTGCCAAATCCAGCTTGGCAGACGCAGGCCGCTAGGCTGCCTCTGCATTGGCGAAGGAAGCTCTCTCCTCCCGCTTCCTGCGAAATCTGCTTCTCAGCCTGAGCGAATCTCAGTGGGAACGGTCATTCCTCTGGGGCCGTTGCTCCTGTGCCTGGGGCTGCCGCAAGGGCACCACCCTCCCAGGGAAAGGCCAAACACACCCCACATGTCTTTGCTCCTCTGGAGAGCTGCAGGCAACCTCAAACTCTCAGGAAGCTTCTCGGCTGAGACGCAGAAGCACTCTGGCTGGGATCTCGCATCCCCTGCCTGGAGGCCCATGGTGCCTGCTTCTCCCTGGGCGTTGCTTCACCAGAGCGGCCAGGCAACATCTGCCCCATCTACCCTTCTGCTCTTCCCTTCCAGCTGACAGAGTTCTCCCTGCTCTACTCTAGCCCTAGGAAGTCTGGAGACAACCGGGCTCCTCCTCCTGTGCAAGGAGTCCCGGGGCCCAGTTGGAGTGGAAAGGCAAAACCACAGGCAAGCCCAGGAAAGTGCTGAGTCATGTCTGACACACTCCCTCAGCCTGCTCCTTCATGGCTAGCGAGGCTGTGAGCTAGGAAAGTCTTTGGAAGCTCAGCAAGTGGCAGCGAGATGCAGGCCCCAACCCAGCAATCCCGGTGCTTGGAGCAGGTCTCACAGCCTCCCAGTGCCAAAGCGAGCTCCTCTCTGCCAAATGCAGCTGTGCACACGCAGGCCGCTCTGCTGCCTCTGCATCCACGAAGGAAGCTCTCTAGGCCCGCTTCCTGCGAAATCTGCTTCAGCCTGAGGGAAAAGCCCTTGGAGAGGTCTTGGCTCAGGGGCAGTTGCTCCTGTGCCTGGGGAAGAGGGAAGGGCACCACACTCTCAAGGAAACGCCAGACACACTCCACACGTCTTTGCTCCTCTGGAGGGCGGCATGGAGCCTCCAACTGGGAGGTCGCGTCTCAGCGGAGACGCAGGGGCATTCTGGCTGTGATCCCGCAGCCCCTGCCTGGAGGCCCACGGTGCCTGTTTCTCTCTGGGCGTTGCTTCCACAGTGCGGCCAAGCAACATCTTCACCATGGGCACAACAGCGCTTCCCTTCCGCCTGACAGACGTCTCAGTGCTCTGCTGTAGACTTCTGAAGTGGGGAGACAACCGAGCCCAGCCTCCTTTCCAAGGAGCCCTGCGCCTTCCATTGCACTGAAAGGCAATAGCACGGGGAAGCCTAGGAAGGGGCTGAGTCATGTCGGACACACTTCCTCAGCCTGCTCCTTTCAGGGAAGCAACGCTGGGAGCTAGGAAAGCCTTCTCAAGCTCGGAGAGTGCAAGAGAGATGCAGGCCGCGCACCCGGAAATCTCGGTGCTTGGAGCCAATCTCAGCGTCTCCCAGGGGCAAAGCGAACGCCTCTCTGCCAAATCCAGCTTTGCAGACGCAGGCCGCTAGGCTGCCTCTGCATTGGCGAAGGAAGCTCTCTCCTCCCGCTTCCTGCGAAATCTGCTTCTCAGCCTGAGCGAATCTCAGTGGGAACGGTCATTCCTCTGGGGCCGTTGCTCCTGTGCCTGGGGCTGCCGCAAGGGCACCACCCTCCCAGGGAAAGGCCAAACACACCCCACATGTCTTTGCTCCTCTGGAGAGCTGCAGGCAACCTCAAACTCTCAGGAAGCTTCTCGGCTGAGACGCAGAAGCACTCTGGCTGGGATCTCGCATCCCCTGCCTGGAGGCCCATGGTGCCTGCTTCTCCCTGGGCGTTGCTTCACCAGAGCGGCCAGGCAACATCTGCCCCATCTACCCTTCTGCTCTTCCCTTCCAGCTGACAGAGTTCTCCCTGCTCTACTCTGGCCCTAGGAAGTTTGGAGACAACCGGGCTCCTCCTCCTGGGCAAGGAGTCCCGGGGCCCAGTTGGAGTGGAAAGGCAAAACCACAGGCAAGCCCAGGAAAGTGCTGAGTCATGTCTGACACACTCCCTCAGCCTGCTCCTTCATGGCTAGCGAGGCTGTGAGCTAGGAAAGTCTTTGGAAGCTCAGCAAGTGGCAGCGAGATGCAGGCCCCAACCCAGCAATCCCGGTGCTTGGAGCAGGTCTCACAGCCTCCCAGTGCCAAAGCGAGCTCCTCTCTGCCAAATGCAGCTGTGCACACGCAGGCCGCTCTGCTGCCTCTGCATCCACGAAGGAAGCTCTCTAGGCCCGCTTCCTGCGAAATCTGCTTCAGCCTGAGGGAAAAGCCCTTGGAGAGGTCTTGGCTCAGGGGCAGTTGCTCCTGTGCCTGGGGAAGAGGGAAGGGCACCACACTCTCAAGGAAACGCCAGACACACTCCACACGTCTTTGCTCCTCTGGAGGGCGGCATGGAGCCTCCAACTGGGAGGTCGCGTCTCAGCGGAGACGCAGGGGCATTCTGGCTGTGATCCCGCAGCCCCTGCCTGGAGGCCCACGGTGCCTGTTTCTCTCTGGGCGTTGCTTCCACAGTGAGGCCAAGCAACATCTTCACCATGGGCACAACAGCGCTTCCCTTCCGCCTGACAGACGTCTCAGTGCTCTGCTGTAGACTTCTGAAGTGGGGAGACAACCGAGCCCAGCCTCCTTTCCAAGGAGCCCTGCGCCTTCCATTGCACTGAAAGGCAATAGCACGGGGAAGCCTAGGAAGGGGCTGAGTCATGTCGGACACACTTCCTCAGCCTGCTCCTTTCAGGGAAGCAACGCTGGGAGCTAGGAAAGCCTTCTCAAGCTCGGAGAGTGCAAGAGAGATGCAGGCCGCGCACCCGGAAATCTCGGTGCTTGGAGCCAATCTCAGCGTCTCCCAGGGGCAAAGCGAACGCCTCTCTGCCAAATCCAGCTTTGCAGACGCAGGCCGCTAGGCTGCCTCTGCATTGGCGAAGGAAGCTCTCTCCTCCCGCTTCCTGCGAAATCTGCTTCTCAGCCTGAGCGAATCTCAGTGGGAACGGTCATTCCTCTGGGGCCGTTGCTCCTGTGCCTGGGGCTGCCGCAAGGGCACCACCCTCCCAGGGAAAGGCCAAACACACCCCACATGTCTTTGCTCCTCTGGAGAGCTGCAGGCAACCTCAAACTCTCAGGAAGCTTCTCGGCTGAGACGCAGAAGCACTCTGGCTGGGATCTCGCATCCCCTGCCTGGAGGCCCATGGTGCCTGCTTCTCCCTGGGCGTTGCTTCACCAGAGCGGCCAGGCAACATCTGCCCCATCTACCCTTCTGCTCTTCCCTTCCAGCTGACAGAGTTCTCCCTGCTCTACTCTGGCCCTAGGAAGTTTGGAGACAACCGGGCTCCTCCTCCTGGGCAAGGAGTCCCGGGGCCCAGTTGGAGTGGAAAGGCAAAACCACAGGCAAGCCCAGGAAAGTGCTGAGTCATGTCTGACACACTCCCTCAGCCTGCTCCTTCATGGCTAGCGAGGCTGTGAGCTAGGAAAGTCTTTGGAAGCTCAGCAAGTGGCAGCGAGATGCAGGCCCCAACCCAGCAATCCCGGTGCTTGGAGCAGGTCTCACAGCCTCCCAGTGCCAAAGCGAGCTCCTCTCTGCCAAATGCAGCTGTGCACACGCAGGCCGCTCTGCTGCCTCTGCATCCACGAAGGAAGCTCTCTAGGCCCGCTTCCTGCGAAATCTGCTTCAGCCTGAGGGAAAAGCCCTTGGAGAGGTCTTGGCTCAGGGGCAGTTGCTCCTGTGCCTGGGGAAGAGGGAAGGGCACCACACTCTCAAGGAAACGCCAGACACACTCCACACGTCTTTGCTCCTCTGGAGGGCGGCATGGAGCCTCCAACTGGGAGGTCGCGTCTCAGCGGAGACGCAGGGGCATTCTGGCTGTGATCCCGCAGCCCCTGCCTGGAGGCCCACGGTGCCTGTTTCTCTCTGGGCGTTGCTTCCACAGTGAGGCCAAGCAACATCTTCACCATGGGCACAACAGCGCTTCCCTTCCGCCTGACAGACGTCTCAGTGCTCTGCTGTAGACTTCTGAAGTGGGGAGACAACCGAGCCCAGCCTCCTTTCCAAGGAGCCCTGCGCCTTCCATTGCACTGAAAGGCAATAGCACGGGGAAGCCTAGGAAGGGGCTGAGTCATGTCGGACACACTTCCTCAGCCTGCTCCTTTCAGGGAAGCAACGCTGGGAGCTAGGAAAGCCTTCTCAAGCTCGGAGAGTGCAAGAGAGATGCAGGCCGCGCACCCGGAAATCTCGGTGCTTGGAGCCAATCTCAGCGTCTCCCAGGGGCAAAGCGAACGCCTCTCTGCCAAATCCAGCTTTGCAGACGCAGGCCGCTAGGCTGCCTCTGCATTGGCGAAGGAAGCTCTCTCCTCCCGCTTCCTGCGAAATCTGCTTCTCAGCCTGAGCGAATCTCAGTGGGAACGGTCATTCCTCTGGGGCCGTTGCTCCTGTGCCTGGGGCTGCCGCAAGGGCACCACCCTCCCAGGGAAAGGCCAAACACACCCCACATGTCTTTGCTCCTCTGGAGAGCTGCAGGCAACCTCAAACTCTCAGGAAGCTTCTCGGCTGAGACGCAGAAGCACTCTGGCTGGGATCTCGCATCCCCTGCCTGGAGGCCCATGGTGCCTGCTTCTCCCTGGGCGTTGCTTCACCAGAGCGGCCAGGCAACATCTGCCCCATCTACCCTTCTGCTCTTCCCTTCCAGCTGACAGAGTTCTCCCTGCTCTACTCTGGCCCTAGGAAGTTTGGAGACAACCGGGCTCCTCCTCCTGGGCAAGGAGTCCCGGGGCCCAGTTGGAGTGGAAAGGCAAAACCACAGGCAAGCCCAGGAAAGTGCTGAGTCATGTCTGACACACTCCCTCAGCCTGCTCCTTCATGGCTAGCGAGGCTGTGAGCTAGGAAAGTCTTTGGAAGCTCAGCAAGTGGCAGCGAGATGCAGGCCCCAACCCAGCAATCCCGGTGCTTGGAGCAGGTCTCACAGCCTCCCAGTGCCAAAGCGAGCTCCTCTCTGCCAAATGCAGCTGTGCACACGCAGGCCGCTCTGCTGCCTCTGCATCCACGAAGGAAGCTCTCTAGGCCCGCTTCCTGCGAAATCTGCTTCAGCCTGAGGGAAAAGCCCTTGGAGAGGTCTTGGCTCAGGGGCAGTTGCTCCTGTGCCTGGGGAAGAGGGAAGGGCACCACACTCCCAAGGAAAGGCCAGACACACTCCACACGTCTTTGCTCCTCTGGAGGGCGGCATGGAGCCTCCAACTGGGAGGTCGCGTCTCAGCGGAGACGCAGGGGCATTCTGGCTGTGATCCCGCAGCCCCTGCCTGGAGGCCCACGGTGCCTGTTTCTCTCTGGGCGTTGCTTCCACAGTGCGGCCAAGCAACATCTTCACCATGGGCACAACAGCGCTTCCCTTCCGCCTGACAGACGTCTCAGTGCTCTGCTCTAGACCTCTGAAGTGGGGAGACAACCGAGCCCAGCCTCCTTTCCAAGGAGCCCTGCGCCTTCCATTGCACTGAAAGGCAATAGCACGGGGAAGCCTAGGAAGGGGCTGAGTCATGTCGGACACACTTCCTCAGCCTGCTCCTTTCAGGGAAGCAACGCTGGGAGCTAGGAAAGCCTTCTCAAGCTCGGAGAGTGCAAGAGAGATGCAGGCCGCGCACCCGGAAATCTCGGTGCTTGGAGCCAATCTCAGCGTCTCCCAGGGGTAAAGCGAACGCCTCTCTGCCAAATCCAGCTTTGCAGACGCAGGCCGCTAGGCTGCCTCTGCATTGGCGAAGGAAGCTCTCTCCTCCCGCTTCCTGCGAAATCTGCTTCTCAGCATGAGCGAATCTCAGTGGGAACGGTCATTCCTCTGGGGCCATTGCTCCTGTGCCTGGGGCTGCCGCAAGGGCACCACCCTCCCAGGGAAAGGCCAAACACACCCCACATGTCTTTGCTCCTCTGGAGAGCTGCAGGCAACCTCAAACTCTCAGGAAGCTTCTCGGCTGAGACGCAGAAGCACTCTGGCTGGGATCTCGCATCCCCTGCCTGGAGGCCCATGGTGCCTGCTTCTCCCTGGGCGTTGCTTCACCAGAGCGGCCAGGCAACATCTGCCCCATCTACCCTTCTGCTCTTCCCTTCCAGCTGACAGAGTTCTCCCTGCTCTACTCTGGCCCTAGGAAGTTTGGAGACAACCGGGCTCCTCCTCCTGGGCAAGGAGTCCCGGGGCCCAGTTGGAGTGGAAAGGCAAAACCACAGGCAAGCCCAGGAAAGTGCTGAGTCATGTCTGACACACTCCCTCAGCCTGCTCCTTCATGGCTAGCGAGGCTGTGAGCTAGGAAAGTCTTTGGAAGCTCAGCAAGTGGCAGCGAGATGCAGGCCCCAACCCAGCAATCCCGGTGCTTGGAGCAGGTCTCACAGCCTCCCAGTGCCAAAGCGAGCTCCTCTCTGCCAAATGCAGCTGTGCACACGCAGGCCGCTCTGCTGCCTCTGCATCCACGAAGGAAGCTCTCTAGGCCCGCTTCCTGCGAAATCTGCTTCAGCCTGAGGGAAAAGCCCTTGGAGAGGTCTTGGCTCAGGGGCAGTTGCTCCTGTGCCTGGGGAAGAGGGAAGGGCACCACACTCTCAAGGAAACGCCAGACACACTCCACACGTCTTTGCTCCTCTGGAGGGCGGCATGGAGCCTCCAACTGGGAGGTCGCGTCTCAGCGGAGACGCAGGGGCATTCTGGCTGTGATCCCGCAGCCCCTGCCTGGAGGCCCACGGTGCCTGTTTCTCTCTGGGCGTTGCTTCCACAGTGAGGCCAAGCAACATCTTCACCATGGGCACAACAGCGCTTCCCTTCCGCCTGACAGACGTCTCAGTGCTCTGCTGTAGACTTCTGAAGTGGGGAGACAACCGAGCCCAGCCTCCTTTCCAAGGAGCCCTGCGCCTTCCATTGCACTGAAAGGCAATAGCACGGGGAAGCCTAGGAAGGGGCTGAGTCATGTCGGACACACTTCCTCAGCCTGCTCCTTTCAGGGAAGCAACGCTGGGAGCTAGGAAAGCCTTCTCAAGCTCGGAGAGTGCAAGAGAGATGCAGGCCGCGCACCCGGAAATCTCGGTGCTTGGAGCCAATCTCAGCGTCTCCCAGGGGCAAAGCGAACGCCTCTCTGCCAAATCCAGCTTTGCAGACGCAGGCCGCTAGGCTGCCTCTGCATTGGCGAAGGAAGCTCTCTCCTCCCGCTTCCTGCGAAATCTGCTTCTCAGCCTGAGCGAATCTCAGTGGGAACGGTCATTCCTCTGGGGCCGTTGCTCCTGTGCCTGGGGCTGCCGCAAGGGCACCACCCTCCCAGGGAAAGGCCAAACACACCCCACATGTCTTTGCTCCTCTGGAGAGCTGCAGGCAACCTCAAACTCTCAGGAAGCTTCTCGGCTGAGACGCAGAAGCACTCTGGCTGGGATCTCGCATCCCCTGCCTGGAGGCCCATGGTGCCTGCTTCTCCCTGGGCGTTGCTTCACCAGAGCGGCCAGGCAACATCTGCCCCATCTACCCTTCTGCTCTTCCCTTCCAGCTGACAGAGTTCTCCCTGCTCTACTCTGGCCCTAGGAAGTCTGGAGACAACCGGGCTCCTCCTCCTGGGCAAGGAGTCCCGGGGCCCAGTTGGAGTGGAAAGGCAAAACCACAGGCAAGCCCAGGAAAGTGCTGAGTCATGTCTGACACACTCCCTCAGCCTGCTCCTTCATGGCTAGCGAGGCTGTGAGCTAGGAAAGTCTTTGGAAGCTCAGCAAGTGGCAGCGAGATGCAGGCCCCAACCCAGCAATCCCGGTGCTTGGAGCAGGTCTCACAGCCTCCCAGTGCCAAAGCGAGCTCCTCTCTGCCAAATGCAGCTGTGCACACGCAGGCCGCTCTGCTGCCTCTGCATCCACGAAGGAAGCTCTCTAGGCCCGCTTCCTGCGAAATCTGCTTCAGCCTGAGGGAAAAGCCCTTGGAGAGGTCTTGGCTCAGGGGCAGTTGCTCCTGTGCCTGGGGAAGAGGGAAGGGCACCACACTCTCAAGGAAACGCCAGACACACTCCACAGGTCTTTGCTCCTCTGGAGGGCGGCATGGAGCCTCCAACTGGGAGGTCGCGTCCCAGCGGAGACGCAGGGGCATTCTGGCTGTGATCCCGCAGCCCCTGCCTGGAGGCCCACGGTGCCTGTTTCTCTCTGGGCGTTGCTTCCACAGTGAGGCCAAGCAACATCTTCACCATGGGCACAACAGCGCTTCCCTTCCGCCTGACAGACGTCTCAGTGCTCTGCTGTAGACTTCTGAAGTGGGGAGACAACCGAGCCCAGCCTCCTTTCCAAGGAGCCCTGCGCCTTCCATTGCACTGAAAGGCAATAGCACGGGGAAGCCTAGGAAGGGGCTGAGTCATGTCGGACACACTTCCTCAGCCTGCTCCTTTCAGGGAAGCAACGCTGGGAGCTAGGAAAGCCTTCTCAAGCTCGGAGAGTGCAAGAGAGATTCAGGCCGCGCACCCGGAAATCTCGGTGCTTGGAGCCAATCTCAGCGTCTCCCAGGGGCAAAGCGAACGCCTCTCTGCCAAATCCAGCTTTGCAGACGCAGGCCGCTAGGCTGCCTCTGCATTGGCGAAGGAAGCTCTCTCCTCCCGCTTCCTGCGAAATCTGCTTCTCAGCCTGAGCGAATCTCAGTGGGAACGGTCATTCCTCTGGGGCCATTGCTCCTGTGCCTGGGGCTGCCGCAAGGGCACCACCCTCCCAGGGAAAGGCCAAACACACCCCACATGTCTTTGCTCCTCTGGAGAGCTGCAGGCAACCTCAAACTCTCAGGAAGCTTCTCGGCTGAGACGCAGAAGCACTCTGGCTGGGATCTCGCATCCCCTGCCTGGAGGCCCATGGTGCCTGCTTCTCCCTGGGCGTTGCTTCACCAGAGCGGCCAGGCAACATCTGCCCCATCTACCCTTCTGCTCTTCCCTTCCAGCTGACAGAGTTCTCCCTGCTCTACTCTGGCCCTAGGAAGTTTGGAAACAACCGGGCTCCTCCTCCTGGGCAAGGAGTCCCGGGGCCCAGTTGGAGTGGAAAGGCAAAACCACAGGCAAGCCCAGGAAAGTGCTGAGTCATGTCTGACACACTCCCTCAGCCTGCTCCTTCATGGCTAGCGAGGCTGTGAGCTAGGAAAGTCTTTGGAAGCTCAGCAAGTGGCAGCGAGATGCAGGCCCCAACCCAGCAATCCCGGTGCTTGGAGCAGGTCTCACAGCCTCCCAGTGCCAAAGCGAGCTCCTCTCTGCCAAATGCAGCTGTGCACACGCAGGCCGCTCTGCTGCCTCTGCATCCACGAAGGAAGCTCTCTAGGCCCGCTTCCTGCGAAATCTGCTTCAGCCTGAGGGAAAAGCCCTTGGAGAGGTCTTGGCTCAGGGGCAGTTGCTCCTGTGCCTGGGGAAGAGGGAAGGGCACCACACTCCCAAGGAAAGGCCAGACACACTCCACACGTCTTTGCTCCTCTGGAGGGCGGCATGGAGCCTCCAACTGGGAGGTCGCGTCTCAGCGGAGAGGCAGGGGCATTCTGGCTGTGATCCCGCAGCCCCTGCCTGGAGGCCCACGGTGCCTGTTTCTCTCTGGGCGTTGCTTCCACAGTGCGGCCAAGCAACATCTTCACCATGGGCACAACAGCGCTTCCCTTCCGCCTGACAGACGTCTCAGTGCTCTGCTCTAGACCTCTGAAGTGGGGAGACAACCGAGCCCAGCCTCCTTTCCAAGGAGCCCTGCGCCTTCCATTGCACTGAAAGGCAATAGCACGGGGAAGCCTAGGAAGGGGCTGAGTCATGTCGGACACACTTCCTCAGCCTGCTCCTTTCAGGGAAGCAACGCTGGGAGCTAGGAAAGCCTTCTCAAGCTCGGAGAGTGCAAGAGAGATGCAGGCCGCGCACCCGGAAATCTCGGTGCTTGGAGCCAATCTCAGCGTCTCCCAGGGGCAAAGCGAACGCCTCTCTGCCAAATCCAGCTTTGCAGACGCAGGCCGCTAGGCTGCCTCTGCATTGGCGAAGGAAGCTCTCTCCTCCCGCTTCCTGCGAAATCTGCTTCTCAGCCTGAGCGAATCTCAGTGGGAACGGTCATTCCTCTGGGGCCGTTGCTCCTGTTCCTGGGGCTGCCGCAAGGGCACCACCCTCACAGGGAAAAGCCAAACACACCCCACATGTCTTTGCTCCTCTGGAGAGCTGCAGGCAACCTCAAACTCTCAGGAAGCTTCTCGGCTGAGACGCAGAAGCACTCTGGCTGGGATCTCGCATCCCCTGCCTGGAGGCCCATGGTGCCTGCTTCTCCCTGGGCGTTGCTTCACCAGAGCGGCCAGGCAACATCTGCCCCATCTACCCTTCTGCTCTTCCCTTCCAGCTGACAGAGTTCTCCCTGCTCTACTCTGGCCCTAGGAAGTTTGGAGACAACCGGGCTCCTCCTCCTGGGCAAGGAGTCCCGGGGCCCAGTTGGAGTGGAAAGGCAAAACCACAGGCAAGCCCAGGAAAGTGCTGAGTCATGTCTGACACACTCCCTCAGCTTGCTCCTTCATGGCTAGCGAGGCTGTGAGCTAGGAAAGTCTTTGGAAGCTCAGCAAGTGGCAGCGAGATGCAGGCCCCAACCCAGCAATCCCGGTGCTTGGAGCAGGTCTCACAGCCTCCCAGTGCCAAAGCGAGCTCCTCTCTGCCAAATGCAGCTGTGCACACGCAGGCCGCTCTGCTGCCTCTGCATCCACGAAGGAAGCTCTCTAGGCCCGCTTCCTGCGAAATCTGCTTCAGCCTGAGGGAAAAGCCCTTGGAGAGGTCTTGGCTCAGGGGCAGTTGCTCCTGTGCCTGGGGAAGAGGGAAGGGCACCACACTCCCAAGGAAAGGCCAGACACACTCCACACGTCTTTGCTCCTCTGGAGGGCGGCATGGAGCCTCCAACTGGGAGGTCGCGTCTCAGCGGAGACGCAGGGGCATTCTGGCTGTGATCCCGCAGCCCCTGCCTGGAGGCCCACGCTGCCTGTTTCTCTCTGGGCGTTGCTTCCACAGTGCGGCCAAGCAACATCTTCACCATGGGCACAACAGCGCTTCCCTTCCGCCTGACAGACGTCTCAGTGCTCTGCTCTAGACCTCTGAAGTGGGGAGACAACCGAGCCCAGCCTCCTTTCCAAGGAGCCCTGCGCCTTCCATTGCACTGAAAGGCAATAGCACGGGGAAGCCTAGGAAGGGGCTGAGTCATGTCGGACACACTTCCTCAGCCTGCTCCTTTCAGGGAAGCAACGCTGGGAGCTAGGAAAGCCTTCTCAAGCTCGGAGAGTGCAAGAGAGATGCAGGCCGCGCACCCGGAAATCTCGGTGCTTGGAGCCAATCTCAGCGTCTCCCAGGGGCAAAGCGAACGCCTCTCTGCCAAATCCAGCTTTGCAGACGCAGGCCGCTAGGCTGCCTCTGCATTGGCGAAGGAAGCTCTCTCCTCCCGCTTCCTGCGAAATCTGCTTCTCAGCCTGAGCGAATCTCAGTGGGAACGGTCATTCCTCTGGGGCCGTTGCTCCTGTGCCTGGGGCTGCCGCAAGGGCACCACCCTCCCAGGGAAAGGCCAAACACACCCCACATGTCTTTGCTCCTCTGGAGAGCTGCAGGCAACCTCAAACTCTCAGGAAGCTTCTCGGCTGAGACGCAGAAGCACTCTGGCTGGGATCTCGCATCCCCTGCCTGGAGGCCCATGGTGCCTGCTTCTCCCTGGGCGTTGCTTCACCAGAGCGGCCAGGCAACATCTGCCCCATCTACCCTTCTGCTCTTCCCTTCCAGCTGACAGAGTTCTCCCTGCTCTACTCTGGCCCTAGGAAGTTTGGAGACAACCGGGCTCCTCCTCCTGGGCAAGGAGTCCCGGGGCCCAGTTGGAGTGGAAAGGCAAAACCACAGGCAAGCCCAGGAAAGTGCTGAGTCATGTCTGACACACTCCCTCAGCCTGCTCCTTCATGGCTAGCGAGGCTGTGAGCTAGGAAAGTCTTTGGAAGCTCAGCAAGTGGCAGCGAGATGCAGGCCCCAACCCAGCAATCCCGGTGCTTGGAGCAGGTCTCACAGCCTCCCAGTGCCAAAGCGAGCTCCTCTCTGCCAAATGCAGCTGTGCACACGCAGGCCGCTCTGCTGCCTCTGCATCCACGAAGGAAGCTCTCTAGGCCCGCTTCCTGCGAAATCTGCTTCAGCCTGAGGGAAAAGCCCTTGGAGAGGTCTTGGCTCAGGGGCAGTTGCTCCTGTGCCTGGGGAAGAGGGAAGGGCACCACACTCCCAAGGAAAGGCCAGACACACTCCACACGTCTTTGCTCCTCTGGAGGGCGGCATGGAGCCTCCAACTGGGAGGTCGCGTCTCAGCGGAGACGCAGGGGCATTCTGGCTGTGATCCCGCAGCCCCTGCCTGGAGGCCCACGGTGCCTGTTTCTCTCTGGGCGTTGCTTCCACAGTGCGGCCAAGCAACATCTTCACCATGGGCACAACAGCGCTTCCCTTCCGCCTGACAGACGTCTCAGTGCTCTGCTCTAGACCTCTGAAGTGGGGAGACAACCGAGCCCAGCCTCCTTTCCAAGGAGCCCTGCGCCTTCCATTGCACTGAAAGGCAATAGCACGGGGAAGCCTAGGAAGGGGCTGAGTCATGTCGGACACACTTCCTCAGCCTGCTCCTTTCAGGGAAGCAACGCTGGGAGCTAGGAAAGCCTTCTCAAGCTCGGAGAGTGCAAGAGAGATGCAGGCCGCGCACCCGGAAATCTCGGTGCTTGGAGCCAATCTCAGCGTCTCCCAGGGGCAAAGCGAACGCCTCTCTGCCAAATCCAGCTTTGCAGACGCAGGCCGCTAGGCTGCCTCTGCATTGGCGAAGGAAGCTCTCTCCTCCCGCTTCCTGCGAAATCTGCTTCTCAGCCTGAGCGAATCTCAGTGGGAACGGTCATTCCTCTGGGGCCGTTGCTCCTGTGCCTGGGGCTGCCGAAAGGGCACCACCCTCACAGGGAAAGGCCAAACACACCCCACATGTCTTTGCTCCTCTGGAGAGCTGCAGGCAACCTCAAACTCTCAGGAAGCTTCTCGGCTGAGACGCAGAAGCACTCTGGCTGGGATCTCGCATCCCCTGCCTGGAGGCCCATGGTGCCTGCTTCTCCCTGGGCGTTGCTTCACCAGAGCGGCCAGGCAACATCTGCCCCATCTACCCTTCTGCTCTTCCCTTCCAGCTGACAGAGTTCTCCCTGCTCTACTCTGGCCCTAGGAAGTTTGGAGACAACCGGGCTCCTCCTCCTGTGCAAGGAGTCCCGGGGCCCAGTTGGAGTGGAAAGGCAAAACCACAGGCAAGCCCAGGAAAGTGCTGAGTCATGTCTGACACACTCCCTCAGCCTGCTCCTTCATGGCTAGCGAGGCTGTGAGCTAGGAAAGTCTTTGGAAGCTCAGCAAGTGGCAGCGAGATGCAGGCCCCAACCCAGCAATCCCGGTGCTTGGAGCAGGTCTCACAGCCTCCCAGTGCCAAAGCGAGCTCCTCTCTGCCAAATGCAGCTGTGCACACGCAGGCCGCTCTGCTGCCTCTGCATCCACGAAGGAAGCTCTCTAGGCCCGCTTCCTGCGAAATCTGCTTCAGCCTGAGGGAAAAGCCCTTGGAGAGGTCTTGGCTCAGGGGCAGTTGCTCCTGTGCCTGGGGAAGAGGGAAGGGCACCACACTCCCAAGGAAAGGCCAGACACACTCCACACGTCTTTGTTCCTCTGGAGGGCGGCATGGAGCCTCCAACTGGGAGGTCGCGTCTCAGCGGAGACGCAGGGGCATTCTGGCTGTGATCCCGCAGCCCCTGCCTGGAGGCCCACGGTGCCTGTTTCTCTCTGGGCGTTGCTTCCACAGTGCGGCCAAGCAACATCTTCACCATGGGCACAACAGCGCTTCCCTTCCGCCTGACAGACGTCTCAGTGCTCTGCTCTAGACCTCTGAAGTGGGGAGACAACCGAGCCCAGCCTCCTTTCCAAGGAGCCCTGCGCCTTCCATTGCACTGAAAGGCAATAGCACGGGGAAGCCTAGGAAGGGGCTGAGTCATGTCGGACACACTTCCTCAGCCTGCTCCTTTCAGGGAAGCAACGCTGGGAGCTAGGAAAGCCTTCTCAAGCTCGGAGAGTGCAAGAGAGATGCAGGCCGCGCACCCGGAAATCTCGGTGCTTGGAGCCAATCTCAGCGTCTCCCAGGGGCAAAGCGAACGCCTCTCTGCCAAATCCAGCTTTGCAGACGCAGGCCGCTAGGCTGCCTCTGCATTGGCGAAGGAAGCTCTCTCCTCCCGCTTCCTGCGAAATCTGCTTCTCAGCCTGAGCGAATCTCAGTGGGAACGGTCATTCCTCTGGGGCCGTTGCTCCTGTGCCTGGGGCTGCCGCAAGGGCACCACCCTCCCAGGGAAAGGCCTAACACACCCCACATGTCTTTGCTCCTCTGGAGAGCTGCAGGCAACCTCAAACTCTCAGGAAGCTTCTCGGCTGAGACGCAGAAGCACTCTGGCTGGGATCTCGCATCCCCTGCCTGGAGGCCCATGGTGCCTGCTTCTCCCTGGGCGTTGCTTCACCAGAGCGGCCAGGCAACATCTGCCCCATCTACCCTTCTGCTCTTCCCTTCCAGCTGACAGAGTTCTCCCTGCTCTACTCTAGCCCTAGGAAGTCTGGAGACAACCGGGCTCCTCCTCCTGTGCAAGGAGTCGCGGGGCCCAGTTGGAGTGGAAAGGCAAAACCACAGGCAAGCCCAGGAAAGTGCTGAGTCATGTCTGACACACTCCCTCAGCCTGCTCCTTCATGGCTAGCGAGGCTTTGAGCTAGGAAAGTCTTTGGAAGCTCAGCAAGTGGCAGCGAGATGCAGGCCCCAACCCAGCAATCCCGGTGCTTGGAGCAGGTCTCACAGCCTCCCAGTGCCAAAGCGAGCTCCTCTCTGCCAAATGCAGCTGTGCACACGCAGGCCGCTCTGCTGCCTCTGCATCCACGAAGGAAGCTCTCTAGGCCCGCTTCCTGCGAAATCTGCTTCAGCCTGAGGGAAAAGCCCTTGGAGAGGTCTTGGCTCAGGGGCAGTTGCTCCTGTGCCTGGGGAAGAGGGAAGGGCACCACACTCCCAAGGAAAGGCCAGACACACTCCACACGTCTTTGCTCCTCTGGAGGGCGGCATGGAGCCTCCAACTGGGAGGTCGTGTCTCAGCGGAGACGCAGGGGCATTCTGGCTGTGATCCCGCAGCCCCTGCCTGGAGGCCCACGGTGCCTGTTTCTCTCTGGGCGTTGCTTCCACAGTGCGGCCAAGCAACATCTTCACCATGGGCACAACAGCGCTTCCCTTCCGCCTGACAGACGTCTCAGTGCTCTGCTCTAGACCTCTGAAGTGGGGAGACAACCGAGCCCAGCCTCCTTTCCAAGGAGCCCTGCGCCTTCCATTGCACTGAAAGGCAATAGCACGGGGAAGCCTAGGAAGGGGCTGAGTCATGTCGGACACACTTCCTCAGCCTGCTCCTTTCAGGGAAGCAACGCTGGGAGCTAGGAAAGCCTTCTCAAGCTCGGAGAGTGCAAGAGAGATGCAGGCCGCGCACCCGGAAATCTCGGTGCTTGGAGCCAATCTCAGCGTCTCCCAGGGGCAAAGCGAACGCCTCTCTGCCAAATCCAGCTTTGCAGACGCAGGCCGCTAGGCTTCCTCTGCATTGGCGAAGGAAGCTCTCTCCTCCCGCTTCCTGCGAAATCTGCTTCTCAGCCTGAGCGAATCTCAGTGGGAACGGTCATTCCTCTGGGGCCGTTGCTCCTGTGCCTGGGGCTGCCGCAAGGGCACCACCCTCCCAGGGAAAGGCCAAACACACCCCACATGTCTTTGCTCCTCTGGAGAGCTGCAGGCAACCTCAAACTCTCAGGAAGCTTCTCGGCTGAGACGCAGAAGCACTCTGGCTGGGATCTCGCATCCCCTGCCTGGAGGCCCATGGTGCCTGCTTCTCCCTGGGCGTTGCTTCACCAGAGCGGCCAGGCAACATCTGCCCCATCTACCCTTCTGCTCTTCCCTTCCAGCTGACAGAGTTCTCCCTGCTCTACTCTGGCCCTAGGAAGTTTGGAGACAACCGGGCTCCTCCTCCTGTGCAAGGAGTCCCGGGGCCCAGTTGGAGTGGAAAGGCAAAACCACAGGCAAGCCCAGGAAAGTGCTGAGTCATGTCTGACACACTCCCTCAGCCTGCTCCTTCATGGCTAGCGAGGCTGTGAGCTAGGAAAGTCTTTGGAAGCTCAGCAAGTGGCAGCGAGATGCAGGCCCCAACCCAGCAATCCCGGTGCTTGGAGCAGGTCTCACAGCCTCCCAGTGCCAAAGCGAGCTCCTCTCTGCCAAATGCAGCTGTGCACACGCAGGCCGCTCTGCTGCCTCTGCATCCACGAAGGAAGCTCTCTAGGCCCGCTTCCTGCGAAATCTGCTTCAGCCTGAGGGAAAAGCCCTTGGAGAGGTCTTGGCTCAGGGGCAGTTGCTCCTGTGCCTGGGGAAGAGGGAAGGGCACCACACTCTCAAGGAAACGCCAGACACACTCCACACATCTTTGCTCCTCTGGAGGGCGGCATGGAGCCTCCAACTGGGAGGTCGCGTCTCAGCGGAGACGCAGGGGCATTCTGGCTGTGATCCCGCAGCCCCTGCCTGGAGGCCCACGGTGCCTGTTTCTCTCTGGGCGTTGCTTCCACAGTGCGGCCAAGCAACATCTTCACCATGGGCACAACAGCGCTTCCCTTCCGCCTGACAGACGTCTCAGTGCTCTGCTCTAGACCTTTGAAGTGGGGAGACAACCGAGCCCAGCCTCCTTTCCAAGGAGCCCTGCGCCTTCCATTGCACTGAAAGGCAATAGCACGGGGAAGCCTAGGAAGGGGCTGAGTCATGTCGGACACACTTCCTCAGCCTGCTCCTTTCAGGGAAGCAACGCTGGGAGCTAGGAAAGCCTTCTCAAGCTCGGAGAGTGCAAGAGAGATGCAGGCCGCGCACCCGGAAATCTCGGTGCTTGGAGCCAATCTCAGCGTCTCCCAGGGGCAAAGCGAACGCCTCTCTGCCAAATCCAGCTTTGCAGACGCAGGCCGCTAGGCTGCCTCTGCATTGGCGAAGGAAGCTCTCTCCTCCCGCTTCCTGCGAAATCTGCTTCTCAGCCTGAGCGAATCTCAGTGGGAACGGTCATTCCTCTGGGGCCGTTGCTCCTGTGCCTGGGGCTGCCGCAAGGGCACCACCCTCACAGGGAAAGGCCAAACACACCCCACATGTCTTTGCTCCTCTGGAGAGCTGCAGGCAACCTCAAACTCTCAGGAAACTTCTCGGCTGAGACGCAGAAGCACTCTGGCTGGGATCTCGCATCCCCTGCCTGGAGGCCCATGGTGCCTGCTTCTCCCTGGGCGTTGCTTCACCAGAGCGGCCAGGCAACATCTGCCCCATCTACCCTTCTGCTCTTCCCTTCCAGCTGACAGAGTTCTCCCTGCTCTACTCTGGCCCTAGGAAGTTTGGAGACAACCGGGCTCCTCCTCCTGGGCAAGGAGTCCCGGGGCCCAGTTGGAGTGGAAAGGCAAAACCACAGGCAAGCCCAGGAAAGTGCTGAGTCATGTCTGACACACTCCCTCAGCCTGCTCCTTCATGGCTAGCGAGGCTGTGAGCTAGGAAAGTCTTTGGAAGCTCAGCAAGTGGCAGCGAGATGCAGGCCCCAACCCAGCAATCCCGGTGCTTGGAGCAGGTCTCACAGCCTCCCAGTGCCAAAGCGAGCTCCTCTCTGCCAAATGCAGCTGTGCACACGCAGGCCGCTCTGCTGCCTCTGCATCCACGAAGGAAGCTCTCTAGGCCCGCTTCCTGCGAAATCTGCTTCAGCCTGAGGGAAAAGCCCTTGGAGAGGTCTTGGCTCAGGGGCAGTTGCTCCTGTGCCTGGGGAAGAGGGAAGGGCACCACACTCCCAAGGAAAGGCCAGACACACTCCACACGTCTTTGCTCCTCTGGAGGGCGGCATGGAGCCTCCAACTGGGAGGTCGCGTCTCAGCGGAGACGCAGGGGCATTCTGGCTGTGATCCCGCAGCCCCTGCCTGGAGGCCCACGGTGCCTGTTTCTCTCTGGGCGTTGCTTCCACAGTGCGGCCAAGCAACATCTTCACCATGGGCACAACAGCGCTTCCCTTCCGCCTGACAGACGTCTCAGTGCTCTGCTCTAGACCTCTGAAGTGGAGAGACAACCGAGCCCAGCCTCCTTTCCAAGGAGCCCTGCGCCTTCCATTGCACTGAAAGGCAATAGCACGGGGAAGCCTAGGAAGGGGCTGAGTCATGTCGGACACACTTCCTCAGCCTGCTCCTTTCAGGGAAGCAACGCTGGGAGCTAGGAAAGCCTTCTCCAGCTCGGAGAGTGCAAGAGAGATGCAGGCCGCGCACCCGGAAATCTCGGTGCTTGGAGCCAATCTCAGCGTCTCCCAGGGGCAAAGCGAACGCCTCTCTGCCAAATCCAGCTTTGCAGACGCAGGCCGCTAGGCTGCCTCTGCATTGGCGAAGGAAGCTCTCTCCTCCCGCTTCCTGCGAAATCTGCTTCTCAGCCTGAGCGAATCTCAGTGGGAACGGTCATTCCTCTGGGGCCGTTGCTCCTGTGCCTGGGGCTGCCGCAAGGGCACCACCCTCCCAGGGAAAGGCCAAACACACCCCACATGTCTTTGCTCCTCTGGAGAGCTGCAGGCAACCTCAAACTCTCAGGAAGCTTCTCGGCTGAGACGCAGAAGCACTCTGGCTGGGATCTCGCATCCCCTGCCTGGAGGCCCATGGTGCCTGCTTCTCCCTGGGCGTTGCTTCACCAGAGCGGCCAGGCAACATCTGCCCCATCTACCCTTCTGCTCTTCCCTTCCAGCTGACAGAGTTCTCCCTGCTCTACTCTGGCCCTAGGAAGTTTGGAGACAACCGGGCTCCTCCTCCTGGGCAAGGAGTCCCGGGGCCCAGTTGGAGTGGAAAGGCAAAACCACAGGCAAGCCCAGGAAAGTGCTGAGTCATGTCTGACACACTCCCTCAGCCTGCTCCTTCATGGCTAGCGAGGCTGTGAGCTAGGAAAGTCTTTGGAAGCTCAGCAAGTGGCAGCGAGATGCAGGCCCCAACCCAGCAATCCCGGTGCTTGGAGCAGGTCTCACAGCCTCCCAGTGCCAAAGCGAGCTCCTCTCTGCCAAATGCAGCTGTGCACACGCAGGCCGCTCTGCTGCCTCTGCATCCACGAAGGAAGCTCTCTAGGCCCGCTTCCTGCGAAATCTGCTTCAGCCTGAGGGAAAAGCCCTTGGAGAGGTCTTGGCTCAGGGGCAGTTGCTCCTGTGCCTGGGGAAGAGGGAAGGGCACCACACTCCCAAGGAAAGGCCAGACACACTCCACACGTCTTTGCTCCTCTGGAGGGCGGCATGGAGCCTCCAACTGGGAGGTCGCGTCTCAGCGGAGACGCAGGGGCATTCTGGCTGTGATCCCGCAGCCCCTGCCTGGAGGCCCACGCTGCCTGTTTCTCTCTGGGCGTTGCTTCCACAGTGCGGCCAAGCAACATCTTCACCATGGGCACAACAGCGCTTCCCTTCCGCCTGACAGACGTCTCAGTGCTCTGCTCTAGACCTCTGAAGTGGGGAGACAACCGAGCCCAGCCTCCTTTCCAAGGAGCCCTGCGCCTTCCATTGCACTGAAAGGCAATAGCACGGGGAAGCCTAGGAAGGGGCTGAGTCATGTCGGACACACTTCCTCAGCCTGCTCCTTTCAGGGAAGCAACGCTGGGAGCTAGGAAAGCCTTCTCAAGCTCGGAGAGTGCAAGAGAGATGCAGGCCGCGCACCCGGAAATCTCGGTGCTTGGAGCCAATCTCAGCGTCTCCCAGGGGCAAAGCGAACGCCTCTCTGCCAAATCCAGCTTTGCAGACGCAGGCCGCTAGGCTGCCTCTGCATTGGCGAAGGAAGCTCTCTCCTCCCGCTTCCTGCGAAATCTGCTTCTCAGCCTGAGCGAATCTCAGTGGGAACGGTCATTCCTCTGGGGCCGTTGCTCCTGTGCCTGGGGCTGCCGCAAGGGCACCACCCTCCCAGGGAAAGGCCAAACACACCCCACATGTCTTTGCTCCTCTGGAGAGCTGCAGGCAACCTCAAACTCTCAGGAAGCTTCTCGGCTGAGACGCAGAAGCACTCTGGCTGGGATCTCGCATCCCCTGCCTGGAGGCCCATGGTGCCTGCTTCTCCCTGGGCGTTGCTTCACCAGAGCGGCCAGGCAACATCTGCCCCATCTACCCTTCTGCTCTTCCCTTCCAGCTGACAGAGTTCTCCCTGCTCTACTCTGGCCCTAGGAAGTTTGGAGACAACCGGGCTCCTCCTCCTGTGCAAGGAGTCCCGGGGCCCAGTTGGAGTGGAAAGGCAAAACCACAGGCAAGCCCAGGAAAGTGCTGAGTCATGTCTGACACACTCCCTCAGCCTGCTCCTTCATGGCTAGCGAGGCTGTGAGCTAGGAAAGTCTTTGGAAGCTCAGCAAGTGGCAGCGAGATGCAGGCCCCAACCCAGCAATCCCGGTGCTTGGAGCAGGTCTCACAGCCTCCCAGTGCCAAAGCGAGCTCCTCTCTGCCAAATGCAGCTGTGCACACGCAGGCCGCTCTGCTGCCTCTGCATCCACGAAGGAAGCTCTCTAGGCCCGCTTCCTGCGAAATCTGCTTCAGCCTGAGGGAAAAGCCCTTGGAGAGGTCTTGGCTCAGGGGCAGTTGCTCCTGTGCCTGGGGAAGAGGGAAGGGCACCACACTCTCAAGGAAACGCCAGACACACTCCACACGTCTTTGCTCCTCTGGAGGGCGGCATGGAGCCTCCAACTGGGAGGTCGCGTCTCAGCGGAGACGCAGGGGCATTCTGGCTGTGATCCCGCAGCCCCTGCCTGGAGGCCCACGGTGCCTGTTTCTCTCTGGGCGTTGCTTCCACAGTGAGGCCAAGCAACATCTTCACCATGGGCACAACAGCGCTTCCCTTCCGCCTGACAGACGTCTCAGTGCTCTGCTGTAGACTTCTGAAGTGGGGAGACAACCGAGCCTAGCCTCCTTTCCAAGGAGCCCTGCGCCTTCCATTGCACTGAAAGGCAATAGCACGGGGAAGCCTAGGAAGGGGCTGAGTCATGTCGGACACACTTCCTCAGCCTGCTCCTTTCAGGGAAGCAACGCTGGGAGCTAGGAAAGCCTTCTCAAGCTCGGAGAGTGCAAGAGAGATGCAGGCCGCGCACCCGGAAATCTCGGTGCTTGGAGCCAATCTCAGCGTCTCCCAGGGGCAAAGCGAACGCCTCTCTGCCAAATCCAGCTTTGCAGACGCAGGCCGCTAGGCTGCCTCTGCATTGGCGAAGGAAGCTCTCTCCTCCCGCTTCCTGCGAAATCTGCTTCTCAGCCTGAGCGAATCTCAGTGGGAACGGTCATTCCTCTGGGGCCGTTGCTCCTGTGCCTGGGGCTGCCGCAAGGGCACCACCCTCCCAGGGAAAGGCCAAACACACCCCACATGTCTTTGCTCCTCTGGAGAGCTGCAGGCAACCTCAAACTCTCAGGAAGCTTCTCGGCTGAGACGCAGAAGCACTCTGGCTGGGATCTCGCATCCCCTGCCTGGAGGCCCATGGTGCCTGCTTCTCCCTGGGCGTTGCTTCACCAGAGCGGCCAGGCAACATCTGCCCCATCTACCCTTCTGCTCTTCCCTTCCAGCTGACAGAGTTCTCCCTGCTCTACTCTGGCCCTAGGAAGTTTGGAGACAACCGGGCTCCTCCTCCTGGGCAAGGAGTCCCGGGGCCCAGTTGGAGTGGAAAGGCAAAACCACAGGCAAGCCCAGGAAAGTGCTGAGTCATGTCTGACACACTCCCTCAGCCTGCTCCTTCATGGCTAGCGAGGCTGTGAGCTAGGAAAGTCTTTGGAAGCTCAGCAAGTGGCAGCGAGATGCAGGCCCCAACCCAGCAATCCCGGTGCTTGGAGCAGGTCTCACAGCCTCCCAGTGCCAAAGCGAGCTCCTCTCTGCCAAATGCAGCTGTGCACACGCAGGCCGCTCTGCTGCCTCTGCATCCACGAAGGAAGCTCTCTAGGCCCGCTTCCTGCGAAATCTGCTTCAGCCTGAGGGAAAAGCCCTTGGAGAGGTCTTGGCTCAGGGGCAGTTGCTCCTGTGCCTGGGGAAGAGGGAAGGGCACCACAATCTCAAGGAAACGCCAGACACACTCCACACGTCTTTGCTCCTCTGGAGGGCGGCATGGAGCCTCCAACTGGGAGGTCGCGTCTCAGCGGAGACGCAGGGGCATTCTGGCTGTGATCCCGCAGCCCCTGCCTGGAGGCCCACGGTGCCTGTTTCTCTCTGGGCGTTGCTTCCACAGTGAGGCCAAGCAACATCTTCACCATGGGCACAACAGCGCTTCCCTTCCGCCTGACAGACGTCTCAGTGCTCTGCTGTAGACTTCTGAAGTGGGGAGACAACCGAGCCCAGCCTCCTTTCCAAGGAGCCCTGCGCCTTCCATTGCACTGAAAGGCAATAGCACGGGGAAGCCTAGGAAGGGGCTGAGTCATGTCGGACACACTTCCTCAGCCTGCTCCTTTCAGGGAAGCAACGCTGGGAGCTAGGAAAGCCTTCTCAAGCTCGGAGAGTGCAAGAGAGATTCAGGCCGCGCACCCGGAAATCTCGGTGCTTGGAGCCAATCTCAGCGTCTCCCAGGGGCAAAGCGAACGCCTCTCTGCCAAATCCAGCTTTGCAGACGCAGGCCGCTAGGCTGCCTCTGCATTGGCGAAGGAAGCTCTCTCCTCCCGCTTCCTGCGAAATCTGCTTCTCAGCCTGAGCGAATCTCAGTGGGAACGGTCATTCCTCTGGGGCCGTTGCTCCTGTGCCTGGGGCTGCCGCAAGGGCACCACCCTCCCAGGGAAAGGCCAAACACACCCCACATGTCTTTGCTCCTCTGGAGAGCTGCAGGCAACCTCAAACTCTCAGGAAGCTTCTCGGCTGAGACGCAGAAGCACTCTGGCTGGGATCTCGCATCCCCTGCCTGGAGGCCCATGGTGCCTGCTTCTCCCTGGGCGTTGCTTCACCAGAGCGGCCAGGCAACATCTGCCCCATCTACCCTTCTGCTCTTCCCTTCCAGCTGACAGAGTTCTCCCTGCTCTACTCTGGCCCTAGGAAGTTTGGAGACAACCGGGCTCCTCCTCCTGGGCAAGGAGTCCCGGGGCCCAGTTGGAGTGGAAAGGCAAAACCACAGGCAAGCCCAGGAAAGTGCTGAGTCATGTCTGACACACTCCCTCAGCCTGCTCCTTCATGGCTAGCGAGGCTGTGAGCTAGGAAAGTCTTTGGAAGCTCAGCAAGTGGCAGCGAGATGCAGGCCCCAACCCAGCAATCCCGGTGCTTGGAGCAGGTCTCACAGCCTCCCAGTGCCAAAGCGAGCTCCTCTCTGCCAAATGCAGCTGTGCACACGCAGGCCGCTCTGCTGCCTCTGCATCCACGAAGGAAGCTCTCTAGGCCCGCTTCCTGCGAAATCTGCTTCAGCCTGAGGGAAAAGCCCTTGGAGAGGTCTTGGCTCAGGGGCAGTTGCTCCTGTGCCTGGGGAAGAGGGAAGGGCACCACACTCTCAAGGAAACGCCAGACACACTCCACACGTCTTTGCTCCTCTGGAGGGCGGCATGCAGCCTCCAACTGGGAGGTCGCGTCTCAGCGGAGACGCAGGGGCATTCTGGCTGTGATCCCGCAGCCCCTGCCTGGAGGCCCACGGTGCCTGTTTCTCTCTGGGCGTTGCTTCCACAGTGAGGCCAAGCAACATCTTCACCATGGGCACAACAGCGCTTCCCTTCCGCCTGACAGACGTCTCAGTGCTCTGCTGTAGACTTCTGAAGTGGGGAGACAACCGAGCCCAGCCTCCTTTCCAAGGAGCCCTGCGCCTTCCATTGCACTGAAAGGCAATAGCACGGGGAAGCCTAGGAAGGGGCTGAGTCATGTCGGACACACTTCCTCAGCCTGCTCCTTTCAGGGAAGCAACGCTGGGAGCTAGGAAAGCCTTCTCAAGCTCGGAGAGTGCAAGAGAGATGCAGGCCGCGCACCCGGAAATCTCGGTGCTTGGAGCCAATCTCAGCGTCTCCCAGGGGCAAAGCGAACGCCTCTCTGCCAAATCCAGCTTTGCAGACGCAGGCCGCTAGGCTGCCTCTGCATTGGCGAAGGAAGCTCTCTCCTCCCGCTTCCTGCGAAATCTGCTTCTCAGCCTGAGCGAATCTCAGTGGGAACGGTCATTCCTCTGGGGCCGTTGCTCCTGTGCCTGGGGCTGCCGCAAGGGCACCACCCTCCCAGGGAAAGGCCAAACACACCCCACATGTCTTTGCTCCTCTGGAGAGCTGCAGGCAACCTCAAACTCTCAGGAAGCTTCTCGGCTGAGACGCAGAAGCACTCTGGCTGGGATCTCGCATCCCCTGCCTGGAGGCCCATGGTGCCTGCTTCTCCCTGGGCGTTGCTTCACCAGAGCGGCCAGGCAACATCTGCCCCATCTACCCTTCTGCTCTTCCCTTCCAGCTGACAGAGTTCTCCCTGCTCTACTCTGGCCCTAGGAAGTTTGGAGACAACCGGGCTCCTCCTCCTGGGCAAGGAGTCCCGGGGCCCAGTTGGAGTGGAAAGGCAAAACCACAGGCAAGCCCAGGAAAGTGCTGAGTCATGTCTGACACACTCCCTCAGCCTGCTCCTTCATGGCTAGCGAGGCTGTGAGCTAGGAAAGTCTTTGGAAGCTCAGCAAGTGGCAGCGAGATGCAGGCCCCAACCCAGCAATCCCGGTGCTTGGAGCAGGTCTCACAGCCTCCCAGTGCCAAAGCGAGCTCCTCTCTGCCAAATGCAGCTGTGCACACGCAGGCCGCTCTGCTGCCTCTGCATCCACGAAGGAAGCTCTCTAGGCCCGCTTCCTGCGAAATCTGCTTCAGCCTGAGGGAAAAGCCCTTGGAGAGGTCTTGGCTCAGGGGCAGTTGCTCCTGTGCCTGGGGAAGAGGGAAGGGCACCACACTCCCAAGGAAAGGCCAGACACACTCCACACGTCTTTGCTCCTCTGGAGGGCGGCATGGAGCCTCCAACTGGGAGGTCGCGTCTCAGCGGAGACGCAGGGGCATTCTGGCTGTGATCCCGCAGCCCCTGCCTGGAGGCCCACGGTGCCTGTTTCTCTCTGGGCGTTGCTTCCACAGTGCGGCCAAGCAACATCTTCACCATGGGCACAACAGCGCTTCCCTTCCGCCTGACAGACGTCTCAGTGCTCTGCTCTAGACCTCTGAAGTGGGGAGACAACCGAGCCCAGCCTCCTTTCCAAGGAGCCCTGCGCCTTCCATTGCACTGAAAGGCAATAGCACGGGGAAGCCTAGGAAGGGGCTGAGTCATGTCGGACACACTTCCTCAGCCTGCTCCTTTCAGGGAAGCAACGCTGGGAGCTAGGAAAGCCTTCTCAAGCTCGGAGAGTGCAAGAGAGATGCAGGCCGCGCACCCGGAAATCTCGGTGCTTGGAGCCAATCTCAGCGTCTCCCAGGGGCAAAGCGAACGCCTCTCTGCCAAATCCAGCTTTGCAGACGCAGGCCGCTAGGCTGCCTCTGCATTGGCGAAGGAAGCTCTCTCCTCCCGCTTCCTGCGAAATCTGCTTCTCAGCCTGAGCGAATCTCAGTGGGAAAGGTCATTCCTCTGGGGCCGTTGCTCCTGTGCCTGGGGCTGCCGCAAGGGCACCACCCTCCCAGGGAAAGGCCAAACACACCCCACATGTCTTTGCTCCTCTGGAGAGCTGCAGGCAACCTCAAACTCTCAGGAAGCTTCTCGGCTGAGACGCAGAAGCACTCTGGCTGGGATCTCGCATCCCCTGCCTGGAGGCCCATGGTGCCTGCTTCTCCCTGGGCGTTGCTTCACCAGAGCGGCCAGGCAACATCTGCCCCATCTACCCTTCTGCTCTTCCCTTCCAGCTGACAGAGTTCTCCCTGCTCTACTCTGGCCCTAGGAAGTTTGGAGACAACCGGGCTCCTCCTCCTGGGCAAGGAGTCCCGGGGCAGAGTTGGAGTGGAAAGGCAAAACCACAGGCAAGCCCAGGAAAGTGCTGAGTCATGTCTGACACACTCCCTCAGCCTGCTCCTTCATGGCTAGCGAGGCTGTGAGCTAGGAAAGTCTTTGGAAGCTCAGCAAGTGGCAGCGAGATGCAGGCCCCAACCCAGCAATCCCGGTGCTTGGAGCAGGTCTCACAGCCTCCCAGTGCCAAAGCGAGCTCCTCTCTGCCAAATGCAGCTGTGCACACGCAGGCCGCTCTGCTGCCTCTGCATCCACGAAGGAAGCTCTCTAGGCCCGCTTCCTGCGAAATCTGCTTCAGCCTGAGGGAAAAGCCCTTGGAGAGGTCTTGGCTCAGGGGCAGTTGCTCCTGTGCCTGGGGAAGAGGGAAGGGCACCACACTCTCAAGGAAACGCCAGACACACTCCACACGTCTTTGCTCCTCTGGAGGGCGGCATGCAGCCTCCAACTGGGAGGTCGCGTCTCAGCGGAGACGCAGGGGCATTCTGGCTGTGATCCCGCAGCCCCTGCCTGGAGGCCCACGGTGCCTGTTTCTCTCTGGGCGTTGCTTCCACAGTGAGGCCAAGCAACATCTTCACCATGGGCACAACAGCGCTTCCCTTCCGCCTGACAGACGTCTCAGTGCTCTGCTGTAGACTTCTGAAGTGGGGAGACAACCGAGCCCAGCCTCCTTTCCAAGGAGCCCTGCGCCTTCCATTGCACTGAAAGGCAATAGCACGGGGAAGCCTAGGAAGGGGCTGAGTCATGTCGGACACACTTCCTCAGCCTGCTCCTTTCAGGGAAGCAACGCTGGGAGCTAGGAAAGCCTTCTCAAGCTCGGAGAGTGCAAGAGAGATGCAGGCCGCGCACCCGGAAATCTCGGTGCTTGGAGCCAATCTCAGCGTCTCCCAGGGGCAAAGCGAACGCCTCTCTGCCAAATCCAGCTTTGCAGACGCAGGCCGCTAGGCTGCCTCTGCATTGGCGAAGGAAGCTCTCTCCTCCCGCTTCCTGCGAAATCTGCTTCTCAGCCTGAGCGAATCTCAGTGGGAACGGTCATTCCTCTGGGGCCGTTGCTCCTGTGCCTGGGGCTGCCGCAAGGGCACCACCCTCCCAGGGAAAGGCCAAACACACCCCACATGTCTTTGCTCCTCTGGAGAGCTGCAGGCAACCTCAAACTCTCAGGAAGCTTCTCGGCTGAGACGCAGAAGCACTCTGGCTGGGATCTCGCATCCCCTGCCTGGAGGCCCATGGTGCCTGCTTCTCCCTGGGCGTTGCTTCACCAGAGCGGCCAGGCAACATCTGCCCCATCTACCCTTCTGCTCTTCCCTTCCAGCTGACAGAGTTCTCCCTGCTCTACTCTGGCCCTAGGAAGTTTGGAGACAACCGGGCTCCTCCTCCTGGGCAAGGAGTCCCGGGGCCCAGTTGGAGTGGAAAGGCAAAACCACAGGCAAGCCCAGGAAAGTGCTGAGTCATGTCTGACACACTCCCTCAGCCTGCTCCTTCATGGCTAGCGAGGCTGTGAGCTAGGAAAGTCTTTGGAAGCTCAGCAAGTGGCAGCGAGATGCAGGCCCCAACCCAGCAATCCCGGTGCTTGGAGCAGGTCTCACAGCCTCCCAGTGCCAAAGCGAGCTCCTCTCTGCCAAATGCAGCTGTGCACACGCAGGCCGCTCTGCTGCCTCTGCATCCACGAAGGAAGCTCTCTAGGCCCGCTTCCTGCGAAATCTGCTTCAGCCTGAGGGAAAAGCCCTTGGAGAGGTCTTGGCTCAGGGGCAGTTGCTCCTGTGCCTGGGGAAGAGGGAAGGGCACCACACTCTCAAGGAAACGCCAGACACACTCCACACGTCTTTGCTCCTCTGGAGGGCGGCATGCAGCCTCCAACTGGGAGGTCGCGTCTCAGCGGAGACGCAGGGGCATTCTGGCTGTGATCCCGCAGCCCCTGCCTGGAGGCCCACGGTGCCTGTTTCTCTCTGGGCGTTGCTTCCACAGTGAGGCCAAGCAACATCTTCACCATGGGCACAACAGCGCTTCCCTTCCGCCTGACAGACGTCTCAGTGCTCTGCTGTAGACTTCTGAAGTGGGGAGACAACCGAGCCCAGCCTCCTTTCCAAGGAGCCCTGCGCCTTCCATTGCACTGAAAGGCAATAGCACGGGGAAGCCTAGGAAGGGGCTGAGTCATGTCGGACACACTTCCTCAGCCTGCTCCTTTCAGGGAAGCAACGCTGGGAGCTAGGAAAGCCTTCTCAAGCTCGGAGAGTGCAAGAGAGATGCAGGCCGCGCACCCGGAAATCTCGGTGCTTGGAGCCAATCTCAGCGTCTCCCAGGGGCAAAGCGAACGCCTCTCTGCCAAATCCAGCTTTGCAGACGCAGGCCGCTAGGCTGCCTCTGCATTGGCGAAGGAAGCTCTCTCCTCCCGCTTCCTGCGAAATCTGCTTCTCAGCCTGAGCGAATCTCAGTGGGAACGGTCATTCCTCTGGGGCCGTTGCTCCTGTGCCTGGGGCTGCCGCAAGGGCACCACCCTCCCAGGGAAAGGCCAAACACACCCCACATGTCTTTGCTCCTCTGGAGAGCTGCAGGCAACCTCAAACTCTCAGGAAGCTTCTCGGCTGAGACGCAGAAGCACTCTGGCTGGGATCTCGCATCCCCTGCCTGGAGGCCCATGGTGCCTGTTTCTCCCTGGGCGTTGCTTCACCAGAGCGGCCAGGCAACATCTGCCCCATCTACCCTTCTGCTCTTCCCTTCCAGCTGACAGAGTTCTCCCTGCTCTACTCTGGCCCTAGGAAGTTTGGAGACAACCGGGCTCCTCCTCCTGGGCAAGGAGTCCCGTGGCCCAGATGGAGTGGAAAGGCAAAACCACAGGCAAGCCCAGGAAAGTGCTGAGTCATGTCTGACACACTCCCTCAGCCTGCTCCTTCATGGCTAGCGAGGCTGTGAGCTAGGAAAGTCTTTGGAAGCTCAGCAAGTGGCAGCGAGATGCAGGCCCCAACCCAGCAATCCCGGTGCTTGGAGCAGGTCTCACAGCCTCCCAGTGCCAAAGCGAGCTCCTCTCTGCCAAATGCAGCTGTGCACACGCAGGCCGCTCTGCTGCCTCTGCATCCACGAAGGAAGCTCTCTAGGCCCGCTTCCTGCGAAATCTGCTTCAGCCTGAGGGAAAAGCCCTTGGAGAGGTCTTGGCTCAGGGGCAGTTGCTCCTTTGCCTGGGGAAGAGGGAAGGGCACCACACTCTCAAGGAAACGCCAGACACACTCCACACGTCTTTGCTCCTCTGGAGGGCGGCATGGAGCCTCCAACTGGGAGGTCGCGTCTCAGCGGAGACGCAGGGGCATTCTGGCTGTGATCCCGCAGCCCCTGCCTGGAGGCCCACGGTGCCTGTTTCTCTCTGGGCGTTGCTTCCACAGTGCGGCCAAGCAACATCTTCACCATGGGCACAACAGCGCTTCCCTTCCGCCTGACAGACGTCTCAGTGCTCTGCTCTAGACCTCTGAAGTGGGGAGACAACCGAGCCCAGCCTCCTTTCCAAGGAGCCCTGCGCCTTCCATTGCACTGAAAGGCAATAGCACGGGGAAGCCTAGGAAGGGGCTGAGTCATGTCGGACACACTTCCTCAGCCTGCTCCTTTCAGGGAAGCAACGCTGGGAGCTAGGAAAGCCTTCTCAAGCTCGGAGAGTGCAAGAGAGATTCAGGCCGCGCACCCGGAAATCTCGGTGCTTGGAGCCAATCTCAGCGTCTCCCAGGGGCAAAGCGAACGCCTCTCTGCCAAATCCAGCTTTGCAGACGCAGGCCGCTAGGCTGCCTCTGCATTGGCGAAGGAAGCTCTCTCCTCCCGCTTCCTGCGAAATCTGCTTCTCAGCCTGAGCGAATCTCAGTGGGAACGGTCATTCCTCTGGGGCCGTTGCTCCTGTGCCTGGGGCTGCCGCAAGGGCACCACCCTCACAGGGAAAGGCCAAACACACCCCACATGTCTTTGCTCCTCTGGAGAGCTGCAGGCAACCTCAAACTCTCAGGAAGCTTCTCGGCTGAGACGCAAAAGCACTCTGGCTGTTATCTCGCATCCCCTGCCTGGAGGCCCATGGTGCCTGCTTCTCCCTGGGCGTTGCTTCACCAGAGCGGCCAGGCAACATCTGCCCCATCTACCCTTCTGCTCTTCCCTTCCAGCTGACAGAGTTCTCCCTGCTCTACTCTGGCCCTAGGAAGTTTGGAGACAACCGGGCTCCTCCTCCTGGGCAAGGAGTCCCGGGGCCCAGTTGGAGTGGAAAGGCAAAAGCACAGGCAAGCCCAGGAAAGTGCTGAGTCATGTCTGACACACTCCCTCAGCCTGCTCCTTCATGGCTAGCGAGGCTGTGAGCTAGGAAAGTCTTTGGAAGCTCAGCAAGTGGCAGCGAGATGCAGGCCCCAACCCAGCAATCCCGGTGCTTGGAGCAGGTCTCACAGCCTCCCAGTGCCAAAGCGAGCTCCTCTCTGCCAAATGCAGCTGTGCACACGCAGGCCGCTCTGCTGCCTCTGCATCCATGAAGGAAGCTCTCTAGGCCCGCTTCATGCGAAATCTGCTTCAGCCTGAGGGAAAAGCCCTTGGAGAGGTCTTGGCTCAGGGGCAGTTGCTCCTGTGCCTGGGGAAGAGGGAAGGGCACCACACTCTCAAGGAAACGCCAGACACACTCCACAGGTCTTTGCTCCTCTGGAGGGCGGCATGCAGCCTCCAACTGGGAGGTCGCGTCTCAGCGGAGACGCAGGGGCATTCTGGCTGTGATCCCGCAGCCCCTGCCTGGAGGCCCACGGTGCCTGTTTCTCTCTGGGCGTTGCTTCCACAGTGAGGCCAAGCAACATCTTCACCATGGGCACAACAGCGCTTCCCTTCCGCCTGACAGACGTCTCAGTGCTCTGCTGTAGACTTCTGAAGTGGGGAGACAACCGAGCCCAGCCTCCTTTCCAAGGAGCCCTGCGCCTTCCATTGCACTGAAAGGCAATAGCACGGGGAAGCCTAGGAAGGGGCTGAGTCATGTCGGACACACTTCCTCAGCCTGCTCCTTTCAGGGAAGCAACGCTGGGAGCTAGGAAAGCCTTCTCAAGCTCGGAGAGTGCAAGAGAGATGCAGGCCGCGCACCCGGAAATCTCGGTGCTTGGAGCCAATCTCAGCGTCTCCCAGGGGCAAAGCGAACGCCTCTCTGCCAAATCCAGCTTTGCAGACGCAGGCCGCTAGGCTGCCTCTGCATTGGCGAAGGAAGCTCTCTCCTCCCGCTTCCTGCGAAATCTGCTTCTCAGCCTGAGCGAATCTCAGTGGGAACGGTCATTCCTCTGGGGCCGTTGCTCCTGTGCCTGGGGCTGCCGCAAGGGCACCACCCTCCCAGGGAAAGGCCAAACACACCCCACATGTCTTTGCTCCTCTGGAGAGCTGCAGGCAACCTCAAACTCTCAGGAAGCTTCTCGGCTGAGACGCAGAAGCACTCTGGCTGGGATCTCGCATCCCCTGCCTGGAGGCCCATGGTGCCTGCTTCTCCCTGGGCGTTGCTTCACCAGAGCGGCCAGGCAACATCTGCCCCATCTACCCTTCTGCTCTTCCCTTCCAGCTGACAGAGTTCTCCCTGCTCTACTCTGGCCCTAGGAAGTTTGGAGACAACCGGGCTCCTCCTCCTGGGCAAGGAGTCCCGGGGCCCAGTTGGAGTGGAAAGGCAAAACCACAGGCAAGCCCAGGAAAGTGCTGAGTCATGTCTGACACACTCCCTCAGCCTGCTCCTTCATGGCTAGCGAGGCTGTGAGCTAGGAAAGTCTTTGGAAGCTCAGCAAGTGGCAGCGAGATGCAGGCCCCAACCCAGCAATCCCGGTGCTTGGAGCAGGTCTCACAGCCTCCCAGTGCCAAAGCGAGCTCCTCTCTGCCAAATGCAGCTGTGCACACGCAGGCCGCTCTGCTGCCTCTGCATCCACGAAGGAAGCTCTCTAGGCCCGCTTCCTGCGAAATCTGCTTCAGCCTGAGGGAAAAGCCCTTGGAGAGGTCTTGGCTCAGGGGCAGTTGCTCCTGTGCCTGGGGAAGAGGGAAGGGCACCACACTCCCAAGGAAACGCCAGACACACTCCACACGTCTTTGCTCCTCTGGAGGGCGGCATGGAGCCTCCAACTGGGAGGTCGCGTCTCAGCGGAGACGCAGGGGCATTCTGGCTGTGATCCCGCAGCCCCTGCCTGGAGGCCCACGGTGCCTGTTTCTCTCTGGGCGTTGCTTCCACAGTGAGGCCAAGCAACATCTTCACCATGGGCACAACAGCGCTTCCCTTCCGCCTGACAGACGTCTCAGTGCTCTGCTGTAGACTTCTGAAGTGGGGAGACAACCGAGCCCAGCCTCCTTTCCAAGGAGCCCTGCGCCTTCCATTGCACTGAAAGGCAATAGCACGGGGAAGCCTAGGAAGGGGCTGAGTCATGTCGGACACACTTCCTCAGCCTGCTCCTTTCAGGGAAGCAACGCTGGGAGCTAGGAAAGCCTTCTCAAGCTCGGAGAGTGCAAGAGAGATTCAGGCCGCGCACCCGGAAATCTCGGTGCTTGGAGCCAATCTCAGCGTCTCCCAGGGGCAAAGCGAACGCCTCTCTGCCAAATCCAGCTTTGCAGACGCAGGCCGCTAGGCTGCCTCTGCATTGGCGAAGGAAGCTCTCTCCTCCCGCTTCCTGCGAAATCTGCTTCTCAGCCTGAGCGAATCTCAGTGGGAACGGTCATTCCTCTGGGGCCGTTGCTCCTGTGCCTGGGGCTGCCGCAAGGGCACCACCCTCCCAGGGAAAGGCCAAACACACCCCACATGTCTTTGCTCCTCTGGAGAGCTGCAGGCAACCTCAAACTCTCAGGAAGCTTCTCGGCTGAGACGCAAAAGCACTCTGGCTGTTATCTCGCATCCCCTGCCTGGAGGCCCATGGTGCCTGCTTCTCCCTGGGCGTTGCTTCACCAGAGCGGCCAGGCAACATCTGCCCCATCTACCCTTCTGCTCTTCCCTTCCAGCTGACAGAGTTCTCCCTGCTCTACTCTGGCCCTAGGAAGTTTGGAGACAACCGGGCTCCTCCTCCTGGGCAAGGAGTCCCGGGGCCCAGTTGGAGTGGAAAGGCAAAACCACAGGCAAGCCCAGGAAAGTGCTGAGTCATGTCTGACACACTCCCTCAGCCTGCTCCTTCATGGCTAGCGAGGCTGTGAGCTAGGAAAGTCTTTGGAAGCTCAGCAAGTGGCAGCGAGATGCAGGCCCCAACCCAGCAATCCCGGTGCTTGGAGCAGGTCTCACAGCCTCCCAGTGCCAAAGCGAGCTCCTCTCTGCCAAATGCAGCTGTGCACACGCAGGCCGCTCTGCTGCCTCTGCATCCACGAAGGAAGCTCTCTAGGCCCGCTTCCTGCGAAATCTGCTTCAGCCTGAGGGAAAAGCCCTTGGAGAGGTCTTGGCTCAGGGGCAGTTGCTCCTGTGCCTGGGGAAGAGGGAAGGGCACCACACTCCCAAGGAGAGGCCAGACACACTCCACACTTTGCTCCTCTGGAGGGCGGCATGGAGCCTCCAACTGGGAGGTCGCGTCTCAGCGGAGACGCAGGGGCATTCTGGCTGTGATCCCGCAGCCCCTGCCTGGAGGCCCACGGTGCCTGTTTCTCTCTGGGCGTTGCTTCCACAGTGCGGCCAAGCAACATCTTCACCATGGGCACAACAGCGCTTCCCTTCCGCCTGACAGACGTCTCAGTGCTCTGCTCTAGACCTCTGAAGTGGGGAGACAACCGAGCCCAGCCTCCTTTCCAAGGAGCCCTGCGCCTTCCATTGCACTGAAAGGCAATAGCACGGGGAAGCCTAGGAAGGGGCTGAGTCATGTCGGACACACTTCCTCAGCCTGCTCCTTTCAGGGAAGCAACGCTGGGAGCTAGGAAAGCCTTCTCAAGCTCGGAGAGTGCAAGAGAGATGCAGGCCGCGCACCCGGAAATCTCGGTGCTTGGAGCCAATCTCAGCGTCTCCCAGGGGCAAAGCGAACGCCTCTCTGCCAAATCCAGCTTTGCAGACGCAGGCCGCTAGGCTGCCTCTGCATTGGCGAAGGAAGCTCTCTCCTCCCGCTTCCTGCGAAATCTGCTTCTCAGCCTGAGCGAATCTCAGTGGGAACGGTCATTCCTCTGGGGCCGTTGCTCCTGTGCCTGGGGCAGCCGCAAGGGCACCACCCACACAGGGAAAGGCCAAACACACCCCACATGTCTTTGCTCCTCTGGAGAGCTGCAGGCAACCTCAAACTCTCAGGAAGCTTCTCGGCTGAGACGCAGAAGCACTCTGGCTGGGATCTCGCATCCCCTGCCTGGAGGCCCATGGTGCCTGCTTCTCCCTGGGCGTTGCTTCACCAGAGCGGCCAGGCAACATCTGCCCCATCTACCCTTCTGCTCTTCCCTTCCAGCTGACAGAGTTCTCCCTGCTCTACTCTGGCCCTAGGAAGTTTGGAGACAACCGGGCTCCTCCTCCTGGGCAAGGAGTCCCGGGGCCCAGTTGGAGTGGAAAGGCAAAACCACAGGCAAGCCCAGGAAAGTGCTGAGTCATGTCTGACACACTCCCTCAGCCTGCTCCTTCATGGCTAGCGAGGCTGTGAGCTAGGAAAGTCTTTGGAAGCTCAGCAAGTGGCAGCGAGATGCAGGCCCCAACCCAGCAATCCCGGTGCTTGGAGCAGGTCTCACAGCCTCCCAGTGCCAAAGCGAGCTCCTCTCTGCCAAATGCAGCTGTGCACACGCAGGCCGCTCTGCTGCCTCTGCATCCACGAAGGAAGCTCTCTAGGCCCGCTTCCTGCGAAATCTGCTTCAGCCTGAGGGAAAAGCCCTTGGAGAGGTCTTGGCTCAGGGGCAGTTGCTCCTGTGCCTGGGGAAGAGGGAAGGGCACCACACTCCCAAGGAAAGGCCAGACACACTCCACACGTCTTTGCTCCTCTGGAGGGCGGCATGGAGCCTCCAACTGGGAGGTCGCGTCTCAGCGGAGACGCAGGGGCATTCTGGCTGTGATCCCGCAGCCCCTGCCTGGAGGCCCACGGTGCCTGTTTCTCTCTGGGCGTTGCTTCCACAGTGCGGCCAAGCAACATCTTCACCATGGGCACAACAGCGCTTCCCTTCCGCCTGACAGACGTCTCAGTGCTCTGCTCTAGACCTCTGAAGTGGGGAGACAACCGAGCCCAGCCTCCTTTCCAAGGAGCCCTGCGCCTTCCATTGCACTGAAAGGCAATAGCACGGGGAAGCCTAGGAAGGGGCTGAGTCATGTCGGACACACTTCCTCAGCCTGCTCCTTTCAGGGAAGCAACGCTGGGAGCTAGGAAAGCCTTCTCAAGCTCGGAGAGTGCAAGAGAGATGCAGGCCGCGCACCCGGAAATCTCGGTGCTTGGAGCCAATCTCAGCGTCTCCCAGGGGCAAAGCGAACGCCTCTCTGCCAAATCCAGCTTTGCAGACGCAGGCCGCTAGGCTGCCTCTGCATTGGCGAAGGAAGCTCTCTCCTCCCGCTTCCTGCGAAATCTGCTTCTCAGCCTGAGCGAATCTCAGTGGGAACGGTCATTCCTCTGGGGCCGTTGCTCCTGTGCCTGGGGCTGCCGAAAGGGCACCACCCTCACAGGGAAAGGCCAAACACACCCCACATGTCTTTGCTCCTCTGGAGAGCTGCAGGCAACCTCAAACTCTCAGGAAGCTTCTCGGCTGAGACGCAGAAGCACTCTGGCTGGGATCTCGCATCCCCTGCCTGGAGGCCCATGGTGCCTGCTTCTCCCTGGGCGTTGCTTCACCAGAGCGGCCAGGCAACATCTGCCCCATCTACCCTTCTGCTCTTCCCTTCCAGCTGACAGAGTTCTCCCTGCTCTACTCTGGCCCTAGGAAGTTTGGAGACAACCGGGCTCCTCCTCCTGGGCAAGGAGTCCCGGGGCCCAGTTGGAGTGGAAAGGCAAAACCACAGGCAAGCCCAGGAAAGTGCTGAGTCATGTCTGACACACTCCCTCAGCCTGCTCCTTCATGGCTAGCGAGGCTGTGAGCTAGGAAAGTCTTTGGAAGCTCAGCAAGTGGCAGCGAGATGCAGGCCCCAACCCAGCAATCCCGGTGCTTGGAGCAGGTCTCACAGCCTCCCAGTGCCAAAGCGAGCTCCTCTCTGCCAAATGCAGCTGTGCACACGCAGGCCGCTCTGCTGCCTCTGCATCCACGAAGGAAGCTCTCTAGGCCCGCTTCCTGCGAAATCTGCTTCAGCCTGAGGGAAAAGCCCTTGGAGAGGTCTTGGCTCAGGGGCAGTTGCTCCTGTGCCTGGGGAAGAGGGAAGGGCACCACACTCCCAAGGAAAGGCCAGACACACTCCACACGTCTTTGCTCCTCTGGAGGGCGGCATGGAGCCTCCAACTGGGAGGTCGCGTCTCAGCGGAGACGCAGGGGCATTCTGGCTGTGATCCCGCAGCCCCTGCCTGGAGGCCCACGGTGCCTGTTTCTCTCTGGGCGTTGCTTCCACAGTGCGGCCAAGCAACATCTTCACCATGGGCACAACAGCGCTTCCCTTCCGCCTGACAGACGTCTCAGTGCTCTGCTCTAGACCTCTGAAGTGGGGAGACAACCGAGCCCAGCCTCCTTTCCAAGGAGCCCTGCGCCTTCCATTGCACTGAAAGGCAATAGCACGGGGAAGCCTAGGAAGGGGCTGAGTCATGTCGGACACACTTCCTCAGCCTGCTCCTTTCAGGGAAGCAACGCTGGGAGCTAGGAAAGCCTTCTCAAGCTCGGAGAGTGCAAGAGAGATGCAGGCCGCGCACCCGGAAATCTCGGTGCTTGGAGCCAATCTCAGCGTCTCCCAGGGGCAAAGCGAACGCCTCTCTGCCAAATCCAGCTTTGCAGACGCAGGCCGCTAGGCTGCCTCTGCATTGGCGAAGGAAGCTCTCTCCTCCCGCTTCCTGCGAAATCTGCTTCTCAGCCTGAGCGAATCTCAGTGGGAACGGTCATTCCTCTGGGGCCGTTGCTCCTGTGCCTGGGGCTGCCGCAAGGGCACCACCCTCCCAGGGAAAGGCCAAACACACCCCACATGTCTTTGCTCCTCTGGAGAGCTGCAGGCAACCTCAAACTCTCAGGAAGCTTCTCGGCTGAGACGCAGAAGCACTCTGGCTGGGATCTCGCATCCCCTGCCTGGAGGCCCATGGTGCCTGCTTCTCCCTGGGCGTTGCTTCACCAGAGCGGCCAGGCAACATCTGCCCCATCTACCCTTCTGCTCTTCCCTTCCAGCTGACAGAGTTCTCCGTGCTCTACTCTGGCCCTAGGAAGTTTGGAGACAACCGGGCTCCTCCTCCTGGGCAAGGAGTCCCGGGGCCCAGTTGGAGTGGAAAGGCAAAACCACAGGCAAGCCCAGGAAAGTGCTGAGTCATGTCTGACACACTCCCTCAGCCTGCTCCTTCATGGCTAGCGAGGCTGTGAGCTAGGAAAGTCTTTGGAAGCTCAGCAAGTGGCAGCGAGATGCAGGCCCCAACCCAGCAATCCCGGTGCTTGGAGCAGGTCTCACAGCCTCCCAGTGCCAAAGCGAGCTCCTCTCTGCCAAATGCAGCTGTGCACACGCAGGCCGCTCTGTTGCCTCTGCATCCACGAAGGAAGCTCTCTAGGCCCGCTTCCTGCGAAATCTGCTTCAGCCTGAGGGAAAAGCCCTTGGAGAGGTCTTGGCTCAGGGGCAGTTGCTCCTGTGCCTGGGGAAGAGGGAAGGGCACCACACTCCCAAGGAAAGGCCAGACACACTCCACACGTCTTTGCTCCTCTGGAGGGCGGCATGGAGCCTCCAACTGGGAGGTCGCGTCTCAGCGGAGACGCAGGGGCATTCTGGCTGTGATCCCGCAGCCCCTGCCTGGAGGCCCACGGTGCCTGTTTCTCTCTGGGCGTTGCTTCCACAGTGCGGCCAAGCAACATCTTCACCATGGGCACAACAGCGCTTCCCTTCCGCCTGACAGACGTCTCAGTGCTCTGCTCTAGACCTCTGAAGTGGGGAGACAACCGAGCCCAGCCTCCTTTCCAAGGAGCCCTGCGCCTTCCATTGCACTGAAAGGCAATAGCACGGGGAAGCCTAGGAAGGGGCTGAGTCATGTCGGACACACTTCCTCAGCCTGCTCCTTTCAGGGAAGCAACGCTGGGAGCTAGGAAAGCCTTCTCAAGCTCGGAGAGTGCAAGAGAGATGCAGGCCGCGCACCCGGAAATCTCGGTGCTTGGAGCCAATCTCAGCGTCTCCCAGGGGCAAAGCGAACGCCTCTCTGCCAAATCCAGCTTTGCAGACGCAGGCCGCTAGGCTGCCTCTGCATTGGCGAAGGAAGCTCTCTCCTCCCGCTTCCTGCGAAATCTGCTTCTCAGCCTGAGCGAATCTCAGTGGGAACGGTCATTCCTCTGGGGCCGTTGCTCCTGTGCCTGGGGCTGCCGCAAGGGCACCACCCTCCCAGGGAAAGGCCAAACACACCCCACATGTCTTTGCTCCTCTGGAGAGCTGCAGGCAACCTCAAACTCTCAGGAAGCTTCTCGGCTGAGACGCAGAAGCACTCTGGCTGGGATCTCGCATCCCCTGCCTGGAGGCCCATGGTGCCTGCTTCTCCCTGGGCGTTGCTTCACCAGAGCGGCCAGGCAACATCTGCCCCATCTACCCTTCTGCTCTTCCCTTCCAGCTGACAGAGTTCTCCCTGCTCTACTCTGGCCCTAGGAAGTTTGGAGACAACCGGGCTCCTCCTCCTGTGCAAGGAGTCCCGGGCCCCAGTTGGAGTGGAAAGGCAAAACCACAGGCAAGCCCAGGAAAGTGCTGAGTCATGTCTGACACACTCCCTCAGCCTGCTCCTTCATGGCTAGCGAGGCTGTGAGCTAGGAAAGTCTTTGGAAGCTCAGCAAGTGGCAGCGAGATGCAGGCCCCAACCCAGCAATCCCGGTGCTTGGAGCAGGTCTCACAGCCTCCCAGTGCCAAAGCGAGCTCCTCTCTGCCAAATGCAGCTGTGCACACGCAGGCCGCTCTGCTGCCTCTGCATCCACGAAGGAAGCTCTCTAGGCCCGCTTCCTGCGAAATCTGCTTCAGCCTGAGGGAAAAGCCCTTGGAGAGGTCTTGGCTCAGGGGCAGTTGCTCCTGTGCCTGGGGAAGAGGGAAGGGCACCACACTCCCAAGGAAAGCCCAGACACACTCCACACGTCTTTGCTCCTCTGGAGGGCGGCATGGAGCCTCCAACTGGGAGGTCGCGTCTCAGCGGAGACGCAGGGGCATTCTGGCTGTGATCCCGCAGCCCCTGCCTGGAGGCCCACGGTGCCTGTTTCTCTCTGGGCGTTGCTTCCACAGTGAGGCCAAGCAACATCTTCACCATGGGCACAACAGCGCTTCCCTTCCGCCTGACAGACGTCTCAGTGCTCTGCTGTAGACTTCTGAAGTGGGGAGACAACCGAGCCCAGCCTCCTTTCCAAGGAGCCCTGCGCCTTCCATTGCACTGAAAGGCAATAGCACGGGGAAGCCTAGGAAGGGGCTGAGTCATGTCGGACACACTTCCTCAGCCTGCTCCTTTCAGGGAAGCAACGCTGGGAGCTAGGAAAGCCTTCTCCAGCTCGGAGAGTGCAAGAGAGATGCAGGCCGCGCACCCGGAAATCTCGGTGCTTGGAGCCAATCTCAGCGTCTCCCAGGGGCAAAGCGAACGCCTCTCTGCCAAATCCAGCTTTGCAGACGCAGGCCGCTAGGCTGCCTCTGCATTGGCGAAGGAAGCTCTCTCCTCCCGCTTCCTGCGAAATCTGCTTCTCAGCCTGAGCGAATCTCAGTGGGAACGGTCATTCCTCTGGGGCCGTTGCTCCTGTGCCTGGGGCTGCCGCAAGGGCACCACCCTCCCAGGGAAAGGCCAAACACACCCCACATGTCTTTGCTCCTCTGGAGAGCTGCAGGCAACCTCAAACTCTCAGGAAGCTTCTCGGCTGAGACGCAGAAGCACTGTGGCTGGGATCTCGCATCCCCTGCCTGGAGGCCCATGGTGCCTGCTTCTCCCTGGGCGTTGCTTCACCAGAGCGGCCAGGCAACATCTGCCCCATCTACCCTTCTGCTCTTCCCTTCTAGCTGACAGAGTTCTCCCTGCTCTACTCTGGCCCTAGGAAGTTTGGAGACAACCGGGCTCCTCCTCCTGGGCAAGGAGTCCCGGGGCCCAGTTGGAGTGGAAAGGCAAAACCACAGGCAAGCCCAGGAAAGTGCTGAGTCATGTCTGACACACTCCCTCAGCCTGCTCCTTCATGGCTAGCGAGGCTGTGAGCTAGGAAAGTCTTTGGAAGCTCAGCAAGTGGCAGCGAGATGCAGGCCCCAACCCAGCAATCCCGGTGCTTGGAGCAGGTCTCACAGCCTCCCAGTGCCAAAGCGAGCTCCTCTCTGCCAAATGCAGCTGTGCACACGCAGGCCGCTCTGCTGCCTCTGCATCCACGAAGGAAGCTCTCTAGGCCCGCTTCCTGCGAAATCTGCTTCAGCCTGAGGGAAAAGCCCTTGGAGAGGTCTTGGCTCAGGGGCAGTTGCTCCTGTGCCTGGGGAAGAGGGAAGGGCACCACACTCCCAAGGAAAGGCCAGACACACTCCACACGTCTTTGCTCCTCTGGAGGGCGGCATGGAGCCTCCAACTGGGAGGTCGCGTCTCAGCGGAGACGCAGGGGCATTCTGGCTGTGATCCCGCAGCCCCTGCCTGGAGGCCCACGGTGCCTGTTTCTCTCTGGGCGTTGCTTCCACAGTGCGGCCAAGCAACATCTTCACCATGGGCACAACAGCGCTTCCCTTCCGCCTGACAGACGTCTCAGTGCTCTGCTCTAGACCTCTGAAGTGGGGAGACAACCGAGCCCAGCCTCCTTTCCAAGGAGCCCTGCGCCTTCCATTGCACTGAAAGGCAATAGCACGGGGAAGCCTAGGAAGGGGCTGAGTCATGTCGGACACACTTCCTCAGCCTGCTCCTTTCAGGGAAGCAACGCTGGGAGCTAGGAAAGCCTTCTCAAGCTCGGAGAGTGCAAGAGAGATGCAGGCCGCGCACCCGGAAATCTCGGTGCTTGGAGCCAATCTCAGCGTCTCCCAGGGGCAAAGCGAACGCCTCTCTGCCAAATCCAGCTTTGCAGACGCAGGCCGCTAGGCTGCCTCTGCATTGGCGAAGGAAGCTCTCTCCTCCCGCTTCCTGCGAAATCTGCTTCTCAGCCTGAGCGAATCTCAGTGGCAACGGTCATTCCTCTGGGGCCGTTGCTCCTGTGCCTGGGGCTGCCGCAAGGGCACCACCCTCCCAGGGAAAGGCCTAACACACCCCACATGTCTTTGCTCCTCTGGAGAGCTGCAGGCAACCTCAAACTCTCAGGAAGCTTCTCGGCTGAGACGCAGAAGCACTCTGGCTGGGATCTCGCATCCCCTGCCTGGAGGCCCATGGTGCCTGCTTCTCCCTGGGCGTTGCTTCACCAGAGCGGCCAGGCAACATCTGCCCCATCTACCCTTCTGCTCTTCCCTTCCAGCTGACAGAGTTCTCCCTGCTCTACTCTAGCCCTAGGAAGTTTGGAGACAACCGGGCTCCTCCTCCTGGGCAAGGAGTCCCGGGGCCCAGTTGGAGTGGAAAGGCAAAACCACAGGCAAGCCCAGGAAAGTGCTGAGTCATGTCTGACACACTCCCTCAGCCTGCTCCTTCATGGCTAGCGAGGCTGTGAGCTAGGAAAGTCTTTGGAAGCTCAGCAAGTGGCAGCGAGATGCAGGCCCCAACCCAGCAATCCCGGTGCTTGGAGCAGGTCTCACAGCCTCCCAGTGCCAAAGCGAGCTCCTCTCTGCCAAATGCAGCTGTGAACACGCAGGCCGCTCTGCTGCCTCTGCATCCACGAAGGAAGCTCTCTAGGCCCGCTTCCTGCGAAATCTGCTTCAGCCTGAGGGAAAAGCCCTTGGAGAGGTCTTGGCTCAGGGGCAGTTGCTCCTGTGCCTGGGGAAGAGGGAAGGGCACCACACTCCCAAGGAAAGGCCAGACACACTCCACACGTCTTTGTTCCTCTGGAGGGCGGCATGGAGCCTCCAACTGGGAGGTCGCGTCTCAGCGGAGACGCAGGGGCATTCTGGCTGTGATCCCGCAGCCCCTGCCTGGAGGCCCACGGTGCCTGTTTCTCTCTGGGCGTTGCTTCCACAGTGCGGCCAAGCAACATCTTCACCATGGGCACAACAGCGCTTCCCTTCCGCCTGACAGACGTCTCAGTGCTCTGCTCTAGACCTCTGAAGTGGGGAGACAACCGAGCCCAGCCTCCTTTCCAAGGAGCCCTGCGCCTTCCATTGCACTGAAAGGCAATAGCACGGGGAAGCCTAGGAAGGGGCTGAGTCATGTCGGACACACTTCCTCAGCCTGCTCCTTTCAGGGAAGCAACGCTGGGAGCTAGGAAAGCCTTCTCAAGCTCGGAGAGTGCAAGAGAGATGCAGGCCGCGCACCCGGAAATCTCGGTGCTTGGAGCCAATCTCAGCGTCTCCCAGGGGCAAAGCGAACGCCTCTCTGCCAAATCCAGCTTTGCAGACGCAGGCCGCTAGGCTGCCTCTGCATTGGCGAAGGAAGCTCTCTCCTCCCGCTTCCTGCGAAATCTGCTTCTCAGCCTGAGCGAATCTCAGTGGGAACGGTCATTCCTCTGGGGCCGTTGCTCCTGTGCCTGGGGCTGCCGCAAGGGCACCACCCTCCCAGGGAAAGGCCAAACACACCCCACATGTCTTTGCTCCTCTGGAGAGCTGCAGGCAACCTCAAACTCTCAGGAAGCTTCTCGGCTGAGACGCAGAAGCACTCTGGCTGGGATCTCGCATCCCCTGCCTGGAGGCCCATGGTGCCTGTTTCTCCCTGGGCGTTGCTTCACCAGAGCGGCCAGGCAACATCTGCCCCATCTACCCTTCTGCTCTTCCCTTCCAGCTGACAGAGTTCTCCCTGCTCGACTCTAGCCCTAGGAAGTCTGGAGACAACCGGGCTCCTCCTCCTGTGCAAGGAGTCCCGGGGCCCAGTTGGAGTGGAAAGGCAAAACCACAGGCAAGCCCAGGAAAGTGCTGAGTCATGTCTGACACACTCCCTCAGCCTGCTCCTTCATGGCTAGCGAGGCTGTGAGCTAGGAAAGTCTTTGGAAGCTCAGCAAGTGGCAGCGAGATGCAGGCCCCAACCCAGCAGTCCCGGTGCTTGGAGCAGGTCTCACAGCCTCCCAGTGCCAAAGCGAGCTCCTCTCTGCCAAATGCAGCTGTGCACACGCAGGCCGCTCTGCTGCCTCTGCATCCACGAAGGAAGCTCTCTAGGCCCGCTTCCTGCGAAATCTGCTTCAGCCTGAGGGAAAAGCCCTTGGAGAGGTCTTGGCTCAGGGGCAGTTGCTCCTGTGCCTGGGGAAGAGGGAAGGGCACCACACTCCCAAGGAAAGGCCAGACACACTCCACACGTCTTTGCTCCTCTGGAGGGCGGCATGGAGCCTCCAACTGGGAGGTCGCGTCTCAGCGGAGACGCAGGGGCATTCTGGCTGTGATCCCGCAGCCCCTGCCTGGAGGCCCACGGTGCCTGTTTCTCTCTGGGCGTTGCTTCCACAGTGCGGCCAAGCAACATCTTCACCATGGGCACAACAGCGCTTCCCTTCCGCCTGACAGACGTCTCAGTGCTCTGCTCTAGACCTCTGAAGTGGGGAGACAACCGAGCCCAGCCTCCTTTCCAAGGAGCCCTGCGCCTTCCATTGCACTGAAAGGCAATAGCACGGGGAAGCCTAGGAAGGGGCTGAGTCATGTCGGACACACTTCCTCAGCCTGCTCCTTTCAGGGAAGCAACGCTGGGAGCTAGGAAAGCCTTCTCCAGCTCGGAGAGTGCAAGAGAGATGCAGGCCGCGCACCCGGAAATCTCGGTGCTTGGAGCCAATCTCAGCGTCTCCCAGGGGCAAAGCGAACGCCTCTCTGCCAAATCCAGCTTTGCAGACGCAGGCCGCTAGGCTGCCTCTGCATTGGCGAAGGAAGCTCTCTCCTCCCGCTTCCTGCGAAATCTGCTTCTCAGCCTGAGCGAATCTCAGTGGGAACGGTCATTCCTCTGGGGCCGTTGCTCCTGTGCCTGGGGCTGCCGCAAGGGCACCACCCTCCCAGGGAAAGGCCAAACACACCCCACATGTCTTTGCTCCTCTGGAGAGCTGCAGGCAACCTCAAACTCTCAGGAAGCTTCTCGGCTGAGACGCAGAAGCACTCTGGCTGGGATCTCGCATCCCCTGCCTGGAGGCCCATGGTGCCTGCTTCTCCCTGGGCGTTGCTTCACCAGAGCGGCCAGGCAACATCTGCCCCATCTACCCTTCTGCTCTTCCCTTCCAGCTGACAGAGTTCTCCCTGCTCTACTCTGGCCCTAGGAAGTTTGGAGACAACCGGGCTCCTCCTCCTGGGCAAGGAGTCCCGGGGCCCAGTTGGAGTGGAAAGGCAAAACCACAGGCAAGCCCAGGAAAGTGCTGAGTCATGTCTGACACACTCCCTCAGCCTGCTCCTTCATGGCTAGCGAGGCTGTGAGCTAGGAAAGTCTTTGGAAGCTCAGCAAGTGGCAGCGAGATGCAGGCCCCAACCCAGCAATCCCGGTGCTTGGAGCAGGTCTCACAGCCTCCCAGTGCCAAAGCGAGCTCCTCTCTGCCAAATGCAGCTGTGCACACGCAGGCCGCTCTGTTGCCTCTGCATCCACGAAGGAAGCTCTCTAGGCCCGCTTCCTGCGAAATCTGCTTCAGCCTGAGGGAAAAGCCCTTGGAGAGGTCTTGGCTCAGGGGCAGTTGCTCCTGTGCCTGGGGAAGAGGGAAGGGCACCACACTCCCAAGGAAAGGCCAGACACACTCCACACGTCTTTGCTCCTCTGGAGGGCGGCATGGAGCCTCCAACTGGGAGGTCGCGTCTCAGCGGAGACGCAGGGGCATTCTGGCTGTGATCCCGCAGCCCCTGCCTGGAGGCCCACGGTGCCTGTTTCTCTCTGGGCGTTGCTTCCACAGTGCGGCCAAGCAACATCTTCACCATGGGCACAACAGCGCTTCCCTTCCGCCTGACAGACGTCTCAGTGCTCTGCTCTAGACCTCTGAAGTGGGGAGACAACCGAGCCCAGCCTCCTTTCCAAGGAGCCCTGCGCCTTCCATTGCACTGAAAGGCAATAGCACGGGGAAGCCTAGGAAGGGGCTGAGTCATGTCGGACACACTTCCTCAGCCTGCTCCTTTCAGGGAAGCAACGCTGGGAGCTAGGAAAGCCTTCTCAAGCTCGGAGAGTGCAAGAGAGATGCAGGCCGCGCACCCGGAAATCTCGGTGCTTGGAGCCAATCTCAGCGTCTCCCAGGGGCAAAGCGAACGCCTCTCTGCCAAATCCAGCTTTGCAGACGCAGGCCGCTAGGCTGCCTCTGCATTGGCGAAGGAAGCTCTCTCCTCCCGCTTCCTGCGAAATCTGCTTCTCAGCCTGAGCGAATCTCAGTGGCAACGGTCATTCCTCTGGGGCCGTTGCTCCTGTGCCTGGGGCTGCCGCAAGGGCACCACCCTCCCAGGGAAAGGCCAAACACACCCCACATGTCTTTGCTCCTCTGGAGAGCTGCAGGCAACCTCAAACTCTCAGGAAGCTTCTCGGCTGAGACGCAGAAGCACTGTGGCTGGGATCTCGCATCCCCTGCCTGGAGGCCCATGGTGCCTGCTTCTCCCTGGGCGTTGCTTCACCAGAGCGGCCAGGCAACATCTGCCCCATCTACCCTTCTGCTCTTCCCTTCCAGCTGACAGAGTTCTCCCTGCTCTACTCTGGCCCTAGGAAGTTTGGAGACAACCGGGCTCCTCCTCCTGTGCAAGGAGTCCCGGGGACCAGTTGGAGTGGAAAGGCAAAACCACAGGCAAGCCCAGGAAAGTGCTGAGTCATGTCTGACACACTCCCTCAGCCTGCTCCTTCATGGCTAGCCAGGCTGTGAGCTAGGAAAGTCTTTGGAAGCTCAGCAAGTGGCAGCGAGATGCAGGCCCCAACCCAGCAATCCCGGTGCTTGGAGCAGGTCTCACAGCCTCCCAGTGCCAAAGCGAGCTCCTCTCTGCCAAATGCAGCTGTGCACACGCAGGCCGCTCTGCTGCCTCTGCATCCACGAAGGAAGCTCTCTAGGCCCGCTTCCTGCGAAATCTGCTTCAGCCTGAGGGAAAAGCCCTTGGAGAGGTCTTGGCTCAGGGGCAGTTGCTCCTGTGCCTGGGGAAGAGGGAAGGGCACCACACTCCCAAGGAAAGGCCAGACACACTCCACACGTCTTTGCTCCTCTGGAGGGCGGCATGGAGCCTCCAACTGGGAGGTCGCGTCTCAGCGGAGACGCAGGGGCATTCTGGCTGTGATCCCGCAGCCCCTGCCTGGAGGCCCACGGTGCCTGTTTCTCTCTGGGCGTTGCTTCCACAGTGCGGCCAAGCAACATCTTCACCATGGGCACAACAGCGCTTCCCTTCCGCCTGACAGACGTCTCAGTGCTCTGCTCTAGACCTCTGAAGTGGGGAGACAACCGAGCCCAGCCTCCTTTCCAAGGAGCCCTGCGCCTTCCATTGCACTGAAAGGCAATAGCACGGGGAAGCCTAGGAAGGGGCTGAGTCATGTCGGACACACTTCCTCAGCCTGCTCCTTTCAGGGAAGCAACGCTGGGAGCTAGGAAAGCCTTCTCCAGCTCGGAGAGTGCAAGAGAGATGCAGGCCGCGCACCCGGAAATCTCGGTTCTTGGAGCCAATCTCAGCGTCTCCCAGGGGCAAAGCGAACGCCTCTCTGCCAAATCCAGCTTTGCAGACGCAGGCCGCTAGGCTGCCTCTGCATTGGCGAAGGAAGCTCTCTCCTCCCGCTTCCTGCGAAATCTGCTTCTCAGCCTGAGCGAATCTCAGTGGGAACGGTCATTCCTCTGGGGCCGTTGCTCCTGTGCCTGGGGCTGCCGCAAGGGCACCACCCTCCCAGGGAAAGGCCAAACACACCCCACATGTCTTTGCTCCTCTGGAGAGCTGCAGGCAACCTCAAACTCTCAGGAAGCTTCTCGGCTGAGACGCAGAAGCACTCTGGCTGGGATCTCGCATCCCCTGCCTGGAGGCCCATGGTGCCTGCTTCTCCCTGGGCGTTGCTTCACCAGAGCGGCCAGGCAACATCTGCCCCATCTACCCTTCTGCTCTTCCCTTCCAGCTGACAGAGTTCTCCCTGCTCTACTCTAGCCCTAGGAAGTTTGGAGACAACCGGGCTCCTCCTCCTGGGCAAGGAGTCCCGGGGCCCAGTTGGAGTGGAAAGGCAAAACCACAGGCAAGCCCAGGAAAGTGCTGAGTCATGTCTGACACACTCCCTCAGCCTGCTCCTTCATGGCTAGCGAGGCTGTGAGCTAGGAAAGTCTTTGGAAGCTCAGCAAGTGGCAGCGAGATGCAGGCCCCAACCCAGCAATCCCGGTGCTTGGAGCAGGTCTCACAGCCTCCCAGTGCCAAAGCGAGCTCCTCTTTGCCAAATGCAGCTGTGCACACGCAGGCCGCTCTGCTGCCTCTGCATCCACGAAGGAAGCTCTCTAGGCCCGCTTCCTGCGAAATCTGCTTCAGCCTGAGGGAAAAGCCCTTGGAGAGGTCTTGGCTCAGGGGCAGTTGCTCCTGTGCCTGGGGAAGAGGGAAGGGCACCACACTCCCAAGGAAAGGCCAGACACACTCCACACGTCTTTGTTCCTCTGGAGGGCGGCATGGAGCCTCCAACTGGGAGGTCGCGTCTCAGCGGAGACGCAGGGGCATTCTGGCTGTGATCCCGCAGCCCCTGCCTGGAGGCCCACGGTGCCTGTTTCTCTCTGGGCGTTGCTTCCACAGTGCGGCCAAGCAACATCTTCACCATGGGCACAACAGCGCTTCCCTTCCGCCTGACAGACGTCTCAGTGCTCTGCTCTAGACCTCTGAAGTGGGGAGACAACCGAGCCCAGCCTCCTTTCCAAGGAGCCCTGCGCCTTCCATTGCACTGAAAGGCAATAGCACGGGGAAGCCTAGGAAGGGGCTGAGTCATGTCGGACACACTTCCTCAGCCTGCTCCTTTCAGGGAAGCAACGCTGGGAGCTAGGAAAGCCTTCTCAAGCTCGGAGAGTGCAAGAGAGATGCAGGCCGCGCACCCGGAAATCTCGGTGCTTGGAGCCAATCTCAGCGTCTCCCAGGGGCAAAGCGAACGCCTCTCTGCCAAATCCAGCTTTGCAGACGCAGGCCGCTAGGCTGCCTCTGCATTGGCGAAGGAAGCTCTCTCCTCCCGCTTCCTGCGATATCTGCTTCTCAGCCTGAGCGAATCTCAGTGGGAACGGTCATTCCTCTGGGGCCGTTGCTCCTGTGCCTGGGGCTGCCGCAAGGGCACCACCCTCCCAGGGAAAGGCCAAACACACCCCACATGTCTTTGCTCCTCTGGAGAGCTGCAGGCAACCTCAAACTCTCAGGAAGCTTCTCGGCTGAGACGCAGAAGTACTCTGGCTGGGATCTCGCATCCCCTGCCTGGAGGCCCATGGTGCCTGCTTCTCCCTGGGCGTTGCTTCACCAGAGCGGCCAGGCAACATCTGCCCCATCTACCCTTCTGCTCTTCCCTTCCAGCTGACAGAGTTCTCCCTGCTCGACTCTAGCCCTAGGAAGTCTGGAGACAACCGGGCTCCTCCTCCTGTGCAAGGAGTCCCGGGGCCCAGTTGGAGTGGAAAGGCAAAACCACAGGCAAGCCCAGGAAAGTGCTGAGTCATGTCTGACACACTCCCTCAGCCTGCTCCTTCATGGCTAGCGAGGCTGTGAGCTAGGAAAGTCTTTGGAAGCTCAGCAAGTGGCAGCGAGATGCAGGCCCCAACCCAGCAGTCCCGGTGCTTGGAGCAGGTCTCACAGCCTCCCAGTGCCAAAGCGAGCTCCTCTCTGCCAAATGCAGCTGTGCACACGCAGGCCGCTCTGCTGCCTCTGCATCCACGAAGGAAGCTCTCTAGGCCCGCTTCCTGCGAAATCTGCTTCAGCCTGAGGGAAAAGCCCTTGGAGAGGTCTTGGCTCAGGGGCAGTTGCTCCTGTGCCTGGGGAAGAGGGAAGGGCACCACACTCCCAAGGAAAGGCCAGACACACTCCACACGTCTTTGCTCCTCTGGAGGGCGGCATGGAGCCTCCAACTGGGAGGTCGCGTCTCAGCGGAGACGCAGGGGCATTCTGGCTGTGATCCCGCAGCCCCTGCCTGGAGGCCCACGGTGCCTGTTTCTCTCTGGGCGTTGCTTCCACAGTGCGGCCAAGCAACATCTTCACCATGGGCACAACAGCGCTTCCCTTCCGCCTGACAGACGTCTCAGTGCTCTGCTCTAGACCTCTGAAGTGGGGAGACAACCGAGCCCAGCCTCCTTTCCAAGGAGCCCTGCGCCTTCCATTGCACTGAAAGGCAATAGCACGGGGAAGCCTAGGAAGGGGCTGAGTCATGTCGGACACACTTCCTCAGCCTGCTCCTTTCAGGGAAGCAACGCTGGGAGCTAGGAAAGCCTTCTCAAGCTCGGAGAGTGCAAGAGAGATGCAGGCCGCGCACCCGGAAATCTCGGTGCTTGGAGCCAATCTCAGCGTCTCCCAGGGGCAAAGCGAACGCCTCTCTGCCAAATCCAGCTTTGCAGACGCAGGCCGCTAGGCTGCCTCTGCATTGGCGAAGGAAGCTCTCTCCTCCCGCTTCCTGCGAAATCTGCTTCTCAGCCTGAGCGAATCTCAGTGGGAACGGTCATTCCTCTGGGGCCGTTGCTCCTGTGCCTGGGGCTGCCGCAAGGGCACCACCCTCCCAGGGAAAGGCCAAACACACCCCACATGTCTTTGCTCCTCTGGAGAGCTGCAGGCAACCTCAAACTCTCAGGAAGCTTCTCGGCTGAGACGCAGAAGCACTCTGGCTGGGATCTCGCATCCCCTGCCTGGAGGCCCATGGTGCCTGCTTCTCCCTGGGCGTTGCTTCACCAGAGCGGCCAGGCAACATCTGCCCCATCTACCCTTCTGCTCTTCCCTTCCAGCTGACAGAGTTCTCCCTGCTCTACTCTGGCCCTAGGAAGTTTGGAGACAACCGGGCTCCTCCTCCTGTGCAAGGAGTCCCGGGGCCCAGTTGGAGTGGAAAGGCAAAACCACAGGCAAGCCCAGGAAAGTGCTGAGTCATGTCTGACACACTCCCTCAGCCTGCTCCTTCATGGCTAGCGAGGCTGTGAGCTAGGAAAGTCTTTGGAAGCTCAGCAAGTGGCAGCGAGATGCAGGCCCCAACCCAGCAATCCCGGTGCTTGGAGCAGGTCTCACAGCCTCCCAGTGCCAAAGCGAGCTCCTCTCTGCCAAATGCAGCTGTGCACACGCAGGCCGCTCTGCTGCCTCTGCATCCACGAAGGAAGCTCTCTAGGCCCGCTTCCTGCGAAATCTGCTTCAGCCTGAGGGAAAAGCCCTTGGAGAGGTCTTGGCTCAGGGGCAGTTGCTCCTGTGCCTGGGGAAATGGAAGGGCACCACACTCCCAAGGAAAGGCCAGACACACTCCACACGTCTTTGCTCCTCTGGAGGGCGGCATGGAGCCTCCAACTGGGAGGTCGCGTCTCAGCGGAGACGCAGGGGCATTCTGGCTGTGATCCCGCAGCCCCTGCCTGGAGGCCCACGGTGCCTGTTTCTCTCTGGGCGTTGCTTCCACAGTGCGGCCAAGCAACATCTTCACCATGGGCACAACAGCGCTTCCCTTCCGCCTGACAGACGTCTCAGTGCTCTGCTCTAGACCTCTGAAGTGGGGAGACAACCGAGCCCAGCCTCCTTTCCAAGGAGCCCTGCGCCTTCCATTGCACTGAAAGGCAATAGCACGGGGAAGCCTAGGAAGGGGCTGAGTCATGTCGGACACACTTCCTCAGCCTGCTCCTTTCAGGGAAGCAACGCTGGGAGCTAGGAAAGCCTTCTCCAGCTCGGAGAGTGCAAGAGAGATGCAGGCCGCGCACCCGGAAATCTCGGTGCTTGGAGCCAATCTCAGCGTCTCCCAGGGGCAAAGCGAACGCCTCTCTGCCAAATCCAGCTTTGCAGACGCAGGCCGCTAGGCTGCCTCTGCATTGGCGAAGGAAGCTCTCTCCTCCCGCTTCCTGCGAAATCTGCTTCTCAGCCTGAGCGAATCTCAGTGGGAACGGTCATTCCTCTGGGGCCGTTGCTCCTGTGCCTGGGGCTGCCGCAAGGGCACCACCCTCCCAGGGAAAGGCCAAACACACCCCACATGTCTTTGCTCCTCTGGAGAGCTGCAGGCAACCTCAAACTCTCAGGAAGCTTCTCGGCTGAGACGCAGAAGCACTCTGGCTGGGATCTCGCATCCCCTGCCTGGAGGCCCATGGTGCCTGCTTCTCCCTGGGCGTTGCTTCACCAGAGCGGCCAGGCAACATCTGCCCCATCTACCCTTCTGCTCTTCCCTTCCAGCTGACAGAGTTCTCCCTGCTCTACTCTGGCCCTAGGAAGTTTGGAGACAACCGGGCTCCTCCTCCTGTGCAAGGAGTCCCGGGGACCAGTTGGAGTGGAAAGGCAAAACCACAGGCAAGCCCAGGAAAGTGCTGAGTCATGTCTGACACACTCCCTCAGCCTGCTCCTTCATGGCTAGCGAGGCTGTGAGCTAGGAAAGTCTTTGGAAGCTCAGCAAGTGGCAGCGAGATGCAGGCCCCAACCCAGCAATCCCGGTGCTTGGAGCAGGTCTCACAGCCTCCCAGTGCCAAAGCGAGCTCCTCTCTGCCAAATGCAGCTGTGCACACGCAGGCCGCTCTGCTGCCTCTGCATCCACGAAGGAAGCTCTCTAGGCCCGCTTCCTGCGAAATCTGCTTCAGCCTGAGGGAAAAGCCCTTGGAGAGGTCTTGGCTCAGGGGCAGTTGCTCCTGTGCCTGGGGAAGAGGGAAGGGCACCACACTCCCAAGGAAAGGCCAGACACACTCCACACGTCTTTGCTCCTCTGGAGGGCGGCATGGAGCCTCCAACTGGGAGGTCGCGTCTCAGCGGAGACGCAGGGGCATTCTGGCTGTGATCCCGCAGCCCCTGCCTGGAGGCCCACGGTGCCTGTTTCTCTCTGGGCGTTGCTTCCACAGTGCGGCCAAGCAACATCTTCACCATGGGCACAACAGCGCTTCCCTTCCGCCTGACAGACGTCTCAGTGCTCTGCTGTAGACCTCTGAAGTGGGGAGACAACCGAGCCCAGCCTCCTTTCCAAGGAGCCCTGCGCCTTCCATTGCACTGAAAGGCAATAGCACGGGGAAGCCTAGGAAGGGGCTGAGTCATGTCGGACACACTTCCTCAGCCTGCTCCTTTCAGGGAAGCAACGCTGGGAGCTAGGAAAGCCTTCTCAAGCTCGGAGAGTGCAAGAGAGATGCAGGCCGCGCACCCGGAAATCTCGGTGCTTGGAGCCAATCTCAGCGTCTCCCAGGGGCAAAGCGAACGCCTCTCTGCCAAATCCAGCTTTGCAGACGCAGGCCGCTAGGCTGCCTCTGCATTGGCGAAGGAAGCTCTCTCCTCCCGCTTCCTGCGAAATCTGCTTCTCAGCCTGAGCGAATCTCAGTGGGAACGGTCATTCCTCTGGGGCCGTTGCTCCTGTGCCTGGGGCTGCCGCAAGGGCACCACCCTCCCAGGGAAAGGCCTAACACACCCCACATGTCTTTGCTCCTCTGGAGAGCTGCAGGCAACCTCAAACTCTCAGGAAGCTTCTCGGCTGAGACGCAGAAGCACTCTGGCTGGGATCTCGCATCCCCTGCCTGGAGGCCCATGGTGCCTGCTTCTCCCTGGGCGTTGCTTCACCAGAGCGGCCAGGCAACATCTGCCCCATCTACCCTTCTGCTCTTCCCTTCCAGCTGACAGAGTTCTCCCTGCTCTACTCTAGCCCTAGGAAGTTTGGAGACAACCGGGCTCCTCCTCCTGGGCAAGGAGTCCCGGGGCCCAGTTGGAGTGGAAAGGCAAAACCACAGGCAAGCCCAGGAAAGTGCTGAGTCATGTCTGACACACTCCCTCAGCCTGCTCCTTCATGGCTAGCGAGGCTGTGAGCTAGGAAAGTCTTTGGAAGCTCAGCAAGTGGCAGCGAGATGCAGGCCCCAACCCAGCAATCCCGGTGCTTGGAGCAGGTCTCACAGCCTCCCAGTGCCAAAGCGAGCTCCTCTCTGCCAAATGCAGCTGTGCACACGCAGGCCGCTCTGCTGCCTCTGCATCCACGAAGGAAGCTCTCTAGGCCCGCTTCCTGCGAAATCTGCTTCAGCCTGAGGGAAAAGCCCTTGGAGAGGTCTTGGCTCAGGGGCAGTTGCTCCTGTGCCTGGGGAAGAGGGAAGGGCACCACACTCCCAAGGAAAGGCCAGACACACTCCACACGTCTTTGTTCCTCTGGAGGGCGGCATGGAGCCTCCAACTGGGAGGTCGCGTCTCAGCGGAGACGCAGGGGCATTCTGGCTGTGATCCCGCAGCCCCTGCCTGGAGGCCCACGGTGCCTGTTTCTCTCTGGGCGTTGCTTCCACAGTGCGGCCAAGCAACATCTTCACCATGGGCACAACAGCGCTTCCCTTCCGCCTGACAGACGTCTCAGTGCTCTGCTCTAGACCTCTGAAGTGGGGAGACAACCGAGCCCAGCCTCCTTTCCTAGGAGCCCTGCGCCTTCCATTGCACTGAAAGGCAATAGCACGGGGAAGCCTAGGAAGGGGCTGAGTCATGTCGGACACACTTCCTCAGCCTGCTCCTTTCAGGGAAGCAACGCTGGGAGCTAGGAAAGCCTTCTCCAGCTCGGAGAGTGCAAGAGAGATGCAGGCCGCGCACCCGGAAATCTCGGTGCTTGGAGCCAATCTCAGCGTCTCCCAGGGGCAAAGCGAACGCCTCTCTGCCAAATCCAGCTTTGCAGACGCAGGCCGCTAGGCTGCCTCTGCATTGGCGAAGGAAGCTCTCTCCTCCCGCTTCCTGCGAAATCTGCTTCTCAGCCTGAGCGAATCTCAGTGGGAACGGTCATTCCTCTGGGGCCGTTGCTCCTGTGCCTGGGGCTGCCGCAAGGGCACCACCCTCCCAGGGAAAGGCCAAACACACCCCACATGTCTTTGCTCCTCTGGAGAGCTGCAGGCAACCTCAAACTCTCAGGAAGCTTCTCGGCTGAGACGCAGAAGCACTCTGGCTGGGATCTCGCATCCCCTGCCTGGAGGCCCATGGTGCCTGCTTCTCCCTGGGCGTTGCTTCACCAGAGCGGCCAGGCAACATCTGCCCCATCTACCCTTCTGCTCTTCCCTTCCAGCTGACAGAGTTCTCCCTGCTCTACTCTGGCCCTAGGAAGTTTGGAGACAACCGGGCTCCTCCTCCTGTGCAAGGAGTCCCGGGGCCCAGTTGGAGTGGAAAGGCAAAACCACAGGCAAGCCCAGGAAAGTGCTGAGTCATGTCTGACACACTCCCTCAGCCTGCTCCTTCATGGCTAGCGAGGCTGTGAGCTAGGAAAGTCTTTGGAAGCTCAGCAAGTGGCAGCGAGATGCAGGCCCCAACCCAGCAATCCCGGTGCTTGGAGCAGGTCTCACAGCCTCCCAGTGCCAAAGCGAGCTCCTCTCTGCCAAATGCAGCTGTGCACACGCAGGCCGCTCTGCTGCCTCTGCATCCACGAAGGAAGCTCTCTAGGCCCGCTTCCTGCGAAATCTGCTTCAGCCTGAGGGAAAAGCCCTTGGAGAGGTCTTGGCTCAGGGGCAGTTGCTCCTGTGCCTGGGGAAATGGAAGGGCACCACACTCCCAAGGAAAGGCCAGACACACTCCACACGTCTTTGCTCCTCTGGAGGGCGGCATGGAGCCTCCAACTGGGAGGTCGCGTCTCAGCGGAGACGCAGGGGCATTCTGGCTGTGATCCCGCAGCCCCTGCCTGGAGGCCCACGGTGCCTGTTTCTCTCTGGGCGTTGCTTCCACAGTGCGGCCAAGCAACATCTTCACCATGGGCACAACAGCGCTTCCCTTCCGCCTGACAGACGTCTCAGTGCTCTGCTCTAGACCTCTGAAGTGGGGAGACAACCGAGCCCAGCCTCCTTTCCAAGGAGCCCTGCGCCTTCCATTGCACTGAAAGGCAATAGCACGGGGAAGCCTAGGAAGGGGCTGAGTCATGTCGGACACACTTCCTCAGCCTGCTCCTTTCAGGGAAGCAACGCTGGGAGCTAGGAAAGCCTTCTCCAGCTCGGAGAGTGCAAGAGAGATGCAGGCCGCGCACCCGGAAATCTCGGTGCTTGGAGCCAATCTCAGCGTCTCCCAGGGGCAAAGCGAACGCCTCTCTGCCAAATCCAGCTTGGCAGACGCAGGCCGCTAGGCTGCCTCTGCATTGGCGAAGGAAGCTCTCTCCTCCCGCTTCCTGCGAAATCTGCTTCTCAGCCTGAGCGAATCTCAGTGGGAACGGTCATTCCTCTGGGGCCGTTGCTCCTGTGCCTGGGGCTGCCGCAAGGGCACCACCCTCCCAGGGAAAGGCCAAACACACCCCACATGTCTTTGCTCCTCTGGAGAGCTGCAGGCAACCTCAAACTCTCAGGAAGCTTCTCGGCTGAGACGCAGAAGCACTCTGGCTGGGATCTCGCATCCCCTGCCTGGAGGCCCATGGTGCCTGCTTCTCCCTGGGCGTTGCTTCACCAGAGCGGCCAGGCAACATCTGCCCCATCTACCCTTCTGCTCTTCCCTTCCAGCTGACAGAGTTCTCCCTGCTCTACTCTGGCCCTAGGAAGTTTGGAGACAACCGGGCTCCTCCTCCTGGGCAAGGAGTCCCGGGGCCCAGTTGGAGTGGAAAGGCAAAACCACAGGCAAGCCCAGGAAAGTGCTGAGTCATGTCTGACACACTCCCTCAGCCTGCTCCTTCATGGCTAGCGAGGCTGTGAGCTAGGAAAGTCTTTGGAAGCTCAGCAAGTGGCAGCGAGATGCAGGCCCCAACCCAGCAATCCCGGTGCTTGGAGCAGGTCTCACAGCCTCCCAGTGCCAAAGCGAGCTCCTCTCTGCCAAATGCAGCTGTGCACACGCAGGCCGCTCTGCTGCCTCTGCATCCACGAAGGAAGCTCTCTAGGCCCGCTTCCTGCGAAATCTGCTTCAGCCTGAGGGAAAAGCCCTTGGAGAGGTCTTGGCTCAGGGGCAGTTGCTCCTGTGCCTGGGGAAGAGGGAAGGGCACCACACTCTCAAGGAAACGCCAGACACACTCCACACGTCTTTGCTCCTCTGGAGGGCGGCATGGAGCCTCCAACTGGGAGGTCGCGTCTCAGCGGAGACGCAGGGGCATTCTGGCTGTGATCCCGCAGCCCCTGCCTGGAGGCCCACGGTGCCTGTTTCTCTCTGGGCGTTGCTTCCACAGTGAGGCCAAGCAACATCTTCACCATGGGCACAACAGCGCTTCCCTTCCGCCTGACAGACGTCTCAGTGCTCTGCTGTAGACTTCTGAAGTGGGGAGACAACCGAGCCCAGCCTCCTTTCCAAGGAGCCCTGCGCCTTCCATTGCACTGAAAGGCAATAGCACGGGGAAGCCTAGGAAGGGGCTGAGTCATGTCGGACACACTTCCTCAGCCTGCTCCTTTCAGGGAAGCAACGCTGGGAGCTAGGAAAGCCTTCTCAAGCTCGGAGAGTGCAAGAGAGATGCAGGCCGCGCACCCGGAAATCTCGGTGCTTGGAGCCAATCTCAGCGTCTCCCAGGGGCAAAGCGAACGCCTCTCTGCCAATTCCAGCTTTGCAGACGCAGGCCGCTAGGCTGCCTCTGCATTGGCGAAGGAAGCTCTCTCCTCCCGCTTCCTGCGAAATCTGCTTCTCAGCCTGAGCGAATCTCAGTGGGAACGGTCATTCCTCTGGGGCCGTTGCTCCTGTGCCTGGGGCTGCCGCAAGGGCACCACCCTCACAGGGAAAGGCCAAACACACCCCACATGTCTTTGCTCCTCTGGAGAGCTGCAGGCAACCTCAAACTCTCAGGAAGCTTCTCGGCTGAGACGCAGAAGCACTCTGGCTGGGATCTCGCATCCCCTGCCTGGAGGCCCATGGTGCCTGTTTCTCCCTGGGCGTTGCTTCACCAGAGCGGCCAGGCAACATCTGCCCCATCTACCCTTCTGCTCTTCCCTTCCAGCTGACAGAGTTCTCCCTGCTCTACTCTGGCCCTAGGAAGTCTGGAGACAACCGGGCTCCTCCTCCTGTGCAAGGAGTCCCGGGGCCCAGTTGGAGTGGAAAGGCAAAACCACAGGCAAGCCCAGGAAAGTGCTGAGTCATGTCTGACACACTCCCTCAGCCTGCTCCTTCATGGCTAGCGAGGCTGTGAGCTAGGAAAGTCTTTGGAAGCTCAGCAAGTGGCAGCGAGATGCAGGCCCCAACCCAGCAGTCCCGGTGCTTGGAGCAGGTCTCACAGCCTCCCAGTGCCAAAGCGAGCTCCTCTCTGCCAAATGCAGCTGTGCACACGCAGGCCGCTCTGCTGCCTCTGCATCCACGAAGGAAGCTCTCTAGGCCCGCTTCCTGCGAAATCTGCTTCAGCCTGAGGGAAAAGCCCTTGGAGAGGTCTTGGCTCAGGGGCAGTTGCTCCTGTGCCTGGGGAAGAGGGAAGGGCACCACACTCCCAAGGAAAGGTCAGACACACTCCACACGTCTTTGTTCCTCTGGAGGGCGGCATGGAGCCTCCAACTGGGAGGTCGCGTCTCAGCGGAGACGCAGGGGCATTCTGGCTGTGATCCCGCAGCCCCTGCCTGGAGGCCCACGGTGCCTGTTTCTCTCTGGGCGTTGCTTCCACAGTGCGGCCAAGCAACATCTTCACCATGGGCACAACAGCGCTTCCCTTCCGCCTGACAGACGTCTCAGTGCTCTGCTCTAGACCTCTGAAGTGGGGAGACAACCGAGCCCAGCCTCCTTTCCAAGGAGCCCTGCGCCTTCCATTGCACTGAAAGGCAATAGCACGGGGAAGCCTAGGAAGGGGCTGAGTCATGTCGGACACACTTCCTCAGCCTGCTCCTTTCAGGGAAGCAACGCTGGGAGCTAGGAAAGCCTTCTCCAGCTCGGAGAGTGCAAGAGAGATGCAGGCCGCGCACCCGGAAATCTCGGTGCTTGGAGCCAATCTCAGCGTCTCCCAGGGGCAAAGCGAACGCCTCTCTGCCAAATCCAGCTTTGCAGACGCAGGCCGCTAGGCTGCCTCTGCATTGGCGAAGGAAGCTCTCTCCTCCCGCTTCCTGCGAAATCTGCTTCTCAGCCTGAGCGAATCTCAGTGGGAACGGTCATTCCTCTGGGGCCGTTGCTCCTGTGCCTGGGGCTGCCGCAAGGGCACCACCCTCCCAGGGAAAGGCCAAACACACCCCACATGTCTTTGCTCCTCTGGAGAGCTGCAGGCAACCTCAAACTCTCAGGAAGCTTCTCGGCTGAGACGCAGAAGCACTCTGGCTGGGATCTCGCATCCCCTGCCTGGAGGCCCATGGTGCCTGCTTCTCCCTGGGCGTTGCTTCACCAGAGCGGCCAGGCAACATCTGCCCCATCTACCCTTCTGCTCTTCCCTTCCAGCTGACAGAGTTCTCCCTGCTCTACTCTGGCCCTAGGAAGTTTGGAGACAACCGGGCTCCTCCTCCTGGGCAAGGAGTCCCGGGGCCCAGTTGGAGTGGAAAGGCAAAACCACAGGCAAGCCCAGGAAAGTGCTGAGTCATGTCTGACACACTCCCTCAGCCTGCTCCTTCATGGCTAGCGAGGCTGTGAGCTAGGAAAGTCTTTGGAAGCTCAGCAAGTGGCAGCGAGATGCAGGCCCCAACCCAGCAATCCCGGTGCTTGGAGCAGGTCTCACAGCCTCCCAGTGCCAAAGCGAGCTCCTCTCTGCCAAATGCAGCTGTGCACACGCAGGCCGCTCTGCTGCCTCTGCATCCACGAAGGAAGCTCTCTAGGCCCGCTTCCTGCGAAATCTGCTTCAGCCTGAGGGAAAAGCCCTTGGAGAGGTCTTGGCTCAGGGGCAGTTGCTCCTGTGCCTGGGGAAGAGGGAAGGGCACCACACTCCCAAGGAAAGGCCAGACACACTCCACAGGTCTTTGCTCCTCTGGAGGGCGGCATGGAGCCTCCAACTGGGAGGTCGCGTCTCAGCGGAGACGCAGGGGCATTCTGGCTGTGATCCCGCAGCCCCTGCCTGGAGGCCCACGGTGCCTGTTTCTCTCTGGGCGTTGCTTCCACAGTGCGGCCAAGCAACATCTTCACCATGGGCACAACAGCGCTTCCCTTCCGCCTGACAGACGTCTCAGTGCTCTGCTCTAGACCTCTGAAGTGGGGAGACAACCGAGCCCAGCCTCCTTTCCAAGGAGCCCTGCGCCTTCCATTGCACTGAAAGGCAATAGCACGGGGAAGCCTAGGAAGGGGCTGAGTCATGTCGGACACACTTCCTCAGCCTGCTCCTTTCAGGGAAGCAACGCTGGGAGCTAGGAAAGCCTTCTCCAGCTCGGAGAGTGCAAGAGAGATGCAGGCCGCGCACCCGGAAATCTCGGTGCTTGGAGCCAATCTCAGCGTCTCCCAGGGGCAAAGCGAACGCCTCTCTGCCAAATCCAGCTTTGCAGACGCAGGCCGCTAGGCTGCCTCTGCATTGGCGAAGGAAGCTCTCACCTCCCGCTTCCTGCGAAATCTGCTTCTCAGCCTGAGCGAATCTCAGTGGGAACGGTCATTCCTCTGGGGCCGTTGCTCCTGTGCCTGGGGCTGCCGCAAGGGCACCACCCTCCCAGGGAAAGGCCAAACACACCCCACATGTCTTTGCTCCTCTGGAGAGCTGCAGGCAACCTCAAACTCTCAGGAAGCTTCTCGGCTGAGACGCAGAAGCACTCTGGCTGGGATCTCGCATCCCCTGCCTGGAGGCCCATGGTGCCTGCTTCTCCCTGGGCGTTGCTTCACCAGAGCGGCCAGGCAACATCTGCCCCATCTACCCTTCTGCTCTTCCCTTCCAGCTGACAGAGTTCTCCCTGCTGTACTCTAGCCCTAGGAAGTTTGGAGACAACCGGGCTCCTCCTCCTGGGCAAGGAGTCCCGGGGCCCAGTTGGAGTGGAAAGGCAAAACCACAGGCAAGCCCAGGAAAGTGCTGAGTCATGTCTGACACACTCCCTCAGCCTGCTCCTTCATGGCTAGCGAGGCTGTGAGCTAGGAAAGTCTTTGGAAGCTCAGCAAGTGGCAGCGAGATGCAGGCCCCAACCCAGCAATCCCGGTGCTTGGAGCAGGTCTCACAGCCTCCCAGTGCCAAAGCGAGCTCCTCTCTGCCAAATGCAGCTGTGCACACGCAGGCCGCTCTGCTGCCTCTGCATCCACGAAGGAAGCTCTCTAGGCCCGCTTCCTGCGAAATCTGCTTCAGCCTGAGGGAAAAGCCCTTGGAGAGGTCTTGGCTCAGGGGCAGTTGCTCCTGTGCCTGGGGAAGAGGGAAGGGCACCACACTCCCAAGGAAAGGCCAGACACACTCCACACGTCTTTGCTCCTCTGGAGGGCGGCATGGAGCCTCCAACTGGGAGGTCGCGTCTCAGCGGAGACGCAGGGGCATTCTGGCTGTGATCCCGCAGCCCCTGCCTGGAGGCCCACGGTGCCTGTTTCTCTCTGGGCGTTGCTTCCACAGTGCGGCCAAGCAACATCTTCACCATGGGCACAACAGCGCTTCCCTTCCGCCTGACAGACGTCTCAGTGCTCTGCTCTAGACCTCTGAAGTGGAGAGACAACCGAGCCCAGCCTCCTTTCCTAGGAGCCCTGCGCCTTCCATTGCACTGAAAGGCAATAGCACGGGGAAGCCTAGGAAGGGGCTGAGTCATGTCGGACACACTTCCTCAGCCTGCTCCTTTCAGGGAAGCAACGCTGGGAGCTAGGAAAGCCTTCTCCAGCTCGGAGAGTGCAAGAGAGATGCAGGCCGCGCACCCGGAAATCTCGGTGCTTGGAGCCAATCTCAGCGTCTCCCAGGGGCAAAGCGAACGCCTCTCTGCCAAATCCAGCTTTGCAGACGCAGGCCGCTAGGCTGCCTCTGCATTGGCGAAGGAAGCTCTCTCCTCCCGCTTCCTGCGAAATCTGCTTCTCAGCCTGAGCGAATCTCAGTGGGAACGGTCATTCCTCTGGGGCCGTTGCTCCTGTGCCTGGGGCTGCCGCAAGGGCACCACCCTCCCAGGGAAAGGCCAAACACACCCCACATGTCTTTGCTCCTCTGGAGAGCTGCAGGCAACCTCAAACTCTCAGGAAGCTTCTCGGCTGAGACGCAGAAGCACTCTGGCTGGGATCTCGCATCCCCTGCCTGGAGGCCCATGGTGCCTGCTTCTCCCTGGGCGTTGCTTCACCAGAGCGGCCAGGCAACTTCTGCCCCATCTACCCTTCTGCTCTTCCCTTCCAGCTGACAGAGTTCTCCCTGCTCTACTCTGGCCCTAGGAAGTTTGGAGACAACCGGGCTCCTCCTCCTGGGCAAGGAGTCCCGGGGCCCAGTTGGAGTGGAAAGGCAAAACCACAGGCAAGCCCAGGAAAGTGCTGAGTCATGTCTGACACACTCCCTCAGCCTGCTCCTTCATGGCTAGCGAGGCTGTGAGCTAGGAAAGTCTTTGGAAGCTCAGCAAGTGGCAGCGAGATGCAGGCCCCAACCCAGCAATCCCGGTGCTTGGAGCAGGTCTCACAGCCTCCCAGTGCCAAAGCGAGCTCCTCTCTGCCAAATGCAGCTGTGCACACGCAGGCCGCTCTGCTGCCTCTGCATCCACGAAGGAAGCTCTCTAGGCCCGCTTCCTGCGAAATCTGCTTCAGCCTGAGGGAAAAGCCCTTGGAGAGGTCTTGGCTCAGGGGCAGTTGCTCCTGTGCCTGGGGAAATGGAAGGGCACCACACTCCCAAGGAAAGGCCAGACACACTCCACACGTCTTTGCTCCTCTGGAGGGCGGCATGGAGCCTCCAACTGGGAGTTCGCGTCTCAGCGGAGACGCAGGGGCATTCTGGCTGTGATCCCGCAGCCCCTGCCTGGAGGCCCACGGTGCCTGTTTCTCTCTGGGCGTTGCTTCCACAGTGCGGCCAAGCAACATCTTCACCATGGGCACAACAGCGCTTCCCTTCCGCCTGACAGACGTCTCAGTGCTCTGCTCTAGACCTCTGAAGTGGGGAGACAACCGAGCCCAGCCTCCTTTCCAAGGAGCCCTGCGCCTTCCATTGCACTGAAAGGCAATAGCACGGGGAAGCCTAGGAAGGGGCTGAGTCATGTCGGACACACTTCCTCAGCCTGCTCCTTTCAGGGAAGCAACGCTGGGAGCTAGGAAAGCCTTCTCCAGCTCGGAGAGTGCAAGAGAGATGCAGGCCGCGCACCCGGAAATCTCGGTGCTTGGAGCCAATCTCAGCGTCTCCCAGGGGCAAAGCGAACGCCTCTCTGCCAAATCCAGCTTTGCAGACGCAGGCCGCTAGGCTGCCTCTGCATTGGCGAAGGAAGCTCTCTCCTCCCGCTTCCTGCGAAATCTGCTTCTCAGCCTGAGCGAATCTCAGTGGGAACGGTCATTCCTCTGGGGCCGTTGCTCCTGTGCCTGGGGCTGCCGCAAGGGCACCACCCTCCCAGGGAAAGGCCAAACACACCCCACATGTCTTTGCTCCTCTGGAGAGCTGCAGGCAACCTCAAACTCTCAGGAAGCTTCTCGGCTGAGACGCAGAAGCACTCTGGCTGGGATCTCGCATCCCCTGCCTGGAGGCCCATGGTGCCTGCTTCTCCCTGGGCGTTGCTTCACCAGAGCGGCCAGGCAACATCTGCCCCATCTACCCTTCTGCTCTTCCCTTCCAGCTGACAGAGTTCTCCCTGCTCTACTCTAGCCCTAGGAATTTTGGAGACAACCGGGCTCCTCCTCCTGGGCAAGGAGTCCCGGGGCCCAGTTGGAGTGGAAAGGCAAAACCACAGGCAAGCCCAGGAAAGTGCTGAGTCATGTCTGACACACTCCCTCAGCCTGCTCCTTCATGGCTAGCGAGGCTGTGAGCTAGGAAAGTCTTTGGAAGCTCAGCAAGTGGCAGCGAGATGCAGGCCCCAACCCAGCAATCCCGGTGCTTGGAGCAGGTCTCACAGCCTCCCAGTGCCAAAGCGAGCTCCTCTCTGCCAAATGCAGCTGTGCACACGCAGGCCGCTCTGCTGCCTCTGCATCCACGAAGGAAGCTCTCTAGGCCCGCTTCCTGCGAAATCTGCTTCAGCCTGAGGGAAAAGCCCTTGGAGAGGTCTTGGCTCAGGGGCAGTTGCTCCTGTGCCTGGGGAAGAGGGAAGGGCACCACACTCCCAAGGAAAGGCCAGACACACTCCACAGGTCTTTGCTCCTCTGGAGGGCGGCATGGAGCCTCCAACTGGGAGGTCGCGTCTCAGCGGAGACGCAGGGGCATTCTGGCTGTGATCCCGCAGCCCCTGCCTGGAGGCCCACGGTGCCTGTTTCTCTCTGGGCGTTGCTTCCACAGTGCGGCCAAGCAACATCTTCACCATGGGCACAACAGCGCTTCCCTTCCGCCTGACAGACGTCTCAGTGCTCTGCTCTAGACCTCTGAAGTGGAGAGACAACCGAGCCCAACCTCCTTTCCAAGGAGCCCTGCGCCTTCCATTGCACTGAAAGGCAATAGCACGGGGAAGCCTAGGAAGGGGCTGAGTCATGTCGGACACACTTCCTCAGCCTGCTCCTTTCAGGGAAGCAACGCTGGGAGCTAGGAAAGCCTTCTCCAGCTCGGAGAGTGCAAGAGAGATGCAGGCCGCGCACCCGGAAATCTCGGTGCTTGGAGCCAATCTCAGCGTCTCCCAGGGGCAAAGCGAACGCCTCTCTGCCAAATCCAGCTTTGCAGACGCAGGCCGCTAGGCTGCCTCTGCATTGGCGAAGGAAGCTCTCTCCTCCCGCTTCCTGCGAAATCTGCTTCTCAGCCTGAGCGAATCTCAGTGGGAACGGTCATTCCTCTGGGGCCGTTGCTCCTGTGCCTGGGGCTGCCGCAAGGGCACCACCCTCCCAGGGAAAGGCCAAACACACCCCACATGTCTTTGCTCCTCTGGAGAGCTGCAGGCAACCTCAAACTCTCAGGAAGCTTCTCGGCTGAGACGCAGAAGCACTCTGGCTGGGATCTCGCATCCCCTGCCTGGAGGCCCATGGTGCCTGCTTCTCCCTGGGCGTTGCTTCACCAGAGCGGCCAGGCAACATCTGCCCCATCTACCCTTCTGCTCTTCCCTTCCAGCTGACAGAGTTCTCCCTGCTGTACTCTAGCCCTAGGAAGTTTGGAGACAACCGGGCTCCTCCTCCTGGGCAAGGAGTCCCGGGGCCCAGTTGGAGTGGAAAGGCAAAACCACAGGCAAGCCCAGGAAAGTGCTGAGTCATGTCTGACACACTCCCTCAGCCTGCTCCTTCATGGCTAGCGAGGCTGTGAGCTAGGAAAGTCTTTGGAAGCTCAGCAAGTGGCAGCGAGATGCAGGCCCCAACCCAGCAATCCCGGTGCTTGGAGCAGGTCTCACAGCCTCCCAGTGCCAAAGCGAGCTCCTCTCTGCCAAATGCAGCTGTGCACACGCAGGCCGCTCTGCTGCCTCTGCATCCACGAAGGAAGCTCTCTAGGCCCGCTTCCTGCGAAATCTGCTTCAGCCTGAGGGAAAAGCCCTTGGAGAGGTCTTGGCTCAGGGGCAGTTGCTCCTGTGCCTGGGGAAGAGGGAAGGGCACCACACTCCCAAGGAAAGGCCAGACACACTCCACAGGTCTTTGCTCCTCTGGAGGGCGGCATGGAGCCTCCAACTGGGAGGTCGCGTCTCAGCGGAGACGCAGGGGCATTCTGGCTGTGATCCCGCAGCCCCTGCCTGGAGGCCCACGGTGCCTGTTTCTCTCTGGGCGTTGCTTCCACAGTGCGGCCAAGCAACATCTTCACCATGGGCACAACAGCGCTTCCCTTCCGCCTGACAGACGTCTCAGTGCTCTGCTCTAGACCTCTGAAGTGGAGAGACAACCGAGCCCAACCTCCTTTCCAAGGAGCCCTGCGCCTTCCATTGCACTGAAAGGCAATAGCACGGGGAAGCCTAGGAAGGGGCTGAGTCATGTCGGACACACTTCCTCAGCCTGCTCCTTTCAGGGAAGCAACGCTGGGAGCTAGGAAAGCCTTCTCCAGCTCGGAGAGTGCAAGAGAGATGCAGGCCGCGCACCCGGAAATCTCGGTGCTTGGAGCCAATCTCAGCGTCTCCCAGGGGCAAAGCGAACGCCTCTCTGCCAAATCCAGCTTTGCAGACGCAGGCCGCTAGGCTGCCTCTGCATTGGCGAAGGAAGCTCTCTCCTCCCGCTTCCTGCGAAATCTGCTTCTCAGCCTGAGCGAATCTCAGTGGGAACGGTCATTCCTCTGGGGCCGTTGCTCCTGTGCCTGGGGCTGCCGCAAGGGCACCACCCTCCCAGGGAAAGGCCAAACACACCCCACATGTCTTTGCTCCTCTGGAGAGCTGCAGGCAACCTCAAACTCTCAGGAAGCTTCTCGGCTGAGACGCAGAAGCACTCTGGCTGGGATCTCGCATCCCCTGCCTGGAGGCCCATGGTGCCTGCTTCTCCCTGGGCGTTGCTTCACCAGAGCGGCCAGGCAACATCTGCCCCATCTACCCTTCTGCTCTTCCCTTCCAGCTGACAGAGTTCTCCCTGCTGTACTCTAGCCCTAGGAAGTTTGGAGACAACCGGGCTCCTCCTCCTGGGCAAGGAGTCCCGGGGCCCAGTTGGAGTGGAAAGGCAAAACCACAGGCAAGCCCAGGAAAGTGCTGAGTCATGTCTGACACACTCCCTCAGCCTGCTCCTTCATGGCTAGCGAGGCTGTGAGCTAGGAAAGTCTTTGGAAGCTCAGCAAGTGGCAGCGAGATGCAGGCCCCAACCCAGCAATCCCGGTGCTTGGAGCAGGTCTCACAGCCTCCCAGTGCCAAAGCGAGCTCCTCTCTGCCAAATGCAGCTGTGCACACGCAGGCCGCTCTGCTGCCTCTGCATCCACGAAGGAAGCTCTCTAGGCCCGCTTCCTGCGAAATCTGCTTCAGCCTGAGGGAAAAGCCCTTGGAGAGGTCTTGGCTCAGGGGCAGTTGCTCCTGTGCCTGGGGAAGAGGGAAGGGCACCACACTCCCAAGGAAAGGCCAGACACACTCCACACGTCTTTGCTCCTCTGGAGGACGGCATGGAGCCTCCAACTGGGAGGTCGCGTCTCAGCGGAGACGCAGGGGCATTCTGGCTGTGATCCCACAGCCCCTGCCTGGAGGCCCACGGTGCCTGTTTCTCTCTGGGCGTTGCTTCCACAGTGCGGCCAAGCAACATCTTCACCATGGGCACAACAGCGCTTCCCTTCCGCCTGACAGACGTCTCAGTGCTCTGCTCTAGACCTCTGAAGTGGGGAGACAACCGAGCCCAGCCTCCTTTCCAAGGAGCCCTGCGCCTTCCATTGCACTGAAAGGCAATAGCACGGGGAAGCCTAGGAAGGGGCTGAGTCATGTCGGACACACTTCCTCAGCCTGCTCCTTTCAGGGAAGCAACGCTGGGAGCTAGGAAAGCCTTCTCAAGCTCGGAGAGTGCAAGAGAGATGCAGGCCGCGCACCCGGAAATCTCGGTGCTTGGAGCCAATCTCAGCGTCTCCCAGGGGCAAAGCGAACGCCTCTCTGCCAAATCCAGCTTTGCAGACGCAGGCCGCTAGGCTGCCTCTGCATTGGCGAAGGAAGCTCTCTCCTCCCGCTTCCTGCGAAATCTGCTTCTCAGCCTGAGCGAATCTCAGTGGGAACGGTCATTCCTCTGGGGCCGTTGCTCCTGTGCCTGGGGCTGCCGCAAGGTCACCACCCTCACAGGGAAAGGCCAAACACACCCCACATGTCTTTGCTTCTCTGGAGAGCTGCAGGCAACCTCAAACTCTCAGGAAGCTTCTCGGCTGAGACGCAGAAGCACTCTGGCTGTTATCTCGCATCCCCTGCCTGGAGGCCCATGGTGCCTGCTTCTCCCTGGGCGTTGCTTCACCAGAGCGGCCAGGCAACATCTGCCCCATCTACCCTTCTGCTCTTCCCTTCCAGCTGACAGAGTTCTCCCTGCTCTACTCTAGCCCTAGGAAGTTTGGAGACAACCGGGCTCCTCCTCCTGGGCAAGGAGTCCCGGGGCCTAGTTGGAGTGGAAAGGCAAAACCACAGGCAAGCCCAGGAAAGTGCTGAGTCATGTCTGACACACTCCCTCAGCCTGCTCCTTCATGGCTAGCGAGGCTGTGAGCTAGGAAAGTCTTTGGAAGCTCAGCAAGTGGCAGCGAGATGCAGGCCCCAACCCAGCAATCCCGGTGCTTGGAGCAGGTCTCACAGCCTCCCAGTGCCAAAGCGAGCTCCTCTCTGCCAAATGCAGCTGTGCACACGCAGGCCGCTCTGCTGCCTCTGCATCCACGAAGGAAGCTCTCAATTCCCACTTCCTGCGAAATCTGCTTCAGCCTGAGGGAAAAGCCCTTGGAGAGGTCTTGGCTCAGGGGCAGTTGCTCCTGTGCCTGGGGAAGAGGGAAGGGCACCACACTCCCAAGGAAAGGCCAGACACACTCCACACGTCTTTGCTCCTCTGGAGGGCGGCATGGAGCCTCCAACTGGGAGGTCGCTTCTCAGCGGAGACGCAGGGGCATTCTGGCTGTGATCCCGCAGCCCCTGCCTGGAGGCCCACGGTGCCTGTTTCTCTCTGGGCGTTGCTTCCACCGTGCGGCCAAGCAACATCTTCACCATGGGCACAACAGCGCTTCCCTTCCGCCTGACAGACGTCTCAGTGCTCTGCTCTAGACCTCTGAAGTGGGGAGACAACCGAGCCCAGCCTCCTTTCCAAGGAGCCCTGCGCCTTCCATTGCACTGAAAGGCAATACCACGGGGAAGCCTAGGAAGGGGCTGAGTCATGTCGGACACACTTCCTCAGCCTGCTCCTTTCAGGGAAGCAACGCTGGGAGCTAGGAAAGCCTTCTCAAGCTCGGAGAGTGCAAGAGAGATGCAGGCCGCGCACCCGGAAATCTCGGTGCTTGGAGCCAATCTCAGCGTCTCCCAGGGGCAAAGCGAACGCCTCTCTGCCAAATCCAGCTTTGCAGACGCAGGCCGCTAGGCTGCCTCTGCATTGGCGAAGGAAGCTCTCTCCTCCCGCTTCCTGCGAAATCTGCTTCTCAGCCTGAGCGAATCTCAGTGGGATCGGTTATTCCTCTGGGGCCGTTGCTCCTGTGCCTGGGGCTGCCGCAAGGGCACCACCCTCCCAGGGAAAGGCCAAACACACCCCACATGTCTTTGCTCCTCTGGAGAGCTGCAGGCAACCTCAAACTCTCAGGAAGCTTCTCGGCTGAGACGCAGAAGCACTCTGGCTGGGATCTCGCATCCCCTGCCTGGAGGCCCATGGTGCCTGCTTCTCCCTGGGCGTTGCTTCACCAGAGCGGCCAGGCAACATCTGCCCCATCTACCCTTCTGCTCTTCCCTTCCAGCTGACAGAGTTCTCCCTGCTCTACTCTGGCCCTAGGAAGTTTGGAGACAACCGGGCTCCTCCTCCTGTGCAAGGAGTCCCGGGGCCCAGTTGGAGTGGAAAGGCAAAACCACAGGCAAGCCCAGGAAAGTGCTGAGTCATGTCTGACACACTCCCTCAGCCTGCTCCTTCATGGCTAGCGAGGCTGTGAGCTAGGAAAGTCTTTGGAAGCTCAGCAAGTGGCAGCGAGATGCAGGCCCCAACCCAGCAATCCCGGTGCTTGGAGCAGGTCTCACAGCCTCCCAGTGCCAAAGCGAGCTCCTCTCTGCCAAATGCAGCTGTGCACACGCAGGCCGCTCTGCTGCCTCTGCATCCACGAAGGAAGCTCTCTAGGCCCGCTTCCTGCGAAATCTGCTTCAGCCTGAGGGAAAAGCCCTTGGAGAGGTCTTGGCTCAGGGGCAGTTGCTCCTGTGCCTGGGGAAGAGGGAAGGGCACCACACTCCCAAGGAAAGGCCAGACACACTCCACACGTCTTTGCTCCTCTGGAGGGCGGCATGGAGCCTCCAACTGGGAGGTCGCGTCTCAGCGGAGACGCAGGGGCATTCTGGCTGTGATCCCGCAGCCCCTGCCTGGAGGCCCACGGTGCCTGTTTCTCTCTGGGCGTTGCTTCCACAGTGCGGCCAAGCAACATCTTCACCATGGGCACAACAGCGCTTCCCTTCCGCCTGACAGACGTCTCAGTGCTCTGCTCTAGACCTCTGAAGTGGGGAGACAACCGAGCCCAGCCTCCTTTCCAAGGAGCCCTGCGCCTTCCATTGCACTGAAAGGCAATAGCACGGGGAAGCCTAGGAAGGGGCTGAGTCATGTCGGACACACTTCCTCAGCCTGCTCCTTTCAGGGAAGCAACGCTGGGAGCTAGGAAAGCCTTCTCAAGCTCGGAGAGTGCAAGAGAGATGCAGGCCGCGCACCCGGAAATCTCGGTGCTTGGAGCCAATCTCAGCGTCTCCCAGGGGCAAAGCGAACGCCTCTCTGCCAAATCCAGCTTTGCAGACGCAGGCCGCTAGGCTGCCTCTGCATTGGCGAAGGAAGCTCTCTCCTCGCGCTTCCTGCGAAATCTGCTTCTCAGCCTGAGCGAATCTCAGTGGGAACGGTCATTCCTCTGGGGCCGTTGCTCCTGTGCCTGGGGCTGCCGCAAGGGCACCACCCTCCCAGGGAAAGGCCTAACACACCCCACATGTCTTTGCTCCTCTGGAGAGCTGCAGGCAACCTCAAACTCTCAGGAAGCTTCTCGGCTGAGACGCAGAAGCACTCTGGCTGGGATCTCGCATCCCCTGCCTGGAGGCCCATGGTGCCTGCTTCTCCCTGGGCGTTGCTTCACCAGAGCGGCCAGGCAACATCTGCCCCATCTACCCTTCTGCTCTTCCCTTCCAGCTGACAGAGTTCTCCCTGCTCTACTCTGGCCCTAGGAAGTTTGGAGACAACCGGGCTCCTCCTCCTGGGCAAGGAGTCCCGGGGCCCAGTTGGAGTGGAAAGGCAAAACCACAGGCAAGCCCAGGAAAGTGCTGAGTCATGTCTGACACACTCCCTCAGCCTGCTCCTTCATGGCTAGCGAGGCTGTGAGCTAGGAAAGTCTTTGGAAGCTCAGCAAGTGGCAGCGAGATGCAGGCCCCAACCCAGCAATCCCGGTGCTTGGAGCAGGTCTCACAGCCTCCCAGTGCCAAAGCGAGCTCCTCTCTGCCAAATGCAGCTGTGCACACGCAGGCCGCTCTGCTGCCTCTGCATCTACGAAGGAAGCTCTCTAGGCCCGCTTCTTGCGAAATCTGCTTCAGCCTGAGGGAAAAGCCCTTGGAGAGGTCTTGGCTCAGGGGCAGTTGCTCCTGTGCCTGGGGAAGAGGGAAGGGCACCACACTCCCAAGGAAAGGCCAGACACACTCCACAGGTCTTTGCTCCTCTGGAGGGCGGCATGGAGCCTCCAACTGGGAGTTCGCGTCTCAGCGGAGACGCAGGGGCATTCCGGCTGTGATCCCGCAGCCCCTGCCTGGAGGCCCACGGTGCCTGTTTCTCTCTGGGCGTTGCTTCCACAGTGCGGCCAAGCAACATCTTCACCATGGGCACAACAGCGCTTCCCTTCCGCCTGACAGACGTCTCAGTGCTCTGCTCTAGACCTCTGAAGTGGGGAGACAACCGAGCCCAGCCTCCTTTCCAAGGAGCCCTGCGCCTTCCATTGCACTGAAAGGCAATAGCACGGGGAAGCCTAGGAAGGGGCTGAGTCATGTCGGACACACTTCCTCAGCCTGCTCCTTTCAGGGAAGCAACGCTGGGAGCTAGGAAAGCCTTCTCAAGCTCGGAGAGTGCAAGAGAGATGCAGGCCGCGCACCCGGAAATCTCGGTGCTTGGAGCCAATCTCAGCGTCTCCCAGGGGCAAAGCGAACGCCTCTCTGCCAAATCCAGCTTTGCAGACGCAGGCCGCTAGGCTGCCTCTGCATTGGCGAAGGAAGCTCTCTCCTCCCGCTTCCTGCGAAATCTGCTTCTCAGCCTGAGCGAATCTCAGTGGGAACGGTCATTCCTCTGGGGCCGTTGCTCCTGTGCCTGGGGCTGCCGCAAGGGCACCACCCTCCCAGGGAAAGGCCAAACACACCCCACATGTCTTTGCTCCTCTGGAGAGCTGCAGGCAACCTCAAACTCTCAGGAAGCTTCTCGGCTGAGACGCAGAAGCACTCTGGCTGGGATCTCGCATCCCCTGCCTGGAGGCCCATGGTGCCTGCTTCTCCCTGGGCGTTGCTTCACCAGAGCGGCCAGGCAACATCTGCCCCATCTACCCTTCTGCTCTTCCCTTCCAGCTGACAGAGTTCTCCCTGCTCTACTCTGGCCCTAGGAAGTTTGGAGACAACCGGGCTCCTCCTCCTGTGCAAGGAGTCCCGGGGCCCAGTTGGAGTGGAAAGGCAAAACCACAGGCAAGCCCAGGAAAGTGCTGAGTCATGTCTGACACACTCCCTCAGCCTGCTCCTTCATGGCTAGCGAGGCTGTGAGCTAGGAAAGTCTTTGGAAGCTCAGCAAGTGGCAGCGAGATGCAGGCCCCAACCCAGCAATCCCGGTGCTTGGAGCAGGTCTCACAGCCTCCCAGTGCCAAAGCGAGCTCCTCTCTGCCAAATGCAGCTGTGCACACGCAGGCCGCTCTGCTGCCTCTGCATCCATGAAGGAAGCTCTCTAGGCCCGCTTCCTGCGAAATCTGCTTCAGCCTGAGGGAAAAGCCCTTGGAGAGGTCTTGGCTCAGGGGCAGTTGCTCCTGTGCCTGGGGAAGAGGGAAGGGCACCACACTCCCAAGGAAAGGCCAGACACACTCCACACGTCTTTGCTCCTCTGGAGGGCGGCATGGAGCCTCCAACTGGGAGGTCGCGTCTCAGCGGAGACGCAGGGGCATTCTGGCTGTGATCCCGCAGCCCCTGCCTGGAGGCCCACGGTGCCTGTTTCTCTCCGGGCGTTGCTTCCACAGTGCGGCCAAGCAACATCTTCACCATGGGCACAACAGCGCTTCCCTTCCGCCTGACAGACGTCTCAGTGCTCTGCTCTAGACCTCTGAAGTGGGGAGACAACCGAGCCCAGCCTCCTTTCCAAGGAGCCCTGCGCCTTCCATTGCACTGAAAGGCAATAGCACGGGGAAGCCTAGGAAGGGGCTGAGTCATGTCGGACACACTTCCTCAGCCTGCTCCTTTCAGGGAAGCAACGCTGGGAGCTAGGAAAGCCTTCTCAAGCTCGGAGAGTGCAAGAGAGATGCAGGCCGCGCACCCGGAAATCTCGGTGCTTGGAGCCAATCTCAGCGTCTCCCAGGGGCAAAGCGAACGCCTCTCTGCCAAATCCAGCTTTGCAGACGCAGGCCGCTAGGCTGCCTCTGCATTGGCGAAGGAAGCTCTCTCCTCCTGCTTCCTGCGAAATCTGCTTCTCAGCCTGAGCGAATCTCAGTGGGAACGGTCATTCCTCTGGGGCCGTTGCTCCTGTGCCTGGGGCTGCCGCCAGGGCACCACCCTCCCAGGGAAAGGCCTAACACACCCCACATGTCTTTGCTCCTCTGGAGAGCTGCAGGCAACCTCAAACTCTCAGGAAGCTTCTCGGCTGAGACGCAGAAGCACTCTGGCTGGGATCTCGCATCCCCTGCCTGGAGGCCCATGGTGCCTGCTTCTCCCTGGGCGTTGCTTCACCAGAGCGGCCAGGCAACATCTGCCCCATCTACCCTTCTGCTCTTCCCTTCCAGCTGACAGAGTTCTCCCTGCTCTACTCTGGCCCTAGGAAGTTTGGAGACAACCGGGCTCCTCCTCCTGTGCAAGGAGTCCCGGGGCCCAGTTGGAGTGGAAAGGCAAAACCACAGGCAAGCCCAGGAAAGTGTGAGTCATGTCTGACACACTCCCTCAGCCTGCTCCTTCATGGCTAGCGAGGCTGTGAGCTAGGAAAGTCTTTGGAAGCTCAGCAAGTGGCAGCGAGATGCAGGCCCCAACCCAGCAATCCCGGTGCTTGGAGCAGGTCTCACAGCCTCCCAGTGCCAAAGCGAGCTCCTCTCTGCCAAATGCAGCTGTGCACACGCAGGCCGCTCTGCTGCCTCTGCATCCACGAAGGAAGCTCTCTAGGCCCGCTTCCTGCGAAATCTGCTTCAGCCTGAGGGAAAAGCCCTTGGAGAGGTCTTGGCTCAGGGGCAGTTGCTCCTGTGCCTGGGGAAGAGGGAAGGGCACCACACTCCCAAGGAAAGGCCAGACACACTCCACAGGTCTTTGCTCCTCTGGAGGGCGGCATGGAGCCTCCAACTGGGAGGTCGCGTCTCAGCGGAGACGCAGGGGCATTCTGGCTGTGATCCCGCAGCCCCTGCCTGGAGGCCCACGGTGCCTGTTTCTCTCTGGGCGTTGCTTCCACAGTGCGGCCAAGCAACATCTTCACCATGGGCACAACAGCGCTTCCCTTCCGCCTGACAGACGTCTCAGTGCTCTGCTCTAGACCTCTGAAGTGGGGAGACAACCGAGCCCAGCCTCCTTTCCTAGGAGCCCTGCGCCTTCCATTGCACTGAAAGGCAATAGCACGGGGAAGCCTAGGAAGGGGCTGAGTCATGTCGGACACACTTCCTCAGCCTGCTCCTTTCAGGGAAGCAACGCTGGGAGCTAGGAAAGCCTTCTCCAGCTCGGAGAGTGCAAGAGAGATGCAGGCCGCGCACCCGGAAATCTCGGTGCTTGGAGCCAATCTCAGCGTCTCCCAGGGGCAAAGCGAACGCCTCTCTGCCAAATCCAGCTTTGCAGACGCAGGCCGCTAGGCTGCCTCTGCATTGGCGAAGGAAGCTCTCTCCTCCCGCTTCCTGCGAAATCTGCTTCTCAGCCTGAGCGAATCTCAGTGGGAACGGTCATTCCTCTGGGGCCGTTGCTCCTGTGCCTGGGGCTGCCGCAAGGGCACCACCCTCCCAGGGAAAGGCCAAACACACCCCACATGTCTTTGCTCCTCTGGAGAGCTGCAGGCAACCTCAAACTCTCAGGAAGCTTCTCGGCTGAGACGCAGAAGCACTCTGGCTGGGATCTCGCATCCCCTGCCTGGAGGCCCATGGTGCCTGCTTCTCCCTGGGCGTTGCTTCACCAGAGCGGCCAGGCAACATCTGCCCCATCTACCCTTCTGCTCTTCCCTTCCAGCTGACAGAGTTCTCCCTGCTCTACTCTGGCCCTAGGAAGTTTGGAGACAACCGGGCTCCTCCTCCTGTGCAAGGAGTCCCGGGGCCCAGTTGGAGTGGAAAGGCAAAACCACAGGCAAGCCCAGGAAAGTGCTGAGTCATGTCTGACACACTCCCTCAGCCTGCTCCTTCATGGCTAGCGAGGCTGTGAGCTAGGAAAGTCTTTGGAAGCTCAGCAAGTGGCAGCGAGATGCAGGCCCCAACCCAGCAATCCCGGTGCTTGGAGCAGGTCTCACAGCCTCCCAGTGCCAAAGCGAGCTCCTCTCTGCCAAATGCAGCTGTGCACACGCAGGCCGCTCTGCTGCCTCTGCATCCACGAAGGAAGCTCTCTAGGCCCGCTTCCTGCGAAATCTGCTTCAGCCTGAGGGAAAAGCCCTTGGAGAGGTCTTGGCTCAGGGGCAGTTGCTCCTGTGCCTGGGGAAATGGAAGGGCACCACACTCCCAAGGAAAGGCCAGACACACTCCACACGTCTTTGCTCCTCTGGAGGGCGGCATGGAGCCTCCAACTGGGAGGTCGCGTCTCAGCGGAGACGCAGGGGCATTCTGGCTGTGATCCCGCAGCCCCTGCCTGGAGGCCCACGGTGCCTGTTTCTCTCTGGGCGTTGCTTCCACAGTGCGGCCAAGCAACATCTTCACCATGGGCACAACAGCGCTTCCCTTCCGCCTGACAGACGTCTCAGTGCTCTGCTCTAGACCTCTGAAGTGGGGAGACAACCGAGCCCAGCCTCCTTTCCAAGGAGCCCTGCGCCTTCCATTGCACTGAAAGGCAATAGCACGGGGAAGCCTAGGAAGGGGCTGAGTCATGTCGGACACACTTCCTCAGCCTGCTCCTTTCAGGGAAGCAACGCTGGGAGCTAGGAAAGCCTTCTCCAGCTCGGAGAGTGCAAGAGAGATGCAGGCCGCGCACCCGGAAATCTCGGTGCTTGGAGCCAATCTCAGCGTCTCCCAGGGGCAAAGCGAACGCCTCTCTGCCAAATCCAGCTTGGCAGACGCAGGCCGCTAGGCTGCCTCTGCATTGGCGAAGGAAGCTCTCTCCTCCCGCTTCCTGCGAAATCTGCTTCTCAGCCTGAGCGAATCTCAGTGGGAACGGTCATTCCTCTGGGGCCGTTGCTCCTGTGCCTGGGGCTGCCGCAAGGGCACCACCCTCCCAGGGAAAGGCCAAACACACCCCACATGTCTTTGCTCCTCTGGAGAGCTGCAGGCAACCTCAAACTCTCAGGAAGCTTCTCGGCTGAGACGCAGAAGCACTCTGGCTGGGATCTCGCATCCCCTGCCTGGAGGCCCATGGTGCCTGCTTCTCCCTGGGCGTTGCTTCACCAGAGCGGCCAGGCAACATCTGCCCCATCTACCCTTCTGCTCTTCCCTTCCAGCTGACAGAGTTCTCCCTGCTCTACTCTGGCCCTAGGAAGTTTGGAGACAACCGGGCTCCTCCTCCTGGGCAAGGAGTCCCGGGGCCCAGTTGGAGTGGAAAGGCAAAACCACAGGCAAGCCCAGGAAAGTGCTGAGTCATGTCTGACACACTCCCTCAGCCTGCTCCTTCATGGCTAGCGAGGCTGTGAGCTAGGAAAGTCTTTGGAAGCTCAGCAAGTGGCAGCGAGATGCAGGCCCCAACCCAGCAATCCCGGTGCTTGGAGCAGGTCTCACAGCCTCCCAGTGCCAAAGCGAGCTCCTCTCTGCCAAATGCAGCTGTGCACACGCAGGCCGCTCTGCTGCCTCTGCATCCACGAAGGAAGCTCTCTAGGCCCGCTTCCTGCGAAATCTGCTTCAGCCTGAGGGAAAAGCCCTTGGAGAGGTCTTGGCTCAGGGGCAGTTGCTCCTGTGCCTGGGGAAGAGGGAAGGGCACCACACTCTCAAGGAAACGCCAGACACACTCCACACGTCTTTGCTCCTCTGGAGGGCGGCATGGAGCCTCCAACTGGGAGGTCGCGTCTCAGCGGAGACGCAGGGGCATTCTGGCTGTGATCCCGCAGCCCCTGCCTGGAGGCCCACGGTGCCTGTTTCTCTCTGGGCGTTGCTTCCACAGTGAGGCCAAGCAACATCTTCACCATGGGCACAACAGCGCTTCCCTTCCGCCTGACAGACGTCTCAGTGCTCTGCTGTAGACTTCTGAAGTGGGGAGACAACCGAGCCCAGCCTCCTTTCCAAGGAGCCCTGCGCCTTCCATTGCACTGAAAGGCAATAGCACGGGGAAGCCTAGGAAGGGGCTGAGTCATGTCGGACACACTTCCTCAGCCTGCTCCTTTCAGGGAAGCAACGCTGGGAGCTAGGAAAGCCTTCTCAAGCTCGGAGAGTGCAAGAGAGATGCAGGCCGCGCACCCGGAAATCTCGGTGCTTGGAGCCAATCTCAGCGTCTCCCAGGGGCAAAGCGAACGCCTCTCTGCCAATTCCAGCTTTGCAGACGCAGGCCGCTAGGCTGCCTCTGCATTGGCGAAGGAAGCTCTCTCCTCCCGCTTCCTGCGAAATCTGCTTCTCAGCCTGAGCGAATCTCAGTGGGAACGGTCATTCCTCTGGGGCCGTTGCTCCTGTGCCTGGGGCTGCCGCAAGGGCACCACCCTCACAGGGAAAGGCCAAACACACCCCACATGTCTTTGCTCCTCTGGAGAGCTGCAGGCAACCTCAAACTCTCAGGAAGCTTCTCGGCTGAGACGCAGAAGCACTCTGGCTGGGATCTCGCATCCCCTGCCTGGAGGCCCATGGTGCCTGTTTCTCCCTGGGCGTTGCTTCACCAGAGCGGCCAGGCAACATCTGCCCCATCTACCCTTCTGCTCTTCCCTTCCAGCTGACAGAGTTCTCCCTGCTCTACTCTGGCCCTAGGAAGTCTGGAGACAACCGGGCTCCTCCTCCTGTGCAAGGAGTCCCGGGGCCCAGTTGGAGTGGAAAGGCAAAACCACAGGCAAGCCCAGGAAAGTGCTGAGTCATGTCTGACACACTCCCTCAGCCTGCTCCTTCATGGCTAGCGAGGCTGTGAGCTAGGAAAGTCTTTGGAAGCTCAGCAAGTGGCAGCGAGATGCAGGCCCCAACCCAGCAGTCCCGGTGCTTGGAGCAGGTCTCACAGCCTCCCAGTGCCAAAGCGAGCTCCTCTCTGCCAAATGCAGCTGTGCACACGCAGGCCGCTCTGCTGCCTCTGCATCCACGAAGGAAGCTCTCTAGGCCCGCTTCCTGCGAAATCTGCTTCAGCCTGAGGGAAAAGCCCTTGGAGAGGTCTTGGCTCAGGGGCAGTTGCTCCTGTGCCTGGGGAAGAGGGAAGGGCACCACACTCCCAAGGAAAGGTCAGACACACTCCACACGTCTTTGTTCCTCTGGAGGGCGGCATGGAGCCTCCAACTGGGAGGTCGCGTCTCAGCGGAGACGCAGGGGCATTCTGGCTGTGATCCCGCAGCCCCTGCCTGGAGGCCCACGGTGCCTGTTTCTCTCTGGGCGTTGCTTCCACAGTGCGGCCAAGCAACATCTTCACCATGGGCACAACAGCGCTTCCCTTCCGCCTGACAGACGTCTCAGTGCTCTGCTCTAGACCTCTGAAGTGGGGAGACAACCGAGCCCAGCCTCCTTTCCAAGGAGCCCTGCGCCTTCCATTGCACTGAAAGGCAATAGCACGGGGAAGCCTAGGAAGGGGCTGAGTCATGTCGGACACACTTCCTCAGCCTGCTCCTTTCAGGGAAGCAACGCTGGGAGCTAGGAAAGCCTTCTCCAGCTCGGAGAGTGCAAGAGAGATGCAGGCCGCGCACCCGGAAATCTCGGTGCTTGGAGCCAATCTCAGCGTCTCCCAGGGGCAAAGCGAACGCCTCTCTGCCAAATCCAGCTTTGCAGACGCAGGCCGCTAGGCTGCCTCTGCATTGGCGAAGGAAGCTCTCTCCTCCCGCTTCCTGCGAAATCTGCTTCTCAGCCTGAGCGAATCTCAGTGGGAACGGTCATTCCTCTGGGGCCGTTGCTCCTGTGCCTGGGGCTGCCGCAAGGGCACCACCCTCCCAGGGAAAGGCCAAACACACCCCACATGTCTTTGCTCCTCTGGAGAGCTGCAGGCAACCTCAAACTCTCAGGAAGCTTCTCGGCTGAGACGCAGAAGCACTCTGGCTGGGATCTCGCATCCCCTGCCTGGAGGCCCATGGTGCCTGCTTCTCCCTGGGCGTTGCTTCACCAGAGCGGCCAGGCAACATCTGCCCCATCTACCCTTCTGCTCTTCCCTTCCAGCTGACAGAGTTCTCCCTGCTCTACTCTGGCCCTAGGAAGTTTGGAGACAACCGGGCTCCTCCTCCTGGGCAAGGAGTCCCGGGGCCCAGTTGGAGTGGAAAGGCAAAACCACAGGCAAGCCCAGGAAAGTGCTGAGTCATGTCTGACACACTCCCTCAGCCTGCTCCTTCATGGCTAGCGAGGCTGTGAGCTAGGAAAGTCTTTGGAAGCTCAGCAAGTGGCAGCGAGATGCAGGCCCCAACCCAGCAATCCCGGTGCTTGGAGCAGGTCTCACAGCCTCCCAGTGCCAAAGCGAGCTCCTCTCTGCCAAATGCAGCTGTGCACACGCAGGCCGCTCTGCTGCCTCTGCATCCACGAAGGAAGCTCTCTAGGCCCGCTTCCTGCGAAATCTGCTTCAGCCTGAGGGAAAAGCCCTTGGAGAGGTCTTGGCTCAGGGGCAGTTGCTCCTGTGCCTGGGGAAGAGGGAAGGGCACCACACTCCCAAGGAAAGGCCAGACACACTCCACAGGTCTTTGCTCCTCTGGAGGGCGGCATGGAGCCTCCAACTGGGAGGTCGCGTCTCAGCGGAGACGCAGGGGCATTCTGGCTGTGATCCCGCAGCCCCTGCCTGGAGGCCCACGGTGCCTGTTTCTCTCTGGGCGTTGCTTCCACAGTGCGGCCAAGCAACATCTTCACCATGGGCACAACAGCGCTTCCCTTCCGCCTGACAGACGTCTCAGTGCTCTGCTCTAGACCTCTGAAGTGGGGAGACAACCGAGCCCAGCCTCCTTTCCAAGGAGCCCTGCGCCTTCCATTGCACTGAAAGGCAATAGCACGGGGAAGCCTAGGAAGGGGCTGAGTCATGTCGGACACACTTCCTCAGCCTGCTCCTTTCAGGGAAGCAACGCTGGGAGCTAGGAAAGCCTTCTCCAGCTCGGAGAGTGCAAGAGAGATGCAGGCCGCGCACCCGGAAATCTCGGTGCTTGGAGCCAATCTCAGCGTCTCCCAGGGGCAAAGCGAACGCCTCTCTGCCAAATCCAGCTTTGCAGACGCAGGCCGCTAGGCTGCCTCTGCATTGGCGAAGGAAGCTCTCACCTCCCGCTTCCTGCGAAATCTGCTTCTCAGCCTGAGCGAATCTCAGTGGGAACGGTCATTCCTCTGGGGCCGTTGCTCCTGTGCCTGGGGCTGCCGCAAGGGCACCACCCTCCCAGGGAAAGGCCAAACACACCCCACATGTCTTTGCTCCTCTGGAGAGCTGCAGGCAACCTCAAACTCTCAGGAAGCTTCTCGGCTGAGACGCAGAAGCACTCTGGCTGGGATCTCGCATCCCCTGCCTGGAGGCCCATGGTGCCTGCTTCTCCCTGGGCGTTGCTTCACCAGAGCGGCCAGGCAACATCTGCCCCATCTACCCTTCTGCTCTTCCCTTCCAGCTGACAGAGTTCTCCCTGCTGTACTCTAGCCCTAGGAAGTTTGGAGACAACCGGGCTCCTCCTCCTGGGCAAGGAGTCCCGGGGCCCAGTTGGAGTGGAAAGGCAAAACCACAGGCAAGCCCAGGAAAGTGCTGAGTCATGTCTGACACACTCCCTCAGCCTGCTCCTTCATGGCTAGCGAGGCTGTGAGCTAGGAAAGTCTTTGGAAGCTCAGCAAGTGGCAGCGAGATGCAGGCCCCAACCCAGCAATCCCGGTGCTTGGAGCAGGTCTCACAGCCTCCCAGTGCCAAAGCGAGCTCCTCTCTGCCAAATGCAGCTGTGCACACGCAGGCCGCTCTGCTGCCTCTGCATCCACGAAGGAAGCTCTCTAGGCCCGCTTCCTGCGAAATCTGCTTCAGCCTGAGGGAAAAGCCCTTGGAGAGGTCTTGGCTCAGGGGCAGTTGCTCCTGTGCCTGGGGAAGAGGGAAGGGCACCACACTCCCAAGGAAAGGCCAGACACACTCCACACGTCTTTGCTCCTCTGGAGGGCGGCATGGAGCCTCCAACTGGGAGGTCGCGTCTCAGCGGAGACGCAGGGGCATTCTGGCTGTGATCCCGCAGCCCCTGCCTGGAGGCCCACGGTGCCTGTTTCTCTCTGGGCGTTGCTTCCACAGTGCGGCCAAGCAACATCTTCACCATGGGCACAACAGCGCTTCCCTTCCGCCTGACAGACGTCTCAGTGCTCTGCTCTAGACCTCTGAAGTGGAGAGACAACCGAGCCCAGCCTCCTTTCCTAGGAGCCCTGCGCCTTCCATTGCACTGAAAGGCAATAGCACGGGGAAGCCTAGGAAGGGGCTGAGTCATGTCGGACACACTTCCTCAGCCTGCTCCTTTCAGGGAAGCAACGCTGGGAGCTAGGAAAGCCTTCTCCAGCTCGGAGAGTGCAAGAGAGATGCAGGCCGCGCACCCGGAAATCTCGGTGCTTGGAGCCAATCTCAGCGTCTCCCAGGGGCAAAGCGAACGCCTCTCTGCCAAATCCAGCTTTGCAGACGCAGGCCGCTAGGCTGCCTCTGCATTGGCGAAGGAAGCTCTCTCCTCCCGCTTCCTGCGAAATCTGCTTCTCAGCCTGAGCGAATCTCAGTGGGAACGGTCATTCCTCTGGGGCCGTTGCTCCTGTGCCTGGGGCTGCCGCAAGGGCACCACCCTCCCAGGGAAAGGCCAAACACACCCCACATGTCTTTGCTCCTCTGGAGAGCTGCAGGCAACCTCAAACTCTCAGGAAGCTTCTCGGCTGAGACGCAGAAGCACTCTGGCTGGGATCTCGCATCCCCTGCCTGGAGGCCCATGGTGCCTGCTTCTCCCTGGGCGTTGCTTCACCAGAGCGGCCAGGCAACATCTGCCCCATCTACCCTTCTGCTCTTCCCTTCCAGCTGACAGAGTTCTCCCTGCTCTACTCTGGCCCTAGGAAGTTTGGAGACAACCGGGCTCCTCCTCCTGGGCAAGGAGTCCCGGGGCCCAGTTGGAGTGGAAAGGCAAAACCACAGGCAAGCCCAGGAAAGTGCTGAGTCATGTCTGACACACTCCCTCAGCCTGCTCCTTCATGGCTAGCGAGGCTGTGAGCTAGGAAAGTCTTTGGAAGCTCAGCAAGTGGCAGCGAGATGCAGGCCCCAACCCAGCAATCCCGGTGCTTGGAGCAGGTCTCACAGCCTCCCAGTGCCAAAGCGAGCTCCTCTCTGCCAAATGCAGCTGTGCACACGCAGGCCGCTCTGCTGCCTCTGCATCCACGAAGGAAGCTCTCTAGGCCCGCTTCCTGCGAAATCTGCTTCAGCCTGAGGGAAAAGCCCTTGGAGAGGTCTTGGCTCAGGGGCAGTTGCTCCTGTGCCTGGGGAAATGGAAGGGCACCACACTCCCAAGGAAAGGCCAGACACACTCCACACGTCTTTGCTCCTCTGGAGGGCGGCATGGAGCCTCCAACTGGGAGTTCGCGTCTCAGCGGAGACGCAGGGGCATTCTGGCTGTGATCCCGCAGCCCCTGCCTGGAGGCCCACGGTGCCTGTTTCTCTCTGGGCGTTGCTTCCACAGTGCGGCCAAGCAACATCTTCACCATGGGCACAACAGCGCTTCCCTTCCGCCTGACAGACGTCTCAGTGCTCTGCTCTAGACCTCTGAAGTGGGGAGACAACCGAGCCCAGCCTCCTTTCCAAGGAGCCCTGCGCCTTCCATTGCACTGAAAGGCAATAGCACGGGGAAGCCTAGGAAGGGGCTGAGTCATGTCGGACACACTTCCTCAGCCTGCTCCTTTCAGGGAAGCAACGCTGGGAGCTAGGAAAGCCTTCTCCAGCTCGGAGAGTGCAAGAGAGATGCAGGCCGCGCACCCGGAAATCTCGGTGCTTGGAGCCAATCTCAGCGTCTCCCAGGGGCAAAGCGAACGCCTCTCTGCCAAATCCAGCTTTGCAGACGCAGGCCGCTAGGCTGCCTCTGCATTGGCGAAGGAAGCTCTCTCCTCCCGCTTCCTGCGAAATCTGCTTCTCAGCCTGAGCGAATCTCAGTGGGAACGGTCATTCCTCTGGGGCCGTTGCTCCTGTGCCTGGGGCTGCCGCAAGGGCACCACCCTCCCAGGGAAAGGCCAAACACACCCCACATGTCTTTGCTCCTCTGGAGAGCTGCAGGCAACCTCAAACTCTCAGGAAGCTTCTCGGCTGAGACGCAGAAGCACTCTGGCTGGGATCTCGCATCCCCTGCCTGGAGGCCCATGGTGCCTGCTTCTCCCTGGGCGTTGCTTCACCAGAGCGGCCAGGCAACATCTGCCCCATCTACCCTTCTGCTCTTCCCTTCCAGCTGACAGAGTTCTCCCTGCTCTACTCTAGCCCTAGGAATTTTGGAGACAACCGGGCTCCTCCTCCTGGGCAAGGAGTCCCGGGGCCCAGTTGGAGTGGAAAGGCAAAACCACAGGCAAGCCCAGGAAAGTGCTGAGTCATGTCTGACACACTCCCTCAGCCTGCTCCTTCATGGCTAGCGAGGCTGTGAGCTAGGAAAGTCTTTGGAAGCTCAGCAAGTGGCAGCGAGATGCAGGCCCCAACCCAGCAATCCCGGTGCTTGGAGCAGGTCTCACAGCCTCCCAGTGCCAAAGCGAGCTCCTCTCTGCCAAATGCAGCTGTGCACACGCAGGCCGCTCTGCTGCCTCTGCATCCACGAAGGAAGCTCTCTAGGCCCGCTTCCTGCGAAATCTGCTTCAGCCTGAGGGAAAAGCCCTTGGAGAGGTCTTGGCTCAGGGGCAGTTGCTCCTGTGCCTGGGGAAGAGGGAAGGGCACCACACTCCCAAGGAAAGGCCAGACACACTCCACAGGTCTTTGCTCCTCTGGAGGGCGGCATGGAGCCTCCAACTGGGAGGTCGCGTCTCAGCGGAGACGCAGGGGCATTCTGGCTGTGATCCCGCAGCCCCTGCCTGGAGGCCCACGGTGCCTGTTTCTCTCTGGGCGTTGCTTCCACAGTGCGGCCAAGCAACATCTTCACCATGGGCACAACAGCGCTTCCCTTCCGCCTGACAGACGTCTCAGTGCTCTGCTCTAGACCTCTGAAGTGGAGAGACAACCGAGCCCAACCTCCTTTCCAAGGAGCCCTGCGCCTTCCATTGCACTGAAAGGCAATAGCACGGGGAAGCCTAGGAAGGGGCTGAGTCATGTCGGACACACTTCCTCAGCCTGCTCCTTTCAGGGAAGCAACGCTGGGAGCTAGGAAAGCCTTCTCCAGCTCGGAGAGTGCAAGAGAGATGCAGGCCGCGCACCCGGAAATCTCGGTGCTTGGAGCCAATCTCAGCGTCTCCCAGGGGCAAAGCGAACGCCTCTCTGCCAAATCCAGCTTTGCAGACGCAGGCCGCTAGGCTGCCTCTGCATTGGCGAAGGAAGCTCTCTCCTCCCGCTTCCTGCGAAATCTGCTTCTCAGCCTGAGCGAATCTCAGTGGGAACGGTCATTCCTCTGGGGCCGTTGCTCCTGTGCCTGGGGCTGCCGCAAGGGCACCACCCTCCCAGGGAAAGGCCAAACACACCCCACATGTCTTTGCTCCTCTGGAGAGCTGCAGGCAACCTCAAACTCTCAGGAAGCTTCTCGGCTGAGACGCAGAAGCACTCTGGCTGGGATCTCGCATCCCCTGCCTGGAGGCCCATGGTGCCTGCTTCTCCCTGGGCGTTGCTTCACCAGAGCGGCCAGGCAACATCTGCCCCATCTACCCTTCTGCTCTTCCCTTCCAGCTGACAGAGTTCTCCCTGCTGTACTCTAGCCCTAGGAAGTTTGGAGACAACCGGGCTCCTCCTCCTGGGCAAGGAGTCCCGGGGCCCAGTTGGAGTGGAAAGGCAAAACCACAGGCAAGCCCAGGAAAGTGCTGAGTCATGTCTGACACACTCCCTCAGCCTGCTCCTTCATGGCTAGCGAGGCTGTGAGCTAGGAAAGTCTTTGGAAGCTCAGCAAGTGGCAGCGAGATGCAGGCCCCAACCCAGCAATCCCGGTGCTTGGAGCAGGTCTCACAGCCTCCCAGTGCCAAAGCGAGCTCCTCTCTGCCAAATGCAGCTGTGCACACGCAGGCCGCTCTGCTGCCTCTGCATCCACGAAGGAAGCTCTCTAGGCCCGCTTCCTGCGAAATCTGCTTCAGCCTGAGGGAAAAGCCCTTGGAGAGGTCTTGGCTCAGGGGCAGTTGCTCCTGTGCCTGGGGAAGAGGGAAGGGCACCACACTCCCAAGGAAAGGCCAGACACACTCCACAGGTCTTTGCTCCTCTGGAGGGCGGCATGGAGCCTCCAACTGGGAGGTCGCGTCTCAGCGGAGACGCAGGGGCATTCTGGCTGTGATCCCGCAGCCCCTGCCTGGAGGCCCACGGTGCCTGTTTCTCTCTGGGCGTTGCTTCCACAGTGCGGCCAAGCAACATCTTCACCATGGGCACAACAGCGCTTCCCTTCCGCCTGACAGACGTCTCAGTGCTCTGCTCTAGACCTCTGAAGTGGAGAGACAACCGAGCCCAACCTCCTTTCCAAGGAGCCCTGCGCCTTCCATTGCACTGAAAGGCAATAGCACGGGGAAGCCTAGGAAGGGGCTGAGTCATGTCGGACACACTTCCTCAGCCTGCTCCTTTCAGGGAAGCAACGCTGGGAGCTAGGAAAGCCTTCTCCAGCTCGGAGAGTGCAAGAGAGATGCAGGCCGCGCACCCGGAAATCTCGGTGCTTGGAGCCAATCTCAGCGTCTCCCAGGGGCAAAGCGAACGCCTCTCTGCCAAATCCAGCTTTGCAGACGCAGGCCGCTAGGCTGCCTCTGCATTGGCGAAGGAAGCTCTCTCCTCCCGCTTCCTGCGAAATCTGCTTCTCAGCCTGAGCGAATCTCAGTGGGAACGGTCATTCCTCTGGGGCCGTTGCTCCTGTGCCTGGGGCTGCCGCAAGGGCACCACCCTCCCAGGGAAAGGCCAAACACACCCCACATGTCTTTGCTCCTCTGGAGAGCTGCAGGCAACCTCAAACTCTCAGGAAGCTTCTCGGCTGAGACGCAGAAGCACTCTGGCTGGGATCTCGCATCCCCTGCCTGGAGGCCCATGGTGCCTGCTTCTCCCTGGGCGTTGCTTCACCAGAGCGGCCAGGCAACATCTGCCCCATCTACCCTTCTGCTCTTCCCTTCCAGCTGACAGAGTTCTCCCTGCTGTACTCTAGCCCTAGGAAGTTTGGAGACAACCGGGCTCCTCCTCCTGGGCAAGGAGTCCCGGGGCCCAGTTGGAGTGGAAAGGCAAAACCACAGGCAAGCCCAGGAAAGTGCTGAGTCATGTCTGACACACTCCCTCAGCCTGCTCCTTCATGGCTAGCGAGGCTGTGAGCTAGGAAAGTCTTTGGAAGCTCAGCAAGTGGCAGCGAGATGCAGGCCCCAACCCAGCAATCCCGGTGCTTGGAGCAGGTCTCACAGCCTCCCAGTGCCAAAGCGAGCTCCTCTCTGCCAAATGCAGCTGTGCACACGCAGGCCGCTCTGCTGCCTCTGCATCCACGAAGGAAGCTCTCTAGGCCCGCTTCCTGCGAAATCTGCTTCAGCCTGAGGGAAAAGCCCTTGGAGAGGTCTTGGCTCAGGGGCAGTTGCTCCTGTGCCTGGGGAAGAGGGAAGGGCACCACACTCCCAAGGAAAGGCCAGACACACTCCACACGTCTTTGCTCCTCTGGAGGACGGCATGGAGCCTCCAACTGGGAGGTCGCGTCTCAGCGGAGACGCAGGGGCATTCTGGCTGTGATCCCACAGCCCCTGCCTGGAGGCCCACGGTGCCTGTTTCTCTCTGGGCGTTGCTTCCACAGTGCGGCCAAGCAACATCTTCACCATGGGCACAACAGCGCTTCCCTTCCGCCTGACAGACGTCTCAGTGCTCTGCTCTAGACCTCTGAAGTGGGGAGACAACCGAGCCCAGCCTCCTTTCCAAGGAGCCCTGCGCCTTCCATTGCACTGAAAGGCAATAGCACGGGGAAGCCTAGGAAGGGGCTGAGTCATGTCGGACACACTTCCTCAGCCTGCTCCTTTCAGGGAAGCAACGCTGGGAGCTAGGAAAGCCTTCTCAAGCTCGGAGAGTGCAAGAGAGATGCAGGCCGCGCACCCGGAAATCTCGGTGCTTGGAGCCAATCTCAGCGTCTCCCAGGGGCAAAGCGAACGCCTCTCTGCCAAATCCAGCTTTGCAGACGCAGGCCGCTAGGCTGCCTCTGCATTGGCGAAGGAAGCTCTCTCCTCCCGCTTCCTGCGAAATCTGCTTCTCAGCCTGAGCGAATCTCAGTGGGAACGGTCATTCCTCTGGGGCCGTTGCTCCTGTGCCTGGGGCTGCCGCAAGGTCACCACCCTCACAGGGAAAGGCCAAACACACCCCACATGTCTTTGCTTCTCTGGAGAGCTGCAGGCAACCTCAAACTCTCAGGAAGCTTCTCGGCTGAGACGCAGAAGCACTCTGGCTGTTATCTCGCATCCCCTGCCTGGAGGCCCATGGTGCCTGCTTCTCCCTGGGCGTTGCTTCACCAGAGCGGCCAGGCAACATCTGCCCCATCTACCCTTCTGCTCTTCCCTTCCAGCTGACAGAGTTCTCCCTGCTCTACTCTAGCCCTAGGAAGTTTGGAGACAACCGGGCTCCTCCTCCTGGGCAAGGAGTCCCGGGGCCTAGTTGGAGTGGAAAGGCAAAACCACAGGCAAGCCCAGGAAAGTGCTGAGTCATGTCTGACACACTCCCTCAGCCTGCTCCTTCATGGCTAGCGAGGCTGTGAGCTAGGAAAGTCTTTGGAAGCTCAGCAAGTGGCAGCGAGATGCAGGCCCCAACCCAGCAATCCCGGTGCTTAGAGCAGGTCTCACAGCCTCCCAGTGCCAAAGCGAGCTCCTCTCTGCCAAATGCAGCTGTGCACACGCAGGCCGCTCTGTTGCCTCTGCATCCACGAAGGAAGCTCTCTAGGCCCGCTTCCTGCGAAATCTGCTTCAGCCTGAGGGAAAAGCCCTTGGAGAGGTCTTGGCTCAGGGGCAGTTGCTCCTGTGCCTGGGGAAGAGGGAAGGGCACCACACTCCCAAGGAAAGGCCAGACACACTCCACACGTCTTTGCTCCTCTGGAGGGCGGCATGGAGCCTCCAACTGGGAGGTCGCGTCTCAGCGGAGACGCAGGGGCATTCTGGCTGTGATCCCGCAGCCCCTGCCTGGAGGCCCACGGTGCCTGTTTCTCTCTGGGCGTTGCTTCCACAGTGCGGCCAAGCAACATCTTCACCATGGGCACAACAGCGCTTCCCTTCCGCCTGACAGACGTCTCAGTGCTCTGCTCTAGACCTCTGAAGTGGGGAGACAACCGAGCCCAGCCTCCTTTCCAAGGAGCCCTGCGCCTTCCATTGCACTGAAAGGCAATAGCACGGGGAAGCCTAGGAAGGGGCTGAGTCATGTCGGACACACTTCCTCAGCCTGCTCCTTTCAGGGAAGCAACGCTGGGAGCTAGGAAAGCCTTCTCAAGCTCGGAGAGTGCAAGAGAGATGCAGGCCGCGCACCCGGAAATCTCGGTGCTTGGAGCCAATCTCAGCGTCTCCCAGGGGCAAAGCGAACGCCTCTCTGCCAAATCCAGCTTTGCAGACGCAGGCCGCTAGGCTGCCTCTGCATTGGCGAAGGAAGCTCTCTCCTCCCGCTTCCTGCGAAATCTGCTTCTCAGCCTGAGCGAATCTCAGTGGGAACGGTCATTCCTCTGGGGCCGTTGCTCCTGTGCCTGGGGCTGCCGCAAGGGCACCACCCTCCCAGGGAAAGGCCTAACACACCCCACATGTCTTTGCTCCTCTGGAGAGCTGCAGGCAACCTCAAACTCTCAGGAAGCTTCTCGGCTGAGACGCAGAAGCACTCTGGCTGGGATCTCGCATCCCCTGCCTGGAGGCCCATGGTGCCTGCTTCTCCCTGGGCGTTGCTTCACCAGAGCGGCCAGGCAACATCTGCCCCATCTACCCTTCTGCTCTTCCCTTCCAGCTGACAGAGTTCTCCCTGCTCTACTCTGGCCCTAGGAAGTTTGGAGACAACCGGGCTCCTCCTCCTGGGCAAGGAGTCCCGGGGACCAGTTGGAGTGGAAAGGCAAAACCACAGACAAGCCCAGGAAAGTGCTGAGTCATGTCTGACACACTCCCTCAGCCTGCTCCTTCATGGCTAGCGAGGCTGTGAGCTAGGAAAGTCTTTGGAAGCTCAGCAAGTGGCAGCGAGATGCAGGCCCCAACCCAGCAATCCCGGTGCTTGGAGCAGGTCTCACAGCCTCCCAGTGCCAAAGCGAGCTCCTCTCTGCCAAATGCAGCTGTGCACACGCAGGCCGCTCTGCTGCCTCTGCATCCACGAAGGAAGCTCTCAATTCCCACTTCCTGCGAAATCTGCTTCAGCCTGAGGGAAAAGCCCTTGGAGAGGTCTTGGCTCAGGGGCAGTTGCTCCTGTGCCTGGGGAAGAGGGAAGGGCACCACACTCCCAAGGAAAGGCCAGACACACTCCACACGTCTTTGCTCCTCTGGAGGGCGGCATGGAGCCTCCAACTGGGAGGTCGCTTCTCAGCGGAGACGCAGGGGCATTCTGGCTGTGATCCCGCAGCCCCTGCCTGGAGGCCCACGGTGCCTGTTTCTCTCTGGGCGTTGCTTCCACCGTGCGGCCAAGCAACATCTTCACCATGGGCACAACAGCGCTTCCCTTCCGCCTGACAGACGTCTCAGTGCTCTGCTCTAGACCTCTGAAGTGGGGAGACAACCGAGCCCAGCCTCCTTTCCAAGGAGCCCTGCGCCTTCCATTGCACTGAAAGGCAATACCACGGGGAAGCCTAGGAAGGGGCTGAGTCATGTCGGACACACTTCCTCAGCCTGCTCCTTTCAGGGAAGCAACGCTGGGAGCTAGGAAAGCCTTCTCAAGCTCGGAGAGTGCAAGAGAGATGCAGGCCGCGCACCCGGAAATCTCGGTGCTTGGAGCCAATCTCAGCGTCTCCCAGGGGCAAAGCGAACGCCTCTCTGCCAAATCCAGCTTTGCAGACGCAGGCCGCTAGGCTGCCTCTGCATTGGCGAAGGAAGCTCTCTCCTCCCGCTTCCTGCGAAATCTGCTTCTCAGCCTGAGCGAATCTCAGTGGGATCGGTTATTCCTCTGGGGCCGTTGCTCCTGTGCCTGGGGCTGCCGCAAGGGCACCACCCTCCCAGGGAAAGGCCAAACACACCCCACATGTCTTTGCTCCTCTGGAGAGCTGCAGGCAACCTCAAACTCTCAGGAAGCTTCTCGGCTGAGACGCAGAAGCACTCTGGCTGGGATCTCGCATCCCCTGCCTGGAGGCCCATGGTGCCTGCTTCTCCCTGGGCGTTGCTTCACCAGAGCGGCCAGGCAACATCTGCCCCATCTACCCTTCTGCTCTTCCCTTCCAGCTGACAGAGTTCTCCCTGCTCTACTCTGGCCCTAGGAAGTTTGGAGACAACCGGGCTCCTCCTCCTGTGCAAGGAGTCCCGGGGCCCAGTTGGAGTGGAAAGGCAAAACCACAGGCAAGCCCAGGAAAGTGCTGAGTCATGTCTGACACACTCCCTCAGCCTGCTCCTTCATGGCTAGCGAGGCTGTGAGCTAGGAAAGTCTTTGGAAGCTCAGCAAGTGGCAGCGAGATGCAGGCCCCAACCCAGCAATCCCGGTGCTTGGAGCAGGTCTCACAGCCTCCCAGTGCCAAAGCGAGCTCCTCTCTGCCAAATGCAGCTGTGCACACGCAGGCCGCTCTGCTGCCTCTGCATCCACGAAGGAAGCTCTCTAGGCCCGCTTCCTGCGAAATCTGCTTCAGCCTGAGGGAAAAGCCCTTGGAGAGGTCTTGGCTCAGGGGCAGTTGCTCCTGTGCCTGGGGAAGAGGGAAGGGCACCACACTCCCAAGGAAAGGCCAGACACACTCCACACGTCTTTGCTCCTCTGGAGGGCGGCATGGAGCCTCCAACTGGGAGGTCGCGTCTCAGCGGAGACGCAGGGGCATTCTGGCTGTGATCCCGCAGCCCCTGCCTGGAGGCCCACGGTGCCTGTTTCTCTCTGGGCGTTGCTTCCACAGTGCGGCCAAGCAACATCTTCACCATGGGCACAACAGCGCTTCCCTTCCGCCTGACAGACGTCTCAGTGCTCTGCTCTAGACCTCTGAAGTGGGGAGACAACCGAGCCCAGCCTCCTTTCCAAGGAGCCCTGCGCCTTCCATTGCACTGAAAGGCAATAGCACGGGGAAGCCTAGGAAGGGGCTGAGTCATGTCGGACACACTTCCTCAGCCTGCTCCTTTCAGGGAAGCAACGCTGGGAGCTAGGAAAGCCTTCTCAAGCTCGGAGAGTGCAAGAGAGATGCAGGCCGCGCACCCGGAAATCTCGGTGCTTGGAGCCAATCTCAGCGTCTCCCAGGGGCAAAGCGAACGCCTCTCTGCCAAATCCAGCTTTGCAGACGCAGGCCGCTAGGCTGCCTCTGCATTGGCGAAGGAAGCTCTCTCCTCGCGCTTCCTGCGAAATCTGCTTCTCAGCCTGAGCGAATCTCAGTGGGAACGGTCATTCCTCTGGGGCCGTTGCTCCTGTGCCTGGGGCTGCCGCAAGGGCACCACCCTCCCAGGGAAAGGCCTAACACACCCCACATGTCTTTGCTCCTCTGGAGAGCTGCAGGCAACCTCAAACTCTCAGGAAGCTTCTCGGCTGAGACGCAGAAGCACTCTGGCTGGGATCTCGCATCCCCTGCCTGGAGGCCCATGGTGCCTGCTTCTCCCTGGGCGTTGCTTCACCAGAGCGGCCAGGCAACATCTGCCCCATCTACCCTTCTGCTCTTCCCTTCCAGCTGACAGAGTTCTCCCTGCTCTACTCTGGCCCTAGGAAGTTTGGAGACAACCGGGCTCCTCCTCCTGGGCAAGGAGTCCCGGGGCCCAGTTGGAGTGGAAAGGCAAAACCACAGGCAAGCCCAGGAAAGTGCTGAGTCATGTCTGACACACTCCCTCAGCCTGCTCCTTCATGGCTAGCGAGGCTGTGAGCTAGGAAAGTCTTTGGAAGCTCAGCAAGTGGCAGCGAGATGCAGGCCCCAACCCAGCAATCCCGGTGCTTGGAGCAGGTCTCACAGCCTCCCAGTGCCAAAGCGAGCTCCTCTCTGCCAAATGCAGCTGTGCACACGCAGGCCGCTCTGCTGCCTCTGCATCTACGAAGGAAGCTCTCTAGGCCCGCTTCTTGCGAAATCTGCTTCAGCCTGAGGGAAAAGCCCTTGGAGAGGTCTTGGCTCAGGGGCAGTTGCTCCTGTGCCTGGGGAAGAGGGAAGGGCACCACACTCCCAAGGAAAGGCCAGACACACTCCACAGGTCTTTGCTCCTCTGGAGGGCGGCATGGAGCCTCCAACTGGGAGTTCGCGTCTCAGCGGAGACGCAGGGGCATTCCGGCTGTGATCCCGCAGCCCCTGCCTGGAGGCCCACGGTGCCTGTTTCTCTCTGGGCGTTGCTTCCACAGTGCGGCCAAGCAACATCTTCACCATGGGCACAACAGCGCTTCCCTTCCGCCTGACAGACGTCTCAGTGCTCTGCTCTAGACCTCTGAAGTGGGGAGACAACCGAGCCCAGCCTCCTTTCCAAGGAGCCCTGCGCCTTCCATTGCACTGAAAGGCAATAGCACGGGGAAGCCTAGGAAGGGGCTGAGTCATGTCGGACACACTTCCTCAGCCTGCTCCTTTCAGGGAAGCAACGCTGGGAGCTAGGAAAGCCTTCTCAAGCTCGGAGAGTGCAAGAGAGATGCAGGCCGCGCACCCGGAAATCTCGGTGCTTGGAGCCAATCTCAGCGTCTCCCAGGGGCAAAGCGAACGCCTCTCTGCCAAATCCAGCTTTGCAGACGCAGGCCGCTAGGCTGCCTCTGCATTGGCGAAGGAAGCTCTCTCCTCCCGCTTCCTGCGAAATCTGCTTCTCAGCCTGAGCGAATCTCAGTGGGAACGGTCATTCCTCTGGGGCCGTTGCTCCTGTGCCTGGGGCTGCCGCAAGGGCACCACCCTCCCAGGGAAAGGCCAAACACACCCCACATGTCTTTGCTCCTCTGGAGAGCTGCAGGCAACCTCAAACTCTCAGGAAGCTTCTCGGCTGAGACGCAGAAGCACTCTGGCTGGGATCTCGCATCCCCTGCCTGGAGGCCCATGGTGCCTGCTTCTCCCTGGGCGTTGCTTCACCAGAGCGGCCAGGCAACATCTGCCCCATCTACCCTTCTGCTCTTCCCTTCCAGCTGACAGAGTTCTCCCTGCTCTACTCTGGCCCTAGGAAGTTTGGAGACAACCGGGCTCCTCCTCCTGTGCAAGGAGTCCCGGGGCCCAGTTGGAGTGGAAAGGCAAAACCACAGGCAAGCCCAGGAAAGTGTGAGTCATGTCTGACACACTCCCTCAGCCTGCTCCTTCATGGCTAGCGAGGCTGTGAGCTAGGAAAGTCTTTGGAAGCTCAGCAAGTGGCAGCGAGATGCAGGCCCCAACCCAGCAATCCCGGTGCTTGGAGCAGGTCTCACAGCCTCCCAGTGCCAAAGCGAGCTCCTCTCTGCCAAATGCAGCTGTGCACACGCAGGCCGCTCTGCTGCCTCTGCATCCACGAAGGAAGCTCTCTAGGCCCGCTTCCTGCGAAATCTGCTTCAGCCTGAGGGAAAAGCCCTTGGAGAGGTCTTGGCTCAGGGGCAGTTGCTCCTGTGCCTGGGGAAGAGGGAAGGGCACCACACTCCCAAGGAAAGGCCAGACACACTCCACACGTCTTTGCTCCTCTGGAGGACGGCATGGAGCCTCCAACTGGGAGGTCGCGTCTCAGCGGAGACGCAGGGGCATTCTGGCTGTGATCCCGCAGCCCCTGCCTGGAGGCCCACGGTGCCTGTTTCTCTCTGGGCGTTGCTTCCACAGTGCGGCCAAGCAACATCTTCACCATGGGCACAACAGCGCTTCCCTTCCGCCTGACAGACGTCTCAGTGCTCTGCTCTAGACCTCTGAAGTGGGGAGACAACCGAGCCCAGCCTCCTTTCCAAGGAGCCCTGCGCCTTCCATTGCACTGAAAGGCAATAGCACGGGGAAGCCTAGGAAGGGGCTGAGTAATGTCGGACACACTTCCTCAGCCTGCTCCTTTCAGGGAAGCAACGCTGGGAGCTAGGAAAGCCTTCTCCAGCTCGGAGAGTGCAAGAGAGATGCAGGCCGCGCACCCGGCAATCTCGGTGCTTGGAGCCAATCTCAGCGTCTCCCAGGGGCAAAGCGAACGCCTCTCTGCCAAATCCAGCTTTGCAGACGCAGGCCGCTAGGCTGCCTCTGCATTGGCGAAGGAAGCTCTCTCCTCCCGCTTCCTGCGAAATCTGCTTCTCAGCCTGAGCGAATCTCAGTGGGAACGGTCATTCCTCTGGGGCCGTTGCTCCTGTGCCTGGGGCTGCCGCAAGGGCACCACCCTCCCAGGGAAAGGCCAAACACACCCCACATGTCTTTGCTCCTCTGGAGAGCTGCAGGCAACCTCAAACTCTCAGGAAGCTTCTCGGCTGAGACGCAGAAGCACTCTGGCTGGGATCTCGCATCCCCTGCCTGGAGGCCCATGGTGCCTGCTTCTCCCTGGGCGTTGCTTCACCAGAGCGGCCAGGCAACATCTGCCCCATCTACCCTTCTGCTCTTCCCTTCCAGCTGACAGAGTTCTCCCTGCTCTACTCTAGCCCTAGGAAGTTTGGAGACAACCGGGCTCCTCCTCCTGGGCAAGGAGTCCCGGGGCCCAGTTGGAGTGGAAAGGCAAAACCACAGGCAAGCCCAGGAAAGTGCTGAGTCATGTCTGACACACTCCCTCAGCCTGCTCCTTCATGGCTAGCGAGGCTGTGAGCTAGGAAAGTCTTTGGAAGCTCAGCAAGTGGCAGCGAGATGCAGGCCCCAACCCAGCAATCCCGGTGCTTGGAGCAGGTCTCACAGCCTCCCAGTGCCAAAGCGAGCTCCTCTCTGCCAAATGCAGCTGTGCACACGCAGGCCGCTCTGCTGCCTCTGCATCCACGAAGGAAGCTCTCTAGGCCCGCTTCCTGCGAAATCTGCTTCAGCCTGAGGGAAAAGCCCTTGGAGAGGTCTTGGCTCAGGGGCAGTTGCTCCTGTGCCTGGGGAAGAGGGAAGGGCACCACACTCCCAAGGAAAGGCCAGACACACTCCACACGTCTTTGCTCCTCTGGAGGGCGGCATGGAGCCTCCAACTGGGAGGTCGCGTCTCAGCGGAGACGCAGGGGCATTCTGGCTGTGATCCCGCAGCCCCTGCCTGGAGGCCCACGGTGCCTGTTTCTCTCTGGGCGTTGCTTCCACAGTGCGGCCAAGCAACATCTTCACCATGGGCACAACAGCGCTTCCCTTCCGCCTGACAGACGTCTCAGTGCTCTGCTCTAGACCTCTGAAGTGGGGAGACAACCGAGCCCAGCCTCCTTTCCAAGGAGCCCTGCGCCTTCCATTGCACTGAAAGGCAATAGCACGGGGAAGCCTAGGAAGGGGCTGAGTCATGTCGGACACACTTCCTCAGCCTGCTCCTTTCAGGGAAGCAACGCTGGGAGCTAGGAAAGCCTTCTCCAGCTCGGAGAGTGCAAGAGAGATGCAGGCCGCGCACCCGGAAATCTCGGTGCTTGGAGCCAATCTCAGCGTCTCCCAGGGGCAAAGCGAACGCCTCTCTGCCAAATCCAGCTTTGCAGACGCAGGCCGCTAGGCTGCCTCTGCATTGGCGAAGGAAGCTCTCTCCTCCCGCTTCCTGCGAAATCTGCTTCTCAGCCTGAGCGAATCTCAGTGGGAACGGTCATTCCTCTGGGGCCGTTGCTCCTGTGCCTGGGGCTGCCGCAAGGGCACCACCCTCCCAGGGAAAGGCCAAACACACCCCACATGTCTTTGCTCCTCTGGACAGCTGCAGGCAACCTCAAACTCTCAGGAAGCTTCTCGGCTGAGACGCAGAAGCACTCTGGCTGGGATCTCGCATCCCCTGCCTGGAGGCCCATGGTGCCTGCTTCTCCCTGGGCGTTGCTTCACCAGAGCGGCCAGGCAACATCTGCCCCATCTACCCTTCTGCTCTTCCCTTCCAGCTGACAGAGTTCTCCCTGCTGTACTCTAGCCCTAGGAAGTTTGGAGACAACCGGGCTCCTCCTCCTGGGCAAGGAGTCCCGGGGCCCAGTTGGAGTGGAAAGGCAAAACCACAGGCAAGCCCAGGAAAGTGCTGAGTCATGTCTGACACACTCCCTCAGCCTGCTCCTTCATGGCTAGCGAGGCTGTGAGCTAGGAAAGTCTTTGGAAGCTCAGCAAGTGGCAGCGAGATGCAGGCCCCAACCCAGCAATCCCGGTGCTTGGAGCAGGTCTCACAGCCTCCCAGTGCCAAAGCGAGCTCCTCTCTGCCAAATGCAGCTGTGCACACGCAGGCCGCTCTGCTGCCTCTGCATCCACGAAGGAAGCTCTCTAGGCCCGCTTCCTGCGAAATCTGCTTCAGCCTGAGGGAAAAGCCCTTGGAGAGGTCTTGGCTCAGGGGCAGTTGCTCCTGTGCCTGGGGAAGAGGGAAGGGCACCACACTCCCAAGGAAAGGCCAGACACACTCCACACGTCTTTGCTCCTCTGGAGGGCGGCATGGAGCCTCCAACTGGGAGGTCGCGTCTCAGCGGAGACGCAGGGGCATTCTGGCTGTGATCCCACAGCCCCTGCCTGGAGGCCCACGGTGCCTGTTTCTCTCTGGGCGTTGCTTCCACAGTGCGGCCAAGCAACATCTTCACCATGGGCACAACAGCGCTTCCCTTCCGCCTGACAGACGTCTCAGTGCTCTGCTCTAGACCTCTGAAGTGGGGAGACAACCGAGCCCAGCCTCCTTTCCAAGGAGCCCTGCGCCTTCCATTGCACTGAAAGGCAATAGCACGGGGAAGCCTAGGAAGGGGCTGAGTCATGTCGGACACACTTCCTCAGCCTGCTCCTTTCAGGGAAGCAACGCTGGGAGCTAGGAAAGCCTTCTCCAGCTCGGAGAGTGCAAGAGAGATGCAGGCCGCGAACTCGGAAATCTCGGTGCTTGGAGCCAATCTCAGCGTCTCCCAGGGGCAAAGCGAACGCCTCTCTGCCAAATCCAGCTTTGCAGACGCAGGCCGCTAGGCTGCCTCTGCATTGGCGAAGGAAGCTCTCTCCTCCCGCTTCCTGCGAAATCTGCTTCTCAGCCTGAGCGAATCTCAGTGGGAACGGTCATTCCTCTGGGGCCGTTGCTCATGTGCCTGGGGCTGCCGCAAGGTCACCACCCTCACAGGGAAAGGCCAAACACACCCCACATGTCTTTGCTTCTCTGGAGAGCTGCAGGCAACCTCAAACTCTCAGGAAGCTTCTCGGCTGAGACGCAGAAGCACTCTGGCTGTTATCTCGCATCCCCTGCCTGTGGGGCCCATGGTGCCTGCTTCTCCCTGGGCGTTGCTTCACCAGAGCGGCCAGGCAACATCTGCCCCATCTACCCTTCTGCTCTTCCCTTCCAGCTGACAGAGTTCTCCCTGCTCTACTCTAGCCCTAGGAAGTTTGGAGACAACCGGGCTCCTCCTCCTGGGCAAGGAGTCCCGGGGCCCAGTTGGAGTGGAAAGGCAAAACCACAGGCAAGCCCAGGAAAGTGCTGAGTCATGTCTGACACACTCCCTCAGCCTGCTCCTTCATGGCTAGCGAGGCTGTGAGCTAGGAAAGTCTTTGGAAGCTCAGCAAGTGGCAGCGAGATGCAGGCCCCAACCCAGCAATCCCGGTGCTTAGAGCAGGTCTCACAGCCTCCCAGTGCCAAAGCGAGCTCCTCTCTGCCAAATGCAGCTGTGCACACGCAGGCCGCTCTGTTGCCTCTGCATCCACGAAGGAAGCTCTCTAGGCCCGCTTCCTGCGAAATCTGCTTCAGCCTGAGGGAAAAGCCCTTGGAGAGGTCTTGGCTCAGGGGCAGTTGCTCCTGTGCCTGGGGAAGAGGGAAGGGCACCACACTCCCAAGGAAAGGCCAGACACACTCCACAGGTCTTTGCTCCTCTGGAGGGCGGCATGGAGCCTCCAACTGGGAGGTCGCGTCTCAGCGGAGACGCAGGGGCATTCTGGCTGTGATCCCGCAGCCCCTGCCTGGAGGCCCACGGTGCCTGTTTCTCTCTGGGCGTTGCTTCCACAGTGCGGCCAAGCAACATCTTCACCATGGGCACAACAGCGCTTCCCTTCCGCCTGACAGACGTCTCAGTGCTCTGCTCTAGACCTCTGAAGTGGGGAGACAACCGAGCCCAGCCTCCTTTCCAAGGAGCCCTGCGCCTTCCATTGCACTGAAAGGCAATAGCACGGGGAAGCCTAGGAAGGGGCTGAGTCATGTCGGACACACTTCCTCAGCCTGCTCCTTTCAGGGAAGCAACGCTGGGAGCTAGGAAAGCCTTCTCAAGCTCGGAGAGTGCAAGAGAGATGCAGGCCGCGCACCCGGAAATCTCGGTGCTTGGATCCAATCTCAGCGTCTCCCAGGGGCAAAGCGAACGCCTCTCTGCCAAATCCAGCTTTGCAGACGCAGGCCGCTAGGCTGCCTCTGCATTGGCGAAGGAAGCTCTCTCCTCCCGCTTCCTGCGAAATCTGCTTCTCAGCCTGAGCGAATCTCAGTGGGAACGGTCATTCCTCTGGGGCCGTTGCTCCTGTGCCTGGGGCTGCCGCAAGGGCACCACCCTCCCAGGGAAAGGCCTAACACACCCCACATGTCTTTGCTCCTCTGGAGAGCTGCAGGCAACCTCAAACTCTCAGGAAGCTTCTCGGCTGAGACGCAGAAGCACTCTGGCTGGGATCTCGCATCCCCTGCCTGGAGGCCCATGGTGCCTGCTTCTCCCTGGGCGTTGCTTCACCAGAGCGGCCAGGCAACATCTGCCCCATCTACCCTTCTGCTCTTCCTTTCCAGCTGACAGAGTTCTCCCTGCTCTACTCTGGCCCTAGGAAGTTTGGAGACAACCGGGCTCCTCCTCCTGGGCAAGGAGTCCCGGGGCCCAGTTGGAGTGGAAAGGCAAAACCACAGGCAAGCCCAGGAAAGTGCTGAGTCATGTCTGACACACTCCCTCAGCCTGCTCCTTCATGGCTAGCGAGGCTGTGAGCTAGGAAAGTCTTTGGAAGCTCAGCAAGTGGCAGCGAGATGCAGGCCCCAACCCAGCAATCCCGGTGCTTGGAGCAGGTCTCACAGCCTCCCAGTGCCAAAGCGAGCTCCTCTCTGCCAAATGCAGCTGTGCACACGCAGGCCGCTCTGCTGCCTCTGCATCCACGAAGGAAGCTCTCAATTCCCACTTCCTGCGAAATCTGCTTCAGCCTGAGGGAAAAGCCCTTGGAGAGGTCTTGGCTCAGGGGCAGTTGCTCCTGTGCCTGGGGAAGAGGGAAGGGCACCACACTCCCAAGGAAAGGCCAGACACACTCCACATGTCTTTGCTCCTCTGGAGGGCGGCATGGAGCCTCCAACTGGGAGGTCGCTTCTCAGCGGAGACGCAGGGGCATTCTGGCTGTGATCCCGCAGCCCCTGCCTGGAGGCCCACGGTGCCTGTTTCTCTCTGGGCGTTGCTTCCACCGTGCGGCCAAGCAACATCTTCACCATGGGCACAACAGCGCTTCCCTTCCGCCTGACAGACGTCTCAGTGCTCTGCTCTAGACCTCTGAAGTGGGGAGACAACCGAGCCCAGCCTCCTTTCCAAGGAGCCCTGCGCCTTCCATTGCACTGAAAGGCAATAGCACGGGGAAGCCTAGGAAGGGGCTGAGTCATGTCGGACACACTTCCTCAGCCTGCTCCTTTCAGGGAAGCAACGCTGGGAGCTAGGAAAGCCTTCTCAAGCTCGGAGAGTGCAAGAGAGATGCAGGCCGCGCACCCGGAAATCTCGGTGCTTGGAGCCAATCTCAGCGTCTCCCAGCGGCAAAGCGAACGCCTCTCTGCCAAATCCAGCTTTGCAGACGCAGGCCGCTAGGCTGCCTCTGCATTGGCGAAGGAAGCTCTCTCCTCCCGCTTCCTGCGAAATCTGCTTCTCAGCCTGAGCGAATCTCAGTGGGAACGGTCATTCCTCTGGGGCCGTTGCTCCTGTGCCTGGGGCTGCCGCAAGGGCACCACCCTCCCAGGGAAAGGCCAAACACACCCCACATGTCTTTGCTCCTCTGGAGAGCTGCAGGCAACCTCAAACTCTCAGGAAGCTTCTCGGCTGAGACGCAGAAGCACTCTGGCTGGGATCTCGCATCCCCTGCCTGGAGGCCCATGGTGCCTGCTTCTCCCTGGGCGTTGCTTCACCAGAGCGGCCAGGCAACATCTGCCCCATCTACCCTTCTGCTCTTCCCTTCCAGCTGACAGAGTTCTCCCTGCTCTACTCTGGCCCTAGGAAGTTTGGAGACAACCGGGCTCCTCCTCCTGTGCAAGGAGTCCCGGGGCCCAGTTGGAGTGGAAAGGCAAAACCACAGGCAAGCCCAGGAAAGTGCTGAGTCATGTCTGACACACTCCCTCAGCCTGCTCCTTCATGGCTAGCGAGGCTGTGAGCTAGGAAAGTCTTTGGAAGCTCAGCAAGTGGCAGCGAGATGCAGGCCCCAACCCAGCAATCCCGGTGCTTGGAGCAGGTCTCACAGCCTCCCAGTGCCAAAGCGAGCTCCTCTCTGCCAAATGCAGCTGTGCACACGCAGGCCGCTCTGCTGCCTCTGCATCCACGAAGGAAGCTCTCTAGGCCCGCTTCCTGCGAAATCTGCTTCAGCCTGAGGGAAAAGCCCTTGGAGAGGTCTTGGCTCAGGGGCAGTTGCTCCTGTGCCTGGGGAAGAGGGAAGGGCACCACACTCCCAAGGAAAGGCCAGACACACTCCACACGTCTTTGCTCCTCTGGAGGGCGGCATGGAGCCTCCAACTGGGAGGTCGCGTCTCAGCGGAGACGCAGGGGCATTCTGGCTGTGATCCCGCAGCCCCTGCCTGGAGGCCCACGGTGCCTGTTTCTCTCTGGGCGTTGCTTCCACAGTGCGGCCAAGCAACATCTTCACCATGGGCACAACAGCGCTTCCCTTCCGCCTGACAGACGTCTCAGTGCTCTGCTCTAGACCTCTGAAGTGGGGAGACAACCGAGCCCAGCCTCCTTTCCAAGGAGCCCTGCGCCTTCCATTGCACTGAAAGGCAATAGCACGGGGAAGCCTAGGAAGGGGCTGAGTCATGTCGGACACACTTCCTCAGCCTGCTCCTTTCAGGGAAGCAACGCTGGGAGCTAGGAAAGCCTTCTCAAGCTCGGAGAGTGCAAGAGAGATGCAGGCCGCGCACCCGGAAATCTCGGTGCTTGGAGCCAATCTCAGCGTCTCCCAGGGGCAAAGCGAACGCCTCTCTGCCAAATCCAGCTTTGCAGACGCAGGCCGCTAGGCTGCCTCTGCATTGGCGAAGGAAGCTCTCTCCTCCCGCTTCCTGCGAAATCTGCTTCTCAGCCTGAGCGAATCTCAGTGGGAACGGTCATTCCTCTGGGGCCGTTGCTCCTGTGCCTGGGGCTGCCGCAAGGGCACCACCCTCCCAGGGAAAGGCCAAACACACCCCACATGTCTTTGCTCCTCTGGAGAGCTGCAGGCAACCTCAAACTCTCAGGAAGCTTCTCGGCTGAGACGCAGAAGCACTCTGGCTGGGATCTCGCATCCCCTGCCTGGAGGCCCATGGTGCCTGCTTCTCCCTGGGCGTTGCTTCACCAGAGCGGCCAGGCAACATCTGCCCCATCTACCCTTCTGCTCTTCCCTTCCAGCTGACAGAGTTCTCCCTGCTCTACTCTGGCCCTAGGAAGTTTGGAGACAACCGGGCTCCTCCTCCTGTGCAAGGAGTCCCGGGGACCAGTTGGAGTGGAAAGGCAAAACCACAGGCAAGCCCAGGAAAGTGCTGAGTCATGTCTGACACACTCCCTCAGCCTGCTCCTTCATGGCTAGCGAGGCTGTGAGCTAGGAAAGTCTTTGGAAGCTCAGCAAGTGGCAGCGAGATGCAGGCCCCAACCCAGCAATCCCGGTGCTTGGAGCAGGTCTCACAGCCTCCCAGTGCCAAAGCGAGCTCCTCTCTGCCAAATGCAGCTGTGCACACGCAGGCCGCTCTGCTGCCTCTGCATCCACGAAGGAAGCTCTCTAGGCCCGCTTCCTGCGAAATCTGCTTCAGCCTGAGGGAAAAGCCCTTGGAGAGGTCTTGGCTCAGGGGCAGTTGCTCCTGTGCCTGGGGAAGAGGGAAGGGCACCACACTCCCAAGGAAAGGCCAGACACACTCCACACGTCTTTGCTCCTCTGGAGGGCGGCATGGAGCCTCCAACTGGGAGGTCGCGTCTCAGCGGAGACGCAGGGGCATTCTGGCTGTGATCCCGCAGCCCCTGCCTGGAGGCCCACGGTGCCTGTTTCTCTCTGGGCGTTGCTTCCACAGTGCGGCCAAGCAACATCTTCACCATGGGCACAACAGCGCTTCCCTTCCGCCTGACAGACGTCTCAGTGCTCTGCTCTAGACCTCTGAAGTGGGGAGACAACCGAGCCCAGCCTCCTTTCCAAGGAGCCCTGCGCCTTCCATTGCACTGAAAGGCAATAGCACGGGGAAGCCTAGGAAGGGGCTGAGTCATGTCGGACACACTTCCTCAGCCTGCTCCTTTCAGGGAAGCAACGCTGGGAGCTAGGAAAGCCTTCTCAAGCTCGGAGAGTGCAAGAGAGATGCAGGCCGCGCACCCGGAAATCTCGGTGCTTGGAGCCAATCTCAGCGTCTCCCAGGGGCAAAGCGAACGCCTCTCTGCCAAATCCAGCTTTGCAGACGCAGGCCGCTAGGCTGCCTCTGCATTGGCGAAGGAAGCTCTCTCCTCCCGCTTCCTGCGAAATCTGCTTCTCAGCCTGAGCGAATCTCAGTGGGAACGGTCATTCCTCTGGGGCCGTTGCTCCTGTGCCTGGGGCTGCCGCAAGGGCACCACCCTCCCAGGGAAAGGCCTAACACACCCCACATGTCTTTGCTCCTCTGGAGAGCTGCAGGCAACCTCAAACTCTCAGGAAGCTTCTCGGCTGAGACGCAGAAGCACTCTGGCTGGGATCTCGCATTCCCTGCCTGGAGGCCCATGGTGCCTGCTTCTCCCTGGGCGTTGCTTCACCAGAGCGGCCAGGCAACATCTGCCCCATCTACCCTTCTGCTCTTCCCTTCCAGCTGACAGAGTTCTCCCTGCTCTACTCTGGCCCTAGGAAGTTTGGAGACAACCGGGCTCCTCCTCCTGGGCAAGGAGTCCCGGGGCCCAGTTGGAGTGGAAAGGCAAAACCACAGGCAAGCCCAGGAAAGTGCTGAGTCATGTCTGACACACTCCCTCAGCCTGCTCCTTCATGGCTAGCGAGGCTGTGAGCTAGGAAAGTCTTTGGAAGCTCAGCAAGTGGCAGCGAGATGCAGGCCCCAACCCAGCAATCCCGGTGCTTGGAGCAGGTCTCACAGCCTCCCAGTGCCAAAGCGAGCTCCTCTCTGCCAAATGCAGCTGTGCACACGCAGGCCGCTCTGCTGCCTCTGCATCTACGAAGGAAGCTCTCTAGGCCCGCTTCTTGCGAAATCTGCTTCAGCCTGAGGGAAAAGCCCTTGGAGAGGTCTTGGCTCAGGGGCAGTTGCTCCTGTGCCTGGGGAAGAGGGAAGGGCACCACACTCCCAAGGAAAGGCCAGACACACTCCACAGGTCTTTGCTCCTCTGGAGGGCGGCATGGAGCCTCCAACTGGGAGTTCGCGTCTCAGCGGAGACGCAGGGGCATTCCGGCTGTGATCCCGCAGCCCCTGCCTGGAGGCCCACGGTGCCTGTTTCTCTCTGGGCGTTGCTTCCACAGTGCGGCCAAGCAACATCTTCACCATGGGCACAACAGCGCTTCCCTTCCGCCTGACAGACGTCTCAGTGCTCTGCTCTAGACCTCTGAAGTGGGGAGACAACCGAGCCCAGCCTCCTTTCCAAGGAGCCCTGCGCCTTCCATTGCACTGAAAGGCAATAGCACGGGGAAGCCTAGGAAGGGGCTGAGTCATGTCGGACACACTTCCTCAGCCTGCTCCTTTCAGGGAAGCAACGCTGGGAGCTAGGAAAGCCTTCTCAAGCTCGGAGAGTGCAAGAGAGATGCAGGCCGCGCACCCGGAAATCTCGGTGCTTGGAGCCAATCTCAGCGTCTCCCAGGGGCAAAGCGAACGCCTCTCTGCCAAATCCAGCTTTGCAGACGCAGGCCGCTAGGCTGCCTCTGCATTGGCGAAGGAAGCTCTCTCCTCCCGCTTCCTGCGAAATCTGCTTCTCAGCCTGAGCGAATCTCAGTGGGAACGGTCATTCCTCTGGGGCCGTTGCTCCTGTGCCTGGGGCTGCCGCAAGGGCACCACCCTCCCAGGGAAAGGCCAAACACACCCCACATGTCTTTGCTCCTCTGGAGAGCTGCAGGCAACCTCAAACTCTCAGGAAGCTTCTCGGCTGAGACGCAGAAGCACTCTGGCTGGGATCTCGCATCCCCTGCCTGGAGGCCCATGGTGCCTGCTTCTCCCTGGGCGTTGCTTCACCAGAGCGGCCAGGCAACATCTGCCCCATCTACCCTTCTGCTCTTCCCTTCCAGCTGACAGAGTTCTCCCTGCTCTACTCTGGCCCTAGGAAGTTTGGAGACAACCGGGCTCCTCCTCCTGTGCAAGGAGTCCCGGGGCCCAGTTGGAGTGGAAAGGCAAAACCACAGGCAAGCCCAGGAAAGTGCTGAGTCATGTCTGACACACTCCCTCAGCCTGCTCCTTCATGGCTAGCGAGGCTGTGAGCTAGGAAAGTCTTTGGAAGCTCAGCAAGTGGCAGCGAGATGCAGGCCCCAACCCAGCAATCCCGGTGCTTGGAGCAGGTCTCACAGCCTCCCAGTGCCAAAGCGAGCTCCTCTCTGCCAAATGCAGCTGTGCACACGCAGGCCGCTCTGCTGCCTCTGCATCCACGAAGGAAGCTCTCTAGGCCCGCTTCCTGCGAAATCTGCTTCAGCCTGAGGGAAAAGCCCTTGGAGAGGTCTTGGCTCAGGGGCAGTTGCTCCTGTGCCTGGGGAAGAGGGAAGGGCACCACACTCCCAAGGAAAGGCCAGACACACTCCACACGTCTTTGCTCCTCTGGAGGGCGGCATGGAGCCTCCAACTGGGAGGTCGCGTCTCAGCGGAGACGCAGGGGCATTCTGGCTGTGATCCCGCAGCCCCTGCCTGGAGGCCCACGGTGCCTGTTTCTCTCTGGGCGTTGCTTCCACAGTGCGGCCAAGCAACATCTTCACCATGGGCACAACAGCGCTTCCCTTCCGCCTGACAGACGTCTCAGTGCTCTGCTCTAGACCTCTGAAGTGGGGAGACAACCGAGCCCAGCCTCCTTTCCAAGGAGCCCTGCGCCTTCCATTGCACTGAAAGGCAATAGCACGGGGAAGCCTAGGAAGGGGCTGAGTCATGTCGGACACACTTCCTCAGCCTGCTCCTTTCAGGGAAGCAACGCTGGGAGCTAGGAAAGCCTTCTCAAGCTCGGAGAGTGCAAGAGAGATGCAGGCCGCGCACCCGGAAATCTCGGTGCTTGGAGCCAATCTCAGCGTCTCCCAGGGGCAAAGCGAACGCCTCTCTGCCAAATCCAGCTTTGCAGACGCAGGCCGCTAGGCTGCCTCTGCATTGGCGAAGGAAGCTCTCTCCTCCCGCTTCCTGCGAAATCTGCTTCTCAGCCTGAGCGAATCTCAGTGGGAACGGTCATTCCTCTGGGGCCGTTGCTCCTGTGCCTGGGGCTGCCGCCAGGGCACCACCCTCCCAGGGAAAGGCCTAACACACCCCACATGTCTTTGCTCCTCTGGAGAGCTGCCGGCAACCTCAAACTCTCAGGAAGCTTCTCGGCTGAGACGCAGAAGCACTCTGGCTGGGATCTCGCATCCCCTGCCTGGAGGCCCATGGTGCCTGCTTCTCCCTGGGCGTTGCTTCACCAGAGCGGCCAGGCAACATCTGCCCCATCTACCCTTCTGCTCTTCCCTTCCAGCTGACAGAGTTCTCCCTGCTCTACTCTGGCCCTAGGAAGTTTGGAGACAACCGGGCTCCTCCTCCTGGGCAAGGAGTCCCGGGGCCCAGTTGGAGTGGAAAGGCAAAACCACAGGCAAGCCCAGGAAAGTGCTGAGTCATGTCTGACACACTCCCTCAGCCTGCTCCTTCATGGCTAGCGAGGCTGTGAGCTAGGAAAGTCTTTGGAAGCTCAGCAAGTGGCAGCGAGATGCAGGCCCCAACCCAGCAATCCCGGTGCTTGGAGCAGGTCTCACAGCCTCCCAGTGCCAAAGCGAGCTCCTCTCTGCCAAATGCAGCTGTGCACACGCAGGCCGCTCTGCTGCCTCTGCATCCACGAAGGAAGCTCTCTAGGCCCGCTTCCTGCGAAATCTGCTTCAGCCTGAGGGAAAAGCCCTTGGAGAGGTCTTGGCTCAGGGGCAGTTGCTCCTGTGCCTGGGGAAGAGGGAAGGGCACCACACTCCCAAGGAAAGGCCAGACACACTCCACACGTCTTTGCTCCTCTGGAGGGCGGCATGGAGCCTCCAACTGGGAGGTCGCGTCTCAGCGGAGACGCAGGGGCATTCTGGCTGTGATCCCGCAGCCCCTGCCTGGAGGCCCACGGTGCCTGTTTCTCTCTGGGCGTTGCTTCCACAGTGCGGCCAAGCAACATCTTCACCATGGGCACAACAGCGCTTCCCTTCCGCCTGACAGACGTCTCAGTGCTCTGCTCTAGACCTCTGAAGTGGGGAGACAACCGAGCCCAGCCTCCTTTCCAAGGAGCCCTGCGCCTTCCATTGCACTGAAAGGCAATAGCACGGGGAAGCCTAGGAAGGGGCTGAGTCATGTCGGACACACTTCCTCAGCCTGCTCCTTTCAGGGAAGCAACGCTGGGAGCTAGGAAAGCCTTCTCAAGCTCGGAGAGTGCAAGAGAGATGCAGGCCGCGCACCCGGAAATCTCGGTGCTTGGAGCCAATCTCAGCGTCTCCCAGGGGCAAAGCGAACGCCTCTCTGCCAAATCCAGCTTTGCAGACGCAGGCCGCTAGGCTGCCTCTGCATTGGCGAAGGAAGCGCTCTCCTCCCGCTTCCTGCGAAATCTGCTTCTCAGCCTGAGCGAATCTCAGTGGGAACGGTCATTCCTCTGGGGCCGTTGCTCCTGTGCCTGGGGCTGCCGCAAGGGCACCACCCTCCCAGGGAAAGGCCTAACACACCCCACATGTCTTTGCTCCTCTGGAGAGCTGCAGGCAACCTCAAACTCTCAGGAAGCTTCTCGGCTGAGACGCAGAAGCACTCTGGCTGGGATCTCGCATCCCCTGCCTGGAGGCCCATGGTGCCTGCTTCTCCCTGGGCGTTGCTTCACCAGAGCGGCCAGGCAACATCTGCCCCATCTACCCTTCTGCTCTTCCCTTCCAGCTGACAGAGTTCTCCCTGCTCTACTCTGGCCCTAGGAAGTTTGGAGACAACCGGGCTCCTCCTCCTGTGCAAGGAGTCCCGGGGCCCAGTTGGAGTGGAAAGGCAAAACCACAGGCAAGCCCAGGAAAGTGCTGAGTCATGTCTGACACACTCCCTCAGCCTGCTCCTTCATGGCTAGCGAGGCTGTGAGCTAGGAAAGTCTTTGGAAGCTCAGCAAGTGGCAGCGAGATGCAGGCCCCAACCCAGCAATCCCGGTGCTTGGAGCAGGTCTCACAGCCTCCCAGTGCCAAAGCGAGCTCCTCTCTGCCAAATGCAGCTGTGCACACGCAGGCCGCTCTGCTGCCTCTGCATCCACGAAGGAAGCTCTCTAGGCCCGCTTCCTGCGAAATCTGCTTCAGCCTGAGGGAAAAGCCCTTGGAGAGGTCTTGGCTCAGGGGCAGTTGCTCCTGTGCCTGGGGAAGAGGGAAGGGCACCACACTCCCAAGGAAAGGCCAGACACACTCCACACGTCTTTGCTCCTCTGGAGGGCGGCATGGAGCCTCCAACTGGGAGGTCGCGTCTCAGCGGAGACGCAGGGGCATTCTGGCTGTGATCCCGCAGCCCCTGCCTGGAGGCCCACGGTGCCTGTTTCTCTCTGGGCGTTGCTTCCACAGTGCGGCCAAGCAACATCTTCACCATGGGCACAACAGCGCTTCCCTTCCGCCTGACAGACGTCTCAGTGCTCTGCTCTAGACCTCTGAAGTGGGGAGACAACCGAGCCCAGCCTCCTTTCCAAGGAGCCCTGCGCCTTCCATTGCACTGAAAGGCAATAGCACGGGGAAGCCTAGGAAGGGGCTGAGTCATGTCGGACACACTTCCTCAGCCTGCTCCTTTCAGGGAAGCAACGCTGGGAGCTAGGAAAGCCTTCTCAAGCTCGGAGAGTGCAAGAGAGATGCAGGCCGCGCACCCGGAAATCTCGGTGCTTGGAGCCAATCTCAGCGTCTCCCAGGGGCAAAGCGAACGCCTCTCTGCCAAATCCAGCTTTGCAGACGCAGGCCGCTAGGCTGCCTCTGCATTGGCGAAGGAAGCTCTCTCCTCCCGCTTCCTGCGAAATCTGCTTCTCAGCCTGAGCGAATCTCAGTGGGAACGGTCATTCCTCTGGGGCCGTTGCTCCTGTGCCTGGGGCTGCCGCAAGGGCACCACCCTCACAGGGAAAGGCCAAACACACCCCACATGTCTTTGCTCCTCTGGAGAGCTGCAGGCAACCTCAAACTCTCAGGAAGCTTCTCGGCTGAGACGCAGAAGCACTCTGGCTGGGATCTCGCATCCCCTGCCTGGAGGCCCATGGTGCCTGCTTCTCCCTGGGCGTTGCTTCACCAGAGCGGCCAGGCAACATCTGCCCCATCTACCCTTCTGCTCTTCCCTTCCAGCTGACAGAGTTCTCCCTGCTCTACTCTGGCCCTAGGAAGTTTGGAGACAACCGGGCTCCTCCTCCTGTGCAAGGAGTCCCGGGGCCCAGTTGGAGTGGAAAGGCAAAACCACAGGCAAGCCCAGGAAAGTGCTGAGTCATGTCTGACACACTCCCTCAGCCTGCTCCTTCATGGCTAGCGAGGCTGTGAGCTAGGAAAGTCTTTGGAAGCTCAGCAAGTGGCAGCGAGATGCAGGCCCCAACCCAGCAATCCCGGTGCTTGGAGCAGGTCTCACAGCCTCCCAGTGCCAAAGCGAGCTCCTCTCTGCCAAATGCAGCTGTGCACACGCAGGCCGCTCTGCTGCCTCTGCATCCACGAAGGAAGCTCTCTAGGCCCGCTTCCTGCGAAATCTGCTTCAGCCTGAGGGAAAAGCCCTTGGAGAGGTCTTGGCTCAGGGGCAGTTGCTCCTGTGCCTGGGGAAGAGGGAAGGGCACCACACTCCCAAGGAAAGGCCAGACACACTCCACACGTCTTTGCTCCTCTGGAGGGCGGCATGGAGCCTCCAACTGGGAGGTCGCGTCTCAGCGGAGACGCAGGGGCATTCTGGCTGTGATCCCGCAGCCCCTGCCTGGAGGCCCACGGTGCCTGTTTCTCTCTGGGCGTTGCTTCCACAGTGCGGCCAAGCAACATCTTCACCATGGGCACAACAGCGCTTCCCTTCCACCTGACAGACGTCTCAGTGCTCTGCTCTAGACCTCTGAAGTGGGGAGACAACCGAGCCCAGCCTCCTTTCCAAGGAGCCCTGCGCCTTCCATTGCACTGAAAGGCAATAGCACGGGGAAGCCTAGGAAGGGGCTGAGTCATGTCGGACACACTTCCTCAGCCTGCTCCTTTCAGGGAAGCAACGCTGGGAGCTAGGAAAGCCTTCTCAAGCTCGGAGAGTGCAAGAGAGATGCAGGCCGCGCACCCGGAAATCTCGGTGCTTGGAGCCAATCTCAGCGTCTCCCAGGGGCAAAGCGAACGCCTCTCTGCCAAATCCAGCTTTGCAGACGCAGGCCGCTAGGCTGCCTCTGCATTGGCGAAGGAAGCTCTCTCTTCCCGCTTCCTGCGAAATCTGCTTCTCAGCCTGAGCGAATCTCAGTGGGAACGGTCATTATTCTGGGGCCGTTGCTCCTGTGCCTGGGGCTACCGCAAGGGCACCACCCTCCCAGGGAAAGGCCTAACACACCCCACATGTCTTTGCTCCTCTGGAGAGCTGCAGGCAACCTCAAACTCTCAGGAAGCTTCTCGGCTGAGACGCAGAAGCACTCTGGCTGGGATCTCGCATCCCCTGCCTGGAGGCCCATGGTGCCTGCTTCTCCCTGGGCGTTGCTTCACCAGAGCGGCCAGGCAACATCTGCCCCATCTACCCTTCTGCTCTTCCCTTCCAGCTGACAGAGTTCTCCCTGCTCTACTCTAGCCCTAGGAAGTCTGGAGACAACCGGGCTCCTCCTCCTGTGCAAGGAGTCCCGGGGCCCAGTTGGAGTGGAAAGGCAAAACCACAGGCAAGCCCAGGAAAGTGCTGAGTCATGTCTGACACACTCCCTCAGCCTGCTCCTTCATGGCTAGCGAGGCTGTGAGCTAGGAAAGTCTTTGGAAGCTCAGCAAGTGGCAGCGAGATGCAGGCCCCAACCCAGCAATCCCGGTGCTTGGAGCAGGTCTCACAGCCTCCCAGTGCCAAAGCGAGCTCCTCTTTGCCAAATGCAGCTGTGCACACGCAGGCCGCTCTGCTGCCTCTGCATCCACGAAGGAAGCTCTCTAGGCCCGCTTCCTGCGAAATCTGCTTCAGCCTGAGGGAAAAGCCCTTGGAGAGGTCTTGGATCAGGGGCAGTTGCTCCTGTGCCTGGGGAAGAGGGAAGGGCACCACACTCCCAAGGAAAGGCCAGACACACTCCACACGTCTTTGCTCCTCTGGAGGGCGGCATGGAGCCTCCAACTGGGAGGTCGCGTCTCAGCGGAGACGCAGGGGCATTCTGGCTGTGATCCCGCAGCCCCTGCCTGGAGGCCCACGGTGCCTGTTTCTCTCTGGGCGTTGCTTCCACAGTGCGGCCAAGCAACATCTTCACCATGGGCACAACAGCGCTTCCCTTCCGCCTGACAGACGTCTCAGTGCTCTGCTCTAGACCTCTGAAGTGGGGAGACAACCGAGCCCAGCCTCCTTTCCAAGGAGCCCTGCGCCTTCCATTGCACTGAAAGGCAATAGCTCGGGGAAGCCTAGGAAGGGGCTGAGTCATGTCGGACACACTTCCTCAGCCTGCTCCTTTCAGGGAAGCAACGCTGGGAGCTAGGAAAGCCTTCTCAAGCTCGGAGAGTGCAAGAGAGATGCAGGCCGCGCACCCGGAAATCTCGGTGCTTGGAGCCAATCTCAGCGTCTCCCAGGGGCAAAGCGAACGCCTCTCTGCCAAATCCAGCTTTGCAGACGCAGGCCGCTAGGCTGCCTCTGCATTGGCGAAGGAAGCTCTCTCCTCCCGCTTCCTGCGAAATCTGCTTCTCAGCCTGAGCGAATCTCAGTGGGAACGGTCATTCCTCTGGGGCCGTTGCTCCTGTGCCTGGGGCTGCCGCAAGGGCACCACCCTCACAGGGAAAGGCCAAACACACCCCACATGTCTTTGCTCCTCTGGAGAGCTGCAGGCAACCTCAAACTCTCAGGAAGCTTCTCGGCTGAGACGCAGAAGCACTCTGGCTGGGATCTCGCATCCCCTGCCTGGAGGCCCATGGTGCCTGCTTCTCCCTGGGCGTTGCTTCTCCAGAGCGGCCAGGCAACATCTGCCCCATCTACCCTTCTGCTCTTCCCTTCCAGCTGACAGAGTTCTCCCTGCTCTACTCTAGCCCTAGGAAGTCTGGAGACAACCGGGCTCCTCCTCCTGTGCAAGGAGTCCCGGGGCCCAGTTGGAGTGGAAAGGCAAAACCACAGGAAAGCCCAGGAAAGTGCTGAGTCATGTCTGACACACTCCCTCAGCCTGCTCCTTCATGGCTAGCGAGGCTGTGAGCTAGGAAAGTCTTTGGAAGCTCAGCAAGTGGCAGCGAGATGCAGGCCCCAACCCAGCAATCCCGGTGCTTGGAGCAGGTCTCACAGCCTCCCAGTGCCAAAGCGAGCTCCTCTCTGCCAAATGCAGCTGTGCACACGCAGGCCGCTCTGCTGCCTCTGCATCCACGAAGGAAGCTCTCTAGGCCCGCTTCCTGCGAAATCTGCTTCAGCCTGAGGGAAAAGCCCTTGGAGAGGTCTTGGCTCAGGGGCAGTTGCTCCTGTGCCTGGGGAAGAGGGAAGGGCACCACACTCCCAAGGAAAGGCCAGACACACTCCACACGTCTTTGCTCCTCTGGAGGGCGGCATGGAGCCTCCAACTGGGAGGTCGCGTCTCAGCTGAGACGCAGGGCCATTCTGGCTGTGATCCCGCAGCCCCTGCCTGGAGGCCCACGGTGCCTGTTTCTCTCTGGGCGTTGCTTCCACAGTGCGGCCAAGCAACATCTTCACCATGGGCACAACAGCGCTTCCCTTCCGCCTGACAGACGTCTCAGTGCTCTGCTCTAGACCTCTGAAGTGGGGAGACAACCGAGCCCAGCCTCCTTTCCAAGGAGCCCTGCGCCTTCCATTGCACTGAAAGGCAATAGCACGGGGAAGCCTAGGAAGGGGCTGAGTCATGTCGGACACACTTCCTCAGCCTGCTCCTTTCAGGGAAGCAACGCTGGGAGCTAGGAAAGCCTTCTCAAGCTCGGAGAGTGCAAGAGAGATGCAGGCCGCGCACCCGGAAATCTCGGTGCTTGGAGCCAATCTCAGCGTCTCCCAGGGGCAAAGCGAACGCCTCTCTGCCAAATCCAGCTTTGCAGACGCAGGCCGCTAGGCTGCCTCTGCATTGGCGAAGGAAGCTCTCTCCTCCCGCTTCCTGCGAAATCTGCTTCTCAGCCTGAGCGAATCTCAGTGGGAACGGTCATTCCTCTGGGGCCGTTGCTCCTGTGCCTGGGGCTGCCGCAAGGGCACCACCCTCCCAGGGAAAGGCCAAACACACCCCACATGTCTTTGCTCCTCTGGAGAGCTGCAGGCAACCTCAAACTCTCAGGAAGCTTCTCGGCTGAGACGCAGAAGCACTCTGGCTGGGATCTCGCATCCCCTGCCTGGAGGCCCATGGTGCCTGCTTCTCCCTGGGCGTTGCTTCACCAGAGCGGCCAGGCAACATCTGCCCCATCTACCCTTCTGCTCTTCCCTTCCAGCTGACAGAGTTCTCCCTGCTCTACTCTGGCCCTAGGAAGTTTGGAGACAACCGGGCTCCTCCTCCTGTGCAAGGAGTCCCGGGGCCCAGTTGGAGTGGAAAGGCAAAACCACAGGCAAGCCCAGGAAAGTGCTGAGTCATGTCTGACACACTCCCTCAGCCTGCTCCTTCATGGCTAGCGAGGCTGTGAGCTAGGAAAGTCTTTGGAAGCTCAGCAAGTGGCAGCGAGATGCAGGCCCCAACCCAGCAATCCCGGTGCTTGGAGCAGGTCTCACAGCCTCCCAGTGCCAAAGCGAGCTCCTCTCTGCCAAATGCAGCTGTGCACACGCAGGCCGCTCTGCTGCCTCTGCATCCACGAAGGAAGCTCTCTAGGCCCGCTTCCTGCGAAATCTGCTTCAGCCTGAGGGAAAAGCCCTTGGAGAGGTCTTGGCTCAGGGGCAGTTGCTCCTGTGCCTGGGGAAGAGGGAAGGGCACCACACTCCCAAGGAAAGGCCAGACACACTCCACACGTCTTTGCTCCTCTGGAGGGCGGCATGGAGCCTCCAACTGGGAGGTCGCGTCTCAGCGGAGACGCAGGGGCATTCTGGCTGTGATCCCGCAGCCCCTGCCTGGAGGCCCACGGTGCCTGTTTCTCTCTGGGCGTTGCTTCCACAGTGCGGCCAAGCAACATCTTCACCATGGGCACAACAGCGCTTCCCTTCCGCCTGACAGACGTCTCAGTGCTCTGCTCTAGACCTCTGAAGTGGGGAGACAACCGAGCCCAGCCTCCTTTCCAAGGAGCCCTGCGCCTTCCATTGCACTGAAAGGCAATAGCACGGGGAAGCCTAGGAAGGGGCTGAGTCATGTCGGACACACTTCCTCAGCCTGCTCCTTTCAGGGAAGCAACGCTGGGAGCTAGGAAAGCCTTCTCAAGCTCGGAGAGTGCAAGAGAGATGCAGGCCGCGCACCCGGAAATCTCGGTGCTTGGAGCCAATCTCAGCGTCTCCCAGGGGCAAAGCGAACGCCTCTCTGCCAAATCCAGCTTTGCAGACGCAGGCCGCTAGGCTGCCTCTGCATTGGCGAAGGAAGCTCTCTCCTCCCGCTTCCTGCGAAATCTGCTTCTCAGCCTGAGCGAATCTCAGTGGGAACGGTCATTCCTCTGGGGCCGTTGCTCCTGTGCCTGGGGCTGCCGCAAGGGCACCAGCCTCCCAGGGAAAGGCCAAACACACCCCACATGTCTTTGCTCCTCTGGAGAGCTGCAGGCAACCTCAAACTCTCAGGAAGCTTCTCGGCTGAGACGCAGAAGCACTCTGGCTGGGATCTCGCATCCCCTGCCTGGAGGCCCATGGTGCCTGCTTCTCCCTGGGCGTTGCTTCACCAGAGCGGCCAGGCAACATCTGCCCCATCTACCCTTCTGCTCTTCCCTTCCAGCTGACAGAGTTCTCCCTGCTCTACTCTAGCCCTAGGAAGTTTGGAGACAACCGGGCTCCTCCTCCTGGGCAAGGAGTCCCGGGGCCCAGTTGGAGTGGAAAGGCAAAACCACAGGCAAGCCCAGGAAAGTGCTGAGTCATGTCTGACACACTCCCTCAGCCTGCTCCTTCATGGCTAGCGAGGCTGTGAGCTAGGAAAGTCTTTGGAAGCTCAGCAAGTGGCAGCGAGATGCAGGCCCCAACCCAGCAATCCCGGTGCTTGGAGCAGGTCTCACAGCCTCCCAGTGCCAAAGCGAGCTCCTCTCTGCCAAATGCAGCTGTGAACACGCAGGCCGCTCTGCTGCCTCTGCATCCACGAAGGAAGCTCTCTAGGCCCGCTTCCTGCGAAATCTGCTTCAGCCTGAGGGAAAAGCCCTTGGAGAGGTCTTGGCTCAGGGGCAGTTGCTCCTGTGCCTGGGGAAGAGGGAAGGGCACCACACTCCCAAGGAAAGGCCAGACACACTCCACACGTCTTTGCTCCTCTGGAGGGCGGCATGGAGCCTCCAACTGGGAGGTCGCGTCTCAGCGGAGACGCAGGGGCATTCTGGCTGTGATCCCGCAGCCCCTGCCTGGAGGCCCACGCTGCCTGTTTCTCTCTGGGCGTTGCTTCCACAGTGCGGCCAAGCAACATCTTCACCATGGGCACAACAGCGCTTCCCTTCCGCCTGACAGACGTCTCAGTGCTCTGCTCTAGACCTCTGAAGTGGGGAGACAACCGAGCCCAGCCTCCTTTCCAAGGAGCCCTGCGCCTTCCATTGCACTGAAAGGCAATAGCACGGGGAAGCCTAGGAAGGGGCTGAGTCATGTCGGACACACTTCCTCAGCCTGCTCCTTTCAGGGAAGCAACGCTGGGAGCTAGGAAAGCCTTCTCCAGCTCGGAGACTGCAAGAGAGATGCAGGCCGCGCACCCGGAAATCTCGGTGCTTGGAGCCAATCTCAGCGTCTCCCAGGGGCAAAGCGAACGCCTCTCTGCCAAATCCAGCTTTGCAGACGCAGGCCGCTAGGCTGCCTCTGCATTGGCGAAGGAAGCTCTCTCCTCCCGCTTCCTGCGAAATCTGCTTCTCAGCCTGAGCGAATCTCAGTGGGAACGGTCATTCCTCTGGGGCCGTTGCTCCTGTGCCTGGGGCTGCCGAAAGGGCACCACCCTCACAGGGAAAGGCCAAACACACCCCACATGTCTTTGCTCCTCTGGAGAGCTGCAGGCAACCTCAAACTCTCAGGAAGCTTCTCGGCTGAGACGCAGAAGCACTCTGGCTGGGATCTCGCATCCCCTGCCTGGAGGCCCATGGTGCCTGCTTCTCCCTGGGCGTTGCTTCACCAGAGCGGCCAGGCAACATCTGCCCCATCTACCCTTCTGCTCTTCCCTTCCAGCTGACAGAGTTCTCCCTGCTCTACTCTGGCCCTAGGAAGTTTGGAGACAACCGGGCTCCTCCTCCTGTGCAAGGAGTCCCGGGGCCCAGTTGGAGTGGAAAGGCAAAACCACAGGCAAGCCCAGGAAAGTGCTGAGTCATGTCTGACACACTCCCTCAGCCTGCTCCTTCATGGCTAGCGAGGCTGTGAGCTAGGAAAGTCTTTGGAAGCTCAGCAAGTGGCAGCGAGATGCAGGCCCCAACCCAGCAATCCCGGTGCTTGGAGCAGGTCTCACAGCCTCCCAGTGCCAAAGCGAGCTCCTCTCTGCCAAATGCAGCTGTGCACACGCAGGCCGCTCTGCTGCCTCTGCATCCACGAAGGAAGCTCTCTAGGCCCGCTTCCTGCGAAATCTGCTTCAGCCTGAGGGAAAAGCCCTTGGAGAGGTCTTGGCTCAGGGGCAGTTGCTCCTGTGCCTGGGGAAGAGGGAAGGGCACCACACTCCCAAGGAAAGGCCAGACACACTCCACACGTCTTTGCTCCTCTGGAGGGCGGCATGGAGCCTCCAACTGGGAGGTCGCGTCTCAGCGGAGACGCAGGGGCATTCAGGCTGTGATCCCGCAGCCCCTGCCTGGAGGCCCACGCTGCCTGTTTCTCTCTGGGCGTTGCTTCCACAGTGCGGCCAAGCAACATCTTCACCATGGGCACAACAGCGCTTCCCTTCCGCCTGACAGACGTCTCAGTGCTCTGCTCTAGACCTCTGAAGTGGGGAGACAACCGAGCCCAGCCTCCTTTCCAAGGAGCCCTGCGCCTTCCATTGCACTGAAAGGCAATAGCACGGGGAAGCCTAGGAAGGGGCTGAGTCATGTCGGACACACTTCCTCAGCCTGCTCCTTTCAGGGAAGCAACGCTGGGAGCTAGGAAAGCCTTCTCAAGCTCGGAGAGTGCAAGAGAGATGCAGGCCGCGCACCCGGAAATCTCGGTGCTTGGAGCCAATCTCAGCGTCTCCCAGGGGCAAAGCGAACGCCTCTCTGCCAAATCCAGCTTTGCAGACGCAGGCCGCTAGGCTGCCTCTGCATTGGCGAAGGAAGCTCTCTCCTCCCGCTTCCTGCGAAATCTGCTTCTCAGCCTGAGCCAATCTCAGTGGGAACGGTCATTCCTCTGGGGCCGTTGCTCCTGTGCCTGGGGCTGCCGCAAGGGCACCACCCTCACAGGGAAAGGCCAAACACACCCCACATGTCTTTGCTCCTCTGGAGAGCTGCAGGCAACCTCAAACTCTCAGGAAGCTTCTCGGCTGAGACGCAGAAGCACTCTGGCTGGGATCTCGCATCCCCTGCCTGGAGGCCCATGGTGCCTGCTTCTCCCTGGGCGTTGCTTCACCAGAGCGGCCAGGCAACATCTGCCCCATCTACCCTTCTGCTCTTCCCTTCCAGCTGACAGAGTTCTCCCTGCTCTACTCTGGCCCTAGGAAGTTTGGAGACAACCGGGCTCCTCCTCCTGTGCAAGGAGTCCCGGGGCCCAGTTGGAGTGGAAAGGCAAAACCACAGGCAAGCCCAGGAAAGTGCTGAGTCATGTCTGACACACTCCCTCAGCCTGCTCCTTCATGGCTAGCGAGGCTGTGAGCTAGGAAAGTCTTTGGAAGCTCAGCAAGTGGCAGCGAGATGCAGGCCCCAACCCAGCAATCCCGGTGCTTGGAGCAGGTCTCACAGCCTCCCAGTGCCAAAGCGAGCTCCTCTCTGCCAAATGCAGCTGTGCACACGCAGGCCGCTCTGCTGCCTCTGCATCCACGAAGGAAGCTCTCTAGGCCCGCTTCCTGCGAAATCTGCTTCAGCCTGAGGGAAAAGCCCTTGGAGAGGTCTTGGCTCAGGGGCAGTTGCTCCTGTGCCTGGGGAAGAGGGAAGGGCACCACACTCCCAAGGAAAGGCCAGACACACTCCACACGTCTTTGCTCCTCTGGAGGGCGGCATGGAGCCTCCAACTGGGAGGTCGCGTCTCAGAGGAGACGCAGGGGCATTCTGGCTGTGATCCCGCAGCCCCTGCCTGGAGGCCCACGGTGCCTGTTTCTCTCTGGGCGTTGCTTCCACAGTGCGGCCAAGCAACATCTTCACCATGGGCACAACAGCGCTTCCCTTCCGCCTGACAGACGTCTCAGTGCTCTGCTCTAGACCTCTGAAGTGGGGAGACAACCGAGCCCAGCCTCCTTTCCAAGGAGCCCTGCGCCTTCCATTGCACTGAAAGGCAATAGCACGGGGAAGCCTAGGAAGGGGCTGAGTCATGTCGGACACACTTCCTCAGCCTGCTCCTTTCAGGGAAGCAACGCTGGGAGCTAGGAAAGCCTTCTCAAGCTCGGAGAGTGCAAGAGAGATGCAGGCCGCGCACCCGGAAATCTCGGTGCTTGGAGCCAATCTCAGCGTCTCCCAGGGGCAAAGCGAACGCCTCTCTGCCAAATCCAGCTTTGCAGACGCAGGCCGCTAGGCTGCCTCTGCATTGGCGAAGGAAGCTCTCTCCTCCCGCTTCCTGCGAAATCTGCTTCTCAGCCTGAGCGAATCTCAGTGGGAACGGTCATTCCTCTGGGGCCGTTGCTCCTGTGCCTGGGGCTGCCGCAAGGGCACCACCCTCCCAGGGAAAGGCCAAACACACCCCACATGTCTTTGCTCCTCTGGAGAGCTGCAGGCAACCTCAAACTCTCAGGAAGCTTCTCGGCTGAGACGCAGAAGCACTCTGGCTGGGATCTCGCATCCCCTGCCTGGAGGCCCATGGTGCCTGCTTCTCCCTGGGCGTTGCTTCACCAGAGCGGCCAGGCAACATCTGCCCCATCTACCCTTCTGCTCTTCCCTTCCAGCTGACAGAGTTCTCCCTGCTCTACTCTGGCCCTAGGAAGTTTGGAGACAACCGGCCTCCTCCTCCTGTGCAAGGAGTCCCGGGGCCCAGTTGGAGTGGAAAGGCAAAACCACAGGCAAGCCCAGGAAAGTGCTGAGTCATGTCTGACACACTCCCTCAGCCTGCTCCTTCATGGCTAGCGAGGCTGTGAGCTAGGAAAGTCTTTGGAAGCTCAGCAAGTGGCAGCGAGATGCAGGCCCCAACCCAGCAATCCCGGTGCTTGGAGCAGGTCTCACAGCCTCCCAGTGCCAAAGCGAGCTCCTCTCTGCCAAATGCAGCTGTGCACACGCAGGCCGCTCTGCTGCCTCTGCATCCACGAAGGAAGCTCTCTAGGCCCGCTTCCTGCGAAATCTGCTTCAGCCTGAGGGAAAAGCCCTTGGAGAGGTCTTGGCTCAGGGGCAGTTGCTCCTGTGCCTGGGGAAGAGGGAAGGGCACCACACTCCCAAGGAAAGGCCAGACACACTCCACAGGTCTTTGCTCCTCTGGAGGGCGGCATGGAGCCTCCAACTGGGAGGTCGCTTTTCAGCGGAGACGCAGGGGCATTCTGGCTGTGATCCCGCAGCCCCTGCCTGGAGGCCCACGGTGCCTGTTTCTCTCTGGGCGTTGCTTCCACAGTGCGGCCAAGCAACATCTTCACCATGGGCACAACAGCGCTTCCCTTCCGCCTGACAGACGTCTCAGTGCTCTGCTCTAGACCTCTGAAGTGGGGAGACAACCGAGCCCAGCCTCCTTTCCAAGGAGCCCTGCGCCTTCCATTGCACTGAAAGGCAATAGCACGGGGAAGCCTAGGAAGGGGCTGAGTCATGTCGGACACACTTCCTCAGCCTGCTCCTTTCAGGGAAGCAACGCTGGGAGCTAGGAAAGCCTTCTCAAGCTCGGAGAGTGCAAGAGAGATGCAGGCCGCGCACCCGGAAATCTCGGTGCTTGGAGCCAATCTCAGCGTCTCCCAGGGGCAAAGCGAACGCCTCTCTGCCAAATCCAGCTTTGCAGACGCAGGCCGCTAGGCTGCCTCTGCATTGGCGAAGGAAGCTCTCTCCTCCCGCTTCCTGCGAAATCTGCTTCTCAGCCTGAGCGAATCTCAGTGGGAACGGTCATTCCTCTGGGGCCGTTGCTCCTGTGCCTGGGGCTGCCGCAAGGGCACCACCCTCCCAGGGAAAGGCCAAACACACCCCACATGTCTTTGCTCCTCTGGAGAGCTGCAGGCAACCTCAAACTCTCAGGAAGCTTCTCGGCTGAGACGCAGAAGCACTCTGGCTGGGATCTCGCATCCCCTGCCTGGAGGCCCATGGTGCCTGCTTCTCCCTGGGCGTTGCTTCACCAGAGCGGCCAGGCAACATCTGCCCCATCTACCCTTCTGCTCTTCCCTTCCAGCTGACAGAGTTCTCCCTGCTCTACTCTAGCCCTAGGAAGTTTGGAGACAACCGGGCTCCTCCTCCTGTGCAAGGAGTCCCGGGGCCCAGTTGGAGTGGAAAGGCAAAACCACAGGCAAGCCCAGGAAAGTGCTGAGTCATGTCTGACACACTCCCTCAGCCTGCTCCTTCATGGCTAGCGAGGCTGTGAGCTAGGAAAGTCTTTGGAAGCTCAGCAAGTGGCAGCGAGATGCAGGCCCCAACCCAGCAATCCCGGTGCTTGGAGCAGGTCTCACAGCCTCCCAGTGCCAAAGCGAGCTCCTCTTTGCCAAATGCAGCTGTGCACACGCAGGCCGCTCTGCTGCCTCTGCATCCACGAAGGAAGCTCTCAAGGCCCACTTCCTGCGAAATCTGCTTCAGCCTGAGGGAAAAGCCCTTGGAGAGTTCTTGGCTCAGGGGCAGTTGCTCCTGTGCCTGGGGAAGAGGGAAGGGCACCACACTCCCAAGGAAAGGCCAGACACACTCCACACGTCTTTGCTCCTCTGGAGGGCGGCATGGAGCCTCCAACTGGGAGGTCGCGTCTCAGCGGAGACGCAGGGGCATTCTGGCTGAGATCCCGCAGCCCCTGCCTGGAGGCCCACGGTGCCTGTTTCTCTCTGGGCGTTGCTTCCACAGTGCGGCCAAGCAACATCTTCACCATGGGCACAACAGCGCTTCCCTTCCGCCTGACAGACGTCTCAGTGCTCTGATCTAGACCTCTGAATTGGGGAGACAACCGAGCCCATCCTCCTTTCCAAGGAGCCCTGCGCCTTCCATTGCACTGAAAGGCAATAGCACGGGGAAGCCTAGGAAGGGGCTGAGTCATGTCGGACACACTTCGTCAGCCTGCTCCTTTCAGGGAAGCAACGCTGGGAGCTAGGAAAGCCTTCTCAAGCTCGGAGAGTGCAAGAGAGATGCAGGCCGCGCACCCGAAATCTCGGTGCTTGGAGCCAATCTCAGCGTCTCCCAGGGGCAAAGCGAACGCCTCTCTGCCAAATCCAGTTTTGCAGACGCAGGCCGCTAGGCTGCCTCTGCATTGGCGAAGGAAGCTCTCTCCTCCCGCTTCCTGCGAAATCTGCTTCTCAGCCTGAGCGAATCTCAGTGGGAACGGTCATTCCTCTGGGGCCGTTGCTCCTGTGCCTGGGGCTGCCGCAAGGGCACCACCCTCCCAGGGAAAGGCCAAACACACCCCACATGTCTTTGCTCCTCTGGAGAGCTGCAGGCAACCTCAAACTCTCAGGAAGCTTCTCGGCTGAGACGCAGAAGCACTCTGGCTGGGATCTCGCATCCCCTGCCTGGAGGCCCATGGTGCCTGCTTCTCCCTGGGCGTTGCTTCACCAGAGCGGCCAGGCAACATCTGCCCCATCTACCCTTCTGCTCTTCCCTTCCAGCTGACAGAGTTCTCCCTGCTCTACTCTGGCCCTAGGAAGTTTGGAGACAACCGGGCTCCTCCTCCTGTGCAAGGAGTCCCGGGGCCCAGTTGGAGTGGAAAGGCAAAACCACAGGCAAGCCCAGGAAAGTGCTGAGTCATGTCTGACACACTCCCTCAGCCTGCTCCTTCATGGCTAGCGAGGCTGTGAGCTAGGAAAGTCTTTGGAAGCTCAGCAAGTGGCAGCGAGATGCAGGCCCCAACCCAGCAATCCCGGTGCTTGGAGCAGGTCTCACAGCCTCCCAGTGCCAAAGCGAGCTCCTCTCTGCCAAATGCAGCTGTGCACACGCAGGCCGCTCTGCTGCCTCTGCATCCACGAAGGAAGCTCTCTAGGCTCGCTTCCTGCGAAATCTGCTTCAGCCTGAGGGAAAAGCCCTTGGAGAGGTCTTTGCTCAGGGGCAGTTGCTCCTGTGCCTGGGGAAGAGGGAAGGGCACCACACTCCCAAGGAAAGGCCAGACACACTCCACAGGTCTTTGCTCCTCTGGAGGGCGGCATGGAGCCTCCAACTGGGAGGTCGCTTTTCAGCGGAGACGCAGGGGCATTCTGGCTGTGATCCCGCAGCCCCTGCCTGGAGGCCCACGGTGCCTGTTTCTCTCTGGGCGTTGCTTCCACAGTGCGGCCAAGCAACATCTTCACCATGGGCACAACAGCGCTTCCCTTCCGCCTGACAGACGTCTCAGTGCTCTGCTCTAGACCTCTGAAGTGGGGAGACAACCGAGCCCAGCCTCCTTTCCAAGGAGCCCTGCGCCTTCCATTGCACTGAAAGGCAATAGCACGGGGAAGCCTAGGAAGGGGCTGAGTCATGTCGGACACACTTCCTCAGCCTGCTCCTTTCAGGGAAGCAACGCTGGGAGCTAGGAAAGCCTTCTCAAGCTCGGAGAGTGCAAGAGAGATGCAGGCCGCGCACCCGGAAATCTCGGTGCTTGGAGCCAATCTCAGCGTCTCCCAGGGGCAAAGCGAACGCCTCTCTGCCAAATCCAGCTTTGCAGACGCAGGCCGCTAGGCTGCCTCTGCATTGGCGAAGGAAGCTCTCTCCTCCCGCTTCCTGCGAAATCTGCTTCTCAGCCTGAGCGAATCTCAGTGGGAACGGTCATTCCTCTGGGGCCGTTGCTCCTGTGCCTGGGGCTGCCGCAAGGGCACCACCCTCCCAGGGAAAGGCCAAACACACCCCACATGTCTTTGCTCCTCTGGAGAGCTGCAGGCAACCTCAAACTCTCAGGAAGCTTCTCGGCTGAGACGCAGAAGCACTCTGGCTGGGATCTCGCATCCCCTGCCTGGAGGCCCATGGTGCCTGCTTCTCCCTGGGCGTTGCTTCACCAGAGCGGCCAGGCAACATCTGCCCCATCTACCCTTCTGCTCTTCCCTTCCAGCTGACAGAGTTCTCCCTGCTCTACTCTAGCCCTAGGAAGTTTGGAGACAACCGGGCTCCTCCTCCTGTGCAAGGAGTCCCGGGGCCCAGTTGGAGTGGAAAGGCAAAACCACAGGCAAGCCCAGGAAAATGCTGAGTCATGTCTGACACACTCCCTCAGCCTGCTCCTTCATGGCTAGCGAGGCTGTGAGCTAGGAAAGTCTTTGGAAGCTCAGGAAGTGGCAGCGAGATGCAGGCCCCAACCCAGCAATCCCGGTGCTTGGAGCAGGTCTCACAGCCTCCCAGTGCCAAAGCGAGCTCCTCTCTGCCAAATGCAGCTGTGCACACGCAGGCCGCTCTGCTGCCTCTGCATCCACGAAGGAAGCTCTCTAGGCCCGCTTCCTGCGAAATCTGCTTCAGCCTGAGGGAAAAGCCCTTGGAGAGGTCTTGGCTCAGGGGCAGTTGCTCCTGTGCCTGGGGAAGAGGGAAGGGCACCACACTCTCAAGGAAACGCCAGACACACTCCACAGGTCTTTGCTCCTCTGGAGGGCGGCATGGAGCCTCCAACTGGGAGGTCGCGTCTCAGCGGAGACGCAGGGGCATTCTGGCTGTGATCCCGCAGCCCCTGCCTGGAGGCCCACGGTGCCTGTTTCTCTCTGGGCGTTGCTTCCACAGTGAGGCCAAGCAACATTTTCACCATGGGCACAACAGCGCTTCCCTTCCGCCTGACAGACGTCTCAGTGCTCTGCTGTAGACTTCTGAAGTGGGGAGACAACCGAGCCCAGCCTCCTTTCCAAGGAGCCCTGCGCCTTCCATTGCACTGAAAGGCAATAGCACGGGGAAGCCTAGGAAGGGGCTGAGTCATGTCGGACACACTTCCTCAGCCTGCTCCTTTCAGGGAAGCAACGCTGGGAGCTAGGAAAGCCTTCTCAAGCTCGGAGAGTGCAAGAGAGATTCAGGCCGCGCACCCGGAAATCTCGGTGCTTGGAGCCAATCTCAGCGTCTCCCAGGGGCAAAGCGAACGCCTCTCTGCCAAATCCAGCTTTGCAGACGCAGGCCGCTAGGCTGCCTCTGCATTGGCGAAGGAAGCTCTCTCCTCCCGCTTCCTGCGATATCTGCTTCTCAGCCTGAGCGAATCTCAGTGGGAACGGTCATTCCTCTGGGGCCGTTGCTCCTGTGCCTGGGGCTGCCGCAAGGGCACCACCCTCACAGGGAAAGGCCAAACACACCCCACATGTCTTTGCTCCTCTGGAGAGCTGCAGGCAACCTCAAACTCTCAGGAAGCTTCTCGGCTGAGACGCAGAAGCACTCTGGCTGGGATCTCGCATCCCCTGCCTGGAGGCCCATGGTGCCTGCTTCTCCCTGGGCGTTGCTTCACCAGAGCGGCCAGGCAACATCTGCCCCATCTACCCTTCTGCTCTTCCCTTCCAGCTGACAGAGTTCTCCCTGCTCTACTCTGGCCCTAGGAAGTTTGGAGACAACCGGGCTCCTCCTCCTGGGCAAGGAGTCCCGGGGCCCAGTTGGAGTGGAAAGGCAAAACCACAGGCAAGCCCAGGAAAGTGCTGAGTCATGTCTGACACACTCCCTCAGCCTGCTCCTTCATGGCTAGCGAGGCTGTGAGCTAGGAAAGTCTTTGGAAGCTCAGCAAGTGGCAGCGAGATGCAGGCCCCAACCCAGCAATCCCGGTGCTTGGAGCAGGTCTCACAGCCTCCCAGTGCCAAAGCGAGCTCCTCTCTGCCAAATGCAGCTGTGCACACGCAGGCCGCTCTGCTGCCTCTGCATCCACGAAGGAAGCTCTCTAGGCCCGCTTCCTGCGAAATCTGCTTCAGCCTGAGGGAAAAGCCCTTGGAGAGGTCTTGGCTCAGGGGCAGTTGCTCCTGTGCCTGGGGAAGAGGGAAGGGCACCACACTCCCAAGGAAAGGCCAGACACACTCCACACGTCTTTGCTCCTCTGGAGGGCGGCATGGAGCCTCCAACTGGGAGGTCTCGTCTCAGCGGAGACGCAGGGGCATTCTGGCTGTGATCCCGCAGCCCCTGCCTGGAGGCCCACGGTGCCTGTTTCTCTCTGGGCGTTGCTTCCACAGTGCGGCCAAGCAACATCTTCACCATGGGCACAACAGCGCTTCCCTTCCGCCTGACAGACGTCTCAGTGCTCTGCTCTAGACCTCTGAAGTGGGGAGACAACCGAGCCCAGCCTCCTTTCCAAGGAGCCCTGCGCCTTCCATTGCACTGAAAGGCAATAGCACGGGGAAGCCTAGGAAGGGGCTGAGTCATGTCGGACACACTTCCTCAGCCTGCTCCTTTCAGGGAAGCAACGCTGGGAGCTAGGAAAGCCTTCTCAAGCTCGGAGAGTGCAAGAGAGATGCAGGCCGCGCACCGGGAAATCTCGGTGCTTGGAGCCAATCTCAGCGTCTCCCAGGGGCAAAGCGAACGCCTCTCTGCCAAATCCAGCTTTGCAGACGCAGGCCGCTAGGCTGCCTCTGCATTGGCGAAGGAAGCTCTCTCCTCCCGCTTCCTGCGAAATCTGCTTCTCAGCCTGAGCGAATCTCAGTGGGAACGGTCATTCCTCTGGGGCCGTTGCTCCTGTGCCTGGGGCTGCCGCAAGGGCACCACCCTCCCAGGGAAAGGCCAAACACACCCCACATGTCTTTGCTCCTCTGGACAGCTGCAGGCAACCTCAAACTCTCAGGAAGCTTCTCGGCTGAGACGCAGAAGCACTCTGGCTGGGATCTCGCATCCCCTGCCTGGAGGCCCATGGTGCCTGCTTCTCCCTGGGCGTTGCTTCACCAGAGCGGCCAGGCAACATCTGCCCCATCTACCCTTCTGCTCTTCCCTTCCAGCTGACAGAGTTCTCCCTGCTCTACTCTAGCCCTAGGAAGTTTGGAGACAACCGGGCTCTTCCTCCTGGGCAAGGAGTCCCGGGGCCCAGTTGGAGTGGAAAGGCAAAACCACAGGCAAGCCCAGGAAAGTGCTGAGTCATGTCTGACACACTCCCTCAGCCTGCTCCTTCATGGCTAGCGAGGCTGTGAGCTAGGAAAGTCTTTGGAAGCTCAGCAAGTGGCAGCGAGATGCAGGCCCCAACCCAGCAATCCCGGTGCTTGGAGCAGGTCTCACAGCCTCCCAGTGCCAAAGCGAGCTCCTCTCTGCCAAATGCAGCTGTGCACACGCAGGCCGCTCTGCTGCCTCTGCATCCACGAAGGAAGCTCTCTAGGCCCGCTTCCTGCGAAATCTGCTTCAGCCTGAGGGAAAAGCACTTGGAGAGGTCTTGGCTCAGGGGCAGTTGCTCCTGTGCCTGGGGAAGAGGGAAGGGCACCACACTCCCAAGAAAAGGCCACACACACTCCACACGTCTTTGCTCCTCTGGAGGGCGGCATGGAGCCTCGATCTTTGAGGTCGCAGCGGAGACGCAGGGGCATTCTGGCTGTGATCCCGCAGCCCCTGCCTGGAGGCCCACGGTGCCTGTTTCTCTCTGGGCGTTGCTTCCACAGTGCGGCCAAGCAACATCTTCACCATGGGCACAACAGCGCTTCCCTTCCGCCTGACAGACGTCTCAGTGCTCTGCTCTAGACCTCTGAAGTGGGGAGACAACCGAGCCCAGCCTCCTTTCAAAGGAGCCCTGCGCCTTCCATTGCACTGAAAGGCAATAGCACGGGGAAGCCTAGGAAGGGGCTGAGTCATGTCGGACACGCTTCCTCAGCCTGCTCCTTTCAGGGAAGCAACGCTGGGAGCTAGGAAAGCCTTCTCAAGCTCGGAGAGTGCAAGAGAGATGCAGGCCGTGCACACGAAATCTCGGTGCTTGGAGCCAATCTCAGCGTCTCCCAGGGGCAAAGCGAAAGCCTCTCTGCCAAATCCAGTTTTGCAGACGCAGGCCGCTAGGCTGCCACTGCATTGGCGAAGGAAGCTCTCTCCTCCCGCTTCCTGCGAAATCTGCTTCTCAGCCTGAGCGAATCTCAGTGGGAACGGTCATTCCTCTGGGGCCGTTGCTCCTGTGCCTGGGGCTGCCGCAAGGGCACCACCCTCACAGGGAAAGGCCAAACACACCCCACATGTCTTTGCTCCTCTGGAGAGCTGCAGGCAACCTCAAACTCTCAGGAAGCTTCTCGGCTGAGACGCAGAAGCACTCTGGCTGGGATCTCGCATCCCCTGCCTGGAGGCCCATGGTGCCTGCTTCTCCCTGGGCGTTGCTTCACCCGAGCGGCCAGGCAACATCTGCCCCATCTACCCTTCTGCTCTTCCCTTCCAGCTGACAGAGTTCTCCCTGCTCTACTCTGGCCCTAGGAAGTTTGGAGACAACCGGGCTCCTCCTCCTGGGCAAGGAGTCCCGGGGCCCAGTTGGAGTGGAAAGGCAAAACCACAGGCAAGCCCAGGAAAGTGCTGAGTCATGTCTGACACACTCCCTCAGCCTGCTCCTTCATGGCTAGCGAGGCTGTGAGCTAGGAAAGTCTTTGGAAGCTCAGCAAGTGGCAGCGAGATGCAGGCCCCAACCCAGCAATCCCGGTGCTTGGAGCAGGTCTCACAGCCTCCCAGTGCCAAAGCGAGCTCCTCTCTGCCAAATGCAGCTGTGCACACGCAGGCCTCTCTGCTGCCTCTGCATCCACGAAGGAAGCTCTCTAGGCCCGCTTCCTGCGAAATCTGCTTCAGCCTGAGGGAAAAGCCCTTGGAGAGGTCTTGGCTCAGGGGCAGTTGCTCCTGTGCCTGGGGAAGAGGGAAGGGCACCACACTCCCAAGGAAAGGCCAGACACACTCCACACGTCTTTGCTCCTCTGGAGGGCGGCATGGAGCCTCCAACTGGGAGGTCGCGTCTCAGCGGAGACGCAGGGGCATTCTGGCTGTGATCCCGCAGCCCCTGCCTGGAGGCCCACGCTGCCTGTTTCTCTCTGGGCGTTGCTTCCACAGTGCGGCCAAGCAACATCTTCACCATGGGCACAACAGCGCTTCCCTTCCGCCTGACAGACGTCTCAGTGCTCTGCTCTAGACCTCTGAAGTGGGGAGACAACCGAGCCCAGCCTCCTTTCCAAGGAGCCCTGCGCCTTCCATTGCACTGAAAGGCAATAGCACGGGGAAGCCTAGGAAGGGGCTGAGTCATGTCGGACACACTTCCTCAGCCTGCTCCTTTCAGGGAAGCAACGCTGGGAGCTAGGAAAGCCTTCTCAAGCTCGGAGAGTGCAAGAGAGATTCAGGCCGCGCACCCGGAAATCTCGGTGCTTGGAGCCAATCTCAGCGTCTCCCAGGGGCAAAGCGAACGCCTCTCTGCCAAATCCAGCTTTGCAGACGCAGGCCGCTAGGCTGCCTCTGCATTGGCGAAGGAAGCTCTCTCCTCCCGCTTCCTGCGATATCTGCTTCTCAGCCTGAGCGAATCTCAGTGGGAACGGTCATTCCTCTGGGGCCGTTGCTCCTGTGCCTGGGGCTGCCGCAAGGGCACCACCCTCACAGGGAAAGGCCAAACACACCCCACATGTCTTTGCTCCTCTGGAGAGCTGCAGGCAACCTCAAACTCTCAGGAAGCTTCTCGGCTGAGACGCAGAAGCACTCTGGCTGGGATCTCGCATCCCCTGCCTGGAGGCCCATGGTGCCTGCTTCTCCCTGGGCGTTGCTTCACCAGAGCGGCCAGGCAACATCTGCCCCATCTACCCTTCTGCTCTTCCCTTCCAGCTGACAGAGTTCTCCCTGCTCTACTCTGGCCCTAGGAAGTTTGGAGACAACCGGGCTCCTCCTCCTGGGCAAGGAGTCCCGGGGCCCAGTTGGAGTGGAAAGGCAAAACCACAGGCAAGCCCAGGAAAGTGCTGAGTCATGTCTGACACACTCCCTCAGCCTGCTCCTTCATGGCTAGCGAGGCTGTGAGCTAGGAAAGTCTTTGGAAGCTCAGCAAGTGGCAGCGAGATGCAGGCCCCAACCCAGCAATCCCGGTGCTTGGAGCAGGTCTCACAGCCTCCCAGTGCCAAAGCGAGCTCCTCTCTGCCAAATGCAGCTGTGCACACGCAGGCCGCTCTGCTGCCTCTGCATCCACGAAGGAAGCTCTCTAGGCCCGCTTCCTGCGAAATCTGCTTCAGCCTGAGGGAAAAGCCCTTGGAGAGGTCTTGGCTCAGGGGCAGTTGCTCCTGTGCCTGGGGAAGAGGGAAGGGCACCACACTCCCAAGGAAAGGCCAGACACACTCCACACGTCTTTGCTCCTCTGGAGGGCGGCATGGAGCCTCCAACTGGGAGGTCTCGTCTCAGCGGAGACGCAGGGGCATTCTGGCTGTGATCCCGCAGCCCCTGCCTGGAGGCCCACGGTGCCTGTTTCTCTCTGGGCGTTGCTTCCACAGTGCGGCCAAGCAACATCTTCACCATGGGCACAACAGCGCTTCCCTTCCGCCTGACAGACGTCTCAGTGCTCTGCTCTAGACCTCTGAAGTGGGGAGACAACCGAGCCCAGCCTCCTTTCCAAGGAGCCCTGCGCCTTCCATTGCACTGAAAGGCAATAGCACGGGGAAGCCTAGGAAGGGGCTGAGTCATGTCGGACACACTTCCTCAGCCTGCTCCTTTCAGGGAAGCAACGCTGGGAGCTAGGAAAGCCTTCTCAAGCTCGGAGAGTGCAAGAGAGATGCAGGCCGCGCACCGGGAAATCTCGGTGCTTGGAGCCAATCTCAGCGTCTCCCAGGGGCAAAGCGAACGCCTCTCTGCCAAATCCAGCTTTGCAGACGCAGGCCGCTAGGCTGCCTCTGCATTGGCGAAGGAAGCTCTCTCCTCCCGCTTCCTGCGAAATCTGCTTCTCAGCCTGAGCGAATCTCAGTGGGAACGGTCATTCCTCTGGGGCCGTTGCTCCTGTGCCTGGGGCTGCCGCAAGGGCACCACCCTCCCAGGGAAAGGCCAAACACACCCCACATGTCTTTGCTCCTCTGGACAGCTGCAGGCAACCTCAAACTCTCAGGAAGCTTCTCGGCTGAGACGCAGAAGCACTCTGGCTGGGATCTCGCATCCCCTGCCTGGAGGCCCATGGTGCCTGCTTCTCCCTGGGCGTTGCTTCACCAGAGCGGCCAGGCAACATCTGCCCCATCTACCCTTCTGCTCTTCCCTTCCAGCTGACAGAGTTCTCCCTGCTCTACTCTAGCCCTAGGAAGTTTGGAGACAACCGGGCTCTTCCTCCTGGGCAAGGAGTCCCGGGGCCCAGTTGGAGTGGAAAGGCAAAACCACAGGCAAGCCCAGGAAAGTGCTGAGTCATGTCTGACACACTCCCTCAGCCTGCTCCTTCATGGCTAGCGAGGCTGTGAGCTAGGAAAGTCTTTGGAAGCTCAGCAAGTGGCAGCGAGATGCAGGCCCCAACCCAGCAATCCCGGTGCTTGGAGCAGGTCTCACAGCCTCCCAGTGCCAAAGCGAGCTCCTCTCTGCCAAATGCAGCTGTGCACACGCAGGCCGCTCTGCTGCCTCTGCATCCACGAAGGAAGCTCTCTAGGCCCGCTTCCTGCGAAATCTGCTTCAGCCTGAGGGAAAAGCACTTGGAGAGGTCTTGGCTCAGGGGCAGTTGCTCCTGTGCCTGGGGAAGAGGGAAGGGCACCACACTCCCAAGAAAAGGCCACACACACTCCACACGTCTTTGCTCCTCTGGAGGGCGGCATGGAGCCTCGATCTGGGAGGTCGCAGCGGAGACGCAGGGGCATTCTGGCTGTGATCCCGCAGCCCCTGCCTGGAGGCCCACGGTGCCTGTTTCTCTCTGGGCGTTGCTTCCACAGTGCGGCCAAGCAACATCTTCACCATGGGCACAACAGCGCTTCCCTTCCGCCTGACAGACGTCTCAGTGCTCTGCTCTAGACCTCTGAAGTGGGGAGACAACCGAGCCCAGCCTCCTTTCAAAGGAGCCCTGCGCCTTCCATTGCACTGAAAGGCAATAGCACGGGGAAGCCTAGGAAGGGGCTGAGTCATGTCGGACACGCTTCCTCAGCCTGCTCCTTTCAGGGAAGCAACGCTGGGAGCTAGGAAAGCCTTCTCAAGCTCGGAGAGTGCAAGAGAGATGCAGGCCGTGCACACGAAATCTCGGTGCTTGGAGCCAATCTCAGCGTCTCCCAGGGGCAAAGCGAAAGCCTCTCTGCCAAATCCAGTTTTGCAGACGCAGGCCGCTAGGCTGCCACTGCATTGGCGAAGGAAGCTCTCTCCTCCCGCTTCCTGCGAAATCTGCTTCTCAGCCTGAGCGAATCTCAGTGGGAACGGTCATTCCTCTGGGGCCGTTGCTCCTGTGCCTGGGGCTGCCGCAAGGGCACCACCCTCACAGGGAAAGGCCAAACACACCCCACATGTCTTTGCTCCTCTGGAGAGCTGCAGGCAACCTCAAACTCTCAGGAAGCTTCTCGGCTGAGACGCAGAAGCACTCTGGCTGGGATCTCGCATCCCCTGCCTGGAGGCCCATGGTGCCTGCTTCTCCCTGGGCGTTGCTTCACCCGAGCGGCCAGGCAACATCTGCCCCATCTACCCTTCTGCTCTTCCCTTCCAGCTGACAGAGTTCTCCCTGCTCTACTCTGGCCCTAGGAAGTTTGGAGACAACCGGGCTCCTCCTCCTGGGCAAGGAGTCCCGGGGCCCAGTTGGAGTGGAAAGGCAAAACCACAGGCAAGCCCAGGAAAGTGCTGAGTCATGTCTGACACACTCCCTCAGCCTGCTCCTTCATGGCTAGCGAGGCTGTGAGCTAGGAAAGTCTTTGGAAGCTCAGCAAGTGGCAGCGAGATGCAGGCCCCAACCCAGCAATCCCGGTGCTTGGAGCAGGTCTCACAGCCTCCCAGTGCCAAAGCGAGCTCCTCTCTGCCAAATGCAGCTGTGCACACGCAGGCCTCTCTGCTGCCTCTGCATCCACGAAGGAAGCTCTCTAGGCCCGCTTCCTGCGAAATCTGCTTCAGCCTGAGGGAAAAGCCCTTGGAGAGGTCTTGGCTCAGGGGCAGTTGCTCCTGTGCCTGGGGAAGAGGGAAGGGCACCACACTCCCAAGGAAAGGCCAGACACACTCCACACGTCTTTGCTCCTCTGGAGGGCGGCATGGAGCCTCCAACTGGGAGGTCGCGTCTCAGCGGAGACGCAGGGGCATTCTGGCTGTGATCCCGCAGCCCCTGCCTGGAGGCCCACGCTGCCTGTTTCTCTCTGGGCGTTGCTTCCACAGTGCGGCCAAGCAACATCTTCACCATGGGCACAACAGCGCTTCCCTTCCGCCTGACAGACGTCTCAGTGCTCTGCTCTAGACCTCTGAAGTGGGGAGACAACCGAGCCCAGCCTCCTTTCCAAGGAGCCCTGCGCCTTCCATTGCACTGAAAGGCAATAGCACGGGGAAGCCTAGGAAGGGGCTGAGTCATGTCGGACACACTTCCTCAGCCTGCTCCTTTCAGGGAAGCAACGCTGGGAGCTAGGAAAGCCTTCTCAAGCTCGGAGAGTGCAAGAGAGATGCAGGCCGCACACCCGGAAATCTCGGTGCTTGGAGCCAATCTCAGCGTCTCCCAGGGGCAAAGCGAACGCCTCTCTGCCAAATCCAGCTTTGCAGACGCAGGCCGCTAGGCTGCCTCTGCATTGGCGAAGGAAGCTCTCTCCTCCCGCTTCCTGCGAAATCTGCTTCTCAGCCTGAGCGAATCTCAGTGGGAACGGTCATTCCTCTGGGGCCGTTGCTCCTGTGCCTGGGGCTGCCGCAAGGGCACTACCCTCACAGGGAAAGGCCAAACACACCCCACATGTCTTTGCTCCTCTGGAGAGCTGCAGGCAACCTCAAACTCTCAGGAAGCTTCTCGGCTGAGACGCAGAAGCACTCTGGCTGGGATCTCGCATCCCCTGCCTGGAGGCCCATGGTGCCTGCTTCTCCCTGGGCGTTGCTTCACCAGAGCGGCCAGGCAACATCTGCCCCATCTACCCTTCTGCTCTTCCCTTCCAGCTGACAGAGTTCTCCCTGCTCTACTCTAGCCCTAGGAAGTTTGGAGACAACCGGGCTCCTCCTCCTGGGCAAGGAGTCCCGGGGCCCAGTTGGAGTGGAAAGGCAAAAGAACAGGCAAGCCCAGGAAAGTGCTGAGTCATGTCTGACACACTCCCTCAGCCTGTTCCTTCATGGCTAGCGAGGCTGTGAGCTAGGAAAGTCTTTGGAAGCTCAGCAAGTGGCAGCGAGATGCAGGCCCCAACCCAGCAATCCCGGTGCTTGGAGCAGGTCTCACAGCCTCCCAGTGCCAAAGCGAGCTCCCCTCTGCCAAATGCAGCTGTGCACACGCAGGCCGCTCTGCTGCCTCTGCATCCACGAAGGAAGCTCTCTAGGCCCGCTTCTTGCGAAATCTGCTTCAGCCTGAGGGAAAAGCACTTGGAGAGGTCTTGGCTCAGGGGCAGTTGCTCCTGTGCCTGGGGAAGAGGGAAGGGCACCACACTCCCAAGGAAAGGCCAGACACACTCCACACGTCTTTGCTCCTCTGGAGGGCGGCATGGAGCCTCGATCTGGGAGGTCGCAGCGGAGACGCAGGGGCATTCTGGCTGTGATCCCGCAGCCCCTGCCTGGAGGCCCACGGTGCCTGTTTCTCTCTGGGCGTTGCTTCCACAGTGCGGCCAAGCAACATCTTCACCATGGGCACAACAGCGCTTCCCTTCCGCCTGACAGACGTCTCAGTGCTCTGCTCTAGACCTCTGAAGTGGGGAGACAACCGAGCCCAGCCTCCTTTCCAAGGAGCCCTGCGCCTTCCATTGCACTGAAAGGCAATAGCACGGGGAAGCCTAGGAAGGGGCTGAGTCATGTCGGACACACTTCCTCAGCCTGCTCCTTTCAGGGAAGCAACGCTGGGAGCTAGGAAAGCCTTCTCAAGCTCGGAGAGTGCAAGAGAGATGCAGGCCGCGCACCCGGAAATCTCGGTGCTTGGAGCCAATCTCAGCGTCTCCCAGGGGCAAAGCGAACGCCTCTCTGCCAAATCCAGCTTTGCAGACGCAGGCCGCTAGGCTGCCTCTGCATTGGCGAAGGAAGCTCTCTCCTCCCGCTTCCTGCGAAATCTGCTTCTCAGCCTGAGCGAATCTCAGTGGGAACGGTCATTCCTCTGGGGCCGTTGCTCCTGTGCCTGGGGCTGCCGCAAGGGCACCACCCTCCCAGGGAAAGGCCAAACACACCCCACATGTCTTTGCTCCTCTGGAGAGCTGCAGGCAACCTCAAACTCTCAGGAAGCTTCTCGGCTGAGACGCAGAAGCACTCTGGCTGGGATCTCGCATCCCCTGCCTGGAGGCCCATGGTGCCTGCTTCTCCCTGGGCGTTGCTTCACCAGAGCGGCCAGGCAACATCTGCCCCATCTACCCTTCTGCTCTTCCCTTCCAGCTGACAGAGTTCTCCCTGCTCTACTCTGGCCCTAGGAAGTTTGGAGACAACCGGGCTCCTCCTCCTGGGCAAGGAGTCCCGGGGCCCAGTTGGAGTGGAAAGGCAAAACCACAGGCAAGCCCAGGAAAGTGCTGAGTCATGTCTGACACACTCCCTCAGCCTGCTCCTTCATGGCTAGCGAGGCTGTGAGCTAGGAAAGTCTTTGGAAGCTCAGCAAGTGGCAGCGAGATGCAGGCCCCAACCCAGCAATCCCGGTGCTTGGAGCAGGTCTCACAGCCTCCCAGTGCCAAAGCGAGCTCCTCTCTGCCAAATGCAGCTGTGCACACGCAGGCCGCTCTGCTGCCTCTGCATCCACGAAGGAAGCTCTCTAGGCCCGCTTCCTGCGAAATCTGCTTCAGCCTGAGGGAAAAGCCCTTGGAGAGGTCTTGGCTCAGGGGCAGTTGCTCCTGTGCCTGGGGAAGAGGGAAGGGCACCACACTCCCAAGGAAAGGCCAGACACACTCCACACGTCTTTGCTCCTCTGGAGGGCGGCATGGAGCCTCCAACTGGGAGGTCGCGTCTCAGCGGAGACGCAGGGGCATTCTGGCTGTGATCCCGCAGCCCCTGCCTGGAGGCCCACGGTGCCTGTTTCTCTCTGGGCGTTGCTTCCACAGTGCGGCCAAGCAACATCTTCACCATGGGCACAACAGCGCTTCCCTTCCGCCTGACAGACGTCTCAGTGCTCTGCTCTAGACCTCTGAAGTGGGGAGACAACCGAGCCCAGCCTCCTTTCCAAGGAGCCCTGCGCCTTCCATTGCACTGAAAGGCAATAGCACGGGGAAGCCTAGGAAGGGGCTGAGTCATGTCGGACACACTTCCTCAGCCTGCTCCTTTCAGGGAAGCAATGCTGGGAGCTAGGAAAGCCTTCTCAAGCTCGGAGAGTGCAAGAGAGATGCAGGCCGCGCACCCGGAAATCTCGGTGCTTGGAGCCAATCTCAGCGTCTCCCAGGGGCAAAGCGAACGCCTCTCTGCCAAATCCAGCTTTGCAGACGCAGGCCGCTAGGCTGCCTCTGCATTGGCGAAGGAAGCTCTCTCATCCCGCTTCCTGCGAAATCTGCTTCTCAGCCTGAGCGAATCTCAGTGGGAACGGTCTTTCCTCTGGGGCCGTTGCTCCTGTGCCTGGGGCTGCCGCAAGGGCACCACCCTCCCACGGAAAGGCCAAACACACCCCACATGTCTTTGCTCCTCTGGAGAGCTGCAGGCAACCTCAAACTCTCAGGAAGCTTCTCGGCTGAGACGCAGAAGCACTCTGGCTGGGATCTCGCATCCCCTGCCTGGAGGCCCATGGTGTCTGTTTCTCCCTGGGCGTTGCTTCACCAGAGCGGCCAGGCAACATCTGCCCCATCTACCCTTCTGCTCTTCCCTTCCAGCTGACAGAGTTCTCCCTGCTCTACTCTAGCCCTAGGAAGTTTGGAGACAACCGGGCTCCTCCTCCTGTGCAAGGAGTCCCGGGGCCCAGTTGGAGTGGAAAGGCAAAACCACAGGCAAGCCCAGGAAAGTGCTGAGTCATGTCTGACACACTCCCTCAGCCTGCTCCTTCATGGCTAGCGAGGCTGTGAGCTAGGAAAGTCTTTGGAAGCTCAGCAAGTGGCAGCGAGATGCAGGCCCCAACCCAGCAATCCCGGTGCTTGGAGCAGGTCTCACAGCCTCCCAGTGCCAAAGCGAGCTCCTCTCTGCCAAATGCAGCTTTGCCCACGCAGGCCGCTCTGCTGCCTCTGCATCCACGAAGGAAGCTCTCGAGGCCCGCTTCCTGCGAAATCTGCTTCAGCCTGAGGGAAAAGCCCTTGGAGAGGTCTTGGCTCAGGGGCAGTTGCTCCTGTGCCTGGGGAAGAGGGAAGGGCACCACACTCCCAAGGAAAGGCCAGACACACTCCACACGTCTTTGCTCCTCTGGAGGGCGGCATGGAGCCTCCAACTGGGAGGTCGCTTCTCAGCGGAGACGCAGGGGCATTCTGGCTGTGATCCCGCAGCCCCTGCCTGGAGGCCCACGGTGCCTGTTTCTCTCTGGGCGTTGCTTCCACAGTGCGGCCAAGCAACATCTTCACCATGGGCACAACAGCGCTTCCCTTCCGCCTGACAGACGTCTCAGTGCTCTGCTCTAGACCTCTGAAGTGGGGAGACAACCGAGCCCAGCCTCCTTTCCAAGGAGTCCTGCGCCTTCCATTGCACTGAAAGGCAATAGCACGGGGAAGCCTAGGAAGGGGCTGAGTCATGTCGGACACACTTCCTCAGCCTGCTCCTTTCAGGGAAGCAACGCTGGGAGCTAGGAAAGCCTTCTCAAGCACGGAGAGTGCAAGAGAGATGCAGGCCGCGCACCCGGAAATCTCGGTGCTTGGAGCAAATCTCAGCGTCTCCCAGGGGCAAAGCGAACGCCTCTCTGCCAAATCCAGCTTTGCAGACGCAGGCCGCTAGGCTGCCTCTGCATTGGCGAAGGAAGCTCTCTCCTCCCGCTTCCTGCGAAATTTGCTTCTCGGCCTGAGCGAATCTCAGTGGGAACGGTCTTTCCTCTGGGGCCATTGCTCCTGTGCCTGGGGCTGCCGCAAGGGCACCACCCTCCCAGGGAAAGGCCAAACACACCCCACATGTCTTTGCTCCTCTGGAGAGCTGCAGGCAACCTCAAACTCTCAGGAAGCTTCTCGGCTGAGACGCAGAAGCACTCTGGCTGGGGTCTCGCATCCCCTGCCTGGAGGCCCATGGTGCCTGTTTCTCCCTGGGCGTTGCTTCACCAGAGCGGCCAGGCAACATCTGCCCCATCTACCCTTCTGCTCTTCCCTTCCAGCTGACAGAGTTCTCCCTGCTCTACTCTGGCCCTAGGAAGTTTGGAGACAACCGGGCTCCTCCTCCTGTGCAAGGAGTCCCGGGGCCCAGTTGGAGTGGAAAGGCAAAACCACAGGCAAGCCCAGGAAAGTGCTGAGTCATGTCTGACACACTCCCTCAGCCTGCTCCTTCATGGCTAGCGAGGCTGTGAGCTAGGAAAGTCTTTGGAAGCTCAGCAAGTGGCAGCGAGATGCAGGCCCCAACCCAGCAATCCCGGTGCTTGGAGCAGGTCTCACAGCCTCCCAGTGCCAAAGCGAGCTCCTCTCTGCCAAATGCAGCTTTGCACACGCAGGCCGCTCTGCTGCCTCTGCATCCACGAAGGAAGCTCTCTAGGCCCGCTTCCTGCGAAATCTGCTTCAGCCTGAGGGAAAAGCCCTTGGAGAGGTCTTGGCTCAGGGGCAGTTGCTCCTGTGCCTGGGGAAGAGGGAAGGGCACCACACTCCCAAGGAAAGGCCAGACACACTCCACACGTCTTTGCTCCTCTGGAGGGCGGCATGGAGCCTCCAACTGGGAGGTCGCTTCTCAGCGGAGACGCAGGGGCATTCTGGCTGTGATCCCGCAGCCCCTGCCTGGAGGCCCACGGTGCCTGTTTCTCTCTGGGCGTTGCTTCCACAGTGCAGCCAAGCAACATCTTCACCATGGGCACAACAGCGCTTCCCTTCCGCCTGACAGACGTCTCAGTGCTCTGCTCTAGACCTCTGAAGTGGGGAGACAACCGAGCCCAGCCTCCTTTCCAAGGAGTCCTGCGCCTTCGATTGCATTGAAAGGCAATAGCACGGGGAAGCCTAAGAAGGGGCTGAGTCATGTCGGACACACTTCCTCAGCCTGCTCCTTTCAGGGAAGCAACGCTGGGAGCTAGGAAAGCCTTCTCAAGCTCGGAGAGTGCAAGAGAGATGCAGGCCGCGCACCCGGAAATCTCGGTGCTTGGAGCCAATCTCAGCGTCTCCCAGGGGCAAAGCGAACGCCTCTCTGCCAAATCCAGCTTTGCAGACGCAGGCCGCTAGGCTGCCTCTGCATTGGCGAAGGAAGCTCTCTCCTCCCGCTTCCTGCGAAATCTGCTTCTCAGCCTGAGCGAATCTCAGTGGGAACGGTCTTTCCTCTGGGGCCGTTGCTCCTGTGCCTGCGGCTGCCGCAAGGGCACCACCTTCACAGGGAAAGGCCAAACACACCCCACATGTCTTTGCTCCTCTTTAGAGCTGCAGGCAACCTCAAACTCTCAGGAAGCTTCTCGGCTGAGACGCAGAAGCACTCTGGCTGGGGTCTCGCATCCCCTGCCTGGAGGCCCATGGTGCCTGTTTCTCCCTGGGCGTTGCTTCACCAGAGCGGCCAGGCAACATCTGCCCCATCTACCCTTCTGCTCTTCGCTTCCAGCTGACAGTGTTCTCCCTGCTCTACTCTAGCCCTAGGAAGTTTGGAGACAACCGGGCTTCTCCTCCTGTGCAAGGAGTCCCGGGGCCCAGTTGGAGTGGAAAGGCAAAACCACAGGCAAGCCCAGGAAAGTGCTGAGTCATGTCTGACACACTCCCTCTGCCTGTTCCTTCATGGCTAGCGAGGCTGTGAGCTAGGAAAGTTTTTGGAAGCTCAGCAAGTGGCAGCGAGATGCAGGCCCAACCCAGCAATCCCGGTGCTTGGAGCAGGTCTCACAGCCTCCCAGTGCCAAAGCGAGCTCCTCTCTGCCAAATGCAGCTTTGCACACGCAGGCCGCTCTGCTGCCTCTGCATCCACGAAGGAAGCTCTCTAGGCCCGCTTCATGCGAAATCTGCTTCAGCATGAGGGAAAAGCACTTGGAGAGGTCTTTGCTCAGGGGCAGTTGCTCCTGTGCCTAGGGAAGAGGGACGGGCACCACACTCCCAAGGAAAGGCCAGACACACCCCACACGTCTTTGCTCCTCTGGAGGGCGGCATGGAGCCTCCAACTGGGAGGTCGCTTCTCAGCGGAGACGCAGGGGCATTCTGGCTGTGATCCCGCAGCCCCTGCCTGGAGGCCCACGGTGCCTGTTTCTCTCTGGGCGTTGCTTCCACAGTGCAGCCAAGCAACATCTTCACCATGGGCAGAACACCGCTTCCCTTCTGCCTGACAGACGTCTCAGTGCTCTGCTCTAGACCTCTGAAGTGGGGAGACAACCGAGCCCAGCCTCCTTTCCAAGGAGTCCTGCGCCTTCCATTGCACTGAAAGGCAATAGCACGGGGAAGCCTAGGAAGGGGCTGAGTCATGTCGGACACACTTCCTCAGCCTGCTCCTTTCAGGGAAGCAACACTGGGAGCTAGGAAAGACTTCTCCAGCTCGGAGAGTGCAAGGGAGATGCAGGCCGCGCACCCGGAAATCTCGGTGCTTGGAGCCAATCTCAGCGTCTCCCAGGGGCAAAGCGAACGCCTCTCTGCCAAATCCAGCTTTGCAGACGCAGGCCGCTAGGCTGCCTCTGCATTGGCGAAGGAAGCTCTCTCCTCCCGCTTCCTGCGAAATCTGCTTCTCAGCCTGAGCGAATCTCAGTGGGAACGGTCTTTCCTCTGGGGCCGTTGCTTCTGTGCCTGGGGCTGCCGCAAGGGCACCACCCTCCCAGGGAAAGGCCAAACACACCCCACATGTCTTTGCTCCTCTGGAGAGCTGCAGGCAACCTCAAACTCTCAGGAAGCTTCTCGGCTGAGACGCAGAAGCACTCTGGCTGTGGTCTCGCATCCCCTGCCTGGAGACCCATGGTGCCTGTTTCTCCCTGGGCGTTGCTTCACCAGAGCGGCCAGGCAACATCTGCCCCATCTACCCTTCTGCTCTTCCCTTCCAGCTGACAGAGTTCTCCCTGCTCTACTCTAGCCCTAGGAAGTTTGGAGACAAAAGGGCTCCTCCTCCTGTGCAAGGAGTCCCGGGGCCCAGTTGGAGTGGAAAGGCAAAACCACAGGCAAGCCCAGGAAAGTGCTGAGTCATGTCTGACACACTCCCTCGGCCTGCTCCTTCATGGCTAGCGAGGCTGTGAGCTAGGAAAGTCTTTGGAAGCTCAGCAAGTGGCAGCGAGATGCAGGCCCCAACCCAGCAATCCCGGTGCTTGGAGCAGGTCTCACAGCCTCCCAGTGCCAAAGCGAGCTCCTCTCTGCCAAATGCAGCTTTGCACACGCAGGCCGCTCTGCTGCCTCTGCATCCACGAAGGAAGCTCTCTAGGCCCGCTTCCTGCGAAATCTGCTTCAGCCTGAGGGAAAAGCCCTTGGAGAGGTCTTGGCTCAGGGGCAGTTGCTCCTGTGCCTGGGGAAGAGGGAAGGGCACCACACTCCCAAGGAAAGGCCAGACACACTCCACACGTCTTTGCTCCTCTGGAGGGCGGCATGGAGCCTCCATCTGGGAGGTCGCGTCTCAGCGGAGACGCAGGGGCATTCTGGCTGTGATCCCGCAGCCCCTGCCTGGAGGCCCACGGTGCCTGTTTCTCTCTGGGCGTTGCTTCCACAGTGCAGCCAAGCAACATCTTCACCATGGGCACAACAGCGCTTCCCTTCCGCCTGACAGACGTCTCAGTTCTCTGCTCTAGACCTCTGAAGTGGGGAGACAACCGAGCCCAGCCTCCTTTCCAAGCAGTCCTGCGCCTTCGATTGCATTGAAAGGCAATAGCACGGGGAAGCCTAGGAAGGGGCTGAGTCATGTCGGACACACTTCCTCAGCCTGCTCCTTTCAGGGAAGCAACGCTGGGAGCTAGGAAAGCCTTCTCAAGCTCGGAGAGTGCAAGAGAGATGCAGGCCGCGCACCCGGAAATCTCGGTGCTTGGAGCCAATCTCAGCGTCTCCCAGGGGCAAAGCGAACGCCTCTCTGCCAAATCCAGTTTTGCAGACGCAGGCCGCTAGGCTGCCTCTGCATTGGCGAAGGAAGCTCTCTCCTCCCGCTTCCTGCGAAATCTGCTTCTCAGCCTGAGCGAATCTCAGTGGGAACGGTCTTTCCTCTGTGGCCGTTGCTCCTGTGCCTGCGGCTGCCGCAAGGGCACCACCTTCACAGGGAAAGGCCAAACACACCCCACATGTCTTTGCTCCTCTAGAGAGCTGCAGGCAACCTCAAACTCTCAGGAAGCTTCTAGGCTGAGACGCAGAAGCACTCTGGCTGGGGTCTCGCATCCCCTGCCTGGAGGCCCATGGTGCCTGCTTCTCCCTGGGCGTTGCTTCACCAGAGCGGCCAGGCAACATCTGCCCCATCTACCCTTCTGCTCTTCCCTTCCAGCTGACAGAGTTCTCCCTGCTCTACTCTAGCCCTAGGAAGTTTGGAGACAACCGGGCTCCTCCTCCTGTGCAAGGAGTCCCGGGGCCCAGTTGGAGTGGAAAGGCAAAACCACAGGCAAGCCCAGGAAAGTGCTGAGTCATGTCTGACACACTCCCTCTGCCTGTTCCTTCATGGCTAGCGAGGCTGTGAGCTAGGAAAGTCTTTGGAAGCTCAGCAAGTGGCAGCGAGATGCAGGCCCAACCCAGCAATCCCGGTGCTTGGAGCAGTTCTCACAGCCTCCCAGTGCCAAAGCGAGCTCCTCTCTGCCAAATGCAGCTTTGCACACGCAGGCCGCTCTGCTGCCTCTGCATCCACGAAGGAAGCTCTCTAGGCCCGCTTCCTGCGAAATCTGCTTCAGCCTGAGGGAAAAGCCCTTGGAGAGGTCTTGGCTCAGGGGCAGTTGCTCCTGTGCCTGGGGAAGAGGGAAGGGCACCACACTCCCAAGGAAAGGCCAGACACACTCCACACGTCTTTGCTCCTCTGGAGGGCGGCATGGAGCCTCCAACTGGGAGGTCGCGTCTCAGCGGAGACGCAGGGGCATTCTGGCTGTGATCCCGCAGCCCCTGCCTGGAGGCCCACGGTGCCTGTTTCTCTCTGGGCGTTGCTTCCACAGTGCGGCCAAGCAACATCTTCACCATGGGCACAACAGCGCTTCCCTTCCGCCTGACAGACGTCTCAGTGCTCTGCTCTAGACCTCTGAAGTGGGGAGACAACCGAGCCCAGTCTCCTTTCCAAGGAGTCCTGCGCCTTCCATTGCACTGAAAGGCAATAGCACGGGGAAGCCTAGGAAGGGGCTGAGTCATGTGGGACACACTTCCTCAGCCTGCTCCTTTCAGGGAAGCAACGATGGGAGCTAGGAAAGCCTTCTCAAGCTCGGAGAGTGCAAGAGAGATGCAGGCCGCGCACCCGGAAATCTCGGTTCTTGGAGCCAATCTCAGCGTCTCCCAGGGGCAAAGCGTACGCCTCTCTGCCAAATCCAGCTTTGCAGACGCAGGCCGCTAGGCTGCCTCTGCATTGGCGAAGGAAGCTCTCTCCTCGCGCTTCCTGCGAAATCTGCTTCTCAGCCTGAGCGAATCTCAGTGGGAACGGTCTTTCCTCTGGGGCCGTTGCTCCTGTGCCTGGGGCTGCCGCAAGGGCACCACCCTCACAGGGAAAGGCCAAACACACCCCACATGACTTTGCTCCTCTGGAGAGCTGCAGGCAACCTCAAACTCTCAGGAAGCTTCTCGGCTGAGACGCCGAAGCACTCTGGCTGGGATCTCGCATCCCCTGCCTGGAGGCCCATGGTGCCTGTTTCTCCCTGGGCGTTGCTTCACCAGAGCGGCCAGGCAACATCTGCCCCATCTACCCTTCTGCTCTTCCCTTCCAGCTGACAGAGTTCTCCCTGCTCTACTCTAGCCCTAGGAAGTTTGGAGACAACCGGGCTCCTCCTCCTGTGCAAGGAGTCCCCGGGCCCAGTTGGAGTGGAAAGGCAAAACCACAGGCAAGCCCAGGAAAGTGCTGAGTCATGTCTGACACACTCCCTAAGCCTGCTCCTTCATGGCTAGCGAGGCTGTGAGCTAGGAAAGTCTTTGGAAGCTCAGCAAGTGGCAGCGAGATGCAGGCCCCAACCCAGCAATCCCGGTGCTTGGAGCAGGTCTCACAGCCTCCCAGTGCCAAAGCGAGCTCCTCTCTGCCAAATGCAGCTTTGCACACGCAGGCCGCTCTGCTGCCTCTGCATCCACGAAGGAAGCTCTCTAGGCCCGCTTCATGCGAAATCTGCTTCAGCCTGAGGGAAAAGCCCTTGGAGAGGTCTTTGCTCAGGGGCAGTTGCTCCTGTGCCTGGGGAAGAGGGAAGGGCACCACACTCCCAAGGAAAGGCCAGACACACTCCACACGTCTTTGCTCCTCTGGAGGGCGGCATGGAGCCTCCAACTGGGAGGTCGCGTCTCAGCGGAGACGCAGGGGCATTCTGGCTGTGATCCCGCAGCCCCTGCCTGGAGGCCCACGGTGCCTGTTTCTCTCTGGGCGTTGCTTCCACAGTGCGGCCAAGCAACATCTTCACCATGGGCACAACAGCGCTTCCCTTCCGCCTGACAGACGTCTCAGTGCTCTGCTCTAGACCTCTGAAGTGGGGAGACAACCGAGCCCAGCCTCCTTTCCAAGGAGTCCTGCGCCTTCGATTGCACTGAAAGGCAATAGCACGGGGAAGCCTAGGAAGGGGCTGAGTCATGTCGGACACACTTCCTCAGCCTGCTCCTTTCAGGGAAGCAACGCTGGGAGCTAGGAAAGCCTTCTCAAGCTCGGAGAGTGCAAGAGAGATGCAGGCCGCGCACCCGGAAATCTCGGTGCTTGGAGCTAATCTCAGCGTCTGCCAGGGGCAAAGCGAACGCCTCTCTGCCAAATCCAGCTTTGCAGACGCAGGCCGCTAGGCTGCCTCTGCATTGGCGAAGGAAGCTCTCTCCTCGCGCTTCCTGCGAAATCTGCTTCTCAGCCTGAGCGAATCTCAGTGGGAATGGTCTTTCCTCTGGGGCCGTTGCTCCTGTGCCTGGGGCTGCCGCAAGGGCACCACCCTCACAGGGAAAGGCCAAACACACCCCACATGACTTTGCTCCTCTGGAGAGCTGCAGGCAACCTCAAACTCTCAGGAAGGTTCTCGGCTGAGACGCAGAAGCAGTCTGGCTGGGGTCTCGCATCCCCTGCCTGGAGGCCCATGGTGCCTGTTTCTCCCTGGGCGTTGCTTCACCAGAGCGGCCAGGCAACATCTGCCCCATCTACCCTTCTGCTCTTCCCTTCCAGCTGACAGAGTTCTCCCTGCTCTACTCTAGCCCTAGGAAGTTTGGAGACAACCGGGCTCCTCCTCCTGTGCAAGGAGTCCCGGGGCCCAGTTGGAGTGGAAAGGCAAAACCACAGGCAAGCCCAGGAAAGTGCTGAGTCATGTCTGACACACTCCCTCAGCCTGCTCCTTCATGGCTAGCGAGGCTGTGAGCTAGGAAAGTCTTTGGAAGCTCAGCAAGTGGCAGCGAGATGCAGGCCCCAACCCAGCAATCCCGGTGCTTGGAGCAGGTCTCACAGCCTCCCAGTGCCAAAGCGAGCTCCTCTCTGCCAAATGCAGCTTTGCACACGCAGGCCGCTCTGCTGCCTCTGCATCCACGAAGGAAGCTCTCTAGGCCCGCTTCCTGCGAAATCTGCTTCAGCCTGAGGGAAAAGCCCTTGGAGAGGTCTTGGCTCAGGGGCAGTTGCTCCTGTGCCTGGGGAAGAGGGAAGGGCACCACACTCCCAAGGAAAGGCCAGACACACTCCACACGTCTTTGCTCCTCTGGAGGGCGGCATGGAGCCTCCAACTGGGAGGTTGCTTCTCAGCGGAGACGCAGGGGCATTCTGGCTGTGATCCCTCAGCCCCTGCCTGGAGGGCCACTGTGCCTGTTTCTCTCTGGGCGTTGCTTCCACAGTGCGGCAAAGCAACATCTTCACCATGGGCACAAAGCGCTTCCCTTCCGCCTGACAGACGTCTCAGTGCTCTGCTCTAGACCTCAAGTGGGGAGACAACCGAGCCCAGCCTCCTTTCCAAGGAGTCCTGTGCCTTCCATTGCACTGAAAGGCAATAGCACGGGGAAGCCTAGGAAGGGGCTGAGTCATGTCGGACACACTTCCTCAGCCTGCTCCTTTCAGGGAAGCAACTCTGGGAGCTAGGAAAGCCTTCTCCAGCTCGGAGAGTGCAAGGGAGATGCCGGCCGCGCACCCGGAAATCTCGGTGCTTGGAGCCAATCTCAGCGTCTCCCAGGGGCAAAGCGAACGCCTCTCTGCCAAATCCAGCTTTGCAGACGCAGGCCGCTAGCCTGCCTCTGCATTGGCCAAGGAAGCTCTCTCCTCCCGCTTCCTGCGAAATCTGCTTCTCAGCCTGAGCGAATCTCAGTGGAAACGGTCATTCCTCTGGGGCCGTTGCTCCTGTGTCTGGGACTGCCGCAAGGGCACCACCGTCCCAGGGAAAGGCCAAACACACCCCACATGTCTTTGCTCCTCTGGAGAGCTGCAGGCAACCTCAAACTCTCAGGAAGCTTCTCGGCTGAGACGCAGAAGCACTCTGGCTGGGATCTCGCATCCCCTGCCTGGAGGCCCATGGTGCCTGTTTCTCCCTGGGCGTTGCTTCACCAGAGCGGCCAGGCAACATCTGCCCCATCTACCCTTCTGCTCTTCCCTTCCAGCTGACAGAGTTCTCCCTGCTCTACTCTAGCCCTAGGAAGTTTGGAGACAACCGGGCTCCTCTTCCTGTGCAAGGAGTCCCGGGGCCCAGTTGGAGTGGAAAGGCAAAACCACAGGCAAGCCCAGGAAAGTGCTGAGTCATGTCTGACACACTCCCTCAGCCTGCTCCTTCATGGCTAGCGAGGCTGTGAGCTAGGAAAGTCTTTGGAAGCTCAGCAAGTGGCAGCGAGATGCAGGCCCCAACCCAGCAATCCCGGTGCTTGGAGCAGGTCTCACAGCCTCCCAGTGCCAAAGCGAGCTCCTCTCTGCCAAATGCAGCTGTGCACACGCAGGCCGCTCTGCTGCCTCTGCATCCACGAAGGAAGCTCTCTAGGCCCGCTTCCTGCGAAATCTGCTTCAGCCTGAGGGAAAAGCCCTTGGAGAGGTCTTTGCTCAGGGGCAGTTGCTCCTGTGCCTGGGGAAGAGTGAAGGGCACCACACTCCCAAGGAAAGGCCAGACACACTCCACACGCCTTTGCTCCTCTGGAGGGCGGCATGGAGCCTCCAACTGGGAGGTCGCCTCTCAGCGGAGACGCAGGGGCATTCTGGCTGTGATCCCGCAGCCCCTGCCTGGAGGCCCACGGTGCCTGCTTCTCTCTGGGCGTTGCTTCCACAGTGCGGCCAAGCAACATCTTCACCATGGGCACAACAGCGCTTCCCTTCCGCCTGACAGACGTCTCAGTGCTCTGCTCTAGACCTCTGAAGTGGGGAGACAACCGAGCCCAGCCTCCTTTCCAAGGAGTCCTGCGCCTTCCATTGCACTGAAAGGCAATAGCACGGGGAAGCCTAGGAAGGGGCTGAGTCATGTCGGACACACTTCCTCAGCCTGCTCCTTTCAGGGAAGCAACGCTGGGAGCTAGGAAAGCCTTCTCAAGCTCGGAGAGTGCAAGAGAGATGCAGGCCAAGCACAAGGAAATCTCGGTGCTTGGAGCTAATCTCAGCGTCTCCCAGGGGCAAAGCGAACGCCTCTCTGCCAAATCCAGCTTTGCAGACGCAGGCCGCTAGGCTGCCTCTGCATTGGCGAAGGAAGCTCTCTCCTCGCGCTTCCTGCGAAATCTGCTTCTCAGCCTGAGCGAATCTCAGTGGGAATGGTCTTTCCTCTGGGGCCGTTGCTCCTGTGCCTGGGGCTGCCGCAAGGGCACCACCCTCACAGGGAAAGGCCAAACACACCCCACATGACTTTGCTCCTCTGGAGAGCTGCAGGCAACCTCAAACTCTCAGGAAGCTTCTCGGCTGAGACGCAGAAGCACTCTGGCTGGGGTCTCGCATCCCCTGCCTGGAGGCCCATGGTGCCTGTTTCTCTTTGGGCGTTGTTTCACCAGAGCGGCCAGGCAACATCTGCCCCATCTACCCTTCTGCTCTTCCCTTCCAGCTGACAGAGTTCTCCCTGCTGTACTCTAGCCCTAGGAAGTTTGGAGACAACCGGGCTCCTCCTCCTGTGCAAGGAGTCCCGGGGCCCAGTTGGAGTGGAAAGGCAAAACCACAGGCAAGCCCAGGAAAGTGCTGAGTCATGTCTGACACACTCCCTCAGCCTGCTCCTTCATGGCTAGCGAGGCTGTGAGCTAGGAAAATCTTTGGAAGTTCAGCAAGTGGCAGCGAGATGCAGGCCCCAACCCAGCAATCCTGGTGCTTGGAGCAGGTCTCACAGCCTCCCAGTGCCAAAGCGAGCTCCTCTCTGCCAAATGCAGCTTTGCACACGCAGGCCGCTCTGCTGCCTCTGCATCCACGAAGGAAGCTCTTTAGGCCCGCTTCCTGCGAAATCTGCTTCAGCCTGAGGGAAAAGCCCTTGGAGAGGTCTTGGCTCAGGGGCAGTTGCTCCTGTGCCTGGGGAAGAGGGAAGGGCACCACACTCCCAAGGAAAGGCCAGACACACTCCACACGTCTTTGCTCCTCTGGAGGGCGGCATGGAGCCTCCAACTGGGAGGTCGCGTCTCAGCGGAGACGCAGGGGCATTCTGGCTGTGATCCCGCAGCCCCTGCCTGGAGGCCCACGGTGCCTGTTTCTCTCTGGGCGTTGCTTCCACAGTGCGGCCAAGCAACATCTTCACCATGGGCACAACAGCGCTTCCCTTCCACCTGACAGACGTCTCAGTGCTCTGCTCTAGACCTCTGAAGTGGGGAGACAACCGAGCCCAGCCTCCTTTCCAAGGAGTCCTGCGCCTTCCATTGCACTGAAAGGCAATAGCACGGGGAAGCCTAGGAAGGGGCTGAGTCATGTGGGACACACTTCCTCAGCCTGCTCCTTTCAGGGAAGCAACGCTGGGAGCTAGGAAAGCCTTCTCAAGCTCGGAGAGTGCAAGAGAGATGCAGGCCGCGCACCCGGAAATCTCGGTGCTTGGAGCCAATCTCAGCGTCTCCCAGGGGCAAAGCGAACGCCTCTCTGCCAAATCCAGCTTTGCAGACGCAGGCCGCTAGGCTGCCTCTGCATTGGCGAAGGAAGCTCTCTCCTCGCGCTTCCTGCGAAATCTGCTTCTCAGCCTGAGCGAATCTCAGTGGGAATGGTCTTTCCTCTGGGGCCGTTGCTCCTGTGCCTGGGGCTGCCGCAAGGGCACCACCCTCACAGGGAAAGGCCAAACACACCCCACATGACTTTGCTCCTCTGGAGAGCTGCAGGCAACCTCAAACTCTCAGGAAGCTTCTCGGCTGAGACGCAGAAGCACTCTGGCTGGGGTCTCGCATCCCCTGCCTGGAGGCCCATGGTGCCTGTTTCTCCCTGGGCGTTGCTTCACCAGAGCGACCAGGCAATATCTGCCCCATCTACCCTTCTGCTCTTCCCTTCCAGCTGACAGAGTTCTCCCTGCTCTACTCTAGCCCTAGGAAGTTTGGAGACAACCGGGCTCCTCCTCCTGTGCAAGGAGTCCCGGGGCCCAGTTGGAGTGGAAAGGCAAAACCACAGGCAAGCCCAGGAAAGTGCTGAGTCATGTCTGACACACTCCCTCAGCCTGCTCCTTCATGGCTAGCGAGGCTGTGAGCTAGGAAAGTCTTTGGAAGCTCAGCAAGTGGCAGCGAGATGCAGGCCCCAACCCAGCAATCCTGGTGCTTGGAGCAGGTCTCACAGCCTCCCAGTGCCAAAGCGAGCTCCTCTCTGCCAAATGCAGCTTTGCACACGCAGGCCGCTCTGCTGCCTCTGCATCCACGAAGGAAGCTCTCTAGGCCCGCTTCCTGCGAAATCTGCTTCAGCCTGAGGGAAAAGCCCTTGGAGAGGTCTTGGCTCAGGGGCAGTTGCTCCTGTGCCTGGGGAAGAGGGAAGGGCACCACACTCCCAAGGAAAGGCCAGACACACTCCACACGTCTTTGCTCCTCTGGAGGGCGGCATGGAGCATCCAACTGGGAGGTCGCGTCTCAGCGGAGACGCAGGGGCATTCTGGCTGTGATCCCGCAGCCCCTGCCTGGAGGCCCACGGTGCCTGTTTCTCTCTGGGCGTTGCTTCCACAGTGCGGCCAAGCAACATCTTCACCATGGGCACAACAGCGCTTCCCTTCCACCTGACACACGTCTCAGTGCTCTGCTCTAGACCTCTGAAGTGGGGAGACAACCGAGCCGAGCCTCCTTTCCAAGGACTCTTGCGCCTTCCATTGCACTGAAAGGCAATAGCACGGGGAAGCCTAGGAAGGGGCTGAGTCATGTCGGACACACTTCCTCAGCCTGCTCCTTTCAGGGAAGCAACGCTGGGAGCTAGGAAAGCCTGCTCAAGCTCGGAGAGTGCAAGAGAGATGCAGGCTGCGCACCCGGAAATCTCGGTGCTTGGAGCCAATCTCAGCGTCTCCCAGGGGCAAAGCGAACGCCTCTCTGCCAAATCCAGCTTTGCAGACGCAGGCCGCTAGGCTGCCTCTGCATTGGCGAAGGAAGCTCTCTCCTCGCGCTTCCTGCGAAATCTGCTTCTCAGCCTGAGCGAATCTCAGTGGGAATGGTCTTTCCTCTGGGGCCGTTGCTCCTGTGCCTGGGGCTGCCGCAAGGGCAGCACCCTCACAGGGAAAGGCCAAACACACCCCACATGTCTTTGCTCCTCTGGAGAGCTGCAGGCAACCTCAAACTCTCAGGAAGCTTCTCGGCTGAGACGCAGAAGCACTCTGGCTGGGGTCTCGCATCCCCTGCCTGGAGGCCCATGGTGCCTGTTTCTCTCTGGGCGTTGCTTCACCAGAGCGGCCAGGCAACATCTGCCCCATCTACCCTTCTGCTCTTCCCTTCCAGCTGACAGAGTTCTCCCTGCTCTACTCTAGCCCTAGGAAGTTTGGAGACAACCGGGCTCCTCCTCCTGTGCAAGGAGTCCCGGGGCCCAGTTGGAGTGGAAAGGCAAAACCACAGGCAAGCCCAGGAAAGTGCTGAGTCATGTCTGACACACTCCCTCCGCCTGCTCCTTCATGACTAGCGAGGCTGTGAGCTAGGAAAGTCTTTGGAAGCTCAGCAAGTGGCAGCGAGATGCAGGCCCCAACCCAGCAATCCTGGTGCTTGGAGCAGGTCTCACAGCCTCCCAGTGCCAAAGCGAGCTCCTCTCTGCCAAATGCAGCTTTGCACACGCAGGCCGCTCTGCTGCCTCTGCATCCACGAAGGAAGCTCTCTAGGCCCGCTTCCTGCGAAATCTGCTTCAGCCTGAGGGAAAAGCCCTTGGAGAGGTCTTGGCTCAGGGGCAGTTGCTCCTGTGCCTGGGGAAGAGGGAAGGGCACCACACTCCCAAGGAAAGGCCAGACACACTCCACACGTCTTTGCTCCTCTGGAGGGCGGCATGGAGCCTCCAACTGGGAGGTCGCTTCTCAGCGGAGACGCAGGGGCATTCTGGCTGTGATCCCGCAGCCCCTGCCTGGAGGCCCACGGTGCCTGTTTCTCTCTGGGCGTTGCTTCCACAGTGCGGCCAAGCAACATCTTCACCATGGGCACAACAGCGCTTCCCTTCCTCCTGACAAACGTCTCAGTTCTCTGCTCTAGACCTCTGAAGTGGGGAGACAACCGAGCCCAGCCTCCTTTCCAAGGAGTCCTGCGCCTTCCATTGCACTGAAAGGCAATAGCACGGGGAAGCCTAGGAAGGGGCTGAGTCATGTGGGACACACTTCCTCAGCCTGCTCCTTTCAGGGAAGCAACGCTGGGAGCTAGGAAAGCCTTCTCAAGCTCGGAGAGTGCAAGAGAGATGCAGGCCGCGCACCCGGAAATCTCGGTGCTTGGAGCCAATCTCAGCGTCTCCCAGGGGCAAAGCGAACGCCTCTCTGCCAAATCCAGCTTTGCAGACGCAGGCCGCTAGGCTGCCTCTGCATTGGCGAAGGAAGCTCTCTCCTCGCGCTTCCTGCGAAATCTGCTTCTCAGCCTGAGCGAATCTCAGTGGGAATGGTCTTTCCTCTGGGGCCGTTGCTCCTGTGCCTGGGGCTGCCGCAAGGGCACCACCCTCACAGGGAAAGGCCAAACACACCCCACATGACTTTGCTCCTCTGGAGAGCTGCAGGCAACCTCAAACTCTCAGGAAGCTTCTCGGCTGAGACGCAGAAGCACTCTGGCTGGGGTCTCGCATCCCCTGCCTGGAGGCCCATGGTGCCTGTTTCTCCCTGGGCGTTGCTTCACCAGAGCGGCCAGGCAACATCTGCCCCATCTACCCTTCTGCTCTTCCCTTCCAGCTGACAGAGTTCTCCCTGCTCTACTCTAGCCCTAGGAAGTTTGGAGACAACCGGGCTCCTCCTCCTGTGCAAGGAGTCCGGGGGCCCAGTTGGAGTGGAAAGGCAAAACCACAGGCAAGCCCAGGAAAGTGCTGAGTCATGTCTGACACACTCCCTCAGCCTGCTCCTTCATGGCTAGCGAGGCTGTGAGCTAGGAAAGTCTTTGGAAGCTCAGCAAGTGGCAGCGAGATGCAGGCCCCAACCCAGCAATCCTGGTGCTTGGAGCAGGTCTCACAGCCTCCCAGTGCCAAAGCGAGCTCCTCTCTGCCAAATGCAGCTTTGCACACGCAGGCCGCTCTGCTGCCTCTGCATCCACGAAGGAAGCTCTCTAGGCCCGCTTCCTGCGAAATCTGCTTCAGCCTGAGGGAAAAGCCCTTGGTGAGGTCTTGGCTCAGGGGCAGTTGCTCCTGTGCCTGGGGAAGAGGGAAGGGCACCACACTCCCAAGGAAAGGCCAGACACACTCCACACGTCTTTGCTCCTCTGGAGGGCGGCATGGAGCCTCCAACTGGGAGGTCGCTTCTCAGCGGAGACGCAGGGGCATTCTGGCTGTGATCCCGCAGCCCCTGCCTGGAGGCCCACGGTGCCTGTTTCTCTCTGGGCGTTGCTTCCACAGTGCGGCCAAGCAACATCTTCACCATGGGCACAACAGCGCTTCCCTTCCGCCTGACAGACGTCTCAGTGCTCTGCTCTAGACCTCTGAAGTGGGGAGACAACCGAGCCCAGCCTCCTTTCCAAGGAGTCCTGCGCCTTCCATTGCACTGAAAGGCAATAGCACGGGGAAGCCTAGGAAGGGGCTGAGTCATGTCGGACACACTTCCTCAGCCTGCTCCTTTCAGGGAAGCAACGCTGGGAGCTAGGAAAGCCTTCTCAAGCTCGGAGAGTGCAAGAGAGATGCAGGCCGCGCACCCGGAAATCTCGGTGCTTGGAGCCAATCTCAGCGTCTCCCAGGGGCAAAGCGAACGCCTCTCTGCCAAATCCAGCTTTGCAGACGCAGGCCGCTAGGCTGCCTCTGCATTGGCGAAGGAAGCTCTCTCCTCCCGCTTCCTGCGAAATCTGCTTCTCAGCCTGAGCGAATCTCAGTGGGAACGGTCTTTCCTCTGGGGCCGTTGCTCCTGTGCCTGGGGCCGCCTCAAGGGCACCACCCTCCCAGGGAAAGGCCAAACACACCCCACATGACTTTGCTCCTCTGGAGAGCTGCAGGCAACCTCAAACTCTCAGGAAGCTTCTCGGCTGAGACGCAGAAGCACTCTGGCTGGGGTCTCGCATCCCCTGCCTGGAGGCCCATGGTGCCTGTTTCTCCCTGGGCGTTGCTTCACCAGAGCGGCCAGGCAACATCTGCCCCATCTACCCTTCTGCTCTTCCCTTCCAGCTGACAGAGTTCTCCCTGCTCTACTCTAGCCCTAGGAAGTTTGGAGACAACCGGGCTCCTCCTCCTGTGCAAGGAGTCCCGGGGCCCAGTTGGAGTGGAAAGGCAAAACCACAGGCAAGCCCAGGAAAGTGCTGAGTCATGTCTGACACACTCCCTCAGCCTGCTCCTTCATGGCTAGCGAGGCTGTGAGCTAGGAAAGTCTTTGGAAGCTCAGCAAGTGGCAGCGAGATGCAGGCCCCAACCCAGCAATCCCGGTGCTTGGAGCAGGTCTCACAGCCTCCCAGTGCCAAAGCGAGCTCCTCTCTGCCAAATGCAGCTTTGCACACGCAGGCCGCTCTGCTGCCTCTGCATCCACGAAGGAAGCTCTCTAGGCCCGCTTCCTGCGAAATCTGCTTCAGCCTGAGGGAAAAGCCCTTGGAGAGGTCTTGGCTCAGGGGCAGTTGCTCCTGTGCCTGGGGAAGAGGGAAGGGCACCACACTCCCAAGGAAAGGCCAGACACACTCCACACGTCTTTGCTCCTCTGGAGGGCGGCATGGAGCCTCCAACTGGGAGGTCGCTTCTCAGCGGAGACGCAGGGGCATTCTGGCTGTGATCCCGCAGCCCCTGCCTGGAGGCCCACGGTGCCTGTTTCTCTCTGGGCGTTGCTTCCACAGTGCGGCCAAGCAACATCTTCACCATGGGCACAACAGCGCTTCCCTTCCGCCTGACAGACGTCTCAGTGCTCTGCTCTAGACCTCTGAAGTGGGGAGACAACCGAGCCCAGCCTCCTTTCCAAGGAGTCCTGCGCCTTCCATTGCACTGAAAGGCAATAGCACGGGGAAGCCTAGGAAGGGGCTGAGTCATGTGGGACACACTTCCTCAGCCTGCTCCTTTCAGGGAAGCAACGCTGGTAGCTAGGAAAGCCTTCTCAAGCTCGGAGAGTGCAAGAGAGATGCAGGCCGCGCACCCGGAAATCTCGGTGCTTGGAGCCAATCTCAGCGTCTCCCAGGGGCAAAGCGAACGCCTCTCTGCCAAATCCAGCTTTGCAGACGCAGGCCGCTAGGCTGCCTCTGCATTGGCGAAGGAAGCTCTCTCCTCCCGCTTCCTGCGAAATCTGCTTCTCAGCCTGAGCGAATCTCAGTGGGAACGGTCTTTCCTCGGGGGCCGTTGCTCCTGGGCCTGGGGCTGCCGCAAGGGCACCACCCTCCCAGGGAAAGGCCAAACAGACCCCTCATGACTTTGCTCCTCTGGAGAGCTGCAGGCAACCTCAAACTCTCAGGAAGCTTCTCGGCTGAGACGCAGAAGCACTCTGGCTGGGGTCTCGCATCCCCTGCCTGGAGGCCCATGGTGCCTGTTTCTCCCTGAGCGTTGCTTCACCAGAGCGGCCAGGCAACATCTGCCCCATCTACCCTTCTGCTCTTCCCTTCCAGCTGACAGAGTTCTCCCTGCTCTACTCTAGCCCTAGGAAGTTTGGAGACAACCGGGCTCCTCCTCCTGTGCAAGGAGTCCCGGGGCCCAGTTGGAGTGGAAAGGCAAAACCACAGGCAAGCCCAGGAAAGTGCTGAGTCATGTCTGACACACTCCCTCAGCCTGCTCCTTCATGGCTAGCGAGGCTGTGAGCTAGGAAAGTCTTTGGAAGCTCAGCAAGTGGCAGCGAGATGCAGGCCCCAACCCAGCAATCCCGGTGCTTGGAGCAGGTCTCACAGCCTCCCAGTGCCAAAGCGAGCTCCTCTCTGCCAAATGCAGCTTTGCACACGCAGGCCGCTCTGCTGCCTCTGCATCCACGAAGGAAGCTCTCTAGGCCTGCTTCCTGCGAAATCTGCTTCAGCCTGAGGGAAAAGCCCTTGGAGAGGTCTTGGCTCAGGGGCAGTTGCTCCTGTGCCTGGGGAAGAGGGAAGGGCACCACACTCCCAAGGAAAGGCCAGACACACTCCACACGTCTTTGCTCCTCTGGAGGGCTGCATGGAGCCTCCAACTGGGAGGTCGCTTCTCAGCGGAGATGCATGGGCATTCTGGCTGTGATCCCGCAGCCCCTGCCTGGAGGCCCACGGTGCCTGTTTCTCTCTGGGCGTTGCTTCCACAGTGCGGCCAAGCAACATCTTCACCATGGGCACAACAGCGCTTCCCTTCCGCCTGACAGACGTCTCAGTGCTCTGCTCTAGACCTCTGAAGTGGGGAGACAACCGAGCCCAGCCTCCTTTCCAAGGAGTCCTGCGCCTTCCATTGCACTGAAAGGCAATAGCACGGGGAAGCCTAGGAAGGGGCTGAGTCATGTGGGACACACTTCCTCAGACTGCTCCTTTCAGGGAAGCAACGCTGGGAGCTAGGAAAGCCTTCTCAAGCTCGGAGAGTGCAAGAGAGATGCAGGCCGCGCACCCGGAAATCTCGGTGCTTGGAGCCAATCTCAGCGTCTCCCAGGGGCAAAGCGAACGCCTCTCTGCCAAATCCAGCTTTGCAGACGCAGGCCGCTAGGCTGCCTCTGCATTGGCGAAGGAAGCTCTCTCCTCCCGCTTCCTGCGAAATCTGCTTCTCAGCCTGAGCGAATCTCAGTGGGAACGGTCTTTCCTCGGGGGCCGTTGCTCCTGGGCCTGGGGCTGCCGCAAGGGCACCACCCTCCCAGGGAAAGGCCAAACAGACCCCTCATGACTTTGCTCCTCTGGAGAGCTGCAGGCAACCTCAAACTCTCAGGAAGCTTCTCGGCTGAGACGCAGAAGCACTCTGGCTGGGATCTCGCATCCCCTGCCTGGAGGCCCATGGTGCCTGTTTCTCCCTGTGCGTTGCTTCACCAGAGCGGCAAGGCAACATCTGCCCCATCTACCCTTCTGCTCTTCCCTTCCAGCTGACAGAGTTCTCCCTGCTCTACTCTAGCCCTAGGAAGTTTGGAGACAACCGGGCTCCTCCTCCTGTGCAAGGAGTCCCGGGGCCCAGTTGGAGTGGAAAGGCAAAACCACAGGCAAGCCCAGGAAAGTGCTGAGTCATGTCTGACACACTCCCTCAGCCTGCTCCTTCATGGCTAGCGAGGCTGTGAGCTAGGAAAGTCTTTGGAAGCTCAGCAAGTGGCAGCGAGATGCAGGCCCCAACCCAGCAATCCCGGTGCTTGGAGCAGGTCTCACAGCCTCCCAGTGCCAAAGCGAGCTCCTCTCTGCCAAATGCAGCTTTGCACACGCAGGCCGCTCTGCTGCCTCTGCATCCACGAAGGAAGCTCTCTAGGCCCGCTTCCTGCGAAATCTGCTTCAGCCTGAGGGAAAAGCCCTTGGAGAGGTCTTGGCTCAGGGGCAGTTGCTCCTGTGCCTGGGGAAGAGGGAAGGGCACCACACTCCCAAGGAAAGGCCAGACACACTCCACACGTCTTTGCTCCTCTGGAGGGCGGCATGGAGCCTCCAACTGGGAGGTCGCTTCTCAGCGAAGACGCAGGGGCATTCTGGCTGTGATCCCGCAGCCCCTGCCTGGAGGCCCACGGTGCCTGTTTCTCTCTGGGCGTTGCTTCCACAGTGCGGCCAAGCAACATCTTCACCATGGGCACAACAGCGCTTCCCTTCCGCCTGACAGACGTCTCAGTGCTCTGCTCTAGACCTCTGAAGTGGGGAGACAACCGAGCCCAGCCTCCTTTCCAAGGAGTCCTGCGCCTTCCATTGCACTGAAAGGCAATAGCACGGGGAAGCCTAGGAAGGGGCTGAGTCATGTGGGACACACTTCCTCAGCCTGCTCCTTTCAGGGAAGCAACGCTGGGAGCTACGAAAGCCTTCTCCAGCTCGGAGAGTGCAAGAGAGATGCAGGCCGCGCACCCGGAAATCTCAGTGCTTGGAGCCAATCTCAGCGTCTCCCAGGGGCAAAGCGAACGCCTCTCTGCCAAATCCAGCTTTGCAGACGCAGGCCGCTAGGCTGCCTCTGCATTGGCGAAGGAAGCTCTCTCCTCCCGCTTCCTGTGAAATCTGCTTCTCAGCCTGAGCGAATCTCAGTGGGAACGGTCTTTCCTCTGGGGCCGTTGCTCCTGTGCCTGGGGCTGCCGCAAGGGCACCACCCTCCCAGGGAAAGGCCAAACACACCCCACATGTCTTTGCTCCTCTGGAGAGCTGCAGGCAACCTCAAACTATCAGGAAGCTTCTCGGCTGGACGCAGAAGCACTCTGGCTGGGATCTCGCATCCCCTGCCTGGAGGCCCATGGTGTCTGTTTCTCCCTGGGCGTTGCTTCACCAGAGCGGCCAGGCAACATCTGCCCCATCTACCCTTCTGCTCTTCCCTTCCAGCTGACAGAGTTCTCCCTGCTCTACTCTAGCCCTAGGAAGTTTGGAGACAACCGGGCTCCTCCTCCTGTGCAAGGAGTCCCGGGGCCCAGTTGGAGTGGAAAGGAAAACCACAGGCAAGCCCAGGAAAGTGCTGAGTCATGTCTGACACACTCCCTCAGCCTGCTCCTTCATGGCTAGCGAGGCTGTGAGCTAGGAAAGTCTTTGGAAGCTCAGCAAGTGGCAGCGAGATGCAGGCCCCAACCCAGCAATCCCGGTGCTTGGAGCAGGTCTCACAGCCTCCCAGTGCCAAAGCGAGCTCCTCTCTGCCAAATGCAGCTTTGCACACGCAGGCCGCTCTGCTGCCTCTGCATCCACGAAGGAAGCTCTCTAGGCCCGCTTCCTGCGAAATCTGCTTCAGCCTGAGGGAAAAGCCCTTGGAGAGGTCTTGGCTCAGGGGCAGTTGCTCCTGTGCCTGGGGAAGAGGGAAGGGCACCACACTCCCAAGGAAAGGCCAGACACACTCCACACGTCTTTGCTCCTCTGGAGGGCGGCATGGAGCCTCCAACTGGGAGGTCGCTTCTCAGCGGAGACGCAGGGGCATTCTGGCTGTGATCCCGCAGCCCCTGCCTGGAGGCCCACGGTGCCTGTTTCTCTCTGGGCGTTGCTTCCACAGTGCGGCCAAGCAACATCTTCACCATGGGCACAACAGCGCTTCCCTTCCGCCTGACAGACGTCTCAGTGCTCTGCTCTAGACCTCTGAAGTGGGGAGACAACCGAGCCCAGCCTCCTTTCCAAGGAGTCCTGCGCCTTCGATTGCACTGAAAGGCAATAGCACGGGGAAGCCTAGGAAGGGGCTGAGTCATGTGGGACACACTTCCTCAGCCTGCTCCTTTCAGGGAAGCAACGCTGGGAGCTAGGAAAGCCTTCTCAAGCTCGGAGAGTGCAAGAGAGATGCAGGCCGCGCACCCGGAAATCTCGGTGCTTGGAGCCAATCTCAGCGTCTCCCAGGGGCAAAGCGAACGCCTCTCTGCCAAATCCAGCTTTGCAGACGCAGGCCGCTAGGCTGCCTCTGCATTGGCGAAGGAAGCTCTCTCCTCCCGCTTCCTGCGAAATCTGCTTCTCAGCCTGAGCGAATCTCAGTGGGAACGGTCTTTCCTCTGGGGCCGTTGCTCCTGTGCCTGGGGCTGCCGCAAGGGCACCACCCTCCCAGGGAAAGGCCAAACAGACCCCTCATGACTTTGCTCCTCTGGAGAGCTGCAGGCAACCTCAAACTCTCAGGAAGCTTCTCGGCTGAGACACAGAAGCACTCTGGCTGGGGTCTCGCATCCCCTGCCTGGAGGCCCATGGTGCCTGTTTCTCCCTGAGCGTTGCTTCACCAGAGCGGCCAGGCAACATCTGCCCCATCTACCCTTCTGCTCTTCCCTTCCAGCTGACAGAGTTCTCCCTGCTCTACTCTAGCCCTAGGAAGTTTGGAGACAACCGGGCTCCTCCTCCTGTGCAAGGAGTCCCGGGGCCCAGTTGGAGTGGAAAGGCAAAACCACAGGCAAGCCCAGGAAAGTGCTGAGTCATGTCTGACACACTCCCTCAGCCTGCTCCTTCATGGCTAGCGAGGCTGTGAGCTAGGAAAGTCTTTGGAAGCTCAGCAAGTGGCAGCGAGATGCAGGCCCCAACCCAGCAATCCCGGTGCTTGGAGCAGGTCTCACAGCCTCCCAGTGCCAAAGCGAGCTCCTCTCTGCCAAATGCAGCTTTGCACACGCAGGCCGCTCTGCTGCCTCTGCATCCACGAAGGAAGCTCTCTAGGCCCGCTTCCTGCGAAATCTGCTTCAGCCTGAGGGAAAAGCCCTTGGAGAGGTCTTGGCTCAGGGGCAGTTGCTCCTGTGCCTGGGGAAGAGGGAAGGGCACCACACTCCCAAGGAAAGGCCAGACACACTCCACACGTCTTTGCTCCTCTGGAGGGCGGCATGGAGCCTCCAACTGGGAGGTCGCTTCTCAGCGGAGACGCAGGGGCATTCTGGCTGTGATCCCGCAGCCCCTGCCTGGAGGCCCACGGTGCCTGTTTCTCTCTGGGCGTTGCTTCCACAGTGCGGCCAAGCAACATCTTCACCATGGGCACAACAGCGCTTCCCTTCCGCCTGACAGACGTCTCAGTGCTCTGCTCTAGACCTCTGAAGTGGGGAGACAACCGAGCCCAGCCTCCTTTCCAAGGAGTCCTGCGCCTTCCATTGCACTGAAAGGCAATAGCACGGGGAAGCCTAGGAAGGGGCTGAGTCATGTCGGACACACTTCCTCAGCCTGCTCCTTTCAGGGAAGCAACGCTGGGAGCTAGGAAAGCCTTCTCCAGCTCGGAGAGTGCAAGAGAGATGCAGGCCGCGCACCCGGAAATCTCGGTGCTTGGAGCCAATCTCAGCGTCTCCCAGGGGCAAAGCGAACGCCTCTCTGCCAAATCCAGCTTTGCAGACGCAGGCCGCTAGGCTGCCTCTGCATTGGCGAAGGAAGCTCTCTCCTCCCGCTTCCTGCGAAATCTGCTTCTCAGCCTGAGCGAATCTCAGTGGGAACGGTCTTTCCTCTGGGGCCGTTGCTCCTGTGCCTGGGGCTGCCGCAAGGGCACCACCCTCCCAGGGAAAGGCCAAACACACTCCACATGACTTTGCTCCTCTGGAGAGCTGCAGGCAACCTCAAACTCTCAGGAAGCTTCTCGGCTGAGACGCAGAAGCACTCTGGCTGGGGTCTCGCATCCCCTGCCTGGAGGCCCATGGTGCCTGCTTCTCCCTGGGCGTTGCTTCACCAGAGCGGCCAGGCAACATCTGCCCCATCTACCCTTCTGCTCTTCCCTTCCAGCTGACAGAGTTCTCCCTGCTCTACTCTAGCCCTAGGAAGTTTGGAGACAACCGGGCTCCTCCTCCTGTGCAAGGAGTCCCGGGGCCCAGTTGGAGTGGAAAGGCAAAACCACAGGCAAGCCCAGGAAAGTGCTGAGTCATGTCTGACACACTCCCTCAGCCTGCTCCTTCATGACTAGCGAGGCTGTGAGCTAGGAAAGTCTTTGGAAGCTCAGCAAGTGGCAGCGAGATGCAGGCCCCAACCCAGCAATCCCGGTGCTTGGAGCAGGTCTCACAGCCTCCCAGTGCCAAAGCGAGCTCCTCTCTGCCAAATGCAGCTGTGCACACGCAGGCCGCTCTGCTGCCTCTGCATCCACGAAGGAAGCTCTCTAGGCCCGCTTCCTGCGAAATCTGCTTCAGCCTGAGGGAAAAGCCCTTGGAGAGGTCTTGGCTCAGGGGCAGTTGCTCCTGTGCCTGGGGAAGAGGGAAGGGCACCACACTCCCAAGGAAAGGCCAGACACACTCCACACGTCTTTGCTCCTCTGGAGGGCGGCATGGAGCCTCCAACTGGGAGGTCGCGTCTCAGCGGAGACGCAGGGGCATTCTGGCTGTGATCCCGCAGCCCCTGCCTGGAGGCCCACGGTGCCTGTTTCTCTCTGGGCGTTGCTTCCACAGTGCGGCCAAGCAACATCTTCACCATGGGCACAACAGCGCTTCCCTTCCTCCTGACAGACGTCTCAGTGCTCTGCTCTAGACCTATGAAGTGGGGAGACAACCGAGCCCAGCCTCCTTTCCAAGGAGTCCTGCGCCTTCGATTGCACTGAAAGGCAATAGCACGGGGAAGCCTAGGAAGGGGCTGAGTCATGTGGGACACACTTCCTCAGCATGCTCCTTTCAGGGAAGCAACGCCTGGAGCTAGGAAAGTCTTCTCCAGCTCGGAGAGTGCAAGAGAGATGCAGGCCGCGCACCCGGAAATCTCGGTGCTTGGAGCCAATCTCAGCGTCTCCCAGGGGCAAAGCAAACGCCTCTCTGCCAAATCCAGCTTTGCAGACGCAGGCCGCTAGGCTGCCTCTGCATTGGCGAAGGAAGCTCTCTCCTCCCGCTTCCTGCGAAATCTGCTTCTCAGCCTGAGCGAATCTCAGTGGGAACGGTCTTTCCTCTGGGGCCTTTGCTCCTGTGCCTGGGGCTGCCGCAAGGGCACCACCCTCCCAGGGAAAGGCCAACAACACTCCACATGACTTTGCTCCTCTGGAGAGCTGCAGGCAACCTCAAACTCTCAGGAAGCTTCTCGGCTGAGACGCAGAAGCACTCTGGCTGGGGTCTCGCATCCCCTGCCTGGAGGCCCATGGTGCCTGCTTCTCCCTGGGCGTTGCTTCACCAGAGCGGCCAGGCAACATCTGCCCCATCTACCCTTCTGCTCTTCCCTTCCAGCTGACAGAGTTCTCCCTGCTCTACTCTAGCCCTAGGAAGTTTGGAGACAACCGGGCTCCTCCTCCTGTGCAAGGAGTCCCGGGGCCCAGTTGGAGTGGAAAGGCAAAACCACAGGCAAGCCCAGGAAAGTGCTGAGTCATGTCTGACACACTCCCTCAGCCTGCTCCTTCATGGCTAGCGAGGCTGTGAGCTAGGAAAGTCTTTGGAAGCTCAGCAAGTGGCAGCGAGATGCAGGCCCCAACCCAGCAATCCCGGTGCTTGGAGCAGGTCTCACAGCCTCCCAGTGCCAAAGCGAGCTTCTCTCTGCCAAATGCAGCTTTGCACACGCAGGCCGCTCTGCTGCCTCTGCATCCACGAAGGAAGCTCTCTAGGCCCGCTTCCTGCGAGATCTGCTTCAGCCTGAGGGAAAAGCCCTTGGAGAGGTCTTGGCTCAGGGGCAGTTGCTCCTGTGCCTGGGGAAGAGGGAAGGGCACCACACTCCCAAGGAAAGGCCAGACACACTCCACACGTCTTTGCTCCTCTGGAGGGCGGCATGGAGCCTCCAACTGGGGGGTCGCGTCTCAGCGGAGACGCAGGGGCATTCTGGCTGTGATCCCGCAGCCCCTGCCTGGAGGCCCACGGTGCCTGTTTCTCTCTGGGCGTTGCTTCCACAGTGCGGCCAAGCAACATCTTCACCATGGGCACAACAGCGCTTCCCTTCCGCCTGACAGACGTCTCAGTGCTCTGCTCTAGACCTCTGAAGTGGGGAGACAACCGAGCCCAGCCTCCTTTCCAAGGAGTCCTGCGCCTTCCATTGCACTGAAAGGCAATAGCACGGGGAAGCCTAGGAAGGGGCTGAGTCATGTCGGACACACTTCCTCAGCCTGCTCCTTTCAGGGAAGCAACGCTGGGAGCTAGGAAAGCCTTCTCAAGCTCGGAGAGTGCAAGAGAGATGCAGGCCGCGCACCCGGAAATCTCGGTGCTTGGAGCCAATCTCAGCGTCTCCCAGGGGCAAAGCGAACGCCTCTCTGCCAAATCCAGCTGTGCAGACGCAGGCCGCTAGGCTGCCTCTGCATTGGCGAAGGAAGCTCACTCCTCGCGCTTCCTGCGAAATCTGCTTCTCAGCCTGAGAGAATCTCAGTGGGAACGGTCTTTCCTCTGGGGCCGTTGCTCCTGTGCCTGGGGCTGCCGCAAGGGCACCACCCTCACAGGGAAAGGCCAAACACACCCCACATGTCTTTGCTCCTCTGGAGAGCTGCAGGCAACCTCAAACTCTCAGGAAGCTTCTCGGCTGAGACGCAGAAGCACTCTGGCTGGGGTCTCGCATCCCCTGCCTGGAGGCCCATGGTGCCTGTTTCTCCCTGGGCGTTGCTTCACCAGAGCGGCCAGGCAACATCTGCCCCATCTACCCTTCTGCTCTTCCCTTCCAGCTGACAGAGTTCTCCCTGCTCTACTCTGGCCCTAGGAAGTTTGGAGACAACCGGGCTCCTCCTCCTGGGCAAGGAGTCCCGGGGCCCAGTTGGAGTGGAAAGGCAAAACCACAGGCAAGCCCAGGAAAGTGCTGAGTCATGTCTGACACACTCCCTCAGCCTGCTCCTTCATGGCTAGCGAGGCTGTGAGCTAGGAAAGTCTTTGGAAGCTCAGCAAGTGGCAGCGAGATGCAGGCCCCAACCCAGCAATCCCGGTGCTTGGAGCAGGTCTCACAGCCTCCCAGTGCCAAAGCGAGCTCCTCTCTGCCAAATGCAGCTGTGCACACGCAGGCCGCTCTGCTGCCTCTGCATCCACGAAGGAAGCTCTCTAGGCCCGCTTCCTGCGAAATCTGCTTCAGCCTGAGGGAAAAGCCCTTGGAGAGGTCTTGGCTCAGGGGCAGTTGCTCCTGTGCCTGGGGAAGAGGGAAGGGCACCACACTCCCAAGGAAAGGCCAGACACACTCCACACGTCTTTGCTCCTCTGGAGGGCGGCATGGAGCCTCCAACTGGGAGGTCGCGTCTCAGCGGAGACGCAGGGGCATTCTGGCTGTGATCCCGCAGCCCCTGCCTGGAGGCCCACGGTGCCTGTTTCTCTCTGGGCGTTGCTTCCACAGTGCGGCCAAGCAACATCTTCACCATGGGCACAACAGCGCTTCCCTTCCGCCTGACAGACGTCTCAGTGCTCTGCTCTAGACCTCTGAAGTGGGGAGACAACCGAGCCCAGCCTCCTTTCCAAGGAGTCCTGCGCCTTCGATTGCACTGAAAGGCAATAGCACGGGGAAGCCTAGGAAGGGGCTGAGTCATGTCGGACACACTTCCTCAGCCTGCTCCTTTCAGGGAAGCAACGCTGGGAGCTAGGAAAGCCTTCTCCAGCTCGGAGAGTGCAAGAGAGATGCAGGCCGCGCACCCGGAAATCTCGGTGCTTGGAGCCAATCTCAGCGTCTCCCAGGGGCAAAGCGAAGGCCTCTCTGCCAAATCCAGCTTTGCAGACGCAGGCCGCTAGGCTGCCTCTGCATTGGCGAAGGAAGCTCTCTCCTCCCGCTTCCTGCGAAATCTGCTTCTCAGCCTGAGCGAATCTCAGTGGGAACGGTCTTTCCTCTGGGGCCGTTGCTCCTGTGCCTGGGGCTGCCGCAAGGGCACCACCCTCCCAGGGAAAGGCCAAACACACCCCACATGTCTTTGCTCCTCTGGAGAGCTGCAGGCAACCTCAAACTCTCAGGAAGCTTCTCGGCTGAGACGCAGAAGCACTCTGGCTGGGATCTCGCATCCCCTGCATGGAGGCCCATGGTGCCTGTTTCTCCCTGGGCGTTGCTTCACCAGAGCGGCCAGGCAACATCTGCCCCATCTACCCTTCTGCTCTTCCCTTCCAGCTGACAGAGTTCTCCCTGCTCTACTCTAGCCCTAGGAAGTTTGGAGACAACCGGGCTCCTCCTCCTGTGCAAGGAGTCCCGGGGCCCAGTTGGAGTGGAAAGGCAAAACCACAGGCAAGCCCAGGAAAGTGCTGAGTCATGTCTGACACACTCCCTCAGCCTGCTCCTTCATGGCTAGCGACGCTGTGAGCTAGGAAAGTCTTTGGAAGCTCAGCAAGTGGCAGCGAGATGCAGGCCCCAACCCAGCAATCCCGGTGCTTGGAGCAGGTCTCACAGCCTCCCAGTGCCAAAGCGAGCTCCTCTCTGCCAAATGCAGCTTTGCACAAGCAGGCCGCTCTGCTGCCTCTGCATCCACGAAGGAAGCTCTCTAGGCCCGCTTCCTGCGAAATCTGCTTCAGCCTGAGGGAAAAGCCCTTGGAGAGGTCTTGGCTCAGGGGCAGTTGCTCCTGTGCCTGGGGAAGAGGGAAGGGCACCACACTCCCAAGGAAAGGCCAGACACACTCCACACGTCTTTGCTCCTCTGGAGGGCGGCATGGAGCCTCCAACTGGGAGGTCGCGTCTCAGCGGAGACGCAGGGGCATTCTGGCTGTGATCCCGCAGCCCCTGCCTGGAGGCCCACGGTGCCTGTTTCTCTCTGGGCGTTGCTTCCACAGTGCGGCCAAGCAACATCTTCACCATGGGCACAACAGCGCTTCCCTTCCGCCTGACAGACGTCTCAGTGCTCTGCTCTAGACCTCTGAAGTGGGGAGACAACCGAGCCCAGCCTCCTTTCCAAGGAGTCCTGCGCCTTCCATAGCACTGAAAGGCAATAGCACGGGGAAGCCTAGGAAGGGGCTGAGTCATGTCGGACACACTTCCTCAGCCTGCTCCTTTCAGGGAAGCAACCCTGGGAGCTAGGAAAGCCTTCTCAAGCTCGGAGAGTGCAAGAGAGATGCAGGCCGCGCACCCGGAAATCTCGGTGCTTGGAGCCAATCTCAGCGTCTCCCAGGGGCAAAGCGAACGCCTCTCTGCCAAATCCAGCTTTGCAGACGCAGGCCGCTAGGCTGCCTCTGCATTGGCGAAGGAAGCTCTCTCCTCCCGCTTCCTGCGAAATGTGCTTCTCAGCCTGAGCGAATCTCAGTGGGAACGGTCTTTCCTCTGGGGCCGTTGCTCCTGTGCCTGGGGCTGCCGCAAGGGCACCACCCTCCCAGGGAAAGGCCAAACACACCCCACATGTCTTTGCTCCTCTGGAGAGCTGCAGGCAACCTCAAACTCTCAGGAAGCTTCTCGGCTGAGACGCAGAAGCACTCTGGCTGGGATCTCGCATCCCCTGCCTGGAGGCCCATGGTGCCTGTTTCTCCCTGGGCGTTGCTTCACCAGAGCGGCCAGGCAACATCTGCCCCATCTACCCTTCTGCTCTTCCCTTCCAGCTGACAGAGTTCTCCCTGCTCTACTCTAGCCCTAGGAAGTTTGGAGACAACCGGGCTCCTCCTCCTGTGCAAGGAGTCCCGGGGCCCAGTTGGAGTGGAAAGGCAAAAGCACAGGCAAGCCCAGGAAAGTGCTGAGTCATGTCTGACACACTCCCTCAGCCTGCTCCTTCATGGCTAGCGAGGCTGTGAGCTAGGAAAGTCTTTGGAAGCTCAGCAAGTGGCAGCGAGATGCAGGCCCCAACCCAGCAATCCCGGTGCTTGGAGCAGGTCTCACAGCCTCCCAGTGCCAAAGCGAGCTCTTCTCTGCCAAATGCAGCTTTGCACACGCAGGCCGCTCTGCTGCCTCTGCATCCACGAAGGAAGCTCTCTAGGCCCGCTTCCTGCGAAATCTGCTTCAGCCTGAGGGAAAAGCCCTTGGAGAGTTCTTGGCTCAGGGGCAGTTGCTCCTGTGCCTGGGGAAGAGGGAAGGGCACCACACTCCCAAGGAAAGGCCAGACACACTCCACACGTCTTTGCTCCTCTGGAGGGCGGCATGGAGCCTCCAACTGGGAGGTCGCGTCTCAGCGGAGACGCAGGGGCATTCTGGCTGTGATCCCGCAGCCCCTGCCTGGAGGCCCACGGTGCCTGTTTCTCTCTGGGCGTTGCTTCCACAGTGCGGCCAAGCAACATCTTCACCATGGGCACAACAGCGCTTCCCTTCCGCCTGACAGACGTCTCAGTGCTCTGCTCTAGACCTCTGAAGTGGGGAGACAACCGAGCCCAGCCTCCTTTCCAAGGAGTCCTGCGCCTTCGATTGCACTGAAAGGCAATAGCACGGGGAAGCCTAGGAAGGGGCTGAGTCATGTCGGACACACTTCCTCAGCCTGCTCCTTTCAGGGAAGCAACGCTGGGAGCTAGGAAAGCCTTCTCCAGCTCGGAGAGTGCAAGAGAGATGCAGGCCGCGCACCCGGAAATCTCGGTGCTTGGAGCCAATCTCAGCGTCTCCCAGGGGCAAAGCGAAGGCCTCTCTGCCAAATCCAGCTTTGCAGACGCAGGCCGCTAGGCTGCCTCTGCATTGGCGAAGGAAGCTCTCTCCTCCCGCTTCCTGCGAAATCTGCTTCTCAGCCTGAGCGAATCTCAGTGGGAACGGTCTTTCCTCTGGGGCCGTTGCTCCTGTGCCTGGGGCTGCCGCAAGGGCACCACCCTCCCAGGGAAAGGCCAAACACACCCCACATGTCTTTGCTCCTCTGGAGAGCTGCAGGCAACCTCAAACTCTCAGGAAGCTTCTCGGCTGAGACGCAGAAGCACTCTGGCTGGGATCTCGCATCCCCTGCCTGGAGGCCCATGGTGCCTGTTTCTCCCTGGGCGTTGCTTCACCAGAGCGGCCAGGCAACATCTGCCCCATCTACCCTTCTGCTCTTCCCTTCCAGCTGACAGAGTTCTCCCTGCTCTACTCTAGCCCTAGGAAGTTTGGAGACAACCGGGCTCCTCCTCCTGTGCAAGGAGTCCCGGGGCCCAGTTGGATGGAAAGGCAAAACCACAGGCAAGCCCAGGAAAGTGCTGAGTCATGTCTGACACACTCCCTCAGCCTGCTCCTTCATGGCTAGCGAGGCTGTGAGCTAGGAAAGTCTTTGGAAGCTCAGCAAGTGGCAGCGAGATGCAGGCCCCAACCCAGCAATCCCGGTGCTTGGAGCAGGTCTCACAGCCTCCCAGTGCCAAAGCGAGCTCCTCTCTGCCAAATGCAGCTTTGCACAAGCAGGCCGCTCTGCTGCCTCTGCATCCACGAAGGAAGCTCTCTAGGCCCGCTTCCTGCGAAATCTGCTTCAGCCTGAGGGAAAAGCCCTTGGAGAGGTCTTGGCTCAGGGGCAGTTGCTCCTGTGCCTGGGGAAGAGGGAAGGGCACCACACTCCCAAGGAAAGGCCAGACACACTCCACACGTCTTTGCTCCTCTGGAGGGCGGCATGGAGCCTCCAACTGGGAGGTCGCGTCTCAGCGGAGACGCAGGGGCATTCTGGCTGTGATCCCGCAGCCCCTGCCTGGAGGCCCAGGGTGCCTGTTTCTCTCTGGGCGTTGCTTCCACAGTGCGGCCAAGCAACATCTTCACCATGGGCACAACAGCGCTTCCCTTCCGCCTGACAGACGTCTCAGTGCTCTGCTCTAGACCTCTGAAGTGGGGAGACAACCGAGCCCAGCCTCCTTTCCAAGGAGTCCTGCGCCTTCCATTGCACTGAAAGGCAATAGCACGGGGAAGCCTAGGAAGGGGCTGAGTCATGTCGGACACACTTCCTCAGCCTGCTCCTTTCAGGGAAGCAACGCTGGGAGCTAGGAAAGTCTTCTCCAGCTCGGAGAGTGCAAGAGAGATGCAGGCCGCGCACCCGGAAATCTCGGTGCTTGGAGCCAATCTCAGCGTCTCCCAGGGGCAAAGCGAATGCCTCTCTGCCAAATCCAGCTTTGCAGACGCAGGCCGCTAGGCTGCCTCTGCATTGGCGAAGGAAGCTCTCTCCTCCCGCTTCCTGCGAAATCTGCTTCTCAGCCTGATTGAATCTCAGTGGAAACGGTCTTTCCTCTGGGGCCGTTGCTCCTGTGCCTGGGGCTGCCGCAAGGGCACCACCCTCCCAGGGAAAGGCCAAACACACCCCACATGTCTTTGCTCCTCTGGAGAGCTGCAGGCAACCTCAAACTCTCAGGAAGCTTCTCGGCTGAGACGCAGAAGCACTCTGGCTGGGGTCTCGCATCCCCTGCCTGGAGGCCCATGGTGCCTGTTTCTCCCTGGGCGTTGCTTCACCAGAGCGGCCAGGCAACATCTGCCCCATCTACCCTTCTGCTCTTCCCTTCCAGCTGACAGAGTTCTCCCTGCTCTACTCTAGCCCTAGGAAGTTTGGAGACAACCGGGCTCCTCCTCCTGTGCAAGGAGTCCCGGGGCCCAGTTGGAGTGGAAAGGCAAAACCACAGGCAAGCCCAGGAAAGTGCTGAGTCATGTCTGACACACTCCCTCAGCCTGCTCCTTCATGGCTAGCGAGGCTGTGAGCTAGGAAAGTCTTTGGAAGCTCAGCAAGTGGCAGCGAGATGCAGGCCCCAACCCAGCAATCCCGGTGCTTGGAGCAGGTCTCACAACCTCCCAGTGCCAAAGCGAGCTCCTCTCTGAGAAATGCAGCTTTGCACACGCAGGCCGCTCTGCTGCCTCTGCATCCACGAAGGAAGCTCTCTAGGCCCGCTTCCTGCGAAATCTGCTTCAGCCTGAGTGAAAAGCCCTTGGAGAGGTCTTGGCTCAGGGGCAGTTGCTCCTGTGCCTGGGGAAGAGGGAAGGGCACCACACTCCCAAGGAAAGGCCAGACACACTCCACACGTCTTTGCTCCTCTGGAGGGCGGCATGGAGCCTCCAACTGGGAGGTCGCTTCTCAGCGGAGACGCAGGGGCATTCTGGCTGTGATCCCGCAGCCCCTGCCTGGAGGCCCACGGTTCCTGTTTCACTCTGGGCGTTGCTTCCACAGTGCGGCCAAGCAACATCTTCACCATGGGCACAACAGCGCTTCCCTTCCGCCTGACAGACGTCTCAGTGCTCTGCTCTAGACCTCTGAAGTGGGGAGACAACCGAGCCCAGCCTCCTTTCCAAGGAGTCCTGCGCCTTCCATTGCACTGAAAGGCAATAGCACGGGGAAGCCTAGGAAGGGGCTGAGTCATGTCGGACAAACTTCCTCAGCCTGCTCCTTTCAGGGAAGCAACGCTGGGAGCTAGGAAATCCTTCTCCAGCTCGGAGAGTGCAAGAGAGATGCAGGCCGCGCACCCGGAAATCTCGGTGCTTGGAGCCAATCTCAGCGTCTCCCAGGGTCAAAGCGAACGCCTATCTGCCAAATCCAGCTTTGCAGACGCAGGCCGCTAGGCTGCCTCTGCATTGGCGAAGGAAGCTCTCTCCTCCCGCTTCCTGCGAAATCTGCTTCTCAGCCTGAGCGAATCTCAGTGGGAACGGTCTTTCCTCTGGGGCCGTTGCTCCTGTGCCTGGGGCTGCCGCAAGGGCACCACCCTCACAGGGAAAGGCCAAACACACCCCACATGTCTTTGCTCCTCTGGAGAGCTGCAGGCAACCTCAAACTCTCAGGAAGCTTCTCGGCTGAGACGCAGAAGCACTCTGGCTGGGGTCTCGCATCCCCTGCCTGGAGGCCCATGGTGTCTGTTTCTCCCTGGGCGTTGCTTCACCAGAGCGGCCAGGCAACATCTGCCCCATCTACCCTTCTGCTCTTCCCTTCCAGCTGACAGAGTTCTCCCTGCTCTACTCTAGCCCTAGGAAGTTTGGAGACAACCGGGCTCCTCCTCCTGTGCAAGGAGTCCCGGGGCCCAGTTGGAGTGGAAAGGCAAAACCACAGGCAAGCCCAGGAAAGTGCTGAGTCATGTCTGACACACTCCCTCAGCCTGCTCCTTCATGGCTAGCCAGGCTGTGAGCTAGGAAAGTCTTTGGAAGCTCAGCAAGTGGCAGCGAGATGCAGGCCCCAACCCAGCAATCCCGGTGCTTGGAGCAGGTCTCACAGCCTCCCAGTGCCAAAGCGAGCTCCTCTCTGCCAAATGCAGCTGTGCACACGCAGGCCGCTCTGCTGCCTCTGCATCCACGAAGGAAGCTCTCGAGGCCCGCTTCCTGCGAAATCTGCTTCAGCCTGAGGGAAAAGCCCTTGGAGAGGTCTTTGCTCAGGGGCAGTTGCTCCTGTGCCTGGGGAAGAGGGAAGGGCACCACACTCCCAAGGAAAGGCCAGACACACTCCACACGTCTTTGCTCCTCTGGAGGGCGGCATGGAGCCTCCAACTGGGAGGTCGCTTCTCAGCGGAGACGCAGGGGCATTCTGGCTGTGATCCCGCAGCCCCTGCCTGGAGGCCCACGGTGCCTGTTTCTCTCTGGGCGTTGCTTCCACAGTGCGGCCAAGCAACATCTTCACCATGGGCACAACAGCGCTTCCCTTCCGCCTGACAGACGTCTCAGTGCTCTGCTCTAGACCTCTGAAGTGGGGAGACAACCGAGCCCAGCCTCCTTTCCAAGGAGCCCTGCGCCTTCCATTGCACTGAAAGGCAATAGCACGGGGAAGCCTAGGAAGGGGCTGAGTCATGTCGGACACACTTCCTCAGCCTGCTCCTTTCAGGGAAGCAACGCTGGGAGCTAGGAAAGCCTTCTCAAGCTCGGAGAGTGCAAGAGAGATGCAGGCCGCGCACCCGGATATCTCTCTGCTTGGAGCCAATCTCAGCGTCTCCCAGGGGCAAAGCGAACGCCTCTCTGCCAAATCCAGCTTTGCAGACGCAGGCCGCTAGGCTGCCTCTGCATTGGCGAAGGAAGCTCTCTCCTCCCGCTTCCTGCGAAATCTGCTTCTCAGCCTGAGCGAATCTCAGTGGGAACGGTCATTCCTCTGGGGCCGTTGCTCCTGTGCCTGGGGCTGCCGCAAGGGCACCACCCTCACAGGGAAAGGCCAAACACACCCCACATATCTTTGCTCCTCTGGAGAGCTGCAGGCAACCTCAAACTCTCAGGAAGCTTCTCGGCTGAGACGCAGAAGCACTCTGGCTGGGATCTCGCATCCCCTGCCTGGAGGCCCATGGTGCCTGCTTCTCCCTGGGCGTTGCTTCACCAGAGCGGCCAGGCAACATCTGCCCCATCTACCCTTCTGCTCTTCCCTTCCAGCTGACAGAGTTCTCCCTGCTCTACTCTGGCCCTAGGAAGTTTGGAGACAACCGGGCTCCTCCTCCTGTGCAAGGAGTCCCGGGGCCCAGTTGGAGTGGAAAGGCAAAACCACAGGCAAGCCCAGGAAAGTGCTGAGTCATGTCTGACACACTCCCTCAGCCTGCTCCTTCATGGCTAGCGAGGCTGTGAGCTAGGAAAGTCTTTGGAAGCTCAGCAAGTGGCAGCGAGATGCAGGCCCCAACCCAGCAATCCCGGTGCTTGGAGCAGGTCTCACAGCCTCCCAGTGCCAAAGCGAGCTCCTCTTTGCCAAATGCAGCTGTGCACACGCAGGCCGCTCTGCTGCCTCTGCATCCACGAAGGAAGCTCTCTAGGCCCGCTTCCTGCGAAATCTGCTTCAGCCTGAGGGAAAAGCCCTTGGAGAGGTCTTGGCTCAGGGGCAGTTGCTCCTGTGCCTGGGGAAGAGGGAAGGGCACCACACTCCCAAGGAAAGGCCAGACACACTCCACACGTCTTTGCTCCTCTGGAGGGCGGCATGGAGCCTCCAACTGGGAGGTCGCGTCTCAGCGGAGACGCAGGGGCATTCTGGCTGTGATCCCGCAGCCCCTGCCTGGAGGCCCACGGTGCCTGTTTCTCTCTGGGCGTTGCTTCCACAGTGCGGCCAAGCAACATCTTCACCATGGGCACAACAGCGCTTCCCTTCCGCCTGACAGACGTCTCAGTGCTCTGCTCTAGACCTCTGAAGTGGGGAGACAACCGAGCCCAGCCTCCTTTCCAAGGAGCCCTGCGCCTTCCATTGCACTGAAAGGCAATAGCACGGGGAAGCCTAGGAAGGGGCTGAGTCATGTCGGACACACTTCCTCAGCCTGCTCCTTTCAGGGAAGCAACGCTGGGAGCTAGGAAAGCCTTCTCAAGCTCGGAGAGTGCAAGAGAGATGCAGGCCGCGCACCCGGAAATCTCGGTGCTTGGAGCCAATCTCAGCGTCTCCCAGGGGCAAAGCGAACGCCTCTCTGCCAAATCCAGCTTTGCAGATGCAGGCCGCTAGGCTGCCTCTGCATTGGCGAAGGAAGCTCTCTCCTCCCGCTTCCTGCGAAATCTGCTTCTCAGCCTGAGCGAATCTCAGTGGGAACGGTCATTCCTCTGGGGCCGTTGCTCCTGTGCCTGGGGCTGCCGCAAGGGCACCACCCTCACAGGGAAAGGCCAAACACACCCCACATGTCTTTGCTCCTCTGGAGAGCTGCAGGCAACCTCAAACTCTCAGGAAGCTTCTCGGCTGAGACGCAGAAGCACTCTGGCTGGGATCTCGCATCCCCTGCCTGGAGGCCCATGGTGCCTGCTTCTCCCTGGGCGTTGCTTCACCAGAGCGGCCAGGCAACATCTGCCCCATCTACCCTTCTGCTCTTCCCTTCCAGCTGACAGAGTTCTCCCTGCTCTACTCTGGCCCTAGGAAGTTTGGAGACAACCGGGCTCCTCCTCCTGTGCAAGGAGTCCCGGGGCCCAGTTGGAGTGGAAAGGCAAAACCACAGGCAAGCCCAGGAAAGTGCTGAGTCATGTCTGACACACTCCCTCAGCCTGCTCCTTCATGGCTAGCGAGGCTGTGAGCTAGGAAAATCTTTGGAAGCTCAGCAAGTGGCAGCGAGATGCAGGCCCCAACCCAGCAATCCCGGTGCTTGGAGCAGGTCTCACAGCCTCCCAGTGCCAAAGCGAGCTCCTCTCTGCCAAATGCAGCTGTGCACACGCAGGCCGCTCTGCTGCCTCTGCATCCACGAAGGAAGCTCTCTAGGCCCGCTTCCTGCGAAATCTGCTTCAGCCTGAGGGAAAAGCCCTTGGAGAGGTCTTGGCTCAGGGGCAGTTGCTCCTGTGCCTGGGGAAGAGGGAAGGGCACCACACTCCCAAGGAAAGGCCAGACACACTCCACACGTCTTTGCTCCTCTGGAGGGCGGCATGGAGCCTCCAACTGGGAGGTCGCGTCTCAGCGGAGACGCAGGGGCATTCTGGCTGTGATCCCGCAGCCCCTGCCTGGAGGCCCACGGTGCCTGTTTCTCTCTGGGCGTTGCTTCCACAGTGCGGCCAAGCAACATCTTCACCATGGGCACAACAGCGCTTCCCTTCCTCCTGACAGACGTCTCAGTGCTCTGCTCTAGACCTCTGAAGTGGGGAGACAACCGAGCCCAGCCTCCATTCCAAGGAGCCCTGCGCCTTCCATTGCACTGAAAGGCAATAGCACGGGGAAGCCTAGGAAGGGGCTGAGTCATGTCGGACACACTTCCTCAGCCTGCTCCTTTCAGGGAAGCAACGCTGGGAGCTAGGAAAGCCTTCTCAAGCTCGGAGAGTGCAAGAGAGATGCAGGCCGCGCACCCGGAAATCTCGGTGCTTGGAGCCAATCTCAGCGTCTCCCAGGGGCAAAGCGAATGCCTCTCTGCCAAATCCAGATTTGCAGACGCAGGCCGCTAGGCTGCCTCTGCATTGGCGAAGGAAGCTCTCTCCTCCCGCTTCCTGCGAAATCTGCTTCTCAGCCTGAGCCAATCTCAGTGGGAACGGTCATTCCTCTGGGGCCGTTGCTCCTGTGCCTGGGGCTGCCGCAAGGGCACCACCCTCACAGGGAAAGGCCAAACACACCCCACATGTCTTTGCTCCTCTGGAGAGCTGCAGGCAACCTCAAACTCTCAGGAAGCTTCTCGGCTGAGACGCAGAAGCACTCTGGCTGGGATCTCGCATCCCCTGCCTGGAGGCCCATGGTGCCTGCTTCTCCCTGGGCGTTGCTTCACCAGAGCGGCCAGGCAACATCTGCCCCATCTACCCTTCTGCTCTTCCCTTCCAGCTGACAGAGTTCTCCCTGCTCTACTCTGGCCCTAGGAAGTTTGGAGACAACCGGGCTCCTCCTCCTGTGCAAGGAGTCCCGGGGCCCAGTTGGAGTGGAAAGGCAAAACCACAGGCAAGCCCAGGAAAGTGCTGAGTCATGTCTGACACACTCCCTCAGCCTGCTCCTTCATGGCTAGCGAGGCTGTGAGCTAGGAAAGTCTTTGGAAGCTCAGCAAGTGGCAGCGAGATGCAGGCCCCAACCCAGCAATCCCGGTGCTTGGAGCAGGTCTCACAGCCTCCCAGTGCCAAAGCGAGCTCCTCTCTGCCAAATGCAGCTGTGCACACGCAGGCCGCTCTGCTGCCTCTGCATCCACGAAGGAAGCTCTCTAGGCCCGCTTCCTGCGAAATCTGCTTCAGCCTGAGGGAAAAGCCCTTGGAGAGGTCTTGGCTCAGGGGCAGTTGCTCCTGTGCCTGGGGAAGAGGGAAGGGCACCACACTCCCAAGGAAAGGCCAGACACACTCCACACGTCTTTGCTCCTCTGGAGGGCGGCATGGAGCCTCCAACTGGGAGGTCGCGTCTCAGCGGAGACGCAGGGGCATTCTGGCTGTGATCCCGCAGCCCCTGCCTGGAGGCCCACGGTGCCTGTTTCTCTCTGGGCGTTGCTTCCACAGTGCGGCCAAGCAACATCTTCACCATGGGCACAACAGCGCTTCCCTTCCGCCTGACAGACGTCTCAGTGCTCTGCTCTAGACCTCTGAAGTGGGGAGACAACCGAGCCCAGCCTCCTTTCCAAGGAGCCCTGCGCCTTCCATTGCACTGAAAGGCAATAGCACGGGGAAGCCTAGGAAGGGGCTGAGTCATGTCGGACACACTTCCTCAGCCTGCTCCTTTCAGGGAAGCAACGCTGGGAGCTAGGAAAGCCTTCTCCAGCTCGGAGAGTGCAAGAGAGATGCAGGCCGCGCACCCGGAAATCTCGGTGCTTGGAGCCAATCTCAGCGTCTCCCAGGGGTAAAGCGAACGCCTCTCTGCCAAATCCAGCTTTGCAGACGCAGGCCGCTAGGCTGCCTCTGCATTGGCGAAGGAAGCTCTCTCCTCCCGCTTCCTGCGAAATCTGCTTCTCAGCCTGAGCCAATCTCAGTGGGAACGGTCATTCCTCTGGGGCCGTTGCTCCTGTGCCTGGGGCTGCCGCAAGGGCACCACCCTCACAGGGAAAGGCCAAACACACCCCACATGTCTTTGCTCCTCTGGAGAGCTGCAGGCAACCTCAAACTCTCAGGAAGCTTCTCGGCTGAGACGCAGAAGCACTCTGGCTGGGATCTCGCATCCCCTGCCTGGAGGCCCATGGTGCCTGCTTCTCCCTGGGCGTTGCTTCACCAGAGCGGCCAGGCAACATCTGCCCCATCTACCCTTCTGCTCTTCCCTTCCAGCTGACAGAGTTCTCCCTGCTCTACTCTGGCCCTAGGAAGTTTGGAGACAACCGGGCTCCTCCTCCTGTGCAAGGAGTCCCGGGGCCCAGTTGGAGTGGAAAGGCAAAACCACAGGCAAGCCCAGGAAAGTGCTGAGTCATGTCTGACACACTCCCTCAGCCTGCTCCTTCATGGCTAGCGAGGCTGTGAGCTAGGAAAGTCTTTGGAAGCTCAGCAAGTGGCAGCGAGATGCAGGCCCCAACCCAGCAATCCCGGTGCTTGGAGCAGGTCTCACAGCCTCCCAGTGCCAAAGCGAGCTCCTCTCTGCCAAATGCAGCTGTGCACACGCAGGCCGCTCTGCTGCCTCTGCATCCACGAAGGAAGCTCTCTAGGCCCGCTTCCTGCGAAATCTGCTTCAGCCTGAGGGAAAAGCCCTTGGAGAGGTCTTGGCTCAGGGGCAGTTGCTCCTGTGCCTGGGGAAGAGGGAAGGGCACCACACTCCCAAGGAAAGGCCAGACACACTCCACACGTCTTTGCTCCTCTGGAGGGCGGCATGGAGCCTCCAACTGGGAGGTCGCGTCTCAGCGGAGACGCAGGGGCATTCTGGCTGTGATCCCGCAGCCCCTGCCTGGAGGCCCACGGTGCCTGTTTCTCTCTGGGCGTTGCTTCCACAGTGCGGCCAAGCAACATCTTCACCATGGGCACAACAGCGCTTCCCTTCCGCCTGACAGACGTCTCAGTGCTCTGCTCTAGACCTCTGAAGTGGGGAGACAACCGAGCCCAGCCTCCTTTCCAAGGAGCCCTGCGCCTTCCATTGCACTGAAAGGCAATAGCACGGGGAAGCCTAGGAAGGGGCTGAGTCATGTCGGACACACTTCCTCAGCCTGCTCCTTTCAGGGAAGCAACGCTGGGAGCTAGGAAAGCCTTCTCAAGCTCGGAGAGTGCAAGAGAGTTGCAGGCCGCGCACCCGGAAATCTCGGTGCTTGGAGCCAATCTCAGCGTCTCCCAGGGGCAAAGCGAACGCCTCTCTGCCAAATCCAGCTTTGCAGACGCAGGCCGCTAGGCTGCCTCTGCATTGGCGAAGGAAGCTCTCTCCTCCCGCTTCCTGCGAAATCTGCTTCTCAGCCTGAGCCAATCTCAGTGGGAACGGTCATTCCTCTGGGGCCGTTGCTCCTGTGCCTGGGGCTGCCGCAAGGGCACCACCCTCACAGGGAAAGGCCAAACACACCCCACATGTCTTTGCTCCTCTGGAGAGCTGCAGGCAACCTCAAACTCTCAGGAAGCTTCTCGGCTGAGACGCAGAAGCACTCTGGCTGGGATCTCGCATCCCCTGCCTGGAGGCCCATGGTGCCTGCTTCTCCCTGGGCGTTGCTTCACCAGAGCGGCCAGGCAACATCTGCCCCATCCACCCTTCTGCTCTTCCCTTCCAGCTGACAGAGTTCTCCCTGCTCTACTCTGGCCCTAGGAAGTTTGGAGACAACCGGGCTCCTCCTCCTGTGCAAGGAGTCCCGGGGCCCAGTTGGAGTGGAAAGGCAAAACCACAGGCAAGCCCAGGAAAGTGCTGAGTCATGTCTGACACACTCCCTCAGCCTGCTCCTTCATGGCTAGCGAGGCTGTGAGCTAGGAAAGTCTTTGGAAGCTCAGCAAGTGGCAGCGAGATGCAGGCCCCAACCCAGCAATCCCGGTGCTTGGAGCAGGTCTCACAGCCTCCCAGTGCCAAAGCGAGCTCCTCTCTGCCAAATGCAGCTGTGCACACGCAGGCCGCTCTGCTGCCTCTGTATCCACGAAGGAAGCTCTCTAGGCCCGCTTCCTGCGAAATCTGATTCAGCCTGAGGGAAAAGCCTTTGGAGAGGTCTTGGCTCAGGGGCAGTTGCTCCTGTGCCTGGGGAAGAGGGAAGGGCACCACACTCCCAAGGAAAGGCCAGACACACTCCACACGTCTTTGCTCCTCTGGAGGGCGGCATGGAGCCTCCAACTGGGAGGTCGCGTCTCAGCGGAGACGCAGGGGCATTCTGGCTGTGATCCCGCAGCCCCTGCCTGGAGGCCCACGGTGCCTGTATCTCTCTGGGCGTTGCTTCCACAGTGCGGCCAAGCAACATCTTCACCATGGGCACAACAGCGCTTCCCTTCCGCCTGACAGACGTCTCAGTGCTCTGCTCTAGACCTCTGAAGTGGGGAGACAACCGAGCCCAGCCTCCTTTCCAAGGAGCCCTGCACCTTCCATTGCACTGAAAGGCAATAGCACGGGGAAGCCTAGGAAGGGGCTGAGTCATGTCGGACACACTTCCTCAGCCTGCTCCTTTCAGGGAAGCAACGCTGGGAGCTAGGAAAGCCTTCTCAAGCTCGGAGAGTGCAAGAGAGATGCAGGCCGCGCACCCGGAAATCTCGGTGCTTGGAGCCAATCTCAGCGTCTCCCAGGGGCAAAGCGAACGCCTCTCTGCCAAATCCAGCTTTGCAGACGCAGGCCGCTAGGCTGCCTCTGCATTGGCGAAGGAAGCTCTCTCCTCCCGCTTCCTGCGAAATCTGCTTCTCAGCCTGAGCCAATCTCAGTGGGAACGGTCATTCCTCTGGGGCCGTTGCTCCTGTGCCTGGGGCTGCCGCAAGGGCACCACCCTCACAGGGAAAGGCCAAACACACCCCACATGTCCTTGCTCCTCTGGAGAGCTGCAGGCAACCTCAAACTCTCAGGAAGCTTCTCGGCTGAGACGCAGAAGCACTCTGGCTGGGATCTCGCATCCCCTGCCTGGAGGCCCATGGTGCCTGCTTCTCCCTGAGCGTTGCTTCACCAGAGCGGTCAGGCAACATCTGCCCCATCTACCCTTCTGCTCTTCCCTTCCAGCTGACAGAGTTCTCCCTGCTCTACTCTGGCCCTAGGAAGTTTGGAGACAACCGGGCTCCTCCTCCTGTGCAAGGAGTCCCGGGGCCCAGTTGGAGTGGAAAGGCAAAACTACAGGCAAGCCCAGGAAAGTGCTGAGTCATGTCTGACACACTCCCTCAGCCTGCTCCTTCATGGCTAGCGAGGCTGTGAGCTAGGAAAGTCTTTGGAAGCTCAGCAAGTGGCAGCGAGATGCAGGCCCCAACCCAGCAATCCCGGTGCTTGGAGCAGGTCTCACAGCCTCCCAGTGCCAAAGCGAGCTCCTCTCTGCCAAATGCAGCTGTGCACACGCAGGCCGCTCTGCTGCCTCTGCATCCACGAAGGAAGCTCTCTAGGCCCGCTTCCTGCGAAATCTGCTTCAGCCTGAGGGAACAGCCCTTGGAGAGGTCTTGGCTCAGGGGCAGTTGCTCCTGTGCCTGGGGAAGAGGGAAGGGCACCACACTCCCAAGGAAAGGCCAGACACACTCCACACGTCTTTGCTCCTCTGGAGGGCGGCATGGAGCCTCCAACTTGGAGGTCGCGTCTCAGCGGAGACGCAGGCACATTCTGGCTGTGATCCCGCAGCCCCTGCCTGGAGGCCCACGGTGCCTGTTTCTCTCTGGGCGTTGCTTCCACAGTGCGGCCAAGCAACATCTTCACCATGGGCACAACAGCGCTTCCCTTCCGCCTGACAGACGTCTCAGTGCTCTGCTCTAGACCTCTGAAGTGGGGAGACAACCGAGCCCAGCCTCCTTTCCAAGGAGCCCTGCGCCTTCCATTGCACTGAAAGGCAATAGCACGGGGAAGCCTAGGAAGGGGCTGAGTCATGTCGGACACACTTCCTCAGCCTGCTCCTTTCAGGGAAGCAACGCTGGGATCTAGGAAAGCCTTCTCAAGCTCGGAGAGTGCAAGAGAGATGCAGGCCGCGCACCCGGAAATCTCGGTGCTTGGAGCCAATCTCAGCGTCTCCCAGGGGCAAAGCGAACGCCTCTCTGCCAAATCCAGCTTTGCAGACGCAGGCCGCTAGGCTGCCTCTGCATTGGCGAAGGAAGCTCTCTCCTCCCGCTTCCTGCGAAATCTGCTTCTCAGCCTGAGCGAATCTCAGTGGGAACGGTCATTCCTCTGGGGCCGTTGCTCCTGTGCCTGGGGCTGCCGCAAGGGCACCACCCTCCCAGGGAAAGGCCAAACACACCCCACATGTCTTTGCTCCTCTGGAGAGCTGCAGGCAACCCCAAACTCTCAGGAAGCTTCTCGGCTGAGACGCAGAAGCACTCTGGCTGGGATCTCGCATCCCCTGCCTGGAGGCCCATGGTGCCTGCTTCTCCCTGGGCGTTGCTTCACCAGAGCGGCCAGGCAACATCTGCCCCATCTACCCTTCTGCTCTTCCCTTCCAGCTGACAGAGTTCTCCCTGCTCTACTCTAGCCCTAGGAAGTTTGGAGACAACCGGGCTCCTCCTCCTGTGCAAGGAGTCCCGGGGCCCAGTTGGAGTGGAAAGGCAAAACCACAGGCAAGCCCAGGAAAGTGCTGAGTCATGTCTGACACACTCCCTCGGCCTGCTCCTTCATGGCTAGCGAGGCTGTTAGCTAGGAAAGTCTTTGGAAGCTCAGCAAGTGGCAGCGAGATGCAGGCCCCAACCCAGCAATCCCGGTGCTTGGAGCAGGTCTCACAGCCTCCCAGTGCCAAAGCGAGCTCCTCTCTGCCAAATGCAGCTCTGCACACGCAGGCCGCTCTGCTGCCTCTGCATCCACGAAGGAAGCTCTCTAGGCCCGCTTCCTGCGAAATCTGCTTCAGCCTGAGGGAAAAGCCCTTGGAGAGGTCTTGGCTCAGGGGCAGTTGCTCCTGTGCCTGGGGAAGAGGGAAGGGCACCACACTCCCAAGGAAAGGCCAGACACACTCCACACGTCTTTGCTCCTCTGGAGGGCGGCATGGAGCCTCCAACTGGGAGGTCGCGTCTCAGCGGAGACGCAGGGGCATTCTGGCTGTGATCCCGCAGCCCCTGCCTGGAGGCCCACGGTGCCTGTTTCTCTCTGGGAGTTGCTTCCACAGTGCGGCCAAGCAACATCTTCACCATGGGCACAACAGCGCTTCCCTTCCGCCTGACAGACGTCTCAGTGCTCTGCTCTAGACCTCTGAAGTGGGGAGACAACCGAGCCCAGCCTCCTTTCCAAGGAGCCCTGCGCCTTCCATTGCACTGAAAGGCAATAGCACGGGTAAGCCTAGGAAGGGGCTGAGTTATGTCGGACACACTTCCTCAGCCTGCTCCTTTCAGGGAAGCAACGCTGGGAGCTAGGAAAGCCTTCTCAAGCTCGGAGAGTGCAAGAGAGATGCAGGCCGCGCACCCGGAAATCTCGGTGCTTGGAGCCAATCTCAGCGTCTCCCAGGGGCAAAGCGAACGCCTCTCTGCCAAATCCAGCTTTGCAGACGCAGGCCGCTAGGCTGCCTCTGCATTGGCGAAGGAAGCTCTATCCTCCCGCTTTCTGCGAAATCTGCTTCTCAGGCTGAGCGAATCTCAGTGGGAACGGTCATTCCTCTGGGGCCGTTGCTCCTGTGCCTGGGGCTGCCGCAAGGGCACCACCCTCACAGGGAAAGGCCAAACACACCCCACATGTCTTTGCTCCTCTGGAGAGCTGCAGGCAACCTCAAACTCTCAGGAAGCTTCTCGGCTGAGACGCAGAAGCACTCTGGCTGGGATCTCGCATCCCCTGCCTGGAGGCCCATGGTGCCTGCTTCTCCCTGGGCGTTGCTTCACCAGAGCGGCCAGGCAACATCTGCCCCATCTACCCTTCTGCTCTTCCCTTCCAGCTGACAGAGTTCTCCCTGCTCTACTCTGGCCCTAGGAAGTTTGGAGACAACCGGGCTCCTCCTCCTGTGCAAGGAGTCCCGGGGCCCAGTTGGAGTGGAAAGGCAAAACCACAGGCAAGCCCAGGAAAGTGCTGAGTCATGTCTGACACACTCCCTCAGCCTGCTCCTTCATGGCTAGCGAGGCTGTGAGCTAGGAAAGTCTTTGGAAGCTCAGCAAGTGGCAGCGAGATGCAGGCCCCAACCCAGCAATCCCGGTGCTTGGAGCAGGTCTCACAGCCTCCCAGTGCCAAAGCGAGCTCCTCTCTGCCAAATGCAGCTGTGCACACGCAGGCCGCTCTGCTGCCTCTGCATCCACGAAGGAAGCTCTCTAGGCCCGCTTCCTGCGAAATCTGCTTCAGCCTGAGGGAAAAGCCCTTGGAGAGGTCTTTGCTCAGGGGCAGTTGCTCCTGTGCCTGGGGAAGAGGGAAGGGCACCACACTCCCAAGGAAAGGCCAGACACACTCCACACGTCTTTGCTCCTCTGGAGGGCGGCATGGAGCCTCCAACTGGGAGGTCGCGTCTCAGTGGAGACGCAGGGGCATTCTGGCTGTGATCCCGCAGCCCCTGCCTGGAGGCCCACGGTGCCTGTTTCTCTCTGGGCGTTGCTTCCACAGTGCGGCCAAGCAACATCTTCACCATGGGCACAACAGCGCTTCCCTTCCGCCTGACAGACGTCTCAGTGCTCTGCTCTAGACCTCTGAAGTGGGGAGACAACCGAGCCCAGCCTCCTTTCCAAGGAGCCCTGCGCCTTCCATTGCACTGAAAGGCAATAGCACGGGGAAGCCTAGGAAGGGGCTGAGTCATGTCGGACACACTTCCTCAGCCTGCTCCTTTCAGGGAAGCAACGCTGGGAGCTAGGAAAGCCTTCTCAAGCTCGGAAAGTGCAAGAGAGATTCAGGCCGCGCACCCGGAAATCTCGGTGCTTGGAGCCAATCTCAGCGTCTCCCAGGGGCAAAGCGAACGCCTCTCTGCCAAATCCAGCTTTGCAGACGCAGGCCGCTAGGCTGCCTCTGCATTGGCGAAGGAAGCTCTCTCCTCCCGCTTCCTGCGAAATCTGCTTCTCAGCCTGAGCGAATCTCAGTGGGAATGGTCATTCCTCTGGGGCCGTTGCTCCTGTGCCTGGGGCTGCCGCAAGGGCACCACCCTCACAGGGAAAGGCCAAACACACCCCACATGTCTTTGCTCCTCTGGAGAGCTGCAGGCAACCTCAAACTCTCAGGAAGCTTCTCGGCTGAGACGCAGAAGCCCTCTGGCTGGGATCTCGCATCCCCTGCCTGGAGGCCCATGGTGCCTGCTTCTCCCTGGGCGTTGCTTCACCAGAGCGGCCAGGCAACATCTGCCCCATCTACCCTTCTGCTCTTCCCTTCCAGCTGACAGAGTTCTCCCTGCTCTACTCTGGCCCTAGGAAGTTTGGAGACAACCGGGCTCCTCCTCCTGTGCAAGGAGTCCCGGGGCCCAGTTGGAGTGGAAAGGCAAAACCACAGGCAAGCCCAGGAAAGTGCTGAGTCATGTCTGACACACTCCCTCAGCCTGCTCCTTCATGGCTAGCGAGGCTGTGAGCTAGGAAAGTCTTTGGAAGCTCAGCAAGTGGCAGCGAGATGCAGGCCCCAACCCAGCAATCCCGGTGCTTGGAGCAGGTCTCACAGCCTCCCAGTGCCAAAGCGAGCTCCTCTCTGCCAAATGCAGCTGTGCACACGCAGGCCGCTCTGCTGCCTCTGCATCCACGAAGGAAGCTCTCTAGGCCCGCTTCCTGCGAAATCTGCTTCAGCCTGAGGGAACAGCCCTTGGAGAGGTCTTGGCTCAGGGGCAGTTGCTCCTGTGCCTGGGGAAGAGGGAAGGGCACCACACTCCCAAGGAAAGGCCAGACACACTCCACACGTCTTTGCTCCTCTGGAGGGCGGCATGGAGCCTCCAACTGGGAGGTCGCGTCTCAGCGGAGACGCAGGGGCATTCTGGCTGTGATCCCGCAGCCCCTGCCTGGAGGCCCACGGTGCCTGTTTCTCTCTGGGCGTTGCTTCCACAGTGCGGCCAAGCAACATCTTCACCATGGGCTCAACAGCGCTTCCCTTCCGCCTGACAGACGTCTCAGTGCTCTGCTCTAGACCTCTGAAGTGGGGAGACAACCGAGCCCAGCCTCCTTTCCAAGGAGCCCTGCGCCTTCCATTGCACTGAAAGGCAATAGCACGGGGAAGCCTAGGAAGGGGCTGAGTCATGTCGGACACACTTCCTCAGCCTGCTCCTTTCAGGGAAGTAACGCTGGGATCTAGGAAAGCCTTCTCAAGCTCGGAGAGTGCAAGAGAGATGCAGGCCGCGCACCCGGAAATCTCGGTGCTTGGAGCCAATCTCAGCGTCTCCCAGGGGCAAAGCGAACGCCTCTCTGCCAAATCCAGCTTTGCAGACGCAGGCCGCTAGGCTGCCTCTGCATTGGCGAAGGAAGCTCTCTCCTCCTGCTTCCTGCGAAATCTGCTTCTCAGCCTGAGCGAATCTCAGTGGGAACGGTCATTCCTCTGGGGCCGTTGCTCCTGTGCCTGGGGCTGCCGCAAGGGCACCACCCTCACAGGGAAAGGCCAAACACACCCCACATGTCTTTGCTCCTCTGGAGAGCTGCAGGCAACCTCAAACTCTCAGGAAGCTTCTCGGCTGAGACGCAGAAGCACTCTGGCTGGGATCTCGCATCCCCTGCCTGGAGGCCCATGGTGCCTGCTTCTCCCTGGGCGTTGCTTCACCAGAGCGGCCAGGCAACATCTGCCCCATCTACCCTTCTGCTCTTCCCTTCCAGCTGACAGAGTTCTCCCTGCTCTACTCTGGCCCTAGGAAGTTTGGAGACAACCGGGCTCCTCCTCCTGTGCAAGGAGTCCCGGGGCCCAGTTGGAGTGGAAAGGCAAAACCACAGGCAAGCCCAGGAAAGTGCTGAGTCATGTCTGAAACACTCCCTCGGCCTGCTCCTTCATGGCTAGCGAGGCTGTGAGCTAGGAAAGTCTTTGGAAGCTCAGCAAGTGGCAGCGAGATGCAGGCCCCAACCCAGCAATCCCGGTGCTTGGAGCAGGTCTCACAGCCTCCCAGTGCCAAAGCGAGCTCCTCTCTGCCAAATGAAGATCTGCACACGCAGGCCGCTCTGCTGCCTCTGCATCCACGAAGGAAGCTCTCTAGGCCCGCTTCCTGCGAAATCTGCTTCAGCCTGAGGGAAAAGCCCTTGGAGAGGTCTTGGCTCAGGGGCAGTTGCTCCTGTGCCTGGGGAAGAGGGAAGGGCACCACACTCCCAAGGAAAGGCCAGACACACTCCACACGTCTTTGCTCCTCTGGAGGGCGGCATGGAGCCTCCAACTGGGAGGTCGCGTCTCAGCGGAGACGCAGGGGCATTCTGGCTGTGATCCCGCAGCCCCTGCCTGGAGGCCCACGGTGCCTGTTTCTCTCTGGGCGTTGCTTCCACAGTGCGGCCAAGCAACATCTTCACCATGGGCACAACAGCGCTTCCCTTCCGCCTGACAGACGTCTCAGTGCTCTGCTCTAGACCTCTGAAGTGGGGAGACAACCGAGCCCAGCCTCCTTTCCAAGGAGCCCTGCGCCTTCCATTGCACTGAAAGGCAATAGCACGGGGAAGCCTAGGAAGGGGCTGAGTCATGTCGGACACACTTCCTCAGCCTGCTCCTTTCAGGGAAGCAACGCTGGGAGCTAGGAAAGCCTTCTCCAGCTCGGAGAGTGCAAGAGAGATGCAGGCCGCGCACCCGGAAATCTCGGTGCTTGGAGCCAATCTCAGCGTCTCCCAGGGGCAAAGCGAACGCCTCTCTGCCAAATCCAGCTTTGCAGACGCAGGCCGCTAGGCTGCCTCTGCATTGGCGAAGGAAGCTCTCTCCTCCCGCTTCCTGCGAAATCTGCTTCTCAGCCTGAGCCAATCTCAGTGGGAACGGTCATTCCTCTGGGGCCGTTGCTCCTGTGCCTGGGGCTGCCGCAAGGGCACCACCCTCACAGGGAAATGCCAAACACACCCCACATGTCTTTGCTCCTCTGGAGAGCTGCAGGCAACCTCAAACTCTCAGGAAGCTTCTCGGCTGAGACGCAGAAGCACTCTGGCTGGGATCTCGCATCCCCTGCCTGGAGGCCCATGGTGCCTGCTTCTCCCTGGGCGTTGCTTCACCAGAGCGGCCAGGCAACATCTGCCCCATCTACCCTTCTGCTCTTCCCTTCCAGCTGACAGAGTTCTCCCTGCTCTACTCTGGCCCTAGGAAGTTTGGAGACAACCGGGCTCCTCCTCCTGTGCAAGGATTCCCGGGGCCCAGTTGGAGTGGAAAGGCAAAACCACAGGCAAGCCCAGGAAAGTGCTGAGTCATGTCTGACACACTCCCTCAGCCTGCTCCTTCATGGCTAGCGAGGCTGTGAGCTAGGAAAGTCTTTGGAAGCTCAGCAAGTGGCAGCGAGATGCAGGCCCCAACCCAGCAATCCCGGTGCTTGGAGCAGGTCTCACAGCCTCCCAGTGCCAAAGCGAGCTCCTCTCTGCCAAATGCAGCTGTGCACACGCAGGCCGCTCTGCTGCCTCTGCATCCACGAAGGAAGCTCTCTAGGCCCGCTTCCTGCGAAATCTGCTTCAGCCTGAGGGAAAAGCCCTTGGAGAGGTCTTGGCTCAGGGGCAGTTGCTCCTGTGCCTGGGGAAGAGGGAAGGGCACCACACTCCCAAGGAAAGGCCAGACACACTCCACACGTCTTTGCTCCTCTGGAGGGCGGCATGGAGCCTCCAACTGGGAGGTCGCTTCTCAGCGGAGACGCAGGGGCATTCTGGCTGTGATCCCGCAGCCCCTGCCTGGAGGCCCACGGTGCCTGTTTCTCTCTGGGCGTTGCTTCCACAGTGCGGCCAAGCAACATCTTCACCATGGGCACAACAGCGCTTCCCTTCCGCCTGACAGACGTCTCAGTGCTCTGCTCTAGACCTCTGAAGTGGGGAGACAACCGAGCCCAGCCTCCTTTCCAAGGAGCCCTGCGCCTTCCATTGCACTGAAAGGCAATAGCACGGGGAAGCCTAGGAAGGGGCTGAGTCATGTCGGACACACTTCCTCAGCCTGCTCCTTTCAGGGAAGCAACGCTGGGAGCTAGGAAAGCCTTCTCAAGCTCGGAAAGTGCAAGAGAGATGCAGGCCGCGCACCCGGAAATCTCGGTGCTTGGAGCCAATCTCAGCGTCTCCCAGGGGCAAAGCGAACGCCTCTCTGCCAAATCCAGCTTTGCAGACGCAGGCCGCTAGGCTGCCTCTGCATTGGCGAAGGAAGCTCTCTCCTCCCGCTTCCTGCGAAATCTGCTTCTCAGCCTGAGCGAATCTCAGTGGGAACGGTCATTCCTCTGGGGCCGTTGCTCCTGTGCCTGGGGCTGCCGCAAGGGCACCACCCTCACAGGGAAAGGCCAAACACACCCCACATGTCTTTGCTCCTCTGGAGAGCTGCAGGCAACCTCAAACTCTCAGGAAGCTTCTCGGCTGAGACGCAGAAGCACTCTGGCTGGGATCTCGCATCCCCTGCCTGGAGGCCCATGGTGCCTGCTTCTCCCTGGGCGTTGCTTCACCAGAGCGGCCAGGCAACATCTGCCCCATCTACCCTTCTGCTCTTCCCTTCCAGCTGACAGAGTTCTCCCTGCTCTACTCTGGCCCTAGGAAGTTTGGAGACAACCGGGCTCCTCCTCCTGTGCAAGGAGTCCCGGGGCCCAGTTGGAGTGGAAAGGCAAAACCACAGGCAAGCCCAGGAAAGTGCTGAGTCATGTCTGACACACTCCCTCACCTGCTCCTTCATGGCTAGCGAGGCTGTGAGCTAGGAAAGTCTTTGGAAGCTCAGCAAGTGGCAGCGAGATGCAGGCCCCAACCCAGCAATCCCGGTGCTTGGAGCAGGTCTCACAGCCTCCCAGTGCCAAAGCGAGCTCCTCTCTGCCAAATGCAGCTGTGCACACGCAGGCCGTTCTGCTGCCTCTGCATCCACGAAGGAAGCTCTCTAGGCCCGCTTCCTGCGAAATCTGCTTCAGCCTGAGGGAAAAGCCCTTGGAGAGGTCTTGGCTCAGGGGCAGTTGCTCCTGTGCCTGGGGAAGAGGGAAGGGCACCACACTCCCAAGGAAAGGCCAGACACACTCCACACGTCTTTGCTCCTCTGGAGGGCGGCATGGAGCCTCCAACTGGGAGGTCGCATCTCAGCGGAGACGCAGGGGCATTCTGGCTGTGATCCCGCAGCCCCTGCCTGGAGGCCCACGGTGCCTGTTTCTCTCTGGGCGTTGCTTCCACAGTGCGGCCAAGCAACATCTTCACCATGGGCACAACAGCGCTTCCCTTCCGCCTGACAGACGTCTCAGTCCTCTGCTCTAGACCTCTGAAGTGGGGAGACAACCGAGCCCAGCCTCCTTTCCAAGGAGCCCTGCGCCTTCCATTGCACTGAAAGGCAATAGCACGGGGAAGCCTAGGAAGGGGCTGAGTCATGTCGGACACACTTCCTCAGCCTGCTCCTTTCAGGGAAGCAACGCTGGGAGCTAGGAAAGCCTTCTCAAGCTCGGAGAGTGCAAGAGAGATGCAGGCCGCGCACCCGGATATCTCGGTGCTTGGAGCCAATCTCAGCGTCTCCCAGGGGCAAAGCGAACGCCTCTCTGCCAAATCCAGCTTTGCAGACGCAGGCCGCTAGGCTGCCTCTGCATTGGCGAAGGAAGCTCTCTCCTCCCGCTTCCTGCGAAATCTGCTTCTCAGCCTGAGCGAATCTCAGTGGGAACGGTCATTCCTCTGGGGCCGTTGCTCCTGTGCCTGGGGCTGCCGCAAGGGCACCACCCTCACAGGGAAAGGCCAAACACACCCCACATGTCTTTGCTCCTCTGGAGAGCTGCAGGCAACCTCAAACTCTCAGGAAGCTTCTCGGCTGAGACGCAGAAGCACTCTGGCTGGGATCTCGCATCCCCTGCCTGGAGGCCCATGGTGCCTGCTTCTCCCTGGGCGTTGCTTCACCAGAGCGGCCAGGCAACATCTGCCCCATCTACCCTTCTGCTCTTCCCTTCCAGCTGACAGAGTTCTCCCTGCTCTACTCTGGCCCTAGGAAGTTTGGAGACAACCGGGCTCCTCCTCCTGTGCAAGGAGTCCCGGGGCCCAGTTGGAGTGGAAAGGCAAAACCACAGGCAAGCCCAGGAAAGTGCTGAGTCATGTCTGACACACTCCCTCAGCCTGCTCCTTCATGGCTAGCGAGGCTGTGAGCTAGGAAAGTCTTTGGAAGCTCAGCAAGTGGCAGCGAGATGCAGGCCCCAACCCAGCAATCCCGGTGCTTAGAGCAGGTCTCACAGCCTCCCAGTGCCAAAGCGAGCTCCTCTCTGCCAAATGCAGCTGTGCACACGCAGGCCGCTCTGCTGCCTCTGCATCCACGAAGGAAGCTCTCTAGGCCCGCTTCCTGCGAAATCTGCTTCAGCCTGAGGGAACAGCCCTTGGAGAGGTCTTGGCTCAGGGGCAGTTGCTCCTGTGCCTGGGGAAGAGGGAAGGGCACCACACTCCCAAGGAAAGGCCAGACACACTCCACACGTCTTTGCTCCTCTGGAGGGCGGCATGGAACCTCCAACTGGGATGTCGCGTCTCAGCGGAGACGCAGGGGCATTCTGGCTGTGATCCCGCAGCCCCTGCCTGGAGGCCCACGGTGCCTGTTTCTCTCTGGGCGTTGCTTCCACAGTGCGGCCAAGCAACATCTTCACCATGGGCACAACAGCGCTTCCCTTCCGCCTGACAGACGTCTCAGTGCTCTGCTCTAGACCTGTGAAGTGGGGAGACAACCGAGCCCAGCCTCCTTTCCAAGGAGCCCTGCGCCTTCCATTGCACTGAAAGGCAATAGCACGGGGAAGCCTAGGAAGGGGCTGAGTCATGTCGGACACACTTCCTCAGCCTGCTCCTTTCAGGGAAGCAACGCTGGGAGCTAGGAAAGCCTTCTCAAGCTCGGAGAGTGCAAGAGAGATGCAGGCCGCGCACCCGGAAATCTCGGTGCTTGGAGCCAATCTCAGCGTCTCCCAGGGGCAAAGCGAACGCCTCTCTGCCAAATCCAGCTTTGCAGACGCAGGCCGCTAGGCTGCCTCTGCATTGGCGAAGGAAGCTCTCTCCTCCCGCTTTCTGCGAAATCTGTTTCTCAGGCTGAGCCAATCTCAGTGGGAACGGTCATTCCTCTGGGGCCGTTGCTCCTGTGCCTGGGGCTGCCGCAAGGGCACCACCCTCACAGGGAAAGGCCAAACACACCCCACATGTCTTTGCTCCTCTGGAGAGCTGCAGGCAACCTCAAACTCTCAGGAAGCTTCTCGGCTGAGACGCAGAAGCACTCTGGCTGGGATCTCGCATCCCCTGCCTGGAGGCCCATGGTGCCTGCTTCTCCCTGGGCGTTGCTTCACCAGAGCGGCCAGGCAACATCTGCCCCATCTACCCTTCTGCTCTTCCCTTCCAGCTGACAGAGTTCTCCCTGCTCTACTCTGGCCCTAGGAAGTTTGGAGACAACCGGGCTCCTCCTCCTGTGCAAGGAGTCCCGGGGCCCAGTTGGAGTGGAAAGGCAAAACCACAGGCAAGCCCAGGAAAGTGCTGAGTCATGTCTGACACACTCCCTCAGCCTGCTCCTTCATGGCTAGCGAGGCTGTGAGCTAGGAAAGTCTTTGGAAGCTCAGCAAGTGGCAGCGAGATGCAGGCCCCAACCCAGCAATCCCGGTGCTTGGAGCAGGTCTCACAGCCTCCCAGTGCCAAAGCGAGCTCCTCTCTGCCAAATGCAGCTTTGCACACGCAGGCCGCTCTGCTGCCTCTGCATCCACGAAGGAAGCTCTCTAGGCCCTCTTCCTGCGAAATCTGCTTCAGCCTGAGGGAAAAGCCCTTGGAGAGGTCTTTGCTCAGGGGCAGTTGCTCCTGTGCCTGGGGAAGAGGGAAGGGCACCACACTCCCAAGGAAAGGCCAGACACACTCCACACGTCTTTGCTCCTCTGGAGGGCGGCATGGAGCCTCCAACTGGGAGGTCGCGTCTCAGTGGAGACGCAGGGGCATTCTGGCTGTGATCCCGCAGCCCCTGCCTGGAGGCCCACGGTGCCTGTTTCTCTCTGGGCGTTGCTTCCACAGTGCGGCCAAGCAACATCTTCACCATGGGCACAACAGCGCTTCCCTTCCGCCTGACAGACGTCTCAGTGCTCTGCTCTAGACCTCTGAAGTGGGGAGACAACCGAGCCCAGCCTCCTTTCCAAGGAGCCCTGCGCCTTCCATTGCACTGAAAGGCAATAGCACGGGGAAGCCTAGGAAGGGGCTGAGTCATGTCGGACACACTTCCTCAGCCTGCTCCTTTCAGGGAAGCAACGCTGGGAGCTAGGAAAGCCTTCTCAAGCTCGGAAAGTGCAAGAGAGATGCAGGCCGCGCACCCGGAAATCTCGGTGCTTGGAGCCAATCTCAGCGTCTCCCAGGGGCAAAGCGAACGCCTCTCTGCCAAATCCAGCTTTGCAGACGCAGGCCGCTAGGCTGCCTCTGCATTGGCGAAGGAAGTTCTCTCCTCCCGCTTCCTGCGAAATCTGCTTCTCAGCCTGAGCGAATCTCAGTGGGAACGGTCATTCCTCTGGGGCCGTTGCTCCTGTGCCTGGGGCTGCCGCAAGGGCACCACCCTCACAGGGAAAGGCCAAACACACCCCACATGTCTTTGCTCCTCTGGAGAGCTGCAGGCAACCTCAAACTCTCAGGAAGCTTCTCGGCTGAGACGCAGAAGCACTCTGGCTGGGATCTCGCATCCCCTGCCTGGAGGCCCATGGTGCCTGCTTCTCCCTGGGCGTTGCTTCACCAGAGCGGCCAGGCAACATCTGCCCCATCTACCCTTCTGCTCTTCCCTTCCAGCTGACAGAGTTCTCCCTGCTCTACTCTGGCCCTAGGAAGTTTGGAGACAACCGGGCTCCTCCTCCTGTGCAAGGAGTCCCGGGGCCCAGTTGGAGTGGAAAGGCAAAACCACAGGCAAGCCCAGGAAAGTGCTGAGTCATGTCTGACACACTCCCTCAGCCTGCTCCTTCATGGCTAGCGAGGCTGTGAGCTAGGAAAGTCTTTGGAAGCTCAGCAAGTGGCAGCGAGATGCAGGCCCCAACCCAGCAATCCCGGTGCTTGGAGCAGGTCTCACAGCCTCCCAGTGCCAAAGCGAGCTCCTCTCTGCCAAATGCAGCTGTGCACACGCAGGCCGCTCTGCTGCCTCTGCATCCACGAAGGAAGCTCTCTAGGCCCGCTTCCTGCGAAATCTGCTTCAGCCTGAGGGAACAGCCCTTGGAGAGGTCTTGGCTCAGGGGCAGTTGCTCCTGTGCCTGGGGAAGAGGGAAGGGCACCACACTCCCAAGGAAAGGCCAGACACACTCCACACGTCTTTGCTCCTCTGGAGGGCGGCATGGAGCCTCCAACTGGGAGGTCGCGTCTCAGCGGAGACGCAGGGGCATTCTGGCTGTGATCCCGCAGCCCCTGCCTGGAGGCCCACGGTGCCTGTTTCTCTCTGGGCGTTGCTTCCACAGTGCGGCCAAGCAACATCTTCACCATGGGCACAACAGCGCTTCCCTTCCGCCTGACAGACGTCTCAGTCCTCTGCTCTAGACCTCTGAAGTGGGGAGACAACCGAGCCCAGCCTCCTTTCCAAGGAGCCCTGCGCCTTCCATTGCACTGAAAGGCAATAGCACGGGGAAGCCTAGGAAGGGGCTGAGTCATGTCGGACACACTTCCTCAGCCTGCTCCTTTCAGGGAAGCAACGCTGGGAGCTAGGAAAGCCTTCTCAAGCTCGGAAAGTGCAAGAGAGATGCAGGCCGCGCACCCGGAAATCTCGGTGCTTGGAGCCAATCTCAGCGTCTCCCAGGGGCAAAGCGAACGCCTCTCTGCCAAATCCAGCTTTGCAGACGCAGGCCGCTAGGCTGCCTCTGCATTGGCGAAGGAAGCTCTCTCCTCCCGCTTCCTGCGAAATCTGCTTCTCAGCCTGAGCCAATCTCAGTGGGAACGGTCATTCCTCTGGGGCCGTTGCTCCTGTGCCTGGGGCTGCCGCAAGGGCACCACCCTCACAGGGAAAGGCCAAACACACCCCACATGTCTTTGCTCCTCTGGAGAGCTGCAGGCAACCTCAAACTCTCAGGAAGCTTCTCGGCTGAGACGCAGAAGCACTCTGGCTGGGATCTCGCATCCCCTGCCTGGAGGCCCATGGTGCCTGCTTCTCCCTGGGCGTTGCTTCACCAGAGCGGCCAGGCAACATCTGCCCCATCTACCCTTCTGCTCTTCCCTTCCAGCTGACAGAGTTCTCCCTGCTCTACTCTGGCCCTAGGAAGTTTGGAGACAACCGGGCTCCTCCTCCTGTGCAAGGAGTCCCGGGGCCCAGTTGGAGTGGAAAGGCAAAACCACAGGCAAGCCCAGGAAAGTGCTGAGTCATGTCTGACACACTCCCTCAGCCTGCTCCTTCATGGCTAGCGAGGCTGTGAGCTAGGAAAGTCTTTGGAAGCTCAGCAAGTGGCAGCGAGATGCAGGCCCCAACCCAGCAATCCCGGTGCTTGGAGCAGGTCTCACAGCCTCCCAGTGCCAAAGCGAGCTCCTCTCTGCCAAATGCAGCTGTGCACACGCAGGCCGCTCTGCTGCCTCTGCATCCACGAAGGAAGCTCTCTAGGCCCGCTTCCTGCGAAATCTGCTTCAGCCTGAGGGAAAAGCCCTTGGAGAGGTCTTGGCTCAGGGGCAGTTGCTCCTGTGCCTGGGGAAGAGGGAAGGGCACCACACTCCCAAGGAAAGGCCAGACACACTCCACACGTCTTTGCTCCTCTGGAGGGCGGCATGGAGCCTCCAACTGGGAGGTCGCGTCTCAGCGGAGACGCAGGGGCATTCTGGCTGTGATCCCGCAGCCCCTGCCTGGAGGCCCACGGTGCCTGTTTCTCTCTGGGCGTTGCTTCCACAGTGCGGCCAAGCAACATCTTCACCATGGGCACAACAGCGCTTCCCTTCCGCCTGACAGACGTCTCAGTGCTCTGCTCTAGACCTCTGAAGTGGGGAGACAACCGAGCCCAGCCTCCTTTCCAAGGAGCCCTGCGCCTTCCATTGCACTGAAAGGCAATAGCACGGGGAAGCCTAGGAAGGGGCTGAGTCATGTCGGACACACTTCCTCAGCCTGCTCCTTTCAGGGAAGCAACGCTGGGATCTAGGAAAGCCTTCTCAAGCTCGGAGAGTGCAAGAGAGATGCAGGCCGCGCACCCGGAAATCTCGGTGCTTGGAGCCAATCTCAGCGTCTCCCAGGGGCAAAGCGAACGCCTCTCTGCCAAATCCAGCTTTGCAGACGCAGGCCGCTAGGCTGCCTCTGCATTGGCGAAGGAAGGTCTCTCCTCCCGCTTCCTGCGAAATCTGCTTCTCAGCCTGAGCCAATCTCAGTGGGAACGGTCATTCCTCTGGGGCCGTTGCTCCTGTGCCTGGGGCTGCCGCAAGGGCACCACCCTCACAGGGAAAGGCCAAACACACCCCACATGTCTTTGCTCCTCTGGAGAGCTGCAGGCAACCTCAAACTCTCAGGAAGCTTCTCGGCTGAGACGCAGAAGCACTCTGGCTGGGATCTCGCATCCCCTGCCTGGAGGCCCATGGTGCCTGCTTCTCCCTGGGCGTTGCTTCACCAGAGCGGCCAGGCAACATCTGCCCCATCTATCCTTCTGCTCTTCCCTTCCAGCTGACAGAGTTCTCCCTGCTCTTCTCTAGCCCTAGGAAGTTTGGAGACAACCGGGCTCCTCCTCCTGGGCAAGGAGTCCCGGGGCCCAGTTGGAGTGGAAAGGCAAAACCACAGGCAAGCCCAGGAAAGTGCTGAGTCATGTCTGACACACTCCCTCGGCCTGCTCCTTCATGGCTAGCGAGGCTGTGAGCTAGGAAAGTCTTTGGAAGCTCAGCAAGTGGCAGCGAGATGCAGGCCCCAACCCAGCAATCCCGGTGCTTGGAGCAGGTCTCACAGCCTCCCAGTGCCAAAGCGAGCTCCTCTCTGCCAAATGCAGATCTGCACACGCAGGCCGCTCTGCTGCCTCTGCATCCACGAAGGAAGCTCTCTAGGCCCGCTTCCTGCGAAATCTGTTTCAGCCTGAGGGAAAAGCCCTTGGAGAGGTCTTGGCTCAGGGGCAGTTGCTCCTGTGCCTGGGGAAGAGGGAAGGGCACCACACTCCCAAGGAAAGGCCAGACACACTCCACACGTCTTTGCTCCTCTGGAGGGCGGCATGGAGCCTCCAACTGGGAGGTCGCGTCTCAGCGGAGACGCAGGGGCATTCTGGCTGTGATCCCGCAGCCCCTGCCTGGAGGCCCACGGTGCCTGTTTCTCTCTGGGCGTTGCTTCCACAGTGCGGCCAAGCAACATCTTCACCATGGGCACAACAGCGCTTCCCTTCCGCCTGACAGACGTCTCAGTGCTCTGCTCTAGACCTCTGAAGTGGGGAGACAACCGAGCCCAGCCTCCTTTCCAAGGAGCCCTGCGCCTTCCATTGCACTGAAAGGCAATAGCACGGGGAAGCCTAGGAAGGGGCTGAGTCATGTCGGACACACTTCCTCAGCCTGCTCCTTTCAGGGAAGCAACGCTGGGAGCTAGGAAAGCCTTCTCAAGCTCGGAGAGTGCAAGAGAGATGCAGGCCGCGCACCCGGAAATCTCGGTGCTTGGAGCCAATCTCAGCGTCTCCCAGGGGCAAAGCGAACGCCTCTCTGCCAAATCCAGCTTTGCAGACGCAGGCCGCTAGGCTGCCTCTGCATTGGCGAAGGAAGCTCTCTCCTCCCGCTTCCTGCGAAATCTGCTTCTCAGCCTGAGCCAATCTCAGTGGGAACGGTCATTCCTCTGGGGCCGTTGCTCCTGTGCCTGGGGCTGCCGCAAGGGCACCACCCTCACAGGGAAAGGCCAAACACACCCCACATGTCTTTGCTCCTCTGGAGAGCTGCAGGCAACCTCAAACTCTCAGGAAGCTTCTCGGCTGAGACGCAGAAGCACTCTGGCTGGGATCTCGCATCCCCTGCCTGGAGGCCCATGGTGCCTGCTTCTCCCTGGGCGTTGCTTCACCAGAGCGGCCAGGCAACATCTGCCCCATCTACCCTTCTGCTCTTCCCTTCCAGCTGACAGAGTTCTCCCTGCTCTACTCTGGCCCTAGGAAGTTTGGAGACAACCGGGCTCCTCCTCCTGTGCAAGGAGTCCCGGGGCCCAGTTGGAGTGGAAAGGCAAAACCACAGGCAAGCCCAGGAAAGTGCTGAGTCATGTCTGACACACTCCCTCAGCCTGCTCCTTCATGGCTAGCGAGGCTGTGAGCTAGGAAAGTCTTTGGAAGCTCAGCAAGTGGCAGCGAGATGCAGGCCCCAACCCAGCAATCCCGGTGCTTGGAGCAGGTCTCACAGCCTCCCAGTGCCAAAGCGAGCTCCTCTCTGCCAAATGCAGCTGTGCACACGCAGGCCGTTCTGCTGCCTCTGCATCCACGAAGGAAGCTCTCTAGGCCCGCTTCCTGCGAAATCTGCTTCAGCCTGAGGGAAAAGCCCTTGGAGAGGTCTTGGCTCAGGGGCAGTTGCTCCTGTGCCTGGGGAAGAGGGAAGGGCACCACACTCCCAAGGAAAGGCCAGACACACTCCACACGTCTTTGCTCCTCTGGAGGGCGGCATGGAGCCTCCAACTGGGAGGTCGCCTCTCAGCGGAGACGCAGGGGCATTCTGGCTGTGATCCCGCAGCCCCTGCCTGGAGGCCCACGGTGCCTGTTTCTCTCTGGGCGTTGCTTCCACAGTGCGGCCAAGCAACATCTTCACCATGGGCACAACAGCGCTTCCCTTCCGCCTGACAGACGTCTCAGTCCTCTGCTCTAGACCTCTGAAGTGGGGAGACAACCGAGCCCAGCCTCCTTTCCAAGGAGCCCTGCGCCTTCCATTGCACTGAAAGGCAATAGCACGGGGAAGCCTAGGAAGGGGCTGAGTCATGTCGGACACACTTCCTCAGCCTGCTCCTTTCAGGGAAGCAACGCTGGGAGCTAGGAAAGCCTTCTCAAGCTCGGAGAGTGCAAGAGAGATGCAGGCCGCGCACCCGGAAATCTCGGTGCTTGGAGCCAATCTCAGCGTCTCCCAGGGGCAAAGCGAACGCCTCTCTGCCAAATCCAGCTTTGCAGACGCAGGCCGCTAGGCTGCCTCTGCATTGGCGAAGGAAGCTCTCTCCTCCCGCTTCCTGCGAAATCTGCTTCTCAGCCTGAGCCAATCTCAGTGGGAACGGTCATTCCTCTGGGGCCGTTGCTCCTGTGCCTGGGGCTGCCGCAAGGGCACCACCCTCACAGGGAAAGGCCAAACACACCCCACATGTCTTTGCTCCTCTGGAGAGCTGCAGGCAACCTCAAACTCTCAGGAAGCTTCTCGGCTGAGACGCAGAAGCACTCTGGCTGGGATCTCGCATCCCCTGCCTGGAGGCCCATGGTGCCTGCTTCTCCCTGGGCGTTGCTTCACCAGAGCGGCCAGGCAACATCTGCCCCATCTACCCTTCTGCTCTTCCCTTCCAGCTGACAGAGTTCTCCCTGCTCTACTCTGGCCCTAGGAAGTTTGGAGACAACCGGGCTCCTCCTCCTGTGCAAGGAGTCCCGGGGCCCAGTTGGAGTGGAAAGGCAAAACCACAGGCAAGCCCAGGAAAGTGCTGAGTCATGTCTGACACACTCCCTCAGCCTGCTCCTTCATGGCTAGCGAGGCTGTGAGCTAGGAAAGTCTTTGGAAGCTCAGCAAGTGGCAGCGAGATGCAGGCCCCAACCCAGCAATCCCGGTGCTTGGAGCAGGTCTCACAGCCTCCCAGTGCCAAAGCGAGCTCCTCTCTGCCAAATGCAGCTGTGCACACGCAGGCCGCTCTGCTGCCTCTGCATCCACGAAGGAAGCTCTCTAGGCCCGCTTCCTGCGAAATCTGCTTCAGCCTGAGGGAAAAGCCCTTGGAGAGGTCTTGGCTCAGGGGCAGTTGCTCCTGTGCCTGGGGAAGAGGGAAGGGCACCACACTCCCAAGGAAAGGCCAGACACACTCCACACGTCTTTGCTCCTCTGGAGGGCGGCATGGAGCCTCCAACTGGGAGGTCGCGTCTCAGCGGAGACGCAGGGGCATTCTGGCTGTGATCCCGCAGCCCCTGCCTGGAGGCCCACGGTGCCTGTTTCTCTCTGGGCGTTGCTTCCACAGTGCGGCCAAGCAACATCTTCACCATGGGCACAACAGCGCTTCCCTTCCGCCTGACAGGCGTCTCAGTGCTCTGCTCTAGACCTCTGAAGTGGGGAGACAACCGAGCCCAGCCTCCTTTCCAAGGAGTCCTGCGCCTTCCATTGCACTGAAAGGCAATAGCACGGGGAAGCCTAGGAAGGGGCTGAGTCATGTCGGACACACTTCCTCAGCCTGCTCCTTTCAGGGAAGCAACGCTGGGAGCTAGGAAAGCCTTCTCAAGCTCGGAGAGTGCAAGAGAGATGCAGGCCGCGCACCCGGAAATCTCGGTGCTTGGAGCCAATCTCAGCGTCTCCCAGGGGCAAAGCGAACGCCTCTCTGCCAAATCCAGCTTTGCAGACGCAGGCCCCTAGGCTGCCTCTGCATTGGCGAAGGAAGCTCTCTCCTCCCGCTTCCTGCGAAATCTGCTTCTCAGCCTGAGCCAATCTCAGAGGGAACGGTCATTCCTCTGGGGCCATTGCTCCTGTGCCTGGGGCTGCCGCAAGGGCACCACCCTCACAGGGAAAGGCCAAACACACCCCACATGTCTTTGCTCCTCTGGAGAGCTGCAGGCAACCTCAAACTCTCAGGAAGCTTCTCGGCTGAGACGCAGAAGCACTGTGGCTGGGATCTCGCATCTCCTGCCTGGAGGCCCATGGTGCTTGCTTCTCCCTGGGCGTTGCTTCACCAGAGCGGCCAGGCAACATCTGCCCCATCTACCCTTCTGCTCTTCCCTTACAGCTGACAGAGTTCTCCCTGCTCTTCTCTAGCCCTAGGAAGTTTGGAGACAACCGGGCTCCTCCTCCTGTGCAAGGAGTCCCGGGGCCCAGTTGGAGTGGAAAGGCAAAACCACAGGCAAGCCCAGGAAATTGCTGAGTCATGTCTGACACACTCCCTCAGCCTGCTCCTTCATGGCTAGCGAGGCTGTGAGCTAGGAAAGTCTTTGGAAGCTCAGCAAGTGGCAGCGAGATGCAGGCCCCAACCCAGCAATCCCGGTGCTTGGAGCAGGTCTCCCAGCCTCCCAGTGCCAAAGCGAGCTCCTCTCTGCCAAATGCAGCTTTGCACACGCAGGCCGCTCTGCTGCCTCTGCATCCACGAAGGAAGCTCTCTAGGCCCGCTTCCTGCGAAATCTGCTTCAGCCTGAGGGAAAAGCCCTTGGAGAGGTCTTGGCTCAGGGGCAGTTGCTCCTGTGCCTGGGGAAGAGGGAAGGGCACCACACTCCCAAGGAAAGGCCAGACACACTCCACACGTCTTTGCTCCTCTGGAGGGCGGCATGGAGCCTCCAACTGGGAGGTCGCGTCTCAGCGGAGACGCAGGGGCATTCTGGCTGTGATCCCGCAGCCCCTGCCTGGAGGCCCACGGTGCCTGTTTCTCTCTGGGCGTTGCTTCCACAGTGCGGCCAAGCAACATCTTCACCATGGGCACAACAGCGCTTCCCTTCCGCCTGACAGACGTCTCAGTCCTCTGCTCTAGACCTCTGAAGTGGGGAGACAACCGAGCCCAGCCTCCTTTCCAAGGAGCCCTGCGCCTTCCATTGCACTGAAAGGCAATAGCACGGGGAAGCCTAGGAAGGGGCTGAGTCATGTCGGACACACTTCCTCAGCCTGCTCCTTTCAGGGAAGCAACGCTGGGAGCTAGGAAAGCCTTCTCAAGCTCGGAGAGTGCAAGAGAGATGCAGGCCGCGCACCCGGAAATCTCGGTGCTTGGAGCCAATCTCAGCGTCTCCCAGGGGCAAAGCGAACGCCTCTCTGCCAAATCCAGCTTTGCAGACGCAGGCCGCTAGGCTGCCTCTGCATTGGCGAAGGAAGCTCTCTCCTCCCGCTTCCTGCGAAATCTGCTTCTCAGCCTGAGCCAATCTCAGTGGGAACGGTCATTCCTCTGGGGCCGTTGCTCCTGTGCCTGGGGCTGCCGCAAGGGCACCACCCTCACAGGGAAAGGCCAAACACACCCCACATGTCTTTGCTCCTCTGGAGAGCTGCAGGCAACCTCAAACTCTCAGGAAGCTTCTCGGCTGAGACGCAGAAGCACTCTGGCTGGGATCTCGCATCCCCTGCCTGGAGGCCCATGGTGCCTGCTTCTCCCTGGGCGTTGCTTCACCAGAGCGGCCAGGCAACATCTGCCCCATCTACCCTTCTGCTCTTCCCTTCCAGCTGACAGAGTTCTCCCTGCTCTACTCTGGCCCTAGGAAGTTTGGAGACAACCGGGCTCCTCCTCCTGTGCAAGGAGTCCCGGGGCCCAGTTGGAGTGGAAAGGCAAAACCACAGGCAAGCCCAGGAAAGTGCTGAGTCATGTCTGACACACTCCCTCAGCCTGCTCCTTCATGGCTAGCGAGGCTGTGAGCTAGGAAAGTCTTTGGAAGCTCAGCAAGTGGCAGCGAGATGCAGGCCCCAACCCAGCAATCCCGGTGCTTGGAGCAGGTCTCACAGCCTCCCAGTGCCAAAGCGAGCTCCTCTCTGCCAAATGCAGCTGTGCACACGCAGGCCGCTCTGCTGCCTCTGCATCCACGAAGGAAGCTCTCTAGGCCCGCTTCCTGCGAAATCTGCTTCAGCCTGAGGGAAAAGCCCTTGGAGAGGTCTTGGCTCAGGGGCAGTTGCTCCTGTGCCTGGGGAATAGGGAAGGGCACCACACTCCCAAGGAAAGGCCAGACACACTCCACACGTCTTTGCTCCTCTGGAGGGCGGCATGGAGCCTCCAACTGGGAGGTCGCGTCTCAGCGGAGACACAGGGGCATTCTGGCTGTGATCCCGCAGCCCCTGCCTGGAGGCCCACGGTGCCTGTTTCTCTCTGGGCGTTGCTTCCACAGTGCGGCCAAGCAACATCTTCACCATGGGCACAACAGCGCTTCCCTTCCGCCTGACAGACGTCTCAGTGCTCTGCTCTAGACCTCTGAATTGGGGAGACAACCGAGCCCAGCCTCCTTTCCAAGGAGCCCTGCGCCTTCCATTGCACTGAAAGGCAATAGCACGGGGAAGCCTAGGAAGGGGCTGAGTCATGTCGGACACACTTCCTCAGCCTGCTCCTTTCAGGGAAGCAACGCTGGGAGCTAGGAAAGCCTTCTCCAGCTCGGAGAGTGCAAGAGAGATGCAGGCCGCGCACCCGGAAATCTCGGTGCTTGGAGCCAATCTCAGCGTCTCCCAGGGGCAAAGCGAACGCCTCTCTGCCAAATCCAGCTTTGCAGACGCAGGCCGCTAGGCTGCCTCTGCATTGGCGAAGGAAGCTCTCTCCTCCCGCTTCCTGCGAAATCTGCTTCTCAGCCTGAGCCAATCTCAGTGGGAACGGTCATTCCTCTGGGGCCGTTGCTCCTGTGCCTGGGGTGCCGCAAGGGCACCACCCTCACAGGGAAAGGCCAAACACACCCCACATGTCTTTGCTCCTCTGGAGAGCTGCAGGCAACCTCAAACTCTCAGGAAGCTTCTCGGCTGAGACGCAGAAGCACTCTGGCTGGGATCTCGCATCCCCTGCCTGGAGGCCCATGGTGCCTGCTTCTCCCTGGGCGTTGCTTCACCAGAGCGGCCAGGCAACATCTGCCCCATCTACCCTTCTGCTCTTCCCTTCCAGCTGACAGAGTTCTCCCTGCTCTACTCTGGCCCTAGGAAGTTTGGAGACAACCGGGCTCCTCCTCCTGTGCAAGGAGTCCCGGGGCCCAGTTGGAGTGGAAAGGCAAAACCACAGGCAAGCCCAGGAAAGTGCTGAGTCATGTCTGACACACTCCCTCAGCCTGCTCCTTCATGGCTAGCGAGGCTGTGAGCTAGGAAAGTCTTTGGAAGCTCAGCAAGTGGCAGCGAGATGCAGGCCCCAACCCAGCAATCCCGGTGCTTGGAGCAGGTCTCACAGCCTCCCAGTGCCAAAGCGAGCTCCTCTCTGCCAAATGCAGCTGTGCACACGCAGGCCGTTCTGCTGCCTCTGCATCCACGAAGGAAGCTCTCTAGGCCCGCTTCCTGCGAAATCTGCTTCAGCCTGAGGGAAAAGCCCTTGGAGAGGTCTTGGCTCAGGGGCAGTTGCTCCTGTGCCTGGGGAAGAGGGAAGGGCACCACACTCCCAAGGAAAGGCCAGACACACTCCACACGTCTTTGCTCCTCTGGAGGGCGGCATGGAGCCTCCAACTGGGAGGTCGCATCTCAGCGGAGACGCAGGGGCATTCTGGCTGTGATCCCGCAGCCCCTGCCTGGAGGCCCACGGTGCCTGTTTCTCTCTGGGCGTTGCTTCCACAGTGCGGCCAAGCAACATCTTCACCATGGGCACAACAGCGCTTCCCTTCCGCCTGACAGACGTCTCAGTCCTCTGCTCTAGACCTCTGAAGTGGGGAGACAACCGAGCCCAGCCTCCTTTCCAAGGAGCCCTGCGCCTTCCATTGCACTGAAAGGCAATAGCACGGGGAAGCCTAGGAAGGGGCTGAGTCATGTCGGACACACTTCCTCAGCCTGCTCCTTTCAGGGAAGCAACGCTGGGAGCTAGGAAAGCCTTCTCAAGCTCGGAGAGTGCAAGAGAGATGCAGGCCGCGCACCCGGAAATCTCGGTGCTTGGAGCCAATCTCAGCGTCTCCCAGGGGCAAAGCGAACGCCTCTCTGCCAAATCCAGCTTTGCAGACGCAGGCCGCTAGGCTGCCTCTGCATTGGCGAAGGAAGCTCTCTCCTCCCGCTTCCTGCGAAATCTGCTTCTCAGCCTGAGCCAATCTCAGTGGGAACGGTCATTCCTCTGGGGCCGTTGCTCCTGTGCCTGGGGCTGCCGCAAGGGCACCACCCTCACAGGGAAAGGCCAAACACACCCCACATGTCTTTGCTCCTCTGGAGAGCTGCAGGCAACCTCAAACTCTCAGGAAGCTTCTCGGCTGAGACGCAGAAGCACTCTGGCTGGGATCTCGCATCCCCTGCCTGGAGGCCCATGGTGCCTGCTTCTCCCTGGGCGTTGCTTCACCAGAGCGGCCAGGCAACATCTGCCCCATCTACCCTTCTGCTCTTCCCTTCCAGCTGACAGAGTTCTCCCTGCTCTACTCTGGCCCTAGGAAGTTTGGAGACAACCGGGCTCCTCCTCCTGTGCAAGGAGTCCCGGGGCCCAGGTGGAGTGGAAAGGCAAAACCACAGGCAAGCCCAGGAAAGTGCTGAGTCATGTCTGACACACTCCCTCAGCCTGCTCCTTCATGGCTAGCGAGGCTGTGAGCTAGGAAAGTCTTTGGAAGCTCAGCAAGTGGCAGCGAGATGCAGGCCCCAACCCAGCAATCCCGGTGCTTGGAGCAGGTCTCACAGCCTCCCAGTGCCAAAGCGAGCTCCTCTCTGCCAAATGCAGCTGTGCACACGCAGGCCGCTCTGCTGCCTCTGCATCCACGAAGGAAGCTCTCTAGGCCCGCTTCCTGCGAAATCTGCTTCAGCCTGAGGGAAAAGCCCTTGGAGAGGTCTTGGCTCAGGGGCAGTTGCTCCTGTGCCTGGGGAAGAGGGAAGGGCACCACACTCCCAAGGAAAGGCCAGACACACTCCACACGTCTTTGCTCCTCTGGAGGGCGGCATGGAGCCTCCAACTGGGAGGTCGCGTCTCAGCGGAGACGCAGGGGCATTCTGGCTGTGATCCCGCAGCCCCTGCCTGGAGGCCCACGGTGCCTGTTTCTCTCTGGGCGTTGCTTCCACAGTGCGGCCAAGCAACATCTTCACCATGGGCACAACAGCGCTTCCCTTCCGCCTGACAGGCGTCTCAGTGCTCTGCTCTAGACCTCTGAAGTGGGGAGACAACCGAGCCCAGCCTCCTTTCCAAGGAGCCCTGCGCCTTCCATTGCACTGAAAGGCAATAGCACGGGGAAGCCTAGGAAGGGGCTGAGTCATGTCGGACACACTTCCTCAGCCTGCTCCTTTCAGGGAAGCAACGCTGGGAGCTAGGAAAGCCTTCTCAAGCTCGGAGAGTGCAAGAGAGATGCAGGCCGCGCACCCGGAAATCTCGGTGCTTGGAGCCAATCTCAGCGTCTCCCAGGGGCAAAGCGAACGCCTCTCTGCCAAATCCAGCTTTGCAGACGCAGGCCCCTAGGCTGCCTCTGCATTGGCGAAGGAAGCTCTCTCCTCCCGCTTCCTGCGAAATCTGCTTCTCAGCCTGAGCCAATCTCAGAGGGAACGGTCATTCCTCTGGGGCCATTGCTCCTGTGCCTGGGGCTGCCGCAAGGGCACCACCCTCACAGGGAAAGGCCAAACACACCCCACATGTCTTTGCTCCTCTGGAGAGCTGCAGGCAACCTCAAACTCTCAGGAAGCTTCTCGGCTGAGACGCAGAAGCACTGTGGCTGGGATCTCGCATCTCCTGCCTGGAGGCCCATGGTGCCTGCTTCTCCCTGGGCGTTGCTTCACCAGAGCGGCCAGGCAACATCTGCCCCATCTACCCTTCTGCTCTTCCCTTACAGCTGACAGAGTTCTCCCTGCTCTTCTCTAGCCCTAGGAAGTTTGGAGACAACCGGGCTCCTCCTCCTGTGCAAGGAGTCCCGGGGCCCAGTTGGAGTGGAAAGGCAAAACCACAGGCAAGCCCAGGAAAGTGCTGAGTCATGTCTGACACACTCCCTCAGCCTGCTCCTTCATGGCTAGCGAGGCTGTGAGCTAGGAAAGTCTTTGGAAGCTCAGCAAGTGGCAGCGAGATGCAGGCCCCAACCCAGCAATCCCGGTGCTTGGAGCAGGTCTCCCAGCCTCCCAGTGCCAAAGCGAGCTCCTCTCTGCCAAATGCAGCTTTGCACACGCAGGCCGCTCTGCTGCCTCTGCATCCACGAAGGAAGCTCTCTAGGCCCGCTTCCTGCGAAATCTGCTTCAGCCTGAGGGAAAAGCCCTTGGAGAGGTCTTGGCTCAGGGGCAGTTGCTCCTGTGCCTGGGGAAGAGGGAAGGGCACCACACTCCCAAGGAAAGGCCAGACACACTCCACACGTCTTTGCTCCTCTGGAGGGCGGCATGGAGCCTCCAACTGGGAGGTCGCGTCTCAGCGGAGACGCAGGGGCATTCTGGCTGTGATCCCGCAGCCCCTGCCTGGAGGCCCACGGTGCCTGTTTCTCTCTGGGCGTTGCTTCCACAGTGCGGCCAAGCAACATCTTCACCATGGGCACAACAGCGCTTCCCTTCCGCCTGACAGACGTCTCAGTGCTCTGCTCTAGACCTCTGAAGTGGGGAGACAACCGAGCCCAGCCTCCTTTCCAAGGAGCCCTGCGCCTTCCATTGCACTGAAAGGCAATAGCACGGGGAAGCCTAGGAAGGGGCTGAGTCATGTCGGACACACTTCCTCAGCCTGCTCCTTTCAGGGAAGCAACGCTGGGAGCTAGGAAAGCCTTCTCCAGCTCGGAGAGTGCAAGAGAGATGCAGGCCGCGCACCCGGAAATCTCGGTGCTTGGAGCCAATCTCAGCGTCTCCCAGGGGCAAAGCGAACGCCTCTCTGCCAAATCCAGCTTTGCAGACGCAGGCCGCTAGGCTGCCTCTGCATTGGCGAAGGAAGCTCTCTCCTCCCGCTTCCTGCGAAATCTGCTTCTCAGCCTGAGCCAATCTCAGTGGGAACGGTCATTCCTCTGGGGCCGTTGCTCCTGTGCCTGGGGCTGCCGCAAGGGCACCACCCTCACAGGGAAAGGCCAAACACACCCCACATGTCTTTGCTCCTCTGGAGAGCTGCAGGCAACCTCAAACTCTCAGGAAGCTTCTCGGCTGAGACGCAGAAGCACTCTGGCTGGGATCTCGCATCCCCTGCCTGGAGGCCCATGGTGCCTGCTTCTCCCTGGGCGTTGCTTCACCAGAGCGGCAGGCAACATCTGCCCCATCTACCCTTCTGCTCTTCCCTTCCAGCTGACAGAGTTCTCCCTGCTCTACTCTGGCCCTAGGAAGTTTGGAGACAACCGGGCTCCTCCTCCTGTGCAAGGAGTCCCGGGGCCCAGTTGGAGTGGAAAGGCAAAACCACAGGCAAGCCCAGGAAAGTGCTGAGTCATGTCTGACACACTCCCTCAGCCTGCTCCTTCATGGCTAGCGAGGCTGTGAGCTAGGAAAGTCTTTGGAAGCTCAGCAAGTGGCAGCGAGATGCAGGCCCCAACCCAGCAATCCCGGTGCTTGGAGCAGGTCTCACAGCCTCCCAGTGCCAAAGCGAGCTCCTCTCTGCCAAATGCAGCTGTGCACACGCAGGCCGCTCTGCTGCCTCTGCATCCACGAAGGAAGCTCTCTAGGCCCGCTTCCTGCGAAATCTGCTTCAGCCTGAGGGAAAAGCCCTTGGAGAGGTCTTGGCTCAGGGGCAGTTGCTCCTGTGCCTGGGGAAGAGGGAAGGGCACCACACTCCCAAGGAAAGGCCAGACACACTCCACACGTCTTTGCTCCTCTGGAGGGCGGCATGGAGCCTCCAACTGGGAGGTCGCGTCTCAGCGGAGACGCAAGGGCATTCTGGCTGTGATCCCGCAGCCCCTGCCTGGAGGCCCACGGTGCCTGTTTCTCTCTGGGCGTTGCTTCCACAGTGCGGCCAAGCAACATCTTCACCATGGGCACAACAGCGCTTCCCTTCCGCCTGACAGACGTCTCAGTGCTCTGCTCTAGACCTCTGAAGTGGGGAGACAACCGAGCCCAGCCTCCTTTCCAAGGAGCCCTGCGCCTTCCATTGCACTGAAAGGCAATAGCACGGGGAAGCCTAGGAAGGGGCTGAGTAATGTCGGACACACTTCCTCAGCCTTCTCCTTTCAGGGAAGCAACGCTGGGAGCTAGGAAAGCCTTCTCAAGCTCGGAGAGTGCAAGAGAGATGCAGGCCGCGCACCCGGAAATCTCGGTGCTTGGAGCCAATCTCAGCGTCTCCCAGGGGCAAAGCGAACGCCTTTCTGCCAAATCCAGCTTTGCAGACGCAGGCCGCTAGGCTGCCTCTGCATTGGCGTAGGAAGCTCTCTCCTCCCGCTTTCTGCGAAATCTGCTTCTCAGGCTGAGCCAATCTCAGTGGGAACGGTCATTCCTCTGGGGCCGTTGCTCCTGTGCCTGGGGCTGCCGCAAGGGCACCACCCTCACAGGGAAAGGCCAAACACACCCCACATGTCTTTGCTCCTCTGGAGAGCTGCAGGCAACCTCAAACTCTCAGGAAGCTTCTCGGCTGAGACGCAGAAGCACTCTGGCTGGGATCTCGCATCCCCTGCCTGGAGGCCCATGGTGCCTGCTTCTCCCTGGGCGTTGCTTCACCAGAGCGGCCAGGCAACATCTGCCCCATCTACCCTTCTGCTCTTCCCTTCCAGCTGACAGAGTTCTCCCTGCTCTACTCTGGCCCTAGGAAGTTTGGAGACAACCGGGCTCCTCCTCCTGTGCAAGGAGTCCCGGGGCCCAGTTGGAGTGGAAAGGCAAAACCACAGGCAAGCCCAGGAAAGTGCTGAGTCATGTCTGACACACTCCCTCAGCCTGCTCCTTCATGGCTAGCGAGGCTGTGAGCTAGGAAAGTCTTTGGAAGCTCAGCAAGTGGCAGCGAGATGCAGGCCCCAACCCAGCAATCCCGGTGCTTGGAGCAGGTCTCCCAGCCTCCCAGTGCCAAAGCGAGCTCCTCTCTGCCAAATGCAGCTTTGCACACGCAGGCCGCTCTGCTGCTTCTGCATCCACGAAGGAAGCTCTCTAGGCCCGCTTCCTGCGAAATCTGCTTCAGCCTGAGGGAACAGCCCTTGGAGAGGTCTTGGCTAAGGGGCAGTTGCTCCTGTGCCTGGGGAAGAGGGAAGGGCACCACACTCCCAAGGAAAGGCCAGACACACTCCACACGTGTTTGCTCCTCTGGAGGGCGGCATGGAGCCTCCAACTGGGATGTCGCTTCTCAGCGGAGACGCAGGGGCATTCTGGCTGTGATCCCGCAGCCACTGCCTGGAGGCCCATGGTGCCTGTTTCTCTCTGGGCGTTGCTTCCACAGTGCGGCCAAGCAACATCTTCACCATGGGCACAACAGCGCTTCCCTTCCGCCTGACAGACGTCTCAGTGCTCTGCTCTAGACCTCTGAAGTGGGGAGACAACCGAGCCCAGCCTCCTTTCCAAGGAGCCCTGCGCCTTCCATTGCACTGAAAGGCAATAGCACGGGGAAGCCTAGGAAGGGGCTGAGTCATGTCGGACACATTTCCACAGCCTGCTCCTTTCAGGGAAGCAACGCTGGGAGCTAGGAAAGCCTTCTCAAGCTCGGAGAGTGCAAGAGAGATGCAGGCCGCGCACCCGGAAATCTCGGTGCTTGGAGCCAATCTCAGCGTCTCCCTGGAGCAAAGCGAATGCCTCTCTGCCAAATCCAGCTTTGCAGACGCAGGCCGCTAGGCTGCCTCTGCATTGGCGAAGGAAGCTCTCTCCTCCCGCTTCCTGCGAAATCTGCTTCTCAGCCTGAGCAAATCTCAGTGGGAACGGTCATTCCTCTGGGGCCGTTGCTCCTGTGCCTGGGGCTGCCGCAAGGGCACCACCCTCACAGGGAAAGGCCAAACACACCCCACATGTCTTTGCTCCTCTGGAGAGCTGCAGGCAACCTCAAACTCTCAGGAAGCTTCTCGGCTGAGACGCAGAAGCACTCTGGCTGGGATCTCGCATCCCCTGCCTGGAGGCCCATGGTGCCTGCTTCTCCCTGGGCGTTGCTTCACCAGAGCGGCCAGGCAACATCTGCCCCATCTACCCTTCTGCTCTTCCCTTCCAGCTGACAGAGTTCTCCCTGCTCTACTCTGGCCCTAGGAAGTTTGGAGACAACCGGGCTCCTCCTCCTGTGCAAGGAGTCCCGGGGCCCAGTTGGAGTGGAAAGGCAAAACCACAGGCAAGCCCAGGAAAGTGCTGAGTCATGTCTGACACACTCCCTCAGCCTGCTCCTTCATGGCTAGCGAGGCTGTGAGCTAGGAAAGTCTTTGGAAGCTCAGCAAGTGGCAGCGAGATGCAGGCCCCAACCCAGCAATCCCGGTGCTTGGAGCAGGTCTCACAGCCTCCCAGTGCCAAAGCGAGCTCCTCTCTGCCAAATGCAGCTGTGCACACGCAGGCTGCTCTGCTCCCTCTGCATCCACGAAGGAAGCTCTCTAGGCCCGCTTCCTGCGAAATCTGCTTCAGCCTGAGGGAAAAGCCCTTGGAGAGGTCTTGGCTCAGGGGCAGTTGCTCCTGTGCCTGGGGAAGAGGGAAGGGCACCACACTCCCAAGGAAAGGCCAGACACACTCCACACGTCTTTGCTCCTCTGGAGGGCGGCATGGAGCCTCCAACTGGGAGGTCGCGTCTCAGCGGAGACGCAGGGACATTCTGGCTGTGATCCCGCAGCCCCTGCCTGGAGGCCCACGGTGCCTGTTTCTCTCTGGGCGTTGCTTCCACAGTGCGGCCAAGCAACATCTTCACCATGGGCACAACAGCGCTTCCCTTCCGCCTGACAGACGTCTCAGTGCTCTGCTCTAGACCTCTGAAGTGGGGAGACAACCGAGCCCAGCCTCCTTTCCAAGGAGCCCTGCGCCTTCCATTGCACTGAAAGGCAATAGCACGGGGAAGCCTAGGAAGGGGCTGAGTCATGTCGGACACACTTCCTCAGCCTGCTCCTTTCAGGGAAGCAACGCTGGGAGCTAGGAAAGCCTTCTCAAGCTCGGAAAGTGCAAGAGAGATGCAGGCCGCGCACCCGGAAATCTCGGTGCTTGGAGCCAATCTCAGCGTCTCCCAGGGGCAAAGCGAACGCCTCTCTGCCAAATCCAGCTTTGCAGACGCAGGCCGCTAGGCTGCCTCTGCATTGGCGAAGGAAGCTCTCTCCTCCCGCTTCCTGCGAAATCTGCTTCTCAGCCTGAGCGAATCTCAGTGGGAACGGTCATTCCTCTGGGGCCGTTGCTCCTGTGCCTGGGGCTGCCGCAAGGGCACCACCCTCACAGGGAAAGGCCAAACACACCCCACATGTCTTTGCTCCTCTGGAGAGCTCCAGGCAACCTCAAACTCTCAGGAAGCTTCTCGGCTGAGACGCAGAAGCACTCTGGCTGGGATCTCGCATCCCCTGCCTGGAGGCCCATGGTGCCTGCTTCTCCCTGGGCGTTGCTTCACCAGAGCGGCCAGGCAACATCTGCCCCATCTACCCTTCTGCTCTTCCCTTCCAGCTGACAGAGTTCTCCCTGCTCTACTCTGGCCCTAGGAAGTTTGGAGACAACCGGGCTCCTCCTCCTGTGCAAGGAGTCCCGGGGCCCAGTTGGAGTGGAAAGGCAAAACCACAGGCAAGCCCAGGAAAGTGCTGAGTCATGTCTGACACACTCCCTCAGCCTGCTCCTTCATGGCTAGCGAGGCTGTGAGCTAGGAAAGTCTTTGGAAGCTCAGCAAGTGGCAGCGAGATGCAGGCCCCAACCCAGCAATCCCGGTGCTTGGAGCAGGTCTCACAGCCTCCCAGTGCCAAAGCGAGCTCCTCTCTGCCAAATGCAGCTGTGCACACGCAGGCCGTTCTGCTGCCTCTGCATCCACGAAGGAAGCTCTCTAGGCCCGCTTCCTGCGAAATCTGCTTCAGCCTGAGGGAAAAGCCCTTGGAGAGGTCTTGGCTCAGGGGCAGTTGCTCCTGTGCCTGGGGAAGAGGGAAGGGCACCACACTCCCAAGGAAAGGCCAGACACACTCCACACGTCTTTGCTCCTCTGGAGGGCGGCATGGAGCCTCCAACTGGGAGGTCGCATCTCAGCGGAGACGCAGGGGCATTCTGGCTGTGATCCCGCAGCCCCTGCCTGGAGGCCCACGGTGCCTGTTTCTCTCTGGGCGTTGCTTCCACAGTGCGGCCAAGCAACATCTTCACCATGGGCACAACAGCGCTTCCCTTCCGCCTGACAGACGTCTCAGTCCTCTGCTCTAGACCTCTGAAGTGGGGAGACAACCGAGCCCAGCCTCCTTTCCAAGGAGCCCTGCGCCTTCCATTGCACTGAAAGGCAATAGCACGGGGAAGCCTAGGAAGGGGCTGAGTCATGTCGGACACACTTCCTCAGCCTGCTCCTTTCAGGGAAGCAACGCTGGGAGCTAGGAAAGCCTTCTCAAGCTCGGAGAGTGCAAGAGAGATGCAGGCCGCGCACCCGGAAATCTCGGTGCTTGGAGCCAATCTCAGCGTCTCCCAGGGGCAAAGCGAACGCCTCTCTGCCAAATCCAGCTTTGCAGACGCAGGCCGCTAGGCTGCCTCTGCATTGGCGAAGGAAGCTCTCTCCTCCCGCTTCCTGCGAAATCTGCTTCTCAGCCTGAGCGAATCTCAGTGGGAACGGTCATTCCTCTGGGGCCGTTGCTCTTGTGCCTGGGGCTGCCGCAAGGGCACCACCCTCACAGGGAAAGGCCAAACACACCCCACATGTCTTTGCTCCTCTGGAGAGCTGCAGGCAACCTCAAACTCTCAGGAAGCTTCTCGGCTGAGACGCAGAAGCACTCTGGCTGGGATCTCGCATCCCCTGCCTGGAGGCCCATGGTGCCTGTTTCTCCCTGGTCGTTGCTTAACCAGAGCGGCCAGGCAACATCTGCCCCATCTACACTTCTGCTCTTCCCTTCCAGCTGACAGAGTTCTCCCTGCTCTACTCTAGCCCTAGGAAGTTTGGAGACAACCGGGCTCCTCCTCCTGTGCAGGAATCCCGGGGCCCAGTTGGAGTGGAAAGGCAAAACCACAGGCAAGCCCAGGAAAGTGCTGAGTCATGTCTGACACACTGCCTCAGCCTGCTCCTTCATGGCTAGCCAGGCTGTGAGCTAGGAAAGTCTTTGGAAGCTCAGCAAGTGGCAGCGAGATGCAGGCCCCAACCCAGCAATCCCGGTGCTTGGAGCAGGTCTCACAGCCTCCCAGTGCCAAAGCGAGCTCCTCTCTGCCAAATGCAGCTGTGCACACGCAGGCCGCTCTGCTGCCTCTGCATCCACGAAGGAAGCTCTCTAGGCCCGCTTCCTGCGAAATCTGCTTCAGCCTGAGGGAAAAGCCCTTGGAGAGGTCTTGGCTCAGGGGCAGTTGCTCCTGTGCCTGGGGAAGAGGGAAGGGCACCACACTCCCAAGGAAAGGCCAGACACACTCCACACGTCTTTGCTCCTCTGGAGGGCGGCATGGAGCCTCCAACTGGGAGGTCGCGTCTCAGCGGAGACGCAGGGGCATTCTGGCTGTGATCCCGCAGCCCCTGCCTGGAGGCCCACGGTGCCTGTTTCTCTCTGGGCGTTGCTTCCACAGTGCGGCCAAGCAACATCTTCACCATGGGCACAACAGCGCTTCCCTTCCGCCTGACAGACGTCTCAGTGCTCTGCTCTAGACCTCTGAAGTGGGGAGACAACCGAGCCCAGCCTCCTTTCCAAGGAGCCCTGCGCCTTCCATTGCACTGAAAGGCAATAGCACGGGGAAGCCTAGGAAGGGGCTGAGTCATGTCGGACACACTTCCTCAGCCTGCTCCTTTCAGGGAAGCAACGCTGGGAGCTAGGAAAGCCTTCTCAAGCTCGGAGAGTGCAAGAGAGATGCAGGCCGCGCACCCGGAAATCTCGGTGCTTGGAGCCAATCTCAGCGTCTCCCAGGGGCAAAGCGAACGCCTCTCTGCCAAATCCAGCTTTGCAGACGCAGGCCGCTAGGCTGCCTCTGCATTGGCGAAGGAAGCTCTCTCCTCCCGCTTCCTGCGAAATCTGCTTCTCAGCCTGAGCGAATCTCAGTGGGAACGGTCATTCCTCTGGGGCCGTTGCTCCTGTGCCTGGGGCTGCCGCAAGGGCACCACCCTCACAGGGAAAGGCCAAACACACCCCACATGTCTTTGCTCCTCTGGAGAGCTGCAGGCAACCTCAAACTCTCAGGAAGCTTCTCGGCTGAGACACAGAAGCACTCTGGCTGGGATCTCGCATCCCCTGCCTGGAGGCCCATGGTGCCTGCTTCTCCCTGGGCGTTGCTTCACCAGAGCGGCCAGGCAACATCTGCCCCATCTACCCTTCTGCTCTTCCCTTCCAGCTGACAGAGTTCTCCCTGCTCTACTCTGGCCCTAGGAAGTTTGGAGACAACCGGGCTCCTCCTCCTGTGCAAGGAGTCCCGGGGCCCAGTTGGAGTGGAAAGGCAAAACCACAGGCAAGCCCAGGAAAGTGCTGAGTCATGTCTGACACACTCCCTCAGCCTGCTCCTTCATGGCTAGCGAGGCTGTGAGCTAGGAAAGTCTTTGGAAGCTCAGCAAGTGGCAGCGAGATGCAGGCCCCAACCCAGCAATCCCGGTGCTTGGAGCAGGTCTCACAGCCTCCCAGTGCCAAAGCGAGCTCCTCTCTGCCAAATGCAGCTGTGCACACGCAGGCCGCTCTGCTGCCTCTGCATCCACGAAGGAAGCTCTCTAGGCCCGCTTCCTGCGAAATCTGCTTCAGCCTGAGGGAAAAGCCCTTGGAGAGGTCTTGGCTCAGGGGCAGTTGCTCCTGTGCCTGGGGAAGAGGGAAGGGCACCACACTCCCAAGGAAAGGCCAGACACACTCCACACGTCTTTGCTCCTCTGGAGGGCGGCATGGAGCCTCCAACTGGGAGGTCGCGTCTCAGCGGAGACGCAGGGGCATTCTGGCTGTGATCCCGCAGCCCCTGCCTGGAGGCCCACGGTGCCTGTTTCTCTCTGGGCGTTGCTTCCACAGTGCGGCCAAGCAACATCTTCACCATGGGCACAACAGCGCTTCCCTTCCGCCTGACAGACGTCTCAGTGCTCTGCTCTAGACCTCTGAAGTGGGGAGACAACCGAGCCCAGCCTCCTTTCCAAGGAGCCCTGCGCCTTCCATTGCACTGAAAGGCAATAGCACGGGGAAGCCTAGGAAGGGGCTGAGTCATGTCGGACACACTTCCTCAGCCTGCTCCTTTCAGGGAAGCAACGCTGGGAGCTAGGAAAGCCTTCTCAAGCTCGGAGAGTGCAAGAGAGATGCAGGCTGCGCACCCGGAAATCTCGGTGCTTGGAGCCAATCTCAGCGTCTCCCAGGGGCAAAGCGAACGCCTCTCTGCCAAATCCAGCTTTGCAGACGCAGGCCGCTAGGCTGCCTCTGCATTGGCGAAGGAAGCTCTCTCCTCCCGCTTCCTGCGAAATCTGCTTCTCAGCCTGAGCGAATCTCAGTGGGAACGGTCATTCCTCTGGGGCCGTTGCTCCTGTGCCTGGGGCTGCCGCAAGGGCACCACCCTCACAGGGAAAGGCCAAACACACCCCACATGTCTTTGCTCCTCTGGAGAGCTGCAGGCAACCTCAAACTCTCAGGAAGCTTCTCGGCTGAGACGCAGAAGCACTCTGGCTGGGATCTCGCATCCCCTGCCTGGAGGCCCATGGTGCCTGCTTCTCCCTGGGCGTTGCTTCACCAGAGCGGCCAGGCAACATCTGCCCCATCTACCCTTCTGCTCTTCCTTCCAGCTGACAGAGTTCTCCCTGCTCTACTCTGGCCCTAGGAAGTTTGGAGACAACCGGGCTCCTCCTCCTGTGCAAGGAGTCCCGGGGCCCAGTTGGAGTGGAAAGGCAAAACCACAGGCAAGCCCAGGAAAGTGCTGAGTCATGTCTGACACACTCCCTCAGCCTGCTCCTTCATGGCTAGCGAGGCTGTGAGCTAGGAAAGTCTTTGGAAGCTCAGCAAGTGGCAGCGAGATGCAGGCCCCAACCCAGCAATCCCGGTGCTTGGAGCAGGTCTCACAGCCTCCCAGTGCCAAAGCGAGCTCCTCTCTGCCAAATGCAGCTTTGCACACGCAGGCCGCTCTGCTGCTTCTGCATCCACGAAGGAAGCTCTCTAGGCCCGCTTCCTGCGAAATCTGCTTCAGCCTGAGGGAACAGCCCTTGGAGAGGTCTTGGCTCAGGGGCAGTTGCTCCTGTGCCTGGGGAAGAGGGAAGGGCACCACACTCCCAAGGAATGGCCAGACACACTCCACACGTGTTTGCTCCTCTGGAGGGCGGCATGGAGCCTCCAACTGGGATGTCGCTTCTCAGCGGAGACGCAGGGGCATTCTGGCTGTGATCCCGCAGCCACTGCCTGGAGGCCCACGGTGCCTGTTTCTCTCTGGGCGTTGCTTCCACAGTGCGGCCAAGCAACATCTTCACCATGGGCACAACAGCGCTTCCCTTCCGCCTGACAGACGTCTCAGTGCTCTGCTCTAGACCTCTGAAGTGGGGAGACAACCGAGCCCAGCCTCCTTTCCAAGGAGGCCTGCGCCTTCCATTGCACTGAAAGGCAATAGCACGGGGAAGCCTAGGAAGGGGCTGAGTCATGTCGGACACACTTCCACAGCCTGCTCCTTTCAGGGAAGCAACGCTGGGAGCTAGGAAAGCCTTCTCAAGCTCGGAGAGTGCAAGAGAGATGCAGGCCGCGCACCCGGAAATCTCGGTGCTTGGAGCCAATCTCAGCGTCTCCCAGGGGCAAAGCGAACGCCTCTCTGCCAAATCCAGCTTTGCAGACGCAGGCCGCTAGGCTGCCTCTGCATTGGCGAAGGAAGCTCTCTCCTCCCGCTTCCTGCGAAATCTGCTTCTCAGCCTGAGCGAATCTCAGTGGGAACGGTCATTCCTCTGGGGCCGTTGCTCTTGTGCCTGGGGCTGCCGCAAGGGCACCACCCTCACAGGGAAAGGCCAAACACACCCCACATGTCTTTGCTCCTCTGGAGAGCTGCAGGCAACCTCAAACTCTCAGGAAGCTTCTCGGCTGAGACGCAGAAGCACTCTGGCTGGGATCTCGCATCCCCTGCCTGGAGGCCCATGGTGCCTGTTTCTCCCTGGTCGTTGCTTAACCAGAGCGGCCAGGCAACATCTGCCCCATCTACACTTCTGCTCTTCCCTTCCAGCTGACAGAGTTCTCCCTGCTCTACTCTAGCCCTAGGAAGTTTGGAGACAACCGGGCTCCTCCTCCTGTGCAGGAATCCCGGGGCCCAGTTGGAGTGGAAAGGCAAAACCACAGGCAAGCCCAGGAAAGTGCTGAGTCATGTCTGACACACTGCCTCAGCCTGCTCCTTCATGGCTAGCCAGGCTGTGAGCTAGGAAAGTCTTTGGAAGCTCAGCAAGTGGCAGCGAGATGCAGGCCCCAACCCAGCAATCCCGGTGCTTGGAGCAGGTCTCACAGCCTCCCAGTGCCAAAGCGAGCTCCTCTCTGCCAAATGCAGCTGTGCACACGCAGGCCGCTCTGCTGCCTCTGCATCCACGAAGGAAGCTCTCTAGGCCCGCTTCCTGCGAAATCTGCTTCAGCCTGAGGGAAAAGCCCTTGGAGAGGTCTTGGCTCAGGGGCAGTTGCTCCTGTGCCTGGGGAAGAGGGAAGGGCACCACACTCCCAAGGAAAGGCCAGACACACTCCACACGTCTTTGCTCCTCTGGAGGGCGGCATGGAGCCTCCAACTGGGAGGTCGCGTCTCAGCGGAGACGCAGGGGCATTCTGGCTGTGATCCCGCAGCCCCTGCCTGGAGGCCCACGGTGCCTGTTTCTCTCTGGGCGTTGCTTCCACAGTGCGGCCAAGCAACATCTTCACCATGGGCACAACAGCGCTTCCCTTCCGCCTGACAGACGTCTCAGTGCTCTGCTCTAGACCTCTGAAGTGGGGAGACAACCGAGCCCAGCCTCCTTTCCAAGGAGCCCTGCGCCTTCCATTGCACTGAAAGGCAATAGCACGGGGAAGCCTAGGAAGGGGCTGAGTCATGTCGGACACACTTCCTCAGCCTGCTCCTTTCAGGGAAGCAACGCTGGGAGCTAGGAAAGCCTTCTCAAGCTCGGAGAGTGCAAGAGAGATGCAGGCCGCGCACCCGGAAATCTCGGTGCTTGGAGCCAATCTCAGCGTCTCCCAGGGGCAAAGCGAACGCCTCTCTGCCAAATCCAGCTTTGCAGACGCAGGCCGCTAGGCTGCCTCTGCATTGGCGAAGGAAGCTCTCTCCTCCCGCTTCCTGCGAAATCTGCTTCTCAGCCTGAGCGAATCTCAGTGGGAACGGTCATTCCTCTGGGGCCGTTGCTCCTGTGCCTGGGGCTGCCGCAAGGGCACCACCCTCACAGGGAAAGGCCAAACACACCCCACATGTCTTTGCTCCTCTGGAGAGCTGCAGGCAACCTCAAACTCTCAGGAAGCTTCTCGGCTGAGACACAGAAGCACTCTGGCTGGGATCTCGCATCCCCTGCCTGGAGGCCCATGGTGCCTGCTTCTCCCTGGGCGTTGCTTCACCAGAGCGGCCAGGCAACATCTGCCCCATCTACCCTTCTGCTCTTCCCTTCCAGCTGACAGAGTTCTCCCTGCTCTACTCTGGCCCTAGGAAGTTTGGAGACAACCGGGCTCCTCCTCCTGTGCAAGGAGTCCCGGGGCCCAGTTGGAGTGGAAAGGCAAAACCACAGGCAAGCCCAGGAAAGTGCTGAGTCATGTCTGACACACTCCCTCAGCCTGCTCCTTCATGGCTAGCGAGGCTGTGAGCTAGGAAAGTCTTTGGAAGCTCAGCAAGTGGCAGCGAGATGCAGGCCCCAACCCAGCAATCCCGGTGCTTGGAGCAGGTCTCACAGCCTCCCAGTGCCAAAGCGAGCTCCTCTCTGCCAAATGCAGCTGTGCACACGCAGGCCGCTCTGCTGCCTCTGCATCCACGAAGGAAGCTCTCTAGGCCCGCTTCCTGCGAAATCTGCTTCAGCCTGAGGGAAAAGCCCTTGGAGAGGTCTTGGCTCAGGGGCAGTTGCTCCTGTGCCTGGGGAAGAGGGAAGGGCACCACACTCCCAAGGAAAGGCCAGACACACTCCACACGTCTTTGCTCCTCTGGAGGGCGGCATGGAGCCTCCAACTGGGAGGTCGCGTCTCAGCGGAGACGCAGGGGCATTCTGGCTGTGATCCCGCAGCCCCTGCCTGGAGGCCCACGGTGCCTGTTTCTCTCTGGGCGTTGCTTCCACAGTGCGGCCAAGCAACATCTTCACCATGGGCACAACAGCGCTTCCCTTCCGCCTGACAGACGTCTCAGTGCTCTGCTCTAGACCTCTGAAGTGGGGAGACAACCGAGCCCAGCCTCCTTTCCAAGGAGCCCTGCGCCTTCAATTGCACTGAAAGGCAATAGCACGGGGAAGCCTAGGAAGGGGCTGAGTCATGTCGGACACACTTCCTCAGCCTGCTCCTTTCAGGGAAGCAACGCTGGGAGCTAGGAAAGCCTTCTCAAGCTCGGAGAGTGCAAGAGAGATGCAGGCTGCGCACCCGGAAATCTCGGTGCTTGGAGCCAATCTCAGCGTCTCCCAGGGGCAAAGCGAACGCCTCTCTGCCAAATCCAGCTTTGCAGACGCAGGCCGCTAGGCTGCCTCTGCATTGGCGAAGGAAGCTCTCTCCTCCCGCTTCCTGCGAAATCTGCTTCTCAGCCTGAGCGAATCTCAGTGGGAACGGTCATTCCTCTGGGGCCGTTGCTCCTGTGCCTGGGGCTGCCGCAAGGGCACCACCCTCACAGGGAAAGGCCAAACACACCCCACATGTCTTTGCTCCTCTGGAGAGCTGCAGGCAACCTCAAACTCTCAGGAAGCTTCTCGGCTGAGACGCAGAAGCACTCTGGCTGGGATCTCGCATCCCCTGCCTGGAGGCCCATGGTGCCTGCTTCTCCCTGGGCGTTGCTTCACCAGAGCGGCCAGGCAACATCTGCCCCATCTACCCTTCTGCTCTTCCTTCCAGCTGACAGAGTTCTCCCTGCTCTACTCTGGCCCTAGGAAGTTTGGAGACAACCGGGCTCCTCCTCCTGTGCAAGGAGTCCCGGGGCCCAGTTGGAGTGGAAAGGCAAAACCACAGGCAAGCCCAGGAAAGTGCTGAGTCATGTCTGACACACTCCCTCAGCCTGCTCCTTCATGGCTAGCGAGGCTGTGAGCTAGGAAAGTCTTTGGAAGCTCAGCAAGTGGCAGCGAGATGCAGGCCCCAACCCAGCAATCCCGGTGCTTGGAGCAGGTCTCACAGCCTCCCAGTGCCAAAGCGAGCTCCTCTCTGCCAAATGCAGCTTTGCACACGCAGGCCGCTCTGCTGCTTCTGCATCCACGAAGGAAGCTCTCTAGGCCCGCTTCCTGCGAAATCTGCTTCAGCCTGAGGGAACAGCCCTTGGAGAGGTCTTGGCTCAGGGGCAGTTGCTCCTGTGCCTGGGGAAGAGGGAAGGGCACCACACTCCCAAGGAATGGCCAGACACACTCCACACGTGTTTGCTCCTCTGGAGGGCGGCATGGAGCCTCCAACTGGGATGTCGCTTCTCAGCGGAGACGCAGGGGCATTCTGGCTGTGATCCCGCAGCCACTGCCTGGAGGCCCACGGTGCCTGTTTCTCTCTGGGCGTTGCTTCCACAGTGCGGCCAAGCAACATCTTCACCATGGGCACAACAGCGCTTCCCTTCCGCCTGACAGACGTCTCAGTGCTCTGCTCTAGACCTCTGAAGTGGGGAGACAACCGAGCCCAGCCTCCTTTCCAAGGAGGCCTGCGCCTTCCATTGCACTGAAAGGCAATAGCACGGGGAAGCCTAGGAAGGGGCTGAGTCATGTCGGACACACTTCCACAGCCTGCTCCTTTCAGGGAAGCAACGCTGGGAGCTAGGAAAGCCTTCTCAAGCTCGGAGAGTGCAAGAGAGATGCAGGCCGCGCACCCGGAAATCTCGGTGCTTGGAGCCAAACTCAGCGTCTCCCTGGAGCAAAGCGAATGCCTCTCTGCCAAATCCAGCTTTGCAGACGCAGGCCGCTAGGCTGCCTCTGCATTGGCGAAGGAAGCTCTCTCCTCCCGCTTCCTGCGAAATCTGCTTCTCAGCCTGAGCGAATCTCAGTGGGAACGGTCTTTCCTCTGGGGCCGTTGCTCCTGTGCCTGGGGCTGCCGCAAGGGCACCACCGTCCCAGGGAAAGGCCAAACACACCCCACATGTCTTTGCTCCTCTGGAAAGCTACAAGCAACCTCAAACTCTCAGGAAGCTTCTCGGCTGAGACGCAGAAGCACTCTGGCTGGGATCTCGTATCACCTGCCTGGAGGCCCATGGTGCATGTTTCTCCCTGGTCGTTGCTTAACCAGAGCGGCCAGGCAACATCTGCCCCATCTACACTTCTGCTCTTCCCTTCCAGCTGACAGAGTTCTCCCTGCTCTACTCTAGCCCTAGGAAGTTTGGAGACAACCGGGCTCCTCCTCCTGTGCAGGAATCCCGGGGCCCAGTTGGAGTGGAAAGGCAAAACCACAGGCAAGCCCAGGAAAGTGCTGAGTCATGTCTGACACACTCCCTCAGCCTGCTCCTTCATGGCTAGCGAGGCTGTGAGCTAGGAAAGTCTTTGGAAGCTCAGCAAGTGGCAGCGAGATGCAGGCCCCAACCCAGCAATCCCGGTGCTTGGAGCAGGTCTCACAGCCTCCCAGTGCCAAAGCGAGCTCCTCTCTGCCAAATGCAGCTGTGCACACGCAGGCCGCTCTGCTGCCTCTGCATCCACGAAGGAAGCTCTCTAGGCCCGCTTCCTGCGAAATCTGCTTCAGCCTGAGGGAAAAGCCCTTGGAGAGGTCTTGGCTCAGGGGCAGTTGCTCCTGTGCCTGGGGAAGAGGGAAGGGCACCACACTCCCAAGGAAAGGCCAGACACACTCCACACGTCTTTGCTCCTCTGGAGGGCGGCATGGAGCCTCCAACTGGGAGGTCGCGTCTCAGCGGAGACGCAGGGGCATTCTGGCTGTGATCCCGCAGCCCCTGCCTGGAGGCCCACGGTGCCTGTTTCTCTCTGGGCGTTGCTTCCACAGTGCGGCCAAGCAACATCTTCACCATGGGCACAACAGCGCTTCCCTTCCGCCTGACAGACGTCTCAGTGCTCTGCTCTAGACCTCTGAAGTGGGGAGACAACCGAGCCCAGCCTCCTTTCCAAGGAGCCCTGCGCCTTCCATTGCACTGAAAGGCAATAGCACGGGGAAGCCTAGGAAGGGGCTGAGTCATGTCGGACACACTTCCTCAGCCTGCTCCTTTCAGGGAAGCAACGCTGGGAGCTAGGAAAGCCTTCTCAAGCTCGGAGAGTGCAAGAGAGATGCAGGCTGCGCACCCGGAAATCTCGGTGCTTGGAGCCAATCTCAGCGTCTCCCAGGGGCAAAGCGAACGCCTCTCTGCCAAATCCAGCTTTGCAGACGCAGGCCGCTAGGCTGCCTCTGCATTGGCGATGGAAGCTCTCTCCTCCCGCTTCCTGCGAAATCTGCTTCTCAGCCTGAGCGAATCTCAGTGGGAACGGTCATTCCTCTGGGGCCGTTGCTCCTGTGCCTGGGGCTGCCGCAAGGGCACCACCCTCACAGGGAAAGGCCAAACACACCCCACATGTCTTTGCTCCTCTGGAGAGCTGCAGGCAACCTCAAACTCTCAGGAAGCTTCTCGGCTGAGACGCAGAAGCACTCTGGCTGGGATCTCGCATCCCCTGCCTGGAGGCCCATGGTGCCTGCTTCTCCCTGGGCGTTGCTTCACCAGAGCGGCCAGGCAACATCTGCCCCATCTACCCTTCTGCTCTTCCTTCCAGCTGACAGAGTTCTCCCTGCTCTACTCTGGCCCTAGGAAGTTTGGAGACAACCGGGCTCCTCCTCCTGTGCAAGGAGTCCCGGGGCCCAGTTGGAGTGGAAAGGCAAAACCACAGGCAAGCCCAGGAAAGTGCTGAGTCATGTCTGACACACTCCCTCAGCCTGCTCCTTCATGGCTAGCGAGGCTGTGAGCTAGGAAAGTCTTTGGAAGCTCAGCAAGTGGCAGCGAGATGCAGGCCCCAACCCAGCAATCCCGGTGCTTGGAGCAGGTCTCACAGCCTCCCAGTGCCAAAGCGAGCTCCTCTCTGCCAAATGCAGCTTTGCACACGCAGGCCGCTCTGCTGCTTCTGCATCCACGAAGGAAGCTCTCTAGGCCCGCTTCCTGCGAAATCTGCTTCAGCCTGAGGGAACAGCCCTTGGAGAGGTCTTGGCTCAGGGGCAGTTGCTCCTGTGCCTGGGGAAGAGGGAAGGGCACCACACTCCCAAGGAATGGCCAGACACACTCCACACGTGTTTGCTCCTCTGGAGGGCGGCATGGAGCCTCCAACTGGGATGTCGCTTCTCAGCGGAGACGCAGGGGCATTCTGGCTGTGATCCCGCAGCCACTGCCTGGAGGCCCACGGTGCCTGTTTCTCTCTGGGCGTTGCTTCCACAGTGCGGCCAAGCAACATCTTCACCATGGGCACAACAGCGCTTCCCTTCCGCCTGACAGACGTCTCAGTGCTCTGCTCTAGACCTCTGAAGTGGGGAGACAACCGAGCCCAGCCTCCTTTCCAAGGAGGCCTGCGCCTTCCATTGCACTGAAAGGCAATAGCACGGGGAAGCCTAGGAAGGGGCTGAGTCATGTCGGACACACTTCCACAGCCTGCTCCTTTCAGGGAAGCAACGCTGGGAGCTAGGAAAGCCTTCTCAAGCTCGGAGAGTGCAAGAGAGATGCAGGCCGCGCACCCGGAAATCTCGGTGCTTGGAGCCAAACTCAGCGTCTCCCTGGAGCAAAGCGAATGCCTCTCTGCCAAATCCAGCTTTGCAGACGCAGGCCGCTAGGCTGCCTCTGCATTGACGAAGGAAGCTCTCTCCTCCCGCTTCCTGCGAAATCTGCTTCTCAGCCTGAGCGAATCTCAGTGGGAACGGTCTTTCCTCTGGGGCCGTTGCTCCTGTGCCTGGGGCTGCCGCAAGGGCACCACCGTCCCAGGGAAAGGCCAAACACACCCCACATGTCTTTGCTCCTCTGGAAAGCTACAAGCAACCTCAAACTCTCAGGAAGCTTCTCGGCTGAGACGCAGAAGCACTCTGGCTGGGATCTCGTATCACCTGCCTGGAGGCCCATGGTGCATGTTTCTCCCTGGTCGTTGCTTAACCAGAGCGGCCAGGCAACATCTGCCCCATCTACACTTCTGCTCTTCCCTTCCAGCTGACAGAGTTCTCCCTGCTCTACTCTAGCCCTAGGAAGTTTGGAGACAACCGGGCTCCTCCTCCTGTGCAAGGAGTCCCGGGGCCCAGTTGGAGTGGAAAGGCAAAACCACAGGCAAGCCCAGGAAAGTGCTGAGTCATGTCTGACACACTCCCTCAGCCTGCTCCTTCATGGCTAGCGAGGCTGTGAGCTAGGAAAGTCTTTGGAAGCTCAGCAAGTGGCAGCGAGATGCAGGCCCCAACCCAGCAATCCCGGTGCTTGGAGCAGGTCTCACAGCCTCCCAGTGCCAAAGCGAGCTCCTCTCTGCCAAATGCAGCTGTGCACACGCAGGCCGCTCTGCTGCCTCTGCATCCACGAAGGAAGCTCTCTAGGCCCGCTTCCTGCGAAATCTGCTTCAGCCTGAGGGAACAGCCCTTGGAGAGGTCTTGGCTCAGGGGCAGTTGCTCCTGTGCCTGGGGAAGAGGGAAGGGCACCACACTCCCAAGGAAAGGCCAGACACACTCCACACGTCTTTGCTCCTCTGGAGGGCGGCATGGAGCCTCCAACTGGGAGGTCGCGTCTCAGCGGAGACGCAGGGGCATTCTGGCTGTGATCCCGCAGCCCCTGCCTGGAGGCCCACGGTGCCTGTTTCTCTCTGGGCGTTGCTTCCACAGTGCGGCCAAGCAACATCTTCACCATGGGCACAACAGCGCTTCCCTTCCGCCTGACAGACGTCTCAGTGCTCTGCTCTAGACCTCTGAAGTGGGGAGACAACCGAGCCCAGCCTCCTTTCCAAGGAGCCCTGCGCCTTCCATTGCACTGAAAGGCAATAGTACGGGGAAGCTTAGGAAGGGGCTGAGTCATGTCGGACACACTTCCTCAGCCTGCTCCTTTCAGGGAAGCAACGCTGGGAGCTAGGAAAGCCTTCTCAAGCTCGGAGAGTGCAAGAGAGATGCAGGCCGCGCACCCGGAAATCTCGGTGCTTGGAGCCAATCTCAGCGTCTCCCAGGGGCAAAGCGAACGCCTCTCTGCCAAATCCAGCTTTGCAGACGCAGGCCGCTAGGCTGCCTCTGCATTGGCGAAGGAAGCTCTCTCCTCCCGCTTCCTGCGAAATCTGCTTCTCAGCCTGAGCGAATCTCAGTGGGAACGGTCATTCCTCTGGGGCCGTTGCTCCTGTGCCTGGGGCTGCCGCAAGGGCACCACCCTCACAGGGAAAGGCCAAACACACCCCACATGTCTTTGCTCCTCTGGAGAGCTGCAGGCAACCTCAAACTCTCAGGAAGTTTCTCGGCTGAGACGCAGAAGCACTCTGGCTGGGATCTCGCATCCCCTGCCTGGAGGCCCATGGTGCCTGCTTCTCCCTGGGCGTTGCTTCACCAGAGCGGCCAGGCAACATCTGCCCCATCTACCCTTCTGCTCTTCCCTTCCAGCTGACAGAGTTCTCCCTGCTCTACTCTAGCCCTAGGAAGTTTGGAGACAACCGGGCTCCTCCTCCTGTGCAAGGAGTCCCGGGGCCCAGTTGGAGTGGAAAGGCAAAACCACAGGCAAGCCCAGGAAAGTGCTGAGTCATGTCTGACACACTCCCTCAGCCTGCTCCTTCATGGCTAGCGAGGCTGTGAGCTAGGAAAGTCTTTGGAAGCTCAGCAAGTGGCAGCGAGATGCAGGCCCCCAACCCAGCAATCCCGGTGCTTGGAGCAGGTCTCCCAGCCTCCCAGTGCCAAAGCGAGCTCCTCTCTGCCAAATGCAGCTTTGCACACGCAGGCCGCTCTGCTGGCCTCTGCATCCACGAAGGAAGCTCTCTAGGCCCGCTTCCTGCGAAATCTGCTTCAGCCTGAGGGAAAAGCCCTTGGAGAGGTCTTTGCTCAGGGGCAGTTGCTCCTGTGCCTGGGGAAGAGGGAAGGGCACCACACTCCCAAGGAAAGGCCAGACACACTCCACACGTCTTTGCCTCTCTGGAGGGCGGCATGGAGCCTCCAACTGGGAGGTCGCGTCTCAGTGGAGACGCAGGGGCATTCTGGCTGTGATCCCGCAGCCCCTGCCTGGAGGCCCACGGTGCCTGTTTCTCTCTGGGCGTTGCTTCCACAGTGCGGCCAAGCAACGTCTTCACCACGGGCACAACAGCCCTTCCCTTCCGTCTGACAGACGTCTCAGTGCTCTGCTCTAGACCTCTGAAGTGGGGAGACAACCGAGCCCAGCCTCCTTTCCAAGGAGCCCTGCGCCTTCCATTGCACTGAAAGGCAATAGCACGGGGAAGCCTAGGAAGGGGCTGAGTCATGTCGGACACACTTCCTCAGCCTGCTCCTTTCAGGGAAGCAACGCTGGGAGCTAGGAAAGCCTTCTCAAGCTCGGAGAGTGCAAGAGAGATGCAGGCCGCGCACCCGGAAATCTCGGTGCTTGGAGCCAATCTCAGCGTCTCCCAGGGGCAAAGCGAACGCCTCTCTGCCAAATCCAGCTTTGCAGACGCAGGCCGCTAGGCTGCCTCTGCATTGGCGAAGGAAGCTCTCTCCTCCCGCTTCCTGCGAAATCTGCTTGTCAGCCTGAGCGAATCTCAGTGGGAACGGTCATTCCTCTGGGGCCGTTGCTCCTGTGCCTGGGGCTGCCGCAAGGGCACCACCCTCCCAGGGAAAGGCCAAACACACCCCACATGTCTTTGCTCCTCTGGAGAGCTGCAGGCAACCTCAAACTCTCAGGAAGCTTCTCGGCTGAGACGCAGAAGCACTCTGGCTGGGATCTCGCATCCCCTGCCTGGAGGCCCATGGTGCCTGCTTCTCCCTGGGCGTTGCTTCACCAGAGCGGCCAGGCAACATCTGCCCCATCTACCCTTCTGCTCTTCCCTTCCAGCTGACAGAGTTCTCCCTGCTCTACTCTGGCCCTAGGAAGTTTGGAGACAACCGGGCTCCTCCTCCTGTGCAAGGAGTCCCGGGGCCCAGTTGGAGTGGAAAGGCAAAACCACAGGCAAGCCCAGGAAAGTGCTGAGTCATGTCTGACACACTCCCTCAGCCTGCTCCTTCATGGCTAGCGAGGCTGTGAGCCAGGAAAGTCTTTGGAAGCTCAGCAAGTGGCAGCGAGATGCAGGCCCCAACCCAGCAATCCCGGTGCTTGGAGCAGGTCTCACAGCCTCCCAGTGCCAAAGCGAGCTCCTCTCTGCCAAATGCAGCTGTGCACACGCAGGCCGCTCTGCTGCCTCTGCATCCACGAAGGAAGCTCTCTAGGCCCGCTTCCTGCGAAATCTGCTTCAGCCTGAGGGAAAAGCCCTTGGAGAGGTCTTGGCTCAGGGGCAGTTGCTCCTGTGCCTGGGGAAGAGGGAAGGGCACCACACTCCCAAGGAAAGGCCAGACACACTCCACACGTCTTTGCTCCTCTGGAGGGCGGCATGGAGCCTCCAACTGGGAGGTCGCGTCTCAGCGGAGACGCAGGGGCATTCTGGCTGTGATCCCGCAGCCCCTGCCTGGAGGCCCACGGTGCCTGTTTCTCTCTGGGCGTTGCTTCCACAGTGCGGCCAAGCAACATCTTCACCATGGGCACAACAGCGCTTCCCTTCCGCCTGACAGACGTCTCAGTGCTCTGCTCTAGACCTCTGAAGTGGGGAGACAACCGAGCCCAGCCTCCTTTCCAAGGAGCCCTGCGCCTTCCATTGCACTGAAAGGCAATAGCACGGGGAAGCCTAGGAAGGGGCTGAGTCATGTCGGACACACTTCCTCAGCCTGCTCCTTTCAGGGAAGCAACGCTGGGAGCTAGGAAAGCCTTCTCAAGCTCGGAGAGTGCAAGAGAGATGCAGGCCGCGCACCCGGAAATCTCGGTGCTTGGAGCCAATCTCAGCGTCTCCCAGGGGCAAAGCGAACGCCTCTCTGCCAAATCCAGCTTTGCAGACGCAGGCCGCTAGGCTGCCTCTGCATTGGCGAAGGAAGCTCTCTCCTCCCGCTTCCTGCGAAATCTGCTTCTCAGCCTGAGCGAATCTCAGTGGGAACGGTCATTCCTCTGGGGCCGTTGCTCCTGTGCCTGGGGCTGCCGCAAGGGCACCACCCTCACAGGGAAAGGCCAAACACACCCCACATGTCTTTGCTCCTCTGGAGAGCTGCAGGCAACCTCAAACTCTCAGGAAGCTTCTCGGCTGAGACGCAGAAGCACTCTGGCTGGGATCTCGCATCCCCTGCCTGGAGGCCCATGGTGCCTGCTTCTCCCTGGGCGTTGCTTCACCAGAGAGGCCATGCAACATCTGCCCCATCTACCCTTCTGCTCTTCCCTTCCAGCTGACAGAGTTCTCCCTGCTCTACTCTGGCCCTAGGAAGTTTGGAGACAACCGGGCTCCTCCTCCTGTGCAAGGAGTCCCGGGGCCCAGTTGGAGTGGAAAGGCAAAACCACAGGCAAGCCCAGGAAAGTGCTGAGTCATGTCTGACACACTCCCTCAGCCTGCTCCTTCATGGCTAGCGAGGCTGTGAGCTAGGAAAGTCTTTGGAAGCTCAGCAAGTGGCAGCGAGATGCAGGCCCCAACCCAGCAATCCCGGTGCTTGGAGCAGGTCTCACAGCCTCCCAGTGCCAAAGCGAGCTCCTCTCTGCCAAATGCAGCTGTGCACACGCAGGCCGCTCTGCTGCCTCTGCATCCACGAAGGAAGCTCTCTAGGCCCGCTTCCTGCGAAATCTGCTTCAGCCTGAGGGAAAAGCCCTTGGAGAGGTCTTGGCTCAGGGGCAGTTGCTCCTGTGCCTGGGGAAGAGGGAAGGGCACCACACTCCCAAGGAAAGGCCAGACACACTCCACACGTCTTTGCTCCTCTGGAGGGCGGCATGGAGCCTCCAACTGGGAGGTCGCGTCTCAGCGGAGACGCAGGGGCATTCTGGCTGTGATCCCGCAGCCCCTGCCTGGAGGCCCACGGTGCCTGTTTCTCTCTGGGCGTTGCTTCCACAGTGCGGCCAAGCAACATCTTCACCATGGGCACAACAGCGCTTCCCTTCCGCCTGACAGACGTCTCAGTGCTCTGCTCTAGACCTCTGAAGTGGGGAGACAACCGAGCCCAGCCTCCTTTCCAAGGAGCCCTGCGCCTTCCATTGCACTGAAAGGCAATAGCACGGGGAAGCCTAGGAAGGGGCTGAGTCATGTCGGACACACTTCCTCAGCCTGCTCCTTTCAGGGAAGCAACGCTGGGAGCTAGGAAAGCCTTCTCAAGCTCGGAGAGTGCAAGAGAGATGCAGGCCGCGCACCCGGAAATCTCGGTGCTTGGAGCCAATCTCAGCGTCTCCCAGGGGCAAAGCGAACGCCTCTCTGCCAAATCCAGCTTTGCAGACGCAGGCCGCTAGGCTGCCTCTGCATTGGCGAAGGAAGCACTCTCCTCCCGCTTCCTGCGAAATCTGCTTCTCAGCCTGAGCGAATCTCAGTGGGAACGGTCATTCCTCTGGGGCCGTTGCTCCTGTGCCTGGGGCTGCCGCAAGGGCACCACCCTCACAGGGAAAGGCCAAACACACCGCACATGTCTTTGCTCCTCTGGAGAGCTGCAGGCAACCTCAAACTCTCAGGAAGCTTCTCGGCTGAGACGCAGAAGCACTCTGGCTGGGATCTCGCATCACCTGCCTGGAGGCCCATGGTGCCTGCTTCTCCCTGGGCGTTGCTTCACCAGAGAGGCCATGCAACATCTGCCCCATCTACCCTTCTGCTCTTCCCTTCCAGCTGACAGAGTTCTCCCTGCTCTACTCTGGCCCTAGGAAGTTTGGAGACAACCGGGCTCCTCCTCCTGTGCAAGGAGTCCCGGGGCCCAGTTGGAGTGGAAAGGCAAAACCACAGGCAAGCCCAGGAAAGTGCTGAGTCATGTCTGACACACTCCCTCAGCCTGCTCCTTCATGGCTAGCGAGGCTGTGAGCTAGGAAAGTCTTTGGAAGCTCAGCAAGTGGCAGCGAGATGCAGGCCCCAACCCAGCAATCCCGGTGCTTGGAGCAGGTCTCACAGCCTCCCAGTGCCAAAGCGAGCTCCTCTCTGCCAAATGCAGCTGTGCACACGCAGGCCGCTCTGCTGCCTCTGCATCCACGAAGGAAGCTCTCTAGGCCCGCTTCCTGCGAAATCTGCTTCAGCCTGAGGGAAAAGCCCTTGGAGAGGTCTTGGCTCAGGGGCAGTTGCTCCTGTGCCTGGGGAAGAGGGAAGGGCACCACACTCCCAAGGAAAGGCCAGACACACTCCACACGTCTTTGCTCCTCTGGAGGGCGGCATGGAGCCTCCAACTGGGAGGTCGCGTCTCAGCGGAGACGCAGGGGCATTCTGGCTGTGATCCCGCAGCCCCTGCCTGGAGGCCCACGGTGCCTGTTTCTCTCTGGGCGTTGCTTCCACAGTGCGGCCAAGCAACATCTTCACCATGGGCACAACAGCGCTTCCCTTCCGCCTGACAGACGTCTCAGTGCTCTGCTCTAGACCTCTGAAGTGGGGAGACAACCGAGCCCAGCCTCCTTTCCAAGGAGCCCTGCGCCTTCCATTGCACTGAAAGGCAATAGCACGGGGAAGCCTAGGAAGGGGCTGAGTCATGTCGGACACACTTCCTCAGCCTGCTCCTTTCAGGGAAGCAACGCTGGGAGCTAGGAAAGCCTTCTCAAGCTCGGAGAGTGCAAGAGAGATGCAGGCCGCGCACCCGGAAATCTCGGTGCTTGGAGCCAATCTCAGCGTCTCCCAGGGGCAAAGCGAACGCCTCTCTGCCAAATCCAGCTTTGCAGACGCAGGCCGCTAGGCTGCCTCTGCATTGGCGAAGGAAGCTCTCTCCTCCCGCTTCCTGCGAAATCTGCTTCTCAGCCTGAGCGAATCTCAGTGGGAACGGTCATTCCTCTGGGGCCGTTGCTCCTGTGCCTGGGGCTGCCGCAAGGGCACCACCCTCACAGGGAAAGGCCAAACACACCCCACATGTCTTTGCTCCTCTGGAGAGCTGCAGGCAACCTCAAACTCTCAGGAAGCTTCTCGGCTGAGACGCAGAAGCACTCTGGCTGGGATCTCGCATCCCCTGCCTGGAGGCCCATGGTGCCTGCTTCTCCCTGGGCGTTGCTTCACCAGAGCGGCCAGGCAACATCTGCCCCATCTACCCTTCTGCTCTTCCCTTCCAGCTGACAGAGTTCTCCCTGCTCTACTCTGGCCCTAGGAAGTTTGGAGACAACCGGGCTCCTCCTCCTGTGCAAGGAGTCCCGGGGCCCAGTTGGAGTGGAAAGGCAAAACCACAGGCAAGCCCAGGAAAGTGCTGAGTCATGTCTGACACACTCCCTCAGCCTGCTCCTTCATGGCTAGCGAGGCTGTGAGCTAGGAAAGTCTTTGGAAGCTCAGCAAGTGGCAGCGAGATGCAGGCCCCAACCCAGCAATCCCGGTGCTTGGAGCAGGTCTCACAGCCTCCCAGTGCCAAAGCGAGCTCCTCTCTGCCAAATGCAGCTGTGCACACGCAGGCCGCTCTGCTGCCTCTGCATCCACGAAGGAAGCTCTCTAGGCCCGCTTCCTGCGAAATCTGCTTCAGCCTGAGGGAACAGCCCTTGGAGAGGTCTTGGCTCAGGGGCAGTTGCTCCTGTGCCTGGGGAAGAGGGAAGGGCACCACACTCCCAAGGAAAGGCCAGACACACTCCACACGTCTTTGCTCCTCTGGAGGGCGGCATGGAGCCTCCAACTGGGAGGTCGCGTCTCAGCGGAGACGCAGGGGCATTCTGGCTGTGATCCCGCAGCCCCTGCCTGGAGGCCCACGGTGCCTGTTTCTCTCTGGGCGTTGCTTCCACAGTGCGGCCAAGCAACATCTTCACCATGGGCACAACAGCGCTTCCCTTCCGCCTGACAGACGTCTCAGTGCTCTGCTCTAGACCTCTGAAGTGGGGAGACAACCGAGCCCAGCCTCCTTTCCAAGGAGCCCTGCGCCTTCCATTGCACTGAAAGGCAATAGCACGGGGAAGCCTAGGAAGGGGCTGAGTCATGTCGGACACACTTCCTCAGCCTGCTCCTTTCAGGGAAGCAACGCTGGGAGCTAGGAAAGCCTTCTCAAGCTCGGAGAGTGCAAGAGAGATGCAGGCCGCGCACCCGGAAATCTCGGTGCTTGGAGCCAATCTCAGCGTCTCCCAGGGGCAAAGCGAACGCCTCTCTGCCAAATCCAGCTTTGCAGACGCAGGCCGCTAGGCTGCCTCTGCATTGGCGAAGGAAGCTCTCTCCTCCCGCTTCCTGCGAAATCTGCTTCTCAGCCTGAGCGAATCTCAGTGGGAACGGTCATTCCTCTGGGGCCGTTGCTCCTGTGCCTGGGGCTGCCGCAAGGGCACCACCCTCACAGGGAAAGGCCAAACACACCCCACATGTCTTTGCTCCTCTGGAGAGCTGCAGGCAACCTCAAACTCTCAGGAAGCTTCTCGGCTGAGACGCAGAAGCACTCTGGCTGGGATCTCGCATCCCCTGCCTGGAGGCCCATGGTGCCTGCTTCTCCCTGGGCGTTGCTTCACCAGAGCGGCCAGGCAACATCTGCCCCATCTACCCTTCTGCTCTTCCCTTCCAGCTGACAGAGTTCTCCCTGCTCTACTCTGGCCCTAGGAAGTTTGGAGACAACCGGGCTCCTCCTCCTGTGCAAGGAGTCCCGGGGCCCAGTTGGAGTGGAAAGGCAAAACCACAGGCAAGCCCAGGAAAGTGCTGAGTCATGTCTGACACACTCCCTCAGCCTGCTCCTTCATGGCTAGCGAGGCTGTGAGCTAGGAAAGTCTTTGGAAGCTCAGCAAGTGGCAGCGAGATGCAGGCCCCAACCCAGCAATCCCGGTGCTTGGAGCAGGTCTCACAGCCTCCCAGTGCCAAAGCGAGCTCCTCTCTGCCAAATGCAGCTGTGCACACGCAGGCCGCTCTGCTGCCTCTGCATCCACGAAGGAAGCTCTCTAGGCCCGCTTCCTGCGAAATCTGCTTCAGCCTGAGGGAAAAGCCCTTGGAGAGGTCTTGGCTCAGGGGCAGTTGCTCCTGTGCCTGGGGAAGAGGGAAGGGCACCACACTCCCAAGGAAAGGCCAGACACACTCCACACGTCTTTGCTCCTCTGGAGGGCGGCATGGAGCCTCCAACTGGGAGGTCGCGTCTCAGCGGAGACGCAGGGGCATTCTGGCTGTGATCCCGCAGCCCCTGCCTGGAGGCCCACGGTGCCTGTTTCTCTCTGGGCGTTGCTTCCACAGTGCGGCCAAGCAACATCTTCACCATGGGCACAACAGCGCTTCCCTTCCGCCTGACAGACGTCTCAGTGCTCTGCTCTAGACCTCTGAAGTGGGGAGACAACCGAGCCCAGCCTCCTTTCCAAGGAGCCCTGCGCCTTCCATTGCACTGAAAGGCAATAGCACGGGGAAGCCTAGGAAGGGGCTGAGTCATGTCGGACACACTTCCTCAGCCTGCTCCTTTCAGGGAAGCAACGCTGGGAGCTAGGAAAGCCTTCTCAAGCTCGGAGAGTGCAAGAGAGATGCAGGCCGCGCACCCGGAAATCTCGGTGCTTGGAGCCAATCTCAGCGTCTCCCAGGGGCAAAGCGAACGCCTCTCTGCCAAATCCAGCTTTGCAGACGCAGGCCGCTAGGCTGCCTCTGCATTGGCGAAGGAAGCTCTCTCCTCCCGCTTCCTGCGAAATCTGCTTCTCAGCCTGAGCGAATCTCAGTGGGAACGGTCATTCCTCTGGGGCCGTTGCTCCTGTGCCTGGGGCTGCCGCAAGGGCACCACCCTCCCAGGGAAAGGCCAAACACACCCCACATGTCTTTGCTCCTCTGGAGAGCTGCAGGCAACCTCAAACTCTCAGGAAGCTTCTCGGCTGAGACGCAGAAGCACTCTGGCTGGGATCTCGCATCCCCTGCCTGGAGGCCCATGGTGCCTGCTTCTCCCTGGGCGTTGCTTCACCAGAGAGGCCATGCAACATCTGCCCCATCTACCCTTCTGCTCTTCCCTTCCAGCTGACAGAGTTCTCCCTGCTCTACTCTGGCCCTAGGAAGTTTGGAGACAACCGGGCTCCTCCTCCTGTGCAAGGAGTCCCGGGGCCCATTTGGAGTGGAAAGGCAAAACCACAGGCAAGCCCAGGAAAGTGCTGAGTCATGTCTGACACACTCCCTCAGCCTGCTCCTTCATGGCTAGCGAGGCTGTGAGCTAGGAAAGTCTTTGGAAGCTCAGCAAGTGGCAGCGAGATGCAGGCCCCAACCCAGCAATCCCGGTGCTTGGAGCAGGTCTCACAGCCTCCCAGTGCCAAAGCGAGCTCCTCTCTGCCAAATGCAGCTGTGCACACGCAGGCCGCTCTGCTGCCTCTGCATCCACGAAGGAAGCTCTCTAGGCCCGCTTCCTGCGAAATCTGCTTCAGCCTGAGGGAAAAGCCCTTGGAGAGGTCTTGGCTCAGGGGCAGTTGCTCCTGTGCCTGGGGAAGAGGGAAGGGCACCACACTCCCAAGGAAAGGCCAGACACACTCCACACGTCTTTGCTCCTCTGGAGGGCGGCATGGAGCCTCCAACTGGGAGGTCGCGTCTCAGCGGAGACGCAGGGGCATTCTGGCTGTGATCCCGCAGCCCCTGCCTGGAGGCCCACGGTGCCTGTTTCTCTCTGGGCGTTGCTTCCACAGTGCGGCCAAGCAACATCTTCACCATGGGCACAACAGCGCTTCCCTTCCGCCTGACAGACGTCTCAGTGCTCTGCTCTAGACCTCTGAAGTGGGGAGACAACCGAGCCCAGCCTCCTTTCCAAGGAGCCCTGCGCCTTCCATTGCACTGAAAGGCAATAGCACGGGGAAGCCTAGGAAGGGGCTGAGTCATGTCGGACACACTTCCTCAGCCTGCTCCTTTCAGGGAAGCAACGCTGGGAGCTAGGAAAGCCTTCTCAAGCTCGGAGAGTGCAAGAGAGATGCAGGCCGCGCACCCGGAAATCTCGGTGCTTGGAGCCAATCTCAGCGTCTCCCAGGGGCAAAGCGAACGCCTCTCTGCCAAATCCAGCTTTGCAGACGCAGGCCGCTAGGCTGCCTCTGCATTGGCGAAGGAAGCTCTCTCCTCCCGCTTCCTGCGAAATCTGCTTCTCAGCCTGAGCGAATCTCAGTGGGAACGGTCATTCCTCTGGGGCCGTTGCTCCTGTGCCTGGGGCTGCCGCAAGGGCACCACCCTCACAGGGAAAGGCCAAACACACCCCACATGTCTTTGCTCCTCTGGAGAGCTGCAGGCAACCTCAAACTCTCAGGAAGCTTCTCGGCTGAGACGCAGAAGCACTCTGGCTGGGATCTCGCATCCCCTGCCTGGAGGCCCATGGTGCCTGCTTCTCCCTGGGCGTTGCTTCACCAGAGCGGCCAGGCAACATCTGCCCCATCTACCCTTCTGCTCTTCCCTTCCAGCTGACAGAGTTCTCCCTGCTCTACTCTGGCCCTAGGAAGTTTGGAGACAACCGGGCTCCTCCTCCTGTGCAAGGAGTCCCGGGGCCCAGTTGGAGTGGAAAGGCAAAACCACAGGCAAGCCCAGGAAAGTGCTGAGTCATGTCTGACACACTCCCTCAGCCTGCTCCTTCATGGCTAGCGAGGCTGTGAGCTAGGAAAGTCTTTGGAAGCTCAGCAAGTGGCAGCGAGATGCAGGCCCCAACCCAGCAATCCCGGTGCTTGGAGCAGGTCTCACAGCCTCCCAGTGCCAAAGCGAGCTCCTCTCTGCCAAATGCAGCTGTGCACACGCAGGCCGCTCTGCTGCCTCTGCATCCACGAAGGAAGCTCTCTAGGCCCGCTTCCTGCGAAATCTGCTTCAGCCTGAGGGAAAAGCCCTTGGAGAGGTCTTGGCTCAGGGGCAGTTGCTCCTGTGCCTGGGGAAGAGGGAAGGGCACCACACTCCCAAGGAAAGGCCAGACACACTCCACACGTCTTTGCTCCTCTGGAGGGCGGCATGGAGCCTCCAACTGGGAGGTCGCGTCTCAGCGGAGACGCAGGGGCATTCTGGCTGTGATCCCGCAGCCCCTGCCTGGAGGCCCACGGTGCCTGTTTCTCTCTGGGCGTTGCTTCCACAGTGCGGCCAAGCAACATCTTCACCATGGGCACAACAGCGCTTCCCTTCCGCCTGACAGACGTCTCAGTGCTCTGCTCTAGACCTCTGAAGTGGGGAGACAACCGAGCCCAGCCTCCTTTCCAAGGAGCCCTGCGCCTTCCATTGCACTGAAAGGCAATAGCACGGGGAAGCCTAGGAAGGGGCTGAGTCATGTCGGACACACTTCCTCAGCCTGCTCCTTTCAGGGAAGCAACGCTGGGAGCTAGGAAAGCCTTCTCAAGCTCGGAGAGTGCAAGAGAGATGCAGGCCGCGCACCCGGAAATCTCGGTGCTTGGAGCCAATCTCAGCGTCTCCCAGGGGCAAAGCGAACGCCTCTCTGCCAAATCCAGCTTTGCAGACGCAGGCCGCTAGGCTGCCTCTGCATTGGCGAAGGAAGCTCTCTCCTCCCGCTTCCTGCGAAATCTGCTTCTCAGCCTGAGCGAATCTCAGTGGGAACGGTCATTCCTCTGGGGCCGTTGCTCCTGTGCCTGGGGCTGCCGCAAGGGCACCACCCTCCCAGGGAAAGGCCAAACACACCCCACATGTCTTTGCTCCTCTGGAGAGCTGCAGGCAACCTCAAACTCTCAGGAAGCTTCTCGGCTGAGACGCAGAAGCACTCTGGCTGGGATCTCGCATCCCCTGCCTGGAGGCCCATGGTGCCTGCTTCTCCCTGGGCGTTGCTTCACCAGAGAGGCCATGCAACATCTGCCCCATCTACCCTTCTGCTCTTCCCTTCCAGCTGACAGAGTTCTCCCTGCTCTACTCTGGCCCTAGGAAGTTTGGAGACAACCGGGCTCCTCCTCCTGTGCAAGGAGTCCCGGGGCCCATTTGGAGTGGAAAGGCAAAACCACAGGCAAGCCCAGGAAAGTGCTGAGTCATGTCTGACACACTCCCTCAGCCTGCTCCTTCATGGCTAGCGAGGCTGTGAGCTAGGAAAGTCTTTGGAAGCTCAGCAAGTGGCAGCGAGATGCAGGCCCCAACCCAGCAATCCCGGTGCTTGGAGCAGGTCTCACAGCCTCCCAGTGCCAAAGCGAGCTCCTCTCTGCCAAATGCAGCTGTGCACACGCAGGCCGCTCTGCTGCCTCTGCATCCACGAAGGAAGCTCTCTAGGCCCGCTTCCTGCGAAATCTGCTTCAGCCTGAGGGAAAAGCCCTTGGAGAGGTCTTGGCTCAGGGGCAGTTGCTCCTGTGCCTGGGGAAGAGGGAAGGGCACCACACTCCCAAGGAAAGGCCAGACACACTCCACACGTCTTTGCTCCTCTGGAGGGCGGCATGGAGCCTCCAACTGGGAGGTCGCGTCTCAGCGGAGACGCAGGGGCATTCTGGCTGTGATCCCGCAGCCCCTGCCTGGAGGCCCACGGTGCCTGTTTCTCTCTGGGCGTTGCTTCCACAGTGCGGCCAAGCAACATCTTCACCATGGGCACAACAGCGCTTCCCTTCCGCCTGACAGACGTCTCAGTGCTCTGCTCTAGACCTCTGAAGTGGGGAGACAACCGAGCCCAGCCTCCTTTCCAAGGAGCCCTGCGCCTTCCATTGCACTGAAAGGCAATAGCACGGGGAAGCCTAGGAAGGGGCTGAGTCATGTCGGACACACTTCCTCAGCCTGCTCCTTTCAGGGAAGCAACGCTGGGAGCTAGGAAAGCCTTCTCAAGCTCGGAGAGTGCAAGAGAGATGCAGGCCGCGCACCCGGAAATCTCGGTGCTTGGAGCCAATCTCAGCGTCTCCCAGGGGCAAAGCGAACGCCTCTCTGCCAAATCCAGCTTTGCAGACGCAGGCCGCTAGGCTGCCTCTGCATTGGCGAAGGAAGCTCTCTCCTCCCGCTTCCTGCGAAATCTGCTTCTCAGCCTGAGCGAATCTCAGTGGGAACGGTCATTCCTCTGGGGCCGTTGCTCCTGTGCCTGGGGCTGCCGCAAGGGCACCACCCTCACAGGGAAAGGCCAAACACACCCCACATGTCTTTGCTCCTCTGGAGAGCTGCAGGCAACCTCAAACTCTCAGGAAGCTTCTCGGCTGAGACGCAGAAGCACTCTGGCTGGGATCTCGCATCCCCTGCCTGGAGGCCCATGGTGCCTGCTTCTCCCTGGGCGTTGCTTCACCAGAGCGGCCAGGCAACATCTGCCCCATCTACCCTTCTGCTCTTCCCTTCCAGCTGACAGAGTTCTCCCTGCTCTACTCTGGCCCTAGGAAGTTTGGAGACAACCGGGCTCCTCCTCCTGTGCAAGGAGTCCCGGGGCCCAGTTGGAGTGGAAAGGCAAAACCACAGGCAAGCCCAGGAAAGTGCTGAGTCATGTCTGACACACTCCCTCAGCCTGCTCCTTCATGGCTAGCGAGGCTGTGAGCTAGGAAAGTCTTTGGAAGCTCAGCAAGTGGCAGCGAGATGCAGGCCCCAACCCAGCAATCCCGGTGCTTGGAGCAGGTCTCACAGCCTCCCAGTGCCAAAGCGAGCTCCTCTCTGCCAAATGCAGCTGTGCACACGCAGGCCGCTCTGCTGCCTCTGCATCCACGAAGGAAGCTCTCTAGGCCCGCTTCCTGCGAAATCTGCTTCAGCCTGAGGGAAAAGCCCTTGGAGAGGTCTTGGCTCAGGGGCAGTTGCTCCTGTGCCTGGGGAAGAGGGAAGGGCACCACACTCCCAAGGAAAGGCCAGACACACTCCACACGTCTTTGCTCCTCTGGAGGGCGGCATGGAGCCTCCAACTGGGAGGTCGCGTCTCAGCGGAGACGCAGGGGCATTCTGGCTGTGATCCCGCAGCCCCTGCCTGGAGGCCCACGGTGCCTGTTTCTCTCTGGGCGTTGCTTCCACAGTGCGGCCAAGCAACATCTTCACCATGGGCACAACAGCGCTTCCCTTCCGCCTGACAGACGTCTCAGTGCTCTGCTCTAGACCTCTGAAGTGGGGAGACAACCGAGCCCAGCCTCCTTTCCAAGGAGCCCTGCGCCTTCCATTGCACTGAAAGGCAATAGCACGGGGAAGCCTAGGAAGGGGCTGAGTCATGTCGGACACACTTCCACAGCCTGCTCCTTTCAGGGAAGCAACACTGGGAGCTAGGAAAGCCTTCTCAAGCTCGGAGAGTGCAAGAGAGACGCAGGCCGCGCACCCGGAAATCTCGGTGCTTGGAGCCAATCTCAGCGTCTCCCTGGAGCAAAGCGAATGCCTCTCTGCCAAATCCAGCTTTGCAGACGCAGGCCGCTAGGCTGCCTCTGCATTGGCGAAGGAAGCTCTCTCCTCCCGCTTCCTGCGAAATCTGCTTCTCAGCCTGAGCGAATCTCAGTGGGAACGGTCTTTCCTCTGGGGCCGTTGCTCCTGTGCCTGGGGCTGCCGCAAGGGCACCACCCTCACAGGGAAAGGCCAAACACACCCCACATGTCTTTGCTCCTCTGGAAAGCTACAAGCAACCTCAAACTCTCAGGAAGCTTCTCGGCTGAGACGCAGAAGCACTCTGGCTGGGATCTCGCATCCCCTGCCTGGAGGCCCATGGTGCCTGTTTCTCCCTGGGCGTTGCTTAACCAGAGCGGCCAGGCAACATCTGCCCCATCTACCCTTCTGCTCTTCCCTTCCAGCTGACAGAGTTCTCCCTGCTGTACTCTAGCCCTAGGAAATTTGGAGACAACCGGGCTCCTCCTCCTGTGCAAGGAATCCCGGGGCCCAGTTGGAGTGGAAAGGCAAAACCACAGGCAAGCCCAGGAAAGTGCTGAGTCATGTCTGACACACTCCCTCAGCCTGCTCCTTCATGGCTAGCGAGGCTGTGAGCTAGGAAAGTCTTTGGAAGCTCAGCAAGTGGCAGCGAGATGCAGGCCCCAACCCAGCAATCCCGGTGCTTGGAGCAGGTCTCACAGCCTCCCAGTGCCAAAGCGAGCTCCTCTCTGCCAAATGCAGCTGTGCACACGCAGGCCGCTCTGCTGCCTCTGCATCCACGAAGGAAGCTCTCTAGGCCCGCTTCCTGCGAAATCTGCTTCAGCCTGAGGGAAAAGCCCTTGGAGAGGTCTTGGCTCAGGGGCAGTTGCTCCTGTGCCTGGGGAAGAGGGAAGGGCACCACACTCCCAAGGAAAGGCCAGACACACTCCACACGTCTTTGCTCCTCTGGAGGGCGGCATGGAGCCTCCAACTGGGAGGTCGCGTCTCAGCGGAGACGCAGGGGCATTCTGGCTGTGATCCCGCAGCCCCTGCCTGGAGGCCCACGGTGCCTGTTTCTCTCTGGGCGTTGCTTCCACAGTGCGGCCAAGCAACATCTTCACCATGGGCACAACAGCGCTTCCCTTCCGCCTGACAGACGTCTCAGTGCTCTGCTCTAGACCTCTGAAGTGGGGAGACAACCGAGCCCAGCCTCCTTTCCAAGGAGCCCTGCGCCTTCCATTGCACTGAAAGGCAATAGCACGGGGAAGCCTAGGAAGGGGCTGAGTCATGTCGGACACACTTCCTCAGCCTGCTCCTTTCAGGGAAGCAACGCTGGGAGCTAGGAAAGCCTTCTCAAGCTCGGAGAGTGCAAGAGAGATGCAGGCCGCGCACCCGGAAATCTCGGTGCTTGGAGCCAATCTCAGCGTCTCCCAGGGGCAAAGCGAACGCCTCTCTGCCAAATCCAGCTTTGCAGACGCAGGCCGCTAGGCTGCCTCTGCATTGGCGAAGGAAGCACTCTCCTCCCGCTTCCTGCGAAATCTGCTTCTCAGCCTGAGCGAATCTCAGTGGGAACGGTCATTCCTCTGGGGCCGTTGCTCCTGTGCCTGGGGCTGCCGCAAGGGCACCACCCTCACAGGGAAAGGCCAAACACACCCCACATGTCTTTGCTCCTCTGGAGAGCTGCAGGCAACCTCAAACTCTCAGGAAGCTTCTCGGCTGAGACGCAGAAGCACTCTGGCTGGGATCTCGCATCCCCTGCCTGGAGGCCCATGGTGCCTGCTTCTCCCTGGGCGTTGCTTCACCAGAGAGGCCATGCAACATCTGCCCCATCTACCCTTCTGCTCTTCCCTTCCAGCTGACAGAGTTCTCCCTGCTCTACTCTGGCCCTAGGAAGTTTGGAGACAACCGGGCTCCTCCTCCTGTGCAAGGAGTCCCGGGGCCCAGTTGGAGTGGAAAGGCAAAACCACAGGCAAGCCCAGGAAAGTGCTGAGTCATGTCTGACACACTCCCTCAGCCTGCTCCTTCATGGCTAGCGAGGCTGTGAGCTAGGAAAGTCTTTGGAAGCTCAGCAAGTGGCAGCGAGATGCAGGCCCCAACCCAGCAATCCCGGTGCTTGGAGCAGGTCTCACAGCCTGCCAGTGCCAAAGCGAGCTCCTCTCTGCCAAATGCAGCTGTGCACACGCAGGCCGCTCTGCTGCCTCTGCATCCACGAAGGAAGCTCTCTAGGCCCGCTTCCTGCGAAATCTGCTTCAGCCTGAGGGAAAAGCCCTTGGAGAGGTCTTGGCTCAGGGGCAGTTGCTCCTGTGCCTGGGGTAGAGGGAAGGGCACCACACTCTCAAGGAAAGGCCAGACACACTCCACACGTCTTTGCTCCTCTGGAGGGCGGCATGGAGCCTCCAACTGGGAGGTCGCGTCTCAGCGGAGACGCAGGGGCATTCTGGCTGTGATCCCGCAGCCCCTGCCTGGAGGCCCACGGTGCCTGTTTCTCTCTGGGCGTTGCTTCCACAGTGCGGCCAAGCAACATCTTCACCATGGGCACAACAGCGCTTCCCTTCCGCCTGACAGACGTCTCAGTGCTCTGCTCTAGACCTCTGAAGTGGGGAGACAACCGAGCCCAGCCTCCTTTCCAAGGAGCCCTGCGCCTTCCATTGCACTGAAAGGCAATAACACGGGGAAGCCTAGGAAGGGGCTGAGTCATGTCGGACACACTTCCTCAGCCTGCTCCTTTCAGGGAAGCAACGCTGGGAGCTAGGAAAGCCTTCTCAAGCTCGGAGAGTGCAAGAGAGATGCAGGCCGCGCACCCGGAAATCTCGGTGCTTGGAGCCAATCTCAGCGTCTCCCAGGGGCAAAGCGAACGCCTCTCTGCCAAATCCAGCTTTGCAGACGCAGGCCGCTAGGCTGCCTCTGCATTGGCGAAGGAAGCTCTCTCCTCCCGCTTCCTGCGAAATCTGCTTCTCAGCCTGAGCGAATCTCAGTGGGAACGGTCATTCCTCTGGGGCCATTGCTCCTGTGCCTGGGGCTGCCGCAAGGGCACCACCCTCACAGGGAAAGGCCAAACACAACCCACATGTCTTTGCTCCTCTGGAGAGCTGCAGGCAACCCCAAACTCTCAGGAAGCTTCTCGGCTGAGACGCAGAAGCACTCTGGCTGGGATCTCGCATCCCCTGCCTGGAGGCCCATGGTGCCTGCTTCTCCCTGGGCGTTGCTTCACCAGAGCGGCCAGGCAACATCTGCCCCATCTACCCTTCTGCTCTTCCCTTCCAGCTGACAGAGTTCTCCCTGCTCTACTCTGGCCCTAGGAAGTTTGGAGACAACCGGGCTCCTCCTCCTGTGCAAGGAGTCCCGGGGCCCAGTTGGAGTGGAAAGGCAAAACCACAGGCAAGCCCAGGAAAGTGCTGAGTCATGTCTGACACACTCCCTCAGCCTGCTCCTTCATGGCTAGCGAGGCTGTGAGCTAGGAAAGTCTTTGGAAGCTCAGCAAGTGGCAGCGAGATGCAGGCCCCAACCCAGCAATCCCGGTGCTTGGAGCAGGTCTCACAGCCTCCCAGTGCCAAAGCGAGCTCCTCTCTGCCAAATGCAGCTGTGCACACGCAGGCCGCTCTGCTGCCTCTGCATCCACGAAGGAAGCTCTCTAGGCCCGCTTCCTGCGAAATCTGCTTCAGCCTGAGGGAAAAGCCCTTGGAGAGGTCTTGGCTCAGGGGCAGTTGCTCCTGTGCCTGGGGAAGAGGGAAGGGCACCACACTCCCAAGGAAAGGCCAGACACACTCCACACGTCTTTGCTCCTCTGGAGGGCGGCATGGAGCCTCCAACTGGGAGGTCGCGTCTCAGCGGAGACGCAGGGGCATTCTGGCTGTGATCCCGCAGCCCCTGCCTGGAGGCCCACGGTGCCTGTTTCTCTCTGGGCGTTGCTTCCACAGTGCGGCCAAGCAACATCTTCACCATGGGCACAACAGCGCTTCCCTTCCGCCTGACAGACGTCTCAGTGCTCTGCTCTAGACCTCTGAAGTGGGGAGACAACCGAGCCCAGCCTCCTTTCCAAGGAGCCCTGCGCCTTCCATTGCACTGAAAGGCAATAGCACGGGGAAGCCTAGGAAGGGGCTGAGTCATGTCGGACACACTTCCTCAGCCTGCTCCTTTCAGGGAAGCAACGCTGGGAGCTAGGAAAGCCTTCTCAAGCTCGGAGAGTGCAAGAGAGATGCAGGCCGCGCACCCGGAAATCTCGGTGCTTGGAGCCAATCTCAGCGTCTCCCAGGGGCAAAGCGAACGCCTCTCTGCCAAATCCAGCTTTGCAGACGCAGGCCGCTAGGCTGCCTCTGCATTGGCGAAGGAAGCTCTCTCCTCCCGCTTCCTGCGAAATCTGCTTCTCAGCCTGAGCGAATCTCAGTGGGAACGGTCATTCCTCTGGGGCCGTTGCTCCTGTGCCTGGGGCTGCCGCAAGGGCACCACCCTCACAGGGAAAGGCCAAACACACCCCACATGTCTTTGCTCCTCTGGAGAGCTGCAGGCAACCTCAAACTCTCAGGAAGCTTCTCGGCTGAGACGCAGAAGCACTCTGGCTGGGATCTCGCATCCCCTGCCTGGAGGCCCATGGTGCCTGCTTCTCCCTGGGCGTTGCTTCACCAGAGCGGCCAGGCAACATCTGCCCCATCTACCCTTCTGCTCTTCCCTTCCAGCTGACAGAGTTCTCCCTGCTCTACTCTGGCCCTAGGAAGTTTGGAGACAACCGGGCTCCTCCTCCTGTGCAAGGAGTCCCGGGGCCCAGTTGGAGTGGAAAGGCAAAACCACAGGCAAGCCCAGGAAAGTGCTGAGTCATGTCTGACACACTCCCTCAGCCTGCTCCTTCATGGCTAGCGAGGCTGTGAGCTAGGAAAGTCTTTGGAAGCTCAGCAAGTGGCAGCGAGATGCAGGCCCCAACCCAGCAATCCCGGTGCTTGGAGCAGGTCTCACAGCCTCCCAGTGCCAAAGCGAGCTCCTCTCTGCCAAATGCAGCTGTGCACACGCAGGCCGCTCTGCTGCCTCTGCATCCACGAAGGAAGCTCTCTAGGCCCGCTTCCTGCGAAATCTGCTTCAGCCTGAGGGAAAAGCCCTTGGAGAGGTCTTGGCTCAGGGGCAGTTGCTCCTGTGCCTGGGGAAGAGGGAAGGGCACCACACTCCCAAGGAAAGGCCAGACACACTCCACACGTCTTTGCTCCTCTGGAGGGCGGCATGGAGCCTCCAACTGGGAGGTCGCGTCTCAGCGGAGACGCAGGGGCATTCTGGCTGTGATCCCGCAGCCCCTGCCTGGAGGCCCACGGTGCCTGTTTCTCTCTGGGCGTTGCTTCCACAGTGCGGCCAAGCAACATCTTCACCATGGGCACAACTGCGCTTCCCTTCCGCCTGACAGACGTCTCAGTGCTCTGCTCTAGACCTCTGAAGTGGGGAGACAACCGAGCCCAGCCTCCTTTCCAAGGAGCCCTGCGCCTTCCATTGCACTGAAAGGCAATAGCACGGGGAAGCCTAGGAAGGGGCTGAGTCATGTCGGACACACTTCCTCAGCCTGCTCCTTTCAGGGAAGCAACGCTGGGAGCTAGGAAAGCCTTCTCAAGCTCGGAGAGTGCAAGAGAGATGCAGGCCGCGCACCCGGAAATCTCGGTGCTTGGAGCCAATCTCAGCGTCTCCCAGGGGCAAAGCGAACGCCTCTCTGCCAAATCCAGCTTTGCAGACGCAGGCCGCTAGGCTGCCTCTGCATTGGCGAAGGAAGCTCTCTCCTCCCGCTTCCTGCGAAATCTGCTTCTCAGCCTGAGCGAATCTCAGTGGGAACGGTCATTCCTCTGGGGCCGTTGCTCCTGTGCCTGGGGCTGCCGCAAGGGCACCACCCTCCCAGGGAAAGGCCAAACACACCCCACATGTCTTTGCTCCTCTGGAGAGCTGCAGGCAACCTCAAACTCTCAGGAAGCTTCTCGGCTGAGACGCAGAAGCACTCTGGCTGGGATCTCGCATCCCCTGCCTGGAGGCCCATGGTGCCTGCTTCTCCCTGGGCGTTGCTTCACCAGAGCGGCCAGGCAACATCTGCCCCATCTACCCTTCTGCTCTTCCCTTCCAGCTGACAGAGTTCTCCCTGCTCTACTCTGGCCCTAGGAAGTTTGGAGACAACCGGGCTCCTCCTCCTGTGCAAGGAGTCCCGGGGCCCAGTTGGAGTGGAAAGGCAAAACCACAGGCAAGCCCAGGAAAGTGCTGAGTCATGTCTGACACACTCCCTCAGCCTGCTCCTTCATGGCTAGCGAGGCTGTGAGCTAGGAAAGTCTTTGGAAGCTCAGCAAGTGGCAGCGAGATGCAGGCCCCAACCCAGCAATCCCGGTGCTTGGAGCAGGTCTCACAGCCTCCCAGTGCCAAAGCGAGCTCCTCTCTGCCAAATGCAGCTGTGCACACGCAGGCCGCTCTGCTGCCTCTGCATCCACGAAGGAAGCTCTCTAGGCCCGCTTCCTGCGAAATCTGCTTCAGCCTGAGGGAAAAGCCCTTGGAGAGGTCTTGGCTCAGGGGCAGTTGCTCCTGTGCCTGGGGAAGAGGGAAGGGCACCACACTCCCAAGGAAAGGCCAGACACACTCCACACGTCTTTGCTCCTCTGGAGGGCGGCATGGAGCCTCCAACTGGGAGGTCGCGTCTCAGCGGAGACGCAGGGGCATTCTGGCTGTGATCCCGCAGCCCCTGCCTGGAGGCCCACGGTGCCTGTTTCTCTCTGGGCGTTGCTTCCACAGTGCGGCCAAGCAACATCTTCACCATGGGCACAACAGCGCTTCCCTTCCGCCTGACAGACGTCTCAGTGCTCTGCTCTAGACCTCTGAAGTGGGGAGACAACCGAGCCCAGCCTCCTTTCCAAGGAGCCCTGCGCCTTCCATTGCACTGAAAGGCAATAGCACGGGGAAGCCTAGGAAGGGGCTGAGTCATGTCGGACACACTTCCTCAGCCTGCTCCTTTCAGGGAAGCAACGCTGGGAGCTAGGAAAGCCTTCTCAAGCTCGGAGAGTGCAAGAGAGATGCAGGCCGCGCACCCGGAAATCTCGGTGCTTGGAGCCAATCTCAGCGTCTCCCAGGGGCAAAGCGAACGCCTCTCTGCCAAATCCAGCTTTGCAGACGCAGGCCGCTAGGCTGCCTCTGCATTGGCGAAGGAAGCTCTCTCCTCCCGCTTCCTGCGAAATCTGCTTCTCAGCCTGAGCGAATCTCAGTGGGAAAGGTCATTCCTCTGGGGCCGTTGCTCCTGTGCCTGGGGCTGCCGCAAGGGCACCACCCTCACAGGGAAAGGCCAAACACACCCCACATGTCTTTGCTCCTCTGGAGAGCTGCAGGCAACCTCAAACTCTCAGGAAGCTTCTCGGCTGAGACGCAGAAGCACTCTGGCTGGGATCTCGCATCCCCTGCCTGGAGGCCCATGGTGCCTGCTTCTCCCTGGGCGTTGCTTCACCAGAGCGGCCAGGCAACATCTGCCCCATCTACCCTTCTGCTCTTCCCTTCCAGCTGACAGAGTTCTCCCTGCTCTACTCTGGCCCTAGGAAGTTTGGAGACAACCGGGCTCCTCCTCCTGTGCAAGGAGTCCCGGGGCCCAGTTGGAGTGGAAAGGCAAAACCACAGGCAAGCCCAGGAAAGTGCTGAGTCATGTCTGACACACTCCCTCAGCCTGCTCCTTCATGGCTAGCGAGGCTGTGAGCTAGGAAAGTCTTTGGAAGCTCAGCAAGTGGCAGCGAGATGCAGGCCCCAACCCAGCAATCCCGGTGCTTGGAGCAGGTCTCACAGCCTCCCAGTGCCAAAGCGAGCTCCTCTCTGCCAAATGCAGCTGTGCACACGCAGGCCGCTCTGCTGCCTCTGCATCCACGAAGGAAGCTCTCTAGGCCCGCTTCCTGCGAAATCTGCTTCAGCCTGAGGGAAAAGCCCTTGGAGAGGTCTTGGCTCAGGGGCAGTTGCTCCTGTGCCTGGGGAAGAGGGAAGGGCACCACACTCCCAAGGAAAGGCCAGACACACTCCACACGTCTTTGCTCCTCTGGAGGGCGGCATGGAGCCTCCAACTGGGAGGTCGCGTCTCAGCGGAGACGCAGGGGCATTCTGGCTGTGATCCCGCAGCCCCTGCCTGGAGGCCCACGGTGCCTGTTTCTCTCTGGGCGTTGCTTCCACAGTGCGGCCAAGCAACATCTTCACCATGGGCACAACAGCGCTTCCCTTCCGCCTGACAGACGTCTCAGTGCTCTGCTCTAGACCTCTGAAGTGGGGAGACAACCGAGCCCAGCCTCCTTTCCAAGGAGCCCTGCGCCTTCCATTGCACTGAAAGGCAATAGCACGGGGAAGCCTAGGAAGGGGCTGAGTCATGTCGGACACACTTCCTCAGCCTGCTCCTTTCAGGGAAGCAACGCTGGGAGCTAGGAAAGCCTTCTCAAGCTCGGAGAGTGCAAGAGAGATGCAGGCCGCGCACCCGGAAATCTCGGTGCTTGGAGCCAATCTCAGCGTCTCCCAGGGGCAAAGCGAACGCCTCTCTGCCAAATCCAGCTTTGCAGACGCAGGCCGCTAGGCTGCCTCTGCATTGGCGAAGGAAGCTCTCTCCTCCCGCTTCCTGCGAAATCTGCTTCTCAGCCTGAGCGAATCTCAGTGGGAAAGGTCATTCCTCTGGGGCCGTTGCTCCTGTGCCTGGGGCTGCCGCAAGGGCACCACCCTCCCAGGGAAAGGCCAAACACACCCCACATGTCTTTGCTCCTCTGGAGAGCTGCAGGCAACCTCAAACTCTCAGGAAGCTTCTCGGCTGAGACGCAGAAGCACTCTGGCTGGGATCTCGCATCCCCTGCCTGGAGGCCCATGGTGCCTGCTTCTCCCTGGGCGTTGCTTCACCAGAGCGGCCAGGCAACATCTGCCCCATCTACCCTTCTGCTCTTCCCTTCCAGCTGACAGAGTTCTCCCTGCTCTACTCTGGCCCTAGGAAGTTTGGAGACAACCGGGCTCCTCCTCCTGTGCAAGGAGTCCCGGGGCCCAGTTGGAGTGGAAAGGCAAAACCACAGGCAAGCCCAGGAAAGTGCTGAGTCATGTCTGACACACTCCCTCAGCCTGCTCCTTCATGGCTAGCGAGGCTGTGAGCTAGGAAAGTCTTTGGAAGCTCAGCAAGTGGCAGCGAGATGCAGGCCCCAACCCAGCAATCCCGGTGCTTGGAGCAGGTCTCACAGCCTCCCAGTGCCAAAGCGAGCTCCTCTCTGCCAAATGCAGCTGTGCACACGCAGGCCGCTCTGCTGCCTCTGCATCCACGAAGGAAGCTCTCTAGGCCCGCTTCCTGCGAAATCTGCTTCAGCCTGAGGGAAAAGCCCTTGGAGAGGTCTTGGCTCAGGGGCAGTTGCTCCTGTGCCTGGGGAAGAGGGAAGGGCACCACACTCCCAAGGAAAGGCCAGACACACTCCACACGTCTTTGCTCCTCTGGAGGGCGGCATGGAGCCTCCAACTGGGAGGTCGCGTCTCAGCGGAGACGCAGGGGCATTCTGGCTGTGATCCCGCAGCCCCTGCCTGGAGGCCCACGGTGCCTGTTTCTCTCTGGGCGTTGCTTCCACAGTGCGGCCAAGCAACATCTTCACCATGGGCACAACAGCGCTTCCCTTCCGCCTGACAGACGTCTCAGTGCTCTGCTCTAGACCTCTGAAGTGGGGAGACAACCGAGCCCAGCCTCCTTTCCAAGGAGCCCTGCGCCTTCCATTGCACTGAAAGGCAATAGCACGGGGAAGCCTAGGAAGGGGCTGAGTCATGTCGGACACACTTCCTCAGCCTGCTCCTTTCAGGGAAGCAACGCTGGGAGCTAGGAAAGCCTTCTCAAGCTCGGAGAGTGCAAGAGAGATGCAGGCCGCGCACCCGGAAATCTCGGTGCTTGGAGCCAATCTCAGCGTCTCCCAGGGGCAAAGCGAACGCCTCTCTGCCAAATCCAGCTTTGCAGACGCAGGCCGCTAGGCTGCCTCTGCATTGGCGAAGGAAGCACTCTCCTCCCGCTTCCTGCGAAATCTGCTTCTCAGCCTGAGCGAATCTCAGTGGGAACGGTCATTCCTCTGGGGCCGTTGCTCCTGTGCCTGGGGCTGCCGCAAGGGCACCACCCTCACAGGGAAAGGCCAAACACACCCCACATGTCTTTGCTCCTCTGGAGAGCTGCAGGCAACCTCAAACTCTCAGGAAGCTTCTCGGCTGAGACGCAGAAGCACTCTGGCTGGGATCTCGCATCCCCTGCCTGGAGGCCCATGGTGCCTGCTTCTCCCTGGGCGTTGCTTCACCAGAGCGGCCAGGCAACATCTGCCCCATCTACCCTTCTGCTCTTCCCTTCCAGCTGACAGAGTTCTCCCTGCTCTACTCTGGCCCTAGGAAGTTTGGAGACAACCGGGCTCCTCCTCCTGTGCAAGGAGTCCCGGGGCCCAGTTGGAGTGGAAAGGCAAAACCACAGGCAAGCCCAGGAAAGTGCTGAGTCATGTCTGACACACTCCCTCAGCCTGCTCCTTCATGGCTAGCGAGGCTGTGAGCTAGGAAAGTCTTTGGAAGCTCAGCAAGTGGCAGCGAGATGCAGGCCCCAACCCAGCAATCCCGGTGCTTGGAGCAGGTCTCACAGCCTCCCAGTGCCAAAGCGAGCTCCTCTCTGCCAAATGCAGCTGTGCACACGCAGGCCGCTCTGCTGCCTCTGCATCCACGAAGGAAGCTCTCTAGGCCCGCTTCCTGCGAAATCTGCTTCAGCCTGAGGGAAAAGCCCTTGGAGAGGTCTTGGCTCAGGGGCAGTTGCTCCTGTGCCTGGGGAAGAGGGAAGGGCACCACACTCCCAAGGAAAGGCCAGACACACTCCACACGTCTTTGCTCCTCTGGAGGGCGGCATGGAGCCTCCAACTGGGAGGTCGCGTCTCAGCAGAGACGCAGGGGCATTCTGGCTGTGATCCCGCAGCCCCTGCCTGGAGGCCCACGGTGCCTGTTTCTCTCTGGGCGTTGCTTCCACAGTGCGGCCAAGCAACATCTTCACCATGGGCACAACAGCGCTTCCCTTCCGCCTGACAGACGTCTCAGTGCTCTGCTCTAGACCTCTGAAGTGGGGAGACAACCGAGCCCAGCCTCCTTTCCAAGGAGCCCTGCGCCTTCCATTGCACTGAAAGGCAATAGCACGGGGAAGCCTAGGAAGGGGCTGAGTCATGTCGGACACACTTCCTCAGCCTGCTCCTTTCAGGGAAGCAACGCTGGGAGCTAGGAAAGCCTTCTCAAGCTCGGAGAGTGCAAGAGAGATGCAGGCCGCGCACCCGGAAATCTCGGTGCTTGGAGCCAATCTCAGCGTCTCCCAGGGGCAAAGCGAACGCCTCTCTGCCAAATCCAGCTTTGCAGACGCAGGCCGCTAGGCTGCCTCTGCATTGGCGAAGGAAGCTCTCTCCTCCCGCTTCCTGCGAAATCTGCTTCTCAGCCTGAGCGAATCTCAGTGGGAACGGTCATTCCTCTGGGGCCGTTGCTCCTGTGCCTGGGGCTGCCGCAAGGGCACCACCCTCACAGGGAAAGGCCAAACACACCCCACATGTCTTTGCTCCTCTGGAGAGCTGCAGGCAACCCCAAACTCTCAGGAAGCTTCTCGGCTGAGACGCAGAAGCACTCTGGCTGGGATCTCGCATCCCCTGCCTGGAGGCCCATGGTGCCTGCTTCTCCCTGGGCGTTGCTTCACCAGAGCGGCCAGGCAACATCTGCCCCATCTACCCTTCTGCTCTTCCCTTCCAGCTGACAGAGTTCTCCCTGCTCTACTCTGGCCCTAGGAAGTTTGGAGACAACCGGGCTCCTCCTCCTGTGCAAGGAGTCCCGGGGCCCAGTTGGAGTGGAAAGGCAAAACCACAGGCAAGCCCAGGAAAGTGCTGAGTCATGTCTGACACACTCCCTCAGCCTGCTCCTTCATGGCTAGCGAGGCTGTGAGCTAGGAAAGTCTTTGGAAGCTCAGCAAGTGGCAGCGAGATGCAGGCCCCAACCCAGCAATCCCGGTGCTTGGAGCAGGTCTCACAGCCTCCCAGTGCCAAAGCGAGCTCCTCTCTGCCAAATGCAGCTGTGCACACGCAGGCCGCTCTGCTGCCTCTGCATCCACGAAGGAAGCTCTCTAGGCCCGCTTCCTGCGAAATCTGCTTCAGCCTGAGGGAAAAGCCCTTGGAGAGGTCTTGGCTCAGGGGCAGTTGCTCCTGTGCCTGGGGAAGAGGGAAGGGCACCACACTCCCAAGGAAAGGCCAGACACACTCCACACGTCTTTGCTCCTCTGGAGGGCGGCATGGAGCCTCCAACTGGGAGGTCGCGTCTCAGCGGAGACGCAGGGGCATTCTGGCTGTGATCCCGCAGCCCCTGCCTGGAGGCCCACGGTGCCTGTTTCTCTCTGGGCGTTGCTTCCACAGTGCGGCCAAGCAACATCTTCACCATGGGCACAACAGCGCTTCCCTTCCGCCTGACAGACGTCTCAGTGCTCTGCTCTAGACCTCTGAAGTGGGGAGACAACCGAGCCCAGCCTCCTTTCCAAGGAGCCCTGCGCCTTCCATTGCACTGAAAGGCAATAGCACGGGGAAGCCTAGGAAGGGGCTGAGTCATGTCGGACACACTTCCTCAGCCTGCTCCTTTCAGGGAAGCAACGCTGGGAGCTAGGAAAGCCTTCTCAAGCTCGGAGAGTGCAAGAGAGATGCAGGCCGCGCACCCGGAAATCTCGGTGCTTGGAGCCAATCTCAGCGTCTCCCAGGGGCAAAGCGAACGCCTCTCTGCCAAATCCAGCTTTGCAGACGCAGGCCGCTAGGCTGCCTCTGCATTGGCGAAGGAAGCACTCTCCTCCCGCTTCCTGCGAAATCTGCTTCTCAGCCTGAGCGAATCTCAGTGGGAACGGTCATTCCTCTGGGGCCGTTGCTCCTGTGCCTGGGGCTGCCGCAAGGGCACCACCCTCACAGGGAAAGGCCAAACACACCCCACATGTCTTTGCTCCTCTGGAGAGCTGCAGGCAACCTCAAACTCTCAGGAAGCTTCTCGGCTGAGACGCAGAAGCACTCTGGCTGGGATCTCGCATCCCCTGCCTGGAGGCCCATGGTGCCTGCTTCTCCCTGGGCGTTGCTTCACCAGAGCGGCCAGGCAACATCTGCCCCATCTACCCTTCTGCTCTTCCCTTCCAGCTGACAGAGTTCTCCCTGCTCTACTCTGGCCCTAGGAAGTTTGGAGACAACCGGGCTCCTCCTCCTGTGCAAGGAGTCCCGGGGCCCAGTTGGAGTGGAAAGGCAAAACCACAGGCAAGCCCAGGAAAGTGCTGAGTCATGTCTGACACACTCCCTCAGCCTGCTCCTTCATGGCTAGCGAGGCTGTGAGCTAGGAAAGTCTTTGGAAGCTCAGCAAGTGGCAGCGAGATGCAGGCCCCAACCCAGCAATCCCGGTGCTTGGAGCAGGTCTCACAGCCTCCCAGTGCCAAAGCGAGCTCCTCTCTGCCAAATGCAGCTGTGCACACGCAGGCCGCTCTGCTGCCTCTGCATCCACGAAGGAAGCTCTCTAGGCCCGCTTCCTGCGAAATCTGCTTCAGCCTGAGGGAAAAGCCCTTGGAGAGGTCTTGGCTCAGGGGCAGTTGCTCCTGTGCCTGGGGAAGAGGGAAGGGCACCACACTCCCAAGGAAAGGCCAGACACACTCCACACGTCTTTGCTCCTCTGGAGGGCGGCATGGAGCCTCCAACTGGGAGGTCGCGTCTCAGCAGAGACGCAGGGGCATTCTGGCTGTGATCCCGCAGCCCCTGCCTGGAGGCCCACGGTGCCTGTTTCTCTCTGGGCGTTGCTTCCACAGTGCGGCCAAGCAACATCTTCACCATGGGCACAACAGCGCTTCCCTTCCGCCTGACAGACGTCTCAGTGCTCTGCTCTAGACCTCTGAAGTGGGGAGACAACCGAGCCCAGCCTCCTTTCCAAGGAGCCCTGCGCCTTCCATTGCACTGAAAGGCAATAGCACGGGGAAGCCTAGGAAGGGGCTGAGTCATGTCGGACACACTTCCTCAGCCTGCTCCTTTCAGGGAAGCAACGCTGGGAGCTAGGAAAGCCTTCTCAAGCTCGGAGAGTGCAAGAGAGATGCAGGCCGCGCACCCGGAAATCTCGGTGCTTGGAGCCAATCTCAGCGTCTCCCAGGGGCAAAGCGAACGCCTCTCTGCCAAATCCAGCTTTGCAGACGCAGGCCGCTAGGCTGCCTCTGCATTGGCGAAGGAAGCTCTCTCCTCCCGCTTCCTGCGAAATCTGCTTCTCAGCCTGAGCGAATCTCAGTGGGAACGGTCATTCCTCTGGGGCCGTTGCTCCTGTGCCTGGGGCTGCCGCAAGGGCACCACCCTCACAGGGAAAGGCCAAACACACCCCACATGTCTTTGCTCCTCTGGAGAGCTGCAGGCAACCCCAAACTCTCAGGAAGCTTCTCGGCTGAGACGCAGAAGCACTCTGGCTGGGATCTCGCATCCCCTGCCTGGAGGCCCATGGTGCCTGCTTCTCCCTGGGCGTTGCTTCACCAGAGCGGCCAGGCAACATCTGCCCCATCTACCCTTCTGCTCTTCCCTTCCAGCTGACAGAGTTCTCCCTGCTCTACTCTGGCCCTAGGAAGTTTGGAGACAACCGGGCTCCTCCTCCTGTGCAAGGAGTCCCGGGGCCCAGTTGGAGTGGAAAGGCAAAACCACAGGCAAGCCCAGGAAAGTGCTGAGTCATGTCTGACACACTCCCTCAGCCTGCTCCTTCATGGCTAGCGAGGCTGTGAGCTAGGAAAGTCTTTGGAAGCTCAGCAAGTGGCAGCGAGATGCAGGCCCCAACCCAGCAATCCCGGTGCTTGGAGCAGGTCTCACAGCCTCCCAGTGCCAAAGCGAGCTCCTCTCTGCCAAATGCAGCTGTGCACACGCAGGCCGCTCTGCTGCCTCTGCATCCACGAAGGAAGCTCTCTAGGCCCGCTTCCTGCGAAATCTGCTTCAGCCTGAGGGAAAAGCCCTTGGAGAGGTCTTGGCTCAGGGGCAGTTGCTCCTGTGCCTGGGGAAGAGGGAAGGGCACCACACTCCCAAGGAAAGGCCAGACACACTCCACACGTCTTTGCTCCTCTGGAGGGCGGCATGGAGCCTCCAACTGGGAGGTCGCGTCTCAGCGGAGACGCAGGGGCATTCTGGCTGTGATCCCGCAGCCCCTGCCTGGAGGCCCACGGTGCCTGTTTCTCTCTGGGCGTTGCTTCCACAGTGCGGCCAAGCAACATCTTCACCATGGGCACAACAGCGCTTCCCTTCCGCCTGACAGACGTCTCAGTGCTCTGCTCTAGACCTCTGAAGTGGGGAGACAACCGAGCCCAGCCTCCTTTCCAAGGAGCCCTGCGCCTTCCATTGCACTGAAAGGCAATAGCACGGGGAAGCCTAGGAAGGGGCTGAGTCATGTCGGACACACTTCCTCAGCCTGCTCCTTTCAGGGAAGCAACGCTGGGAGCTAGGAAAGCCTTCTCAAGCTCGGAGAGTGCAAGAGAGATGCAGGCCGCGCACCCGGAAATCTCGGTGCTTGGAGCCAATCTCAGCGTCTCCCAGGGGCAAAGCGAATGCCTCTCTGCCAAATCCAGCTTTGCAGACGCAGGCCGCTAGGCTGCCTCTGCATTGGCGAAGGAAGCACTCTCCTCCCGCTTCCTGCGAAATCTGCTTCTCAGCCTGAGCGAATCTCAGTTTAGAACGGTCATTCCTCTGGGGCCGTTGCTCCTGTGCCTGGGGCTGCCGCAAGGGCACCACCCTCACAGGGAAAGGCCAAACACACCCCACATGTCTTTGCTCCTCTGGAGAGCTGCAGGCAACCTCAAACTCTCAGGAAGCTTCTCGGCTGAGACGCAGAAGCACTCTGGCTGGGATCTCGCATCCCCTGCCTGGAGGCCCATGGTGCCTGCTTCTCCCTGGGCGTTGCTTCACCAGAGCGGCCAGGCAACATCTGCCCCATCTACCCTTCTGCTCTTCCCTTCCAGCTGACAGAGTTCTCCCTGCTCTACTCTGGCCCTAGGAAGTTTGGAGACAACCGGGCTCCTCCTCCTGTGCAAGGAGTCCCGGGGCCCAGTTGGAGTGGAAAGGCAAAACCACAGGCAAGCCCAGGAAAGTGCTGAGTCATGTCTGACACACTCCCTCAGCCTGCTCCTTCATGGCTAGCGAGGCTGTGAGCTAGGAAAGTCTTTGGAAGCTCAGCAAGTGGCAGCGAGATGCAGGCCCCAACCCAGCAATCCCGGTGCTTGGAGCAGGTCTCACAGCCTCCCAGTGCCAAAGCGAGCTCCTCTCTGCCAAATGCAGCTGTGCACACGCAGGCCGCTCTGCTGCCTCTGCATCCACGAAGGAAGCTCTCTAGGCCCGCTTCCTGCGAAATCTGCTTCAGCCTGAGGGAAAAGCCCTTGGAGAGGTCTTGGCTCAGGGGCAGTTGCTCCTGTGCCTGGGGAAGAGGGAAGGGCACCACACTCCCAAGGAAAGGCCAGACACACTCCACACGTCTTTGCTCCTCTGGAGGGCGGCATGGAGCCTCCAACTGGGAGGTCGCGTCTCAGCAGAGACGCAGGGGCATTCTGGCTGTGATCCCGCAGCCCCTGCCTGGAGGCCCACGGTGCCTGTTTCTCTCTGGGCGTTGCTTCCACAGTGCGGCCAAGCAACATCTTCACCATGGGCACAACAGCGCTTCCCTTCCGCCTGACAGACGTCTCAGTGCTCTGCTCTAGACCTCTGAAGTGGGGAGACAACCGAGCCCAGCCTCCTTTCCAAGGAGCCCTGCGCCTTCCATTGCACTGAAAGGCAATAGCACGGGGAAGCCTAGGAAGGGGCTGAGTCATGTCGGACACACTTCCTCAGCCTGCTCCTTTCAGGGAAGCAACGCTGGGAGCTAGGAAAGCCTTCTCAAGCTCGGAGAGTGCAAGAGAGATGCAGGCCGCGCACCCGGAAATCTCGGTGCTTGGAGCCAATCTCAGCGTCTCCCAGGGGCAAAGCGAACGCCTCTCTGCCAAATCCAGCTTTGCAGACGCAGGCCGCTAGGCTGCCTCTGCATTGGCGAAGGAAGCTCTCTCCTCCCGCTTCCTGCGAAATCTGCTTCTCAGCCTGAGCGAATCTCAGTGGGAACGGTCATTCCTCTGGGGCCGTTGCTCCTGTGCCTGGGGCTGCCGCAAGGGCACCACCCTCACAGGGAAAGGCCAAACACACCCCACATGTCTTTGCTCCTCTGGAGAGCTGCAGGCAACCCCAAACTCTCAGGAAGCTTCTCGGCTGAGACGCAGAAGCACTCTGGCTGGGATCTCGCATCCCCTGCCTGGAGGCCCATGGTGCCTGCTTCTCCCTGGGCGTTGCTTCACCAGAGCGGCCAGGCAACATCTGCCCCATCTACCCTTCTGCTCTTCCCTTCCAGCTGACAGAGTTCTCCCTGCTCTACTCTGGCCCTAGGAAGTTTGGAGACAACCGGGCTCCTCCTCCTGTGCAAGGAGTCCCGGGGCCCAGTTGGAGTGGAAAGGCAAAACCACAGGCAAGCCCAGGAAAGTGCTGAGTCATGTCTGACACACTCCCTCAGCCTGCTCCTTCATGGCTAGCGAGGCTGTGAGCTAGGAAAGTCTTTGGAAGCTCAGCAAGTGGCAGCGAGATGCAGGCCCCAACCCAGCAATCCCGGTGCTTGGAGCAGGTCTCACAGCCTCCCAGTGCCAAAGCGAGCTCCTCTCTGCCAAATGCAGCTGTGCACACGCAGGCCGCTCTGCTGCCTCTGCATCCACGAAGGAAGCTCTCTAGGCCCGCTTCCTGCGAAATCTGCTTCAGCCTGAGGGAAAAGCCCTTGGAGAGGTCTTGGCTCAGGGGCAGTTGCTCCTGTGCCTGGGGAAGAGGGAAGGGCACCACACTCCCAAGGAAAGGCCAGACACACTCCACACGTCTTTGCTCCTCTGGAGGGCGGCATGGAGCCTCCAACTGGGAGGTCGCGTCTCAGCGGAGACGCAGGGGCATTCTGGCTGTGATCCCGCAGCCCCTGCCTGGAGGCCCACGGTGCCTGTTTCTCTCTGGGCGTTGCTTCCACAGTGCGGCCAAGCAACATCTTCACCATGGGCACAACAGCGCTTCCCTTCCGCCTGACAGACGTCTCAGTGCTCTGCTCTAGACCTCTGAAGTGGGGAGACAACCGAGCCCAGCCTCCTTTCCAAGGAGCCCTGCGCCTTCCATTGCACTGAAAGGCAATAGCACGGGGAAGCCTAGGAAGGGGCTGAGTCATGTCGGACACACTTCCTCAGCCTGCTCCTTTCAGGGAAGCAACGCTGGGAGCTAGGAAAGCCTTCTCCAGCTCGGAGAGTGCAAGAGAGATGCAGGCCGCGCACCCGGAAATCTCGCTGCTTGGAGCCAATCTCAGCGTCTCCCAGGGGCAAAGCGAACGCCTCTCTGCCAAATCCAGCTTTGCAGACGCAGGCCGCTAGGCTGCCTCTGCATTGGCGAAGGAAGCTCTCTCCTCCCGCTTCCTGCGAAATCTGCTTCTCAGCCTGAGCGAATCTCAGTGGGAACGGTCATTCCTCTGGGGCCGTTGCTCCTGTGCCTGGGGCTGCCGCAAGGGCACCACCCTCACAGGGAAAGGCCAAACACACCCCACATGTCTTTGCTCCTCTGGAGAGCTGCAGGCAACCTCAAACTCTCAGGAAGCTTCTCGGCTGAGACGCAGAAGCACTCTGGCTGGGATCTCGCATCCCCTGCCTGGAGGCCCATGGTGCCTGCTTCTCCCTGGGCGTTGCTTCACCAGAGCGGCCAGGCAACATCTGCCCCATCTACCCTTCTGCTCTTCCCTTCCAGCTGACAGAGTTCTCCCTGCTCTACTCTGGCCCTAGGAAGTTTGGAGACAACCGGGCTCCTCCTCCTGTGCAAGGAGTCCCGGGGCCCAGTTGGAGTGGAAAGGCAAAACCACAGGCAAGCCCAGGAAAGTGCTGAGTCATGTCTGACACACTCCCTCAGCCTGCTCCTACATGGCTAGCGAGGCTGTGAGCTAGGAAAGTCTTTGGAAGCTCAGCAAGTGGCAGCGAGATGCAGGCCCCAACCCAGCAATCCCGGTGCTTGGAGCAGGTCTCACAGCCTCCCAGTGCCAAAGCGAGCTCCTCTCTGCCAAATGCAGCTGTGCACACGCAGGCCGCTCTGCTGCCTCTGCATCCACGAAGGAAGCTCTCTAGGCCCGCTTCCTGCGAAATCTGCTTCAGCCTGAGGGAAAAGCCCTTGGAGAGGTCTTGGCTCAGGGGCAGTTGCTCCTGTGCCTGGGGAAGAGGGAAGGGCACCACACTCCCAAGGAAAGGCCAGACACACTCCACACGTCTTTGCTCCTCTGGAGGGCGGCATGGAGCCTCCAACTGGGAGGTCGCTTCTCAGCGGAGACGCAGGGGCATTCTGGCTGTGATCCCGCAGCCCCTGCCTGGAGGCCCACGGTGCCTGTTTCTCTCTGGGCGTTGCTTCCACAGTGCGGCCAAGCAACATCTTCACCATGGGCACAACAGCGCTTTCCTTCCGCCTGACAGACGTCTCAGTGCTCTGCTCTAGACCTCTGAAGTGGGGAGACAACCGAGCCCAGCCTCCTTTCCAAGGAGCCCTGCGCCTTCCATTGCACTGAAAGGCAATAGCACGGGGAAGCCTAGGAAGGGGCTGAGTCATGTCGGACACACTTCCTCAGCCTGCTCCTTTCAGGGAAGCAACGCTGGGAGCTAGGAAAGCCTTCTCCAGCTCGGAGAGTGCAAGAGAGATGCAGGCCGCGCACCCGGAAATCTCGGTGCTTGGAGCCAATCTCAGCGTCTCCCAGGGGCAAAGCGAACGCCTCTCTGCCAAATCCAGCTTTGCAGACGCAGGCCGCTAGGCTGCCTCTGCATTGGCGAAGGAAGCTCTCTCCTCCCGCTTCCTGCGAAATCTGCTTCTCAGCCTGAGCGAATCTCAGTGGGAACGGTCATTCCTCTGGGGCCGTTGCTCCTGTGCCTGGGGCTGCCGCAAGGGCACCACCCTCACAGGGAAAGGCCAAACACACCCCACATGTCTTTGCTCCTCTGGAGAGCTGCAGGCAACCTCAAACTCTCAGGAAGCTTCTCGGCTGAGACGCAGAAGCACTCTGGCTGGGATCTCGCATCCCCTGCCTGGAGGCCCATGGTGCCTGCTTCTCCCTGGGCGTTGCTTCACCAGAGCGGCCAGGCAACATCTGCCCCATCTACCCTTCTGCTCTTCCCTTCCAGCTGACAGAGTTCTCCCTGCTCTACTCTGGCCCTAGGAAGTTTGGAGACAACCGGGCTCCTCCTCCTGTGCAAGGAGTCCCGGGGCCCAGTTGGAGTGGAAAGGCAAAACCACAGGCAAGCCCAGGAAAGTGCTGAGTCATGTCTGACACACTCCCTCAGCCTGCTCCTTCATGGCTAGCGAGGCTGTGAGCTAGGAAAGTCTTTGGAAGCTCAGCAAGTGGCAGCGAGATGCAGGCCCCAACCCAGCAATCCCGGTGCTTGGAGCAGGTCTCACAGCCTCCCAGTGCCAAAGCGAGCTCCTCTCTGCCAAATGCAGCTGTGCACACGCAGGCCGCTCTGCTGCCTCTGCATCCACGAAGGAAGCTCTCTAGGCCCGCTTCCTGCGAAATCTGCTTCAGCCTGAGGGAAAAGCCCTTGGAGAGGTCTTGGCTCAGGGGCAGTTGCTCCTGTGCCTGGAGAAGAGGGAAGGGCACCACACTCCCAAGGAAAGGCCAGACACACTCCACAAGTCTTTGCTCCTCTGGAGGGCGGCATGGAGCCTCCAACTGGGAGGTCGCGTCTCAGCGGAGACGCAGGGGCATTCTGGCTGTGATCCCGCAGCCCCTGCCTGGAGGCCCACGGTGCCTGTTTCTCTCTGGGCGTTGCTTCCACAGTGCAGCCAAGCAACATCTTCACCATGGGCACAACTGCGCTTCCCTTCCGCCTGACAGACGTCTCAGTGCTCTGCTCTAGACCTCTGAAGTGGGGAGACAACCGAGCCCAGCCTCCTTTCCAAGGAGCCCTGCGCCTTCCATTGCACTGAAAGGCAATAGCACGGGGAAGCCTAGGAAGGGGCTGAGTCATGTCGGACACACTTCCTCAGCCTGCTCCTTTCAGGGAAGCAACCCTGGGAGCTAGGAAAGCCTTCTCCAGCTCGGAGAGTGCAAGAGAGATGCAGGCCGCGCACCCGGAAATCTCGGTGCTTGGAGCCAATCTCAGCGTCTCCCAGGGGCAAAGCGAACGCCTCTCTGCCAAATCCAGCTTTGCAGACGCAGGCCGCTAGGCTGCCTCTGCATTGGCGAAGGAAGCTCTCTCCTCCCGCTTCCTGCGAAATCTGCTTCTCAGCCTGAGCGAATCTCAGTGGGAACGGTCATTCCTCTGGGGCCGTTGCTCCTGTGCCTGGGGCTGCCGCAAGGGCACCACCCTCCCAGGGAAAGGCCAAACACACCCCACATGTCTTTGCTCCTCTGGAGAGCTGCAGGCAACCTCAAACTCTCAGGAAGCTTCTCGGCTGAGACGCAGAAGCACTCTGGCTGGGATCTCGCATCCCCTGCCTGGAGGCCCATGGTGCCTGCTTCTCCCTGGGCGTTGCTTCACCAGAGCGGCCAGGCAACATCTGCCCCATCTACCCTTCTGCTCTTCCCTTCCAGCTGACAGAGTTCTCCCTGCTCTACTCTGGCCCTAGGAAGTTTGGAGACAACCGGGCTCCTCCTCCTGTGCAAGGAGTCCCGGGGCCCAGTTGGAGTGGAAAGGCAAAACCACAGGCAAGCCCAGGAAAGTGCTGAGTCATGTCTGACACACTCCCTCAGCCTGCTCCTTCATGGCTAGCGAGGCTGTGAGCTAGGAAAGTCTTTGGAAGCTCAGCAAGTGGCAGCGAGATGCAGGCCCCAACCCAGCAATCCCGGTGCTTGGAGCAGGTCTCACAGCCTCCCAGTGCCAAAGCGAGCTCCTCTCTGCCAAATGCAGCTGTGCACACGCAGGCCGCTCTGCTGCCTCTGCATCCACGAAGGAAGCTCTCTAGGCCCGCTTCCTGCGAAATCTGCTTCAGCCTGAGGGAAAAGCCCTTGGAGAGGTCTTGGCTCAGGGGCAGTTGCTCCTGTGCCTGGGGAAGAGGGAAGGGCACCACACTCCCAAGGAAAGGCCAGACACACTCCACACGTCTTTGCTCCTCTGGAGGGCGGCATGGAGCCTCCAACTGGGAGGTCGCGTCTCAGCGGAGACGCAGGGGCATTCTGGCTGTGATCCCGCAGCCCCTGCCTGGAGGCCCACGGTGCCTGTTTCTCTCTGGGCGTTGCTTCCACAGTGCGGCCAAGCAACATCTTCACCATGGGCACAACAGCGCTTCCCTTCCGCCTGACAGACGTCTCAGTGCTCTGCTCTAGACCTCTGAAGTGGGGAGACAACCGAGCCCAGCCTCCTTTCCAAGGAGCCCTGCGCCTTCCATTGCACTGAAAGGCAATAGCACGGGGAAGCCTAGGAAGGGGCTGAGTCATGTCGGACACACTTCCTCAGCCTGCTCCTTTCAGGGAAGCAACGCTGGGAGCTAGGAAAGCCTTCTCAAGCTCGGAGAGTGCAAGAGAGATGCAGGCCGCGCACCCGGAAATCTCGGTGCTTGGAGCCAATCTCAGCGTCTCCCAGGGGCAAAGCGAACGCCTCTCTGCCAAATCCAGCTTTGCAGACGCAGGCCGCTAGGCTGCCTCTGCATTGGCGAAGGAAGCTCTCTCCTCCCGCTTCCTGCGAAATCTGCTTCTCAGCCTGAGCGAATCTCAGTGGGAACGGTCATTCCTCTGGGGCCGTTGCTCCTGTGCCTGGGGCTGCCGCAAGGGCACCACCCTCACAGGGAAAGGCCAAACACACCCCACATGTCTTTGCTCCTCTGGAGAGCTGCAGGCAACCTCAAACTCTCAGGAAGCTTCTCGGCTGAGACGCAGAAGCACTCTGGCTGGGATCTCGCATCCCCTGCCTGGAGGCCCATGGTGCCTGCTTCTCCCTGGGCGTTGCTTCACCAGAGCGGCCAGGCAACATCTGCCCCATCTACCCTTCTGCTCTTCCCTTCCAGCTGACAGAGTTCTCCCTGCTCTACTCTGGCCCTAGGAAGTTTGGAGACAACCGGGCTCCTCCTCCTGTGCAAGGAGTCCCGGGGCCCAGTTGGAGTGGAAAGGCAAAACCACAGGCAAGCCCAGGAAAGTGCTGAGTCATGTCTGACACACTCCCTCAGCCTGCTCCTTCATGGCTAGCGAGGGTGTGAGCTAGGAAAGTCTTTGGAAGCTCAGCAAGTGGCAGCGAGATGCAGGCCCCAACCCAGCAATCCCGGTGCTTGGAGCAGGTCTCACAGCCTCCCAGTGCCAAAGCGAGCTCCTCTCTGCCAAATGCAGCTGTGCACACGCAGGCCGCTCTGCTGCCTCTGCATCCACGAAGGAAGCTCTCTAGGCCCGCTTCCTGCGAAATCTGCTTCAGCCTGAGGGAAAAGCCCTTGGAGAGGTCTTGGCTCAGGGGCAGTTGCTCCTGTGCCTGGGGAAGAGGGAAGGGCACCACACTCCCAAGGAAAGGCCAGACACACTCCACACGTCTTTGCTCCTCTGGAGGGCGGCATGGAGCCTCCAACTGGGAGGTCGCGTCTCAGCGGAGACACAGGGGCATTCTGGCTGTGATCCCGCAGCCCCTGCCTGGAGGCCCACGGTGCCTGTTTCTCTCTGGGCGTTGCTTCCACAGTGCGGCCAAGCAACATCTTCACCATGGGCACAACAGCGCTTCCCTTCCGCCTGACAGACGTCTCAGTGCTCTGCTCTAGACCTCTGAAGTGGGGAGACAACCGAGCCCAGCCTCCTTTCCAAGGAGCCCTGCGCCTTCCATTGCACTGAAAGGCAATAGCACGGGGAAGCCTAGGAAGGGGCTGAGTCATGTCGGACACACTTCCTCAGCCTGCTCCTTTCAGGGAAGCAACGCTGGGAGCTAGGAAAGCCTTCTCAAGCTCGGAGAGTGCAAGAGAGAATCAGGCCGCGCACCCGGAAATCTCGGTGCTTGGAGCCAATCTCAGCGTCTCCCAGGGGCAAAGCGAACGCCTCTCTGCCAAATCCAGCTTTGCAGACGCAGGCCGCTAGGCTGCCTCTGCATTGGCGAAGGAAGCTCTCTCCTCCCGCTTCATGCGAAATCTGCTTCTCAGCCTGAGCGAATCTCAGTGGGAACGGTCATTCTTCTGGGGCCGTTGCTCCTGTGCCTGGGGCTGCCGCAAGGGCACCACCCTCCCAGGGAAAGGCCAAACACACCCCACATGTCTTTGCTCCTCTGGAGAGCTGCAGGCAACCTCAAACTCTCAGGAAGCTTCTCGGCTGAGACGCAGAAGCACTCTGGCTGGGATCTCGCATCCCCTGCCTGGAGGCCCATGGTGCCTGCTTCTCCCTGGGCGTTGCTTCACCAGAGCGGCCAGGCAACATCTGCCCCATCTACCCTTCTGCTCTTCCCTTCCAGCTGACAGAGTTCTCCCTGCTCTACTCTGGCCCTAGGAAGTTTGGAGACAACCGGGCTCCTCCTCCTGTGCAAGGAGTCCCGGGGCCCAGTTGGAGTGGAAAGGCAAAACCACAGGCAAGCCCAGGAAAGTGCTGAGTCATGTCTGACACACTCCCTCAGCCTGCTCCTTCATGGCTAGCGAGGCTGTGAGCTAGGAAAGTCTTTGGAAGCTCAGCAAGTGGCAGCGAGATGCAGGCCCCAACCCAGCAATCCCGGTGCTTGGAGCAGGTCTCACAGCCTCCCAGTGCCAAAGCGAGCTCCTCTCTGCCAAATGCAGCTGTGCACACGCAGGCCGCTCTGCTGCCTCTGCATCCACGAAGGAAGCTCTCTAGGCCCGCTTCCTGCGAAATCTGCTTCAGCCTGAGGGAAAAGCCCTTGGAGAGGTCTTGGCTCAGGGGCAGTTGCTCCTGTGCCTGGGGAAGAGGGAAGGGCACCACACTCCCAAGGAAAGGCCAGACACACTCCACACGTCTTTGCTCCTCTGGAGGGCGGCATGGAGCCTCCAACTGGGAGGTCGCGTCTCAGCGGAGACGCAGGGGCATTCTGGCTGTGATCCCGCAGCCCCTGCCTGGAGGCCCACGGTGCCTGTTTCTCTCTGGGCGTTGCTTCCACAGTGCGGCCAAGCAACATCTTCACCATGGGCACAACAGCGCTTCCCTTCCGCCTGACAGACGTCTCAGTGCTCTGCTCTAGACCTCTGAAGTGGGGAGACAACCGAGCCCAGCCTCCTTTCCAAGGAGCCCTGCGCCTTCCATTGCACTGAAAGGCAATAGCACGGGGAAGCCTAGGAAGGGGCTGAGTCATGTCGGACACACTTCCTCAGCCTGCTCCTTTCAGGGAAGCAACGCTGGGAGCTAGGAAAGCCTTCTCCAGCTCGGAGAGTGCAAGAGAGATGCAGGCCGCGCACCCGGAAATCTCGGTGCTTGGAGCCAATCTCAGCGTCTCCCAGGGGCAAAGCGAACGCCTCTCTGCCAAATCCAGCTTTGCAGACGCAGGCCGCTAGGCTGCCTCTGCATTGGCGAAGGAAGCTCTCTCCTCCCGCTTCCTGCGAAATCTGCTTCTCAGCCTGAGCGAATCTCAGTGGGAACGGTCATTCCTCTGGGGCCGTTGCTCCTGTGCCTGGGGCTGCCGCAAGGGCACCACCCTCACAGGGAAAGGCCAAACACACCCCACATGTCTTTGCTCCTCTGGAGAGCTGCAGCAACCTCAAACTCTCAGGAAGCTTCTCGGCTGAGACGCAGAAGCACTCTGGCTGGGATCTCGCATCCCCTGCCTGGAGGCCCATGGTGCCTGCTTCTCCCTGGGCGTTGCTTCACCAGAGCGGCCAGGCAACATCTGCCCCATCTACCCTTCTGCTCTTCCCTTCCAGCTGACAGAGTTCTCCCTGCTCTACTCTGGCCCTAGGAAGTTTGGAGACAACCGGGCTCCTCCTCCTGTGCAAGGAGTCCCGGGGCCCAGTTGGAGTGGAAAGGCAAAACCACAGGCAAGCCCAGGAAAGTGCTGAGTCATGTCTGACACACTCCCTCAGCCTGCTCCTTCATGGCTAGCGAGGCTGTGAGCTAGGAAAGTCTTTGGAAGCTCAGCAAGTGGCAGCGAGATGCAGGCCCCAACCCAGCAATCCCGGTGCTTGGAGCAGGTCTCACAGCCTCCCAGTGCCAAAGCGAGCTCCTCTCTGCCAAATGCAGCTGTGCACACGCAGGCCGCTCTGCTGCCTCTGCATCCACGAAGGAAGCTCTCTAGGCCCGCTTCCTGCGAAATCTGCTTCAGCCTGAGGGAAAAGCCCTTGGAGAGGTCTTGGCTCAGGGGCAGTTGCTCCTGTGCCTGGGGAAGAGGGAAGGGCACCACACTCCCAAGGAAAGGCCAGACACACTCCACACGTCTTTGCTCCTCTGGAGGGCGGCATGGAGCCTCCAACTGGGAGGTCGCGTCTCAGCGGAGACGCAGGGGCATTCTGGCTGTGATCCCGCAGCCCCTGCCTGGAGGCCCACGGTGCCTGTTTCTCTCTGGGCGTTGCTTCCACAGTGCGGCCAAGCAACATCTTCACCATGGGCACAACAGCGCTTCCCTTCCGCCTGACAGACGTCTCAGTGCTCTGCTCTAGACCTCTGAAGTGGGGAGACAACCGAGCCCAGCCTCCTTTCCAAGGAGCCCTGCGCCTTCCATTGCACTGAAAGGCAATAGCACGGGGAAGCCTAGGAAGGGGCTGAGTCATGTCGGACACACTTCCTCAGCCTGCTCCTTTCAGGGAAGCAACGCTGGGAGCTAGGAAAGCCTTCTCCAGCTCGGAGAGTGCAAGAGAGATGCAGGCCGCGCACCCGGAAATCTCGGTGCTTGGAGCCAATCTCAGCGTCTCCCAGGGGCAAAGCGAACGCCTCTCTGCCAAATCCAGCTTTGCAGACGCAGGCCGCTAGGCTGCCTCTGCATTGGCGAAGGAAGCTCTCTCCTCCCGCTTCCTGCGAAATCTGCTTCTCAGCCTGAGCGAATCTCAGTGGGAACGGTCATTCCTCTGGGGCCGTTGCTCCTGTGCCTGGGGCTGCCGCAAGGGCACCACCCTCACAGGGAAAGGCCAAACACACCCCACATGTCTTTGCTCCTCTGGAGAGCTGCAGCAACCTCAAACTCTCAGGAAGCTTCTCGGCTGAGACGCAGAAGCACTCTGGCTGGGATCTCGCATCCCCTGCCTGGAGGCCCATGGTGCCTGCTTCTCCCTGGGCGTTGCTTCACCAGAGCGGCCAGGCAACATCTGCCCCATCTACCCTTCTGCTCTTCCCTTCCAGCTGACAGAGTTCTCCCTGCTCTACTCTGGCCCTAGGAAGTTTGGAGACAACCGGGCTCCTCCTCCTGTGCAAGGAGTCCCGGGGCCCAGTTGGAGTGGAAAGGCAAAACCACAGGCAAGCCCAGGAAAGTGCTGAGTCATGTCTGACACACTCCCTCAGCCTGCTCCTTCATGGCTAGCGAGGCTGTGAGCTAGGAAAGTCTTTGGAAGCTCAGCAAGTGGCAGCGAGATGCAGGCCCCAACCCAGCAATCCCGGTGCTTGGAGCAGGTCTCACAGCCTCCCAGTGCCAAAGCGAGCTCCTCTCTGCCAAATGCAGCTGTGCACACGCAGGCCGCTCTGCTGCCTCTGCATCCACGAAGGAAGCTCTCTAGGCCCGCTTCCTGCGAAATCTGCTTCAGCCTGAGGGAAAAGCCCTTGGAGAGGTCTTGGCTCAGGGGCAGTTGCTCCTGTGCCTGGGGAAGAGGGAAGGGCACCACACTCCCAAGGAAAGGCCAGACACACTCCACACGTCTTTGCTCCTCTGGAGGGCGGCATGGAGCCTCCAACTGGGAGGTCGCGTCTCAGCGGAGACGCAGGGGCATTCTGGCTGTGATCCCGCAGCCCCTGCCTGGAGGCCCACGGTGCCTGTTTCTCTCTGGGCGTTGCTTCCACAGTGCGGCCAAGCAACATCTTCACCATGGGCACAACAGCGCTTCCCTTCCGCCTGACAGACGTCTCAGTGCTCTGCTCTAGACCTCTGAAGTGGGGAGACAACCGAGCCCAGCCTCCTTTCCAAGGAGCCCTGCGCCTTCCATTGCACTGAAAGGCAATAGCACGGGGAAGCCTAGGAAGGGGCTGAGTCATGTCGGACACACTTCCTCAGCCTGCTCCTTTCAGGGAAGCAACGCTGGGAGCTAGGAAAGCCTTCTCCAGCTCGGAGAGTGCAAGAGAGATGCAGGCCGCGCACCCGGAAATCTCGGTGCTTGGAGCCAATCTCAGCGTCTCCCAGGGGCAAAGCGAACGCCTCTCTGCCAAATCCAGCTTTGCAGACGCAGGCCGCTAGGCTGCCTCTGCATTGGCGAAGGAAGCTCTCTCCTCCCGCTTCCTGCGAAATCTGCTTCTCAGCCTGAGCGAATCTCAGTGGGAACGGTCATTCCTCTGGGGCCGTTGCTCCTGTGCCTGGGGCTGCCGCAAGGGCACCACCCTCACAGGGAAAGGCCAAACACACCCCACATGTCTTTGCTCCTCTGGAGAGCTGCAGGCAACCTCAAACTCTCAGGAAGCTTCTCGGCTGAGACGCAGAAGCACTCTGGCTGGGATCTCGCATCCCCTGCCTGGAGGCCCATGGTGCCTGCTTCTCCCTGGGCGTTGCTTCACCAGAGCGGCCAGGCAACATCTGCCCCATCTACCCTTCTGCTCTTCCCTTCCAGCTGACAGAGTTCTCCCTGCTCTACTCTGGCCCTAGGAAGTTTGGAGACAACCGGGCTCCTCCTCCTGTGCAAGGAGTCCCGGGGCCCAGTTGGAGTGGAAAGGCAAAACCACAGGCAAGCCCAGGAAAGTGCTGAGTCATGTCTGACACACTCCCTCAGCCTGCTCCTTCATGGCTAGCGAGGCTGTGAGCTAGGAAAGTCTTTGGAAGCTCAGCAAGTGGCAGCGAGATGCAGGCCCCAACCCAGCAATCCCGGTGCTTGGAGCAGGTCTCACAGCCTCCCAGTGCCAAAGCGAGCTCCTCTCTGCCAAATGCAGCTGTGCACACGCAGGCCGCTCTGCTGCCTCTGCATCCACGAAGGAAGCTCTCTAGGCCCGCTTCCTGCGAAATCTGCTTCAGCCTGAGGGAAAAGCCCTTGGAGAGGTCTTGGCTCAGGGGCAGTTGCTCCTGTGCCTGGGGAAGAGGGAAGGGCACCACACTCCCAAGGAAAGGCCAGACACACTCCACACGTCTTTGCTCCTCTGGAGGGCGGCATGGAGCCTCCAACTGGGAGGTCGCGTCTCAGCAGAGACACAGGGGCATTCTGGCTGTGATCCCGCAGCCCCTGCCTGGAGGCCCACGGTGCCTGTTTCTCTCTGGGCGTTGCTTCCACAGTGCGGCCAAGCAACATCTTCACCATGGGCACAACAGCGCTTCCCTTCCGCCTGACAGACGTCTCAGTGCTCTGCTCTAGACCTCTGAAGTGGGGAGACAACCGAGCCCAGCCTCCTTTCCAAGGAGCCCTGCGCCTTCCATTGCACTGAAAGGCAATAGCACGGGGAAGCCTAGGAAGGGGCTGAGTCATGTCGGACACACTTCCTCAGCCTGCTCCTTTCAGGGAAGCAACGCTGGGAGCTAGGAAAGCCTTCTCAAGCTCGGAGAGTGCAAGAGAGAATCAGGCCGCGCACCCGGAAATCTCGGTGCTTGGAGCCAATCTCAGCGTCTCCCAGGGGCAAAGCGAACGCCTCTCTGCCAAATCCAGCTTTGCAGACGCAGGCCGCTAGGCTGCCTCTGCATTGGCGAAGGAAGCTCTCTCCTCCCGCTTCCTGCGAAATCTGCTTCTCAGCCTGAGCGAATCTCAGTGGGAACGGTCATTCCTCTGGGGCCGTTGCTGCTGTGCCTGGGGCTGCCGCAAGGGCACCACCCTCACAGGGAAAGGCCAAACACACCCCACATGTCTTTGCTCCTCTGGAGAGCTGCAGGCAACCTCAAACTCTCAGGAAGCTTCTCGGCTGAGACGCAGAAGCACTCTGGCTGGGATCTCGCATCCCCTGCCTGGAGGCCCATGGTGCCTGCTTCTCCCTGGGCGTTGCTTCACCAGAGCGGCCAGGCAACATCTGCCCCATCTACCCTTCTGCTCTTCCCTTCCAGCTGACAGAGTTCTCCCTGCTCTACTCTGGCCCTAGGAAGTTTGGAGACAACCGGGCTCCTCCTCCTGTGCAAGGAGTCCCGGGGCCCAGTTGGAGTGGAAAGGCAAAACCACAGGCAAGCCCAGGAAAGTGCTGAGTCATGTCTGACACACTCCCTCAGCCTGCTCCTTCATGGCTAGCGAGGCTGTGAGCTAGGAAAGTCTTTGGAAGCTCAGCAAGTGGCAGCGAGATGCAGGCCCCAACCCAGCAATCCCGGTGCTTGGAGCAGGTCTCACAGCCTCCCAGTGCCAAAGCGAGCTCCTCTCTGCCAAATGCAGCTGTGCACACGCAGGCCGCTCTGCTGCCTCTGCATCCACGAAGGAAGCTCTCTAGGCCCGCTTCCTGCGAAATCTGCTTCAGCCTGAGGGAAAAGCCCTTGGAGAGGTCTTGGCTCAGGGGCAGTTGCTCCTGTGCCTGGGGAAGAGGGAAGGGCACCACACTCCCAAGGAAAGGCCAGACACACTCCACACGTCTTTGCTCCTCTGGAGGGCGGCATGGAGCCTCCAACTGGGAGGTCGCGTCTCAGCGGAGACGCAGGGGCATTCTGGCTGTGATCCCGCAGCCCCTGCCTGGAGGCCCACGGTGCCTGTTTCTCTCTGGGCGTTGCTTCCACAGTGCGGCCAAGCAACATCTTCACCATGGGCACAACAGCGCTTCCCTTCCGCCTGACAGACGTCTCAGTGCTCTGCTCTAGACCTCTGAAGTGGGGAGACAACCGAGCCCAGCCTCCTTTCCAAGGAGCCCTGCGCCTTCCATTGCACTGAAAGGCAATAGCACGGGGAAGCCTAGGAAGGGGCTGAGTCATGTCGGACACACTTCCTCAGCCTGCTCCTTTCAGGGAAGCAACGCTGGGAGCTAGGAAAGCCTTCTCCAGCTCGGAGAGTGCAAGAGAGATGCAGGCCGCGCACCCGGAAATCTCGGTGCTTGGAGCCAATCTCAGCGTCTCCCAGGGGCAAAGCGAACGCCTCTCTGCCAAATCCAGCTTTGCAGACGCAGGCCGCTAGGCTGCCTCTGCATTGGCGAAGGAAGCTCTCTCCTCCCGCTTCCTGCGAAATCTGCTTCTCAGCCTGAGCGAATCTCAGTGGGAACGGTCATTCCTCTGGGGCCGTTGCTCCTGTGCCTGGGGCTGCCGCAAGGGCACCACCCTCACAGGGAAAGGCCAAACACACCCCACATGTCTTTGCTCCTCTGGAGAGCTGCAGGCAACCTCAAACTCTCAGGAAGCTTCTCGGCTGAGACGCAGAAGCACTCTGGCTGGGATCTCGCATCCCCTGCCTGGAGGCCCATGGTGCCTGCTTCTCCCTGGGCGTTGCTTCACCAGAGCGGCCAGGCAACATCTGCCCCATCTACCCTTCTGCTCTTCCCTTCCAGCTGACAGAGTTCTCCCTGCTCTACTCTGGCCCTAGGAAGTTTGGAGACAACCGGGCTCCTCCTCCTGTGCAAGGAGTCCCGGGGCCCAGTTGGAGTGGAAAGGCAAAACCACAGGCAAGCCCAGGAAAGTGCTGAGTCATGTCTGACACACTCCCTCAGCCTGCTCCTTCATGGCTAGCGAGGCTGTGAGCTAGGAAAGTCTTTGGAAGCTCAGCAAGTGGCAGCGAGATGCAAGCCCCAACCCAGCAATCCCGGTGCTTGGAGCAGGTCTCACAGCCTCCCAGTGCCAAAGCGAGCTCCTCTCTGCCAAATGCAGCTGTGCACACGCAGGCCGCTCTGCTGCCTCTGCATCCACGAAGGAAGCTCTCTAGGCCCGCTTCCTGCGAAATCTGCTTCAGCCTGAGGGAAAAGCCCTTGGAGAGGTCTTGGCTCAGGGGCAGTTGCTCCTGTGCCTGGGGAAGAGGGAAGGGCACCACACTCCCAAGGAAAGGCCAGGCACACTCCACACGTCTTTGCTCCTCTGGAGGGCGGCATGGAGCCTCCAACTGGGAGGTCGCGTCTCAGCGGAGACGCAGGGGCATTCTGGCTGTGATCCCGCAGCCCCTGCCTGGAGGCCCACGGTGCCTGTTTCTCTCTGGGCGTTGCTTCCACAGTGCGGCCAAGCAACATCTTCACCATGGGCACAACAGCGCTTCCCTTCCGCCTGACAGACGTCTCAGTGCTCTGCTCTAGACCTCTGAAGTGGGGAGACAACCGAGCCCAGCCTCCTTTCCAAGGAGCCCTGCGCCTTCCATTGCACTGAAAGGCAATAGCACGGGGAAGCCTAGGAAGGGGCTGAGTCATGTCGGACACACTTCCTCAGCCTGCTCCTTTCAGGGAAGCAACGCTGGGAGCTAGGAAAGCCTTCTCCAGCTCGGAGAGTGCAAGAGAGATGCAGGCCGCGCACCCGGAAATCTCGGTGCTTGGAGCCAATCTCAGCGTCTCCCAGGGGCAAAGCGAACGCCTCTCTGCCAAATCCAGCTTTGCAGACGCAGGCCGCTAGGCTGCCTCTGCATTGGCGAAGGAAGCTCTCTCCTCCCGCTTCCTGCGAAATCTGCTTCTCAGCCTGAGCGAATCTCAGTGGGAACGGTCATTCCTCTGGGGCCGTTGCTCCTGTGCCTGGGGCTGCCGCAAGGGCACCACCCTCACAGGGAAAGGCCAAACACACCCCACATGTCTTTGCTCCTCTGGAGAGCTGCAGGCAACCTCAAACTCTCAGGAAGCTTCTCGGCTGAGACGCAGAAGCACTCTGGCTGGGATCTCGCATCCCCTGCTTGGAGGCCCATGGTGCCTGCTTCTCCCTGGGCGTTGCTTCACCAGAGCGGCCAGGCAACATCTGCCCCATCTACCCTTCTGCTCTTCCCTTCCAGCTGACAGAGTTCTCCCTGCTCTACTCTGGCCCTAGGAAGTTTGGAGACAACCGGGCTCCTCCTCCTGTGCAAGGAGTCCCGGGGCCCAGTTGGAGTGGAAAGGCAAAACCACAGGCAAGCCCAGGAAAGTGCTGAGTCATGTCTGACACACTCCCTCAGCCTGCTCCTTCATGGCTAGCGAGGCTGTGAGCTAGGAAAGTCTTTGGAAGCTCAGCAAGTGGCAGCGAGATGCAGGCCCCAACCCAGCAATCCCGGTGCTTGGAGCAGGTCTCACAGCCTCCCAGTGCCAAAGCGAGCTCCTCTCTGCCAAATGCAGCTGTGCACACGCAGGCCGCTCTGCTGCCTCTGCATCCACGAAGGAAGCTCTCTAGGCCCGCTTCCTGCGAAATCTGCTTCAGCCTGAGGGAAAAGCCCTTGGAGAGGTCTTGGCTCAGGGGCAGTTGCTCCTGTGCCTGGGGAAGAGGGAAGGGCACCACACTCCCAAGGAAAGGCCAGACACACTCCACAGGTCTTTGCTCCTCTGGAGGGCGGCATGGAGCCTCCAACTGGGAGGTCGCGTCTCAGCGGAGACGCAGGGGCATTCTGGCTGTGATCCCGCAGCCCCTGCCTGGAGGCCCACGGTGCCTGTTTCTCTCTGGGCGTTGCTTCCACAGTGCGGCCAAGCAACATCTTCACCATGGGCACAACAGCGCTTCCCTTCCGCCTGACAGACGTCTCAGTGCTCTGCTCTAGACCTCTGAAGTGGGGAGACAACCGAGCCCAGCCTCCTTTCCAAGGAGCCCTGCGCCTTCCATTGCACTGAAAGGCAATAGCACGGGGAAGCCTAGGAAGGGGCTGAGTCATGTCGGACACACTTCCTCAGCCTGCTCCTTTCAGGGAAGCAACGCTGGGAGCTAGGAAAGCCTTCTCAAGCTCGGAGAGTGCAAGAGAGATGCAGGCCGCGCACCCGGAAATCTCGGTGCTTGGAGCCAATCTCAGCGTCTCCCAGGGGCAAAGCGAACGCCTCTCTGCCAAATCCAGCTTTGCAGACGCAGGCCGCTAGGCTGCCTCTGCATTGGCGAAGGAAGCTCTCTCCTCCCGCTTCCTGCGAAATCTGCTTCTCAGCCTGAGCGAATCTCAGTGGGAACGGTCATTCCTCTGGGGCCGTTGCTCCTGTGCCTGGGGCTGCCGCAAGGGCACCACCCTCCCAGGGAAAGGCCAAACACACCCCACATGTCTTTGCTCCTCTGGAGAGCTGCAGGCAACCTCAAACTCTCAGGAAGCTTCTCGGCTGAGACGCAGAAGCACTCTGGCTGGGATCTCGCATCCCCTGCCTGGAGGCCCATGGTGCCTGCTTCTCCCTGGGCGTTGCTTCACCAGAGCGGCCAGGCAACATCTGCCCCATCTACCCTTCTGCTCTTCCCTTCCAGCTGACAGAGTTCTCCCTGCTCTACTCTGGCCCTAGGAAGTTTGGAGACAACCGGGCTCCTCCTCCTGGGCAAGGAGTCCCGGGGCCCAGTTGGAGTGGAAAGGCAAAACCACAGGCAAGCCCAGGAAAGTGCTGAGTCATGTCTGACACACTCCCTCAGCCTGCTCCTTCATGGCTAGCGAGGCTGTGAGCTAGGAAAGTCTTTGGAAGCTCAGCAAGTGGCAGCGAGATGCAGGCCCCAACCCAGCAATCCCGGTGCTTGGAGCAGGTCTCACAGCCTCCCAGTGCCAAAGCGAGCTCCTCTCTGCCAAATGCAGCTGTGCACACGCAGGCCGCTCTGCTGCCTCTGCATCCACGAAGGAAGCTCTCTAGGCCCGCTTCCTGCGAAATCTGCTTCAGCCTGAGGGAAAAGCCCTTGGAGAGGTCTTGGCTCAGGGGCAGTTGCTCCTGTGCCTGGGGAAGAGGGAAGGGCACCACACTCCCAAGGAAAGGCCAGACACACTCCACACGTCTTTGCTCCTCTGGAGGGCGGCATGGAGCCTCCAACTGGGAGGTCGCTTCTCAGCGGAGACGCAGGGGCATTCTGGCTGTGATCCCGCAGCCCCTGCCTGGAGGCCCACGGTGCCTGTTTCACTCTGGGCGTTGCTTCCACAGTGCGGCCAAGCAACATCTTCACCATGGGCACAACAGCGCTTCCCTTCCGCCTGACAGACGTCTCAGTTCTCTGCTCTAGACCTCTGAAGTGGGGAGACAACCGAGCCCAGCCTCCTTTCCAAGGAGCCCTGCGCCTTCCATTGCACTGAAAGGCAATAGCACGGGGAAGCCTAGGAAGGGGCTGAGTCATTTCGGACACACTTCCTCAGCCTGCTCTTTTCAGGGAAGCAACGCTGGGAGCTAGGAAAGCCTTCTCAAGCTCGGAGAGTGCAAGAGAGATGCAGGCCGCGCACCCGGAAATCTCGGGGCTTGGAGCCAATCTCAGCGTCTCCCAGGGGCAAAGCGAACGCCTCTCTGCCAAATCCAGCTTTGCAGACGCAGGCCGCTAGGCTGCCTCTGCATTGGCGAAGGAAGCTCTCTCCTCCCGCTTCCTGCGAAATCTGCTTCTCAGCCTGAGCGAATCTCAGTGGGAACGGTCATTCCTCTGGGGCCGTTGCTCCTGTGCCTGGGGCTGCCGCAAGGGCACCACCCTCACAGGGAAAGGCCAAACACACCCCACATGTCTTTGCTCCTCTGGAGAGCTGCAGGCAACCTCAAACTCTCAGGAAGCTTCTCGGCTGAGACGCAGAAGCACTCTGGCTGGGATCTCGCATCCCCTGCCTGGAGGCCCATGGTGCCTGCTTCTCCCTGGGCGTTGCTTCACCAGAGCGGCCAGGCAACATCTGCCCCATCTACCCTTCTGCTCTTCCCTTCCAGCTGACAGAGTTCTCCCTGCTCTACTCTGGCCCTAGGAAGTTTGGAGACAACCGGGCTCCTCCTCCTGGGCAAGGAGTCCCGGGGCCCAGTTGGAGTGGAAAGGCAAAACCACAGGCAAGCCCAGGAAAGTGCTGAGTCATGTCTGACACACTCCCTCAGCCTGCTCCTTCATGGCTAGCGAGGCTGTGAGCTAGGAAAGTCTTTGGAAGCTCAGCAAGTGGCAGCGAGATGCAGGCCCCAACCCAGCAATCCCGGTGCTTGGAGCAGGTCTCACAGCCTCCCAGTGCCAAAGCGAGCTCCTCTCTGCCAAATGCAGCTGTGCACACGCAGGCCGCTCTGCTGCCTCTGCATCCACGAAGGAAGCTCTCTAGGCCCGCTTCCTGCGAAATCTGCTTCAGCCTGAGGGAAAAGCCCTTGGAGAGGTCTTGGCTCAGGGGCAGTTGCTCCTGTGCCTGGGGAAGAGGGAAGGGCACCACACTCCCAAGGAAAGGCCAGACACACTCCACACGTCTTTGCTCCTCTGGAGGGCGGCATGGAGCCTCCAACTCGGAGGTCGCTTCTCAGCGGAGACGCAGGGGCATTCTGGCTGTGATCCCGCAGCCCCTGCCTGGAGGCCCACGGTGCCTGTTTCACTCTGGGCGTTGCTTCCACAGTGCGGCCAAGCAACATCTTCACCATGGGCACAACAGCGCTTCCCTTCCGCCTGACAGACGTCTCAGTTCTCTGCTCTAGACCTCTGAAGTGGGGAGACAACCGAGCCCAGCCTCCTTTCCAAGGAGCCCTGCGCCTTCCATTGCACTGAAAGGCAATAGCACGGGGAAGCCTAGGAAGGGGCTGAGTCATGTCGGACACACTTCCTCAGCCTGCTCTTTTCAGGGAAGCAACGCTGGGAGCTAGGAAAGCCTTCTCAAGCTCGGAGAGTGCAAGAGAGATGCAGGCCGCGCACCCGGAAATCTCGGTGCTTGGAGCCAATCTCAGCGTCTCCCAGGGGCAAAGCGAACGCCTCTCTGCCAAATCCAGCTTTGCAGACGCAGGCCGCTAGGCTGCCTCTGCATTGGCGAAGGAAGCTCTCTCCTCCCGCTTTCTGCGATATCTGCTTCTCAGCCTGAGCGAATCTCAGTGGGAACGGTCATTCCTCTGGGGCCGTTGCTCCTGTGCCTGGGGCTGCCGCAAGGGCACCACCCTCCCAGGGAAAGGCCAAACACACCCCACATGTCTTTGCTCCTCTGGAGAGCTGCAGGCAACCTCAAACTCTCAGGAAGCTTCTCGGCTGAGACGCAGAAGCACTCTGGCTGGGATCTCGCATCCCCTGCCTGGAGGCCCATGGTGCCTGCTTCTCCCTGGGCGTTGCTTCACCAGAGCGGCCAGGCAACATCTGCCCCATCTACCCTTCTGCTCTTCCCTTCCAGCTGACAGAGTTCTCCCTGCTCTACTCTGGCCCTAGGAAGTTTGGAGACAACCGGGCTCCTCCTCCTGTGCAAGGAGTCCCGGGGCCCAGTTGGAGTGGAAAGGCAAAACCACAGGCAAGCCCAGGAAAGTGCTGAGTCATGTCTGACACACTCCCTCAGCCTGCTCCTTCATGGCTAGCGAGGCTGTGAGCTAGGAAAGTCTTTGGAAGCTCAGCAAGTGGCAGCGAGATGCAGGCCCCAACCCAGCAATCCCGGTGCTTGGAGCAGGTCTCACAGCCTCCCAGTGCCAAAGCGAGCTCCTCTCTGCCAAATGCAGCTGTGCACACGCAGGCCGCTCTGCTGCCTCTGCATCCACGAAGGAAGCTCTCTAGGCCCGCTTCCTGCGAAATCTGCTTCAGCCTGAGGGAAAAGCCCTTGGAGAGGTCTTTGCTCAGGGGCAGTTGCTCCTGTGCCTGGGGAAGAGGGAAGGGCACCACACTCCCAAGGAAAGGCCAGACACACTCCACACGTCTTTGCTCCTCTGGAGGGCGGCATGGAGCCTCCAACTGGGAGGTCGCGTCTCAGCGGAGACGCAGGGGCATTCTGGCTGTGATCCCGCAGCCCCTGCCTGGAGGCCCACGGTGCCTGTTTCTCTCTGGGCGTTGCTTCCACAGTGCGGCCAAGCAACATCTTCACCATGGGCACAACAGCGCTTCCCTTCCGCCTGACAGACGTCTCAGTGCTCTGCTCTAGACCTCTGAAGTGGGGAGACAACCGAGCCCAGCCTCCTTTCCAAGGAGCCCTGCGCCTTCCATTGCACTGAAAGGCAATAGCACGGGGAAGCCTAGGAAGGGGCTGAGTCATGTCGGACACACTTCCTCAGCCTGCTCCTTTCAGGGAAGCAACGCTGGGAGCTAGGAAAGCCTTCTCAAGCTCGGAGAGTGCAAGAGAGATGCAGGCCGCGCACCCGGAAATCTCGGTGCTTGGAGCCAATCTCAGCGTCTCCCAGGGGCAAAGCGAACGCCTCTCTGCCAAATCCAGCTTTGCAGACGCAGGCCGCTAGGCTGCCTCTGCATTGGCGAAGGAAGCTCTCTCCTCCCGCTTCCTGCGAAATCTGCTTCTCAGCCTGAGCGAATCTCAGTGGGAACGGTCATTCCTCTGGGGCCGTTGCTCCTGTGCCTGGGGCTGCCGCAAGGGCACCACCCTCACAGGGAAAGGCCAAACACACCCCACATGTCTTTGCTCCTCTGGAGAGCTGCAGGCAACCTCAAACTCTCAGGAAGCTTCTCGGCTGAGACGCAGAAGCACTCTGGCTGGGATCTCGCATCCCCTGCCTGGAGGCCCATGGTGCCTGCTTCTCCCTGGGCGTTGCTTCACCAGAGCGGCCAGGCAACATCTGCCCCATCTACCCTTCTGCTCTTCCCTTCCAGCTGACAGAGTTCTCCCTGCTCTACTCTAGCCCTAGGAAGTTTGGAGACAACCGGGCTCCTCCTCCTGTGCAAGGAGTCCCGGGGCCCAGTTGGAGTGGAAAGGCAAAACCACAGGCAAGCCCAGGAAAGTGCTGAGTCATGTCTGACACACTCCCTCAGCCTGCTCCTTCATGGCTAGCGAGGCTGTGAGCTAGGAAAGTCTTTGGAAGCTCAGCAAGTGGCAGCGAGATGCAGGCCCCAACCCAGCAATCCCGGTGCTTGGAGCAGGTCTCACAGCCTCCCAGTGCCAAAGCGAGCTCCTCTCTGCCAAATGCAGCTGTGCACACGCAGGCCGCTCTGCTGCCTCTGCATCCACGAAGGAAGCTCTCTAGGCCCGCTTCCTGCGAAATCTGCTTCAGCCTGAGGGAAAAGCCCTTGGAGAGGTCTTGGCTCAGGGGCAGTTGCTCCTGTGCCTGGGGAAGAGGGAAGGGCACCACACTCCCAAGGAAAGGCCAGACACACTCCACAGGTCTTTGCTCCTCTGGAGGGCGGCATGGAGCCTCCAACTGGGAGGTCGCGTCTCAGCGGAGACGCAGGGGCATTCTGGCTGTGATCCCGCAGCCCCTGCCTGGAGGCCCACGGTGCCTGTTTCTCTCTGGGCGTTGCTTCCACAGTGCGGCCAAGCAACATCTTCACCATGGGCACAACAGCGCTTCCCTTCCGCCTGACAGACGTCTCAGTGCTCTGCTCTAGACCTCTGAAGTGGGGAGACAACCGAGCCCAGCCTCCTTTCCAAGGAGCCCTGCGCCTTCCATTGCACTGAAAGGCAATAGCACGGGGAAGTCTAGGAAGGGGCTGAGTCATGTCGGACACACTTCCTCAGCCTGCTCCTTTCAGGGAAGCAACGCTGGGAGCTAGGAAAGCCTTCTCAAGCTCGGAGAGTGCAAGAGAGATGCAGGCCGCGCACCCGGAAATCTCGGTGCTTGGAGCCAATCTCAGCGTCTCCCAGGGGCAAAGCGAACGCCTCTCTGCCAAATCCAGCTTTGCAGACGCAGGCCGCTAGGCTGCCTCTGCATTGGCGAAGGAAGCTCTCTCCTCCCGCTTCCTGCGAAATCTGCTTCTCAGCCTGAGCGAATCTCAGTGGGAACGGTCATTCCTCTGGGGCCGTTGCTCCTGTGCCTGGGGCTGCCGCAAGGGCACCACCCTCACAGGGAAAGGCCAAACACACCCCACATGTCTTTGCTCCTCTGGAGAGCTGCAGGCAACCTCAAACTCTCAGGAAGCTTCTCGGCTGAGACGCGGAAGCACTCTGGCTGGGATCTCGCATCCCCTGCCTGGAGGCCCATGGTGCCTGCTTCTCCCTGGGCGTTGCTTCACCAGAGCGGCCAGGCAACATCTGCCCCATCTACCCTTCTGCTCTTCCCTTCCAGCTGACAGAGTTCTCCCTGCTCTACTCTGGCCCTAGGAAGTTTGGAGACAACCGGGCTCCTCCTCCTGTGCAAGGAGTCCCGGGGCCCAGTTGGAGTGGAAAGGCAAAACCACAGGCAAGCCCAGGAAAGTGCTGAGTCATGTCTGACACACTCCCTCAGCCTGCTCCTTCATGGCTAGCGAGGCTGTGAGCTAGGAAAGTCTTTGGAAGCTCAGCAAGTGGCAGCGAGATGCAGGCCCCAACCCAGCAATCCCGGTGCTTGGAGCAGGTCTCACAGCCTCCCAGTGCCAAAGCGAGCTCCTCTTTGCCAAATGCAGCTGTGCACACGCAGGCCGCTCTGCTGCCTCTGCATCCACGAAGGAAGCTCTCTAGGCCCGCTTCCTGCGAAATCTGCTTCAGCCTGAGGGAAAAGCCCTTGGAGAGGTCTTGGCTCAGGGGCAGTTGCTCCTGTGCCTGGGGAAGAGGGAAGGGCACCACACTCCCAAGGAAAGGCCAGACACACTCCACACGTCTTTGCTCCTCTGGAGGGCGGCATGGAGCCTCCAACTGGGAGGTCGCGTCTCAGCGGAGACGCAGGGGCATTCTGGCTGTGATCCCGCAGCCCCTGCCTGGAGGCCCACGGTGCCTGTTTCTCTCTGGGCGTTGCTTCCACAGTGCGGCCAAGCAACATCTTCACCATGGGCACAACAGCGCTTCCCTTCCGCCTGACAGACGTCTCAGTGCTCTGCTCTAGACCTCTGAAGTGGGGAGACAACCGAGCCCAGCCTCCTTTCCAAGGAGCCCTGCGCCTTCCATTGCACTGAAAGGCAATAGCACGGGGAAGCCTAGGAAGGGGCTGAGTCATGTCGGACACACTTCCTCAGCCTGCTCCTTTCAGGGAAGCAACGCTGGGAGCTAGGAAAGCCTTCTCAAGCTCGGAGAGTGCAAGAGAGATGCAGGCCGCGCACCCGGAAATCTCGGTGCTTGGAGCCAATCTCAGCGTCTCCCAGGGGCAAAGCGAACGCCTCTCTGCCAAATCCAGCTTTGCAGACGCAGGCCGCTAGGCTGCCTCTGCATTGGCGAAGGAAGCTCTCTCCTCCCGCTTCCTGCGAAATCTGCTTCTCAGCCTGAGCGAATCTCAGTGGGAACGGTCATTCCTCTGGGGCCGTTGCTCCTGTGCCTGGGGCTGCCGCAAGGGCACCACCCTCACAGGGAAAGGCCAAACACACCCCACATGTCTTTGCTCCTCTGGAGAGCTGCAGGCAACCTCAAAGTCTCAGGAAGCTTCTCGGCTGAGATGCAGAAGCACTCTGGCTGGGATCTCGCATCCCCTGCCTGGAGGCCCATGGTGCCTGCTTCTCCCTGGGCGTTGCTTCACCAGAGCGGCCAGGCAACATCTGCCCCATCTACCCTTCTGCTCTTCCCTTCCAGCTGACAGAGTTCTCCCTGCTCTACTCTGGCCCTAGGAAGTTTGGAGACAACCGGGCTCCTCCTCCTGTGCAAGGAGTCCCGGGGCCCAGTTGGAGTGGAAAGGCAAAACCACAGGCAAGCCCAGGAAAGTGCTGAGTCATGTCTGACACACTCCCTCAGCCTGCTCCTTCATGGCTAGCGAGGCTGTGAGCTAGGAAAGTCTTTGGAAGCTCAGCAAGTGGCAGCGAGATGCAGGCCCCAACCCAGCAATCCCGGTGCTTGGAGCAGGTCTCACAGCCTCCCAGTGCCAAAGCGAGCTCCTCTCTGCCAAATGCAGCTGTGCACACGCAGGCCGCTCTGCTGCCTCTGCATCCACGAAGGAAGCTCTCTAGGCCCGCTTCCTGCGAAATCTGCTTCAGCCTGAGGGAAAAGCCCTTGGAGAGGTCTTGGCTCAGGGGCAGTTGCTCCTGTGCCTGGGGAAGAGGGAAGGGCACCACACTCCCAAGGAAAGGCCAGACACACTCCACACGTCTTTGCTCCTCTGGAGGGCGGCATGGAGCCTCCAACTGGGAGGTCGCGTCTCAGCGGAGACGCAGGGGCATTCTGGCTGTGATCCCGCAGCCCCTGCCTGGAGGCCCACGGTGCCTGTTTCTCTCTGGGCGTTGCTTCCACAGTGCGGCCAAGCAACATCTTCACCATGGGCACAACAGCGCTTCCCTTCCGCCTGACAGACGTCTCAGTGCTCTGCTCTAGACCTCTGAAGTGGGGAGACAACCGAGCCCAGCCTCCTTTCCAAGGAGCCCTGCGCCTTCCATTGCACTGAAAGGCAATAGCACGGGGAAGCCTAGGAAGGGGCTGAGTCATGTCGGACACACTTCCTCAGCCTGCTCCTTTCAGGGAAGCAACGCTGGGAGCTAGGAAAGCCTTCTCAAGCTCGGAGAGTGCAAGAGAGATGCAGGCCGCGCACCCGGAAATCTCGGTGCTTGGAGCCAATCTCAGCGTCTCCCAGGGGCAAAGCGAACGCCTCTCTGCCAAATCCAGCTTTGCAGACGCAGGCCGCTAGGCTGCCTCTGCATTGGCGAAGGAAGCTCTCTCCTCCCGCTTCCTGCGAAATCTGCTTCTCAGCCTGAGCGAATCTCAGTGGGAACGGTCATTCCTCTGGGGCCGTTGCTCCTGTGCCTGGGGCTGCCGCAAGGGCACCACCCTCACAGGGAAAGGCCAAACACACCCCACATGTCTTTGCTCCTCTGGAGAGCTGCAGGCAACCTCAAACTCTCAGGAAGCTTCTCGGCTGAGACGCAGAAGCACTCTGGCTGGGATCTCGCATCCCCTGCCTGGAGGCCCATGGTGCCTGCTTCTCCCTGGGCGTTGCTTCACCAGAGCGGCCAGGCAACATCTGCCCCATCTACCCTTCTGCTCTTCCCTTCCAGCTGACAGAGTTCTCCCTGCTCTACTCTAGCCCTAGGAAGTTTGGAGACAACCGGGCTCCTCCTCCTGTGCAAGGAGTCCCGGGGCCCAGTTGGAGTGGAAAGGCAAAACCACAGGCAAGCCCAGGAAAGTGCTGAGTCATGTCTGACACACTCCCTCAGCCTGCTCCTTCATGGCTAGCGAGGCTGTGAGCTAGGAAAGTCTTTGGAAGCTCAGCAAGTGGCAGCGAGATGCAGGCCCCAACCCAGCAATCCCGGTGCTTGGAGCAGGTCTCACAGCCTCCCAGTGCCAAAGCGAGCTCCTCTCTGCCAAATGCAGCTGTGCACACGCAGGCCGCTCTGCTGCCTCTGCATCCACGAAGGAAGCTCTCTAGGCCCGCTTCCTGCGAAATCTGCTTCAGCCTGAGGGAAAAGCCCTTGGAGAGGTCTTGGCTCAGGGGCAGTTGCTCCTGTGCCTGGGGAAGAGGGAAGGGCACCACACTCCCAAGGAAAGGCCAGACACACTCCACAGGTCTTTGCTCCTCTGGAGGGCGGCATGGAGCCTCCAACTGGGAGGTCGCGTCTCAGCGGAGACGCAGGGGCATTCTGGCTGTGATCCCGCAGCCCCTGCCTGGAGGCCCACGGTGCCTGTTTCTCTCTGGGCGTTGCTTCCACAGTGCGGCCAAGCAACATCTTCACCATGGGCACAACAGCGCTTCCCTTCCGCCTGACAGACGTCTCAGTGCTCTGCTCTAGACCTCTGAAGTGGGGAGACAACCGAGCCCAGCCTCCTTTCCAAGGAGCCCTGCGCCTTCCATTGCACTGAAAGGCAATAGCACGGGGAAGTCTAGGAAGGGGCTGAGTCATGTCGGACACACTTCCTCAGCCTGCTCCTTTCAGGGAAGCAACGCTGGGAGCTAGGAAAGCCTTCTCAAGCTCGGAGAGTGCAAGAGAGATGCAGGCCGCGCACCCGGAAATCTCGGTGCTTGGAGCCAATCTCAGCGTCTCCCAGGGGCAAAGCGAACGCCTCTCTGCCAAATCCAGCTTTGCAGACGCAGGCCGCTAGGCTGCCTCTGCATTGGCGAAGGAAGCTCTCTCCTCCCGCTTCCTGCGAAATCTGCTTCTCAGCCTGAGCGAATCTCAGTGGGAACGGTCATTCCTCTGGGGCCGTTGCTCCTGTGCCTGGGGCTGCCGCAAGGGCACCACCCTCACAGGGAAAGGCCAAACACACCCCACATGTCTTTGCTCCTCTGGAGAGCTGCAGGCAACCTCAAACTCTCAGGAAGCTTCTCGGCTGAGACGCGGAAGCACTCTGGCTGGGATCTCGCATCCCCTGCCTGGAGGCCCATGGTGCCTGCTTCTCCCTGGGCGTTGCTTCACCAGAGCGGCCAGGCAACATCTGCCCCATCTACCCTTCTGCTCTTCCCTTCCAGCTGACAGAGTTCTCCCTGCTCTACTCTGGCCCTAGGAAGTTTGGAGACAACCGGGCTCCTCCTCCTGGGCAAGGAGTCCCGGGGCCCAGTTGGAGTGGAAAGGCAAAACCACAGGCAAGCCCAGGAAAGTGCTGAGTCATGTCTGACACACTCCCTCAGCCTGCTCCTTCATGGCTAGCGAGGCTGTGAGCTAGGAAAGTCTTTGGAAGCTCAGCAAGTGGCAGCGAGATGCAGGCCCCAACCCAGCAATCCCGGTGCTTGGAGCAGGTCTCACAGCCTCCCAGTGCCAAAGCGAGCTCCTCTCTGCCAAATGCAGCTGTGCACACGCAGGCCGCTCTGCTGCCTCTGCATCTACGAAGGAAGCTCTCTAGGCCCGCTTCCTGCGAAATCTGCTTCAGCCTGAGGGAAAAGCCCTTGGAGAGGTCTTGGCTCAGGGGCAGTTGCTCCTGTGCCTGGGGAAGAGGGAAGGGCACCACACTCCCAAGGAAAGGCCAGACACACTCCACACGTCTTTGCTCCTCTGGAGGGCGGCATGGAGCCTCCAACTGGGAGGTCGCGTCTCAGCGGAGACGCAGGGGCATTCTGGCTGTGATCCCGCAGCCCCTGCCTGGAGGCCCACGGTGCCTGTTTCTCTCTGGGCGTTGCTTCCACAGTGCGGCCAAGCAACATCTTCACCATGGGCACAACAGCGCTTCCCTTCCGCCTGACAGACGTCTCAGTGCTCTGCTCTAGACCTCTGAAGTGGGGAGACAACCGAGCCCAGCCTCCTTTCCAAGGAGCCCTGCGCCTTCCATTGCACTGAAAGGCAATAGCACGGGGAAGCCTAGGAAGGGGCTGAGTCATGTCGGACACACTTCCTCAGCCTGCTCCTTTCAGGGAAGCAACGCTGGGAGCTAGGAAAGCCTTCTCAAGCTCGGAGAGTGCAAGAGAGATGCAGGCCGCGCACCCGGAAATCTCGGTGCTTGGAGCCAATCTCAGCGTCTCCCAGGGGCAAAGCGAACGCCTCTCTGCCAAATCCAGCTTTGCAGACGCAGGCCGCTAGGCTGCCTCTGCATTGGCGAAGGAAGCTCTCTCCTCCCGCTTCCTGCGAAATCTGCTTCTCAGCCTGAGCGAATCTCAGTGGGAACGGTCATTCCTATGGGGCCGTTGCTCCTGTGCCTGGGGCTGCCGCAAGGGCACCACCCTCACAGGGAAAGGCCAAACACACCCCACATGTCTTTGCTCCTCTGGAGAGCTGCAGGCAACCTCAAACTCTCAGGAAGCTTCTCGGCTGAGACGCAGAAGCACTCTGGCTGGGATCTCGCATCCCCTGCCTGGAGGCCCATGGTGCCTGCTTCTCCCTGGGCGTTGCTTCACCAGAGCGGCCAGGCAACATCTGCCCCATCTACCCTTCTGCTCTTCCCTTCCAGCTGACAGAGTTCTCCCTGCTCTACTCTGGCCCTAGGAAGTTTGGAGACAACCGGGCTCCTCCTCCTGTGCAAGGAGTCCCGGGGCCCAGTTGGAGTGGAAAGGCAAAACCACAGGCAAGCCCAGGAAAGTGCTGAGTCATGTCCGACACACTCCCTCAGCCTGCTCCTTCATGGCTAGCGAGGCTGTGAGCTAGGAAAGTCTTTGGAAGCTCAGCAAGTGGCAGCGAGATGCAGGCCCCAACCCAGCAATCCCGGTGCTTGGAGCAGGTCTCACAGCCTCCCAGTGCCAAAGCGAGCTCCTCTCTGCCAAATGCAGCTGTGCACACGCAGGCCGCTCTGCTGCCTCTGCATCCACGAAGGAAGCTCTCTAGGCCCGCTTCCTGCGAAATCTGCTTCAGCCTGAGGGAAAAGCCCTTGGAGAGGTCTTTGCTCAGGGGCAGTTGCTCCTGTGCCTGGGGAAGAGGGAAGGGCACCACACTCCCAAGGAAAGGCCAGACACACTCCACACGTCTTTGCTCCTCTGGAGGGCGGCATGGAGCCTCCAACTGGGAGGTCGCGTCTCAGCGGAGACGCAGGGGCATTCTGGCTGTGATCCCGCAGCCCCTGCCTGGAGGCCCACGGTGCCTGTTTCTCTCTGGGCGTTGCTTCCACAGTGCGGCCAAGCAACATCTTCACCATGGGCACAACAGCGCTTCCCTTCCGCCTGACAGACGTCTCAGTGCTCTGCTCTAGACCTCTGAAGTGGGGAGACAACCGAGCCCAGCCTCCTTTCCAAGGAGCCCTGCGCCTTCCATTGCACTGAAAGGCAATAGCACGGGGAAGCCTAGGAAGGGGCTGAGTCATGTCGGACACACTTCCTCAGCCTGCTCCTTTCAGGGAAGCAACGCTGGGAGCTAGGAAAGCCTTCTCCAGCTCGGAGAGTGCAAGAGAGATGCAGGCCGCGCACCCGGAAATCTCGGTGCTTGGAGCCAATCTCAGCGTCTCCCAGGGGCAAAGCGAACGCCTCTCTGCCAAATCCAGCTTTGCAGACGCAGGCCGCTAGGCTGCCTCTGCATTGGCGAAGGAAGCTCTCTCCTCCCGCTTCCTGCGAAATCTGCTTCTCAGCCTGAGCGAATCTCAGTGGGAACGGTCATTCCTCTGGGGCCGTTGCTCCTGTGCCTGGGGCTGCCGCAAGGGCACCACCCTCCCAGGGAAAGGCCAAACACACCCCACATGTCTTTGCTCCTCTGGAGAGCTGCAGGCAACCTCAAACTCTCAGGAAGCTTCTCGGCTGAGACGCAGAAGCACTCTGGCTGGGATCTCGCATCCCCTGCCTGGAGGCCCATGGTGCCTGCTTCTCCCTGGGCGTTGCTTCACCAGAGCGGCCAGGCAACATCTGCCCCATCTACCCTTCTGCTCTTCCCTTCCAGCTGACAGAGTTCTCCCTGCTCTACTCTGGCCCTAGGAAGTTTGGAGACAACCGGGCTCCTCCTCCTGTGCAAGGAGTCCCGGGGCCCAGTTGGAGTGGAAAGGCAAAACCACAGGCAAGCCCAGGAAAGTGCTGAGTCATGTCTGACACACTCCCTCAGCCTGCTCCTTCATGGCTAGCGAGGCTGTGAGCTAGGAAAGTCTTTGGAAGCTCAGCAAGTGGCAGCGAGATGCAGGCCCCAACCCAGCAATCCCGGTGCTTGGAGCAGGTCTCACAGCCTCCCAGTGCCAAAGCGAGCTCCTCTCTGCCAAATGCAGCTGTGCACACGCAGGCCGCTCTGCTGCCTCTGCATCCACGAAGGAAGCTCTCTAGGCCCGCTTCCTGCGAAATCTGCTTCAGCCTGAGGGAAAAGCCCTTGGAGAGGTCTTTGCTCAGGGGCAGTTGCTCCTGTGCCTGGGGAAGAGGGAAGGGCACCACACTCCCAAGGAAAGGCCAGACACACTCCACACGTCTTTGCTCCTCTGGAGGGCGGCATGGAGCCTCCAACTGGGAGGTCGCGTCTCAGCGGAGACGCAGGGGCATTCTGGCTGTGATCCCGCAGCCCCTGCCTGGAGGCCCACGGTGCCTGTTTCTCTCTGGGCGTTGCTTCCACAGTGCGGCCAAGCAACATCTTCACCATGGGCACAACAGCGCTTCCCTTCCGCCTGACAGACGTCTCAGTGCTCTGCTCTAGACCTCTGAAGTGGGGAGACAACCGAGCCCAGCCTCCTTTCCAAGGAGCCCTGCGCCTTCCATTGCACTGAAAGGCAATAGCACGGGGAAGCCTAGGAAGGGGCTGAGTCATGTCGGACACACTTCCTCAGCCTGCTCCTTTCAGGGAAGCAACGCTGGGAGCTAGGAAAGCCTTCTCCAGCTCGGAGAGTGCAAGAGAGATGCAGGCCGCGCACCCGGAAATCTCGGTGCTTGGAGCCAATCTCAGCGTCTCCCAGGGGCAAAGCGAACGCCTCTCTGCCAAATCCAGCTTTGCAGACGCAGGCCGCTAGGCTGCCTCTGCATTGGCGAAGGAAGCTCTCTCCTCCCGCTTCCTGCGAAATCTGCTTCTCAGCCTGAGCGAATCTCAGTGGGAACGGTCATTCCTCTGGGGCCGTTGCTCCTGTGCCTGGGGCTGCCGCAAGGGCACCACCCTCACAGGGAAAGGCCAAACACACCCCACATGTCTTTGCTCCTCTGGAGAGCTGCAGGCAACCTCAAACTCTCAGGAAGCTTCTCGGCTGAGACGCAGAAGCACTCTGGCTGGGATCTCGCATCCCCTGCCTGGAGGCCCATGGTGCCTGCTTCTCCCTGGGCGTTGCTTCACCAGAGCGGCCAGGCAACATCTGCCCCATCTACCCTTCTGCTCTTCCCTTCCAGCTGACAGAGTTCTCCCTGCTCTACTCTGGCCCTAGGAAGTTTGGAGACAACCGGGCTCCTCCTCCTGTGCAAGGAGTCCCGGGGCCCAGTTGGAGTGGAAAGGCAAAACCACAGGCAAGCCCAGGAAAGTGCTGAGTCACGTCTGACACACTCCCTCAGCCTGCTCCTTCATGGCTAGCGAGGCTGTGAGCTAGGAAAGTCTTTGGAAGCTCAGCAAGTGGCAGCGAGATGCAGGCCCCAACCCAGCAATCCCGGTGCTTGGAGCAGGTCTCACAGCCTCCCAGTGCCAAAGCGAGCTCCTCTCTGCCAAATGCAGCTGTGCACACGCAGGCCGCTCTGCTGCCTCTGCATCCACGAAGGAAGCTCTCTAGGCCCGCTTCCTGCGAAATCTGCTTCAGCCTGAGGGAAAAGCCCTTGGAGAGGTCTTGGCTCAGGGGCAGTTGCTCCTGTGCCTGGGGAAGAGGGAAGGGCACCACACTCCCAAGGAAAGGCCAGACACACTCCACACGTCTTTGCTCCTCTGGAGGGCGGCATGGAGCCTCCAACTGGGAGGTCGCGTCTCAGCGGAGACGCAGGGGCATTCTGGCTGTGATCCCGCAGCCCCTGCCTGGAGGCCCACGGTGCCTGTTTCTCTCTGGGCGTTGCTTCCACAGTGCGGCCAAGCAACATCTTCACCATGGGCACAACAGCGCTTCCCTTCCGCCTGACAGACGTCTCAGTGCTCTGCTCTAGACCTCTGAAGTGGGGAGACAACCGAGCCCAGCCTCCTTTCCAAGGAGCCCTGCGCCTTCCATTGCACTGAAAGGCAATAGCACGGGGAAGCCTAGGAAGGGGCTGAGTCATGTCGGACACACTTCCTCAGCCTGCTCCTTTCAGGGAAGCAACGCTGGGAGCTAGGAAAGCCTTCTCACGCTCGGAGAGTGCAAGAGAGATGCAGGCCGCGCACCCGGAAATCTCGGTGCTTGGAGCCAATCTCAGCGTCTCCCAGGGGCAAAGCGAACGCCTCTCTGCCAAATCCAGCTTTGCAGACGCAGGCCGCTAGGCTGCCTCTGCATTGGCGAAGGAAGCTCTCTCCTCCCGCTTCCTGCGAAATCTGCTTCTCAGCCTGAGCGAATCTCAGTTTAGAACGGTCATTCCTCTGGGGCCGTTGCTCCTGTGCCTGGGGCTGCCGCAAGGGCACCACCCTCCCAGGGAAAGGCCAAACACACCCCACATGTCTTTGCTCCTCTGGAGAGCTGCAGGCAACCTCAAACTCTCAGGAAGCTTCTCGGCTGAGACGCAGAAGCACTCTGGCTGGGATCTCGCATCCCCTGCCTGGAGGCCCATGGTGCCTGCTTCTCCCTGGGCGTTGCTTCACCAGAGCGGCCAGGCAACATCTGCCCCATCTACCCTTCTGCTCTTCCCTTCCAGCTGACAGAGTTCTCCCTGCTCTACTCTGGCCCTAGGAAGTTTGGAGACAACCGGGCTCCTCCTCCTGTGCAAGGAGTCCCGGGGCCCAGTTGGAGTGGAAAGGCAAAACCACAGGCAAGCCCAGGAAAGTGCTGAGTCATGTCTGACACACTCCCTCAGCCTGCTCCTTCATGGCTAGCGAGGCTGTGAGCTAGGAAAGTCTTTGGAAGCTCAGCAAGTGGCAGCGAGATGCAGGCCCCAACCCAGCAATCCCGGTGCTTGGAGCAGGTCTCACAGCCTCCCAGTGCCAAAGCGAGCTCCTCTCTGCCAAATGCAGCTGTGCACACGCAGGCCGCTCTGCTGCCTCTGCATCCACGAAGGAAGCTCTCTAGGCCCGCTTCCTGCGAAATCTGCTTCAGTCTGAGGGAAAAGCCCTTGGAGAGGTCTTGGCTCAGGGGCAGTTGCTCCTGTGCCTGTGGAAGAGGGAAGGGCACCACACTCCCAAGGAAAGGCCAGACACACTCCACAAGTCTTTGCTCCTCTGGAGGGCGGCATGGAGCCTCCAACTGGGATGTCGTGTCTCAGCGGAGACGCAGGGGCATTCTGGCTGTGATCCCGCAGCCCCTGCCTGGAGGCCCACGGTGCCTGTTTCTCTCTGGGCGTTGCTTCCACAGTGCGGCCAAGCAACATCTTCACCATGGGCACAACAGCGCTTCTCTTCCGCCTGACAGACGTCTCAGTGCTCTGCTCTAGACCTCTGAAGTGGGGAGACAACCGAGCCCAGCCTCCTTTCCAAGGAGCCCTGCGCCTTCCATTGCACTGAAAGGCAATAGCACGGGGAAGCCTAGGAAGGGGCTGAGTCATGTCGGACACACTTCCTCAGCCTGCTCCTTTCAGGGAAGCAACGCTGGGAGCTAGGAAAGCCTTCTCCAGCTCGGAGAGTGCAAGAGAGATGCAGGCCGCGCACCCGGAAATCTCGGTGCTTGGAGCCAATCTCAGCGTCTCCCATGGGCAAAGCGAACGCCTCTCTGCCAAATCCAGCTTTGCAGACGCAGGCCGCTAGGCTGCCTCTGCATTGGCGAAGGAAGCTCTCTCCTCCCGCTTCCTGCGAAATCTGCTTCTCAGCCTGAGCGAATCTCAGTTTAGAACGGTCATTCCTCTGGGGCCGTTGCTCCTGTGCCTGGGGCTGCCGCAAAGGCACCACCCTCCCAGGGAAAGGCCAAACACACCCCACATGTCTTTGCTCCTCTGGAGAGCTGCAGGCAACCTCAAACTCTCAGGAAGCTTCTCGGCTGAGACGCAGAAGCACTCTGGCTGGGATCTCGCATCCCCTGCCTGGAGGCCCATGGTGCCTGCTTCTCCCTGGGCGTTGCTTCACCAGAGCGGCCAGGCAACATCTGCCCCATCTACCCTTCTGCTCTTCCCTTCCAGCTGACAGAGTTCTCCCTGCTCTACTCTGGCCCTAGGAAGTTTGGAGACAACCGGGCTCCTCCTCCTGTGCAAGGAGTCCCGGGGCCCAGTTGGAGTGGAAAGGCAAAACCACAGGCAAGCCCAGGAAAGTGCTGAGTCATGTCTGACACACTCCCTCAGCCTGCTCCTTCATGGCTAGCGAGGCTGTGAGCTAGGAAAGTCTTTGGAAGCTCAGCAAGTGGCAGCGAGATGCAGGCCCCAACCCAGCAATCCCGGTGCTTGGAACAGGTCTCACAGCCTCCCAGTGCCAAAGCGAGCTCCTCTCTGCCAAATGCAGCTGTGCACACGCAGGCCGCTCTGCTGCCTCTGCATCCACGAAGGAAGCTCTCTAGGCCCGCTTCCTGCGAAATCTGCTTCAGCCTGAGGGAAAAGCCCTTGGAGAGGTCTTGGCTCAGGGGCAGTTGCTCCTGTGCCTGGGGAAGAGGGAAGGGCACCACACTCCCAAGGAAAGGCCAGACACACTCCACACGTCTTTGCTCCTCTGGAGGGCGGCATGGAGCCTCCAACTGGGAGGTCGCGTCTCAGCGGAGACGCAGGGGCATTCTGGCTGTGATCCCGCAGCCCCTGCCTGGAGGCCCACGGTGCCTGTTTCTCTCTGGGCGTTGCTTCCACAGTGCGGCCAAGCAACATCTTCACCATGGGCACAACAGCGCTTCCCTTCCGCCTGACAGACGTCTCAGTGCTCTGCCCTAGACCTCTGAAGTGGGGAGACAACCGAGCCCAGCCTCCTTTCCAAGGAGCCCTGCGCCTTCCATTGCACTGAAAGGCAATAGCACGGGGAAGCCTAGGAAGGGGCTGAGTCATGTCGGAAACACTTCCTCAGCCTGCTCCTTTCAGGGAAGCAACGCTGGGAGCTAGGAAAGCCTTCTCAAGCTCGGAGAGTGCAAGAGAGATGCAGGCCACGCACCCGGATATCTCGGTGCTTGGAGCCAATCTCAGCGTCTCCCAGGGGCAAAGCGAACGCCTCTCTGCCAAATCCAGCTTTGCAGACGCAGGCCGCTAGGCTGCCTCTGCATTGGCGAAGGAAGCTCTCTCCTCCCGCTTCCTGCGAAATCTGCTTCAGCCTGAGGGAAATGCCCTTGGAGAGGTCTTGGCTCAGGGGCAGTTGCTCCTGTGCCTGGGGAAGAGGGAAGGGCCCCACACTCCCAAGGAAAGGCCAGACACACTCCACACGTCTTTGCTCCTCTGGAGGGCGGCATGGAGCCTCCAACTGGGAGGTCGCGTCTCAGCGGAGACGCAGGGGCATTCTGGCTGTGATCCCGCAGCCCCTGCCTGGAGGCCCACGGTGCCTGTTTCTCTCTGGGCGTTGCTTCCACAGTGCGGCCAAGCAACATCTTCACCATGGGCACAACACCGCTTCCCTTCCGCCTGACAGACGTCTCAGTGCTCTGCTCTAGACCTCTGAAGTGGGGAGACAACCGAGCCCAGCCTCCTTTCCAAGGAGCCCTGCGCCTTCCATTGCACTGAAAGGCAATAGCGCGGGGAAGCCTAGGAAGGGGCTGAGTCATGTCGGACACACTTCCTCAGCCTGCTCCTTTCAGGGAAGCAACGCTGGGAGCTAGGAAAGCCTTCTCAAGCTCGGAGAGTGCAAGAGAGATGCAGGCCGCGCACCCGGAAATCTCGGTGCTTGGAGCCAATCTCAGCGTCTCCCAGGGGCAAAGCGAACGCCTCTCTGCCAAATCCAGCTTTGCAGACGCAGGCCGCTAGGCTGCCTCTGCATTGGCGAAGGAAGCTCTCTCCTCCCGCTTCCTGCGAAATCTGCTTCTCAGCCTGAGCGAATCTCAGTTTAGAACGGTCATTCCTCTGGGGCCGTTGCTCCTGTGCCTGGGGCTGCCGCAAGGGCACCACCCTCCCAGGGAAAGGCCAAACACACCCCACATGTCTTTGCTCCTCTGGAGAGCTGCAGGCAACCTCAAACTCTCAGGAAGCTTCTCGGCTGAGACGCAGAAGCACTCTGGCTGGGATCTCGCATCCCCTGCCTGGAGGCCCATGGTGCCTGCTTCTCCCTGGGCGTTGCTTCACCAGAGCGGCCAGGCAACATCTGCCCCATCTACCCTTCTGCTCTTCCCTTCCAGCTGACAGAGTTCTCCCTGCTCTACTCTGGCCCTAGGAAGTTTGGAGACAACCGGGCTCCTCCTCCTGTGCAAGGAGTCCCGGGGCCCAGTTGGAGTGGAAAGGCAAAACCACAGGCAAGCCCAGGAAAGTGCTGAGTCATGTCTGACACACTCCCTCAGCCTGCTCCTTCATGGCTAGCGAGGCTGTGAGCTAGGAAAGTCTTTGGAAGCTCAGCAAGTGGCAGCGAGATGCAGGCCCCAACCCAGCAATCCCGGTGCTTGGAGCAGGTCTCACAGCCTCCCAGTGCCAAAGCGAGCTCCTCTCTGCCAAATGCAGCTGTGCACACGCAGGCCGCTCTGCTGCCTCTGCATCCACGAAGGAAGCTCTCTAGGCCCGCTTCCTGCGAAATCTGCTTCAGCCTGAGGGAAAAGCCCTTGGAGAGGTCTTGGCTCAGGGGCAGTTGCTCCTGTGCCTGGGGAAGAGGGAAGGGCACCACACTCCCAAGGAAAGGCCAGACACACTCCACACGTCTTTGCTCCTCTGGAGGGCGGCATGGAGCCTCCAACTGGGAGGTCGCGTCTCAGCGGAGACGCAGGGGCATTCTGGCTGTGATCCCGCAGCCCCTGCCTGGAGGCCCACGGTGCCTGTTTCTCTCTGGGCGTTGCTTCCACAGTGCGGCCAAGCAACATCTTCACCATGGGCACAACAGCGCTTCCCTTCCGCCTGACAGACGTCTCAGTGCTCTGCCCTAGACCTCTGAAGTGGGGAGACAACCGAGCCCAGCCTCCTTTCCAAGGAGCCCTGCGCCTTCCATTGCACTGAAAGGCAATAGCACGGGGAAGCCTAGGAAGGGGCTGAGTCATGTCGGACACACTTCCTCAGCCTGCTCCTTTCAGGGAAGCAACGCTGGGAGCTAGGAAAGCCTTCTCAAGCTCGGAGAGTGCAAGAGAGATGCAGGCCGCGCACCCGGAAATCTCGGTGCTTGGAGCCAATCTCAGCGTCTCCCAGGGGCAAAGCGAACGCCTCTCTGCCAAATCCAGCTTTGCAGACGCAGGCCGCTAGGCTGCCTCTGCATTGGCGAAGGAAGCTCTCTCCTCCCGCTTCCTGCGAAATCTGCTTCTCAGCCTGAGCGAATCTCAGTTTAGAACGGTCATTCCTCTGGGGCCGTTGCTCCTGTGCCTGGGGCTGCCGCAAGGGCACCACCCTCCCAGGGAAAGGCCAAACACACCCCACATGTCTTTGCTCCTCTGGAGAGCTGCAGGCAACCTCAAACTCTCAGGAAGCTTCTCGGCTGAGACGCAGAAGCACTCTGGCTGGGATCTCGCATCCCCTGCCTGGAGGCCCATGGTGCCTGCTTCTCCCTGGGCGTTGCTTCACCAGAGCGGCCAGGCAACATCTGCCCCATCTACCCTTCTGCTCTTCCCTTCCAGCTGACAGAGTTCTCCCTGCTCTACTCTGGCCCTAGGAAGTTTGGAGACAACCGGGCTCCTCCTCCTGTGCAAGGAGTCCCGGGGCCCAGTTGGAGTGGAAAGGCAAAACCACAGGCAAGCCCAGGAAAGTGCTGAGTCATGTCTGACACACTCCCTCAGCCTGCTCCTTCATGGCTAGCGAGGCTGTGACCTAGGAAAGTCTTTGGAAGCTCAGCAAGTGGCAGCGAGATGCAGGCCCCAACCCAGCAATCCCGGTGCTTGGAGCAGGTCTCACAGCCTCCCAGTGCCAAAGCGAGCTCCTCTCTGCCAAATGCAGCTGTGCACACGCAGGCCGCTCTGCTGCCTCTGCATCCACGAAGGAAGCTCTCTAGGCCCGCTTCCTGCGAAATCTGCTTCAGCCTGAGGGAAAAGCCCTTGGAGAGGTCTTGGCTCAGGGGCAGTTGCTCCTGTGCCTGGGGAAGAGGGAAAGGCACCACACTCCCAAGGAAAGGCCAGACACACTCCACACGTCTTTGCTCCTCTGGAGGGCAGCATGGAGCCTCCAACTGGGAGGTCGCGTCTCAGCGGAGACGCAGGGGCATTCTGGCTGTGATCCCGCAGACCCTGCCTGGAGGCCCACGGTGCCTGTTTCTCTCTGGGCGTTGCTTCCACAGTGCGGCCAAGCAACATCTTCACCATGGGCACAACAGCGCTTCCCTTCCGCCTGACAGACGTCTCAGTGCTCTGCTCTAGACCTCTGAAGTGGGGAGACAACCGAGCCCAGCCTCCTTTCCAAGGAGCCCTGCGCCTTCCATTGCACTGAAAGGCAATAGCGCGGGGAAGCCTAGGAAGGGGCTGAGTCATGTCGGACACACTTCCTTAGCCTGCTCCTTTCAGGGAAGCAACGCTGGGAGCTAGGAAAGCCTTCTCAAGCTCAGAGAGTGCAAGAGAGATGCAGGCCGCGCACCCGGAAATCTCGGTGCTTGGAGCCAATCTCAGCGTCTCCCAGGGGCAAAGCGAACGCCTCTCTGCCAAATCCAGCTTTGCAGACGCAGGCCGCTAGGCTGCCTCTGCATTGGCGAAGGAAGCTCTCTCCTCCCGCTTCCTGCGAAATCTGCTTCTCAGCCTGAGCGAATCTCAGTTTAGAACGGTCATTCCTCTGGGGCCGTTGCTCCTGTGCCTGGGGCTGCCGCAAGGGCACCACCCTCCCAGGGAAAGGCCAAACACACCCCACATGTCTTTGCTCCTCTGGAGAGCTGCAGGCAACCTCAAACTCTCAGGAAGCTTCTCGGCTGAGACGCAGAAGCACTCTGGCTGGGATCTCGCATCCCCTGCCTGGAGGCCCATGGTGCCTGCTTCTCCCTGGGCGTTGCTTCACCAGAGCGGCCAGGCAACATCTGCCCCATCTACCCTTCTGCTCTTCCCTTCCAGCTGACAGAGTTCTCCCTGCTCTACTCTGGCCCTAGGAAGTTTGGAGACAACCGGGCTCCTCCTCCTGAGCAAGGAGTCCCGGGGCCCAGTTGGAGTGGAAAGGCAAAACCACAGGCAAGCCCAGGAAAGTGCTGAGTCATGTCTGACACACTCCCTCAGCCTGCTCCTTCATGGCTAGCGAGGCTGTGAGCTAGGAAAGTCTTTGGAAGCTCAGCAAGTGGCAGCGAGATGCAGGCCCCAACCCAGCAATCCCGGTGCTTGGAGCAGGTCTCACAGCCTCCCAGTGCCAAAGCGAGCTCCTCTCTGCCAAATGCAGCTGTGCACACGCAGGCCGCTCTGCTGCCTCTGCATCCACGAAGGAAGCTCTCTAGGCCCGCTTCCTGCGAAATCTGCTTCAGCCTGAGGGAAAAGCCCTTGGAGAGGTCTTGGCTCAGGGGCAGTTGCTCCTGTGCCTGGGGAAGAGGGAAGGGCACCACACTCCCAAGGAAAGGCCAGACACACTCCACACGTCTTTGCTCCTCTGGAGGGCGGCATGGAGCCTCCAACTGGGAGGTCGCGTCTCAGCGGAGACGCAGGGGCATTCTGGCTGTGATCCCGCAGCCCCTGCCTGGAGGCCCACGGTGCCTGTTTCTCTCTGGGCGTTGCTTCCACAGTGCGGCCAAGCAACATCTTCACCATGGGCACAACAGCGCTTCCCTTCCGCCTGACAGACGTCTCAGTGCTCTGCCCTAGACCTCTGAAGTGGGGAGACAACCGAGCCCAGCCTCCTTTCCAAGGAGCCCTGCGCCTTCCATTGCACTGAAAGGCAATAGCACGGGGAAGCCTAGGAAGGGGCTGAGTCATGTCGGACACACTTCCTCAGCCTGCTCCTTTCAGGGAAGCAACGCTGGGAGCTAGGAAAGCCTTCTCAAGCTCGGAGAGTGCAAGAGAGATGCAGGCCACGCACCCGGATATCTCGCTGCTTGGAGCCAATCTCAGCGTCTCCCAGGGGCAAAGCGAACGCCTCTCTGCCAAATCCAGCTTTGCAGACGCAGGCCGCTAGGCTGCCTCTGCATTGGCGAAGGAAGCTCTCTCCTCCCGCTTCCTGCGAAATCTGCTTCTCAGCCTGAGCGAATCTCAGTGGGAACGGTCATTCCTCTGGGGCCGTTGCTCCTGTGCCTGGGGCTGCCGCAAGGGCACCACCCTCCCAGGGAAAGGCCAAACACACCCCACATGTCTTTGCTCCTCTGGAGAGCTGCAGGCAACCTCAAACTCTCAGGAAGCTTCTCGGCTGAGACGCAGAAGCACTCTGGCTGGGATCTCGCATCCCCTGCCTGGAGGCCCATGGTGCCTGCTTCTCCCTGGGCGTTGCTTCACCAGAGCGGCCAGGCAACATCTGCCCCATCTACCCTTCTGCTCTTCCCTTCCAGCTGACAGAGTTCTCCCTGCTCTACTCTGGCCCTAGGAAGTTTGGAGACAACCGGGCTCCTCCTCCTGTGCAAGGAGTCCCGGGGCCCAGTTGGAGTGGAAAGGCAAAACCACAGGCAAGCCCAGGAAAGTGCTGAGTCATGTCTGACACACTCCCTCAGCCTGCTCCTTCATGGCTAGCGAGGCTGTGAGCTAGGAAAGTCTTTGGAAGCTCAGCAAGTGGCAGCGAGATGCAGGCCCCAACCCAGCAATCCCGGTGCTTGGAGCAGGTCTCACAGCCTCCCAGTGCCAAAGCGAGCTCCTCTCTGCCAAATGCAGCTGTGCACACGCAGGCCGCTCTGCTGCCTCTGCATCCACGAAGGAAGCTCTCTAGGCCCGCTTCCTGCGAAATCTGCTTCAGCCTGAGGGAAAAGCCCTTGGAGAGGTCTTGGCTCCGGGGCAGTTGCTCCTGTGCCTGGGGAAGAGGGAAAGGCACCACACTCCCAAGGAAAGGCCAGACACACTCCACACGTCTTTGCTCCTCTGGAGGGCAGCATGGAGCCTCCAACTGGGAGGTCGCGTCTCAGCGGAGACGCAGGGGCATTCTGGCTGTGATCCCGCAGACCCTGCCTGGAGGCCCACGGTGCCTGTTTCTCTCTGGGCGTTGCTTCCACAGTGCGGCCAAGCAACATCTTCACCATGGGCACAACAGCGCTTCCCTTCCGCCTGACAGACGTCTCAGTGCTCTGCTCTAGACCTCTGAAGTGGGGAGACAACCGAGCCCAGCCTCCTTTCCAAGGAGCCCTGTGCCTTCCATTGCACTGAAAGGCAATAGCGCGGGGAAGCCTAGGAAGGGGCTGAGTCATGTCGGACACACTTCCTTAGCCTGCTCCTTTCAGGGAAGCAACGCTGGGAGCTAGGAAAGCCTTCTCAAGCTCAGAGAGTGCAAGAGAGATGCAGGCCGCGCACCCGGAAATCTCGGTGCTTGGAGCCAATCTCAGCGTCTCCCAGGGGCAAAGCGAACGCCTCTCTGCCAAATCCAGCTTTGCAGACGCAGGCCGCTAGGCTGCCTCTGCATTGGCGAAGGAAGCTCTCTCCTCCCGCTTCCTGCGAAATCTGCTTCTCAGCCTGAGCGAATCTCAGTTTAGAACGGTCATTCCTCTGGGGCCGTTGCTCCTGTGCCTGGGGCTGCCGCAAGGGCACCACCCTCCCAGGGAAAGGCCAAACACACCCCACATGTCTTTGCTCCTCTGGAGAGCTGCAGGCAACCTCAAACTCTCAGGAAGCTTTTCGGCTGAGACGCAGAAGCACTCTGGCTGGGATCTCGCATCCCCTGCCTGGAGGCCCATGGTGCCTGCTTCTCCCTGGGCGTTGCTTCACCAGAGCGGCCAGGCAACATCTGCCCCATCTACCCTTCTGCTCTTCCCTTCCAGCTGACAGAGTTCTCCCTGCTCTACTCTGGCCCTAGGAAGTTTGGAGACAACCGGGCTCCTCCTCCTGAGCAAGGAGTCCCGGGGCCCAGTTGGAGTGGAAAGGCAAAACCACAGGCAAGCCCAGGAAAGTGCTGAGTCATGTCTGACACACTCCCTCAGCCTGCTCCTTCATGGCTAGCGAGGCTGTGAGCTAGGAAAGTCTTTGGAAGCTCAGCAAGTGGCAGCGAGATGCAGGCCCCAACCCAGCAATCCCGGTGCTTGGAGCAGGTCTCACAGCCTCCCAGTGCCAAAGCGAGCTCCTCTCTGCCAAATGCAGCTGTGCACACGCAGGCCGCTCTGCTGCCTCTGCATCCACGAAGGAAGCTCTCTAGGCCCGCTTCCTGCGAAGTCTGCTTCAGCCTGAGGGAAAAGCCCTTGGAGAGGTCTTGGCTCAGGGGCAGTTGCTCCTGTGCCTGGGGAAGAGGGAAGGGCACCACACTCCCAAGGAAAGGCCAGACACACTCCACACGTCTTTGCTCCTCTGGAGGGCGGCATGGAGCCTCCAACTGGGAGGTCGCGTCTCAGCGGAGACGCAGGGGCATTCTGGCTGTGATCCCGCAGCCCCTGCCTGGAGGCCCACGGTGCCTGTTTCTCTCTGGGCGTTGCTTCCACAGTGCGGCCAAGCAACATCTTCACCATGGGCACAACAGCGCTTCCCTTCCGCCTGACAGACGTCTCAGTGCTCTGCCCTAGACCTCTGAAGTGGGGAGACAACCGAGCCCAGCCTCCTTTCCAAGGAGCCCTGCGCCTTCCATTGCACTGAAAGGCAATAGCACGGGGAAGCCTAGGAAGGGGCTGAGTCATGTCGGACACACTTCCTCAGCCTGCTCCTTTCAGGGAAGCAACGCTGGGAGCTAGGAAAGCCTTCTCAAGCTCGGAGAGTGCAAGAGAGATGCAGGCCACGCACCCGGATATCTCGCTGCTTGGAGCCAATCTCAGCGTCTCCCAGGGGCAAAGCGAACGCCTCTCTGCCAAATCCAGCTTTGCAGACGCAGGCCGCTAGGCTGCCTCTGCATTGGCGAAGGAAGCTCTCTCCTCCCGCTTCCTGCGAAATCTGCTTCTCAGCCTGAGCGAATCTCAGTGGGAACGGTCATTCCTCTGGGGCCGTTGCTCCTGTGCCTGGGGCTGCCGCAAGGGCACCACCCTCACAGGGAAAGGCCAAACACACCCCACATGTCTTTGCTCCTCTGGAGAGCTGCAGGCAACCTCAAACTCTCAGGAAGCTTCTCGGCTGAGACGCAGAAGCACTCTGGCTGGGATCTCGCATCCCCTGCCTGGAGGCCCATGGTGCCTGCTTCTCCCTGGGCGTTGCTTCACCAGAGCGGCCAGGCAACATCTGCCCCATCTACCCTTCTGCTCTTCCCTTCCAGCTGACAGAGTTCTCCCTGCTCTACTCTGGCCCTAGGAAGTTTGGAGACAACCGGGCTCCTCCTCCTGTGCAAGGAGTCCCGGGGCCCAGTTGGAGTGGAAAGGCAAAACCACAGGCAAGCCCAGGAAAGTGCTGAGTCATGTCTGACACACTCCCTCAGCCTGCTCCTTCATGGCTAGCGAGGCTGTGAGCTAGGAAAGTCTTTGGAAGCTCAGCAAGTGGCAGCGAGATGCAGGCCCCAACCCAGCAATCCCGGTGCTTGGAGCAGGTCTCACAGCCTCCCAGTGCCAAAGCGAGCTCCTCTCTGCCAAATGCAGCTGTGCACACGCAGGCCGCTCTGCTGCCTCTGCATCCACGAAGGAAGCTCTCTAGGCCCGCTTCCTGCGAAATCTGCTTCAGCCTGAGGGAAAAGCCCTTGGAGAGGTCTTGGCTCAGGGGCAGTTGCTCCTGTGCCTGGGGAAGAGGGAAGGGCACCACACTCCCAAGGAAAGGCCAGACACACTCCACACGTCTTTGCTCCTCTGGAGGGCGGCATGGAGCCTCCAACTGGGAGGTCGCGTCTCAGCGGAGACGCAGGGGCATTCTGGCTGTGATCCCGCAGCCCCTGCCTGGAGGCCCACGGTGCCTGTTTCTCTCTGGGCGTTGCTTCCACAGTGCGGCCAAGCAACATCTTCACCATGGGCACAACAGCGCTTCCCTTCCGCCTGACAGACGTCTCAGTGCTCTGCTCTAGACCTCTGAAGTGGGGAGACAACCGAGCCCAGCCTCCTTTCCAAGGAGCCCTGCGCCTTCCATTGCACTGAAAGGCAATAGCACGGGGAAGCCTAGGAAGGGGCTGAGTCATGTCGGACACACTTCCTCAGCCTGCTCCTTTCAGGGAAGCAACGCTGGGAGCTAGGAAAGCCTTCTCAAGCTCGGAGAGTGCAAGAGAGATGCAGGCCACGCACCCGGATATCTCGCTGCTTGGAGCCAATCTCAGCGTCTCCCAGGGGCAAAGCGAACGCCTCTCTGCCAAATCCAGCTTTGCAGACGCAGGCCGCTAGGCTGCCTCTGCATTGGCGAAGGAAGCTCTCTCCTCCCGCTTCCTGCGAAATCTGCTTCTCAGCCTGAGCGAATCTCAGTGGGAACGGTCATTCCTCTGGGGCCGTTGCTCCTGTGCCTGGGGCTGCCGCAAGGGCACCACCCTCCCAGGGAAAGGCCAAACACACCCCACATGTCTTTGCTCCTCTGGAGAGCTGCAGGCAACCTCAAACTCTCAGGAAGCTTCTCGGCTGAGACGCAGAAGCACTCTGGCTGGGATCTCGCATCCCCTGCCTGGAGGCCCATGGTGCCTGCTTCTCCCTGGGCGTTGCTTCACCAGAGCGGCCAGGCAACATCTGCCCCATCTACCCTTCTGCTCTTCCCTTCCAGCTGACAGAGTTCTCCCTGCTCTACTCTGGCCCTAGGAAGTTTGGAGACAACCGGGCTCCTCCTCCTGTGCAAGGAGTCCCGGGGCCCAGTTGGAGTGGAAAGGCAAAACCACAGGCAAGCCCAGGAAAGTGCTGAGTCATGTCTGACACACTCCCTCAGCCTGCTCCTTCATGGCTAGCGAGGCTGTGAGCTAGGAAAGTCTTTGGAAGCTCAGCAAGTGGCAGCGAGATGCAGGCCCCAACCCAGCAATCCCGGTGCTTGGAGCAGGTCTCACAGCCTCCCAGTGCCAAAGCGAGCTCCTCTCTGCCAAATGCAGCTGTGCACACGCAGGCCGCTCTGCTGCCTCTGCATCCACGAAGGAAGCTCTCTAGGCCCGCTTCCTGCGAAATCTGCTTCAGCCTGAGGGAAAAGCCCTTGGAGAGGTCTTTGCTCAGGGGCAGTTGCTCCTGTGCCTGGGGAAGAGGGAAGGGCACCACACTCCCAAGGAAAGGCCAGACACACTCCACACGTCTTTGCTCCTCTGGAGGGCGGCATGGAGCCTCCAACTGGGAGGTCGCGTCTCAGCGGAGACGCAGGGGCATTCTGGCTGTGATCCCGCAGCCCCTGCCTGGAGGCCCACGGTGCCTGTTTCTCTCTGGGCGTTGCTTCCACAGTGCGGCCAAGCAACATCTTCACCATGGGCACAACAGCGCTTCCCTTCCGCCTGACAGACGTCTCAGTGCTCTGCTCTAGACCTCTGAAGTGGGGAGACAACCGAGCCCAGCCTCCTTTCCAATGAGCCCTGCGCCTTCCATTGCACTGAAAGGCAATAGCACGGGGAAGCCTAGGAAGGGGCTGAGTCATGTCGGACACACTTCCTCAGCCTGCTCCTTTCAGGGAAGCAACGCTGGGAGCTAGGAAAGCCTTCTCCAGCTCGGAGAGTGCAAGAGAGATGCAGGCCGCGCACCCGGAAATCTCGGTGCTTGGAGCCAATCTCAGCGTCTCCCAGGGGCAAAGCGAACGCCTCTCTGCCAAATCCAGCTTTGCAGACGCAGGCCGCTAGGCTGCCTCTGCATTGGCGAAGGAAGCTCTCTCCTCCCGCTTCCTGCGAAATCTGCTTCTCAGCCTGAGCGAATCTCAGTTTAGAACGGTCATTCCTCTGGGGCCGTTGCTCCTGTGCCTGGGGCTGCCGCAAGGGCACCACCCTCACAGGGAAAGGCCAAACACACCCCACATGTCTTTGCTCCTCTGGAGAGCTGCAGGCAACCTCAAACTCTCAGGAAGCTTCTCGGCTGAGACGCAGAAGCACTCTGGCTGGGATCTCGCATCCCCTGCCTGGAGGCCCATGGTGCCTGATTCTCCCTGGGCGTTGCTTCACCAGAGCGGCCAGGCAACATCTGCCCCATCTACCCTTCTGCTCTTCCCTTCCAGCTGACAGAGTTCTCCCTGCTCTACTCTGGCCCTAGGAAGTTTGGAGACAACCGGGCTCCTCCTCCTGTGCAAGGAGTCCCGGGGCCCAGTTGGAGTGGAAAGGCAAAACCACAGGCAAGCCCAGGAAAGTGCTGAGTCATGTCTGACACACTCCCTCAGCCTGCTCCTTCATGGCTAGCGAGGCTGTGAGCTAGGAAAGTCTTTGGAAGCTCAGCAAGTGGCAGCGAGATGCAGGCCCCAACCCAGCAATCCCGGTGCTTGGAGCAGGTCTCACAGCCTCCCAGTGCCAAAGCGAGCTCCTCTCTGCCAAATGCAGCTGTGCACACGCAGGCCGCTCTGCTGCCTCTGCATCCACGAAGGAAGCTCTCTAGGCCCGCTTCCTGCGAAATCTGCTTCAGCCTGAGGGAAAAGCCCTTGGAGAGGTCTTGGCTCAGGGGCAGTTGCTCCTGTGCCTGGGGAAGAGGGAAGGGCACCACACTCCCAAGGAAAGGCCAGACACACTCCACACGTCTTTGCTCCTCTGGAGGGCGGCATGGAGCCTCCAACTGGGAGGTCGCGTCTCAGCGGAGACGCAGGGGCATTCTGGCTGTGATCCCGCAGCCCCTGCCTGGAGGCCCACGGTGCCTGTTTCTCTCTGGGCGTTGCTTCCACAGTGCGGCCAAGCAACATCTTCACCATGGGCACAACAGCGCTTCCCTTCCGCCTGACAGACGTCTCAGTGCTCTGCTCTAGACCTCTGAAGTGGGGAGACAACCGAGCCCAGCCTCCTTTCCAAGGAGCCCTGCGCCTTCCATTGCACTGAAAGGCAATAGCACGGGGAAGCCTAGGAAGGGGCTGAGTCATGTCGGACACACTTCCTCAGCCTGCTCCTTTCAGGGAAGCAACGCTGGGAGCTAGGAAAGCCTTCTCAAGCTCGGAGAGTGCAAGAGAGATGCAGGCCGCGCACCCGGAAATCTCGGTGCTTGGAGCCAATCTCAGCGTCTCCCAGGGGCAAAGCGAACGCCTCTCTGCCAAATCCAGCTTTGCAGACGCAGGCCGCTAGGCTGCCTCTGCATTGGCGAAGGAAGCTCTCTCCTCCCGCTTCCTGCGAAATCTGCTTCTCAGCCTGAGCGAATCTCAGTTTAGAACGGTCATTCCTCTGGGGCCGTTGCTCCTGTGCCTGGGGCTGCCGCAAGGGCACCACCCTCCCAGGGAAAGGCCAAACACACCCCACATGTCTTTGCTCCTCTGGAGAGCTGCAGGCAACCTCAAACTCTCAGGAAGCTTCTCGGCTGAGACGCAGAAGCACTCTGGCTGGGATCTCGCATCCCCTGCCTGGAGGCCCATGGTGCCTGCTTCTCCCTGGGCGTTGCTTCACCAGAGCGGCCAGGCAACATCTGCCCCATCTACCCTTCTGCTCTTCCCTTCCAGCTGACAGAGTTCTCCCTGCTCTACTCTGGCCCTAGGAAGTTTGGAGACAACCGGGCTCCTCCTCCTGTGCAAGGAGTCCCGGGGCCCAGTTGGAGTGGAAAGGCAAAACCACAGGCAAGCCCAGGAAAGTGCTGAGTCATGTCTGACACACTCCCTCAGCCTGCTCCTTCATGGCTAGCGAGGCTGTGAGCTAGGAAAGTCTTTGGAAGCTCAGCAAGTGGCAGCGAGATGCAGGCCCCAACCCAGCAATCCCGGTGCTTGGAGCAGGTCTCACAGCCTCCCAGTGCCAAAGCGAGCTCCTCTCTGCCAAATGCAGCTGTGCACACGCAGGCTGCTCTGCTGCCTCTGCATCCACGAAGGAAGCTCTCTAGGCCCGCTTCCTGCGAAATCTGCTTCAGCCTGAGGGAAAAGCCCTTGGAGAGGTCTTGGCTCAGGGGCAGTTGCTCCTGTGCCTGGGGAAGAGGGAAAGGCACCACACTCCCAAGGAAAGGCCAGACACACTCCACACGTCTTTGCTCCTCTGGAGGGCGCCATGGAGCCTCCAACTGGGAGGTCGCGTCTCAGCGGAGACGCAGGGGCATTCTGGCTGTGATCCCACAGACCCTGCCTGGAGGCCCACGGTGCATGTTTCTCTCTGGGCGTTGCTTCCACAGTGCGGCCAAGCAACATCTTCACCATGGGCACAACAGCGCTTCCCTTCCGCCTGACAGACGTCTCAGTGCTCTGCTCTAGACCTCTGAAGTGGGGAGACAACCGAGCCCAGCCTCCTTTCCAAGGAGCCCTGCGCCTTCCATTGCACTGAAAGGCAATAGCGCGGGGAAGCCTAGGAAGGGGCTGAGTCATGTCGGACACACTTCCTCAGCCTGCTCCTTTCAGGGAAGCAACGCTGGGAGCTAGGAAAGCCTTCTCCAGCTCGGAGAGTGCAAGAGAGATGCAGGCCGCGCACCCGGAAATCTCGGTGCTTGGAGCCAATCTCAGCGTCTCCCAGGGGCAAAGCGAACGCCTCTCTGCCAAATCCAGCTTTGCAGACGCAGGCCGCTAGGCTGCCTCTGCATTGGCGAAGGAAGCTCTCTCCTCCCGCTTCCTGCGAAATCTGCTTCTCAGCCTGAGCGAATCTCAGTTTAGAACGGTCATTCCTCTGGGGCCGTTGCTCCTGTGCCTGGGGCTGCCGCAAGGGCACCACCCTCACAGGGAAAGGCCAAACACACCCCACATGTCTTTGCTCCTCTGGAGAGCTGCAGGCAACCTCAAACTCTCAGGAAGCTTCTCGGCTGAGACGCAGAAGCACTCTGGCTGGGATCTCGCATCCCCTGCCTGGAGGCCCATGGTGCCTGCTTCTCCCTGGGCGTTGCTTCACCAGAGCGGCCAGGCAACATCTGCCCCATCTACCCTTCTGCTCTTCCCTTCCAGCTGACAGAGTTCTCCCTGCTCTACTCTGGCCCTAGGAAGTTTGGAGACAACCGGGCTCCTCCTCCTGTGCAAGGAGTCCCGGGGCCCAGTTGGAGTGGAAAGGCAAAACCACAGGCAAGCCCAGGAAAGTGCTGAGTCATGTCTGACACACTCCCTCAGCCTGCTCCTTCATGGCTAGCGAGGCTGTGAGCTAGGAAAGTCTTTGGAAGCTCAGCAAGTGGCAGCGAGATGCAGGCCCCAACCCAGCAATCCCGGTGCTTGGAGCAGGTCTCACAGCCTCCCAGTGCCAAAGCGAGCTCCTCTCTGCCAAATGCAGCTGTGCACACGCAGGCCGCTCTGCTGCCTCTGCATCCACGAAGGAAGCTCTCTAGGCCCGCTTCCTGCGAAATCTGCTTCAGCCTGAGGGAAAAGCCCTTGGAGAGGTCTTGGCTCAGGGGCAGTTGCTCCTGTGCCTGGGGAAGAGGGAAGGGCACCACACTCCCAAGGAAAGGCCAGACACACTCCACACGTCTTTGCTCCTCTGGAGGGCGGCATGGAGCCTCCAACTGGGAGGTCGCGTCTCAGCGGAGACGCAGGGGCATTCTGGCTGTGATCCCGCAGCCCCTGCCTGGAGGCCCACGGTGCCTGTTTCTCTCTGGGCGTTGCTTCCACAGTGCGGCCAAGCAACATCTTCACCATGGGCACAACAGCGCTTCCCTTCCGCCTGACAGACGTCTCAGTGCTCTGCTCTAGACCTCTGAAGTGGGGAGACAACCGAGCCCAGCCTCCTTTCCAAGGAGCCCTGCGCCTTCCATTGCACTGAAAGGCAATAGCACGGGGAAGCCTAGGAAGGGGCTGAGTCATGTCGGACACACTTCCTCAGCCTGCTCCTTTCAGGGAAGCAACGCTGGGAGCTAGGAAAGCCTTCTCAAGCTCGGAGAGTGCAAGAGAGATGCAGGCCGCGCACCCGGAAATCTCGGTGCTTGGAGCCAATCTCAGCGTCTCCCAGGGGCAAAGCGAACGCCTCTCTGCCAAATCCAGCTTTGCAGACGCAGGCCGCTAGGCTGCCTCTGCATTGGCGAAGGAAGCTCTCTCCTCCCGCTTCCTGCGAAATCTGCTTCTCAGCCTGAGCGAATCTCAGTTTAGAACGGTCATTCCTCTGGGGCCGTTGCTCCTGTGCCTGGGGCTGCCGCAAGGGCACCACCCTCACAGGGAAAGGCCAAACACACCCCACATGTCTTTGCTCCTCTGGAGAGCTGCAGGCAACCTCAAACTCTCAGGAAGCTTCTCGGCTGAGACGCAGAAGCACTCTGGCTGGGATCTCGCATCCCCTGCCTGGAGGCCCATGGTGCCTGCTTCTCCCTGGGCGTTGCTTCACCAGAGCGGCCAGGCAACATCTGCCCCATCTACCCTTCTGCTCTTCCCTTCCAGCTGACAGAGTTCTCCCTGCTCTACTCTGGCCCTAGGAAGTTTGGAGACAACCGGGCTCCTCCTCCTGTGCAAGGAGTCCCGGGGCCCAGTTGGAGTGGAAAGGCAAAACCACAGGCAAGCCCAGGAAAGTGCTGAGTCATGTCTGACACACTCCCTCAGCCTGCTCCTTCATGGCTAGCGAGGCTGTGAGCTAGGAAAGTCTTTGGAAGCTCAGCAAGTGGCAGCGAGATGCAGGCCCCAACCCAGCAATCCCGGTGCTTGGAGCAGGTCTCACAGCCTCCCAGTGCCAAAGCGAGCTCCTCTCTGCCAAATGCAGCTGTGCACACGCAGGCCGCTCTGCTGCCTCTGCATCCACGAAGGAAGCTCTCTAGGCCCGCTTCCTGCGAAATCTGCTTCAGCCTGAGGGAAAAGCCCTTGGAGAGGTCTTGGCTCAGGGGCAGTTGCTCCTGTGCCTGGGGAAGAGGGAAAGGCACCACACTCCCAAGGAAAGGCCAGACACACTCCACACGTCTTTGCTCCTCTGGAGGGCGGCATGGAGCCTCCAACTGGGAGGTCGCGTCTCAGCGGAGACGCAGGGGCATTCTGGCTGTGATCCCGCAGACCCTGCCTGGAGGCCCACGGTGCCTGTTTCTCTCTGGGCGTTGCTTCCACAGTGCGGCCAAGCAACATCTTCACCATGGGCACAACAGCGCTTCCCTTCCGCCTGACAGACGTCTCAGTGCTCTGCTCTAGACCTCTGAAGTGGGGAGACAACCGAGCCCAGCCTCCTTTCCAAGGAGCCCTGCGCCTTCCATTGCACTGAAAGGCAATAGCGCGGGGAAGCCTAGGAAGGGGCTGAGTCATGTCGGACACACTTCCTCAGCCTGCTCCTTTCAGGGAAGCAACGCTGGGAGCTAGGAAAGCCTTCTCAAGCTCAGAGAGTGCAAGAGAGATGCAGGCCGCGCACCCGGAAATCTCGGTGCTTGGAGCCAATCTCAGCGTCTCCCAGGGGCAAAGCGAACGCCTCTCTGCCAAATCCAGCTTTGCAGACGCAGGCCGCTAGGCTGCCTCTGCATTGGCGAAGGAAGCTCTCTCCTCCCGCTTCCTGCGAAATCTGCTTCTCAGCCTGAGCGAATCTCAGTTTAGAACGGTCATTCCTCTGGGGCCGTTGCTCCTGTGCCTGGGGCTGCCGCAAGGGCACCACCCTCCCAGGGAAAGGCCAAACACACCCCACATGTCTTTGCTCCTCTGGAGAGCTGCAGGCAACCTCAAACTCTCAGGAAGCTTCTCGGCTGAGACGCAGAAGCACTCTGGCTGGGATCTCGCATCCCCTGCCTGGAGGCCCATGGTGCCTGCTTCTCCCTGGGCGTTGCTTCACCAGAGCGGCCAGGCAACATCTGCCCCATCTACCCTTCTGCTCTTCCCTTCCAGCTGACAGAGTTCTCCCTGCTCTACTCTGGCCCTAGGAAGTTTGGAGACAACCGGGCTCCTCCTCCTGTGCAAGGAGTCCCGGGGCCCAGTTGGAGTGGAAAGGCAAAACCACAGGCAAGCCCAGGAAAGTGCTGAGTCATGTCTGACACACTCCCTCAGCCTGCTCCTTCATGGCTAGCGAGGCTGTGAGCTAGGAAAGTCTTTGGAAGCTCAGCAAGTGGCAGCGAGATGCAGGCCCCAACCCAGCAATCCCGGTGCTTGGAGCAGGTCTCACAGCCTCCCAGTGCCAAAGCGAGCTCCTCTCTGCCAAATGCAGCTGTGCACACGCAGGCCGCTCTGCTGCCTCTGCATCCACGAAGGAAGCTCTCTAGGCCCGCTTCCTGCGAAATCTGCTTCAGCCTGAGGGAAAAGCCCTTGGAGAGGTCTTGGCTCAGGGGCAGTTGCTCCTGTGCCTGGGGAAGAGGGAAGGGCACCACACTCCCAAGGAAAGGCCAGACACACTCCACACGTCTTTGCTCCTCTGGAGGGCGGCATGGAGCCTCCAACTGGGAGGTCGCGTCTCAGCGGAGACGCAGGGGCATTCTGGCTGTGATCCCGCAGCCCCTGCCTGGAGGCCCACGGTGCCTGTTTCTCTCTGGGCGTTGCTTCCACAGTGCGGCCAAGCAACATCTTCACCATGGGCACAACAGCGCTTCCCTTCCGCCTGACAGACGTCTCAGTGCTCTGCTCTAGACCTCTGAAGTGGGGAGACAACCGAGCCCAGCCTCCTTTCCAAGGAGCCCTGCGCCTTCCATTGCACTGAAAGGCAATAGCACGGGGAAGCCTAGGAAGGGGCTGAGTCATGTCGGACACACTTCCTCAGCCTGCTCCTTTCAGGGAAGCAACGCTGGGAGCTAGGAAAGCCTTCTCAAGCTCGGAGAGTGCAAGAGAGATGCAGGCCGCGCACCCGGAAATCTCGCTGCTTGGAGCCAATCTCAGCGTCTCCCAGGGGCAAAGCGAACGCCTCTCTGCCAAATCCAGCTTTGCAGACGCAGGCCGCTAGGCTGCCTCTGCATTGGCGAAGGAAGCTCTCTCCTCCCGCTTCCTGCGAAATCTGCTTCTCAGCCTGAGCGAATCTCAGTTTAGAACGGTCATTCCTCTGGGGCCGTTGCTCCTGTGCCTGGGGCTGCCGCAAGGGCACCACCCTCACAGGGAAAGGCCAAACACACCCCACATGTCTTTGCTCCTCTGGAGAGCTGCAGGCAACCTCAAACTCTCAGGAAGCTTCTCGCCTGAGACGCAGAAGCACTCTGGCTGGGATCTCGCATCCCCTGCCTGGAGGCCCATGGTGCCTGCTTCTCCCTGGGCGTTGCTTCACCAGAGCGGCCAGGCAACATCTGCCCCATCTACCCTTCTGCTCTTCCCTTCCAGCTGACAGAGTTCTCCCTGCTCTACTCTGGCCCTAGGAAGTTTGGAGACAACCGGGCTCCTCTTCCTGTGCAAGGAGTCCCGGGGCCCAGTTGGAGTGGAAAGGCAAAACCACAGGCAAGCCCAGGAAAGTGCTGAGTCATGTCTGACACACTCCCTCAGCCTGCTCCTTCATGGCTAGCGAGGCTGTGAGCTAGGAAAGTCTTTGGAAGCTCAGCAAGTGGCAGCGAGATGCAGGCCCCAACCCAGCAATCCCGGTGCTTGGAGCAGGTCTCACAGCCTCCCAGTGCCAAAGCGAGCTCCTCTCTGCCAAATGCAGCTGTGCACACGCAGTCCGCTCTGCTGCCTCTGCATCCACGAAGGAAGCTCTCTAGGCCCGCTTCCTGCGAAATCTGCTTCAGCCTGAGGGAAAAGCCCTTGGAGAGGTCTTGGCTCAGGGGCAGTTGCTCCTGTGCCTGGGGAAGAGGGAAAGGCACCACACTCCCAAGGAAAGGCCAGACACACTCCACACGTCTTTGCTCCTCTGGAGGGCGGCATGGAGCCTCCAACTGGGAGGTCGCGTCTCAGCGGAGACGCAGGGGCATTCTGGCTGTGATCCCGCAGACCCTGCCTGGAGGCCCACGGTGCCTGTTTCTCTCTGGGCGTTGCTTCCACAGTGCGGCCAAGCAACATCTTCACCATGGGCACAACAGCGCTTCCCTTCCGCCTGACAGACGTCTCAGTGCTCTGCTCTAGACCTCTGAAGTGGGGAGACAACCGAGCCCAGCCTCCTTTCCAAGGAGCCCTGCGCCTTCCATTGCACTGAAAGGCAATAGCGCGGGGAAGCCTAGGAAGGGGCTGAGTCATGTCGGACACACTTCCTCAGCCTGCTCCTTTCAGGGAAGCAACGCTGGGAGCTAGGAAAGCCTTCTCAAGCTCAGAGAGTGCAAGAGAGATGCAGGCCGCGCACCCGGAAATCTCGGTGCTTGGAGCCAATCTCACCGTCTCCCAGGGGCAAAGCGAACGCCTCTCTGCCAAATCCAGCTTTGCAGACGCAGGCCGCTAGGCTGCCTCTGCATTGGCGAAGGAAGCTCTCTCCTCCCGCTTCCTGCGAAATCTGCTTCTCAGCCTGAGCGAATCTCAGTGGAAACGGTCATTCCTCTGGGGCCGTTGCTCCTGTGCCTGGGGCTGCCGCAAGGGCACCACCCTCACAGGGAAAGGCCAAACACACCCCACATGTCTTTGCTCCTCTGGAGAGCTGCAGGCAACCTCAAACTCTCAGGAAGCTTCTCGGCTGAGACGCAGAAGCACTCTGGCTGGGATCTCGCATCCCCTGCCTGGAGGCCCATGGTGCCTGCTTCTCCCTGGGCGTTGCTTCACCAGAGCGGCCAGGCAACATCTGCCCCATCTACCCTTCTGCTCTTCCCTTCCAGCTGACAGAGTTCTCCCTGCTCTACTCTGGCCCTAGGAAGTTTGGAGACAACCGGGCTCCTCCTCCTGTGCAAGGAGTCCCGGGGCCCAGTTGGAGTGGAAAGGCAAAACCACAGGCAAGCCCAGGAAAGTGCTGAGTCATGTCTGACACACTCCCTCAGCCTGCTCCTTCATGGCTAGCGAGGCTGTGAGCTAGGAAAGTCTTTGGAAGCTCAGCAAGTGGCAGCGAGATGCAGGCCCCAACCCAGCAATCCCGGTGCTTGGAGCAGGTCTCACAGCCTCCCAGTGCCAAAGCGAGCTCCTCTCTGCCAAATGCAGCTGTGCACACGCAGGCCGCTCTGCTGCCTCTGCATCCACGAAGGAAGCTCTCTAGGCCCGCTTCCTGCGAAATCTGCTTCAGCCTGAGGGAAAAGCCCTTGGAGAGGTCTTGGCTCAGGGGCAGTTGCTCCTGTGCCTGGGGAAGAGGGAAGGGCACCACACTCCCAAGGAAAGGCCAGACACACTCCACACGTCTTTGCTCCTCTGGAGGGCGGCATGGAGCCTCCAACTGGGAGGTCGCGTCTCAGCGGAGACGCAGGGGCATTCTGGCTGTGATCCCGCAGCCCCTGCCTGGAGGCCCACGGTGCCTGTTTCTCTCTGGGCGTTGCTTCCACAGTGCGGCCAAGCAACATCTTCACCATGGGCACAACAGCGCTTCCCTTCCGCCTGACAGACGTCTCAGTGCTCTGCTCTAGACCTCTGAAGTGGGGAGACAACCGAGCCCAGCCTCCTTTCCAAGGAGCCCTGCGCCTTCCATTGCACTGAAAGGCAATAGCACGGGGAAGCCTAGGAAGGGGCTGAGTCATGTCGGACACACTTCCTCAGCCTGCTCCTTTCAGGGAAGCAACGCTGGGAGCTAGGAAAGCCTTCTCCAGCTCGGAGAGTGCAAGAGAGATGCAGGCCGCGCACCCGGAAATCTCGCTGCTTGGAGCCAATCTCAGCGTCTCCCAGGGGCAAAGCGAACGCCTCTCTGCCAAATCCAGCTTTGCAGACGCAGGCCGCTAGGCTGCCTCTGCATTGGCGAAGGAAGCTCTCTCCTCCCGCTTCCTGCGAAATCTGCTTCTCAGCCTGAGCGAATCTCAGTGGGAACGGTCATTCCTCTGGGGCCGTTGCTCCTGTGCCTGGGGCTGCCGCAAGGGCACCACCCTCACAGGGAAAGGCCAAACACACCCCACATGTCTTTGCTCCTCTGGAGAGCTGCAGGCAACCTCAAACTCTCAGGAAGCTTCTCGGCTGAGACGCAGAAGCACTCTGGCTGGGATCTCGCATCCCCTGCCTGGAGGCCCATGGTGCCTGCTTCTCCCTGGGCGTTGCTTCACCAGAGCGGCCAGGCAACATCTGCCCCATCTACCCTTCTGCTCTTCCCTTCCAGCTGACAGAGTTCTCCCTGCTCTACTCTGGCCCTAGGAAGTTTGGAGACAACCGGGCTCCTCCTCCTGTGCAAGGAGTCCCGGGGCCCAGTTGGAGTGGAAAGGCAAAACCACAGGCAAGCCCAGGAAAGTGCTGAGTCATGTCTGACACACTCCCTCAGCCTGCTCCTTCATGGCTAGTGAGGCTGTGAGCTAGGAAAGTCTTTGGAAGCTCAGCAAGTGGCAGCGAGATGCAGGCCCCAACCCAGCAATCCCGGTGCTTGGAGCAGGTCTCACAGCATCCCAGTGCCAAAACGAGCTCCTCTCTGCCAAATGCAGCTGTGCACACGCAGGCCGCTCTGCTGCCTCTGCATCCACGAAGGAAGCTCTCTAGGCCCGCTTCCTGCGAAATCTGCTTCAGCCTGAGGGAAAAGCCCTTGGAGAGGTCTTGGCTCAGGGGCAGTTGCTCCTGTGCCTGGGGAAGAGGGAAGGGCACCACACTCCCAAGGAAAGGCCAGACACACTCCACACGTCTTTGCTCCTCTGGAGGGCGGCATGGAGCCTCCAACTGGGAGGTCGCGTCTCAGCGGAGACGCAGGGGCATTCTGGCTGTGATCCCGCAGCCCCTGCCTGGAGGCCCACGGTGCCTGTTTCTCTCTGGGCGTTGCTTCCACAGTGCGGCCAAGCAACATCTTCACCATGGGCACAACAGCGCTTCCCTTCCGCCTGACAGACGTCTCAGTGCTCTGCTCTAGACCTCTGAAGTGGGGAGACAACCGAGCCCAGCCTCCTTTCCAAGGAGCCCTGCGCCTTCCATTGCACTGAAAGGCAATAGCACGGGGAAGCCTAGGAAGGGGCTGAGTCATGTCGGACACACTTCCTCAGCCTGCTCCTTTCAGGGAAGCAACGCTGGGAGCTAGGAAAGCCTTCTCAAGCTCGGAGAGTGCAAGAGAGATGCAGGCCGCGCACCCGGATATCTCGCTGCTTGGAGCCAATCTCAGCGTCTCCCAGGGGCAAAGCGAACGCCTCTCTGCCAAATCCAGCTTTGCAGACGCAGGCCGCTAGGCTGCCTCTGCATTGGCGAAGGAAGCTCTCTCCTCCCGCTTCCTGCGAAATCTGCTTCTCAGCCTGAGCGAATCTCAGTGGGAACGGTCATTCCTCTGGGGCCGTTGCTCCTGTGCCTGGGGCTGCCGCAAGGGCACCACCCTCACAGGGAAAGGCCAAACACACCCCACATGTCTTTGCTCCTCTGGAGAGCTGCAGGCAACCTCAAACTCTCAGGAAGCTTCTCGGCTGAGACGCAGAAGCACTCTGGCTGGGATCTCGCATCCCCTGCCTGGAGGCCCATGGTGCCTGCTTCTCCCTGGGCGTTGCTTCACCAGAGCGGCCAGGCAACATCTGCCCCATCTACCCTTCTGCTCTTCCCTTCCAGCTGACAGAGTTCTCCCTGCTCTACTCTGGCCCTAGGAAGTTTGGAGACAACCGGGCTCCTCCTCCTGTGCAAGGAGTCCCGGGGCCCAGTTGGAATGGAAAGGCAAAACCACAGGCAAGCCCAGGAAAGTGCTGAGTCATGTCTGACACACTCCCTCAGCCTGCTCCTTCATGGCTAGCGAGGCTGTGAGCTAGGAAAGTCTTTGGAAGCTCAGCAAGTGGCAGCGAGATGCAGGCCCCAACCCAGCAATCCCGGTGCTTGGAGCAGGTCTCACAGCCTCCCAGTGCCAAAGCGAGCTCCTCTCTGCCAAATGCAGCTGTGCACACGCAGGCCGCTCTGCTGCCTCTGCATCCACGAAGGAAGCTCTCTAGGCCCGCTTCCTGCGAAATCTGCTTCAGCCTGAGGGAAAAGCCCTTGGAGAGGTCTTGGCTCAGGGGCAGTTGCTCCTGTGCCTGGGGAAGAGGGAAGGGCACCACACTCCCAAGGAAAGGCCAGACACACTCCACACGTCTTTGCTCCTCTGGAGGGCGGCATGGAGCCTCCAACTGGGAGGTCGCGTCTCAGCGGAGACGCAGGGGCATTCTGGCTGTGATCCCGCAGCCCCTGCCTGGAGGCCCACGGTGCCTGTTTCTCTCTGGGCGTTGCTTCCACAGTGCGGCCAAGCAACATCTTCACCATGGGCACAACAGCGCTTCCCTTCCGCCTGACAGACGTCTCAGTGCTCTGCTCTAGACCTCTGAAGTGGGGAGACAACCGAGCCCAGCCTCCTTTCCAAGGAGCCCTGCGCCTTCCATTGCACTGAAAGGCAATAGCACGGGGAAGCCTAGGAAGGGGCTGAGTCATGTCGGACACACTTCCTCAGCCTGCTCCTTTCAGGGAAGCAACGCTGGGAGCTAGGAAAGCCTTCTCCAGCTCGGAGAGTGCAAGAGAGATGCAGGCCGCGCACCCGGAAATCTCGGTGCTTGGAGCCAATCTCAGCGTCTCCCAGGGGCAAAGCGAACGCCTCTCTGCCAAATCCAGCTTTGCAGACGCAGGCCGCTAGGCTGCCTCTGCATTGGCGAAGGAAGCTCTCTCCTCCCGCTTCCTGCGAAATCTGCTTCTCAGCCTCAGCGAATCTCAGTGGGAACGGTCATTCCTCTGGGGCCGTTGCTCCTGTGCCTGGGGCTGCCGCAAGGGCACCACCCTCACAGGGAAAGGCCAAACACACCCCACATGTCTTTGCTCCTCTGGAGAGCTGCAGGCAACCTCAAACTCTCAGGAAGCTTCTCGGCTGAGACGCAGAAGCACTCTGGCTGGGATCTCGCATCCCCTGCCTGGAGGCCCATGGTGCCTGCTTCTCCCTGGGCGTTGCTTCACCAGAGCGGCCAGGCAACATCTGCCCCATCTACCCTTCTGCTCTTCCCTTCCAGCTGACAGAGTTCTCCCTGCTCTACTCTGGCCCTAGGAAGTTTGGAGACAACCGGGCTCCTCCTCCTGTGCAAGGAGTCCCGGGGCCCAGTTGGAGTGGAAAGGCAAAACCACAGGCAAGCCCAGGAAAGTGCTGAGTCATGTCTGACACACTCCCTCAGCCTGCTCCTTCATGGCTAGCGAGGCTGTGAGCTAGGAAAGTCTTTGGAAGCTCAGCAAGTGGCAGCGAGATGCAGGCCCCAACCCAGCAATCCCGGTGCTTGGAGCAGGTCTCACAGCCTCCCAGTGCCAAAACGAGCTCCTCTCTGCCAAATGCAGCTGTGCACACGCAGGCCGCTCTGCTGCCTCTGCATCCACGAAGGAAGCTCTCTAGGCCCGCTTCCTGCGAAATCTGCTTCAGCCTGAGGGAAAAGCCCTTGGAGAGGTCTTGGCTCAGGGGCAGTTGCTCCTGTGCCTGGGGAAGAGGGAAGGGCACCACACTCCCAAGGAAAGGCCAGACACACTCCACACGTCTTTGCTCCTCTGGAGGGCGGCATGGAGCCTCCAACTGGGAGGTCGCGTCTCAGCGGAGACGCAGGGGCATTCTGGCTGTGATCCCGCAGCCCCTGCCTGGAGGCCCACGGTGCCTGTTTCTCTCTGGGCGTTGCTTCCACAGTGCGGCCAAGCAACATCTTCACCATGGGCACAACAGCGCTTCCCTTCCGCCTGACAGACGTCTCAGTGCTCTGCTCTAGACCTCTGAAGTGGGGAGACAACCGAGCCCAGCCTCCTTTCCAAGGAGCCCTGCGCCTTCCATTGCACTGAAAGGCAATAGCACGGGGAAGCCTAGGAAGGGGCTGAGTCATGTCGGACACACTTCCTCAGCCTGCTCCTTTCAGGGAAGCAACGCTGGGAGCTAGGAAAGCCTTCTCCAGCTCGGAGAGTGCAAGAGAGATGCAGGCCGCGCACCCGGAAATCTCGGTGCTTGGAGCCAATCTCAGCGTCTCCCAGGGGCAAAGCGAACGCCTCTCTGCCAAATCCAGCTTTGCAGACGCAGGCCGCTAGGCTGCCTCTGCATTGGCGAAGGAAGCTCTCTCCTCCCGCTTCCTGCGAAATCTGCTTCTCAGCCTCAGCGAATCTCAGTGGGAACGGTCATTCCTCTGGGGCCGTTGCTCCTGTGCCTGGGGCTGCCGCAAGGGCACCACCCTCACAGGGAAAGGCCAAACACACCCCACATGTCTTTGCTCCTCTGGAGAGCTGCAGGCAACCTCAAACTCTCAGGAAGCTTCTCGGCTGAGACGCAGAAGCACTCTGGCTGGGATCTCGCATCCCCTGCCTGGAGGCCCATGGTGCCTGCTTCTCCCTGGGCGTTGCTTCACCAGAGCGGCCAGGCAACATCTGCCCCATCTACCCTTCTGCTCTTCCCTTCCAGCTGACAGAGTTCTCCCTGCTCTACTCTGGCCCTAGGAAGTTTGGAGACAACCGGGCTCCTCCTCCTGTGCAAGGAGTCCCGGGGCCCAGTTGGAGTGGAAAGGCAAAACCACAGGCAAGCCCAGGAAAGTGCTGAGTCATGTCTGACACACTCCCTCAGCCTGCTCCTTCATGGCTAGCGAGGCTGTGAGCTAGGAAAGTCTTTGGAAGCTCAGCAAGTGGCAGCGAGATGCAGGCCCCAACCCAGCAATCCCGGTGCTTGGAGCAGGTCTCACAGCCTCCCAGTGCCAAAGCGAGCTCCTCTCTGCCAAATGCAGCTGTGCACACGCAGGCCGCTCTGCTGCCTCTGCATCCACGAAGGAAGCTCTCTAGGCCCGCTTCCTGCGAAATCTGCTTCAGCCTGAGGGAAAAGCCCTTGGAGAGGTCTTGGCTCAGGGGCAGTTGCTCCTGTGCCTGGGGAAGAGGGAAGGGCACCACACTCCCAAGGAAAGGCCAGACACACTCCACACGTCTTTGCTCCTCTGGAGGGCGGCATGGAGCCTCCAACTGGGAGGTCGCTTCTCAGCGGAGACGCAGGGGCATTCTGGCTGTGATCCCGCAGCCCCTGCCTGGAGGCCCACGGTGCCTGTTTCTCTCTGGGCGTTGCTTCCACAGTGCGGCCAAGCAACATCTTCACCATGGGCACAACAGCGCTTCCCTTCCGCCTGACAGACGTCTCAGTGCTCTGCTCTAGACCTCTGAAGTGGGGAGACAACCGAGCTCAGCCTCCTTTCCAAGGAGCCCTGCGCCTTCCATTGCACTGAAAGGCAATAGCACGGGGAAGCCTAGGAAGGGGCTGAGTCATGTCGGACACACTTCCTCAGCCTGCTCCTTTCAGGGAAGCAACGCTGGGAGCTAGGAAAGCCTTCTCAAGCTCGGAGAGTGCGAGAGAAATGCAGGCCGCGCACCCGGAAATCTCGGTGCTTGGAGCCAATCTCAGCGTCTCCCAGGGGCAAAGCGAACGCCTCTCTGCCAAATCCAGCTTTGCAGACGCAGGCCGCTAGGCTGCCTCTGCATTGGCGAAGGAAGCTCTCTCCTCCCGCTTCCTGCGAAATCTGCTTCTCAGCCTGAGCGAATCTCAGTTTAGAACGGTCATTCCTCTGGGGCCGTTGCTCCTGTGCCTGGGGCTGCCGCAAGGGCACCACCCTCACAGGGAAAGGCCAAACACACCCCACATGTCTTTGCTCCTCTGGAGAGCTGCAGGCAACCTCAAACTCTCAGGAAGCTTCTCGGCTGAGACGCAGAAGCACTCCGGCTGGGATCTCGCATCCCCTGCCTGGAGGCCCATGGTGCCTGCTTCTCCCTGGGCGTTGCTTCACCAGAGCGGCCAGGCAACATCTGCCCCATCTACCCTTCTGCTCTTCCCTTCCAGCTGACAGAGTTCTCCCTGCTCTACTCTGGCCCTAGGAAGTTTGGAGACAACCGGGCTCCTCCTCCTGTGCAAGGAGTCCCGGGGCCCAGTTGGAGTGGAAAGGCAAAACCACAGGCAAGCCCAGGAAAGTGCTGAGTCATGTCTGACACACTCCCTCAGCCTGCTCCTTCATGGCTAGCGAGGCTGTGAGCTAGGAAAGTCTTTGGAAGCTCAGCAAGTGGCAGCGAGATGCAGGCCCCAACCCAGCAATCCCGGTGCTTGGAGCAGGTCTCACAGCCTCCCAGTGCCAAAGCGAGCTCCTCTCTGCCAAATGCAGCTGTGCACACGCAGGCCGCTCTGCTGCCTCTGCATCCACGAAGGAAGCTCTCTAGGCCCGCTTCCTGCGAAATCTGCTTCAGCCTGAGGGAAAAGCCCTTGGAGAGGTCTTGGCTCAGGGGCAGTTGCTCCTGTGCCTGGGGAAGAGGGAAGGGCACCACACTCCCAAGGAAAGGCCAGACACACTCCACAGGTCTTTGCTCCTCTGGAGGGCGGCATGGAGCCTCCAACTGGGAGGTCGCGTCTCAGCGGAGACGCAGGGGCATTCTGGCTGTGATCCCGCAGCCCATGCCTGGAGGCCCACGGTGCCTGTTTCTCTCTGGGCGTTGCTTCCACAGTGCGGCCAAGCAACATCTTCACCATGGGCACAACAGCGCTTCCCTTCCGCCTGACAGACGTCTCAGTGCTCTGCTCTAGACCTCTAAAGTGGGGAGACAACAGAGCCCAGCCTCCTTTCCAAGGAGCCCTGCGCCTTCCATTGCACTGAAAGGCAATAACACGGGGAAGCCTAGGAAGGGGCTGAGTCATGTCGGACACACTTCCTCAGCCTGCTCCTTTCAGGGAAGCAACGCTGGGAGCTAGGAAAGCCTTCTCAAGCTCGGAGAGTGCAAGAGAGATGCAGGCCACGCACCCGGATATCTCGCTGCTTGGAGCCAATCTCAGCGTCTCCCAGGGGCAAAGCGAACGCCTCTCTGCCAAATCCAGCTTTGCAGACGCAGGCCGCTAGGCTGCCTCTGCATTGGCGAAGGAAGCTCTCTCCTCCCGCTTCCTGCGAAATCTGCTTCTCAGCCTGAGCGAATCTCAGTGGGAACGGTCATTCCTCTGGGGCCGTTGCTCCTGTTCCTGGGGCTGCCGCAAGGGCACCACCCTCACAGGGAAAGGCCAAACACACCCCACATGTCTTTGCTCCTCTGGAGAGCTGCAGGCAACCTCAAACTCTCAGGAAGCTTCTCGGCTGAGACGCAGAAGCACTCTGGCTGGGATCTCGCATCCCCTGCCTGGAGGCCCATGGTGCCTGCTTCTCCCTGGGCGTTGCTTCACCAGAGCGGCCAGGCAACATCTGCCCCATCTACCCTTCTGCTCTTCCCTTCCAGCTGACAGAGTTCTCCCTGCTCTACTCTGGCCCTAGGAAGTTTGGAGACAACCGGGCTCCTCCTCCTGTGCAAGGAGTCCCGGGGCCCAGTTGGAGTGGAAAGGCAAAACCACAGGCAAGCCCAGGAAAGTGCTGAGTCATGTCTGACACACTCCCTCAGCCTGCTCCTTCATGGCTAGCGAGGCTGTGAGCTAGGAAAGTCTTTGGAAGCTCAGCAAGTGGCAGCGAGATGCAGGCCCCAACCCAGCAATCCCGGTGCTTGGAGCAGGTCTCACAGCCTCCCAGTGCCAAAGCGAGCTCCTCTCTGCCAAATGCAGCTGTGCACACGCAGGCCGCTCTGCTGCCTCTGCATCCACGAAGGAAGCTCTCTAGGCCCGCTTCCTGCGAAATCTGCTTCAGCCTGAGGGAAAAGCCCTTGGAGAGGTCTTGGCTCAGGGGCAGTTGCTCCTGTGCCTGGGGAAGAGGGAAGGGCACCACACTCCCAAGGAAAGGCCAGACACACTCCACACGTCTTTGCTCCTCTGGAGGGCGGCATGGAGCCTCCAACTGGGAGGTCGCGTCTCAGCGGAGACGCAGGGGCATTCTGGCTGTGATCCCGCAGCCCCTGCCTGGAGGCCCACGCTGCCTGTTTCTCTCTGGGCGTTGCTTCCACAGTGCGGCCAAGCAACATCTTCACCATGGGCACAACAGCGCTTCCCTTCCGCCTGACAGACGTCTCAGTGCTCTGCTCTAGACCTCTGAAGTGGGGAGACAACCGAGCCCAGCCTCCTTTCCAAGGAGCCCTGCGCCTTCCATTGCACTGAAAGGCAATAGCACGGGGAAGCCTAGGAAGGGGCTGAGTCATGTCGGACACACTTCCTCAGCCTGCTCCTTTCAGGGAAGCAACGCTGGGAGCTAGGAAAGCCTTCTCCAGCTCGGAGAGTGCAAGAGAGATGCAGGCCGCGCACCCGGAAATCTCGGTGCTTGGAGCCAATCTCAGCGTCTCCCAGGGGCAAAGCGAACGCCTCTCTGCCAAATCCAGCTTTGCAGACGCAGGCCGCTAGGCTGCCTCTGCATTGGCGAAGGAAGCTCTCTCCTCCCGCTTCCTGCGAAATCTGCTTCTCAGCCTGAGCGAATCTCAGTGGGAACGGTCATTCCTCTGGGGCCGTTGCTCCTGTGCCTGGGGCTGCCGCAAGGGCACCACCCTCACAGGGAAAGGCCAAACACACCCCACATGTCTTTGCTCCTCTGGAGAGCTGCAGGCAACCTCAAACTCTCAGGAAGCTTCTCGGCTGAGACGCAGAAGCACTCTGGCTGGGATCTCGCATCCCCTGCCTGGAGGCCCATGGTGCCTGCTTCTCCCTGGGCGTTGCTTCACCAGAGCGGCCAGGCAACATCTGCCCCATCTACCCTTCTGCTCTTCCCTTCCAGCTGACAGAGTTCTCCCTGCTCTACTCTAGCCCTAGGAAGTTTGGAGACAACCGGGCTCCTCCTCCTGTGCAAGGAGTCCCGGGGCCCAGTTGGAGTGGAAAGGCAAAACCACAGGCAAGCCCAGGAAAGTGCTGAGTCATGTCTGACACACTCCCTCAGCCTGCTCCTTCATGGCTAGCGAGGCTGTGAGCTAGGAAAGTCTTTGGAAGCTCAGCAAGTGGCAGCGAGATGCAGGCCCCAACCCAGCAATCCCGGTGCTTGGAGCAGGTCTCACAGCCTCCCAGTGCCAAAACGAGCTCCTCTCTGCCAAATGCAGCTGTGCACACGCAGGCCGCTCTGCTGCCTCTGCATCCACGAAGGAAGCTCTCTAGGCCCGCTTCCTGCGAAATCTGCTTCAGCCTGAGGGAAAAGCCCTTGGAGAGGTCTTGGCTCAGGGGCAGTTGCTCCTGTGCCTGGGGAAGAGGGAAGGGCACCACACTCCCAAGGAAAGGCCAGACACACTCCACACGTCTTTGCTCCTCTGGAGGGCGGCATGGAGCCTCCAACTGGGAGGTCGCGTCTCAGCGGAGACGCAGGGGCATTCTGGCTGTGATCCCGCAGCCCCTGCCTGGAGGCCCACGGTGCCTGTTTCTCTCTGGGCGTTGCTTCCACAGTGCGGCCAAGCAACATCTTCACCATGGGCACAACAGCGCTTCCCTTCCGCCTGACAGACGTCTCAGTGCTCTGCTCTAGACCTCTGAAGTGGGGAGACAACCGAGCCCAGCCTCCTTTCCAAGGAGCCCTGCGCCTTCCATTGCACTGAAAGGCAATAGCACGGGGAAGCCTAGGAAGGGGCTGAGTCATGTCGGACACACTTCCTCAGCCTGCTCCTTTCAGGGAAGCAACGCTGGGAGCTAGGAAAGCCTTCTCAAGCTCGGAGAGTGCAAGAGAGATGCAGGCCGCGCACCCGGATATCTCGCTGCTTGGAGCCAATCTCAGCGTCTCCCAGGGGCAAAGCGAACGCCTCTCTGCCAAATCCAGCTTTGCAGACGCAGGCCGCTAGGCTGCCTCTGCATTGGCGAAGGAAGCTCTCTCCTCCCGCTTCCTGCGAAATCTGCTTCTCAGCCTGAGCGAATCTCAGTGGGAACGGTCATTCCTCTGGGGCCGTTGCTCCTGTGCCTGGGGCTGCCGCAAGGGCACCACCCTCACAGGGAAAGGCCAAACACACCCCACATGTCTTTGCTCCTCTGGAGAGCTGCAGGCAACCTCAAACTCTCAGGAAGCTTCTCGGCTGAGACGCAGAAGCACTCTGGCTGGGATCTCGCATCCCCTGCCTGGAGGCCCATGGTGCCTGCTTCTCCCTGGGCGTTGCTTCACCAGAGCGGCCAGGCAACATCTGCCCCATCTACCCTTCTGCTCTTCCCTTCCAGCTGACAGAGTTCTCCCTGCTCTACTCTGGCCCTAGGAAGTTTGGAGACAACCGGGCTCCTCCTCCTGTGCAAGGAGTCCCGGGGCCCAGTTGGAATGGAAAGGCAAAACCACAGGCAAGCCCAGGAAAGTGCTGAGTCATGTCTGACACACTCCCTCAGCCTGCTCCTTCATGGCTAGCGAGGCTGTGAGCTAGGAAAGTCTTTGGAAGCTCAGCAAGTGGCAGCGAGATGCAGGCCCCAACCCAGCAATCCCGGTGCTTGGAGCAGGTCTCACAGCCTCCCAGTGCCAAAGCGAGCTCCTCTCTGCCAAATGCAGCTGTGCACACGCAGGCCGCTCTGCTGCCTCTGCATCCACGAAGGAAGCTCTCTAGGCCCGCTTCCTGCGAAATCTGCTTCAGCCTGAGGGAAAAGCCCTTGGAGAGGTCTTGGCTCAGGGGCAGTTGCTCCTGTGCCTGGGGAAGAGGGAAGGGCACCACACTCCCAAGGAAAGGCCAGACACACTCCACACGTCTTTGCTCCTCTGGAGGGCGGCATGGAGCCTCCAACTGGGAGGTCGCGTCTCAGCGGAGACGCAGGGGCATTCTGGCTGTGATCCCGCAGCCCCTGCCTGGAGGCCCACGGTGCCTGTTTCTCTCTGGGCGTTGCTTCCACAGTGCGGCCAAGCAACATCTTCACCATGGGCACAACAGCGCTTCCCTTCCGCCTGACAGACGTCTCAGTGCTCTGCTCTAGACCTCTGAAGTGGGGAGACAACCGAGCCCAGCCTCCTTTCCAAGGAGCCCTGCGCCTTCCATTGCACTGAAAGGCAATAGCACGGGGAAGCCTAGGAAGGGGCTGAGTCATGTCGGACACACTTCCTCAGCCTGCTCCTTTCAGGGAAGCAACGCTGGGAGCTAGGAAAGCCTTCTCCAGCTCGGAGAGTGCAAGAGAGATGCAGGCCGCGCACCCGGAAATCTCGGTGCTTGGAGCCAATCTCAGCGTCTCCCAGGGGCAAAGCGAACGCCTCTCTGCCAAATCCAGCTTTGCAGACGCAGGCCGCTAGGCTGCCTCTGCATTGGCGAAGGAAGCTCTCTCCTCCCGCTTCCTGCGAAATCTGCTTCTCAGCCTGAGCGAATCTCAGTGGGAACGGTCATTCCTCTGGGGCCGTTGCTCCTGTGCCTGGGGCTGCCGCAAGGGCACCACCCTCACAGGGAAAGGCCAAACACACCCCACATGTCTTTGCTCCTCTGGAGAGCTGCAGGCAACCTCAAACTCTCAGGAAGCTTCTCGGCTGAGACGCAGAAGCACTCTGGCTGGGATCTCGCATCCCCTGCCTGGAGGCCCATGGTGCCTGCTTCTCCCTGGGCGTTGCTTCACCAGAGCGGCCAGGCAACATCTGCCCCATCTACCCTTCTGCTCTTCCCTTTCAGCTGACAGAGTTCTCCCTGCTCTACTCTGGCCCTAGGAAGTTTGGAGACAACCGGGCTCCTCCTCCTGTGCAAGGAGTCCCGGGGCCCAGTTGGAGTGGAAAGGCAAAACCACAGGTAAGCCCAGGAAAGTGCTGAGTCATGTCTGACACACTCCCTCAGCCTGCTCCTTCATGGCTAGCGAGGCTGTGAGCTAGGAAAGTCTTTGGAAGCTCAGCAAGTGGCAGCGAGATGCAGGCCCCAACCCAGCAATCCCGGTGCTTGGAGCAGGTCTCACAGCCTCCCAGTGCCAAAACGAGCTCCTCTCTGCCAAATGCAGCTGTGCACACGCAGGCCGCTCTGCTGCCTCTGCATCCACGAAGGAAGCTCTCTAGGCCCGCTTCCTGCGAAATCTGCTTCAGCCTGAGGGAAAAGCCCTTGGAGAGGTCTTGGCTCAGGGGCAGTTGCTCCTGTGCCTGGGGAAGAGGGAAGGGCACCACACTCCCAAGGAAAGGCCAGACACACTCCACACGTCTTTGCTCCTCTGGAGGGCGGCATGGAGCCTCCAACTGGGAGGTCGCGTCTCAGCGGAGACGCAGGGGCATTCTGGCTGTGATCCCGCAGCCCCTGCCTGGAGGCCCACGGTGCCTGTTTCTCTCTGGGCGTTGCTTCCACAGTGCGGCCAAGCAACATCTTCACCATGGGCACAACAGCGCTTCCCTTCCGCCTGACAGACGTCTCAGTGCTCTGCTCTAGACCTCTAAAGTGGGGAGACAACCGAGCCCAGCCTCCTTTCCAAGGAGCCCTGCGCCTTCCATTGCACTGAAAGGCAATAGCACGGGGAAGACTAGGAAGGGGCTGAGTCATGTCGGACACACTTCCTCAGCCTGCTCCTTTCAGGGAAGCAACGCTGGGAGCTAGGAAAGCCTTCTCAAGCTCGGAGAGTGCAAGAGAGATGCAGGCCGCGCACCCGGAAATCTCGCTGCTTGGAGCCAATCTCAGCGTCTCCCAGGGGCAAAGCGAACGCCTCTCTGCCAAATCCAGCTTTGCAGACGCAGGCCGCTAGGCTGCCTCTGCATTGGCGAAGGAAGCTCTCTCCTCCCGCTTCCTGCGAAATCTGCTTCTCAGCCTGAGCGAATCTCAGTGGGAACGGTCATTCCTCTGGGGCCGTTGCTCCTGTGCCTGGGGCTGCCGCAAGGGCACCACCCTCACAGGGAAAGGCCAAACACACCCCACATGTCTTTGCTCCTCTGGAGAGCTGCAGGCAACCTCAAACTCTCAGGAAGCTTCTCGGCTGAGACGCAGAAGCACTCTGGCTGGGATCTCGCATCCCCTGCCTGGAGGCCCATGGTGCCTGCTTCTCCCTGGGCGTTGCTTCACCAGAGCGGCCAGGCAACATCTGCCCCATCTACCCTTCTGCTCTTCCCTTCCAGCTGACAGAGTTCTCCCTGCTCTACTCTGGCCCTAGGAAGTTTGGAGACAACCGGGCTCCTCCTCCTGTGCAAGGAGTCCCGGGGCCCAGTTGGAGTGGAAAGGCAAAACCACAGGCAAGCCCAGGAAAGTGCTGAGTCATGTCTGACACACTCCCTCAGCCTGCTCCTTCATGGCTAGCGAGGCTGTGAGCTAGGAAAGTCTTTGGAAGCTCAGCAAGTGGCAGCGAGATGCAGGCCCCAACCCAGCAATCCCGGTGCTTGGAGCAGGTCTCACAGCCTCCCAGTGCCAAAGCGAGCTCCTCTCTGCCAAATGCAGCTGTGCACACGCAGGCCGCTCTGCTGCCTCTGCATCCACGAAGGAAGCTCTCTAGGCCCGCTTCCTGCGAAATCTGCTTCAGCCTGAGGGAAAAGCCCTTGGAGAGGTCTTGGCTCAGGGGCAGTTGCTCCTGTGCCTGGGGAAGAGGGAAGGGCACCACACTCCCAAGGAAAGGCCAGACACACTCCACACGTCTTTGCTCCTCTGGAGGGCGGCATGGAGCCTCCAACTGGGAGGTCGCGTCTCAGCGGAGACGCAGGGGCATTCTGGCTGTGATCCCGCAGCCCCTGCCTGGAGGCCCACGGTGCCTGTTTCTCTCTGGGCGTTGCTTCCACAGTGCGGCCAAGCAACATCTTCACCATGGGCACAACAGCGCTTCCCTTCCGCCTGACAGACGTCTCAGTGCTCTGCTCTAGACCTCTGAAGTGGGGAGACAACCGAGCTCAGCCTCCTTTCCAAGGAGCCCTGCGCCTTCCATTGCACTGAAAGGCAATAGCACGGGGAAGCCTAGGAAGGGGCTGAGTCATGTCAGACACACTTCCTCAGCCTGCTCCTTTCAGGGAAGCAACGCTGGGAGCTAGGAAAGCCTTCTCAAGCTCGGAGAGTGCAAGAGAGATGCAGGCCGCGCACCCGGAAATCTCGGTGCTTGGAGCCAATCTCAGCGTCTCCCAGGGGCAAAGCGAACGCCTCTCTGCCAAATCCAGCTTTGCAGACGCAGGCCGCTAGGCTGCCTCTGCATTGGCGAAGGAAGCTCTCTCCTCCCGCTTCCTGCGAAATCTGCTTCTCAGCCTGAGCGAATCTCAGTTTAGAACGGTCATTCCTCTGGGGCCGTTGCTCCTGTGCCTGGGGCTGCCGCAAGGGCACCACCCTCACAGGGAAAGGCCAAACACACCCCACATGTCTTTGCTCCTCTGGAGAGCTGCAGGCAACCTCAAACTCTCAGGAAGCTTCTCGGCTGAGACGCAGAAGCACTCTGGCTGGGATCTCGCATCCCCTGCCTGGAGGCCCATGGTGCCTGCTTCTCCCTGGGCGTTGCTTCACCAGAGCGGCCAGGCAACATCTGCCCCATCTACCCTTCTGCTCTTCCCTTCCAGCTGACAGAGTTCTCCCTGCTCTACTCTGGCCCTAGGAAGTTTGGAGACAACCGGGCTCCTCCTCCTGTGCAAGGAGTCCCGGGGCCCAGTTGGAGTGGAAAGGCAAAACCACAGGCAAGCCCAGGAAAGTGCTGAGTCATGTCTGACACACTCCCTCAGCCTGCTCCTTCATGGCTAGCGAGGCTGTGAGCTAGGAAAGTCTTTGGAAGCTCAGCAAGTGGCAGCGAGATGCAGGCCCCAACCCAGCAATCCCGGTGCTTGGAGCAGGTCTCACAGCCTCCCAGTGCCAAAGGGAGCTCCTCTCTGCCAAATGCAGCTGTGCACACGCAGGCCGCTCTGCTGCCTCTGCATCCACGAAGGAAGCTCTCTAGGCCCGCTTCCTGCGAAATCTGCTTCAGCCTGAGGGAAAAGCCCTTGGAGAGGTCTTGGCTCAGGGGCAGTTGCTCCTGTGCCTGGGGAAGAGGGAAGGGCACCACACTCCCAAGGAAAGGCCAGACACACTCCACACGTCTTTGCTCCTCTGGAGGGCGGCATGGAGCCTCCAACTGGGAGGTCGCGTCTCAGCGGAGACGCAGGGGCATTCTGGCTGTGATCCCGCAGCCCCTGCCTGGAGGCCCACGGTGCCTGTTTCTCTCTGGGCGTTGCTTCCACAGTGCGGCCAAGCAACATCTTCACCATGGGCACAACAGCGCTTCCCTTCCGCCTGACAGACGTCTCAGTGCTCTGCTCTAGACCTCTGAAGTGGGGAGACAACCGAGCTCAGCCTCCTTTCCAAGGAGCCCTGCGCCTTCCATTGCACTGAAAGGCAATAGCACGGGGAAGCCTAGGAAGGGGCTGAGTCATGTCAGACACACTTCCTCAGCCTGCTCCTTTCAGGGAAGCAACGCTGGGAGCTAGGAAAGCCTTCTCAAGCTCGGAGAGTGCAAGAGAGATGCAGGCCGCGCACCCGGAAATCTCGGTGCTTGGAGCCAATCTCAGCGTCTCCCAGGGGCAAAGCGAACGCCTCTCTGCCAAATCCAGCTTTGCAGACGCAGGCCGCTAGGCTGCCTCTGCATTGGCGAAGGAAGCTCTCTCCTCCCGCTTCCTGCGAAATCTGCTTCTCAGCCTGAGCGAATCTCAGTTTAGAACGGTCATTCCTCTGGGGCCGTTGCTCCTGTGCCTGGGGCTGCCGCAAGGGCACCACCCTCACAGGGAAAGGCCAAACACACCCCACATGTCTTTGCTCCTCTGGAGAGCTGCAGGCAACCTCAAACTCTCAGGAAGCTTCTCGGCTGAGACGCAGAAGCACTCTGGCTGGGATCTCGCATCCCCTGCCTGGAGGCCCATGGTGCCTGTTTCTCCCTGGGCGTTGCTTCACCAGAGCGGCCAGGCAACATCTGCCCCATCTACCCTTCTGCTCTTCCCTTCCAGCTGACAGAGTTCTCCCTGCTCTACTCTGGCCCTAGGAAGTTTGGAGACAACCGGGCTCCTCCTCCTGGGCAAGGAGTCCCGGGGCCCAGTTGGAGTGGAAAGGCAAAACCACAGGCAAGCCCAGGAAAGTGCTGAGTCATGTCTGACACACTCCCTCAGCCTGCTCCTTCATGGCTAGCGAGGCTGTGAGCTAGGAAAGTCTTTGGAAGCTCAGCAAGTGGCAGCGAGATGCAGGCCCCAACCCAGCAATCCCGGTGCTTGGAGCAGGTCTCACAGCCTCCCAGTGCCAAAGCGAGCTCCTCTCTGCCAAATGCAGCTGTGCACACGCAGGCCGCTCTGCTGCCTCTGCATCCACGAAGGAAGCTCTCTAGGCCAGCTTCCTGCGAAATCTGCTTCAGCCTGAGGGAAAAGCCCTTGGAGAGGTCTTGGCTCAGGGGCAGTTGCTCCTGTGCCTGGGGAAGAGGGAAGGGCACCACACTCCCAAGGAAAGGCCAGACACACTCCACACGTCTTTGCTCCTCTGGAGGGCGGCATGGAGCCTCCAACTGGGAGGTCGCGTCTCAGCGGAGACGCAGGGGCATTCTGGCTGTGATCCCGCAGCCCCTGCCTGGAGGCCCACGCTGCCTGTTTCTCTCTGGGCGTTGCTTCCACAGTGCGGCCAAGCAACATCTTCACCATGGGCACAACAGCGCTTCCCTTCCGCCTGACAGACGTCTCAGTGCTCTGCTCTAGACCTCTGAAGTGGGGAGACAACCGAGCCCAGCCTCCTTTCCAAGGAGCCCTGCGCCTTCCATTGCACTGAAAGGCAATAGCACGGGGAAGCCTAGGAAGGGGCTGAGTCATGTCGGACACACTTCCTCAGCCTGCTCCTTTCAGGAAGCAACGCTGGGAGCTAGGAAAGCCTTCTCACGCTCGGAGAGTGCAAGAGAGATGCAGGCCGCGCACCCGGAAATCTCGGTGCTTGGAGCCAATCTCAGCGTCTCCCAGGGGCAAAGCGAACGCCTCTCTGCCAAATCCAGCTTTGCAGACGCAGGCCGCTAGGCTGCCTCTGCATTGGCGAAGGAAGCTCTCTCCTCCCGCTTCCTGCGAAATCTGCTTCTCAGCCTGAGCGAATCTCAGTTTAGAACGGTCAGTCCTCTGGGGCCGTTGCTCCTGTGCCTGGGGCTGCCGCAAGGGCACCACCCTCCCAGGGAAAGGCCAAACACACCCCACATGTCTTTGCTCCTCTGGAGAGCTGCAGGCAACCTCAAACTCTCAGGAAGCTTCTCGGCTGAGACGCAGAAGCACTCTGGCTGGGATCTCGCATCCCCTGCCTGGAGGCCCATGGTGCCTGCTTCTCCCTGGGCGTTGCTTCACCAGAGCGGCCAGGCATCATCTGCCCCATCTACCCTTCTGCTCTTCCCTTCCAGCTGACAGAGTTCTCCCTGCTCTACTCTGGCCCTAGGAAGTTTGGAGACAACCGGGCTCCTCCTCCTGTGCAAGGAGTCCCGGGGCCCAGTTGGAGTGGAAAGGCAAAACCACAGGCAAGCCCAGGAAAGTGCTGAGTCATGTCTGACACACTCCCTCAGCCTGCTCCTTCATGGCTAGCGAGGCTGTGAGCTAGGAAAGTCTTTGGAAGCTCAGCAAGTGGCAGCGAGATGCAGGCCCCAACCCAGCAATCCCGGTGCTTGGAGCAGGTCTCACAGCCTCCCAGTGCCAAAGCGAGCTCCTCTCTGCCAAATGCAGCTGTGCACACGCAGGCCGCTCTGCTGCCTCTGCATCCACGAAGGAAGCTCTCTAGGCCCGCTTCCTGCGAAATCTGCTTCAGCCTGAGGGAAAAGCCCTTGGAGAGGTCTTGGCTCAGGGGCAGTTGCTCCTGTGCCTGGGGAAGAGGGAAGGGCACCACACTCCCAAGGAAAGGCCAGACACACTCCACAGGTCTTTGCTCCTCTGGAGGGCGGCATGGAGCCTCCAACTGGGAGGTCGCGTCTCAGCGGAGACGCAGGGGCATTCTGGCTGTGATCCCGCAGCCCCTGCCTGGAGGCCCACGGTGCCTGTTTCTCTCTGGGCGTTGCTTCCACAGTGCGGCCAAGCAACATCTTCACCATGGGCACAACAGCGCTTCCCTTCCGCCTGACAGACGTCTCAGTGCTCTGCTCTAGACCTCTGAAGTGGGGAGACAACCGAGCCCAGCCTCCTTTCCAAGGAGCCCTGCGCCTTCCATTGCACTGAAAGGCAATAGCACGGGGAAGCCTAGGAAGGGGCTGAGTCATGTCGGACACACTTCCTCAGCCTGCTCCTTTCAGGGAAGCAACGCTGGGAGCTAGGAAAGCCTTCTCCAGCTCGGAGAGTGCAAGAGAGATGCAGGCCGCGCACCCGGAAATCTCGGTGCTTGGAGCCAATCTCAGCGTCTCCCAGGGGCAAAGCGAACGCCTCTCTGCCAAATCCAGCTTTGCAGACGCAGGCCGCTAGGCTGCCTCTGCATTGGCGAAGGAAGCTCTCTCCTCCCGCTTCCTGCGAAATCTGCTTCTCAGCCTGAGCGAATCTCAGTTTAGAACGGTCATTCCTCTGGGGCCGTTGCTCCTGTGCCTGGGGCTGCCGCAAGGGCACCACCCTCACAGGGAAAGGCCAAACACACCCCACATGTCTTTGCTCCTCTGGAGAGCTGCAGGCAACCTCAAACTCTCAGGAAGCTTCTCGGCTGAGACGCAGAAGCACTCTGGCTGGGATCTCGCATCCCCTGCCTGGAGGCCCATGGTGCCTGCTTCTCCCTGGGCGTTGCTTCACCAGAGCGGCCAGGCAACATCTGCCCCATCTACCCTTCTGCTCTTCCCTTCCAGCTGACAGAGTTCTCCCTGCTCTACTCTGGCCCTAGGAAGTTTGGAGACAACCGGGCTCCTCCTCCTGGGCAAGGAGTCCCGGGGCCCAGTTGGAGTGGAAAGGCAAAACCACAGGCAAGCCCAGGAAAGTGCTGAGTCATGTCTGACACACTCCCTCAGCCTGCTCCTTCATGGCTAGCGAGGCTGTGAGCTAGGAAAGTCTTTGGAAGCTCAGCAAGTGGCAGCGAGATGCAGGCCCCAACCCAGCAATCCCGGTGCTTGGAGCAGGTCTCACAGCCTCCCAGTGCCAAAGCGAGCTCCTCTCTGCCAAATGCAGCTGTGCACACGCAGGCCGCTCTGCTGCCTCTGCATCCACGAAGGAAGCTCTCTAGGCCCGCTTCCTGCGAAATCTGCTTCAGCCTGAGGGAAAAGCCCTTGGAGAGGTCTTGGCTCAGGGGCAGTTGCTCCTGTGCCTGGGGAAGAGGGAAGGGCACCACACTCCCAAGGAAAGGCCAGACACACTCCACAGGTCTTTGCTCCTCTGGAGGGCGGCATGGAGCCTCCAACTGGGAGGTCGCGTCTCAGCGGAGACGCAGGGGCATTCTGGCTGTGATCCCGCAGCCCCTGCCTGGAGGCCCACGGTGCCTGTTTCTCTCTGGGCGTTGCTTCCACAGTGCGGCCAAGCAACATCTTCACCATGGGCACAACAGCGCTTCCCTTCCGCCTGACAGACGTCTCAGTGCTCTGCTCTAGACCTCTGAAGTGGGGAGACAACCGAGCTCAGCCTCCTTTCCAAGGAGCCCTGCGCCTTCCATTGCACTGAAAGGCAATAGCACGGGGAAGCCTAGGAAGGGGCTGAGTCATGTCGGACATACTTCCTCAGCCTGCTCCTTTCAGGGAAGCAACGCTGGGAGCTAGGAAAGCCTTCTCCAGCTCGGAGAGTGCAAGAGAGATGCAGGCCGCGCACCCGGATATCTCGCTGCTTGGAGCCAATCTCAGCGTCTCCCAGGGGCAAAGCGAACGCCTCTCTGCCAAATCCAGCTTTGCAGACGCAGGCCGCTAGGCTGCCTCTGCATTGGCGAAGGAAGCTCTCTCCTCCCGCTTCCTGCGAAATCTGCTTCTCAGCCTGAGCGAATCTCAGTGGGAACGGTCATTCCTCTGGGGCCGTTGCTCCTGTGCCTGGGGCTGCCGCAAGGGCACCACCCTCACAGGGAAAGGCCAAACACACCCCACATGTCTTTGCTCCTCTGGAGAGCTGCAGGCAACCTCAAACTCTCAGGAAGCTTCTCGGCTGAGACGCAGAAGCACTCTGGCTGGGATCTCGCATCCCCTGCCTGGAGGCCCATGGTGCCTGCTTCTCCCTGGGCGTTGCTTCACCAGAGCGGCCAGGCAACATCTGCCCCATCTACCCTTCTGCTCTTCCCTTCCAGCTGACAGAGTTCTCCCTGCTCTACTCTGGCCCTAGGAAGTTTGGAGACAACCGGGCTCCTCCTCCTGGGCTAGGAGTCCCAGGGCCCAGTTGGAGTGGAAAGGCAAAACCACAGGCAAGCCCAGGAAAGTGCTGAGTCATGTCTGACACACTCCCTCAGCCTGCTCCTTCATGGCTAGCGAGGCTGTGAGCTAGGAAAGTCTTTGGAAGCTCAGCAAGTGGCAGCGAGATGCAGGCCCCAACCCAGCAATCCCGGTGCTTGGAGCAGGTCTCACAGCCTCCCAGTGCCAAAGCGAGCTCCTCTCTGCCAAATGCAGCTGTGCACACGCAGGCCGCTCTGCTGCCTCTGCATCCACGAAGGAAGCTCTCTAGGCCCGCTTCCTGCGAAATCTGCTTCAGCCTGAGGGAAAAGCCCTTGGAGAGGTCTTGGCTCAGGGGCAGTTGCTCCTGTGCCTGGGGAAGAGGGAAGGGCACCACACTCCCAAGGAAAGGCCAGACACACTCCACACGTCTTTGCTCCTCTGGAGGGCGGCATGGAGCCTCCAACTGGGAGGTCGCGTCTCAGCGGAGACGCAGGGGCATTCTGGCTGTGATCCCGCAGCCCCTGCCTGGAGGCCCACGGTGCCTGTTTCTCTCTGGGCGTTGCTTCCACAGTGCGGCCAAGCAACATCTTCACCATGGGCACAACAGCGCTTCCCTTCCGCCTGACAGACGTCTCAGTGCTCTGCTCTAGACCTCTGAAGTGGGGAGACAACCGAGCCCAGCCTCCTTTCCAAGGAGCCCTGCGCCTTCCATTGCACTGAAAGGCAATAGCACGGGGAAGCCTAGGAAGGGGCTGAGTCATGTCGGACACACTTCCTCAGCCTGCTCCTTTCAGGGAAGCAACGCTGGGAGCTAGGAAAGCCTTCTCAAGCTCGGAGAGTGCAAGAGAGATGCAGGCCGCGCACCCGGAAATCTCGGTGCTTGGAGCCAATCTCAGCGTCTCCCAGGGGCAAAGCGAACGCCTCTCTGCCAAATCCAGCTTTGCAGACGCAGGCCGCTAGGCTGCCTCTGCATTGGCGAAGGAAGCTCTCTCCTCCCGCTTCCTGCGAAATCTGCTTCTCAGCCTGAGCGAATCTCAGTTTAGAACGGTCATTCCTCTGGGGCCGTTGCTCCTGTGCCTGGGGCTGCCGCAAGGGCACCACCCTCCCAGGGAAAGGCCAAACACACCCCACATGTCTTTGCTCCTCTGGAGAGCTGCAGGCAACCTCAAACTCTCAGGAAGCTTCTCGGCTGAGACGCAGAAGCACTCTGGCTGGGATCTCGCATCCCCTGCCTGGAGGCCCATGGTGCCTGCTTCTCCCTGGGCGTTGCTTCACCAGAGCGGCCAGGCAACATCTGCCCCATCTACCCTTCTGCTCTTCCCTTCCAGCTGACAGAGTTCTCCCTGCTCTACTCTGGCCCTAGGAAGTTTGGAGACAACCGGGCTCCTCCTCCTGTGCAAGGAGTCCCGGGGCCGAGTTGGAGTGGAAAGGCAAAACCACAGGCAAGCCCAGGAAAGTGCTGAGTCATGTCTGACACACTCCCTCAGCCTGCTCCTTCATGGCTAGCGAGGCTGTGAGCTAGGAAAGTCTTTGGAAGCTCAGCAAGTGGCAGCGAGATGCAGGCCCCAACCCAGCAATCCCGGTGCTTGGAGCAGGTCTCACAGCCTCCCAGTGCCAAAGCGAGCTCCTCTCTGCCAAATGCAGCTGTGCACACGCAGGCCGCTCTGCTGCCTCTGCATCCACGAAGGAAGCTCTCTAGGCCCGCTTCCTGCGAAATCTGCTTCAGCCTGAGGGAACAGCCCTTGGAGAGGTCTTGGCTCAGGGGCAGTTGCTCCTGTGCCTGGGGAAGAGGGAAGGGCACCACACTCCCAAGGAAAGGCCAGACACACTCCACACGACTTTGCTCCTCTGGAGGGCGGCATGGAGCCTCCAACTGGGAGGTCGCGTCTCAGCGGAGACGCAGGGGCATTCTGGCTGTGATCCCGCAGCCCCTGCCTGGAGGCCCACGGTGCCTGTTTCTCTCTGGGCGTTGCTTCCACAGTGCGGCCAAGCAACATCTTCACCATGGGCACAACAGCGCTTCCCTTCCGCCTGACAGACGTCTCAGTGCTCTGCTCTAGACCTCTGAAGTGGGGAGACAACCGAGCCCAGCCTCCTTTCCAAGGAGCCCTGCGCCTTCCATTGCACTGAAAGGCAATAGCACGGGGAAGCCTAGGAAGGGGCTGAGTCATGTCGGACACACTTCCTCAGCCTGCTCCTTTCAGGGAAGCAACGCTGGGAGCTAGGAAAGCCTTCTCCAGCTCGGAGAGTGCAAGAGAGATGCAGGCCGCGCACCCGGAAATCTCGGTGCTTGGAGCCAATCTCAGCGTCTCCCAGGGGCAAAGCGAACGCCTCTCTGCCAAATCCAGCTTTGCAGACGCAGGCCGCTAGGCTGCCTCTGCATTGGCGAAGGAAGCTCTCTCCTCCCGCTTCCTGCGAAATCTGCTTCTCAGCCTGAGCGAATCTCAGTTTAGAACAGTCATTCCTCTGGGGCCGTTGCTCCTGTGCCTGGGGCTGCCGCAAGGGCACCACCCTCCCAGGGAAAGGCCAAACACACCCCACATGTCTTTGCTCCTCTGCAGAGCTGCAGGCAACCTCAAACTCTCAGGAAGCTTCTCGGCTGAGACGCAGAAGCACTCTGGCTGGGATCTCGCATCCCCTGCCTGGAGGCCCATGGTGCCTGCTTCTCCCTGGGCGTTGCTTCACCAGAGCGGCCAGGCAACATCTGCCCCATCTACCCTTCTGCTCTTCCCTTCCAGCTGACAGAGTTCTCCCTGCTCTACTCTGGCCCTAGGAAGTTTGGAGACAACCGGGCTCCTCCTCCTGGGCAAGGAGTCCCGGGGCCCAGTTGGAGTGGAAAGGCAAAACCACAGGCAAGCCCAGGAAAGTGCTGAGTCATGTCTGACACACTCCCTCAGCCTGCTCCTTCATGGCTAGCGAGGCTGTGAGCTAGGAAAGTCTTTGGAAGCTCAGCAAGTGGCAGCGAGATGCAGGCCCCAACCCAGCAATCCCGGTGCTTGGAGCAGGTCTCACAGCCTCCCAGTGCCAAAGCGAGCTCCTCTCTGCCAAATGCAGCTGTGCACACGCAGGCCGCTCTGCTGCCTCTGCATCCACGAAGGAAGCTCTCTAGGCCCGCTTCCTGCGAAATCTGCTTCAGCCTGAGGGAAAAGCCCTTGGAGAGGTCTTGGCTCAGGGGCAGTTGCTCCTGTGCCTGGGGAAGAGGGAAGGGCACCACACTCCCAAGGAAAGGCCAGACACACTCCACACGTCTTTGCTCCTCTGGAGGGCGGCATGGAGCCTCCAACTGGGAGGTCGCGTCTCAGCGGAGACGCAGGGGCATTCTGGCTGTGATCCCGCAGCCCCTGCCTGGAGGCCCACGCTGCCTGTTTCTCTCTGGGCGTTGCTTCCACAGTGCGGCCAAGCAACATCTTCACCATGGGCACAACAGCGCTTCCCTTCCGCCTGACAGACGTCTCAGTGCTCTGCTCTAGACCTCTGAAGTGGGGAGACAACCGAGCCCAGCCTCCTTTCCAAGGAGCCCTGCGCCTTCCATTGCACTGAAAGGCAATAGCACGGGGAAGCCTAGGAAGGGGCTGAGTCATGTCGGACACACTTCCTCAGCCTGCTCCTTTCAGGGAAGCAACGCTGGGAGCTAGGAAAGCCTTCTCCAGCTCGGAGAGTGCAAGAGAGATGCAGGCCGCGCACCCGGAAATCTCGGTGCTTGGAGCCAATCTCAGCGTCTCCCAGGGGCAAAGCGAACGCCTCTCTGCCAAATCCAGCTTTGCAGACGCAGGCCGCTAGGCTGCCTCTGCATTGGCGAAGGAAGCTCTCTCCTCCCGCTTCCTGCGAAATCTGCTTCTCAGCCTGAGCGAATCTCAGTTTAGAACGGTCATTCCTCTGGGGCCGTTGCTCCTGTGCTTGGGGCTGCCGCAAGGGCACCACCCTCACAGGGAAAGGCCAAACACACCCCACATGTCTTTGCTCCTCTGCAGAGCTGCAGGCAACCTCAAACTCTCAGGAAGCTTCTCGGCTGAGACGCAGAAGCACTCTGGCTGGGATCTCGCATCCCCTGCCTGGAGGCCCATGGTGCCTGCTTCTCCCTGGGCGTTGCTTCACCAGAGCGGCCAGGCAACATCTGCCCCATCTACCCTTCTGCTCTTCCCTTCCAGCTGACAGAGTTCTCCCTGCTCTACTCTGGCCCTAGGAAGTTTGGAGACAACCGGGCTCCTCCTCCTGGGCAAGGAGTCCCGGGGCCCAGTTGGAGTGGAAAGGCAAAACCACAGGCAAGCCCAGGAAAGTGCTGAGTCATGTCTGACACACTCCCTCAGCCTGCTCCTTCATGGCTAGCGAGGCTGTGAGCTAGGAAAGTCTTTGGAAGCTCAGCAAGTGGCAGCGAGATGCAGGCCCCAACCCAGCAATCCCGGTGCTTGGAGCAGGTCTCACAGCCTCCCAGTGCCAAAGCGAGCTCCTCTCTGCCAAATGCAGCTGTGCACACGCAGGCCGCTCTGCTGCCTCTGCATCCACGAAGGAAGCTCTCTAGGCCCGCTTCCTGCGAAATCTGCTTCAGCCTGAGGGAAAAGCCCTTGGAGAGGTCTTGGCTCAGGGGCAGTTGCTCCTGTGCCTGGGGAAGAGGGAAGGGCACCACACTCCCAAGGAAAGGCCAGACACACTCCACACGTCTTTGCTCCTCTGGAGGGCGGCATGGAGCCTCCAACTGGGAGGTCGCGTCTCAGCGGAGACGCAGGGGCATTCTGGCTGTGATCCCGCAGCCCCTGCCTGGAGGCCCACGCTGCCTGTTTCTCTCTGGGCGTTGCTTCCACAGTGCGGCCAAGCAACATCTTCACCATGGGCACAACAGCGCTTCCCTTCCGCCTGACAGACGTCTCAGTGCTCTGCTCTAGACCTCTGAAGTGGGGAGACAACCGAGCCCAGCCTCCTTTCCAAGGAGCCCTGCGCCTTCCATTGCACTGAAAGGCAATAGCACGGGGAAGCCTAGGAAGGGGCTGAGTCATGTCGGACACACTTCCTCAGCCTGCTCCTTTCAGGGAAGCAACGCTGGGAGCTAGGAAAGCCTTTTCCAGCTCGGAGAGTGCAAGAGAGATGCAGGCCGCGCACCCGGAAATCTCGGTGCTTGGAGCCAATCTCAGCGTCTCCCAGGGGCAAAGCGAACGCCTCTCTGCCAAATCCAGCTTTGCAGACGCAGGCCGCTAGGCTGCCTCTGCATTGGCGAAGGAAGCTCTCTCCTCCCGCTTCCTGCGAAATCTGCTTCTCAGCCTGAGCGAATCTCAGTTTAGAACGGTCATTCCTCTGGGGCCGTTGCTCCTGTGCTTGGGGCTGCCGCAAGGGCACCACCCTCACAGGGAAAGGCCAAACACACCCCACATGTCTTTGCTCCTCTGGAGAGCTGCAGGCAACCTCAAACTCTCAGGAAGCTTCTCGGCTGAGACGCAGAAGCACTCTGGCTGGGATCTCGCATCCCCTGCCTGGAGGCCCATGGTGCCTGCTTCTCCCTGGGCGTTGCTTCACCAGAGCGGCCAGGCAACATCTGCCCCATCTACCCTTCTGCTCTTCCCTTCCAGCTGACAGAGTTCTCCCTGCTCTACTCTGGCCCTAGGAAGTTTGGAGACAACCGGGCTCCTCCTCCTGGGCAAGGAGTCCCGGGGCCCAGTTGGAGTGGAAAGGCAAAACCACAGGCAAGCCCAGGAAAGTGCTGAGTCATGTCTGACACACTCCCTCAGCCTGCTCCTTCATGGCTAGCGAGGCTGTGAGCTAGGAAAGTCTTTGGAAGCTCAGCAAGTGGCAGCGAGATGCAGGCCCCAACCCAGCAATCCCGGTGCTTGGAGCAGGTCTCACAGCCTCCCAGTGCCAAAGCGAGCTCCTCTCTGCCAAATGCAGCTGTGCACACGCAGGCCGCTCTGCTGCCTCTGCATCCACGAAGGAAGCTCTCTAGGCCCGCTTCCTGCGAAATCTGCTTCAGCCTGAGGGAAAAGCCCTTGGAGAGGTCTTGGCTCAGGGGCAGTTGCTCCTGTGCCTGGGGAAGAGGGAAGGGCACCACACTCCCAAGGAAAGGCCAGACACACTCCACAGGTCTTTGCTCCTCTGGAGGGCGGCATGGAGCCTCCAACTGGGAGGTCGCGTCTCAGCGGAGACGCAGGGGCATTCTGGCTGTGATCCCGCAGCCCCTGCCTGGAGGCCCACGGTGCCTGTTTCTCTCTGGGCGTTGCTTCCACAGTGCGGCCAAGCAACATCTTCACCATGGGCACAACAGCGCTTCCCTTCCGCCTGACAGACGTCTCAGTGCTCTGCTCTAGACCTCTGAAGTGGGGAGACAACCGAGCCCAGCCTCCTTTCCAAGGAGCCCTGCGCCTTCCATTGCACTGAAAGGCAATAGCACGGGGAAGCCTAGGAAGGGGCTGAGTCATGTCGGACACACTTCCTCAGCCTGCTCCTTTCAGGGAAGCAACGCTGGGAGCTAGGAAAGCCTTCTCCAGCTCGGAGAGTGCAAGAGAGATGCAGGCCGCGCACCCGGAAATCTCGGTGCTTGGAGCCAATCTCAGCGTCTCCCAGGGGCAAAGCGAACGCCTCTCTGCCAAATCCAGCTTTGCAGACGCAGGCCGCTAGGCTGCCTCTGCATTGGCGAAGGAAGCTCTCTCCTCCCGCTTCCTGCGAAATCTGCTTCTCAGCCTGAGCGAATCTCAGTTTAGAACGGTCATTCCTCTGGGGCCGTTGCTCCTGTGCCTGGGGCTGCCGCAAGGGCACCACCCTCACAGGGAAAGGCCAAACACACCCCACATGTCTTTGCTCCTCTGGAGAGCTGCAGGCAACCTCAAACTCTCAGGAAGCTTCTCGGCTGAGACGCAGAAGCACTCTGGCTGGGATCTCGCATCCCCTGCCTGGAGGCCCATGGTGCCTGCTTCTCCCTGGGCGTTGCTTCACCAGAGCGGCCAGGCAACATCTGCCCCATCTACCCTTCTGCTCTTCCCTTCCAGCTGACAGAGTTCTCCCTGCTCTACTCTGGCCCTAGGAAGTTTGGAGACAACCGGGCTCCTCCTCCTGTGCAAGGAGTCCCGGGGCCGAGTTGGAGTGGAAAGGCAAAACCACAGGCAAGCCCAGGAAAGTGCTGAGTCATGTCTGACACACTCCCTCAGCCTGCTCCTTCATGGCTAGCGAGGCTGTGAGCTAGGAAAGTCTTTGGAAGCTCAGCAAGTGGCAGCGAGATGCAGGCCCCAACCCAGCAATCCCGGTGCTTGGAGCAGGTCTCACAGCCTCCCAGTGCCAAAGCGAGCTCCTCTCTGCCAAATGCAGCTGTGCACACGCAGGCCGCTCTGCTGCCTCTGCATCCACGAAGGAAGCTCTCTAGGCCCGCTTCCTGCGAAATCTGCTTCAGCCTGAGGGAAAAGCCCTTGGAGAGGTCTTGGCTCAGGGGCAGTTGCTCCTGTGCCTGGGGAAGAGGGAAGGGCACCACACTCCCAAGGAAAGGCCAGACACACTCCACACGTCTTTGCTCCTCTGGAGGGCGGCATGGAGCCTCCAACTGGGAGGTCGCGTCTCAGCGGAGACGCAGGGGCATTCTGGCTGTGATCCCGCAGCCCCTGCCTGGAGGCCCACGGTGCCTGTTTCTCTCTGGGCGTTGCTTCCACAGTGCGGCCAAGCAACATCTTCACCATGGGCACAACAGCGCTTCCCTTCCACCTGACAGACGTCTCAGTGCTCTGCTCTAGACCTCTGAAGTGGGGAGACAACCGAGCCCAGCCTCCTTTCCAAGGAGCCCTGCGCCTTCCATTGCACTGAAAGGCAATAGCACGGGGAAGCCTAGGAAGGGGCTGAGTCATGTCGGACACACTTCCTCAGCCTGCTCCTTTCAGGGAAGCAACGCTGGGAGCTAGGAAAGCCTTCTCAAGCTCGGAGAGTGCAAGAGAGATGCAGGCCGCGCACCCGGAAATCTCGGTGCTTGGAGCCAATCTCAGCGTCTCCCAGGGGCAAAGCGAACGCCTCTCTGCCAAATCCAGCTTTGCAGACGCAGGCCGCTAGGCTGCCTCTGCATTGGCGAAGGAAGCTCTCTCCTCCCGCTTCCTGCGAAATCTGCTTCTCAGCCTGAGCGAATCTCAGTGGGAACGGTCATTCCTCTGGGGCCGTTGCTCCTGTGCCTGCGGCTGCCGCAAGGGCACCACCCTCCCAGGGAAAGGCCTAACACACCCCACATGTCTTTGCTCCTCTGGAGAGCTGCAGGCAACCTCAAACTCTCAGGAAGCTTCTCGGCTGAGACGCAGAAGCACTCTGGCTGGGATCTCGCATCCCCTGCCTGGAGGCCCATGGTGCCTGCTTCTCCCTGGGCGTTGCTTCACCAGAGCGGCCAGGCAACATCTGCCCCATCTACCCTTCTGCTCTTCCCTTCCAGCTGACAGAGTTCTCCCTGCTCTACTCTAGCCCTAGGAAGTCTGGAGACAACCGGGCTCCTCCTCCTGTGCAAGGAGTCCCGGGGCCCAGTTGGAGTGGAAAGGCAAAACCACAGGCAAGCCCAGGAAAGTGCTGAGTCATGTCTGACACACTCCCTCAGCCTGCTCCTTCATGGCTAGCGAGGCTGTGAGCTAGGAAAGTCTTTGGAAGCTCAGCAAGTGGCAGCGAGATGCAGGCCCCAACCCAGCAATCCCGGTGCTTGGAGCAGGTCTCACAGCCTCCCAGTGCCAAAGCGAGCTCCTCTTTGCCAAATGCAGCTGTGCACACGCAGGCCGCTCTGCTGCCTCTGCATCCACGAAGGAAGCTCTCTAGGCCCGCTTCCTGCGAAATCTGCTTCAGCCTGAGGGAAAAGCCCTTGGAGAGGTCTTGGCTCAGGGGCAGTTGCTCCTGTGCCTGGGGAAGAGGGAAGGGCACCACACTCCCAAGGAAAGGCCAGACACACTCCACACGTCTTTGCTCCTCTGGAGGGCGGCATGGAGCCTCCAACTGGGAGGTCGCGTCTCAGCGGAGACGCAGGGGCATTCTGGCTGTGATCCCGCAGCCCCTGCCTGGAGGCCCACGGTGCCTGTTTCTCTCTGGGCGTTGCTTCCACAGTGCGGCCAAGCAACATCTTCACCATGGGCACAACAGCGCTTCCCTTCCGCCTGACAGACGTCTCAGTGCTCTGCTCTAGACCTCTGAAGTGGGGAGACAACCGAGCCCAGCCTCCTTTCCAAGGAGCCCTGCGCCTTCCATTGCACTGAAAGGCAATAGCACGGGGAAGCCTAGGAAGGGGCTGAGTCATGTCGGACACACTTCCTCAGCCTGCTCCTTTCAGGGAAGCAACGCTGGGAGCTAGGAAAGCCTTCTCCAGCTCGGAGAGTGCAAGAGAGATGCAGGCCGCGCACCCGGAAATCTCGGTGCTTGGAGCCAATCTCAGCGTCTCCCAGGGGCAAAGCGAACGCCTCTCTGCCAAATCCAGCTTTGCAGACGCAGGCCGCTAGGCTGCCTCTGCATTGGCGAAGGAAGCTCTCTCCTCCCGCTTCCTGCGAAATCTGCTTCTCAGCCTGAGCGAATCTCAGTGGGAACGGTCATTCCTCTGGGGCCGTTGCTCCTGTGCCTGGGGCTGCCGCAAGGGCACCACCCTCCCAGGGAAAGGCCAAACACACCCCACATGTCTTTGCTCCTCTGGAGAGCTGCAGGCAACCTCAAACTCTCAGGAAGCTTCTCGGCTGAGACGCAGAAGCACTCTGGCTGTTATCTCGCATCCCCTGCCTGGAGGCCCATGGTGCCTGCTTCTCCCTGGGCGTTGCTTCACCAGAGCGGCCAGGCAACATCTGCCCCATCTACCCTTCTGCTCTTCCCTTCCAGCTGACAGAGTTCTCCCTGCTCTACTCTGGCCCTAGGAAGTTTGGAGACAACCGGGCTCCTCCTCCTGGGCAAGGAGTCCCGGGGCCCAGTTGGAGTGGAAAGGCAAAACCACAGGCAAGCCCAGGAAAGTGCTGAGTCATGTCTGACACACTCCCTCAGCCTGCTCCTTCATGGCTAGCGAGGCTGTGAGCTAGGAAAGTCTTTGGAAGCTCAGCAAGTGGCAGCGAGATGCAGGCCCCAACCCAGCAATCCCGGTGCTTGGAGCAGGTCTCACCGCCTCCCAGTACCAAAGCGAGCTCCTCTCTGCCAAATGCAGCTGTGCACACGCAGGCCGCTCTGCTGCCTCTGCATCCACGAAGGAAGCTCTCTAGGCCCGCTTCCTGCGAAATCTGCTTCAGCCTGAGGGAAAAGCCCTTGGAGAGGTCTTGGCTCAGGGGCAGTTGCTCCTGTGCCTGGGGAAGAGGGAAGGGCACCACACTCCCAAGGAAAGGCCAGACACACTCCACACGTCTTTGCTCCTCTGGAGGGCGGCATGGAGCCTCCAACTGGGAGGTCGCGTCTCAGCGGAGACGCAGGGGCATTCTGGCTGTGATCCCGCAGCCCCTGCCTGGAGGCCCACGGTGCCTGTTTCTCTCTGGGCGTTGCTTCCACAGTGCGGCCAAGCAACATCTTCACCATGGGCACAACAGCGCTTCCCTTCCGCCTGACAGACGTCTCAGTGCTCTGCTCTAGACCTCTGAAGTGGGGAGACAACCGAGCCCAGCCTCCTTTCCAAGGAGCCCTGCGCCTTCCATTGCACTGAAAGGCAATAGCACGGGGAAGCCTAGGAAGGGGCTGAGTCATGTCGGACACACTTCCTCAGCCTGCTCCTTTCAGGGAAGCAACGCTGGGAGCTAGGAAAGCCTTCTCAAGCTCGGAGAGTGCAAGAGAGATGCAGGCCGCGCACCCGGAAATCTCGGTGCTTGGAGCCAATCTCAGCGTCTCCCAGGGGCAAAGCGAACGCCTCTCTGCCAAATCCAGCTTTGCAGACGCAGGCCGCTAGGCTGCCTCTGCATTGGCGAAGGAAGCTCTCTCCTCCCGCTTCCTGCGAAATCTGCTTCTCAGCCTGAGCGAATCTCAGTGGGAACGGTCATTCCTCTGGGGCCGTTGCTCCTGTGCCTGGGGCTGCCGCAAGGGCACCACCCTCCCAGGGAAAGGCCAAACACACCCCACATGTCTTTGCTCCTCTGGAGAGCTGCAGGCAACCTCAAACTCTCAGGAAGCTTCTCGGCTGAGACGCAGAAGCACTCTGGCTGGGATCTCGCATCCCCTGCCTGGAGGCCCATGGTGCCTGCTTCTCCCTGGGCGTTGCTTCACCAGAGCGGCCAGGCAACATCTGCCCCATCTACCCTTCTGCTCTTCCCTTCCAGCTGACAGAGTTCTCCCTGCTCTACTCTGGCCCTAGGAAGTTTGGAGACAACCGGGCTCCTCCTCCTGTGCAAGGAGTCCCGGGGCCCAGTTGGAGTGGAAAGGCAAAACCACAGGCAAGCCCAGGAAAGTGCTGAGTCATGTCTGACACACTCCCTCAGCCTGCTCCTTCATGGCTAGCGAGGCTGTGAGCTAGGAAAGTCTTTGGAAGCTCAGCAAGTGGCAGCAAGATGCAGGCCCCAACCCAGCAATCCCGGTGCTTGGAGCAGGTCTCACAGCCTCCCAGTGCCAAAGCGAGCTCCTCTCTGCCAAATGCAGCTGTGCACACGCAGGCCGCTCTGCTGCCTCTGCATCCACGAAGGAAGCTCTCTAGTCCCGCTTCCTGCGAAATCTGCTTCAGCCTGAGGGAAAAGCCCTTGGAGAGGTCTTGGCTCAGGGGCAGTTGCTCCTGTGCCTGGGGAAGAGGGAAGGGCACCACACTCCCAAGGAAAGGCCAGACACACTCCACACGTCTTTGCTCCTCTGGAGGGCGGCATGGAGCCTCCAACTGGGAGGTCGCGTCTCAGCGGAGACGCAGGGGCATTCTGGCTGTGATCCCGCAGCCCCTGCCTGGAGGCCCACGGTGCCTGTTTCTCTCTGGGCGTTGCTTCCACAGTGCGGCCAAGCAACATCTTCACCATGGGCACAACAGCGCTTCCCTTCCACCTGACAGACGTCTCAGTGCTCTGCTCTAGACCTCTGAAGTGGGGAGACAACCGAGCCCAGCCTCCTTTCCAAGGAGCCCTGCGCCTTCCATTGCACTGAAAGGCAATAGCACGGGGAAGCCTAGGAAGGGGCTGAGTCATGTCGGACACACTTCCTCAGCCTGCTCCTTTCAGGGAAGCAACGCTGGGAGCTAGGAAAGCCTTCTCAAGCTCGGAGAGTGCAAGAGAGATGCAGGCCGCGCACCCGGAAATCTCGGTGCTTGGAGCCAATCTCAGCGTCTCCCAGGGGCAAAGCGAACGCCTCTCTGCCAAATCCAGCTTTGCAGACGCAGGCCGCTAGGCTGCCTCTGCATTGGCGAAGGAAGCTCTCTCCTCCCGCTTCCTGCGAAATCTGCTTCTCAGCCTGAGCGAATCTCAGTGGGAACGGTCATTCCTCTGGGGCCGTTGCTCCTGTGCCTGGGATGACGCAAGGGCACCACCCTCCCAGGGAAAGGCCTAACACACCCCACATGTCTTTGCTCCTCTGGAGAGCTGCAGGCAACCTCAAACTCTCAGGAAGCTTCTCGGCTGAGACGCAGAAGCACTCTGGCTGTTATCTCGCATCCCCTGCCTGGAGGCCCATGGTGCCTGCTTCTCCCTGGGCGTTGCTTCACCAGAGCGGCCAGGCAACATCTGCCCCATCTACCCTTCTGCTCTTCCCTTCCAGCTGACAGAGTTCTCCCTGATCTACTCTAGCCCTAGGAAGTCTGGAGACAACCGGGCTCCTCCTCCTGTGCAAGGAGTCCCGGGGCCCAGTTGGAGTGGAAAGGCAAAACCACAGGCAAGCCCAGGAAAGTGCTGAGTCATGTCTGACACACTCCCTCAGCCTGCTCCTTCATGGCTAGCGAGGCTGTGAGCTAGGAAAGTCTTTGGAAGCTCAGCAAGTGGCAGCGAGATGCAGGCCCCAACCCAGCAATCCCGGTGCTTGGAGCAGGTCTCACAGCCTCCCAGTGCCAAAGCGAGCTCCTCTTTGCCAAATGCAGCTGTGCACACGCCGGCCGCTCTGCTGCCTCTGCATCCACGAAGGAAGCTCTCTAGGCCCGCTTCCTGCGAAATCTGCTTCAGCCTGAGGGAAAAGCCCTTGGAGAGGTCTTGGCTCAGGGGCAGTTGCTCCTGTGCCTGGGGAAGAGGGAAGGGCACCACACTCCCAAGGAAAGGCCAGACACACTCCACAGGTCTTTGCTCCTCTAGGGCGGCATGGAGCCTCCAACTGGGAGGTCGCGTCTCAGCGGAGACGCAGGGGCATTCTGGCTGTGATCCCGCAGCCCCTGCCTGGAGGCCCACGGTGCCTGTTTCTCTCTGGGCGTTGCTTCCACAGTGCGGCCAAGCAACATCTTCACCATGGGCACAACAGCGCTTCCCTTCCGCCTGACAGACGTCTCAGTGCTCTGCTCTAGACCTCTGAAGTGGGGAGACAACCGAGCCCAGCCTCCTTTCCAAGGAGCCCTGCGCCTTCCATTGCACTGAAAGGCAATAACACGGGGAAGCCTAGGAAGGGGCTGAGTCATGTCGGACACACTTCCTCAGCCTGCTCCTTTCAGGGAAGCAACGCTGGGAGCTAGGAAAGCCTTCTCAAGCTCGGAGAGTGCAAGAGAGATGCAGGCCGCGCACCCGGAAATCTCGGTGCTTGGAGCCAATCTCAGCGTCTCCCAGGGGCAAAGCGAACGCCTCTCTGCCAAATCCAGCTTTGCAGACGCAGGCCGCTAGGCTGCCTCTGCATTGGCGAAGGAAGCTCTCTCCTCCCGCTTCCTGCGAAATCTGCTTCTCAGCCTGAGCGAATCTCAGTGGGAACGGTCATTCCTCTGGGGCCGTTGCTCCTGTGCCTGGGGCTGCCGCAAGGGCACCACCCTCACAGGGAAAGGCCAAACACACCCCACATGTCTTTGCTCCTCTGGAGAGCTGCAGGCAACCTCAAACTCTCAGGAAGCTTCTCGGCTGAGACGCAGAAGCACTCTGGCTGGGATCTCGCATCCCCTGCCTGGAGGCCCATGGTGCCTGCTTCTCCCTGGGCGTTGCTTCACCAGAGCGGCCAGGCAACATCTGCCCCATCTACCCTTCTGCTCTTCCCTTCCAGCTGACAGAGTTCTCCCTGCTCTACTCTAGCCCTAGGAAGTCTGGAGACAACCGGGCTCCTCCTCCTGTGCAAGGAGTCCCGGGGCCCAGTTGGAGTGGAAAGGCAAAACCACAGGCAAGCCCAGGAAAGTGCTGAGTCATGTCTGACACACTCCCTCAGCCTGCTCCTTCATGGCTAGCGAGGCTGTGAGCTAGGAAAGTCTTTGGAAGCTCAGCAAGTGGCAGCGAGATGCAGGCCCCAACCCAGCAATCCCGGTGCTTGGAGCAGGTCTCACAGCCTCCCAGTGCCAAAGCGAGCTCCTCTCTGCCAAATGCAGCTGTGCACACGCAGGCCGCTCTGCTGCCTCTGCATCCACGAAGGAAGCTCTCTAGGCCCGCTTCCTGCGAAATCTGCTTCAGCCTGAGGGAAAAGCCCTTGGAGAGGTCTTGGCTCAGGGGCAGTTGCTCCTGTTCCTGGGGAAGAGGGAAGGGCACCACACTCCCAAGGAAAGGCCAGACACACTCCACACGTCTTTGCTCCTCTGGAGGGCGGCATGGAGCCTCCAACTGGGAGGTCGCGTCTCACCGGAGACGCAGGGGCATTCTGGCTGTGATCCCGCAGCCCCTGCCTGGAGGTCCACGCTGCCTGTTTCTCTCTGGGCGTTGCTTCCACAGTGCGGCCAAGCAACATCTTCACCATGGGCACAACAGCGCTTCCCTTCCGCCTGACAGACGTCTCAGTGCTCTGCTCTAGACCTCTGAAGTGGGGAGACAACCGAGCCCAGCCTCCTTTCCAAGGAGCCCTGCGCCTTCCATTGCACTGAAAGGCAATAGCACGGGGAAGCCTAGGAAGGGGCTGAGTCATGTCGGACACACTTCCTCAGCCTGCTCCTTTCAGGGAAGCAACGCTGGGAGCTAGGAAAGCCTTCTCAAGCTCGGAGAGTGCAAGAGAGATGCAGGCCGCGCACCCGGAAATCTCGGTGCTTGGAGCCAATCTCAGCGTCTCCCAGGGGCAAAGCGAACGCCTCTCTGCCAAATCCAGCTTTGCAGACGCAGGCCGCTAGGCTGCCTCTGCATTGGCGAAGGAAGCTCTCTCCTCCCGCTTCCTGCGAAATCTGCTTCTCAGCCTGAGCGAATCTCAGTGGGAACGGTCATTCCTCTGGGGCCGTTGCTCCTGTGCCTGGGGCTGCCGCAAGGGCACCACCCTCACAGGGAAAGGCCAAACACACCCCACATGTCTTTGCTCCTCTGGAGAGCTGCAGGCAACCTCAAACTCTCAGGAAGCTTCTCGGCTGAGACGCAGAAGCACTCTGGCTGGGATCTCGCATCCCCTGCCTGGAGGCCCATGGTGCCTGCTTCTCCCTGGGCGTTGCTTCACCAGAGCGGCCAGGCAACATCTGCCCCATCTACCCTTCTGCTCTTCCCTTCCAGCTGACAGAGTTCTCCCTGCTCTACTCTGGCCCTAGGAAGTTTGGAGACAACCGGGCTCCTCCTCCTGGGCAAGGAGTCCCGGGGCCCAGTTGGAGTGGAAAGGCAAAACCACAGGCAAGCCCAGGAAAGTGCTGAGTCATGTCTGACACACTCCCTCAGCCTGCTCCTTCATGGCTAGCGAGGCTGTGAGCTAGGAAAGTCTTTGGAAGCTCAGCAAGTGGCAGCGAGATGCAGGCCCCAACCCAGCAATCCCGGTGCTTGGAGCAGGTCTCACAGCCTCCCAGTGCCAAAGCGAGCTCCTCTCTGCCAAATGCAGCTGTGCACACGCAGGCCGCTCTGCTGCCTCTGCATCCACGAAGGAAGCTCTCTAGGCTCGCTTCCTGCGAAATCTGCTTCAGCCTGAGGGAAAAGCCCTTGGAGAGGTCTTTGCTCAGGGGCAGTTGCTCCTGTGCCTGGGGAAGAGGGAAGGGCACCACACTCCCAAGGAAAGGCCAGACACACTCCACACGTCTTTGCTCCTCTGGAGGGCGGCATGGAGCCTCCAACTGGGAGGTCGCGTCTCAGCGGAGACGCAGGGGCATTCTGGCTGTGATCCCGCAGCCCCTGCCTGGAGGCCCACGCTGCCTGTTTCTCTCTGGGCGTTGCTTCCACAGTGCGGCCAAGCAACATCTTCACCATGGGCACAACAGCGCTTCCCTTCCGCCTGACAGACGTCTCAGTGCTCTGCTCTAGACCTCTGAAGTGGGGAGACAACCGAGCCCAGCCTCCTTTCCAAGGAGCCCTGCGCCTTCCATTGCACTGAAAGGCAATAGCACGGGGAAGCCTAGGAAGGGGCTGAGTCATGTCGGACACACTTCCTCAGCCTGCTCCTTTCAGGGAAGCAACGCTGGGAGCTAGGAAAGCCTTCTCAAGCTCGGAGAGTGCAAGAGAGATGCAGGCCGCGCACCGGGAAATCTCGGTGCTTGGAGCCAATCTCAGCGTCTCCCAGGGGCAAAGCGAACGCCTCTCTGCCAAATCCAGCTTTGCAGACGCAGGCCGCTAGGCTGCCTCTGCATTGGCGAAGGAAGCTCTCTCCTCCCGCTTCCTGCGAAATCTGCTTCTCAGCCTGAGCGAATCTCAGTGGGAACGGTCATTCCTCTGGGGCCGTTGCTCCTGTGCCTGGGGCTGCCGCAAGGGCACCACCCTCACAGGGAAAGGCCAAACACACCCCACATGTCTTTGCTCCTCTGGAGAGCTGCAGGCAACCTCAAACTCTCAGGAAGCTTCTCGGCTGAGACGCAGAAGCACTCTGGCTGGGATCTCGCATCCCCTGCCTGGAGGCCCATGGTGCCTGCTTCTCCCTGGGCGTTGCTTCACCAGAGCGGCCAGGCAACATCTGCCCCATCTACCCTTCTGCTCTTCCCTTCCAGCTGACAGAGTTCTCCCTGCTCTACTCTGGCCCTAGGAAGTTTGGAGACAACCGGGCTCCTCCTCCTGGGCAAGGAGTCCCGGGGCCCAGTTGGAGTGGAAAGGCAAAACCACAGGCAAGCCCAGGAAAGTGCTGAGTCATGTCTGACACACTCCCTCAGCCTGCTCCTTCATGGCTAGCGAGGCTGTGAGCTAGGAAAGTCTTTGGAAGCTCAGCAAGTGGCAGCGAGATGCAGGCCCCAACCCAGCAATCCCGGTGCTTGGAGCAGGTCTCACAGCCTCCCAGTGCCAAAGCGAGCTCCTCTCTGCCAAATGCAGCTGTGGCCGCTCTGCTGCCTCTGCATCCACGAAGGAAGCTCTCTAGGCCCGCTTCCTGCGAAATCTGCTTCAGCCTGAGGGAAAAGCCCTTGGAGAGGTCTTGGCTCAGGGGCAGTTGCTCCTGTGCCTGGGGAAGAGGGAAGGGCACCACACTCCCAAGGAAAGGCCAGACACACTCCACACGTCTTTGCTCCTCTGGAGGGCGGCATGGAGCCTCCAACTGGGAGGTCGCGTCTCAGCGGAGACGCAGGGGCATTCTGGCTGTGATCCCGCAGCCCCTGCCTGGAGGCCCACGGTGCCTGTTTCTCTCTGGGCGTTGCTTCCACAGTGCGGCCAAGCAACATCTTCACCATGGGCACAACAGCGCTTCCCTTCCGCCTGACAGACGTCTCAGTGCTCTGCTCTAGACCTCTGAAGTGGGGAGACAACCGAGCCCAGCCTCCTTTCCAAGGAGCCCTGCGCCTTCCATTGCACTGAAAGGCAATAGCACGGGGAAGCCTAGGAAGGGGCTGATTCATGTCGGACACACTTCCTCAGCCTGCTCCTTTCAGGGAAGCAACACTGGGAGCTAGGAAAGACTTCTCCAGCTCGGAGAGTGCAAGGGAGATGCAGGCCGCGCACCCGGAAATCTCGGTGCTTGGAGCCAATCTCAGCGTCTCCCAGGGGCAAAGCGAACGCCTCTCTGCCAAATCCAGCTTTGCAGACGCAGGCCGCTAGGCTGCCTCTGCATTGGCGAAGGAAGCTCTCTCCTCCCGCTTCCTGCGAAATCTGCTTCTCAGCCTGAGCGAATCTCAGTGGGAACGGTCTTTCCTCTGGGGCCGTTGCTTCTGTGCCTGGGGCTGCCGCAAGGGCACCACCCTCCCAGGGAAAGGCCAAACACACCCCACATGTCTTTGCTCCTCTGGAGAGCTGCAGGCAACCTCAAACTCTCAGGAAGCTTCTCGGCTGAGACGCAGAAGCACTCTGGCTGGGGTCTCGCATCCCCTGCCTGGAGGCCCATGGTGCCTGTTTCTCCCTGGGCGTTGCTTCACCAGAGCGGCCAGGCAACATCTGCCCCATCTACCCTTCTGCTCTTCCCTTCCAGCTGACAGAGTTCTCCCTGCTCTACTCTAGCCCTAGGAAGTTTGGAGACAACCGGGCTCCTCCTCCTGTGCAAGGAGTCCCGGGGCCCAGTTGGAGTGGAAAGGCAAAACCACAGGCAAGCCCAGGAAAGTGCTGAGTCATGTCTGACACACTCCCTCAGCCTGCTCCTTCATGGCTAGCGAGGCTGTGAGCTAGGAAAGTCTTTGGAAGCTCAGCAAGTGGCAGCGAGATGCAGGCCCCAACCCAGCAATCCCGGTGCTTGGAGCAGGTCTCACAGCCTCCCAGTGCCAAAGCGAGCTCCTCTCTGCCAAATGCAGCTTTGCACACGCAGGCCGCTCTGCTGCCTCTGCATCCACGAAGGAAGCTCTCTAGGCCCGCTTCCTGCGAAATCTGCTTCAGCCTGAGGGAAAAGCCCTTGGAGAGGTCTTGGCTCAGGGGCAGTTGCTCCTGTGCCTGGGGAAGAGGGAAGGGCACCACACTCCCAAGGAAAGGCCAGACACACTCCACACGTCTTTGCTCCTCTGGAGGGCGGCATGGAGCCTCCAACTGGGAGGTCGCTTCTCAGCGGAGACGCAGGGGCATTCTGGCTGTGATCCCGCAGCCCCTGCCTGGAGGCCCACGGTGCCTGTTTCTCTCTGGGCGTTGCTTCCACAGTGCGGCCAAGCAACATCTTCACCATGGGCACAACAGCGCTTCCCTTCCGCCTGACAGACGTCTCAGTGCTCTGCTCTAGACCTCTGAAGTGGGGAGACAACCGAGCCCAGCCTCCTTTCCAAGGAGTCCTGCGCCTTCCATTGCACTGAAAGGCAATAGCACGGGGAAGCCTAGGAAGGGGCTGAGTCATGTCGGACACACTTCCTCAGCCTGCTCCTTTCAGGGAAGCAACGCTGGGAGCTAGGAAAGCCTTCTCAAGCTCGGAGAGTGCAAGAGAGATGCAGGCCGCGCACCCGGAAATCTCGGTGCTTGGAGCAAATCTCAGCGTCTCCCAGGGGCAAAGCGAACGCCTCTCTGCCAAATCCAGCTTTGCAGACGCAGGCCGCTAGGCTGCCTCTGCATTGGCGAAGGAAGCTCTCTCCTCCCGCTTCCTGCGAAATCTGCTTCTCGGCCTGAGCGAATCTCAGTGGGAAAGGTCTTTCCTCTGGGGCCGTTGCTCCTGTGCCTGGGGCTGCCGCAAGGGCACCACCCTCCCACGGAAAGGCCAAACACACCCCACATGTCTTTGCCCCTCTGGAGAGCTGCAGGCAAACTCAAACTCTCAGGAAGCTTCTCGGCTGAGACGCAGAAGCACTCTGGCTGGGATCTCGCATCCCCTGCCTGGAGGCCCATGGTGTCTGTTTCTCCCTGGGCGTTGCTTCACCAGAGCGGCCAGGCAACATCTGCCCCATCTACCCTTCTGCTCTTCCCTTCCAGCTGACAGAGTTCTCCCTGCTCTACTCTAGCCCTAGGAAGTTTGGAGACAACCGGGCTCCTCCTCCTGTGCAAGGAGTCCCGGGGCCCAGTTGGAGTGGAAAGGCAAAACCACAGGCAAGCCCAGGAAAGTGCTGAGTCATGTCTGACACACTCCCTCAGCCTGCTCCTTCATGGCTAGCGAGGCTGTGAGCTAGGAAAGTCTTTGGAAGCTCAGCAAGTGGCAGCGAGATGCAGGCCCCAACCCAGCAATCCCGGTGCTTGGAGCAGGTCTCACAGCCTCCCAGTGCCAAAGCGAGCTCCTCTCTGCCAAATGCAGCTTTGCACACGCAGGCCGCTCTGCTGCCTCTGCATCCACGAAGGAAGCTCTCTAGGCCCGCTTCCTGCGAAATCTGCTTCAGCCTGAGGGAAAAGCCCTTGGAGAGGTCTTGGCTCAGGGGCAGTTGCTCCTGTGCCTGGGGAAGAGGGAAGGGCACCACACTCCCAAGGAAAGGCCAGACACACTCCACACGTCTTTGCTCCTCTGGAGGGCGGCATGGAGCCTCCAACTGGGAGGTCGCTTCTCAGCGGAGACGCAGGGGCATTCTGGCTGTGATCCCGCAGCCCCTGCCTGGAGGCCCACGGTGCCTGTTTCTCTCTGGGCGTTGCTTCCACAGTGCGGCCAAGCAACATCTTCACCATGGGCACAACAGCGCTTCCCTTCCGCCTGACAGACGTCTCAGTGCTCTGCTCTAGACCTCTGAAGTGGGGAGACAACCGAGCCCAGCCTCCTTTCCAAGGAGTCCTGCGCCTTCCATTGCACTGAAAGGCAATAGCACGGGGAAGCCTAGGAAGGGGCTGAGTCATGTCGGACACACTTCCTCAGCCTGCTCCTTTCAGGGAAGCAACGCTGGGAGCTAGGAAAGCCTTCTCAAGCTCGGAGAGTGCAAGAGAGATGCAGGCCGCGCACCCGGAAATCTCGGTGCTTGGAGCCAATCTCAGCGTCTCCCAGGGGCAAAGCGAACGCCTCTCTGCCAAATCCAGCTTTGCAGACGCAGGCCGCTAGGCTGCCTCTGCATTGGCGAAGGAAGCTCTCTCCTCGCGCTTCCTGCGAAATCTGCTTCTCAGCCTGAGCGAATCTCAGTGGGAATGGTCTTTCCTCTGGGGCCGTTGCTCCTGTGCCTGGGGCTGCCGCAAGGGCACCACCCTCACAGGGAAAGGCCAAACACACCCCACATGACTTTGCTCCTCTGGAGAGCTGCAGGCAACCTCAAACTCTCAGGAAGCTTCTCGGCTGAGACGCAGAAGCACTCTGGCTGTGGTCTCGCATCCCCTGCCTGGAGGCCCATGGTGCCTGTTTCTCCCTGAGCGTTGCTTCACCAGAGCGGCCAGGCAACATCTGCCCCATCTACCCTTCTGCTCTTCCCTTCCAGCTGACAGAGTTCTCCCTGCTCTACTCTAGCCCTAGGAAGTTTGGAGACAACCGGGCTCCTCCTCCTGTGCAAGGAGTCCCGGGGCCCAGTTGGAGTGGAAAGGCAAAACCACAGGCAAGCCCAGGAAAGTGCTGAGTCATGTCTGACACACTCCCTCAGCCTGCTCCTTCATGGCTAGCGAGGCTGTGAGCTAGGAAAGTCTTTGGAAGCTCAGCAAGTGGCAGCGAGATGCAGGCCCCAACCCAGCAATCCCGGTGCTTGGAGCAGGTCTCACAGCCTCCCAGTGCCAAAGCGAGCTCCTCTCTGCCAAATGCAGCTTTGCACACGCAGGCCGCTCTGCTGCCTCTGCATCCACGAAGGAAGCTCTCTAGGCCCGCTTCCTGCGAAATCTGCTTCAGCCTGAGGGAAAAGCCCTTGGAGAGGTCTTGGCTCAGGGGCAGTTGCTCCTGTGCCTGGGGAAGAGGGAAGGGCACCACACTCCCAAGGAAAGGCCAGACACACTCCACACGTCTTTGCTCCTCTGGAGGGCGGCATGGAGCCTCCAACTGGGAGGTCGCGTCTCAGCGGAGACGCAGGGGCATTCTGGCTGTGATCCCGCAGCCCCTGCCTGGAGGCCCACGCTGCCTGTTTCTCTCTGGGCGTTGCTTCCACAGTGCGGCCAAGCAACATCTTCACCATGGGCACAACAGCGCTTCCCTTCCGCCTGACAGACGTCTCAGTGCTCTGCTCTAGACCTCTGAAGTGGGGAGACAACCGAGCCCAGCCTCCTTTCCAAGGAGCCCTGCGCCTTCCATTGCACTGAAAGGCAATAGCACGGGGAAGCCTAGGAAGGGGCTGAGTCATGTCGGACACACTTCCTCAGCCTGCTCCTTTCAGGGAAGCAACGCTGGGAGCTAGGAAAGCCTTCTCAAGCTCGGAGAGTGCAAGAGAGATGCAGGCCGCGCACCCGGAAATCTCGGTGCTTGGAGCCAATCTCAGCGTCTCCCAGGGGCAAAGCGAACGCCTCTCTGCCAAATCCAGCTTTGCAGACGCAGGCCGCTAGGCTGCCTCTGCATTGGCGAAGGAAGCTCTCTCCTCCCGCTTCCTGCGAAATCTGCTTCTCAGCCTGAGCGAATCTCAGTGGGAACGGTCATTCCTCTGGGGCCGTTGCTCCTGTGCCTGGGGCTGCCGCAAGGGCACCACCCTCACAGGGAAAGGCCAAACACACCCCACATGTCTTTGCTCCTCTGGAGAGCTGCAGGCAACCTCAAACTCTCAGGAAGCTTCTCGGCTGAGACGCAGAAGCACTCTGGCTGGGATCTCGCATCCCCTGCCTGGAGGCCCATGGTGCCTGCTTCTCCCTGGGCGTTGCTTCACCAGAGCGGCCAGGCAACATCTGCCCCATCTACCCTTCTGCTCTTCCCTTCCAGCTGACAGAGTTCTCCCTGCTCTACTCTGGCCCTAGGAAGTTTGGAGACAACCGGGCTCCTCCTCCTGTGCAAGGAGTCCCGGGGCCCAGTTGGAGTGGAAAGGCAAAACCACAGGCAAGCCCAGGAAAGTGCTGAGTCATGTCTGACACACTCCCTCAGCCTGCTCCTTCATGGCTAGCGAGGCTGTGAGCTAGGAAAGTCTTTGGAAGCTCAGCAAGTGGCAGCGAGATGCAGGCCCCAACCCAGCAATCCCGGTGCTTGGAGCAGGTCTCACAGCCTCCCAGTGCCAAAGCGAGCTCCTCTCTGCCAAATGCAGCTGTGCACACGCAGGCCGCTCTGCTGCCTCTGCATCCACGAAGGAAGCTCTCTAGGCCCGCTTCCTGCGAAATCTGCTTCAGCCTGAGGGAAAAGCCCTTGGAGAGGTCTTGGCTCAGGGGCAGTTGCTCCTGTGCCTGGGGAAGAGGGAAGGGCACCACACTCCCAAGGAAAGGCCAGACACCCTCCACAGGTCTTTGCTCCTCTGGAGGGCGGCATGGAGCCTCCAACTGGGAGGTCGCGTCTCAGCGGAGACGCAGGGGCATTCTGGCTGTGATCCCGCAGCCCCTGCCTGGAGGCCCACGCTGCCTGTTTCTCTCTGGGCGTTGCTTCCACAGTGCGGCCAAGCAACATCTTCACCATGGGCACAACAGCGCTTCCCTTCCGCCTGACAGACGTCTCAGTGCTCTGCTCTAGACCTCTGAAGTGGGGAGACAACCGAGCCCAGCCTCCTTTCCAAGGAGCCCTGCGCCTTCCATTGCACTGAAAGGCAATAGCACGGGGAAGCCTAGGAAGGGGCTGAGTCATGTCGGACACACTTCCTCAGCCTGCTCCTTTCAGGGAAGCAACGCTGGGAGCTAGGAAAGCCTTCTCAAGCTCGGAGAGTGCAAGAGAGATGCAGGCCGCGCACCCGGAAATCTCGGTGCTTGGAGCCAATCTCAGCGTCTCCCAGGGGCAAAGCGAACGCCTCTCTGCCAAATCCAGCTTTGCAGACGCAGGCCGCTAGGCTGCCTCTGCATTGGCGAAGGAAGCTCTCTCCTCCCGCTTCCTGCGAAATCTGCTTCTCAGCCTGAGCGAATCTCAGTGGGAACGGTCATTCCTCTGGGGCCGTTGCTCCTGTGCCTGGGGCTTCCGCAAGGGCACCACCCTCACAGGGAAATGCCAAACACACCCTACATGTCTTTGCTCCTCTGGAGAGCTGCAGGCAACCTCAAACTCTCAGGAAGCTTCTCGGCTGAGACGCAGAAGCACTCTGGCTGGGATCTCGCATCCCCTGCCTGGAGGCCCATGGTGCCTGCTTCTCCCTGGGCGTTGCTTCACCAGAGCGGCCAGGCAACATCTGCCCCATCTACCCTTCTGCTCTTCCCTTCCAGCTGACAGAGTTCTCCCTGCTCTACTCTGGCCCTAGGAAGTTTGGAGACAACCGGGCTCCTCCTCCTGTGCAAGGAGTCCCGGGGCCCAGTTGGAGTGGAAAGGCAAAACCACAGGCAAGCCCAGGAAAGTGCTGAGTCATGTCTGACACACTCCCTCAGCCTGCTCCTTCATGGCTAGCGAGGCTGTGAGCTAGGAAAGTCTTTGGAAGCTCAGCAAGTGGCAGCGAGATGCAGGCCCCAACCCAGCAATCCCGGTGCTTGGAGCAGGTCTCACAGCCTCCCAGTGCCAAAGCGAGCTCCTCTCTGCCAAATGCAGCTGTGCACACGCAGGCCGCTCTGCTGCCTCTGCATCCACGAAGGAAGCTCTCTAGGCTCGCTTCCTGCGAAATCTGCTTCAGCCTGAGGGAAAAGCCCTTGGAGAGGTCTTTGCTCAGGGGCAGTTGCTCCTGTGCCTGGGGAAGAGGGAAGGGCACCACACTCCCAAGGAAAGGCCAGACACACTCCACACGTCTTTGCTCCTCTGGAGGGCGGCATGGAGCCTCCAACTGGGAGGTCGCGTCTCAGCGGAGACGCAGGGGCATTCTGGCTGTGATCCCGCAGCCCCTGCCTGGAGGCCCACGCTGCCTGTTTCTCTCTGGGCGTTGCTTCCACAGTGCGGCCAAGCAACATCTTCACCATGGGCACAACAGCGCTTCCCTTCCGCCTGACAGACGTCTCAGTGCTCTGCTCTAGACCTCTGAAGTGGGGAGACAACCGAGCCCAGCCTCCTTTCCAAGGAGCCCTGCGCCTTCCATTGCACTGAAAGGCAATAGCACGGGGAAGCCTAGGAAGGGGCTGAGTCATGTCGGACACACTTCCTCAGCCTGCTCCTTTCTGGGAAGCAACGCTGGGAGCTAGGAAAGCCTTCTCAAGCTCGGAGAGTGCAAGAGAGATGCAGGCCGCGCACCCGGAAATCTCGGTGCTTGGAGCCAATCTCAGCGTCTCCCAGGGGCAAAGCGAACGCCTCTCTGCCAAATCCAGCTTTGCAGACGCAGGCCGCTAGGCTGCCTCTGCATTGGCGAAGGAAGCTCTCTCCTCCCGCTTCCTGCGAAATCTGCTTCTCAGCCTGAGCGAATCTCAGTGGGAACGGTCATTCCTCTGGGGCCGTTGCTCCTGTGCCTGGGGCTGCCGCAAGGGCACCACCCTCACAGGGAAAGGCCAAACACACCCCACATGTCTTTGCTCCTCTGGAGAGCTGCAGGCAACCTCAAACTCTCAGGAAGCTTCTCGGCTGAGACGCAGAAGCACTCTGGCTGGGATCTCGCATCCCCTGCCTGGAGGCCCATGGTGCCTGCTTCTCCCTGGGCGTTGCTTCACCAGAGCGGCCAGGCAACATCTGCCCCATCTACCCTTCTGCTCTTCCCTTCCAGCTGACAGAGTTCTCCTTGCTCTACTCTGGCCCTAGGAAGTTTGGAGACAACCGGGCTCCTCCTCCTGGGCAAGGAGTCCCGGGGCCCAGTTGGAGTGGAAAGGCAAAACCACAGGCAAGCCCAGGAAAGTGCTGAGTCATGTCTGACACACTCCCTCAGCCTGCTCCTTCATGGCTAGCGAGGCTGTGAGCTAGGAAAGTCTTTGGAAGCTCAGCAAGTGGCAGCGAGATGCAGGCCCCAACCCAGCAATCCCGGTGCTTGGAGCAGGTCTCACAGCCTCCCAGTGCCAAAGCGAGCTCCTCTCTGCCAAATGCAGCTGTGGCCGCTCTGCTGCCTCTGCATCCACGAAGGAAGCTCTCTAGGCCCGCTTCCTGCGAAATCTGCTTCAGCCTGAGGGAAAAGCCCTTGGAGAGGTCTTGGCTCAGGGGCAGTTGCTCCTGTGCCTGGGGAAGAGGGAAGGGCACCACACTCCCAAGGAAAGGCCAGACACACTCCACACGTCTTTGCTCCTCTGGAGGGCGGCATGGAGCCTCCAACTGGGAGGTCGCGTCTCAGCGGAGACGCAGGGGCATTCTGGCTGTGATCCCGCAGCCCCTGCCTGGAGGCCCACGGTGCCTGTTTCTCTCTGGGCGTTGCTTCCACAGTGCGGCCAAGCAACATCTTCACCATGGGCACAACAGCGCTTCCCTTCCGCCTGACAGACGTCTCAGTGCTCTGCTCTAGACCTCTGAAGTGGGGAGACAACCGAGCCCAGCCTCCTTTCCAAGGAGCCCTGCGCCTTCCATTGCACTGAAAGGCAATAGCACGGGGAAGCCTAGGAAGGGGCTGAGTCATGTCGGACACACTTCCTCAGCCTGCTCCTTTCAGGGAAGCAACGCTGGGAGCTAGGAAAGCCTTCTCCAGCTCGGAGAGTGCAAGAGAGATGCAGGCCGCGCACCCGGAAATCTCGGTGCTTGGAGCCAATCTCAGCGTCTCCCAGGGGCAAAGCGAACGCCTCTCTGCCAAATCCAGCTTTGCAGACGCAGGCCGCTAGGCTGCCTCTGCATTGGCGAAGGAAGCTCTCTCCTCCCGCTTCCTGCGAAATCTGCTTCTCAGCCTGAGCGAATCTCAGTTTAGAACGGTCATTCCTCTGGGGCCGTTGCTCCTGTGCCTGGGGCTGCCGCAAGGGCACCACCCTCCCAGGGAAAGGCCAAACACACCCCACATGTCTTTGCTCCTCTGGAGAGCTGCAGGCAACCTCAAACTCTCAGGAAGCTTCTCGGCTGAGACGCAGAAGCACTCTGGCTGGGATCTCGCATCCCCTGCCTGGAGGCCCATGGTGCCTGCTTCTCCCTGGGCGTTGCTTCACCAGAGCGGCCAGGCAACATCTGCCCCATCTACCCTTCTGCTCTTCCCTTCCAGCTGACAGAGTTCTCCCTGCTCTACTCTGGCCCTAGGAAGTTTGGAGACAACCGGGCTCCTCCTCCTGGGCAAGGAGTCCCGGGGCCCAGTTGGAGTGGAAAGGCAAAACCACAGGCAAGCCCAGGAAAGTGCTGAGTCATGTCTGACACACTCCCTCAGCCTGCTCCTTCATGGCTAGCGAGGCTGTGAGCTAGGAAAGTCTTTGGAAGCTCAGCAAGTGGCAGCGAGATGCAGGCCCCAACCCAGCAATCCCGGTGCTTGGAGCAGGTCTCACAGCCTCCCAGTGCCAAAGCGAGCTCCTCTCTGCCAAATGCAGCTGTGCACACGCAGGCCGCTCTGCTGCCTCTGCATCCACGAAGGAAGCTCTCTAGGCCCGCTTCCTGCGAAATCTGCTTCAGCCTGAGGGAAAAGCCCTTGGAGAGGTCTTGGCTCAGGGGCAGTTGCTCCTGTGCCTGGGGAAGAGGGAAGGGCACCACACTCCCAAGGAAAGGCCAGACACACTCCACACGTCTTTGCTCCTCTGGAGGGCGGCATGGAGCCTCCAACTGGGAGGTCGCGTCTCAGCGGAGACGCAGGGGCATTCTGGCTGTGATCCCGCAGCCCCTGCCTGGAGGCCCACGGTGCCTGTTTCTCTCTGGGCGTTGCTTCCACAGTGCGGCCAAGCAACATCTTCACCATGGGCACAACAGCGCTTCCCTTCCGCCTGACAGACGTCTCAGTGCTCTGCTCTAGACCTCTGAAGTGGGGAGACAACCGAGCCCAGCCTCCTTTCCAAGGAGCCCTGCGCCTTCCATTGCACTGAAAGGCAATAGCACGGGGAAGCCTAGGAAGGGGCTGAGTCATGTCGGACACACTTCCTCAGCCTGCTCCTTTCAGGGAAGCAACGCTGGGAGCTAGGAAAGCCTTCTCAAGCTCGGAGAGTGCAAGAGAGATGCAGGCCGCGCACCCGGAAATCTCGGTGCTTGGAGCCAATCTCAGCGTCTCCCAGGGGCAAAGCGAACGCCTCTCTGCCAAATCCAGCTTTGCAGACGCAGGCCGCTAGGCTGCCTCTGCATTGGCGAAGGAAGCTCTCTCCTCCCGCTTCCTGCGAAATCTGCTTCTCAGCCTGAGCGAATCTCAGTGGGAACGGTCATTCCTCTGGGGCCGTTGCTCCTGTGCCTGGGGCTGCCGCAAGGGCACCACCCTCCCAGGGAAAGGCCTAACACACCCCACATGTCTTTGCTCCTCTGGAGAGCTGCAGGCAACCTCAAACTCTCAGGAAGCTTCTCGGCTGAGACGCAGAAGCACTCTGGCTGGGATCTCGCATCCCCTGCCTGGAGGCCCATGGTGCCTGCTTCTCCCTGGGCGTTGCTTCACCAGAGCGGCCAGGCAACATCTGCCCCATCTACCCTTCTGCTCTTCCCTTCCAGCTGACAGAGTTCTCCCTGCTCTACTCTGGCCCTAGGAAGTTTGGAGACAACCGGGCTCCTCCTCCTGTGCAAGGAGTCCCGGGGCCGAGTTGGAGTGGAAAGGCAAAACCACAGGCAAGCCCAGGAAAGTGCTGAGTCATGTCTGACACACTCCCTCAGCCTGCTCCTTCATGGCTAGCGAGGCTGTGAGCTAGGAAAGTCTTTGGAAGCTCAGCAAGTGGCAGCGAGATGCAGGCCCCAACCCAGCAATCCCGGTGCTTGGAGCAGGTCTCACAGCCTCCCAGTGCCAAAGCGAGCTCCTCTCTGCCAAATGCAGCTGTGCACACGCAGGCCGCTCTGCTGCCTCTGCATCCACGAAGGAAGCTCTCTAGGCCCGCTTCCTGCGAAATCTGCTTCAGCCTGAGGGAACAGCCCTTGGAGAGGTCTTGGCTCAGGGGCAGTTGCTCCTGTGCCTGGGGAAGAGGGAAGGGCACCACACTCCCAAGGAAAGGCCAGACACACTCCACACGTCTTTGCTCCTCTGGAGGGCGGCATGGAGCCTCCAACTGGGAGGTCGCGTCTCAGCGGAGACGCAGGGGCATTCTGGCTGTGATCCCGCAGCCCCTGCCTGGAGGCCCACGGTGCCTGTTTCTCTCTGGGCGTTGCTTCCACAGTGCGGCCAAGCAACATCTTCACCATGGGCACAACAGCGCTTCCCTTCCGCCTGACAGACGTCTCAGTGCTCTGCTCTAGACCTCTGAAGTGGGGAGACAACCGAGCCCAGCCTCCTTTCCAAGGAGCCCTGCGCCTTCCATTGCACTGAAAGGCAATAGCACGGGGAAGCCTAGGAAGGGGCTGAGTCATGTCGGACACACTTCCTCAGCCTGCTCCTTTCAGGGAAGCAACGCTGGGAGCTAGGAAAGCCTTCTCCAGCTCGGAGAGTGCAAGAGAGATGCAGGCCGCGCACCCGGAAATCTCGGTGCTTGGAGCCAATCTCAGCGTCTCCCAGGGGCAAAGCGAACGCCTCTCTGCCAAATCCAGCTTTGCAGACGCAGGCCGCTAGGCTGCCTCTGCATTGGCGAAGGAAGCTCTCTCCTCCCGCTTCCTGCGAAATCTGCTTCTCAGCCTGAGCGAATCTCAGTTTAGAACGGTCATTCCTCTGGGGCCGTTGCTCCTGTGCCTGGGGCTGCCGCAAGGGCACCACCCTCCCAGGGAAAGGCCAAACACACCCCACATGTCTTTGCTCCTCTGGAGAGCTGCAGGCAACCTCAAACTCTCAGGAAGCTTCTCGGCTGAGACGCAGAAGCACTCTGGCTGGGATCTCGCATCCCCTGCCTGGAGGCCCATGGTGCCTGCTTCTCCCTGGGCGTTGCTTCACCAGAGCGGCCAGGCAACATCTGCCCCATCTACCCTTCTGCTCTTCCCTTCCAGCTGACAGAGTTCTCCCTGCTCTACTCTGGCCCTAGGAAGTTTGGAGACAACCGGGCTCCTCCTCCTGGGCAAGGAGTCCCGGGGCCCAGTTGGAGTGGAAAGGCAAAACCACAGGCAAGCCCAGGAAAGTGCTGAGTCATGTCTGACACACTCCCTCAGCCTGCTCCTTCATGGCTAGCGAGGCTGTGAGCTAGGAAAGTCTTTGGAAGCTCAGCAAGTGGCAGCGAGATGCAGGCCCCAACCCAGCAATCCCGGTGCTTGGAGCAGGTCTCACAGCCTCCCAGTGCCAAAGCGAGCTCCTCTCTGCCAAATGCAGCTGTGCACACGCAGGCCGCTCTGCTGCCTCTGCATCCACGAAGGAAGCTCTCTAGGCCCGCTTCCTGCGAAATCTGCTTCAGCCTGAGGGAAAAGCCCTTGGAGAGGTCTTGGCTCAGGGGCAGTTGCTCCTGTGCCTGGGGAAGAGGGAAGGGCACCACACTCCCAAGGAAAGGCCAGACACACTCCACACGTCTTTGCTCCTCTGGAGGGCGGCATGGAGCCTCCAACTGGGAGGTCGCGTCTCAGCGGAGACGCAGGGGCATTCTGGCTGTGATCCCGCAGCCCCTGCCTGGAGGCCCACGGTGCCTGTTTCTCTCTGGGCGTTGCTTCCACAGTGCGGCCAAGCAACATCTTCACCATGGGCACAACAGCGCTTCCCTTCCGCCTGACAGACGTCTCAGTGCTCTGCTCTAGACCTCTGAAGTGGGGAGACAACCGAGCCCAGCCTCCTTTCCAAGGAGCCCTGCGCCTTCCATTGCACTGAAAGGCAATAGCACGGGGAAGCCTAGGAAGGGGCTGAGTCATGTCGGACACACTTCCTCAGCCTGCTCCTTTCAGGGAAGCAACGCTGGGAGCTAGGAAAGCCTTCTCAAGCTCGGAGAGTGCAAGAGAGATGCAGGCCGCGCACCCGGAAATCTCGGTGCTTGGAGCCAATCTCAGCGTCTCCCAGGGGCAAAGCGAACGCCTCTCTGCCAAATCCAGCTTTGCAGACGCAGGCCGCTAGGCTGCCTCTGCATTGGCGAAGGAAGCTCTCTCCTCCCGCTTCCTGCGAAATCTGCTTCTCAGCCTGAGCGAATCTCAGTGGGAACGGTCATTCCTCTGGGGCCGTTGCTCCTGTGCCTGGGGCTGCCGCAAGGGCACCACCCTCCCAGGGAAAGGCCTAACACACCCCACATGTCTTTGCTCCTCTGGAGAGCTGCAGGCAACCTCAAACTCTCAGGAAGCTTCTCGGCTGAGACGCAGAAGCACTCTGGCTGGGATCTCGCATCCCCTGCCTGGAGGCCCATGGTGCCTGCTTCTCCCTGGGCGTTGCTTCACCAGAGCGGCCAGGCAACATCTGCCCCATCTACCCTTCTGCTCTTCCCTTCCAGCTGACAGAGTTCTCCCTGCTCTACTCTGGCCCTAGGAAGTTTGGAGACAACCGGGCTCCTCCTCCTGTGCAAGGAGTCCCGGGGCCGAGTTGGAGTGGAAAGGCAAAACCACAGGCAAGCCCAGGAAAGTGCTGAGTCATGTCTGACACACTCCCTCAGCCTGCTCCTTCATGGCTAGCGAGGCTGTGAGCTAGGAAAGTCTTTGGAAGCTCAGCAAGTGGCAGCGAGATGCAGGCCCCAACCCAGCAATCCCGGTGCTTGGAGCAGGTCTCACAGCCTCCCAGTGCCAAAGCGAGCTCCTCTCTGCCAAATGCAGCTGTGCACACGCAGGCCGCTCTGCTGCCTCTGCATCCACGAAGGAAGCTCTCTAGGCCCGCTTCCTGCGAAATCTGCTTCAGCCTGAGGGAAAAGCCCTTGGAGAGGTCTTGGCTCAGGGGCAGTTGCTCCTGTGCCTGGGGAAGAGGGAAGGGCACCACACTCCCAAGGAAAGGCCAGACACACTCCACACGTCTTTGCTCCTCTGGAGGGCGGCATGGAGCCTCCAACTGGGAGGTCGCGTCTCAGCGGAGACGCAGGGGCATTCTGGCTGTGATCCCGCAGCCCCTGCCTGGAGGCCCACGGTGCCTGTTTCTCTCTGGGCGTTGCTTCCACAGTGCGGCCAAGCAACATCTTCACCATGGGCACAACAGCGCTTCCCTTCCGCCTGACAGACGTCTCAGTGCTCTGCTCTAGACCTCTGAAGTGGGGAGACAACCGAGCCCAGCCTCCTTTCCAAGGAGCCCTGCGCCTTCCATTGCACTGAAAGGCAATAGCACGGGGAAGCCTAGGAAGGGGCTGAGTCATGTCGGACACACTTCCTCAGCCTGCTCCTTTCAGGGAAGCAACGCTGGGAGCTAGGAAAGCCTTCTCCAGCTCGGAGAGTGCAAGAGAGATGCAGGCCGCGCACCCGGAAATCTCGGTGCTTGGAGCCAATCTCAGCGTCTCCCAGGGGCAAAGCGAACGCCTCTCTGCCAAATCCAGCTTTGCAGACGCAGGCCGCTAGGCTGCCTCTGCATTGGCGAAGGAAGCTCTCTCCTCCCGCTTCCTGCGAAATCTGCTTCTCAGCCTGAGCGAATCTCAGTGGGAACGGTCATTCCTCTGGGGCCGTTGCTCCTGTGCCTGCGGCTGCCGCAAGGGCACCACCCTCCCAGGGAAAGGCCTAACACACCCCACATGTCTTTGCTCCTCTGGAGAGCTGCAGGCAACCTCAAACTCTCAGGAAGCTTCTCGGCTGAGACGCAGAAGCACTCTGGCTGTTATCTCGCATCCCCTGCCTGGAGGCCCATGGTGCCTGCTTCTCCCTGGGCGTTGCTTCACCAGAGCGGCCAGGCAACATCTGCCCCATCTACCCTTCTGCTCTTCCCTTCCAGCTGACAGAGTTCTCCCTGCTCTACTCTAGCCCTAGGAAGTCTGGAGACAACCGGGCTCCTCCTCCTGTGCAAGGAGTCCCGGGGCCCAGTTGGAGTGGAAAGGCAAAACCACAGGCAAGCCCAGGAAAGTGCTGAGTCATGTCTGACACACTCCCTCAGCCTGCTCCTTCATGGCTAGCGAGGCTGTGAGCTAGGAAAGTCTTTGGAAGCTCAGCAAGTGGCAGCGAGATGCAGGCCCCAACCCAGCAATCCCGGTGCTTGGAGCAGGTCTCACAGCCTCCCAGTGCCAAAGCGAGCTCCTCTTTGCCAAATGCAGCTGTGCACACGCAGGCCGCTCTGCTGCCTCTGCATCCACGAAGGAAGCTCTCTAGGCCCGCTTCCTGCGAAATCTGCTTCAGCCTGAGGGAAAAGCCCTTGGAGAGGTCTTGGCTCAGGGGCAGTTGCTCCTGTGCCTGGGGAAGAGGGAAGGGCACCACACTCCCAAGGAAAGGCCAGACACACTCCACACGTCTTTGCTCCTCTGGAGGGCGGCATGGAGCCTCCAACTGGGAGGTCGCGTCTCAGCGGAGACGCAGGGGCATTCTGGCTGTGATCCCGCAGCCCCTGCCTGGAGGCCCACGGTGCCTGTTTCTCTCTGGGCGTTGCTTCCACAGTGCGGCCAAGCAACATCTTCACCATGGGCACAACAGCGCTTCCCTTCCGCCTGACAGACGTCTCAGTGCTCTGCTCTAGACCTCTGAAGTGGGGAGACAACCGAGCCCAGCCTCCTTTCCAAGGAGCCCTGCGCCTTCCATTGCACTGAAAGGCAATAGCACGGGGAAGCCTAGGAAGGGGCTGAGTCATGTCGGACACACTTCCTCAGCCTGCTCCTTTCAGGGAAGCAACGCTGGGAGCTAGGAAAGCCTTCTCCAGCTCGGAGAGTGCAAGAGAGATGCAGGCCGCGCACCCGGAAATCTCGGTGCTTGGAGCCAATCTCAGCGTCTCCCAGGGGCAAAGCGAACGCCTCTCTGCCAAATCCAGCTTTGCAGACGCAGGCCGCTAGGCTGCCTCTGCATTGGCGAAGGAAGCTCTCTCCTCCCGCTTCCTGCGAAATCTGCTTCTCAGCCTGAGCGAATCTCAGTGGGAACGGTCATTCCTCTGGGGCCGTTGCTCCTGTGCCTGGGGCTGCCGCAAGGGCACCACCCTCCCAGGGAAAGGCCAAACACACCCCACATGTCTTTGCTCCTCTGGAGAGCTGCAGGCAACCTCAAACTCTCAGGAAGCTTCTCGGCTGAGACGCAGAAGCACTCTGGCTGTTATCTCGCATCCCCTGCCTGGAGGCCCATGGTGCCTGCTTCTCCCTGGGCGTTGCTTCACCAGAGCGGCCAGGCAACATCTGCCCCATCTACCCTTCTGCTCTTCCCTTCCAGCTGACAGAGTTCTCCCTGCTCTACTCTGGCCCAAGGAAGTTTGGAGACAACCGGGCTCCTCCTCCTGGGCAAGGAGTCCCGGGGCCCAGTTGGAGTGGAAAGGCAAAACCACAGGCAAGCCCAGGAAAGTGCTGAGTCATGTCTGACACACTCCCTCAGCCTGCTCCTTCATGGCTAGCGAGGCTGTGAGCTAGGAAAGTCTTTGGAAGCTCAGCAAGTGGCAGCGAGATGCAGGCCCCAACCCAGCAATCCCGGTGCTTGGAGCAGGTCTCACAGCCTCCCAGTACCAAAGCGAGCTCCTCTCTGCCAAATGCAGCTGTGCACACGCAGGCCGCTCTGCTGCCTCTGCATCCACGAAGGAAGCTCTCTAGGCCCGCTTCCTGCGAAATCTGCTTCAGCCTGAGGGAAAAGCCCTTGGAGAGGTCTTGGCTCAGGGGCAGTTGCTCCTGTGCCTGGGGAAGAGGGAAGGGCACCACACTCCCAAGGAAAGGCCAGACACACTCCACACGTCTTTGCTCCTCTGGAGGGCGGCATGGAGCCTCCAACTGGGAGGTCGCGTCTCATCGGAGACGCAGGGGCATTCTGGCTGTGATCCCGCAGCCCCTGCCTGGAGGCCCACGGTGCCTGTTTCTCTCTGGGCGTTGCTTCCACAGTGAGGCCAAGCAACATCTTCACCATGGGCACAACAGCGCTTCCCTTCCGCCTGACAGACGTCTCAGTGCTCTGCTCTAGACCTCTGAAGTGGGGAGACAACCGAGCCCAGCCTCCTTTCCAAGGAGCCCTGCGCCTTCCATTGCACTGAAAGGCAATAGCACGGGGAAGCCTAGGAAGGGGCTGAGTCATGTCGGACACACTTCCTCAGCCTGCTCCTTTCAGGGAAGCAACGCTGGGAGCTAGGAAAGCCTTCTCAAGCTCGGAGAGTGCAAGAGAGATGCAGGCCGCGCACCCGGAAATCTCGGTGCTTGGAGCCAATCTCAGCGTCTCCCAGGGGCAAAGCGAACGCCTCTCTGCCAAATCCAGCTTTGCAGACGCAGGCCGCTAGGCTGCCTCTGCATTGGCGAAGGAAGCTCTCTCCTCCCGCTTCCTGCGAAATCTGCTTCTCAGCCTGAGCGAATCTCAGTGGGAACGGTCATTCCTCTGGGGCCGTTGCTCCTGTGCCTGGGGCTGCCGCAAGGGCACCACCCTCCCAGGGAAAGGCCAAACACACCCCACATGTCTTTGCTCCTCTGGAGAGCTGCAGGCAACCTCAAACTCTCAGGAAGCTTCTCGGCTGAGACGCAGAAGCACTCTGGCTGGGATCTCGCATCCCCTGCCTGGAGGCCCATGGTGCCTGCTTCTCCCTGGGCGTTGCTTCACCAGAGCGGCCAGGCAACATCTGCCCCATCTACCCTTCTGCTCTTCCCTTCCAGCTGACAGAGTTCTCCCTGCTCTACTCTGGCCCTAGGAAGTTTGGAGACAACCGGGCTCCTCCTCCTGTGCAAGGAGTCCCGGGGCCCAGTTGGAGTGGAAAGGCAAAACCACAGGCAAGCCCAGGAAAGTGCTGAGTCATGTCTGACACACTCCCTCAGCCTGCTCCTTCATGGCTAGCGAGGCTGTGAGCTAGGAAAGTCTTTGGAAGCTCAGCAAGTGGCAGCAAGATGCAGGCCCCAACCCAGCAATCCCGGTGCTTGGAGCAGGTCTCACAGCCTCCCAGTGCCAAAGCGAGCTCCTCTCTGCCAAATGCAGCTGTGCACACGCAGGCCGCTCTGCTGCCTCTGCATCCACGAAGGAAGCTCTCTAGGCCCGCTTCCTGCGAAATCTGCTTCAGCCTGAGGGAAAAGCCCTTGGAGAGGTCTTGGCTCAGGGGCAGTTGCTCCTGTGCCTGGGGAAGAGGGAAGGGCACCACACTCCCAAGGAAAGGCCAGACACACTCCACACGTCTTTGCTCCTCTGGAGGGCGGCATGGAGCCTCCAACTGGGAGGTCGCGTCTCAGCGGAGACGCAGGGGCATTCTGGCTGTGATCCCGCAGCCCCTGCCTGGAGGCCCACGGTGCCTGTTTCTCTCTGGGCGTTGCTTCCACAGTGCGGCCAAGCAACATCTTCACCATGGGCACAACAGCGCTTCCCTTCCACCTGACAGACGTCTCAGTGCTCTGCTCTAGACCTCTGAAGTGGGGAGACAACCGAGCCCAGCCTCCTTTCCAAGGAGCCCTGCGCCTTCCATTGCACTGAAAGGCAATAGCACGGGGAAGCCTAGGAAGGGGCTGAGTCATGTCGGACACACTTCCTCAGCCTGCTCCTTTCAGGGAAGCAACGCTGGGAGCTAGGAAAGCCTTCTCAAGCTCGGAGAGTGCAAGAGAGATGCAGGCCGCGCACCCGGAAATCTCGGTGCTTGGAGCCAATCTCAGCGTCTCCCAGGGGCAAAGCGAACGCCTCTCTGCCAAATCCAGCTTTGCAGACGCAGGCCGCTAGGCTGCCTCTGCATTGGCGAAGGAAGCTCTCTCCTCCCGCTTCCTGCGAAATCTGCTTCTCAGCCTGAGCGAATCTCAGTGGGAACGGTCATTCCTCTGGGGCCGTTGCTCCTGTGCCTGGGATGACGCAAGGGCACCACCCTCCCAGGGAAAGGCCTAACACACCCCACATGTCTTTGCTCCTCTGGAGAGCTGCAGGCAACCTCAAACTCTCAGGAAGCTTCTCGGCTGAGACGCAGAAGCACTCTGGCTGGGATCTCGCATCCCCTGCCTGGAGGCCCATGGTGCCTGCTTCTCCCTGGGCGTTGCTTCACCAGAGCGGCCAGGCAACATCTGCCCCATCTACCCTTCTGCTCTTCCCTTCCAGCTGACAGAGTTCTCCCTGCTCTACTCTAGCCCTAGGAAGTCTGGAGACAACCGGGCTCCTCCTCCTGTGCAAGGAGTCCCGGGGCCCAGTTGGAGTGGAAAGGCAAAACCACAGGCAAGCCCAGGAAAGTGCTGAGTCATGTCTGACACACTCCCTCAGCCTGCTCCTTCATGGCTAGCGAGGCTGTGAGCTAGGAAAGTCTTTGGAAGCTCAGCAAGTGGCAGCGAGATGCAGGCCCCAACCCAGCAATCCCGGTGCTTGGAGCAGGTCTCACAGCCTCCCAGTGCCAAAGCGAGCTCCTCTCTGCCAAATGCAGCTGTGCACACGCCGGCCGCTCTGCTGCCTCTGCATCCACGAAGGAAGCTCTCTAGGCCCGCTTCCTGCGAAATCTGCTTCAGCCTGAGGGAAAAGCCCTTGGAGAGGTCTTGGCTCAGGGGCAGTTGCTCCTGTGCCTGGGGAAGAGGGAAGGGCACCACACTCCCAAGGAAAGGCCAGACACACTCCACAGGTCTTTGCTCCTCTAGGGCGGCATGGAGCCTCCAACTGGGAGGTCGCGTCTCAGCGGAGACGCAGGGGCATTCTGGCTGTGATCCCGCAGCCCCTGCCTGGAGGCCCACGGTGCCTGTTTCTCTCTGGGCGTTGCTTCCACAGTGCGGCCAAGCAACATCTTCACCATGGGCACAACAGCGCTTCCCTTCCGCCTGACAGACGTCTCAGTGCTCTGCTCTAGACCTCTGAAGTGGGGAGACAACCGAGCCCAGCCTCCTTTCCAAGGAGCCCTGCGCCTTCCATTGCACTGAAAGGCAATAGCACGGGGAAGCCTAGGAAGGGGCTGAGTCATGTCGGACACACTTCCTCAGCCTGCTCCTTTCAGGGAAGCAACGCTGGGAGCTAGGAAAGCCTTCTCAAGCTCGGAGAGTGCAAGAGAGATGCAGGCCGCGCACCCGGAAATCTCGGTGCTTGGAGCCAATCTCAGCGTCTCCCAGGGGCAAAGCGAACGCCTCTCTGCCAAATCCAGCTTTGCAGACGCAGGCCGCTAGGCTGCCTCTGCATTGGCGAAGGAAGCTCTCTCCTCCCGCTTCCTGCGAAATCTGCTTCTCAGCCTGAGCGAATCTCAGTGGGAACGGTCATTCCTCTGGGGCCGTTGCTCCTGTGCCTGGGGCTGCCGCAAGGGCACCACCCTCACAGGGAAAGGCCAAACACACCCCACATGTCTTTGCTCCTCTGGAGAGCTGCAGGCAACCTCAAACTCTCAGGAAGCTTCTCGGCTGAGACGCAGAAGCACTCTGGCTGGGATCTCGCATCCCCTGCCTGGAGGCCCATGGTGCCTGCTTCTCCCTGGGCGTTGCTTCACCAGAGCGGCCAGGCAACATCTGCCCCATCTACCCTTCTGCTCTTCCCTTCCAGCTGACAGAGTTCTCCCTGCTCTACTCTAGCCCTAGGAAGTCTGGAGACAACCGGGCTCCTCCTCCTGGGCAAGGAGTCCCGGGGCCCAGTTGGAGTGGAAAGGCAAAACCACAGGCAAGCACAGGAAAGTGCTGAGTCATGTCTGACACACTCCCTCAGCCTGCTCCTTCATGGCTAGCGAGGCTGTGAGCTAGGAAAGTCTTTGGAAGCTCAGCAAGTGGCAGCGAGATGCAGGCCCCAACCCAGCAATCCCGGTGCTTGGAGCAGGTCTCACAGCCTCCCAGTGCCAAAGCGAGCTCCTCTCTGCCAAATGCAGCTGTGCACACGCAGGCCGCTCTGCTGCCTCTGCATCCACGAAGGAAGCTCTCTAGGCCCGCTTCCTGCGAAATCTGCTTCAGCCTGAGGGAAAAGCCCTTGGAGAGGTCTTGGCTCAGGGGCAGTTGCTCCTGTTCCTGGGGAAGAGGGAAGGGCACCACACTCCCAAGGAAAGGCCAGACACACTCCACACGTCTTTGCTCCTCTGGAGGGCGGCATGGAGCCTCCAACTGGGAGGTCGCGTCTCACCGGAGACGCAGGGGCATTCTGGCTGTGATCCCGCAGCCCCTGCCTGGAGGCCCACGCTGCCTGTTTCTCTCTGGGCGTTGCTTCCACAGTGCGGCCAAGCAACATCTTCACCATGGGCACAACAGCGCTTCCCTTCCGCCTGACAGACGTCTCAGTGCTCTGCTCTAGACCTCTGAAGTGGGGAGACAACCGAGCCCAGCCTCCTTTCCAAGGAGCCCTGCGCCTTCCATTGCACTGAAAGGCAATAGCACGGGGAAGCCTAGGAAGGGGCTGAGTCATGTCGGACACACTTCCTCAGCCTGCTCCTTTCAGGGAAGCAACGCTGGGAGCTAGGAAAGCCTTCTCAAGCTCGGAGAGTGCAAGAGAGATGCAGGCCGCGCACCCGGAAATCTCGGTGCTTGGAGCCAATCTCAGCGTCTCCCAGGGGCAAAGCGAACGCCTCTCTGCCAAATCCAGCTTTGCAGACGCAGGCCGCTAGGCTGCCTCTGCATTGGCGAAGGAAGCTCTCTCCTCCCGCTTCCTGCGAAATCTGCTTCTCAGCCTGAGCGAATCTCAGTGGGAACGGTCATTCCTCTGGGGCCGTTGCTCCTGTGCCTGGGGCTGCCGCAAGGGCACCACCCTCACAGGGAAAGGCCAAACACACCCCACATGTCTTTGCTCCTCTGGAGAGCTGCAGGCAACCTCAAACTCTCAGGAAGCTTCTCGGCTGAGACGCAGAAGCACTCTGGCTGGGATCTCGCATCCCCTGCCTGGAGGCCCATGGTGCCTGCTTCTCCCTGGGCGTTGCTTCACCAGAGCGGCCAGGCAACATCTGCCCCATCTACCCTTCTGCTCTTCCCTTCCAGCTGACAGAGTTCTCCCTGCTCTACTCTAGCCCTAGGAAGTCTGGAGACAACCGGGCTCCTCCTCCTGGGCAAGGAGTCCCGGGGCCCAGTTGGAGTGGAAAGGCAAAACCACAGGCAAGCACAGGAAAGTGCTGAGTCATGTCTGACACACTCCCTCAGCCTGCTCCTTCATGGCTAGCGAGGCTGTGAGCTAGGAAAGTCTTTGGAAGCTCAGCAAGTGGCAGCGAGATGCAGGCCCCAACCCAGCAATCCCGGTGCTTGGAGCAGGTCTCACAGCCTCCCAGTGCCAAAGCGAGCTCCTCTCTGCCAAATGCAGCTGTGCACACGCAGGCCGCTCTGCTGCCTCTGCATCCACGAAGGAAGCTCTCTAGGCCCGCTTCCTGCGAAATCTGCTTCAGCCTGAGGGAAAAGCCCTTGGAGAGGTCTTGGCTCAGGGGCAGTTGCTCCTGTTCCTGGGGAAGAGGGAAGGGCACCACACTCCCAAGGAAAGGCCAGACACACTCCACACGTCTTTGCTCCTCTGGAGGGCGGCATGGAGCCTCCAACTGGGAGGTCGCGTCTCACCGGAGACGCAGGGGCATTCTGGCTGTGATCCCGCAGCCCCTGCCTGGAGGCCCACGCTGCCTGTTTCTCTCTGGGCGTTGCTTCCACAGTGCGGCCAAGCAACATCTTCACCATGGGCACAACAGCGCTTCCCTTCCGCCTGACAGACGTCTCAGTGCTCTGCTCTAGACCTCTGAAGTGGGGAGACAACCGAGCCCAGCCTCCTTTCCAAGGAGCCCTGCGCCTTCCATTGCACTGAAAGGCAATAGCACGGGGAAGCCTAGGAAGGGGCTGAGTCATGTCGGACACACTTCCTCAGCCTGCTCCTTTCAGGGAAGCAACGCTGGGAGCTAGGAAAGCCTTCTCAAGCTCGGAGAGTGCAAGAGAGATGCAGGCCGCGCACCCGGAAATCTCGGTGCTTGGAGCCAATCTCAGCGTCTCCCAGGGGCAAAGCGAACGCCTCTCTGCCAAATCCAGCTTTGCAGACGCAGGCCGCTAGGCTGCCTCTGCATTGGCGAAGGAAGCTCTCTCCTCCCGCTTCCTGCGAAATCTGCTTCTCAGCCTGAGCGAATCTCAGTGGGAACGGTCATTCCTCTGGGGCCGTTGCTCCTGTGCCTGGGGCTGCCGCAAGGGCACCACCCTCACAGGGAAAGGCCAAACACACCCCACATGTCTTTGCTCCTCTGGAGAGCTGCAGGCAACCTCAAACTCTCAGGAAGCTTCTCGGCTGAGACGCAGAAGCACTCTGGCTGGGATCTCGCATCCCCTGCCTGGAGGCCCATGGTGCCTGCTTCTCCCTGGGCGTTGCTTCACCAGAGCGGCCAGGCAACATCTGCCCCATCTACCCTTCTGCTCTTCCCTTCCAGCTGACAGAGTTCTCCCTGCTCTACTCTGGCCCTAGGAAGTTTGGAGACAACCGGGCTCCTCCTCCTGGGCAAGGAGTCCCGGGGCCCAGTTGGAGTGGAAAGGCAAAACCACAGGCAAGCCCAGGAAAGTGCTGAGTCATGTCTGACACACTCCCTCAGCCTGCTCCTTCATGGCTAGCGAGGCTGTGAGCTAGGAAAGTCTTTGGAAGCTCAGCAAGTGGCAGCGAGATGCAGGCCCCAACCCAGCAATCCCGGTGCTTGGAGCAGGTCTCACAGCCTCCCAGTGCCAAAGCGAGCTCCTCTCTGCCAAATGCAGCTGTGCACACGCAGGCCGCTCTGCTGCCTCTGCATCCACGAAGGAAGCTCTCTAGGCTCGCTTCCTGCGAAATCTGCTTCAGCCTGAGGGAAAAGCCCTTGGAGAGGTCTTTGCTCAGGGGCAGTTGCTCCTGTGCCTGGGGAAGAGGGAAGGGCACCACACTCCCAAGGAAAGGCCAGACACACTCCACACGTCTTTGCTCCTCTGGAGGGCGGCATGGAGCCTCCAACTGGGAGGTCGCATCTCAGCGGAGACGCAGGGGCATTCTGGCTGTGATCCCGCAGCCCCTGCCTGGAGGCCCACGCTGCCTGTTTCTCTCTGGGCGTTGCTTCCACAGTGCGGCCAAGCAACATCTTCACCATGGGCACAACAGCGCTTCCCTTCCGCCTGACAGACGTCTCAGTGCTCTGCTCTAGACCTCTGAAGTGGGGAGACAACCGAGCCCAGCCTCCTTTCCAAGGAGCCCTGCGCCTTCCATTGCACTGAAAGGCAATAGCACGGGGAAGCCTAGGAAGGGGCTGAGTCATGTCGGACACACTTCCTCAGCCTGCTCCTTTCAGGGAAGCAACGCTGGGAGCTAGGAAAGCCTTCTCAAGCTCGGAGAGTGCAAGAGAGATGCAGGCCGCGCACCGGGAAATCTCGGTGCTTGGAGCCAATCTCAGCGTCTCCCAGGGGCAAAGCGAACGCCTCTCTGCCAAATCCAGCTTTGCAGACGCAGGCCGCTAGGCTGCCTCTGCATTGGCGAAGGAAGCTCTCTCCTCCCGCGTCCTGCGAAATCTGCTTCTCAGCCTGAGCGAATCTCAGTGGGAACGGTCATTCCTCTGGGGCCGTTGCTCCTGTGCCTGGGGCTGCCGCAAGGGCACCACCCTCACAGGGAAAGGCCAAACACACCCCACATGTCTTTGCTCCTCTGGAGAGCTGCAGGCAACCTCAAACTCTCAGGAAGCTTCTCGGCTGAGACGCAGAAGCACTCTGGCTGGGATCTCGCATCCCCTGCCTGGAGGCCCATGGTGCCTGCTTCTCCCTGGGCGTTGCTTCACCAGAGCGGCCAGGCAACATCTGCCCCATCTACCCTTCTGCTCTTCCCTTCCAGCTGACAGAGTTCTCCCTGCTCTACTCTGGCCCTAGGAAGTTTGGAGACAACCGGGCTCCTCCTCCTGGGCAAGGAGTCCCGGGGCCCAGTTGGAGTGGAAAGGCAAAACCACAGGCAAGCCCAGGAAAGTGCTGAGTCATGTCTGACACACTCCCTCAGCCTGCTCCTTCATGGCTAGCGAGGCTGTGAGCTAGGAAAGTCTTTGGAAGCTCAGCAAGTGGCAGCGAGATGCAGGCCCCAACCCAGCAATCCCGGTGCTTGGAGCAGGTCTCACAGCCTCCCAGTGCCAAAGCGAGCTCCTCTCTGCCAAATGCAGCTGTGGCCGCTCTGCTGCCTCTGCATCCACGAAGGAAGCTCTCTAGGCCCGCTTCCTGCGAAATCTGCTTCAGCCTGAGGGAAAAGCCCTTGGAGAGGTCTTGGCTCAGGGGCAGTTGCTCCTGTGCCTGGGGAAGAGGGAAGGGCACCACACTCCCAAGGAAAGGCCAGACACACTCCACACGTCTTTGCTCCTCTGGAGGGCGGCATGGAGCCTCCAACTGGGAGGTCGCGTCTCAGCGGAGACGCAGGGGCATTCTGGCTGTGATCCCGCAGCCCCTGCCTGGAGGCCCACGGTGCCTGTTTCTCTCTGGGCGTTGCTTCCACAGTGCGGCCAAGCAACATCTTCACCATGGGCACAACAGCGCTTCCCTTCCGCCTGACAGACGTCTCAGTGCTCTGCTCTAGACCTCTGAAGTGGGGAGACAACCGAGCCCAGCCTCCTTTCCAAGGAGCCCTGCGCCTTCCATTGCACTGAAAGGCAATAGCACGGGGAAGCCTAGGAAGGGGCTGATTCATGTCGGACACACTTCCTCAGCCTGCTCCTTTCAGGGAAGCAACACTGGGAGCTAGGAAAGACTTCTCCAGCTCGGAGAGTGCAAGGGAGATGCAGGCCGCGCACCCGGAAATCTCGGTGCTTGGAGCCAATCTCAGCGTCTCCCAGGGGCAAAGCGAACGCCTCTCTGCCAAATCCAGCTTTGCAGACGCAGGCCGCTAGGCTGCCTCTGCATTGGCGAAGGAAGCTCTCTCCTCCCGCTTCCTGCGAAATCTGCTTCTCAGCCTGAGCGAATCTCAGTGGGAACGGTCTTTCCTCTGGGGCCGTTGCTTCTGTGCCTGGGGCTGCCGCAAGGGCACCACCCTCCCAGGGAAAGGCCAAACACACCCCACATGTCTTTGCTCCTCTGGAGAGCTGCAGGCAACCTCAAACTCTCAGGAAGCTTCTCGGCTGAGACGCAGAAGCACTCTGGCTGGGGTCTCGCATCCCCTGCCTGGAGGCCCATGGTGCCTGTTTCTCCCTGGGCGTTGCTTCACCAGAGCGGCCAGGCAACATCTGCCCCATCTACCCTTCTGCTCTTCCCTTCCAGCTGACAGAGTTCTCCCTGCTCTACTCTAGCCCTAGGAAGTTTGGAGACAACCGGGCTCCTCCTCCTGTGCAAGGAGTCCCGGGGCCCAGTTGGAGTGGAAAGGCAAAACCACAGGCAAGCCCAGGAAAGTGCTGAGTCATGTCTGACACACTCCCTCAGCCTGCTCCTTCATGGCTAGCGAGGCTGTGAGCTAGGAAAGTCTTTGGAAGCTCAGCAAGTGGCAGCGAGATGCAGGCCCCAACCCAGCAATCCCGGTGCTTGGAGCAGGTCTCACAGCCTCCCAGTGCCAAAGCGAGCTCCTCTCTGCCAAATGCAGCTTTGCACACGCAGGCCGCTCTGCTGCCTCTGCATCCACGAAGGAAGCTCTCTAGGCCCGCTTCCTGCGAAATCTGCTTCAGCCTGAGGGAAAAGCCCTTGGAGAGGTCTTGGCTCAGGGGCAGTTGCTCCTGTGCCTGGGGAAGAGGGAAGGGCACCACACTCCCAAGGAAAGGCCAGACACACTCCACACGTCTTTGCTCCTCTGGAGGGCGGCATGGAGCCTCCAACTGGGAGGTCGCGTCTCAGCGGAGACGCAGGGGCATTCTGGCTGTGATCCCGCAGCCCCTGCCTGGAGGGCCAGCGTGCCTGTTTCTCTCTGGGCGTTGCTTCCACAGTGCAGCCAAGCAACATCTTCACCATGGGCACAACAGCGCTTCCCTTCCGCCTGACAGACGTCTCAGTGCTCTGCTCTAGACCTCTGAAGTGGGGAGACAACCGAGCCCAGCCTCCTTTCCAAGGAGTCCTGCGCCTTCGATTGCATTGAAAGGCAATAGCACGGGGAAGCCTAGGAAGGGGCTGAGTCATGTCGGACACACTTCCTCAGCCTGCTCCTTTCAGGGAAGCAACGCTGGGAGCTAGGTAAGCCTTCTCAAGCTCGGAGAGTGCAAGAGAGATGCAGGCCGCGCATCCGGAAATCTCGGTGCTTGGAGCGAATCTCAGCGTCTCCCAGGGGCAAAGCGAACGCCTCTCTGCCAAATCCAGCTTTGCAGACGCAGGCCGCTAGGCTGCCTCTGCAATGGCGAAGGAAGCTCTCTCCTCCCGCTTCCTGCGAAATCTGCTTCTCAGCCTGAGCGAATCTCAGTGGGAACGGTCTTTCCACTGGGGCCGTTGCTCCTGTGCCTGCGGCTGCCGCAAGGGCACCACCTTCACAGGGAAAGGCCAAACACACCCCACATGTCTTTGCTCCTCTGGAGAGCTGCAGGCAACCTCAAACTCTCAGGAAGCTTCTCGGCTGAGACGCAGAAGCACTCTGGCTGGGGTCTCGCATCCCCTGCCTGGAGGCCCATGGTGCCTGCTTCTCCCTGGGCGTTGCTTCACCAGACCGGCCAGGCAACATCTGCCCCATCTACCCTTCTGCTCTTCCCTTCCAGCTGACAGAGTTCTCCCTGCTCTACTCTAGCCCTAGGAAGTTTGGAGACAACCGGGCTCCTCCTCCTGTGCAAGGAGTCCCGGGGCCCAGTTGGAGTGGAAAGGCAAAACCACAGGCAAGCCCAGGAAAGTGCTGAGTCATGTCTGACACACTCCCTCTGCCTGTTCCTTCATGGCTAGCGAGGCTGTGAGCTAGGAAAGTCTTTGGAAGCTCAGCAAGTGGCAGCGAGATACAGGCCCAACCCAGCAATCCCGGTGCTTGGAGCAGGTCTCACAGCCTCCCAGTGCCAAAGCGAGCTCCTCTCTGCCAAATGCAGCTTTGCACACGCAGGCCGCTCTGCTGCCTCTGCATCCACGAAGGAAGCTCTCTAGGCCCGCTTCCTGCGAAATCTGCTTCAGCCTGAGGGAAAAGCCCTTGGAGAGGTCTTTGCTCAGGGGCAGTTGCTCCTGTGCCTAGGGAAGAGGGACGGGCACCACACTCCCAAGGAAAGGCCAGACACACTCCACACGTCTTTGCTCCTCTGGAGGGCGGAATGGAGCCTCCAAATGGGAGGTCGCTTCTCAGGGGAGACGCAGGGGCATTCTGGCTGTGATACCGCAGCCCCTGCCTGGAGGCCCACGGTGCCTGTTTCTCTCTGGGCGTTGCTTCCACAGTGCAGCCAAGCAACATCTTCACCATGGGCACAACACCGCTTCCCTTCTGCCTGACAGACGTCTCAGTGCTCTGCTCTAGACCTCTGAAGTGGGGAGACAACCGAGCCCAGCCTCCTTTCCAAGGAGTCCTGCGCCTTCCATTGCACTGAAAGGCAATAGCACGGGGAAGCCTAGGAAGGGGCTGATTCATGTCGGACACACTTCCTCAGCCTGCTCCTTTCAGGGAAGCAACACTGGGAGCTAGGAAAGACTTCTCCAGCTCGGAGAGTGCAAGGGAGATGCAGGCCGCGCACCCGGAAATCTCGGTGCTTGGAGCCAATCTCAGCGTCTCCCAGGGGCAAAGCGAACGCCTCTCTGCCAAATCCAGCTTTGCAGACGCAGGCCGCTAGGCTGCCTCTGCATTGGCGAAGGAAGCTCTCTCCTCCCGCTTCCTGTGAAATCTGCTTCTCAGCCTGAGCGAATCTCAGTGGGAACGGTCTTTCCTCTGGGGCCGTTGCTCCTGTGCCTGGGGCTGCCGCAAGGGCACCACCCTCACAGGGAAAGGCCAAACACACTCCACATGTCTTTGCTCCTCTGGAGAGCTGCAGGCAACCTCAAACTCTCAGGAAGCTTCTCGGCTGAGACGCAGAAGCACTCTGGCTGGGATCTCGCATCCCCTGCCTGGAGGCCCATGGTGCCTGTTTCTCCCTGGGCGTTGCTTCACCAGAGCGGCCAGGCAACATCTGCCCCATCTACCCTTCTGCTCTTCCCTTCCAGCTGACAGAGTTCTCCCTGCTCTACTCTAGCCCTAGGAAGTTTGGAGACAACCGGGCTCCTCCTCCTGTGCAAGGAGTCCCGGGGCCCAGTTGGAGTGGAAAGGCAAAACCACAGGGAAGCCCAGGAAAGTGCTGAGTCATGTCTGACACACTCCCTCAGCCTGCTCCTTCATGGCTAGCGAGGCTGTGAGCTAGGAAAGTCTTTGGAAGCTCAGCAAGTGGCAGCGAGATGCAGGCCCCAACCCAGCAATCCCGGTGCTTGGAGCAGGTCTCACAGCCTCCCAGTGCCAAAGCGAGCTCCTCTCTGCCAAATGCAGCTTTGCACACGCAGGCCGCTCTGCTGCCTCTGCATCCACGAAGGAAGCTCTCTAGGCCCGCTTCCTGCGAAATCTGTTTCAGCCTGAGGGAAAAGCCCTTGGAGAGGTCTTGGCTCAGGGGCAGTTGCTCCTGTGCCTGGGGAAGAGGGAAGGGCACCACACTCCCAAGGAAAGGCCAGAAACACTCCACACGTCTTTGCTCCTCTGGAGGGCGGCATGGAGCCTCCAACTGGGAGGTCGCTTCTCAGCGGAGACACAGGGGCATTCTGGCTGTGATCCCGCAGCCCCTGCCTGGAGGCCCACGGTGCCTGTTTCTCTCTGGGCGTTGCTTCCACAGTGCGGCCAAGCAACATCTTCACCATGGGCACAACAGCGCTTCCCTTCCGCCTGACAGACGTCTCAGTGCTCTGCTCTAGACCTCTGAAGTGGGGAGACAACCGAGCCCAGCCTCCTTTCCAAGGAGTCCTGCGCCTTCCATTGCACTGAAAGGCAATAGCACGGGGAAGCCTAGGAAGGGGCTGAGTCATGTCGGACACACTTCCTCAGCCTGCTCCTTTCAGCGAAGCAACGCTGGGAGCTAGGAAAGCCTTCTCAAGCTCGGAGAGTGCAAGAGAGATGCAGGCCGCGCACCCGGAAATCTCGGTGCTTGGAGCAAATCTCAGCGTCTCCCAGGGGCAAAGCGAACGCCTCTCTGCCAAATCCAGCTTTGCAGACGCAGGCCGCTAGGCTGCCTCTGCATTGGCGAAGGAAGCTCTCTCCTCCCGCTTCCTGCGAAATCTGCTTCTCGGCCTGAGCGAATCTCAGTGGGAAAGGTCTTTCCTCTGGGGCCGTTGCTCCTGTGCCTGGGGCTGCCGCAAGGGCACCACCCTCCCACGGAAAGGCCAAACACACCCCACATGTCTTTGCCCCTCTGGAGAGCTGCAGGCAAACTCAAACTCTCAGGAAGCTTCTCGGCTGAGACGCAGAAGCACTCTGGCTGGGATCTCGCATCCCCTGCCTGGAGGCCCATGGTGTCTGTTTCTCCCTGGGCGTTGCTTCACCAGAGCGGCCAGGCAACATCTGCCCCATCTACCCTTCTGCTCTTCCCTTCCAGCTGACAGAGTTCTCCCTGCTCTACTCTAGCCCTAGGAAGTTTGGAGACAACCGGGCTCCTCCTCCTGTGCAAGGAGTCCCGGGGCCCAGTTGGAGTGGAAAGGCAAAACCACAGGCAAGCCCAGGAAAGTGCTGAGTCATGTCTGACACACTCCCTCAGCCTGCTCCTTCATGGCTAGCGAGGCTGTGAGCTAGGAAAGTCTTTGGAAGCTCAGCAAGTGGCAGCGAGATGCAGGCCCCAACCCAGCAATCCCGGTGCTTGGAGCAGGTCTCACAGCCTCCCAGTGCCAAAGCGAGCTCCTCTCTGCCAAATGCAGCTTTGCACACGCAGGCCGCTCTGCTGCCTCTGCATCCACGAAGGAAGCTCTCTAGGCCCGCTTCCTGCGAAATCTGCTTCAGCCTGAGGGAAAAGCCCTTGGAGAGGTCTTGGCTCAGGGGCAGTTGCTCCTGTGCCTGGGGAAGAGGGAAGGGCACCACACTCCCAAGGAAAGGCCAGACACACTCCACACGTCTTTGCTCCTCTGGAGGGCGGCATGGAGCCTCCAACTGGGAGGTCGCTTCTCAGCGGAGACGCAGGGGCATTCTGGCTGTGATCCCGCAGCCCCTGCCTGGAGGCCCACGGTGCCTGTTTCTCTCTGGGCGTTGCTTCCACAGTGCGGCCAAGCAACATCTTCACCATGGGCACAACAGCGCTTCCCTTCCGCCTGACAGACGTCTCAGTGCTCTGCTCTAGACCTCTGAAGTGGGGAGACAACCGAGCCCAGCCTCCTTTCCAAGGAGTCCTGCGCCTTCCATTGCACTGAAAGGCAATAGCACGGGGAAGCCTAGGAAGGGGCTGAGTCATGTCGGACACACTTCCTCAGCCTGCTCCTTTCAGGGAAGCAACGCTGGGAGCTAGGAAAGCCTTCTCAAGCTCGGAGAGTGCAAGAGAGATGCAGGCCGCGCACCCGGAAATCTCGGTGCTTGGAGCCAATCTCAGCGTCTCCCAGGGGCAAAGCGAACGCCTCTCTGCCAAATCCAGCTTTGCAGACGCAGGCCGCTAGGCTGCCTCTGCATTGGCGAAGGAAGCTCTCTCCTCGCGCTTCCTGCGAAATCTGCTTCTCAGCCTGAGCGAATCTCAGTGGGAATGGTCTTTCCTCTGGGGCCGTTGCTCCTGTGCCTGGGGCTGCCGCAAGGGCACCACCCTCACAGGGAAAGGCCAAACACACCCCACATGACTTTGCTCCTCTGGAGAGCTGCAGGCAACCTCAAACTCTCAGGAAGCTTCTCGGCTGAGACGCAGAAGCACTCTGGCTGTGGTCTCGCATCCCCTGCCTGGAGGCCCATGGTGCCTGTTTCTCCCTGAGCGTTGCTTCACCAGAGCGGCCAGGCAACATCTGCCCCATCTACCCTTCTGCTCTTCCCTTCCAGCTGACAGAGTTCTCCCTGCTCTACTCTAGCCCTAGGAAGTTTGGAGACAACCGGGCTCCTCCTCCTGTGCAAGGAGTCCCGGGGCCCAGTTGGAGTGGAAAGGCAAAACCACAGGCAAGCCCAGGAAAGTGCTGAGTCATGTCTGACACACTCCCTCAGCCTGCTCCTTCATGGCTAGCGAGGCTGTGAGCTAGGAAAGTCTTTGGAAGCTCAGCAAGTGGCAGCGAGATGCAGGCCCCAACCCAGCAATCCCGGTGCTTGGAGCAGGTCTCACAGCCTCCCAGTGCCAAAGCGAGCTCCTCTCTGCCAAATGCAGCTTTGCACACGCAGGCCGCTCTGCTGCCTCTGCATCCACGAAGGAAGCTCTCTAGGCCCGCTTCCTGCGAAATCTGCTTCAGCCTGAGGGAAAAGCCCTTGGAGAGGTCTTGGCTCAGGGGCAGTTGCTCCTGTGCCTGGGGAAGAGGGAAGGGCACCACACTCCCAAGGAAAGGCCAGACACACTCCACACGTCTTTGCTCCTCTGGAGGGCGGCATGGAGCCTCCAACTGGGAGGTCGCGTCTCAGCGGAGACGCAGGGGCATTCTGGCTGTGATCCCGCAGCCCCTGCCTGGAGGCCCACGCTGCCTGTTTCTCTCTGGGCGTTGCTTCCACAGTGCGGCCAAGCAACATCTTCACCATGGGCACAACAGCGCTTCCCTTCCGCCTGACAGACGTCTCAGTGCTCTGCTCTAGACCTCTGAAGTGGGGAGACAACCGAGCCCAGCCTCCTTTCCAAGGAGCCCTGCGCCTTCCATTGCACTGAAAGGCAATAGCACGGGGAAGCCTAGGAAGGGGCTGAGTCATGTCGGACACACTTCCTCAGCCTGCTCCTTTCAGGGAAGCAACGCTGGGAGCTAGGAAAGCCTTCTCAAGCTCGGAGAGTGCAAGAGAGATGCAGGCCGCGCACCCGGAAATCTCGGTGCTTGGAGCCAATCTCAGCGTCTCCCAGGGGCAAAACGAACGCCTCTCTGCCAAATCCAGCTTTGCAGACGCAGGCCGCTAGGCTGCCTCTGCATTGGCGAAGGAAGCTCTCTCCTCCCGCTTCCTGCGAAATCTGCTTCTCAGCCTGAGCGAATCTCAGTGGGAACGGTCATTCCTCTGGGGCCGTTGCTCCTGTGCCTGGGGCTGCCGCAAGGGCACCACCCTCACAGGGAAAGGCCAAACACACCCCACATGTCTTTGCTCCTCTGGAGAGCTGCAGGCAACCTCAAACTCTCAGGAAGCTTCTCGGCTGAGACGCAGAAGCACTCTGGCTGGGATCTCGCATCCCCTGCCTGGAGGCCCATGGTGCCTGCTTCTCCCTGGGCGTTGCTTCACCAGAGCGGCCAGGCAACATCTGCCCCATCTACCCTTCTGCTCTTCCCTTCCAGCTGACAGAGTTCTCCCTGCTCTACTCTGGCCCTAGGAAGTTTGGAGACAACCGGGCTCCTCCTCCTGTGCAAGGAGTCCCGGGGCCCAGTTGGAGTGGAAAGGCAAAACCACAGGCAAGCCCAGGAAAGTGCTGAGTCATGTCTGACACACTCCCTCAGCCTGCTCCTTCATGGCTAGCGAGGCTGTGAGCTAGGAAAGTCTTTGGAAGCTCAGCAAGTGGCAGCGAGATGCAGGCCCCAACCCAGCAATCCCGGTGCTTGGAGCAGGTCTCACAGCCTCCCAGTGCCAAAGCGAGCTCCTCTCTGCCAAATGCAGCTGTGCACACGCAGGCCGCTCTGCTGCCTCTGCATCCACGAAGGAAGCTCTCTAGGCCCGCTTCCTGCGAAATCTGCTTCAGCCTGAGGGAAAAGCCCTTGGAGAGGTCTTGGCTCAGGGGCAGTTGCTCCTGTGCCTGGGGAAGAGGGAAGGGCACCACACTCCCAAGGAAAGGCCAGACACCCTCCACAGGTCTTTGCTCCTCTGGAGGGCGGCATGGAGCCTCCAACTGGGAGGTCGCGTCTCAGCGGAGACGCAGGGGCATTCTGGCTGTGATCCCGCAGCCCCTGCCTGGAGGCCCACGCTGCCTGTTTCTCTCTGGGCGTTGCTTCCACAGTGCGGCCAAGCAACATCTTCACCATGGGCACAACAGCGCTTCCCTTCCGCCTGACAGACGTCTCAGTGCTCTGCTCTAGACCTCTGAAGTGGGGAGACAACCGAGCCCAGCCTCCTTTCCAAGGAGCCCTGCGCCTTCCATTGCACTGAAAGGCAATAGCACGGGGAAGCCTAGGAAGGGGCTGAGTCATGTCGGACACACTTCCTCAGCCTGCTCCTTTCAGGGAAGCAACGCTGGGAGCTAGGAAAGCCTTCTCCAGCTCGGAGAGTGCAAGAGAGATGCAGGCCGCGCACCCGGAAATCTCGGTGCTTGGAGCCAATCTCAGCGTCTCCCAGGGGCAAAGCGAACGCCTCTCTGCCAAATCCAGCTTTGCAGACGCAGGCCGCTAGGCTGCCTCTGCATTGGCGAAGGAAGCTCTCTCCTCCCGCTTCCTGCGAAATCTGCTTCTCAGCCTGAGCGAATCTCAGTGGGAACGGTCATTCCTCTGGGGCCGTTGCTCCTGTGCCTGGGGCTTCCGCAAGGGCACCACCCTCACAGGGAAATGCCAAACACACCCTACATGTCTTTGCTCCTCTGGAGAGCTGCAGGCAACCTCAAACTCTCAGGAAGCTTCTCGGCTGAGACGCAGAAGCACTCTGGCTGGGATCTCGCATCCCCTGCCTGGAGGCCCATGGTGCCTGCTTCTCCCTGGGTGTTGCTTCACCAGAGCGGCCAGGCAACATCTGCCCCATCTACCCTTCTGCTCTTCCCTTCCAGCTGACAGAGTTCTCCCTGCTCTACTCTGGCCCTAGGAAGTTTGGAGACAACCGGGCTCCTCCTCCTGTGCAAGGAGTCCCGGGGCCCAGTTGGAGTGGAAAGGCAAAACCACAGGCAAGCCCAGGAAAGTGCTGAGTCATGTCTGACACACTCCCTCAGCCTGCTCCTTCATGGCTAGCGAGGCTGTGAGCTAGGAAAGTCTTTGGAAGCTCAGCAAGTGGCAGCGAGATGCAGGCCCCAACCCAGCAATCCCGGTGCTTGGAGCAGGTCTCACAGCCTCCCAGTGCCAAAGCGAGCTCCTCTCTGCCAAATGCAGCTGTGCACACGCAGGCCGCTCTGCTGCCTCTGCATCCACGAAGGAAGCTCTCTAGGCTCGCTTCCTGCGAAATCTGCTTCAGCCTGAGGGAAAAGCCCTTGGAGAGGTCTTTGCTCAGGGGCAGTTGCTCCTGTGCCTGGGGAAGAGGGAAGGGCACCACACTCCCAAGGAAAGGCCAGACACACTCCACACGTCTTTGCTCCTCTGGAGGGCGGCATGGAGCCTCCAACTGGGAGGTCGCGTCTCAGCGGAGACGCAGGGGCATTCTGGCTGTGATCCCGCAGCCCCTGCCTGGAGGCCCACGCTGCCTGTTTCTCTCTGGGCGTTGCTTCCACAGTGCGGCCAAGCAACATCTTCACCATGGGCACAACAGCGCTTCCCTTCCGCCTGACAGACGTCTCAGTGCTCTGCTCTAGACCTCTGAAGTGGGGAGACAACCGAGCCCAGCCTCCTTTCCAAGGAGCCCTGCGCCTTCCATTGCACTGAAAGGCAATAGCACGGGGAAGCCTAGGAAGGGGCTGAGTCATGTCGGACACACTTCCTCAGCCTGCTCCTTTCAGGGAAGCAACGCTGGGAGCTAGGAAAGCCTTCTCAAGCTCGGAGAGTGCAAGAGAGATGCAGGCCGCGCACCGGGAAATCTCGGTGCTTGGAGCCAATCTCAGCGTCTCCCAGGGGCAAAGCGAACGCCTCTCTGCCAAATCCAGCTTTGCAGACGCAGGCCGCTAGGCTGCCTCTGCATTGGCGAAGGAAGCTCTCTCCTCCCGCTTCCTGCGAAATCTGCTTCTCAGCCTGAGCGAATCTCAGTGGGAACGGTCATTCCTCTGGGGCCGTTGCTCCTGTGCCTGGGGCTGCCGCAAGGGCACCACCCTCACAGGGAAAGGCCAAACACACCCCACATGTCTTTGCTCCTCTGGAGAGCTGCAGGCAACCTCAAACTCTCAGGAAGCTTCTCGGCTGAGACGCAGAAGCACTCTGGCTGGGATCTCGCATCCCCTGCCTGGAGGCCCATGGTGCCTGCTTCTCCCTGGGCGTTGCTTCACCAGAGCGGCCAGGCAACATCTGCCCCATCTACCCTTCTGCTCTTCCCTTCCAGCTGACAGAGTTCTCCTTGCTCTACTCTGGCCCTAGGAAGTTTGGAGACAACCGGGCTCCTCCTCCTGGGCAAGGAGTCCCGGGGCCCAGTTGGAGTGGAAAGGCAAAACCACAGGCAAGCCCAGGAAAGTGCTGAGTCATGTCTGACACACTCCCTCAGCCTGCTCCTTCATGGCTAGCGAGGCTGTGAGCTAGGAAAGTCTTTGGAAGCTCAGCAAGTGGCAGCGAGATGCAGGCCCCAACCCAGCAATCCCGGTGCTTGGAGCAGGTCTCACAGCCTCCCAGTGCCAAAGCGAGCTCCTCTCTGCCAAATGCAGCTGTGGCCGCTCTGCTGCCTCTGCATCCACGAAGGAAGCTCTCTAGGCCCGCTTCCTGCGAAATCTGCTTCAGCCTGAGGGAAAAGCCCTTGGAGAGGTCTTGGCTCAGGGGCAGTTGCTCCTGTGCCTGGGGAAGAGGGAAGGGCACCACACTCCCAAGGAAAGGCCAGACACACTCCACACGTCTTTGCTCCTCTGGAGGGCGGCATGGAGCCTCCAACTGGGAGGTCGCGTCTCAGCGGAGACGCAGGGGCATTCTGGCTGTGATCCCGCAGCCCCTGCCTGGAGGCCCACGGTGCCTGTTTCTCTCTGGGCGTTGCTTCCACAGTGCGGCCAAGCAACATCTTCACCATGGGCACAACAGCGCTTCCCTTCCGCCTGACAGACGTCTCAGTGCTCTGCTCTAGACCTCTGAAGTGGGGAGACAACCGAGCCCAGCCTCCTTTCCAAGGAGCCCTGCGCCTTCCATTGCACTGAAAGGCAATAGCACGGGGAAGCCTAGGAAGGGGCTGATTCATGTCGGACACACTTCCTCAGCCTGCTCCTTTCAGGGAAGCAACACTGGGAGCTAGGAAAGACTTCTCCAGCTCGGAGAGTGCAAGGGAGATGCAGGCCGCGCACCCGGAAATCTCGGTGCTTGGAGCCAATCTCAGCGTCTCCCAGGGGCAAAGCGAACGCCTCTCTGCCAAATCCAGCTTTGCAGACGCAGGCCGCTAGGCTGCCTCTGCATTGGCGAAGGAAGCTCTCTCCTCCCGCTTCCTGCGAAATCTGCTTCTCAGCCTGAGCGAATCTCAGTGGGAACGGTCTTTCCTCTGGGGCCGTTGCTTCTGTGCCTGGGGCTGCCGCAAGGGCACCACCCTCCCAGGGAAAGGCCAAACACACCCCACATGTCTTTGCTCCTCTGGAGAGCTGCAGGCAACCTCAAACTCTCAGGAAGCTTCTCGGCTGAGACGCAGAAGCACTCTGGCTGGGGTCTCGCATCCCCTGCCTGGAGGCCCATGGTGCCTGTTTCTCCCTGGGCGTTGCTTCACCAGAGCGGCCAGGCAACATCTGCCCCATCTACCCTTCTGCTCTTCCCTTCCAGCTGACAGAGTTCTCCCTGCTCTACTCTAGCCCTAGGAAGTTTGGAGACAACCGGGCTCCTCCTCCTGTGCAAGGAGTCCCGGGGCCCAGTTGGAGTGGAAAGGCAAAACCACAGGCAAGCCCAGGAAAGTGCTGAGTCATGTCTGACACACTCCCTCAGCCTGCTCCTTCATGGCTAGCGAGGCTGTGAGCTAGGAAAGTCTTTGGAAGCTCAGCAAGTGGCAGCGAGATGCAGGCCCCAACCCAGCAATCCCGGTGCTTGGAGCAGGTCTCACAGCCTCCCAGTGCCAAAGCGAGCTCCTCTCTGCCAAATGCAGCTTTGCACACGCAGGCCGCTCTGCTGCCTCTGCATCCACGAAGGAAGCTCTCTAGGCCCGCTTCCTGCGAAATCTGCTTCAGCCTGAGGGAAAAGCCCTTGGAGAGGTCTTGGCTCAGGGGCAGTTGCTCCTGTGCCTGGGGAAGAGGGAAGGGCACCACACTCCCAAGGAAAGGCCAGACACACTCCACACGTCTTTGCTCCTCTGGAGGGCGGCATGGAGCCTCCAACTGGGAGGTCGCGTCTCAGCGGAGACGCAGGGGCATTCTGGCTGTGATCCCGCAGCCCCTGCCTGGAGGGCCAGGGTGCCTGTTTCTCTCTGGGCGTTGCTTCCACAGTGCAGCCAAGCAACATCTTCACCATGGGCACAACAGCGCTTCCCTTCCGCCTGACAGACGTCTCAGTGCTCTGCTCTAGACCTCTGAAGTGGGGAGACAACCGAGCCCAGCCTCCTTTCCAAGGAGTCCTGCGCCTTCGATTGCATTGAAAGGCAATAGCACGGGGAAGCCTAGGAAGGGGCTGAGTCATGTCGGACACACTTCCTCAGCCTGCTCCTTTCAGGGAAGCAACGCTGGGAGCTAGGTAAGCCTTCTCAAGCTCGGAGAGTGCAAGAGAGATGCAGGCCGCGCATCCGGAAATCTCGGTGCTTGGAGCGAATCTCAGCGTCTCCCAGGGGCAAAGCGAACGCCTCTCTGCCAAATCCAGCTTTGCAGACGCAGGCCGCTAGGCTGCCTCTGCAATGGCGAAGGAAGCTCTCTCCTCCCGCTTCCTGCGAAATCTGCTTCTCAGCCTGAGCGAATCTCAGTGGGAACGGTCTTTCCTCTGGGGCCGTTGCTCCTGTGCCTGCGGCTGCCGCAAGGGCACCACCTTCACAGGGAAAGGCCAAACACACCCCACATGTCTTTGCTCCTCTGGAGAGCTGCAGGCAACCTCAAACTCTCAGGAAGCTTCTCGGCTGAGACGCAGAAGCACTCTGGCTGGGGTCTCGCATCCCCTGCCTGGAGGCCCATGGTGCCTGCTTCTCCCTGGGCGTTGCTTCACCAGACCGGCCAGGCAACATCTGCCCCATCTACCCTTCTGCTCTTCCCTTCCAGCTGACAGAGTTCTCCCTGCTCTACTCTAGCCCTAGGAAGTTTGGAGACAACCGGGCTCCTCCTCCTGTGCAAGGAGTCCCGGGGCCCAGTTGGAGTGGAAAGGCAAAACCACAGGCAAGCCCAGGAAAGTGCTGAGTCATGTCTGACACACTCCCTCTGCCTGTTCCTTCATGGCTAGCGAGGCTGTGAGCTAGGAAAGTCTTTGGAAGCTCAGCAAGTGGCAGCGAGATACAGGCCCAACCCAGCAATCCCGGTGCTTGGAGCAGGTCTCACAGCCTCCCAGTGCCAAAGCGAGCTCCTCTCTGCCAAATGCAGCTGTGCACACGCAGGCCGCTCTGCTGCCTCTGCATCCACGAAGGAAGCTCTCTAGGCCCGCTTCCTGCGAAATCTGCTTCAGCCTGAGGGAAAAGCCCTTGGAGAGGTCTTTGCTCAGGGGCAGTTGCTCCTGTGCCTAGGGAAGAGGGACGGGCACCACACTCCCAAGGAAAGGCCAGACACACTCCACACGTCTTTGCTCCTCTGGAGGGCGGAATGGAGCCTCCAAATGGGAGGTCGCTTCTCAGCGGAGACGCAGGGGCATTCTGGCTGTGATACCGCAGCCCCTGCCTGGAGGCCCACGGTGCCTGTTTCTCTCTGGGCGTTGCTTCCACAGTGCAGCCAAGCAACATCTTCACCATGGGCACAACACCGCTTCCCTTCTGCCTGACAGACGTCTCAGTGCTCTGCTCTAGACCTCTGAAGTGGGGAGACAACCGAGCCCAGCCTCCTTTCCAAGGAGTCCTGCGCCTTCCATTGCACTGAAAGGCAATAGCACGGGGAAGCCTAGGAAGGGGCTGATTCATGTCGGACACACTTCCTCAGCCTGCTCCTTTCAGGGAAGCAACACTGGGAGCTAGGAAAGACTTCTCCAGCTCGGAGAGTGCAAGGGAGATGCAGGCCGCGCACCCGGAAATCTCGGTGCTTGGAGCCAATCTCAGCGTCTCCCAGGGGCAAAGCGAACGCCTCTCTGCCAAATCCAGCTTTGCAGACGCAGGCCGCTAGGCTGCCTCTGCATTGGCGAAGGAAGCTCTCTCCTCCCGCTTCCTGTGAAATCTGCTTCTCAGCCTGAGCGAATCTCAGTGGGAACGGTCTTTCCTCTGGGGCCGTTGCTCCTGTGCCTGGGGCTGCCGCAAGGGCACCACCCTCACAGGGAAAGGCCAAACACACTCCACATGTCTTTGCTCCTCTGGAGAGCTGCAGGCAACCTCAAACTCTCAGGAAGCTTCTCGGCTGAGATGCAGAAGCACTCTGGCTGGGATCTCGCATCCCCTGCCTGGAGGCCCATGGTGCCTGTTTCTCCCTGGGCGTTGCTTCACCAGAGCGGCCAGGCAACATCTGCCCCATCTACCCTTCTGCTCTTCCCTTCCAGCTGACAGAGTTCTCCCTGCTCTACTCTAGCCCTAGGAAGTTTGGAGACAACCGGGCTCCTCCTCCTGTGCAAGGAGTCCCGGGGCCCAGTTGGAGTGGAAAGGCAAAACCACAGGGAAGCCCAGGAAAGTGCTGAGTCATGTCTGACACACTCCCTCAGCCTGCTCCTTCATGGCTAGCGAGGCTGTGAGCTAGGAAAGTCTTTGGAAGCTCAGCAAGTGGCAGCGAGATGCAGGCCCCAACCCAGCAATCCCGGTGCTTGGAGCAGGTCTCACAGCCTCCCAGTGCCAAAGCGAGCTCCTCTCTGCCAAATGCAGCTTTGCACACGCAGGCCGCTCTGCTGCCTCTGCATCCACGAAGGAAGCTCTCTAGGCCCGCTTCCTGCGAAATCTGTTTCAGCCTGAGGGAAAAGCCCTTGGAGAGGTCTTGGCTCAGGGGCAGTTGCTCCTGTGCCTGGGGAAGAGGGAAGGGCACCACACTCCCAAGGAAAGGCCAGAAACACTCCACACGTCTTTGCTCCTCTGGAGGGCGGCATGGAGCCTCCAACTGGGAGGTCGCTTCTCAGCGGAGACACAGGGGCATTCTGGCTGTGATCCCGCAGCCCCTGCCTGGAGGCCCACGGTGCCTGTTTCTCTCTGGGCGTTGCTTCCACAGTGCGGCCAAGCAACATCTTCACCATGGGCACAACAGCGCTTCCCTTCCGCCTGACAGACGTCTCAGTGCTCTGCTCTAGACCTCTGAAGTGGGGAGACAACCGAGCCCAGCCTCCTTTCCAAGGAGTCCTGCGCCTTCCATTGCACTGAAAGGCAATAGCACGGGGAAGCCTAGGAAGGGGCTGAGTCATGTCGGACACACTTCCTCAGCCTGCTCCTTTCAGGGAAGCAACGCTGGGAGCTAGGAAAGCCTTCTCCAGCTCGGAGAGTGCAAGAGAGATGCAGGCCGCGCACCCGGAAATCTCGGTGCTTGGAGCCAATCTCAGCGTCTCCCAGGGGCAAAGCGAACGCCTCTCTGCCAAATCCAGCTTTGCAGACGCAGGCCGCTAGGCTGCCTCTGCATTGGCGAAGGAAGCTCTCTCCTCCCGCTTCCTGCGAAATCTGCTTCTCAGCCTGAGCGAATCTCAGTGGGAACGGTCTTTCCTCTGGGGCCGTTGCTCCTGTGCCTGGGGCTGCCGCAAGGGCACCACCCTCACAGGGAAAGGCTAAACCGACCCCTCATGACTTTGCTCCTCTGGAGAGCTGCAGGCAACCTCAAACTCTCAGGAAGCTTCTCGGCTGAGACGCAGAAGCACTCTGGCTGGGGTCTCGCATCCCCTGCCTGGAGGTCCATGGTGCCTGTTTCTCCCTGGGCGTTGCTTCACCAGAGCGGCCAGGCAACATCTGCCCCATCTACCCTTCTGCTCTTCCCTTCCAGCTGACAGAGTTCTCCCTGCTCTACTCTAGCCCTAGGAAGTTTGGAGACAACCGGGCTCCTCCTCCTGTGCAAGGAGTCCCGGGGCCCAGTTGGAGTGGAAAGGCAAAACCACAGGCAAGCCCAGGAAAGTGCTGAGTCATGTCTGACACACTCCCTCAGCCTGCTCCTTCATGGCTAGCGAGGCTGTGAGCTAGGAAAGTCTTTGGAAGCTCAGCAAGTGGCAGCGAGATGCAGGCCCCAACCCAGCAATCCCGGTGCTTGGAGCAGGTCTCACAGCCTCCCAGTGCCAAAGCGAGCTCCTCTCTGCCAAATGCAGATTTGCACACGCAGGCCGCTCTGCTGCCTCTGCATCCACGAAGGAAGCTCTCTAGGCCCGCTTCCTGCGAAATCTGCTTCAGCCTGAGGGAAAAGCCCTTGGAGAGGTCTTGGCTCAGGGGCAGTTGCTCCTGTGCCTGGGGAAGAGGGAAGGGCACCACACTCCCAAGGAAAGGCCAGACACACTCCACAGGTCTTTGCTCCTCTGGAGGGCGGCATGGAGCCTCCAACTGGGAGGTCGCTTCTCAGCGGAGACGCAGGGGCATTCTGGCTGTGATCCCGCAGGCCCTGCCTGGAGGCCCACGGTGCCTGTTTCTCTCTGGGCGTTGCTTCCACAGTGCGGCCAAGCAACATCTTCACCATGGGCACAACAGCGCTTCCCTTCCGCCTGACAGACGTCTCAGTGCTCTGCTCTAGACCTCTGAAGTGGGGAGACAACCGAGCCCAGCCTCCTTTCCAAGGAGTCCTGCGCCTTCCATTGCACTGAAAGGCAATAGCACGGGGAAGCCTAGGAAGGGGCTGAGTCATGTCGGACACACTTCCTCAGCCTGCTCCTTTCAGGGAAGCAACGCTGGGAGCTAGGAAAGCCTTCTCCAGCTCGGAGAGTGCAAGACAGATGCAGGCCGCGCACCCGGAAATCTCGGTGCTTGGAGCCAATCTCAGCGTCTCCCAGGGGCAAAGCGAACGCCTCTCTGCCAAATCCAGCTTTGCAGACGCAGGCCGCTAGGCTGCCTCTGCATTGGCGAAGGAAGCTCTCTCCTCCCGCTTCCTGCGAAATCTGCTTCTCAGCCTGAGCGAATCTCAGTGGGAATGGTCTTTCCTCTGGGGCCGTTGCTCCTGTGCCTGGGGCTGCCGCAAGGGCACCACCCTCCCAGGGAAAGGCCAAACACACCCCACATGACTTTGCTCCTCTGGAGAGCTGCAGGCAACCTCAAACTCTCAGGAAGCTTCTCGGCTGAGACGCAGAAGCACTCTGGCTGGGGTCTCGCATCCCCTGCCTGGAGGCCCATGGTGCCTGTTTCTCCCTGGGCGTTGCTTCACCAGAGCGGCCAGGCAACATCTGCCCCATCTACCCTTCTGCTCTTCCCTTCCAGCTGACAGAGTTCTCCCTGCTCTACTCTAGCCCTAGGAAGTTTGGAGACAACCGGGCTCCTCCTCCTGTGCAAGGAGTCCCGGGTCCCAGTTGGAGTGGAAAGGCAAAACCACAGGCAAGCCCAGGAAAGTGCTGAGTCATGTCTGACACACTCCCTCAGCCTGCTCCTTCATGGCTAGCGAGGCTGTGAGCTAGGAAAGTCTTTGGAAGCTCAGCAAGTGGCAGCGAGATGCAGGCCCCAACCCAGCAATCCCGGTGCTTGGAGAAGGTCTCACAGCCTCCCAGTGCCAAAGCGAGCTCCTCTCTGCCAAATGCAGCTTTGCACACGCAGGCCGCTCTGCTGCCTCTGCATCCACGAAGGAAGCTCTCTAGGCCCGCTTCCTGCGAAATCTGCTTCAGCCTGAGGGAAAAGCCCTTGGAGAGGTCTTGGCTCAGGGGCAGTTGCTCCTGTGCCTGGGGAAGAGGGAAGGGCACCACACTCCCAAGGAAAGGCCAGACACACTCCACACGTCTTTGCTCCTCTGGAGGGCGGCATGGAGCCTCCAACTGGGAGGTCGCTTCTCAGCGGAGACGCAGGGGCATTCTGGCTGTGATCCCGCAGCCCCTGCCTGGAGGCCCACGGTGCCTGTTTCTCTCTGGGCGTTGCTTCCACAGTGCGGCCAAGCAACATCTTCACCATGGGCACAACAGCGCTTCCCTTCCGCCTGACAGACGTCTCAGTGCTCTGCTCTAGACCTCTGAAGTGGGGAGACAACCGAGCCCAGCCTCCTTTCCAAGGAGTCCTGCGCCTTCCATTGCACTGAAAGGCAATAGCACGGGGAAGCCTAGGAAGGGGCTGAGTCATGTGGGACACACTTCCTCAGCCTGCTCCTTTCAGGGAAGCAACGCTGGGAGCTAGGAAAGCCTTCTCCAGCTCGGAGAGTGCAAGAGAGATGCAGGCCGCGCACCCGGAAATCTCGGTGCTTGGAGCCAATCTCAGCGTCTCCCAGGGGCAAAGCGAACGCCTCTCTGCCAAATCCAGCTTTGCAGACGCAGGCCGCTAGGCTGCCTCTGCATTGGCGAAGGAAGCTCTCTCCTCCCGCTTCCTGCGAAATCTGCTTCTCAGCCTGAGCGAATCTCAGTGGGAACGGTCTTTCCTCTGGGGCCGTTGCTCCTGTGCCTGGGGCTGCCGCAAGGGCACCACCCTCCCAGGGAAAGGCCCAACAGACCCCTCATGACTTTGCTCCTCTGGAGAGCTGCAGGCAACCTCAAACTCTCAGGAAGCTTCTCGGCTGAGACGCAGAAGCACTCTGGCTGGGGTCTTGCATCCCCTGCCTGGAGGCCCATGGTGCCTGTTTCTCCCTGAGCGTTGCTTCACCAGAGCGGCCAGGCAACATCTGCCCCATCTTCCCTTCTGCTCTTCCCTTCCAGCTGACAGAGTTCTCCCTGCTCTACTCTAGCCCTAGGAAATTTGGAGACAACCGGGCTCCTCCTCCTGTGCAAGGAGTCCCGGGGCCCAGTTGGAGTGGAAAGGCAAAACCACAGGCAAGCCCAGGAAAGTGCTGAGTCATGTCTGACACACTCCCTCAGCCTGCTCCTTCATGGCTAGCGAGGCTGTGAGCTAGGAAAGTCTTTGGAAGCTCAGCAAGTGGCAGCGAGATGCAGGCCCCAACCCAGCAATCCCGGTGCTTGGAGCAGGTCTCACAGCCTCCCAGTGCCAAAGCGAGCTCCTCTCTGCCAAATGCAGCTTTGCACACGCAGGCCGCTCTGCTGCCTCTGCATCCACGAAGGAAGCTCTCTAGGCCCGCTTCCTGCGAAATCTGCTTCAGCCTGAGGGAAAAGCCCTTGGAGAGGTCTTGGCTCAGGGGCAGTTGCTCCTGTGCCTGGGGAAGAGGGAAGGGCACCACACTCCCAAGGAAAGGCCAGACACACTCCACACGTCTTTGCTCCTCTGGAGGGCGGCATGGAGCCTCCAACTGGGAGGTCGCGTCTCAGCGGAGACGCAGGGGCATTCTGGCTGTGATCCCGCAGCCCCTGCCTGGAGGCCCACGCTGCCTGTTTCTCTCTGGGCGTTGCTTCCACAGTGCGGCCAAGCAACATCTTCACCATGGGCACAACAGCGCTTCCCTTCCGCCTGACAGACGTCTCAGTGCTCTGCTCTAGACCTCTGAAGTGGGGAGACAACCGAGCCCAGCCTCCTTTCCAAGGAGTCCTGCGCCTTCCATTGCACTGAAAGGCAATAGCACGGGGAAGCCTAGGAAGGGGCTGAGTCATGTGGGACACACTTCCTCAGCCTGCTCCTTTCAGGGAAGCAAAGCTGCGAGCTAGGAAAGCCTTCTCAAGCTCGGAGAGTGCAAGAGAGATGCAGGCCGCGCACCCGGAAATCTCGCTGCTTGGAGCCAATCTCAGCGTCTCCCAGGCGCAAAGCGAACGCCTCTCTGCCAAATCCAGCTTTGCAGACGCAGGCCGCTAGGCTGCCTCTGCATTGGCGAAGGAAGCTCTCTCCTCCCGCTTCCTGCGAAATCTGCTTCTCAGCCTGAGCGAATCTCAGTGGGAACGGTCTTTCCTCTGGGGCCGTTGCTCCTGTGCCTGGGGCTGCCGCAAGGGCACCACCCTCCCAGGGAAAGGCCAAACACACCCCACATGTCTTTGCTCCTCTGGAGAGCTACAGGCAACCTCAAACTCTCAGGAAGCTTCTCGGCTGAGACGCAGAAGCACTCTGGCTGGGGTCTCGCATCCCCTGCCTGGAGGCCCATGGTGCCTGTTTCTCCCTGGGCGTTGCTTCACCAGAGCGGCCAGGCAACATCTGCCCCATCTACCCTTCTGCTCTTCCCTTCCATCTGACAGAGTTCTCCCTGCTCTACTCTAGCCCTAGGAAGTTTGGAGACAACCGGGCTGCTCCTCCTGTGCAAGGAGTCCCGGGGCCCAGTTGGAGTGGAAAGGCAAAACCACAGGCAAGCCCAGGAAAGTGCTGAGTCATGTCTGACACACTCCCTCAGCCTGCTCCTTCATGGCTAGCGAGGCTGTGAGCTAGGAAAGTCTTTGGAAGCTCAGCAAGTGGCAGCGAGATGCAGGCCCCAACCCAGCAATCCCGGTGCTTGGAGCAGGTCTCACAGCCTCCCAGTGCCAAAGCGAGCTCCTCTCTGCCAAATGCAGCTTTGCACACGCAGGCCGCTCTGCTGCCTCTGCATCCACGAAGGAAGCTCTCTAGGCCCGCTTCCTGCGAAATCTGCTTCAGCCTGAGGGAAAAGCCCTTGGAGAGGTCTTGGCTCAGGGGCAGTTGCTCCTGTGCCTGGGGAAGAGGGAAGGGCACCACACTCCCAAGGAAAGGCCAGACACACTCCACACGTCTTTGCTCCTCTGGAGGGCGGCATGGAGCCTCCAACTGGGAGGTCGCTTCTCAGCGGAGACGCAGGGGCATTCTGGCTGTGATCCCGCAGCCCCTGCCTGGAGGCCCACGGTGCCTGTTTCTCTCTGGGCGTTGCTTCCACAGTGCGGCCAAGCAACATCTTCACCATGGGCACAACAGCGCTTCCCTTCCGCCTGACAGACGTCTCAGTGCTCTGCTCTAGACCTCTGAAGTGGGGAGACAACCGAGCCCAGCCTCCTTTCCAAGGAGTCCTGCGCCTTCCATTGCACTGAAAGGCAATAGCACGGGGAAGCCTAGGAAGGGGCTGAGTCATGTCGGACACACTTCCTCAGCCTGCTCCTTTCAGGGAAGCAACGCTGGGAGCTAGGAAAGTCTTCTCCAGCTCGGAGAGTGCAAGAGAGATGCAGGCCGCGCACCCGGAAATCTCGCTGCTTGGAGCCAATCTCAGCGTCTCCCAGGGGCAAAGCGAACGCCTCTCTGCCAAATCCAGCTTTGCAGACGCAGGCCGCTAGGCTGCCTCTGCATTGGCGAAGGAAGCTCTCTCCTCCCGCTTCCTGTGAAATCTGCTTCTCAGCCTGAGCGAATCTCAGTGGGAACGGTCTTTCCTCTGGGGCCGTTGCTCCTGTGCCTGGGGCTGCCGCAAGGGCACCACCCTCCCAGGGAAAGGCCAAACACACCCCACATGTCTTTGCTCCTCTGGAGAGCTGCAGGCAACCTCAAACTATCAGGAAGCTTCTCGGCTGGACGCAGAAGCACTCTGGCTGGGATCTCGCATCCCCTGCCTGGAGGCCCATGGTGTCTGTTTCTCCCTGGGCGTTGCTTCACCAGAGCGGCCAGGCAACATCTGCCCCATCTACCCTTCTGCTCTTCCCTTCCAGCTGACAGAGTTCTCCCTGCTCTACTCTAGCCCTAGGAAGTTTGGAGACAACCGGGCTCCTCCTCCTGTGCAAGGAGTCCCGGGGCCCAGTTGGAGTGGAAAGGCAAAACCACAGGCAAGCCCAGGAAAGTGCTGAGTCATGTCTGACACACTCCCTCAGCCTGCTCCTTCATGGCTAGCGAGGCTGTGAGCTAGGAAATTCTTTGGAAGCTCAGCAAGTGGCAGCGAGATGCAGGCCCCAACCCAGCAATCCCGGTGCTTGGAGCAGGTCTCACAGCCTCCCAGTGCCAAAGCGAGCTCCTCTCTGCCAAATGCAGCTTTGCACACGCAGGCCGCTCGGCTGCCTCTGCATCCACGAAGGAAGCTCTTTAGGCCCGCTTCCTGCGAAATCTGCTTCAGCCTGAGGGAAAAGCCCTTGGAGAGGTCTTGGCTCAGGGGCAGTTGCTCCTGTGCCTGGGGAAGAGGGAAGGGCACCACACTCCCAAGGAAAGGCCAGACACACTCCACACGTCTTTGCTCCTCTGGAGGGCGGCATGGAGCCTCCAACTGGGAGGTCGCTTCTCAGCGGAGACGCAGGGGCATTCTGGCTGTGATCCCGCAGCCCCTGCCTGGAGGCCCACGGTGCCTGTTTCTCTCTGGGCGTTGCTTCCACAGTGCGGCCAAGCAACATCTTCACCATGGGCACAACAGCGCTTCCCTTCCGCCTGACAGACGTCTCAGTGCTCTGCTCTAGACCTCTGAAGTGGGGAGACAACCGAGCCCAGCCTCCTTTCCAAGGAGTCCTGCGCCTTCCATTGCACTGAAAGGCAATAGCACGGGGAAGCCTAGGAAGGGGCTGAGTCATGTCGGACACACTTCCTCAGCCTGCTCCTTTCAGGGAAGCAACGCTGGGAGCTAGGAAAGCCTTCTCCAGCTCGGAGAGTGCAAGAGAGATGCAGGCCGCGCACCCGGAAATCTCGGTGCTTGGAGCCAATCTCAGCGTCTCCCAGGGGCAAAGCGAACGCCTCTCTGCCAAATCCAGCTTTGCAGACGCAGGCCGCTAGGCTGCCTCTGCATTGGCGAAGGAAGCTCTCTCCTCCCGCTTCCTGCGAAATCTGCTTCTCAGCCTGAGCGAATCTCAGTGGGAACGGTCTTTCCTCTGGGGCCGTTGCTCCTGTGCCTGGGGCTGCCGCAAGGGCACCACCCTCCCAGGGAAAGGCCAAACAGACCCCTCATGACTTTGCTCCTCTGGAGAGCTGCAGGCAACCTCAAACTCTCAGGAAGCTTCTCGGCTGAGACGCAGAAGCACTCTGGCTGGGGTCTCGCATCCCCTGCCTGGAGGCCCATGGTGCCTGTTTCTCCCTGGGCGTTGCTTCACCAGAGCGGCCAGGCAACATCTGCCCCATCTACCCTTCTGCTCTTCCCTTCCAGCTGACAGAGTTCTCCCTGCTCTACTCTAGCCCTAGGAAGTTTGGAGACAACCGGGCTCCTCCTCCTGTGCAAGGAGTCCCGGGGCCCAGTTGGAGTGGAAAGGCAAAACCACAGGCAAGCCCAGGAAAGTGCTGAGTCATGTCTGACACACTCCCTCAGCCTGCTCCTTCATGGCTAGCGAGGCTGTGAGCTAGGAAAGTCTTTGGAAGCTCAGCAAGTGGCAGCGAGATGCAGGCCCCAACCCAGCAATCCCGGTGCTTGGAGCAGGTCTCACAGCCTCCCAGTGCCAAAGCGAGCTCCTCTCTGCCAAATGCAGCTTTGCACACGCAGGCCGCTCTGCTGAATCTGCATCCACGAAGGAAGCTCTCTAGGCCCGCTTCCTGCGAAATCTGCTTCAGCCTGAGGGAAAAGCCCTTGGAGAGGTCTTGGCTCAGGGGCAGTTGCTCCTGTGCCTGGGGAAGAGGGAAGGGCACCACACTCCCAAGGAAAGGCCAGACACACTCCACAGGTCTTTGCTCCTCTGGAGGGCGGCATGGAGCCTCCAACTGGGAGGTCGCTTCTCAGCGGAGACGCAGGGGCATTCTGGCTGTGATCCCGCAGCCCCTGCCTGGAGGCCCACGGTGCCTGTTTCTCTCTGGGCGTTGCTTCCACAGTGCGGCCAAGCAACATCTTCACCATGGGCACAACAGCGCTTCCCTTCCGCCTGACAGACGTCTCAGTGCTCTGCTCTAGACCTCTGAAGTGGGGAGACAACCGAGCCCAGCCTCCTTTCCAAGGAGTCCTGCGCCTTCCATTGCACTGAAAGGCAATAGCACGGGGAAGCCTAGGAAGGGGCTGAGTCATGTCGGACACACTTCCTCAGCCTGCTCCTTTCAGGGAAGCAACGCTGGGAGCTAGGAAAGTCTTCTCAAGCTCGGAGAGTGCAAGAGAGATGCAGGCCGCGCACCCGGAAATCTCGGTGCTTGGAGCCAATCTCAGCGTCTCCCAGGGGCAAAGCGAACGCCTCTCTGCCAAATCCAGCTTTGCAGACGCAGGCCGCTAGGCTGCCTCTGCATTGGCGAAGGAAGCTCTCTCCTCCCGCTTCCTGTGAAATCTGCTTCTCAGCCTGAGCGAATCTCAGTGGGAACGGTCTTTCCTCTGGGGCCGTTGCTCCTGTGCCTGGGGCTGCCGCAAGGGCACCACCCTCCCAGGGAAAGGCCAAACACACCCCACATGTCTTTGCTCCTCTGGAGAGCTGCAGGCAACCTCAAACTATCAGGAAGCTTCTCGGCTGGACACAGAAGCACTCTGGCTGGGATCTCGCATCCCCTGCCTGGAGGCCCATGGTGTCTGTTTCTCCCTGGGTGTTGCTTCACCAGAGCGGCCAGGCAACATCTGCCCCATCTACCCTTCTGCTCTTCCCTTCCAGCTGACAGAGTTCTCCCTGCTCTACTCTAGCCCTAGGAAGTTTGGAGACAACCGGGCTCCTCCTCCTGTGCAAGGAGTCCCGGGGCCCAGTTGGAGTGGAAAGGCAAAACCACAGGCAAGCCCAGGAAAGTGCTGAGTCATGTCTGACACACTCCCTCAGCCTGCTCCTTCATGGCTAGCGAGGCTGTGAGCTAGGAAATTCTTTGGAAGCTCAGCAAGTGGCAGCGAGATGCAGGCCCCAACCCAGCAATCCCGGTGCTTGGAGCAGGTCTCACAGCCTCCCAGTGCCAAAGCGAGCTCCTCTCTGCCAAATGCAGCTTTGCACACGCAGGCCGCTCGGCTGCCTCTGCATCCACGAAGGAAGCTCTTTAGGCCCGCTTCCTGCGAAATCTGCTTCAGCCTGAGGGAAAAGCCCTTGGAGAGGTCTTGGCTCAGGGGCAGTTGCTCCTGTGCCTGGGGAAGAGGGAAGGGCACCACACTCCCAAGGAAAGGCCAGACACACTCCACACGTCTTTGCTCCTCTGGAGGGCGGCATGGAGCCTCCAACTGGGAGGTCGCTTCTCAGCGGAGACGCAGGGGCATTCTGGCTGTGATCCCGCAGCCCCTGCCTGGAGGCCCACGGTGCCTGTTTCTCTCTGGGCGTTGCTTCCACAGTGCGGCCAAGCAACATCTTCACCATGGGCACAACAGCGCTTCCCTTCCGCCTGACAGACGTCTCAGTGCTCTGCTCTAGACCTCTGAAGTGGGGAGACAACCGAGCCCAGCCTCCTTTCCAAGGAGTCCTGCGCCTTCCATTGCACTGAAAGGCAATAGCACGGGGAAGCCTAGGAAGGGGCTGAGTCATGTCGGACACACTTCCTCAGCCTGCTCCTTTCAGGGAAGCAACGCTGGGAGCTAGGAAAGCCTTCTCCAGCTCGGAGAGTGCAAGAGAGATGCAGGCCGCGCACCCGGAAATCTCGGTGCTTGGAGCCAATCTCAGCGTCTCCCAGGGGCAAAGCGAACGCCTCTCTGCCAAATCCAGCTTTGCAGACGCAGGCCGCTAGGCTGCCTCTGCATTGGCGAAGGAAGCTCTCTCCTCCCGCTTCCTGCGAAATCTGCTTCTCAGCCTGAGCGAATCTCAGTGGGAACGGTCTTTCCTCTGGGGCCGTTGCTCCTGTGCCTGGGGCTGCCGCAAGGGCACCACCCTCCCAGGGAAAGGCCAAACAGACCCCTCATGACTTTGCTCCTCTGGAGAGCTGCAGGCAACCTCAAACTCTCAGGAAGCTTCTCGGCTGAGACGCAGAAGCACTCTGGCTGGGGTCTCGCATCCCCTGCCTGGAGGCCCATGGTGCCTGTTTCTCCCTGGGCGTTGCTTCACCAGAGCGGCCAGGCAACATCTGCCCCATCTACCCTTCTGCTCTTCCCTTCCAGCTGACAGAGTTCTCCCTGCTCTACTCTAGCCCTAGGAAGTTTGGAGACAACCGGGCTCCTCCTCCTGTGCAAGGAGTCCCGGGGCCCAGTTGGAGTGGAAAGGCAAAACCACAGGCAAGCCCAGGAAAGTGCTGAGTCATGTCTGACACACTCCCTCAGCCTGCTCCTTCATGGCTAGCGAGGCTGTGAGCTAGGAAAGTCTTTGGAAGCTCAGCAAGTGGCAGCGAGATGCAGGCCCCAACCCAGCAATCCCGGTGCTTGGAGCAGGTCTCACAGCCTCCCAGTGCCAAAGCGAGCTCCTCTCTGCCAAATGCAGCTTTGCACACGCAGGCCGCTCTGCTGAATCTGCATCCACGAAGGAAGCTCTCTAGGCCCGCTTCCTGGGAAATCTGCTTCAGCCTGAGGGAAAAGCCCTTGGAGAGGTCTTGGCTCAGGGGCAGTTGCTCCTGTGCCTGGGGAAGAGGGAAGGGCACCACACTCCCAAGGAAAGGCCAGACACACTCCACAGGTCTTTGCTCCTCTGGAGGGCGGCATGGAGCCTCCAACTGGGAGGTCGCTTCTCAGCGGAGACGCAGGGGCATTCTGGCTGTGATCCCGCAGCCCCTGCCTGGAGGCCCACGGTGCCTGTTTCTCTCTGGGCGTTGCTTCCACAGTGCGGCCAAGCAACATCTTCACCATGGGCACAACAGCGCTTCCCTTCCGCCTGACAGACGTCTCAGTGCTCTGCTCTAGACCTCTGAAGTGGGGAGACAACCGAGCCCAGCCTCCTTTCCAAGGAGTCCTGCGCCTTCCATTGCACTGAAAGGCAATAGCACGGGGAAGCCTAGGAAGGGGCTGAGTCATGTCGGACACACTTCCTCAGCCTGCTCCTTTCAGGGAATCAACGCTGGGAGCTAGGAAAGTCTTCTCAAGCTCGGAGAGTGCAAGAGAGATGCAGGCCGCGCACCCGGAAATCTCGGTGCTTGGAGCCAATCTCAGCGTCTCCCAGGGGCAAAGCGAACGCCTCTCTGCCAAATCCAGCTTTGCAGACGCAGGCCGCTAGGCTGCCTCTGCATTGGCGAAGGAAGCTCTCTCCTCCAGCTTCCTGTGAAATCTGCTTCTCAGCCTGAGCGAATCTCAGTGGGAACGGTCTTTCCTCTGGGGCCGTTGCTCCTGTGCCTGGGGCTGCCGCAAGGGCACCACCCTCCCAGGGAAAGGCCAAACACACCCCACATGTCTTTGCTCCTCTGGAGAGCTGCAGGCAACCTCAAACTATCAGGAAGCTTCTCGGCTGGACGCAGAAGCACTCTGGCTGGGATCTCGCATCCCCTGCCTGGAGGCCCATGGTGTCTGTTTCTCCCTGGGCGTTGCTTCACCAGAGCGGCCAGGCAACATCTGCCCCATCTACCCTTCTGCTCTTCCCTTCCAGCTGACAGAGTTCTCCCTGCTCTACTCTAGCCCTAGGAAGTTTGGAGACAACCGGGCTCCTCCTCCTGTGCAAGGAGTCCCGGGGCCCAGTTGGAGTGGAAAGGTAAAACCACAGGCAAGCCCAGGAAAGTGCTGAGTCATGTCTGACACACTCCCTCAGCCTGCTCCTTCATGGCTAGCGAGGCTGTGAGCTAGGAAAGTCTTTGGAAGCTCAGCAAGTGGCAGCGAGATGCAGGCCCCAACCCAGCAATCCCGGTGCTTGGAGCAGGTCTCACAGCCTCCCAGTGCCAAAGCGAGCTCCTCTCTGCCAAATGCAGCTGTGCACACGCAGGCCGCTCTGCTGCCTCTGCATCCACGAAGGAAGCTCTCTAGGCCCGCTTCCTGCGAAATCTGCTTCAGCCTGAGGGAAAAGCCCTTGGAGAGGTCTTGGCTCAGGGGCAGTTGCTCCTGTGCCTGGGGAAGAGGGAAGGGCACCACACTCCCAAGGAAAGGCCAGACACACTCCACACGTCTTTGCTCCTCTGGAGGGCGGCATGGAGCCTCCAACTGGGAGGTCGCGTCTCAGCGGAGACGCAGGGGCATTCTGGCTGTGATCCCGCAGCCCCTGCCTGGAGGCCCACGGTGCCTGTTTCTCTCTGGGCGTTGCTTCCACAGTGCGGCCAAGCAACATCTTCACCATGGGCACAACAGCGCTTCCCTTCCTCCTGACAGACGTCTCAGTGCTCTGCTCTAGACCTCTGAAGTGGGGAGACAACCGAGCCCAGCCTCCTTTCCAAGGAGTCCTGCGCCTTCCATTGCACTGAAAGGCAATAGCACGGGGAAGCCTAGGAAGGGGCTGAGTCATGTGGGACACACTTCCTCAGCATGCTCCTTTCAGGGAAGCAACGCCTGGAGCTAGGAAAGTCTTCTCCAGCTCGGAGAGTGCAAGAGAGATGCAGGCCGCGCACCCGGAAATCTCGGTGCTTGGAGCCAATCTCAGCGTCTCCCAGGGGCAAAGCAAACGCCTCTCTGCCAAATCCAGCTTTGCAGACGCAGGCCGCTAGGCTGCCTCTGCATTGGCGAAGGAAGCTCTCTCCTCCCGCTTCCTGCGAAATCTGCTTCTCAGCCTGAGCGAATCTCAGTGGGAACGGTCTTTCCTCTGGGGCCGTTGCTCCTGTGCCTGGGGCTGCCGCAAGGGCACCACCCTCCCAGGGAAAGGCCAAACACACTCCACATGACTTTGCTCTTCTGGAGAGCTGCAGGCAACCTCAAACTCTCAGGAAGCTTCTCGGCTGAGACGCAGAAGCACTCTGGCTGGGGTCTCGCATCCCCTGCCTGGAGGCCCATGGTGTCTGTTTCTCCCTGGGCGTTGCTTCACCAGAGCGGCCAGGCAACATCTGCCCCATCTACCCTTCTGCTCTTCCCTTCCAGCTGACAGAGTTCTCCCTGCTCTACTCTAGCCCTAGGAAGTTTGGAGACAACCGGGCTCCTCCTCCTGTGCAAGGAGTCCCGGGGCCCAGTTGGAGTGGAAAGGCAAAACCACAGGCAAGCCCAGGAAAGTGCTGAGTCATGTCTGACACACTCCCTCAGCCTGCTCCTTCATGGCTAGCGAGGCTGTGAGCTAGGAAAGTCTTTGGAAGCTCAGCAAGTGGCAGCGAGATGCAGGCCCCAACCCAGCAATCCCGGTGCTTGGAGCAGGTCTCACAGCCTCCCAGTGCCAAAGCGAGCTCCTCTCTGCCAAATGCAGATTTGCACACGCAGGCCGCTCTGCTGCGTCTGCATCCACGAAGGAAGCTCTCTAGGCCCGCTTCCTGCGAAATCTGCTTCAGCCTGAGGGAAAAGCCCTTGGAGAGGTCTTGGCTCAGGGGCAGTTGCTCCTGTGCCTGGGGAAGAGGGAAGGGCACCACACTCCCAAGGAAAGGCCAGACACACTCCACACGTCTTTGCTCCTCTGGAGGGCGGCATGGAGCCTCCAACTGGGAGGTCGCGTCTCAGCGGAGACGCAGGGGCATTCTGGCTGTGATCCCGCAGCCCCTGCCTGGAGGCCCACGGTGCCTGTTTCTCTCTGGGCGTTGCTTCCACAGTGCGGCCAAGCAACATCTTCACCATGGGCACAACAGCGCTTCCCTTCCGCCTGACAGACGTCTCAGTGCTCTGCTCTAGACCTCTGAAGTGGGGAGACAACCGAGCCCAGCCTCCTTTCCAAGGAGTCCTGCGCCTTCCATTGCACTGAAAGGCAATAGCACGGGGAAGCCTAGGAAGGGGCTGAGTCATGTCGGACACACTTCCTCAGCCTGCTCCTTTCAGGGAAGCAACGCTGGGAGCTAGGAAACCTTCTCCAGCTCGGAGAGTGCAAGAGAGATGCAGGCCGCGCACCCGGAAATCTCGGTGATTGGAGCCAATCTCAGCGTCTCCCAGGGGCAAAGCGAACGCCTCTCTGCCAAATCCAGCTTTGCAGACGCAGGCCGCTAGGCTGCCTCTGCATTGGCGAAGGAAGCTCTCTCCTCCCTCTTCCTGCGAAATCTGCTTCTCAGCCTGATTGAATCTCAATGGGAACAGTCTTTCCTCTGGGGCCGTTGCTCCTGTGCCTGGGGCTGCCGCAAGGGCACCACCCTCCCAGGGAAAGGCCAAACACACCCCACATGTCTTTGCTCCTCTGGAGAGCTGCAGGCAACCTCAAACTCTCAGGAAGCTTCTCGGCTGAGATGCAGAAGCACTCTGGCTGGGGTCTCGCATCCCCTGCCTGGAGGCCCATGGTGCCTGTTTCTCCCTGGGCGTTGCTTCACCAGAGCGGCCAGGCAACATCTGCCCCATCTACCCTTCTGCTCTTCCCTTCCAGCTGACAGAGTTCTCCCTGCTCTACTCTAGCCCTAGGAAGTTTGGAGACAACCGGGCTCCTCCTCCTGTGCAAGGAGTCCCGGGGCCCAGTTGGAGTGGAAAGGCAAAACCACAGGGAAGCCCAGGAAAGTGCTGAGTCATGTCTGACACACTCCCTCAGCCTGCTCCTTCATGGCTAGCGAGGCTGTGAGCTAGGAAAGTCTTTGGAAGCTCAGCAAGTGGCAGCGAGATGCAGGCCCCAACCCAGCAATCCCGGTGCTTGGAGCAGGTCTCACAGCCTCCCAGTGCCAAAGCGAGCTCCTCTCTGCCAAATGCAGCTTTGCACACGCAGGCCGCTCTGCTGCCTCTGCATCCACGAAGGAAGCTCTCTAGGCCCGCTTCCTGCGAGATCTGCTTCAGCCTGAGGGAAAAGCCCTTGGAGAGGTCTTGGCTCAGGGGCAGTTGCTCCTGTGCCTGGGGAAGAGGGAAGGGCACCACACTCCCAAGGAAAGGCCAGACACACTCCACACGTCTTTGCTCCTCTGGAGGGCGGCATGGAGCCTCCAACTGGGGGGTCGCGTCTCAGCGGAGACGCAGGGGCATTCTGGCTGTGATCCCGCAGCCCCTGCCTGGAGGCCCACGGTGCCTGTTTCTCTCTGGGCGTTGCTTCCACAGTGCGGCCAAGCAACATCTTCACCATGGGCACAACAGCGCTTCCCTTCCGCCTGACAGACGTCTCAGTGCTCTGCTCTAGACCTCTGAAGTGGGGAGACAACCGAGCCCAGCCTCCTTTCCAATGAGCCCTGCACCTTCCATTGCACTGAAAGGCAATAGCACGGGGAAGCCTAGGAAGGGGCTGAGTCATGTCGGACACACTTCCTCAGCCTGCTCCTTTCAGGGAAGCAACGCTGGGAGCTAGGAAAGCCTTCTCCAGCTCGGAGAGTGCAAGAGAGATGCAGGCCGCGCACCCGGAAATCTCGGTGCTTGGAGCCAATCTCAGCGTCTCCCAGGGGCAAAGCGAACGCCTCTCTGCCAAATCCAGCTTTGCAGACGCAGGCCGCTAGGCTGCCTCTGCATTGGCGAAGGAAGCTCTCTCCTCCCGCTTCCTGCGAAATCTGCTTCTCAGCCTGAGCGAATCTCAGTTTAGAACGGTCATTCCTCTGGGGCCGTTGCTCCTGTGCCTGGGGCTGCCGCAAGGGCACCACCCTCACAGGGAAAGGCCAAACACACCCCACATGTCTTTGCTCCTCTGGAGAGCTGCAGGCAACCTCAAACTCTCAGGAAGCTTCTCGGCTGAGACGCAGAAGCACTCTGGCTGGGATCTCGCATCCCCTGCCTGGAGGCCCATGGTGCCTGCTTCTCCCTGGGCGTTGCTTCACCAGAGCGGCCAGGCAACATCTGCCCCATCTACCCTTCTGCTCTTCCCTTCCAGCTGACAGAGTTCTCCCTGCTCTACTCTGGCCCTAGGAAGTTTGGAGACAACCGGGCTCCTCCTCCTGTGCAAGGAGTCCCGGGGCCCAGTTGGAGTGGAAAGGCAAAACCACAGGCAAGCCCAGGAAAGTGCTGAGTCATGTCTGACACACTCCCTCAGCCTGCTCCTTCATGGCTAGCGAGGCTGTGAGCTAGGAAAGTCTTTGGAAGCTCAGCAAGTGGCAGCGAGATGCAGGCCCCAACCCAGCAATCCCGGTGCTTGGAGCAGGTCTCACAGCCTCCCAGTGCCAAAGCGAGCTCCTCTCTGCCAAATGCAGCTGTGCACACGCAGGCCGCTCTGCTGCCTCTGCATCCACGAAGGAAGCTCTCTAGGCCCGCTTCCTGCGAAATCTGCTTCAGCCTGAGGGAAAAGCCCTTGGAGAGGTCTTGGCTCAGGGGCAGTTGCTCCTGTGCCTGGGGAAGAGGGAAGGGCACCACACTCCCAAGGAAAGGCCAGACACACTCCACACGTCTTTGCTCCTCTGGAGGGCGGCATGGAGCCTCCAACTGGGAGGTCGCGTCTCAGCGGAGACGCAGGGGCATTCTGGCTGTGATCCCGCAGCCCCTGCCTGGAGGCCCACGGTGCCTGTTTCTCTCTGGGCGTTGCTTCCACAGTGCGGCCAAGCAACATCTTCACCATGGGCACAACAGCGCTTCCCTTCCGCCTGACAGACGTCTCAGTGCTCTGCTCTAGACCTCTGAAGTGGGGAGACAACCGAGCCCAGCCTCCTTTCCAAGGAGCCCTGCGCCTTCCATTGCACTGAAAGGCAATAGCACGGGGAAGCCTAGGAAGGGGCTGAGTCATGTCGGACACACTTCCTCAGCCTGCTCCTTTCAGGGAAGCAACGCTGGGAGCTAGGAAAGCCTTCTCAAGCTCGGAGAGTGCAAGAGAGATGCAGGCCGCGCACCCGGAAATCTCGCTGCTTGGAGCCAATCTCAGCGTCTCCCAGGGGCAAAGCGAACGCCTCTCTGCCAAATCCAGCTTTGCAGACGCAGGCCGCTAGGCTGCCTCTGCATTGGCGAAGGAAGCTCTCTCCTCCCGCTTCCTGCGAAATCTGCTTCTCAGCCTGAGCGAATCTCAGTTTAGAACGGTCATTCCTCTGGGGCCGTTGCTCCTGTGCCTGGGGCTGCCGCAAGGGCACCACCCTCCCAGGGAAAGGCCAAACACACCCCACATGTCTTTGCTCCTCTGGAGAGCTGCAGGCAACCTCAAACTCTCAGGAAGCTTCTCGGCTGAGACGCAGAAGCACTCTGGCTGGGATCTCGCATCCCCTGCCTGGAGGCCCATGGTGCCTGCTTCTCCCTGGGCGTTGCTTCACCAGAGCGGCCAGGCAACATCTGCCCCATCTACCCTTCTGCTCTTCCCTTCCAGCTGACAGAGTTCTCCCTGCTCTACTCTGGCCCTAGGAAGTTTGGAGACAACCGGGCTCCTCCTCCTGGGCAAGGAGTCCCGGGGCCCAGTTGGAGTGGAAAGGCAAAACCACAGGCAAGCCCAGGAAAGTGCTGAGTCATGTCTGACACACTCCCTCAGCCTGCTCCTTCATGGCTAGCGAGGCTGTGAGCTAGGAAAGTCTTTGGAAGCTCAGCAAGTGGCAGCGAGATGCAGGCCCCAACCCAGCAATCCCGGTGCTTGGAGCAGGTCTCACAGCCTCCCAGTGCCAAAGCGAGCTCCTCTCTGCCAAATGCAGCTGTGCACACGCAGGCTGCTCTGCTGCCTCTGCATCCACGAAGGAAGCTCTCTAGGCCCGCTTCCTGCGAAATCTGCTTCAGCCTGAGGGAAAAGCCCTTGGAGAGGTCTTGGCTCAGGGGCAGTTGCTCCTGTGCCTGGGGAAGAGGGAAAGGCACCACACTCCCAAGGAAAGGCCAGACACACTCCACACGTCTTTGCTCCTCTGGAGGGCGCCATGGAGCCTCCAACTGGGAGGTCGCGTCTCAGCGGAGACGCAGGGGCATTCTGGCTGTGATCCCACAGACCCTGCCTGGAGGCCCACGGTGCCTGTTTCTCTCTGGGCGTTGCTTCCACAGTGCGGCCAAGCAACATCTTCACCATGGGCACAACAGCGCTTCCCTTCCGCCTGACAGACGTCTCAGTGCTCTGCTCTAGACCTCTGAAGTGGGGAGACAACCGAGCCCAGCCTCCTTTCCAAGGAGCCCTGCGCCTTCCATTGCACTGAAAGGCAATAGCGCGGGGAAGCCTAGGAAGGGGCTGAGTCATGTCGGACACACTTCCTCAGCCTGCTCCTTTCAGGGAAGCAACGCTGGGAGCTAGGAAAGCCTTCTCCAGCTCGGAGAGTGCAAGAGAGATGCAGGCCGCGCACCCGGAAATCTCGGTGCTTGGAGCCAATCTCAGCGTCTCCCAGGGGCAAAGCGAACGCCTCTCTGCCAAATCCAGCTTTGCAGACGCAGGCCGCTAGGCTGCCTCTGCATTGGCGAAGGAAGCTCTCTCCTCCCGCTTCCTGCGAAATCTGCTTCTCAGCCTGAGCGAATCTCAGTTTAGAACGGTCATTCCTCTGGGGCCGTTGCTCCTGTGCCTGGGGCTGCCGCAAGGGCACCACCCTCACAGGGAAAGGCCAAACACACCCCACATGTCTTTGCTCCTCTGGAGAGCTGCAGGCAACCTCAAACTCTCAGGAAGCTTCTCGGCTGAGACGCAGAAGCACTCTGGCTGGGATCTCGCATCCCCTGCCTGGAGGCCCATGGTGCCTGCTTCTCCCTGGGCGTTGCTTCACCAGAGCGGCCAGGCAACATCTGCCCCATCTACCCTTCTGCTCTTCCCTTCCAGCTGACAGAGTTCTCCCTGCTCTACTCTGGCCCTAGGAAGTTTGGAGACAACCGGGCTCCTCCTCCTGTGCAAGGAGTCCCGGGGCCCAGTTGGAGTGGAAAGGCAAAACCACAGGCAAGCCCAGGAAAGTGCTGAGTCATGTCTGACACACTCCCTCAGCCTGCTCCTTCATGGCTAGCGAGGCTGTGAGCTAGGAAAGTCTTTGGAAGCTCAGCAAGTGGCAGCGAGATGCAGGCCCCAACCCAGCAATCCCGGTGCTTGGAGCAGGTCTCACAGCCTCCCAGTGCCAAAGCGAGCTCCTCTCTGCCAAATGCAGCTGTGCACACGCAGGCCGCTCTGCTGCCTCTGCATCCACGAAGGAAGCTCTCTAGGCCCGCTTCCTGCGAAATCTGCTTCAGCCTGAGGGAAAAGCCCTTGGAGAGGTCTTGGCTCAGGGGCAGTTGCTCCTGTGCCTGGGGAAGAGGGAAGGGCACCACACTCCCAAGGAAAGGCCAGACACACTCCACACGTCTTTGCTCCTCTGGAGGGCGGCATGGAGCCTCCAACTGGGAGGTCGCGTCTCAGCGGAGACGCAGGGGCATTCTGGCTGTGATCCCGCAGCCCCTGCCTGGAGGCCCACGGTGCCTGTTTCTCTCTGGGCGTTGCTTCCACAGTGCGGCCAAGCAACATCTTCACCATGGGCACAACAGCGCTTCCCTTCCGCCTGACAGACGTCTCAGTGCTCTGCTCTAGACCTCTGAAGTGGGGAGACAACCGAGCCCAGCCTCCTTTCCAAGGAGCCCTGCGCCTTCCATTGCACTGAAAGGCAATAGCACGGGGAAGCCTAGGAAGGGGCTGAGTCATGTCGGACACACTTCCTCAGCCTGCTCCTTTCAGGGAAGCAACGCTGGGAGCTAGGAAAGCCTTCTCAAGCTCGGAGAGTGCAAGAGAGATGCAGGCCGCGCACCCGGAAATCTCGCTGCTTGGAGCCAATCTCAGCGTCTCCCAGGGGCAAAGCGAACGCCTCTCTGCCAAATCCAGCTTTGCAGACGCAGGCCGCTAGGCTGCCTCTGCATTGGCGAAGGAAGCTCTCTCCTCCCGCTTCCTGCGAAATCTGCTTCTCAGCCTGAGCGAATCTCAGTTTAGAACGGTCATTCCTCTGGGGCCGTTGCTCCTGTGCCTGGGGCTGCCGCAAGGGCACCACCCTCACAGGGAAAGGCCAAACACACCCCACATGTCTTTGCTCCTCTGGAGAGCTGCAGGCAACCTCAAACTCTCAGGAAGCTTCTCGGCTGAGACGCAGAAGCACTCTGGCTGGGATCTCGCATCCCCTGCCTGGAGGCCCATGGTGCCTGCTTCTCCCTGGGCGTTGCTTCACCAGAGCGGCCAGGCAACATCTGCCCCATCTACCCTTCTGCTCTTCCCTTCCAGCTGACAGAGTTCTCCCTGCTCTACTCTGGCCCTAGGAAGTTTGGAGACAACCGGGCTCCTCCTCCTGTGCAAGGAGTCCCGGGGCCCAGTTGGAGTGGAAAGGCAAAACCACAGGCAAGCCCAGGAAAGTGCTGAGTCATGTCTGACACACTCCCTCAGCCTGCTCCTTCATGGCTAGCGAGGCTGTGAGCTAGGAAAGTCTTTGGAAGCTCAGCAAGTGGCAGCGAGATGCAGGCCCCAACCCAGCAATCCCGGTGCTTGGAGCAGGTCTCACAGCCTCCCAGTGCCAAAGCGAGCTCCTCTCTGCCAAATGCAGCTGTGCACACGCAGGCCGCTCTGCTGCGTCTGCATCCACGAAGGAAGCTCTCTAGGCCCGCTTCCTGCGAAATCTGCTTCAGCCTGAGGGAAAAGCCCTTGGAGAGGTCTTGGCTCAGGGGCAGTTGCTCCTGTGCCTGGGGAAGAGGGAAGGGCACCACACTCCCAAGGAAAGGCCAGACACACTCCACACGTCTTTGCTCCTCTGGAGGGCGGCATGGAGCCTCCAACTGGGAGGTCGCGTCTCAGCGGAGACGCAGGGGCATTCTGGCTGTGATCCCGCAGCCCCTGCCTGGAGGCCCACGGTGCCTGTTTCTCTCTGGGCGTTGCTTCCACAGTGCGGCCAAGCAACATCTTCACCATGGGCACAACAGCGCTTCCCTTCCGCCTGACAGACGTCTCAGTGCTCTGCTCTAGACCTCTGAAGTGGGGAGACAACCGAGCCCAGCCTCCTTTCCAAGGAGTCCTGCGCCTTCCATTGCACTGAAAGGCAATAGCACGGGGAAGCCTAGGAAGGGGCTGAGTCATGTCGGACACACTTCCTCAGCCTGCTCCTTTCAGGGAAGCAACGCTGGGAGCTAGGAAACCTTCTCCAGCTCGGAGAGTGCAAGAGAGATGCAGGCCGCGCACCCGGAAATCTCGGTGATTGGAGCCAATCTCAGCGTCTCCCAGGGGCAAAGCGAACGCCTCTCTGCCAAATCCAGCTTTGCAGACGCAGGCCGCTAGGCTGCCTCTGCATTGGCGAAGGAAGCTCTCTCCTCCCTCTTCCTGCGAAATCTGCTTCTCAGCCTGATTGAATCTCAATGGGAACAGTCTTTCCTCTGGGGCCGTTGCTCCTGTGCCTGGGGCTGCCGCAAGGGCACCACCCTCCCAGGGAAAGGCCAAACACACCCCACATGTCTTTGCTCCTCTGGAGAGCTGCAGGCAACCTCAAACTCTCAGGAAGCTTCTCGGCTGAGACGCAGAAGCACTCTGGCTGGGGTCTCGCATCCCCTGCCTGGAGGCCCATGGTGCCTGTTTCTCCCTGGGCGTTGCTTCACCAGAGCGGCCAGGCAACATCTGCCCCATCTACCCTTCTGCTCTTCCCTTCCAGCTGACAGAGTTCTCCCTGCTCTACTCTAGCCCTAGGAAGTTTGGAGACAACCGGGCTCCTCCTCCTGTGCAAGGAGTCCCGGGGCCCAGTTGGAGTGGAAAGGCAAAACCACAGGGAAGCCCAGGAAAGTGCTGAGTCATGTCTGACACACTCCCTCAGCCTGCTCCTTCATGGCTAGCGAGGCTGTGAGCTAGGAAAGTCTTTGGAAGCTCAGCAAGTGGCAGCGAGATGCAGGCCCCAACCCAGCAATCCCGGTGCTTGGAGCAGGTCTCACAGCCTCCCAGTGCCAAAGCGAGCTCCTCTCTGCCAAATGCAGCTTTGCACACGCAGGCCGCTCTGCTGCCTCTGCATCCACGAAGGAAGCTCTCTAGGCCCGCTTCCTGCGAGATCTGCTTCAGCCTGAGGGAAAAGCCCTTGGAGAGGTCTTGGCTCAGGGGCAGTTGCTCCTGTGCCTGGGGAAGAGGGAAGGGCACCACACTCCCAAGGAAAGGCCAGACACACTCCACACGTCTTTGCTCCTCTGGAGGGCGGCATGGAGCCTCCAACTGGGGGGTCGCGTCTCAGCGGAGACGCAGGGGCATTCTGGCTGTGATCCCGCAGCCCCTGCCTGGAGGCCCACGGTGCCTGTTTCTCTCTGGGCGTTGCTTCCACAGTGCGGCCAAGCAACATCTTCACCATGGGCACAACAGCGCTTCCCTTCCGCCTGACAGACGTCTCAGTGCTCTGCTCTAGACCTCTGAAGTGGGGAGACAACCGAGCCCAGCCTCCTTTCCAAGGAGCCCTGCGCCTTCCATTGCACTGAAAGGCAATAGCACGGGGAAGCCTAGGAAGGGGCTGAGTCATGTCGGACACACTTCCTCAGCCTGCTCCTTTCAGGGAAGCAACGCTGGGAGCTAGGAAAGCCTTCTCAAGCTCGGAGAGTGCAAGAGAGATGCAGGCCACGCACCCGGATATCTCGCTGCTTGGAGCCAATCTCAGCGTCTCCCAGGGGCAAAGCGAACGCCTCTCTGCCAAATCCAGCTTTGCAGACGCAGGCCGCTAGGCTGCCTCTGCATTGGCGAAGGAAGCTCTCTCCTCCCGCTTCCTGCGAAATCTGCTTCTCAGCCTGAGCGAATCTCAGTGGGAACGGTCATTCCTCTGGGGCCGTTGCTCCTGTGCCTGGGGCTGCCGCAAGGGCACCACCCTCCCAGGGAAAGGCCAAACACACCCCACATGTCTTTGCTCCTCTGGAGAGCTGCAGGCAACCTCAAACTCTCAGGAAGCTTCTCGGCTGAGACGCAGAAGCACTCTGGCTGGGATCTCGCATCCCCTGCCTGGAGGCCCATGGTGCCTGCTTCTCCCTGGGCGTTGCTTCACCAGAGCGGCCAGGCAACATCTGCCCCATCTACCCTTCTGCTCTTCCCTTCCAGCTGACAGAGTTCTCCCTGCTCTACTCTGGCCCTAGGAAGTTTGGAGACAACCGGGCTCCTCCTCCTGTGCAAGGAGTCCCGGGGCCCAGTTGGAGTGGAAAGGCAAAACCACAGGCAAGCCCAGGAAAGTGCTGAGTCATGTCTGACACACTCCCTCAGCCTGCTCCTTCATGGCTAGCGAGGCTGTGAGCTAGGAAAGTCTTTGGAAGCTCAGCAAGTGGCAGCGAGATGCAGGCCCCAACCCAGCAATCCCGGTGCTTGGAGCAGGTCTCACAGCCTCCCAGTGCCAAAGCGAGCTCCTCTCTGCCAAATGCAGCTGTGCACACGCAGGCCGCTCTGCTGCCTCTGCATCCACGAAGGAAGCTCTCTAGGCCCGCTTCCTGCGAAATCTGCTTCAGCCTGAGGGAAAAGCCCTTGGAGAGGTCTTTGCTCAGGGGCAGTTGCTCCTGTGCCTGGGGAAGAGGGAAGGGCACCACACTCCCAAGGAAAGGCCAGACACACTCCACAGGTCTTTGCTCCTCTGGAGGGCGGCATGGAGCCTCCAACTGGGAGGTCGCGTCTCAGCGGAGACGCAGGGGCATTCTGGCTGTGATCCCGCAGCCCCTGCCTGGAGGCCCACGGTGCCTGTTTCTCTCTGGGCGTTGCTTCCACAGTGCGGCCAAGCAACATCTTCACCATGGGCACAACAGCGCTTCCCTTCCGCCTGACAGACGTCTCAGTGCTCTGCTCTAGACCTCTGAAGTGGGGAGACAACCGAGCCCAGCCTCCTTTCCAATGAGCCCTGCACCTTCCATTGCACTGAAAGGCAATAGCACGGGGAAGCCTAGGAAGGGGCTGAGTCATGTCGGACACACTTCCTCAGCCTGCTCCTTTCAGGGAAGCAACGCTGGGAGCTAGGAAAGCCTTCTCCAGCTCGGAGAGTGCAAGAGAGATGCAGGCCGCGCACCCGGAAATCTCGGTGCTTGGAGCCAATCTCAGCGTCTCCCAGGGGCAAAGCGAACGCCTCTCTGCCAAATCCAGCTTTGCAGACGCAGGCCGCTAGGCTGCCTCTGCATTGGCGAAGGAAGCTCTCTCCTCCCGCTTCCTGCGAAATCTGCTTCTCAGCCTGAGCGAATCTCAGTTTAGAACGGTCATTCCTCTGGGGCCGTTGCTCCTGTGCCTGGGGCTGCCGCAAGGGCACCACCCTCACAGGGAAAGGCCAAACACACCCCACATGTCTTTGCTCCTCTGGAGAGCTGCAGGCAACCTCAAACTCTCAGGAAGCTTCTCGGCTGAGACGCAGAAGCACTCTGGCTGGGATCTCGCATCCCCTGCCTGGAGGCCCATGGTGCCTGCTTCTCCCTGGGCGTTGCTTCACCAGAGCGGCCAGGCAACATCTGCCCCATCTACCCTTCTGCTCTTCCCTTCCAGCTGACAGAGTTCTCCCTGCTCTACTCTGGCCCTAGGAAGTTTGGAGACAACCGGGCTCCTCCTCCTGTGCAAGGAGTCCCGGGGCCCAGTTGGAGTGGAAAGGCAAAACCACAGGCAAGCCCAGGAAAGTGCTGAGTCATGTCTGACACACTCCCTCAGCCTGCTCCTTCATGGCTAGCGAGGCTGTGAGCTAGGAAAGTCTTTGGAAGCTCAGCAAGTGGCAGCGAGATGCAGGCCCCAACCCAGCAATCCCGGTGCTTGGAGCAGGTCTCACAGCCTCCCAGTGCCAAAGCGAGCTCCTCTCTGCCAAATGCAGCTGTGCACACGCAGGCCGCTCTGCTGCCTCTGCATCCACGAAGGAAGCTCTCTAGGCCCGCTTCCTGCGAAATCTGCTTCAGCCTGAGGGAAAAGCCCTTGGAGAGGTCTTGGCTCAGGGGCAGTTGCTCCTGTGCCTGGGGAAGAGGGAAGGGCACCACACTCCCAAGGAAAGGCCAGACACACTCCACACGTCTTTGCTCCTCTGGAGGGCGGCATGGAGCCTCCAACTGGGAGGTCGCGTCTCAGCGGAGACGCAGGGGCATTCTGGCTGTGATCCCGCAGCCCCTGCCTGGAGGCCCACGGTGCCTGTTTCTCTCTGGGCGTTGCTTCCACAGTGCGGCCAAGCAACATCTTCACCATGGGCACAACAGCGCTTCCCTTCCGCCTGACAGACGTCTCAGTGCTCTGCTCTAGACCTCTGAAGTGGGGAGACAACCGAGCCCAGCCTCCTTTCCAAGGAGCCCTGCGCCTTCCATTGCACTGAAAGGCAATAGCACGGGGAAGCCTAGGAAGGGGCTGAGTCATGTCGGACACACTTCCTCAGCCTGCTCCTTTCAGGGAAGCAACGCTGGGAGCTAGGAAAGCCTTCTCAAGCTCGGAGAGTGCAAGAGAGATGCAGGCCGCGCACCCGGAAATCTCGCTGCTTGGAGCCAATCTCAGCGTCTCCCAGGGGCAAAGCGAACGCCTCTCTGCCAAATCCAGCTTTGCAGACGCAGGCCGCTAGGCTGCCTCTGCATTGGCGAAGGAAGCTCTCTCCTCCCGCTTCCTGCGAAATCTGCTTCTCAGCCTGAGCGAATCTCAGTTTAGAACGGTCATTCCTCTGGGGCCGTTGCTCCTGTGCCTGGGGCTGCCGCAAGGGCACCACCCTCCCAGGGAAAGGCCAAACACACCCCACATGTCTTTGCTCCTCTGGAGAGCTGCAGGCAACCTCAAACTCTCAGGAAGCTTCTCGGCTGAGACGCAGAAGCACTCTGGCTGGGATCTCGCATCCCCTGCCTGGAGGCCCATGGTGCCTGCTTCTCCCTGGGCGTTGCTTCACCAGAGCGGCCAGGCAACATCTGCCCCATCTACCCTTCTGCTCTTCCCTTCCAGCTGACAGAGTTCTCCCTGCTCTACTCTGGCCCTAGGAAGTTTGGAGACAACCGGGCTCCTCCTCCTGGGCAAGGAGTCCCGGGGCCCAGTTGGAGTGGAAAGGCAAAACCACAGGCAAGCCCAGGAAAGTGCTGAGTCATGTCTGACACACTCCCTCAGCCTGCTCCTTCATGGCTAGCGAGGCTGTGAGCTAGGAAAGTCTTTGGAAGCTCAGCAAGTGGCAGCGAGATGCAGGCCCCAACCCAGCAATCCCGGTGCTTGGAGCAGGTCTCACAGCCTCCCAGTGCCAAAGCGAGCTCCTCTCTGCCAAATGCAGCTGTGCACACGCAGGCTGCTCTGCTGCCTCTGCATCCACGAAGGAAGCTCTCTAGGCCCGCTTCCTGCGAAATCTGCTTCAGCCTGAGGGAAAAGCCCTTGGAGAGGTCTTGGCTCAGGGGCAGTTGCTCCTGTGCCTGGGGAAGAGGGAAAGGCACCACACTCCCAAGGAAAGGCCAGACACACTCCACACGTCTTTGCTCCTCTGGAGGGCGCCATGGAGCCTCCAACTGGGAGGTCGCGTCTCAGCGGAGACGCAGGGGCATTCTGGCTGTGATCCCACAGACCCTGCCTGGAGGCCCACGGTGCCTGTTTCTCTCTGGGCGTTGCTTCCACAGTGCGGCCAAGCAACATCTTCACCATGGGCACAACAGCGCTTCCCTTCCGCCTGACAGACGTCTCAGTGCTCTGCTCTAGACCTCTGAAGTGGGGAGACAACCGAGCCCAGCCTCCTTTCCAAGGAGCCCTGCGCCTTCCATTGCACTGAAAGGCAATAGCGCGGGGAAGCCTAGGAAGGGGCTGAGTCATGTCGGACACACTTCCTCAGCCTGCTCCTTTCAGGGAAGCAACGCTGGGAGCTAGGAAAGCCTTCTCCAGCTCGGAGAGTGCAAGAGAGATGCAGGCCGCGCACCCGGAAATCTCGGTGCTTGGAGCCAATCTCAGCGTCTCCCAGGGGCAAAGCGAACGCCTCTCTGCCAAATCCAGCTTTGCAGACGCAGGCCGCTAGGCTGCCTCTGCATTGGCGAAGGAAGCTCTCTCCTCCCGCTTCCTGCGAAATCTGCTTCTCAGCCTGAGCGAATCTCAGTTTAGAACGGTCATTCCTCTGGGGCCGTTGCTCCTGTGCCTGGGGCTGCCGCAAGGGCACCACCCTCACAGGGAAAGGCCAAACACACCCCACATGTCTTTGCTCCTCTGGAGAGCTGCAGGCAACCTCAAACTCTCAGGAAGCTTCTCGGCTGAGACGCAGAAGCACTCTGGCTGGGATCTCGCATCCCCTGCCTGGAGGCCCATGGTGCCTGCTTCTCCCTGGGCGTTGCTTCACCAGAGCGGCCAGGCAACATCTGCCCCATCTACCCTTCTGCTCTTCCCTTCCAGCTGACAGAGTTCTCCCTGCTCTACTCTGGCCCTAGGAAGTTTGGAGACAACCGGGCTCCTCCTCCTGTGCAAGGAGTCCCGGGGCCCAGTTGGAGTGGAAAGGCAAAACCACAGGCAAGCCCAGGAAAGTGCTGAGTCATGTCTGACACACTCCCTCAGCCTGCTCCTTCATGGCTAGCGAGGCTGTGAGCTAGGAAAGTCTTTGGAAGCTCAGCAAGTGGCAGCGAGATGCAGGCCCCAACCCAGCAATCCCGGTGCTTGGAGCAGGTCTCACAGCCTCCCAGTGCCAAAGCGAGCTCCTCTCTGCCAAATGCAGCTGTGCACACGCAGGCCGCTCTGCTGCCTCTGCATCCACGAAGGAAGCTCTCTAGGCCCGCTTCCTGCGAAATCTGCTTCAGCCTGAGGGAAAAGCCCTTGGAGAGGTCTTGGCTCAGGGGCAGTTGCTCCTGTGCCTGGGGAAGAGGGAAGGGCACCACACTCCCAAGGAAAGGCCAGACACACTCCACACGTCTTTGCTCCTCTGGAGGGCGGCATGGAGCCTCCAACTGGGAGGTCGCGTCTCAGCGGAGACGCAGGGGCATTCTGGCTGTGATCCCGCAGCCCCTGCCTGGAGGCCCACGCTGCCTGTTTCTCTCTGGGCGTTGCTTCCACAGTGCGGCCAAGCAACATCTTCACCATGGGCACAACAGCGCTTCCCTTCCGCCTGACAGACGTCTCAGTGCTCTGCTCTAGACCTCTGAAGTGGGGAGACAACCGAGCCCAGCCTCCTTTCCAAGGAGCCCTGCGCCTTCCATTGCACTGAAAGGCAATAGCACGGGGAAGCCTAGGAAGGGGCTGAGTCATGTCGGACACACTTCCTCAGCCTGCTCCTTTCAGGGAAGCAACGCTGGGAGCTAGGAAAGCCTTCTCAAGCTCGGAGAGTGCAAGAGAGATGCAGGCCGCGCACCCGGAAATCTCGCTGCTTGGAGCCAATCTCAGCGTCTCCCAGGGGCAAAGCGAACGCCTCTCTGCCAAATCCAGCTTTGCAGACGCAGGCCGCTAGGCTGCCTCTGCATTGGCGAAGGAAGCTCTCTCCTCCCGCTTCCTGCGAAATCTGCTTCTCAGCCTGAGCGAATCTCAGTTTAGAACGGTCATTCCTCTGGGGCCGTTGCTCCTGTGCCTGGGGCTGCCGCAAGGGCACCACCCTCACAGGGAAAGGCCAAACACACCCCACATGTCTTTGCTCCTCTGGAGAGCTGCAGGCAACCTCAAACTCTCAGGAAGCTTCTCGGCTGAGACGCAGAAGCACTCTGGCTGGGATCTCGCATCCCCTGCCTGGAGGCCCATGGTGCCTGCTTCTCCCTGGGCGTTGCTTCACCAGAGCGGCCAGGCAACATCTGCCCCATCTACCCTTCTGCTCTTCCCTTCCAGCTGACAGAGTTCTCCCTGCTCTACTCTGGCCCTAGGAAGTTTGGAGACAACCGGGCTCCTCCTCCTGTGCAAGGAGTCCCGGGGCCCAGTTGGAGTGGAAAGGCAAAACCACAGGCAAGCCCAGGAAAGTGCTGAGTCATGTCTGACACACTCCCTCAGCCTGCTCCTTCATGGCTAGCGAGGCTGTGAGCTAGGAAAGTCTTTGGAAGCTCAGCAAGTGGCAGCGAGATGCAGGCCCCAACCCAGCAATCCCGGTGCTTGGAGCAGGTCTCACAGCCTCCCAGTGCCAAAGCGAGCTCTTCTCTGCCAAATGCAGCTGTGCACACGCAGGCCGCTCTGCTGCCTCTGCATCCACGAAGGAAGCTCTCTAGGCCCGCTTCCTGCGAAATCTGCTTCAGCCTGAGGGAAAAGCCCTTGGAGAGGTCTTGGCTCAGGGGCAGTTGCTCCTGTGCCTGGGGAAGAGGGAAGGGCACCACACTCCCAAGGAAAGGCCAGACACACTCCACACGTCTTTGCTCCTCTGGAGGGCGGCATGGAGCCTCCAACTGGGAGGTCGCGTCTCAGCGGAGACACAGGGGCATTCTGGCTGTGATCCCGCAGCCCCTGCCTGGAGGCCCACGGTGCCTGTTTCTCTCTGGGCGTTGCTTCCACAGTGCGGCCAAGCAACATCTTCACCATGGGCACAACAGCGCTTCCCTTCCGCCTGACAGACGTCTCAGTGCTCTGCTCTAGACCTCTGAAGTGGGGAGACAACCGAGCCCAGCCTCCTTTCCAAGGAGCCCTGCGCCTTCCATTGCACTGAAAGGCAATAGCGCGGGGAAGCCTAGGAAGGGGCTGAGTCATGTCGGACACACTTCCTCAGCCTGCTCCTTTCAGGGAAGCAACGCTGGGAGCTAGGAAAGCCTTCTCAAGCTCGGAGAGTGCAAGAGAGATGCAGGCCGCGCACCCGGAAATCTCGGTGCTTGGAGCCAATCTCAGCGTCTCCCAGGGGCAAAGCGAACGCCTCTCTGCCAAATCCAGCTTTGCAGACGCAGGCCGCTAGGCTGCCTCTGCATTGGCGAAGGAAGCTCTCTCCTCCCGCTTCCTGCGAAATCTGCTTCTCAGCCTGAGCGAATCTCAGTTTAGAACGGTCATTCCTCTGGGGCCGTTGCTCCTGTGCCTGGGGCTGCCGCAAGGGCACCACCCTCCCAGGGAAAGGCCAAACACACCCCACATGTCTTTGCTCCTCTGGAGAGCTGCAGGCAACCTCAAACTCTCAGGAAGCTTCTCGGCTGAGACGCAGAAGCACTCTGGCTGGGATCTCGCATCCCCTGCCTGGAGGCCCATGGTGCCTGCTTCTCCCTGGGCGTTGCTTCACCAGAGCGGCCAGGCAACATCTGCCCCATCTACCCTTCTGCTCTTCCCTTCCAGCTGACAGAGTTCTCCCTGCTCTACTCTGGCCCTAGGAAGTTTGGAGACAACCGGGCTCCTCCTCCTGTGCAAGGAGTCCCGGGGCCCAGTTGGAGTGGAAAGGCAAAACCACAGGCAAGCCCAGGAAAGTGCTGAGTCATGTCTGACACACTCCCTCAGCCTGCTCCTTCATGGCTAGCGAGGCTGTGAGCTAGGAAAGTCTTTGGAAGCTCAGCAAGTGGCAGCGAGATGCAGGCCCCAACCCAGCAATCCCGGTGCTTGGAGCAGGTCTCACAGCCTCCCAGTGCCAAAGCGAGCTCCTCTCTGCCAAATGCAGCTGTGCACACGCAGGCCGCTCTGCTGCCTCTGCATCCACGAAGGAAGCTCTCTAGGCCCGCTTCCTGCGAAATCTGCTTCAGCCTGAGGGAAAAGCCCTTGGAGAGGTCTTGGCTCAGGGGCAGTTGCTCCTGTGCCTGGGGAAGAGGGAAGGGCCCCACACTCCCAAGGAAAGGCCAGACACACTCCACACGTCTTTGCTCCTCTGGAGGGCGGCATGGAGCCTCCAACTGGGAGGTCGCGTCTCAGCGGAGACGCAGGGGCATTCTGGCTGTGATCCCGCAGCCCCTGCCTGGAGGCCCACGGTGCCTGTTTCTCTCTGGGCGTTGCTTCCACAGTGCGGCCAAGCAACATCTTCACCATGGGCACAACAGCGCTTCCCTTCCGCCTGACAGACGTCTCAGTGCTCTGCTCTAGACCTCTGAAGTGGGGAGACAACCGAGCCCAGCCTCCTTTCCAATGAGCCCTGCACCTTCCATTGCACTGAAAGGCAATAGCACGGGGAAGCCTAGGAAGGGGCTGAGTCATGTCGGACACACTTCCTCAGCCTGCTCCTTTCAGGGAAGCAACGCTGGGAGCTAGGAAAGCCTTCTCCAGCTCGGAGAGTGCAAGAGAGATGCAGGCCGCGCACCCGGAAATCTCGGTGCTTGGAGCCAATCTCAGCGTCTCCCAGGGGCAAAGCGAACGCCTCTCTGCCAAATCCAGCTTTGCAGACGCAGGCCGCTAGGCTGCCTCTGCATTGGCGAAGGAAGCTCTCTCCTCCCGCTTCCTGCGAAATCTGCTTCTCAGCCTGAGCGAATCTCAGTTTAGAACGGTCATTCCTCTGGGGCCGTTGCTCCTGTGCCTGGGGCTGCCGCAAGGGCACCACCCTCACAGGGAAAGGCCAAACACACCCCACATGTCTTTGCTCCTCTGGAGAGCTGCAGGCAACCTCAAACTCTCAGGAAGCTTCTCGGCTGAGACGCAGAAGCACTATGGCTGGGATCTCGCATCCCCTGCCTGGAGGCCCATGGTGCCTGCTTCTCCCTGGGCGTTGCTTCACCAGAGCGGCCATGCAACATCTGCCCCATCTACCCTTCTGCTCTTCCCTTCCAGCTGACAGAGTTCTCCCTGCTCTACTCTGGCCCTAGGAAGTTTGGAGACAACCGGGCTCCTCCTCCTGTGCAAGGAGTCCCGGGGCCCAGTTGGAGTGGAAAGGCAAAACCACAGGCAAGCCCAGGAAAGTGCTGAGTCATGTCTGACACACTCCCTCAGCCTGCTCCTTCATGGCTAGCGAGGCTGTGAGCTAGGAAAGTCTTTGGAAGCTCAGCAAGTGGCAGCGAGATGCAGGCCCCAACCCAGCAATCCCGGTGCTTGGAGCAGGTCTCACAGCCTCCCAGTGCCAAAGCGAGCTCCTCTCTGCCAAATGCAGCTGTGCACACGCAGGCCGCTCTGCTGCCTCTGCATCCACGAAGGAAGCTCTCTAGGCCCGCTTCCTGCGAAATCTGCTTCAGCCTGAGGGAAAAGCCCTTGGAGAGGTCTTGGCTCAGGGGCAGTTGCTCCTGTGCCTGGGGAAGAGGGAAGGGCACCACACTCCCAAGGAAAGGCCAGACACACTCCACACGTCTTTGCTCCTCTGGAGGGCGGCATGGAGCCTCCAACTGGGAGGTCGCGTCTCAGCGGAGACGCAGGGGCATTCTGGCTGTGATCCCGCAGCCCCTGCCTGGAGGCCCACGGTGCCTGTTTCTCTCTGGGCGTTGCTTCCACAGTGCGGCCAAGCAACATCTTCACCATGGGCACAACAGCGCTTCCCTTCCGCCTGACAGACGTCTCAGTGCTCTGCCCTAGACCTCTGAAGTGGGGAGACAACCGAGCCCAGCCTCCTTTCCAAGGAGCCCTGCGCCTTCCATTGCACTGAAAGGCAATAGCACGGGGAAGCCTAGGAAGGGGCTGAGTCATGTCGGAAACACTTCCTCAGCCTGCTCCTTTCAGGGAAGCAACGCTGGGAGCTAGGAAAGCCTTCTCAAGCTCGGAGAGTGCAAGAGAGATGCAGGCCACGCACCCGGATATCTCGGTGCTTGGAGCCAATCTCAGCGTCTCCCAGGGGCAAAGCGAACGCCTCTCTGCCAAATCCAGCTTTGCAGACGCAGGCCGCTAGGCTGCCTCTGCATTGGCGAAGGAAGCTCTCTCCTCCCGCTTCCTGCGAAATCTGCTTCAGCCTGAGGGCAAAGCCCTTGGAGAGGTCTTGGCTCAGGGGCAGTTGCTCCTGTGCCTGGGGAAGAGGGAAGGGCCCCACACTCCCAAGGAAAGGCCAGACACACTCCACACGTCTTTGCTCCTCTGGAGGGCGGCATGGAGCCTCCAACTGGGAGGTCGCGTCTCAGCGGAGACGCAGGGGCATTCTGGCTGTGATCCCGCAGCCCCTGCCTGGAGGCCCACGGTGCCTGTTTCTCTCTGGGCGTTGCTTCCACAGTGCGGCCAAGCAACATCTTCACCATGGGCACAACAGCGCTTCCCTTCCGCCTGACAGACGTCTCAGTGCTCTGCTCTAGACCTCTGAAGTGGGGAGACAACCGAGCCCAGCCTCCTTTCCAATGAGCCCTGCACCTTCCATTGCACTGAAAGGCAATAGCACGGGGAAGCCTAGGAAGGGGCTGAGTCATGTCGGACACACTTCCTCAGCCTGCTCCTTTCAGGGAAGCAACGCTGGGAGCTAGGAAAGCCTTCTCCAGCTCGGAGAGTGCAAGAGAGATGCAGGCCGCGCACCCGGAAATCTCGGTGCTTGGAGCCAATCTCAGCGTCTCCCAGGGGCAAAGCGAACGCCTCTCTGCCAAATCCAGCTTTGCAGACGCAGGCCGCTAGGCTGCCTCTGCATTGGCGAAGGAAGCTCTCTCCTCCCGCTTCCTGCGAAATCTGCTTCTCAGCCTGAGCGAATCTCAGTTTAGAACGGTCATTCCTCTGGGGCCGTTGCTCCTGTGCCTGGGGCTGCCGCAAGGGCAACACCCTCACAGGGAAAGGCCAAACACACCCCACATGTCTTTGCTCCTCTGGAGAGCTGCAGGCAACCTCAAACTCTCAGGAAGCTTCTCGGCTGAGACGCAGAAGCACTCTGGCTGGGATCTCGCATCCCCTGCCTGGAGTCCCATGGTGCCTGCTTCTCCCTGGGCGTTGCTTCACCAGAGCGGCCATGCAACATCTGCCCCATCTACCCTTCTGCTCTTCCCTTCCAGCTGACAGAGTTCTCCCTGCTCTACTCTGGCCCTAGGAAGTTTGGAGACAACCGGGCTCCTCCTCCTGTGCAAGGAGTCCCGGGGCCCAGTTGGAGTGGAAAGGCAAAACCACAGGCAAGCCCAGGAAAGTGCTGAGTCATGTCTGACACACTCCCTCAGCCTGCTCCTTCATGGCTAGCGAGGCTGTGAGCTAGGAAAGTCTTTGGAAGCTCAGCAAGTGGCAGCGAGATGCAGGCCCCAACCCAGCAATCCCGGTGCTTGGAGCAGGTCTCACAGCCTCCCAGTGCCAAAGCGAGCTCCTCTCTGCCAAATGCAGCTGTGCACACGCAGGCCGCTCTGCTGCCTCTGCATCCACGAAGGAAGCTCTCTAGGCCCGCTTCCTGCGAAATCTGCTTCAGCCTGAGGGAAAAGCCCTTGGAGAGGTCTTGGCTCAGGGGCAGTTGCTCCTGTGCCTGGGGAAGAGGGAAGGGCACCACACTCCCAAGGAAAGGCCAGACACACTCCACACGTCTTTGCTCCTCTGGAGGGCGGCATGGAGCCTCCAACTGGGAGGTCGCGTCTCAGCGGAGACGCAGGGGCATTCTGGCTGTGATCCCGCAGCCCCTGCCTGGAGGCCCACGGTGCCTGTTTCTCTCTGGGCGTTGCTTCCACAGTGCGGCCAAGCAACATCTTCACCATGGGCACAACAGCGCTTCCCTTCCGCCTGACAGACGTCTCAGTGCTCTGCTCTAGACCTCTGAAGTGGGGAGACAACCGAGCCCAGCCTCCTTTCCAAGGAGCCCTGCGCCTTCCATTGCACTGAAAGGCAATAGCACGGGGAAGCCTAGGAAGGGGCTGAGTCATGTCGGACACACTTCCTCAGCCTGCTCCTTTCAGGGAAGCAACGCTGGGAGCTAGGAAAGCCTTCTCAAGCTCGGAGAGTGCAAGAGAGATGCAGGCCGCGCACCCGGAAATCTCGCTGCTTGGAGCCAATCTCAGCGTCTCCCAGGGGCAAAGCGAACGCCTCTCTGCCAAATCCAGCTTTGCAGACGCAGGCCGCTAGGCTGCCTCTGCATTGGCGAAGGAAGCTCTCTCCTCCCGCTTCCTGCGAAATCTGCTTCTCAGCCTGAGCGAATCTCAGTTTAGAACGGTCATTCCTCTGGGGCCGTTGCTCCTGTGCCTGGGGCTGCCGCAAGGGCACCACCCTCCCAGGGAAAGGCCAAACACACCCCACATGTCTTTGCTCCTCTGGAGAGCTGCAGGCAACCTCAAACTCTCAGGAAGCTTCTCGGCTGAGACGCAGAAGCACTCTGGCTGGGATCTCGCATCCCCTGCCTGGAGGCCCATGGTGCCTGCTTCTCCCTGGGCGTTGCTTCACCAGAGCGGCCAGGCAACATCTGCCCCATCTACCCTTCTGCTCTTCCCTTCCAGCTGACAGAGTTCTCCCTGCTCTACTCTGGCCCTAGGAAGTTTGGAGACAACCGGGCTCCTCCTCCTGTGCAAGGAGTCCCGGGGCCCAGTTGGAGTGGAAAGGCAAAACCACAGGCAAGCCCAGGAAAGTGCTGAGTCATGTCTGACACACTCCCTCAGCCTGCTCCTTCATGGCTAGCGAGGCTGTGAGCTAGGAAAGTCTTTGGAAGCTCAGCAAGTGGCAGCGAGATGCAGGCCCCAACCCAGCAATCCCGGTGCTTGGAGCAGGTCTCACAGCCTCCCAGTGCCAAAGCGAGCTCCTCTCTGCCAAATGCAGCTGTGCACACGCAGGCTGCTCTGCTGCCTCTGCATCCACGAAGGAAGCTCTCTAGGCCCGCTTCCTGCGAAATCTGCTTCAGCCTGAGGGAAAAGCCCTTGGAGAGGTCTTGGCTCAGGGGCAGTTGCTCCTGTGCCTGGGGAAGAGGGAAAGGCACCACACTCCCAAGGAAAGGCCAGACACACTCCACACGTCTTTGCTCCTCTGGAGGGCGCCATGGAGCCTCCAACTGGGAGGTCGCGTCTCAGCGGAGACGCAGGGGCATTCTGGCTGTGATCCCACAGACCCTGCCTGGAGGCCCACGGTGCCTGTTTCTCTCTGGGCGTTGCTTCCACAGTGCGGCCAAGCAACATCTTCACCATGGGCACAACAGCGCTTCCCTTCCGCCTGACAGACGTCTCAGTGCTCTGCTCTAGACCTCTGAAGTGGGGAGACAACCGAGCCCAGCCTCCTTTCCAAGGAGCCCTGCGCCTTCCATTGCACTGAAAGGCAATAGCGCGGGGAAGCCTAGGAAGGGGCTGAGTCATGTCGGACACACTTCCTCAGCCTGCTCCTTTCAGGGAAGCAACGCTGGGAGCTAGGAAAGCCTTCTCAAGCTCGGAGAGTGCAAGAGAGATGCAGGCCGCGCACCCGGAAATCTCGCTGCTTGGAGCCAATCTCAGCGTCTCCCAGGGGCAAAGCGAACGCCTCTCTGCCAAATCCAGCTTTGCAGACGCAGGCCGCTAGGCTGCCTCTGCATTGGCGAAGGAAGCTCTCTCCTCCCGCTTCCTGCGAAATCTGCTTCTCAGCCTGAGCGAATCTCAGTTTAGAACGGTCATTCCTCTGGGGCCGTTGCTCCTGTGCCTGGGGCTGCCGCAAGGGCACCACCCTCACAGGGAAAGGCCAAACACACCCCACATGTCTTTGCTCCTCTGGAGAGCTGCAGGCAACCTCAAACTCTCAGGAAGCTTCTCGGCTGAGACGCAGAAGCACTCTGGCTGGGATCTCGCATCCCCTGCCTGGAGGCCCATGGTGCCTGCTTCTCCCTGGGCGTTGCTTCACCAGAGCGGCCAGGCAACATCTGCCCCATCTACCCTTCTGCTCTTCCCTTCCAGCTGACAGAGTTCTCCCTGCTCTACTCTGGCCCTAGGAAGTTTGGAGACAACCGGGCTCCTCCTCCTGTGCAAGGAGTCCCGGGGCCCAGTTGGAGTGGAAAGGCAAAACCACAGGCAAGCCCAGGAAAGTGCTGAGTCATGTCTGACACACTCCCTCAGCCTGCTCCTTCATGGCTAGCGAGGCTGTGAGCTAGGAAAGTCTTTGGAAGCTCAGCAAGTGGCAGCGAGATGCAGGCCCCAACCCAGCAATCCCGGTGCTTGGAGCAGGTCTCACAGCCTCCCAGTGCCAAAGCGAGCTCCTCTCTGCCAAATGCAGCTGTGCACACGCAGGCCGCTCTGCTGCCTCTGCATCCACGAAGGAAGCTCTCTAGGCCCGCTTCCTGCGAAATCTGCTTCAGCCTGAGGGAAAAGCCCTTGGAGAGGTCTTGGCTCAGGGGCAGTTGCTCCTGTGCCTGGGGAAGAGGGAAGGGCACCACACTCCCAAGGAAAGGCCAGACACACTCCACACGTCTTTGCTCCTCTGGAGGGCGGCATGGAGCCTCCAACTGGGAGGTCGCGTCTCAGCGGAGACGCAGGGGCATTCTGGCTGTGATCCCGCAGCCCCTGCCTGGAGGCCCACGGTGCCTGTTTCTCTCTGGGCGTTGCTTCCACAGTGCGGCCAAGCAACATCTTCACCATGGGCACAACAGCGCTTCCCTTCCGCCTGACAGACGTCTCAGTGCTCTGCTCTAGACCTCTGAAGTGGGGAGACAACCGAGCCCAGCCTCCTTTCCAAGGAGCCCTGCGCCTTCCATTGCACTGAAAGGCAATAGCACGGGGAAGCCTAGGAAGGGGCTGAGTCATGTCGGACACACTTCCTCAGCCTGCTCCTTTCAGGGAAGCAACGCTGGGAGCTAGGAAAGCCTTCTCAAGCTCGGAGAGTGCAAGAGAGATGCAGGCCGCGCACCCGGAAATCTCGCTGCTTGGAGCCAATCTCAGCGTCTCCCAGGGGCAAAGCGAACGCCTCTCTGCCAAATCCAGCTTTGCAGACGCAGGCCGCTAGGCTGCCTCTGCATTGGCGAAGGAAGCTCTCTCCTCCCGCTTCCTGCGAAATCTGCTTCTCAGCCTGAGCGAATCTCAGTTTAGAACGGTCATTCCTCTGGGGCCGTTGCTCCTGTGCCTGGGGCTGCCGCAAGGGCACCACCCTCCCAGGGAAAGGCCAAACACACCCCACATGTCTTTGCTCCTCTGGAGAGCTGCAGGCAACCTCAAACTCTCAGGAAGCTTCTCGGCTGAGACGCAGAAGCACTCTGGCTGGGATCTCGCATCCCCTGCCTGGAGGCCCATGGTGCCTGCTTCTCCCTGGGCGTTGCTTCACCAGAGCGGCCAGGCAACATCTGCCCCATCTACCCTTCTGCTCTTCCCTTCCAGCTGACAGAGTTCTCCCTGCTCTACTCTGGCCCTAGGAAGTTTGGAGACAACCGGGCTCCTCCTCCTGTGCAAGGAGTCCCGGGGCCCAGTTGGAGTGGAAAGGCAAAACCACAGGCAAGCCCAGGAAAGTGCTGAGTCATGTCTGACACACTCCCTCAGCCTGCTCCTTCATGGCTAGCGAGGCTGTGAGCTAGGAAAGTCTTTGGAAGCTCAGCAAGTGGCAGCGAGATGCAGGCCCCAACCCAGCAATCCCGGTGCTTGGAGCAGGTCTCACAGCCTCCCAGTGCCAAAGCGAGCTCCTCTCTGCCAAATGCAGCTGTGCACACGCAGGCCGCTCTGCTGCCTCTGCATCCACGAAGGAAGCTCTCTAGGCCCGCTTCCTGCGAAATCTGCTTCAGCCTGAGGGAAAAGCCCTTGGAGAGGTCTTGGCTCAGGGGCAGTTGCTCCTGTGCCTGGGGAAGAGGGAAAGGCACCACACTCCCAAGGAAAGGCCAGACACACTCCACACGTCTTTGCTCCTCTGGAGGGCGGCATGGAGCCTCCAACTGGGAGGTCGCGTCTCAGCGGAGACGCAGGGGCATTCTGGCTGTGATCCCGCAGACCCTGCCTGGAGGCCCACGGTGCCTGTTTCTCTCTGGGCGTTGCTTCCACAGTGCGGCCAAGCAACATCTTCACCATGGGCACAACAGCGCTTCCCTTCCGCCTGACAGACGTCTCAGTGCTCTGCTCTAGACCTCTGAAGTGGGGAGACAACCGAGCCCAGCCTCCTTTCCAAGGAGCCCTGCGCCTTCCATTGCACTGAAAGGCAATAGCGCGGGGAAGCCTAGGAAGGGGCTGAGTCATGTCGGACACACTTCCTCAGCCTGCTCCTTTCAGGGAAGCAACGCTGGGAGCTAGGAAAGCCTTCTCAAGCTCAGAGAGTGCAAGAGAGATGCAGGCCGCGCACCCGGAAATCTCGGTGCTTGGAGCCAATCTCAGCGTCTCCCAGGGGCAAAGCGAACGCCTCTCTGCCAAATCCAGCTTTGCAGACGCAGGCCGCTAGGCTGCCTCTGCATTGGCGAAGGAAGCTCTCTCCTCCCGCTTCCTGCGAAATCTGCTTCTCAGCCTGAGCGAATCTCAGTGGAAACGGTCATTCCTCTGGGGCCGTTGCTCCTGTGCCTGGGGCTGCCGCAAGGGCACCACCCTCACAGGGAAAGGCCAAACACACCCCACATGTCTTTGCTCCTCTGGAGAGCTGCAGGCAACCTCAAACTCTCAGGAAGCTTCTCGGCTGAGACGCAGAAGCACTCTGGCTGGGATCTCGCATCCCCTGCCTGGAGGCCCATGGTGCCTGCTTCTCCCTGGGCGTTGCTTCACCAGAGCGGCCAGGCAACATCTGCCCCATCTACCCTTCTGCTCTTCCCTTCCAGCTGACAGAGTTCTCCCTGCTCTACTCTGGCCCTAGGAAGTTTGGAGACAACCGGGCTCCTCCTCCTGTGCAAGGAGTCCCGGGGCCCAGTTGGAGTGGAAAGGCAAAACCACAGGCAAGCCCAGGAAAGTGCTGAGTCATGTCTGACACACTCCCTCAGCCTGCTCCTTCATGGCTAGCGAGGCTGTGAGCTAGGAAAGTCTTTGGAAGCTCAGCAAGTGGCAGCGAGATGCAGGCCCCAACCCAGCAATCCCGGTGCTTGGAGCAGGTCTCACAGCCTCCCAGTGCCAAAGCGAGCTCCTCTCTGCCAAATGCAGCTGTGCACACGCAGGCCGCTCTGCTGCCTCTGCATCCACGAAGGAAGCTCTCTAGGCCCGCTTCCTGCGAAATCTGCTTCAGCCTGAGGGAAAAGCCCTTGGAGAGGTCTTGGCTCAGGGGCAGTTGCTCCTGTGCCTGGGGAAGAGGGAAGGGCACCACACTCCCAAGGAAAGGCCAGACACACTCCACACGTCTTTGCTCCTCTGGAGGGCGGCATGGAGCCTCCAACTGGGAGGTCGCGTCTCAGCGGAGACGCAGGGGCATTCTGGCTGTGATCCCGCAGCCCCTGCCTGGAGGCCCACGGTGCCTGTTTCTCTCTGGGCGTTGCTTCCACAGTGCGGCCAAGCAACATCTTCACCATGGGCACAACAGCGCTTCCCTTCCGCCTGACAGACGTCTCAGTGCTCTGCTCTAGACCTCTGAAGTGGGGAGACAACCGAGCCCAGCCTCCTTTCCAAGGAGCCCTGCGCCTTCCATTGCACTGAAAGGCAATAGCACGGGGAAGCCTAGGAAGGGGCTGAGTCATGTCGGACACACTTCCTCAGCCTGCTCCTTTCAGGGAAGCAACGCTGGGAGCTAGGAAAGCCTTCTCAAGCTCGGAGAGTGCAAGAGAGATGCAGGCCGCGCACCCGGAAATCTCGCTGCTTGGAGCCAATCTCAGCGTCTCCCAGGGGCAAAGCGAACGCCTCTCTGCCAAATCCAGCTTTGCAGACGCAGGCCGCTAGGCTGCCTCTGCATTGGCGAAGGAAGCTCTCTCCTCCCGCTTCCTGCGAAATCTGCTTCTCAGCCTGAGCGAATCTCAGTTTAGAACGGTCATTCCTCTGGGTCGTTGCTCCTGTGCCTGGGGCTGCCGCAAGGGCACCACCCTCCCAGGGAAAGGCCAAACACACCCCACATGTCTTTGCTCCTCTGGAGAGCTGCAGGCAACCTCAAACTCTCAGGAAGCTTCTCGGCTGAGACGCAGAAGCACTCTGGCTGGGATCTCGCATCCCCTGCCTGGAGGCCCATGGTGCCTGCTTCTCCCTGGGCGTTGCTTCACCAGAGCGGCCAGGCAACATCTGCCCCATCTACCCTTCTGCTCTTCCCTTCCAGCTGACAGAGTTCTCCCTGCTCTACTCTGGCCCTAGGAAGTTTGGAGACAACCGGGCTCCTCCTCCTGGGCAAGGAGTCCCGGGGCCCAGTTGGAGTGGAAAGGCAAAACCACAGGCAAGCCCAGGAAAGTGCTGAGTCATGTCTGACACACTCCCTCAGCCTGCTCCTTCATGGCTAGCGAGGCTGTGAGCTAGGAAAGTCTTTGGAAGCTCAGCAAGTGGCAGCGAGATGCAGGCCCCAACCCAGCAATCCCGGTGCTTGGAGCAGGTCTCACAGCCTCCCAGTGCCAAAGCGAGCTCCTCTCTGCCAAATGCAGCTGTGCACACGCAGGCCGCTCTGCTGCCTCTGCATCCACGAAGGAAGCTCTCTAGGCCCGCTTCCTGCGAAATCTGCTTCAGCCTGAGGGAAAAGCCCTTGGAGAGGTCTTGGCTCAGGGGCAGTTGTTCCTGTGCCTGGGGAAGAGGGAAGGGCACCACACTCCCAAGGAAAGGCCAGACACACTCCACACGTCTTTGCTCCTCTGGAGGGCGGCATGGAGCCTCCAACTGGGAGGTCGCGTCTCAGCGGAGACGCAGGGGCATTCTGGCTGTGATCCCGCAGCCCCTGCCTGGAGGCCCACGGTGCCTGTTTCTCTCTGGGCGTTGCTTCCACAGTGCGGCCAAGCAACATCTTCACCATGGGCACAACAGCGCTTCCCTTCCGCCTGACAGACGTCTCAGTGCTCTGCTCTAGACCTCTGAAGTGGGGAGACAACCGAGCCCAGCCTCCTTTCCAAGGAGCCCTGCGCCTTCCATTGCACTGAAAGGCAATAGCGCGGGGAAGCCTAGGAAGGGGCTGAGTCATGTCGGACACACTTCCTCAGCCTGCTCCTTTCAGGGAAGCAACGCTGGGAGCTAGGAAAGCCTTCTCAAGCTCGGAGAGTGCAAGAGAGATGCAGGCCGCGCACCCGGAAATCTCGGTGCTTGGAGCCAATCTCAGCGTCTCCCAGGGGCAAAGCGAACGCCTCTCTGCCAAATCCAGCTTTGCAGACGCAGGCCGCTAGGCTGCCTCTGCATTGGCGAAGGAAGCTCTCTCCTCCCGCTTCCTGCGAAATCTGCTTCTCAGCCTGAGCGAATCTCAGTTTAGAACGGTCATTCCTCTGGGGCCGTTGCTCCTGTGCCTGGGGCTGCCGCAAGGGCACCACCCTCACAGGGAAAGGCCAAACACACCCCACATGTCTTTGCTCCTCTGGAGAGCTGCAGGCAACCTCAAACTCTCAGGAAGCTTCTCGGCTGAGACGCAGAAGCACTCTGGCTGGGATCTCGCATCCCCTGCCTGGAGGCCCATGGTGCCTGCTTCTCCCTGGGCGTTGCTTCACCAGAGCGGCCAGGCAACATCTGCCCCATCTACCCTTCTGCTCTTCCCTTCCAGCTGACAGAGTTCTCCCTGCTCTACTCTGGCCCTAGGAAGTTTGGAGACAACCGGGCTCCTCCTCCTGTGCAAGGAGTCCCGGGGCCCAGTTGGAGTGGAAAGGCAAAACCACAGGCAAGCCCAGGAAAGTGCTGAGTCATGTCTGACACACTCCCTCAGCCTGCTCCTTCATGGCTAGCGAGGCTGTGAGCTAGGAAAGTCTTTGGAAGCTCAGCAAGTGGCAGCGAGATGCAGGCCCCAACCCAGCAATCCCGGTGCTTGGAGCAGGTCTCACAGCCTCCCAGTGCCAAAGCGAGCTCCTCTCTGCCAAATGCAGCTGTGCACACGCAGGCCGCTCTGCTGCCTCTGCATCCACGAAGGAAGCTCTCTAGGCCCGCTTCCTGCGAAATCTGCTTCAGCCTGAGGGAAAAGCCCTTGGAGAGGTCTTGGCTCAGGGGCAGTTGCTCCTGTGCCTGGGGAAGAGGGAAGGGCACCACACTCCCAAGGAAAGGCCAGACACACTCCACACGTCTTTGCTCCTCTGGAGGGCGGCATGGAGCCTCCAACTGGGAGGTCGCGTCTCAGCGGAGACGCAGGGGCATTCTGGCTGTGATCCCACAGACCCTGCCTGGAGGCCCACGGTGCCTGTTTCTCTCTGGGCGTTGCTTCCACAGTGCGGCCAAGCAACATCTTCACCATGGGCACAACAGCGCTTCCCTTCCGCCTGACAGACGTCTCAGTGCTCTGCCCTAGACCTCTGAAGTGGGGAGACAACCGAGCCCAGCCTCCTTTCCAAGGAGCCCTGCGCCTTCCATTGCACTGAAAGGCAATAGCACGGGGAAGCCTAGGAAGGGGCTGAGTCATGTCGGACACACTTCCTCAGCCTGCTCCTTTCAGGGAAGCAACGCTGGGAGCTAGGAAAGCCTTCTCAAGCTCGGAGAGTGCAAGAGAGATGCAGGCCGCGCACCCGGAAATCTCGGTGCTTGGAGCCAATCTCAGCGTCTCCCAGGGGCAAAGCGAACGCCTCTCTGCCAAATCCAGCTTTGCAGACGCAGGCCGCTAGGCTGCCTCTGCATTGGCGAAGGAAGCTCTCTCCTCCCGCTTCCTGCGAAATCTGCTTCTCAGCCTGAGCGAATCTCAGTTTAGAACGGTCATTCCTCTGGGGCCGTTGCTCCTGTGCCTGGGGCTGCCGCAAGGGCACCACCCTCCCAGGGAAAGGCCAAACACACCCCACATGTCTTTGCTCCTCTGGAGAGCTGCAGGCAACCTCAAACTCTCAGGAAGCTTCTCGGCTGAGACGCAGAAGCACTCTGGCTGGGATCTCGCATCCCCTGCCTGGAGGCCCATGGTGCCTGCTTCTCCCTGGGCGTTGCTTCACCAGAGCGGCCAGGCAACATCTGCCCCATCTACCCTTCTGCTCTTCCCTTCCAGCTGACAGAGTTCTCCCTGCTCTACTCTGGCCCTAGGAAGTTTGGAGACAACCGGGCTCCTCCTCCTGTGCAAGGAGTCCCGGGGCCCAGTTGGAGTGGAAAGGCAAAACCACAGGCAAGCCCAGGAAAGTGCTGAGTCATGTCTGACACACTCCCTCAGCCTGCTCCTTCATGGCTAGCGAGGCTGTGAGCTAGGAAAGTCTTTGGAAGCTCAGCAAGTGGCAGCGAGATGCAGGCCCCAACCCAGCAATCCCGGTGCTTGGAGCAGGTCTCACAGCCTCCCAGTGCCAAAGCGAGCTCCTCTCTGCCAAATGCAGCTGTGCACACGCAGGCCGCTCTGCTGCCTCTGCATCCACGAAGGAAGCTCTCTAGGCCCGCTTCCTGCGAAATCTGCTTCAGCCTGAGGGAAAAGCCCTTGGAGAGGTCTTGGCTCAGGGGCAGTTGCTCCTGTGCCTGGGGAAGAGGGAAAGGCACCACACTCCCAAGGAAAGGCCAGACACACTCCACACGTCTTTGCTCCTCTGGAGGGCAGCATGGAGCCTCCAACTGGGAGGTCGCGTCTCAGCGGAGACGCAGGGGCATTCTGGCTGTGATCCCGCAGCCCCTGCCTGGAGGCCCACGGTGCCTGTTTCTCTCTGGGCGTTGCTTCCACAGTGCGGCCAAGCAACATCTTCACCATGGGCACAACAGCGCTTCCCTTCCGCCTGACAGACGTCTCAGTGCTCTGCTCTAGACCTCTGAAGTGGGGAGACAACCGAGCCCAGCCTCCTTTCCAAGGAGCCCTGCGCCTTCCATTGCACTGAAAGGCAATAGCGCGAGGAAGCCTAGGAAGGGGCTGAGTCATGTCGGACACACTTCCTTAGCCTGCTCCTTTCAGGGAAGCAACGCTGGGAGCTAGGAAAGCCTTCTCAAGCTCAGAGAGTGCAAGAGAGATGCAGGCCGCGCACCCGGAAATCTCGGTGCTTGGAGCCAATCTCAGCGTCTCCCAGGGGCAAAGCGAACGCCTCTCTGCCAAATCCAGCTTTGCAGACGCAGGCCGCTAGGCTGCCTCTGCATTGGCGAAGGAAGCTCTCTCCTCCCGCTTCCTGCGAAATCTGCTTCTCAGCCTGAGCGAATCTCAGTTTAGAACGGTCATTCCTCTGGGGCCGTTGCTCCTGTGCCTGGGGCTGCCGCAAGGGCACCACCCTCCCAGGGAAAGGCCAAACACACCCCACATGTCTTTGCTCCTCTGGAGAGCTGCAGGCAACCTCAAACTCTCAGGAAGCTTCTCGGCTGAGACGCAGAAGCACTCTGGCTGGGATCTCGCATCCCCTGCCTGGAGGCCCATGGTGCCTGCTTCTCCCTGGGCGTTGCTTCACCAGAGCGGCCAGGCAACATCTGCCCCATCTACCCTTCTGCTCTTCCCTTCCAGCTGACAGAGTTCTCCCTGCTCTACTCTGGCCCTAGGAAGTTTGGAGACAACCGGGCTCCTCCTCCTGTGCAAGGAGTCCCGGGGCCCAGTTGGAGTGGAAAGGCAAAACCACAGGCAAGCCCAGGAAAGTGCTGAGTCATGTCTGACACACTCCCTCAGCCTGCTCCTTCATGGCTAGCGAGGCTGTGAGCTAGGAAAGTCTTTGGAAGCTCAGCAAGTGGCAGCGAGATGCAGGCCCCAACCCATCAATCCCGGTGCTTGGAGCAGGTCTCACAGCCTCCCAGTGCCAAAGCGAGCTCCTCTCTGCCAAATGCAGCTGTGCACACGCAGGCCGCTCTGCTGCCTCTGCATCCACGAAGGAAGCTCTCTAGGCCCGCTTCCTGCGAAATCTGCTTCAGCCTGAGGGAAAAGCCCTTGGAGAGGTCTTGGCTCAGGGGCAGTTGCTCCTGTGCCTGGGGAAGAGGGAAGGGCACCACACTCCCAAGGAAAGGCCAGACACACTCCACACGTCTTTGCTCCTCTGGAGGGCGGCATGGAGCCTCCAACTGGGAGGTCGCGTCTCAGCGGAGACGCAGGGGCATTCTGGCTGTGATCCCGCAGCCCCTGCCTGGAGGCCCACGGTGCCTGTTTCTCTCTGGGCGTTGCTTCCACAGTGCGGCCAAGCAACATCTTCACCATGGGCACAACAGCGCTTCCCTTCCGCCTGACAGACGTCTCAGTGCTCTGCCCTAGACCTCTGAAGTGGGGAGACAACCGAGCCCAGCCTCCTTTCCAAGGAGCCCTGCGCCTTCCATTGCACTGAAAGGCAATAGCACGGGGAAGCCTAGGAAGGGGCTGAGTCATGTCGGACACACTTCCTCAGCCTGCTCCTTTCAGGGAAGCAACGCTGGGAGCTAGGAAAGCCTTCTCAAGCTCGGAGAGTGCAAGAGAGATGCAGGCCACGCACCCGGATATCTCGCTGCTTGGAGCCAATCTCAGCGTCTCCCAGGGGCAAAGCGAACGCCTCTCTGCCAAATCCAGCTTTGCAGACGCAGGCCGCTAGGCTGCCTCTGCATTGGCGAAGGAAGCTCTCTCCTCCCGCTTCCTGCGAAATCTGCTTCTCAGCCTGAGCGAATCTCAGTGGGAACGGTCATTCCTCTGGGGCCGTTGCTCCTGTGCCTGGGGCTGCCGCAAGGGCACCACCCTCACAGGGAAAGGCCAAACACACCCCACATGTCTTTGCTCCTCTGGAGAGCTGCAGGCAACCTCAAACTCTCAGGAAGCTTCTCGGCTGAGACGCAGAAGCACTCTGGCTGGGATCTCGCATCCCCTGCCTGGAGGCCCATGGTGCCTGCTTCTCCCTGGGCGTTGCTTCACCAGAGCGGCCAGGCAACATCTGCCCCATCTACCCTTCTGCTCTTCCCTTCCAGCTGACAGAGTTCTCCCTGCTCTACTCTGGCCCTAGGAAGTTTGGAGACAACCGGGCTCCTCCTCCTGTGCAAGGAGTCCCGGGGCCCAGTTGGAGTGGAAAGGCAAAACCACAGGCAAGCCCAGGAAAGTGCTGAGTCATGTCTGACACACTCCCTCAGCCTGCTCCTTCATGGCTAGCGAGGCTGTGAGCTAGGAAAGTCTTTGGAAGCTCAGCAAGTGGCAGCGAGATGCAGGCCCCAACCCAGCAATCCCGGTGCTTGGAGCAGGTCTCACAGCCTCCCAGTGCCAAAGCGAGCTCCTCTCTGCCAAATGCAGCTGTGCACACGCAGGCCGCTCTGCTGCCTCTGCATCCACGAAGGAAGCTCTCTAGGCCCGCTTCCTGCGAAATCTGCTTCAGCCTGAGGGAAAAGCCCTTGGAGAGGTCTTGGCTCAGGGGCAGTTGCTCCTGTGCCTGGGGAAGAGGGAAGGGCACCACACTCCCAAGGAAAGGCCAGACACACTCCACACGTCTTTGCTCCTCTGGAGGGCGGCATGGAGCCTCCAACTGGGAGGTCGCGTCTCAGCGGAGACGCAGGGGCATTCTGGCTGTGATCCCGCAGCCCCTGCCTGGAGGCCCACGGTGCCTGTTTCTCTCTGGGCGTTGCTTCCACAGTGCGGCCAAGCAACATCTTCACCATGGGCACAACAGCGCTTCCCTTCCGCCTGACAGACGTCTCAGTGCTCTGCTCTAGACCTCTGAAGTGGGGAGACAACCGAGCCCAGCCTCCTTTCCAAGGAGCCCTGCGCCTTCCATTGCACTGAAAGGCAATAGCACGGGGAAGCCTAGGAAGGGGCTGAGTCATGTCGGACACACTTCCTCAGCCTGCTCCTTTCAGGGAAGCAACGCTGGGAGCTAGGAAAGCCTTCTCCAGCTCGGAGAGTGCAAGAGAGATGCAGGCCGCGCACCCGGAAATCTCGGTGCTTGGAGCCAATCTCAGCGTCTCCCAGGGGCAAAGCGAACGCCTCTCTGCCAAATCCAGCTTTGCAGACGCAGGCCGCTAGGCTGCCTCTGCATTGGCGAAGGAAGCTCTCTCCTCCCGCTTCCTGCGAAATCTGCTTCTCAGCCTGAGCGAATCTCAGTGGGAACGGTCATTCCTCTGGGGCCGTTGCTCCTGTGCCTGGGGCTGCCGCAAGGGCACCACCCTCACAGGGAAAGGCCAAACACACCCCACATGTCTTTGCTCCTCTGGAGAGCTGCAGGCAACCTCAAACTCTCAGGAAGCTTCTCGGCTGAGACGCAGAAGCACTCTGGCTGGGATCTCGCATCCCCTGCCTGGAGGCCCATGGTGCCTGCTTCTCCCTGGGCGTTGCTTCACCAGAGCGGCCAGGCAACATCTGCCCCATCTACCCTTCTGCTCTTCCCTTCCAGCTGACAGAGTTCTCCCTGCTCTACTCTGGCCCTAGGAAGTTTGGAGACAACCGGGCTCCTCCTCCTGTGCAAGGAGTCCCGGGGCCCAGTTGGAGTGGAAAGGCAAAACCACAGGCAAGCCCAGGAAAGTGCTGAGTCATGTCTGACACACTCCCTCAGCCTGCTCCTTCATGGCTAGCGAGGCTGTGAGCTAGGAAAGTCTTTGGAAGCTCAGCAAGTGGCAGCGAGATGCAGGCCCCAACCCAGCAATCCCGGTGCTTGGAGCAGGTCTCACAGCCTCCCAGTGCCAAAACGAGCTCCTCTCTGCCAAATGCAGCTGTGCACACGCAGGCCGCTCTGCTGCCTCTGCATCCACGAAGGAAGCTCTCTAGGCCCGCTTCCTGCGAAATCTGCTTCAGCCTGAGGGAAAAGCCCTTGGAGAGGTCTTGGCTCAGGGGCAGTTGCTCCTGTGCCTGGGGAAGAGGGAAGGGCACCACACTCCCAAGGAAAGGCCAGACACACTCCACACGTCTTTGCTCCTCTGGAGGGCGGCATGGAGCCTCCAACTGGGAGGTCGCGTCTCAGCGGAGACGCAGGGGCATTCTGGCTGTGATCCCGCAGCCCCTGCCTGGAGGCCCACGGTGCCTGTTTCTCTCTGGGCGTTGCTTCCACAGTGCGGCCAAGCAACATCTTCACCATGGGCACAACAGCGCTTCCCTTCCGCCTGACAGACGTCTCAGTGCTCTGCTCTAGACCTCTGAAGTGGGGAGACAACCGAGCCCAGCCTCCTTTCCAAGGAGCCCTGCGCCTTCCATTGCACTGAAAGGCAATAGCACGGGGAAGCCTAGGAAGGGGCTGAGTCATGTCGGACACACTTCCTCAGCCTGCTCCTTTCAGGGAAGCAACGCTGGGAGCTAGGAAAGCCTTCTCAAGCTCGGAGAGTGCAAGAGAGATGCAGGCCGCGCACCCGGAAATCTCGCTGCTTGGAGCCAATCTCAGCGTCTCCCAGGGGCAAAGCGAACGCCTCTCTGCCAAATCCAGCTTTGCAGACGCAGGCCGCTAGGCTGCCTCTGCATTGGCGAAGGAAGCTCTCTCCTCCCGCTTCCTGCGAAATCTGCTTCTCAGCCTGAGCGAATCTCAGTGGGAACGGTCATTCCTCTGGGGCCGTTGCTCCTGTGCCTGGGGCTGCCGCAAGGGCACCACCCTCACAGGGAAAGGCCAAACACACCCCACATGTCTTTGCTCCTCTGGAGAGCTGCAGGCAACCTCAAACTCTCAGGAAGCTTCTCGGCTGAGACGCAGAAGCACTCTGGCTGGGATCTCGCATCCCCTGCCTGGAGGCCCATGGTGCCTGCTTCTCCCTGGGCGTTGCTTCACCAGAGCGGCCAGGCAACATCTGCCCCATCTACCCTTCTGCTCTTCCCTTCCAGCTGACAGAGTTCTCCCTGCTCTACTCTGGCCCTAGGAAGTTTGGAGACAACCGGGCTCCTCCTCCTGTGCAAGGAGTCCCGGGGCCCAGTTGGAATGGAAAGGCAAAACCACAGGCAAGCACAGGAAAGTGCTGAGTCATGTCTGACACACTCCCTCAGCCTGCTCCTTCATGGCTAGCGAGGCTGTGAGCTAGGAAAGTCTTTGGAAGCTCAGCAAGTGGCAGCGAGATGCAGGCCCCAACCCAGCAATCCCGGTGCTTGGAGCAGGTCTCACAGCCTCCCAGTGCCAAAGCGAGCTCCTCTCTGCCAAATGCAGCTGTGCACACGCAGGCCGCTCTGCTGCCTCTGCATCCACGAAGGAAGCTCTCTAGGCCCGCTTCCTGCGAAATCTGCTTCAGCCTGAGGGAAAAGCCCTTGGAGAGGTCTTGGCTCAGGGGCAGTTGCTCCTGTGCCTGGGGAAGAGGGAAGGGCACCACACTCCCAAGGAAAGGCCAGACACACTCCACACGTCTTTGCTCCTCTGGAGGGCGGCATGGAGCCTCCAACTGGGAGGTCGCGTCTCAGCGGAGACGCAGGGGCATTCTGGCTGTGATCCCGCAGCCCCTGCCTGGAGGCCCACGGTGCCTGTTTCTCTCTGGGCGTTGCTTCCACAGTGCGGCCAAGCAACATCTTCACCATGGGCACAACAGCGCTTCCCTTCCGCCTGACAGACGTCTCAGTGCTCTGCTCTAGACCTCTGAAGTGGGGAGACAACCGAGCCCAGCCTCCTTTCCAAGGAGCCCTGCGCCTTCCATTGCACTGAAAGGCAATAGCACGGGGAAGCCTAGGAAGGGGCTGAGTCATGTCGGACACACTTCCTCAGCCTGCTCCTTTCAGGGAAGCAACGCTGGGAGCTAGGAAAGCCTTCTCCAGCTCGGAGAGTGCAAGAGAGATGCAGGCCGCGCACCCGGAAATCTCGGTGCTTGGAGCCAATCTCAGCGTCTCCCAGGGGCAAAGCGAACGCCTCTCTGCCAAATCCAGCTTTGCAGACGCAGGCCGCTAGGCTGCCTCTGCATTGGCGAAGGAAGCTCTCTCCTCCCGCTTCCTGCGAAATCTGCTTCTCAGCCTCAGCGAATCTCAGTGGGAACGGTCATTCCTCTGGGGCCGTTGCTCCTGTGCCTGGGGCTGCCGCAAGGGCACCACCCTCACAGGGAAAGGCCAAACACACCCCACATGTCTTTGCTCCTCTGGAGAGCTGCAGGCAACCTCAAACTCTCAGGAAGCTTCTCGGCTGAGACGCAGAAGCACTCTGGCTGGGATCTCGCATCCCCTGCCTGGAGGCCCATGGTGCCTGCTTCTCCCTGGGCGTTGCTTCACCAGAGCGGCCAGGCAACATCTGCCCCATCTACCCTTCTGCTCTTCCCTTCCAGCTGACAGAGTTCTCCCTGCTCTACTCTGGCCCTAGGAAGTTTGGAGACAACCGGGCTCCTCCTCCTGTGCAAGGAGTCCCGGGGCCCAGTTGGAGTGGAAAGGCAAAACCACAGGCAAGCCCAGGAAAGTGCTGAGTCATGTCTGACACACTCCCTCAGCCTGCTCCTTCATGGCTAGCGAGGCTGTGAGCTAGGAAAGTCTTTGGAAGCTCAGCAAGTGGCAGCGAGATGCAGGCCCCAACCCAGCAATCCCGGTGCTTGGAGCAGGTCTCACAGCCTCCCAGTGCCAAAGCGAGCTCCTCTCTGCCAAATGCAGCTGTGCACACGCAGGCCGCTCTGCTGCCTCTGCATCCACGAAGGAAGCTCTCTAGGCCCGCTTCCTGCGAAATCTGCTTCAGCCTGAGGGAACAGCCCTTGGAGAGGTCTTGGCTCAGGGGCAGTTGCTCCTGTGCCTGGGGAAGAGGGAAGGGCACCACACTCCCAAGGAAAGGCCAGACACACTCCACACGTCTTTGCTCCTCTGGAGGGCGGCATGGAGCCTCCAACTGGGAGGTCGCGTCTCAGCGGAGACGCAGGGGCATTCTGGCTGTGATCCCGCAGCCCCTGCCTGGAGGCCCACGGTGCCTGTTTCTCTCTGGGCGTTGCTTCCACAGTGCGGCCAAGCAACATCTTCACCATGGGCACAACAGCGCTTCCCTTCCGCCTGACAGACGTCTCAGTGCTCTGCTCTAGACCTCTGAAGTGGGGAGACAACCGAGCCCAGCCTCCTTTCCAAGGAGCCCTGCGCCTTCCATTGCACTGAAAGGCAATAGCACGGGGAAGCCTAGGAAGGGGCTGAGTCATGTCGGACACACTTCCTCAGCCTGCTCCTTTCAGGGAAGCAACGCTGGGAGCTAGGAAAGCCTTCTCAAGCTCGGAGAGTGCAAGAGAGATGCAGGCCGCGCACCCGGATATCTCGCTGCTTGGAGCCAATCTCAGCGTCTCCCAGGGGCAAAGCGAACGCCTCTCTGCCAAATCCAGCTTTGCAGACGCAGGCCGCTAGGCTGCCTCTGCATTGGCGAAGGAAGCTCTCTCCTCCCGCTTCCTGCGAAATCTGCTTCTCAGCCTGAGCGAATCTCAGTGGGAACGGTCATTCCTCTGGGGCCGTTGCTCCTGTGCCTGGGGCTGCCGCAAGGGCACCACCCTCACAGGGAAAGGCCAAACACACCCCACATGTCTTTGCTCCTCTGGAGAGCTGCAGGCAACCTCAAACTCTCAGGAAGCTTCTCGGCTGAGACGCAGAAGCACTCTGGCTGGGATCTCGCATCCCCTGCCTGGAGGCCCATGGTGCCTGCTTCTCCCTGGGCGTTGCTTCACCAGAGCGGCCAGGCAACATCTGCCCCATCTACCCTTCTGCTCTTCCCTTCCAGCTGACAGAGTTCTCCCTGCTCTACTCTGGCCCTAGGAAGTTTGGAGACAACCGGGCTCCTCCTCCTGTGCAAGGAGTCCCGGGGCCCAGTTGGAGTGGAAAGGCAAAACCACAGGCAAGCCCAGGAAAGTGCTGAGTCATGTCTGACACACTCCCTCAGCCTGCTCCTTCATGGCTAGCGAGGCTGTGAGCTAGGAAAGTCTTTGGAAGCTCAGCAAGTGGCAGCGAGATGCAGGCCCCAACCCAGCAATCCCGGTGCTTGGAGCAGGTCTCACAGCCTCCCAGTGCCAAAGCGAGCTCCTCTCTGCCAAATGCAGCTGTGCACACGCAGGCCGCTCTGCTGCCTCTGCATCCACGAAGGAAGCTCTCTAGGCCCGCTTCCTGCGAAATCTGCTTCAGCCTGAGGGAAAAGCCCTTGGAGAGGTCTTGGCTCAGGGGCAGTTGCTCCTGTGCCTGGGGAAGAGGGAAGGGCACCACACTCCCAAGGAAAGGCCAGACACACTCCACACGTCTTTGCTCCTCTGGAGGGCGGCATGGAGCCTCCAACTGGGAGGTCGCTTCTCAGCGGAGACGCAGGGGCATTCTGGCTGTGATCCCGCAGCCCCTGCCTGGAGGCCCACGGTGCCTGTTTCTCTCTGGGCGTTGCTTCCACAGTGCGGCCAAGCAACATCTTCACCATGGGCACAACAGCGCTTCCCTTCCGCCTGACAGACGTCTCAGTGCTCTGCTCTAGACCTCTGAAGTGGGGAGACAACCGAGCTCAGCCTCCTTTCCAAGGAGCCCTGCGCCTTCCATTGCACTGAAAGGCAATAGCACGGGGAAGCCTAGGAAGGGGCTGAGTCATGTCGGACACACTTCCTCAGCCTGCTCCTTTCAGGGAAGCAACGCTGGGAGCTAGGAAAGCCTTCTCAAGCTCGGAGAGTGCGAGAGAAATGCAGGCCGCGCACCCGGAAATCTCGGTGCTTGGAGCCAATCTCAGCGTCTCCCAGGGGCAAAGCGAACGCCTCTCTGCCAAATCCAGCTTTGCAGACGCAGGCCGCTAGGCTGCCTCTGCATTGGCGAAGGAAGCTCTCTCCTCCCGCTTCCTGCGAAATCTGCTTCTCAGCCTGAGCGAATCTCAGTTTAGAACGGTCATTCCTCTGGGGCCGTTGCTCCTGTGCCTGGGGCTGCCGCAAGGGCACCACCCTCACAGGGAAAGGCCAAACACACCCCACATGTCTTTGCTCCTCTGGAGAGCTGCAGGCAACCTCAAACTCTCAGGAAGCTTCTCGGCTGAGACGCAGAAGCACTCTGGCTGGGATCTCGCATCCCCTGCCTGGAGGCCCATGGTGCCTGCTTCTCCCTGGGCGTTGCTTCACCAGAGCGGCCAGGCAACATCTGCCCCATCTACCCTTCTGCTCTTCCCTTCCAGCTGACAGAGTTCTCCCTGCTCTACTCTGGCCCTAGGAAGTTTGGAGACAACCGGGCTCCTCCTCCTGTGCAAGGAGTCCCGGGGCCCAGTTGGAGTGGAAAGGCAAAACCACAGGCAAGCCCAGGAAAGTGCTGAGTCATGTCTGACACACTCCCTCAGCCTGCTCCTTCATGGCTAGCGAGGCTGTGAGCTAGGAAAGTCTTTGGAAGCTCAGCAAGTGGCAGCGAGATGCAGGCCCCAACCCAGCAATCCCGGTGCTTGGAGCAGGTCTCACAGCCTCCCAGTGCCAAAGCGAGCTCCTCTCTGCCAAATGCAGCTGTGCACACGCAGGCCGCTCTGCTGCCTCTGCATCCACGAAGGAAGCTCTCTAGGCCCGCTTCCTGCGAAATCTGCTTCAGCCTGAGGGAAAAGCCCTTGGAGAGGTCTTGGCTCAGGGGCAGTTGCTCCTGTGCCTGGGGAAGAGGGAAGGGCACCACACTCCCAAGGAAAGGCCAGACACACTCCACACGTCTTTGCTCCTCTGGAGGGCGGCATGGAGCCTCCAACTGGGAGGTCGCGTCTCAGCGGAGACGCAGGGGCATTCTGGCTGTGATCCCGCAGCCCCTGCCTGGAGGCCCACGGTGCCTGTTTCTCTCTGGGCGTTGCTTCCACAGTGCGGCCAAGCAACATCTTCACCATGGGCACAACAGCGCTTCCCTTCCGCCTGACAGACGTCTCAGTGCTCTGCTCTAGACCTCTGAAGTGGGGAGACAACCGAGCCCAGCCTCCTTTCCAAGGAGCCCTGCGCCTTCCATTGCACTGAAAGGCAATAGCGCGGGGAAGCCTAGGAAGGGGCTGAGTCATGTCGGACACACTTCCTCAGCCTGCTCCTTTCAGGGAAGCAACGCTGGGAGCTAGGAAAGCCTTCTCAAGCTCGGAGAGTGCAAGAGAGATGCAGGCCGCGCACCCGGAAATCTCGGTGCTTGGAGCCAATCTCAGCGTCTCCCAGGGGCAAAGCGAACGCCTCTCTGCCAAATCCAGCTTTGCAGACGCAGGCCGCTAGGCTGCCTCTGCATTGGCGAAGGAAGCTCTCTCCTCCCGCTTCCTGCGAAATCTGCTTCTCAGCCTGAGCGAATCTCAGTTTAGAATGGTCATTCCTCTGGGGCCGTTGCTCCTGTGCCTGGGGCTGCCGCAAGGGCACCACCCTCACAGGGAAAGGCCAAACACACCCCACATGTCTTTGCTCCTCTGGAGAGCTGCAGGCAACCTCAAACTCTCAGGAAGCTTCTCGGCTGAGACGCAGAAGCACTCTGGCTGGGATCTCGCATCCCCTGCCTGGAGGCCCATGGTGCCTGCTTCTCCCTGGGCGTTGCTTCACCAGAGCGGCCAGGCAACATCTGCCCCATCTACCCTTCTGCTCTTCCCTTCCAGCTGACAGAGTTCTCCCTGCTCTACTCTGGCCCTAGGAAGTTTGGAGACAACCGGGCTCCTCCTCCTGTGCAAGGAGTCCCGGGGCCCAGTTGGAGTGGAAAGGCAAAACCACAGGGAAGCCCAGGAAAGTGCTGAGTCATGTCTGACACACTCCCTCAGCCTGCTCCTTCATGGCTAGCGAGGCTGTGAGCTAGGAAAGTCTTTGGAAGCTCAGCAAGTGGCAGCGAGATGCAGGCCCCAACCCAGCAATCCCGGTGCTTGGAGCAGGTCTCACAGCCTCCCAGTGCCAAAGCGAGCTCCTCTCTGCCAAATGCAGCTGTGCACACGCAGGCCGCTCTGCTGCCTCTGCATCCACGAAGGAAGCTCTCTAGGCCCGCTTCCTGCGAAATCTGCTTCAGCCTGAGGGAAAAGCCCTTGGAGAGGTCTTGGCTCAGGGGCAGTTGCTCCTGTGCCTGGGGAAGAGGGAAGGGCACCACACTCCCAAGGAAAGGCCAGACACACTCCACACGTCTTTGCTCCTCTGGAGGGCGGCATGGAGCCTCCAACTGGGAGGTCGCGTCTCAGCGGAGACGCAGGGGCATTCTGGCTGTGATCCCGCAGCCCCTGCCTGGAGGCCCACGGTGCCTGTTTCTCTCTGGGCGTTGCTTCCACAGTGCGGCCAAGCAACATCTTCACCATGGGCACAACAGCGCTTCCCTTCCGCCTGACAGACGTCTCAGTGCTCTGCTCTAGACCTCTGAAGTGGGGAGACAACCGAGCCCAGCCTCCTTTCCAAGGAGCCCTGCGCCTTCCATTGCACTGAAAGGCAATAGCACGGGGAAGCCTAGGAAGGGGCTGAGTCATGTCGGACACACTTCCTCAGCCTGCTCCTTTCAGGGAAGCAACGCTGGGAGCTAGGAAAGCCTTCTCAAGCTCGGAGAGTGCAAGAGAGATGCAGGCCACGCACCCGGATATCTCGCTGCTTGGAGCCAATCTCAGCGTCTCCCAGGGGCAAAGCGAACGCCTCTCTGCCAAATCCAGCTTTGCAGACGCAGGCCGCTAGGCTGCCTCTGCATTGGCGAAGGAAGCTCTCTCCTCCCGCTTCCTGCGAAATCTGCTTCTCAGCCTGAGCGAATCTCAGTGGGAACGGTCATTCCTCTGGGGCCGTTGCTCCTGTGCCTGGGGCTGCCGCAAGGGCACCACCCTCACAGGGAAAGGCCAAACACACCCCACATGTCTTTGCTCCTCTGGAGAGCTGCAGGCAACCTCAAACTCTCAGGAAGCTTCTCGGCTGAGACGCAGAAGCACTCTGGCTGGGATCTCGCATCCCCTGCCTGGAGGCCCATGGTGCCTGCTTCTCCCTGGGCGTTGCTTCACCAGAGCGGCCAGGCAACATCTGCCCCATCTACCCTTCTGCTCTTCCCTTCCAGCTGACAGAGTTCTCCCTGCTCTACTCTGGCCCTAGGAAGTTTGGAGACAACCGGGCTCCTCCTCCTGTGCAAGGAGTCCCGGGGCCCAGTTGGAGTGGAAAGGCAAAACCACAGGCAAGCCCAGGAAAGTGCTGAGTCATGTCTGACACACTCCCTCAGCCTGCTCCTTCATGGCTAGCGAGGCTGTGAGCTAGGAAAGTCTTTGGAAGCTCAGCAAGTGGCAGCGAGATGCAGGCCCCAACCCAGCAATCCCGGTGCTTGGAGCAGGTCTCACAGCCTCCCAGTGCCAAAGCGAGCTCCTCTCTGCCAAATGCAGCTGTGCACACGCAGGCCGCTCTGCTGCCTCTGCATCCACGAAGGAAGCTCTCTAGGCCCGCTTCCTGCGAAATCTGCTTCAGCCTGAGGGAAAAGCCCTTGGAGAGGTCTTGGCTCAGGGGCAGTTGCTCCTGTGCCTGGGGAAGAGGGAAGGGCACCACACTCCCAAGGAAAGGCCAGACACACTCCACACGTCTTTGCTCCTCTGGAGGGCGGCATGGAGCCTCCAACTGGGAGGTCGCGTCTCAGCGGAGACGCAGGGGCATTCTGGCTGTGATCCCGCAGCCCCTGCCTGGAGGCCCACGGTGCCTGTTTCTCTCTGGGCGTTGCTTCCACAGTGCGGCCAAGCAACATCTTCACCATGGGCACAACAGCGCTTCCCTTCCGCCTGACAGACGTCTCAGTGCTCTGCTCTAGACCTCTGAAGTGGGGAGACAACCGAGCCCAGCCTCCTTTCCAAGGAGCCCTGCGCCTTCCATTGCACTGAAAGGCAATAGCACGGGGAAGCCTAGGAAGGGGCTGAGTCATGTCGGACACACTTCCTCAGCCTGCTCCTTTCAGGGAAGCAACGCTGGGAGCTAGGAAAGCCTTCTCAAGCTCGGAGAGTGCAAGAGAGATGCAGGCCACGCACCCGGATATCTCGCTGCTTGGAGCCAATCTCAGCGTCTCCCAGGGGCAAAGCGAACGCCTCTCTGCCAAATCCAGCTTTGCAGACGCAGGCCGCTAGGCTGCCTCTGCATTGGCGAAGGAAGCTCTCTCCTCCCGCTTCCTGCGAAATCTGCTTCTCAGCCTGAGCGAATCTCAGTGGGAACGGTCATTCCTCTGGGGCCGTTGCTCCTGTGCCTGGGGCTGCCGCAAGGGCACCACCCTCACAGGGAAAGGCCAAACACACCCCACATGTCTTTGCTCCTCTGGAGAGCTGCAGGCAACCTCAAACTCTCAGGAAGCTTCTCGGCTGAGACGCAGAAGCACTCTGGCTGGGATCTCGCATCCCCTGCCTGGAGGCCCATGGTGCCTGCTTCTCCCTGGGCGTTGCTTCACCAGAGCGGCCAGGCAACATCTGCCCCATCTACCCTTCTGCTCTTCCCTTCCAGCTGACAGAGTTCTCCCTGCTCTACTCTGGCCCTAGGAAGTTTGGAGACAACCGGGCTCCTCCTCCTGTGCAAGGAGTCCCGGGGCCCAGTTGGAGTGGAAAGGCAAAACCACAGGCAAGCCCAGGAAAGTGCTGAGTCATGTCTGACACACTCCCTCAGCCTGCTCCTTCATGGCTAGCGAGGCTGTGAGCTAGGAAAGTCTTTGGAAGCTCAGCAAGTGGCAGCGAGATGCAGGCCCCAACCCAGCAATCCCGGTGCTTGGAGCAGGTCTCACAGCCTCTCAGTGCCAAAGCGAGCTCCTCTCTTCCAAATGCAGCTGTGCACACGCAGGCCGCTCTGCTGCCTCTGCATCCACGAAGGAAGCTCTATAGGCCCGCTTCCTGCGAAATCTGCTTCAGCCTGAGGGAAAAGCCCTTGGAGAGGTCTTGGCTCAGGGGCAGTTGCTCCTGTGCCTGGGGAAGAGGGAAGGGCACCACACTCCCAAGGAAAGGCCAGACACACTCCACACGTCTTTGCTCCTCTGGAGGGCGGCATGGAGCCTCCAACTGGGAGGTCGCGTCTCAGCGGAGACGCAGGGGCATTCTGGCTGTGATCCCGCAGCCCCTGCCTGGAGGCCCACGGTGCCTGTTTCTCTCTGGGCGTTGCTTCCACAGTGCGGCCAAGCAACATCTTCACCATGGGCACAACAGCGCTTCCCTTCCGCCTGACAGACGTCTCAGTGCTCTGCTCTAGACCTCTGAAGTGGGGAGACAACCGAGCCCAGCCTCCTTTCCAAGGAGCCCTGCGCCTTCCATTGCACTGAAAGGCAATAGCACGGGGAAGCCTAGGAAGGGGCTGAGTCATGTCGGACACACTTCCTCAGCCTGCTCCTTTCAGGGAAGCAACGCTGGGAGCTAGGAAAGCCTTCTCCAGCTCGGAGAGTGCAAGAGAGATGCAGGCCGCGCACCCGGAAATCTCGGTGCTTGGAGCCAATCTCAGCGTCTCCCAGGGGCAAAGCGAACGCCTCTCTGCCAAATCCAGCTTTGCAGACGCAGGCCGCTAGGCTGCCTCTGCATTGGCGAAGGAAGCTCTCTCCTCCCGCTTCCTGCGAAATCTGCTTCTCAGCCTGAGCGAATCTCAGTGGGAACGGTCATTCCTCTGGGGCCGTTGCTCCTGTGCCTGGGGCTGCCGCAAGGGCACCACCCTCACAGGGAAAGGCCAAACACACCCCACATGTCTTTGCTCCTCTGGAGAGCTGCAGGCAACCTCAAACTCTCAGGAAGCTTCTCGGCTGAGACGCAGAAGCACTCTGGCTGGGATCTCGCATCCCCTGCCTGGAGGCCCATGGTGCCTGCTTCTCCCTGGGCGTTGCTTCACCAGAGCGGCCAGGCAACATCTGCCCCATCTACCCTTCTGCTCTTCCCTTCCAGCTGACAGAGTTCTCCCTGCTCTACTCTGGCCCTAGGAAGTTTGGAGACAACCGGGCTCCTCCTCCTGTGCAAGGAGTCCCGGGGCCCAGTTGGAGTGGAAAGGCAAAACCACAGGCAAGCCCAGGAAAGTGCTGAGTCATGTCTGACACACTCCCTCAGCCTGCTCCTTCATGGCTAGCGAGGCTGTGAGCTAGGAAAGTCTTTGGAAGCTCAGCAAGTGGCAGCGAGATGCAGGCCCCAACCCAGCAATCCCGGTGCTTGGAGCAGGTCTCACAGCCTCCCAGTGCCAAAACGAGCTCCTCTCTGCCAAATGCAGCTGTGCACACGCAGGCCGCTCTGCTGCCTCTGCATCCACGAAGGAAGCTCTCTAGGCCCGCTTCCTGCGAAATCTGCTTCAGCCTGAGGGAAAAGCCCTTGGAGAGGTCTTGGCTCAGGGGCAGTTGCTCCTGTGCCTGGGGAAGAGGGAAGGGCACCACACTCCCAAGGAAAGGCCAGACACACTCCACACGTCTTTGCTCCTCTGGAGGGCGGCATGGAGCCTCCAACTGGGAGGTCGCGTCTCAGCGGAGACGCAGGGGCATTCTGGCTGTGATCCCGCAGCCCCTGCCTGGAGGCCCACGGTGCCTGTTTCTCTCTGGGCGTTGCTTCCACAGTGCGGCCAAGCAACATCTTCACCATGGGCACAACAGCGCTTCCCTTCCGCCTGACAGACGTCTCAGTGCTCTGCTCTAGACCTCTGAAGTGGGGAGACAACCGAGCCCAGCCTCCTTTCCAAGGAGCCCTGCGCCTTCCATTGCACTGAAAGGCAATAGCACGGGGAAGCCTAGGAAGGGGCTGAGTCATGTCGGACACACTTCCTCAGCCTGCTCCTTTCAGGGAAGCAACGCTGGGAGCTAGGAAAGCCTTCTCCAGCTCGGAGAGTGCAAGAGAGATGCAGGCCGCGCACCCGGATATCTCGCTGCTTGGAGCCAATCTCAGCGTCTCCCAGGGGCAAAGCGAACGCCTCTCTGCCAAATCCAGCTTTGCAGACGCAGGCCGCTAGGCTGCCTCTGCATTGGCGAAGGAAGCTCTCTCCTCCCGCTTCCTGCGAAATCTGCTTCTCAGCCTGAGCGAATCTCAGTGGGAACGGTCATTCCTCTGGGGCCGTTGCTCCTGTGCCTGGGGCTGCCGCAAGGGCACCACCCTCACAGGGAAAGGCCAAACACACCCCACATGTCTTTGCTCCTCTGGAGAGCTGCAGGCAACCTCAAACTCTCAGGAAGCTTCTCGGCTGAGACGCAGAAGCACTCTGGCTGGGATCTCGCATCCCCTGCCTGGAGGCCCATGGTGCCTGCTTCTCCCTGGGCGTTGCTTCACCAGAGCGGCCAGGCAACATCTGCCCCATCTACCCTTCTGCTCTTCCCTTCCAGCTGACAGAGTTCTCCCTGCTCTACTCTGGCCCTAGGAAGTTTGGAGACAACCGGGCTCCTCCTCCTGTGCAAGGAGTCCCGGGGCCCAGTTGGAATGGAAAGGCAAAACCACAGGCAAGCCCAGGAAAGTGCTGAGTCATGTCTGACACACTCCCTCAGCCTGCTCCTTCATGGCTAGCGAGGCTGTGAGCTAGGAAAGTCTTTGGAAGCTCAGCAAGTGGCAGCAAGATGCAGGCCCCAACCCAGCAATCCCGGTGCTTGGAGCAGGTCTCACAGCCTCCCAGTGCCAAAGCGAGCTCCTCTCTGCCAAATGCAGCTGTGCACACGCAGGCCGCTCTGCTGCCTCTGCATCCACGAAGGAAGCTCTCTAGGCCCGCTTCCTGCGAAATCTGCTTCAGCCTGAGGGAAAAGCCCTTGGAGAGGTCTTGGCTCAGGGGCAGTTGCTCCTGTGCCTGGGGAAGAGGGAAGGGCACCACACTCCCAAGGAAAGGCCAGACACACTCCACACGTCTTTGCTCCTCTGGAGGGCGGCATGGAGCCTCCAACTGGGAGGTCGCGTCTCAGCGGAGACGCAGGGGCATTCTGGCTGTGATCCCGCAGCCCCTGCCTGGAGGCCCACGGTGCCTGTTTCTCTCTGGGCGTTGCTTCCACAGTGCGGCCAAGCAACATCTTCACCATGGGCACAACAGCGCTTCCCTTCCGCCTGACAGACGTCTCAGTGCTCTGCTCTAGACCTCTGAAGTGGGGAGACAACCGAGCCCAGCCTCCTTTCCAAGGAGCCCTGCGCCTTCCATTGCACTGAAAGGCAATAGCACGGGGAAGCCTAGGAAGGGGCTGAGTCATGTCGGACACACTTCCTCAGCCTGCTCCTTTCAGGGAAGCAACGCTGGGAGCTAGGAAAGCCTTCTCCAGCTCGGAGAGTGCAAGAGAGATGCAGGCCGCGCACCCGGAAATCTCGCTGCTTGGAGCCAATCTCAGCGTCTCCCAGGGGCAAAGCGAACGCCTCTCTGCCAAATCCAGCTTTGCAGACGCAGGCCGCTAGGCTGCCTCTGCATTGGCGAAGGAAGCTCTCTCCTCCCGCTTCCTGCGAAATCTGCTTCTCAGCCTGAGCGAATCTCAGTGGGAACGGTCATTCCTCTGGGGCCGTTGCTCCTGTGCCTGGGGCTGCCGCAAGGGCACCACCCTCACAGGGAAAGGCCAAACACACCCCACATGTCTTTGCTCCTCTGGAGAGCTGCAGGCAACCTCAAACTCTCAGGAAGCTTCTCGGCTGAGACGCAGAAGCACTCTGGCTGGGATCTCGCATCCCCTGCCTGGAGGCCCATGGTGCCTGCTTCTCCCTGGGCGTTGCTTCACCAGAGCGGCCAGGCAACATCTGCCCCATCTACCCTTCTGCTCTTCCCTTCCAGCTGACAGAGTTCTCCCTGCTCTACTCTGGCCCTAGGAAGTTTGGAGACAACCGGGCTCCTCCTCCTGTGCAAGGAGTCCCGGGGCCCAGTTGGAGTGGAAAGGCAAAACCACAGGCAAGCCCAGGAAAGTGCTGAGTCATGTCTGACACACTCCCTCAGCCTGCTCCTTCATGGCTAGCGAGGCTGTGAGCTAGGAAAGTCTTTGGAAGCTCAGCAAGTGGCAGCGAGATGCAGGCCCCAACCCAGCAATCCCGGTGCTTGGAGCAGGTCTCACAGCCTCCCAGTGCCAAAACGAGCTCCTCTCTGCCAAATGCAGCTGTGCACACGCAGGCCGCTCTGCTGCCTCTGCATCCACGAAGGAAGCTCTCTAGGCCCGCTTCCTGCGAAATCTGCTTCAGCCTGAGGGAAAAGCCCTTGGAGAGGTCTTGGCTCAGGGGCAGTTGCTCCTGTGCCTGGGGAAGAGGGAAGGGCACCACACTCCCAAGGAAAGGCCAGACACACTCCACACGTCTTTGCTCCTCTGGAGGGCGGCATGGAGCCTCCAACTGGGAGGTCGCGTCTCAGCGGAGACGCAGGGGCATTCTGGCTGTGATCCCGCAGCCCCTGCCTGGAGGCCCACGGTGCCTGTTTCTCTCTGGGCGTTGCTTCCACAGTGCGGCCAAGCAACATCTTCACCATGGGCACAACAGCGCTTCCCTTCCGCCTGACAGACGTCTCAGTGCTCTGCTCTAGACCTCTAAAGTGGGGAGACAACCGAGCCCAGCCTCCTTTCCAAGGAGCCCTGCGCCTTCCATTGCACTGAAAGGCAATAGCACGGGGAAGCCTAGGAAGGGGCTGAGTCATGTCGGACACACTTCCTCAGCCTGCTCCTTTCAGGGAAGCAACGCTGGGAGCTAGGAAAGCCTTCTCAAGCTCGGAGAGTGCAAGAGAGATGCAGGCCGCGCACCCGGAAATCTCGCTGCTTGGAGCCAATCTCAGCGTCTCCCAGGGGCAAAGCGAACGCCTCTCTGCCAAATCCAGCTTTGCAGACGCAGGCCGCTAGGCTGCCTCTGCATTGGCGAAGGAAGCTCTCTCCTCCCGCTTCCTGCGAAATCTGCTTCTCAGCCTGAGCGAATCTCAGTGGGAACGGTCATTCCTCTGGGGCCGTTGCTCCTGTGCCTGGGGCTGCCGCAAGGGCACCACCCTCACAGGGAAAGGCCAAACACACCCCACATGTCTTTGCTCCTCTGGAGAGCTGCAGGCAACCTCAAACTCTCAGGAAGCTTCTCGGCTGAGACGCAGAAGCACTCTGGCTGGGATCTCGCATCCCCTGCCTGGAGGCCCATGGTGCCTGCTTCTCCCTGGGCGTTGCTTCACCAGAGCGGCCAGGCAACATCTGCCCCATCTACCCTTCTGCTCTTCCCTTCCAGCTGACAGAGTTCTCCCTGCTCTACTCTGGCCCTAGGAAGTTTGGAGACAACCGGGCTCCTCCTCCTGTGCAAGGAGTCCCGGGGCCCAGTTGGAGTGGAAAGGCAAAACCACAGGCAAGCCCAGGAAAGTGCTGAGTCATGTCTGACACACTCCCTCAGCCTGCTCCTTCATGGCTAGCGAGGCTGTGAGCTAGGAAAGTCTTTGGAAGCTCAGCAAGTGGCAGCGAGATGCAGGCCCCAACCCAGCAATCCCGGTGCTTGGAGCAGGTCTCACAGCCTCCCAGTGCCAAAGCGAGCTCCTCTCTGCCAAATGCAGCTGTGCACACGCAGGCCGCTCTGCTGCCTCTGCATCCACGAAGGAAGCTCTCTAGGCCCGCTTCCTGCGAAATCTGCTTCAGCCTGAGGGAAAAGCCCTTGGAGAGGTCTTGGCTCAGGGGCAGTTGCTCCTGTGCCTGGGGAAGAGGGAAGGGCACCACACTCCCAAGGAAAGGCCAGACACACTCCACACGTCTTTGCTCCTCTGGAGGGCGGCATGGAGCCTCCAACTGGGAGGTCGCGTCTCAGCGGAGACGCAGGGGCATTCTGGCTGTGATCCCGCAGCCCCTGCCTGGAGGCCCACGGTGCCTGTTTCTCTCTGGGCGTTGCTTCCACAGTGCGGCCAAGCAACATCTTCACCATGGGCACAACAGCGCTTCCCTTCCGCCTGACAGACGTCTCAGTGCTCTGCTCTAGACCTCTGAAGTGGGGAGACAACCGAGCTCAGCCTCCTTTCCAAGGAGCCCTGCGCCTTCCATTGCACTGAAAGGCAATAGCACGGGGAAGCCTAGGAAGGGGCTGAGTCATGTCGGACACACTTCCTCAGCCTGCTCCTTTCAGGGAAGCAACGCTGGGAGCTAGGAAAGCCTTCTCAAGCTCGGAGAGTGCAAGAGAGATGCAGGCCGCGCACCCGGAAATCTCGGTGCTTGGAGCCAATCTCAGCGTCTCCCAGGGGCAAAGCGAACGCCTCTCTGCCAAATCCAGCTTTGCAGACGCAGGCCGCTAGGCTGCCTCTGCATTGGCGAAGGAAGCTCTCTCCTCCCGCTTCCTGCGAAATCTGCTTCTCAGCCTGAGCGAATCTCAGTTTAGAACGGTCATTCCTCTGGGGCCGTTGCTCCTGTGCCTGGGGCTGCCGCAAGGGCACCACCCTCACAGGGAAAGGCCAAACACACCCCACATGTCTTTGCTCCTCTGGAGAGCTGCAGGCAACCTCAAACTCTCAGGAAGCTTCTCGGCTGAGACGCAGAAGCACTCTGGCTGGGATCTCGCATCCCCTGCCTGGAGGCCCATGGTGCCTGTTTCTCCCTGGGCGTTGCTTCACCAGAGCGGCCAGGCAACATCTGCCCCATCTACCCTTCTGCTCTTCCCTTCCAGCTGACAGAGTTCTCCCTGCTCTACTCTGGCCCTAGGAAGTTTGGAGACAACCGGGCTCCTCCTCCTGTGCAAGGAGTCCCGGGGCCCAGTTGGAGTGGAAAGGCAAAACCACAGGCAAGCCCAGGAAAGTGCTGAGTCATGTCTGACACACTCCCTCAGCCTGCTCCTTCATGGCTAGCGAGGCTGTGAGCTAGGAAAGTCTTTGGAAGCTCAGCAAGTGGCAGCGAGATGCAGGCCCCAACCCAGCAATCCCGGTGCTTGGAGCAGGTCTCACAGCCTCCCAGTGCCAAAGCGAGCTCCTCTCTGCCAAATGCAGCTGTGCACACGCAGGCCGCTCTGCTGCCTCTGCATCCACGAAGGAAGCTCTCTAGGCCCGCTTCCTGCGAAATCTGCTTCAGCCTGAGGGAAAAGCCCTTGGAGAGGTCTTGGCTCAGGGGCAGTTGCTCCTGTGCCTGGGGAAGAGGGAAGGGCACCACACTCCCAAGGAAAGGCCAGACACACTCCACACGTCTTTGCTCCTCTGGAGGGCGGCATGGAGCCTCCAACTGGGAGGTCGCGTCTCAGCGGAGACGCAGGGGCATTCTGGCTGTGATCCCGCAGCCCCTGCCTGGAGGCCCACGGTGCCTGTTTCTCTCTGGGCGTTGCTTCCACAGTGCGGCCAAGCAACATCTTCACCATGGGCACAACAGCGCTTCCCTTCCGCCTGACAGACGTCTCAGTGCTCTGCTCTAGACCTCTGAAGTGGGGAGACAACCGAGCCCAGCCTCCTTTCCAAGGAGCCCTGCGCCTTCCATTGCACTGAAAGGCAATAGCACGGGGAAGCCTAGGAAGGGGCTGAGTCATGTCGGACACACTTCCTCAGCCTGCTCCTTTCAGGGAAGCAACGCTGGGAGCTAGGAAAGCCTTCTCACGCTCGGAGAGTGCAAGAGAGATGCAGGCCGCGCACCCGGAAATCTCGGTGCTTGGAGCCAATCTCAGCGTCTCCCAGGGGCAAAGCGAACGCCTCTCTGCCAAATCCAGCTTTGCAGACGCAGGCCGCTAGGCTGCCTCTGCATTGGCGAAGGAAGCTCTCTCCTCCCGCTTCCTGCGAAATCTGCTTCTCAGCCTGAGCGAATCTCAGTTTAGAACGGTCAGTCCTCTGGGGCCGTTGCTCCTGTGCCTGGGGCTGCCGCAAGGGCACCACCCTCCCAGGGAAAGGCCAAACACACCCCACATGTCTTTGCTCCTCTGGAGAGCTGCAGGCAACCTCAAACTCTCAGGAAGCTTCTCGGCTGAGACGCAGAAGCACTCTGGCTGGGATCTCGCATCCCCTGCCTGGAGGCCCATGGTGCCTGCTTCTCCCTGGGCGTTGCTTCACCAGAGCGGCCAGGCATCATCTGCCCCATCTACCCTTCTGCTCTTCCCTTCCAGCTGACAGAGTTCTCCCTGCTCTACTCTGGCCCTAGGAAGTTTGGAGACAACCGGGCTCCTCCTCCTGTGCAAGGAGTCCCGGGGCCCAGTTGGAGTGGAAAGGCAAAACCACAGGCAAGCCCAGGAAAGTGCTGAGTCATGTCTGACACACTCCCTCAGCCTGCTCCTTCATGGCTAGCGAGGCTGTGAGCTAGGAAAGTCTTTGGAAGCTCAGCAAGTGGCAGCGAGATGCAGGCCCCAACCCAGCAATCCCGGTGCTTGGAGCAGGTCTCACAGCCTCCCAGTGCCAAAGCGAGCTCCTCTCTGCCAAATGCAGCTGTGCACACGCAGGCCGCTCTGCTGCCTCTGCATCCACGAAGGAAGCTCTCTAGGCCCGCTTCCTGCGAAATCTGCTTCAGCCTGAGGGAAAAGCCCTTGGAGAGGTCTTGGCTCAGGGGCAGTTGCTCCTGTGCCTGGGGAAGAGGGAAGGGCACCACACTCCCAAGGAAAGGCCAGACACACTCCACAGGTCTTTGCTCCTCTGGAGGGCGGCATGGAGCCTCCAACTGGGAGGTCGCGTCTCAGCGGAGACGCAGGGGCATTCTGGCTGTGATCCCGCAGCCCCTGCCTGGAGGCCCACGGTGCCTGTTTCTCTCTGGGCGTTGCTTCCACAGTGCGGCCAAGCAACATCTTCACCATGGGCACAACAGCGCTTCCCTTCCGCCTGACAGACGTCTCAGTGCTCTGCTCTAGACCTCTGAAGTGGGGAGACAACCGAGCCCAGCCTCCTTTCCAAGGAGCCCTGCGCCTTCCATTGCACTGAAAGGCAATAGCACGGGGAAGCCTAGGAAGGGGCTGAGTCATGTCGGACACACTTCCTCAGCCTGCTCCTTTCAGGGAAGCAACGCTGGGAGCTAGGAAAGCCTTCTCCAGCTCGGAGAGTGCAAGAGAGATGCAGGCCGCGCACCCGGAAATCTCGGTGCTTGGAGCCAATCTCAGCGTCTCCCAGGGGCAAAGCGAACGCCTCTCTGCCAAATCCAGCTTTGCAGACGCAGGCCGCTAGGCTGCCTCTGCATTGGCGAAGGAAGCTCTCTCCTCCCGCTTCCTGCGAAATCTGCTTCTCAGCCTGAGCGAATCTCAGTTTAGAACGGTCATTCCTCTGGGGCCGTTGCTCCTGTGCCTGGGGCTGCCGCAAGGGCACCACCCTCACAGGGAAAGGCCAAACACACCCCACATGTCTTTGCTCCTCTGGAGAGCTGCAGGCAACCTCAAACTCTCAGGAAGCTTCTCGGCTGAGACGCAGAAGCACTCTGGCTGGGATCTCGCATCCCCTGCCTGGAGGCCCATGGTGCCTGCTTCTCCCTGGGCGTTGCTTCACCAGAGCGGCCAGGCAACATCTGCCCCATCTACCCTTCTGCTCTTCCCTTCCAGCTGACAGAGTTCTCCCTGCTCTACTCTGGCCCTAGGAAGTTTGGAGACAACCGGGCTCCTCCTCCTGGGCAAGGAGTCCCGGGGCCCAGTTGGAGTGGAAAGGCAAAACCACAGGCAAGCCCAGGAAAGTGCTGAGTCATGTCTGACACACTCCCTCAGCCTGCTCCTTCATGGCTAGCGAGGCTGTGAGCTAGGAAAGTCTTTGGAAGCTCAGCAAGTGGCAGCGAGATGCAGGCCCCAACCCAGCAATCCCGGTGCTTGGAGCAGGTCTCACAGCCTCCCAGTGCCAAAGCGAGCTCCTCTCTGCCAAATGCAGCTGTGCACACGCAGGCCGCTCTGCTGCCTCTGCATCCACGAAGGAAGCTCTCTAGGCCCGCTTCCTGCGAAATCTGCTTCAGCCTGAGGGAACAGCCCTTGGAGAGGTCTTGGCTCAGGGGCAGTTGCTCCTGTGCCTGGGGAAGAGGGAAGGGCACCACACTCCCAAGGAAAGGCCAGACACACTCCACACGTCTTTGCTCCTCTGGAGGGCGGCATGGAGCCTCCAACTGGGAGGTCGCGTCTCAGCGGAGACGCAGGGGCATTCTGGCTGTGATCCCGCAGCCCCTGCCTGGAGGCCCACGGTGCCTGTTTCTCTCTGGGCGTTGCTTCCACAGTGCGGCCAAGCAACATCTTCACCATGGGCACAACAGCGCTTCCCTTCCGCCTGACAGACGTCTCAGTGCTCTGCTCTAGACCTCTGAAGTGGGGAGACAACCGAGCTCAGCCTCCTTTCCAAGGAGCCCTGCGCCTTCCATTGCACTGAAAGGCAATAGCACGGGGAAGCCTAGGAAGGGGCTGAGTCATGTCGGACATACTTCCTCAGCCTGCTCCTTTCAGGGAAGCAACGCTGGGAGCTAGGAAAGCCTTCTCAAGCTCGGAGAGTGCAAGAGAGATGCAGGCCGCGCACCCGGATATCTCGCTGCTTGGAGCCAATCTCAGCGTCTCCCAGGGGCAAAGCGAACGCCTCTCTGCCAAATCCAGCTTTGCAGACGCAGGCCGCTAGGCTGCCTCTGCATTGGCGAAGGAAGCTCTCTCCTCCCGCTTCCTGCGAAATCTGCTTCTCAGCCTGAGCGAATCTCAGTGGGAACGGTCATTCCTCTGGGGCCGTTGCTCCTGTGCCTGGGGCTGCCGCAAGGGCACCACCCTCACAGGGAAAGGCCAAACACACCCCACATGTCTTTGCTCCTCTGGAGAGCTGCAGGCAACCTCAAACTCTCAGGAAGCTTCTCGGCTGAGACGCAGAAGCACTCTGGCTGGGATCTCGCATCCCCTGCCTGGAGGCCCATGGTGCCTGCTTCTCCCTGGGCGTTGCTTCACCAGAGCGGCCAGGCAACATCTGCCCCATCTACCCTTCTGCTCTTCCCTTCCAGCTGACAGAGTTCTCCCTGCTCTACTCTGGCCCTAGGAAGTTTGGAGACAACCGGGCTCCTCCTCCTGGGCTAGGAGTCCCAGGGCCCAGTTGGAGTGGAAAGGCAAAACCACAGGCAAGCCCAGGAAAGTGCTGAGTCATGTCTGACACACTCCCTCAGCCTGCTCCTTCATGGCTAGCGAGGCTGTGAGCTAGGAAAGTCTTTGGAAGCTCAGCAAGTGGCAGCGAGATGCAGGCCCCAACCCAGCAATCCCGGTGCTTGGAGCAGGTCTCACAGCCTCCCAGTGCCAAAGCGAGCTCCTCTCTGCCAAATGCAGCTGTGCACACGCAGGCCGCTCTGCTGCCTCTGCATCCACGAAGGAAGCTCTCTAGGCCCGCTTCCTGCGAAATCTGCTTCAGCCTGAGGGAAAAGCCCTTGGAGAGGTCTTGGCTCAGGGGCAGTTGCTCCTGTGCCTGGGGAAGAGGGAAGGGCACCACACTCCCAAGGAAAGGCCAGACACACTCCACACGTCTTTGCTCCTCTGGAGGGCGGCATGGAGCCTCCAACTGGGAGGTCGCGTCTCAGCGGAGACGCAGGGGCATTCTGGCTGTGATCCCGCAGCCCCTGCCTGGAGGCCCACGGTGCCTGTTTCTCTCTGGGCGTTGCTTCCACAGTGCGGCCAAGCAACATCTTCACCATGGGCACAACAGCGCTTCCCTTCCGCCTGACAGACGTCTCAGTGCTCTGCTCTAGACCTCTGAAGTGGGGAGACAACCGAGCCCAGCCTCCTTTCCAAGGAGCCCTGCGCCTTCCATTGCACTGAAAGGCAATAGCACGGGGAAGCCTAGGAAGGGGCTGAGTCATGTCGGACACACTTCCTCAGCCTGCTCCTTTCAGGGAAGCAACGCTGGGAGCTAGGAAAGCCTTCTCCAGCTCGGAGAGTGCAAGAGAGATGCAGGCCGCGCACCCGGAAATCTCGGTGCTTGGAGCCAATCTCAGCGTCTCCCAGGGGCAAAGCGAACGCCTCTCTGCCAAATCCAGCTTTGCAGACGCAGGCCGCTAGGCTGCCTCTGCATTGGCGAAGGAAGCTCTCTCCTCCCGCTTCCTGCGAAATCTGCTTCTCAGCCTGAGCGAATCTCAGTGGGAACGGTCATTCCTCTGGGGCCGTTGCTCCTGTGCCTGGGGCTGCCGCAAGGGCACCACCCTCACAGGGAAAGGCCAAACACACCCCACATGTCTTTGCTCCTCTGGAGAGCTGCAGGCAACCTCAAACTCTCAGGAAGCTTCTCGGCTGAGACGCAGAAGCACTCTGGCTGGGATCTCGCATCCCCTGCCTGGAGGCCCATGGTGCCTGCTTCTCCCTGGGCGTTGCTTCACCAGAGCGGCCAGGCAACATCTGCCCCATCTACCCTTCTGCTCTTCCCTTCCAGCTGACAGAGTTCTCCCTGCTCTACTCTGGCCCTAGGAAGTTTGGAGACAACCGGGCTCCTCCTCCTGGGCAAGGAGTCCCGGGGCCGAGTTGGAGTGGAAAGGCAAAACCACAGGCAAGCCCAGGAAAGTGCTGAGTCATGTCTGACACACTCCCTCAGCCTGCTCCTTCATGGCTAGCGAGGCTGTGAGCTAGGAAAGTCTTTGGAAGCTCAGCAAGTGGCAGCGAGATGCAGGCCCCAACCCAGCAATCCCGGTGCTTGGAGCAGGTCTCACAGCCTCCCAGTGCCAAAGCGAGCTCCTCTCTGCCAAATGCAGCTGTGCACACGCAGGCCGCTCTGCTGCCTCTGCATCCACGAAGGAAGCTCTCTAGGCCCGCTTCCTGCGAAATCTGCTTCAGCCTGAGGGAACAGCCCTTGGAGAGGTCTTGGCTCAGGGGCAGTTGCTCCTGTGCCTGGGGAAGAGGGAAGGGCACCACACTCCCAAGGAAAGGCCAGACACACTCCACACGTCTTTGCTCCTCTGGAGGGCGGCATGGAGCCTCCAACTGGGAGGTCGCGTCTCAGCGGAGACGCAGGGGCATTCTGGCTGTGATCCCGCAGCCCCTGCCTGGAGGCCCACGGTGCCTGTTTCTCTCTGGGCGTTGCTTCCACAGTGCGGCCAAGCAACATCTTCACCATGGGCACAACAGCGCTTCCCTTCCGCCTGACAGACGTCTCAGTGCTCTGCTCTAGACCTCTGAAGTGGGGAGACAACCGAGCCCAGCCTCCTTTCCAAGGAGCCCTGCGCCTTCCATTGCACTGAAAGGCAATAGCACGGGGAAGCCTAGGAAGGGGCTGAGTCATGTCGGACACACTTCCTCAGCCTGCTCCTTTCAGGGAAGCAACGCTGGGAGCTAGGAAAGCCTTCTCCAGCTCGGAGAGTGCAAGAGAGATGCAGGCCGCGCACCCGGAAATCTCGGTGCTTGGAGCCAATCTCAGCGTCTCCCAGGGGCAAAGCGAACGCCTCTCTGCCAAATCCAGCTTTGCAGACGCAGGCCGCTAGGCTGCCTCTGCATTGGCGAAGGAAGCTCTCTCCTCCCGCTTCCTGCGAAATCTGCTTCTCAGCCTGAGCGAATCTCAGTTTAGAACAGTCATTCCTCTGGGGCCGTTGCTCCTGTGCCTGGGGCTGCCGCAAGGGCACCACCCTCCCAGGGAAAGGCCAAACACACCCCACATGTCTTTGCTCCTCTGCAGAGCTGCAGGCAACCTCAAACTCTCAGGAAGCTTCTCGGCTGAGACGCAGAAGCACTCTGGCTGGGATCTCGCATCCCCTGCCTGGAGGCCCATGGTGCCTGCTTCTCCCTGGGCGTTGCTTCACCAGAGCGGCCAGGCAACATCTGCCCCATCTACCCTTCTGCTCTTCCCTTCCAGCTGACAGAGTTCTCCCTGCTCTACTCTGGCCCTAGGAAGTTTGGAGACAACCGGGCTCCTCCTCCTGGGCAAGGAGTCCCGGGGCCCAGTTGGAGTGGAAAGGCAAAACCACAGGCAAGCCCAGGAAAGTGCTGAGTCATGTCTGACACACTCCCTCAGCCTGCTCCTTCATGGCTAGCGAGGCTGTGAGCTAGGAAAGTCTTTGGAAGCTCAGCAAGTGGCAGCGAGATGCAGGCCCCAACCCAGCAATCCCGGTGCTTGGAGCAGGTCTCACAGCCTCCCAGTGCCAAAGCGAGCTCCTCTCTGCCAAATGCAGCTGTGCACACGCAGGCCGCTCTGCTGCCTCTGCATCCACGAAGGAAGCTCTCTAGGCCCGCTTCCTGCGAAATCTGCTTCAGCCTGAGGGAAAAGCCCTTGGAGAGGTCTTGGCTCAGGGGCAGTTGCTCCTGTGCCTGGGGAAGAGGGAAGGGCACCACACTCCCAAGGAAAGGCCAGACACACTCCACACGTCTTTGCTCCTCTGGAGGGCGGCATGGAGCCTCCAACTGGGAGGTCGCGTCTCAGCGGAGACGCAGGGGCATTCTGGCTGTGATCCCGCAGCCCCTGCCTGGAGGCCCACGCTGCCTGTTTCTCTCTGGGCGTTGCTTCCACAGTGCGGCCAAGCAACATCTTCACCATGGGCACAACAGCGCTTCCCTTCCGCCTGACAGACGTCTCAGTGCTCTGCTCTAGACCTCTGAAGTGGGGAGACAACCGAGCCCAGCCTCCTTTCCAAGGAGCCCTGCGCCTTCCATTGCACTGAAAGGCAATAGCACGGGGAAGCCTAGGAAGGGGCTGAGTCATGTCGGACACACTTCCTCAGCCTGCTCCTTTCAGGGAAGCAACGCTGGGAGCTAGGAAAGCCTTCTCCAGCTCGGAGAGTGCAAGAGAGATGCAGGCCGCGCACCCGGAAATCTCGGTGCTTGGAGCCAATCTCAGCGTCTCCCAGGGGCAAAGCGAACGCCTCTCTGCCAAATCCAGCTTTGCAGACGCAGGCCGCTAGGCTGCCTCTGCATTGGCGAAGGAAGCTCTCTCCTCCCGCTTCCTGCGAAATCTGCTTCTCAGCCTGAGCGAATCTCAGTTTAGAACGGTCATTCCTCTGGGGCCGTTGCTCCTGTGCCTGGGGCTGCCGCAAGGGCACCACCCTCACAGGGAAAGGCCAAACACACCCCACATGTCTTTGCTCCTCTGGAGAGCTGCAGGCAACCTCAAACTCTCAGGAAGCTTCTCGGCTGAGACGCAGAAGCACTCTGGCTGGGATCTCGCATCCCCTGCCTGGAGGCCCATGGTGCCTGCTTCTCCCTGGGCGTTGCTTCACCAGAGCGGCCAGGCAACATCTGCCCCATCTACCCTTCTGCTCTTCCCTTCCAGCTGACAGAGTTCTCCCTGCTCTACTCTGGCCCTAGGAAGTTTGGAGACAACCGGGCTCCTCCTCCTGGGCAAGGAGTCCCGGGGCCCAGTTGGAGTGGAAAGGCAAAACCACAGGCAAGCCCAGGAAAGTGCTGAGTCATGTCTGACACACTCCCTCAGCCTGCTCCTTCATGGCTAGCGAGGCTGTGAGCTAGGAAAGTCTTTGGAAGCTCAGCAAGTGGCAGCGAGATGCAGGCCCCAACCCAGCAATCCCGGTGCTTGGAGCAGGTCTCACAGCCTCCCAGTGCCAAAACGAGCTCCTCTCTGCCAAATGCAGCTGTGCACACGCAGGCCGCTCTGCTGCCTCTGCATCCACGAAGGAAGCTCTCTAGGCCCGCTTCCTGCGAAATCTGCTTCAGCCTGAGGGAAAAGCCCTTGGAGAGGTCTTGGCTCAGGGGCAGTTGCTCCTGTGCCTGGGGAAGAGGGAAGGGCACCACACTCCCAAGGAAAGGCCAGACACACTCCACACGTCTTTGCTCCTCTGGAGGGCGGCATGGAGCCTCCAACTGGGAGGTCGCGTCTCAGCGGAGACGCAGGGGCATTCTGGCTGTGATCCCGCAGCCCCTGCCTGGAGGCCCACGCTGCCTGTTTCTCTCTGGGCGTTGCTTCCACAGTGCGGCCAAGCAACATTTTCACCATGGGCACAACAGCGCTTCCCTTCCGCCTGACAGACGTCTCAGTGCTCTGCTCTAGACCTCTGAAGTGGGGAGACAACCGAGCCCAGCCTCCTTTCCAAGGAGCCCTGCGCCTTCCATTGCACTGAAAGGCAATAGCACGGGGAAGCCTAGGAAGGGGCTGAGTCATGTCGGACACACTTCCTCAGCCTGCTCCTTTCAGGGAAGCAACGCTGGGAGCTAGGAAAGCCTTCTCCAGCTCGGAGAGTGCAAGAGAGATGCAGGCCGCGCACCCGGAAATCTCGGTGCTTGGAGCCAATCTCAGCGTCTCCCAGGGGCAAAGCGAACGCCTCTCTGCCAAATCCAGCTTTGCAGACGCAGGCCGCTAGGCTGCCTCTGCATTGGCGAAGGAAGCTCTCTCCTCCCGCTTCCTGCGAAATCTGCTTCTCAGCCTGAGCGAATCTCAGTTTAGAACGGTCATTCCTCTGGGGCCGTTGCTCCTGTGCCTGGGGCTGCCGCAAGGGCACCACCCTCACAGGGAAAGGCCAAACACACCCCACATGTCTTTGCTCCTCTGGAGAGCTGCAGGCAACCTCAAACTCTCAGGAAGCTTCTCGGCTGAGACGCAGAAGCACTCTGGCTGGGATCTCGCATCCCCTGCCTGGAGGCCCATGGTGCCTGCTTCTCCCTGGGCGTTGCTTCACCAGAGCGGCCAGGCAACATCTGCCCCATCTACCCTTCTGCTCTTCCCTTCCAGCTGACAGAGTTCTCCCTGCTCTACTCTGGCCCTAGGAAGTTTGGAGACAACCGGGCTCCTCCTCCTGGGCAAGGAGTCCCGGGGCCCAGTTGGAGTGGAAAGGCAAAACCACAGGCAAGCCCAGGAAAGTGCTGAGTCATGTCTGACACACTCCCTCAGCCTGCTCCTTCATGGCTAGCGAGGCTGTGAGCTAGGAAAGTCTTTGGAAGCTCAGCAAGTGGCAGCGAGATGCAGGCCCCAACCCAGCAATCCCGGTGCTTGGAGCAGGTCTCACAGCCTCCCAGTGCCAAAGCGAGCTCCTCTCTGCCAAATGCAGCTGTGCACACGCAGGCCGCTCTGCTGCCTCTGCATCCACGAAGGAAGCTCTCTAGGCCCGCTTCCTGCGAAATCTGCTTCAGCCTGAGGGAAAAGCCCTTGGAGAGGTCTTGGCTCAGGGGCAGTTGCTCCTGTGCCTGGGGAAGAGGGAAGGGCACCACACTCCCAAGGAAAGGCCAGACACACTCCACACGTCTTTGCTCCTCTGGAGGGCGGCATGGAGCCTCCAACTGGGAGGTCGCGTCTCAGCAGAGACGCAGGGGCATTCTGGCTGTGATCCCGCAGCCCCTGCCTGGAGGCCCACGGTGCCTGTTTCTCTCTGGGCGTTGCTTCCACAGTGCGGCCAAGCAACATCTTCACCATGGGCACAACAGCGCTTCCCTTCCGCCTGACAGACGTCTCAGTGCTCTGCTCTAGACCTCTGAAGTGGGGAGACAACCGAGCCCAGCCTCCTTTCCAAGGAGCCCTGCGCCTTCCATTGCACTGAAAGGCAATAGCACGGGGAAGCCTAGGAAGGGGCTGAGTCATGTCGGACACACTTCCTCAGCCTGCTCCTTTCAGGGAAGCAACGCTGGGAGCTAGGAAAGCCTTCTCCAGCTCGGAGAGTGCAAGAGAGATGCAGGCCGCGCACCCGGAAATCTCGGTGCTTGGAGCCAATCTCAGCGTCTCCCAGGGGCAAAGCGAACGCCTCTCTGCCAAATCCAGCTTTGCAGACGCAGGCCGCTAGGCTGCCTCTGCATTGGCGAAGGAAGCTCTCTCCTCCCGCTTCCTGCGAAATCTGCTTCTCAGCCTGAGCGAATCTCAGTTTAGAACGGTCATTCCTCTGGGGCCGTTGCTCCTGTGCCTGGGGCTGCCGCAAGGGCACCACCCTCCCAGGGAAAGGCCAAACACACCCCACATGTCTTTGCTCCTCTGGAGAGCTGCAGGCAACCTCAAACTCTCAGGAAGCTTCTCGGCTGAGACGCAGAAGCACTCTGGCTGGGATCTCGCATCCCCTGCCTGGAGGCCCATGGTGCCTGCTTCTCCCTGGGCGTTGCTTCACCAGAGCGGCCAGGCAACATCTGCCCCATCTACCCTTCTGCTCTTCCCTTCCAGCTGACAGAGTTCTCCCTGCTCTACTCTGGCCCTAGGAAGTTTGGAGACAACCGGGCTCCTCCTCCTGGGCAAGGAGTCCCGGGGCCCAGTTGGAGTGGAAAGGCAAAACCACAGGCAAGCCCAGGAAAGTGCTGAGTCATGTCTGACACACTCCCTCAGCCTGCTCCTTCATGGCTAGCGAGGCTGTGAGCTAGGAAAGTCTTTGGAAGCTCAGCAAGTGGCAGCGAGATGCAGGCCCCAACCCAGCAATCCCGGTGCTTGGAGCAGGTCTCACAGCCTCCCAGTGCCAAAGCGAGCTCCTCTCTGCCAAATGCAGCTGTGCACACGCAGGCCGCTCTGCTGCCTCTGCATCCACGAAGGAAGCTCTCTAGGCCCGCTTCCTGCGAAATCTGCTTCAGCCTGAGGGAAAAGCCCTTGGAGAGGTCTTGGCTCAGGGGCAGTTGCTCCTGTGCCTGGGGAAGAGGGAAGGGCACCACACTCCCAAGGAAAGGCCAGACACACTCCACACGTCTTTGCTCCTCTGGAGGGCGGCATGGAGCCTCCAACTGGGAGGTCGCGTCTCAGCGGAGACGCAGGGGCATTCTGGCTGTGATCCCGCAGCCCCTGCCTGGAGGCCCACGGTGCCTGTTTCTCTCTGGGCGTTGCTTCCACAGTGCGGCCAAGCAACATCTTCACCATGGGCACAACAGCGCTTCCCTTCCGCCTGACAGACGTCTCAGTGCTCTGCTCTAGACCTCTGAAGTGGGGAGACAACCGAGCCCAGCCTCCTTTCCAAGGAGCCCTGCGCCTTCCATTGCACTGAAAGGCAATAGCACGGGGAAGCCTAGGAAGGGGCTGAGTCATGTCGGACACACTTCCTCAGCCTGCTCCTTTCAGGGAAGCAACGCTGGGAGCTAGGAAAGCCTTCTCAAGCTCGGAGAGTGCAAGAGAGATGCAGGCCGCGCACCCGGAAATCTCGGTGCTTGGAGCCAATCTCAGCGTCTCCCAGGGGCAAAGCGAACGCCTCTCTGCCAAATCCAGCTTTGCAGACGCAGGCCGCTAGGCTGCCTCTGCATTGGCGAAGGAAGCTCTCTCCTCCCGCTTCCTGCGAAATCTGCTTCTCAGCCTGAGCGAATCTCAGTGGGAACGGTCATTCCTCTGGGGCCGTTGCTCCTGTGCCTGGGGCTGCCGCAAGGGCACCACCCTCCCAGGGAAAGGCCTAACACACCCCACATGTCTTTGCTCCTCTGGAGAGCTGCAGGCAACCTCAAACTCTCAGGAAGCTTCTCGGCTGAGACGCAGAAGCACTCTGGCTGGGATCTCGCATCCCCTGCCTGGAGGCCCATGGTGCCTGCTTCTCCCTGGGCGTTGCTTCACCAGAGCGGCCAGGCAACATCTGCCCCATCTACCCTTCTGCTCTTCCCTTCCAGCTGACAGAGTTCTCCCTGCTCTACTCTGGCCCTAGGAAGTTTGGAGACAACCGGGCTCCTCCTCCTGTGCAAGGAGTCCCGGGGCCGAGTTGGAGTGGAAAGGCAAAACCACAGGCAAGCCCAGGAAAGTGCTGAGTCATGTCTGACACACTCCCTCAGCCTGCTCCTTCATGGCTAGCGAGGCTGTGAGCTAGGAAAGTCTTTGGAAGCTCAGCAAGTGGCAGCGAGATGCAGGCCCCAACCCAGCAATCCCGGTGCTTGGAGCAGGTCTCACAGCCTCCCAGTGCCAAAGCGAGCTCCTCTCTGCCAAATGCAGCTGTGCACACGCAGGCCGCTCTGCTGCCTCTGCATCCACGAAGGAAGCTCTCTAGGCCCGCTTCCTGCGAAATCTGCTTCAGCCTGAGGGAACAGCCCTTGGAGAGGTCTTGGCTCAGGGGCAGTTGCTCCTGTGCCTGGGGAAGAGGGAAGGGCACCACACTCCCAAGGAAAGGCCAGACACACTCCACACGTCTTTGCTCCTCTGGAGGGCGGCATGGAGCCTCCAACTGGGAGGTCGCGTCTCAGCGGAGACGCAGGGGCATTCTGGCTGTGATCCCGCAGCCCCTGCCTGGAGGCCCACGGTGCCTGTTTCTCTCTGGGCGTTGCTTCCACAGTGCGGCCAAGCAACATCTTCACCATGGGCACAACAGCGCTTCCCTTCCGCCTGACAGACGTCTCAGTGCTCTGCTCTAGACCTCTGAAGTGGGGAGACAACCGAGCCCAGCCTCCTTTCCAAGGAGCCCTGCGCCTTCCATTGCACTGAAAGGCAATAGCACGGGGAAGCCTAGGAAGGGGCTGAGTCATGTCGGACACACTTCCTCAGCCTGCTCCTTTCAGGGAAGCAACGCTGGGAGCTAGGAAAGCCTTCTCCAGCTCGGAGAGTGCAAGAGAGATGCAGGCCGCGCACCCGGAAATCTCGGTGCTTGGAGCCAATCTCAGCGTCTCCCAGGGGCAAAGCGAACGCCTCTCTGCCAAATCCAGCTTTGCAGACGCAGGCCGCTAGGCTGCCTCTGCATTGGCGAAGGAAGCTCTCTCCTCCCGCTTCCTGCGAAATCTGCTTCTCAGCCTGAGCGAATCTCAGTGGGAACGGTCATTCCTCTGGGGCCGTTGCTCCTGTGCCTGGGGCTGCCGCAAGGGCACCACCCTCACAGGGAAAGGCCAAACACACCCCACATGTCTTTGCTCCTCTGGAGAGCTGCAGGCAACCTCAAACTCTCAGGAAGCTTCTCGGCTGAGACGCAGAAGCACTCTGGCTGGGATCTCGCATCCCCTGCCTGGAGGCCCATGGTGCCTGCTTCTCCCTGGGCGTTGCTTCACCAGAGCGGCCAGGCAACATCTGCCCCATCTACCCTTCTGCTCTTCCCTTCCAGCTGACAGAGTTCTCCCTGCTCTACTCTGGCCCTAGGAAGTTTGGAGACAACCGGGCTCCTCCTCCTGGGCAAGGAGTCCCGGGGCCCAGTTGGAGTGGAAAGGCAAAACCACAGGCAAGCCCAGGAAAGTGCTGAGTCATGTCTGACACACTCCCTCAGCCTGCTCCTTCATGGCTAGCGAGGCTGTGAGCTAGGAAAGTCTTTGGAAGCTCAGCAAGTGGCAGCGAGATGCAGGCCCCAACCCAGCAATCCCGGTGCTTGGAGCAGGTCTCACAGCCTCCCAGTGCCAAAGCGAGCTCCTCTCTGCCAAATGCAGCTGTGCACACGCAGGCCGCTCTGCTGCCTCTGCATCCACGAAGGAAGCTCTCTAGGCCCGCTTCCTGCGAAATCTGCTTCAGCCTGAGGGAAAAGCCCTTGGAGAGGTCTTGGCTCAGGGGCAGTTGCTCCTGTGCCTGGGGAAGAGGGAAGGGCACCACACTCCCAAGGAAAGGCCAGACACACTCCACACGTCTTTGCTCCTCTGGAGGGCGGCATGGAGCCTCCAACTGGGAGGTCGCGTCTCAGCGGAGACGCAGGGGCATTCTGGCTGTGATCCCGCAGCCCCTGCCTGGAGGCCCACGGTGCCTGTTTCTCTCTGGGCGTTGCTTCCACAGTGCGGCCAAGCAACATCTTCACCATGGGCACAACAGCGCTTCCCTTCCACCTGACAGACGTCTCAGTGCTCTGCTCTAGACCTCTGAAGTGGGGAGACAACCGAGCCCAGCCTCCTTTCCAAGGAGCCCTGCGCCTTCCATTGCACTGAAAGGCAATAGCACGGGGAAGCCTAGGAAGGGGCTGAGTCATGTCGGACACACTTCCTCAGCCTGCTCCTTTCAGGGAAGCAACGCTGGGAGCTAGGAAAGCCTTCTCAAGCTCGGAGAGTGCAAGAGAGATGCAGGCCGCGCACCCGGAAATCTCGGTGCTTGGAGCCAATCTCAGCGTCTCCCAGGGGCAAAGCGAACGCCTCTCTGCCAAATCCAGCTTTGCAGACGCAGGCCGCTAGGCTGCCTCTGCATTGGCGAAGGAAGCTCTCTCCTCCCGCTTCCTGCGAAATCTGCTTCTCAGCCTGAGCGAATCTCAGTGGGAACGGTCATTCCTCTGGGGCCGTTGCTCCTGTGCCTGCGGCTGCCGCAAGGGCACCACCCTCCCAGGGAAAGGCCTAACACATCCCACATGTCTTTGCTCCTCTGGAGAGCTGCAGGCAACCTCAAACTCTCAGGAAGCTTCTAGGCTGAGACGCAGAAGCACTCTGGCTGGGATCTCGCATCCCCTGCCTGGAGGCCCATGGTGCCTGCTTCTCCCTGGGCGTTGCTTCACCAGAGCGGCCAGGCAACATCTGCCCCATCTACCCTTCTGCTCTTCCCTTCCAGCTGACAGAGTTCTCCCTGCTCTACTCTAGCCCTAGGAAGTCTGGAGACAACCGGGCTCCTCCTCCTGTGCAAGGAGTCCCGGGGCCCAGTTGGAGTGGAAAGGCAAAACCACAGGCAAGCCCAGGAAAGTGCTGAGTCATGTCTGACACACTCCCTCAGCCTGCTCCTTCATGGCTAGCGAGGCTGTGAGCTAGGAAAGTCTTTGGAAGCTCAGCAAGTGGCAGCGAGATGCAGGCCCCAACCCAGCAATCCCGGTGCTTGGAGCCGGTCTCACAGCCTCCCAGTGCCAAAGCGAGCTCCTCTTTGCCAAATGCAGCTGTGCACACGCAGGCCGCTCTGCTGCCTCTGCATCCACGAAGGAAGCTCTCTAGGCCCGCTTCCTGCGAAATCTGCTTCAGCCTGAGGGAAAAGCCCTTGGAGAGGTCTTGGCTCAGGGGCAGTTGCTCCTGTGCCTGGGGAAGAGGGAAGGGCACCACACTCCCAAGGAAAGGCCAGACACACTCCACACGTCTTTGCTCCTCTGGAGGGCGGCATGGAGCCTCCAACTGGGAGGTCGCGTCTCAGCGGAGACGCAGGGGCATTCTGGCTGTGATCCCGCAGCCCCTGCCTGGAGGCCCACGGTGCCTGTTTCTCTCTGGGCGTTGCTTCCACAGTGCGGCCAAGCAACATCTTCACCATGGGCACAACAGCGCTTCCCTTCCGCCTGACAGACGTCTCAGTGCTCTGCTCTAGACCTCTGAAGTGGGGAGACAACCGAGCCCAGCCTCCTTTCCAAGGAGCCCTGCGCCTTCCATTGCACTGAAAGGCAATAGCACGGGGAAGCCTAGGAAGGGGCTGAGTCATGTCGGACACACTTCCTCAGCCTGCTCCTTTCAGGGAAGCAACGCTGGGAGCTAGGAAAGCCTTCTCCAGCTCGGAGAGTGCAAGAGAGATGCAGGCCGCGCACCCGGAAATCTCGGTGCTTGGAGCCAATCTCAGCGTCTCCCAGGGGCAAAGCGAACGCCTCTCTGCCAAATCCAGCTTTGCAGACGCAGGCCGCTAGGCTGCCTCTGCATTGGCGAAGGAAGCTCTCTCCTCCCGCTTCCTGCGAAATCTGCTTCTCAGCCTGAGCGAATCTCAGTGGGAACGGTCATTCCTCTGGGGCCGTTGCTCCTGTGCCTGGGGCTGCCGCAAGGGCACCACCCTCCCAGGGAAAGGCCAAACACACCCCACATGTCTTTGCTCCTCTGGAGAGCTGCAGGCAACCTCAAACTCTCAGGAAGCTTCTCGGCTGAGACGCAGAAGCACTCTGGCTGTTATCTCGCATCCCCTGCCTGGAGGCCCATGGTGCCTGCTTCTCCCTGGGCGTTGCTTCACCAGAGCGGCCAGGCAACATCTGCCCCATCTACCCTTCTGCTCTTCCCTTCCAGCTGACAGAGTTCTCCCTGCTCTACTCTGGCCCTAGGAAGTTTGGAGACAACCGGGCTCCTCCTCCTGGGCAAGGAGTCCCGGGGCCCAGTTGGAGTGGAAAGGCAAAACCACAGGCAAGCCCAGGAAAGTGCTGAGTCATGTCTGACACACTCCCTCAGCCTGCTCCTTCATGGCTAGCGAGGCTGTGAGCTAGGAAAGTCTTTGGAAGCTCAGCAAGTGGCAGCGAGATGCAGGCCCCAACCCAGCAATCCCGGTGCTTGGAGCAGGTCTCACAGCCTCCCAGTACCAAAGCGAGCTCCTCTCTGCCAAATGCAGCTGTGCACACGCAGGCCGCTCTGCTGCCTCTGCATCCACGAAGGAAGCTCTCTAGGCCCGCTTCCTGCGAAATCTGCTTCAGCCTGAGGGAAAAGCCCTTGGAGAGGTCTTGGCTCAGGGGCAGTTGCTCCTGTGCCTGGGGAAGAGGGAAGGGCACCACACTCCCAAGGAAAGGCCAGACACACTCCACACGTCTTTGCTCCTCTGGAGGGCGGCATGGAGCCTCCAACTGGGAGGTCGCGTCTCAGCGGAGACGCAGGGGCATTCTGGCTGTGATCCCGCAGCCCCTGCCTGGAGGCCCACGGTGCCTGTTTCTCTCTGGGCGTTGCTTCCACAGTGCGGCCAAGCAACATCTTCACCATGGGCACAACAGCGCTTCCCTTCCGCCTGACAGACGTCTCAGTGCTCTGCTCTAGACCTCTGAAGTGGGGAGACAACCGAGCCCAGCCTCCTTTCCAAGGAGCCCTGCGCCTTCCATTGCACTGAAAGGCAATAGCACGGGGAAGCCTAGGAAGGGGCTGAGTCATGTCGGACACACTTCCTCAGCCTGCTCCTTTCAGGGAAGCAACGCTGGGAGCTAGGAAAGCCTTCTCAAGCTCGGAGAGTGCAAGAGAGATGCAGGCCGCGCACCCGGAAATCTCGGTGCTTGGAGCCAATCTCAGCGTCTCCCAGGGGCAAAGCGAACGCCTCTCTGCCAAATCCAGCTTTGCAGACGCAGGCCGCTAGGCTGCCTCTGCATTGGCGAAGGAAGCTCTCTCCTCCCGCTTCCTGCGAAATCTGCTTCTCAGCCTGAGCGAATCTCAGTGGGAACGGTCATTCCTCTGGGGCCGTTGCTCCTGTGCCTGGGGCTGCCGCAAGGGCACCACCCTCCCAGGGAAAGGCCAAACACACCCCACATGTCTTTGCTCCTCTGGAGAGCTGCAGGCAACCTCAAACTCTCAGGAAGCTTCTCGGCTGAGACGCAGAAGCACTCTGGCTGGGATCTCGCATCCCCTGCCTGGAGGCCCATGGTGCCTGCTTCTCCCTGGGCGTTGCTTCACCAGAGCGGCCAGGCAACATCTGCCCCATCTACCCTTCTGCTCTTCCCTTCCAGCTGACAGAGTTCTCCCTGCTCTACTCTGGCCCTAGGAAGTTTGGAGACAACCGGGCTCCTCCTCCTGTGCAAGGAGTCCCGGGGCCCAGTTGGAGTGGAAAGGCAAAACCACAGGCAAGCCCAGGAAAGTGCTGAGTCATGTCTGACACACTCCCTCAGCCTGCTCCTTCATGGCTAGCGAGGCTGTGAGCTAGGAAAGTCTTTGGAAGCTCAGCAAGTGGCAGCAAGATGCAGGCCCCAACCCAGCAATCCCGGTGCTTGGAGCAGGTCTCACAGCCTCCCAGTGCCAAAGCGAGCTCCTCTCTGCCAAATGCAGCTGTGCACACGCAGGCCGCTCTGCTGCCTCTGCATCCACGAAGGAAGCTCTCTAGGCCCGCTTCCTGCGAAATCTGCTTCAGCCTGAGGGAAAAGCCCTTGGAGAGGTCTTGGCTCAGGGGCAGTTGCTCCTGTGCCTGGGGAAGAGGGAAGGGCACCACACTCCCAAGGAAAGGCCAGACACACTCCACACGTCTTTGCTCCTCTGGAGGGCGGCATGGAGCCTCCAACTGGGAGGTCGCGTCTCAGCGGAGACGCAGGGGCATTCTGGCTGTGATCCCGCAGCCCCTGCCTGGAGGCCCACGGTGCCTGTTTCTCTCTGGGCGTTGCTTCCACAGTGCGGCCAAGCAACATCTTCACCATGGGCACAACAGCGCTTCCCTTCCACCTGACAGACGTCTCAGTGCTCTGCTCTAGACCTCTGAAGTGGGGAGACAACCGAGCCCAGCCTCCTTTCCAAGGAGCCCTGCGCCTTCCATTGCACTGAAAGGCAATAGCACGGGGAAGCCTAGGAAGGGGCTGAGTCATGTCGGACACACTTCCTCAGCCTGCTCCTTTCAGGGAAGCAACGCTGGGAGCTAGGAAAGCCTTCTCAAGCTCGGAGAGTGCAAGAGAGATGCAGGCCGCGCACCCGGAAATCTCGGTGCTTGGAGCCAATCTCAGCGTCTCCCAGGGGCAAAGCGAACGCCTCTCTGCCAAATCCAGCTTTGCAGACGCAGGCCGCTAGGCTGCCTCTGCATTGGCGAAGGAAGCTCTCTCCTCCCGCTTCCTGCGAAATCTGCTTCTCAGCCTGAGCGAATCTCAGTGGGAACGGTCATTCCTCTGGGGCCGTTGCTCCTGTGCCTGGGATGACGCAAGGGCACCACCCTCCCAGGGAAAGGCCTAACACACCCCACATGTCTTTGCTCCTCTGGAGAGCTGCAGGCAACCTCAAACTCTCAGGAAGCTTCTCGGCTGAGACGCAGAAGCACTCTGGCTGGGATCTCGCATCCCCTGCCTGGAGGCCCATGGTGCCTGCTTCTCCCTGGGCGTTGCTTCACCAGAGCGGCCAGGCAACATCTGCCCCATCTACCCTTCTGCTCTTCCCTTCCAGCTGACAGAGTTCTCCCTGCTCTACTCTAGCCCTAGGAAGTCTGGAGACAACCGGGCTCCTCCTCCTGTGCAAGGAGTCCCGGGGCCCAGTTGGAGTGGAAAGGCAAAACCACAGGCAAGCCCAGGAAAGTGCTGAGTCATGTCTGACACACTCCCTCAGCCTGCTCCTTCATGGCTAGCGAGGCTGTGAGCTAGGAAAGTCTTTGGAAGCTCAGCAAGTGGCAGCGAGATGCAGGCCCCAACCCAGCAATCCCGGTGCTTGGAGCAGGTCTCACAGCCTCCCAGTGCCAAAGCGAGCTCCTCTTTGCCAAATGCAGCTGTGCACACGCAGGCCGCTCTGCTGCCTCTGCATCCACGAAGGAAGCTCTCTAGGCCCGCTTCCTGCGAAATCTGCTTCAGCCTGAGGGAAAAGCCCTTGGAGAGGTCTTGGCTCAGGGGCAGTTGCTCCTGTGCCTGGGGAAGAGGGAAGGGCACCACACTCCCAAGGAAAGGCCAGACACACTCCACAGGTCTTTGCTCCTCTAGGGCGGCATGGAGCCTCCAACTGGGAGGTCGCGTCTCAGCGGAGACGCAGGGGCATTCTGGCTGTGATCCCGCAGCCCCTGCCTGGAGGCCCACGGTGCCTGTTTCTCTCTGGGCGTTGCTTCCACAGTGCGGCCAAGCAACATCTTCACCATGGGCACAACAGCGCTTCCCTTCCGCCTGACAGACGTCTCAGTGCTCTGCTCTAGACCTCTGAAGTGGGGAGACAACCGAGCCCAGCCTCCTTTCCAAGGAGCCCTGCGCCTTCCATTGCACTGAAAGGCAATAGCACGGGGAAGCCTAGGAAGGGGCTGAGTCATGTCGGACACACTTCCTCAGCCTGCTCCTTTCAGGGAAGCAATGCTGGGAGCTAGGAAAGCCTTCTCAAGCTCGGAGAGTGCAAGAGAGATGCAGGCCGCGCACCCGGAAATCTCGGTGCTTGGAGCCAATCTCAGCGTCTCCCAGGGGCAAAGCGAACGCCTCTCTGCCAAATCCAGCTTTGCAGACGCAGGCCGCTAGGCTGCCTCTGCATTGGCGAAGGAAGCTCTCTCCTCCCGCTTCCTGCGAAATCTGCTTCTCAGCCTGAGCGAATCTCAGTGGGAACGGTCATTCCTCTGGGGCCGTTGCTCCTGTGCCTGGGGCTGCCGCAAGGGCACCACCCTCACAGGGAAAGGCCAAACACACCCCACATGTCTTTGCTCCTCTGGAGAGCTGCAGGCAACCTCAAACTCTCAGGAAGCTTCTCGGCTGAGACGCAGAAGCACTCTGGCTGGGATCTCGCATCCCCTGCCTGGAGGCCCATGGTGCCTGCTTCTCCCTGGGCGTTGCTTCACCAGAGCGGCCAGGCAACATCTGCCCCATCTACCCTTCTGCTCTTCCCTTCCAGCTGACAGAGTTCTCCCTGCTCTACTCTAGCCCTAGGAAGTCTGGAGACAACCGGGCTCCTCCTCCTGTGCAAGGAGTCCCGGGGCCCAGTTGGAGTGGAAAGGCAAAACCACAGGCAAGCCCAGGAAAGTGCTGAGTCATGTCTGACACACTCCCTCAGCCTGCTCCTTCATGGCTAGCGAGGCTGTGAGCTAGGAAAGTCTTTGGAAGCTCAGCAAGTGGCAGCGAGATGCAGGCCCCAACCCAGCAATCCCGGTGCTTGGAGCAGGTCTCACAGCCTCCCAGTGCCAAAGCGAGCTCCTCTTTGCCAAATGCAGCTGTGCACACGCAGGCCGCTCTGCTGCCTCTGCATCCACGAAGGAAGCTCTCTAGGCCCGCTTCCTGCGAAATCTGCTTCAGCCTGAGGGAAAAGCCCTTGGAGAGGTCTTGGCTCAGGGGCAGTTGCTCCTGTGCCTGGGGAAGAGGGAAGGGCACCACACTCCCAAGGAAAGGCCAGACACACTCCACAGGTCTTTGCTCCTCTAGGGCGGCATGGAGCCTCCAACTGGGAGGTCGCGTCTCAGCGGAGACGCAGGGGCATTCTGGCTGTGATCCCGCAGCCCCTGCCTGGAGGCCCACGGTGCCTGTTTCTCTCTGGGCGTTGCTTCCACAGTGCGGCCAAGCAACATCTTCACCATGGGCACAACAGCGCTTCCCTTCCGCCTGACAGACGTCTCAGTGCTCTGCTCTAGACCTCTGAAGTGGGGAGACAACCGAGCCCAGCCTCCTTTCCAAGGAGCCCTGCGCCTTCCATTGCACTGAAAGGCAATAGCACGGGGAAGCCTAGGAAGGGGCTGAGTCATGTCGGACACACTTCCTCAGCCTGCTCCTTTCAGGGAAGCAACGCTGGGAGCTAGGAAAGCCTTCTCAAGCTCGGAGAGTGCAAGAGAGATGCAGGCCGCGCACCCGGAAATCTCGGTGCTTGGAGCCAATCTCAGCGTCTCCCAGGGGCAAAGCGAACGCCTCTCTGCCAAATCCAGCTTTGCAGACGCAGGCCGCTAGGCTGCCTCTGCATTGGCGAAGGAAGCTCTCTCCTCCCGCTTCCTGCGAAATCTGCTTCTCAGCCTGAGCGAATCTCAGTGGGAACGGTCATTCCTCTGGGGCCGTTGCTCCTGTGCCTGGGGCTGCCGCAAGGGCACCACCCTCACAGGGAAAGGCCAAACACACCCCACATGTCTTTGCTCCTCTGGAGAGCTGCAGGCAACCTCAAACTCTCAGGAAGCTTCTCGGCTGAGACGCAGAAGCACTCTGGCTGGGATCTCGCATCCCCTGCCTGGAGGCCCATGGTGCCTGCTTCTCCCTGGGCGTTGCTTCACCAGAGCGGCCAGGCAACATCTGCCCCATCTACCCTTCTGCTCTTCCCTTCCAGCTGACAGAGTTCTCCCTGCTCTACTCTAGCCCTAGGAAGTCTGGAGACAACCGGGCTCCTCCTCCTGTGCAAGGAGTCCCGGGGCCCAGTTGGAGTGGAAAGGCAAAACCACAGGCAAGCCCAGGAAAGTGCTGAGTCATGTCTGACACACTCCCTCAGCCTGCTCCTTCATGGCTAGCGAGGCTGTGAGCTAGGAAAGTCTTTGGAAGCTCAGCAAGTGGCAGCGAGATGCAGGCCCCAACCCAGCAATCCCGGTGCTTGGAGCAGGTCTCACAGCCTCCCAGTGCCAAAGCGAGCTCCTCTCTGCCAAATGCAGCTGTGCACACGCAGGCCGCTCTGCTGCCTCTGCATCCACGAAGGAAGCTCTCTAGGCCCGCTTCCTGCGAAATCTGCTTCAGCCTGAGGGAAAAGCCCTTGGAGAGGTCTTGGCTCAGGGGCAGTTGCTCCTGTGCCTGGGGAAGAGGGAAGGGCACCACACTCCCAAGGAAAGGCCAGACACCCTCCACAGGTCTTTGCTCCTCTGGAGGGCGGCATGGAGCCTCCAACTGGGAGGTCGCGTCTCACCGGAGACGCAGGGGCATTCTGGCTGTGATCCCGCAGCCCCTGCCTGGAGGCCCACGCTGCCTGTTTCTCTCTGGGCGTTGCTTCCACAGTGCGGCCAAGCAACATCTTCACCATGGGCACAACAGCGCTTCCCTTCCGCCTGACAGACGTCTCAGTGCTCTGCTCTAGACCTCTGAAGTGGGGAGACAACCGAGCCCAGCCTCCTTTCCAAGGAGCCCTGCGCCTTCCATTGCACTGAAAGGCAATAGCACGGGGAAGCCTAGGAAGGGGCTGAGTCATGTCGGACACACTTCCTCAGCCTGCTCCTTTCAGGGAAGCAACGCTGGGAGCTAGGAAAGCCTTCTCAAGCTCGGAGAGTGCAAGAGAGATGCAGGCCGCGCACCCGGAAATCTCGGTGCTTGGAGCCAATCTCAGCGTCTCCCAGGGGCAAAGCGAACGCCTCTCTGCCAAATCCAGCTTTGCAGACGCAGGCCGCTAGGCTGCCTCTGCATTGGCGAAGGAAGCTCTCTCCTCCCGCTTCCTGCGAAATCTGCTTCTCAGCCTGAGCGAATCTCAGTGGGAACGGTCATTCCTCTGGGGCCGTTGCTCCTGTGCCTGGGGCTGCCGCAAGGGCACCACCCTCACAGGGAAAGGCCAAACACACCCTACATGTCTTTGCTCCTCTGGAGAGCTGCAGGCAACCTCAAACTCTCAGGAAGCTTCTCGGCTGAGACGCAGAAGCACTCTGGCTGGGATCTCGCATCCCCTGCCTGGAGGCCCATGGTGCCTGCTTCTCCCTGGGCGTTGCTTCACCAGAGCGGCCAGGCAACATCTGCCCCATCTACCCTTCTGCTCTTCCCTTCCAGCTGACAGAGTTCTCCCTGCTCTACTCTGGCCCTAGGAAGTTTGGAGACAACCGGGCTCCTCCTCCTGTGCAAGGAGTCCCGGGGCCCAGTTGGAGTGGAAAGGCAAAACCACAGGCAAGCCCAGGAAAGTGCTGAGTCATGTCTGACACACTCCCTCAGCCTGCTCCTTCATGGCTAGCGAGGCTGTGAGCTAGGAAAGTCTTTGGAAGCTCAGCAAGTGGCAGCGAGATGCAGGCCCCAACCCAGCAATCCCGGTGCTTGGAGCAGGTCTCACAGCCTCCCAGTGCCAAAGCGAGCTCCTCTCTGCCAAATGCAGCTGTGCACACGCAGGCCGCTCTGCTGCCTCTGCATCCACGAAGGAAGCTCTCTAGGCTCGCTTCCTGCGAAATCTGCTTCAGCCTGAGGGAAAAGCCCTTGGAGAGGTCTTTGCTCAGGGGCAGTTGCTCCTGTGCCTGGGGAAGAGGGAAGGGCACCACACTCCCAAGGAAAGGCCAGACACACTCCACACGTCTTTGCTCCTCTGGAGGGCGGCATGGAGCCTCCAACTGGGAGGTCGCGTCTCAGCGGAGACGCAGGGGCATTCTGGCTGTGATCCCGCAGCCCCTGCCTGGAGGCCCACGCTGCCTGTTTCTCTCTGGGCGTTGCTTCCACAGTGCGGCCAAGCAACATCTTCACCATGGGCACAACAGCGCTTCCCTTCCGCCTGACAGACGTCTCAGTGCTCTGCTCTAGACCTCTGAAGTGGGGAGACAACCGAGCCCAGCCTCCTTTCCAAGGAGCCCTGCGCCTTCCATTGCACTGAAAGGCAATAGCACGGGGAAGCCTAGGAAGGGGCTGAGTCATGTCGGACACACTTCCTCAGCCTGCTCCTTTCAGGGAAGCAACGCTGGGAGCTAGGAAAGCCTTCTCAAGCTCGGAGAGTGCAAGAGAGATGCAGGCCGCGCACCGGGAAATCTCGGTGCTTGGAGCCAATCTCAGCGTCTCCCAGGGGCAAAGCGAACGCCTCTCTGCCAAATCCAGCTTTGCAGACGCAGGCCGCTAGGCTGCCTCTGCATTGGCGAAGGAAGCTCTCTCCTCCCGCTTCCTGCGAAATCTGCTTCTCAGCCTGAGCGAATCTCAGTGGGAACGGTCATTCCTCTGGGGCCGTTGCTCCTGTGCCTGGGGCTGCCGCAAGGGCACCACCCTCACAGGGAAAGGCCAAACACACCCCACATGTCTTTGCTCCTCTGGAGAGCTGCAGGCAACCTCAAACTCTCAGGAAGCTTCTCGGCTGAGACGCAGAAGCACTCTGGCTGGGATCTCGCATCCCCTGCCTGGAGGCCCATGGTGCCTGCTTCTCCCTGGGCGTTGCTTCACCAGAGCGGCCAGGCAACATCTGCCCCATCTACCCTTCTGCTCTTCCCTTCCAGCTGACAGAGTTCTCCCTGCTCTACTCTGGCCCTAGGAAGTTTGGAGACAACCGGGCTCCTCCTCCTGGGCAAGGAGTCCCGGGGCCCAGTTGGAGTGGAAAGGCAAAACCACAGGCAAGCCCAGGAAAGTGCTGAGTCATGTCTGACACACTCCCTCAGCCTGCTCCTTCATGGCTAGCGAGGCTGTGAGCTAGGAAAGTCTTTGGAAGCTCAGCAAGTGGCAGCGAGATGCAGGCCCCAACCCAGCAATCCCGGTGCTTGGAGCAGGTCTCACAGCCTCCCAGTGCCAAAGCGAGCTCCTCTCTGCCAAATGCAGCTGTGGCCGCTCTGCTGCCTCTGCATCCACGAAGGAAGCTCTCTAGGCCCGCTTCCTGCGAAATCTGCTTCAGCCTGAGGGAAAAGCCCTTGGAGAGGTCTTGGCTCAGGGGCAGTTGCTCCTGTGCCTGGGGAAGAGGGAAGGGCACCACACTCCCAAGGAAAGGCCAGACACACTCCACACGTCTTTGCTCCTCTGGAGGGCGGCATGGAGCCTCCAACTGGGAGGTCGCGTCTCAGCGGAGACACAGGGGCATTCTGGCTGTGATCCCGCAGCCCCTGCCTGGAGGCCCACGGTGCCTGTTTCTCTCTGGGCGTTGCTTCCACAGTGCGGCCAAGCAACATCTTCACCATGGGCACAACAGCGCTTCCCTTCCGCCTGACAGACGTCTCAGTGCTCTGCTCTAGACCTCTGAAGTGGGGAGACAACCGAGCCCAGCCTCCTTTCCAAGGAGCCCTGCGCCTTCCATTGCACTGAAAGGCAATAGCACGGGGAAGCCTAGGAAGGGGCTGATTCATGTCGGACACACTTCCTCAGCCTGCTCCTTTCAGGGAAGCAACACTGGGAGCTAGGAAAGACTTCTCCAGCTCGGAGAGTGCAAGGGAGATGCAGGCCGCGCACCCGGAAATCTCGGTGCTTGGAGCCAATCTCAGCGTCTCCCAGGGGCAAAGCGAACGCCTCTCTGCCAAATCCAGCTTTGCAGACGCAGGCCGCTAGGCTGCCTCTGCATTGGCGAAGGAAGCTCTCTCCTCCCGCTTCCTGCGAAATCTGCTTCTCAGCCTGAGCGAATCTCAGTGGGAACGGTCTTTCCTCTGGGGCCGTTGCTTCTGTGCCTGGGGCTGCCGCAAGGGCACCACCCTCCCAGGGAAAGGCCAAACACACCCCACATGTCTTTGCTCCTCTGGAGAGCTGCAGGCAACCTCAAACTCTCAGGAAGCTTCTCGGCTGAGACGCAGAAGCACTCTGGCTGGGGTCTCGCATCCCCTGCCTGGAGGCCCATGGTGCCTGTTTCTCCCTGGGCGTTGCTTCACCAGAGCGGCCAGGCAACATCTGCCCCATCTACCCTTCTGCTCTTCCCTTCCAGCTGACAGAGTTCTCCCTGCTCTACTCTGGCCCTAGGAAGTTTGGAGACAACCGGGCTCCTCCTCCTGTGCAAGGAGTCCCGGGGCCCAGTTGGAGTGGAAAGGCAAAACCACAGGCAAGCCCAGGAAAGTGCTGAGTCATGTCTGACACACTCCCTCAGCCTGCTCCTTCATGGCTAGCGAGGCTGTGAGCTAGGAAAGTCTTTGGAAGCTCAGCAAGTGGCAGCGAGATGCAGGCCCCAACCCAGCAATCCCGGTGCTTGGAGCAGGTCTCACAGCCTCCCAGTGCCAAAGCGAGCTCCTCTCTGCCAAATGCAGCTTTGCACACGCAGGCCGCTCTGCTGCCTCTGCATCCACGAAGGAAGCTCTCTAGGCCCGCTTCCTGCGAAATCTGCTTCAGCCTGAGGGAAAAGCCCTTGGAGAGGTCTTGGCTCAGGGGCAGTTGCTCCTGTGCCTGGGGAAGAGGGAAGGGCACCACACTCCCAAGGAAAGGCCAGACACACTCCACACGTCTTTGCTCCTCTGGAGGGCGGCATGGAGCCTCCAACTGGGAGGTCGCGTCTCAGCGGAGACGCAGGGGCATTCTGGCTGTGATCCCGCAGCCCCTGCCTGGAGGGCCAGGGTGCCTGTTTCTCTCTGGGCGTTGCTTCCACAGTGCAGCCAAGCAACATCTTCACCATGGGCACAACAGCGCTTCCCTTCCGCCTGACAGACGTCTCAGTGCTCTGCTCTAGACCTCTGAAGTGGGGAGACAACCGAGCCCAGCCTCCTTTCCAAGGAGTCCTGCGCCTTCGATTGCATTGAAAGGCAATAGCACGGGGAAGCCTAGGAAGGGGCTGAGTCATGTCGGACACACTTCCTCAGCCTGCTCCTTTCAGGGAAGCAACGCTGGGAGCTAGGTAAGCCTTCTCAAGCTCGGAGAGTGCAAGAGAGATGCAGGCCGCGCATCCGGAAATCTCGGTGCTTGGAGCGAATCTCAGCGTCTCCCAGGGGCAAAGCGAACGCCTCTCTGCCAAATCCAGCTTTGCAGACGCAGGCCGCTAGGCTGCCTCTGCAATGGCGAAGGAAGCTCTCTCCTCCCGCTTCCTGCGAAATCTGCTTCTCAGCCTGAGCGAATCTCAGTGGGAACGGTCTTTCCTCTGGGGCCGTTGCTCCTGTGCCTGCGGCTGCCGCAAGGGCACCACCTTCACAGGGAAAGGCCAAACACACCCCACATGTCTTTGCTCCTCTGGAGAGCTGCAGGCAACCTCAAACTCTCAGGAAGCTTCTCGGCTGAGACGCAGAAGCACTCTGGCTGGGGTCTCGCATCCCCTGCCTGGAGGCCCATGGTGCCTGCTTCTCCCTGGGCGTTGCTTCACCAGACCGGCCAGGCAACATCTGCCCCATCTACCCTTCTGCTCTTCCCTTCCAGCTGACAGAGTTCTCCCTGCTCTACTCTAGCCCTAGGAAGTTTGGAGACAACCGGGCTCCTCCTCCTGTGCAAGGAGTCCCGGGGCCCAGTTGGAGTGGAAAGGCAAAACCACAGGCAAGCCCAGGAAAGTGCTGAGTCATGTCTGACTCACTCCCTCTGCCTGTTCCTTCATGGCTAGCGAGGCTGTGAGCTAGGAAAGTCTTTGGAAGCTCAGCAAGTGGCAGCGAGATACAGGCCCAACCCAGCAATCCCGGTGCTTGGAGCAGGTCTCACAGCCTCCCAGTGCCAAAGCGAGCTCCTCTCTGCCAAATGCAGCTTTGCACACGCAGGCCGCTCTGCTGCCTCTGCATCCACGAAGGAAGCTCTCTAGGCCCGCTTCCTGCGAAATCTGCTTCAGCCTGAGGGAAAAGCCCTTGGAGAGGTCTTTGCTCAGGGGCAGTTGCTCCTGTGCCTAGGGAAGAGGGACGGGCACCACACTCCCAAGGAAAGGCCAGACACACTCCACACGTCTTTGCTCCTCTGGAGGGCGGAATGGAGCCTCCAAATGGGAGGTCGCTTCTCAGGGGAGACGCAGGGGCATTCTGGCTGTGATACCGCAGCCCCTGCCTGGAGGCCCACGGTGCCTGTTTCTCTCTGGGCGTTGCTTCCACAGTGCAGCCAAGCAACATCTTCACCATGGGCACAACACCGCTTCCCTTCTGCCTGACAGACGTCTCAGTGCTCTGCTCTAGACCTCTGAAGTGGGGAGACAACCGAGCCCAGCCTCCTTTCCAAGGAGTCCTGCGCCTTCCATTGCACTGAAAGGCAATAGCACGGGGAAGCCTAGGAAGGGGCTGATTCATGTCGGACACACTTCCTCAGCCTGCTCCTTTCAGGGAAGCAACACTGGGAGCTAGGAAAGACTTCTCCAGCTCGGAGAGTGCAAGGGAGATGCAGGCCGCGCACCCGGAAATCTCGGTGCTTGGAGCCAATCTCAGCGTCTCCCAGGGGCAAAGCGAACGCCTCTCTGCCAAATCCAGCTTTGCAGACGCAGGCCGCTAGGCTGCCTCTGCATTGGCGAAGGAAGCTCTCTCCTCCCGCTTCCTGTGAAATCTGCTTCTCAGCCTGAGCGAATCTCAGTGGGAACGGTCTTTCCTCTGGGGCCGTTGCTCCTGTGCCTGGGGCTGCCGCAAGGGCACCACCCTCACAGGGAAAGGCCAAACACACCCCACATGTCTTTGCTCCTCTGGAGAGCTGCAGGCAACCTCAAACTCTCAGGAAGCTTCTCGGCTGAGACGCAGAAGCACTCTGGCTGGGATCTCGCATCCCCTGCCTGGAGGCCCATGGTGCCTGTTTCTCCCTGGGCGTTGCTTCACCAGAGCGGCCAGGCAACATCTGCCCCATCTACCCTTCTGCTCTTCCCTTCCAGCTGACAGAGTTCTCCCTGCTCTACTCTAGCCCTAGGAAGTTTGGAGACAACCGGGCTCCTCCTCCTGTGCAAGGAGTCCCGGGGCCCAGTTGGAGTGGAAAGGCAAAACCACAGGGAAGCCCAGGAAAGTGCTGAGTCATGTCTGACACACTCCCTCAGCCTGCTCCTTCATGGCTAGCGAGGCTGTGAGCTAGGAAAGTCTTTGGAAGCTCAGCAAGTGGCAGCGAGATGCAGGCCCCAACCCAGCAATCCCGGTGCTTGGAGCAGGTCTCACAGCCTCCCAGTGCCAAAGCGAGCTCCTCTCTGCCAAATGCAGCTTTGCACACGCAGGCCGCTCTGCTGCCTCTGCATCCACGAAGGAAGCTCTCTAGGCCCGCTTCCTGCGAAATCTGTTTCAGCCTGAGGGAAAAGCCCTTGGAGAGGTCTTGGCTCAGGGGCAGTTGCTCCTGTGCCTGGGGAAGAGGGAAGGGCACCACACTCCCAAGGAAAGGCCAGAAACACTCCACACGTCTTTGCTCCTCTGGAGGGCGGCATGGAGCCTCCAACTGGGAGGTCGCTTCTCAGCGGAGACACAGGGGCATTCTGGCTGTGATCCCGCAGCCCCTGCCTGGAGGCCCACGGTGCCTGTTTCTCTCTGGGCGTTGCTTCCACAGTGCGGCCAAGCAACATCTTCACCATGGGCACAACAGCGCTTCCCTTCCGCCTGACAGACGTCTCAGTGCTCTGCTCTAGACCTCTGAAGTGGGGAGACAACCGAGCCCAGCCTCCTTTCCAAGGAGTCCTGCGCCTTCCATTGCACTGAAAGGCAATAGCACGGGGAAGCCTAGGAAGGGGCTGAGTCATGTCGGACACACTTCCTCAGCCTGCTCCTTTCAGGGAAGCAACGCTGGGAGCTAGGAAAGCCTTCTCAAGCTCGGAGAGTGCAAGAGAGATGCAGGCCGCGCACCCGGAAATCTCGGTGCTCGGAGCAAATCTCAGCGTCTCCCAGGGGCAAAGCGAACGCCTCTCTGCCAAATCCAGCTTTGCAGACGCAGGCCGCTAGGCTGCCTCTGCATTGGCGAAGGAAGCTCTCTCCTCCCGCTTCCTGCGAAATCTGCTTCTCGGCCTGAGCGAATCTCAGTGGGAAAGGTCTTTCCTCTGGGGCCGTTGCTCGTGTGCCTGGGGCTGCCGCAAGGGCACCACCCTCCCACGGAAAGGCCAAACACACCCCACATGTCTTTGCCCCTCTGGAGAGCTGCAGGCAAACTCAAACTCTCAGGAAGCTTCTCGGCTGAGACGCAGAAGCACTCTGGCTGGGATCTCGCATCCCCTGCCTGGAGGCCCATGGTGTCTGTTTCTCCCTGGGCGTTGCTTCACCAGAGCGGCCAGGCAACATCTGCCCCATCTACCCTTCTGCTCTTCCCTTCCAGCTGACAGAGTTCTCCCTGCTCTACTCTAGCCCTAGGAAGTTTGGAGACAACCGGGCTCCTCCTCCTGTGCAAGGAGTCCCGGGGCCCAGTTGGAGTGGAAAGGCAAAACCACAGGCAAGCCCAGGAAAGTGCTGAGTCATGTCTGACACACTCCCTCAGCCTGCTCCTTCATGGCTAGCGAGGCTGTGAGCTAGGAAAGTCTTTGGAAGCTCAGCAAGTGGCAGCGAGATGCAGGCCCCAACCCAGCAATCCCGGTGCTTGGAGCAGGTCTCACAGCCTCCCAGTGCCAAAGCGAGCTCCTCTCTGCCAAATGCAGCTTTGCACACGCAGGCCGCTCTGCTGCCTCTGCATCCACGAAGGAAGCTCTCTAGGCCCGCTTCCTGCGAAATCTGCTTCAGCCTGAGGGAAAAGCCCTTGGAGAGGTCTTGGCTCAGGGGCAGTTGCTCCTGTGCCTGGGGAAGAGGGAAGGGCACCACACTCCCAAGGAAAGGCCAGACACACTCCACACGTCTTTGCTCCTCTGGAGGGCGGCATGGAGCCTCCAACTGGGAGGTCGCTTCTCAGCGGAGACGCAGGGGCATTCTGGCTGTGATCCCGCAGCCCCTGCCTGGAGGCCCACGGTGCCTGTTTCTCTCTGGGCGTTGCTTCCACAGTGCGGCCAAGCAACATCTTCACCATGGGCACAACAGCGCTTCCCTTCCGCCTGACAGACGTCTCAGTGCTCTACTCTAGACCTCTGAAGTGGGGAGACAACCGAGCCCAGCCTCCTTTCCAAGGAGTCCTGCGCCTTCCATTGCACTGAAAGGCAATAGCACGGGGAAGCCTAGGAAGGGGCTGAGTCATGTCGGACACACTTCCTCAGCCTGCTCCTTTCAGGGAAGCAACGCTGGGAGCTAGGAAAGCCTTCTCAAGCTCGGAGAGTGCAAGAGAGATGCAGGCCGCGCACCCGGAAATCTCGGTGCTTGGAGCCAATCTCAGCGTCTCCCAGGGGCAAAGCGAACGCCTCTCTGCCAAATCCAGCTTTGCAGACGCAGGCCGCTAGGCTGCCTCTGCAATGGCGAAGGAAGCTCTCTCCTCGCGCTTCCTGCGAAATCTGCTTCTCAGCCTGAGCGAATCTCAGTGGGAATGGTCTTTCCTCTGGGGCCGTTGCTCCTGTGCCTGGGGCTGCCGCAAGGGCACCACCCTCACAGGGAAAGGCCAAACACACCCCACATGACTTTGCTCCTCTGGAGAGCTGCAGGCAACCTCAAACTCTCAGGAAGCTTCTCGGCTGAGACGCAGAAGCACTCTGGCTGTGGTCTCGCATCCCCTGCCTGGAGGCCCATGGTGCCTGTTTCTCCCTGAGCGTTGCTTCACCAGAGCGGCCAGGCAACATCTGCCCCATCTACCCTTCTGCTCTTCCCTTCCAGCTGACAGAGTTCTCCCTGCTCTACTCTAGCCCTAGGAAGTTTGGAGACAACCGGGCTCCTCCTCCTGTGCAAGGAGTCCCGGGGCCCAGTTGGAGTGGAAAGGCAAAACCACAGGCAAGCCCAGGAAAGTGCTGAGTCATGTCTGACACACTCCCTCAGCCTGCTCCTTCATGGCTAGCGAGGCTGTGAGCTAGGAAAGTCTTTGGAAGCTCAGCAAGTGGCAGCGAGATGCAGGCCCCAACCCAGCAATCCCGGTGCTTGGAGCAGGTCTCACAGCCTCCCAGTGCCAAAGCGAGCTCCTCTCTGCCAAATGCAGCTTTGCACACGCAGGCCGCTCTGCTGCCTCTGCATCCACGAAGGAAGCTCTCTAGGCCCGCTTCCTGCGAAATCTGCTTCAGCCTGAGGGAAAAGCCCTTGGAGAGGTCTTGGCTCAGGGGCAGTTGCTCCTGTGCCTGGGGAAGAGGGAAGGGCACCACACTCCCAAGGAAAGGCCAGACACACTCCACACGTCTTTGCTCCTCTGGAGGGCGGCATGGAGCCTCCAACTGGGAGGTCGCGTCTCAGCGGAGACGCAGGGGCATTCTGGCTGTGATCCCGCAGCCCCTGCCTGGAGGCCCACGCTGCCTGTTTCTCTCTGGGCGTTGCTTCCACAGTGCGGCCAAGCAACATCTTCACCATGGGCACAACAGCGCTTCCCTTCCGCCTGACAGACGTCTCAGTGCTCTGCTCTAGACCTCTGAAGTGGGGAGACAACCGAGCCCAGCCTCCTTTCCAAGGAGCCCTGCGCCTTCCATTGCACTGAAAGGCAATAGCACGGGGAAGCCTAGGAAGGGGCTGAGTCATGTCGGACACACTTCCTCAGCCTGCTCCTTTCAGGGAAGCAACGCTGGGAGCTAGGAAAGCCTTCTCAAGCTCGGAGAGTGCAAGAGAGATGCAGGCCGCGCACCCGGAAATCTCGGTGCTTGGAGCCAATCTCAGCGTCTCCCAGGGGCAAAGCGAACGCCTCTCTGCCAAATCCAGCTTTGCAGACGCAGGCCGCTAGGCTGCCTCTGCATTGGCGAAGGAAGCTCTCTCCTCCCGCTTCCTGCGAAATCTGCTTCTCAGCCTGAGCGAATCTCAGTGGGAACGGTCATTCCTCTGGGGCCGTTGCTCCTGTGCCTGGGGCTGCCGCAAGGGCACCACCCTCACAGGGAAAGGCCAAACACACCCCACATGTCTTTGCTCCTCTGGAGAGCTGCAGGCAACCTCAAACTCTCAGGAAGCTTCTCGGCTGAGACGCAGAAGCACTCTGGCTGGGATCTCGCATCCCCTGCCTGGAGGCCCATGGTGCCTGCTTCTCCCTGGGCGTTGCTTCACCAGAGCGGCCAGGCAACATCTGCCCCATCTACCCTTCTGCTCTTCCCTTCCAGCTGACAGAGTTCTCCCTGCTCTACTCTGGCCCTAGGAAGTTTGGAGACAACCGGGCTCCTCCTCCTGTGCAAGGAGTCCCGGGGCCCAGTTGGAGTGGAAAGGCAAAACCACAGGCAAGCCCAGGAAAGTGCTGAGTCATGTCTGACACACTCCCTCAGCCTGCTCCTTCATGGCTAGCGAGGCTGTGAGCTAGGAAAGTCTTTGGAAGCTCAGCAAGTGGCAGCGAGATGCAGGCCCCAACCCAGCAATCCCGGTGCTTGGAGCAGGTCTCACAGCCTCCCAGTGCCAAAGCGAGCTCCTCTCTGCCAAATGCAGCTGTGCACACGCAGGCCGCTCTGCTGCCTCTGCATCCACGAAGGAAGCTCTCTAGGCCCGCTTCCTGCGAAATCTGCTTCAGCCTGAGGGAAAAGCCCTTGGAGAGGTCTTGGCTCAGGGGCAGTTGCTCCTGTGCCTGGGGAAGAGGGAAGGGCACCACACTCCCAAGGAAAGGCCAGACACCCTCCACAGGTCTTTGCTCCTCTGGAGGGCGGCATGGAGCCTCCAACTGGGAGGTCGCGTCTCAGCGGAGACGCAGGGGCATTCTGGCTGTGATCCCGCAGCCCCTGCCTGGAGGCCCACGCTGCCTGTTTCTCTCTGGGCGTTGCTTCCACAGTGCGGCCAAGCAACATCTTCACCATGGGCACAACAGCGCTTCCCTTCCGCCTGACAGACGTCTCAGTGCTCTGCTCTAGACCTCTGAAGTGGGGAGACAACCGAGCCCAGCCTCCTTTCCAAGGAGCCCTGCGCCTTCCATTGCACTGAAAGGCAATAGCACGGGGAAGCCTAGGAAGGGGCTGAGTCATGTCGGACACACTTCCTCAGCCTGCTCCTTTCAGGGAAGCAACGCTGGGAGCTAGGAAAGCCTTCTCAAGCTCGGAGAGTGCAAGAGAGATGCAGGCCGCGCACCCGGAAATCTCGGTGCTTGGAGCCAATCTCAGCGTCTCCCAGGGGCAAAGCGAACGCCTCTCTGCCAAATCCAGCTTTGCAGACGCAGGCCGCTAGGCTGCCTCTGCATTGGCGAAGGAAGCTCTCTCCTCCCGCTTCCTGCGAAATCTGCTTCTCAGCCTGAGCGAATCTCAGTGGGAACGGTCATTCCTCTGGGGCCGTTGCTCCTGTGCCTGGGGCTGCCGCAAGGGCACCACCCTCACAGGGAAAGGCCAAACACACCCTACATGTCTTTGCTCCTCTGGAGAGCTGCAGGCAACCTCAAACTCTCAGGAAGCTTCTCGGCTGAGACGCAGAAGCACTCTGGCTGGGATCTCGCATCCCCTGCCTGGAGGCCCATGGTGCCTGCTTCTCCCTGGGCGTTGCTTCACCAGAGCGGCCAGGCAACATCTGCCCCATCTACCCTTCTGCTCTTCCCTTCCAGCTGACAGAGTTCTCCCTGCTCTACTCTGGCCCTAGGAAGTTTGGAGACAACCGGGCTCCTCCTCCTGTGCAAGGAGTCCCGGGGCCCAGTTGGAGTGGAAAGGCAAAACCACAGGCAAGCCCAGGAAAGTGCTGAGTCATGTCTGACACACTCCCTCAGCCTGCTCCTTCATGGCTAGCGAGGCTGTGAGCTAGGAAAGTCTTTGGAAGCTCAGCAAGTGGCAGCGAGATGCAGGCCCCAACCCAGCAATCCCGGTGCTTGGAGCAGGTCTCACAGCCTCCCAGTGCCAAAGCGAGCTCCTCTCTGCCAAATGCAGCTGTGCACACGCAGGCCGCTCTGCTGCCTCTGCATCCACGAAGGAAGCTCTCTAGGCTCGCTTCCTGCGAAATCTGCTTCAGCCTGAGGGAAAAGCCCTTGGAGAGGTCTTTGCTCAGGGGCAGTTGCTCCTGTGCCTGGGGAAGAGGGAAGGGCACCACACTCCCAAGGAAAGGCCAGACACACTCCACACGTCTTTGGTCCTCTGGAGGGCGGCATGGAGCCTCCAACTGGGAGGTCGCGTCTCAGCGGAGACGCAGGGGCATTCTGGCTGTGATCCCGCAGCCCCTGCCTGGAGGCCCACGCTGCCTGTTTCTCTCTGGGCGTTGCTTCCACAGTGCGGCCAAGCAACATCTTCACCATGGGCACAACAGCGCTTCCCTTCCGCCTGACAGACGTCTCAGTGCTCTGCTCTAGACCTCTGAAGTGGGGAGACAACCGAGCCCAGCCTCCTTTCCAAGGAGCCCTGCGCCTTCCATTGCACTGAAAGGCAATAGCACGGGGAAGCCTAGGAAGGGGCTGAGTCATGTCGGACACACTTCCTCAGCCTGCTCCTTTCAGGGAAGCAACGCTGGGAGCTAGGAAAGCCTTCTCAAGCTCGGAGAGTGCAAGAGAGATGCAGGCCGCGCACCGGGAAATCTCGGTGCTTGGAGCCAATCTCAGCGTCTCCCAGGGGCAAAGCGAACGCCTCTCTGCCAAATCCAGCTTTGCAGACGCAGGCCGCTAGGCTGCCTCTGCATTGGCGAAGGAAGCTCTCTCCTCCCGCTTCCTGCGAAATCTGCTTCTCAGCCTGAGCGAATCTCAGTGGGAACGGTCATTCCTCTGGGGCCGTTGCTCCTGTGCCTGGGGCTGCCGCAAGGGCACCACCCTCACAGGGAAAGGCCAAACACACCCCACATGTCTTTGCTCCTCTGGAGAGCTGCAGGCAACCTCAAACTCTCAGGAAGCTTCTCGGCTGAGACGCAGAAGCACTCTGGCTGGGATCTCGCATCCCCTGCCTGGAGGCCCATGGTGCCTGCTTCTCCCTGGGCGTTGCTTCACCAGAGCGGCCAGGCAACATCTGCCCCATCTACCCTTCTGCTCTTCCCTTCCAGCTGACAGAGTTCTCCCTGCTCTACTCTGGCCCTAGGAAGTTTGGAGACAACCGGGCTCCTCCTCCTGGGCAAGGAGTCCCGGGGCCCAGTTGGAGTGGAAAGGCAAAACCACAGGCAAGCCCAGGAAAGTGCTGAGTCATGTCTGACACACTCCCTCAGCCTGCTCCTTCATGGCTAGCGAGGCTGTGAGCTAGGAAAGTCTTTGGAAGCTCAGCAAGTGGCAGCGAGATGCAGGCCCCAACCCAGCAATCCCGGTGCTTGGAGCAGGTCTCACAGCCTCCCAGTGCCAAAGCGAGCTCCTCTCTGCCAAATGCAGCTGTGGCCGCTCTGCTGCCTCTGCATCCACGAAGGAAGCTCTCTAGGCCCGCTTCCTGCGAAATCTGCTTCAGCCTGAGGGAAAAGCCCTTGGAGAGGTCTTGGCTCAGGGGCAGTTGCTCCTGTGCCTGGGGAAGAGGGAAGGGCACCACACTCCCAAGGAAAGGCCAGACACACTCCACACGTCTTTGCTCCTCTGGAGGGCGGCATGGAGCCTCCAACTGGGAGGTCGCGTCTCAGCGGAGACGCAGGGGCATTCTGGCTGTGATCCCGCAGCCCCTGCCTGGAGGCCCACGGTGCCTGTTTCTCTCTGGGCGTTGCTTCCACAGTGCGGCCAAGCAACATCTTCACCATGGGCACAACAGCGCTTCCCTTCCGCCTGACAGACGTCTCAGTGCTCTGCTCTAGACCTCTGAAGTGGGGAGACAACCGAGCCCAGCCTCCTTTCCAAGGAGCCCTGCGCCTTCCATTGCACTGAAAGGCAATAGCACGGGGAAGCCTAGGAAGGGGCTGATTCATGTCGGACACACTTCCTCAGCCTGCTCCTTTCAGGGAAGCAACACTGGGAGCTAGGAAAGACTTCTCCAGCTCGGAGAGTGCAAGGGAGATGCAGGCCGCGCACCCGGAAATCTCGGTGCTTGGAGCCAATCTCAGCGTCTCCCAGGGGCAAAGCGAACGCCTCTCTGCCAAATCCAGCTTTGCAGACGCAGGCCGCTAGGCTGCCTCTGCAGTGGCGAAGGAAGCTCTCTCCTCCCGCTTCCTGCGAAATCTGCTTCTCAGCCTGAGCGAATCTCAGTGGGAACGGTCTTTCCTCTGGGGCCGTTGCTCCTGTGCCTGCGGCTGCCGCAAGGGCACCACCTTCACAGGGAAAGGCCAAACACACCCCACATGTCTTTGCTCCTCTGGAGAGCTGCAGGCAACCTCAAACTCTCAGGAAGCTTCTCGGCTGAGACGCAGAAGCACTCTGGCTGGGGTCTCGCATCCCCTGCCTGGAGGCCCATGGTGCCTGCTTCTCCCTGGGCGTTGCTTCACCAGACCGGCCAGGCAACATCTGCCCCATCTACCCTTCTGCTCTTCCCTTCCAGCTGACAGAGTTCTCCCTGCTCTACTCTAGGCCTAGGAAGTTTGGAGACAACCGGGCTCCTCCTCCTGTGCAAGGAGTCCCGGGGCCCAGTTGGAGTGGAAAGGCAAAACCACAGGCAAGCCCAGGAAAGTGCTGAGTCATGTCTGACACACTCCCTCTGCCTGTTCCTTCATGGCTAGCGAGGCTGTGAGCTAGGAAAGTCTTTGGAAGCTCAGCAAGTGGCAGCGAGATACAGGCCCAACCCAGCAATCCCGGTGCTTGGAGCAGGTCTCACAGCCTCCCAGTGCCAAAGCGAGCTCCTCTCTGCCAAATGCAGCTTTGCACACGCAGGCCGCTCTGCTGCCTCTGCATCCACGAAGGAAGCTCTCTAGGCCCGCTTCCTGCGAAATCTGCTTCAGCCTGAGGGAAAAGCCCTTGGAGAGGTCTTTGCTCAGGGGCAGTTGCTCCTGTGCCTAGGGAAGAGGGACGGGCACCACACTCCCAAGGAAAGGCCAGACACACTCCACACGTCTTTGCTCCTCTGGAGGGCGGAATGGAGCCTCCAAATGGGAGGTCGCTTCTCAGCGGAGACGCAGGGGCATTCTGGCTGTGATACCGCAGCCCCTGCCTGGAGGCCCACGGTGCCTGTTTCTCTCTGGGCGTTGCTTCCACAGTTTAGCCAAGCAACATCTTCACCATGGGCACAACACCGCTTCCCTTCTGCCTGACAGACGTCTCAGTGCTCTGCTCTAGACCTCTGAAGTGGGGAGACAACCGAGCCCAGCCTCCTTTCCAAGGAGTCCTGCGCCTTCCATTGCACTGAAAGGCAATAGCACGGGGAAGCCTAGGAAGGGGCTGATTCATGTCGGACACACTTCCTCAGCCTGCTCCTTTCAGGGAAGCAACACTGGGAGCTAGGAAAGACTTCTCCAGCTCGGAGAGTGCAAGGGAGATGCAGGCCGTGCACCCGGAAATCTCGGTGCTTGGAGCCAATCTCAGCGTCTCCCAGGGGCAAAGCGAACGCCTCTCTGCCAAATCCAGCTTTGCAGACGCAGGCCGCTAGGCTGCCTCTGCATTGGCGAAGGAAGCTCTCTCCTCCCGCTTCCTGTGAAATCTGCTTCTCAGCCTGAGCGAATCTCAGTGGGAACGGTCTTTCCTCTGGGGCCGTTGCTCCTGTGCCTGGGGCTGCCGCAAGGGCACCACCCTCACAGGGAAAGGCCAAACACACTCCACATGTCTTTGCTCCTCTGGAGAGCTGCAGGCAACCTCAAACTCTCAGGAAGCTTCTCGGCTGAGACGCAGAAGCACTCTGGCTGGGATCTCGCATCCCCTGCCTGGAGGCCCATGGTGCCTGTTTCTCCCTGGGCGTTGCTTCACCAGAGCGGCCAGGCAACATCTGCCCCATCTACCCTTCTGCTCTTCCCTTCCAGCTGACAGAGTTCTCCCTGCTCTACTCTAGCCCTAGGAAGTTTGGAGACAACCGGGCTCCTCCTCCTGTGCAAGGAGTCCCGGGGCCCAGTTGGAGTGGAAAGGCAAAACCACAGGGAAGCCCAGGAAAGTGCTGAGTCATGTCTGACACACTCCCTCAGCCTGCTCCTTCATGGCTAGCGAGGCTGTGAGCTAGGAAAGTCTTTGGAAGCTCAGCAAGTGGCAGCGAGATGCAGGCCCCAACCCAGCAATCCCGGTGCTTGGAGCAGGTCTCACAGCCTCCCAGTGCCAAAGCGAGCTCCTCTCTGCCAAATGCAGCTTTGCACACGCAGGCCGCTCTGCTGCCTCTGCATCCACGAAGGAAGCTCTCTAGGCCCGCTTCCTGCGAAATCTGTTTCAGCCTGAGGGAAAAGCCCTTGGAGAGGTCTTGGCTCAGGGGCAGTTGCTCCTGGGCCTGGGGAAGAGGGAAGGGCACCACACTCCCAAGGAAAGGCCAGAAACACTCCACACGTCTTTGCTCCTCTGGAGGGCGGCATGGAGCCTCCAACTGGGAGGTCGCTTCTCAGCGGAGACACAGGGGCATTCTGGCTGTGATCCCGCAGCCCCTGCCTGGAGGCCCACGGTGCCTGTTTCTCTCTGGGCGTTGCTTCCACAGTGCGGCCAAGCAACATCTTCACCATGGGCACAACAGCGCTTCCCTTCCGCCTGACAGACGTCTCAGTGCTCTGCTCTAGACCTCTGAAGTGGGGAGACAACCGAGCCCAGCCTCCTTTCCAAGGAGTCCTGCGCCTTCCATTGCACTGAAAGGCAATAGCACGGGGAAGCCTAGGAAGGGGCTGAGTCATGTCGGACACACTTCCTCAGCCTGCTCCTTTCAGGGAAGCAACGCTGGGAGCTAGGAAAGCCTTCTCCAGCTCGGAGAGTGCAAGAGAGATGCAGGCCGCGCACCCGGAAATCTCGGTGCTTGGAGCCAATCTCAGCGTCTCCCAGGGGCAAAGCGAACGCCTCTCTGCCAAATCCAGCTTTGCAGACGCAGGCCGCTAGGCTGCCTCTGCATTGGCGAAGGAAGCTCTCTCCTCCCGCTTCCTGCGAAATCTGCTTCTCAGCCTGAGCGAATCTCAGTGGGAACGGTCTTTCCTCTGGGGCCGTTGCTCCTGTGCCTGGGGCTGCCGCAAGGGCACCACCCTCACAGGGAAAGGCTAAACCGACCCCTCATGACTTTGCTCCTCTGGAGAGCTGCAGGCAACCTCAAACTCTCAGGAAGCTTCTCGGCTGAGACGCAGAAGCACTCTGGCTGGGGTCTCGCATCCCCTGCCTGGAGGTCCATGGTGCCTGTTTCTCCCTGGGCGTTGCTTCACCAGAGCGGCCAGGCAACATCTGCCCCATCTACCCTTCTGCTCTTCCCTTCCAGCTGACAGAGTTCTCCCTGCTCTACTCTAGCCCTAGGAAGTTTGGAGACAACCGGGCTCCTCCTCCTGTGCAAGGAGTCCCGGGGCCCAGTTGGAGTGGAAAGGCAAAACCACAGGCAAGCCCAGGAAAGTGCTGAGTCATGTCTGACACACTCCCTCAGCCTGCTCCTTCATGGCTAGCGAGGCTGTGAGCTAGGAAAGTCTTTGGAAGCTCAGCAAGTGGCAGCGAGATGCAGGCCCCAACCCAGCAATCCCGGTGCTTGGAGCAGGTCTCACAGCCTCCCAGTGCCAAAGCGAGCTCCTCTCTGCCAAATGCAGCTTTGCACACGCAGGCCGCTCTGCTGCCTCTGCATCCACGAAGGAAGCTCTCTAGGCCCGCTTCCTGCGAAATCTGCTTCAGCCTGAGGGAAAAGCCCTTGGAGAGGTCTTGGCTCAGGGGCAGTTGCTCCTGTGCCTGGGGAAGAGGGAAGGGCACCACACTCCCAAGGAAAGGCCAGACACACTCCACACGTCTTTGCTCCTCTGGAGGGCGGCATGGAGCCTCCAACTGGGAGGTCGCTTCTCAGCGGAGACGCAGGGGCATTCTGGCTGTGATCCCGCAGCCCCTGCCTGGAGGCCCACGGTGCCTGTTTCTCTCTGGGCGTTGCTTCCACAGTGCGGCCAAGCAACATCTTCACCATGGGCACAACAGCGCTTCCCTTCCGCCTGACAGACGTCTCAGTGCTCTGCTCTAGACCTCTGAAGTGGGGAGACAACCGAGCCCAGCCTCCTTTCCAAGGAGTCCTGCGCCTTCCATTGCACTGAAAGGCAATAGCACGGGGAAGCCTAGGAAGGGGCTGAGTCATGTCGGACACACTTCCTCAGCCTGCTCCTTTCAGGGAAGCAACGCTGGGAGCTAGGAAAGCCGTCTCCAGCTCGGAGAGTGCAAGAGAGATGCAGGCCGCGCACCCGGAAATCTCGGTGCTTGGAGCCAATCTCAGCGTCTCCCAGGGGCAAAGCGAACGCCTCTCTGCCAAATCCAGCTTTGCAGACGCAGGCCGCTAGGCTGCCTCTGCATTGGCGAAGGAAGCTCTCTCCTCCCGCTTCCTGCGAAATCTGCTTCTCAGCCTGAGCGAATCTCAGTGGGAATGGTCTTTCCTCTGGGGCCGTTGCTCCTGTGCCTGGGGCTGCCGCAAGGGCACCACCCTCCCAGGGAAAGGCCAAACACACCCCACATGACTTTGCTCCTCTGGAGAGCTGCAGGCAACCTCAAACTCTCAGGAAGCTTCTCGGCTGAGACGCAGAAGCACTCTGGCTGGGGTCTCGCATCCCCTGCCTGGAGGCCCATGGTGCCTGTTTCTCCCTGGGCGTTGCTTCACCAGAGCGGCCAGGCAACATCTGCCCCATCTACCCTTCTGCTCTTCCCTTCCAGCTGACAGAGTTCTCCCTGCTCTACTCTAGCCCTAGGAAGTTTGGAGACAACCGGGCTCCTCCTCCTGTGCAAGGAGTCCCGGGTCCCAGTTGGAGTGGAAAGGCAAAACCACAGGCAAGCCCAGGAAAGTGCTGAGTCATGTCTGACACACTCCCTCAGCCTGCTCCTTCATGGCTAGCGAGGCTGTGAGCTAGGAAAGTCTTTGGAAGCTCAGCAAGTGGCAGCGAGATGCAGGCCCCAACCCAGCAATCCCGGTGCTTGGAGCAGGTCTCACAGCCTCCCAGTGCCAAAGCGAGCTCCTCTCTGAGAAATGCAGCTTTGCACACGCAGGCCGCTCTGCTGCCTCTGCATCCACGAAGGAAGCTCTCTAGGCCCGCTTCCTGCGAAATCTGCTTCAGCCTGAGGGAAAAGCCCTTGGAGAGGTCTTGGCTCAGGGGCAGTTGCTCCTGTGCCTGGGGAAGAGGGAAGGGCACCACACTCCCAAGGAAAGGCCAGACACACTCCACACGTCTTTGCTCCTCTGGAGGGCGGCATGGAGCCTCCAACTGGGAGGTCGCGTCTCAGCGGAGACGCAGGGGCATTCTGGCTGTGATCCCGCAGCCCCTGCCTGGAGGCCCACGGTGCCTGTTTCTCTCTGGGCGTTGCTTCCACAGTGCGGCCAAGCAACATCTTCACCATGGGCACAACAGCGCTTCCCTTCCGCCTGACAGACGTCTCAGTGCTCTGCTCTAGACCTCTGAAGTGGGGAGACAACCGAGCCCAGCCTCCTTTCCAAGGAGTCCTGCGCCTTCCATTGCACTGAAAGGCAATAGCACGGGGAAGCCTAGGAAGGGGCTGAGTCATGTGGGACACACTTCCTCAGCCTGCTCCTTTCAGGGAAGCAACGCTGGGAGCTAGGAAAGCCTTCTCCAGCTCGGAGAGTGCAAGAGAGATGCAGGCCGCGCACCCGGAAATCTCGGTGCTTGGAGCCAATCTCAGCGTCTCCCAGGGGCAAAGCGAACGCCTCTCTGCCAAATCCAGCTTTGCAGACGCAGGCCGCTAGGCTGCCTCTGCATTGGCGAAGGAAGCTCTCTCCTCCCGCTTCCTGCGAAATCTGCTTCTCAGCCTGAGCGAATCTCAGTGGGAACGGTCTTTCCTCTGGGGCCGTTGCTCCTGTGCCTGGGGCTGCCGCAAGGGCACCACCCTCCCAGGGAAAGGCCCAACAGACCCCTCATGACTTTGCTCCTCTGGAGAGCTGCAGGCAACCTCAAACTCTCAGGAAGCTTCTCGGCTGAGACGCAGAAGCACTCTGGCTGGGGTCTTGCATCCCCTGCCTGGAGGCCCATGGTGCCTGTTTCTCCCTGAGCGTTGCTTCACCAGAGCGGCCAGGCAACATCTGCCCCATCTTCCCTTCTGCTCTTCCCTTCCAGCTGACAGAGTTCTCCCTGCTCTACTCTAGCCCTAGGAAATTTGGAGACAACCGGGCTCCTCCTCCTGTGCAAGGAGTCCCGGGGCCCAGTTGGAGTGGAAAGGCAAAACCACAGGCAAGCCCAGGAAAGTGCTGAGTCATGTCTGACACACTCCCTCAGCCTGCTCCTTCATGGCTAGCGAGGCTGTGAGCTAGGAAAGTCTTTGGAAGCTCAGCAAGTGGCAGCGAGATGCAGGCCCCAACCCAGCAATCCCGGTGCTTGGAGCAGGTCTCACAGCCTCCCAGTGCCAAAGCGAGCTCCTCTCTGCCAAATGCAGCTTTGCACACGCAGGCCGCTCTGCTGCCTCTGCATCCACGAAGGAAGCTCTCTAGGCCCGCTTCCTGCGAAATCTGCTTCAGCCTGAGGGAAAAGCCCTTGGAGAGGTCTTGGCTCAGGGGCAGTTGCTCCTGTGCCTGGGGAAGAGGGAAGGGCACCACACTCCCAAGGAAAGGCCAGACACACTCCACACGTCTTTGCTCCTCTGGAGGGCGGCATGGAGCCTCCAACTGGGAGGTCGCTTCTCAGCGGAGACGCAGGGGCATTCTGGCTGTGATCCCGCAGCCCCTGCCTGGAGGCCCACGGTGCCTGTTTCTCTCTGGGCGTTGCTTCCACAGTGCGGCCAAGCAACATCTTCACCATGGGCACAACAGCGCTTCCCTTCCGCCTGACAGACGTCTCAGTGCTCTGCTCTAGACCTCTGAAGTGGGGAGACAACCGAGCCCAGCCTCCTTTCCAAGGAGTCCTGCGCCTTCCATTGCACTGAAAGGCAATAGCACGGGGAAGCCTAGGAAGGGGCTGAGTCATGTGGGACACACTTCCTCAGCCTGCTCCTTTCAGGGAAGCAACGCTGCGAGCTAGGAAAGCCTTCTCAAGCTCGGAGAGTGCAAGAGAGATGCAGGCCGCGCACCCGGAAATCTCGCTGCTTGGAGCCAATCTCAGCGTCTCCCAGGGGCAAAGCGAACGCCTCTCTGCCAAATCCAGCTTTGCAGACGCAGGCCGCTAGGCTGCCTCTGCATTGGCGAAGGAAGCTCTCTCCTCCCGCTTCCTGCGAAATCTGCTTCTCAGCCTGAGCGAATCTCAGTGGGAACGGTCTTTCCTCTGGGGCCGTTGCTCCTGTGCCTGGGGCTGCCGCAAGGGCACCACCCTCCCAGGGAAAGGCCAAACACACCCCACATGTCTTTGCTCCTCTGGAGAGCTACAGGCAACCTCAAACTCTCAGGAAGCTTCTCGGCTGAGACGCAGAAGCACTCTGGCTGGGGTCTCGCATCCCCTGCCTGGAGGCCCATGGTGCCTGTTTCTCCCTGGGCGTTGCTTCACCAGAGCGGCCAGGCAACATCTGCCCCATCTACCCTTCTGCTCTTCCCTTCCATCTGACAGAGTTCTCCCTGCTCTACTCTAGCCCTAGGAAGTTTGGAGACAACCGGGCTCCTCCTCCTGTGCAAGGAGTCCCGGGGCCCAGTTGGAGTGGAAAGGCAAAACCACAGGCAAGCCCAGGAAAGTGCTGAGTCATGTCTGACACACTCCCTCAGCCTGCTCCTTCATGGCTAGCGAGGCTGTGAGCTAGGAAAGTCTTTGGAAGCTCAGCAAGTGGCAGCGAGATGCAGGCCCCAACCCAGCAATCCCGGTGCTTGGAGCAGGTCTCACAGCCTCCCAGTGCCAAAGCGAGCTCCTCTCTGCCAAATGCAGCTTTGCACACGCAGGCCGCTCTGCTGCCTCTGCATCCACGAAGGAAGCTCTCTAGGCCCGCTTCCTGCGAAATCTGCTTCAGCCTGAGGGAAAAGCCCTTGGAGAGGTCTTGGCTCAGGGGCAGTTGCTCCTGTGCCTGGGGAAGAGGGAAGGGCACCACACTCCCAAGGAAAGGCCAGACACACTCCACACGTCTTTGCTCCTCTGGAGGGCGGCATGGAGCCTCCAACTGGGAGGTCGCTTCTCAGCGGAGACGCAGGGGCATTCTGGCTGTGATCCCGCAGCCCCTGCCTGGAGGCCCACGGTGCCTGTTTCTCTCTGGGCGTTGCTTCCACAGTGCGGCCAAGCAACATCTTCACCATGGGCACAACAGCGCTTCCCTTCCGCCTGACAGACGTCTCAGTGCTCTGCTCTAGACCTCTGAAGTGGGGAGACAACCGAGCCCAGCCTCCTTTCCAAGGAGTCCTGCGCCTTCCATTGCACTGAAAGGCAATAGCACGGGGAAGCCTAGGAAGGGGCTGAGTCATGTCGGACACACTTCCTCAGCCTGCTCCTTTCAGGGAAGCAACGCTGGGAGCTAGGAAAGCCTTCTCCAGCTCGGAGAGTGCAAGAGAGATGCAGGCCGCGCACCCGGAAATCTCGGTGCTTGGAGCCAATCTCAGCGTCTCCCAGGGGCAAAGCGAACGCCTCTCTGCCAAATCCAGCTTTGCAGACGCAGGCCGCTAGGCTGCCTCTGCATTGGCGAAGGAAGCTCTCTCCTCCCGCTTCCTGCGAAATCTGCTTCTCAGCCTGAGCGAATCTCAGTGGGAACGGTCTTTCCTCTGGGGCCGTTGCTCCTGTGCCTGGGGCTGCCGCAAGGGCACCACCCTCCCAGGGAAAGGCCAAACAGACCCCTCATGACTTTGCTCCTCTGGAGAGCTGCAGGCAACCTCAAACTCTCAGGAAGCTTCTCGGCTGAGACGCAGAAGCACTCTGGCTGGGGTCTCGCATCCCCTGCCTGGAGGCCCATGGTGCCTGTTTCTCCCTGGGCGTTGCTTCACCAGAGCGGCCAGGCAACATCTGCCCCATCTACCCTTCTGCTCTTCCCTTCCAGCTGACAGAGTTCTCCCTGCTCTACTCTAGCCCTAGGAAGTTTGGAGACAACCGGGCTCCTCCTCCTGTGCAAGGAGTCCCGGGGCCCAGTTGGAGTGGAAAGGCAAAACCACAGGCAAGCCCAGGAAAGTGCTGAGTCATGTCTGACACACTCCCTCAGCCTGCTCCTTCATGGCTAGCGAGGCTGTGAGCTAGGAAAGTCTTTGGAAGCTCAGCAAGTGGCAGCGAGATGCAGGCCCCAACCCAGCAATCCCGGTGCTTGGAGCAGGTCTCACAGCCTCCCAGTGCCAAAGCGAGCTCCTCTCTGCCAAATGCAGCTTTGCACACGCAGGCCGCTCTGCTGAATCTGCATCCACGAAGGAAGCTCTCTAGGCCCGCTTCCTGCGAAATCTGCTTCAGCCTGAGGGAAAAGCCCTTGGAGAGGTCTTGGCTCAGGGGCAGTTGCTCCTGTGCCTGGGGAAGAGGGAAGGGCACCACACTCCCAAGGAAAGGCCAGACACACTCCACAGGTCTTTGCTCCTCTGGAGGGCGGCATGGAGCCTCCAACTGGGAGGTCGCTTCTCAGCGGAGACGCAGGGGCATTCTGGCTGTGATCCCGCAGCCCCTGCCTGGAGGCCCACGGTGCCTGTTTCTCTCTGGGCGTTGCTTCCACAGTGCGGCCAAGCAACATCTTCACCATGGGCACAACAGCGCTTCCCTTCCGCCTGACAGACGTCTCAGTGCTCTGCTCTAGACCTCTGAAGTGGGGAGACAACCGAGCCCAGCCTCCTTTCCAAGGAGTCCTGCGCCTTCCATTGCACTGAAAGGCAATAGCACGGGGAAGCCTAGGAAGGGGCTGAGTCATGTCGGACACACTTCCTCAGCCTGCTCCTTTCAGGGAATCAACGCTGGGAGCTAGGAAAGTCTTCTCAAGCTCGGAGAGTGCAAGAGAGATGCAGGCCGCGCACCCGGAAATCTCGGTGCTTGGAGCCAATCTCAGCATCTCCCAGGGGCAAAGCGAACGCCTCTCTGCCAAATCCAGCTTTGCAGACGCAGGCCGCTAGGCTGCCTCTGCATTGGCGAAGGAAGCTCTCTCCTCCCGCTTCCTGTGAAATCTGCTTCTCAGCCTGAGCGAATCTCAGTGGGAACGGTCTTTCCTCTGGGGCCGTTGCTCCTGTGCCTGGGGCTGCCGCAAGGGCACCACCCTCCCAGGGAAAGGCCAAACACACCCCACATGTCTTTGCTCCTCTGGAGAGCTGCAGGCAACCTCAAACTATCAGGAAGCTTCTCGGGTGGACGCAGAAGCACTCTGGCTGGGATCTCGCATCCCCTGCCTGGAGGTCCATGGTGTCTGTTTCTCCCTGGGCGTTGCTTCACCAGAGCGGCCAGGCAACATCTGCCCCATCTACCCTTCTGCTCTTCCCTTCAAGCTGACAGAGTTCTCCCTGCTCTACTCTAGCCCTAGGAAGTTTGGAGACAACCGGGCTCCTCCTCCTGTGCAAGGAGTCCCGGGGCCCAGTTGGAGTGGAAAGGTAAAACCACAGGCAAGCCCAGGAAAGTGCTGAGTCATGTCTGACACACTCCCTCAGCCTGCTCCTTCATGGCTAGCGAGGCTGTGAGCTAGGAAAGTCTTTGGAAGCTCAGCAAGTGGCAGCGAGATGCAGGCCCCAACCCAGCAATCCCGGTGCTTGGAGCAGGTCTCACAGCCTCCCAGTGCCAAAGCGAGCTCCTCTCTGCCAAATGCAGCTGTGCACACGCAGGCCGCTCTGCTGCCTCTGCATCCACGAAGGAAGCTCTCTAGGCCCGCTTCCTGCGAAATCTGCTTCAGCCTGAGGGAAAAGCCCTTGGAGAGGTCTTGGCTCAGGGGCAGTTGCTCCTGTGCCTGGGGAAGAGGGAAGGGCACCACACTCCCAAGGAAAGGCCAGACACACTCCACACGTCTTTGCTCCTCTGGAGGGCGGCATGGAGCCTCCAACTGGGAGGTCGCGTCTCAGCGGAGACGCAGGGGCATTCTGGCTGTGATCCCGCAGCCCCTGCCTGGAGGCCCACGGTGCCTGTTTCTCTCTGGGCGTTGCTTCCACAGTGCGGCCAAGCAACATCTTCACCATGGGCACAACAGCGCTTCCCTTCCTCCTGACAGACGTCTCAGTGCTCTGCTCTAGACCTCTGAAGTGGGGAGACAACCAAGCCCAGCCTCCTTTCCAAGGAGTCCTGCGCCTTCCATTGCACTGAAAGGCAATAGCACGGGGAAGCCTAGGAAGGGGCTGAGTCATGTGGGACACACTTCCTCAGCATGCTCCTTTCAGGGAAGCAACGCCTGGAGCTAGGAAAGTCTTCTCCAGCTCGGAGAGTGCAAGAGAGATGCAGGCCGCGCACCCGGAAATCTCGGTGCTTGGAGCCAATCTCAGCGTCTCCCAGGGGCAAAGCAAACGCCTCTCTGCCAAATCCAGCTTTGCAGACGCAGGCCGCTAGGCTGCCTCTGCATTGGCGAAGGAAGCTCTCTCCTCCCGCTTCCTGCGAAATCTGCTTCTCAGCCTGAGCGAATCTCAGTGGGAACGGTCTTTCCTCTGGGGCCGTTGCTCCTGTGCCTGGGGCTGCCGCAAGGGCACCACCCTCCCAGGGAAAGGCCAAACACACTCCACATGACTTTGCTCTTCTGGAGAGCTGCAGGCAACCTCAAACTCTCAGGAAGCTTCTCGGCTGAGACGCAGAAGCACTCTGGCTGGGGTCTCGCATCCCCTGCCTGGAGGCCCATGGTGTCTGTTTCTCCCTGGGCGTTGCTTCACCAGAGCGGCCAGGCAACATCTGCCCCATCTACCCTTCTGCTCTTCCCTTCCAGCTGACAGAGTTCTCCCTGCTCTACTCTAGCCCTAGGAAGTTTGGAGACAACCGGGCTCCTCCTCCTGTGCAAGGAGTCCCGGGGCCCAGTTGGAGTGGAAAGGCAAAACCACAGGCAAGCCCAGGAAAGTGCTGAGTCATGTCTGACACACTCCCTCAGCCTGCTCCTTCATGGCTAGCGAGGCTGTGAGCTAGGAAAGTCTTTGGAAGCTCAGCAAGTGGCAGCGAGATGCAGGCCCCAACCCAGCAATCCCGGTGCTTGGAGCAGGTCTCACAGCCTCCCAGTGCCAAAGCGAGCTCCTCTCTGCCAAATGCAGATTTGCACACGCAGGCCGCTCTGCTGCCTCTGCATCCACGAAGGAAGCTCTCTAGGCCCGCTTCCTGCGAAATCTGCTTCAGCCTGAGGGAAAAGCCCTTGGAGAGGTCTTGGCTCAGGGGCAGTTGCTCCTGTGCCTGGGGAAGAGGGAAGGGCACCACACTCCCAAGGAAAGGCCAGACACACTCCACACGTCTTTGCTCCTCTGGAGGGCGGCATGGAGCCTCCAACTGGGAGGTCGCGTCTCAGCGGAGACGCAGGGGCATTCTGGCTGTGATCCCGCAGCCCCTGCCTGGAGGCCCACGGTGCCTGTTTCTCTCTGGGCGTTGCTTCCACAGTGCGGCCAAGCAACATCTTCACCATGGGCACAACAGCGCTTCCCTTCCGCCTGACAGACGTCTCAGTGCTCTGCTCTAGACCTCTGAAGTGGGGAGACAACCGAGCCCAGCCTCCTTTCCAAGGAGTCCTGCGCCTTCCATTGCACTGAAAGGCAATAGCACGGGGAAGCCTAGGAAGGGGCTGAGTCATGTCGGACACACTTCCTCAGCCTGCTCCTTTCAGGGAAGCAACGCTGGGAGCTAGGAAACCTTCTCCAGCTCGGAGAGTGCAAGAGAGATGCAGGCCGCGCACCCGGAAATCTCGGTGATTGGAGCCAATCTCAGCGTCTCCCAGGGGCAAAGCGAACGCCTCTCTGCCAAATCCAGCTTTGCAGACGCAGGCCGCTAGGCTGCCTCTGCATTGGCGAAGGAAGCTCTCTCCTCCCTCTTCCTGCGAAATCTGCTTCTCAGCCTGATTGAATCTCAATGGGAACAGTCTTTCCTCTGGGGCCGTTGCTCCTGTGCCTGGGGCTGCCGCAAGGGCACCACCCTCCCAGGGAAAGGCCAAACACACCCCACATGTCTTTGCTCCTCTGGAGAGCTGCAGGCAACCTCAAACTCTCAGGAAGCTTCTCGGCTGAGACGCAGAAGCACTCTGGCTGGGGTCTCGCATCCCCTGCCTGGAGGCCCATGGTGCCTGTTTCTCCCTGGGCGTTGCTTCACCAGAGCGGCCAGGCAACATCTGCCCCATCTACCCTTCTGCTCTTCCCTTCCAGCTGACAGAGTTCTCCCTGCTCTACTCTAGCCCTAGGAAGTTTGGAGACACCCGGGCTCCTCCTCCTGTGCAAGGAGTCCCGGGGCCCAGTTGGAGTGGAAAGGCAAAACCACAGGGAAGCCCAGGAAAGTGCTGAGTCATGTCTGACACACTCCCTCAGCCTGCTCCTTCATGGCTAGCGAGGCTGTGAGCTAGGAAAGTCTTTGGAAGCTCAGCAAGTGGCAGCGAGATGCAGGCCCCAACCCAGCAATCCCGGTGCTTGGAGCAGGTCTCACAGCCTCCCAGTGCCAAAGCGAGCTCCTCTCTGCCAAATGCAGCTTTGCACACGCAGGCCGCTCTGCTGCCTCTGCATCCACGAAGGAAGCTCTCTAGGCCCGCTTCCTGCGAGATCTGCTTCAGCCTGAGGGAAAAGCCCTTGGAGAGGTCTTGGCTCAGGGGCAGTTGCTCCTGTGCCTGGGGAAGAGGGAAGGGCACCACACTCCCAAGGAAAGGCCAGACACACTCCACACGTCTTTGCTCCTCTGGAGGGCGGCATGGAGCCTCCAACTGGGGGGTCGCGTCTCAGCGGAGACGCAGGGGCATTCTGGCTGTGATCCCGCAGCCCCTGCCTGGAGGCCCACGGTGCCTGTTTCTCTCTGGGCGTTGCTTCCACAGTGCGGCCAAGCAACATCTTCACCATGGGCACAACAGCGCTTCCCTTCCGCCTGACAGACGTCTCAGTGCTCTGCTCTAGACCTCTGAAGTGGGGAGACAACCGAGCCCAGCCTCCTTTCCAAGGAGTCCTGCGCCTTCCATTGCACTGAAAGGCAATAGCACGGGGAAGCCTAGGAAGGGGCTGAGTCATGTCGGACACACTTCCTCAGCCTGCTCCTTTCAGGGAAGCAACGCTGGGAGCTAGGAAAGCCTTCTCCAGCTCGGAGAGTGCAAGAGAGATGCAGGCCGCGCACCCGGAAATCTCGGTGCTTGGAGCCAATCTCAGCGTCTCCCAGGGGCAAAGCGAACGCCTCTCTGCCAAATCCAGCTGTGCAGACGCAGGCCGCTAGGCTGCCTCTGCATTGGCGAAGGAAGCTCACTCCTCGCGCTTCCTGCGAAATCTGCTTCTCAGCCTGAGAGAATCTCAGTGGGAACGGTCTTTCCTCTGGGGCCGTTGCTCCTGTGCCTGGGGCTGCCGCAAGGGCACCACCCTCACAGGGAAAGGCCAAACACACCCCACATGTCTTTGCTCCTCTGGAGAGCTGCAGGCAACCTCAAACTCTCAGGAAGCTTCTCGGCTGAGACGCAGAAGCACTCTGGCTGGGGTCTCGCATCCCCTGCCTGGAGGCCCATGGTGCCTGTTTCTCCCTGGGCGTTGCTTCACCAGAGCGGCCAGGCAACATCTGCCCCATCTACCCTTCTGCTCTTCCCTTCCAGCTGACAGAGTTCTCCCTGCTCTACTCTAGCCCTAGGAAGTTTAGAGACAACCGGGCTCCTCCTCCTGTGCAAGGAGTCCCGGGGCCCAGTTGGAGTGGAAAGGCAAAACCACAGGCAAGCCCAGGAAAGTGCTGAGTCATGTCTGACACACTCCCTCAGCCTGCTCCTTCATGGCTAGCGAGGCTGTGAGCTAGGAAAGTCTTTGGAAGCTCAGCAAGTGGCAGCGAGATGCAGGCCCCAACCCAGCAATCCCGGTGCTTGGAGCAGGTCTCACAGCCTCCCAGTGCCAAAGCGAGCTCCTCTCTGAGAAATGCAGCTTTGCACACGCAGGCCGCTCTGCTGCCTCTGCATCCACGAAGGAAGCTCTCTAGGCCCGCTTCCTGCGAAATCTGCTTCAGCCTGAGGGAAAAGGCCTTGGAGAGGTCTTGGCTCAGGGGCAGTTGCTCCTGTGCCTGGGGAAGAGGGAAGGGCACCACACTCCCAAGGAAAGGCCAGACACACTCCACACGTCTTTGCTCCTCTGGAGGGCGGCATGGAGCCTCCAACTGGGAGGTCACTTCTCAGCGGAGACGCAGGGGCATTCTGGCTGTGATCCCGCAGCCCCTGCCTGGAGGCCCACGGTGCCTGTTTCTCTCTGGGCGTTGCTTCCACAGTGCGGCCAAGCAACATCTTCACCATGGGCACAACAGCGCTTCCCTTCCGCCTGACAGACGTCTCAGTGCTCTGCTCTAGACCTCTGAAGTGGGGAGACAACCGAGCCCAGCCTCCTTTCCAAGGAGTCCTGCGCCTTCCATTGCACTGAAAGGCAATAGCACGGGGAAGCCTAGGAAGGGGCTGAGTCATGTCGGACACACTTCCTCAGCCTGCTCCTTTCAGGGAAGCAACGCTGGGAGCTGGGAAAGTCTTCTCCAGCTCGGAGAGTGCAAGAGACATGCAGGCCGCGCACCCGGAAATCTCGGTGCTTGGAGCCAATCTCAGCGTCTCCCAGGGGCAAAGCGAACGCCTCTCTGCCAAATCCAGCTTTGCAGACGCAGGCCGCTAGGCTGCCTCTGCATTGGCGAAGGAAGCTCTCTCCTCCCGCTTCCTGCGAAATCTGCTTCTCAGCCTGAGCGAATCTCAGTGGGAACGGTCTTTCCTCTGGGGCCGTTGCTCCTGTGCCTGGGGCTGCCTCAAGGGCACCACCCTCCCAGGGAAAGGCCAAACACACCCCACATGTCTTTGCTCCTCTGGAGAGCTGCAGGCAACCTCAAACTCTCAGGAAGCTTCTCGGCTGAGACGCAGAAGCACTCTGGCTGGGGTCTCGCATCCCCTGCCTGGAGGCCCATGGTGCCTGTTTCTCCCTGGGCGTTGCTTCACCAGAGCGGCCAGGCAACATCTGCCCCATCTACCCTTCTGCTCTTCCCTTCCAGCTGACAGAGTTCTCCCTGCTCTACTCTAGCCCTAGGAAGTTTGGAGACAACCGGGCTCCTCCTCCTGTGCAAGGAGTCCCGGGGCCCAGTTGGAGTGGAAAGGCAAAACCACAGGCAAGCCCAGGAAAGTGCTGAGTCATGTCTGACACACTCCCTCAGCCTGCTCCTTCATGGCTAGCGAGGCTGTGAGCTAGGAAAGTCTTTGGAAGCTCAGCAAGTGGCAGCGAGATGCAGGCCCCAACCCAGCAATCCCGGTGCTTGGAGCAGGTCTCACAGCCTCCCAGTGCCAAAGCGAGCTCCTCTCTGAGAAATGCAGCTTTGCACACGCAGGCCGCTCTGCTGCCTCTGCATCCACGAAGGAAGCTCTCTAGGCCCGCTTCCTGCGAAATCTGCTTCAGCCTGAGTGAAAAGCCCTTGGAGAGGTCTTGGCTCAGGGGCAGTTGCTCCTGTGCCTGGGGAAGAGGGAAGGGCACCACACTCCCAAGGAAAGGCCAGACACACTCCACACGTCTTTGCTCCTCTGGAGGGCGGCATGGAGCCTCCAACTGGGAGGTCACTTCTCAGCGGAGACGCAGGGGCATTCTGGCTGTGATCCCGCAGCCCCTGCCTGGAGGCCCACGGTGCCTGTTTCTCTCTGGGCGTTGCTTCCACAGTGCGGCCAAGCAACATCTTCACCATGGGCACAACAGCGCTTCCCTTCCGCCTGACAGACGTCTCAGTGCTCTGCTCTAGACCTCTGAAGTGGGGAGACAACCGAGCCCAGCCTCCTTTCCAAGGAGTCCTGCGCCTTCCATTGCACTGAAAGGCAATAGCACGGGGAAGCCTAGGAAGGGGCTGAGTCATGTCGGACACACTTCCTCAGCCTGCTCCTTTCAGGGAAGCAACGCTGGGAGCTGGGAAAGTCTTCTCCAGCTCGGAGAGTGCAAGAGACATGCAGGCCGCGCACCCGGAAATCTCGGTGCTTGGAGCCAATCTCAGCGTCTCCCAGGGGCAAAGCGAACGCCTCTCTGCCAAATCCAGCTTTGCAGACGCAGGCCGCTAGGCTGCCTCTGCATTGGCGAAGGAAGCTCTCTCCTCCCGCTTCCTGCGAAATCTGCTTCTCAGCCTGAGCGAATCTCAGTGGGAACGGTCTTTCCTCTGGGGCCGTTGCTCCTGTGCCTGGGGCTGCCGCAAGGGCACCACCCTCCCAGGGAAAGGCCAAACACACCCCACATGTCTTTGCTCCTCTGGAGAGCTGCAGGCAACCTCAAACTCTCAGGAAGCTTCTCGGCTGAGACGCAGAAGCACTCTGGCTGGGGTCTCGCATCCCCTGCCTGGAGGCCCATGGTGCCTGTTTCTCCCTGGGCGTTGCTTCACCAGAGCGGCCAGGCAACATCTGCCCCATCTACCCTTCTGCTCTTCCCTTCCAGCTGACAGAGTTCTCCCTGCTCTACTCTAGCCCTAGGAAGTTTGGAGACAACCGGGCTCCTCCTCCTGTGCAAGGAGTCCCGGGGCCCAGTTGGAGTGGAAAGGTAAAACCACAGGCAAGCCCAGGAAAGTGCTGAGTCATGTCTGACACACTCCCTCAGCCTGCTCCTTCATGGCTAGCGAGGCTGTGAGCTAGGAAAGTCTTTGGAAGCTCAGCAAGTGGCAGCGAGATGCAGGCCCCAACCCAGCAATCCCGGTGCTTGGAGCAGGTCTCACAGCCTCCCAGTGCCAAAGCGAGCTCCTCTCTGCCAAATGCAGCTTTGCACACGCAGGCCGCTCTGCTGCCTCTGCATCCACGAAGGAAGCTCTCTAGGCCCGCTTCCTGCGAAATCTGCTTCAGCCTGAGAGAAAAGCCCTTGGAGAGGTCTTGGCACAGGGGCAGTTGCTCCTGTGCCTGGGGAAGAGGGAAGGGCACCACACTCCCAAGGAAAGGCCAGACACACTCCACACGTCTTTGCTCCTCTGGAGGGCGGCATGGAGCCTCCAACTGGGAGGTCACTTCTCAGCGGAGACGCAGGGGCATTCTGGCTGTGATCCCGCAGCCCCTGCCTGGAGGCCCACGGTGCCTGTTTCTCTCTGGGCGTTGCTTCCACAGTGCGGCCAAGCAACATTTTCACCATGGGCACAACAGCGCTTCCCTTCCGCCTGACAGACGTCTCAGTGCTCTGCTCTAGACCTCTGAAGTGGGGAGACAACCGAGCCCAGCCTCCTTTCCAAGGAGTCCTGCGCCTTCCATTGCACTGAAAGGCAATAGCACGGGGAAGCCTAGGAAGGGGCTGAGTCATGTCGGACACACTTCCTCAGCCTGCTCCTTTCAGGGAAGCAACGCTGGGAGCTGGGAAAGTCTTCTCCAGCTCGGAGAGTGCAAGAGACATGCAGGCCGCGCACCCGGAAATCTCGGTGCTTGGAGCCAATCTCAGCGTCTCCCAGGGGCAAAGCGAACGCCTCTCTGCCAAATCCAGCTTTGCAGACGCAGGCCGCTAGGCTGCCTCTGCATTGGCGAAGGAAGCTCTCTCCTCCCGCTTCCTGCGAAATCTGCTTCTCAGCCTGAGCGAATCTCAGTGGGAACGGTCTTTCCTCTGGGGCCGTTGCTCCTGTGCCTGGGGCTGCCGCAAGGGCACCACCCTCACAGGGAAAGGCCAAACACACCCCACATGTCTTTGCTCCTCTGGAGAGCTGCAGGCAACCTCAAACTCTCAGGAAGCTTCTCGGCTGAGACGCAGAAGCACTCTGGCTGGGGTCTCGCATCCCTGCCTGGAGGCCCATGGTGCCTGTTTCTCCCTGGGCGTTGCTTCACCAGAGCGGCCAGGCAACATCTGCCCCATCTACCCTTCTGCTCTTCCCTTCCAGCTGACAGAGTTCTCCCTGCTCTACTCTAGCCCTAGGAAGTTTGGAGACAACCGGGCTCCTCCTCCTGTGCAAGGAGTCCCGGGGCCCAGTTGGAGTGGAAAGGCAAAACCACAGGCAAGCCCAGGAAAGTGCTGAGTCATGTCTGACACACTCCCTCAGCCTGCTCCTTCATGGCTAGCGAGGCTGTGAGCTAGGAAAGTCTTTCGAAGCTCAGCAAGTGGCAGCGAGATGCAGGCCCCAACCCAGCAATCCCGGTGCTTGGAGCAGGTCTCACAGCCTCCCAGTGCCAAAGCGAGCTCCTCTCTGAGAAATGCAGCTTTGCACACGCAGGCCGCTCTGCTGCCTCTGCATCCACGAAGGAAGCTCTCTAGGCCCGCTTCCTGCGAAATCTGCTTCAGCCTGAGTGAAAAGCCCTTGGAGAGGTCTTGGCTCAGGGGCAGTTGCTCCTGTGCCTGGGGAAGAGGGAAGGGCACCACACTCCCAAGGAAAGGCCAGACACACTCCACACGTCTTTGCTCCTCTGGAGGGCGGCATGGAGCCTCCAACTGGGAGGTCACTTCTCAGCGGAGACGCAGGGGCATTCTGGCTGTGATCCCGCAGCCCCTGCCTGGAGGCCCACGGTGCCTGTTTCTCTCTGGGCGTTGCTTCCACAGTGCGGCCAAGCAACATCTTCACCATGGGCACAACAGCGCTTCCCTTCCGCCTGACAGACGTCTCAGTGCTCTGCTCTAGACCTCTGAAGTGGGGAGACAACCGAGCCCAGCTTCCTTTCCACGGAGTCCTGCGCCTTCCATTGCACTGAAAGGCAATAGCACGGGGAAGCCTAGGAAGGGGCTGAGTCATGTCGGACACACTTCCTCAGCCTGCTCCTTTCAGGGAAGCAACGCTGGGAGCTGGGAAAGTCTTCTCCAGCTCGGAGAGTGCAAGAGACATGCAGGCCGCGCACCCGGAAATCTCGGTGCTTGGAGCCAATCTCAGCGTCTCCCAGGGGCAAAGCGAACGCCTCTCTGCCAAATCCAGCTTTGCAGACGCAGGCCGCTAGGCTGCCTCTGCATTGGCGAAGGAAGCTCTCTCCTCCCGCTTCCTGCGAAATCTGCTTCTCAGCCTGAGCGAATCTCAGTGGGAACGGTCTTTCCTCTGGGGCCGTTGCTCCTGTGCCTGGGGCTGCCGCAAGGGCACCACCCTCCCAGGGAAAGGCCAAACACACCCCACATGTCTTTGCTCCTCTGGAGAGCTGCAGGCAACCTCAAACTCTCAGGAAGCTTCTCGGCTGAGACGCAGAAGCACTCTGGCTGGGGTCTCGCATCCCCTGCCTGGAGGCCCATGGTGCCTGTTTCTCCCTGGGCGTTGCTTCACCAGAGCGGCCAGGCAACATCTGCCCCATCTACCCTTCTGCTCTTCCCTTCCAGCTGACAGAGTTCTCCCTGCTCTACTCTAGCCCTAGGAAGTTTGGAGACAACCGGGCTCCTCCTCCTGTGCAAGGAGTCCCGGGGCCCAGTTGGAGTGGAAAGGCAAAACCACAGGCAAGCCCAGGAAAGTGCTGAGTCATGTCTGACACACTCCCTCAGCCTGCTCCTTCATGGCTAGCGAGGCTGTGAGCTAGGAAAGTCTTTGGAAGCTCAGCAAGTGGCAGCGAGATGCAGGCCCCAACCCAGCAATCCCGGTGCTTGGAGCAGGTCTCACAGCCTCCCAGTGCCAAAGCGAGCTCCTCTCTGAGAAATGCAGCTTTGCACACGCAGGCCGCTCTGCTGCCTCTGCATCCACGAAGGAAGCTCTCTAGGCCCGCTTCCTGCGAAATCTGCTTCAGCCTGAGTGAAAAGCCCTTGGAGAGGTCTTGGCTCAGGGGCAGTTGCTCCTGTGCCTGGGGAAGAGGGAAGGGCACCACACTCCCAAGGAAAGGCCAGACACACTCCACACGTCTTTGCTCCTCTGGAGGGCGGCATGGAGCCTCCAACTGGGAGGTCACTTCTCAGCGGAGACGCAGGGGCATTCTGGCTGTGATCCCGCAGCCCCTGCCTGGAGGCCCACGGTGCCTGTTTCTCTCTGGGCGTTGCTTCCACAGTGCGGCCAAGCAACATCTTCACCATGGGCACAACAGCGCTTCCCTTCCGCCTGACAGACGTCTCAGTGCTCTGCTCTAGACCTCTGAAGTGGGGAGACAACCGAGCCCAGCCTCCTTTCCACGGAGTCCTGCGCCTTCCATTGCACTGAAAGGCAATAGCACGGGGAAGCCTAGGAAGGGGCTGAGTCATGTCGGACACACTTCCTCAGCCTGCTCCTTTCAGGGAAGCAACGCTGGGAGCTGGGAAAGTCTTCTCCAGCTCGGAGAGTGCAAGAGACATGCAGGCCGCGCACCCGGAAATCTCGGTGCTTGGAGCCAATCTCAGCGTCTCCCAGGGGCAAAGCGAACGCCTCTCTGCCAAATCCAGCTTTGCAGACGCAGGCCGCTAGGCTGCCTCTGCATTGGCGAAGGAAGCTCTCTCCTCCCGCTTCCTGCGAAATCTGCTTCTCAGCCTGAGCGAATCTCAGTGGGAACGGTCTTTCCTCTGGGGCCGTTGCTCCTGTGCCTGGGGCTGCCGCAAGGGCACCACCCTCACAGGGAAAGGCCAAACACACCCCACATGTCTTTGCTCCTCTGGAGAGCTGCAGGCAACCTCAAACTCTCAGGAAGCTTCTCGGCTGAGACGCAGAAGCACTCTGGCTGGGATCTCGCATCCCCTGCCTGGAGGCCCATGGTGCCTGTTTCTCCCTGGGCGTTGCTTCACCAGAGCGGCCAGGCAACATCTGCCCCATCTACCCTTCTGCTCTTCCCTTCCAGCTGACAGAGTTCTCCCTGCTCTACTCTAGCCCTAGGAAGTTTGGAGACAACCGGGCTCCTCCTCCTGTGCAAGGAGTCCCGGGGCCCAGTTGGAGTGGAAAGGTAAAACCACAGGCAAGCCCAGGAAAGTGCTGAGTCATGTCTGACACACTCCCTCAGCCTGCTCCTTCATGGCTAGCGAGGCTGTGAGCTAGGAAAGTCTTTGGAAGCTCAGCAAGTGGCAGCGAGATGCAGGCCCCAACCCAGCAATCCCGGTGCTTGGAGCAGGTCTCACAGCCTCCCAGTGCCAAAGCGAGCTCCTCTCTGCCAAATGCAGCTTTGCACACGCAGGCCGCTCTGCTGCCTCTGCATCCACGAAGGAAGCTCTCTAGGCCCGCTTCCTGCGAAATCTGCTTCAGCCTGAGGGAAAAGCCCTTGGAGAGGTCTTGGCTCAGGGGCAGTTGCTCCTGTGCCTGGGGAAGAGGGAAGGGCACCACACTCCCAAGGAAAGGCCAGACACACTCCACACGTCTTTGCTCCTCTGGAGGGCGGCATGGAGCCTCCAACTGGGAGGTCGCGTCTCAGCGGAGACGCAGGGGCATTCTGGCTGTGATCCCGCAGCCCCTGCCTGGAGGCCCACGGTGCCTGTTTCTCTCTGGGCGTTGCTTCCACAGTGCGGCCAAGCAACATCTTCACCATGGGCACAACAGCGCTTCCCTTCCGCCTGACAGACGTCTCAGTGCTCTGCTCTAGACCTCTGAAGTGGGGAGACAACCGAGCCCAGCCTCCTTTCCAAGGAGTCCTGCGCCTTCCATTGCCCTGAAAGGGAATAGCACGGGGAAGCCTAGGAAGGGGCTGAGTCATGTCGGACACACTTCCTCAGCCTGCTCCTTTCAGGGAAGCAACGCTGGGAGCTAGGAAAGCCTTCTCCAGCTCGGAGAGTGCAAGAGAGATGCAGGCCGCGCACCCGGAAATCTCGGTGCTTGGAGCCAATCTCAGCGTCTCCCAGGGGCAAAGCGAACGCCTCTCTGCCAAATCCAGCTGTGCAGACGCAGGCCGCTAGGCTGCCTCTGCATTGGCGAAGGAAGCTCACTCCTCGCGCTTCCTGCGAAATCTGCTTCTCAGCCTGAGAGAATCTCAGTGGGAACGGTCTTTCCTCTGGGGCCGTTGCTCCTGTGCCTGGGGCTGCCGCAAGGGCACCACCCTCACAGGGAAAGGCCAAACACACCCCACATGTCTTTGCTCCTCTGGAGAGCTGCAGGCAACCTCAAACTCTCAGGAAGCTTCTCGGCTGAGACGCAGAAGCACTCTGGCTGGGGTCTCGCATCCCCTGCCTGGAGGCCCATGGTGCCTGTTTCTCCCTGGGCGTTGCTTCACCAGAGCGGCCAGGCAACATCTGCCCCATCTACCCTTCTGCTCTTCCCTTCCAGCTGACAGAGTTCTCCCTGCTCTACTCTAGCCCTAGGAAGTTTGGAGACAACCGGGCTCCTCCTCCTGTGCAAGGAGTCCCGGGGCCCAGTTGGAGTGGAAAGGCAAAACCACAGGCAAGCCCAGGAAAGTGCTGAGTCATGTCTGACACACTCCCTCAGCCTGCTCCTTCATGGCTAGCGAGGCTGTGAGCTAGGAAAGTCTTTGGAAGCTCAGCAAGTGGCAGCGAGATGCAGGCCCCAACCCAGCAATCCCGGTGCTTGGAGCAGGTCTCACAGCCTCCCAGTGCCAAAGCGAGCTCCTCTCTGAGAAATGCAGCTTTGCACACGCAGGCCGCTCTGCTGCCTCTGCATCCACGAAGGAAGCTCTCTAGGCCCGCTTCCTGCGAAATCTGCTTCAGCCTGAGTGAAAAGCCCTTGGAGAGGTCTTGGCTCAGGGGCAGTTGCTCCTGTGCCTGGGGAAGAGGGAAGGGCACCACACTCCCAAGGAAAGGCCAGACACACTCCACACGTCTTTGCTCCTCTGGAGGGCGGCATGGAGCCTCCAACTGGGAGGTCACTTCTCAGCGGAGACGCAGGGGCATTCTGGCTGTGATCCCGCAGCCCCTGCCTGGAGGCCCACGGTGCCTGTTTCTCTCTGGGCGTTGCTTCCACAGTGCGGCCAAGCAACATCTTCACCATGGGCACAACAGCGCTTCCCTTCCGCCTGACAGACGTCTCAGTGCTCTGCTCTAGACCTCTGAAGTGGGGAGACAACCGAGCCCAGCCTCCTTTCCAAGGAGTCCTGCGCCTTCCATTGCACTGAAAGGCAATAGCACGGGGAAGCCTAGGAAGGGGCTGAGTCATGTCGGACACACTTCCTCAGCCTGCTCCTTTCAGGGAAGCAACGCTGGGAGCTGGGAAAGTCTTCTCCAGCTCGGAGAGTGCAAGAGACATGCAGGCCGCGCACCCGGAAATCTCGGTGCTTGGAGCCAATCTCAGCGTCTCCCAGGGGCAAAGCGAACGCCTCTCTGCCAAATCCAGCTTTGCAGACGCAGGCCGCTAGGCTGCCTCTGCATTGGCGAAGGAAGCTCTCTCCTCCCGCTTCCTGCGAAATCTGCTTCTCAGCCTGAGCGAATCTCAGTGGGAACGGTCTTTCCTCTGGGGCCGTTGCTCCTGTGCCTGGGGCTGCCGCAAGGGCACCACCCTCCCAGGGATAGGCCAAACACACCCCACATGTCTTTGCTCCTCTGGAGAGCTGCAGGCAACCTCAAACTCTCAGGAAGCTTCTCGGCTGAGACGCAGAAGCACTCTGGCTGGGGTCTCGCATCCCCTGCCTGGAGGCCCATGGTGCCTGTTTCTCCCTGGGCGTTGCTTCACCAGAGCGGCCAGGCAACCTCTGCCCCATCTACCCTTCTGCTCTTCCCTTCCAGCTGACAGAGTTCTCCCTGCTCTACTCTAGCCCTAGGAAGTTTGGAGACAACCGGGCTCCTCCTCCTGTGCAAGGAGTCCCGGGGCCCAGTTGGAGTGGAAAGGTAAAACCACAGGCAAGCCCAGGAAAGTGCTGAGTCATGTCTGACACACTCCCTCAGCCTGCTCCTTCATGGCTAGCGAGGCTGTGAGCTAGGAAAGTCTTTGGAAGCTCAGCAAGTGGCAGCGAGATGCAGGCCCCAACCCAGCAATCCCGGTGCTTGGAGCAGGTCTCACAGCCTCCCAGTGCCAAAGCGAGCTCCTCTCTGAGAAATGCAGCTTTGCACACGCAGGCCGCTCTGCTGCCTCTGCATCCACGAAGGAAGCTCTCTAGGCCCGCTTCCTGCGAAATCTGCTTCAGCCTGAGTGAAAAGCCCTTGGAGAGGTCTTGGCACAGGGGCAGTTGCTCCTGTGCCTGGGGAAGAGGGAAGGGCACCACACTCCCAAGGAAAGGCCAGACACACTCCACACGTCTTTGCTCCTCTGGAGGGCGGCATGGAGCCTCCAACTGGGAGGTCACTTCTCAGCGGAGACGCAGGGGCATTCTGGCTGTGATCCCGCAGCCCCTGCCTGGAGGCCCACGGTGCCTGTTTCTCTCTGGGCGTTGCTTCCACAGTGCGGCCAAGCAACATTTTCACCATGGGCACAACAGCGCTTCCCTTCCGCCTGACAGACGTCTCAGTGCTCTGCTCTAGACCTCTGAAGTGGGGGAGACAACCGAGCCCAGCCTCCTTTCCAAGGAGTCCTGCGCCTTCCATTGCACTGAAAGGCAATAGCACGGGGAAGCCTAGGAAGGGGCTGAGTCATGTCGGACACACTTCCTCAGCCTGCTCCTTTCAGGGAAGCAACGCTGGGAGCTGGGAAAGTCTTCTCCAGCTCGGAGAGTGCAAGAGACATGCAGGCCGCGCACCCGGAAATCTCGGTGCTTGGAGCCAATCTCAGCGTCTCCCAGGGGCAAAGCGAACGCCTCTCTGCCAAATCCAGCTTTGCAGACGCAGGCCGCTAGGCTGCCTCTGCATTGGCGAAGGAAGCTCTCTCCTCCCGCTTCCTGCGAAATCTGCTTCTCAGCCTGAGCGAATCTCAGTGGGAACGGTCTTTCCTCTGGGGCCGTTGCTCCTGTGCCTGGGGCTGCCGCAAGGGCACCACCCTCCCAGGGAAAGGCCAAACACACCCCACATGTCTTTGCTCCTCTGGAGAGCTGCAGGCAACCTCAAACTCTCAGGAAGCTTCTCGGCTGAGACGCAGAAGCACTCTGGCTGGGGTCTCGCATCCCCTGCCTGGAGGCCCATGGTGCCTGTTTCTCCCTGGGCGTTGCTTCACCAGAGCGGCCAGGCAACCTCTGCCCCATCTACCCTTCTGCTCTTCCCTTCCAGCTGACAGAGTTCTCCCTGCTCTACTCTAGCCCTAGGAAGTTTGGAGACAACCGGGCTCCTCCTCCTGTGCAAGGAGTCCCGGGGCCCAGTTGGAGTGGAAAGGTAAAACCACAGGCAAGCCCAGGAAAGTGCTGAGTCATGTCTGACACACTCCCTCAGCCTGCTCCTTCATGGCTAGCGAGACTGTGAGCTAGGAAAGTCTTTGGAAGCTCAGCAAGTGGCAGCGAGATGCAGGCCCCAACCCAGCAATCCCGGTGCTTGGAGCAGGTCTCACAGCCTCCCAGTGCCAAAGCGAGCTCCTCTCTGAGAAATGCAGCTTTGCACACGCAGGCCGCTCTGCTGCCTCTGCATCCACGAAGGAAGCTCTCTAGGCCCGCTTCCTGCGAAATCTGCTTCAGCCTGAGGGAAAAGCCCTTGGAGAGGTCTTGGCTCAGGGGCAGTTGCTCCTGTGCCTGGGGAAGAGGGAAGGGCACCACACTCCCAAGGAAAGGCCAGACACACTCCACACGTCTTTGCTCCTCTGGAGGGCGGCATGGAGCCTCCAACTGGGAGGTCGCTTCTCAGCGGAGACGCAGGGGCATTCTGGCTGTGATCCCGCAGCCCCTGCCTGGAGGCCCACGGTGCCTGTTTCTCTCTGGGCGTTGCTTCCACAGTGCGGCCAAGCAACATCTTCACCATGGGCACAACAGCGCTTCCCTTCCGCCTGACAGACGTCTCAGTGCTCTGCTCTAGACCTCTGAAGTGGGGAGACAACCGAGCCCAGCCTCCTTTCCAAGGAGTCCTGCGCCTTCCATTGCACTGAAAGGCAATAGCACGGGGAAGCCTAGGAAGGGGCTGAGTCATGTCGGACACACTTCCTCAGCCTGCTCCTTTCAGGGAAGCAACGCTGGGAGCTAGGAAAGCCTTCTCCAGCTCGGAGAGTGCAAGAGAGATGCAGGCCGCGCACCCGGAAATCTCGGTGCTTGGAGCCAATCTCAGCGTCTCCCAGGGGCAAAGCGAACGCCTCTCTGCCAAATCCAGCTTTGCAGACGCAGGCCGCTAGGCTGCCTCTGCATTGGCGAAGGAAGCTCTCTCCTCCCGCTTCCTGCGAAATCTGCTTCTCAGCCTGAGCGAATCTCAGTGGGAACGGTCTTTCCTCTGGGGCCGTTGCTCCTGTGCCTGGGGCTGCCGCAAGGGCACCACCCTCCCAGGGAAAGGCCAAACAGACCCCTCATGACTTTGCTCCTCTGGAGAGCTGCAGGCAACCTCAAACTCTCAGGAAGCTTCTCGGCTGAGACGCAGAAGCACTCTGGCTGGGGTCTCGCATCCCATGCCTGGAGGCCCATGGTGCCTGTTTCTCCCTGGGCGTTGCTTCACCAGAGCGGCCAGGCAACATCTGCCCCATCTACCCTTCTGCTCTTCCCTTCCAGCTGACAGAGTTCTCCCTGCTCTACTCTAGCCCTAGGAAGTTTGGAGACAACCGGGCTCCTCCTCCTGTGCAAGGAGTCCCGGGGCCCAGTTGGAGTGGAAAGGCAAAACCACAGGCAAGCCCAGGAAAGTGCTGAGTCATGTCTGACACACTCCCTCAGCCTGCTCCTTCATGGCTAGCGAGGCTGTGAGCTAGGAAAGTCTTTGGAAGCTCAGCAAGTGGCAGCGAGATGCAGGCCCCAACCCAGCAATCCCGGTGCTTGGAGCAGGTCTCACAGCCTCCCAGTGCCAAAGCGAGCTCCTCTCTGCCAAATGCAGCTTTGCACACGCAGGCCGCTCTGCTGAATCTGCATCCACGAAGGAAGCTCTCTAGGCCCGCTTCCTGCGAAATCTGCTTCAGCCTGAGGGAAAAGCCCTTGGAGAGGTCTTGGCTCAGGGGCAGTTGCTCCTGTGCCTGGGGAAGAGGGAAGGGCACCACACTCCCAAGGAAAGGCCAGACACACTCCACAGGTCTTTGCTCCTCTGGAGGGCGGCATGGAGCCTCCAACTGGGAGGTCGCTTCTCAGCGGAGACGCAGGGGCATTCTGGCTGTGATCCCGCAGCCCCTGCCTGGAGGCCCACGGTGCCTGTTTCTCTCTGGGCGTTGCTTCCACAGTGCGGCCAAGCAACATCTTCACCATGGGCACAACAGCGCTTCCCTTCCGCCTGACAGACGTCTCAGTGCTCTGCTCTAGACCTCTGAAGTGGGGAGACAACCGAGCCCAGCCTCCTTTCCAAGGAGTCCTGCGCCTTCCATTGCACTGAAAGGCAATAGCACGGGGAAGCCTAGGAAGGGGCTGAGTCATGTCGGACACACTTCCTCAGCCTGCTCCTTTCAGGGAATCAACGCTGGGAGCTAGGAAAGTCTTCTCAAGCTCGGAGAGTGCAAGAGAGATGCAGGCCGCGCACCCGGAAATCTCGGTGCTTGGAGCCAATCTCAGCGTCTCCCAGGGGCAAAGCGAACGCCTCTCTGCCAAATCCAGCTTTGCAGACGCAGGCCGCTAGGCTGCCTCTGCATTGGCGAAGGAAGCTCTCTCCTCCCGCTTCCTGTGAAATCTGCTTCTCAGCCTGAGCGAATCTCAGTGGGAACGGTCTTTCCTCTGGGGCCGTTGCTCCTGTGCCTGGGGCTGCCGCAAGGGCACCACCCTCCCAGGGAAAGGCCAAACACACCCCACATGTCTTTGCTCCTCTGGAGAGCTGCAGGCAACCTCAAACTATCAGGAAGCTTCTCGGGTGGACGCAGAAGCACTCTGGCTGGGATCTCGCATCCCCTGCCTGGAGGTCCATGGTGTCTGTTTCTCCCTGGGCGTTGCTTCACCAGAGCGGCCAGGCAACATCTGCCCCATCTACCCTTCTGCTCTTCCCTTCCAGCTGACAGAGTTCTCCCTGCTCTACTCTAGCCCTAGGAAGTTTGGAGACAACCGGGCTCCTCCTCCTGTGCAAGGAGTCCCGGGGCCCAGTTGGAGTGGAAAGGTAAAACCACAGGCAAGCCCAGGAAAGTGCTGAGTCATGTCTGACACACTCCCTCAGCCTGCTCCTTCATGGCTAGCGAGGCTGTGAGCTAGGAAAGTCTTTGGAAGCTCAGCAAGTGGCAGCGAGATGCAGGCCCCAACCCAGCAATCCCGGTGCTTGGAGCAGGTCTCACAGCCTCCCAGTGCCAAAGCGAGCTCCTCTCTGCCAAATGCAGCTGTGCACACGCAGGCCGCTCTGCTGCCTCTGCATCCACGAAGGAAGCTCTCTAGGCCCGCTTCCTGCGAAATCTGCTTCAGCCTGAGGGAAAAGCCCTTGGAGAGGTCTTGGCTCAGGGGCAGTTGCTCCTGTGCCTGGGGAAGAGGGAAGGGCACCACACTCCCAAGGAAAGGCCAGACACACTCCACACGTCTTTGCTCCTCTGGAGGGCGGCATGGAGCCTCCAACTGGGAGGTCGCGTCTCAGCGGAGACGCAGGGGCATTCTGGCTGTGATCCCGCAGCCCCTGCCTGGAGGCCCACGGTGCCTGTTTCTCTCTGGGCGTTGCTTCCACAGTGCGGCCAAGCAACATCTTCACCATGGGCACAACAGCGCTTCCCTTCCTCCTGACAGACGTCTCAGTGCTCTGCTCTAGACCTCTGAAGTGGGGAGACAACCAAGCCCAGCCTCCTTTCCAAGGAGTCCTGCGCCTTCCATTGCACTGAAAGGCAATAGCACGGGGAAGCCTAGGAAGGGGCTGAGTCATGTGGGACACACTTCCTCAGCATGCTCCTTTCAGGGAAGCAACGCCTGGAGCTAGGAAAGTCTTCTCCAGCTCGGAGAGTGCAAGAGAGATGCAGGCCGCGCACCCGGAAATCTCGGTGCTTGGAGCCAATCTCAGCGTCTCCCAGGGGCAAAGCAAACGCCTCTCTGCCAAATCCAGCTTTGCAGACGCAGGCCGCTAGGCTGCCTCTGCATTGGCGAAGGAAGCTCTCTCCTCCCGCTTCCTGCGAAATCTGCTTCTCAGCCTGAGCGAATCTCAGTGGGAACGGTCTTTCCTCTGGGGCCGTTGCTCCTGTGCCTGGGGCTGCCGCAAGGGCACCACCCTCCCAGGGAAAGGCCAAACACACTCCACATGACTTTGCTCTTCTGGAGAGCTGCAGGCAACCTCAAACTCTCAGGAAGCTTCTCGGCTGAGACGCAGAAGCACTCTGGCTGGGGTCTCGCATCCCCTGCCTGGAGGCCCATGGTGTCTGTTTCTCCCTGGGCGTTGCTTCACCAGAGCGGCCAGGCAACATCTGCCCCATCTACCCTTCTGCTCTTCCCTTCCAGCTGACAGAGTTCTCCCTGCTCTACTCTAGCCCTAGGAAGTTTGGAGACAACCGGGCTCCTCCTCCTGTGCAAGGAGTCCCGGGGCCCAGTTGGAGTGGAAAGGCAAAACCACAGGCAAGCCCAGGAAAGTGCTGAGTCATGTCTGACACACTCCCTCAGCCTGCTCCTTCATGGCTAGCGAGGCTGTGAGCTAGGAAAGTCTTTGGAAGCTCAGCAAGTGGCAGCGAGATGCAGGCCCCAACCCAGCAATCCCGGTGCTTGGAGCAGGTCTCACAGCCTCCCAGTGCCAAAGCGAGCTCCTCTCTGCCAAATGCAGATTTGCACACGCAGGCCGCTCTGCTGCCTCTGCATCCACGAAGGAAGCTCTCTAGGCCCGCTTCCTGCGAAATCTGCTTCAGCCTGAGGGAAAAGCCCTTGGAGAGGTCTTGGCTCAGGGGCAGTTGCTCCTGTGCCTGGGGAAGAGGGAAGGGCACCACACTCCCAAGGAAAGGCCAGACACACTCCACACGTCTTTGCTCCTCTGGAGGGCGGCATGGAGCCTCCAACTGGGAGGTCGCGTCTCAGCGGAGACGCAGGGGCATTCTGGCTGTGATCCCGCAGCCCCTGCCTGGAGGCCCACGGTGCCTGTTTCTCTCTGGGCGTTGCTTCCACAGTGCGGCCAAGCAACATCTTCACCATGGGCACAACAGCGCTTCCCTTCCGCCTGACAGACGTCTCAGTGCTCTGCTCTAGACCTCTGAAGTGGGGAGACAACCGAGCCCAGCCTCCTTTCCAAGGAGTCCTGCGCCTTCCATTGCACTGAAAGGCAATAGCACGGGGAAGCCTAGGAAGGGGCTGAGTCATGTCGGACACACTTCCTCAGCCTGCTCCTTTCAGGGAAGCAACGCTGGGAGCTAGGAAACCTTCTCCAGCTCGGAGAGTGCAAGAGAGATGCAGGCCGCGCACCCGGAAATCTCGGTGATTGGAGCCAATCTCAGCGTCTCCCAGGGGCAAAGCGAACGCCTCTCTGCCAAATCCAGCTTTGCAGACGCAGGCCGCTAGGCTGCCTCTGCATTGGCGAAGGAAGCTCTCTCCTCCCTCTTCCTGCGAAATCTGCTTCTCAGCCTGATTGAATCTCAATGGGAACAGTCTTTCCTCTGGGGCCGTTGCTCCTGTGCCTGGGGCTGCCGCAAGGGCACCACCCTCCCAGGGAAAGGCCAAACACACCCCACATGTCTTTGCTCCTCTGGAGAGCTGCAGGCAACCTCAAACTCTCAGGAAGCTTCTCGGCTGAGACGCAGAAGCACTCTGGCTGGGGTCTCGCATCCCCTGCCTGGAGGCCCATGGTGCCTGTTTCTCCCTGGGCGTTGCTTCACCAGAGCGGCCAGGCAACATCTGCCCCATCTACCCTTCTGCTCTTCCCTTCCAGCTGACAGAGTTCTCCCTGCTCTACTCTAGCCCTAGGAAGTTTGGAGACAACCGGGCTCCTCCTCCTGTGCAAGGAGTCCCGGGGCCCAGTTGGAGTGGAAAGGCAAAACCACAGGGAAGCCCAGGAAAGTGCTGAGTCATGTCTGACACACTCCCTCAGCCTGCTCCTTCATGGCTAGCGAGGCTGTGAGCTAGGAAAGTCTTTGGAAGCTCAGCAAGTGGCAGCGAGATGCAGGCCCCAACCCAGCAATCCCGGTGCTTGGAGCAGGTCTCACAGCCTCCCAGTGCCAAAGCGAGCTCCTCTCTGCCAAATGCAGCTTTGCACACGCAGGCCGCTCTGCTGCCTCTGCATCCACGAAGGAAGCTCTCTAGGCCCGCTTCCTGCGAGATCTGCTTCAGCCTGAGGGAAAAGCCCTTGGAGAGGTCTTGGCTCAGGGGCAGTTGCTCCTGTGCCTGGGGAAGAGGGAAGGGCACCACACTCCCAAGGAAAGGCCAGACACACTCCACACGTCTTTGCTCCTCTGGAGGGCGGCATGGAGCCTCCAACTGGGGGGTCGCGTCTCAGCGGAGACGCAGGGGCATTCTGGCTGTGATCCCGCAGCCCCTGCCTGGAGGCCCACGGTGCCTGTTTCTCTCTGGGCGTTGCTTCCACAGTGCGGCCAAGCAACATCTTCACCATGGGCACAACAGCGCTTCCCTTCCGCCTGACAGACGTCTCAGTGCTCTGCTCTAGACCTCTGAAGTGGGGAGACAACCGAGCCCAGCCTCCTTTCCAAGGAGTCCTGCGCCTTCCATTGCACTGAAAGGCAATAGCACGGGGAAGCCTAGGAAGGGGCTGAGTCATGTCGGACACACTTCCTCAGCCTGCTCCTTTCAGGGAAGCAACGCTGGGAGCTAGGAAAGCCTTCTCCAGCTCGGAGAGTGCAAGAGAGATGCAGGCCGCGCACCCGGAAATCTCGGTGCTTGGAGCCAATCTCAGCGTCTCCCAGGGGCAAAGCGAACGCCTCTCTGCCAAATCCAGCTGTGCAGACGCAGGCCGCTAGGCTGCCTCTGCATTGGCGAAGGAAGCTCACTCCTCGCGCTTCCTGCGAAATCTGCTTCTCAGCCTGAGAGAATCTCAGTGGGAACGGTCTTTCCTCTGGGGCCGTTGCTCCTGTGCCTGGGGCTGCCGCAAGGGCACCACCCTCACAGGGAAAGGCCAAACACACCCCACATGTCTTTGCTCCTCTGGAGAGCTGCAGGCAACCTCAAACTCTCAGGAAGCTTCTCGGCTGAGACGCAGAAGCACTCTGGCTGGGGTCTCGCATCCCCTGCCTGGAGGCCCATGGTGCCTGTTTCTCCCTGGGCGTTGCTTCACCAGAGCGGCCAGGCAACATCTGCCCCATCTACCCTTCTGCTCTTCCCTTCCAGCTGACAGAGTTCTCCCTGCTCTACTCTAGCCCTAGGAAGTTTGGAGACAACCGGGCTCCTCCTCCTGTGCAAGGAGTCCCGGGGCCCAGTTGGAGTGGAAAGGCAAAACCACAGGCAAGCCCAGGAAAGTGCTGAGTCATGTCTGACACACTCCCTCAGCCTGCTCCTTCATGGCTAGCGAGGCTGTGAGCTAGGAAAGTCTTTGGAAGCTCAGCAAGTGGCAGCGAGATGCAGGCCCCAACCCAGCAATCCCGGTGCTTGGAGCAGGTCTCACAGCCTCCCAGTGCCAAAGCGAGCTCCTCTCTGAGAAATGCAGCTTTGCACACGCAGGCCGCTCTGCTGCCTCTGCATCCACGAAGGAAGCTCTCTAGGCCCGCTTCCTGCGAAATCTGCTTCAGCCTGAGGGAAAAGGCCTTGGAGAGGTCTTGGCTCAGGGGCAGTTGCTCCTGTGCCTGGGGAAGAGGGAAGGGCACCACACTCCCAAGGAAAGGCCAGACACACTCCACACGTCTTTGCTCCTCTGGAGGGCGGCATGGAGCCTCCAACTGGGAGGTCACTTCTCAGCGGAGACGCAGGGGCATTCTGGCTGTGATCCCGCAGCCCCTGCCTGGAGGCCCACGGTGCCTGTTTCTCTCTGGGCGTTGCTTCCACAGTGCGGCCAAGCAACATCTTCACCATGGGCACAACAGCGCTTCCCTTCCGCCTGACAGACGTCTCAGTGCTCTGCTCTAGACCTCTGAAGTGGGGAGACAACCGAGCCCAGCCTCCTTTCCAAGGAGTCCTGCGCCTTCCATTGCACTGAAAGGCAATAGCACGGGGAAGCCTAGGAAGGGGCTGAGTCATGTCGGACACACTTCCTCAGCCTGCTCCTTTCAGGGAAGCAACGCTGGGAGCTGGGAAAGTCTTCTCCAGCTCGGAGAGTGCAAGAGACATGCAGGCCGCGCACCCGGAAATCTCGGTGCTTGGAGCCAATCTCAGCGTCTCCCAGGGGCAAAGCGAACGCCTCTCTGCCAAATCCAGCTTTGCAGACGCAGGCCGCTAGGCTGCCTCTGCATTGGCGAAGGAAGCTCTCTCCTCCCGCTTCCTGCGAAATCTGCTTCTCAGCCTGAGCGAATCTCAGTGGGAACGGTCTTTCCTCTGGGGCCGTTGCTCCTGTGCCTGGGGCTGCCTCAAGGGCACCACCCTCCCAGGGAAAGGCCAAACACACCCCACATGTCTTTGCTCCTCTGGAGAGCTGCAGGCAACCTCAAACTCTCAGGAAGCTTCTCGGCTGAGACGCAGAAGCACTCTGGCTGGGGTCTCGCATCCCCTGCCTGGAGGCCCATGGTGCCTGTTTCTCCCTGGGCGTTGCTTCACCAGAGCGGCCAGGCAACATCTGCCCCATCTACCCTTCTGCTCTTCCCTTCCAGCTGACAGAGTTCTCCCTGCTCTACTCTAGCCCTAGGAAGTTTGGAGACAACCGGGCTCCTCCTCCTGTGCAAGGAGTCCCGGGGCCCAGTTGGAGTGGAAAGGCAAAACCACAGGCAAGCCCAGGAAAGTGCTGAGTCATGTCTGACACACTCCCTCAGCCTGCTCCTTCATGGCTAGCGAGGCTGTGAGCTAGGAAAGTCTTTGGAAGCTCAGCAAGTGGCAGCGAGATGCAGGCCCCAACCCAGCAATCCCGGTGCTTGGAGCAGGTCTCACAGCCTCCCAGTGCCAAAGCGAGCTCCTCTCTGAGAAATGCAGCTTTGCACACGCAGGCCGCTCTGCTGCCTCTGCATCCACGAAGGAAGCTCTCTAGGCCCGCTTCCTGCGAAATCTGCTTCAGCCTGAGTGAAAAGCCCTTGGAGAGGTCTTGGCTCAGGGGCAGTTGCTCCTGTGCCTGGGGAAGAGGGAAGGGCACCACACTCCCAAGGAAAGGCCAGACACACTCCACACGTCTTTGCTCCTCTGGAGGGCGGCATGGAGCCTCCAACTGGGAGGTCACTTCTCAGCGGAGACGCAGGGGCATTCTGGCTGTGATCCCGCAGCCCCTGCCTGGAGGCCCACGGTGCCTGTTTCTCTCTGGGCGTTGCTTCCACAGTGCGGCCAAGCAACATCTTCACCATGGGCACAACAGCGCTTCCCTTCCGCCTGACAGACGTCTCAGTGCTCTGCTCTAGACCTCTGAAGTGGGGAGACAACCGAGCCCAGCCTCCTTTCCAAGGAGTCCTGCGCCTTCCATTGCACTGAAAGGCAATAGCACGGGGAAGCCTAGGAAGGGGCTGAGTCATGTCGGACACACTTCCTCAGCCTGCTCCTTTCAGGGAAGCAACGCTGGGAGCTGGGAAAGTCTTCTCCAGCTCGGAGAGTGCAAGAGACATGCAGGCCGCGCACCCGGAAATCTCGGTGCTTGGAGCCAATCTCAGCGTCTCCCAGGGGCAAAGCGAACGCCTCTCTGCCAAATCCAGCTTTGCAGACGCAGGCCGCTAGGCTGCCTCTGCATTGGCGAAGGAAGCTCTCTCCTCCCGCTTCCTGCGAAATCTGCTTCTCAGCCTGAGCGAATCTCAGTGGGAACGGTCTTTCCTCTGGGGCCGTTGCTCCTGTGCCTGGGGCTGCCGCAAGGGCACCACCCTCCCAGGGAAAGGCCAAACACACCCCACATGTCTTTGCTCCTCTGGAGAGCTGCAGGCAACCTCAAACTCTCAGGAAGCTTCTCGGCTGAGACGCAGAAGCACTCTGGCTGGGGTCTCGCATCCCCTGCCTGGAGGCCCATGGTGCCTGTTTCTCCCTGGGCGTTGCTTCACCAGAGCGGCCAGGCAACATCTGCCCCATCTACCCTTCTGCTCTTCCCTTCCAGCTGACAGAGTTCTCCCTGCTCTACTCTAGCCCTAGGAAGTTTGGAGACAACCGGGCTCCTCCTCCTGTGCAAGGAGTCCCGGGGCCCAGTTGGAGTGGAAAGGCAAAACCACAGGCAAGCCCAGGAAAGTGCTGAGTCATGTCTGACACACTCCCTCAGCCTGCTCCTTCATGGCTAGCGAGGCTGTGAGCTAGGAAAGTCTTTCGAAGCTCAGCAAGTGGCAGCGAGATGCAGGCCCCAACCCAGCAATCCCGGTGCTTGGAGCAGGTCTCACAGCCTCCCAGTGCCAAAGCGAGCTCCTCTCTGAGAAATGCAGCTTTGCACACGCAGGCCGCTCTGCTGCCTCTGCATCCACGAAGGAAGCTCTCTAGGCCCGCTTCCTGCGAAATCTGCTTCAGCCTGAGTGAAAAGCCCTTGGAGAGGTCTTGGCTCAGGGGCAGTTGCTCCTGTGCCTGGGGAAGAGGGAAGGGCACCACACTCCCAAGGAAAGGCCAGACACACTCCACACGTCTTTGCTCCTCTGGAGGGCGGCATGGAGCCTCCAACTGGGAGGTCACTTCTCAGCGGAGACGCAGGGGCATTCTGGCTGTGATCCCGCAGCCCCTGCCTGGAGGCCCACGGTGCCTGTTTCTCTCTGGGCGTTGCTTCCACAGTGCGGCCAAGCAACATCTTCACCATGGGCACAACAGCGCTTCCCTTCCGCCTGACAGACGTCTCAGTGCTCTGCTCTAGACCTCTGAAGTGGGGAGACAACCGAGCCCAGCTTCCTTTCCACGGAGTCCTGCGCCTTCCATTGCACTGAAAGGCAATAGCACGGGGAAGCCTAGGAAGGGGCTGAGTCATGTCGGACACACTTCCTCAGCCTGCTCCTTTCAGGGAAGCAACGCTGGGAGCTGGGAAAGTCTTCTCCAGCTCGGAGAGTGCAAGAGACATGCAGGCCGCGCACCCGGAAATCTCGGTGCTTGGAGCCAATCTCAGCGTCTCCCAGGGGCAAAGCGAACGCCTCTCTGCCAAATCCAGCTTTGCAGACGCAGGCCGCTAGGCTGCCTCTGCATTGGCGAAGGAAGCTCTCTCCTCCCGCTTCCTGCGAAATCTGCTTCTCAGCCTGAGCGAATCTCAGTGGGAACGGTCTTTCCTCTGGGGCCGTTGCTCCTGTGCCTGGGGCTGCCGCAAGGGCACCACCCTCCCAGGGAAAGGCCAAACACACCCCACATGTCTTTGCTCCTCTGGAGAGCTGCAGGCAACCTCAAACTCTCAGGAAGCTTCTCGGCTGAGACGCAGAAGCACTCTGGCTGGGGTCTCGCATCCCCTGCCTGGAGGCCCATGGTGCCTGTTTCTCCCTGGGCGTTGCTTCACCAGAGCGGCCAGGCAACATCTGCCCCATCTACCCTTCTGCTCTTCCCTTCCAGCTGACAGAGTTCTCCCTGCTCTACTCTAGCCCTAGGAAGTTTGGAGACAACCGGGCTCCTCCTCCTGTGCAAGGAGTCCCGGGGCCCAGTTGGAGTGGAAAGGCAAAACCACAGGCAAGCCCAGGAAAGTGCTGAGTCATGTCTGACACACTCCCTCAGCCTGCTCCTTCATGGCTAGCGAGGCTGTGAGCTAGGAAAGTCTTTGGAAGCTCAGCAAGTGGCAGCGAGATGCAGGCCCCAACCCAGCAATCCCGGTGCTTGGAGCAGGTCTCACAGCCTCCCAGTGCCAAAGCGAGCTCCTCTCTGAGAAATGCAGCTTTGCACACGCAGGCCGCTCTGCTGCCTCTGCATCCACGAAGGAAGCTCTCTAGGCCCGCTTCCTGCGAAATCTGCTTCAGCCTGAGTGAAAAGCCCTTGGAGAGGTCTTGGCTCAGGGGCAGTTGCTCCTGTGCCTGGGGAAGAGGGAAGGGCACCACACTCCCAAGGAAAGGCCAGACACACTCCACACGTCTTTGCTCCTCTGGAGGGCGGCATGGAGCCTCCAACTGGGAGGTCACTTCTCAGCGGAGACGCAGGGGCATTCTGGCTGTGATCCCGCAGCCCCTGCCTGGAGGCCCACGGTGCCTGTTTCTCTCTGGGCGTTGCTTCCACAGTGCGGCCAAGCAACATCTTCACCATGGGCACAACAGCGCTTCCCTTCCGCCTGACAGACGTCTCAGTGCTCTGCTCTAGACCTCTGAAGTGGGGAGACAACCGAGCCCAGCCTCCTTTCCACGGAGTCCTGCGCCTTCCATTGCACTGAAAGGCAATAGCACGGGGAAGCCTAGGAAGGGGCTGAGTCATGTCGGACACACTTCCTCAGCCTGCTCCTTTCAGGGAAGCAACGCTGGGAGCTGGGAAAGTCTTCTCCAGCTCGGAGAGTGCAAGAGACATGCAGGCCGCGCACCCGGAAATCTCGGTGCTTGGAGCCAATCTCAGCGTCTCCCAGGGGCAAAGCGAACGCCTCTCTGCCAAATCCAGCTTTGCAGACGCAGGCCGCTAGGCTGCCTCTGCATTGGCGAAGGAAGCTCTCTCCTCCCGCTTCCTGCGAAATCTGCTTCTCAGCCTGAGCGAATCTCAGTGGGAACGGTCTTTCCTCTGGGGCCGTTGCTCCTGTGCCTGGGGCTGCCGCAAGGGCACCACCCTCACAGGGAAAGGCCAAACACACCCCACATGTCTTTGCTCCTCTGGAGAGCTGCAGGCAACCTCAAACTCTCAGGAAGCTTCTCGGCTGAGACGCAGAAGCACTCTGGCTGGGATCTCGCATCCCCTGCCTGGAGGCCCATGGTGCCTGTTTCTCCCTGGGCGTTGCTTCACCAGAGCGGCCAGGCAACATCTGCCCCATCTACCCTTCTGCTCTTCCCTTCCAGCTGACAGAGTTCTCCCTGCTCTACTCTAGCCCTAGGAAGTTTGGAGACAACCGGGCTCCTCCTCCTGTGCAAGGAGTCCCGGGGCCCAGTTGGAGTGGAAAGGTAAAACCACAGGCAAGCCCAGGAAAGTGCTGAGTCATGTCTGACACACTCCCTCAGCCTGCTCCTTCATGGCTAGCGAGGCTGTGAGCTAGGAAAGTCTTTGGAAGCTCAGCAAGTGGCAGCGAGATGCAGGCCCCAACCCAGCAATCCCGGTGCTTGGAGCAGGTCTCACAGCCTCCCAGTGCCAAAGCGAGCTCCTCTCTGCCAAATGCAGCTTTGCACACGCAGGCCGCTCTGCTGCCTCTGCATCCACGAAGGAAGCTCTCTAGGCCCGCTTCCTGCGAAATCTGCTTCAGCCTGAGGGAAAAGCCCTTGGAGAGGTCTTGGCTCAGGGGCAGTTGCTCCTGTGCCTGGGGAAGAGGGAAGGGCACCACACTCCCAAGGAAAGGCCAGACACACTCCACACGTCTTTGCTCCTCTGGAGGGCGGCATGGAGCCTCCAACTGGGAGGTCGCGTCTCAGCGGAGACGCAGGGGCATTCTGGCTGTGATCCCGCAGCCCCTGCCTGGAGGCCCACGGTGCCTGTTTCTCTCTGGGCGTTGCTTCCACAGTGCGGCCAAGCAACATCTTCACCATGGGCACAACAGCGCTTCCCTTCCGCCTGACAGACGTCTCAGTGCTCTGCTCTAGACCTCTGAAGTGGGGAGACAACCGAGCCCAGCCTCCTTTCCAAGGAGTCCTGCGCCTTCCATTGCCCTGAAAGGGAATAGCACGGGGAAGCCTAGGAAGGGGCTGAGTCATGTCGGACACACTTCCTCAGCCTGCTCCTTTCAGGGAAGCAACGCTGGGAGCTAGGAAAGCCTTCTCCAGCTCGGAGAGTGCAAGAGAGATGCAGGCCGCGCACCCGGAAATCTCGGTGCTTGGAGCCAATCTCAGCGTCTCCCAGGGGCAAAGCGAACGCCTCTCTGCCAAATCCAGCTGTGCAGACGCAGGCCGCTAGGCTGCCTCTGCATTGGCGAAGGAAGCTCACTCCTCGCGCTTCCTGCGAAATCTGCTTCTCAGCCTGAGAGAATCTCAGTGGGAACGGTCTTTCCTCTGGGGCCGTTGCTCCTGTGCCTGGGGCTGCCGCAAGGGCACCACCCTCACAGGGAAAGGCCAAACACACCCCACATGTCTTTGCTCCTCTGGAGAGCTGCAGGCAACCTCAAACTCTCAGGAAGCTTCTCGGCTGAGACGCAGAAGCACTCTGGCTGGGGTCTCGCATCCCCTGCCTGGAGGCCCATGGTGCCTGTTTCTCCCTGGGCGTTGCTTCACCAGAGCGGCCAGGCAACATCTGCCCCATCTACCCTTCTGCTCTTCCCTTCCAGCTGACAGAGTTCTCCCTGCTCTACTCTAGCCCTAGGAAGTTTGGAGACAACCGGGCTCCTCCTCCTGTGCAAGGAGTCCCGGGGCCCAGTTGGAGTGGAAAGGCAAAACCACAGGCAAGCCCAGGAAAGTGCTGAGTCATGTCTGACACACTCCCTCAGCCTGCTCCTTCATGGCTAGCGAGGCTGTGAGCTAGGAAAGTCTTTGGAAGCTCAGCAAGTGGCAGCGAGATGCAGGCCCCAACCCAGCAATCCCGGTGCTTGGAGCAGGTCTCACAGCCTCCCAGTGCCAAAGCGAGCTCCTCTCTGAGAAATGCAGCTTTGCACACGCAGGCCGCTCTGCTGCCTCTGCATCCACGAAGGAAGCTCTCTAGGCCCGCTTCCTGCGAAATCTGCTTCAGCCTGAGTGAAAAGCCCTTGGAGAGGTCTTGGCTCAGGGGCAGTTGCTCCTGTGCCTGGGGAAGAGGGAAGGGCACCACACTCCCAAGGAAAGGCCAGACACACTCCACACGTCTTTGCTCCTCTGGAGGGCGGCATGGAGCCTCCAACTGGGAGGTCACTTCTCAGAGGAGACGCAGGGGCATTCTGGCTGTGATCCCGCAGCCCCTGCCTGGAGGCCCACGGTGCCTGTTTCTCTCTGGGCGTTGCTTCCACAGTGCGGCCAAGCAACATCTTCACCATGGGCACAACAGCGCTTCCCTTCCGCCTGACAGACGTCTCAGTGCTCTGCTCTAGACCTCTGAAGTGGGGAGACAACCGAGCCCAGCCTCCTTTCCAAGGAGTCCTGCGCCTTCCATTGCACTGAAAGGCAATAGCACGGGGAAGCCTAGGAAGGGGCTGAGTCATGTCGGACACACTTCCTCAGCCTGCTCCTTTCAGGGAAGCAACGCTGGGAGCTGGGAAAGTCTTCTCCAGCTCGGAGAGTGCAAGAGACATGCAGGCCGCGCACCCGGAAATCTCGGTGCTTGGAGCCAATCTCAGCGTCTCCCAGGGGCAAAGCGAACGCCTCTCTGCCAAATCCAGCTTTGCAGACGCAGGCCGCTAGGCTGCCTCTGCATTGGCGAAGGAAGCTCTCTCCTCCCGCTTCCTGCGAAATCTGCTTCTCAGCCTGAGCGAATCTCAGTGGGAACGGTCTTTCCTCTGGGGCCGTTGCTCCTGTGCCTGGGGCTGCCTCAAGGGCACCACCCTCCCAGGGAAAGGCCAAACACACCCCACATGTCTTTGCTCCTCTGGAGAGCTGCAGGCAACCTCAAACTCTCAGGAAGCTTCTCGGCTGAGACGCAGAAGCACTCTGGCTGGGGTCTCGCATCCCCTGCCTGGAGGCCCATGGTGCCTGTTTCTCCCTGGGCGTTGCTTCACCAGAGCGGCCAGGCAACATCTGCCCCATCTACCCTTCTGCTCTTCCCTTCCAGCTGACAGAGTTCTCCCTGCTCTACTCTAGCCCTAGGAAGTTTGGAGACAACCGGGCTCCTCCTCCTGTGCAAGGAGTCCCGGGGCCCAGTTGGAGTGGAAAGGCAAAACCACAGGCAAGCCCAGGAAAGTGCTGAGTCATGTCTGACACACTCCCTCAGCCTGCTCCTTCATGGCTAGCGAGGCTGTGAGCTAGGAAAGTCTTTGGAAGCTCAGCAAGTGGCAGCGAGATGCAGGCCCCAACCCAGCAATCCCGGTGCTTGGAGCAGGTCTCACAGCCTCCCAGTGCCAAAGCGAGCTCCTCTCTGAGAAATGCAGCTTTGCACACGCAGGCCGCTCTGCTGCCTCTGCATCCACGAAGGAAGCTCTCTAGGCCCGCTTCCTGCGAAATCTGCTTCAGCCTGAGTGAAAAGCCCTTGGAGAGGTCTTGGCTCAGGGGCAGTTGCTCCTGTGCCTGGGGAAGAGGGAAGGGCACCACACTCCCAAGGAAAGGCCAGACACACTCCACACGTCTTTGCTCCTCTGGAGGGCGGCATGGAGCCTCCAACTGGGAGGTCACTTCTCAGCGGAGACGCAGGGGCATTCTGGCTGTGATCCCGCAGCCCCTGCCTGGAGGCCCACGGTGCCTGTTTCTCTCTGGGCGTTGCTTCCACAGTGCGGCCAAGCAACATCTTCACCATGGGCACAACAGCGCTTCCCTTCCGCCTGACAGACGTCTCAGTGCTCTGCTCTAGACCTCTGAAGTGGGGAGACAACCGAGCCCAGCCTCCTTTCCAAGGAGTCCTGCGCCTTCCATTGCACTGAAAGGCAATAGCACGGGGAAGCCTAGGAAGGGGCTGAGTCATGTCGGACACACTTCCTCAGCCTGCTCCTTTCAGGGAAGCAACGCTGGGAGCTGGGAAAGTCTTCTCCAGCTCGGAGAGTGCAAGAGACATGCAGGCCGCGCACCCGGAAATCTCGGTGCTTGGAGCCAATCTCAGCGTCTCCCAGGGGCAAAGCGAACGCCTCTCTGCCAAATCCAGCTTTGCAGACGCAGGCCGCTAGGCTGCCTCTGCATTGGCGAAGGAAGCTCTCTCCTCCCGCTTCCTGCGAAATCTGCTTCTCAGCCTGAGCGAATCTCAGTGGGAACGGTCTTTCCTCTGGGGCCGTTGCTCCTGTGCCTGGGGCTGCCGCAAGGGCACCACCCTCCCAGGGATAGGCCAAACACACCCCACATGTCTTTGCTCCTCTGGAGAGCTGCAGGCAACCTCAAACTCTCAGGAAGCTTCTCGGCTGAGACGCAGAAGCACTCTGGCTGGGGTCTCGCATCCCCTGCCTGGAGGCCCATGGTGCCTGTTTCTCCCTGGGCGTTGCTTCACCAGAGCGGCCAGGCAACCTCTGCCCCATCTACCCTTCTGCTCTTCCCTTCCAGCTGACAGAGTTCTCCCTGCTCTACTCTAGCCCTAGGAAGTTTGGAGACAACCGGGCTCCTCCTCCTGTGCAAGGAGTCCCGGGGCCCAGTTGGAGTGGAAAGGTAAAACCACAGGCAAGCCCAGGAAAGTGCTGAGTCATGTCTGACACACTCCCTCAGCCTGCTCCTTCATGGCTAGCGAGGCTGTGAGCTAGGAAAGTCTTTGGAAGCTCAGCAAGTGGCAGCGAGATGCAGGCCCCAACCCAGCAATCCCGGTGCTTGGAGCAGGTCTCACAGCCTCCCAGTGCCAAAGCGAGCTCCTCTCTGAGAAATGCAGCTTTGCACACGCAGGCCGCTCTGCTGCCTCTGCATCCACGAAGGAAGCTCTCTAGGCCCGCTTCCTGCGAAATCTGCTTCAGCCTGAGTGAAAAGCCCTTGGAGAGGTCTTGGCACAGGGGCAGTTGCTCCTGTGCCTGGGGAAGAGGGAAGGGCACCACACTCCCAAGGAAAGGCCAGACACACTCCACACGTCTTTGCTCCTCTGGAGGGCGGCATGGAGCCTCCAACTGGGAGGTCACTTCTCAGCGGAGACGCAGGGGCATTCTGGCTGTGATCCCGCAGCCCCTGCCTGGAGGCCCACGGTGCCTGTTTCTCTCTGGGCGTTGCTTCCACAGTGCGGCCAAGCAACATTTTCACCATGGGCACAACAGCGCTTCCCTTCCGCCTGACAGACGTCTCAGTGCTCTGCTCTAGACCTCTGAAGTGGGGAGACAACCGAGCCCAGCCTCCTTTCCAAGGAGTCCTGCGCCTTCCATTGCACTGAAAGGCAATAGCACGGGGAAGCCTAGGAAGGGGCTGAGTCATGTCGGACACACTTCCTCAGCCTGCTCCTTTCAGGGAAGCAACGCTGGGAGCTGGGAAAGTCTTCTCCAGCTCGGAGAGTGCAAGAGACATGCAGGCCGCGCACCCGGAAATCTCGGTGCTTGGAGCCAATCTCAGCGTCTCCCAGGGGCAAAGCGAACGCCTCTCTGCCAAATCCAGCTTTGCAGACGCAGGCCGCTAGGCTGCCTCTGCATTGGCGAAGGAAGCTCTCTCCTCCCGCTTCCTGCGAAATCTGCTTCTCAGCCTGAGCGAATCTCAGTGGGAACGGTCTTTCCTCTGGGGCCGTTGCTCCTGTGCCTGGGGCTGCCGCAAGGGCACCACCCTCCCAGGGAAAGGCCAAACACACCCCACATGTCTTTGCTCCTCTGGAGAGCTGCAGGCAACCTCAAACTCTCAGGAAGCTTCTCGGCTGAGACGCAGAAGCACTCTGGCTGGGGTCTCGCATCCCCTGCCTGGAGGCCCATGGTGCCTGTTTCTCCCTGGGCGTTGCTTCACCAGAGCGGCCAGGCAACCTCTGCCCCATCTACCCTTTTGCTCTTCCCTTCCAGCTGACAGAGTTCTCCCTGCTCTACTCTAGCCCTAGGAAGTTTGGAGACAACCGGGCTCCTCCTCCTGTGCAAGGAGTCCCGGGGCCCAGTTGGAGTGGAAAGGTAAAACCACAGGCAAGCCCAGGAAAGTGCTGAGTCATGTCTGACACACTCCCTCAGCCTGCTCCTTCATGGCTAGCGAGACTGTGAGCTAGGAAAGTCTTTGGAAGCTCAGCAAGTGGCAGCGAGATGCAGGCCCCAACCCAGCAATCCCGGTGCTTGGAGCAGGTCTCACAGCCTCCCAGTGCCAAAGCGAGCTCCTCTCTGAGAAATGCAGCTTTGCACACGCAGGCCGCTCTGCTGCCTCTGCATCCACGAAGGAAGCTCTCTAGGCCCGCTTCCTGCGAAATCTGCTTCAGCCTGAGTGAAAAGCCCTTGGAGAGGTCTTGGCACAGGGGCAGTTGCTCCTGTGCCTGGGGAAGAGGGAAGGGCACCACACTCCCAAGGAAAGGCCAGACACACTCCACACGTCTTTGCTCCTCTGGAGGGCGGCATGGAGCCTCCAACTGGGAGGTCACTTCTCAGCGGAGACGCAGGGGCATTCTGGCTGTGATCCCGCAGCCCCTGCCTGGAGGCCCACGGTGCCTGTTTCTCTCTGGGCGTTGCTTCCACAGTGCGGCCAAGCAACATTTTCACCATGGGCACAACAGCGCTTCCCTTCCGCCTGACAGACGTCTCAGTGCTCTGCTCTAGACCTCTGAAGTGGGGAGACAACCGAGCCCAGCCTCCTTTCCAAGGAGTCCTGCGCCTTCCATTGCACTGAAAGGCAATAGCACGGGGAAGCCTAGGAAGGGGCTGAGTCATGTCGGACACACTTCCTCAGCCTGCTCCTTTCAGGGAAGCAACGCTGGGAGCTGGGAAAGTCTTCTCCAGCTCGGAGAGTGCAAGAGACATGCAGGCCGCGCACCCGGAAATCTCGGTGCTTGGAGCCAATCTCAGCGTCTCCCAGGGGCAAAGCGAACGCCTCTCTGCCAAATCCAGCTTTGCAGACGCAGGCCGCTAGGCTGCCTCTGCATTGGCGAAGGAAGCTCTCTCCTCCCGCTTCCTGCGAAATCTGCTTCTCAGCCTGAGCGAATCTCAGTGGGAACGGTCTTTCCTCTGGGGCCGTTGCTCCTGTGCCTGGGGCTGCCGCAAGGGCACCACCCTCACAGGGAAAGGCCAAACACACCCCACATGTCTTTGCTCCTCTGGAGAGCTGCAGGCAACCTCAAACTCTCAGGAAGCTTCTCGGCTGAGACGCAGAAGCACTCTGGCTGGGGTCTCGCATCCCCTGCCTGGAGGCCCATGGTGCCTGTTTCTCCCTGGGCGTTGCTTCACCAGAGCGGCCAGGCAACATCTGCCCCATCTACCCTTCTGCTCTTCCCTTCCAGCTGACAGAGTTCTCCCTGCTCTACTCTAGCCCTAGGAAGTTTGGAGACAACCGGGCTCCTCCTCCTGTGCAAGGAGTCCCGGGGCCCAGTTGGAGTGGAAAGGCAAAACCACAGGCAAGCCCAGGAAAGTGCTGAGTCATGTCTGACACACTCCCTCAGCCTGCTCCTTCATGGCTAGCGAGGCTGTGAGCTTGGAAAGTCTTTCGAAGCTCAGCAAGTGGCAGCGAGATGCAGGCCCCAACCCAGCAATCCCGGTGCTTGGAGCAGGTCTCACAGCCTCCCAGTGCCAAAGCGAGCTCCTCTCTGAGAAATGCAGCTTTGCACACGCAGGCCGCTCTGCTGCCTCTGCATCCACGAAGGAAGCTCTCTAGGCCCGCTTCCTGCGAAATCTGCTTCAGCCTGAGTGAAAAGCCCTTGGAGAGGTCTTGGCTCAGGGGCAGTTGCTCCTGTGCCTGGGGAAGAGGGAAGGGCACCACACTCCCAAGGAAAGGCCAGACACACTCCACACGTCTTTGCTCCTCTGGAGGGCGGCATGGAGCCTCCAACTGGGAGGTCACTTCTCAGCGGAGACGCAGGGGCATTCTGGCTGTGATCCCGCAGCCCCTGCCTGGAGGCCCACGGTGCCTGTTTCTCTCTGGGCGTTGCTTCCACAGTGCGGCCAAGCAACATCTTCACCATGGGCACAACAGCGCTTCCCTTCCGCCTGACAGACGTCTCAGTGCTCTGCTCTAGACCTCTGAAGTGGGGAGACAACCGAGCCCAGCTTCCTTTCCACGGAGTCCTGCGCCTTCCATTGCACTGAAAGGCAATAGCACGGGGAAGCCTAGGAAGGGGCTGAGTCATGTCGGACACACTTCCTCAGCCTGCTCCTTTCAGGGAAGCAACGCTGGGAGCTGGGAAAGTCTTCTCCAGCTCGGAGAGTGCAAGAGACATGCAGGCCGCGCACCCGGAAATCTCGGTGCTTGGAGCCAATCTCAGCGTCTCCCAGGGGCAAAGCGAACGCCTCTCTGCCAAATCCAGCTTTGCAGACGCAGGCCGCTAGGCTGCCTCTGCATTGGCGAAGGAAGCTCTCTCCTCCCGCTTCCTGCGAAATCTGCTTCTCAGCCTGAGCGAATCTCAGTGGGAACGGTCTTTCCTCTGGGGCCGTTGCTCCTGTGCCTGGGGCTGCCGCAAGGGCACCACCCTCCCAGGGAAAGGCCAAACACACCCCACATGTCTTTGCTCCTCTGGAGAGCTGCAGGCAACCTCAAACTCTCAGGAAGCTTCTCGGCTGAGACGCAGAAGCACTCTGGCTGGGGTCTCGCATCCCCTGCCTGGAGGCCCATGGTGCCTGTTTCTCCCTGGGCGTTGCTTCACCAGAGCGGCCAGGCAACATCTGCCCCATCTACCCTTCTGCTCTTCCCTTCCAGCTGACAGAGTTCTCCCTGCTCTACTCTAGCCCTAGGAAGTTTGGAGACAACCGGGCTCCTCCTCCTGTGCAAGGAGTCCCGGGGCCCAGTTGGAGTGGAAAGGTAAAACCACAGGCAAGCCCAGGAAAGTGCTGAGTCATGTCTGACACACTCCCTCAGCCTGCTCCTTCATGGCTAGCGAGGCTGTGAGCTAGGAAAGTCTTTGGAAGCTCAGCAAGTGGCAGCGAGATGCAGGCCCCAACCCAGCAATCCCGGTGCTTGGAGCAGGTCTCACAGCCTCCCAGTGCCAAAGCGAGCTCCTCTCTGAGAAATGCAGCTTTGCACACGCAGGCCGCTCTGCTGCCTCTGCATCCACGAAGGAAGCTCTCTAGGCCCGCTTCCTGCGAAATCTGCTTCAGCCTGAGTGAAAAGCCCTTGGAGAGGTCTTGGCTCAGGGGCAGTTGCTCCTGTGCCTGGGGAAGAGGGAAGGGCACCACACTCCCAAGGAAAGGCCAGACACACTCCACACGTCTTTGCTCCTCTGGAGGGCGGCATGGAGCCTCCAACTGGGAGGTCACTTCTCAGCGGAGACGCAGGGGCATTCTGGCTGTGATCCCGCAGCCCCTGCCTGGAGGCCCACGGTGCCTGTTTCTCTCTGGGCGTTGCTTCCACAGTGCGGCCAAGCAACATCTTCACCATGGGCACAACAGCGCTTCCCTTCCGCCTGACAGACGTCTCAGTGCTCTGCTCTAGACCTCTGAAGTGGGGAGACAACCGAGCCCAGCCTCCTTTCCACGGAGTCCTGCGCCTTCCATTGCACTGAAAGGCAATAGCACGGGGAAGCCTAGGAAGGGGCTGAGTCATGTCGGACACACTTCCTCAGCCTGCTCCTTTCAGGGAAGCAACGCTGGGAGCTGGGAAAGTCTTCTCCAGCTCGGAGAGTGCAAGAGACATGCAGGCCGCGCACCCGGAAATCTCGGTGCTTGGAGCCAATCTCAGCGTCTCCCAGGGGCAAAGCGAACGCCTCTCTGCCAAATCCAGCTTTGCAGACGCAGGCCGCTAGGCTGCCTCTGCATTGGCGAAGGAAGCTCTCTCCTCCCGCTTCCTGCGAAATCTGCTTCTCAGCCTGAGCGAATCTCAGTGGGAACGGTCTTTCCTCTGGGGCCGTTGCTCCTGTGCCTGGGGCTGCCGCAAGGGCACCACCCTCACAGGGAAAGGCCAAACACACCCCACATGTCTTTGCTCCTCTGGAGAGCTGCAGGCAACCTCAAACTCTCAGGAAGCTTCTCGGCTGAGACGCAGAAGCACTCTGGCTGGGATCTCGCATCCCCTGCCTGGAGGCCCATGGTGCCTGTTTCTCCCTGGGCGTTGCTTCACCAGAGCGGCCAGGCAACATCTGCCCCATCTACCCTTCTGCTCTTCCCTTCCAGCTGACAGAGTTCTCCCTGCTCTACTCTAGCCCTAGGAAGTTTGGAGACAACCGGGCTCCTCCTCCTGTGCAAGGAGTCCCGGGGCCCAGTTGGAGTGGAAAGGTAAAACCACAGGCAAGCCCAGGAAAGTGCTGAGTCATGTCTGACACACTCCCTCAGCCTGCTCCTTCATGGCTAGCGAGGCTGTGAGCTAGGAAAGTCTTTGGAAGCTCAGCAAGTGGCAGCGAGATGCAGGCCCCAACCCAGCAATCCCGGTGCTTGGAGCAGGTCTCACAGCCTCCCAGTGCCAAAGCGAGCTCCTCTCTGCCAAATGCAGCTTTGCACACGCAGGCCGCTCTGCTGCCTCTGCATCCACGAAGGAAGCTCTCTAGGCCCGCTTCCTGCGAAATCTGCTTCAGCCTGAGGGAAAAGCCCTTGGAGAGGTCTTGGCTCAGGGGCAGTTGCTCCTGTGCCTGGGGAAGAGGGAAGGGCACCACACTCCCAAGGAAAGGCCAGACACACTCCACACGTCTTTGCTCCTCTGGAGGGCGGCATGGAGCCTCCAACTGGGAGGTCGCGTCTCAGCGGAGACGCAGGGGCATTCTGGCTGTGATCCCGCAGCCCCTGCCTGGAGGCCCACGGTGCCTGTTTCTCTCTGGGCGTTGCTTCCACAGTGCGGCCAAGCAACATCTTCACCATGGGCACAACAGCGCTTCCCTTCCGCCTGACAGACGTCTCAGTGCTCTGCTCTAGACCTCTGAAGTGGGGAGACAACCGAGCCCAGCCTCCTTTCCAAGGAGTCCTGCGCCTTCCATTGCCCTGAAAGGGAATAGCACGGGGAAGCCTAGGAAGGGGCTGAGTCATGTCGGACACACTTCCTCAGCCTGCTCCTTTCAGGGAAGCAACGCTGGGAGCTAGGAAAGCCTTCTCCAGCTCGGAGAGTGCAAGAGAGATGCAGGCCGCGCACCCGGAAATCTCGGTGCTTGGAGCCAATCTCAGCGTCTCCCAGGGGCAAAGCGAACGCCTCTCTGCCAAATCCAGCTTTGCAGACGCAGGCCGCTAGGCTGCCTCTGCATTGGCGAAGAAAGTTCTCTCCTCCCGCTTCCTGCGAAATCTGCTTCTCAGCCTGATTGAATCTCAGTGGGAACGGTCTTTCCTCTGGGGCCGTTGCTCCTGTGCCTGGGGCTGCCGCAAGGGCACCACCCTCCCAGGGAAAGGCCAAACACACCCCACATGTCTTTGCTCCTCTGGAGAGCTGCAGGCAACCTCAAACTCTCAGGAAGCTTCTCGGCTGAGACGCAGAAGCACTCTGGCTGGGGTCTCGCATCCCCTGCCTGGAGGCCCATGGTGCCTGTTTCTCCCTGGGCGTTGCTTCATCAGAGCGGCCAGGCAACATCTGCCCCATCTACCCTTCTGCTCTTCCCTTCCAGCTGACAGAGTTCTCCCTGCTCTACTCTAGCCCTAGGAAGTTTGGAGACAACCGGGCTCCTCCTCCTGTGCAAGGAGTCCCGGGGCCCAGTTGGAGTGGAAAGGCAAAACCACAGGCAAGCCCAGGAAAGTGCTGAGTCATGTCTGACACACTCCCTCAGCCTGCTCCTTCATGGCTAGCCAGGCTGTGAGCTAGGAAAGTCTTTGGAAGCTCAGCAAGTGGCAGCGAGATGCAGGCCCCAACCCAGCAATCCCGGTGCTTGGAGCAGGTCTCACAGCCTCCCAGTGCCAAAGCGAGCTCCTCTCTGAGAAATGCAGCTTTGCACACGCAGGCCGCTCTGCTGCCTCTGCATCCACGAAGGAAGCTCTCTAGGCCCGCTTCCTGCGAAATCTGCTTCAGCCTGAGGGAAAAGCCCTTGGAGAGGTCTTGGCTCAGGGGCAGTTGCTCCTGTGCCTGGGGAAGAGGGAAGGGCACCACACTCCCAAGGAAAGGCCAGACACACTCCACACGTCTTTGCTCCTCTGGAGGGCGGCATGGAGCCTCCAACTGGGAGGTCGCGTCTCAGCGGAGACGCAGGGGCATTCTGGCTGTGATCCCGCAGCCCCTGCCTGGAGGCCCACGGTGCCTGTTTCTCTCTGGGCGTTGCTTCCACAGTGCGGCCAAGCAACATCTTCACCATGGGCACAACAGCGCTTCCCTTCCGCCTGACAGACGTCTCAGTGCTCTGCTCTAGACCTCTGAAGTGGGGAGACAACCGAGCCCAGCCTCCTTTCCAAGGAGTCCTGCGCCTTCGATTGCACTGAAAGGCAATAGCACGGGGAAGCCTAGGAAGGGGCTGAGTCATGTCGGACACACTTCCTCAGCCTGCTCCTTTCAGGGAAGCAACGCTGGGAGCTAGGAAACCTTCTCCAGCTCGGAGAGTGCAAGAGAGATGCAGGCCGCGCACCCGGAAATCTCGGTGCTTGGAGCCAATCTCAGCGTCTCCCAGGGGCAAAGCGAACGCCTCTCTACCAAATCCAGCTTTGCAGACGCAGGCCGCTAGGCTGCCTCTGCATTGGCGAAGGAAGCTCTCTCCTCCCGCTTCCTGCGAAATCTGCTTCTCAGCCTGAGCGAATCTCAGTGGGAATGGTCTTTCCTCTGGGGCCGTTGCTCCTGTGCCTGGGGCTGCCGCAAGGGCACCACCCTCACAGGGAAAGGCCAAACACACCCCACATGACTTTGCTCCTCTGGAGAGCTGCAGGCAACCTCAAACTCTCAGGAAGCTTCTCGGCTGAGACTCAGAAGCACTCTGGCTGGGGTCTCGCATCCCCTGCCTGGAGGCCCATGGTGCCTGTTTCTCCCTGGGCGTTGCTTCACCAGAGCGGCCAGGCAACATCTGCCCCATCTACCCTTCTGCTCTTCCCTTCCAGCTGACAGAGTTCTCCCTGCTCTACTCTAGCCCTAGGAAGTTTGGAGACAACCGGGCTCCTCCTCCTGTGCAAGGAGTCCCGGGGCCCAGTTGGAGTGGAAAGGCAAAACCACAGGGAAGCCCAGGAAAGTGCTGAGTCATGTCTGACACACTCCCTCAGCCTGCTCCTTCGTGGCTAGCGAGGCTGTGAGCTAGGAAAGTCTTTGGAAGCTCAGCAAGTGGCAGCGAGATGCAGGCCCCAACCCAGCAATCCCGGTGCTTGGAGCAGGTCTCACAGCCTCCCAGTGCCAAAGCGAGCTCCTCTCTGCCAAATGCAGCTTTGCACACGCAGGCCGCTCTGCTGCCTCTGCATCCACGAAGGAAGCTCTCTAGGCCCGCTTCCTGCGAGATCTGCTTCAGCCTGAGGGAAAAGCCCTTGGAGAGGTCTTGGCTCAGGGGCAGTTGCTCCTGTGCCTGGGGAAGAGGGAAGGGCACCACACTCCCAAGGAAAGGCCAGACACACTCCACACGTCTTTGCTCCTCTGGAGGGCGGCATGGAGCCTCCAACTGGGGGGTCGCGTCTCAGCGGAGACGCAGGGGCATTCTGGCTGTGATCCCGCAGCCCCTGCCTGGAGGCCCACGGTGCCTGTTTCTCTCTGGGCGTTGCTTCCACAGTGCGGCCAAGCAACATCTTCACCATGGGCACAACAGCGCTTCCCTTCCGCCTGACAGACGTCTCAGTGCTCTGCTCTAGACCTCTGAAGTGGGGAGACAACCGAGCCCAGCCTCCTTTCCAAGGAGTCCTGCGCCTTCGATTGCACTGAAAGGCAATAGCACGGGGAAGCCTAGGAAGGGGCTGAGTCATGTCGGACACACTTCCTCAGCCTGCTCCTTTCAGGGAAGCAACGCTGGGAGCTAGGAAAGCCTTCTCAAGCTCGGAGAGTGCAAGATAGATGCAGGCCGCGCACCCGGAAATCTCGGTGCTTGGAGCCAATCTCAGCGTCTCCCAGGGGCAAAGCGAACGCCTCTCTGCCAAATCCAGCTGTGCAGACGCAGGCCGCTAGGCTGCCTCTGCATTGGCGAAGGAAGCTCACTCCTCGCGCTTCCTGCGAAATCTGCTTCTCAGCCTGAGAGAATCTCAGTGGGAACGGTCTTTCCTCTGGGGCCGTTGCTCCTGTGCCTGGGGCTGCCGCAAGGGCACCACCCTCCCAGGGAAAGGCCAAACACACCCCACATGTCTTTGCTCCTCTGGAGAGCTGCAGGCAACCTCAAACTCTCAGGAAGCTTCTCGGCTGAGACGCAGAAGCACTCTGGCTGGGGTCTCGCATCCCCTGCCTGGAGGCCCATGGTGCCTGTTTCTCCCTGGGCGTTGCTTCACCAGAGCGGCCAGGCAACATCTGCCCCATCTACCCTTCTGCTCTTCCCTTCCAGCTGACAGAGTTCTCCCTGCTCTACTCTAGCCCTAGGAAGTTTGGAGACAACCGGGCTCCTCCTCCTGTGCAAGGAGTCCCGGGGCCCAGTTGGAGTGGAAAGGCAAAACCACAGGCAAGCCCAGGAAAGTGCTGAGTCATGTCTGACACACTCCCTCAGCCTGCTCCTTCATGGCTAGCGAGGCTGTGAGCTAGGAAAGTCTTTGGAAGCTCAGCAAGTGGCAGCGAGATGCAGGCCCCAACCCAGCAATCCCGGTGCTTGGAGCAGGTCTCACAGCCTCCCAGTGCCAAAGCGAGCTCTTCTCTGCCAAATGCAGCTTTGCACACGCAGGCCGCTCTGCTGCCTCTGCATCCACGAAGGAAGCTCTCTAGGCCCGCTTCCTGCGAAATCTGCTTCAGCCTGAGGGAAAAGCCCTTGGAGAGGTCTTGGCTCAGGGGCAGTTGCTCCTGTGCCTGGGGAAGAGGGAAGGGCACCACACTCCCAAGGAAAGGCCAGACACACTCCACACGTCTTTGCTCCTCTGGAGGGCGGCATGGAGCCTCCAACTGGGAGGTCGCGTCTCAGCGGAGACGCAGGGGCATTCTGGCTGTGATCCCGCAGCCCCTGCCTGGAGGCCCACGGTGCCTGTTTCTCTCTGGGCGTTGCTTCCACAGTGCGGCCAAGCAACATCTTCACCATGGGCACAACAGCGCTTCCCTTCCGCCTGACAGACGTCTCAGTGCTCTGCTCTAGACCTCTGAAGTGGGGAGACAACCGAGCCCAGCCTCCTTTCCAAGGAGTCCTGCGCCTTCCATTGCACTGAAAGGCAATAGCACGGGGAAGCCTAGGAAGGGGCTGAGTCATGTCGGACACACTTCCTCAGCCTGCTCCTTTCAGGGAATCAACGCTGGGAGCTAGGAAAGTCTTCTCAAGCTCGGAGAGTGCAAGAAAGATGCAGGCCGCGCACCCGGAAATCTCGGTGCTTGGAGCCAATCTCAGCGTCTCCCAGGGGCAAAGCAAACGCCTCTCTGCCAAATCCAGCTTTGCAGACGCAGGCCGCTAGGCTGCCTCTGCATTGGCGAAGGAAGCTCTCTCCTCCCGCTTCCTGCGAAATCTGCTTCTCAGCCTGAGCGAATCTCAGTGGGAACGGTCTTTCCTCTGGGGCCGTTGCTCCTGTGCCTGGGGCTGCCGCAAGGGCACCACCCTCCCAGGGAAAGGCCAAACACACTCCACATGACTTTGCTCCTCTGGAGAGCTGCAGGCAACCTCAAACTCTCAGGAAGCTTCTCGGCTGAGACGCAGAAGCACTCTGGCTGGGGTCTCGCATCCCCTGCCTGGAGGCCCATGGTGCCTGTTTCTCCCTGGGCGTTGCTTCACCAGAGCGACCAGGCAACATCTGCCCCATCTACCCTTCTGCTCTTCCCTTCCAGCTGACAGAGTTCTCCCTGCTCTACTCTAGCCCTAGGAAGTTTGGAGACAACCGGGCTCCTCCTCCTGTGCAAGGAGTCCCGGGGCCCAGTTGGAGTGGAAAGGCAAAACCACAGGCAAGCCCAGGAAAGTGCTGAGTCATGTCTGACACACTCCCTCAGCCTGCTCCTTCATGGCTAGCGAGGCTGTGAGCTAGGAAAGTCTTTGGAAGCTCAGCAAGTGGCAGCGAGATGCAGGCCCCAACCCAGCAATCCCGGTGCTTGGAGCAGGTCTCACAGCCTCCCAGTGCCAAAGCGAGCTCCTCTCTGCCAAATGCAGCTTTGCACACGCAGGCCGCTCTGCTGCCTCTGCATCCACGAAGGAAGCTCTCTAGGCCCGCTTCCTGCGAAATCTGCTTCAGCCTGAGGGAAAAGCCCTTGGAGAGGTCTTGGCTCAGGGGCAGTTGCTCCTGTGCCTGGGGAAGAGGGAAGGGCACCACACTCCCAAGGAAAGGCCAGACACACTCCACACGTCTTTGCTCCTCTGGAGGGCGGCATGGAGCCTCCAACTGGGAGGTCGCGTCTCAGCGGAGACGCAGGGGCATTCTGGCTGTGATCCCGCAGCCCCTGCCTGGAGGCCCACGGTGCCTGTTTCTCTCTGGGCGTTGCTTCCACAGTGCGGCCAAGCAACATCTTCACCATGGGCACAACAGCGCTTCCCTTCCGCCTGACAGACGTCTCAGTGCTCTGCTCTAGACCTCTGAAGTGGGGAGACAACCGAGCCCAGCCTCCTTTCCAAGGAGTCCTGCGCCTTCCATTGCACTGAAAGGCAATAGCACGGGGAAGCCTAGGAAGGGGCTGAGTCGTGTCGGACACACTTCCTCAGCCTGCTCCTTTCAGGGAAGCAACGCTGGGAGCTAGGAAACCTTCTCCAGCTCGGAGAGTGCAAGAGAGATGCAGGCCGCGCACCCGGAAATCTCGGTGCTTGGAGCCAATCTCAGCGTCTCCCAGGGGCAAAGCGAACGCCTCTCTGCCAAATCCAGCTTTGCAGACGCAGGCCGCTAGGCTGCCTCTGCATTGGCGAAGGAAGCTCTCTCCTCCCTCTTCCTGCGAAATCTGCTTCTCAGCCTGATTGAATCTCAATGGGAACAGTCTTTCCTCTGGGGCCGTTGCTCCTGTGCCTGGGGCTGCCGCAAGGGCACCACCCTCCCAGGGAAAGGCCAAACACACCCCACATGTCTTTGCTCCTCTGGAGAGCTGCAGGCAACCTCAAACTCTCAGGGAGCTTCTCGGCTGAGACGCAGAAGCACTCTGGCTGGGGTCTCGCATCCCCTGCCTGGAGGCCCATGGTGCCTGTTTCTCCCTGGGCGTTGCTTCACCAGAGCGGCCAGGCAACATCTGCCCCATCTACCCTTCTGCTCTTCCCTTCCAGCTGACAGAGTTCTCCCTGCTCTACTCTAGCCCTAGGAAGTTTGGAGACAACCGGGCTCCTCCTCCTGTGCAAGGAGTCCCGGGGCCCAGTTGGAGTGGAAAGGCAAAACCACAGGGAAGCCCAGGAAAGTGCTGAGTCATGTCTGACACACTCCCTCAGCCTGCTCCTTCATGGCTAGCGAGGCTGTGAGCTAGGAAAGTCTTTGGAAGCTCAGCAAGTGGCAGCGAGATGCAGGCCCCAACCCAGCAATCCCGGTGCTTGGAGCAGGTCTCACAGCCTCCCAGTGCCAAAGCGAGCTCCTCTCTGCCAAATGCAGCTTTGCACACGCAGGCCGCTCTGCTGCCTCTGCATCCACGAAGGAAGCTCTCTAGGCCCGCTTCCTGCGAGATCTGCTTCAGCCTGAGGGAAAAGCCCTTGGAGAGGTCTTGGCTCAGGGGCAGTTGCTCCTGTGCCTGGGGAAGAGGGAAGGGCACCACACTCCCAAGGAAAGGCCAGACACACTCCACACGTCTTTGCTCCTCTGGAGGGCGGCATGGAGCCTCCAACTGGGGGGTCGCGTCTCAGCGGAGACGCAGGGGCATTCTGGCTGTGATCCCGCAGCCCCTGCCTGGAGGCCCACGGTGCCTGTTTCTCTCTGGGCGTTGCTTCCACAGTGCGGCCAAGCAACATCTTCACCATGGGCACAACAGCGCTTCCCTTCCGCCTGACAGACGTCTCAGTGCTCTGCTCTAGACCTCTGAAGTGGGGAGACAACCGAGCCCAGCCTCCTTTCCAAGGAGTCCTGCGCCTTCCATTGCACTGAAAGGCAATAGCACGGGGAAGCCTAGGAAGGGGCTGAGTCATGTCGGACACACTTCCTCAGCCTGCTCCTTTCAGGGAAGCAACGCTGGGAGCTAGGAAAGCCTTCTCCAGCTCGGAGAGTGCAAGAGAGATGCAGGCCGCGCACCCGGAAATCTCGGTGCTTGGAGCCAATCTCAGCGTCTCCCAGGGGCAAAGCGAACGCCTCTCTGCCAAATCCAGCTGTGCAGACGCAGGCCGCTAGGCTGCCTCTGCATTGGCGAAGGAAGCTCACTCCTCGCGCTTCCTGTGAAATCTGCTTCTCAGCCTGAGAGAATCTCAGTGGGAACGGTCTTTCCTCTGGGGCCGTTGCTCCTGTGCCTGGGGCTGCCGCAAGGGCACCACCCTCACAGGGAAAGGCCAAACACACCCCACATGTCTTTGCTCCTCTGGAGAGCTGCAGGCAACCTCAAACTCTCAGGAAGCTTCTCGGCTGAGACGCAGAAGCACTCTGGCTGGGGTCTCGCATCCCCTGCCTGGAGGCCCATGGTGCCTGTTTCTCCCTGGGCGTTGCTTCACCAGAGCGGCCAGGCAACATCTGCCCCATCTACCCTTCTGCTCTTCCCTTCCAGCTGACAGAGTTCTCCCTGCTCTACTCTAGCCCTAGGAAGTTTGGAGACAACCGGGCTCCTCCTCCTGTGCAAGGAGTCCCGGGGCCCAGTTGGAGTGGAAAGGCAAAACCACAGGCAAGCCCAGGAAAGTGCTGAGTCATGTCTGACACACTCCCTCAGCCTGCTCCTTCATGGCTAGCGAGGCTGTGAGCTAGGAAAGTCTTTGGAAGCTCAGCAAGTGGCAGCGAGATGCAGGCCCCAACCCAGCAATCCCGGTGCTTGGAGCAGGTCTCACAGCCTCCCAGTGCCAAAGCGAGCTCCTCTCTGAGAAATGCAGCTTTGCACACGCAGGCCGCTCTGCTGCCTCTGCATCCACGAAGGAAGCTCTCTAGGCCCGCTTCCTGCGAAATCTGCTTCAGCCTGAGTGAAAAGCCCTTGGAGAGGTCTTGGCTCAGGGGCAGTTGCTCCTGTGCCTGGGGAAGAGGGAAGGGCACCACACTCCCAAGGAAAGGCCAGACACACTCCACACGTCTTTGCTCCTCTGGAGGGCGGCATGGAGCCTCCAACTGGGAGGTCACTTCTCAGCGGAGACGCAGGGGCATTCTGGCTGTGATCCCGCAGCCCCTGCCTGGAGGCCCACGGTGCCTGTTTCTCTCTGGGCGTTGCTTCCACAGTGCGGCCAAGCAACATCTTCACCATGGGCACAACAGCGCTTCCCTTCCGCCTGACAGACGTCTCAGTGCTCTGCTCTAGACCTCTGAAGTGGGGAGACAACCGAGCCCAGCCTCCTTTCCAAGGAGTCCTGCGCCTTCCATTGCACTGAAAGGCAATAGCACGGGGAAGCCTAGGAAGGGGCTGAGTCATGTCGGACACACTTCCTCAGCCTGCTCCTTTCAGGGAAGCAACGCTGGGAGCTGGGAAAGTCTTCTCCAGCTCGGAGAGTGCAAGAGACATGCAGGCCGCGCACCCGGAAATCTCGGTGCTTGGAGCCAATCTCAGCGTCTCCCAGGGGCAAAGCGAACGCCTCTCTGCCAAATCCAGCTTTGCAGACGCAGGCCGCTAGGCTGCCTCTGCATTGGCGAAGGAAGCTCTCTCCTCCCGCTTCCTGCGAAATCTGCTTCTCAGCCTGAGCGAATCTCAGTGGGAACGGTCTTTCCTCTGGGGCCGTTGCTCCTGTGCCTGGGGCTGCCGCAAGGGCACCACCCTCCCAGGGAAAGGCCAAACACACCCCACATGTCTTTGCTCCTCTGGAGAGCTGCAGGCAACCTCAAACTCTCAGGAAGCTTCTCGGCTGAGACGCAGAAGCACTCTGGCTGGGGTCTCGCATCCCCTGCCTGGAGGCCCATGGTGCCTGTTTCTCCCTGGGCGTTGCTTCACCAGAGCGGCCAGGCAACATCTGCCCCATCTACCCTTCTGCTCTTCCCTTCCAGCTGACAGAGTTCTCCCTGCTCTACTCTAGCCCTAGGAAGTTTGGAGACAACCGGGCTCCTCCTCCTGTGCAAGGAGTCCCGGGGCCCAGTTGGAGTGGAAAGGTAAAACCACAGGCAAGCCCAGGAAAGTGCTGAGTCATGTCTGACACACTCCCTCAGCCTGCTCCTTCATGGCTAGCGAGGCTGTGAGCTAGGAAAGTCTTTGGAAGCTCAGCAAGTGGCAGCGAGATGCAGGCCCCAACCCAGCAATCCCGGTGCTTGGAGCAGGTCTCACAGCCTCCCAGTGCCAAAGCGAGCTCCTCTCTGAGAAATGCAGCTTTGCACACGCAGGCCGCTCTGCTGCCTCTGCATCCACGAAGGAAGCTCTCTAGGCCCGCTTCCTGCGAAATCTGCTTCAGCCTGAGTGAAAAGCCCTTGGAGAGGTCTTGGCTCAGGGGCAGTTGCTCCTGTGCCTGGGGAAGAGGGAAGGGCACCACACTCCCAAGGAAAGGCCAGACACACTCCACACGTCTTTGCTCCTCTGGAGGGCGGCATGGAGCCTCCAACTGGGAGGTCACTTCTCAGCGGAGACGCAGGGGCATTCTGGCTGTGATCCCGCAGCCCCTGCCTGGAGGCCCACGGTGCCTGTTTCTCTCTGGGCGTTGCTTCCACAGTGCGGCCAAGCAACATCTTCACCATGGGCACAACAGCGCTTCCCTTCCGCCTGACAGACGTCTCAGTGCTCTGCTCTAGACCTCTGAAGTGGGGAGACAACCGAGCCCAGCCTCCTTTCCAAGGAGTCCTGCGCCTTCCATTGCACTGAAAGGCAATAGCACGGGGAAGCCTAGGAAGGGGCTGAGTCATGTCGGACACACTTCCTCAGCCTGCTCCTTTCAGGGAAGCAACGCTGGGAGCTGGGAAAGTCTTCTCCAGCTCGGAGAGTGCAAGAGACATGCAGGCCGCGCACCCGGAAATCTCGGTGCTTGGAGCCAATCTCAGCGTCTCCCAGGGGCAAAGCGAACGCCTCTCTGCCAAATCCAGCTTTGCAGACGCAGGCCGCTAGGCTGCCTCTGCATTGGCGAAGGAAGCTCTCTCCTCCCGCTTCCTGCGAAATCTGCTTCTCAGCCTGAGCGAATCTCAGTGGGAACGGTCTTTCCTCTGGGGCCGTTGCTCCTGTGCCTGGGGCTGCCGCAAGGGCACCACCCTCCCAGGGAAAGGCCAAACACACCCCACATGTCTTTGCTCCTCTGGAGAGCTGCAGGCAACCTCAAACTCTCAGGAAGCTTCTCGGCTGAGACGCAGAAGCACTCTGGCTGGGGTCTCGCATCCCCTGCCTGGAGGCCCATGGTGCCTGTTTCTCCCTGGGCGTTGCTTCACCAGAGCGGCCAGGCAACATCTGCCCCATCTACCCTTCTGCTCTTCCCTTCCAGCTGACAGAGTTCTCCCTGCTCTACTCTAGCCCTAGGAAGTTTGGAGACAACCGGGCTCCTCCTCCTGTGCAAGGAGTCCCGGGGCCCAGTTGGAGTGGAAAGGTAAAACCACAGGCAAGCCCAGGAAAGTGCTGAGTCATGTCTGACACACTCCCTCAGCCTGCTCCTTCATGGCTAGCGAGGCTGTGAGCTAGGAAAGTCTTTGGAAGCTCAGCAAGTGGCAGCGAGATGCAGGCCCCAACCCAGCAATCCCGGTGCTTGGAGCAGGTCTCACAGCCTCCCAGTGCCAAAGCGAGCTCCTCTCTGAGAAATGCAGCTTTGCACACGCAGGCCGCTCTGCTGCCTCTGCATCCACGAAGGAAGCTCTCTAGGCCCGCTTCCTGCGAAATCTGCTTCAGCCTGAGTGAAAAGCCCTTGGAGAGGTCTTGGCTCAGGGGCAGTTGCTCCTGTGCCTGGGGAAGAGGGAAGGGCACCACACTCCCAAGGAAAGGCCAGACACACTCCACACGTCTTTGCTCCTCTGGAGGGCGGCATGGAGCCTCCAACTGGGAGGTCACTTCTCAGCGGAGACGCAGGGGCATTCTGGCTGTGATCCCGCAGCCCCTGCCTGGAGGCCCACGGTGCCTGTTTCTCTCTGGGCGTTGCTTCCACAGTGCGGCCAAGCAACATCTTCACCATGGGCACAACAGCGCTTCCCTTCCGCCTGACAGACGTCTCAGTGCTCTGCTCTAGACCTCTGAAGTGGGGAGACAACCGAGCCCAGCCTCCTTTCCAAGGAGTCCTGCGCCTTCCATTGCACTGAAAGGCAATAGCACGGGGAAGCCTAGGAAGGGGCTGAGTCATGTCGGACACACTTCCTCAGCCTGCTCCTTTCAGGGAAGCAACGCTGGGAGCTGGGAAAGTCTTCTCCAGCTCGGAGAGTGCAAGAGACATGCAGGCCGCGCACCCGGAAATCTCGGTGCTTGGAGCCAATCTCAGCGTCTCCCAGGGGCAAAGCGAACGCCTCTCTGCCAAATCCAGCTTTGCAGACGCAGGCCGCTAGGCTGCCTCTGCATTGGCGAAGGAAGCTCTCTCCTCCCGCTTCCTGCGAAATCTGCTTCTCAGCCTGAGCGAATCTCAGTGGGAACGGTCTTTCCTCTGGGGCCGTTGCTCCTGTGCCTGGGGCTGCCGCAAGGGCACCACCCTCCCAGGGAAAGGCCAAACACACCCCACATGTCTTTGCTCCTCTGGAGAGCTGCAGGCAACCTCAAACTCTCAGGAAGCTTCTCGGCTGAGACGCAGAAGCACTCTGGCTGGGGTCTCGCATCCCCTGCCTGGAGGCCCATGGTGCCTGTTTCTCCCTGGGCGTTGCTTCACCAGAGCGGCCAGGCAACATCTGCCCCATCTACCCTTCTGCTCTTCCCTTCCAGCTGACAGAGTTCTCCCTGCTCTACTCTAGCCCTAGGAAGTTTGGAGACAACCGGGCTCCTCCTCCTGTGCAAGGAGTCCCGGGGCCCAGTTGGAGTGGAAAGGCAAAACCACAGGGAAGCCCAGGAAAGTGCTGAGTCATGTCTGACACACTCCCTCAGCCTGCTCCTTCATGGCTAGCGAGGCTGTGAGCTAGGAAAGTCTTTGGAAGCTCAGCAAGTGGCAGCGAGATGCAGGCCCCAACCCAGCAATCCCGGTGCTTGGAGCAGGTCTCACAGCCTCCCAGTGCCAAAGCGAGCTCCTCTCTGCCAAATGCAGCTTTGCACACGCAGGCCGCTCTGCTGCCTCTGCATCCACGAAGGAAGCTCTCTAGGCCCGCTTCCTGCGAGATCTGCTTCAGCCTGAGGGAAAAGCCCTTGGAGAGGTCTTGGCTCAGGGGCAGTTGCTCCTGTGCCTGGGGAAGAGGGAAGGGCACCACACTCCCAAGGAAAGGCCAGACACACTCCACACGTCTTTGCTCCTCTGGAGGGCGGCATGGAGCCTCCAACTCGGGGGTCGCGTCTCAGCGGAGACGCAGGGGCATTCTGGCTGTGATCCCGCAGCCCCTGCCTGGAGGCCCACGGTGCCTGTTTCTCTCTGGGCGTTGCTTCCACAGTGCGGCCAAGCAACATCTTCACCATGGGCACAACAGCGCTTCCCTTCCGCCTGACAGACGTCTCAGTGCTCTGCTCTAGACCTCTGAAGTGGGGAGACAACCGAGCCCAGCCTCCTTTCCAAGGAGTCCTGCGCCTTCGATTGCACTGAAAGGCAATAGCACGGGGAAGCCTAGGAAGGGGCTGAGTCATGTCGGACACACTTCCTCAGCCTGCTCCTTTCAGGGAAGCAACGCTGGGAGCTAGGAAAGCCTTCTCAAGCTCGGAGAGTGCAAGAGAGATGCAGGCCGCGCACCCGGAAATCTCGGTGCTTGGAGCCAATCTCAGCGTCTCCCAGGGGCAAAGCGAACGCCTCTCTGCCAAATCCAGCTGTGCAGACGCAGGCCGCTAGGCTGCCTCTGCATTGGCGAAGGAAGCTCACTCCTCGCGCTTCCTGCGAAATCTGCTTCTCAGCCTGAGAGAATCTCAGTGGGAACGGTCTTTCCTCTGGGGCCGTTGCTCCTGTGCCTGGGGCTGCCGCAAGGGCACCACCCTCACAGGGAAAGGCCAAACACACCCCACATGTCTTTGCTCCTCTGGAGAGCTGCAGGCAACCTCAAACTCTCAGGAAGCTTCTCGGCTGAGACGCAGAAGCACTCTGGCTGGGGTCTCGCATCCCCTGCCTGGAGGCCCATGGTGCCTGTTTCTCCCTGGGCGTTGCTTCACCAGAGCGGCCAGGCAACATCTGCCCCATCTACCCTTCTGCTCTTCCCTTCCAGCTGACAGAGTTCTCCCTGCTCTACTCTAGCCCTAGGAAGTTTGGAGACAACCGGGCTCCTCCTCCTGTGCAAGGAGTCCCGGGGCCCAGTTGGAGTGGAAAGGCAAAACCACAGGCAAGCCCAGGAAAGTGCTGAGTCATGTCTGACACACTCCCTCAGCCTGCTCCTTCATGGCTAGCGAGGCTGTGAGCTAGGAAAGTCTTTGGAAGCTCAGCAAGTGGCAGCGAGATGCAGGCCCCAACCCAGCAATCCCGGTGCTTGGAGCAGGTCTCACAGCCTCCCAGTGCCAAAGCGAGCTCTTCTCTGCCAAATGCAGCTTTGCACACGCAGGCCGCTCTGCTGCCTCTGCATCCACGAAGGAAGCTCTCTAGGCCCGCTTCCTGCGAAATCTGCTTCAGCCTGAGGGAAAAGCCCTTGGAGAGGTCTTGGCTCAGGGGCAGTTGCTCCTGTGCCTGGGGAAGAGGGAAGGGCACCACACTCCCAAGGAAAGGCCAGACACACTCCACACGTCTTTGCTCCTCTGGAGGGCGGCATGGAGCCTCCAACTGGGAGGTCGCTTCTCAGCGGAGACGCAGGGGCATTCTGGCTGTGATCCCGCAGCCCCTGCCTGGAGGCCCACGGTGCCTGTTTCTCTCTGGGCGTTGCTTCCACAGTGCGGCCAAGCAACATCTTCACCATGGGCACAACAGCGCTTCCCTTCCGCCTGACAGACGTCTCAGTGCTCTGCTCTAGACCTCTGAAGTGGGGAGACAACCGAGCCCAGCCTCCTTTCCAAGGAGTCCTGCGCCTTCCATTGCACTGAAAGGCAATAGCACGGGGAAGCCTAGGAAGGGGCTGAGTCATGTCGGACACACTTCCTCAGCCTGCTCCTTTCAGGGAATCAACGCTGGGAGCTAGGAAAGTCTTCTCAAGCTCGGAGAGTGCAAGAGAGATGCAGGCCGCGCACCCGGAAATCTCGGTGCTTGGAGCCAATCTCAGCGTCTCCCAGGGGCAAAGCGAACGCCTCTCTGCCAAATCCAGCTTTGCAGACGCAGGCCGCTAGGCTGCCTCTGCATTGGCGAAGGAAGCTCTCTCCTCCCGCTTCCTGTGAAATCTGCTTCTCAGCCTGAGCGAATCTCAGTGGGAACGGTCTTTCCTCTGGGGCCGTTGCTCCTGTGCCTGGGGCTGCCGCAAGGGCACCACCCTCCCAGGGAAAGGCCAAACACACCCCACATGTCTTTGCTCCTCTGGAGAGCTGCAGGCAACCTCAAACTATCAGGAAGCTTCTCGGCTGGACGCAGAAGCACTCTGGCTGGGATCTCGCATCCCCTGCCTGGAGGCCCATGGTGTCTGTTTCTCCCTGGGCGTTGCTTCACCAGAGCGGCCAGGCAACATCTGCCCCATCTACCCTTCTGCTCTTCCCTTCCAGCTGACAGAGTTCTCCCTGCTCTACTCTAGCCCTAGGAAGTTTGGAGACAACCGGGCTCCTCCTCCTGTGCAAGGAGTCCCGGGGCCCAGTTGGAGTGGAAAGGCAAAACCACAGGCAAGCCCAGGAAAGTGCTGAGTCATGTCTGACACACTCCCTCAGCCTGCTCCTTCATGGCTAGCGAGGCTGTGAGCTAGGAAAGTCTTTGGAAGCTCAGCAAGTGGCAGCGAGATGCAGGCCCCAACCCAGCAATCCCGGTGCTTGGAGCAGGTCTCACAGCCTCCCAGTGCCAAAGCGAGCTCCTCTCTGCCAAATGCAGCTGTGCACACGCAGGCCGCTCTGCTGCCTCTGCATCCACGAAGGAAGCTCTCTAGGCCCGCTTCCTGCGAAATCTGCTTCAGCCTGAGGGAAAAGCCCTTGGAGAGGTCTTGGCTCAGGGGCAGTTGCTCCTGTGCCTGGGGAAGAGGGAAGGGCACCACACTCCCAAGGAAAGGCCAGACACACTCCACACGTCTTTGCTCCTCTGGAGGGCGGCATGGAGCCTCCAACTGGGAGGTCGCGTCTCAGCGGAGACGCAGGGGCATTCTGGCTGTGATCCCGCAGCCCCTGCCTGGAGGCCCACGGTGCCTGTTTCTCTCTGGGCGTTGCTTCCACAGTGCGGCCAAGCAACATCTTCACCATGGGCACAACAGCGCTTCCCTTCCTCCTGACAGACGTCTCAGTGCTCTGCTCTAGACCTCTGAAGTGGGGAGACAACCGAGCCCAGCCTCCTTTCCAAGGAGTCCTGCGCCTTCGATTGCACTGAAAGGCAATAGCACGGGGAAGCCTAGGAAGGGGCTGAGTCATGTGGGACACACTTCCTCAGCATGCTCCTTTCAGGGAAGCAACGCCTGGAGCTAGGAAAGTCTTCTCCAGCTCGGAGAGTGCAAGAGAGATGCAGGCCGCGCACCCGGAAATCTCGGTGATTGGAGCCAATCTCAGCGTCTCCCAGGGGCAAAGCAAACGCCTCTCTGCCAAATCCAGCTTTGCAGACGCAGGCCGCTAGGCTGCCTCTGCATTGGCGAAGGAAGCTCTCTCCTCCCGCTTCCTGCGAAATCTGCTTCTCAGCCTGAGCGAATCTCAGTGGGAACGGTCTTTCCTCTGGGGCCGTTGCTCCTGTGCCTGGGGCTGCCGCAAGGGCACCACCCTCCCAGGGAAAGGCCAAACACACTCCACATGACTTTGCTCCTCTGGAGAGCTGCAGGCAACCTCAAACTCTCAGGAAGCTTCTCGGCTGAGACGCAGAAGCACTCTGGCTGGGGTCTCGCATCCCCTGCCTGGAGGCCCATGGTGCCTGTTTCTCCCTGGGCGTTGCTTCACCAGAGCGGCCAGGCAACATCTGCCCCATCTACCCTTCTGCTCTTCCCTTCCAGCTGACAGAGTTCTCCCTGCTCTACTCTAGCCCTAGGAAGTTTGGAGACAACCGGGCTCCTCCTCCTGTGCAAGGAGTCCCGGGGCCCAGTTGGAGTGGAAAGGCAAAACCACAGGCAAGCCCAGGAAAGTGCTGAGTCATGTCTGACACACTCCCTCAGCCTGCTCCTTCATGGCTAGCGAGGCTGTGAGCTAGGAAAGTCTTTGGAAGCTCAGCAAGTGGCAGCGAGATGCAGGCCCCAACCCAGCAATCCCGGTGCTTGGAGCAGGTCTCACAGCCTCCCAGTGCCAAAGCGAGCTCCTCTCTGCCAAATGCAGCTTTGCACACGCAGGCCGCTCTGCTGCCTCTGCATCCACGAAGGAAGCTCTCTAGGCCCGCTTCCTGCGAGATCTGCTTCAGCCTGAGGGAAAAGCCCTTGGAGAGGTCTTGGCTCAGGGGCAGTTGCTCCTGTGCCTGGGGAAGAGGGAAGGGCACCACACTCCCAAGGAAAGGCCAGACACACTCCACACGTCTTTGCTCCTCTGGAGGGCGGCATGGAGCCTCCAACTCGGGGGTCGCGTCTCAGCGGAGACGCAGGGGCATTCTGGCTGTGATCCCGCAGCCCCTGCCTGGAGGCCCACGGTGCCTGTTTCTCTCTGGGCGTTGCTTCCACAGTGCGGCCAAGCAACATCTTCACCATGGGCACAACAGCGCTTCCCTTCCGCCTGACAGACGTCTCAGTGCTCTGCTCTAGACCTCTGAAGTGGGGAGACAACCGAGCCCAGCCTCCTTTCCAAGGAGTCCTGCGCCTTCGATTGCACTGAAAGGCAATAGCACGGGGAAGCCTAGGAAGGGGCTGAGTCATGTCGGACACAATTCCTCAGCCTGCTCCTTTCAGGGAAGCAACGCTGGGAGCTAGGAAAGCCTTCTCAAGCTCGGAGAGTGCAAGAGAGATGCAGGCCGCGCACCCGGAAATCTCGGTGCTTGGAGCCAATCTCAGCGTCTCCCAGGGGCAAAGCGAACGCCTCTCTGCCAAATCCAGCTGTGCAGACGCAGGCCGCTAGGCTGCCTCTGCATTGGCGAAGGAAGCTCACTCCTCGCGCTTCCTGCGAAATCTGCTTCTCAGCCTGAGAGAATCTCAGTGGGAACGGTCTTTCCTCTGGGGCCGTTGCTCCTGTGCCTGGGGCTGCCGCAAGGGCACCACCCTCACAGGGAAAGGCCAAACACACCCCACATGTCTTTGCTCCTCTGGAGAGCTGCAGGCAACCTCAAACTCTCAGGAAGCTTCTCGGCTGAGACGCAGAAGCACTCTGGCTGGGGTCTCGCATCCCCTGCCTGGAGGCCCATGGTGCCTGTTTCTCCCTGGGCGTTGCTTCACCAGAGCGGCCAGGCAACATCTGCCCCATCTACCCTTCTGCTCTTCCCTTCCAGCTGACAGAGTTCTCCCTGCTCTACTCTAGCCCTAGGAAGTTTGGAGACAACCGGGCTCCTCCTCCTGTGCAAGGAGTCCCGGGGCCCAGTTGGAGTGGAAAGGCAAAACCACAGGCAAGCCCAGGAAAGTGCTGAGTCATGTCTGACACACTCCCTCAGCCTGCTCCTTCATGGCTAGCGAGGCTGTGAGCTAGGAAAGTCTTTGGAAGCTCAGCAAGTGGCAGCGAGATGCAGGCCCCAACCCAGCAATCCCGGTGCTTGGAGCAGGTCTCACAGCCTCCCAGTGCCAAAGCGAGCTCTTCTCTGCCAAATGCAGCTTTGCACACGCAGGCCGCTCTGCTGCCTCTGCATCCACGAAGGAAGCTCTCTAGGCCCGCTTCCTGCGAATTCTGCTTCAGCCTGAGGGAAAAGCCCTTGGAGAGGTCTTGGCTCAGGGGCAGTTGCTCCTGTGCCTGGGGAAGAGGGAAGGGCACCACACTCCCAAGGAAAGGCCAGACACACTCCACACGTCTTTGCTCCTCTGGAGGGCGGCATGGAGCCTCCAACTGGGAGGTCGCTTCTCAGCGGAGACGCAGGGGCATTCTGGCTGTGATCCCGCAGCCCCTGCCTGGAGGCCCACGGTGCCTGTTTCTCTCTGGGCGTTGCTTCCACAGTGCGGCCAAGCAACATCTTCACCATGGGCACAACAGCGCTTCCCTTCCGCCTGACAGACGTCTCAGTGCTCTGCTCTAGACCTCTGAAGTGGGGAGACAACCGAGCCCAGCCTCCTTTCCAAGGAGTCCTGCGCCTTCCATTGCACTGAAAGGCAATAGCACGGGGAAGCCTAGGAAGGGGCTGAGTCATGTCGGACACACTTCCTCAGCCTGCTCCTTTCAGGGAATCAACGCTGGGAGCTAGGAAAGTCTTCTCAAGCTCGGAGAGTGCAAGAGAGATGCAGGCCGCGCACCCGGAAATCTCGGTGCTTGGAGCCAATCTCAGCGTCTCCCAGGGGCAAAGCGAACGCCTCTCTGCCAAATCCAGCTTTGCAGACGCAGGCCGCTAGGCTGCCTCTGCATTGGCGAAGGAAGCTCTCTCCTCCCGCTTCCTGTGAAATCTGCTTCTCAGCCTGAGCGAATCTCAGTGGGAACGGTCTTTCCTCTGGGGCCGTTGCTCCTGTGCCTGGGGCTGCCGCAAGGGCACCACCCTCCCAGGGAAAGGCCAAACACACCCCACATGTCTTTGCTCCTCTGGAGAGCTGCAGGCAACCTCAAACTATCAGGAAGCTTCTCGGCTGGACGCAGAAGCACTCTGGCTGGGATCTCGCATCCCCTGCCTGGAGGCCCATGGTGTCTGTTTCTCCCTGGGCGTTGCTTCACCAGAGCGGCCAGGCAACATCTGCCCCATCTACCCTTCTGCTCTTCCCTTCCAGCTGACAGAGTTCTCCCTGCTCTACTCTAGCCCTAGGAAGTTTGGAGACAACCGGGCTCCTCCTCCTGTGCAAGGAGTCCCGGGGCCCAGTTGGAGTGGAAAGGCAAAACCACAGGCAAGCCCAGGAAAGTGCTGAGTCATGTCTGACACACTCCCTCAGCCTGCTCCTTCATGGCTAGCGAGGCTGTGAGCTAGGAAAGTCTTTGGAAGCTCAGCAAGTGGCAGCGAGATGCAGGCCCCAACCCAGCAATCCCGGTGCTTGGAGCAGGTCTCACAGCCTCCCAGTGCCAAAGCGAGCTCCTCTCTGCCAAATGCAGCTGTGCACACGCAGGCCGCTCTGCTGCCTCTGCATCCACGAAGGAAGCTCTCTAGGCCCGCTTCCTGCGAAATCTGCTTCAGCCTGAGGGAAAAGCCCTTGGAGAGGTCTTGGCTCAGGGGCAGTTGCTCCTGTGCCTGGGGAAGAGGGAAGGGCACCACACTCCCAAGGAAAGGCCAGACACACTCCACACGTCTTTGCTCCTCTGGAGGGCGGCATGGAGCCTCCAACTGGGAGGTCGCGTCTCAGCGGAGACGCAGGGGCATTCTGGCTGTGATCCCGCAGCCCCTGCCTGGAGGCCCACGGTGCCTGTTTCTCTCTGGGCGTTGCTTCCACAGTGCGGCCAAGCAACATCTTCACCATGGGCACAACAGCGCTTCCCTTCCTCCTGACAGACGTCTCAGTGCTCTGCTCTAGACCTCTGAAGTGGGGAGACAACCGAGCCCAGCCTCCTTTCCAAGGAGTCCTGCGCCTTCGATTGCACTGAAAGGCAATAGCACGGGGAAGCCTAGGAAGGGGCTGAGTCATGTGGGACACACTTCCTCAGCATGCTCCTTTCAGGGAAGCAACGCCTGGAGCTAGGAAAGTCTTCTCCAGCTCGGAGAGTGCAAGAGAGATGCAGGCCGCGCACCCGGAAATCTCGGTGCTTGGAGCCAATCTCAGCGTCTCCCAGGGGCAAAGCAAACGCCTCTCTGCCAAATCCAGCTTTGCAGACGCAGGCCGCTAGGCTGCCTCTGCATTGGCGAAGGAAGCTCTCTCCTCCCGCTTCCTGCGAAATCTGCTTCTCAGCCTGAGCGAATCTCAGTGGGAACGGTCTTTCCTCTGGGGCCGTTGCTCCTGTGCCTGGGGCTGCCGCAAGGGCACCACCCTCCCAGGGAAAGGCCAAACACACTCCACATGACTTTGCTCCTCTGGAGAGCTGCAGGCAACCTCAAACTCTCAGGAAGCTTCTCGGCTGAGACGCAGAAGCACTCTGGCTGGGGTCTCGCATCCCCTGCCTGGAGGCCCATGGTGCCTGTTTCTCCCTGGGCGTTGCTTCACCAGAGCGGCCAGGCAACATCTGCCCCATCTACCCTTCTGCTCTTCCCTTCCAGCTGACAGAGTTCTCCCTGCTCTACTCTAGCCCTAGGAAGTTTGGAGACAACCGGGCTCCTCCTCCTGTGCAAGGAGTCCCGGGGCCCAGTTGGAGTGGAAAGGGAAAACCACAGGCAAGCCCAGGAAAGTGCTGAGTCATGTCTGACACACTCCCTCCGCCTGCTCCTTCATGGCTAGCGAGGCTGTGAGCTAGGAAAGTCTTTGGAAGCTCAGCAAGTGGCAGCGAGATGCAGGCCCCAACCCAGCAATCCCGGTGCTTGGAGCAGGTCTCACAGCCTCCCAGTGCCAAAGCGAGCTCCTCTCTGCCAAATGCAGCTTTGCACACGCAGGCCGCTCTGCTGCCTCTGCATCCACGAAGGAAGCTCTCTAGGCCCGCTTCCTGCGAAATCTGCTTCAGCCTGAGGGAAAAGCCCTTGGAGAGGTCTTGGCTCAGGGGCAGTTGCTCCTGTGCCTGGGGAAGAGGGAAGGGCACCACACTCCCAAGGAAAGGCCAGACACACTCCACACGTCTTTGCTCCTCTGGAGGGCGGCATGGAGCCTCCAACTGGGAGGTCGCGTCTCAGCGGAGACGCAGGGGCATTCTGGCTGTGATCCCGCAGCCCCTGCCTGGAGGCCCACGGTGCCTGTTTCTCTCTGGGCGTTGCTTCCACAGTGCGGCCAAGCAACATCTTCACCATGGGCACAACAGCGCTTCCCTTCCGCCTGACAGACGTCTCAGTGCTCTGCTCTAGACCTCTGAAGTGGGGAGACAACCGAGCCCAGCCTCCTTTCCAAGGAGTCCTGCGCCTTCCATTGCACTGAAAGGCAATATCACGGGGAAGCCTAGGAAGGGGCTGAGTCATGTCGGACACACTTCCTCAGCCTGCTCCTTTCAGGGAAGCAACGCTGGGAGCTAGGAAACCTTCTCCAGCTCGGAGAGTGCAAGAGAGATGCAGGCCGCGCACCCGGAAATCTCGGTGCTTGGAGCCAATCTCAGCGTCTCCCAGGGGCAAAGCGAACGCCTCTCTGCCAAATCCAGCTTTGCAGACGCAGGCCGCTAGGCTGCCTCTGCATTGGCGAAGGAAGCTCTCTCCTCCCTCTTCCTGCGAAATCTGCTTCTCAGCCTGATTGAATCTCAATGGGAACAGTCTTTCCTCTGGGGCCGTTGCTCCTGTGCCTGGGGCTGCCGCAAGGGCACCACCCTCCCAGGGAAAGGCCAAACACACCCCACATGTCTTTGCTCCTCTGGAGAGCTGCAGGCAACCTCAAACTCTCAGGGAGCTTCTCGGCTGAGACGCAGAAGCACTCTGGCTGGGGTCTCGCATCCCCTGCCTGGAGGCCCATGGTGCCTGTTTCTCCCTGGGCGTTGCTTCACCAGAGCGGCCAGGCAACATCTGCCCCATCTACCCTTCTGCTCTTCCCTTCCAGCTGACAGAGTTCTCCCTGCTCTACTCTAGCCCTAGGAAGTTTGGAGACAACCGGGCTCCTCCTCCTGTGCAAGGAGTCCCGGGGCCCAGTTGGAGTGGAAAGGCAAAACCACAGGGAAGCCCAGGAAAGTGCTGAGTCATGTCTGACACACTCCCTCAGCCTGCTCCTTCATGGCTAGCGAGGCTGTGAGCTAGGAAAGTCTTTGGAAGCTCAGCAAGTGGCAGCGAGATGCAGGCCCCAACCCAGCAATCCCGGTGCTTGGAGCAGGTCTCACAGCCTCCCAGTGCCAAAGCGAGCTCCTCTCTGCCAAATGCAGCTTTGCACACGCAGGCCGCTCTGCTGCCTCTGCATCCACGAAGGAAGCTCTCTAGGCCCGCTTCCTGCGAGATCTGCTTCAGCCTGAGGGAAAAGCCCTTGGAGAGGTCTTGGCTCAGGGGCAGTTGCTCCTGTGCCTGGGGAAGAGGGAAGGGCACCACACTCCCAAGGAAAGGCCAGACACACTCCACACGTCTTTGCTCCTCTGGAGGGCGGCATGGAGCCTCCAACTCGGGGGTCGCGTCTCAGCGGAGACGCAGGGGCATTCTGGCTGTGATCCCGCAGCCCCTGCCTGGAGGCCCACGGTGCCTGTTTCTCTCTGGGCGTTGCTTCCACAGTGCGGCCAAGCAACATCTTCACCATGGGCACAACAGCGCTTCCCTTCCGCCTGACAGACGTCTCAGTGCTCTGCTCTAGACCTCTGAAGTGGGGAGACAACCGAGCCCAGCCTCCTTTCCAAGGAGTCCTGCGCCTTCGATTGCACTGAAAGGCAATAGCACGGGGAAGCCTAGGAAGGGGCTGAGTCATGTCGGACACACTTCCTCAGCCTGCTCCTTTCAGGGAAGCAACGCTGGGAGCTAGGAAAGCCTTCTCAAGCTCGGAGAGTGCAAGAGAGATGCAGGCCGCGCACCCGGAAATCTCGGTGCTTGGAGCCAATCTCAGCGTCTCCCAGGGGCAAAGCGAACGCCTCTCTGCCAAATCCAGCTGTGCAGACGCAGGCCGCTAGGCTGCCTCTGCATTGGCGAAGGAAGCTCACTCCTCGCGCTTCCTGCGAAATCTGCTTCTCAGCCTGAGAGAATCTCAGTGGGAACGGTCTTTCCTCTGGGGCCGTTGCTCCTGTGCCTGGGGCTGCCGCAAGGGCACCACCCTCACAGGGAAAGGCCAAACACACCCCACATGTCTTTGCTCCTCTGGAGAGCTGCAGGCAACCTCAAACTCTCAGGAAGCTTCTCGGCTGAGACGCAGAAGCACTCTGGCTGGGGTCTCGCATCCCCTGCCTGGAGGCCCATGGTGCCTGTTTCTCCCTGGGCGTTGCTTCACCAGAGCGGCCAGGCAACATCTGCCCCATCTACCCTTCTGCTCTTCCCTTCCAGCTGACAGAGTTCTCCCTGCTCTACTCTAGCCCTAGGAAGTTTGGAGACAACCGGGCTCCTCCTCCTGTGCAAGGAATCCCGGGGCCCAGTTGGAGTGGAAAGGCAAAACCACAGGCAAGCCCAGGAAAGTGCTGAGTCATGTCTGACACACTCCCTCAGCCTGCTCCTTCATGGCTAGCGAGGCTGTGAGCTAGGAAAGTCTTTGGAAGCTCAGCAAGTGGCAGCGAGATGCAGGCCCCAACCCAGCAATCCCGGTGCTTGGAGCAGGTCTCACAGCCTCCCAGTGCCAAAGCGAGCTCTTCTCTGCCAAATGCAGCTTTGCACACGCAGGCCGCTCTGCTGCCTCTGCATCCACGAAGGAAGCTCTCTAGGCCCGCTTCCTGCGAAATCTGCTTCAGCCTGAGGGAAAAGCCCTTGGAGAGGTCTTGGCTCAGGGGCAGTTGCTCCTGTGCCTGGGGAAGAGGGAAGGGCACCACACTCCCAAGGAAAGGCCAGACACACTCCACACGTCTTTGCTCCTCTGGAGGGCGGCATGGAGCCTCCAACTGGGAGGTCGCTTCTCAGCGGAGACGCAGGGGCATTCTGGCTGTGATCCCGCAGCCCCTGCCTGGAGGCCCACGGTGCCTGTTTCTCTCTGGGCGTTGCTTCCACAGTGCGGCCAAGCAACATCTTCACCATGGGCACAACAGCGCTTCCCTTCCGCCTGACAGACGTCTCAGTGCTCTGCTCTAGACCTCTGAAGTGGGGAGACAACCGAGCCCAGCCTCCTTTCCAAGGAGTCCTGCGCCTTCCATTGCACTGAAAGGCAATAGCACGGGGAAGCCTAGGAAGGGGCTGAGTCATGTCGGACACACTTCCTCAGCCTGCTCCTTTCAGGGAATCAACGCTGGGAGCTAGGAAAGTCTTCTCAAGCTCGGAGAGTGCAAGAGAGATGCAGGCCGCGCACCCGGAAATCTCGGTGCTTGGAGCCAATCTCAGCGTCTCCCAGGGGCAAAGCGAACGCCTCTCTGCCAAATCCAGCTTTGCAGACGCAGGCCGCTAGGCTGCCTCTGCATTGGCGAAGGAAGCTCTCTCCTCCCGCTTCCTGTGAAATCTGCTTCTCAGCCTGAGCGAATCTCAGTGGGAACGGTCTTTCCTCTGGGGCCGTTGCTCCTGTGCCTGGGGCTGCCGCAAGGGCACCACCCTCCCAGGGAAAGGCCAAACACACCCCACATGTCTTTGCTCCTCTGGAGAGCTGCAGGCAACCTCAAACTATCAGGAAGCTTCTCGGCTGGACGCAGAAGCACTCTGGCTGGGATCTCGCATCCCCTGCCTGGAGGCCCATGGTGTCTGTTTCTCCCTGGGCGTTGCTTCACCAGAGCGGCCAGGCAACATCTGCCCCATCTACCCTTCTGCTCTTCCCTTCCAGCTGACAGAGTTCTCCCTGCTCTACTCTAGCCCTAGGAAGTTTGGAGACAACCGGGCTCCTCCTCCTGTGCAAGGAGTCCCGGGGCCCAGTTGGAGTGGAAAGGCAAAACCACAGGCAAGCCCAGGAAAGTGCTGAGTCATGTCTGACACACTCCCTCAGCCTGCTCCTTCATGGCTAGCGAGGCTGTGAGCTAGGAAAGTCTTTGGAAGCTCAGCAAGTGGCAGCGAGATGCAGGCCCCAACCCAGCAATCCCGGTGCTTGGAGCAGGTCTCACAGCCTCCCAGTGCCAAAGCGAGCTCCTCTCTGCCAAATGCAGCTGTGCACACGCAGGCCGCTCTGCTGCCTCTGCATCCACGAAGGAAGCTCTCTAGGCCCGCTTCCTGCGAGATCTGCTTCAGCCTGAGGGAAAAGCCCTTGGAGAGGTCTTGGCTCAGGGGCAGTTGCTCCTGTGCCTGGGGAAGAGGGAAGGGCACCACACTCCCAAGGAAAGGCCAGACACACTCCACACGTCTTTGCTCCTCTGGAGGGCGGCATGGAGCCTCCAACTGGGAGGTCGCTTCTCAGCGGAGACGCAGGGGCATTCTGGCTGTGATCCCGCAGCCCCTGCCTGGAGGCCCACGGTGCCTGTTTCTCTCTGGGCGTTGCTTCCACAGTGCGGCCAAGCAACATCTTCACCATGGGCACAACAGCGCTTCCCTTCCGCCTGACAGACGTCTCAGTGCTCTGCTCTAGACCTCTGAAGTGGGGAGACAACCGAGCCCAGCCTCCTTTCCAAGGAGTCCTGCGCCTTCCATTGCACTGAAAGGCAATAGCACGGGGAAGCCTAGGAAGGGGCTGAGTCATGTCGGACACACTTCCTCAGCCTGCTCCTTTCAGGGAATCAACGCTGGGAGCTAGGAAAGTCTTCTCAAGCTCGGAGAGTGCAAGAGAGATGCAGGCCGCGCACCCGGAAATCTCGGTGCTTGGAGCCAATCTCAGCGTCTCCCAGGGGCAAAGCGAACGCCTCTCTGCCAAATCCAGCTTTGCAGACGCAGGCCGCTAGGCTGCCTCTGCATTGGCGAAGGAAGCTCTCTCCTCCCGCTTCCTGTGAAATCTGCTTCTCAGCCTGAGCGAATCTCAGTGGGAACGGTCTTTCCTCTGGGGCCGTTGCTCCTGTGCCTGGGGCTGCCGCAAGGGCACCACCCTCCCAGGGAAAGGCCAAACACACCCCACATGTCTTTGCTCCTCTGGAGAGCTGCAGGCAACCTCAAACTATCAGGAAGCTTCTCGGCTGGACGCAGAAGCACTCTGGCTGGGATCTCGCATCCCCTGCCTGGAGGCCCATGGTGTCTGTTTCTCCCTGGGCGTTGCTTCACCAGAGCGGCCAGGCAACATCTGCCCCATCTACCCTTCTGCTCTTCCCTTCCAGCTGACAGAGTTCTCCCTGCTCTACTCTAGCCCTAGGAAGTTTGGAGACAACCGGGCTCCTCCTCCTGTGCAAGGAGTCCCGGGGCCCAGTTGGAGTGGAAAGGCAAAACCACAGGCAAGCCCAGGAAAGTGCTGAGTCATGTCTGACACACTCCCTCAGCCTGCTCCTTCATGGCTAGCGAGGCTGTGAGCTAGGAAAGTCTTTGGAAGCTCAGCAAGTGGCAGCGAGATGCAGGCCCCAACCCAGCAATCCCGGTGCTTGGAGCAGGTCTCACAGCCTCCCAGTGCCAAAGCGAGCTCCTCTCTGCCAAATGCAGCTGTGCACACGCAGGCCGCTCTGCTGCCTCTGCATCCACGAAGGAAGCTCTCTAGGCCCGCTTCCTGCGAAATCTGCTTCAGCCTGAGGGAAAAGCCCTTGGAGAGGTCTTGGCTCAGGGGCAGTTGCTCCTGTGCCTGGGGAAGAGGGAAGGGCACCACACTCCCAAGGAAAGGCCAGACACACTCCACACGTCTTTGCTCCTCTGGAGGGCGGCATGGAGCCTCCAACTGGGAGGTCGCGTCTCAGCGGAGACGCAGGGGCATTCTGGCTGTGATCCCGCAGCCCCTGCCTGGAGGCCCACGGTGCCTGTTTCTCTCTGGGCGTTGCTTCCACAGTGCGGCCAAGCAACATCTTCACCATGGGCACAACAGCGCTTCCCTTCCTCCTGACAGACGTCTCAGTGCTCTGCTCTAGACCTCTGAAGTGGGGAGACAACCGAGCCCAGCCTCCTTTCCAAGGAGTCCTGCGCCTTCGATTGCACTGAAAGGCAATAGCACGGGGAAGCCTAGGAAGGGGCTGAGTCATGTGGGACACACTTCCTCAGCATGCTCCTTTCAGGGAAGCAACGCCTGGAGCTAGGAAAGTCTTCTCCAGCTCGGAGAGTGCAAGAGAGATGCAGGCCGCGCACCCGGAAATCTCGGTGCTTGGAGCCAATCTCAGCGTCTCCCAGGGGCAAAGCAAACGCCTCTCTGCCAAATCCAGCTTTGCAGACGCAGGCCGCTAGGCTGCCTCTGCATTGGCGAAGGAAGCTCTCTCCTCCCGCTTCCTGCGAAATCTGCTTCTCAGCCTGAGCGAATCTCAGTGGGAACGGTCTTTCCTCTGGGGCCGTTGCTCCTGTGCCTGGGGCTGCCGCAAGGGCACCACCCTCCCAGGGAAAGGCCAAACACACTCCACATGACTTTGCTCCTCTGGAGAGCTGCAGGCAACCTCAAACTCTCAGGAAGCTTCTCGGCTGAGACGCAGAAGCACTCTGGCTGGGGTCTCGCATCCCCTGCCTGGAGGCCCATGGTGCCTGTTTCTCCCTGGGCGTTGCTTCACCAGAGCGGCCAGGCAACATCTGCCCCATCTACCCTTCTGCTCTTCCCTTCCAGCTGACAGAGTTCTCCCTGCTCTACTCTAGCCCTAGGAAGTTTGGAGACAACCGGGCTCCTCCTCCTGTGCAAGGAGTCCCGGGGCCCAGTTGGAGTGGAAAGGGAAAACCACAGGCAAGCCCAGGAAAGTGCTGAGTCATGTCTGACACACTCCCTCCGCCTGCTCCTTCATGGCTAGCGAGGCTGTGAGCTAGGAAAGTCTTTGGAAGCTCAGCAAGTGGCAGCGAGATGCAGGCCCCAACCCAGCAATCCCGGTGCTTGGAGCAGGTCTCACAGCCTCCCAGTGCCAAAGCGAGCTCCTCTCTGCCAAATGCAGCTTTGCACACGCAGGCCGCTCTGCTGCCTCTGCATCCACGAAGGAAGCTCTCTAGGCCCGCTTCCTGCGAAATCTGCTTCAGCCTGAGGGAAAAGCCCTTGGAGAGGTCTTGGCTCAGGGGCAGTTGCTCCTGTGCCTGGGGAAGAGGGAAGGGCACCACACTCCCAAGGAAAGGCCAGACACACTCCACACGTCTTTGCTCCTCTGGAGGGCGGCATGGAGCCTCCAACTGGGAGGTCGCGTCTCAGCGGAGACGCAGGGGCATTCTGGCTGTGATCCCGCAGCCCCTGCCTGGAGGCCCACGGTGCCTGTTTCTCTCTGGGCGTTGCTTCCACAGTGCGGCCAAGCAACATCTTCACCATGGGCACAACAGCGCTTCCCTTCCGCCTGACAGACGTCTCAGTGCTCTGCTCTAGACCTCTGAAGTGGGGAGACAACCGAGCCCAGCCTCCTTTCCAAGGAGTCCTGCGCCTTCCATTGCACTGAAAGGCAATAGCACGGGGAAGCCTAGGAAGGGGCTGAGTCATGTCGGACACACTTCCTCAGCCTGCTCCTTTCAGGGAAGCAACGCTGGGAGCTAGGAAACCTTCTCCAGCTCGGAGAGTGCAAGAGAGATGCAGGCCGCGCACCCGGAAATCTCGGTGCTTGGAGCCAATCTCAGCGTCTCCCAGGGGCAAAGCGAACGCCTCTCTGCCAAATCCAGCTTTGCAGACGCAGGCCGCTAGGCTGCCTCTGCATTGGCGAAGGAAGCTCTCTCCTCCCTCTTCCTGCGAAATCTGCTTCTCAGCCTGATTGAATCTCAATGGGAACAGTCTTTCCTCTGGGGCCGTTGCTCCTGTGCCTGGGGCTGCCGCAAGGGCACCACCCTCCCAGGGAAAGGCCAAACACACCCCACATGTCTTTGCTCCTCTGGAGAGCTGCAGGCAACCTCAAACTCTCAGGGAGCTTCTCGGCTGAGACGCAGAAGCACTCTGGCTGGGGTCTCGCATCCCCTGCCTGGAGGCCCATGGTGCCTGTTTCTCCCTGGGCGTTGCTTCACCAGAGCGGCCAGGCAACATCTGCCCCATCTACCCTTCTGCTCTTCCCTTCCAGCTGACAGAGTTCTCCCTGCTCTACTCTAGCCCTAGGAAGTTTGGAGACAACCGGGCTCCTCCTCCTGTGCAAGGAGTCCCGGGGCCCAGTTGGAGTGGAAAGGCAAAACCACAGGGAAGCCCAGGAAAGTGCTGAGTCATGTCTGACACACTCCCTCAGCCTGCTCCTTCATGGCTAGCGAGGCTGTGAGCTAGGAAAGTCTTTGGAAGCTCAGCAAGTGGCAGCGAGATGCAGGCCCCAACCCAGCAATCCCGGTGCTTGGAGCAGGTCTCACAGCCTCCCAGTGCCAAAGCGAGCTCCTCTCTGCCAAATGCAGCTTTGCACACGCAGGCCGCTCTGCTGCCTCTGCATCCACGAAGGAAGCTCTCTAGGCCCGCTTCCTGCGAGATCTGCTTCAGCCTGAGGGAAAAGCCCTTGGAGAGGTCTTGGCTCAGGGGCAGTTGCTCCTGTGCCTGGGGAAGAGGGAAGGGCACCACACTCCCAAGGAAAGGCCAGACACACTCCACACGTCTTTGCTCCTCTGGAGGGCGGCATGGAGCCTCCAACTGGGTGGTCGCGTCTCAGCGGAGACGCAGGGGCATTCTGGCTGTGATCCCGCAGCCACTGCCTGGAGGCCCACGGTGCCTGTTTCTCTCTGGGCGTTGCTTCCACAGTGCGGCCAAGCAACATCTTCACCATGGGCACAACAGCGCTTCCCTTCCGCCTGACAGACGTCTCAGTGCTCTGCTCTAGACCTCTGAAGTGGGGAGACAACCGAGCCCAGCCTCCTTTCCAAGGAGTCCTGCGCCTTCGATTGCACTGAAAGGCAATAGCACGGGGAAGCCTAGGAAGGGGCTGAGTCATGTCGGACACACTTCCTCAGCCTGCTCCTTTCAGGGAAGCAACGCTGGGAGCTAGGAAACCTTCTCCAGCTCGGAGAATGCAAGAGAGATGCAGGCCGCGCACCCGGAAATCTCGGTGCTTGGAGCCAATCTCAGCGTCTCCCAGGGGCAAAGCGAACGCCTCTCTGCCAAATCCAGCTTTGCAGACGCAGGCCGCTAGGCTGCCTCTGCATTGGCGAAGGAAGCTCTCTCCTCCCGCTTCCTGCGAAATCTGCTTCTCAGCCTGAGCGAATCTCAGTGGGAACGGTCTTTCCTCTGGGGCCGTTGCTCCTGTGCCTGGGGCTGCCGCAAGGGCACCACCCTCACAGGGAAAGGCCAAACACACCCCACATGACTTTGCTCCTCTGGAGAGCTGCAGGCAACCTCAAACTCTCAGGAAGCTTCTCGGCTGAGACGCAGAAGCACTCTGGCTGGGGTCTCGCATCCCCTGCCTGGAGGCCCATGGTGCCTGTTTCTCCCTGGGCGTTGCTTCACCAGAGCGGCCAGGCAACATCTGCCCCATCTACCCTTCTGCTCTTCCCTTCCAGCTGACAGAGTTCTCCCTGCTCTACTCTAGCCCTAGGAAGTTTGGAGACAACCGGGCTCCTCCTCCTGTGCAAGGAGTCCCGGGGCCCAGTTGGAGTGGAAAGGCAAAACCACAGGGAAGCCCAGGAAAGTGCTGAGTCATGTCTGACACACTCCCTCAGCCTGCTCCTTCATGGCTAGCGAGGCTGTGAGCTAGGAAAGTCTTTGGAAGCTCAGCAAGTGGCAGCGAGATGCAGGCCCCAACCCAGCAATCCCGGTGCTTGGAGCAGGTCTCACAGCCTCCCAGTGCCAAAGCGAGCTCCTCTCTGCCAAATGCAGCTTTGCACACGCAGGCCGCTCTGCTGCCTCTGCATCCACGAAGGAAGCTCTCTAGGCCCGCTTCCTGCGAGATCTGCTTCAGCCTGAGGGAAAAGCCCTTGGAGAAGTCTTGGCTCAGGGGCAGTTGCTCCTGTGCCTGGGGAAGAGGGAAGGGCACCACACTCCCAAGGAAAGGCCAGACACACTCCACACGTCTTTGCTCCTCTGGAGGGCGGCATGGAGCCTCCAACTGGGGGGTCGCGTCTCAGCGGAGACGCAGGGGCATTCTGGCTGTGATCCCGCAGCCCCTGCCTGGAGGCCCACGGTGCCTGTTTCTCTCTGGGCGTTGCTTCCACAGTGCGGCCAAGCAACATCTTCACCATGGGCACAACAGCGCTTCCCTTCCGCCTGACAGACGTCTCAGTGCTCTGCTCTAGACCTCTGAAGTGGGGAGACAACCGAGCCCAGCCTCCTTTCCAAGGAGTCCTGCGCCTTCGATTGCACTGAAAGGCAATAGCACGGGGAAGCCTAGGAAGGGGCTGAGTCATGTCGGACACACTTCCTCAGCCTGCTCCTTTCAGGGAAGCAACGCTGGGAGCTAGGAAAGCCTTCTCAAGCTCGGAGAGTGCAAGAGAGATGCAGGCTGCGCACCCGGAAATCTCGGTGCTTGGAGCCAATCTCATCGTCTCCCAGGGGCAAAGCGAATGCCTCTCTGCCAAATCCAGCTTTGCAGACGCAGGCCGCTAGGCTGCCTCTGCATTGGCGAAGGAAGCTCTCTCCTCCCGCTTCCTGCGAAATCTGCTTCTCAGCCTGAGCGAATCTCAGTGGGAAAGGTCTTTCCTCTGGGGCCGTTGCTCCTGTGCCTGGGGCTGCCGCAAGGGCACCACCCTCCCAGGGAAAGGCCAAACACACCCCTCATGACTTTGCTCCTCTGGAGAGCTGCAGGCAACCTCAAACTCTCAGGAAGCTTCTCGGCTGAGACGCAGAAGCACTCTGGCTGGGGTCTCGCATCCCCTGCCTGGAGGCCCATGGTGCCTGTTTCTCCCTGGGCGTTGCTTCACCAGAGCGGCCAGGCAACATCTGCCCCATCTACCCTTCTGCTCTTCCCTTCCAGCTGACAGAGTTCTCCCTGCTCTACTCTAGCCCTAGGAAGTTTGGAGACAACCGGGCTCCTCCTCCTGTGCAAGGAGTCCCGGGGCCCAGTTGGAGTGGAAAGGGAAAACCACAGGCAAGCCCAGGAAAGTGCTGAGTCATGTCTGACACACTCCCTCCGCCTGCTCCTTCATGGCTAGCGAGGCTGTGAGCTAGGAAAGTCTTTGGAAGCTCAGCAAGTGGCAGCGAGATGCAGGCCCCAACCCAGCAATCCCGGTGCTTGGAGCAGGTCTCACAGCCTCCCAGTGCCAAAGCGAGCTCCTCTCTGCCAAATGCAGCTTTGCACACGCAGGCCGCTCTGCTGCCTCTGCATCCACGAAGGAAGCTCTCTAGGCCCGCTTCCTGCGAAATCTGCTTCAGCCTGAGGGAAAAGCCCTTGGAGAGGTCTTGGCTCAGGGGCAGTTGCTCCTGTGCCTGGGGAAGAGGGAAGGGCACCACACTCCCAAGGAAAGGCCAGACACACTCCACACGTCTTTGCTCCTCTGGAGGGCGGCATGGAGCCTCCAACTGGGAGGTCGCGTCTCAGCGGAGACGCAGGGGCATTCTGGCTGTGATCCCGCAGCCCCTGCCTGGAGGCCCACGGTGCCTGTTTCTCTCTGGGCGTTGCTTCCACAGTGCGGCCAAGCAACATCTTCACCATGGGCACAACAGCGCTTCCCTTCCGCCTGACAGACGTCTCAGTGCTCTGCTCTAGACCTCTGAAGTGGGGAGACAACCGAGCCCAGCCTCCTTTCCAAGGAGTCCTGCGCCTTCCATTGCACTGAAAGGCAATAGCACGGGGAAGCCTAGGAAGGGGCTGAGTCATGTCGGACACACTTCCTCAGCCTGCTCCTTTCAGGGAAGCAACGCTGGGAGCTAGGAAACCTTCTCCAGCTCGGAGAGTGCAAGAGAGATGCAGGCCGCGCACCCGGAAATCTCGGTGCTTGGAGCCAATCTCAGCGTCTCCCAGGGGCAAAGCGAACGCCTCTCTGCCAAATCCAGCTTTGCAGACGCAGGCCGCTAGGCTGCCTCTGCATTGGCGAAGGAAGCTCTCTCCTCCCTCTTCCTGCGAAATCTGCTTCTCAGCCTGATTGAATCTCAATGGGAACAGTCTTTCCTCTGGGGCCGTTGCTCCTGTGCCTGGGGCTGCCGCAAGGGCACCACCCTCCCAGGGAAAGGCCAAACACACCCCACATGTCTTTGCTCCTCTGGAGAGCTGCAGGCAACCTCAAACTCTCAGGGAGCTTCTCGGCTGAGACGCAGAAGCACTCTGGCTGGGGTCTCGCATCCCCTGCCTGGAGGCCCATGGTGCCTGTTTCTCCCTGGGCGTTGCTTCACCAGAGCGGCCAGGCAACATCTGCCCCATCTACCCTTCTGCTCTTCCCTTCCAGCTGACAGAGTTCTCCCTGCTCTACTCTAGCCCTAGGAAGTTTGGAGACAACCGGGCTCCTCCTCCTGTGCAAGGAGTCCCGGGGCCCAGTTGGAGTGGAAAGGCAAAACCACAGGGAAGCCCAGGAAAGTGCTGAGTCATGTCTGACACACTCCCTCAGCCTGCTCCTTCATGGCTAGCGAGGCTGTGAGCTAGGAAAGTCTTTGGAAGCTCAGCAAGTGGCAGCGAGATGCAGGCCCCAACCCAGCAATCCCGGTGCTTGGAGCAGGTCTCACAGCCTCCCAGTGCCAAAGCGAGCTCCTCTCTGCCAAATGCAGCTTTGCACACGCAGGCCGCTCTGCTGCCTCTGCATCCACGAAGGAAGCTCTCTAGGCCCGCTTCCTGCGAGATCTGCTTCAGCCTGAGGGAAAAGCCCTTGGAGAGGTCTTGGCTCAGGGGCAGTTGCTCCTGTGCCTGGGGAAGAGGGAAGGGCACCACACTCCCAAGGAAAGGCCAGACACACTCCACACGTCTTTGCTCCTCTGGAGGGCGGCATGGAGCCTCCAACTGGGTGGTCGCGTCTCAGCGGAGACGCAGGGGCATTCTGGCTGTGATCCCGCAGCCACTGCCTGGAGGCCCACGGTGCCTGTTTCTCTCTGGGCGTTGCTTCCACAGTGCGGCCAAGCAACATCTTCACCATGGGCACAACAGCGCTTCCCTTCCGCCTGACAGACGTCTCAGTGCTCTGCTCTAGACCTCTGAAGTGGGGAGACAACCGAGCCCAGCCTCCTTTCCAAGGAGTCCTGCGCCTTCGATTGCACTGAAAGGCAATAGCACGGGGAAGCCTAGGAAGGGGCTGAGTCATGTCGGACACACTTCCTCAGCCTGCTCCTTTCAGGGAAGCAACGCTGGGAGCTAGGAAACCTTCTCCAGCTCGGAGAATGCAAGAGAGATGCAGGCCGCGCACCCGGAAATCTCGGTGCTTGGAGCCAATCTCAGCGTCTCCCAGGGGCAAAGCGAACGCCTCTCTGCCAAATCCAGCTTTGCAGACGCAGGCCGCTAGGCTGCCTCTGCATTGGCGAAGGAAGCTCTCTCCTCCCGCTTCCTGCGAAATCTGCTTCTCAGCCTGAGCGAATCTCAGTGGGAACGGTCTTTCCTCTGGGGCCGTTGCTCCTGTGCCTGGGGCTGCCGCAAGGGCACCACCCTCACAGGGAAAGGCCAAACACACCCCACATGACTTTGCTCCTCTGGAGAGCTGCAGGCAACCTCAAACTCTCAGGAAGCTTCTCGGCTGAGACGCAGAAGCACTCTGGCTGGGGTCTCGCATCCCCTGCCTGGAGGCCCATGGTGCCTGTTTCTCCCTGGGCGTTGCTTCACCAGAGCGGCCAGGCAACATCTGCCCCATCTACCCTTCTGCTCTTCCCTTCCAGCTGACAGAGTTCTCCCTGCTCTACTCTAGCCCTAGGAAGTTTGGAGACAACCGGGCTCCTCCTCCTGTGCAAGGAGTCCCGGGGCCCAGTTGGAGTGGAAAGGCAAAACCACAGGGAAGCCCAGGAAAGTGCTGAGTCATGTCTGACACACTCCCTCAGCCTGCTCCTTCATGGCTAGCGAGGCTGTGAGCTAGGAAAGTCTTTGGAAGCTCAGCAAGTGGCAGCGAGATGCAGGCCCCAACCCAGCAATCCCGGTGCTTGGAGCAGGTCTCACAGCCTCCCAGTGCCAAAGCGAGCTCCTCTCTGCCAAATGCAGCTTTGCACACGCAGGCCGCTCTGCTGCCTCTGCATCCACGAAGGAAGCTCTCTAGGCCCGCTTCCTGCGAGATCTGCTTCAGCCTGAGGGAAAAGCCCTTGGAGAAGTCTTGGCTCAGGGGCAGTTGCTCCTGTGCCTGGGGAAGAGGGAAGGGCACCACACTCCCAAGGAAAGGCCAGACACACTCCACACGTCTTTGCTCCTCTGGAGGGCGGCATGGAGCCTCCAACTGGGGGGTCGCGTCTCAGCGGAGACGCAGGGGCATTCTGGCTGTGATCCCGCAGCCCCTGCCTGGAGGCCCACGGTGCCTGTTTCTCTCTGGGCGTTGCTTCCACAGTGCGGCCAAGCAACATCTTCACCATGGGCACAACAGCGCTTCCCTTCCGCCTGACAGACGTCTCAGTGCTCTGCTCTAGACCTCTGAAGTGGGGAGACAACCGAGCCCAGCCTCCTTTCCAAGGAGTCCTGCGCCTTCGATTGCACTGAAAGGCAATAGCACGGGGAAGCCTAGGAAGGGGCTGAGTCATGTCGGACACACTTCCTCAGCCTGCTCCTTTCAGGGAAGCAACGCTGGGAGCTAGGAAAGCCTTCTCAAGCTCGGAGAGTGCAAGAGAGATGCAGGCCGCGCACCCGGAAATCTCGGTGCTTGGAGCCAATCTCATCGTCTCCCAGGGGCAAAGCGAATGCCTCTCTGCCAAATCCAGCTTTGCAGACGCAGGCCGCTAGGCTGCCTCTGCATTGGCGAAGGAAGCTCTCTCCTCCCGCTTCCTGCGAAATCTGCTTCTCAGCCTGAGCGAATCTCAGTGGGAAAGGTCTTTCCTCTGGGGCCGTTGCTCCTGTGCCTGGGGCTGCCGCAAGGGCACCACCCTCCCAGGGAAAGGCCAAACACACCCCTCATGACTTTGCTCCTCTGGAGAGCTGCAGGCAACCTCAAACTCTCAGGAAGCTTCTCGGCTGAGACGCAGAAGCACTCTGGCTGGGGTCTCGCATCCCCTGCCTGGAGGCCCATGGTGCCTGTTTCTCCCTGGGCGTTGCTTCACCAGAGCGGCCAGGCAACATCTGCCCCATCTACCTTTCTGCTCTTCCCTTCCAGCTGACAGAGTTCTCCCTGCTCTACTCTAGCCCTAGGAAGTTTGGAGACAACCGGGCTCCTCCTCCTGTGCAAGGAGTCCCGGGGCCCAGTTGGAGTGGAAAGGCAAAACCACAGGGAAGCCCAGGAAAGTGCTGAGTCATGTCTGACACACTCCCTCAGCCTGCTCCTTCATGGCTAGCGAGGCTGTGAGCTAGGAAAGTCTTTGGAAGCTCAGCAAGTGGCAGCGAGATGCAGGTCCCAACCCAGCAATCCCGGTGCTTGGAGCAGGTCTCACAGACTCCCAGTGCCAAAGCGAGCTCCTCTCTGCCAAATGCAGCTTTGCACACGCAGGCCGCTCTGCTGCCTCTGCATCCACGAAGGAAGCTCTCTAGGCCCGCTTCCTGCGAAATCTGCTTCAGCCTGAGGGAAAAGCCCTTGGAGAGGTCTTGGCTCAGGGGCAGTTGCTCCTGTGCCTGGGGAAGAGGGAAGGGCACCACACTCCCAAGGAAAGGCCAGACACACTCCACACGTCTTTGCTCCTCTGGAGGGCGGCATGGAGCCTCCAACTGGGAGGTCGCTTCTCAGCGGAGACGCAGGGGCATTCTGGCTGTGATCCCGCAGCCCCTGCCTGGAGGCCCACGGTGCCTGTTTCTGTCTGGGCGTTGCTTCCACAGTGCGGCCAAGCAACATCTTCACCATGGGCACAACAGCGCTTCCCTTCCGCCTGACAGACGTCTCAGTGCTCTGCTCTAGACCTCTGAAGTGGGAGACAACCGAGCCCAGCCTCCTTTCCAAGGAGTCCTGCACCTTCCATTGCACTGAAAGGCAATAGCACGGGGAAGCCTAGGAAGGGGCTGAGTCATGTGGGACACACTTCCTCAGCCTGCTCCTTTCAGGGAAGCAACGCTGGGAGCTAGGAAAGCCTTCTCAAGCTCGGAGAGTGCAAGAGAGATGCAGGCCGCGCACCCGGAAATCTCGGTGCTTGGAGCAAATCTCAGCGTCTCCCAGGGGCAAAGCGAATGCCTCTCTGCCAAATCCAGCTTGGCAGACGCAGGCTGCTAGGCTGCCTCTGCATTGGCGAAGGAAGCTCTCTCCTCCCGCTTCCTGCGAAATCTGCTTCTCAGCCTGAGCGAATCTCAGTGGGAACGGTCTTTCCTCTGGGGCCGTTGCTCCTGTGCCTGGGGCTGCCGCAAGGGCACCACCCTCCCAGGGAAAGGCCAAACACCCCCCTCATGACTTTGCTCCTCTGGAGAGCTGCAGGCAACCTCAAACTCTCAGGAATCTTCTCGGCTGAGACGCAGAATCACTCTGGCTGGGGTCTCGCATCCCCTGCCTGGAGGCCCATGGTGCCTGTTTCTCCCTGGGCGTTGCTTCACCAGAGCGGCCAGGCAACATCTGCCCCATCTACCCTTCTGCTCTTCCCTTCCAGCTGACAGAGTTCTCCCTGCTCTACTCTAGCCCTAGGAAGTTTGGAGACAACCGGGCTCCTCCTCCTGTGCAAGGAGTCCCGGGGCCCAGTTGGAGTGGAAAGGCAAAACCACAGGCAAGCCCAGGAAAGTGCTGAGTCATGTCTGACACACTCCCTCAGCCTGTTCCTTCATGGCTAGCCAGGCTGTGAGCTAGGAAAGTCTTTGGAAGCTCAGCAAGTGGCAGCGAGATGCAGGCCCCAACCCAGCAATCCCGGTGCTTGGAGCAGGTCTCACAGCCTCCCAGTGCCAAAGCGAGCTCCTCTCTGCCAAATGCAGCTTTGCACACGCAGGCTGCTCTGCTGCCTCTGCATCCACGAAGGAAGCTCTCGAGGCCCGCTTCCTGCGAAATCTGCTTCAGCCTGAGGGAAAAGCCCTTGGAGAGGTCTTGGCTCAGGGGCAGTTGCTCCTGTGCCTGGGGAAGAGGGAAGGGCACCACACTCCCAAGGAAAGGCCAGACACACACCACACGTCTTTGCTCCTCTGGAGGGTGGCATGGAGCCTCCAACTGGGAGGTCGCGTCTCAGCGGAGACGCAGGGGCATTCTGGCTGTGATCCCGCAGCCCCTGCCTGGAGGCCCACGGTGCCTGTTTCTCTCTGGGCGTTGCTTCGACAGTGCGGCCAAGCAACATCTTCACCATGGGCACAACAGCGCTTCCCTTCCGCCTGACAGACGTCTCAGTGCTCTGCTCTAGACCTCTGAAGTGGGGAGACAACCGAGCCCAGCCTCCTTTCCAAGGAGTCCTGCGCCTTCCATTGCACTGAAAGGCAATAGCACGGGGAAGACTAGGAAGGGGCTGAGTCATGTCGGACACACTTCCTCAGCCTGCCCCTTTCAGGGAAGCAACGCTGGGAGCTAGGAAACCTTCTCCAGCTCGGAGAGTGCAAGAGAGATGCAGGCCACGCACCCGGAAATCTCGGTGCTTGGAGCCAATCTCAGCGTCTCCCAGGGGAAAAGCTAATGCCTCTCTGCCAAATCCAGCTTTGCAGACGCAGGCCGCTAGGCTGCCTCTGCATTGGCGAAGGAAGCTCTCTCCTCCCGCTTCCTGCGAAATCTGCTTCTCAGCCTGAGCGAATCTCAGTGGGAACGGTCTTTCCTCTGGGGCCGTTGCTCCTGTGCCTGGGGCTGCCGCAAGGGCACCACCCTCCCAGGGAAAGGCCAAACACACCCCTCATGACTTTGCTCCTCTGGAGAGCTGCAGGCAACCTCAAACTCTCAGGAAGCTTCTCGGCTGAGACGCAGAAGCACTCTGGCTGGGGTCTCGCATCCCCTGCCTGGAGGCCCATGGTGCCTGTTTCTCCCTGGGCGTTGCTTCACCAGAGCGGCCAGGCAACATCTGCCCCATCTACCCTTCTGCTCTTCCCTTCCAGCTGACAGAGTTCTCCCTGCTCTACTCTAGCCCTAGGAAGTTTGGAGACAACCGGGCTCCTCCTCCTGTGCAAGGAGTCCCGGGGCCCAGTTGGAGTGGAAAGGCAAAACCACAGGCAAGCCCAGGAAAGTGCTGAGTCATGTCTGACACACTCCCTCAGCCTGCTCCTTCATGGCTAGCGAGGCTGTGAGCTAGGAAAGTCTTTGGAAGCTCAGCAAGTGGCAGCGAGATGCAGGCCCCAACCCAGCAATCCCGGTGCTTGGAGCAGGTCTCACAGCCTCCCAGTGCCAAAGCGAGCTCCTCTCTGCCAAATGCAGCTTTGCACACGCAGGCCGCTCTGCTGCCTCTGCATCCACGAAGGAAGCTCTCTAGGCCCGCTTCCTGCGAAATCTGCTTCAGCCTGAGGGAAAAGCCCTTGGAGAGGTCTTGGCTCAGGGGCAGTTGCTCCTGTGCCTGGGGAAGAGGGAAGGGCACCACACTCCCAAGGAAAGGCCAGACACACTCCACACGTCTTTGCTCCTCTGGAGGGCGGCATGGAGCCTCCAACTGGGAGGTCGCTTCTCAGCGGAGACGCAGGGGCATTCTGGCTGTGATCCCGCAACCCCTGCCTGGAGGCCGACGGTGCCTGTTTCTCTCTGGGCGTTGCTTCCACAGTGCGGCCAAGCAACATCTTCACCATGGGCACAACAGCGCTTCCCTTCCGCCTGACAGACGTCTCAGTGCTCTGCTCTAGACCTCTGAAGTGGGGAGACAACCGAGCCCAGCCTCCTTTCCAAGGAGTCCTGCGCCTTCCATTGCACTGAAAGGCAATAGCACGGGGAAGCCTAGGAAGGGGCTGAGTCATGTCGGACACACTTCCTCAGCCTGCTCCTTTCAGGGAAGCAACGCTGGGAGCTAGGAAAGCCTTCTCAAGCTCGGAGAGTGCAAGAGAGATGCAGGCCGCGCACCCGGAAATCTCGGTGCTTGGAGCCAATCTCAGCGTCTCCCAGGGGCAAAGCGAACGCCTCTCTGCCAAATCCAGCTTTGCAGACGCAGGCCGCTAGGCTGCCTCTGCATTGGCGAAGGAAGCTCTCTCCTCCCGCTTCCTGCGAAATCTGCTTCTCAGCCTGAGCGAATCTCAGTGGGAACGGTCTTTCCTCTGGGGCCGTTGCTCCTGTGCCTGGGGCTGCCGCAAGGGCACCACCCTCCCAGGGAAAGGCCAAACACACCCCACATGACTTTGCTCCTCTGGAGAGCTGCAGGCAACCTCAAACTCTCAGGAAGCTTCTCGGCTGAGACGCAGAAGCACTCTGGCTGGGGTCTCGCATCCCCTGCCTGGAGGCCCATGGTGCCTGTTTCTCCCTGGGCGTTGCTTCACCAGAGCGGCCAGGCAACATCTGCCCCATCTACCCTTCTGCTCTTCCCTTCCAGCTGACAGAGTTCTCCCTGCTCTACTCTAGCCCTAGGAAGTTTGGAGACAACCGGGCTCCTCCTCCTGTGCAAGGAGTCCCGGGGCCCAGTTGGAGTGGAAAGGCAAAACCACAGGAAAGCCCAGGAAAGTGCTGAGTCATGTCTGACACACTCCCTCAGCCTGCTCCTTCATGGCTAGCGAGGCTGTGAGCTAGGAAAGTCTTTGGAAGCTCAGCAAGTGGCAGCGAGATGCAGGCCCAACCCAGCAATCCCGGTGCTTGGAGCAGGTCTCACAGCCTCCCAGTGCCAAAGCGAGCTCCTCTCTGCCAAATGCAGCTTTGCACACGCAGGCCGCTCTGCTGCCTCTGCATCCACGAAGGAAGCTCTCTAGGCCCGCTTCCTGCGAAATCTGCTTCAGCCTGAGGGAAAAGCCCTTGGAGAGGTCTTGGCTCAGGGGCAGTTGCTCCTGTGCCTGGGGAAGAGGGAAGGGCACCACACTCCCAAGGAAAGGCCAGACACACTCCACACGTCTTTGCTCCTCTGGAGGGCGGCATGGAGCCTCCAACTGGGAGGTCGCTTCTCAGCGGAGACACAGGGGCATTCTGGCTGTGATCCCGCAGCCCCTGCCTGGAGGCCCACGGTGCCTGTTTCTCTCTGGGCGTTGCTTCCACAGTGCGGCCAAGCAACATCTTCACCATGGGCACAACAGCGCTTCCCTTCCGCCTGACAGACGTCTCAGTGCTCTGCTCTAGACTTCTGAAGTGGGGAGACAACCGAGCCCAGCCTCCTTTCCAAGGAGTCCTGCGCCTTCCATTGCACTGAAAGGCAATAGCACGGGGAAGCCTAGGAAGGGGCTGAGTCATGTCGGACACACTTCCTCAGCCTGCTCCTTTCAGGGAAGCAACGCTGGGAGCTAGGAAAGCCTTCTCAAGCTCGGAGAGTGCAAGAGAGATGCAGGCCGCACACCCGGAAATCTCGGTGCTTGGAGCCAATCTCAGCGTCTCCCAGGGGCCAAGCGAACGCCTCTCTGCCAAATCCAGCATTGCAGACGCAGGCCGCTAGGCTGCCTCTGCATTGGCGAAGGAAGCTCTCTCCTCCCGCTTCCTGCGAAATCTGCTTCTCAGCCTGAGCGAATCTCAGTGGGAACGGTCTTTCCTCTGGGGCCGTTGCTCCTGTGCCTGGGGCTGCCGCAAGGGCACCACCCTCCCAGGGAAAGGCCAAACACACCCCTCATGACTTTGCTCCTCTGGAGAGCTGCAGGCAACCTCAAACTCTCAGGAAGCATCTCGGCTGAGACGCAGAAGCACTCTGGCTGGGGTCTCGCATCCCCTGCCTGGAGGCCCATGGTGCCTGTTTCTCCCTGGGCGTTGCTTCACCAGAGCGGCCAGGCAACATCTGCCCCATCTACCCTTCTGCTCTTCCCTTCCAGCTGACAGAGTTCTCCCTGCTCTACTCTAGCCCTAGGAAGTTTGGAGACAACCGGGCTCCTCCTCCTGTGCAAGGAGTCCCGGGGCCCAGTTGGAGTGGAAAGGCAAAACCACAGGCAAGCCCAGGAAAGTGCTGAGTCATGTCTGACACACTCCCTCAGCCTGCTCCTTCATGGCTAGCGAGGCTGTGAGCTAGGAAAGTCTTTGGAAGCTCAGCAAGTGGCAGCGAGATGCAGGCCCCAACCCAGCAATCCCGGTGCTTGGAGCAGGTCTCACAGCCTCCCAGTGCCAAAGCGAGCTCCTCTCTGCCAAATGCAGCTTTGCACACGCAGGCCGCTCTGCTGCCTCTGCATCCACGAAGGAAGCTCTCTAGGCCCGCTTCCTGCGAAATCTGCTTCAGCCTGAGGGAAAAGCCCTTGGAGAGGTCTTGGCTCAGGGGCAGTTGCTCCTGTGCCTGGGGAAGAGGGAAGGGCACCACACTCCCAAGGAAAGGCCAGACACACTCCACACGTCTTTGCTCCTCTGGAGGGCGGCATGGAGCCTCCAACTGGGAGGTCGCTTCTCAGCAGAGACGCAGGGGCATTCTGGCTGTGATCCCGCAACCCCTGCCTGGAGGCCGACGGTGCCTGTTTCTCTCTGGGCGTTGCTTCCACAGTGCGGCCAAGCAACATCTTCACCATGGGCACAACAGCGCTTCCCTTCCGCCTGACAGACGTCTCAGTGCTCTGCTCTAGACCTCTGAAGTGGGGAGACAACCGAGCCCAGCCTCCTTTCCAAGGAGCCCTGCGCCTTCCATTGCACTGAAAGGCAATAGCACGGGGAAGCCTAGGAAGGGGCTGAGTCATGTGGGACACACTTCCTCAGCCTGCTCCTTTCAGGGAAGCAACGCTGGGAGCTAGGAAAGCCTTCTCAAGCTCGGAGAGTGCAAGAGAGATGCAGGCCGCGCACCCGGAAATCTCGGTGCTTGGAGCCAATCTCAGCGTCTCCCAGGGGCAAAGCGAACGCCTCTCTGCCAAATCCAGCTTTGCAGACGCAGGCCGCTAGGCTGCCTCTGCATTGGCGAAGGAAGCTCTCTCCTCCCGCTTCCTGCGAAATCTGCTTCTCAGCCTGAGCGAATCTCAGTGGGAACGGTCTTTCCTCTGGGGCCGTTGCTCCTGTGCCTGGGGCTCCCGCAAGGGCACCACCCTCCCAGGGAATGGCCAAACACACCCCACATGACTTTGCTCCTCTGGAGAGCTGCAGGCAACCTCAAACTCTCAGGAAGCTTCTCGGCTGAGACGCAGAAGCACTCTGGCTGGGGTCTCGCATCCCCTGCCTGGAGGCCCATGGTGCCTGTTTCTCCCTGGGCGTTGCTTCACCAGAGCGGCCAGGCAACATCTGCCCCATCTACCCTTCTGCTCTTCCCTTCCAGCTGACAGAGTTCTACCTGCTCTACTCTAGCCCTAGGAAGTTTGGAGACAACCGGGCTCCTCCTCCTGTGCAAGGAGTCCCGGGGCCCAGTTGGAGTGGAAAGGCAAAACCACAGGAAAGCCCAGGAAAGTGCTGAGTCATGTCTGACACACTCCCTCAGCCTGCTCCTTCATGGCTAGCGAGGCTGTGAGCTAGGAAAGTCTTTGGAAGCTCAGCAAGTGGCAGCGAGATGCAGGCCCAACCCAGCAATCCCGGTGCTTGGAGCAGGTCTCACAGCCTCCCAGTGCCAAAGCGAGCTCCTCTCTGCCAAATGCAGCTTTGCACACGCAGGCCGCACTGCTGCCTCTGCATCCACGAAGGAAGCTCTCTAGGCCCGCTTCCTGCGAAATCTGCTTCAGCCTGAGGGAAAAGCCCTTGGAGAGGTCTTGGCTCAGGGGCAGTTGCTCCTGTGCCTGGGGAAGAGGGAAGGGCACCACACTCCCAAGGAAAGGCCAGACACACTCCACACGTCTTTGCTCCTCTGGAGGGCGGCATGGAGCCTCCAACTGGGAGGTCGCTTCTCAGCGGAGACACAGGGGCATTCTGGCTGTGATCCCGCAGCCCCTGCCTGGAGGCCCACGGTGCCTGTTTCTCTCTGGGCGTTGCTTCCACAGTGCGGCCAAGCAACATCTTCACCATGGGCACAACAGCGCTTCCCTTCCGCCTGACAGACGTCTCAGTGCTCTGCTCTAGACTTCTGAAGTGGGGAGACAACCGAGCCCAGCCTCCTTTCCAAGGAGTCCTGAGCCTTCCATTGCACTGAAAGGCAATAGCACGGGGAAGCCTAGGAAGGGGCTGAGTCATGTCGGACACACTTCCTCAGCCTGCTCCTTTCAGGGAAGCAACGCTGGGAGCTAGGAAAGCCTTCTCAAGCTCGGAGAGTGCAAGAGAGATGCAGGCCGCACACCCGGAAATCTCGGTGCTTGGAGCCAATCTCAGCGTCTCCCAGGGGCAAAGCGAACGCCTCTCTGCCAAATCCAGCATTGCAGACGCAGGCCGCTAGGCTGCCTCTGCATTGGCGAAGGAAGCTCTCTCCTCCCGCTTCCTGCGAAATCTGCTTCTGAGCCTGAGCGAATCTCAGTGGGAACGGTCTTTCCTCTGGGGCCGTTGCTCCTGTGCCTGGGGCTGCCGCAAGGGCACCACCCTCACAGGGAAAGGCCAAACACACCCCACATGACTTTGCTCCTCTGGAGAGCTGCAGGCAACCTCAAACTCTCAGGAAGCTTCTCGGCTGAGACGCAGAAGCACTCTGGCTGGGGTCTCGCATCCCCTGCCTGGAGGCCCATGGTGCCTGTTTCTCCCTGGGCGTTGCTTCACCAGAGCGGCCAGGCAACATCTGCCCCATCTACCCTTCTGCTCTTCCCTTCCAGCTGACAGAGTTCTCCCTGCTCTACTCTAGCCCTAGGAAGTTTGGAGACAACCGGGCTCCTCCTCCTGTGCAAGGAGTCCCGGGGCCCAGTTGGAGTGGAAAGGCAAAACCACAGGAAAGCCCAGGAAAGTGCTGAGTCATGTCTGACACACTCCCTCAGCCTGCTCCTTCATGGCTAGCGAGGCTGTGAGCTAGGAAAGTCTTTGGAAGCTCAGCAAGTGGCAGCGAGATGCAGGCCCCAACCCAGCAATCCCGGTGCTTGGAGCAGGTCTCACAGCCTCCCAGTGCCAAAGCGAGCTCCTCTCTGCCAAATGCAGCTGTGCACACGCAGGCCGCTCTGCTGCCTCTGCATCCACGAAGGAAGCTCTCTAGGCCCGCTTCCTGCGAAATCTGCTTCAGCCTGAGGGAAAAGCCCTTGGAGAGGTCTTGGCTCAGGGGCAGTTGCTCCTGTGCCTGGGGAAGAGGGAAGGGCACCACACTCCCAAGGAAAGGCCAGACACACTCCACACGTCTTTGCTCCTCTGGAGGGCGGCATGGAGCCTCCAACTGGGAGGTCGCTTCTCAGCGGAGACCCAGGGGCATTCTGGCTGTGATCCCGCAGCCCCTGCCTGGAGGCCCACGGTGCCTGTTTCTCTCTGGGCGTTGCTTCCACAGTGCGGCCAAGCAACATCTTCACCATGGGCACAACAGCGCTTCCCTTCCGCCTGACAGACGTCTCAGTGCTCTGCTCTAGACCTCTGAAGTGGGAGACAACCGAGCCCAGCCTCCTTTCCAAGGAGTCCTGCGCCTTCCATTGCACTGAAAGGCAATAGCACGGGGAAGCCTAGGAAGGGGCTGAGTCATGTGGGACACACTTCCTCAGCCTGCTCCTTTCAGGGAAGCAACGCTGGGAGCTAGGAAAGCCTTCTCAAGCTCGGAGAGTGCAAGAGAGATGCAGGCCGCGCACCCGGAAATCTCGGTGCTTGGAGCAAATTTCAGCGTCTCCCAGGGGCAAAGCGAATGCCTCTCTGCCAAATCCAGCTTGGCAGACGCAGGCTGCTAGGCTGCCTCTGCATTGGCGAAGGAAGCTCTCTCCTCCCGCTTCCTGCGAAATCTGCTTCTCAGCCTGAGCGAATCTCAGTGGGAACGATCTTTCCTCTGGGGTCGTTGCTCCTGTGCCTGGGGCTGCCGCAAGGGCACCACCCTCACAGGGAAAGGCCAAACACACCCCTCATGACTTTGGTCCTCTGGAGAGCTGCAGGCAACCTCAAACTCTCAGGAATCTTCTCGGCTGAGACGCAGAATCACTCTGGCTGGGGTCTCGCATCCCCTGCCTGGAGGCCCATGGTGCCTGTTTCTCCCTGAGCGTTGCTTCACCAGAGCGGCCAGGCAACATCTGCCCCATCTACCCTTCTGCTCTTCCCTTCCAGCTGACAGAGTTCTCCCTGCTCTACTCTAGCCCTAGGAAGTTTGGAGACAACCGGGCTCCTCCTCCTGTGCAAGGAGTCCCGGGGCCCAGTTGGAGTGGAAAGGCAAAACCACAGGAAAGCCCAGGAAAGTGCTGAGTCATGTCTGACACACTCCCTCAGCCTGTTCCTTCATGGCTAGCCAGGCTGTGAGCTAGGAAAGTCTTTGGAAGCTCAGCAAGTGGCAGCGAGATGCAGGCCCCAACCCAGCAATCCCGGTGCTTGGAGCAGGTCTCACAGCCTCCCAGTGCCAAAGCGAGCTCCTCTCTGCCAAATGCAGCTTTGCACACGCAGGCCGCTCTGCTGCCTCTGCATCCACGAAGGAAGCTCTCGAGGCCCGCTTCCTGCGAAATCTGCTTCAGCCTGAGGGAAAAGCCCTTGGAGAGGTCTTGGCTCAGGGGCAGTTGCTCCTGTGCCTGGGGAAGAGGGAAGGGCACCACACTCCCAAGGAAAGGCCAGACACACTCCACACGTCTTTGCTCCTCTGGAGGGTGGCATGGAGCCTCCAACTGGGAGGTCGCGTCTCAGCGGAGACGCAGGGGCATTCTGGCTGTGATCCCGCAGCCTCTGCCTGGAGGCCCACGGTGCCTGTTTCTCTCTGGGCGTTGCTTCCACAGTGCGGCCAAGCAACATCTTCACCATGGGCACAACAGCGCTTCCCTTCCGCCTGACAGACGTCTCAGTGCTCTGCTCTAGACCTCTGAAGTGGGGAGACAACCGAGCCCAGCCTCCTTTCCAAGGAGTCCTGCGCCTTCCATTGCACTGAAAGGCAATAGCACGGGGAAGCCTAGGAAGGGGCTGAGTCATGTGGGACACACTTCCTCAGCCTGCTCCTTTCAGGGAAGCAACGCTGGGAGCTAGGAAAGCCTTCTCAAGCTCGGAGAGTGCAAGAGAGATGCAGGCCGCGCACCCGGAAATCTCGGTGCTTGGAGCCAATCTCAGCGTCTCCCAGGGGCAAAGCGAACGCCTCTCTGCCAAATCCAGCTTTGCAGACGCAGGCCGCTAGGCTGCCTCTGCATTGGCGAAGGAAGCTCTCTCCTCCCGCTTCCTGCGAAATCTGCTTCTCAGCCTGAGCGAATCTCAGTGGGAACGGTCTTTCCTCTGGGGCCGTTGCTCCTGTGCCTGGGGCTGCCGCAAGGGCACCACCCTCCCAGGGAAAGGCCAAACACACCCCACATGTCTTTGCTCCTCTGGAGAGCTGCAGGCAACCTCAAACTCTCAGGAAGCTTCTCGGCTGAGACGCAGAAGCACTCTGGCTGGGGTCTCGCATCCCCTGCCTGGAGGCCCATGGTACCTGTTTCTCCCTGGGCGTTGCTTCACCAGAGCGGCCAGGCAACATCTGCCCCATCTACCCTTCTGCTCTTCCCTTCCAGCTGACAGAGTTCTCCCTGCTCTACTCTAGCCCTAGGAAGTTTGGAGACAACCGGGCTCCTCCTCCTGTGCAAGGAGTCCCGGGGCCCAGTTGGAGTGGAAAGGCAAAACCACAGGCAAGCCCAGGAAAGTGCTGAGTCATGTCTGACACACTCCCTCAGCCTGCTCCTTCATGGCTAGCGAGGCTGTGAGCTAGGAAAGTCTTTGGAAGCTCAGCAAGTGGCAGCGAGATGCAGGCCCCAACCCAGCAATCCCGGTGCTTGGAGCAGGTCTCACAGCCTCCCAGTGCCAAAGCGAGCTTCTCTCTGCCAAATGCAGCTTTGCACACGCAGGCCGCTCTGCTGCCTCTGCATCCACGAAGGAAGCTCTCTAGGCCCGCTTCCTGCGAAATCTGCTTCAGCCTGAGGGAAAAGGCCTTGGAGAGGTCTTGGCTCAGGGGCAGTTGCTCCTGTCCCTGGGGAAGAGGGAAGGGCACCACACTCCCAAGGAAAGGCCAGACACACTCCACACGTCTTTGCTCCTCTGGAGGGCGGCATGGAGCCTCCAACTGGGAGGTCGCGTCTCAGCGGAGACCCAGGGGCATTCTGGCTATGATCCCGCAGCCCCTGCCTGGAGGCCCACGGTGCCTGTTTCTCTCTGGGCGTTGCTTCCACAGTGCGGCCAAGCAACATCTTCACCATGGGCACAACAGCGCTTCCCTTCCGCCTGACAGACGTCTCAGTGCTCTGCTCTAGACCTCTGAAGTGGGGAGACAACCGAGCCCAGCCTCCTTTCCAAGGAGTTCTGCGCCTTCCATTGCACTGAAAGGCAATAGCACGGGGAAGCCTAGGAAGGGGCTGAGTCATGTCGGACACACTTCCTCAGCCTGCTGCTTTCAGGGAAGCAACGCTGGGAGCTAGGAAAGCCTTCTCAAGCTCGGAGAGTGCAAGAGAGATGCAGGCCGCGCACCCGGAAATCTCGGTGCTTGGAGCAAATCTCAGCGTCTCCCAGGGGCAAAGCGAATGCCTCTCTGCCAAATCCAGCTTGGCAGACGCAGGCTGCTAGTCTGCCTCTGCATTGGCGAAGGAAGCTCTCTCCTCCCGCTTCCTGCGAAATCTGCTTCTCAGCCTGAGCGAATCTCAGTGGGAACGGTCTTTCCTCTGGGGCCGTTGCTCCTGTGCCTGGGGCTGCCGCAAGGGCACCACCCTCCCAGGGAAAGGCCAAACACACCCCTCATGACTTTGCTCCTCTGGAGAGCTGCAGGCAACCTCAAACTCTCAGGAAGCTTCTCGGCTGAGACGCAGAAGCACTCTGGCTGGGGTCTCGCATCCCCTGCCTGGAGGCCCATGGTGCCTGTTTCTCCCTGGGCGTTGCTTCACCAGAGCGGCCAGGCAACATCTGCCCCATCTACCCTTCTGCTCTTCCCTTCCAGCTGACAGAGTTCTCCCTGCTCTACTCTAGCCCTAGGAAGTTTGGAGACAACCGGGCTCCTCCTCCTGTGCAAGGAGTCCCGGGGCCCAGTTGGAGTGGAAAGGCAAAACCACAGGAAAGCCCAGGAAAGTGCTGAGTCATGTCTGACACACTCCCTCAGCCTGCTCCTTCATGGCTAGCGAGGCTGTGAGCTAGGAAAGTCTTTGGAAGCTCAGCAAGTGGCAGCGAGATGCAGGCCCCAACCCAGCAATCCCGGTGCTTGGAGCAGGTCTCACAGCCTCCCAGTGCCAAAGCGAGCTCCTCTCTGCCAAATGCAGCTGTGCACACGCAGGCCGCTCTGCTGCCTCTGCATCCACGAAGGAAGCTCTCTAGGCCCGCTTCCTGCGAAATCTGCTTCAGCCTGAGGGAAAAGCCCTTGGAGAGGTCTTGGCTCAGGGGCAGTTGCTCCTGTGCCTGGGGAAGAGGGAAGGGCACCACACTCCCAAGGAAAGGCCAGACACACTCCACACGTCTTTGCTCCTCTGGAGGGCGGCATGGAGCCTCCAACTGGGAGGTCGCTTCTCAGCGGAGACGCAGGGGCATTCTGGCTGTGATCCCGCAGCCCCTGCCTGGAGGCCCACGGTGCCTGTTTCTCTCTGGGCGTTGCTTCCACAGTGCGGCCAAGCAACATCTTCACCATGGGCACAACAGCGCTTCCCTTCCGCCTGACAGACGTCTCAGTGCTCTGCTCTAGACCTCTGAAGTGGGGAGACAACCGAGCCCAGCCTCCTTTCCAAGGAGTCCTGCGCCTTCGATTGCATTGAAAGGCAATAGCACGGGGAAGCCTAGGAAGGGGCTGAGTCATGTCGGACACACTTCCTCAGCCTGCTCCTTTCAGGGAAGCAACGATGGGAGCTGGGAAAGTCTTCTCCAGCTCGGAGAGTGCAAGAGAGATGCAGGCCGCGCACCCGGAAATCTCGGTGCTTGGAGCCAATCTCAGCGTCTCCCAGGGGCAAAGCGAACGCCTCTCTGCCAAATCCAGCTTTGCAGACGCAGGCCGCTAGGCTGCCTCTGCATTGGCGAAGGAAGCTCTCTCCTCCCGCTTCCTGCGAAATCTGCTTCTCAGCCTGAGTGAATCTCAGTGGGAACGGTCTTTCCTCTGGGGCCGTTTCTCCTGTGCCTGGGGCTGCCGCAAGGGCACCACCCTCCCAGGGAAAGGCCAAACACACCCCACATGTCTTTGCTCCTCTGGAGAGCTGCAGGCAACCTCAAACTCTCAGGAAGCTTCTCGGCTGAGACGCAGAAGCACTCTGGCTGGGATCTCGCATCCCCTGCCTGGAGGCCCATGGTGCCTGTTTCTCCCTGGGCGTTGCTTCACCAGAGCGGCCAGGCAACATCTGCCCCATCTACCCTTCTGCTCTTCCCTTCCAGCTGACAGAGTTCTCCCTGCTCTACTCTAGCCCTAGGAAGTTTGGAGACAACCGGGCTCCTCCTCCTGTGCAAGGAGTCCCGGGGCCCAGTTGGAGTGGAAAGGCAAAACCACAGGCAAGCCCAGGAAAGTGCTGAGTCATGTCTGACACACTCCCTCAGCCTGCTCCTTCATGGCTAGCCAGGCTGTGAGCTAGGAAAGTCTTTGGAAGCTCAGCAAGTGGCAGCCTGATGCAGGCCCCAACCCAGCAATCCCGGTGCTTGGAGCAGGTCTCACAGCCTCCCAGTGCCAAAGCGAGCTCCTCTCTGCCAAATGCAGCTTTGCACACGCAGGCCGCTCTGCTGCCTCTGCATCCACGAAGGAAGCTCTCTAGGCCCGCTTCCTGCAAAATCTGCTTCAGCCTGAGGGAAAAGCCCTTGGAGAGGTCTTTGCTCAGGGGCAGTTGCTCCTGTGCCTGGGGAAGAGGGAAGGGCACCACACTCCCAAGGAAAGGCCAGACACACTCCACACGTCTTTGCTCCTCTGGAGGGCGGCATGGAGCCTCCATCTGGGAGGTCGCGTCTCAGCGGAGACGCAGGGGCATTCTGGCTGTGATCCCGCAGCCCCTGCCTGGAGGCCCACGGTGCCTGTTTCTCTCTGGGCGTTGCTTCCACAGTGCGGCCAAGCAACATCTTCACCATGGGCACAACAGCGCTTCCCTTCCGCCTGACAGACGTCTCAGTGCTCTGCTCTAGACCTCTCAAGTGGGGAGACAACCGAGCCCAGCCTCCTTTCCAAGGAGTCCTGCGCCTTCGATTGCACTGAAAGGCAATAGCACGGGGAAGCCTAGGAAGGGGCTGAGTCATGTCGGACACATTTCCTCAGCCTGCTCCTTTCAGGGAAGCAACGCTGGGAGCTAGGAAAACCTTCTCCAGCTCGGAGAGTGCAAGAGAGATGCAGGCCGCGCACCCGGAAATCTCGGTGCTTGGAGCCAATCTCAGCGTCTCCTAGGGGCAAAGCGAACGCCTCTCTGCCAAATCCAGCTTTGCAGACGCAGGCCGCTAGGTTGCCTCTGCATTGGCGAAGGAAGCACTCTCCTCCCGCTTCCTGCGAAATCTGCTTCTCAGCCTGAGCGAATCTCAGTGGGAACGGTCTTTCCTCTGGGGCCGTTGCTCCTGTGCCTGGGGCTGCCGCAAGGGCACCACCCTCCCAGGGAAAGGCCAAACACACCCCACATGACTTTGCTCCTCTGGAGAGCTGCAGGCAACCTCAAACTCTCAGGAAGCTTCTCGGCTGAGACGCAGAAGCACTCTGGCTGGGGTCTTGCATCCCCTGCCTGGAGGCCCATGGTGCCTGTTTCTCCCTGGGCGTTGCTTCACCAGAGCGGCCAGGCAACATCTGCCCCATCTACCCTTCTGCTCTTCCCTTCCAGCTGACAGAGTTCTCCCTGCTCTACTCTAGCCCTAGGAAGTTTGGAGACAACCGGGCTCCTCCTCCTGTGCAAGGAGTCCCGGGGCCCAGTTGGAGTGGAAAGGCAAAACCACAGGCAAGCCCAGGAAAGTGCTGAGTCATGTCTGACACACTCCCTCAGCCTGCTCCTTCATGGCTAGCGAGGCTGTGAGCTAGGAAAGTCTTTGGAAGCTCAGCAAGTGGCAGCGAGATGCAGGCCCCAACCCAGCAATCCCGGTGCTTGGAGCAGGTCTCCCAGCATCCCAGTGCCAAAGCGAGCTCCTCTCTGCCAAATGCAGCTTTGCACACGCAGGCCGCTCTGCTGCCTCTGCATCCACGAAGGAAGCTCTCTAGGCCCGCTTCCTGCGAAATCTGCTTCAGCCTGAGGGAAAAGCCCTTGGAGAGGTCTTGGCTCAGGGGCAGTTGCTCCTGTGCCTGGGGAAGAGGGAAGGGCACCACACTCCCAAGGAAAGGCCAGACACACTCCACACGTCTTTGCTCCTCTGGAGGGCGGCATGGAGCCTCCAACTGGGAGGTCGCTTCTCAGCGGAGACGCAGGGGCATTCTGGCTGTGATCCCGCAGCCCCTGCCTGGAGGCCCACGGTGCCTGTTTCTCTCTGGGCGTTGCTTCCACAGTGCGGCCAAGCAACATCTTCACCATGGGCACAACAGCGCTTCCCTTCCGCCTGACAGACGTCTCAGTGCTCTGCTCTAGACCTCTGAAGTGGGGAGACAACCTAGCCCAGCCTCCTTTCCAAGGAGTCCTGCGCCTTCCATTGCACTGAAAGGCAATAGCACGGGGAAGCCTAGGAAGGGGCTGAGTCATGTCGGACACACTTCCTCAGCCTGCTCCTTTCAGGGAAGCAACGCTGGGAGCTAGGAAAGTCTTCTCCAGCTCGGAGTGTGCAAGAGAGATGCAGGCCGCGCACCCGGAAATCTCGGTGCTTGGAGCCAATCTCAGCGTCTCCCAGGGGCAAAGCGAACGCCTCTCTGCCAAATCCAGCTTTGCAGACGCAGGCCGCTAGGCTGCCTCTGCATTGGCGAAGGAAGCTCTCTCCTCCCGCTTCCTGTGAAATCTGCTTCTCAGCCTGAGCGAATCTCAGTGGGAACGGTCTTTCCTCTGGGGCCGTTGCTCCTGTGCCTGGGGCTGCCGCAAGGGCACCACCCTCCCAGGGAAAAGCCAAACACACCCCACATGTCTTTGCTCCTCTGGAGAGCTGCAGGCAACCTCAAACTCTCAGGAAGCTTCTCGGCTGAGACGCAGAAGCACTCTGGCTGGGATCTCGCATCCCCTGCCTGGAGGCCCATGGTGCCTGTTTCTCCCTGGGCGTTGCTTCACCAGAGCGGCCAGGCAACATCTGCCCCATCTACCCTTCTGCTCTTCCCTTCCAGCTGACAGAGTTCTCCCTGCTCTACTCTAGCCCTAGGAAGTTTGGAGACAACCGGGCTCCTCCTCCTGTGCAAGGAGTCCCGGGGCCCAGTTGGAGTGGAAAGGCAAAACCACAGGCAAGCCCAGGAAAGTGCTGAGTCATGTCTGACACACTCCCTCAGCCTGCTCCTTCATGGCTAGCGAGGCTGTGAGCTAGGAAAGTCTTTGGAAGCTCAGCAAGTGGCAGCGAGATGCAGGCCCCAACCCAGCAATCCCGGTGCTTGGAGCAGGTCTCACAGCCTCCCAGTGCCAAAGCGAGCTCCTCTCTGCCAAATGCAGCTTTGCACACGCAGGCCGCTCTGCTGCCTCTGCATCCACGAAGGAAGCTCTCTAGGCCCGCTTCCTGCGAAATCTGCTTCAGCCTGAGGGAAAAGCCCTTGGAGAGGTCTTGGCTCAGGGGCAGTTGCTCCTGTGCCTGGGGAAGAGGGAAGGGCACCACACTCCCAAGGAAAGGCCAGACACACTCCACACGTCTTTGCTCCTCTGGAGGGCGGCATGGAGCCTCCAACTGGGAGGTCGCTTCACAGCGGAGACACAGGGGCATTCTGGCTGTGATCCCGCAGCCCCTGCCTGGAGGCCCACGGTGCCTGTTTCTCTCTGGGCGTTGCTTCCACAGTGCGGCCAAGCAACATCTTCACCATGGGCACAACAGCGCTTCCCTTCCGCCTGACAGACGTCTCAGTGCTCTGCTCTAGACCTCTGAAGTGGGGAGACAACCGAGCCCAGCCTCCTTTCCAAGGAGCCCTGCGCCTTCCATTGCACTGAAAGGCAATAGCACGGGGAAGCCTAGGAAGGGGCTGAGTCATGTCGGACACACTTCCTCAGCCTGCTCCTTTCAGGGAAGCAACGATGGGAGCTGGGAAAGTCTTCTCCAGCTCGGAGAGTGCAAGAGAGATGCAGGCCGCGCACCCGGAAATCTCGGTGCTTGGAGCCAATCTCAGCGTCTCCCAGGGGCAAAGCGAACGCCTCTCTGCCAAATCCAGCTTTGCAGACGCAGGCCGCTAGGCTGCCTCTGCATTGGCGAAGGAAGCTCTCTCCTCCCGCTTCCTGCGAAATCTGCTTCTCAGCCTGAGTGAATCTCAGTGGGAACGGTCTTTCCTCTGGGGCCGTTGCTCCTGTGCCTGGGGCTGCCGCAAGGGCACCACCCTCCCAGGGAAAGGCCAAACACACCCCACATGTCTTTGCTCCTCTGGAGAGCTGCAGGCAACCTCAAACTCTCAGGAAGCTTCTCGGCTGAGACGCAGAAGCACTCTGGCTGGGATCTCGCATCCCCTGCCTGGAGGCCCATGGTGCCTGTTTCTCCCTGGGCGTTGCTTCACCAGAGCGGCCAGGCAACATCTGCCCCATCTACCCTTCTGCTCTTCCCTTCCAGCTGACAGAGTTCTCCCTGCTCTACTCTAGCCCTAGGAAGTTTGGAGACAACCGGGCTCCTCCTCCTGTGCAAGGAGTCCCGGGTCCCAGTTGGAGTGGAAAGGCAAAACCACAGGCAAGCCCAGGAAAGTGCTGAGTCATGTCTGACACACTCCCTCAGCCTGCTCCTTCATGGCTAGCGAGGCTGTGAGCTAGGAAAGTCTTTGGAAGCTCAGCAAGTGGCAGCCTGATGCAGGCCCCAACCCAGCAATCCCGGTGCTTGGAGCAGGTCTCACAGCCTCCCAGTGCCAAAGCGAGCTCCTCTCTGCCAAATGCAGCTTTGCACACGCAGGCCGCTCTGCTGCCTCTGCATCCACGAAGGAAGCTCTCTAGGCCCGCTTCCTGCAAAATCTGCTTCAGCCTGAGGGAAAAGCCCTTGGAGAGGTCTTTGCTCAGGGGCAGTTGCTCCTGTGCCTGGGGAAGAGGGAAGGGCACCACACTCCCAAGGAAAGGCCAGACACACTCCACACGTCTTTGCTCCTCTGGAGGGCGGCATGGAGCCTCCAACTGGGAGGTCGCGTCTCAGCGGAGACGCAGGGGCATTCTGGCTGTGATCCCGCAGCCCCTGCCTGGAGGCCCACGGTGCCTGTTTCTCTCTGGGCGTTGCTTCCACAGTGCGGCCAAGCAACATCTTCACCATGGGCACAACAGCGCTTCCCTTCCGCCTGACAGACGTCTCAGTGCTCTTCTCTAGACCTCTCAAGTGGGGAGACAACCGAGCCCAGCCTCCTTTCCAAGGAGGCCTGCGCCTTCGATTGCACTGAAAGGCAATAGCACGGGGAAGCCTAGGAAGGGGCTGAGTCATGTCGGACACACTTCCTCAGCCTGCTCCTTTCAGGGAAGCAACGCTGGGAGCTAGGAAAACCTTCTCCAGCTGGGAGAGTGCAAGAGAGATGCAGGCCGCGCACCCGGAAATCTCGGTGCTTGGAGCCAATCTCAGCGTCTCCTAGGGGCAAAGCGAACGCCTCTCTGCCAAATCCAGCTTTGCAGACGCAGGCCGCTAGGTTGCCTCTGCATTGGCGAAGGAAGCTCTCTCCTCCCGCTTCCTGCGAAATCTGCTTCTCAGCCTGAGCGAATCTCAGTGGGAACGGTCTTTCCTCTGGGGCCGTTGCTCCTGTGCCTGGGGCTGCCGGAAGGGCACCACCCTCCCAGGGAAAGGCCAAACACACCCCACATGACTTTGCTCCTCTGGAGAGCTGCAGGCAACCTCAAACTCTCAGGAAGCTTCTCGGCTGAGACGCAGAAGCACTCTGGCTGGGGTCTTGCATCCCCTGCCTGGAGGCCCATGGTGCCTGTTTCTCCCTGGGCGTTGCTTCACCAGAGCGGCCAGGCAACATCTGCCCCATCTACCCTTCTGCTCTTCCCTTCCAGCTGACAGAGTTCTCCCTGCTCTACTCTAGCCCTAGGAAGTTTGGAGACAACCGGGCTCCTCCTCCTGTGCAAGGAGTCCCGGGGCCCAGTTGGAGTGGAAAGGCAAAACCACAGGCAAGCCCAGGAAAGTGCTGAGTCATGTCTGACACACTCCCTCAGCCTGCTCCTTCATGGCTAGCGAGGCTGTGAGCTAGGAAATTCTTTGGAAGCTCAGCAAGTGGCAGCGAGATGCAGGCCCCAACCCAGCAATCCCGGTGCTTGGAGCAGGTCTCACAGCCTCCCAGTGCCAAAGCGAGCTCCTCTCTGCCAAATGCAGCTGTGCACACGCAGGCCGCTCTGCTGCCTCTGCATCCACGAAGGAAGCTCTCTAGGCCCGCTTCCTGCGAAATCTGCTTCAGCCTGAGGGAAAAGCCCTTGGAGAGGTCTTGGCTCAGGGGCAGTTGCTCCTGTGCCTGGGGAAGAGGGAAGGGCACCACACTCCCAAGGAAAGGCCAGACACACTCCACACGTCTTTGCTCCTCTGGAGGGCGGCATGGAGCCTCCAACTGGGAGGACGCCTCTCAGCGGAGACGCAGGGGCATTCTGGCTGTGATCCCGCAGCCCCTGCCTGGAGGCCCACGGTGCCTGCTTCTCTCTGGGCGTTGCTTCCACAGTGCGGCCAAGCAACATCTTCACCATGGGCACAACAGCGCTTCCCTTCCGCCTGACAGACGTCTCAGTGCTCTGCTCTAGACCTCTGAAGTGGGGAGACAACCGAGCCCAGCCTCCTTTCCAAGGAGTCCTGCGCCTTCCATTGCACTGAAAGGCAATAGCACGGGGAAGCCTAGGAAGGGGCTGAGTCATGTCGGACACACTTCCTCAGCCTGCTGCTTTCAGGGAAGCAACGCTGGGAGCTAGGAAAGCCTTCTCAAGCTCGGAGAGTGCAAGAGAGATGCAGGCCGCGCACCCGGAAATCTCGGTGCTTGGTGCCAATCTCAGCGTCACCCAAGGGCAAGGCGAACGCCTCTCTGCCAAATCCAGCTTTGCAGACGCAGGCCGCTAGGCTGCCTCTGCATTGGCGAAGGAAGCTCTCTCCTCCCGCTTCCTGCGAAATCTGCTTCTCAGCCTGAGCGAATCTCAGTGGGAACGGTCTTTCCTCTGGGGCCGTTGCTCCTGTGTCTGGGACTGACGCAAGGGCACCACGCTCCTAGGGAAAGGCCAAACACACCCCACATGTCTGTGCTCCTCTGGAGAGCTGCAGGCAACCTCAAACTCTCAGGAAGCTTCTCGGCTGAGACGCAGAAGCACTCTGGCGGGGGTCTCGCATCCCCTGCCTGGAGGCCCATGGTGCCTGTTTCTCCCTGGGCGTTGCTTCACCAGAGCGGCCAGGCAACATCTGCCCCATCTACCCTTCTGCTCTTCCCTTCCAGCTGACAGAGTTCTCCCTGCTCTACTCTGGCCCTAGGAAGTTTGGAGACAACCGGGCTCCTCCTCCTGTGCAAGGAGTCCCGGGGCCCAGTTGGAGTGGAAAGGCAAAACCACAGGCAAGCCCAGGAAAGTGCTGAGTCATGTCTGACACACTCCCTCAGCCTGCTCCTTCATGGCTAGCGAGGCTGTGAGCTAGGAAAGTCTTTGGAAGCTCAGCAAGTGGCAGCGAGATGCAGGCCCCAACCCAGCAATCCCGGTGCTTGGAGCAGGTCTCACAGCCTCCCAGTGCCAAAGCGAGCTCCTCTCTGCCAAATGCAGCTGTGCACACGCAGGCCGCTCTGCTGCCTCTGCATCCACGAAGGAAGCTCTCTAGGCCCGCTTCCTGCGAAATCTGCTTCAGCCTGAGGGAACAGCCCTTGGAGAGGTCTTGGCTCAGGGGCAGTTGCTCCTGTGCCTGGGGAAGAGGGAAGGGCACCACACTCCCAAGGAAAGGCCAGACACACTCCACACGTCTTTGCTCCTCTGGAGGGCGGCATGGAGCCTCCAACTGGGAGGACGCCTCTCAGCGGAGACGCAGGGGCATTCTGGCTGTGATCCCGCAGCCCCTGCCTGGAGGCCCACGGTGCCTGCTTCTCTCTGGGCGTTGCTTCCACAGTGCGGCCAAGCAACATCTTCACCATGGGCACAACAGCGCTTCCCTTCCGCCTGACAGACGTCTCAGTGCTCTGCTCTAGACCTCTGAAGTGGGGAGACAACCGAGCCCAGCCTCCTTTCCAAGGAGTCCTGCGCCTTCCATTGCACTGAAAGGCAATAGCACGGGGAAGCCTAGGAAGGGGCTGAGTCATGTCGGACACACTTCCTCAGCCTGCTCCTTTCAGGGAAGCAACGCTGGGAGCTAGGAAAGCCTTCTCCAGCTCGGAGAGTGCAAGAGAGATGCAGGCCGCGCACCCGGAAATCTCGGTGCTTGGTGCCAATCTCAGCTTCACCCAAGGGCAAGGCGAACGCCTCTCTGCCAAATCCAGCTTTGCAGACGCAGGCCGCTAGGCTGCCTCTGCATTGGCGAAGGAAGCTCTCTCCTCCCGCTTCCTGCGAAATCTGCTTCTCAGCCTGAGCGAATCTCAGTGGGAACGGTCTTTCCTCTGGGGCCGTTGCTCCTGTGTCTGGGACTGACGCAAGGGCACCACGCTCCTAGGGAAAGGCCAAACACACCCCACATGTCTGTGCTCCTCTGGAGAGCTGCAGGCAACCTCAAACTCTCAGGAAGCTTCTCGGCTGAGACGCAGAAGCACTCTGGCGGGGGTCTCGCATCCCCTGCCTGGAGGCCCATGGTGCCTGTTTCTCCCTGGGCGTTGCTTCACCAGAGCGGCCAGGCAACATCTGCCCCATCTACCCTTCTGCTCTTCCCTTCCAGCTGACAGAGTTCTCCCTGCTCTACTCTGGCCCTAGGAAGTTTGGAGACAACCGGGCTCCTCCTCCTGTGCAAGGAGTCCCGGGGCCCAGTTGGAGTGGAAAGGCAAAACCACAGGCAAGCCCAGGAAAGTGCTGAGTCATGTCTGACACACTCCCTCAGCCTGCTCCTTCATGGCTAGCGAGGCTGTGAGCTAGGAAAGTCTTTGGAAGCTCAGCAAGTGGCAGCGAGATGCAGGCCCCAACCCAGCAATCCCGGTGCTTGGAGCAGGTCTCACAGCCTCCCAGTGCCAAAGCGAGCTCCTCTCTGCCAAATGCAGCTGTGCACACGCAGGCCGCTCTGCTGCCTCTGCATCCACGAAGGAAGCTCTCTAGGCCCGCTTCCTGCGAAATCTGCTTCAGCCTGAGGGAACAGCCCTTGGAGAGGTCTTGGCTCAGGGGCAGTTGCTCCTGTGCCTGGGGAAGAGGGAAGGGCACCACACTCCCAAGGAAAGGCCAGACACACTCCACACGTCTTTGCTCCTCTGGAGGGCGGCATGGAGCCTCCAACTGGGAGGTCGCGTCTCAGCGGAGACGCAGGGACATTCTGGCTGTGATCTCGCAGCCCCTGCCTGGAGGCCCACGGTGCCTGTTTCTCTCTGGGCGTTGCTTCCACAGTGCGGCCAAGCAACATCTTCACCATGGGCACAACAGCGCTTCCCTTCCGCCTGACAGACGTCTCAGTGCTCTGCTCTAGACCTCTGAAGTGGGGAGACAACCGAGCCCAGCCTCCTTTCCAAGGAGCCCTGCGCCTTCCATTGCACTGAAAGGCAATAGCACGGGGAAGCCTAGGAAGGGGCTGAGTCATGTCGGACACACTTCCTCAGCCTGCTCCTTTCAGGGAAGCAACGCTGGGAGCTAGGAAAGCCTTCTCAAGCTCGGAGAGTGCAAGAGAGATGCAGGCCGCGCACCCGGAAATCTCGGTGTTTGGAGCCAATCTCAGCGTCTCCCAGGGGCAAAGCGAACGCCTCTCTGTCAAATCCAGCTTTGCAGACGCAGGCCGCTAGGCTGCCTCTGCATTGGCGAAGGAAGCTCTCTCCTCCCGCTTCCTGCGAAATCTGCTTCTCAGCCTGAGCGAATCTCAGTGGGAACGGTCATTTCTCTGGGGCCGTTGCTCCTGTGCCTGGGGCTGCCGCAAGGGCACCACCCTCACAGGGAAAGGCCAAACACACCCCACATGTCTTTGCTCCTCTGGAGAGCTGCAGGCAACCTCAAACTCTCAGGAAGCTTCTCGGCTGAGACGCAGAAGCACTCTGGCTGGGATCTCGCATCCCCTGCCTGGAGGCCCATGGTGCCTGCTTCTCCCTGGGCGTTGCTTCACCAGAGCGGCCAGGCAACATCTGCCCCATCTACCCTTCTGCTCTTCCCTTCCAGCTGACAGAGTTCTCCCTGCTCTACTCTAGCCCTAGGAAGTTTGGAGACAACCGGGCTCCTCCTCCTGTGCAAGGAGTCCCGGGGCCCAGTTGGAGTGGAAAGGCAAAACCACAGGCAAGCCCAGGAAAGTGCTGAGTCATGTCTGACACACTCCCTCGGCCTGCTCCTTCATGGCTAGCGAGGCTGTGAGCTAGGAAAGTCTTTGGAAGCTCAGCAAGTGGCAGCGAGATGCAGGCCCCAACCCAGCAATCCCGGTGCTTGGAGCAGGTCTCACAGCCTCCCAGTGCCAAAGCGAGCTCCTCTCTGCCAAATGCAGATCTGCACACGCAGGCCGCTCTGCTGCCTCTGCATCCACGAAGGAAGCTCTCTAGGCCCGCTTCCTGCGAAATCTGCTTCAGCCTGAGGGAAAAGCCCTTGGAGAGGTCTTGGCTCAGGGGCAGTTGCTCCTGTGCCTGGGGAAGAGGGAAGGGCACCACACTCCCAAGGAAAGGCCAGACACACTCCACACGTCTTTGCTCCTCTGGAGGGCGGCATGGAGCCTCCAACTGGGAGGTCGCGTCTCAGCGGAGACGCAGGGGCATTCTGGCTGTGATCCCGCAGCACCTGCCTGGAGGCCCACGGTGCCTGTTTCTCTCTGGGCGTTGCTTCCACAGTGCGGCCAAGCAACATCTTCACCATGGGCACAACAGCGCTTCCCTTCCGCCTGACAGACGTCTCAGTGCTCTGCTCTAGACCTCTGAAGTGGGGAGACAACCGAGCCCAGCCTCCTTTCCAAGGAGCCCTGCGCCTTCCATTGCACTGAAAGGCAATAGCACGGGTAAGCCTAGGAAGGGGCTGAGTCATGTCGGACACACTTCCTCAGCCTGCTCCTTTCAGGGAAACAACGCTGGGAGCTAGGAAAGCCTTCTCCAGCTCGGAGAGTGCAAGAGAGATGCAGGCCGCGCACCCGGAAATCTCGGTGCTTGGAGCCAATCTCAGCGTCTCCCAGGGGCAAAGCGAACGCCTCTCTGCCAAATCCAGCTTTGCAGACGCAGGCCGCTAGGCTGCCTCTGCATTGGCGAAGGAAGCTCTCTCCTCCCGCTTCCTGCGAAATCTGCTTCTCAGCCTGAGCCAATTTCAGTGGGAACGGTCATTCCTCTGGGGCCGTTGCTCCTGTGCCTGGGGCTGCCGCAAGGGCACCACCCTCACAGGGAAAGGCCAAACACACCCCACATGTCTTTGCTCCTCTGGAGAGCTGCAGGCAACCTCAAACTCTCAGGAAGCTTCTCGGCTGAGATGCAGAAGCACTCTGGCTGGGATATCGCATCCCCTGCCTGGAGGCCCATGGTGCCTGCTTCTCCCTGGGCGTTGCTTCACCAGAGCGGCCAGGCAACATCTGCCCCATCTACCCTTCTGCTCTTCCCTTCCAGCTGACAGAGTTCTCCCTGCTCTACTCTGGCCCTAGGAAGTTTGGAGACAACCGGGCTCCTCCTCCTGTGCAAGGAGTCCCGGGGCCCAGTTGGAGTGGAAAGGCAAAACCACAGGCAAGCCCAGGAAAGTGCTGAGTCATGTCTGACACACTCCCTCAGCCTGCTCCTTCATGGCTAGCGAGGCTGTGAGCTAGGAAAGTCTTTGGAAGCTCAGCAAGTGGCAGCGAGATGCAGGCCCCAACCCAGCAATCCCGGTGCTTGGAGCAGGTCTCACAGCCTCCCAGTGCCAAAGCGAGCTCCTCTCTGCCAAATGCAGCTGTGCACACGCAGGCCGCTCTGCTGCCTCTGCATCCACGAAGGAAGCTCTCTAGGCCCGCTTCCTGCGAAATCTGCTTCAGCCTGAGGGAAAAGCCCTTGGAGAGGTCTTGGCTCAGGGGCAGTTGCTCCTGTGCCTGGGGAAGAGGGAAGGGCACCACACTCCCAAGGAAAGGCCAGACACACTCCACACGTCTTTGCTCCTCTGGAGGGCGGCATGGAGCCTCCAACTGGGAGGTCGCGTCTCAGTGGAGACGCAGGGGCATTCTGGCTGTGATCCCGCAGCCCCTGCCTGGAGGCCCACGGTGCCTGTTTCTCTCTGGGCGTTGCTTCCACAGTGCGGCCAAGCAACATCTTCACCATGGGCACAACAGCGCTTCCCTTCCGCCTGACAGACGTCTCAGTGCTCTGCTCTAGACCTCTGAAGTGGGGAGACAACCGAGCCCAGCCTCCTTTCCAAGGAGCCCTGCGCCTTCCATTGCACTGAAAGGCAATAGCACGGGGAAGCCTAGGAAGGGGCTGAGTCATGTCGGACACACTTCCTCAGCCTGCTCCTTTCAGGGAAGCAACGCTGGGAGCTAGGAAAGCCTTCTCAAGCTCGGAGAGTGCAAGAGAGATGCAGGCCGCGCACCCGGAAATCTCGGTGCTTGGAGCCAATCTCAGCGTCTCCCAGGGGCAAAGCGAACGCCTCTCTGCCAAATCCAGCTTTGCAGACGCAGGCCGCTAGGCTGCCTCTGCATTGGCGAAGGAAGCTCTCTCCTCCCGCTTCCTGCGAAATCTGCTTCTCAGCCTGAGCGAATCTCAGTGGGAACGGTCATTCCTCTGGGGCCGTTGCTCCTGTGCCTGGGGCTGCCGCAAGGGCACCACCCTCACAGGGAAAGGCCAAACACACCCCACATGTCTTTGCTCCTCTGGAGAGCTGCAGGCAACCTCAAACTCTCAGGAAGCTTCTCGGCTGAGACGCAGAAGCACTCTGGCTGGGATCTCGCATCCCCTGCCTGGAGGCCCATGGTGCCTGCTTCTCCCTGGGCGTTGCTTCACCAGAGCGGCCAGGCAACATCTGCCCCATCTACCCTTCTGCTCTTCCCTTCCAGCTGACAGAGTTCTCCCTGCTCTACTCTGGCCCTAGGAAGTTTGGAGACAACCGGGCTCCTCCTCCTGTGCAAGGAGTCCCGGGGCCCAGTTGGAGTGGAAAGGCAAAACCACAGGCAAGCCCAGGAAAGTGCTGAGTCATGTCTGACACACTCCCTCAGCCTGCTCCTTCATGGCTAGCGAGGCTGTGAGCTAGGAAAGTCTTTGGAAGCTCAGCAAGTGGCAGCGAGATGCAGGCCCCAACCCAGCAATCCCGGTGCTTGGAGCAGGTCTCACAGCCTCCCAGTGCCAAAGCGAGCTCCTCTCTGCCAAATGCAGCTGTGCACACGCAGGCCGCTCTGCTGCCTCTGCATCCACGAAGGAAGCTCTCTAGGCCCGCTTCCTGCGAAATCTGCTTCAGCCTGAGGGAACAGCCCTTGGAGAGGTCTTGGCTCAGGGGCAGTTGCTCCTGTGCCTGGGGAAGAGGGAAGGGCACCACACTCCCAAGGAAAGGCCAGACACACTCCACACGTCTTTGCTCCTCTGGAGGGCGGCATGGAGCCTCCAACTGGGAGGTCGCGTCTCAGCGGAGACGCAGGGGCATTCTGGCTGTGATCCCGCAGCCCCTGCCTGGAGGCCCACGGTGCCTGTTTCTCTCTGGGCGTTGCTTCCACAGTGCGGCCAAGCAACATCTTCACCATGGGCACAACAGCGCTTCCCTTCCGCCTGACAGACGTCTCAGTGCTCTGCTCTAGACCTCTGAAGTGGGGAGACAACCGAGCCCAGCCTCCTTTCCAAGGAGCCCTGCGCCTTCCATTGCACTGAAAGGCAATAGCACGGGGAAGCCTAGGAAGGGGCTGAGTCATGTCGGACACACTTCCTCAGCCTGCTCCTTTCAGGGAAGCAACGCTGGGAGCTAGGAAAGCCTTCTCAAGCTCGGAGAGTGCAAGAGAGATGCAGGCCGCGCACCCGGAAATCTCGGTGCTTGGAGCCAATCTCAGCGTCTCCCAGGGGCAAAGCGAACGCCTCTCTGCCAAATCCAGCTTTGCAGACACAGGCCGCTAGGCTGCCTCTGCATTGGCGAAGGAAGCTCTCTCCTCCCGCTTTCTGCGAAATCTGCTTCTCAGGCTGAGCGAATCTCAGTGGGAACGGTCATTCCTCTGGGGCCGTTGCTCCTGTGCCTGGGGCTGCCGCAAGGGCACCACCCTCACAGGGAAAGGCCAAACACACCCCACATGTCTTTGCTCCTCTGGAGAGCTGCAGGCAACCTCAAACTCTCAGGAAGCTTCTCGGCTGAGACGCAGAAGCACTCTGGCTGGGATCTCGCATCCCCTGCCTGGAGGCCCATGGTGCCTGCTTCTCCCTGGGCGTTGCTTCACCAGAGCGGCCAGGCAACATCTGCCCCATCTACCCTTCTGCTCTTCCCTTCCAGCTGACAGAGTTCTCCCTGCTCTACTCTAGCCCTAGGAAGTTTGGAGACAACCGGGCTCCTCCTCCTGTGCAAGGAGTCCCGGGGCCCAGTTGGAGTGGAAAGGCAAAACCACAGGCAAGCCCAGGAAAGTGCTGAGTCATGTCTGACACACTCCCTCAGCCTGCTCCTTCATGGCTAGCGAGGCTGTGAGCTAGGAAAGTCTTTGGAAGCTCAGCAAGTGGCAGCGAGATGCAGGCCCCAACCCAGCAATCCCGGTGCTTGGAGCAGGTCTCACAGCCTCCCAGTGCCAAAGCGAGCTCCTCTCTGCCAAATGCAGCTGTGCACACGCAGGCCGCTCTGCTGCCTCTGCATCCACGAAGGAAGCTCTCTAGGCCCGCTTCCTGCGAAATCTGCTTCAGCCTGAGGGAAAAGCCCTTGGAGAGGTCTTTGCTCAGGGGCAGTTGCTCCTGTGCCTGGGGAAGAGGGAAGGGCACCACACTCCCAAGGAAAGGCCAGACACACTCCACACGTCTTTGCTCCTCTGGAGGGCGGCATTGAGCCTCCAACAGGGAGGTCGCGTCTCAGCGGAGACGCAGGGGCATTCTGGCTGTGATCCCGCAGCCCCTGCCTGGAGGCCCACGGTGCCTGTTTCTCTCTGGGCGTTGCTTCCACAGTGCGGCCAAGCAACATCTTCACCATGGGCACAACAGCGCTTCCCTTCCGCCTGACAGACGTCTCAGTGCTCTGCTCTAGACCTCTGAAGTGGGGAGACAACCGAGCCCAGCCTCCTTTCCAAGGAGCCCTGCGCCTTCCATTGCACTGAAAGGCAATAGCACGGGGAAGCCTAGGAAGGGGCTGAGTCATGTCGGACACACTTCCTCAGCCTGCTCCTTTCAGGGAAGCAACGCTGGGAGCTAGGAAAGCCTTCTCAAGCTCGGAGAGTGCAAGAGAGATGCAGGCCGCGCACCCGGAAATCTCGGTGCTTGGAGCCAATCTCAGCGTCTCCCAGGGGCAAAGCGAACGCCTCTCTGCCAAATCCAGCTTTGCAGACGCAGGCCGCTAGGCTGCCTCTGCATTGGCGAAGGAAGCTCTCTCCTCCCGCTTCCTGCGAAATCTGCTTCTCAGCCTGAGCGAATCTCAGTGGGAACGGTCATTCCTCTGGGGCCGTTGCTCCTGTGCCTGGGGCTGCCGCAAGGGCACCACCCTCCCAGGGAAAGGCCAAACACACCCCACATGTCTTTGCTCCTCTGGAGAGCTGCAGGCAACCTCAAACTCTCAGGAAGCTTCTCGGCTGAGACACAGAAGCACTCTGGCTGGGATCTCGCATCCCCTGCCTGGAGGCCCATGGTGCCTGCTTCTCCCTGGGCGTTGCTTCACCAGAGCGGCCAGGCAACATCTGCCCCATCTACCCTTCTGCTCTTCCCTTCCAGCTGACAGAGTTCTCCCTGCTCTACTCTGGCCCTAGGAAGTTTGGAGACAACCGGGCTCCTCCTCCTGTGCAAGGAGTCCCGGGGCCCAGTTGGAGTGGAAAGGCAAAACCACAGGCAAGCCCAGGAAAGTGCTGAGTCATGTCTGACACACTCCCTCAGCCTGCTCCTTCATGGCTAGCGAGGCTGTGAGCTAGGAAAGTCTTTGGAAGCTCAGCAAGTGGCAGCGAGATGCAGGCCCCAACCCAGCAATCCCGGTGCTTGGAGCAGGTCTCACAGCCTCCCAGTGCCAAAGCGAGCTCCTCTCTGCCAAATGCAGCTGTGCACACGCAGGCCGCTCTGCTGCCTCTGCATCCACGAAGGAAGCTCTCTAGGCCCGCTTCCTGCGAAATCTGCTTCAGCCTGAGGGAAAAGCCCTTGGAGAGGTCTTGGCTCAGGGGCAGTTGCTCCTGTGCCTGGGGAAGAGGGAAGGGCACCACACTCCCAAGGAAAGGCCAGACACACTCCACACGTCTTTGCTCCTCTGGAGGGCGGCATGGAGCCTCCAACTGGGAGGTCGCGTCTCAGCGGAGACGCAGGGGCATTCTGGCTGTGATCCCGCAGCCCCTGCCTGGAGGCCCACGGTGCCTGTTTCTCTCTGGGCGTTGCTTCCACAGTGCGGCCAAGCAACATCTTCACCATGGGCACAACAGCGCTTCCCTTCCGCCTGACAGACGTCTCAGTGCTCTGCTCTAGACCTCTGAAGTGGGGAGACAACCGAGCCCAGCCTCCTTTCCAAGGAGCCCTGCGCCTTCCATTGCACTGAAAGGCAATAGCACGGGGAAGCCTAGGAAGGGGCTGAGTCATGTCGGACACACTTCCTCAGCCTGCTCCTTTCAGGGAAGCAACGCTGGGAGCTAGGAAAGCCTTCTCAAGCTCGGAGAGTGCAAGAGAGATGCAGGCCGCGCACCCGGAAATCTCGGTGCTTGGAGCCAATCTCAGCGTCTCCCAGGGGCAAAGCGAACGCCTCTCTGCCAAATCCAGCTTTGCAGACGCAGGCCGCTAGGCTGCCTCTGCATTGGCGAAGGAAGCTCTCTCCTCCCGCTTCCTGCGAAATCTGCTTCTCAGCCTGAGCGAATCTCAGTGGGAACGGTCATTCCTCTGGGGCCGTTGCTCCTGTGCCTGGGGCTGCCGCAAGGGCACTACCCTCACAGGGAAAGGCCAAACACACCCCACATGTCTTTGCTCCTCTGGAGAGCTGCAGGCAACCTCAAACTCTCAGGAAGCTTCTCGGCTGAGACGCAGAAGCACTCTGGCTGGGATCTCGCATCCCCTGCCTGGAGGCCCATGGTGCCTGCTTCTCCCTGGGCGTTGCTTCACCAGAGCGGCCAGGCAACATCTGCCCCATCTACCCTTCTGCTCTTCCCTTCCAGCTGACAGAGTTCTCCCTGCTCTACTCTGGCCCTAGGAAGTTTGGAGACAACCGGGCTCCTCCTCCTGTGCAAGGAGTCCCGGGGCCCAGTTGGAGTGGAAAGGCAAAACCACAGGCAAGCCCAGGAAAGTGCTGAGTCATGTCTGACACACTCCCTCAGCCTGCTCCTTCATGGCTAGCGAGGCTGTGAGCTAGGAAAGTCTTTGGAAGCTCAGCAAGTGGCAGCGAGATGCAGGCCCCAACCCAGCAATCCCGGTGCTTGGAGCAGGTCTCACAGCCTCCCAGTGCCAAAGCGAGCTCCTCTCTGCCAAATGCAGCTGTGCACACGCAGGCCGCTCTGCTGCCTCTGCATCCACGAAGGAAGCTCTCTAGGCCCGCTTCCTGCGAAATCTGCTTCAGCCTGAGGGAACAGCCCTTGGAGAGGTCTTGGCTCAGGGGCAGTTGCTCCTGTGCCTGGGGAAGAGGGAAGGGCACCACACTCCCAAGGAAAGGCCAGACACACTCCACACGTCTTTGCTCCTCTGGAGGGCGGCATGGAGCCTCCAACTGGGAGGTCGCGTCTCAGCGGAGACGCAGGGGCATTCTGGCTGTGATCCCGCAGCCCCTGCCTGGAGGCCCACGGTGCCTGTTTCTCTCTGGGCGTTGCTTCCACAGTGCGGCCAAGCAACATCTTCACCATGGGCACAACAGCGCTTCCCTTCCGCCTGACAGACGTCTCAGTGCTCTGCTCTAGACCTCTGAAGTGGGGAGACAACCGAGCCCAGCCTCCTTTCCAAGGAGCCCTGCGCCTTCCATTGCACTGAAAGGCAATAGCACGGGGAAGCCTAGGAAGGGGCTGAGTCATGTCGGACACACTTCCTCAGCCTGCTCCTTTCAGGGAAGCAACGCTGGGAGCTAGGAAAGCCTTCTCAAGCTCGGAGAGTGCAAGAGAGATGCAGGCCGCGCACCCGGAAATCTCGGTGCTTGGAGCCAATCTCAGCGTCTCCCAGGGGCAAAGCGAACGCCTCTCTGCCAAATCCAGCTTTGCAGACGCAGGCCGCTAGGCTGCCTCTGCATTGGCGAAGGAAGCTCTCTCCTCCCGCTTTCTGCGAAATCTGCTTCTCAGGCTGAGCGAATCTCAGTGGGAACGGTCATTCCTCTGGGGCCGTTGCTCCTGTGCCTGGGGCTGCCGCAAGGGCACCACCCTCACAGGGAAAGGCCAAACACACCCCACATGTCTTTGCTCCTCTGGAGAGCTGCAGGCAACCTCAAACTCTCAGGAAGCTTCTCGGCTGAGACGCAGAAGCACTCTGGCTGGGATCTCGCATCCCCTGCCTGGAGGCCCATGGTGCCTGCTTCTCCCTGGGCGTTGCTTCACCAGAGCGGCCAGGCAACATCTGCCCCATCTACCCTTCTGCTCTTCCCTTCCAGCTGACAGAGTTCTCCCTGCTCTACTCTAGCCCTAGGAAGTTTGGAGACAACCGGGCTCCTCCTCCTGTGCAAGGAGTCCCGGGGCCCAGTTGGAGTGGAAAGGCAAAACCACAGGCAAGCCCAGGAAAGTGCTGAGTCATGTCTGACACACTCCCTCAGCCTGCTCCTTCATGGCTAGCGAGGCTGTGAGCTAGGAAAGTCTTTGGAAGCTCAGCAAGTGGCAGCGAGATGCAGGCCCCAACCCAGCAATCCCGGTGCTTGGAGCAGGTCTCACAGCCTCCCAGTGCCAAAGCGAGCTCCTCTCTGCCAAATGCAGCTGTGCACACGCAGGCCGCTCTGCTGCCTCTGCATCCACGAAGGAAGCTCTCTAGGCCCGCTTCCTGCGAAATCTGCTTCAGCCTGAGGGAAAAGCCCTTGGAGAGGTCTTTGCTCAGGGGCAGTTGCTCCTGTGCCTGGGGAAGAGGGAAGGGCACCACACTCCCAAGGAAAGGCCAGACACACTCCACACGTCTTTGCTCCTCTGGAGGGCGGCATTGAGCCTCCAACAGGGAGGTCGCGTCTCAGCGGAGACGCAGGGGCATTCTGGCTGTGATCCCGCAGCCCCTGCCTGGAGGCCCACGGTGCCTGTTTCTCTCTGGGCGTTGCTTCCACAGTGCGGCCAAGCAACATCTTCACCATGGGCACAACAGCGCTTCCCTTCCGCCTGACAGACGTCTCAGTGCTCTGCTCTAGACCTCTGAAGTGGGGAGACAACCGAGCCCAGCCTCCTTTCCAAGGAGCCCTGCGCCTTCCATTGCACTGAAAGGCAATAGCACGGGGAAGCCTAGGAAGGGGCTGAGTCATGTCGGACACACTTCCTCAGCCTGCTCCTTTCAGGGAAGCAACGCTGGGAGCTAGGAAAGCCTTCTCAAGCTCGGAGAGTGCAAGAGAGATGCAGGCCGCGCACCCGGAAATCTCGGTGCTTGGAGCCAATCTCAGCGTCTCCCAGGGGCAAAGCGAACGCCTCTCTGCCAAATCCAGCTTTGCAGACGCAGGCCGCTAGGCTGCCTCTGCATTGGCGAAGGAAGCTCTCTCCTCCCGCTTCCTGCGAAATCTGCTTCTCAGCCTGAGCGAATCTCAGTGGGAACGGTCATTCCTCTGGGGCCGTTGCTCCTGTGCCTGGGGCTGCCGCAAGGGCACCACCCTCCCAGGGAAAGGCCAAACACACCCCACATGTCTTTGCTCCTCTGGAGAGCTGCAGGCAACCTCAAACTCTCAGGAAGCTTCTCGGCTGAGACACAGAAGCACTCTGGCTGGGATCTCGCATCCCCTGCCTGGAGGCCCATGGTGCCTGCTTCTCCCTGGGCGTTGCTTCACCAGAGCGGCCAGGCAACATCTGCCCCATCTACCCTTCTGCTCTTCCCTTCCAGCTGACAGAGTTCTCCCTGCTCTACTCTGGCCCTAGGAAGTTTGGAGACAACCGGGCTCCTCCTCCTGTGCAAGGAGTCCCGGGGCCCAGTTGGAGTGGAAAGGCAAAACCACAGGCAAGCCCAGGAAAGTGCTGAGTCATGTCTGACACACTCCCTCAGCCTGCTCCTTCATGGCTAGCGAGGCTGTGAGCTAGGAAAGTCTTTGGAAGCTCAGCAAGTGGCAGCGAGATGCAGGCCCCAACCCAGCAATCCCGGTGCTTGGAGCAGGTCTCACAGCCTCCCAGTGCCAAAGCGAGCGCCTCTCTGCCAAATGCAGCTGTGCACACGCAGGCCGCTCTGCTGCCTCTGCATCCACGAAGGAAGCTCTCTAGGCCCGCTTCCTGCGAAATCTGCTTCAGCCTGAGGGAAAAGCCCTTGGAGAGGTCTTGGCTCAGGGGCAGTTGCTCCTGTGCCTGGGGAAGAGGGAAGGGCACCACACTCCCAAGGAAAGGCCAGACACACTCCACACGTCTTTGCTCCTCTGGAGGGCGGCATGGAGCCTCCAACTGGGAGTTCGCGTCTCAGCGGAGACGCAGGGGCATTCTGGCTGTGATCCCGCAGCCCCTGCCTGGAGGCCCACGGTGCCTGTTTCTCTCTGGGCGTTGCTTCCACAGTGCGGCCAAGCAACATCTTCACCATGGGCACAACAGCGCTTCCCTTCCGCCTGACAGACGTCTCAGTGCTCTGCTCTAGACCTCTGAAGTGGGGAGACAACCGAGCCCAGCCTCCTTTCCAAGGAGCCCTGCGCCTTCCATTGCACTGAAAGGCAATAGCACGGGGAAGCCTAGGAAGGGGCTGAGTCATGTCGGACACACTTCCTCAGCCTGCTCCTTTCAGGGAAGCAACGCTGGGAGCTAGGAAAGCCTTCTCAAGCTCGGAGAGTGCAAGAGAGATGCAGGCCGCGCACCCGGAAATCTCGGTGCTTGGAGCCAATCTCAGCGTCTCCCAGGGGCAAAGCGAACGCCTCTCTGCCAAATCCAGCTTTGCAGACGCAGGCCGCTAGGCTGCCTCTGCATTGGCGAAGGAAGCTCTCTCCTCCCGCTTCCTGCGAAATCTGCTTCTCAGCCTGAGCGAATCTCAGTGGGAACGGTCATTCCTCTGGGGCCGTTGCTCCTGTGCCTGGGGCTGCCGCAAGGGCACTACCCTCACAGGGAAAGGCCAAACACACCCCACATGTCTTTGCTCCTCTGGAGAGCTGCAGGCAACCTCAAACTCTCAGGAAGCTTCTCGGCTGAGACGCAGAAGCACTCTGGCTGGGATCTCGCATCCCCTGCCTGGAGGCCCATGGTGCCTGCTTCTCCCTGGGCGTTGCTTCACCAGAGCGGCCAGGCAACATCTGCCCCATCTACCCTTCTGCTCTTCCCTTCCAGCTGACAGAGTTCTCCCTGCTCTACTCTGGCCCTAGGAAGTTTGGAGACAACCGGGCTCCTCCTCCTGTGCAAGGAGTCCCGGGGCCCAGTTGGAGTGGAAAGGCAAAACCACAGGCAAGCCCAGGAAAGTGCTGAGTCATGTCTGACACACTCCCTCAGCCTGCTCCTTCATGGCTAGCGAGGCTGTGAGCTAGGAAAGTCTTTGGAAGCTCAGCAAGTGGCAGCGAGATGCAGGCCCCAACCCAGCAATCCCGGTGCTTGGAGCAGGTCTCACAGCCTCCCAGTGCCAAAGCGAGCTCCTCTCTGCCAAATGCAGCTGTGCACACGCAGGCCGCTCTGCTGCCTCTGCATCCACGAAGGAAGCTCTCTAGGCCCGCTTCCTGCGAAATCTGCTTCAGCCTGAGGGAAAAGCCCTTGGAGAGGTCTTGGCTCAGGGGCAGTTGCTCCTGTGCCTGGGGAAGAGGGAAGGGCACCACACTCCCAAGGAAAGGCCAGACACACTCCACACGTCTTTGCTCCTCTGGAGGGCGGCATGGAGCCTCCAACTGGGAGGTCGCGTCTCAGCGGAGACGCAGGGGCATTCTGGCTGTGATCCCGCAGCCCCTGCCTGGAGGCCCACGGTGCCTGTTTCTCTCTGGGCGTTGCTTCCACAGTGCGGCCAAGCAACATCTTCACCATGGGCACAACAGCGCTTCCCTTCCGCCTGACAGACGTCTCAGTGCTCTGCTCTAGACCTCTGAAGTGGGGAGACAACCGAGCCCAGCCTCCTTTCCAAGGAGCCCTGCGCCTTCCATTGCACTGAAAGGCAATAGCACGGGGAAGCCTAGGAAGGGGCTGAGTCATGTCGGACACACTTCCTCAGCCTGTTCCTTTCAGGGAAGCAACGCTGGGAGCTAGGAAAGCCTTCTCAAGCTCGGAGAGTGCAAGAGAGATGCAGGCCGCGCACCCGGAAATCTCGGTGCTTGGAGCCAATCTCAGCGTCTCCCAGGGGCAAAGCGAACGCCTCTCTGCCAAATCCAGCTTTGCAGACGCAGGCCGCTAGGCTGCCTCTGCATTGGCGAAGGAAGCTCTCTCCTCCCGCTTCCTGCGAAATCTGCTTCTCAGCCTGAGCGAATCTCAGTGGGAACGGTCATTCCTCTGGGGCCGTTGCTCCTGTGCCTGGGGCTGCCGCAAGGGCACCACCCTCACAGGGAAAGGCCAAACACACCCCACATGTCTTTGCTCCTCTGGAGAGCTGCAGGCAACCTCAAACTCTCAGGAAGCTTCTCGGCTGAGACGCAGAAGCACTCTGGCTGGGATCTCGCATCCCCTGCCTGGAGGCCCATGGTGCCTGCTTCTCCCTGGGCGTTGCTTCACCAGAGCGGCCAGGCAACATCTGCCCCATCTACCCTTCTGCTCTTCCCTTCCAGCTGACAGAGTTCTCCCTGCTCTACTCTGGCCCTAGGAAGTTTGGAGACAACCGGGCTCCTCCTCCTGTGCAAGGAGTCCCGGGGCCCAGTTGGAGTGGAAAGGCAAAACCACAGGCAAGCCCAGGAAAGTGCTGAGTCATGTCTGACACACTCCCTCAGCCTGCTCCTTCATGGCTAGCGAGGCTGTGAGCTAGGAAAGTCTTTGGAAGCTCAGCAAGTGGCAGCGAGATGCAGGCCCCAACCCAGCAATCCCGGTGCTTGGAGCAGGTCTCACAGCCTCCCAGTGCCAAAGCGAGCTCCTCTCTGCCAAATGCAGCTTTGCACACGCAGGCCGCTCTGCTGCCTCTGCATCCACGAAGGAAGCTCTCTAGGCCCGCTTCCTGCGAAATCTGCTTCAGCCTGAGGGAACAGCCCTTGGAGAGGTCTTGGCTCAGGGGCAGTTGCTCCTGTGCCTGGGGAAGAGGGAAGGGCACCACACTCCCAAGGAAAGGCCAGACACACTCCACACGTCTTTGCTCCTCTGGAGGGCGGCATGGAGCCACCAACTGGGATGTCGCTTCTCAGCGGAGACGCAGGGGCATTCTGGCTGTGATCCCGCAGCCACTGCCTGGAGGCCCATGGTGCCTGTTTCTCTCTGGGCGTTGCTTCCACAGTGAGGCCAAGCAACATCTTCACCATGGGCACAACAGCGCTTCCCTTCCGCCTGGCAGACGTCTCAGTGCTCTGCTCTAGACCTCTGAAGTGGGGAGACAACCGAGCCCAGCCTCCTTTCCAAGGAGGCCTGCGCCTTCCATTGCACTGAAAGGCAAAAGCACGGGGAAGCCTAGGAAGGGGCTGAGTCATGTCGGACACACTTCCACAGCCTGCTCCTTTCAGGAAAGCAACACTGGGAGCTAGGAAAGCCTTCTCAAGCTCGGAGAGTGCAAGAGAGATGCAGGCCGCGCACCCGGAAATCTCGGTGCTTGGAGCCAATCTCAGCGTCTCCCTGGAGCAAAGCGAATGCCTCTCTGCCAAATCAAGCTTTGCAGACGCAGGCCGCTAGGCTGCCTCTGCATTGGCGAAGGAAGCTCTCTCCTCCCGCTTCCTGCGAAATCTGCTTCTCAGCCTGAGCGAATCTCAGTGGGAACGGTCTTTCCTCTGGGGCCGTTGCTCCTGTGCCTGGGGCTGCCGCAAGGGCACCACCCTCCCAGGGAAAGACCAAACACACCCCACATGTCTTTGCTCCTCTGGAAAGCTACAAGCAACCTCAAACTCTCAGGAAGCTTCTCGGCTGAGACGCAGAAGCACTCTGGCTGGGATCTCGCATCCCCTGCCTGGAGGCCCATGGTGCTTCTTTCTCCCTGGGCGTTGCTTAACCAGAGCGGCCAGGCAACATCTGCCCCATCTACCCTTCTGCTCTTCCCTTCCAGCTGACAGAGTTCTCCCTGCTCTACTCTAGCCCTAGGAAATTTGGAGACAACCGGGCTCCTCCTCCTGTGCAAGGAGTCCCGGGGCCCAGTTGGAGTGGAAAGGCAAAACCACAGGCAAGCCCAGGAAAGTGCTGAGTCATGTCTGACACACTCCCTCAGCCTGCTCCTTCATGGCTAGCGAGGCTGTGAGCTAGGAAAGTCTTTGGAAGCTCAGCAAGTGGCAGCGAGATGCAGGCCCCAACCCAGCAATCCCGGTGCTTGGAGCAGGTCTCACAGCCTCCCAGTGCCAAAGCGAGCTCCTCTCTGCCAAATGCAGCTTTGCACACGCAGGCCGCTCTGCTGCCTCTGCATCCACGAAGGAAGCTCTCTAGGCCCGCTTCCTGCGAAATCTGCTTCAGCCTGAGGGAACAGCCCTTGGAGAGGTCTTGGCTCAGGGGCAGTTGCTCCTGTGCCTGGGGAAGAGGGAAGGGCACCACACTCCCAAGGAAAGGCCAGACACACTCCACACGTCTTTGCTCCTCTGGAGGGCGGCATGGAGCCACCAACTGGGATGTCGCTTCTCAGCGGAGACGCAGGGGCATTCTGGCTGTGATCCCGCAGCCACTGCCTGGAGGCCCATGGTGCCTGTTTCTCTCTGGGCGTTGCTTCCACAGTGCGGCCAAGCAACATCTTCACCATGGGCACAACAGCGCTTCCCTTCCGCCTGACAGACGTCTCAGTGCTCTGCTCTAGACCTCTGAAGTGGGGAGACAACCGAGCCCAGCCTCCTTTCCAAGGAGGCCTGCGCCTTCCATTGCACTGAAAGGCAATAGCACGGGGAAGCCTAGGAAGGGGCTGAGTCATGTCGGACACAGTTCCACAGCCTGCTCCTTTCAGGGAAGCAACACTGGGAGCTAGGAAAGCCTTCTCAAGCTCGGAGAGTGCAAGAGAGACGCAGGCCGCGCACCCGGAAATCTCGGTGCTTGGAGCCAATCTCAGCGTCTCCGTGGAGCAAAGCGAATGCCTCTCTGCCAAATCCAGCTTTGCAGACGCAGGCCGCTAGGCTGCCTCTGCTTTGGCGAAGGAAGCTCTCTCCTCCCGCTTCCTGCGAAATCTGCTTCTCAGCCTGAGCGAATCTCAGTGGGAACGGTCTTTCCTCTGGGGCCGTTGCTCCTGTGCCTGGGGCTGCCGCAAGGGCACCACCCTCCCAGGGAAAGGCCAAACACACCCCACATGTCTTTGCTCCTCTGGAAAGCTACAAGCAACCTCAAACTCTCAGGAAGCTTCTCGGCTGAGACGCAGAAGCACTCTGGCTGGGATCTCGCATCCCCTGCCTGGAGGCCCATGGTGCCTGTTTCTCCCTGGGCGTTGCTTAACCAGAGCGGCCAGGCAACATCTGCCCCATCTACCCTTCTGCTCTTCCCTTCCAGCTGACAGAGTTCTCCCTGCTCTACTCTAGCCCTAGGAAATTTGGAGACAACCAGGCTCCTCCTCCTGTGCAAGGAGTCCCGGGGCCCAGTTGGAGTGGAAAGGCAAAACCACAGGCAAGCCCAGGAAAGTGCTGAGTCATGTCTGACACACTCCCTCAGCCTGCTCCTTCATGGCTAGCGAGGCTGTGAGCTAGGAAAGTCTTTGGAAGCTCAGCAAGTGGCAGCGAGATGCAGGCCCCAACACAGCAATCCCGGTGCTTGGAGCAGGTCTCACAGCCTCCCAGTGCCAAAGCGAGCTCCTCTCTGCCAAATGCAGCTGTGCACACGCAGGCCGCTCTGCTGCCTCTGCATCCACGAAGGAAGCTCTCTAGGCCCGCTTCCTGCGAAATCTGCTTCAGCCTGAGGGAAAAGCCCTTGGAGAGGTCTTGGCTCAGGGGCAGTTGCTCCTGTGCCTGGGGAAGAGGGAAGGGCACCACACTCCCAAGGAAAGGCCAGACACACTCCACACGTCTTTGCTCCTCTGGAGGGCGGCATGGAGCCACCAACTGGGATGTCGCTTCTCAGCGGAGACGCAGGGGCATTCTGGCTGTGATCCCGCAGCCACTGCCTGGAGGCCCATGGTGCCTGTTTCTCTCTGGGCGTTGCTTCCACAGTGCGGCCAAGCAACATCTTCACCATGGGCACAACAGCGCTTCCCTTCCGCCTGACAGACGTCTTAGTGCTCTGCTCTAGACCACTGAAGTGGGGAGACAACCGAGCCCAGCCTCCTTTCCAAGGAGGCCTGCGCCTTCCATTGCACTGAAAGGCAAAAGCACGGGGAAGCCTAGGAAGGGGCTGAGTCATGTCGGACACACTTCCTCAGCCTGCTCCTTTCAGGAAAGCAACACTGGGAGCTAGGAAAGCCTTCTCAAGCTCGGAGAGTGCAAGAGAGACGCAGGCCGTGCACCCGGAAATCTCGGTGCTTGGAGCCAATCTCAGCGTCTCCCTGGAGCAAAGCGAATGCCTCTCTGCCAAATCCAGCTTTGCAGACGCAGGCCGCTAGGCTGCCTCTGCATTGGCGAAGGAAGCTCTCTCCTCCCTCTTCCTGCGAAATCTGCTTCTCAGCCTGAGCGAATCTCAGTGGGAACGGTCTTTCCTCTGGGGCCGTTGCTCCTGTGCCTGGGGCTGCCGCAAGGGCACCACCCTCCCAGGGAAAGGCCAAACATACCCCACATGTCTTTGCTCCTCTGGAAAGCTACAAGCAACCTCAAACTCTCAGGAAGCTTCTCGGCTGAGACGCAGAAGCACTCTGGCTGGGATCTCGCATCCCCTGCCTGGAGGCCCATGGTGCCTGTTTCTCCCTGGGCGTTGCTTAACCAGAGCGGCCAGGCAACATCTGCCCCATCTACCCTTCTGCTCTTCCCTTCCAGCTGACAGAGTTCTCCCTGCTCTACTCTAGCCCTAGGAAATTTGGAGACAACCAGGCTCCTCCTCCTGTGCAAGGAGTCCCGGGGCCCAGTTGGAGTGGAAAGGCAAAACCACAGGCAAGCCCAGGAAAGTGCTGAGTCATGTCTGACACACTCCCTCAGCCTGCTCCTTCATGGCTAGCGAGGCTGTGAGCTAGGAAAGTCTTTGGAAGCTCAGCAAGTGGCAGCGAGATGCAGGCCCCAACCCAGCAATCCCGGTGCTTGGAGCAGGTCTCACAGCCTCCCAGTGCCAAAGCGAGCTCCTCTCTGCCAAATGCAGCTGTGCACACGCAGGCCGCTCTGCTGCCTCTGCATCCACGAAGGAAGCTCTCTAGGCCCGCTTCCTGCGAAATCTGCTTCAGCCTGAGGGAAAAGCCCTTGGAGAGGTCTTGGCTCAGGGGCAGTTGCTCCTGTGCCTGGGGAAGAGGGAAGGGCACCACACTCCCAAGGAAAGGCCAGACACACTCCACACGTCTTTGCTCCTCTGGAGGGCGGCATGGAGCCTCCAACTGGGAGGTCGCGTCTCAGCGTAGACGCAGGGGCATTCTGGCTGTGATCCCGCAGCCCCTGCCTGGAGGCCCACGGTGCCTTGTTTCTCTCTGGGCTTGCTTCCACAGTGCGGCCAAGCAACATCTTCACCATGGGCACAACAGCGCTTCCCTTCCGCCTGACAGACGTCTCAGTGCTCTGCTCTAGACCTCTGAAGTGGGGAGACAACCGAGCCCAGCCTCCTTTCCAAGGAGCCCTGCGCCTTCCATTGCACTGAAAGGCAATAGCACGGGGAAGCCTAGGAAGGGGCTGAGTCATGTCGGACACACTTCCTCAGCCTGCTCCTTTCAGGGAAGCAACGCTGGGAGCTAGGAAAGCCTTCTCAAGCTCGGAGAGTGCAAGAGAGATGCAGGCCGCGCACCCGGAAATCTCGGTGCTTGGAGCCAATCTCAGCGTCTCCCAGGGGCAAAGCGAACGCCTCTCTGCCAAATCCAGCTTTGCAGACGCAGGCCGCTAGGCTGCCTCTGCATTGGCGAAGGAAGCTCTCTCCTCCCGCTTCCTGCGAAATCTGCTTCTCAGCCTGAGCGAATCTCAGTGGGAACGGTCATTCCTCTGGGGCCGTTGCTCCTGTGCCTGGGGCTGCCGCAAGGGCACCACCCTCACAGGGAAAGGCCAAACACACCCCACATGTCTTTGCTCCTCTGGAGAGCTGCAGGCAACCCCAAACTCTCAGGAAGCTTCTCGGCTGAGACGCAGAAGCACTCTGGCTGGGATCTCGCATCCCCTGCCTGGAGGCCCATGGTGCCTGCTTCTCCCTGGGCGTTGCTTCACCAGAGCGGCCAGGCAACATCTGCCCCATCTACCCTTCTGCTCTTCCCTTCCAGCTGACAGAGTTCTCCCTGCTCTACTCTGGCCCTAGGAAGTTTGGAGACAACCGGGCTCCTCCTCCTGTGCAAGGAGTCCCGGGGCCCAGTTGGAGTGGAAAGGCAAAACCACAGGCAAGCCCAGGAAAGTGCTGAGTCATGTCTGACACACTCCCTCAGCCTGCTCCTTCATGGCTAGCGAGGCTGTGAGCTAGGAAAGTCTTTGGAAGCTCAGCAAGTGGCAGCGAGATGCAGGCCCCAACCCAGCAATCCCGGTGCTTGGAGCAGGTCTCACAGCCTCCCAGTGCCAAAGCGAGCTCCTCTCTGCCAAATGCAGCTGTGCACACGCAGGCCGCTCTGCTGCCTCTGCATCCACGAAGGAAGCTCTCTAGGCCCGCTTCCTGCGAAATCTGCTTCAGCCTGAGGGAAAGCCCTTGGAGAGGTCTTTGCTCAGGGGCAGTTGCTCCTGTGCCTGGGAAGAGGGAAGGGCACCACACTCCCAAGGAAAGGCCAGACACACTCCACACGTCTTTGCTCCTCTGGAGGGCGGCATGGAGCCTCCAACTGGGAGGTCGCGTCTCAGCGGAGACGCAGGGGCATTCTGGCTGTGATCCCGCAGCCCCTGCCTGGAGGCCCACGGTGCCTGTTTCTCTCTGGGCGTTGCTTCCACAGTGCGGCCAAGCAACATCTTCACCATGGGCACAACAGCGCTTCCCTTCCGCCTGACAGACGTCTCAGTCCTCTGCTCTAGACCTCTGAAGTGGGGAGACAACCGAGCCCAGCCTCCTTTCCAAGGAGCCCTGCGCCTTCCATTGCACTGAAAGGCAATAGCACGGGGAAGCCTAGGAAGGGGCTGAGTCATGTCGGACACACTTCCTCAGCCTGCTCCTTTCAGGGAAGCAACGCTGGGAGCTAGGAAAGCCTTCTCAAGCTCGGAGAGTGCAAGAGAGATGCAGGCCGCGCACCCGGAAATCTCGGTGCTTGGAGCCAATCTCAGCGTCTCCCAGGGGCAAAGCGAACGCCTCTCTGCCAAATCCAGCTTTGCAGACGCAGGCCGCTAGGCTGCCTCTGCATTGGCGAAGGAAGCTCTCTCCTCCCGCTTCCTGCGAAATCTGCTTCTCAGCCTGAGCGAATCTCAGTGGGAACGGTCATTCCTCTGGGGCCGTTGCTCCTGTGCCTGGGGCTGCCGCAAGGGCACCACCCTCCCAGGGAAAGGCCAAACACACCCCACATGTCTTTGCTCCTCTGGAGAGCTGCAGGCAACCTCAAACTCTCAGGAAGCTTCTCGGCTGAGACGCAGAAGCACTCTGGCTGGGATCTCGCATCCCCTGCCTGGAGGCCCATGGTGCCTGCTTCTCCCTGGGCGTTGCTTCACCAGAGCGGCCAGGCAACATCTGCCCCATCTACCCTTCTGCTCTTCCCTTCCAGCTGACAGAGTTCTCCCTGCTCTACTCTGGCCCTAGGAAGTTTGGAGACAACCGGGCTCCTCCTCCTGTGCAAGGAGTCCCGGGGCCCAGTTGGAGTGGAAAGGCAAAACCACAGGCAAGCCCAGGAAAGTGCTGAGTCATGTCTGACACACTCCCTCAGCCTGCTCCTTCATGGCTAGCGAGGCTGTGAGCTAGGAAAGTCTTTGGAAGCTCAGCAAGTGGCAGCGAGATGCAGGCCCCAACCCAGCAATCCCGGTGCTTGGAGCAGGTCTCACAGCCTCCCAGTGCCAAAGCGAGCTCCTCTCTGCCAAATGCAGCTGTGCACACGCAGGCCGCTCTGCTGCCTCTGCATCCACGAAGGAAGCTCTCTAGGCCCGCTTCCTGCGAAATCTGCTTCAGCCTGAGGGAAAAGCCCTTGGAGAGGTCTTGGCTCAGGGGCAGTTGCTCCTGTGCCTGGGGAAGAGGGAAGGGCACCACACTCCCAAGGAAAGGCCAGACACACTCCACACGTCTTTGCTCCTCTGGAGGGCGGCATGGAGCCTCCAACTGGGAGGTCGCGTCTCAGCGGAGACGCAGGGGCATTCTGGCTGTGATCCCGCAGCCCTGCCTGGAGGCCCACGGTGCCTGTTTCTCTCTGGGCGTTGCTTCCACAGTGCGGCCAAGCAACATCTTCACCATGGGCACAACAGCGCTTCCCTTCCGCCTGACAGACGTCTCAGTGCTCTGCTCTAGACCTCTGAAGTGGGGAGACAACCGAGCCCAGCCTCCTTTCCAAGGAGCCCTGCGCCTTCCATTGCACTGAAAGGCAATAGCACGGGGAAGCCTAGGAAGGGGCTGAGTCATGTCGGACACACTTCCTCAGCCTGCTCCTTTCAGGGAAGCAACGCTGGGAGCTAAGAAAGCCTTCTCAAGCTCGGAGAGTGCAAGAGAGATGCAGGCCACGCACCCGGAAATCTCGGTGCTTGGAGCCAATCTCAGCGTCTCCCAGGGCAAAGCGAACGCCTCTCTGCCAAATCCAGCTTTGCAGACGCAGGCCGCTAGGCTGCCTCTGCATTGGCGAAGGAAGCTCTCTCCTCCCGCTTCCTGCGAAATCTGCTTCTCAGCCTGAGCGAATCTCAGTGGGAACGGTCATTCCTCTGGGGCCGTTGCTCCTGTGCCTGGGGCTGCCGCAAGGGCACCACCCTCACAGGGAAAGGCCAAACACACCCCACATGTCTTTGCTCCTCTGGAGAGCTGCAGGCAACCTCAAACTCTCAGGAAGCTTCTCGGCTGAGACGCAGAAGCACTCTGGCTGGGATCTCGCATCCCCTGCCTGGAGGCCCATGGTGCCTGCTTCTCCCTGGGCGTTGCTTCACCAGAGCGGCCAGGCAACATCTGCCCCATCTACCCTTCTGCTCTTCCCTTCCAGCTGACAGAGTTCTCCCTGCTCTACTCTGGCCCTAGGAAGTTTGGAGACAACCGGGCTCCTCCTCCTGTGCAAGGAGTCCCGGGGCCCAGTTGGAGTGGAAAGGCAAAACCACAGGCAAGCCCAGGAAAGTGCTGAGTCATGTCTGACACACTCCCTCAGCCTGCTCCTTCATGGCTAGCGAGGCTGTGAGCTAGGAAAGTCTTTGGAAGCTCAGCAAGTGGCAGCGAGATGCAGGCCCCAACCCAGCAATCCCGGTGCTTGGAGCAGGTCTCACAGCCTCCCAGTGCCAAAGCGAGCTCCTCTCTGCCAAATGCAGCTGTGCACACGCAGGCCGCTCTGCTGCCTCTGCATCCACGAAGGAAGCTCTCTAGGCCCGCTTCCTGCGAAATCTGCTTCAGCCTGAGGGAAAAGCCCTTGGAGAGGTCTTGGCTCAGGGGCAGTTGCTCCTGTGCCTGGGGAAGAGGGAAGGGCACCACACTCCCAAGGAAAGGCCAGACACACTCCACACGTCTTTGCTCCTCTGGAGGGCGGCATGGAGCCTCCAACTGGGAGGTCGCGTCTCAGCGGAGACGCAGGGGCATTCTGGCTGTGATCCCGCAGCCCCTGCCTGGAGGCCCACGGTGCCTGTTTCTCTCTGGGCGTTGCTTCCACAGTGCGGCCAAGCAACATCTTCACCATGGGCACAACTGCGCTTCCCTTCCGCCTGACAGACGTCTCAGTGCTCTGCTCTAGACCTCTGAAGTGGGGAGACAACCGAGCCCAGCCTCCTTTCCAAGGAGCCCTGCGCCTTCCATTGCACTGAAAGGCAATAGCACGGGGAAGCCTAGGAAGGGGCTGAGTCATGTCGGACACACTTCCTCAGCCTGCTCCTTTCAGGGAAGCAACGCTGGGAGCTAGGAAAGCCTTCTCAAGCTCGGAGAGTGCAAGAGAGATGCAGGCCGCGCACCCGGAAATCTCGGTGCTTGGAGCCAATCTCAGCGTCTCCCAGGGGCAAAGCGAACGCCTCTCTGCCAAATCCAGCTTTGCAGACGCAGGCCGCTAGGCTGCCTCTGCATTGGCGAAGGAAGCTCTCTCCTCCCGCTTCCTGCGAAATCTGCTTCTCAGCCTGAGCGAATCTCAGTGGGAACGGTCATTCCTCTGGGGCCGTTGCTCCTGTGCCTGGGGCTGCCGCAAGGGCACCACCCTCACAGGGAAAGGCCAAACACACCCCACATGTCTTTGCTCCTCTGGAGAGCTGCAGGCAACCTCAAACTCTCAGGAAGCTTCTCGGCTGAGACGCAGAAGCACTCTGGCTGGGATCTCGCATCCCCTGCCTGGAGGCCCATGGTGCCTGCTTCTCCCTGGGCGTTGCTTCACCAGAGCGGCCAGGCAACATCTGCCCCATCTACCCTTCTGCTCTTCCCTTCCAGCTGACAGAGTTCTCCCTGCTCTACTCTGGCCCTAGGAAGTTTGGAGACAACCGGGCTCCTCCTCCTGTGCAAGGAGTCCCGGGGCCCAGTTGGAGTGGAAAGGCAAAACCACAGGCAAGCCCAGGAAAGTGCTGAGTCATGTCTGACACACTCCCTCAGCCTGCTCCTTCATGGCTAGCGAGGCTGTGAGCTAGGAAAGTCTTTGGAAGCTCAGCAAGTGGCAGCGAGATGCAGGCCCCAACCCAGCAATCCCGGTGCTTGGAGCAGTTCTCACAGCCTCCCAGTGCCAAAGCAAGCTCCTCTCTGCCAAATGCAGCTGTGCACACGCAGGCCGCTCTGCTGCCTCTGCATCCACGAAGGAAGCTCTCTAGGCCCGCTTCCTGCGAAATCTGCTTCAGCCTGAGGGAAAAGCCCTTGGAGAGGTCTTGGCTCAGGGGCAGTTGCTCCTGTGCCTGGGGAAGAGGGAAGGGCACCACACTCCCAAGGAAAGGCCAGACACACTCCACACGTCTTTGCTCCTCTGGAGGGCGGCATGGAGCCTCCAACTGGGAGGTCGCGTCTCAGCGGAGACGCAGGGGCATTCTGGCTGTGATCCCGCAGCCCCTGCCTGGAGGCCCACGGTGCCTGTTTCTCTCTGGGCGTTGCTTCCACAGTGCGGCCAAGCAACATCTTCACCATGGGCACAACAGCGCTTCCCTTCCGCCTGACAGACGTCTCAGTGCTCTGCTCTAGACCTCTGAAGTGGGGAGACAACCGAGCCCAGCCTCCTTTCCAAGGAGCCCTGCGCCTTCCATTGCACTGAAAGGCAATAGCACGGGAAGCCTAGGAAGGGGCTGAGTCATGTCGGACACACTTCCTCAGCCTGCTCCTTTCAGGGAAGCAACGCTGGGAGCTAGGAAAGCCTTCTCAGCTCGGAGAGTGCAAGAGAGATGCAGGCCGCGCACCCGGAAATCTCGGTGCTTGGAGCCAATCTCAGCGTCTCCCAGGGGCAAAGCGAACGCCTCTCTGCCAAATCCAGCTTTGCAGACGCAGGCCGCTAGGCTGCCTCTGCATTGGCGAAGGAAGCTCTCTCCTCCCGCTTCCTGCGAAATCTGCTTCTCAGCCTGAGCGAATCTCAGTGGGAACGGTCATTCCTCTGGGGCCGTTGCTCCTGTGCCTGGGGCTGCCGCAAGGGCACCACCCTCACAGGGAAAGGCCAAACACACCCCACATGTCTTTGCTCCTCTGGAGAGCTGCAGGCAACCTCAAACTCTCAGGAAGCTTCTCGGCTGAGACGCAGAAGCACTCTGGCTGGGATCTCGCATCCCCTGCCTGGAGGCCCATGGTGCCTGCTTCTCCCTGGGCGTTGCTTCACCAGAGCGGCCAGGCAACATCTGCCCCATCTACCCTTCTGCTCTTCCCTTCCAGCTGACAGAGTTCTCCCTGCTCTACTCTGGCCCTAGGAAGTTTGGAGACAACCGGGCTCCTCCTCCTGTGCAAGGAGTCCCGGGGCCCAGTTGGAGTGGAAAGGCAAAACCACAGGCAAGCCCAGGAAAGTGCTGAGTCATGTCTGACACACTCCCTCAGCCTGCTCCTTCATGGCTAGCGAGGCTGTGAGCTAGGAAAGTCTTTGGAAGCTCAGCAAGTGGCAGCGAGATGCAGGCCCCAACCCAGCAATCCCGGTGCTTGGAGCAGGTCTCACAGCCTCCCAGTGCCAAAGCGAGCGCCTCTCTGCCAAATGCAGCTGTGCACACGCAGGCCGCTCTGCTGCCTCTGCATCCACGAAGGAAGCTCTCTAGGCCCGCTTCCTGCGAAATCTGCTTCAGCCTGAGGGAAAAGCCCTTGGAGAGGTCTTGGCTCAGGGCAGTTGCTCCTGTGCCTGGGGAAGAGGGAAGGGCACCACACTCCCAAGGAAAGGCCAGACACACTCCACACGTCTTTGCTCCTCTGGAGGGCGGCATGGAGCCTCCAACTGGGAGGTCGCGTCTCAGCGGAGACGCAGGGGCATTCTGGCTGTGATCCCGCAGCCCCTGCCTGGAGGCCCACGGTGCCTGTTTCTCTCTGGGCGTTGCTTCCACAGTGCGGCCAAGCAACATCTTCACCATGGGCACAACAGCGCTTCCCTTCCGCCTGACAGACGTCTCAGTGCTCTGCTCTAGACCTCTGAAGTGGGGAGACAACCGAGCCCAGCCTCCTTTCCAAGGAGCCCTGCGCCTTCCATTGCACTGAAAGGCAATAGCACGGGGAAGCCTAGGAAGGGGCTGAGTCATGTCGGACACACTTCCTCAGCCTGCTCCTTTCAGGGAAGCAACGCTGGGAGCTAGGAAAGCCTTCTCAAGCTCGGAGAGTGCAAGAGAGATGCAGGCCGCGCACCCGGAAATCTCGGTGCTTGGAGCCAATCTCAGCGTCTCCCAGGGGCAAAGCGAACGCCTCTCTGCCAAATCCAGCTTTGCAGACGCAGGCCGCTAGGCTGCCTCTGCATTGGCGAAGGAAGCTCTCTCCTCCCGCTTCCTGCGAAATCTGCTTCTCAGCCTGAGCGAATCTCAGTGGGAACGGTCATTCCTCTGGGGCCGTTGCTCCTGTGCCTGGGGCTGCCGCAAGGGCACCACCCTCACAGGGAAAGGCCAAACACACCCCACATGTCTTTGCTCCTCTGGAGAGCTGCAGGCAACCCCAAACTCTCAGGAAGCTTCTCGGCTGAGACGCAGAAGCACTCTGGCTGGGATCTCGCATCCCCTGCCTGGAGGCCCATGGTGCCTGCTTCTCCCTGGGCGTTGCTTCACCAGAGCGGCCAGGCAACATCTGCCCCATCTACCCTTCTGCTCTTCCCTTCCAGCTGACAGAGTTCTCCCTGCTCTACTCTGGCCCTAGGAAGTTTGGAGACAACCGGGCTCCTCCTCCTGTGCAAGGAGTCCCGGGGCCCAGTTGGAGTGGAAAGGCAAAACCACAGGCAAGCCCAGGAAAGTGCTGAGTCATGTCTGACACACTCCCTCAGCCTGCTCCTTCATGGCTAGCGAGGCTGTGAGCTAGGAAAGTCTTTGGAAGCTCAGCAAGTGGCAGCGAGATGCAGGCCCCAACCCAGCAATCCCGGTGCTTGGAGCAGGTCTCACAGCCTCCCAGTGCCAAAGCGAGCTCCTCTCTGCCAAATGCAGCTGTGCACACGCAGGCCGCTCTGCTGCCTCTGCATCCACGAAGGAAGCTCTCTAGGCCCGCTTCCTGCGAAATCTGCTTCAGCCTGAGGGAAAAGCCCTTGGAGAGGTCTTGGCTCAGGGGCAGTTGCTCCTGTGCCTGGGGAAGAGGGAAGGGCACCACACTCCCAAGGAAAGGCCAGACACACTCCACACGTCTTTGCTCCTCTGGAGGGCGGCATGGAGCCTCCAACTGGGAGGTCGCGTCTCAGCGGAGACGCAGGGGCATTCTGGCTGTGATCCCGCAGCCCCTGCCTGGAGGCCCACGGTGCCTGTTTCTCTCTGGGCGTTGCTTCCACAGTGCGGCCAAGCAACATCTTCACCATGGGCACAACAGCGCTTCCCTTCCGCCTGACAGACGTCTCAGTCCTCTGCTCTAGACCTCTGAAGTGGGGAGACAACCGAGCCCAGCCTCCTTTCCAAGGAGCCCTGCGCCTTCCATTGCACTGAAAGGCAATAGCACGGGGAAGCCTAGGAAGGGGCTGAGTCATGTCGGACACACTTCCTCAGCCTGCTCCTTTCAGGGAAGCAACGCTGGGAGCTAGGAAAGCCTTCTCAAGCTCGGAGAGTGCAAGAGAGATGCAGGCCGCGCACCCGGAAATCTCGGTGCTTGGAGCCAATCTCAGCGTCTCCCAGGGGCAAAGCGAACGCCTCTCTGCCAAATCCAGCTTTGCAGACGCAGGCCGCTAGGCTGCCTCTGCATTGGCGAAGGAAGCTCTCTCCTCCCGCTTCCTGCGAAATCTGCTTCTCAGCCTGAGCGAATCTCAGTGGGAACGGTCATTCCTCTGGGGCCGTTGCTCCTGTGCCTGGGGCTGCCGCAAGGGCACCACCCTCACAGGGAAAGGCCAAACACACCCCACATGTCTTTGCTCCTCTGGAGAGCTGCAGGCAACCTCAAACTCTCAGGAAGCTTCTCGGCTGAGACGCAGAAGCACTCTGGCTGGGATCTCGCATCCCCTGCCTGGAGGCCCATGGTGCCTGCTTCTCCCTGGGCGTTGCTTCACCAGAGCGGCCAGGCAACATCTGCCCCATCTACCCTTCTGCTCTTCCCTTCCAGCTGACAGAGTTCTCCCTGCTCTACTCTGGCCCTAGGAAGTTTGGAGACAACCGGGCTCCTCCTCCTGTGCAAGGAGTCCCGGGGCCCAGTTGGAGTGGAAAGGCAAAACCACAGGCAAGCCCAGGAAAGTGCTGAGTCATGTCTGACACACTCCCTCAGCCTGCTCCTTCATGGCTAGCGAGGCTGTGAGCTAGGAAAGTCTTTGGAAGCTCAGCAAGTGGCAGCGAGATGCAGGCCCCAACCCAGCAATCCCGGTGCTTGGAGCAGGTCTCACAGCCTCCCAGTGCCAAAGCGAGCTCCTCTCTGCCAAATGCAGCTGTGCACACGCAGGCCGCTCTGCTGCCTCTGCATCCACGAAGGAAGCTCTCTAGGCCCGCTTCCTGCGAAATCTGCTTCAGCCTGAGGGAAAAGCCCTTGGAGAGGTCTTGGCTCAGGGGCAGTTGCTCCTGTGCCTGGGGAAGAGGGAAGGGCACCACACTCCCAAGGAAAGGCCAGACACACTCCACACGTCTTTGCTCCTCTGGAGGGCGGCATGGAGCCTCCAACTGGGAGGTCGCGTCTCAGCGGAGACGCAGGGGCATTCTGGCTGTGATCCCGCAGCCCCTGCCTGGAGGCCCACGGTGCCTGTTTCTCTCTGGGCGTTGCTTCCACAGTGCGGCCAAGCAACATCTTCACCATGGGCACAACAGCGCTTCCCTTCCGCCTGACAGACGTCTCAGTGCTCTGCTCTAGACCTCTGAAGTGGGGAGACAACCGAGCCCAGCCTCCTTTCCAAGGAGCCCTGCGCCTTCCATTGCACTGAAAGGCAATAGCACGGGGAAGCCTAGGAAGGGGCTGAGTCATGTCGGACACACTTCCTCAGCCTGCTCCTTTCAGGGAAGCAACGCTGGGAGCTAGGAAAGCCTTCTCAAGCTCGGAGAGTGCAAGAGAGATGCAGGCCGCGCACCCGGAAATCTCGGTGCTTGGAGCCAATCTCAGCGTCTCCCAGGGGCAAAGCGAACGCCTCTCTGCCAAATCCAGCTTTGCAGACGCAGGCCGCTAGGCTGCCTCTGCATTGGCGAAGGAAGCTCTCTCCTCCCGCTTCCTGCGAAATCTGCTTCTCAGCCTGAGCGAATCTCAGTGGGAACGGTCATTCCTCTGGGGCCGTTGCTCCTGTGCCTGGGGCTGCCGCAAGGGCACCACCCTCACAGGGAAAGGCCAAACACACCCCACATGTCTTTGCTCCTCTGGAGAGCTGCAGGCAACCTCAAACTCTCAGGAAGCTTCTCGGCTGAGACGCAGAAGCACTCTGGCTGGGATCTCGCATCCCCTGCCTGGAGGCCCATGGTGCCTGCTTCTCCCTGGGCGTTGCTTCACCAGAGCGGCCAGGCAACATCTGCCCCATCTACCCTTCTGCTCTTCCCTTCCAGCTGACAGAGTTCTCCCTGCTCTACTCTGGCCCTAGGAAGTTTGGAGACAACCGGGCTCCTCCTCCTGTGCAAGGAGTCCCGGGGCCCAGTTGGAGTGGAAAGGCAAAACCACAGGCAAGCCCAGGAAAGTGCTGAGTCATGTCTGACACACTCCCTCAGCCTGCTCCTTCATGGCTAGCGAGGCTGTGAGCTAGGAAAGTCTTTGGAAGCTCAGCAAGTGGCAGCGAGATGCAGGCCCCAACCCAGCAATCCCGGTGCTTGGAGCAGGTCTCACAGCCTCCCAGTGCCAAAGCGAGCTCCTCTCTGCCAAATGCAGCTGTGCACACGCAGGCCGCTCTGCTGCCTCTGCATCCACGAAGGAAGCTCTCTAGGCCCGCTTCCTGCGAAATCTGCTTCAGCCTGAGGGAAAAGCCCTTGGAGAGGTCTTGGCTCAGGGGCAGTTGCTCCTGTGCCTGGGGAAGAGGGAAGGGCACCACACTCCCAAGGAAAGGCCAGACACACTCCACACGTCTTTGCTCCTCTGGAGGGCGGCATGGAGCCTCCAACTGGGAGGTCGCGTCTCAGCGGAGACGCAGGGGCATTCTGGCTGTGATCCCGCAGCCCCTGCCTGGAGGCCCACGGTGCCTGTTTCTCTCTGGGCGTTGCTTCCACAGTGCGGCCAAGCAACATCTTCACCATGGGCACAACTGCGCTTCCCTTCCGCCTGACAGACGTCTCAGTGCTCTGCTCTAGACCTCTGAAGTGGGGAGACAACCGAGCCCAGCCTCCTTTCCAAGGAGCCCTGCGCCTTCCATTGCACTGAAAGGCAATAGCACGGGGAAGCCTAGGAAGGGGCTGAGTCATGTCGGACACACTTCCTCAGCCTGCTCCTTTCAGGGAAGCAACGCTGGGAGCTAGGAAAGCCTTCTCAAGCTCGGAGAGTGCAAGAGAGATGCAGGCCGCGCACCCGGAAATCTCGGTGCTTGGAGCCAATCTCAGCGTCTCCCAGGGGCAAAGCGAACGCCTCTCTGCCAAATCCAGCTTTGCAGACGCAGGCCGCTAGGCTGCCTCTGCATTGGCGAAGGAAGCTCTCTCCTCCCGCTTCCTGCGAAATCTGCTTCTCAGCCTGAGCGAATCTCAGTGGGAACGGTCATTCCTCTGGGGCCGTTGCTCCTGTGCCTGGGGCTGCCGCAAGGGCACCACCCTCCCAGGGAAAGGCCAAACACACCCCACATGTCTTTGCTCCTCTGGAGAGCTGCAGGCAACCTCAAACTCTCAGGAAGCTTCTCGGCTGAGACGCAGAAGCACTCTGGCTGGGATCTCGCATCCCCTGCCTGGAGGCCCATGGTGCCTGCTTCTCCCTGGGCGTTGCTTCACCAGAGCGGCCAGGCAACATCTGCCCCATCTACCCTTCTGCTCTTCCCTTCCAGCTGACAGAGTTCTCCCTGCTCTACTCTGGCCCTAGGAAGTTTGGAGACAACCGGGCTCCTCCTCCTGTGCAAGGAGTCCCGGGGCCCAGTTGGAGTGGAAAGGCAAAACCACAGGCAAGCCCAGGAAAGTGCTGAGTCATGTCTGACACACTCCCTCAGCCTGCTCCTTCATGGCTAGCGAGGCTGTGAGCTAGGAAAGTCTTTGGAAGCTCAGCAAGTGGCAGCGAGATGCAGGCCCCAACCCAGCAATCCCGGTGCTTGGAGCAGTTCTCACAGCCTCCCAGTGCCAAAGCAAGCTCCTCTCTGCCAAATGCAGCTGTGCACACGCAGGCCGCTCTGCTGCCTCTGCATCCACGAAGGAAGCTCTCTAGGCCCGCTTCCTGCGAAATCTGCTTCAGCCTGAGGGAAAAGCCCTTGGAGAGGTCTTGGCTCAGGGGCAGTTGCTCCTGTGCCTGGGGAAGAGGGAAGGGCACCACACTCCCAAGGAAAGGCCAGACACACTCCACACGTCTTTGCTCCTCTGGAGGGCGGCATGGAGCCTCCAACTGGGAGGTCGCGTCTCAGCGGAGACGCAGGGGCATTCTGGCTGTGATCCCGCAGCCCCTGCCTGGAGGCCCACGGTGCCTGTTTCTCTCTGGGCGTTGCTTCCACAGTGCGGCCAAGCAACATCTTCACCATGGGCACAACAGCGCTTCCCTTCCGCCTGACAGACGTCTCAGTGCTCTGCTCTAGACCTCTGAAGTGGGGAGACAACCGAGCCCAGCCTCCTTTCCAAGGAGCCCTGCGCCTTCCATTGCACTGAAAGGCAATAGCACGGGGAAGCCTAGGAAGGGGCTGAGTCATGTCGGACACACTTCCTCAGCCTGCTCCTTTCAGGGAAGCAACGCTGGGAGCTAGGAAAGCCTTCTCAAGCTCGGAGAGTGCAAGAGAGATGCAGGCCGCGCACCCGGAAATCTCGGTGCTTGGAGCCAATCTCAGCGTCTCCCAGGGGCAAAGCGAACGCCTCTCTGCCAAATCCAGCTTTGCAGACGCAGGCCGCTAGGCTGCCTCTGCATTGGCGAAGGAAGCTCTCTCCTCCCGCTTCCTGCGAAATCTGCTTCTCAGCCTGAGCGAATCTCAGTGGGAACGGTCATTCCTCTGGGGCCGTTGCTCCTGTGCCTGGGGCTGCCGCAAGGGCACCACCCTCACAGGGAAAGGCCAAACACACCCCACATGTCTTTGCTCCTCTGGAGAGCTGCAGGCAACCTCAAACTCTCAGGAAGCTTCTCGGCTGAGACGCAGAAGCACTCTGGCTGGGATCTCGCATCCCCTGCCTGGAGGCCCATGGTGCCTGCTTCTCCCTGGGCGTTGCTTCACCAGAGCGGCCAGGCAACATCTGCCCCATCTACCCTTCTGCTCTTCCCTTCCAGCTGACAGAGTTCTCCCTGCTCTACTCTGGCCCTAGGAAGTTTGGAGACAACCGGGCTCCTCCTCCTGTGCAAGGAGTCCCGGGGCCCAGTTGGAGTGGAAAGGCAAAACCACAGGCAAGCCCAGGAAAGTGCTGAGTCATGTCTGACACACTCCCTCAGCCTGCTCCTTCATGGCTAGCGAGGCTGTGAGCTAGGAAAGTCTTTGGAAGCTCAGCAAGTGGCAGCGAGATGCAGGCCCCAACCCAGCAATCCCGGTGCTTGGAGCAGGTCTCACAGCCTCCCAGTGCCAAAGCGAGCGCCTCTCTGCCAAATGCAGCTGTGCACACGCAGGCCGCTCTGCTGCCTCTGCATCCACGAAGGAAGCTCTCTAGGCCCGCTTCCTGCGAAATCTGCTTCAGCCTGAGGGAAAAGCCCTTGGAGAGGTCTTGGCTCAGGGGCAGTTGCTCCTGTGCCTGGGGAAGAGGGAAGGGCACCACACTCCCAAGGAAAGGCCAGACACACTCCACACGTCTTTGCTCCTCTGGAGGGCGGCATGGAGCCTCCAACTGGGAGGTCGCGTCTCAGCGGAGACGCAGGGGCATTCTGGCTGTGATCCCGCAGCCCCTGCCTGGAGGCCCACGGTGCCTGTTTCTCTCTGGGCGTTGCTTCCACAGTGCGGCCAAGCAACATCTTCACCATGGGCACAACAGCGCTTCCCTTCCGCCTGACAGACGTCTCAGTGCTCTGCTCTAGACCTCTGAAGTGGGGAGACAACCGAGCCCAGCCTCCTTTCCAAGGAGCCCTGCGCCTTCCATTGCACTGAAAGGCAATAGCACGGGGAAGCCTAGGAAGGGGCTGAGTCATGTCGGACACACTTCCTCAGCCTGCTCCTTTCAGGGAAGCAACGCTGGGAGCTAGGAAAGCCTTCTCAAGCTCGGAGAGTGCAAGAGAGATGCAGGCCGCGCACCCGGAAATCTCGGTGCTTGGAGCCAATCTCAGCGTCTCCCAGGGGCAAAGCGAACGCCTCTCTGCCAAATCCAGCTTTGCAGACGCAGGCCGCTAGGCTGCCTCTGCATTGGCGAAGGAAGCTCTCTCCTCCCGCTTCCTGCGAAATCTGCTTCTCAGCCTGAGCGAATCTCAGTGGGAACGGTCATTCCTCTGGGGCCGTTGCTCCTGTGCCTGGGGCTGCCGCAAGGGCACCACCCTCACAGGGAAAGGCCAAACACACCCCACATGTCTTTGCTCCTCTGGAGAGCTGCAGGCAACCTCAAACTCTCAGGAAGCTTCTCGGCTGAGACGCAGAAGCACTCTGGCTGGGATCTCGCATCCCCTGCCTGGAGGCCCATGGTGCCTGCTTCTCCCTGGGCGTTGCTTCACCAGAGCGGCCAGGCAACATCTGCCCCATCTACCCTTCTGCTCTTCCCTTCCAGCTGACAGAGTTCTCCCTGCTCTACTCTGGCCCTAGGAAGTTTGGAGACAACCGGGCTCCTCCTCCTGTGCAAGGAGTCCCGGGGCCCAGTTGGAGTGGAAAGGCAAAACCACAGGCAAGCCCAGGAAAGTGCTGAGTCATGTCTGACACACTCCCTCAGCCTGCTCCTTCATGGCTAGCGAGGCTGTGAGCTAGGAAAGTCTTTGGAAGCTCAGCAAGTGGCAGCGAGATGCAGGCCCCAACCCAGCAATCCCGGTGCTTGGAGCAGGTCTCACAGCCTCCCAGTGCCAAAGCGAGCTCCTCTCTGCCAAATGCAGCTGTGCACACGCAGGCCGCTCTGCTGCCTCTGCATCCACGAAGGAAGCTCTCTAGGCCCGCTTCCTGCGAAATCTGCTTCAGCCTGAGGGAAAAGCCCTTGGAGAGGTCTTGGCTCAGGGGCAGTTGCTCCTGTGCCTGGGGAAGAGGGAAGGGCACCACACTCCCAAGGAAAGGCCAGACACACTCCACACGTCTTTGCTCCTCTGGAGGGCGGCATGGAGCCTCCAACTGGGAGGTCGCGTCTCAGCGGAGACGCAGGGGCATTCTGGCTGTGATCCCGCAGCCCCTGCCTGGAGGCCCACGGTGCCTGTTTCTCTCTGGGCGTTGCTTCCACAGTGCGGCCAAGCAACATCTTCACCATGGGCACAACAGCGCTTCCCTTCCGCCTGACAGACGTCTCAGTGCTCTGCTCTAGACCTCTGAAGTGGGGAGACAACCGAGCCCAGCCTCCTTTCCAAGGAGCCCTGCGCCTTCCATTGCACTGAAAGGCAATAGCACGGGGAAGCCTAGGAAGGGGCTGAGTCATGTCGGACACACTTCCTCAGCCTGCTCCTTTCAGGGAAGCAACGCTGGGAGCTAGGAAAGCCTTCTCAAGCTCGGAGAGTGCAAGAGAGATGCAGGCCGCGCACCCGGAAATCTCGGTGCTTGGAGCCAATCTCAGCGTCTCCCAGGGGCAAAGCGAACGCCTCTCTGCCAAATCCAGCTTTGCAGACGCAGGCCGCTAGGCTGCCTCTGCATTGGCGAAGGAAGCTCTCTCCTCCCGCTTCCTGCGAAATTTGCTTCTCAGCCTGAGCGAATCTCAGTGGGAACGGTCATTCCTCTGGGGCCGTTGCTCCTGTGCCTGGGGCTGCCGCAAGGGCACCACCCTCACAGGGAAAGGCCAAACACACCCCACATGTCTTTGCTCCTCTGGAGAGCTGCAGGCAACCTCAAACTCTCAGGAAGCTTCTCGGCTGAGACGCAGAAGCACTCTGGCTGGGATCTCGCATCCCCTGCCTGGAGGCCCATGGTGCCTGCTTCTCCCTGGGCGTTGCTTCACCAGAGCGGCCAGGCAACATCTGCCCCATCTACCCTTCTGCTCTTCCCTTCCAGCTGACAGAGTTCTCCCTGCTCTACTCTGGCCCTAGGAAGTTTGGAGACAACCGGGCTCCTCCTCCTGTGCAAGGAGTCCCGGGGCCCAGTTGGAGTGGAAAGGCAAAACCACAGGCAAGCCCAGGAAATTGCTGAGTCATGTCTGACACACTCCCTCAGCCTGCTCCTTCATGGCTAGCGAGGCTGTGAGCTAGGAAAGTCTTTGGAAGCTCAGCAAGTGGCAGCGAGATGCAGGCCCCAACCCAGCAATCCCGGTGCTTGGAGCAGGTCTCACAGCCTCCCAGTGCCAAAGCGAGCTCCTCTCTGCCAAATGCAGCTGTGCACACGCAGGCCGCTCTGCTGCCTCTGCATCCACGAAGGAAGCTCTCTAGGCCCGCTTCCTGCGAAATCTGCTTCAGCCTGAGGGAAAAGCCCTTGGAGAGGTCTTGGCTCAGGGGCAGTTGCTCCTGTGCCTGGGGAAGAGGGAAGGGCACCACACTCCCAAGGAAAGGCCAGACACACTCCACACGTCTTTGCTCCTCTGGAGGGCGGCATGGAGCCTCCAACTGGGAGGTCGCGTCTCAGCGGAGACGCAGGGGCATTCTGGCTGTGATCCCGCAGCCCCTGCCTGGAGGCCCACGGTGCCTGTTTCTCTCTGGGCGTTGCTTCCACAGTGCGGCCAAGCAACATCTTCACCATGGGCACAACAGCGCTTCCCTTCCGCCTGACAGACGTCTCAGTGCTCTGCTCTAGACCTCTGAAGTGGGGAGACAACCGAGCCCAGCCTCCTTTCCAAGGAGCCCTGCGCCTTCCATTGCACTGAAAGGCAATAGCACGGGGAAGCCTAGGAAGGGGCTGAGTCATGTCGGACACACTTCCTCAGCCTGCTCCTTTCAGGGAAGCAACGCTGGGAGCTAGGAAAGCCTTCTCAAGCTCGGAGAGTGCAAGAGAGATGCAGGCCGCGCACCCGGAAATCTCGGTGCTTGGAGCCAATCTCAGCGTCTCCCAGGGGCAAAGCGAACGCCTCTCTGCCAAATCCAGCTTTGCAGACGCAGGCCGCTAGGCTGCCTCTGCATTGGCGAAGGAAGCTCTCTCCTCCCGCTTCCTGCGAAATCTGCTTCTCAGCCTGAGCGAATCTCAGTGGGAACGGTCATTCCTCTGGGGCCGTTGCTCCTGTGCCTGGGGCTGCCGCAAGGGCACCACCCTCACAGGGAAAGGCCAAACACACCCCACATGTCTTTGCTCCTCTGGAGAGCTGCAGGCAACCCCAAACTCTCAGGAAGCTTCTCGGCTGAGACGCAGAAGCACTCTGGCTGGGATCTCGCATCCCCTGCCTGGAGGCCCATGGTGCCTGCTTCTCCCTGGGCGTTGCTTCACCAGAGCGGCCAGGCAACATCTGCCCCATCTACCCTTCTGCTCTTCCCTTCCAGCTGACAGAGTTCTCCCTGCTCTACTCTGGCCCTAGGAAGTTTGGAGACAACCGGGCTCCTCCTCCTGTGCAAGGAGTCCCGGGGCCCAGTTGGAGTGGAAAGGCAAAACCACAGGCAAGCCCAGGAAAGTGCTGAGTCATGTCTGACACACTCCCTCAGCCTGCTCCTTCATGGCTAGCGAGGCTGTGAGCTAGGAAAGTCTTTGGAAGCTCAGCAAGTGGCAGCGAGATGCAGGCCCCAACCCAGCAATCCCGGTGCTTGGAGCAGGTCTCACAGCCTCCCAGTGCCAAAGCGAGCGCCTCTCTGCCAAATGCAGCTGTGCACACGCAGGCCGCTCTGCTGCCTCTGCATCCACGAAGGAAGCTCTCTAGGCCCGCTTCCTGCGAAATCTGCTTCAGCCTGAGGGAAAAGCCCTTGGAGAGGTCTTGGCTCAGGGGCAGTTGCTCCTGTGCCTGGGGAAGAGGGAAGGGCACCACACTCCCAAGGAAAGGCCAGACACACTCCACACGTCTTTGCTCCTCTGGAGGGCGGCATGGAGCCTCCAACTGGGAGGTCGCGTCTCAGCGGAGACGCAGGGGCATTCTGGCTGTGATCCCGCAGCCCCTGCCTGGAGGCCCACGGTGCCTGTTTCTCTCTGGGCGTTGCTTCCACAGTGCGGCCAAGCAACATCTTCACCATGGGCACAACAGCGCTTCCCTTCCGCCTGACAGACGTCTCAGTGCTCTGCTCTAGACCTCTGAAGTGGGGAGACAACCGAGCCCAGCCTCCTTTCCAAGGAGCCCTGCGCCTTCCATTGCACTGAAAGGCAATAGCACGGGGAAGCCTAGGAAGGGGCTGAGTCATGTCGGACACACTTCCTCAGCCTGCTCCTTTCAGGGAAGCAACGCTGGGAGCTAGGAAAGCCTTCTCAAGCTCGGAGAGTGCAAGAGAGATGCAGGCCGCGCACCCGGAAATCTCGGTGCTTGGAGCCAATCTCAGCGTCTCCCAGGGGCAAAGCGAACGCCTCTCTGCCAAATCCAGCTTTGCAGACGCAGGCCGCTAGGCTGCCTCTGCATTGGCGAAGGAAGCACTCTCCTCCCGCTTCCTGCGAAATTTGCTTCTCAGCCTGAGCGAATCTCAGTGGGAACGGTCATTCCTCTGGGGCCGTTGCTCCTGTGCCTGGGGCTGCCGCAAGGGCACCACCCTCACAGGGAAAGGCCAAACACACCCCACATGTCTTTGCTCCTCTGGAGAGCTGCAGGCAACCTCAAACTCTCAGGAAGCTTCTCGGCTGAGACGCAGAAGCACTCTGGCTGGGATCTCGCATCCCCTGCCTGGAGGCCCATGGTGCCTGCTTCTCCCTGGGCGTTGCTTCACCAGAGCGGCCAGGCAACATCTGCCCCATCTACCCTTCTGCTCTTCCCTTCCAGCTGACAGAGTTCTCCCTGCTCTACTCTGGCCCTAGGAAGTTTGGAGACAACCGGGCTCCTCCTCCTGGGCAAGGAGTCCCGGGGCCCAGTTGGAGTGGAAAGGCAAAACCACAGGCAAGCCCAGGAAAGTGCTGAGTCATGTCTGACACACTCCCTCAGCCTGCTCCTTCATGGCTAGCGAGGCTGTGAGCTAGGAAAGTCTTTGGAAGCTCAGCAAGTGGCAGCGAGATGCAGGCCCCAACCCAGCAATCCCGGTGCTTGGAGCAGGTCTCACAGCCTCCCAGTGCCAAAGCGAGCTCCTCTCTGCCAAATGCAGCTGTGCACACGCAGGCCGCTCTGCTGCCTCTGCATCCACGAAGGAAGCTCTCTAGGCCCGCTTCCTGCGAAATCTGCTTCAGCCTGAGGGAAAAGCCCTTGGAGAGGTCTTGGCTCAGGGGCAGTTGCTCCTGTGCCTGGGGAAGAGGGAAGGGCACCACACTCCCAAGGAAAGGCCAGACACACTCCACACGTCTTTGCTCCTCTGGAGGGCGGCATGGAGCCTCCAACTGGGAGGTCGCGTCTCAGCGGAGACGCAGGGGCATTCTGGCTGTGATCCCGCAGCCCCTGCCTGGAGGCCCACGGTGCCTGTTTCTCTCTGGGCGTTGCTTCCACAGTGCGGCCAAGCAACATCTTCACCATGGGCACAACAGCGCTTCCCTTCCGCCTGACAGACGTCTCAGTGCTCTGCTCTAGACCTCTGAAGTGGGGAGACAACCGAGCCCAGCCTCCTTTCCAAGGAGCCCTGCGCCTTCCATTGCACTGAAAGGCAATAGCACGGGGAAGCCTAGGAAGGGGCTGAGTCATGTCGGACACACTTCCTCAGCCTGCTCCTTTCAGGGAAGCAACGCTGGGAGCTAGGAAAGCCTTCTCAAGCTCGGAGAGTGCAAGAGAGATGCAGGCCGCGCACCGGGAAATCTCGGTGCTTGGAGCCAATCTCAGCGTCTCCCAGGGGCAAAGCGAACGCCTCTCTGCCAAATCCAGCTTTGCAGACGCAGGCCGCTAGGCTGCCTCTGCATTGGCGAAGGAAGCTCTCTCCTCCCGCTTCCTGCGAAATCTGCTTCTCAGCCTGAGCGAATCTCAGTGGGAACGGTCATTCCTCTGGGGCCGTTGCTCCTGTGCCTGGGGCTGCCGCAAGGGCACCACCCTCACAGGGAAAGGCCAAACACACCCCACATGTCTTTGCTCCTCTGGAGAGCTGCAGGCAACCTCAAACTCTCAGGAAGCTTCTCGGCTGAGACGCAGAAGCACTCTGGCTGGGATCTCGCATCCCCTGCCTGGAGGCCCATGGTGCCTGCTTCTCCCTGGGCGTTGCTTCACCAGAGCGGCCAGGCAACATCTGCCCCATCTACCCTTCTGCTCTTCCCTTCCAGCTGACAGAGTTCTCCCTGCTCTACTCTGGCCCTAGGAAGTTTGGAGACAACCGGGCTCCTCCTCCTGTGCAAGGAGTCCCGGGGCCCAGTTGGAGTGGAAAGGCAAAACCACAGGCAAGCCCAGGAAAGTCCTGAGTCATGTCTGACACACTCCCTCAGCCTGCTCCTTCATGGCTAGCGAGGCTGTGAGCTAGGAAAGTCTTTGGAAGCTCAGCAAGTGGCAGCGAGATGCAGGCCCCAACCCAGCAATCCCGGTGCTTGGAGCAGGTCTCACAGCCTCCCAGTGCCAAAGCGAGCTCCTCTCTGCCAAATGCAGCTGTGCACACGCAGGCCGCTCTGCTGCCTCTGCATCCACGAAGGAAGCTCTCTAGGCCCGCTTCCTGCGAAATCTGCTTCAGCCTGAGGGAAAAGCCCTTGGAGAGGTCTTGGCTCAGGGGCAGTTGCTCCTGTGCCTGGGGAAGAGGGAAGGGCACCACACTCCCAAGGAAAGGCCAGACACACTCCACACGTCTTTGCTCCTCTGGAGGGCGGCATGGAGCCTCCAACTGGGAGGTCGCTTCTCAGCGGAGACGCAGGGGCATTCTGGCTGTGATCCCGCAGCCCCTGCCTGGAGGCCCACGGTGCCTGTTTCTCTCTGGGCATTGCTTCCACAGTGCGGCCAAGCAACATCTTCACCATGGGCACAACAGCGCTTCCCTTCCGCCTGACAGACGTCTCAGTGCTCTGCTCTAGACCTCTGAAGTGGGGAGACAACCGAGCCCAGCCTCCTTTCCAAGGAGCCCTGCGCCTTCCATTGCACTGAAAGGCAATAGCACGGGGAAGCCTAGGAAGGGGCTGAGTCATGTCGGACACACTTCCTCAGCCTGCTCCTTTCAGGGAAGCAACGCTGGGAGCTAGGAAAGCCTTCTCCAGCTCGGAGAGTGCAAGAGAGATGCAGGCCGCGCACCCGGAAATCTCGGTGCTTGGAGCCAATCTCAGCGTCTCCCAGGGGCAAAGCGAACGCCTCTCTGCCAAATCCAGCTTTGCAGACGCAGGCCGCTAGGCTGCCTCTGCATTGGCGAAGGAAGCTCTCTCCTCCCGCTTCCTGCGAAATCTGCTTCTCAGCCTGAGCGAATCTCAGTGGGAACGGTCATTCCTCTGGGGCCGTTGCTCCTGTGCCTGGGGCTGCCGCAAGGGCACCACCCTCCCAGGGAAAGGCCAAACACACCCCACATGTCTTTGCTCCTCTGGAGAGCTGCAGGCAACCTCAAACTCTCAGGAAGCTTCTCGGCTGAGACGCAGAAGCACTCTGGCTGGGATCTCGCATCCCCTGCCTGGAGGCCCATGGTGCCTGCTTCTCCCTGGGCGTTGCTTCACCAGAGCGGCCAGGCAACATCTGCCCCATCTACCCTTCTGCTCTTCCCTTCCAGCTGACAGAGTTCTCCCTGCTCTACTCTGGCCCTAGGAAGTTTGGAGACAACCGGGCTCCTCCTCCTGTGCAAGGAGTCCCGGGGCCCAGTTGGAGTGGAAAGGCAAAACCACAGGCAAGCCCAGGAAAGTGCTGAGTCATGTCTGACACACTCCCTCAGCCTGCTCCTTCATGGCTAGCGAGGCTGTGAGCTAGGAAAGTCTTTGGAAGCTCAGCAAGTGGCAGCGAGATGCAGGCCCCAACCCAGCAATCCCGGTGCTTGGAGCAGGTCTCACAGCCTCCCAGTGCCAAAGCGAGCTCCTCTCTGCCAAATGCAGCTGTGCACACGCAGGCCGCTCTGCTGCCTCTGCATCCACGAAGGAAGCTCTCTAGGCCCGCTTCCTGCGAAATCTGCTTCAGCCTGAGGGAAAAGCCCTTGGAGAGGTCTTGGCTCAGGGGCAGTTGCTCCTGTGCCTGGGGAAGAGGGAAGGGCACCACACTCCCAAGGAAAGGCCAGACACACTCCACACGTCTTTGCTCCTCTGGAGGGCGGCATGGAGCCTCCAACTGGGAGGTCGCTTCTCAGCGGAGACGCAGGGGCATTCTGGCTGTGATCCCGCAGCCCCTGCCTGGAGGCCCACGGTGCCTGTTTCACTCTGGGCGTTGCTTCCACAGTGCGGCCAAGCAACATCTTCACCATGGGCACAACAGCGCTTCCCTTCCGCCTGACAGACGTCTCAGTGCTCTGCTCTAGACCTCTGAAGTGGGGAGACAACCGAGCCCAGCCTCCTTTCCAAGGAGCCCTGCGCCTTCCATTGCACTGAAAGGCAATAGCACGGGGAAGCCTAGGAAGGGGCTGAGTCATGTCGGACACACTTCCTCAGCCTGCTCTTTTCAGGGAAGCAACGCTGGGAGCTAGGAAAGCCTTCTCAAGCTCGGAGAGTGCAAGAGAGATGCAGGCCGCGCACCCGGAAATCTCGGGGCTTGGAGCCAATCTCAGCGTCTCCCAGGGGCAAAGCGAACGCCTCTCTGCCAAATCCAGCTTTGCAGACGCAGGCCGCTAGGCTGCCTCTGCATTGGCGAAGGAAGCTCTCTCCTCCCGCTTTCTGCGATATCTGCTTCTCAGCCTGAGCGAATCTCAGTGGGAACGGTCATTCCTCTGGGGCCGTTGCTCCTGTGCCTGGGGCTGCCGCAAGGGCACCACCCTCCCAGGGAAAGGTCAAACACACCCCACATGTCTTTGCTCCTCTGGAGAGCTGCAAGCAACCTCAAACTCTCAGGAAGCTTCTCGGCTGAGACGCAGAAGCACTCTGGCTGGGATCTCGCATCCCCTGCCTGGAGGCCCATGGTGCCTGCTTCTCCCTGGGCGTTGCTTCACCAGAGCGGCCAGGCAACATCTGCCCCATCTACCCTTCTGCTCTTCCCTTCCAGCTGACAGAGTTCTCCCTGCTCTACTCTAGCCCTAGGAAGTTTGGAGACAACCGGGCTCCTCCTCCTGTGCAAGGAGTCCCGGGGCCCAGTTGGAGTGGAAAGGCAAAACCACAGGCAAGCCCAGGAAAGTGCTGAGTCATGTCTGACACACTCCCTCAGCCTGCTCCTTCATGGCTAGCGAGGCTGTGAGCTAGGAAAGTCTTTGGAAGCTCAGCAAGTGGCAGCGAGATGCAGGCCCCAACCCAGCAATCCCGGTGCTTGGAGCAGGTCTCACAGCCTCCCAGTGCCAAAGCGAGCTCCTCTCTGCCAAATGCAGCTGTGCACACGCAGGCCGCTCTGCTGCCTCTGCATCCACGAAGGAAGCTCTCTAGGCCCGCTTCCTGCGAAATCTGCTTCAGCCTGAGGGAAAATCCCTTGGAGAGGTCTTGGCTCAGGGGCAGTTGCTCCTGTGCCTGGGGAAGAGGGAAGGGCACCACACTCCCAAGGAAAGGCCAGACACACTCCACACGTCTTTGCTCCTCTGGAGGGCGGCATGGAGCCTCCAACTGGGAGGTCGCGTCTCAGCGGAGACGCAGGGGCATTCTGGCTGTGATCCCGCAGCCCCTGCCTGGAGGCCCACGGTGCCTGTTTCTCTCTGGGCGTTGCTTCCACAGTGCGGCCAAGCAACATCTTCACCATGGGCACAACAGCGCTTCCCTTCCGCCTGACAGACGTCTCAGTGCTCTGCTCTAGACCTCTGAAGTGGGGAGACAACCGAGCCCAGCCTCCTTTCCAAGGAGCCCTGCGCCTTCCATTGCACTGAAAGGCAATAGCACGGGGAAGCCTAGGAAGGGGCTGAGTCATGTCGGACACACTTCCTCAGCCTGCTCCTTTCAGGGAAGCAACGCTGGGAGCTAGGAAAGCCTTCTCCAGCTCGGAGAGTGCAAGAGAGATGCAGGCCGCGCACCGGGAAATCTCGGTGCTTGGAGCCAATCTCAGCGTCTCCCAGGGGCAAAGCGAACGCCTCTCTGCCAAATCCAGCTTTGCAGACGCAGGCCGCTAGGCTGCCTCTGCATTGGCGAAGGAAGCTCTCTCCTCCCGCTTCCTGCGAAATCTGCTTCTCAGCCTGAGCGAATCTCAGTGGGAACGGTCATTCCTCTGGGGCCGTTGCTCCTGTGCCTGGGGCTGCCGCAAGGGCACCACCCTCACAGGGAAAGGCCAAACACACCCCACATGTCTTTGCTCCTCTGGAGAGCTGCAGGCAACCTCAAACTCTCAGGAAGCTTCTCGGCTGAGACGCAGAAGCACTCTGGCTGGGATCTCGCATCCCCTGCCTGGAGGCCCATGGTGCCTGCTTCTCCCTGGGCGTTGCTTCACCAGAGCGGCCAGGCAACATCTGCCCCATCTACCCTTCTGCTCTTCCCTTCCAGCTGACAGAGTTCTCCCTGCTCTACTCTGGCCCTAGGAAGTTTGGAGACAACCGGGCTCCTCCTCCTGTGCAAGGAGTCCCGGGGCCCAGTTGGAGTGGAAAGGCAAAACCACAGGCAAGCCCAGGAAAGTGCTGAGTCATGTCTGACACACTCCCTCAGCCGGCTCCTTCATGGCTAGCGAGGCTGTGAGCTAGGAAAGTCTTTGGAAGCTCAGCAAGTGGCAGCGAGATGCAGGCCCCAACCCAGCAATCCCGGTGCCTGGAACAGGTCTCACAGCCTCCCAGTGCCAAAGCGAGCTCCTCTCTGCCAAATGCAGCTGTGCACACGCAGGCCGCTCTGCTGCCTCTGCATCCACGAAGGAAGCTCTCTAGGCCCGCTTCCTGCGAAATCTGCTTCAGCCTGAGGGAAAAGCCCTTGGAGAGGTCTTGGCTCAGGGGCAGTTGCTCCTGTGCCTGGGGAAGAGGGAAGGGCACCACACTCCCAAGGAAAGGCCAGACACACTCCACACGTCTTTGCTCCTCTGGAGGGCGGCATGGAGCCTCCAACTGGGAGGTCGCGTCTCAGCGGAGACGCAGGGGCATTCTGGCTGTGATCCCGCAGCCCCTGCCTGGAGGCCCACGGTGCCTGTTTCTCTCTGGGTGTTGCTTCCACAGTGCGGCCAAGCAACATCTTCACCATGGGCACAACAGCGCTTCCCTTCCGCCTGACAGACGTCTCAGTGCTCTGCCCTAGACCTCTGAAGTGGGGAGACAACCGAGCCCAGCCTCCTTTCCAAGGAGCCCTGCGCCTTCCATTGCACTGAAAGGCAATAGCACGGGGAAGCCTAGGAAGGGGCTGAGTCATGTCGGACACACTTCCTCAGCCTGCTCCTTTCAGGGAAGCAACGCTGGGAGCTAGGAAAGCCTTCTCAAGCTCGGAGAGTGCAAGAGAGATGCAGGCCACGCACTCGGATATCTCGCTGCTTGGAGCCAATCTCAGCGTCTCCCAGGGGCAAAGCGAACGCCTCTCTGCCAAATCCAGCTTTGCAGACGCAGGCCGCTAGGCTGCCTCTGCATTGGCGAAGGAAGCTCTCTCCTCCCGCTTCCTGCGAAATCTGCTTCTCAGCCTGAGCGAATCTCAGTGGGAACGGTCATTCCTCTGGGGCCGTTGCTCCTGTGCCTGGGGCTGCCGCAAGGGCACCACCCTCACAGGGAAAGGCCAAACACACCCCACATGTCTTTGCTCCTCTGGAGAGCTGCAGGCAACCTCAAACTCTCAGGAAGCTTCTCGGCTGAGACGCAGAAGCACTCTGGCTGGGATCTCGCATCCCCTGCCTGGAGGCCCATGGTGCCTGCTTCTCCCTGGGCGTTGCTTCACCAGAGCGGCCAGGCAACATCTGCCCCATCTACCCTTCTGCTCTTCCCTTCCAGCTGACAGAGTTCTCCCTGCTCTACTCTGGCCCTAGGAAGTTTGGAGACAACCGGGCTCCTCCTCCTGTGCAAGGAGTCCCGGGGCCCAGTTGGAGTGGAAAGGCAAAACCACAGGCAAGCCCAGGAAAGTGCTGAGTCATGTCTGACACACTCCCTCAGCCTGCTCCTTCATGGCTAGCGAGGCTGTGAGCTAGGAAAGTCTTTGGAAGCTCAGCAAGTGGCAGCGAGATGCAGGCCCCAACCCAGCAATCCCGGTGCTTGGAGCAGGTCTCACAGCCTCCCAGTGCCAAAGCGAGCTCCTCTCTGCCAAATGCAGCTGTGCACACGCAGGCCGCTCTGCTGCCTCTGCATCCACGAAGGAAGCTCTCTAGGCCCGCTTCCTGCGAAATCTGCTTCAGCCTGAGGGAAAAGCCCTTGGAGAGGTCTTGGCTCAGGGGCAGTTGCTCCTGTGCCTGGGGAAGAGGGAAGGGCACCACACTCCCAAGGAAAGGCCAGACACACTCCACACGTCTTTGCTCCTCTGGAGGGCGGCATGGAGCCTCCAACTGGGAGGTCGCTTCTCAGCGGAGACGCAGGGGCATTCTGGCTGTGATCCCGCAGCCCCTGCCTGGAGGCCCACGGTGCCTGTTTCACTCTGGGCGTTGCTTCCACAGTGCGGCCAAGCAACATCTTCACCATGGGCACAACAGCGCTTCCCTTCCGCCTGACAGACGTCTCAGTGCTATGCTCTAGACCTCTGAAGTGGGGAGACAACCGAGCCCAGCCTCCTTTCCAAGGAGCCCTGCGCCTTCCATTGCACTGAAAGGCAATAGCACGGGGAAGCCTAGGAAGGGGCTGAGTCATGTCGGACACACTTCCTCAGCCTGCTCCTTTCAGGGAAGCAACGCTGGGAGCTAGGAAAGCCTTCTCAAGCTCGGAGAGTGCAAGAGAGATGCAGGCCACGCACTCGGATATCTCGGTGCTTGGAGCCAATCTCAGCGTCTCCCAGGGGCAAAGCGAACGCCTCTCTGCCAAATCCAGCTTTGCAGACGCAGGCCGCTAGGCTGCCTCTGCATTGGCGAAGGAAGCTCTCTCCTCCCGCTTCCTGCGAAATCTGCTTCTCAGCCTGAGCGAATCTCAGTGGGAACGGTCATTCCTCTGGGGCCGTTGCTCCTGTGCCTGGGGCTGCCGCAAGGGCACCACCCTCACAGGGAAAGGCCAAACACACCCCACATGTCTTTGCTCCTCTGGAGAGCTGCAGGCAACCTCAAACTCTCAGGAAGCTTCTCGGCTGAGACGCAGAAGCACTCTGGCTGGGATCTCGCATCCCCTGCCTGGAGGCCCATGGTGCCTGCTTCTCCCTGGGCGTTGCTTCACCAGAGCGGCCAGGCAACATCTGCCCCATCTACCCTTCTGCTCTTCCCTTCCAGCTGACAGAGTTCTCCCTGCTCTACTCTAGCCCTAGGAAGTTTGGAGACAACCGGGCTCCTCCTCCTGGGCAAGGAGTCCCGGGGCCCAGTTGGAGTGGAAAGGCAAAACCACAGGCAAGCCCAGGAAAGTGCTGAGTCATGTCTGACACACTCCCTCAGCCTGCTCCTTCATGGCTAGCGAGGCTGTGAGCTAGGAAAGTCTTTGGAAGCTCAGCAAGTGGCAGCGAGATGCAGGCCCCAACCCAGCAATCCTGGTGCTTGGAGCAGGTCTCACAGCCTCCCAGTGCCAAAGCGAGCTCCTCTCTGCCAAATGCAGCTGTGCACACGCAGGCCGCTCTGCTGCCTCTGCATCCACGAAGGAAGCTCTCTAGGCCCGCTTCCTGCGAAATCTGCTTCAGCCTGAGGGAAAAGCCCTTGGAGAGGTCTTGGCTCAGGGGCAGTTGCTCCTGTGCCTGGGGAAGAGGGAAGGGCACCACACTCCCAAGGAAAGGCCAGACACACTCCACACGTCTTTGCTCCTCTGGAGGGCGGCATGGAGCCTCCAACTGGGAGGTCGCTTCTCAGCGGAGACGCAGGGGCATTCTGGCTGTGATCCCGCAGCCCCTGCCTGGAGGCCCACGGTGCCTGTTTCACTCTGGGCGTTGCTTCCACAGTGCGGCCAAGCAACATCTTCACCATGGGCACAACAGCGCTTCCCTTCCGCCTGACAGACGTCTCAGTGCTCTGCTCTAGACCTCTGAAGTGGGGAGACAACCGAGCCCAGCCTCCTTTCCAAGGAGCCCTGCGCCTTCCATTGCACTGAAAGGCAATAGCACGGGGAAGCCTAGGAAGGGGCTGAGTCATGTCGGACACACTTCCTCAGCCTGCTCCTTTCAGGGAAGCAACGCTGGGAGCTAGGAAAGCCTTCTCAAGCTCGGAGAGTGCAAGAGAGATGCAGGCCGCGCACCCGGAAATCTCGGGGCTTGGAGCCAATCTCAGCGTCTCCCAGGGGCAAAGCGAACGCCTCTCTGCCAAATCCAGCTTTGCAGACGCAGGCCGCTAGGCTGCCTCTGCATTGGCGAAGGAAGCTCTCTCCTCCCGCTTCCTGCGAAATCTGCTTCTCAGCCTGAGCGAATCTCAGTGGGAACGGTCATTCCTCTGGGGCCGTTGCTCCTGTGCCTGGGGCTGCCGCAAGGGCACCACCCTCACAGGGAAAGGCCAAACACACCCCACATGTCTTTGCTCCTCTGGAGAGCTGCAGGCAACCTCAAACTCTCAGGAAGCTTTTCGGCTGAGACGCAGAAGCACTCTGGCTGGGATCTCGCATCCCCTGCCTGGAGGCCCATGGTGCCTGCTTCTCCCTGGGCGTTGCTTCACCAGAGCGGCCAGGCAACATCTGCCCCATCTACCCTTCTGCTCTTCCCTTCCAGCTGACAGAGTTCTCCCTGCTCTACTCTGGCCCTAGGAAGTTTGGAGACAACCGGGCTCCTCCTCCTGTGCAAGGAGTCCCGGGCCCCATTTGGAGTGGAAAGGCAAAACCACAGGCAAGCCCAGGAAAGTGCTGAGTCATGTCTGACACACTCCCTCAGCCTGCTCCTTCATGGCTAGCGAGGCTGTGAGCTAGGAAAGTCTTTGGAAGCTCAGCAAGTGGCAGCGAGATGCAGGCCCCAACCCAGCAATCCCGGTGCTTGGAGCAGGTCTCACAGCCTCCCAGTGCCAAAGCGAGCTCCTCTTTGCCAAATGCAGCTGTGCACACGCAGGCCGCTCTGCTGCCTCTGCATCCACGAAGGAAGCTCTCTAGGCCCGCTTCCTGCGAAATCTGCTTCAGCCTGAGGGAAAAGCCCTTGGAGAGGTCTTGGCTCAGGGGCAGTTGCTCCTGTGCCTGGGGAAGAGGGAAGGGCACCACACTCCCAAGGAAAGGCCAGACACACTCCACACGTCTTTGCTCCTCTGGAGGGCGGCATGGAGCCTCCAACTGGGAGGTCGCGTCTCAGCGGAGACGCAGGGGCATTCTGGCTGTGATCCCGCAGCCCCTGCCTGGAGGCCCACGGTGCCTGTTTCTCTCTGGGCGTTGCTTCCACAGTGCGGCCAAGCAACATCTTCACCATGGGCACAACAGCGCTTCCCTTCCGCCTGACAGACGTCTCAGTGCTCTGCTCTAGACCTCTGAAGTGGGGAGACAACCGAGCCCAGCCTCCTTTCCAAGGAGCCCTGCGCCTTCCATTGCACTGAAAGGCAATAGCACGGGGAAGCCTAGGAAGGGGCTGAGTCATGTCGGACACACTTCCTCAGCCTGCTCCTTTCAGGGAAGCAACGCTGGGAGCTAGGAAAGCCTTCTCAAGCTCGGAGAGTGCAAGAGAGATGCAGGCCGCGCACCCGGAAATCTCGGTGCTTGGAGCCAATCTCAGCGTCTCCCAGGGGCAAAGCGAACGCCTCTCTGCCAAATCCAGCTTTGCAGACGCAGGCCGCTAGGCTGCCTCTGCATTGGCGAAGGAAGCTCTCTCCTCCCGCTTCCTGCGAAATCTGCTTCTCAGCCTGAGCGAATCTCAGTGGGAACGGTCATTCCTCTGGGGCCGTTGCTCCTGTGCCTGGGGCTGCCGCAAGGGCACCACCCTCCCAGGGAAAGGCCAAACACACCCCACATGTCTTTGCTCCTCTGGAGAGCTGCAGGCAACCTCAAACTCTCAGGAAGCTTCTCGGCTGAGACGCAGAAGCACTCTGGCTGGGATCTCGCATCCCCTGCCTGGAGGCCCACGGTGCCTGCTTCTCCCTGGGCGTTGCTTCACCAGAGCGGCCAGGCAACATCTGCCCCATCTACCCTTCTGCTCTTCCCTTCCAGCTGACAGAGTTCTCCCTGCTCTACTCTGGCCCTAGGAAGTTTGGAGACAACCGGGCTCCTCCTCCTGTGCAAGGAGTCCCGGGGCCCAGTTGGAGTGGAAAGGCAAAACCACAGGCAAGCCCAGGAAAGTGCTGAGTCATGTCTGACACACTCCCTCAGCCTGCTCCTTCATGGCTAGCGAGGCTGTGAGCTAGGAAAGTCTTTGGAAGCTCAGCAAGTGGCAGCGAGATGCAGGCCCCAACCCAGCAATCCCGGTGCTTGGAGCAGGTCTCACAGCCTCCCAGTGCCAAAGCGAGCTCCTCTCTGCCAAATGCAGCTGTGCACACGCAGGCCGCTCTGCTGCCTCTGCATCCACGAAGGAAGCTCTCTAGGCCCGCTTCCTGCGAAATCTGCTTCAGCCTGAGGGAAAAGCCCTTGGAGAGGTCTTGGCTCAGGGGCAGTTGCTCCTGTGCCTGGGGAAGAGGGAAGGGCACCACACTCCCAAGGAAAGGCCAGACACACTCCACACGTCTTTGCTCCTCTGGAGGGCGGCATGGAGCCTCCAACTGGGAGGTCGCGTCTCAGCGGAGACGCAGGGGCATTCTGGCTGTGATCCCGCAGCCCCTGCCTGGAGGCCCACGGTGCCTGTTTCTCTCTGGGCGTTGCTTCCACAGTGCGGCCAAGCAACATCTTCACCATGGGCACAACAGCGCTTCCCTTCCGCCTGACAGACGTCTCAGTGCTCTGCTCTAGACCTCTGAAGTGGGGAGACAACCGAGCCCAGCCTCCTTTCCAAGGAGCCCTGCGCCTTCCATTGCACTGAAAGGCAATAGCACGGGGAAGCCTAGGAAGGGGCTGAGTCATGTCGGACACACTTCCTCAGCCTGCTCCTTTCAGGGAAGCAACGCTGGGAGCTAGGAAAGCCTTCTCAAGCTCGGAGAGTGCAAGAGAGATGCAGGCCGCGCACCCGGAAATCTCGGTGCTTGGAGCCAATCTCAGCGTCTCCCAGGGGCAAAGCGAACGCCTCTCTGCCAAATCCAGCTTTGCAGACGCAGGCCGCTAGGCTGCCTCTGCATTGGCGAAGGAAGCTCTCTCCTCCCGCTTCCTGCGAAATCTGCTTCTCAGCCTGAGCGAATCTCAGTGGGAACGGTCATTCCTCTGGGGCCGTTGCTCCTGTGCCTGGGGCTGCCGCAAGGGCACCACCCTCCCAGGGAAAGGCCAAACACACCCCACATGTCTTTGCTCCTCTGGAGAGCTGCAGGCAACCTCAAACTCTCAGGAAGCTTCTCGGCTGATACGCAGAAGCACTCTGGCTGGGATCTCGCATCCCCTGCCTGGAGGCCCATGGTGCCTGCTTCTCCCTGGGCGTTGCTTCACCAGAGCGGCCAGGCAACATCTGCCCCATCTACCCTTCTGCTCTTCCCTTCCAGCTGACAGAGTTCTCCCTGCTCTACTCTGGCCCTAGGAAGTTTGGAGACAACCGGGCTCCTCCTCCTGTGCAAGGAGTCCCGGGGCCCAGTTGGAGTGGAAAGGCAAAACCACAGGCAAGCCCAGGAAAGTGCTGAGTCATGTCTGACACACTCCCTCAGCCTGCTCCTTCATGGCTAGCGAGGCTGTGAGCTAGGAAAGTCTTTGGAAGCTCAGCAAGTGGCAGCGAGATGCAGGCCCCAACCCAGCAATCCCGGTGCTTGGAGCAGGTCTCACAGCCTCCCAGTGCCAAAGCGAGCTCCTCTCTGCCAAATGCAGCTGTGCACACGCAGGCCGCTCTGCTGCCTCTGCATCCACGAAGGAAGCTCTCTAGGCCCGCTTCCTGCGAAATCTGCTTCAGCCTGAGGGAAAAGCCCTTGGAGAGGTCTTGGCTCAGGGGCAGTTGCTCCTGTGCCTGGGGAAGAGGGAAGGGCACCACACTCCCAAGGAAAGGCCAGACACACTCCACACGTCTTTGCTCCTCTGGAGGGCGGCATGGAGCCTCCAACTGGGAGGTCGCGTCTCAGCGGAGACGCAGGGGCATTCTGGCTGTGATCCCGCAGCCCCTGCCTGGAGGCCCACGGTGCCTGTTTCTCTCTGGGCGTTGCTTCCACAGTGCGGCCAAGCAACATCTTCACCATGGGCACAACAGCGCTTCCCTTCCGCCTGACAGACGTCTCAGTGCTCTGCTCTAGACCTCTGAAGTGGGGAGACAACCGAGCCCAGCCTCCTTTCCAAGGAGCCCTGCGCCTTCCATTGCACTGAAAGGCAATAGCACGGGGAAGCCTAGGAAGGGGCTGAGTCATGTCGGACACACTTCCTCAGCCTGCTCCTTTCAGGGAAGCAACGCTGGGAGCTAGGAAAGCCTTCTCAAGCTCGGAGAGTGCAAGAGAGATGCAGGCCGCGCACCCGGAAATCTCGGTGCTTGGAGCCAATCTCAGCGTCTCCCAAGGGCAAAGCGAACGCCTCTCTGCCAAATCCAGCTTTGCAGACGCAGGCCGCTAGGCTGCCTCTGCATTGGCGAAGGAAGCTCTCTCCTCCCGCTTCCTGCGAAATCTGCTTCTCAGCCTGAGCGAATCTCAGTGGGAACGGTCATTCCTCTGGGGTCGTTGCTCCTGTGCCTGGGGCTGCCGCAAGGGCACCACCCTCACAGGGAAAGGCCAAACACACCCCACATGTCTTTGCTCCTCTGGAGAGCTGCAGGCAACCTCAAACTCTCAGGAAGCTTCTCGGCTGAGACGCAGAAGCACTCTGGCTGGGATCTCGCATCCCCTGCCTGGAGGCCCATGGTGCCTGCTTCTCCCTGGGCGTTGCTTCACCAGAGCGGCCAGGCAACATCTGCCCCATCTACCCTTCTGCTCTTCCCTTCCAGCTGACAGAGTTCTCCCTGCTCTACTCTAGCCCTAGGAAGTTTGGAGACAACCGGGCTCCTCCTCCTGTGCAAGGAGTCCCGGGGCCCAGTTGGAGTGGAAAGGCAAAACCACAGGCAAGCCCAGGAAAGTGCTGAGTCATGTCTGACACACTCCCTCAGCCTGCTCCTTCATGGCTAGCGAGGCTGTGAGCTAGGAAAGTCTTTGGAAGCTCAGCAAGTGGCAGCGAGATGCAGGCCCCAACCCAGCAATCCCGGTGCTTGGAGCAGGTCTCACAGCCTCCCAGTGCCAAAGCGAGCTCCTCTCTGCCAAATGCAGCTGTGCACACGCAGGCCGCTCTGCTGCCTCTGCATCCACGAAGGAAGCTCTCTAGGCCCGCTTCCTGCGAAATCTGCTTCAGCCTGAGGGAAAAGCCCTTGGAGAGGTCTTGGCTCAGGGGCAGTTGCTCCTGTGCCTGGGGAAGAGGGAAGGGCACCACACTCCCAAGGAAAGGCCAGACACACTCCACACGTCTTTGCTCCTCTGGAGGGCGGCATGGAGCCTCCAACTGGGAGGTCGCTTCTCAGCGGAGACGCAGGGGCATTCTGGCTGTGATCCCGCAGCCCCTGCCTGGAGGGCCAGGGTGCCTGTTTCTCTCTGGGCGTTGCTTCCACAGTGCAGCCAAGCAACATCTTCACCATGGGCACAACAGCGCTTCCCTTCCGCCTGACAGACGTCTCAGTGCTCTGCTCTAGACCTCTGAAGTGGGGAGACAACCGAGCCCAGCCTCCTTTCCAAGGAGTCCTGCGCCTTCGATTGCATTGAAAGGCAATAGCACGGGGAAGCCTAGGAAGGGGCTGAGTCATGTCGGACACACTTCCTCAGCCTGCTCCTTTCAGGGAAGCAACGCTGGGAGCTAGGTAAGCCTTCTCAAGCTCGGAGAGTGCAAGAGAGATGCAGGCCGCGCACCCGGAAATCTCGGTGCTTGGAGCCAATCTCAGCGTCTCCCAGGGGCAAAGCGAACGCCTCTCTGCCAAATCCAGCTTTGCAGACGCAGGCCGCTAGGCTGCCTCTGCAATGGCGAAGGAAGCTCTCTCCTCCCGCTTCCTGCGAAATCTGCTTCTCAGCCTGAGCGAATCTCAGTGGGAACGGTCTTTCCTCTGGGGCCGTTGCTCCTGTGCCTGCGGCTGCCGCAAGGGCACCACCTTCACAGGGAAAGGCCAAACACACCCCACATGTCTTTGCTCCTCTGGAGAGCTGCAGGCAACCTCAAACTCTCAGGAAGCTTCTCGGCTGAGACACAGAAGCACTCTGGCTGGGGTCTCGCATCCCCTGCCTGGAGGCCCATGGTGCCTGCTTCTCCCTGGGCGTTGCTTCACCAGAGCGGCCAGGCAACATCTGCCCCATCTACCCTTCTGCTCTTCCCTTCCAGCTGACAGAGTTCTCCCTGCTCTACTCTAGCCCTAGGAAGTTTGGAGACAACCGGGCTCCTCCTCCTGTGCAAGGAGTCCCGGGGCCCAGTTGGAGTGGAAAGGCAAAACCACAGGCAAGCCCAGGAAAGTGCTGAGTCATGTCTGACACACTCCCTCTGCCTGTTCCTTCATGGCTAGCGAGGCTGTGAGCTAGGAAAGTCTTTGGAAGCTCAGCAAGTGGCAGCGAGATGCAGGCCCCAACCCAGCAATCCCGGTGCTTGGAGCAGGTCTCACAGCCTCCCAGTGCCAAAGCGAGCTCCTCTCTGCCAAATGCAGCTTTGCACACGCAGGCCGCTCTGCTGCCTCTGCATCCACGAAGGAAGCTCTCTAGGCCCGCTTCCTGCGAAATCTGCTTCAGCCTGAGGGAAAAGCCCTTGGAGAGGTCTTTGCTCAGGGGCAGTTGCTCCTGTGCCTAGGGAAGAGGGACGGGCACCACACTCCCAAGGAAAGGCCAGACACACTCCACACGTCTTTGCTCCTCTGGAGGGCGGCATGGAGCCTCCAAATGGGAGGTCGCTTCTCAGCGGAGACGCAGGGGCATTCTGGCTGTGATACCGCAGCCCCTGCCTGGAGGCCCACGGTGCCTGTTTCTCTCTGGGCGTTGCTTCCACAGTGCAGCCAAGCAACATCTTCACCTTGGGCACAATACCGCTTCCCTTCTGCCTGACAGACGTCTCAGTGCTCTGCTCTAGACCTCTGAAGTGGGGAGACAACCGAGCCCAGCCTCCTTTCCAAGGAGTCCTGCGCCTTCCATTGCACTGAAAGGCAATAGCACGGGGAAGCCTAGGAAGGGGCTGAGTCATGTGGGACACACTTCCTCAGCCTGCTCCTTTCAGGGAAGCAACGCTGGGAGCTAGGAAAGCCTTCTCAAGCTCGGAGAGTGCAAGAGAGATGCAGGCCGCGCACCCGGAAATCTCGGTGCTTGGAGCCAATCTCAGCGTCTCCCAGGGGCAAAGCGAACGCCTCTCTGCCAAATCCAGCTTTGCAGACGCAGGCCGCTAGGCTGCCTCTGCATTGGCGAAGGAAGCTCTCTCCTCGCGCTTCCTGCGAAATCTGCTTCTCAGCCTGAGCGAATCTCAGTGGGAACGGTCTTTCCTCTGGGGCCGTTGCTCCTGTGCCTGGGGCTGCCGCAAGGGCACCACCCTCACAGGGAAAGGCCAAACACACCCCACATGACTTTGCTCCTCTGGAGAGCTGCAGGCAACCTCAAACTCTCAGGAAGCTTCTCGGCTGAGACGCCGAAGCACTCTGGCTGGGGTCTCGCATCCCCTGCCTGGAGGCCCATGGTGCCTGTTTCTCCCTGGGCGTTGCTTCACCAGAGCGGCCAGGCAACATCTGCCCCATCTACCCTTCTGCTCTTCCCTTCCAGCTGACAGAGTTCTCCCTGCTCTACTCTAGCCCTAGGAAGTTTGGAGACAACCGGGCTCCTCCTCCTGTGCAAGGAGTCCCGGGGCCCAGTTGGAGTGGAAAGGCAAAACCACAGGCAAGCCCAGGAAAGTGCTGAGTCATGTCTGACACACTCCCTCAGCCTGCTCCTTCATGGCTAGCGAGGCTGTGAGCTAGGAAAGTCTTTGGAAGCTCAGCAAGTGGCAGCGAGATGCAGGCCCCAACCCAGCAATCCCGGTGCTTGGAGCAGGTCTCACAGCCTCCCAGTGCCAAAGCGAGCTCCTCTCTGCCAAATGCAGCTTTGCACACGCAGGCCGCTCTGCTGCCTCTGCATCCACGAAGGAAGCTCTCTAGGCCCGCTTCATGCGAAATCTGCTTCAGCCTGAGGGAAAAGCCCTTGGAGAGGTCTTGGCTCAGGGGCAGTTGCTCCTGTGCCTGGGGAAGAGGGAAGGGCACCACACTCCCAAGGAAAGGCCAGACACACTCCACACGTCTTTGCTCCTCTGGAGGGCGGCATGGAGCCTCCAACTGGGAGGTCGCGTCTCAGCGGAGATGCAGGGGCATTCTGGCTGTGATCCCGCAGCCCCTGCCTGGAGGCCCACGGTGCCTGTTTCTCTCTGGGCGTTGCTTCCACAGTGCGGCCAAGCAACATCTTCACCATGGGCACAACAGCGCTTCCCTTCCGCCTGACAGACGTCTCAGTGCTCTGCTCTAGACCTCTGAAGTGGGGAGACAACCGAGCCCAGCCTCCTTTCCAAGGAGTCCTGCGCCTTCCATTGCACTGAAAGGCAATAGCACGGGGAAGCCTAGGAAGGGGCTGAGTCATGTCGGACACACTTCCTCAGCCTGCTCCTTTCAGGGAAGCAACGCTGGGAGCTAGGAAAGCCTTCTCAAGCTCGGAGAGTGCAAGAGAGATGCAGGCCGCGCACCCGGAAATCTCGGTGCTTGGAGCTAATCTCAGCGTCTGCCAGGGGCAAAGCGAACGCCTCTCTGCCAAATCCAGCTTTGCAGACGCAGGCCGCTAGGCTGCCTCTGCATTGGCGAAGGAAGCTCTCTCCTCCCGCTTCCTGCGAAATCTGCTTCTCAGCCTGAGCGAATCTCAGTGGGAATGGTCTTTCCTCTGGGGCCGTTGCTCCTGTGCCTGGGGCTGCCGCAAGGGCACCACCCTCACAGGGAAAGGCCAAACACACCCCACATGACTTTGCTCCTCTGGAGAGCTGCAGGCAACCTCAAACTCTCAGGAAGCTTCTCGGCTGAGACGCAGAAGCACTCTGGCTGGGGTCTCGCATCCCCTGCCTGGAGGCCCATGGTGCCTGTTTCTCCCTGGGCGTTGCTTCACCAGAGCGGCCAGGCAACATCTGCCCCATATACCCTTCTGCTCTTCCCTTCCAGCTGACAGAGTTCTCCCTGCTCTACTCTAGCCCTAGGAAGTTTGGAGACAACCGGACTCCTCCTCCTGTGCAAGGAGTCCCGGGGCCCAGTTGGAGTGGAAAGGCAAAACCACAGGCAAGCCCAGGAAAGTGCTGAGTCATGTCTGACACACTCCCTCTGCCTGTTCCTTCATGGCTAGCGAGGCTGTGAGCTAGGAAAGTCTTTGGAAGCTCAGCAAGTGGCAGCGAGATGCAGGCCCAACCCAGCATTCCCGGTGCTTGGAGCAGGTCTCACAGCCTCCCAGTGCCAAAGCGAGCTCCTCTCTGCCAAATGCAGCTTTGCACACGCAGGCCGCTCTGCTGCCTCTGCATCCACGAAGGAAGCTCTCTAGGCCCGCTTCATGCGAAATCTGCTTCAGCCTGAGGGAAAAGCCCTTGGAGAGGTCTTGGCTCAGGGGCAGTTGCTCCTGTGCCTAGGGAAGAGGGACGGGCACCACACTCCCAAGGAAAGGCCAGACACACTCCACACGTCTTTGCTCCTCTGGAGGGCGGCATGGAGCCTCCAACTGGGAGGTCGCTTCTCAGCGGAGACGCAGGGGCATTCTGGCTGTGATCCCGCAGCCCCTGCCTGGAGGCCCACGGTGCCTGTTTCTCTCTGGGCGTTGCTTCCACAGTGCAGCCAAGCAATATCTTCACCATGGGCACAACACCGCTTCCCTTCTGCCTGACAGACGTCTCAGTGCTCTGCTCTAGACCTCTGAAGTGGGGAGACAACCGAGCCCAGCCTCCTTTCCAAGGAGTCCTGCGCCTTCCATTGCACTGAAAGGCAATAGCACGGGGAAGCCTAGGAAGGGGCTGAATCATGTCGGACACACTTCCTCAGCCTGCTCCTTTCAGGGAAGCAACAGTGGGAGCTAGGAAAGACTTCTCCAGCTCGGAGAGTGCAAGGGAGATGCCGGCCGCGCACCCGGAAATCTCGGTGCTTGGAGCCAATCTCAGCGTCTCCCAGGGGCAAAGCGAACGCCTCTCTGCCAAATCCAGCTTTGCAGACGCAGGTCGCTAGGCTGCCTCTGCATTGGCGAAGGAAGCTCTCTCCTCCCGCTTCCTGCGAAATCTGCTTCTCAGCCTGAGCGAATCTCAGTGGGAACGGTCTTTCCTCTGGGGCCGTTGCTTCTGTGCCTGGGGCTGCCGCAAGGGCACCACCCTCCCAGGGAAAGGCCAAACACACCCCACATGTCTTTGCTCCTCTGGAGAGCAGCAGGCAACCTCAAACTCTCAGGAAGCTTCTCGGCTGAGACGCAGAAGCACTCTGGCTGTGGTCTCGCATCCCCTGCCTGGAGGCCCATGGTGCCTGTTTCTCCCTGGGCGTTGCTTCACCAGAGCGGCCAGGCAACATCTGCCCCATCTACCCTTCTGCTCTTCCCTTCCAGCTGACAGAGTTCTCCCTGCTCTACTCTAGCCCTAGGAAGTTTGGAGACAACCGGGCTCCTCCTCCTGTGCAAGGAGTCCCGGGGCCCAGTTGGAGTGGAAAGGCAAAACCACAGGCAAGCCCAGGAAAGTGCTGAGTCATGTCTGACACACTCCCTCGGCCTGCTCCTTCATGGCTAGCGAGGCTGTGAGCTAGGAAAGTCTTTGGAAGCTCAGCAAGTGGCAGCGAGATGCAGGCCCCAACCCAGCAATCCCGGTGCTTGGAGCAGGTCTCACAGCCTCCCAGTGCCAAAGCGAGCTCCTCTCTGCCAAATGCAGCTTTGCACACGCAGGCCGCTCTGCTGCCTCTGCATCCACGAAGGAAGCTCTCTAGGCCCGCTTCCTGCGAAATCTGCTTCAGCCTGAGGGAAAAGCCCTTGGAGAGGTCTTTGCTCAGGGGCAGTTGCTCCTGTGCCTGGGGAAGATGGAAGGGCACCACACTCCCAAGGAAAGGCCAGACACACTCCACACTTCTTTGCTCCTCTGGAGGGCGGCATGGAGACTCCACCTGGGAGGTCGCCTCTCAGCGGAGACGCAGGGGCATTCTGGCTGTGATCCCGCAGCCCCTGCCTGGAGGCCCACGGTGCCTGATTCTCTCTGGGCGTTGCTTCCACAGTGCGGCCAAGCAACATCTTCACCATGGGCACAACAGAGCTTCCCTTCCGCCTGACAGACGTCTCAGTGCTCTGCTCTAGACCTCTGAATTGGGGAGACAACCGAGCCCAGCCTCCTTTCCAAGGAGTCCTGCGCCTTCCATTGCACTGAAAGGCAATAGCACGGGGAAGCCTAGGAAGGGGCTGAGTCATGTCGGACACACTTCCTCAGCCTGCTCCTTTCAGGGAAGCAACGCTGGGAGCTAGGAAAGCCTTCTCAAGCTCGGAGAGTGCAAGAGAGATGCAGGCCGCGCACCCGGAAATCTCGGTGCTTGGTGCCAATCTCAGCGTCTCCCAGGGGCAAAGCGAACGCCTCTCTGCCAAATCCAGCTTTGCAGACGCAGGCCGCTAGGCTGCCTCTGCATTGGCGAAGGAAGCTCTCTCCTCCCGCTTCCTGCGAAATCTGCTTCTCAGCCTGAGCGAATCTCAGTGGGAACGGTCTTTCCTCTGGGGCCGTTGCTCCTGGGCCTGGGACTGCCGCAAGGGCACCACCCTCCCAGGGAAAGGCCAAACACACCCCACATGTCTTTGCTCCTCTGGAGAGCTGCAGGCAACCTCAAACTCTCAGGAAGCTTCTCGGCTGAGATGCAGAAGCACTCTGGCTGGGGTCTCGCATCCCCTGCCTGGAGGCCCATGGTGCCTGTTTCTCCCTGGGCGTTGCTTCACCAGAGCGGCCAGGCAACATCTGCCCCATCTACCCTTCTGCTCTTCCCTTCCAGCTGACAGAGTTCTCCCTGCTCTACTCTAGCCCTAGGAAGTTTGGAGACAACCGGGCTCCTCCTCCTGTGCAAGGAGTCCCGGGGCCCAGTTGGAGTGGAAAGGCAAAACCACAGGCAAGCCCAGGAAAGTGCTGAGTCATGTCTGACACACTCCCTCAGCCTGCTCCTTCATGGCTAGCGAGGCTGTGAGCTAGGAAAGTCTTTGGAAGCTCAGCAAGTGGCAGCGAGATGCAGGCCCCAACCCAGCAATCCCGGTGCTTGGAGCAGGTCTCACAGCCTCCCAGTGCCAAAGCGAGCTCCTCTCTGCCAAATGCAGCTTTGCACACGCAGGCCGCTCTGCTGCCTCTGCATCCACGAAGGAAGCTCTCTAGGCCCGCTTCCTGCGAAATCTGCTTCAGCCTGAGGGAAAAGCCCTTGGAGAGGTCTTGGCTCAGGGGCAGTTGCTCCTGTGCCTGGGGAAGAGGGAAGGGCACCACACTCCCAAGGAAAGGCCAGACACACTCCACACGTCTTTGCTCCTCTGGAGGGCGGCATGGAGCCTCCAACTGGGAGGTCGCCTCTCAGCGGAGACGCAGGGGCATTCTGGCTGTGATCCCGCAGCCCCTGCCTGGAGGCCCACGGTGCCTGCTTCTCTCTGGGTTTGCTTCCACAGTGCGGCCAAGCAACATCTTCACCATGGGCACAACAGCGCTTCCCTTCCGCCTGACAGACGTCTCAGTGCTCTGCTCTAGACCTCTGAAGTGGGGAGACAACCGAGCCCAGCCTCCTTTCCAAGGAGTCCTGCGCCTTCCATTGCACTGAAAGGCAATAGCACGGGGAAACCTAGGAAGGGGCTGAGTCATGTCGGACACACTTCCTCAGCCTGCTCCTTTCAGGGAAGCAACGCTGGGAGCTAGGAAAGCCTTCTCAAGCTCGGAGAGTGCAAGAGAGATGCAGGCCAAGCACAAGGAAATCTCGGTGCTTGGAGCTTATCTCAGCGTCTCCCAGGGGCAAAGCGAATGCCTCTCTGCCAAATCCAGCTTTGCAGACGCAGGCCGCTAGGCTGCCTCTGCATTGGCGAAGGAAGCTCTCTCCTCCCGCTTCCTGCGAAATCTGCTTCTCAGCCTGAGCGAATCTCAGTGGGAACGGTCTTTCCTCTGGGGCCGTTGCTCCTGTGCCTGGGGCTGCCGCAAGGGCACCACCCTCACAGGGAAAGGTCAAACACACCCCACATGATTTTGCTCCTCTGGAGAGCTGCAGGCAACCTCAAACTCTCAGGAAGCTTCTCGGCTGAGACGCAGAAGCACTCTGGCTGGGGTCTCGCATCCCCTGCCTGGAGGCCCATGGTGCCTGTTTCTCCCTGGGCGTTGCTTCACCAGAGCGGCCAGGCAACATCTGCCCCATCTACCCTTCTGCTCTTCCCTTCCAGCTGACAGAGTTCTCCCTGCTCTACTCTAGCCCTAGGAAGTTTGGAGACAACCGGGCTCCTCCTCCTGTGCAAGGAGTCCCGGGGCCCAGTTGGAGTGGAAAGGCAAAACCACAGGCAAGCCCAGGAAAGTGCTGAGTCATGTCTGACACACTCCCTCAGCCTGCTCCTTCATGGCTAGCGAGGCTGTGAGCTAGGAAAGTCTTTGGAAGCTCAGCAAGTAGCAGCGAGATGCAGGCCCCAACCCAGCAATCCCGGTGCTTGGAGCAGGTCTCACAGCCTGCCAGTGCCAAAGCGAGCTCCTCTCTGCCAAATGCAGCTTTGCACACGCAGGCCGCTCTGCTGCCTCTGCATACACGAAGGAAGCTCTCTAGGCCCGCTTCCTGCGAAATCTGCTTCAGCCTGAGGGAAAAGCCCTTGGAGAGGTCTTGGCTCAGGGGCAGTTGCTCCTGTGCCTGGGGAAGAGGGAAGGGCACCACACTCCCAAGGAAAGGCCAGACACACTCCACACGTCTTTGCTCCTCTGGAGGGCGGCATGGAGCATCCAACTGGGAGGTCGCGTCTCAGCGGAGACGCAGGGGCATTCTGGCTGTGATCCCGCAGCCCCTGCCTGGAGGCCCACGGTGCCTGTTTCTCTCTGGGCGTTGCTTCCACAGTGCGGCCAAGCAACATCTTCACCATGGGCACAACAGCGCTTCCCTTCCACCTGACACACGTCTCAGTGCTCTGCTCTAGACCTCTGAAGTGGGGAGACAACCGAGCCCAGCCTCCTTTCCAAGGAGTCTTGCGCCTTCCATTGCACTGAAAGGCAATAGCACGGGGAAGCCTAGGAAGGGGCTGAGTCATGTCGGACACACTTCCTCAGCCTGTTCCTTTCAGGGAAGCAACGCTGGGAGCTAGGAAAGCCTTCTCAAGCTCGGAGAGTGCAAGAGAGATGCAGGCCGCGCACCCGGAAATCTCGGTGCTTGGAGCCAATCTCAGCGTCTCCCAGGGGCAAAGCGAACGCCTCTCTGCCAAATCCAGCTTTGCAGACGCAGGCCGCTAGGCTGCCTCTGCATTGGCGAAGGAAGCTCTCTCCTCGCGCTTCCTGCGAAATCTGCTTCTCAGCCTGAGCGAATCTCAGTGGGAATGGTCTTTCCTCTGGGGCCGTTGCTCCTGTGCCTGGGGCTGCCGCAAGGGCAGCACCCTCACAGGGAAAGGCCAAACACACCCCACATGTCTTTGCTCCTCTGGAGAGCTGCAGGCAACCTCAAACTCTCAGGAAGCTTCTCGGCTGAGACGCAGAAGCACTCTGGCTGGGGTCTCGCATCCCCTGCCTGGAGGCCCATGGTGCCTGTTTCTCCCTGGGCGTTGCTTCACCAGAGCGGCCAGGCAACATCTGCCCCATCTACCCTTCTGCTCTTCCCTTCCAGCTGACAGAGTTCTCCCTGCTCTACTCTAGCCCTAGGAAGTTTGGAGACAACCGGGCTCCTCCTCCTGTGCAAGGAGTCCCGGGGCCCAGTTGGAGTGGAAAGGCAAAACCACAGGCAAGCCCAGGAAAGTGCTGAGTCATGTCTGACACACTCCCTCAGCCTGCTCCTTCATGACTAGCGAGGCTGTGAGCTAGGAAAGTCTTTGGAAGCTCAGCAAGTGGCAGCGAGATGCAGGCCCCAACCCAGCAATCCTGGTGCTTGGAGCAGGTCTCACAGCCTCCCAGTGCCAAAGCGAGCTCCTCCCTGCCAAATGCAGCTTTGCACACGCAGGCCGCTCTGCTGCCTCTGCATCCACGAAGGAAGCTCTCTAGGCCCGCTTCCTGCGAAATCTGCTTCAGCCTGAGGGAAAAGCCCTTGGAGAGGTCTTGGCTCAGGGGCAGTTGCTCCTGTGCCTGGGGAAGAGGGAAGGGCACCACACTCCCAGGAAAGGCCAGACACACTCCACAAGTCTTTGCTCCTCTGGAGGGCGGCATGGAGCCTCCAACTGGGAGGTCGCTTCTCAGCGGAGACGCAGGGGCATTCTGGCTGTGATCCCGCAGCCCCTGCCTGGAGGCCCACGGTGCCTGTTTCTCTCTGGGCGTTGCTTCCACAGTGCGGCCAAGCAACATCTTCACCATGGGCACAACAGCGCTTCCCTTCCTCCTGACAGACGTCTCAGTGCTCTGCTCTAGACCTCTGAAGTGGGGAGACAACCGAGCCCAGCCTCCTTTCCAAGGAGTCCTGCGCCTTCCATTGCACTGAAAGGCAATAGCACGGGGAAGCCTAGGAAGGGGCTGAGTCATGTGGGACACACTTCCTCAGCCTGCTCCTTTCAGGGAAGCAACGCTGGGAGCTAGGAAAGCCTTCTCAAGCTCGGAGAGTGCAAGAGAGATGCAGGCCGCGCACCCGGAAATCTCGGTGCTTGGAGCCAATCTCAGCGTCTCCCAGGGGCAAAGCGAACGCCTCTCTGCCAAATCCAGCTTTGCAGACGCAGGCCGCTAGGCTGCCTCTGCATTGGCGAAGGAAGCTCTCTCCTCCCGCTTCCTGCGAAATCTGCTTCTCAGCCTGAGCGAATCTCAGTGGGAACGGTCTTTCCTCTGGGGCCGTTGCTCCTGGGCCTGGGGCTGCCGCAAGGGCACCACCCTCCCAGGGAAAGGCCAAACAGACCCCTCATGACTTTGCTCTTCTGGAGAGCTGCAGGCAACCTCAAACTCTCAGGAAGCTTCTCGGCTGAGACGCAGAAGCACTCTGGCTGGGGTCTCGCATCCCTGCCTGGAGGCCCATGGTGCCTGTTTCTCCCTGGGCGTTGCTTCACCAGAGCGGCCAGGCAACATCTGCCCCATCTACCCTTCTGCTCTTCCCTTCCAGCTGACAGAGTTCTCCCTGCTCTACTCTAGCCCTAGGAAGTTTGGAGACAACCGGGCTCCTCCTCCTGTGCAAGGAGTCCCGGGGCCCAGTTGGAGTGGAAAGGCAAAACCACAGGCAAGCCCAGGAAAGTGCTGAGTCATGTCTGACACACTCCCTCAGCCTGCTCCTTCATGGCTAGCGAGGCTGTGAGCTAGGAAAGTCTTTGGAAGCTCAGCAAGTGGCAGCGAGATGCAGGCCCCAACCCAGCAATCCCGGTGCTTGGAGCAGGTCTCACAGCCTCCCAGTGCCAAAGCGAGCTCCTCTCTGCCAAATGCAGCTTTGCACACGCAGGCCGCTCTGCTGCCTCTGCATCCACGAAGGAAGCTCTCTAGGCCCGCTTCCTGCGAAATCTGCTTCAGCCTGAGGGAAAAGCCCTTGGAGAGGTCTTGGCTCAGGGGCAGTTGCTCCTGTGCCTGGGGAAGAGGGAAGGGCACCACACTCCCAAGGAAAGGCCAGACACACTCCACACGTCTTTGCTCCTCTGGAGGGCGGCATGGAGCCTCCAACTGGGAGGTCGCTTCTCAGCGGAGACGCAGGGGCATTCTGGCTGTGATCCCGCAGCCCCTGCCTGGAGGCCCACGGTGCCTGTTTCTCTCTGGGCGTTGCTTCCACAGTGCGGCCAAGCAACATCTTCACCATGGGCACAACAGCGCTTCCCTTCCGCCTGACAGACGTCTCAGTGCTCTGCTCTAGACCTCTGAAGTGGGGAGACAACCGAGCCCAGCCTCCTTTCCAAGGAGTCCTGCGCCTTCCATTGCACTGAAAGGCAATAGCACGGGGAAGCCTAGGAAGGGGCTGAGTCATGTCGGACACACTTCCTCAGCCTGCTCCTTTCAGGGAAGCAACGCTGGGAGCTAGGAAAGCCTTCTCAAGCTCGGAGAGTGCAAGAGAGATGCAGGCCGCGCACCCGGAAATCTCGCTGCTTGGAGCCAATCTCAGCGTCTCCCAGGGGCAAAGCGAATGCCTCTCTGCCAAATCCAGCTTTGCAGACGCAGGCCGCTAGGCTGCCTCTGCATTGGCGAAGGAAGCTCTCTCCTCCCGCTTCCTGCGAAATCTGCTTCTCAGCCTGAGCGAATCTCAGTGGGAACGGTCTTTCCTCTGGGGCCGTTGCTCCTGTGCCTGGGGCTGCCGCAAGGGCACCACCCTCCCAGGGAAAGGCCAAACACACCCCACATGTCTTTGCTCCTCTGGAGAGCTACAGGCAACCTCAAACTCTCAGGAAGCTTCTCGGCTGAGACGCAGAAGCACTCTGGCTGGGGTCTCGCATCCCTTGCCTGGAGGCCCATGGTGCCTGTTTCTCCCTGGGCGTTGCTTCACCAGAGCGGCCAGGCAACATCTGCCCCATCTACCCTTCTGCTCTTCCCTTCCAGCTGACAGAGTTCTCCCTGCTCTACTCTAGCCCTAGGAAGTTTGGAGACAACCGGGCTCCTCCTCCTGTGCAAGGAGTCCCGGGGCCCATTTGGAGTGGAAAGGCAAAACCACAGGCAAGCCCAGGAAAGTGCTGAGTCATGTCTGACACACTCCCTCAGCCTGCTCCTTCATGGCTAGCGAGGCTGTGAGCTAGGAAAGTCTTTGGAAGCTCAGCAAGTGGCAGCGAGATGCAGGCCCCAACCCAGCAATCCCGGTGCTTGGAGCAGGTCTCACAGCCTCCCAGTGCCAAAGCGAGCTCCTCTCTGCCAAATGCAGCTTTGCACACGCAGGCCGCTCTGCTGCCTCTGCATCCACGAAGGAAGCTCTCTAGGCCCGCTTCCTGCGAAATCTGCTTCAGCCTGAGGGAAAAGCCCTTGGAGAGGTCTTGGCTCAGGGGCAGTTGCTCCTGTGCCTGGGGAAGAGGGAAGGGCACCACACTCCCAAGGAAAGGCCAGACATACTCCACACGTCTTTGCTCCTCTGGAGGGCGGCATGGAGCCTCCAACTGGGAGGTCGCGTCTCAGCGGAGACGCAGGGGCATTCTGGCTGTGATCCCGCAGCCCCTGCCTGGAGGCCCACGGTGCCTGTTTCTCTCTGGGCGTTGCTTCCACAGTGCGGCCAAGCAACATCTTCACCATGGGCACAACAGCGCTTCCCTTCCGCCTGACAGACGTCTCAGTGCTCTGCTCTAGACCTCTGAAGTGGGGAGACAACCGAGCCCAGCCTCCTTTCCAAGGAGTCCTGCGCCTTCGATTGCACTGAAAGGCAATAGCACGGGGAAGCCTAGGAAGGGGCTGAGTCATGTCGGACACACTTCCTCAGCCTGCTCCTTTCAGGGAAGCAACGCTGGGAGCTAGGAAACCTTCTCCAGCTCGGAGAGTGCAAGAGAGATGCAGGCCGCGCACCCGGAAATCTCGGTGCTTGGAGCCAATCTCAGCGTCTCCCAGGGGCAAAGTGAACGCCTCTCTGCCAAATCCAGCTTTGCAGACGCAGGCCGCTAGGCTGCCTCTGCATTGGCGAAGGAAGCTCTCTCCTCCCGCTTCCTGCGAAATCTGCTTCTCAGCCTGATTGAATCTCAATGGGAACAGTCTTTCCTCTGGGGCCGTTGCTCCTGTGCCTGGGGCTGCCGCAAGGGCACCACCCTCCCAGGGAAAGGCCAAACACACCCCACATGTCTTTGCTCCTCTGGAGAGCTGCAGGCAACCTCAAACTCTCAGGAAGCTTCTCGGCTGAGACGCAGAAGCACTCTGGCTGGGGTCTCGCATCCCCTGCCTGGAGGCCCATGGTGCCTGTTTCTCCCTGGGCGTTGCTTCACCAGAGCGGCCAGGCAACATCTGCCCCATCTACCCTTCTGCTCTTCCCTTCCAGCTGACAGAGTTCTCCCTGCTCTACTCTAGCCCTAGGAAGTTTGGAGACAACCGGGCTCCTCCTCCTGTGCAAGGAGTCCCGGGGCCCAGTTGGAGTGGAAAGGCAAAACCACAGGCAAGCCCAGGAAAGTGCTGAGTCATGTCTGACACACTCCCTCAGCCTGCTCCTTCATGGCTAGCGAGGCTGTGAGCTAGGAAAGTCTTTGGAAGCTCAGCAAGTGGCAGCGAGATGCAGGCCCCAACCCAGCAATCCCGGTGCTTGGAGCAGGTCTCACAGCCTCCCAGTGCCAAAGCGAGCTCCTCTCTGCCAAATGCAGCTTTGCACACGCAGGCCGCTCTGCTGCCTCTGCATCCACGAAGGAAGCTCTCTAGGCCCGCTTCCTGCGAGATCTGCTTCAGCCTGAGGGAAAAGCCCTTGGAGAGGTCTTGGCTCAGGGGCAGTTGCTCCTGTGCCTGGGGAAGAGGGAAGGGCACCACACTCCCAAGGAAAGGCCAGACACACTCCACACGTCTTTGCTCCTCTGGAGGGCGGCATGGAGCCTCCAACTGGGGGGTCGCGTCTCAGCGGAGACGCAGGGGCATTCTGGCTGTGATCCCGCAGCCCCTGCCTGGAGGCCCACGGTGCCTGTTTCTCTCTGGGCGTTGCTTCCACAGTGCGGCCAAGCAACATCTTCACCATGGGCACAACAGCGCTTCCCTTTCGCCTGACAGACGTCTCAGTGCTCTGCTCTAGACCTCTGAAGTGGGGAGACAACCGAGCCCAGCCTCCTTTCCAAGGAGTCCTGCGCCTTCCATTGCACTGAAAGGCAATAGCACGGGGAAGCCTAGGAAGGGGCTGAGTCATGTCGGACACACTTCCTCAGCCTGCTCCTTTCAGGGAAGCAACGCTGGGAGCTAGGAAAGCCTTCTCCAGCTCGGAGAGTGCAAGAGAGATGCAGGCCGTGCACCCGGACATCTCGGTGCTTGTAGCCAATCTCAGCGTCTCCCAGGGGCAAAGCGAACGCCTCTCTGCCAAATCCAGCTTTGCAGACGCAGGCCGCTAGGCTGCCTCTGCATTGGCGAAGGAAGCTCACTCCTCGCGCTTCCTGCGAAATCTGCTTCTCAGCCTGAGAGAATCTCAGTGGGAACGGTCTTTCCTCTGGGGCCGTTGCTCCTGTTCCTGGGGCTGCCGCAAGGGCACCACCCTCCCAGGGAAAGGCCAAACACACCCCACATGTCTTTGCTCCTCTGGAGAGCTGCAGGCAACCTCAAACTCTCAGGAAGCTTCTCGGCTGAGACGCAGAAGCACTCTGGCTGGGGTCTCGCATCCCCTGCCTGGAGGCCCATGGTGCCTGTTTCTCCCTGGGCGTTGCTTCACCAGAGCGGCCAGGCAACATCTGCCCCATCTACCCTTCTGCTCTCCCCTTCCAGCTGACAGAGTTCTCCCTGCTCTACTCTAGCCCTAGGAAGTTTGGAGACAACCGGGCTCCTCCTCCTGTGCAAGGAGTCCCGGGGCCCAGTTGGAGTGGAAAGGCAAAACCACAGGCAAGCCCAGGAAAGTGCTGAGTCATGTCTGACACACTCCCTCAGCCTGCTCCTTCATGGCTAGCGAGGCTGTGAGCTAGGAAAGTCTTTGGAAGCTCAGCAAGTGGCAGCGAGATGCAGGCCCCAACCCAGCAATCCCGGTGCTTGGAGCAGGTCTCACAGCCTCCCAGTGCCAAAGCGAGCTCTTCTCTGCCAAATGCAGCTTTGCACACGCAGGCCGCTCTGCTGCCTCTGCATCCACGAAGGAAGCTCTCTAGGCCCGCTTCCTGCGAAATCTGCTTCAGCCTGAGGGAAAAGCCCTTGGAGAGGTCTTGGCTCAGGGGCAGTTGCTCCTGTGCCTGGGGAAGAGGGAAGGGCACCACACTCCCAAGGAAAGGCCAGACACACTCCACACGTCTTTGCTCCTCTGGAGGGCGGCATGGAGCCTCCAACTGGGAGGTCGCTTCTCAGCGGAGACGCAGGGGCATTCTGGCTGTGATCCCGCAGCCCCTGCCTGGAGGCCCACGGTGCCTGTTTCTCTCTGGGCGTTGCTTCCACAGTGCGGCCAAGCAACATCTTCACCATGGGCACAACAGCGCTTCCCTTCCGCCTGACAGACGTCTCAGTGCTCTGCTCTAGACCTCTGAAGTGGGGAGACAACCGAGCCCAGCCTCCTTTCCAAGGAGTCCTGCGCCTTCCATTGCACTGAAAGGCAATAGCACGGGGAAGCCTAGGAAGGGGCTGAGTCATGTGGGACACACTTCCTCAGCCTGCTCCTTTCAGGGAAGCAACGCTGGGAGCTAGGAAAGCCTTCTCAAGCTCGGAGAGTGCAAGAGAGATGCAGGCCGCGCACCCGGAAATCTCGGTGCTTGGAGCCAATCTCAGCGTCTCCCAGGGGCAAAGCGAACGCCTCTCTGCCAAATCCAGCTTTGCAGACGCAGGCCGCTAGGCTGCCTCTGCATTGGCGAAGGAAGCTCTCTCCTCCCGCTTCCTGCGAAATCTGCTTCTCAGCCTGAGCGAATCTCAGTGGGAACGGTCTTTCCTCTGGGGCCGTTGCTTCTGTGCCTGGGGCTGCCGCAAGGGCACCACCCTCCCAGGGAAAGGCCAAACACACCCCACATGTCTTTGCTCCTCTGGAGAGCTGCAGGCAACCTCAAACTCTCAGGAAGCTTCTCGGCTGAGACGCAGAAGCACTCTGGCTGGGATCTCGCATCCCCTGCCTGGAGGCCCATGGTGTCTGTTTCTCCCTGGGCGTTGTTTCACCAGAGCGGCCAGGCAACATCTGCCCCATCTACCCTTCTGCTCTTCCCTTCCAGCTGACAGAGTTCTCCCTGCTCTACTCTAGCCCTAGGAAGTTTGGAGACAACCGGGCTCCTCCTCCTGTGCAAGGAGTCCCGGGGCCCAGTTGGAGTGGAAAGGCAAAACCACAGGCAAGCCCAGGAAAGTGCTGAGTCATGTCTGACACACTCCCTCAGCCTGCTCCTTCATGGCTAGCGAGGCTGTGAGCTAGGAAAGTCTTTGGAAGCTCAGCAAGTGGCAGCGAGATGCAGGCCCCAACCCAGCAATCCCGGTGCTTGGAGCAGGTCTCACAGCCTCCCAGTGCCAAAGCGAGCTCCTCTCTGCCAAATGCAGCTTTGCACACGCAGGCCGCTCTGCTGCCTCTGCATCCACGAAGGAAGCTCTCTAGGCCCGCTTCCTGCGAAATCTGCTTCAGCCTGAGGGAAAAGCCCTTGGAGAGGTCTTGGCTCAGGGGCAGTTGCTCCTGTGCCTGGGGAAGAGGGAAGGGCACCACACTCCCAAGGAAAGGCCAGACACACTCCACACGTCTTTGCTCCTCTGGAGGGCGGCATGGAGCCTCCAACTGGGAGGTCGCGTCTCAGCGGAGACGCAGGGGCATTCTGGCTGTGATCCCGCAGCCCCTGCCTGGAGGCCCACGGTGCCTGCTTCTCTCTGGGCGTTGCTTCCACAGTGCGGCCAAGCAACATCTTCACCATGGGCACAACAGCGCTTCCCTTCCGCCTGACAGACGTCTCAGTGCTCTGCTCTAGACCTCTGAAGTGGGGAGACAACCGAGCCCAGCCTCCTTTCCAAGGAGTTCTGCGCCTTCCATTGCACTGAAAGGCAATAGCACGGGGAAGCCTAGGAAGGGGCTGAGTCATGTCGGACACACTTCCTCAGCCTGCTGCTTTCAGGGAAGCAACGCTGGGAGCTAGGAAAGCCTTCTCCAGCTCGGAGAGTGCAAGAGAGATGCAGGCCGCGCACCCGGAAATCTCGGTGCTTGGTGCCAATCTCAGCGTCTCCCAGGGGCAAAGCGAACGCCTCTCTGCCAAATCCAGCTTTGCAGACGCAGGCCGCTAGGCTGCCTCTGCATTGGAGAAGGAAGCTCTCTCCTCCCGCTTCCTGCGAAATCTGCTTCTCAGCCTGAGTGAATCTCCGTGGGAACGGTCTTTCCTCTGGGGCCGTTGCTCCTGTGTCTGGGACTGCCGCAAGGGCACCACCCTCCCAGGGAAAGGCCAAACACACCCCACATGTCTTTGCTCCTCTGGAGAGCTGCAGGCAACCTCAAACTCTCAGGAAGCTTCTCGGCTGAGACGCAGAAGCACTCTGGCTGGGGTCTCGCATCCCCTGCCTGGAGGCCCATGGTGCCTGTTTCTCCCTGGGCGTTGCTTCACCAGAGCGGCCAGGCAACATCTGCCCCATCTACCCTTCTGCTCTTCCCTTCCAGCTGACAGAGTTCTCCCTGCTCTACTCTAGCCCTAGGAAGTTTGGAGACGACCGGGCTCCTCCTCCTGTGCAAGGAGTCCCGGGGCCCCGTTGGAGTGGAAAGGCAAAACCACAGGCAAGCCCAGGAAAGTGCTGAGTCATGTCTGACACACTCCCTCAGCCTGCTCCTTCATGGCTAGCGAGGCTGTGAGCTAGGAAAGTCTTTGGAAGCTCAGCAAGTGGCAGCGAGATGCAGGGCCCAACCCAGCAATCCCGGTGCTTGGAGCAGGTCTCACAGCCTCCCAGTGCCAAAGCGAGCTCCTCTCCACCAAATGCAGCTTTGCACACGCAGGCCGCTCTGCTGCCTCTGCATCCACGAAGGAAGCTCTCTAGGCCCGCTTCCTGCGAAATCTGCTTCAGCCTGAGGGAAAAGCCCTTGGAGAGGTCTTGGCTCAGGGGCAGTTGCTCCTGTGCCTGGGGAAGAGGGAAGGGCACCACACTCCCAAGGAAAGGCCAGACACACTCCACACGTCTTTGCTCCTCTGGAGGGCGGCATGGAGCCTCCAACTGGGAGGTCGCTTCTCAGCGGAGACGCAGGGGCATTCTGGCTGTGATCCCGCAGCCCCTGCCTGGAGGCCCACGGTGCCTGTTTCTCTCTGGGCGTTGCTTCCACAGTGCGGCCAAGCAACATCTTCACCATGGGCACAACAGCGCTTCCCTTCCGCCTGACAGACGTCTCAGTGCTCTGCTCTAGACCTCTGAAGTGGGGAGACAACCGAGCCCAGCCTCCTTTCCAAGGAGCCCTGCGCCTTCCATTGCACTGAAAGGCAATAGCACGGGGAAGCCTAGGAAGGGGCTGAGTCATGTCGGACACACTTCCTCAGCCTGCTCCTTTCAGGGAAGCAACGCTGGGAGCTAGGAAAGCCTTCTCAAGCTCGGAGAGTGCAAGAGAGATGCAGGCCGCGCACCCGGAAATCTCGGTGCTTGGAGCCAATCTCAGCGTCTCCCAGGGGCAAAGCGAACGCCTCTCTGCCAAATCCAGCTTTGCAGACGCAGGCCGCTAGGCTGCCTCTGCATTGGCGAAGGAAGCTCTCTCCTCCCGCTTCCTGCGAAATCTGCTTCTCAGCCTGAGCGAATCTCAGTGGGAACGGTCTTTCCTCTGGGGCCGTTGCTCCTGTGCCTGGGGTTGGCGCAAGGGCACCACCCTCCCAGGGAAAGGCCAAACACACCCCACATGTCCTTGCTCCTCTGGAGAGCTGCAGGCAACCTCAAACTCTCAGGAAGCTTCTCGGCTGAGACGCAGAAGCACTCTGGCTGGGGTCTCGCATCCCCTGCCTGGAGGCCCATGGTGCCTGTTTCTCCCTGGGCGTTGCTTCACCAGAGCGGCCAGGCAACATCTGCCCCATCTACCCTTCTGCTCTTCCCTTCCATCTGACAGAGTTCTCCCTGCTCTACTCTAGCCCTAGGAAGTTTGGAGACAACCGGGCTCCTCCTCCTGTGCAAGGAGTCCCGGGGCCCAGTTAGAGTGGAAAGGCAAAACCACAGGCAAGCGCAGGAAAGTGCTGAGTCATGTCTGACACACTCCCTCGGCCTGCTCCTTCATGGCTAGCGAGGCTGTGAGCTAGGAAAGTCTTTGGAAGCTCAGCAAGTGGCAGCGAGATGCAGGCCCCAACCCAGCAATCCCGGTGCTTGGAGCAGGTCTCACAGCCTCCCAGTGCCAAAGCGAGCTCCTCTCTGCCAAATGCAGCTGTGCACACGCAGGCCGCTCTGCTGCCTCTGCATCCACGAAGGAAGCTCTCTAGGCCCGCTTCCTGCGAAATCTGCTTCAGCCTGAGGGAAAAGCCCTTGGAGAGGTCTTGGCTCAGGGGCAGTTGCTCCTGTGCCTGGGGAAGAGGGAAGGGCACCACACTCCCAAGGAAAGGCCAGACACACTCCACACGTCTTTGCTCCTCTGGAGGGCGGCATGGAGCCTCCAACTGTGAGGACGCCTCTCAGCGGAGACGCAGGGGCATTCTGGCTGTGATCCCGCAGCCCCTGCCTTGAGGCCCACGGTGCCTGCTTCTCTCTGGGCGTTGCTTCCACAGTGCGGCCAAGCAACATCTTCACCATGGGCACAACAGCGCTTCCCTTCCGCCTGACAGACGTCTCAGTGCTCTGCTCTAGACCTCTGAAGTGGGGAGACAACCGAGCCCAGCCTCCTTTCCAAGGAGTCCTGCGCCTTCCATTGCACTGAAAGGCAATAGCACGGGGAAGCCTAGGAAGGGGCTGAGTCATGTCGGACACACTTCCTCAGCCTGCTGCTTTCAGGGAAGCAACGCTGGAAGCTAGGAAAGCCTTCTCAAGCTCGGAGAGTGCAAGAGAGATGCAGGCCGCGCACCCGGAAATCTCGGTGCTTGGTGCCAATCTCAGCGTCACACAAGGGCAAGGCGAACGCCTCTCTGCCAAATCCAGCTTTGCAGACGCAGGCCGCTAGGCTGCCTCTGCATTGGCGAAGGAAGCTCTCTCCTCCCGCTTCCTGGGAAATCTGCTTCTCAGCCTGAGCGAATCTCAGTGGGAACGGTCTTTCCTCTGGGGCCGTTGCTCCTGTGTCTGGGACTGACGCAAGGGCACCACGCTCCCAGGGAAAGGCCAAACACACCCCACATGTCTGTGCTCCTCTGGAGAGCTGCAGGCAACCTCAAACTCTCAGGAAGCTTCTCGGCTGAGACGCAGAAGCACTCTGGCTGGGGTCTCGCATCCCCTGCCTGGAGGCCCATGGTGCCTGTTTCTCCCTGGGCGTTGCTTCACCAGAGCGGCCAGGCAACATCTGCCCCATCTACCCTTCTGCTCTTCCCTTCCAGCTGACAGAGTTCTCCCTGCTCTACTCTAGCCCTAGGAAGATTGGAGACAACCGGGCTCCTCCTCCTGTGCAAGGAGTCCCGGGGCCCAGTTGGAGTGGAAAGGCATAACCACAGGCAAGCCCAGGAAAGTGCTGAGTCATGTCTGACACACTCCCTCAGCCTGCTCCTTCATGGCTAGCGAGGCTGTGAGCTAGGAAAGTCTTTGGAAGCTCAGCAAGTGGCAGCGAGATGCAGGCCCCAACCCAGCAATCCCGGTGCTTGGAGCAGGTCTCACAGCCTCCCAGTGCCAAAGCGAGCTCCTCTCCGCCAAATGCAGCTTTGCACACGCAGGCCGCTCTGCTGCCTCTGCATCCACGAAGGAAGCTCTCTAGGCCCGCTTCCTGCGAAATCTGCTTCAGCCTGAGGGAAAAGCCCTTGGAGAGGTCTTTGCTCAGGGGCAGTTGCTCCTGTGCCTGGGGAAGAGGGAAGGGCACCACACTCCCAAGGAAAGGCCAGACACACTCCACACGTCTTTGCTCCTCTGGAGGGCGGCATGGAGCCTCCAACTGGGAGGTCGCTTCTCAGCGGAGACGCAGGGGCATTCTGGCTGTGATCCCGCAGCCCCTGCCTGGAGGCCCACGGTGCCTGTTTCTCTCTGGGCGTTGCTTCCACAGTGCGGCCAAGCAACATCTTCACCATGGGCACAACAGCGCTTCCCTTCCGCCTGACAGACGTCTCAGTGCTCTGCTCTAGACCTCTGAAGTGGGGAGACAACCGAGCCCAGCCTCCTTTCCAAGGAGTCCTGCGCCTTCCATTGCACTGAAAGGCAATAGCACGGGGAAGCCTAGGAAGGGGCTGAGTCATGTCGGACACACTTCCTCAGCCTGCTGCTTTCAGGGAAGCAACGCTGGGAGCTAGGAAAGCCTTCTCCAGCTCGGAGAGTGCAAGAGAGATGCAGGCCGCGCACCCGGAAATCTCGGTGCTTGGAGCTAATCTCAGCGTCTCCCAGGGGCAAAGCTAATGCCTCTCTGCCAAATCCAGCTTTGCAGACGCAGGCCGCTAGGCTGCCTCTGCATTGGCGAAGGAAGCTCTCTCCTCCCGCTTCCTGCGAAATCTGCTTCTCAGCCTGAGCGAATCTCAGTGGGAACGGTCATTCCTCTGGGGCCGTTGCTCCTGTGCCTGGAGCTGCCGCAAGGGCACCACCCTCACAGGGAAAGGCCAAACACACCCCACATGATTTTGCTCCTCTGGAGAGCTGCAGGCAACCTCAAACTCTCAGGAAGCTTCTCGGCTGAGACGCAGAAGCACTCTGGCTGGGGTCTCGCATCCCCTGCCTGGAGGCCCATGGTGCCTGTTTCTCCCTGGGCGTTGCTTCACCAGAGCGGCCAGGCAACATCTGCCCCATCTACCCTTCTGCTCTTCCCTTCCAGCTGACAGAGTTCTCCCTGCTCTACTCTAGCCCTAGGAAGTTTGGAGACAACCGGGCTCCTCCTCCTGTGCAAGGAGTCCCGGGGCCCAGTTGGAGTGGAAAGGCAAAACCACAGGCAAGCCCAGGAAAGTGCTGAGTCATGTCTGACACACTCCCTCAGCCTGCTCCTTCATGGCTAGCGAGGCTGTGAGCTAGGAAAGTCTTTGGAAGCTCAGCAAGTGGCAGCGAGATGCAGGCCCCAACCCAGCAATCCCGGTGCTTGGAGCAGGTCTCACAGCCTCCCAGTGCCAAAGCGAGCTCCTCTCTGCCAAATGCAGCTTTGCACACGCAGGCCGCTCTGCTGCCTCTGCATCCACGAAGGAAGCTCTCTAGGCCCGCTTCCTGCGAAATCTGCTTCAGCCTGAGGGAAAAGCCCTTGGAGAGGTCTTGGCTCAGGGGCAGTTGCTCCTGTGCCTGGGGAAGAGGGAAGGGCACCACACTCCTAAGGAAAGGCCAGACACACTCCACACGTCTTTGCTCCTCTGGAGGGCGGCATGGAGCCTCCAACAGGGAGGTCGCGTCTCAGCGGAGACGCAGGAGCATTCTGGCTGTGATCCCGCAGCCCCTGCCTGGAGGCCCACGGTGCCTGTTTCTCTCTGGGCGTTGCTTCCACAGTGCGGCCAAGCAACATCTTCACCATGGGCACAACAGCGCTTCCCTTCCGCCTGACAGACGTCTCAGTGCTCTGCTCTAGACCTCTGAAGTGGGGAGACAACCGAGCCCAGCCTCCTTTCCAAGGAGCCCTGCGCCTTCCATTGCACTGAAAGGCAATAGCACGGGGAAGCCTAGGAAGGGGCTGAGTCATGTCGGACACACTTCCTCAGCCTGCTCCTTTCAGGGAAGCAACGCTTGGAGCTAGGAAAGCCTTCTCAAGCTCGGAGAGTGCAAGAGAGATGCAGGCCGCGCACCCGGATATCTCGCTGCTTGGAGCCAATCTCAGCGTCTCCCAGGGGCAAAGCGAACGCCTCTCTGCCAAATCCAGCTTTGCAGACGCAGGCCGCTAGGCTGCCTCTGCATTGGCGAAGGAAGCTCTCTCCTCCCGCTTCCTGCGAAATCTGCTTCTCAGCCTGAGCGAATCTCAGTGGGAACGGTCATTCCTCTGGGGCCGTTGCTCCTGTGCCTGGGGCTGCCGCAAGGGCACCACCCTCACAGGGAAAGGCCAAACACACCCCACATATCTTTGCTCCTCTGGAGAGCTGCAGGCAACCTCAAACTCTCAGGAAGCTTCTCGGCTGAGACGCAGAAGCACTCTGGCTGGGATCTCGCATCCCCTGCCTGGAGGCCCATGGTGCCTGCTTCTCCCTGGGCGTTGCTTCACCAGAGCGGCCAGGCAACATCTGCCCCATCTACCCTTCTGCTCTTCCCTTCCAGCTGACAGAGTTCTCCCTGCTCTACTCTGGCCCTAGGAAGTTTGGAGACAACCGGGCTCCTCCTCCTGTGCAAGGAGTCCCGGGGCCCAGTTGGAGTGGAAAGGCAAAACCACAGGCAAGCCCAGGAAAGTGCTGAGTCATGTCTGACACACTCCCTCAGCCTGCTCCTTCATGGCTAGCGAGGCTGTGAGCTAGGAAAGTCTTTGGAAGCTCAGCAAGTGGCAGCGAGATGCAGGCCCCAACCCAGCAATCCCGGTGCTTGGAGCAGGTCTCACAGCCTCCCAGTGCCAAAGCGAGCTCCTCTCTGCCAAATGCAGCTGTGCACACGCAGGCCGCTCTGCTGCCTCTGCATCCACGAAGGAAGCTCTCTAGGCCCGCTTCCTGCGAAATCTGCTTCAGCCTGAGGGAAAAGCCCTTGGAGAGGTCTTGGCTCAGGGGCAGTTGCTCCTGTGCCTGGGGAAGAGGGAAGGGCACCACACTCCCAAGGAAAGGCCAGACACACTCCACACGTCTTTGCTCCTCTGGAGGGCGGCATGGAGCCTCCAACTGGGAGGTCGCGTCTCAGCGGAGACGCAGGGGCATTCTGGCTGTGATCCCGCAGCCCCTGCCTGGAGGCCCACGGTGCCTGTTTCTCTCTGGGCGTTGCTTCCACAGTGCGGCCAAGCAACATCTTCACCATGGGCACAACAGCGCTTCCCTTCCGCCTGACAGACGTCTCAGTGCTCTGCTCTAGACCTCTGAAGTGGGGAGACAACCGAGCCCAGCCTCCTTTCCAAGGAGCCCTGCGCCTTCCATTGCACTGAAAGGCAATAGCACGGGGAAGCCTAGGAAGGGGCTGAGTCATGTCGGACACACTTCCTCAGCCTGCTCCTTTCAGGGAAGCAACGCTGGGAGCTAGGAAAGCCTTCTCAAGCTCGGAGAGTGCAAGAGAGATGCAGGCCGCGCACCCGGAAATCTCGGTGCTTGGAGCCAATCTCAGCGTCTCCCAGGGGCAAAGCGAACGCCTCTCTGCCAAATCCAGCTTTGCAGACGCAGGCCGCTAGGCTGCCTCTGCATTGGCGAAGGAAGCTCTCTCCTCCCGCTTCCTGCGAAATCTGTTTCTCAGCCTGAGCGAATCTCAGTGGGAACGGTCATTCCTCTGGGGCCGTTGTTCCTGTGCCTGGGGCTGCCGCAAGGACACCACCCTCACAGGTAAAGGCCAAACACACCCCACATGTCTTTGCTCCTCTGGAGAGCTGCAGGCAACCTCAAACTCTCAGGAAGCTTCTCGGCTGAGGCGCAGAAGCACTCTGGCTAGGATCTTGCATCCCCTGCCTGGAGGCCAATGGTGCCTGCTTCTCCCTGGGCGTTGCTTCACCAGAGCGGCCAGGCAACATCTGCCCCATCTACCCTTCTGCTCTTCCCTTCCAGCTGACAGAGTTCTCCCTGCTCTACTCTGGCCCTAGGAAGTTTGGAGACAACCGGGCTCCTCCTCCTGTGCATGGAGTCCCGGGGCCCAGTTGGAGTGGAAAGGCAAAACCACAGGCAAGCCCAGGAAAGTGCTGAGTCATGTCTGACACACTCCCTCAGCCTGCTCCTTCATGGCTAGCGAGGCTGTGAGCTAGGAAAGTCTTTGGAAGCTCAGCAAGTGGCAGCGAGATGCAGGCCCCAACCCAGCAATCCCGGTGCTTGGAGCAGGTCTCACAGCCTCCCAGTGCCAAAGCGAGCTCCTCTCTGCCAAATGCAGCTGTGCACACGCAGGCCGCTCTGCTGCCTCTGCATCCACGAAGGAAGTTCTCTAGGCCCGCTTCCTGCAAAATCTGCTTCAGCCTGAGGGAAAAGCCCTTGGAGAGGTCTTGGCTTAGGGGCAGTTGCTCCTGTGCCTGGGGAAGAGGGAAGGGCACCACACTCCCAAGGAAAGGCCAGACCCACTCCACACGTCTTTGCTCCTCTGGAGGGCGGCATGGAGCCTCCAACTGGGAGGTCGCGTCTCAGCGGAGACTAAGGAGCATTCTGGCTGTGATCCCGCAGCCCCTGCCTGGAGGCCCACGGTGCCTGTTTCTCTCTGGGCGTTGCTTCCACAGTGCGGCCAAGCAACATCTTCACCATGGGCACAACAGCGCTTCCCTTCCGCCTGACAGATGTCTCAGTGCTCTGCTCTAGACCTCTGAAGTGGGGAGACAACCGAGCCCAGCCTCCTTTCCAAGGAGTCCTGCGCCTTCCATTGCACTGAAAGGCAATAGCACGGGGAAGCCTAGGAAGGGGCTGAGTCATGTCGGACAAACTTCCTCAGCCTGCTCCTTTCAGGGAAGCAACGCTGGGAGCTAGGAAAGCCTTCTCAAGCTCGGAGAGTGCAAGAGAGATGCAGGCCGCGCACCCGGAAATCTCGGTGCTTGGAGCCAATCTCAGCGTCTCCCAGGGGCAAAGCGAACGCCTCTCTGCCAAATCCAGCTTTGCAGACGCAGGCCGCTAGGCTGCCTCTGCATTGGCGAAGGAAGCTCTCTCCTTCCGCTTCCTGCGAAATCTGCTTCTCAGGCTGAGCGAATCTCAGTGGGAACGGTCATTCCTCTGGGGCCGTTGCTCCTGTGCCTGGGGCTGCCGCAAGGGCACCACCCTCACAGGGAAATGCCAAACACACCCCACATGTCTTTGCTCCTCTGGAGAGCTGCAGGCAACCTCAAACTCTCAGGAAGCTTCTCGGCTGAGACGCAGAAGCACTCTGGCTGGGATCTCGCATCCCCTGCCTGGAGGCCCATGGTGCCTGCTTCTCCCTGGGCGTTGCTTCACCAGAGCGGCCAGGCAACATCTGCCCCATCTACCCTTCTGCTCTTCCCTTCCAGCTGACAGAGTTCTCCCTGCTCTACTCTAGCCCTAGGAAGTTTGGAGACAACCGGGCTCCTCCTCCTGGGCAAGGAGTCCCGGGGCCCAGTTGGAGTGGAAAGGCAAAACCACAGGCAAGCCCAGGAAAGTGCTGAGTCATGTCTGACACACTCCCTCAGCCTGCTCCTTCATGGCTAGCGAGGCTGTGAGCTAGGAAAGTCTTTGGAAGCTCAGCAAGTGGCAGCGAGATGCAGGCCCCAACCCAGCAATCCCGGTGCTTGGAGCAGGTCTCACAGCCTCCCAGTGCCAAAGCGAGCTCCTCTCTGCCAAATGCAGCTGTGCACACGCAGGCCGCTCTGCTGCCTCTGCATCCACGAAGGAAGCTCTCTAGGCCCGCTTCCTGCGAAATCTGCTTCAGCCTGAGGGAAAAGCCCTTGGAGAGGTCTTGGCTCAGGGGCAGTTGCTCCTGTGCCTGGGGAAGAGGGAAGGGCACCACACTCCCAAGGAAAGGCCAGACACACTCCACACGTCTTTGCTCCTCTGGAGGGCGGCATGGAGCCTCCAACTGGGAGGTCGCGTCTCAGCGGAGACGCAGGGGCATTCTGGCTGTGATCCCGCAGCCCCTGCCTGGAGGCCCACGGTGCCTGTTTCTCTCTGGGCGTTGCTTCCACAGTGCGGCCAAGCAACATCTTCACCATGGGCACAACAGCGCTTCCCTTCCGCCTGACAGACGTCTCAGTGCTCTGCTCTAGACCTCTGAAGTGGGGAGACAACCGAGCCCAGCCTCCTTTCCAAGGAGCCCTGCGCCTTCCATTGCACTGAAAGGCAATAGCACGGGGAAGCCTAGGAAGGGGCTGAGTCATGTCGGACACACTTCCTCAGCCTGCTCCTTTCAGGGAAGCAACGCTGGGAGCTAGGAAAGCCTTCTCCAGCTCGGAGAGTGCAAGAGAGATGCAGGCCGCGCACCCGGAAATCTCGGTGCTTGGAGCCAATCTCAGCGTCTCCCAGGGGCAAAGCGAACGCCTCTCTGCCAAATCCAGCTTTGCAGACGCAGGCCGCTAGGCTGCCTCTGCATTGGCGAAGGAAGCTCTCTCCTCCCGCTTCCTGCGAAATCTGCTTCTCAGCCTGAGCGAATCTCAGTGGGAACGGTCATTCCTCTGGGGCCGTTGCTCCTGGGCCTGGGGCTGCCGCAAGGGCACCACCCTCCCAGGGAAAGGCCAAACACACCCCACATGTCTTTGCTCCTCTGGAGAGCTGCAGGCAACCTCAAACTCTCAGGAAGCTTCTCGGCTGAGACGCAGAAGCACTCTGGCTGGGATCTCGCATCCCCTGCCTGGAGGCCCATGGTGCCTGCTTCTCCCTGGACGTTGCTTCACCAGAGCGGCCAGGCAACATCTGCCCCATCTACCCTTCTGCTCTTCCCTTCCAGCTGACAGAGTTCTCCCTGCTCTACTCTAGCCCTAGGAAGTTTGGAGACAACCGGGCTCCTCCTCCTGTGCAAGGAGTCCCGGGGCCCAGTTGGAGTGGAAAGGCAAAACCACAGGCAAGCCCAGGAAAGTGCTGAGTCATGTCTGACACACTCCCTCAGCCTGCTCCTTCATGGCTAGCGAGGCTGTGAGCTAGGAAAGTCTTTGGAAGCTCAGCAAGTGGCAGCGAGATGCAGGCCCCAACCCAGCAATCCCGGTGCTTGGAGCAGGTCTCACAGCCTCCCAGTGCCAAAGCGAGCTCCTCTCTGCCAAATGCAGCTGTGCACACGCAGGCCGCTCTGCTGCCTCTGCATCCACGAAGGAAGCTCTCTAGGCCCGCTTCCTGCGAAATCTGCTTCAGCCTGAGGGAAAAGCCCTTGGAGAGGTCTTGGCTCAGGGGCAGTTGCTCCTGTGCCTGGGGAAGAGGGAAGGGCACCACACTCATAAGGAAAGGCCAGACACACTCCACACGTCTTTGCTCCTCTGGAGGGCGGCATGGAGCCTCCAACTGGGAGGTCGCTTCTCAGCGGAGACACAGGGGCATTCTGGCTGTGATCCCGCAGCCCCTGCCTGGAGGCCCACGGTGCCTGTTTCTCTCTGGGCGTTGCTTCCACAGTGCGGCCAAGCAACATCTTCACCATGGGCACAACAGCGCTTCCCTTCCGCCTGACAGACGTCTCAGTGCTCTGCTCTAGACCTCTGAAGTGGGGAGACAACCGAGCCCAGCCTCCTTTCCAAGGAGCCCTGCGCCTTCCATTGCACTGAAAGGCAATAGCACGGGGAAGCCTAGGAAGGGGCTGAGTCATGTCGGACACACTTCCTCAGCCTGCTCCTTTCAGGGAAGCAACGCTGGGAGCTAGGAAAGCCTTCTCCAGCTCGGAGAGTGCAAGAGAGATGCAGGCCGCGCACCCGGAAATCTCGGTGCTTGGAGCCAATCTCAGCGTCTCCCAGGGGCAAAGCGAACGCCTCTCTGCCAAATCCAGCTTTGCAGACGCAGGCCGCTAGGCTGCCTCTGCATTGGCGAAGGAAGCTCTCTCCTCCCGCTTCCTGCGAAATCTGCTTCTCAGCCTGAGCCAATCTCAGTGGGAACGGTCATTCCTCTGGGGCCGTTGCTCCTGTGCCTGGGGCTGCCGCAAGGGCACCACCCTCACAGGGAAAGGCCAAACACACCCCACATGTCTTTGCTCCTCTGGAGAGCTGCAGGCAACCTCAAACTCTCAGGAAGCTTCTCGGCTGAGACGCAGAAGCACTCTGGCTGGGATCTCGCATCCCCTGCCTGGAGGCCCATGGTGCCTGCTTCTCCCTGGGCGTTGCTTCACCAGAGCGGCCAGGCAACATCTGCCCCATCTACCCTTCTGCTCTTCCCTTCCAGCTGACAGAGTTCTCCCTGCTCTACTCTGGCCCTAGGAAGTTTGGAGACAACCGGGCTCCTCCTCCTGTGCAAGGAGTCCCGGGGCCCAGTTGGAGTGGAAAGGCAAAACCACAGGCAAGCCCAGGAAAGTGCTGAGTCATGTCTGACACACTCCCTCAGCCTGCTCCTTCATGGCTAGCGAGGCTGTGAGCTAGGAAAGTCTTTGGAAGCTCAGCAAGTGGCAGCGAGATGCAGGCCCCAACCCAGCAATCCCGGTGCTTGGAGCAGGTCTCACAGCCTCCCAGTGCCAAAGCGAGCTCCTCTCTGCCAAATGCAGCTGTGCACACGCAGGCCGCTCTGCTGCCTCTGCATCCACGAAGGAAGCTCTCTAGGCCCGCTTCCTGCGAAATCTGCTTCAGCCTGAGGGAAAAGCCCTTGGAGAGGTCTTGGCTCAGGGGCAGTTGCTCCTGTGCCTGGGGAAGAGGGAAGGGCACCACACTCCCAAGGAAAGGCCAGACACACTCCACACGTCTTTGCTCCTCTGGAGGGCGGCATGGAGCCTCCAACTGGGAGGTCGCGTCTCAGCGGAGACGCAGGGGCATTCTGGCTGTGATCCCGCAGCCCCTGCCTGGAGGCCCACGGTGCCTGTATCTCTCTGGGCGTTGCTTCCACAGTGCGGCCAAGCAACATCTTCACCATGGGCACAACAGCGCTTCCCTTCCGCCTGACAGACGTCTCAGTGCTCTGCTCTAGACCTCTGAAGGGGGGAGACAACCGAGCCCAGCCTCCTTTCCAAGGAGCCCTGCACCTTCCATTGCACTGAAAGGCAATAGCACGGGGAAGCCTAGGAAGGGGCTGAGTCATGTCGGACACACTTCCTCAGCCTGCTCCTTTCAGGGAAGCAACGCTGGGAGCTAGGAAAGCCTTCTCAAGCTCGGAGAGTGCAAGAGAGATGCAGGCCGCGCACCCGGAAATCTCGGTGCTTGGAGCCAATCTCAGCGTCTCCCAGGGGCAAAGCGAACGCCTCTCTGCCAAATCCAGCTTTGCAGACGCAGGCCGCTAGGCTGCCTCTGCATTGGCGAAGAAAGCTCTCTCCTCCCGCTTAATGCGAAATCTGCTTCTCAGCCTGAGCCAATCTCAGTGGGAACGGTCATTCCTCTGGGGCCGTTGCTCCTGTGCCTGGGGCTGCCGCAAGGGCACCACCCTCACAGGGAAAGGCCAAACACACCCCACATGTCTTTGCTCCTCTGGAGAGCTGCAGGCAACCTCAAACTCTCAGGAAGCTTCTCGGCTGAGACGCAGAAGCACTCTGGCTGGAATCTCGCATCCCCTGCCTGGAGGCCCATGGTGCCTGCTTCTCCCTGGGCGTTGCTTCACCAGAGCGGCCAGGCAACATCTGACCCATCTACCCTTCTGCTCTTCCCTTCCAGCTGACAGAGTTCTCCCTGCTCTACTCTGGCCCTAGGAAGTTTGGAGACAACCGGGCTCCTCCTCCTGTGCAAGGAGTCCCGGGGCCCAGTTGGAGTGGAAAGGCAAAACCACAGGCAAGCCCAGGAAAGTGCTGAGTCATGTCTGACACACTCCCTCAGCCTGCTCCTTCATGGCTAGCGAGGCTGTGAGCTAGGAAAGTCTTTGGAAGCTCAGCAAGTGGCAGCGAGATGCAGGCCCCAACCCAGCAATCCCGGTGCTTGGAGCAGGTCTCACAGCCTCCCAGTGCCAAAGCGAGCTCCTCTCTGCCAAATGCAGCTGTGCACACGCAGGCCGCTCTGCTGCCTCTGCATCCACGAAGGAAGCTCTCTAGGCCCGCTTCCTGCGAAATCTGCTTCAGCCTGAGGGAACAGCCCTTGGAGAGGTCTTGGCTCAGGGGCAGTTGCTCCTGTGCCTGGGGAAGAGGGAAGGGCACCACACTCCCAAGGAAAGGCCAGACACACTCCACACGTCTTTGCTCCTCTGGAGGGCGGCATGGAGCCTCCAACTGGGAGGTCGCGTCTCAGCGGAGACGCAGGGGCATTCTGGCTGTGATCCCGCAGCCCCTGCCTGGAGGCCCACGGTGCCTGTTTCTCTCTGGGCGTTGCTTCCACAGTGCGGCCAAGCAACATCTTCACCATGGGCACAACAGCGCTTCCCTTCCGCCTGACAGACGTCTCAGTGCTCTGCTCTAGACCTCTGAAGTGGGGAGACAACCGAGCCCAGCCTCCTTTCCAAGGAGCCCTGCGCCTTCCATTGCACTGAAAGGCAATAGCACGGGGAAGCCTAGGAAGGGGCTGAGTCATGTCGGACACACTTCCTCAGCCTGCTCCTTTCAGGGAAGCAACGCTGGGATCTAGGAAAGCCTTCTCAAGCTCGGAGAGTGCAAGAGAGATGCAGGCCGCGCACCCGGAAATCTCGGTGCTTGGAGCCAATCTCAGCGTCTCCCAGGGGCAAAGCGAACGCCTCTCTGCCAAATCCAGCTTTGCAGACGCAGGCCGCTAGGCTGCCTCTGCATTGGCGAAGGAAGCTCTCTCCTCCCGCTTCCTGCGAAATCTGCTTCTCAGCCTGAGCGAATCTCAGTGGGAACGGTCATTCCTCTGGGGCCGTTGCTCCTGTGCCTGGGGCTGCCGCAAGGGCACCACCCTCACAGGGAAAGGCCAAACACACCCCACATGTCTTTGCTCCTCTGGAGAGCTGCAGGCAACCTCAAACTCTCAGGAAGCTTCTCGGCTGAGACGCAGAAGCACTCTGGCTGGGATCTCGCATCCCCTGCCTGGAGGCCCATGGTGCCTGCTTCTCCCTGGGCGTTGCTTCACCAGAGCGGCCAGGCAACATCTGCCCCATCTACCCTTCTGCTCTTCCCTTCCAGCTGACAGAGTTCTCCCTGCTCTACTCTAGCCCTAGGAAGTTTGGAGACAACCGGGCTCCTCCTCCTGTGCAAGGAGTCCCGGGGCCCTGTTGGAGTGGAAAGGCAAAACCACAGGCAAGCCCAGGAAAGTGCTGAGTCATGTCTGACACACTCCCTCGGCCTGCTCCTTCATGGCTAGCGAGGCTGTGAGCTAGGAAAGTCTTTGGAAGCTCAGCAAGTGGCAGCGAGATGCAGGCCCCAACCCAGCAATCCCGGTGCTTGGAGCAGGTCTCACAGCCTCCCAGTGCCAAAGCGAGCTCCTCTCTGCCAAATGCAGCTCTGCACACGCAGGCCGCTCTGCTGCCTCTGCATCCACGAAGGAAGCTCTCTAGGCCCGCTTCCTGCGAAATCTGCTTCAGCCTGAGGGAAAAGCCCTTGGAGAGGTCTTGGCTCAGGGGCAGTTGCTCCTGTGCCTGGGGAAGAGGGAAGGGCACCACACTCCCAAGGAAAGGCCAGACACACTCCACACGTCTTTGCTCCTCTGGAGGGCGGCATGGAGCCTCCAACTGGGAGGTCGCGTCTCAGCGGAGACGCAGGGGCATTCTGGCTGTGATCCCGCAGCCCCTGCCTGGAGGCCCACGGTGCCTGTTTCTCTCTGGGCGTTGCTTCCACAGTGCGGCCAAGCAACATCTTCACCATGGGCACAACAGCGCTTCCCTTCCGCCTGACAGACGTCTCAGTGCTCTGCTCTAGACCTCTGAAGTGGGGAGACAACCGAGCCCAGCCTCCTTTCCAAGGAGCCCTGCGCCTTCCATTGCACTGAAAGGCAATAGCACGGGTAAGCCTAGGAAGGGGCTGAGTCATGTCGGACACACTTCCTCAGCCTGCTCCTTTCAGGGAAGCAACGCTGGGAGCTAGGAAAGCCTTCTCAAGCTCGGAGAGTGCAAGAGAGATGCAGGCCGCGCACCCGGAAATCTCGGTGCTTGGAGCCAATCTCAGCGTCTCCCAGGGGCAAAGCGAACGCCTCTCTGCCAAATCCAGCTTTGCAGACGCAGGCCGCTAGGCTGCCTCTGCATTGGCGAAGGAAGCTCTCTCCTCCCGCTTTCTGCGAAATCTGCTTCTCAGGCTGAGCCAATCTCAGTGGGAACGGTCATTCCTCTGGGGCCGTTGCTCCTGTGCCTGGGGCTGCCGCAAGGGCACCACCCTCCCAGGGAAAGGCCAAACACACCCCACATGTCTTTGCTCCTCTGGAGAGCTGCAGGCAACCTCAAACTCTCAGGAAGCTTCTCGGCTGAGACGCAGAAGCACTCTGGCTGGGATCTCGCATCCCCTGCCTGGAGGCCCATGGTGCCTGCTTCTCCCTGGGCGTTGCTTCACCAGAGCGGCCAGGCAACATCTGCCCCATCTACCCTTCTGCTCTTCCCTTCCAGCTGACAGAGTTCTCCCTGCTCTACTCTGGCCCTAGGAAGTTTGGAGACAACCGGGCTCCTCCTCCTGTGCAAGGAGTCCCGAGGCCCAGTTGGAGTGGAAAGGCAAAACCACAGGCAAGCCCAGGAAAGTGCTGAGTCATGTCTGACACACTCCCTCAGCCTGCTCCTTCATGGCTAGCGAGGCTGTGAGCTAGGAAAGTCTTTGGAAGCTCAGCAAGTGGCAGCGAGATGCAGGCCCCAACCCAGCAATCCCGGTGCTTGGAGCAGGTCTCACAGCCTCCCAGTGCCAAAGCGAGCTCCTCTCTGCCAAATGCAGCTGTGCACACGCAGGCCGCTCTGCTGCCTCTGCATCCACGAAGGAAGCTCTCTAGGCCCGCTTCCTGCGAAATCTGCTTCAGCCTGAGGGAAAAGCCCTTGGAGAGGTCTTGGCTCAGGGGCAGTTGCTCCTGTGCCTGGGGAAGAGGGAAGGGCACCACACTCCCAAGGAAAGGCCAGACACACTCCACAGGTCTTTGCTCCTCTGGAGGGCGGCATGGAGCCTCCAACTGGGAGGTCGCGTCTCAGCGGAGATGCAGGGGCATTCTGGCTGTGATCCCGCAGCCCCTGCCTGGAGGCCCACGGTGCCTGTTTCTCTCTGGGCGTTGCTTCCACAGTGCGGCCAAGCAACATCTTCACCATGGGCACAACAGCGCTTCCCTTCCGCCTGACAGACGTCTCAGTGCTCTGCTCTAGACCTCTGAAGTGGGGAGACAACCGAGCCCAGCCTCCTTTCCAAGGAGCCCTGCGCCTTCCATTGCACTGAAAGGCAATAGCACGGGGAAGCCTAGGAAGGGGCTGAGTCATGTCGGACACACTTCCTCAGCCTGCTCCTTTCAGGGAAGCAACGCTGGGAGCTAGGAAAGCCTTCTCAAGCTCGGAGAGTGCAAGAGAGATGCAGGCCGCGCACCCGGAAATCTCGGTGCTTGGAGCCAATCTCAGCGTCTCCCAGGGGCAAAGCGAACGCCTCTCTGCCAAATCCAGCTTTGCAGACGCAGGCCGCTAGGCTGCCTCTGCATTGGCGAAGGAAGCTCTCTCCTCCCGCTTCCTGCGAAATCTGCTTCTCAGCCTGAGCGAATCTCAGTGGGAACGGTCATTCCTCTGGGGCCGTTGCTCCTGTGCCTGGGGCTGCCGCAAGGGCACCACCCTCCCAGGGAAAGGCCTAACACACCCCACATGTCTTTGCTCCTCTGGAGAGCTGCAGGCAACCTCAAACTCTCAGGAAGCTTCTCGGCTGAGACGCAGAAGCACTCTGGCTGGGATCTCGCATCCCCTGCCTGGAGGCCCATGGTTCCTGCTTCTCCCTGGGCGTTGCTTCACCAGAGCGGCCAGGCAACATCTGCCCCATCTACCCTTCTGCTCTTCCCTTCCAGCTGACAGAGTTCTCCCTGCTCTACTCTGGCCCTAGGAAGTCTGGAGACAACCGGGCTCCTCCTCCTGTGCAAGGAGTCCCGGGGCCCAGTTGGAGTGGAAAGGCAAAACCACAGGCAAGCCCAGGAAAGTGCTGAGTCATGTCTGACACACTCCCTCAGCCTGCTCCTTCATGGCTAGCGAGGCTGTGAGCTAGGAAAGTCTTTGGAAGCTCAGCAAGTGGCAGCAAGATGCAGGCCCCAACCCAGCAATCCCGGTGCTTGGAGCAGGTCTCACAGCCTCCCAGTGCCAAAGCGAGTTCCTCTTTGCCAAATGCCGCTGTGCACACGCAGGCCGCTCTGCTGCCTCTGCATCCACGAAGGAAGCTCTCTAGGCCCGCTTCCTGCGAAATCTGCTTCAGCCTGAGGGAAAAGCCCTTGGAGAGGTCTTGGCTCAGGGGCAGTTGCTCCTGTGCCTGGGGAAGATGGAAGGGCACCACACTCCCAAGGAAAGGCCAGACACACTCCACACGTCTTTGTTCCTCTGGAGGGCGGCATGGAGCCTCCAACTGGGAGGTCGCGTCTCAGCGGAGACGCAGGGGCATTCTGGCTGTGATCCCGCAGCCCCTGCCTGGAGGCCCATGGTGCCTGTTTCTCTCTGGGCGTTGCTTCCACAGTGCGGCCAAGCAACATCTTCACCATGGGCACAACAGCGCTTCCCTTCCGCCTGACAGACGTCTCAGTGCTCTGCTCTAGACCTCTGAAGTGGGGAGACAACCGAGCCCAGCCTCCTTTCAAAGGAGCCCTGCGCCTTCCATTGCACTGAAAGGCAATAGCACGGGGAAGCCTAGGAAGGGGCTGAGTCATGTCGGACACGCTTCCTCAGCCTGCTCCTTTCAGGGAAGCAACGCTGGGAGCTAGGAAAGCCTTCTCAAGCTCGGAGAGTGCAAGAGAGATGCAGGCCGCGCACCCGGATATCTCGGTGCTTGGAGCCAATCTCAGCGTCTCCCAGGGGCAAAGAGAACGCCTCTCTGCCAATTCCAGCTTTGCAGACGCAGGCCGCTAGGCTGCCTCTGCATTGGCGAAGGAAGCTCTCTCCTCCCGCTTCCTGCGAAATCTGCTTTTCAGCCTGAGCGAATCTCAGTGGGAACGGTCATTCCTCTGGGGCCGTTGCTCCTGTGCCTGGGGCTGCCGCAAGGGCACCACCCTCCCAGGGAGAGGCCAAACACACCCCACATGTCTTTGCTCCTCTGGAGAGCTGCAGGCAACCTCAAACTCTCAGGAAGCTTCTCGGCTGAGACGCAGAAGCACTCTGGCTGGGATCTCGCATCCCCTGCCTGGAGGCCCATGGTGCCTGTTTCTCCCTGGGCGTTGCTTCACCAGAGCGGCCAGGCAACATCTGCCCCATCTACCCTTCTGCTCTTCCCTTCCAGCTGACAGAGTTCTCCCTGCTCTACTCTAGCCCTAGGAAGTCTGGAGACAACCGGGCTCCTCCTCCTGTGCAAGGAGTCCCGGGGCCCAGTTGGAGTGGAAAGGCAAAACCACAGGCAAGCCCAGGAAAGTGCTGAGTCATGTCTGACACACTCCCTCAGCCTGCTACTTCATGGCTAGCGAGGCTGTGAGCTAGGAAAGTCTTTGGAAGCTCAGCAAGTGGCAGCGAGATGCAGGCCCCAACCCAGCAATCCCGGTGCTTGGAGCAGGTCTCACAGCCTCCCAGTGCCAAAGCGAGCTCCTCTCTGCCAAATGCAGCTGTGCACACGCAGGCCGCTCTGCTGCCTCTGCATCCACGAAGGAAGCTCTCTAGGCCCGCTTCCTGCGAAATCTGCTTCAGCCTGAGGGAAAAGCCCTTGGAGAGGTCTTGGCTCAGGGGCAGTTGCTCCTGTGCCTGGGGAAAAGGGAAGGGCACCACACTCCCAAGGAAAGGCCAGACACACTCCACACGTCTTTGTTCCTCTGGAGGGCGGCATGGAGCCTCCAACTGGGAGGTCGCCTCTCAGCGGAGACGCAGGGGCATTCTGGCTGTGATCCCGCAGCCCCTGCCTGGAGGCCCACGGTGCCTGTTTCTCTCTGGGCGTTGCTTCCACAGTGCGGCCAAGCAACATCTTCACCATGGGCACAACAGCGCTTCCCTTCCGCCTGACAGACGTCTCAGTGCTCTGCTCTAGACCTCTGAAGTGGGGAGAAAACCGAGCCCAGCCTCCTTTCCAAGGAGCCCTGCGCCTTCCATTGCACTGAAAGGCAATAGCACGGGGAAGCCTAGGAAGGGGCTGAGTCATGTCGGACACACTTCCTCAGCCTGCTCCTTTCAGGGAAGCAACGCTGGGAGCTAGGAAAGCCTTCTCCAGCTCGGAGAGTGCAAGAGAGATGCAGGCCGCGCACCCGGAAATCTCGGTGCTTGGAGCCAATCTCAGCGTCTCCCAGGGGCAAAGCGAACGCCTCTCTGCCAAATCCAGCTTTGCAGACGCAGGCCGCTAGGCTGCCTCTGCATTGGCGAAGGAAGCTCTCTCCTCCCGCTTCCTGCGAAATCTGCTTCTCATCCTGAGCGAATCTCAGTGGGAACGGTCATTCCTCTGGGGCCGTTGCTCCTGTGCCTGGGGCTGCCGCAAGGGCACCACCCTCCCAGGGAAAGGCCAAACACACCCCACATGTCTTTGCTCCTCTGGAGAGCTGCAGGCAACCTCAAACTCTCAGGAAGCTTCTCGGCTGAGACGCAGAAGCACTCTGGCTGGGATCTCGCATCCCCTGCCTGGAGGCCCATGGTGCCTGCTTCTCCCTGGGCGTTGCTTCACCAGAGCGGCCAGGCCACATCTGCCCCATCTACCCTTCTGCTCTTCCCTTCCAGCTGACAGAGTTCTCCCTGCTCTACTCTAGCCCTAGGAAGTTTGGAGACAACCGGGCTCCTCCTCCTGGGCAAGGAGTCCCGGGGCCCAGTTGGAGTGGAAAGGCAAAACCTCAGGCAAGCCCAGGAAAGTGCTGAGTCATGTCTGACACACTCCCTCAGCCTGCTCCTTCATGGCTAGCGAGGCTGTGAGCTAGGAAAGTCTTTGGAAGCTCAGCAAGTGGCAGCGAGATGCAGGCCCCAACCCAGCAATCCCGGTGCTTGGAAAAGGTCTCACAGCCTCCCAGTGCCAAAGCGAGCTCCTCTCTGCCAAATGCAGCTGTGCACACGCAGGCCGCTCTGCTGCCTCTGCATCCACGAAGGAAGCTCTCTAGGCCCGCTTCCTGCGAAATCTGCTTCAGCCTGAGGGAAAAGCCCTTGGAGAGGTCTTGGCTCAGGGGCAGTTGCTCCTGTGCCTGGGGAAGAGGGAAGGGCACCACACTCCCAAGGAAAGGCCAGACACACTCCACACGTCTTTGCTCCTCTGGAGGGCGGCATGGAGCCTCCAACTGGGAGGTCGCGTCTCAGCGGAGACGCAGGGGCATCCTGGCTGTGATCCCGCAGCCCCTGCCTGGAGGCCCACGGTGCCTGTTTCTCTCTGGGCGTTGCTTCCACAGTGCGGCCAAGCAACATCTTCACCATGGGCACAACAGCGCTTCCCTTCCGCCTGACAGACGTCTCAGTGCTCTGCTCTAGACCTCTGAAGTGGGGAGACAACCGAGCCCAGCCTCCTTTCCAAGGAGCCCTGCGCCTTCCATTGCACTGAAAGGCAATAGCACGGGGAAGCCTAGGAAGGGGCTGAGTCATGTCGGACACACTTCCTCAGCCTGCTCCTTTCAGGGAAGCAACGCTGGGAGCTAGGAAAGCCTTCTCAAGCTCGGAGAGTGCAAGAGAGATGCAGGCCGCGCACCCGGAAATCTCCGTGCTTGGAGCCAATCTCAGCGTCTCCCAGGGGCAAAGCGAACGCCTCTCTGCCAAATCCAGCTTTGCAGACGCAGGCCGCTAGGCTGCCTCTGCATTGGCGAAGGAAGCTCTCTCCTCCCGCTTCCTGCGAAATCTGCTTCTCAGCCTGAGCGAATCTCAGTGGGAACGGTCATTCCTCTGGGGCCGTTGCTCCTGTGCCTGGGGCTGCCGCAAGGGCACCACCCTCCCAGGGAAAGGCCAAACACACCCCACATGTCTTTGCTCCTCTGGAGAGCTGCAGGCAACCTCAAACTCTCAGGAAGCTTCTCGGCTGAGACGCAGAAGCACTCTGGCTGGGATCTCGCATCCCCTGCCTGGAGGCCCATGGTGCCTGCTTCTCCCTGGGCGTTGCTTCACCAGAGCGGCCAGGCAACATCTGCCCCATCTACCCTTCTGCTCTTCCCTTCCAGCTGACAGAGTTCTCCGTGCTCTACTCTGGCCCTAGGAAGTTTGGAGACAACCGGGCTCCTCCTCCTGTGCAAGGAGTCCCGGGGCCCAGTTGGAGTGGAAAGGCAAAACCACAGGCAAGCCCAGGAAAGTGCTGAGTCATGTCTGACACACTCCCTCAGCCTGCTCCTTCATGGCTAGCGAGGCTGTGAGCTAGGAAAGTCTTTGGAAGCTCAGCAAGTGGCAGCGAGATGCATGCCCCAACCCAGCAATCCCGGTGCTTGGAGCAGGTCTCACAGCCTCCCAGTGCCAAAGCGAGCTCCTCTCTGCCAAATGCAGCTGTGCACACGCAGGCCGCTCTGCTGCCTCTGCATCCACGAAGGAAGCTCTCTAGGCCCGCTTCCTGCGAAATCTGCTTCAGCCTGAGGGAAAAGCCCTTGGAGAGGTCTTGGCTCAGGGGCAGTTGCTCCTGTGCCTGGGGAAGAGGGAAGGGCACCACACTCCCAAGGAAAGGCCAGACACACTCCACACGTCTTTGCTCCTCTGGAGGGCGGCATGGAGCCTCCAACTGGGAGGTCGCGTCTCAGCGGAGACGCAGGGGCATTCTGGCTGTGATCCCGCAGCCCCTGCCTGGAGGCCCACGGTGCCTGTTTCTCTCTGGGCGTTGCTTCCACAGTGCGGCCAAGCAACATCTTCACCATGGGCACAACAGCGCTTCCCTTCCGCCTGACAGACGTCTCAGTGCTCTGCTCTAGACCTCTGAAGTGGAGAGACAACCGAGCCCAGCCTCCTTTCCAAGGAGCCCTGCGCCTTCCATTGCACTGAAAGGCAATAGCACGGGGAAGCCTAGGAAGGGGCTGAGTCATGTCGGACACACTTCCTCAGCCTGCTCCTTTCAGGGAAGCAACGCTGGGAGCTAGGAAAGCCTTCTCCAGCTCGGAGAGTGCAAGAGAGATGCAGGCCGCGCACCCGGAAATCTCGGTGCTTGGAGCCAATCTCAGCGTCTCCCAGGGGCAAAGCGAACGCCTCTCTGCCAAATCCAGCTTTGCAGACGCAGGCCGCTAGGCTGCCTCTGCATTGGCGAAGGAAGCTCTCTCCTCCCGCTTCCTGCGAAATCTGCTTCTCAGCCTGAGCGAATCTCCGTGGGAACGGTCATTCCTCTGGGGCCGTTGCTCCTGTGCCTGGGGCTGCCGCAAGGGCACCACCCTCCCAGGGAAAGGCCAAACACACCCCACATGTCTTTGCTCCTCTGGAGAGCTGCAGGCAACCTCAAACTCTCAGGAAGCTTCTCGGCTGAGACACAGAAGCACTCTGGCTGGGATCTCGCATCCCCTGCCTGGAGGCCCATGGTGCCTGCTTCTCCCTGGGCGTTGCTTCACCAGAGCGGCCAGGCAACATCTGCCCCATCTACCCTTCTGCTCTTCCCTTCCAGCTGACAGAGTTCTCCCTGCTCTACTCTAGCCCTAGGAAGTTTGGAGACAACCGGGCTCCTCCTCCTGGGCAAGGAGTCCCGGGGCCCAGTTGGAGTGGAAAGGCAAAACCACAGGCAAGCCCAGGAAAGTGCTGAGTCATGTCTGACACACTCCCTCAGCCTGCTCCTTCATGGCTAGCGAGGCTGTGAGCTAGGAAAGTCTTTGGAAGCTCAGCAAGTGGCAGCGAGATGCAGGCCCCAACCCAGCAATCCCGGTGCTTGGAGCAGGTCTCACAGCCTCCCAGTGCCAAAGCGAGCTCCTCTCTGCCAAATGCAGCTGTGCACACGCAGGCCGCTCTGCTGCCTCTGCATCCACGAAGGAAGCTCTCTAGGCCCGCTTCCTGCGAAATCTGCTTCAGCCTGAGGGAAAAGCCCTTGGAGAGGTCTTGGCTCAGGGGCAGTTGCTCCTGTGCCTGGGGAAGAGGGAAGGGCACCACACTCCCAAGGAAAGGCCAGACACACTCCACACGTCTTTGCTCCTCTGGAGGGCGGCATGGAGCCTCCAACTGGGAGGTCGCGTCTCAGCGGAGACGCAGGGGCATTCTGGCTGTGATCCCGCAGCCCCTGCCTGGAGGCCCACGGTGCCTGTTTCTCTCTGGGCGTTGCTTCCACAGTGCGGCCAAGCAACATCTTCACCATGGGCACAACAGCGCTTCCCTTCCGCCTGACAGACGTCTCAGTGCTCTGCTCTAGACCTCTGAAGTGGGGAGACAACCGAGCCCAGCCTCCTTTCCAAGGAGCCCTGCGCCTTCCATTGCACTGAAAGGCAATAGCACGGGGAAGCCTAGGAAGGGGCTGAGTCATGTCGGACACACTTCCTCAGCCTGCTCCTTTCAGGGAAGCAACGCTGGGAGCTAGGAAAGCCTTCTCCAGCTCGGAGAGTGCAAGAGAGATGCAGGCCGCGCACCCGGAAATCTCGGTGCTTGGAGCCAATCTCAGCGTCTCCCAGGGGCAAAGCGAACGCCTCTCTGCCAAATCCAGCTTTGCAGACGCAGGCCGCTAGGCTGCCTCTGCATTGGCGAAGGAAGCTCTCTCCTCCCGCTTCCTGCGAAATCTGCTTCTCAGCCTGAGCGAATCTCAGTGGGAACGGTCATTCCTCTGGGGCCGTTGCTCCTGTGCCTGGGGCTGCCGCAAGGGCACCACCCTCCCAGGGAAAGGCGAAACACACCCCACATGTCTTTGCTCCTCTGGAGAGCTGCAGGCAACCTCAAACTCTCAGGAAGCTTCTCGGCTGAGACGCAGAAGCACTCTGGCTGGGATCTCGCATCCCCTGCCTGGAGGCCCATGGTGCCTGCTTCTCCCTGGGCGTTGCTTCACCAGAGCGGCCAGGCAACATCTGCCCCATCTACCCTTCTGCTCTTCCCTTCCAGCTGACAGAGTTCTCCCTGCTCTACTCTAGCCCTAGGAAGTCTGGAGACAACCGGGCTCCTCCTCCTGTGCAAGGAGTCCCGGGGCCCAGTTGGAGTGGAAAGGCAAAACCACAGGCAAGCCCAGGAAAGTGCTGAGTCATGTCTGACACACTCCCTCAGCCTGCTACTTCATGGCTAGCGAGGCTGTGAGCTAGGAAAGTCTTTGGAAGCTCAGCAAGTGGCAGCGAGATGCAGGCCCCAACCCAGCAATCCCGGTGCTTGGAGCAGGTCTCACAGCCTCCCAGTGCCAAAGCGAGCTCCTCTCTGCCAAATGCAGCTGTGCACACGCAGGCCGCTCTGCTGCCTCTGCATCCACGAAGGAAGCTCTCTAGGCCCGCTTCCTGCGAAATCTGCTTCAGCCTGAGGGAAAAGCCCTTGGAGAGGTCTTGGCTCAGGGGCAGTTGCTCCTGTGCCTGGGGAAGAGGGAAGGGCACCACACTCCCAAGGAAAGGCCAGACACACTCCACACGTCTTTGCTCCTCTGGAGGGCGGCATGGAGCCTCCAACTGGGAGGTCGCGTCTCAGCGGAGACGCAGGGGCATTCTGGCTGTGATCCCGCAGCCCCTGCCTGGAGGCCCACGGTGCCTGTTTCTCTCTGGGCGTTGCTTCCACAGTGCGGCCAAGCAACATCTTCACCATGGGCACAACAGCGCTTCCCTTCCGCCTGACAGACGTCTCAGTGCTCTGCTCTAGACCTCTGAAGTGGGGAGACAACCAAGCCCAGCCTCCTTTCCAAGGAGCCCTGCGCCTTCCATTGCACTGAAAGGCAATAGCACGGGGAAGCCTAGGAAGGGGCTGAGTCATGTCGGACACACTTCCTCAGCCTGCTCCTTTCAGGGAAGCAACGCTGGGAGCTAGGAAAGCCTTCTCCAGCTCGGAGAGTGCAAGAGAGATGCAGGCCGCGCACCCGGAAATCTCGGTGCTTGGAGCCAATCTCAGCGTCTCCCAGGGGCAAAGCGAACGCCTCTCTGCCAAATCCAGCTTTGCAGACGCAGGCCGCTAGGCTGCCTCTGCATTGGCGAAGGAAGCTCTCTCCTCCCGCTTCCTGCGAAATCTGCTTCTCAGCCTGAGCGAATCTCAGTGGGAACGGTCATTCCTCTGGGGCCGTTGCTCCTGTGCCTGGGGCTGCCGCAAGGGCACCACCCTCACAGGGAAAGGCCAAACACACCCCACATGTCTTTGCTCCTCTGGAGAGCTGCAGGCAACCTCAAACTCTCAGGAAGCTTCTCGGCTGAGACGCAGAAGCACTCTGGCTGGGATCTCGCATCCCCTGCCTGGAGGCCCATGGTGCCTGCTTCTCCCTGGGCGTTGCTTCACCAGAGCGGCCAGGCAACATCTGCCCCATCTACCCTTCTGCTCTTCCCTTCCAGCTGACAGAGTTCTCCCTGCTCTACTCTAGCCCTAGGAAGTTTGGAGACAACCGGGCTCCTCCTCCTGTGCAAGGAGTCCCGGGGCCCAGTTGGAGTGGAAAGGCAAAACCACAGGCAAGCCCAGGAAAGTGCTGAGTCATGTCTGACACACTCCCTCAGCCTGCTCCTTCATGGCTAGCGAGGCTGTGAGCTAGGAAAGTCTTTGGAAGCTCAGCAAGTGGCAGCGAGATGCAGGCCCCAACCCAGCAATCCCGGTGCTTGGAGCAGGTCTCACAGCCTCCCAGTGCCAAAGCGAGCTCCTCTCTGCCAAATGCAGCTGTGCACACGCAGGCCGCTCTGCTGCCTCTGCATCCACGAAGGAAGCTCTCTAGGCCCGCTTCCTGCGAAATCTGCTTCAGCCTGAGGGAAAAGCCCTTGGAGAGGTCTTGGCTCAGGGGCAGTTGCTCCTGTGCCTGGGGAAGAGGGAAGGGCACCACACTCCCAAGGAAAGGCCAGACACACTCCACAGGTCTTTGCTCCTCTGGAGGGCGGCATGGAGCCTCCAACTGGGAGGTCGCGTCTCAGCGGAGACGCAGGGGCATTCTGGCTGTGATCCCGCAGCCCCTGCCTGGAGGCCCACGGTGCCTGTTTCTCTCTGGGCGTTGCTTCCACAGTGCGGCCAAGCAACATCTTCACCATGGGCACAACAGCGCTTCCCTTCCGCCTGACAGACGTCTCAGTGCTCTGCTCTAGACCTCTCAAGTGGGGAGACAACCGAGCCCAGCCTCCTTTCCAAGGAGCCCTGCGCCTTCCATTGCACTGAAAGGCAATAGCACGGGGAAGCCTAGGAAGGGGCTGAGTCATGTCGGACACACTTCCTCAGCCTGCTCCTTTCAGGGAAGCAACGCTGGGAGCTAGGAAAGCCTTCTCAAGCTCGGAGAGTGCAAGAGAGATGCAGGCCGCGCACCCGGAAATCTCGGTGCTTGGAGCCAATCTCAGCGTCTCCCAGGGGCAAAGCGAACGCCTCTCTGCCAAATCCAGTTTTGCAGACGCAGGCCGCTAGGCTGCCTCTGCATTGGCGAAGGAAGCTCTCTCCTCCCGCTTCCTGCGAAATCTGCTTCTCAGCCTGAGCGAATCTCAGTGGGAACGGTCATTCCTCTGGGGCCGTTGCTCCTGTGCCTGGGGCTGCCGCAAGGGCACCACCCTCCCAGGGAAAGGCGAAACACACCCCACATGTCTTTGCTCCTCTGGAGAGCTGCAGGCAACCTCAAACTCTCAGGAAGCTTCTCGGCTGAGACGCAGAAGCACTCTGGCTGGGATCTCGCATCCCCTGCCTGGAGGCCCATGGTGCCTGCTTCTCCCTGGGCGTTGCTTCACCAGAGCGGCCAGGCAACATCTGCCCCATCTACCCTTCTGCTCTTCCCTTCCAGCTGACAGAGTTCTCCCTGCTCTACTCTGGCCCTAGGAAGTTTGGAGACAACCGGGCTCCTCCTCCTGTGCAAGGAGTCCCGGGGCCCAGTTGGAGTGGAAAGGCAAAACCACAGGCAAGCCCAGGAAAGTGCTGAGTCATGTCTGAGACACTCCCTCAGCCTGCTCCTTCATGGCTAGCGAGGCTGTGAGCTAGGAAAGTCTTTGGAAGCTCAGCAAGTGGCAGCGAGATGCAGGCCCCAACCCAGCAATCCCGGTGCTTGGAGCAGGTCTCACAGCCTCCCAGTGCCAAAGCGAGCTCCTCTCTGCCAAATGCAGCTGTGCACACGCAGGCCGCTCTGCTGCCTCTGCATCCACGAAGGAAGCTCTCTAGGCCCGCTTCCTGCGAAATCTGCTTCAGCCTGAGGGAAAAGCCCTTGGAGAGGTCTTGGCTCAGGGGCAGTTGCTCCTGTGCCTGGGGAAGAGGGAAGGGCACCACACTCCCAAGGAAAGGCCAGACACACTCCACACGTCTTTGCTCCTCTGGAGGGCGGCATGGAGCCTCCAACTGGGAGGTCGCGTCTCAGCGGAGACGCAGGGGCATTCTGGCTGTGATCCCGCAGCCCCTGCCTGGAGGCCCACGGTGCCTGTTTCTCTCTGGGCGTTGCTTCCACAGTGCGGCCAAGCAACATCTTCACCATGGGCACAACAGCGCTTCCCTTCCGCCTGACAGACGTCTCAGTGCTCTGCTCTAGACCTCTGAAGTGGGGAGACAACCGAGCCCAGCCTCCTTTCCAAGGAGCCCTGCGCCTTCCATTGCACTGAAAGGCAATAGCACGGGGAAGCCTAGGAAGGGGCTGAGTCATGTCGGACACACTTCCTCAGCCTGCTCCTTTCAGGGAAGCAACGCTGGGAGCTAGGAAAGCCTTCTCCAGCTCGGAGAGTGCAAGAGAGATGCAGGCCGCGCACCCGGAAATCTCGGTGCTTGGAGCCAATCTCAGCGTCTCCCAGGGGCAAAGCGAACGCCTCTCTGCCAAATCCAGCTTTGCAGACGCAGGCCGCTAGGCTGCCTCTGCATTGGCGAAGGAAGCTCTCTCCTCCCGCTTCCTGCGAAATCTGCTTCTCAGCCTGAGCGAATCTCAGTGGGAACGGTCATTCCTCTGGGGCCGTTGCTCCTGTGCCTGGGGCTGCCGCAAGGGCACCACCCTCCCAGGGAAAGGCCAAACACACCCCACATGTCTTTGCTCCTCTGGAGAGCTGCAGGCAACCTCAAACTCTCAGGAAGCTTCTCGGCTGAGACGCAGAAGCACTCTGGCTGGGATCTCGCATCCCCTGCCTGGAGGCCCATGGTGCCTGCTTCTCCCTGGGCGTTGCTTCACCAGAGCGGCCAGGCAACATCTGCCCCATCTACCCTTCTGCTCTTCCCTTCCAGCTGACAGAGTTCTCCCTGCTCTACTCTGGCCCTAGGAAGTTTGGAGACAACCGGGCTCCTCCTCCTGGGCAAGGAGTCCCGGGGCCCAGTTGGAGTGGAAAGGCAAAACCACAGGCAAGCCCAGGAAAGTGCTGAGTCATGTGTGACACACTCCCTCAGCCTGCTCCTTCATGGCTAGCGAGGCTGTGAGCTAGGAAAGTCTTTGGAAGCTCAGCAAGTGGCAGCGAGATGCAGGCCCCAACCCAGCAATCCCGGTGCTTGGAGCAGGTCTCACAGCCTCCCAGTGCCAAAGCGAGCTCCTCTCTGCCAAATGCAGCTGTGCACACGCAGGCCGCTCTGCTGCCTCTGCATCCACGAAGGAAGCTCTCTAGGCCCGCTTCCTGCGAAATCTGCTTCAGCCTGAGGGAAAAGCCCTTGGAGAGGTCTTGGCTCAGGGGCAGTTGTTCCTGTGCCTGGGGAAGAGGGAAGGGCACCACACTCTCAAGGAAACGCAAGACACACTCCACACGTCTTTGCTCCTCTGGAGGGCGGCATGGAGCCTCCAACTGGGAGGTCGCGTCTCAGCGGAGACGCAGGGGCATTCTGGCTGTGATCCCGCAGCCCCTGCCTGGAGGCCCACGGTGCCTGTTTCTCTCTGGGCGTTGCTTCCACAGTGAGGCCAAGCAACATCTTCACCATGGGCACAACAGCGCTTCCCTTCCGCCTGACAGACGTCTCAGTGCTCTGCTGTAGACTTCTGAAGTGGGGAGACAACCGAGCCCAGCCTCCTTTCCAAGGAGCCCTGCGCCTTCCATTGCACTGAAAGGCAATAGCACGGGGAAGCCTAGGAAGGGGCTGAGTCATGTCGGACACACTTCCTCAGCCTGCTCCTTTCAGGGAAGCAACGCTGGGAGCTAGGAAAGCCTTCTCCAGCTCGGAGAGTGCAAGAGAGATGCAGGCCGCGCACCCGGAAATCTCGGTGCTTGGAGCCAATCTCAGCGTCTCCCAGGGGCAAAGCGAACGCCTCTCTGCCAAATCCAGCTTTGCAGACGCAGGCCGCTAGGCTGCCTCTGCATTGGCGAAGGAAGCTCTCTCCTCCCGCTTCCTGCGAAATCTGCTTCTCAGCCTGAGCGAATCTCAGTGGGAACGGTCATTCCTCTGGGGCCGTTGCTCCTGTGCCTGGGGCTGCCGCAAGGGCACCACCCTCCCAGGGAAAGGCCAAACACACCCCACATGTCTTTGCTCCTCTGGAGAGCTGCAGGCAACCTCAAACTCTCAGGAAGCTTCTCGGCTGAGACGCAGAAGCACTCTGGCTGGGATCTCGCATCCCCTGCCTGGAGGCCCATGGTGCCTGCTTCTCCCTGGGCGTTGCTTCACCAGAGCGGCCAGGCAACATCTGCCCCATCTACCCTTCTGCTCTTCCCTTCCAGCTGACAGAGTTCTCCCTGCTCTACTCTGGCCCTAGGAAGTTTGGAGACAACCGGGCTCCTCCTCCTGGGCAAGGAGTCCCGGGGCCCAGTTGGAGTGGAAAGGCAAAACCACAGGCAAGCCCAGGAAAGTGCTGAGTCATGTCTGACACACTCCCTCAGCCTGCTCCTTCATGGCTAGCGAGGCTGTGAGCTAGGAAAGTCTTTGGAAGCTCAGCAAGTGGCAGCGAGATGCAGGCCCCAACCCAGCAATCCCGGTGCTTGGAGCAGGTCTCACAGCCTCCCAGTGCCAAAGCGAGCTCCTCTCTGCCAAATGCAGCTGTGCACACGCAGGCCGCTCTGCTGCCTCTGCATCCACGAAGGAAGCTCTCTAGGCCCGCTTCCTGCGAAATCTGCTTCAGCCTGAGGGAAAAGCCCTTGGAGAGGTCTTGGCTCAGGGGCAGTTGCTCCTGTGCCTGGGGAAGAGGGAAGGGCACCACACTCTCAAGGAAACGCCAGACACACTCCACACGTCTTTGCTCCTCTGGAGGGCGGCATGGAGCCTCCAACTGGGAGGTCGCGTCTCAGCGGAGACGCAGGGGCATTCTGGCTGTGATCCCGCAGCCCCTGCCTGGAGGCCCACGGTGCCTGTTTCTCTCTGGGCGTTGCTTCCACAGTGAGGCCAAGCAACATCTTCACCATGGGCACAACAGCGCTTCCCTTCCGCCTGACATACGTCTCAGTGCTCTGCTGTAGACTTCTGAAGTGGGGAGACAACCGAGCCCAGCCTCCTTTCCAAGGAGCCCTGCGCCTTCCATTGCACTGAAAGGCAATAGCACGGGGAAGCCTAGGAAGGGGCTGAGTCATGTCGGACACACTTCCTCAGCCTGCTCCTTTCAGGGAAGCAACGCTGGGAGCTAGGAAAGCCTTCTCAAGCTCGGAGAGTGCAAGAGAGATTCAGGCCGCGCACCCGGAAATCTCGGTGCTTGGAGCCAATCTCAGCGTCTCCCAGGGGCAAAGCGAACGCCTCTCTGCCAAATCCAGCTTTGCAGACGCAGGCCGCTAGGCTGCCTCTGCATTGGCGAAGGAAGCTCTCTCCTCCCGCTTCCTGCGAAATCTGCTTCTCAGCCTGAGCGAATCTCAGTGGGAACGGTCATTCCTCTGGGGCCGTTGCTCCTGTGCCTGGGGCTGCCGCAAGGGCACCACCCTCCCAGGGAAAGGCCAAACACACCCCACATGTCTTTGCTCCTCTGGAGAGCTGCAGGCAACCTCAAACTCTCAGGAAGCTTCTCGGCTGAGACGCAGAAGCACTCTGGCTGGGATCTCGCATCCCCTGCCTGGAGGCCCATGGTGCCTGCTTCTCCCTGGGCGTTGCTTCACCAGAGCGGCCAGGCAACATCTGCCCCATCTACCCTTCTGCTCTTCCCTTCCAGCTGACAGAGTTCTCCCTGCTCTACTCTGGCCCTAGGAAGTTTGGAGACAACCGGGCTCCTCCTCCTGGGCAAGGAGTCCCGGGGCCCAGTTGGAGTGGAAAGGCAAAACCACAGGCAAGCCCAGGAAAGTGCTGAGTCATGTCTGACACACTCCCTCAGCCTGCTCCTTCATGGCTAGCGAGGCTGTGAGCTAGGAAAGTCTTTGGAAGCTCAGCAAGTGGCAGCGAGATGCAGGCCCCAACCCAGCAATCCCGGTGCTTGGAGCAGGTCTCACAGCCTCCCAGTGCCAAAGCGAGCTCCTCTCTGCCAAATGCAGCTGTGCACACGCAGGCCGCTCTGCTGCCTCTGCATCCACGAAGGAAGCTCTCTAGGCCCGCTTCCTGCGAAATCTGCTTCAGCCTGAGGGAAAAGCCCTTGGAGAGGTCTTGGCTCAGGGGCAGTTGCTCCTGTGCCTGGGGAAGAGGGAAGGGCACCACACTCCCAAGGAAAGGCCAGACACACTCCACACGTCTTTGCTCCTCTGGAGGGCGGCATGGAGCCTCCAACTGGGAGGTCCCGTCTCAGCAGAGACGCAGGGGCATTCTGGCTGTGATCCCGCAGCCCCTGCCTGGAGGCCCACGGTGCCTGTTTCTCTCTGGGCGTTGCTTCCACAGTGAGGCCAAGCAACATCTTCACCATGGGCACAACAGCGCTTCCCTTCCGCCTGACAGACGTCTCAGTGCTCTGCTGTAGACTTCTGAAGTGGGGAGACAACCGAGCCCAGCCTCCTTTCCAAGGAGCCCTGCGCCTTCCATTGCACTGAAAGGCAATAGCACGGGGAAGCCTAGGAAGGGGCTGAGTCATGTCGGACACACTTCCTCAGCCTGCTCCTTTCAGGGAAGCAACGCTGGGAGCTAGGAAAGCCTTCTCAAGCTCGGAGAGTGCAAGAGAGATGCAGGCCGCGCACCCGGAAATCTCGGTGCTTGGAGCCAATCTCAGCGTCTCCCAGGGGCAAAGCGAACGCCTCTCTGCCAAATCCAGCTTTGCAGACGCAGGCCGCTAGGCTGCCTCTGCATTGGCGAAGGAAGCTCTCTCCTCCCGCTTCCTGCGAAATCTGCTTCTCAGCCTGAGCGAATCTCAGTGGGAACGGTCATTCCTCTGGGGCCGTTGCTCCTGTGCCTGGGGCTGCCGCAAGGGCACCACCCTCCCAGGGAAAGGCCAAACACACCCCACATGTCTTTGCTCCTCTGGAGAGCTGCAGGCAACCTCAAACTCTCAGGAAGCTTCTCGGCTGAGACGCAGAAGCACTCTGGCTGGGATCTCGCATCCCCTGCCTGGAGGCCCATGGTGCCTGCTTCTCCCTGGGCGTTGCTTCACCAGAGCGGCCAGGCAACATCTGCCCCATCTACCCTTCTGCTCTTCCCTTCCAGCTGACAGAGTTCTCCCTGCTCTACTCTGGCCCTAGGAAGTTTGGAGACAACCGGGCTCCTCCTCCTGTGCAAGGAGTCCCGGGGCCCAGTTGGAGTGGAAAGGCAAAACCACAGGCAAGCCCAGGAAAGTGCTGAGTCATGTCTGACACACTCCCTCAGCCTGCTCCTTCATGGCTAGCGAGGCTGTGAGCTAGGAAAGTCTTTGGAAGCTCAGCAAGTGGCAGCGAGATGCAGGCCCCAACCCAGCAATCCCGGTGCTTGGAGCAGGTCTCACAGCCTCCCAGTGCCAAAGCGAGCTCCTCTCTGCCAAATGCAGCTGTGCACACGCAGGCCGCTCTGCTGCCTCTGCATCCACGAAGGAAGCTCTCTAGGCCCGCTTCCTGCGAAATCTGCTTCAGCCTGAGGGAAAAGCCCTTGGAGAGGTCTTGGCTCAGGGGCAGTTGCTCCTGTGCCTGGGGAAGAGGGAAGGGCACCACACTCTCAAGGAAACGCCAGACACACTCCACACGTCTTTGCTCCTCTGGAGGGCGGCATGGAGCCTCCAACTGGGAGGTCGCGTCTCAGCGGAGACGCAGGGGCATTCTGTCTGTGATCCCGCAGCCCCTGCCTGGAGGCCTACGGTGCCTGTTTCTCTCTGGGCGTTGCTTCCACAGTGAGGCCAAGCAACATCTTCACCATGGGCACAACAGCTCTTCCCTTCCGCCTGACAGACGTCTCAGTGCTCTGCTGTAGACTTCTGAAGTGGGGAGACAACCGAGCCCAGCCTCCTTTCCAAGGAGCCCTGCGCCTTCCATTGCACTGAAAGGCAATAGCACGGGGAAGCCTAGGAAGGGGCTGAGTCATGTCGGACACACTTCCTCAGCCTGCTCCTTTCAGGGAAGCAACGCTGGGAGCTAGGAAAGCCTTCTCAAGCTCGGAGAGTGCAAGAGAGATGCAGGCCGCGCACCCGGAAATCTCGGTGCTTGGAGCCAATCTCAGCGTCTCCCAGGGGCAAAGCGAACGCCTCTCTGCCAAATCCAGCTTTGCAGACGCAGGCCGCTAGGCTGCCTCTGCATTGGCGAAGGAAGCTCTCTCCTCCCGCTTCCTGCGAAATCTGCTTCTCAGCCTGAGCGAATCTCAGTGGGAACGGTCATTCCTCTGGGGCCGTTGCTCCTGTGCCTGGGGCTGCCGCAAGGGCACCACCCTTACAGGGAAAGGCCAAACACACCCCACATGTCTTTGCTCCTCTGGAGAGCTGCAGGCAACCTCAAACTCTCAGGAAGCTTCTCGGCTGAGACGCAGAAGCACTCTGGCTGGGATCTCGCATCCCCTGCCTGGAGGCCCATGGTGCCTGCTTCTCCCTGGGCGTTGCTTCACCAGAGCGGCCAGGCAACATCTGCCCCATCTACCCTTCTGCTCTTCCCTTCCAGCTGACAGAGTTCTCCCTGCTCTACTCTGGCCCTAGGAAGTTTGGAAACAACCGGGCTCCTCCTCCTGGGCAAGGAGTCCCGGGGCCCAGTTGGAGTGGAAAGGCAAAATCACAGGCAAGCCCAGGAAAGTGCTGAGTCATGTCTGACACACTCCCTCAGCCTGCTCCTTCATGGCTAGCGAGGCTGTGAGCTAGGAAAGTCTTTGGAAGCTCAGCAAGTGGCAGCGAGATGCAGGCCCCAACCCAGCAATCCCGGTGCTTGGAGCAGGTCTCACAGCCTCCCAGTGCCAAAGCGAGCTCCTCTCTGCCAAATGCAGCTGTGCACACGCAGGCCGCTCTGCTGCCTCTGCATCCACGAAGGAAGCTCTCTAGGCCCGCTTCCTGCGAAATCTGCTTCAGCCTGAGGGAAAAGCCCTTGGAGAGGTCTTGGCTCAGGGGCAGTTGCTCCTGTGCCTGGGGAAGAGGGAAGGGCACCACACTCCCAAGGAAAGGCCAGACACACTCCACACGTCTTTGCTCCTCTGGAGGGCGGCATGGAGCCTCCAACTGGGAGGTCGCGTCTCAGCGGAGACGCAGGGGCATTCTGGCTGTGATCCCGCAGCCCCTGCCTGGAGGCCCACGGTGCCTGTTTCTCTCTGGGCGTTGCTTCCACAGTGCGGCCAAGCAACATCTTCACCATGGGCACAACAGCGCTTCCCTTCCGCCTGACAGACGTCTCAGTGCTCTGCTCTAGACCTCTGAAGTGGGGAGACAACCGAGCCCAGCCTCCTTTCCAAGGAGCCCTGCGCCTTCCATTGCACTGAAAGGCAATAGCACGGGGAAGCCTAGGAAGGGGCTGAGTCATGTCGGACACACTTCCTCAGCCTGCTCCTTTCAGGGAAGCAACGCTGGGAGCTAGGAAAGCCTTCTCAAGCTCGGAGAGTGCAAGAGAGATGCAGGCCGCGCACCCGGAAATCTCGGTGCTTGGAGCCAATCTCAGCGTCTCCCAGGGGCAAAGCGAACGCCTCTCTGCCAAATCCAGCTTTGCAGACGCAGGCCGCTAGGCTGCCTCTGCATTGGCGAAGGAAGCTCTCTCCTCCCGCTTCCTGCGAAATCTGCTTCTCAGCCTGAGCGAATCTCAGTGGGAACGGTCATTCCTCTGGGGCCGTTGCTCCTGTGCCTGGGGCTGCCGCAAGGGCACCACCCTCACAGGGAAAAGCCAAACACACCCCACATGTCTTTGCTCTTCTGGAGAGCTGCAGGCAACCTCAAACTCTCAGGAAGCTTCTCGGCTGAGACGCAGAAGCACTCTGGCTGGGATCTCGCATCCCCTGCCTGGAGGCCCATGGTGCCTGCTTCTCCCTGGGCGTTGCTTCACCAGAGCGGCCAGGCAACATCTGCCCCATCTACCCTTCTGCTCTTCCCTTCCAGCTGACAGAGTTCTCCCTGCTCTACTCTGGCCCTAGGAAGTTTGGAGACAACCGGGCTCCTCCTCCTGGGCAAGGAGTCCCGGGGCCCAGTTGGAGTGGAAAGGCAAAACCACAGGCAAGCCCAGGAAAGTGCTGAGTCATGTCTGACACACTCCCTCAGCCTGCTCCTTCATGGCTAGCGAGGCTGTGAGCTAGGAAAGTCTTTGGAAGCTCAGCAAGTGGCAGCGAGATGCAGGCCCCAACCCAGCAATCCCGGTGCTTGGAGCAGGTCTCACAGCCTCCCAGTGCCAAAGCGAGCTCCTCTCTGCCAAATGCAGCTGTGCACACGCAGGCCGCTCTGCTGCCTCTGCATCCACGAAGGAAGCTCTCTAGGCCCGCTTCCTGCGAAATCTGCTTCAGCCTGAGGGAAAAGCCCTTGGAGAGGTCTTGGCTCAGGGGCAGTTGCTCCTGTGCCTGGGGAAGAGGGAAGGGCACCACACTCCCAAGGAAAGGCCAGACACACTCCACACGTCTTTGCTCCTCTGGAGGGCGGCATGGAGCCTCCAACTGGGAGGTCGCTTCTCAGCGGAGACGCAGGGGCATTCTGGCTGTGATCCCGCAGCCCCTGCCTGGAAGCCCACGGTGCCTGTTTCTCTCTGGGCGTTGCTTCCACAGTGCGGCCAAGCAACATCTTCACCATGGGCACAACAGCGCTTCCCTTCCGCCTGACAGACGTCTCAGTGCTCTGCTCTAGACCTCTGAAGTGGGGAGACAACCGAGCCCAGCCTCCTTTCCAAGGAGCCCTGCGCCTTCCATTGCACTGAAAGGCAATAGCACGGGGAAGCCTAGGAAGGGGCTGAGTCATGTCGGACACACTTCCTCAGCCTGCTCCTTTCAGGGAAGCAACGCTGGGAGCTAGGAAAGCCTTCTCAAGCTCGGAGAGTGCAAGAGAGATGCAGGCCGCGCACCCGGAAATCTCGGTGCTTGGAGCCAATCTCAGCGTCTCCCAGGGGCAAAGCAAACGCCTCTCTGCCAAATCCAGCTTTGCAGACGCAGGCCGCTAGGCTGCCTCTGCATTGGCGAAGGAAGCTCTCTCCTCCCGCTTCCTGCGAAATCTGCTTCTCAGCCTGAGCGAATCTCAGTGGGAACGGTCATTCCTCTGGGGCCGTTGCTCCTGTGCCTGGGGCTGCCGCAAGGGCTCCACCCTCACAGGGAAAGGCCAAACACACCCCACATGTCTTTGCTCCTCTGGAGAGCTGCAGGCAACCTCAAACTCTCAGGAAGCTTCTCGGCTGAGACGCAGAAGCACTCTGGCTGGGATCTCGCATCCCCTGCCTGGAGGCCCATGGTGCCTGCTTCTCCCTGGGCGTTGCTTCACCAGAGCGGCCAGGCAACATCTGCCCCATCTACCCTTCTGCTCTTCCCTTCCAGCTGACAGAGTTCTCCGTGCTCTACTCTGGCCCTAGGAAGTTTGGAGACAACCGGGCTCCTCCTCCTGGGCAAGGAGTCCCGGGGCCCAGTTGGAGTGGAAAGGCAAAACCACAGGCAAGCCCAGGAAAGTGCTGAGTCATGTCTGACACACTCCCTCAGCCTGCTCCTTCATGGCTAGCGAGGCTGTGAGCTAGGAAAGTCTTTGGAAGCTCAGCAAGTGGCAGCGAGATGCAGGCCCCAACCCAGCAATCCCGGTGCTTGGAGCAGGTCTCACAGCCTCCCAGTGCCAAAGCGAGCTCCTCTCTGCCAAATGCAGCTGTGCACACGCAGGACGCTCTGCTGCCTCTGCATCCACGAAGGAAGCTCTCTAGGCCCGCTTCCTGCGAAATCTGCTTCAGCCTGAGGGAAAAGCCCTTGGAGAGGTCTTGGCTCAGGGGCAGTTGCTCCTGTGCCTGGGGAAGAGGGAAGGGCACCACACTCCCAAGGAAAGGCCAGACACACTCCACACGTCTTTGCTCCTCTGGAGGGCGGCATGGAGCCTCCAACTGGGAGGTCGCGTCTCAGCGGAGACGCAGGGGCATTCTGGCTGTGATCCCGCAGCCCCTGCCTGGAGGCCCACGGTGCCTGTTTCTCTCTGGGCGTTGCTTCCACAGTGCGGCCAAGCAACATCTTCACCATGGGCACAACAGCGCTTCCCTTCCGCCTGACAGACGTCTCAGTGCTCTGCTCTAGACCTCTGAAGTGGGGAGACAACCGAGCCCAGCCTCCTTTCCAAGGAGCCCTGCGCCTTCCATTGCACTGAAAGGCAATAGCACGGGGAAGCCTAGGAAGGGGCTGAGTCATGTCGGACACACTTCCTCAGCCTGCTCCTTTCAGGGAAGCAACGCTGGGAGCTAGGAAAGCCTTCTCAAGCTCGGAGAGTGCAAGAGAGATGCAGGCCGCGCACCCGGAAATCTCGGTGCTTGGAGCCAATCTCAGCGTCTCCCAGGGGCAAAGCGAACGCCTCTCTGCCAAATCCAGCTTTGCAGACGCAGGCCGCTAGGCTGCCTCTGCATTGGCGAAGGAAGCTCTCTCCTCCCGCTTCCTGCGAAATCTGCTTCTCAGCCTGAGCGAATCTCAGTGGGAACGGTCATTCCTCTGGGGCCGTTGCTCCTGTGCCTGGGGCTGCCGCAAGGGCACCACCCTCCCAGGGAAAGGCCAAACACACCCCACATGTCTTTGCTCCTCTGGAGAGCTGCAGGCAACCTCAAACTCTCAGGAAGCTTCTCGGCTGAGACGCAGAAGCACTCTGGCTGGGATCTCGCATCCCCTGCCTGGAGGCCCATGGTGCCTGCTTCTCCCTGGGCGTTGCTTCACCAGAGCGGCCAGGCAACATCTGCCCCATCTACCCTTCTGCTCTTCCCTTCCAGCTGACAGAGTTCTCCCTGCTCTACTCTGGCCCTAGGAAGTTTGGAGACAACCGGGCTCCTCCTCCTGTGCAAGGAGTCCCGGGGCCCAGTTGGAGTGGAAAGGCAAAACCACAGGCAAGCCCAGGAAAGTGCTGAGTCATGTCTGACACACTCCCTCAGCCTGCTCCTTCATGGCTAGCGAGGCTGTGAGCTAGGAAAGTCTTTGGAAGCTCAGCAAGTGGCAGCGAGATGCAGGCCCCAACCCAGCAATCCCGGTGCTTGGAGCAGGTCTCACAGCCTCCCAGTGCCAAAGCGAGCTCCTCTCTGCCAAATGCAGCTGTGCACACGCAGGCCGCTCTGCTGCCTCTGCATCCACGAAGGAAGCTCTCTAGGCCCGCTTCCTGCGAAATCTGCTTCAGCCTGAGGGAAAAGCCCTTGGAGAGGTCTTGGCTCAGGGGCAGTTGCTCCTGTGCCTGGGGAAGAGGGAAGGGCACCACACTCCCAAGGAAAGGCCAGACACACTCCACACGTCTTTGCTCCTCTGGAGGGCGGCATGGAGCCTCCAACTGGGAGGTCGCGTCTCAGCGGAGACGCAGGGGCATTCTGGCTGTGATCCCGCAGCCCCTGCCTGGAGGCCCACGGTGCCTGTTTCTCTCTGGGCGTTGCTTCCACAGTGCGGCCAAGCAACATCTTCACCATGGGCACAACAGCGCTTCCCTTCCGCCTGACAGACGTCTCAGTGCTCTGCTCTAGACCTCTGAAGTGGGGAGACAACCGAGCCCAGCCTCCTTTCCAAGGAGCCCTGCGCCTTCCATTGCACTGAAAGGCAATAGCACGGGGAAGCCTAGGAAGGGGCTGAGTCATGTCGGACACACTTCCTCAGCCTGCTCCTTTCAGGGACGCAACGCTGGGAGCTAGGAAAGCCTTCTCAAGCTCGGAGAGTGCAAGAGAGATGCAGGCCGCGCACCCGGAAATCTCGGTGCTTGGAGCCAATCTCAGCGTCTCCCAGGGGCAAAGCGAACGCCTCTCTGCCAAATCCAGCTTTGCAGACGCAGGCCGCTAGGCTGCCTCTGCATTGGCGAAGGAAGCTCTCTCCTCCCGCTTCCTGCGAAATCTGCTTCTCAGCCTGAGCGAATCTCAGTGGGAACGGTCATTCCTCTGGGGCCGTTGCTCCTGTGCCTGGGGCTGCCGCAAGGGCACCACCCTCCCAGGGAAAGGCCTAACACACCCCACATGTCTTTGCTCCTCTGGAGAGCTGCAGGCAACCTCAAACTCTCAGGAAGCTTCTCGGCTGAGACGCAGAAGCACTCTGGCTGGGATCTCGCATCCCCTGCCTGGAGGCCCATGGTGCCTGCTTCTCCCTGGGCGTTGCTTCACCAGAGCGGCCAGGCAACATCTGCCCCATCTACCCTTCTGCTCTTCCCTTCCAGCTGACAGAGTTCTCCCTGCTCTACTCTAGCCCTAGGAAGTCTGGAGACAACCGGGCTCCTCCTCCTGTGCAAGGAGTCCCGGGGCCCAGTTGGAGTGGAAAGGCAAAACCACAGGCAAGCCCAGGAAAGTGCTGAGTCATGTCTGACACACTCCCTCAGCCTGCTCCTTCATGGCTAGCGAGGCTGTGAGCTAGGAAAGTCTTTGGAAGCTCAGCAAGTGGCAGCGAGATGCAGGCCCCAACCCAGCAATCCCGGTGCTTGGAGCAGGTCTCACAGCCTCCCAGTGCCAAAGCGAGCTCCTCTCTGCCAAATGCAGCTGTGCACACGCAGGCCGCTCTGCTGCCTCTGCATCCACGAAGGAAGCTCTCTAGGCCCGCTTCCTGCGAAATCTGCTTCAGCCTGAGGGAAAAGCCCTTGGAGAGGTCTTGGCTCAGGGGCAGTTGCTCCTGTGCCTGGGGAAGAGGGAAGGGCACCACACTCCCAAGGAAAGGCCAGACAAACTCCACACGTCTTTGCTCCTCTGGAGGGCGGCATGGAGCCTCCAACTGGGAGGTCGCGTCTCAGCGGAGACGCAGGGGCATTCTGGCTGTGATCCCGCAGCCCCTGCCTGGAGGCCCACGGTGCCTGTTTCTCTCTGGGCGTTGCTTCCACAGTGCGGCCAAGCAACATCTTCACCATGGGCACAACAGCGCTTCCCTTCCGCCTGACAGACGTCTCAGTGCTCTGCTCTAGACCTCTGAAGTGGGGAGACAACCGAGCCCAGCCTCCTTTCCAAGGAGCCCTGCGCCTTCCATTGCACTGAAAGGCAATAGCACGGGGAAGCCTAGGAAGGGGCTGAGTCATGTCGGACACACTTCCTCAGCCTGCTCCTTTCAGGGAAGCAACGCTGGGAGCTAGGAAAGCCTTCTCAAGCTCGGAGAGTGCAAGAGAGATGCAGGCCGCGCACCCGGAAATCTCGGTGCTTGGAGCCAATCTCAGCGTCTCCCAGGGGCAAAGCGAACGCCTCTCTGCCAAATCCAGCTTTGCAGACGCAGGCCGCTAGGCTGCCTCTGCATTGGCGAAGGAAGCTCTCTCCTCCCGCTTCCTGCGAAATCTGCTTCTCAGCCTGAGCGAATCTCAGTGGGAACGGTCATTCCTCTGGGGCCGTTGCTCCTGTGCCTGGGGCTGCCGCAAGGGCACCACCCTCCCAGGGAAAGGCCAAACACACCCCACATGTCTTTGCTCCTCTGGAGAGCTGCAGGCAACCTCAAACTCTCAGGAAGCTTCTCGGCTGAGACGCAGAAGCACTCTGGCTGGGATCTCGCATCCCCTGCCTGGAGGCCCATGGTGCCTGCTTCTCCCTGGGCGTTGCTTCACCAGAGCGGCCAGGCAACATCTGCCCCATCTACCCTTCTGCTCTTCCCTTCCAGCTGACAGAGTTCTCCCTGCTCTACTCTGGCCCTAGGAAGTTTGGAGACAACCGGGCTCCTCCTCCTGTGCAACGAGTCCCGGGGCCCAGTTGGAGTGGAAAGGCAAAACCACAGGCAAGCCCAGGAAAGTGCTGAGTCATGTCTGACACACTCCCTCAGCCTGCTCCTTCATGGCTAGCGAGGCTGTGAGCTAGGAAAGTCTTTGGAAGCTCAGCAAGTGGCAGCGAGATGCAGGCCCCAACCCAGCAATCCCGGTGCTTGGAGCAGGTCTCACAGCCTCCCAGTGCCAAAGCGAGCTCCTCTCTGCCAAATGCAGCTGTGCACACGCAGGCCGCTCTGCTGCCTCTGCATCCACGAAGGAAGCTCTCTAGGCCCGCTTCCTGCGAAATCTGCTTCAGCCTGAGGGAAAAGCCCTTGGAGAGGTCTTGGCTCAGGGGCAGTTGCTCCTGTGCCTGGGGAAGAGGGAAGGGCACCACACTCTCAAGGAAACGCCAGACACACTCCACACATCTTTGCTCCTCTGGAGGGCGGCATGGAGCCTCCAACTGGGAGGTCGCGTCTCAGCGGAGACGCACGGGCATTCTGGCTGTGATCCCGCAGCCCCTGCCTGGAGGCCCACGGTGCCTGTTTCTCTCTGGGCGTTGCTTCCACAGTGCGGCCAAGCAACATCTTCACCATGGGCACAACAGCGCTTCCCTTCCGCCTGACAGACGTCTCAGTGCTCTGCTCTAGACCTCTGAAGTGGGGAGACAACCGAGCCCAGCCTCCTTTCCAAGGAGCCCTGCGCCTTCCATTGCACTGAAAGGCAATAGCACGGGGAAGCCTAGGAAGGGGCTGAGTCATGTCGGACACACTTCCTCAGCCTGCTCCTTTCAGGGAAGCAACGCTGGGAGCTAGGAAAGCCTTCTCCAGCTCGGAGAGTGCAAGAGAGATGCAGGCCGCGCACCCGGAAATCTCGGTGCTTGGAGCCAATCTCAGCGTCTCCCAGGGGCAAAGCGAACGCCTCTCTGCCAAATCCAGCTTTGCAGACGCAGGCCGCTAGGCTGCCTCTGCATTGGCGAAGGAAGCTCTCTCCTCCCGCTTCCTGCGAAATCTGCTTCTCAGCCTGAGCGAATCTCAGTGGGAACGGTCATTCCTCTGGGGCCGTTGCTCCTGTGCCTGGGGCTGCCGCAAGGGCACCACCCTCACAGGGAAAGGCCAAACACACCCCACATGTCTTTGCTCCTCTGGAGAGCTGCAGGCAACCTCAAACTCTCAGGAAGCTTCTCGGCTGAGACGCAGAAGCACTCTGGCTGGGATCTCGCATCCCCTGCCTGGAGGCCCATGGTGCCTGCTTCTCCCTGGGCGTTGCTTCACCAGAGCGGCCAGGCAACATCTGCCCCATCTACCCTTCTGCTCTTCCCTTCCAGCTGACAGAGTTCTCCCTGCTCTACTCTGGCCCTAGGAAGTTTGGAGACAACCGGGCTCCTCCTCCTGGGCAAGGAGTCCCGGGGCCCAGTTGGAGTGGAAAGGCAAAACCACAGGCAAGCCCAGGAAAGTGCTGAGTCATGTCTGACACACTCCCTCAGCCTGCTCCTTCATGGCTAGCGAGGCTGTGAGCTAGGAAAGTCTTTGGAAGCTCAGCAAGTGGCAGCGAGATGCAGGCCCCAACCCAGCAATCCCGGTGCTTGGAGCAGGTCTCACAGCCTCCCAGTGCCAAAGCGAGCTCCTCTCTGCCAAATGCAGCTGTGCACACGCAGGCCGCTCTGCTGCCTCTGCATCCACGAAGGAAGCTCTCTAGGCCCGCTTCCTGCGAAATCTGCTTCAGCCTGAGGGAAAAGCCCTTGGAGAGGTCTTGGCTCAGGGGCAGTTGCTCCTGTGCCTGGGGAAGAGGGAAGGGCACCACACTCCCAAGGAAAGGCCAGACACACTCCACACGTCTTTGCTCCTCTGGAGGGCGGCATGGAGCCTCCAACTGGGAGGTCGCGTCTCAGCGGAGACGCAGGGGCATTCTGGCTGTGATCCCGCAGCCCCTGCCTTGAGGCCCACGGTGCCTGTTTCTCTCTGGGCGTTGCTTCCACAGTGCGGCCAAGCAACATCTTCACCATGGGCACAACAGCGCTTCCCTTCCGCCTGACAGACGTCTCAGTGCTCTGCTCTAGACCTCTGAAGTGGGGAGACAACCGAGCCCAGCCTCCTTTCCAAGGAGCCCTGCGCCTTCCATTGCACTGAAAGGCAATAGCACGGGGAAGCCTAGGAAGGGGCTGAGTCATGTCGGACACACTTCCTCAGCCTGCTCCTTTCAGGGAAGCAACGCTGGGAGCTAGGAAAGCCTTCTCCAGCTCGGAGAGTGCAAGAGAGATGCAGGCCGCGCACCCGGAAATCTCGGTGCTTGGAGCCAATCTCAGCGTCTCCCAGGGGCAAAGCGAACGCCTCTCTGCCAAATCCAGCTTTGCAGACGCAGGCCGCTAGGCTGCCTCTGCATTGGCGAAGGAAGCTCTCTCCTCCCGCTTCCTGCGAAATCTGCTTCTCAGCCTGAGCGAATCTCAGTGGGAACGGTCATTCCTCTGGGGCCGTTGCTCCTGTGCCTGGGGCTGCCGCAAGGGCACCACCCTCCCAGGGAAAGGCCAAACACACCCCACATGTCTTTGCTCCTCTGGAGAGCTGCAGGCAACCTCAAACTCTCAGGAAGCTTCTCGGCTGAGACGCAGAAGCACTCTGGCTGGGATCTCGCATCCCCTGCCTGGAGGCCCATGGTGCCTGCTTCTCCCTGGGCGTTGCTTCACCAGAGCGGCCAGGCAACATCTGCCCCATCTACCCTTCTGCTCTTCCCTTCCAGCTGACAGAGTTCTCCCTGCTCTACTCTGGCCCTAGGAAGTTTGGAGACAACCGGGCTCCTCCTCCTGGGCAAGGAGTCCCGGGGCCCAGTTGGAGTGGAAAGGCAAAACCACAGGCAAGCCCAGGAAAGTGCTGAGTCATGTCTGACACACTCCCTCAGCCTGCTCCTTCATGGCTAGCGAGGCTGTGAGCTAGGAAAGTCTTTGGAAGCTCAGCAAGTGGCAGCGAGATGCAGGCCCCAACCCAGCAATCCCGGTGCTTGGAGCAGGTCTCACAGCCTCCCAGTGCCAAAGCGAGCTCCTCTCTGCCAAATGCAGCTGTGCACACGCAGGCCGCTCTGCTGCCTCTGCATCCACGAAGGAAGCTCTCTAGGCCCGCTTCCTGCGAAATCTGCTTCAGCCTGAGGGAAAAGCCCTTGGAGAGGTCTTGGCTCAGGGGCAGTTGCTCCTGTGCCTGGGGAAGAGGGAAGGGCACCACACTCTCAAGGAAACGCCAGACACACTCCACACGTCTTTGCTCCTCTGGAGGGCGGCATGGAGCCTCCAACTGGGAGGTCGCGTCTCAGCGGAGATGCAGGGGCATTCTGGCTGTGATCCCGCAGCCCCTGCCTGGAGGACCACGGTGCCTGTTTCTCTCTGGGCGTTGCTTCCACAGTGCGGCCAAGCAACATCTTCACCATGGGCACAACAGCGCTTCCCTTCCGCCTGACAGACGTCTCAGTGCTCTGCTGTAGACTTCTGAAGTGGGGAGACAACCGAGCCCAGCCTCCTTTCCAAGGAGCCCTGCGCCTTCCATTGCACTGAAAGGCAATAGCACGGGGAAGCCTAGGAAGGGGCTGAGTCATGTCGGACACACTTCCTCAGCCTGCTCCTTTCAGGGAAGCAACGCTGGGAGCTAGGAAAGCCTTCTCCAGCTCGGAGAGTGCAAGAGAGATGCAGGCCGCGCACCCGGAAATCTCGGTGCTTGGAGCCAATCTCAGCGTCTCCCAGGGGCAAAGCGAACGCCTCTCTGCCAAATCCAGCTTTGCAGACGCAGGCCGCTAGGCTGCCTCTGCATTGGCGAAGGAAGCTCTCTCCTCCCGCTTCCTGCGAAATCTGCTTCTCAGCCTGAGCGAATCTCAGTGGGAACGGTCATTCCTCTGGGGCCGTTGCTCCTGTGCCTGGGGCTGCCGAAAGGGCACCACCCTCACAGGGAAAGGCCAAACACACCCCACATGTCTTTGCTCCTCTGGAGAGCTGCAGGCAACCTCAAACTCTCAGGAAGCTTCTCGGCTGAGACGCAGAAGCACTCTGGCTGGGATCTCGCATCCCCTGCCTGGAGGCCCATGGTGCCTGCTTCTCCCTGGGCGTTGCTTCACCAGAGCGGCCAGGCAACATCTGCCCCATCTACCCTTCTGCTCTTCCCTTCCAGCTGACAGAGTTCTCCCTGCTCTACTCTGGCCCTAGGAAGTTTGGAGACAACCGGGCTCCTCCTCCTGTGCAAGGAGTCCCGGGGCCCAGTTGGAGTGGAAAGGCAAAACCACAGGCAAGCCCAGGAAAGTGCTGAGTCATGTCTGACACACTCCCTCAGCCTGCTCCTTCATGGCTAGCGAGGCTGTGAGCTAGGAAAGTCTTTGGAAGCTCAGCAAGTGGCAGCGAGATGCAGGCCCCAACCCAGCAATCCCGGTGCTTGGAGCAGGTCTCACAGCCTCCCAGTGCCAAAGCGAGCTCCTCTCTGCCAAATGCAGCTGTGCACACGCAGGCCGCTCTGCTGCCTCTGCATCCACGAAGGAAGCTCTCTAGGCCCGCTTCCTGCGAAATCTGCTTCAGCCTGAGGGAAAAGCCCTTGGAGAGGTCTTGGCTCAGGGGCAGTTGCTCCTGTGCCTGGGGAAGAGGGAAGGGCACCACACTCCCAAGGAAAGGCCAGACACACTCCACACGTCTTTGCTCCTCTGGAGGGCGGCATGGAGCCTCCAACTGGGAGGTCGCGTCTCAGCGGAGACGCAGGGGCATTCTGGCTGTGATCCCGCAGCCCCTGCCTGGAGGCCCACGGTGCCTGTTTCTCTCTGGGCGTTGCTTCCACAGTGCGGCCAAGCAACATCTTCACCATGGGCACAACAGCGCTTCCCTTCCGCCTGACAGACGTCTCAGTGCTCTGCTCTAGACCTCTGAAGTGGGGAGACAACCGAGCCCAGCCTCCTTTCCAAGGAGCCCTGCGCCTTCCATTGCACTGAAAGGCAATAGCACGGGGAAGCCTAGGAAGGGGCTGAGTCATGTCGGACACACTTCCTCAGCCTGCTCCTTTCAGGGAAGCAACGCTGGGAGCTAGGAAAGCCTTCTCAAGCTCGGAGAGTGCAAGAGAGATGCAGGCCGCGCACCCGGAAATCTCGGTGCTTGGAGCCAATCTCAGCGTCTCCCAGGGGCAAAGCGAACGCCTCTCTGCCAAATCCAGCTTTGCAGACGCAGGCCGCTAGGCTGCCTCTGCATTGGCGAAGGAAGCTCTCTCCTCCCGCTTCCTGCGAAATCTGCTTCTCAGCCTGAGCGAATCTCAGTGGGAACGGTCATTCCTCTGGGGCCGTTGCTCCTGTGCCTGGGGCTGCCGCAAGGGCACCACCCTCCCAGGGAAAGGCCAAACACACCCCACATGTCTTTGCTCCTCTGGAGAGCTGCAGGCAACCTCAAACTCTCAGGAAGCTTCTCGGCTGAGACGCAGAAGCACTCTGGCTGGGATCTCGCATCCCCTGCCTGGAGGCCCATGGTGCCTGCTTCTCCCTGGGCGTTGCTTCACCAGAGCGGCCAGGCAACATCTGCCCCATCTACCCTTCTGCTCTTCCCTTCCAGCTGACAGAGTTCTCCCTGCTCTACTCTGGCCCTAGGAAGTTTGGAGACAACCGGGCTCCTCCTCCTGGGCAAGGAGTCCCGGGGCCCAGTTGGAGTGGAAAGGCAAAACCACAGGCAAGCCCAGGAAAGTGCTGAGTCATGTCTGACACACTCCCTCAGCCTGCTCCTTCATGGCTAGCGAGGCTGTGAGCTAGGAAAGTCTTTGGAAGCTCAGCAAGTGGCAGCGAGATGCAGGCCCCAACCCAGCAATCCCGGTGCTTGGAGCAGGTCTCACAGCCTCCCAGTGCCAAAGCGAGCTCCTCTCTGCCAAATGCAGCTGTGCACACGCAGGCCGCTCTGCTGCCTCTGCATCCACGAAGGAAGCTCTCTAGGCCCGCTTCCTGCGAAATCTGCTTCAGCCTGAGGGAAAAGCCCTTGGAGAGGTCTTGGCTCAGGGGCAGTTGCTCCTGTGCCTGGGGAAGAGGGAAGGGCACCACACTCTCAAGGAAACGCCAGACACACTCCACACGTCTTTGCTCCTCTGGAGGGCGGCATGGAGCCTCCAACTGGGAGGTCGCGTCTCAGCGGAGATGCAGGGGCATTCTGGCTGTGATCCCGCAGCCCCTGCCTGGAGGACCACGGTGCCTGTTTCTCTCTGGGCGTTGCTTCCACAGTGCGGCCAAGCAACATCTTCACCATGGGCACAACAGCGCTTCCCTTCCGCCTGACAGACGTCTCAGTGCTCTGCTGTAGACTTCTGAAGTGGGGAGACAACCCGAGCCCAGCCTCCTTTCCAAGGAGCCCTGCGCCTTCCATTGCACTGAAAGGCAATAGCACGGGGAAGCCTAGGAAGGGGCTGAGTCATGTCGGACACACTTCCTCAGCCTGCTCCTTTCAGGGAAGCAACGCTGGGAGCTAGGAAAGCCTTCTCAAGCTCGGAGAGTGCAAGAGAGATGCAGGCCGCGCACCCGGAAATCTCGGTGCTTGGAGCCAATCTCAGCGTCTCCCAGGGGCAAAGCGAACGCCTCTCTGCCAAATCCAGCTTTGCAGACGCAGGCCGCTAGGCTGCCTCTGCATTGGCGAAGGAAGCTCTCTCCTCCCGCTTCCTGCGAAATCTGCTTCTCAGCCTGAGCGAATCTCAGTGGGAACGGTCATTCCTCTGGGGCCGTTGCTCCTGTGCCTGGGGCTGCCGAAAGGGCACCACCCTCACAGGGAAAGGCCAAACACACCCCACATGTCTTTGCTCCTCTGGAGAGCTGCAGGCAACCTCAAACTCTCAGGAAGCTTCTCGGCTGAGACGCAGAAGCACTCTGGCTGGGATCTCGCATCCCCTGCCTGGAGGCCCATGGTGCCTGCTTCTCCCTGGGCGTTGCTTCACCAGAGCGGCCAGGCAACATCTGCCCCATCTACCCTTCTGCTCTTCCCTTCCAGCTGACAGAGTTCTCCCTGCTCTACTCTGGCCCTAGGAAGTTTGGAGACAACCGGGCTCCTCCTCCTGTGCAAGGAGTCCCGGGGCCCAGTTGGAGTGGAAAGGCAAAACCACAGGCAAGCCCAGGAAAGTGCTGAGTCATGTCTGACACACTCCCTCAGCCTGCTCCTTCATGGCTAGCGAGGCTGTGAGCTAGGAAAGTCTTTGGAAGCTCAGCAAGTGGCAGCGAGATGCAGGCCCCAACCCAGCAATCCCGGTGCTTGGAGCAGGTCTCACAGCCTCCCAGTGCCAAAGCGAGCTCCTCTCTGCCAAATGCAGCTGTGCACACGCAGGCCGCTCTGCTGCCTCTGCATCCACGAAGGAAGCTCTCTAGGCCCGCTTCCTGCGAAATCTGCTTCAGCCTGAGGGAAAAGCCCTTGGAGAGGTCTTTGCTCAGGGGCAGTTGCTCCTGTGCCTGGGGAAGAGGGAAGGGCACCACACTCCCAAGGAAAGGCCAGACACACTCCACACGTCTTTGCTCCTCTGGAGGGCGGCATGGAGCCTCCAACTGGGAGGTCGCGTCTCAGCGGAGACGCAGGGGCATTCTGGCTGTGATCCCGCAGCCCCTGCCTGGAGGCCCACGGTGCCTGTTTCTCTCTGGGCGTTGCTTCCACAGTGCGGCCAAGCAACATCTTCACCATGGGCACAACAGCGCTTCCCTTCCGCCTGACAGACGTCTCAGTGCTCTGCTCTAGACCTCTGAAGTGGGGAGACAACCGAGCCCAGCCTCCTTTCCAAGGAGCCCTGCGCCTTCCATTGCACTGAAAGGCAATAGCACGGGGAAGCCTAGGAAGGGGCTGAGTCATGTCGGACACACTTCCTCAGCCTGCTCCTTTCAGGGAAGCAACGCTGGGAGCTAGGAAAGCCTTCTCCAGCTCGGAGAGTGCAAGAGAGATGCAGGCCGCGCACCCGGAAATCTCGGTGCTTGGAGCCAATCTCAGCGTCTCCCAGGGGCAAAGCGAACGCCTCTCTGCCAAATCCAGCTTTGCAGACGCAGGCCGCTAGGCTGCCTCTGCATTGGCGAAGGAAGCTCTCTCCTCCCGCTTCCTGCGAAATCTGCTTCTCAGCCTGAGCGAATCTCAGTGGGAACGGTCATTCCTCTGGGGCCGTTGCTCCTGTGCCTGGGGCTGCCGCAAGGGCACCACCCTCCCAGGGAAAGGCCTAACACACCCCACATGTCTTTGCTCCTCTGGAGAGCTGCAGGCAACCTCAAACTCTCAGGAAGCTTCTCGGCTGAGACGCAGAAGCACTCTGGCTGGGATCTCGCATCCCCTGCCTGGAGGCCCATGGTGCCTGCTTCTCCCTGGGCGTTGCTTCACCAGAGCGGCCAGGCAACATCTGCCCCATCTACCCTTCTGCTCTTCCCTTCCAGCTGACAGAGTTCTCCCTGCTCTACTCTAGCCCTAGGAAGTCTGGAGACAACCGGGCTCCTCCTCCTGTGCAAGGAGTCCCGGGGCCCAGTTGGAGTGGAAAGGCAAAACCACAGGCAAGCCCAGGAAAGTGCTGAGTCATGTCTGACACACTCCCTCAGCCTGCTCCTTCATGGCTAGCGAGGCTGTGAGCTAGGAAAGTCTTTGGAAGCTCAGCAAGTGGCAGCGAGATGCAGGCCCCAACCCAGCAATCCCGGTGCTTGGAGCAGGTCTCACAGCCTCCCAGTGCCAAAGCGAGCTCCTCTCTGCCAAATGCAGCTGTGCACACGCAGGCCGCTCTGCTGCCTCTGCATCCACGAAGGAAGCTCTCTAGGCCCGCTTCCTGCGAAATCTGCTTCAGCCTGAGGGAAAAGCCCTTGGAGAGGTCTTGGCTCAGGGGCAGTTGCTCCTGTGCCTGGGGAAGAGGGAAGGGCACCACACTCCCAAGGAAAGGCCAGACACACTCCACACGTCTTTGCTCCTCTGGAGGGCGGCATGGAGCCTCCAACTGGGAGGTCGCGTCTCAGCGGAGACGCAGGGGCATTCTGGCTGTGATCCCGCAGCCCCTGCCTGGAGGCCCACGGTGCCTGTTTCTCTCTGGGCGTTGCTTCCACAGTGCGGCCAAGCAACATCTTCACCATGGGCACAACAGCGCTTCCCTTCCGCCTGACAGACGTCTCAGTGCTCTGCTCTAGACCTCTGAAGTGGGGAGACAACCGAGCCCAGCCTCCTTTCCAAGGAGCCCTGCGCCTTCCATTGCACTGAAAGGCAATAGCACGGGGAAGCCTAGGAAGGGGCTGAGTCATGTCGGACACACTTCCTCAGCCTGCTCCTTTCAGGGAAGCAACGCTGGGAGCTAGGAAAGCCTTCTCCAGCTCGGAGAGTGCAAGAGAGATGCAGGCCGCGCACCCGGAAATCTCGGTGCTTGGAGCCAATCTCAGCGTCTCCCAGGGGCAAAGCGAACGCCTCTCTGCCAAATCCAGCTTTGCAGACGCAGGCCGCTAGGCTGCCTCTGCATTGGCGAAGGAAGCTCTCTCCTCCCGCTTCCTGCGAAATCTGCTTCTCAGCCTGAGCGAATCTCAGTGGGAACGGTCATTCCTCTGGGGCCGTTGCTCCTGTGCCTGGGGCTGCCGCAAGGGCACCACCCTCCCAGGGAAAGGCCTAACACACCCCACATGTCTTTGCTCCTCTGGAGAGCTGCAGGCAACCTCAAACTCTCAGGAAGCTTCTCGGCTGAGACGCAGAAGCACTCTGGCTGGGATCTCGCATCCCCTGCCTGGAGGCCCATGGTGCCTGCTTCTCCCTGGGCGTTGCTTCACCAGAGCGGCCAGGCAACATCTGCCCCATCTACCCTTCTGCTCTTCCCTTCCAGCTGACAGAGTTCTCCCTGCTCTACTCTAGCCCTAGGAAGTCTGGAGACAACCGGGCTCCTCCTCCTGTGCAAGGAGTCCCGGGGCCCAGTTGGAGTGGAAAGGCAAAACCACAGGCAAGCCCAGGAAAGTGCTGAGTCATGTCTGACACACTCCCTCAGCCTGCTCCTTCATGGCTAGCGAGGCTGTGAGCTAGGAAAGTCTTTGGAAGCTCAGCAAGTGGCAGCGAGATGCAGGCCCCAACCCAGCAATCCCGGTGCTTGGAGCAGGTCTCACAGCCTCCCAGTGCCAAAGCGAGCTCCTCTCTGCCAAATGCAGCTGTGCACACGCAGGCCGCTCTGCTGCCTCTGCATCCACGAAGGAAGCTCTCTAGGCCCGCTTCCTGCGAAATCTGCTTCAGCCTGAGGGAAAAGCCCTTGGAGAGGTCTTGGCTCAGGGGCAGTTGCTCCTGTGCCTGGGGAAGAGGGAAGGGCACCACACTCCCAAGGAAAGGCCAGACACACTCCACACGTCTTTGCTCCTCTGGAGGGCGGCATGGAGCCTCCAACTGGGAGGTCGCGTCTCAGCGGAGACGCAGGGGCATTCTGGCTGTGATCCCGCAGCCCCTGCCTGGAGGCCCACGCTGCTGTTTCTCTCTGGGCGTTGCTTCCACAGTGCGGCCAAGCAACATCTTCACCATGGGCACAACAGCGCTTCCCTTCCGCCTGACAGACGTCTCAGTGCTCTGCTCTAGACCTCTGAAGTGGGGAGACAACCGAGCCCAGCCTCCTTTCCAAGGAGCCCTGCGCCTTCCATTGCACTGAAAGGCAATAGCACGGGGAAGCCTAGGAAGGGGCTGAGTCATGTCGGACACACTTCCTCAGCCTGCTCCTTTCAGGGAAGCAACGCTGGGAGCTAGGAAAGCCTTCTCAAGCTCGGAGAGTGCAAGAGAGATGCAGGCCGCGCACCCGGAAATCTCGGTGCTTGGAGCCAATCTCAGCGTCTCCCAGGGGCAAAGCGAACGCCTCTCTGCCAAATCCAGCTTTGCAGACGCAGGCCGCTAGGCTGCCTCTGCATTGGCGAAGGAAGCTATCTCCTCCCGCTTCCTGCGAAATCTGCTTCTCAGCCTGAGCGAATCTCAGTGGGAACGGTCATTCCTCTGGGGCCGTTGCTCCTGTGCCTGGGGCTGCCGCAAGGGCACCACCCTCCCAGGGAAAGGCCTAACACACCCCACATGTCTTTGCTCCTCTGGAGAGCTGCAGGCAACCTCAAACTCTCAGGAAGCTTCTCGGCTGAGACGCAGAAGCACTCTGGCTGGGATCTCGCATCCCCTGCCTGGAGGCCCATGGTGCCTGCTTCTCCCTGGGCGTTGCTTCACCAGAGCGGCCAGGCAACATCTGCCCCATCTACCCTTCTGCTCTTCCCTTCCAGCTGACAGAGTTCTCCCTGCTCTACTCTAGCCCTAGGAAGTCTGGAGACAACCGGGCTCCTCCTCCTGTGCAAGGAGTCCCGGGGCCCAGTTGGAGTGTTAAGGCAAAACCACAGGCAAGCCCAGGAAAGTGCTGAGTCATGTCTGACACACTCCCTCAGCCTGCTCCTTCATGGCTAGCGAGGCTGTGAGCTAGGAAAGTCTTTGGAAGCTCAGCAAGTGGCAGCGAGATGCAGGCCCCAACCCAGCAATCCCGGTGCTTGGAGCAGGTCTCACAGCCTCCCAGTGCCAAAGCGAGCTCCTCTCTGCCAAATGCAGCTGTGCACACGCAGGCCGCTCTGCTGCCTCTGCATCCACGAAGGAAGCTCTCTAGGCCCGCTTCCTGCGAAATCTGCTTCAGCCTGAGGGAAAAGCCCTTGGAGAGGTCTTGGCTCAGGGGCAGTTGCTCCTGTGCCTGGGGAAGAGGGAAGGGCACCACACTCCCAAGGAAAGGCCAGACACACTCCACACATCTTTGCTCCTCTGGAGGGCGGCATGGAGCCTCCAACTGGGAGGTCACGTCTCAGCGGAGACGCAGGGGCATTCTGGCTGTGATCCCGCAGCCCCTGCCTGGAGGGTTAGGGTTAGGGTTAGGGTTAGGGTTAGGGTTAGGGTTAGGGTTAGGGTTAGGGTTAGGGTTAGGGTTAGGGTTAGGGTTAGGGGTTAGGGTTAGGGTTAGGGTTAGGGTTAGGGTTAGGGTTAGGGTTGGTTAGGGTTAGGGTTAGGGTTAGGGTTAGGGTTAGGGTTAGGGTTAGGGTTAGGGGTTAGGGTTAGGGTTAGGGTTAGGGTTAGGGTTAGGGTTAGGGTTAGGGTTAGGGTTAGGGTTAGGGTTAGGGTTAGGGTTAGGGTTAGGGTTAGGGTTAGGGTTAGGGTTAGGGTTAGGGTTAGGGTTAGGGTTAGGGTTAGGGTTAGGGTTAGGGTTAGGGTTAGGGTTAGGGTTAGGGTTAGGGTTAGGGTTAGGGTTAGGGTTAGGGTTAGGGTTAGGGTTAGGGTTAGGGTTAGGGTTAGGGTTAGGTTAGGGTTAGGGTTAGGGTTAGGGTTAGGGTTAGGGTTAGGGTTAGGGTTAGGGTTAGGGTTAGGGTTAGGGTTAGGGTTAGGGTTAGGGTTAGGGTTAGGGTTAGGGTTAGGGTTAGGGTTAGGGTTAGGGTTAGGGTTAGGGTTAGGGTTAGGGTTAGGGTTAGGGTTAGGGTTAGGGTTAGGGTTAGGGTAGGGTTAGGGTTAGGGTTAGGGTTAGGGTTAGGGTTAGGGTTAGGGTTAGGGTTAGGGTTAGGGTTAGGGTTAGGGTTAGGGTTAGGGTTAGGGTTAGGGTTAGGGTTAGGGTTAGGGTTAGGGTTAGGGTTAGGGTTAGGGTTAGGGTTAGGGTTAGGGTTAGGGTTAGGGTTAGGGTTAGGGTTAGGGTTAGGGTTAGGGTTAGGGTTAGGGTTAGGGTTAGGGTTAGGGTTAGGGTTAGGGTTAGGGTTAGGGTTAGGGTTAGGGTTAGGGTTAGGGTTAGGGTTAGGGTTAGGGTTAGGGTTAGGGTTAGGGTTAGGGTTAGGGTTAGGGTTAGGGTTAGGGTTAGGGTTAGGGTTAGGGTTAGGGTTAGGGTTAGGGTTAGGGTTAGGGTTAGGGTTAGGGTTAGGGTTAGGGTTAGGGTTAGGGTTAGGGTTAGGGTTAGGGTTAGGGTTAGGGTTAGGGTTAGGGTTAGGGTTAGGGTTAGGGTTAGGGTTAGGGTTAGGGTTAGGGTTAGGGTTAGGGTTAGGGTTAGGGTTAGGGTTAGGGTTAGGGTTAGGGTTAGGGTTAGGGTTAGGGTTAGGGTTAGGGTTAGGGTTAGGGTTAGGGTTAGGGTTAGGGTTAGGGTTAGGTTAGGGTTAGGGTTAGGTTAGGGTTAGGGTTAGGGTTAGGGTTAGGGTTAGGGTTAGGGTTAGGTTAGGGTTAGGTAGGGTTAGGGTTAGGGTTAGGGTTAGGGTTAGGGTTTAGGGTTAGGGTTAGGGTTAGGGTTAGGGTAGTTAGGGTTAGGGTTAGGGTGTTAGGGTTAGGGTTAGGGTTAGGGTTAGGGTTAGGGTTAGGGTTAGGGTTAGGGTTAGGGTTAGGGTTAGGGTTAGGGTTAGGGTTAGGGTTAGGGTTAGGG